>NC_138966.1:118417500-123417500 GCF_055761805.1 Camellia sinensis
TCTTAACTCATGTTATCAATTGCATTAAATTGACACAGTGAGATAAATTAAATAAATAAATTTAATACAATTAAATTTACTCATGACACATTTAATAGAAGAAACAAATAAGAAGCACCATGAGCATAATTTATAATGAAGAGTAAAAATAGAATTTGCATACCCCCTCACCTAACTAATTTTTGTATCATATGGCGAGATTTTCACTGCACCAAACAAGATGTTTGTTTTTGCTGGAGTTTGTCTTTCATACACAATTTTATTTCTCACTGACTCAAAACTGAAATTGCTCGTTAAATGGTAATACTAGATACAAACTGAATCATATAACAAAGCATAGGAGTTTTTTTTTATTGATGATTATATCTCTAGTGAGGAGAGTGATCGGCTACATAATTTGAACTAGCTACATATATACATACATACACAATGATAGTAAGTATACACAATGATAGTAAGTATTAAGGGGTATTGGATCATGCAGAGGCAGGAGCATCACCACCACCAACCGGACTTATCTTCTTCTTCTTGTTGATCTTGTTATTGTTGTTCTCACTTATCTCCTTCTTCTTGTTATCATTGGTGTTCTTAAACAGGGCAACTCCAGATTCAAACATCATCTGCGTCACCTTCTTCTTCGGTGCCGGAATCACGGTAGCTGGTCCTTTCTTTGCTCCACGTCCAGATGACTCTGCCATCTCTCTCTCTCCCTCTCTGAATGAATTGTGAATTTCTGTGTTGTGTTGTGTTGTGCTGCTTGCTTGTGCTTCTCAACAGAGAAACGTAGGGATACTTATAGACGGGAAGCTCCTAATGCTTTTAACATTTTTTTGGCTTGATGGCGTGTCCAACACATTTTTAAGAGCCATCCGAGTGTTTGTGTGTTTTACATGTGTGTGTGTGGGTCCGTGGGTTTGTGAAGCCAAGTTTTGCTATGTATTCATAATGAAATAATATGTTATGTATTAATTTTTAATTTGTTACAAATTTAATTATGTAATATCTAAGTTTCGGAAAATTTAAATTAGGGAGTTTTTTTGATAAATCCATTTTCTAAGAGTTTTATTCCATCCAACCCATATTCTTTTTGACTATTTCATTAGGTCCAATTTGAGATAAGAAGACCAAAATACCCTTTTCATCTACTTATGTTCCATTTAGTTCACATTATTTTCTTATATTTCAATAAGTCTTATGGGTGACATAATTACCAAAATACCCCTAATGTGAATGTTCACACCGTCAATGTGAATGTTCATATCGTCAATGTGTAGGGGCCTGGCTCATGTCAATCCTCGTGGGTGCCCAGAAAAATTCGAGTCGGGCCGAGCCGGCCCACAGGTCAAAAAAATAGGCCTGGCCCGGCTCGTTAATAATGTGAATATTCACATTGACAAGTTAACATTCACATTGATAGGAGTGTAAATGGCCCGCGGCCCGTGGGCGGCCCGAAGCCAGCCCACCGCCTGGGGCAGGCCCGGGCCGGCCCGTTCATAATGTGAATATTCACATCGACATATTAACATTAACATTGATAAGAGTATAAAATTAGCCCGTGACACGTGGGCAGCCCGAAGCCCGAGCCGGGCCGGGCCGGGCCCGTTAATAATGTGAATATTCACATTGATATGTTAACATTCACATTGATAGGAGTGTAAAATTAGCCCGCGGCCTGTGGCCGGCCCGAAACCCGCTCGCAGCTTGTGGGCTGCCTTGGGCGGGCCGGGCCCGACCCGTTGATAATGTGAATATTCACATTGATATGTTAACATTCACATTAATAAGAATATAAAATTAACCCGCGTCCCGTGGCTGCCCGAAACCAGCCCACGGCCCGTGGGCGGCCCGGAGCGGGCCCGGCCCGGCCTGTTGACAATATGAATATTCACATTGACATGTTAACATTCACATTGATAAAAGTGTAAAATTGACTCGCGCTCCATGGGTGGCCCGAAGCCCGTGGGCGGCCCGGGGCGAGCCCGGCCCGGCTCGTTGAGAATGTGAATATTCACATTGACATATTAATATTCACATTGATAGGAGTGTAAAATTGGCCCGTGGCCCGTGGGCGGCCTAAAGCCCGCCCGCTGCCCAGGGAGGGCCCGGCCCGGCCCCTTGACAATGTGAATATTCACATTGACATATTAACATTAACATTGATAACAGTGTAAAATTGGCCTGTGACCCATAGGCAGCCCGAAGCCCGGCCCATTGACAACGTGAATATTCACATTGACATGTTAACATTCACATTGATAAGAGTGTAACATTAACCCGTGTCCCGTGGCTGCTCGAAACCCGCCCACGACCCGTGGACGGCCCGAGGCGGGCCCGGCCCGACTTGTACAATGTGAATATTCACATTGACATGTTAACATTCACATTGATAAGAGTGTAAAATTGACTCGCGCTCCATGGGTGGCCCGAAGCCCGTGGGCGGCCCGGGGCGAGCCCGGCCCGGCCCGTTGAGAATGTGAATATTCACATTGACATATTAATATTCACATTGATAGGAGTGTAAAATTGGCCCGTGGCCCGTGAGCGGCCTGAAGCCCGCCCGCTGCCCAGGGCGGGCCCGGCCCGGCCCCTTGACAATGTGAATATTCACATTGACATATTATCATTAACTTTGATAACAGTATAAAATTGGCCCGTGACCCATAGGCAGCCCGAAGCCCGGCCCCGGACCGGGGCGGGCCCGGCCCTTTGACAACGTAAATATTCACATTGACATGTTAACATTCACATTGATAAGAGTGTAATATTAACCCGTGCCCCGTGGCTGCTCGAAACCCGCCCACGGCCCGTGGACGGCCCGAGGCGGGCCTGGCCCGACTTGTTGATAATGTGAATATTCACATTGACATGTTAACATTCACATTGATAAGAGTGTAAAATTGACTCGCGTCCCATGGACGGCCCGGTGTGGCCCGGGTTTGGGTCCCAGCCAACCGCGGGCCGCGAGCGAGCTTTGGGCAGCTGACAAATTTTACACTCCTATCAATGTTAATGTTAACATGTCAATGTGAATATTCACATTGTCACGGGTCGGGCCAAGCCTGCCTCGGGCTGCGGTTTGGCTTCGGGCCGCTCACGGGCTGCGGGCCAATTTTACACTCCTATCAATGTGAATGTTAACATGTCAATGTGAATATTCACATTGCCAACGGGTTGGGCCCGCCCCGGCCCGAGGTCGGGCTTCGGGCTGCCCACGGGTCACGGGCCAATTTTACACTCTTATCAATGTAAATGTTAACATGTCAATGTGAATATTCACATTGTCAACATGTTGGGCCGGGCCCGCCCCGGGCCGCCCATGGTCCGTGGGCGGGTTTCGAGTAGCCACGGGGCGCGGGCTAATTTTACACTCCTATCAATGTGAATGTTAACATGTCAATGTGAATATTCACATTGTCACGGGTCAGGCCAAGCCCGCCTCGAGCTTCAGTCGGGCTTCGGGCCGCCCACGGGCTGCGGGCCAATTTTACACTCTTATCAATGTGAATGTTAACATGTCAATGTGAATATTCACATGTCAATGTGAATATTCACATTGTTAACGGGCCGGGCCGGACCGGGGCCGAGCTTTTGGCTGCCCATGGGCCGCAGGCCAATTTTATACTCTTATCAATGTGAATGTTAACATGTCAATGTGAATATTCACATTGTCAACGGGCCGGACCGGGCCCGCCCCGGGTCGCCCATGGGCCGCCGGCAGGTTTCGCACCGCTACGGGACGGAGGCCAATTTTACACTCCTATTAATATGAATGTTAACATGTCAATGTGAATATTCACATTGTCAACGGGCCGGGACGGGTCGGTCCCGCCCTAGGCTGCAGACCAATTTTATACTCTTATTAATGTGAATGTTAACATATCAATGTGAATATTCACATTGTCAACTGGCCGGGCCGAGCCCGCCCCGGGCCGCCCACGGGCCGTGGGCGGGTTTCGGGCAGCCACGAGGCGCGGGCTAATTTTACACTCCTATCAATGTGTATATTAACATGTCAATGTGAATATTCACATTGTCAACGGACCGGGGCGGGCCCTCCCCTTGCCGCGGGCGGGCTTTTGGCCGCCTATGGGCCGCAGGCCAATTTTATACTCTTATCAATGTGAAAGTTAACATGTCAATGTGAATATTCACATTGTCAATGGGTCAGACCGGGCCCGTCCCGGGCTGTTCGTGGGCCGCGAGCGGGTTTCGCGCCGCCACGGGACGCGGGCCCATTTTATACTCCTATTAATGTGAATGTTAACATGTCAATGTGAATATTCACATTGTCAACGGGCCAGGCCTGCCCCGGCTCCCGGGCTGGTTTCGGGCCGCCCACGGGCCAATTTTACATTCCTACCAATGTGAATTTTAAAATATGAATGTTCACATCATTAAATTGCTAATCGTTCAAAAAATATTTATAAGGGTATCAAAATTGAATATAAGGGCATAAGTGTCCAAGAAAATAGTGTAAATCAAGAAAATAGACTTTATGGAATAAAACTATACATATATGGGACTAAATGGGTTAAAAAATTCCTTCATGGACTTCTTGGGTTAAAACACTTCTAAATTGGACTTATCAATAAAAATCCCTTTAAATTATGTTCAGAAAAGAATCTATGTTCTTTTTTGTTAATAGCCTATCAATCAGTGTTTATTGTTATTGATGCACCTTCATGGTAACTAGCATGGAAAATACTAGGACAAAATAAATTTATATTCCATTAAGTCGTAATTAGGATTTTTTAGATTTTCAAGTCTCATTAAATTTTTAATAGTCTAAATTGTTTTTCAAATAATGATTGATCATTATTTATGATTATCTATAAAAGAACATGATAATTTGACATTTATTTTAATTTTCAAAACTTTAAAAATCAACTTTCAAATTGAAAAAACTAAAAAATAAAAATTATGTGTAAAAAAAAAAAAACGAATTACCTTGTTTGATTCCTATTTTCAGGATTCACTTTTCTAAAAATTAAATTTTTTTATTTTTCATATTTTTTTATTTTCAATGAATTTTTTAAATATTTAAAATAATTTTATAAAAAATTTTAGATACACCTAACATAAATACACTTAAAAAGTATAATATTTGTGAAAAAAATCTATAGGAAATTTACTAAATACCAAAAATATATAATAAAAAAATTAGAATTCAGTACATTTTTCGTATTCTTGTTTATTTATTGATTTTTCAAAATATGTTTTTACAAATATTTTTACTTTTTAGATACATCTAAGTAAGGTGCATTTAAAAATGTAAAAAAGATGCCTAAAATTTAAAAAATATTCGCTAAAAATAAAAAAATATTCGCTAAAAACAAAAAAATACGGAAAAAAAAACTTAATTAGCATAAAATTGAATTCAAACAATTGAAACCAAACACACTTAATGTTTTTTTTATTTGAAAAAATTGAATTATTTTTTTGTGCAAAATTAAAAATTTTGTGTTTGTAAAAGAGTATGATGATGGTGTTGGAAATGGTTGGGAAAATTCTGGGTAAACCAGAATTTTTTCCTAACTTTGGTCTAATTTTTAGGTGGGCCCCGTGCGTCGGTTTTCGCGGGTCAAAGTGGTAACGCGTTCTATGTCGCGTTGTGATTCACGTGGTATATTTGGTTGCTCAAAACCATTATTGAGTGAATGGGTAATTGAAGCCAAAGTGTGATCCATGGAAATGGAGTTTTGGTGGAAATTCCTTTAGGTTTGTGTAAATGGCTTGTCCCACATTGATTTGGTGGAAAGTTTTGAATGAGTTTATATAGCTTGGACTTATAACTTGGGGAGGGCTCCAAGGGGCACCCCAAGTTTGTAGAAGGGAGAGGTTATGGGCAAAATTGATAGGCCCATTGGACCCAAAAATCACCACACACGCGCACGCCACCTGGTCTTGGGCGCGAGTACGTGGTGTGAGGTTGGGTTGGGCTTGTCCGGCCCAATACCTATCTTTTTTAGGCCAAAAACATTTGAATGTAATTTTTTTTTTGATAAAATGAAATCTAGAATTCAAATTAATTCCAGAAATAAACTGGTCCGGTTTTACTGTACACCCAAACAGGTCCCTTCCGTTTTTATCTGTTTCAATTTTGAACCCAACAGATTTAAATCTGTTTAATTCAAAACCAAACAGGTTTCATACCTGTTCAAACAGGTTGCACCTGTTTAATTCAAAATATGCAGCCACCAATACATCTATAAATAGACTAGTTCCCCATTTGGATTTGCACTCTAATTTTCGTCCATCTTTTGCTGCAAATCATCTTTACATTTTGCTGCATTTATTCAATTATTTTTCTGTGAGAAAGAGTATATACACTAAGTATGTTCATTGAACAAATAAATTGTAGTATTGCATTTATTTGTAGTTGATCATTTCATCATGGGAGATAGACGTCCATATTCTGAAAGCACCGTGGAGAGGATGAATCTGTCTTAAGGACACAGTGTCAAACACTGGACTTGATCAGATTATTATTCGAAGAAATTAATCAAGTAAGTTGTTTAATTTATTATTTTGTTTTATTTGTTTATTAAATCAGATTTTAAATTTATTTTTGTAACAAAATAAAATCTGTTTTTATTTATTTATTTTAATTTCTAGTTTGATATTTGTAATCAAACAAGTTTCTCTCATTTCCTTTATTTCTTGTATATTCTGTTTGTTGTTAAGTACACAAATATAATTAAGTAATTACAGTGAAGATTGTCTAACAATCTTAAGACAGATTCTTATTTTTGGTGTCTTCATTGTATTTAATTTTCTGTGTTTTCAAAGTGATATTCTGGTTGAAAAATACAAATAGTATTCTAAACTATTTGACAGATAGTAGTAATATACTGTCTATTTTCTTTGACAACTAGTAGTAATATTCTGGTATTATTAACAATTGCAGAATATTAATTTGTGTTACAGAAAATTATTGTAGTATTTTATTTTTCTAGTTTTAGCAACAAGGAAAATAAAATTATTTTGTATTATAATTTATTTTTTGGTTTTAGTAACTAGAAAATTAATTTGTGTTTTAATTTTTCTAATTTTTGTAATCAGAGATTATGGCTATTGCTACTGAAACTGCAAGTGGAAGTGGTACTCCAATTGTTACACCAACACTGATCCCTATCGAGAACCATGTTCAAGTACCAATCAATCATGGAAAAAAATCGGAAAAATTTAACGGTACTGAGTTTAAGAGATGGCCGCAGAAGATGTTGTTGTATCTTACAACTCTTAATTTGGCCTGATTTCTTCATGAAGAGGCTTCAGCACTTAAAGAGGGTGAAAGTGATCGGCAAGTTGTTGCCGCTGTAGATGCTTGGAAACATTCAAATTTCCTGTGCAGAAACTACATCCTCAATGGTCTTGACAACATGTTGTATAATGTTTACAGTCCTTTCAAGTCAGCAAAAGAATTATGGGATTCTTTGGAGAAGAAATACAAGACAGAGGATGCCGGCACGAAGAAATTTTTTGTCGGTAAATTTCTGGACTTCGTTATGGTAGAGTCTCAAACGGTAATTTCTCAAGTTCAAAGTTTTCAATTAATTTTACATGATATTCATTTTGAGGGTATGTCTCTGAGCGAGTCTTTCCAAGTTGTTGTTTTAGTGGAAAAGTTACCACCGGCTTGGAAAGATTTCAAAAATTATTTAATACATAAACGCAAAGAGATGACCATGGATGAACTTATTGTAAGACTGAGAATTGAGGAAGATAATCGAAAGGCTGAAAAGAGGAATGAAAAAAATCCCATTGAGTCCAAGGCTAATGTGGTTGAGCAAGTTCACAAACCACATAACAAAAGGAGGAAGTTTACTGGAGATGGTCCTAAACAAGGCGACAACAATGGCAACAAGAAGTTCAAAGGAAAATGCTATAACTGTGGCAAGACTGGACATCGAGCTTTTGACTGCCATCACCCTAAGAAAGATCGTGGAAGTACAAGCAAGAAGACCACCAATCAAGCCAATGTAACTGAATTAGATTACATCTCTGACGGAGTGAATGACATCAACCTCTCTGTTGTGGTGTCTGAGGCTAATTTGGTTGGAAATCCCAAGGAATGGTGGGTTGACACTGGGGCAACTCGTCATATTTGTGCGGACAAGAAGACGCTCACTACCTACAATGAGGCTGCAAATGGTAAACAACTTTTCATGGAAAATTCTTCTACTTCTACTGTGGCTGGACAAGGAAAGGTGATTTTGAAGATGGCATCAGGGAAAGAACTGACCCTCAACAACGTACTGCATGTACCTAACATTCGGAAGAATTTAGTTTCTGGTTCTTTGTTTAGTAAAAATGGTTTTAGGCTTGTCTTTGAGTCTGATAAATTTGTATTAACAAAGAGTGGCATGTATGTTAGTAAGGGACACATGAGTGATGGTCTCTTTAAATTGAATGTAATGATAGTTGTATCGAAAGTTGCTATGAATAAGAATAACACATCTTTTGCTTATATTCTTGAGTCGAATTTATGGCATGGTAGATTAGGACATGTGATTTTTGATGCTTTGCGTAGATTAATTGGTTTAGATTATATACCAAAGTTTGAAATTAATCCTAATCATAAATGTGAAATTTGTATGAAGCGAAACTAACTAAGGCTCCATTTAAATCTGTTGAAAGGAAAACCGAACCTCTAGAATTAATTCATACAGATGTATGTGATCTTAAATTTATTCAAACTAGAGGAGGCAAAAAGTATTTCATAACATTTATCGATGATTGCACAAGATATTGTTATGTTTATTTACTTAGAATTAAAGATGAAGCCTTAAAAATGTTTAAACTCTACAAGAAAGAAGTTGAAAATCAACTTGGTAAAACCATTAAAATGGTTAGAAGTAATAGGGGTGGTGAATATGATGCACCATTAAATGAATTTTGTGCACAACATGGCATTATTCACCAAACTACAGCACCCTATTCTCCTCAGCAAAATGGAATTGCTGAAAGAAAGAATAGAACCCTAAAAGAAATGATGAATGCCAGGTTACTAAGTTCAGGATTACCACAGAACTTGTGGGGAGAACCAATATTGTCTGCTAATTATGTTCTTAACAGAATACCCCACAAGAAAACCTACAGCACTCCCCATGAATTGTGAAAAGGTCGACTGCCTTCCTATAAATACTTAAAAGTGTGGGGGTGTTTGGCAAAAGTTGAAGTTCCTGTTCCTAAAAAGACTAAGATTGGACCAAAAACAGTAGATTGTGTGTTTATTGGTTATGCTCAGAATAGTAGTGCATATCGGTTTCTGACTTATAAATCAGAAATACCTGATATAAATGTGAACACTATTATAGAGTCAAGGAATGCTGTGTTTTTTGAACATGTCTTTGTTTACAAGAAAGGACAGGAATTAAGTTCACAGAAAAGAACTTATGATTGTACACAAAGTCAAGAGACTAATGACAATCAAACACAAGAGGCTAGTAATGGTCTCGACCAACAGGATTTAACTGATGATGAACCAAGACGAAGTAAGAGAGCGAGAACATCAAAATCCTTTGGTCCAGATTTCCTAACATACCTATTAGAAAATGAACCTCAAAGTTTTAAGGAAGCAATGACAGGTCCTGAAGCACCTTTGTGGAAAGAGGCTGTTAATAATGAAATTTAGTCCATTATGCAAAATCATACTTGGGAATTGGTGGATCTTCCACCAGGTTCTAAAACTCTTGGATATAAGTGGATATTCAAGAGAAAAATGAAAGCAGATGGTTCAATTGACAAATATAACGCAAGACTTGTAGTAAAAGGTTACAGACAAAAGGAAAGTCTGGATTATTTTGACACATATTCCCCTATGACAAGAATAACATCCATTGGCATGCTTATTGCTATAGCAGCGTTGTTTAATTTAGAGATACATCAAATGGATGTTAAGACAGCTTTCTTAAATAGTGATCTAAATGAAGAGATCTATATGGAGCAGCCCGAAGGGTTTGTAGTGTCAGGGTAAGAAAAGAAAGTTTGTCGGCTTGTAAAATCTCTTTATGGATTAAAACAAGTACCTAAGCAATGGCATGAAAAATTTGATCATGCAATGCTTACTAATGGGTTTAAGATAAATGAATGTGACAAATGCGTCTATGTTAAAAATACTGACCAATGATATGTTATAGTTTGTCTTTATGTGGATGATATGCTTATCATTGGAAGCAGTCAAAACATGATCAAATCAACTAAGCAAATGCTCAATAAAAGATTTGATATGAAAGATATGAGGGTCGCAGATATTATATTAGGAATGAAAATTACTAAAACATCTGACGGATATGCATTATCTCAATCACATTATATTGAGAAAATTTTTGATAAATTTATCAAGGATGATTTGAATGTAGCTAGAACACCTGTAGACATCAGTCTTTATTTATCGAAAAATAAAGGTGATGTAGTGTCTCAGTTAAAATACTCCAAAATCATTGGAAGCCTAATGTACCTAATGAATTGTACTCGTTCTGACATAGCTTATGGAATCAGTAAATTGAGTAAGTACACTAGTAACCCTGGAGAAGACCATTGGAAGGCGATCATTCGGGTTCTTAGATATCTAAGATTCACCCGTGATCATGGTTTGAATTTTACTCGATATCCAGCAGTACTCAAAGGTTATTGTGATGCAAATTGGATATCGGATACTAAAGATTCAAAATCCACAAGTGGATATGTCTTTACTCTAGGAGGCACTGCTATTTCTTGGAAATCCACGAAATAAACATGCATCGCACGATCCACAATGGAATCCGAGTTCATTGCTTTAGACAAAGCAGGAGAAGAAGCAGAATGACTTTGTCACTTCTTAGAAGACATTCCAATGTGGCCAAAACATGTGCCAGCTATTTGCATTCATTGTGATAGTCAATCTGTAATAGGCAGGGCACAAAATCATATGTATAACGGTAAGTCACGACATAATACCGTAAGGCAATTGTTGTCAAATGGAATAATCTCAGTAGAATATATAAAATCTAAAGAGAATATTACGGATTCGTTAACAAAAGGTTTGACAAAAGAGCTAGTGTATAGTTCATCGAAGGAGATGAGATTAAAGCCTATTACATAAGAGTCATCATAATGGTAACCCTACTTATATGACTGGAGATCCCAATAACTAAGTTCAAAGGGACAACTAAGTTATGTGTGGCTCGCCAGAAATCACCAAGGGATTAAAATTCCCTACCCATTCCTATGGTGAGAGTGATATCTGCAACATGTGTTGTCTGCAGGGGTATAAGGATAAGCTTTGCTTTTAATGATTACTTATATCTTGATTGAGGCATAAAATCAAGACGAGTATAAGGAGATACTCACAATAAGAATCACCTATACGAGTGTCGAACTGGGGCCGGTTCTATGAGAATGAAGAGGCTAAATTCTCTAGAAACACTCATGAAAACTAGGAGCGTTCAAGGCCAAAATGAACACAACAGTGAGAACAACAATGTGTTTGAAGATATTTTGTGTGAAATCTATTGTCTTGGCTTACACAAACGACTGAATAATTTAAGGCATCGCGTCCATTGGTTAGCTAGTAAGTCCGATAAGTTATCGCTAGGGAAGGTTCAAGGTCGAAAGCTACCTATCCTGATGCAAGATATTTTTGACTTATACTCTTTCGATAAAGTTTGTATATTGTTGCATTTCCGTTGTCATCAAATTCCATTCATGTGGGGGATTGTTGGAAATGGTTGGGAAAATTCTGGGTAAACAAGAATTTTTTCCTAACTTTGGTCTAATTTTTAGGTGGGCCCCGTGCTTCGATTTTCGTGGGTCAAAATGGTAACGCGTTCTATGCCGCGTTGTGATTCACGTGGTATATTTGGTTGCTCAAAACCATTATCGAGTGAATGGGTAATTGAAGCCAAAGTGTGCTCCATGGAAATGGAGTTTTGGTGGAAATTCCTTAAGGTTTGTGTAAATGGCTTGTCCCACATTGATTTGATGGAAAGTTTTGAATGGGTTAATATAGCTTGGACTTATAACTTGGGGAGGGCCTCAAGGGGCATCCCAAGTTTATAGAAGGGAGCGGTTATGGGCAAAATGGGCTAAATCTATTGGGCCAAAAAATCAGCACACACGCGCGCACGGGCGCCGCTGCTGTCCGTCCGTCCGGTCGGTCGGGCGGGCTGGGCTGGGCCTGGGCTTAGGCGCATGGTGTGAAGTTGGGTTGGGCTTGTCCAGCCCAATACCTATCTTTTTTGGGCAAAAAACATTTGAATGTAATTTTATTTTTTTGTTAAAATAAAATCCAGAATTCAAATTAATTCAGAAAATAAACTGGTCCGGTTTTACTATACACCCAAACAGGTTCCTTCCGTTTTTATCTGTTTCAATTTTGAACCGAACAGATTTAAATCTGTTTAATTCAAAACCAAACAGGTTTCATACCTGTTCAAACAGGTTGCACCTGTTTAATTCAAAATCTGCAGCCACCAATACATCTATAAATAGACTAGTTCCCTATTTGGATTTGCACTCCACTTTTCGTCCATCTTTTGCTGCAAATCATCTCTGCATTTTGCTGCATTTATTCCATTATTTTTCTGTGAGAAAGAGTGTATACACTAAGTATGTTCATTGAACAAATAAATTGTAGTGCTGCATTTATTTGTAATTGATCATTTCATCCTGGGAGATAGATGTCCATATTCTGAAAGCACCGTGGAGAGGATGAATCTGTCTTAAGGACACAATGTCAAACACTGGACTTGATCAGATTATTATTCGAAGAAATTAATAAAGTTGTTTAATTTATTATTTTGTTTTATTTGTTTATTAAATTAGATTTTCATTTTGTTTTTATAACAAAATAAAATCTGTTTTTA
Source organism: Camellia sinensis (assembly GCF_055761805.1). Lineage (NCBI taxonomy): Eukaryota > Viridiplantae > Streptophyta > Magnoliopsida > Ericales > Theaceae > Camellia > Camellia sinensis. The sequence goes on from NC_138966.1 coordinate 118,430,349, forward strand.
TTTATTTATTTTGATTTCTAGTTTGATTTTTGTAATCAAACAATTTTCTCTCATTTCCTTTATTTCTTGTATATTCTGTTTGTTGTTAAGTATACAAACAGAATTAGTTAATTACAGTGAAGATTGTCCAACAGATGGAAGATTGATGTGCAAAATTGAAAAAAAAAAACTTTAAAAAAAAAAAAAAAATTGATAATGTTCTCAGTTTTAAAACTAGAAAAACTGTTATATGCTCGATTTTATTGGATAGTTAAATCAAACCAATAAGTAGAAGGGCAAAAACGTTTAATCTCATGCTCTATTTTTTTATCAGTTAGTGAAATAATTATTTGAAACATTATTATGCAAATTGATAATATTTTTAGTTTTAAAAATTGAAAAAAAAACTGATAATAGTATTAGTTTTGCTAAATATGACTTACTGATCTAAAAAATCTTAACTAGAATATGAATTACCATAACATTTGTAAATATAACTTTTAAATAATTAACTCTTTACTTTTCTTTTCTTTTTTAATTACTTTCTGGGTTATTTTTCGAATTTTCAAACTTTTTTCCATTCTTTTGGGTGAAAGAAACTTCCTAATCAATGGCCAAAAAGTGTGCAAAGAACTTGTTACGCAAAAAAACCAAACCGCGTGAAGTGCGATGGATGTGATTGATAAATATGTTCTCAATATGTATATATATATTTTTTGGTCTGCAGGTTTATGTTTTCAATATGTTTAAGAACACAAAATGAGTTATAAAATTAAACATAAAAAATATATAATTTTTAAAAAATTGGTATCACTAATAAATTTTATAAAATTTAATTAATTTATATATATTTTATATTTTATCATGCTTAATTTATAGGTTAGTAGCAAAAATATACTATAAGTCTTAGAGGAATATGGGTTGACGTTTTGCCAACAAACAATTGTCTTGCCTAATTGAAAAATTAAAAATTCTTGGAAGTAACTAAAAATGCCTAAACAATGAAAAGGATCGTAACATTCTGTGCTCTGGGCTGAAAGGAATAAAGTAAAATTGCAGATTACGCCGAAAATTGTGATGTTGTGCGCGGACTGATTCTTTTTACAATCAACAATCTCATGAAAATTACTATATTCAAAATTATTTGAGAGACCATGAATAATAATAATAGTAGTGCTATATCTCTTAATTTATTTCTTTTAAATTACTCTTTATGATATGATATTGAGATTAGAGCTCATATGATAGAATATTTGACAAATTAAAATTTGATATTAGTTAGATATATCATTAAGAATAATTTTTAAATATTATAAATTAAATGTTTCTAGCATTTTTCTAATAATAAATTTATGACATACCCATAATATCATAGGATATTTGACGTCAGAAGGTTACGTATCATAGTCATGGTCATGATAGAATCAAATGAGAATTGAAGAAAAACATAATAGGTAAAATTACATTAATCGTGTCTATATTGTGCCCATTGTGTTATTTTAGTCCATATTTTTTTAATCGGCATATTTTTTGCCTTTAATTTTGAATTTTGTGTTAATTTCATCCAATTGATTATCACTATTTGCATTTTTTTATGAAAAATATACATATAAGTGTCATGTGTCATATTTTTCATAAAAAAAATACAAAGAGGCTAATCAATTAGACTTATAAACTTACTCAATTCAGTAAGTTAATTTCAACCAATTTAGTGATATTTTTTCTTAAAAAACACTAACAATATTATCAATTGGATTGAATTGACACAAAATTAAAAATTAAAAATCAAAATCGAATCAATTAAAATTACAGACACTAAAACATACAATTATCAAAATACAGGGACAACTATCCTAAATTTTTCCAACATAATAAGCCGAGCCCAGTGAAAACAGGAATCATATTCACATCCTTCGAACCTTGACTTGTTCAAATGGTCATTATCGAAATCTCTGTATCATTGTATCATTTTTTGAATTGGGAACATCCAAATTTGTGTCTTAAAATGATAAGATTTTTTTCATAGATTTGATTCATATAAAATAGGGATATTTACTAATAAATCTCATCCCGCAAACAAGTGCTTCAATTAATCTCAAATTTTTTCTATTGATCTATTAAGACTTATTAGTAGAGAGTTTTTTTTTTTTTCCATGTAGTCGTATTTTTTATTTTGATAGTGTTTTGATGGATAACTATATCTTTTTATTAATGTGACATGTATGATGTGATATTCTAATGTGGCAGACATTCATGTAGCACTCCAATGATTCCAAAAAAATAAAAACTCCTTAGTCTATTTTTCTCAAATGTGACAATGTGGCGGATATGATGTGACACTCCAAGACTTTTACTTCAAAAAAATTGAAAACTCCTTCGTGTATTTTTTTCAAATGTGACAACGTGACGGGTATGATGTGACACTCTGAAAAAAATAAAAACTTCTTAATGTACTTTTCCCAAATGTGAGAACGTAACGGGTATGATATGACACTCTAAAAAAAATAAAAACTCATTAGTGAACTTTTTTCAAATGTGACAACGTGGAGGATATGATGTGACACTCTAAAAAAAATAAAAACAGTGTATTTTTTCCAAATGTGACAATGTGGCGGGTATTATATGACATTAAAAAAAAAAAAAACTCTTTAGTGTATTTTATTCCCAAATGTGACATGTATAATGTGATACTTTAAAAAATTTAAAAATTCTTTAATGTATTTTTTTCAAATATGATACTCAAACGTGACGGATATGATGTGACACTAAAAAACTCATTTGTGTACTTTTTCTAAATGTGACATTCTAATGTGGCTGACAAATGAGTCATTACACATCCAAAAGGACTAAATAGATCACACACAAAAAATATGAGACTATATGTATTATAAGTCCAAAATATGGAACTTATTGGTCAATCTCCCTAAAAAATATTACATTGAAATTCAATAAATTAAAATTATAAAATTAATACATAGGGAGTAAGACCCATACGCAAATGGAGAGATTCAAACTATTGACATCCTAATGAAGTGCAAGAGTTTTGGCCAATCAAACTAACCGTATTGGTGATCTTAAAATGATAATTTTGGAAATGCAATAAATGTTATTTTTTTACTATTTTATAGCACGAGAGTATAATACAATGAGTATGACTATCTGTTGTGTCTTTTTTATTATTTTTATTATATAATTGGATGTCCGAACCAACTTACGTACATCTTGACTAATCATGGAGGACCAATTCTACTGTCCACTTGCAAGGACTCCATTTAAAGCCAAAATAGAAGGGCCCTATATGGTTTGGCCCCAAAAAACGGATTACAGTAAGTATTGAACTTAAGAATTGGAGGAAGTATAATTTTAGACCCTAGATTATACCCATTAAGCCAACCCCTTGAGGCTATCTGTTTTTCCTTATTACATAGCAGCCTTACGACACAACTGGGGATATCGTCCCTATCAGTATAATCAAGCTTGGCCTATATTTTTAGCCAAGTTTAAGGAGGAATAAACTCAACTTGTAACACTCAATTTATTTATTATTTATTTAAATAAGAATAAACACCATGTTTGGTTTTGAGTATTCAAAAATAATTTTCTGAGTTTTCAATCTGTAATTTTATATTTTTTGATATTTTAATCTTAAAAAAAAAATTAGATACACTTAATCTATATACCTAAAAAGTAAAAAAAAAAAAAAAATTGTACAAAAATCTTTTAAAAAAAAGGGAGAGGGGAATTTTTTTTAAAAATCTCTCATATTAAGCTTTTATAGCATAAAGACATGAAATATTTTTATAGTAGTTAGGGTAACTCAAATTATTACAGAAAAATTTCGAAACAAAGAAATTTCGATTCAGAGAAATTTCGAAGCAAAGAAATTTCAAAACATAAATTTCTCTGGTTTGGAAATTTATCTAGTTTGAAATTTCTCTGTGTTTTGATCAATTTTTTGATTTGCTCACAATTTTTTTCTGTATTTTGAACAATCCAGAGAAAATTAAACTACTCACAAACCAATTTTTCTATAATTTTTACAAGAAAACACCATGTTAAGTGTAGGACAATTTTCACTGTATTTAAATAAATTCTGTTTGGGTACTAAACGACATACAAAATATAAAAAAAAATATAGGAAAGGAGAATGAATGTTTGATTATAAAAATCAAACTATGAAAAGAATTAAATAAATAAAAACATATTTTATTTTGTTACAAAAACAAAATTGAAGTCTGATTTAAATAAATAAAAATAGATTTTATTTTGTTACAAAAACAAAATTAAAATCTGATTTAAATAAATAATAAAAACAGAAAATAAATAAATAACTTACTTAATTAATATCTTGAATATTATTCTGATCAAGTCCAATGTCTGACACTGTGTCCCTAAGACAAATTCGTCCTCTCCACAGTGCTTTCAAAATATGGACGTCTATCTCCCAAGGTAAAATGATCAACAACAAATATATGCAGCACTACAATATATTTGTACAATGAACACACTAAGTGTTTTATACTCTCTCTCACAAGAAAATAATGCAACAAAATGAAGAGTATGAATGTAGAATTTTATGGACAAAAATTGGAACAACAATCCAATTGGGGAACTAGTCTATTTATAGATGTATTGGTGGCTGTAGGTTTTGAATTAAACAGGTGCAACCTGTTTGAACAGGTATGAAACCTATTTGGTTTTGAATTAAACATATTTAAATCTGTTGGGCTCAAAATTCAAACAAATAAAAACGGAAGGGACCTGTTTGGGTGTACAGTAAAACCGGACCAGTTTATTTCCGTAATTCATTTGAATTCTGGATTTTATTTTACCAAAAAACAAAATTAAATTCAAATGTTTTTGGCCCAAAAAGATAGGTATTGGGCTGGACAAGCCCAACTTAACCTCACACCACGCACCTGCGCCCAAGCCCAAGCCCAAGCCCAGGCCCAACCCGCCCGATCGACCGGACGGACGGGCGGCGGCGCGCGCGCGTGTGTGGTGATTTTTGGGTCCAATGGGTCTAGCCCATTTTGCCCATAACCTCCCTCTCTAAAACACTTGGGTACCCCTTGGGGCACACCCCAAGTTCCAATCCCATGCCTTATAAACTCACTCAAAACTTCCCACCAAATGAATGTGGGACAAGCCTTATTCAAACCTTTAGGGATTTTTCACCAAAACTCCATTTCCATGGAGAATACTTTGGCTTCAATTTCCCATTCACTCGGTAATGGTTTTGAGGAACCAAATATACCATGTGAATCACAACGCGGCACAGAACGCGTTACCACTTTGACTCGTGAAAAACGACGCACGGGTCCCACCTAAATAATAAACCAAAGTTAGGAAAAATTCTATTATATACCCAGATTTTTTCCAAACCTTTTCCAACTATCCCCCACATGAATGGAATTTGATGACAACGGAAATGCAACAATTTGCAGACTTTATCGAAAGTGTATAAGTCGAAAATATCTTGCATCAGGATAGGTAACTTTCGGCCTTGAACCTTCCCTAGTGATAACTTATCGGACTTACTGGCTAACCAATGGACGCGATGCCTTGAATTGTTCATCCGTTTGTGTAAGCCAAGACAATAGATTTCATACAAAATATCTGCTAGTACATCGTGGTTCTCACTGTTGTTTTCATTATGGCCTTGAACGCTCCTGGTTTTCATGAGTGTTTCTAGAGAATTTAGCCTTTTTCATTCTCTTAGAACCGGCCCAAGTTCGACACTCATATAGGTGATTCTTATTGTGAGTATCTTCTTATAATCGTCTTGATTTTATACCTCAATCAAGATATAAGTAATCATTAAAAGCAAAGCTTATCCTTATACCCCTGAATACAATATATGTTGTAGATATCACTCTCACCATAAGAATGGGTAGGGAATTTTAATCCCTTGGTGATTTTTGGCGAGCCACACATAACTTAGTTGTCCCTTTGAACTTAGTTCTTGGGATCTCCAGTCATATTAGTAGGGTTACTATTATGATGACTCTTATGTAATAGGCTTTAATCCCATCCCCTTCGATGAACTATACACTAGCTCTTTTGTCAAACCTTTTGTTAACAGATCCGCAATATTCTCTGTAGATTTTATATAATCTATTGAGATTATTCTATTTGACAGCAATTGCCTTACGGTATTATGTCGACGGCGAATATGTCGTGACTTACTGTTATACATACGATTATGTGCCCTGTCTATTGCAGATTGACTATCACAACGAATGCAAATAGTTGGCACAGGTTTTGGCCACATTGAAATGTCTTCTAAGAAGTGACGAAGCCATTCTGCTTCTTCTCCTGCTTTGTCTTAAGCGATGAACTCGGATTCCATTGTGGATCGTGCGATGCAAGTTTGTTTCATAGATTTCCAAGAAACAGCAGCGCCTCCCAGAGTAAAGACATATCCACTAGTGGATTTTGAATCTTTAGTATCCGATATCCAATTGGCATCACAATAACCTTCAAATACTGCTGGATATCGAGTAAAGTTCAAACCACGATCACGAGTAAATCTTAGATATCTAAGAATTCGAATGATCGTTTTCCAATGGTCTTCTCCGGGATTGCTAGTGTACCTACTCAATTTACTGACTGCATAAGCTATGTCAGGACGAGTACAATTCATTAGGTACATTAGACTTCCAATGATTTGGGAGTATTTTAACTGAGACACCGCATCACCTTAATTTTTTGATAAATAAAGATTGACGTCTGCAGGTGTTCTAGCTAAATTCATATCATCTTTGATAAATTTACCGAGAATTTCCTCAACATAATGAGATTGAGATAATGCATATCCGTCAGATGTTTTAGTAATTTTCATTCCTGATATAACATCTGCGACCCTCATATCTTTCATATCAAATCTTTTGTTAAACAATTGCTTAGTTGATTTGATCATGTTTTGACTACTTCCAATGATAAGCATGTCATCCACATAAAGACAAACTATGACATATCCTTGGTCAGTGTTTTTAACATAGACGCATTTGTCACATTCGTTTATCTTAAACTTTCTTTTCTTGCCCCGACACTACAAACCCTTCGGGTTGCTCCATATAGATCTCTTCATTTAGATCACCGTTTAAGAAAGCTGTCTGAACATCCATTTGATGTATTTCTAAATTAAACAACACTGCTATAGAAATAAGCATGCAAATGGATGTTATTCTTGTCATAGGGGAATATGTGTCAAAATAGTCCAGACCTTCTTTTTGTCTGTAAGCTTTAACTACAAGTCTTGCTTTATACTTGTCAATTGAACCACCTGCTTTCATTTTTCTCTTGAATGTCCATTTACATCCAAGAGGTTTAGAACCTGGTGGAAGATCCACCATTTCCCAAGTATGATTTTGCATAATGGATTCAATTTCATTATTTACAGTCTCTTTCCACAAAGGTGCTTCAGGACTTGTCATTGCTTCGTTAAAGCTTTGAGGTTCATTTTCTAACAGGTATGTCAAAAAATCTGGACCAAAGGATTTTGATGTTCTCACTCTCTTACTTCGTCTTGGTTCATCATCAGTTAAATCTTGTTGGTCGAGACCATTACTAGCCTATTGTGTTTGATTGTCTTTAGTCTCTTAACTTTGTGTACAATCATAAATTCTTTTCTGTGAACTTAATTCCTGTCCTTTCTTGTAAGGAAAGACATATTCAAAAAACATAGCATTCTTTGACTCTATAATAGTGTTCACACTTATATCAGGTATTTCTGATTTATAAGTCAAAAACCGATATGCACTACTATTTAGAGTATAACCAATAAACACACAATCTACTGTTTTTGGTCCAATCTTAGTCTTTTAAGGAACAGGAACTTCAACTTTTGTCAAACACCCCCACACTTTTAAGTATTTGTAGGAATGTGGTCGACCTTTCCATAATTCATAAGGAGTGCTGTTGGTTTTCCTGTGGGGTATTCTGTTAAGAACATAATTAGCAGACAATATTGTTTCCCCCCACAAGTTCTGTGGTAAGCCTGAACTTAGTAACATGGCATTCATTATTTCTTTTAGGGTTCTATTCTTTCTTTCAGCAATTCCATTTTGCTGTGGAGAATAAGGTGCTGTAGTTTGGTGAATAATGCCATGTTGTGCACAAAATTCATTTAATGGTGCATCACTATCACCACCCCTATCACTTTTAATATAAATTAACAAAATAATTTTATCATGCATGATTCCAAAACTTGCATCATGAGAAAAATAGATATTCAACCCAAAAATCCAACGTAAGTAAAACAACACGTTTTAAACTATAAACTCCAAAACTAACAAAACATACCTTGGTTTAATCAGTTTTATTTGTACACAAATAAACTAATTATATATATAAACATTAAAATGTTCTTGTGAATATATATATATATATTTTTTCCAACTCCTATGCAGAAACTATTCACGATTACAGAAATTAAAAAATGATTCAAAAAACCAATAAAGAAAATAAACTTGCCACAAAGGTTTCTTCGCTATAAAAATGAAATTAGTTTGTAAAACTAATATTTTACTCCAGAAACAAATTCTTCCATGTATACTCACGATGAATTATGATAAAGTCAAAAGAATCCTTTCACAAAGGGTTCAAAACATTAAGCGGCCTGCAAAACGAAACCGTAAGACACATACAAAATTAACAAATATAATTATACCATAAATACAGAATTTAAATTTGTAAAAGTAAAAGAGATAGAAATTTTAATTAAAGAAAACTCAGAAATTATTTCAGAAAACCAAATTAATTTTCTAGTTATTAAAACCAGAAAATAAATTAAAACACAAAATAATTTTATTTTTCTTGTTACTAAAACCAGAAAAATAAAATACCACAATAATTTTCTGTAAAACCAAATAATATTCTGCAATTGTTAATGACACCAGTATATTACTACTAGTTGTCATAGAAAATAGACAGTATATTATTACTATCTGTCAAATAGTTTATAAATACTATTTGTATTTTCCAACCAGAATATCACTTTGTGAAAACACATAAAATTAAATACAATGAAGATCCCAAAAGGAATCTGTCTTAAGATTGTAAGACAATCTTCACTTTATTTAAATAAATTCTGTTTGGGTACTAAACGACAAACAGAATATCAAAGAAATATAGGAAAGGAGAATGAATGTTTGATTACAAAAATAAAACTAGGAAAAGAATTAAATAAATAAAAATAGATTTTATTTTGTTACAAAAATAAAATTAAAATATGATTTAAATAAATAAAAGAATTAAATAAATAAATAAAGATTTTATTTTGTTACAAAAACAAAATTAAAACCTGATTTAAATAAATAATAAAAACAGAAAATAAATAAATAACTTACTTGATTAATATCTTGAATACTATTCTGATCAAGTCCAGTGTTTGACACTATGTGCTTAAGACAGATTCGTCCTCTCCACGATACTTTCAGAATATGTCTATCTCCCAGGATGAAATGATCAACAACAAATATATGCAGCACTACAATATATTTGTACAAGGAACACACTAAGTGTTTTATACTCTCTCTCACAAGAAAATAACGCAGCAAAATGAAGAGTATGAATGCATAATTTTATGGACAAAAATTGGAACAACAATCCAAATAGGGAACTAGTCTATTCATAGATGTATTGGTGGCTGCAGATTTTGAATTAAACAGATAAAAATGAAATGGACCTGTTTGGGTGTACAGTAAAACTAGACCAGTTTATTTTCGAAATTAATTTTAACTCAACCTCAAACCACGCACCCACGCCCAAGCCCAGCCCGCCCGAACGGATGGACGGCGGCGCGCGTGTGGTGATTTTTGGGTCCAATGGATCTAGCTCATTTTGCCCATAACCTCCCTTTCTAAAACACTTGGGTACCCCTTGGGGCACACCCCAAGTTCCAATCCCATGCCTTATAAACCCACTCAAAACTTCCCACCAAATCAATGTAGGACAAGCCTTATTCAAACCTTTAAGGATTTTTCACCAAAACTCCATTTTCATGGAGCATACTTTGGCTTCAATTTCCCATTCACTCGGTAATGGTTTTGAGCAACCAAATATACCACGTGAATCACAACACGACATAGAACGCGTTACCACTTTGACCCGCGAAAAACGACGCACGAGTCCTACCTAAATAATAGACCAAAGTTAGGAAAAATTCTGTTATATACCCAGATTTTTTCCAAACCATTTCCAACATTAAGTTCATCAAAGAACTTAAAATACAAAATATAATTACAGTTTTAAAAACAGCAAATACTACACATTCTAAAAGATCAAAAATAAAATTCGAAGTTAGAAATTTAGTGAAAATCAAACAAGCAACATAAATTAGTGAGAGTTTAGTGTGGGTAGGGAAAATTCAAATGCTAGAGAAAATCAAAGAGAGAACTAGCCAGAGAAAATCAAGGAAGACACAGAGAGAAATAGAGTCCAATGTATTCAGAGAAAATTATTCTAAAGGGGATATCTTAGTGCCAGAGAAAATTCATCTCAAAGGAAAAATTACACACAATGAGAGACCTAATTAGTGAAATCAAAAAAGTAACCTAAATTAGTGAGAGTTTAATGCTTTCAGAAAAAATTCAAATGTCAGAGAAAATTTAGATCAAGGAACAATTAACCAGTAAAAATCAAACAAACAACACAAATTAGTGAGGGTCTAATATGGTTAGGGAAAATTAAAATGCTAGAGAAAATTGGAGAGAAAATCAAAGAGACAACTAATCTTAGAAAATCAAGTAAGGCACATAACGTAAAGTGAATCCAATGTACTTAGAGAAAATTGTGATGCAGAGAAAATTCATCTAAAGAGGAAAATTACACACAAGAATACCACTAACCAGTAAAAATCAAACAAGCAATATAATTTGATGGGTTAGGAAAAATTCAGATGCCAGAAAAAATCAATCAAAAATTTGGCCCAAACTCAGAGAAATTTAGACCCAACTTAGAGAAATTTTGCTCAACTCAGAGAAATTTTAGCTGAATTCAGAGAAATTCAAAGAAATTTCGAATCAAAAAAATTTCACCTAACTTATAGAAATTCAAATAAATATCTTTGATTTTCTCTATGTTTTTGGAAATTTCTCTAGTTTGAAGAAATTTATCTGTGTATTATACAGAGAAGAGAGAGAAGAAAAAAAATGGAATAATTTTTTGTCAACCTTTTAATTCTTCCCTCTATAAAGGAAGTAATTCAACAAGTGATGCAAATATATGTCTTACAAATATAAATATCGTCTGTACAGAAAATAGGGACATGGTCACCAACATATTTGTCATTCGACTCTATATTCATTTTTAAGTACACTAGAGTCAAGAAAGAATATACACATAGACAACTATGGACGCTTGAGGATGCCAAATTGTAAAAAAAAGAGGCAGATAGCGGAGATATCATCCACTGCCATACCTAGTTTCTTACATTTCCAAGCACAAATCGTGTGTTGGACTAATCTTTTAGCCGATTCTTCCCAAAACACCACCACAAACATTAATCCTTCTTATATATATATATATATATATAGAGAGAGAGAGAGAGAGAGAGAGTGCGTGTGAGACAGTGAGTGAGTAAAAGCCCTAATCAATGATTTGCAGTGTGGACCAAAATTTACAGATATATATAGAGTATATATATATATATATATAGAGAGAGAGATGGTGAGATATATGCGTGTGGGTGAGAGACCTTAGGCTATATAAAAAAAATATATTGTGGACTTCTCCCATTACTAAAAGTTGGCAAAGGATGTTAGACCAATTTTCCCTAAAAACAATTTATTGAATATTTCAAAATACGAAAATATATTCAATTTTTTTTTTTTGTTGAATTTTTTTAAAGTTTTTATTCATAAATATTTTACATTTTAAGTATATTTAGATTAAGTGTATATAAAAAATAAAAAAATAAAATAAAATATTTAAAAATATATAAAAATATAAAAAATAAAAAACCCAATTTTCTAGAACCAAATGTTTTATGAGCTAAGACTCCTTGTTAAATCTTTTGATAAAGCAAAAGGGAGACAACACCCATAAAGCACCACTTGCATCCCTTTTTATTTATTTTTTCTTATAAAACAATTATTTCAAAGTAAAAATCAACCACAAAAATTTAAATCGTGATATAAAATAATAATTAAAAGCTTGATTGTTGCCTAAACATGTAAACTTCTGCACTCAAATATACACCAGATGCACCATCTAAAATATATATAGCAAAATGTTTTGTTCCCCGAATTTTTTTTCCCCAAATCCCCCGACTACCCAAAACGACGTCGTTTTGGGCAGTTTTTTTTTCTCTCCTGCTTATGTCTGAAACAAGAGAGTAGAGAGAAGAAAGAGAAAGAGAGGAAGAGGGAGAGAAAGAGAAGAGAGGGGATCATCGCCTCCGCCTTGCCTCTGATTTTTTTTTTCAGCCCGTTTTTTTTTTTTTTAATGATGATGATGGTGATGTGTGGGTTTGATTTTTGTGTTTGATTTTGATTTTGTTTGATCGGTAGAGGAAAAAGAAGTAGATGAATGGTTGAAGTTGATTTTTTTTTTTTTTTTTTGGATCTGATGGTTGATGATGAAAATGAATGGTTGGGTCTTGGTCTCTCTCTCTCTGTCTCTAATGGTTGATGATGAAGATGAATGGTTGGGTCTTGGTCTCTCTCCCTCTCTCTCTTCGGCCTCTCTCTCTCTCTCTCTCTTTCTTCTTCTTCTTCTTCTTCTTCCTTCTTCTTTGATTTTCTTCTTCTTGAAAAAAAAAAAAAATTCAAAACGACGAAACGACGTCGTTTTGATTTTAGGGGGATTCGGGGAAGGGAAGATTCGAGCTATATAGCACAACTGATATATATATATATATACGCCCAATGTGACCTTCTTTAACATAGGACTCGCTTGTCAATTATACATTTTGGTTAAAAAGTTAAAAAATTACTATCAGTTATCACATCACTCTCTTTATTTTTTTACACACATTTTCATAAAAAGTCAAAAAATTATTAAAATAGCTTGTTTCCAAATGAGGCATATGTGCATTTAAGTGTAAAAGTATGTTGGTAATTTAAAAAAAAAAATCAATAATTTGTTAGAGTAACATATTTTCTGACCTATTGAAAAACTAGCGTAAAACCCGTATTATGCATGGGTAAATAATAAAATGTGATAAACAATACTAAATAGGTTAAAAAATTAACTAAATATGATATTAATTTAAATGAGTATTTAAACAATAGATTTGAGTGATTTCACTATGTTTATATAGATATGCAGGACTAATTAATTTTTTTGAAATACACTCAATCGAATAAACTCAATTGAAATGGAAGAGTAAGAGTGAAATTCTATAAATATAAAATAAAGATAACAAAAAAAAAAAAGTTTTGAAGATGAATATAGAAATAGAAAATTAGATAAATTTTTGAAAAAGAATAAACTTAACTAAAAATTAAGGGCAAGAGTGGATTCTGTAAATATAAGATAAAAAAAAATCAAGTTTAAATTTGAGTATGAACTATGTAGTGATCTCAGTTTTGCCACTTCACTTAGTATTTCAGGGATCGAGCTGCTCGGTTAACTCGCGGGGGTTCAGTGGCAGCGCACCTTGGCGGGTCTAAGGGTAGCACCCTGGTGGGGGATCGAGTTGCCCGGTCAGCTTGCGGGGGTCCAGGGGGCAGCGCCCTAGCGGGGTTGAGGGGCAACGCTCCCGAAGCAAAAATGCAAAATGCATAAGAAGTTAATTGTCCGCTCGAGCGGCTGTTTATGCGCTTGAGCGGAGAATGTTTAGTTTCAAAAGTTTGATTTGTCTGCAAAAGCACTGGGAAAGTATATTTCCTGCTCGAGCGAGGCTTTCCACGCTCGACCAGACTATGTTATATCAGTTCGTAAATCTAATATTTCAGATCACTTTTGTATATCTCTCTCTCTAAAAACCCTTTCCTCTCCATTCTCTCTACATTTCCCTACGCCAAATTGGATCAAAACCTCGATTTCTTGAGATCCATTAGAGTTTTTCCATAAGTTCTTCATCAAAGTTGGTTAACTTCTCGAGGGCTTCGTTGTGTGCGGTGAAGATCGAGTTTCGACACCGTTGATTTTGGGAGTTTCATCTCATTTCTTCTTCAAAACTTGAGGTAGGGATTTTCTTAGAGTTATATATATATTTTTGCAAGATCTATATGATTTTCGAAATCATCTTTTGATAGCTTTGAAAATTGATTGTTAATTCAAGAAGTTGAGTGATTTTGAAAGTGGGTTTGTCTCTTGTTCTGTTAAAATAATCTTATGGGTTTTGATCTTCGTTGATTGAAGACAAGATGATTTTGGAAAGTTTTCTTTCAAAGGATTTGAGTTGTATAGTTTTGGTGAGAAAACCTTGAATTTGGGGATTTTGTTAAAAGAGACTGAAAATTCATGAATGATATTGTTGTATTTATTTTGTGTGTCAAAATAAATGGATGTTTGAAAAATTTATTATTTATATTTATATAAATGATGAATTTCAGGGCATATGAGAATTGTTTTTCATTTTGAAAATTATTGTTCAAAACGTTGAAATAGACTTGAAATGACTAATTATTGAGGATACTTGAAAAGAGGGAATTGTGTTATTCATTGGATGATGAATTGGAATAAAAGTATTTATATTCATCTTGTGTTATTGGCATAACAATTCATTTGATTACATTAAACTTTGGAAGTTGATTTAAAAACTTGCATTGAGAAAAGAATGGTGAGAAACAAGTTTTAATAAAATGGTTTTGGGGTAAATACATTGGTAAGTCTTGATAGGAGGTGTAGATGATATTGAATAAGTTGGCCTGAGAGTCCGGGGTGAACGACTGAAAACCTGGACGGATAGGTGTCGAGCCTTCCGGTTAATACCGGTAAAAATGACAATTTGGTAGTACTTGTATAGTCTACTTGCAGACATCAACCTAGGGATTACCAGAGTCATATTTACCGCCCTTGAAATAAATTGTTAAGTTTTGAACAATTGAAATTGTATGATATCATTGAGAATGATGGTTTTTAACAGATGAAAATGTGATTTATCTTCAAAAAGGGCATAGCATGACATGTGCATTTCATCTCTTGAGACTTGTATAAAATGTATATATTTTGTTAAGAATTTCCTACAGGGCTTTATGCTCACCCTATGGGATTTTTGTGCAGGAAAAGATGTAGTGATCCCACCCAACTAGGGACGTGGAAGTATATGTATTGGGAGTACAATGCTCTCATTTTGCTGTGACTCTATGTGTAAGCGAAGGGCTGTGTTTGTGTGGGTTTGAATAACCGTTTTGTGTAACCAAGCTCAAGCCTTGGAAACTTGTAAACCCTTGGGGGTATTTATTTGTTTATTTACTTGTTGTTGGATTAATGTATTGTTTCATGAAGAACTATTATATCATGTAATGTAAGTTTGGAGATTTATATTTGGTTTTTCTTGAAAGAGCCATGATTTTTGTCTTATCATTTGGGCTAGAAATTTGGGACGTTACAACTTGGTATCAGAGCTACCGGTTTGAATACATAGAGCTCGTGGGAAGTGGTTGTTTAACCACAATGGGTTCATTTAGCATGCTTAGGAAGTGTTATGCATTTTGTGACTATGTGATAACATGCTTATGTGACTAAATGGGTATGGGATTAGACTTTTGGGATGTTGTTTGCACCTATTAAATTCCTTGAGGTCTCATTAGAAGGGTACTTGGTCAATACTCGTTCTACTAAGAATTCTTGGTTTTTCGTGGGACGAATTTCATCGTAAAAGAATAGTCCGTATGTGTTTATATGACTAGGTGCTTATGTGGAGTGAAATTGAATTGTGTATATGGTAGAGAAATATATAGAATTGTTGTAGTCGAACGTGTGAGTCAAGTTACGAGCACATATGAGTTAATGTGCTAAATTATTTCTCTTGTGTCCTTTATTTGATGTCAGGAAGGGGTCAAGTCTGTGGTGGTAGGAGGCGTGGTAGGGCTTGCTGAGGTGTGCATGAGGTACCGGTCCATAGGGTTCCGGTGCAAGAAGAAGGGTTCGGCCAAGCTAATATGGCCGAGCAAGCAGGCCAAGCTAATGTGGCCGAGCAGGTAGGACAAGCGGGTCAAACCGCAATGGGGGCCCTAGCTCGAGAAATGACAGGGGCTTTAAGAGAGTCTATGAACTTGTTGAGGGTAGAGAATCAAGCCCGAGAGAACATTGCGGAGTTAAGGGCAAATTTCTTTATTAGAGAGTTCTTGCGGGCCAAACCGGATGAGTTCCATAGTGGCCCCAAGCCCAAGAAAGCGGATGAGTGGCTCGAACAAACTGTGAAGACATTTGAGATGCTTCACATCGAAGATAGTGAACTAAGAGTGACTGTAGCGAGTTACTACCTTAAGGGAAACGCGGGTCAATGGTGGAAATATGCCAAGGGTAGAGTGGAGCCGACATGGGAAGCCTTTGCAGTTGCTTTCCAAGATAAATACATACCTCCCATTGCTACGGAGAGATTGAGGCAAGAGTTTAAAGATCTCAAACAACTTGACATGCCCGTGGCCGAGTTTGAGGTGGTCTTCTCTAGTATGTCCAGATTTGCACCAGAGTTGGTGGCAACAGAAGAGCGCCGTTGCATTGAATTTGAAAAGAAATTGAAAACAAAAATTATGTTCAAGCTTGCTAGAAATATGATTCGGGAATATGACCGTCTTGTGGAGATGGCGACACACGTAGAAATTTCCGTACAAGCCGAGGAGGAGAGGCTTCGGAGTTCGAGGTCTAGGGGCCAAGAGTCTCAAGGAGACTATAGGCAGAATAAGACGAGCGGGAACACCTATCCATCCCAGTCCTAACCACAGCAGTCTAGATCCACTTTTCCTTTGCCTAGTGTGGGTCTGGGAAAAAGCACATCGAGTAGCTTCTCGTGTTTCAAGTGTGGCCAACCGGGTCACAAAGCCTTCTCATGCCCACAAAAGGGAGGAGGGCAGTTAATAGTACCACCACCTAACTGATCTCAAAGTTAGTCTCAATCTCAGAATAAAGGTCTAGGGTTTAATTGTTATCAGTGTAGTCTGTTGGGGCATATAAAGAGAACTTGCCCACAGTTAGGAGGCGCATCTGGCGCATCAGGGTCGAGGTAGACTCAGAGCCACCAGCAGGCTCAATCAGTCCAAGCTTCGTGAGTTAATCAGGGAGCCGCTTCGGCTCAGTCAGTATAACAGGCCTATGCTCCGAGAGGGGAGCAAGTCAATCAGGGGCCACAAGGGCGTATGTATGCTGTTACCGTACTAGAGCAGTTACCAAAATCCTTAGTTGTGAGAGGTATTTTTGTTGTGTGTAATTCTTTGGCTAATGTATTGATAGAACGGGTGCATCTGATTCATTTATATCTACTACATCTACTTCTGCATTGGGGTTAGAGATAGCACAGTTAGTGCCTCCACTCAGAGTAGAGTCACCTGTTAGAGGTACAATTGATTTAGACCAGGGTTGTTGTGATTGTGAAATAAAAGTTGCCAAGCGTCGACTTCTGTTTGCTTTTGTGTTGTTTGATATGTCAAGTTTGGATGTCATTTTAGGTATGGACTGGTTGTGTTCTTATCAAGCTGTGATTGATTGTTACCGTTAGAGAGTTATAGTGTGCACTTCGGGTGGTGATTGTTTCTATTTTCTAGGGAACCGAGTTGATAGAGCCTTGTCACCAGTTGTTGACCCTCGTAGTACGAGCAAGCTTAGTGGCCTTCTTGCAACTCTCTTAGATAGTGAGAGTGATGGGGCTTGTGTTGAGTTACCAAGGGTAGTTTGTGAATACTCGGATGTCTTTCCAGAAGATTTTACTAGTTTACCACCTCACCGGGAGATTGAGTTCTCCATTGAATTAGTGCTTGGCACGGCACCGATTTCCATGTCACCGTATAGATTTGCACTCGCCGAATTGCATGAGTTGAAGATTCAACTCCAAGAACTTTTAGACAAGGGCTTCATTCGCCCTAGTACATCGCCTTGGGGACTGCTGGCTCTCTTTGCGAAGAAGAAGGATGGGTCATTGCGGTTTTGTATTGATTACCACAAGTTGAATAGAGTTACAGTTAAAAACAAGTATCCTTTACCCAGAATAGATGATTTGTTTGACCAACTTAGAGGGCCTCGTTGCTTCTCAAAAATAGATTTGAGGTCGGGGTACCATCAATTGAGAGTTCGGGAGGAGGACATTCAGAAGACGGCCTTTCGTACTCGTTATGGCCACTATGAATTCCTTGTAATGCCTTTTGGGTTAAACAATGCACTTGTTTCCTTTATGGATTTGATTAACAGAATTTTTCGTGAATACTTGGACCGTTTTGTGGTCGTCTTTGTGGACGACATCTTGATTTATTCAACCTCTGAAGAGGAACACGAGACTCACTTGCGGGTAGTGCTGGGTTTACTTAGTGAGCACCAATTGTATGCCAAATTTGAAAAATACGAGTTCTGGCTAACAGAGGTGAAGTTTTTGGGGGCATGTAGTGTCTAGAGAGGGAGTGACTATGGACTCCTCAAAGATAGATGCCGTACAGGATTTGGAACAACCCAAGAATGTTTTTGAAATCCGGAGTTTCTTGGGATTAGCGGGGTATTATTGATGTTTTGTAAGGAACTTCTCTAGACTAGCTGCACCTTTGACTAGGTTGACTAGAAAGGGTATCAAATTTGTATGGAGTGAGGCTTGTGAAAAGTCATTCCAAGAGCTTAAGACTGGATTGACTACCGCACCGATTTTGATAATTCCGGAAGGGGGTTTGAATTACACTGTCTATTGCGATGAGTTCGGGGATGGACTTGGTTGTGTCTTGATGCAAGAGGGAAAATTTATGGCCTACGGTTCACGAGAATTGAAAACTCACGAGAAAAATTACCCCACCCATGATCTAGAATTAGTAGCGGTGATTTTTGCTTTGAAAATTTGGAGGCATTACTTGTACGGTGAGAAGTTTGAAGTCTTCTCCGATCATAAGAGTCTAAAGTATTTGTTTTCTCAAAAAGACTTGAATTTACGACAACGGAGGTGGATAGAATTTATGGAGGATTATGACTTTGAGTTACACTATCATCTAGGGAAGGCCAATGTGGTGGCCGATGCTTTGAGTCAAAAATTTGTGAGTAGTTTGGCAAGTGTGGCCATTCGGGAATGAGATATGCTAGATGTTATTGGCAAGTTTGATTTGCACTTGGATGAGTTTGGAGAGAGTGCTACCTTGTTTACTTTGAATGCTCAACCTACCTTGGTTAGTATGGTCATAGAGGCACAACGAGGAGATCGTGATATGGAATCAATCCGTGTTAAGATTTCCAATGGAAAGGAAGAGAAAGGTTTAAATGTTCACTCGGATTTGAGTGTACGTTACCTAGACCGTTTGTTTATACCAGAATCTTGTAGAGAGGAAGTACTTTGAGAGTTCCATCAGTCACGCTTTGCGGTACACCTGGGAGGCACTAAAATGTATCATGATCTTAGTTGTCAGTTTTGGTGGAGGGGTATGAAACGGGATGTCGCTTTATTTGTATCGAAGTGCCTTACTTGTCGACAAGTGAAGGGTGAACACCAAAGACCAGCAGGTTTGTTACAACCCTTACCGATGGCCAAGTGAA
This sequence comes from Camellia sinensis, assembly GCF_055761805.1. Classification (NCBI taxonomy): domain Eukaryota; kingdom Viridiplantae; phylum Streptophyta; class Magnoliopsida; order Ericales; family Theaceae; genus Camellia; species Camellia sinensis. Next base: position 118,449,942 of record NC_138966.1, read on the forward strand.
AATGGGAGCACTTTACCATGGATTTTGTAGTTGGGCTTCCTAGAACACAACGAGGCAATGACGTCGTTTGGGTGATTGTTGATAGGTTGACTAAGTCTACCCATTTCATTTCGATGTGCACCGGCGACTTAGTTGAATGCTTGGCAGAGTTGTGCATTAGAGAGATAGTTCGACTTCATGGAGTCCCTGTAACTATTGTGTCGGATAGGGATTCTCGTTTTACTACCCGGTTAGGGAAACGCCTTCAAGAAGTGTTGGGAACTAAGTTAACTCTTAGCACTGCTTATCATCCTTAAACCGATAGACAGTCGGAACGTACCATTCAGATTTTGGAAGACATGCTTAGAGCTTGTGTCCGTGATTTTAAGGGGCCTTGGGAAAGGCACTTACCATTGATTGAGTTTGCTTGCAAGAATAGTTACCAAGCTAGTATTGAGATGGCACCATTTGAGGCCTTGTATGGCCAACCTTGTAGATCACCGATTTGTTGGGCCGAAGTGGATGATACATCGTTACTGGGTCCAGAAATTGTTAGAGAGGCAACCGAGAAAGTTGTTCTCATTCGGAAGAGGTTAGCTACGGCCCAAAGCCGACAAAAGAGTTATGCCGATAAGAGGAGATGACCTTTATCCTTTAAAGTTGGTGACCATGTGTTTCTAAAAATCTCACTAAGGCGGGGTTTGATGAGATTTGGTAACAGTGGTAAATCATCTCCAAGGATCATTGGGCCTTTTGAGATCTTAGAGCGAATTGGGGAAGTGGCATACCGGTTAGCTTTACCGCCACAACTTTTGGGAGTTCACAACGTATTTCATGTAGCTATGCTTAGGAAGTATGAACCCGACTCTTTTCATGTGCTTGATTGGGCTGACTTGGAGGTAGATGAGGATGCCCCTTACGAAGAACGACCGGTTCAAATATTAGATACCCGGGAGCAAGTGCTACGGGGCAAAACTATATCGTTGGTTAAGGTGTGATGGAGACACTATGGGGTTGAAGAAGCGACGTGGGAACAGGAGGCGGAAGTCTGCTCCAAATATCCAGATTTATTCGAAAATGCTTAAGTTGCTTTTCTTTGTAATATTCCCTGGTGTTAAGGGAAATGTATTTAAAGTTGTTAACCACATGTTGATATATGCGTTGTTGTTTTAAGCATAAGTTTGTTTAGAGTTGCCATTACCTTTTGGGAAATTTCATGTTTATGCGTATTTGGAAGGTTGTTGTCAATGAGATAACCATGGTGAAAATGGTGGAATTTGGTTGAGAGGTAGTATTGTGATTTGAAAATGAAATAACGTGGTTTTGATCGTTAGAAACCCTTTGTTTGGGTAGTTTGATTTGAAATTTCGGGGACGAAATTTTTTAAGAGGGAAGGTTGTAGCGATCCCAGTTTTGCCACTTCGCTTAGTATGTCAGGGATCGAGCTGCCCGGTCAGCTCGCGGGAGTCCAGGGGGTAGCACCCTTTGGCGGGTCCAAAGGCAGCGCCCTGGCGGGGATCGAGCTGCCCGGTCAGCTCGCGGGGGTCCAGGGGGCAGCACCCCTTGGCGGGTTATAGGGCACCACCTTGGCGGGTTTGAGGAGCAGCGCCCCCAAAGCAAAAATGCAAAATGCATAAGAAGTTGTTTGTCTGCTCGAGCGGCCGTTTATGCGCTCGAGCGGAGAATGTTTGATTTCAGAAGTTTGACTTGTCTGTAAAAGTATTGGAAAAGTGTATTTGATGCTTGAGTGGGACTTTCTACGCTCAAGCGGATCATGTTATATCAGTTCGCGAATCTGATATTTCTGATCACTTTTGTATATCTCTCTCTATAAAAACTCTTTCCTCTCTCTTCTCTCTAAATTTCCCTACGCCAAATTGGATCAAAACCTTGATTTCTTAAGATCCATTAGAATTCTGCCATAAGTTCTTCATCAAAGTTGGTTAACTTCTCGAGGGCTTCATTGTGTGCGGTGAAGATCGAGTTTCGACACCGTTGATTTTATGGGTTTCATCTCATTTCTTCTTCAAAACTTGAGGTAGGGATTTTCTTAGAGTTATATATATATATATATATATATTTGTAAGATCTATATGATTTTCGAAATCATCTTTCGATAGCTTTGAAAATTGATTGTTGATTCAAGAAGTTAAGCAATTTTGAAAGTGGGTTTGTCTCTTGTTTTTTTAAAATGATCTTATGGGTTTTGATCTTCGTTGATTGCAGAAAAGATGATTTTGGAAAGTTTTCTTTCAAAGGATTTGAGTTGTATAGTTTTGGTGAGAAAACCTAAAATTTGGAAATTTTTATAAAAGGGATTGAAAATCCATGAATGATATTGTTGTATTTATTTTGTGTGTCAAAATAAATAAATGTTTGGAAAATTTCTTATTTATATTTAAATAAATGATGAATTTCAGGGAATATGAGAATTGTTGTTCATTTTAGAAATTATTGTTCAAAACGTTGAAATAGTCTTGAAATGACTAATTGTTGAGGATACTTGAGAAGAGGGAATCGTGTTATTCATTGGATGATGAATTGGAATAAAATTATTTATATTCATCTTGTGTTATTGGCATAACAATTCATTTGATTACATTAAACTTTGAAAGTTGATTTGAAAACTTGCATTGAGAAAAGAATGCTGAGAAATAAGTTTTAATAAAATGGTTTTGGGGTAAATACGTTGGTAAGTCTTGATAGGTGGTGTAGATGATATTGAATAAGTTGGCCTGAGAGTTCGGGGTGAACGATCGAAAACCCAAGCAGATAGGTGTCGAGCCTTCCGGTTAATACCAATAAAATTGACAATTTGGTAGTACTTGTATAGTCTACTTGCAGACACCGACCTAAGGATTACCAGAGTCGTATTTACCGCCTTTGAAATAAATTATCCAGTTTTGAACAATTGAAATTGCATGATATCATTGACCATGATGGTTTTCAAAAGATGAAAATGTGATTTATTTTCAAAAAAGGCATAGCATGACATGTGCATTTCATCTCTTGAGACTTGTATAAAATGTATATATTTTGTTAAGAATTTCCTACAGGGCTTTATGCTCACCCTATGGGATTTTTGTGTAGGAAAAGATGTGGTGATCCCACCCAACTAGCAGCGTGGAAGTTTGTGTGTTAGGAGTACAATGCTCTCATTTTGCTGTGACTCTGTGTGTAAGCCAAGGGCTGTGTTTGTGTAGGTTTGAATAACTGTTTTGTGTAACTAAGCTCAAGCCTTGGAAACTTGTAAACCCTTGGGGGCATTTATTTGTTGATTTACTTGTTGTTGGATTAATGTATTATTGCATGGAGAACTATTATATCAAGTAATGTAAGTTTGGAGATTTATATTTGGCTTTTCTTGAGAGAGACATGATTGTTGTCTTATCATTTGGACTAAAAATTTGGGGCGTTACAAACTATAAGAATATAGAAAGAGAAAATTAAATAAATTCTAAAAAAATGAAGTAGAAAGAAATTCATTAAACATTAAATGAAGATTGAAAAAAAGAAATCAAGTTGAAATTTAAAAATTCAAAAATAAAATAAGATAAACTTGAAAAACAAAAAAAATCTAATACAACTCTAATAATAAAAGAATAGAAAAGGGTAGTAATTTAAAAATTAGATAAGAGTGAAATATCATCTTGTTGACTTTTTGGCTTTCGAAGGTTATTTTTGTAATTATGAGCATGCCAGCAAGGATCAATCAGTCCTTACAGAAAATTAATTGCCAACCAATTATCAGACGTTTGTGTTTTAGTTCTTTCAGCCTCAATGAAGAGGACTTTTACTGGTGGCTTGATTTAGGAGAATTAAGCAAATGACAATCAAACGAAGAACAATTGAAACATTTCATAAAAATGAAAAAACTTACAATGATCCAATTCAGCCTCGTAGAGGTTTACAACAACAATCTACTTGAAACTATTCCTATAAATGAAGTGTAGTGCATGAATTTTAAAGTACAGAAATGTAAAGAACAGGAAATGTAAAGCTGGAAAGGAAATAAAGTAGAATAGGACTGATTTTTTGGATCTGAGTCTGGGCGTTTTTTTTGGGGCCTTCTCTGCTATTTATACTTCTCAAGGGTGACCATCGAACTGCATTTCCAACTGTCAAACTGCTCCTCCATGATCGCTGATCATGTTGCCATATAATTAGCTCCACTATGCCATCACTTGCAGTTAGGCTTCCCTCCTAATTTTGAATTTGAATGTGAGTAATCGTTAAAGCCACATCACTTTGCATCTCTTTGCTGATCTAATGCTACTCAGATCTCGTAATAACCAATACCAACTGTCACGTGTACGATCATGATCGAAGACTTGAATAGTCTTCCTATATTACCCTTTTTCTACCACGTGTCGAATTGTAATTAGCTTATACAAAATATGTAGCCAACACATCTATAATTTTTAAAAATTTGTATTAAAAAAAAATCTCAAAAATAAAAATTGATGTGTAGTAAGTTAAAAATTATATATGAGTTAAATGGCACCTATAATTTTTCAAAATTTAAATTTCATGTAGTTAAAAAAGAAGCATTTATGATATGTTATTATACAAATCTTAACTCTATTTTGCGTCTACTACTAATAATTTTTAACAATTTTTGTGTTCTAAAGCTACTAAATTAAAAAATAAAATAAAATAAAAAATCAAGGGATCACCTTTTTGTTTGTTAATTTTGTTTTGTGTCAATAACCTATAAATTTCAACAATTTTTGTATTCTAGAACTACTATACAAAAAAAGTATAGCATCACTTTTTTTTCTTTCTTTTTTATTTTATTTTTTAATTTAAATCTTAGTTAGTTTCATTTTAATTTTGTTTTGTGTCAATAACCTATAAATTGTAACAATTTTTGTATTCTAAAACTACTAAATAATAATTAAAAAAAATCACTTTTCTTTTTAAAATCTTAGTTACTTTGATTTTTAGTTCGTGCTAAGAGCCAATAAATGGCCTTGATAGTGCTATACACGAGTATAAATAAATAATCAAAATTTAATTTTAAAACTAAACAATAATATAAAATTTATCTAAAATATGTAGTAAAAATGATTTATGGTCAATTAATTTTATTCATTTTTATCACATTTACACATAAATAACTTATATTTTTATGTCAACATGACATTCACCTAATCATTAAAAATTGTCGTTGTCTATACTCGACTTATGAATCACTTGCCCTATTTATTTATTATGTTCATAAATAAATATCTATAAGTATTTTTATTTTTTAAATAAGAAATATGAACATATTTTATGCATATCTATTAAAAAAAAAATTGAGCTTAGGTAAAAAAAATTTATATATTTACGTTAACACTATGAAATCAATAGTTACATATATTCATATAGGGACACCAAATTTTTTACCAAACAAATGACCAAATGTCTCACATGGGTGTGGGGTCCGCAATTTTGGTCATTTATTTGGTAGAAAATTTGGGACCTCTAGCATTTTCCATTCATATATTAAAAAATTATTTAAGATAGGGCTGCTCTAAATTATTTGTCATGTTTTAGCTTTAATCTTACACTTAATCTAAAAAATTAACAATTAATTAGTAAAAATATTTGATAATAATAAATTTAAACATTATGTAAAAATTATATCATAATTTATTAATTCATGACCGGTATGAGCTTGTTTGGAGGTTCTAATATTGGATTAAACATTAAATGGGCCAATTTTTGGGCCTCGTTTTGATGATCAAAACCATTCACATTTTAGGATTTGTCGAGTACATCATCTCTTCAAAAAATCAAGTCAATCTGATAACGAAAATTACATATTTTGATCAATTTTTTATAAATCATTTATTTTTTCACCGTCTATTTTTTTTTTTCATATAAAACTAATACAAATATATGATTGTCATCATCTGATCGACTTGATTTTTTACAGAGATGATGTACTCTACGAATCCTAAAATATGCATGGTTCATATTATTAAAATGGGGTCAAAAAATGGGGCCACAAGGCCCAACAACACCTCTCCAGTCTGATGGAGGACTGGGGAGAAGCCCAAGTCATGTTAAAGAATTAATAATGTTTAAATTTGAAGTTAAAGAATTAATTATTTTCCATATATGTATATGATGGGGCGTTTCACACACCAAAATTAAACACTAAACTATACCAAATTCTTTTAGAATAATGGCAAGTCCAGGTATCGATTCACAGGGACAAATGTGAAATTAGACTAATTCAATTGCTAAATTCCTAAATTAATTTTGATTAAAAAGATTGAGAGATTTTATAACCAAACAAGAATTAAATGAAATTGAGAAATTAAATTGACAATTAAAATTAGGGTTTGAGATATTAATTTTTGGGAAAAATCCTAGGGCAAAGAATTCACCGCTAACCACATAGATGAGATTTAACGACGGCCATCAATTGCAATCCGGTTTGAAATACCCAATATTTCACAACTACAAGTTTGAAATATTGATCAAGAAGGTTGTTGCGTTCAACGTACAGGCATGAGTCATCCCGAGTAGCACGAGGCGTTTGCTCTAAACTATGGTAGCAACACAACCCGTCTTTCGTAGCATGACTCGTCTCGTACTTTGAACACAAACACAAAGAAAACTAATGTATGGAAAGCATTAAAAAATCATAGAGAATAAAATACTTGAAGAGATGAAAGGAACAATTATTACAAACTTCTAAATCATCCATACATTGATTCAAACCGATTCACAATCAAAGCTTATGAAAATTTCTATTACATGGCTAGGGTTTCATCAAAACCTTAGAAAAGAAGACTAGCCACTCATGGAGGAGTGAGAAGCAGAGGAAGAGGATGAGGGAGAAGCCCCCATGGAAGTTGTCATTCAAGCTTGAGGAGAAATATATTTTTTTTAAAACCCTAGCCTCCATTTCCCTAGAATAATTTTCGAACCCTAGGTTAGCCAATTTTTCCTCCTTTTATTCTCAACAAAACACTCTCAAAATTTTGTGCACGCATCCCTAGGTGGCCGCTCGAGCGGTGGTGGGCCACACATGTGGTGAAGCTTGGCCGCACATGCGGTGGTCTGGTTGGCTCGGATTTTTCACTTCTCCCACGGAGGATTTGCTTTCGCGCCCTTTTTGATTGAATTTGCATATTTTTGCCAAATCTGTACAAGTGCACGAAACACATCATCTCTACCAAATAAACAAAATTGAAAGAATAAAAATGTAACTTAAGTGGCCTCAATGTGGTATCTTTTGGCCTACATCACATTCTCCAACTTACATTTTGCTAGTCCTCAAGCAAAACAAAAGAAATAAGAAAAACAAAATAAATCTCAGCCACTTTCGTAGGGATCACGATTGCATTTAGCATATGCAACAAGCCTTTAAACCACAAGGTTACCCCAACTGGACGAGTATAGTCTCGTGAGGGTTTTCAGAAATGATACCCACAAATATCAACATATTCATATCCGCTCAACAACAATTAACCACACTACTCCACCTAACAATCAACTTATGCGCCATTACAGTGTGATATTAAGGCATGATGTGTCATTGAAGGCACAATGGACAAGCATGAAGGAATCTATGAAGTCAAAACCACAATTCAGTTAATCCGAACAAGTCATTCTGCTTATTTTTCCTTAACTGTGCAATGTCTAAGTCCCTTAAGCTTTCTAATAAACCAATGCAGCAAGTATTGGGCGAATGACTCCCAAACCAGATGATTTTAGGGCACTAAGTGTAGAGACACCCATACGGGCTTAATAACTCGAGTTTAAAAAGATACGAACCCAAACAAGTCAAGTGTTGTTGTTGTCGTTTTTTTTTTTAATTTTAAATTTTTTTTAAGAATCTTGGCTACTCATTTATTCTTTTCTGCAACCCTAGCCATTATCAATGATATACACCAGGGATTATAATAAAGAGGTCACCACTATGATAGTGTGTTCATGTGAATTAAGGCATACTCATGACAAGTGTACTAATACCACAAACACAAATAACTATCCTAGTGCAAACATCACATGTGAGTATTTACCTAATAAACCCTTTTCATACGAACCCACTATGTTCCCCAATTAACATATGCCGATATCGTTACCATATTGGCACAAAGTGAACATTAAGTGAAGTGGTGCAATTAAGTGCAGCAAGTACAAACATGAATGGTTATTTATAAATACCTTCACCCTCTAACTGGAATACAACATTGTCCTCAATATAAGCAATTGTATAGTAGATAGTAAAATGAGAGAGAGAGAGGATCTTACCAGACGATGTAGGTGCACATCCAGCGAGGCAAGGACACACCAAACACTCACACACTTTTTTTTTTGAATTGTACAGTATAAAAGGAAAAGAAAAAAAAAAAAAAAAACATAAATAAAGAAATAAAACAAAGAAAATATACAGATATCACTGATGTGGATCCGGCTGTGGTGGGAAATGTTGCTCAAATAAGGCATGCATCAGTGTCCGAGTCTCAAACGCCTCATCATGAACCCTAGCGGCAAGCTGATCAAACCGCTGCTCGCTCGAGTCCCTGTATGCGTAAAAGTCAGTTTGTAGAGATGCAACTGATCGCTGATACCCATCAAATGCCATCTGCGAGTAATCCCGATAGTCTTGATAGTCTGTTTGGAGATCAACCAAAGATTGTTGAATGGCAGCTTGATTATGCAAAAGCGCCTGATATTGCGCCCTCGTCATACGGAATGGCGGTGGCGTTGGTGCAGCGGCGGGCTCTACTGGGGCATCATTAGGATTGGCCGGGGCTTCAGGGTGGAGTAATGGAGGCGTTAGGGGAGCAGTGGTTTGGCGCTAGTGGGTTTTACCATAAAGTGTGGGTGGTGGAAGCTGAACCTCATTGGGTTCGAGTGGGTATGTCACTTGGCCTTTTATGAGTGTAGTGATGAGGTTGGTGAAAGGGAGGGCCCATGTAGAACTGCCTCAGGTATTGCGTATTTTGACTTCGTTAAGGATTTGGTTCATCTGGTTGTGGATCAAAGTAGAGATGTTAACCTAAAACTCGAAGTCAAATTGATGCAAGGAACGGAAGAAGTCCCCTCGCCGTTCGTCCTTGTGGCCTAGAGGGATGACATTCTTTTTGAGAACCGCATTGAAGAAGAGAAGGCGGCACGGTAAGTTAGCCCGTCGGATGCTAGTGCGGTTGTCATCATCCTGCCGCCGCTCATAAAATTCGGTCACCAATGCCGGGATTATGAGTTCCTGAGTGAACACCGGGAACTGCTCTTCATCAATAGTGTCTATGGAACACTAGAGAACAATAGAAGCTGGTGTGACCACTAATTTCACCCCGTTAAACAAGGGAGCAAAGAGCTCCTGGGGCCTCGTCACTGATGTACATATTCTGATAAAAGACTCGCACAATGCGAGGATATGCCGGTTTAGTGATGGTGCAGATGCTCAGGAGGCTCTGGTCTTCAAATTCTTGGACACTCCATGCAGTAGTTTGATGGCGCCGAAAGAAGTCCACATCAAATACTGTGTCATAGGCAATTGGTTTGTTGGCCTAAGTGTCAGTCGGTGCATCTTTAGCGGCAATGTTGGCATTGCGGGCCGTTTAGGTGCTCGGTGGGACGATGTAGCCATTCTTGCACAAAATAAGATAACCAGCACAACCAAAGACGTGGAACCATTATATTAGACCACATCAAACGGCGCATGCATGAACAAATCATGCGAATCCTCATTGTCATCACACTACCGGATTTCTTTTATTTCCAAAAAAAACTTTTTTTTATATATATATACAAAAATTAACTTACACTAAATTAGCATGAGACAAATTGACAAACACACATATGAACTACAATGAATAAATAAATAAGAAAATAAAATAAAATAATCTAAGTTAGTAGAAGAAAATAAAATAAAATAAAATAAAAATAAAAACTAAACAATTAAGCTAACAATTAAATCATTAAATAAAAATAAAACTAAATTACTAACTAAACAATTAAAACAAAAATAAAACAGTCCACTAACCAATTGAATTAACAAGAACCACTAACTAAACAATTTAAACTAAACTACTACAGTATATAAAAATAAATAAATTATTATTATTATTATTATTATTATTATTATTATTATTATTACTTGTATTCATGAGGTTATTTATTTATTTATTATTATTATTATTTCCAAATCGATGCACGTGCGCCGACGGGGGCCGTACGTGTGGCTGTTTCTCCTAGATTCACTCTATTCACCTTTTTTTTTTTTTTTTGTGGGTGTTAGATGAACAATAAACAAAATAGGGACTACGAAAAAAGAAAAACTAAAATCAATTAAACTAAAATATAAGATTGAAAGAACAACAACACAAATCTAAAACAAAAGGAGTTACCTTGAAAGAGTGACGAAAGAGAGAAAGAAGGGAGATTCGCCGAAAAAAATGGCCGCCAGAAAGTCACCGGTCGGAAATAGTGATGCGTGGGTGGAAGGTGGTGGTGAGTGAAACTGGAAGAAAGTAGGAAAAAGAAGTTGGTGATGGTGGGGTTGGATGGAGTTTGTGGGTGTGTGGGGTTGAGAGAGAGAAGAAGAAGAAGATGAAGAAGAAGAAGAAAAAGAAGAAGATGAGAGGTAGAGAGATACTGTAGTTGGGAAAGTGAGGGGGGTTAACAAGTGGGTCTAGGGTTTTGTCAACAAAATTGATTATTATTATTATTTTATTTTATTTTATTTTTGAAATAAAATAAAAAAATTAAATAAATAAACAAACAAATACAAGAATGTACGGGGTTTTTTTTTTATCTTTATATAAATAAAATATGTACATAAAAAAAATAATAATAAAAATAAAATAATAAAAAAATAAAATTACATAAAAAAATTTATTTATTTACTTATTATCTATAAAATAAGAAAATAAAAAAAAATGGCACATTTTTTTTTTTTGAGAAGACCGCTTATGGTCGCTCTAGCGGCGTAATTGGGCCGCTCCTGCGGCGTGAAAGCAGAATGCTTTTGGGCTTGTGCCACTCGTGCGGCTATGCTCTTGTGCTCGTGGGTTCTGATTGGGACTTCCGCTCGTGCGCCTGGGTGGGCCGCATGTGCGGTCTATTGCATTTTTTTCTTTTAAAACCAAGTACAACCCAATTTATTTATTTATTTTAAATAAAAACCCAATCACAATCCAAATAAAAATTTAAACCATGTCTACCTTCAATGCACATTTGAAATAAAAAATAGGACATCCAAAATATCAAAATGCACAACAAAAGTATAATCTTCACGCAAAAACCAAGGGTACTACTTTTCTCCCTACCAGTGTGTGTAACTTTCCCTATTCTCCAACAGGGTGACAGATTTGGTTGATTCGGTGTCTAGAATCGAAGCGCATAAAGCTAACTCGACCTATGGGGTTGCCATATAGAGTTCAAGGCGGGGTGGTTTTGAAGCAATCTCTACACCCCTGGGTATTCAAACCAGACTTTAGTCTCAAAAATTCCAAACCTTTGCGTTTTAGGCTTTGCCATTCGAACTCTAGTTTCCACCGTCTACGTTGGCCTCCTAGGAACTCATTACAAACATAGTTAGGTAGCTATATCAGACTGTCAGATGTCGTTCGGGCACGACAAACAGCAAAGGAATTACACTTTTAGAGGATTTAAAGTCTCCTAGACGCAAGTAAAGAACAACAAGAATAAAGAAAAATAGAATAGAATAGAAAGGAAAGAAAAGAGAACAAGACATCAATCTCTCAATCATAGTAAAAGGGGTCCATCAACGCAATGGACTCAATCATATCCCCATTCCCAATCCCCTCTATATATGGCTTTAGTCTTTGGCTATTCATTTCGAAAGTGTGGCCATTCTTTGGATCTTCTATCTCAACGGCGCCATGAATAGATGCCTCTACAACCACAAAGGGACCATCCCATCTTAATCTAAGCTTACCCGGAAAGAGTCTTAATTTTGAGTTAAAAAGCCACACTTTTTGGCCAGGTTCAAAGGATTTTCTATTAATGTGCTTGTCATGGAATTCCTTAGTTCGAGCTTCAAAAATTCTCGAACTCTCATATGCATCATTCCGAATTTCCTCCAACTTATTGAGTTGTAATTTCTGGTTGAGCCCAGCCATGGCCATATCAAAGTTAAACTTCTTTATGGCCCACAATGCTCGGTGCTCAAGTTCAACCGGGAGGTGGCAAGCTTTGCCAAACACCGCCCCATATGGTGACATCCCAATGTGTGTCATATAAGCAGTGCGGTAGGCCCATAATGCATCAATCAAGCATTTTGACTAATCTTTCCTATATGACCTCACTGTTTTCTCTATTATATGCTTCAACCCCTATTAGAGACTTCCACTTGGCTATTAGTCTGAGGGTGGTATGGAGTGCCCACTTTATGAGTGATAGAGTATTTCTTAACTACTGACTCAAATAACCGGTTACAAAAATGCGTACCCTGGTCACTTATTATGGCTCTAGGAAACTCGAAACGACTAAAGATGTTTTTATGCAAGAATTTGATTACTACTTTATGATTGTTTGATCAGGTAGCTATTGCCTCCACCCACTTGGACACATAATCCTTTACCAAGAGAGTATACTCAAACTTGAACGACGACCAGAAAGGGCCCATAAAATCAATCTCCCAAACATCAAAGATCTTTATCATAAGAATAGGTGACATTAGGATCATATCACGACAAGATATTGAACCCATTTGCTGACAGTGCAAACAAGTTCTACAAAATTGATGGGCTCTTTAAAAATTGTGGGCCAATAAAACCCACTTTGTAAAACCTTGGCAGCCATTTTATGCCCACTAAAATGACCGCCACATGCAGAAGAATGACAAAATGTAAGAATGCTATGCACCTCACTCTCCGGCACACACTGTAGGATCACTTGGTTGGAACAATGTTTAAACAACTCTGGATCCTCCCCAAAATAATACCTGACCTGCGAAAAGAATCGGTCTTTGTCTTGCTTAGACCAATTTTGAGGAATTTGCCCAATGGCCAAGTAATTCACAATATGTGCAAACCACGGGGGGCTCGCTCGTGACACCATAAGAAGCTGTTTGCCCGGAAATGAATCATGCAAAGTTAAAGGGTCACTATTATACTCAACAAGGACTCGAGAAAGGTGATCCGCCACCACATTCTTAGATCTCTAAGTCAAATTCATGAAGCAACAATATCCTTCTAATTAACTTAGGTTTGGTCTCTTTCTTTGATAGTAAATACCGTAAAGCGGCATGATCAGTGAAGACTATGACCTTGGAGCTTAGGAGATAGGACCAGAATTTATCTAAGGCAAAAAACACAACTGGTAACTGTTTCTCGGTAGTAGTATAATTCAATTGTGCATTTGAGAGAGTGTGACTAGCATAGTATATAGCATATGGTGTCCTATTGACCTTTTGGCCCAACACAGCCTCGACAACATAATCTAAGGCATCACACATGATTTCAAAGGGAAGTGACCAATCTGGTGATTTCATGATTGGGATGGTAGTAAGGGCCACTCTAGGCGTTTCAAAGGCTTTCAAACATGCCTCATCAAAGATAAAAGTTGCGTCCTTAGCAAGTAAACTACACAAAGGACGTGATATTTTTCTAAAGTCTTTGATGAACCTACGGTAAAAACTTGTATGTCCTAGGAAAGACCTAATTTGACGCACAAAATTGGGTGGAGGAAGGCCGGCAATGAGGTCAACCTTAGCTTTGTCAACCTCTATGCTTCGAGGGGACACAATGTGTCCTAACACTATACCCTCACGAACCATAAAATGGCTCTTTTCCTAACTCAAAATCAGGTTTGTCTCCACACAATGAATAAGGACTTTGGTTAAGTTCTGGAGACATTCATCAAAAGACGGCCCAAACACGAAGAAGTCATCCATGAAAACCTCTAAAAATTTCTCTATCATGTTAGAGAAAATGGCCATCATACACCGTTGAAAATTCGCCGGTGCATTACATAGCCCAAAGGGCATACGCCTATAAGCAAAAGTCCAGGACTTGATTATACCCCGAGTAGCTATCAAGAAAACTATAAAAACCCTGCCCCGCTATCCTCTTAAGAATTTGATCAATAAATGGCAAAAGAAAATGATCATTCCTAGTCATGGAATTCAATCTCTTATAATCAATACACACTCGCCACCCAATAGTGGTTCGTGTGGGACCAACTCTCCTTTCTCATTCTTTACATCAGTGATGCCGTTTTCTTGGACACCACTTGTGTGGGACTCACCAACTTGTTATCCGAGATTGGGTATATAATACCTGTATCCAATAATTTTAACACCTTCTTTTTCACAACCTCTTTCATGTTGGGATTAAGTTTTCGTTGCATTTCACGAGAAGGTTTGGCATCTTTCTCTAAATGTATATGATGCATGCACACGAAGGGATCTATTCCTTTTAAATCGGCCGCTGACTATCCTATAGCACTCCGATGTGCCACAAGAACACTCATTAATTGACTTTCCTGCTTTGCAGTTAAGTCAGATGCAATGATGACAGGTAAAGTATCTTGAGGCCCTAAAAATACATACTTAAGTGTGGTCGGGAGTGGTTTCAACTCTAGTGTAGGTGGTGTGACTAAGGATGGTATGACAAGCTCTCTAGACAGAGGAAGAAGGGGCTAAAACCAGGCTTTCCATAGAGGAAAATCCAGTGTAGAAGAAAAATAAAAAAAGGCATTCACCTCCTCAACTGACCCGTCAATATCAAAATTTTCAAACCCAAAATAAGCTAGACAAACCCCTAGAGGGTCCTCTACAAGAATAGAGGGTAAAGCCTCCTCCATAATCCCATCCACAACATCCATAAATAAGCACTCCTCTCGCTCATGGGGTTGTTGGGATGCTTGGAAAACATTGAGTTTTACTTGCATATTCCCAAATGAAACTTCCATAATCCCGGTACGACAATTTATGCATGCATTGGTCGTAGCCAAGAAAGGTCGACCAAAGATCACCGGGATTTGCTTCCTAGAGTTGGCTACCGGTTCCATATCTAAGACCAAAAAATCAACAGAAAAATAAAACCTATCAACCTTTACTAGCACATCCTCAATCATGCCACGTGGCACTTTGAAGGACCGGCCAACTAACTGGAGAGTAACAGTAGTGGGCTTCAACTCGCCAAACCCAAATTCCTCGTACATAGAGTACGGTAACAAATTGACATTAGCCCCTAAATCTAACAAGGCCCTATCAATGAAATGGTCCCCTATGATGCATGCAATGGTTGGTTCACCCGGGTCTTTAAGCTTAGGGGGTGTGTCATTCAACAAGATGGAGCTTACTTGCTCCGCGAGTATAACCTTTTGGGACACGTGTGTCCTAGATTTACACTTTTGCGTACAAAGGTCCTTCAAAAATTTATCATAGGAAGGTACTTGCTTAATCACCTCCAATAAGGGAAGGTTGATTTTAACTTGTTTAAAAACCTCCATCATTGCTTCCATAGATGCCGCCTTCTTATTAAAAGGGGACGGTATATCAAAGCATTCGGGAAAGGGTGCTTTACGCACATATGGTGCCTTAGGCTCATGTGAAGTGCTAGGGACTAAGTCATCCCTCCTAGGTGTTTCTCCTTCACCCTTGCTCTCATTGGGTATACCACTGTGGTCACCCTTCTTAGCCTTAGTTGCATCCGACGCAACTGGCTAAGGCTCTAACTCCCTCTCACTTCTCAAGGCAATCACCACTTGCACCTGCTCATGGTGCTTTCCTTTCCCACCCAACTCCTCTGCTCCGTATTGACCCTTAGGGTTGGCCATAGTCTGACTCGGTAATTTTCTCTTCTCTCTCCTATTCATGTTGTTAGCCATTTGACCCAATTAGGCCTCTAGCTTGGCAATAGAGTGAGATTGGGGTCAACTACTGGTGCTAACTCCTTAGGTTCTAAGAGAACTTCTAACACCTGAGTCTCAAAGGCCGAGTTTCCTTGAGGAACAAGCGGGGGTTGTAGTTGTTGGTAAGGTTATAGGGGTCGATAAGGTTATCGTGGCCGATAGGAAGATTGGTTGGCAAAATTATTAAAATTCTACCTTCGTGGTGGAGGATTGTAAGAAGTGCCTTGTGAATGAGGTCTCCATGAAAAATTAGGGTGATTTCTCTATCCCGGATTATATGTATTGGAATATGGGTCATTACTTGGGTTGGAGAATCCTTGACCCGCATTTAGATGCTCTTGGACTAATTTCGAAAATTGTGATGCCGAATGGCACTCACTCAAGCCATGAGAAGGGCTCACACAAATAGCACATGCCTCGTGAAATTGAGGCTGATCTTGCTATGTAGGGGCATGTCTTGTAGCTAATAATTGGTCCATTTTGTGGGACAATGCCTCTACTTATTGGGCTAACTCTAGATTTTGCCTGAGCTCATAAAAACCCCCTCTTTTCGGGGCTCCAACTACTGGTTGCCGGACTTGCCGAGCTGCGGAGGCATAGTGAAGGGAATTATCACTTAAGTTCTTAAATAATTGCCATGCCTAGGCATCATTTTTGGAAATGAATGTCCCACCACAAGATGAATCCACCATTTGGCGGTAGGGCTCAGTTAAGCCATAGTAAAAGGTCTGAACAAGTTGCTAATTAGGCACTTGCTGGTGGGACACTGTTGGAGAAGGTCACGAAGTCTTTCCCATGTCTCGTGAAATTGCTCGCCATCAATTTGAGCAAAATTGGTGATGGCTCGCCTAAGTTGGTTGGTCTTACCAATGAAAAGTACTTCTCCAGAAACTTTTATTGTAATTGGTCCCATATTGTGATAGAATTAGCAAGTAAGGAGTTCAACTAGTGTTTAGCTTTGTCCTTTAATGAGAATGGGAACAATCGCAACATTAAGGCCTTATTTGTGAAATTCTGGATCCTCATTGTAGAGCAAATTCTAGAAAATCATTCAAATGTTTATAAGGATCATCATAAGCTAGTCCATGGAATGATGGGAGCATTTGTATGGTGCTGGACTTAATCTCATAATGAGCAGCTGTGGTGTCGGGTAATTGGATACATAATGGTGATGTGTATGCAATGGGTGTGAAATAATCCCTACGGGTCTAGTTGGGCCCATTTAGGCCATTTGGGTTTTCCATCTCTATTGGTTCAAAGTATGGATATGAATATTCAAGCCTAGGAACACGGAGAGCAACCACTCGGGCTCACGTTTCACGCGTCCTGAGATACAAGAGAAATTACTCGGGCTTGCGCTTCACGCATCCTAAGATAAAACACGTCCAAGGTCGCACTTCACGCATCTTGAGATACAAGAAAAACTGCTCGGGCTCGCACTTCACGCGTCTCGAGATAAAAACATGCCCAGGGCCGTGCTTCATGCGTCTTGAGATACAAGAGAAACCGCTCGGGCTCGCTTTTCACGCATCTCGAGATAAAACATGTCGAGGGCTATGCTTCACGCGTCCTGAGATATAAGAGAAACCGCTCAGGCTCGCGCTTCATACATCTTGAGATAAAACTTGCCCAGGGCCGCGCTTCACGTGTCCTAAGATACATGAGAAACCTTTCAGGCTCACGCTTCACGCGTCTTGAGATAAAACACAGAGGATTGAATGTGCATGATCGATACACAAAATGAACAAAAGTGATAGATGTACAAAGTGAACCTGTGCGATAGATGCACAAGATGAACAAGTGCGATAGATGCACAAAGTGAACAAGTGAGATAGATGCACAAAGTGAACGAGATTACAAATCACCATAGTGATAGAAAACCAACAAATGCGGCTACTAAAAGCATATTCCATGCAAGACCAAAAAGCACATACGAGTACACATTCTATGCATGAATCATGAGCGATGCAAGGCACGGATATGATATAAGTGTATATGAAAATACATGTTCTATGTAGCAGTTGTAATTCAACAAAACAAATAAAAATTTGGTGGCAACCTCCGATTTACCTCTCGGAGGCATTATAACATGTTCAAAAAGGATACACCTCATTCATAGTGGCAAGTGGGACACATTCACACACTGGAACATAGCTGCAAGCTCCCAAAATAGAACCTTCCATACACTACTCGGGAAGAAGAAGCACAGAACAACACTAGGGTCCAACTGAGAGCCACCGGCCACCTGTTGGCCACTAGAAGAAACCGCCGGCCACCTATCGGCCTCCAACTAGCCCTGTTGTCCACCTACCGGCCTCCAACTAGCCCTGTTTTGGGGCAAATTGGACTTTTTGCTTCGGGTCTTTAAGTATACCACTTCATACTTCATTTCCTCACTTCTCCAAGCCTAAAATCATTTCTCCTCCCTCTCTAGGTACTTTATCTCTCTAGATCCGTGTTTTTTATGCGTTTTTAAACACCCCACGCAAACTTTTTTCGTAAAACCCTCTTAATTCTCTACATTTTGAACCGATCAGATTTTCATTTCGTCATTTTTTTTTCATTTTCACCACTTTAGGCTTGTTCCCCTCGAGTTTCTATCGGGTTTCATGAACTTTCTCAAGTTTTGACTTTCTCTCTCATTTTCTCTCTCCTAGGGTTGACTTTTTCCAAGTTTTTCCTTTTTTCTTCATTTTTCTTCACTTTTCACCCAGTTTCCAGATGGCAGATGATATACCTTACGACGGAGCTCCTCTTGAGGTTCCACTTGTGTTTTCACCTATAGCCGATATAGAGGAGCCAGCAGTTGCTGAGGTCGATGGGGCGGCAGAGGACATTGAGGCTGACCTTGAGGCGGAGTTCACATTAGAGTTCGAACCAATGCCGTTACCATTGAGAGTGCAGCCCTTCGATCCAACGACATATCATCCCCGTACACACATATTACCGCCTAGAGGCATTAGGCGTTTTAGTGATTTTGCTCGTGGCGTACTAGAAGACCTCCTGTTGAGGGAGTCGGACTCCCACCTTCCTTCCAGCACTATTGAGGTATGACCTCTGTTTTCATGCATTCCTTCTTTTCCTTTAACTGCATTTCTTGAACTGCTTTTCGTTTGACTATTCTTTTATCATTGTTTAATTCACTCTTTTTCTCTGCCACAGGGAGACTCCCGTGGCTATAGGGGGTATGAAGCCATGACGATGAGGGACTAGTACGATGAGCCCCCTGCCGGGGTCTGAGATATCATCGATAAGGCTGGCTTTGGCCTTTTTTGCTCCAAACTGTCACGCATCATAGCGAGCTAGCCACTTTTTGGAGCGTTGGTGGAGAGGTGGTAGGACACCACCAACTACTTCCACCTCTCTGCTACCGGGGAGATAACAATAACTCCCTATGACTTTGCTATGATCACAGGCGTAGGAGTAGGGGGTGATCTGATCCCCTTCGACACAGATATGGACGAATGAGAGGCCGCTTGGATCCACCTTCCAGGAGCATGCCCACCCTTATAATGCCCGGCCATGGTGAGATACAGTTAGTTTGCCGAGCAGTTCTGCAAGAGCGACCCTGAGACACCAGAGGAGATGGAGCAGTATGCTCGAGGTTTCTTGATGTTTGTCAAATACCCTGGTGACCTTGCCCTGGGTTCGGTTTTATGACTGGGGCGGAGTTGGCCTCGCCACCCTTTACGGCTACATGAGCTCTACTTCCCGCATGAAGGGAGAGCAGATCGGAGACTACTAGCAAACTTGGGAGGTATGCATTTCAGTTCCCTCTTTGCACTTATACTTTCTATTTCACATTTTATTCTGTTTAACACCTATGCTTTTTGCTTTACACTTTCTATATTTGTTCATGCTCTATGCTTTCTACTTTGCACTTCCTATATTTGTTTATACTATTCATAACATCGCTGCCCTTTCCTTACAGCTGTGGATTAATGTATATTTTCCAGCTTTCGATCCATAGCCTATGGAGGAGCTCCTCCTTGTTGTACGTTACTCGCAATGGTACGATGGTCGGTGTCAGCGCTGGAGTCATGAGACCTTCGCTTTCTTCCGCCATTACTTTGATATAGTGGTGTAACAAGCCCGCGGGGGACCTCGCTACAGCTCGGACTCGACTTTTAGTCACGGTTCTAAGTCTGAACCAAAGAGTCCAAATCCGGCAAATCGTTTTGAGAAAAACAGATTTTTTTGAAAGAAGTGCCAAACATGGACTGCTTTGCCAGATACAGAGTCGCCACCTAAATGTTTTTTAATGGGAAATTTAGGAAACCCTGACTCGGTGCCAAAGGCCACGTGTCCGTCATCACCAAAGTTGCCTCGGCTCGGGAACTTGGGTACGATTGGGGAAGGTCACTTCGTGAGCACCCCCGCTCACCCGATCAAAGATCGGCCTCTACTAACCATGATATCTATTTTTGAAAACATTGTGTGTTCTTATTCCGGTTATTAGCCTAGGTTACTATGTGATGCGCACAACATATAAGTATAGACTGAGTTGCCTGAATTGGAACAAAACATTTCATGTTTGTTTATTTGAAAGTGGTTTGATGGTGCTACCCGCAAGTAGGCTAAGACGTGGATTTGCCACCCTCGGGTGGGCTTAGAAAACATGATTTTGCCACTATCTAGTGGGCTTAAAACAAACAGTTGATGATTTATTCCAATCCAAGTAACCCAACCTTCACCCACAGGCATTCAGGCAGTTATATCATATAAGCACATAGCCTCATGGTAAGCATGCTATTCATGGCAGTCACTCACACGCATGCAAGGATGCTAAAGCATAAAACTTACCGAGTACTCCAAGCCAAAACAAGAACTGTATTAGAAATCATGCATGACCCTAAGTATACAGAAATGCCTAATGCAACACATGCAAAAATGCAAACTATAGCAGGCTCGGCTATTCAAAACATGGTATATGAGATGCTACAACTATCATGTATTCAATTTGGAATTGAAAATACAATACAGTTAGTATGATGCGCCGAGCCCGGTGCATGCAATACAGATGAATGAATGCAAACATGCTATCATACTGTATGCTAACTGAAATATGCCCTAATCTAACCATCATAGGCAGGTAAATAAAAGGGAGAAAGACGTGGGGTTGGAAGACATACAACACACACACGCACACTTATTACAGTTGTGCCCTCGCGCAGAGGGTTCGAATAAATATACAGTCCCGAATAAAAGAATATTACAGTCCGAATAATGTACAAATTCCTAATTAATTTACAATTTAACTAAGAAAACTGTAAAACTGGCATGCAAGCCAGGGACTGCCTTGCTTCTGATGGATGGTGCATGTCTGGGCTGCCTTGCGCGGAAATCCACTGGGATGCCCCAATTAGCCTCTGTTTAGCAGTTATTCTTGGAAAGCGCGCCAAACTCCGGAAGTTTGCTGATTCTTCATTTGCTGCAACAGAGAGCAGGAAAGGGGCATAGCAATGTATTTCACAAATGTATGCATGCCTCGATCCTCGTACCACCAATCACGCATACCGAGGCATGATGGCCGAGGAATCGAATTGCACAACTCAATATAGAATGAATGCACATGAAAACACAATAAAACCTAACTCCATCATGGATAATCCGGAGTGTCGGTGACTGGGGAATTGAGATACATTCCGTCACTCGGAGTACGAAATGCACCTCGTTTCCCGTGCCCGGGCTAACTCCTATCCCAAACACGATGCAATATGCACGATATGCATGAAATGCAACTAAGATACAATCCTAACATACACAATGCTATGAAAATGAGACGCCTCGAAATACGTGCACACGAGTACGCAAATCGAGGAAATGCATGAATGCGATCTAAGATACAACCTAGTATGCACAATGCTGTGAAAATGAGATGCCTCGAAATGCGTGCACACTGGCACGCAAATCGAGAAAATGACATACGCAATGCAAATGATATGAAAATGCGATATGGGCTTACACTAACATGAGAGGGCCTCAGCCACACTCACATAAGAGGCTGATGGATGAAAAAGAAGTGCCTCGAAATGCGTGCACACGGGCACGCAAACCGAGGCGATGACATACGCAATGCAATGGCATGAAAACATGATATGGGCTTATACCAACATGAGAGAGCCTCAGCCACACTCACATAGGATGTCGGCGAATAAAAATGAAGTGCCTCGAAATGCGTGCACACGGGCACGCAAATCGAGGCGATGACAAAATGCGATGCAATGGCATGGAAACGTGATATGGGCTTATACCCACATGAGTGAGCCTCAGCCACACTCACATAGGATGCCGGCGGATAAAAATGAAGTGCCTCGAAATGCGTGCACACGGGCACGCAAATCGAGGCGATGACAAAATGCGATGCAATGGCATGGAAACGTGATATGGGCTTATACCCACATGAGTGAGCCTCAGCCACACTCACATAGGATGCCGGCGGATAAAAATGAAGTGCCTCGAAATGCGGGCACACGGGCACGCAAACCGAGGCGATGACAAAATGCGATGCAATGGCATGGAAACGTGATATGGGCTTATACCAACATGAGTGAGCCTCAGCCACACTCACATAGAATGCCGGCGGATAAAAATGAAGTGCCTCGAAATGCGTGCACACGGGCACGCAAACCGAGGCGATGACAAAATGCGATGCAATGGCATGGAAACGTGACATGGGGTTATACCAACATGAGTGAGCCTCAGCCACACTCACATAGGATGCCGGCGGATAAAAATGAAGTGCCTCGAAATGCGTGCACACGGGCACGCAAACCGAGGCGATGACAAAATGCGATGCAATGGCATGAAAATGGCATGCAATCATTCTAATGGAATTTCAGCACTAAAATATGGGGGAAAACAGTCCCAAAATGAGGCGAAATGATACCAAATGCATGGAATTGTCCCGAAATGCGAATCTAGGCACCCGAAATGGCCTATAGCTATGCCAAACATGCACAATATGGACATGCAATGCAAAGACAGAAGCTAGACAGTCCCAAAAAAGGCATTTTCACAGTTATAAACAAGGCCAAACAGCAAGCATAGGTATACAAAAATGGCATGCAAGAATAGGGGCCAAGAGAGGGGTAATGAAGCAAGTGATATAAGCAAAACCCAAACTGAAAAATTTCCTTCTACAACACTGAAGAGGGACCAAAAATATGAATATTTACAGTATATGGCAGCCCCAAAATCAGTATACAAACATGATAGAAATGTGATGCAAAATAAGGCTCAAAAGTGGCTATAACATGAGGTATGCAAAATATTCACCAAACAGCCAAAGACCCTTAATAAAACATGTAGAATGGGCCAAAATAGGACTATTTCCAGAACTGTAAAATGGCCAAAAACAAAAGCATCATAAGCTAACTAAACATGCAAGAATGGGGAATAAAAGAGGAGTATAAAGGTAAGTACAACATGAAAGTCCCAAATGGTGTTGAGCCCTTCTTCAATGTTGAAGAGGGGCTCAAAATAAGCCTAATATCAGTTTAAAACATGCTCAAAAACAGATTACTCATGGGCCAAAAATAGCATGCAAGATCATGACATATAAGAGGATCAATGAAGCAAGTGCATCATGGAGGGCTCAAACAGGGTTGAGCCCTTAATGAAAAGTGAAAATGAGCTCAAAAGAGGGCCACTTTCAGTTAGGGCCGGAGCTTGAAACAAAAATAATGTGGGGCTTACAAATAGATCAAGAAAAAGGGTCAAAGAGGAGAAGTGTTACTCACCCTTGAAGATCAAAGCTTTTGTTGCTTCTTGGATCAATTTGCAGCTCATTTAGCATTTGAGAAACCTTCCTTGTTGCTGGAAATGAGGTGGTGGTGGTAGAGCTTGGTGGTGTAGAAGAAATGGTGATTAGGGACTTAGGAATTTTCAAGGAAATGAGAGGTATAGAGATGGCTTTGTGTATGGAAGCTTGAAGAAGAATTTTTCTAACCCTCATAACAAACAATGGCAGCTGGTTATAAGGACCAAAAGGAGGGTGTAAAGGTGGGGGAAAAGGAGGCAAGCTTTCCCCCACAAAATATCCCCCGGATTGGGATATTTTTTGGGGGAAAGGGCTACACAGCTGTAAAGTTCCTGGCACAAGGAAAATGGCCGGCTGGTTTTTGGGCTTGAAAGTGGCCGGCCGGCCACCCCCCTTAGCCGGCCAGCTAGGGGTCAAAAGGGTCAACTTCAATTAGTGGCCGGCCACCACAAAAAGGTGGCCTCCCAGGTCTCCTCTTCACAACCCTGTGGTTCGAATTTGGAAACTCTGAAACAGGAGAGAGAACAAGCCATTTTCAAGAGGGGTTCAAAAGGGTCAAATGGAATTAATGGCCGGCCACCAACTTTTAGGGTCCTCCCATGTGTGTACAACACAAATATGTGGTTCAAAGTTCAAGAAAAATGGCCCAGGTTGTTCAACATTGGCCCGGAAGGAGGGGTTCAAAAGGGTCAAATGGAATTAGTGGCCGGCCATGAACTTTTAGGGTCCTCCCATGTGTGTACATCACAAATATGTGGTTTGGGTTTGAAGAAAATGGCTCCAAGGTGTTCAACATTGGCCCGGAAGTGCGAAAAACGGGCGTCGGAGGGCGAAAATGGAATATAACTGGTTGCCAAGATAATTGCTGGCCTCCCACCCTCCAGTGACCTTACCAGTGATAAAACAGAGGCACCTGCCAAAAATGAACGAAAGTCGATGCGAAATGAATGCTTGGGGGCCAAAACACGCAGTTCGGGATCCCGAAAATGAGCTGCTAAGCACCGAAAGTGGCGTTCGGCCACGAAGTGGGTTTCTCAGACCCCAGTGTCCCTTGAAAGGGAGAAAATAAGATGTGTGCCAAAACTTAGAGCAAACGGAGATGGTTAGGCGGTCCCGAACCGAGGCACACGGCCAACAGTCCCGAAAAATCGGAAACCGGACTCCAAAATGGCAAAATGACCTGCGGCCACAAAATGTAGCCCACGGCCACTGAGAGATGGTCTACGGGACCTCTCCCTCCCCTCAGGAAAAGAAATAGAGAAAACCGAGTCTGGTTCGCAAACCGAGACAAGGCACAGAAGAGGGTTCGGAAGTCCGGAGGCAGGGCTCACGGCCGCGACTCTGAAACTTCTGAATGAGCACAATATGCAGCGTCACCGAGCGCTCAATCGGTGATGTCTGAGTCTTAAGGTCGGTCAAAAATGGGGTGTCAACAAGTGGTTGCCAACAAGGTAACCCGAAACTCATAATCATTTTTGCTTTACTATTGTTCTGATTCATACTTTGGCAACTGACGGTGACTAACAATCTGTACATTCTCTTCTTGCAGATCATGTGGCAGCCTTGGGCGATGATGCTAACCGGGGTGAGAGACCAATATGCGGGAGCTTGGGGCACATCGCGCTTCTGGATTCTACTGGAGGGCCTAGTCTGCTAGGCTTGGTTTTTGAGTGAGAGATTCGTACGCCAGACCATGGGCTTATTTGATCGTTCTGATGCCACCCCCAGCTTCTATGAGGATAGAGAATAGCCTACCATTTAATGCAATCATACAGTTCATGAGAGGCCTGGATGCTGACTTCTTTAGAGGTGTAAACACCCCATTTTTTATGGCCCTTACGACTTGGACGTCATCGCATGCACACCTGATGATGAGTCTATATGCTCGTCAAGTGCTCGAAGTCCTCGGCGGAATGCCACAACTTTGAGCCTTTCAAACCCTACACCCCTGTTGCCTCATTCTTTGACCAAACCTTGGTTCTCCAAGCCTACAACCCTTAGTGGCCTGCCGACCACCTTTTTGGGTTGCCATCCATCACTCTTGGTTGTCGACCACCAGTGATGGCTGGCCGACCACCAGTGTATTTTACAGATATTTTGTGACAGTTGTGCCAGCTGTTTGCACCGATGTTTGCATCTGCTCCCACATGTAAGGCTGGATATTCTTGAGGGGAATTCATGTTTTCTATATATAGAGAGCCTCCCTCTCATGTTTTAAGGTTAGAAAAATTTTAGAGCAAAATTTTTCCTCTCTATACAATTCTCTCTCTCTCTCTCTCTCTTCCAAATTCCTACACTTTAGTCTACATATCCTTAACCTTTGCATATACACCCTTAACCAAACCTTCTTATCTTTGAGTTGAGGTACTTTTGAGCTTGGTTTGAGCTCTTGAAGGGTGGGTTGTCTTGATTTGTTGCCTAGAATTGGTCTTCTCTTCAAAAGATATAAGGCTTTGCTTGTTGCTTTGTTTTATTTGCTATTATTCTTACTATTTTCCAACTGTTTTTGGGCTATAAAAACTCTATTTTTTCGGGCTGAAGCTTGGGTTTTAAGGCGATTAAAGGTTGAGGGGTGGTTCACCCATCTTTGCACCTTGTTATAAAAGCCTTTACCCTTGTGCTTTCCACCCGTTTACTATCTATTTTTGAGCTTTTAAACACTGATTTTTAGAGTTATTTTAGTGGCCAAAATTGTGTTTTGAAGTTCAAATTTGGTGGGGTTAGCCTCTCCTTGTGTCTTGCTTACTAGCCTAGCTTGTGCTATGTTTTAGCATATTAATCTAGCCTTTTTTGTATTAATTCCAGCATGTTTTAGGACTTATTCTAACTTTTTTAGCACTATTTTGGTTGATAGTTGCATTTGAGCTTTGTTTTGTATGCTTGTAGTGTAATTGTCCTCATAAGTTTGGTGTTCTAGGCCTTAGACACCATCTTATTTGAGTTGATTGCATTTATTTATAGCTTTCTATACTTGCAATCACTCTTAATCACCTCTGCAGCCTCCCTCATTTCTTGGCTTTTGTTTTACTTTGAAAGTGGTTCAATTAACTTGTTTGTTTAAAGCATGAGATTGAGATGTCATGCTTAATGGTTTAATTCCTTTGCGGTTCATTACCAACGGTGTGATATTTCTTTCATGCCTAAGACAACACTTGGTTTGAGCTTTCTTTCCATTTAGAGGACTCAAACTCACAATTGGACTCAATGAATTAAAGAATGGATAGTAAGCTAAAATGAAGTAACTAAAATGGTGCAAGATAATAATTGGTTTTGTGTTCAATCGGACGTTAATTGAACACATGGAAACTTGAGGCATTTCATACTCATTAGTGATGAAATGGTTCAAGTTCCCAAGGTTACCAATTCTCTTGATCAACTCATGAAAGAAAGGAGGTTAGAGTCTTATTTTGTTGTATTTATTGAAATTGCACACTTTGGTTCATAAGCCATCATGCAATGAAATTGCTTGAATTGGTGGTTTGTGGACCAAGCTTACTACTTCTTTGATTTGTTCATGAAAAGGAGGGGTGAATTGTGCAAACAAACCCTTGAGAATACCCTGTGTATGCTCTATTTGTTCTCTATTGCAGCAAGATAAACTGGGCAGTAGTGGCCGATAGGCCCTTATCACTGGCCGGCCCGCCATTGATGCAAAATTCAACAGTGTGTTCTTTGAGTAAAGCAGAGCTATTCTGGAAGTGGACAAAGGTGTTAGTGTTCTATTGCGCAACAAGGGCCTTCTAGAAGAAAAACAGTGGATTTTCGGGTGGAAACCGAGCACGTGCATGAGAATTCCTCGTATACCCAGCCTGTTTTAGCTTAAATATTTAGCTTTGATGTTTGTTTTAATTAATTAGTTGTAGCAAGTTAATTTTGTAAAGTGTTGTAATTAATTAGTTGTAGCTAGCTAGTTCTTCAATTCTGTTTTGTAATTATTTTAGTTAATTAGAATAGTTAATTCAAGTGTTGTAATAATTAGTTAAGCAGTTTAGCTAATTTCATTTGTTTTGTAATAATTAGCTTAGCTTTAATTAGTTAGCTAGTTAGCTAGTTAGTTTATTCAAACCCTCTTTCGTGAGGGCGCAATGTTGTAATAATGTGTATGTCTTCTAACCCCACGTCTTTCTCTATTTTATTTACTACCTTATGATGGTTAGTTTAGACATCATGTTTTGTTTAGCATACTTCATGCTTGAATCTATTTGTATTGCATGCACCAAGGCTCATTTCATCATTCTAACTGCATTATTAGCTTAATACTTCTTTATATACGTGCTTAGAGCAAATGTTATCAAATTGTTTCATATGCCATATTATTGCATGCATTGCATTAGTCATATTGCAGAACTCATTTCTCTCTTTGGCTTGGAGTACTAGGTGAGCCTTCACTTGTTTTAGCATGATTGCACGAGTGTAATTGTTGCCATGTCTAGCATGCTTGCCATGAGACTAATTGCTTAATTGCTATAACTGTTTGAATGCCATGGATGAAGGCTAATTGTTTGAATTGGAATAATTTGAGTAAATGTTCATATGCGATCACTTTTTCAAGTGGTCCATATTCGAAACAATTTTGCAAACAAACATGAACCAAGCATTCCAATTCTTGCAAATTAGTCTATACTTGTGTATGCGCATCACATAGTAATGCTAGCCTAACAACTGGAACAAGAGCATATAATGTACATAAGATTCATATCATGATTAGTGGAGGTCGATCTTTGATCGGGCGAGCGGGGGTGCTCAATTCATTCATGACCTTCCCCTCTCGTACCTAAGTTCCCGAGCTGACACAATCTTGGTGATGACGGACACGTGGCCTTTGGCACGAGTCATGGGTTTCCTAGATTGCCGAAAAACATTTAGGTGGCGACTCTGTATTTAGCAAAGCAGTCAATTTTTGACAATTTGATTCAAAATCAATTTCCAAAAGATTTGAAGGATTTGGACTCTTTGGTGTTTATCTATCTCACATTGCACTTGTGAGATCAGATTCAGAATCTCGAGAGTCCAATACTGTAGGGCTTATTTCGACTTCTGAAAGGGGGGGGGGGGCGAAAAACCAGAGATACAAGAGGAGAGGGCGATTACACGACATTCATTCAGACTCACCTTATGCGTCCTCTGATGGGTGCTCATGCAAGCAAAGGAGCAGGGGCTCCTGTGGCAGGTGAGGCGACTTGGGCGACTAGGGCCCATACTAGAAGGGCTTCCCCCATTGAGCAGAGTACCCATTGGTCGGAGCTTCCTACTGCGCTCACATGTTGGCGGCCGACGGGAATGCTTACCAGATTCTGATCGAGCTGGCAGAGGCTGGGCACAAGTACGTCAGAGTTCGAGGCACATCTCAAGTATGGACCACACTTTACAATTTGCATCCCACACTTTCATTTCAGATATGTTTATCCCAAACATTGATCATCCAAATGCAGTTGCAGGCATCTATAGAGTATACAAGGAGCCTTCTTGAGCAGGTCGCTTCTCTGATGGGTATGG
This sequence comes from Camellia sinensis, assembly GCF_055761805.1. Taxonomy (NCBI): domain Eukaryota; kingdom Viridiplantae; phylum Streptophyta; class Magnoliopsida; order Ericales; family Theaceae; genus Camellia; species Camellia sinensis. The sequence goes on from NC_138966.1 coordinate 118,479,013, forward strand.
AGCAGAGGAGGGAGGTGCTACTTGGTCTCCCCAACATCCAGGTAATTTCTTTTAGTTCAGCATGCATTTCATTACTAACCCTGTTTGTGTATCCCGCTATCATCTTTCCACTGATACATCAATACTTCAACTGTAGTCATTCCCAAACTGTACTGATACACTACATTGACAGACTGTACTCATACTGTATCTGATTTTTGCAAGACACTTATTCTACATACTATTCCTATATTTGATACACACACTATAGCTTATATGTAGACAACTGTTTTTTTTTTTTTTTTTTTTTTTTTTTTCCAGATTCCATCTACTCTGAGGGCACCAGTGGTAACAGCAGCACTAGCACCAGCAACACCTCCTCCAGCAACAGGGAGGAGAGACAGACAGGCCCCAGCTTGCGGTCAAGATGCGAGCTATGGTCCAGGCAGGGAGAGGGCACCTGAGGCTAGAGTAGTCCCTCAGAGCCCATTTTGAGCGACGATGATACTGAGACTAGTGACTCCAAGGAGTTGGTGAGTCGGCATTCTGAGTTATCCGAGAGTGGAGATGATAATGCTGGCTCGGGGTCCGAGAGCAGAGGCGACGCCAAGGCAGGCTCTGAGGTAGGGAGCAGAAATGATACCAACTCTGGTTCATGGTCTGATTCTGATAGCGGTGCCGATGGAGATAGTGCTCTTGAGTCCCCTCCGAGGAAGAGGATGAAGAGGGCCTCTCGAGCTTAGGATGATCGATGTTGATGTTTTTGTACTTTAGCTTAGTTCCTTTTTTTGTTTGGTAGCATTAGCAAATATATAGCTTCAAATAGGTTTATTTTTGCTTTTGAAACTTGTACACCTCTTTTGTAAAAAAAAAAAAAAAAAAAAACCATGATCGAAATAAAACCCTCGTAATTTTTATGAAAAGTGCTATTATTTTTTGCATCGTGTGCACCATATTTGCATGAAATGGAAATGGAATTGGATTTTCCAAGAGAGTGCTTGATTGAAACAATGTTCTTAATCAGGTAATGAGCTGACGAACAACCAAAATATGAAATACAAAATACAACTCGATAAACAAAGCAAAAACAACTTGAATACATATAAACACTTGCTAAAACCAAAAGACTTAAAACAAGACCTTAAAACACACAAAGATTAAGACAAAACCAGCAGTGGCTTGCCGGCCACAAGTGTGAAAAACCTCCAGATTATTGACAGTTGGCCTCCACTACAACCTTATCTTTTACAAAAGGTTCTGTTTCATGATTTCTTCTCCAGAACCTCATTTCAACTGCTATTTCTTCCATAAATGGAGATATTCCTTGCCGAGAAGCTCACGGATTAGATAACTACTTTAGACGGCACGGAAAAGGTTAAATTCTAGGGTTTCGGCATAATGCACTTTTTCCGTTGAGCCATACTCCACTTTGCTTTCTATTCCTCCATGTCTCGGCCCAATGCTGGGACCCAATTACACATGTCTTTCGCTTCGGAACACAAGAAATGTGCCTAACTCTTGAAGAATTTTGGGTGTTGATAGAAACCCCCGTGCGATGAGGAAATCATACTTCAACCCCTTTTTGGCCACGCCCAAGTTTTAGGACGGATGTGTAGGCTCACTTTGCACGAGGCTCGATCTTTGGCCCACAATGGAGAGCTAGACATACCCAGCTTGATTCATTAATTTTCTAACATCGATGACAGAGGAGACCTTCTTTGGTAAAGTTTTCGACAACATGCCCTCTTCTTATGTATGCTTGCTCATTTCCTTCTTGTCCCTAACTTCGGAAGATCCAATATTCAGTTGATAGAGTGGCCTAAGGTTTGAAAGAAGGTAAGAGTAGCATTGGTTTGGCACTAGCCGAGACCCTGATGGGCTTAGATACTTTTCATCGGCAAAAGATTACCAGATTCGCGGGGAGTCCACTGTTTCTTCAGGTATTGTTTCCCACCCTTTCTCATATGTGTTTCTCAGATCACTCGGCCCACATGCTCTATTTTTCTCTCAAAGCCATTTTCTTACTTTTCTCTCAACATACAACTCTCTATTCTTTAATCACTTTTGTTTTTATCCCTTCCCAGGTATGGCTTATAGTTAAGTTGAAGGTAGTGGACTCTTTCCCCGAGTACTCAACTCGAGCTTATTTTTTCCACCACTAACTAGTGGATTTTCCTAACTAGGGAAGGTGGTGCAACTGGATGTGCAGCAAGTCTGTAACTGACATATCTTGGCATTGCCCCGGGCTTAATCTGACGAAGATGAGTTACAGCATGGCTTGGTAACCTGACATACAGTTGATCGGCCTCATGCAGCGTATGTTCTACTTCCTTTTCCAGTTTAGACGCCAGTTCAGGCATGATCAAACCTGCCCAAAGTAGGGGGTAGAGTACCCAGCTTCATTCCGAATTCGTGCTTCAGACTTGGCCCGGTACCTTACTGCCTGGACGATGAGGGAACTTCTGGCCCCTGCCCCTAGCTTTAGTTATGCCCTTTCTGGCGAGTGCCCTTGGCGCGAGGATGAGGCACAAATCGGGCCCACTTTGGCTTCTTCCACAAGCACGAACAGAGGACACAGGAGCACCTGACTCACCTATGCCCCTAGTTCATTGCTTTGACCTTTCTTTTCAATTTTTATGATGTAATAAAATAAATTTTGATTTGTATCGGAGAGTTGGAGAACTTTATGTTGAAATCAATGAAATTAAAGTTGTGAGCACTAAAAATTTTCCTTGTCGTCCAAAAAAATGGTTTAAGTTGTAAAAGGTAAAATTTTGAACAACATCAACTTTTGTTAAAACTTTCCAAAACTATTTTCGAAAGTTATCACCACCTAACACGCACGGAATGAGTATCGAAGTAATTGACAATGAATCTCGAGCCGTTTGCATCACTTATGAGTATGAAATGACTCAAGACTCAAGGGTTCAACTAACATCCGATTGAACCCAAACCAAATTATTGTCTTGCCCTTTTTTAGTAACCAATTTTATTATTCCATTTTAGTTACCTTTCAATCCTTTAATCAATTAAGTCCAAAAGTGAGTTTAAGTCCTCTAAAGGAGAAAAGTGTCAAACCAAGAGTTGGCTTAAGGCATGAGAGAGATGTCATGCCGTTGATAATGAACCCCTAAAATGGATTACACCATTAAGCATGACAACCTCAATCTCAAGCTTAAAAGAACAATAGGTTTGAAATAATTCTCAAAGCAAAGAAAAAGCTAAGAAAAGAGGGAGGTTGCAGAGGTGATTAAAGGTGATCACAAGTATGGAAAACAAGAAATAAGTGTTATCAACTCAAATAAGATGGTGTCTAATGCCTAAAACACCAAACTTATAAGGACAACTACACTACAAGCATGCAATACAAGGCTCAAATGCAATGAACACTTAAAAACAGTCATAAAATAGTGCTAAATAAGTCCTAAAACATGCTAAAATTAAGACAAAAATTGCTAAAACAATAAGCTAAAACATGGATTATGCTAGGCTAGTAAGCAAGACACAAGGAGGGGAGGCTAACTACTCCAATTTTGGACTTCAAAACAACATTTTAGCCACTGAAATAATTCTGAAAATCATTATTTAAAAGGTCAAAAAAAGATAGTGTAAAGATGGGAAACACAAGGGTAAAGGCCTTGAAAGCAAGGTGTAAAAAATGGTGAACCACCCCTCAACCCTTATTGGCCTTAAACCACAAGTTTCAGCCCAAAAATACAGAGTTTATACAGCCCAAAAATAGTGAAAAAAACAGCAAGAAAAAAAGTAAATAAAGCAAGAAGGGAAGCAAAAGTTTATACCTATTGAAGAGGAGAATCAATTCTAGGCAACAAATCAAGGCAAATACACCCTCAAGAGCTCAAACAAGGCTCAAAGGTACCTCCGCTCAAAGATGGAGAGGTTTGGCTAAAAGTGTACAGGCAAAAGCTTGCAAAAAGCTAACAAATTGCAAGAGAGAAAGAGAATTTTTTGCTCTAAAAATTCCAACATTGAAAAATGGAAGGGTAGGCTTCCTATATATAGAAAACCATGCAACTCCCTCAGAAATATCAATACATACACACGTAAGAAGGTGCATGCATCTATGCCAACAATTGGCACAGCTGGTAGAAAAATATCTGCAAAACACACTTGCGGCCGGTAGGCCACTAATGGTGGCCGGTGTGTGTGTATAGGTGTATTTGTAGCTACAGCTGCATATTTTCATAATAGGGACAAATTGTTCTTGATTCATTGAAAATATGTTCTAAAAATTCTTATAAATCAATTTCTTTACACCCTATGATTGATTATTATGGCTAACCCTAAAAGATAAGGTAATGGATCAAAATATTTATTAATTTTTCTTTCATTGCAGTAATAATAGTTACATAATATTTATTACCCATATATTTTACAAAAACTTCCATTATTTCTGCTAACATATGTAAAACAAATTGTGAAATAGGAATATATATATAAAAAAATAATTTTGTTGCAATATTAAAATTGTTTAGAAAATCTTTATATGAGGCCACTTGGTGCCAATTCAGTTATAGGAGAGTTAGTACTCCTCCTATTGATGTTGTTTCAAAAAATAAATCTATTATTTTTCTTCATTTACAAACTCTCTTTAATATATTATACGTTAAATTCCACCTACTATCACCACAACAAAAAAAGCCTTTGGTGACAGACTGATTTTGTCTCCAAACATCAAATTTTTGTCACTAAAGTGATCTGTGACAAAAAAAATTTGTCACCACGTTCGTGGCCTATACGTCGTCACTGAAAGTACCTGGTGACGACAATCAGTTTCGTCGCCTATTTTTCATTTTTGGCGACGAAATGTTTAGTCTCCAAATGTTGAATTTTTCGTCCTCTAAAACATTAATTTTGTCACCAAAACTAAATAATATTTTATTTTAATTGTTTTTAGCGACTAAATATTTTGTCACCAAATATATTTTAGTGACGAAAGTTTTCCTCATCAATGATATGGATTATGGTGACAAAACAATTCGTCACTAAAATGAGCAAAAAAGAAAATTATTCAATGACAAAAAACATTTTGTCACCAAATATTTCAATTTAGTGGCGAAATATTCAGCAAATATGACGAGATTATTTGTTTCGTACTATATCATTAGTGACAAAATTATTTGTCATGTTTTTTGAAAACTAATAGCGATATTTTTTATTTCGTCACTAATAAAAATTAAAAAATTTGAAAATCGGGGTACTATTTTCTTCCAAAATTTTTTCTTTTTAGCAACAATTCCCTACACATTTCAATAACCTGTTCAATAAAATATCTATTACAAATCAATACAAAAATCTGTTCATTTTCATAAACATCACAATCGAATTTCAGCACTATCCACAAAAATACAATATGAACTACATGCGGATTATGAACATGTCTCCTAATATCCACAAAAAACGTCTACTAATATCCACAAAAATATAATATCAACCGCATGCGGATTACCAAACACATCTCCTAATATCCAACAAAAAACATGTCTACTAATATCAACAAAAATAAAATATCAAGGGCGGATTACCAAACATGCCCTGTAATACCAACAAAAATATAAAATTTACAACACAATCAAAATACATGTAAGATAATATGAACAAAAACACAAAACGAGCTACCATCTGCCCTCCAAATTACCAAATGTGTCCATATCAAATCTTGAATCTGCAAAAAAATGAAACACAAAAAAAAAAAAAAAAAACAATGCAAGTTAGACAATTATTATCTTATCCATAAAATATACAATTTAACATGCATTTTTCGAATTAGTTTTTAAATCCGGAGTCCGGTGCAAGTTTTGTTAGTTTCCACAACTTACATTGGTTCCTCTCGACGTGTTTGAGGTGTTCTCCAGGCCGTCCTGTGGCTGTTACACGATTTTGGCCCCCTAAGGTCTATTTTCAAGCTTAAGTGTGAAAAAGTACAATTTTGGACTTAGTTTTCAAACCGGGAGTCCCGTGCTAGTTCCGTAAGTTTCCATAGGTCACATTGGTCCCACCGAGGTGTTTGACATATTCCCCGGGCCATCTCGTGGTTGTTCCACGATTTTGGCATCCGATAGCTTATTTTCAAGCTTAAGTGTGAAAACGTGCAATTTTGGACTTAGTTTTTAAATCGGGAGTCCCGTGCAAGTTCTGTAAGTTTCTACAACTCACATTGGTCCCTTTTAAGGTGTTTGAGGTGTTCCCTGGGCCATCTCGTGCCTGTTGCATGATTTTGGCCTCCGGTGGCCTATTTTGAAGCTTAAGTGTGAAAAAATGCAATTTTGGACTTAGTTTTCACATCGGGAGTCCCGTGCTAGTTCTGTAAGTTTCCACAACTCACATTGGTCCCTCCCGACGTGTTTGAGGTGTTCCCTAGGCCGTCTTGTGGTTGTTGTACGATTTTGGCCTCCGATGGTCTATTTTCAAGCTTAATTGCGAAAAAGTACATTTTTCGACTTAGTTTTCAAACCGGGAGTCCCGTGCTAGTTTTGTAAGTTTCCACAACTTATGTTGGTCCCGCCCAATGTGTTTGAGGTATTTCCTGGGTTGTCTCATGGCTGTTGCACGATTTGGCCTCTGATGGCCTATTTTTTAAGCTCAAGTGTAAAAAAGTGTATTTTTGAACTTAGTTTTCAAACCGGGAGTCCCGTGCTAGTTCCTTAAGTTTCCACAACTTACTTTGGTCCCTCTTGAGGTTTTTGAGGTGTTACCCAGGCCGTCTCGTGACTGTTACATGATTTTGGCCTCCGATGTCCTATTTTTCAAGCTTAAGTGTGAAAAAGTGCATTTTCGGACTTAGTTTTCGATCCAGGAGTCCCATGCTAGTTTCGTAAGTTTTCATAACTCACTTTGGTCTCTCCCAAGGTGTTTGAGGTGTTACCCGAGCCGTCTCATGGCTGTTGCACGATTTTGGCCTCCAATGGCCTATTTTTCAAGCTTTAGTGTGAAAAAATATATTTCCGAACTTAGTTTTCGAACCGGGAGTCCCGTGCTAGGTCCGTAAGTTTTCACAACTTACTTTGGTCCCTCCCGAGGTGTTTGAGGTCTTACCCGGGCCGTCTCGTGGCTGTTGCACGATTTTGGCCTCCGATGGCCTATTTTTGAAGCTTACATGTGAAAAAATGCATTTTTGGACTTAGTTTTTGAACCGGGAGTCTCGTGCTAGTTCTGTAAGTTTCCACAACTTACATTGGTCCCTCCCGATGTGTTTGAGGTGTTCCCCAGGCCTTCTTATGGCTTTTACACGATTTTGGCCCCCGATGGCTTATTTTCTTTCTCCGACCCCTTGGAGGGAAGAACTAAAGTTCAGGATGGAGAACTAAAACCCTAATCCAGCAAAACAAGGGGAACTAATGTTCAGGATGGAGAACTAAAGTTCATCTTTTGGTAAGCAATAATTTAAATTGTACAACTACATAGAATATAAATAAGAAGAACAAGATAGAAGTTACATGAATACTCAACTTAATCTTCAATGTCAGTAACAATTGAAAGGCAAGTTTGCAATGTAATGCACTCCTTTTTTTTTCTTTTTTTCTTTTTATAACAAGGCACCCCTCACCCCACCTTTGGTGAGCCCCGAAGTAAAATCCCAGATATGTGTGGTGTGGCCACTCGCTAGTCTCACATATCAGGCAACGTAGAGACTCAAATCTAGGCCCTCCTTCTTGTTTACCTAAGGATTTACTATTCAAGCTAGCCCTAACGGGTCGCAATATAGTGCATGTTGCTTGATTTTAGTACATTTTTTTTTATTCCCTTGCAACTTGCAATAGTACCACTATTGGATAAAAGCTACATAAATGCAAAAATATAATCAAAATAGATACTAAGAAAAACTTTAATTGTACAGAGATTTTAAATTAAAACAGGCATAAATATGGAAGACCAACCAATAGTTCAAATAAGACCAAAGCGGAAAATTTTACGGTTTGCATTCATGTATATTTGGTACACACAGTAGGTCTTAGAATTGTTGCTAGAGAGGAGGCAATGCAGGCTGGAGGAAGAAGGAAGAGAGTGCTGATCTAACAAAAGGAGGACTTTAGCACCACCATGGGAATTCCCTCAACACAGAAAAGTACCAATGTCTACCAATGAATAAACCCCTTCCCATGGATCTTATAATCTACAAGGAATACATATAAGTTGGCATTAACATCCAGCTTGGAGAAATAATTCAATCACAAAACTACCAGTCATGGCCATTGAGTGCATTAGAAAATTCTAAAATTTAAATCAAAGTTAAAGACTTCAATCACAAAATTACCAGTAACGCTAGTGAGTGGTTGAGTAAATTGAAAAGTTCAAATCAAAGTTTGGCTCTCTCTCTCTCTCTCTCTACGGGATTAGAGTTTCTGGATAACAACTACCACATGTTATACTACCAATGACCTAACTCCATGGCTTTGTTTATCAGCTAATAGAATAATGCACAGATAACTCGATAATGAAAACAGATACTGTACATAAATGACATATGCAAATTATACAAAATGGAAATATATTTTTCATGTAGAGATGGAAAATGTACTTCAGAAGTCCATATTTCACATACCTTCAAATAAAGTACAAAAATCAATGCCAATTTACAACTTCTTGACATCTCCACCATCCAAATTCTGATTGTCACAATATGTTGAACTATCATCTGTCTCTGTACAAGAATTAGGAGCTGAGAAAATTACCAACATTATAAAGTATCATTATTACAAGAAAGTCCTTTAAAAACTTGATACATCATATTGTAGACACCCCATTTTTTATCATCCTCAAGACTTGGACGTCACCGCTTGAACACCCGGTGATCATCCGTGTTTGTGTTTGTCTTGAGTTCCCGGAGGTCTCGGCTACGCGCCTTGCCTCAGGACCTCTCGACTCAACTGTTTTGTGTTTGGTTTTGCACCAAACACTTGTGTTTTTGCTGTGGAGAGCAGGGAATGGCTTATTGGCCATCCCCACACATCACCGGCCATGGCTTGAGGCCACCGGCTGTGTTTTGTTGCCACCGGCCAAATGTTTGGCCGGCTGGCACTATAGATGGTCGACCGGCCATCTTTTTTGGCCAAATTGCATTTTTGACCAACCGACCACTGTGCATCTGCTTTTGTAGATATTTTATGCTAGCTGGCATACACTTTGTTCCCCTCCATACACGTGTATGGAAGGATCTCCCTCTTGGCTAGCTTGTCTTGTAAGCTTGCAAGATTGAACCTTGTAGAAGAGGAGGCCTCTTCTCCCTCTTTTAGGTTAGACAAGATTTTGATAGAGAGCTATAGTTTTAGGGTTTGAGTTGTGTATCTATCCTATATCTATATCTCCCTCTCTCTTGTATTTGTGTGTGTTTTGTCTTAGTTTTGTGCACAAACACCCACCATTACACCTTCTTTTAGCTACTGAGGTACTATGAGGCTATTCTTGAAGTTTTTAGACTGGTTTGGAGCCAAAGAAGCAGCTGGAGTGTTGTTCTTGAAAGAGGTCTTCAAGGGTAAGGACTTTACCTTTAAATACCCCATTTTTGCATCGTTTTTTTACCTATCTTGCAACTGTTTTTAGGCTTTGCATATAATATATAAAAGTTCTGTTTTGAGTCCTTTAAATAGTTGGTTAAGGGTGTTTTGAGCCTTGAGGTTGTTTGACCCATCTAAGGGCTTATTTGACCCCTTTTTTGTGCTATTTTGGTGATCTCCGGGATCATTGTGTTTAGGCCTCCTCACCATGGTGCCTTGAGGTCCTAAGAAGGAGAGGGTCACCCCCTCTCCTTGTTGTCCCTGAAAATGGCCATTTTTGCCTCTTGAGGGAGCATCTAGTTTAGGTTCATGTTGATCATGCCTTAACTGATTTCTGTGCTTATATTGCCATGATATAGCATTGTGTTAAGTTGGTTTAGGTACACCATGCTTGTTTAGCATACATGCCTTGTAATGCCATGTTTTGGCCTTAACATGCGTTAGGTTTTGATCCTTGTTCTAGCATGATTTTGGCCATGCTTTGTGAAGCTTTTGTGCTTATTTTAGCATGCTTAAGTTCTGTTCTTGGTTGTTTTGGTCGACCATAGCACGCTTAGTATAGCCACCTTGCATTTTGGCTTGTTAGCCTTAGGTGTGTGAGTGTGTGCATTACTTGCACTATTTCAGTGGTTTGGAACCACTTACCATGTTATTTCAGTCCTTATAACATGTTTGTATACTTGCATTTGATACTCCTTTGTTGCTTTAAAAGGTTGTTTCCTCATGCTCCATGAATGTGCTCCTTTGTATGCTTGCATGTTCAAGACACTTAGATGCCATCTAGGTGTTCCCTTAGCATTGTCTAGGTCTGCCTTGAACCTGTTTTAAGTCCTCTTGGCCTTGAGAGGCTAGGTTGACTTAGCCATGGTTTAAGTCTCCTTGACTTGCCTCAAGTACTTGGACCAATTGCATGCCATGTTTGTCTTGTTTAAATTGGTTTGGCACCATTATTAACATGATTTCCAGAGTTTACATTGCATGCAAATTGTTCATGTTTAAGCTCTCTTAAGTGTGCTTAAAGATTACTTGTTTGATGTTTAAGTGTTGGCCCATCAACATATACATGTGTGTGTGTGTGTGTGTAGGCCCTCATTTCCATAGCATTGGCCACTGTTTTAGGCTTGTTTGGGGGCTGCCTAAATTAGTCTAAGTCCACCCCTTTGCATGTTGTTGCATGCTCACCTTGTGTGTTATTACATACTAGTGTGTTATTACATGATTGAATAAAGTCACATGCTTGCTTGCATGCTTGAACATCCATATTGTGTCTTCCATACTTGTAGGTTACATTACTTCATGCCTTACATGCTTCTTTACTTAGGTTGTGTGCCTAACCTACATTACACATTGCATTGCCATGTTGCATACTAGCCTCCATACCTAGGATGCATTGCATTGGCATGCATGCTTCACCTCTTGAATTGATTGTGATGGAGGTTGAGCCCCCTTTGCTTGATTATGTGCATTGCATTCCATATCAAAATGCGTACTTGGTTCCTTGGGCCATCATGCATGGAATTGCGCGATTGGTGGTCTGAGAATCGAGAATCATATCTCTTTGAATCATGAATATGATAAGGGGTGTGTTTGGTGCATACATTACTTGAAATGCATTGCCATGCTATGTTTTGCCCTCTGCTGCTGTCAACAACAGATTCTGTAGGAAGATTTGGCCGGCCGGCCATCTGTAGTACCGACCGGCCATCCATAAGAAGCCGATGGACTAATTTGTGGCCAGTGACCATTCTCCATGGCCGGTGACCAATTCCCTCAGCCGGTGGTGTTCCACAGCATTCAGGGAAGCAACCCTGAGATTTGTGCAGTCTTCAGAGAAGGATAACAGTCAAAGCAGAGGCAACTTGTGCATGGCAATGGCTTTCCGAGCGGAGCCAAGCACGCATTGCATTGGGCCCTCTTCCTGAGGCTGTTTACTGCTTTTATTAGATTAGTTAATTTGTTAATTAATTAATTGGTCTGTAATATTTAATTAGCTTGTAGGATAATTAATTTGTATTATTCTTTCGGTTCCTCCGAGCGAGGGCAAATTTGTAATAAGTGTGGGTGCGTGTGCATGCCTTCTAACCCCCACTTCTTTCTCCCTTTTACTTACCTGCTTTTGATGGTTAGTATTAGGATATGTTTACTTTAGCATACCTTATGCTATGCATGCGTGCATCATTCATTAGTCTTACATGCACCAGGCTCAGCGCATCATGCTAACTGCAAAAAGTATATCAAATCTAACTTGAATACATGCTATCTGTGCATTTTCACATGTCATCCTTAGATTAGCCGAGCCTATTCTAGATTGCATTCTGTATGCATTGCATTAGCCACTTAACATGGACTTGGATCATGTATTGATTGCCAACATGTTCATGTCTTGGCTCGGAGTACATTGTAAGTATTTCTATGCTTTAGCATCTCGCATGAGTGTGAATGTCAAAGCATGCTTACCATGTGACTAGATGCTTATGTGATATAAACTGCTTGAATGCCTGTGGGTGAATGTTAGATTGTTTGAGTTAGAACAACTCGTTGAAATCCGTGCTTTAGCCTACTTGCGAGTAGCAAATTTCAAACTATTTTTCAAACAAACGGATATGCAATGTTTTGTTCCAATTTAGACGATTTGGTCTATACTTGTTTGCTGTACGCATAACATAGCAATTCTAGGCTAATAACCGGAATAGGAACACATAATGCTTTCAAAACAAGATATCACAGTTAGTAGAGACCGATCTTTGATCGGGCGAGAGGGGGTGCTCATAGTTGACCTTCCCCAATCGTACCCAAGTTCCCGAGCCGAGGCAACTTTGGTGATGACGGACACGTGGCCTTTGGCACCGAGTCAGGGTTTCCTAAATTTCTCAAAATAAAATATTTAGGTGGCGACTCTGTATCTGGCAAAGCAGTCCATGTTTGGCACTTCTTTTCTAAAAATCTGTTTTTCTCAAAACGATTTGTCGGATTTGGACTCCTTGGTTCAGATTAAGAACCGTGACAGTTCGAGAGTCTGAACTGTAGTAAGCCCAATACGAACAGAACGGGACTCCCCCTCCCGGGGCGTTCGGGCGCATCTACAGTTTTTGGCGACTCTACTGGGGACTTAGAGAGCTTGACTTGAACTCGTGATATCTTGTTTTGATTTCACTTATGTGTTTCTTTGCATTGCATGTGCATTGGTGCGCCTAGGACACCGTGTTTGCCATCTGCTATTCCTGAACGATTTCCCGGAGGCTTGCTTTGTCAAAGCATGCCATAAGGCTGACCGGTTACGGGCTCTGCCAGTATGGGAACACAAACCCCGGTTTTTACCAGGGCACCCTTTTTGACCATTTCGACCTAGTGCATATTCGGAAACCATAGTGACCATTCCAAACTAGGACAGGTTGCTTACCCGGTTATAGGTTGTTTGAAACCGCTGCGTGCGTAGTGAAACCCTAGCTCCTGAAAAAATAGGACAGGGAAACCCTACCCCAACATAGGGTTGTTTTGGCTCTCATTTACGTGCTATGTGCTTTTAGAGTGTATCTCTACAGGAACGTACATACCAATTTGCAAGTCTGGGGAATCAGGCCTAAGGGCATCAGTATCAGAATTTGAGAATCGGTTATATCCATAGGTATCAGATCCAGTGTTTTGGGGCAGTGATCTTGGGGAACAGTAATCAGTAGTAGAGTATAGTTGTTCAGCTATTGCTCGTGTCTGTTCTGATTGGGCCGAAATGCTGCGTGTTTTCTCTTTCAGTTTAGAGATTTAGTACAGAATAGCCAGTGTTCTCCATTGCTGAGGCAAGACAGATATCTGATCCGTCAGTCACCGTTCAATTCAGTGGGCTTATGATGACGTAGAGTTCAGAGGAAAGTGTGGTTATGGCAGCCGCGTTAGACCAAGGGATCATCTTGCAGGATGAGACCAATGTTGATGTACCGCATCTGCCTAGGTTGCCTGCTGCGCGCCCGATCTGGGAACCCCAGATGTTTCAAGTTCGTGAACCTACCACATTTGAGTTAATGGGAAAGATTGGCGATCTCCAGAGATCCGTGGCCGATCTGGCCTATGGAATGTCGGCTTCGCCACCAGCCATATCATATGCCGGGAATTTTGTACCACAAGAGCCCCCGCTACTGGGGCGGATTGTGATTGAGCTCAGCCAACCAGAGGTTGCCTCCAGCTACAGCAATGACGTGTCAACAACAACCGGGTTTCGCTCTGATGTAATAACCCAAACCCTTGATCAGGCTGAGGCTAGAGGTAAAGATAAAGTGAGAGCAGATGCTCATCCTGTTGAGCAACTGCTGTGGGCAGTCGAGGCTTTGAAAGCTGGGGGAATGACTAAGCAGCAAGTATTCGCAGTTATGGCTAAAGCTGTGGATAATGCTTTCCCCACTCCAACCGAAGGCAGTTCAAGCCAGGCGGAAAATCGGGATAGGCCCCGTCATGCCAAGACAGTTCCTGTCATTCCCAGCCCTGCACCAGGAAAAGATCAGAAAGCCAAGGCAGTGCCTGCTGACCCTTTTGCTAGTGCGTCTAGCAAGAACCCTCAGACTTCGAAGTATCTGCCTCGAGGGCGCAGAGCCTTTCATGCCCTCTACATTCCTTTGTCTAGGGCATTCCAAATATTGGCTAAAAAGGGGCATCTTAAACCCCTCGAGCCTTGGCCCCTCCCGAAGAATCTCCCTCTCTCGCATGATGCTACTTTGTACTGCGCATACCACCAACAGTCTGGTCACAGTACCGATGGTAGTTTCTGCCTTCGTCATGAAGTGCAAGATTTGATCGACAATGAGGTCATCCTCCCACCTACCTCAGCAAAGTCTGTTACCACTGAGCTGTTGGACTTCGAGGATACTACAAGTATGTGATCAGGGGTTGGACCACCTGCGGACGGCGCTCGGTGCATTTTGGATGTGGCGTCTGGCACGCACTTTTGACCATCTGCGAATGCCAATTTTTGTGGTTTCTGACTTAGATGTTAAGTCAGTTCAGTGGTCTTTTTTTGAGTCTGTCTCGTTGTCTTGAGTCAGTCCTTTTTGCTTAAAGGGCCCGTCGTGTTGTGTCGTGTCGGTCGCACTGTATAGAATATCAGGTGATTCTAGGGCTGTTGCCTCGAACACCGTTTTGTTTTGTAATTATCCTTTTGCTTACTTTTAGGTCTGTCTCTGTTGTGGAGCCAATTGCAACTAGGAAATCTGAATGAAACAGCTGCGGCTATCATGTTTCCATGCTTACTGCTATTTTGAGCTAGTTGTGCCAGAGGATTTGAATGGAACAACAGTACATTCCGCCTGCTCTCTTATGCCCTGAAAATCATTGCCTCGACCTAAGTTTTTCAAAACCTTTTTGAACACTGCGGTGAAAACAAAGGGGAAGGAATTCCCCGGGATTTGCAAAATTTGATCAATTGAGGGAAAGATAGGCGTGCTAAGCGTTTAATGACTGAAATCATGCTTGTTAGCGTGAGTACTGAGAAGGACCCTGGCTTGATCCAGACTGGTTCTACACTATCTTCAGCGCGAGCGATTTGTCGCTTTCGTAAAAACTTTCAAAAAACAAAATGTTTTGCACGGTCCTGTGAAGGCCTGTGTGGAATCGCTCTTGAGATTGTGCAGCCTAGGATCGCTCTCAGCCTCAAGATTCAATCCGTTTGTTTCCAAATCTTGAACCCATTCAGAACATCCAGCGGTCAGCCGCCATATGAGGCCCTTGTGGCCAGATTTGAAGCAGCCTTCGAACAAGAGGCCCCAAAGTCAGATCAAGAAGACAAGGCCTCATCAGAAGGAGCTCGCGGAGCTGAATCAGAAGCGCCCCTCGAACTAGGGACAAAAATGTCCGATGTACTCGAAGAGCCGAATGGGGGTCCTTCAGCAAATCGATACAACAGCCACTCTCCTGGACACGGATGGCTTCGAAACCCTAAAACCATTTGGCATGGACTTGTTACACTTTTACCCTTTGAGAGGCTCGCTGGGCCGAAAACCTGGAAAGGCGACCCAGGCAAAAGTTAGAGCAAGAGAAAAAGAAAAAATAGAAAAAAAAAATGATGAAAAAGAAAAAAAAGAATGACAAAAAGAAAAGAATTGAAAAGTGAAAGAAGAATAAAGCTCGTAAGGTCGAAAACCCGCAACGGGCGCCTTGGCAAAAGTTAGAACGTAAAAGTCAAGGTTAATACCCGAGTGTGCCTTAACCGGAACTACGTAAGGCTTGATTCCCATGTTTGGGATATGTAGGCAGCTTCGTCCTGAAGTCCAGCCCCACGCACTTTCAAAGTGACTGTGTCCATATATTGGTTTTAACCATCTTCGTCTTCTCTGTATCCGAGAGTTCGGTTGTGATCATCACTAAGGAGGACTGTTTACAATACGCTGCGGCGTCATCCAGACAAGGGGCAACTTTCCGTTGCCATGAGTCGCCGTTCAAACCAGGGGCAACTTTCCGTTGCCGTGCAGCGTCCTTCAAACAAGGGGCAATTTTCCATTGCCTCCAATGTGAGGTTGTGCATCTCGAAAGTAAGTTTCGCGCTCATTGAGCGGCGGACGTTTGCGAAGATAGTTTTTGAAAATTTTTACGGAGGTTGACTATTTTCTCGAAAACTATTTTATTTTTCCAAAACTTAGACCATTTTGGACCCAAAAAGGGAAAACTTTCACTGCTCACAGCCCAACTCGCGTGATTTTAAACTAGAAAATTAAACAAGTATGTTAATCTAACTCTCATTTTGGTCAAAACTATTTTAGTAGAAAACAAAAAATGAAAAATGGTCAAAATAATGAATCAGGGGTACAATTGAGTCGGGTGTTCTGTCTTTCCCCCACCGCCAACATACTCGCCAGAAGAAGGCACAATTGAAGTTGTCATTTAAGGGCTGAAAGCTCTCTCAACCTCCGAGCAACGAGGTATCAAACCAAGCACGAAGCACGAATCTGAAGGGATCAAGGTACTCCGTTCCCTTATCTAAGGCATCAACCAAACGCCACCAGAAGAACTAGCCGCGAGCTAACCGCATCGGGTGTGAACCCACAACTTCCTATTCATCCATTAAAAACCCAGGGAGGGATAAAAATGAGAGAATAAAGAATAGAGAGGTGTAAGTTGAGAGAAAGAGTGAGCAAAAAGGGGTTTTGAGAGAAAAACCGAGCCTGAGGGTCGAGTGATGTAAGAATCTCAAATTAGAAAGGGTGGGAAACAATACCCAGAGAAACTGGCTCCTCGTGATCTGAGGTCCCCCGTCTTCGTTAACGCGTTTGTATATCGTGTCTTTTGTTTTGTTTATATCAGCTTTTGTTTTGAGTCTTTTCTGAGCGTGTCTCGTTGTGATTATGTCCTGTACTTTCTGTTTGAGTCTTTTTACTGTGTTCAGTTGTAGGCTCAATACCCCGGTTTAAAAAATCCTTTTTCAATCTCAAAAAATTTTAAATCATGCTGTGCTCAGAGTGTTATGCCATTCTCCACATTTATGCGAAGCAAAAGAAGAAAGGGAAAATTTGGGGCATCTGAGTGTGCTTCAACTTCAGCCGATTCTACCTTTGTATTCCGTCTTGTCAGATTGGACTATTTCTTCGGGGTTTGCCATGTGCAGAATAAATAGAATGACCTGTATGCAGATTAATTCCCAGCAGAGTATGGGCCGAGTGTTCAGACTAAGTAGTGGTTTGCATGGGTTATTTCGCTATTGGCTGGTTCGTTATCTGGTTATTACAATACAAGTATTTGATTTTCAGACAAAAGAGCAATCTCATTTACATTGAGGTGTAATGCAATGCGATGCAATGTATGAAATGTACAAATATAACACTTTTTCAGATAAAAAGTTTTGTTTCATTTCATCATCTTTTTCAAGTACAAAGTTTTGGAGGAAACAAAAACCTGCCTGCGGCAGTACAAGGTACTCAAGCTACCAGCAAAAGTACAAAAGAAAAAGAAAAAGAAGAAAAGCAGCAAAAATCTGGATCAAGTGGTCTTAGGCCTACGGATCTGTCCTCGTCCTCTTCCTGGACGAAGGTCCAGGAGCATCGTCATCGGCACCGCCATCTGAGTCTGTGCCATCTCCGGTCTCCTCATCGGACGACTCTAACTCCACCTCTGCCTCCACCTCGGACTCATCATCATCGGGAACTGGTGCCCGTGAGCTACTCCCAACATGGGTGTGCCCCGCCTTGGTGCGGGGGTATACTCTGCCATCTCCTCCAGCAGGAATAGAAGGTCCAGCTATGGTGTCCGAATATAGTGTGTGAATACTATGAGCAGTGTATCAGTATGCTACAGAATGTAGTGTATGAATACAGTGTGTGAATGCCGTGAGCAGTGTGACAGTGCAAGATGCAGTGTACGAGTACAGTGTATAAATGCCGTAGATAGTGCTGTGAACAGTCTGTGGGCTACAGTATGTCAGATGCCGTGAGGGCAGTGTATCCAGTGTCGTGTTGTGCATTTGATATGAGAAACAGTTCATGTATGGTTTGAGACCGCGGTCAGAGAAACATACCGGAATACTGTAAATGGCCAGAAGGTCGAGGCTCTGCTGGAGCATCCCATCACGGAGGCAGTCAGCTCTAGGGACTGGCGAGTGTACTCAGAAGAGGTCTGCAAAAGCGTTAGAAGCATCAGTATTCTGCGAAATATCAAATGAATTGAAATGAACTAACTGTGCATAATGCAAAACGCAGAAGTACATACCGGAGGTAAGCCGTAGAACCAAACTAACACATGATCAGCCGGAGGGGGAGCAATGGGAATCTGGTAAGTCGCCCCACCCCGCCCTCGGCATGTCATCGTCACGGGCAGTGCTGGCCAACTAGCCCCCTGTCCTCTCTGAGTTCTACTCCTGCCACGGCCCCGAGCCACCCTCAGCGCTCATGCTCCCACCCCTGCTCCTGCTCCAGCTACCGGCGCTGTAGGTCCCCCTCTTTCAGCTCAACGGCCACCGCTCAGAGGCCGCATAATGTACGTCCGAACGTACTCTGAGTAGTCGCCCTCGCCCCTAAAGCCCTCTGCATCCCAGCCGATCATGTAATCGGCCATCTCCTCGGGAGTGCACCTCTCGGTGTCCTTCATATGGGTAGGAGGCAGACCCGAAACTATCTGCTCTGGCAAGCCCAGGGTCTGGCGTAGGAAACGCTCAGCCAGGTACCAAGCCCGACAGACCGGGCCTTCCAGCAAAATCTTGAAACGTGCAGTTTCTTCTGCACCAGCAAATCGATCCCGAATCATCGCAGGCAATGAAGCCCAAGGCTGCCAAGTGATCTGTAAATGACATGTAGTTTGTTATCTACTGATATTGAAAATGTAGTGTAAAGCCAAGCCAAATAAAAATCTAAAAGTTGAACATACCTCTGCGGGGGTGATGGTGTCGAAGTAGCGACGGAAGAAGATAAACGTCTCCCGGGGCCTCTGTACTCACCTTACGTCAAAGCGGTGCGAGAACGGAACAACGAGAGGGGTCTCCTCGTCAGGCACTGGAGCGAGCCTCAGAAAGTAGGCGTAGACCCAAAACTACAAAGCGAATACTAGTAAGATTATCAAATAAAGCAGAATACAGAATAAAGCAGGAATTGCAGAACTGTGTATTGTGCAGTGTATTGCGCAGAGTGTACAGTGTGTGCAGTGTACACTCAGTATAAAGCAGAGTGTATGTGTGTCGTGTGTGTAGTATACAGTCAGCATGAAGCAAACCGCAGTGCGTGCAGTGTACAGAGTACAGAAAATGAAAGGCAGAAATGTAAAACAAAGAAAGAGGTGTACCTCCCAAGCTCGCCAGTAACCCCCGAGCAACTGCCCACTACAATGGGAGGCTGAGCTCATGTACCCGTAGAGTGTGGCCAAGGCTGCCCCACCCCAGTCATAGCGCAGGATCCTGGTCACGTCCACCAGAGTGCTCTGCAAGCAGAGGGGCACTGTGTTCGCCCGATCGGCGAAAATGGTTGTCCTCAGTAGAAACATGAGGAAGCCGCGTGCATACTGCTCCTCCCCTACCCGAGTGGTCGGCGCCTGATCCCGGAAATGGCTCTCAAACCACGAATATCGCACATATCCTGCCCAAGCGAGTGGCGGCTGAGTGCCAAGCAAGTGTATCTGGGCAGCGTACCACTCATCCATCTTTGTGTCGAAGGGGATCGGATCACCCCCTACCTCGATGCCGGTGAGCATCGAGAAGTCATAGGGAGTCATCGTCATGTCTCCCACGACGGAGAGCTGGAATGAATCGGTGGTGTCCCACCACCTCTCCGCTAGAGCAGCAAGGAGAGGTCTATTCATAGTATGCTGAGAAAGTCCTCTGCAGAAGGCGCCAAAGCCCGCCTGATCGACAATGTGACGGACTGCGTCCGGTAACTCCATGTACCAATCCCTGGCAGTAACATTCCCATACCCGCGGACAGTATGGGATTCTCCCTGTTAAAAAACAACAATTGTGAAGCAATGTTCAATGTACAGTTTCGAAGAACATTCAGGATTGGTGACAATACAGCGTGTGTGCACGTTTTCAGATTCAAACAGATATCGGGTGTCGGTGTACTCGAAGTGAATTACGGCATATGGCGTCTCAGTGTTTCCAAATGGTTCAGTACAGATGCAGTGTGAGTACATGTTTTCAGATTCAAACAGACATCAAGTGCCGGTGTGCTTACAGTGAACTACAACATGCGATGTGCCAGTGCGTTTGGGTGGTTCAGTGACAATGCAACATGTGTGCACGTGTGTTCACGGTCAACTACAACATACAGTGATCGATGTATCCGGGTTAAGCAGTTAAAAGAACAAAATCAACTATGGCAGTTAAGTGTTCTACATTGTGAAAAATGAAACGGAGAAGAATATACCTCGGAAGCGCCGTATGATAGGTGTGACTCCGGCTCGCGCAAGAGGAGCTCTAGTGGCACAACTCTCGTAAAACTCCGGAACTGACGAAGTCCGTCGGGAGGAAGCACGTGAATCATCGGCCGGTAGGTCGCTGGATCGAACGGACAAACGCTCAAGGGCAGGAGCTCAACCTCTGGGTCCACCTCGTGATTCGGGGGAGTCCTGCCCCGTGGAATATCATCTGCCATGTCAAAAATAGTGTGAAGATGGCTGCAAGAGAGAAAATCAGGCTAGAATGCGATGGGTCAACGGAAGGTCAACCCCGAGAGGGCGGAAAATGGCCAGACAAGCTGAAGTGTGAAAAAAGCACAGGGATCAAGAAAAACTCAAGAGAAACAAGCCCCGAGTGGTGGAAATCGCAAAAGAGACACCGAAACAAAGTTTCGATCGGTTCAAAACGTTCGAAACGCGAAGGTATACGTGAATCGAATAACGAAATGGGGCCGAAAACACAAGAAAATGGGAGAACGAAGGAAGAAAAATACTCTGGCGAGAGAGGGGAAGAAATTTCGACCAAGGAAAAGTGGGAAATATAGGGCTAGAGGCCCTATATTTAAAGACCCGAGGCCAAAAGACCAAACTACCCCGATTCAGGCATGTTTGGCCGGTCGGCCACACTATTAGCCGGCTGTAGCAGCGCCCGCGGAGGGAGGCCTCGTGCTACAGTTCGGACTCGATTTGTGTCACGGTTCTAAATCTGAACCAAAGAGTCCAAATCCGGCAAATCGTTTGAGAAAACAGATTTTGTTGAAAAAGTAGTGCCAAACATGGACTGCTTTGCCAGATACAGAGTCGCCACCTAAATATTTTTTTAATGGGAGAATTTAGGAAACCCTGACTCGGTGCCGAAGGCCACATGTCCGTCATCACCGGAGTTGTCTCGGCTCGGGAGCTTGGGTACGATCGGGGAAGGTCAGCTATGAGCACCCCCTTTCGCCCGGTTCAAAGACCGGCCTCTACTAACCGTGATATCCGTTTTTGAAAACTTTACGTGTTCTTATTCCATTTATTAGCCTAGAATTACTATGTTATGCGCACAGCAAACAAGTATAGACTAGATTGCCTAATTTGGAAATAAACATTGCATATCCGTTTGGTTTGAAAAATGTTTTGGAATTTGCTACTCGCAAGTAGGCTAAAATACGGATTTCAACGAGTTTTTCCAACTCAAACAATCCAACCTTCACCCACAGGCATTCAAAGCAGTTTAACACATAAGCATCTAGCCACATGTTAAGCATGCTGTTATGGCAACATTCACACTCATGCGATATGCTAAAGCAGAAAAGCTTACCTAGTACTCCGAGCCAAAACAGTAAACTAGTTAGCAAAAATGTGCGTGTCCTAGTTCATGTTAAATTGCCTAATGCAACACATACAGGATGCAATTTAGATAGGCTCGGTTATCCTAAAGATGGCATGTGAAATGCTGCAACTAACAAGTACTCAACTTGGAATTGAAACGTACAATGTAGTTTGTATGATGTACCGAGCCCGGTGCATGTCAACAAATGCATGAATGCACGCATGCATAGCATAAGGTATGCTAAATTAAATATGCCCTAATCTACCATCATAAGCAGGTAAATAAAAGGGAGAAAGAAGTGGGGATTGGAAAACATTCACACACCCACACACACTTATTACAGATTTGCCCTCGCTCGGAGGGACCGAATAAATATTACAAATTAATTAACTACGCAAGCTAATTAATATTACAAATTAACTAATTTAATTAACAAATTAAATTAAATTAATTAAAGCAGGAAAGCGTCTCGGGAAACGCGCCACCATGCACAAGCTGCCTCTGTTTTCCTTCCTTTCCTCCTCTGGAGGCTGTCAAAGCCTCAGGATTGCATCCTTGGACAGAGGGGATCATCACCGGCTGAATGAAACTTCCGCCGGCAGTGTAGTATGGCTATCGGCACAAAATAGGGTCTGTCGGCAGAGAAAATTGTGCCGGTCGGCACATTAAACTGCCGGTCGGCAGAGTATTCCTGCAGAACCTGCAACTCACAGCAACAAAGGGCAAAACAAGGCATGGCAGCATATTTCAAGGTATGTATGCATCAACCATGTCTCTTATCATTGTGATGACTCAAAGGGACATGTGCCTCGGTTCTCGGACCACCAATCACGCATTTCCATGCATGATGGCCCAAAGAACCAAGTATGCAACTTTGGTTTCAAATGCAATGCAAACCAATCAAACAAATTAGGCCCAATTCCTATCACCAATTCAAGGAACAAGGCATGCATGCAAAATGCAATGCAACCTAGGCATACAAGCTAGGAATGCAACATGACATGGCAAGGCACTTATGCAATCATGCAAGCATACATAGAGCAATGCAAATGGATGGCAAGATGGACTTATACATGAATTAGGCAGCTCTAATAAGGCCTAAAACAGTAGCCATAAGTGCTAAAGAGTGAGGGCTAAATGGCATGCACACACACATGCTCATAAGGACCAACACTTAAGCATGAATCAAACAACATTCAAGCACACTTGAAAGGAGGAATCATGGACAAATTAGCATGCAACATGAGCCTTAAAATCATGTTATAAAATGATGCCAAATCAAATTATAAATCAAGTCAAGCATGCAACAAAAAGTCCAAGTGTTCAAGGCAAGTCGATAAGGCATTGAACTACACTTATCATGACCAAACATGGCATGCATTAAACAACTAAAAACAGATTTTTAGCATGTTAAAACAAGGCCAAAGGACTCCTTAGATGGCATCTAAGTGGCCCAAATACAAAGGCATGCACCATGGCCAAAACATGGAGCATTGCAACACATGCTTTCAAAGCATTAAAGAGACATGCAAGGCAATCAAACAAGCATGGAAATGGGACTGAAATAGCATGCAAGATGATTCCAAATCACCAAAACAATGCAAAGATGGCATGCTACACATGCACACACTCAAGGCCAACAAGCCCAAATACAAAGGAGCTATATAATGCATGCAAAGATCAACCCAAACGATTATGGACAGAGCTAAAACATGGCAAAATAAGCACATAAACTTCACAAATACAAGCCTAAAACATGCTCCAACAAAGGCTAACAACCTAGAACATGTTAAGGCACAAATAAGGCATTACATGGAAACTATGCTAAACATGCATAAGGTTCCAAAACCAACTTGAAATCATGTTATATCATGGATATATAAGCATGAAAAACAAACCAAACATGCTCAACACACACTCAAGCATAGGCTTCTTTAAGAGGCCAAAATGTGCCCTTTTCAAGGACAACAAGGAGAGGGGGTGGCCCTCTCCTTCTTGGGACTTCAAAGCATCATCTTCACCACTGAAATCCCTCAAGATTTCAGTGGTGAAGAGACCTCAACACCAAAATCCCGGAGCTAGCACAAAATGGCTCAAAATGAGGCCTTTCAAGGCCTAAGGGTGGTCAACAACCCTCAAACAACAAAACACTCTTAATAAACAATAAAGAGGGCCTAAAAACAGAACTTTTTTATGTTATACAACAAGCACAAAAACAGCTCTAAGATAGGTATAAAATCAAAGCAAAAATGGGGGAAAAAGGGACTAGTTTCTTACCCTTGTAGTCCTCTTCAACAATGGTGCTCCAATGGCCTTCTTGAGATTGAATCTAACACCAAAATCTCAAAACACACTCTTTGGAACCTCAGCTCCAAGAGGAAGGTGAAACACTAGGTGTTTGTGTGCAATAGTAAGGCACAAAACACCTAGTGTGCAAAATGAGAGGAAAAGAGAGATAGGTTGTGTATGTCTAACCCTAACCCTAGAAAACCAGAGCTTCTCTCTGTATTTTCTCTCTCAAAAATGTCTAAGCCTCTCTCTCCTTTTGCCTTAGAGAGAGCTCTCTCTATATGCCTCTTGTAAAGCTTACAAGACAAGCTTTGCAAGAGGGAGATCCCTCCATACACGTGTATGGAGGGGAGCAAAAGTTATACAGCTGTCCAAAAATATCTGCAAAAGCAGATGAACAGCAATCGGCCGGCAAAAAATGCCATCTTGGCCAAACAAAGTGCCGACCGGCACAAAAAAGTGCTGACCGGCAACAAATAGTGCCGACCGGCAAACTAAATTGCCGGTGGCAGCAAAAACCAGCCGGTGGCATCTAGCCACTGCCGGTGAAGGGTGGGGATGGTCTACAAGCCCCACTCTGCCTCTCAAAGGCAAGATGCAAGTGTTTGGTGCAAAACCAGACACTAAACGGTCGAGTTCGGGGATCCTGAGGCGGGGCGCGCGAGCCGAGACCTCCGGGAACTCCAAACGAACACAAACATGGATAATCACCGAGTGTTCAAACGGTGACGTCCAAGTCTTGAGGACGGTCAAAAATGGGGTGTCTACAGTTGCCCCTCTTTGACAGAACTCGAAAGTCATAACAATGACGGGAGTGAATGTCAAAGCCCAGAGACGACCCATTTTTGACAAGGCCGAAGACTTAGACAAACATGCAATACAAATAAGATATGCGCCCGGAGGCAGGGGCAAAATGCAAGACAATGCACGGAGCCGAGCATAACTTATGATCATGCAAAGAAAGCTGTAATGAAGCAAACATGCAACAGTTTTAAGCTAGCATACCAAACTACACTACAATGCAGAAAGGATGTAAGAGAATTATGGAATTCTCAAAAAGTCTCACTCGGGAGATACAATACCTGTCCGGCTCGTCTGGTTGCACCAGCTTCAAATGAACCGTACATACAATATCGTGCCTGAAAAAGAAAACAAACTTAACAGGTACAATATTGTTAGCAACATGCATGACAATGCAAAATGGATGCAAGACGATATGTAATATATACAAAACAATGTATAAACAATGCAAATAAACATGCAATGTAATTGAAACAATGCAAGCTACATGCAAAGCAATTGAATCGTGATCCAATCACGAGCGGTTCGAAACCACACCTATGTCAAATAGATTGATGGAGGTAACAAGTCTGTCTACCATAAAACGGTCAACTGAACTATGAGTATTGTAGACAGACGCAAGAACAAGTATTGGGTGGAATGACACAAGTGGGGAGACAACCCGCTGGAGAAAGGACAACGATCCTAATGCCGGATGCAAACATTACACTACAATGTAATGGATGGATATGGCACGCAGGCCAAACCAAATCTTGCCTAGGAAAGGCATGCATACATACAAGCCATGTGTAACACAGAAAAGGTGCCGCAACCCTCAACCAACATATCAACGTGGAATCGGCGCGATACACATACAGAACTGTGTTCTAACATGAAAAGTAAGGGCACATACCGGACCAAGCTCAACCTGGAAAGGCGCAAGCCAAAGGCGGAAGGTGATGCAATGAATGCATGCAATCTACAATGCAATATCTACAAATATGCAATGGAATGGATATGGATACAATGGATATGGCACGCAAGCCAAACCAAATCTTGCCTAGGAAAGGCATGCATACATACGAGCCATGTGTAACACAGAAAAGGTGCCGCAACCCTCAACCAACATATCAACGTGGAATCGGCGCGATACACATACAGAACTGTGTTTTAACATGAAATGTAAGGGCACATACCGGACCAAGCTCAACCTGGAAAGGCGCAAGCCATAGGCGGAAGGCGATGCAATGAATGCATGCAAACTACAATGCAAATGCAAGACAATGCAAAATATGATGCAATGACTATGCTTGCAACTTTCCCTATCTTACCAACAGGGTGATATACTAGGTTGGTTCAGTATCCAGAACTGAGGCGTAGACATGCCGCCTCAACCTATGGGGCTTCCATACAGATTTCAAGCCGAGGGTAAACCTCTGGGTATTTAAACCAGACTTTAGTCTCGGAACTCCCGAACCTTTGCGTTCTAGGCATAAGCCGTTCGAACTCTAGTTTCCACCGTCCCAGTTGGTCTTCTAGGAACTCATCGCAAGCACAGACGGATGGCTTTACCAGACCATCGAAAGTCGTTCGGGCACGACAAACACCGAAGGAATTGCACCTTCAGAGGATTTAAGGTCTCCTAGACCGGAATGCAAAATGTATGCATGACAATGCATGTTTTTTTTTGTTTTTTTTTTGAAATGCAAATGATGCAAGTGAAATGCATGTTGCATGAGATGCGCGACAACACGCGGCTTTCGAAGTGTACGACAATGCGAACACTAAAGGTCTTACACCTTCCAAGGATTTAAGGTCTCCTAGACCATACGTGTTTAAGGTCTCGCCAGACCATGCGTGTTTAAGGTCTCGCCAGACCACTGGGGTATTTACAAGACGCGTGACAATACGCTGAAGGTTTCGCACCTCCAAAGGATTTAAGGTCTCCTGGACCGTGCGTGTTTAAGGTCTCGCCAGACCGTGCGTGTTTAAGGTCTCGCCAGACCATGCGTGTTTAAGGTCTCGCCAGACCACCACGCGTGTTTAAGGTCTCGCCAGACCGCCGCGCGTGTTTAAGGTCTCGCCAGACCAACGCGCGTGTTTAAGGTCTCGCCAGACCGGCGCGCGTGTTTAAGGTCTCGCCAGACCGACGCGCGTGTTTAAGGTCTCGCCAGACCGGGATGCAAAATGTATGCAAGTGTGACACGTATGCCACATGAAATGCGAAATTTTGAAAATTGGACTTACACGCTACGCGAAGCCGGTTTGTATGCAAAACAATGCAATGTACTAACAAGTACAAGTGAGGCGCGCAAGATAACGCGAGGGGATACATGCTAGATGCAATTGAGGTGCACAAAACAGTGCGATGCGCAGAACAGCGCGAACAATACAATGTACAAAACAGTGCGATGCACAAAACAGCGCGGACAATACAATGCACAAAACAGTGCGATGCGCAGAACAGCGCGAACAATTTTGAAATGCACAAAACAGTGCGATGCGCAGAACAGTGCGAACAATACAATGCACAAAATAGTGCGATGCGCAGAACAGCGCGAACAATTTTGAAATGCACAAAACAGTGCGATGGAATGCATGCAAAATGCAATGAGATGCGCAAAACAGCGCGAAATTGAAATGCACAAAACAGTGCAATGCGCAAAATAGCGCGAAGAAAATGTGATGCACAAAACAGTGCGATGCCAAGTGTGACGTGCATGCCACACGGAGTGTAAATGGGCTTAAATGCGCGACAACGCAAGTATTCCGAAATGCATGACAATGCATGGAATGGAAATGCAATGATGATGCATGAGAAATGTGCACGACAATGCAAGGGGGCGCGTGTTGAAACGCATGTAACATGTGCATAACAATGCCAATGTGCGGCGCGCGATAGCGCGATGCAATGCACAGAAGTAGTGTGATGAATTTGTGCAACACACATGGGGCAACCTTTGAATTCAAAAAGGATACACCTTGCACGAATTCGAGTGCCACGCACTGGAGACACGGCCCGCGGTCAGAACGGAGGCCGGTTGAGCGTCGGAGATGCACTTTCTTGCACTTTCTTGAGCTATGAAGACCACAATCTTCTCAAATGGCCTAAACAAGGCTGTGGGAACCCCACCGGCAGTAAGGGGAGGCCACCGGCTGGCCATCGGCACAAAAACAATTCTATCGGCACAAAAAAGTGCCGGCCGGCACAAAACATTGCCGACCGGCAAACAGTTGCTGGTGCGGGGCAGTTTTGTCTTTCCACCTCGAGTGTTATAAAATAGGGCTTCATGCCCTATTTCCTCATTTCCTACCGCCGAAAACCTTTCCTTTCTCTCTCTAGAGTGCTTCTCTCTCATTTTTTGCCCGTTTGTTCGCGTTCTACGCCCGTTTCGTCGTCGGATTCGCGATCCTCTTCGCGTTTCGGACATTTTCCACCGATCACATTCTCGTTTCGGTGCCTCGTTCGGCGTTCTCGCCTTTTTGGGGTTCGTTCCCCTCACTTTCCTCTTCATTTCCGTGCCTTTTCACATTCCGGCCTTCCCGGCCATTTCCGACCCTCTTAGGAGTTGACTTTTCGGTTGACTCTTCGCATTCCGGCTCGGTTTTCCTTTTCCGACCATTTTCACACCACTCTCTACATGGCGGACGACATTCCACGTGGTGGGACTCCCCCGGACCACGAGATGGATCCCGGGGTCGAGCTCTTACCACTGAGCGAGCGCCCGTTCGACCCGGCGACCTACCGTCCGGCGATCCACGTTCTGCCCCCAGACGGCCTGCGTCAGTTCCGGAATTTCGAGAGGTACGCGGCCCCTGAGCTACTGCTACGCGAGCCTACCTCCCACCTTTCATTCGGCACTCCCGAGGTAACTCTTCATCTTCTGCTTTACTTTCTGCAATGTAGGATACAAAACTGCCATAGTTAGCTGTATTCTTTAATTGCTGAAATCTGATATGCCGTAGACCGTAGTTGACTGTAAACATACATACAACTGATATCTGCTTGAGACTGACACATGCACACACACTGCACTAGCCCTGAATCACCCAAACACACAGCACACACTGCATTCTACTGCACATACACTGGTACCCAGTATCCGCCTGAATCTGACAAACTTGCATACATGCCATATCTGTCTTTTCAAAATTGCATTTTGAATGTTGTCTTGCCATTGTCGTTTTCTGTTTGCAGGAGGGTTCCCATACCATTCGCGGGTATGGGAATACTGGTGCACGGGAGTGGTATGACGAGCTCCCTGATGCGGTCCAGCGCATCGTGGATCGGGCGGGCTTCGGCACCTTCTGCCGAGGGCTCTCTAGGTTGTCCACCTGCAGACCTCTTCTTGCCGCTCTGGCGGAGAGGTGGTGGGACACCACCGATTCTTTCCACTTTTCTACTGCAGGGGATATGACGATGACCCCTTATGACTTCTCGATGCTCACAGGCATCGGGGTAGGGGGTGATCCGATCCCCTTCGACACCGACATGGATGAGTGGACCGCCGCTCAGGTCCATCTACTGGGGGAGGCCCCACCGCTAGCTCGTCCAGGCTTCGTTCGATACTCCTGGTTCGAGGCACAGTTCAGGGTCCAGCCCGTTTTGGAGGAGGTGCAGATGACTCCGGAGGATGAGGTGAGGTGTGCGCGCGGCTTCCTCATGTTCCTGTTCGGGACTACTATCTTCGCCGACCGGGCGAACACCGTGCCTCTCTGCCTTCTCAGTGCACTGGTGGACGTCCGAGACATCTTGCACTACGACTGGGGCGGCGCTGCTCTGGCCACCCTCTATGGGTACATGAGCTCGGCTTCTCGCGGCAGCGGCCAGCTGCTCGGAGGTTACTGGCGGGCTTGGGAGGTATAATTCTTCTCCGCTTTTTTCATTTCTGTCTCGTACTTTCTGTACTCTGTACACTGCACACACTGTAGTCTGCTTTACACTTACTGTATACTGTACACACGGCACACACATACATTCTGCTTCACACTGACTGTACACTGCTCACACTGTACACAATACACGGCTCAACACACGGCTATGCCATTTCTGCTTCATTCTGTATATCCTGCTTTATCTGATGGTCATACTGACATCTGTTTTGCAGTTGTGGGTTTACGCCTACTTCCCTAGGCTTGCACCCGTGCCAGTTGCGGAGCCTCCTCCGGCTGTTCCCTTCTCGAGTCGCTTTGACGGGGGATGCACCCGGCGACCACGGGAGACATTCGGCTTCTTCCGCCGATATTTCGACACCATCACCCCGGCCGAGGTATGTTTTACTTTCAGTTCGTTTAGCTTCGCTTTCCCACTACATGTTTCAATAACAGTAGATAACAAACTGTCTGTCACTTTCAGATCACATGGCGGCCATGGGCTTCCTTGCCGTCGGCGATGCGGGGTCGGTTCCCTGGTGCTGAGGAGACCTCGCGTTTCCGGATCTTGCTTGAGGGCCCGGTCTGTCGGGCTTGGTACCTGGGGGAGCGTTTTCTACGCCAAACCCGCGGGTTACCTGAGCAGATAGTCCCGGCTCTCCCTCCTGCAGAGATGAGGGAGACCGAGGGGCTGACCCCTGAGCAGCTGGATGATTACTCCATCGGCTGGGAGGAGGCCGGCTTCCGAGGCACCGGCGACTATCAGGAGTACGTGCGGACGTACCTGATGCGACCTTTGAGCGGCCGTCGAGCAGAGGGGGCCAGGCCTGTAGCATCGGCGGCTGGGGCCGGAGTGGGAGCAGGGGCTGGATCTTCGAGGAGGGCCCGAGTCCGTGGCAGGGGTGGAGCGCGGGGAGGACGAGGAGCTGGCTGGCCTGCCCTGCCTGCTGTACTGACTTTCCAGGGGCAGGGTGGGTCGACCTATCAGATCCCCTTCGCCCCTCCACCGGCTGGTCACGAGTTCATTGACATCCCCGACTTACCGCCGGTATGTATCACTGCACTTCGTACAGTTATTCATTTCAGTTTACTTGATATTCCACAGAATACTAATGCATCTGATACTTTTGCAGGCTTCTTCTGAGTACACCCGTCAGTCGTTGGCGATGAATGCCTCGATGATGGGGATGCTCCAGCGGACATTTGACCTCTTGGCCGTCTACAGCATACCGGTATGTCCTTCTGACACTGGCCTCAAACCATTCATTCACTGCTTTACATAATCTGATGCATGACACCACATCTGATACACTGATCTCACAGCATCTGATACTCTGCATACACTGCATTCTGCACTGTACTCTGTACTGATAAACTGCTCACGGCATTCTCATACTGTACTCATACACTGCATTCTGCACTGTTAAACTGCTCACGGCATTCATACACTGTATTTACACACTGCATTCTGCACTGATAAACTGCTCACGGCATTCATACACTGTATTTACACACTGCATTCTGCACTGATAAACTGCTCACGGCATACTGATGCATTTCCTTTTCGTGTACTTTTCAGCCTCCTTTCCAGATTCCTATGGCAGGAGGTGCTCCAGCTAGACCTTCTGTCTCTGCCCGGGGGAGAGATGAGGAGGGCAGGATATTTCCCCGTACCAGGGGAGGGCGTACTCACGTCGGGAGTAGCTCGCGAGCTCCAGTCCCGGACGATGACGACGACGGGGAGTCAGAGGCGGAGGCAGGGTCATCGGAGGAGGAGACCGGAGACGGTTCTAGC
Source organism: Camellia sinensis (assembly GCF_055761805.1). Lineage (NCBI taxonomy): Eukaryota > Viridiplantae > Streptophyta > Magnoliopsida > Ericales > Theaceae > Camellia > Camellia sinensis. The sequence continues at coordinate 118,510,409 of NC_138966.1, forward strand.
TCGGGCTCTGACGACGACGCTGACGATGCTCCTGGACCTTCGTCCAGGAAGAGGACCAGGACGGACTGACAGCCCTTGGAGTCGCTGGACATAGATGCAGATTTTTGCTATCTTTTCTTTCTTTCTTTGTACTTTTCTTTTTGGTTGGTAGATAGATTACCTTGTACTGCCGCAGGCAGGTTTTGTTTCCAAAGCTTGTACATTTGAAAAGATAGTGAAATGAAACAGACTTTTTATCTGAAAAAGTGTTTACATTCACACATTTCATGCATTGCATCGCATCTCATCATGTTACACCTCAATGTAAATGGAATTGATTGGTTGTCTGAAAATTGAACACTTGCACTGTAATAATCAGATAACTTAAACAGCCAACAGCAAAATAACCCAAGCAACCCACTGCCTGATTCTTGACACACGGCCCTTACTCTGTTGGGGATTGATCTGCACACAGCCCATAACACAGCATTCGATTCATTCTGCACACGGCGAATTCTCAAACAAACAGCCCAGTCTAACAGGACGGACCTCAAAGATGGAACCGGTTGGAGTCGAAATGCGTTCAAATGTAGAGAATGGCACAGCATTCTGAGCATAAGCGATTTTTGAAATCGAATGAGGGTTTTTCAAACCGGGATGTCGAGCCTACAACCGAACACAGCGGGGAGGACTCAAATATAAAGGTACACGACCTAAACACAACGAGACACGCTCGGGAGAGATTCAAAACAAAAGACGAGACCGTCAAATCAAAGAGACACGACACACAGACGCGTAAACGAAGATGGGAGACCTCGGACCACGAGGAGCCAGTTCAATCTGGGTATTGTTTCCCACCCTTTCTCATTTGTGATCCTCACATCACTCGACTCTCAAGCTCGGATTTTCTCTCAAAACCCTTTTCCTCACTTTTCTCTCAACTTACACCTCTCTATTCTTCATTCTCTCATTTTTCATCCCTCCCCGGGGTGATTTGATGGATAAATGAAAAGGTGCGGGTTCATGCTCAACACTGTTAGCTCACGGCTATTTCTTCCGGCAGGCAGAGTGCTCTTCTGGAAAGTACGTTGATGACGGGGGAAAGACAGAATGCCTGACTCAACTGTGCCCCTAGTTCATCATTTTAACCATTTTTCATTTTTGCTTTCTACTAAAACAGTTTTGATCAAAATGAGAGTCGGATTAACGTACTTGTTCAATTTTTGATTTGAAAAGCATGCAAGTCAGGCAGCAAGCACTGAAAATTTTCCTTTTGGGGTCCAAGACAATGGTCCAGTTTTGGAAAATGAAATAGTTTTCGAGAAAATAGTCAACCTCAGTAAAAATTTTCAAAAACTATTTTTCAAACAGCTGATGCTCAACAAGCATGGAACTTACTCTTCGAGATGCGCAACCTCGGATCGGAGGCAATGGAAAATTGCCCCTGGTTTGAAGGGGGTGGGAGGCAACGGAAAGTTGCCCCTGGTTTGAATGGCGTCTCACGACGGCTCGCGGCAACGGAAAGTTGCCCCTTGTTTGGATGGTGCCGCAGCAGTCCGCAGACAGTCTTCATTGGCGGTGGTCGAGTTCTCAGACACAGAGATGACGAAGACGGTCACAACACATATATGGACACAGTCGCCTTGGGGGGTGTTGGCCACTGGACTTTGGGATGAAATCGAAATCATTGCATGGACTGAGACGCTTATGAAAGCGTTGGGGGCTGGACTTCATGATGAAGTTGCCTACGTATCCCAAACATGGGAATCAAGCCTTACGTAGTTCCGGTTAAGGTCCACTCGGGTATTTTAACCTTCACTTTGTTTGGCTCTTATTTTTGCCAAGGCGCCCAATGCGGGTTTTCGACCTTGCGAGCTTCTTTTCATTTTCTATTTCTTTTTCATTTCTTTTTCTTTTCTTTTTTTCTCAATCTTTCTTTTTGTATTTTTCTCTTTTTTTGTTGTATTTTTCTCTTGCTCTAACTTTTGCCTGGGCCGCCCTTCCGGGTTTTCGGCCCAGCGAGCCTCTCAAGGGTAAAAGTATAGCAAGTCCATGCCAAATGGTTTCTTGAAATTGAAGCCTCTCTGTGTCTAGGAGAACGGCTGTTGCACTGATTCGCGGAGAATCCATCTCGGTTGCTCTACGAGCTTCTTCCGACGAGATCTACTCCTTCTGATTCGGCTTTGGTGCCTCCTGCTCGAGGGCTGTTTCGAAACTGGCCACACGGGCCTCCATGACGTTTATCCGTTGAACTTTCTGAACATTCTGAACGGGTTCAAACTCGGAAAACAAATAGGTTGAATCTTGAGACTGAGAGCGATCCTAGGCTGCGCAATCTCAAGAGTGATTCCACACAAGTCTTCGCAGGGCCGCGTAAAACATTTGCTTTTGAAAGTTTTTAAGAAGGTGACGAATCGCTCGTGCCGAAGATAGTGTGGAACCAATCTGGATCAGGCCAGGGTCCTTCTCAGTACTCACGCCGACAAGCATGATTTCATTCAAAAAAAAGGCTTAGCACGCCTCTCTTTCTCTCAAAATGATCAAAATTTTGCAAAACCCGAGGAATTCCTTCCCCTTCGTTTTCATCACCGCAGTGTTCAAAAGTTTTTTTTTTGAAAAACTTAGGTTAATGCTATGAGTTTGGCGCGCAGGAGAGCAGGCGAGATGTACTGTCAGCCCATTCAAATTCTCTGGTCCTTATGCTGAAAGCAAGCATGAAGGTTGAGATAGCAACAGCTGTTTCAATCGGCTTTGTTGGTGTAACTGGCCCCTCGGTAGAGACAGACTCAAAACAAAAACAGATAATAATTACAAAACAAAACGGTGTTCGAGGCAACAACCCCAGAATCACCTGGTATTATATACAACGGGGACTGACTCGATACAACAAGACAGACCCTTAAGCAAAAAAAAGACTGACTCAAGACAAAGAGACAGACTCAAAACACAAGACTGACTCGGCATCCAAGCCGGGATTTACAAAACTCGGTTTCACCGATGCTCAAAAGTGCGTGCCAGACGCTTCATCCAAAAGTGTACCAAATGTTGCCCGCAGGCGGTTCACTTTACATACTCGCAGTATCTGAGCCCTCGAAATCCAGCAACTGGGTGGTAACGGGCTTGCCCGAGGTGGGTGGTAGGATAACCTTGTTATCAATCAAATCCTGCACTTCATGACGAAGGCGGGAACATCCATCGGTGCTGTGACCGGACTGTTGATGGTACGTGCAGTACAAGGTAGCATCATGAGTGGTGGGGAGATTCTTCGGGAGTGGCCGGGACTCCAAAGGCTTAAGATGCCCATTCTTCGCCAATATCAGCAATGCCCTAGACAAAGGCATGTGGAGGTCGTGAAAGACCCTGCGCCCTCGGGGCAGGTACTTTGCAGTTTGAGGATTCTTGCCAGATGCGCTGGCGAAAGGATCAGCTGGCGCTGCCTTGGCTTTTTGAACCTTTCCCGATGCAGGGGTGGGAGCTACTGGAATTGTCTGGGCATGACGGGGCCCATCCCGGTTTTCTGTCTGGCTTGAACTGCCCTTGGTTGGAGCGGGGAAAGCATCATCTACAGCTTTGGTCACTATTGCAGATGTTTGTTGCTTGTTCATCCCTCTGGCCTTCAGAGCCTCGACTGCCCACAGCAGTTGCTCAATGGGGTCGGCGTCTATCTTTGCCTTGTCCTTTCCTTTGGCCTCAGCCTGATCGAGGGTTTGGGTTGGTGCTGGCATGTCGTGGCTATAGCCGGAAGCCACCTCTGGCTGGCTGAGCTCTATCACAATCCGCCCCAGTAGCGGGGGCTCCTGTGATACAAAATTCCCGGCGTACGGCGTCGCTGGCGGTGAAGCCGACATTCCATAGGCGAGGTCTGCCATAGACCTTTGGAGATCGCCTATCATCCCCATCAATTCGAAGGTGGTGGGCTCACGAGCCTGATATAACTGGGGAGCCCAAACCGGGTGCACAACGGGCGACCTGGGCGGGTATGACATACCGATATTGGCCTCACTCTGCGGAGCGGTCCCCTGCTCTGGTGCGGCTGTCATAACCACAATTTCTTCTGAACTTTGTGCCGCCATAAATCTTGCCTCAGCAAAGGGGGACACTGGCTACTCTGTTTCAACTCTGCGACTCTCTGAACTGAAAGGAAAAACAGACAGCATTTCAGCCCAAACTGATCAAACACGGGTGTAGCTACACAACTGTACCCTTCTACTGATCACTGTTCCCAGAAATTACTGTTCCCGAAAACTGAACCGATACCCGCGGATAACTGATTCTCACAACTGATACTGATACTGGTGTCCCCAGGTTTGATACTCAAACTTGCAAACTGACATGTGCGTTCCTGTAGAGCAACACTCTAAAAGCACATAGCAAGTAAAGAGAACAAAACACCCCTATGTTGGGGTAGGGTTTCCCTGTCCTATTTTGTCAGGAACTAGGGTTTCACTACGCACACAGCGGTTTTCAAACAACCTAACATCGGGTAAGCAACCTGTCCTAACTTGGAATGGTCACTATGGATTCCGAATATGCACTAGGTCGAATGGTCAAAAAGGGTGCCCCGGTAAAACCGGGGTTTGTGTTCCCATGCTGTCAGAGCCCATAGCCGGTCAGCCTTATGGACATGCCTTGACAAGACAAGCCTCCGGCAAACCGTTCAGGAATGGCAGATGGCAAACACCGTGTTCCTAGGCGCACCAATGCACATGCAATGCAAAGAAACACATAAATGAAATCAAAACAGGATATCACGAGTTCGAGTCAAGCTCTCTAAACTCCCCAGCGGAGTCGCCAGAAACTGTAACAGCGCCCGCGGGGGGCCTCGTGCTACAGTTCGGACTCTCGATTTGTGTCACGGTTCTAAATCTGAACCAAAGAGTCCAAATCCGGCAAATCGTTTGAGAAAACAGATTTTGTTGAAAAAGTAGTGCCAAACATGGACTGCTTTGCCAGATACAGAGTCGCCACCTAAATATTTTTTTAATGGGAGAATTTAGGAAACCCTGACTCGGTGCCGAAGGCCACATGTCCGTCATCACCGGAGTTGTCTCGGCTCGGGAGCTTGGGTACGATCGGGGAAGGTCAGCTATGAGCACCCCCTTTCGCCCGGTTCAAAGACCGGCCTCTACTAACCGTGATATCCGTTTTTGAAAACTTTACGTGTTCTTATTCCATTTATTAGCCTAGAATTACTATGTTATGCGCACAGCAAACAAGTATAGACTAGATTGCCTAATTTGGAAATAAACATTGCATATCCGTTTGGTTTGAAAAATGTTTTGGAATTTGCTACTCGCAAGTAGGCTAAAATACGGATTTCAACGAGTTTTTCCAACTCAAACAATCCAACCTTCACCCACAGGCATTCAAAGCAGTTTAACACATAAGCATCTAGCCACATGTTAAGCATGCTGTTATGGCAACATTCACACTCATGCGATATGCTAAAGCAGAAAAGCTTACCTAGTACTCCGAGCCAAAACAGTAAACTAGTTAGCAAAAATGTGCGTGTCCTAGTTCATGTTAAATTGCCTAATGCAACACATACAGGATGCAATTTAGATAGGCTCGGTTATCCTAAAGATGGCATGTGAAATGCTGCAACTAACAAGTACTCAACTTGGAATTGAAACGTACAATGTAGTTTGTATGATGTACCGAGCCCGGTGCATGTCAACAAATGCATGAATGCACGCATGCATAGCATAAGGTATGCTAAAATAAATATGCCCTAATCTACCATCATAAGCAGGTAAATAAAAGGGAGAAAGAAGTGGGGATTGGAAAACATTCACACACCCACACACACTTATTACAGATTTGCCCTCGCTCGGAGGGACCGAATAAATATTACAAATTAATTAACTACGCAAGCTAATTAATATTACAAATTAACTAATTTAATTAACAAATTAAATTAAATTAATTAAAGCAGGAAAGCGTCTCGGGAAACGCGCCACCATGCACAAGCTGCCTCTGTTTTCCTTCCTTTCCTCCTCTGGAGGCTGTCAAAGCCTCAGGATTGCATCCTTGGACAGAGGGGATCATCACCGGCTGAATGAAACTTCCGCCGGCAGTGTAGTATGGCTATCGGCACAAAATAGGGTCTGTCGGCAGAGAAAATTGTGCCGGTCGGCACATTAAACTGCCGGTCGGCAGAGTATTCCTGCAGAACCTGCAACTCACAGCAACAAAGGGCAAAACAAGGCATGGCAGCATATTTCAAGGTATGTATGCATCAACCATGTCTCTTATCATTGTGATGACTCAAAGGGACATGTGCCTCGGTTCTCGGACCACCAATCACGCATTTCCATGCATGATGGCCCAAAGAACCAAGTATGCAACTTTGGTTTCAAATGCAATGCAAACCAATCAAACAAATTAGGCCCAATTCCTATCACCAATTCAAGGAACAAGGCATGCATGCAAAATGCAATGCAACCTAGGCATACAAGCTAGGAATGCAACATGACATGGCAAGGCACTTATGCAATCATGCAAGCATACATAGAGCAATGCAAATGGATGGCAAGATGGACTTATACATGAATTAGGCAGCTCTAATAAGGCCTAAAACAGTAGCCATAAGTGCTAAAGAGTGAGGGCTAAATGGCATGCACACACACATGCTCATAAGGACCAACACTTAAGCATGAATCAAACAACATTCAAGCACACTTGAAAGGAGGAATCATGGACAAATTAGCATGCAACATGAGCCTTAAAATCATGTTATAAAATGATGCCAAATCAAATTATAAATCAAGTCAAGCATGCAACAAAAAGTCCAAGTGTTCAAGGCAAGTCGATAAGGCATTGAACTACACTTATCATGACCAAACATGGCATGCATTAAACAACTAAAAACAGATTTTTAGCATGTTAAAACAAGGCCAAAGGACTCCTTAGATGGCATCTAAGTGGCCCAAATACAAAGGCATGCACCATGGCCAAAACATGGAGCATTGCAACACATGCTTTCAAAGCATTAAAGAGACATGCAAGGCAATCAAACAAGCATGGAAATGGGACTGAAATAGCATGCAAGATGATTCCAAATCACCAAAACAATGCAAAGATGGCATGCTACACATGCACACACTCAAGGCCAACAAGCCCAAATACAAAGGAGCTATATAATGCATGCAAAGATCAACCCAAACGATTATGGACAGAGCTAAAACATGGCAAAATAAGCACATAAACTTCACAAATACAAGCCTAAAACATGCTCCAACAAAGGCTAACAACCTAGAACATGTTAAGGCACAAATAAGGCATTACATGGCAACTATGCTAAACATGCATAAGGTTCCAAAACCAACTTGAAATCATGTTATATCATGGATATATAAGCATGAAAAACAAACCAAACATGCTCAACACACACTCAAGCATAGGCTTCTTTAAGAGGCCAAAATGTGCCCTTTTCAAGGACAACAAGGAGAGGGGGTGGCCCTCTCCTTCTTGGGACTTCAAAGCATCATCTTCACCACTGAAATCCCTCAAGATTTCAGTGGTGAAGAGACCTCAACACCAAAATCCCGGAGCTAGCACAAAATGGCTCAAAATGAGGCCTTTCAAGGCCTAAGGGTGGTCAACAACCCTCAAACAACAAAACACTCTTAATAAACAATAAAGAGGGCCTAAAAACAGAACTTTTTTATGTTATACAACAAGCACAAAAACAGCTCTAAGATAGGTATAAAATCAAAGCAAAAATGGGGGAAAAAGGGACTAGTTTCTTACCCTTGTAGTCCTCTTCAACAATGGTGCTCCAATGGCCTTCTTGAGCTTGAATCTAACACCAAAATCTCAAAACACACTCTTTGGAACCTCAGCTCCAAGAGGAAGGTGAAACACTAGGTGTTTGTGTGCAATAGTAAGGCACAAAACACCTAGTGTGCAAAATGAGAGGAAAAGAGAGATAGGTTGTGTATGTCTAACCCTAACCCTAGAAAACCAGAGCTTCTCTCTGTATTTTCTCTCTCAAAAATGTCTAAGCCTCTCTCTCCTTTTGCCTTAGAGAGAGCTCTCTCTATATGCCTCTTGTAAAGCTTACAAGACAAGCTTTGCAAGAGGGAGATCCCTCCATACACGTGTATGGAGGGGAGCAAAAGTTATATAGCTGTCCAAAAATATCTGCAAAAGCAGATGAACAGCAATCGGCCGGCAAAAAATGCCATCTTGGCCAAACAAAGTGCCGACCGGCACAAAAAAGTGCTGACCGGCAACAAATAGTGCCGACCGGCAAACTAAATTGCCGGTGGCAACAAAAACCAGCCGGTGGCATCTAGCCACTGCCGGTGAAGGGTGGGGATGGTCTACAAGCCCCACTCTGCCTCTCAAAGGCAAGATGCAAGTGTTTGGTGCAAAACCAGACACTAAACGGTCGAGTTCGGGGATCCTGAGGCGGGGCGCGCGAGCCGAGACCTCCGGGAACTCCAAACGAACACAAACATGGATAATCACCGAGTGTTCAAACGGTGACGTCCAAGTCTTGAGGACGGTCAAAAATGGGGTGTCTACAGTTGCCCCTCTTTGACAGAACTCGAAAGTCATAACAATGACGGGAGTGAATGTCAAAGCCCAGAGACGACCCATTTTTGACAAGGCCGAAGACTTAGACAAACATGCAATACAAATAAGATATGCGCCCGGAGGCAGGGGCAAAATGCAAGACAATGCACGGAGCCGAGCATAACTTATGATCATGCAAAGAAAGCTGTAATGAAGCAAACATGCAACAGTTTTAAGCTAGCATACCAAACTACACTACAATGCAGAAAGGATGTAAGAGAATTATGGAATTCTCAAAAAGTCTCACTCGGGAGATACAATACCTGTCCGGCTCGTCTGGTTGCACCAGCTTCAAATGAACCGTACATACAATATCGTGCCTGAAAAAGAAAACAAACTTAACAGGTACAATATTGTTAGCAACATGCATGACAATGCAAAATGGATGCAAGACGATATGTAATATATACAAAACAATGTATAAACAATGCAAATAAACATGCAATGTAATTGAAACAATGCAAGCTACATGCAAAGCAATTGAATCGTGATCCAATCACGAGCGGTTCGAAACCACACCTATGTCAAATAGATTGATGGAGGTAACAAGTCTGTCTACCATAAAACGGTCAACTGAACTATGAGTATTGTAGACAGACGCAAGAACAAGTATTGGGTGGAATGACACAAGTGGGGAGACAACCCGCTGGAGAAAGGACAACGATCCTAATGCCGGATGCAAACATTACACTACAATGTAATGGATGGATATGGCACGCAGGCCAAACCAAATCTTGCCTAGGAAAGGCATGCATACATACAAGCCATGTGTAACACAGAAAAGGTGCCGCAACCCTCAACCAACATATCAACGTGGAATCGGCGCGATACACATACAGAACTGTGGGTGAGCCTCCAACAGACAGCCAGTGACCTCCCCTGATGACCGGTGAGCCTCCAACAACCTTGTTTGGGTCAGATGTATAGTTTGGGGTATTTATTTCTCAAGATAGTGCAAGAAATGGCATTTTCGAAGCTTAACCGGCCTCCGTTTTGACCTCGGACTGTGTCTTTTGTGCGTGGCACTCGAATATGTGCAAGCTGTATCCTTTTTGTATCCTTTTGTCTCTTTTAAGATTCAAAAGTTGCCCCGCATGCATTGCTTTACAACGCTTTGGTATGAACGCGTGTTGAGTTATACATCATTATGCTTGCATTGTTTTGCATTTTCAATGGTCTGGTGAGACCTTAAATACGCTCGGTCTAGGAGACCTTAAATCCTCTAAAGGTGCAAGTCCTTCGGTGTTTGTCGTGCCCGAATGACTTTTGGCAAGTTCACATGCATTATCATGCATTTCAAGCGATGCGCATCGCCGCGCATTCGAGTTCATAAGCATTTCGAACGACATGCGTGGTCGCACATTGAAGATCATATGCATTGTCATGCATATCAAAAGATGTGCATTGTCACGCATTTGCATCAGCATGTATCAACATGCATCATTTTCATTACAAAAACAAACCAAAAAAAACACAATCATGCATTATCATGCATTTTCAAAAGAAAAACGAAAAGGAGAGCAACATGCATTGCAATGCATTTTCCCCTTCATGCACTTTTCATGCATTTCAAAAAAACAAAACCAAAACAAATAGTGCATATGTCATGCATTGCATCGTAAGTAATGCATATGTCATGCATTCATTGTAGATAGTGCATATGTCATGCATCCCTTATATACATTGCATATGTCATGCATTTCATTACCAATAATGCATATGTCATGCATCACTGTAAATATCACATTTATACCCATCCATTGCATATTGTAGATATTACATTGTAGCTTGCATGCATTCATTGCATCACTTCTATCTAGGGTTTGCGCCTTTCCTTGTTGAGTTTGGTTTGGTATGTGCCCATACTTTTCACGTCAAAGCACAGTTCTACATGTGTACGCGCCTAGTCCATGCTGGTATGTTGGTTTGAGGGTTACGACACCTTTTCTGTGTTAGGCGCGGTTTGTATGTGTCCATGCCTTTCCTAGGCAAGATTTGGTTTGGCCCGCGTGCCTTATCCATTGAATATATTCCATTCCAGTGCATACTGCATTATAGCTTGCATGCATCCACTGCATCACTTTCATCTATGGCTTGCGCCTTTCCTTGTTGAGCTTGGTCTGGTATGTGCCCATACTTTTCACGTTAAAGCACAGTTCTGCATGTGTACGTGCCTATTCCACGCTGGTATGTTGGTTTGAGGGTTGCGGCACCTTTTCTATGTTAGACGCGGCTTGTATGTGTCCATGCCTTTCGTAGGCAAGATTTGGTTTGGCCTGCGCGCCAAATCCGTTGTACATATTACATTGTAGTGTAATTTTTGCATTTAGCATTAGGATCATTGGTCTTTCGTTAGCGAGTCACTTCCCTACTTATGTCATTCCACCCAATTACTTGTTCTTGTGTCCGTCTACATCACTCATAGTTCTGCATGTGTACACAATTTGAGGGTTGCGGCACCTTTTCTATGATAAACGGACTTTGCACCTCCATCAATCTGTTTGACATTTGTGTGGTTTTGAACCGCTCATGATTGGATCATGATCCAATTGCATTGCATTTTCTTTTGCATTATTGTACATAGTTTTGTATATATTGCATATCATTTTGCATTCATCTTGCATTATCATTCATGTTGCTAACAATATTGTACCTGTTAAGTTGCTTTCTTTTACAGGCACGATATTGTATGTACGGTTCATTTGAAACTGGTGCAACCAGACGAACCGCACAGGTATTGTATTCTCCGCGTGAAACGTAGCGAGAATTACATGATTCTCTGACATCCTTTCTGCATTGTAGTGTAGTTGGATTTGCGTTTTCTTGCTTAAAACTATCGCATGTTATGCTTCGTTACAGTTTTCTTTGCATGATCATAATTATGCTCGTCTTCGTGCATTGTCGGTTGCATTTTGCCCTTGCCTTCGGGCGCATACCTTTATTATCTTGCATGTCTGTCTAAGTCTTCGGCCTTGTCAAAAATGGGTCGTCTCTGGGCTTTGACAGTCACTCCCGTCATTGTTATGACTTTCGAGTTCTGTCAAAGAGGGGCAACTGTAGACACCCCATTTTTGACCGTCCTCAAGACTTGGACATCACCGCTTGAACACTCAGTGATCATCCTTGTTTGTGTTTGTCTTGAGTTCCCGGAGGTCTCGGCTACGCGCCTTGCCTCAGGACCTCTCGACTTGACTGTTTTGTGTTTGGTTTTGCACCAAACACTTGTGTTTTTGCTGTGGAGGGCAGGGAATGGCTTATTGGCCATCCCCACACATCACCGGCCATGGCTTGAGGCCACCGCCTGTGTTTTGTTGCCACCGGCCAAATGTTTGGCCGGCCGACACAATAGACGGTCGACCGGCCATCTTTTTTGGCCAAATTGCATTTTTGACCGGCCGACCACTGTGCATCTACTTTTGCAGATATTTTATGCTAGCTACCATACACTTTGTTCCCCTCCATACATCTCCCTCTTGGCTAGCTTGTCTTGTAAGCTTGTAAGATTGAACCTTTTATAAGAGGAGGCCTCTTCTCCCTCTTTTAGGTTAGACAAGATTTTGATAGAGAGCTCTGGTTTTAGGGTTTGAGTTGTGTATCTATCCTATATCTATATCTCCCTCTCCCTTGCATTTGTGTGTGTTTTGTCTTAGTTTTGTGCACAAACACCCACCATTACACCTTCCTTTAGCTACTGAGGTACTAAGAGGCTGTTCTTGAAGTTTTTAGACTGGTTTGGAGCCAAAGAAGCAGCTGGAGTGCTGTTCTTGAAAGAGGTCTTCAAGGGTAAGGACTTTACCTTTAAACACCCCATTTTTGCATCGCTTTTTTTACCTATCTTGCAACTGTTTTTAGGCTTTGCATATAATATATAAAAGTTATGTTTTTGAGTCCTTTAAATAGTTGGTTAAGGGTGTTTTGAGCCTTGAGGTTGTTTGACCCCTCTCAGGGCTTATTTGACCCCTTTTTTGTGCTATTTTGGTGAGCTCCGGGACCATTGTGTTTGGGCCTCCTCACCACTGAAATCTTGAGGGATTTCAGTGGTGAGGATGGTGCCTTGAGGTCCTAAGAAGGAGAGGGTCACCCCCTCTCCTTGTTGTCCCTAGAAAGGGCCATTTTTGCCTCTTGGGGGAGAATCTAGTTTAGGTTCATGTTGATCATGCCTTAACTGATTTTTGTGCTTATATTGCCATGATATAGCATTGTGTTAAGTTGGTTTAGGTACACCATGCTTGTTTAGCATACATACCTTGTAATGCCATGTTTTGGCCTTAACATGCTTTAGGTTTTGATCCTTGTTCTAGCATGATTTTGGCCATGCTTTGTGAAGCTTTTGTGTTTTTTTTAGCATGCTTAAGTTCTGTTCTTGGTTGTTTTGGTCGACCATAGCATGCTTAGTATAGCCACCTTGCATTTTGGCTTGTTAGCCTTAGGTGTGTGAGTGTGTAACATGCATTACTTGCACTATTTCAGTGGTTTGGAACCACTTACCATGTTATTTCAGTCCTTATAACATGTTTGTATACTTGCATTTCATACTCCTTTGTTGCTTTAAAAGGTTGTTGCCTCATGCTCCATGAATGTGCTCCTTTGTATGCTTGCATGTTCAAGCCACTTAGATGCCATCTAGGTGTTCCCTTAGCATTGTCTAGGTCTGCCTTGAACCTGTTTTAAGTCCTCTTGGCCTTGAGAGGCTAGGTTAACTTGGCCATGGTTTAAGTCTCCTTGACTTGCCTCAAGTACTTGGACCAATTGCATGCCATATTTGTCTTGTTTAAATTGGTTTGGCACCATTATTAACATGATTTCCAGAGTATACATTGCATGCAAATTGTTCATGTTTGAGCTCTCTTAAGTGTGCTTAAAGATTGCTTGTTTGATGTTTAAGTGTTGGCCCATCAACACGTACATGTGTGTGTGTGTGTAGGTCCTCATTTCCATAGCATTGGCCACTGTTTTAGGCTTGTATGAGGGCTGCCTAAATTAGTCTAAGTCCACCCCTTTTCATGTTATTGCATGGTCACCTTGTGTGTTGTTGCATACTAGTGTGTTGTTGCATGATTGAATGAAGTCACATGCTTGCTTGCTTGCATGCTTGAACATCCATATTGTGTCTTGCATACTTGTAGGTTGCATTACTTCATGCCTTACATGCTTCTTTACTTAGGTTGTGTGCCTAACCTAAATTACACATTGCATTGCCATGTTGCATACTAGCCTCCATACCTAGGATGCATTGCATTGGCATGCATGTTTCACCTCTTGAATTGATTGTGACGGAGGTTGAGCCCCCTTTGCTTGATTATGTGCATTGCATTCCATATCAAAATGCATACTTGGTTCCTTGGGCCATCATGCATGGAAATACACGATTGGTCGTCTGAGAATCGAGAATCATATCCCTTTGAGTCATGAATATGATAAGGGGTGTGTTTGGTGCATACATTGCTTGAAATGCATTGCCATGCTATGTTTTGCCCTCTGCTGCTGTCAACAACAGATTCTGCAGGAAGATTTGGCCGGCTGGCCATCTGCAGTACCGACCGGCCATCCATAAGAGGCCGATGGATTAATTTGTGGCCGGTGACCATTCTCCATGGCCGGTGACCAATTCCCTCAACCGGTGGTGTTCCACAGCATTCAGGGAAGCAACCCTGAGATTTGTGCAGTCTTCAGAGAAGGATAACCGTCAAAACAGAGGCAACTTGTGCATGGAAATGGCTTTCCGAGTAGGGCCGAGCGCGCATTGCATTGGGCCCTCTTCCCGAGGGTATTTACTGTTTTTATTAGATTAGTTAATTTGTTAATTAATTAATTGGTCTGTAATATTTAATTAGCTTGTAGGATAATTAATTTGTATTATTCTTTCGGTCCCTCTGAGCGAGGGCAAATTTGTAATAAGTGTGGATGCGTGTGTGCATGCCTTCCAACCTCCACTTCTTTCTCCCTTTTACTTACCTGCTTTTGATGGTTAGTATTAGGACATGCTTACTTTAGCATACCGTATGCTATGCATGCGTGCATCATTCATTAGTCTTACATGCACCAGGCTCGGCGCATTATGCTAACTGCATAAAGTATTTCAAATCTAACTTGAATACATGCTATCTGTGCATTTTCACTTGTCATCCTTAGATTAGCCAAGCCTATTCTAGATTGCATTCTGTATGCGTTGCATTAGTCACTTAACATGGACTGGGATCATGCATTGATTGCAAACATGTTCTATTCTTGGCTCGGAGTACATTGTAAGTATTTGTATGTTTTAGCATCTCGCATGAGTGTGAATGTCAAAGCATGCTTACCGTGTGACTAGATGCTTATGTGATATAAACTACTTGAATGCTTGTGGGTAAAGGTTAGATTGTTTGAGTTAGAACAACTCGTTGAAATCTGTGCTTTAGCCTACTTGCGAGTACCAAATTTCAAACTATTTTTCAAACAAACAGATATGCAATGTTTTGTTCCAATTTAGGCGATTTGGTCTATACTTGTTTGCTGTACGCATAACATAGCAATTCTAGGCTAATAACCAGAATAGGAACACATAATGCTTTCAAAACAAAATATCATGGTTAATAGAGGCCGATCTTTGATCGGGCGAGAGGGGGTGCTCATAGCTGACCTTCTCCAATCGTACCCAAGTTCCCGAGCCGAGGCAACTTTGGTGATGACGGACACGTGGCCTTTGGCACCGAGTCAGGGTTTCCTAAATTTCCCAAAATAAAATATTTAGGTGGCGACTCTATATCTGGCAAAACAGTCTATGTTTGGCACTTCTTTTCTAAAAATCTATTTTTCTCAAAACGATTTGCCGGATTTGGACTCTTTGGTTCAGATTAAGAACCGTGACAATTCGAGAGTCCGAACTGTAGTAAGCCCAATATGAACAGAACAGGACTCACCCTCCCGGGGCGTTCGGGCGCGTCTACACATATCTGGTTAGTCCTATAGTAATCATGCTTATGAGAGTAAAATCATATGTAGGAGATTTTCAACAAGAAGAATAATTGAAATCAAGAGACAGGATATCCCTGATGAACCATGATTTCCATTGAATCTGGATCTATTAGGCAACCAAAAATTCCATATTTATTAGAAATATAGGATGTGGATGTCAAGCTTACGTTATGTTTCTTCTTAGAAGCACCACTTTGGAAAACTCTCAATCTACTGCAGTGCCTAAAAAGTCTACATAAAATGATCTCCCCATCAATTTTTCACATATCTTACAACTCAGAATTCATGGCACACCCAATGGCATCTCTAGGAATTTAGTCCAATGGGGTCAATTTAGTTTTATTTACCTATAAGTTGAATTACATCGGACCAAATGAAATTATTCATTAAAAATGTTTAATTTCAACCCAGTTCAATTTTGCTCAACTTAAAAAAAATTAAATCCTAGTTTGTATTTTTTTTTTTTTGTCTACTAGGATGACTCTAAGATTCTATTTCTATGTAAGTTTTCTTTCAGATCAATGGGATCACATGAAAAACCCACTCAAAGCTCACAAATACATTACAAATAAAGTTAGTTTTAGTTTTCTTTTTTCCCAATTTAATGGGGTCAGCTGGCCTCTGTAGACGTCCTCGAGCGCCCTGGGAGGATGAGCCCCATTCTGTTCGTTTTAGGCTCACTACAGATCGGACTCTCAAATCGTCACGATTCTTAATCTGAACCAAAGAGTCCAAATCTGGCAAATCGTTTTGGAAAACAGATTTTTAGAAAGAAGTGCCAAACATGGACTGCTTTGCCAGATACAGAGTTGCCACCTAAATATTTTTTTAATGGGGGAATTTAGGAAACCCTGACTCATTTTCCTAAGGTCACATGTCCGTTATCACCAGAGTTGCCTCGGCTCGGGAACTTGGGTACGATTGGGGAAGGTCAGCTATGAGCACCCCCTCTCACCCGATCCGAAGATCGGCCTCTACTAATCATGATATCCAATTTTGAAAACGTTATGTGTTCTTATTCCGGTTAATTAGCTAGAATTACTATGTGATGCGCACAGCAAAACAAGTATAGACTAGATCGCCTAATTCGGAACAAAGCATCGCATATCCGTTTTTTGGAAAATGTTTTAAAATTTGCTACTCGTGAGTAGGCTAAAACACGGATTTTGATGAGTTATTCCAACTCAAGCAATCCAACCTTCACCCACAGGCATTCAGGCAGTTCATATCACATAAGCATCTAGCCGCATGGTAAGCATACTGTCATGTTAACATTCACACTCGTGCGAGATGCTAAAGCGCAAAATACTTACAGTGTACTCCAAGCCAAAACAAAAAACTCGTTAGCAATTAATGTATGATCCAAGTTCATGTTAAGTGCCTAATGTAACGCATACCGAATGCAATCAGGATAGGCTCGTCTAATCCTAGGATGACATGTGAAATGCAACCATTTGATGCACGTATTCAAGTTAGATTTGAAATACTATGCAGTTAGCATGATGTGCCGAGCTCGATGCATGCAATACCGATGAATGATGCACGCATGCATAGCATAAGGATGCTAAATTAAATATTCCCTAGTACTAACCATCAAAACAGGTAAGTAAAAGGGAGAAAGAAGTGGGGGTCGGATGACATGCACACACGCACCCATACTTATTACAAATTTGCCCTCGCTCGGAGGGACCGAAAGAATAATACAGATTTAACTAACCTACAAGCTAATTAAATATTACAGACCAATTAAACTAGTTAAGCAAATTAAATAATCTAATAAAGCGGTAAACAGCCTCGGGGAGAGGGCCCGATGCAATGCGTGCTCGACTTTGCTCGGAAGTCCACTGTCATGCACAAGTTTGCCTCTGTTTCCCCTGCTCTGTTCTTCTGAAAATTGCACGACTTCCAAGGTATGCTCTATGGACATTGTGGATCACCACAGACCAAGTGGAAACCCCACCGACCATGTCCGGATGGTCATCGACCATTTGTTGAGCTCTCGGCCATCAATAATTGGTCGGTCGGCAGTATGGATGGCCGGCCGGCCAAAGCTTCATGCAGAAACTGTTTTGTCAGCAGTAGAGGGCAAAACAAGGCATGGCAATGCATTTCAAGTAAATGTGTGCACCAACACATCCCTTATCATGTTTGTGACTCAAAGGGGTATGTTTCTTGATTCTCGGACCACCAATCGCGCATTTCAATGCGTGATGGCCCAAGGAACCATGTCGTGCATTTTTATTTCAAATGAAATGCAATGCATAGAAACATACAAAGGGGCTTTCAACCTCTATCATGGCTTGATCAAGAGGTGAAAGACGCATGCAATGATATGCAACCTAGACATGTGAGCTAAGTGTGCAACATGAGATGCAAACAAGTAAGCATGCAATAGGCACACAACCTAAGCAAATAAGTATGTAAGACATGGAATAACTATGCAAGCTTAACCATACAAGCATGCAAGGTGCAACATGGACAACATGTTAGGCAACTTAGCCAAGAGAATGCGTGCCAAATGCAAAGCGATGGAAGCATACAACACATGCAATAGGCTAAGTATATGACAACACACAACGTGAGCATGCAACAACATGCAAACAATGGACTTATACCAATTTGGGCAACCCTATACTAGGCCCAAAATAGTGGCCAACACACTAAGGAATGAGAGGCAAAACACACACAAACATGCACATGTTAAGGCCTAAACACTTAAGCATATGGAGACAACTTTTAAGCACACTTAAAAGAGGATAAACATGGACACATAGCATGCACAGAAAGCTCTGAAAATCATGTTATAAAGGTGCCAAACCAGGTAAACAAGACAAGCTAAACATGCAACAATGGTCCAAGATTCAAGGAAAGCCTAAGGGGCTTACACCATGGCTAAGTCAAACAAGCCCCACAAAGCTAAAGGGACTTAAAACAGGTCCGAGGCAGACCTAAACAAAGCTAAGGACACACCTAGATGGCATATAAGTGGTCCGAACATTCAAGCGTACAAAAGAGGCCACACATGGAGCATAAGATGACAACCTCGTAAAGCATTAAAGGGATATCAAATGCAAGCATACAAGCATACCATGAGGACTAAAATGGTGCTATAAGTAGTGCCAAACCACTGAAATGATGCAAGGATGGCATGCTAGAGGGGTCAACGCTCAAGGCATACAAGAGAGTTTGCATGGTAGCTATACAAAGCAAAGCATGGACGACTCAAATGACCAAAAACAGACCTTTAGCATGCTAAAACAAGCATAAAAGCTTCACAAAGCTAAGCCAAAAATATGCTAGAAACAAGGCTCAAAGCACAAGGCATGTTAAGGCAATTCATGGCATTAAAAGATATGCATGCTAAACAAGCATGGTATGCCTAAGCCAACTCACGACAATGCTATATCATGGAAAGATAGTCAAAAAAAACAATTAAGGCATGGCCAACATACACTTAAACAAGGTGCTCACTAATGAGGCTAAAATGGCCCTTTTCAAAGACAACAAGGAGAGGGGGTGGCCCTCTCCTTCTTAGGACCTTAAACCACCATCCTCACCACTGAAATCCCTCAAGATTTCAAGATTTCAGTGGTGAGGAGGCCCAAACAAAGTGGTCCCAGAGCTCACCAAAATAGCACAAAAATAGGGCCAAACAAGGCCTAAGAGGGGTCAAACAACCCCAAAGCTCAAAGCAACCTTAAACAATTATTTTAAGCAGGTAAAAACAGAACTTTTATATGTTATATGCAAAGTCTAAAAATAGTTGCAAGATAGTCAAAAAGGCTATGCAAAAATGGGGAATAAAGGGCAAGAACACTCACCCTTGAAGAACACTTCCAAGATCACAAGACCAGACCTCTTCTTGGATCAAAACCAGCTCAACAAGTCCAAGATCAACCTTCTAATGCTACAGCAACTAAGAAAAGGTGCAATGGTAGGTGTTTATGTGCAATAGTAAGAACAGACACACACTAAACACTCAAGAAAGGGAGAGATATAGAGATAGAGTATGAACAAACCCTAACCCTAAAACTCAAAGCTCTGAAAAATTTTGTCAACCCTAATAGAGGGAGAAGAGGCTCCCTCTTATAGACAATCCCTCTTGTAAAGCTTTCCATACAAGCTAGCCAAGAGGGAGATCCCTCCATACACGTGTATGGAGGGGAGCAAAGTGTATGCCAGCTAGCAGAGCTGGCATAAAAATATCTGCAAAAGTAGATGAACGGTGGTCGGCCAACCAAAAATGCAATTTGACCAAAATAGATGGCTGGTCGACCATCTAGAGTGCCGGTCGGCCAAACATTTGGCCGATGGCAGCAAAACACAGCCGGTGGCCTCAAGCCATGGTCGGTGGAGTGTGGGGATGGCCAACAAGCCATTCCCTGCCCGCCAAAGCAAAAACACAAGTGTTTGGTGCAAACCCAAACACAAAACAGTCGAGCCGAGAGATCCTGAGGCAAGGTGCGTAGCCGAGACCTCCAGGAACTCAAGACGAACACAAACAAGGATGATCACCGAGTGTTCAAACGGTGACGTCCAAGTCTTGAGGACGGTCAAAAATGGGATGTCTACAGTTGCCCCTCTTTGACAGAACTCGAAACTCATAAGAATGACGGGAGTGAGTGTCAAAGCCCAGAGACGACCTATTTTTGACAAAGCCGAAGACTTAGACAAAGCATGCAAGACAATAAAGATATGCGCCCGAAGGCAGGGGCAGAATGCAACTGATAATACAAGAAGCCAAGCATAACTTATGATCATGCAAAGAAAG
Source organism: Camellia sinensis (assembly GCF_055761805.1). Lineage (NCBI taxonomy): Eukaryota > Viridiplantae > Streptophyta > Magnoliopsida > Ericales > Theaceae > Camellia > Camellia sinensis. The sequence continues at coordinate 118,530,699 of NC_138966.1, forward strand.
CTATAACGAAGCATAGCATGCAACGGTTTTAAGCTAGCATACAACAATCCAACTACACTACAATGCAGAAAGGATGTAAGAGAATTATGCAATTCTCGATACGTCTCACTTGGAGAATACAATACCTGCGCGGTTCGTCTGGTTGCACTAGCTTCAAATGAACCGTACATACAATATCGTTTCTGTAAAAGAAAGCAAATTAACAGGTACAATATTGTTAGCAACATGCATGACAATGCAAAATGATATGCAGTATATACAAAACTATGTATAAACAATGCAAACGATAATGCAATGCAATTGAATCATAATCGAACCACGAGCGATACAAAACCACACAAATGTCAAAAGGATGACGGAGATGCAAAGTCCGTCTACCATAGAAAAGGTGCCGCAACCCTCAAACCAACATACCAGCGTGGAATAGGCGCGTACACATGCAAAACTATGAGTGATGTAGGCAGACACAAGAACAAGTAATTGGGTGGAATGACATAAGTGGGGAAATGACCCGCTGAGGAAAGACCAATGATCCTAATGCTGGATGCAAAAATTACACTACAATGTAATATATACAATGGATATGGCATGCAACCAAACCAAATCTTGCCTAGGAAAGGCATGGACACATACAAACCGCGTCTAACACAGATACGGTGTCGTCACCCTCAAACCAACATACTAGCGTGGAATAGGTGCGTACACAAAATATCATAACTGTGCTTCGACATGAAAGATATGGGCACATACCAGACCAAGCTCAACATGGAAAGGCGCAAGCCATAGATGGAGGTGATGCAACGAATGCATGCAGACTACAATATAATATTTACAATATGCAATGGGATGTATATATGTACAATGCATTATATATAATGAATGTTATGTACAATGCGATCTGCCGGGGAGAATGCAATGGACGCAGTGGATAAGGCCTGCGGCCACACCGTATTTTGCCTAGGAAAGGCATAGACACATACAAGCTGCGTCTAACACAGAAACGGTGCCGTCACCCTCAAACCAACATACCAGCGTGGAATAGGTGCGTACACATAATATCATAACTGTGCTTTGTGGTGAAAGATATGGGCACATACCAGACCAAGCTCAATCATGGAAAGGCGCAAGCCATAAATGGAGGTGATGCAACGAATGCATGCAAGCTACAATGCAATATTTACAATATGCAATGGGATGTATGTATGTACAATGCATTACATATGCATTATTTACAATAAAAATGCATGAGATATGCACTATATATAGTGAAATGCATGACATATGCATGAAAAATGCATGATAATGCATGCTATTTACAGTGCATGACATATGCACTATTTACAGTGAAATGCATGACATATGCATGTTTGTTTTTTGTTTTGTTTTTTGAATGCATGACAATGCATGATGAAGGGAAAATGCATGATAATGCATGTTTTTTTTTTGTGTTTTTGTTTTTGAAATGCAAATGCTCCATGTTTTTGTTGTTTTCTTTTGAAATGCAAATGCATGATGATGCATGTTGTTTTTGTTGTTTTCTTCTGAAACGCGCGACAACGCGTTGCTTTTGAGACGCATGACAATGCAAATGATCTTGGAATGCGCAACAACGTGCAGCTTTTGAAATGCATGTGAACTCAAATATGCGATGACGCGCGTCGCTTGAAATGCATGATAATGCATGTGGACTCGAATGCGCAACAACGCGTGTTGCGTGAGATGCATGATAATGCATGTGAGCAGTGCACATCAATGCTAGTTGTGCTTGTTATGACGTGTGTATGCATGCAAAAACCAAAGTTCTTGCATCTTTGGAGGGTTTAAGGTCTCCTAGACCAAGCGTGTTTAAGGTCTCGCTAGACCGTGCGGGGTGCATACAATGCAAGCATAATGACATATAACCCAACGCGTGTTCACGTCAAAGCGTTGCAAAGCAACGCATATAGGGCAACTTTCAAATCTTGAAAGGGACAAAAGGATACAAAAAGGATACACCTTGCACATATTCAAGTGCTGCGCACAGAAGACACGGTCTGAGGTCAAAACGGAGGTCGGTTGAGCTTCGAAAATGCACTGTCTTGCACTGTCTTGAGCAATGAAGGCCCCAAACCACATATCTGACCCAAACAACATTGTAGGAGGCTCACCGGCCATTAGAGAAGGTCACCGGCGGCCCACCGGCCATTAAAAGGTTCCATCGGCCAAATATTTGGCCGACCGGCCAACAGTGTGGCCGACCGGCCAAAAGTGCCTGAATCGGGGCAGTTTGGTCTTTTGGCCTTGGGTCTTTTAAAATAGGGTTTCAAACCCTATTTTGGCACTTGCCTCTTGTGTGAAAATCCTCCCCCTCTCTCTCTCTAGAGCATTTTTCTCTCTTCCATTCACTGTTTTCTTTGGTTTTCGTGCCCGTTTCGTCGTTTGATTCGCGAATACTTTCGCGTTTCGGACGTTTTGAACTGAACGAAACTCCGTTTCGGTGCCTCTTTCTTGATTTTCACCACTCGAGGCTTGTTTCCCTTGAGTTTTTTCTTGATTTTCATGCCTTTTCCACATTCTTGCTTTCCCGGCCATTTTTTGCCTTCTCGGGGTTGACTTTCCGTTGACTTTTCATATTCTAGCCCGGTTTTCTCTCTTTCGGCCATTTTCACACCACTCTTGACATGGCAGACGATCTACCACAGGGCGGGACTCCCCGAGATCAGGAGATGGACTCCGAGGCTGAGCTCTTGCCCTTGAGCATCCGCCCGTTTGACCCGGCGACCTACCGGCCGGTGATTCACATACTTCCTCCTGACGGACTTCGCCAGTTCAGGAGTTTCGATAGAACGGTGCCTCCAGAGCTTCTCCTACGCGATCCGTAGTCACATCTATCATACAGCGCTTCTGAGGTATATTCTTCCCTGTTTCATTTTTTGCAATGTAAAACTCTTAACTACCATAGTTGATTTGGTTCTTTAACTGCTTAGCCCGGATATACCGATACACTGTACGCTGTAGTTGACTGTGAACACACTTGCACTTGATGTCTGTTTGAATTTGAACACGTGCACATACGCTGTATTGTCACTGAACCACTCAAACGCACTGGCACATCGCATGTTATAGTTCACTGTAAGCACACCGGCACCCGATGTTTGTTTGAACTTGAAAACGTGTACACACATTGTATCTGTACTGAACCACTCAGAAACACTGACACATCATATGCCGCAGTTCATTTCGAGCACACCGACACCCGATATTTGTTTGAACTTAAAACGTGCACACACGCTGTATTGTTACCAATTCTGAATGCTCTCCAAAATTGTACATTTTATATTGCTTCGTAACTGTTTTGCTTGAACACAGGGACATTCCCATGCCTTCCAGGGGTATGGGAATGTCGCCGCCCGCGATTGGTACATGGAGTTGCCCGATGCGGTCCGCCACATCGTAGACCGGGCCGACTTCGGCGCCTTCTGTAGAGGACTCTTCTAGCTTACTGTGAGCAGGCCTCTTCTCGCCGCTCCGGTGGAGAGGTAGTGGGACACCACCGACTCATTCCACTTCTCGATCGCGGGAGACATGACGATGACTCCCTATGACTTCTCGATGCTCACCAGCATCGGGGTAAGGGGTGATCCGATCCCCTTCGACACCGACATGGACGAGTAAGAGGTCGCTCAGATTTACTTGCTGGGCGAGATGCTGCCTCTTGCACACCCCGCCTTCGTCAGATATTCATGGTTCGAGGTCCAGTTTAGGGTTTAGCCAGCCTTGGCTGAGGAGGCACTGATGACCCAGGAGGAGGTGGAACAGTACGCCCGCGGCTTCCTGATGTTTCTGTTGAGGACGACCATTTTTGCCGATCGGGCGAACACTGTACCTCTCTGTTTGTTGAGTGCGCTAGTGGACATCACGCGGATCCTGCGCTACGACTGGGGTGGCGCTGCCTTGGCCACTCTGTATGGATACATGAGCTCAGCCTCCCGTTACAGCGGGTAGTTGCTCGGAGGCTACTGGCGAGCTTGGGAGGTACATCTTCTTCTTCTATTTTTCATTTCTGTTCTACATTTTCTGTACTCTGTACACTGCACACACTGTGGTCTGCTTCATGCTGACTGTATACTGCACACACGGCACACATATACCCTGTTTTACACTGACTGTACACTGCACACACTATACACTCTGCACAATACACTGTACAACCCATGGTTCTGCAATTTTTGCTTTATTCTGTATTCTGCTTTATCTTATAAGCATATTGATACTTACTCTACAGTTGTGGGTCTACCCTTACTTTCCGAGGCTCGCGCCAGTGCCTGACGAGGAGACCCCTTTTGTCGTCCCATTCTCCCGACGCTTTGACGTGAGATGCGTACGGAGACCGCGGGAGACATTCATCTTCTTTCGCTGCTACTTTGACACCATCACCTCCGCAGAGGTATGTTCAACTTTAGAGTTTAATTAAACTTCGCTTTACACTGTATTTTCAATAACAATAGATAACAAACTGCATGCCATTTATTGATCACCTGGCAGCCTTGGGCTCCATTGCCAGCTGCGATGCGGGAGCGATTTGCCGGTGCGGAGGAGACTGCTCGCTTTAGGATTTTGCTGGAGGGGCTGGTCTGTTGGGCCTAGTATCTGGGTGAGCGTTTCCTATGCCAGACCCTGGGTTTACCGGAGTAGATAGTCCCGGTTCACCCTCCTGAACACATGAGGGATACCGAGAGGTTCACTCCTGAGCAGATGGCCGACTACACGATTGGCTGGGATGCGATACGCTTCAGGGGCATAGGCCACTACTCAGAATACGTTCAAACGTATATTATGCGGCCTTTGAGCAGCAGCCGTCGAGCCGAGAGAGAGAGGCCTGCAGCGTCAGTGGCTGCAGTAGGAGCAGGAGCGGGAGCGGGAGCACCGAGGGTGGCTCGAGCCCGTGGCAGGAGCGGAGCTCGGAGAGGACGGGGGGCTAGTTGGCCAGCACTGCCCACGACGATGACGTGCAAAGGACGGGGTGGGGCGACTTACCATATCCCTATTGCTCCCCCTCCGGCTGATCATGAGTTAGTCGGGTTCTATGGCTTGCCTCCGGTATGTACTACTGCATTTTGCATTCTGCACAGTCATTTCATTTCAATTCATTTGATATTCCGCAGAATACTGAGACTTCTAACACTTTTGCAGGCTTCCTCCGAGTACACTCTCCATTTCCTGGAGTTGACCGCTTCGGTGATGGGGATGCTTCAGTAGAGCCTCGACCTTCTGGCCATTTACAGTATTTCGGTATGTTCTTCTGACCATGGTCTCAAACCATACATTGTTTCACACAATCTGATGCACAACACAACACTTGATACACAGCCCTCACGGCATCTGATACACTGTACTCATACACTGCATTCTGCACTGACACACTATTCACAGCATTACTCACGGCATTCATACACTGTACTCGTACACTGCATTCTGCAGTGATAAACTGCTCACGGTATTCACACACTGTATTCATATACTGCATTCTGTAGCATACTGATGCGTTTGCCATTTGTACTTTTCAGCATCCCTTCCAAATTCCTACTATAGAAGGTACTCCAGCTGGACCATCCGTTCCTGTTCGAGAGGGAGATGGAGAGGGCAAAGTCTATCCCCGTACCAAGGCGGGGCGCACTCATGTTGGGAGTAGCTCACGAGCACCAGTCCCCGATGACGATGAGTCTGAGGCGGAGATGGAGGCGGAGGCAGAGGCGGAGTTATCTGAGGAGGAGACCGGAGATGGCACTGACTCAGGCTCAGATGACGGCACTGATGACGATGCTCCTAGACCTTCGTCCAAGAAGAGGACGAGGATAGACCCTTAGGCTTGAGGCTGCTTGACATTGATCCAGATTTTTGCTGCGTTTCTTTTTTTTTTTTTTCTTTTTTGCTGGTAGCTAGAGTACCTTGTACTGCCGCAGGCAGTTTTGTTTTTTCCAAAACTTTGTACTTGAAAAAGATGACGAAATGAAACAAAGCTTTTTATCTGAAAAAGTGTTACATTTGTACATTTCATGCTTCGCATTACATTACATCACATCACATAACAATGTAAATGGAATTGATCTCCTGTCTGAAAGTCAAATATTTGTATTGTAATAACCAGGTAATGAACCAGCCAACGGCAAAACAACTCATACAACCCACTGCTTAGTCTGAACACTCGGCCCATACTCTGTTGGGAATTAATCTGCATACAGGCCATTCTGTTTATTCTGCACACGGCAAACCCTGAACAAACAGTCCAATTTGACAAGACGGAATACAAAGGTAGAATCGGCTGAAGTTGAAGCATACTCAGATGCCCCAAATTTTCCCTTTCTTCTTTTGCTTTGCATAAATGTGGAGAATGGCACAGCACTCTGAGCACAGCATGATTAAAAAAATTTTGAGGGTTTTTCAAACCGGGGTATTGGGCCTGCAACTGAACACAGTAAAAAAGACTTAAACAGAAAGTACACGACCTAATCACAACGAGACACGCTCGGAAAAGACTCAAAACAAAAGTTGAGGTAAACTAAACAAAAGACATGACATACCAATGTGTTTGTATAGCGATCCCGGTTATCCCTTTACTGTTTTGTTGTATTCCGGACTCGGTTCCGTGAAGTTGGTAGTGGTGTTTACCTTGTTGTGTCCTTTAATTCCCTTTGATTGAGTTTTAGGATGTTTTGAGGAAGGTTGTTACAGGTTGGTTAGGCCTTGGTTTCAATTCCTTGTCGTTCAGTTTTTAGGCGGTCCGCTCGAGCGTGTATTCTTGCGCTTGAGCGGAGATTGCACACTTCAAGTATTTTCATGTTCCTGCAAAACTTCTGCAGGTGTGGTTTTTACGCTCGAGCGGGTTTGTTTATGCTCGAGCGGTGGCGCTCGAGCGGGTAGTGCTTCCAGAGTCTAAGTTCTGGGAGGGGGAAATCCACACTCGAGCGGCTATTCTTGCGCTCGAGCGGAAGTGCTTTATTCCTGTGTCTTGGCGCTCGAGCGGGACTTATTGCGCTCGAGTGTGTTCAAATTTTGTTCTTGGCGCTCGAGCGTCGTGTTCTCCGCTCGAGCGGGTCATACGTATATGAGTTATCCGCTGGGTGATTTCAAATCACTTTTTGCTTTTCTTTCTCTCTCCTACTTTTTCTAAAAGCCATTTTGAGAGCTCCTCTCTCTAAAATATTGCCTTCTCTCTAGATTTTGATCTAGCTAGGGTGAGTTCCTCACCTTCGGCCTTTGTAAAAGTCGTGTTGATCGTCGAGGGCGTCGTTTTCATCTGAGAATCTTGGTCTTTGGAGCATTTTGATTTTGGTCTTCATCTCCATTGGAGCTCAAACTTTGAGGTAGGGATATCCTACTCCTTTCTATGAGCTTTGTCTTTAAATTTTAGTATTTTGAGATGTTGGGGTTGGTTTGGTAATTTGGTGAAAGTTTGGGAATTTTGTGTAAATTTACAAAGGTTGGGGTTTTAGCTAAGTAAAAGCCTAGATGCATGTTTGGCATGGAAAGAGTGAAATTAATGATAAAACATTAATGAAAATGGGACCTAAGGGTTGTAATGTTAATTATGGAAAATGACCTAATTACATTGTTTGATTAATTGGGATAATTAATTGTGAGAAATGAGGAATTGAATTGATAATATGGATATTGGAAAAGGAAGGGATTAAAGGGTGTAGTTGGATTATCTATCGCTCGTCTAGTTGAAATGTTGATTATATATCCATTGTTGCATTTATTTTCTGTATAGAAATAACTGCTTTGGGCTATCGGTGGAGGATAGTCGTGATTGTTGTAGACAATGCATGATGGTTAGGCAAACTGAAACTAATCATTGGAATGTGTCATTGAGATTGACGATTGAAAGAATACATTAAATTTATGTATTGTGTGGTGATGTGTATAATTGTTATTTATATGCAGTGTGTTGTGTTGGAGGAGATAGGGGATGTACTCCACGGTTTAGGGGGAGATAGGGGATGGACCTCTAAACCGGATGTGTTGGGAGGAGATAGGGGATGGACTCCGTAGATAGAGCTCATATGCTTATCTAGTGATGCATTGACAGAGCTCATATGCTTGTCATTGGAAGTGTGATAGTGCTCATGTGCATATCTGTGGAAGTGATGATATAGCTTGTATGCTTATCTATTGTTGTGTGATATAGCTAGTATGCTTATCTAATATGAAATGGGAAGTGTTTGATATGAGTTACTGTCTCATATGAGTTGTTTGGCCAGGTTCTGAGCCATGGTTGAAATTTGAGAATTGAAGGGAATTGGAAAATGAGTTGTAATATGAACTTGTATATCATGAAAATGTAAAGTGTGATAAGGGAAAGTATCAGTGTTGACCATCTATCAACTGCTAATCTTTTAGTCATTGTTCATATTTGGTTTAGTGTATTTCTACTGGGTTGTGGCTCACCCTATATGGGAATATCATTTTCAGGTACAGATAGCATGCCACCTCCAAGGACATAGCTTGGGAGGCTAGAGGCGGACACACTTTTGTCATTTTATTTTTGATGTATTACATGTAAATTCAAGCCAAGGGCTTAATGTGTAAATGAGTTAGTACTCTTTTGTTGTAACCAAGTGTTAACTTGGAAAGCTGTAAGCCTTTAGGGCATTTGCTTTTGTCGTTAACATGTAATACTTTTTCTATTGAAACTCTGATAAATTGAAGAAGGCGGAACTTTTATATATCAATGCATGTTTATTTGATGGGTTTAATGTTATTATTTTGAGGGCGTTACAGTTTACAAAAATGAGAAACCTCAAATCACGAAGAGCCAGTTCCTTCGGGCATTGTTCCCACCCCTTCTGATTTGTGATTCTCACATCACTCGGCCCTCAAGCTCGATTTTTTCTCTCAAAAACGCTTTTTCTCACTTTTCTTTCAACTTACACCTCTCTATTCTTTATTCTCTCATTTTCCATCCCTCCCTGGGGTGGTTAGTAGATGAATAGGAAGTTGTAGGTTCGCGCCCAACACTATTAGCTCGCGGCTATTTCCTCCCGGGACGTCTAGTCAATGTTCCGGATGGAGTATCTTGATCCATTCCAATTTGTGCTTCGCACTTGACTCGATACCTCGTTGCTTGAAGGTTTTTGAGAGCTTTCAGCCCTTCACTGACAGCTTCAGTTGTGTCTTCTTCTGGTGAATAGAGTGCCCTTCCGGCAAGTATTTGACAATTGGGGGAAAGACAGGGAGCCTGACTCAACTGTGCCCCTAATTCATCATTTTGACCATTTTTTGCTTTGGTTTTCTACTAAAATAGTTTTGACCAATATGAGAGTTAGATTAACATACTGGTTCGATTTTTGATTTGAAAGCCATGCGAGTTAGGCTATGAGCACTAAAAATTTTCCTTTCTTGGGTCCAAGAAAATGGTCCAGTTTTGGAAAAGATAGAATAATTTTCGAGAAAATAGTCAACCTCAGTAAAAATTCTCAAAAACCATTTTTGCGAACGGCCACTGCTCAACGAGCGCAGAACTTACTCTCGAGATGCACAACCTCGAATCGGAGGCAATGGAAAATTGCCCCTTGTTCCAAAGGGCACAGCACGACAACGGAAAGTTGCCCCTGGTTTGGATGGCGACTCATGGCAATGGAAAGTTGCCCCTTGTCTGGATAACGCCGCAGCATACTATAGTCAGTCCTCATTAGTGACGATCGCAACCGAACTCTCGGATACAGAGAAGACGAAGATGGTCAAAACCAATATATAGACACAGTCACTTTGAAAGTGTTGGTGGCTGGACTTCAGGATGAAGTTGCCTACGTAGTTCATGTTGTCACAACCGAACTATCGAATTCAGAGAAGGCAAGGATGATCAAAACCATTACATGGGCTCAGTCGCTATGAAAGCGTTGGGGGCTGGACTTCAAGATGAAGTTGCCTACGTATCCCAAACATGGGAATCAAGCCTTACGTAGTTCAGGTTAAGGTACACTCGGGTATTTTAACCTTCACTTTTTTTTAGGCTCTAACTTTTGCCAAGGCGTCCATTGCGGGTTTTCAACCTTGCGAGCTTTGTTCTTCTTTCCTTTTTTAATTCTTTTCTTTTCTCTTTTTTATTTTTATTTTTTTCTTTTCATTTCTTTTGCATCTTTTTTGTATTTTCTCTTGCTCTAACTTTTGCCTAGGCTGCCCTTCCGGGTTTCCGGCCTAGCGAGCCTCTCAAAGGGTAAAAGTGTAACAAGTCCATGCCAAATGGTTTTGAGATCCTGAAATCATCTGAATCCAGGAAAATGACTGTTGTATTGATTTGCTGAAGGACCCATCTTCAATTCTTCGAGCACATCGGACATTTTTGCCCCTAGTTGGAGGAGTGCTTCTGTTCTAGCTTCACAAGCTTCTTCTGATGAGATCTGATCTTCTTGATCTGACTTTGGTGCCTCTTGTTCGAGGGCTGCTTCCAATCTGGCCACACAGGCCTCTCTTGATGGTCGATCGTTGAACACTCCGAATTGTGATTCAAGGTTTTAACGCAAGGGCTCAAGTCTTGAGGCTGAGAGTGATCCTAAGCTGCACAATCTGAAGAGCGATTCCACACAGGTCTTCGCAGGACTGCGCAAAACGTTTTTTGAAAATTTTTAAGAAAGCGACTAATCGCTCGTGCTGAAGACAGTGCGGAACCAATCTGGATCAGGTCAGGGTCCTTCTCAATACTCACATTAACAAACATGATTTCAATCATTAAGGGCTTAGCATGCCTCTCTTTCTCTCAAATGATCAAAGTTTTGCAAATCCCGAGGAATTCCTTCCCCTTTGTTTTCACTGCAGTGTTCAAAAAGGTTTTGAAAAACTTAGGTCAATGCAATGATTTCAAGGCACAGAAAAGACACAACTTGTAGTCAAATACTGCCATCTCATTTAGAATTTTTGGCACAACTGGCACATGGCAGAAGTAAACACAAGAGTGTGAGAATTACTTCTTTTTCATTCAGATCTGTTGGCACAACTGGCTCAAAGCAACAATAAGTACAAAACATGACAGCCATAACTGTTTCATTCAGATTTCCTAGTTGCAACTTGCTCCACGACAGAGACAGACTCAAAAGAAAGCAAAAGGGTAATTACAAAAGAAAAGGTTGTTCAAGGCAACAACCCCGAAATCACCCGACATTCTATACAATGGGACTGACTCGACGCGACAAGACAGACCCTTAAGCAAAAAGACTGACTCAAAACAAAGTGACAGACTCAAAACAAGACCACCGAACTGACTCAACACCTAAGTCAGGAACCACAAAAATTGGCATTCGTAGATGCTCAAAAGTACGTGCCAGACGCCACGTCCGAAATGCACCGAGCGCCGGCCGCAGGTGGTCCAACCCCTGATCACAAACTTGCAGTATTTTCGAAGTCCAATAGATCAGTAGTGACAGACTTTGCTGAGGTAGGTGGGAGGACAACCTCATTATTGATCAAATCTTGCACTTCATGACGAAGGAGAAAACAACCGTCGGTGCTGTGACCGGACTGTTGGTGGTACGCGCAGTACAAGGTAGCATCATGTGAGAGAGGGAGATTCTTCGGGAGAGGCCGAGGCTCGAGGGGTTTAAGATGCCCCTTTTTAGCCAAAATTTGAAATGCCCTAGACAAAGGCATGTAAAGGGCATGAAAGACTCTGCGCCCTCGAGGCAGGTACTTTGAAGTCTGAGGGTTCTTGCTAGACGCACTAGCGAAAGGGTCGGCAGGCACTGCCTTGGTTTTCTGATCTTTTCCTAGTGCAGGGTTGGGAATGGAAGGAACTGTCTTGGCATGATAGGGCCTATCCCGATTTTCTGCCTGGCTTGAACTGCCTTCGGTTGGAGTGGGGAAAGCATCATCCATAGCTTTAGTCATGACTGCGAACACTTGCTGCTTATTCATTCCCCCGGCTTTCAAAGCCTCGACTACCCACAGCAGTTGTCCAACGGGATCAGCATTTGTTCCCACTTTGTTCTTACCTCTAGCCTCAGTCTGATCGAGGGTTTGTGTTACTACATCAGAGCGAAATCGGGTTGTTGTTGACACGTCGTTGCTGTAGCTGCAGGCAACCTCTGGTTGGCTGAGCTCGATCACAATCCGCCCCAGTAGCGGGGGCTCCTGTGGTACAAAATTCTCGGCATATGATGTGGCTGGTGGCGAAGCCGACATTCCATAGGCCAGATCGGCCACGGATCTCTGGAGGTCGCCGATCATTCCCATTAACTCAAGCGTGGTGGGCTCATGAGCCTGATACAACTGGGGGGTCCAGATCAGGTGTGCAGCAGGCAACCTGGGTGGATGCGGTACATCAACATTAGTCTCATCCTGCGGGATGATCCCTTGGTCTAACGCGGCTACCATAACCACAATTTCCTCTGAGCTTTGGGTCGTCATAAGTCTGTTGAACCAAACGGAGACGATGCAGTCGGTGATCGATGGATCCGATATCTGTCTTGCCTCAGCGAGGAAGAACACCAAATCTCTGAACTGAAAGGGAAAGGGAAAGCAAACAGTATTTCAGCCCAACTGAACAGACATAAGCGTAGCCGAATAACTGTACTCTACTACTGATCACTGTTCCACAAAATCACTGCCCCGAAACACTGAATCTAATATCCGCGGATATAACCGATTCTCAAATTCTAATACTGATGCCCTTATGCCTGATGCCCCAGACTTACAAACTGGTATGTACGTTCCTGTAGAGATACACTCTAAAAGCACATAGCAAGTAAGAGAGAGCCAAAACACCCCTATGTTGGGGTGGGATTTCCCTGTCCTATTTGGTTAGGAGCTAGGGTTTCACTACGCACACAGCAGTTTCAAACAACCTAACATCGGGTAAGCAACCTGTCCTACCTTGGAATGGTCACTACGGATTTCGATATGCACTAGGTCGAATGGTCAAAAGGGTGCCCCAGTAAAACCGAGGTTTGTGTTCCCATACTGTCAGAGCCCATAACCGGTCAGCCTTATGGTCATGCCTTGACAAGACAAGCCTCTAGCAAACCGTTCCGGAATGGCAGATGGCAAACACGGTGTCCTAGGCGCACCAATGCACATGCAATGCAAAGAAACGCATAAGTGAAATAAAAAACAGGATATCACGAGTTCGAGTCAAGCTCTCTAACTCCCCAGCAGAGTCGCCAGAAACTGTAGACGTCCCCGAACACCCCGGGAGGATGAGTCCCATTCTGTTCGTTTTGGGATCACTACAGTTCAGACTCTCAAATCGTCACGGTTCTTAATCTGAACCAAAGAGTCCAAATCCGGCAAATCGTTTTGGAAAACAGATTTTTAGAAAGAAGTGCCAAATATGGACTGCTTTGCCAGATACAGAGTCGCCACCTAAATATTTTTTTAATGGGGAATTTAGGAAACCCTGACTCGTTTGCCTAAGGCCACGTGTCCGTCATCACCAGAGTTGCCTCGGCTCGGGAACTTGGGTACGATTGGAGAAGGTCAGCTATGAGCACCCCCTCTCGCCCGATCTGAAGATCGGCCTCTACTAATCATGATATCCAATTTTGAAAACATTATGTGTTCTTATTCTGGTTAATTAGCTAGAATTACTATGTGATGCGCGCAGTAAAACGTATAGACTAGATCGCCTAATTCGGAACAAAGCATCGCATATCTGTTTGTTTAGAAAATGTTTTGAAATTTGCTACTCGTGAGTAGGCTAAAACACGAATTTTGATGAGTTGTTCCAACTCAAGCAATCTAACCTTCACCCACAGGCATTCAAGCAGTTCATATCACATAAGCATCTAGCCGCATGGTAAGCATGCTATCATGTTAACATTCACACTCGTGCGAGATGCTAAAGCACAAAATACTTACAGTGTACTCCAAGCCAAAACAAAGAACTCGTTAGCAATCAATGTATGATCCAAGTCCATGTTAAGTGCCTAATGTAACGCATACCGAATGCAATCAGGATAGGCTTGGCTAATCCTAGGATGGCATGTGAAATGCAACCATTTGATGCACGTATTCAAGTTAGATTTGAAATACTATGCAGTTAGCATGATGTGCCGAGCCCGATGCATGCAATACCGATGAATGATGCACGCATGCATAGCATTAGGATGCTAAATTAAATATGCCCTAGTATTAACCATCAAAGCAGGTAAGTAAAAGGGAGAAAGAAGTGGGGGTTGGATGACATGCACACACGTACCCACACTTATTACAAATTTTCCCTCAGTCAGAGGGACCAAAAGAATAATACAGATTTAACTAACCTACAAGCTAATTAAATATTACAGACCAATTAAACTAGTTAAGCAAATTAAATAATCTAATAAAACAGCAAACAGCCCGGGGAGAGGGCCCGATGCAATGCGTGCTCGGCTCCGCTCGGAAGTCCACTGTCATGCACAAGTTGGACTCTGTTTCCCCTGCTCTGTTCTTCTGAAAATTGCACGACTCCCAAGGTATGCTCTATGGACACTATGGATCGCCACAGACCAAGTGGAAACCCCACCGACCATGTCCGGATGGTCATCGACCATTTGTTGAGCTCTCGGCCAGCAATAATTGGTCGGTCGACAGAGGGCAAAACAAGGCATGGCAATGCATTTCAAGCAAATATGTGCACCAACACATCCCTTATCATGTTTGTGACTCAAAGGGGTATGTTCCTTGATTCTCGGACCACCAATCGCGCATTTCAATGCGTGATGGCCCAAGGAACCAAGTTGTGCATTTTGATTTCAAATGAAATGCAATGGATAGAAACATACAAAGGGGCTTTCAACCTCTATCATGGCTTGATCAAGAGGTGAAAGATGCATGCAATGATATGCAACCTAGACATGTGAGCTAAGTGTGCAACATGAGATGCAAACAAGTAAGCATGCAATAGGCACACAACCTAAGCAAATAAGTATGCAAGACATGGAATAACTATGTAAGCTTAACCATACAAGCATCCAAGGTGCAACATAGACAACATGTTAGGCAACTTAGCCAAGAGAATGTGTGCCAAATGCAAAGCGATTAAAGCATACAACACATGCAATAGGCTAAGTATATGACAACACACAAGGTGAGCATGCAACAACATGCAAACAATGAACTTATACCAATTTGGGTAGCCCTATACTAGGCCCAAAACAGTGGCCAACACACTAAGGAATGAGAGGCAAAACACACACAAACATGCACATGTTAAGGCCTAAACACTTAAGCATATGGAGACAACTTTTAAGCACACTTAAAAGAGGATAAACATGGACACATAGCATGCACAGAAAGCTCTGAAAATCATGTTATAAAGGTGCCAAACCAGGTAAATAAGACAAGCTAAACATGCAACAATGGTCCAAGATTCAAGGAAAGCCTAAGGGGCTTAAACCATGGCTAAGTCAAACAAGCCCCACAAAGCTAAAAGGACTTAAAACAGGTCCAAGGCAGACCTAAACAAAGCTAAGGACGCACCTAGATGGCATATAAGTGGTCCGAACATTCAAGCATATAAAAGAGGCCACACATGGAGCATAAGATGACAACCTTGTAAGGCATTAAAGGGACATCAAATGCAAGCATACAAGCATACCATGAGGACTGAAATGGTGCTATAAGTAGTGCCAAACCACTGAAATGATGCAAGGATGGCATGCTAGAGGGGTCAATGCTCAAGACATACAAGAGAGTTTGTATGGTAGCTATACAATGAAAAGCATGGACGACTCAAATGACCAAAAATAGACCTTTATCATGCTAAAACAAGCATAAAAACTTTACAAAGCTAAGCCAAAAACATGCTAGAAACAAGGCTCAAAGCACAAGGCATGTTAAGGCAAGTCATGGCATTACAAGACACGTATGCTAAGCAAGCATAGTGTGCCTAAGCCAACTCACAACAATGCTATATCATGGCAAGATAGTCATAAAAAACAATTAAGACATGGCCAACATACACTTAAACAAGGTGCTCACTAATGAGGCTAAAATGGCCCTTTTCAAGGACAACAAGGAGAGGGGGAGGCCCTCTCCTTCTTAGGACCTTAAACCACCATCCTCACCACTGAAATCCCTCAATATTTCAGTGGTAAGGAGGCCCAAACAAAGTGGTCCCAGAGCTCACCAACATAGCACAAAAATAGGGCCAAACAAGGCTTAAGAGGGGTCAAACAATCCCAAAGCTCAAAGCAACCTGAAACAACTATTTTAAGCAGGTAAAAATAGAACTTTTATATGTTATATGCAAAGTCTAAAAATAGCTGCAAGATAGTCAAAAAAGCTATGCAAAAATGGAGAATAAAGGGCAAGAACACTCACCCTTGAAGAACACTTCCAAGATCACAAGACCAGTCCTCTTCTTGGATCAAAACCAACTCAAAAAGTCCAAGATCAACCTTCTAATGCCTCAGCAACTAAGGGAAGGTGCAATGGTATGTGTTTGTGTGAAATAGTAAGAACAAACACACACTAAACACTCAAGAGAGGGAGAGATATAGAGATAGAGTATGAACAAACCCTAACCCTAAAACTCAAAGCTCTGAAAAATTTTGTCAACCCTAATGGAGGGAGAAGAGGCTCCCTCTTATAGACAATCCCTCTTGTAAAGCTTTCCATACAAGCTAGCCAAAAGGGAGATCCCTCCATACACGTGTATGGAGGGGAGCAAAGTGTATGCCAGCTAGCACAGCTGGAATAAAAACATCTGCAAAAGCAGATGAACAGTGGTCGGCCAGCCAAAAATGCAATTTGACCAAAATAGATGGCCGGTCGACCATCTAGAGTGCCGGTCGGCCAAACATTTGGCCGATGGCAACAAAACACAGTCGGTGGCCTCAAGCCATGGCCGGTGGAGTGTGGCGATGGCCAACAAGCCATTCCCTGCCCTCCAAAGCAAAAACACAAGTGTTTGGTGCAAAGCCAAACACAAAACAGTCGAGTCGAGAGATCTTGAGGCAAGGCGCATAGTCGAGACCTTCGGGAACTCAAGATGAACACAAACAAGGATGATCACCGAGTGTTCAAACGGTGGCGTCCAAGTCTTGAGGACGGTCAAAAATGGGGTGTCTACAGCCTCATACTCATACCGCTAGTGCTACCCTTGGCACATCATATGATCTACAAGGATACAAGGGTATGTATATGTTGGTATCAACTTTCACTTCGAAGAAAGACTCATTCATAAAACTACCAGTCATGAACATGTGAGTGAGTCAATTATATACATAAATTGAACTATTCAAGTTCAGTCCCCCTCACCCCTGCTTTCTCCCCTTGTTTTGCTGGATTAGGCTTTTACACGCATTATGCATTCTTGCTAAAGTTCCAAGCATCAATTATAAAGGACATGCGATTATGATAGGAAAAGGGTTTTTACAAGATTCAGGATGGAGAAGAATGGTTAAGCTTCTGTCTCTTTATACCAACAATATTAATTGTAGCAATCTAATCCAATCTTCGAGCAAATTACTATACCATAAAGAAAAGGAAAAGTAAAAAAATGGAGGTGCTCATGTACATGTCTGTTACAATTCAGAAAACAGAAATAAAGTTGCAATATTGTCATATAATTAAAGGATACTGTCGAGCTTGTCTGACAGAATCTGGATTCTTGTAGCGGCTAAAGCGCTTGACATACTGCAGCATAGCATGATATGTTACATGAGCATGTTCATTAGTAAGGTAAAACCCCATTGATTATTCAGGAAAGAGGTGAATATTATTCAATTAGGCAAGAAGAACCCAATTTGCAGTATTTCTAATAATTTATAAAACCTCCATTTAATTATGTTAAATATAATAATCTAATAATTCCTTAATCCTCCATTTAACTATGCTAAATCTTGAAATCAAGCCCTCCAACAGTAGCAGCGCTCTAGCAACAAAACCTACACAAGAATAATAAAAATCAAAGAAAAAGATGAAGAAACATTACTACTTTAAGCTTAAACCTGTTGACTAGGCACAAATATTCACTGTTTGAAATATCAAATTGATGGTTGGTTTGGATTCTATGACGTGAAAACTAAAGACACATTGGTTGTAGTTTAAAAAATATAAATCATTCCAGGTGAAAAATTCTGCATACTTGGATCAATCAACACCTATTCCTCTTAAAAATTCTATGACCACATTTGATTACAAAAAATGAAACATGCAAATTGACTTCAATCAACATCTATTCCTCTTAAAAACTGAGCATAACTATGAAGAAATGAAAGCACATACAAACTAACAAAATTTGATAATAGACTGAAGTTAAGGCTGTTGAGCAAAGCTAGACAGAGTGTCCTTTTTCAGTTATGACAAATATATAGCACTAAATCAATTATGAGCTAATCTTGCAGCTGTAAATTATTCAAAAAGATTTGAAAACATCAATTGAGTACTTACAGCTGTTTATGGAGCAGATCAAAATCACTATTGAATGAGCTAATCTTTGGTTCTTCATTGCACCAAAACTGCAGATCAACACCACCCACAAATTATAGTTAGGCATGTATGTCTCCAACAAATCAATACATGAATTTGGAAACTTAGGCCACAACAATAAATAAGACATACCAAAAGTTTGATTAAGACCAGCAAGTATAAAATAATACAATTAATTCTAATTGTTTGTTCCATCACAAACAAGATTTGCAAATACCCCACACCATAAAAACAGCTTCAAATCTAACATGAGATGCACGACACAAATAGCCAATATGACACTATAATATTTAAACTTAGTGATAATTATTTAAACAACTTCAGGTCATGCTTTAAAAAATTAATATCAATTTCTTGATAATTATTTGTTTTGAATTTCAAAGGCAAGATCATGCTCATGAACCAAAAGTGTCAATAGTCTACATTGACCCATAATTAAAATAAGCAAAAAAGATATCACAAAAAAAAAACAAAAAAAAAAAAACAAAACAAAACAAAAAACCTGATCAATCTTGATTTCATTAGCATGACCCTTGAATTAATCGTGTGCCTGTTTAATTAGAAGTAAGGTGTCTAACTGAATATGGTGTGAAACTAGTGTTTTATACATAATGAAAATATGAGAAAGGGAAAATATTTTTTTTTGTTCACAAGTCTCATAAAATCTATCACTCATCTAATTTAATGATCTAAAGTGTTTATTTTATTTGTAGTTCAGTCATAAAAAAATCAAATTGATAATGATATTTTGACATCCAAATTCTAGTTTGAATTTGCAAAATCATTTCAAATTGAGTCAAATCTGATGGATTTGAACCTTATCTGAATCAATTTGAAGCCCTAGCAACCTGAATTGAACTAAAATTCCCTTCAATTAAGTTCCAGACTACGGCGAATTCATGTGTGAAAGGTGTGAACATGTTTCCTGAATTAGTTTTAAAGCTAAGTCAAATTGTTAACAACATTTTCACAGAGAGAGAGAGCATACGGGCAGTAGGACTTGGAGAAGATGATGATGGAGTGGGACGCTGCTATCACCGCCCCTACTCACTGCCGCTATTCACAGTTGCTCTATGCCACCTCGCTGCTCTACGCCGCTGAGTGAGTGAGAGAGAGGCGATTAAGACTGAGTGAGTGCGCGAGAGAGAAAGAAAGAGATGCCATTGAGAGAGATGAGTGACTAAGAGAGATGCGCGACTGAGAGAGATGCTGCCGCTGCATGCCATCACCTCTGTTGCCCTACGCCGTTGAGAGAGAGATGAGCGCGACTGAGACAGAGAGACAACTGAGCGACTGTGAGCAAGAGGGGATAAACAAAAATGGGGGGAAATTTTGGGAATAATTTGTTAGTTAGTTTTTTTTTTTTTTTTTTTTTTTGGCAAATGAGCGAGTTAGAGGTTTTGTATTAAAAGTTTATTTCAATTTTTTAAAATTATTTTTTGAGTTTTTAATCAGTAATTTTTTTATTTTTAGTGAAATTTTTTAATATTTTAATCAATTTTTAATTGATTAAAATATTTAAAAAGTTCGTTAAAATTTTTTAAAAAATAAGAATTAAAGCTTGAAAAATAGTTTTTGAAAACTAAAACCAAACAAAATCGATTCAAACTCACCTTTTTAATAAAGGGGTTTAAATGGGTTCGGTGGAGGTGGAGTGCTAGTAGTGGTGGTAGTGGAGTGGCGGCAATGGTAGTGGTAAAGTAAGGCAGTGGAGGTGGAAGAAAAATGATAGCAGCGGTGGTGGTAATGGTAGTGGTGGGGCACTGGTAGTGGTAGTGGTGGTGATGCAGTGGCGAAGGCGGCGGTGGTGGAGTAGCTGTAGTAGTGGTAATGGTGGTGGTGAAGTAGTAGTGGTGGGGATGTAAAGGTGATGGTTATGGTGGTAAAGTGGTGGGGGTGGCAGTGTTGGTCGAAGAGAGTTAGTCACGGCAGTGGTAGAGTAGTGATAGCGGTGGTGGAAGATATGTGGTGGTAGTAGTGATAGTAGTGGTGCAGTGACAACAATAGCAGAATAATGGCAAAAGTGGTTGTGGAGTAGTGGCGGTTGTGGCGATGGAAGTAAAGGAGAGGTGATGGTGGAATGGTGACAACAGTAGCGGAGGTGGTAATGGATCCATGGTGGTAGAGATGGTGGTGGTGTTGGAGTGGTGGCAATGATGGTAGAAAAATCCATTTAAACAAGTACTCAAGTCTAACCCAAAGAGGCCTTTGCAAAATAGGAACTGGTTTTGGCAAACAAAGAGGGCTTCTCACTGATTTTGTATAATAAAACTATAGGAGACGAAATTCTTTCCTCGCAGAAATTTTTGTACAATGGTAACGACAATTTTCGTCTCTGCAATGGCGCCCAAATATTCCTCGAAATTTTCCAAGGGTGGGAGTTTTTTTTGCGACAAAAAATAAAATATAGAGACAAATAAAATTTTCGTCACCTATTGTTTTATTGATTTTAAGCATTTGGTGACGAAATTTGGTTTTTCTCTCTAAAAATACTATAATTGGACACGAAATCTTACTTTTATCTCTAAAACATGTATATTTGGAGACGAATTTTTTTTTCGTCATGCGTTTTCGTCACCAAAGACCTTTTTTTGTTGTAGTCTATTTATATCTAAAACTAATATTTTAAATGGCATACCTTCTTGTAGATAAACTTTTCTGTATTCCAAATTTCAATTAGCAGAAGACATAATAGTAAAAATTTTATTTTTTATTACCAGTACAGAAGCATCGTATACATGTATAATTTCTTTCACAATCAAATTTTAAATATGAGCACAACAATGAACATGAAATAAATCACCATCAATAAGTAATTGAAAAGTTGATTTCAAATAGATTATAGTCTGATTGTAATAGTTACGTTATCTAAGCTAATAGTAAATATTTTATTTGCTAACCCCACTCATATAAAACATTTCTTATTTCCACACTATGCGAATGACCAATGTATGGAAGTTCAATTAATGTAAATGAAATAATTCTTTTATTTAATTTTCAATCGATATCAATAAAATGTGAAGTGATACAATAAGATTCTAAACTATTATTTGACTACAAATCAGATGTTAAACAAACTCTTCCATTAAAAGTTTTGAATATGTCAAATAATTTGCTTTTAATATTCTCAAATTTCTTTAAAATCTTGTTTCTAGTAGTATTTCTTCAAAAACTTTGACATTACGGTGCAAAACGTTCATGAATCATTTGTAAAAAATTGGGACATTCACTAGTAATAAAAGGTTTTTTTTTTTAATATTATAATCAACTACATAATTTTGTGTACGTATAGGATCATATAAAAATGTTTGCAAATGATCAGTTGATGAAACCTCTAATTGCATTTGACTTCTAATATTAGGCTATTGACTTTATAAATATTTGTTAACATGCCTTTTTAGATGACTAGTAGCCCCAGCAGATGCAACACTAAGTAAATGTGCACAATATTTATATTTTGCTTTAAATATAATTGTACCATCATAATTATTTACAGATATTTATTCAAAATGATCAAAAACACTACTAGTCATGCCCCTAGATGATGATCTAGTTGTTAAAAGAAGGATATTGGGTACATTAGAAAAAGAATCAACAGATTCATATTGTGTGGTATATGCATCAATATAGATATAAATATTAGGAATATTATGATCCATAATAATGTAAGTAAAATAATACTTATAAAAACTAATGATTAATTTAAATAATGAGTAAACAATAACAATTAATATATGTTAAGAAATAATTAATGTAACAAAATAAGTAGATAGTAAATTTAATTCAAATAATTAATGTTATCGACTAGTGAATGCGAAACAAAAATTAGCTTCTTTTGATAAAAATTTCTTCTTGCACAATTGCAATTGCCACCTAGGCATGAAACTTCAAAATTAATTGAGAAAGTTGAATGTTGAGAAGAAGAATTGTTTGTAAGAAATAAAATGGGAGAATGGTGGCATTTATAGAGTTTGGGAGGAGGATGTGAATTTATATATATATATATATATTAAAAAAAAAAGGCCGTTGGATGTGTTAAACAATCAAATGACCATTTGAATTTTCTTTTTTTCTTTTTTTTTTTTTTTTGAATTTTTTGACCATTGGGAGATAGAGAGCCGTTTGAAGGGATGGGCCATGTGTCGGGTCGGGCTACCTACAGGGCACAAAATATTTTGGGCCGAGCATCCAAATAGAGAGCCCAGGCCTAGCGTCCCAGGCTGCGGGCTTCAAGCAGCCCACAGACCATTTTTAGACCCCCAGACCGGAGGGTGGTGTCTGGGTCAATAAGGTTTACTATGGATTCAGTTTCGATGATCTGAACGTTTTATTTTATAATTTTTTCCTCTATATCATTTACAAAAAGAAAATCTAAATAGATCTGATAATAGTTATATATTCAATTTATAATATTTGCCTCCAAAAAATGAATGATAAGTGTAAACACACTATCTATTTTTTTGTGATAAAATGTATTAAATTGAATAAGTTATCATTATCAGATCGATCTAATTTTTTTTAATAACTGATATACACAAACAATTTTATAAAATTAAAAATTTGAATGATCAAAACCTCATAGGTCCGAACAATACTTTCCAATCCGTATGAGTAACTAAAAGGCTGCCCAATCCAAAAATTTTAAAACAATAATTGTAAAAATAATATTTCGACGGCAGCAACAACGAATGACTTCATTTAGTTAAACAAAGATGTTTTAGCAACATAATTTACGAGAGCACAGAAGACTCTCGCTGCCCTTTTTTCTCTCTAAGTCAATCGATAAAATATTAATGGGTAAAATTATAAATATATCTCTTAAGATTTGTTTAAAATATAGATTGCTCCTTATAATTTGAAAAATTATAAATACGTTTTTGTTAGAATTTTTTATTTAACAAAATATTGGCTATATATTTTGTATAGTCTTATCACAACTTGACACGTGGATTAAAAGGGGTAAATTGAGGAATCAGTGAAGATCTCCAATCATCAACAGATACGGGGCAACCTGCAGTAATGGCAATGGATCCGCAAGACATGGAAATAGTCAAGATATCCAAGGTGACGTGGCCAAACGGTTGTCTACAGTTTAAATTCAAATTAAGGAGGGAAACACAACCATAAAGAGTGGAAGAATAGTGGTGAGCAAACTGATCAAAACTGCAAGTCACACTTAGTGATCATGGAGATCATTTCAACAGTTATCACCTACTTCGACGGTTATTTTCAGAGCCTATAAATAGAGGAGAGTGCTGATAATGCAGGACCCAGAACCAAATCTAGAAAGTCAGTTTATTTACTTATATTTTCCAGTCCTTTTAATTTCAGTCTTTACATTCATGTATTGCACTTCAAATTCCTAGGAGTAATTCTAAATTAGTCTGTCACTGTAATCCTCTTTAAAGCTGTGAAAGTGTGAATATACCATTGTAAGTTCTTGTTTACTTAATAAAAGATTGGTTTCTGATACTATTGTTTTTTTTTTCTATTTTAATAAGCCATCCCAATTTTTCCCTAAAAAGCAAGCCACCAGTAAAAGTCATTTTCATTAAGGTTAAAAGAATTTCGAAGCAATCATTTAACTAATTGGTTGGCATTTATTAAATTTTGTAACGACTTATTGATCCTTGCTAGCACGCTTAAATTACATTTCTAACCTTTGAAAAGCTAAAAACGCCAACATATATTTTTGGCTCGCCTAGTGGGACACTAAAAAATGGCTAGATGCACGAGACAAGGAGAAAATGAACGCCTCAAAGAGGGTGTAGAAAGGGCTGTAGAACCACATAACCCAGAGGATAATGAAATATCACACCCCTTGGATGTGCCTATCTCAACAGATCTTCCATAAATGGTCGAAGAGACCAGTACTTCGGGCACACAACGTATGTTCAAAATATTGGACAGGGCCATGAAACTAGACCATCAACTATCCCCCCTACCCAACCAATGAATCCATGGAGAGGGTTCGTAGATGTTATGAGGCAACGGTTAATTTATACAATGAAAAGACGAGCAACATTCTTTTTGAATCGAATGAATTCTCATTAACCATCTATCACAAGGCAAGTTGAGGACATGAGTCCTTACCAGCATAGAGTGACTCGAGATAAACAGCCTATGTAAAATAATGGACAAACTAATGGTCAAGCTAATAATCAGAACCATGAAAGACCATCACCTGCACCTTAATCATGGTACGAGGCTCCTCCTAGAGCACTGGCAAGTCAAAATGCACCAATGTCTACCAACGAAACCATATATATTGGTGGGCCTGGGCTGACAGAAGGGAATTGCATGCAAATATGTTCAAATCCTATGTTTGAACCTATGTCTATTACACAGGTGTTTACCAATCCTATGTTCGAATTCACAACCGGGGGTTTGGAAGGGATTTCTATGGTTAGAGGAGAAACAACACCTGTGCCTCCTCCTATAGTCCCCTTTAAAGTACCTTTTGCAGGACAGATGCTTGCTCCAAGAGGGCAACCATATCCTCAACATCAACCGGCACAACAGGGACAACCAAATCCAAATATTCCTTTCCATGGACCAAGAGGGCCTCAAGCACATGGAGTTGCCCCAAACCTTGTGTTTGTTCCTCTAGTAATGTCCCAACCAGCACAAAACATGGTTCCTACGGACCAAATTGCTGATATTATCGAAGAAATTTGTGGACCCATGGCTCGAGGGGTCCGGACTCCTATGTCTAGAAAACCTTACCCAGAATGGGTAGATAGGTTATATGAATACCCAAGGGGGTTTAGGATACCACACTTTGCCTTTTTTTATGGAAATGGAAACCAGTCAATTGTGGAGCACATTGCTAAGTTTACAGGCCATTGTGGTGAATTTACTAACAATGATTACATGAAACTAAGACTTTTTCCAAACTCTCTAACTAGGGTAGCCTTTATATGGTATAGAAACCTTATACTTGGCTCTATCCAGACTTGGCAACAAATCGAAGAGGTATTTCATGCCAGTTTTTCCAAATTGTGCCTAAAGTATCTATGGCAGACTTGGCAAGGTTGAGCCAGAGGCCTGATAAAAAGGCTACTCAATTCATTGCTAGATTCAAAAGGGCACAAAACGAATGTAAGGTCGTACTACCTGAACCTCAATTTGTAAGATTAGCCCAAAATGGGCTGGAATTTAGGCTTCGAAAGAAGTTTGATTCTATAGAGTTTCAAGACCTGCTAGAATTAACTTATAACATTGCTAAGTATGATACTCTCCTTGAAGAAGAATAGGATAGAAATAATGCATCTTATAGGATCTATTATAGGGACCCTAATTTTGAAATTGATGCAGTAGAGATTATAAGACAAGAACCCATGATCTATGAAACATTAATTCATAAAGATACCACCATCGATCAACAATTTAAAAAGAAAAATCTTCATAGGCAGTACTCTTTCGATATATTTAAAGCATGTGACATATTTGAACACTTGCTAGCTACACATTTTTTTAAAATTTCCTAAGGGGGTTAAAATTCCCACTACAAAGGAAACAAAAGGCAAAATGTACTGCAAATGGCATAATTCTTAGTCTTATTCAACTAAAATCTGCATTGTTTTTTGAAATAGGATTCAAGAGCAGATTCGAAAAGGAAGATTGAAATTCCAAACCAAGGTAGAGAAAGCAATGGGAATTGACATAGACCCTTTTCCAGAAATCAAAAAAGCTACAACCAATGTTGGCATGTTAGACTTTCTTGCCCAAAATATGAAGAAACACTTTTCCTTGAAAGAGATAGATGAGGTCAACGTGTAGATGCATGTGGCTAGTCCAAATTCCTTTTAGAAGAATGTACAGTCTTCACCAGCAAGTGGGCAGAGTTTCATAGGCCAAAAGGATAATCCTAATGAAGAGCTCATAGATGATGACTCACTTGAAGCAATTGTTACACAACGAATATGTCCCATATATAGGTTGAGTTATAAATGGCTGAAAGGGCTTCTAGTTGATGGGAAGGAGTATTACAAAGATGTACAGAGGGATCGTAGGCCAATCAATGCCTACAACAAGAGGTCATATCCAAGGGGTTCTAACTAGCAACAACCCTTGGAGAAACCACTGGACACCAAGAGCCTATTAAAAGGCACGAGGCCATCGTGCGAAACTAAGCCACTAAACTACTATAGAATGGCTAATAAACCTGTGAGTAAGCCTAAGATTGGTTTTATAGCAATTCCACATTTGACCCAACCTTTATTGTATTCCGGACTCAGGTTTTGTGATTTAGTGTTGTTGTTCATCTCTTTTCCCCTTGTTTTCCTTTAAGTTTGTCTTTTGGATTGTTGTGGTTGTATTTGGGACAGGTTGGCTGCTTGATTTCTAAACTCTTATAGCCCAGATTTTTGCTCCTCTACTCGAACGACACTTCTTGGGCTCAAGCTGGCTTTGCAAACTCTCAGTCAATTTACAGGTCTGCAAAACTACTGAGAGAGTGTATTCTACGCTCAAGCTAGTCTTTCTATGCTCAAGCGGCCATTTCTTGCGCTCGAGCTGTTGGTCTGTTGCTTGCAAAACTACTGGATATGTGTTTTCTACACTCGAGCATCACTTCTTGCACTCGAGCAGTGAGCGTCTTTTTCATTGTGTCTTAGACTCAAATGAGCACTTCCTGTGCTCGAGTGGAACAACTTATTGTGTCTGACACTCAAGTGTCACTTCTTAAGCTCGAGTGAACTGTGCGTATATCAGTTCACAGCAACACCTTTTTACATCACTTTTTCACATATTTTTTCACCAAAACCCTAGATCGGAACCCTCTCTCTCTCTCTCTACATTTTCACCTAGTTCTAGTGATATCTCTACCCACTTGCCTTTGTTAAAAAATTAGAGCATCTCAAGGGTTACATTTTGATCCGATTAAAGCTTGCTTTCGGCGTCCTTGAAGTTTTTCCATATCTCCCTTTGGTCTTCTAAGCTTGAGGTGGGGATTTTCTACACCTTCTTATGGTTTTTAACTTAGTTATTGGTTTTTGTGTAACACTGGTGGGTTTTGGGAGTATTTTAGACAAACCGAGGGTTTAGGATATAAAATCAAAAGAGGTGTTTCTAGTGAATGTGATATAAATGGTCGTGGGGTATGAAAATGAGATTATATTATGTCACAATTATTGATTTTGGCATTTGGGTTGACATTTGGGAAAGAGGGAAGTTAACCTAAAATGGTTCAAATTATTATTTTGTATAAATAAATGAAATTGGTATTATAAGTATGAAATTGGATGAATGTTGATGTAAATGGTGGAGTTGGATATGCATTACGTCAGACTTTTGGAAATTTGAATAAATTATATGTCTTGAGATTGAATATCTATTTAGAAATATCTGTACTGGGCTATTGATAGACGATAGCTATGATTGATGTAGAAATTGTATGAGGATTAGGTAAATTAAAACTAATCTCTTCTGGGTTGTCATTGAATATGACTATGTTTTAAATACATTATATATGTATAATTGGCTGGGAGGAGAAAGGAGATGTACTCCATGTTTGGGAGGAGATAGGGGATGGACTCCATTAAAATAAGTTGGCTTGTGTGTCCAGAGTGAAAGTCCAGAAACCGCACATATACATGAACGCCGATCCTGCAGAGGAAATTTTCGTAAAATGACAGATTGAAGTGTTTGTGTGATAATTGTGTTAATTTGGGAACCACTAAGTTGTAGTCTCAAATGGGTAATCTGAATGACAATGAAACTGGCTCATGAATTGAGATAAAATGAATTAACTTGAATTGACGAGAAGGAAAAAGGGATTGAGATGTGAATTTTGGCACTTTATGATTATATAGAAAATAAATGTTTTATCACTGACCTTGTAAATGCACATTTTACTTATACCTTTGTTAAAATTCATATATTGTGTAAGATTGTTCCTACTGAGCTTTGACTCACTCTATCTGGGAAAAAATCATTTTCAGGTGTTGATGATATGCCTCCGCCAAGGCAGTAGCTTAGAAGGTGTTTGGAGCACGAGCTTCACCTTTTGTACTTATTTGTATAGCCAAGGGCTTAAATTGTATAAAGTTAGACTCTCTTTTGTTGTAACCAAGCAATGACTTGAAAAGATTTAAGCCTTTAGGGCATATAATTGTTTGTTTAATTTCTATTCCTCTTTACTACTTGTAACACATGCTGTAGATTCAAAATGAACTATTTATGAATGTATATGGCATGTGTCACTTTTGTATGATGATTCAGGTTAATGGAAGTTTATTATTTTGATTATGTTGTCTTATGTATATTGTGTTAGGTCGAATTATTGTAATTATTTCCGGACGTTACAACTTGATATCAGAGCGTACCGGATTTGAATACTTTGGGTACATGGGAAGTGGTTATTACCATAATGGGTTGGTCTCGCTTAGCTGAGACGCTAGTACGTATTGTATACTTATGTGATAACATGCTTATATGATTATATGGGTATGGGATTTAATTTCTAGGTTGTTGATCGAGTCCACGCGTTCCTGGGAGTCTTGTTAGAAAGCCACTTAATCACTACCGTTTCTAACTAGAACTCTGGCAACGCTGTGGGATGGTCATTTCCGGAAGTGAAATTTGTATGTGTTTATGTGACTACGGGCTTATGTTGAGTGAATTACTGTTATCCACCACATTAGGATGCGAGTGAGTTAGTTTTGGCACATTTGTAAATGTGCTAATCTCTTTTGTTACCTTCATTAAGAAATCAGGACGTGGACATGGACGTGGACGTGGACATGGACATGGACGTGGTGGTAGGTGTGGTAGGTCTAGGAAGCATGAAGTGCCTTTACCAGACGATATTCCAGCACAGGAAGAAGGGGTTAGTCAGGCTAATGTGGCTGAACCGGTTGGTCAACAGGCCTTAGGCGCCTTAGCCCATGAAATGGCTGAAGCATTGCGGGAATCCATGGACATTCTCAGGGCTGAGAATCAAGTCTAGGCCCAGGTCGCTAAGGCAGGGCCATCATTCTTGAAGAGAAAGATTTTCCAGTCAAATTCGGATGAGTTTTTGGGTGATCCCAAAGAGCCACTAAAGGCAGATGAGTGGCTAGAGCAAATAGTGAAAACGTTCAAGATGCTTGGCATCGAGGACGACCAGTTGCGAGTGACCTTGGCATCCTTCTAGTTAAAGGGGGATACGGGTCAGCGATGGTAGTATGCGCATGGATGCATTAGGGTGACTTGGAAGGCATTCATCAACACCTTCCAGGACAAGTTTTTGCCTCCCGTAGTTAGGGAGAAACTAAGAGACTAGTTCTCTAAGTTTATGTAATTGAACACACTAGTGGACGAGTTTGAGGCCACATTCACCAGTTTGTCGAGGTTTGCACTAGAACTCGTGGTGACTGAGGAGCGCCATTGTTTTCAGTTCGAGAAGAGGTTGAGGACATGACTCATGTTTTGAGTGGTCGGATCCATGATTAGAGATTATGGACGCCTTGTGAAGGCAACGGCCCATCTTGAGACCATTATGCAGATGGAGGAGGAAAAAAAAAGGGGCTCGAAGAGGAGTTAGGAAAATCAGGGGAATAACAAGATACAGAGGGGTTCTAATCCCCAGTCATCCCAGAAAGTTCAGTCTAGATCCACCTTTCCAGTACCGAGTTCGAGTTCTAGGAGGGGTGGCCAGGGATATTTTACTTGTTTTAAGTGTGGTCAGTTGGGCCACAAGTCTCCAACTTGCCTGTAGAGAGGAGAAGGGCAGCGAGCAGCATTATCTTCGACTCATTCTTAGTGCCAAAGCCAGGGAAGAGGCCAGTTGCTCACTTGTTATCACTGTGGGTAGGAAGGGCACATGACGAGGTTTTGCCCGCAGTTGGATGGCACACCCGGTGTATCTGGTTCAAGACAGACATAGAGTCACCAGCCAACACAATCAGGACAAGCCTTGAGGGCCAATCAAGGAGCCTCTTCGAGGTAGTCAGTGCATCAAGCCTATGCTCCGAGGGGTGAGTACGTAGATCAGAGGCCTACAGGGCGCGTATATGTTGTTACCTCGCCAAATCTTATACCAACGCCTTTGGTAGTGAGAGATACCTTCTTGTTTTGCAATTCTGCTACTAATGTGTTGATTGATACGGGTGCATCCCATTTATTTATTTCATCTACATTTGCATCAGTTTTAGGGTTAAAGTTGACTCAATTAGCATATCCTATCTTTATAGAGTCACCTATTGGTGGGGGGATGATTTTAAAACATAGGTGTTGGGGTTGCGATATAGAGGTCTTTGGTCGCCGACTTCTTTTTTATTTGTATTGATTAACATGTTTAGCTTCAATGTTATTTTGGGTATAGACTAGTTGTTGTCATACCAGGCTGTTATAGATTGCTACCGCCAAAGGGTTACTGCATATACCTTGAGCGGTGATTGTTTTTATTTCTTGGGAGACCGGGTGGACATGTTCTTATAACCGGTATATGACCCGCGTGGAAGGAGTGAACTTAGCTATTTTCTGGAAAATTTCTTGAGTGGTCAGTGTGATAAAGTCCAATTCAAGTTGCCAAGGATGGTTTGTGAATACCCGGGCATTTTTCTGAAGGACCGTACTAGTTTGCCACTTCATCTAAAGATAGAGTTCTCTATTGATCTAGTGCCTGGTACAACACCAATTTCTATGGCACCATATAGGTTTGCACTTGTTGAGTTGAGTGAGTTGAAGATTTAACTCCAGAAGTTATTAAATAAGGGTTTTATTCGCCCTTGTACGTTGCCTTGAGGAGCGCCGACTTTCTTTGCTAAAAAAAAAGATGGAGCGTTATGACTTTGTATTGATTACTGGAAATAAAACTGGGTAACTATTAAGAACAAGTTCCCAATGCTTCGTATAGATGATTTGTTTGATCAGTTGAAGAAGCCTTGTTGCTTCTCTAAGATAGACCTAAGATCGGGTTATCACCATTTGAGAGTGCGGGCGGTGGATATTCCGAAGACGGCATTCCGTACAGGGTATGGTCATTACGAGTTTCTAGTGATGCCCTTTGGGCTAACCAATGCACTGGTTGTATTTATGGATTTGATGAACTGGATCTTCCATGAGTTCCTAGACCATTTTGTGATTGT
This sequence comes from Camellia sinensis, assembly GCF_055761805.1. Classification (NCBI taxonomy): domain Eukaryota; kingdom Viridiplantae; phylum Streptophyta; class Magnoliopsida; order Ericales; family Theaceae; genus Camellia; species Camellia sinensis. The sequence continues at coordinate 118,562,156 of NC_138966.1, forward strand.
CTTTGTAGACGACATCTTGATTTACTAACCCTCTGAGAAGGAGCATGAGGAACACTTACGAGTAGTATTTGAGTTACTTAGAGCCCACAAGCTGTATGCTAAGTTTAGGAAGTGTGAATTCTAGCTGAGAGAGGTTAAGTTCTTAGGCCATATGGTATCCAGAGAAGGGGTGACTGTAGATTCATCTAAGATAGAGACAGTGCAAGATTGTGAACAACTTAAGAATGCCTTTGAGATCCGTAGTTTCTTTGGGTTGGCCGGGTATTACCTTCGGTTTGTGAAGGATTTCTCTAGGCTAGCCTCAACATTGACTAGACTGACGAGGAAGGGAGATAAGCTTGTTTGGAATGAGACTTGCGAAAATTCTTTCCAAGAACTTAAGATTAGACTTACCACTGCTCCAGTGTTGATTGTTACAAAGAGGGGTTTGACCTATTCAGTATATTGTGATGCCTCACGGGAAGGTTTGGATTGTGTATTGATGCAAGAGTGGAAGGTAGTAGCCTATGGCTCACGACAGTTGAAAACCCATGAGAAAAACTACCCTACTCATGACCAAGAGTTAGTGGCGATGATCTTTGCCTTGAAGATTTTGAGGCACTATCTGTGTGGAGAGAAATTTGAGGTGTTTTTGGAATATAAGAGTCTGAAGTATCTATTTACCTAGAAGGACTTGAACTTGAGGCAGAGGAAGTGGATGGAGTTCATAGAGAACTATGATTTTGATTTGCATTATCACTTGGGGAGGGCCAATGTTGTGGCCGATGCCTTGAGTAGGAAATCTATTAGCAGCATAGCTTGTATCACCATCCGGGAATGGGAGATGTTGTTTGCCCTTGGTGAATTTGACTTGTATCTTGGGGAGTCTGTTGAGACTGCAGCGTTGTTTACGGTAGTTACACAACCCTCACTTGTGAATCGAGTGTTAGAGGCACATAAAGGTGACCTTGAGATGGAATCTCTCCAGGAGAAGATCTCTAGTAGGAAGGTAGAGAAGGGCTTAAATGTGTATCCCGACACTGATACCTTGACCGTTTGTTCATACCAGAGTCTTGCCAGGAGGAAGTACTCCGAGAGTTTCATTATTCATGCCTTGCGGTGCATCCGAGAGGCACAAAGATGTATCATGACCTTAATCGCCAGTTTTGGTCGAGAGGTATGAAGAAGGATGCAGCCGTGTTTGTATCGAGGTGTCTTACTTGTCAACAAGTGAAGGCCGAGCATCAGAGGCCAGCGGGTTTGTTACAACCCTTGCCTATAGCCGAGTGGAAGTGGGAGCATGTCACGATAGATTTTGTTATAGGCCTCCTGAGGACTCAACAGGGTAATGATGTCATTTGGGTGGTAGTTGACCGGTTGACCAAGTCGGCGCACTTTTTACCTATGCGTGTAAGTGACTCGGTAGACTATCTTGCCGACCTTTACATCAGTGACATAGTGAGATTACACAAGGTCCTTGTGACGATTGTTTTGGATAGAGATCCACATTTTACAGCTTGGTTGTGGCAGAGCTTGTAGAGTGCCTTGGGCACTAAATTGACTTTTAGCACCACGTATCATCTTCAGACTAACGAGCACTCCAAGCGTACTATTCAGATCCTTGAAGATATGCTTCGAGGTTGTGTCCTTGACTTCAAGGGCTCTTGGGAAAGGTATTTTCCCTTAGTGGAGTTTTCTTATAATAATAGTTTCCAATCAAGTATTGGCATGGCACCATTTGAGGTCTTTTATGGCCGACCGTGTAGATCTCTAGTGTATTGGGCTAAAGTGGGTGATGCAACTTTGTTGGGGCCAGAGTTGGTTCAGGAAACGACAGAGAAAGTGGCACTTTTCCGCAAGCGGTTAGTTACAGCTCAGAGTCACTAGAAAAGTTACACCGACTGTAGAAGGAGACCCCTGTTTTTTGAGGTGGGAGACCATGTCTTTTTGAAAATATCACCTAGGCAAGATTTGATGAGATTTGGGAAGAGTGGAAGGTTGTCCCCTCGATTTATTGCACCTTTTGAGATTCTTGGCCGGATAGGGGAGGTAGCTTACCGTTTAGCATTACCACCACAACTTTTTGGGGTTCATGATGTATTTCATATTAGCATGCTTCAGAAGTATGAGCCCAATCCATCGCACTTGTTAAATTGGACAAACTTAGAGGTGGATAAGGATGCCTCAGATAAGGATAGACCAGTGAGTGTCTTAGATAGGTGGGACCAACTCTTGCGAGGCAAGACAATTCCCTTGGTGAAGGTTTTGTGGAAACATCACGAGGTTGAGGAAGCAACTTGGGAACGTGAGTTGGAAGTTCGCGAGAAGTATCAGGACTTATTTGTTGATGTTTGAACATGTATATATTGTATTGTGGTTATGATTAATAGAATACGAGAACATTGTATATGTTTTGGAAAAGGTGTAAGCATTGTATTTGTTGTTTACGTTTTGGAAACATGAGTTTATTAAAAACATTGTATATGTTTTGAGAAAATATGAATTGTATATTCACTACTAAAAATCAATTTATCTTGTTAATGAAAATGGATGACCAGAGAATGGGTAATGGCGTTGAAATTAATAGATTATCACTATTGTAAATAGTTTAATAAGGATTTAACTTGATTTGAAATTTCGGGGCAGAAATTCCTTTAGGGAGGGGGAGATTATAGCGATTTAGGTTTTGACCTAACCTTTAATGTATTCTGGACTCAGGTTTCATGGTTTAGTCTTGTTGTTCATCTCTTTTCCCCTTGTTTTCCTTTAAGTTTGTCTTTTGGATTGTTATGGTTGTGTTTGGGACAGGTTGGTTGCTTGATTTTCAAACTCTTGTTGCCCAGATTTTTTCTCCTCCTCTCAAGCAGCACTTCTTGCGCTCGAGCGGGCTTTGCAAACTCTTAGTACTTTTGCAGGTCTGCAAAACTATTGGGAGAGTGTATTCAACGCTCGAGGAGGTCTTTTTGCGCTCGAGCGGGCTCAGCTCGAGCAGCCATTTCTTGCACTCAAGCGGTTGGTCTGTTGCCTGCAAAACTACTGGATGCATGTTTTTTATGCTCGAGCGTCACTTCTTACGCTTGAGCGATGAGCGTCTTTTTCATTCTGTCTTGGCGCTTGAACAGGCACTTCTTGCGCTCGAGCGAAACAACTTGTTATGTCTGACGCTCAAGCGTCACTTCCTGCGCTTAGCAGACTGTGCGTATATCGGTTCACAGTAGCATCTTTTTACATCTCTTTTTCACATCTTTTTGCTACTAAAACCGTAGACCAAAACCCCCTCTATCTAAAATACCATCTCTCTCTCTCTCTCTCTCTCTCTACATTTTCACCTAGTTCTAGTGATATCTCTACCCATTTGCCTTTGTTAAAAAGTTAGAGTATCTCAAGGACAACATTTTGATCCGATTAAAGCTTGGTTTCAACGTCTTTGAATTTTCTCTATATCTTCCTTTAGTCTTCTAAGCTAGAGGTAGGGATTTTCTATACCATTTTATGGTTTTTAACTTAGTTGTTGGTTGTTATGTAACAATGGTGGGTTTTGGGAGTATTTTGGACAAACCTAGGGTTTATGATGTAAAATCAAAAGAAGGGTTTCTAGTAAATGTGATATAAATGGTCTTGGGGTTTGAAAATGAGGTTATATTATGTCACAATTGTTGATTTTGGCATTTGGGTTGACATTTGGAAAATAATGAAGTTAACCTAAAATTGTTCAAATATTTATTTAGTATAAGTAAATGAAATTGGTATTATGAATATGAAATTGGATGAATGTTAATGTAAATGGTGGAGTTGGATATGCATTAACTCACACTTTTGGAAATTTGAATAAATTATCAGTCTTAAGATTGAATATCTGTTTAGAAATATCTGTATTGGGCTATTGGTGGAGGATAACTATGGTTTTGTATAAATTGCATGAGGATTTGGGGAATTAAAACTATTCTTTTGTGGGTTGTCATTGAATATGACTATGTTTTAAATACATTGTATATGTATGATTGGTTGGGAACAGAAAGGGGATGTACTCCATGTTTGAGAAGAGATAGGGGATGTACTCCACTTAATTAAGTTAGCCTGTATGTCCTGGGTGAAATCCCGGAAACTGCGCGTATACACAGGTGCCAATCTCGCAGACGAAATTTTCGTAAAATGGCAGATTGAAGTGTTTGTGTGATAATTGTGTTAATTTGGGAACCGCTGAGTTGTAGTCTCAGATAGTTCGTTTGAAAAATGATGAAACTAGCTTATGAATTGAGATGAAATGAATTAACTTAAATTGACGAGATGGAAAAACGGATTGAGATGTGAATTTTGGCACTTTATGATTATATATAAAATGAATGTTTTATCACTGCCCTTGTAAATGCACATTTTACTTGTACTTTCATTAAAACTCATATATTATGTTAGATTGTTCCAGTAGGCTTTGGCTCACCCTATCTGGGAAAAATCATTTTCAGGTGTTAATGATATGTCTTCGCTAAGGCAGTAGCTCGGAAGGAGTTTGGAGCACGAGCTTCACCTTTTGTACTTATTTGTATAGCCAATGGCTTAAATTGTATAGAGTTAGACTCTCTTTTGTTGTAACCAAGCAATGACTTGGAAAGATGTAAGCCTTTAGGGCATATAATTATCTGTTTAATTTTCATTCCTCTTTACTACTTGTAACACATGCTATAGATTCAGGATGAACTATTTGTGAATATATATCGCATGTGTCACGTTTGAATAACGTTTCAAGTTAATAGAAGTTGATTATTTTGATTACATTGTCTTATGTATATTGTGTTGGGTCGAATTACTGTAATTATTTTGGGGCGTTACAACTTGGTATTAGAGCGTACTGGGTTTGAATACTTTGGGTACGTGGGAAGTAGTTATTGCCATAATAGGTTTGTCTCGCTTAGCTGAGACGTTAATATGTATTGTATACTTATGTGATAACATGCTTATATGATTATGTGGGTATTGGATTTAATTTCTAGGATGTTGACCGAGTGCACAGGTTCCTGGGAATCCTGTTAGAAAGGCACTTGATCACTGCTGTTTCTAACTAGAACTCTGGCAACACCGCAAGATGGTCATTATCCGGAAATGAAATTCGTATGTGTTTATATGACTATATGCTTATGTTGAGTGAATTACTATTGTCCACCACATTAGGCCGCGAGTGAGTTAGTTTCGGCACATTTGTAAATGTGCTAATCTCTTTTGTTACTTTCATTAGAATGTCAGGACGTGGACATGGATGTGGTGGTAGACGTGGTAGGTCTAGGAGGCATGAAGTGCCTTTACCGGACGATATTTCGACACAGTTATAAGGTTGGTTAGGCCAATGTGGCTGAATCGGTTGGCAAACAGGCCATGGATGCCTTACCCGGCAAAATGGCCGGAGCATTGTGGGAATCCATGGACATTCTCAGGGCTGAAAATCAAGTCTAGGCCCAGGTCGCTGATGCAGGGCCATCGTTCATGAAGAGTGAGTTTTTCCGATCAAATTCAGACGAGTTTTTGGGTGATCCCAAAGAGCCACTGAAGGTAGATGAGTGGCTAGGGCAGATAGCAAAAACGTTCGAGATGCTTGGCATCGAGGACGACCAGTTGCGAGTGACTTTGGCATCCTTCTAGCTAAAGGAGGATGCAAGTTAGTGGTGGAAGTATGCACGTGGACGCATTAGGATGACTTGAGAGGCATTAGTCAATGCCTTCGAGGACTAGTTTTTGCCTTCCACAGTTAGGGAGAAGTTGAGAGACCAGTTCTCTAAGTTGGTGCAAATAAACACACCAGTGGCTAAGTTTGAGGCCACATTCACCTGTTTGTCGAGGTTTGCACTAGAACTCGTGGCGACTGAGGAGCGCTGTTGTCTGGAGTTCGAGAAGAGGTTGAGGACCAGACTCATGTTCCGAATGGCCTCCATGATTAGGGATTATGGGCTCCTTGTGGAGGCGGCGGCCTATCTTGAGACCATTATATAGATAGTGGAGGAGAGAATGAGGAGCTCTAGAAGGAGTCAGGATAATCATGGGGACAGTAAGAGGCAGAAGGGGTTCTAATCCCCAGTTGTCCCAGGGAGTTCAGTCTAGATCCACCTTTCCAATATTGAGTTTGGGTTCTGAGAGGGGTGGCCATGGAGATTTTACTTGTTTTAACTGTGGTCAATTGGGCTATAAGTCTCCAGCTTGCCCACAGAGAGGGTAGCGAGTAGCATCATCTTCGGCTCGTTCTCAGAGCCAAAGCCAGGGGAGAGGCCTATCTCTCACTTGTTATTAGTGTGGGCAGGTGGTGCACATGAAGAGGTTTTGCCCACAGTTAGGTGGCACACCTGGTGCGTCTAGTCTGAGACAGACATAGAGTCACCCGCCAGCGCATTCAACACATTCCACGAGGGCCAATCAAGGAGCCTCTTCAGCTCAGTCAATGCAACAGGCCTATGCTCTAAGGGGCGAGCAGGTAGATCAGAGGCCTACAGGGCGCGTATATGTTGTTATTGCGCCAGATCTTGTACTAGCGTCTTCGGTAGTGAGAGGTACCTTCTTGTTTTTCAATTCAGTTGCTAATGTGTTGATTAATACAAGTGCATCCCATTCATTTATTTCGTCTGCATTTGCATTGGTTTTGGGGTAGGAGTTAGCTCGATTAAGCATCTCCAATTTGTGTAGAGTCACCTATTGGTGGGGAGATGATTTTAAAACAGAGGTGTCGGGGTTGTAATATAGAGGTCTTTGGTCGCCAACTTCCTTTTTCATTTGTATTGATTGACATGTCTAGCTTCGATTTTGGGTATAGACTGGCTGCCATACCGAGCTGTTATAGATTGCTACCGCCAGAGGGTTACTGTATATACCTTGAGCGGTGATTGTTTTTATTTCTTGGGAGACCGGGTGAATAGATTCTTATCACCAGTATATGACCCGCATGGGTAGAGTGAACTTAGTTGTCTTCTGGAAAATTTCTTGAGTGGTGAGTGTGATGAAGTCCAAGTCGAGTTGCCAAGGGTGGTTTGTGAATACCCGGACGTTTTTCCAGAGGACCTTACTAGTTTTCCACTTCATCGAGAGATCGAGTTCTCTATTGATCTAGTGCCTGGCATGGCACCGATTTCTATTGCACCGTATAGGTTTGCACCTGCCGAGTTGAGTGAGTTGAAGATTCAACTCCAAGAGTTATTAAATAAGGGTTTTATTCACCCTAGTACATCACCTTGGGGAGCACCGGCTCTCTTTGCCAAAAAGAAATATTGAGCGTTGCGACTTTTTATTGATTACTGGAAGTTGAGCCGGGTAATTGTTAAGAACAAGTACCCAATGCCTCGTATAGATGATTTGTTTGATCAGTTAAAGGGGTCTTATTGTTTCTCTAAGATAGACCTGAGATCGGGTTATCACCATTCGAGAATGAGGGAGGTGGATATTCCGAAAATGGCATTCCGTTCGCGGTATGGTCATTAAAAGTTTCTAGTGATGCCCTTTGGGCTAACCAATGCACCGACTGTATTTATGGATTTGATGAACCAGATCTTCCGTGACTTCTTAGACCGTTTTGTGGTCGTCTTTGTGGACGACATCTTGATTTACTCACCCTTTGAGGAGGAGCACGAGGAACACTTATGAGTAGTACTTGAGTTGCTTAGAGCCCACAAGCTATAGGCTAAGTTTGGGAAGTGTGCATTCTGGTTGAGAAAGGGTAAGTTCTTAGGCCATGTGGTATCTGAGGAAGAAGTGACTGTAGATTCATCCAAGATAGAGGCAGTGCAAGATTGGTAACAACCTAAGAATGTCTTTAAGATCCGCAGTTCCTTGGGATTTGTCGGGTATTACCATCGATTCGTGAAGGATTTCTCTAGGCTAGCCTCACCATTGACTAGACTGATGAGGAAGGTGTAGACACCCCATTTTTGACCAACCTCAAGACTTTAACGTCATTGGTTGTGCACTCGATGATTGCGCATGTTTGTGCCAAACCTTGATCCCTCTTGCCTGGGGGAGAGGAAGGGCTTACCAGCCACTTTTGGCATCTGCCGGCCACTTTTCTCTCTTGTGGGCCACTTGGAGTGGTCGGCCGGCTAGGGGAGGTGGCCGGCTGACCACCTTAACTGGTCGGCGGCCAATTTTTCTCCTTTTTAGATATTTTCAGATCTTTTTAGCCAATTGTGGCTCACTGAAACTCATTCTCCATACACATGTATGGAGGGATGGAGCAAGCTTTTTGCTTGCTTGCTCTATATAAGGGGAGGTCCCTCCCCCATTAGAGAGGTTAACAAAATTTCAGAGCTAAAATTTCTCTCTCTCTCTCTCTCTATATATATATATATATATATTGTGCTATATTGAGCTTAAAAGTGTGTTTTCTTCACATATTTGCACTAAGACACCTAGTCACACACCTTCAATTTGGAGCTGAGGTCCATTGAAGCTTGATTTGAGGTTTTAGGCTAGATTTTGGCTCAAAATTGTTGCTGAACAGTTGTTGTGCTTCAAGGATAAGAGCTAGCGCCTTTTAAGCTTTGTTTTGTTTAAGTGCTTGACCACATTTGCATGCTATTTTAAGGCTGGTTTTAACCTCTTAAAAACTCTAATTTTAAGGCTTTAAAATGTGGGTTTGAGTCTTGTTTGGTTAGGGGGTGTTTCCCCTCTTTTGCTCTTTTGGCTTGTAAAGCTTCTTGAGCCACCTTTCTTGGCCTTTGTAATAACCTTTGTTTGTGCTTTCTACCACTGAAACTCAGAGGAATTTCAGTGGTAGAAAGTTGGTTTTGAGGCTCAAAATGGGAGGGGGTGGTCCCCTCTCCTCTTGTCTTGTTTGCATGTGTTGATGGCCTACCAAGTGAGCATGTGTTTCTTTTTTTTTTTAGGCTTAGTTCAAGCATGTTTTTGTGACCTTTTGGAACTGCTCTAACTCTATTTTTGGCTGGTTTAGTCATTACTTGCTTGTTTCTTACACTTGTAATGTAATTATGCTTAATGGCCTTGAATGCCTAATGAGTTAGACCATCATTCTAGCTTGTGTTAGCTCCATCTCAACATGTTTTTGTTCATGTTTTGCCATGCTCTAACTCTGTTTTGAGTGGTCTGGGCCTTTTGAGGCTTGCCTTGCATGGTTGTAGTGTAAGTGGCCTTCACTAGCTTCGAGTATCAAAGTCCCTAGCATGCTTTGCTCGAGTTGTTTTCATGCCTTAGCCTCACTTCTCACATGATTTTAGTGCATATAGCATAGTCACACTCTCACATATTCCACTCTTTCATAGCTTTTGTGACTTGTGCCTTATGCCTTGTTTGTGAGCCAATACTTGAGCATGATTTCATTGCCTCTTGGACTTACATCTCAGCCTATTTTGGCCTTTATTTTGACATGTTTAAACCCAGTCCAGAGCTGGTTTGGTTGTTTGAGTTCAATATTGCATGGTTCTAGTGTAAGGCATCTCACTAGTTTTAATGCTTAAGTCTTCTAGCATGTCATGCATGTGTTGTTTGTGTGTTAGAGTCTTGCTTTTCATGCCATATTAGCACTGAAATTCTGCCACTTCCCCCATTTCTCCACTTTTGATTTGTTTTGAGGAGTGGTTTACCATGTGCTTGTGTTTAATGCTTGGGATTGAGGCTTATGCTTAAATGGCTTTAATCCTCTTTTGAGGGTTCCTCCTAGTCAAAGGCACGGTCTCTCCTATGCCTTAAACCATTCTCTTGGTTGACCTCCTCTCCATAGAGGACTTGCACATTGAACCTATCCAACTAAAGAATGGTTCAGTAAGCTAAAATGAGTAAACAAGAATTGAGCAAAGTAAAACATGCCAAGATAACATATGTGTGTTGTATTGCATGTGTTTGGATTGGACATTAATCCAAACACAAGGAATGCGGCACGTTTCATACTCAAAGTGATGAAACGTGTTGCGTTTCTTGGTCGTTGTCACCCTTGATCATGCATGATAGGGTGACGACACTTTGAGTCTTATGTGTGCATTCACTAAAGCTTGTACAAGCTTGGTTCTTGGGCCATCATGCGTTGAGACGCTTAATTGGTGGCTTAAAAGCCAAGTACCACATCCCTTTGAGCTTGAGACATGATGAGGAGGGTGGTAGTACACACATGTCTTGCCAAATACATTGTCTTGGCTCTGTTGCTCTCTGTTGCAACAAAGGCCAAATTCTGGAAAGAGAAATGGCCGGCCAGCCACTTGCACTAGCCTACCGACCACTTGTACTAGCCGGCCGGCCAGTTGAGGTAACCTATTGACCAGTTGAGGTGGCTGGCCGGCCACGTGTAGGAGAAATTGTCCAAAATGTTCCTGTGCTGGGGCAGATGCAACCTGGAAATTCATATGATGTTCTGAGATCACCGCAAGTGCAAATAGAGGTAACTCATGGCAAGGCAATGCATTTTCGGGCGAAGCAAACCGAGCATGCATGTCTCCCTCCCCTCGACGCCATTTTTACTGGTTTTGTAATTAATTAGTTAGGGTGTGTTTGGTAACGTTTATGTTTTCAGTTTATATTTACAAAAATTTTATAAACTGGTTTTTGTTTATTTTTAGAAAAACATAAACTACAAACGCGTTTGGTAATTGACAAAATGTTTAAAAAATTTTAAAAATATAAAAAAAGTGAGAAATAGCAAGTGGTGGCAAGTGGCGGCAGAAGATGGTGGTGGAAAGTGATGACGGTGGGTGGTGGGTAGCTGGTGGTGGTGGTGGTGGGTGACGGTGGCGGGTGGTGGGTGGCAGCGAGTGGGTGGTGGTGGTGGTGGTGGCGGGTTGCAGGTGGGTGGCGGATGGCGGGTGGTGGTAGCGGGTGGTAATGGTGGGTGGGTGGGTGGGTGACGGTGGTGGGTGGTAGCGAGTGGGTGGTTGTGGCGGGTGATGGGTGGTGGTGGCGGGTGGGTGGCAGATAGTGGTAGGTGGTGACGAATGGGTGGTGGGTGGTGGTGGCAGGTGGCTGGCGGATAGTGGTGGGTGGTGGCGGATGGGTGGTGGGTGGTTGGGTGACGGTGGCGAGTGATGGGTGGTAGCAAGTGGGTGGTGGTGGCGGTGGCGGCGGGTGGTGGGTGGTGGGTGGTGGTGGCAGGTGGCAGGTGGTGGCGAGTGGTGGTAGCGGGTGGGTGGGTGACGGTGACGGGTGGTAGGTGGTAGCGAGTGGGTGGTGGTGGTAGTAGTGGTGGGTGGATGGCGGGTGGGTGGCGGGTGGGTGGTGAGTGGTGGTGGCAAGTAGGTGGCAGGTGGTGGTGGGGGGCGGTGGATGGTAGTGGCGGGTGGTGGGTGGTAGCGGGTGGATGACAGGTGGGTGGTGGGTGGTGGTGGTGGTGGCGACGGGTGGATGGTGGTGGCGAGTGGTTGGCAGGTGGTTGGTGGGTGGTGGTGGCAGGTGGGTGGTGGGTGGTGGTGGCAGAAGACGGTGGTGGAAAATTATGGCGGGTGGTGACTAGTGTTGGGTGGTAAAAAAAAAAAAAAAAAACTGAAAACTCAAAATGGAAACACATTTTTTGTGTTTTCATTTTTTGGCTAAATTTATAAACTGAGATCACTGATTTATAAATCAAAAATTTTACCAAACAAGTTTTTATTTGAGTTTTTTAAATTTTTGTAAATATAAACAGAAAACAGAAAACGTAAATGTTACCAAACGGCACCTTAATGTGCTTAGCTAATTTAATTTATCTCTGTAATATTCTAATTAGCTTAGCTTAGTATAGCTAGTTTCAATTCAGTTTGTAATAATCAATTAGCTTAGCATAGTTAATTAGTTGGCTTGTAATAAGTAGCTTAGCTTAGCGTAGCTAGCTTACCTTATTTATTCGGACCCTTCGTCGAGAGGGCACAATGTTGTAACAAGGGTGCGTGCGTGTGTGCATGTCTTCCAACCCCATTTCTTTCTCCCTTTTACTTAACCGCTTTTGATGGTTAGTTTAAGGCATATTGCAATTAGCATACCTTATGCTTGTATGCGTGCATCCATTCATTTGTCTTGCATGCATTGGGCTAGGCGCATCATTCAAACTGCATCGTATTTCAATACCTATTTGAATACGTGTATCAATTGTAGCAAATCATATGCCATCTTAGGTAGCCGAGCCTATGTTAATTGCATTTTGCATGTTTTGCATTAGGCATTGTGTATAGTTAGGATCATGCATCGATTTCTAACTAGTTTTCTATTTTGGCTCAGAGTACACTGTAAGTGTTTATGCTTTAGCATCCTTGCATGTGTGTAAGTGACTGTCATGTTTAGCATGCTTTCCATGAGGCTATGTGCTTAAGTGCTTAATTGCATGTATGCTTGTGGATGAAGGCTTTTTTGCTTGAATTGAAACAATTCGAGGATTGTAAGTTTTAAGCCCACTTGAGGGTGGCAAATCATCATCATGTTTTAAGCCCACTTGAGGGTGGCAAATCCGCGCTTTAGCCTACTTGCGAGTAGCACTTTCAAACCATTTTCAAAAAACAAACATGAGTTGTTTTGTTCCAATTTTTGTGATTGAGTCTATACTTGTATGCTGCGCGTATCACATAGTAAAATTAGATTAATAATCGGACAAGAACACATGAGGTTTATAAAACAACATATCTTGTTTAGTAAAGGCCGATCTTTGATCGAGTGAGCGGGAGTGCTCATTTCAGGATCTTCCCCTCTCGTACCCAAGTTCCCGAGCCGAGGCAACTTTGGTGATGACAGACACGTGGCCTTTGGCACGAGTTAGGGTTTTCTAAATTTAACCAAAATAAAATATTTATGTGGCGACTCTGTAATCTGGCAAAGCAGTCCATGTTTGGCGTTTTTCAATTAAAATCGATTTTCCAAAATGATTTGCCGGATTTGGACTCTTTGGTGATTTATCAATCTTACATTGCACTTTGAGAGATTAGATTCAGAACCGTGACAGGAATCCGAACTGTAGTATCTAGAACCCTATTCGCGCCCTCTTTGAAAGAGGGGGCCATGCGGAGAGAGTTCGGGGTAGTCTACAGAAGGAAGTTAAGTTTGTTTGGAATGAGACTTGCGAGAAGTCGTTCCAAGAACTTAAGATTAGACTTACCAATGCTCTAGTGTTGATTGTTCCGGAGAGGGGTTTAAGCTATTCAGTTTATTGTAATTCCTCACAGGAATGTTTGGGTTATGTATGGATGCAAGAGAGGAAGGTAGTAGCCTATGGCTCACGCAGTTGAAAACTCATGAGAGAAATTACCCTACTCACGACCTAGAGTTAGTGGCGATGATCTTTGCCTTGAAAATTTGGAGGCCATATCTGTATGGAAAGAAATTTGAGGTGTTTTCGGATCACAAGAGTCTGAAGTATCTATTTACCTAGAAGCACTTGAACTTGAGGCAGAGGAGGTGGATGGAGTTCATAGAGAACTATGATTTTGAGTTGCATTATCACCCAAGGAAGGTTAATGTTGTGGCCAATGCCTTGATCGGAAATATATTAGCAATGTAGCTTGTATCGCCATATGAGAATGGGAGATACTGGATTCCCTTGGTGAATTTGACTAGCATCTTGGCGAGTCCATTAAGATTGCGGCGTTGTTTATGGTAGTTACTTAAACCTCACATGTGAATTGAGTATTAGAAGCACAGAAGGGTGACCTTGAGATAGAATCCCTCCGAGAGAAGATCTCCAGTGGAAAGGTAAAGAAGGGCTTGAATGTTTATCTCGACCTGAGTGTGAGATACCGTGACCGTTTGTTCATATCGGAGTCCTGCCGAGAGGAAGTACTCCGAGAGTTTCACCATTCACGCCTTGCGGTGCATCCGAGAGGCACAAAGATGTATCACGACCTTGATCGCTAGTTTTGGTGGAGAGGTATGAAGAAGGATGTAGCCGTGTTTATATCGAGGTGCCTTACTTGTCAGCAAGTGAAGGCCGAGCATCAGAGGCCAGCGGGTTTGTTACAACCCTTGCCTATAGACGAGTGGAAGTGGAAGCATGTCATGATGGATTTTGTTGTGGGCCTCTTGAGGACTCAACGGGGTAGTGATGCAATTTGTGTGGTAATTGACTGGTTGACCAAGTCGGCTCACTTTTTATTTATGCGTGTGAGTGACTCGGTAGATTATCTTTCCGACCTTTACATCAGGCACATAGTGAGGTTGCACAGGGTCCCTGTGACGATTGTTTTGAATAGAGATCCACATTTTACAGCTCGGTTGTAGCAGAGCTTACAGAGTGCCTTGGGCACTAAATTGACTTTTAGCACCGTGTATCACCCTCAGACTAACAGGCAGTCCGAGCGAACTATTTAGATCCTTGAGGATATGCTTCGGGGTTGTGTTCTTGACTTCAAAGGGTCTTGGGAGAGGCATTTTCCCTTAGTGGAGTTTGCCTATAATAATAGTTTCCAATCGAGTATTAGCATGTCACCATTTGAAGCCTTATATGGCCAACCGTGTAGATCTCCAGTGTGATGGATTAAGATAGGCGATGCACCTTTGTTGGGGCCAGAGTTGGTTTAGGAAATGATGCAGAAAGTGGCATTTATCCCCAAGCGGTTATTTATAGCTCAGAGTTGCCAGAAAAGTTACGCCAACCGTAGGAGGAGACCCTTGTTTTTTGAGGTGGGAGACCATGTCATTTTAAAGATATCATCTAGGTGGGGTTTGATGAGATTTGGGAAGAGTGGGAAGTTGTCCCCTCGATTTATTGGGCCTTTTAAGATCCTTGAGCGGATCGGGACGTAGCTTACCGTTTAGTGTTACCGCCACAACTTTCCAAGATTCATGATGTATTTCATATTACCATGCTTCGGAAGTACGATCCGGATCTATCGCACGTGTTGGATTGGACTGACTTAGAGATAGATAAGAATGTCTCGTTTGAGGAGAGATTGGTGAGAGTCTTAGATACGTGGGACCAAGTCTTGTGAGGCAAAACAATTCCCTTGGTAAAGGTTTTATGGAAACATCACGAGGTTGATAAAGAAACTTGGGAACATGAGTTGAAAGTCTGCAAGAAGTATCCAGACTTATTCGTTGATGTTTGAACATGTATTGTGCTGTGATTATAATTAATAGAATATGAGAACATTGTATATGTTTTGGAAAGGTGGAAGCATTGTATATGTTGTTTACGTTTTGGAAACATGAGTTTATTACAAACACAACATATGTTTTGAGAAAATATGAATTGTATATTCAATGCTGAGAATCAATTTATCTTGTTGATGAAAATGGATAACCGGAGAATAGGTAATGGCATTGAAATTGATAGATTATCACTATTGTAAATAGTTTAATAATGATTTTAACTTGATTTGAAATTTCGGGGACGATATTCCTTAAGGGAAAGAAATTATAGCGATTCCGATTTTGACCCGACCTTCAATGTATTCCGGGCTCGGGTTTCGTGGTTTAGTGTTGTTGTTCATCTATTTTTCCCTTATTTTCATTTAAGTTTGTCTTTTGGATTATTGTGGTTGTGTTTGGGACAGGTTTGATTGCTTGATTTCGAAACTCTTATTGCCTAGATTTTTGCTCCTCCTCTCGAGCAAAACTTTTTGCTCTCGAGTTGGCTTTGCAAACTCTCAGTACTTTTGTAGGTCTGCAAAACTACTAGAAGAGTGTATCCTACGCTCGAGCGGGTCTTTCTGCACTCAAGCGACCATTTCTTGCGCTCAAGTGGTTGGTCTGTTGCATGCAAAACTACTGGATGCATGTTTTCTATGCTTGAGTGTCACTTCTTGCGGTCGAGCGGTGAGCATCTTTTTTCATTGTGTCTTGGCGCTCAAGCGGGCACTTCTTGCGCTTGAGCAGAACAGCTTATTATGTCTTACGCTTGTGCATCACTTTCTGCGCTCGAGCGAACTATGTATATATTAGTTCGCAGCAGCACCTTTTTACATCACTTTTTACATCTTTTTCCAACAAAACCCTAGATCGAAACCCTCTCTCTCTCTAAAACACACACTCTCTCTTTGTCCTTTTTACATCACTTTTTCACATCTTTTTCCACCAAAACCCTAGATCAGAACCCTCTCTCTCTAAAACTCTCTCTCTCTCTCTCTCTCTCTCTCTCTCTCTACATTTTCACCTAATTCTAGTGATATCTCTACCCACTTGCCTTTGTTAAAAAGTTGGCGCATCTCAAGGGCTACATTTTGATCCAATTAAAGCTTGGTTTCGGCGTCCTTGAAGTTTCTCCATATCTCCCTTTGGTCATCTAACCTTGAGGCAGGGATTTTCTACACCTTCTTATGGTTTTTAACTTAGTTATTGGTTGTTATGTAACAATGGTGGGTTTTGAGAGTATTTTGGACAAGGGTTTAGGATATAAAATTAAAAGAGGGGTTTCTAGTGACTGTGATATAAATGGTCATGGGATTTGAAAATGAGGTTATATTGTGTCACAATTATTGATTTTGGCATTTGGGTTAACATTTGGGAAAGAAGGAAGTTAACCTAAAATAGTTCAAATATTTATTTTGTACAACTTAATGAAATTGGTATTATAAATATGAAATTGGATGAATGTTGATGTAAATGGTGGAGTTGGATATGCATTACCTCACACTTTTGGAAATTTAAATAAATTATATGTCTTGAGATTGAATATCTGTTTAGAAATATCTATATTGGGTTATCGGTGGAGAATAGTTATGATTGATGTAAAATTGCATGAGAATTAGGTGAATTAAAACTAATCTCTTGTGGGTTGTTATTGAATGTGACTATATTTTAAATACATTGTATATGTATGATTGGTTGGGAGGAGAAAGGGGATATACTACATGTTTGGGAGGAGATAGGAGATGGACTCCATTGAATTAAGTTGGCCTTTGTGTCCTGAGTGAAAGTTCCGAAACCACGTGTATACATGGGTGTCGATCTCACTGACGAAATTTTTTTGAAATGGCAGATTGAAGTGTTTGTGTAATAATTATGTTCATTTGGGAACCACTGAGTTGTAGTCTTAGATGGATCATCTGAAATATAATAAAACTGGCTCATGAATTAAGATGAAATGAATTAACTTGAATTGACGAGATGGAAAAAGGGATTAAGATGTGAATTTTTGCACTTTATGATTATATAGAAAATGAATGTTTTATCACTGACCTTGTAAATGCACATTTTACTTATACTTTCGTTAAAACTCATTTATTGTGTTAGGTTGTTCCTACTATGCTTTGGCGCACCCTATCTGGGAAAAATCATTTTCCGATGTTGATGATATGCCTCTGCCAAGGCAGTAGCTCGAAAGGAGTTTGGAGCATGAGCTTCACCTTTTGTACTTATTTGTATAGCCAAGGGCTTAAATTGTATAGAATTAGACTCTTTTTTGTTGTAACCAAGCAATGACTTGAAAAGATGTAAGCCTTTAGGGCATATAATTATCTGTTTAATTTTCATTCCTCTTTACTATTTATAACACATGCTTTAGATTCATGATGAACAATTTATGAATGTATCTCACATGTGTCACTTTTGTTTAACAATTCAGGTTAATGGAAGTTTATTATTTTGATTACGTTGTCTTATGTATATTGTGTTAGGTCGAATTATAGTAATTATTTCAAGGCATTACAGGTTTAAAACAGGGAATCAAGACCAATGATTGGCTTTTGAAGACAAAAGTAACAGGCCCTACAACCGCTAATGATTGTCCTTCAAGGACAAGAGTAGTAGGCCCAGCCGACACGGTGGGTTTGTAGGTACCAGGAGTACCAAATTAGTTTGTTATGCAGAACAAGCCTAAGATGATACCAACCCAAGGCAAGGCCTTCAGAAGCAATGAAAGAATGATTAAGCCTCCTTTGGTGGCCCAAACCAATTAGGTTTTACTTAAAAATCCTAAAACAAAGAAACCAGAAATGATTCACGTCATCTCTAAATCTCAGAGGAAAAAGATCCAACGAAGGTTCACTCAGTACCAGAAGGATCTCAGGGAAGCTGTTGATGGCACTTCCTTGTTGCAATCAAAGAGGTCAAATGGGGGAAGGTTCGAAGCCTGTTCCCAAGCTCAACAGAAGTGCTAGCAGAGAGAACTTGGCTAAAGTTCATACTGAGCTAAAATTGAAAGAACAATCAAGTGTGCCAGGCCTCAAAAAGGCTTTAATGGAGGGTAATGAGGACAGTGAGACAGATGAGAAAAGTGAACCAGGCCAACAACAAGTATTGGCCGAGGAAGATATGTTCGAAGCTTTCATGGCTAAACAGTCAGTGTCTGTGTTCAAGGCAGATCAACAACAGGCTCCTATTAAGGAGCTTTCTAGTTCAGAGGTTCCAGAATGTAGTATAGAAGATGCTCCCTAACCATCTGGTCTAGTTAATGTAGAAGGAGAGAAAATACAGCCAGTGGTACGATTTGGCTCATTCTCTCCAATACCAATCAATATGGTGTATGTATTGCCGCAGGAATTCCAAGCAAAAGAAGGAAATCAAGAAGGGTAGGAGGATGACCCCATAGAAGTTTCTAGCGAAGACTCAGAAGCCAGCATAGTTCAGGGTGAGTCTGAAGTAACAGGGTCTATGGGGACTGAGGAAGAAAGTGAAGAGATACGTATAGTTAACCTATCATACCCCTTTGAATTTCTTACATCAATAATGACTTAGCATGTGAAACCCTTGTACAATAAGGCATACTTCGATGGAGTAAAAATGAATAGGGTACTAGTGGATAATGGGACAGGAGTAAATCTACTTCCTCGTTTATCTTTGAAAAAATTGGACAAAAGGAATCTCAGGTTAATCCCAACAAGTACGACCATTGCTGGTTTTGTTGTGGACAAACAGATGGCCCATGGCATATTACCCATTAATCTGAGTGTGGGAACAAGGGATTACATGACTGCCTTTTCTGTCATAGACAGTAATGCCAAATATAATGCCTTACTTGGTAGAGATTAGATTCACACTAACAAATGTGTGCCCTCATTTTTGCATCAAAAGGTGATGATAGCCTTGAACAATGGAGAGACAGAGGAAATAGATGCAGACCCGCAGCCCTTCATTGCTTGTGCAGACTTTGCAGAAGCAAAGTTGTATACTGAGAGGGTGGTTCCACTGAGCATACTGAGGAAGCCTGATGGGACAGCCAAAATGACAGCTGATGAGGAGTTGGCACACCTGAAACACTTGGTGCAAGAGAGTACAAATGATGAGTACACCCTCAAAGATACCAACAATGCTTGGTTGTAGACAGGAGGATCAAGATGCTAGACCTTTGGCTTTGGTGAAGTTCTTCACATTGGATATCAATGCAATAGTCTAGAAGGTGCGAAAGGAAGAAAGGAATGAATGGTTGCTGCAAACATGAGCAACAGGAGTCCAAACCATTGGTTCTAAACAAATATTGTGCATTAGACATTGAAACTTAAGTCCAGGAGATACAGGAGGAAGAGACCCTATGGATAGACTTTGTCTACGAAGAAGAAAGCAAGTGGTTGAGCCAGAAAAGGTTGTGACAGATCAAGGTGAGAATGTTGTTTCAAAGCCAGCAGAAGTTGAAGGAGAAACAGTGGTAAGCACTCAGATGCATGATCCTTTAGAAGAGATCAATCTAGGAGATGCATCAATGCAACATCCTACCTACATAAGTGCCTGGTTGGATCCTATAGCCAGGAACCAGTTATTGGCCCTTCTGAAGGAATACAAGGATTGTTTTGCTTGGTCTTACAATGATCTGCCTAGATTGGATAGGTTATTGGTGGAACATAGGCTTCCAGTTAAGCCAAATTTTAAACCATACAAGTAGAAGCCTAGACGAATGAGTCTTGAGTTGATCCAAAATGTGAAGGGGGAAATCACTAGGCTCCTTAAGCCAGGCTTTATTAGAATAACCAAGTATGTTGAATGGTTGTCAAACATAATGCCTGTGATTAAGAAGAATGGCAAATTGAGGGCCTGTATTGACTTTAGAAATCTAAACTTGACAACTCCAAATGATGAGTACCCCATGCCTGTAGTGGATCTGCTGGTAGATAGTTAGTAGAACACAGGATTTTGTCAATAATGGATGGTATATGCATTACAGAGGAAGATGTTCACAAGACAACCTTTAGGTGTCCTAGGAATAATAAGACCTTCGAATGGGTTAAAATACCATTTGGCTTGAAGAATGCTAGAGCAACATATCAAAGAGCAATGAACACCATTTTCCATGATCTCATTGAAGGGTACTTGGAGTGCTACATTGATGATATTGTCGTAAAATCTCAATTTATGAAAGAGCATCTAGTCCACTTGACAGCAGCCTCCAGAAAAATATGGAAACTGGTGCTCATTCACACACTCTAACTACTCAGAGGAGCAAAGTTTTGCTTTCTTGACTAAGAATGAGGGGCTGATTCCCAAAGCTTCAATGGGGTGCGGGGTCTTTCACACTATTTTGATCGACAAGGTAGAGGTATACCATGCCAAAAGTAAGTTGTCTTCAAGGCAGCGAAGACGGTCGAAAGGGACGTATAGATAAACTATAGAGTTGCATGAAGAGGGAGGAATTGCAGTAGGGTCATCAAATTCAACAAATCTGTGATGAATCCGCTCCCTTGTTTGTGGTTGGGTTGGTGTTGGCCAAGCATTCTAGTCAGTATTTTCAGTAGAAAATGAGACAACCTCATCCCATGCAGAAGGTTTTTAAACAGATGAAAAACTTTCAAGATCCATTTTGGTAAGTGTTTGGTCTAAAGGCTCATATTCTGTGAAAGCCTCCATGACTTTTATAAATGAAGGAAGATAAATATGGCTAATAAATGCATGAAAATTCTTTCAAAATCGGTCATCATTGTCCAAAACCTCCTCGTCTGCTTGATCAATGAAAAAGAGAGATTGATTAACCATTGGAGATGTATTAGTCCCTTCGTTTACACAGATAGTGAAGGTAATATTCGAGCATAAGAAAGAATTTAATGAAGTTCAGTGCTTCATTGCTTGAAGATGGTTACACTTCCAAGATAAATAAAGTCCATGCATGTCCTAGGATGTGGGCAAAGTGCACTGATCCACTAATATTACCAAGTATTGACTATATTAGTGTAGGGGGTAATATTGCTATATATTTTTTATAGTCTTATCACAGCCTAACACATGGATTATAAGGGGTAAATTGGGGATCAGTGAAGATCTCCAACCATCAAGAGACGCGTGGCAACCTCCAAATAATGGCAATGGATCCGCAAGACATGGGAATAGTCAAGATATCCAAGGTGACATGGCCAAACCATGGAGAGTGGAAGAATAGTGGTGACCAAACTGATCAAAATCGCAAGCCACACTCAGTGATCATGGAGATCATTTCGACAGTTATCACTTACTTCGACGAATTATCAGCCACTTCGACGGCTATTTTCAGAGCCTATAAATAGAGGAGAGTACTAATAATGCAGGACCCAGAACCAGATCCAGAAAGCCAGTTTATTTACTTATTTTTTCCAATCCTTTTAATTTCATGCTTTACATTCCTATACTGCATTTCAAATTCGCAGGAGTAATTCTAAGTTAGTCTGTCACTGTAATCCTCTTTGAAGCTATGAAAGTGTGAAGATACCATTATAAGTTTCTGTTTACTTAATAAAATATTGGTTTCTGATACTATTGTTTTCCCCTCCCCTCCCCCCCCTATTTTTATAAGTCATCTTAATTTTCTCCTAAAAAGTAAGCCATCAGTAAAAGTTCTCTTCATTGAGGCTACTAAAAAATTTTCGAAGCAATCATCTGACTAATTGGTTAGTATTTATTAAATTCTATAAGAACTTATGGATTTTTACTGACACGCTCAAATTACATTTCTAACCTTTGAAAATGAAAAAATATCAACACAAAATTAACTAAAAATATGAAATTTCTAGTTGTTCTCCTATATAATGATAAGTTTACTTGAATTATTAATTTAAATAAATTTCTAATATCATTAAAAACTGTTAATAGACTTGATAATTTATTAATAAAGAATCATTTGTTATGAAATTAGAAATGTCAAGAGGCATCATGTAATTTTTCAAACTACTGGAAACAAATTATATTTTAAACAAATATCAAAAGGTGTATTTGTAATTTACTCAAAATTAATTTTAAATATAGAAATAATTACATGAAACTTGATACTTATAGTTGAACAGTACAACAATATATATTTATAATCCCTACTATTACCACAAAAAAATTACCTGACCCAACCCGACAATCATGACAACAAAAACTACTAAGTCCCATAATTACTCAACACCACTCTCAGAATGCGAAAAAAAAATAATGAAAAAGTACCAAATTTCATAAGACCTGAGCCCGCAATCTCTTCGAAAAAGATCAAATATACGCCATCTTCCAATACAAAATTATGTCTTTTGTGATTTAATTTAAAATTAAAATATTTCACTCATAATTTTAAAAATATCACTAACACATTTTTGTTCAAAAATTTAACTTGTAACCACTTTTCCCTAATGTGAATGCCTTTTTTTATTTTTTATTTTTTTATCTTTTGTAATGTTTTCATTTCATATCAAAACATTCATTATTATCATTCATAATTTTAAAAATATTATAAATACATTATATCATATGAATTTTTTTATATACAAATTCAATTTGTCAATAATTTTTCATTATTAAAATACCTACTTCTGTTTTTAATTCTTAAATTTATGTAAGGATTTACAAAAGAAAAGAAAAAGAAAAAAATAGCAACTTTTATTTTTATTTCATTCACTTTTTCTTTAACTATTCTTTTTTTTTTCCTTTTTTCTTTTTTCTCTACAAATGCCTCCTCAAATTTAAAATCTAAGGTTCTCACTAGCACATATATTTATGCAGATTTTTTTCATCTTTCACTCTCTTTTTTTTTTCTCTATTTTCGAGAAAAAAAATTAAGATGATTAAATATTAAAAGTTACATGTTTAAATCACATTTGTATTATAAAAAATAGATAGCTACTTTTGAAATTATAATTATCGTTCATTTTTTTAAAACAAATGTAATTCAAATATTTTCAATGCTTGTTGGTTCTTTCCTAGCTGATCGATTTTCATTTGAAGAGAAGAAAAAAAATTATCAATTAGTCATATTATCAAAAAAAATATTACAAATTCATGAAAAAAATTATAATTTTAGTTATTAAGGTGCATGAAAATTTTCATTTTTCTATTTTTTTTTAAAAGCATTCAATAAATTAAAATTTTCCCAAAAATAAACAATCCAATACTGATAAAATTGACATTTTATAAAATAGTGTTATTGACGAAGTCAACTAATGGTTAACTAGTGGATTGGGGAATGTGTACTGCAATAATTAACAAAAAAAAAAAAAAAAAAAAAAAAAAAACATATATATATATATATAGACACGTTTGGTTTGTATTTGTGAAATAATTTTGAAAAATAATTTTTGGAAAAAATATACAAAATTTAAAATTTTGTTTGGTTGTATATTTTGAAAATAATTTTGGAGTTTGGGATTTTTATTTTTATTTTTATAGTTGAATAGATGGGCATTACAAGATATGAGAGTTTTAAAAACCAAGGTTATTTTTTTTTTTTTTTTTAATCCAAAAGTATAAATTTTGTTGCACAACAAATTTGAAAACTAATTTCAGTTCTAGCAAGGACAATCGCTAAAAGATTATTCCCAAAAGTAAAAAAAAAAAATGAGCTTTTAGAGGCAATTTTAAAAATGTTGCTAATAAATGTATTTTTAAAGACAAAATAACTAGGTCCCCAAAAAAAATTTATTCTTTTAGACAAAACTTTTAATCCCAAAAGGTTAGTAATTCATCAACTAATGTCTAATTTTGTTACTAAAAATAAAATAATAACACTTTTGGCAACAAAAATATTTTGTTCCTAAAAAGTGATTTTGTCCTTAAATTTTTATCACTAAAACCTTAATTTCTTGGAGTGGGGTGTGAGAGAAAAAATAATTAATTGATGTATGAAATATGAGAGAAGAAGGGATGAGAGAGAAAAAGTAATTGGTTGATGTGTAGTAGAGACAAAAGTGATTTTGGATTTTTTTTTTTTTTTTTTTTTTGTAAATTTCAACCAAACAATTTTTTGAAATTTTTGCTCAAATATTGTCTCTCAGGAGACAAACCAAACAAGTCCGTAGTTATCAATATTCAATTATCTTAATTTTTTACATGAATATTCTATTCAACAAGTATTAAAAAATAAACGTTTCAAATCACTAAAGTGAGCCTCAAATGAGCCTACCGTGTCCGAATACTTTCCCAAGTTAGATGATCAACTTGAGAGAATCCAGTCCTTAATAAAAAAAAAAATAAAGTTTAAGAACACAAGTTAATTACAAAATTAAACATAAAATATAAATAAATTTTCAAAAATTGGTCCCACTAATAAATTTCGTAAGATCTAATGCATTCATTTATATTTTATGTCATGTTTCATAACTCGTATTGGCGTTCAATTATGGGGTGAGTGTGACCCATTTTCCCAACAAAACAATTTTCTTTCCTAATTGAAAAATTAAGATTCTTAAAAAGGATCGTCACTTTCTGTGCTGTGGACGGTGGACGGAAAAGAATAAAGTGAAATTGCAGATTAGTTGTGGTGTGGTATGGACTGATTCTGTTTACAATCAACAACATCATGAAAATTATATCCAAATTATTTTGACATACCATAATTAATAATAATCATAGGATATCTGACATCAAAGGTTTATATATGATAGCCATGGTATGGTCAATGGTCATGATGGAATCAAATGACAATTGAAAGGAAAAACATAAGCCCAGCAAGAGAAAAGAAGAATCATATTCACATCCTTCTCCCCTGGACTTCCTCAAATGGTCATTTGTATCAAACTCTCTGTATCATTTGTGTGGTAAAATGATAGTTTTGAATTGCAATATTTTTTACCGTATTATTATATTAGAATACAATATAATGAGTATGGGTTGTCTGTTGTGTGCGATGAAACAACACAAATTATTGTCTTTATTAGTGGGATCCACCTTCATCTCATTATGATGATTTGAACCCTTTCATTTAAACAGTTTGAAAAATCAAATTAATTGGATATCGGTAATAATATGATTGAATCAATTTTGTCTAAAAAATAATGGACAATTTGCTCCATAAATCAAACTTGCTGTTAATTTTTTTAAAGAAAAATATAATCCAATCATGTGGCTAACAATGTTTGATCAACTTAATTTTTTTTTTCATGAATTATCCACTCAATGGACCTTAATGAATGGTTCGGAAATTTTGAAGAAAACAAGAACTTTTTTTTTTTCCTTGGGAAGTGTGGGGGCATATTTTGTGAATGACAGCACGTGGCTGGGGTCACACCGACATGTCAGCCAGAGTGCCACGTGGCTTGGTCATGTGCGAGATGATCTCGGCTAGGCCGAGGTTATCTTTGGAGATATCGAAATTTGAGATGAGCGGATAAGAGACAAGAGTCCTAGAATAGGAGAGGATCTCAATTGGATAAAGATAAAACTCTTAAGGGAGTTAATCTCCATCTAGCTAAGAGTCCAGGATGAGTCTTGAGCCAAAGTCCATTGAAGCTAGGCTTCTACAGAGATCAGGTTAATGCTGGCTATAAAAGTAAGGCACCCTCGTGAGTCTAAGGTATGCTTTTTAGGCTCTGTCTAGTAAGTTAATCACCATTGGCTATCTTTGAGAGATAATTACTAACTTGATTGTCGGAGTTCCCCCGGGTGGACGAACCACCGCCGGATTCTTATCTTTCTGTAACAAGTTGTTCGGGCTTAATTTATTCTGCCGATGCTCTCCTACTGAGTTTTCCTGTTTGGTTATGTGGTTAAAAATCAACACCCACAATTTGGTACTGTCTGTGGAAAAGTAAGGAGAATAGATGGCCAACGACAGACAGAAAGAAAAGGTCGGGGACAACATCCCTAGCGAGAGTGGCAAACACGCCGATCCTAATGTGGAGGAGGAGAACTATAATGAAGGACCTCAAGATTAGAATCCCGGGGGAAAAGACGTCGGCCAAGAGGGAAACGCATTGAAGAAAACATGTCAAGGCGGGTATTACAACGAAAGCGACCTCCAGATATGGAAAGATAGATACCTGAGGAGGGACGACAAGATGAAGGGAATGGCACACAAGTTGGCAGACCTACAATCGGTTGTCAACTTCATGATGCAGAACAACGTCATGCAGCCACTGTTTCCATTGAGCGACATGTCGATTCCAGCAGCCAAGAACGATGCTCAGAAAGGGGGGCAAAAAGCGGTCCCAACAGTCCCTCAGCATGACAAGGTGAAGGAACACTCGCATTGGCCTTCACGGGATGCCAAGCAAGCAGAGTCAATTAGGGGAGAGTCTTAGAGGATGCCTCGTACCAAAGGAATTATGTCTAGGAACATCAGCATGTTCAAGGGAAGGAATTTTGTTTTGATACGATGAATAAAGAGAAGTCCAAGAGGACTCATAACGACGCTGGAAACAGCGCACCAAAAAAGATGAAATCTGTTGACAGAAGAGCTCCTGGTCGAACTAAGGAGGATTTGAGGGACTACCTCCAAAGGAAGTGGCAGAATGACAACGTCACATCCCCGGTCAAGCCGAGAACACCATTCTCAATGAAGTTGGATAAATTTGAGGCCCCAAACAGGTTCCACATGTCAAGATTCCAAATATATTACGATAAGTTCGATTGGAACTTTCACATCGGCTTATATTTGAATTCAATGGCATTGTATACCGGGAACGAACCGTTACTTTGCAAGGTGTTCCCCTCATCCTTTGGGGAAATTGCATCAAATTGGTTTCACAAGTTACTGAAAGTAATTGTGAAGAGTTAGAAAGGCCTGGCCGAGATGTTTGTGACCAGGTTTGCTACAAACAAATTGCAGTTGTTGAGGGTAGACTCCCTAATGGCTCTGAAAATTGGCGAGGGTGAAAACCTCAGGGTTTATGCCAAAAGGTATTATGAGGTATTCAACCGAATACCAGGATGCAACCAGCAGTTGGTGGTCGTATCTTTTAAGAATGGCCTGAAAAATGACTGCATGCTTTGAAAGTCACTAGCAAAGACTCTGCCGAAGAGTATGGAGGAGCTCATGGCCAAGATCGAGAAATATGCGAGAACAGAAGAGGATACGCTAGGAACAAAGGCGTCGAAACAAGAGAAGAGGAACGACTCGCCGAAGCGAAGCCAAGGTAATACAAATTTTAATAGACAAAGAAACAGGACTGAGGGCTGCACAAGCAGTTACCACTGTGTTCCGGATCACAGTTTATAAAGTCCAGGAAAGGATCAGGAACCAGCCGTATTATAGAGCACTAAAAAAGATTCTTGACAAATTTATGGGAAGAAACCTTGGGAAGCACTGTGCCTACCACAATGAAGATGGGCACCTGACTCAGGGGTGTAGAGCCCTGAAGACGTATTTGGAAGATCTGGTTAGACAAGGTCACTTAGGGGACCTAGTAGATGAGGCCAGAATGAGGGAAAAGCAAGCAAGGCTGCCCCAAGCACCGACAGCACCACCTCCACCAACACCACAATCGCAAACAGACGAACCTCGAGTGATCAATGTGATTCATTCGAGGGTTAATGAGAACGAGGTATGTGGGAAGACTCAGAGGGTGAAGCACTTGTAGCATGTGTATCAGGTCCAGCAAAAGAGGCCTAGGACAAACGAGTGTCAGGGACCAATGGTGTCCTTTACTGAAGCAGACCTAGTGTAATGACCCAGAATTTTTTTTTTTTTTAAATAGCTAGTGCATAATTTAATTGAGTAAATTTTCGAATTTGATTGCTATGTAAATTCTGTGAGAAAACAGTTTGGTTTTGTATTTTTTTTTAAATATTTCCCGATCTCAAAAAATTATGAAATTTTTATATGTTGTTCCCATATGAGTGTATCACGTTAGATAAAAATTTCAGAATTAAATGATGAGTGTTTATTTTATGAAAATTCACAGACTGATTGGTGTTCAATTTACTTTATAACAGAATTTGAAATTGAATTTTAGGTGTTCAGACCAAGATTTGAGATAAATTTGTTGGGACTATTTTGGTATATAATTTGAGGGACTTATGGGTGAGACCATGATTTAGATTTAATTTAACTTGAGTTTATTTAATGACTCATGTTTAACTGTTTGGTCATTTTTAATTAGGTGATTGGTAGTAACCACCTTAAGAGTTGTTATTATTTATTATATAGAATTATAATAAATAGTTGATAGTTGATTTTATGGTGTATACCATATAGTGAAAAATTATATATTTTATAAAGAATGAAATTGGGTATATTTTTGGGAGTAAACAAAATATTATATTTTGTGATGTACAAAAATGTTATATTTTTGTGATGAGAAAAATTATATCATTTTATAATTTATGTTATCAAAGTTTAAAATATTTTATAATATATTTTATATTAAGTTTTGTGATGTTATACCCATGGGGAAGCAAACCCATGTGGGGTTGTCCCCCACTCCCCTCCCATTTTTCCTTTTTCCATCATACTTCTCCCTTTCTTCTCCATTTTTTTGCTTTTCCCTCATTTTGGTGAGCAGAGAGCTTGTCTCATTGCTTCATCTCTCTTCCTCCCATGGATATTCAAGCTTTGAGCTTAGAATGAGAGTCTTTAAAGTGAAATTTTGTAAAAGTTTTGTCAATGAAAGTCAGAGAGCTCGTTGTGATCTTCGCAACAGTAGTCTCGGATTCATGATTATGCAAGATTTGCCTTCGAGATCTGCTTTTCTTTATTATTTGAGGTAGGGACTTTCTTCATATTTTTACATTAAAGCTATGTTAGAGTTATTTTGAGAAAATATA
Source organism: Camellia sinensis (assembly GCF_055761805.1). Classification (NCBI taxonomy): domain Eukaryota; kingdom Viridiplantae; phylum Streptophyta; class Magnoliopsida; order Ericales; family Theaceae; genus Camellia; species Camellia sinensis. The sequence continues at coordinate 118,590,848 of NC_138966.1, forward strand.
TCATTATAAGAGGTATTGCATATATTTTTTTCAGATTTTTGTTAGGTAATTTTTGGAAGAATAATTATGTTGGAATGTTAAGAAAAGTGGTATTTTGAGGTTGATTTGGGAAGACCACCTTGTGCTAAAATTTTGTTGCTAAAAATCTAAAAATTTAATTTTAATAGTTGTATGGATTGTATTTACATCATATTTTGATTAGATGATTTATTTTGAGAAATATTAAGTTGAAATATTTTTTTATCTTTGATTTGGAATATATTTTTGAGAAAAAATAAATTTATGTTGACGAATATTGAGTAAATGCTTAAGTTGGTATTATAGAGTTGTTTTGGGATTAAAAACTCAAAGTGTTATATTCATGATATTTTATAAAAAGATGATATGTTGATGATTAAGTTGTGTTCATTTTTATGAAAATAAAAATATGAAATGTGGACTTTCAAACTCATAATCTTGAAAATGTTGCTATTGGGCATATTTCATAATTTTTTATGTAAATATCATGTTGGTTAAGTAATTTTAAAAAAAGTTGTGAAATTGTTATTGATAGAGAATTTAGTAAAAATATTACATCTGTAAATAGCTTGGCATGAAAAATGGTTATATTGAAATATAATTATGTTTGAGGGATGAGGCATGTAAAGTTAGGTTTGGTATTATTAATTTAAAATTTTTTGAATATAATAAATTTACTAATGTAGTGGATTAAATTAGTTTTGGTTAAAAAGTTATATCCGTTATGGTTAAAAGTGTGTTATTAAGATTATACCATAACTTTTGACATAGTATGATGGAAATGGTAATATTTAATAAGTAGGGATTTCTTTTCAGTTATATATACGTTTTTGCAAGATCTAGATGATTTTCGAAATCATTATTTGATTTGTTTTGAAAATTGATTGTTGATTCAAGTAGATGAGAGATTTTTTTTTAAAGTAGGTTTACTTTCTTGTTCCTTTTAAAATAGAAATTGAGAGTTTTGATCTATGAGGATTGAAGAAAGATATTTTTGGTGACTTTTTTTCAACAAATGAAAGTGAGTGATTTTGGTGAGAAAGCCTAGAAATTCGAAGTTTTTAAGAAAGATGTTGATAATCTTTGAAAATGTTATATTTATTTTGTGTGCCAAAATAAATGATGTTTGAAAAATTATTTATTTGTTTACATATAAATGATGGCTTTCATGGAATATGAGAATTGCTGAAGTTTTGAAAATTGTTGTTTAAAATGTTGATATAGTCTTGAAGTGACTAAATAGTTGAGATTATTATAAGTGTAGGAATTATGTTGTCCCATGGATGAATTGGAATAAAATTATTTATATTCATCTTGAGAAATTATATTGAAATGAGAAATGAGAATTTTGATTACAATGAGAATATTTTGTGGAAGTATTGAAAATGAAAGAAATATTGTAACGCCCTCAAAATAAACCCATTAACCATACAATCTTGACATGCTTAGACATAAGAGAATAAAGCATAATATCATTCATCAGAGTATTCATTACAAAATGTATTACATGTTGACAACAAAAGTAAATGTCCTATAGGCTTACAACTTTCCAAGTCAACACTTGGTTACAAAAGGAGAGCACTAACCCTACACAAAATAAGCCCTTGGCTTGATATACATGTAATACAACAAAAATAAACAAAATAGTCTTTAACTCCCACAGCTATCCAAGCTAAGATCTCGGAGGCAGCATAATACCTGAACCTGAAAGTGATGTCCCATATAGGGTGAGCCAACGCCCAGTAGAGATATGCTAAACATAATATGAGAAATAACTAAAACATTAGCATTTGATAAATGTTTAACTCACACAACTCAATTCATAATTCATTTCAATTACATGACAAATATGTCCATGTTTCATTTCTCTTTCCTTTACTTAACCGATTTTCAATTCATAGACATGGCTCAGAACCTGGCCAAACAATTCCCATGAGACCACAACTCACATCAACAATACTTCCATAATTCACAATAGATACACATATTTGTTGTATCAATAACACATTTAAACACTTCTATACTTCACAATAGATACACATATTCGTTGTATCCACACTTCAATAGATACACATATTTGCTGTATCAATGGAGTCCATCCCTTATCTCCTCCCAAATAATATCCGGTTTAGGAGTCCATCCCCTTTCTTCCCCTAAACTGTGGAGTACATCCCTTATCTCCTCCCACACAACATGATGCATATAAACACGTATCATATACATAATCAATCAATACATAAAATTAATGTATTATTCCAACCGTCATATTCAATGACATATCCAACTGATTAGTTTTAATTCACCTAATCATCATGCAGTGTCTACAACAATTAAGACTATCCTCCACCGATAGCCCAAAGCAGTTATTTCTTAACAGATAATAAATGCATTAAACAGATAATTTAACAACAATTTCAATGGTGAGCGATTAATAAATCCGACTCCACCATTCCATGTCATATCATGCTAATTTCATTAATTCCATCCCAATTCCATCTCTCACAAAGAAAGTCATTAATTACAGTAATGATCCAATAAAATCCAAATACGGCATTTCTCCCACTTTTCCCATTATTGACCCGTTGGTCTAAATATCAACCATGATAATCATTAATCTCAATTTAAGACCCAAAATACACATTCATCGGCTAAAATAACAAAACCCCTCTTTCTCAATATTCCAAATCTTAAACCCTAACACCCAAATCGAACCATTTATACAAAATGCTCAAAATCTATGTCAAAGCTCATAGGGATGATTAGTTATCCCTACCTCAAATTTGGAGCCCAAAGAGAGAAGATGAAGAATTTCGAGATGCTCCAAATCCCAAGATTTTTGGATCAAAATGTAGCCTACAACGAGATCAACACTTTTTACAAAGGCCCAAGGGTAGAGGATCACTTCTACTAGATCAAACCCTAGAGAGAAGCTGGGATTTTAGAGTGAGGTGCTCTCCAATGGAGGTTTTGAAAATGTAGGAGAGAGGAAGAAAATCAAAAAGTGATCCAAAATGTCACTTTTTGGATTGAAATAAGGGTCGCCCCGCTCGAGCGTGGAACTCCTCGCTCGAGCGTCAGACACAGACTCACACTCGAGCGTCAAAAGTGCCGCTCGAGCGCCGGATGCACACTTCCAGAAGTTTTGTAGACCATGGTCCCCGCTCGAGCACCAGAACAAAAACGAAAGGTCCTGCTCGAGCATCAAAACTCCTGCTCGAGCATACGACGACCTACAGAGACAAAATATTGGGAGATGAATATTCACGCTCGAGTGTCAAAACGCCTGCTCGAGCGGAGAAGCAACAACAAAGGTCCCGCTCGAGCGTCAAAAGCCCCGCTTCAGCATCAAGGCCAAAATCTGGGCTTCAACTTTTGATTTCTAACACAACCAACCTGTTCCAAGCCTGCCCAACACAACCCAAGACTCAAATACAAAGAGTAAAGGATGGAAATGAGAATAAGACAACAACATAGCCATGGAACCAAGTCCGGAATGCAATAACCAAAGGAACGGAAAACCGGGATCGCTATAAATATTGCCTTGTATTATTAATCATTGCATTGGCATATCAATTCATTTGATAATGATGAGCTTTGAAATTTGATTTGAAAACTTTGCATTGAGAAAGGAATGTTGGGAAATAAGTTTTCGTGAAATGATTTTGGGGTAAATACGGTGGTAAGTCTTGAAAGGTGGTGTAAATGATAGGTGTTGAGCCTTCTAGTTAATACTGGTAAAATGATAAATTACAGGTGTCAAGCCTTCTAGTTAATACTGGTAAAAATGACAAATTGGTAGTACTTGTATAGTCTACTTGTAGACACCAGCCTAGAAATTACCTGAGTCGTATTTACCATCTTGAAATTTTATTAAAATTGTTGGATTAATGTGTTTTCAAAATGGCATTGTGCGTAAGATTTTCAAAAGATGAGAAAAATAGTTTAAGCATGACATGGCATATGCATTCATCTCATAAGACCATATAAAATTGATTTGATGAATTGTTTAATTATTTGATTCAATTGATAATGGGATAATTGAATGAATTGAAAAGGATGTCCTATTGCTATTGAAACATGTTTATTTATTTAAGTTAACTTGTTGTGGTTAATTAAATAAATTGGATTTAAGAGTTTATGCAATAGAATCATATGGTTTTGACATGATATGATATTACGTAAATGTATGAGTATCTTTGTACCCGCATATCTTCTAATGTTTTAATATGAGATTGCTTGGTGAGCTAGTAGTTGCTCACCCCTTGCCTGTACATGTGTACAAGGAATGCTTTTCGGATTTGAAGATCAAACAATGTTGTTTGGCTGAGTGCTTTCTTTTTTCTTTTTTCTTTTTTGTAAAGAGTAGTGTCCTCTCTTTTATTGTAAGCCTTAGAGCATTTCTTTTATTTGTACGTAAATGTCATTGTTGTATAACGAGAGGGAATATGTATATTTAATTATTCATCATTTTCATCCAAGGATGAAATGTTATTTGTAAATGGACTTAATTAATGAATATTGGTAAGGTTATCCGAGTAATAAAATACGAGACGTTACACCTAGACATGGTACAACATCCACATAATGATGCTCTTGTAGTATCTCTCAAGATTGAAGAATGCCAGGTAAGGCGCATTCTGATTGACCAAGGCATCTCTTGTGAATCATGTATGTCAGATGTTACAAGGAGCTCGGTCTTCACCGAGATGATTTAAAGCAGTCCAACAGCCTAATGGTCGGGTTCAATGGAACGCCGACATGGCCTCTGGGAGCAATAAATTTAGAGGTACAAGAAGGCACCAAGAAGGTAAGCACATAGTTCACAGTAATTGACACTCCCTTCCCTTGCAACGTTATCTTGGGAAGGCCATTGTTGCATGCAATGAGGGTTGTTTCCTCAACACTACACCAGCTGTTGTAGTTTCCAACGGAGCATGGAATTGAGGAAGTCAGAGGGCATCAAGTGCGGGCAAGGGATTGCTCCATGGCAGCAATGAAATCCGCCTGCAACGTGCGAGAAGTAGAAACAGTAGAGAATAAGGACGAGGACCTGGAGGACCTTGGCAAAGAGTCGGCCGACAAAAGTACGGAAGCCTTGAAGAAAATTCTGGTCCAGCAAGGGAATGAAGAATACTTCTTCCTTCTCAGCTCAGTCTTGGCCGAGAAGGAGGAAAGGGAGTTAGAAGGATTCTTGCTAGCAAACATAGAGATGTTTGCCAAGACGCCCTACGAGATGCTTGGCATTGACCCTGAGGTCACATGCCATAGACCAAAGATAGACAGGTCGGCTAAACCTGTCATTCAGCGAGCAAGGAGGCCAACTGTAGATGTGCTCGAACGTCCTGGGCTCCGCGCGCGAGATGGCATGGAATCCCGGTTTGTTCATTAGCATACTACAGTTCAGACTCAATGTCACGGTTCTGAATCTAATCTCGCAAAGTGCAATGCAAGACTGATAAATCACCAAAGAGTACAAATCCGGCAAATCATTTTGGAAAACTGATTTTAATAAAGAAGTGCCAAACATGGACTGCTTTGCCAGATACAGAGTCGCCACCTAAATGTTTTTATTTTGGAAAATTTAGGAAACCCTGACTCGTGCCTAAGGCCACGTATCCGTCATCACCAAAGTTGTCTCGGCTCGGGAACTTGGGTACGAGAGAGGAAGGTCATGCAATGAGCACCCCCGCTCGCCCGATCAAAGATTGGCCTTTACTAACATGATATCTTATTTTTGAAAACACATGTGTTCTTATTCCGGTTTATTAGCTAGCTTGCTACGCGATGCGCACAGCATACAAGTATAGACTAGATCGCCTAAGTTGGAACAAAACATCTCATGTTTGTTTGAAAATGGTTTGAAGTTTGCTACTCGCAAGTAGGCTAAGTCGTAGATTTGCCACCCTCAAGTGGGCTTAGAAAACATGATTTTGCCACTCTCAAGTGGGCTTAGAAAACTCGCATTTCGATGAATTGTTCCAATTCAAACAATGAAGTCTTCATCCACAGGCATTCAGGCAGTTATATCATTGAAGCAAATAGTCTCATGGCAAGGATGCTATCACGGCAGCACTCACACTCATGCAAGATGCTAAAGCATAAACACTTACCTAGTACTCCGAGCCAAAACAACAACTAGTTAGAAATCACGCATGATCCTAGTTTATGTTAAGATGGCTAATGCAACACATGCAAAATGCAACTAAAAATAGGCTTAGCTATTCTAAGATGACATATGAGATGCAACTGGATAACATGTTGTTGAACACGTATTCAAGTAGGAATTGAAATACAATGCAGTTAGTACGCAGCGCCGAGCCCGGTGCATACAAGACAGATGAATGACGCACGCATGCGAAGCATAAGGATGCTAATTGAAACATGACCTAGAACTAACCATCGTAAGCGGTTAAGTAAAAGGGAGAAAGACGTGGGGTTGGAAGACATTCACACACTCACGCACACTTATTACAAAATTCGCCCTCTCGACGGGGGGTCCGAATAAATAATACAAATCAACTAATTAACTAACTATCCTAGCTAATTAATTATTACAAAACTCTTAACTAATTAAAAAAATTAATTAAGTTACAAAATAGTTAAAGCAGCCTCAAGAGCAGGGACAAATGCATGCTCGATCGGCTTCGCTCAGAAATCCGTTGCCATGTCCCATGTTGCCTCTGTTTGCACACTTATTCACCTCTGAAAACTGTGAAAATCTCTGTGATGCTTCCAAACCACTTCATGGACACTCTGGGAGGCCATCGGCCAAAAGATATGGCCATCGGCTAGAGAACAATGGCCATCGGCCAAATTTTATGATATCGGCCAAAAATTGTTAGCCGATCGGCATTACAGATAGCCGATCGGGCATCTCTTCCTGCAAACTGCTCCTTTTGCTACAACAGAGGACAAACAAGGACATGGCAATACATTTGCAAGAAAATGTTGTGCAACTACACCCCTTATCATGTTTGGAACTCAAAGGACTGTAGTGTTCGACTCTCGGGCCATCAATCACGTATTTCGATGCATGATGGCCAAAGAGGCCGAATTGCACAAATCAATATGGAATGAGTGCACAAAACACACGAATGCCTCACGCTCTATCATGTTGGACAAGAGTGTTGGCAACCGAGGATTGAGGCACGTTTCGTCACTTCAAGTACGAAACGTCCCTCGATCCTCGTGTTTGGTTTGACACCCCAAACCAAACACAATGCAATGCATGCAACATGGAAAAGCTATGCAATGCAACATAAGCATGCCAAATGCAATATGACTCAAACTTGCACACAAGGCTAAGGTAACAAGCATGCCAAATGCAATGTAACCTAAACAAGCATGTGGCAAAATGCAAACTAGCAAGCATGCAAAATGCAACCTAAACATACAAACATGCATGGCATGTAAAGATGGACAAGCATGCAATAACATGCAAACTAGCAAGCATGCAAAAACATGCAAAGATGGACTTAAACCAAAATGGGTAGGCCTCAGCCATGCCCAAATCAATGGCCAAAATGCAATGAAAATGAAGACAAAAGCACATACAAACATGCACACACTTCGGTTCATAAACAAGGCATGAAGATACAAACTCTTAAGAGCACTTAAAGAGTGAAAAGTGTGGACATGTGACAAGCGTCATAAGCTCTGAAATCATGCATGGAATGGTGCCAAACCATCCAAACTACAAAAGTATGGCATGCAAGAGGCTCAAAACTTGAAGCTAACAAAAGGGACGTGCACTAAGGCTATGCAAAACATGAAGCAAATGGCAAGTACAACCCCAAACAGTCCTAGATCATGCCAAAATGAGTCTAAAACAAGCATGGAGCAAAGCCAAAACAAGCCAACATGAAGGGCATTAGGCATGATACATACAAGGCCAATAAGGGGTATTACACTACACCTATTAAGACCAAGCATGGCATGACTTAACCAATGAAAAACAGAGTTATGGCATGTCAAATAAGCCCAAAAATCCACTGAAATGGCATCCCAAAAGCTGAAGCAATAAGGCATGCATAATGACTCATTCTTGAGGCATAAAACACCAACTCCTCAAAGCATCAAAAGAGTGAAAGATGCAAGTGTATGACCACACTACATGGACTGAAATATCATATGAAATGATGTCAAATCATGAAAATAGTCTAGGCAATGCATGCTAACAATTTGGACACTCAAAGCTAACAAGCTAGATTGAACCATGGCTATACAAAACAATGCATGCATGACCAAGACAATGCAAATCAGAGCTAGAGCATGGTGAAACAAGGCTAAAAGCTCCTTTGAGTTGAGCCAAAACATGCAAGAATGATGGTCTAAATGCATGATGCATGTTAAGGCAATAGAGAGGATTGCAAGACAAGTGCATGATGCATGTAAGAGGCTATCAAACCAACTTAAAACAGAGTTATAGCATGGCAAAATAACATCAAATACTTGCTGAAATGAAGCCAAAACATGCTAAGCAAACATGCTACCAATATGAGCCATTTATACTAGCAAATGAGACACAAGAAGAGGGGGGTGTCCCTCTCCTATTCAAGACTCCAAAACCACTTCTCCACCACTAAAAATCCTCTGGATTTCAATGGTGAGAAGGTCAAAACAAGATGGTTCCAAAGCTCAAAAGGGAAGTCACAAAACAAGGCCAAACAAGGCCTAAGAGCGGGTAGACTACCCCCAACCAAAAAGTGACCTTAAACAAACATCACAAGCATGAAAAATTAGAACTTTTTATAGTTTAGAGTTAAGTTTAAAATAATATGCAAGTAGGTCTAAAAGCTTAAGCAAAAATGGGGGATTAAAAGGTTAGTTGCCCACCCTTGAAAAACACCTTCAAGAACACTACTCCAGCAACTTTTCTGAGCTCAAACCAACCCAAGAACTCTGAAACCAACTCCTAAGGACCTTAGTAACCAAAGGATGGTGTTCTACTAGATGTTTGTGTGCAATAGTATAAAGATTCTACACTTTTGAGCACAAACAAAGGTAAAACAAGAGAGAGAGGTAAAATATAGACAGAGAGATATAGAACTTTGTCTCTCAATTTTATGAACCTCTGGAAAGGAAGGAGGACCTCCCTTCTTATAGAATTTCAATTCTCAAGCTTGTTCAACAAGTTTGAGTCTTGAAACAAAACCCCTCCATACACGTGTATGGAGGATAAGAATTGTGCCCACCAGCTGTCACAGCTGGCACAGCTGGCACAAAATATCTGCAAAAAGCAGATGAAAAGGTCTCGACTCAAAAATATGGCCGATTGACTAAAAAAAGTGCCGATCGACCAAAAAGAGTGCCGATCGACCACCACTTTTGGCCGATGGCAAGAAAACAAGGCCGATGGCATCAGGCCTTAGCCGATGGGTTGAGGGGATGGCCAACAAGCCACCCTCTTCCCTTAAAAGCAAAACCACAAGTCCTTGGTCCTCAACCAAGCACAAAACAGACAAGTTGAGAGATCCTAAGGCAAGGCAAGCAGCCGAGACCTTCGGGAACTCAAAATGAACACGAGCACGGATGATCATCAAGTATTCAAAAGATGACGTCCAAGTCTTGAGGATGGTCAAAAATGGGGTGTCTACACCGACGTTGGTTCATGTGGATGCAATAGAGGAGGAAGTGGACAAATTGTTGGAGGCCAAAACCATTCGAGAGGTAAACTACCCAACATGGTTATCTAATATAGTTGCTGTAAAAAAAAAGAATAGAAAGCGAAGGGTCTGCGTGGACTTCACCAACCTTAATAAGGCTTGTCCCAAAGACAGTTTCCCACTCCCCAAGATCAATCAATTAGTGGATGCCACTTCGGGACATAGAAGGATAAGCTTCCTAGATGCTTACAAGTGGTACTATCAGATAGCAATGTATCCCCCGACGAGGAGAAGACTACATTTATCACTCTAAAAAGGCTATATTGCTACAGAGTGATGCCTTTCGGGTTGAAAAATGTAAGAGCAACCTACCAAAGGTTGGTGACCAAGATGTTCAGACATCTAATCGGAAAAACAGTAGAAGTATACACTGATGAGATGGTCGTGAAGACCAAAGAACCTGAGAATCACTTGGCCGACTTGAAGGTAGTGTTCGATATTCTTGGAACATATCGGCTCCGACTCAATGCTTCAAAATACGCATTTGGAGTTAGGACTGATAAGTTCCTGGGGTACTTGGTTACTAGAAGGGGCATTGAGGCAACCCGGATCAAATCAAGGCCATCTTTGACTTGAAGAGCCCGACATCGGCAAAACAAGTACAGATGCTGACAGGAAGGGTCGCAGCCCTGAATAGGTTTATAAACAGAAGTTCAGATAAGTGTAAACCATTTTTTAGTTTATTAAAGATGGCCACAGATTTTTTGTGGACAGAGGAGTGCGAAGCTGCCTTGGCCGACTTGAAAAAATACTTGACTACAGCTCCACATCCAGTACCTGAAGAGGAATTGTTCTTATACTTGGCGGTTTTCGAAGCATGCAGTGAGTGCAGTGATAATTAGAGACGAGAAGAGAGAACAAAGGGCCGCATACTATGTGAGTAAAACCCCAGCAGGCGTAGAGACCAGGTACTTGCCCCTGGAGAAATTGACACTGGCCTTAGTGATAGCTTCCAAAAAACTAAATCATTACTTCCAGGTCTACAAGATTGTGGTGTTAATTGAGCACCCCTTGAAGTCCCTGCTGCAACAAGGAGATCTAACAGGCAGGATAGCTAGATGGGCAGTGGTATTGGGCCAATATGATTTAGAGTTTATACCCAGAACAACAATCAAAGGCCAAGTTTTGGCCGACTTTGTAGCCGCGTTCACACCTGGTGCCATACCACGTCGGGCTCCGGTGAGCTGCGGCTTAGGGTGTCTAGGGAAACAAGAGGAGACCCAGCTGGGAATGAAAAACCCCATAGTAGAGCAAAAGAAATAAGAAAAACCAAAACCCTGCGATATCTACATTGATGACTCCTTGCGCCTATTTGTTGATGGGAGTTCAAACCGTCAAGGAGCAGGAGCACAAGTGGTGTTGGCATCACCAGATGGGCGAATGTTAGGGCAGTCTATTCATTTGGGGTTCAAGGCCTCAAACAATAAAGCAGAATATGAGACACTAATCGCAGGATTGAAGTTAGTAACAGAAATGGAAGCCGACGAGGTGGCAGTCTTCTGTGCCTCCCAACTTATTGTGAACTAGACAACAGGCGAATATACAACCCGAGATGAAAGAATGATAGCCTATGTCAAAGAAGTTGCTAGACTGCTAGCCTTATTTCAAGATTGCTGACTACAGCAGGTTAGCCGAGATGACAACAACCATGCCGATGCCTTGGCTAACCTCGCTAGTGCAATGAAATCAGGGGAGGCAAGGACAATAATGGTTGATTATTTGTCAAGTCCAAGTGTGCAACCACTAATCACAGAGTATGAAGCAATGTGTGTGGAGATGGGTCCAAGTTGGATGGATGTAATAGTAATGTTTCTTAGGGACGGCAAGTTACCGGATGATCGCAAAGAAGCACATAAGACCAGATTGAAGTTGGCAAAGTTTAGCCTAACAACAAATGGACATCTCTACAAAAGGTCTTTCACTGGTCCCCTTTTAAGGTGTGTGCATCCCTCCCAGGTTGAAGACTTCTTGTATGAAATACATGAAGGGGTATGTGGAAACCATGCTAGGGGCAAATCACTTGCTCATAGGGCTATTACTCAGGGGTACTGGTGGCCCTACATACGTAAGAATGCTGAAGCCTATGTCAGAAAGTGTAAAGAATGTCAAAGGTTTGCACCTTTGATATATCAACCAGCAGTAGATTTGAATCGAGTATCCAGCCCTTGGCCATTTGCCCAGTGGGGCATGGATCTTGTTGGACAACTGCCCTAAGCAACTGGGCAAAGAAAGTTTCTGCTGGTAGTAACTAATTATTTCACCAAGTGGGTAGAAGCTAAACCCCTTACGAAGATTCGAGATACTGATGTGAAGAACTTCGTATGGAAGAACATCATCACCAGGTTTGGGATTCTAAGGGCAATAATAGCAGACAATGGTACACAGTTTGACAGTAAGCTAATCAAAAGCTTTTGTGCAAAGTATAAGATCAAGAACTACTACTCTATTCCGAGTTTTCCCTAGAGTTATAGTCAAGCAGAGGCATCTAATAAGACTATCTTGGATGGAATCAAAAAGAGGTTGGAAATAGCAAAGGGAAAATGGGTGGAGGAGTTACCTAATGTACTGTGGGCATATCAGACTACGCCGAGAAGATCAACTAGGAAGTCTCCATTTGTAATGGCTTATGGCATTGAAGTGGTGATCCCACTAGAAGTCGGCATTCCAGGGATCAGAACCCAGGGAGTGGAAAATGGTACTAATGAGGCATTTCTAGCTCGAGTTCTGGACCTACTAGAGGAGAAAAGAGAGAGAGCAGCAATTCGGCTGGGGGCATACCAGGAACAACTTGCTAGGGCTTACAACAAGAAGGTCAACCCAAGAGAGTTCAAAGTTAGGGACCTTGTGCTGAGAAAAGTAGTCGGCAACAAGAAGGATCCTAGGGAGGGCAAGCTAGGCCCAAATTGGGAGAAGCCTTATAGAATCATCTCGGTCTCTAGCAATGGGGCATATCGATTTGAAGACGGTGATGGCAAAGAGTTGCCAAGACCCTAGAACACTTGCAACCTAAAGTTTTTCTATCATTAGATTTTTGTTTTTTGAAGTTTATGTCATTAGCCAAAGTAATAATAAAATTTTAGTTTGAATTTTATGAATCTGAAATTTGTGTAATAGGACTAACCAGTTCTGTGGCGATGTTTCTGAATGAAGCATGACGAATAACTTAGATTTATTATATGACAGAGTTGAATTATATTTGCATATAATAAAGTTAAACTAAGTTGGCGATATTTCTAAATGAAACATGACGAATAACTTAGATTTATTATATGACAGAGTTGAATTATACTTGCATATAATAGAGTTGAACTAAGTTGGCGATGTTTCTAAATGAAACATGATGAATGACTTAGACTTATTATATGACAGAGTTGAATTATACTTCCATATAATAGAGTTGAACTAAGTTAGCGATGTTTCTAAATGAAACATGACGAATAGCTTAGACTTATTATATGGCAGAGTTGAATTATACTTGCATATAATAGAATTGAACTAAGTTGGCAATGTTTCTGAATGAAACATGACGAATAAACTTATCTTATAACAGAGTCGAATTGTACTTGCATATGATAGAGTTAAACTAAGATTTGCCATGTCGGCAGAGTTAAATTCCGAATGGAACTAAGTATGCTTTAATCAGATTAACAGAGAAACCCAGGTTGAACACCTCGGCTAGTCTTTGTTCGAATCTGACTTCGACAAAATGCTATAAGTGCTTAATATGAACTTAAGTAGAACTTAGGTTCACATTAGGGGGCAGAGAGCTAGAGAATGATAAAAGTTTAAGAGCTTGGGACTTGTTGAAATTTTGGACTTGTTAAAATTTTCAGAAAAATTTACAAGTTAGAATGGGCTTAACACTTGTTGAAATTTTGGATAAATTTACAAGTTGGAGTTAGCCAAGGTAATTATGAATAAAGTATCCATGATACATATTACCCGAGGTAACCAACCAGGTTATCAAAACTTGAAAAGGGTGAAGTCTTAGAAGATAACACATGAAGGTAAAAAGTAATACTGAATAACACTTGTAAAAATATTTTGATATTTTTAAAGTATTAGCCAAGGTATGCAGATGGTTGGCCGAGGAAAACATTCAAGGTTTACATTCGAGGTATTATATCCCGGAGTTATTATACAATTAGGGTATACTTTGAAGAAATGCAAAAATATTCTAAGTATGAAAGTAGTAAACTTGCATAGAAGAAAAGAAGGCATACATTCAAGATTTGCATTCAGAAAAGAAACTTTTGTTCAGGTACAAAAAGGCACTTCAACCTGGCATAAGAGATTATTTATTCATCTACAAAGACAAAAGGGGCACATTGGCCAAATGTAAAGCTAACATTGTCCAAAACAAAAGATTACAGCTGTCCAAAAGTAAGAAGGAAAAGTACAAAAAGGAGGAAAAACCAAAGTTCATGCATTTTCCACAGTCTGCCCTGGCTTGGCGATTGGCGCTGTGTCAGCCTTGGTAGACAGCTGGGCAGACCTTTCAGCTTAGACGTCAATGTCGATTTCACCCAATGTGTCATCTAGGCTCTTATTGGCAATCTCGACCTCGGCCTTAGAAGTGGTTTTTTGAACCTCATCCTCTTCATCCTGAGTCAAGTCAAGGACTTGCTTATTTAGAGTTGGGGATTTGGCCCTAGTAAAACCTTGGCCACCGGTCTCGACCTTGGCTTTTTCGTCCCCCCTCAGCCTCATCATCAGACTGGCTTGGAGCAGAAGGGAACGGCACAACGAGTTGGCTTTCGTCCTTGAAAAGCGAGTCGTCAGGAATAGCAAGCTCCTTCAAAGCAGCCATCCAACTAAGGGTGTAACCCCTATTCCATGCCTGTTTGACTTGTTTTTTGTATTCATCACAGACATCGGCTGCCCCCTCGGCGTAGGCCTTCTCATTGGCCTCTTTAATTTCGGTCGTGTTTATAACCAGCACTGTTTGGGGCTCGGTTTGGGCCTAGACCTTTTTCTCCTTGGCCTTCTTTGCCTTGGCCTGAGCAACCTCCGCAACATTTTCAGCTGCCTCGGCACGTTCCTCGCCTTTCTTCAGGGCTGACTTAGTAGCCTTGGCCTAATCCAGAAGACCTCGGATACGGGCCTCGGCTTTGTTTAGCAAGGAAATGAGTTTTGCTACCTCCTTTGATTTTTTGGGTTAGTTCTTTCATAAACTCATTGGTCTTGACTACAAAGGAGTGACCCTACTGGATAGTCTGCAAAAATGCAAAGAAAATTCATTAAGTATGAAAGCCAGAGTATTAGATCAAAAAATTACAAGTGTTGAGACTAACCAAGACACAATGCTGCATCATCATCACGTAGTTTTCATACTCCGAAAGCTCAGCCATACAATTGATATCGGCCAGGAGTAGAACGGCGGTGGAAATAGCGGCACTAACTTCCAGACTGTCGAGTGCGCTGTCCCCAGCTAGAAGAGGTCGGTCCCCTACCGTGACAGATGGAGTCTAGGGAGTGCGTCGGTGCGAAATCTCAGAAGACCTGCTGGACCTCTGCTTTTTTGGTTGGGGTTGGTCGAATGCCTCAGCCTTAACAGGCCTCTTTTCAGATGACTTCTTTACTTTAGCCAATTTTGAAATTGGCACTGTGTCTTCTGACTCTACCTCAATGGCGCTGGGCTTGGCCTTGGCCCTTTTAACCCTCTTTGCCTTGGGTTTTTGCTGCGATTGGGAAAGAGAGGATAAGTGGACTAACACCATGCCTGGGATGTTGGCAAGAAGATCATTCGGAATGATGTTTGTACGACCCATCTTTTCGGCAGTGACGGCAACAGTGACCTAGGTACCAAGACAGATTGCTGGAAGGGCTATAAGAGGATTGGCTGGGTTAAAGGTCGATGCTTCAGATTCTCGGCGTCGGCGGCTACGAGTTTTGCCAACAGGAGCGGAGAGAGGAGCTCAGCGTCGACGTTGGCGCTAGGATGAAGGAATCAACTAAGGGACAGAAGTGGATGGCTGGTCAACTAGGCCAGAGATGGGGGCCTGATCTGGTCTTGGAAATGAGGCTGTTGGAGGAGTAGATGAAAAAGGTAGAGTTTTGCTTTTTTTGGGGACGTCGGGCAGTGGACTCCCATAAGTCGGAATGAAATTGAGGAGGACTGGGGCCTTGTGTACTTCAATGGGCAAACAAAGAAGGCGCACCAGATCCTTGCTTGGCACGTAGTATTAACAGAAGTCCTTTTTAGGTTGAGGAAGGGCTGCAAAAACACAAAAGAAAACATTAGAAACTGAAAGATAGTCAAGTAAAGCTACAAACAGAAGGACTTTGGGAGAGGACAAGGTCCTTACCCTTGTCATCCCTAAAATTTCACGGCACAGGGGGAAGATGTGGAGTTCATATTCTGGCACAAACTCCCAATTGCCCGAGACAATTAGGCAATCATCTTCTGCATTTTTATTAGAATATGGGATATCAACTATCAACTTGTATTGCATAGATCTCAACTTGAGGTAGTAGGTGTAACCTTTGGGTGTTTTTAAGTTACACATGGTGTAGCAGTATTGGATATCAAAGAGTGTCATTCTGGCATTTTGCCAACGTGCCAGTTCGGCAATACCATTGATGATCCTAAGGCCCCGTTTGTTTTCCTCTTTCAAAGTCCGGAGTGGACTGTGAATGATGAACAGTAAACATACCTCCCGTTTGTTTTGACAATGTTGCACCGGATTCATAGTCCGGACTATGAATCCCCTCAGACGAACGGATTAACAATCCCTCGTGGGACTTGGCATTGAAAAAAGAAGCTGTTGGAATTATTAAAAACAGATCATCAAATGACCATACTATCCACCACATCATCAAACTGAAAAACAGATCCCTCATCCAAATTTTTAACCACACTCATCAGAAACAATCAAAAAAAAAAAAATTCAATTTAAAATTTTTAACAAATTTCCAAATTCACAAATATCAAAAAATAATAACAAAAAACATCAACAAATTCACAAACATATTACAAATATCATCCAACAAGTTCTCAAAATCAACAAAATAATAATAAAAAAATCAACAAAATCACGACAAGATCACCGAGAGAGAAGACTGATCCAGCACTCTGGTCTTCATCGAGTTCGCCTCACCTTGAATATGAAGGTCAACATCGTTGTTAACGAATATGAAGGTTAAGATCGTCGCTGATAGAGCTCCAACCAGCTTCAACTTGTGGTCATTAATGGCAAAGCTTGCGCAAGAGAGAGACATGTGAGGTAGAAAAACAGAGAGACGAGAGAGACATGTGAGAAAGAGAAAGACATGAGAGAGGCATGTGAGGATAAACCTCTTTCAAAACCGTGGGCTGCTTTTCAGAAACCATTGGTTGGTTTCTTTATAATAATAATAATAATAATAATAATAATAATAATAATAATAATAATAATAATAATAATAATAATGACGAAAACAATAATAAATTAATAGTTGAATTTTTTTTTTTTTCAATTATGTAATTTTAATTTTAGTTTTTGAATAATTTAATTGGGTAATGCATTTATTAGTTGGCATAAGTTCAAATTTGATACCAATACAATAAGGATATTTATGTAATTTTGTATGGTTAATCCCACTCCTATCTCTCAAAACAAACATGAACTATTACTAGTCCATTGGTTATCAAACAAACACAATTTTTCTTAGTCTCCTCACTAACAGTCCCCTCACTAGTAGTCCCCTCACTAACAATCCCTTCCATTCTACCTCTAAAAACAAACGGACCCTAAAGGAATTAATGGCCAGTTGCATAGGATTGAGTTTATAATAGTGGAGGACTTCCCTAAAGAGGATATATGGGGGAAACCTAACTCCTCCTTCAACAATAAAGACGACTGGGAATGGCATGTAATCTTGGCCAAGCATAATTGAGTCATCCTTCCCAGCCAACCTCAGATGGACATCGGCTGGAATGGAAAACTCTTGCCTAAAGTACTCCAGCTTGGCATGGGTGTCTACTCTCCACTTAAACATTCCCATAATGTCAGCTTAGTGAAGAATGGTGCAAAATTTCATAAAGGAATATTTGGTATGGGTTCAAATACCTCGGTTATACCCTAAGTTAGTATCGGAGCTAGGGTTTTTTCAGATCTAAGAGGGTTTTTGGTTTGGTTTTTTCCTAAAGTATTTGGTTTCTAAGCAAATCCCAAGCCTATGGTCTATGCAAGTGAACAAAAAATTCGAAGGCAGAATTTAAAAACAGAACAAGAAGACTAGACAAGAAATATAGTTCAAAAATCAAGATTGAAACAGAAAAAAGAGCATGATTCAGAAATAAAGAAAGCAACATTTTTTCAAAAAATACTGAGTAGGTGTGTGCGGATGTGCAAAGGCCAAGAACAGTGGCAAAAATTATTAAAGCTTCAAACCTATGAGCATTATGTACGTGTGTGCGAGAATCACGAACCATGTGAATAGACACAAGGACATATTGAACAGCATGAATCACAAACAAATACAAGATTCAAAATACAACAAGGATTCAAGAACAAAAACTGATTTGCAATGGCGACAAATAGCATGTAAACATGTAGCAGATTTGAAACAAATCAAAAGAATAATGAAAGACTGAAAATGGAGGAAATCAGTGGCTTACCGAGGAAACAAACGCCGGGATGAGTATCATCGGAGTCAGACGACGTGAATGGCTGCAAACAGACAATGAAAAGGTCGCCGGAGGAGGTAATCGGAACACTTACAGAGCTTGAAAGCTTCAACAGTGGCGGTTTGGGAGAGAGGCGTTAGAGAGAGAAAGTTTCATGGCAAAATGAATACTCAAAAGTGAAGAGGCGAAGAAAGAGGGAGAAGTTTTGTAAAAAATGTGAAAAAGGCGGCAAACCATAATGATAAGCCTTGGACGATGTGTCTGTCAGACAGCGTGTGCAGAAGCGACGCATCCTAATAGCACGTGTCAAGTACGAACCAATGCAAAAAGAACGTGTGGCAGAAACGATTGGGAAAACCGTGCGTGACAGCTCATACTCAGATAAAACTCTTCGAGTTTTGGATTTGATGAGGCAACAACCTTGGCTAGAGGAACGATCTCAGTTAAGGAGCTTGGTCAGTGGCAAAGTTGGACAATAGAATCCTGGGTACGCGAAGTCGACGACTAATGATCTCGACCATAGAAGGAAAGAGTGAACTTTGACCGATGAGACAATGTAGGTTCCATCACCTTAGATTGCCGAGGTAATGGAAGCTAGGGGACTATTGTGGGGGCATATTTTGTGAATGACAACACGTGGCCGGAGTGACGCTGACGTATCAGCCAAAGTGCCACGTGGCTTGGTCATTTGCGAGATGATCTCGGCTAGGCTGAGGTTATCTTTGGAGATATCGGAATCTGAGATGAGCGGATAAGGGACAAGAGTCCTAGAATGGGAGAGGACCTCAACTGGATAAAGATAAAGCTCTCAGCACAACAACAAAAACACATTTTAGTGACACCATATTAGTGGCATGTTCTTAAAAAATGTCACAAAAAGAATATTTTGTGGCATTTTCTAGAAAAATGTCATAGAGCCACAAACATACAAGGCTCTAGTGGCATTTCAATTAAAAAAAGTGTCACTTCACTACAACAAAAATGTCACTACAACAAATTTATACTTTAGTGACACTACACTAGTGGCATGTTTTTAGAAAATGCCACAAAAATAAAAATTGGCATTAAATGTTTTAGAAAAATGCCACAGAACCACAAACATATAAGGCTCTAGTGGCATTTCAATAAAGAAATGTCACATCAATTTTATGGCATTTTATAAAATAATGACACAAAAAATTATGTTCGTGACATTTACCAACAGATGCCACTAAACTTTAGTAGCAATGACATTTTTTAAAAAATGTCAGGACACTAGGTAGGTGCAAATTACTTTTTATGGCACTTAGGTGAAAAGTGTCATAAACAAATATTTTATAGCATTTTAAGAAATACCACTAAACTAAAAACTTTCCAAGCTTATAATGGCATTTTTGAAAAAAAAAAAATGCCAATATATTTTCTAAATTTTTAAAATGCAGTAAATGATTAAAAATAAATAAATTAAACTCAATATACACTACAGGAAAAAGCACATTCGGCGACTAAATTTCCTGACCAAAAAAAATTTGGTCGCTGAAAGTATAGCTTTCAGCGACCAAAACAGCATTAGTAGCCAAAAGTAAAGCTTTTTGGCGACTAAACAATTTTAGTAGTTAAAAGTCTACAATTGGCGACTAAAACTAAGTTTGGTCGCTGATTATATGGGTTTTAGTGACTAAAAAATTTTTAGTAGCCCAAAGTAAAGCTTTTTGGCGACTAAAAAAATTCAGTAGCCAAAAGTCTACAATTGGCGACTAAAAATAAGTTTTGTCGCTGATTATATGGGTTTTACAGACTAAAAAAAATTTAGTAGCCAAAAGTAAAGTTTTTTTGGGACTAAAAAAATTTTAGTAGCCAAAAGTCTACAATTGGCGACTAAAAAATAAGTTTAGTTGCCAAAAGTGGTCATTTTTAGCGCGGGAGAACTAAAATCCTAAGGCGGGAATTAAATTTTTTGGCGACCAAAATTTTGGTAGCTGAAAGTGCATCTTCGGCGACCAAATCCGAATTTGGTCGGCAAAAATTAAGTTTTTTAGCAACTAAAAAATAATTAGTAGCCAAAAGTATAGAATTGGCGACTAAAAAATATTTTTAGTCGCCAAAAGTGGTCTTTTTTTATTTTGCTAGTAAATAGTTTATTTTACATAAATTATGTTCAATAAAATAATTATGTTTATACATATACTTTATATTAATATGGATATATATATATATACTATATAAATAATATATGTTGCATATATAATTAATCATGTGGTGCTATAGAGGTGTAGTGGGAAGAGTGTGATGTATAAGGTTTATGGTGCGGGAGGTTGGCGGCTCGAGTCTCCGCAAGAACGGATCAAATTGTACTACAACGTATTACACTTGATAGCGTCACGAATAGTGCCTACCATGACATTAAAGTGTCACTGAAAGGTTTTAGTCTTGATGGTGTAATGACACTTATAAGTGTCACTAACTCTTTTTTTAATGGCGCTTGATAGTGCCACAAATAATATCTACCATGACATCAAAATGTCATTGAAAGTTTTTAGCCATGATGGTGTAGTGGCACTTGCAAGTATCTACCGTGGCATGGATACAAATGACACTTGTTCAAAATGCCACAAGACTAAAAAATGTCATTAAACCAATAGTTTTGTGGCACTTTTAAATGTCACTAAACTAAGAAAATGTTGTAGTGCAGGGAATTTATTTTTATCTAGTTGAGAGTCTAGGATGAGCATTGAACCAAAATCCATTGAAGTTAGGCTTTTACAGGGATCAGGTTAATGATGGCTATAAAAGTAAGACATCCTCGTGGGTCTAAGGTATGCTCTTTAGGCTCTGTTTAGTGACTTAATCACTATTAGCTATCTTTGAGAGATAATTACTGACTTGATTGTCGGAGTGTCCCCGAGTGGCAGAACCAGCGTCGGATTCTTATCTTTCTGTAATAGGTTGTTCGAGCTTAATCTATTATGCCGGTGCTCTTCTACTGAGTTTCCTTGTTTGGTTGTGTAGTCAAAAATCAACACCCACATGAAGTATATTCTTGGGACACTAGAAGATACAATTCATTGATAGAGTCGCAAATAAATTGAACTATTTGTGAGTTTGGAACGGCTCAGCTCGACTCAAGTTGTAAAACTTAACTCGTTTATTATTTATTTAAGTAATAGAATAAATGTTTTATTTAGATTATTAAATAATATAAAATATCTTACATATACATATTTAATATAAAATAATATTTAATGAGCTAACCAACTTTGATTATTGACCCAATTTTTTTGCTTTTTGTTATCAATTTTCAAACCGAACACAAACATGATTAGTATTAACTTAGTTGAGTGTAACTCGGACTAAATTAATTTTTGATCTGAACTTCAGATCGATAAACAAACCAATCGAGCTATACTGATTATATGAAATCGACTGAAGTAAAATATATTAATTGATGCAACAAATTAAGACTTGCTTTTCCACCTATTAACTATTACTAGTTGAAATGAACCAGAGACATGTTGGGCCGCTCTTCATCCCTTTGTCGATTGATTTAGGCATATTTTGATAAGTTAGTTAAAAGTTAATTTTTTGATTTTTTAAATTTTTTTTGGATTAAATCACCTCTTTATTTTTCTACATACTTTTTCAAAAAAAAATAAAAAATAAAAGAAATTAAAAAATCAACTTTTAATCAACTTTTCATATTAACTTTTAGGACAACCCGCACAAGTGTGATTAAGAAGTTCAATATTATTATCAGTGTCATTATGGTTTTTATATATATATATATATATATAAAAGATCTCATATTTAACTTTTATGAAGCTTAAAAATATTTGGGGATAAGACATTCAGGTCATAAATTTATTTTTAAATTTTTTGGGTTATTAGAGCCAAATTCTAGTTTCTTTGGATCAAAACGATATAATTTGTTCAGAATAACAATTATATGTTAAAATCAATTTATCTATTGAAATTCATCAAACTAATGATCTGTTAAAATGTGACACATATCACTCATTCAACAATCTATAGGTTGAATGTCACACATTTCTCTAACTTACAACCATCACCTACTATCGTCAGCCTCCTGCCTCCGTTGTTGGAGACTTTTTCGACTACTTTTCTAGTGCTGGCAACTTTTTCGGCTTTTTCTTATCATCGGGTATGATTTTATCTTGAATGTAATACCTTATACCTCTTTTGAGATGGACTTTCACCAATTTCACTAAACAATACACCTACTTTGCAAGTAATTACATGTTTTTTGGCATTTTCTTTTCACTAAATAAGATTTTAACTTTAATGTAACACCTTATACCTCTTTTAGGATGGATTTTCATTAATTTTCTCTAAACAATACACCTGCTTTGCAAGTAATTGCACGTTTTATAAGTTGGGGTTTGAAAATTACTTTTATATTTTTATTTATTTATTTATTTTTTAGCTTGTTTGTAATATTAAAAAAAGTTTACGTATATGGTAATTGTTGAAAAAATAATATGTTGTTTTGGACCCAAAAAAAAAATGTGAGCCTTTTCAAAATTTGATTTTTGTGTAAAATTTTCGTATTACCACTACGGTGTTGTGGAGTCTTGGTTAATATAACTAATTATCCAGAGAGTAAAATCATGTTTCGCATAATTATTTTAGATTCTGAAAATAATAATTTTTTTTTGAAAAACGTATTTATTTAGTCAAATAAAATAACTTATTTATTTTTGAGAAAATTACATGTCAGTGGTAATTGTAAAAAATTATTATTTATATATATATAAGAAATTTTTATAATTTTAATTATTAATATTGATAAAGTTTACCACTAATTTGTAATTATTTTTTAACTTATACTGATTTGAAATTCCCTTTTTATTTTTGGGTTAATTACAAAAAAAAAACTCAGGTTTCCTATGTTTTTTAATTTGAACCCAATAATTTCAATTTCGACAAATTAAACCATAGAATTTCATCCGTGTTTCAATTTGGCTCCTCCATCCATCTCTATCATATTAAACTAACGAAAATTTGAGCAGAATTTCATATTCAAACTCACATGTTCAAACACTTGTATCTCTTTTGTCGTAACTCCATTTCGCCTCATTTTTGAGTCGTTAGATTTATCTCATGGCCTAGTTTTCATTCCACTCTTCAAACATCTTGTTCCACATCTTTTTACTTGTTATTGAAGCTCTGAAAGTTGGTCAAAAATAATTATTTAAGTAATTGAAGTCACAAAGCTGATGTTCAAAATTATTATGGTAACTATGATGGCGTGTCCTAGATTGTGACGGGAGGGAGTCCTATCCAAAAGTCATGTTTGGAGGGAGCTTATTTTGAAAAGGATATTAAAAGTTAATTTTTTAAATACTTTTCGAAAGAACGTATAAAAAGATAAAAAAGTGATGTGATAAAAAAAATCAAAAAGTCAATAAAGAACTTTTAACCTAGTTTTCAAAAGAGACTTGACTATTTGGCTAGAAAAATTATATATCGCATATTTGTTTAGTTATTAGGCATTATTTGATATTTCCTAGAAAAGTGAATTTTTTATTTATTTTTTATTAGTTTGAATCGCATCACTTCTTTATTTTTTTTGCACATTTTTTAATAAAAATTTAAAAAGTATACTTATTTAGATCATCACAGATATCCTCTAGATGTCAAGAAATGACTAATCTATTAAGGGGTGGTTTGGCATGTCCTAAATAAGTGCACTTTTTGATTTTTTATGAAATATGGGTTGGGTATGAGTTGAGTTTGAAGTGATGTAATAGAAAGGTGGTGTGACTTAAATAGGATAGTAACTTTTTGACTTTTTGAATTTTTTAGTTGATGCCAAACCAGGCCTAAATCTTATGTTTTTTTGGTATATTATGAAGAATGATAAATGTTAAAAAGAGTATTTTGCCCTTTTGTATTACTAAATAATAGCAATACTAGATCTCGTTTAAGAATAAACTATTTTAGTAACTTTTTGACTTTTTACGAAAAGATGTATAGAAAAATAAAGAGAGTATTGTGATATATTGAAGTGAGTAATACCACTGATGCTTCAACTGCTAGAAGTACCACTGTTGCTTCAACAGATTCTGGTACAACTGCTGCTGCAAGAAAACACTGCTCTAACTAATTCTGTTATTCCAGCTGTGGAAAGAAGCTTCTTGAAGTTAATTCCACCTCATCCATTTAGTTATAACTATCACTCCATTGTAACAAACTAGTAACTACTTACAAGTTTATAAATACAGCATTGTAATTCATTCTCAAAAGTATTCTGAAAATTAAATAATAAAAGAAGTTCTTAGTTTCTTCATGGTATCAGAGCTATTGCAAGGTATAAGGCACGATTGGTTGCTAAAGGGTACCTGCAGCAAGAGGGTATAGATTTTCATGAGACTTTCAGTCCAGTGGCTAAGCAACCCACTATCCGAATCTTACTTTGTCTTGCTCTTCACTATCAGTGGTCACTTAAACAGTTAGACATTTCCAATGCATTTCTCCATGGCCGTCTTGACGAAGAAGTATTCATGCTTCAGCCTCCAGGTTTTGCAGATTCTTCTTCACCTAATCAAGTATGTAAACTACACAAGGCATTATATGGGTTGAAACAGGCACCACGCGCTTGGTATTCCACATTTTCTCAATACTTGTTGTCTCAAGGCTTCATTAATAGCAAGAGTGATTCTTCTTTATTCATTCAAAAGACATCCACTTCAGTCACTTATCTGTTGGTTTATGTCGATGACATCTTGATCACTGGTGATAGCTCTTCTCATATTCAATCTCTCATTACAAAGATGCACAGCGTGTTCTCCATGAAGGAATTGGGTGACATCGCTTATTTTCTTGGTATTTTAGTCCAGCCTACCAGCTCAGGATATCTATTATCTCAGTCTAAATATGCCAAAGAAATTCTGTTTAAAGCTGGCTTGTCATCTTGTAAGTCTTGTCCTTCACCCATTTCAGTCAAGCCTAGTGTTCCTCCAAATGCTGCTTTACCATTTTCTGATCCAGCTCTTTATAGAAGTATTGTTGGTGCCTTACAATATCTCACCATTACCAGACCAGATCTGTCTCTCTCTGTTAACCAGGCTTGTCAACATATGCATGCCCCTACCATTGGACATTTTGCTGCCGTGAAGAGAATTCTTCGATATGTTCAAGGCACCATCACTCATGGCTTGTCTTTCTCCTCCAGTACTTTTGATGTGCATGGGTATTCCGATTCCAATTGGGCAGGAGATGTTCTTGATAGAAAATCAACGACTGGTTACTGTGTTTTCTTGGGGTCCAATTTGGTCTCTTGGTCTGCCAAAAAGCAGGCCACAGTCTCTCGCTCCTCCACTGAAGCTGAATATCGAGCTTTAGCAAATACCGCTGCTGAGTTAAGTTGGATTTCCATGCTGCTCACTGAAATGAGTATTGCTTCCCCTACTACACCCATACTCTGGTGTGATAACCTCTCTGCAATAGCTCTAGCTTCCAATCCCGTGTTCCACTCACGTTCCAAGCATATCGAAATCGATTGTCATTTTGTCCGAGATAAGGTTTTGGCTAAGCAATTTCAGTTGCAATACATTCCAACTATGGATCAGCTTGCTGATCTGTTTACTAAACCTGTCAGCGTATCTCGGTTTCAATATCTCAAGTCCAAGCTCATGGTTCTTGATTGCCCCATCAGCTTGCAGGGGACTATTGAAGTGAGCAATACCACTGATGCTTCAACTGCTAGAAGTACCACTGTTGCTTCAACAGATTCTGGTACAACTGCTGCTGCAAGAAAACACTGCTCTAACTAATTCCGTTATTCCAGCTGTGGAAAGAAGCTTCTTGAAGTTAATTCCACCTCATCCATTTAGTTATAACTATCACTCCATTGTAACAAACTAGTAACTACTTACAAGTTTATAAATACAGCATTGTAATTCATTCTCAAAAGTATTCTGAAAATTAAATAATAAAAGAAGTTCTTAGTTTCTTCATGATAACGTATAGTGACTTTTTAACTTTTTGACTAAAATAGTTACTCTTCAAACGAGGCATATATCTGACTTATAAATTTTATTTTATTATTAGGTAGAACTTTTTAAAAAATTAAATAAATAGAATATCAATAAAAATTAAATAAATTTATTTTTTTTTAGTTGAGACTTTTAAATTTTATTTTAGTAAGTATAATACATAATAAAGCTAAATAATTTGTCTATGTAATAGTGAAAAAGGAAATTGAATCTTTATCCCACCATTTGAAAAAAAAATTAAAAAAAAAAATTAATTTTCATCTCATCATTGGACCCCAAAAAAAATAATTAAGAGATTGTTTGGGATAATTTAAATAAGTGTATTTTTTGTCTTTTTACGAAAAGATGTGCAGAAAAATAAAAAGGTGATGTGATGAAAAAAAATAAGAGAGAGAAAATATATCCTCATCTGCATTACACAGCACCTCACACACCTGAATTATACACTCAAAGTGGGATGGTAACTGTTAATTTAACTATAATTTACACACACACACACACACACACACACACACAGCCACAGGGGTGCGTCTTCAAATTTGGGTTCACACACTGGCACTGCATATATACTTTCAAAGAGAGAGGCAAAGAAACCACAACACTCTGTAAAAATATATCCTCATCTGTTCCTCTCCATCCCAAGAAAACTCAACACAGCACAACACAACTCTCACTTCAGAGAGAGAGAGAGAGAGAGAGAGAGAGAGATGGCAGATAAGAGAGAGAAAATCAAGTGCAAGCTAGAAGAGGAGAATTGTAGTGGAGGAGAGGATCGAGAACAGACCGATTCCAAACGGCGTTTCAAACAGAAGAGTGGAATCGTGATTCCAGTACCCAGGAAGTCGGTGAAGGAGATGATGGCTCAACTTGTTATCGATTCTCTTACTTCCAAAAACAACCATCACTACTCAAATTGATTTCCATTCCAATCCAATACACCCCATGACATCCATATATCATTGTAATATTTCACTAACATCAACTATACCCATATATATGTACTCAACCTCTTATTTACTGATGCAACTGTACTTTTCATTTCTATATATATATATATATATATATATCTTCTATATTATATGTATGAACCCTTTTGGTTGATTTGGTGAATGGAAGTGTCTTTTGCTTTGATCCATGTTTTATTAGTTTCTATTTAAGTGTATCACTAAATTAACATCCATGCTACAATATCCATCTCGTATATATTCCATAGTACATGGTTTCCTAGGTAGCACTCCTAAAATTATTGAAATATTCGATTACTGAAATCGACCCCCTCATGATTTTTTATTTTTATTTTTTATTTTTTTATTTGTAAAAAATACCAATAGTTATAGAGAGTTGGTTATTTCGGAGTACTTTTTTTCTTTCCTTTTCTTGGGCCTTCATATTTATGAATATGACCCAAAACCATTTTCAGGCTCATTTATATATAATATATAGGATAAATTACAATCTGTCTTCATTATGTTTGGTCATTTTTTTATTTTGACCCTTAAATTCTTTTTTTTCTCATTTTGGTTCTTCATGTTTGAAATTTTTCTTAGTTTACTTTCAAAGCTAACTTCTATTAAAAATTAGACAGAAAATGACACATTAACAATCATATGACATAAAAATATTTTATATATAATTCATAACTTTGACACAAGCTCAAATCTTAATATAATAATATATATTTTTTTTTATGTTCTGTGACAGTTATTATAATATTTTTGTTTAATTTTGAGCAAAAATTAATATAAATTGAACAAAAGCTTAAAACATAAAAAGTAAAAATGAGAAAAATCAAACTTTAAAGATCAGTGAGCAGTAATAATACATTCCTATTTAAGACTTTCAATACCCTTAGGGTGTGTTTGTTTTGAAGGATTAGGGGATGAGATTGGATTATTAGTCTCACCGGACTAATAGTCCATTGTTTATTTCATTTTTTTTGCTCCGGACTATCCTATCCCATGGGGGGATGGGATAGAAATTATGAGATTGGTATCCCATTAGATTATTTTGTGAAATGTTCATTTTATCCTTCATGTTATTACTTAGCAAACAATTAAAAAATGATAAAATAGTCTTTTGAACATTTATAAATTATTTTTTTAGTGTTGTTAATTTAAAATTATATATTAAATAAAAAATTTAAATTATAAAATATAAATTATAAATTAAATTTATTTAAAAAAAATAAATTACAAATTATGGCTTTATAAATTAAATTTTTTAACTGTTGTTGAAAATTTAATTTATAAATTAAATAAAATTATTTTTTATTGTCGTTAATTTAAAATTATATATTAAATAAAAAATATAAATTATAAATTATAAATTTAATTTAATTGAAAACAGAAAATTAAAATAATTAAAATATTGTGCAAAAAATAAAATAAAATAAATTTTTATTTAATTTAGCTAAAAATAATTAAAATATTAAAGCTATGTTTAATATTGCTATTACTTAGTAAATAATTGAAAAGGATAAAATAGTCATTTGAGCATTTATCCTTCTCCATAATATTCCAAACAAACATTGGATAAAAAAAAATAGTTCAATCAAGACATCTAATCACATGACTAAACAAGCATAGGATACAAATTTAGTCTAACCAAACAGTCCCGGGACAATGTATCACACGACTAATAGTCTGATGGATTACAATCCTCCCTTCTATCCAAACAAATGCATACTGCAACTACTTATTGAGTAATTTTTATATTTAAATAAATTTTTTAATTATATGACTTATCATTACACTACAAGAAAAAGCATTTTTGCCGACCACTTTTAGCTACCAAAACTAATTTAGTCGCCAAAAGTCACGGAATTGGCTACCAAAAATAATATTAGTCGGCAAAAGTCAGATTTTTAGCTACTAATTTTTTTTAGTAGGGGAATGTTGATTATTGGCTACTAAAAAAAATTTAGTAGCTAAAGATATTACAATTGGTGACTAAAACAAATTTTAGTAGCTAAACATATGACAATTGGCGACTAAACAAAAATTTAGTAGCCGTAGAGGTACCTTTAGCTACTAAATTGTTTGGTAGCCGAATGAAAATAAAAAAATTGATTTTTAATCTTTCCCGACCAAACGTTTGGTCGCCAAATGTCAACTTTCTGCGACAAAATTTATTTTAGTCGCTGTATATCTACTTTCGGCTACTAAATTGTTTGGTAGCCGAATGAAAATAAAAAAATTGATTTTTAATCTTTCCCGACCAAACGTTTGGTCGCCAAATGTCAACTTTCCGCGACAAAATTTATTTTAGTCGCTGTACCTCTACTTTCGGCTACTAAATTGTTTGGTAGCCGAATGAAAATAAGAAAATTAATTATTTTTTTTTATTTTTATTAAGAGGTTGTACACCCACCATCCAAAAATATTAATATCTTTTTTTTATTATCTCAAAATATAAATTTTTTGAAAAAATTAATTATTAAAATAATATGAATTTCTTATTTTGTCCTTTTTTTAAATCTATATAATAAAGTAGAACGGATTTTGAATTTATCCTAGAGACATTTGTCCTACTAGGACATTTTAAGGGTCATGATTCATTTGTATATTCACATGGACGGCTCAATCCCCTTCCCGCCCAAACACTAAAGTACCTGCTCACCCACGTCTCATCTCCTTCTATCTTTAAGATCACTCTATTAATCTTTATCTATTCCCCTCTTTGTTCTCACCCACCCCATTCCCTCTTTTATCTCTCTGCTCTCCAGGCCTGTTCTTCTTCTTCTGCTCTCCAGGTAAGATCACTTTTCAATTGCTCTATTGTTTGATTATCACTTTTCAATTGTTCTTGCGATCATAAATAAATGTGGTCTCTATCACTCTGTTGTTTGATTTTTCAAATTTTTTAATTATTATTTTCTCTCCGTACCCATTGCTTCAATTGCTCTGTTGTTTGATTATCACTTTTCAATTGTTCTTGCGATCTTCAATTATCACTTCTGATTAATTCTTGCTATCTGTTCTTTGCTTTCAGATTTCCTGATTATCATTTTGCTTCTCTTTCTCTTATTCTAATCTTCTTTTTCAGTCCAGGGCTTCACACCCAATAAGTGTTTGTTTGAATGGGTTTGAGAGGTTGTTCCATTTTTTAACTGAATCGACAGTTGGGTTTTCTTGAGCTGTCCATTTCATGGGTTAGTTCTGATTAATTCTTGCTATCTCTTCTTGCTTTCAGATTTTCTTTTTATCATTTTGATTCTAATCTTCTTTTTCAGTCCAGGGCTTCACACCCATTAAGTGTTTGTTTGAATGGGTCTGAGAGGTTGTTCCATTTTTTAACTGAATCGACAGTTGGGTTTTCTTGAGCTGTCCATTTCATGGGTTTGTGCTGCTGGGTTTTCTGGGTTTTCTGGTTCGGGTTTTCTGGTATTGCCATTGTTCTCTTTGTTCTTTGTTCTCATTGTTGATTGCTTATGCAGATAAAGGTGGTGATAAGTAATATTTGAATCTGTTTTTGAATCTTTATAAAATATTACTAATCCCAAATCATCTTTATAATGAGCATCAATCCATAAGAAGTAATATTACGGAATGTAATATCTCTATAATGAGCAGATTTTTTCGAACAAAAATACTCCATTTTATAAGAAGTAAAAAACATCTGTTTATAAGAAGTAAAAAACATTTGTTTATAAAAAACATGCTTAAAGAAGTAAAAATGGAGTGCAGAATCCATTTTTAAGAAGTAAAACATGCTTTGGGAATTTTGAATTTTTATAATGACAAACATATGTTATAAAAAGATTTGGGTATTTGAATTTGGCTTAAGTAATATATGTGTTAAGCAAGCATCTGTAATTTTTGTGTGTCCAAATTCAAAACCCAAATCTGTACTGATATTGATTTTTTTACAGATGTATGCTTCAGTAAAATTACAGATGTATGCTTATTTTTTTAACTTATGTGTGTCCAAATTCAACTACCAGATGGGATTCTTTCCAAAATCATTTCTATGCTGCCATTGAAAGAGCCTGTGAGAACTAGCGTCCTATCAGAACGATGGCAGTTCATTTGGATTGATCATGCTGACCTCTATTTTGATTTTGCTAATATACTTGGGAGCATTGTTTACTCCAATAGCATATCTAATTGTCAATCCGACTTGGATAGGAAACTGCAGAGGTGTAAGTTTATAAAGCGGGTCAATCATTTAATATAGAAATCTAATTGTTTACTCCAATAGCATATCTAATTGTTTACTCCTCTTTTTTTAAATTTTTTTAAATTGTTGAAACAAATTGCAACAGACTAAAACAAAATGACAAATAATTTAATATAGAAAAATTATTACTGTTATGGTTTACCAACAAAAAAATTATTGAAAGGTGTGCATTATTTGATATTTAATTTTTTTAATATTTGATTTGTTTGGAATTGTAGAGTATAGTCTATTAAATATATTTTTTTAATTGTATTTTAATCTTAAATTTAAATAGTGTTGCGATTATAATTATATTATAGTCCTAACATTATTTATACCGTGCCTTGAGGCACGGGCATACGCTAGTCCATTAATAATACAAAAAGTACAATTATGACAATTGATATGTCTAAAAAAATACACTATCAAAAGGTAATTTTGAAAAATTAATATTTTTAAAATGTAATAATTGTATTATAAAAAGAAATTAAATTCTGAAAATAGATTATTATTTTTAGATGGAAGAAGTAGACAGCTTTCATTTGATGGTTGAACACATCTTTTAATAATTGGGCCCTCACGCGAAAGGTATGCTAAAATGGGCAACTTGTTATTGGCTGTTTGTCGATAGTTTTACATTGCAAAAATTTAAAGGCATAGTTACAGGTCAGTCTGATGAATTTAATTTATCGAGCTCCTTCTCGATTTATCAATCCACTATAAGAAAATACACTTTTAGCAGCCACGTTGTCTATCTGTCTCTCTCGCTCATCACTCTATCTCTGTCTCTCTCTCTCTATCTCTCTTCTTTATCTGACTTTTATCATCACATCACCACCACCACAACTACTACTACCGTGAGGCCTTAGTAGATTAAAAATAAAGAGAATGATGCGACCGAAAATATATTAAAAACTGAATTTTTGATTTTTTTAGTCTTCACAAAAGAGGCCTTAGTAGATGAAGATTCACTATCATTCCCAATGCTACCAGCGTCTATGTCACCACTATCCTATCACCATCACCGCATCACATCATCAAACCACCTCATAACTATCATCACATCACCACCACCACAACTACTACTACTGTGGTTGCACCACACCATTTCTACAAATATTTTCAAAGTTGGGAAAATAGTTATATAACAACACTACAAGAAAACACATTTTTGGCGACCAGTTTTGACTACCAAAACAAATTTAGTCTATAGCAACACTGCATGCCTGATCCACTTTTATAGAGTAGAGGCAATCCTGATGATAATATTATGACAGTTAATTGACCTTAATTTTGATGATGACAGCTTGAATTAAAGAAGATAATAAGTCAATTTTCTTTAATCTCAAATATTCTTATATTTGAATTCACTCCGTCCGTTGCACCACCACATAACTTAGGCACAATGCAGTGTACTGATTACATAAAATATTCAAAATCTGTAAAATTAGTGTCTCCCTTCATCGGTAGAAAGAGTTCATGCAGCATTTCATAAAGCCTCTCAGAACAAGGGTGGATTTTATCAGCAACATAACAGTTGTGAGTTTCACTATTAATATATCTCTGCAAATGTGTGTGTATATATATGAGGAATTTGGGGATCCTGGAGAAGAGAAAAAAGAAGAAAAATGAAAATCATGTGTCTCTGGAAATGTGTATATATACATATATATATATATATATATGTATATATGTATATATCAATCGACCTATATATGTATTGGAAAGAAGTGAATTACAGAGTTGGAAAGACAAAAGCAGACAAAATCTTGATCACAGTTGACCGTTTCAAATCTGGGACCAATTTGAAGGCTTCCCTGTGTTTGAGTTTGTGTTTGATTTCTTTTATTTTTTTATTAGTCCTGTGGAAGAAAAAAAACTTCTCAATCTCATCTCTATTCTAATTCATACCACCCAAAAAAAAATTTAAAATTAATAAATAAATTTTGACAATAATGCGATAATATGATTATTATAAATAAATTTGTTTTTTATATTAATTTATTTTAAAATAAGAAATTCACAATAAATTTTTCTATTTGTATAGTATTAGTCTTTTAAAAAAATATTTACAATATTGAATTATAGGGAAAATTTTTAAATTATGTATTTGAAAAAAATTTTAAATTTTGTATTTTGAAAAAAATATTAGGACAAATATTTAAGATAATTTAATATTTATAATTTAAAATTTTATTACTTATATTTTTATTTAAATATAATTTTAATATATTTGTTATGTTACGGTTCGATTTGCTCATTGGTTCGATTTTACTATTTTTATTTACTATTTGTTTTTGTTAATTTTTATCTTTACCGAATTTTTTTTGAAATTTTAGAACAAAGTTATAATTTTTCGATTTGTTTTGTCGAATGAAAAGAAAAAAAAAAAAAAATTTCACTTTTATACCTTTCGCGACCAAAATTTTGGTCGCCAAAAGGTTGCTTTAGAATTAATTACTTTCGGCGACTAATTTCATTTTGGTCGCCAAACGTCCCACGAAATTGTGGAGGGAATATTACTTCTTCTATTTGCATTGCAAAAGGATCCCAGTTCCCTCCCTCTCGCACTCCTGCCTCTATCACTGCTCTGTCTCCATCGCAAGAGTTGCTGTACAGGTATCTCCCTCTCTCTCTCTGTATCTCCCTCTCCATTTCTTAAACATCTCAGACGGCCTTTCGGTTTCCCTCTTTCTCTCTCTCTCTCTGTTTACACACACACACGAATCATATATTCACAACATTGATTCCATATATACTGGATTATTTTCCCAAATCATATGTACACTCACGCCTCTGCCCTTTTCTGTACAGGAATAGTCTCCATCGCCCGAACTCCCCCGAACTGGATCATCCCCCGAACTCCCTCCCAGGTATGTTTGAATTTCGCATCTGTCTCTCCCTCTCTCTGTATCTCCCTCTCGATTTGCCTCAGTTTCTATCTGTCTCTGTTTACACACACACACATACATACATATATATATATATATGCATATATACATATATATATATATATCTACATATATATATATATATATATATGTGTGTGTGTGTGTGTGTGTGTCAAAACACACAGAATATTTGTTTTACGAAATGCCCTCAATTAGGGCATTGTTATTCAAATGTGTTTGAAATGAAAAATTAGGGCAATGCTTGGGGTGAATCAACCCATTTGCTACATAAACTAGGGCAAAGAGTACTTTTGGCATCTTCATTCTAGTATTACCCATTTTTTAACATATGGCATTTTTTAACATATGTTAGCTCAAGTGAAAGAGTACTTTTGGCATATTATGTAATCCATGTGAATTTGTATAATTAATCAAGTATACAAACATTGATAGAGTAGAATAGTGAAAAATGATTTATGTAGTCTATCTCACTTGAATAGGATACAAGCCTTAATTTTAATTTGGTTTGGACTGTGGCAATGCATTTTTCTATTGGTTAAATGGTGGATCATCAATCTTACATGACAATAATGTTTTCTGTTGTAGGCAATGTGAGGTTAGTTTGCTTTTCTAACATAAATTCTTCAACTAACTAAGGCATATTGATTGCTAAAGGAAATTGTTTGCTAGTGAAGATCCAGTCATCCTCTGATCAGCTGCTATTATGTAGCTTGGGTATTTTTTATGTTAACACTAACAGTTAGGGGTGAACCGCTGATATGTACCATGGGTAGTTTTTTATATTAATACCAACAGTTAGGTGTGAAGAATGGAACATTTCATTTTGCATGACAACGTGGTAATTTGAAATATACTTATATAATCATATTACTGTACAAGGGATGCTTATCTTGGACTTATGAATAGGGATTTTCTGCACCAAACAACTCTTTGGCTCAATTGATTTGTACCCGAAGTTGACATCCTCTTACTTTTGTTTCACATCCAAGTCTTTCCTACAAACCTGTACTGTCCAACAAGATGAGGGATTTTAACTTTGTTAATTAAAAATTTCTTTTCTATGGTGTTTGCACTCGCTTTTCTCATTGTCGGTAAATACATCATTGCCAACTACCCAAAACCAGGCTGCTTGCTAGAGCTTGCTGGTCTACTCTGTGGAGTTACCCGTAATGGTAATCCTGTAGCACAGGATTGTCATTCAGGTTGGTTTTTTTTTTTTTTAATGGATATTAATTATTAGCTGCTTTAGGTCACATATTATAATATATGTTTGTGGCCACTGTTAGTGCAGGACTAGTAGTACTTAAACTTGCATGTATAGGATTTTGGAGTTTTAACTTCCCACGGTAAGTATGCTATTTGTAAAATGCTCCGTCACCTTTATAGCCTTGTCTTCAACCATTGCAGCCTCCTTCGTCCATCATCTTCTCCAATTGGCCCTCCCTCGCTATTCTGATTTGTGAGCGTCAAAAAGCCTATGGCTTTGACATTCTTCTCTTGTTAAGAAAACAAATCTGAGTTTAAGTGGTATAAAAGTCATGCTTAACTCTTAACCTGTTTCATTGTAATAAGAGGATGACATGGTTTTCATTATTTTGATATATCATTCTATCATTGACCATATAGTTTCACTAGTACTAGTGCTCTACTAGTTATGCTATGTAGTGGTCCAAAATTACGGGTCATTTATTAAATTAACTTGTTTTAGAACTAATCGTGTCATAAAGTTCCACCCTAAAAGAGATTTATGTGACAAGCCAAACAGTGAATGAAAAACAACCTAATCTATCTCAACTTGAAATGTGTGTTCTCATGGCTTCCTCGGTTAATGTTTGTGTGAGTTGTAGGTGACAAAATGGACAAGAGTTGGATGACGATAAATAATCGGTTGACAAGTAAAGAGTATCAACAAGGGGTGAAGTCATTCCTTGATTTTGCTACGGCAAATTTAGGCGTAGAGGATGAAATTAGGTGTCCGTGTGTCGATTGCATTAATGGCACAAAATATAGCAATTTGTATGTCTATGAATCTGCTTGAATGCTCCAGGTTTTGGTTCAGATTATGTGTGTAAATGTGACTGAATGAGCCAGATTTTGAATGCTGAAATGTATATATCTGTTATGCTCCAGGTTATATTTTATGGTAATATTCCAGGTTTTGAATGTATGTCTATGAATCTATGAATCTGCCTGAATGCTCTAGGTTTTGTATGTCTATGAATCTGCTTGAATGCTCCAGGTTTTGAATGTCTTTGAATGGGCCAGATTTTGAATGCTGAATCTGTATGTTGAATGAGCATTCAAGCATAACAGATTTTGTATGTCTGTGAATTTGAATGCTTGAATGCTCCAGATTTTGTATGCTTGAATGCTCCATTCAAACAGATCCATTCTGTGAATCTGCCTGAATGCTCAATCTGTTATGCTCCAGATTTTGAACAGATCCATTCAAACAAATCCCTTCTGTGAATCTGCCTGAATGCTCATTCTGTTATGCTCCAGATTTTTAACAGATCCATTCAAACAAATCCATTCTGTGCATCTGCCTAAAAGCTCAATCTGTCATGCTCCAGATCCATTCAAACAGATTCATAAAAAAAGTGCTCCAGGTTATGATTGTTCAATCCATAATAAAACAGATTCGTTCAAACACTACATTCAAATTACATAATAGAATACACAAAATATGTCCATTACATCCATTTAAACACTTGTCTACTGTTAACTTGTAGGACGATATCCTATTTGAAGTGCTTTTGCAACGGTTTCTCGTGTCCTTTGGTGCCAAGCAACAGTAAGCAACACATGGTATATAATCAATTTAATACTAATTTGATAGAGCCCGAGATTTGTACGTTTTTCATGCAGCATTCGGTGGACATGCAGCATTTTAATACTAATCATTTTCTTCTTCAGAACTTTAATACCAATTTAATACTAATCATTTTCTTCTTCAGAACTAATCATTTTAATACCAATTTAATACTAATCATTTTCTTCTTCAGAACTTTCCTCTGCGTCAGCATTCGGTGGACATGCAGCTTTTTGGGTTGAATTAGTAATCGGTTGTTGTAAAACTTCCTGTTGCTTTCTATCTCCAGCAAGTATCTTGGTCACATCGACAATCTCTGAGTCTCTGCAAGATGGATTATCTTCATGAAGCTTAGAACCAGAGCGTTCATCAATCTGTTGTGTCTCCGCAAGTGTTCCATCATTTACGGTCACACCACCTTCTCGACAAGATAGATTGCCATTAAAGCCTGATACTGAAGGTTCTGCTTGTTGCTTAGCTTCTACATTTTCTCTGTATTGAGAACTATTGACTTCATCTACATGGTTTCCATTGTAGTTTGTTTGATTGTTTCCATTCACGTTGTCATCTCGTCTCAACTGATTTTGCTCTGATCTAAGAAATCTCTTACAAAGTTTGTTTGCCCGATGTCCATTCTCCAATCCAATGAAAGCAGCGAGATCTTTCCTAGCTAAAGACGCCTTTTTCTTGACTTCAAAGTACTTCAAAATTGCATGAGAATATGCACAAAAAGGGCAGTAAAATTTCCCACTGTCATCAAAGCTGGGTGCAGAGCTCAAGCACCTCTGATGAACCACTAACGGACACGTGCTTGAACTACAAACAATTCTTTATTGCTATATGCATGAACCAAGCGGACTTATTTTTGTGTAGTTCATGTATATAGGAAAATGGAAAATGGAAAATGGTGTAGTTCATGTATTATTTTTGTTATTGTGTTAATTTTGTCTAGTTCATGTATTATTTTTGTCTGCAATAATCAAGCGGACTTATTTTTGTCTAGTTCATGTATATAGTGTTACTTATGTTATTGCAGATTGGAAAATGGTTCCTGGCTTAAAGACTGGTCGGCTTCGGAAGAAGACACTCACGCAGCCAGAAACAGACTCGCCGGCTGCTATTCCTTTAGGATCACCCGTTGCTCCGTCTCCTGTTGTACCCGTCCGATCAAATGTGGGACCATCTCATCATGTCACTAGCCAACCAATGGATGATTCTGATGAGACACAAGCCCCATCCGAAACGCAGCCGAGTGGCGTAGGTAAGAATGAAGTGTATAAAATTTGTCAATTACCACATGCCATTGCCATTGTTTTTTTGTAGCCAAATTTTAGGCAATTTTCATGATGTTATGTTGTTAACAGGGACTTCGAAGCCTCTACGTGTACGTGGACCGACACTTGGCAAGGGCATACAAAAAATAATTAGAGCCAACAAAGGGGAAAAATGTTATGTTCACATCGATCGTGGGTTGAATGCAATGACTGGCAAGTATGCCACTCCAGCAACTAACGAGTTAGGAATTCAAATTAGAACCTTGTGCCCTTTGAAAGATGTGAAGTCATGGCTGGATCTTGATGAGACTACTAAAGCTGCCGTCATCCAAGGAGTTCTTGTAACTAATATTACTTGTCCACAATATGTAATTGTATTATGTGAGTAATAAGAAAGACTAATATGTAATGATTACTATTTCAATTTGTTTTGCATGTAGGACAAGTTTCAAATTGGAGACGATTTCCACAATGACTTACAAGCACAGGAGATTGTGAATAAGAAGGCCTATGGGTTGTACAAAGATTGGAGGTACACCTTGAAGCAAGAGTTCGAATTGTTAGAAGGACTTCCACGTGATGAGATCTATGGTCATCCGCCCGTAGGGGTGAGTTTAGATAATTGGAAGCATTTGATCGATGTGGCATGGCAAGATGCATCTCACCAGGTAAAATAATAGACTAGATAGAGTACATACATCTATGTGAAAATGTGATATGCCTTAATATTGACAAAAAATATTGTTTATCTGCTTGACTTATTTTTAGAAACGGTCAAAAGCTGGCAAGAGTAATAGGAGTCAATTGCCGTACAATCATACCAATGGGTCTCGCTCATTTCCTATCGCAATGGCTGCTATGGTGAGTTCGATTTTTTTTAAACTTGAATCCATTATATGTTGTTTGGATTTGAAAAATGTTATGTTCTCCTACACACACACACACACACACATATATATATATATATATATTTTAAACTCTGTTAGTAAACATGTACTGTCTGCAAAAAATCCGTCTGGAAAAAATCTGTTAAATCTACCCTTGCCACATGTTTGCATTCTAAATCTGCCTACACTATACTCTGTCTTTCTTTCGAAATCTGTCTCACAAAATCTAAACTATACTATGTTTACACTATAATACACTATAATACACAAGCTGTCAACACTATAATACAGTATATATAAATCTGTCTACACTATAATACACAATCTGAACAATATATATATTTTATTTTGAACGGCAAAAAAAACTTTATTTATGGAAGAGGAAAATTTACATCAATAAAGAGGAGGTTGGAGCTAAAAACAAGCTCCAACCTCCTAGTTGGTGAGAAGCCAACGAGCATACAAAACAGAGAAAAAGCCAGAAAAAGCAGATAGTTTCTCTGTTGCTGTAGACCACACCTCTGCTGAGATCTGATAGAATGCAAAACAATACCAGCTCAACACAGAAGCAGAATGAAGAAGCAGCCCAGCTGATTGCAAGCCTCACCCATCTCATTTCCAGAGCCCAACCCTGCATCCACTCAGAACCAAACTGAAGCCTTCCAAGGATACCTCAAAACAGATCAGCAAAACAGACAGATCAGCAGCTGAAAACCAAAATTAGTGCAGTCCACTCAGAACCAACAGATCAGCAAAAATCAAAGCCAATCTGAACAATATATACTGCACTATACTACAAAATGTAAACTATACTCTAAAAATCTGTCTAAACTATAATACATATTGTGTATAGATCCAGCATGCCTTCTTAGTTTTAGAATCAAACATCCTTTCCAACATCACCACATCATGTTAGGCCATGAAAATTAGATTGGGACTTTAAACAGTAATTCTATGGTCCCAGAACTTCTTTCCCAGAAATCTCCTAGAATCCAATTACCATGTGCAATATCAACTACAGCATAAAATTGGGTATGATCACTTGGTTGCAAGAAAAAGAAAACCAATAAATGAGCAGAATTGTACAATCATGAACTAAAAATTATACACGCGAGGTCACATGTATCGGTAATAAGACTGGCCAATACTGACCATAGGGTAGGTATGATCTTTATCTTTAGGAAAAGTCATAAAACTGAACTGTTGAGTTCTAACAAATAGTTGATAACCTGAGGATTGGTCAACTTGGGCTGTCGTCGTTCAAGCCGCCTTAAATGATACTTGTAAGCTACAAAACCAAAAGCACCTTTTCTCGGCCAAAATCGAACAACCTTAAAACATAGAATTTGGAATCAATCAAATCGAAGTTAGAAGTCATGATAAAAAAGCAATTGGTGAAGTACATAGACATAATCAAATGACCATTCATGTTGAAATGAAATGTCAAGTCAACAAAGCCTTGTTCCAACTACTTGGGCTACATGAATCTTGTTTTTCTATTCCACTCAACCAAGGGCCTTGAATCATATACAATGTAACGTAATAAAAGTAGAATCTTCTTGCATAGTAGCTTAAGCATACCGTTAAATTGTCAATTTTTTTTGGGTACATTGTCCATGCATTTTAATGTTTTGAAACCAAAACCAGCTATGGCTTTGAGCTTCTTGTCAATGTTCTATCCATGTTATTGCTTTTCATATCTGATTACTCTTGGGTGAGGTACAAATTTATAGATTACTTAGTAACATCATGTTAGCCATCAACTTTTAACTACATTGACTGCATCAAGATATTTTTGTAAAAGAAGCCAGGATACATACCTAAGCTTCAAATATCATTATAGGCAAAATGCTTTTTGCAAGTGTAAAATGGATTATCAAAAAGCTCACGCAACCGAGGAGACACCACAGTGCTCAATCATGCCTAAGCTAAGAAGTTTTAAGGGACTACATGAAGACTTAGTAATGAAACCAGCCTACATTAGCTAGAAAAGTAAAAATTATGAGGAAGCCTTACCAAAAAGAACAATACAAGTCTAAGGATTTGAATGGTTATGCAATAAACATAAGAAACAAGGATATCAACTGTTATTCTAGAGAATTGCCTCAAAGGTTTGTTGAAAGAGTTCTGCCATAAAGACTGTGAGCATCATTACATAATGCTATCGAGATGAATAAGGGAAAAACCATCAGCGTAACAAGTGCCTTACTATCTTTTGTTCATAAGTGATTAAACCAAACCAAGCCTAATGTTCCAATCAAGTGGGGTACTACATCAATCCTTTTCACCATTCCTATCTGTCAAGGGATATATGATCAGTTCGATTAAGTAAATTCATATATTTTTTCACTACTACTATTATT
The DNA here is from genome assembly GCF_055761805.1 of Camellia sinensis. Classification (NCBI taxonomy): domain Eukaryota; kingdom Viridiplantae; phylum Streptophyta; class Magnoliopsida; order Ericales; family Theaceae; genus Camellia; species Camellia sinensis. Next base: position 118,632,541 of record NC_138966.1, read on the forward strand.
GACATGAACTTGAGAAATACTCTAAACTAGAATGCTAGCTGCATTAGATAGACAGTGTTAGCATTACCAATACTTCCAACCAAGAATTCCAGAAGTTCCAAAACATCTGAAGGAATGCCCTTGATAAGTGCTTATCAGCCCTCAAATTATGTCTAGATTGTAGCACAGTTGAATTGAAATCAGCATCTTGATGTCCATAAATTCTAATAATTTTTTATTTGATTTCATATTAGTTTTGTGTCACAATCCATGTGCCCAATTTCATGAAGCAGGGCAAGAGCAAAAAGAGCAGCAAATTGTCTAAATTCTTGGGTTCCTAAGCACCATGCAAATACAGAAAAAATGTCCAGCTTGAGGAAAGGTGGCAAAGAACAAAACAGATAACCAAATATTCAAAAGTCCCTTTATAAACGGCTATAGGCATTCATCAGGTCTAGCGTAAGAAAAAATAAAGGTTACTTTGCTGTTTATAAACTTTTATTTTAGAAAAAGATGCAGATGATTTCTCCATTTAGAAAATATTTTCACATTACATGTATGTTCACAAAAGAGAGCAGTATTGTATATTGTTCTTGCCTTACGAACTGTTGTTACGGAAAGACCTTTGCTCAAAAGTGTGTCAGCAATCCATCCTCCTATATTTGCAAACACAGCCATGGTCAACCAGGGCAACATTTGGATCATAAATTTAAGTACAATTTGTAAAGGAAATGGGAAAAAAAAATATGATAAAAATATAAGCTAAATTTTGATCTCGTTTTTCTTTCCTTTGACAAATTCTTGTCAAATTCATTGAGGCTTGAGAAGTGAAAACGATGCATTACAGAACATCATATCCACGCACAGACAGTGAAGAAAAAAGTGCCTTGAAACAATAGGGATGTCTCATTGTCAAAAATAGTGAGTGTTAGCCTATCAATATCTTTTATCTTTTCTCTATTTTTGTATGTACAGATAAGCCCTATGCTATCTTTCCTATCTTCCCTTGAAATCTGGGTGCTAAGGGACCTGCTGTAGTCTCTAGACAAATAGAATAAGGACCAAAGGCCCAAACTGACATACACTGGCCCTACATCAGCTGATCATGTCCTAATTATGAGAATTTTTTTGGTTCAATGGAGGACGGATGTCATCTAATACTTTTATTTATTTATTTATTGTGATTGGTTAAACAATAGAATCTATTACATTTATTTTAAGTATATAAGAAATAATAGATAAATTATACGTTTGTAATTGGTAGAAGATATCATATAATACTACCACGTGATACCCTCTCAACATAGAAATAATACCACACCATATGTCAAAGATTCGTTTAATTTAAGAAGAATCCATCTCATGTTTAACAACTAAAGCAGTAGAATAGAAATAAGCCATCAAAATTCAAACTTTAACACAAATCCATAACCTTCTGCACTAAAACAAAAACACAAACAGTAATTCAAAGTTGAAATCAAAGGATTAATCACCATCAGACTTCTGATAAACATAGGTGAAGCCACACTTGCCACAATAGTGCCGATCAAAATGATTCACCATGAAAGTCCTAGCACCGTACTCCCCATTAAGGCTAGGTTGGGGCTCATCCTTAAAATATCAATATCGCATATTTAAAAATCAATGATGGACTGCAACAAGTACACATATTCAATCCCATTTAGGTAATAACCTACATGTTTGGTGTTTAGAGCAATTTTAATTTTTTTTTAAAATTGAATACGAATCTGGCTTCAAATCTGGCAGAAAATCTGTCTTAAAATTTGTCTCCAAATCTGTCTGCCAATCTGTCCAGCAATTTGTTTAAAAATCTGTTCATGGAAATTTGTCTGTTTGGTGCATAAAGTGTCATTGATTTATACATTGATGTGTTAACAGGTAGCAAAAGATGGAGAGTTGGATTTCCCAAAGTTCTATGAGGACAGCCACACTTCAAAGAAAACGAATGACTGGATCCATCCGAAATGCCGTGAGCTGCATGTAAGTATGTGACAAGGAAATATATGTATTCAATATTTTCTTGTACTTAGTACCCAATAATACATATATGTTGCCAAAGTTTTTTAACCCTTATTTATTTGAAATGACAGCAAGAGATGGTCAATGTACAAGCGGCTGCCATCGAGTCGGGGACGCCATTGACACAAGAGGATATTTCAAGGCAAGTGCTTGGACAGAAGAAAAGGTACTTGCTTGGATTTGGGAGTGGCCCACAACCGTCTACCATATTTGCAACACGAGCACACGATAAGGACATGGAGGCAATGCGAGCTGAGGTGGAGGCACTTCGTGAGGAGCGGCAAAAGGATCATGACGAGTTAATGAAAGAGCGAGAGGAGCGCGAGAGATGTTACAGTGAGTTGTTGAAAGAACGAGAGGAGCGCAATCAATTATCCAATGAGATGTTGAAAGAGCGGGAGGAGGGACAAAAGGCAAGGGACGAGACAAATACAAAGGTCGAGCATCTCAATAACGTAGTCGCCAAACTGTCACAACTCTTGGGAATCTAAGTTGGGCATCCGACGTTTGTTTTTTGGTAAGAACAATTTCATTAATGTCACACTTACTTTGTTTAAATATGTTCGCTTGAAGAGTTGAAAATGTCATCAATTTGTGAGTTATTTGGGGTTAATGATTTCTTGTGCAGTTACTAGAGTTTGGTATTGAGTTTTCTTAACAATGAACTTGTATTTAAAATATGTACTTGATTAAGATTAACTATAGTAGAAACATGTTAAAAAAACATAGCGAATTTCAATCTTCGTTTACAGTAACATGTAAACTTCAACAGTGGTATTTTGAATAGTAACTCGAATATGTGTTTAAAAGTAATAGTAACCTTCCCGGTGACAAAAGTGACACGTTGGGACAGACGGTACGTAAATAGGACACATACGTTGGGAGTTAGAGTTGAAAAAGTCATAAACTTAGACGAAAAAAGGGGTTCGGGGGGCGAAAATGCGAAATAGCCCCCGAAACACTATTTTCTCATAACGGGAAGCTTCCCGGTGATAAATGTGACATGTAGGGACAGACGGTACGTAAATAGCACGCCTACGTTGGGAATTAGAGTTGAAAATGTCATAAACTTAGTCGGAAAAAGGGGTTCGGGGGGCGAAAATGCAAAGCATCCCCCAAAACACTGTTTTATGATAACGGGAAGCTTCCCGGTGATAAATGTGACATGTAGGGACAGACGGTACGTAAATAGCACGCCTACGTTGGGAATTAGAGTTGAAAATGTCATAAACTTAGTCGAAAATAGGGGTTCGAGGGGCGAAAATGCAAAGCAGCCCCCAAAATTTTATTTTCTGGTAACGGGAAGCTTCCCGGTGATAAATGTGACATGTAGGGACAGACGGTACGTAAATAGCACGCCTACGTTGGGAATTAGAGTTCAAAATGTCATAAACTTAGTCGAAAATAGTGGTTCGAGGGGCGAAAATGCAAAGCAGCCCCCAAAATTTTATTTCTGGTAACGGGAAGCTTCCCGGTGATAAATGTGACATCTATGGACAGACGGTACATAAATAGGACAGCTACTTTGGGAATTAGAGTTGAAAATGTCATAAACTTTGTCGAAAAAAGGGGTTCGGGGGCCGAAAATGCAAAACAGCCCCCGAGCCACTGTTTTTCAATAATAGGAAGGTTCCCGGTGATAAATGTGACATGTAGGTGTCCACAATACGTAAGTAGGACAAGAACTAAATGTGACGAATGATATATCCTGTTGACGTAGTCCTTTGGAAATTGGAACAAAGGATTTGTAAAGTTCAGCTAAGGTTTAGGCGCAATTGTGTATTTGATAAGTTTAACTATCACCACTACAAAATGTGCAACAGTTGAACAATAGATAGTTCATATACATAACATGGCCTCAAGATTTGGCTGAAGGGAGGATAATTCCTCAGCAACAGAATAGGGAACTTAGGACTAAAGAAGCTAAGTATTGAAGGTACGTATCAAAATTAGATAGTGTAATGGAAGAATAGTTAAGCATAATCTTATATAGCTCGTCCCCATAAGCCTATAAAGAACTCAAGGCATTACTCATTCACAAACAGAAGCATATCTACATCTATAAACCCACTAATTAGTTTATTCTTTAAGGAAAGTGTTTCCAAAATTTCAATGATTATATTGAGAAAATTAGAATCTTTTATGAAGAAAAAGACCATATTAATTTCCATCCGTGGAGGTCAGAAAAACACTGAACTAACGTAACTGGAAGCTTCGTGGAGGTCACAAAAGCATAAGCATAGTGAGTTTTATGGATACCAGACAAACTGTAATGATGGGTTTTCTTACATTTTTATACCAAATAATTTTTGGATTAAATGGTAAGTACACCCAAAATTTTGGTAATTTCATAATACCTACACAATTTACTTTCACATTTAAGTACTAAAATTTACTTCGATAGATTTAGAGATAAAAAAGCTAGAACAAGAACTCGTGATGGGTTCATGTTTGGATGTCTTGCATTAGTTAATAGATATCACTGTCTTTGTCTTTTAATGTTTGAAATTATTACGATATATATATGTCGTCCAGAAGTGCCATTACATGCACCGAACTAATGATTTTTTCCCCCTTTTTTGCAGATGTTTTTGGACATACAAATGTGGATATGTTTTTGTTGACAAGTACGGGAGGGCATTTTGTTCATATCTCTATCCGTATATATAGTGGTTTGTAAAAAAATTTTTGGTGGTAGCAATTAACATAGCACGTGGTACATAATATAATTTTTGTTGTGGTACAAAAGTTGTAGGTGCACAAAGAATTTGGTTATTCCAGTATTATGTATTGAATTAAATTATTGACGTGGGCTTAGACTTGGTTCTTATGAAATTTGTAATATATATATATAAGTGGATGTTCAATATTAATTTTTTGGATGGTTGGAACTGAAATGTGTGTAATTGTTATTGAATGCTTCATAACATATTTACTGTTGATGGATACAGGAATGCTGATTAATAATGGATACAGGTGCACCAAATATTTTAATTAAAAAAAAAATGTTAACATATTTGGCCACCAAATATTTTGGTAGCTAAATATGTAATCAAATGTTTTGGTGACTAAGAATTTAGTAGCAAAAACATAACCCATTAATTTTTTGTGACCAAATAATTAGTAGCTAAAACAATTGAGAAAGAGATAAAGAAAGTATTGGCTACTAAATGTTTTAGTCACGGAAAAAATATGGTGTCATTTGGCGACTAAAACGTTTGGTGGCAAAAAATGAAGAAGTAAATGTGAGCAGGGTTTTGGCTACAAAACTTTTAGTGGGCAAAAGTAACAATGACAAAAATTGCTTAGTCACTAAAAATATGTATTCTATTGGTGACAAAAATGTTTGGTCTATAATAGTTATTCTTAAATTATGGTAGCACTTTTAGTGACTAATACTTTAGTGACAGAAACAGACCTTTTGCCGACTAAACTCAAAGTAGTAGCCAAATATGCACTTTCGGCGACCAATTTTTTTGTAGCTAAAAGTGAACCTTCCCCGACCACCACAGGTTGGTAGCCAAAAAGCCTAATTCTGCGACCAATTCTTTAGTGGCAGAAACAGACCTTTTGCCGACTAAACTCAAAGTCGTAGCCAAATGGTGATTATCGGCGACCAATTATTTTAGTAGGGGAAACATACCTTTTGGCGACTAAAGCCAATTTAGTAGCCAAATGCGTACACTTTCGGCGACCAAACAGATTTTAGTCGCCAATACTATCGCCGACAGGGTAAAGGCGACGAGCTTAGCGACGAAAAATTTTGGTCGCTAATTCATTTTGGCGACTAAATAAGTGACTTTTGGCGACCAATATTTTGGTAGCCAAAAGTGACATTTCTTGTAGTGTTAGGAGTCCAAAATAAAATAGAAATGATACATTCATCTAATTTGGCAATTCTAAAAGAACGCTAATGATGTGGGAAAAAAAAAATCAAAACTAAAATATTACATCACATGAAATTTACACACCAATTAAAATTAAAATTCTTAATTTAAAATTCTCAATTTTTTTTCAGAATTAAAACTACAGAACATTTTCCGCGGGTGAAAAGCTGAGCTCAGGGTCAGTCTTTCTTCCTGGAAGGAATGTCTAGTGACTGACCACGTGCATAAACGACAGACAAATTACGGTCGGCTGTAAAACTGACGTCATTTATCATTTGATTTATGACGCAATAAATCTTCTTCTTAATTCTATTAAAATATATATTTTTAATATATATTCTTGAGAAATAAATTCTTATGGGTAAGTAGAGACTCAACAAAAGAATCAGTTGCCCATCTTAAAAAAGAAAAAAGAAAAAGAATCAGTTGAATTATATTTTGCGACTATCTTTTTAAAAAATCTTATATAATATAATATTTTTAAATATTTTGAGACAAATTATTAGAATTTAGTGATGGATCAATGATAATAAAAAAAAGAATAATTACTCAAATGAGACATCATTAACTGTTATAATTTCAAGTTAATTAGTTAAAGAAGTACATCTCAAAGATTTGAAAATGACATAAGGAATAAAATGTAAGGATTATTAATATAATTTATTTTATAATTTATTATTGAGATTTATTTTTTTATTTTTTTAAATTCATTTGTATATAGGCTTATTTTGGAAAGATAGTTAAAAGTCATCTTTTAGTTTTTAACCCATTTTGAATCACATCATCTCTCATATTTTTTTACACATTCTTTTAAAAAAATATAAAAAATATTAAATTATTAACTTTTAACCATCTGATTAAAATAATCCATAATTTAATGTATAATCGTGTGGTGTTTCTGGAAGTATTTTGTGTATGATAAGGATGAGGGAGGATCACTTTTTAATTTAATTGAATTAAATTTCAAGGCTAATGATGAGTGTATCTACTTTGTGACCAAATCGTTTCATCTAGAACAAACGGCGCCTCAGACCTCTTCAAATAACACTCCGGTTTAGATTTATAGATTTGAATGGATATTTGAAAAAAAAATAAAATAAGAGAAGTAATTTAATATAAATGAAATATAATTATATTTAGTAGTGGAGTCACAAACTTAAGGTAGAGGGTGTATATATTTCTCACATCATTAAAAAAAAAATAAAAATTCACAATAAATAACGAGATAATTATTAAATTTACACACTTTTTTTTGTCCATTATATGTTGAGATTCAATGGTAAAATTTTGGCCTAATAACCTTGAAGTTATAAGTTCAAGTCGCGGGACAATCACTTTGTGCACTATGCTAAAGGTTAGTGAAGGGGGAAATAAGAAATGGGTCGGATCCAAGCCTTGGGCAGGTCCAATCACCCAAGCTCAGATCAAAAAGGGTCAGATGAGCATGTGGGCAACCCAACTAAGCCCAACTCCATGATCAATAGTGTACCCAAGTCCTCAAGCACTTGGGCTCAACCGCAGTGAAAAGGCTAGTCCAGCTGCGATGCTGGGCTAGGGCGAGCTGCAAGACCTAATCTTTGGGCCGAACTAAAGTGGGCCGAGCCCACACTAAGATATCCGAATGGACCAACCCATCCCAACAGAAGCCTTGTATAGGGCCGAACTGGGGCACGAAGGTACCGAGCTGAAGGAACCTCAAAGAGAAACGTGAAAGTTATGAGTATGCGCATGTGCAAGTTGCCACCTCAGCTGGTCCCCTACACCTAGAATGATGGAAGTTGTTAAACCAGAAGAATGAGGTTTGTTATCAGCATGACTATAATGAGTATAAGCACCTCTTGACAACTACCAGGTGGTCCCCCACCTAGTGTCATGCTAAAGGAAAATCTGGTAGCACCAAAGCTCCATAAAATCATTTTTAGAAGCAAGCAAGGAACCCTATATATATTTCACTCAATTCACATTGAAGGTAACTGAACTATTCCAAGCTGAACATCACTTACTTACAAATTTAACTCTCTACACTTCTTCTCCGATCACTGATTCCCACACCGGAGGGGTTATTCGGCCAACCCCGGCCGGGCAGCTCTAATGGTGCTTCTTGCTGCAGGGACCTCAATCCTTGGATAGTCTAACCGAGTGTGGAGCCCCGATCCACTTTCATCTAGTGCGGAATTCGGTACGCACAATTGGTGCAGTGAACGTGGATCACTTCATCTCTAAGCTCTGCACTTAGTTCCGGCGATGGGGATTGAGGACATCCCACTTTCGACACATACTCCACAGATAGAGAAGACAAATGACAAAGGCTTGGCACTCCCAACAGTCTTAGAAGAACAAACTGGAAACAATAACCGGACCCCTGAATCCATCGAGCACCAATTACCCTTCGCTGGAGGTTCTTCTCATCACTTTCTTCTGAAAAATGATTACAGAGATCAAATCATAGACTCCGTGGGGATGGAGATATAGGAACTGAAAGCGCAACTTAAAAGGGTGCTGGGTGATCCAACGGAAAAGAAGACTGAAGCAGAGCCCTATCGCTTGCGACGGAGGAGCTCATCCAGAGAGCCACCAGTGAAAAAGTTCCCCAGAAATGAGTCTGGGCAACAAAGCCAGCCTATCCCGGTACAGAATGAGGTGGCGAGCAGCCACACCCGTGGGTCACGCCGGAGAAGGGCTAAAAGCCAGAAGACGGTTAGCCAACAGACTGAATACCCTCCTCAAGACCTTCGTACTTGGTTGATCGACAACAAGCAGAACGAGCAACATCGGGATCATCTGGACCGTACCATTCACCAGAGAGAGCACCGAGCGCTGGATAGGCTCGTCTCCTCGCCGTTCTCCCCGGAAATTGAGGCCATGAGACCTCCAAAGAAATTCACCCCACCAAAGTTTACTTCGTACGATGGGAAGTCAGACCCACTGACACATATTAGCTATTATAGACAGATGATGTCTCTATGGAGCCGAGATGAGGCACTGATGTGCAAAGTCTTCCCATCCAGTTTGAGAGAAACTAGACTTCGATGGTTCGATTGACTCCCCGCTGGATCAATTCATGGCTAGAAGCAGCTCTCCGAAGAGTTCCTAGCCAAGTTCGTCTCCAATACTAAGATCCCGAAAGAGTCGGATACACTGTTCAGTCTCCGAAAGAAGCAGGAAGAAACGCTGCGCAGTTATGCTAGGAGATACTGGGAAGAGTACAATGACCTGGAGGAAAACGTGTGCAGTGAGCAGATGGCCATTATGTCTTTCAAACATGGTCTGCGCCCGGAAAGTAAGTTGAGACAATCACTTACCAAGCACCCGGCCATAGCATTGAAAGATTTGCGTGCCAGGATTGAGCAGTACGCTCGCCTCGAAGATGATCAGATCGCCATCGAGGTAGCATCAGGAGAACAAACAACTCGGCACAAGAAGAGAGCAGATAGAGGAGAACACCGAGGGCTACTGGTGAATGAGGTGGATAAGTCCAAATCTCACGAAGCCGTCATAACTGTATTCAAAGAACCGATCTATCGAATCCTGGAAAGGATCAAGAGAGAGCCCTTCTTTGTTTGGCCACCGAAAATGTTGGGAGATTCGATCCAGCGCAATCAGAAGGTCAAATGCACCTACCATCAAGATAGGGGGCACATGACTCAGAATTACAGGGCACTGAAGCAACACTTAGAGGACCTAGTAGCAGCTGGGCACCTCCGGGATTACATTGATCAAGATAAGGAAGTGACCGAACCAGGGAACCCACCACCAAAACCGAATATTGAGCACCCACCTCGGTTGATAATAAATGTGATCCATGGAACAGCGACTTAAGAACCTAAGGAGACACTAAAAGAAGAGATTGCTAAGGCTGTGCAAATTCAGCAGGTCATGTCAATGGAGCTTGCATCGAAAAAGGTACGCACGGTACCCAAATCCCCCTTGTGTACTGTTTCATTTACTAGAAAGGATTTAGAAGGCATACAACACCCATATACTGATGCACTGATTATAACTGTGGGAATTGGGAAACGATTTGACGTAAAACGAGTCCTGGTAGATCAAGGCAGTGCAGCAGACATATTGTATTATGACTTGTTCAGAAAGCTTGGTCTCTCCGAGCAGCATCTCATCCCAACGGGAGCCCCCATAGTTGGCTTCAATTCACAGCCAGAATAGCTGCTTGGCATAATAGTATTGCCAGTTGTGGCAGGAACAAAAACCCTCCAGATAGAGTTTCTAGTTATTAATACACCATCCCCTTACAACGCCATACTTGGCCATCTATGGATTCATCAAATGGAGGCGGTCCTTTCAACCTACCACCAGCTTAGCTATTTCCCAACGAAACACGGAGTAGAGCAGATCTCAGGGGATCAAGTTGCGTCCAAACATTGCTTCATGGTGGCACTAAAGGCAAAGCAACTCTGTAACCGGGTACAGACAGTGGAAGTGGCCGAACAACCAGTCTTGGAAGATGTAGTGAGAACCCTAGAGGAAAAGATAGTAGAGGATTTGGAGAAAGTCCTGGTAAAAGAGGATGATCCAAAAAAGTACTTCATTATCGGTACCTCACTAGGCGCTGATAAAAAACTTCAGCTGCTGGAACTACTGAGGGAAAATATGGAAGTCTTCGTATGGTCAGCATACGATACTCCAGGGCTGGACCCAGAATTCACTTGCCACAAGCTCAACATTAACTCTTCTGCTCGGCCCGTAGTACAGAAAAGTCAGAGATCTTCAGTTGAGCACACTGAAGCAGTAATGTCGAAAAACTCCTGGCATCGAGAGCGATCAGAGAAGTTCAGTACCCGCAATGGCTGTCCAACACAGTCGTAGTAAAAAAAAAGAATGGAAAATGGAGAGTTTGCGTTGACTTCACTTGCCTAAACAAAGCCTGCCCTAAAGATAGCTTCCCACTGCCTCACATCGACCAACTGGTAAACTCAACAGCAGGGCATGAGCGCATGAGATTTCTGGACGCTTATAGCGGCTATCACCAGATACCACTATTTGGTCCGGACCAAGAAAAGACAACATTCATCACTCCAAGCGGAACTTACTACTACAAAGTAATGCCGTTCGGCCTCAAGAACGCCGGGGCAACCTACCAGCAGATGATCACTCGGATGTTCAAGGACCAACTTGGGAAAACCATGAAAACTTATATAGATGATATGGTAGTAAAAAGCAAGCTTGCTACAAACCACCTTACAGACTTGAGAGAAGTTTTTGGCATCCTGAAAAACCATTAGCTTCGCCTCAATGCCGCGAAATGAGCTTTCGGGGTAGGAATGGGGAAGTTCTTGGGATACATGGTCACTCACAGAGGAATTGAAGCGAATTCGGATCAAATCAAAGCAATACAAGATCTTGGAGTACCAACAAAAGCTAAAGAGCTGCAGAAACTGGCCGGAATGGCGGCCGCACTGAATCGGTTCATCAGCAAATTTTCAAATCGGATGAAACCCTTCTTCCAGCTATTGAGGAAAAGAGCAGTGTTTGAATGGAGTTGCGAGTGTACTGAAGCACTGCAAAGTCTCAAAAGTTACCTCAGCACACCACCTCTTCTGTCCACTCCAGAACCAGGAGAGGAGCTATACCTCTATCTAGCAGTCTCAGATCATGCCGTAAGCGCAGTATTAATTCGAGAAGTTAACAAGAAACAGAGGCCAGTATACTATGTTAGCAAGACCTTACTAGATGCCGAGACACGGTATCTACCATTGGAAAAGTCAGCTTATGAGTTTGACATTCGGTATCAACCCAGGACGGCAATCAACGCCCAGGTCTTAGCAGATTTCGTCGCAGAATTTGCTCCCACCCAGAGTACCGAGCCGGGGAATCCGAGTTTGACACAGGTACCACGCACCACCGAATAGGGAAAGCCCTGAGCTTCGGAAGCATGGAAACTCTTTATTGGAAACATTTGGCAGCTTTATGTTGACGGGTCGTCCAATAACCGAGGCTCGAGGGCAGGAGTAGTACTTATCTCACCAGAAGGATTTATCTAGGAACAGGCTCTCAAGCTCGGTTGGAAGGCTTCAAACAACGAGGCAGAGTACGAAGCGTTATTGGCTGGCTTACGTAGTGCCGAACACTCCAGTGCAGAATAGCTTCTTGTTTTCAACGATTCACAACTAGTGGTAAACCAGCTTTTTGAGGTCTATGAAACACGAGATGAAAGAATGGCTATGTACGCAGGCAAAGCCAAAGACCTACTCAAAAAGTTTCAATCCATACGAGTGGAACGAATTAGTCGGGACAAAAACAGCCATACTGATGCTCTGGCTTGCCTCGGCTCATCAGTGGACACCAAGGATGCTAGAAAAGTTTGGGTTGAGTTTGTGCCAGAACCAAGCATTGCATCTCCAGTCCTCTGCAGCAACCTATGGCCGAGCTGGATGGATCTGATACTTGCTTTTCTAAAATCTAGTACTCTCCTCGAAGACAAAAAGGAAACCAACAAAGTCAGACATAAGTCAGCTCAGTTTTGGATCTCACCATCTGGGAAGCTGTATAGACGCTCCTATCTTGGCCCTCATCTTCCATGTGTGCATCCAAATCTGGTCGAGAATGTTCTCTACGAAATTCACGATGGGATTTGTGGATGCCACATTGGTGGAAGGTCACTGGCGCACCGAGCCCTCACTCACGGGTATTGGTCGCCACGGATGCAACAAGATGCGCAGCAGTACGCACAGAAGTGTGATAAATGTCAGAGGTTTGCTTCACTCATTCATCAGCCAGCCAAAACTCTCACTCCACTCACCAGCCCATAGCCCTTTCCCAATGGGGTCTCGATATTGTTGGACCATTGGCACGAGGCACTGGGAACAGGCAATTCTTCATTGCTGCAACCGACTATTTCACTAAGTGGGTTGAAGTCGAGGCCTTGGCAAGTATCAAAGAAGTGGATACAAAGTGGTTTGTCATGAGAAACGTGGTGGTGTGTTTCGGCATCCCGCGGATACTGATTACGGATAATGGAACATAGTTCGATAGTAAGATCTTCAGAAAGTTTTGTGCCGACCTCAGGATCGAGTATAGGAACTCTTCTCCAGGGTACCCACAAAGTAATGGACAAGAAGAAGTGTCAAACAAAACCATCATCAACGGAGTAAAGAAACAACTTGAACATGCAAAAAACAAATGGGCTGAAGAGTTACCCACGTATTATGGGCCTACCGAACCACAACACAATGCTCAACGGGGGAAACACCTTACTCCCTAACTTATGGAATGGAGGCCATCATCCCACTCGAAGTAGGTCTCCCAACCCTTTGGTTTGAATTGTTTGAAAGCACCAATAATGAGGAAGCTATTGCACAAGCACTGGATATGGTAGAGGGCCGAAGAGAAGAAGCTCATCAAGAGTTTCAACCACAAAGTTTTCCCAAGGAAATTTACACCAAGAGAACTGGTTTTGAGGAAAGTTATGGATCACAAAACGGTGCCTGGCGAGGGCAAACTTGGGCCTAACTGGGAGGGTCCGTACAAAGTCACAGTTGTTGTTGGAAATGGAGCTTACTACCTAGAGGATCTGAAAGGCAGAGCTATACCTCGACCCTGGAATGTAGCAAATCTTAAGAAATACTATCAATAGAATTATCCCCCAACTTCTCCATCAGAATGTAAAGGCATTTATCTGCTGACCAATGCAAATGCTTCCCCACTTCTCTCAAATTTATCAAATTCTTGTAATTAGCTTTGATGTTTATCAAACGGAATTAGATTTGGTACTCACCAAACGAAATTAGCTCTGATGTTCATCAAACAGAATTAACTTTGATGTTTATCAAACGGAATTAGTTTTGGTACTCACCAAACGGAATTAGCTTTGATGTTTATCAAACGGAATTAGCTTTGGTCCTAACCCAAATGGACTTAGTTTCAGAATGACTGAACGGAATTTAAATTTGGTTAGCACTCAAACATGCCAAGTGGTATTGCTTGGTGGAATTATGTTTGGCAACTAAATTGGATTTTAGCCAAGTGGAATTGCTTGGTGGAAACCACACTAACATATCCTAAGTAAACATCTCTGAATCCACAGAATTTCTTAAGTATCAACACGTCAACACTTCAGTACTGATGCGAACAAATAGAGTTGGAACAAACTTGGCTAAGCTCTGTCAGGAGCAAACTTCCAGTATAAGTCTTACTCAACTCCAGCTGGGGGCAAACAATTGTTTTTTTTTTCAAACCAACCTGGACCTGAGTAAGACACCTCTCCATGCCTTTATCCCATTCAAATGCACATGTGCTATCAAAGTTGAAACATACTTAAGTAGTTCTACCTAAGAGTACAATCTTCAGTACCAATCTTACTTAGCTCTAGGGGGGGCAAACAATTGTTTTTTTTTTTTTAAAAAAAACCTGGACCTAAGTAAGACCCTCTTACGAAATCAAGCACAGCCATGCCACATATTCGTTAGCTAGACCGAGCATCTGCACGGCCCTGAGGTTCCAACAATGCTCGGCCAGGGGCAAGCAATACAGAATTAGACAGAGCATCTATTTCAAGCAGTACAGAACTAGACCGAACATCTATTTGGCCCCGAGGTCCCAACAGTGCTCGCCCGGAGGCAAGCAGTATAGAAAACATTCAGACATAGAAGCCAAACAGCATCAAATTGCAAATTCAAAGAGAAAATCCTATCATCCAACAAAAGGCACAGATGGCCTCATAACCAGCAACAAAGAAAAGAAGTGAAAAAAGAAAAATTGTCTTGGCAAGTATAGAAAGAATGCTCGTTAAGGGGACTGAGCCACAGTACATCAAAACAAAAAAGCAAAAACTTCAATTCCTTTAAGAGAAAACTTCAGCTTTCATTAACAGAGGGAACTTCTGGAGCAGTTTCCACAATCTTGTCCAGACCGTCTTGGGGAGGAAAAGCAGAGGAAGCTCCAACTTCCTAAGAAGTAGAAGCTTCCTTAACCACATCCCCCACGGCTTCATTCTCCAGGGTTCCACCCCCTTCAACATTCATCGTTTCAATGGCAACATCACTGTCCTGAGTCTTGCTTGCGGAATCGATTTCCAAGGAAACTTCAGCCGGAAGAACAACAGGGGTGGAGACAATCTTTGAACCCAAGGATCTTGAGGGAACTGGGACATCCTGAAATAGAGGGGAGCCTTCAGGAACCAAGGTAGCAACTAAAGCACTCGTCCAACCCTTTAGAAAGAGCTTGTCTCGCAACACTAGCACCTCCTCTTTACAGGCAGCCCCAGCCTCATCCCAACCTTGTTGCCAATGCTTGGCCTCCAACACAGAATGCTCGGCAGCCATCACCGCGATAACGGCCTACATGTCACGACCCAAACCCGCCCCTATGGGTTTAGCACCGTAATCGGCCAGTAATCCGTGATTACCGAAGGCCTGCGTAACAGTAATGACAGTAATACAGAGTAAAGGGGCTGGCGGAAGCCAAAACAATAAATAAAAGATGCCCAATGAGCTGTGACAATCTGGATGCAAAAAAACTTTTTATAAACATGCCACACCTGATAACCAAAACATATGTACACACGACATATACACAAACATCCATGTCAGGGACTAAATCCCTAACTATAACTATACGGTCAAGTCTAAACAGTTAATACAAAACAGAGACAAAAAGGGGTTGGTCTAAACACCCCAACACAGCCTTGGCTTGGCAGCACTTGAAACCTCGAGGTGAGGCATGATAGTTAGCTTGACAAAACAAGAGCTTAGCCTGACGCTCCTAGCTGTGGTCCGGTGCCTGGACACCTACATATAAATATAAACAGTGAGCTAAAGCCCAGTGAATGACAGCTGTATAAAGAGGTTAAGAATGAATGTCCTTTCAGTAATTAAACAGTCATAACAGTCATATATGGTACATCCAATAGCAAAATAGTACAGTAGGTCTTAACAGACCGAACAGTCAGTTGATGGCCATCATAACGGTAAATAATAGTAGTTCCAGCATGGAAACTGACAGAGATCTCTGTAATCGTAGCAGTAACAGTAACAGTAGGTTGCTATGGATGCCACGAGTACAGTTTACAAATAGGACAAACATTCATTCATTGAACAATAGCATTTCAGTAAGCAGTACAGTTGATCATTCAGAAAATAATCATAATTGAACATATATTTACAACATTGTTACTCACAGAGCACTGGGCTATGGATAGGCTAATGAGCGTCCTCGGATGCCAACCCTACACAGTTACAGAATGAACACACACTAAGTTACGCACTAGGGAATCAATAACTTAGCCCCTTATCTAGACTTGGTGTGGTTCTATAACATTATCCTCATTAAGTTGCCTTAAACTTGGCCTAGAAATGCCTAGGATGGAATGAGGATACCAAAATGTACTTTAAAACACTTTTCAAATTTTTGCTGAAACACGGGTCCATGCTCGAGAGTGGCTTTCTACGCTTGAGCGGACATGCAAACAATGGAGTTCCGCTCGAGCGTGACTTCCTTCGCTCGAGCGAACTGTAAACTCATGAAAAAGTACTGGATGCACAATTTTCACACTCGACGAACGCTCGACCTCCGCTCGAGCGTGAGACTCAGACCCTCGCTCGAGCGTGAATTCTCTCACTCGAGCTGACTGTAAAACATATGAACTTCTGGGTAGATGCATTTCACGGTCGAGAGTGACTTCTTATGCTCAAGCGGAAGTGCATGTACTCAGAGTGTACGCTCGAGCGTGAAGTCCTCCGCTCGAGCATGGATCCAAAATCTGAAATTTCCAGATTGATCCTCAAGCACAAAATTCAACTTCTAAAGCTTCAAACTCAATTCTTTTGGGCTAATTTTCTGAAAAACACTTGAAGACTCATAGTACAACATGTTTCGAAGATCAATTTATGAAATCAAGCCCAAAAGTATGCCAATTGAACATAAAATTAAGTGTAAATACAAAGAATAATGCAAAACCATACATGCATGAGTTTCCAAGAGCTCTAGTGTTCCAAAACGAGATCAAATGCAATGTTGAGCTCAAAATCATGGTGAATTCATGGACTACAACAAAATTATGAACTTGCATGTGAGGATTCCATGACAAACAACTTCAAAATGCTATGATATGAACATGCATGCGTGAATTACTACTCAATTCCACTCTTTAGACCAATTCTTGACTTTAACTCCAAATTTCCATGAAACATGCAAGAGATAACTTGAATTCACAATTAAGAAGATGATTTTCTTACCTTAGGCCTTGAATTCTAGGTGTAGAAGTCAATTTTGCAATCACTCTTCAAGTCTTCTAATTTCCAAGCTAATTCTTGTTGAAACCAAACTTCTCCTACTCTCCCTCTCTTGTTCACGGTTTTGGGGTCAAGAAGATGAATAAAAGTGGTGCATCAACAAATGTAAGGTGTAAGGAGTGTTGGTGAATTAGGCCACTAAGTGGAAAAAGTGTAATTTACTCAAACCAATGTGATTTAGCATCATTTAATCTAATTTAATCATTCCAAATCAAATTTAAATTAAATCTACCATAAAATCACATAAATCCTAATTAGCATATAACACTAATCGATTTCTGGTTCGGTCGCCGATAAGACCTTCAATTCACAGTTCAAAGTTAAAACATGAACATATTCATTCAGAAATCAAATAGATAGAAATGCATTCAAAACAATACACTCATACAATCGATTCAGAATATCATTCTTATCAATTACTTATCATGCTCAGTCACAGTTTAACATTAATCAAAGGTGAGGGTTGTCACACTCCAGCTCAGCCACCTTTCCTTCAAGTTGAGCCTGCGCTCCAATAACAGCGTCCTTTGATTTTTCAGTTGAAGCAACAATCTTGTTCAAACGGAATGCCTCCCTCTCCGCAGTTCAGCGTCCTTCTTTCTCAGTCTCCAGGCTTACTTTCAGTCTCTCAGTGTTCATTGCGGCCTCCAGCATGGCGTTTCCTAGTTCTTCAGCGTGGGTGATGGACAGATGCATCCTCTGGATACACTACAAAGGATAACAAAGTATTAAAAGGAAAGGAAACAGCAGCATAACATCAAAAACAAGTAAAAGAAGAAAACACTTACAGCAGTCATCATCTGAAGGGTCCCCTTCAGAATCGGAATATCGCGGGGCCCATTATGGTCAGCCATGTCAACCGGCATCAACAGAAACCTGGTCAAATAAAAAACAAGATCTTGGGAAGCAACAACCGAATCAGAAGTAGAAATGGGCCTGCCTTGATGCAACATCGGCGGCTCCCATTTCTCAAATGCCTCATTCTCAACAGGATCCTCAGAAGCTACCCCCACCACTGTCTTGCCAGCCTCTGTCCTCCTCTTTTTTGCTCTTGCAGCAACCGAAGCAGTGGGCACGGCAGCAGTTGCAGGGGTCCCGGAAGCTCCCACCTCCAACTTCACTTCCATGAGGCTCTTCGCTTTAGCCTTTTCCAGAGGGGTTTCCAAAACATTGAAGGTGCCAAAAGCCTCAGTCTCCATATCCACTAGCACTCTTCTCTTCGACACAGACTCGCCCCCGGCAAAATTGGGGACAGGAGAGGGCGTTCTCTCAGATGGTGCACCCTGGCTTCGGCGACGATTCGTAACCAGAAGAGTGAGGGATGTGTTAGTCTCGGTATCAGAATCCAGAAGGGAAACAGCAAGCCTTGCCTTCTTCGGAATGGTGGAGCGGTAAGTCGACTGGTAATCCAACAACTCGGGCACAAATCTCTTCTTGCACCTCAAAGCAGCTTTTATGGCCTCAGTGTTTTCCCAGTTCGGCCTGTGTTGAAAACGAGAGGCCTCTGCAAAAAAGAAATGACTCATTAGAGTAACATCCAAAACAAAGTAAGAAATACAAAAGACACTAAAGGGAAAGACCTGAACCTAGGTAGCCATCCTTCTGAGGCATTCGTTCGGACTGGAATTCAGTCCCAACAGGGAACTCCCAATTGCCATCAACTTGTAGAAAATCGTCGTTGTGTTTGTTCGAATCAGGCAACCCAGTCACCAGATGACAATTAATCGAACGAACACACAGATAGTACGTGCTGTGGTCTTTATTGTGTGAAAGAGTGTAGTAGCCTAAAATATCCCAGATGTCAAGGTTGAAACCCAACCGCCTGTTGAGGGCGGATACACTGCAGGCAACACAGAACAGGTTCACGGACACTTGCATTGGGGTTAACTAGATTTGATGCAGAAATCGGCGCACCAAAGGGTCGAGGGGAAATCGAACCCCTCCCTCGACGATGGGCGCAATTGGAAAGGTGACGGTACTCCTAGTGCCCATACGCTTGGCATCAAGCTTTGCCAGCGAACAGGTCACATCATTAGGGATATTATAGTCAAGGCAGAACATGGCCATGGCCTTGGGGGTATCAACTAGTGAGCGGAACTTCCCCATCTAACAAACCTAATGGGATAAAGGTAGAACGCAAATAACAGAGTGTGGAACGCAGCGGCGCAAGGACCAGACAAGATGGTTGAAATAGAAAAAGACAAGAGAAGAGGGATCACAAGAGGACTTACAGAGATTAGAGCAGCGGTGGTGAACGGGCGGCACTGAAGCAAGACCAGCAGTGAAAAGCCCGAGTAGAGCTCCAATGAGACTAGTTCAGAGGAACAGGAAGGGTTCTTCACTTTTCTTTGAAGCTCTCTAGAAGAACTAAAAAGCAGATAAAGGAATTTGGATTGACAGCCAGAGCATTTATTGCACCAGCTAGCGTGAAGGTACATGAAGCACGACCTTCAGTATAGAATCGACGCACTATCTCTGCACAACTATCACACGTCGCCACGTGTTATACGAAAGGACGTATGCAGGGGTTGTGTGTCAGGATTGAACCGTCACCAAGGCCGAATTGGGATAGAACCGAAGTGACGCGACGTTTGGAGTATCGAATCGTAGCTCCCCCCAAGGGGAACCTTGGCGCGAGCTAGGGGGCAAATGAAGGGGGGAAATAAGAAATAGGTCGCACCCAAGCCTTAGGCTGGTCCGATCACCCAAGCCCATATCCAAATGGGTCAGATGAGCATATGGGCAACCTAACTAAGCCCAACTCCATGATCAACAGTGTACCCAAGTCCTCAAGCACTTGGGCTCAACATGTAGTGGAAAGGCTAGTCCAGCTGCGATCATGGGCTAGGCCGAGCTGCAAGACCTAATCTTTGGGCCGAACTAAAGTGGGCCGAGCCCACACTAAGATATCCGAATGGACCAGCCCATCCCAACGGAAGCCTTGTATAGGGCCGAACTGGGGCATAAAGGTACCGAGCTGAGGGAACCTCATAGAGAAACGTGGAAGTTGTGAGTATGTGCATGTGCAAGTTGCCACCTCAGCTGGTCCCCTACATCTAGAATCACGGGAGCTGTTAAACTAGAAGAATGAGGTTTGTTATCAGCATGACTACAATGACTATAAGCACCTCTTGACAACTACCAAGTGGTCCCCCACCTGGTGCCATGCTAAATGAAAATCTGGCCGCACCAAAGCTCCATGAAACCATCTTGAGAAGCAAGCAAGGAACCCTATATATACTTCACTCACTTCACATTGAAGGTAACTGAACTATTCCAAGCTGAACATCACTTACTTACAAATTTGACTCTCTACACTTCTTCTCCGATCACTAATTCCCACACCGGAGGGGTTTTAGTGAGAAGCAAGCAAGCAAGCAAGGAACCCTATATATACTTCACTCACTTCACATTGAAGGTAACTGAACTATTCCAAGCTGAACATCACTTACTTACAAATT
The DNA here is from genome assembly GCF_055761805.1 of Camellia sinensis. Classification (NCBI taxonomy): domain Eukaryota; kingdom Viridiplantae; phylum Streptophyta; class Magnoliopsida; order Ericales; family Theaceae; genus Camellia; species Camellia sinensis. Next base: position 118,653,154 of record NC_138966.1, read on the forward strand.
TGACTCTCTACACTTCTTCTCCGATCACTAATTCCCACACCGGAGGGGTTATCCAGCCAACTCCGGCCGGACAGCTCTAGTGGTGCTTTTTGCTGCAGGGACCTCAATCCTTGGATTGTCCAACCGAGTGCGGATCCTCGATCCACTTTCATCTAGTGCGGAATCCGGTACGCACAATTGGTGTGGTGAACGTGGATCACTTCATCTCTAAGCTCTGCACTCAGTTCCGACGATGGGGATTGAGGACATCCCACCTTCGACACATACTCCGCAAACGGAGAAGACAAATGACAAAGGCTTGGCACTCCCAACAGTCTTAGAAGAACAAACTGGAAACAATAACCGAACCCCTGAACTCGTTGAGCACCGATTACCCTTTGCTAGAGGTTCTTCTCATCACTTTCTTCTGGAAAAAGGATTACAGAGATCAAATCATAGACTCCATGGGGATGGAGATACAGGAGCTGAAATCGCAACTTAAAAGGGTGCTAGGTGATCCAACGGAAAAGAAGACTGAAGCAGAGCCCTCTCGTTTGCGATGGAGGAGCTCATCAAGAGAGCCACCAGTGAAAATGTTCCCCAGAAATGAGTCTGGGCAACAAAGCCAGCCTATCCTGGTACAGAGTGAGGCGGCGAGCAGCCACACCCGTGGGTCATGTCGGAAAAGGGCTAAAAGGCAGAAGACGGTTAGCCAACAGACTGAATACCCTCCTCAAGACCTTTGTACTTGGTTAATCGGCAACAAGCCGAACGAGCAACGCCGGGATCATCTAGACCGTACCATTCACCAGTGAGAGCACCGAGCGTTGGATAGGCTCGTCTCCTCACCATTCTCCCCGGAAATTGAGGCCATGAGACCTCCAAAGAAATTCACCCCACCAAAGTTTACTTTGTACGATGGGAAGTTGGACCCCGCTGATACATATTAGCCATCACAGACAGATGATGTCTCTATGGAGCCGAGATGAGGTACTGATGTGCAAATTCTTTCCATCCAGTTTAGGAGAAATCGAACTTCGATGGTTCGATCGACTCCCCGCTGGATCAATTCATGGCTGGAAGCAGCTCTCCGAAGAGTTCCTAGCCAAGTTTGTCTGCAACACTAAGATCCCGAAAGAGCTGGATACACTGTTCAATCTCCGAAAGGAGTAGGAAGAAACGCTGCGCAGTTATGCTAGGAGATACTGGGAAGAGTACAATGACCTGGAGGAAAACGTGTGTAGTGAGCAGATGGCCGTTATGTCTTTCAAACATGGTCTGCGCCCGGAAAGTAGGTTGAGACAGTCACTTACCAAGCGCCCGGCCACAGCATTGAAAGATTTACATGGCAGGATTACGCAGTACGCTCGCCTTGAAGATGATCAGATCCCCATCGAGGTAACATCAGCATAACAAATAGCTCGGCACAAGAAGAGAGCAGATAGAGGAGAACACCGAGGGCTACTGGTGAATGAGGTGGATAAGTCCAAATCTCACGAAGTCGTCATAACTGTATTCAAAGAACTGATCCATCGAATCCTGGAAAGGATCAAGAGAGAGCCCTTCTTTGTTTGGCCGCCGAAAATGTTGGGAGATCCGGCCCGGCGCAATCAGAAGCTCAGATGCACTTACCATCAAGACAGGGGGCACATGACTCAGAATTGCACGGCACTGAAGCAACACTTAGAGGACCTAGTAGCAGCTGGGCACCTCCGGGATTACATTGATCAAGATAAGGAAGTGACCAAACCGGGGAACCCACTACCAGAACCGAATATTGAGCACCCACCTCGGTTGATAATAAATGTGATCCATGGAACAACGACTCAAGAACCTGAGGAGACAATGAAAGAAGAGATTGCTAAGGCTGTGCAAATTCAACAAGTCATGTCAGCGGAGCCTGCATTGAAAAAGGTACGTACGGTACCCAAATCCCCCTTGTGTACTGTTTCATTTACTAGAAAGGATTTAAAAGGTATACAGCACCCACATACTGATGCACTGATTATAACTGTGGGAATTGGGAAACGGTTTGACGTAAAACGAGTCCTGGTAGATCAAGGAAGTGCAGCAGACATATTGTATTATGACTTGTTCAGAAAGCTTGGTCTCTCCGAGCAGCATCTCACCCCAACGGCAGCCCCCTTAGTTGGCTTCAATTCACAGCCAGAATGGCCGCTTGGCATAATAGTATTGCCAGTTTGGCAGGAACAAAAATCCTCCAGATAGAGTTTATAGTTATTAATACCCCATCCCCTTACAACGCCATACTTGGGCGTCCATGGATTTATCAAATGGAGGTGGTCCCTTCAACCTACCACCAGCTCATCCATTTCCCAACAGAACACGGAGTAGAGCAGATCTCAGGGGATCAAGTTGCATCCAAACATTGCTTCATGGCGGCACTATAGGCAAAGCAACTCTGTAACTGGGTACATACACTGGCAGTTTCCGAACAGCCAGTCTTGGAAGATGTAGAGGGAACCCCAGAGGAAAAGATAGTAGAGGATTTGGAGAAAGTCCTAGTAAAAGAGGATGATCCAGAAAAGTACTTCCTTATTGGTACCTTACTAGGCACTGATGTGAAACTTTAGCTGCTGGAACTGCTGAGGGAAAATATGGAAGTCTTCGCATTGTCAGCATACGATACTCCAGGGCTGGACCCAGAATTTACTTGCCACAAGCTCAACATTAACTCTTCTGCTCGGCCTGTAGTACAGAAAAGTCGGAGATCCTCAGTTGAGCACACTGAAGCAGTAATTGCCGAAGTCGAAAAACTCCTGGTATCGGGCATGATCAGAGAAGTTTAGTACTCGTAATGGCTGTCCAACACAGTCGTAGTAAAAAAGAAGAACGAAAAATGGAGAGTTTTGCGTTGACTTCACTTTCCTAACAAAGCCTGCCCTAAAGATAGCTTCCCACTGCCTTGCATCGACCAACTGGTAGACTCAACAGCAGGGCATGAGCGCATGAGATTTCTGGATGCTTATAGTGGTTATCACCAGATACCACTGTTCGGTCTGAACCAAGAAAAGACAGCATTCATCACTCCAAGAGGAACTTACTACTACAAAGTAATATCGTTTAGGCTCAAGAATGCCGGGGCAACCTACTAGCGGATGATCACTCGGATGTTCAAGGACCAACTTGGGAAAACCATGGAAGCTTATATAGATGATATGGTAGTAAAAAGCAAGCTTGCTACAAACCACCTTACAGACTTGAGAGAAGTTTTTGGCATCCTGAAAAACTATCAACTTCGCCTCAATGCCTCGAAATGTGCTTTCGGGGTACGAACAGGGACGTTCTTGGGATAGATGGTCACTCACAGAGGAATTGAAGCGAATCCAGATCAAATCAATGCAGTACAAGATCTTGAAGTACCAACAAAAGCTAAAGAGCTGCAGAAACTAGTCGGAATGGCGGCCGCGCTAAATCGGTTCATCAGCAAATCTTCAGATCAGATGAAACCCTTCTTCCAGCTATTGAGGAAAAGGGCAGTGTTTGAATGGAGTTACGAGTGTATCGAAGCACTGCAAAGTCTCAAAAGATACCTCAGCACACCACCTCTTCTGTCCACTCCGAAACCAGGAGAGGAGTTGTACCTCTATCTAGCAGTCTCAGATCATGCCGTAAGCGGAGTATTAATTCAAGAAGATAACAAGAAACAGAGGCCAGTATACTACGTTAGCAAGACCTTACTAGATGCCGAGACACGGTATCTACTATTGGAAAAGTTAGCTTACGCACTGTTTATCGCCTCAAGAAAGTTGCAACATTACTTCCAGGGGCATACCATTAACGTCCTCACTAAATTCCCCCTCAGATCTGTATTCAGCCGAGCTGAGTTCTTTGGCCGAACAACAAAATGGGCAGTAGAACTTGGCGAGTTTGACATTCGGTATCAACCCAGGACGGCGATCAACGCCCAAGCCTTAGCAGATTTTGTCGCAGAATTTGCTCCCACCCAGAGTATCGAGCTGTGGAATCCGAGTTCAGCACAGGTGCCACGCACCATCGAACAGGGAAAGCCCTACGCTGTGGAAGCATGGAAATTCTTTATTGGAAACATCTGGCAGCTTTATGTTGACGGGTCGTCCAATAACCGAGGCTCGAGGCCACGAGTAGTACTTATCTCACCAGAAGGATTTATCTGGGAATAGGCTCTCAGGCTCGGTTAGAAGGCTTCAAACAACGAGGCAGAGTATGAAGCATTATTGGCTGGCTTACGTAGTGCCGAACACTTCAATGCAGAACAACTTCTTGTTTTCAGTAATTCATAACTAATGGTAAACCAGCTTTTTGAGGTCTATGAAACACGAGATGAAAGAATGACTATGTACGCAGGCAAGGCCAAAGACCTACTCAAAAAGTTTCAATCCATACGAGTTGAAAGAATTAGTCAGGACAAAAACAGCCATGTTGATGCTCTGGCTTGCCTCGGCTCATCAATGGACACCAAGGATGCTAGAAAAGTTTGGGTTGAGTTCGTGCCAGAACCAAGCATTGCATCTCCAGTCCTCTGCAGCAACCTATGGCTGAGCTGGATGGATCCAATACTTGCTTTTCTAAAATCTGGTACTCTCCCCGAAGACAAAAAGGAAGCCAACAAAGCTAGACATAAGTCAGCTCGATTTTGGATCTCACCATCTGGGAAGCTGTACAGACGCTTCTATCTTGGCCCTTATCTTCTATGTGTGTATCCAAATTTGGTCGAGAATGTTCTTTACGAAATTCACGATGGGATTTGTGGATGCCACATTGGTGGAAGGTCACTGGTGCACCGAGCCCTCACTCACGGTATTGGTGGCCACAGATGCAACAAGATGCGCAGCAGTATGCATAGAAGTGTGATAAATGTCAGACGTTTGCTCCACTCATTCATCTCTACTCATTCATTAGCCAACCAAAACTCTCACTCCACTCACCAACCCATGGCTCTTTGCCCAATGGGGTCTGGATACTGTCGGACCATTGGCACAAGGCACTGGGAACAGGCAATTCTTCATTGTTGCAACCAACTATTTCACTAAGTGGGTTGAAGTCAAGGTGCTGACAAGTATCAAAGAAGCGACTACAAAGCGGTTTGTCATGAGAAACGTGGTGGTGCGTTTCGACATCGCGCGGATACTGATTACGGATAATGGAACACAGTTCGATGGTAAGATCTTCAGAAAGTTTTGTGCCGACCTCAGGATCGAGTATAGGAACTCTTCTCCAGGGTACCCACAAAGTAATGGACAGGCAGAAGCGTCAAACAAAATCATCATCAACGGAGTAAGGAAACAGCTTGAACATGCAAAAGGCAAATGGGTTGAAGAGTTACCCCACGTATTATGGGCCTACCGAACCACAACACGACACTCAACGGGGGAAACACCTTACTCCCTAACTTATGGAATGGAGGCCATCATCCCACTCGAAGTAGGTCTCCCAACCCTTCGGTCTGAATTGTTTCAAAGCACTAATAATGAGGAAGCTATTGCGCAAACACTGGATATGGCAGAGGGCCGAAGAGAAGCATCATTGATCAGACTTGTAACATATCAGCAGCAGCTCATTAAAAGTTTCAACCAAAAAGTTTTCCTATGGCAATTTACACGAAGAGAACTGGTTTTGAGGAAAGTTATGGATGACAAAAGGCTTCCTGCCAAGGGCAAACTTGGGCCTAACTGGAAGGGTCCGTACAAAGTCACAGTTGTTGTTGGAAATGGAGCTTACTACCTAGAGGATCTGAAAGGCAGAGCTGTACCTCGGCCCTGGAATGTAGTAAATCTCAATACTAGCAATAAAATTATCTCCCAACTTCTCTATTAGAATGTAAAGGCATTTATCTGTTGAACAATGCAAATACTTCCCCACTTCTCTCAAATTTATCAAATTCTTGTAATTAGCTTTGATGTTTATCAAACGGAATTAGCTTTGGTACTCACCAAATGGAATTAGCTATGATATTTATCAAACAGAATTAGCTTTGGTACTCACCAAATAGAATTAGCTTTGATGTTTATCAAACAGAATTAGTTTTGATGTTTATCAAATGGAATTAGCTTTGGTCCTAACCCAAATGGACTTAGTTTCAGAACGATTGAATGGAATTTAAATTTGGTTAGCACTCAAACATACCAAGTGGTATTGCTTGGTGGAACTATTTTTGGCAACTAAATTGGATTTTAGCCAAGTGGAATTGCTTGGTGGAAACCACACTAACATATCCTAAGTAAACATCTCTGAATCCACAGAATTTCTTAAGTATCAACACGTCAACACTTCAGTACTGATGCGAACAAACAGAGTTGCAACAAACTTGGCTAAGCTCTGTCAGGAGCAAACTTCCAGCATTAGTCTTACTCAACTCCAGCTGGGAGCAAACAATTGTTTTTTTTTTTTCAAACCAACCTGGACCTAAGTAAGACATCTCTCGATGCCTTTATCCCATTCAAATGCACCTGTGCTATCAAAGTTCAAACAGACTTAAGCAGTTCTACGTAAGAGCACAATCTTCACTACCAATCTTACTTAGCTCAAGGGAGGGCAAACAATTTTTTTTAAAAAAAAAACCAACTTGGACCTAAGTAAGACCCTCTTACGAAATCAAGCACAGCCATGCCATATATTCGTTAGGTAGATCGAGCATCTGTTCGGCCCCGAGGTCCTGACAGTGCTCGGCCGGGGGCAAGCAGTACAGAATTAGACAGAGCATCTATTTCAAACAGTACAGAACCAGACCGAGCATCTATTCGGCCCCGAGGTCTTAACAGTGCTCGGCCGAAGGCAAGCAGTATAGAAAACATTAAGACATAGAAGCCAAACAGCATCAAATTGCAAATTCAAAGAGAAAATCCTAGCATCCAACAAAAGGCACAAATGGCCTCATAACCAGCAACAAAGAAAAGAAGAGAAAAAAGAAAAATTGTCTTGGCAAGTATAGAAAGAATGCTCATCAAGGGGACTGAGCCACAGTACATCAAAACAAAAAAGCAAAAACTTCAATTCCTTTCAGAGAAAACTTCAGCTTTCATTAACAGAGGGAACCTCAGGAGCAGTGTCCACAATCTTGTCCAGGCCGTCTTGGGGTGGAAAAGTAGAGGCAGCTCCAACTTCCTAAGAAGTAGAAGCTTCCTTCACCACATCTCCCACGGCTTCAGTCTCTAGGGTTCCACCCTCTTCCACATTCATCGTTTCAATGGCAACATCACTGTCCTGAGTCTTGTTTGCGGAATCGATTTCTGGGGAAACTTCAGCCGGAAGAACAGCAAGGGTGGAGACAATCTTTGAACCCAAGGATCTTGAGGGAACTGGGACATCCTAAAACAGAGGGGAGCCTTCAGGGACCAGGGCAGCAGCTAAAGCACTCATACAACCCTTTAGAAGGAGCTTGTCTCGCAGCACTAGCACCTCCTCTTTACAGGCAGTCCCAGCCCTATCCCAACATTGTTGCCAATGCTTGGCCTTCAACGCAGAACGCTCGACATCCATCACCGCGATAACGGCCTCCAGCTCGGCTACCTTTCCTTCAAGTTAAGCCTGCGCCCCAATAGCAGCCTCCTTTGATTTTTCAGTTGAAGCAACAATCTTGTTCAAACGGAATGCCTCCCTCTCCGCAGTTCGGCGCCCTTCTTTCTCGGTCTCCAGGCTTACTTTCAGTCTCTCAGCATTCATTGCGGACTCCAGCACGACCTTTTCTAGTTCTTCAGCGCGGGTGATGGACAGATGCATCCTCTGGATACACTACAAAGGACAGCAAAGTATTAAAAGAAAAAGAAACAGTAGCATAACACCAAAAACAAGTAAAACAAGAAAACACTTACAACAGTCATCATCTGAAGGGTCCCCTTCATAATAGGAATATTGCGGGGCCCATTATGGTCAGCCATGTCAATCGGCTTCAACAGAAACCTGGTCAAATCAAAACTAAAATCTTGGGAACCAACAACCGAATCAGAAGTAGAAATGGTCCTGCCTTGATGCAACATCGGCGGCTCACATTTCTCAAATGCCTCATTCTCAACAGGATCCTCAGAAGCTTCCCCCACCACTGCCTTGCCAGTCTCTCTCCTCTTCTTTTTTGCTCTCACCGCAACCGAAATAGAGGGCTCGACAGTAGTTGCAGGAGTCCCGGAAGCTCCCACCTCCAACTTCACTTCCATGAGGCTCTTCGCCTCGGCCTTTTCCAGAGGGGTTTCCAAAACATCAGAGATGCCGAAAGTCTCAACCTCCAAATCCACCAGCACTCTTCTCTTCGACACAGACCTGCCCCCTGCGAAACTGGAGTCATAGAGGGTGTTCTCTTAGGCAGTGCACCCTGGCTTCGGCGGCGATTCGTAACCAGAGGAGTGAGGGATGTGTCAGTCTCAGTATCAGAATCCAAAAGGAAAGCAGGGAGCCTCGCCTTCTTCGGAATGGTAGAGCGGTAAGTCGACTGGTAATCCAACAACTCGGGCGCAAATCTCTTCTTGTACCTCAGAGCAGCTTTTATGGCCTCAGTGTTTTCCCGATTCGGCCTGCGTTGAAAATGAGAGGCCTCTGCAAAAAAGAAATGACTCATTAGAGTAACATCTAAAACAAAGTAAGAAATACAAAAGACACTAAAGGGAAAGACTTGAACTTGGGTAGCCATCCTTCTGAGGCATCCATTTGGACTGGAATTCAGTCCCAGCAGGGAACTCCCAGTTGCCACCAACTTGTAGAAAATCATCGTTGTGTTTGTCCGAATCAGGCAACCCAGTCACCAGATGACAATCGACCGAACGAATACACAGATAGTACGTGCTCTGGTCTTTGTTGTGTGAAAGAGTGTAGCAGCCTAAAATATCCCTGATGTCAAGGTTCAAACCCAATCGCCTGTTGTAGGCGGATACACCGCAAACGACACGGAACAGGTTCACAGACACTTGCATTGGGGTTAACTGGACTTAATGCAGAAATCGGCACACCAAAGGGTTGAGGGGAAACCGAACCCCTCCCTAGACGATGGTCGCAATCGGAAAGGCGACGGTACTCCTAGTGCCCATACGCTTGGCATCAACCTTTGCCAGCAAAAGGGTCACGTCATTGGGGATATTATAGTCAAGGCGGAACATGGCCATGGCCTCGGGGGTATCAACTAGTGAGCGAAGCTTCCCCATCTAACAAACCTAATGGGACAGAGGTAGAACCCAAATAACAGAGTGTGGAACGCAGCGGCGCAAGGACCAGATAAGACGATTGAAATAGAAAAAGACAAGAGAAGAGGGATCACAAGAGGACTTACAGAGATTAGAGCAGCGGTGGCGAACGGGCGGCGCTGAAGCAAGACCAGCAGCGAAAAGCCTGAGCAGAGCTCCAATGAGACTAGTTCAGAGGAACAGGAAGGGTTCTTCTCTTTTCTTTGAAGCTCTCTAGAAGAACTAAAAAGAAAATAAAGGGATTTGGATTGATAGCCAGAGCATTTATTGCACCAGCCGGCGTGAAGGTACACGAAGCACGACCTTCGGTATGGAATCGATGCACTATCTCTGCACACCTATCACACGTCGCCACGCGTTATACGAAAGGACACATGTAGGGGTTATGTGTTAGGATTGAACCGTTACCACGGCTGAACTATGACAGAACCGAAGCGACGCGACGTTTGGAGTATCGAATCGTAGCTCCCTCTAAGGGGAACCTTAGTGCGAGCTAGGGGCAAATGAAGGGGGGAAATAAGAAATGGGTCAGACCCAAGCCTTGGGCCGGTTCAATCACCCAAGCCCAGATCCAAATGGGTCAGATGAGCATGTGGGCAACCCAACTAAGCCCAACTCCATGATCAACAGTGTACCCAAGTCCTCAAGCCCTTGGGCTCAACCCGCAGTGGAAAGGCTAGTCCAGCTGCGATGCTGGACTAGGCCGAGCTGCAAGACCTAATCTTTGGGCCGAACTAAAGTGGGCCGAGCCCACACTAAGATATCTGAATTGACCAGCCCATCCTAACGGAAGCCTTGTATAGGGTCAAACTGGGGCATGAAGGTACCGAGCTGAGAGAACCTCACAGAGAAACGTGGAAGTTGTGAGTATGTGCATGTGCAAGTTGCCACCTCAGCTGGTCCGCTACACCTAGAATCACGGAAGCTGTTAAACTAGAAGAATGAGGTTTGTTATCAGCATGACTACAATGAGTATAAGCACCTCTTGACAACTACCAGGTGGTCCCCCACCTAGTGCCATGCTAAAGGAAAATCTGGCAGCACCAAAGCTCCATGAAACCATCTTGAGAAGCAAGCAAGGAACCCTATATATACTTCACTCACTTCACATTGAAGGTAACTGAACTATTCCAAGCTGAACATCACTTACAAATTTGACTCTCTACACTTCTTCTCCGATCACTGATTCCCACACTGGAGGGGTTATCCGGCCAACCCCGGCCGGGCAGCTCTAACGGTGCGTCTTGCTACAGGGACCTCAATCCTTGGATAGTCCAACCGAGTGCGGAGCCCCGATCCACTTTCATCTAGTGCGGAATCCGGTACGCACAGTTAGGTATATTGTATATCCAATTTTTTCCCTCCCAAACACACACTAATATATACTAATTGGGCGTTATTGTTTTTATATATTGAGATTCAATATTATGATTACAATGAGAATTACATCAAGAGCAATGATTGAGACCCCAAGACCCCACAAATTTAGACCACTCATGATGTGGACCCCACGCATACATGAGTGAGTCCTACACATACATGAGGGTCATGATCACTTTGAGAGTGTCAGGATCATCCTCAAAGGAGGTCTCAAACATTTTTCTTACATTAATATAACTTAAAAATCCACCATCATTAATAAATTTAACACTATCAACTCAATAAAAAAAACCCTATAATAAGAAAAAAAAAATATCAACTAAACAAATCCTACAATAAGAAAGAAATGTTCAATGACTTCAAATCTTACCATTAACTTTCCAATTTAAAATATAAAAGAATGACAAAAATTATATATATATATATATATATATAATAGAGTATTTTAAAAAATTTTAAAATATAAAAGAATTTTACATAATTTAAGAAGGGATACTATTATAATTTTGTAAATGACCAATAAAAAAAAGCTTCACATATAAAGGAAATAGTATAAATATGAAAAATTCATGGGGCACATAATCCTCCTGGTCTCAATGTGGCTTCACTTCTACTTACATTTTATTTATATTTTACACACTTTTCCTCCCTCAAATTCTTATCAAAATCGATGAACCAAATGAGTTTGATAATTTTTTAAATTTGACTTAGTTAAGGGAAAGCCTATAGTGTACAGTCTCTTAGGGATGCATATAATATGCACTATATCACAAATTGACATAATTTTATTATGAAATTTCATAATATTAATCACAAAATGTGTAATCTTGTCATAAATTGGCATAGTAAAATATTCAAAATTTTATGATTAATGTTATAAAAGTATGTGATTTGGTTATGATATTTTTTATTACACTAATTTGTTGTCAAATTAAGCATTTTGTTATTAATATTATAAAATTTTATAATAAAATTATGCTAATTTATAATAGAGTGTATATAGTATGCACCCCTAAAGGGTGCAAACCACAGAATTTTCCCAAGTTAAATGTGGATAATATAATAACCTTTTGTTTAAATTTTTTTACTTTTAATATCATGACCAAGAACTCTAAACTAGCATACTCAAGAGCGGTCATGGGATATGATTACATGGTACTCAAGAGTGTTATATGACTGTGGGGGCTGAATATTGGGGGTCGTAGTGATTCCGGAGAGTCAAACATTGAAGAATCAATATTCGAAACATTCGGCCATTGCCACGGAAACTCGGACCCAACCTTATTCGGCTAGATAGTCAATTAAGCAAGGGGCCGAGTGAAGATCGGTTTATTACAAAATATGCCGAATAGGAGGTTGGATTTGGAACTAATCCCGATGCCCAAAGAAGAAAAGATATAAATAGAAGAGACATCAGCCAGAAAGAGGTATGTGATAATTGTGGTGTTTAACTTAGAATACAAGTAATCTAGAACGAGTGACTGACTTGTCCGTCGGAGTGCTAATTCTGGCACCCCCGACCGGAGTGTTTACTTCCTTTCAGGTGCCTATCGGTGGATCACGAGCATCCGCTAGGATCAGAAAAGTATTTCCAAAAACCACTTCCCCACAACTGGCGCCGTCTGTGGGAATACTCAAGCATATCCATGGCGGACGTGACGGATGACCCTCTAATAGTCACTGATAAAAACACGTAGGTAAACGTTTTCACTCCAACAAACACGCACAGATCGGAGCTTATCCCAGCAAGACGTGTTTTGAACTTCGCCTCACCTTCGACTCCAGAACATGAGGCAATGCATTCTGATCTTATCGGCATAACAGTCCCCCACATTGATCCACTAGTCATTGAACTACGTGTCAACCGATTTTCTATCGAGCGCGTTCTCATAGACCAAGGAAGTACTTCTGAGGTTATGTATTACAAGACCTTCATCAAACTTGGCTTAAACGAATCAGACTTGTCTCCGGCTCCTTATCCATTATTTGGCTTCAACGCAAATCCAGAATATCCGTTGGGGAAAATCATACTACCCGTCCGAGCAGGCTCTCAAACAGTGAACATGGAATTCTTGGTCGTCTGGCTGCCTTTGCCGTACAATCTTATCATAGGGCAAACTTGGTTGCATACTATGCGGGCTGTCCCAAGCACCTATCATCAACTTCTGTGCTTCCGACAAAATACGGCATCGAGCAGATCCGTGGTTCCCAACAATCAGCACAAGCATGCTATCTCCTCTCCGGAAAGACGCCAAAGGATTTGCAAGTTAATTCCATCGAGGTGCCTGATCGTGAAAGCCTCGACGATGTCGGGCGGCTCCCGAATGAGAAAGCCACGAAAAACTTAGACCGAATTAAGATTGACCGCAATCTAGAGAGATTTTTCATGGTCGGTGCCTCCTTGAATCAAGCTGACAGACAACAGCTAATATCCTTCCTGCTCGATAATCTTGATGTATTTGCATGGACTCCATATGAAATGCCGGGCGTCGAACCAACTGTTTCGAAGCATCGTTTGAATGTTGACCCTAAGTGCAAGCCGATCGTTCAGAAAAGTCGGCAATCTGCCGCAGAGCACCCTACCGCCGTGATTAAAGAGGTTGACCGGCTGCTTGATGCAGGGGCAATCAGGGAAGTTACCTACCCCACATGGCTCTCTAATACTGTAGTCGTGAAGAAGAAGAACGATACATGGCGAGTCTGCGTTGATTTCACGAACCTAAACAAAGCCTGCCCCAAAGCCTGTTTTTCTCTCCCAAGGATAGACCAACTGGTAGATACTATAACACGCCATCAGCGCATGAGTTTCCTCGATGCTTACAGAGGCTACCATCAAATTGCCATGCATCTGGAGGACCAGGAGAAAACAGCATTCCTCACCCCAAGAGGAACTTACTGCTATAAGGTTATGCCTTTTGGGCTGAAGAACGCCGGGGAAACCTACCAGAGACTAGTCACCACCATGTTCAAAAAGCAACTCGGTGGCACAATGGAAGTGTACATTGACAATATGGTGGTCAAGTCAAAGGTAAAGCAGAATCATATAGCCGATCTTGAAGAAACATTCGGCATCCTATGCAAATATGGAATGAAGCTGAATGCTTCCAAATGTGCCTTTGGAATCGGCTCTGGCAAATTCTTGGGATATATCGTCAATCACTGAGGAATCAAAGCTAACCCAAGACAGATCACAGCAATCCTGGAGCTCAGCTCCCCCTGATCAGTAAAAGAGGTGCAAAAGTTAATGAGGATGGCCGCCGCGCTCAACAGGTTTATCAGCCGTTCCACAAATCGCTGCTGACAATTCTTTCATACACTACGGCAGGGCAAGGCTTTTGAACGGTCCTCCGAATGTGAAGCTGCTTTCAACGGCCTTAAGACATACCTCCGCTCAGTACCACTCATTTCCTCTCTTGGTGACCCGCTCATTATGTATCTGGCAGTTTCCGACCGGGCCGTCAGCGCCGTGCTGATAAAGGAAGAGTTAGGAGAGCAACGGCCGGTGTATTTCGTGAGCAAGGCAATGGTTGATGCTGAAACACGCTACCTTCCGCTGGAAAAGCTCATCCTAGTCCTAGTCATGGCGGCGAGGAAACTGATGCACTTCTTCCAGGGTCATAGCATTGGGGTGCTAGCAGACTATCCTTTCTGGTCTGTACTACGCAGTGCAGAACCTTCCGAATGTGTTTCAAAGGGGGCTCTGATATTCAATTTCTACCCAGAACCTCAATCAAAGGGCATGTGCTTGCCGACTTTGTCACAGAATTCACTGGTGTTCTGACCGACTTCAAGCCTGACGAAATTCAACCGAAGCCGAACTGGAGGATTTATGTTGGGGATATTTGGCTGTTGTATTGCGATGGATTGTCTAATCAGCGGGGCAGTGGAGCCGGAGTTGTCATCATGTCTCCTGGCGGCGTAATAATTAAGCAGGCCGTCAAGCTTGGCTTCGAAGCATCAAATAACGAAGTCGAATACGAAGCCCTCCTAGTTGGTTTACGGAACGCGCACGTTCTTGGCGCTTGGCGTTTGCTTGTGTTTTGTGATTCAAAACTGGTGATCAACCAGCTAAAAGGGGAGTACGCGGCAAGGAACGACCGCATGGCGGCCTACATAAAAACGGCCAATTCCTTGTTGGCAAAATTCGACCATCATGGGTTGAACTAGATAGCACGTGATCAGAACACCCAAGCAGACGCCTTGGCTTGCCTAGCCTCCACCATCAACTCAGAGATTAAACGGACTATCGAAGTAGGTTTCATCCCGGAGCCAAGCATTGGCCCTTCGGAGGAAGTCTAGATTAACGTTATAGAATCTACCCCAAGCTGGATGGATCCCATTGCTGCTTTCCTGTCTTCTAACTAACTCCCAGAGGAGAAAAAAGAAACGCACAAGTTGCAAAACAAAGCCATGAGATACTACTTAGATCCACAAGGAGGGCTCTATAAAAAATCCTTCTCTAGTCCATATTTGGAATGCGTGCACCCAGACAAAGTTGAGGAGCTTCTGACTGAGATATATGAGGGCAGTTGTGGTGCCCATTCTGGCGGGCGTTCTTTGGCCCATCGAGCTATAACGCAGGGGTATTATTGGCTGACAATGAGAGCGGACGCCGAGTGTTATGTGAAAAAGTGTGAACAGTGCCAGAAGTTCTCCCCACTAACCCATTTGCCCGTAGAAGAGCTGATCTCTATTACCAGTCCCTGGCCGTTCGCCTAGTGGGGGCTCGATATCGTAGGACCATTGTCGAGGGCCCCAAGGAATAAGCAATACTTGATCGTCACAACAGATTACTTCACAAAATGGGTCGAAGCGGAGGCATTAACACACATTCGAGACGTTGATGTTCGACGCTTTGTGTGGAGGAACATCATAACACGATTCGGTATTCCAAGAGCCCTTATTTCAGACAATGACACTCAATTTGATTGTGGTGTTTACCGAGAACTGTGCGACAAATATGGTATCCGATAGTATTTTTCTACGCCGGCTTATCCCCAAAGCAATGGTCAGGCCGAAGCTTTGAACAAATCCATCCTGGACGGCATCAAGAAAAGGCTGGAGAAAGCCAAAGGCAAATGGGTCGAAGAATTGCCGAGTGTATTGTGGGCTCATCGAACAATGCCGAGGAGATCAACTGGAGAAACTCCGTTTGCCCTATGCTTTGGCAACCAGGCGATCTTACCCCTAGAGATCGGCCTCCCGACCCTCAAGTCGCAAGTTTTTGATACAGGCTGAAACGACATGATGCTGGCTTTGGATTTGATTCTAATCGAGAAACGAAGAGACCGCGCCCTTGCGTCCATGGCATGGTACCAGAAACGGTTGGTGAAATCATACAATCAATGAGTTCAGCTGCGCCGCTACACACCAGGAGAATTGGTCCTGAAGAAGGTGCTTCCAGCCGATAGGAAGTCGGCTAACGGAAAACTTGGTCCAAACTGGGACAACCCCTATCAAATAGATTCCATTCCAGGAACACGGGCATAGCGGCTGAAAGATATGACAGGAATGAGTCTTCCAAGGCCTTGGAACTCGACCCACTTGCGAAAGTTTTATCATTAAACCCGACCTGTGGGGAATGATTTTAGTGTTAAACGATTCGCCATGTACAAATTCCACTTTTGTAATATGAGGATTCTAGTCGAAAATTGTTCTAAAAGTGTTCCGGAAAAGCCTCCGGATTCGGAGCGCCCTTCGTGGATATCACGATCGGCCAATCAAAGTCTCTAGATTTGGAGCGCCCTTCGTGGATATCATGATCGGCCACTCAAAGTCTCCGGATTCAGAGCCCCTTTGACGCATGACGCCGTTGGGCCAGAAAAGCCTCCAGATTCGGAGCGCCCTTCGTGGATATCACAATCGGCAAATCAAAGTCTCCAGATTCAGAGTGCCCTTCGTGGATATCACGATTGGCCACTCAAAGTCTCCAGATTCGGAGCTCCTTCGGCGCATGACGCTGTTGGGTCGGAAAAGCCTCCGGATTCGAAGCGCCCTTCGTGGATATCACGATCGGCCAATCAAGGTCTCTAGATTCGGAGCGCCCTTTGTGGATATCACTATCAGCTAGTCAAAGTCTCCGAATTCAGAGCCCCTTCGGCGCATGATGCCGTTGGGCCGAAAAGCCTCCGGATTCGGAGCGCCCTTCGTGGATATCACGATCGGCCAATAAAAGTCTCCAGATTCAGAGCGCCCATCGTGGATATCACGATCGGCCACTCAAAGTCTCCAGATTCGGAGCCCCTTCGACGCCTGACGCCGTTGGGCCGAAAAAGCCTCCGGATTCGTAGCGCCCTTCGTGGATATCACGATCGGCCAATCAAAGTCTCCGGATTCGGAGCGCCCATCGTGAATATCACGATCGGCCACTCAAAGTCTCCGAATTCGGAGCCCCTTTGGCGCATGACGCCGTTGGGCCGAAAAAGCCTTCGGATTCGGAGCGCCCTTCGTGGATATCACGATCGGCCAATCAAAGTCTCCGGATTCGGAGTGCCCTTCGTAGATATCACGATTGGCCACTCAAAGTCTTCGGATTCGGAGCCCCTTCGGCGCATGGCGTCATCCAAGCTTGAGCCTGGAGCCGAATAAATACCTAAAGAAAATGCCAGATTCGGAGTCTTATCAACACTGTTTTTGGGCAATGTAACGAGCATACTGAATAAATATTTAGTGACGTGCTCCATGAAGATGAGCCGGCTAAAACCGTTTATTCGAACAATCTCTGTCCAATAAAGCACAAAACATGCAAACATATATACGCCAAAGAATTACATAATTACGCAATTTGACAAGCAATTATAAGGCAACAGGAATATTAACAACATAGCATTTTATTCATCTGACAAGTTATTATATAATTTTTGACACAATCCGCGCCTGAACATTACAACGAATATTTTTATGGGACCTCTCCCTCATTGTCGCTCTTTTTGACCTCAAAGGTGGAAAAGGGAAAATGATTGCGTCGGTACCGCGACAATGCCGAATCGACACCCTTTGCTTGAAGAGCCTCTGCGGCCTGAAGTGCCGCGGTCCAACCGTGCTTAAATCCCAGATTCTCGCATCGGCAGACCTCCTCTGCAAGCTTCTCTTTCATTTTGTCGATCCTAACCTTCCGGCCCGCATGAAAGCCTTACTCATAACCTTTGGATCTCGCATTCTCTATGGCAAACATGCTAGGCGTGTCTCGATCGGCAATGGCATGACTCAATAACCATTGGGTCACCCTTTCGTCCATGATTGGATTAGATCGACCCGCCACGTGCAGCTCGGCGACTTTAGCCATCTTAAGAACATTAAGTTCGCACTCAGCTTTCTCCGCCCGAACCTCTGAACTGTGGACCCTTTCGTTCATCTTCCCTATCTCCCGCCGCGCGGCGCGCAGCCGCATGCCGACTTCGTAAGCGGTGTACAACCCCTTCACCGCCCTGTGGATTCCCTCTCGAAAGACATCGAAATCTTGTCGGCTAACCATCGACTACTGCACCTCCAGTGGAAAAATCTGTCGAGCAAATTCGACTGCCACCACTGGGTCTCTAATAATGGAGTCCACCTCCATCATCGGTCTGTTCCCCACGAAAATTGCGAAACTCAACGGTCGCAGTTGCGGAGAGCTTCCCCGTTGTTGTTTCTCCTTTCGAGGTGATCTGCTTTGATGACTTGGAGGCTGACGTTTTTCCCGTTCTTTAGACGCCCCACTTCCCGCACGGGTGGCTTCTCGGCCACGATTCATCGTAGTATCAAGCTCAGCCAAAGTTCGACCTTCGCCTCTGCTGTTGAAGAAAACTCTATTTGCCATTCGCGAAAAGTTGCCTTGAAAACACAGTAAGCGAAGTTACAGGCACAAACAACCACCTCCCATTTATTTCTAATACTTGCAGCGCTCCCGAGGCAATTTCATTAACGCTGCTCTCCAAACGATAGGGCAGATTTATTAATCTAGCCGGCCGCGTACCCTGGCCTCATGCCGATCGATATGTGCCGCAGCCAGTTCATTCAATTTTTGGCTTTTAAAACGGCCTAACTATCTAAACGGAAATTTTTGATCAATGCCTTTGAAGTTCATGCACTGGCTGGGGCAAGGACAGATTTATTAATCTAGCCGGCCGCGTACTCTGGCCTCATGTCGATCGATATGTGCCGCAACCAGTTCATTCAATTTTTGGCTTTTAAAACGACCTAACTATCTAAACGACAATTTTTGATCAATGCCTTTAAAGTTCATGCACTGGCTAGGGCAAGGGCAAATTTATTAATCTAATCGACCGCGTACCCTGGCCTCATGCCGATCGATATGTGCCGCAGCCAGTTCATTCAATTTTTGGCTTTTAAAACGGCCTAACTTTCTAAACAGCAATTTTTGATCAATGCCTTTGAAGTTCATGCACTGGCTGGGGCAAGGGCAGATTTATTAATCTAGCCGGCCGCGTACCCTGACCTCATGCTGATCGATATGTGCCGCAGCCAGTTCATTCACCAATTTTTGGCTTTTAAAATGGCCTAACTATCTAAACGGCAATTTTTGATCAATGCCTTTGAAGTTCATGCACTGGCTAGGGCAAGGGCATATTTATTAATCTAGCCGGTTACGTACCCTGGTCTCATGCCGATCGATATGTGCCGCAGCCAGTTCATTCAATTTTTGGCTTTTAAAACGGCCTAACTTTCTAAACGGCAATTTTTTATCAATGCCTTTGCAATTCATGCACTGGCTGGGGTAATGGAAGATTTATTAATCTAGCCGGTTGCGTACCCTGGCCTCATGCCGATCGATATGTGCCGCAGCCAGTTCATTCACCAATTTTTGGATTTTAAAGCGTCCTAATCATTTAGTCGGCAATTATACAACATTTGACCCAAAGAAATTCCATTCATCAGTAACAGCGAGGTACAAAATGAATTTTCATTAAGTAAATTGGGCACAAATTGTAACCATTTTACATATGAAAATTACTAAGCAAAAAACTGTAAAAAGCTGAAAAATACGCGCAAATCCTAAAACAAAAAACAAGCGCATTTGAAATCAGCCATCGGAATCAAACTCTAGCGGCTCAACATCCACTTGTTCATATGGAATTGGCGCAGCCAAAGGCACATTAGCGGCTACAAGGGCTTTGAGCCAGCCGTGTTTAAAGCCCCGATTCTCAAACTTGGGGAATTCGTCTACGTATTCATCATAAGAAGATTTTTTCCCGGCATCAAATGCGCTGGAAGCCTTCAGGTCAGTTGTTTCCTTCGCCGCCATCATCTCTTCCAACTCAGCCTTCAATTTAGAATTCGCCCTCTGGGCCAATTTAAGCGCAGTGTCGCTCGCATTCGCCCTCTCCTCGATGACCGATCTCAAATCTTCAGCATTACAGGCTCTCTCCAACTCGGCCTCGGCGCGAGTGCCCTCTATCTGCGCCCTACTCCTTTGGCCCTCAACTTCCGCTTGTAAACGGCCAATCTGCTCCACGGCATCATGATAGCGACGGCCCATGTTGGCTATCCTTCCGACAGTCTGTAAAACAGGAAGTTAAAACCAAAATAATGTGTAAGGAGAAAACACAGAGTCAAGATATGTACCAAAAGAGCCGATTGCGTGGCCAACGCGATTGCAACCAGATCCGGCTTTGCCCGAAAAGTTGCCCTATCAGTAGTCAGTGAAACAGACGTCACCAAACTAAGTGCAACCATTGGATCTTTGATTACCGACGCATCGGAGAAGATCGGCGTATTTTTTATCTTCGACTGAATAACAAAAGGTACAATCACATCCGATTCCTCCAAACGAGGCCGTTTGTCGGCGCGATCTTCTTCTGAGCCGGCCTCGACATTGGCAGGGCGCTTCTCCACCCTTTGCTCAGCTTCTACACTGGCCTGCACTAAGGGTTCCATTTCGGTGCTTCCTCATTTTACCGTCATTTCCTCAATAACGGGCAGGGAGGACTGAGACTGAGACTGAGATTCGACAGCCCGAATCTCCTCCGCCCTTCGCCGCGCAGCTATCCTTTCCGCGTTCGCTTTCTTGGAAAGCTTGGTGAGGCTCAGCCTAGCCATATCTTCTGGGTACGCGCCGGGAAGATCCTTCAGACCCTAAAATATATCATCAATTGGACGGTCCTCTCGACCTGAAATGGACGGATTATCAGCCGAATTGAGGCCGGCTTCCTTAAATACTAATTTCAAAGCCTCGTCTACCTCTGTCTTGGCTTCGTCTGATTCAGCGGCCTCAACTACTTCCAGTCGCTTCGAATCTGATTCCTCACAACCGACTTGCCTTAAATTTTTGAAGTTAGTCAAGATACGGTCAACAAGAAACTCTTCACCGATCGAAATTGGGATATTTTTCACCGCCGAAAAGGTCGTATAAGTCGGCTCGTAGTGGAGCAGAACGTGGGCCGCCCTCCCCTGCTTCTGAAGACTCCGTCGGCCGAAGTACTTGAGCGCAATCTTGATTTCTGAAAGGACGGCATCGTCAGTTGAGGTCAAGATTTTCTTCAAATCGTTCCCTGCAAAAGCAAAACCATAAGGTCCCAAAAATGAAGCTTTATAAATTTAACAAATGAATAAAAAATGATACTCGGCCACCTGGTTCGCCCATCCATCTAGGAATACGATCAAGGCGATCCTCGCCTTCACCGAATTCCCAATTTCCTTGGACGACGACCATAACATCATCGACTCGCTTCCCAAAGCTGGAAAGCATAGTCACTAGTTGATGGTCGGTGTCTTTGGCTCTAACGAAATAATGCCCGTGCTGACCAGAAGACTTGGCCAAGGTTAAGCCCAAGGCGGTGGTTTAGTGCGACAATCCCCATCACAATCCTAAAGAAATTGATGTTGGGCTGCGAAGGGATTAATTCCCAATGGCAAAGCACGGCCCTAAGGAGTGGGTAAAGGGGGAAACGGACCCCGCCCTCTGCGATTGATAAAAGAGGGAAGACGATTGTGGTTTCATTAACCCTCTAAATATCAAGGGTGCTGTCTGCCACAAAAGACAGACGGACGTCATCAGGGATGGAAAAATGGCATCGGAAGCCAGAAATTCGATCCGGTGAGAGGAGATCTTTTAAATGTTTCGCCATTCTCCCCAGCCAATATGATTATGCTAAGCCAAAAAACAAAGCAAGGAAAGAAATTCAAAGCAAAGAAGGAAAGAACTTACAAGTGGCGAAGGAGGTAGAGAAGAGTAGGAGGTCACAGAGGTAGTTCGGAAGGCAATCCAGCGACGGGCGTCTAAAAGCGTGTATCTATTTGAAAAGACGTCGAAATTTTAAATCACAATAAATGAGAGTGTACGAAGAGGCGGGAAGTTGAAATGATAACCGAGAAGCGTGTGGAGAAACATTTGCATTGAAATACGGTCAGCCACCGAATTTCAGCTCTGACTCTTCGAGTTCAAAGCCAAACACTCCCACCAACTACTGCTAGTGGAGTGCTTGGGGGGCAATTGTGGGGGCCGAATATTGGGAGTCGTAGAGATTCCGGAGAGTCGAACATTGAAGAATCAAGATTCGAAACATTCGGCCATTACCACGGAAACTCGGACCCAACCTTATTTGGCTAGATAGTCGATTAAGCAAGGGGCCGAGTGAAGATCAGTTTATTACAAAATATGCCGAATAGGAGGTTGGATTTGGAACTAATCCCGTGGCCCAAAGAAGAAAATATATAAATAGAAGAGACATCAGCCAGAAAGAGGTATGTGATGATTGTGGTGTTTAACTTAGAATACAAGTAATCTAGAACGAGAGGCTGACTTGTCCATCGGAGTGCTAATTCCGACACCCCCGATTGGAGTGTTTACTTCATTTCAGGTGCCTATCGGTGGGTCACGAGCGTCCCCCAGGATCAGAAGAGTATTTCCAAAAACCACTTCCCCACAATGA
This sequence comes from Camellia sinensis, assembly GCF_055761805.1. NCBI lineage: Eukaryota > Viridiplantae > Streptophyta > Magnoliopsida > Ericales > Theaceae > Camellia > Camellia sinensis. The sequence goes on from NC_138966.1 coordinate 118,675,550, forward strand.
CTGATGGAAGAAGGGGGTTCATAATTTTGTGTTGGATTACGAGGAAATAATAAGAGTATTTTATTTGCTGATTAGTGAGGGGGCATTACCAGATGGCATCCCTCCACCATCAAATATATATATATATATATGTTTCTATTATTCGATGTCTATTTGACTATTATTTAAATGAAAGTTACTTTTTAGTTAAATAAGTCAAAAAAATAAAAGGGAAATTTCAAATCAATGTATAAGTCGAAAAATAATAAGTCAAAAAATAAAGGGTAAATTACAAAAAAAAATCTCAGGGTTTCGCGTATTTTTCAATTTAAACCGTATAATTTCAATTTCAATAAATTAAACCTTAGAGTTTCATTCGTGTTTCAATCTGGCCCCTCCGTCCATTTCCGTCATATTAAATTGATAGAAATCTGGGTAGAATTTCATATTCAAATTCACATGTTCAAACACTTGTATCTCATTCGTCATAACTCCGTTTTGCCTCATTTTTGTGTCGTTGAATTCACCTCATGGCATAGTTTTCATTCGACTCCTCATACACCTTGTTCCACATCTTTTTACTTTCCATCAGAGCTCCTAAAGTTGGCCAAAAATAAGATTTTTCTCTCTTTGGATAAATTTTCAAATTCAACATATTCAAACACTTATATCTCCCTCATCGTAACTCCGTTTCATCTCATTTTCACATCGTTCGATTCACCTCATGGCCTAATTTTTATTCCACCCTCATATGCCTTGTTTCACCTTTTTTTTTTTTGCATGCCTTTAGAGCTCCGAAAGTTGGCTAAAAATAAGATCTCTCTCTCTCTCTCTCGTTTTTTCTTGCTGCTATCGCATCATTATTTTGGTAGTGTAGATGCAATGGATGATGTTTGATTGGAAACCAATGCACCCTAACATGCTCAGCAACCCATTTGGTTTTTGATTTTTATGTGTTGTTGTATATACCTGTCACTACACGACAACACCGCCACCATTTCCACCACCAACTCATCTTGCAAATAATAGTGATGAAGCAGTAGTAGCAATAGCAGCAAGCCAGGAGGAGCTGCGGAGGAAGAGGAGAAGGAAGAGGAAGAGTGGAAAAAGAAAAGAAAAGAAAAGCGTATTTTTGGCCAACTTTCGGAGATTCGACAACAATCATAAAGAGATGAAACAAGGTATATGAGGGATAGAATAAAAACTAAGCCATGAGTTGAATCTAACGATGTAAAAATGAGGTGAAATGGAGTTACGACGAAGGAGATATAAGTTGTTGAATATGTAGATTTAAATCTAAAAATTTTGTCCAAAGAGAAAAATGGTTGTGTTTGATTGTGTTTTGAAAACGTGATTCTACACCTACATTTAAATATGATATTTGGAACGAGTTTTGGAATCACGTTTCCAAAACTCTGCAGAAAACTCTGTCTCAGACGCGGTTTTCAGAATTTTTTTTTGCAAATTTTGCCTAACCGGTCGTCCCACTGGTTGACTGAAATAGTGTTTTTTTTTTTTTGATATGTTAATTTTTATATATTTGAAAACAACATTTTCTGAATTTTTAAAAAAAATTTATGTGCTTTAAAAAATTTTTGAGTTGTATGTTTGTTTATGAGTTATAAATTTTTGTATCATATATCAAATGTCACATCAACAATTTCCCACTCAATTCAAAACTATTTTCAAAACTCTTTACCAAACAAATTTTTCACACTCAAATAATAATTCCAAACCTCAGAAACTCAAAATACAACTTATACTCTCAAATCATATTTACAAAACTAAACTCAAAATACAACTTATACTCTCAAATCATATTTACAAAACTCTACCAAACGCAACCTATCTTTTTAGAAACATAATTTTTGTATAAGAGCAATTTGAATGCAGAACGCTCTCCCCCATGTGGCCTTTTTTTTTTTTAATTGATAAAAAATTAATTATATATGTAAAATAATGGTATAAAATTAGACAATTATAATCTAACTAATCGACAAAAAATTAATTATATATATAAAATAATTTTATAAAATTAGACAATTATAATCTAACAATGCCTGTTCTTTTGGGAAGCTGGTAAAAAGTCAGCTTCCAACTTTTTACTAATTTTGAGTTACATCATCTCTTACATAACTTATTATAAAAAGACAAAATAAGTTAAAAAAATTCAAAAAATTAACTTTTTACCAACTTCTCAACTATCACCACGAAAAAATAACCTGGTCCAACCCAATTATATATTTGTCATCTTATATTCTTTCTATAAGTTTAATCCATAACGCTTAACATCACAGTGAAATTATATAACAGTTGCACCGTAGGACACCCTCTGGATTTCGAACAATTGACTCCCATACTAAATTGTTTCTATTGTTAATGTTTAATTTAAAATTAAAATATTTCACTCATTATTTTAAAAATATTATTAATACATTTTTGTATACAAATTTAATTCGTGAACTATTCTCCAATACTCACCTGAGAGGGTTTTTTTTTTTTCCCTTTGTCTTTAGTGATGTTTTCATTTCATATCAAAACATTCATTATTATTATTCATAATTTTAAAAATATTATTAATACATGAATATTTTTTGTAATTAAAATACCTACTTAACATGTGTTTAATTCTTAAATTTATGTAAGGATTTAAGGGGGGGGGGGGAGGGGAAAGAAGGGAAAAAGGAAAAAAGAAGGATTTATTTCATTCATTTTTTCTTTCACTATTATTTTAGTTTTCCTTTTTTTCTTCACAAATGCGTACTCAAATTCAACATCTAAATACATACTTTAGAGTGGTTCTCACTTGCACACATATATATATATATATATTTATGCAATTTTTTTTTCACTTTTTATTCTCTCATTTATTTCTTCTCTGTTTTCAGTTTAGTTTTAGTATTTCACAAAGAAAATCTGAAAATTCTCAAAAGTTTGCTATATGTATTGTTAAAAACTTAACAACAATGCTACATCCTTCTGATTTACCCCCTAAATGACTGAGGTTAGATCTCTTATGATAGAATGTTTGACAAATCAAAATTTAATACTTATCAGACACATCACTAAGAGTGATTTTTAGAGGTGATATATGTCAATTATTTTTCAAAACCTATAACTGAGAAAAGTTTCTCAATTTTCTGATTTTGTCAAAAATGAAAAAAATTGTAAATACTCATCGAGATTATCAAGCTAGATCCATATTAAATAAGTTCATTAAATAATTTTGAAAAAAATAAAAATAACTCTGAAAAAATTTACAAACAAAAATGCAATTTTCCCAATTTTGAACTTTTAGAATTGAGTTCCAACAACATTTTCTTAAGTTGAGAAATTTTTTTGGTTTCAAATTTTAAAAAATTTCAGGAAATTTCTTAATATCCTTAAAAAAATTTTAAAAAAAAACGCTAAACTTTTGCAGTTTTAAAAACTAAGAAATTCTCACTTTTCTTTTACAAAACTTTTATTTCCTCTAAGGAACTTGGTTAAGACATCTCTTCAAATTGGCTTCAATTTTTTGTTTTATTTACTTATTTATTTATTTATTTTTTTACTTATGAAAACAGATGTAGAGTTTGGAGACAAAAAAATAAATAAATAAATAAAATAACCTCTGAAACCGCATTTAGTGACGTCACACGTCCAACTAATGTTTTAAAAAAATAACGCTATTGTGGTCATTGGTTGGCACACAAAACTTATAGGATTAATTGAAACTTTTGTGGCACTATTGGTTCGGTAATTTTCAGTTTTAATTAAAAAGTTAAAAAATTATTATAATTTATTATATTGTTTTTTTAATTTTTTTTATATTTTTTCGTAAAAAATTAAAAAATTATTAAAATAATTTGCTCCCAAATGAGGACTTAGAAATTTATAAATTTGTATCATGGAACTTTTGTAAAAGTCTAATATTCTTTCAACAATGCTAGAAGACTCAAAAAAATTATCTGAAAAGTAGTTAGAAAATAAAATATTATTTTAAGGAGTATTTGATAATTAGATTCGGTATTTAAAGTTGAATATATTAACTATTAAGTAATAATCAATTAAATCAATTCGATAATCATAACTAATATTACTAAAAAATTTAAGTGCATCTTAAAATGTAAACTAAAATTTAACAAATTTTTAAGTCATATGAAATTTACTTAATTCTAATTGAATTTAGTAATATTAAACATAGACATTGATATATACTATTACAAACTCACCACAACCACCGTCACTACCACCACTACCAACACTATCACAACTACCACCATCATGCCACCACCATTGCCACCATTACCACCGTTGCCGCCATTGCTACCACTACCACTTCTACTACCACCTTCATCACTATTATTATTGTTTCCATAAGCATCATACATATCATTTTATTACCACTATCATCGCTACTACTTCTACCACCACAACCATGCCATTGCCACTGTACGGGGGCGAAATATCCTCTGCTTTCCGTACTCCTTGTACTCCAAGCTTCTCTTGACGGCGTCTACCTGGTAACACCAAAAACGGTGAGCTGCCCGGCGATGGTTTGCCGGATAGGCCCTCCGACGATCAAGTCAGTCCACTTGAGGAAGGAGAAGACAGATAGAGAGAGAGTATTTTCTTTTGGGGAGAAGTCGCATACCTCTAACGTTCGTCCTCCTCCCTATTTCAAGGCTGGCCATGCAGCCTCAAGATTATGCGCGCACTACCTCTCCTGTCCTTCCCAAGACAGGTGGCAGTGCTCGCCTCTCACCACCTTACGGGTGTAAAGGCTTAGTCCTCCCACCAGTACATGCAGAACTGCCTAACGGTATTGAGGCATACGTGGAGCAGATGTCCCCTCCCTCGCGCCATTGGCCCAAGTGGCACACCTGACCGCAGTACCACGACCGACCTATCTCCCGCGAAGAACTATCACTACAGGCACTCAACCGCGCTATGCCCCACCGGACTGCCCCTTGGCAAAAGGGCAGCGGGGTGATGCTCATGGGCCGGGCTGGTATTGACCGGTTTATCGTGGCATACCGGTCGTGAGGCATGCCGGCCTCCGTCCGTTCTATCTTCATCCGAGGTTATCTGGAATCTGCCCATCTCGGCTCATCGATCAGAGACGTGCCATCCCTCACTTGTCCATAGTTTAGCCCGAGCTACCCGTAGCCCCGTCTCGCCACTTGGTTGTATGCACTGCCGAATGTTTGCTATTCGCAGCTCGGCCAGGCTAGTTCACGCCCGGTCAGCCAATCTTTTAGACCGAGCAAAACAGATCTGTCCTATCTTAGCTCGGCCGTACTAACGGCGCAAATCTCCCCTCTCAGCCACCATTACCACTACCATCATGCCATCACCATTGCCACCACCGCCACCAGCACCACCACTGTCATCACCATTGTTATTATTGCTATATGTACTACCATCATTTTATTACTACTACCATCACTACTGCTACCGCTACCACTACCACTACCACTACCACTATTAGCACCACCATCACCACTAATACTTTCGCCATGCCACCACCACCATTATCCTACCACCACCATCATAACATCACCACCACTACTATCACCACCATTACAGTATAAAAATTGAAATATATAATTTAAACATAATAAATTTCAAAATTTAAATTTGATATTATACCTATCAAATAATTTATTTTTAATTCAGTATTTAAATTTTTATCAAATAATTTTTAAACTTAAAAAATTCAACATTTAATTTTTAATACTTAATTTTTAATTTTAAGTTTTATCAAATACCGTCTTAGACTATATTTGAATTTACAACATATAATTTATTTTTCATCTACTTTTCAACTTATTTCATTTTATTTTTTTTTGAATTCACTAACTTTTTCTTTTTTTCATATCTTTTTTGGGTGATAGAAAGTCCCAAGTCACCGGCCAAAAGAAATGTGCAAAGAAGTTGCTACAAGTCGCATAAAAACCAAACCCCGCGAAGTGTGATGGATGCCATTGCTAAAATATGTTTTAAGTCGTGAAATATAAAAATCGACCATAGAATTAGATAAAGAATGCATATGAATTGATAGAATTTTTTAAAAATGAATTTCATTAACAAATGTTATAAAATTTTATCCATTCATATATATTTGGTATTCTATATATTCTATATTTAATTTTTGTCATAGTAGCAAAACATGTGTATTATGGGGGTGACCCCTTTTGCAAACAAACAATTCTCTTGCCTAATTGGAAAATTAAAAAATATTAAAAGTAACCAAAAAATGCTCTAAAGAATGAAAAGCATCGTGACTTCCAGTGATGTAGTGAGTTGAAAGAGAATAAAGTGAATTGAATAGCAGATTAGAGCGTTGTGGTGTGGACTGATGGAGCCCTATCTGAATGTTCTAAGTCTGTTTATACAATCAATCATCTTATTAAAATATCATGTTTAATTAATTATTTGACATACCATGATTAATTTTAACCATATATTCATATCATAAGATATTTGATCTGCAAAAATTATATGTGAAATGTATATTGAGATTATAATTATTTTAATATTTTGCGTTTTTTATTGACAGTCCATAAGGTTGTCAACAGCAAGATCTTTAAAAATATACAATCAATTTTTTCAAGTGATGAAATTATGTAATTAATATTATCCAATCAATTTAATTTTTTTTCTTTAGTGGTGTCGACACCAGAATCCAGAAGATGAATAGACTGTAAAGAAGCCCTATTCAAATATATATATATATATATATATTTATATGATGAAAATGTTGTGTATATAAAAAGAAATATATATTTAATATTTGAACCTATAGTACAAATTTAAATTTTGTTCGTTAATTCCTACAAATTTTAAATATGTTTTCCCATATACTTATATTTTTTTGCATAGATGAGCTAAATAATGTGGCCTAAATAATTGACGGTTTGAATCATCAAAGTAAGACATGTGGCCCGAACAACACCGTCAAATCTATTTTGTGGATTAAAGAGAATATGCTCCTTACTAGTGAGTTGAGTTAAATGGATAATTAAAATTTTATAATATATTATATTTTATTATTAAATAGTGATATCAAGTGTTGGTATAATGATTGGAAAATTCTAAAGATATATAAAATTTATACAAAAAAAAAAAAAAAAAAAAAACCTTGAACAAGTGAATGCTTTTTCTGTTATTGATTGTACTATCAAATTTGTAGCCTAATCCCACACTAACAATGTGTAAGAATGATTTTATTCAAAAATATATACAGGGCTCTTTTGGAAGATTGTCAAAAGTTAATGACTTTTAACTTATTTTAAGTCTACTGTTTTACACATTTTGAAAAAAAAAAAATTTAAAAAATTAATTTTTAACTAACTTTTTAAAACAACCCACATATATATATATATATATATATATGTTTGTGTATAAAAATGCCTAATTATATGGAATCAATTGAAGTGAGATCATATTAATTGATCCAACAAATTTCCAAGGAACCACATCCAGACTTTCAGTAAAGCTTGTGTAACAATAAATTTTTTCTGTTACAAGTAAAATCCACGCTACAGTTTGATATATATATAAATATTAATTATTCATTCTTTTCGTACTTGGAATCAACCCCCTAACTCAAACAATTTATGTTGCCGACTATATGGCAACTTGCAATGGTAATTTTGTTGTTATTATTATTATTATTATTATTATTAATCTTATGCTGGACTCAAATATTTTAAAAAGTCTTGGACCTTATCAGAATTCACAGGTTAGTGTTTCACGGATTGTTTTGAAATTCTACAACATATACCATTTTTAAGTAGACTCTTTGTCTAGGCTCAATTTTTTTAATCAAATATATCATTATTTATTTTATTAAATTATTAATTTAATTTTAAAATTATATTTTTAAATAGATATGACTATAATTTATGAGTAATTATAGGTATTCAAAATTTATTTATTACTCCTAAGGGGAGCTAGTTTAGAATTGTCCCTCATAGGCCTTGTTTGGGAAGTTAGCTATTTTAGTGGGCTGTTTTATTTTTTGGTTATTTTAATATGTTAAAATTTTTGTGTTTGGAAAGATGGTTGGATTTTTTTTAGTTAGATGTGATATTTATGAGGGAAAAATTTAAATGATTATGAGTTTAATTTAACATTTTATTTTATTAACTATTTTAACTTATTTTGTACCTAAAAAGTCGAATTATAGCCTTTACCAAACAAGGACATGAATTAAAATAACAATTATGCTACGTAACTCGAATCATTTCTTCCCCCAAATCCCCCAAACTCAAAACGACGTCGTTTCGTCGTTTTGAATTTTTTTTTTCTCCCAATAACGCAGAAGAATAAAGAAAAAGAAGAAAGGAGAAGAAGGAGGAAGAGGAGAGAGAGAGAGAGAATCATCATCAACAACATCATCATCAACAACCATTCAACCATTCATCTTCCACAACAACAACATCTTCAACCATTCAACCATTCAACATCTTCAACATCTTCAGATCTTCATCAACATCACCATCATCATCATCAACATATTTTTAGAAAAAAAAAACTGGGCGATATGCGACCGATCGGCGGAGGCAGAGGAGGCGGGGCAGCAATGGACCCTCTCTCTCTCTCTCTCTCTCCATTCCCTCTTCCCCTCTCTTCTCTTTCTCTCCTCTTTCTTTTCCCCTCTCTTCTTCTCTCTTCTCTCCCTTTTTATCTTTTTCTCCTTCTGTTTCAGACTGCATAAGGAGAAAAAAAAAAAAAAGAAACGACCCAAAACGACAACGACATTGTTTTGGGCAGTCGGCGGATTCGGGGCGAAAATCATTTTCCTTAAAATAATTAAACTCCAAAATTTTCTCTCTCTCTCAAAGTACTTTGATGAGTCACTAAGGCAACCTTTAGACTACATGAGATAATTTGGTAATAAAGTAGCTACAGATCATCATTGACCTTGAAACTGTATACCAATTAAAATTGATCATCACCCAAACATCTTTAAATTTGTTCGCATCTTCTTGAGCTGCTAGATCATCATAGTGACATCAATTGTTTGATCGTCACTCAAAAGCTTATATGCTGCTGAAATGGAATAAAGAACTTAATTCACTTTAACTAAACATGACATTGTTTTCGTTCAAAAAAAACAAGACATTATTTTACATATCAATAATATATTGAAATATAGGGCAAACCACCAAAGGAACCTAATAGTTAGATTTAATTCTTATGAAATTTTAGAAAAATTGTGGTTAAAAATAATTTTTTGTGACGATTTTTTTACATATGTCGTTAAAAATTAATAATTAATGATATTTTTTTATCAGGATTTTTATAAATTGTCGCTAAAACTTACCATTAGTGACTTTTTTGTGACAAATTTTTCTAACAATCACTAAAAGTTGAAACGTAGTGACATTTTTTTATGACGATTTTTAAACTGGAGATAAAACTTATAATTAGTGATATTTTTGTCACAATTTTTAAATTGCAGCTGAAAATTAACAATTAGTGACATTTTTTAATAATATTTGATGAAAAACAACATTATTTCTCATAGGACTTATTGAACAATAAATTTACCTATTAAAATTTACACATAAGCCTCCCATATATATATATATATATATATATTAACAAGATTTAAAATCCTAAGTACGAGTTATTCCACAAAATCCTACGTTCGAGTTATTCCAAAAAATTACTAAATATTTATTTCATTGTGAATTTCAAAGATTTAAGATTAATCGAGTTGTAGTGATGATGACACCTAATCAAAAAAAGAAAGGAAAAAAAAAAAAAAAGAACCAGATGCTCTAATGATTTTATTGCGTCATAATTCACATGATAAATGATGTCGGTCCCAAATCAAATATAATTGGTGAAAAGATAAGATTCACAAATTTTTGTTAATAATAGAAACAACAAAAGATATGATAATTGGTGATTGGTTAGGAATGGGAATGCGATGTCCTCGGAGCAACTAATACTTTTCCCACATGTAGACTCCAAATCTTACGCATTATATATGTCGCATTCGTGTCTCAAAACTTTTGTGTTGTTCTACAAAATAGACACAAAGGGATCCCTTAGTAAACTCAGGCTTTGCGGCAAGATTCTATTGGACAATCTTCATTGTATTTAAGTAAATTAAATTCTATTGTGTACTAAACAACTAGAATATAAAAAAATAAAGGAAATGAGAGAATTTTGTTTGACTACAAAAATTAAACTAGAAATAAAAAACAAAATAAATAAAAACAGATTTTATTTTGTTACAAAAATAAAATTAAAATCTGATTTAAATAAATAAATAAAACAGAATAATAAATTACACAACTTACTTGATTAATTTCTTTGAATAATTATCTGATCAAGTCCAGTGTTTGACACTGTGTCCTTAAGACAGATTCGTCTTCTCCATGGTACTTTCAGAATTTGGACGTCTATCTCCCAAGATAAAATGATCTACTACAAACAATAGCAGCACTACAAATTGTTTGCCTAACGAACACACTAAGTGTTTATACTCTCTCACAGAAGAAAATAATGCAGCAATATGAAAAGAATATTTGCAGAATTATGAAGGACGGATTTAGAGTTACAAAATCCAAATGAGGACTGTCCTATTTATAGATAGATTGGTGGCTGCTGGTTTTGAATTGAACAGGTATGAAACCTGTTGGTTTTGAATTCAAACAAATTTGAATCTGTTGGGTTCATAATTTAAACAGATACAAAAATAGGAAGGATCTTGTTTGGATGTACGTTAAAAACCAGACTATTTTATTTCGGGAAGGGCCCTGTTTGGAAGTACAGTAAAACTAAACTAGTTTATTTCCGGTTTAATTTGAATTCTAGATTTTATTTTACCAAAAAATAAAATTAAATTCAAATGTTTTTGGCCCAAAAAGATTAGTATTGGGCCGAACAAGCCCAACCCAACCTCACACCATGCACCCACGCCCAAGCCCAGCCTTTTTGGGTCCAATGGGTCTAGCCCATTTTGCCCATAACCTCTCCCTCTAAAGCACTTGGGTACTCCTTGGGGCACACCCCAAGTACCAAACCCATGCCTTATAAACCCATTCAAAACTTCCCACCAAATCAATGTGGGACAAGCCTTATTCAAACCTTTAAGGATTTTCCACCAAAACTCCATTTCCATGGAGCACACTTTGGCTTCAATTTCCCATTCACTCGGTAATGGTTTTGAACAACCAAATATACCACGTGAATCACAACACGGCATAGAACGCGTTACCACTTTGACCTGTGAAAATCGACGCACGAGACCCACCTAAAAAATAGACCAAACTTCGGAAAAAATTTGGTTTTACCCAAAATTTTATAACCATTTCCAACAGATTCTGGAGAAAAAATTCAATACAAATATGATACCACGTTATCATGTATATATGGTACCATCAATTAATAAGATTTTTATCATTTGTTCACCATGTATAAATATCAACCCGCCATAATGATATGGAAGTTACATGGAAGATATTAAAATGACAAGGGTGTGTACATTTAAAAGGTGGGATTCACTCAACATGTGTTAGGTTATAATTGGTTGGTGATTTCACTGTTATATTCAAATTTTTCTCAAGATTATGAATAAAAATTCAGTATAACGGTAATACTGATGTCCTATCTTATCAACACACAATAAACCCTATAAATGGAGGGTGAACCCGTACTTTCTAAGTGTCACATATATATTGGAGGATAAATGATGAAATTTTATTGAACAATGATATCGATAGCATGATATCATCATTGGATTGAAGTTTTTTTTCCAAGATTCTGGCCATTTAGAAAGAGTTGAGGAGAGTGTTTGGCAACAGAATCTGGAGACATGGGATCAGCACTGTGTCCATTGGTCACTGTCGCTCATCTCCCCAATCACCCACAAATTTTATTTATTTATTTATTTATTTAGAGATAATCAAATATACAAGGTCAATTTATGCGCATCCCCATTATAGTTTCCAAAGTGCTTGTGAGTTTTGCATTAGAGACAGAGAGACTAACTAAAAATAGACAAATTCACAAAGTGTTGTATTCAATTTCGTATGTAGGCCCAAGAAAATGAGATCCAGTACATCAGTGTTGATATGATGGCGCCTATGTCTTATTTTAATAATTGCAAGGCCACTATGGTTTTTTGGGAGAAGGGGGGCACTGCTGCTCTTTTGTGGGACATTATTCCGAGTATTTTTTGATAATCTGAATCGTTATATTGTCGGATTCGTCGAATAGATTGTTCATACAAAAAATCAAATTAATTGGATATCTGTAACCCTATAACTAAAGCACATTTGTTTCTATAAAAATAAACGGTTAACATTACTTTCATAAATTTTTAAAAACAATTAGGACCTAATCATGGGATTTTGAATGTCTGATTAACTTGATTTTTTATATAATTAATATTTTTTATGAACCTTACAATATAAACGGTTAAAATCATCAAAAAAAAAACAATCGAGGAGATCTCCCACAAGGGGCAGCAGTAACTGCAGTAGCCTCTTCTCCGGTTTTTTGCCCTGTGTAAAAGATAAAAATAATAAAAAAAACATATACATGTCTTATGCAGTGAGTATTATTAATATACATGCAGAGACTAATACATAGATCAAAGCAAAAGACACTAGTTTCATTCATCAACCAAATGGCTTCATACATACAGAGATGTAGTGAAATGAAAAAGTACAATTCTATAAACAATGATTATGGGTATTAAATTGGATCACTTGCTGTCTGATATCCCTGTTCCGTATTATGCTAATTTATCCTTCTTATGCATATGATTATGTATTTGTTATGATTTTGAGTGCCATTTATATGAATATATGTGGTTTTAAATTTCTCTCTGTTCACCGTGAGAATATCTGTTGGATTATCTGCTTCGGAATTTAAATTGAAGGCCTTATCGGCCACAGAACCCGAAATTGATTACGCCATTATGATTAGCGTAATTTTTAGAGCCTACGGTGAAGTTTAATTGAAAAATTGATTCAGACCAGATTAAGTTGATTAATTGGCGAATTAGTGCCCAATTATTCCTTATTATTAAATTGTGGCTAGTGGGAATTTATGTAAAAAGGCTATACACTCAATTTTCTCCTTTCATCTTCATTTTGGGCTGATCAACTCTCTAGAAAGAGAGAAGGCCGGCTGTTAGAGAGAGAAAGGGAGAGACTTGTGCAATTTTTTGGCTTAAACTTAGATATTTGAAGTCTAGTTCAAGAATCAACCATAGATTGGGCTTCTAGGTAAGCAATTGATTCTTGAATTCATGAGTTTAATGTGTAATCTTGTGTGTTCAAGGTTTGTTTGTAACCATGAGCATGTGTTGAGTTGGTTTTGTTGGAATGAAAGCTTGATATGTGCATGCATGTAAAGAATACCTATGGAATCACAAAATCTAGCATGTAAATTGTAAATTATGAAAGATTGGAAATGTAATCCCACATGCAAGCATGTTTTTGTTGAGTTTCATGGGAATGAGCACTAATTGCATCATTAGAAGTGAAAATGAAAGTCAAAATGGGCATGCATGTTGTTTATTAAAAATGAGAACCTTGAATGCATGAGTTTGAGTTAATTTGGGGCATGCATGTAATCAATTCGTGAAATTGAACTCTATTATGTTGTAATTTGGTGTTGGTACCATGTTAGTACAAGTATATGTGAAATTGGAGCCATAATATGCAAGGAAGGTGGTTGGAATGTCGAATTTGAGCTCAAGAACACATTCTGGAAAACTCAGAAATTTGATATCCGCTCGAGCGGGGAAACCGCCGCTCGAGCGTGAATTTTGTGCTCCCAGTATTATCTGCAGACCATGATATCCGCTCGAGCGGGGAAGTCCACGCTCGAGCAGGGAACTATGTAAGACGGACTTTCGCTCAAGCGTCCAAGTTCCATGCTCGAGCGTAAAAATGACATAATCAGTACTATTGCAGACCCCATGGGTCCGCTCAAGCGGGTAAGTTCACGCTCGAGCGGGGACCCTGTTTCTAAAAATTTTGTGTGATCGTTCTGTGTTTCATTTTTCGTTCTCTTTTACTTGCAAGCACTCTTAGGCATGCATTAATCATTGTAATTGAGTTAAAGAGATAAGAATAAAGCCTAAAGAGGAATATGTGTATTAAAGAACGGGTTGAATCGTTTGTGACCCATATGTGTTACATGATGTGTAGGGTCAAGCTCTAGGGCAAATCCACGGGCCGATTACTGTGAGTAATATCTGATATCTGAAATGTGTTGTTGTCCAAATCACTTACTTCTATGTAAGTTTTATAAGTTCATTGATTCGTTTGGTAGACAATGGTTGTTATACTAAATGAATGAACGGGCCAAAGGCCGTTTTGACATGAATGAATGGGCCAAAGGTCGTTTTGACATGAATGAATGGGCCGAAAGCCGTTTTGACAAGAATAAATGATTGGGCCGAAGGCCGATTGACATGAATGATTGGGCCGAAGGCAGATTGATATAAATGGTTGGGCCACCAGTTTGACATGCCTGAATGGGCCAGAGGCCAGTTTGACATGCATTAATGGGCCAGAGGCCAGTGGACACGCATGAATGGGCCAGAGGCCAGTTTGACATGCATGAATGGGCCAAAGGCTAGTTGACACGCATGAATGGGCCAGAGGCCAGTTTGACATGCATGAATGGGCCAGAGGCCAGATTGACATGAATGAAAGTTTGAAAGGCCTAAGGGCCAGTTTGAAATGAAAGTTTGAAAGGCCTAAAGGCCAGTTTGATATGGAAGTTTGAAAAGGCCAAAGGCCAGTTTGACACGAATAATAGTTTGACACTAATGAATTGGGCCCAAGGCCGTATGATGTGTTTGGAACCGCAGTTAGTTAACTTACATATGTCTATGTATGTATGTATTAGTAGAAATATAAATTGGGCCCAAGGCCGTTTGGTGTATATTGTTCCATTGTGTATTCTTTATTTGATATTATTCACTGGGCTTTCACTCACGCTTATTCATGTGTTTGTAGGTGAGTCAAGAGAAGTCCAGACCCAGCCCCAGTGAAGTCTGTATGGAACAACTAAGGTTTTGAAGAGTCAGCCCTTCCGTCTCACGCACGAGACACGTCTTCGTCCTTCTGCCATTCTACGTTATTTTGTCATGTTGGCGAGGACTTGGGTTTACGTCCATATATAGCTTTGTTTTGGCTGACTTAGATTTGAATGATCCTGTCTGTATAGAACTTCATGTTACTATACTTTCTGTTGTGAGTTATTAACATATGTATGTATGGAATGATATGATGTGCATATAAGCACGGCTCTATGGACAAAGTTTTAAATTTGCTTCCGTTTGGCCCCTTTACTCTGATGAGTTTTGTCTTATTTGGTTTGAGGCCGTAGGTAATCTCGTGATTACTGGCCGGTTATGGCCTTAACCCATAGGGACGGGTTTGGGTCGTGACAGAGTGGTATCAGAGCACGAGTTAATAACTCACACACTTGTCCAAAAGAGCAATAAGCGTCTAGAGAAGATCTAGGATGCATTCATATGATAAGTATGAATTTGGAAGCATCGAGAATACGCTTAAATGTTTAATATGAACGAATCTATGTATTATAAGTTTGTGATTCGTTTGCATTGTGAATTGTTTGAATACGTATGCTTTTTAGTATATGCATACCCGCGAATCTTTTGTATAAAGTATAATGCAAGCTTAATCAGATGGTGAGAACATGTGATTGTATGAGATATGAATTGTTGCACTAATGTGTACAATAAGTTTGTTTTGTTATAATGCACATACATGAACATATGAGCCGTGAAAAGTTGCATATGTGCATTTGATTATGCAAATGGGTGTTTATGTGGAATATGATTTGAGTATATAATTACTGAGTAAATGTTCAACATGCAATATCTGATAAGTATGCAATCACCTGTTATATATGTGATTAATTGTGCCTTGACAATACATAAAATAGGAATATAACAATGTGCCTATGTGCGAATGTACCACGTGTATCTGTGCTTGTTTTTGTATTGGGCATTCCAGTATTTGGCAAGGCTTAATAAGAGTTTGTGTAGGTTATGGATAAAGTAAGGGCACATGAGCTGGCAGAGTCTTCCACTGCCCGACTGGATAGACTTGAAAGAACAGTACAAGAAATGACAAAGATCTTAAGACAGCAGTATCAGTTGCCGCTACGGCAAGAACCTTTGCCACCACTGGTGCAAGAGCACCAAGTGAATGTGTTGGAAGTCAGAAAATATGTTGAGGTACTAGACCGAAGGCTAATGACCAAAGCTAACATGAACCAATCTTTTGAATGGAAAAGCAAGAGACAAGGCTTTTCCTCAAAGAAGACGTTATTTAAAAAGCAAAGTACGGGATCATCCTGCACTTCAAACTCTACGAGGAATACAGCACCGACATGTAATGAATGTGGTAAGAAACACCGAGGAGTTTGTTATCGAATTTCTGGGGCTTGTTATGGGTGTGGTAGAATGGATCATCTGGTAAGGAACTGTCCCTGAAATGAACAAAATGTGAATAGATCCTCTGCCTCAGTTGGATTTGTACCAATGGTAGGAATTGCTAATCAAGATAGAGTGATTGCACTCGTCCCAGAAAGCACTCAGAATACTACGACCGCTATCCCAGGTATTTATACTGTTTATGAACAAATGCCTATATGTTGACTGATTCTGGATTGGTACGTGTGTACATCGTTGCTTGGAATATTATTTGAGTTGATTTGGCACATTCTTTCATATCTGCTATATGTGTATCTGGATTGGTCGGACCCACTTGATCAATACCTTATTCATTGAATGTATATGTTCCATTTGGGAAATTTGTGAAATATGTGTTGGGATATCGAATAACTCTGCACATGCACATGTTCATCTAAACCTATGCTCGGGGTGATTTGTTATATTACTACCTTCATTGACTAAACCACTGGAGTTGTGACTCTGTGATTGTGTGACTGAGTTGAGCACCCCAAGTAATGAACTCTATAACTGTGAGACCATGCATTTTGATTGGTAGAGAATTGACTGGGCTATGCGACTATGTTGGGCTTAACTCGTAAACCTATGATTTGTGACTGATTTGGAACCTCTACGTGACGAATCCTATATTATGTGTAATCGAAGAACTTTGTTTAATGTGTTATTGTGTACCATGCGCTTGCATCTAAGACTTATTTGAGAACTGTTATATTGATTATGATACATACCTCTTGATATGAATAACATCATGCATATGCAACTACACCTGAACTTATGTGGACAATGTTATATTGTACATGACTTGAAATACTTTGATATGAACAGATGTGATGAATGACTCCGATATGACTTTGAGGACTAATAAACTTAGAACAGTTGTGAAACTATCAATTATGTACCTAAGCAAACGAAATATGCCTTACAGAACCAAATGTATTCTATTTGAGAAAATTTATATCTGATTTGATACGATAGAACCTTTGTCTGATTTGGCCTGGTAGAACCCTCATTGAATATGATTTGAGGGGACCTTTGTTTGATTTAATTTGACAAGACCTTTGCCTGGATTGATTTGGTAAAACCCTCTATCTAATTTGATTTTGTAGAGGGGGATTAAGGATTGCTTGTAAATAAATAACCAGATTATTCTTGGCCGAAAAAAAAAAAACTGATAGACCCAAAAACTTGAATCTGTTTGGAATACTTGACTCATTTGAAAGACCTTTTGTGGGCTATCAAACAGACCGATCAAACCATGAACACTATAAAGAACCGACCTATAGTTGTTGAAGACATACTTGTTACAAGTGAACAGGATTGAGCAAATCTAGTGATTGGGAGTTTTATGGAATAATGCTTGTGTATTGTCACATTCTTGTTTGTTTGACGCTATGAGAACCGATGGCGACAGATTGATTTGACTATAAGCAGTACTGAACATTTATCCTTGACTGATTAGAATATGTTTTGTATGGGAGAGTAGTTACTTCAGTGTTATCGGATTTTGGGAAATCAGGTTATGGTGAGTGGTATTATGTTTGTTTTGATGACATCCTTGGGGCGTCCTTTCGTGCTAGGGGACGTTAAGCCTATGTAGCACCTTTGTTGAGTCATCTCTTTTGCCACCGACAGTTTTGTATGGGTGGGTTTGTTTAATCGATCTCGAGTCTGCCACTGACGGTCGTGAACGGGTGTGCTTTGATTCCGAGACGATTATTCCTTTGTTTTGTTCGGAATGTCATCCTTTGGTATTATGTGGATGTTATTAGTATCAAAGGAGCTTTGGAAAAAAACCTTGATTATCCGAAAGTGTGTGAATTCAGTACGCTCTATGTAAATAACTGCTCAGTGCCATTATATTCTGTAATTAAGACTCTGGGGATGTGTAAATTGTGCTTAATATGTGATTGACTCCTTTGATATTGTCCTTGACATCATGGGGATTTGTATATACATTGCCTTATGCTTTTGGCGATTATCAGATAATATGGACAGACTCGATAGAACAGGGGATTGAATGTGGACTGAATTGTAAACCGTAAACTGTTGAATGAATTGAGGACATGCGTATTGTGTTAGAAATTGATTGCTTCGATGCTACCTTTGTTGATTCGGGAATCCGTATCTAGATCCACTTCATACTCCTGAAGACTTTTGGTTAACCTTGGATAACTGTGATGAGTCACTGAACTAAATACCGAATCGGATTGTGAACTGTGGAATTATTGAAGAATGAATTGAACTTTTGTGACAAGGGAATAGACCGGACTTCTGTGATAAAGTTAGCTGGCATCCGAAATAAAAATGTTGGTAACCTACCTTGAAGAGGGCAATTGGTGAAATTGTGTCTAAATATTTTCGGTGCTAACAAGTCAAAGTCGAATATCAGATATTGGCGGAACTACTTCGACCTCTCTCTATTTCGGAATGGAAATAGGAATATGGGACTATGAATTTTATTGTGAGGCTGCCTTGGACACCCAGGGTATAAGTCCCGTTTGGGTTATTGTATATAGGATTACTAAGTTTGTTCATATCCTCCCTGCAAAATCTTCGTGTGATGCTTATAGACTACCAACTGTTTACATCGACAAGATTGCTCGTTTGCATGGGACCCCAGTATCTATTGTTTTAGACAGGAGTCCGAAAATTTGTTTGAATTTTGACAAGCCTTCAAGAGGCGATGGGAACTAAATTGGGATTTAGCGCTGCTTTCCATCCGCAGATTAATGTATAATTAGAAAGAACTTTTTTGACTCTGGGAGAAATGTTCCAAATGTGTGCTTTAGATTTTGGGGAATTGGAAAAATCTATCCATCATTGGCAGGCTTCGTTTATAACAACAGCTCACAGTCTAGTTTCGGTATGGCACTATACAAGCCTTGTATGGCGGGAAAGGTAAGTCTCTGACTGATTGAGAACAGAGTGTTGCTTGATTTTGAAACTAAGCAGATGACTATTAAAAAGGATTGGAACCGTTGAATGAAAAGCGTTCCGAATTGTTTTCGACTAAAGGTGAAATAAGTTTGGAGGACCAAACTTCCTAAAGGGGGGAAGACTGTCATACTCCTGTTCCGTATTATGCTAATTTACCCTCCTTATGCATATGATTATGTGTTTGTTATGATTTTGAGTGCCATTTATATGAATATATGTGGTTTTGAATTTCTATCTGTTCACCGTAGGAATATCTGTTGGATTATCTGCTTCGGAATTTAAATTGAAGGCCTTATCGGCTACAGGACCTGAAATTGATTACGCCATTGTGATTAGCGTAATTTTTAGAGCCTACGGTGAAGTTTAATTGAAAAATTGATTCAGACCAGATTAAGTTGATTAATTGGCGAATTAGTGCCCAATTATTCCTTATTATTAAATTGTGGCTAGTGAGAATTTATGTGAAAAGGCTATACACTCAATTTTCTCCTTTCATCTTCATTTTGGGCTGATCAACTCTCTAGAAAGAGAGAAGGCCGGCTGTTAGAGAGAGAAATGGAGAGACTTGTGCAATGTTTTGGCTTAAGCTTGGATATTTGAAGTCTAGTTCAAGAATTAACCATAGATTGGGCTTCTAGGTAAGCAATTGATTCTTGAATTCATGAGTTTAATGTGTAATCTTGTGTGTTCAAGGTTTGTTTGTAACCATGAGCATGTGTTGAGTTGGTTTTGTTGGAATGAAAGCTTGATATGTGCATGCATGTAAAGAATACCTATGGAATCACAAAATCTAGCATGTAAATTGTAAATTATGAAAGATTGAAAGTGTAATCCCACATGCAAGCATGTTTTTGTTGAGTTTCATGGGAATGAGCACTAATTGCATCATTAGCAGTGAAAATGAAAGTCAAAATGGGCATGCATGTTGTTTATTAAAAATGGGAACCTTGAATGCATGAGTTTGAGTTAATTTGGGGCATGCATGTAATCAATTCGTGAAATTGAACTCTATTGTGTTGTAATTTGGTGTTGGTACCATGTTAGTACAAGTATATGTGAAATTGGAGTCAAAATATGCAAGGAAGGTAGTTGGAATGTCGAATTTGAGCTCAAGAACACATTCTGGAAAACCCAGAAATTTGATGTTCGCTCGAGCGGGGAAACTGCTGCTCGAGCGTGAATTTCGTGCTCCCAATATTATCTACAGACCATGATATCTACTCGAGCGGGGAAGTCCACGCTCGAGCGGGGAGCTATGTAGGATAGACTTCCGCTCAAGCGTCCAAGTTCCACGCTTGAGCGTAAAAATGACATAACCATACTATTATAGACCCCATGGGTCCGCTCGAGCGGGTAAGTTCACGCTTGAGCGGGGACCCTGTTTCTGAAAATTTTGTGTGATCGTTCTCTTTTACTTGCAAGCACTCTTAGGCATACATTAAGCATTGTAATTGAGTTAAAAAGATAAGAATGAAGCCTAAAGAGGAATATGTGAATTAAAGAATAGATTGAATCGTTTGTGACCCATATGTGTTACATGATGTGTAGGGTCAAGCTCCAGGGCAAATCCACGAGCCGATCACTGTGAGTAATATCTGATATCTGAAATGTGTTGTTGTCCAAATCGCTTACTTCTATGTAAGTTTTATAAGTTCATTGATTCATTTGGTGGACAATGGTTGTTATACTAAATGAATGAATGGACCAAAGGCCGTTTTGACATGAATGAATGGGCCGAAGGCCGTTTTGACAAGAATAAATGATTGGGCCGAAGGCCGATTGACATGAATGATTGGGCCGAAGGCTGATTGATATAAATGGTTGGGCCAAAGGCCGTTTGGACATAAATGAAAGTTTGAGATGCATGAATGGGCCAGAGGCCAGTTGACACGCATGAATGGGCTAGAGGCCAGTTTGACACGCATGAATGGGCCAGAGGCCAGTTTGACATGCATGAATGGGCCAGAGGCCAGTTGACACACATGAATGGGCCAGAGGCCAGTTTGACATGCTTGAATGGGCTAGAGGTCAGTTTGACATGCACAAATGGGCCAGAGGCCAGATTGACATGAATGAAAGTTTGAAATGCCTAAGGGCCAATTTGAAATGAAAGTTGGAAAGGCCTAAAGGCTAGTTTGATATGAAAGTTTGAAAAGGCCAAAGGCCAGTTTGACACGAATAACAGTTTGACACTAATGAATTGGGCCCAAGGCCGTATGATGTGTTTGGAACCGCAGTTACTTAACTTACAGATGTCTATGTATGTATGTATTAGTAGAAATATAAATTGGGCCCAAGGCCGTTTGGTGTATATTGTTCCAATGTGTATTCTTTATTTGATATTATTCACTGGGCTTTCGCTCACGCTCATTCATGTGTTTGTAGGTGAGCCAAGAGAAGTCCAGACCCAGCCCTAGTGAAGTCTGTATGGAACAACTAAGGTTTTGAAGAGTCAGCCTATCCGTCTCACGCACGAGACACGTCTTCGCCCTTCTGCCATTCTATGTTATTTTGTTATGTTGGCAAGGACTTGGGTGTACGTCTGTATATAGCTTTGTTTTGGCTGACTTAGATTTGAATGATCCTGTCTGTATAGAACTTTATGTTACTATACTTTCTGTTGTGAGTTATTAACATATGTATGTATGTAATCATATGATGTATATATAAGCACGACTCTATGGACAAAGTTTTAAATTTGCTTCAGTTTGGCCCCTTTACTCTGATGAGTTTTGTCTTATTTGGTTTGAGGCCGTAGGTAATCTCGTGATTACTGGCCGGTTATGGCCTTAACCCATAGGGGCGGGTTTGGGTCGTGACAGAGTGGTATCAGAGCACGAGTTAATAACTCACACACTTGTCCAAAAGAGCAATAAGCATCTAGAGAAGATCTAGGATGCATTCATATGATAAGTACGAATTTGGAAGCATCAAGAATACACTTAAATGTTTAATATGAACGAATATATATATTATAAGTTTGTGATTCGCTTGCATTGTGAATTGTTTGAATACGTATGCTTTTTAGTAGATGCATACCTGCGAATCTTTTGTATAAAGTATAATACAAGCTTAATCAGATGGTGAGAACATGTTGAGTTTGTTAGATGGAGGTTGCCGGGCGTCAACTCTCGTTTGATTTTGTGTTGCTAGACATGTTGAGTTTTGATGTCATTCTAGGCATGGATTGGTTGTCTTCGTACCGAGCAGTGATCGATTGTTTTCGTTAGAGAGTCACAGTGTGCACCTCAAGTGGTGATTGTTTTTATTTTCTGGGGGACAGGGTTGATAGGGTCTTATCGCCAGTATTTGAGCCTCGTAGTAGAAACGAGCTTAGTGGCCTTCTTGCTACTCTCTTGGATGGTGAGAGTGACGGCTCTCGTGTTGAGTTGCCAATGGTAGTTTGTGAATACTCGGACATATTTCTCGAGGATCTTACTAGTTTGTCACCCCACCGGGAGATTGAGTTCACCATTGACTTAGTACCTGGGATGACACCAATTTCCATGGCGCCGTATAGATTTGCACCTGTACAGTTGCATGAGTTGAAGATTCAACTCCAAGAGCTTTTAGACAAGGGTTTCGTTTGCCCTAGTACATCGCCTTGGGGAGCGTCAGCTCTCTTTGCGAAGAAGAAGGGTGGGTCGTTGTGGTTGTGTCTTGATTACCGTAAGTTGAACCAAGTTACCGTTAAGAACAAGTATCCATTACCCAGAATAGATGATTTGTTTGACCAACTTAAAGGGTCTTGTTGCTTTTTGAAGATAGATTTGAGGTCAGGGTACCATCAATTGAGAGTCCGGGAGGAGGACATCTAGAAAACGGCCTTTCGTACGCATTATGGCCACTATGAATTCCTTGTAATGCCTTTTGGGTTGACTAACGCACCAGCCTTCTTTATGGATTTGATGAACCGAATTTTTAGAGAATACTTGGATCATTTTGTGGTCATTTTTGTAGACGACATCTTAATTTATTCAGCTTCCGAGGAAGAACACGAAGCTCACTTGAGGGTAGTGCTTGACTTGCTTAGAGAGCACTAGTTGTATGCCAAATTTGAGAAATGCGAGTTTTGGTTCACTGATGTGAAGTTTGTGGGCCATGTAGTGTCAAGAAAGAGAGTAATTGTAGATTCTTCAAAGATAGACGCTGTGTAAGATTGGGAACAATTTAAAAATATTTTTGAGATCCGAAGTTTCTTGGGATTGGCGGGATACTATTGGCTTTTTGTAAGGGACTTTTCTAGACTAGTCACACCTTTGACTAGATTGACTAGAAAGGGGGTTAAGTTTGTATGGAGTGAGGCTTGTGAAAAGTCTTTCCAAGAGCTTAAGACTAGACTGACTACCGCGTAGGTGTTGATAATTCTAGAAAGAGGTTTAGGTTACACTGTTTATTATGATGCATCTCGGGATAGACTTGGTTGTGTCTTGATGCAAGGAAGAAAGGTTGTAGCTTACGATTCACGGCAATTGAAAACTCATAAGAAGAATTACCCCACCCACGACTTGGAGTTAACAGCAGTAGTGTTTGCCTTGAAAATTTGGAGGCAATATTTGTATGGTGAGAAGTTTGAGGTTTTCTCTGATCATAAGAGTCTAAAATATTTTTTTTCCCAAAAAGACTTGAATTTACACCAATGGAGATGGATGGAATTTTTGGAGGATTATGACTTCGAGTTACACTATTATCTGGGAAAGGCCAATGTAGTGGCCGACGCCTTAAGTCGGAAATCTGTGAGTAGTTTGGCGAGTGTGGCAATTCGGGAATGGGTTATATTAGGTGACATCGGAAAGTTTGAATTGCACTTGGGTGAGTCCGAAGAGGGTGCAACTTTGTTTACTTTGATTGCTTAACCTACTTTGATTAGTAAAGTCATAGAGGCACAACAAGGAGACCGTGAAGTAGAGTCAATTTGTGATGGAATCTCCAATGGGAGGAAAGAGAAAGGTTTGAACATCCACTCGGATCGAAGTGTACGGTTCCTAGATTGTTTGTTTGTACCAGAATCTTATGGAGAGGAAGTGCTTCAGGAATTCCATCACTCACGCCTTGTGGTACATCTGGGAGGCACCAAAATGTATCATGATCTTAGCCGTCAGTTTTGGTGGAGGGGTATGAAGTGGGATGTCGCTTCCATTGTGTCGAAGTGCCTTACTTGCCAACAAGTGAAGGCCGAACACTAAAGACCAGTGGGTTTGTTACAACCCTTACCGATAGCCGAGTGGAAATGGGAGCAGGTTACCATGGATTTTGCAGTTGGACTTCCTAGAACACAGTGGGGCAATGATGCCATTTGGGTGATTGTTGATAGGTTGACTAAGTCTACGCATTTCATTCCAATGCGTACCGGTGACTCAGTTGAGCACTTATCAAAGTTGTACATTAGAGAGATATTTCGACTTCATGGAGTTCCTATAACCATTGTATCGGATAAGGATCCTCGCTTTACTGCCTAGTTGTGGCAAGGCCTTCAAGAGGCATTGGGAACTAAGTTAACCTTTAGCACCGCTTACCACCCTCAAACCGATGGGCAGTCAGAGCGTACCATTCAAATTTTGGAGGACATGCTTAGAGCTTGTGTCCTTGATTTCAAGGGGTCTTGGGAGAGACACTTACCATTGATTGAGTTTGCTTATAACAATAGTTACCAAGTTAGCATCGAGATGGCACCATTTAAGGCCATGTATGGCTGACCTTGTAGATCGCCGGTTTGTTGGGCCGAGGTGGGGGATGCACCATTGTTAGGTCCGAAAATTATTAGGGAAACAACCGAGAAAGTTGCTCTCATTCGGAAAAGGTTAGCTACGGCCCAAAGCCGACATAAAAGTTATGCCGATAAGAGGAGACGACCTTTGTCTTTCGAAGCGGGTGACCATGTTTTCCTTAAAATCTCATCTAGGCAGGGTTTGATGAGATTTGGTAAAAGTGGAAAGTTGTCTTTGAGATTTATTGGGCCTTTCGAGATATTGGAGAGAATTGGGGAAGTGGCGTATCGGTTGGCTTTACTGCTACAACTTTCGGAGTTTTCATGTGTCTATGCTTAGGAAGTATGAACTAAACTTTTCTCATGTGCTCGATTGGGTTGAATTGGAGGCAGATGAGGATGCCTCTTATAAAGAGCGACCAGTTCAAATACTAGACACCCGAGAGCAAGTACTACGGGGCAAAATTATACCGTTAGTAAATGTGTTGTGGGGGCACCATGGGGTTGAGGAAGCAACTTGAGAACGGGAACCGGAGGTCCACTCCAAGTATCCAAATTTGTTTGAAAATGCTTAGTTGTTTTAAATTGTAATATTCCCTAGTGTTGAAGGTAAAAATGTTAAAATTTTTAATCACATGTTGTTAAATGTATTGTTAATCTAAGCATGAGGTTGTGTGGAATGATATTTTGTTAGAAAGCTTCATTTTTATGCCTATTATAAGCAGTTGTCATGTTTGAGATAATCATGATGATGATGATGGTAAATGTTGGTTGAAGATCTATTTTGTGATTTGAAATTGTGATGGCATAGTTGTGATTGCTAGAACCCCTTTGTTTGGGTAGTTTATTTAGATTTTGGAGACGAAATTTCCTATGGTGGGAGGTCGTGATTACCGGTTTCGTTATACGTCAATTCACTTATTGTCTTCATTGGGTTTGTTGTGTTCTGAAGTTTTTTCTCAAATTCCTGTCCTTATTTATTTCGAGTTTGTGTGTCACTTGTTTTGGAGGGTGCACGGTTGAGCTTGGAGTGTTTGGAATCGAATCGGAAAAATTCTGGGCTGGGGGACCAGGGCCGCATGCGCTGGAGATGAAGCTGCACGTGCGAGGTGATGTGGGTTTTTCAGCTTGCACACTGCATTATATGCAGGTGTGGAGTGAGGTGTAGGGAGAGGCTACCGCACGTGAGGGGGTGAAGGCCGCACATGCGGGAAGACGCTTTGTATGTGCGGGAGTGGGCACCGCACGTGCGAGCCTCTGGGCAGTCCGAAAATCTGCTTTTTCTCTATCTTTGGGCTCTTTGTATATCACTTTTGTTGCATCTCTCTCTCTAAACACTCTTTTCTCTCCCTTTTCTCTACATTTCTACATCAAAACAAAATCAAATCCTTGATCTTCTTACATCCATTAGAAATTTACCCATAGCTTCTTCATCAAAGTTAAAGAGCTCTTCAAGAGCTACAATGTGTATAGTGGAGAATGGGTTTTGGCACCATTGATTTCAAGGTTTTCATCTCTTTTTCTTTTTCAAAACTTGAGGTAGGGACTTCTTTGAGTTATATAAACATGTTTATGCAAGGTTGATGTGATTTTGGAGTTTCCTTAAAGACACTATGAAAGGTTTTGGTTTTAGCTCAAGAAATTAGTGGTTTGTAAAAGAAATCCATCTTTTGTTTCCTTGAAATATTTTCTTGAATAATTGAAGCACATTGTCATAAAATGATGTTTTTAGTGAGATTTTACCAAAAAATAAAGAAATGCATTGTTTGGGTGAAAAACCTAGAAATTTGAAGATTTTTGTTGGATGTTGAGGAATTATTATTCTACTTGTCTTAAATGAATGTTCAAATGGAGATTTCATGACATTAGATGTAAAATGTCAAATTTCTTAGTATATGTGAAATTAGTAAATTTCCTTGGAATCTATTGTTTATGTAGATATGTATATAAATCTTGAAATGACAAAATGTTGAGACCATATGAGATGTAGAAATGTTGCAACACTTGGATAGATGTAAAAGTTCATGAATTATGCATGTTAAATGTATTGGAAAAAGGAAGTGGAAATTGTAATCGCAAATGGAACAATTGCTGGGAAATTATGTAAATGGTTGGATGATACATCGTATGGGTACTCATTACATGGCATGGATAATTGTTGCATTGCATGGATAACTGTGGCATTGGCATTTCATTATATTGCTTGTTATAAATATTGAATTGGGATTTGAAACTTGCATTGAAAAAGAATTATTGAGAAATGAGAACTATTGTAATGTCTTGGGGTAAATACGTTAGTAAGTTTGGATAGGAGGTGTAGATGGAATTGATTAAGTTGGCCTGAGTGTCCGGGGTGAAAGACCAAAAACACGCGCGGAGGAGGTATCACTTCCCTTCCGGTTAGCAACCGGTAAAGTAGGTTTTTGGTAGTGCTAGTTATGTCCACTTGCAGACACCAACCTAGGGATTACCTGAGTTGTATTTACCGCCCCAAAAAATTAAATTGCAAATTTCTGAATTGTAGAGAAATTCAAGTTATCATTGTGCATGGTGGTTTTCAAAGAGATGTAAACGAAATCTTTTTTTTTTTTTCTTCTCTTAGGCATAGCATGGCATGTGCATTTGATATTGAGAACTCTTGCATAAATGTATATACTTTGTTAAGATTTCTCTACTGGGCTTTATGCCCACCCCTGTGGGATTTTGGTGTAGGAAAGGATGTAGTGATCCCGCCGAGTTGAGGGCGTGGACATATTTTGTGGAGTGAATGACTCTTACTTTGTTGTGATTCATAAATGTATGGGTTTGTGAAACAATTTCTGTGCAACCGAGCTTAGGCCTTGGAATATGTAAGCCCTCAAGAGCATTTTATTTATTTTTGGGATTTGGTGTTTTACATACTATGGATTCATGTGTTTTATATCGTTAAATGTATAATTCGCATGTGGGACTTTTATACAAACCTTATTGATTAATGATGTAAAGGTTGGAGAATTGCTATTATTCTTTAATGGATATTGGTTGATGTACCTAATTTATGTTGAATAATTTTGGGGCGTTACGGAATTCATTTTGTTATTCAAAGTTTTCAAAAGAATAATATACAAATTGTGCTAGAGGTTATATGATTCTAAAGTGTTGTTTTTTTAATGATTTTTGACCCTTCAAAACATAAGATTAGCACTTGTATGCACAATTCTATTAATTCTTGAAACAGGTCCAAGGGTCGGCACCAGAGTGAAGCTCAAAATGTCTAAGTGTTCAAGAAGCAAGGGTCAACACCAAGACAGCAAGGGTTGACACTAAATTTCAATGTGCAATCTAACAGCAAGGGTCAACACCAAGAACAACAAAGGCGGACACTAAATTTTAGTGTGTAATTCAGTAGCAAGGGTCGACACCAAGAACAACAAGGGTTAACACTAAATTTCATAATTCAATCCAGCAGCAAGGGTTGACACCAAGAATGATAAGGGTCGATACCAGGAACACCTGGAACTAAACTTAGAGAAGAGAAGAAAGTAAAGGGTTGGCACCCAATCTGCAAGGGTTGACACCTGAAAATCTGGGTTTAGAAAATCTCACCTGCCAAATCAGATCTAAACTGATAGAGAACGTTTCTTAGCCACTTTTTCTGATCTATGTGCAGAATATGTCATCTCTTCTGACCCCTAAGCAAATCTTCTGGCACCATATCCTCTCCAAGAAGTTGACCTATGAAAGAGAGCATTAAATGAAAAGCTTGTGCATTTAATGATCCTTCTTTTCCCAAGACCTTTCTACAGTCTGTATACACCATGCCCTGATCAAACATAACCAGAAGATATCCTTCGTGATTTGCTCCAACGGCTAGAATATGTATCTCTACCTCTCTCCAACAGCTTGAAGCCATTAATGCCATAAAGAAGAAGCTCTCCTTGTTCGAATGATATACTTCTTCAATACAACAAACCTAGAGCATTTAAAAGCAATCAAGAGCTTTTAATATACTCCATTGTACTTTTATTTGCACATCTGAGTGATTCTTAAATTACCTATGAGCTTACACTTTCATATCCATCTTTTGAGAGAGAATATTTGTAAAAGAGGACTGTTGTACCTCTTATTATTGTTCATTATTTTCTGAGTGAAACACTTGTAAAGTGAGGCATTTAGTTGGGAGGTCCTCAACAGATTAAAGTAAGTCCTTGTAAAAATCCACAAGCTATGTGACGCTTGGTGGTTCATTTATCAGATTCATAGTGAAAAAAATTCTCAAAAAGGTTTCTTGAGGAGTATTCGTAGGCTGGTGAGCCAAACCACTATAAATCCTTGTGTTGTGTCCTTCCTTATTTCTCTTTTATTTTCTGTGTATTCATTAACCGTCATCTGCATTTAATCCTTAGTCATTTGAAATCTATTTTCTGGTCAAATTTTTAATAACCCAATTCACCCCCTTCTTGAGTTGCCTTTCCATGTGACATATTAGATTGTTTTAATTAATGAGGGTATTGAGAAGGATCCTTATTTGGTCTAGATTAGTTCCATGTTATCTCAGAAAAAATGCGAGCGATTAGCTGCTTTATTAAAAGATTTCAAAAAATATTTTTACATGGTCCTATGAAAACATGCCTAGAATTGATCATGAGATTGTACAACATAGGATCCCTCTCGACTTGAGGCCTGACCTCCTAGCTTTCAAACCTTGATTTAGAGCATTCAATAATCAACTAGAGTATGAGGCTTGCATAGCTGAATTAGAAGCAACCCTAGAATTAGGGGCAATAAGGTTGGGTGTGATTAGAGATTTAAACTTTCATTTCTCAAGCATATCACTAGACTTTGACATTCTAATTCCGATGTTCGAGAATTTGATATTCATCCACCTAGTTAGAGAGAATAACCAGTTCGCCGATGCTTTAGCAACCTTAGCTTTAATGGTAGATATACCGATCAGGGTCAAGATGTGTCTAATCCTCATGGAGCAAAAGTATGTGCTTGCATACGAAACGATAGCCACAATAGAAGAAACTCGAGATGAAAATTCTTAGCATCATGACATTTGAAACTTTTTTTTTTCGGAAAGTGACCTGTGCCCACAAGGGGCAAATGCTAAGAATAAGGTATCAATATAGGACTTCTAGGGCATTCAACCAAAAAAAAAAAAAAAAAGAAGCCAAATCCTAGAATTTGAGAGAAGAAGATTTGGTGCTTAAGGACAATCGAACTCATATTTGTGACCCTTGGGGCAAGTTGAGAGTCATTCTCATACATTTGGATGGCTTGAAATTCTCACAACTAATCAACGCGTACGAGCTCAAAAAGTACTATCCTTGAAAGGCTCGTTGGGCCAAAAACACAAAAGGACGACCCAGGCAAAAATTAGAGCATGAAAATTAAAAATGAAAAAAAATAATAAAAAAAATGAAATATGAAAAAATGTTCTCAAGGTCGAAAACCCAGAATGGCGGTTTTAGCAAAAGTTAGAGCACAAAAGGAAAGTGTTAATACTCGAGTGAAGCTGTCATGACCCAAACCAGCCCCTATGGTTTAGCATCGTAATCGACCAGTAATCCTTGGATTACCAAAGGCCTCTGAACAAATTATCATATAATACGGGGCTACAGAAGCAAATATAGAAACATACATAGCCTATGGAGTTGTGCAAACATACATGGGACAGATAATCTCAAAACTTTATATACAAATTTGTGACGTCAAAAGGAAGTGGTCTTACGTCACATACATGACAGATATTGCCAAAAAGGGACTAAGCCCAAAATACATATACAATAGTGGAAAGAAACTTGTTCGTAAAGTGCTACATAAACATGACTAATCACAAAAGGGAACCTTCTCTGGAGGCATAACAGTTGGCTGACAAAACAAAGACTCCAGGCAGCAGCTTATGCCTGGTCACGCGCCTGCTCACCTATATACATAATATAAATAGTGAGCAGAAGCCCAATGAATAATAACAGAGTAAAGGTTTTACTGAATGATGTCCAAACATATATAGAGTCTTGTACATAATCAGATGTCAAAGGAGAAACAAGTTTGTATACATATTCGTAATCGTATTTAAAGTTCATACATTTCACATGCTAGTACGTGGTGCATCTATTAGCGTTAACAAATCCGATAACCCATGAAAGGACGGCCGTGAAGGCATTTTGATGACCCATAAAGGGATAGCCATAAGGCATTCCAATGACTCATGTACACAGAGACGTTCCCAATGACCCATAAAGGGACGGCCATAAAGGCATTCCGATGACCCATAAAGAGACATATATCATATGATGCTAAGGATGCCACGAATACATTTCATAAACTTGGACAATTATTCATTCATATAAAACATAGCATTTCAGAAAACTGACCATTTTATATCATTAGAAAATAATTAAAATTAAACATAACTTTACAGAGTTACTACTCACAGATGGCTCCGATGGCAAAATAGAGAAAACAGGTGATTCAGATAATCTATGGCGCGTGACCTGCACAAACACATAGTAGATACACATTGAAACACACGCTTGACATATACTTAACTCATTACATTTCGTTCTTAGTGTGTTTCTAAGTTTTATCCTCATTATTATGTCTTAATATTGGCTTAGGAATGCCTAGGATGCAATGAGGATGCAAAAATGCACATAAAAACACTTAGTCAAATATGTTGGAAACATGGCTCTCATTCGAGCGCAACTTTCTTTGCTCGAACGAACGTCCAATCATGCGAGTGGTCACTCGAGCGTAACTTCCTTCGCTCAAGCGGTCTGTAAACTTTGTAATAGTACTAGTTGTTTGATTTTTCCGCTCAACGCACGCTCTACGGTCGCTCGAGCATGAGACAGAGGTGTTCGCTCGAACACAACTATTGTCACTCGAACGGTCTGCAAAATGTACAAACTTCTGGGAGCATACATTTTACACTCAAGCCAACTTGTGGTCGCTCGAGCGGAGAAGTAAAATTCTAGAATATCTAGATTCAGTCCCAAGCACCAAAACTCAAATTTAAAGCCACAAATCATGTTCTTTTGGGCCAAAAGCTTGAGAAAACATGTCTAAACTTGTCAAACATCATGATTTCAAAACCATTTCACCAAATCAAGGTCCAAAAGCTTGCCAATTGCTCAAAATTCAACTTGAAGCTTACGAATATGATGTGAACATGGCATGCATGAATTGCCATGAGCTTAAGCTTCCAAAACATGATCAATTAAGTTCAAATGGTATGAAATGTGATGAATTCTCAAAACAAGGTCAAGATAGACACATGCTTGTGAGACTTATGTGAAGTTCAAACTCAAAATGCTATAATATATGCATGCATGTATGGAATTCATCTATTTAAGCTCAATTCTCATGTTAATTCACTTATCACGTTTGATTTCATCTGGCAACCAACTAAATTACAAACTAGGAGATAGAAATTCTTACCTTAAAAGCTTAATTGTGCCCTAGATGTCCAAATGGTTTAGTCACTTAGTTCAACACCTTGATTTGTCTGCAATTTTTCTTCCTCTCCTTAGATTTCCAACTCAACACTTGATCTCTCTCTCTCTCTCTCACTCACGTTTGATGCCTCAAGAAGGAAGAAACAAGAGTGTAAAGTGTATACAAGGTCCACTAGTGCCTTATATAGGCTTGGATTAAGGAATTCATTAATTAGGCTTAATTGAACATTATTTTTTCTATTTCTACCTACCATAATATTCTAAAAATTCCAACTAACACATAATTCAAGTCAATTTCATGATCAGATGCCGATGAGGCTTTCAATTCGCATAACAAAACATAAAGACAAACAGACATTTCTACCATGGACAAATACAATGCAATTCACACACATAATTAATCACGCGATTTCATCTTAGATACTTATTAAGCATTCTTAATCATGGATTATACGTTATTCATGGGTCGGGGTTGTTACAGTCTTTCCCCCTTAAGAAGTTTGGTCCCCCAAACTCGAATTACCTTCATTTTGGAAGAACATTGGGTCCAAAGGAAACAAGTTAGGATATATTTTCATCATATCTTTTTCAGTCTCCCAAGTTGCATAGATCCCTCCGTGGTTTTGTCCAATCCACTTTTACCAACAATATTTCTTTGTTCCTTAATCTTTGATTCGACAGTTCACAATCTGAATTGGCCCTTCTTCGAACGTATAGTCATCTTTGAAGAGCGCATGGGTTGGTTTAATCACGTGGAACGTATTCCTCAAATATCCTCGTAGCATCGAGACATGAAAAACATTGTGCATATGTTCCATGACCGGTGATAAGGCTACCCGATACGTCACTGTGTTGATTTTCTCTAAAATCTTGTATGGCCCAACATATCGCGGTGCTAACTTGGCCTTTACACCAAACCGAATTTACCTTTTCATAGGAGTTACTTTAATAAACACATGATCCCCAACGTCATGTTCATTGTCTCTTCTTCAAACATCCATATAACTCTTTTGGTGACCTTGTGTAGTTTTCAATCGTTGTTGAATCAATTTCACACTTTCAGTGGTTTCTTGCACAAGTTCCTGTCCTAACAAAGGTCGATCATCTACTTCGGCCCAAAAAATCGAAGATCGACATTTCCTACCATACAACACTTCATAAGAAGCCATCCTGATACTTGAATGATAATTGTTGTTGTACACGAACTCAGCCAATGGTAAGTAAGTTTCCCAATTCCCTTGAAAATCTAGGGCACACATTCTAAGCATATCCTCCAATGTCTGTATCGTCCTTTCTGACTGACTGTCTGTCTGTGGGTGGTATGCACTACTCAGTCTCAACTCAGTTTCCAAAGCTTGTTGTAGAATCTGCCAGAATTTTAAAGTGAACTTAGGATATTTGTCAGACACAATAGATACTGGCACACTGTGCAATCTTACTATCTCATTCACATAGATGTTAGCCAATTTATCCGCATTATACAAAGATTTGACAGGCAAAAAGTGGGCAAATTTAGTTAAACGATCTACAATGACCCAAATAGAATCCATACCTTGGAAGAAGCAAGGCAATCCGACAGTGAAGTCCTTAGTAATGAGCTCCCATTTCCATTCCAGTATTGGAAGTAATGAAAGCAACCTAGGGGGTCGTTGATGTTAGGCTTTAACTTGTTGGCAATGTAAACATCTAACCACAAAATCAAAAATGTTTTTTCTTTTTCATTCCAGGCCGCCAGAAATTCTGTTTCAAATCCTTGTACATTTTCATGTTTCCTGGGTACATAACAAACTTTGAATTGTGAGCTCCAGTCATAACACATTTCTCAATTCCAGACAATCTAGTACACAAAGTCGATTTTGAAACTTCAACATATTGTTCTTAAACACAAATCCTGGCCTTGGTTTTGAGTCAATTTCATCAACAATCTTCTTCAAAAATTCATCCCGCCCTTGCTTTTCTTTAATTTCTTCAAGTATGGCAGGTTCGGCAGAAATAGCGACTAATATTCCACCTTGTTCTCGTAACACAATTTCAATCTCATTTCATTCCAAGTCACATAACAATTCCCTTTGACCAGTGAGCAAACATGACAAATTGCTAATGGATTTTCGACTCAAGGCATCTGCAACGGTATTGGCTTTTCCTGGATGGTACAAGATTTGCAAATCATAATCCTTGATTAATTCAAGCCATTGCCTTTGTCTCATATTCAATTCTTTTTGGGTGAAGAAATACTTCAAGCTTATATGGTCTGTATATGCTTCACAAGTTACACCATACAGATAATGTCGACATGATCTTCAAAGCAAACACCACAGCTGCCAGTTCAAGGTCGTGAGTTGGATAGTTCTTTTCATGACGGCGGAGTTGCCAAGAAGCATACACAATTACCTTTCCATTTTGCATTAGCACACATCCCAAGCCTTTATAGGAAACATCACTATAAATCTGAAACCCATTGGTTCCATTGGGCAATGTCAGTATTGGTGCAGTTATTTTCAGTTCATGGAAGGCTAATTCCCATTGATCAGTCCAATCGAAAGGTACATTTTTTTGAGTCAATTATGTCAATGGTATAGCAAGTTTGGAAAAGTTTTTCACAAATCTGCGATAGTAACCTGTAAGCCTTAGAAAGCTTCTAACTTCTAACACATTTGTTGGTCTTGTCCTGTTCAAAATAGCCTCAATTTTTTGCGGGTCAACTGATATGACGTCCCTGTTGATTACATGTCCCAGAAATGCTAGGCTGTCAAGCTAGAATTCACATTTGGAAAATTTTGCATATGACTTCTTTTCTCTCAGGGTCTGTAACACAATTCTCAAATGATTTTCATGTTCTTCCCTTATTTTGAAATAAATCAAAATATCATCAATAAACACAACAACAAACTCATCAAGAAATTGTTTGAACACCTTATTCATTAGGTCCATAAAAGTTTGAGGTGCATTAGTTAGCCCAAACGGCATCACCAGAAACTCATAATGCCCATATCTAGTCTGGAAGGCGGTTTTCTCTATGTCTTCTGCTTTAACTTTCACTTGGTGGTATCTGGATCTAAGGTCAATTTTTTAAAAGACTCGGGCTCCCTGGAGTAGGTCAAATAAATCATCTATTTGGGGTAATGGATACATGTTCTTGATAGTTACTCTATTCAATTCCCGATAATCTATATATAACCTCAGGGATCCATCTTTGTTTTTAACAAACAAAACTGGAGCACCCAAGGTGAAGCGGTCGGGCGAATAAACTTCTTGTCTACCAGTTCCTGAAGTTGAGTTTTCAATTCTTTCAGTTCAGAAGTCGACATCCTGTATGGAGTTTTGGAAATCGGTTGTGTTCCGGGCACAATATCAATAGTATACTCAATTTCCCTATCAGTTAAATCTCCCGGCAATTCATTTGGATATACATCAGAAAAAACAAAATAAAACTTCTGCATCCAACTAATTCTTAACAAAGGAAGACAAAAGGCACAAGAGAAAGACCTGCCGGCCATGAAGGGTGGCCTGCCGGCCATCTATTCCTCCTGCCAGCCATCAATGAGCACTGCTGACTATCAATGAGTAGAACCTCCAAAATGTTGACACCTGGCCTCCACTCACTACCTTATCTTCTACAAAAGCTCCAGCTTCGTGATTTCTTCATTTCAACTGCTATTTTGCCGTAAATAGAGCCATTCTTCACCGAAAAACTCACAAATTGGATTACAACCTTAGATGGCTCGAAAAAAGTGAATTTTTGGGGTTTCAGGATAAATGCCCTATTCCCGCTAAGTCGTTCTCCACTGTGTTTTCTGTTCCTACATGCCGCATCTAGATGTTGGAACCCGGTTACGCATGTTTTCAGCTTTGGAGGGCAAGAGATATGCCCTACAATTGAAGAATTCCAAGTTTTGATGGAATCTCGGCGCAACGAAGAAATTTTGCCTCAGTCCCATTTTAGCCACATCCAAGCTCTAGGGAGGATGTGTGGGCTCACTTTACACGATGCCCGATCCTTGGTTCATAATGGAGAGTTGGCTATCCCCAGTTTGATTCATCGATTTTCTGACGTTGGTGACCGCGGCGAATGTCTTTGGTAGAGTTTTTGACAACAGGTCCTCTATTTGTGTATGTTGGCTCATTTTCTTCTTGCCCCAAGTTTCAGAGGGTCTAGCATTCGACTGATTGAAGTGGCCCAAGGCTTGAAAGAGGGCAAGAGCTGTATTGGCCTAGCATTGGCCGAGACTTTAATGGGCTTGGACACCTTCCACCAGCTCCACTACTTTTACAGGTAATGTTCCCCACCCTATCTCGCATGTGTTTCTCACATCACTTGGTACTCATGCTCTGTCTTTTCCCTCAAAACCCTTTCCCACTTTTCCTCTCCACATATACCATTCTATTCTTTAATCTCTCTTATTTTTCATCCCTCCCCAGTTATGGCTCATGGACAGGTTAAAGGTAGTGGACTCTTGCCCAGCATATTCAACACGGGGCTATTTCTTTCGCCAACGGCTAGTTGACTTCCTAAACGAGAGATGGTGATGCCATTGGATATGCAACAGGTCTGCTGTTCACATTGCTTGGCGTTGCCCATGGTTTGATCTTCTCGAGATGAGCTACAACATGGCTCGGCAACCCGGCATTCAACTAATTGGCTTGACACACTGGGTATTCTACTTTCCATTCTGATTCAGGCGTTAGTTTGGACACGACCAGACTTGCTTAGAAGAGGTGATAGAGTACCCAACTCCATTTCCATTCCGAGGCTCACAACTAGCTCGATATCCCATTGCATGGAGGACAAGAGAACTTCTGGTTCTCACTCCCAATTTCAGTTGCGCCCTTTCTGGCGAATGCCTGGCTTGGCTTAAAGATGAGGCGCAAACCGGACCTACTTTAGCATCTGAAGCTTCTACAAGCTTCGGAAGGGGATGCAGGAACACCTGATTTATCTATGCCTCAAGTTTATTACTTTGATATGCACTTTCAAGTTTTCCTTTTGAATGTAATAAAAAACAACTTTGATTTGTATCAAGAGTTAGAGAACTTTGTATTGAAATCAATGAAATTGAAGTTGTGGGTACTG
This sequence comes from Camellia sinensis, assembly GCF_055761805.1. Taxonomy (NCBI): domain Eukaryota; kingdom Viridiplantae; phylum Streptophyta; class Magnoliopsida; order Ericales; family Theaceae; genus Camellia; species Camellia sinensis. The sequence continues at coordinate 118,713,163 of NC_138966.1, forward strand.
AAAATTTTCCTTTCAGTCCAAAAATGGTCTAAGTTGTAAAAACATTAATTTGAACAAAATCAACTTTTATTAAAACTTTTCAAAACCATTTTCGATAAGGATCACAACTTGACACACATGGAATCTATCCTCGAGATGTTCAACCTCAAATCCAACAAATGGAAAGTTGCCCCTTGTCCAAAGAGCACTGTACTATACTGGAAAATTGCTCCTTGCCTGAATAGCACTGCACTGCATTGTAACCAGCTCTCATAGTGAAGATCACAACCGAACTCTTAGATACAAAAAAGACAAAGATGACCTGAACAATCTCATGGACATGAGAGTTGAGTTTGACGTGTTTATGGATGAACTTCAGAATTAAGTTGCTTACGTATCCCAAAGATGGGAATCAAGCCTTACGTAGTTCAGTTCAGGTTCACTTGGGTATTAACACTTACCTTTTGCGCTCTAACTTTTGCCAAGGCCGCGCTTCCAGGGTTTTCAACCTTGCGAGCTCCGTTTTTCTTATTTCAAATTTTTTGTGCTCTAACTTTTGCCTAGGTTGCCATTTCGGGTTTTTGGCCTAACGAGCCACTCAAGGATAATATTTCTTCAACTTGTCCATGTTGATTGGTTGGGAGAATTCTAGGCCATCTAGGTCCATAAAAATGACAGCTCCACCCGACTAGATTGATTTGATGATGTAAGGACCAGTCCAATTGGGTCTCAACTTGCCCCTAGGGTCGTGGATGGGAGCTCGGTTGTCTTTTAACACCAAATCCCCTTCCTTAAGATTCCTAGACTTAAATTTCTTGTCGAAGGCCTTGACAATCCTACGTTGATATCTTTGGACATGATACAGTGCTTTCAGCCTCCTCTTGTCAAACAACATTAGTTTCTCAAACTTGCTCTGTTGCCAATTTGCCTTTGCTACCTGGCAGCGACGGAACCACTATCTCAATCAGCAGAATAGCTTCCATCCCATAAACCAGAGAATACGGGGTTGCCCCAGTAGATGACCAAATTGATGTTCTGTAACCCCAGAGAGCGAATTGCAATTTGTTTGGCCAGTCCCTGTAAGTGTCAACCATTTTCTACAAAATGTGCTTGATGTTCTTGTCGGCAGCCTCAACTGCTCCGTTGGTTTGCGACCGATAGGTGGATGACTTATGAAAAGCCACGTAATACTTCTCCAACAAGTCGATCACTTCTCTCTTGAAATGGGAGCCATTGTCTGAAATGATCTCATTCGGGACCCTATAACGACAAATAATGTTATTCCTGATGAACTTGGTTACATGCGACGCTTTCAGCACTGCATAGGATTGGGCTTCGATCCACTTTGTAAAATAGTCTATTGTCACCAAGATATACTCATGCCCATTTGAGCCTTTCGGCATAATTGCCCCAATAATATCAATTCCCCAGACTGAAAAAGGCCATGGTGAAGTCATGTTGTACAGCTTCGACGGCGGGATATTTATACAATTTGCATGAATCTGGCATTTGTTGCATCACTAAACAAAACCAATACAATCCTCCTCCATGGTTGACCAGTAGTAACCCTGCTTAAGAATCTTCCGGGCTAATATTACTCTGCTCATGTGCGATCCACACTCCCCTTCGTGGATGGCCTCCATTAGGCACTTCGACTCTTCTGCATCAACACACAACTTGTGCATTCCCAGATGGCCTCTTTTGTACAACTTACCCCTGCAGATGATAAACTGAGCAGCCATTCGCCGTATTGCCCTCTTATCTTTGACATTTGCTCTTGGTGGATAAGGCTCATTTTCCAAGAAGTTCTAGATATCATAATACTAGGGGTTCTAATCTTTCACGTCATCTATTGCGGCGATCAACTCGTAGGCCAGCACATATCTCTATTCAATAATGATCGGATGCATCTGGACTCTCAAAGGGATGTTTATCATGGAAGATAGAGTTGATAAAGCGTCAGCAAACCTGTTGTTCTCTCTTAACAGATGCGTGAAGGTTAGCTTCTCAAACCTAGGAATCAGAATGTCCAGGGTTTGGTGATAGATTTTCATCATTTCTTCCTTAACCTTCCAATCTCCTTTTGCTTGAGACACAACTAGGTTCGAGTCCCCGATGACGTCCAACCTTTTTGCCCCTAATTCTAGGGTGACTTCCAATCCAGCGATATACGCTTTGTATTCTACTTCATTATTAGATACTTTGAATCAGAGTTTGAAGGCTAAAGGTATATGGGAATTGTCAGGTGCTATCAGCAACACCCCTAGCCCATAACCGTACTGGTTAGACGTTCTGTCAAAGCATATTGTCCAAATCTCTTCCTCAACCTGTAGAATAGCCTTATCTGGGAATAGATATTCTACAGCTTCATCCCCCTCCACTAGGTGATCTGCCAGAAACTTTGCTACTGCTCTCCCCTTAACAAACTAGTGAGTCACGTATTTCAGATCAAATTCAGAGAGAAGAAGCAACCAACGGGCTAGCCTAGTCATAAGTGCTGGTTTCTCGAAGAGATATTTGATAAGATCTAACCTTGAAACCAGAATTACGGAGTGAGCTAACAGGTAGTGTCTCAACTTCCTGATAGTCCATACCAAGGCTAAGCAAGCCTTCTCCAGCAGGGTGTAATGGGTCTCATATTCCAGCATCTTCTTGGTCAGGTAATAGATGGCTTTCTCCACTCTATCCTCAGATTCCTGCGCAAGCATGCAGTCCATAGTTGTGTCGGTTACTGATAGATACAAAATCAACGGCTTCTGTAGCTCTGGTGGTGACAACACGGGCGGGTTCTAGAGGTACTATTTGATCTGCTCAAAAGCAAACTGGCATCGGTCATCCCATTGGAATTTCTTTCCTTTTTTGAGGAGACCAAATAGTGGTTCACAAGGCAAGGTTAATTTTGCAATAAGCCGTCTTATGAATTGCACTTTACCCAGAAAGCCTCGCACTTCCTTTTCAGTCCTTAGTGGTGGCATTTCTAGGATGGCCTTGATTTTGGAAGGATTAACCTCAATGCCCCTCTGTGTGATCAAGAAACCAGCATTTTCCCTGTTGTGAGGCCAAAAGTGCACTTCCGTGGATTCAGCCTTAACCGATATTCTCTAATCCGTTGGAAGAATTTTTTCAAGGTGGTGTAGTGGCCCTCTTTTTCCTTGGACTTGACAATCATGTCGTCCACGTACACCTCAACCTCTTTGTGGATCATATCATGCAAGATCGTGGTTACAACCCGTTGATAAGTAGCTCCAACATTTTTTAGACCGAACGTCATTACCCTGTAGCAGTAGGTTCCCTACGGTGTGGTGAAGGCAGTCTTCTCTCTATCCTCGGGTGTCATCAAAATCTAGTTGTACCCGGAAAACCTATCCATACAGGGGTGATGTATATACTGGGGTCGTAAGGGACGACCAATGTATGGACGAGGTTTATTTGCCGAGGTAGAGGGACCTAGTTATGTGGTGGGAGGGGATTTGTAGTGACATTAGGCTTTTGAGGAGGTGCTATTAGCTTATTGCCAATGAGATCTTGAATCTCATGACGCAATCTGAAGCACAAGTTAGTGTCGCGACCATGATGTTAATGAAAAGCGCAATATTTGGCCGGGTTGTGTTTTGGGGGAAGAGGATCGGGTAGAGGGCGAGGCTCTAGTGGCTTCAGGTGCCCCTTTTTGATCAAGACTCCTAAGGCTTTGGATAACGACATGTATAGAGGGGTGAAGACCCTTTGGCGTTGGGGTTGGTGCTTCGAGGTTTGTGAGGTTATATCTGATGTACCGGTAAAGGGGTTAGCAGTTTTCGGTGTGGTGGTGACCATTCCCACATTAGAAGGCCTTACAGCTGCACTATTACTCGCAGTCGCATTGGAACTACGTGTGAAAGATCTCTTAGGCTGCTCTTTCTCATGGTCTATCAGACCCTGCTTCATTGCATCTTCAATTTGCATCCCTATTTCATGGAGGTTAGTAAGAGTAGATAGAGGTAGGACTATCATCTTCTATAACAGTCTTGGTTGCAGATTACGGACCACCATTCTGATTTGGTCCTTTTCAGCCGGTTGGGTGGTCGTCATGGAGGCCTTGGCCCTCCACCGAGTCACAAAATCGGACAAGCCCTCCTTCGCCTCCTGGCGAGTTGCTTCGAGATCACGAGTTGTGACCTCGATCTGAGTGTTGTAGGAGTACTGCGCTATGAAGGCCTCGGCCATCTCTTCCCAGTTTCTCTTCACAGAGTCTTCAAGCTTAGCATACCATATGGCCACTATACCTGACAGGGTCCGGCCAAAGAGCGACAACTTCTGTAGTCTGGTGAGACCCATGTGTCATAGGATGTTAGAAAATAGCCGTAGATGGACCATAGGATCCCCTGAACCATCAAACCGATCTATATGCGGCATTTTGAATCTGTCTGGCAAAGTCACTGCCGAATCAGTATAGTCATCCTCTATATCAGGGATCGAATTCACGCCCTGTGCCCATTTAAAGAGCTTCTCTAGCTTGCTCACTTTCAGTGCAGTAGGGTTGACCTCGAATTCAAACGGTGCCTCTGTTGGGAAAACTGGTGCCTTGGAAGTCTGAGATGGGATAGGATCTGCTTGAATGCCCGCATTTTCTTGGACATTAATTGTGACCCCGAGTGCTGGAATTCCCGCTGGGAGTGCATGGGATACAGAGGCTACTGTAGGTTGTGGTTGCTGTTGTTGAAGCCTTTCTATTACCTTTGCTTGGCAGGCTACAACCTTGGCTTAGCAAGCTGTGGTCTCAGCTTGTCGAGCAGTATCTGGCTGCATGTTCTCAATAGTCTGCTGGAGTTGGTGCAACATATCTTCCATAGTGACTGGAGGATTTTGAACTACCGAAACTCGCAGATACTCTCTGTCTGGAGTGGAAGTAGATGATTGGGCCTGACTAAACACAGGCGAGGTAAACGTTGATTGCTGAATCGGTGAGTTATGCCTAACCCTCCTCCATCTAGTAACCGGCGAGAGTGAAGCAAACACGGGCTGTCCTCTCACAAGATCCCCGGATCTGTAAAGTCTCTTTACTCGGGTCCAAAGTGCTTGGGGGGTAACAAACTTGTCTTAAGCAATGGTGAAAGACTACCTTGCAAAAAGAAAATAAAGCAAAACAAAAATCAGAAACCGCACAGCACCTCGGCTTAGACAGAAACAACACACAGTTACAATCATAAACTGGAGAACTGTACTCAAACACTGATTTCTGTCCCAAAATTTTACCCCAAGACTGATACCCAGATTTGCAACTGATTTATACATTCCTGCAGAGTTTCACTCTAAAAGCACGTATCAAGTAAGTGTGACCCAAAACACCCTTATGATGGGGTAGGGTTACCCTGTCCTTATTTTGTTAGGAACTAGGAATTCACTATGCAAACAAGCTATTTCAAACAATGCTTGCATTCGGGTGAGCAACATGTCCTAGTTTGGAACAGCCTCTATAGCTTCCGATATGTAACTAGGTCGATTGGTCAAAAAGGGTACCTCAGCAAAACTACCTAATATACCTCTCACACCTAACGCTGAGAAGTGAAAATAGGATCAAACAGTATAGCGGTAGTCCAGATCCAATGGTTATGTTCCCATCGTGGCAGAGCCTATAACCGGTCAGCCTTTTGGCAAGCTTTTCCAAGCAAGCCTCCGGCAATCCATTCAGAAATAGCAGATGGCAAACACTGTGACTTAGGCGCACCAATGCAAATGCAAATTCAAAGAAACACATAAGTGTAGATAAAATAACATATCATGAGTTCAAGTCAAGTTCTCTAAATCCCCAGTAGAGTTGCCAGAAACTGTGGACTCGCCTTTTTCCACGCCCCGCCTTTTGGAAAGGTTTGAAAAAAAGGCCTCACAGATCGGACTCCCACGGTTTTGAATCTAGTCTCATAAAGTGCAATGTGAAACTGATGATCACCAAAGAGTCCAAATCTGGCAAACCTTTTTGGAAAATCGATTTAAAATCAAATAATGCCAAAATTAGACTGCTTTGCCAGATACAGAGTTGCCACCTAAATATTTTATTTTTGGAGAAATTTAGGAAACCCTGACTCATGCGAAAGGCCATGCGTCTGTCATCACCAAAGTTACCTCGGCTCGGGAACTTGTCTACGAGAGGGGAAGGTCCTGAAATGAGCACCCCCGCTCACCCGATCAAAGATCGGCCTCTACTAATCATGATATGATGTTTTATAAATATTGTGTGTTCTTGTTCCAGTTATTAAACTAGCTTTACTATGTGATGCTCGCAAGCAAGTGTAGACTAGCCACAAGACTTGGAATAATTCAACTCATGTTTGTTTTCGAAAATAGTTTGAATTTGCCACCCTCAAGTGAGTTTAAAGATGCGGATTTTCCACCAAAACATAGTGGGCTTAAAACATGATTTGCCACAACGAAGTGGGCATAAAGCACACATTCATTGAATCGTTCCAATCCAAACAACAAACCTTCATCCACAGGCATTCATGCAGTTTAGCATTTAAACACATAGGCTCATGGCAAGCATGCGAAACATGGCAACATGGCAATCACACTCATGCAAGTATGCTAAAGCATAAAACTCACCGAGTACTCCAAGCCAAAACAAAAACTAGTTACAAAAATGCATGATCCTAACTATGTTAAGTGTCTAATGCAACACATGCAATATGCAATTAATAGGCTTGGCTACTAACATGGCATATGATCGATTTGAACAACATGCGATTAAACACGTATTCAAAGAAGTATTGAAAGTGCAATGCACTTTGAATGATGGGCCGAGCCTCGATGCATGCAAGACAAATGAATGGATGCAAGCATGCGATATGCTAATTGAAAATGTCCCTAATCTAACCATCAAAAGCGATTAAATAAAAAGGGAAAAGACGTGAGGTTAGAAAACATACACACACGCACGCACACTTATTACAACATCATGCCCTCACGAAGGAGGGTTCGAATGAATAAGAGCTAAGCTAATCTAAGCTAAGCTAGTCAAACTAATTACTAATTATTACAACACTTAACTAATTAGCAAACTAATTAGTTAAAACAAATGCACACTAACTAAGCATGAAAGGCATTAAACTATGCTGCAACTGCTTTGCCTCGGGAAGTGGAACATGCATATGCTCAGTTCTCATCCCGAAAAGTCTTCTATTTTGCTCACGGAAGGCTCTGTTTGCAAGGTTGAGCAAACTCCAAAATCTTTCTGCTCCAACTTACCAAGTCTCTGCTGAGGATTGCATTAGTGGCCTGCCGGCCATGGATGGCTGCTGTCGGTCCTCTGCCGGCCAGAGAGGTGCACTGTAAGCTAGAAATGAAGCCTTGCAGGCCATGAAGGGTGGCCTGTCGGCCACTGATGCTCTAAGTCACCATACTGCAACAGAACATAAACAGATTAAAATGAAGGTTTTTCCAAGGGTATGTTTGTACTGTATCCCTCCTTATCATCTCAAAATCGCAAAGGAGTGACACTCTTGGATTCAAAACCACCAATCAAGCAATTTCATTGCATGATGGCCAAAAATCCAAGTTGTACAATTTCAATAAATGCACAAATATGACTCAAATGACCACCACCCTATCATGCATGATCAAGGGTGATAGGGACCAAGGAAAATGACACATTTCATCACTATTGAGAATGAAATGTCCCATTTGAACACATGCAATGCAACACAAAGAATGCTTATCTTGCCTCTTTTACCTGTTCAATTTTGTTTACTCATTTTAGTTACCGATTCATCCTTTAATCGATTAAGTCCAAAAGTGAGTGTCCTCTAATGGAAAAAAGTGTCAACCAAGGGGTAATGTAAGGCATGAGAGAGATCATGCCGTTGGTAATGAACTCTCAAAGAGGATTAAACCATTAAGCATAACCTCAATCTTAAGCTTAAAGGATCCCAAGTTTGAAACAACTCTCAAAAGCAAATAAAATCGTGAAGCAAATAGGGAGGTTGCAGAGATTTTAAGCGCTGAAATGGAGTGCAAAACAACACTAAAACATGCTATTAACTCAAAACAATGATAGTTAAAGCATTAAAACACTAAACTAGTGAAGGAAATAACACTACAACTATGCAATACAAGCCTTAACTAAACTAACCAGCCTAAAACAGAGCCAAAATAGGTCATTTCAGAGGCAAAAACATGTTGGACTAGAGCTAAGTTAAGCTAGAAAAACATGCTAACTCATGAAGCTAACTAGGCATGCAAACAAGACACAAGGAGGGAAGGCTAACCCCTTCAATTTTGGACTTCAAAATGAGATTTTTGCCATTGAAAAACCTTTGAAATTCAGTGGTTAAAAGGCCCAAAAAATTTGGTTTGAAAGTGATAAAAGCTGGCACAAAAGCTTAACAAGCCAAAGAGCAAAAGGGGTGGACAACCCCCTAGCTCAAAAGAGCTCAAACCACCACTTTTATGGCTCAAAAATAGAACTCTTTACATTCCAAAACCAGCCCCAAAAATAGTTTAAAAGGATGGCAAAGAAGGTATACAAAACAAGTCTAAGCAAGGCAAGTTCTATAATTTGAAGCACAACACAAAACAACCACAAATTCAAGTTCAAACCTCCTTCTTGAGCTCAAACAAAGCTCTAAGGGCCCTCAGCTCTAAGGTGAGAGTATTTGGTTGAGGGTTAGTGTGCAAAAGCTAAGAGAAAACAAGCTATAAGGCACAAAATATCAAGAGAGAGAGAATTCTAGAGAGACGGAAATTTTGTCTTCCAAAATTTTTTAACCCCTCTACATCCAAGAGAGGGGTCCTATATATAGAAAATACAAAATCCCCTTGCAAAGATCCAGCCACACACATGTTGGAAGATACATGAACCTGTGCAAATAACTGGCACAAAATATCACAAAATGTCTGCAGAAAAGATTGATGGTCGGCAAGGCACATCAATGGCTAGCAGGCCAAAAACCATGGCCGGCAACCTTCAAGGATGGCCAGTAGGCCATCAAAAACTTTACCTTGAAAAGACCCAAGCATGATCCAAAGATGAGGCAAAAATGGATGCTGGGTTTAGAGAACTCAAACTTGTGGCGTTCTGCCCGAACTTCGAGCGTTTGGTGGGCAATCAAACTCATTATCAGATGTACCTGCAAGAACATCCAAGTCTTAAAAGGGCTGTCAAAAACGGGGTGTCTACACTCCTTATCTCCCAACTATAGTACACAACCTCGATATACCTCCTTAATTATAACACAATCCCCAATCGGAGTAGTAATGGATAAACAATAGCCTAGAGGTTCAATAGGTTTATCAACATGCAAAGAAAATGAGATGGATACGAAAGAATGCGTAGAACCCGGATCAATAAGTACATGTGCCTCCCTACTGAACACATAAATAATACTTGTCACCACCTCTGGATTAGCTTGAGCATCCCCTGAGTCAAAGCAAAAACTCTACCCTGTGATGTTTCTCTATTGGATTGAACACCTCCCTTATTCTACTTGCCAAACCTAGTCCTAACCTGACCTCCCCCTCGACCTCCACTTGAAATTCTATTACTACGAACTCCAGTACTAGCAGATGTAGCGGTTCGAGTGCAATCTCTAGCAAAATGTCCAGGTTGCCCACAATTAAAGCAAGCTCGTGTATCTTCCAAGTTAGTCATCCTAGGAACTGTGCAGTCTTTCACCGAATGACTTTTCTCGTCACAATGAAAACACAAGTCGGTACCAGCATGACATACACCTATATGTGCTCACCCACATTGCCTACAAACACTTTGAGTAAATTGAGATGATGTCCCACTAGATTGTCCATGATGCTGATTAGAAATGTTTTGGGTGTAGACGTCCCCGAACGCCCCAGGAGGAACGAGCTCCCGTTCCGTTCATTTGGGGTCACTACAGCTCAGGACTCTCAAATTGTCACGGTTCTAAATCTGAACCAAAGAGTCCAAATTCGGCAAATCGTTTTGAGAAAACAGATTTTGAAAGAAGTGCCAAACATGGACTGCTTTGCCAGATACAGAGTCGCCACCTAAATATTTTATTTTGGGAAATTTAGGAAACCCTGACTCGTTTGCCTAAGGCCACGTGTCCGTCATCACCAAAGTTGCCTCGGCTCGGGAACTTGGGTACGATTGGGGAAGGTCACTTCGTGAGCACCCCCGCTCGCCCGATCAAAGATCGGCCTCTACTAACCATGATATCTATTTTTGAAAACTTTGGGTATCCTTATTCCGGTTATTAGCCTAGGTTACTATGTGATGCACACAGCATATAAGTATAGACTGGGTCGCCCGAATTGGAACAAAACATTTCATGCTTGTTTATTTGAAAGATGGTTTGCTACTCGCAAGTAGGCTTAAAATGCAAATTTTGCCACCCTCGGGTGGGCTTAGGAAAAGATGGTTTTGCCACTATCTGGTGGGCTTAAAACTCGCAGTCAATGATTTGTTTCAATCCAAGTAACCCAACCTTCACCCACAGGCATTCAGGCAGTTATATCACATAAGCAATTAGCCTCATGGTAAGCATGCTATTCATGGCATTCACTCACACGCATGCAAGGATGCTAAAGCATAAAAACTCACCGAGTACTCCAAGCCAAAACAAAAACTCATTAGAAATCATGCATGAATCCTAAGTATACAGAAATGCCTAATGCAACACATGCAAGAATGCAAACTATAGCAGGCTCGGCTATTCTAAACATGGCATATGGAATGCTACAACTAACATGTATTCAACTTGGAATTGAAATACAAATGCAATTAGTATGATGCGCCGAGCCCGGTGCATGCAAAACAGATGAATGATGCAAACATGCTGTCATACTGTATGCTAATTGAAACATGCCCTAATCTAACCATCATAAGCAGGTAAAATAAAAGGGAAGAAAGACGTGGGGTTGGAAGACATACAACACACACACGCACACTTATTACAGTTGTGCCCTCGCGCAGAGGGTCCGAATAAATATACAGTCCCGAATAAAAGAATATTATAGTCCAAATAATACAGTTCAAATAATATACAAATTCCTAATTAATTAATCAAATTAACTAAGAAAGCTGTAAAACTGGCGTGCAAGCCAGGGGCTGCCTTGCTCCTGATGAATGATGCATGTCTGGGCTGCCTTGCGCGGAAATCCACTGGGATGCCCCAATTAGCCTCTGTTTACACCTTTTCTTGAAATGCGCGCCAAACTCTAAAAAGTTGCTGATTCTTCATTTTGCTACAACAGAGAGCAGGAAAGGGGCATGGCAATGTATTTTCACAGATATATGCATGCCTCGATCCTCATGCCACCAATCACGCATATCGATGCATGATGGTAGAGGGGTCGAAATGTGCAACTCAATATAGAATGAATGCACGTATAAACACAACAAGAACCTAACTCCATCATAGATGATCCGAAGTTTCGGTGACTAGGGAATTGAGACACGTTCCGTCACTCGGAGTACGAAACGCACCTCGTTTCCCGTGCCCGGGCTAACTCCTATCCCGAACACGATGCAATATGCATGATATGCATGAATGCAACTAAGATACAGCCTAGTATGCACAATGCTATGAAAATGAGATGTCTCGAAATGCGTGCACACGGGCACGCAAATTGAGAAAATAACAGAATGCGACCTAAGATACAACCTAGTATGCACAATGTTGTAAAAAAGAGATGCCTCGAAATGCGTGCACACGGGCACGCAAACCGAGAAAATGACATACACAATGCAAATGACATGGAAATATGATAGGGGCTTAAACTAACATGAGAGAGCCTCAGCCACGCTCACATAAGAGGCCGATGGATGAAAATGAAGTGCCTCGAAACGCGTGCACACGGGCACGTAAATCGAGGCAATGGCATATGCAATGCAATATGGCTAAAATGGCATATAGAATGCAACATGGACTTATCCTAACATGAGAGATCCTCAGCTACACTCACATAAGAGGCCGATGGATGAAAATGAAGTGCCTGGAAACGCGTGCACACGGGCACGCAAATCGAGGCAATGGCCTATGCAATGCAATAATGGGCTTACACCAACATGAGAGAGCCTCAGCCACACTCACATAGGAGGCCAATGGATGAAAGTGAAGTGCCTCGAAACGCGTGCACACGGGCACGCAAATTGAGACAATGGCATATACAATGCAATATGGCTAAAATGGCATATAGAATGCAACATGGACTTATCCTAACATGAGAGAGCCTCAGCTACACTCACATAAGAGGCCGATGGATGAAAATGAAGTGCCTCGAAACGCGTGCACACGGGCACGCAAATCGATGCAATAGCTTATGCAATGCAATAATGGGCTTACACCAACATGAGAGAGCCTCAGCCACACTCACATAGGAGGCCAATGGATGAAAATGAAGTGCTTCGAAACGCGTGCACACGGGCACGCAAATCGAGACAATGGCATATGCAATGCAATTGCATGGAAAATGATATGCAAACATGCTAATGGAATTTCAGCACTGAAATGTGGGGAAAACAGCCCCGAAACGAGGCGAAAGTACACCCGATGCATGGAATAGTCCCGAAACATGGATTTTGGCACCCGAAATGGCCTATAGCTATACCAAACATGCACAATATGGACATGCAATGAATAGACAGTAGCAAGGAAGCCGCAAAATAAGCATTTTTCCAGTTCAAAGCATAGCCAAACAGCAAACATAAATAGGGCAAAACTAGTATGCAAAAATGGCCCTAAATATGAGGTTATGAAGCAACTCACAGCTGCTGACCCCAAACAGGTTAGGGCCTTCAATAACATTGAATAGGGGCCCAAAATAAGCCACTTTACAGAACTATAAAAACCCCAAAAACAAACATAGGTATGGCTAAGCTCTTATGCAAGAATTGGACCGGAAAATGGACAAAGAAGCAAGTGGTAGATGCAAAGCCAAAACAGAAAAAGAGTCTTCTATAACACTGAAGAGGGGCCAAAAATATGCACATTTACAGTTTATGGCAGCCCCAAAATCAGTATAAAAACATGCTAGAAATGCAATGCAAAATGAGGCTCAAAAGTGGCTATAACATGAGGTATACAAAGCATTCACCAAACAAGAAAAGACCCTTAATAAAACATGTTAAGAAGGTCAAAATAAGGCCACTTTAAGTTCTGATCATGGTCCAAAAATAGAAAAATGATAGGCTAGTGAAGCATGCAAGAATATTGACATACAAAGAGATATTGAAACAAGTGTGAGATAGGGTTCTCAAAGAGGGTTGAGCCCTTCAACAAACATGTAGAATAGCTCAAAATAGACCTAGTTTCAGTTAAGGTCGGAGCCCAAAAAAATAAGCAACTTGGCTAAGAAATTGGCGCAAAAATGAGCTACAAAAGGGGGAAAGTCTACTTACCCTTGAAGACCAACACTTTTGTTGCTTCTTGGACTAGATTTGATGACTCTAAGCTACTGGAATCCCTTACTTTGCTGCTGGAATGGAGTGGTGATGGTAGAGCTTGAAGATGATGAAGAAATGGAGCCAAAACTTAGGAGTTTTCAAGGAAAATGAGAGAGATGGATGGAGATATGTATGTATATGCTTGAAGCAATTTTTCTAACCCTTAAAACCAATGTTGGCAGCTGGTTATATGGACCAAGGAGACAGGGAGCATGGAGGGACAGGGTGGGGGAAAAGGAGCCAAGTTTTCCCCCAAAGGCTGTTTCCCTCGGATACAGATCTTTTTGGGGAAAGAAGTATACAGCTGTAAAGTGCACAACCTAGGGATTATGGCCGGCCACCTTCTGGAGCTGCAGGTGGCCGGCCGGCCACCTTCCCTAGCCGGCTGGCCAAGGGTCAAAAGGGCCAAGTTGAAGTAGTGGCCGGCAGCTTCACATTGGTGTCCTCCCAGGTGCCCTCAACACAACCCTGTGATTCAAAATTGGAAACAGTGAAACAGGAGAGAGAACAAGCCATTTTTAGGAGGGGTTCAAAAGGGTCAAGTAACATTAGTGGCCGGCCACCAATTTTTAGGGTCCTCCCATGTGTGTACATCACAAATATGTAGTTAAAAGTTCAAGAAAATGGCCCAAGGGTGTTCAACATTGGCTCGGAAGTGAGAAAAACGGGCGCTGGGAGGCGAAAATGGAATATAACTGGTTTCTAAGGTAATTGCTGGCCTCCCACCCTCCAGTGACCTTCCTGGTGATAAAACAGAGGTACCTGCCAAAAATGAACGAAAATCGATGCAAAACGAATGCTCGGGGGCCAAAACACGCAGTTCGGGGCCCCGGAAACTGCCTGTTAAGCACCGAAAGTGGTATTCGACCACGAAGTGGGTCTCTCAGACCTCAGTGTCCCTCAAAAGGGAGAAAATAAGATGTATGCCAAAATTTAGAGCAAACGGAGATCGTTAAGCAGTCCCGAACCGAGGCACACGGCCAACGGTCCCGAAAAATCGGAAACCGGGCTCCGAAATGGGCGAAATGGCCTATGGCCACAAAATGTAGCCCACGGCCACTGAGAGATGGTCTATGGGACCTCTCCCTCCCCTCAGGAAAAGAAACAGAGAAAACCGAATCTGATTCGCAAACCGAGGCAAGGCACAGAAGAGGGTTCGGAAGACCGGAGGCGGGGCTCACGGCCGCGACTCTGAAACTTCTGAACGAGCACATTATGCAACATCACCAAGCGCTCAGTTGGTGACGCCTGAGTCTTAAGGTCGGTCAAAAATGGGGTGTCTACATTGGGCTGGGGTGTGATGCACTCTATTTTTACGTTTTTTTTTTTTTTTGATATGCACTTGAGCTCTTGACTGAACCATAACCATGACCACCTTTCTTGGACGGTCTATTAGATGTGTTCTCATGATGGGATGAACTAAGGTGGCACTTCTTCTGTTGTTCTGCTAACTTTATTTCTATGACATCTTTCTTAGCTGTTAAGGCTTTATCAACCAAGGTTGGATAGTTAGTTATTCCTAATACTCGGATACGAGATTTGATGTCCAAATCTAATCCATCTATAAAACATTGACATTTGACCTCCTCATTATCCACAAACGAAGGGGCAAAACGAGATAAAGAAATGAACTCAGCTTCATACTAGGTTACAGTCAAATCCCCTTGCTCTAGCTGAAGGAACTCTCTCTCTCTTTTTCATACTGATAGGTAGCTGGAAAGTACTTGTCATTAAAAACCTTAGTGAATTGGTTCCAGGTCAATCCTCCGGTGCCACTTGCTGTAAGTAGGCGTTGCGTTACCTCTCACCAATATTTGGCCTCCTCTACCAGCATAAAACTATCAAGTGTAACTCGTTGCTCGTTTGATACTTCCATCACAAAAAATATTTTCTCTACCCTTCGTAACCAAGCCTCTACCTCTATAGGATTTGGCAATCCAGAAAATGATGGAGCCCGTAAGTTCTTGAACCTCTCAATTGTAGTGAGACGGTTCTCTATAGGTTGCACTATTGGCCTGGCCTATGCTACATTATGTTGTTCAAGGATGCGAGTTTGCCTCTTTGCTAGGCTAGCCACCGACTCTAAAAAACACTGCACACTAGGGTCTAAAAACCCTGGAGTGTAGACGCGCCCCGAGGGCTTTGCTACTAAAGTTCGGACTCAAATGTCACGGTTTTGAATCTAATCCCGTAAAGTGCAATGCGAGACCGATAAATCACCAAAGAGTCCAAATTCGGAAAATCGTTTTGGAAAACTGATTTTTAAGAAAGAAGTGCAAAACATGGACTGCTTTGCCAGATATAGAGTCGCCACCTAAATATTTTGTTTTGGGGGAATTTAGGAAACCATGACTCATGCCTAATGCCACGTGTCCATCATCACCAAAGTTACCTCGGCTCGGGAACTTGGGTACGATTGGGGATGAGCACCCCCGCTCGCCCGATCAATGATCGGCCTGTACTAAGCATGATATTTCGTTTTTGAAAACACATGTGTTCTCATTCCGGTTATTAGCTAGAATTTACTATGTGATGTGCACAACACACAAGTATAGACCGGATCACCTAAATTGGAACAAAACATTTCATGTTTGTTTATTTGAAAATGGTTTGAAGGTATTACTCGCAAGTAGGCTAAGACATGGATTTGCCACCCTCAAGTGGGCTTAGAAAACATGATTTAGCCACTCCGCAAAGTGGGCTTAAAACACACATTTTGATGAATTGTTCCTATTCAAGTAATCTAACCCTCACCCACAAGCATTCAAGCAGTTATATCACATAAGCAGTTAGCCCCATAGGAAGCATGCTATCATGGCAACATTTACACTCATGCAGGATGCTAAAGCATAAAAGCTTACCTAGTACTCCGAGCCAAAATAATAGCTAGTTAGTAATCAATGCATGATCCTAGCTATGTTAAGATGCCTAATGCAACGCATGTAAAAATGCAACTAAAATAGGCTCGGCTATTCTAGAATGTCATGTGGAATGCAACTTGATAATCATGTATTCAACTTGGAATTGAAATACATTGCAGTTAGTATAATGCGCTGAACTCGGTGCACGCAATACAAATGAATGATGAAAACATGCGAGCATAAGGATGCTAATTGAAGCATGACCTAAAACTAACCATTGAAAGCATGTAAGCAAAAGGGAGAAAGACGTGGGGTTGGAAGACATTCACACACTCACACACACTTATTAAAAAATTCGCCCTCTCGACGGATGGTCCGAATAAATAATACAAAATGACTAATTAACTAACTAACTAGCTAATTAAATATTACACAACACTTAACTAATTAAACAAATTAATTAAGCTACTAAAGCAGTAAAGAGGCCTCAGGAAGAGGGACAAATGCATGCATGCTCGGCTCCGCTCGAAAATCTATCACCATGCTCATGTGCCTCTGTTTACACTGCTCTGCATCTCTGAAAACTATGCCAGCTTCTGTGACACTTCTGAACCACCTCATGGTCACTGTGGGAGATCATCGGCCAAGTGGTATAGTCATCAGCCAAGGTAATGGTGCCATCGACCAACGATAAGGCTCTCGGCCAAATATATGTTGCCGGCCGGCACTGAAAATGGTTGGTTGACCATCTCTTCGTGCAGAATGCTATGTTGCTGGAGTAGAGGACAAACAGAGCATGGCAATACATTTGCAAGACAATGTTTGCACGACCACCCTCCTTATCATCTCATGAGCTCAAGAGAGTATGGTTCTCGACCCTCGGGCCACCAATTACGCATTCCAATGCGTGATGGCCAAAGGAGCCAAGTGTGCAATTTATATCAAATGAAATGCACACAACATATAAGGGCCCCCAACCTCTATCATGCTTAATCAAGAGGCAAGGGATGCATGCTTAATGCTATGCAACCTAGGCATGCAAGCAAGCTAATGCAACATGAACATGATGCAAATCCAATGCAACATAAGCATGTTAATGACAATGCCATATAAGGCTAATGGTGACAAGCATGCCAAATGCAATGTAACCTAAACAAGTATGCGAGATGCAACATGAACATTCAAGCATGCATGGCATGCAAAGGTGGACAAGTATACAACAACATACAAAATGAGACAAGCATGTGACAACATGATAAAAGGATAAGCACGCAACAACATGCAAGGTACTAAATATGCAACAACATGCAAAGGATGGACTTAAACCAAAATGGAAGGCTCTCAAATAGGCCCAAATCAGTCGCCAAAATGATGAATTGATGACATGAAATGCACATACAAGCATGCACATGTAATAGTCCACCAACAACGCATAAAGATAACAACTCTTAAGCATGAGCAATGAGTGAAAATCATGGATGTATGACAATACTATAGGCCCTGAAATTAAGCATGGAATGATGCCAAGGCATGCAAACATCACAAGTATAGCATGGTAAGGACCTCAAAACTCAAGACTAGTCAAGGCATTTGCACTATAGCTATACAAAACATGAGTCATATGGCCAATACAACCTAAAATAGTCCTAGATCATGCCAAAACAATGACAAAACATGCATGGAGCAAAGCCAAAACAAGCAAGCATGAAGGGTCAAAACATGGAGTATGCAAGGCCAATAAGGAGGTTTACACTGCACCTACCAAAGCCAAGCATGTGATGACTTAACCAACAAAAATCAGAGTTATGGCATGTCAAACTAACACCAAAAATGGGCTAATACCAAGTCAAAACATGCTAGAATAACAAGCTCACTCATTAGGCATGCATGGCTAGTAAAGAGGACTTACACTACAAGTGTAAGAAGCAAATGAGGGATGCTCTAACCAAGTAAAAATAGAGCTATATCATGGAAAAATAAGACCCAAAACACACTGAAATGGTGGTCCAAAAGCCTAGGAAAGATGGCATACACATGGGCTCTTTTTCAAGGCATAAAGCATGAGCCCTTCAGAGCATTGAAGGAGTGAAACATGTGAGTGGATGGCAATGAAACATGCTCTGAAACATCATTCCAAATGATACTAAATCTTGCAAATAGCCTAAGCAATGCATGCTAGTGGCTTGGAAACTCAAGACTAGTAAGCTAAAATGCACTATGGCTATACAAAGCATGACGTGCATGACCAAAATAACATAAATCAGACCTAGAGCATGCTAAAACATGACCAAAATCTTCTCAGAGTCAAGCCAAAATCATGTTAGAATGATAGTCAAAAACATGATGCATGTTAGGCTAGTGTGCAAATTTACATTACAAGTGTATGGAGCATGCAAGCAACAACCAAACCAGCTTAAAACAAAGTTAGAGCACAAAAACATGCTTGAAAAGAGCTAACATAAGCCACAAAAATATGCTACTTTATAGAGCTAACAAGGCATGGCATGGAGAGACAAGGAGGGGAGGCTATCCCCTCCCATTTGGGACCTCAAAACAAGCTTTTTACTACTAAAAATCCTCTGGATTTCAGTGGTTAAAAGGCCACGAAAAGTTGGTTTCAAAAGCTTAGGAAGTTGGCTCAAAGGGCTTTACAAGCCAAAGAGCAAAGGGAGAGACAACCCCCTAGCCAAACAAGGCACAAACCAAGGCTTCTAGAACTGAAAAACAGAGGAAAAACAGGGGTTTTTGTAGTTCAACAGCACCCCAAAAGACAACCCCAAAGTAGTTGAAAACTATGGCAAAGCTAGTATGTAAAACAAGCGAAGAGGAAGAGAGATATACCTCTTGATGCACAGTAGCAAAACAACCACTTTTCTGAGCCAAACAACCTTCAATCAGCCCAAAAATAGGTTCCAAGGCACCTCAACCCAATGGTGATCAACTTTGATGAAGGATACCTAGGCAAACTAGTTGTATTTCTCTACTTCTATGCACTTCTATGTACCAAAAAGCAAGAGAGAGAGAGAGGAAACTAGAGAGAGAGGCAGAGATTTAGGTCTAAAATTTCTAGAGAGAGGACTTTTTAGAGAGAGAGGCTCCCAAACTTGCTTAGGAAGTTCTTGGTCCTTGAATATGAGATATTTGGCTTCATATATAGCAATGCAAAGCTTTTGGTCGAAAATATCTAAGTATGTGGAACAGCTGGAGATGAAATATCTTCAAAAAATCTGAGTTTGGGTCACTCTTGGCCGGTCGGCCATCTTTTGTGCCGATTTGCCACTTATCTGCTACTTTTTTGGCCGATCGGCCAACAAAATCTACTTTTCAGGCCCGACTTCAAATGGGCATAACTTCTTCATATGAACTCCCTTTTAGGTCATTCTTATGTCCAGATTGAAGCTCCGGAGGTAAGCTTTCCAATGGTTAAGCCTTGCATAAAAATTCTAACTGTACAAAAAGTTATGCCTCTTTTGGTGAAGCTGCTCAGTTTCAGTCCAACTGGAATGATGCCCAACTTCAACCAACCAAATCTTTCCCATTCGGACTCGGTTTGAGGAGATTCTTGAATGAAAAATGAAGCCTTGGAATTCTTGTTTCCGAAAGTGGTGGCCTCATTGCTTAAATCCAAATATACAAAAGGATAGGCCCGATTTAGCGAGGGTTACGCGACTCTCTCTTAATGGTTCACGCCCATCTTTTTCCCCAACATGGTTTCTTCCCTTTTCTCCTCTTTTATTCAACTCCAAACCCCTAAACTAGGTGTTTTTAAATATTTTTCAAAGAGTTCATCTCTCTTTCATTCATTTCCACTTTGTCTTTGCTCGGTTTACCCAAAAATGCAACATTCGACAAAATGCGAGCGTCGGAACATCGTAGGAACTTCATTTCAAAAATATTTTGAAAGAGAGGATTTTAAGGTCTAAAAATCATTCAAAATAACTTTGGTCCAAAATGGGGTGTGAGGTTTGGATTTGACTCTCCTCTCGCCGAAGAAATTGACCCTTTTGCACTACACATCTTTCACCACCAAGTAAACCATCAGTATTGCCCAAGCCTTAAGGGCGGCCAAAAATGGGGTATCTACATGGACCTACATTAGCCCTTGGTGGTAAAACTCCATCTGAATGCCCTACTTTTGGGTTGGCACTTGACACTTGAGTTTGCTCATTATGTGATTCATGTTCAATCTCTTCTTCCTGAACCTGAGATGGAACTTCATTTCTAGCACTAAGATGTGGCTCTCGCTCAGCCTTAAGTACTTCTGTAAGGGGGGACTCTTATGAACTTTTTGTCTTGCCATACGTACCTGTATAACAAGACAATTAAATCTTAGAGTACTAGATCACTATTAAACATCATCAATAATAGAATTACTAACGACAATATCCTATCAATTTTAATTCTAAGGTAACTAGTCTATAGATTCACGATCTAACGCTCTGATACCAAAAGTGTCACGACCCAATCTTGGCAACGCAAACCCAACCAAGAAGGCGCACTTCAACGCTATAGCACCTGCACACAATAATCACTTGTATAATTCTTATATCACATCACCAATAGTGCATAAGACCTTTCGATTGGCCAATATATATGAGATGATCCATTCAAAGAAAAAAATATCATCAAGCTACTAAGATAGTTCCCATGCACCACTACCCCAATAATAAAACGTACTATTCATGAATCTATCAATACATCTAACTTCATAAAGCAAATATTTACAATCAACCTCCTTCATAAAAACAAAGGATAAAACTACATCCTAGAGTGACCCTAAGCAAAAACCTCAACTACAAGATGCCCACATTTCATCCTCCAGAAACTCTATTCTTCCAAGTTGAGGCGAGCCACACAAAAGTCTAGGAATCTGGAAAAAAAAAATAATAATAATTTAAAAAGAATGAGCTAGAGCCCAATGAGTATACCAATCCAATGGAGTTATAAAACTTGCTCCTTCCAATTGGGTTCAAAATAAAGATAATAAACATAAGAGCTTAATTGGACTGAAATTTATACAAATTGAAAAAATTACATAAACTGTTATCAAGATTTTCCTAAAGAATCTCCTAATGCAGGAAAAATACAATTGAATAAGGAAAGTAAATAAAAATACAACATTTCAATACATTAAGATTTCATGTCCATCATACGAACCACTACATAGCATTAGGGCAGCGTTACCTCGTGTAGACACCCCATTTTTGACCGCCCTCAAAACTTGGGCGCCATTGATTGATCGCTCGATGATGAAAGTTGTGCTATGCAAACGTTCGATTTCTTCAGCAAGAAGAGCTCTAAATCCCAACCTTACACCCCATTTTGGACCAAAACTATTTTGACCAAAATTATTTTAGACCTCAAAACCCTCTTTGTCAAAATATTTTTCTCAAAAGTTTTTACGATGATCTGAGGCTCGCATTTCATTAAAAAACTACACTTTTTGGTAAACCGAGAAAGGACAAAGTGGAAATAAATGAAAGAGAGGTGAAATATTTGAAAAATATTTCAAAACATCTTATTTAGAGGTTTAGAGTTAAAGAAAATTGGAGGGGAGGGAAGAAAACTAGTTTGGGAGAAGTTAGGCATCAATCTGTTAGGACCAAAATTGAGCAGTCTTCACTAAAATAGATTATATCTCTTTCCACACTTAGAATTTAGATGTGAGGTCACTCCATTGGAATGTAGGTTTTCGGGGCTTCAATTTAGACTCAAGAATGACCTGCAAAGGATTCTGGATGAAGGAGATATGCCAATTTGAAGTCGGGCTCGAAAACAGAATTTTCTGGCCAGCCCCTGGATGAGGATTGCCGGCCATGTGACGGGCATGGATGAGGTTTTCTGGCCATGTGCCAGCCATGGGTGAATTTTTTCGGCCATTGATGAAGTTTGCTGGCCACTGGTGTCAAAAATTAGAATTTTTGCAGATATTTACGTACAGTTGTTTGCACAACGTTCCAGTTTTCCATTTGTTGATATTTTTGACCAAAGCTCACATTTTTCTATATATAGAGGACCTATCTCTCATATTTCAAGGTTGGAAAAATTTTGGGAGTTTCTCTCTCTACAATTCTCTCTCTCTTGCAGGTTTGTGCAAATTAGCCTACATACACTACACTTTTGCCTACACCTCCTTAACCAAAGTTATTTATCTTTGAGTTGAGGTTCTTTGAGGCCTTTTTGGATCTCTTGAAGTTGGTTTTAACTTGAATTGTTGCCTAGAATTGATTTTTGCTTCAAGAGGTATAAGACTTGTCTTATTAGCTTGCTTTACATACTTGTTTTCCTATCTTTTCCCCACTATTTTTTTGGACTGTTTTTGAGTTGTAAAAAAATCTGTTCTGAGGGCTAAAATTGGTGGTTTTAGGCCATTTAATGTTAGGGGGTGGTTCATCCCTCTTTATTCCTTGTTTGTAAGGCCTTTCCACCTTTGTTTCCCACTTTCAAACTATTTTTCTTTGGGCCTTTAAACACTGAATTTCAGAGTATTTTCAGTGGTAAAAATCATGCTTTGAAGTCCAAATTTTGAGGGGTTTGCCTCCCCTCGTGTTTTGCTTTATAGCCTAGTTTGCTCCTTATTTTAGCATGTTAATCTAGGTGTTTCTAGCTTAATTCCAGCATGTTTTAGGACTTATTTTGGACTGGTTTAGGACTATTTTGAGCTATTTCATGCATTTGAGCTTTATTTTATATGCTTCTAGTGTAATAGTCCTCACAAGTTTGGTGTTCTAGGCCTTAGACACCTTCTTGTTTGAGTTGATATCATTTATTTATGCTTTTATCACTCATTTCAAGCACTTAATCATCTCTGCGACCTCCCTCCTTTCTTGGTTTTTGATTTTCTTTGAAAGTGTTTCAAACTACTTACTTGTTTAAAGCATGAGATTGAGGTCATGTGCTTAATGGTTTAGTCCTTTTGGGATTCATTACCAATGACATGAAGCTTCTCTCATGTCTAAAACAACTTGTGGTTTGGTGCTCCTTTTCATTAGAGGACTTTAATTCACCATTGGACTCAATTGGATTAAAGAATTGAAAGGTAATTTCAATTGGAGTAATTAAAATTTGGAAGTAAAAATGGTGAGCAAGATAAGAATTTGGTGTGTTCAATTGGACATTAATTGAACACACGAAACTTGAACCATTTCATACTTGTTTAGTGATGAAATGATCCAAGTCTCCAAGGTCAACCACCTTCCCTTGATTTTTCATGAAAGGGAGGAGGTTAGAATCTCATTTCGCATTTATTGAACTTGCACAATTGGTTTCACAAGCCATCATGCAATGAAATTGTATCCATTGATGGTTTGTGAACTAAAACTTTCTTCTCCTTGGACTTGCTCATGAAAAGGGGGGATGAGTCATGTAAACAATCTGTGGGAATACCCTCTTTTTGCTCTGTTTGTCCTTTGTTGCAGCATGGTGAACCAGTGCATCAGTGGCCGACAGGCCACTATCTATAGCCAGCAGGTGGCCGACAGTCGTTACCTGTGGCTAGCTGGCCACTGATGCAAAAATTAGAAAAGTGTTGGTAAGCTGTAGCAAAATGGTTCCGGAAATGTTCAACTCTGCAAACAACGGCTTTCGGGAGCAAAACGGAGGTCTTTTTGGGTGGTATCCGAGCATGCGCATGCACATCTTTCGTTTTTTGGGGCAAAGTAGCTAATTAGCTTAGTTTAGTTATTAATTGCAATTGTTTTGTAATTATTTAATTAGCTTAAGTAGTTGTAGCAAATTAGTTGGTGATGTAATATTTAATTAGCTTAGATAGTTAGTTAATTATTCATTCAAGTTTTGTAATAGTTAGCTTAATTATCTTAGCTTAGTTGCTAGTTAGTTTTGCTTTATTTCATTCGGACTCTCCTTCGTGAGAGCATAATGTAATAATGTGTATGTCTTTCAACCCCACATCTTTCTCCCTTTTATTTAATTGCTTTTGATGGTTAGATTAGGGACATGTTTTAATTAGCATACCTTACGCTTGCATCCATTCATCTTGTCTTGCATGCACCGAGGCTCGATTCATCATTCAAACTGCATTGTCATTTCAATACTTATGTGAATAGGTACTTAGACCGTATGTTTTGAATTGTTGCATATGCCATATTAAGTAGCGGAGCCCATCTTAATTGTATCTTGTACGTGTTGCATTAGACATCTTGTATAGTTAGAAATCATGCATATTTTTCAAACTTATTTCTTCTTAGCTTGGAATAATATGTGAGTTTTTAAAACGCTTTAGCATACTTGCATGAGTGTGAGTGATTTCCATATCTAGCATACTTACCATGAGGCTAAGTGCTTACTTGCTAAAATGCTTGAATGCCTGTGGATGAAGGCTTTTTGCTTGAATTGGAACGATTCAACAAATGTACGTTTTAAGTCCACTATGTCTAGTGGCAAATTCACCGTTTTAAGCCCACTTTGTTTGGTGGCAAATTCGCAAACTTTAAGCCCACTTGAGGTGGAAAATTCAAACCATTTTCACAAACAAAAACAAAATTGATTTGCTCCAATTTTTGCAAGCTAGTCTATACTTGGATGTGTGCATCACCTAGTAAGGTTAGATTAATAACCGGAACAAGAGCACATAATGTTTATAAAAAATCATATCATGATTAGTAAAGGCCGATCTTTTGATCGGGCAAGCGGGAGTGCTCAATTCATGACCTTCCCCTCCCGTACCTAAGTTCCCGAGCCGATGCAACTTTAGTGATGACGGATTAATGGGCTTTGGCACAAGTCATGGGTTTCCTAAATTTTTTCAAAAATAAAATATTTAGGTTGCGACTCTGTATTTGGCAAAGCAGTCCAATTTTTGTATTATTTGATTTAACATTGATTTTCCAAAAGGTTTGCCAGATTTGGACTCTTTGGTGTTTATCAGTTTCACATTGCACTTGTGAGATTAGATTCAGAACTGTGGGAGTCCGAATTGTAGGGCTTCTTTCGAGTTCTCCAAAAGGGGGGGGGGCGAAAAAGTCGAGCTACACCTCACGATTTAGGTGGTGACGGTACCATTACCCAAAACATAACCATAGGAACATAACTCATGTCATCGTAGCACTTCAATTCTCATTTCAATGTTTCGGTCCCCAGGACCCCTTATGTGCAATGACCCTTATGGTCCTTAAAACATTTCGGTCCCTAGGACCCCAAAGCATTTCGGCCCTTGTGGCCCCAAAGACTATATTCTGTTATATGATTAATAAAAGTAAATACTTTCGAATGGCGTTTAATTGTCATTTAATCATCATCATCATAAAATTTGAAAAACTCAACTTATATAAATTCTCATAAAAATTAATGCTTTATTAGACAAATGAAATCATATATTTATTTAAGCTCAACCTTTGACCTCAATAAATTTATAGATTTTATTCTTATACATATATCATGATGAAATGTGTTACTTCCTTTGATTTAAAAATATTCTCAAACTTTGTATTAAAGATAGAGATAAGGTAAATTTCCATAGTACGTATACTCACCTCCAAAATAGTAAAAGTGTAGATTTGAAACCATACAAGTTAATTCCCAAGAGGTGTAGAGATGCCTTCCTCCAATTCTAACAATTAGTAAATAAAATATAAAATTAGGGGAAAGCTTTCAATGTAAATAACAACATCAACAAAATTGATCCTAAATAAGACATGCTATGGAATGAGAGCTAAAACCAAGCTAAAGAACTCATCCAACTTCAAGTCACCCAAACAAACAACTTATCCAATCTCCACAACACCCAAACTTTGTAGATTTTTTAGTTATTAACTTTTTTAAATATCCAACCAATTTATATGCACGATACCACCATCAATTAAACCACAAAAGTCAAAAATCAACATTTTCATAAGCTCAACAACTTAGGTAAAACCACTTCAATCATTAATAAAATTCCTCCAAAATTGTTTATAGAACATTGAGATACCCAATCCACCATTTATCAAATAAATTTCAACATATAAATTTTCTAACACCAAAATCTCTAATTTTTACATCACATTCAAACCTAGATTAACCCAAATCTCAATCTCCAAAATAACCATCAAATTGATCATTTTTCTACATGTAAAACATTCATAGAAACTATTTGAGAGTATAAAACTCAACAATCAAGCCCCAAATCATAATAGATCTTAAATAGAAAAAAAAAAAAAAAAATTCATCTTCTCCAACTCAAAATGTGTAAAACATTAAACTAAATTTGTAGGGAAAGATTCTTACCAATTAAAAGCCTCTAATCCATCAAGAAAAATCTAGAGTTTGTACTTTTATTGTGCTATTTTCAGATAAAGTAAAGGAGTAGCCGACCAGACCCTTTTTTTGGCAAGATAAGATGGCCGACGGTGGTGGAGATGGTGGGTTAAGGTGGTGGTGTAAGGGTGGAGCAAAGGTGGGGTGTTTGGCCACCAAGAAAGTAAAGGAAAATGAGAGAGAATGTAGAGAGAAGTTAGAGAGAGAAGAATGAAGACAATGAAGTAAAAAAATCTACACTTTTTTTTTGTTTTAGTTGACATTGGGTGTTTGGTCACACCTACTATCAAGTTTGGAGTTGGGTTTTGATATCCTAAGTGAAGTTTAACTTCGGAGTGTGTTTGGCTCTAGATGAATGTTGGGAATATTATAGTCTCATTGAGTAGTAAGTGAAATATGATGGTGTAAAAAGTAGAGTCTCATTGAGAAATGTGGGATTTGATTGTGTAGTATGTGAAATTTGATGGAGTAGTAAGTAGAGTCTCAGTGAATAGTAAGTCAGCTTTGATAAAATAGTAAGTGAACATGTAAACATAGTTACAACTAATTTTGACAATACTTACTACTTATTATAACAATACTTACAACTAATTGAAGAGTGTTATTGAGCAGTAAGTGGGGTTTGATTTAATAGTAAGTGGGGTCTTATTGAGTAGTAAGTGAAGCATGATGGAGTAATAAGTAAAGTCTCGATGAGGAATGTAGACTGTGTAGTAGATGAAGTTTAATAGAGTAGTAAGTCAAATTTGATAAAATAGTAAGTGAACATGCAAACTTAGTTATAATTAATTGTGACAATACTTACTACTTATTATAACAATATTTACAACTAATTGAGGGGTCTCATTGAATAGTAAATGGAGCTTGATTAAATAGTAAGTAGGGTCTCATTAATTAGTAACTGTGATTTAAATAAGTAATAAGTCAAGTATGGAAAAATAATAAATGTGATTTAAATAAGTAGTAAGTTAGATATGATGGAATAATAAATGCAATTTCATTGAGTAGTAAGTAGAATATTATTAAGTACTTACCATTAATGACCACAATACTTACCATTCATTGTACTTATACTTATCAGAAAAGAGAAAAAAGAGTTTATTGATGTAATATCCAAACAGGTACTTCACTAAAAGAAAGAACAACGAAATTGCCGCAATGCTGGAAAAGAATAACAATTCTAGCACCGTCAAGCAAAACCAGGCCACAAAAGAAAATGGAAAAAAGATCTTGGAGTTGGAAAAAAGAGATTTAACCACCTCTTTCTTTTTCTTTTTATTTTTTTTCTTTTCAAAAATCTAAACAAAAACAATTACAACAGGAAAAGACGAAACAAATTCAGGTGAAAACAAAGCCAGAAATTACAATGACAATCAACTTAAAGAGGTGAAATAAAGAAAAAATATAACAGGTTGATTTCTTCATTGCTTTTCTCCTACATTCATCATCAACCAAATTAAGAAAATAAAAAGTTAAATTACAGGTGAAAAACAAAGTCGGAACTATAATGATGAATGAAAGCAAATCTTTTGCGGCTGCCGAGACTGATTTGGAAAATCCTTTTCAGAAACTTTAGATTTACCTAAAATAACGCCTAAATCGCTGTAAAAAGAAGGGGGAAAATAATTAAAAAAAGCACTCAAGTGAAAAAAGCACCAAACCAAAAGAGAGAAACACAAATCTGAGAAGACTATAACACTATCACTTTCCCCATCACTTACCACATGTAAATCCATATGTGTACTCATCTATGTTTACAAATGTGTGTAAATAAATATATATATATCATTTCACTGGTGAATAGTCATTAAGCCCCAAATCAAAGCTTCAGTACATATATATTATATGAATGATTTTAGTGGTGATTAGGCTCTCATATTTATTCGCCTTCTCTTCGTTGTTCATCTTCTCTCTCACCGAGTGCGGTGGAGAGCTCCCGTCTGACGAGGTGTTCTCAGTCTCTTGGTTCAGTGCTTTTGTGGTCTTCTCTCCATTTGCTTCGTCCTCTCTCTCTCTCTCTCTCTCTCTCTCTCTCTCTTGTTTCAGTGCTTTGATTTAGGCTTGTGACCGGTTGTATTTTTTTTATTTTGGATGGTTAAGATTTAAGATTCTAATCTAAAGGCTAAAAATCATTTTCATGTATGGTACCCAAATACCACTTTTGGCATAATAATTGGACCCATGTAAAATGGGAGGAGGTTACAAAAAGCAAATGCAATTGAGGTATGGGAATGAGGAAATTGAGGGTGGTTAATGATTGTTCGTTAGCTAAATAGTGGTGGAGGTATGGGCATGAAGACATGGCATTGTGGAACTCAATATTAATTAGCAAGAATGGCAGCACAAGTGGGAGATGGTTACCATTTACTGAGAAAGGTGAACAGAGATTGAAATTCTGGGGTGATGTCACTTCAACATATAAGAGTTTCAGAAACTAAATATTTTGGTCTCTAAAAGTGAAAATTTTGTTACAAAAGACATTTTGGGACAAATTTTCATCATCACGGGGATATTTGTTAAAAAGTCGTTCCGAAAAGTCAAAAATAAGGCTTTTCGTGACAAAATTTTGAAAATGTCACTAATAAATAGACTTTTAGTGACAAAATAATTTGGTCTCAAAATAGTTTATTTTTTGAGTTAAAAAATTTGGTCCCAAAATGATAGTAATTCATCACTAATGTCCAATTTTTGTTGGCAAAAATATAATAACGATACTTTTCGCAACAAAATTATTTCACTACAAGAAAATCCAGCTTTGGCGACTAAAAAATGAATTTTCGTCGCTGAAAGTAGGACAATCGGCGACTAAAATGGAATTAGTCGCCAAAAGTGAACACTTTTGGCGACTAAGACAATTTAGTAGCCAAATGCATAGTTATTGGCGACTAAAATCAATTTCGTAGCCAAAAGTAGGGGTTTTGGCGACTAAAATTCAGTTTAGTCGCCAAAAGTGCAGATTTTTTGCTACTAAAAAAAATTAGTAGCTAAAAGGAGGGGTTTTGCCGACTAAACCCAACTTTAGTCGCCAAAAGTGCTGTTTTTGGCTACTAAAAAAAAATTAGTAGCTAAAAGGAGGAGTTTTGGCTACTAAACCCGACTTTAGTCGCCAAAAGTGTTGTTTTTGGCTACTAAAAAAAAATTAGTAGCTAAAAGGATGAGTTTTTGGCTACTAAAAAAAAATTAGTAGCTAAAAGTAGAGGTTTTGCCGACTAAAACTGACTTTAGTCGCCAAAAGTGGCCTAAATTTTTTTTAGTAAATAATTTATTTTTTAAATAATTATATTGAATTAAAATAATTATATTTGTATATATTATTTTGTATTAATCTGATTAATATACTATATAAATAATATATATTGCATAAATATTCATGTGAAGTTGTAGTGGCATAGTGGAGGGAGTGTTGTGCAAAAAGGCTGGGAATATGGGATGGTTAGGGTTCGAAACTTAGGAAAAGCAAAAAAAAGTCGAATTTTTTTTTTTGACGGAAACACCTTTGGCGACTAAAATTTTAGTCGCCAAAAGTCTTTATTTTGGCGACTAAACCGTTTAGTCGGCGATTTAGTGACTATTGGCGACTAAATTTTTAGTCGGTAAATGTATTATTTCCAAAAGTGAAAAACACTATTGGCGACTAATTTTTTAGTCGGTAAACACCTATTTTTGGCGACTAAAAAAAGTTTAGTCGCCAATACCTTCCGCGACCAGAAATACGCGACAAATGTGGCGACTAAAAAATTTTGTCGGGAAAAGTCAAAAACTGACTTTCGGCGACTAAAAACAGACTTTTGGCGACTAAAAATTTAGTCGCCAAAAGTGATTTTTTTTGTAGTGTTTGGTCCCTAAAAAATAATTTTGTTCCTAAATTTTGGTCTCTAAAACCTTCATTTTTTGTAGTGTGTACTTAATATTGCTGATAGCAACAATCAGTTGTTCAATTTTTATGTGGATAACTGGGATGTTGTGGTGGGAAATGGTACAAGAATCAGATTTTGGAAAGATCATTCGATCGGTAACAGATGTTTCAAGGAGGAGCATCCCAAGTTATTTGAGTTGTCAACAGAGAAAGAGGTTTCCTTGTATCAAATGGTTGAAAGGAAAAGAATCACTTCAAAAATGGGTCTTCAATTTTAGGAGAAGATTGCAAGCTTGGGAGGAATCAGAAGTGGAGAGACTCATCGATGAGTTGAATAGCATTAATCCAAGAATCGTAATTAAAGCCGATGCTATGGTGTGGAAGGCTTCATCATCTGGTTTGTTTATTGTTGCTATGGCATACAACATTATCACATCTGGGCAGGATTTTGATGCCGCTGGGTTCATTTGGAAGAACATCTTGCGACCAAAAGTGTAATTTTTTGGTTGGCTTGTTTGGAGGGGCAGAATTAAATCAAGAGCTTATCTTCAAAGAATTGGGATTTTGAATCATGGTATTAAGATTGAGTGTGTGTTTTGTAATGGGGAAATGGAA
This sequence comes from Camellia sinensis, assembly GCF_055761805.1. Lineage (NCBI taxonomy): Eukaryota > Viridiplantae > Streptophyta > Magnoliopsida > Ericales > Theaceae > Camellia > Camellia sinensis. Next base: position 118,744,118 of record NC_138966.1, read on the forward strand.
ACTTTAAACAATGTTATTTTAATGTGCCCTATTATTTGGAAAATTTGGACAAATCTACTGACTTGGTGGGGTATGCAATCGGTATCACCTCAAATGTTGTACCTCTACTGGATTGGTGGAGAGGGTTTAAGTAGAGGAAGGTTGAAGACAAAATCTAGAAGGCTATCCCATTGGCTACTTTCTGGTTTGTATGGAGGATGAGGAACGAGTGTGCTTTTAATGGGAAACAACCTAATGATGGTGGAGTTGAGTGAGTTGACAAACACAAGAGTTGCATTATGGTGTAAAGTTGATTCAAGAGACTGTTTCTACTCGGTGCATAAGTTGGTGAATAATTTACATCATAAAAGAAAGATATTACTAAAAAATTTAGAAATCCCCTAGATATTAATTTGTGATTATGTATCAATCTTAAGCAGTAAATAACAATCCCAATCAAATCAAGACAAATTTACACAACAATTTTAACATGGAAAAAATCACAATTAGGGCATCTTCAATTGTGATAAAAAAGGGCCAAAGCCACAAAACAATCCACTAAGAAGACAAAAGGAATTACATAAGTGTACTCTCAATTACCTACCGAATCCATGCCCGAATAGAACCGACCCCTATGTGCCTCTTCCAACCCCGTCTTCACCTCGGAATTGCTTTGCCCAATGTTGAATCCATAACGTCGATGTTGAATCCACGACGATGAGCCACTCCAGAATCCACCAAAGCTTTAGGCCTAAATTCCATGAAATCCACCGAAGAACAACTCTCTCTTTTGTATTAAATGAAACAAAAAATCCTTTGATGTATACTTCTCAAACTATGAGTTAAACTCAACCAAACATCAAAGAAACTAGCAAAGAAGCCCTAGATAAAAACCCTAGTACCCAAGAAGAAGATCTGGAAGCTGTAACTCTAAAATCTGACTAAAACACATATTTATAAAAAATCGGGCCGCAAAGGTCCCTCGAGCGAAGGATCTCTCGCTCGAGCGAGGAGACTAAAATGCATGTTTTTCCGAGTGTCTTCGCTCGAGCCACCAAAGTGTTGGTCGAGCGAGAAATGCAACTTCTCAGTATTTTACAGTCAGTGAAAACTTTTGGGACCAAGGATTCTTCACTCGAGTACACACTTCTTCACTCGAGTGAGCAAATAACTTCGATTGCAATTTTGCTTCTGGCTTCAAGGGCGCTGCCCCTTGACCCCCGACACAGTCAGAGAAGTGAAAAACATGAAAGAATTAATTTCTGAAACATCTTTGGAAGGCACAATTCGGGTTGGATTCGTATCTAAAAACTCACAGCCTCACTGAAATAAAAGTTGAACAAAATTACAATTAAAAGGAGTTTTGTCAAACGGGATTGCCAAGAATAAAAGCCTAACAATTACATTAGAGTTGGGGCTGAACTGCCAAGTGGTGGAAGAGTTTACAAGGGTGGGAGGGTGTTGATGGGTTTTCTTCTCTTTTGTTGGTTTCACACCAACTTGAGGTCAGTGCTTGTTTGGATCGTGTAGGCTCCTTAGTGCCAACCTAATTGGGATTGGGGGGGTTCTATTTAATGAAAAATGAATTCAATTGATCAATCTTAAAGCAATTAGTCTTACTTATATACACATTAGTAACTAACCTTTATCTTAGTCTAACAAACTAACAAATTACCTAACAGATTAACCAATTATCTAACAAACTAACTCTACAGAAGACTGCAATGGTTTGCTAACTCTGCTCAGCTGTGCCACAGCACACGACTTAGGTTGCACCTTCAACTAAGCTAACATATGTTCAGCTTTCTTGAACTGAGGCTGCACCTGCTTTGTTTGCTCTGTTGCAGTCCTGAGCTCACTAGGTTGTTGCAGCTGCACTGGCTTTTCCTCACTAGGCTGCAGCCTATACTGATTCAATGTTGACTCTTTATCACTATTATGATGTGTACAACACTTCCTTTCTTTTTTGATGTATTAATCATATGTATATGCATTTTCATCAATAAAAAATTTTCTTTTGCTGAAAAAAATAATGTCTTTGACCATTCATTTTTGATTGATAGTAAAAACTATTATTCGTAGGATTGCTCGTACAGATGGTTTCACCGACCCATGTAAATTCTGCTCATTTCATGTGTTTAATTCTCACTCTCTCTCTATTCTTTATATATGTTCTGTATAAATACATATATGTTAATTTTATCGGTGAAGTCAATTAGTATTTGCTAGTTATTATACTAACACTTATGAGAATTAGCTTCCTTATCTTTGCAAAGCAATAAGTGCTTATCTCCTAATTCAATCCCAAGAAAATTAAACCCATGACCTCTCTTTAAAAGAGACGTTAACTGTTTGTTCTAGAGGCTCTCCTCACAACATTCTATATGAATAATACTATTCAAAAAGCACTACTGCAATCTTATTAGTATTTGTATTACTTTCTTAATAAATAAGTAAAGATATACGAATAGAATTTCCATATAGAATTCAAAGTCAAATGATATGCCCTTTTAAATAGGATTATATAAAATACTACCAAAGCCGTTAAAATTGTCTAATCCATTTTGATTCCTATCGATCCATCTACTAACCAGGAATTAAATTTTGAAATTTATAATCCGCTTTCGAAATTGCTTTGCTTCGCTATAATTAATACATATATTTTTTTTAACCTCTAATGGAATATCAAAGTAAAAATGAGTGTGAAAAATATTTAAGATGTAAAATTTGTTACAAATTAATAGTTATATATATGAAACTTTTTATGTAAAATTAGTTTGTGTTATATATATGAAAAATATTATTTAAATTAGTGTTACATATTATGCAAATGCTTGATAATTATTTTATAATATTTTTCAATCAACTAGCTAATTGAAACAGCCCCCAACCACCCAAGCTGCAGTTTGATCATTTGTCAATCCATCATTCAGAATTAAATTTGTAATTATACTGTTAAACTACCCAAATCGCACCGCACACCCTCTTACATTTTAAGTTGCTTTTCATCTCAACTAAAGGAGCATAATCTTATGTAGTAATAATCTACTCTTGTACAATCAATCAGCGCAAGCCACAAGGGATAACCTCAAAATTGGTTCGGAAATCACTTTTCAAGAATACTGGAAGTTACTTTCAGATTCTGGAATGGCTCTCAACTCTCTCAATGACTCCTTTGGCGATTTGAACGAGGATTCCTGGGAGGAGCAAGATCACCTACAACGAAGCACCAAGAAGCTCAAAGCTAATGGAGATAATGAGGATGCTAACATGGCGGAGCCCCCTCTGGTACAGGATGCTCCTCCGAATGAGCTGAATCCTAAAGCCCCTGCGACTAGGTCTTTTAAAGAGGCACTCACTAATAGGCGCTTTAACGAAATGGCTTTTGATGACGATCTTGGTCGTCTCTCAATCGATGATGATGAGTCCAGGGTAGAAGATCTAGGTAAGGATCTAAATCTAGAGGAGGAGTCAAATTTTGGAGTTCCTTGCATCAAACTCCCTCAAAACCTATTGAATAAAATTCGAAAGCCTTGGAAAGATTGTCTCATTGTCAAACCCCTGGGGAGGAATATAGGTTACAAATTGCTGGTTTCCAAGCTTAAGAAAACATATGATTTGCAAAGGGATTTTGAAGCAATTGATTTGGGGCTTGGGTTTTTCCTGATTAAATTTCAGATGGAGGATGATTGTACGAAAGTTTATACGAGTGGTCCGTGGATTATTCTAGATCACTACCTTATGATTCGAAAATGGATGCCTGATTTCAAACCTTCCCAGGCTAAAGAAATTTCCACAGCTATATGGGTAAGATTTCCCCAACTTCCCATTGAATACTATAATGAGAAGGTTCTTTTCCATATTGCTAAAACGATTGGGAAACCACTTAAGATCGACATCAATACAGTTACCTCTTCCAGAGGTAAGTTTGCTCGGGTCTACATTGAAATCGATCTGAGTTAGTCTCTGCTGTCCCATTTTGCTATCGGTAAATACATTTATGGTATTGAGTACGAACATGTGCATTTATTCTGCTTCGGTTGTGGTAGAGTCTATAATATTCCCAACATTCATCTAGAGCCAAACACACTCCCTAGCTAAACTCCACTTAGGATGTCAAAACCCAACTCCAAACTTGATAGTAGGTGTGAACAAACACCCCATTTCAATGAAAAAAAAAAAAAAAAAAGTGGACATTTTTTTTACTTCATTGTCTTCATTCTTCTGTCCCTAACTTATCTCTACATTATCTCTCATTTTCCTTTACTTTCTTGGTGGCCAAACACCCCACCTTTGCTCCAACCTTACACCACCACCTTAACCCACCATCTCCACCACCGCTGGCCATCTTATCTTGCCGGCAAAAAGGTCTGGTCGGCCATTCCTTCACTCTATCCAAAAATAGCACAATAGAAGTACCAACTCTAGATTTTTCTTAATCTTTTGAAGAATCAAAGCTTGGAATTTATTTTCTTGATGGATTAGAGGCTTTTAATTGGCAAGAATGTTTCCCTAAAAAGTTTAGTTTAGGGTTTTAGATATTTTGAGTTAGAAAGGATGATTTTTTTTTTCTATTTTAGATCTATTATGGTTTGGGGTTTGATTGTTGAGTTTTATACTCTCAATTAGTTTCTATGAATGTTTTACATGTAGAAAAAATGATCAATTTGATGGTTGTTTTGGAGATTGAGATTTGGGTTAATCTATGTTTGAATGCGATGTAAAAATTGGGGATTTTGGTGTTAGGAAATTTATAAAATTTATTTCATAAATGGTGGATTGGGTATCTCTTCTATAAACGATTTTTGGAGGAATTTTATTAATAATGATGTGGTTTTACCTAAGTTGTTGAGTTTATGAAAACGATGATTTTTTACTTTTGTGGTTTAATTGATGGTGATATTGTGCATATAAATTGGTTGGATATTTAAAAAACAAAAAGTTAACAACTCAAAAATGTACAAAGTTTGGGTGTTGTGGAGATTGGATAAGTTGTTTGTTTGGGTGACTTGAAGTTGGAGGCGTTCTTTAGCTTGGTTTTGGCTCTCATTCCATAGCATGTCTTACCTAGGATCAATTTTGTAGATTTTGTAATTTTCATTGAAAGCTTTCCCCTAATTTTAGATCTAATTTACTAATTGTTAGGATTGAAGGAAGGCGTCTCTACACCTCTTGGGAATTAACTCGTGGGGTTTCAAATCTACAATTTTGCTATTTTGGAGGTGAGTATACTTACCATGGAAATTTACATTGTCTCTTTTTTTAATAAAAATTTTAAAATATTTTTGAATTAAAGGAAGTAACACATTTCATCCTGATATATGTATAAGAAGAAAATCTACAAATTTATTAAGGTCAAAGGTTGAGCTTAAATAAATATATGATTTCATTTGTATAATGAAGCATTAATTTTTATGAGAATTTATTTAAGTTGAGTCCTTCAAATTTTACGGTGATGATGATTAAATGACAATGAAACGTCATGCCCGAGTATTTATTTTATTGATCATATAACTGAATATAGCCTTTGGGGCCACAAGGGCCGAAATGCTTTGGGGTCCTGGGGACCAAAACATTGAAATGAGAATTGAAGTGCCACAATGACATGAGTTATGTTCCTATGGTTATGTTTTGGGTAACGGAACCGTCACGACCTAAGTCGCGAGGTAACGAGACCCTAAGGCTATGTAGTGGTTCGTATGATGGACATGAAATCTTAATGTATTGAAAAGTTGTATTTTTGTTTACTTTCCTTATTCAAATGTATTTTTCCTACATTATGAGATTCTTTGGGAAAATCTTGATAACGGTTTATGCAATTTTTTCCAATTTGCATAAATTCTAGTCCAATTAAGCTCTTATGTTTATTATCTTTATTTTGAACCCAATTGGAAAGTGCAAGTTTTATAACTCCATGGGATTGGTATACTCATTGGGCTCTAGCTCATTCTTTTTAAATTAATTTTTTTTTTCAGATTCCTAGACTTTTGTGTGGCTCGCCTCAACTTCGAAGATTAGAGTTTCTAGAGGATCAAATGTGGGCATCTTATAGTTGAGGTTTTTGCTTAGGGTCACTCTAGGATGTAGGTTTATCCTTTGTTTTTATGAAGAGGTTGATTGTAAATATTTGCTTTATGAAGTTAAATGTATTGATGGATTCATGAATAGTACATTGTATCATTGGGGTAGTGGTGCATGGGAACTATCTTAGTAGCATGATGATATTTTTGTATTTGAATGACCATCTCATATATGTTGGCCAATCAAAATGTCTTATGCACTATTGGTGGTGTGATATATAAGATTTATATAGGTGATTATTGTGTACAGGTGCTATAGCGTTGAAGGGCGCCCTCTTGGTGGGGTTTGCCTTGCCGAGATTGGGTCGTGACATTTTTGGTATCCGAGCATTAGATTGTGAATCTATAGACTAGTTACCTTAGAATTAAAATTGATAGGATATTGTAGTTAGTAATTCGATTATTTATGATATTTAATAGTGATCGAGTATTCTAAGTGTGATAACCATGTTCCGTATCATGCTAATTAATCCTAATTATGATTGCGATTATGTGTTTGCTATGATTTTGAGTGCCATTTATGTGTGGTTTTGAATTTCTATCTGTTCACCGTAGGAAAATCTGTTTGATTATATGCCTTAGAATTTAAATTGAAGGCCTTATCGGCCACAGAAACTGTAATTGACTACGCCATTGTGATTAGCATAATGTTTAGAGCCTACGGTGAAATTTAATTGAAATTTTATTTGGGTCAGAATAATTAGATTCAGAACGATTAATTAAACACTATTATTAACCTTAATCAATTTGATTAAGTGAGAGACTATAAAAAGGGGTACTATACACTCACATTCACTTGGTTTTGAGCTCAAGTCTGAAATTGCACTCTAGAGAGAGAGAGAGAGTGTGCCGGTTAGAGAGAGAGAGGGAACTCAAGTTGGTGAATTGCTCAAGAAGCTTGAAGATCTTGGAGTGTAACTCAAGAATTAGCTATAAATTGGAAGAATTGAAGCTCCTAGGTGAGTGATCAACCCTTAATTCATGAATTTGAGTTTGTAATCAAAAAAATTCAAAGAAAATATGTGATCAAGAACAAGAATTGTGTTGTAATTGATGAATTTGAAGTCAAAGAATGCATGCATGAAAGGAATTGCCATAAATTTGTATGTTTGGGCATGAAATACATGATCCATGTTGAATCTTTGATTGAAGTTCATGCTTTTGATCATCTCTTCATCATTTAAATTGAGAATGAGAGCTATATCTCACATGCATGTACAATTCATAAGAGTATGAGTTTTGAATGCATAAATTTGTTATGTTGGAAATGGGTTTGGTGTAATTTGGAGCGTGCATGTAATTAATTCATATGATTTTAGCTTCATAATGTGGTGAATTGGTATTAGCATCATGTTAGTAGATGTATATGAGAACTATGAGTCATAAAATGCAAGATATGTCAATTTGAATGCAAGTTTGAAGCTCAAAATGGTTGCTGGAAAACCCAAAATTTGACATGTCCGCTCGAGCGGGGGAATCGCCGCTCGAGCGTGAAATGCGAGCTCCCAGAACTTTTTGTAGACATTGATGTCCGCTTGAGCGGCGGAAATTCACGCTCAAGCAAGGATCCATGTAGTGTGACTTTCAGCTCGAGCGCCCGACTTCACGCTCGAGCGTAAAAATGAGGCAACCAGTATTTTTGCAAACCCAAAGGGTTCGCTTAAGCAGGGACCCCTGTTTTAAAAATTTGTAAAGGTGTTCTGTGTTTTATTTTCCGTTCTCTTTCACTTCTAAGTACTCTTAGGCATGCATTGAGCATTATGAATGAATTAAAAGAATAAGAAAGAAGCCTAAGAGGGGTGTATGAATTAAGAGTGGATTGAATCGTTTGTGGCCCATTATGTTCATGAAATGTGTAGGGTCAAGCACGAGGGCAAATCCACCCATAGATCACGGTGAGTAATATCTTAGTAAAGATATTTCGAAGTATGTTATTTGTCCAATTGCTTATTTCCTTATAAGTCTTATAAGTTTGTTACTTTGAATTGTGGACAAATGTTTGCTTTGCCATATGGTTGGGCCAAAGGCCGTTGGATGCGATTGATTGGGTTGAAGGCCGTTTGACATACGTGAATAAATGGGCCAAAGGCCGTCTGACATGAATGAATGGGCCAAAGGCCATCCAACACGAATGAATGGGTCGTAGGCCGTTTGACGTGAATGAATGGCCCGAAGACTGTTTGACATAAACGAATGAATGAATGGGCCGAAGGCAGTTTGACATGAATGAATGATTGGGCCGAAGGCCGTTTGATATGAATGAATGGGCTGAAGGCCGTTTAAGAAGATCGAAGTGGGCTAGAGGCCGTTTGATATGTTCGGGCCTGAATCGCCTAATGTACTAAAATAATGCACTAAATAGAATTCTACATGGGCCCAAGGCCGTTTGATATATGTGAATCTCATTTGCGTACCTTCTTTATTTGATATTATTCATTGAACTTTAGCTCACGCTCATTCATGTGTCTATAGGTGAGCCAAGGGAGGTCCAAACCCAGCCTCAGTGAAGTATGTGAGAAATAGTCAAGGTTTTGAACGGTCAACCCAAACGTCTCATGCACGAGACTTGTCTTTGCCTCTTTTGTTCTTTTGATACGGTTTGGTTACATTGGCGAAAACATTGGATTACTTTTGTACATAAACTTTGGGTTTGACTAACTTAGACTTGAATGATCCTGTATGTACAGAACTTTGTGTTATTATATATTTTGATGTGAGTTATTAACATGTATATATATGGATTGTTATGATGTTCCATGTAAGCACAGCCCTATGGACAAAAGTTTTAAATTTGCTTCCGTTTGGCCCCTTTACTCTGGTGAGATATGTCTTGTTTGGTTTGAGGCCATAGGTAATCCCTTGATTACTGGCTGGTTATGTCCTTAACCCATAGGGTGGGTTCGGGTCATGACACTAAGATTTAATTGTCTTGTTATACAGGCACGTATGGCAAGGTGAAAAGTTCATAAGAGTCGCATCCTTACAAAAGTACTTGAGGCTGAGCGAGAGCCACATCTTAGTGCTGGAAATGAAGTTCCACCTCGGGTTCTGGAAGAAGAGATTCAACATGAATTGCATAATGAGCAAACTCAAGAGTCAAGTGCCAACCCAGAAGTGGGGCATTTAGATGGAGTTGTACCACTAAGGGCTAACGTAGCTCTAGCGTTTTTAGACCCTAGTGTGCAGTGTCTTTTAGAGTCAGTGGCTAGTCTAGCAGAGAGGTAAACTCACATCCCTGAACAACATAATGTAGCTGTAGAAACCTTATTTTTTACCATCCTCAAGACTTTGATGTTCTTGTAGGTACATCCATTGACGAGTTTGATTGCACTCGAATGCCGCGGCAGAATGCCACAGGTTTGAGTTTTCCAATCCCTGCATCAATTCTGCCTCATTTTTGGACCATGTGTTGGTTCTTTCAGCATGCTTTTTTTGGTGCAATGCCGGCCACTTTTGGGCACTGCCGGCCATGGACTTTGGCCTGTCGGCCATTGATGAGCCTTGCCAACCATCAATAAGCCCCTGCCGGCCATCACTGATGGTCGGCCGACCACTAGTGCATCAGTAGATATTTTTGTGATATTTTTACCAGTTGTTTGCACAGGTTGAGCCATTTGCTTGCACATGGATGGTTGGATTTCTTTGAAGAGCCTTTGTATCTTCTATATATAGAAACCATCCTCTTGCATGCAGGGGGTTACAAAATTTTGTGAGCAAAATTTCTATCTCTCTCTCTAGAATCCTCTCTCTCTTGATTTTGTGATTAAAAGTGAGAATTCTCTACAAACTTGAACTAAGAACCTTGACCAAGCACCTTCACCTTGGTGCCAAGGTTCTTTTAGGCTTGGTTTGAGGTCTTAAGCTTGGTTTTGGCTCAGAATTTTAGCTGTTTTGTTGCTGTGCTTCAAAGGTATAAGCTTACCTCTTTTAAGCTTTGTTTTGGTTAAGTGCTTGGTCATTTTTTTACACTACTTTGAGGCTGGTTTTAACCTCTAAAAAACTCTGTTTTTAAGGTTCTAAAATGATGGTTTAAGCCTTGTTTAGTTAAGGGGTGGTTTCCTCCCTTTGCTCTTTGGCTTGCAAAGCCTTTTGAGCCATCTTTCAAAGCTCTTGAAACACCCTTTTCTTGGCCTTTTAACCACTAAATTTTAGGAGAATTTCAGTGGTAAAATGTTGGTTTTGAGGTCCAAAATAGGAGGGGGTGGCCTCCCCTTCTTGTATCTTGTTTGCATGCGTAGTTGGCTTAACATATGAGCATGTTTTTCTACCTCCTTGAGGCTCTATCTCAACATGTTTTTGCTACTAATTTAACATGCTTTAGCTCTATTTTGAGCTATCTTGGTCACATAAGCTTCATCTTGCATGCTTGTAGTGTAAAAGCCTTTACTAGCTTTGAGTTTTAAGGCCTTTAACATGCTTTGCTTGAGATGTTTGCATGTTGTAACATCATTTTACACATGTTATTTTAGTGCATATATCACTGTCACACTCTCACATATATCACTCTTTCATTGCTTTTGAGAGTTGTGCTTTGTGTCTTGCTTGCGAGCCAACATGTGAGCATGATTTTCTTGCCTTGTGTGCCTAAGTTTCAGCATATTTTAGCCACTGATTTGGCATGATTTAGCTCTGTCTAGAGCTGGTTTGGTCATTTAAGCTTGATAATGCTTGCATCTAGTGTAGTGCTCTTCACTAGTTTCAATACTTTTGGCCCTTAACATGTTGTGCATGTGTTGCTTCCATGTTTTAGCATTATTTGTCATGCCATTTCAGCACTAAAAAGGTCGGCAACCTCCCTCATTTCTTTATTTTTCTGTTTGTTTTGAGGGTTGGTTAACCTTATGTTTATGTTTAAGCTTGAGATAGAGCTTGTAGTCAATGGCTTTAACTCTCTTTTGAGGGTTCCTCCTAGCCAAAGGCGTGATCTCTCTCATGTCTTAAACCATCCTTTGGTTGACCCCTCTCTCATTAAAGGACACTCATCTTGGACTTCACCAATTAAAAAATGGCTTGGTAATGCTAAAATGAGTAGATAAAATGAATCAAGTAAAACATGACAAAGATAAGCATGTTGTTTGCATTGCATTGTGTTCAATCGGACGTTATATTGAACACAAAGTAGATTGGTCCATTTCATACTCAAAGTGATGAAATGAGCGAATCTCCTTTATCTCCATCACCCTTGATCATGCATGATAGAGTGGTGGTGCTTTGAGTCTTGTTTTGTGCATTGATTGAAAGTGTACAACTTGGATCTTTGGCCATTGTGCATTGAAAATGCTTGATTGGTGGCTTTGGATCCAAGGAGTGCCACTCCTTTGATGTTTTGAGATGATAAGGAGAGGCACAGTACAAACATGTCCCTGGAAAACCCTCATTTTCCCTCTGTTTGTGCTCTTTTGCAGTTGGTAACTCAACACACCAGTGGCCGGCAGTGCTTCATCTTTGGCCGGCATGGCTCACTTTTGGCCGGCAGATGGCCGGCAGGCCACTGGTGCATTTCTTGACATGGAATTAGTAAGGTGAAGCAACAAGTTCTTGGAGTAACCCTGTAAGCAGAGCCTCTCAAGAGCAAACCGGAGGGATTTTCGGGGCGAAAACGAATGCATGCATCTTCCATGTTCTAAAGCAGAGCCGAGGCAGAGTAGTTCAGTGCTCTAAATGTTTAATTAGTGTACATTTGTTTTGTAATTTAATTAATTAGTTTGCTAATTAGTTAAGTGTTGTAATAATTAGTAAGTAGTTTACTAGTTATTCAATTTGGTTTGTAATAATTAGTCTAATTAGTTTAATTAGATTAGTTAGCTTAGCTTAGCTTAGATTAGCTTAGCATATTCATTCGGACCCTCCTTCGCGAGGGTAAAATGTTGTAATAAGCGTGCGTGTGTGTATGTGTGTGTGCATGTCTTCCAATCCCACTTCTTTCTCTGTTTTATTTAACCGCTTTCGATGGTTAGATTAGGGTACATTTTGATTAGCATACCTTATGCTCGCATGTTTGCATCATTCATTTGTCTTGCATGCACCGAGGCTCGGCGCATCATTCAAACTGCATCGTATTTTCAGTACACTTATTTGAATACGTGTTTGAAAGCATGTTGTCGAATTGTTTCATTCATATGCCATATTAGATTGTCAAGCCTATTAGTTGCATTTTTGCATGTGTTGCATTAGGCATCTTGTATAGTTAGGATCATGCATTGATTTCTAACAAGCTTTTGTTTTGGCTTGGAGCACACTGTAAGTTTTACGCTTTAGCATACTTGCATGAGTGTGAGTGTTGCCATGATAGCATGCTTGCCATGAGGCTATTTTCTTAAATGCTGAATTGCATGAATGCCTATGGATGGAAGCTTTGTTGCTTGAAATGGGACAATTTGACAAATGTATGTTTTAAGCCCACTTTGCGAAGTGGCAAATCATGTTTTAAGCCCACTTGAGGTGGCAAATCCGCGCTTTAGCCCACTTGAGGGTGACATTTTCAAACCATTTTTGAAAACAAACATGACACGATTTGTTCCAAATCTTGCGACTTAGTCTGTACTTGCTTGTGTGCGTCACATAGTAAAGTTAGCTAATAAATCGAAATAAGAACACATGTGTTTATAAAACAATATATCATGCTTAGTAGAGGCCGATCTTTGATCGGGCGAGCGGGGGTGCTAATTTCAGGACCTTCCCCTCTCGTACCCAAGTTCCCGAGCTGAGGCAACTTTGGTGATGACGGACATGTGGCATTTGGCATGAGTCAGGGTTTCCTAAATTTTTCAAAATAAAATATTTAGGTGGCGACTCTGTAATCTTGCAAAGCAGTCTAATTTTGGCATTATTTGATTTAAAATCTGATTTTCTAAAAATGTTTTGCCAGATTAGACTTTTGGTGTTTATCAATTTCACGTTGTACTTGTGAGGCTAGATTCTGAACCGTGACAGGAGTCCGAACTAAAAAAGTCGAGTCTACAGTTTTTGGTGACTCCGCTGGGGATTTAGAGAACTTGACTCGAACTCGTGATATATTGTTTTATCTACATTTTTGTGTTTCTTTGCATTGAATTTGCATTGGTGTGCCTAAGTCACAGTGTTTGCCATTTGCTATTCCTAAACGGTTTACCGGAGGCTTGCTTGGAAAAGCATGCCATAAGGCTGATCAGTTGCGGGCTCTGTCACGATGGGAACACAAACCTTGGATCTGGATCACCGCCGCACCGTTTGATCCACCTTTCACTTCTCGGTGTTTGGTGCGAGAGGTATATTAGGTGGTCTTGTTGAGGCACCCTTTTTGACCAATTGACCTAGTTGCATGTCGGAAGCCATAGAGATTGTTCCAAACTAGGACAGGTTGCTCTCCCGAATGCAGGATGGTTTGAAACTGCATGCGTGCGTAGTGAAACCCTAACTCCTGACAAAAATAGGACAGGGAAACTCTCCCCTACTATAGAGGTGTTTTGGCTCTCGCTTTCTTCATATATGCTGTTAGGGTGTGTCTCTGTAGGAATGTATGTATCAGTTGCAAGTTTGGGTATCAGTCTGAGGACATCAGTGTTTGAGGGTATCACTTTTGAGGTAGAATTTTGGGGCACAAATCAGTGTTTGAGTACAGATTGTCCAGCTTATGATTTCAATTATGTGTTGTCTTTATCTAAGTCGAGATAATGTCTGTTTTCTGATTGTTGTTTCCTTTTTGTTTTATTTTATTTTTTGCAAGGAAGTGTTTCACAATTGTTTCTGACGAGGCAGATACCCCCCGAGCACTCTGGACTAGAGTTAGGAGGATTCACCGATCCAAGGATCTTATTAGAGGACAACCAGTGCTTGCTTCATTACCCCTGGTTATGAGACAGAGGGCAGTCAGGCATAGATCACCGGTACAACAGTCACCAATTCAGCGGTGACATTGCCAGATAGATTCAAAATGCCTCACATACACCGCTTCGCCGGCTTGGGTGATCCTATGGTTCACTTGAGGCTATTTTTGGATATTCTGCGGCCGATAGGCTTGACTAGGTTGCAGAAACTATCCCTTTTTGGTCGGACCTTGTCGGGTATTGCGGCCATCTGGTATGCTAAACTGGAGGATTCCGTGAAAAAGAGTTAGGAGGAGATGGCCGAGGCCTTCATTGCCCAATATTCTTACAATACTCAAATCAAGGTCACAATTCGTGATCTTGAGGCAACTCGACAAGAGCCGAAGGAGGGCTTTTCTGACTTCGTCACTCGGTGGAGGGCCAAGGCCTCCATGATGATCACCAGGCTAGCTGAGAAAGACCAGATAAGAATGCTCGTGCGAAATCTACAATCGAAGCTGCTGCAGAAGATGATTATCTTACCGCTCCCCCACCTTTACTGACTTGCATGAGATAGTGGTACAGATAGAAGATGCTATGAAACAGGGCCTGATTGACCATGCAAAGGAGCAACCCAAGAGGGCGTTTACACGCAGTTCAAATGCGGTTACGAGTAGCAACGCAGCTACGAGAACCTCTGACGTCGGTATAGTCACCACCACGCCAAAAACAGGCACACCCTTTACCGGCATATCTGGAGCCACCTCTTAACCCGTAAACTACCCACCAAGGGGCCAGAGGATTTTCTCCCCATTTTACATGTCTCTATCCAAGGCCTAGAGGGTCTTGATCAAGAAAGGGCATCGGAAGCCCCTGGAACCACACCCATTGCCAAATGCCCTCCGTCCTACACATAACCCGGCCAAGTATTGTGCCTTCCACCAGCAGCATGGTCATGATACCGACCTCTGCTTCAAACTCTGTCATGAGATCCAGAATCTCATTGACAATAAGGTGATAGCGCCTCCAGAGAAGCCAAACGTCACTACAAATCCTCTCCTACCACATAACCAACCTCCTCCTCCACCCAGGCAAGTAAACCTGATCCAAACAATGGACGTCTCATACGACCCCAGCATATACATCACTCCGTCCTACCTGCCTAAGCCGGTGCTGTTCATCCCGGAAAGCACAGACTTGTGCATGATGAGTACGTCCCTACCCCAACCTGAACCTATGGTGGTGGCTGTGATAGAAGAGGGCATGCCTGAGGGCTCTGCAAACTTAACTGAGGAAGCATACAACCCTGGCTGCTACATTGTGCCAACGAGCCAGGCTAAGCCGATGGTGGAATTGCCAGTGGGGATGAAGGTAAATGTAGTCCGGGAGGACGGGTCGAGCCAGGTGCTGGATGATCTAGCCGAGCTTGAGGAAGATATCAGCAACCTGCAGTTCTTTGATGAACGGGATCTGAGGGATGTGCAGATCGGTTGGTTTGATGCAAATAGATCAACAGATAATACAGGGTGGCTCAGTGACGAGCCGGATGTTGATGAGAGGTCTCAGCCAAAGTGGGGACAGTCAGAAATAGGAACGTCTGCAACCGCCAGAACGGTCGAGAACAAGGGGGAGTTACTGGAGAGCACCGGTATTGAGAATTTTGCTTGGGAATTGGGCAATTTGTGTACAGCTAAAATGGAACAAGAGGCCGCGCTGAAGTGGTTCGAACAAGAGAGAATCGAGAATGATCAGAGGGCTAGAAAAGCCAAGGGTCCTGTGGGGACAGAATGTGTTGAGAACATGGGAACAGTTACAGTGGAACCAGACAGTTGTTTGTCTGTTGACGAGGGAATGTGGTAGGAAGACGATGATTTGCGTCTTACCCATACTGATGAAGACTGGGGGCAGAATTAACCTGACGATACTTGGTACACCGAGGAGGTCGATCACATGACCCGGAGTGGGCGGTACTTCAAGACCCCACATTTGGACCAGCCAGAGGCATTAGGGAAATACAACGAAGTAGAATAACAGAAAGAGAAACTGCTAGAGTAGGAAGCTGTACTGAAGCAGCTGAAGAAAATTTAAGCAGACATCTCCAACTGGGGGCTGCTCATGGCCTCAAGGGTGCATAGACAAGCCGTCCTATCAACAATGGACAAGGCTAAGCTTTCTATTGATACAACCCTCGAGCAGTTAGTGGGACTAGTGTTCTCGGGTGGCGACTTACCGACTTTGACATTCACAAACAAAGAATTACCGCCGGAGGGCTCTGAGCATAACAAGCCATTATACATCTCTGTGGAGTGTAAAGAGAAATGAATACCAGTTGTCTTGGTTGATACGGGATCTATAATCAATGTGTGTCCATTGCGTACGGCCTACGCCATAGGTTTGAAGCCGACAGATTTCGCACCAAAAGCCCAAGTGATTTGGGCTTATGACAACACAAGTCGGGAGGTGATGGGGACAATACAGATCAGAACTCAGGTTGGCCCGGTGCAGCAGGACATTGAGTTCCATGTCTTGGATGTTTCAACCACCTTTAATTTACTCCTTGGACGGGCGTGGCTGTACCAAGTGAGAGCTGTCTCTTCCACTTTACATCAGATGCTAAAGTACCCCCACGGGAAGGGGGTAGCTATTGTTTTTGGAAACTCTTCCATATATTTGTCGTCGGAGGTTACTACACCGATCTTGGAAATTGTGCACGGCAAAGAGGATGTCTTTTTGTCTATGTTCACCTTAGCCAAGGCCCGGGTGGTGCAGGATATTCTGGCTGTTGATGAGGGACTGTATGTTAGTGCGCAATCCGTCTACCTTATGAATAAGCTTCAACATGTGCTCGGAATGGGATTGGGAAGGAGCGGCCTGAAGGGCGTTGCTGCATTGGCCGAAGTGCTGCACAACCATTATACCTTTGGTTTAGGTTACACACCTACCAAAGAGAATTACGTAAGGAAGGGAAAGGAAAAAGCCGGAAGAGCCAAAGCCAAGCAAGCCAGGAAGCACTATGAGTTAGTGCATAGACCTATTCAAGGAACCCTGAACGGACGCTTTGTCTGGGAGGGGGAAGATTTCCCGTTTTGCGATTTTTTGGAGCCATGGCTGAATTTTGAGAAGCGACGTTTACTCGGCTTCGAAATATTTTTCGACCTTCAGTTGTAAGGGGATAAAGTTGTAGAATAGCAGACTGACCCACTAGCTGAGGCTGAGCAGCGCAAAGATGATGAGTACGAAAGCACAGAACCTGAGATAGGAGCAACGCTGGCTTGTCTCCTCTCAGATCCTCAAATCACACCGGAGTGCTTAGGGGATGATATCTCTGTTTCCATGATTGGAGATCAATCGGCTGTGGGCCCTTCTTCTGGTATTCCGGACGCATCTATCGCACCCTCCCTCGTTTGGCAGTATGAGGAAGGCTTTTTGTCAAGCAGTTCTGGGTCAGATAGTGAACCAGAATCTGATTCCACAGAGTCTGTAGAGTCGAAATCAGATTCTAGTTCTTCTGAGTCAGAGTCTGGTATTCCTGGGGCTGATAACCCAGATGCCGTTATTTTGTCCAGGTCGCTTTTTTCATTTTCTTTTGAGTCGGTTGTAACCGAAGAATCAGACGAACTAGAAGTTGTTAATGAGAATGTGTAGACACCCCATTTTTGACCGTCCTTAAGACTTGGATGTGCTTGCAGGTACATCCGATGACAAGTTTGATAGCTCGCTGAGTGCTCAACTTTCGCAACGGAATGCTCCAAGTTTGATCTTTCCGGACCCCATTTCCATTCTGACTCATTTTTGGACCATGCTTTAGTTCCTCCATATTGTTGTTCATCATGGCCTGCCGGCCATGGTATTTCCCCTGCTGGCCACCAATAGGCCCTGTCGACCATCACTGATGGCCGGCCGGCCACCAATGTGTTAACAAATATTTTTGTAGATATTTTGACAGCTGTTTGCACAGATGAGCTCATCTGCACCCACGTGGATGGTTGGATTTGTTTGAAGGCTCCTTGTATCTCCTATATATAGAGACCTCCCTCTTGAATACAAAGGGTTACAAATTTTTGAGCTTAGCTAAAATTCTCTCTCTCTCTCTCTCTCTAGAATCCTCCCTCTCTACATTTTAGGCTTGAAAGTGTGTTTTCTCTTCACCTTTGCACTAGCACCATTAGCCAAACACCTTCACCTTAGCATTGAGGATCTTGGAGGCCTTGTTTGAGCTCCTTGAAGTGGTTTTGGCTAAGAAGCTTGTTGTTTTGCTACTGTCTTCAAGGGTAAGAAGTTATCCCATTTTAAGCTTTGTTTTGCTTCATTGGTTGGCCACCCTTGCATGTTGTTTTTGGCCTAGTTGTCAACTACAAAAAACCTTTATTTTCAAGTGTTTGAAATGGTAGTTTGAGGCCCTCTTGTGGTTGGGGGTAGTCTACCCTCATTTGTAGCTTATTTGCTAAGCTTTTTAGCCTTCTTCCGTAGCCTTTGAGGCACCCTTTGTTTGGCCTTTCTACAACTGAAACTTAGAGGAAATTTAGTGGTAGCAAACATGTTTTGAGGTCCAAATTAGGAGAGGGTGGCCTTCTCTCCTTGCTTCTTAATTGCATGTGTAGATGGCCTAATAGTTGAGCATGTTTTTCTACCATCTCATGGCTTGATCTCAACATATTTTTGGTCTTATTTTGGCATGTTGTAACTCTGTTTTTGACTGGTTGAGTCATGCCTTGTTTGCTTCTTACATTTGTAGTGTAATCATGCTCATTAGCCTTAATGTGCTTGCTATTTTGACTTATTATTCTAACTTACTTTGGCTACACTCCAGTATGTTTTTGCTCATATTTTTTCATGCTTCAACTCTGTTTTGAGTGGTCTTGATCATATGAGGCTTGCTTTTGTATAGCAATAGTGTAAATGGCCTTGACTAGCTTTGAGTTTCAAGGTCTTTAACATGTTGTGCTTGTGATGTTTGCATGTTTTAGCATCATTTAGCATGTGATTTCAGAGCATATAACTCCATCACACACTCACACATATTACTTCTTCATGGTGTTTGAGAGGTGTACTTTGTGCCTTATTTATGAGTCAATACATGAGCATGTTTTTCTTGCTTTTCATGCTGCCATCTCTGCACATTTTGGCCAATGTTTTGGCATGTTTGAGGTCTGTCAATGGTTGGTTTGATCATTTGAGCATTATATTAGACGGTCCTAGTGTTGTCTCCTTCACTAGTTTTAATGCTTAAGTCTTTTAACATGTTGTGCATGAGTTATCTGCATGTTAGAGTCTTGTTTTTCATGCCATTTCAGCACTAAAATTCTACCATCTCCCTCACTTCTTCATCTTTTGATTTGTTTTGAGGCTTGGTTGGTCATAAGGTTGTGCTTAAGCCATGGGATTGAGGCTTATGCTTAAATGGCTTTAACCCTCTTTTGGGGGTTCCTCCTAGTCAAAGGCATGGCCTCTCCCGTGTATTAAGTCATCTTTTGATTGACCTTCCTCTTATTAGAGGACTTTCACATTTCGACAAATCAATTATTGAATGGTTTGGTAATGTAAAATGTGTAAACAAGAATCGAATTAAGTAAAACATGTCAAGATAATCATGTTATGTGTGTATTGCATTGTGTTCAATCGGACGTTATATTGAAAACAAGGTGAATTGCTCCATTTCATACTCAAAGTGATGAAAATGAGCCAATTGCCCCTTGTCTCCATTGCCTTTGATCTTCCATGATAAAGTAATGGTCCTAAAGTCTTGTTTGTCTCGCATTTATTGAAATGTGTGCAAGTTGGATCTTTGGCCATCATGCATTGCATGCTTGATTGATGGTCTTGGATCCAATGGTGCCTCTCCCTTGATGTTTTGAGATGATAAGAAGGGGCATAGCACATACATGCCCTAGGGAGACCCTCTATTTCCTCTGTTTTGTGCTCTGTTGCAGTTTGGTGTCACAGCACACCAGTGGCCGACACCCTTGCATTGTTGGCCGCCAGAGGCCCATCCTTGGCCGGCAGATGGCCGGCAGGCCACTGGTGCACTCCCCAACATTGGTTCGGTGAGTTTCAGCGTCATGTTCTTGAAGACACCTTGCAAACAGAGCCTCTAAACAGCAAACCGGAAGGCTTTTCGGGGTGATAAACCAAATGCGAGCATGCATGTTCAACTTCTTGAAACAGAGCTGAGGCAGTGGATTTAGCATTTTACTTGTTTATTTGATGTACATTTGGTTTTGTAATTTAATTAGTTCATTGTTGTAATAATTTGTAAGTAGTTTGCTAGTTATTCGATTGATTTGTAATAATTAGTCTAATTAGCTTAATTATATTAGTTTGATTAGCTTAGCGTAGATTAGCTTACCTGTTATTCATTTGGACCCTCCGTCGCGAGGGCAAAATGTTGTAATAAGGGTGCGTGTGTGTGTGCATGTCTTCCAACCCCACGTCTTTCTCCCTTTTATTTACCCGCTTTCGGTGGTTAGATTAGGGCACGTTTTGTTTAGCATACCTTATGTTTGCATGTTTGCATCATTCATTTTGTCTTGCATGCACCGGGCTTGGCGCATCATTCAAACTGCATCATATTTCAATACACTTACTTGAATATGTGTTCAAAGCATGTTGTCAAGTGTGGCTTTCATATGCCATATTAGATAGCCGTGCCTATTAATTACATTTTGCATATGTTGCATTAGGCATTTTGTATAGTTAGGATCATGCATGATTTCTAACTAGTTTTTTGTTTTGGCTCGGAGTACACTATAAGTGTTTACGATTTAGCATCCCTGCATGAGTGTGAGTGTTGCCATGATAGCATGCTTGCCATGAGGCTATTTTCTTAAGTGTTTTAACTGCATGAATGCCTGTGGATGAAGGCTTTGTTGCTAGAATTGGAACAATTCGATAAATGTGAGTTTGAAGCCCACTTTGAGGGTGGCAAATCATGTTTTAAAACCCACTTGAGAGTGGCAAATCTGCGCTTTAGCCCACTTGCGGGTGGCACTTTCAAACCATTTTAGAAAAACAAACATGAATTGTTTTGTTCCAATTCTTGCGATTGAGTCTATACTTGTGTGTTGTGCGCATCACATAGTAAGTTAGCTGAATAACCGGACAAGAACACTTGAGGTTTATAAAACAACATATCATGTTTAGTAGAGGCCGATCCTTTGATCGGGCAAACGGGGGTGCTCATGTTATGGCCTTCCCCTCTCGTACCCAAGTTCCCGAGCCAAGGCAACTTTGGTGATGACGGACACGTGGCCTTAGGCACGAGTCAGGATTTCCTAAATTTCTCAAAAATAAAATATTTAGGTGGCGACTCTCTAATCTGGCAAAGCAGTCCATGTTTGGCGCTTTTTGATTAAAAATCGAGTTTTTTCAAAACCAATTGCCGGATTTGGACTCTTTGGTGATTTATCAGTCTTACATTGCATATTGTGAGATTAGATTCAGAACCGTGACAAGAGTCTGAACTGTAGTAGCAGGACCCAATCCATGCCCTCTCCGAAGGGGGGCTGCGCGGAGAGAGTTCGGGGCGGTCTACAGTTTCTGGCGACTTTGCTGGGGATTTAGAGAACTTTACTTGAACATCATGATATGTTGTTTTGTTTACACTTCTGTGTTTCTTTGCATTGCATTTGCATAGGTGTGCATAAGTCATAGTGTTTGCCATATGCTATTCTTGAATGGTTTGTCGGAGGCTCGCTTAAAAAAGCGTACCATAAGGTTGACCGGTTACGGGCTCTGCCACGATGGAAACACAAACCTTGGTTTTGCCAAGGCACCCTTTTTGACCAATCGGCCTAGTTGCATATCGGAAGCCATAAAGACCATTCCAAACTAGGACAGGTTGCGTACCCGATTGCAGGATTGTTTGAAACCACATGCGTGTGTAGTGAAACCCTAGTTCCTGACAAAATAGGACAGGAAAACCCTACCCCACCATAGGGGTGTTTTGGCTCTTACTTGCTTGATATGTGCTGTTAAAGTGTATCTCTACAGGTTGTATGTATCACTTGCAAGTCTGGGTATCAGTCTGAGGACATCAGTATTTGGGGGTATCAGATTTGAGGCAGTGATTTGGGGGCAGAGATCAGTGTTTAAGAACAGTTTGTTCAGCTTATGATATCAACCGTGTGTTGTCCTTATCTAAGCCGAAATGCTGTCCGTTTTCTGATTTTTGTTTCCTTTTTGATTTATTTATCTTTTTGTAAGGTAGTATTTCATCATTGCTTGCAAAGAGGCAGATACCTCCCGAGCACTCTAGACCAGAGTTGGGAGAATTCATCGATCTGAGGATCTAGTTGACGGACAACCAGTTCTTGCTTCAGTACCCCCTGTTACGAGACGAAGGTGATCTAGGCAGAGAGTATCAGTACAACGGTCACCAGATTAGTGGTCATTATCCACCTCACCTGTGCGCAGTTGGGCTGAGATATCTGTTTCCACCTCAAAGAGGGAACATACACCTGTTCAGTTAGATCTACACTTTACAGTCGGTATGGAGGACATGATGCGTCAACTCCAAGAGACCATGTAGGCTATACTGTAGGATGTTGCTCGTCAGGCAGAGGTTACCGCTCGTCAGGCAGAGGTTGTAGCTCAACAGGCAGAACTGATTGACAAGCTTCAACAACAGCAGCAACCACAACAAGTCGGAGCATCTATTTCGCATCCACCCCCACCCCCACCTAGGGTTTCAACACCTGGGGAAATAGAAAATGTCCAGGAAAATACGGACGTTCCAATAAGGCCAGTCCCACTGCCAATCCCACATCAGATGTCTTAAGCACCGGCTAATCCAGTGGACACGCCGTTCGAACTTGAGGTTGATCCAACTACTCTAAAAGTGAGTAAGCTTGAAAAGCTATTCAGACGAGCATAGAGAGTTAACTCGATCTCGGACATAAAAGATGGATACACTGATTCGGCGGTGACGTTGCCAGACAGGTTCAAAATGCCTCACATAGATTGCTTTGACGGCTCAGGTGATCCTATGGTTCATCTGAGGTTGTTCTCAGATATTTTGTGCCCAATGGGCGTGACGAGACACCAGAAATTATCACTTTTCGGTCGGACCCTGTTGGGTATTGAGGCCATATGGTATGCCAAGCTGGAGGACTCAGTGAAAAGAAGTTAGGAGGAAATAACCGAGGCCTTCGTCGCCCAGTATTCATACAACACCCAAATCGAGGTCACAACCCATGATCTTGAAGCAACCAGGCAAGAGCCGAAAGAGGGCTTTTCTGATTTTGTCACTTGATGGAGGGCCAATGCCTCCATGATGACAACTCGGCCGTTTGAGAGAGATCAAATAAGGATGGTTGTGCACAATCTGCAACCCAAGCTGATTTAGAAAATGATTGTCTTACCCCTTCCCACTTTTGCTGATTTCCATGAGATTGGGGTACAAATTGAAATGCCATGAAGTAAGTTCTGATTGACCAGGAGAAGGAACAGCCTAAGAGGGCATTCGCCCGTGGTTCGAATGCGGCTACTAGTAGCACTGCAGCTGCCAGAACTTCTGACGTCGGCATGGTCACCACCACACCAAAAACAACTACACCCTTCACCGGTGCGTCCGGAACCAGCTCACAAAGAGCCAAATATCCACCTAGATGTCAGAGGACTTTTCACTCCACTGTACATGCCTCTGTCCAAAGCCCTAGGGGTTCTAATTAGAAAGGGGCATCTAAAGCCCCTGGAGCCACGACCATTGCCAAATATTGTGCCTTTCATCAGTAGTGCGGTCATGACACCGACCTCTGCTTCAAAATGAGTCATGAGATCCAAGATCTCATTGACAACAAAGTGATTGCACCTCCCGACAAGCCAAATGTCACTACCAACCCACTCCCACCACATAACCAAGCTCCACCACCCAAGCAAATCAATCTGATCTAAACCAGGGCCGCGCTGTACGACCCTAACATATACATCACTCCTTCTCACCTGCCTAAGCCTGAGGTGTTCATCCCAGATAGCATAGACTTGTGCATGATGAGCACCTCCCTAACCCAGCCCAAGCCTGTGGTGGCGACTATCGAAGACAAGACTGGGGTGACTTTGGAGATGAATGAGAATGTTGGTTTAGAACCTGAGGGATTTGGGAGCTTTATCGAGGAAGTATACAACCCGTGCGATTATATAGTGTCAACAGATCAGGCCAAGCTAAGGGTAGAGTTGCCAACTGGAGCAGAGATCAATATGGTCCGACAAGATGGGTCGAGCCAGGGGCTCGATGATTTGGCAGAGCTGGAGGAGGACATTGCGAATCTGTAGTTCTTTAACGAGCAGGATCCGAGGGATGTGAGCGTTAATTGGTTTGACCTAAATGTATCGACAGATAATGCAGGGTGGCTCAGCGTCGAGCCGGATATTGTTGAGGTGCCTCAATCAGAATAGGGTCAGTCAGGGACAGGAACATCTATAATGGCTGGAATGGCAGAGAATCAGGAGGAATCGCCGG
Source organism: Camellia sinensis (assembly GCF_055761805.1). Classification (NCBI taxonomy): domain Eukaryota; kingdom Viridiplantae; phylum Streptophyta; class Magnoliopsida; order Ericales; family Theaceae; genus Camellia; species Camellia sinensis. The sequence goes on from NC_138966.1 coordinate 118,768,417, forward strand.
AGAGCACCGGTGCGAAGAATTTTGCTCAGGACGTAAGCAGTTTGTATATAGTGGACACCGAACATGAGGCTACATTAAAGAGGTTTGAGCAAGAGAGGGTCGAGAATAACGAGAGGGCTAAAAAAGCCAAGGCACCTGAGCGCACAGAATGTGTTGTGAGCACAGAAACAGCTATAGCGGAACCGGACAGCTGTCTGTCGGTTGCCGATGGGATGTGGTGGGAAGACGATGACTTAGGTCTTGCCCACACTGATGAGGACTGGGGGCAGAACCAAACAGATGACACCTGGTACATCGAGGAGGTCGACCATATGACTCAAAGTGGGCGGTACTTCAAGCCCCCACATTTGGACCAGCTGGAGGCATCTGGGAAAGACAAAAAAGCGGAAAGACAGAAAGAAAAATTGCTGGAGGAGGAAGCTGTGCTAAAATAGCTAAAGAAAATTCAAGCAGACATCTCCATCTAGGGACTGCTTATGGCCTCGAGGGTGCATAGACAGGCCGTTCTTTCAGCCATGGAAAGGGCCAAGCTTTCGATTGATACAATGCCCGAGCAGTTGGTAGGGTTGGTTTTCTCAGGTGGAGCTTCACCGACCTTAACCTTCACAGACATAGAGCTACCGCTTGAGGGCTCTAATCATAACAAGCCGCTCTACATCTCTGTGGAGTGTAGGGAGAAATGGATACCGGTTGTCCTAGTCGACACGAGATCTGCAATTAATGTATGTCCGTCAAGAACGGCGTATGCCATCGGGTCGAAGCTCGCAGATTTCGCTCCAACAGCCCAGGTGATCCGAGCCTATAATAACACCAGTCGGGAGGTGATGGGGACCGTACGGATCAAGACTCAGGTTGGCTCGGGGTAGTAAAACATTGAGTTCCATGTCTTGGATGTTCTAGCCACCTTCAATCTACTCCTTGGGCAGTCGTGGCTGCATAGGTAAGGGCGGTCTATTCCACCTTACACCAGATGTTGAAGTACCCCCACTAGAAGGGGGTGGCAATTGTTTTTGGGAACTTGTCCATACATCCGCCGCCGGAGGTTTCTACACTGGTTCTGGAGATTGAGCACGGCGTGGAATATGTGTTTTTGTCAGGATTAACCTTGGCTGAGGCTCGGGTAGTACAGGATATTCTAGCTATTGATGAGGGACTATACGTCAGTGCGCAGTTTGTCTACCTCATGAACAAGCTTCAACACATGCCCAGAATGGGATTGGGTCGAAGTGGTCGGAAGGGCGTCACTACATTGGCCGAAGTGCCACACAACCCTTATACCTTTGGTTTAGGTTACTCACCTACCAAAGAGGATTGGGCAAGGAAAGGAAGGGAAGCAGCCGGAAGAGCCGGGGCTAAGCAAGTTGGGAAGCACTACGAGTTGGTGCACAGACTAATCCAAGGAACCCTGAATCGACGCTTTGTCCGGGAGGGGGAAGATTTCCCGTTTTGCGGCTTTCAAGAGCCATGGTTGAACTCAGAGAAACGGAGTTTGCCCGGCTTCGAAATCTTTTTTGACCTTTAGTTGCCAGGGGATGAAATTGCTGAAGAGCAGACAGACCCCCCAGTTAAGGCTGAACAATGGAAGGAGGATGAGTCCAAGAGCACAGAACTTGAGATGGGGGTAGCGTTGGCTTGTCTCCTCTCAGATCCTCAGATCGCACCGGAGTGCTTGGGGGATAACTTCTCAGTTTCCATGATTGGAGATGAAGCAACTGTGGGCCCACCTTCTAGCATTCTCGATGCATCCATCGTACCCTCCTTCGTCTGGCAGTACGAGGAAGGCTTTTTATCAAGCAGTTTCGAGTCAAGTAGTGAACCGAAATCTGATTCCACAGAGTCTGTGGAGTCAGAATTAGATTACAGCTCCTATGAGTTCGAGTCAGGTATTCCTGGGGTTGATAACCTGAATGCCACTGTCCTGTCCAGGTCGTCTTTTTCTTTTTCCTTTCAGTCGGTTGTAACTGAAGAATCAGACGGACTGGATGATATTAATAAGAATGGTGCAGCTGTTGCTTCTGAGTAGTTTTATGTGCCTTTAGTTTATTGCATTAATTAGGCCTTTCAAAACTTTGATGAAAACGATGAGGAAGAAATTCCTCCGGTTCTGAAATATTTTCTTGATCAAGAGCAGGAGAGGTTTGTAAAACCTTTGGTTGATGAAATCACCTCAATTAATGTTGGTATTGAGAAGGACCCGCAGTTAGTCCAGATTGGGTCCACGTTGTCTTCTGAGGAACGCGAGCGCTTGGTCGCTTTATTAAAAGATTTCAAAGATGTTTTCACGTGGTCCTATGAAGACATGTCTAGAATCGATCCTGAGATTACATCGGATCCCTCTTGACTTAGAGGACCGACCTGTTAAGCAGAAGCTCCGAAGGATCCGCCCAGATTGGGCTCTGAAAATCAAAGAAGAGGTCACCAAGCAGATTGATGCAGGGTTCCTGTTAGTATCTGAGAATCCAACTTGGTTGGCCAATATAGTTCTGGTGCTGAAAAAGGGCGGCAGAATTCGGTTATGTGTGCACTTGAGAGATTTGAACAAAGCCAGTTTGAAGGATGACTTTCCTCTGCTGCATATCGACGAATTAGAGGACTTCACTGCTGGGCATGCGCTGTTCTCATTTATGGATTGGTTTTCAGGCTACAATCAGATTTTGATGGCACCCGAAGAAAGGGAGAAAATTGCTTTCACTACCACGTGGGAAACCTACTGATATAGGGTGATGTCGTTTGGTTTGAAGAATGCTGGGGCTACATATCAACGAGCTGCAACCACGATTTTGCATGATATGATCTATAAAGAGGTTGAGGTGTACATAGATGACATAATTGTCAAGTCCAAGGAAAGAGAGGGCCACTACACCGCCTTGAATAAATTTTTTCCAATGGATCAGAGAGTATCGGTTGTAGCTGAATCCTCAGAAATGTACTTTTGGTGCTACAATAGGGAAAATACTGGGGTTCTTGATCACACAGAGGGGCATCGAGGTCGATCATTCCAAAATCAAGGCCATCTTAGAAATGCCACCACCAAGGACAGAAAAGGAGGTACAAGGCTTTCTGGGTAAAGTGCAATTCATAAGACGGTTTATTGCAAAATTAACTTTGACTTGTGAACCACTGTTTGGTCTCCTGAAGAAAGGAAAGAAGTTCCAGTGGGATGATCGATGTCAAGTTACTTTTGAATGCAATTAAGCAATGTCTACAGAACCCACCTGTGTTGTCGCCGCCAGAGCCGGGAAAACCGTTGATTCTGTATATACAGTGATTGACATGACAATAGGCTGCATGCTTGCCCAGGAATCTGAGGATAAGGTGGAGAAGGCTATCTACTACCTGAGCAAGAAAATGTTGGATTATGAAGCCGCTACACTCAGCTGGAGAAGGCTTGTCTAGGCTTGGTATGGGCTACCAAGAAGTTGAGGCACTACTTGTTAGCTCATTCTGTAATACTGGTTTCGAGATTAGATCCCATCAAATATCTCTTCGAGAAACCAGCACTTACGGGTAGGCTAGCTCATTGGTTACTTCTCCTTTCCGAATTCGATCTGAAGTACATGATGCGCAAGTCTGTAAAAGGGAGAATAGTAGTTGAGTTCCTAGCTGATCACCCAGCAGAAGGGGATGAAGCAATAGAGTATCTATTCCCGGACGAGGCCCTTCTGCAGCTTGAAGAAGAGGTCTGGACTATGTACTTTGACAGAGCGCCTAATTAATATGGGTACAGGATAGGGGTGTTGATGATAGCACCCGACAATTCCCACATACCCTTAGCTTTCAAACTCCAGTTCAAAGTATCGAACAATGAAGTAGAGTATGAGGCATGTATTGCTGGCTTAGAAGCCGCCCTGGAACTAGAGACAAAAAGGTTAGACGTCATCAGGGACTCGAACCTGGTAGTGTCTCAAACGAAAGGATACTGGAAGGTGAAGGAAGAGAGGATGAAAATCTATCACCAAACTCTGGTCGTGCTAATTCCCAGGTTTGAGAAGTTAACCGTCACCCATCTGTTGAGAGAGAGCAACAGGTTCGCAATCACTTTATCAACTCTATCTTCTATGATAGACATCTCTCTGGAAGTCCGAATGCGTCCAATCATCATTGAACAGCAGTATGTGCCGGCCTACGAGCTGATTGCTGCCATAGATGAAGTACAAGATCAAAACCCCTGGTATTATGACATCTGGAACTTCTTGGAAAATGAAACTTATCCACCTGGGGCAAATACCAAAGATAGGAGGGCAATTCGAAGAATGGCTGCTCAGTTCATCGTCTGCGGGGATAAACTGTACATGTGGGGTCATCTCGGGATGCATAAGCTGTGTGTTGATGCTGAAGAATCTAAGCCCCTGATGGAGGCCATCCATAGAGGGGAGTGCGAAGCGCACATGAGCGGGGTGATGCTAGCCCTGAAGATTCTCAGATAGGGTTATTACTGGTCAACTATGGAGGAGCATTGTATTGGCTTTGTTTGGTGAGCCACAAATGCCAGATCCATGAAAACCGCATGAACATTCCGCCGTCAAAGTTGTACAACATGACTTCGGCATGGCCATTTTCAGTGTGGGAGATTGATGTGATTGGGGCAGTTACTCCGAAAGGGTCGAATAGGCATGAGTATATTCGGGTAACGATAGACTACTTTACAAAGTGGGTTGAGGCCCAAACCTATGCCTTGCTGAAGGCATCGCATGTTGCTAATTTCATCAGGAACAACATTATCTGTCGTTATGGGGTCCCGAATGAGATTGTTTTGGATAATGGTTTCCATTTCAAGAAGGAGGTGATCGAATTGTTGGAGAAGTACAATGTGGCTTTTCATAAGTCATCCACATATCGGCCACAAACCAACAGAGTTGTTGAGGCTGCCAACAAGAACATCAAGCACATTCTGCAAAAGATGGTGGAAACCTAAAGGGACTGGCCAGATAAGCTGCCAATTGCTCTTTGGGGCTACCGGACTTCAATTCGAACTTCTACTGGGGCAACTCTGTATTCCTTGGTCAATGGGATGGAGGTTGTTCTGCTATCAAATTTGAGGTTCCGTCATTACGGGTAATGGCTGAGTGCCAGATAGCTGAGGCAGATTGGCAGCAGAGCAGGTTTGAAGAACTCATGCTGTTTGACGAGAGAAGGCTGAAAGCACTGTATCACGTCCAAGGTTATCAACGACAAATTGCCAGGGCTTTCAACAAAAAGGTTAAGTCCAGGAATTTGAAAGAAGAGGATTTGGTGCTTAAAGATAACCGAGCTCCCATCCACGACCCTAGGGGCAAGTTTCAGACCTAATTGAACTGGTCCTTATATCATTAAGTCTATTTGGTTGGGTGGAGCTGTCGTGCTTATGGACCTAGATAGCCTAGAGTTCTCCCAGCCGATCAACATGGACAAGTTGAAGAAATACTATCCCTGAGTGGCTTACTAGGTCGAAAACCCGAAAGGGCAACCTAGGCAAAAGTTAGAGCACAGAAAATTTGAAGTAATAAAAACTGAGCTCGCAATGTTGAAAACCCAGAAAGGGCGGCCTTGGCAAAAGTTAGAGTGCAAAAGGAGAGTGTTAATACACGAGTGAACCTAAATCGAACTATGCAAGGCTTGATTCCCATCTGTGGGATGCGTAGGCAACTTCATTCTGAAGTCCAGCCATAAACACTTCTAAATCAACTTTGTCCATGTGATCATGTTGGTCATCTTTGTTTTTTCTGCATTCAAGAGCTCGGTTGTGATCTCCAGTGTAGTGCTATTTAGACAAGGGGCAACTTTTCAGTTGCTAGATCCGGGGTTGTGCATCTCGAGGATAGATTTCAGGCGTGTCTAGTTATGATCCATATCGAAATGGTTTTGAAAAGTTTTAATAAAAGTTGATTTTACTCAAATTAATCTTTTTACGACTTAGACCATTTTTAGACCAAATGGAAAATTTTCAATACCCACAACCTTCAATTTCATTGATTTTAATAAAGAGTTATTCGGCTCTTGAATACAAATTGAAGTTGCTTTTTATTACATTCATAAAAAAAACTTGAAAGTACAGATTAAAGCAATAAATTTGGGGCATAGTCAGGTGTTCCTACGTCCCCTCCCAGAGCTGGTAGAAGCTTCTGATGCCAAAGTAGGCCTGGTTTGTGCCTCTTCATCGAACCAAGCTATACACTCGTCAAAAAGGGCGCAGCTGAAAGTGGGAGTAGGGGCCAGAAGTTCTCTTGTTCTCCATGCTGTGGCATACCGAGCTAGCTGTGAGCCTCGGACCGGAAATGCAGTAGGGTACTCTATACCCTCTTCCGGGCAGATCTGATCATGCCCAAATTGATGCCTGAATCGAAATGGGAAGTAAAAGACATAGTGTGTCAAGCCAACCAACTGAATGCCCGGCTGGCGAGGCATGTTGTAGCTCATTGCCGATAGATTAAGCTAGGGGCAGCGCCAAGCAATGTTGACAGCAGATAGGCGTGCATCCATTCGCACTACCATCCCTCATCTGGGGCACCAACTAGTCGTTGTCGGAAGAAATAGCCGCTTGCTGAATATGTTGGGCATGAGTCTACCACTTTCAACTTGTCCATTAGCCTTATCTGGGGAGGAAAAAAAATAAGAGAGATTAACAAACAGAGAGGTGTACGTGGAAAGAAAAGTGAGAAAGGGTTTTGAAAGAAAAATAGAGCTTGAGGGCCAAGTGATGTGAGAAATACATATGTGAGAAGGGCGGGAAACATTACCTGTAAGAGTAGTGGACTCCCTGCGAATCTGGTTGTCTCCGGGCGATGGAAGGCATCCAAACCCATCAGAGTCTTAGCTAGTGTCATGCCAATGCAGCTCTTGCCCTCTTCAAACCTTGGGCAACCTCAATCAAATGGATGCTAGACCCTCCAAAGCCTGGGGCAAGCAAGAAATGAGAGAACATGCACAAGCAGAGGGCGTGTCGCCGAAAACTCTACCAAAGATGGTCACCGCGATCACCGGCGTCAGAAAACTGATGAATCAAGCTTAGAATATCAAGCTCTCCACCGTGAATCAAAGACCGTGCGTCATGCAAAGTAAGCCCACACATCCGTCCTAAGGCTTGAATGTCGCCAAAACGGAATTGGGACAAGATCTCTTCATCGCGCTGAGATTCTATCAAAGTTTGGAAATCTTCAGAAGTGGGACATATCTCTTGTCTGCCAAAGCTAAAAACATGAGTTACTGGATTCCAACACTTAGCCGCGGCATGGAGGAACGGAAAACACAGTGGGGTGCTGCTTAGCGTGAATAGTGCATTTATTCTAAAACCCAAAAAATTTAACTTTTCCGAGCCATCTAAAGCTGCAAGCCAATCAGAGAGTTTTTGGGCTAGAAATGCTTCCATTTGGGGCAAAAACAGAGTTGAAATGAAGGAACCACGGGACTGGAGCACTTCGTCTTCTTCCTCGGTCGCGCGGACTCTGGAGCACTGTCGCCATTGGCACCACTGTCTGAAGCTGAATCAGAGCCTGAACTGGAACCCTCTTTAGCCTCTCCAGCCTCACTACTGGCAGAATCTGAGCCGGTGTCGTCGCCTCCCCCATCAAATGGCTCAGACTGTCGACTCGCTACCTCAGCCTCCTTGCTCGTCTCATCATCATCATCGCCCAGAACGAGCTCTGAAGGGCCACTCTTGCTGCGGCTGCCTCTAGCTCTACCTCGGCTGTGTGTCTGAGCTTGTCTCCCTCTTATCTCTGTCGATAGGAGGGTGTCGAAGGTCCTCCCTCTGCTCCTGCTAGGGCGTATGATGGGGCTGGCATCTCGAAAGGAATCTAAAAATGGCAGTTTGTAAGAATGCATTAGTCATGGTGTATATGATTGCGGTGTATGTGCTGTGAGCAATAATTGATTGTAGTGTATGTATGCTGTGGGCAGTGTGTGGGAGCAGTGTATCGATGTAGTGTTTTGGTGCAATGTACCAGATCATTGAAGTGTGGAGAAGTTACAGTTCTAATGTGTTAGCAGAAAAACTTTGCGGCATGAAATGCAAGTTGAAAGAAATTATTGTGACCCTATAGAGGCTGAGCAGATCTAGGCTCGTCTGTACTATGTCTGTCAAGGAAGCCACGAGCTCAAGGGCCTGCCTGTGTACTCTATGGGTGCCTGCAAGTGCATTGAAGGGATCAGTATTCTATACAGCATAATTGAAATAAAGCAAATGCGCAAAATGTAAAGTTTGGTACATACCGAAGTCGGGCCTCGAACCTCGACAAGTGCATGACTAGCTGGTGCAGGCTCAATGGGGATCTGACAAGTCTCCGCAGAACGTCTCTGGTAAGTCAATGTAGTAGGCAGCTCTGGCCATCTAGTCTCCTGCCTCACCTCAGGATCTCTTCTCCTACGAGTCCTGGTTGCTCTGGCTCCTCTACCTCTCCCTCTCACAACTGGAGCGACAACTGGAGCTCTCGCTCCTTCACCTCCACGAGCGCCGGTCAGAGGCGGCGTCAGATGCGCCTGAATGAAGGTCGCGTAGTCGCCCTCCATATGGAAGAAGTCTGCATCTAGTCCTACCATGAATTGGATCACCTCCTCAGCAGAAAGTTTGTGTGTCTCTCTCATAGATGCTGGAGGTGCCATCGGTATAAACCAGGCAGGCAAGCTTAAGGTCTGGCACACGAAGTGCTCGCTCAAGAACCAAGCGCGGCAGATTGGTCCCTCAAGAAGAATATGATAGTGGGCAACGACCCTAGCAGCCTCATACTGGAATCTGGCCCCTGACGATATCACGTCCTATGGCTGCCATGTGATCTGAAAATAAGAAAATGAACAGATGATTAGTCATTATCAATTGAATATTGTGTGTATCAAACTAGTTGAAAAGCAGCATGACTATGTTTTGGGCTACCTCGCTCGCCGTGACCGTATTGAAATATTGTCGGAAGAACATGAAGCTCTCCCGGGTCCTACGACGGAGCTGGCCATCATACACCCGAGAGAACGGGACTGTCATTGGGGTCTCCCCTATAGGCCCTAGAGCAAGAGTCAGGAAGTATGCGTACACCCATAGCTGTAAGGAAAATGTGATTAATACAATGTATGAACAGAGTACAGAAAATGCAGAAGGTAGAATGCAGTACAATGCATGGAAACTACAATCTAGAACAGAGATTAGACTTTGTGTGTGCAGTGTGCTGTATGGAGTATATAGTGTATGTGCAGTGCACAGAAAATGCAAAGCAGAAAGCATACAGTGCAAGAGCAGATACAGAGAATGCAAAATGTACATGTGTTGCACAAATGTAAAGCAAGAAATGTTGAGCAAAAAATGTAAAAGTGAAGAGGGGGAACTAAGCTGTGTACGTCCGAGGCTCGCCAGTAGCCACCGGTCAAGGTCCCGCACATCCGAGAGGTCGAGCTCATGTATCCGTATAGAGTGGTGAGACCGGCTCCGCCCCAGTCGTAAAACGGGACTCGCTGCAGCACCACCAATACACGCAGAAAGTACAGGCCTACGGTATTCCACCTGTTCGAGAACAAGGTGGTACCAAAGAGGAATATGAGAAAGCCCCTGGCGTACTGCTCGGTCTATTCAACGTTCTCGGGCTCAACTCCTCTAAACTGCTCCTCAAACCAGCTGTATCGAACCATACCTAACCGAAGTGTCAGTGGCTGTGCCTCGAGCAGTGCGGCCCATGTAGCCGTCCACTCTCCCAAGTCAGGATCGAGAGGGATCAGATCACCTCCTACGCCTAAGTCGGTGATCATGGAGAAGTCGTACGGAGTCATCGTCATCTCCCCCGTGGAGGAGAAATGGAAGGAGTTGGTGGTATCCCACCACCTCTCCACAAGAGGCCCTAAGAGGGGGCGGCTCGCTGTGACCCGTGTGAAACTAGAGCAAAATAGACCGAAGTTGGTCCCGTCGATGATGTCACGGACCCCGGCTGGAAGCTCGTCGTACCAATCCCGAGCTGTCGTGGTACCGTAGCCTCGGATTGACCAGATCCATCCTGTTAATGCATGTGATGCAATTAGATCAAGTGAGGTGTAAAGTACAATTGAAAGTATAGTTGAATGCTGAGTAGTGATATATGAAGTATAATTGAATATGAAGCAATAGTGTATGAAATACAGTCAGATCAAGGCATGTGATGCAATCAGATCAAATCAGTGCAAGAAATGCAACAGCTAAAGGTGGTATTGCAGAAAAACGAAGTTTGAACCTCTACGGCTATGGCCGACGATTGAGACATAAGGTCTCTGAGTAAGAGGTCATCTGGCACGTCCTCGGCAAAATCAGTGAAGGCTTTGATGCCTCCCGCAACAGGTACCACGTGTGTCTCAGGGTGATACCTCATTGGATCAAATGGGCATATGCTAGGTGGTAATGGCTCCGGCTTGACCTCTGGCTCGGCTGCAAAGTCCGTTGCAAACTCTACCAGAGGAAGCACGGGGAAGCCCCCGTCATGTGGGACATCGTCTGCGATCTGAAATAGATGTAAGAGAATAAAAAATGTGGAAAAATGCGGAAAATGGTTAAACATTGAATAAGTTAAACCCTAGGAGAGAGAAAAAGTCAAAGAAAGTTGAAACCCGGGAAAAGTTTACTGACCTTGGGAGAAACTCGAGGGAAATCAAACTTGAATGGTGGAAATGACGAAAGAAGCGTCGAAATCAACTTCTGATCGGTTCAAAGCGGAGAGAATGAGACAGTTTTGCGAAGAAAAGTGTTTCTAGGGTGTTGGGAAACGCGTAGAACGCACGAATCTAGAGAGAAGAAGTACTTACAGATCAAGAGAAGACAATTTCGTGCAAGGGTTTGTGGGGAAATGAAGTTATTTTGGGTGTACTTAAAGAGCCATGGGTCAAAAGACCAATTTGCCCAAGTCTGCCATTGATGGCCGGCAGTGGCACATCGATGGCTGGCACCCTTTTATTGATGGCCGGTAGTGGCCACTTATAGCCGATAGGGGGCCGGCAGCCTCCTCTAATGGCCGGCAGCTTTCTAAAAGCACCCTTTGTCCTCTTGACCTTGATTTATGTCCTTGGATCCCAAGAAATGCAAGGTGTGCTCAAATCTTGATTCAAAGTGCCTCCGTGGAAGCCCAGAATCGCATTCGTGATTGCCATCACCTATCAACGCACACAAGGTGTATCCTTTTTAACATATTGTAACTCCCGGAGAGGTAAATCGGGAGTTGCCTTTGAGTTGTCTTTTCCAAACATGCGTTGTCATTACATAGAATATCCATGCATTCTGAATTGTCGCATTGAGCATGCATTCTAAGTTGTTGCATTGAGCATGCATTCTAAATTGTTGCATTGAACATGCACTCTGAATTGTCGCATAAAACATGCATTATTGTGTTGTGTAGAATATACACATTGCACTTGAGGTGCGTCGCTGATCTTTATTGCATAGAATATGCCTCTGCTTCATTTCTTGCATGTTCAGCATGGAGCATACCTTGAACATCATGTTATGATCATTCGTCTCACATGAGATATGTGTTGTATTGCATTGTACCTATCAAGTTTCTTTCTCATACATGCATGATATTGTATGTACAGTTCATTCAGAGGAATCCCGGGTAAAACCATTCCTCTCTTACTTCGTCATTGGTTAGAAACATTTGGGTACGCTCGGTGTTTACACCGACACCTTGCTCCGGTTAGAAGCGTTTGGACCGTGTGCCCAATGCTAATACCTCTTTGCTTCAGTTAAAAGCGTTTTTGGTTATGTGCCCGACGCTTATACCTTGCTTCGGTTAGAAGCGTTTAGATCGTGTGCCCGATGCTAATATCTCTTTGCTTCGGTTAAAAGCGTTTTGGGTTGTGTGCCCAACGCTTATACCATGCTCCGGTTAGAAGCGTTTGAACCTTGTGCCCAACGCTAATACCTCTTTGCTTCGGTTAGAAGCGTTTTGGGTTGTGTGCCTGACGCTTATACCATGCTTCGGTTATAAGCGTTTGGACCGTGTGCCCGACGCTAATACCTCTTTGCTTCGGTTAGAAGCATTTGTGGTTGTGTGCCTGACGCTTATACCATGCTCTGGTTAGAAGCGTTTGGACCGTATGCCTGACGCTAATACCTCTTTGCTTCAGTTAGAAGCGCTTTGGGTCGTGTGCCCGACACTTATACCATACTTCGGTTAGAAGCGTTTGAACCATTTGCCTGACTCTTGTACCACCTTCTTCTTGGCTAGACACATTGGGTCGTGTGCCCGATGTCTACCTTGTTCTTGGTTAGAAACATTGGGACGCGTTCTGATGTTTATACCGCTCTCTAGTGTTTACACCGCTTCCTTTGCTCCTCTCGCGTGTAACACGCTAGGATGTGTTTTGTTTGAGACTTCGGGTACACCCAATAGTCGCTAGCAGTTAAGATTGCATAATTTTCTTACATCCATTCTACTGAAACATGTGAGACTGCAGTATCTTATTCCCTTGCTTAAAATATTGCATTTACCAAGCCTAGTACTTGCATTCAAATGCTTCATTACAGCTCTCTTTGCATAATCATAAGTTATGCTCTTGCATCATGCATGTCCTTTGCATTTTTCCCAGCCTGCAGGCGCATCTATATTGTTATCTTGTTTGTTTTTCTAAGTCTTCGGCCTTGTCAAAAATGGGTCGTCTCTAGGCTTTGACATTCACTCCCGTCATTTCATGACTTTCGAGTTCTGACAAAGAGGGGCAACTATAGACACCCCATTTTTGACCGTCCTCAAGACTTGGATGTGCTTGTAGGTACATCTAGTGACAAGTTTGATTGCTCGCTGAGCGCTCAACTTTCACGACGGAATGCTCTAGGTTTGATCCTTCAAGACCCCATTTCCATTCTGTCTCATTTTTGGACCATGCTTTGGTTCCTCCATATTGTTGTTCATCATGGCCTGCCCGTCATGATCAAGGGCTGCCGGCCATGGTCTTTGCCCAGCCGGCCATCAATGAGGCACTGCCGGCCATCACTGATGGCCGACCGGCCACTAATGTGTTAACAGATATTTTTTGCGGATATTTTGACAGCTATTTGCACAAATGAGCTCATCTGCAACCACGTGGATGGTTGGATTTGTTTGAAGGCTCCTTGCATCTCCTATATATAGAGACCTTCCTCTTGCATGCAAAGGGTTACAAAGTTTTGAGCTGAGCCAAAATTCTCTCTCTCTCTCTCTCTCCATAATCCTCTCTCTCTACATTTTAGGCTTGAAAGTGTGTTTTCTCTTCACCTTTGCACTAGCACCCTTAGCCAAACACATTCACCTTAGTATTGAGGATCTTGGAGGCCTTGTTTGAGCTCCTTGAAGTGGTTTTAGCTTGGTTTTGGCTCAGAAGCTTGTTGTTTTGCTATTGTCTTCAAGGGTAAGAAGTTACCCCTTTTTAAGCTTTGTTTTGCTTCATTGGTTGGCCACCCTTGCATGTTGTTTTTGGCCTAGTTGTCAACTACAAAAACCTTTATTTTCAAGTGTTTGAAATGGTAGTTTGAGGCCCTCTTATGGTTGGGGGTAGTCTACCCTCTTTTGTAGCTTATTTGCTAAGCTTTTGAGCCTTCTTCCTTAGCCTTTGAGGCACCCTTTGTTTGGCCTTTCTACAACTGAAACTCAGGGGAATTTCAGTGGTAGAAACCATGTTTTGAGGTCCAAATTAGGACGGAGTGGCCTCCCCTCCTTGCTTGTTGGTTGCATGTGTAGATGGCCTAATAGTTGAGCATGTTTTTTTACCATCTCATGGCTTGAGCTCAGCATATTTTTGGTCCTATTTTGGCATGTTGTAACTCTGTTTTTGGCTAGTTGAGTCATGCCTTGCTTGCTTCTTACACTTGTAGTGTAATCATGCTCATTAGCCTTAATGTGCTTGCTATTTTGGCCTATTATTCTAACTTACTTTGGTTACAATCCAACATGTTTTTGCTCATATTTTAGCATGCGTGAACTCTATTTTGAGTGGTCTTGATCATATGAGGCTTGCTTTGTATAGCAATAGTGTAAATGGCCTTGACTAGCTTTGAGTTTCAAGGTCTTTAACATGTTGTGCTTGTGATGTTTGCATGTTTTAGCATCATTTAGCATGTGATTTCAGAGCATATAACTCCATCACACACTCACATATATCACTTCTTCATGGTGTTTGAGGGGTGTGCTTTGTGCCTTATTTATGAGTCAATACATGAGCATGTTTTTCTTGCTTTTCATGCTGCCATCTCAGCACATTTTGGCCAATGTTTTGGCATGTTTGAGGTCTTTCCATTGTCGGTTTGATCATTTGAGCATTATATTGGATGTTCCTAGTGTTGTGTCCTTCACTAGTTTTAATGCTTAAGTCTTTTAGCATGTTGTGCACGAGTTGTTTGCATGTTAGAGTCTTGTTTTGCATGCCATTTCAGCACTGAAATTCTGTTGTCTCCCTCACTTCTTCATCTTTTGACTTGTTTTCAGGCTCGATTGGTCTTAAGGTTGTGCTTAAGCCATGGGATTGAGGCTTATGCTTAAATGGCTTTAACCCTCTTTTGGGGGTTCCTCCTAGTCAAAGGCATGGCCTCTCCCATGTCTTAAGTCATCTTTTGATTGACCCCTCTCTTATTAGAGGACTTTCACATTTGGACAAATCTATTAATGAATGGTTTGGTAATGTAAAATGTATAAACAAGAATCGAATCAAGTAAAACATGTTAAGATAAGCATGTTATGTGTGCATTGCATTGTGTTCAATCGGACGTTATATTGAACACAAGGTGAACTGGTCCATTTCATACTCAAAGTGATGAAAATGAGCCAATTCCCCTTTGTCTCCATTTCCTTTGATCTTCCATGATAAAGTAATTGTCCTAAAGTCTTGTTTGTCTTGCATTTATTGAAATGTGGGCAAGTTGGATCTTTGGCCATCATGCATTGCATGCTTGATTGATGGTCTTGGATCCAATGGTGACTCTCCCTTGATGTTTTGAGATGATAAGGACGGGCATAGCACATACATGCCCTAGGGAGACCCTCTATTTCCTCTGTTTTGTGCTCTGTTGCAGTTTGGTGTCACAGCACACCAGTGGCCTGCACCCTTTCATTATTGGTCGGCATCCATGCATTGTTGTCTGCTAGAGGCCCATCCTTAGTCGGCAGATGGCTGGCAGAAGCTTCTCATGGCCAGCAGGCCACTGGTGCACTCCCCAGCATTGGTTTGGTAAGTTTCAGGATCAAGTTCTTGAAGACACTCTGCAAACAGAGCCTCTAAAGAACAAACCGGAAGGCTTTTCGGGGCGAGAAACCGAATGCAAGCATGCATGTTCAACTTTTTGAAACAGAGTTGAGGCAGTGGATTTAGCATTTTACTTGTTTATTTGATGTACATTTGGTTTTGTAATTTAATTAATTGATGTGTTAATTAGTTAATTGTTGTAATAATTAGTAATTAGTTTGCTAGTCATTCGATTGATTTGTAATAATTAGTCTAATTAGCTTAATTAGATTAGTTTGATTAGGTTAGCTTAGATTTGCTTAGCTGTTATTCATTCGAACCCTCCGTTGCGAGGGCAAAATGTTGTAATAAGGGTGCGTGTGTGTGTGCATGTCTTCCAACCCCACATTTTTCTCCCTTTTATTTACCCGCTTTCGATGGTTAGATTAGGGTACGTTTTGTTTAGCATACCTGATGCTTGCATGTTTGCATCATTCATTTTGTCTTGCATGCACCAGGCTCGACGCATCATTCAAACTGCATCTTATTTCAATACACTTACTTGAATACGTGTTCAAAGCATGTTGTCAAGTGTTGCATTCATATGCCATATTAGATAGTCGTGCCTATTAATTGCATTTTGCATGTGTTGTATTAGGCATTTTGTATAATTAGGATCATACATGATTTCTAACTAATTTTTTGTTTTGGCTCGGAGTACACTGTAAGTACGCTTTAGCATCCTTGGGTGAGTGTAAGTGTTGTCGTGACAACATGCTTGCCACGAGGCTATTTGCTTAAGTGTTTTAACTGCATGAATGCCTATGGATGAAGGCTTTGTTGCTTGAATTGGAACAATTCGATAAATGTGAGTTTTAAGCCCACTTTAAGGGTGCCAAATCATGTTTTAAAGCCCACTTGAGGGTGGCAAATCCGCGCTTTAGCCCACTTGCGGGTGGCACTTTCAAACCATTTTCGAAAAATAAACACGAATTGTTTTGTTCCAATTCTTGCGATTGAGTCTATAGTTGTGTGTTGTGCGCATCACATAGTAAGTTAGCTTAATAACCGGACAGGCACACATGAGGTTTATAAAACAACATATCATGTTTGGTAGAGGCTGATCGTTTGATCGGGCGAGCGGTGGTGCTCATGTTATGACCTTCCCCTCTTGTACCTAAGTTCCCGAGCCAAGGCAAAACGTTCTCTTGTTCGCCAGAAAGGGCACAACTGAAAGTGGGAGCGGAGGCCAAAAGTTCTCTTGTTCTCCATGCAGTGGAATACCGAGCTAGCTGTGTGCCTCGGATCGGAAATGAAGCTGGGTATTCTATCTCCTCTTCCGGGCAAGTCTGGCTATGTCCGAACTGACGCCTGAATCGAAATGGGAAGTAGAAGACACAGTGTGTCAAGCCAACCAACTGAATGCTAGGCTGCCGGGACATACTGTAACTCATCTCAGGTAGATCAAACCAAGGGCAGCGCCAAGCAATGTCAATAACAGATTTGTTGCACATCCAGTGGCACCACCATCCCTCATTTGGGAAGTCAATTAGCCATGGACGGAAGAAATAGTCACGTACTAAATACTTGGGGTAAGCATCCACTACTTTCAACCTATCCATCAGCCATACCTGGGGAGAGATAAAAAATAAGAGAGATTAAAGAATAGAGAGGTGTACGTCGAGAGAAAAAGTAAGAAAGGCTTTTGAGAGAAAAACAGAGCCTGAGGGTCGAGTAATGTGAGAAACACATGTGAGAAGGATAGGAAACATTACCTATAAGAGTAGTGGACTTCCTACGAACTTGGTTGTTTCCCGGCGGTAGAAATATCCAAGCCCATCAAAGTTTCGGCTAGTGTCAACCCGATGTAGGCCTTGCCCTCTTTCAAGCCTTGGGAAACTTTAATCAAACGAATGCTAGACCCTCCAAAGCTAGGGGCAAGTAGAAAATAGGCCAACATACACAAGCAGAGGGCATGTTGCTGAAAACCTTGCCAAAGACAGTCGCCACGGTCACCGGCATCAGAAAAACGATGAATCAAGCTTGGGATATCCAACTCCCCGTTGTGAACTAAAGTACGAGAATCATGTAAAGTGAGCCCGCACATCCTTCCTAAAGCTTGGATGTGGCCAAAACGAGACTGGGGCAAGATCTCCTCGTTACGTCGGGATTCCATCAAAGCTTGGAATTCTTTGATTGTGGGACATATCTCTTGTCCCCTGAAGCTAAACACATGTGTAATTGGATTCCAACATCTAGCTACGGCATGGAGGAACGAAAAACACGGTGGAGTACGACTTGGTGGGAATAGTGCGTTTATCCTGAAACCCCGAAAATTCAACTTTTCCGAGCCATCTAAAGTCACAATCCAATTGGAGAGCTTTTCGGCAAAGAATAGCTCCACTTGGGACAAAAATAGAGCTGAAATGAAGAAACCACGAAGCTGGAGCTTTTGTGGAAGATAAGGCAGTGAGTGGACGACAGGTGTCAATATTTCGGAGGTTATGTTCATTGATGGCCGGCAGGGGTTTATTGATGGCCGGCAGAGGCTCGTCAATGGCCGGCAGGGGCACATTGATGGCCGACAGGCCATTCCCCATAGCCGGCAACCTCCCTTTCATGCTCACTGATCTCCTGTGTGAAGATTCAGTTGTTTTCAGCAGTTGTATTCTGTTATTGGCACCTTTCGAGGTCATGTCTTGGTCCTTTTAGGGCTTGAGCATGTTTGTTTAAGTTGCAACCATCTGGATTTTTTTATTGAGTTGTATTTATGTTGTTTATCGAGTTGTTGCAATTTACTTATTGAGTTGTATTTACTTTGATTAGCCTATCAAGACTTTGTGTTGTTTATCGAGTTGTTTGTTCTTTCAGTTGTTAGTTGGTTCACTACCTGATTAGGACAATGCAATTTGAATGTACAGTTTACAACAAAGATCAATCTCATTTTCATGTTGTGCGATGTTATGAGATGCTTTGAATGCAAAATGCAACACTTTTTAAACCAAAGTTAAGTTTTCATTACAATCATGGTTTGTTTTTGCAAAAGAGTACAAGTTTTCAAAGAAAATAAAAATGCTAAAGGCTGTATAATGTGCTAACACTGGTAGAAAAAAGAAAACAAAACAAAAAGCATCTAGAAGAGCGCTGGTTGTATCAAGCTAGAGAGGCCCTCTTCGTCCTCTTCCTCGGCGGAGCGGACTCTGGAGCACTGTCACCATCGGCACTGCTATCTGAATCAGAATCAGAGTCTGAACGGGAGCCATCCTCAGCCTCTCCAGCCTCTCCACTAGCAGAATCTGAGTTGGCTTCGCTGTCTCCATCCTTAGATGACTCTGACTGTGGACTCGCAGCCTCTTCACCCTCGTTCATCTCATCATCATCGTCGCCGAAGATGGCCTCTGAGGGGCCACTCTCACCGCGGGTGCCCTTAGCTATACCTCGGCTGTGTGTTGGAACCTGTCTCCCTTTCCTTCCTGCTGCTGGAGGAGGTACTGACGATCCTACTGCGGCTCCTGCTCGACATCCGGTGGAACTGGAGCCTGAAAAGGGATCTGAAAAGGACAGTTTGTCAGAATGCATTAGTTGCAATGTATATCAGATGCAGTGTATAGATGCAGTGTATGCTCGCAGTATATGGGTGCAGAGTATCTGTGCGGTGTTTTGATGCAATGAATCAGATCAGTGTAGTTTGGGGCAGATTACAGTTAAAATACTAATGCGTCAGCAGAGAATTTCATAGTATGAAGTGCAAATATAAGGAAATTACCGGGATCCTATAGAGGCTGAGCAAGTTCATGCTCGTTTGAACCATCCCCATCAGAGAAGCCGCTAGCTCGAGAGCCTGCCCGGTGTACTTTATAGATGCCTGCAAATATGTTTTGAGACGATCAGTGGTATATGAAGCATAACTGAAATGAACTGAGTGCACAAAATATAAAGTATGGTACATACTGGGGTCGGGCCTTGAACTCCGACAAGCTCATGACCAGCTAGTGCAGGCTCAATGGGAATCTGATAAGTCTCTCCAGAATATCCCCAGCAAGTCAGTGAAATAGGCAGCTCTGGCCATCCGGCTCTCTGTCTCTCTCCAGAATCTCTCCAACCCCAAGCCCTGGTCACTCTAGCCCCTCTGCCTCTCTCTGTCGTAGCTAGAGCTCTCACTTCCTTACCTCCACGAACGTCGGCTAGAGGCGGCATCAAATGTGTTAGGATGAAGGTCATGTAATCACCCTCTACACGGAAGTAGTCTCCCTCCAGGCCTACCATGAACTGGATCACCTGGTCGACAGATAGTCTGTGTGTCTCCCTCATGGACGCTGGGGGTGCCGTCGGAATAAATGGGGTAGCCAGTCCTAAAGTCTGGCAAACGAAGTGCTCGCCCAAGAACCACGCACAGCAGATCAGGCCCTCAAGAAGGATATGACAGCGAGTGACGACCCTGGCTGTGTCATATTGGGCTCAGAGCCCCGATGGTATCGCGTCCCACGGCTGCCATGTGATCTAAAAATAAGAGAATAAAAAGATGATTAATCGCTGTCAATTGATTAATGAGTGTATCAAGTCTATTGATAAACAGAATAAACTTTGTTTTGGGTTACCTCATACGCCGTAACCACATCAAAGTACTCACGGAAAAACATGAAGTTTTCACGGGTCCTACGGCGGAGCTGGCAGTCATATACCCGAGAAAACGAGACTGTCGCCAGAGTCTCCTCTATGGGCTCTGGAGCAAGAGCAGGGAAATATGCGTACCCTCACAGCTGCAAGGAAAATGTGATCAATACAGTGTATGAGTAGACATAGAAAATGCAAGGCAGAAAACACGCAATGCATGGGCAGATACGGAGAATACAGAGCAGAAAGTACATGTGCAAATGTAGAGCAAGAAATGCTAAGTAGAAAATGTAAAGTGAGAAGACAGAACTAAGCTTTGTACCTCCCAAGCTTGCCAGTAGTCGCTGATCAAGCTCCCACTCATACGAGAAGTTGAGCTCATGTATCCATACATGGTGGTGAAACTGGCTCCACCTCAGTCGTAGAACTAAACTCGCTGGAGTACTACCAATGCGCTCAGCAGGTATAAGCCCACAGTATTCCACCTGTTCGAGAACAAGGTGGTACCGAAAGGAACATAAGGAAGCCCTGGCGTACTGCTCTGTCGCCTCGGCTGTCTCGGGCTCAGACCCCCTGTACTGCTCCTCAAACCAACTATACTGGACCATGCCTACCCGGAGTGTCGACGGGCATGCCCCAAGCAGTGTGGCCCATGTTGCCTCCCACTCTCCCATATCAGGGTCGAGAGGGATCGGATCGCCCCCTACGCCTAAGCCAATGATCATGGCAAAATCGTAGGGAGTCATCGTCATCTCCCCCATGGTGGAGAAATGGAAGGAGTTAGTGGTATCCCACCACCTCTCCACTAAAGTCCCTAAGAGAGGGCTGCTCGCTACAGCCCGCGTCAGGCTAGTGCAAAACAGACCGAAGCCTGTCTCGTCAATAATGTCGCGAACTCTAGCCGGGAGCTCGTCGTACTAGTCACGAGCGGTCATTATACCGTAGCCTCTGAAAGATCAGGATCCGTCTTACAATAATACATGAGATGCAATCAGATCAAGCAATGGAAGTGCAGTTGAATACAAAGCAGTAACGTATGGTGTGCAGTCAGATCAGCGCAGTTTATGTAGTCAGATCGAAACAGTGCAAGAAATGCAAATAGTTAAGGGTAATACTGCAGAAAAACAGTGTTCGTACCTCTACAGCAACGGCCGACAAATGAGATGCTGGCTCTCTCAGAAGAAGGTCATCTGGTGCATCCTCAGCGAAGTCGGTGAAAGCCTTGATGCCTCCCGCAACAGGTACTATGTGTGTCTCAGAGTGGTACCTCGCTGGGTCAAAAGGGCGTATGCTCAGTGGTAATGGCTCCGACTCGGCCTCTGGCTCGGCCTCAAAGTCTGCCGCAAACTCTACCAGACGAAGCGTGAGGAAGGCCCTATCATGAAGGATATCGTCTGGCATCTGAAATGGATGCAAGAGAAGCAAAAGTAAGGAAAAATGCGAAAATGGGTGAAACTTTGAAAAAGTCAACCCTAGGGGAGAGAAAAAGTCAAAGAAAGTCAAAACCCGGGAAAGTGTACTAACCTTGGGAGAAACTCGAGGGGAATGAGCCTAGAACGGTGGAAATGAAGAAAGAAGCGTCAAAACCAAATTCTGATTGGTTCAAAGTGAAGAGAACTAGAGGGTTTTAGTGAAGAAAATATTTTTAGGGTGTTGGAAAACGCGTAGAACGTGTGTATCTAGAGAGAATAAGCACCCAGAGAGCAAGGGAGAAGAATTTCGTGCAAGGGTTTGTAAGGAAATGGTGTGCCATCACTTGTTTTTAAAAACCCAAGGGTGAAAGGACAAAAATTCCCAAATCTGCCATCGATGGTCGGCAGTGGCACATCGATGGCCAGCACTGTTGTATTAGTGGCCGGCAGGGGGCCAGGAGCCTTTCCTGATGGTCGGCGAGGTCCCCAAGCTTCCTCTGCCTCTTTTTCTTTGATCTGTGTCCTTGGATTCCAAGAAGTGCAAGAGGTGTGCAAAATTTGGTTCAAGATGTCTTCGAGGAGGCTCAGAATTGTGTTTCCAGTGTGCAATGGTCATCATTCGTCAACTTGAACAAGGTGTATCTTTTTTTTTTAACATACTACAACTCTTCTGAGAGGTAAATCGAAAGTTTCTTTTGAGTCATCTTTATCGACATGCTTTTGTCATTGCATGAAATGTGTGGCCTGGAATATGTATTGTGAATTGTTTCATGGATCATGTGTCACCATGATTGCATAGAATATGCATGTTGCATTGAGTGTGCGTCATTGATTATTTTGCATAAAATATACATGTTGCATTAAATATATGTTGTTGATTATTTTGAACAGGCTTCCTCTCTTGCATGTTACGCATGAAGCATACCTCTAACATTGTGTTACGGTTATTCGTCTCGCATAGAACATGCCTTTGTATTACATTGTATTTGTTAAGTTTTCTTTTCGTGCAGGCACGATATTGTATGTACGGTTCATTCAAAGCTGGTGCAACTAGACGATATTGTATGTACGGTTTGTTCGGAGGAACTCCAAGTGAATTCATTCTTGTCCTTTGAACACCCCTTGTTTTGGTTAGAAGCATTTGGCTACACCCGGTGCTTACACCACTACTCCGTGTTGGTTAGAAACACTCGGGTACGCCCGGTGTTTACACCGACACCCTTTTGGTTAGAAGTGTTTGGGTCGTGTGCTCGACACTTATACCTCGTTTTGGTTAAAAGCGTTTGGACTATGTGCCCGACGCTTATACCTTGCATTGGTTAGAAACATTCGGGTACGCTCGGTGTTTACACCGACACCCTTTTAGTTAGAAGCGTTTGGGTCGTGTGCTCGACGCTTATACCTCGTTTTGGTTAGAAGCGTTTGGATTGTGTGCCCGACACTTATACCTTGCGTTGGTTAGAAACATTCGGGTACGCCCGGTGTTTACACCGACACCCCTATTGGTTAGAAACACTCGGATACGCTCGGTGTTTATACCACTCCTTTGGTTAGAAGCGTTTGGGTCGTGTGCTCGACGCTTATACCTTGTTTTGGTTAAAGGCGTTTGGGTCGTGTGCTCGACGCTTATACCTCCTTTGGTTAGAAGCGTTTGGACCGTGTGCCTGACGCTTATACCACCCGTTTCGGTTAGAAGCGTTTGGAATGTGTTTCGATGCTCATACTACTGTGTTTTGATTAGAAACATTGGAACGTGCTTTGATGTTTATACCACCCTCCGGTGTTTGCACCGCTCCTTTTTCCCTCTCACGTGTGCCGCATTAGGACGCTTTGGTTAAATGCATCTGGATGGATTCCAATGCTTATACCGCTTTTCATTTTGATTGCATAATATTTCGATGTGTTTCAATTATTATCACTATTCTCTATGGCTCAGAACCTTAGGACGTGTCTTTAGGTTCATACCACTTCTTTCCTCGTGTGTGCCACGCGTTAGGGTCTTGTTTGCCGCCTCAGGTGCGCCCGACGGTCGATGTTCTTTACCTTTTCTGCGTGAGGCGCAGTTAAGATGGCATAATTTTCTATCATCCTTTCTGCATGAAATGTGGTTTGGTTCATGTTTACTTGCTTATGTACGAGTTTACTGTAGCATTTCTTTGCATAACACTTGCATCTAGATGCTTCATTACAGCCTCATTGCATGATCATAAGTTATATGCTTGTATTGTGCACATCATTTGCATCTTCCCCCAACCTATGGGCACATCTATATTGTTATTTTGAATGTCTATCTAAGTCTTCGGCCTTGTCAAAAATGGGTCGTCTTTGGACTTTGACATTCACTCACGTCATTTCATGACCTTTGAGTTCTGTCAAAGAGGGGCAACTGTAGACACCCCATTTTTTACCGTCCTCAAGACTTGGATGTTCTTGTAGGTACATCCATTAATGAGTTTGATTGCTCGTCGAGCACTCAAATGCCGCGGTGGAATGCCACAGGTTTGAGCTTTCCTAACTCTGCATCAATTCTGCCTCATTTTTGGACCATGTGTTGGTCCTTTTAGCATGCTGTTTTTGGTGCACTGTCGGCCACTTTTGGGCACTCCGGCCATGGACTTTGGCCTGCTGGCCATTGATGAGCCCTTCCGGCCATCAATGAGCCCCTGCCTGCCATCACTGATGGCCGACCGGCCACCAGTGCATCGGTAGATATTTTTGTGATATTTTTGCCAGCTTTTTGCACAGGTTAAGCCATCTGCTTGCACGTGGATGGTTAGATTTCTTTGAAGAGCCTTTGTATCTTCTATATATAGAAGCCATCCTCTTACATGTAGGGGGTTACAAAATTTTGTGAGCAAAATTTCTCTCTCTCTCTCTCTCTAGAATCCTCTCTCTCTCTTGATTATGTGCTTGAAAGTGAGAATTCTCTACATACTTGAACTAAGAACCTTGACCAAACACCTTCACCTTCGAGCTGAGGTTCTTTGAGGCTCGGTTTGAGGTCTTAAGTTTGGTTTTGGCTCAGAATTTTAGCTGTTTTGTTGTTGTGCTTCAAAGGTATAAGCTTACCTCTATTAAGCTTTATTTTGGTTAAGTGCTTGGCCATCTTTTTACACTAGTTTGAGGCTAGTTTTAACCTCTAAAAAACTTTGTTTTAAAGGATCTAAAATGATGGTTTAAGCCTTGTTTAGTTAGGGGGTGGTTTCCTCTTTTTGCTTCTTGGCTTGCAAAGCCTTTTGAGCCACCTTTCAAAGCTCTTGAAACACCCTTTTCTTGGCCTTTTAACCAATGAATTCTAGGGGAATATTAGTGGTAAAAAGTTAGTTTTGAGGTCCAAAATAGGAGGGGGTGGCCTCCCCTCCTTGTATCTTGTTTGTATGTGTAGTTGGCTTAACATATGAGCTCGTTTTTCTACCTCCTTGAGGCTCTATCTCAGCATGTTTTTGCTACTGATTTAGCATTCTTTAGCTCTGTTTTGAGCTGTCTTGGTCACATGAACTCTCACATATATCACTCTTTCATTGCTTTTGAGAGTTGTGCTTTGTGTCTTGCTTGCGAGCAAACATGTGCGCATGATTTTCTTGCCTTTTATGCCTAAGTTTCAGCATATTTTAGCCACTGATTTGGCATGATTTAGCTCTGTCCAGAGCTGGTTTGGTCATTTAAGCTTGATAATGCATGCCTCTAGTGTAGTGCTCTTCACTAGTTTCAATGCTTTTGGCCCTTAACATGTTGTGCATGTGTTGCTTGCATGTTTTAGCATTATTTGTCATGCCATTTTAGCACTAAAAAGGTCTTCATCCTCCCTCATTTTTTCATTTTTCTATTTGTTTTGAGGGTTGATTAACCTTATGTTAGTGTTTAAGCTTGAGGTAGAGCTTGTGTTCGAGGGCTTTAACTCTTTTTTGAGGGTTCCTCCTAGCTAAAGGCATGATCTCTCTCATGTCTTAAACCATCCTTTGGTTGACCCCTCTCTCATTAGAGGACACTCATCTTGGACTTAACCAATTAAAGAATGGCTTGGTAATGCTAAAATGAGTAGATAAAATGAATCAAGTAAAACATGACCAAGATAAGAATGTTGTTGCATTGTGTTCAATCAGACGTTGTATTGAACACAAAGTAGATTGGTCCATTTCATACCCAAAGTGATGAAATGAGCCAATCTCCTTTATCTCTATCACCCATGATCATGCATGATAGGGTGGTGGTACTTTGAGTCTTGTTTTGTGCATTGATTGAAAGTGCACAACTTGGATCTTTGGCCATCATGCATTGAAAATGCTTGATTGGTGGTTTTGGATCCAAGGAATGCCACTCCTTTGATGTTTTGAGATGATAAGCAGAGGCACAGTACAAACATGTCCCTGAAAAACCTCTATTTTCCCTCTGTTTGTGCTCTGTTGCAGTTTGGTAACTCAGCACACCAGTGGCCGGCAGTGCTTCATCTTTGGCCGGCATGGCTCACTTTTGGCCGGCAGTAACCCGGCAGCAAGCCCTCATGGCTGGTAGGCCACTGGTACATTCCTTGACATGGAATTGGTAAGGTGGAGCAGAAAGTTTTTGGAGTAACCCTGCAAACAGAGCTTCTTAAGAGCAAACCGGAGGGCTTTTTGGGGCGAAAACCGAATGCATGCATCTTCCATGTTCTAAAGCAGAGCTGAGGCAGAGTAGATTGTCGAGCCTATTAGTTACATTTTTGCATGTATTGCATTAGGTATCTTGTATAGTGAGGATCATGCATTGATTTCTAACAAGCTTTTGTTTTGGCTTGGAGTACACTGTAAGTTTTATGCTTTAGCATATTTGCATGAGTATGAGTGTTGCTATGATAGCATACTTGCATGAGTGTGAGTGTTGCTATGATAGCATGCTTGCCATGAGGCTATTTGCTTAAATGTTTAACTGCATGAATGCCTGTGGATGGAGGCTTTGTTGCTTGAATTGGGACAATTCGACGAATGTATGTTTTAAGCCCACTTTGCAAAGTGGCAAATCATGTTTTATGCCCACTTTAGGGTGGCAAATCCGCGTTTTAGCCCACTTAAGGGTGGCATTTTCAAACCATTTTCGAAAACAAACATGTCAAGAATTGTTCCAAATCTTGTGACTTAGTCTATACTTGCTTGTGTGCGTCACGTAGTAAAGTTAGCTAATAAATCGGAATAAGAACACATGTGTTTATAAAACAACATATCATGCTTAGTAGAGGCCAATCTTTGATCGGGCGAGTGGGGGTGCTCATTTCAGGACCTTTCCCTCTCGTACCTAAGTTCCCGAGCTAAGGCAACTTTGGTGATGACGGACACGTGGCCTTTGGCACGAGTCAGGGTTTCCTAAATTTTCAAAAAAAAATATTTATGTGGCGACTCTGTAATCTGGCAAAGCAGTCCAATTTTGGCATTATTTGATTTAAAATCTGATTTTCCAAAAATGATTTGCCGGATTAAACTCTTTGGTGTTTATCAATTTCACATTGCACTTGTGAGACTAGATTTAGAACCGTGACAGAGTCCGAACTGTAGGACCAATTACAGCTTCTCCCAAAGGGGATGCAAGAAGCAAGTCGAGTCTACAGTAGCGTAGGCCAGGCCAATTGTGCAACCTACAAAAAACCGTCTCACCGTAATTGAGAGGTTCAAGAAGTTAGGGCTCCATCATTTTCTAGATCACCAAATCCTATAGAGCCAGAGGCTTGGTTATGGAGGGTAGAGCAGATATTTTCTGTGATGGAAGTATCAAACGAGCAGCAAGTTACACTTGATAGTTTTATACTGGTGGAGGAGGCCGAATATTGGTGGGAGGCAACACAATCCCTACTTACGGCTGGTGGCACCAGAGGATTGACCTGGAACCAATTCACTAAGGTTTTCAATGACAAGTACTTTCTAGATACCTATCGGTATGAAAAAGAGACAGAGAGAGAGTTCCTTCGGCTAGAGCAAGGGGATTTGACTGTAGCCCAGTATGAAGCTAAGTTCATTTCTTTATCTCGTTTTGCCCCTTCGTTTGTGGATGATGAGGAGGTAAAATGTCGTTGTTTTACAGATAGAATGGATTTGGACATCAATCTTGTATTCGAGTATTGGGAATAACTAACTATCCAACCTTGGTTGATAAAGCCTTAATAACTAAGAAAGATGTCATAGAAATGAGGTTAGCAAAACAACAGAAGAAGCGCCACCTTAGTTTATCCTATTATGAGAACACATCTAATAGACCATCCAAGAGAGGTGGTCATGGTTATGGTTCAGTCAAGAGCTCAAGTGCATATCAAAAAAATAGAGAGCATCCTATCCCAACCCAAAGCATTTCTAATTAGCGTCATGGACAGTCTAGTGGGACATTATCTCAATTTACTCGAAGTGTTTGCAGGCAATGTGGGCGAGCACATACAAGCATATATTATGCTGGTACCGACTTATGTTTTCGTTGTGGCCAGAAGGGTCATTTGGTGAAAGACTGCACAGTTCCTAAGATGACGAAATTTGGAGATACATGAGCTTGCTTCAATTGTGGACAACCTGGACATTTGGCTAGAGATTGCACTCGAACCGCTTCATCTGCTAGTATTGGAGTTGGTAGTAATAGAATTTCAAGTGGAGGCCGAGGAGGAGGCCACGTTGGGACTAGGTTTGGCAAGTAGAATAAAGGAGGTGTTCAATCCAATAGACAAACCTCAAAGGGGAGAGTTTTTGCTTTGAGTCAATGGGATGCTCAGACTAATCTGAAGGTGGTGACAGGTATTATTTATGTGTTCAGTAGGAAGGCACATGTACTTATTGATCTGGATTCTGCGCATTCTTTCGTATCCATCTCATTTTCTTTGCATGTTGATAAACCTATTGAACCTCTAGGCTATTGTTTATCCATTACTACTCCGATTGGAGATTGTGTAATAATTTAGGAGGTATATCGAGGTTGTGTACTACAGTTGGGAGATAGGGAGATGGTAGCGGATTTATTGCCTTTAGAGATGCTTGATTTTGATTTCATTTTGGGAATGGATTGGTTGGCTTCCTACCATGCTTCGGTGGATTTGTTATAGGAAAAAGGCAATATTTTCCAATTTTAAGGAACTTGAATTTAGATTTTGTGGAGATCAATGTGCGCCCCCATCTTATGTTATTTCTGATATTACCGCTAGAAAAATGCTTAAGAAGGGGTGTCAAGGATACTTAGCCTATGTGGTTGACTCCGAATTGAGTGCTCCAAGGTTGGAGGATATACCAACTGTGTGTGACTTCATAGATGTTTTTCCTGATGAACTACCTGGATTACCCCCAGATCGAGAAATTGAGTTTACTATTGACTTAATTCCTGGAACTGCCCCAATTTCTATTACACCCTACCGTATGGCCCCAGTAGAACTTAAGGAGCTTAATATGCAATTGCAAGAATTATTAGATAAAGGCTTCATTAGGCCAAGTGGCTCACCTTAGGTATCACCTATGTTATTTGTGAAGAAAAAATATGGCACCATAAGATTGTGCATTGACTATCGGCAGTTGAATAAGGTCACGGTGCGTAATAAGTATCATTTGCCTCGTATAGATGATTTATTTGACCAACTTCAGGGAGCATGTGTGTTCTCCAAAATCGATCTCGGATCAGGGTACCACCAACTTAAGATTACGGAAGAAGACATATCGAAAACTGCTTTTCGAACTCGCTACGGGCATTTTGAATTTCTTGTTAGGACTTTTGGTCTAACTAATGCCCCCGCCGCATTTATGGACCTTATGAATAGAGTGTTTCAACCATAACTTGACCAATTTGTGATTGTATTTATTGATGACATACTTCTTTATTCAAAGAGTCAAGGGGATCATCAACAACACTTGCAGATGGAATTGCAGACCTTTCGGGAAAAGAAGTTGTATGCGAAGTTTAGCAAATGTGAGTTTTGGTTAGATTGTGTCGTGTTTTGGGGGCATGTGATTTCGAGTGACGGCATTTTTGTGGATCTGAAGAAAATAGAGGCTGTGGTGAATTGGGATTGTCCTACTAATGTGACCTTGGTGAGGAGCTTTTTAGGGTTGGTAGGCTACTATCATAGATTTGGAGAGGGGTTTTCATTAATTGCGCCACCATTAACACGTTTGACCAGTAAAAATACCAAATTTGAGTGGGTGGAGAATTGTGAAGAGAGTTTTAAGAATTAAAGAAGCGATTAACTTCTGCCTCAGTGCTTACTATTCCGTTGAGTGGTGCAGGATTTCTTGTTCATAGTGATGCTTCTCATCAAGGGCTCGGTCGTGTATTGATGCAACATGGAAAGGTGGTGGCCTATGCATCTAAACAATTGAAGAATCATGAACGCAATTACCCTACTCATGATTTAGAGCTCACAGCAGTTATTTTTGCTTTAAAGTTATGGTGACATTATTTATATGGGGAAAAATGTGTGATATATACTGATCATAAGAGTTTGAAATATTTATTCACGCTGAGGGATTTTAATTTGAGGCAAAGGAGATGGATTGAACTAATTAAGGACTACGATTCGGAGAAGCCAAGTTTGGTGAATGTCTTGTAGTACATAATCTCCGATGTGCTCCCCGGATCAATGAGTACACGCTCAACTGTGAATCGGTTTACGCGTAACTCAATTACCAAGGGATCAATGTGGGGCAGTGTTACTCCGGCCAAATTCGAATCATCAAAAGTGATAACCTCGGCTTCATGGGGCAGTTTAGCCGAAGTGAGTTTCTCTTGAGCGTTAGACTTCAACTGAATCGAGTGCACCACCGATGACATTGGTAAGCTGTATATCATGTGGATCACACGGGGCAAATGTGAAACCTATGTCAAGGCTATTGCTTTGGTTGGGTTGACTTTTCGGACGTACTATTATAGCTGGCCATCTTGTACCAATTTACCGTCGTACAAGGTGAATGATGGTGCTTTGAATTTCTTGGGTAGCCTTGTCTTTGCAAGCCGTCGTACAAAAGGATCATGTTGGTCGTCATTCGAGCTGTTTCTTCTTCGCTTACGCCTTGTACGGGGACTCTCTTCAGAAGAACTGGAAATTTCATATCGTCCCTTCATCTTGGGCTCCAAGGATAATGAGTTGGAGTTGCTATCAGTATCTTGTTATCGGGCTCGAGATCGTCGACCAGCTGCCCTTATGGGTCGTTCCGGGCCTTGGTATACAGCTTGTTTGGACTTCGCCACCTCTAAGGCCAAATCCTGACAGAGATGTTCGCTCTCTGCGATCATGTTCTCCAATCTTTGTTCGTTTTGCTTTGCTTGTTCCAGGATCGCTTGCATTGCTTCGTGCTCCGAAGTCGAGGGTGAGGCGAAATTCAAGGCACGTCTTGCGTCGACAGTCTCTGTTCCAAGCATGTTTGTTAGAGTGGTTTCATCTTGCGTTACATGGTCAACAGTGACTGTCGGAGGATCTTCCGTCACGCTCGCCATGGATGTGCTTGAGTATTCCCACAGACGGCGCCAATTATGGAGAAGTGGTTTGGAAATACTCTTCAGATCCTGGGGAACGCTCGTGATCCTCTTCTAGTCACCTGAAAATGAATAAACACTCTGGTCGAGGGTGCCGGAATTAGCACTCCGATGGACAAGTCAGTCTCAACGCTCAAGAATGCTTGTATTCTAAGTTTAGCACAACAATTCTCGCATACCTCTTTTTGAATGATGTTTCTTCTAGTTATATATTTTCTTCTTTGGGCCTCGGGATTAGATCCATTTCTCACCTCATATTCGGCTCATTTTATAATAGACCGATCTTCACTCGGCCCCTTGCTTAATCGGTTATTTGGCCGAGTAGGGTTGGATTTGAGCTTTCGAGCCAATTGCCGAGTGCTTCGAATCTCGACTCACCCAAATTCGATTATCCGGAATCTCTACAACTCCCAATTCTCGGCCTCCACAGTGTGTACACCGGTGTCTTCTCCAAGAGGGAGAGAAGAGGAGATATGATATGTGTGTTGATCCCTTAAGAGAGAGAGAGCTGCTGCCAGCCTCTGTCCGAGAGAGCCCCAAGAGAGATCAGTTTTTTTTTTTTCTTCTTTAAGATCGATATGTATGCCCTTTTTACAGGTTTTTGGTCTCACCACTTTAGAAATAGAAAATATATAGAGAGAGAGAGGCCCCTGAATGTGGGCGCTTTTCCTCTCCTTTAACCGTCGTCCTCCTCAAAAAAATCTCACCCATCAACCACTCACATGAACATCCCCCCTAACAATCCTCTCTTTTTTTTTATTCTCTTTTGTTCCCACTTCCTCCCACTCTCTAATAAATAATTCTCCACCACCCTAATCATAATCATCCAGGTGACCCAACACACTACACACTGCCATGTTAAAATCCCCACCACCTTTCCTTTTTTTATGTTTTTCTTACAAAAAAAATTATTCTCCACCACCACACCATGCTGCCCAACACATTCACCTTTTCTTTTTTTCTTTTTCCTTATCATTTCTCCTCCACTTCGAAGATGCTCTCTCTCTCCCCTTTTGTTATTATCCTCTGTCCCAGCACACACAAAAAAAAAAAAAAAAAAAAAATCATCATCTTTATGTGTAATCTTCCACCACCCCAAAACCACACTGACCATAATATTCAATCTTTTTTTGTTTTTATTGTTTTTCTTTCATTGTTTTTTTTTTATTATTTTCTATTGATAAAATATACCAATTTATATATAAAAACAGCTAAAAATATGTACAAACACATAAAATTATAAAATATTATAAAACACTACAAATTAATAATTTGGCCAAAATGGGTGAGGTTTGAGGTTAAAGTTTCAATTTGATTTTTCTACTGAGAAATTCATAAAATAGCATATTCTAATTTTTATAATCGGGTGGTCAAAAGAAAGTGCCCAAGTTTTAGGGCCGGTCAAAATGGGGTGTCTACAGATGCGATTTGGTAGGAAGGACAAACTAAGTCCAAGGTATATTGGGCCGTTTGAGATACCAGAGCACATTGGCAAGACAGCTTATTGTTTGGCTTTACCACCTAGTCTATCTTGCATTCACAATGTGTTTCATGTATCCACGTTGAAGAAGTATGTGCCTAAGCCATCACACGTGTTAGATTTCTAACCAATCCAACTCAAGGATGATTTGTGTGATAATCCTGTTTCGTATTATGCTAATTGGTCCTTATTATGAATATGATTATGTGTTTGATATGATTTTGTGTTCCGTTTATGCGAAAATATGTGGTTTTGAATTTCTATCTGTTCACCGTAGGAATATTTGTATGATTATCTGCTTTGGAATTTAAATTGAAGGCCCTATCAGCCACAGAAACCGAAATTAACTGCACCATTGTGATTGGCGTAATTTTTAGAGCCTACGGTGAAATTTAATTGAAAATCGATTCGGATCAAATTAATTAGATTAAACTAATGAGTTAGTGCTCAATTATTTAAATATTAATGAAATGTAATTAGAGAGGCCTTTATATGAACCCAACTACACTTAAGCTCATTCTTTTTGAGCTCAAAGAATCTAAATTTGCTCTCTAGAGAGAGAGAACTGAAATTAGAGAGAGAGAAGGGCCAATCTTGAAGAATTTGCTAAGGAACTTGGTGATCTTGAAGCTACACTCAAGAATTGAGCATAAATTGGAAGATTTGAGCCTTTAGGTGAGTAATCAACCCTTAATTCATGAGTTTGAATTGTGATTTTGTGAATTGAAGATTAAATGGTGAGTTAGATCATGAATTGAGTTGATTAAGTTGAGATTGAAGTCCATGTGTGCATGCATGTAGAGAATTCCTATGAAATTACATAATCTAGCATGTAATATGTGAATTATGAAAGATTGTGGGTTGAATCATACATGCAAGCATGGTTTTAGTTGAGCTTCATGAGAATGAACACCATTTGCACCATATTTTTGACATGCATGTTTGATTATTGGAGATATGGAGCTCATATGAGATTTGAATGCATGAACCTTGATTATAACAAGAAATGTTGATTTATTTTGAAGAATTGGACCATGATTTTGAGCAATTGACCTTATCTTGCTTGTGTACTCACGATATATAATGTATATGCATGTTTTGGAACCAAAATTATGAGTTTTGAACCTTTGGAGGTTGAGTTTGAGCTCAAGAACAAGTTCTGGAAAACCCAGAATTCTTCACATCCACTCGAGCGGGGGAACCGCTGCTCGAGCGTAAAATACGAGCTCCCAGAATATTTTGCAGACATGATACCCGCTCGAGTGGGGAAGTTCACGCTCGAGTGGGGAGCTATGTAGAATGACCTTCAGCTCGAGCGTCCGAGTTCACGCTCGAGCGTAAAAATGAGGCAGCCAGTACTTTTGCAGACCTATGGGTCCGCTCGAGCGGGAAAGTCCACACTCGAGTGGGGACCCCTACTTCAGAAATTTTGAAAAGATGTTCTGTGTTTCGTTTTCTGTTCTCTTTCACTTCTAAATACTCTTAGGCATGCATTGAGCATTATGAATTAATCAAAAGAATAAGAAAGAAAGCCTAAAGAGGAATATGTGAATTAAGAACGAATTGGATTGTTTATGACCCATTGTGTTCATGGAATGTGTAGGGTCGAGCTCCACGGCAAATCATCCAGCTGATCACTGTGAGTAATATCTTAATGAAGATATTTTGAGATATGTTGTTTGTCCAATTGCTTATTTCTCGATAAGTCTTATGAGTTTGTTGAGTTGAATTGTGGACAAATGTTTGCTATGCCATATGGTTGGGCCTAAGGTCGTTTGCTATAAATGAGTGGGCCGGAGGCCGTCTGACATGAATGATAGTCTGACTCGAACAATAGTCTGACATGACTGAATGGGCCAGAGGCCGTATGACGCAAATGAGTGGGCCAAAGGCCAGTTTGACATGAATGGAAGAACGAATGGGCCAAAGGCCAATTTGACATGAATAAAAGAATGAATAGGCCAAAGGCCAGTCTGACATGAATGGAAGAATGAATAGGCCAAAGGCCAGTCTGACATGAATGAAAGAATGAATGGGCGAAAGGCCAGTCTGACATGAATGAAAGAACGAACAGGCCAAAGGCTAGTCTGACATGAATGGAAGAATAAATGGGCCAAAGGTCGTTTGACATGAATTATACGAATGAATGGGCCAAAGGCCGTATGACATGAATGAATTGGGTCCGAGGCCGTATGATGTGTTTGGAACCGCAGTCACTTGATCCATATTTACATATATATGCTAGATAGAAATACGAATTGGGCCCAAGGCCGTTTGAAGCACATTGTTCTAAATACCATTTGTGTAACTTCTTTATTTGATATTATTCACTGGGCTTTCACTCACGCTCATTCATGTGTTTGTAGGGAGCCAAGAGAGGTCCAAACCCAGCCTCAGTGAAGTTTGTGTGGAACAACTAAGGTTTTGAAGAGTTAACCCATATATCTCACGCACAAGACTCGTCTTCGTCATTTTTCTATTTTATTACATTTTGTCAGGTTGGCGAGGACTTTGGATTATGATTGTATATAGTTTTGATTGGCTAACCTAGACTTGAATGATCCTGTATGTACAGAGCTTTGTGTTAGTACATATTTTGATGTGAGTTATTAACATGTATATGTATGGTTTGTTATGATGTGCCATATAAGTACAGCTCTATGGACAAAAGTTTGAAATTGTTTCCGTTTGGCCCCTTTACTCTGATAAGTTATGTTTTATTTGGTTTGAGGCAGTAGGTAATCTCGTGATTACTGGCTGGTTATGTCCTTAACCCATGGGGGCGGGTTTAGGTCGTGACAATTTTTCTTATGAAGAGGAAGCCACAGAGATTGTGGACAGGAAGGATCAAGTGCAACATTCTAAGACTATACCACTAGTAAAAGTATTGTGGAAAAATCATGCTTAGGAGGAAGCTACTTGGGAGCAGGAGGATGATATGAAAATTTGATATCCACATCTTTTTGAAGGTGTGAACTAGACTAAATAAATAAATAAATTTCATGGACGAAATTTACTTTAGGGGAGTAGAATTATAATATTCCCAACATTCATCTAAAGCCAAACATACACCTAAGTTAAACTCCACTTAGGATATCAAAACATAACTCCAAACTTGATAGTAGGTGTGACCAAACACCCCATTTCAACTTGTTAAAAAATAATGCAGATTTTTTTTACTTCATTGTCTTCATTCTTCTCTCTCTATGTTCTCTCTCAATTTCCTTTACTTTCTTGGTGGCCAAACACCCCACCATTGCTCCACCCTTACACCACCACCTTAACCCACCATCTCCACCACCATCGGCCATCTTATCTTGCCAGAAAAAAGGTCTGGTTGGCCACTCCTTCACTCTATCCGAAAATAGCACAATAGAAGTACTAACTCTAGATTTTTCTTAATCTTTTGAAGAATCAAAGCTTGGGGTTTATTTTCTTGATGGATTAGAGGCTTTTAATTGGTAAAAATCTTTCCCTAAAAAGTTCAGTTTAAGGTTTTAGATATTTTGAGTTAGAGAAGATGATTTTTTTTTCTATTTTAGATCTATTATGATTTGGGGCTTGATTGTTGAGTTTTATACTCTCAATTAGTTTCTATGAATGTTTTACATGTACAAAAATGATCAATTTGATGGTTGTTTTGGAGATTGAGATTTGGGTTAATCTAGGTTTGAATGTGATGTGAAAATTGGGGATTTTGGTGTTAGGAAATTTATATGTTGAAATTTATTCGATAAATGGTGGATTGGGTATCTCTATGTTTTATAAACGATTTTGGAGGAATTTTATTAATGATTGAAGTAGTTTTACCTAAGTTGTTGAGTTTATGAAAATGTTGATTTTTGAATTTTGGGGTTTAATTGATGGTGGTATTGTGGATATAAATTGGTTGGATATTTAAAAATAGTTAATAACTCAAAAATGTACAAAGTTTAGGTGTTGTGGAGATTGGATAAGTTGTTTGTTTGGGTGACTTGAAGTTGGAGGCGTTCTTTAGCTTGGTTTTAGCTCTCATTCCATAGAATGTCATATTTACGATCAATTTTATAGATGTTGTAATTTTCATTGAAAACTTTCCCCTAATTTTAGATCTTATTTACTAATTGTTAGGATTGGAGGAATGCGTCTCTACACCTCTTGGGAATTAACTCGTAGGGTTTTAAATCTACGCTTTTGCTATTTTGGAGGTGAGTATACTTACCATGGAAATTTACCTTATCCCTTTCTTTAATGCAAAGTTTGAAAATATTTTTGAATTAAAGGAAGTAACACATTTCATCATGATATATATATAAGAAGAAAATCTATAAATGTATTGAGGTCAAAGGTTGAATTTAAATAAATATATGATTTCATGTGTATAATGAAGCATTAATTTTTATGAGAATTTATTTAAGTTCAGTCCTTCAAATTTTATGCTGACAATGACTAAATGACAATGAAATGTCATGCCAGAGTATTTATTTTTATTGATCATATAACTGAATATAGCCTTTGGGGCCACAAGGGCCGAAATGCTTTGGGGTCCTGGGGACCAAAATGTTTTAAGGACCATAAGAGTCGTTGTACGTAAGGGGTCCTGGGCATCGAAACATTGAATTGAGAATTGAAGTGCTTTGATGACATGAGTTATGTTCCTATGGTTATGTTTTGGGTAACGGTACCGTCACCACCTAAGTCGCGAGGCAACGCGACCCCAAGCCTATGTAGTAGTTTATATCATGGACATGAAATCTTAATGTATTGACCAACTTGTATTTTTGTTTACTTTCCTTATTCAAATGTTTTTTTCCTGCATTATGTGATTCTTTGGGAAAATCTTGATAACGATTTATGCAATTTTTTCCAATTTGTATAAATTTCAGTCCAATTAAGGTCTTATGTTTATTATCTTTATTTTGAACCCAATTGGAAGGAGCAAGTTTTATAACTCCATGGAATTGGTATACTCATTGGGCTCTAGCTCGTTCTTTTTAAATTAATTTTTTTTTCAGATACCTAGACTTTTGTGTGGCTCGCCTGAACTTGGAAGATTAGAGTTTCTGGAGGATCAAATGTGGGCATATTGTAGTTGAGGGTTTCGCTTAGGGTCACTCTAGGATGTAGTTTTATCCTTTGATGGATTCATGAATAGTACATTTTATCATTGGGATAGTGGTGCATGTGATCTTAGTAGCATGATGATATTTTTTTTCTTTGAATGGATTATCTTATATATGTTGGCCAATTGAAAAATCTTATGCACTATTGGTGGTGTGATATATAAGAATTATACAGGTGATTATTGTGTACAGGTGCTATAGCATTGAAGTGCGCCCTCTTGGCAGGGTTTGCCTTGCCGAGATTGGGTCGTGACAGAAGTAGTCATCGGATTGGGAATTGCAGTGCTACTCTGACTAAGGTCTCTTTCACCACCAAACCTGACAGTGCACCAGGTCAGCATTCGACTGTTAGGGATGAGGAGTTGGCAAGGGCCATGGATACCAAAGATAGGCCAACTACTCCAAGTGAATCTCCCCCAAATAATTTTGGCCCATGGATGTTAGTAAGTTAGAAAAGCCCAAGGCACAATTTTGGGAATAATTTTGAGCCAAGAGTTGGTTCCAAAGGAAAAGCCCATGTAAATAGGATTGGAAGACCATCTCAGCCAACCAAGCATGAAGGAGCCAGCTCATCTATGGCCCCTTCTAGCTACTGTGACAAGATGACTGAGTCT
This sequence comes from Camellia sinensis, assembly GCF_055761805.1. NCBI lineage: Eukaryota > Viridiplantae > Streptophyta > Magnoliopsida > Ericales > Theaceae > Camellia > Camellia sinensis. The sequence continues at coordinate 118,806,209 of NC_138966.1, forward strand.
AATTCAAACCCATGTGAAAAGGTATCCTCTCAGAATAGATTTTCTGCTCTCGTGTGTACAGAAGCGATGATCCTTTCCAATGCACCCACATAGTGTCCAGATGTGTTACTGGCAAATCCTGGGGACGTCAGACATATCCCTTCTTCTATACCAATGAAGATGGTAACCCATCCATGCTTCAACCCCATACTCTTACCTTGAGCCCCCCTAACCATAGAAACAAGAAACCTCTTAACCCTGCTATACTATCCCTTGGGCCTTTGAACCCAAAACTCTTGTGTATTGAGGAACATGGCAATACCAGAAGAGAACCAACACATAATCCAGTTCAGCTCAATCTACCTTGCCTTAGATCAAGAGAAAGAAGCAACTCACTTAGTAAGCTTCGTTTGGTGGATCGAAGAGGTTCTCCTCATTATAGAGAAAGAAGATATGAATCATTGTGGCAACAAGAACATCATAGTCAGAATGAACTCTATGAACTCCGATGCTTTCGATAAGATGAAAGTGAGAAAGATACTGGGAACCCTTGATTTTGGTCCCTTTCCATTCTTCCCAAAATCGATATCAATGAAGTTACTTGTATGAAATTGTAGAGGAGCAGGAAACAAAGCTTTTCGAAGAACCATGAAAGAGCTTGAGCAATCTCACAAGCCTTCTATTTTGGTTTTGATGGAGACTAAGGTTGAACTGAGATCTATGGGGAAGTTCTTTAATAAATTGGGGTTTACTACTTCATCTCATGTGGACCTGTTGGGTCATAGTGGTGGTATCTGGGTTCTTTGGGATCATTTTCGTGCGACTATGAAAGCCTTAGAGTTCAATGCTTAGTGTATTCATGCCAAGATTCAACGGGATCATTTTGAAGACTAGATCCTCTCAACTATCTATACCAACGCTAATCCCAAAAATAGGGATCTCCTTTGGGATAACTTGGAAGCCATGGCTAATAATATGAACTCTCATTGGCTTGTAGTAAGTGACATTAATGACATTGCATCCCAAAGTGAAAAGAGGAGTTTCTCCACTACTACCAGCCAAGCTAAGACCCAGAAATTCAATGCTAGAACGAATCGTTGCAACCTCATGGACATGGGATGTTTTGGTTCTTGTCTAGCTTGGACTAATGGCAGACAAGGCATGGCTAACACCCTTGAGGGACTAGATCGAGCAGCTTGCAACACTAAATGGCACCTAGCTTTCATTGAAGGGACAATACGAAATCTTCTTCGCACTTACTCCGATCACTCTCCTATGGTTGTTTATACACAAGGTATGTCTCCTCTAAACACCTCTGCTCGGCCCTTCAGATTGGAGGCAGCCTGGTTTACTGATCCTAATTTTAAATTGCTTGTTAAAAATGCTTAAAGTGATAGCCATAATTCGATCCCTAAAGCCACTGTTTTGCTAACCAAAAATGCTATTTCCTGGAACAAAACCTATTTTGGTAACATCTTTAGGAAAAAGAGATGGCCCTTGGGTCAAATTGAAGGCATCCAAAATCCTAATCCTTTAAGTATTCTCATAATTTATTCCTCCCTCAGAAGGATCTTATGAAAGATTATAATAACATTCTCTATCAAGAAAAGTTGTTGTGGTACCAAAAGTCTTGTTCGAATTGGATTACCTTAGGGGACCGCAATACCAAGTTTTTTCATATCTCTACGATCGCCAAGCGGAGATGTATGAGGGTGTCCACTCTTAAAGATGATCATGGGATTTGGATTTTGCATACTATTGCTTTGTAAAATCATGTCCATCATTATTTTTGTACCCTCTTCAAAGACAACTTGTAGACACCCCATTTTTGACTGCCCTTACGACTTGGACGTCACCACTTGCACACTCAATGATGAATGTGTGTATGCTTGTTAAGTGCTTGGAGTCCTCAGCAAATGCCACAGGCTTGAGCCTTTCAAACCCTACACACCTCTTGCCTTGTCTTTGGACCAAAACCAGAATTTTTCAAGCCTTCAGACCCTAGTGACCTGCCGGCCACTGCTATTGGTTGCCAGCCACTGTTCTTGGCTACCGGACACTGATGTGACCTGCCGGCCACAAGTGTGTTTTGTAGATATTTTTTCCCAGCTGGTGGCACTGATGCATGCACTTGCTTACACGTGTATGTATTGATATTTCTAAGGGAGTGTGATGTTTTTCTATATATAGAGGACCTCCCCTCTTGCTTTCAAGGTTAGAAGATTTTGGAGCAAATTATTTTCTCTCTCTACAATTCTCTCTCTCTCTCTCTCTCTCTCTCTCTCTCTCTTGCAAATTTCTTGACCATTTTGCCTATACACTTTAAATCAAACCTTACCATCTTTGAGCTAAGGTACTTTTGAGCCATCTTTGAGCTCTTAAGAGTGTGTTTGTGGTGAATTGTTGTTTGGAAGTGTTCTCCTCTTCAAGAGGTATAAAGCTTGGCTTATCTCCTTGCTTTATTTACTTTATTTCTTACTGTTTTTCTACTTTTTTTTTGGCCTGTTTAAACTCTGTAATTTTGGGCTGAAGCTTGTGGTTTAAGGCCTTAAAGGATGGAGGGGTGGGTCACCTTCCCTTCTACCTTGTTTCTCTAGCCTTTACCCTTGTGTTTCGCACCTTTACACTATTTTTTTTTTTTTTTGAGCTTTTAAATACTAAATCTTTGAGCATTTTCAGTGGTTGAAACAATGTTTTGAAGTCTCAAAAATGAAGGGGGTAGCCTGCCCTCCTTATGCTTTGTTCACTAGTTTACATAGCTTCATGTTTTAGCTTATTGTTCTAGCTATTTTTGTCTTAATTCCAGCATGTTTTAGGACTAATTTAGCACTGTTTTAAGACAATTTTTAGCTACTTATTACATTTGAGCTTTATATTGTATGCTTGTAGTGTAATTGTCCTCATAGGTTTGGTGGTGTAGGACTTAGCCACCATCCTATTTGAGTTGATAGCACTTATTTATGGCTTTCCATACTTGTGATCGCCTCTAATCACTTCTGCAACCTCCCTCCTTTCTTGGCTTTTGCTTTGCTTTCAAAGTTGGTTCAAACTCGTTGTTTGTTTAAAGCATGAGATTGAGGTCGTGTGCTTAATGGTTTAATCCCTTTGCGGGTTCATTACCAATGGCATGAAACTTCTCTCATGTTTAAAACAACTTTTGGTTTGATGTTTTTTTCTATTAGAGGACTTAAAACTCACCTTTGGACTTAAATTACTAAGGATTGGTTGGTAATTAAACTGGTGTAATAAAATTGGAACTAAAATGGTGCAAGATAATAACTTGGTTTGGGTTCAATCGGACGTTAATTAAACTGTTGAGTCTTGAATCGTTTCATACTTGTTAGTGATGTAAACGGTTCAAGAGTCATTGTCAACCACTTCCCTTGATCAATCCATGATAGGGAGGGGGTTTGAGAGTCTTATTTGTTGCATTTATTGAACTTGCACCTTTTGGTTCGTGGGCAATTATGCAATGAAATTGCATCCATTGATGGTTTGTGAATCAAATTTATAACTCCTTTGAACTGGTTGATGATAAGGAGGGGTAAGTTGTGCAAACAACCCTTGAGGAATACCCTGTGCTTGCTCTGTTTGTTCTCTGTTGCAGTAGGAAGAACTAGGCATCAATGGCTGGCAGGTCACTACTTAGGGACAATAGGCCATCATTTGTGGCCAGCAGACCACCACTTCTAGCCTTCCAGCCACCTTTGCAAAACCCAGTAGTAGCTTTTTGAAATGAAACAGAGTTGTTTTTTAGGAGAAAAAAACAGTGCAACTGTTCTACTGTGCAACAGAGGGTTACCGGCAGCAGGACCATGGCTTTTTCGGGAGGAAATCCGCATGCATGCATGAACACTCCTCGCTTCCCGGGGCTGTTTAGTCTAATTACTTAGCTAAGATATTTGTTGTAATTAATTAGTTGTAGTCAGTTAATTTTGTAAATTATTGCAAATAATTAGTTAGCTAGACTAGTTATTTAATTTTTTGTTGTAATAATTAGTTAAGTAGCTTAGCTAATTTATTCATTTTGTTTTGTAATAGTTAGTTAATTCGTAGTAATTAGATTAGCTAGATTATTTATTCGGACCCTTCTGCGTGAGGGCAAGCAATTATAATAATGTATATGTCTTCTAACCCCACGTCTTTCTCCTTTTTATTTACTAGCTTATGATGGTTTGTTTAGGGCATCACGTTTCATTTAGCATTACTCATGTTTGTATCCATTTGTTTCCATGCACTGAGGCTTGGCGGATCATTCTAACTCACATTGTCATTTAAATACTTCTTAGAATATGTGTTTTAACCGCATGCTATCAAATTGATCATATGCCATATTAGTAGCCGAGCCTAGTAGTTGCATAACGCATATGTTGCATTAGCCATGTTGCATAAGTTAGGATCATACATTATTCTAACTCTGTCATCTTTTTTGGCTTAGAGTACTAGGTGAACTTTTATTTGCTTTAGCATAATTGCATGAGTGTGATTGTTCCCATGTCTAACATGTTCACCATGAGGCTAAATGCTTAAGTGATAAACTGTTTGAATGTATGTGGATGAAGGCTATTTGCTTGAATTGGAATAATTTGAGTAATGCTCATATGGGATCACTTTTCCAAGTGGTACATATTCGAAACATTTTTCAAAACAAACATGAATCAAGTGTTCCAATTTTTGCAAATTAGTCTATACTTGAGTGCATCACATAGTAAGTTAGCCTAATGAATTGGAATAAGAGCATATAATTATAAATAAGAATCACATCATGATTAGTAGAGGCCAATCTTTGATTGGGCGAGTGGGATGCTCAATTCATGATCTTTCCCTCTCATACTTAAGTTCCCGAGCCGAGACAATCTTGGTGATGACGGACACGTGGTCTTTGACACACGTCATGGGTTTTCTAAATTTCTCAAAAATATTTAGGTGGCGACTCCATATCTGGCAAAGCAATCCATTTTTGGCAATTTGATTCAAAATCGATTTTCCAAAAGATTTGTCGGATTTGGACTCTTTGGTGTTTATTTATTTCGCATTGCACTTGTGTGATCAGATTCAAAAACCGCAGGAGTCCAATATTGTAGGGCTTATTCATCTTCCAAAAGGGGGCATGAAGAGTCGAGCTATACAACCTGAATTTGCAAACTCACTTTGCTTCTAACTTTTTACAACCAAAAATTAGCGTTGAAGACAACCGTGCCCTTTCTAGACCTATTTCTGACCAAGAGGTGTGGGATGCTATTAAAAGCATCAAAGCTTTCAAAGCCCCTGGAATTGATGATATTAGTCCCCTTTTTTATCATACTCATTGGGATATTGTTGGCCCATCTGTGTGCAAGTTTGTCCAGACTTGCTTCTCTAATAAACGGGTCCCTGAGAGTATTAAAAACATCCTGATTATCCTTATCCCTAAACTTGACAATCCTGAGTCCATTAATCAATTCCGTCCTATCAGCCTCTGCAACGTCTTGTACAAAACCCTTACAAAAATTTTAGTTTGTAGGCTTAGGCCCCTTTTGACCAACATTGTTGGCCGCTTTCAAAGTAGTTTTATTCCTCAACGTACTACTTGTGATAACATCATCATTGCGCAAGAGATTATTCATACTCTTAGAGGTCTTAAGGGCAAGAAGGGTGACATGATTTTGAAAATTGATCTTGAGAAAGCTTATGATAACGTGTCTTGGAAGTTTTTTTATCATACCCTTATGGAGTTGAACCTTAATGAACATTGGGCTGATTTAATTATGAATTGTGTTACTAATGTGAAGGCCTCTATTTTTTGGAATGGAGAGAAATTGGAGGAATTTTGCATGGAGAAGGGGTTGAGATAAGGAGACTGTCACACCCCAAACCCTGGTATGACCGGCCATGGCCCACAAGGCCTTTGCCCAAGGCACACGTAAGCCTAAACACAAATCTATAATCACATTGAACAATTAAACAATAGTCCTGTAATAAATAGCCAAAATTTAATCCAGTGACATGCCACAAGTATAAACGGCATAACCAACCGTAACTAAAACCATCCAAACTTATAGGATATAAACAACCCATATATCAAAATAATCCTAAATGAACCCCAAAAAAAATAAATATGCACAAACTTGACATGACAATCTAAAACAAAATAAATGAATGTCGTAGAGGTCCATTGAATTGAGTCCCCACTACGCCATGAGCTCACTCTAAGTCCTTCTAACACCTGGAAATGATAAACAACTAAGTCAGCTGATAGCTCAGTGAGTAGCAACATGGATAGTAAATACAGTTTTGAAAACAGGATTCAATTCCAAAATAAGATATATCACAGAAACTAGATTGGCTTACAGTTTGGTAAAAGACAATCTGTTTCAAAAAAAAGGTTCCACAGTTCAACAGTTAAAATACTCATGTCTCTCAAGAACATGATAAATGACATTTTCCACTTAAAACAGATTACAACATGAACACCAATAATTTTTTGGGTACCAAGAAAAACAAGTAACATGCCACACAGTCCTCAAGGCAATAAACCCCGTTGGATCCAATATCGAACTAAGAATCATCCTCAGGGTGGCAACTCGGGCCTTTTCTTTAAGATGATCCGATTGAAGGTCACCTAGCTTAACCTAGGTCTTTTCCTTACAATCGTTGAGCACTAGAGTCATCACAGCCCAACCCGGATCTGTTCCCTAGTGGCCAGAGTCACCACATATAATGGAATAATTTCCCTGGACTAAAATATACAAATGGTCCCAATAATCAATACACATTAGTTTCGCAAAACATGGTAGTTCACCGTTATAAACATGAAACCAAAACAAATAGTTTACAGTATACCAAGTTTACACATGTTTCATAAATAATTTAATTCCATTGTTAGTACAATAGATTATCAAAACAGTTTAGTCCTGAAATAACAATTTAATTTTACAACAGTTCAGGGTAGGGGAACATTTATAAAACTAGGTAGCATGAAACTACTCACCTAAAAACAGAATAATGTAATCCTCGAATAAAGTATAAAAGTCCAACTAGTGCCTTGAACCAAGTATGAAAACTACATGTTACTACTAATTTAAAAATACTAAAGAATAAGAACTAAGTAATCCCAAACTAAAACGAACTAACACGGATTAACCCAACTCACCGTTACTCTTAAATATTACCTAAGCTCATGTTCTTCAAGGTCTAAAATCACCCAAGACATGGGTTCAAATTGAAACTTAATTAAAAGTAACTTTAAAATAAAACACAATTTTAAACAAGCTTTCCCATTCTATTAGCTAACTTTGAAAATTACAAAACCCACTCCACGTTGTTCGAAAAATTCCAAAACCGTCTAGATAACAACTAATATATCCAAAGTTTCAAACCCAATTGGTTTCACTTGATTTTCTTATCAAAATAATTATTTACAATTAATTATACCCAAACAAGTTGTTTTCTGCAGCACTTTAAAGAAATTAATGGTTCTCTTAGTATACACGAGCAATCAACGCAAGGCCAAAATTTTACGAAACTAGACTCATAACTAGTTCTAATGACACTAATTTGATAATTTTTTGATCTATACCCAAAGAAACGATGCTTCCGAACTTACTGTTTTAAACCAGTTTTCTAGATAGATTTGAACACACCAGTTAATATAGATTTCAACTTTCAAAAATTATGAGAAAATTCAGATATGCAATTCAATATGTAATTAATCTTTTATAAAAATTTCAATTCAAAATTCATCCGTTTGATATGATTACTCGATTTTTAAAGTTTGTGATTTTAGGATCAAAATTTCCATCCCCCATTGTAACCCAAAATTTCCCATCACCAACCCCTAACTTCACACCACTGTCCATCATCCACACAAAACAATGACTTCAGCAACTCAATGATTATCATGGTCTTAATTAAAGAAAACAACATACATGCTTATATATAAAAATATTTACCTGCACAACTCCTTTTCCCTTCTTTAATTTCCTTCACAAAAGACACCTTATTCTCTCTTTTCTCTATATCTCACAGCTGTTAGGGTTGTTTAGAAAGAATTGGTATCTCACCATTAGGGTTTTATCCTCCTATAATAAATTTTTAAAATGACCCTTTACTAACTATATTATTATTATTATTATTATTGTTACTATTATTAAGATTATTATCAATAGTCTTTAAAATTGTGGACTTCCATAAAAAATTTATTTATAGTTTAAAATTAATTAAAAGATTGTTCAGTAATATTTAATTTGCACACTAATATTTACAAATAAAATGTTTGAGATTTGTAAAATAATTATTATTTAATTAATTACTTGATTTGTATATTCGGGTTCTCACAGAGACCCTCCGTCTCCATACCTCTTTGTGTTATGTATGGAGAAACTCTCTAATATGATAATTAAGAGAGTTCATCAAAACAGATGGAACGGAGTTACGGCTTCTAAAAATGGGCCTATCATCTCACATCTTTTTTTTGTTGATAATCTTTTGTTGTTTGGGAAAGCTGATAAGAGGAATTGCAATATTATTAAGGAGGTGCTGAATGATTTTAGTTTTGTTTATGGTTTTAAGATCAGCTTACAAAAATCCAAACTTTTCATTTCTACTAATATTGGCAACCATGAAGCCCAGAATTTGAGCAATGTTTGTGGTATCCCTTTGACTCAAGATCTGGGGCAATATCTTGGCATCCCTCTTATTCATAAGAGCTGTAATCGAAACTTCTTTCGGTTCATTATGGATAAAATTCAATGTAGACTTACCAGCTGGAAATCTAACTTGCTATCCTTGGCTGGAAGGTCTACATTGGTACAAGCTATGACTTCTGCCTTGCCCTCTTATGTTATACACACCCTTGCTCTTCCGGGGAGTATCTGTAATGATATTGACAGATTAAACCGTAATTTCCTTTAGGGATACGAGTAAGAGAATCCATCTTGTGAACTGGGAAAATGTGTGTAAAAGCAAAAAGATAGGTGGGCTTGGCCTGCGGCAGTCTAAGAATCAAAATTTGGCCCTCCTGGCTAAGTTTGGTTGGAAAATTTTGATCAAAGAGGATTGCCTTTGGGCTAGAGTCGTTACAGCGAAATATCTTTCAGAGCTCAAGTTACACAATCATTCTTCCAGTAAAAAGGCCTCTCACATTTGGAGAGGTATTCTTAAGACGAGATATATTGAAGAAATGGATTAAATTGTGTGTGGGTGATGGCTTATCTATCTCCATTTGGCATGATTGGTGGTATGGTGAAGAGGCTTTGGCATCAACATACCCCAATCATCCTTTGATGAACTCTAAAACTGTGGATACTCTGCTAGATGAAAAGGGTAATTGGGATATGAATGTCTTAATCTCAAAAATTCCCAGTGAGGCCCTTGACTGTGTGCTTAAAGTTAATCTGTCGTGTTTTGTCACCTTCCTTGATACTCTTCATTGGAGGGGATCCATCGGGGGAGGTTTCTCTACTGTTACTACTTATAATATTGCTTCTAATCAGGTGGATGGAAGCATGGATCTTGAGCAGGTGTGGAAATTAAAAATCCCACAAAAAGTTAAAAGTTTTCTGTGGCTGATTTTATTGGGAAGCTTTTCACCAATGATATGAGACTAAAAAGAGGGTTGACTAATATTGCTAAATGTCCTAGGTGTGGGTTTCACACTGAAGACATTGAACATCTTTTTCGCAGCTGTATGGTATCCAAAGCTGTTTTGGGCAGTGTGGCTAGAACTCATTGGCTATCCTTAGATTGGCAGTTGAGTCTTAACTCTTGGCCTAAAAAGAATTTGAAAGCCCAACAATGCACTGACCCTTATTGGAACTATGTGTTTGCTGCCTTTTTTTGGCAAATTTGGAAGGATAGGAACAAAAAAAATTTTGAAAATGTGGATCCCACTTTACAGAGAACTTTACACCTTATACATATCTATGCTAACGAGATACAACAAGTTTTTCTCTTGAATTTTAATTTGTACACACATCCACCCTTGCTTATTCATTGGTCATCTCCTTCCTCAGGTAAAATTAAACCCAATATAGATGGGTGTGCACGTAGCGATCCGAGAAAAGGAGGTTTCGGTGGAGCCTTCCGCGATGAAGTGGGAAGCTTGAGAACTGTTTTAGCCTCGAAGCTGAAATGTGGGGCATTTACCATGGTCTTACAGTTGTTTTGGAGGAAGGCCTTCGAGAAATTATCGTCGAAACTGATTTCACTATGGCTGAGGAGCTGCTTACCAAAGGCCCTCCTCCCAATTTCCCATACAGAAGCATTGTTGAGGACTTGTGTCACCTAATACAGCATTGTAGCTGCACCATTCAACACAAAATGCGGGAAGCCAATCAATGTGCAGACAAGGTTGCAAAAATGGGAGCTAACCAATCTGATTTTCTAGTGGTTGTGGAGGAACCACTTGTTGAAGTGCGAAGCCAAATCCTTGCTGATATGTTGGGGGTGGCATACAGAAGGCTCTAAGCCTGTGTTCACATCCCTAGCTTCCTATCTGTTTGTTTGTTGTTGTTTCTTTGCTTTTGTTTTTCTTGCTCTTTTGTTCCTTTTTTCCCTTTCCGATGTACCAAAAAAAAATCTACTCTTGCAATAATCTGGTAATAGTGGTTTAAGAGACCAAAGCAAACTCATTAGATAGTTTAAAGTTGGTTTAACTTTGCAATGATTGTATTTTCGGCTCTTCACCACTATTGCAATCATCAGATAGTTTTTTTTTAGGGAATGGCTTCCCTCCAATCTAATCACGGACTGGACGGTACTGTTCGACTTGTGGGGGTTGCCACGGGTCCCGTTTCGATAATCTGAACCATTAAATGTGTAGAACTCGTCGAGTGCTGTATGCTGATAAAAAGTCACATTGTTCAAATATCGATAACTATGCGATCAAATCAGTTTTGTATGAAAAAAAATTGACGGTGAAAAATAAAACGGATTACAAAAATCTAATTTGATCACGTAGCTATCGATATTCGATCAATGTGATTTTTTACAGGTATATAGTACTCAACAAGTTCTACACATTGGACGATTCAAATTATCGAAACTGAACCCATGATGCGCCCCTATAGGTCCAATAATGCCCTTTAATCCAATCACGGACTAGAGGGAAGCCATTCACCTTTTTTATGCTTGTTGCATCCATCTCTTTTCTAATTTATTGATGTATTGATTTTATTATTGAAGTACAGAACAGTGTATTATTCTTGATTCAATATTAAAGCATACATCTTATTGTAGACACCCCATTTTTGACCGGCCCTAAGACTTGGGCGCTTTCTTTTGATTACCCGATGATGACAATTAGAATGTGTTTCTCACAAAATTCTCAGTAAGAAAGATGGAATTTAAGTTTTAATCCCAACCTTCACCTATTTTTTGGCCAAACTATTTTAGACCTTAAAACCCTCTTTTCAAAATATGTTTTTTTTTAAATGTTTCTACGATGTCCCGAGGCTCCCATTTCGATTAAAATATTGCACTTTTCAGTAAAAAGGACAAACTGGAAATAAATGGAAGGGAGGTGAAATTTTTGAAAAATATTTAAAAATATCTTCTTTATAGGTTTGGAGTTGAAGGAAATAGGAGGGGATGAAAGAAAGCAGGTTTAGGAAAAGGATGAGTATCAAATCATTAAGAAGGAAATGAGCAGCCTTCACTAAATTAGGCATTTCTCTTTGTACACTTGGAGTTTAAATGTGAGGCCACCACCATTGGAAAGTAGACTTCTGGGGCTTCAATTTAGACCCAAGAACCACCTTAGACCAAGTCTAAATAAGGGAGATATGCCCATTTGAAGTGAAGCTTAAGAGCAGATTTTGTTGACCCAGCCCGAGACAGCCTTCACTAAATTAGGCATATCTCTTTGTACACTTGGAATTTAAATGTGAGGCTACCACCATTGGAAAGTGGACTTCTGGGGCTTCAATTTAGACCCAATAACTGCCTAAACCCAAGTCCATATGGCGGAGATATGTCCATTTGAAGTTGGGCTTAAAAGCAGATTTTGTTGATTCGACCCAAAACAACAATAGCCCATTTTTCTTGGTTTTGGTTCGGTTGGGGCAACCCATTTACCTATTTTTTGAGCCATTCAAGTGCATCCACTCATCCTCCATTATACCTAATCATCCTCCATTGTCAAAAAGAGGTTTTGTTTGCATCCATAAAGGAGTATCCCATGCAACCACCTTGAAAATTTGCCCTCCTATCACATTCTTGTCTCCCACCTTGTCTCCCACCTTCTTTTTGACCTTTACTCTCCCTCATTGCCTATATAGAATGATCATATTGTAAGAGAGGAGGAGGACCACGAAATTGAAGAGAAAGGAGTGAGAAAAGGGTGAAAAAAGAGAGAAAAATTGAGTTTTTGAACCAAAAATATTCCTATCTTCCATATACACCTCATACCTTCCATAGCTGCTGAAATTCCTCATTTCCATACACCAAAACCACTCCAAAAATTCTGATATAGCCAAAGATCAATTGCCTCGACCATAAGGAAGAATGTTTAGTGATTGAAAGTGAAAAAAAACTAGAGAGTTAACCACTTTTCATACCACAAACTCCATAAACTCCATAATTTTGAATTAAGGATTTGAGAACACACTTCCTACACTTGAGGGTAATCAAGAGGAAGTTTGGAAATCAAGAAGTCCAATCTTTCTTTGGAAGGTGAATTTTTAATCTTTCATTTTCTTATATTTTGTATCTTATATTTATTTTCTTACTTCTTATTTCATTGTGTTTTGTTATAATCCAAGTAGTTGTTTATCTCATATTTATTTTCTTACTTTATATTTCATAGTATGTTGTTATAATCCTAGTGGTTTGTTTAGCTCATAATTATTTATTTATTTTTATTCGCATACTTTAATTTCATATTAGTTTTGTTGTAATCTTGCATGTTTTACCTCACATTTATTTTTTTTCGTGTATTAGTCTCATATTAGTTCTGTTATAATCTTGCATGTTCTATCTTATATTTGTTTTATTGCTTTAGGTTTATATTGTGAGTTTGCACTTTTTTTATTTTATTTTATATTTATTTTCTTTTTTAATCTAACCGGTAGTGGTTAGTTGAGCCACCTACATATTTTTTTTTTTTTTGTTCCTTTTCTTGGTTTTGCAACAAGACAGGTTTTGCTTGGCCTAGTTCGCCGGCCGGCCTATTTGGCCGGTCGGTTAGCTTCTTCCGAACAAGATGGCGTAATCTTCCAATATTGGCCAATTTCCGCCGGCGGTTCTAAAGAACATGAAGCTTTTATTTTATTTATTTATTTTATTTTGAGTGTATTGTGAGGTTTTTATTTTGTTGTAATATTCTCCTCATCCCTCTCTAATTCGGTTTGTAATTATTCTTTAAAATGTTGTAATAATTCCCCGCCCCGCTTCTTTCCATCCCGTTCTTTTACTTGCTTTCTTTATTTGTACATAAACATCATATTTATTTTTCATCATAGTTATGCTTTGCATCCATGTTTCATGCATCTTGATTCGGCTAAGTTTGCATTTGTGGATTTAATCAATTCCTATGTGATTATGTGCGCTACCTCATGTTCTTGAGATGATTCACATATCATATTTTAGAAGCCGAATCTTTAGTTGCATCTCATGAGTGAATTGCATTAGGGTTTTGTATATAAGATCATGCATATTTTACTAACTTTGTTTTGCAGCTTGTTCGTGGGACATCAAACATGTGAGTTTTTATGCTTTAGCATCCCATGTGTGCGTGTTTTTCTTACTATGTCTAGCATTCTACCATGAGGCTAGTTGCTTATGTGATATAACTCTATGAATGCCAGTGGATGGAGGTTGTGTCGCTTAATTTGGAATGATGTTGATTTTTCATGCTTCTAAACTCAATTTATTTGGGTTGTACATCGTCAAAACTCTTTCAAAATGCATGATATCAAATTGTTCCAAAATGAATGGCATAGTCTATACTTGTATTTTTCACATAGTAAATTTTAGGATTTATTAACTAATCAGAACATGAACATATAAATAAAATAAATTTCATATCATGGTTAGTAAAGGCCGATCTTTGATCGGGTGGGCGGGGGTGCTCATTATTGACCTTCCCCTCTCATACCTAAGGTTCCGAGCCAAGTATCCTTGGTTACGACGAACAGTAGCTTTGGCACGAGTCATGGGTTTCCTAATTTTCCCAAAATAAATATTAGGTGGCGACTCTGAGATCTGATGACGCAGTCCATTTTTGACAAAATTGTAATAAAATGGATTTTCAATAAAAGTTGCCAAAACTGGACTCTCATCTATGTTTCACATTGCACTCGTGAGAATAGATCGAAGAGATCTCGGGGGTCCGAACTGTTTAACGCGCGCGGGTACCCCCCGGGCATGTTACACTTATATACACTCAAGTGTGTTTGTTATAACAAACACGATATCTCTAATCTCTCTCTCTCTCTCTCTCTCTCTCTCTCTCTCTCTAACTACTTTACATATATGCAAAATGAAAAATGCTTAGAATTATCTTTTTTTTTTTAGACTCTTGTAATTCTTTAGATCTCAATCATTGATGTATATGTGAGATCTACTTATATATGTATGAGATCTACACCATCAATGAATGAGATCTAAAAGAATTATGAATTCTAAAAAAAAATCTCAATCATTATTATATCCAAAATGTCTCTTAACTATTTCTTAACTGTTACGTTGCACGTGCTACTGTCATCCTCATGACCAATAGTAGACTTTGCTGAGATGATGCCATCTGGACTACTATCTGTTAAAGCATCTTCTATTGCTGCACGTGTAACAGAAAATATAGGTAGTTAGTTAGTGCCTCTGTTAGTCAGTTAGTATGCAGTTAGTGAGTTTGTTAGTTTGTATAGTGAGTTTGTTAGTTTGTTACAGATAGTCAGTTCTTGTATTTTGTATATATATGAGTTTTGCTCATATATTCATTTTAATGAAAATCAGTTTACTGTTTTCCACATGGTATCAGAGAATGTAAGCGCTAACGAGCATTGATTCTTGATTTCAATGGCTGATCCTCTTGCTTCAGTTTCTTCATCTTCTTCAACTATCTTGCCTCCAAATCTGATACTTTTCATCTCCAATCTATCCTCATTTGTAACAGTGAAGCTTGATGCTTCCAATTTTCTGATTTGGAGAAATCAAATCCAAAATATGTTAAGGGCCACTGGTTTGATTGGATATGTCGATGGATCGATTCCATGTCCACCAGCACAGATCAAGGACTCTTCTGGATTTGAAGTCTCTAATCCCACACGAGTTCAGTGGGATCTCATAGATGCACATTTGCTCAGTTGTCTTACGGCAACCTTGCCTTCTCCAATCTATTCCATTGTTGTACAGTTTCAACACTGTTATGAAGTTTGGAATGCCTTAATCAAGAGATTCACCATTCTCTCTCGGTCACATATTCATCAACTCAAAAATAAATTGAATACTGTGTCCAAGAAAGGTGCATCCATGGAGTAGTATTTGACTCAGATCAAGGATTTGTCAAATCAATTAGCGATCGCATCTGCTGTAGTTGAAGAGGAAGATCTTGTGTTAATCACATTGAATGGCCTTCCTGATGAGTATGACTCCTTTAAGACTGCAATTCGAGCACGATCAGAAGGCATTTCCATGGATGAATTGTATGCCTTGCTTTGTTCTGAATCAATTCATGTTGAACTCAAAACACAAAAATCATCTCCTATTGAGCAACCTAATGTTGCTTTCTCTGCTGCTCGAGGTTTACGTTCAAATCAGCCTGGTTCTTCTGGTTATTCCCGTGGTTCACAAGGTCGGTTTTTCTCTAAAGGAGGTAAAGGAGGTCGGTTTTCTCAGCAATCTCGTGGTCGATTCTTTTCCAGAGGCAGAGGGCGTAATGGATCTATTTGTCAAATTTGTGGTGTTTTTGGTCACATCGCATTTTGCTCGATATCAACCTCCTGGTCAATCTTCGTCCCAGTCTGTTATGTCTAGTTCTAAAGCTTTTGTGGCTTCTTCTTCTCATCCAACTCCATCCATCTCTTCCTCCTCTTCCTCTGCCATGCCTTGGTATTTGGATTCGGTTGCCACTGATCATATGACCAATGATTTGAACAATTTCAATATCTATCAAGACTATCCAGGTACTGATCGTATTACTGTTGGTAATGGCCAGTCCGTTCCTATTCATCACACTGGTCAAGGTATTTTACCTACACCTCATTGTTTTTTTCGTCTCAATCATATCTTGCATTCTCCTACTCTTTCCTCTAATCTTCTCTCAGTTCATCAACTTGCCAAAGATAATGATTGCAACATTATTTTTTATGCTTCTTCTTTTCTGATTCAGGACAAGAAAGCGAAGAGAATTCTTCACCAAGGTTTCCACACTAATGGCTTATATCATTTTCAGTCTCCTCTGCATTCACCTCATCCATCTACTGTGCCTCAAGCTAATTTTCATGCTTTCAATAAAGATGTTTCTGCCGAAATGTGGCATCATACATTAGGCCATCCTTCTTCTCAGAAATTTTCTTCTCAACAAAAGCATTTTTCTTGTAAACCTATAAAGCCTACTGCTATTGATTGTTCCGAATGTTGCATTGCTAAAAGCCATAGATTTCCATTTCAATTGTCAAATTCAACTGTCAAACAACCTTTGTCTTTAATTCATAGTGATGTTTGGGGTCCTTTTAATAAATCTACATCTGGCTTCAAGTTTTATGTAATTTTTGTAGATGATTTTATCCGCTTTACTTGGCTCTATCCTTTAGCTTACAAAAGTGAGGTCTTTGCTAAATTTGTTGATTTCAAATCTTATGTTGAAAAACAATTTTCTACTTCTCTTCAAGTTCTTCGCACTGATGGTGGTACAGAATATTTCAATAATAAAATGCAAACTTTTCTCTTAAATCATGGGATTGTTCATTAACATTCCTGTCCTTACACCTCCGCTCAGAATGGTGTGGCTGAGCGCAAGCATAGACATATTATTGAAACTACCATTGCTTTGCTTCATCATGCTTCTCTTCCATTACATTCTTGGTTTAATGCCGTTGCTACTGCTACTTTTCTTATTAATCGAATGCCTTCTTCTATTCTGGCTAATAAATCTCCTTATGATGTGTTGTTTCATGCTATTCCATATTATTCTTTCTTTAGAGTATTTGGCTGTCAATGTTTTCCTTGGCTTCAACCATATTGTTCTTCTAAACTACATCCTAAATCTGTGCCTTGTGTATTTTTGGGATATCATCCATTTGCTAAGGGATAGAGATGCTTTGATCCTAAATCTGGAAAACTATATTTGTCTCGCCATGTGATTTTTCATGAGCATATCTTTCCTTTCTCTATGAATTCTATTTCTTCTTCTTGTCCTGCTTTATCTCAGCCTTCCTCCTTGAAAGATATTCAGACTTTCTTTTGGGCTTCTCCACCTGTTCATCAGTCGTCTTGTGTACCAGCTACAGCTTCCTCTTCCCAGCATTCCACTCCGTCTCCGATTCCAATTCTGCCAGCTCTGTTTTCTCTATCTGCTGCCCAGTCTCCACTTCCAGTGCTGCCATTTACTGCTGCTCTGCCTCCATCTGATTTACCATCTTCTTCTCGGTTACCTCAGATTCCAGCTACAGGTGTACCTTCTCAGTCTCTAGCTACGGGTTTACCTGCTGCTGTCTTGCCTTCTGCTGCTATTTTGTCTTCTGAGTCTCAGTCTCCAGCTACGGGTTTCCCTGCTGCTATCTTGCCTACTGCTACTGTCTTGCCTTCTGCGGCTGTATTCTCCTCAACCCAGCCTACTACCTCTACTATGCATTCATATCCTATTCACTCCTTACACATTGACCTTCCACCTCTTCGACCTTCTTCATCTACTAATCTTCATCCTATGATCACTCGGTCCAAATCTTCTGGCCCCTCTGCTTCACTCAGTATTTCTTCTTCTTTATATACTGATTCTGAACCTCCTACTTACCAAGCTGCCCTTACCTCTCCTATTTGGTTTAAGGATATGCAAGAAGAGTTTGGAGCTTTGCAAAAGCAGAACACCTGGTCCTTAGTTCCCTTGCCTTCTCATAAACATCAAATTGGGTGTAAATGGGTTTTCAAGATTAAACGCAACTCTGATGGTTCAATTGCTCGATATAAGGCCCGTCTTGTTGCCAAAGGATACCTCCAACAAGAAGGTATTGATTTTCAGGAGACTTTCAGTCCCGTTGCCAAGCTTCCTACAATTCGGATTATTCTTTGTCTTGCCTTACATCATCACTGGCCTCTCAAACAGTTGGACATATCCAATGCTTTCCTTCATGGTAAGCTTGAAGAAGAGGTTTTCATGACCCAACCTCCTGGTTTTGTTGATTCTTCCTCTCCTACTCGTGTGTAAGCTTCATAAGGCCTTGTATGGGCTTAAACAAGCCCCCCGTGCTTGGTATTCTATATTTTCTACCTTCTTACTTTCTCAAGGTTTTCATAATAGTCATTGTGATTCCTCTCTTTTCATTCACAAAACCCCTCATTCCATTACTACTTTAGTGGTTTATGTTGATGATATCTTGCTTACTGGCAGTGATCCTTCTCATATTCAAACCTTAGTTACTCAAATGCATCTTGTTTTCTCTATGAAAGAGTTAGGCAATTTGTCTTATTTTCTTGGGATCTCTGTTCACACCTCTGATACACATTATTTCCTTTCTCAACATAAATATGCTCAGGAGATCATTCACAAAGCTGGGATGGATGATTGTAAGTCTTGCCCATCTCCTATTTCAGTTAAACCTGGTCTCTCCCCTACTTCTGATTTTCCTTTTGCTAATCCTTCTCTCTATCATACTCTTGTTAGGGCTTTACAATACTTAAAAATCACTCGTCCTGATCTTTCTTTGGCTGTCAACCAAGCTTGCCAGCACATGCATGCACCTACCAACGATGATTTCTCTGCTGTTAAGCATTTGCTTCGTTTTGTTAAGGGTACTCTCTCTCATGGTCTTACCTATACCCCAAGCACTTTTGATCTTCATGTTTTTTCTGATTCAATTGGGCATGCGACACTATTGATCGTAAGTCCACATCTGGGTATTGTGTTTTTTTGGGTTCCAATCTCGTTTCTTGGTCTGCCAAGAAATAGGCCACTGTCACTCGTTCCTCCACCGAGGCTGAATATCGGGCCTTAGCCCATGCTGCTGCTGAAGTTAGTTGGCCTCGTATGTTACTTGCTGACTTGTTTGTCACTTCTCCTACTGTGCCTGTGATCTGGTGCGATAATCTGTCTGCTCTTGCTATGGCATCCAATCTGGTGTTTCATTCCCGATCCAAGCATATAGAGGTCAATTGCCATTTTGTTCGGGAACAAGTGCTTGCAAAACGGCTTTCTCTTCATTATGTTCCCACCATTGACTAGTTGGCCGACATTTTCACCAAACCATTGTCTGTCTCTCACTTTCAGTACCTTAAAGACAAACTCATGGTGTCTTCCCCCATGGGTTTGCAGGGGCATGTTAAAGCATCTTCTATTGCTGCACGTGTAACAGAAAATATAGGTAGTTAGTTAGTGCCTCTGTTAGTCAGTTAGTATGCAGTTAGTGAGTTTGTCAGTTTGTATAGTGAGTTTGTTAGTTTGTTACAGATAGTCAGTTCTTGTATTTTGTATATATATGAGTTTTGCTCATATATTTATTTTAATGAAAATCAGTTTACTGTTTTCCACACTGTCTCTATCAATTATACATTTGATTTATCATCAATAAAATATCTTTTTATTGATAAATATATATATATTATTGTACAGGATACTAGTCGCAAGCTAAACCATTAATTATTATAGTTTATAATTTTAAAAATATTATTATGACATCATTTAGGTTAAATTATTATGTTTGTAGATCACTTTCTCTTTTCCAAAAAAAGTCAGTATCATCAAGTATAAGAAAAATAACATCCTTAAAAAAAAAATTATACACAATTTTCACGAGAACGAGAACAAATGATTACTTTGCCATTCGGATGGAAACTCTTTCAAAATAATATGTCCCGATGCAGTCATATTATTATGTATATAATTAAATTTGTTTATATATTATTACTCTAAATATAAATGTTGCAAATTTGCTCAACTTTCTTCACCTTGCTTCAACTTCGGATTTGAGTGCTTGAAAACATTGTGGATCAATTAATTAGGTTTGAAATATCAATACAACAAATTAATGTTTAGGAACAAAATCACTTTTTAGGAACGAAATATTTTTTTTTTTTTTGGTCAAAAATGTCATTATTGTACTTCTAGCGACAAAATTAGACATGTAGTAATGAATTATTATATTTTTTGGACCAAAATTTTGTCTAAAAAAAAAAAAAACCATTTTTGGGAACAAATTATTTTATCCTTTCCTTACTGACATTTTTAAAATTTTGTCGCTTATAATCCTTTTTCTGAACTTTTGAGAATACATGAATTGATTCTCAAATATTTTTTACAACCAATTTTTTATTTTTGAAGACAAAAGTTTGGTCCCTAAAACTCTTATTTGTTATAGTGTTTAACTTTAGAATAACCATTGAATGCTTGAAAAGATTGTGAGAAATTCCTTACCTAAGAAGAGTATTTGAAAAAATTGTGAACGAAGTACTTGAGTCTGAAATCTCGATTGCGAGCAGGCCCGACTTTGGGCGTAAGCCGGCAAAGCCACCACTTTGGCCTCTGAAAATTAACTAAAAAATTGTCTCAAATTTTTGTTAATTATTATATTAGCTTATAAAAAAAATCACTAGAATTTAAAAGGTCTTAACGAAATTTAGTTATAATTTAAAACTAATAGATGGTTGTTTTTTTATAGGAAGAAACTAAAAAACTTATTGATGTGGTGAATTATTTGAAATTATTGAATAGTTGTATTCCAAATGTATGGCTTATATATAAAATAAGATTGATTATATTATTTGTAGTTACTCTTTTTAAATTAAAATTGATTAAATCTTACCTTTACTCAACTATGTCAAATGAAATATTAAATAAATTGGCAATTTTATCCATCGAAAATGATTTAGCCTATAAGTTGGATTATGCGAACTAGATTAGTAATTTTATGGGTGAGCTGTAGGAGGCAATCATCATCAGATTATCTATATGGATGAAAGCTGCAACTAAGGATTATCAGTTCATTATTAATGATTTTCTTTACAATATTTTGTAGATTAGATCTTGCTTAAGTGGAAGGTGTAATCTTTGTTCGTTTTTGGGACTATAATGTGGTGTGTTGAGTTAGTCAGGCAAAAAATTCTTCCCAAACGAAACTAATTTAGTCAAGCAAAATTAGCCAAAAAGTCAAAAAAATTAGGCTAAAAAAGTTCTTCCCAAACGAACCCTTAGCTTATAAGTTGGATTATGGGAGCTAGATTAGTAATTTTATAGTTAAAAATATTAGAAGAATGATGCTTGAGTGATTTTTGTTATAGTTTGTTTACTTTTTGTTTGATACTTCAATTTAAATTATTTTGGTCATTTTCCTTATTCTAATAAACTTTAATGTATATTTACGTAAATTTTAATAGATATATATATATATATATATATATTAGAAGTAACATTTTTACAAGTACTGTCAAATACTCAAAAAAAAAAAAAGGCACATAATTATTTTTTTTTTAAAATATGCATGAAAGGCCCCCATCTTGAAAGTTCACTTTAGGCCTCAAAAAAGTCAGAGCCGGAGGCACTAGAACAAATAGCACATTTGGCGACCAAATTTGGTGACTAAAAGAAATTTAGTCTCCAAAAGAACAATTTTTGGATACCAAAAATGATATTTGTCGGTGTTGGTTTAGGGTTTCACTGCTAAATTTTTTTAGTCAAGGTATATTATTTATTGGTGGCTAAAAAAAGTTAGTTGCTAATGGGTGCAATTTTTTTTGTATATGTCTTTAATCACCAATGTTTTTTCCTGAAACTATCAAGTTCTACATGCATTTCTGGTATTAATGGGTGTAATTTTTTTTGTAAATAACTTTTGGCGTGAACTTATGGATATTCCATTTTTTGTGTACGGAAGATAATTTATACTTTTATATAAACCCACTATTTTGTCGTCCTCTGCCTTTGCGTGGATTAGTATTAATCGTATAGATAACTTTCGGCATGGTACTAATTATTTTTGGCATCGAACGGAGAATTATTGGCGTGGTATATAGATTACCTTTTATCATGGTACAAATTACCATGATAATTTGTACCATGCCAAATGGTCATTTGGCATGATAATGGATATATTTTTTGTATACATAGGATATGGTTTTCGTATGTTTCTCTGTTTTGTATGGAATTATTATTTAGGTTGAAATATACTTGGTTTGTATGGAATTTGAGATTAAAAGTTATTCCTTTTTGGATGATTGTAAGTGAAATGGATGTAAATAATATTATCAATTGATAATATATGTATTGTTTTGTTTATATACGTGATACAGGTTGCATGGAATACATACAGGTTGCAAGGAATACATATAGGTTGTGGACAAATTAATTAAAAAAAATACAAAATGATGTTTTTAGCGACTAAACAATTGGTAGTTAAAAAGGAAGTAAATAATTTTAGTGACTAAATAGTTAATAGCTAAAAAAATTAAAATGAAAATAATTTTTGTGGCAATTAAATATTTAGCAGCAAAAAAAAAAATTAAACTTTAGGCGACTAAAACTTTAGTAGCTAAAAAAAATTAAAATGAAAAAAAAAACTTGTTAGCTACTAAATATTTAGTAGCTAAAAAAAAAAATAGACTTTAGGCAACTAAAACTTTAGTAGTTAAAAAAAATAAAACGAAAAAAATGTTTTAGCAACTAAATGTTTAATGTTTAGTAGCAAAAAAAAAAAAAAAAAAGAAGACCTCAAGCGACTAAAACATTTAGTAGCTAAAAAATTAAGATGAACAAAAAAAATCACGACTAAATATTTAGTCGCCCTAAATAATTGAATTTTTTTGTGACAAAAAACTTTAGTCGCTGAAAATACGATATTAATTTTACTTAAAAGCTTTGGGCAACTAAAACATTAGTCGCCAATTGTGAACTTTCGGCAACTAAATCTTTTTTAGTTGCCAATTACCTTTTCCGACAATGATTCAACGACTAATCTAGCGACCAAAAGTTGTAGTCAGTAAAAATTTTCGGCTACTAAAAACGGACTTTTGGCAATTATCGCCAAAAATACTATTTGTTGTAGTGAGTACTTGGAAAGATTGTGTAGGAATTGGTCATGTTAGACATATTGCTTCAAAATAGTAATCGAGTGCTTGAAAAATTATTGATGAATTGCTAAGTTTGAAATCTTGCTTGATTATCTTGCTTGAGAATATCTATTAGGTTCTTGGAATGACCATGGAGGAATCGATTGAGTTTGAAATCCTATATCATAATCATCAAGTGCTTGAAATGATTATGCAGGAATTGCCATAAAAAGTTCAAATTCTTGCTTCAAAATAATTGTCAATCCTAGAAAAGATTGTCTAGGAATTGCTTAAGTCTGGAATCCAAGATCAAATCATTGTAGAGTTCTTGAAAAGATTGTGAAGAATTGTTTAAGAGTTGCTCGAACTTAAAATCTTAAGAAGGTCTAACGTATAGGTCCTAATAAATGGACTTACTGTCCAATAGGCCCTATGATAATTAATGTCATTTTCATTAAACACTATTAAAAAAGACACTAATTATTAATTTTCAGTGACAGTTTGAAAATTGTCACAAAAAATATCACTAAGTACAAGTTTTAGCGACAGTTTAAAAAAAATCATCACAAAAAGGGTTACTAATTTTCAACTTTCAACAACAATTTGAAAAATTCATCACATAAAAACATTACTAATTGTAAATTTTCACGACAATTTATAAAAATCAGAACAAAAAAAATCACTAATTGTCAATTTTTAGATATATATGCAAAAAATGGTCACAAAAAATTATTTTTTGCGACAATTTTACTAGGACTTATTTTCAATAGGACTTGACAGAAATTAAGTCCCACTATTAAGACCGGTTGGTAATTTATCCAAATCATAATGCAGAATCATGATAGAGTGCTTAAAAATATTTTCGATGAATTGCTAGAGTTTGAAATCTTGCATAGAATAACCACTAATTTCTTTTTGTGTCAGAATTGCTCAAGTTTCAAATCCTACTTTAGATTAACAATGGCATTCTTGTAAAGATTGTACAGGAATTGCTTGAGTTTGTGATATTGCTTTAGAATAAGATTCGAGATCTTTTATGGAGGAATAAATGCTTGACTTCTAAATATTGCTTCAAAATATTTGTTGAAGGCTTTAAAGGACTGCCGTGAAACTGCATGAGTTTTTTGCTTTTTTTTAAAGCTTGATTTTGAAGTCCTACTTTAGGATAATTGTCGAGTACTTGATAACAAAGTGGCATCAAACTCTGGTCACACGCTGAAGGCAAAACTTTTGTCGGTTAAAGAAAAGAATAAAGATGGTCAATATACATATATATATAAACATGTTCCTAAACCATTTTCGGCAAAATCACTACCTAAGATAGTTATATAAGAAGATATATATACTGTCTTCACATGTCTTCCATCAACAACACTTCCTTACCAGTCCCAACTAAAAAGAGTGAAAACAATGAGTGTTGTATCTATGAGGAAGCTCTCCAAAGGCTTACAAAGGAAATTAATAAGAAAATGGTTGAAGGTGCCAACAAGACTGAATCCAATTCTTCTTCCTCTTGCATTTACAGGGTTCCCAAGGAGATTCGTAAGCTGAAAGAAAGTGCGTATACCCCTCGCTTCATCTCTATTGGGCCTCTTCACAGCGAGGACGAACACATTCTCAATTCGCCTGTGCAGGATGTCAAAAGGAGTTACACGAATTCACTCTTTGGTCGAATATCGCCCAAGGGTGATGAATCCAATGTACTAATAGAATGTGTAGCAAAAATGAGAGAGTCATTAGACAAAGCCAAGAAATGCTATGCAGAAGAAGTTGAGGATGTGCTGGATGTAGAGATGTTGCTGATTGATGGTTGTTTCATACTCGAACTTCTCTACAGGTAATACAGATGGAATTTTACTAATTATAGATTTTATTAAATATTTTTTATTATGCAATTAGGATTTGATTATGAATAATTTGATTTAACATTGAATTGTCTAGAATATTTAATTTCATATTCTTACTTCGTCAAGGTTGGCTTATATAATAAAATTTTACTATCTAAATTTAACATTTAAAATAATAAAATTCCATCGTCAGCCCCCCACAACACTTCTTACATCAATATCACTTGTAAGAATATTAAAACAGTGAAATCATAATATTAGCTCACCAAAAGATTATTGGATTGACATTTTGGTAGTAAAATTTTACTCCTGTGAATTTAGCATTTAAAAAATAAAATTTCACCCCATTATATATTGTCACTCAACAACTACTTAACATGGCTGGGCATTTTGCCCTTCCAAACCTGAAGGAAGTAAGCACCCAGCACACTGCATAAATTCCATTACAAATTAGTGAGATACATCCCCCACATAAATCAATATACCATAATTCATATTTTGATCCTCTCCATTTCAATTTCATGTTTGTAATGGAGAATTTCTATTTATAGCCAAATCAATACACCATGATCACTAAATTCAACTGTGGTGAGGGACGGAAACCAAATCGACGACGATGAGGATCAGAATGTAGCACCGCAACATTTTTGCACTCTCTATTTCTTTGTAAATCGAAGCAAGAGTTTCAACTCTGAACAAAATGAGATTAATATAAATGGTAAAATTGTTCATAAGTGTCCCTAAACTATTAAAAAAAAAAATTTGAACTAGAGGACCTTATCAAATAAAATTTATTAGATTGTCCTTCTCTCATTACAAAATCATTTTAAGAGATTTTTCATCAAATTTCTGAAAATAAAATTATGCAGTTTTGTTTGAGGACTTTACATTTCTGGTACTATTCGAGTGAACAGATTTGTGGAAGAATTGTCAGGTTCTTGTTGTTTCAGATTTTTCTCTTTTCACGTTATCCTGCTTCATCAACAGGTTTCTCCATGAGGAGAAGAACAAACGCAACGATGCTATTTTCAACAACATTTTGATGCCCACCTATGTACGACATGACTTGCTACTACTCGAAAACCAGCTTCCTTTCTTTGTACTTAACGAGTTGTTCAACCTCACCGTGGCTCATATACCAGGTACATTTCCAATTGTTGAATATGTGTTTTCCTATTTTAGAGGTCTGTGGAATTCAGAAAAGAATGGAACACCACAACCACAAGAGAACAGCCAATATGATCATATCCTCCATATTCTACACAACCACTACCGTGATCATGATGCAGTATCGATTCCGAGACACAATGATCCTAGCTTGGTGATCATGCCTTGTGCATCAGACCTTGAATATGCGGGAGTCAAGTTTAAAGACAGTAAGAAGATCAAGTTTCATAAACCTCGAGGTCCTTTCCATAGAGCTCATTTTGAACTCCCAACTTTGAACCTTGACGACTCCACTGAATCATTCTTGAGAAACCTCATTGCTTTTGAGCAATGTTGCCATGGAGTTCCTTGCTACTTCACAGGGTATGCGTTCCTAATGGACACACTCATAAACAATACGACAGATGTCCAAGTGCTTGAAAAGGCCAAAATCATACATAACTATTTAGGCGCCAGCGAAGATGCCTCCAATCTCTTCAACAATCTCTGCAAGGAAATTGTTCTTGGGGAGATCTATTTCACTGACACAACCACAGCTGCTGCTGAGTACAGCAAGCGTTGTTGGCATGATGCTATGGCACATCTCAGACGTAGATACTTCTCTACTCCATGGACATTCTTAGCTTTCTGCGCTGGCTTTATCACTTTCGGCATATCCATTATTAAATTCGTCCGAGCTAATTTTCGTTGATATGAAGAATTTATCAATAATGCTAGCATGACTATAACATGGTCATCTGTCGTTGATAATTCTTATTGTTTTGCAATGTAGATCAACTTAAATCAATAAGTTACCCCTTGCTAGCTTCAACAACAATTGTACTAGCTAGAATGTCAGGGGCATATCATATGTTTTTAGAATCAATAAGTCTGGGAATCCAGATTTTGGGCCCAGATTTATGCCATGAATTGAAGTGTGTGGTGGAGATTGTAGTTCTTGTATAAAAATTATGTTAGTAAATCATTTACTTTTCTTAAATAGACACAATAATACAGGAAAATAATATTCTTATTGAATTTTATACACAATTTTTCACAAAAATGGTATAGTGGTAACAATTATTGTGATTAAATGTTATTTCAATGGACTTCCTCTTTTAAAATGATTAGCTACAATGCAATCATGTTCAGAGACGGAGCGAGGCTAAATTGTGAAGGTTGTGAAGGAACTACTTGAGTTTAAAATCTTGGTAGTTAGAGTGCTTGAAACTATTGTGTAGGAATTGATCATGTAAGAAATATTGCTTTAAAATAACAGTCAAGTGCTTGGAAAGATTTATCAAAACAAGATTACCATTCCTCATTTATTGAAGGAAGGAGGAATTTCCTAGACCTTTTAATCTCTATGGAAAGATGGAATAATGGGCTAGGGAAGGATGGGTTATTTAGATGATCATTAAGACCTTGGTGGGAGGAGGAGCAGTTTGAAACACAGTTTCTCTTATCCCATCTCTAAATGCTGGCAGCCAGGATAGGTTGTTATGGATAGCTGATTCTTAATTTTTTTCAATTCAATCCCTATATAAGTGGCTTGAAGCATCGCAGGGCCCCAAAGTAGGATTACTTTTGCATAAGGTTCAATGTTTTGGGTGGTTGTCCTGGAATGTCAGGGTTAAAGTGGTAGAGAAGTTGTTGAAAGTTGGATTAATTATTGATCCAAGTCTTGGTCTTTGTCATTTATACAAATTAGAATTGGAGACAGTTGGAAAATTTGAGTTGCTTGCATCGAATGGTGGCACGGGACTGGAATCAGAAAGAAGGTAAGAGTCATTTGGGTGGTGATTCCTTCTGCAATTTTATGGACAATCTGGAGACTGGAATGTTAGGAACAAGTTGGTTTTCGATGGAGTGTGACCGAACTAGAAATCCATGATCAAGATTATTAATTTGAGTGTGGCTCTTTGGTCGAAATCAAAAGCTAAATCAAAGGATTTTTTGGTGAATGATTTTATCTGTCACATTCAACAGATTAGTGATTGTTAAGAATTCTTGAGGTTATTTTGTGGTGTTTCGTTGTGCACTGGTTCAAGCAGAGCAGTGGATCCTTGTGGGTTGCAGCTTTTTCTGGTGTTCCTGATAATGTTGTTGGCTTGATGCAGAGGTCCCAGCTTCAGCATTCAGGATTCATATTCACATTTGATGGTGTCATTAGTTCTATGGGAAGCAAGGCACTAACTTGGGCTGATCAATGAGGCAGAGGCTTAGATGTTCGTGTCAAGCCCAACAATATTTTCTTTTTGGGTTCGGGTGTTCTGTTGTATTTAGTGTTTTGTTTTGCTTTGGTTGGTTTCTCGTCAACCTCTGGTCTTGTATTAGCACATGATCAGGCTTCCTTTTCAATGCCTACCTAATTGGGGTTAGTTAACATTCCTTTTCAATGCTTTTTCTTTATCGATGTTTTGTCTAAGTGTTTGCTTGAACATTTAATCTTGATCAATAAAACTTTCTTTTGCTAGTAAAATGAATGGCTTGAGTTTGAAATCTTGCTTCAGAATAACTATTGGGTTCTTGGAAAGATTGTGGAGGAATTGATTGAGTTTGCAATCCTACTTCATGATAATCCTCAAGTGCTTGAACCGATTGTGGAGGAATTGTTTAATTACTTTCAAATCTTGCTTCAAAATAATTGTCAAGCACTAGAAAAGATTGTCAAGGAATTTGATCTTGGGAAATATATGGAAAAGATGAGCAAATAACAAGGCCAACCCATGAACAAATTCAAACTAGAAATACTCTTTCTAAAAACAAACAATAAAAATTCTCTATTTTATTACTCAAGCATAAACTAAATAGCCCTAAGAACCTTATTTATTAATCAAACATAACCTTATTTATTAATACTTCTTAATTAACTAATAATTTTAAAATAATAAATATTGATAACTTCAAATCTCGTCTGCATTAGAATTACTTGAGTATGAAATCCAACATCAAAATGATTGTCGAATGCTTGAAAAGCTTGCAAAAGTAAGAGAGATTTTTGGTGAAAAGCCCCTTCCATGGGGCCTATTTTGTGTGAAGCCCACGGATGAAACCAATGGCCCCAAAAGCCCCTCAAATAAAAAAATACCATGAATTGACTGAAATGCCCATCCATATAAGTAGGGAAATATGAAACAATTGCACCGTTTCTCTCCTCTCCCTCTGTTTCATCGATTGAAAACCCTCGTCTCCTCTGAATATCATCATTCGAAAACCCTAGCAACGATTGAAACCCTTCTCCGAGTCTCATTACTCTCGCTCTCTGGAGCTACTTCGTTACAGTTTGGTCAATTGAAACCCTAGCAACGTTGCAGGTTCGTCACTTGCGCTCAAATCGAACTCGGCATTATGCTTTACTCTCTCTCTCTCTTAAACCGTTCTCTGAGTCTCATTACTCTCGCTTTCTGAAGCTACTTCGTTATAGTTTCGTCGATTGAAACCCTGGCAACGTTATAGGTTCGTCGCTTGTGCTCGAATCAAACTCGGCATTACGCTTTACTCTCTCTCTCTTGGACACACATTTTACAGGTGATTTTTTTCTCTTTCTGCTAGTTTTCAATATTATGAAGTCTGTCTTGGTTTGTTTTCATTTTGGGAGTGGTGTATGAGATTACGTTGGGTGAGTAGAATTTGGAATTTTTGGTTGCACTAAAGGTCAACTGTTCTAAAAATTTTATCACTATCTTAAAATACTTTAAATTACTAAATCATGTGAGAATGTTAAGGTTTAAAAATTTTGAAAACTAATTTAGGTATTTCAGAATTGCAGAGTAAAATTTTACTTTAACTCTAGCCTTTGCTCATTACGCTTTGATTTTTGTAGTGTTTTGGTCTTGCAATTTCAATGCTTTGAAATTCACTTGCTTTATGAATTTTTCAGAGTAAAATTTTACTTCCAACCAGAGTAAAATTTTACTTATAATGAGAGTAAAATTTTACTTATTGCAGAGTAAAATTTTACTTTAACTCTAGCCTTTGATCATTACGCTTTGATTTCGGTAGTGTTTTGGTCCTGTCATTTCAATGCTTTCAAATTCACTTACTTATAATGAGAGTAAAATTTTACTTATTACAGAGTAAAATTTTACTTTAACTCTAGCCTTTGCTCATTACACTTTGATTTCTGTAGTGTTTTGGTCCTACAATTTCAATGCTTTCAAATTCACTTGCTTCATGAATTTTTTAGAGTAAAATTTTACTTCCAATCAGAGTAAAATTTTACTTTCAATAAAAGTAAATTTTTACTGCCAAACAGAGTAAACTTTTACTATCTCATTACAATGCTTGTGCATCTTATTTAGTGCTTATTTGTTTTGTCACATTGTTGTTTAAAGTAAAATGTTACACCGTTGATATAGGGAAACTTTTTAGTGTTTTAAAATGGTTGTTACAAGAAGCAAATGTGGTGATGATGATGATGATGATTTTGAAGTTCCACCAACGGTTATACAAAAGAAGAAAGTCCCTAAAAAAAAGAGCAAAGGTAGTAAAGAAAGTCCTTCGAAGTTGAATATTGTACATGGAGTGCGGGAGAGGGAGAACTATATGAAACAATATAGGTCAAATATTGTTTCATTGATAAACCTAATGCGAGACACAAGGTTCACTAAAAGACACATTACTGCCCTTGAGAGAACACCTTTTGGGATGTTATTTAAATATTTTTGGAAGAAAGATGATATGGTGTTAAAGAAGTTCAAGAAAGTTGACGATAATGTCATAGATGTGATCAAATCTTATGACTTTCATGCAAAGGGATTTAAGCTTGGGGGGAAAACATGTGGCATACGGGACAGTGACGTTACTTTGATTTTTGGGATAAAATCGGGAACGAAAAAAGTAGATGTGTCATATGGGAAGAAACAAGAATCACCTTTTGTGTAGAAAAGGTTTCGTAATATGTCAAGAATATCTATAAAGAGTTTGCGAGAGGCATTAGGAGATGCGTTGGAAGGCACAACGAGAGTTGATGTTGATGATGTTGCATGAATAAGGTGTCTATTTGATGTGGCGACTTTGCTATTACCAACAATTGGTCTAACAGTTGGATTGGCCTTTGTCGCCCTTGTAGAAGATTTGGAAATGATGAATTCGTATGCATGGTCAACTGCAGTTGCATCCACGTTGACTACTTCAATCCATTCTTCATTAGGAAGTCCTGAAAATGTCACTGGATGTGTACTTCTTCTTTTGGTAAGTAAATTGAACTACTTGAAATATTATGCAATCTATCTTTCGAGAATTAACTAATTTTGATTTTTTATTTTATAGTATTGGTTATGCGAGCATACTACCCTCATTCAACCTCAAGGAAAAAATTTGTGTCCAAGGCTCCTTCGATGAGACTTATCAACATTGAGGAAAAAGCTAATGAAGAAGTCATTGCAAACACTAAAGCCCGAAGAGGTATCATCTTTCCAAACTCAGCCTTACTGGTTCACTTTGCTTAAAATTATACTTACATAATAAAATCTTACTCTCGAACAGAGTGAAAGTTTACTTACAGTCAGAGTAAACTTTTACTTTGAAACATAGTAAAATTTTACTTACTCTTGAATAGAGTAAAAGTTTACTTATAATCAGAGTAAACTTTTACTTTGAAACAGAGTAAAATTTTACTTACTCTTGAACAGAGTAAAAGTTTACTTTAAATCAGAGTAAATTTTTACTTACTCTTGAACAGAGTAAAATTTTACTTACTCTTGAACAGAGTAAAAGTTTACTTTAAATCAGAGTAAAATTTTACTTTATTTTACTTACAGTCAAAGTAAAATTTTACTTACTCTTGAACAAAGGAAAAGTTTACTTTAAGTAAGAGTAAAAGTTTACTTTAAATCAGAGTAAACTTTTACTTACAGTCAGAGTAAACTTTTACAGACTCTTGAACAGAGTAAATGTTTACTTAAAATTAGAGTAAAAGTTTACTTACAATCAAAGTAAACTTTTACTTTGAAACAGAGTAAAATTTTACTCTTGTGGTTAAAGTTTGCTTAATTGTTGGCTTCTTTTCTTTTTCTAATTTTCAAATGCAGGTAAATCACAATGAACTGAAGCCCATTTCCAGAGAAGAAATGGAGCTCATTTGCAATGATGATGAAGAAGATGCATTGGACATAGAGGAAAATTTGGAGACTGAAGAAGATGCATTGGACATGAAGGAAAATTTGGAGACTGAAGAAAATGAAGATCATATAGCTGAAGCTTTAGGAGATGATCAACCTTTGAAGGACTTCATTGATCTTCAAAAGGAAAACAAGAGGCTGAAAAGTGAGAATATGGCATTGGTTGAAGAACTGAAGAAAAACAGGGAAACAATGCAAAAATAGAAGAGGATCAAGAGGCAAAAACAAAAGAAATGATGGAAAAGATGAGCAACACAGAGAAAGAAATGGAGAAACTGAGAAAGGAGATTGAAGTACTCGAATCTAAAAATAAACAGTTGGTTGAACAGATTAAAGAAAATGCAGTTTATGCGACTACCCAAGGTTTTGCTTCTAAAGAAATGCCACATGCTAAATGAGTAGAACAAGAGCAAAACTTTGGGATTCAAACTACATTGAAAGAAATACCTATAGTCGTAGAGCCATTGCAAACATCCATGGTCAAGAAAATCAAAATCAAGGCGAGGAAGAAAAAAGAGATGTCTGATTTTGAATGTGAGCCAAGAGAGGCAAAGAAAAAAAAAACCACAAAACAAACAATTGAAGTGATATCAAAAGAAGTGATTTATGTTGACAACTTGCCTCTAAGCCAACCAAAGCCAGTTGAAAGGGTTTTGTTTCTAGATAATGCTGTAATATGCAAATTGCTTGATAAGAATGAGAAGTGTCTATTGAACAAGATTTACAATTTGGAAACCACAGAGTAAAACCATTTTAATTTTATCAAACAACAGATTTTTACTGTTATCAAACTGCAACGTATTAATCAACATTTTTTTTACCTTATGACTAGTGCAATCATATAGTCCGGCACAGGAAATGGAGTATATGTTACATTGCATGATGTGGATGCAATTCTGAGAGATGGTGATACTGCAAATAATGTAAGTCGCCATACAAGTTTCAATGACTAGTGCTTACTTCAATAACTAAAAATAGTTCATTTTATTAACATATATTTAATTGATTTTTGTTTTTCTAGGTCATTGACAGCTTCGTAGAAATGCTTGAGATTGAGCAACAAGCAAATAAACCAGAAAAGAATAAATCATTCTTTTTCTCAAGCCTTTATTGGGTAAGCCATCAATTTGTATTTAGTTTGAATTGATAAATTTTTACTGTGGTTTAGTGTAACATTGTACTATATTTTGGAGTTAATTTTTACTATTTGGTTTGCCAAAGATTGACAACTCATACAGTGTCTCACCAACACAACTTGAAACATAACACTCTTATATGATTAAATGCAGTCTTTAGTGAAATGGGGTTATGGGGAGCTGAGAAATCATTTAATTGATAAAGTCCTTGAACAAGATTTGAGTGGATATAGATACCTTCATTTTTGCATGAATTCCAATGGGAACAAAAAGGAAGAAAAACCCTACCACTGGACACTTCTTGTATTTGACACTGAACTTGATGAGTGGAGATATTACAATTCTTTAAAGCCAAGAGACAACAGAGAAGATCCTTACCTTAAGGATGCAAAAAACATTGTAAGTGCTTTGCATCATATTAGCAGTAATTTTTTGCTGTGTTTTATTATTGAATTTAATCGTGACCAAACAATTATGTAATGACGTTAGATAACATATGTGGATAGCAAGTTGGCCAACAAAACGAAGAGAGGTAGAAGAAAGTTTGCAAACTTGGTTTCGGTGAAAGATAGTCCACAACAACGCCCAACATCATAAGTTTTTCATGCTACTATTACATGCTTCAATTGGTAGTTTTCAAATTTGACTAAATCTAACAAGATATTGATTTTTATTAACAGTGTTGATTGTGGAATTATTGTATGTTATATCATGCACCAAATCATAAGAGATGAGCCTATTGCAAATTCTATGGAAGATGATGAAATTAACAATTTCCGAGCATCAATAGTGCATCAATTTTTGAATGATTATCCAAAAGCATGGACTGAGGAACACTTCAACCTCAAAAAAAAAAAAAAAAAAAAAAAAAAAAAAAAAAAACGAGCAAGAGCTAAGACCTCAAGGATGACAATGTGGACAAGTTCTGGGGAACTACTGTGAATGATGTATGCAATTTCGGTTTTTGTAAATGAAAGAACGGTGAAAAAGTAATTGCAAGTGAAAGAATACTAAAAGAGTATTAGATAGTACATGCTATGTCTATTGTTTTAGTAAATTTTACTGTGGTTCGGTGATGAATACATTATTATAGAAGGATATTGTTTTGACTGTGAATGAATGTTGTTATGGATAGAATACAATGATACAGGTAGAGACTTAAATTTTTTTTGACTGAATGTTGCTATGAATGTTGGAATGAATGTTGCTATGACTTTTGTTTTGACTAGGAATGTAAGTGGAATGAATGTTGCTATGAATGTTGTTTTGACTGGGAATGAATGTTGATGATATATGTAGTTGTGTTGTTA
Organism: Camellia sinensis; assembly: GCF_055761805.1. Classification (NCBI taxonomy): domain Eukaryota; kingdom Viridiplantae; phylum Streptophyta; class Magnoliopsida; order Ericales; family Theaceae; genus Camellia; species Camellia sinensis. The sequence goes on from NC_138966.1 coordinate 118,840,921, forward strand.
GATTTTTTTTGCACAAAGATTGCATGATGATCATCAGGGGAGTTTGTGTGTTGTGGTAAATTTTGGTGCAGGTTGGAAATGTTTTTCTAAGGGGACTAACATATTTTCTTAAATAAAGTAAAATTTTATTCTGAAATGAAGTAAATTTTTACTCTGAAATGATGTAAAATTTTACTCTGCATAAAAGTAAAATTTTACTTTATATTCTGAAAGATGAGTAAATTGTTGCACTCTGAATCTAAAAGTAAAATTTTACTCTGCATAAAAGTAAAATTTTACTTTGAAATAAGAATAAAATGTTATACTCTGAATCTAAGAGCAAAATGTTACAACTTGAATAAGTAAAATTTTACTCTATATAAAAGTAAAATTTTACTCTGTACAAAAGTAAAATTTTACTTTGTATGAAAGTAAAATTTTACTCTGAAAGGCGAGTAAATTTGGACTCTAAATCTAAAAGTGAAATGTTACTCTGCACTAAAGTAAAATTTTACCCTCTATAAAAGTAAAATTTTATTCCGAAATAAGGTAAAATTTTAATCTAAAAGTAACATTTTACTCTGAACATAGTAAAATTTTACTGTGAAGCCACAGGCTCATCACACCCACAGACAACCATTCAACCACAAAACAAATCAGGAACTAGAACAGACAACCATTCAAGAATATAGTAAAAATGTCTTTTATTGCAATGTCTCCTTACAAATCTAGTCTAAAAGACTATACTATTATTGCTATGGACTACTTATTGCAGAAGAACTGCATTATTTTTATACTTCTATTACAAAATCAATAATGTCTTTCACGGCAATGCCTTATTGCAAGTCTTCTTATTATGACCGTACTTCTCGCATCTACCACACTGTACTTGTCTTATTTGCTCACCCCTAGATGGGATCCTATTCTTCCTTGGCCTACCAGGTGGCTTCTTACAAATTGAAGGAAGGACAACAAGATCATCCATAGCTACAAGTAGGGCTGGGCATAGGGTCATCCGACCCCCCCAAACCGCCCTACTCGATCCGAACCGTACATGTATGGGCGGTTTCGCAAACACATTGGGGTAGGGTGCAGTTTGGATTTTATCTAATTTTCAGGTTGTGGGCGGGTTGCGGGTTTAACCCACACCCGCCCAACCTGCCCGCATAAAACTTTTATTTTTTCTTTTTTAAATCTAACCGTTCAAAAAAACCCCTTTTATTTTTATTTATTTTTTTGCATTTTGGATGAATGTAAATTAATGAAGAATTACCTTTCTTTTTTCTTTTTTTTTTGTATTTGGGTTATGAATAATGAATGTAGGATTTTTTTAATTTGGATTAGGAATGATGAATGTAGAATGAATGCAAGTTAATGATGAACGTAGATTTTGAATGATTTGTTTAGGTTACGAATTGAAATGAATGCAAGTTGATGATGAAAGTAAATTTTGAATGATTTATTTAGGTTACGAATTGATTTTGTTGTGTTTTTTATTTTATAAGTTTTTTATAAGTTTTAATTCATTAATTATTAATGTTAGAATATTTTAGAAAATGGGAGGAAAAATGTTTAAAAGAAATATTGATAAAAAATGGGAAAAAAAAAGGGTTTAACAAAAAATTTTTGAAAAAAAGTTCAATCCGCAAACGGCCCGCAACCGCCCGCGCAGCCACGAACCCTATCCTCACAAACCGCAAACCGCATTGCAGGTGGTTGTGGGTTGACTTTTCCTCAAACCGCATATATACGACCGGTCCAAACCGAACCGCAAACCGTCCCAAACTGAACCGCAGACACCCCTAGCTACAAGAGGTTTCTCAACAGTGTGTATTGGATAAACGGACTCAGCATAGCAATCTTTGAACTTGCTGGTGTAATAAAATGGTACCACATGTGCATACAAATCACCTCCGCTCTTTTGGATAGCGGTCGCCGCGTGAGCACAAAAAAATCCATTCAATTGCCATTAGTAACATGAGCAAGTTCTATTCAAGAGGTCAACGCTAACCGATGGCCGGGATTGAACCTCAAAAACATGATCACTTGAACGACTAACCAACCAAGTTCTTCCACTTTTAAGAGCATTTAGTAATGTTGAATCCATCTCCGGACAAAGAAAAGTATTCCATTTCTTAGCTTATTCTCTCCTTCTCGACATCAAATCCATGATCTTCAACCTAATTGAATCAATCATCTTTGTAGTGGGCAAATAGCGAGCTTGACGGATCCATGAATTGAAAGACTCTGCCACATTCGAGTGCATTTCACCGTATTTTTGTCCTTTAAAATATGCATTAGTCCACTTGTCATAGGGCAAATTGGATAGAAACCCATAAACAATCCCTTTTCCCTCATCTTATAATTCTTTCAAGAACTGATTAAAACATCCCACTGTCGGAGCGTAAGCACACGAAGAAAACAAAAAAACTATTCTACTCCTGAAAGTATTGCTGAAACTTGGACCAAAAAACCTATCTCTCAAATTGGCCTTCAAGTGTTGGAGACAAAAATAGTGGTAAGCAGTAGGTAAAACCTTGGGTAAAGCCTCCAAAAGTCTAGCATTTCCGATCAGATATGAAGGTAATTGGTCTTTCATCCAACAATATATTCGACAAATGCATAAAAAATCATTCCCAACTGTCTGTAGTCTCTGTATCGACAATTGCCGTTGCAAGAGGGAAAAAACCTGAAAAATAACATTTTACAATTAGTAAGTATATTAAACGAAAAGGACAAATATAGTAGATTTTTACTCTGAATAACAGTAACATGTTAATCTGAGAATAAGAAACTTGTTACTTTTGAATAAATTATAGTAATATCTACCTTGATCCCCATCCTTCGTTGTAGCTGTTAACAAGGTGGCCTTATATTTCCCCTTCAGAAAAGTCTCATCGATAAACAATAGAGGACGGCAATGCCTAAACCCTTGAATGGAAGCATTAAATGCAACAAAAAACCTCTTGAACTGTCCACTTTGATGGTTATAGTCAAGACGCAAATAGCTACCAAGATTTGTGCTCATCACAACATCGATATACCATCGAATCTCATCATAAGACATAAAGAAATCTCCAAAAGTAGTAGTCCTAGCTTTCTCAACTCCCAACCAAGCGTGATTGTACGTAATGGTGAGCCTATATTGATCTGTAAATTGATGCACAACATCAATTAGACCAGTTTGGGGATTCCTACGAACGTCATTAACAATGAAACTTGCAACCAAATTTGAACTCATCCTTGAGTTTTTAGAAGTACGAACAGCAGCTCCACAAGTATGCTTATCATGTAGAGTCCTAATGTAGAAAAAATTATTAGCACTTTCTAGAGATGCATGTACTCGCCATAAACAAGCTTTCGACTCCCGCATTGAACACACAGCAGTGACCCGACACTTCTCTTTCTTCACATACACAAACTCAAATCCTATCTGAATGGCATATTTACACAATGCAGTTCGAAAATCCTTTGCACCTCCAATAAATCTTTGACCTACATGAGTAATTCCATTCACCCATCCACAAGACAACAAAGTCCTTTCTTCATGTTGACAAAACATAGGGAGTAAATCCATTTCATCATCAGTAATGTTGGATCCAGTAGTGTCCCCTGATTCTCCAACTCCATGTTTTTCATTTGAAATGCCCATTTCAATAATGGTCACATCAACCCGGTTAACACTAGGGGATAAACAAGCGACAACATATTTTGAAAATCAGAATCATCATCAATCATGCATTGCGAATGTCCAGGCAAACAGTACGATAACAGTATGCAACCACTATTGTCAAACTTCTTCAATTTACAACTTAAGAAATCAGTTAAATCCTTCAACGTGCAGTTTGACACAACCTTGAACAAAATGGTACAATCACCATACTTGCATAACAACATAAGAGGTGGAACCATTTTACAAATCTGTAATCAATTAACAGTAAAATTTTACTGTCACTATCAAAGTAAAATTTTACTATCACTATCAAAGTAAAATTTTACTGTTACTACAATTTGTGTTTAGTTTGAATTGATAAAATTTTACTGTGGTTTAGTGTAACATTGTACTATATTTTAGAGTTAATTTTTACTATTTAGTTTGCCAAAGATTGACAACTCATACAGTGTATCACCAACACACCTTGAAACATGAATCTAAAAGTAAAATTTTACTTTGATATAGGAGTAAAATGTAAAGGAATCTAAAAGTAAAATTTTATTCTGCATAAAAGCAAAATTTTACTCTGCATAAGAGTAAAATTTTACTCTGAATCTAAGAGTAAAATGTTACGCCCTGAATTTAAAAGTAAAATTTTACTCTGTATAAAAGTAAAAATTTACTCTGAAAATTGAGTAAAATGTTAGACTCTGAATATAAAAGTAAAATGTTACTCTGCACAAAAGTAAAATTTTTGCAAACAATGAACTTGTTTGGTGCAACTTTTTTGCTAGTTAAAAATTGATAACTAAAACGCATAAGCTAAGAAAACATATCTCCCCTATCTTCTCAACAATCAAAAATTTTACTATCATTCTAACACCAAAGTAAATTTTTACTCTCATTATAAACAGAGCAATAGAACCAGAGTAAAATTTTACTCTCATTCTCTGAAATAAAAGACAGAGCAATCGAACCAGAGTAAAATTTTACTCTCATTCTCTGAAACAAAAGACACAACAATAGAACCAGAGTAAAATTTTACTCTAATTCTGTCAAACGAAATCAGATCAAACACAACAAAAATAAATAAAAAAAAAACAAACAAACAAAAACAAAAAAAATTAATTAACAAATCAACATACCTAATTGAGAAGAAAAACCTCTACAACTCAATCAACAATCACAAATCTCAATGAAACTCTCGTTTAGTTGGGAGTGTTGATCATCGGCCACCAAGTGAGAGATGTTCGACTGCGAGATCGTCTATTGTTGAACAAGTGAGAGATGTTCGGTTGCGAGATCTTCAGATTTGGAGATCGTTTTCATCGATTTTGTGAAGTATGATCGATTTGGAGATCGTCTTCATCAGCTACGAGATCTTTAGCTCAGATTTCAAAATTTTCAAACGTATGATACTATATATATAAGGGCAATATTGTGATAAAAAAAAATAGAAATTATAAAATGTCCTTATTAAGGTAGGCATTTCCTACTCAGGGGTTTTTTGAAAGAAAATTGATTAAGTTATCCTTTACTCTAATAAAGAGGCCCAAAAGGGAGGTTTCACCAAAAATCCGTTGCTCAAATTCAAAAATTCTAATGCAAAATAATAGTCGAGTGCTTAAAAAGATTGTGGAGGAGTTGGTAGTGGTTGAAATCTTTGTTTAAAAGCATAATTTTAGCATTTTTTAACAACAAATTTACTTTTGTTCAAAAAAAAAAAAGAAAAAAAACATAATTACTTCTCGTTTTTGTATCACAACAATATTATATGGTTGATATTGTTCCAATATGAGAACGTCGAAGTGTTGTAAGAATTTTGAGTGCGAATGGATGGTGACTCCTTTGATATTAGTCTCAAATCTCTCCTCTATAATTCTCAAGATTAGAAAGGCCATGCTCTTTTTTTTCATGAGCAGCGCTAGGGCCCTCACAAATCGAGACTTGAATGCCTCCAATTATTTTTTATTTTATTTTATTTTATTTTATTTTTAAAAGGGATAATTATGTGTTGAGGTGTGTTAAAAAATTAGACATTCTGCACTAACTTAACTTGTATGGTTTGATAAGGTGAGTGAATTGGGTTGGATTAGTTGGATAATAAAATTGACTGATCAGTAAGGCTGCTGATTAAAATTTGTTAATTTCATATAATTTTATATGAGTCCCTATTATATTTTTATTTCAAGTTAGGAAGACTCGGTGGAAATTAAAATGGCTTTGGTATTGTGTACGCAGAAAAATATCACCTAACCAGTCCAACCTAACTCACTTACCTTATTAAACTACATAGGCTGAGTTGGTGCGAAATGTCTAATTTTTTGGCACATCCCTACACATAACCACTCTTCCAAAAAAATAAATAAATAAAACCAACACAGTCCAACAAATAAATAAAAATAAAAAATAAAAACAACCAAACCAATACAATCCAATAAATAAAAAAAAAAAATTAAAAAAATTGAGACATTCGAGCCTTGATTTGTCGAAGCCCCAAGCATTGACCCCTCCAAAATAAAGTTATGCTAGAGACCCTAAATATTCTACTAAATATTTTATCAAATCTCTCACATGTGTGTGGGACCCACACACATGTAAATTTGTGTGAGTCCCACCCGCATGTAAGAGGTTTGGTAAAATATTTGATAAAATATTTGAAATACATAACATTTCTCTCCTAAATATAAGCTGGTCAGGAAGATACCCATTTATGTCATCATTGTGCAAATATTTGTTTTAAAAAAGGGGATTTAGGCAAAATTTTCTCATAATAAAAGTTTAATGTATTAAGAATAAATATAAAAAAAATTTCTTAAAAAGTCTAACACATACCACTATTAATAAAATATTAAATTTTAAAATAATAATTTTTTTTTATCTAAATGTCAATTTTTAATAAAATTCATATTTTTAGAATTTTCTTATCAAGATCTATCAAATAAAATCCATGTTAACTATGAAATTCTTTAAAACAAAAAATTATTACCTTCAAAATTGATGTAAACAGTAATATGTTACTTTGTCTCATAGTAACATGTTACTAAAGTAATATTATCTAAGGGAGAAAAAAATATATATTTTACTTTATCCTTACTCAATTATGTGCTCCATCTTTAGGGAATTTATGGAACAAAAAAATTGAACTGATATTTTTACCAAATAAGCGACAAATAAAGAGATTTTGACTAAATTTTTCTTTAAAAAAATATTAAATAATTGAGATACATTTTAAGAGTGAGTCATTACACATAATTGAATCTACACCGTCCAACAAACCTGAACCTGAACTATTTTTTCTACGTTCATGTATGTTATAATACAAACAAATGTGTTAGGTTCAATTGGTGTGAGATTTCTATCATTCTTAAATCATCATTGGGATCGCGATTTGGAACTATCATACCATGAAAAGTTACATAGTTTATAGAACTCGATATAATTCTTTCATATAAATGTGAAACTTAAAAAAAATATAAAATATATTTCATGTAAAAGAATTATGTTTAATTCTGTAATTAATTTTGATGTTCCTAAAATTTATTTTTTTAAAATTATATATTTCAATTTTTATATTGTGATGAATGGGGGATGTTCCTAAAATTTATTATTTTTAAATTATATATTTCAATTTTTATATTATGATAATGGTGTGGTGATGGTGATGGTGATGGTGGTGGTGTTGGTAGTGGTGGCATGATGATGGTGATGGTGATGGTGGTGGTGGTGTTGGTAGTGGTGGCATGATAGTGGTGGTGGTGGTGGTGGTAGTGGCGATAATTGTAATGGTAGTGGTGGCGGTGGCATGGTGGTGTTGGTGGTAATAGTTGCGATGGTGGTGGTGGTGGTGGTGGTGACAGTAGCATTGTGATGATTGTAGTGGTAATAGTGAGTTTATAATAGTGTATATAGGTACTTATAGTTAGTATTTATATGATATCAATTATAATTATTAAACGAATTTAATTGATTATCACGTAGTACATTTTATTTTAAGTATTAAATCATATTATTAAATACTAAAGTGATTGACAAAACTTGATTCACCACACTTCACTTAAATAAAATAATATCATCATTATACTGAATATTTTTTTTTTTCTATCCTAGTCGGACCCTCTAAGATTTGACTTAGGCAGGGATGATATAATTTAGGTGTAAGAGGGGCTAATTTGAGCCCACTAAATTATTTAGGCCCAATAGCCCAAGATTAGTGGGCCCGAATTTATTGTAAGTCCAAGAATCGGTGGGCCCAGATTTATCGCCATCAAACGGGCTGAATCGCTCTAAGTCTCGAAGGGGTTCGGATCCACGAACTTAGAGACTTAGAGACTTACTCGGGCCCGGACTCGAAAGGGTGTTGAACAAGCCTAGAGATCCGAGGCACTCGGACTCGAAAGGATTCGGACCTACGAATCTAGAGATCCGAAGCACTTGGCTTCGAACAGATTCAGATGCAATCTAGAAGCCGCTCCGTTAATGAGTCCCAGAACACTTGCGGGCTCGGAGCTTTCCGGGATCTACGCACCAGAACCATGGGCGTAATGGAGTTCGAACAAAGGACCCGATCCCGAGGACGGTGAGTGGAGATAAATTCACTCTTCGGTTAAACTAGCCTATACCCGGGTCGAGGTGGCACGACCCCGGGGGGTCCATGAGACTCGGCAATATTTTTTGCGGCAGGACGTCCTATGGGACTACCCCTGACCCTTTGGGATGATTGGGGATCATTGGTTAGGTGTGGCTAAGAAGAAGGGTTCGCCGAGGGATTGATCTCCTCTTCGGGGTTTTCTCATCCTCGGAGAAGTCACCTCCTCGGAGAGGTCACCTCCTCGGACAAGGTGGTTAGAGAGAATATCCCCCATGTGCCTTGCACATGGGCTCCATCCTACATCATGAGGTGCCTATAAATAGCACCCACCCATAGCTTTACAGGGGATGGATTTTGGAGATCTTTGAACTCTTGGGAAAGAACTAATTTCCCCTCTCCATTATCAACCTTGAGAGTGAAAGTGGGAGATCCCTGGGAGAGCCTTGCCATTATTCTATTCTCTAGCCATTTTGCCTTCTTCTTCACCCAATCTCTTATCTCCATCATCTCCTTTGTTGTTGTGTTCCTAAGTTGAGATTATTGAAGAATCTAAGCCTCTCATCATATTCTAGAGAATTCGAAGTTGTTCTTCAAGGATCTTTGAAGATCTTCGAATTTTCCAACTCCTTTCTTGAACCCTCTCCTACATTTATAATAGTGTATATAGGTACTTATAGTTAGTATTTATATGATATCAATTATAATTATTAAACGAATTTAATTGATTATCACGTAGTACATTTTATTTTAAGTATTAAATCATATTATTAAATACTAAAGTGATTGACAAAACTTGATTCACCACACTTCACTTAAATAAAATAATATCATCATTATACTGAATATATTTTTTTTTTTCTATCCTAGTCGGACCCTCTAAGATTTGACTTAGGCAGGGATGATATAATTTAGGTATAACACAAGTAAATATGATTAGATTCAATTGGGGTTCCTATCATTTTTACCACTAAACCGTAAGGAGGATCACGTGTTTGCACTATACCAATTGCGATTCTTATTTTCTTTGTGGATTAAAAAATAAATAAAAATAAAATAACCCTCCATTAAAACAACGTGGCAATTGGGTTCTATAACAAAAGCATTCAAACTGATTGTAGCATTCTACACAAAACTATTATATAATTTTTCAACTTATACAACATTATACTATTAGCGTTCCCTACAAATTAATTAAAAAAAGAAAACTCGAAAATAAGCTAAAAAAACAAGAGATGTATTGTAATCTCCACAGTAAATAAAGAATGAATTTAATTCACTTTAATTTTTATACACATGTTTATTTCTTTTCTTTTTGTCAAAAAAATATTATTGTATATACTTAGTGCAAATGTAAACAAAATATTTATTCAATATATATCAAATTATGCGGTGAGAAAATCTTTCGTGAGTTTCTTATTTTCGGCGTGATGAGTTGCCATTGATCAATTCAGAAATATATATATATATATATTTACAAATAAATTTTAATTTATGTACTTATACTCTATTAAGTCCTAACTAAGATTTTTTAGACTTTCAAGTCCCATTAAATTTTTAATAGTTAGAATTGCTATTAATCAATGATTATCATCATTTATGATTATTTATAAAGGAACATAATGATTTGACGTTTATTTTGATTTTTAAAATTTTAAATTATCAACTTTTAAAATGAAAAAACTAATTTTCCGAATTAAGCTTTTTGAAAATTGAGTTTTCTGTTCTTCATGATTTTTTATTTTTAGTAAATATTTTTAAAATTTTAAGCATTTTTTTTCTTTTCTTACTTTTTTTAGGTGTACCTTAGTTAGATGTATCCAAAAAATAAAAAATTTGTGAAAAATATTTTAAAAAATTAACAAATACATAAAAATACTAAAATCATACTAAATTTTCGTGTTTTTTTAATATTATTGATATTTATTGAATTTTTAGAAGATTTTTCACAAAAATTATACTTTTTATGTGTATTTATGTTAAGTGTGTCTAAAAATTTAAAAAAAAAAATTGCTTAAAATGTTAAAAAAATTCAGTAAAAACAAAAAAAAAATGCAAAAAATAAGAAAGTAGAATTTTTTGAAAACTATTTTCAGAAAAACGAAACCAAACAAGCTGATTTTTTTTTAAAAAAAAATTTAAAAACTGAATTATTTTTTATGCAAAATTAAAAATTTTGTGTCTATAAAGGAGGATGATGATAGAATATTGATGTGCAAAACTAAAAATAAAAAATAAAAAATTTTAAAATAAAAAAACGATAATGTTTTTAGCTTTAAAACTGGAAAAAAAAAACTATTAATGTTCTCGATTTTAATAGATAGTTGAATCAAATTAACAAGTGGAAGAGCAAAACGTTTAATCTCATACTCATTTTTTTTTTATCAATTAGTAAAATAATTATTTAGAATATTATTATATAAAATTGATAATATTTTCAATTTTATTAAATAAAACTTATTAGTTTAAAATATTTTAAATATGACTTGAGTTATTATAATATTTATCAATGAAATTTTTAGATAATTAATTAAAAAAAATTTAATTGAGATGTGTGTAAAATTATTCCTATACTTCTCACCTAAGGAAAAAAAAATTGATCAATAATGGTGCGCCCATTAAGGAAAGGAAAATGAGTGAGAACTTTAATTAGAGTTACCACTAATGATGTAGTAGTGGATCTCATTTACTGTCACAATATGTGTTGTGTCTATATATACTAGTGGGTGGCACACACGATGTGTGTGCAATTTAAATAAGTAGGAATAAAAAGAAATAATAATGAAATTAATATTATAATGTGTACTTAACTTAAGTGGTATGAGTTCTCGTATTTAAACCCATGGTCATGGGTTCAAGCCTTACCCATCTCTTTGTTTAACTTTTTTTTAAAAAAATAATAAAAAATACTGTCACATGACATGAGGAGAGTAAAGTTTCAGGACACCATAAGAGTTATGTGTTCAGTTTATAATAGTATAGAAGATATATATATTTTTTCCCACCTCATTAATAGTAAATTTAGAGCCACTAAATTAGTGGTCTTTAGCACCACCGTTAAGGAAAAAACAATTGTTGTCGCGTGCGGAACAGCAGGCCATGTCTCTTGGGTGGGAGGCATTTGCTTCTGTAGAAATGGCTGATAGTCTCATTTTGATTTTGCCCCTTTGACTCGTTGAAAAGTTTGGTAGCAAAAGAAGATGGTGACCAGTAGGTGGTTGAGTGAAAAGGTGCCTCACGGATCGATTCTTGAGGGACGTGATTAGCGCTTTTGTAAACGGTTGAAGTTGATTACGTATTTCGCTTTCTCATTTTTAATAATATATATTTTAAAAAAAAAAAATTAAATCTGATCAGTAATTAATTATTCTAAAGTTAAAATTTACGAATATTATGATTTGTCACAAAGATTTTTTTTTATCTGATAAAACAAAAAACAAAATAATGATCACTACAACAAAAAGCAAAAATGGCGACTAAAAAAAAAATTTCGTTACTGAAAGTAGCATTTTCGGTGACTAAAATGGAATTAGTAGCCAAAAGTAAAGACTTTTGGCGACTAAAACAGTTTAGTAGCCAAATGTATAGTTATTGGCGACTAAAAATCAGTTTCGTCACCGATTATATAGGTTTTAGTGACTAAAAAAATTTTAGCAGCCAAAAGTCAAGGTTTTTGGCGACTAAAAACATTTAGTAGCCAAAAGTATAGGTTTTGGCGACTAAAAAATAGTTTGGTCGTCGATTATACGTGTTTTACCGACAAAAAAAAATTTTGTAGCCAAAAGTGAAGCTTTTTGGCTACTAAAAAATATTTAGTAGCTAAAAGTCAACAATTGGCGACTAAACTTTAGTCGCCCAAAGTGGAGGGTTTGGCCACTAAAATTCAGTTTAGTCGCCAAAAGTGGAGGTTTTAGGCAGGAATTAATTCTTTTAGCGACAAAAAAGTAATTACTAGCCAAAAAGTATAGAATTGGCGAGTAAAAAACAAATTTAGTCGCCAAAAGTGGTCTCTTATTTTTTTAGTAAATAATTTATTTTTTACATAAATTATATTAAATAAAAATAATTATTTTTATACATATAGTTTTGTATTAATACCGGTCAATATACTATATAAATAATATATGTTGCCTTTATATTCATGTGATGTTGTAGTGGCATAGTGGGGAGAGTGTGTTGCTAAAGGTTTAGAATGTGGGAAGTTGGTGGTTTGAAACTTGGGAACAGCAGAGGGTAAATTTTTTTTTTTTGAAATATGCTTTTGGCGACTAAAATGGAATTAGTCGCCAAAAGCTTGACTATTGGCGACGAAAAAAATAGTCGGCAAACGTATAAATAAAAAAAATAATTCACTATTGGCGACTAAAAGATTAGTCGCTAAATGTATAATTTTCAAAAATGTAATTGACTATTGGCGACAAAAGCTTTGGTCGCTAAAGACCTATTTTTTGCCGACTAAAACTTTTTTAGTCGCCAATAACTCTGGCGACCATGTATTTGCGACAAAACCGGCGACTAAAATATTTAGTTGGGGAAAGTGAAAAGTTGACTTTTGGCGACTAAAAATGGACTTTTGGCGACTAAAACTTTAGTCGCCAAAGGTGCTTTTTCTTGCAGTGGATGGTGATTCCCTTTCCAAATTATGCTCAAATTTCTATACTACAATTTATCTTTCTAATTTCTATGGCATATGTCCCCTATACAAACAAATATGTGTCAGGTACATCTAAAATTTGTATCATTTTTCAAATTTATTAGAATTAGAATCGCGCTTTTGGTGACTATATAATAATGTGAATTATTATCGTAGTCAATAAAAAAATAGAATCATCTAGAATGGTTGTATGTTAAGTTTAATTGATTTTTGAATAAATTACATTGATATTTTTGAGATTTGTCTTTAATATAAGTATCCCCTCACGTTCTAAAAATTATATTAAATCTCCTCCCTATGTTGTTACAATTTAATCTTTTTATTAATCAATTGTCAAGTCAACTAACGAAAAAAATTAATCTAAAAAATTAATTTTTTTTAAATGCCTATTTTACTCTTATTAAAAAAATTCAAAAAAAAAAAATTCATTAGATAAGTAAAGAAATCTACAGGGAACTATAAAAATTCATTCAATACATATATTATTATACTATTAAATATTTAGGCAATGCTATGGCACATAAGCTTTTGTAGTGTTAATTATCGCAAATATTATAATTAGATCTTTTTCAATCATAACCAAGAAGTATAGTTATAACCAAATGCCGTATAAGGTATAATCAAATACATATCAAATCATAATCATAATCAAAATCAAGTTATAATCAATAGTTATGACTAACATCACAATAGGTCACAACCAAATATCACAACTGGAGCATATAAATTTTTTTTAAATGGTAAATTGTTTGTCAGTTTTATATATGCAAACAAGGGTAAAATAGGTATTTTTTAAAATTAATTTCTAATATTAGTTTTTTTTTATTAGTTGACTTAACAATTGACAAACAAAATGATTAAATTGTAATGGAAGTTTAAATCTTAGGGAGAGAGATGCAATTTCCAGAAGTGAGGAGGGTACTTATATTAAAGACAAATTTCAAAGAGTGTCACTGTAATTTACCCTTGATTTTTATACCATTTTTCAAATTGATTGTTAATCATGTTGTTGACTATAATAATGTGAATTATTGTCTTATTTAAGAAAACGAAAATGTTAGAGATCTGAAAAATTCTATCAAAAATTTTATCAAATGTCTCACTTGGGTGTGGGATCCACATTGTGTGGGTCTCATACTTATGTCAGATATTTGGTAGAAATTTTGGTAGAATTTTTGAGATCTCTAATATTACTCTTAAGAAACTGTTATACACATGTGGCAATTGCATATTTGCAATTAAGAATCATCAGGAAGGGCTATGTATTAGGTTCAATTGAATTTTTCTCTCCTTTTTAAAATGATTATATAGCGTTAATCATGTTGTTTGTGTACCATAATAATGTGAATTGTCATCTTAATTTAAAATATAAAAAAAATGTACATATATGGCAATTACATATTTATGTAGAAGAGATTTGGCAATAATTATTGCAAGAGAAAATATTATTTTACCGTCCAAATTATTACACAAAAATCAATTTAGCACTTAGATTTTGTATTATTTTAATTTGAATATTAAATTTATTTTAAATTTGATGAATTTATTCCTCGCTGTTTGTTTCTGTCTATAATCAAACGGAACTTGCTGACATGTTGCCAAAGTTTATTTATAATTTTATTTTACTCTTCAAACTATATTTTAAAATTCAATTAGTCGCCAAATATTTTAAAAATATATATTTAAATATTTAATTAATCACCTTGTTTGGTTCTAATTTTCTAAAAATTGTTTTTTATTTTTATTTTTCATGTTTATTTTGTTTTCACTAATTTTTATAATATTGTAAATAATTTTTTTAGTTTTTAAATACACTTATAAATATAATTGAAAAGTACAATATTTGTCAAAAACCTATAAAAAATCCACTAAATGCAATATATATATATATATATATAAATTCAATACTTTTCATATTCATGTGTGTTTATTTATTTATTTTTTAATATCAGTTTATAAAGATTTTACTTTTTAGGTACATCTAAAAGGTAAAACGTTTTCTTAAGAAATTAAAAATATTCACTAAAACGATATATATATATATATATATATAACAAAAAAAATCAGTTTTTATAAAATTAAATTTAGAAAATCGGAACCAAACAATGTGAGATAAATTTTCATCTCAAAAATGAAAAAAAAAATTTAAATAAAAAAATTGAGTATTTGTTCTGTTTAATATTTTCTAGACAATAATTGAACTTTAATTTTTTTTTATTCACTCAATTTTGAAATTATTATCAATCAATCAATTCTATTGAAATTAATTTGGGAAATAAACTAGTTACAATTATGCGCACGCACACACAGAGTCGTCAAGAAATTTTTGACTCAATTAATTTCTCCGTGATCGATTCGAGATAATTTGAGACTTAAAGAGATAATTCTAAATGAAGATTTTTATTATTTTTTTACAAAGATATTATTTAAAATTTAATTTTTTTTATTATTGAGATAAAAAAATTATTTATTGAATATTTAAATTTATTATTATTTTTATATTTGGTGGACTAATTGATTTTTAAGGTATATTTGGGGTGTAAAATAAAATTCCATATGAAGTTTGGTACCACGTCAGCAAGTTCTGTTTGATTGTAGAATGAAATAGACAACAAGGTAAATTAATCAAATTTTAAAAAATTTAGCAATCAAATTAACACAATACAAAATCTGAGTACCAAATTGATTTTCACATAATAATTTAGGGACAAAATGATATTTTTTTCTTATTGCAAAGATTCAAAGTTAGGCACATCATTATGAATGATTTATAATGAGTATATAATGATTTTTTTTTTCTTTTTTTGTATTTTTAGTATTTGGTGAATTTTCTTTTAAAAAAATCACAAATATTATACTTTTTAAGTGTATTTACATTAGGTGTGTCTCAAAAATAAAAAAAAAAATTGCTTAAAATATTAAAAAAATTCAATGAAAACAAAAAAAATTATAGAAAACGAAAAAGTAAAATTTTCTGAAAAGTGAATTCTAAACTGAAACCAAACAGAGTGATTGGAATTATCGTTTTCCTGGCGAACGACAATGTACGAATGGATTCTTTTGATTGAATTGATGTGGGTGCTTTGAGAAGTAGGTTAAAAGCTAACTTTTTGATTTTTTTTTGACTTTTTTTTTAAAAAAATGTATAAAAAAAATAAAGAAATAATATAATACAAAAAAGTCAAACAATTAAAAAATTGACTTTTAATCAACTTGCCAAAACAACATGAAGTCTCCTGCTGGAATAGAAAAATCTATAAGTAAATCTTGATAGAGTAAAATAAAAAAAAAAGTTCAAAATACATACAATTGATGAGCCCGTAACATAGTGTCTCTTATTAGAGCGGACACAACTAGCTTTGGATTGGAGATTGTATTAGAGAGCAATTATTCACAACTAGGGAAAAGGGCCTATGATCTATGTGAAATTGTGAATGGTAGATGGGGAAATTACCCATAGGTCCCATGTGGAACATGTGGACACCATTTAATCCCATAACTTTTTGAGTACACCCAAAAGTCCTTTCCCCTCTCTCTCTGCTTTTTGCTTCCCTCTTTACGCCTCCTCCTCTAACCCTAATCTCAGTCCTAAAGTCAAACAAGAAGGCGATGAAGAACAAGGACAAGAAGACGATGAAGAACAAGAACAAGAAAACGCTCATCCTCAGATCTGTGCTTAGATTGAACAGATTTGTGTATATATCTTTGTCAATTTCTCTCTCTTTCTCTCTCTATTTACAGATTTTTTTTGGGATAGTTGTTGATCTATGGTTGTTGTTGTTGATAATGAAATAGATCTATAATATCATTGAAACAGATCTGTAATGACTTAGATTTGTACAGATATCACACAGATTTGTAATGAGAAAATTTTTGAATTCTGAACAAGTAATTTTCGAGATTTAGTTACAAGCGGTGAAAACTGTAAAATTTTGCAGTTTCAAATTTTTTTTTTGGTGCTGGAATGAATCATGGTTTAAAACTGTAAAATTTTGCAGTTTTATAACATTTTTTAGAACTGTAAAATTTTACAGTTTCATAACATGTTTTAAACATTCCGACGAGTCTCCGGCGATGTTGAACATTCCGACGAGTCTCCGGCGACCGTTTGACGGAAGTCCGACGGTATTAAGATGTGAACAGTGTCTGTAAATTAAAAAAAAAAAGGATTTTTTGGTAACAATTAAAAATGTATTGGACTAATTGGTGCAAGTATTTTGTTTTAGGATTAGCTGGGTTTTGAACTTAGTACATGGGACTTATCAGTAAGTTCCCCATGGTAGATTAGGCTTGAGAAGAATTTAAACTAGGCCCGATGTTTGGTATTTTATAAATTAATTTGTGGGTTTTACATAAATAAATGACTTGAATTAATTTGTCGTATTGTCACATCAATATGTTTTTAGGGCAATAAATAATTGTTCCAATGTTTGGTTCATAGGTGAAGGACAAATTATTGAAACATGTGTAAAGATGCCTACATAAACAAATAATAAAAAAAAAATCTTGATATATATTGAATTGACTTATCACTTATCAATTTTAAATTTTAAAATGAATATAAATTTCTAAATAATATTGTAGACACCCCATTTTTTACTGTCTTCAAAACTTGGATGTTATCATTTGAACACTCGATGGTTTTGTATTTTTTGTGTTTGTTTTAAGTGTCTGAAGTTCTAGGTCGAGCGCCTAGTCTTTGAGCCTCTAAACCTGTCTATTTTGTGCTTGGTTGTGGATCAAGAACTTGTTTCAAGTCAGGAGGAGAGGGTAGCCTGTCAGCAAG
Source organism: Camellia sinensis (assembly GCF_055761805.1). Taxonomy (NCBI): domain Eukaryota; kingdom Viridiplantae; phylum Streptophyta; class Magnoliopsida; order Ericales; family Theaceae; genus Camellia; species Camellia sinensis. Next base: position 118,858,583 of record NC_138966.1, read on the forward strand.
CCCTACAGCCTATTGGCCATGGCTTGTTCCTACCGGTCATCAGTGGTGGCCGGTCAGCCACTAGTGATGGCTGATGTCATTTTTCTCATTTTTCAGATATTTGTTTGCCAGCTGTTGTTTACTGAAGTGCATCTCCATACACATATATGGTAGAATGATTTCAAGCTTGAATCTTGTTTTTCTATACATCGGGGGTGCTCTCCCCTATTTAGAAGGCTTAGAAAATTTGGATCAAAATTCTCCCCCTCTCCCTAGAATTCTCTCTCTCTCTCTCTCTCTCTCTCTCTCTCTCTCTCTCTCTCTCTCTCTCTCTCTCTCTTCTTGTTTTCTGCTTGGTAGTTAGTTTTCTCTATACTTTTGCACACTAGCCCTTAACCAAGCTTGACCACCTTAGAGCTGAGATCCCTTGGAGCCTAGTTTGAGCTTTGGAAGGAGGTTTGAGCCTAAAATTGTGGTTGTTTTGTACTGTGCTTCAAAGGTAGAGAACTTACCTCATTTAAGCTTATTGTGCACACTTGTTTTGCCATCCTTTTATACTGTTTTTGAGTTGTTTTTCAACTACAAAAAACTCTGCTTTTTGAGGCTTAACATGGTGGTTTGAGGTCATTTTGTGTTAAGGGGTAGTCCACCCTTCTTGTTGCTTAATTATGTGAGCTTTTGCACCATCTTTTAGCATAGTTAAATCAAACTTTTTGGCCTTTTAAACCATTGAAATTCAGAATTATTTCAATAGCAAAAATCTCATTTTGAAGTCCAAAATTGGAGGGGGTAACCTCCCCTCCTTGTGTCTTTTTTGCATGCCTAGATAACTTAACATGTAAGCATATTTTTCTAGCATTTTGTACCTTAATCTCAGTATGTTTTTTCTACTATTTTGATTGGTTTCAGCTCTGTTTTGAGCTGGTTTGGTCCTTTGAGGCTTGTATTATGTTGTTGTAGTGTAAAGAGGCTTCACTAACTTAATGTTTTAGGCTTTTTAGCATGAATTGTATGAGTTACTTGCATGTTTTAGTGTCATTTTGCACTCTATTTCAGCATTGAAATCTCTGCAATCTCCCCCTATTTTTCACTCATTCATTTATTTTGAAAGGGGCTTTGAACCCCTTGTTGGTTTGAGTGTAAAATTGAGACACTTGTGCTTAATGGTTTCAATCCTCTTTTGAGAGTTTCTACTAGCCAACGGCATGAGGTCTCTTTCATGCTCAAGACACTTATGGTTTAAGCCTACTTTCAATTAGAGGGCGTTCACATTTTGGACTAATCAATTAAAGAATGGATTGGAAAGCTAAAATAGGTAATTAAAAATGAGCAAGTAAAAGAGGCAAGATAAGCATCTTTTGTGTCGCATTGCATGTGTTCGAATCGGACATTAATTCGAACACGAGAAAAATGGGACGTTTCATACTCAAAGTGATGAAACGTGCCACTTTTCTTGGTCACCATCACCCTTGATTATGCATGATAAGGTTGTGGTTTTGTTGAGTCTTGTTTGTGCACTCATTAAGTTTGTACAAGCTTGATTGTTTGGCCATCATGCATGAAAATTGCTTTGTTGATGGTTTGAGAACCAAGAGTTACACTCCTTTGAGCTTGTGTGATGATAAGGAGGGTAGCAGTACATACACTTCTTTGAGAATACACTGCTTTGCCTCTGTTTGCTCTCTATCGCAACAAAAAAAAAAAAAAAAAAGCTCAGGGAAGGGGTGGCTAGTAGTGGCTGACCGGCCACCAGAAGTAGCTGACCGGCTACCAATGGTAGCTGATAGCCACCATTGGTAGTCGACCGACCATAAATGAAAATTGCACAAGCGTGTTCCTGAGTTGGAGTAGAGGTGTTCAGGAAGTTGACAGTACCGTTAGTGTTCAAGCAAGTGCAAACAGAGGTGGCTGATCGCAAGGCGGTGGATTTTTGGGAGGAAACCAACCCAGCATGCATGCGTCCCTTACCCTCAAAGCCGTTTACTCGCTTTGTTTAATTAGTTAGTCATAGCTAATTCATTCATACAAGTGCTGTAATTATTTAGTTAATTAATTCATTTTGTAATTAATTAGCTTAAATTTTATTTTGTAATAATTAGTTAACTAGAATAGTTAATTAGTTTCGTGTTGTAATAGTTAGCTTAATTAGTGTAGCTAATTAGCTAGTTCATTCGGACCCTCCGTCGCTAGGGCATGATGTTGTAATAAGTGTGCGTGCGTGTGTGTATTCCTTCCAGCCCCACGTCTTCCTCCCTTTTATTTTACCGCTTTTGATGGTTAGATTAGGGACATTTTTCATTTAGCATACCTTATGCTCGCATGTTTGCATCTATTCATTTGTCTTGCATGCACCGGGACTTGGCGCATCATTCAAACTGCATTGCCATTTCAATAATTCTTTGAATACGTGTTTATCGCATGTTGTTCAAATCAATTCATATTCCATATTAATAGCCGAGCCTATTAATTGCATTATTGCATGTGTTGCATTAGGCATCCTGTATAGATAGGATCATGCATCTTTCTAACTAGTTTTTGTTTTGGCTTGGAGTACTCGGTAAGCTTTTATGCTTTAACATACTTGCATGAGTGTGATTTCCATATTGCCATGTTTCACATGCTTGCCATGAGGCTACGTGCTTAAATGCTAAACTGCATGAATGCTTGTGGATGAAGGCTTGTTGTTTGAATTGGAATGATTCAACAAATGTGCGTTTTAAGCCCACTTTGCGAAGTGGCAAATCATGTTTTTTAAGCCCACTTGAGGTGGCAAATCCGCATTTCTAAGCCCACTTGAGGGTGGAAAATTCAAACCATTTTCGAAAGCAAACATGAGTTGAGTTGTTCCAATTCTTGCGATTTTAGTCTATACTTGCTTGTGTGCGTCACATAGTAAAGTTAGCTAATAACCGGAATAAGAACACATGACGTTTATAAAACAACATATCATGATTAGTAGAGGCCGATCTTTTGATCGGGCGGGCGACGATGCTCATTCCATGACTTTCCCCTTACGTACCCAAGTTCTAGAGCCGAGGCAACTTTGGTGATAATGGACATGTGGCTTTTGACACGAGTCAGGGTTTCCTAAATTTTCCCAAAATAAAATATTTAGGTGGCAACTCTGTATCTGATAAAGCAGTCTAATTTTGGCATTATTTGATTTAAAATCAATTTTCCAAAAAGGTTTGCCAGATTTGAACTGTTTGGCGATTATCAGTTTCACATTGCACTTTGTGAGATTAGATTCAGAACCGCAGAAGTCCGAACTTTGAGGCCTTCTTTTCAAACCCTTTCTGAAAGGTGAGGGGGGGGGGCGGAAAGAGGCGAGTCTACAGTTTCTGGCGACTCTACTGGAGATTTAGAGAACTTGACTCGAACTCATGATATGTTGTTTTATTTACACTTTTGTGTTTCTTTGTATTTACATTTGCATTGGTGTGCCTAAGTCATAGTGTTTGCCATCTTCTATTCCTGAGCGGTTTGCCAAAGGCTTGCTTGGAAAAGCTTGCCAAAAGGTTGACCGGTTGTGGGCTCTGCTACAATGGAAACACAAGCCTTGGATCTAGACTACTGCTGTACCGTTTGATTCTCATTTCACTTCTTGGTGTTAGGTCTGAGAGGTATATTAGGTAGTCTTGCTGAGGTACCCCTTTTGAACAATTGACCTAGTTGCATATTAGAAGCCATAGAGACTGTTCCAAACTAGGATAGGTTGCTCACCCGAATGCAAGATTGTATGAAACCGCTTGTTTGCGTAGTGAATCCCTAGCTCCTGACGAGATTAGGATAGGGTAACCTTACCCCATCAAAGGGGTGTTTTAGCTCTCATTTGCTTGATAAGTGCTTTTAGAGTGAAACTCTGCAGGAATGTATGTGTTAGTTGCAAGTCTGGGTTTCAGTTTTCAGGCAAAAATTTGGGGTAGAAATTAGTGTTTGAGTACAGTTATCCAGCTTAAGATTACAACTGTGTGTGTGTTTCTTTCTGAGCCGAGGTGCTGTGCGTTTTTTTATTTTTGTTTCTTTTGCTTTATTTTTTTTTTCACAAGCTAGTGTTTCACAATTGCGTCAAACGAGGCAGTTACCCCCTAAGCGCTTTGGACTCGAGTAAGGCGACTTTATCGATCTGGGGATCTTGTAAGAGGACAACCAGTGTTTGCTTCGCTACCCCCGGTTACGAGACGGAGGAGAGTCAGGCATAATTCAACCATTCAATAGTTACCTCCCTTCAGCGAAGTCCAGTTTTCTGCTTCCACTTTAGAAAGAGAGTACGCACTAGTTTTGATAGATCAGCACCCCTTAGTCAACATGGAGGACATACTGTGCTAACTCCAGCAAACTATCGTGAATATGCAGCTGGATACTGCCCGCTAAGCGGAAGTCACTACCCGCCAAGCAAAGATTGCAGCCTAGTAGGCTGAGTTGATCAATAGGCTTCAGCAGCAACAACTACCACAACAAGCAGCAGCTTCTACTTCGCATCCACCTCTAGTCAGGGTTCCAATACCCCAGTATATACATCACCCCCTCCCACCAACCTAAGCCGGTGCTGTTCATCCTAGAAAGCATAGATTTATGCATGATGAGCGCGTCCATATCCCAACTCGAACCTATGGTGGTGGCTGTGGTAGAAGAAGGCATGCCCGAGGGCTCCGTGAGCTTAACTGAAGAGGAATACAACCCGTGCCGCTACATTGTGCCAACTAGTCAGGCCATACCAGGGGTGAAATTGCCAACAGGAATGGAAGTTAATGTAGTCTGGGAGGATGGACCAAGCCAGGGACTAGATGACTTAGCCGATCTCGAGGAGGACATCAGTAACTTGCAGTTCATTGATGAACAAGATCTGGGAAGTGTACAGATTGACTGGTTTGATATGAATGGATCAACGGATAATATGGGGTGGCTCACTGATAAACGGGATGTTGATGAAGGGTCTCAACCAAAGTAGGAACAGCTAGAAACGGGAACTGCTGCAACGGCCGGAACAGTTGATGACAAGGGAAATTTACCAGAGAGCACCGGTACTAAGAATCTTGCTGAGGAGTTGAGTAGTGTTAGTACAGCTGATACAGAACAAGAGGCCGCACTGAAGCGGTCCGAACATGAAAGTGATAAGAATGATCATAAGGCTAGAAAAGCCAAAGGCCTTGCGGGGATTGACTGTGATGTGGATGCGGGAGTGCTTACAATGGAACCGGACAGGTGCTTGTCGGTTGCTGGAGGAATGTGGTGGGAAGATGATGATTTGTATCTTACCCACACAGTTGAAGATTGGGGACAGAATCTGCCAGATGATACATGGTATTCCGTTATGCCTAGGTTGCTTCACATGTTAGCTTGATTTTCTAGCTTAATTCAAGCATGTTTTAGGCTCTGTTTTAGCATGTTTTAGCTCTGTTTTGGGTTGGATGGAGAACTTAAGGCTTGCTTTGTATGCTTGTAGTGCAATTGTGCTTGATAGTCTAGCTTATGCTATGTTTTGACCTCTTATTCTAGCAATCTTTAGCTTAATTCAAACATGTTTTAGGACTCCTTTTAGGCTATTTTAGGATTGTTTTGAAGTGTTTGTATCTTTTGAGCTTTGTATTGCATGGCTATAGTGTAATGATCTTCACTAGGTCATTGTTTGCTTTAAGCATGAAATGCTTGAGTCGCTTGCATGTTGTAGTATTATTTTGCATGTAATCTTAGCATCATAATCTTTGTCACATATTCATTTGTTCCACTCTTTCAATTGCTTTTGAGAGTTGTTTCAAGTTTGGGATCTTTTAAGCTTGAGATAGAGTTTGTGCTTAATGGTTTTAATCCTCTTTTGAGGGTTTCTACTAACCAACGGCATGAACTCTCTCTTGCCTTACATCATCCCTTAGTTGACACTTCTTTCTCATTAGGGGACTCTCACCAATGGACTAAATCAATTAAAGAATGGTTTGGTAATGTAAAATGAGTAAACAAAAGTGACAAAAAGAAAGAGGCAAGATAAGCATCTTGTGGCATTGCATGTGTTCAATCAGACATTATATTGAACACAAGGAAGATTAGAGCATTTCATACTCAAAGTGACGAAATGAGACAATCTTCTTGGTCTTCATTGCCTTTGATCACACATGATAAGGTGATGGTCTTTAGTCTTGTTTTTGAGCAAGGATCCTCAAGAGTTTTTTTTTTCCTAAAGTTTCCTAGAGTGGTGCATTGTGTGGTTGTGATTTAATGACAAGTCACATCAATTTTTCAGCATTAAATCTCAACCACACAATACACCACTTTAGGAAACTTTAGGAAAAAAAACACTCTAGAGGATCCTTGGTGCTTGTTTTTGCATACAATGAAGTTATACTTCTTGGTTCTTTGGCCATCATGCATTGAAAATGCTTGGTTGGTGGTTTTGGAGCCAAGAATTACACTCATTTGACTTTGTGTAATGATAAGGAGGGTAATAGTACACATACTCCTTGAGAATACACTGCTTTGCCTTAGTTTGCTCTCTGTTGCAGCAAAAAAGAGAAGTCTAAGAAAGGGGTGGCCGATCGGCCACCAGTAATGGCCAATAGCCACCAATAGTGGCCGACCGGCCACCAGAAGTGGCCGACAGCCACCAATTGTAGCCAACCGGCCATTAATGAAAAGTTTGTTCAGTGTGTTCCTGAGATGGAGCAGAGGTGTGCTGGAAGTTGGTGTAATTTTTAGTGGTCAAAACAAATGCAAACAAAGGTGTCCAATGGGAAGGCGGTGGATTTTCAGTGGGAAACCAACCGAGCATGCATGCCTCCCTCGCCCTCGAGGCCATTTAATTGCTTTAACTAGTTAGCATAGCTAATTATTTAATTCAAATGTTGTACTTAATTAGTTAGTGTAACTAATTCTTCAATTTCGGTTTGTAATATTAATTAGCTTAGAATAAGTTAGTTAATTGTGTTGTAATAGCTTAGCTTGATTAGCGTAGCTTGTTAGCTTATTCATTCGGACCCTCCTTCGCGAGGGCATAATGTTGTAATAAGTGTGCGTGTGTGTGTGCATGTCTTCCAACCCCACGTCTTTCTCCCTTTTATTTAATCATTTTCGATGGTTAGATTAGGGATCATTTTTGATTAGCATACCTTATGCTTGCATGTTTGCATCCATTCATTTGTCTTACATGCACCGAGGCTCGGCGCATCATTCAAACTGCATTGTAATTTCCATACCTCTTTGAATACGTGTTTCAAAGTATGCTATCAAAGTGTTGCAACTGCCATATTTAATAGCCAAGCCTATTTAGTTGCATTATTGCATGTGTTGTATTAGGCATATTGTATAGTTAGAATCATGCATATTTCTAACCAGTTTCTCTTTTGGCTTGGAGTACTCGGTAAGCTTTTATGCTTTAGCATACTTACATGAGTGTGATTACCATATTGCCATGTTTTGCATGCTTACCATGAGCCTATGTGCTTACTTGCTAAACTGCATGAATGCCTATGGATGAAGGCTTTGCTGCTTGAATTGGAACAATTCAAATGTGTGTTTTAATCTCACTTTGTGAAGTGGCAAATCATGTTTTAATCCCATCATGTTTGATGGCAAACCCGCGTTTTAAGCCCACTTGAGGGTGGCAACTTCAAACCATTTTCGAAAAACAAACATGAGTTGAATTGTTCCAAGTCTTGCAACTTAGTCTATACTTGCTTGTGTGCTTCACATAGTAAAGTTAGCTAAATAGCCAGAATAAGAATACATGAGGTTTATAAAACATTATATCATGATTAGTAGAGGCCGATCTTTGATCGGGCGAGCGGGGGTGCTCATTTCAGGACCTTTCCCTCTCGTACCCAAGTTTCCGAGCCGAGGCAACTTTGGTGATGAAGGACACGTGGCCTTTGGTACGAGTCAGGGTTTCCTAAATTTTCCTAAATTAAAATATTTATGTGGTGACTTTGTAATCTGGCAAAGAAGTCCAATTTTGGCATTATTTGATTTAAAATCAATTTTCCAAAATGATTTGCCGGATTAGACTCTTTGGTGATTATCAGTTTCACATTGCACTTGTGAGACTAGATTTAGAACCGTAGATAGAGTCCGAACTGTGAGGGCCTACTTTTCAAACCCTTTCCGAAAGATGGGGGCGCGGAAAAAGGCGAGTCCACAGTTTTTAGCAACTCTGTTCGGGATTTAGAGAGCTTGACTCGAACTTGTAGACCGCCCGAACGTCACGGCTCACCGCGCGAAAGCGCGAAATCATTTTGTTCATTAGCTACTACAGTTTGGACTCAATGTCACGGTTCTGAATCTAATCTTGCAAAGTGCAATGCAAGATTGATAAATCACCAAAGAGTCCAAATCCGGCAAATCGTTTTGGAAAACTGATTTTAATAAAGAAGTGCCAAACATGGACTGCTTTGCCAGATACAGAGTTGCCACCTAAATATTTATTTTTGGAAAACTTAGGGAACCCTGACTCGTGCCTAAGGCCACGTGTCCGTCATCACCAAAGTTGCCTCGGCTCGGGAACTTGGGTACGAGAGGGGACGGTCATGTAATGAGCACCCCCGCTCGCCCGATCAAAGATCGGCCTTTACTAACATGATATTTTGTTTTAGAAAACACATGTGTTCTTATTCCGGTTATTAACCTAGAATTACTATGTGATGCCCACAACATACAAGTATAGACTAGATTGCCTAAATTGGAACAAAACATTACATGTTTGTTTCTTTGAAAATGGTTTGAAGGTGCTACTCACAAGTAGACTAAGACATGGATTTGCCACTCTCAAGTGGGCTTAAGAAAACAAGATTTTGCCACTTCGGAAAGTGGGCTTAAAACTCGCATTTCGATGAATTGTTCCAATTCAAGTAATCCAACCTTTATCCACAGGCATTCATGCAATTATATCAGTTAAGCAAATAGCCTCATGGCAAGCATGCTATCATGGCAACACTCACACTCATGCAAGGATGCTAAAGCATAAACACTTACAGTGTACTCCGAGCCAAAACAAAGAACTAGTTAGAAATCATGCATGATCCTAGTTCATGTTAAGATGGCTAATGCAACAAATGCAAAAATGCAACTGAAATAGGCTCGGCTATTCTAAGATGGCATATCAGATGCAACTTAATGATATGCTGTTGAACACGTATTCAAGTAAATGTATTGAAATACAATGCGGTTTATATGATGCGCCGAGCTCGGTGCATGCAAGACAGATGAATGATGCACGCATGCGAAGCATAAGGATGCTAATCGAAACATGCCCTAAAATTAACCATCAAAAGCTGATAAGTAAAAGGGAGAAAGATGTGGGGTTGGAAGACATTCACACACTCACACACACTTATTACAAAATTCGCTCTCTCGACGGAGGGTCCGAATGAATATGATAAGCTAGCTACGCTAAGCTATTTTAACTGATCTAATAATCTAATTAGACTAATTATTACATAATCAAATTGAATAACTAGCTAACATATAGCGATCTCGGTTTTCCTTTTCGTGCTTAACTGTAATCCGGATTTGATTTCGTAATGGTGCTGTTGTTTTATCCTCTTTCTATCCCTTTCTCTTTGTGTTCGAGCCTGGAGTTGTGTTGGGCAAGTTGGGAATAAGTTGGTTGCATTTTAAAACGTGAAGTCTTTGCCCAGTTTTTGGTCTTTCCGCTCGAGCGGCGATTTTGACGCTCGAGCGGGACTCTGTTGTTGCTTGTCCGCTCGAGCGGGGGTGTTGGCGCTCGAGCGGGGAAATCACCCATCCAGTATTTCGTCTACAGTGGTATAGCTCGAGCAGGGGATTGGACGCTCGAGCGGGAGTATGTGTTTGACGCTCGAGCGAGGAGTTTGACGCTCGAGCGGGCATCATGTCTGTAAAAGTTCTGGGAGCGTGCATCCGCCGCTCGAGCGGGGGATTGGACGATCGAGCGGGGAGTTCGACGCTCGAACGGGGCGACTTTTATATACAGTCGAGATCCGACCTTTTTGTTCACTTTTCAACATCTTTTCTCTCTCTTACTTTTCCAAAAAGGTATTTTGAGAGCTCCTCTCACTAAAATCCTAACTTCTCTCTTAGGATTGATCTAGTAAGAGTTATTTTCTCACCTTGGGCCTTTACAAAAGTTGTGTTGATCGTCGAGGGCTATCTTCTAATCTGAAAATTTCGGGATTTGGAGCATTTTCGTTTCTTCGTCTCCTTCGTTGAGCCCCATCATTCGAGGTAGGGATAACCTACTGCATCTTATGAGCTTTGTCTTTAAATTTTAGCATTTTGTTATGTTGGTGGTTGTTGGGTAATTTTTGAGAAAGTTTGGGCCTTTGTGTAATTTTACAAAAGTTGGAGTTTTAAATATATAAACCTATATGCATGATAGGCATGGAGAAATGAGATTAATGTTGGGACATTGATGGAAATGGAACCTTAGGGTTGTTTTGTAAATTATGGTAATTTGCCCTAATTGGTTTAATTAATTAATGCATATAATTAATTGAAGAAAGTGAGGAATTGAATTGAGAATGTTGAAATTGGGAATGTATGGGATTAAAGAGTGTAGACAAATCATTTGTTGCTCACCTAATTGGAATGTTGACGTATTATCCATTTGTGCATTTATTTCCTGTTTAGAAATAATTGCCTTGGGCTACCGGTGGAGGGTAGTATTGATTGTTGTAGACAATGCATGATGATTAGGCAAACTAAAACTAATCAATCGAATGTGTCATAGAGTATGACGGTTGATAGAATACATTAACTTTATGTATTGAGTGATTGTGTATATGACCAATGTGTTTATATGCATTATGTGTAGACGATTGGTAGAATACATTAATTTTATGTATTGGTTGATTGTGTATAGAACCTTTGTGTTTATATGCATTGTGTATAGAGGAGGAGATGGGTGATGTACTCCGCGGTTTGCGTATATGACCAATGTGTTTATATGCATTCTGTATAGCGAAGTGAAGATACAGCTCATATGCTTATCTTTGTGAAGTGTAGATACAGCTCATATGCTTGTCTAGTGAAGTGTGCATACAGCTAATATGCTTATCTGTTGATGTGTAATATGCTTATCTATTGGAATGTTGATATAGCTCATATGTTTATCTGTTGTAGTATTGATATAGCTCTTATGCTTATCTGTTGTAGTAGTGATATAGCTCATATGCTTATTTATTGAAAGGTTTGTTTGATTTGATATAGCACTAAAATGTATATCATCATCGTTTGTGAAGTATGGAAGTAGTTTATGTGTTATTGATACAACACCCAAATGTGTATCCACAGTGAATTTTGAAAATGTTCTAGTGATGAACTATAATCTCATCAAAATGTTTTGGCCAGAGTACTGAGCCATGTTTTCAAACCCAAAGTTGAACAAGAAATGAAAAGTGAATTGTAACGTAGGCTTGGTTGTCATGGAATTGAGATAAGATGTAAATGGAAGTGTAAGCATCGACCATCTATCAGTTGCTAATCTTTTAATCATTGTTCATAGTTGGTTTAGTATATCTCTGCTGGGCTGTGGCTCGCCCTATATGGGAACATCATTTTCAGGTACAGGTAGCATGCCACCTCTGAGGACATAGCTTGGGAGGCTAGGGGCAAACATACTTTTATTGCCTTATTTTCCTTTTGATGTATTACATGTAAAATTCAAGCCAAGGGCTTAATGTGTAACCGAGTCAATACTCTCTTTTGTAACCAAGTGTTAACTTGGAAAGCTGTAAGCCCGTAGGGCATTTACTTTTGTTGTTAACGTGTAATACTTTTGTAATGAAGTACTCTGATGAATTGAGGAAATGTGGATCTTTTGTATATAAATGTATGTTTATATTGATGGGTTTAATGTTATTATTTTCAGGGCGTTACAACTTGGTATCAGAGCGTACCGGGTTCGAATACTTTGGGTACGTGGGAAGTGATTAGGATCACAATGGGTTTGTCTCGCTTGATAGAGACTTAGATGTAGTGTCATATGTTATGTGCTTAATTGATAACATGCTTATGTGACTATGTGGGTATGGGGTTTAGTCTCTAGGATGTTGATTGGATCCTTGGGTTTCTGGGAGTCCTGTTGGAAAGGCACTTGATCAATGCTGTTTCTGACCGGAACTCTAGCAACGCCTCGGGACTATCATTATCCGGAAACGAAATTCGTAAATGCTTATGTGTTTATGTGCTTACGTGGAGTGAATTACAGTTGTCCATGTATTAGGACGTGAGTGTTTAGCTTCGGCACATGTATGAGTGTGCTAACGTGTCTCTGTTACTTTTACTAGGATGCCTAAGCGAGGAAGTTGTGATTTCCCTCCTTCCGCTCGGGAAGAGTTGCGGAAACAGTTTGTGGAGTTACGCCAAGGTACTACACCTTTGGTGCGGTTCGAAAGGTGGTTTGCTAATCTGTCGAGGTTTGCTCCAGAATTGGTGGAGACAGAGGACTTGCGTTGTTTTGAGTTTGAGAGTAAGCTGCGTGACGACATCTGTGTAAGGATAGCGGGGTCTTGGCTTAAAAGATATGTGTGCTTGTTGAGGCGGCGGCTCATGTTGAGGCAGCGGTGTTAGCTGTGGGACAAGATAGGGAAGAGCCCATGGTGATGGGTGTTGGCCAGGTTAGGAAGGAAACCATTGTGGGGACTCCTACGGTTTATAGGTACTCTAGGCCCAGTAAGAGGCAGAAGGGTTTTAACCCACTACAATTTCAGAGAGCTCAGTCTGGCTCTACGCTTCTAGTACCAAGTCTAGATTCGGGAAAGGGTGATCGAAAGGTTGTTACTTGCTTCAAGTGTGGCCAGCTGGGCCACAAGTCTCCAGCTTGCCTGCAGAGGAAGAGGGCAGGGTTGTTAGTCCGACCAGTAGCTGCACCACCAGAATCCTCTAGCCAGCCGGGTATTGGGCCAATCGAACGTATAGTGGAGTAGTAGTCATTGGGGCCTTCATCAGCCCAGATTCTGAACCAGTCTCATACTCAGGCACGGCCTACTTGTTGGACGTATAATCAGCCGGGTCATATTCGACGTTTTTGTACTCAGCCGGGGGCTTCTTTAGGGGTTTCGCAACCTAGCCAGGCTCAGTTCCATTCAACTGGGTAGGAACGGTATCGTTTTGGGGGACTAGCAGGCCAGATTGCGAGGGCCTCAGTAGAGTCGAGTTCCCAAGCCCCAGTTGGGGAAGTTTGTAGTTGTTCCAGGTGTGGACAGAGGGGGCACGTCAGTAGTTCTTGTCCGTGGTTAGTAAGCTCGTAGGTTGTCTTGTGTTTGGGGATGACCAATTTTGGCGGTACAGCGAGGGACGGCAGTGGTGGTAATACCGAGGGGTTGGTCTTGTTCTGACTAATCCGTTTTGTAATCGGTGGATTATTGTTTTGTGATCATTTGGTTCCGTTATGTAACCAATGTGTTTTGGGAATGTTGAAACATCTAAACTGTTTGTTTATCTATATATATACATATATGCTTGGTTTGTGAATTTCCTCGGATTGGGTGGATTGGAGCATTGTGTAGCTTTAAAGTTTTATTGATGTGATAAGTTGCTGTAAGACCATAAAATTTTTGGTAAATGCATTCTTGTGCGTGTGTTTTGGTTTGGGAAAAGTGAGGGCCGTTGAGCTGTGTTTTCAAATTTAGAAGGATCACAGAGGGATGCGTATCTTAACCAGAAGTGCAAAGGGCGAGAACAGTTATACTTACCGGTGTTCGAAATTTCACCAGTGTTATCTAATTGATTTTACGTGTGTGAAAGTGATGTTAGTCTACTGTCGCGGGAACTCCTCGAGAAGATGTGGAGTGTGAGATTAATACTAGATATAGTATGAAATTAACATGGTGTTTTGCAAGGGCATAGCGCATAATCTTGTTAGGATTAGACTTGTATTTTCGTGGTGGGTAATGTTGCCAAATTGGCATGTGTTGTGATTGGTCAGTCGATAGAGGGAGTGTTAGTCCCTATATAAGGGTGTGACTGTTAACATCGGGAGTGGTGCGTTTTGAGCAGCTGGTGCTATATCTCGAGTAGTAGCTTATGGACGCTTCCTACGTTTCTGGACTTACTTACTTTGATCGAAAGTGGTAGGTTTGTACCTTAACACTGGTTAGGTCGGGAGGTGCTGTCGTGAGGATTGATTGGGTGTATAACCCGTAGTTTGGGTGTGGACCGTGAGTTGAGTCACCGTAGTAAAGTCTTTGCGGAAAAAGGTTTGGGAATATTAATGAGAGGGCTGGGGGCTTTTTGCTCCTCTGGGAATTTAGAGTAGTGCATCTTTGAAAGCCTTGTCGGCAACATGCGACAGTGTCAGGATTGGTTCATGGTGGTTGTCTAGCGGTAACACTGGCTAGTGGTGTGGCACGTAGACTGGGTGTCTTGATGGTACTCTCGAGATGAGTGACGAGTAAGATGTAGAGTAACGAGTGGACCCTATGAGTTATTGGGGGACTCGGTGTGGGAATGAGAGGGCTTGCAAAATAAGGAGGTTTTGCCTAGTACAGTTGAATGTGTTAGATGTGATGGTTTTAAGAGTTGCGTGGTGTTGGCAAGATTGTGTGAGAATGTTCGAGGGAATGTGAGATTTGTATCTCGAGTTAGTGGGAATGGTACCTGTATGTTGGTTCGTGCTTTGGGTCTTGCTAGTCAGTGAGTCCGTGGTGACCCCATTGGTTGTATAGGGGTAGCGTTCGTGTTGTGATTGGTTATCAATCGTTGGGTTTGGGTTGTGAGTGGATGCTGGCAGCATTCTTTGAAGGAAGAGCAGTTCGTGTTCTAAAGTAATGAGTATAGCGTTGGTCAAAGTGGTCCTTCGTGTTTGGGTTGTTGTGATTGAGGGTGACCATGTCGGTCTTTGGTCAAGGAAGTGAGCAGGCTTGCTAGATAGCCATGGTGGGGGATGGTGATTCCCTTAGACGTGGTGTTGATGCGGTTCAATTTTAAGAGATCCGGTGAGATTCCAAAATTTGTGGTTTGTGTAGAGAATTTCGTGGTTGGGGTCAGTGGCTAGAGTGGCACATCAGTGTGTGGATTACTGAGTGTAGAGTTTATTGAGTTGATTAGTCAGCTTGTCGGTATCGGGCTTTGGGTTGGCATTAGTCACCTTGAGTTTAGTCTCGTTTGTTGTAAACTTTGTATGTTGATTAGGGAAAACTGAAACTAATCGAACATGTTTTGTCGTTGAATCTGACGGTTGGAATAATACATCTAATATATGTATTGATTGATCCTTGTGAATGATTGGCTTTTTATACATTATGTATGTATGATGTTTGGTTTGATATCGATACAGCACTATAATGTGTATCATTTGTGTATTAAAGGGAGACGGGATGAAAATTGCAAAACCATGATTTTCTTATGCCTTATGTGTTGTTAGTACTGTTGTTATTTCTATTAACCATCATTATAGAAATGTTATATTCTGTGTCGGTTGTGGCATCACTGTGTGAGTGATGGTTGTGGATAGTGCTGTTTTGGAAAGAAATGGAAAACAAAATTTTCCCAGTGTTTGGGCCATCTGAGGGCGTTGTTGAAAAGTTGATTTAAATTCGAAGATTTTAAAGAATTCTAGATTAATCTTTTTGGCAAATAAACTGTGGATAACTCTGCATTTTGGGTAACACCGGATTGGTGAAAAATGTTTACAAAGCTTTTGAGTTTTCGAATGGAAAATGCAAGATTTATTCCGGAACGTTAATGTTGAAAATTTAAACATCTTTGAGAAATGCCTCTTGAACAAGAAAATGTTTTCTTATTATCTACTCTAAAGATTTGCTTTGGTCGTGTTGTTGAGTAGTGACTTAGCTTGGGGTGCTAGTCGGTTGTTGGTGAATTGTTTCGGGGGAGATTTGATTTGTTGAGGCTTGCGTACCTAAGGTGTGGTCGTTTAGAATGTGTTCCCTTGGTTAGTATCTTCCTTGGTAAGAGTGAGTCCGAGGTTTGTTGTGAAAGTAATTTCTTTCCTTGGGGCTCGGTTGTTGAATGCTCTGTGATCAATTGGTCTTGTGTTTTGGTGTACCCTTAATTTCGGGGACGAAATTCTTTAAGGGGGGGAGGTTATAGCGATCCCGGTTTTCCTTTTCGTGCTTAACTGTAATCCGGATTCGATTTCGTAAGGGTGCTGTTGTCTTATCCTCTTTCTATCCCTTTCTCTTTGTGTTCGAGCTTGGATTTGTGTTGGGCAAGTTAGGAATAAGTTGGTTGCATTTTAAAACGTGAAGTCTTTGCCTAGTTTTTGATCTTTCCGCTCGAGCGGCGATTTTGACGCTCGAGCGGGACTCTGTTGTTGCTTGTCCGCTCGAGCGGGGGTGTTGGCGCTCGAGCGGGGAAATCACCCATCCAGTATTTCGTCTGTAGTGGTATACGCTCGAGCAGGGGATTGGACGCTCGAGCGGGAGTATGTGTCTGACGCTCGAGTGGGGAGTTTGACGCTCGAGCGGGCATCATGTCTGTAAAAGTTCTGGGAGCGTGCATCCGCCGCTCGAGCGGGGGATTGGACGATCGAGTAGGGAGTTCGACGCTCGAGCGGGGCGACTTTTATATATAGCCGAGATCCGACCTTTTTGTTCACTTTTCAACATCTTTTCTCTCTCTTACTTTTCCAAAAAGGTATTTTGAGAGCTCCTCTCACTAAAATCCTAACTTCTCTCTTAGGATTGATCTAGTAGGAATTATTTTCTCACCTTGGGCCTTTACAAAAGTTGTGTTGATCGTCGAGGGCTATCTTCTAATCTGAAAATTTCGGGATTTGGAGCATTTTCGTTTCTTCGTCTCCTTCGTTGAGCCCCATTATTCGAGGTAGGGATAACCTACTCCATCTTATGAGCTTTGTCTTTAAATTTTAGCATTTTGTTATGTTGGTGGTTGTTGGGTAATTTTTGAGAAAGTTTGGGCCTTTATGTAATTTTACAAAAGTTGGGGTTTTAAATATATAAACCTATATGCATGATAGGCATAGAGAAATGAGATTAATGTTGGGACATTGATAGAAATGGAACCTTAGGGTTGTTTTGTAAATTATGGTAATTTGCCCTAATTGGTTTAATTAATTAATGCATATAATTAATTGAAGAAAGCGAGGAATTGAATTGAGAATGTTAAAATTGGGAATGTATGGGATTAAAGAGTGTAGACAAATCATTTGTTGCTCACCTAATTGGAATGTTGATATCTTATCCATTTGTGCATTTATTTCCTATTTAGAAATAATTGCCTTGGGCTACCGGTGGAGGGTAGTATTGATTGTTGTAGACAATGCATGATGATTAGGCAAACTAAAACTAATCAATCGAATGTGTCATAGAGTATGACGGTTGATAGAATACATTAACTTTATGTATTGAGTGATTGTGTATATAACCAATGTGTTTATATGCATTATGTGTAGATGATTGGTAGAATACATTAATTTTATGTATTGGTTGATTGTGTATAGAACCTTTGTGTTTATATGCATTGCGTATAGAGGAGGAGATGGGGGATGTACTCCGCGGTTTAGGGAAAGATGGGGGATGTACCTCTAAACCGGATAGGATTGGGAGGAGATGGGGGATGAACTCTGTAGATACAGCTCATATGCTTGTCTAGAGAAGTGAAGATACAGCTCATATGCTTATCTTTGTGAAGTGTAGATACAACTCATATGCTTGTCTAGTGAAGTGTGGATACAGCTAATATGTTTATCTGTTGATGTGTAATATGCTTATCTATTAGAATGTTGATATAGCTCATATGCTTATCTGTTGTAGTATTGATATAGCTCTTATGCTTATCTGTTGTAGTAGTGATATAGCTCATATGCTTATTTATTGAAAGGTTTGTTTGATTTGATATAGCACTAAAATGTATATCATCATCGTTTGTGAAGTATGGAAGTAGTTTATGTGTTATTGATACAACACCAAAATGTGTATCCACAGTGAATTTTGAAAATGTTCTAGTGATGAACTATAATCTCATCAAAATGTTTTGGCCAGAGTACTGAGCCCTGTTTTCAAACCCAAAGTTGAACAAGAAATGAAAAGTGAATTGTAACGTAGGCTTGGTTGTCATGGAATTGGGATAAGATGTAAATGGAAGTGTAAGCATCGACCATCTATCAGTTGCTAATCTTTTAATCATTGTTCATAGTTGGTTTAGTATATCTCTGCTGGGTTGTGGCTCAGCCTATATGGGAACATCATTTTCAGGTACAGGTAGCATGCCACCTCAGAGGACATAGCTTGGGAGGCTAGGGGCAAACATACTTTTATTGCCTTATTTTCCTTTTGATGTATTAGATGTAAAATTCGAGCCAAGGGCTTAATGTGTAACCGAGTCAATACTCTCTTTCATAACCAAGTGTTAACTTGGAAAGTTGTAAGCCCGTAGGGCATTTACTTTTGTTGTTAACGTGTAATACTTTTGTAATGAAGTACTCTGATGAATTGAGGAAATGTGGATCTTTTGTATATAAACGTATGTTTATATTGATGGGTTTAATGTTATTATTTTGAGGGCGTTACATAACACGAAGCTAATTATTACAACACGTTAACTATTTAACAAATTAGCTAATTTAATTACAAATCGAAAAGCTAACTAAAAAGTAAAGCTAATTACAACACTACAACAAAAGTAACCTATGGTGACGAAAACTAGTGAAGAAAATAAATTTCGTCACTAAATAAAAATAATTCGTGAGGAATTTATAAATTTTGTCACATATAATAAAAAAATAAAAATGATAGGTGACGAAATTTATTTTCGTCAATAAATACTTCATTTTAAGTGAGGAAAAATTAAGTTTTGTCACTAAAAATTTTCCCGCTAATTTTTTTGGGTGGCGCCAAAATTTTGTGACTTTTGGTGAGAAAAAAATTTGTCACTAATTATAAAATTATTTGTGAGGAATATATTTTCGTCACCAAAACATTTTAATATTTTTGATTGCTTTTGGTGAGGAAATAATATTGTCACCAATTTTGGTGGGAAATTTTTGATATATTGAGCTGCAATTAAAAAAAAAGGGTATTAATTTTTTTACCCCATTTTTGTTTATCATCTATCTCTCTCTCTCTCTCTCTCTCTCTCTCTCTCTCTCACACACACACACACACACACTCTTAAAATAGGGTATTAATTTGTCTTACCTCTTGTTCCTCCACCACGCCGATCGCCATCGTCGTTGCCTCTATTAGCCTTGCCGATTGCCACTGCCGCTGCCACTGCCACTAGTAGCCTTATCGGTAACCGCCATATCTTCTTCACTCGGTGATTTGGTACGTGATTTCTCTTTGCTCTTTTTCTGGTGTCTCTTTCTCTTATTCTCTGTTTTGGTATGATGACGAAAATTAGTGAAGAAAACAAATTTCGTTACTAAACAAGAATAATCGATAAGGAATTACAAATTTTGTCACGTATAATAGAAAAATAAAAATAATAGGTGACAAAATTTATTTCCATCAATAAATACTTACTTTTAGGTGAGAAAAAAATTACGTTTCGTCACCTAAATTTTTCCCACTAATTTTTTTTATGGCACCAAAATTTTGAAACTTTTGGTGATGATTTATTTTTTCACCAATTATAAAATTTGTCACTAATTATAAAATTATTTGCGAGAAATATGTTTTCGTCACCAATAATTTTTTATAGTTTTGAGATGTTTTGGTGAGAAAATAATGTTATCACCAATTTTGGTGAGAAAATTTTGATGTATTGAGGGACAATGACCAAAAAAAAGGGTATTAATTTTTTTTTATCCCTTTTCTGTTTATCATCTCTCTCTCTCAAAATAGGTACTACTACAAAAACAGTTAAAGATCACACTTTGACAAATAAAAATATCTCACTTTTATTAGAAGTGTGATAAAAAAAAATTAAATTGATATTTTAATTACACTTAATTTAATTGAGTGTGATAATATTTATTTTTTATGTCACTTTTCAATTAAATGTGATTATATATATATTTTAATCTCACCTTCTAAATGTGATTATATAAAAAAAATTCACAACTTCTAAATAAGTGTGATGAATATATATTGTAAAAAATTAAATTCAAAAAATTCAATTAAATTTCTTTTCTTCTTCTCTCTTTTGTGATTCGCGCTCTCTCTCTCTCTCTCTCTCTCTCTCTCTCTCTCTCTCTCTCAGAGAATGATAAACAACTCATGGGCACAACCTTTGCATCTCCTCCTCTTCCCTGAATTTGGATCCTCTTCCCCAATAGAGACCCACCCTCTTCGCCATAGACGGTGCTTTTCATTTCTCCTACAACCCTTCGAAACTCATTGGCTTGGGAAGGACCTGCAATTTTGGTACAGTTCTAAACCTAGAGTTTGTTTCTTTTTTTTTCTTAAACCCTTCCCTTCTTAAATTAGGGCATTTGATTAAACTATTTGGATTTCAATTCAACGATTTCTGGTGGGGGGTTTTGAATTAGGGCATTTGATTCAATGATTTTTGGGTTGGGGGTTTTGATTTTTTTTTTATATATATAAAATTCTTAGGTAGTGAGCTTTCCCCCCTGTTTCTCCTTTTTTTCTTATTTAAAAAGAAAAAAGAAAGAAAAATCTAGCACACACCATGCTTATGGATGTGAATCCAGAAACTCTAAGATTTGTCTTTTTTTTTTAATATGAGTTTCAATAGTCTAAATGGGATTCAAGTTTTGAAATGGGTTTGAAATATACAAGTGTTCTCTAGCCTTGTCTAAATCAATTTTATGTTTTTCTTTTTCCAATTTTTTCATTATGTAATGCAACCTATAATATCTATGAAGTTCATGTCTTCTTCTTTGTAGTTTTGCACCTTAAATGTTTATTTATTTACTTCATTGAACTTCAATGTAATGGCTTTCATTTTCCTGCATATTTCCTACAACTACAAAGGGTTTTGCACCTTAAATGTTTATTTATTTACTGTGGTATATGATTTGTTTGTAGTAATTCTCCATATGGTATGTAGATTCAATCATTTCACTTTTTATTGGATTGAAACATTTGTCTAATCTTTTTATTTTGTTAGGATTTCCCCTCTTGTTTGTGACAGGAAACAAACAAGAATTCTGCATGTCAAGTGTTTGAAGATATTTCCGAGAGATAACCCATCAACCCATCAAACCATCAACCCAATGCTGTTGAAAAACTTATGGTATATTAACCTCTTATAAAATGACTATTCTATTTGTAATAGAGCATAAAAGTTTTTAAGAATTCAAATGAGATATTGTAAAGGGAAGGGAGTGTCGTATATCAATGTTGTGCAACTGAACCTATAATAGATTTTTTAAATTTTTTTTTTATATTTTAATACTGCCTCACCTATAAAAGATTTTAATTAATTAATTTATTTTTGGTGTAGGAACATTTCTTTTCTCCTTGAGTAGGGGTGGTAGTGATTTGACAACCACAACCATTGGTAAAGCTCTGGGGTTGCGAGAAATTCAGGTCAATGCTTACCCTAAATACATTTATGTCAAAAGTTGTTCATATATCTGGATATGTATACATGGATATGGGATAACATTGTAGATAACATACTATGGAATAGTGTGAAACAGTGTATTCTTTTGAGTTCTAGTTGTATGAAAATTTAATTCAGGTTCTATAATTTGTAATTTCACGACTTCCATACAAGTTTCTAGACAAATAAGAACATGTTTTTCAATCCATTACTGGTGTGGAAGGATGTTGATGGTGTTTTGATGTGTGATCCTAACATATATGCACTCGCAGAACCTGTGCCATATCTAACATTTGAGGACCTGGCAGAGCTTGTTTATTTTGGTGCTCAGGTATCCTTTTAGGGAAATTCTACTATACACACCTCCTACCATATGCACCCCTAAGTTATGTCATTTTCTTCTTTAGTTATGACCAATTTTCTTATTTAGTTATGACCTTATTTTAGTTATGATTCATGAGATCTTTGGTTATGCGTCATGTGTTGTTTGGTTATAGCCTCTTTTTTTTTTATAGTTATGACTCTGAAAGTATAAAGTTATGTCATTTTCTTTCTTAGTTATGAGGTGCATACGGTACACCCCAATCTAGAAACAAACACTGCTAGACAAAACAAATAGAGGTAGACTATGAATTTTCCATAAGCCTAATCCAGAAGGATGATGGACAAAAACAAATCAAATGCTTCCATAACCTGTGAACCAAGAGCCCCAAAACTAAATTGAACTATACGAATCATACTGAATCTCAATTGAACCGTACGATTCACTTCATTTAAGATTCAACAGAACAAATAGAATCTTTTCAGCTGAAACTTGTATCAAATTGTGAATCGTAAGATTCTTATAACCATGATTGTTCTTACTTGTGTATTTATGTACATAGATGCACTTAGATTTGTAATTTGTTTCAGTCAATTTGAGGAGAAGTTTGAGGAGATCAATGGTGATGAGGCATCCCCAAGTATTCCTTTGACATCAGGGTTTGATGGAAATTCAGCTGCACCAATGGTAACTGAAGAGAGCAGAAATGACACTGAAATGCAGGGTCAAGAAGATCATAGACTATGCTCTGATATAAATGCCTCACAAGACTTTGTGAGTGGGATCATGAAGATTGTCCCAGAAGTTGATGTGAATCCTTGAATTTAACCAATTATTAGTTGTTTTGGTTATGAGGTACAAATTGCCAAGAAGCTTATATTTGCACACCACACTTCTCAGTTCACACCTTTTTTTTTGTTCAGATATCATATTATTTATCAAACAAAAATAAATTGCTTGGATATCAACCAAACAAAAACCCAGTTCGGTTGTTGATATCTGAACGATTAATTTTTGTTCGGATGTTGATATCCAAACAATTAATTTTTGTTTGGTAGTTGATATATGACTATGAAATTGGTGTGAATTGAGAAAAAGGGTATTGTGCAAATAGAAGCTCCCAAATTGCCAATGGCAAGTCAAACTTAAAACTCATAACACTCTTAGAATAGCTTCATACCATCTGCCAAGAGCAACTATAACCAATGCTATTTAGAGAATAGTTATTGCCTTGCGGCTTTACCAAAAACCAGCAGCCAGAGTTTTCCTATCAGTGGTGGTCCAAGTCCATGGACGGTCTGCAAATTTGCTTACCTTGGGTTAGCAAATCAAAATAGAGAGAGAACATCATGATTTTGATATATGTATATGTATATATTTTTCTGGTCTTTGCAGAGCGATGCAGATTATTGGCTTTTACCAGATGGCGATGTTAGCATTACAGACATGTGGACAGAGCATATCCTATACTCTTGAGCTTGTGTGCCTATGTGGGTTTTGAGATTGCGAGATCACATAAAGAGAGTTTTGTTGCAGATTTGTACCCAGTTACTTATGGGTGGTATTTTCTATTATTGTTGGTGATCACAGGATATGCTGAAGTATCACATGAAGTAAAGCTGAAGGCTGGGCTGTTTGATGTGGGCTTGGAGGACATGAAGAGAGCCAGGTTGCAAAAATGCAGCAGTTCTTTGAGTGGTCCTCAAAAAGGAAAGTTGGTGTTTTTAATTTATGCTAATTTTGTACCCAGCTTACCTTTATGCATATCTAATTTTGGATGTTGTATTGAGTGGATGATTATTACATCTGGTCTGTTTTTGAAGCCTATCCCGGTGGGCTGTGTCTGGAGGTATTTTTCTACTCCTTTTGTTGTATGCTGCTGCTATATGCTTTCCTGCCAGCTGCTGCTCTATCTATTCCTTACTGCTGTGGCCTTATGCTATTTGCTATGCTGCATGGCTGCATATTACTGCATGGTTTTTCAAGTTATACTATAAAATGTACTAAATTATTGCTTAGCATAACAGTTAAAAGCATGATCTGTGGTTTTTATATTTTGTCTTATTATCTGTGATGTTCATTCATGTGATTTTGATATTATGTATCATTTTTCTACAGTCTCATTTAAAGATATTCCTGTCACCTAGTTTTACTTGCCATAAATTTTGGAATTAAACAAAATTCTCAGTCTCATCATTTGCAGAATTCTGGTAGAGAAGTAGTTCCTTGAGTTGTTTTCATTTTGTGGCTGTATCATTTGCTTAGCTGAATGAGTTCAAACCTTCATGTTACAACTTTTCAATTGAAAATAAAAGCAAAACTTTGAAAGATTATAGCTTTATGATTGCAGTTAAATCATTGCTAGCATGATGGGTCTCGGAGACGTTAGAATTATAAAACATTCCAACTTTAATTTTATGCTTGACACATCTTCATTGATTCAACTCTCTCGGTAATTCCGGTGCTTTTCCAATGAGTTTACAATGATCTCTGGCTCTGATTTTGAGTTTTTTTTTTCTTTCTTTTCTTGTTGGTGCAGTGGATCCTAAAACAACGCTTTACACGGAGCTATGGCGCGCTTGTGCTGGTCCGCTCGTGACAGTGCCTTGTGAAGGCGAGCGCATGTTCTATTTTTCTCAAGGACATATTGAGCAAGTTAGTTTCCAACTCTAGGCAATGAATTTATTATCTGTGAAGTGTTTTGAGATTTGATAAATATCTCATAAACCTGAGTTAGTTGTGTGCAAATCTCAAGCGATGAATTTGATTTTCAGCCCTAGAATTTGAAATTCGTTGATTTCGAAGAGTTAAAAAACTTCGATTTGAACCAGCATTTGGCAGGACATGATCTGTGTGAGACTTCGAGTGGTCCAGATTCATATCCAAACTGGTCCACAGGACACAGGAACAGTCGCCTTAGCAGAAAAGTAAAAAAGA
This sequence comes from Camellia sinensis, assembly GCF_055761805.1. Classification (NCBI taxonomy): domain Eukaryota; kingdom Viridiplantae; phylum Streptophyta; class Magnoliopsida; order Ericales; family Theaceae; genus Camellia; species Camellia sinensis. The sequence goes on from NC_138966.1 coordinate 118,883,220, forward strand.
AAAAGGTAATCTACATCTCACTTTTGAGCTTAAACAAGGAAATGGCGGTATGAACTCTCTCAACCTCTCAATCTCATTCTCTATCTCTCTTTGTCTCTCTCAATCTTGCTTTCTCTCTTTGTTTGTCAATCTCTTGCTCTCTCTTTATGGTTCTTTTGAAATCTCTATTTTTCATTCATTGTCACTCAGATCGCCCCTTGGATTGTCCAAAATGATCTCTCTAGGGCAACACAAAATCAACATTTTTAGGTATTTCCTTTGATTAATCTCTGGCATGTGTTTTTTTTTTTCCTCTGTCTCTATATATTGTTTGTATTTTGCAGCAATTTATGCATATCTATTATTGAAATTGAAATTATTAATTTTCTGTGCTTAATGGAGTTTGATCCATTGGTGATTTAAGTATGATTCTGTGTTTTCTACACTAATGTGTTACAAATACTACTCATACTTTAATTTAATTTTGTTCAATTTTAATGGAATAAGAAATTCTTAGCGTACTTGAGATCGTTCTGGTAGATGCTTCGTTCATATATATATATATATATATATTTTTGCTGGGAATTTGGAGCGACATTATTTGGATTTTTTTTAATTTTAATTTAATGTAACTTTGAAAGATCTAGAAATTGGAGCGACATTATTTGGATCGTCGTTGCCTTGCTGCTGCTTGTTTCCTCAATGCAGCTTTGAAAGATCTAGAAATTGGGTACTTTGTGTTATGATCTATTCCCCATCATAATGTGTATTGATCAGGTGCAAGCTTGGAATTGAAGAACATATATCTCCATGGTGAGTTTTTTTGTACATCTCATATTTCATATAGGAATGAAAAATAACAATAATGATTTGATTTGAAAGATCTGAACTGCCATTGGATTCTAGTGAGTGATCCATGACACCATGTTCTTCATTTTCCATCTCTTTTTCTGTGTTTTCACCCCTGTCAACTATCTTAACATCCTCATACACCTGCATGGCGTATCACAGTGGATCTTTATAAGCAATCATATTTAGAAGTAGAAAAAAACTTAATGACACCAGATAAAAGTTATTTAAAAATTGATATAGGGTGAGTCTTTTTCTATTGTTTTGTGGCCATTCTTGCCATAAATGCTAATGAGTCGGTGAGAATTCTTGTAAAGATGACATAACTTAGATAGGTCATTGACTTAATCTGGTTGACTAACAGATGGGGTGTGGACTGCAAGTTTGGATACAGTATTATTTTGATAAAATACAAGCCTAATTCCATTTATCTAGTTGCTCATAATATCAGTCAATCTTCTCAATATGAAATTGTGCAGTCCCAAATGTGTTTTAAAGTCTAAAATGGTGAAAAATAAATAGTTTTTGTTCTGGCTCTTAATATGAAGACGGATCCTATAGAATAGATCTTGTTCAAGTAAGGTCGTACCTTGTACTTCTCATCTTATAAATACACCTCTTCTTTCTCATATTGTTCCGATGTGGGACTCGCTGTCTGTGTCTCAGAGATTGATTTTTTGGATTTATATATTTTGTTATTAGTCTGGTTTTCTTCAATTGTTTCACATCTACTTTCCATACTGAATTTGATACTAGGGAAGTTGTAATTGTAAGTGGATTTGGAATATCTGTTTGTGTGCAAAGAAAATCACTTCAAAAGATCCTCATAATTTTCATAGCATTGATATGCTCTTTTGACTCAGTAATTTTCTGATATGCTTTGTTGGGCTGTTGTTTAGACTCGAAGAAGAATGACCTTATGTTTATGAACTCGGACAAGTTTAGTGACTTCGAGATCAAAATTTGAGAGCGAAGAACCATGTTGGCAATCAAGACAGGGAAATTCTCTTCAATAAATTGTTACTTTCACATTCTTCGAGTTTTGGGCTTTTAATACGAAGATGGATCCTGTGTTTTAATATGAAATTGTGCAGTCTCAAATGTGTTTTAAAGTCTAAAATGTAATAAAAGAACTTTTACTAGTTTTTTAGTTGTAATAACTTTTACATATGACTCCAATTTTGAGACTTAAATGGAATGTCTGATTAAACAACAATGTTATACTGTTTGAATTCTTGTCATTGCTATTTTTAGAATGCTTAACGTTAGGCTTTTATGTTTCTTTTTTCTTTTTTGCTTTTTGTTTTTTTGCGACAGTAACAAAATGGTCGCCAAAAGACATGTTAGCATTTTTCTTTATTTTTTGCGACGGCAAAATATCGGTCACCATAAATAGTTTAGGCGGTTGCGAATAATTTGTGACCGTTGCTTTGTCATCTTAAAAAGTAATTGTCACCCCCACATTTGCGACCCCCATTTACTGTCGAATGGACGGTGGCAAAAGGTCTTTTGTGACTATATTTTTATTATTTGCGACGGCTTGTGGCGGTCGCAAAAAGTGTTTTTTTTAGTAGTCTATACAATGTACTTGATAATATGTTAATATTTTTCTTGTTTATTTTTTTTTTTTGCAGATTGGTTTTTGATGACATTTGGAAGCATACTTGCAAATCAAGATCAAGTGTCGAATTTTTTTTTGACTAAAGTGATGCTTAGTTGTAGTTGCAAATCAAGATTGAGTGTTGACTTTTTTTGTGGACTCCACATTAGTTCATTTTGGGATTTGCTTTGATGATTTTTTTGTTATGCGTAATGAATTATTACTTAAAGTTGTTTGATGGATATATTTTGATTTATAATATAATTGTTTAGTGAATTGTTTTGTGGAGTGGTGTATAATAGCTAGTGGATTTCTTAGTACATTTAAAAGGCTATTAGGATATGGAGTTTTCTTAAGTGTGCAAGTGCACACCATGTGCCACTTACACAAAAAGTGTAAGTGTAAGGTGTAAGTATAAGTATAAGGTGTAAGTGTAAGGTGTAAGGTGTAAGTGGGTTGCACATGGTGTGCAACCTCAAAAAAGGTGTAAGTGTAAGGTTTAATTTTTTACAAAAGGTGTAAGTGTAAGGTGTAAGTGTAAGGTATAAGGTGTAAGGTGTAAGTTGCACACCATAACCAAACCCTTAGGATATAAGCATAGATATTTGTGAAATAATAATTTAAATTGAAATATAAAATATGGAATAAGTTTAGTGACGAATTTGGTTCGTCATTTTAACTTGTTATTATGACAAAGTGATTATTCGTCGTTAATAAATATTTTTTTTGAGAAAATTTATTGCAGATTATATATGAAATTTTTCATTGATTTTCTTATTTGGTGACTAAAAATTTCGTCACGTACATAAATTCTTGCTACGAAATATATTTCGTCATCCATTTGACTTTTGGAGACAAAAAATTTCGTCACTTTTACATCTTACTGTGACAAAATTATTTCCTCATCAATGATCAACATGTGTGACAAATTTATTCGTCAACTAAAATTATAAATATGGTGCTGAATAATTATTTGGTGACGAAAATAAGAATTTTTGGTGACAAAATCTTATTTTATTGGTGACAAAAAATTTCGTCACTGAAGTAATTTCATTGGTGACGAAATTATTTTTCGTCACGGTGGTTTTTAGTGACAAACATTCAATGACGAAATTGGTGACGAAAATATTTCCTCACAAATATCTATAGTGACGAAATTAGCTCTTTGGAGACAAAAAAATTTCGTCATTCAAGACCCAACTTGCTGTAGTGCAAATTACAAAGCCTCAGCTCAGTTCCAAGAGTTCGAAGATGCATGCTCGATCACCTTGCTCGGAAATCCATTACCATGTCTCATGTTGCCTCTGTTTGCATTGTTTTAGACTTCTGAAAATTGTGCCAGTATCCAAAACACTTCTGATTCACCTCATGGACATGCTGAGAGGTCATCGGCCAAGAGGGGTGGCCATCGGCCGAAGGATAATGGTCATCGACCAATTTCAAGGCTATCCGCCAATTGTTGATAACTGATCAGCAGACTAAGTGGTCGATCGGCCACTGCTTCCTGCAAACTCTCCTTTTTGCTACAACAGAGCACAAACAGAGGCATGGTGTAGACACCCCATTTTTGGCCGTCCTCAAGACTTGGACGTCACCGTTTGAACACTCGGTGATCATCCATGTTTGTGTTCGTCCTGAGTTCTCGGAGGTCTCGGCCATGCGCCTTGCCTCAAGACTTCTCGACTTGCCTGTTTTGTGTTTGGTTTTGCACCAAACACTTGTTGTTTTGCTTCTGAGGGTGGGAAATGGCTTGTCGGCCATCCCCACACCTCACCGGCCATGGCTTGAGGCCACCGGCCCTGTTTTGTTGCTACTGGCCATTGGTTATGGCCGGTCGGCACTCTTTATGGTTGGCCGACCATTGTTTTGGTCAATTTGTCATTTTTGGCTGGCTGATCATTGTTCATCTGCTTTTGGTAGATATTTTATGCCAGTTGCGATAGCTGGCATCCACTTTGCACCCCCTCCATACACGTGTATGGAGGGATTTCACTCTAGCTTAGCTTATTTTGTAAGCTTTGCAAGAGTGAATCTCTATAAAGGGAGGGTTCCAAAAAAAGTTCCAGAGCTCTGAGATTAGGTTTAGAGGATTGTGTATTTATTCTATCTCTATATCCCCTCCTCCTTCCATTTTGTGTGTGTTTAAGGTGTTTTGTTCATAGTTTTGCATACAAACACCTAGTGCTACACTTTCCTTTAGCTACTGAGGTACTAAGGAGTTATTTTCAGAGTTCTTGAGTTGATCTAAGCCTGGAGAGGCTGCTGGAGCATTGTTCTTGAAAGAGGTCTTCTAGGGTAAGAACTTTACCTCTTTATTCCCCATTTTTGCATAGGCTTTTAGCTATCCTTGCATCTGTTTTTAAGCTTAGTGTATAACTAGTAAAAGTTCTGTTTTTGCTTTCTTTTGATAGTTGTTTAAGATCTCTTTGAGGTTTGGGGTTGTGTGACCCTTCTTAGGCCTTGTTTGGCCTTATTTTTGTGCACTTTTGGTGAGCTTTGGGACCACCTTGTGTTGGCCTCCTCACCACTGAAGGTGGGGATAGTGTTTTGAGGTCCTAAGAAGGAGAGGGCCATCCCCTCTCCTTGTTGTCTTTAATACTTGTCATTTTAGCCTCACGTGTGAGCACCTTTCTTGAGTTCATGTTGGCCATGTCTTAAGTAGTATTTGTGCTTATTTTGCCATGATATAGCACTGTTTTTAGTTGGTTTAGACACACCATGCATGCTTCGCATACTTGTCTTATAATGCCATGAAATTGCCTTAACATGCTTTGTGCTTTGAGCCTTGTTTTTAGCATGATTTTGGCTTAGCTTTGTGAAGCTTTTATGCATTTTTTAGTGTGCTTGAGGTTTGACTTTGGTTATTTAGGTCATCCATGATTTGCTTTGTATAGCTACCATGCAATCCCCTTTATAGGCCTTGAGTGTTGGCCTCTCTAGCATGCTCTCCTTGCATCATTTCAGTGGTTTGGCACCACTTATCATATCATTTCAGTCCATATGGTATGCTTGTATGCTTGCATTTGATACTTCTTTGATGCTTTAAAAGGTTGATGTCTTATGCTCCATGTTTGGATCATTATGTATGCTTCCATGTGTAGGCCATTTAGATGCCATCTAAGTGTGTTTTGGGCCTTGTCTCGACCTACATTGGGACTATTTTGAGTCCCCTTGGCCCTGTGGGACTCGCCTTGCATAGCCATGGTTTGATCCCTTAGGATAGCTTTGAGCTTTGGACCTTGGTTGCATGCTTTGATTGCTTTGTTTAGTTGGTTTGGCACCATCCTTAACATGATTTTCAGAGTTTTCCATGCTTGTCATTGGTCCATGATCATCTCCTTTTAAGTGTGCTTAAAAGTCCCCTCATTGTGCTTAAGTGTTGGACCATGTTCGCATGCATGTTTGTATGTAAATTTGCCTTCATTTCCATAGCATTTTGGCTACTTATTTAGACATGGCTGAGGCTTGTCCATATTAGTTTAAGTCCACCGTTTGCATGTTGTTCAAATGTTGTTACATTGCTTCATGCTTGCATGTTTTTGTTGCATAGTGTTTTGCATGCTCATTGCTTGCATTATTGATACATGCTTAGCTATATTGCATTTTGTTGCATTGCTTGAGCTATATGGCATGTTGTTGCATGCTTAGGTTGAAATGCATTTGGCATGCATTCTCTCTTTTAGTTGCCTAACATGTTGTTGCATGTTTTGCCATTGATATGTTGTTACATGCTAGCATGTGTGCATGTTTGCCCTCATGTTCATATTGCATACTTAGCTTGCATGCTTAGGTTGCATTTTGCATGTATACCTTGCCTCTTGAATTGATTGTGATAGAGGTTGGGCCTATTGTTTGTTTTGGTTTGCATTTCATTTGACACCAAAATGCACAACTTGATTTCTTGGGCCATCATGCATCGAAATGCGTGATTGGTGGCCCGAGGGTCGAGAGCCATCATCCTTTGAGTCATGAACATGATAAGGAGTGTGGTGGTGCAAACATTTGCTTTGAAATGCATTGCCAGGCCTTGTTTGCCCTCTGTTGTTGTCAAAATAGGATTTTGCAGGAAGATATGGTCGATCGACCATTCTCAGTGCCGACCGACTAAATATCTTTAGCTGAGAGCCATACCAATGGTCGATGACCACTTTCCCATGGCCGGTGACCATTCCTCATAGCCGATGGCATCCCACGGTGTTCATAGAGTGTTCCTTGGGATTTGTGCAATTTTCAGAGGCATAAAACAGTGAAAACAGAGGCAGCTTGTGCATGGTGGTGGATTTCCGAGCGAAGCCGAGCACGCATGCATTGGACCCTCTTTCTGAGGCTGTTATACCGCTTTATTAGCTTAGTTAATTTGCTTAACTAGTTAAGTGGTCTGTAAGTATTTAATTAGCTTGTTAGTTAGTTAAATTTGTATTATTCTTTTGGTCCCTCCGAGAGAGGGCGAATTGTGTAGTAAGCGTGCGTGTGTGTGATGCATGTCTTCCAACCCCCACTTCTTTCTCCCTTTTACTTACATGCTTTGATGGTTAGTATTAGGGCATATTTTAATTAGCATTCTTATGCTATGCATGTGTGCATTCATTCATCAATATTGCATGCACCGGGCTCGGCGCATCATACTAACTGCATAGTATTTCAAATCTAACTTGAATACATGTTATCTGTCGCATTTCACATGCCATCCATAGATTAGCCAAGCCTATTCTAGCTGCATTTTGCCTGCGATGCATTAGCCATCTTAACGTGAACTAGGATCATGCATGATTACTAACTAGTTTCTTGTTTTGGCTCGGGGTACACTGTAAGTGTTTATGCTTTAGCATCTCGCTTGACTATGAATGTTAACATAACAGCATGCTTTCCATGAGGCTAATTGCTTAGTTGATTTACTGCCTGAATGCCTGTGGGTGAAGGTTGGATTGCTTGAATTGGGACAATTCATTGAAATCTGTATTTTAGCCTACTTGCGAGTAGCAAAACTCAAACCATTTTTTCCAAACAGATAGATATGCGCTGCTTTGTTCCAAATTAGGTGATCTAGTCTATACTTGTGTGTTATGCGCATCACATAGTAATTCTAGCTAATTAATCGTAATAAGAACGCATGTGTTTTCAAAAATGAGATATCATGTTTAGTAGTGGCCGATCTTTGATCGGGCGAGCGGGGGTGCGCACGAAGTGACCTTCCCCAATCGTACCCAAGTTCCCGAGCTGAGGCAACTTTGGTAATGACGGACACGTGGCCTTAGGCAACGAGTTAGGGTTTCCTAAATTTCCCAAAATAAAATATTTAGGTAGCGACTCTGTATCTGGCAAAACAGTCCATGTTTGGCACTTCTTTCTAAAAAAATCTGTTTTCCAAAAACGATTTGCCGGATTTGGACTCTTTGGTGATTTATCAGTCTTGCATTGCACTTTGCAAGAACAGATTAAGAACCGTGACAATTTGAGTCCGAACTATAGTGAGCCCAAATGAACAAAATGGGATTTCCCTCCCGGGACATTCGGGGATGTCTACACATGGCAATGTATTTGCAAGAAAATGTGTGTGCAACTACACCCCTTATCATGTCTAAGGCTCAAAGGTGTGTAGTGCTCGGCTCTCGAGCCATCAATCACGTATTCCAATGCATGATGACCAAAGAGGCCAAGTTGCACAAATCAATGTCACATGAATGCACGAAAACACATAAATTCCTTAACCTCTATCATGCTTGATCAAGAGGGTCAACGACCAAGAAACGAGGCACGTTTCATCACTTCAAGTATGAAACGTCCCTCGTTCCATGTGTTTGGCTTAACACCCAAACCAAACACAATGCAATGCATGCACAACTTAACAAAGCTAATGGCATGCAAACAATGTAATGTAACATAAGCATGCAAGCATCATGCAACGCAACTCAAGCATGCAATAACAATACAATGGAACAAGCATGCAACAACATGCTATAATGATGCCATGAAACAATATGCAAACAACAATGCAATGGCAAGGACCATGTAATGCAACACTTAGTGGACTTAAACCGCATATGGACAGACCTGAGAGGGTCCAAAACAGTGGCCAAAATGTTGAAATGAAGGCTTGAAATGCAAGACAAGCATGCATGCCAATTGGCTCAAGAATTAAGGCATAAGAGGACAACCCTCAAGAGAACTTAAAGAGTGACAAACATGGATGTGTGACAACACTATGAGTTCTGAAATCATGTATGGAATGATGCCAAACCACTCAAACAACACAAGTATGACATGCAAGAGGGCTCAAAGCTGGAAGCTAGAAAAGGGACTTGCACCATGGCTATACAAAGCAAGCCCCAAGAGGCCAAGGACAACCAAAACATTCCTAGATCATGCCAAAATAAGACTAAAACATGCATGGACCAAAGCTAAAACATGCTAGCATGGCAAACACAAAACATGACGCATATAGGCCAACAAAGAGGATTACATTACACCCCCCCAAAACCAATCATGAGATGGCTTCACCAACAAAAATCAAAGCCATATTATGGAAAAACAAGACCAAAAATACACTGAAATGATAGCCCAAAGGCCTAAGCATGGTGGCATGCACAATGACCCACACTTAAGGCATAAAGCATGACTCACTGAAAGCATTGAAATAGTGAAGCATGAGAGAGTATGGCCACACCATATGCACTGAAATCATATACCAAGTGATGCCAAATCATGCAAATAGCCCAAACAATGCATGCTAATGGACTCAATACACAAAGATAACAAGCTAGAGTGAACCATGGCTATACAAAGCAATGCATGCATGGCCAAAACAACAAAAATCAGCGCTACAACATGGTAAAACATGAACAAATGCTTCTTGAAGTTAAGCCAAAAGCATGCTAGAAAGATGTCTAAAGGCATGATGCATGTTAGGCTAATGAATGGAATTGCATTACAAGTGCAAGGAGCATGCAAGATGCAACCAAACCAACCTTAGATAGAGGTATAACATGGCAAAACAACACCAAAAAACATGCTGAGATATGGCCAACATATGCTAGACAAACATGCTACTTTGATGAGCGATCTATACAAGCATGCAAGACACAAGGAGAGGGGATGACCCTCTCCTATTTGGGACCTTAAAACCCCATTTCCAACACTGAAATTCCTTTGAGTTTCAGTGGTGAGATGGCCAAAACAAGGTGATCCCAATAGCTTAAAAAGATGGCACAAGAACAAGGCCAAACAAGGCCTAAGAGGGGGTAGACCACCCCCAACACAAAAGTGACCTTAAACAAACATTATAAGCATGTAAAATCAGAACTTTTTCCAGTAGAAAGTGAAGCCTAAATAAGCATGAAAATAGGTCCAAAAGCTTAAGCAAAACCAAGGTTTAAGGGGTTAAAGGCTCACCCTTGTAGAATCACTTTGAAGCTACAACTCCAGCAACTTTTCTGTGCTCAAACCAATCCAAAAAATACTAAAACCGGCTCCTAAGTAACTCAGCAACAAAAGGATGGTGTTTGACTAGGTGCTTTAGTGCAAAAGTGTGAAGAAAATGCACTTTTGAGCACAAACAAGCACAAATATATATATATATATATATATAGAGAGAGAGAGAGAGAGAGAGAGAGAGAGAGGAAATATAGAGAGAAATATATAACTTGTATATCGAGAGGGGGCTCCCTTCTTATAGAAATTCAATTCTCAAGCTTGTTGAGCAAGCTTGAGTCTTGAATCAATCCCCCCATACATGTGTATGGAGGATCAAAATTGTGCTCACTAGTTGTCACAGCTGGCACAAAAATATCTGAAAAAGCAGATAGAAAGGTCTCGGCCAAAAGATAAGGCCGATCAACCAAAAAAGTGCCGATCGGCCATTAATTATGGCCGACAATAAGAAAACATGGCTGATGGCACAATGCCTTAGCCGATGGGTTGTAGGGATGCTAACAAGCCACCCTCTTCCCTCAGAAGCAAAACCACAAGTCCTTGGTCCACAACCAAGCACAAAACTGATAAGTTGAGAGATCTTAAGGCAAGGCGCGCAGTTGAGGCCTTCGGGAACTCAAAACGAACACGAGCATGGATGATCATCGAGTGTTCAAACGATGACGTCCAAGTCTTGAGGACGGTCAAAAATGAGGTGTCTACAGAACTCATGATATGTTATTTTATTTACAGTTATGTGTTTCTTTGCATTTGCATTGGTGCGCCTAAGTCACAGTGTTTACCATCTGCTATTCCTGTGCGGTTTGCTGAAGGCTTGCTTGGAAAATCTTGCCAAAAGGCTGACTGGTTGTGGGCTCTGCCACGATGGGAACACAAGCCTTTGATCTGGACTACCGCTGTATCGTTTGATCCTCCTTTCACTTTTCGACGTTAGGTGCGAGAGGTATATTAGGTAGTCTTGCTGAGGAACCCTTTTGACCAATTGACCTAGTTGCATATCGGAAACCATAGAGACTGTTCCAAACTAGGACAAGTTGCTCACCTGAATGCAAGAATTGTATAAAACCACTTGTTTGCGTAGTGAATCCCTAGCTCTTAATGAAATTAGGACAGGGTAACCACACAGATGAAGATTGGGGATAGAATCTGCTAGATGATACATGGTATTCCGAGGAAGTCGATCACAAGACTTGGAGTGGGTGGTATTTTAAGCCCCCACACCTAGACCAACCATAAGCATTTGGGAAAGATAAGGAGGCAGAAAAACAGAAGGAGAAACTGCTAGAAGAAGAAACTGTATTGAAGCAGCTAAAGAAGATTCAAGCAGACATATCCATTTAGGGATTGCTCATGGCTTCACGGGTGCATAGACAAGCCATCCTATCAGCAATGGATAAGTCTAAGCTCTCTATCGACACAACCCCCGAGCAGTTAGTGGGACTGGTCTTCCCGAGAGGCATTTCGCCGACTTTAACCTTTATGGATAAGGAATTGCCGCCTGAGGGCTTTGAGCATAACAAACCACTATACATCTCTGTTGAATGTAAAGAGAAGTGGATACCAATCGTCTTGGTTGATACCGGGTCTGCAATTAATGTGTGTCCATTATGCACGACCTATGCTATTGGCTTGAAGCCAACAAACTTTGTACCAACGACCCAGGTGATTCGGGCTTATGATAATACAAGTCGGGAAGTGATGGGGACAGTTCAGATCAGAACGTAGGTTGGCCCGGCACAATAGGATATTGAGTTCCATATCTTGGATGTTCCGGCCACTTTCAACTTACTCCTTGGACGGCCATGGCTACACCAAGTGAAAGCTGTCTCTTCCACTCTACACCAAATGTTGAAGTACCCCCATGGGAAGGGGGTAGCCATTGTTTTTGGGAATTCTTCTATACATCCTCTGCCGGAAGTCACTACACTGGTACTGGAAATTGTACACAGCGACGAGTATGCCTTCTCGTCTGGATTTACCTTGGCTGAGGCCCGGGTAGTGCAAAATATCCTGGCTATTGATGAAGAGTTGTACGTCAGTGCTCAATCAGTCTACCTTATGAATAAGCTACAGCATGTACCTGGAATGGGATTGGGAAAGAGCAGTCGGAAGGGCGTTGCTGCATTGGCCAAAGTGCCACATAACCCTTGTACCTTTGGTCTAGCTTACACGCCTACCAAAGAAGACTAGGTAAGAAAAGTGAAGGAAATGGCAAGAAGAGCCAAAGCTAAGCAAAGTGGAAAGCACTATGAGCTGGTGCATACACCTATTCAAGGAACCCTGAACACGACCGTTTTGTCCAGGAGGGGGAAGATTTCCCATTTTGCAGCTTTCTTGAGCCACAGCTGAACTCTAAGAAGCTGCATTTGCCCAGCTTTGAGATCTTCTTCGATTTACTACTGTAAGGGGATGAAGTTGCAGAAGAACAGACTGTCTTACCATCTGAGGTTGAACAGAGTACAGAGGATGAGTCCAATGGTAGTGAACTTGAGATAGGAGCAGTGCTGGCTTGTCTCCTTTCGAATCCTCAGATCAAATCAGAGAGCTTGGGGGATGACTTTACTATTTCCATGATTGGAGTTCAATCAGCTGTGGATCCTTCCGGTGGTATTCTGGATGCATTTATCGCACCCTCTCTTGTTTGGCAGTTCGAGGAGGGCTTTCTGTCCAGCAGTTCTGAATCAGGCAGTAAACTAGAATCTAATTCCACAGAGTCTGTGGAGTCGAAATCAGATTTCAGTTCTTCTGAGTCGGAGTCCGGTATTCCTGGGGTTGATAACCCGGATGCTTTGTTTTGTCCAGGTCGTCTTTTTTCTTTTCTTTTGATTCGGTTGTAACCGAGGAATTAGACGAGCTGGAAGCTTTGAATAAGAATGGTACCACTGCTGTTTCTGAGTACTTTTCTGCGCCACTTGTATATTGCATTGATCATGACTTTCAAAATTTTGATAAAAATGACGAGGAAGGAATTCCTTTGGTTCTGAAACATTTGATTAATCGAGAGGAGGAGAGGTTTGTAAAACCCCTTGTTAATGAGATCGTTGCAATTAATGTGGGTACTGAGAAGGATTCGCGTTTGGTCCAGATCGAATCCACGTTGTCTTCGGAGGAACGCGAGCGCTTAGTCGCTTTATTAAAAGATTTCAAAGATTTTTTCGTGTGGTCCTATGAAGACTTGCCTAGAATCGATCCCGAGATTGTACAACACCGGATTCCTTTTGACCTTGAGGCCCAACCCGTCAAGTAGAAGCTTCGGAGAATATGCCCGGATTGGGCTTTGAAAATCAAGGAAGAGGCCACCAAGCTGATAGATGCAGGGTTTTTGCTACTATCTGAGTATCCTACTTGGTTGGCCAATATTATTCCAGTGTCGAAGAAATATGGTAAAATTCGGGTGTGTGTGGATTTCAGAGATCTGAACAAAGCTAGTCCAAAGGACGACTTCCCTCTACCGCACATCAACGAATTGGTGGACTTCACCACAGGCCATGCCTTGCTCTCCTTCATGGATGGGTTTTTTGGGTATTACCAGATCTTGATGGCACCCGAAGATAGAGAGAATAATGCCTTCACCACGCCGTGGGGAACCTACTATTATAGGGTGATGCTGTTCAGTCTGAAAAATGTTGGGGCTGCTTATCAACGGGCTGCAACCACGACCTTGCATAATATGATCCACAAAGAGGTTGAGGTGTATGTGGACGACATGATTGTCAAGTCCAAGGAAAGAGAGGGCCACTACACTGCCTTGAAGAAATTTTTCCAACGGATCATAAAATATCGGTTGAAGTTGAATCCACAGAAATGCATTTTTGGTGTCACAATAGGGAAAATGCTGGGGTTCTTGATTACACAAAGGGGCATTGAGGTCGATCCTTCCAAAATCAAGGCTATCCTAGAAATGCCACCACCAAAGACTGAAAAGGAGGTGTGAGGCTTTCTGGGTAAAGTGCAATTTGTAAGATGGTTTATTGCAAAAATTAACCTTGACTTGTGAACCACTATTTGGTCTCCTGAAGAAAGGAAAGAAAATCCAATGGGATGACTGATGCCAAGTTGCTTTTGAGCAGATCAAACAGTACCTTCAGAACCCGCCCGTGTTGTTACCACCAGAGTCGAGGAAGCCGTTGACTTTGTACTTGTCAGTGACCGACACAACAATGGGTTGCATGCTTGCGCAGGTGTCATGATCTGAACCCGCCCTTATGGATTTTGGGTCATAACCGGCCAGTAATCACGAGATTACCTATAGCCCCAAACCAAATAAAACATTTTCTAACAGAGTTAAGGGGCCGAAACGGAAGCAACTTAAAACTTTGTCCATAGAGCTGTGCTTACATGTATAGCAAAAGTATTTCATAATAACTCACACATACACATAGAGTTAATCTATAACCAAGAACTTGTAGTCATACAGTCAGCCAGACAAAACATATATACAAGGTAATCAAACATTTTCGCCAACATTAGCAAAAGTATAACAAAAGAACAAAATGGCAAAAAGGAAGTCTCGTGCGTGAGACGTTTGGGCTGACTCTTCAAAACTCTAACTGTTTCTCACATACTTCATTGGGGCTGGGTTTGGACATCTCTTAGCTCACCTACCGACACATGAATGAGAGTGAGCAAAAGCCCAGTGAATAATATCAAGTAGAGAAGATACATGAACGACCTTGAAATAGTTACATCAGACAGCCTCAAGCGGAATTCATGTTTCTATCTAATGTACCAAACGACTAAAGTTCTAAATGTATCAAATGGCCTTGAGCCTAATTCACTCATATCCGATGGCCTTTAGCCCATTCATTCATATCCAACGGCCTTTGGCCCAGTCATTCGTGTCAAACGGACTTTGGCCCAATCATTCATGTCGAATGGCCTTTGGCCCAATCATTCATGTCAAACGGCCTTTGGCCCAATCATTCATATCAAACGGCCTTTGGCCCAATCATTCAAATTAGCAGACTTGTGAAACTCATATAGGAGTAGGCAATTGAACAAATAGCATACTTTAACATATCTTTACTGAGATATTACTCATAGTGATCTGCCAGATGGTTTGCCCTTGTGCTTGACCCTATACATTTCATAAATATAATGGGTCACAAATGATTCAATCCATTCTTAACTTATATATTCCTCTTAGGCCTCTTTCTTATCTTCTTAATCCATTTACGATGTTCAATGCATGCCTGACAGTGCTTAGAAATGAAAGAGAATGGAAAATGAAATACAAAACGTCTTTACAAAATTTCTGAAACATGGCTACCCACTTGAGCCCGGTTTCTGTCGCTCGAGCAGACCCGATAGGTCTGCAAAAGTACTGTTTGCCTCATTTTTATGCTCGAGCATGACATCGGACGCTCGAGCTGAAAGTCAAACTACATGGCTTGGTGCTCGAGCATGAATCTCCCCGCTCGAGCGGACATCAATGTCTGCAAAAGTTCTAGGAGCTAGCATTTCACGCTCGAGCGGCGGTTCCCACTCTCGTGTGGACATGCCGAATTCTGGAATTTGCAGAATTGTTCTTGGAGTTCAAACTCAATGTTTAAAGGTTCAAAGCTCATGTTTTGGACACAAAAACATGGAAACATATTACATAACATGAGGACAACAACAATATGAGGCTAACTGCTCAAATTCATGGTCCCTTTTCCACAAATCATTTTGAATTCTTTACATAGTTCCAAAACATGTGCATTAACTTCATACCAATTCCATATCTTCATCAATCATGCATGCAAGTTAATTCTTGACTCCAATTCTATTCCAAATGGTATAAATGACACTTAATATCATGAAACTCATGAAAATCATGCATGCATGTGAGATTTGGTGCTCAATTCTATTTGTTCTACATAGTCCATGCTCAAATATGCAAATTCATAGCAATTTTATGCATGCATGTACATATAAGCTTTAAATTCTTCAATTTCATCTCAATTTATGTTCTTGATTACCCAACTAGCTTGAATACACAAATTTACAAACTTACACTGATGAATTTATGCTCAAATGCTTACCTAGAAGCTCTAATCACCCAAACTATGGTTAATTCTTAAGTTGATCTTCAAGATCTTCATGCTCCTTGTTCAATCTCTAACTTGAGCTCCCTCTCTCTCTCTGTATAATCAGCACACTCTCCCTCTCTAGAGGGTAATCTTAGTAAATATGAGTTCAAAACCATAATATGAGGCTATATAGGCCTTTATATAGGATAGCCTAATCAAATTTGATTTGGGCTAAGTGATAGAGTTTAATTTAATCATTCTGAATCTAATTATTTCGTTCCGAATCTATTTTCAATTAAATTTCACCATAGGCTCTAAAAATTACGTCAATTACAATGGTGTGGTCAATTTCGGTTTCTATGGCCGATAAGGCCCTCAAATTGTCAGTTTACAACAGTAAGTTAAATAGATTTTCCTACGGTGAACAGATATAAAATCAAAATCACATATAATCATATAAATGGTACTCAAAATCATATTAAATGCATAATCACAAGCATAATTATGGTTAATTAACATAATACGGGACAAGGTTATCACAGTCTTCCCTCCTTTAGGAAATTTGGTCTCCAAACTTATTTTATTTTTGTCGGGAAACAAATGTGGATAGCGTAGTCACATTTCATCCTCTTTTTCCCATGTAGCATCCGTCCCATAATGTTCTTTCCATTCCACTTTCACCATCGGGATGGACTTGCTTCTCAATTGTTTCATTTGGCGGTCTATGATTCATTCCGGCCATTCTGCGCACTCCATATTTTCATCAAGAGCTATCCGGTGATAATCGATCACATGAAATGGATCTCAAAGATAATCCCTCAACATCGACACATGAAACATATTATGGATTTGTTCGAATCCCGGTGGCAAAGCAACTTTATAAGCAACTGGACCCAATTTTTCCAGAATTTGAAATGGTCCAATGTAACGGGGCGACAATTTACCTTTTTTTTCCAAATCTTACTTGGCTCTTCATCGGCGTGACACGAATAAACACATGATCACTGACCTCATATTCAAGAGGTCTTCTTCGAACGTCTGCATAATTCTTTTGTCAACTCTGAGCTGTTTTAAGCCTTTGTTGAATAATTTTAATCTTCTCAAAACTGTCTTGCACAATTTCAGGCCCAAGTATAGCCCTATCCCCAACTTCTATCCAACAAATTGGTGATCTACACCTTCTTCCATACAAAGCTTCGTATGGTGCCATACCAATGCTGGAGTGGAAGCTGTTATTGTATGCAAACTCTGCTAGTGGCAAATAACCTTCCCAACTCCCTTGAAAATCTAAAGCACACATTTTGAGCATGTTTTCTAAAGTTTGTATGGTCCGTTCTGATTGTCCATCTGTTTGTGGATGGAATGTGGTACTAAATCTCAATTCTGTTTCCATTGCTCTTTATAGGCTCTTCCACAATCTAGATACAAATTTAGGATCTCTATCCGACACAATAGATACCGAAATTCCGTGTAAACGGACAATCTTATCAACAGATATAGTAGCCAGTCTATAAGCATCAAATGTAGTTCTAACAAGTAGAAAATGTGCACATTTAATCAGTCTATCAACTGCAACCCAAATAGAATCCATATCTCGAGGAGTTCAGGGTAGACCAACAACAAAGTCCATAGTCACATGCTTCCACTTCCATTCAGGAATAGGGAGAGGTTGAAGTAGACCACCCAATTTCTGATGTTCAACTTCAACTTGCCGGCATTGAAGACATTTGGATACATATTCAGCAATCTCTTTCTTCATTTTGGGCCACCAATAACTTTGTTTCAAATCCTGATACATTTTATTATTACCCGGATACATAGCAAACACTGACTTATGGGCTTTATCTAGAATTCTCTTCTTTAATTCAGGAATGTTTGGGACACACAATCTGTCTCAAAATTTCAGTACCTCATTCACTACACTATATTCCGGTCTTAGATTCGTTTCAAATTCATCAACTATCTTTTTAAGGAATTCATCCTCCTTCTATTTCTATTTAATTTCATCAATGACTGCTGGTTTGGCTGAAATGGAAACTATCAATCCGCTCTGTTCACACAATACCACTTCAATTTTGGGCTTCTCAAAATCTTGCAAGATCTCTTTCTATTCGGTGAGTAAACAAGCCAAACTCCCCCACCGATTTTCTGTTCAAGGCATCAGCAACTGTATTAGCTTTCTCAGGGTGGTACTGAATCTGAACGTCATAATCTTTTATCAATTCAAGCCATCTCCTTTGCCGTATATTCAACTCTTTCTGAGTGAAGAAGTACTTTAGGCTTTTGTGATCTGTATAGACTTCACACTTTGCCCCATACAAATAATGCCGCCAGATTTTGAAAGCGAATACAATCGCGGCCAATTCAAAATCATGTGTTAGGTAGTTCTTCTTATGTGGTCTCAACTGTCGGGAGGCATAAGCAATTACTCGCCCATTCTGCATTAACACACAACCCAAACCTTTATAAGATGCATCATTGAAAATTACAAAGTTTTCCGTACCTAATGGTAGTGTCAGAATTGGTGCGGTGGTCAGTCTTGTTTTCAGCTCATGAAAGGTAGTTTCCCTTTCTTTGTTCCATTCGAACAGCTGCCCCTTGCGTGTCAGTTGGGTAAGAGGCACAACTATTTTTGAAATTTCCTTCACAAACCTTCTGTAGTACCCAGCTAAGCCCATAAAACTGCAGATTTCTGCTACATTAGTCAGTGTAGGCCAATTTACAATGGCCTCTATCTTCTGCCAGTCTACTGAAATTCTGTACTTGTTGATAACATGCCTTAAGAAAATAACCTCATCCAACCAAAATTCATATATCTTTAGTTTGACAAATAATTTCTTTTCTCTAAGCGTTTGCAAAACAGTCCCCAGGTTTTGTTTATGTTCAAGTCTATTCCTTGAGTATATCAAAATGTCATCAATAAAAACTATAACAAATTCATCAAGGTTGGTCTTAAAAATTCGATCCATCAGGTCCATAAACGCTGTAGGAGCATTAGTAACCCCAAATGGCGTAACAAGAAACTCATAATGGCCATACCTTGTTCGAAATGCAGTTTTCTCAACATCCTCTGCTTTCACCTTCAACTGGTGGTATCCGGATCTCAAATCAATTTTGGAAAACACTTGTGATCCCTGCAACTGGTTAAACAAATCATCAATACGAGGTAAGGGATATGCAAAACAGATGAATGATGCACGCATGCAAACATGAGGATGCCAATTGAAACATGCCCTAAAACTAAACATCAAAAGCAGGTAAGTAAAAGGGAGAAAGATGTGAGATTGGAAGACATTCACACACACACGCACACTTATTACACAATTGTACCCTCTCGACGGAGGGTCGGAATGAATAATACAAGCCAACTAATTAACTAACTAACAAGCTAATTAATTATTACATAACCAAATTGAAACAAATAACTATTCTAGGTTATTAAAACATTGAAATGGCCTCGTGACGAGGGATGCATGCATGCTCGGCCGACTTCTCTCAGAAATCCGTTGCCATGCCCCATGTTGCCTCTATTTGCACTGTTCTGTACCTCTGAAAACTGTGCTAACTTCTGTGATGCTTTTGACTTGCCTCAAGGACATTCTGAGAGGCCATCGGCCAAGGGAAATGGGTTATCGACCGCTTATGAATCCATCGGCCAAAAATTGTTAGCCGATCGACACTACAGATAGCCGATCGGCCATCTCTTCCTGCAGACTGCTCTTTTTTGCTACAGCAGAGTACAAATAAGGGCATGGCAATACATTTGCAAGAAAATGTTGTGCAACTATACCCCTCTATATCACCTCAAAACATCAAGGGGGAGGCACCATTGGATCCAAGACCATCAATCAAGCATGCAATGCATGATGGCCAAAGATCCAACTTGCATACATTTTAATAAGTGTAATGCAAACAAGACTCTAGGACCATTACCTTATCATAGAAGATCAAAGGTAATGGAGACAAAGGGAATTGGCTCATTTTCATCACTTTGAGTATGAAATGGACCAATTCACCTTGTGTTCAACATGACGTCCGGTTGAACACAATGCAATGCACACATGCAACATGCTTACCTTGGCACATTTTACTTGATTGATTTTGTTTACACATTTTAACATTACCAATCCATTCATTAATCAACTTGTCCAAATATGAGAGTCCTCTAATGAGAGAGAGGTCTATCAAAAGAATGGTTTAAGGCATAGGAGAAACCATGTCTTTCACTAGGAGGAACCCTCAAAAGAGAGAGTTAAAGCCATTTAAGAACAAGTCTCAATCCCGTGCATTAAACTCAAACACAAGACTAACCAATCCTCAAAACAAATCAAAAGTGAAGAAATGAGGAGGAGGGCAGATCTTTCAATGCTAAAGTGGCATGATAAACAAGACTCTAACATGCAAACACTCCAAGTACAACATGCTAGTAGGCTTAAACATTGAAACTAGTGAATAACACAACACTAGAACCATGCAATACAAGGCTCAATGGACTAAACCAGCTCTGGACAGAGCTTAATAACATCAAAATAATGGCCTAAACATGCTGGAATTGAAGTTCAAAAGGCTAGAAAACATGCGCACAAATTGGCTCACAAGCAAGATATAAGGCATAACTCCCAAAAGCACTTAAAGAGTGATTTAAGTGGAAGCATGGTAAAGATATAAGCTCTGAAATTTGATACCAAATGATTCCATATCATGCATACATCACAAATATAGCATGCTAGTGGTCTCAAAACTCAAGACTAGTCAAGGCATTTACACTATAGCTATACAAAACATGAGTAATATGACCAAGGCAGCCCAAAACAGTCCTAAGGCTTGTCAAAATATATGCCAAAACATGTATGGAGTAGAGCCAAAATAAGTTAGCATGATTGGCCAAAACATCAAGCATGTTAGACTAGTAAGCATGGATTACACTACAAGTGTAAAAAGCATGCAAGAGGTGAACTAGACAGCCAAAAACAGAGTTATGGCAGGTCTGATAAGTCACAAAAATAAGCGTAAACAAAGCCACAAAGAAGTAAAAACACATGCTCATTTGGTTGGCCATCAACACTAGCAAGCAAGACAAGAGGAGAGAGGACCACCCTCTCCTATTTGGGCCCTCAAAACAGGGTTTCTACCACTGAAAATCCTCTGGATTTAAGTGTTTCAAAGGCCACGAAAAGTTGTTTTGAAAGGCCTTAGAAGATGGCTCAAAAGGCTATACAAGCTAAGGAACAAAAGGGAGAGACAACCTCCTAACACAAAATAGGCCTAAACCAACATTTTTAGGACTGAAAATCAGACCTTTCTTAAGTTCAAAACCAAGCCAAAAACAGTGTAGAAAGATGGCAAACCAATAGTGCAAGACTAGCTTAAATGGGGTAAGTTGTATACCTTTGAAGCAAAGCACACACTAGGCGCAAAAGAGGCACTAAACCAAGCTTTAATCCTCCTTTTAGAGCTCAAACAAGGCTCCAGGTATGCTTCAAGCAACCTTAACCCATAGACGGACCACTTTCATCAAGGATGTCTAGGCAAAATATAGGTATTTCTCTACTTGCATGCACAAAAGGCAAGAGAGAAGCAAAAATTTTTGATCCAAAATTATAGAGAGAGAGAGAGTTTTTTGAGAGAGAGACTCCCCAAATGTTCTAACACCTTGAATATATGAGATATAGCGTTATATATAGCAATTCAAGAGCTTTTGGTCGAAATATCTCATTTGGAAATATCTAGGACAGCCTGGAACAGCTGGAGGAGAAATATTTGCCAATTCTGGGCTTTCTGGACACTTCTGGTTGACCGGCCACCTTTGGTGCCGACCGGCCACCATTTGTGGCCGATAAGGTTCACTTTTGGCCGACATATAGCTGCTGCGGTCCAATTGTGGCCGATGCAGTTCCATAGAGGCCGATGGGAAAAATCAACCTTAGTCCCTGATTTGAAGGAAGCCTAAGTTCTTCATCTGGATGCCTTTTCAAGTCATTCTTGAACCTAAACTGTAGCCCCAGAAGTCTTCTTTCAAATTATGCAAGCCTCACCTCAAAATTCCATGTGTGCTAAGAGATATCCCTCTTTTAGTGAAGGTTTCTCAGTTTCGGTCCAACCGGAATGATGCCCAAATTCAACCAATCATATCTCCCCCATCCGGACACGGGTTTAGGAGATTCTTGAGTGAAAAATGAAGCTCCAGAAGTAATCTTTCCAACGATGGTGGCCTCATAGTTGAAATCCAAATATACAAAAGGATAGGCCTAATTTAGCGAGGGCTGCTCGACTCTCTCTTAGTGATTCCTGCCCATCTTCTTCTTCAACTTGTTTTCTTCCCTTTTCTCCACTTTTCTTCAACTCCAAACCCTTAAACAAGGTGTTTTGAAAGATTTTCAAAGATTTCATCTCTCTTTCATTCATTTCCACTTTGTCCTTGATTGGTTTACCAAAAAGCATAACATTTGACAAAATGCGAGCCTCGGAACATCATAGGAATTCGTTTTCAAAAATGTTTTGGAAGAGAGGGTTTTAAGGTCTAAAAACCAACCAAAATAGCTTTGGTCCAAAATGGGATGTGAGGTTAGGATTTGACTCTCCTCTTGCAGAAGAAATCGAACCTTTGCCCTGTACATCACCAAGTAAACAATTAGTAGCGCCCAAGTCTTAAGGGCGGTCAAAAATGGGGTGTCTACAGTTGCCCCTCGTTGACAGAGCTCGGAAGTCATGAAATGACGTGAGTGAATGTCAAAGCCCAGAGACGACCCATTTTTGACAAGGCCGAAGACTTGGACAAACAAACAAAATACAGATAAATAAATGGTTGCGCACGCAGGCTGCCTACGTATCCCTTTGCAAGGAATCAAACCAATGTAGTTCAGGGGCAAGATGCAAATGATATGCAGGAAGATTTTGATAATTGGACTTATACGCTACGCGAAGCCGGTTTGATAATTGGACTTATACGCTACGTGAAGCCGGTTTGAAAATTAGACCTATACGCTACGTGAAGCCGGTTTGATAATTCATGATTTATGCAATGCAATGTAATGAAACAATGCAAATGATATGCAATGTATCGAAATAATCAAACCACAAGCAGTGCAAAACCACACAAATATCATAAAGGGATGAAGATGCAAAATCAAACTACGTCTAACATAGAAAAGGTGACGGAGCACTCTAACCACAACTCTCTTAGTGGAATAGGTGCATGCACAGACAGAACTATGTGTTTCGCAGAGAGAATACAAGTAGTTGGGTGGGATCACATAAGCGAGGAATGATCTGCTAAGGAAAGATCGTGATCTTACATGCTAAATGCAACGAAACAAATTGCGATGCAATGGATGAAGTGAGTAAGGCGTGCGGCCAAACCACATTTCTACTTAGAAAAGGCATAGACACAAAACATGCCACGTTTAACACATAAATGGTGCCGACACCCTCAGACCACAATTCTCTTAGTGGAATAGGCACGTACACATAATCACAGAACCATGCTTTAACGCGAAAAGTATGGGCACATGCCTGGCTAAGCTTAACATGGAAAGGATGCAGGCAATACAATGGATAATGCAGTAAATGCATGCGATAGATGCTATGTACAATGCAGTGTAATAGCTAAAATGCAATGTAGCTGGGAAGTGAAAGTACCTTACAGGGGCAATTGGTGATGACTCACCTCATGCTACTGGGGATCTTTTGCTTTTTGTTGGTTGAACCACCGGTACTACTTTTCTCCCTGGCCATGGTCGCAGCTTTCCCTATTCTCCAACAGGGTGACATACTAGGTTGGTTCAGTATCTAGAATTGAGGTGCATACACATGCTATCTCAATCTATAGGGCTGCCATACAGATTTCAAGCCGAGGATACACCCCTTGGTATTTAAACCAGACTTTAGTCTCAAAAATCCCAAACCTTTGCGTTCTAGGCACGAGCCATTCGAACTCTAGTTTCCACCGTCTCAGTTGATCTCCTAGGAACTCACTGAAAACACAGGTAGGTGGCTATACCAGACCACCAGAAGTCATTCAGGCACGAAAAACACCAAGGAATTGCACCTTTAGAGGATATAAGGTCTCCTACACCAGGCGATAAAACATATATGATGCAATGGATGCAAGCAATATATTCTATGTGTAATGCAATAGACATAGCAGATGTGATGCAATAGATAATAGATGCGATGTAGCAGAGAGTGTAGTAGATGCAAAGGGTGACATACTCCAACCACGCTGGAATCACGAGAGGAGGAAGAACAAAGAAAACCAACCAGGAATGTGTCCCACGCAACCTGAGATAAATTTCAAACATGCAGAAATTGTGTGAGGAAGGAGAGACTCCAACCAAACTGAAATCGTAAAATTAGGTCCAAAAACAAACGCTCAGGTGCGCGGACAACGCAACCTAAGATGAATTCCAAACACGCCGAAATCGTGTGAGGAAAAGAACACTCTAACCACGCTGAAATCGTGAGAAGAGGCCCGAAAACAACCTATCAGGTGCGCGCACGACGCAACCTGAGATAAATTCCAAACACGCTGAAATCGTGTTAGGAAGGGGACAACCTAACCACGCTGAAATCGTGAGAAGAGGTCCAAAAACTACTCAGGCTCATGCTTCACGCGTCTTGAGATAAAACCTGCCCAGGGTCGCGCTTCACGCGTCCTGAGATAAAACCTGCCCAGGGCCGCACTTCACGCGTCCTGAGATACAACCTGCCTAGGGCCGCGCTTCACGCGTCCTGAGATAAAACCCACCCAGGCCGCGCTTCACGCGTCCTGAGATATAACCCGCCCAGGGCCGCACTTCACGCGTCCTGAGATATAAGAAATAGGTACGAGACTGTACCATAAATACACAATTGTAATGAAATTATGTGCTAGATACACAAAGTGAATGAGTGTGATAGATGCAAGTGCGACGATGCATAACAATGCACATGATACAGGCATAGCAATGCAAGTGAAAATGTGCATGAAAATGCACATGAGACATACATAGCAATGGAAGTAAAGTGTGCATAACAATGCAAGTGAAGAGTGTATAACAATGTAGTTGGAATGGTGCATAACAATGCAAGTTGGAATGTGCGTGACAACGCATGTGAAGAGTGCATAACAATGCGGGTGGAAGGGTGCGTATCAATGCGAGCGGGACGTGCGTGACAATGCAAGTGAAGTGGTACATCACAATGCAAATGAAGTGTGCATAACAATGCAGGTGAAGTGTGCATAACAATGCAACTAGAACGTACATAACAATGTAACTAGAGTGTGCATAACAATGCAACTGAAACGTGCATAACAATGCAAGTGAAGAGTGCATAACAATGCAAATGAAGGTGCGTGACAACACAAGTAAAGTGTGCATAACAATGCAAGTAAGGTGCGTGACAACGCAAGTAAAGTATGCATAACAATGCGAATGAAGAGGGTGCATAGCAATGCAAGTGGAACGGTGCATAACAATGCAGGTGGAGTGTGCATAGCAATGCACATAAGACATGCATAGCAAGGCAAGTGCAAGAAATGTATGCTCCGTGCAAGAAATGTATGCTCCATGCAACATTAAGATGCACATTTCGTGCCGGGGTGAGAAGTGCACATTCTATGCAAGCAAGGTTAAAACGTGCTCCATGCAATGTACATACTCTATGCGAAAGGATCAACGACGTACATCCAATGTAACATGTATATTCTATGCGATAACAAGAATAAGTATAGTACGAGATGCATTTATGTAATATGTGTGATGATATGATACATGTTACAAGCAATGTAGAGCATGATGTCTAGTGAATGTAATAAACCAACAAAGCAGCGCTTTAGAAAGCACCTCCTGGGGTGAGTGGTGATAAACTGCTTTACTCTGATGGGGATCTCCCCTTGTGTTTCTCGAACACTTACCTTCAACACACAATACAAATGTCCGGAAATACTGACAAG
Source organism: Camellia sinensis (assembly GCF_055761805.1). Classification (NCBI taxonomy): domain Eukaryota; kingdom Viridiplantae; phylum Streptophyta; class Magnoliopsida; order Ericales; family Theaceae; genus Camellia; species Camellia sinensis. The sequence goes on from NC_138966.1 coordinate 118,909,021, forward strand.
AAGTAACCTCTGCATGTAGAAGCCACGGATGTCATTTTCCTTCCTGATCACATTCACAACTTTCCCTATTCTCTAACGGGGTGACAGACTAGGTTGGTTCAGTATCCAGAATTGAGGCGCATACACACGCTATCTCAACCTATGGGGCTTCCATACAGATTTCAAGCCGGGGATACACCCCTGGGTTTTTAAACTAGACTTTAGTCTCAGAAATCCCGAACCTTTGCATTCTAGGCATCAGCCATTCGAACTCTAGTTTCCACCGTCGCAATTGCTCTCCTAGGAACTCATTGCGAACACAACCAAGATGCCTCTGGCAGGGAAAGGTACTCAGGGAGAGCACTTCTGATCATCATTCTGGCTTGAAACAAACTTGATCTTCAGCTTGAGGTAGAGGCACACTCATACTTCGGAGCATTGACCAGGCCGGAAGAGCTACACCCGGAATATAATCTTGGGCTTTCTGAAGGTGAAACAAACTCAAATGCTCCAAATTTTTCCTCTTTTCTTTTGCTTTGCAGTCTGAAACCTATATAGCTTCAGATAGGTCCTGGTTTTACTGTTCTCATATGACTTGGGTTGAACCCTGCAGTTTTATGAAAGAACAAATCCTGTTTTGCACAAATGTGGAGAACGGCACAGCACTCCGAGCACAAAATGATTCCTTTTGAAATTTAAAGTTGAGAAATGCGTTCTTTAACCGGGTATTGAGTCTATGACTGACCACAGCAAAAATGACTCAACAAAGGAAAATAAAAAGGTAAACAACCTAAACACATCGACAAACACTCGAAACGACTCAAAACAAGAATCGAGACGAACAAAAACACACACACAACACTCAGATGTGTTACAAAGACGAGAGACCTCTCAGTTTGCGAGGAGCCAATTTCTTTCGGGTATTTTTTTCCCACCCTTTCTCATTTTGTGATTCTTACATCACTCTGGCACTCAGTCTCTTGTTTTCTGAAAAAAGCCCTTTTCTCACTTTTTCTCTCAGTGCATATCTCTCTATTCTTCAATCTCCCTTCTTTTTTGTCCCTCTTATGGGTGGTTGATGGATAAACAGGAAATTGTGGGCTTTTCCCCCTAGCATTCTGCTAGATTCTTCTTTTTTCGCTCACAGCCAGTGAGCTTCTCCCGCAGAGGGGTTGTGGTGCGATTGGATGCGTAGCAAATCAGCAACTGTCATCGGTTGACAATGCGCTTGGCCCACTCGGATGTGATCAGACCTGTCCAGATGAGGGAGTGGAATATCTTGATCCATTCCAGTTCGTGCTTCGCACTTAGCTTGATACCTCGCTGCTTGGAGAGTGAGAGAGCTTTCAGCCCTTTGTTGTCAGATTCAGTTGTGCTCTTTTCTGGCAAGTAGAGTGCCCTTTCTGGAAAGTATGTTGACAACGGGGAAAATACAGAAAACCTGACTTGACTGTGCCCCTAGTTCACCATTTTGACCATTTTTTCTTTTTGAGCTTCTGCTAAAACAATATTGATCAATGTGAGAGTCAGATTAACATGCTTGTTCGATTTTCTGATTTAAAATCATGCAAGTCATGCTATGAGCACTGGAAATTTTCCTTTTTTGGGTCCAAGAAATGGTCTAGTTTTGAAAAAATGGAATAATTTTCCAGAGAATTAGTCAACCTCAGTAAAAATTCTCAAAAACTATTTTTGCAAATGGCCACTGCTCGACCAACACAGAATTTATTCTTGAGATGCACAACCTCATATCCAAAACAATGGAAAATTGCCCCTTGCCTAAATGGCACCGCATGTCAACGAAAAATTTCCCCTTGTTTGAATAGCACCGTAGCACACTGTATGGCAACGGAAAGTTGCCCCTTGTTTGAATAGCACCGCAGCACACTGTAGCCAGTTCTCAAAGTGACGATCACAACCACACTCTCGGATATAGAGAAGACAAAGATGATCAGAACCATTACATGGACACCACCGATTTGGAAGTGTTTATGGCTGGACTTCATAATGAAGTTGCCTATGTATCCCAAAGATGGGAATCGAGCCTTACGTAGTTCGGGGTTAAGGTACACTCAGGTATTTAACCTCTCCTTTTGCTCTCTAACTTTTGCCAAGGTCGCTCTTTCGGGTTTTCAACCTTGTGAGCTATTTTCATTTCTTTTCATCTTTTCATTTTCTTTTCATCTTTCATTTTTCATTCTTTGCATTTTTTCTTTTTTGTTCTTTTCGTTCTTTTTCTTGCTCTAACTTTTGCCTGGGTCGCCCTTCCGGGTTTTCGGCCCAGCAAGCCTCACAAAGGTAAAAAGTGTAACAAGTCCATGTTGAATGATCGTAGGATCTCGAATCCATCTGAATCCAAGAGAATGAATGTTGTTTGCTGATAATGTAGGAGTCCATCCAACCGGGTCTGAATTGCCCCCAGTGTTGCGGATAGGAACTCAATCGTCCTTCAGCAATACTTTCTTCTTTCCTCCCTTCTGGGATTTGGCATTCTTGCCGATCTTCATTAGCTTGAGCAATGTCCCAATTTTTGACTGGACATTTTTTTTTGCCCCTAGTTTGAGGGGTGCTTCTCATCCAGCTTTGCAAGCTTTCTTTTGACCATATCTGACCTTCTTGATCCGACTTTCTGACCCCTAGTTCGTGGGCTGCTTCAAATCTGGCCACACAAGCCTCACATCATGATTGACCTTTGAACACTTTGAATCTATGTTCAAGGTTTGAAAGTAAGGGGTCGAGTCTCGAGGCTGAGAGCGATCCTAAGCTGCACAATCCCAAGAGCGATTCCACACAGGACTTCGCAGGACCGTGCAAAACATTTTTTGAAATCTTTTAAGAAATCGACTAGTCACTCGCGCTGAAGACAATGTAGAACCAACCTAGATCAAGCTAGGATCCTTCTCAGTACTCATTTAACAAACATGATTTCATTCATTAAGGGCTTAGCATGCCTCTCTTTTTCTCAATTGATCAAATTTTTGCAAATCCAGAGGAATTCCTCCTTCTTTTTTTTTTTATCACAATGTTCAAAAAGTTTTGAAAAACTTAGGTCAATGCAATGATTTCAAGGCACAGAAAAGACAAAATTTTTTTTTTAGTCAAATACTGCCATCGTATTCAGAACTTCTGGCGCAACTGGCACAAGGCAGAAGCAAACACAAGAGTATGAAAATCATTGCTGCTTCATTTGAAATTTGTTGGCACAACTGGCTCCATGGCAGAAACAGACTCAAAAGAAAGAGAAAAGACAAACACAAAACAAGAAAGTGATGTCCGGAGTAACACCCCTGAAATCAGCTGACTCCTATACAACGGGGCTGACTCGATACCACAGCACAGACCCCAAACAAAAAGACTGACTCAAAACAAAGAGATAGACTCAAAACAACACAACAAAACTAACTCAATACCCAATCCAGAACGTAAAATAACCAGCATTCGCAAATGCTCAAAACAATGTGTGCCACACGCCACATTTGGAGTAAATTGAGCGCCGCCCGCAGGTGGTTCATCCCTCGATCACATACTCGTACTATCCCCTAAGTTCACTAATCCAATGTCGATAGACTATGCAGGACCCGGCGGGACGATGACCTTATTCTCAATCAGATCTTGTATTTCGTGACGAAGATGAAAACAAAGGTCAGTGCCATAACCGGTTTGTTGATAGTAGGCACAGTACTGGGCAGCATCATGACTGGCTGGAAGACGACCAGGAAGAGGCCAAGGCTTAAGGGGTTTGAGATGGCCTTGTTCAACAAGGATTTGAAAAGCCTTGGACAAAGGCTTATAAAGGGCATGGAAGGCTCTCTGGCCTCGGGGTGGGTACTTCGAGGTTTGTGATTTTTTTACTGGATACCCCAGCAAAGGGATTGATAGGCGTCGACTGGGTTTGCTGATCTCTTCTGAGTGCAGGATTAGAGCTGAAAGGAACGTTTCTGGTACAAAGACCCTTCTCCTGGCTTGCCCCTTGATTCAAACTATCCCCAACTTGCGTGGCGAAAGTGTCATCCATAGTCTTTGCAACAACTGTGAGAACTTGCTGTTTGTTCAGCACTTCCACTTTCAAAGCCTCCACAGCCCACAAAAGGTGTTCATGGGGATCAATGCCTACCCCTACCTTGTTCTTACCACTTGCCTCAGCTTGGCCAAAGGATTGGCTCGCCATATCAGAGCGGAGCCCAGTTGTTGTCGACATGCCAACACCCAGATCTGAGATGGCTTCAGGTTGGCCCTTTTCAGTTGCGGCTTGCCCCAAGATCGGAGAACTTCTTGGTGTGAAATTTCTGGCATGTGATGTGGTCGATAATGGAGCCAAAATTCCAAAAGCTAAATCTGCCACAGCTCAGAAGTAGTGGGTTCACGGGTTTGAGATGATTGGGGTTCAAATGCATCCCTCGTGCTTAAGCCCATGCTTTTGCGGGATAAACGCCTAGGGCTTGAGTATATGGGTCGGGGTGTATATACTAGGGTTGTAGGTGGGTGGCAGTGTATGGCCAAGGTTGAGATGTGGATGAGGCACTTGGTCCTTGGGGTTTTAAGGTGGAACTATTGTCCAGTTGTCAATGAGATTTTCGATCTCATGACAAAGGCAGTAGCAACCATCGGTGCCATGGTCGCGCTACTGATGATACACACAGTATTTGCTGGGGTTATGTCTGGCAGGGAGTGGGTCAGGCAAAGGTTAAGGATTAAAGGGTTTGAGATGCCCTTTTTTCATCAGGACTTTTAAGCGCTGGTTAGGCTCATATGGAGAGGGGTGAAAAATCTACCTTGAGCTCGGGTTGGGTTGGCTATTTGTAGGCTGGCCTTGGCAAAGGGGTCAGCTATGGCCACTGTGTTGATTTTAGCGGGTTTGGGAATAGTACTACTGCCAGTATTGGTACTCCCGATTGGGAGCCTTACGGCAACCTCAGTGTACCCATCCCCAATGTCCTGAATGGAGTTAAGGCCCTGTGCCATTTTGACCTGCTTCTCAAGGCTCGCAATTTTTTTCGAGCTCGGGTCAAGATCAGTAGTATCAAAAGAATAAAGCCTCTCAGTAGGCTGCGCCAAGGGTCTGATAACTCAGGTTTGAGCCAACCCTTCTGGGGGATCCGGGCCATGCGAATCTTCAGCTGTCGGGAGTGGGTCAAAGTTCGTTTGGGATCCCGAGGCTGGATGTGTGGTAGATGCCTCAGATGGGCGTTGCAATTCAGCATTGGTCTGACCTTGCCTGGGGATTCCCTGGTTTAATGCCCCTGTCATGGCCACAATTTCTTTGAAACTCTGCATCATCATGGGTCTGCTGAATTGAACAGAGGTGATGCGACTGGTGACTGACGGATCAGATGAACCAGTGAGCCCTGACTGGCTTTTCTCTGCCATGCCTCAGCGAAGGTAAACAATGGCTACTCTAAACTGAATCATTGACCTGACAAAGTCTACCAACAGAGGTTCAATGCACCTAGGGGATATCAGAGCCTTTTGAAGCTATAATTCCACGACTACCTTGCAAAAGAAGAAAACAGACAGCATCTCAGCCTGATTTTGCCGGAATAGATATGAGCATAGCTGAATGACTGCACTCTCTATTGAATTCTACCCAAAATTATGCCTGTAAATTGATACCCTCAGGTAAAACTGATTCCCAAATACCGATGCCCTCAGGCCTGATACCCAGACTTGCAAACTGATGCGTGCATTCCTGTAGAGGCCAACTCTAAAAGCACATATCAAGAAATTAAGAGCCAAAACACCCCTATGGAGGGGTAGGCTTTCCCTGTCCTATCTTGTCAGGAGCTAGGGTTTCACTACGCACGCAGCGGTTTCAAACAACCTATGATCGAGTAAGCAACCTGTCCTAGCTTGGATGGTCACTATGGATTCTAATATGCACTAGGTCGAATGGTCAAAAAGGGTGCCTCGGTAAAAACCAAGGTTTTGTTCCTGTCGTGGCAGAGCCCGCAACCGGTCAGCCTTATGGCACGCTTCTCAAAGCAAGCCTCCGGCAAACCGTTCAAGAATAGCATACGGAAAACATGGTGTCCTAGGCGCACTAATGCAAATGCAATGCAAAGAGACACATAAGTGTAATTAAAACAAGATATCTTGAGTTCGAGTCAAGTTCTCTAACTCCCCAGTGGAGTCGCCATAAACTGTAGACATGCCCGAACGTCACGGCTCCGCAGGTGAAACGGCGCGAAATTCGTTTTGTTCATTGGGCTACTACAGTTCGGACTCAAAGTCACGGTTCTGAATCTAATCCTGCAAAGTGCAATGCAAGACCGATAAATCACCAAAGAGTCCAAATCCGGCAAATAGTTTTGGAAAACTGATTTTTGTAAAAAAGTGCCAAACATGGACTGCTTTGCCAGATACAGAGTCGCCACCTAAATGTTTTATTTTTGGGAAAATTTAGGAAACCCTGACTCGGTGCTTAAGGCCACGTGTTCGTTATCACCGAAGTTTCCTCGGCTTGGAAACTTGGGTACGAGAGGGAAAGGTCATGCAATGAGCACCCCAGTTCACCCGATCCAAAGATCGGCCTGTACTAAGCATGATATTTTGTTTTTGGAAACACATGTGTTCTTATTCTAGTTTATTAGCGAGAATTACTATGTGATGCGCACAACATACAAGTATAGACTCGATCGCTCAATTTGGAACAAAACATCTCATGCTTATTTGTTTGAAAATGGTTTGAAGTTACTACCCTCAAGTAGGCTAAGACGTGGATTTGCCACCCTCAAGTGGGTTTAGAAAACATGATTTTGCCACTCTCAAGTGGGCTTAAAACTCGCATTTCAATAAATTGTTCCAATTCAAGCAATCCAACATTCACCCACAGGCATTCAGGCAGTTTATATCACTTAAGCAGATAGCCTCATGGCAAACATGCTATCATGGCAATCACTCGCACACATGTAAGATGCTAAAGCATAAAAGCTTACCTAGTACTCCGAGCCAAAACAATAGCTAGTTATTAATACAATAGCAGGTAAGTAAAAGGGAGAAAGACGTGAGGTTGGAAGACATTCACACACTCACGCACACTTATTACACAATTGTGCCCTCTCGACGGAGGGTTCGAATGATTAATACAAGCCAACTAATTAACAAACTAACAAGCTAATAAATTATTACATAACCAAATTGAAACAAATAACTATTCTAGGTTATTAAAACACTGAAATGGCCTCGTGACGAGGGATGCATGCGCGCTCGGCGGCTTCTCTCAGAAATCTGTTGCCATGCCCCATGTTGCCTCTGTTTGCACTATTCTGCACCTTTGAAAACTGTGCCAACTTCTGTGATGCTTCTGACCTGCCTCAAGGACATTCTAAGAGGCCATCGGCCAAGGGAAATGGGTTATCAACCACTTATGAATCCATCGGCCAAAAATTGTTAGCAGATCGGCACTGCAGATAGCCGATCGGCCATCTCTTCCTGCAGACTGCTCCTTTTGCTACAACAGAGTACAAACAAGGGCATGGCAATACATTTGCAAGAAAATGTTGTCCAGCTATACCCCTCCATATAACCTCAAAACATCAAGGGAGAGGCAACATTGGATCCAAGACCATCAATCAAGCATGCAATGCATGATGGCCAAAGATCCAACTTGCACACATTTTAATAAGTGTAATGCAAACAAGACTCTAGGACCATTACCTTATCATAGAAGATCAAAGGTAATGGAGACAAAGGGAATTGGCTCATTTTCATCACTTTGCGTATGAAATGGACCAATTCACCTTGTGTTCAACATAACGTCCAGTTGAACACAATGCAATGCACACATGCAACATGCTTACCTTGGCACATTTTACTTGATTGATTTTGTTTACACATTTTAACTTTACCAATCCATTCATTAATCAACTTGTCCAAATATGAGAGTCCTCTAATGAGAGAGAGGTCTATCAAAAGAATGGTTAAAGGCATAGGAGAAACCATGTCTTTCACTAGGAGGAACCCTCAAAAGAGAGAGTTAAAGCCATTTAAGAACAAGTCTCAATCCCGTGCATTAAACTCAAACACAAGACTAACCAATCCTCAAAACAAATCAAAAGTGAAGAAATGAGGAGAACAACAGATTTTTCAATGCTAAAGTGGCATGGTAAACAAGACTCTAACATGCAAACACTCCAAGTACAACATGCTAGTAGGCTTAAACATTGAAACTGGTGAAGAACACAACACTAGAACCATGCAATACAAGGCTCAATGGACTAAACCAGCTTTGGATAGAGCTTAATCACATGAAAACAATGGCCTAAACATGCTAGAATTGAAGCTCAAAAGGCTAGACAAACATGCGCACAAATTGGCTCACAAGCAAGATATAAGGCATAACTCCCAAAAGCACTTAAAGAGTGATTTAAGTGGAAGCATGGTAAAGATATAAGCTCTGAAATTTCATACCAAATGATTCCATATCATGCATACATCACAAATATAGCATGCTAGTGGTCTCAAAACTCAAGACTAATCAAGGCATTTGCACTATAGCTATATAAAACATGAGTAATATGACCAAGGCAGCCCAACACAGTCCTAAGGCATGTCAAAATAATGCTAAAACATGTATGGATTAGAGCCAAAATAAGCTAGCATGATTGGCCAAAACATCAAGCATGTTAGACTAGTAAGCATGGATTACACTACAAGTGTAAAAAGCATGTAAGAGGTGACCCAGACATCCAAAAACAGAGTTATGGCAGGTCTGATAAGTCACAAAAATGAGCCTAAACAAAGCCACAAACAAGTAAAAACACATGCTCATTTGGTTGGCCATCAACACTAGCAAGCAAGACAAGAGGAGAGCGGACCACCCTCTCCTATTTGGGCCCTCAAAATAGGGTTTTTACCATCGAAAATCCTCTGGATTTCAGTGGTTCAAAGGCCATGAAAAGTTATTTTGAAAGGCCTTAGAAGATGGCTCAAAAGGCTATACAAGCTAAGGAACCAAAGGGAGAGACAACCCCCTAACACAAAATAGGCCTAAACCAACATTTTTAGGACTGGAAATCAGACCTTTCTTGACTTCAAAACCAAGCCAAAAAAAGTGTAGAAAGATGGCAAATCAATAGTGCAAGACAAGCTTAAATGGGGTAAGTTGTATACCTTTGAAGCAAAGCACACACTAGGCACAAAAGAGGCACTAAACCAAACTTCAATCCTCCTTTTGGAGCTCAAACAAGGCTCCAAGTAAGCTTCAAGCAAACTTAACCCGTAGACAGACCACTTTCATCAAGGATGTCTAGGCAAAAGATAGGTATTTCTCTACTTGCATGCACAAAAGGCAAGAGAGACGCAAAGATTTTTGATCCAAAATTGTAGAGAGAGAGAGTTTTTTAGAGAGAGAGACTCCCCAAATGTTCTAACCCCTTGAATATATGAGATACAGCTTTATATATAGCAATTCAAGAGCTTTTGGTAGAAATATCTCATTTGGAAATATCTAGGACAGCCTAGAACAGCTGGAGGAGAAATATCTGCCAATTCTGGGCTTTCTGGACACTTCTGGCTGACTGGCCATCTTTGGTGCTGACCGGCCACCATTTGTGGCTGATAAGGTTCACCTTTGGCCGACATATAGCTGCTGAGGTCCAATTGTGGCCGATGCAGTGCCATAGAGGCCGATGGGAAAAATTAGCCCTAGTCGCTGACTTGAAGCAAGCCTAATTCCTTCATATGGATGCCTTTTCAGGTCATTCTTGGGCCTAAAATGTAGCCTCAGAAGTCGTCTTTCCAATTATGCAAGCCTCACCTCAAAATTTCATGTGTGCTAAGAGATATCCCTCTTTTAGTAAAGGTTGCTCAGTTTCGGTCTAACCAGAATGTTGCCCAACTGCAACCAATCATATCTCCCCATCCGGACATGGATTTAGGAGATTCCTAAGTGAAAAATGAAGCCCCAGAAGTAAGCTTTCCAACAGTGGTGGCCTCATAGTTGAAATCCAAATATACAAAAGGATAGGTCTGATTAAGCGAGGGCTGCTCGACTCTCTCTTAGTGATTCCTGCCCATCTTCTTCTCCAACTTTGTTTCTTCCCTCTTCTCCACTTTTCTTCAACTCCAAACCGTTAAACAAGGTGTTTTGAAAGAGTTTTCAAAGATTTCATCTCTCTTTCATTCATTTTCACTTTGTCCTTGCTCGATTTACCGAAAAGCGCAACATTTGACAAAATGTGACCCTCGGAACGTCGTAGGAATTCGTTTTGAAAAATGTTTTGAAATAGAGGGTTTTATGGTCTAAAACAATCCAAAATAGCTTTGGTCCAAAATGGGATGTGAGGTTAGGATTTGACTGTCCTCTTGCCAAAGAAATCAAACCTTTGCCCAGCACATCTTTCATCACCAAGTAAACAATTAGTAACGCCCAAATCTTAAGGGCAGTCAAAAATGGGGTGTCTACAACATGGGTGTTTTATGCTCTTATGTTCATGAAAATGCTTATTAGCTTATAATCATATATTGGCATGATATTGTATGAGTTATGGTTACTTTCCTTGTCTTCTTCATCTTAATGATTCATGCTTATGTGGATATTATTATCGCGTTAAGTTGATTTGACCTTGATTTAAAACATTTAACTCCACAAAAAACGTAATTGGGATGGTATTGGGTTTTCGATCACTTGAGTAATGAAAAGATGATAATGTGTGATGTATGGATTGTTGGGATGCGTTCCCTATTTGAAAGTTAAAGTCTTGTGCAAGTGGTTTTCGGAACTCTTGAACGGAGCGGTTGTATTCGGACTCTAGATGGTTTGGTGTGAGGAGGGATTTGGGCAAGGCCCTATTTTACCATCTCTTTTGAGGCTCTGCGGTTGGCGCTACACAGTACATAACCATTGGTAGGCATCCGAGGTAAGGTCTGCAACAAAACAGCAAAAGAGGTGGCATACCGAATAATCCACGTCCGATTCTTGTGGTTGGGAGGATGAAGTCTCTTTGGGGGATTTCTAGTTAACTAACATCTAACTTGTAAACCTTTATTTATTTAGTTGAGCATCATGCTTTACTAGTTGATGTCATATTTGTGATTGTGTATTGGACTGGGAAAAGGGATGGGGTGTGTGTGTGTTTACTGGGCATTCAAAGCTCACGGCATATCATGCCAGGTGCCAAAGAGGAGCTTATAGCTGGAGACAATGAGCCTGAAACCTTCGAAGACTTTTGGCTATCTTAGAAAAGTAGATATTACCCTTTTGATATTTTGTAAGGTTCATATGAAGATTTAAACTTTCTTTTGGGATGTAATGTAATGGAACAAGCTTTTGAAATTAAGGGTATTCGTGGTTGTTATGTACTTATATTCTAATATTTATATGTATACACCTTATCGTTGCTTATGAGAACTTGTGTCAATACCTTTTAAGATCTGTCAAAAGGGTAGTGTGCTGCCTAAGAAAGCCGGACTTAGAAGGGAGGCTAATTTGACTCCTCTGGCGATCTGGGATCTTACTTGGTTATTGACCATAGGATTTATTAGTGACTCTCCCTTGACTGTAACCAATAGTGTAGATTCGGGGCGTCACAATTTGGTATTAGAGCCTAGGTTCAACCCTTAACCCGCGTAACCCAATATGCGACTCTAGAAGCCCTTAACCCTTATCTTATTTTATTCTATCATGTTATTATATTTAAAAGAAGACTAACAAATAAAAATCTTTTCCACCTTACGATGTCATCGGGAGACTATCCAGGACGCGGTGTCAGTCTCGACTCGTGGGGTACTTTCTGTATGCAAGAAAGGAGGGCCATGTCTGTCAACCCCTACTTTAGCCGCCGACGCTGTGTGAGTGTAGACACCCCATTTTTGACCGTCCTCAAGACTTGGACGTCACCGCTTGGAACACTCGGTAATTATCCATGTTTGTGTACGTTTGGAGTTCTCGGAAGACTCGGCTCGCGCGCCCTGCCTCAGGATCTCCGAACTTGACCGTTTAGTGTCTGGTTTCACACCGAACACTTATGTTTTGCCTTGGAGGGGCAGGGAAGGCCTTGTGAGGCATCCCCACACACCACCGGCTGGTTTTTTTTTTCTGCCATCGGCACTATTTGTTGCCGGTCGGCACATTTTATTGCCGGTCGGCATATTTTGTTGCCGGTCGGCACTATTTTTTGTCAAAATGATGTTTTTGGGCAGCCGACCACTGTTCATCTACTTTATAGAGATATTTTGTGCCAGCTGTGATAGCTGGCACCAACTCTGCCTCCCTCCATACACGTGTATGGAGGGATCTCCCTCTAAGCAAGCTTGTTGTATAAGCTTTGCAAGAGGGAGTCTTATAAGAGGAAGGGCTCTCCTCTTTGATCTAGGTTAGAAAACATAGAAGCAAAAACCAGAGCTTAGAAATATAGATACATCCTATCTCTATAATTCCCTCTCTCTCCTCCTTTGTGTGTGATTTTTGGCCCAAAAGTGTGTTTTTACCTTACTTTTGCACCATTACACACACTATTACACCTAGCTCCGAGATTGAGGGACTTGGGGGGTTGATTCTTGAGTTTTTGGACTGATTTTGATCAAAAGAAGAGGGCTGGACCATTTATTCTTCAAAGGTTCTTCAAGGGTGAACATCTTGCTTTATATTCCCCAAACTTGCAATAGTCTTTTACCTATCTTGCTTGTTGATTTAGCTTTTGTGTATAACATAAAAAAGGCTTATATTTTCATGCTTTAGAACTTTCATTAAGGTTGTTTTGTGTTTTGAGTGCAAACTCACCCTATTAGGCCTTGTTTGGCCTCTTTTGTTGCCTCCTTGGTAAGGCTTTGTTTACTTCAGTGTTTTGATCTCTTCACCACTGAAAACCAGTGTATTTTTAGTGGTAAGGAAGATGGTTTGAAGTCTTGCATAGGGGAGGGACACCCCTCTCCCTTCATTGTCTTGTTTCCTTGAGTTTTGGCCCAAAAGGGTAACATGCATGCTTGCTTGTTCTTTTGCCTTATTTCAGAACTTTTTGGGTGTTTTTGGGTCATATGGGATCTCTGTTTTTGGCCGGATCTATGGCCCTTTGCATGCTTAGTATACTTGCTTCATACTCCCCCATTTGGTCTTGAATCGTGTCTTGTGTTTGGACCTTAATTCTTGCATGTGTTGGCTTGGTTCCATGAAGATGTTTGCTTTATTTTATCATGTTTAAAGTCTGTTGGCCCTTCATTTCAGTCATGCTTGCATGGTTTGATGTCCCCCCTTTGTGTTTTGGCTTGTAAGCCTTGAGCATTTCGACCTCTAACATGTATGGCTTGAACTATCTTCATGATTTTGGCATCACTTAGGACCTTATTTCAGCCCAAGAATTATGTTTGTATGTGTGCATGTATGATCTCCTTCATGCCTTGATGGTGTGCCCTCTTGTGCCTACACATGAACTTTTATGCATACACTCCTTTGGAGTCATTTTAGCTGCCATATTAGGAGGGTTTAGAGTCCTATTTTGTCTACAAAAACTCTGTTTTTACTTGTCTAAACCATGCCATGATTTGGTCTTGTTGTTAGAAATGAAGTGGCCCTTTTGGTGCTTTAGCCTTAGGTCTATCGGCTTGCATGTTGGCATGAGAGTTGTCCGTCATTTTGAGCACTTTTTGGTGCTGTTTTGAGGTGAATTAAGGCCTGCACCTTTATCATTTTAAGACCCTCTTGCATGCTTGTCTCATGTTTGTTGCATGATTGTTTCATTAATGTGTAGTCCCATGCTAACTTTATGACAAATTGGTCCATGTTTGCATCACATTTACACCTTGCATGCTTAGCATTGCATATTTGTCATGATAGTTCCATAACATTTGCCATGACTTGAACAATTGGCATCATGTTACATTTGAACCATGTTTGCATAACATGCATTGTATTGCTTGGTTTGGGGTGTCAAACCAAGTGTGAGTATTAAGGAGTGTTCATACTACAAGTGATGAAACATGCCTTAACTCTCGGTCGCCGGGGCCTTTGACTCCGACATGATGAGGCTTTGGATCTCATTTATATGTTGCATGCATCTTTACATTAAGTGGCAAATTTGATCCCTTGAGTTATCATGCACCATTGATGGCTCGAGGATCGAAGGTCATACTTCCTTGAGTTCAAAGCATGATAGGAAGCATGACCATGCTCACACGTGCCCGAAAACCCCATACCATGCACTGTCTGTTCTTTGTTTGCTGTCAAAACTGTCTTCTGCAGGAAGTTTCTGCCGACCGGCAGAATTCAGTGCCGGCCGACAATCTTTGAATGGCCGATAAATCAAAACAGTGCCGATGGAAATCCTGGAATGCCGGTGGAAATTCTGTTAAGTCGGTGGTACTCTGCAATATTCAAGGAACCTGTCCTAGGGTTTTGGCGATTTTCAGAAAGACAAGGCAGTGTAAACAGAGGTGGCAGAGATATGGTACGGGTTTTTCAGGCGAGCCGGGTTTCGAGCACGCATCATTCGTGCATACCGAGGCAGAGGCCGCGGCCACCCTCTTGTTTTTTTGTATTCTTTCTTTTTAATTAATTAGAAATTCTGTAATAATTTTATTTGCTTATTATTTGGGACTGTAATATTTATTTGTATCCTCCGAGTGAGGGCAATTGTGTAATAAGTGTGTGTGAGTGTGTGTATGTCTTCCAACCCCATGTCTTCCCTCCCTTTTATTTACCCGCTTATGATGGTAGAATAGGCCATATTTAATTTAGCATACCTTATGCTATGCATGCGTGCATCCATGCATTTGTATTGCATGCATTGGGCTTGGTACATCATGCTAACTGCATTTGTATTTCAGTTCCAAATTGAATACGTGCATCAAATTGATCGTATTTCATATGCCATGCTTAGGTTAGCCGAGTCTATCTAATTGCATCCTGTATGTGTTGCATTAGGCAATTTAACATGAACTAGGACATGCATGTTTGCTAACTAGTTTATTATTTTGGCACGGAGTACGATGTAAGTATTTTTGCTTTAGCATCCCGTATGCGTGTGAGTGTTGCCATGACAGTATGCTTGCCATGTGGCTAAATGCTTATCTAATAAACTGATTGAATGCCTGTGGGTGAAGGTTGGATTGTTTGAATTGGAAGAACTCATTGAAATCCGTGTTTTAGTCTACTTGCGAGTAGCAAATTCCAAAGCACTTTTCAAAACAAACGGATATGCAATGCTTATTTCCAAATTAGGAATCTAGTCTATACTTGTTTGTTGCGCGCATAATATAGTAATTCTAGGCTAATAAATGGAATAAGAACACATAATGTTTTCAAAAACGAATATCATAGTTAGTAGAGGCCGGTCTTCGGACCGGGCGAAAAGGGGTGCTCATAGCTGACCTTCCCCGATCGTACCCAAGCTCCCGAGCCGAGACAACTCCGGTGATGACGGACATGTGGCCTTTGGCACCGAGTCAGGGTTTCCTAAATTTCCCCATTAAAAAATATTTAGGTGGCGACTCTGTATTTGGCAAAACAGTCAATGTTTGGCACTATTTTTTCAAAAAAATCTGTTTCTCAAAACGATTTGCCAGATTTGGACTCTTTGGTTCAGATTAAGAACCGCGACAACAAAATCAAGAGTCCGAACTGTAGTAGCGAAGCCCCTCACGCGGGCGCGTCTACAGTTTCTGGCGACTCTGCTGGGGAGTATTAGAGAGCTTGACTCGAATTCGTGATATCCCATTTTGACTTCATCTATGTGTCTCTTTGCATTGCATTTGCATTGGTGCGCCTAGGAACACAGTGTTTGCCATCTGCCATTCCTGAACGGTTTGCCGAAGGCTTGTCTTGTCAAGGCATGACCATAAGGCTGACCGGCTATGGGCTCTGACAGTATGGGAACACAAACCCCGGTTTTTACCGAGGCACCCTTTTCGACCATTCGACCTAGTGCATATTCGGATCCATAGTGACCATTCCAAGTTAGGACAGGCTGCTTACCCGATGTTAGGTTGTTTGAGAACTGCTGCGCGCATAGTGAAACCCTAGCTCCTGACAAAATAGGACAGGGAAACCCTACCCCAATATAGGGGTGTTTTGGCTCTCTTTACTTGCTATGTGCTTTTAGAGTGTTGCTCTACAGGGAACGTGCATATCAATCTGCAAGATTGAGTATTAGGCCTGAGGGTATCAGTATCAGTTTATTAATCAGTTATCTGCGGGTATCAGGTTCAGTTTTGGGAACAGAGATTTTGGAGAACAGTGATCAGTATTGAGGGACAGTGTGTTCGGCTTACTGACTATGTATTATGGATACTCAACTGTGTATTATATGTTTATTTTATGCCGTTGTGCTGTCCGGTTGTTAGTTTATTTATTGCTTTATTTATCTTTTTGCTAGGTAGTTTAGCATCATTGCTTCCAACCCAGTAGACATTCCCCAAGCACTCTGGATCAGAGGTCGCCGACTCCGTCGATCTGAGGATCTGATAGAAGGACAACCGGTGTACCACTCTCTACCCCCGGTTACTAAACGGAAGGCAACTAGGCAGAGGGCATCGGTTCAACAGTCAGTTCAGAGGGCCTTATCTACCCCACCTGAGTTCAGTAGGGATCAGGGTCCTGTTTCACCCACAGAGAGGGAACGCATACCAGTAATTCAACCAGAGCAAAATAGTATGGCTAGCTTAGAGGAGATGGTGCGCCAACTTCAGGAAAGCATGAAAACGATGCAGCAGGATGCTGTCCAACAGGCAGAATTTGCCAGGCAACAAGCCACAGTTATGGGTGAGCAAGCAGAGTTAATTGTGAAATTGCAGCAGCAAACTGGGGCGTCAGCTTCACAGCAAGTCCCTCCCCTACTAAGGGTTCCGATACCCGAAGAGACGCCAAACGCCCGGAATGTCCAGGAAGATACGGACATCCCAACGGGGCCAGCTCCACCCCCGATTCTGCCTCAACAATCCAAGGCACCCACTCCTATCAATCTATCGGATTCTCCTTTCGAGTCCGAAGTAGACCCCGTGGCCTTGAAAATGCACAAGCTTGAAAAGCTGTTCAAGAAATCTCAGGGTGCGAAGTCCATTCCGGGCATTGGAGACGGATACACTGACGCAGCCGTGACGCTGCCAGATCGGTTTAAGATGCCGCAAATCGATCGTTTTGACGGATCTGAGGATCCCATGGTACACTTGCGACTATTTTCAGACGTCCTAAGGCCAATGGGCCTCACCAGATTGCAGAAGCTGTCTTTATTTGGCCAGACCCTGTCAGGTGTAACGGCCGCATGGTATGCAAAATTGGAAGATGACGTCAAGAGAAGTTGGGACGAGATGGCTGAGGCCTTCATCCTGCAGTACTCGTATAACACACAAATCGAGATCACGACCCGGGATCTCGAGACAACGAGACAAGAAACCAAGGAGAGTTTCTCAGAATTTGTAACCAGATGGCGGGCTAAGGCTTCGATGATGACCTTAAGACCCACGGACAAGGACCAGATTCGGATGATTGTGCGCAATCTTCAGCCGAAGCTAATGCAGAAGATGATTGTAATCCCCTTACCTACTTTTGCTGATCTACATGAAATGGGGGTGCAGATCGAGGATGCCTTAAAACAAGGCCTGATTGATAATGACCGGGAGCAACCTCGCAGAACTTTCAATCGAAATACTACTGCAGGCCCGAGTGGCGCTACAACTACCAGGACCTCCGAAGTGAGTATGGTCACCACCAACCCTTCCCCAAGAACTACGGCAACCACACCATTCTCCGGTGCGTCTGGAAGCAACCCTCAAACAGCCAAATACCCTCCCAGAAATACCAGAACCTTCGCTCCGCTTTATATGCCCCTATCCAAAGCTTTGGGGGGTTTTTATCAGAAAAGGGCATCTGAAGCCCCTAGAGCCGCGGCCCTTACCCGAAAGACTCCCCGCCGCCCACAATCCAGCCAAGTATTGTGCGTTCCACCAGTAGCACGGTCATGACACCGACCTGTGCTTTCGATTGCGTCATGAGATCCAAGATCTCATTGATAATGAGGTGATTTTACCCCCTGAAAAACCCAATGTTACTACAAATCCTCTCCCCACACATAACCAAGCTCCACCACCCAAAAGAATCAATTTCATCCACACTGGGGTCGCATCCTACGATCCTAGTGTCTATATCACACCCTCCTACCTGCCTAAGCCGGAGGTTTTCCTTCCTGATAGCACCGATTTGTGCATGATGGACATCTCCATAACCCAACCTAAGCCAGTGGTGGTGACCATCGAGAACAGGAAAGAGATTGTCGAGCCAGAGTCTGCGGAATCTGGAAGTCATGTTGGGAACGCTTATAGTCCAAGTGACTACATTTCACCAATGGGCCAGAATAGACCAGATGTCGAATTTCCAGCCGGGGGAGAGCTGTGTGCAATCCAAGGGGACAGTCTAGGACAGGGAACGAATGATTTGACAGCTGTGGAAGAGGATCTCGCCAAGTTCCAGTATTACGATAACCAAGATCCAGAAGACCCAACCGTCAACTGGTTCGATTATGAGGAATCGGCTGAGGCCACGGGATGGTTGGACGATCAGCCAGATGTGGTAGGAGGGTTTCAGTCAGAACAAGGCCCGGCAGAGGCAGAAGCGTCAATAACAGCTGGGAAGGTCGAAGAACAGAATACATCGCCGGAGAGCGCCGGTGTTGAGAGTTTCGCTCAGGAATGGAGCATTTTGAGTATAGGGATCATTGAACAATCTACTGCATTGACACAGTCAGAATACGAAAGATTCGAAGATTCTGAGAGGGTCAGGAAGGCAAAAGGCCACGTGGGGGTTGAGACTACCACAAACACAAAAATGGAGAATGCTGCGAGCATAGGGATAAAAGGTACTGCAAATATCGGGACAGTTATGTCAGAACCAGACAGATGCCTGTCGGCTGCAGATGGTATGTGGTGGGAAGACGACGATCTATGTCTGGCCCACACGGACGAAGATTGGGAAGGTAACCAACCAGATGATACCTGGTATATCGGCGAAGTCGATCACATGACTAGGAGTGGACGGTATTTCAAGCCTCCACACCTAGATCAACCAGAGGCGTCTGGAAAAGATAAGGAGGCAGAGAAGCAAAAGGAAAAGCAACTCGAGGATGAGGCCGTATTGAGACAATTGAAAAAGATACAAGCAGACATCTCTATCTGGGGACTGCTTATGGCTTCTCGAGTACATAGACAAGCCGTCCTTACAGCCATGGACAAAGCCAAGCTGTCCATAGACACCACGCCCAAACAGCTGGTGGGCTTAGTCTTTTCGGGAGGAAGTTCCCCAACATTGAGTTTTTCTGACAAAGAACTGCCACCCGAGGGTGCGAACCATAACAAGCCACTCTACATCTCTGTGGAGTGCAGGGACAAATGGATACCCGTGGTGCTCGTCGACACGGGGTCCGCCATCAACGTCTGCCCGGCAAGGACAGCTTATGCGATTGGTTTGAAAGTCGCGGATTTTGTGCCAACGGCCAGGTAATTCGGGCGTACGACAACACAAGCCGGGAAGTAATTGGAACAGTTAAGATTCAAACAAAGGTTGGGCCGGGACAGCACGAGATAGATTTCTATGTCTTGGAGGTTCCTGCAACGTTCAACCTGCTTTTGGGGCGGCCGTGGCTGCATCAGGTAAAGGCGGTCTCCTCTACCCTGCATCAAGTGGTGAAATACCCCTATGGGAAGGGAGTAGCCATTGTCTTCGGAAATTCATCAATTCATCCGCCGCCAGAAGTATCCACGCCTGTTCTAGAAATTGAACACGGTATGGAAGATGTGTTCATATCAGGTTTTACCTTGGCTAAGGCTCGGGTTGTACAGGACATCATGGCAGCTAATGAAGGGGTATATGTCAGTGCCCAAGCAGTCTATCTCATGAACAAACTCCAGCGCATCCCCAGGATGGGATTGGGCAAGAGCGGCCGGAAAGGTGTCGCAGCATTGGCCGAAGTGCCACATAACCCTCATACATTTGGTTTGGGCTACCTACCCACCAAAGAGGATTGGATAAGGAAAGGAAAGGAAATGGCCGGAAGGGCCAGAGCGAAACAGATGGGGAAGCCCTTTGACCTAATGCACCAGCCCATTCGGGGGACCCTAAACGGACGTTTCGTCCGGGAGGGGGAGGACTTTCCGTTCTGTGGCTTCCCAGAGTCGTGGCTCAACACGGAGAAGAAGCGCGTACTGGGGTTTGAGATCTTCTTTGATTTACAGTTACCTGAGGATGACATCACCGAAGGGCAGGCAGATCTATCGGCTGAGGCTGAGCAAAGTAAGGAAGTGCAGTCTGAAGACGCTGAAAATGAAATGGGGGCAGCGCTGGCGTGTCTGCTTTCAGATCCTCCGATCGAATAGAGGTGCTTGGGGGATAACTCCTCGGTATGTGTGATTGGGAATGAAGCGGCTGCGGGCCTACCATCAGCTATTTTGGATGTGTCCATCGCACCTTCTCTCATCTGGCAATATGAAGAAGGCTTTTTATCTAGCAGCACCGGGTCAGGTAGTGAGCCGGAATCTGATTCCACCGAATCTTGTGCGTCGGAATCAGGTTCCAGCTCAACTGAGTCTGAGTCCGGTATTCCTGGGGTTGATAACCCGGATGCCACAGTCCTGTCTAGGTCGTCATTTTCATTTTCTTTTGAGTCTGTTGTAACAGAGGAATCCGACGGCTTGGAAGTATTTAATGAGAACGACGTGGATGTGGTTTCGGAGTATTTTTCTGTGCCTTTGATTTATTGCTTAAATCAGGATTTTCAAAATTTTGATGAAAACGACGAGGAAGAAATTCCTACGGTTTTGCAATGGTTAATTGATCAAGAGCAGGAAAGATTTGTTAAACCCTTAATGGATGAAATCACTACTGTGAATGTTGGTACTGAGAAGGACCCGCGGCTGGTCTAGATTGGGTCCACGTTGTCTTCTGAGGAACGCGAGTGTTTAGTCGCTTTGTTAAAAGATTTCAAAGATGTTTTCGCGTGGTCCTACGAAGACATGCCTGGAATCGATCCTGAGATTGTACAGCACCGGATCCCTCTTGATCCCGAGGCCCGACCTGTCAAGCAGAAACTCAGAAGGATCTGCCCTGATTGGGCCATTAAGATCAAGGAAGAGGTCACCAAGCAAATTGATGCAGGCTTCCTGCTGGCATCCAAATACCCGACTTGGTTGGGCAACATTGTTCCGGTGCCGAAGAAGGATGGCAGAATTCGGGTCTGTGTAGACTTCAGAGATTTGAACAGGGCCAGTCCGAAGGAAGACTTTCCCTTGCCGCACATTGATGAATTGGTAGATTTCACGGCAGGACACGCCTTGCTTTCGTTTATGGATGGCTTTTCAGGCTATAATCAGATAGTAATGGCACCCGAAGACCGGGAGAAGACTGCATTCACTACCCCGTGGGGTACATATTGTTATAGAGTGATGCCATTTGGGTTGAAGAACGCTGGAGCTACTTATCAACGGGCAGCAACCACGATCTTGCATGATATGATCCATAAAGAGGTCGAGGTGTATGTGGACGACATGATTGTCAAGTCCAAAGAAAGAGAAGGCCATTACACCGCCTTACAAAAATTCTTCCAAAGGATCAGAGAGTTTCGGCTGCGGTTGAATCCCCAGAAGTGTACTTTTGGTGTTACAGCAGGGAAGATGCTAGGGTTTCTGATTACACAAAGGGGCATCGAGGTCGACCCTTCCAAAATCAAGGCCATTTTAGAAATGCCACCACCGAAGACTGAAAAGGAGGTGCGAGGCTTTCTAGGTAAAGTGCAATTCATAAGACGGTTTATCTCTAAATTAACCTTGACTTGTGAACCACTTTTTGGTCTCCTGAAGAAAGGAAAGAAGTTCCAATGGGACGGCCGATGTCAAGCAGCTTTTGAACAGATCAAAGAGTATCTACAGAACCCGCCCGTGTTGTCACCACCAGAGCCGGGGAGACCGTTGATATTGTATCTTTTTGTAACTGAGACCACCATGGGCTGCATGCTCGCGCAAGAGTCAGAGGACAGAGTGGAAAGGGCCATCTACTATCTGAGCAAGAAGATGCTGGATTACGAGACCCGCTATACACCACTGGAGAAGGCTTGTTTGGACTTGGTATGGGCTACCAGGAAGCTACGGCACTACCTGTTAGCTCACTCTGTAATGTTGGTTTCACGTTTGGATCCCATCAAATATCTTTTCGAGAAACCAGCACTTACGGGTAGGCTAGCCCGTTGGCTGCTATTGCTTTCTAAATTTGATTTGAAGTATGTAACATGCAAGTCAGTGAAAGGAAGAGCAGTAGCGGAGTTCCTTGCCGACCACCCGGTTGAGGGGGATGAAGCGGTTGAGTACCTATTCCCAGATGAAGCCATTCTGCACATCGAGGATAAAACTTGGACGATGCACTTTGACGGAGCGTCAAACCAGTATGGGTATGGGATAGGGGTGTTGCTAATAGCGCCTAACGATTCCCGTATCCCTTTAGCATTCAAGCTCCAGTTCAAAGTCTCGAACAATGAGGCAGAGTATGACGCATGTATTGCAGGCCTAGAAGCAGCCCTAGAACTAGGGGCAAGACGGTTGGACGTCATTGGGGACTCGAACCTTGTTGTATCTAAAGCAAAAGGAGACTGGAAAGTCAAAGAAGAAAGGATGATAATTTACCACCAAACCTTGGATTTGTTAATTCCTCGATTTGAGAAGTTAAATTTCACCCACCTAGTAAGAGAGAACAACAGGTTCGCCGATTCACTAGCAACTCTATCTTCCATGATAGACATCCCGTCCGGAGTCCGGATGCGTCCGGTCATTATTGATCAGAAGTTTGCGCCAGCATACGAGTCAATTTCTGCTATAGATGAGGCTCAAGATGACAACCCCTGGTATTACGATATTTGGAACTTCTTGGGAAAGGAGGCGTATCCACTAGGGGCAAATGCCAAGGATAAGAGGGCAATCAGAAGAATGGCTGTCCAGTTCATCATCTGCGGGGGTAAGCTGTACAAAAGGGGTCATCTAGGAATGCATAAGCTCTGTGTAGAAGCTGAAGAGTCGAAGCGCCTAATGGAGGCCATCCACGGAGGGGAGTGTGGTGCGCACATGAATGGAGTAATGCTGGCCAGAAAGATCCTCAGACAGGGTTACTACTGGTCAACCATGGAGGAGGATTGTATCGGCTTTGTTCGGCGATGCCACAAATGCCAAATCCAAGCAAACCGTATGAACATCCCACCGTCCAAGCTATACAACATGATGTCCCCGTGGCCATTTTCCGTTTGGGGAATTGATGTGATCGGAGCTGTTGCCCCGAAGAGGTCGAACGGACATGAGTATATCCTAGTAGCGATAGATTATTTCACAAAGTGGGTCGAGGCCCAATCATACGCGGTGTTGAAGGCGTCGCACGTCGTAAAGTTCATCAGAAACAACATCATCTGCCGCTACGGGGTGCCAAACGAGATTATTTCGGATAATGGATCCCACTTTAAGAAAGAAGTGGTTGACTTGTTGGAAAAATATAACGTGGCTTTTCATAAGTCATCTACGTACCGGCCGCAAACAAACGGAGCAGTTGAGGCCGCCAACAAGAACATCAAGCACATACTGCGGAAGATGGTGGAAACCTACTGAGATTGGCCAGATAAGTTGCCGTTTGCTCTGTGGGGCTACAGGACTTCAATTAGAACTTCTACCGGAGCGACTCCGTATTCGTTAGTTTATGGAATGGAGGCCGTTCTACCTATTGAAATTGAAGTTCCGTCTTTACGGGTATTGGCTGAGTGTCAGATAGCTGAGGCAGATTGGCAGCAGAGCAGGTTTGAGGAACTCATGCTCTTTGACGAGAGAAGTCTGAAAGCACTGTACCACGTCCAAAGTTATCAACGCAGAATTGCGCGGGCTTTTAATAAGAAGGTTAAGTCCAGAAATCTAAAGGAAGGGGATTTGGTGCTCAAGGACAACCGAGCTCCCATCCACGACCCAAGGGGCAAGTTCAGACCCAATTGGACTGGTCCCTACATCATCAAAGCTATCTGGTCAGGTGGAGCTATGGTTCTGATGGACTTAGACGGCTTGGAATTCTCCCAACCGATCAACATGGACAAGTTGAAGAAATACTACCCTTGAGAGGCTCGCTAGGCCGAAAACCCGAAAGGGCGACCTAGGCAAAAGTCAGAGCACAAAAAATTAGAAAATATAAAAACTGAGCTCGCAAGGCTGAAAACCCGCAAAGGGCGGCCTTGGCAAAAGTTAGAGCGTAAAAGGAGAGTGAAAATACTCGAGCGAACCTAAGCCTGAACTACATAAGGCTTGATTCCCATCCTTGGGATACGTAGGCAGCTTCATCCTGAAGTTCAGCCATAACGCTTCCCCGATCAACTTTGTCCATTTGATCATCTCAGTCATCTTTGTTTGTCAGCATCCGTTGAAAGTACTAATAAAGCAATAAATCTGGGGCAAAGTCAACTCAGACTAGGGGCAACTTTCCGTTGCTGTGCAGTACTGCAGTGCTCTTCAGGCTAGGGGCAACTTTCCAGTTGCAGGGATCTAGGGGTTGTGCATCTCAGTGACAGATCTCAGGCGTGTCCAGTTCTGATCCGCATCAAAAATGTTTTTGAGAAGTTTTAATAAAGCCGATTTCGTTCAAATAATCTTTTTACAACTTTGACCATTTTTGGACCAAAAACGGAAAATTTTCAGTACCACAACTTTCAATTTCATTGATTTCAAAACAGAGTTCTCCTGCTCTTGCATACAATGGAAGTTACTTTTTATTACATTCATAAAGAAAACTTGAAAGTACTAATAAAGCAATAAATCTGGGGCAAAGTCAAGTCAGGTGTTCCTGCGCCCCCTCCTAGAGCTGTTTGAAGCCTCTGATGCCAATCTGGGCCCAATCTGTGCTTCATTCGTTGAGCCAATCCATGCACTCGCCAGACAACATGCAACTGAAAGTAAGAGCGGGGGCCAGGAGTTCTCTCATCCTCCACGCGGTGGCCTGCTAAGCAAACTGCGCCCCTCGGGCTGGGAACGCAGCAGGATACTCTATCCCCTCTGGCGGGCAGGTCTGATCATGGCCAAATTGGCGTCGAATCCGAAATGGGAAATAGAATACACAGTGAGTGGGACCAACCAATTGAATCCCAGTCTGCCGGAGCATGTTGTAACTCATTGCCGGAAGGTTCAGCCAAGGGCACTGCCAAGCAATAGGGTCTGCGGACAAACGGCACATCCAAGCGAACCACCATCCCTCATCCAAGGCATTGATTAGACGGTGCCGGAAGAAGTAGCCGCGAGCTGAATATGCTGGGCAAGAGTCCACAACCTGCAGTTTGTCCATCAACCATACCTGGGAAGGGATGAAAAATGAGAGAGTAAAGAATAGAGAGATGTACGATGAGAGAAAAGTGAGGATGGGGTTTTGTGAGAAAAGACCGAGCTTGAGGGCCGAGTGATGTGAGCAAAACATAAATGCGAGATTGGGTGGAAAACATTACCTGTAGTAGTAGTGGACTTCCTGCTAATCTGGTCGTCTCATGGTGATAAAAGGCGTCTAAGCCCATTAACGTTTCGGCCAGAGTCATAGCAATACAACTCTTGCCTTCCCTCAAGCCTTGGGCAACCTCGATCAGCCGGACACTAGCCCCTCCAGAGCCTGAGACAAATAGAAAATGGGATAGCATGCACAAACAGAGGGCGTGTCGCCGGAAGCCTTGCCAGTGATGGTTGTTGCAATCACCAGCATCAGAAAATCGATTGGCCAAACTCGGAATGTCCAACATCCCGTCACAAATTAGAGACCGAGCATCACGCATGCTGAGTCCGCACATGCGCCCTAAGGATTGGGCATGACCAAAATTAAGTTGGGGCAGGAGCTCCTCTTCGCGCTCGAACTCCATTAAGGCTCGAAAATCTTCAAAGGTAAGACATATCTCTTGCCCGGCGAAGCTAAAGACATGCATCATCGGATTCCAAAACCTTGCCGCGGCATGAAGAAACGGGAGGTGCAATGGGGTGCGACCCAGAGGGAATAGTGCATTTATGCCAAAACCCCGGAAATTCACTTTTTTCGAGCCAACCAAGCTAGCAATCCAAGCTGTGAGATTTTGAGCAAGAAACTCTTCCATTGGAGCAAATCAGTGTGAAAATGAGAAAAACTACGAAGCTGGGATCTTTTGTAGGAGATAAGGTTGAGTGGGGGACAGGTGTCAACATTCTGGTGATCCCCTCATTTAGTGCCGGCCGGCCAAACTTTTTGCCGATCGGCCATGATAGTTTGCCGACCAAGAAATTTCATGGCCGGTAGCCATTCCTTGCAGCCGGTGGTCTCTACTCCAAGTCGATGGGCTTCCTTCTGGTTTACTAAGCTGTTTATGCTAGGCATTAGGGAACTCCATCACCTTCGATCCCTCCCCCGGTGATCGATTCTCGCGAAATCACGTCTGTCTGCTTAGCAAGTGAGTGCACATTTGCTTATCGAGTTGTATTCCACTCTTCTTGAGTTTTTGATTTGTTTATCGAGTTGTACTCATGCTTGTTTGGTCCTATTATGCCTTTGTACATTTTCTTATCAAGTTGTAAGTCGATTCACTACCTGATTATTACGATGCAAATTTCCAAAGAAAAATTCGTTCACATTGTGGTGTGATACCTTGCGATGCGATGCACAGAAAGTCCACAAATGCAACATCTTTTGAACAAAATGGATTGTTTCATTCCCATCACGTGTTTTGCAAAATGTGTAACTTTGAAAAAGAATAAAACCTGCCCGAGGCAGTGCAATGTGCTTAAATTACTAGTAAAAAGGAAAGTAAAGCATAGAGGGACAAGGAAGCAAAGTATCAGAATTGATACCAGTGAAACTCCACTTGCGGTCAACGCACCTTCCGTGCCTTTGTTCGGGTCAACGACGCGTTTTCGCACCTTCGTTACTTTAAACCATCCGAGGACGCGCACTTTTGAAATGTGAACCTTCGAGTTGACCTCAGGCCACAACTTCTGCGAACAATGCTCGATGCCTGCGAAGAATGTCCCGCCCTGTATCCTTTTCATGCCTTGTGAATTCCACAAATTGTTTCAATCATGCTGTGTAACAATACCTTTCATTACTTGCGTAGACCGCATATTAATTTCATTACCTGCGTAGACCGCATGTTTTGACTGCGTAGACCGCATATTAATTACATTACCTGCGTAGACCGCATGTTTGTAATCAATTTTATTACTTGCGTAGACCGCATATTAATTACATTACCTGCGTAGACCGCATATTAACTTCATTACCTACGTAGACCGCATGTTTTGATTGCGTGGACCGCATATTAATTTCATTACCTGCGTAGACCGCATGTTTTGATTGCGTAGACCGCATATTAACTTCATTACCTGCGTAGACCGCATGTTTTGATTGCGTAGACCGCATATTAATTTCATTACCTGCGTAGACCGCATGTTTTGATTGCGTAGACTGCATATTAATTTCATTACCTGCGTAGACCGCATGTTTTGACTGCGTAGACCGCATATTAATTACATTACCTGCGTAGACCGCATGTTTGTAATCAATTTTATTACTTGCGTAGACCGCATATTAATTACATTACCTACGTAGACCGCATGTTTTGATTGCGTAGACCACATATTAATTTCATTACCTGCGTAGACCGCATGTTTTGATTGCACAGACCGCATATTAACTTCATTACCTACGTAGACCGCATGTTTTGATTGCGTAGACCGCATATTAATTTCATTACCTGCGTAGACCGCATGTTTTGATTGCGTAGACCGCATATTAATTTCATTACCTGCGTAGACCGCATGTTTTGATTGCGTAGACCGCATATTAATTTAATTACCTGCGTAGACCGCATGTTTTGCTTGCATAGACCGCATATTAATTTCATTACCTGCGTAGACCGCATGTTTTGATTGCGTAGGCCGCATAATCGTTAAATTCATTACCTGCGTAGACCGCATACTTGTCAATTTCACTGCCTGCGTAGATCGCATGCTCATAATCAATTTCGTTGCCGGTGTAGACCGCATGCTCCACTTACATGTTTGTATTTCCACAGCATTGTTATGCTCCCCACTTGCTTTGCGCTGTCACGCATTTCGAGTATACTACTATGCATGTTGCTAACGATATTGTACCTGTTAAGTTTGTTTTCTTTTCAGGCACAATATTGTATGTACGGTTCATTTGAGGCTGGTGCAACCAGACGAGCCGCACATGTATTGTATCTCCCGAGTGAGATGTATTGAGAATTATATAATTCTCTTACATCCTTTCTGCATTGTAGTGTAGTTTGGTATATGCTAGCTTAAAATTGTCGCATGTGTGCTTCATTACAACTTTCTTTGCATGATCATAAGCTATGCCCAGCTCTGTGCATTGTCTTGCATTTTGCCTCTGCATTCGGGCGCATATCTTGTTTGTCTTGCATGTTTGTCTGAGTCTTCAGCCTTGTCAAAAATGGGTCGTCTCTGGGCTTTGACATTCACTCCCGTCATTATTATGACTTTCGAGTTCTGTCAAAGAGGGGCAACTGTAGACACCCCATTTTTGACCGTCCTCAAGACTTGGACGTCACCGCTTGGAACACTCGGTGATTATCCATGTTTGTGTTCGTTTGGAGTTCTCGGAAGTCTCGGCTCGCGCGCCCTGCCTCAGGATCTCCGAACTTGACCGTTTAGTGTTTGGTTTCACACCGAACACTTATGTTTTGCCTTGGAGGGGCAGGGAAGGCCTTGTGAGGCATCCCCACACACCACCGGCAGTGGCTAGAGGCCACCAGCTGGTTTTTTTTTCTGCCATCGGCACTATTTGTTGCCGGTCGGCACATTTTATTGCCGGTCGGCATATTTTGTTACCGGTCGGCACTATTTTTTGTCAAAATGACATTTTTGGACAGCCGACCACTGTTCATCTACTTTATAGAGATATTTGTGCCAGCTGTGATAACTGGCACCAACTCTGCCTCCCTCCATACACGTGTATGGAGGGATCTCCCTCTAAGCAAGCTTGTTGTATAAGCTTTGCAAGAGGGAGTCTTATAAGAGGAAGGGCTCTCCTCTTTGATCTAGGTTAGAAAACTTAGAAGCAAAAACCAGAGCTTAGAAATATAGATACATCCTATCTCTATATTTCCCTTTCTCTCCTCATTTGTGTGTGATTTTTGGCCCAAAAGTGTGTTTTTACCTTACTTTTGCACCATTACACACACTATTACACCTAGCTCCGAGATTGAGGGACTTGGGGGGTTGATTCTTGAGTTTTTGGACTGATTTTGATCAAAAGAAGAGGGCTGGACCATTTATTCTTCAAAGGTTCTTCAAGGGTGAGCATCTTGCTTTATATTCCCCAAACTTGCAATAGTCTTTTACCTATCTTGCTTGTTGATTTAGCTTTTGTGTATAACATAAAAAAGGCTTATATTTTCATGCTTTAGAACTTTCATTGTTTTGTGTTTTGAGTGCAAACTCACCCTATTAGGCCTTGTTTGGCCTCTTTTGTTGCCTCTTTGGTAAGGCTTTGTTTACTTCAGTGTTTTGATCTCTTCACCACTAAAAACCAGTGTATTTTTAGTGGTAAGGAAGATGGTTTGAAGTCTTTCATAGGGGAGGGACACCCCTCTCCCTTCATTGTCTTGTTTCCTTAAGTTTTGGCCCAAAAGGGTAAGATGCATGCTTACTTGTTCTTTTGCCTTATTTCAGAACTTTTTGGGTGTTTTTGGGTCATATGGGATCTCTGTTTTTGGCCGGATCTATGGCCCTTTGCATGCTTAGTATACTTGCTTCATACTCCCCCATTTGGCCTAGAATCGTGTCTTGTGTTTGGACCTTAATTCTTGCATGTGTTGGCTTGGTTCCATGAAGATGTTGGCTTTATTTTATCATGTTTAAAGTCTGTTGGCCCTTCATTTCAGTCATGCTTGCATGGTTTGCTGTCCCCCCTTTGTGTTTTGGCTTGTAAGCCTTGAGCATTTCGACCTCTAACATGTATGGCTTGAACTATCTTCATGATTTTGGCATCACTTAGGACCTTATTTCAGCCCAAGAATTATGTTTGTATGTGTGCATGTATGATCTCCTTCATGCCTTTATGGTGTGCCCTCTTGTGCCTACACATGAACTTTGATGCATACACTCATTTGGAGTCATTTTAGCTGCCATATTAGGAGGGTTTGGAGCCCTATTTTGTCTGCAAAAACTCTGTTTTTACTTGTCTAAACCATGCCATGATTTGGTCTTGTTGTTAGAAATGAAGTGGCCCTTTTGGTGCCTTAGCCTTGGGTCTATCGGCTTGCATGTTGGCATGATAGTTGTCCGTCATTTTGAGCACTTTTTGGTGCTGTTTTGAGGTGAATTAAGGCCTGCACCTTTATCATTTTAAGACCCTCTTGCATGCTTGTCTCATGTTTGTTGCATGATTGTTTCATTAATATGTAGTCCCATGCTAACTTTATGACAAATTGGTCCACGTTTGCATCACATTTACACCTTGCATGCTTAGCATTGCATATTTGTCATGATAGTTCCATAACATTTGCCATGACTTGAACAATTGGCATCATGTTACATTTGAACCATATTTGCATAACATGCATTGTATTGCTTGGTTTGGGGTGTCAAACCAAGTGTGAGTATTAAGGAGTGTTCATACTACAAGTGATGAAACACGCCTTAACTCTCGGTCGCCGGGGCCTTTGACTCCGACATGATGAGGCTTTGGATCTCATTTGTATGTTGCATGCATCTTTACATTAAGTGGCAAATTTGATCCCTTGAGTTAGCATGCACCATTGATGGCTCGAGGATCGAAGGTCATACTTCCTTGAGTTCAAAGCATGATAGGAAGCATGACCATGCTCACATGTGCTCGAAAACCCCATACCATGCACTGTCTGTTCTCTGTTTGCTGTCAAAACTGCCTTCTGCAGGAAGTTTCTGCCGACCGGCAGAATTCAGTGCCGGCCGGCAATCTTTGAATGGCTGATAAATCAAAACAGTGCCGATGGAAATCCTGGAATGCCGGTGGAAATTCTGTTAAGCTGGTGGTACTCTGCAACATTCAAGGAACCTGTCCTAGGGTTTTGGCGATTTTCAGAAAGACAAGGCAGTGTAAACAGAGGTGGCAGAGATATGGTACGGGTTTTTCAGGCGAGCCGGGTTTCGAGCACGCATCATTCGCGCATCCCGAGGCAGAGGCTGCGGCCACCCTCTTGTTTTTTTGCATTCTTTCTTTTTAATTAATTAAAAATTCTGTAATAATTTTATTTGCTTATTATTTGGGACTGTAATATTTATTTGTATCCATCGAGTGAGGGCAATTGTGTAATAAGTGTGTGTGAGTGTGTGTATGTCTTACAACCCCACGTCTTCCCTCCCTTTTATTTACCCGCTTATGATGGTAGAATAGGGCATATTTAATTTAGCATACCTTATGCTATGCATGCGTGCATCCATGCATTTGTATTGCATGCATTGGGCTCGGTACATCATGCTAACTGCATTTGTATTTCAGTTCCAAATGGAATACGTGCATCAAATTGATCGCATTTCATATGCCATGCTTAGGTTAGCCGAGTCTATCTAATTGCATCCTGTATGTGTTGCATTAGGCAGTTTAACATGAACTAGGACATGCATGTTTGCTAACTAGTTTATTGTTTTGGCACGGAGTACGATGTAAGTATTTTTGCTTTAGCATCCCGCATGCGTGTGAGTGTTGCCATGACAGTATGCATGCCATGTGGCTAAATGCTTATCTGATAAACTGATTGAATGCCTGTGGGTGAAGGTTGGATTGTTTGAGTTAGAAGAACTCATTGAAATCCGTGTTTTAGTCTACTTGCGAGTAGCAAATTCCAAAGCCCTTTTCAAAACAAACAGATATGTAATGCTTATTTCCAAATTAGGCAATCTAGTCTATACTTGTTTGTTGCGCGCATAATATAGTAATTCTAGGCTAATAAATGGAATAAGAACACATAATGTTTTCAAAAACGGATATCATAGTTAGTAGAGGCCGGTCTTCGGACGGGGCGAAAGGGGGTGCTCATAGCTGACCTTCCCCGATTGTATCCAAGCTCCCGAGCCAAGACAACTCCGTTGATGACGGACATGTGGCCTTCGGCACCGAGTCAGGGTTTCCTAAATTTCCCCATTAAAAAATATTTAGGTGGCGATTCTGTATCTGGCTAAGCAGTCCATGTTTGGCACTACTTTTTCAAAAAAATCTGTTTCTCAAAACGATTTGCCAAATTTGGACTCTTTGGTTCAGATTAAGAACCGCGACAACAAAATCGAGAGTCCGAACTGTAGTAGCGAAGCCCTCCACGCGGGCGCGTCTACAGTGAGTGCCGCCGAAGAAATGATCAAAACAGAGATACATAAGGTGGAAACAGAGTACTCCCGCTATACAAGGGAGCAGAAGAGGTCCCTGGTACGGCGCCGCTTACAATTTTTAAGTCGGGCAGCAAAGAAGGCGATCCGAATGGCGCAAGATGATTAGAGGATGGACTCCCTGATACACCGTGCTTTGACCACCATAGCATACCACCGACCACCGACTCAGGCCGAAAGCTACGAATCTTGTTATCAAGGGCCAGACCATAATCAACCAATGGATATGGAGCAGCCACCCGAACAGTAAGAGGCAACCCAAGCCCACCATATAGAGGTGTCATCTAAACACAATCCCCCCTCACCAATGTACACCCCCCCCTCCCCCCCCCGCGCTCCGGACCAAGCAACTGACTCCACTAATGAAGACCCAGAAGAAGACTTTGATTGGTCGGGAAACGAGAACTAGTTCAAGGAATAGTAAAACTAGACTTTTGTAAAATTTGCCGATGGGGATCCTTAGAATAAGATAGCTTGAACTTCGTACTGCTTAGATGCCTTTTAAATGTAACTCCGATATAAGAGCCCTTTTGTAATGATGCCTATTATAATATATGAATGATGTGTTAATCTATGTTGTTGACTGTTACTTGCTTTAGTACACCCTAAGGAAACTGAACCTTCATTTCAAATCTAAGTAGTAAGATTCTCTAAAAACTGGAAACCAACTCACCACGTGCCATGAACAGAATGGTGGACACGCGAGCTAATGGCTAAACCGAAACTAGCAACAATGCACAGAACTATCCTAGAAACCAACACAGACCTGTCCCCGCAGGGGCTGATATCTCTAATAACCTAGGTCATCAAATTCTAGAAGAACTAGTGCAATTAAGGAACAATCGGCAGAGTGAGAGGACTCGACTCTTTTCAGAGTTTCGAAAATAGAGGGCCCCAAAGTTCGCAGGTGTACCGGACCAAAGGTAGCTGAAAATTGGCTTCAGCAGATAGAGAAAATTCTGGACACCATGGGCATAACCAAAGTCGCTGATAGAATAGCTTTTACAGTATTCAAGCTTGATGATAAGGCTGACCACTGGTGAGAGTTAATCAAGAATACTCGTGACGTAGCGAGCCTATCATGGAACTGTTCCTAAATAAATATTTCCCAAATACGATCCGCTAAGAGCGAGCCAAGGAATTCCAAAACCTGGAACAAGGAAATATGATCGTGACCCAGTATGCTATAAAATTTGAAGAGTTAGCCTGTTATGCAAGTAGATATGTAGCAAATAATGAAGAGAAAGCAAGGATGTTCGAATGGGGGTTGGACCTTACAATTAGGGGAAGAGTTCTTTCGCAACTACTCCACTCATATACCGAGGTATTGGAAACGACATTAGAGTCTGAAAGGGAAGTAACCGACGCTAGAAAGGCTTGGAACAAGCGGAGAGGGAGTCAAGCGTCGATTGGACTTCAGAGGAACCAGAAAGGAAACATGGCGTCAAAGCCTTACTCCAGACCACAACCACAACAGTAACGACAGCAGCCGCAACAACAGATCCAGAGGGGAGGCTATCAACGAAGGCTAGCAGGACAACTCCAGTGCTTTCATTGCCAATAATTAGGGCACAAAAAGAGCGAATGCCCCAACTCGCTCCATCTAAGTACCGAGGAGGAGGTTCCAGAACAAACACCCAGGCATTAGGTGGGCAGAAGCCTTGGGCAAACAAGACAGGATCCACCGGGCAGTAGCACCAGAAGAGTGGAGGAACTCAAAATGCCAAGACCAGTGGCAACCAGAAGGCAACCGGCAAAGTCTTTGCCTTGCAAGAGGAAGAAACAGACCCGTCTGTAATTGAGGGTAATTTAGTGCTATACAGTTCCTGGGTGCATGTTTTATTTGATACGGGTGTATCACATTCTTTTATATCCTCTGCTTGTGCTAAATCATTAGAAATTGTAGGAGAACCCTTAGAATTTTCCTTAAATGTAATGTCACCTATGGGAGGATGCGTTCAGATAAGATTGATCTGTAAGGACTATAAGATAGGAATGTCGAACCTACGCTTAACTTGCGACCTTCGTGTCATGGAAATGTCGGACTTCGATATCATTTTGGGCATGGACTAATTGTCTGCCCACCGAGCGGTGATCGACTGTCGTCAGAGGAAAGTGGCAGCTCGCACGCCTGATGGAACGCGTTTCCAGTTTAAGGGAGATAGACAAGACTCCATGGCTTCAATGAAACGTAGGACGCAGTGGCGCGATCAACTTGCGGGTAGGATAACAAGTTTGATTTTAAATGAGGAGGGCCAAGGAGAATTAGAACTTCCACGCGTAGTATGTGAATATGCAGATATATTTCCTACGGAATAACCGGGATTGCCACCAACCCGGGAGGTAGACTTTAGTATTGAGCTACAACCTGGAACTACCCCAATATCCATGGCCCCGTATCGCATGGCACCAGCAGAACTACGAGAATTAAAGACACAACTACAGGAGTTGCTCGAGAGAGGATTCATTAGGCCAAGTACTTTGTCGTGGGGAGCACCCGTGTTGTTTGCCAAAAAGAAGGATAGGTCGTTGAGGCTATGCATTGATTACCGTCAACTCAATCGAGTCACGATTAAGAATCGATACCCACTCCCAAGGATTGATGACCTTTTTGACCAACTTAGAGGCTCAAGGTGCTATTCAAAGATCGATATCAGGTCAGGTTACCATCAACTACGAGTCAAGGAGGAGGATATACCAAAAACTGCCTTTCGTACTAGATATGGCCACTATGAGTTTGTAGTAATGCCCTTCGGACTAACCAATGCACCGACAGTATTAACGAGCCTAATGAATAAGATTTTTAGACCATATCTTGACCAGTTCGTAGTAGTGTTCATTGATGACATCTTGGTATATTCAAGGTCTGAAGAAGAGCATGAGCAACATTTAAGGATTGTCCTTCAAGTTCTTAGAGATAATCGGTTATATGCCAAGGCAAGTAAATGTGAGTTCTGGTTGAATGAAGTGAAATTCTTAGGACATGTAGTATTAGAGAATGGGATTGCGATGGATCCAACCAAGGTGGAGGCAGTATTAGATTGGAGACAACCGAAAATCGTGTCAGAAATCCGCAGTTCTGAGGATTGGCCGGCTATTACCGGAGGTTCATCCAAGATTTCTCCAAACTAGCTAAACCAATGACTCGGTTGACGCAAAAAGGAGTAAAGTATGAGTGGGACGAAGCTTGCAAAAAATCATTCCAAGAGCTAAAGAAGAGGTTAACTAGTGCGCCAATTTTGACCATCCTAGAACGAGAAGTGGGGTACACTGTGTATTGCGATGCGTCTAAAGAAGGATTAGGTTGCGTGCTCATGCAAAATGGAAAGGTAGTCGCGTATGGATCCAGGCAGTTGAAACCTCATGAGTGTAACTACCCAGCACATGACTTGGAGTTAGTGGCCGTAGTTTTTGCCCTAAAGCAATGACGACATTACCTGTATGGGGAATAATTTGAGATTTTCACAGATCACAAGAGTTTGAAGTATCTGTTTACACAGAAGGACCTTAACTTGAGACAGAGATGATGGATGGAGTATCTTGAGGATTTCCAGTTCACTCTCTCATATCATCCCGGTAAAGTCAATGTAGTAGTGGATGCTCTAAGTCGCAAGAGCAGAGGGATAATGGCTAGAATTTCCGTCAAAGAATGGGATATGGTTAAGACACTCAATGAATTCAGGATCCAAGTAGAATCTCAAGACACAAAAGCATATCTTAGTGCACAGAAGGTGATGCCTAAGTTGATGAGTGAGATCATCGAGGCCCAGAAGCACGATCAAGAAGTAGCCTATATCAAGGGACGTCTGGAATCAGGAGAACCAATGCTCGATTGGGTAATTCACCCCGATGGGAGTTTAAGATACCAAGGTAGATTATTTTTACCAAGTGACAAGTTACTTAGAGAAAAGGTACTTAAGGAATGTCATCATTCTGCATTTGCAGTACATCCTGGAGGGACTAAAATGTACCAAGATTTGAAGAGGTAGTATTGGTGGAATGGAATGAAGAAGGAGGTGGCTAAATTTGTAGCAAGATGTCTAACATGCCAACAAGTGAAGGCAGAACATCAAAAACTAGGGGAATGTTGCAACCTCTACCAATAGTCGAATGTAAGTGGGAGTATGTGACGATGGACTTTGTGACAAGATTGCCTAAGACACCTATAGGGCGCGATGCTATATGCGTAATAATGGATCGCTTCACCAAGTCAGCACATTTCTTACCCTATAAGATAACCGACACTTTGGAGTCTATGTGCAGGCTTTACATTGGGGGGGATCATTTGACTACATGGAATCCTGGTATCTATTGCGTCAGATCGTGATCCACGATTCACCTCTTGATTTTGGGAAAGCCTGTAGGAAGCTCTTAATACTGAGTTATGTTTTAGCACAGCCTTTCACCCACAAACAGATGGACAATCTGAACACACCATCCAGACACTCGAAGATATGTTGAGAGCTTGCGCCATGGATTGTCAAGGAAGTTGGGAATGGCACCTACCTTTACTTGAATTCGCCTATAGCAACAGCTTTCAAGCTAGCATTGGTATGGCGCCTTTTGAAGCATTATATGGACGACCTTGTAGATCACCAATTTGTTGGACTGAAGTGGGTGATGCAAATCTGATCAGACCTGAACTTGTTCTAGAAACTACTGAGAAGGTCAAATTGATCTGACAACGGTTAAAGACTGGTCAAGACCGTCAAAAGAATTATGCAGATAGAAGGAGAAGGCCATTGATGTTTGAAGTAGGCAGCCACGTGTTCCTAAAGGTGCAACCTAGACATGGGGTCGTACGTTTTGGAAGAAAGGGAAAGCTATCACCACGATATATTGGGCCTTTTGAGATATTGGAAAGAGTGGGTGAAGTAGCATATAGACTAGCTCTACCCCCGCAGTTAGCAGGGATACACAACATCTTCCATGTATCTATGTTGAGAAAATACATCGCCGACCCGTCACATATCCTCAAATGGGAAGAAATCAATCTTGACAAAGATGTTACATTTAAAGAAGGACCGGTAGCAATACAAGATAGTCGAGAGAAGAACCTTAGAGGCAAAACGGTTCACTTGGTAAAAGTGCTATGGCGTCATCGGGGAATTGAGGAATCTACTTGGGAATGCCAGGATTGGATGAGGGCAAACTACCCTGAACTTTTCGAAGGCAGTATGTAGTTGAATTTCAGGGACGGAATTGTTTTAAGGGGGATAGGTTGTGAAGCCCCTGAAAAATGTATTCTCTTTAAAAAAACCCCTTATGTTTGAATTATTTCCTTAAAGCCCCTCAGTTTCTTGAATTATTTCGAATCTTGTCTGTTAGCATTTTTTTTTTATTTTTGTTGAAACATGAATATCCTAGCCAAATTAGGTTCCTTAGCCTAATTAAATTTAATTCCACATAAGTAAGGTTCCAATACATGAGTTTAATTCCTAGCCCTCACTTCTTTATTAAATTCTAGAATTACCCCAAAACTAGTACATGTACTTTTATACTATAGGTACCATCAGTCAATTTGAGAGATATATATATACATTGGGGAATGTGTCTATAGTACCTAGAATGAATAAAAAAATGCCTCATCTCCCTTTCTAATGGCCGGCCATCCTAGGAGATTGTGAGGGTCCTATTTTCAAGAAATTGTAATTATGATATTCTAGAAACCCTAACACCTAGTACCCCTAAACCTAGGGTTTTGTTCCCAACACTAGTTTCACTCCAACTAGAGACCAACTAGATATTGTCTAATCCCATGATTAAGTTCCCTAATCACTCCCTATTCCATTAGACTCCAAGTAAATCCAAACTTTTCCATCCAATTCTAACTAGTGGACCTTTATGTCTTGTTACACCAAAATTGTCTATAAATACCACTACCCCCTAGCATGGAAAACACAAATAACACACTCACACACACATTTGGCCTAAAGGAGAGAAAGGAGAGCAAGAGATAAGTCTTGAGCGGGGGAGGAAGGAAGAGGAGAACCATTTTGTTCAAGCCTAGCTAGTAAGCCACAACACAACCTTCTCTTTCATTTTCCTTTTCAAATACATGTTCTTAAGGGTTCTAAACATTGTTTTTAGATGTGTTATTAATGGTTTCCTTGTGTTAAAAATGATAAGAGTTGAGCCATGATTCTATCTCTCTTGAAGTTTCCCTCATTTCGGTACAAAACTATCTTTTTCATACCAATCTCTCAAACTTTCCAAAGGCACACCTTCAAGAAAATTTTTTGAGTTTAATACATGTTAGTTATCATGTTTTCATCACAAAAGAAACAAAAATTTTCCCTTAGTCGATCCCTTTTCTCACAAATCTTCTTGTTTTGGGTATTGTGCCTTAGAATCTGTTTTCACAGCCAACTTTCAAAATTTCTAAAAAAATGTAGAAAATTATTCTGGACCTCTATTTTATGTCAAAATCTCCCTTAAGGAGTTATCTTTCAACTAAAATTGGTTTCATTGAAAAATAGTGAGCGGTTTGCAAGAAAATCAATAACGGTCGACGAATTTGGACAGTGTTGGAGTGTTTTCTAAATAACTCAAAATCTAGAAAAGCTATCCCATTTCCGAAATATGTTCTGGAAACTAGATTAAATTCTCTACGAACCATAGGAAGGCCGAGTCCGGCGAAAAATCTAAAATGGTCCCTTCATTCTAATCCTTATGTGGTATTAAATTTGGAAATTCTGTTGCGCATGGGTGTCTTATGCTCTTGTGCTCATGAAAATGCTTATTAGCTTATGATCATATCTTGGCATGATATTGTACGAGTTATGGTTATGTTCCTTGTCTTCTTCATCTTAATGATGCATGCTTATGTGGATATTATTATCTTGTTAAGTTGATCTAACCTTGATTTAAAACATTTAACTCCATGGAAAACGTAATTGGGATGGTATTGGGTTTTGATCACTTGAGTAATGAAAAGATGATAATGTGTGATTCATGGATTGTTGGGATGCGTTCCCTATTTGGAAGTTAAAGTCTTTTGCAAGTGGTTTTTGGAACCCTTGAACGGAGAGGTTGTATTTGGACCCTAGGTGGTTTGGTGTGAGGAGGGATTTGGGCAAGGCCCTATTTTACCGTCTCTTTTGAGGCCCTGCGGTTGGCGTTACGCGGTACATAACCATTGGTAGGCATCTGAGGTAAGGCTTGCAACAAAGCAGCAAAAGAGGGGGCATATCGAATAATCCCTGTCCGATTCTTGTGGTTGGGAGGATGAAGTCTCTTTGGGGGATTTCTAGTTTACTAACATCTAACTTGTAAACCTTTGTTTATTTAGTTGAGCATCATGCTTTA
This sequence comes from Camellia sinensis, assembly GCF_055761805.1. Lineage (NCBI taxonomy): Eukaryota > Viridiplantae > Streptophyta > Magnoliopsida > Ericales > Theaceae > Camellia > Camellia sinensis. The sequence continues at coordinate 118,948,639 of NC_138966.1, forward strand.
CTACTTGATGTTATTTTTGTGATTGTGTATTGGACTGGGAAAAGGGACGGGGCGTGTGTGTGTTTACTAGGCATTCAAAGTTCACGGCGTATCATGCTAGGTGCCGAAGAGGAGCTTATAGCTGGAGACAACGAGCCTGAAACCTTCGAAGACTTTTGGCTATCTTAGAAAAGTAGATATTACCCTTTTGATATTTTGTAAGGTTCATATGAAGATTTAAACTTTCTTTTGAGATGTAATGTAATGGAGCATGCTTTTGAAATTAAGGGTATTCGTGGTTGTTATGTACTTATATTCTAATATTTATATGTATACACCTTATCGTTGCTTATGAGACCTTGTGTCAATACCTTTTAAGATCTGTCAAAAGGGTAGTGCGCTGCCTAAGAAAGTTGGACTTAGAAGGGAGGCTAATTTGACGACTCCGACAATCTGGGATCTTACTTGGTTATTGACCATAGGACTCATTAGTGACTCTCCCTTGACTGCAACCAATAGTGTAGATTCGGGGCGTCACATAACCGGCCAGTAATCATGAGATTACCTATGGCCTCAAACCAAATAAAACATTTTCCAACAGAGTTAAGAGGCTAAAACGGAAGCAACTTAAAACTTTATCCATAGAGCTGTGCTTACATGTATAGCAAATCATTCCAAAAGTATCTCATAATAACTCATACATACACATAGAGTTAATCTATAATCAGGAACTTTCAGTTATACAGTCAGCCAGACAAAACTTATATACAAGGTAATCCAACGTTTTTGCCAACATTAGCAAAAGTATAACAAAAGAACAAAATGGCAAAAAGGAAGTCTAGTGCGTGAGACGTTTGGCTTGACTCTTTAAAACTCTGACTGTTTCTCACATACTTCACTAGGGCTGGGTTTGGACATCTCTTGGCACATGAATGAGAGTGAGGGAAAGCCCAATGAATAATATCAAGTAGAGAAGATACATGAACGAACTTTGAAACAGTTACATCAGATGGCCTTAAGCCCAATTCATGTTTCTATCTAATGTATCAAATAACTAAAGTTCTAAACGTATAAAACGGCCTTGGGCCCAATTCACTCATATCCGATGACCTTTGGCCCATTCATTCATATCCAATGGCCTTTGGCCCAATCATTCACGTCAAACAGCCTTTGGCCCAATCATTCATGTCGAATAACCTTTGGCCCGATCATTCATGTCGAACGGCTTTTTGCCCAATCATTCATGTTAAACGGCCTTTGGCCCAATCATTCAAATTAGCAGACTTATGAAACTCATATAAGAGTAAGCAATTGAACAAATAGCATACTTTATCATATCTTTACTAAGATATTACTCACACTGATCTGCTGAATGGTTTGCCCTTGTACTTGACCCTACACATTTCATAAATATAATGGGTCAAAAATGATTCAATCCGTTCTTAACTTATATATTCCTCTTAGGCCTCTTTCTTATCTTCTTAATCCATTTACGATGTTCATTGCATGCCTGAGAGTGCTTAGAAATGAAAGAGAACGGAAAATGAAATACAAAACGTCTTTACAAAATTTTTGAAAAAGGGCTCCTTGCTCGAGCGTGGTTTCTGCCACTAGAGCAGACCCTATAGGTCTGCAAAAGTACTGTTTGCCTCATTTTTACGCTCGAGCGTGACTTCAGATGCTCGAGCTGAAAGTCATACTACATGGCTTGGCACTCGAGTGGACATTAATGTTTGTAAAAGTTCTGGGAGCTAGCATTTAACGACATGCCGAATTTTGGAATTTCCAAAATTGTTCTTGGAGTTCAAACTCAATGTTTAAAGGTTCAAAGCTCATGTTTTGGACACAAAAACATGGAAACATATTACATAACATGAGGACAATAACAATATGAGGCTAATTGCTCAAATTCATGGTCCCTTTTCCACAAATCATTTTGAATTCTTTACATAGTTCCAAAACATGTGCATTAACTTCATACCAATTCCATATCTTCAGCAATCATGCATGCAAATCAATTCTTGACTCCAATTCTATTCCAAATGGTACAAATGACACTTAATATCATGAAACTCATGAAAATCATGCATGCATGTGAGATTTGGTGCTCAATTCTATTTGTTCTACATAGTTCATGCTCAAATATGCAAATTGATAGCAATTCTATGCATGTATGTACATATAAGCTTTAATTCTTCAATTTCATTTCAATTTATGTTCTTGATTACCCAACTAGCTTGAATACACAAATTTACAAACTTATGTTGATGAATTTATGCACAAATACTTACCTAGGAGCTCTAATCACCCAAACTATGGTTAATTCTTGAGTTGATCTTCAAGATCTTCAAGCTCCTTGTTTAATCTCTAACTTGAGCTCGCTCTCTCTCTCTCTCTCTCTCTCTCTCTCTCTCTCTCTCTCTCTCTACAATCGGCACACTCTCCCCCTCTAGAGGGTAATCTCAGCAAATATGAGTTCAAAACCATAATATGAGGCTATATAGGCCTTTATATAGGATGGCCTAATGAAATTTGATTTGGGCTAAGTGATAGAGTTTAATTTAATCGTTCTTAATCTAATTATTTCGTTCCGAATCTGTTTTCAATTAAATTTCATCATAGGCTCTAAAAATCACTCCAATTATAATGGCGTGGTCAATTTCGATTTCTGTGGCCAATAAGGCACTCAATTGTCAGTTTACAACAGTAAGTTAAACAGATTTTCCTACGGTGACTAGATATAAAATCAAAATCACATATAATCATATAAATGGTACTCAAAATCATATTAAACGCATAATCACAAGCATAGTTAAGGTTAATTAACATAATACAGGACAAGGTTGTCATAGCAGGTATCTGAGGATAGAGTGGAGGAAGCCATCTATTACCTGAGCAAGAAGATTCTGGAATATGAGTCCTGTTACACCCCACTAGAGAAGGCTTGCTTGGCCTTGGTATGGGCTACCAGGAAGTTGAGGCACTAGCTGTTAGCTCACTCCGTAATTCTGGTTTCGAGATTAGATCCCATCAAATATCTCTTTGAGAAACCAGCGCTTATAGGTAAGCTAGCCCGCTGGTTGTTTCTTCTCTCCAAATTTGATTTGAAGTATATAATTCACAAGTTTGCCAAGGGGAGAGTAGTAGTTGAGTTCCTGGCTGATCACCCAGTGGAGAGAGACGAAGCAGTAGAGTATTTGTTCCCAATTGAGCCTATTCTGCAAGTCAAGGAAGAGATTTGGACCATGTACTTTGACAGAGCGTCTAACCAGTACGGTTATGGGATATCGGTGTTGCTGATAGCACCCGACAATTCCCACATACCCTTAACTTTCAAACTCAAGTTCAAAGTATCCAACAATGAGGCAAAAAACGAGGCATGTATCGCTGGCTTGGAAGCTGCCCTGGAACTAGGGGCAAAATAGTTGGACGTCGTTGGGGACTCGAACCTGGTTGTGTCTCAAGCAAAAGGAGATTGGAAGGTTAAGGAAGAAAGGATAAAAATCTATCACCAAACTGTGGACGTTCTGATTCCCAGGTTTGAGAAGCTAACCTTCACGCATCTATTAAGAGAGAACAACAAGTTAGCTGACATTTTATCCACTCTATCTTCTATGATAGACATCCCTTTGGGAGTCTGGATGCGTCCGATCATTATTAAACAGAGGTATGTGCTGGCCTATGAGTTGATCGCCGCAATAGATGAAGTGTAAGATCAGAACCCCTGGTATCATGATATCTGGAACTTCTTGGAAAATGAGGCTTATCCACTAGGGGCAAATGCCAAAGATAAAAGGGCAATACAGCGAATGGTTGCTCAGTTTATTGTCTGCGGGAGTAAATTTTACAAATGAGGCCATCTAGGAATGCACAAGCTGTGCGTCGATGTAGAAGAGTAAAAGCGCCTAATGGAGGCCATTCATGGAGGAGAATGCAGTTCACATATGAGCGAGGTAATGCTAGCCCAGAAGATTCTCAGGCAGGGTTATTACTGGTCAACCATGGATAAGTATTGTACCGGTTTTGTTCGGCGATGCCACATACCAAATTCATGCAAATCGCATGAACATCCCGCCGTCAATGCTGTACAACATGACTTCACCATGGCCATTTTCAGTTTGGGGAATCGATGTTATTAGGGCAATTATGCCGAAGGGCTCGAACGGGCATGAGTATATCCTGGTGGCAATTGACTACTTTACAAAGTGGGTCGAGGCCCAATCCTACGCAGTGCTGAAAGCGTCACACGTAGCCAAGTTCATCAGGAATAATATCATCTGTCGTTATGGGGTCCCGAAGAAGATCATCTCGGATAATGGTTCCCACTTTAAGAAAGAAGTGATCAACCTGTTGGAGAAATACAACGTGGCATTTCACAAGTCATCTACATATCGGTCCTAAACCAACGGAGCTGTTGAGGCTGCCAACAAGAACATCAAGCACATTCTACAGAAGATGGTGGAAACTTATAGGGATTGGCCAAACAAGTTGCCGTTTGCTCTCTAGGGCTATACGACTTCAATTTGAATGTCTACTGGAGCAACTTCGTATTCTCTGGCTTATGGGATGGAAGCTGTTCTGCCGATTGAAATAGAGGTTCCGTCGCTGCGGGTTATGGCTGAGTGCCAGATAGTAGAAGCGAATTGCCAGTAAAGCAAGTTTGAGGAACTAATGTTGTTTGACGAAAGGAGGCTGAAGGCACTGTACCATGTCTAAGGTTATCAACGCAGGATTGCCAGGCCTTTTAACAAGAAAGTTAAGTCCAGGAATCTGAAAAAAGGAGATTTGGTGCTCAAAGACAATCGAGCTCCCATCCATGACCCTAGGGGCAAGTTCATACCTGATTGGACTGGTCCTTACATCATCAAGTCTATTTGGTTGGGTGGAGCTGTCATTCTGATGGACCTTGATGGCCTCGAATTCTCCCAGCCAATCAATATGGACAAGTTCAAGATATACTATCCTTGAGTGGCTTGCTAGGCTGAAAACCCGGAAAGGCGACCTAGGCAAAAGTTAGAGCACAAAAAATTAGAAAAAAGAAAAACTGAGCTTGTAAGGTTGAAAACCCAGAAATGGCAGCCTTGGCAAAAGTTAGAGTGCAAAAGGAGAGTGTTAATACACGAGTGAACCCGAACCGAACTACGCAAGGCTTGATTCCTATCTTCGAGATACGTAGGCAACTTCATTATGAAGTCCAGCCTTAAACACTTCAAACTCAACTGTGTCCATGAGATTGTTCTGGTCATCTTTGTCTTTTCTGTATCCATGAGTTTGGTTGTGCTCTTCGCTATGAGAGCTCGTTACTATACAGTGCAGTGCTATTCAGACAAGGGGCAACTTTCCAGTTATTGAATTCGGGGTTGTACATCTCAAGGATAGATTCCAGGTGTGTCTAGTTATGATCCTTATCGAAAATGATTTTGAAAAGTTTTAATAAAAGTTGATTTTGTTCAAATTAATCTTTTTACAACTTAGACCATTTTTGGACCAAAAGAAAAATTTTCAGTGCCCACAACCTCAATTTCATTGATTTCAATACAAAGTTCTCTGACTCTCAATACAAATCAAAGTTGCTTTATATTACATTTAAAAGGAAAGCTTGAAAGTTAGATCAAAGCAATAAACTTGGGGCATCGATGAGTCAGATGTTCATGCATCCCCTCCCAAAGCTTGTAGAAGCTTTGGATGCTAAAGTAGGCCCAGTTTGTGCCTCATCATCGAGCCAAGCTATGCATTCGCCAGAAAGAGTGCAACTGAAATTAGAAGCGGGAGCCAGAAGTTCTCTTGTCCTCCAAGCAGTGGGATATCAAGCTAGTTATGAGCCTTGAATTGGAAATGAAGCCAGGTACTCTACCCCCTCTTCTGGGCATGTCTGGCGAAAGAAGTAGCCTCATGCTGAATATGCAGGGCAAGAGTCCACTACTTTCAACCTGTCCATGAGCCATATCCGGGGAGGGATGAAAAATAAGAGAGATTAAAGAATAGAGAGATATGCGTTGAGAGGAAAAAGTGAAAAAAGCTTTTGAGAGAAAAACAGAGCTTGAGGGCCGAGTGATGTGAGAAACACATGTGAGACAGGATGGCAAATAGTACCTGCAAGAGTAGTGGACTTCCTGCGAACTTGGTTGTCTCTCACCGATGGAAGGCATCTAAGCCTATCAAAGTCTCGGCCAATACTAAGCCAATGTAGCTCTTTCCCTCTTTCAAGCCTTGGGCTACTTCGATCAAGCAAATGCTAGACCCCCCGCAACTAGGGGCAAGAAGAAAATGAGCCAACATACACAAGCAAAGAGCATGCTGTCGAAAACCGTGCCAAAGACGGTCATCGCGGTCGCCAGCATTAGAAAATCGGTGAATGAGACTGGGAATGTCTAGTTCTCCGCTGTGAACCAAGGATCGAGCATCGTGTAAAGTGAGCCCACATATCCATCCTAAAGCCTAGATGTGACTAAAACGGGACTGGAGCAGGATTTCCTCGTCACGTAGGGATTCCATCAGAACTTGGAATTCTTTAATTGTAGGACATATCTCTTGTCCTCCGAAACTAAAAACATGTGTAACCGGGTTCCAACATATAGTTGCAGCATGGAGGAACAAAAAACACAGTGGGGTACGACTTAGCGTGAATAGTGCATTTATCTCAAAACCCTAAAAATTCACTTTTTTCGAGCCATCTAAAGTTACAATCCAATTGAGAGTTTTTTCGTGAAGAATGACTCCATTTTTGGAAAAAATAGAGTTGGAATGAAGAAACTATGAAGTCCCAACTTTTGTAGAAAATAAGGTGCTGACTGGAAGACATGTGGCAGCAATCTGGAGGTTCCCTGCACTAGTGGCCGACCGGCCAGTGTTGGTGGCCGACCGGCCACCTTTAGTAGCCGACCGACCACTACTAGTGGCCGACAGCCAATTTTGGTGGTCAACAACCTCTACCTATAGCCGACATAATTCCTATGGTCTTTCTGTGTGTTGAGAGTGCTGAGAACCTGTGTTTTGTTCTGTTCTTGGTGCATTTTGCCGCCCTGTTTTAAGAGTTTTGTTGAGTTGCTTTTTGTGTTGTTTTGATTTGTTTATTGAGTTGTTGTGTTGCTTATCAGGTTATATTGATGTTGTTTTCCTTATCGGGTTGTTGCATTGTTTATCGAGTTGTTATGTTTAGTTGTTCATTGAGTTGTTTTACTCTATTTGTTATGTGTTAGTCAGTTCATTACCTGATTAAGAAATTGCCAATACAATGTACAATATTCAATTTCCATCAATCCCGTTTTTGTGTAAAATGGTGCAATTCGATGCTCAGAATGTAAAACACAACACGTTTCATCAAAAAGCTGATTTTCATTCCAATCATGGCTTCTTTTTACAAAAGGGTACAAGTATTTTAAGAAAATAGAAACTGTCTAGAAATTGTACAACGTGCTAACACTACTAGCAAAAAACAAAAAAAAAAAAAATAGAGAAAAAAAAAACAAAAAGAGACTAAGCAAGAACATGTGAATCGGCGTCTATCTATCTCAGGATCGAGAGGCCCTCTTCGTCCTCTTCCTGGGCATGGGCTTAGAACTAACTCCATCGGCGCCACTGTAAGAGGCCCCCGTGTCTGAGCTAGCTGTTGAACCGGCCTCATCATTATCTCCACCCTCAGAATCTGAGCCAGCATCGTCCTCTCCATCCTCAGATGACTATGATTGTGGATTCACTGCCTCCTCGCCCTCACTTGTCTCATCATCATCATCGTCCAGAACGGGCTCTAAAGGGCCATTTCAGTCACGGTTGCCCCTAGCTCTGCCTCGGTTGCGAGTCGGACCCTCCCGTCTCTCTTTCCCCATTGCCGGAGGAGGTACTGATGGTCCTGTTGTTGCTCCCTCTAGAACGTCCGATGTGGCTGGGATCTGAAAAAGGGCAGTTTGTCAAATACATCAGTCGTGGTGTATATCAGATGCAGTGATTGAAATGCAGTGATCGAATGCAGTGATTGAATGCAATATCTGAATGCACTATTTTAGTGCAGTGTTTGAATGCAGTGTTTGAGTGTAGTGCGTCAGATCAGTGCAGTGTGGAATAGATTACGTTTGAAATACTGATATATCGGCAGGAAGTTTCATGGCATAAAGTGCTAATTGAAGGAAATTATCGGAATCTTGTAAAGGCTGAGCAGGTTCATGCTCCTCTGCACCATCTCCATTAGGGAAGCGGCTAGCTCGAGAGCCTGCTTGATGTACTCTATGGGTGCTTGCAAGTTCGTTGTGAGGATCAGTGTTCTATAAAGCATAATTGAAATGAAGTAAATATGCAAAATGTAAAGTATGGTACATACTGGAGTCGGGCCTCGAACCCCGACAAGCTCATGCTCGGCTCTCGATGGGGATCTAGTAAGCCTCCCTGGTGTGTCGCCAGTAGCTAAGTGTGGTAGGAAGCTCTGGCCACCTAGTCCTTTGTCTTGTCCCAGAACCTCTCCTGCCATGGGTCCTGGTCGCCCTGGTCCCTCCGTCTTTCTCTTTCGCAGTTAGGCCCTCTCTCTCTCATCTCTATGGGCGCTAGTCAGAGGTGGCATAAGGTATATCTAGATGAAGGCTGTGTAGACACCCTTGACGCAGAAAAAGTTGACGTCCCAGCCCCTGGTGAAATCAATCATCTCCTGCAAAGTGTATTTCTCTATGGTTCTCATATATGTCAGAGGTGGCATAGGAACTACTGACTCGGGCAAGTCGATGGTCTGGCGTAAGAATCGCTCCCCTAAGACCCATGCCCAACAAACCAGGCCCTCGAGCAAGAGCTAGAAGCGGGAAGCCTCTGGCGCCCCAGCGAACTGATCCATGACTCCCTCAGGCATCGTCACCTAGGGCTGCCAAGTAATCTGTAAATAGAGAGTGTGCAGATTGTTAGCTATCTTCAGATATTGCAATATGAGTTAGAATCAAAGGAAAATGGAAATAATAGTGAATCTTGAGTTACCTCGGTTGCGGTCACAGTGTCGAAGAATCGACGGAAGAATGGGAAGGACTCCCGGAACCTCCGCTGGCATCTCCCGTCATACCGGTGAGAGTATGGCACGACAGTGGTATCTCCACCTCCGGCTCTGGGGAAAATCTCATAAAGTAGGCGTGCACCCATAGCTGCAGAAAGTGAAATGGCAACAGTGAGTATACAATAGATAAATATCGAGTATGTAAAGTAGAAGGCAGACTGTGTGTGCGCGGGGGGATACAGAGTATGTAAAGCAAAAAGCAGATTGTGTGTGTGCAGTGTACATTATAGACAGTGTATAGAAAGTGCTAAGCAGAAAGAACAATGGGAAATGCAAAACAAAAAACAAAAGTATACCTTCCAGGCCCTCCAGTAGCCTCCGATCAGATGTCCGCTCTTGCAGGAGGTCGAACTCATGTACCCATATAAGGTGGCCAAGCAGCGTCGCTGCAATCGTAGAGTCGGACACTGGACAAGTTCACCAGGGCGCTCATGAGTGTAGGCACCCCATTTTTGACCAACCTTAAGAATCAGACGTCATCGATTGAGCACTCAGTGATTGTGCATGTTGTGCTCGTTCTGAGGTTTCGGAGTCTCGGCTGAGAGCCATGGCTCCGGACTTCGGGACTCTTTTGTGCTTTGCCTCAGTTTGCAAACCAGGTTCTGTTTTCTCTTCCTGAAGGGAGGTCTCGTAGACCATCTCTCAGTGGCCGTAGGGTACTTTTCATGGTCGTAGACCACTGTTCCCGCTTGGAGACCAGTTTTCGATTTTCGAAGCCGTCGGCCGTGTCCCTCGGTTCGGGACCGTTTAACTTTCTCCGTTTGCTCTGGTTTTTGGAACACACATTGTTTCCTCTCTCTAGAGGGACACTGTGGCCCAGGAGACCACCTTTGTGGACGCACGCCACTTTCGATGCTTAACAGTCAGTTTTCAGGGCACCCGACTGCGCGTTTTGGCCCTCGAACCCTCGTTTTGCATCCGTCTTGGTTCATTTTTGGCATGGACCCTATTTTCATTGTTTGGAAGGTGGTACAAGGGTGGAAGACCACCTTTTCTCCTTGTAAACCACCTTTCTCTTTGCCGGTCGATTTTCTTGATATGAAGCTGGTCTCCCTGGTTTTTGGGCCACAGTTGCTGGTCTCTCACCACACCACTAGCTTTCATTCATTTGGGAGACCACCAAATGGGCTGGCCGACCACCTGACCCTTTTGAACTGGCTGGTCGACCACCTAAAGTGGCTGGCTGACCACCTGAACCTTTTTAACTGGTCGGCCAAGGTCGACGGACCAGGGAAAGTGGTCGACGGACCAGGGAAAGTGGTCGACCGACCATCTGAACTGGTCGGCCTGCCTCCCTCCGTCTTGTCTCTGTGAGTTGTTGCCAGCTCTGCAAGCTGGAAGGCACAAAAGGGATCCTCCATACACGTGTATGGAGGATCTTCAAGCTTGTTTTTAGCTTCTTTGAGAAGCTTTGGACCTTCTTGGCTATAAAGGAAGGCCTTCATTTCCTTGTATAAGGTTCAAGAGTTGGCGAAGGCTCATTCATACATATCCCTTTATATCTCTCCCTTTAGGCCTTGAAAGGTTAAAGTTCTTGACCCCTTTTCATACCATCTGCTAGCACAGCACCTCCACTATCAACCTAAGCACCTTGGAGCTTGTTTTCAGAGGCTAAAGAGTTGTTGTTTTGGTCTAGAAGCTGCTGGAGTGCTTGAGCTTCAAGGGTAACACCCTATTCTCTCTTTTGGTCTTTATTTTGCTTCGTCTTTTAGCTATACTTGCAAGCATTTTTGAGCTTCGGTGTAAACTAAAAAAAGTCTTATTTTGAGGCCCTTAACATGTTTGTTTAAGATCATTTTTCTGTTGGGGGTCATCTACCCCCTTGCATGCTTCATTTCACCTTGTTTTGAGCCATGCCTTAGAGCATTTGTGTTGGCCTTTGTTTGGCCTTTTAGCCCTTGAAATCCAGTGGATTTTCAATGGCTAGAATGCTGTTTTGAGTGCCAAAATAAGAGAGGGGTGACCCTCTCACCCCTTGTCTTGTTTACTGGCATATTTGGCCTAACAAAGGAGCCCTTATTTGCATGTTTTCAAGCCATTTTTGGTGGGTTTTAGGACCTGCATAGGCTCTGTCCAAAGCCCATTTTTCCATTTTGGGTGTCCATCTTGCATGTGTAGAACAACCCTCTTTATAGCCTATCAAAGGAGCCTATCATTCTTGCATGCATAGACCATGTTTCAGTGGGTTTTTAGGCTTTATTTGGAATTTCATACCTCTTAATTTTTTTGGTTTGGTGGCCTCTTGATTGCCTCACATGCTTGTAGTGCAAATCCTCTTTACTAGCTTACATTGCATGTATTTTGGCCTTTGATCCTAGCACTTTTTGGCCATGCCTTAAACTGATTTTATGCATGTTTTAAACTGCCTTAGCTCTATTTTTATGCCTCATAGTCGAATGATGCTTGCTATGCATGGTTGTAGTTCAATACCCTTGCCTACCTTTGAGTTTTGGAGCCTATTGCATGCTTATGTTGAGGCATTTCCATGTTTTGGGGCCATTGTGCATCATATTTCAGAGCTTACATGTATGCCATATTCCCATGTTTTCCACTCTTTAAATGCGTTTGAGAGTTGTGCATAAATACCTCATTTTGGACCATTGCATGAGCTTCATTTCTGTGCATTTTGAGCCATCATTTTCGACCATTTTCCCACTGTCTTGGACCTGCCTAGGGTCTGTTTGGGGCTGGTTTTTCCATTTGTGCATTGCTTTGTGTACCCCTAGTGTAATGCGTTTCACTAGTTTTGGTATCCGGGCCATCTAGCATGCATTGTGCGAGGTGTTTGCATGATTCGAGACCATCTTGTATGTCATTTCAGAGCTGGAATATATGCCATTGTACTCCATGTTTAGTCCTTTCAATGCATGTGCAAAGTTGTGTTTTTGTGCCTTAGGCTTGGAGCCCCCGCATTGTGTATGCTTGTGTGTTCTAGGGGCCTTGTTTTCATCATGTTTGGCCAGTGATTTGGGTGTGGCTGAGGCCCATTCATTTTAGTTTAAGTCAATCTTGCATTGTGTATGCCATGTCCATGTTGTCGCATGCTTAATCGTTGCACTGTGCATGCCTTGATTATGCCTTTGTGTATGTCCATCGTCATATGTGCGTTGTGTATGCAATATAGTTTTCATGTGCATTGAGTATGGAATTGATTATTTCATAGCATTGTGTATGCTAGTAGCATGTTTGCATATCATCATTTGCATGTTTCCATCATTTAGTGGCATTATGTTTAGGTTGCATGTTAGAGTTGCATTCATGCAATGCCATGTGTATTGCATTGTGTTTGGAGCAGGGTTTAGTCCAGACACATGAAACGAGGGATGTTTTGTACTCCAAGTGATGAAACGTGCCTCGATTCTCGATCGCCGACACTCCGGATTACCCATGATGGAGTTTAGGCCCCATTGTGTTCATTTGTGCATCCATTTGACATTGAGTCATGCAATTCGACTCCTCGGCCATCATGCATCGAGATGGATGATTGGTGGCACGAGGATCGAGGACTACACTCCCTAGAGCTTATGCAATAACGGGGATAATGGTCATGCACACATATGTTGAAAATACCTTGCCTTCTCTCTCTCTTGCCTTTGTTGTAGAAAAACCAGAAACCAGGGGCAGAAACTGATCGGCCGACCAGCTTTTCTGGCAGACCGACCACCATTTTGGGTTTTTCCCACAAAAGGTGGTCGGTAGGTGGTCTCCAAGGTCCTAAGCTGGTCGGCAGCCTTCCCATGGGTTCCCAGGGTGTAGTTTCAGCCTTCTGGAGCTTTGTGCAAGTTTCTGAAATCAATTGCAAACAAAGGCGAGTCGGGGCATCGCGATTGATTTCTCGGCAAGGCGACTCGAGCATGCATGCATCCATTGTCATCCAAAACAGAGTCGAGGCAGCCCACTTTCATTTAGTTTACATGCTAGTTTAGTTAATTTGTTAATTAGCTAGTATTGTGTAATAATTAGTTAATTCAATTTTGTATTATTCATTCGGACCCTCCGAGAGAGGGCAATGTTGTAATAAGTGTGCGTGTGCGTGATGCATGCCTTCCAACCCCACGTCTTTCTCCCATTTATTTACCAGCTTATAATGGTTAGATTATGGCATGTTTTAATTAGCATCCTTCATGTTCGCATGTTTGCATCCAATCATCTGTTTTGCATGCACCGGGCTCGGCGCATCATACTAACTGCATCGTATTTCAATTCCAAGTTGAATACATGATTTTGTAGCATTTCATATGCCATTTTAGAATAGCCGAGCCTATCTTAGTTGCATACATGTATGTGTTGCATTAGGCATCTTAGTATAGTTGGGATTCATGCATGATTTCTAATTAGCTTCTTTCTTTGGGTTGGAGTGTTCGGTAAGTGTTTATGCTTTAACATCCTTGCATGTGTGTTAGTGACTGCCATGATAGCATGCTTACCATGAGGCTAACTGCTTATGTGATATAACTGCTTGATTGCCTGTGGGTGAAGGTTGGGTTGCTTGAGTTGGAATAATTCGTCGAAACCCGTGTTTTAGCCTACTTTTGAGTAGCAAACTTCAATCCATTTTCAAAATAAACGGATATGCGATGCTTTGTTCCAACTTAGGAAATCTAGTCTATACTTGTATACTGTGCGCATCACATAGTAATTCTAGGCTAATAAACCGGAATAAGAACGCATATGTTTTCAAAAACTCGATATCATGTTTAGTAGTGGCCGATCTTTGATCGGGCGAGCGGGGGTGCTCATTGCATTCCCTAATCGTACCCAAGTTCCCGAGCCGAGGCAACTTTGGTGATGACGGACACATGGCCTTAGGCAGGAGTCAGGGCTTTCTAAATTCCCCCAAAATAAAATATTTAAGTGGCGACTCTGTATCTGGCAAAGCAGTCCATGTTTGGCACTTCTTTCTAAAAATCTATTTTTCAAAACGATTTGCCAGATTTGGACTCTTTGATAATTCATCGGTCTTGCATTGCACTCTGCGAGATTAGATATAGGACCGTGACATTGAGTCTTGAACTGCAGTAAGCCCCAATGAACAAAACAAGATTCCCTCCAGGGACGTTTGGGGACGTCTACAATGAGGTATAGCCTGATGGTGTTCGTCCAGTCGGCGAACAATGTAGTGCCAAACAAGAACATCAAGAAACCTCGAGCATACTACTCGGTCTCCTCTCAGGACGCTGGTGCTGTCCCTCTGAAATGGTCTGCAAACCACGTGTATCGGACCATCCCTGATCGGGAGATAGGTGGGCGAGTCCCCAGCAGATAAATCTAGGCGGCCTCCCACTCACCTATATCCGTATCGTAAGGAATCGGATGACCCCCTACCTCTATGCCGGTGAGCATAGAGAAGTCGAAGGGAGTCATCGTCATCTCCCCTACGGTAGAGAAGTGAAAGGAATAGGTGGTATCCCACCACCTCTCTACCAAGGCATCGAGTAGAGGCCTACTTGCTATGAGGTGTGAGAGCCCCATGTAGAATGAGCCAAAGCTGGCCTCATCGATGATGTGGCGAACGTCGTCGGGGAGCTCTATGTACCACTCCCTCGCGGAGGTGGTCTCGTAACCTCTGATGGTGCGTGAATCCCCCTGTGATCAGGACAAACAGATGAAATATAACGTAAGTAATACAGTACAAGAGTGTGGTTTATGCCAGAAATGTAAGATACATTTGGAAAATGCAAGAATACAGTGTGTACCTCAGAGGCACCATGAGATAAATGAGACTCCGGCTAGCTCAGTATGAGGTCCTCTGGTGCGCCTCGTGCAAACCCTCTGAACTGACGAATGCCATCGAGTGGTAGCACATGTATCTCAAGAATGTACATCTCTGGGTCAAAAGGTTGAACGCTAAGTGGCAGTGGCTCAAGCTTCGGATCTACCTCCATCTCTGGAGAAGCTCCGTCATGTGGGATGTTATCCGCCATCTCGAGGGAAGATGAAAAAGTGGTCGAAAATGGGTGGAGAATGCCAAGAGTCAACGAAAGTCAACTCCAAGAGGGAAAATGACAGAAAAAGTCAAAGCTCGGGAAAGAGCACCAAACTCAAGGGTAACTCAAGGGAAACAAGCCTCAAGTGGTGGAAATGAAGAAAAAAGCACCGAAATCAACTTTCAGTCAGTTCAAAATGAAGTAAACTACAAGGGTTTAGCGAAGAAAATATTCGTGGGGCATTGGAAAACGTGTATAATGCTCAGATCTAAGAAGGAAAATGGTCTAGAGAGAGAGGAGGATGATTTTCGACAATGGAGAAGTGGGGAAATAAGGTTTGGAACCCTATATTTAAACACCCGAGGTAAAATGGCCATTTTGCCCCAAAACTGCCATCGGTGGCCGACGGCCACCATTTGTGGCCGGAAACTTTTTTTGGTGGCCGATGGGTGGCCGATCACCTTCCCTGGTGGCCGACAGGTTCCCAGTGCTCCTACATTGGGTCTTTATGCTATTTTGTGCCTTTAGTTCTCAAGAAAGTGCAAGAAAGGTTCACTTTTAAGCTCAAACGCCTCTTTGGAAGCTCCGGGCCATATCTTCGGTGTATGATGTTCAACACAAATGAGGTGTATCTTTTTAAATTTGTTGCAACTTTTCCGGGGGTTAAGTCGAAAGTTCTTCTTGAAATTGGGTTTAACGATTATGTTTCCGTTATTGCATAAAATGTGCATTTTTTAATTATGCATAGAATTTGCATTCGCTACATTCACATGGAATATGCATTTTGCTATTGCATAGAACATGCATCCTGATATTATATAGAATGTGCATTTTGTGCTATTGGTCATTGCATAGATCATGCATCCCATACTGTTGCATAGAATCATGCATCCTAATGTGGCATAGAACATGCTCTGGCTCACATCGCATAGAATATTGCATGTTGTGCTTAAAACATAAATCTAACATTTTATCATGCTTATCTTGCGTAGAACATGCACTCTTGCTATATCATGCTTGTTAAGCTTCTTTCTTATGCAGGCACGGTATTGTATGTACGGTTCGTTCAAAGATGGTGCAATCAGATGATATTGTATGTATGGTTCATTCAGAGGAGTTCTAGGTGAGACCACTCTTGTCCTTTGATCCGCCTCTTTTGGTTGGAAACATTCGGGTATGCCCGTTGTTTATGCCTTGCTTTGGTTAGAAGCATTTCGACGTGTTCCTGATGCTTATACCACACCGTGCTTTGGTTAGAAGTATTTGAACGTGTTCCCGATGCTTATACCACACCCTGCTTTGGTTAGAAGAATTTGGACGTGTTCCCGATACTTATACCATACCCTGCTTTGGCTAGAAGCATTTCGACGTGTTCCCGATGCTTACACCACACCTTGCTTTGGTTAGAAGCATTTGGATGTGTTCCCGATGCTTATACCACGCCTTGCATTGGTTAGAAGCATTTGGACGTGTTCCCGATACTTATACCATGCTTGGCTTTGGTTAGAAGCATTTGGATGTGTTCCCGATGCTTATACCCCCCCACCCCGCTTTGGTTAGAGGCATTTGGGTGCGTCCCAGTGTTCTTACTGATTCTTCTCCTCTCACGTATGACACTTTGGGATGCTTGGGTTTAAAGCTTTCAGGTGTGTCCTTGATTCGCACTATCTTTCTCCTTGCGTGCGCAACATGTTGGAATCTTGTTTGACGCCTCGGGTGCACCCGATGGTTGTGTTGTTCTTTGCCTTTCCTGCGCGATGTGTAGTTAAGTTTACATAATTTTCTTATATCCTTTCTGCATGAAATGTGGTTTGGCTTGTGATTCTCACATATGGTGTGTTTACTTACTTCTGTCGTATACGAGATTGCTGTAGCAATTCTTTGCATAACATTGGCATCTAGATATTTCATTACAGCCTCATTGCATGATCATAAGTTATGTTCCACATCGTGCATGTCATTTGCATCTCGACCTGGAACTATGTTGCTTTGATTCCTTGCAAAGGGATACGTAGGCACCCCGCTGGCGCAACCGTTTTTTGTTTTGCTTGCTTGTTTGTCTAAGTCTTCGGCCTTGTTAAAAATGGGTTATCACTGGGCTTTGACATTCACTCCCGTCATTTCATGACTTCCGAGTTCTGTTAAAGAGGGAAACTTATAGACACCTCATTTTTGACCGTCCTTAAGACTTAGATGTCATCGTTTGAACACTCGATTGTTTGGTATGCTTGTGTTTGTTTTGAGTGCTCGAAGTTCTCGGCCGAGTGCCTTGCCCTTGAGCCTCTAAACCTGTCTGTTTTGTGCTTGATTATGGACCAAGAGCTTGTTGTTTCAAGTCTGGAAGAGAGGGTGGCCTGTCGGCCAGCCCTACAGCCTATCGGCCATGGCTTGTTCCTGCCGGCCATCAGTGGTGGCCGGTCGGCCACTAGTGATGGCCGACGGCCATTTTTCTCATTTTTCAGATATTTGTTTGCCAGCTATGCCAGCTGTTGTTCACTGAAGTGCATCTCCATACACGTGTATGGTAGGATAATTTCTAGCTTGAATCTTGTTTTTCTATATATAGGGGGTGCTCTCTTCCATTTAGAAGGGTTAGAAAATTTGGATCAAAATTCTCACTCTCTCTCTCTCTCTCTCTCTCTCTCTCTCTCTTCTTGTTTTGTGCTTGGTAGTTTGTTTTCTCTATA
Organism: Camellia sinensis; assembly: GCF_055761805.1. Classification (NCBI taxonomy): domain Eukaryota; kingdom Viridiplantae; phylum Streptophyta; class Magnoliopsida; order Ericales; family Theaceae; genus Camellia; species Camellia sinensis. The sequence continues at coordinate 118,966,257 of NC_138966.1, forward strand.
TTTTTGCACACTAGCCCTTAACCAAGTTTGACCACCTTGGAGCTGAGATCCCTTGGAGCCTAGTTTGAGCTTTGGAAGGAGGTTTGAGCCTGAAATTATGGCTATTTTGTGTTGTGCTTCAAAGGTAGAGAACTTACCTCATTTAAGCTTATTGTGCACACTTGTTTTTCCATCCTTTTATACTACTTTTGAGCTGGTTTTCAACTACAAAAAACTCTGGTTTTTGAGGCTTAACATGGTGGTTTGAGGTCATTTTGTGTTAAGGGGTAGTCCACCCTTCTTGTTGCTTAATTATGTGAGCTTTTGCACCATCTTTAGCATATTCAAATCAAACTTTTTGGCCCTTTAAACCACTGAAATTCAGATTTATTTCAGTGGAAAAAACCTCATTTTGAAGTCCAAAATTGGAGGGGGTAGCCTCCCCTCCTTGTGTCATGTTTGCATGCCTAGATAGCTTAACATGTGAGCATGTTTTTCTAGCATTTTGTACCTTAATCTCAGCATGTTTTTTCTACTATTTTGACTGGTTTCAGCTCTATTTTGAGCTGGTTTGGTCCTTTGAGGCTTGTATTGTGTGGTTGTAGTGTAAAGAGGCTTCACTAGCTTAATGTTTTAGGCTTTTTAGAGTGAATTGCATTAGTTGCTTGCATGTTTTAGTGACATTTTCCACTCCATTTTAGCACTGAAATCTTTACAATCTCCTCATATTCTTCACTCATTCATTTATTTTGAAAGGGGCTTTGAACCCCTTGTTGGTTTGAGTGTGAAATTGAGACACTTGTGCTTAATGGTTTCAATCCTCTTTTGAGGGTTTCTACCAACCAATGGCCCAAGGTCTCTTTCATGCTCAAGACACTTGTGGTTTAAGCCTACTTTCAATTAGAAGACAGTCACCTATTGGACTAATCATTTAAAGAATGGATTGGTAAGCTCAAATGGGTAAATAAAAATGAGAAAGTAAAAGAGGCAAGATAAGCATCTTTTGTGTTCCATTGCATGTGTTCGAATCGGACGTTAATTCGAACATGAGAAAAATGGGATGTTTCATACTCAAAGTGATGAAACGTGCCACTTTTCTTGGTCACCATCATCCTTGATTATGCATGATAGGGTTGTGGTTTTGTTAAGTCTTGTTTGCGCACTCATTAAGTTTGTACAAGCTTGGTTCTTTGGCCATCATGCATGAAAATTGCTTGGTTGATGGTTTCGGAGCCAAGAGCTACACTCCTTTGAGCTTGTGTGATGATGAGGAGGGTAGCAGTACATACACTCCTTGAGAATACACTGCTTTGCCTCTATTTGCTCTCTGTTGCAGCAAAAAAAAAAAAGAAGTTCAGGGAATGGGTGGCCGATCGGCCACCAGTAGTGGCTAACCGGCCACCAGAAGTAGCCGACCAGCCGCCAGCTGACAGCCACCATTGTTAGCCGACCGGCGAGAAATGAAAATTACAGAAGTGTGTTCCTAAGTTAGAGCAGAGGCGTTCTGGAAGTTGGTAACACTATTGGTGTTCAAGCAAGTGCAAACAGAGGTGTCCGATGGCAAGGCGGTGGATTTTCTGGAGGAAACCAACCCAGCATGCATGCGTCCCTCGCCCATGAGGCCGTTTACTTGCTTTGTTTAATTAGTTAGTCATAGCTAATTCATTCATACAAGTGCTTTAATTATTTAGTTAATTAATTCGTTTTGTAATTTAGTTTAAATTTTGGTTTGTAATAATTAGTTAACTAGAATGTTAATTAGTTTCTTGTTGTAATAGTTAGCTTAATTAGCATAGGTAGTTAGCTAGTTCATTCGGACCCTCCGTTACGAGGGCATGATGTTATAATAAGTGTGCATGCGTGTTTGTGTGTCTTCCAACCCCACGTCTTTCCCCCTTTTATTTAACCGCTTTCAATGGTTAGATTAGGGACATTTTTCAATTAGCATACGTTATGCTCGCATGTTTGCATCCATTCATTTGTCTTGCATGCACCAGGGCTCGGCGCATCATTCAAATTGCATTGCCATTTCAATAATTCTTTGAATATGTGTTTATCGCATGTTATTCAAATCAATTCATTTGCCATATTAATAGCCGAGCCTATTAATTGCATTATTGCACGTATTGCATTAGGCATCCTGTACAGATAAGATCATGCATCTTTCTAACTAGTTTTTGTTTTGGTTGGAGTACTCGGTAAGCTTTTATGCTTTACCATACTTGCATGAGTGTGATTGCTTTATTGCCATGTTTCGCATGCTTGCTATGAGGCTATGTGCTTAAATGCTAAACTGCATGAATGCCTGTGGATGAAGGCTTGTTGTTTGAATTGGAACGATTCAACAAATATGCGTTTTAAGCCCACTTTGCGAAGTAGCAAATCATGTTTTTTAAGCCCACTTGAGGTGGCAAATCCGCATTTCTAAGCCCACTTGAGGGTGGCAAATTCAAACCATTTTTGAAAGCAAACATGAGTTGAGTTGTTCTAATTCTTGCGATTTTGGTCTATACTTGTGTGCGTCACATAGTAAAGTTAGTTAATAACCGGAATAAGAACACATGAGGTTTATAAAACAACATATCATGATTAGTAAAGGCCGATTTTTTGATCGGGCAGACGCGGGTGCTCATTCCATGACCTTCCCCTCTCATACCCAAGTTCCTGAGCCGATGCAACTTTGGTGATGACGAACACGTGGACTTTGGCACGAGTCAGGATTTCCTAAATTTTTCAAAAATAAAATATTTAGGTGGTGACTCTACATTTGGCAAAGCAGTCCAATTTTACATTATTTGATTTAAAATCGATTTTCCAAAAAGGTTTGTTGGATTTGGACTCTTTGGTGATTATCAGTTTCACATTGCACTTTGTGAGATTAGATTCAGAACCGCAGGAGTCCGAACTGTGAGGCCTTCTTTTCAAACTCTTTCGAGAGCCTTAATGGTTCATATATGAACTCAAAACTTTCTTTCGTAGAGATCGAGTTTCCTAACAGATTTCTTCACCATTGTAAATATATTTTTAATTCTATTCTCTTGGCTTTCTTGTTTGGGAAAAGATTATAAAATGAAATCAAATGATAAATCTCAAATATTTTTTTCCAAAAATTAGTCCCCATTAAACACACATACATATCTATGATGCGCATATTGTTGCAGAAACAATAGCTTAATATAACTCACTCTACAAGTCATTCAAGGGCAAAAAAAAAATATTGGAGTTTTTGAGAGATAGGGGACTTTGAACAGTAGGTCACAAATTAAAGTGGTTCTGGTGTTGTCGGAGCAACGATTTTTTGTAGTTAAAAAAAATAAATTGTAGAACTACATTAATTGCCTTCACGATCAATTTTCAAAATCAGTAGCAATTCAAGATTTTTCAAAGTCACGAATTGAATATCACAATGAGGGCATATGTCTCAAGGCCTTTGTTAGTTGAGTTATTTGGCAAGAAAATTTAAGGCCAAGAATCACCTAAAACCGAATTCGGATAAGGGAGATATGCTCGTTTGAAGTTGGGTTTATGAGTAGATTTTGTTGAATTGGCCCGAAATAGCATCAAACTCACATTTTTTTTTTTTTTTTTTTTCAGTTGGTACACCTCATTAACTCATTTTATGATGTATTCATCACCAAATATATATACACTCAGCCTCTATTATCTAAGGCTTGATCCATTAGAGATAATTCTCCACTTTTGTCTCCCATTAGCTCCATTAGTACTCCATTACCTTCAATATCTTCCTTTTGTCTTCCACCGTTTCTCTACTTGCTTAGCCTATATATATACATCAGATTGTTGAGAGAAGCAAGAGGATATATTAACAAGAGAACATTTGAGGTAAAGAAAAGAGGAAGAAAAGAGAGAAAAGTTGAGTTTTTGAGCTAAACACACTCCTATCTTCCATATACGCTCTATACCTTCCATAGAAACTGAAATTCCATCTTTTCTACACCCAAAACTCCTCCAAAATTTTGAAAAAATTGAATTTCAGTAGCTTTGATCAAGAGGAAGAGTGGTTATCAGTAAAAGTGATTAAAAATAAGAGAGACAATCACTTTTCACCACATACACCTCCAAGCCATCATTCTAGCAAGAATTTCAAGCTTTTAAATTGAGGATTGAGAACATAATTCATACACTTAAGGGTGATCAAAAGAAAGTCTGGAAATCATGAAGTTCATCATTTCTTCAAGAGGTGAATTTTCAATTTATTTGATTTTCTTGCATTTTTTTACTTATTTTGGTCTTTTGCTTTGCTTTCTTGTTATATTGTATATTGTTGTAATCTAATTAAAAGTGTTGAATTGAGAGTCCCATATATGTTGTTTATAGTTTTGCTTTAAGTATGAGAAAGAGACCTTCCATGCTAAATAGTTTAATTTCTTCGAAGGTTCATTACCAAGGCATTACATCTCTCTCTCAGGCCAAGAACAAACTTCTTGTTTGATGCTTTTCGTCATTAGTGGATGTAATTATCACTTTTGGAAAAAATAATTAAAGAATGGAAAGGCAATAAAAAGGGCTAATACAATTGGACTAAAAGAGGCACAAGATAATAAGATTGAGTTGGGTTCAATCAGACGTCACATTGAACCCATTGTCTTTTTTTTTTTTTTTTTATACTTATTTTGCTTTTTTGATTTGATTTCTTGTTATATTATATATTGTTGTAATCTAACTGATATATTGTTGTAATCTAACTGAAAGTGTTGATTGAGACTCCCATAACTATTGTTTTTTGTTCTGTTTTTATTGTTGAAATCAAAGAAAACAGAGTTTGGCCGAGCCTATCGATCTACCCACAACCTTCATGACCGTGCTTGTAACCTCTAGGAAAAACTGGGCTGCCTTCCGACGTTAAGAAGATCAACCTCTGCCATTTTCTTATGTTTATTTTATTTTGAGTGTTTGTGAAGATTTTTATATTGTATTGTGATATTTATTCATCTCCTTCGAATTTGTAATATTTAAAATGTTGTAATAATTTCATGCCCCGCTTCTTTCTATCTCGTTCTTTTACTTGCTTTCTTTATTTATGAATATGCATCATATTTTGTTTTTCATTATATCAATGCTTTGCATCCATGTTTCATGCATCTTGATTTAGGTAAGTTTGCATTTGTGGATTTAATCAACTCCTATGTGATTATGTGTGCTACCTCATGTTTTTGAGATGATTCACATGTTATATCTTAGAAACGGAATCTTTAGTTGCATCTCTTGAGTGAATTGCATTAAGATTTTGTATATAAGATCATGCATATTTTACTAACTTTGTGTTTTAACTGTTCGCAGGACATCGGTAAATATATGAGTTTTTATGCTTTAGCATCTCACTTGTGTATGTGTATTTTTTTTCTTATTATGTTTAAGCACCGTACCATGTGGCTACTTGCTTACTTGATATAATTGTATGAATGCCAGTGGATGGAGGTTGTGTTGCTTAATTTGGAATGATGTTGATTTTTCATGTTTGTAAACTCATTTTTTTTGGGTTGTACATCTTCAAAACTCTTTCAAAATGCATGATATCAAATTGTTCCAAAATGAATGACATAGTTTATACTTGTATGATTCACGTAGCAAATTTTAGGATTTATTAAATACTCAGAACATAAACATATAAAGAAAATAAAATTCACATGGTTTAGTAAAGGCCGATCTTTTGATTGGGTGAGCGAGACTGCTCAATTAATGACCTTCCCCCTTCATAGCTATGGTTCCGAGCCAAGCATCCTTGGTTACGACGAACAGTGGCCTTGGCACGAGTCACGAGTTTCCTAATTTTCCCAAAATAAATATTACGTAGCGACTCTGAGATTTGATGACACAGTCCATTTTTGACAAAATTGTAATAAAATGGATTGTCAATAAAAGTTTCCAAATCTGGACTCTCATCTATGTTTCACATTGCACTCGTGAGACTAGATCAAAGAAATCGAGGGTTCGAACTGTTTAACGCGCACGGGTACCCCTTGGGCATGTTATGGGAGGTTGGACCCGAAGACCGTCTAGAAGAAGAGGGTGCAGACGACAAAGAGTCTGGACCAGAAGCCCATTTGGAAGACCAAGACATAAACACGGAGCTTGAGTTGGCCTTCAAATAGTTTATCCCAGAGGGTAGCGGCCAACCCTCTACTTTCGGCCGAGCTGCAGCTGCCTCTCCTGAAGACGATATTTTCACTGAATTAGGAGATTTTCCTGGGGTTGAATTTGAAGAGATGAGCGAAGAGTCACTTGCCTAATTCGCCAGAGAGAGGAATGCCGAAAAAATGGCAGCAAGGAGGAGAGCCAATACTGGGGGTGGCCTGGAAACTTCCCCTCTAGTGGCAGTTCTAGAAATTGTGTAGCTGATTATGGATGAAGTTGTCGAAGTACCTAGTCAGCAACAAACAGAAGCTATAGGCTCTGAGCAGACTGAGCAAAGAGGCGAAAAACGGCCCACCGAGACCCTTGTTAAATCATCAAAAGAACCAATTGACAAATGACAAAGAATAGAGACATTTTCGCCGGACTCGGCTGAGCCATTCATCATGCTGCCCAGGATGAAAAGTTTTCCAGTTCTGGCTAGTGGATCGACCATCAAAGATCCTGCTATCGCATTAAGTGTTGCGTCAGTGCTTTTACTTCTGTCTGACAAGTCGACCTTTCATGCCGAGCCAAACGTCGTTTCCATTGCTTTGGCGGCACAATCAGTAATATTGGTAAGTCACTTTGGATTGTATACATTGTTCTTGTGTTGACTACTTTGTTATATCATGTTTGGTAGGCGGAGGGGAGAATTGTAGAAATTGGTCGTCGACACTATGACGCTGTGGAAAGACTCGGCGTTTTGGAAGGCGAACTTGCAGAGGAAAAACACAAGGTTAAAATTGCTATGGCCAACTTCCTAATGGTGACACAGAAGGCGGACGTCGAACAGGAGAGGACGAAGCATGCTGATCTGATCTTTCGAGCCATCGAAGAAAAGGCAAACAATATAGACTGCGAATTGAAGTTGGTCAAGAAAGAAAACGCCAAATTACAGACCAAGTTGGAGAAATCAAAAATCGCAGACACGTGCGGAGGCCGATGCGACTACAGCATACGAAGTTGGAGAAGCGGCAACAAAAGAGCTATATGCAGATAAGGCATTGATGTTTAAAAACCGTGACTTCAAGCATGGCGGGCTGAAGGCTCTAGTGACTACCAACGTAATGTTTGAGCAACCAATTCCTTATGAGCAGTTAGAGGTGGAGTTCCTAGAGTCTGATCTAGAGGAGTTTGAATATAATTAATTTTGCTTTGCTTGTATTATTGTTTTGTTTTGTACTTCTGTAAGGATATCATTTGGATGTTGTTTTTGAAACGTTCTTTGTACTTGTACATTTTTTATTGTAGAAGTCGGTCACTTTCATTGATAAAGTGGCATATGTTTGAAGTATAGTTTATGAATGAAAATATCTGTTTTGATAACGAGTTATTTGAATCTTAATGACTGTTTAAATGATGAATGTTTAACCTTGGTATCTAATTCGGCCATGTTCAGATAATGTAGGCAGTGCCTAATGCACTTAGTACCGAATAATCGTAAGACTAGTAGCTTTAATAGTTGGGGCAGTTGAGAAATTCAGTGAATGAAGGAAGAGGCCGACTAGATTCACATATCTGCCCCCTACCCTAGTTGAACATGGGTTACCACCGCCTTTGATGATGCATGTAGTGCCAAATAAATAAGATCAGTGAATGTTCAAGTGGGCAGTGGAGAAATTCAGTGAATGAAGGAAGAGGCTGAATAGGTTCACATATCTGCCCCAGCCCCAGTTGAACATGGGTTGCCACCGCCATTGATGACGCACGTAATGCTGAATAAATAAGATCAGTGAATGCTCAATTCGGGCAGTTGAGAAATTCGGTGAATGAAGGATGAGATCGAATAGGTTCGCATATTTGCCCCTGTCCCAGTTGAACATGGGTTGCCACTGCCATTGGTGGCGCACGTAATGCTGAAGTAACAGCGAGGTATGCATTTTGGCGACTGTGGGCACATCGTAAAAGCTGTATTGTCATTAATGTAGGAGGCGTCGTTAAATAGACAATATGAAACCCCAAAAATGTTGTATAGTCAAACCAAGAAGTGGCTAGTGAACAGAGTGGAGGCAGAAACCTTGTGCAGCGAATAGTGTATACATATGCCTATCAAGTTATTCTTTAATAGCAAAGGTGAAGGAAAAAGTTTGGCGGAACTGAAGGCAGAGATGAATCGCAGAGAGGATGGCAATGCTGCCAGAGTGAGTACAGTACCTTCAGAGGAGCGGGAGAGATGTCGCTCGCCTCATCGTGAAAGTAGATCACTAAGGAGGGGTGAGGCGGAGAAAGCGCATAGGAGTGGCACGTAGCAAAAAGGTAGCGAGATGTATAGCTGATACGAGCCGAGTAGACCGCCACGCCCTCTAAGCTTTGCTGCCTTTATTGGCAACAAACCCATGACTGAGGCAGACTCAATCATTCATGATCTGGATGTTGTAGTGGATTTTGCGGGGCAAATATTTCTGCCCGAAGTTTAACAGTCCATGATTGGGCGAAGCGACTACGAAGTGTTCAAAGGGGGTGTCCATGGGTCCCTCAAAGGGCTCTACTATGCATACAAGACTGACATGCGCCTATGGACCGCTCAGAAAGAGATACCACAGAAGGACAACGGAATTCGTGATTTGGAACGTCGTGTGGAGAAGGTTGAGAGTGAATGGTGGAAAGCTAGGGCCGCCAAAAAATAGCTTTTGGTGTCAGCAACGACGGTTGTTATCGATAAAGTGAGCCAGTGGCTGATTGGTCACACTATTGTCGATCGAGACACAGTGGCTCTGTTTGCCAAAGAGGCCATACGATCGCATGCCTATGAGGAGGGTTTCTTTGATGGGCGGAAAATCGGTATTGCGAAGATGAAGAGAAAGCTAGTCGATGATTTACGTCGATGTGAGAACCGTGGGTTCAAACACGGATGGATCAAGGCGCTTCAAGCTGCGAACGTGGACTCAGCGTCTCCCTTGTACCAAATTTACAAATTTTTCGTTTGAGGCCTATGACGCTGAGAAAACGGATGATGAAGAAGAAGTTGATGACGGGGAGGCTATGGCGACTTCTGAGAGAGCTTGAGCAGCCTAATCGATTTAGACCATTGTATTTCTTTTGCTTTTTCTTTAATAAATTGTGTGTAACGGACTTTAGTGCATATCGTGTTTGTCTTTTTAACCTAATATGATGTATTGCACTTGTAAGAGCACTTTATAGAATGCAAAATGAAAAAAAATTGATTACTAGTTATTCCACCGATTTCATCATGCCAATTTATGAAGGGTTAATAATTGCACCAAATTCAAAGTATCTAATGAACAACCAATTATGCCAAGAACAAAGGGCGCTCCGAATACGGAGGCTTATTCGGCCGATCATACCAAGCATGAGGGGCGCTTCGAATACGGCGTCTTTAATTGATGGAATTGATGGCCAATTGCGCAAGCACAAAGGGTGATCCGAATTCGGAGGCTTGTTCAGTCGATCGTGCCAAGCACGAGGGGCACTTCAAATTCGGATTGTTTAATTGATGGCCAATTGTGTAAGCACAAAGGGCGCTCCGAATTCGGAGGCTTATTCGGCCGATCGTGCCAAGCATGAGGCGCACTTTGAATATGGAGTCTTTAATTGATGGCCATATGTGCAAGCAAAAATGGCACTCCGAATTCGAAGGCTTGTTTGGCCGATCATACAAAGGAGGAGGGTGTAATCTGAATTCAGAGTCTTCAATTGATGGCCAATTGTGCAAGCACAAAGGGCACTCCGAATTCGGAGGCTTTTTCAGCCAATCGTGCCAAGCACGACAGGCACTCCGAATTCGGAGTCCTTTTTACCATTCGTATGAGATCCAAGAGAATAAAAGCCAAGCTAAAGTCATTGATGAATTGAATAAATATATACATATGAGCGGAAACATAAGATAAACACGTGATTGCTACATACTTCAAAAATCCAAAAAGCATGGACAGTTCCCAGGTTGGTTAATGATAAAATTTGCGTAAGTGGATGAAATTCCATGGCCGGGGAAGCTTTTTGCCAGCCATGTCCAAGAGCTGATATGCCCCTACCCCAGCAATTGAGTCAATCTGATATGGGTCGTGCCAATTGGAGCCCAGCATGCCGTCAGCCGGATTTTTAGTGGCAGTAAGCACTTTCTTGAGAACCAACTCCCCTAAGACATAACGGCGCGGCTGTACGCACTGATTATATGATTTGGAGAGCTTCTGTTGATAGCGTGCCATATGCACAAGAGCCCGGTCACGACATTCCTCAATCAAATTTAAATCCAAGGCCAACATCATGTCATTCTGCTATATGTCCAATGCTTTTGATCTTAGAGTGGATAGGCCGATTTCAAGGGGAATAATAGCTTCGGTCCCAAAACATAAGGTGAATGGTGTTTCGCCGATAGGTCGCCTTGGAGTAATGCGGTGGGCCCAAAGTACACCAGGCAGCTCTTCAATCCACTTGCCCTTGGCCTTTTCTGACCGTTTCTTGACTCCATCCAGGATAACTTTATTGGAGGCCTCGGCTAAGCCGTTGCTCTGTGGATAGGCTGGTGAGGAGAAGTATTGTCTTTTTCCATATATGTCGCATAGCTCACGATAGACACTACAGTCGAATTGGGTGCTGTTGTCGGATATGAGCACTCGTGGTATGCCGAATCTGGTCATAATGTTCTTTTAGAAAAAACGTTTGACATCTACATCTCGAATGTTGTAGACACCCTATTTTTGACCATCCTCAAGACTTGGACGCCACCGTTTGAACACTCGGTGATCATCCATGTTCGTGTTCGTTTTGAGTTCCCGGAGGCTTCGGCCACGCGCCTTGTCTCAGGATCTCTTAACTTGCCTATTCTGTGCTTGGTTTTGCACCAAGGACTTGTGTTTTGTGCTTCTGAGGGTGGGAAAAGGCTTGTTAGCCATCCATGAAACCCACTGGCCGTGGCATGATGCCACCGGCCTTGTTTTTTTTTCTACCGACCAAATATTTGGTCGGTCGGTACTTTTGCTAGGTGTATCGGCTTTTTTGTGCGGTTGGCCGACCATTCATTTTGCCGATTGACTCCTTTTCTGGCCGATACCTCCTTTTCGCCTTTTTCAGGCATGGTGCATGCCAGCTGTGCCAGCTGGAGTGCACGGACTTGTCCTCCATACACGTGTATGGAGGATTTGCCCCTTTTGCACCCTTTTGTTCTAAGCTTCTTGAAGAAGCTTGCACCCTTTGCTCAAGCTAGCTTGGACCTTTTTCTTAGCTTCCTCAAGAAGCTTGAACCTTTGAGTTAGCTTCTCTTAGAAGCTTGACCTCTTTGACCCGTTTGCCTTAGCTTCTTTAAGAAGCTTAGGCCTTTGTCTTCCTTTATAAAAGGAGACCTCTCTTCTCCTTTGAGGAGGTTTAGCAAAATCAGAGTTATATAGCATATATACACCACTCTCTCTCTATATCTCCCTCTCTATCTTCATTTGTGTGTGTTAGAGGGCCTAAAAGGGTGTTTCGTTCTTAATTTTGCACTAAAACACCTAGTATTACACCATACTTCGGTTTTGGAGGTGTTGAAAGTTTGTTCTTGGAGTTTTGAGTTGGTTTTGATCAGAAAAAGGGGGCTGGACTTGCTGTTCTTGAAGTGCTCTTCAAGGGTAAACACTATTGCTTTATATTCCCCAATCTTGCACTAGCTTTTAACCTACTTTGCATGCTGTTTTGAGCTTTGTGTGTAAATGATAAAAACTTTGATTTTTTATGCTTAAGATGTTTCATTAAGGTCTCTTTTGTGTTTGGGGTCGACCTCCTCCTTTTAGGCCTTGTTTGGCCCCTTTTGTGCCTTCTTTGGTTGAGTTTTGAATACTTTCGTGTGTTGGCCTTCTCACCACTGAAATCCAGAGGATTTTCAGAAGTGAAGAAGAGGTTTTGAAGTCTTACATAGGGGAGGGACACCCCTCTACCTTTGTGTCTCATTTGTTCATGTTTTTGGCTCATAAGGGTAGCATGCATGCTTAGCTTTGTTTGGTCTTGTTTCAGAGGCTATTTAGAGTTTATTTAGCATGTTTTACCTCTGTTCTATGTTGGTTTATTGACCCCTTGCATGCATAATATACTTGCCTTGTATTCCTCCATTTTGCCTAGAAATGCATCTTGCCTTTAGACCTCCATGCTTGCATGTTCTAGCTTGACTTTATGAAGCTTTTGGTCATATTTCATCATGCTTAAGGTCTGTTGGGTGCTGATTTGATCATGTTTGCCATGTTTGGTATAGCCTCTTTGCATTTTGGCTTGTGAGCCTTGAGTGTGTGAGTCATTAGCTTGCATTACCTAGGCTATTTCAGTGATTTGGAATCACTTATTATGCCATTTCAGTCCTTGTTTTGTGCTTACATGCTTGCATTTCTTACCCTTTCAATACCTTGAAGAGATGTGATCTTATGCTCCATGTTAGGGCCTTGGTGTATGCCTGTGTGTTTGAGGCTTTGGGCTGCCATATCAGTGGGTTTTGGGGTGCATTTTGATGTATTATAACTCTATTTTTCATCACATAATCCATGCCATGTTTGGTTGAGGTGGGTGTAGAGCAATGCTCCCTTTCGTGGCTTTGAATGCCCCTTTGTTTTGGGCCCATTTCTTGGCATGTTTTGATCATGTTCTATGCATGCTTTAGTCTTGTTTTGGTTTAAGCCATTTTGGTCCTTTGGGGTTTTGTTGACATAGCTATGGTTTGGACCCCTTTGTTGGCTTCGAAGTTTTGGTCATTATTGCATGCCTTACTTGCATAACATGGTTGATTTGGCATCATCCTCTATGCCATTTCAGAGTTTAACATGTTGGTCTAATGTCCATGTTTATCATCTTTTGAGTGTTCTTGAAAGTTACCTTTTGTGCCTTAGCTTTAGGCCCATTGGTGTGCATGTTTGCATGAGCATTTTTCCGTCATTTGCATCATCTTTGGCCACTGTTTATGGCAAGGCTGAGGTCTGCCCTTTACGGTTTAAGTCCACCATTGCATGTTTTGACATGTTGCATTACTTTGGTTTCATACTTGCATTGTCTCATCTTTGCACGTTTGCATGTTGTTTAGCTAGTTGCATTCCATATCCTAGCTTGCATGATAGGTTGCATTGCATTATATCTTGCATGTTTGGCACATTGCACTTGGCATGTTTGTTACCTTAGCCTCATGTTGCATGCTTGAGACATGTTGCATACTTGCATTACATTTTGCTTGGTTTGGGGTGTCAAACCAGGCATGAGGAATGAGGGGCGTTCGAACTCAAAGTGACGTAACGCGCCTCAATCCTCGGTCGCCAATGTCCTTGATCTCAACATGATATGGCGTGTAGCACTCATGTGTTTTGTTGCATTCATTCACATTGAAATGCATACTTGACTTCTTGGACCATCACGCATTGAAATGCGTGATTGATGGTCCGAGGGACGAGTACCAAACTCCCTTGAGCCCATAGCATGATAGGGAGAGTGGCCATGCACACATTGCTTTGAAAATTCCATACCATGCACTGTTTGTCCTCTGCTGTTGTCAAAACAGGGCTCTGCAGGAAGAAATGGTCGGCCGACCACTTTTGGTGCCGGCCGACCATTAGTGTCCAGCCGGTGGTTCAACATTTGGTCGATAAGCCTATTCCCATGGCTGGTGGATTTGAATTGTGGCCGGTGATACTCCACAACACTCAGGGAGTGATTCAGAAGCATTCTCGAAACTTTCATAAATTTCAGAGGAGCAAGGCAATGTAAACAGAGGCAACAGTGGCATGGTACCGGGTTTCCAAGCGAGGCGAACCAAGCATGCATCATCCCATCATTTCGAGGTGGGGCTGCGGCCACTTTCCTTCTGTATTTAATTTGTTAATTAATTAGAAGCTTTGTAATATTTAATTAGCTAGAGTAGTTAATTATTTGTTTAATTTGTATTATTCTTTTGGTCCCTCCGAGCGAGGGCAAATGTGTAATAAGTGTTGGTGTGTGTGTGCATGTCTTCCCACCCCCATTTCTTTCTCCCTTTTACTTACCTACTTTTGATGGTTAGTACTAGGGCATATTTAATTTAGCATACCTTATGCTATGCATGCGTGCATTCATTCATCAGTATTGCATGCACCGGGCTCGACACATCATGCTAAGTACATAGTATTTCAAATCTAACTTGAATACATGTTACTTGTTGCATTTCACATGCCACCCCAGGCTTAGCCAAGCCTATTCTAGATTGCATTTTGCCTGTGATGCATTAGCCATTTAACATGGACTTGGATCATACGTTTGATTACTATATGTTTTCTGTTTTGGCTTGGAGTACTCGGTAAGCGTTTATGTTTTAGCATCATTGCATAAGTGTAAGTGTTAACATGACAACATGCTTACCATGTGGCTATATGCTTATGTGATATATCTGCCTGAATGCCTGTGGGTGAAAGTTGGATTGTTTGAGTTGGAACAACTCATCGAAATCCATGTTTTAGCCTACTTGCGAGTAGCAAATTTCAAGCCAATTTCCAAACAAACGGATATGCGATGCTTTGTTCCAAATTGGGCGATGTAGTCTATACTTTTGTGTTGTGCGCATCACATAGTAAGATTAGCTAATTAATCGGAATAAGAACGCATAATGTTTTCAAAAATAGATATCATGGTTAGTAGAGGCTGATCTTCGGATCGGACGAGCGGGGGTGCTCATAGTTGACCTTCCCCAATCGTACCCAAGTTCCTGAGCCGAGACAACTTTGGTGATGACGGACACGTGGCCTTAGGCAAATGAGTCAAGGTTTCCTAAATTCCCCCATAAAAAATATTTAGGTGGCGACTCTGTATCTGGCAAAGAAATCCATGTTTGGCACTTCTTTCTAAAAATCTGTTTCTCAAAACGATTTTCCGGATTTGGACTCTTTGGTTCAGATTTAGAACCGTGACAATTTGAGTCCTGAACTGCAGTGAGCCCCAAATGAACAAAACATGATTTCCCTCCTGGGACGTTCGGGGACGTCTACAGATGTGCGTCAATGGTTCTGCCTCGACCCATTTCGTGAAGTAATTCGTTGCAACAACCAGGAATCGTTTGTTTCCCGGTGCTCTTGGCAGTGGTCCGACGATGTCCAAACCCCATTGAACAAAAGCCCGAGGACTAGTGACGGAGTTCAGTTCTTTCTCGGGTAGATGAGTCAAGGGAGAGAATTTTTGGCATGCTCACACTTTTTTATGTAGCTATCTGCATCAGTCCGCATGGTAGGCAAATAATACCCCTGGGTTACGGCTCGGTGGGCTAGTGAATGCCCTCCAGAATGGGCGCTGCAACTACCTTCATATATTTCAGCCAAGAAATCCTCTACCAAGTCTGGGTGCACACATTCCAGATACGACTCTGAGAGAGATGTTTTATAGAGCTTTCCATGGGGGTCTAAAAAGTACCATAGGGCCTTATTCCATAGCTTATGGGCCTCTTTCTTATCCGCGGGCAGCTGTTCTGAAGATAAAAATGTGGTAATGGGATCCATCCAACTTGACCCCAAGTCAATAACATTGATGCAAATGGAATTCGGGAGACTAATACTCGGCTCACTGACAAATCCCATCTCAAAGGTCCACTTAACCTCTGAATTGATGGCAGAAGCCAAGCAAGCAAGAGCATCCACATGGGTATTTTGGTCATGGGTAATTTGATTCAGCACATGGTGGTCAAACTTCATGAGTAATGAGTTTGCCGTCTTCATGTATGCTGTCATTCGGTCATTCCTAGCTACATACTCCGCCTTCAGTTGATTGATAACCAACTTTGAATCACAGAAAACCTGTAACTGCTTAGCACCAAGTTGAAGCACGTTACGAAGGCCGATAAGCAAAGCCTCATATTCGGCTTTGTTATTTGATGTGTCGAAGCCGAGCTTCACCGCTTGCTTGATTACGGCACCCTCAGGAGTCATAATCACTATTCCGGCCCCGCAACTACGCTGGTTGGATGAACCGTTGAAGTACACCTGCCATTTATCTCCAACATACATTCTCCACTCCTGTTGGCGTTGGAAGGTTGGTTGCTCTGGATTTAAGTCGGCGTGACAGGCAGTAAATTCAGCAATGAAGTCAGCTAAAACCTGCCTCTTGATAGCCATTCTAGGAGAGTATTGAATGTCATATTGGCCGAGTTCTAACGCCCATTTGGAGACGTGCCCTGATGATTCCGCATTGGGAAGTACTGTTCGGAATGGGTAGTCCGTCAACACGATTATTGTATGGGCCTGGAAATAGTGCATCAATTTCCTGGTGGCCACCACTAGGGCCAAAATCAGCTTTTCCAGTGGTAGGTATCACATCTCGGCATCCACCATTGCCTTACTAACGTAGAAAATAGGTCGTTGCTTCCTAGATCTTCTTTTGAGCAATACAGCACTGATCGCACGATTTGAGACCGCAAGGTACATGGTGAGTTTGTCACCCGGCGACGGAGTTGTCAAGCGCAGTATTGAACAAAGATAAGCTTTTAAGCCATCTAGGGCGGTCTGGCACTTGGGAGTCCAAAGGAATGCTTTCCCCTATTGATGAGTATCAAAAAATGGTCGGCAACGATCCGAAGAACGGCTCATGAATCTGTTGAGGGCCATGGCCATCCCCATCAATTTCTATACTTCTTTGACTGATTGAGGGGAGCTGAGTTCCAAAATTGCTATAATTTGTTTCGGGTTAGCCTCCATTCTGCGAAAGTTCACAATATAGCCCAGGAATATGCTAGATTCGATACCGAATGCACACTTTGAGGCGTTAAGTTTCATCTTGTATTTCCAGAGGATGTCGAAGGTTGTGGTCAAGTTGGCTAAGTGGACATGCTTTTCTTTGGACTTTACTACCATATCATCGATGTATACCTCCATGGTACAGCCGAGTTGCTCCTTAAACATGGTGGTGACAAGCCTTTGATAAGTTGCCCCGACATTCTTCAGGCCGAAGGGCATAACTTTGTAACAATAAGTGCCCCTCGGGGTGAGGAATGCCATTTTTTCCTGATCCTCAAGACGAATGGCTATTTGATGGTATCCCCTGTATGCGTCCAAGAAGCTCATACGCTTGAGATGCGCAATTGCATCCACTAGTTGGTCGATTTGGGGGATAGGCCTTATTTAAGTCCATGAAGTCCATGTAGACACGCCAAGACCCATTTTTCTTCTTTACAACAACAGTGTTGGATAACCAGGTGGGGTAATTCACTTCACGGATTGCACCGGCCTCCAAGAGCTTGTCAACTTCTTTGAAAATGGCAGAAATATGTTCGGCTGTCGATCGACAACTCTTCTAGATGATGGGCTTAAACTTTGGGTCCACATTCAAATGGTGTTGTGCTACGTTGGGGTCCACTCCCGACATATCATAAGGCGTCAAGGCTAATACATCAATATTGCCAATTAGGAACGATATTAACTCCTAGCGTTCGTCGATATTCAGACAGACGCTGATCAGGAGGAATTTATTTGGTTCATGCTCGGCAACTGAGGATCTCGTAAGGAAGAATTTATTAGCATGGGGTTTTTCAACATCTTCGAGGTTCTCCCGGTCCGGAATTTCAATTAAATTGAACTCCAGCTCCGTTGGCTTTTTGTTAGGAACAGTAAGGTAGCAATCCTTTGCCGACTTCTGAGAGCCTCAAATCTGCTCAATGCCATGTTATGTTAGGAAGTGGAGTAGTTGGTGATATGTGCTTGGTATGGCCTGCATTACATGTAGCCAAGTTCTTTCCATAATGATGTTGTACGACGATGGCAGTTTAACAACCAGAAACTCCACGCCGAGCATCCTAGTGCTTGCACATACTGTAACCATGACCCTGCCTAGAGGGTATTCTAGATTGGCGTTGAAGCCAAACAATGGGTATGCTGCCAACAGTAGATCTAAATCTGTGAAGCCGAGTTTTAGAAACATCTTGTACTACATTATCTCTGATGTGCTTCCCTAGTCAACCAGAATGCGTTCAACAACAAATTTTTTTACTCGTAACTTGATAACAAAAGCATCGTCATGTGGGAGGATCAGCCCCTCCAGATTTGCATCATCGAAGCTAATATTGCCAGTCTGATGGGGTCGTTTGGTTGGTGTGGACGGCTTGGATGGGCATGGTTGAGATGTTTATGACTGGATCGTTGTAGTTCAACTTTTCGCGCTCCTTTCGGAAGACGAGGAGTCCTATAGTTCGGGCTCTACCTGTGGTTCTGAATTTGATTTCACAAGTGTAATGTGAAATAGTAAAAACACAAAAAAAAGTCCAAATCTGGCAATTCTTTTGGAAAATTGATATTTGAAATTTAGGAAACCCAAGACTTAGGAAACCCAAATAGACTGCTTTTCCAGATTTCAGAGTCGCCACCTAAATATTTTTGGAAAATTTAGGAAACCCGAGACTCGTGCCAAAGGCCATTAGTCTGTCATCACCAAAGTTGTCTCGGCTTGGGAACTTAGGCACGAGAGGGGAAGGTCATGAATTGAGCACTCCACTCGCCCGATCAAAGATCGGCCTCTACTAATCATGATGTGATTCTCATTTACATTATATGCTCTTGTTTTGATTTATTAAGTTTAACATACTATGTGAAGCTCATACAAATATAGACTAAGTTTGCAAAAGTTGGAACATTTTGATTTCATGTTTTATTTGAAAATCGCTTTGTGAATTTGCCACTTAGAAAAGTGGGCTTAAAATGGACATTATTGAAATTATCCCAAGTCAAGCAACAAGCCTTTATCCACATGCATTCAAACAGTTATATCATTTTAGGAATTAGCCTCATAGAAGTATGCTTTGACATGATAACACAAACATTCGATGCAATATGCTAAAACACAAAATTGCTCACTTAGTATTCCAAGCCAAAACAAAGCAAAATAATTAAAAAAAAAATGCATGCTCCTAATTAATGCAGCATGACTAAATGCAATGCACACATTATGTATTTTATAGGCTTGGCTATGAGCATGGCATATGATTTCATTCAAGACACGCGATAAAGTACGTATTCACGAAATGAATTTGAAGATTGATATTGGGTTAGTATGATGAGCCGAACCTTAGATGCATGCCAGACAATGGATGCGAATCATAAGAATGCTAATTTGAAAAATGATGTTCCTATACTAACCATTGTAAGCAAATAAGTAAAAGGGAGAAAGACGTAGGGTTGGAAGACACACAACTTATTACATAATTGGCCCTCGTACAAGAGGATGCAAATCAAAGTCTGAAAGCTAAATTAAACTAATTGTTACAAAACCAAATGAATGAATAAGCAAAGAATTAACTAGCTAACTATTCTATTACAACAAGGATAACTATGAGAAGTAAACTAGCTAAACTAGCCATAACAATTCCAAATAAACAAAAATAATAATTGCAACGCTAATAATTAACAAGACTAATTATAACAACAATAATAAATTAATTAATTAACTACAACAATGATCATAATGTAAGCAAGGATGCGCAAGGGTTGCATGCACAATGTCCAAGAACAGCTCTGTCTGCCCAGGCTTGCTCTGTTTCTCCTTCAGCCACTGCCATCTATTTTCTACAAAATACACTGCTGAACAAACATTGATGACCAGCCGACCCGTAATAAAGCTCGACCGGACCTAAAGAAGGCCGGTCATGCCTCAATGTCATGCAAAATTCTATTCTGTGCTCTGAAGTGAAAACAGTGCAAACATAGTGTTCTAAACTCTGTTTGTCCCTCTCACACTTCTCTGCCATGGGAAAGCCTCGAGAGAAGGTTGGAATCATTTCCAAATCCATTAATGAGCAAGTTAATTGCTTGATGATTTTGGGTACAATTTGGACAAAAATCAATAAATGCAATGAACAACAACCACCCCTCCATCATATCATAAAGTAAACTCAAAGAGGGAGGTAGAAATGCTTCAAGATTCATCAAAACATCATGAATTGATGTAAGACAACCCTTGACACAACGGATTCGGCATAACGGCCGGCCGAACCCTAAGCAATATAACTCATTTTCTTTATGTGAGTTGGTTCATTTTTAGCCAAATTCATTAGTCTTTACCATCCTTTAATTCATTAAGTCCAAGATGATTGTTACGTCCACTAAGTGAGAACTATGTCGAACGAGAGGTGATTCTCAACATGAAAAAGAGACTACACCGCTGGCAATGAACCTCCATAGAGATTAAGCCATTAAGCATAAGTCGCTGGTTTATGTTTTGAATAACCATCAACAGATTGAAACAACTCTCAAATGAAAGAGATGGATTGCAAGTTGATTATTAAAATGAGGTTCCTAAACATGGAAATGAGTTAAAGAAAAGCCTAGAACAATATAGAATAAGCTATGTATGCAAACTTATGAAGAAATGCTCAAGCTAATCAAAGCATGAACTATTTAAACAACCTATAACAGCTCTAAAACAGCCCTCAAGGCATGGAAAACAATGGCTCAAAGTGCATAAAAAAAGCCTAAAAAAACTAATCAACAAAGTGAGAAAACATGACTAGTAAGCAAGAACAAGGAGGGGTAGCTAGTCCCTCTACTTTTGAAACCTCAAAGCATGATTTTTAGCCTTTTTCTAACTCTGAAAATCAGTTTAGAGAGCCAAGAAAAAAGACGTAAAAGTAAGGGTTTGAGCTATAGGTAAAGGTGCAGAAAGAGTGTAAACTCTCCCTACCCTTTTGGAAGCTCTCCAAACCCAAACTCAAACACTTGGAATAGAATCAAAACAACATAAAACTACAAAAACTAGATAGTAAATGAAAGAACAAGAAGTAAAAGAGAGGATGACAAGCTTATGCCTCTCAAAGAAGTGAGCTTTGCTTATGAATTAAACTAAGTCTCACCACCATCTCAAGCTTGAATTATGGTGCTCAAGGCTCAACCAAGGTTCCTAGACCAAGGTGTGAAGGTATATATGGTGTATGGATGTAGGTTCAAGGTGATAGGTTTTGTTAAAGTGTTTCTTGCACAAGAAGAAGGAGAAAAAGGAGCTCTCAAGGTGATGTAGAGGCTTTTTAGAAATTCTCCCACCCTCAAAACAGATATATATGGTCATTTTTATGGAATTTGAGCCAAAAATATCATAAATATCTTCAAAAATGGACAGCAAGCGGGCTCCCGCCTAGAACAGTGTTTCTCGCTACTAAGGCACAACTGGTATAGCTTGCTTGTTTTCCTTCTTGGAGGGGTTTAGTCTCCTCAGATACGATAGCCCTATAGTTCGGACTCCCGTGGTTCTGAATTTGATTTCACAAGTGCAATATGAAAATAGATAAGCACAAATGAGTCCAAATCTGACAAATCTTTTGGAAAATCGATTTTGAATCAAGAATGACAAAAATGGACTGCATTGCCAGATTTCAGAGTAGCCACCTAAATATTTTGGGAATTTAGGAAACCCGCAACCCGTGCCAAAGGCCACTTGTCCGTCATCACCAAAGTGTCTCGACTCGGGAACTTAGGTATGAGAAGGGAAGGTCATGAATTGAGCACTCCATTCATCCGATCAAAGATCGGCCTCTACTAATCATGATGTGAGTCTTATGTATAGTATATTCTCTTGTTCTGATTATTATGATATCTTTGCTATGTGATGCATACAAGTATAGACTAATTTCACGAAATTTGAAACGTTTTGATTTCATGTTTTGAACATGTACCACTTAAAAAAATGATCTCATATATAAATTAATCAAAATATCCCAATTTAAGCAAATAGCCTTCATGCACAGGCATTCAAACAGGTATATCAACTAAGCATTTAGCCTCATGATAAATATGTTTGATATGGTAGCAATCACACGCATGTAATATGCTAAAGCAAAAATCCTTACCCCAAATGTCCGAAGGTGAGCCAAAAGAAAGAAAATAGTTAGAAAAAATGCATGATCCTAAATAATGCAACATAACTAATGCAACACAAACAACATGCAATTAATAGGCTCGAATATTAGCATGGCATGCGAGTCAATTCAAGGCATGTGATAGTGCATGTATTCAAGTAAGGAGTTTGAAATTGACATTTGTTTAATATGATGAGCCGAACTTTTTGCATATAAAACGAATGCATGCAATTCATGGAAAATGCTAAGGAAAACATGATGCTATATACTCTCCATCATAAGCAGATAAATAAAAGGGAGAAAGCATGGGGGTTGGAAGACATACACAAATTATAACATATTTGTCCTCGCGCAAGAGGGTCCGAATGTCAAAGTGTCCGAATTAACTACTTATTACAAATCCAAATGAATTAGCAAGATAAATTAACTAATTATTACAAATTCAAATTAATATAAGTAATAATTATGACATATTACTATTAAAGCATTGAATCATAGGCACGGGAAACAAGGAGCTACACGTATATGAATAAGAATATCCTTTCGAAAACTCTTTGTTTACTGTTAGTTTTTGTTCTATTTCGCAGTCAAAAAAATAATTTGTTTTCACCCCAGCCTCTTTTCTATTCTACCAAAAGAATGACACTGCCTGTAAAAAGTGGAGTGGCTGGCCGGATGAAAGGGTGACCGGCCGGTCACTGATTTTTTGTACTACCCTGCTGCCACAGAAAAGAAACAGAGCACAAACAGAGTGTTTCCAGGGGATGTTTATCCTCTCTGCTCCACCCTATCATGAACAAATCAAGGGAGGAGTAGAATCGATCCACAAATCATCAATGGTCGCAAGGTTATTGCGTGATGTTCCATGGCTCGATGGGACAAAGGCTCAATGAATGAAAAGAAAAGACCAACAGGACATCTTGTTTTACCTCTTTTAACCCATTTATTAGCCCTTTTTAATTACCTTGCCATTCTTTGGATTTTAGTCCAAAAATGGGAGTTATGTCCACTAAAATAAGAGATGTGTCAAACAAGGAATTGCTCTTGGCATGAGAGAGATGTAATGCCCTGGTAATGAACCTCTGAAGAGATTAAGCCATTTAGCATGGAAAGTCTCTTTCTCATGCTAAAAACAACATATATGGGACTTCAATTCACTACTTTCAATTAGATTACAACAATATACAATATAACAATAAATCAAAGCAAAAAATCAAAATAAGTAAGAAATGCAAGAAAATGAAAGGTTTGTGAAATTCACCTTCCAAGGAAAGGATGAACTCCTTAGTTCACAAACTCCCTCTTGATCACCCTCAAGTGTAGGAAATGCGTTTTCAAATCCTTAATTCGATATTATGGAGTTTATGGAGTTTATGATATGGAAAGTGGCTAATTCTCTAGTTTTTCTCACTTTCAATCATTAAACATTCTTCCTTATGATCAAGGCAATTGATCTTTGGCTATATCAGAATTTTTGGAGTGGTTTTGGTGTATGGAAATGAGGAATTTCAGTAGCTATGGAAGCTTGGAAATGTTTTGGCTCAAGGTTGAAATGTAGACAATTTTTCCTCTTTCGCCCTTTTTTCTCTCTAACTCCCTTGAATAATTTCTCTCTCTCTCTCTCTCTCTCTCTCTCTCTCTCTCTCTCTCTTTTCTATATCCCTCCTCTTGAATATATGATCTGAATGTATAAGCCATGTAGGAATAAACGAGTCAAGGAATGGGGGACAAGGTGGAAGAAAAAGGTGGTAGGCATGACAAGGATGACAAATGATGATCAAGACTTTGTTGCTGTTGATTCATCCTTTATGACAAGGCCAAAACCTTTTTTGATAATGGAGGGTGAGTGGAGATAATGGAGGATGAGTGAGTGCACTTGAATGGATTAGAAAACAGGTAAATGGGGTGTCCCAACCGAGCCAAAACCAAGAAAAATGAGGCAGCTGTTGTTTTGGGCCGAGTCAGCAAAATCTACTATCAAGCCTAACTTTAAACGGGCATATCTCCCTTATCCAAACTTGGTTTTAGGTGATTATTGGGTCTGAATTGAAGCCTCAAAAGTCTAATTTCTAGTGGTGGTGGCCTCACATTTAAATTCCAAGTGTACAAAGAGATATGCCTAATTTAGTGAAGGTTGTTCATTTCCCTCAGGCCAACTCAACAAAATCTACTCCTTAAGCCCAACTTCAAACGGGCATATCTCCCTTATCCAGACTTGGTTTTAGGTGATTCTTGGGTCTAAATTGAAGCCCCAGAAGTTTATTTTCAAATTGTGGTAGCCTCATATTTAAATTCCAAGTGTACAAAGAGATATTCCCAATTTAGTAAAGGTTGTCTATTTCCTTCTTAATGATTTGATGCTCATCCTTTTCCTAGACCAGTTTTCTTCCATCCCCTTCTATTTTCTTTAACTCCAAACCTATAAAGAAGATGTTTTTAAATATTTATGCTCAAGAGGACCTTTGGTCACTTGAGCGGTCTGCAAAGCTTATAAAAATACTGGTTGGCCTTAATGTTCGCTCGAGCGGTAACTTTTCCGCTCGAGCAGCCAGCAAATTTCTTGTGCTTTCAAAATCAACAAAATAATTTCCAAACACATTTTCAAAACCTAAACTCTTGTATGAACCAATTTAAATATGTAATTTTATTAATAAAGATGAACCCATAACTAATTTTTCAATTTTTAATACAAAAATCTCTTTGATCATTAAGATTAAAACCAATAATTTCATGAATATAACAATTCCAACATTCTTCTTCTTTGTTTTATAAAACATAAATTAAAGGTATAAAGTCCTTTCAAAATATTTACAACTAAGAAATTTAAATCAAAATAAAACTATTTTTTGATTCTCAAATATAAATTATAATTTATTTCCAAAATTTGTCTAAATTTAGATTTAATTTATTTTCTCCATATCAAACCCAATTTCAAACCCACAAAATGCTCAATTTATACTTTAACTTCTACAATTTGAATTTAATTTAATTCCTTCACCCTTTTACTAATTTCTTTGAAATTACATGAAATTGGTTCTTAACTCTTTTCTATTTTCCTTTCAATCATGAATTTGGAGTTATGAAACTTTGCATGTATGAAATTAAAATCAAAACTAAATAATTTTAATTAGAATACCTCTAATTTGGATTATTATTAACTTTCTTCCCATCAAACCCAAATTCAAATCCATAAACCTTTAAACATGAATTAAAATCTCAAAACCTTGAAATCCTATTATGCATGTTTAATTAGAGTATTAAACTTGTAGAATTTGCCCTTGCATATAACAATGAGGCTTAATTCCATGCAAGATTACATCATCAAACCCAAAATAATTAATTTCCATAACCATGAACCTACCTTAATTTCTTCATCTTTTGTTTTTTTCTAATTTCTTCCAAATTATATGAAATTGAACCCAAACTCATCTTTAATTCAAGTGTAATACAAGGATTCTACAAAATTCAAGCTTGAAATCCTTACCTTTAATCTTCAATTGATGTATTCTTGACAACTTCTTCACTTCTCCTAGCTTCCATGGTTTTTCTTCAAAATTTCCAACAAGTTCTAAGGAATTGAACTCTCTCTCTCTCTCTCTCTCTCTCTCTCTCTCTCTCTCTCTCTCTCTCTCTCTCTCTCTCTCTCTCTCACTCGGCTGTTCTATTCCAACCAAAAACAAAACATAGATGATGTATAGCTCTAAGGCTTTAATACATAGCCTATCCTTTTCTTGATTTCATCTATTCCATTCTTCTTCTTCTTCTTCTTCTTTTCTTCTTTTTTTTTTTATTTATTAAAATGGTGGGACACTTGTCCACCTTAAATTAATCCATGAGGTGATGTATTTTAGGATTAGTTTAGAACACTAATTGTACATTAGCTTAGTTAATTATGACTAATTATAATTCCCACATAATTTAATTAGTTTAATTTGACTTTCATTAAGGCCCAATTAATTATATTCAATATTTACCATTCTGAATCAGATTTTTAATCTAACTCCCAAAAGACTGCAAATATTAAATTAAAGTTATTACCATCATCAATTTCGATTTCCCAAATCATCTTAGGCATTCAATTTTTGATCAGACACCAAATTTTCGTCAATAAATTACATATTCAAATTGGACATCCCATAAATAAATTTAATTCATGATAATCACGATTCTCAATCTTCATAATTTAATTAACTTAATTAACTCCAATTTGGACCTAATTAATCAAATCTCAATTTCACTAAATTGAATCGAATATTTAATTAAACTCCCACGTGGTTCGATACTTGAAATTAAACTGAATCAACTCATCAATTTTACCTTCTTGAGCCACTTAAGTTTTTAATTTCTAATTCCAAAATAAAGCATCAATAGAATCATTTATGAATCAACCTTCATAATTTTTATAAATCCCAGATTAAATTAGAATAATTAACAATTAAAAATTCAAATCTCCTTAATTAATTAAGTGGTAATCACTATATGTGGTGGGGTCGTCACAGCTTTCCCCCCTTGGGAAGTTTGGTCCTCCAAACTTAAGATACTTGTACCGAAAATCAGTCATATAACTTGGTCTCACATCATTTCCTCCCCTAGGTGACTTCTTTTTCATTGGACTTTCCTCACATAAATTGAACTGATTCCTAATCACTTAATGGTTAATAACCCAAATTGGCGATTCATTATTGTCTCTATTGACGTTAATCACATAACTTATATACTTTAATTCATCAATCTATAATTCATATACTTCCGATAATATGAGATTCATTTTAAGGAATGTTCATAATTCTCCTTATTTTTCAAACAGATCAAAATATTTCGCTATTGACATGTTAGATTCTTCAAATTAAATTTAATAGTCAATGCATTACTAATAGCAAATACAAGTTCTTGGTCTTTCGGGTCTATTGACAATAATAGTTCTGACATTATTCCTACGCAATTCGTAATTCATTATTTTCCAGAAGAATGGTCATTTAACTTTCATTGACCATGCCAAAGGTTCATAAGTTACGTATATAATGTAGTATCCCCAAAATAAGGTTTCACATGCTGATCTATAACAGAAATTTCCAAATTATATGGAAATGTATTCACATATTAATGGTCTTAGTTTCAAACAGACATCTTGGGTACCAATTATGATGGTAATTTCAAAACAGAAGGGCAGATCGGATTCAAAACAGAAGTGTATCAGAGTCATAACAAGAGCATATTTCATAGAAATTCATTAAGCCTATTGCAAGTAACAGATGTTCTCTTGTACTTATATAGTGGCAGACAGTCATACAGATCAAAGCAGAACTTTACATACTTCTATTAAATTAAAATTAATGTTTTTGTCAATCTTTCTCATACTATTATTTGAAAGTGGTGATTCGATTCACAACAGGCCTACGTTTACGCGGTCATTAGCTTCCTTATTTACTTAAGATTACTCTAACACAAGTAATTCAAATTACATTGTCTCCATACTTATTCTAAATCTTGTATCTGTATAGATATATTCATTAACATTGATAAATTGTCACATGGTAACTTAGGGCTAAATTTTAAACTTTCTCAGACCATTACAATTAGCTGACTGAAATTCTTACGTTCCCAAATGTTCTTTAAGAAATATATGTTTGTCATTCTAATGAAATTCATTTTCTTATTTTCCATTATGTTTTTTTTTTTCTTTTTTCTTCTTTTGTTTTGGTTTTTTTTTTTTTTTTTTTTTTTTTTTTTGCACTAGAGTTGGATTTTCTTTACAATGAGTTAGGCTTTCTAAATTAAGATTCAAGATCCAAATTCAATTATGTACCCATACTATCATAACATCTTTCCTTTCCAACCATTATTTGGATATGAAATCTCCATATATATATATATATATATATTGGTCTATATTTGTCTTTGTAGCATAAGTAAATTATAAATGTTTCTTTCAACATTATCAGAAGGTTCAATAATGATAGGATTTTAATAAATTGGGTTTTTCCTTTCTAATTCTCAGAGGTTTCAGTCTCCTAACGTGGAGTACAAATTTTCCTTCTATTCAAACAAGTTCCCAAAAGCATATAACTTTGTTAGACTTAAGCAGAAGTCCTAATTATTTTTCCACATTCATCAATTTATCAAGTCTTGCTCACATTCTTCTAATTTTGACAATATCAGGTTAAGTCTTAAATATCCAAGTAATGGTTCCTAACTTTATTAATTGTTCAAGTATGAATATTGCTATGTCGAAATAACTTAAACACTGTCTTTTCTCCTCTCCTTTTTTTTTTTTTTCTTTTTTTGATGGGGGAAAAATTCTTCCAGATTCATAATTCAATATATAATAATTGGTCACTTTCAATGTTTTCAATGGTTCCATAACGATATGATTTCAGTAAACTAAGTCTTACTTATTCGAACCTCAAGCACGAAAATTTTCATCGGCTTAAATCGTTTAGTCTTTTACTTAGCCCAAGTCTTAGCGATATTATGGTAATCTTTAGCAATTGGGTTCCATCTTCATCAAATATTAATTAAGACCAATTAAAATAAAATCACACACAGATAAACTTTTAACTTCAAGTTTCTATACATGCATTTAAAGCATTCCTACTAGTTCCTAATTTATAGTTAAGTACTAACCTTAACCAATTAAATCATTGAGTTTTCTCCTTGGTTTTAGAATAGTCTTTTACTAGATGCCCCATCTTCACGCACTTGAAACATGCTCTGGTAAGTCGATGACACAACCTATAGTGATCCAGGTCTTTGACACGTCCTTGTGGTGTTCTGGACTCGAATTTCATGGTTAGAAAGTATTATCTACGTCTTTTCTTCCTTCCACTCTTTGAGTTTGAGTTTTGGGATGTCTTGGGAGTGTTTGAAACTAGTTAGTTGCAAGTTGTTCAAACTTTTGTCGTCTAGAATTTTGGCTCTTCGCTCGAGCGAGGCTTCTTCTGCTCGAGCAAGCTTTATGAGCTCCTAGTACTTTTGCAGAAAAGAGTCCATTGCTCGAGCGAAGCTTCTTGCGCTTGAGTAAGGAGTGCGTCTGAAAAACTTCTGAAGCTTGGTATTTTACGCTCGAGCGACGCTTCTTGCACTCGAGCGAGGTGCCCTTTTTGTGTTAGGTCGCTCAAGCGAGAACTCCTTCGGTCGAGCGAGCCCGGCGTATATCAGTCACCAGCAGTGCCATTTTGCTTCACTTTGGTTTCCTTTTCACTCAAAAATACTAAATCTGCAACTTCTCTCTCTAGAAGTCACCTTCTCTCTTTGATTTCTCCAAATCCATTGGGATTTAGGCCTAAGTTCTTCACCAAAGTTGGTTATCACCTCGAGGGCGTCATTGTGTGTAGTGGAGATCGAGTTTAGGCATCATTGATTTTGGGGTTTCATCTCAATCTTTCTTCAAAACTTGAGGTAGGGATTTTCTTTGAGTTATATATATGTTTTTGCATGATCTAGATGATTTTCAAAATCATCATTTGATTAATTTTGGAAAATAGGTTGTTGATTCAAGAAGATGAGTGATTTTGAAAGTTGGTCTACTTTCTAATTTTTTTTTATCAGAATTGAGGGTTTTGAACTATGTTGCAAAAAGAAAGATGTTTTCGGTGAGATCTTCTTAAATATTAGAAAATGGATGGTTTTGGTGAAAGAAGCTAGAAATTGGGTTTTTTTTTTTTTTTTTTTGAAAGATGTTGAAAATGTTTGGGGAGATGTTGTTATATTTATTTTGTGTGCTAAAATAAATGATGTTTTGAAAAATTGTTTATTTATTTACATAAAAATGATGTTTTTCATGGAATATGATGATTGTAGAAGTTTTGGAAATTGTTGTTTAAAAGTGTTGATATAGTCTTGAGATGACTAAATTGTTGAGATTGCTTGAAGGTGGAAATTTTGTTATCCCTTGGATGAATTGAACTAAGAGTATTTATTCATCATGTGAAATTGCATTTGAATGGAGAAATGGAGATTTTTTATCACAATGGAAATATTGTGTGAAAATATTGAAAGTGGAAGAAATATTGCATTGTATTATTAACCATTGCATTGGCATATCAATCCATTTGTTAATGAAGAGCTTTGAAATTTGATTTGAAAACTTGCATTGAGAAAAGAACGTTGAGAAACAAGTTTTCATCAGTTGACTTTGGGGTAAATATGGTGGTAAGGCTTGATAGGTGATGTAGATGAAATTGAATAGGTGTCGAGCCTTCCAGTTAATACTGGTAAAAGTGACAGATTATAGGTGTTGAGCCTTCCAGTCAATGCTGGTAAAAATGACAAATTGGTAGTACTTCTATAGACTACTTGCAAACACAGACCTAGGGATTACCAGAGTAGTATTTACCGCCCCTTGAATAAAATTGAGAAGAGTTGAATTATTGAAATTACATGGCATCATTGAGCATGATGGTTTTCAAAAGATGAAGATGTGTTTTATTTTCAAAAGGGCACAGCATGGCACATGCATTCATCTCTTGAGACTTGTATAAAATGTATATATTTTGTTAAGGATTTCCTATTGGGCTTTATGCTTACCCTACGAGATTTTTGTGCAGGAAAGGACATCGTGAATCCACCCAACTGAGGGCGTGGAAGTGTGTATGTTGGAAGCACAATGCTCTTATTATGCGTGACTCTATTTTGTAAGCCAAGGGCTTTATTTGTGTTGGTTTGTACAACCGATTTGAGTAACCGGGCTTAAGCCTTGGAAACTTGTAAACTCATAAGGGTATTTATTTGTTTATGATATTTGATTTGGATCATGTAATGCAAGTGTGAGGATTTATATCCAGTTTTTATCTGAAAGAGCCATGAATATTGTGCTTTCATTTGGGCATGAAAATTGGGGCCTTACAACTTGGTATCAGAGCTACCGGGTTCAAATACTTGGAGCTCATGGGAAGTGGTAGTTTTACCACAGTGGGTTCAGGATTGCAGGATAGGAAGTTGCATGATAGGGTGATGTTATACAATTTGTGACCATGTGATAACATGTTTATGCGGTTATATGAGTGTGGAATTGAACTTTTTGTATGTTGTTTACGCCTGTTAAATTCCTTGAGATCTTCTTAGAAGGGTACTTGATCAATACTCATTCTACTAAGAATTCTTGATGTTTCGTGGAACGAATTTCATCATAAAAGAATAATCCATATGTGTTTACATGACTAAGTGCTTGTGTAGAATGAAATTGAAATGTCTATATAGTAGAGAAATATATATAGAATTGTTGTGATTAGATAGGTGATGCAAGTTATGAGCACATATGGGTTAGTGTGCTAAATTATTTCTTTGTCCTTTATAAGATGTCAGGAAGAGGTGAAAACCGTGGTGGTAGAGCAGGAAACGTGTTAGGGCCCGTCGGGGTGTGCATGAGATACCGGTTCATGGGGTTTCGGTATAAGAGGAAGCGACAGGCCAAGCTTATGCGGCCGAACCAGTGGGTCAAATCGCAATAGGGACCCTAGCCAGAGAGATAGCGAGGGCTATGAATTTATTAAGGGCAGAGAACCAAGCTCGAGAGAACGCTACGAGTTTCCTTACTCGAGAGTTTTTGTAGGCCAAACCAAATGAGTTCCTTGGTGGCCACAAGCCCAAGAAAGTAGATGAGTGGCTCGAACAAACTATGAAGACATTCGAGATGCTTCACATTGAAGATGGTGAACTGAGGGTGACTCTAGCGAGTTAGTATCTAAAGGGGTATGCGGGCTAATGGTGGAAGTACTCCAAGGGTGGAGTAGAACTGACTTGGGAAGTGTTTGTGATTGCTTTCCAAGATAAGTACTTACCTCCCCCTACGGGGAAGAGATTGAGGCAAGAGTTTCTGGACCTCAAACAAAATTTCACGTCTGTGGCCGAGTTTGAGGCGGCCTTTTCTAGTTCGTCCCGATTTGCACCGGAGTTGGTGGCAACAAAAGAGCGCCGTTGTCTCGAGTTTGAGAAGAAGTTAAGAACCAAGATCTTGTACAAAATTGCTAGAAATATGATCCAGAACTATGCCCGTCTTGTGGAGGCGGCAGCACATGTAAAGGTTACTGTGCAGGCTGAGGAGGAGAAACTTCGGGGTTCAAAGTCTAGGGGCCAAGAACCCCAAGGAGACTATAGGCAGAATAAGAGGAGCAGGGGCAACTTTTTGTCCTAGTCCCAACCGTAGCAGTCTAGATATACTTTTCCTTTTCCTAGTTCGGGCTTGGGAAAGAGTACACAAAATGGCTTCTCTTGTTTCAAGTGTGGCCAACCAGGTCACAAAGCCTTTGCATGCCTACAGAAGGGAGGAAGGCAATTGATGTTACCACCACCACCTAACTGATCTCAAGGCCAGCCCCAGAATAAAAGTCAGGGGTTTAATTGTTTTCCATGTGGTCAACTGGGGCACATGAAGAGAACTTGCCCACAGTTGGGAGGCGCATCTGGCACATCAGGGTTGAGGCAGACTCAGAGCCACCAGCAGGCTCATTCAGCTTAGACCTCACGAGTTAACCAAGGAGCTACCTCGGCTCAGTCCATACACTAGGCCTATGCTCCGAGAGAGGAACAAGTTTATCAGGGGCCACAGGGGCGTGTGTATGCTATCATCGCACCAGAGCAATTGCCAGGGACCTCAGTTGTGAGACGTATTTTTGTTGTGTGCAGTACTTTGGCTAATGTATTGATAGACACGGGTACGTCTCATTCATTTATATCTGCTGCATATGTTTCTGCATTGGGGTTAGAGATGGCACAGTTAGCGACTCCGCTCAGAGTAGAGTCACCTGTTGGGGGTGTGGCTGATTTAGACCGGGGTTGTCATGATTGTGTGATAGAAGTTGCTGGGCATCGACTTCCATTTGCTTTTATGTTGTTAGACATGTCAAGTTTTGATGTCATCTTAGGCATGGACTGGTTATGTTCGTACCGAGCCGTGATTGATTGCTACCGTCAGAGAGTTATAATTTGCACCTCGAGTGGTGAGTGTCTTTGCTTTCTGGGAAATCGAGTTGATAGGGTTTTGTCGCCAGTCTTTGACCATCATAGCAGGAGCAAGCTTAGTGGCCTTCTTGCAACTCTCTTGAATAGTGACAGTGACGGGGCGCGTGTTGAATTGCCAAGGGTAGTTTGTGAGTACTCGGATGTCTTTCCCAAGGATCTTACTAGTTTGCCACCCCACCGGTAGATAGAGTTCTCCCTTGACCTAGTGCCTGGCACGACATCGATTTCCATGGCATCGTATCGATTTGCACCGGCCGAATTGCATGAGTTGAGGATTCAACTCCAAGAACTTTTAGACAAGGGCATCATTCTCCCTAGTACATTGCCTTGGGAAGCACTAGCTCTCTTGCGAAGAAGAAGGATGGGTCTTTGTGGTTGTGTATTGATTACCGCAAGTTGAATCGGGTTACCATTAAGAACAAGTATCCTCTACCTAGAATTGATGATTTGTTTGACCAACTTAGAGGGTCTCGTTGCTTCTCAAAAGTAGACTTGAGGTCAGGGTACCATCAGTTGAGAGTTCGAGAGGAGGACATCCAGAAAACGGCCTTTCGTACGCGTTATGGCCACTATGAATTCCTTGTAATGCCTTTTGGGTTGACTAACGCACCGGCTTCCTTTATGGATTTGATTAATAGAATTTTTCTGGAATACTTAGACCTATTTGTGGTCGTCTTTGTGGACGACATCTTAATTTATTCAACCTCCGAGGAGGAACATGAGGCTCACTTACGGGTAATGCTCGAATTGCATAAGGAGCACCGTTTGTATGCTAAATTTGTTAAGTGCGAGTTTTGGCTCACCGAGGTAAAGTTTTTGGGGCACGTAGTGTGAAGTGAGGGAGTAACTGTAGACTCCTCAAAGATAGACATGGTACAGGATCGGGAACAACCTAAGAATGTTTTTGAGATCCGAAGTTTCTTGGGGTTAGCAGGGTACTATCGATGCTTTGTAACGGACTTCTCTAGACTAGTTGCACCTTTGACTAAGTTGACTAGGAAGGGTGTCAAGTTTGTGTGAAATGAGGCTTGTGCAAAGTCTTTCCAAGAACTTAAGACTAGATTGACTATAGCACCGGTCATAACAATTCCAGAAAGGGGTTTGGATTACAACGTCTATTGTGATGCGTCCGGGGATGGACTTGGTTGTGCCTTGATGCAAGAGGGAAAAGTTGTGGCCTATGGTTCACGACAATTGAAAATTCACAAGAAGAATTACCCCACCCATGATTTAGAACTAGCGGCGGTAATTTTTGCCTTAAAAATTTGGAGGCATTACTTGTATGGTGGGAAGTTTGAGATCTTCACCGATCATAAGAGTCTAAAGTATTTTTTTTCTCAATTGGACTTGAATTTACGACAACAGAGGTAGATGGAATTTATGAAGGATTATGACTTTGAGTTACACTAACATCCGGGGAAGGCCAATGTAGTGGCCGACGCTTTGAGTCAGATATCGGTGAAATCTGTGTGTAGCTTGGAAAGTGTGGCCATTCAGGAATGGGAAATGCTAGGTGTTATTGGCAAGTTCGATTTACACTTGGGTGAATCCAAGGAGAGTGCTACATTGTTTACTTTGAATGCTAAACCTACCTTGATTAGTAAGGTCATCGAAGCACAACAAGGAGATCGTGATGTAGAATCAATCCGTGTTAAAATTTCCAGTGGGAATGAGGAGAAAGATTTGAACTTTCATTCAGATCTGAGTGTACGTTACTTAGACCGTTTGTTTGTACCAAAATCTTGTACAAAGGAAGTGCTTCGGGAGTTCCATCACTCACGCCTTGCGGTGCATCCGGAAGGCACAAAAATGTGTCAGGATCTTAGTCGCCAGTTTTGGTGGAGAGGTATGAAAAAAGATGTAGTTGTGTTTGTATCGAAGTACCTTACTTCTCAACAACTGAAGGCCGAACATCAGAGGCCAGCAGGTTTCTTGCAACCCTTGCCTATAGTAGAGTGGAAGTGGCAACATGTTACGTTGGACTTCGTTGTGGGCCTTCCGAGGACTTATGGGGTGGTGATGCCATTTGGGTGGGTAGTATATCGGCTGACTAAGTCGGCGCATTTTATTCCTATGCACGTAAGTGACTCAATAGATTATCTTGCCGACCTATACATTAAGGACATAGTGAGGTTGCACGGCGTCCATGTGACGATTATTTCGGATAGAGATCTGCGTTTCATTGCTCGGTTGTGGCAGAGTTTGCAGAATACCTTGGGCACTAGATTAACCTTAAGTACTGCGTATCATCCCCAGACCGGCGGGCAGTCCCAGCGTACTATTCAAATCCTTGAAGATATGCTTCGAGGTTGTGTCCTTGACTTTTCGGGTTTGTGGGAGTGGCACTTGCCCTTAGTAGAGTTTGCCTATAATAATAGTTTCCTATCGAGTATTGGCATGGCACCATTTGAGGCCTTGTATGGTCAACCGAGTAGATCCCCTGTGTGTTAGGCCGAGCTGGGTGATGCATCTTTGTTAGGTCCAGAGTTGGTTCGGGAAACGACGGAGAAAGTGTTACTTATCCATAAGAGGCTAGCTTCGGCTCAGAGTCGCCAGAAAAGTTATGCCGACCGTAGGAGGAGACCCATGTCTTTTGAAGTAGGGGATCATGTCTTTTTGAAGATATCACCTAGAAGGGGTTTGATGAGATTTAAGAAGATTTGGGAAGTTGTCCCCTCAGTTTATTGGTCCTTTTGAAATCCTTGAGCGGATTGGGGAGGTTTCTTATCGCTTGGCATTACGGCCACAGCTTTCTAGTGTTTCACAAGTGTTGGATTGGACCGACATAGAAGTAGATGAGGATGCCTCGTATGAGGAGAAACCGATGAGAGTCTTGGATAGACAGGACCAAGTCTTGCGAGGCAAGACAATTCCCTTGGTAAAAGTATTGTGGAAGCATCACGAGGTCAACGAAATGACTTGGGAACGTGAGTTGGAAGTCTGAGAGAAACATCCGGATTTGTTTGTTGATGCATGAGCACATAATGGGGATTTGGTTATGTTAGTGAATAGTATGGGCATTCTATATGTTTTAACTTATGAGTTATTGTTGTTTTGAAAAAAAAACATGGATTCAATATAATCATGGCATATGTTTTGAGAATATGGAATATTGTGGGTGTGGTATCACTTTTGGAAGCATTGTGTATGCGGTGTAAAAACTTCTGAAAATTTCGACTTTGATTAAAAATCGCAAATATTTTGGGAAATTGTAGATTTCATTTTGATTAAGACTTGTGAGTCAAGTTGTTGGGAATGGATGACCAGAGAATGGGTCATGGTGTTGTAATTATAAGAATAGCCTTGTTGTGGCTAGTGTAATTATGATTTTGGACTTAATTTGAAGTTTCGGGGACGAAATTCTTTAAGGGGGAAAGGTTATAGCGTTCCAGGTCTTTGACCCGTCCTTGTGGTGTTTTGGACTCGGATTTCATAGTTAGAAAGTATTATGTACGTATTTTCTTCCTTCCACTCTTTGAGTTTGAGTTTTGGGATGTCTTTGGATTGTTTAGAATTGGTTAGTTGCAAGCTGTTCAAACTTTTGTCATCCAGAATTTTGGCTCTTCGCTCGAGCAAGGTTTCTTATGCTCGAGCGAGTTATGTGAGCTCCTAGTACTTTTGTAGAAAAGAGTCCTTCGCTCGAGCGAAGCATCTTGCGCTCGAGCGAGGAGTGCGTTTGAAAAACTTATGAAGCTTGGTATTTTACGCTCGAGCGATGCTTCTTGCGCTCGAGCGAGGTGACCTTTTTGTGTCAGGTCGCTCGAGCGAGAACTCCTTCGCTTGAGCGAGCCCGGCGTATATCAGTCACCAGCAGCGCCGTTTTGCTTCACTTTGATTTGCTTTTCACACAAAAACCTTAAATCTATAGTTTCTCTCTCTAGAAGTTACCTTCTCTCTCTGATTTCTCTAAATCCATTATCATTTAGGCCTAAGTTCTTCACCAAAGTTGGTTAACACCTCGAGGGCGTCATTGTGTGCAGTGGAGATCGAGTTTAGGCATCATTGATTTTGGGGTTTCATCTCAATTTTTCTTCAAAACTTGAGGTAGAGATTTTCTTTGAGTTATATATATGTTTTTACAAGATCTAGATGATTTTCGAAATCATCATTTGATTAATTTTGGAAAATAGGTTGTTGATTCAAGAAGATGAGTGATTTTGAAAGTAGGTCTACTTTCTAATTTTTATATTTTATAAGAATTGAGGGTTTTGAACTATGTTGCAAAAAGAAAGATGTTTTTGGTGAGATCTTCTTAAATATTTGAAAATTGATAGTTTTGGTGAGAGAACCTAGAAATTGGGGGGTTTTTTTTTTTTAAGATGTTGAAAATCTTTGGGGGATGTTGTTATATTTATTTTGTGTGCTAAAATAAATGATGTTTTGAAAAATTGTTTATTTATTTACATATAAATGATGTTTTTCATGGAATATGATGATTGTAGAAGTTTTGGAAATTGTTGTTTAAAAGTGTTGATATAGTCTTGAGATGACTAAATTGTTGAGATTGCTTGAAGGTGGAAATTTTGTTATCCCTTGGATGAATTGAACTAAGAGTATTTATTCGTCATGTGAAATTGCATTTGAATGGAGAAATGGAGATTTTTTTATCACAATAGAGATATTGTGTGAAAATATTGAAAGTGGAAGAAATATTGCATTGTATTATTAACCATTGCATTGGCATATCAATCCATTTGTTAATGAAGAGCTTTGAAATTTGATTTGAAAACTTGCATTGAGAAAAGAACATTGAGAAACAAATTTTCATCAATTGACTTTGGGGTAAATACGGTGGTAAGTCTTGGCAGGTGATGTAGATGAAATTGAATAGGTGTCGAGCCTTCCAGTTAATACTGGTAAAAATGACAGATTATAGGTGTCGAGCCTTCCAGTCAATGCTGGTAAAAATGAAAAATTGGTAGTACTTGTATGGACTACTTGCAGACACGGACCTAGGGATTACCATAGTAGTATTTACCGCCCCTTGAATAAAATTGAGAAGAGTTGAATTATTGAAATTGCATGGCATCATTGAGCATGATGGTCTTCAAAAGATGAAGATGTGTTTTATTTTCAAAAGGGCATGGCATGGCACATGCATTCATCTCTTGAGACCTGTATAAAATGTATATATTTTGTTAAGGATTTCCTATTGGGCTTTATGCTTACCCTACGAGATTTTTGTGCAGGAAAGGATGTCGTGAATCCGCCCAACTGAGGGCGTGGAAGTGTGTATGTTGGGAGCACAATGCTCTCATTATGCGTGACTCTGTTTTGTAGGCCAAAGGCTTTATTTGTGTGGGTTTGAATAACCGATTTGTGTAACTGGGCTTAAGCCTTGGAAACTTGTAAACCCATGAGGGTATTTCCTTGCTTAGAATTGCTTGACTCTCCTATCACAATTTTCTTAGGCTTTTCCTTTGGTTCCTTCTTTGACTTCACACTTAACTTTTTCCTTTGGTCTTGTGGTTTGTCATAGCATTGTTGTATAGCTTTCATTACTCCCTCAAGTACTTCTATTTTGTTCAATCATTCTGCCAAAATCTCAACTTCCATATCATTCTTACTTTTCACCATCTTTTCCTAATGATAGAAGAGGAGATTCAAACACTAAATGATGGTTGATAACACTTGGGTTAATATTAATTGTCTTAGAATATAACACAAAACACATATCATGTACAAGTAGACATACATGTAAGCATATAAGGACATTGGTAGGGTAACCTATTCATTCCCATGGAATTTACCAAGAATTTCCGATTCGAAACTACGCTAGCCAAATGTGATTCCAATCGGACTTTCAAGGTCATTCAACAAAGGCATGAGACCCTATAGTTTAACATTTCACATAATAAGTTCCCCGCCAAAATATACCGTCTTACATATCAAATAATTTTCTTATCCTCAATTACTATAGTTCCACATATTTCATTGATCATCAAATTCCTCAATTTCCCAAATATTCTCATGGTCTAATTTGACATATAACCCATATAGTTTTCATGGCTACCATTAAAGATTCTAATTTCCTCATAATACCACGTTTCCACAAATCAACATACTTATGCTCACCAATGTTCTCGTCAAACATTCTGATTTCCTTATAACAGTAGAAATTTCAGAAATTTCACCGTAATTCTTAGCTTTCAGCCTCATTGCTAAACTGATTCAACACATTCCAGTTTCATCATAATTATCAAAAGTCCACAATAGCTCTTAATTCTTAGTTTCAATACTTAAACGTATTACACAAACGTATATACATATTTATGGACACACAACTTCTTACTTACTTACTGTATGCATGAAACTTAAATTCATTCTAGACATTCTAATGCTCAATGGACACGTGTTTGAGGTATTAACTCGTGCTCTGATACCACTCTGTCACGACCCAAACCAACCCCTATAGTTTTAGCATCGTAACCGGCCAGTAATCCAAGGATTACCGAAGGCTTCCGAGACAAATTAACATAATATTGGGGGCTAGCGGAAGCAAATAACAAATAAACAATGTTCATTGAGCTGTGCAGACTTATATGAGATAGAAAATTTTAAACTTTTTATATACATATATGCACTCATCCTAACGTCATTATATAGGTACAGATTAGACAAAAAGGGACTTGGCCCTATTTACAAAATACACAAAGTCTTGTTCAACCAAACCAAAAAAAAAAAAAAAAACAAAAACAAAACTTAAACTTTAAATCACATAGAGATAGCCACTTGACATATCCGGAACCTCCACGAGAGCCACATAGGTTGGCTGACAAAAAATAGATTCCAGGCACACGCCTCTAAGCCTGGTCACGCGCCTAATCAGCTACATACATAAATAATACAGTGAGCTGGAACCCAGTGAATAATAACAAGGTAAAGGGCTTTAATGAATGATGTCCATCATAGAGTTAGAAATCAGAGTTTATATCAGAAACATATGCTTATCGGAAACAGAGTCTTATGCATATTCAGATTTCAAATCAGAAATAGATTCAGATACATGTTCATATTCATATTCATATTTATTTTCATATTCAAATTTTGCATAAGATCATACGTGGGACACCCATTAGCTATCATATCAACTTGGTCCTGAGACCCACATGTATAGTCAGTATCGACGACCATAAAGGTCCATATCTTGGGCGTAAGTAGCCATGGTATTATTACCCCTAGGCAAGGGCCACGTGAATATAGGCCTCGGCATTGTTACCCCCGGGCAAGGGCCATGTGAATATAAGCCACAGTATTGTTACCCCTGGGCGAGGGCATATTGGCCACGGTATTGTTACCCTTGAGCGTGAGCCACGTGAACTAAGGATGCCACAAATATATTTCAGAAAAATGGACATTCATTCACAATTCATAAAATAGCATTTCAGAAAACAGATCATGTCATGTCAGTCAGAAAATACTTGTAATTAAACATAACTTTACAGAGTCATTACTCACAGATAACTACAGAAGCAGATCAGACAGATTAGACAAATCAGACAGACAATAGCGCGTGACCTACACGAGCACATAACATATACACATTGAAATACAATATCAATTCCTTGATCAAATTTGACTTTTCTTGTCTTTTTCTGTCTAAGTAGTCTGGAGTTCTACTATGCTTATTCTTTCTTATTTAAATGATTCGGGTTCTCATTTCACATATCCTTTCATTACTAAATCATCCTTTTCAGAATAAACCAATTTCTTACCTGGCTTCTTAATCAAGTACTACTAAGTTAATAACTTATTCTTTTAATCAACTAATTAATGTTGATTGTTAGCTTATTAATCTTTATTGAGCCATAAATCATGTTTAGAATGCTTTCGAAAAAGATGAGAATAAAAATGTGAATTAAATGCAATTTTTCAAAATATGCTAAAAATAGGGTCTTCGCTCAAGCGGACCTTTGGTCACTCGAGCGGTCTACAAAGCTTATAAAAATACTGGTCGGCCTTAATGTTCGCTCGAGCAGTAACTTTTCCGCTCGAGCGGCCATCAAATTTCTTATGCTTTCAAAATCAACAAAATAATTTCCAAACACATTTTCAAAACATAAACTCCTGCATGAACCAATTTAAACATATAATTTTATTAATAAAGGTGAACCCATGACTAATTTTCCAATTTCTAATACAAAAATCTCTTTGATCATTAAGATTAAAACCAATAATTTCATCAATATAATAATTCTAACATTCTTCTTCTTTGTTTTATAAAACATAAATTAAAGCTATAAAGCCCTTTCAAAATATTTACATATAAGAAATTTAAATCAAAGTCAAACTAATTTTTGATTCTCAAATATAAATTATAATTTATTTCCAAATTTGTCTAAATTTAGATTTAATTTATTTTCCCCACATCAAATCCAATTTCAAACCCACAAAATGCTCAATTTCTACTTGAACTTCTACAATTTGAATTTAATTCAATTCCTTCACCCTTTTACTAATTTCTTTGAAATTACATGAAATTGGTTCTTAACTCTTTTCTATTTTCCTTTAAATCATGAAATTGGAGTTATGAAACTTTGCATGTATGAAATTAAGATCAAAACTAAATAATTTTAATTAGAATACCTCTAATTTGGATTATTATTAATTTTCTTCCTATCAAACCCAAATTCAAATCCATAAA
The DNA here is from genome assembly GCF_055761805.1 of Camellia sinensis. Lineage (NCBI taxonomy): Eukaryota > Viridiplantae > Streptophyta > Magnoliopsida > Ericales > Theaceae > Camellia > Camellia sinensis. Next base: position 119,007,728 of record NC_138966.1, read on the forward strand.
CCTTTTATACATGAATTAAAATCTCAAAACCTTGAAATCCTATGATGGATGTTTAATTAGAGTATTAAACTTGTAGAATTTGCACGTGCATGTAACAATGAGGCTTAATTCCATGCAAGATTACATCATCAAACCCAAAATAATTAATTTCCATAACCATGAACCTACCTTAATTTCTTCATCTTTGTTTTTTCTAATTTCTTCCAAATTATATGAAATTGAACCCAAACTCATCTTTAATTCAAGTGTAATACAAGGATTCTACAAAATTCAAGCTTGAAATCCTTAGCTTTAATCTTCAATTGATGTATTCTTGACAACTTCTTCACTTCTCCTAGCTTCCATAGTTTTATCTTCAAAATTTCCAACAAGTTCTAAGGAATTGAACTCTCTCTCTTTCTCTCTCTCTCTCTCTCTCTCTCTCTCTCTCTCTCTCTCTCTCTCTCTCTCTCTCACTCGGCTGTTCTATTCCAACCAAAAACAAAACATAGATGATGTATAGCTCTAAGGCTTTAATACATAGCCTATCCTCTTCTTGATTTCATCTATTCCATTATTCTTCTTTTTCTTCTTCTTCTTCTTCTTCTTCTTCTTCTTCTTTTTATTTTATTAAAATGATGGGACACTTGTCCACCTTAAATTAATCCATGGGGTGATGTATTTTCACCAAGGATCCTCTAGAGTATTTTAGGATTAGTTTAGCACACTAATTGTACATTAGCTTAATTAATTATAACTAATTACAATTCCCACATAATTTAATTAGTCTAATTTGACTTTCATTAAGGCCCAATTAATTATATTCAATATTTACCATTCTGAATCAGATTTTTAATCTAACTCCCAAATGACTCCAAATATTAAATTAAACTTATTGTCATCATCAATTTTGACTTCCCAAATCATTTTAGGCCTTCAATTTCTGATCAGACACCAAGTTTCGTCAATAAATTACATATTCAAATTGGACATCCCATAAATAAATTTTGTAACGCCCTCAAAATAAACCCATTATATGTATATCATTGACATGCATTATTTAAAGAAAACAATTTATTCATTCATTCATCAGAGTATTACTAAATAAAAACATTACATGTAACATCAAATTAAATGCCCTATGGGCTTACATCTTTCCAAGCCATCACTTGGACACAAAATATGAGTTCTAACTCAAATACAAATAAAGCCCTAGGCTTGATTATTCATCAAATAAAAGCAAACAACTAAAGCTAGTCTTCAAAATCCAAATCCTTCCAAGCTAAGTCCTGGGAGGTAGCTTATCACCTGGACCTGAAAATGATGTTCCCATAAGGGTGAGCCACAGTCCAGTAGAAATATACTAAACCAAATATAAGCATTGAATAAAGCATTAGTATTTAATAGATGGTTAACCAAGATAATCAATTACATTACTATCCAGTCTCATGACACTAATGTCTAAAACACGTTTTACTTTCCAACATTATCAATCTGGCTCAGAACCTGGCCAAACTTACAACAGTGAACTATATATATCATATTCACATTCTTCCAATGTCAACAAACAATTGAGACTCAGGCTCAAATCAAAACACTTCATACTTCCAGTTTGATACACATTTTAGTGCTGTATCAATTAAACACTTCAATAAAAATAAGCATACATAAAAGTGATGCTAATGGAGTCCATCCCCTATCTCCTCCCAAACAAAATCCGGTTTAGAGGTCCATCCCCTATCTTCCCCTAAACCGTGGAGTACATCCCCTATCTCCTCCCACACAAAACAATGTATGCATACACATAACATATACAACACACAATCAATACACATAATGTCTGTATTAATTCAGCAGTCAATATTGATGACTTAATCAATGATTAGTTTCAGTTATCCCTAATCCACATGCAGTGTCTACAACAAACATGACTATCCTCCACCGATAGCCCACAACGGTTATTTCTAGATTTGGAAATAAATATACCCTCAATTCAATAGGCGGGTGATTTACATTATCCAACTACACCATTTAACCAATAACTTTCCCAATTTCATGAATTTAACCAAATTCCCCAATTCCCTTAAATTAATTATACAAATTAATTAATTAACACAACTAGGGTTTCTCCCAAAATTATCAAAGTAACCCCAACATATCATTATACCAAAACTTAGAACAAAACTTATAAATTGGAGTAGGAAATCCCTACCTCGAAGAAAATAACCCGAATGGAGAAGACGGAGATGAAGACCAAAGACCCACGTGCTCCAAATCCCAAGTTTCTCAGATTAAAACAAAGCTCTCGCGAAGCTCTACCTTTCTTCCAAAGGAACTAGGGTAGAAGACCACCGGAAATAGATCAAATCTTGGAGAGAAGGTAAGAGTAGAGAGAGAAACTCTCAAGGGGCGGTTTTTAAAAGTTAAGAGATGAAAAGTAGGTCAAAAAGTGATCAGAAAAGTGAAATCACGGACTGATGTAGTCGACTCTACGCTCGAGCGTAGAAAGCCCCGCTCGAGCGTAAGACACAGAATCATGCTCGAGCGTGAAGAAAGCCGCTCGAGCGTCGATTGCACCCTTTCAGAAGTTTTGCAGGCGCTGCACCCGCTCGAGCGTCAAACTCCCCGCTCGAGCGGAGGAGCAAAAACAAGGGATCACGCTCGAGCGTAAAAACTACCGCTCGAGCGGAAGAACTGCAGAGCAAAATACTGGGAGATGGAAAATCCCGCTCGAGCGTCAAAACTCCCGCTCGAGCGGAGAAGCAACAACGAAGGGCCCGCTCGAGCGTTAAAACCTCCGCTCGAGCGTTAAAACCTCCGCTCGAGCGTGAAGGCCAAAATCTGGGCATCACCTATTGGCATCAAAATTCAACCAACATGTACCAGACCCGTCCAACACAACCTATACTTCAAATACAAAGAGATTAAAGGACAACAACAACCAATAAATAATGACAGGATCTACGGAGCCTAAGTCCGGATACAATAATCTAAAGAGAAAAGACCGGGGTCGCTATAACCTCCCCCCCTTAAAAGAATTTCATCCCCGAAATTAAGCACAAGGTTTTAAAAAAAACAAGTTTTCTCAAATTCCAACAATATGTTAACTCAATAATAAACAACTTGACCCAACACCGGCCATTCCATCTCTTAACTAAGAGGCATGCCCCAATATGCAAAACAAACATATATTTCAACCTGCATTAACACTATGCAATTTTCTTTCAATTTCAAGGATTTTCAATATATTCAACATATACAATGTTCCATTAAACTTCCATTTCGAGACAAGTTCCAAAATATTTCCATTAACCAAAACATTCACAATGTTTTACAGCTTAAGATATATATATATAAAGCTCTAAAGTTCGACAATATTACAAAATCTACATACAAGATTACAAATCGATAAGCATGTCCGGATATTTTTCGCGGACTTCCAACTCACGTTCCCAAGTGGCTTCCTCCACACCATGATGTTTCCACAAAACTTTAACCAAAGGAATGGTCTTGCCTCGCAAGACTTGATCCCGCTTATCCAAAACTCTAACCGGTCTCTCCTCATACGAGACATCCTCGTCAACTACTAATTCGGTCCAATCCAATACATGTGATGGATCCGGTTCATACTTCCGAAGCATACTCACATGAAACACGTCATGTACTCCGGACAACTGCGGTGGTAAAGCTAAACGATAAGCAGCCTCGCCAATCCTCTCAAGGATCTCAAAAGGGCCAATAAATCGAGGGGACAACTTCCCGCTCTTCCCAAACCTCATCAATCCACGCCTTGGTGATATCTTCAGAAAAACATGATCACCCACCTCAAACATCAAAGGTCTCCTCCTACGGTCGGCATAAGATTTCTGACGACTCTGGGCTGTAACAAGTCTCTCACGGATAAGCTCAACTTTCTCCGTCGTTTCCCTCACTAATTCTGGACCCAACAAAGGTGCATCACCCACCTCGGCCCAGCAAACAGGAGATCTACATGGTCGGCCATACAAGGCCTCAAATGGTGCCATACCGATACTAGACTGGAAACTATTGTTATAGGCAAACTCCACCAAAGGCAAGTGCCTCTCCCACGACCCACCAAAGTCAAGAACACAACCCCGAAGCATATCTTCAAGGATCTGAATAGTACGCTCGGACTGCCCATCAGTCTGAGGATGATAAGCTGTGCTAAACGTCAACTTAGTGCCTAAGGCACTCTGCAAGCTCTGCCACAACCTGGCAGTAAAACGAGGATCTCTATCTGAAACGATCGTCACTGGAACCCCGTGTAACCTCACTATGTCCCGAATATATAAATCGGCCAGATGATCAACTGAATCTCTAACACGCATAGGAATAAAATGCGCCGACTTAGTCAACCGGTCCACAACTACCCAAATAGCATCACTACCCCGTTGAGTCCTTGGAAGACCCACAACGAAGTCCATAGTGACATGTTCCCACTTCCACTCGGCAATAGGCAAGGGTTGCAACAAACCCGCTGGCCTCTGATGTTCGGCCTTCACTTGCTGACAAGTAAGGCACTTAGATACGAAAACTGCCACATCTCTCTTCATACCCCGCCACCAGAATTGGCGACCCAAATCCCGATACATCTTAGTGCCTCCCGGATGCACCGCAAGGCGTGAATGATGGAACTCTCGGAGTACCTCCTCTCGACAAGACTCCGACACAAACAGACGGTCTCGGTATCTCACACTCAGGTCGGGATACACCGTCAAACCTTTCTCAACCTTCCCACCAGAAATCTTCTCACGGAGGGATTCTACCTCAAGGTCGCCCCTCTGAGCCTCTAACACTCGAGTCACAAGTGTAGGCTGTGCAACAACAGAAAACAAGGCCGCAGCCTCAACAGATTCGCCCAGAAGGAAATTAAACTCTCAAAGTGCACCCAACATCTCCCATTCCCGGATGGCTATACTAGCTATGTCACCAACAGGTTTCCTGCTAAGGGCATCGGCCACCACATTGGCCTTTCCCGGATGATAATACAATTCAAAGTCATAATCCTCAATAAATTCCATCCACCTCCTCTGTCTCAAATTCAAGTCTTTCTGTGTGAACAGATATTTCAGACTCTTATGATCCGAGAATACCTCGAACCTCTCACCGTAAAGATAATGTCTCCAAATCTTCAAGGCAAATATCACAGCTGCTAACTCTAAATCATGCGTAGGGTAATTCTTCTCGTGAACTTTCAACTGACGTGAGCCATAGGCAACCACTTTCCCCTCTTGCATCAACACACAACCAAGACCCTCTTGTGAGGCGTCACAATAGACTGCATAACCCAACCCTCTCTCCGGAATAATCAAGACTGGAGCAGTGGTCAGTTTAACTTTCAACTCCTGGAACGACTTTTCACAAATCTCACTCCAAGCAAATTTGACTCCCTTCCGAGTCAATCTAGTCAAAGGCGAAGCTAATCTGGAGAAATCTCTTACAAACCGGCGATAATACCCAGCTAATTCCAGAAAACTGCGGATCTCAAACACACTCTTAGGCTGTACCCAATCTTGCACTGCCTCTGTCTTGGATGTATCAACAGACACCCCTTCCCTAGAAACTACATGGCCTAAGAACTTCACCTCCTCTAGCCAGAACTCACACTTCCCAAACTTAGCATAAAGCTGATGGGCTCTAAGTAAATCAAGCACCACCCTCAAGTGTTCCTCGTGCTCTTCCTCTGAAGGTGAATAGATAGGGATGTCGTCCACGAAAACGACTACAAAACGATCTAAAAATTCCCGGAATATCCGGTTCATCAAATCCATAAATACTGCCGGTGCATTGGTGAGCCCAAATGGCATCACCAAAAACTCATAGTGGCCATACCGCGTACGGAATGCCGTCTTCGGAATATCCTCATCCCTGACTCTCAACTGATGATAACCCGATCTCAAGTCTATCTTCGAGAAACAACGGGAACCCTTTAATTGATCGAACAGATCATCTATACGAGGCATAGGGTACTTATTCTTAACTGTAGCTCGATTCAATTTCCGATAATCCATACAAAGTCTCAAAGCACCACCTTTCTTTTTAACAAAGAGAGCCGGTGCCCCCCACGGTGAAACACTAGGACGTATAAAGCCCTTATCTAGCAACTCCTGGAGCTGAATCTTCAACTCAACTAACTCGGCTGGGGCAAAACGATAAGGTGACATAGAAATCGGCGCCGTGCCGGGCATTAGGTCAATAGAGAATTCAATCTCTCGATGCGGTGGCAAACCAACAAGATCCTCGGGAAAGACGTCCGAGTACTCACAAACCACCCTTGGCAACACAACCTGGGTCTCATCATCCTCACTAATCGAAAGGTTGGCAAGTAGACCACTAAGCTCACTCCGTCCTCGCGGAACATACCCTGATGGCAACACATTACCAACCCGGTCCCCCAGAAAATGAAAATACTCTCCGCTCACGGTACAACAAGTGACCCTCTGGCGGTAGCAATCAATAACTGCCCGGTATGACGATAGCCAGTCCATACCCAAAATAACATCGAAACCTCTCATAGGCATAACTACAAAAGAAAATGGGATTCTATGGTAATCAACTTCTATATCACAACCCCTAACACCGTGTTTCAAAATCAATTCACCCCCAAGAGGCGACACTACACAAATAGGAGATGCTAACTGTGCTAACTCCAACTCCAAAACAGATGCAAATGCAGCAGACACAAAGGAATGAGATGCACCCGTATCAATCAAAACATTAGCAACCGAGTTGCAAAACAAGAAAGTACCTCTCACAACAGATGGTGCCGGTACAAGATCCTGCGCGGTAACAGCATACACGCGCCCAGATGACCTCTGATCAACCTGCTCACCCCTAGGAGCATAAGATTGTTGCACCGACTGGGACGATGAAGCCCCCTGATTGGCCCTTGAGGCCTGACCCGACTGAGTTGGCTGCTGACCCTGAATCTGCCTCAAACCAGATGCACCAGGTGTGCCACCCAACTGCGGGCAATACCTCTTCATATGCCCTGGCTGACCACACTGATAACACGAGAGTGGCTGGCCTCTCCCCTGACTCTGGCTCTGAGATCGAGCCGAAGATGATGCTGCTCTCTGTACTCCTCCCCTCTGAGGACAAACTGGAGACTTGTGGCCCAGCTGGCCACACTTGAAACAGGTAATGTCTCCCTGACTGCCTTTCCCCGAACTAGCACTCGGCACAGGAAAAGTCGATCTAGAAAAGCTACTCTGAGACTGCTGAAGATTAAAACTCTTCTGTCTCCTACCATCACTCTGACCATCCTGACTCCTCTTGAATCCCTTCTGTCCTTCCTCCTCCTCCTGCATCATGATCTCCATATGGGCTGCAGCATCAACCATACGCCCATAATCCCGAATCATAGTTCCCCCAACTCGCAGCTTGAGGCCACGCCTCAACTTCCTCTCAAACTCAATACAACGGCGTTCCTCAGACGCCACCAATTCAGGTGCAAACCTGGATAAACTAGTAACTGCAGCCTCAAACTCGGCCACTGAAGAACTCGACTGCTTAAGCTGGCAGAACTGGTCTCTCAGCTTCTCCCTAACTGTTGGAGATAAGAACTTCTCCTGGAAAGCATTCACAAAAGCCTCCCATGTACCTCCTATACGACCTTTAGTGAACTTCCACCACTGACCCGCATCCCCCTTCAACTGGAAAGATGCCAAGGTCACCTTCAACCCCTCGTCTTCGATGCCAAGCATCTCAAACGTCTTCGTTGTCTGTTCGAGCCATTCATCTGCCTTAAGCGGCTCTTTAGGATCACCCACAAATTCATCCGGATTAGACCGGAAGAACTCCCTCTTCAGAAAGGAGGGTCCTGCATCTGCAACGACATCCCGAGCTTGATTCTCAGCTCTGAGAATGCCTACTGACTCCCTGAATGCCCCTGCTATCTCTCGGGCTAGAGCGCCCATAGCCTGCTGGCCTACTGGTTCGGCCACATTGGCCTGGCCAACTCCCTCCTGAACTGCTGGAATCTCCTCTGGCACAGGCACCTCCTGCCTACCCGGCCTACCACGCCTACCGCGTCCTCGTCCTCGTCCTGACATACTAATAAAGGAAACAAAGACGTTAGCACATTATTAAATGTGCCGAAACTAAACACTCGCGTCCTAATGCATGGGACAGCAATAATTCATTCAACGTAAGCACATAATCACATAAGCACCTACGAATTTCATTCCTGGATAATGATAGTCCCAATGCGTTGCTATAGTTCCGGTTGGAAGCAGCAGTGATCAGGTGCCTTTCCAACAAGACTACTAGCAACTCAAGGGTCAAATCACCATCCTAGAAACTACATTCCATACCCACATAATCACATAAACATGCTATCATATAAGCACATAACAGTACATCTAAGTCTCTATCAAGCGAGACGAACCCATTGTGATACTAATCACTTCCCACGTACCCAAAGTATTCAAACCCGGTACGCTCTGATACCAAGTTGTAACGCCCTCAAAATAAACCCATTATATGTATATCATTGACATGCATTATTTAAAGAAAACAATTTATTCATTCATTCATCAGAGTATTACTAAATAAAAACATTACATGTAACATCAAATTAAATGCCCTATGGGCTTACATCTTTCCAAGCCATCACTTGGACACAAAATATGAGTTCTAACTCAAATACAAATAAAGCCCTAGGCTTGATTATTCATCAAATAAAAGCAAACAACTAAAGCTAGTCTTCAAAATCCAAATCCTTCCAAGCTAAGTCCTGGGAGGTAGCTTATCACCTGGACCTGAAAATGATGTTCCCATAAGGGTGAGCCACAGTCCAGTAGAAATATACTAAACCAAATATAAGCATTGAATAAAGCATTAGTATTTAATAGATGGTTAACCAAGATAATCAATTACATTACTATCCAGTCTCATGACACTAATGTCTAAAACACGTTTTACTTTCCAACATTATCAATCTGGCTCAGAACCTGGCCAAACTTACAACAGTGAACTATATATATCATATTCACATTCTTCCAATGTCAACAAACAATTGAGACTCAGGCTCAAATCAAAACACTTCATACTTCCAGTTTGATACACATTTTAGTGCTGTATCAATTAAACACTTCAATAAAAATAAGCATACATAAAAGTGATGCTAATGGAGTCCATCCCCTATCTCCTCCCAAACAAAATCCGGTTTAGAGGTCCATCCCCTATCTTCCCCTAAACCGTGGAGTACATCCCCTATCTCCTCCCACACAAAACAATGTATGCATACACATAACATATACAACACACAATCAATACACATAATGTCTGTATTAATTCAGCAGTCAATATTGATGACTTAATCAATGATTAGTTTCAGTTATCCCTAATCCACATGCAGTGTCTACAACAAACATGACTATCCTCCACCGATAGCCCACAACAGTTATTTCTAGATTTGGAAATAAATATACCCTCAATTCAATAGGCGGGTGATTTACATTATCCAACTACACCATTTAACCAATAACTTTCCCAATTTCATGAATTTAACCAAATTCCCCAATTTCATGAATTTAACCAAATTCCCCAATTCCCTTAAATTAATTATACAAATTAATTAATTAACACAACTAGGGTTTCTCCCAAAATTATCAAAGTAACCCCAACATATCATTATACCAAAACTTAGAACAAAACTTATAAATTGGAGTAGGAAATCCCTACCTCGAAGAAAATAACCCGAATGGAGAAGACGGAGATGAAGACCAAAGACCCACGTGCTCCAAATCCCAAGTTTCTCAGATTAAAACAAAGCTCTCGCGAAGCTCTACCTTTCTTCCAAAGGAACTAGGGTAGAAGACCACCGGAAATAGATCAAATCTTGGAGAGAAGGTAAGAGTAGAGAGAGAAACTCTCAAGGGGCGGTTTTTAAAAGTTAAGAGATGAAAAGTAGGTCAAAAAGTGATCAGAAAAGTGAAATCACGGACTGATGTAGTCGACTCTACGCTCGAGCGTAGAAAGCCCCGCTCGAGCGTAAGACACAGAATCATGCTCGAGCGTGAAGAAAGCCGCTCGAGCGTCGATTGCACCCTTTCAGAAGTTTTGCAGGCGCTGCACCCGCTCGAGCGTCAAACTCCCCGCTCGAGCGGAGGAGCAAAAACAAGGGATCACGCTCGAGCGTAAAAACTACCGCTCGAGCGGAAGAACTGCAGAGCAAAATACTGGGAGATGGAAAATCCCGCTCGAGCGTCAAAACTCCCGCTCGAGCGGAGAAGCAACAACGAAGGGCCCGCTCGAGCGTTAAAACCTCCGCTCGAGCGTGAAGGCCAAAATCTGGGCATCACCTATTGGCATCAAAATTCAACCAACATGTACCAGACCCGTCCAACACAACCTATACTTCAAATACAAAGAGATTAAAGGACAACAACAACCAATAAATAATGACAGGATCTACGGAGCCTAAGTCCGGATACAATAATCTAAAGAGAAAAGACCGGGGTCGCTATAAATTTAATTCATAATAATCACAATTCTCAATCCTCATAATTTAATTAACTTAATTAACCCCAATTTGGGCCTAATTAATCAAATCTCAAATTCACTAAACTGAATCGAATATTTAATTAAACTCCCACATGGTCCGATACTTGAAATTAAACTGAATCAACTCATCAAGAAATCATCAATAGAATCATATATGAATGAACCTTCATAATTTTTATAAATCCCAAATTAAATTTGAATAATTAACAATTAAAATTTTAAATCTCCTTAATTAATTAAGAGCTAATCATTGTACGTGGTTGGGTCGTCACAAATATAGTAGTGCATATCGGTTTTTTGTGTGGACAAATCTGGTATTCAGATTTACACAAGAATATGATCATGAAATTGAGGAAACGATTTTCTTGAGAAAAGAGATAAGCCTAGAAAATGTTAATATGCTAGGACTTTCAAGTTCTTCTATCTAAATCTTCTTAAACCTATATGGTGGCTAGTGAGGATAAAAGCTTCTTTGAAGCTGTGAATTCTCTAGAAAATTTAGCTTTATCTTGCATAGGTAGTAAGCCTTGGGATGCAAGTGAATGAAAGCCGATAATGTAACGCCCCGTATTCTATTACTCAGATAACCTTACCAATATTGATTAATTAAGTCCATTTCAAATAACATTTCATCCTTGGATGAAATGATGAATAATTAAATATACATATTCCACCTCATTATACAACAATGACATTTACATACAATTAAAAAAAATGCCCTGAGACTTACAATAAAAGAGAGGACACTACTCTTTACAAAAAAAAAATACCACTCAGCCAAACAAAAAAAAGAAGTAGTGCAATCCTTCATTACATTACACTTATGAAATGGTAAAACCCATTATTTGATCTTCAAATTCGAAAAGCATTCCCTGTACACATGTATAGGCAGGGGGTGAGCAACCACTAGCTCACCAAGCAATCTCATATTAAAACTGTAGCAATCCCAGTTTTGCCACTTCACTGAGTATGTCGGGGATCGAGCTGCCCGGTCAGCTCGTGGGGGTCCAGGGGGCGGGGCCCCTTGGCAGGTCTTAAGGCAGCGCCATGGCGGGGATCAAGTTGCCCGGTCAACTCGCGGGGGTCTAGGGGCAGCACCCTTGGCGGGTCCTAGGGCAGCGCCCTGGTGGGGTTGAGGGGCAGCACACTGAAGCAAAAATGCAAAATGCACTAGAAGTTGCTTGTCCACTTGAGGGGCCATTTATGCGCTCGAGGGGAGAATGTTTGGTTCCATAAGTTTGACATGTCTGCAAAACTACTGGGAAAGTGTATTTGACGCTCGAGCGAGGCTTTCCACGTTGAGCGGACCATGTTATATCAGTTCGTGAATCTGATATTTCATATCACTTTTGTATATCTCTCTAAAAACCCTTTCCTCTCCCTTCTCTCTACATTTCCCTACACCAAATTGGATCAAAACCTTGATTTCTCAAGATCCATTAGAGTTCTGCCATAGGTTTTTCATCAAAGTTGGTTAACTTCTCGAGGGCTTCATTGTGTGCGGTGAAGATCGAGTTTCGACACTGTTAATTTTGGGGGTTTCATCTCGTTTCTTCTTCAATACTTGAGGTAGGGATTTTCTTAGAGTTATATATATATATATATATATTTGCAAGATCTATAGGATTTTTGAAATCATCTTTCAATAGCTTTGAAAATTGATTGTTGATTCGAGAAGTTGAGCGCTTTTGAAAGTAGATTTGCCTCTTGTTCTTTTAAAATGATCTTATGGGCTTTTGATCTTCGTTGATTGAAAAAAAAGATGATTTTTGAAAGTTTTCTTTCAAAAGATTTGAGTTGTATAGTTTTGGTGAGAAAACCTAGAATTTAGGGATTTTTTTAAAAGAGATTGAAAATCCATGAATGATATTGTTATATTTATTTTGCGTCAAAATAAATGGATGTTTAGAAAATTTCTTATTTATATTTATATAAATGATGAATTTCAAGGAATATGTCGAGGTTTTTGTTCATTTTGGAAATTATTGTTCAAAACGTTGAAATAGTCTTGAAATAACTAATTGTTGAGGATACTTGAGAAGAGGGAATTGTGTTATTCCTTGGATGATGAATTGGAATAAAAGTATTTATATTCATCTTGTGAAATTGGCATATCAATTCATTTGATTACATTAATTTTGAAAGTTGATTTGAAAACTTGTATCGAGAAAAGAATGTTGAGAAACAAGTTTCCATGGAATGGTTTTGGGGTAAATACGTTGGTAAGTCTTGATAGGTGGTGTAGATGATATTGAATAAGTTGGCCTGAGAGTCCGGGGTAAAAGACCGAAAACCCGCGCGGATAGGTGTCGGGCCTTCTGGTTAATACCGGTAAAAATGACAATTTGATAGTACTTGTATAGTCTACTTGCAGACACCGACCTAGGGATTACCAGAGTTGTATTTATCGCCCTTGAAATAAATTGTTAAGTTTGGAACAATTGAAATTGCATGATATCATTGAGCATGATGGTTTTCAAAAGATAGAAATATGATTTATCTTCAAAAAGAGCATAGCATGGTATATGCATTTCATCTCTTGAGACTTGTATAAAATGTATATACTTTGTTAAGAACTTCCTACTAGACTTTATGCTCACCCTACGGGATTTTGTGCAGGAAAAGATGTGGTAATCCCACCTAACTAAGGGCGTGGAAATATGTGTGTTGGGAGTGCAATGCTCTCATTTTGCTGTGACTCTGTGTGTAAGCCAAGGGCTGTGTTTGTGTAGGTTTGAATAACTGTTTTGTGTAACCAAGCTCAAGCCTTGGAAACTTGTAAACTCTTAGGGGTATTTATTTGTTTATTTACTTGTTGTTGGATTAATGTATTGTTGGATGAAGAACTATTGTATCATGTAATGTAAGTTTGGAGATTTATATTCAGTTTTCCTTGAAAGAATCATGATTGTTGCATTATCATTTGGGCTAGAAATTTGGGGCATTACAAAAACATTAGAAGATATGCGGGTACCAAAATACTCATACATATACGTGAAATCATATCATGTCAAAACCATATGATTTTATTACGTAATCACTTAAATCCAATTTATTTAATTAACCACAACAAGTTAACTTAAATAAATAAACATATTTCAATAGCAACAGGACATCCTTTTCAATTCATTCAATTATCTCATTATCAATTGAATCAAATAATTAAACAATTCATCAAATCCATTTTATGCAGTCTTATGAGATGAATGCATATGCCATGTCATACTCAAAATATTTTTCTCATCTTTTGAAAATTTTATGCACAATGCCAATTTGAAAACACATTAATCCAACAATTTCAATAAAATTCCAAGATGGTAAATACGACTCAAGTAATCCCTAGACTGGTGTCTGCAAGTAAACTATACAAGTACTACCAATTTGTCATTTTTACAACTATTAACTGGAAGGCTCGACACCTGTAATCTGTCATTTTTACCAGTATTAACTGGAAGGCTCGACACCTATCATCTACACCACCTTTCAAGACTTACCACTGTATTTACCCCAAAATCATTTTATGAAAACTTGTTTCCCAACATTCATTTCTCAATGCAAAGTTTTCAAATCAAATTTCAATGCTCATCATTATCAGATGAATTCATATGCCAATGCAATGATTAATAACACAATGCAATATTTCTTCCACTTTCAATACTTCCACACAATATTCTCATTGTCACTACTACAAAAACAGTTAAAAATCACACTTTGATAAATGGAAATATCTCACTTTTATTAGAAGTGCGATAAAAAAAATTAGATTGATATTTTAATCTCACTTAATTTGATTAGGTGTGATAATATTTATTTTTTATGTCACTTTTAAATTAAGTGTGATTATATATATATATTTTCATCACACTTTTTAAGTAAGTGTGATTATATTTATTTATATATATAGTACCACAGTGGAAACACAAATAAATAAAACCCTTCCCGTCTACCACTCTCCCCCTCCCACCACTCACTTAGCAATAGCTAGGGTTTTATTATCTTTCTCTCCCCTGTAGAAACCGTAGCATTCAAACTCCCATCCCCAACAACAACAATCACCATCAGTGTTGGATCTACTATGACCAATCCGCTGCGGCCCGTCGCGTAGCACCTCCTTTTCCAGCAGAACCACCACCTTAGTGCCGACGATGGCAGATCATGAAGGATGACCAAACCCTAGAGAGCTACAGGTAATTCAATCGATTCTCACCATGCTCATTTTTTATATATGTGAATGTAGATATAGGTATTAGCATTGAAATTTGAGTTAAATGCTTTGGTACCCAACTCAATTTCATCTGTAATCCATTATCCATCAATCTCTCTTTTTTCTAGAATTCCTAATTTAACACTAACAAACACTCAGCAATCTCATATGTGAACTCTTGGTATGATTTCTGTTCACCAGATTTTCTTTTCACTCTCTGTCATGACCCTGTAGACACCCCTTTTTGACCGTCCTCAAGACTTGGACGTCACCGTTTGAACACCCGGTGATCATCCATGTTTGTGTTCGTTTGGAGTTCCCGGAGGTCTCGGCTACGCGCCTTGCCTCAGGATCTCCGAACTCGGTTGTTCCGTGTTTGGTTTTGGCACCAAACACTTGTGTTTTTGCCTTGAAGGGTGGGGAATGGCTTGTTGGCCATCCCCACATTCCACCGGCCTTCCCCTAGCATCACCGGCTGTTTAGAGGTGCCACCGGCCATGATTTCTTAAATTCGATGGCCGGTCGGCACTATATGTGGCCGGCTGGCACTTTATTTTGCCGGCGACCCCTTTTGCTGGCCGGTGTGACTCCTTTGCACCCTTGAGGCATGGTGCATGCCAGCTGTGCCAGCTGGAATGCACCATCACTTCTCCCCGTGCAGTTTTTGGCTGGTGTGAGCTTTTGAACCCCCTTTCCTTCTAGGAGCTTGAACCCTTTGGCCAAGCTTCTTGGGGAAGCTTGGCCAGCTGTTTTAGCTTCTCCAAGAAGCCAAGACTCCTTTGCACCCTTTGCCCCTTTCATTTAGCTTCCTTAAGAAGCTTTAGTCTTGGCCCTTTGCCTATTTAAGCAATGATCCTCTCCCTTTGTTAAGGGTTGGAGCTTTTGAACCAAAAAAAACCAGAGCTTCTATATTTATACATCTGATATATCACCCTCTCTCTCTATATATCTCTCTCTCTCTCATCCTTAGGGTGTGTTTGGAAGCCTAAAAGTGCATTTTGACCTTACTTTTGCACTAAAACACACACCATTACACCTTGCTTCGAGATTGAGAGGCATTGAGGGTAGTTTGTTGAGGTTTTGGACTGATTTTGATCAATAGAGAGTGGCTGGATCACCTGTTCTTCAAGGCTTCTTCAAGGGTGAGACACTTGCTTTAGTTTCCCCAATTTTGCACTAGTTTTCTACCTGTCTTGCATGCTGATTTAGGCTTTGTGTCTAACATGAAAAATCTTGTATTTTTGTGCTTAACATCTTTCATTAAGGGTGTTTTGGCATTGGGGGTCAAACTCCTCCCCTTAGGCCTCTTTTGGCCTATTTTGGTGCCCCTTTCTTTAAGCTTTGTTTACTTTGTTGTGTTGGTCTCCTCACCACTGAAATCCAGTGGATTTTCAGTGGTGATGTAGTGGTTTTGAAGTCTTGTGTAGGGGAGGGACACCCCTCTCCCCTTTGTCCTTCTTTTACCTTTGTTTTGGCTTAAGAGGGGAACATGCATGCTTGATCATTTTTGGCCTCATTTCAGAAGTTTTTTGGGTGTTTTGGGTCATATTATATCTCCGTCCAATGGTGGTTTGTTGGCCCTTAGCATGCATTTCATACTTGCTTTGTAATTCTCCGTCTTGCCTAGAAGTGTGCTATGTGTTTAGCCTAGCATATCCTCTTGTTTTGGCTTTGCTTTGTGAAGTATTTGGCCATGTTTTGTCATACTTAAAGTCTTTTGGCCACTGATTTTGTCATGTTTGGAATGCTTGATATAGTTGCTTTGCATTTTGGCTTGTAAGCCTTGGTTGTGTAGGTCACCAACATGCTTAGCATAAGCTTGTTATCATCATTCGGCATCATTGTAGATCATATTTCAGTCCCTAATCCATGCTTTTATGTTCGTCTTCATCATCTCTTTCATGCTTTGAAGGGTTGTCTTTTTATGCCTCGGAAATAGTCATTGTGCATGTCCATGTGTTTAGATATTAGGCTGCCATATCAGTGGGTTTTGAGGGCCCTTTTTGCATAGTAAAACTCTGTTTTGTATTGAAAAAAATTCATGCCATGTTTGCTTGGGATAAGTATTGAGTGATGCTCCCTTTTGGTGGCTTTGAATGCCCTTGTTTTGGACTCATTCCTTGGCATGTTTTGACCATGATCTTTGCAAGCTTTAGTCTTGTTTTGGAATCCCTTGGGACTGTTTTAGGTCATTTTGGTCCTTTAAGGTTTGGTTGACATAGCTTTGGTTTGCCCCCCTTTATTGGCTTCAAATAGTAGTCATTGTTGCATGCCTTACTTGCATGATTTGTTCAATTTTGACATCATCCTCTATTCATTTTCAGAGCCTAGCATGTTGGTTTAATGCCCTTTTATATCGCCTTTAAGTATGCTTAGAGTTGTCCCCCTTCATGCTTAGGTGATGGACCTTGATGTGTGCATGCTTGCATGCATCATTTGTGCTCTTGTACATCATTTTGGCCACTGTTTATGGCAAGGTTGAGGTCTGCCATTTATGGTTTAAGTCCACCATTGCATGCTTACCATATGCTTGATGCTTATTTGGTTCATCATATGTTTTCCCATGCTAGCCTTATGGCATATTGATCCATGTTTGCATCACATTTGCATCTCATATGACTAGC
The DNA here is from genome assembly GCF_055761805.1 of Camellia sinensis. NCBI lineage: Eukaryota > Viridiplantae > Streptophyta > Magnoliopsida > Ericales > Theaceae > Camellia > Camellia sinensis. The sequence goes on from NC_138966.1 coordinate 119,025,065, forward strand.
ATTTTGCATACTTAACATGATAGATTGCATCACATTTGATATGTTTTGCATCTTAGTATCATGTTACATTTTGAGCCATGTTTACATAACATGCATTGCATTGCTTGGTTTGGGGTGTCAAACCAAGTGTGGGGGATGAGGGGTGTTCGTACTTCGAGTGACAAAACACACCTCAACCCTCGGTAACCGAGGCCCTTGACTTTGGCATGATAGGCTCTTGGTCCTCATTTGTGTGTTGCATGCATTTGTACATCAAATTGCAACCTTGGCTCCTTAGGCTATCATGCATCAAATGCACTATTGATAGCCCGAGGATCAAGGGCCATACTCCCTTGAGTCCGTTATATGATTGGTAGAGTAGCCATGCATACACTTGCTTGAAATTCCATGCCATACATTGTCTGTCCTTGTTGCTATCAAAAACCAGATTCTGCAGGAACTTTCTGCCGACCGGCAGTGTTCACTGCCGACCGGCAATCCTTCCTGGGCCGATAGCTTCATAAATAGCCGATGGATATTTTCAATGGCTGGTGGGCATTTCCTTCAGCTGATGGTGTTCCACAGTGTTCTGGGGACCTGTCCCAGAACTTTGGCAATTTTCAAAGAAGCAGGGCAGTGCAAACAGAGGCAGCAGTGGTATGGTACGGACTTTCCGGGCGAGACGGGTTCGAGCATGCATCATTTGCGCATCTCGAGGCGGGGGTTATGGCCACCTTTCTTTTTTGCATTCATTCTGTTAATTAATTAGAGATTCTGTAATAATTAATGTATTATTTATTCAGACTGTAATATTTTATTTGGACCCTCCAAGTGAGGGCAATTATGTAATAAGTGTGCGTGAGTGTGTGTATGTCTTCCAACCCCACGTCTTTCTTCTCTTTTATTTACCCGCTTATGATGGTAGACTAGGGCATGTTTAAATTAGCATACCTTATGCTATGCTTGCGTGCATTCATACATTTGTCTTGCATGCACCGGGCTCGGCGCATCATTCTTGCTGCATTTGTATTTCAATTCCAAATTGAATACGTGTTAGTTGTAGCATTTCACATGTCATTGTAGATTAGCCGAGCCTATCTTAGTTGCATTTTGCATGTGTTGCATTAGCCATCTTAACATGAACTAGGATCATGCATGTGATTACTAACTGGTTTCTGTTTTGGCTTGGAGTACTAGGTAAACATTTATGCTTTAGCATACCGCATGTGTGTGAGTGTTGCCATGATAGCATGATTACCATGTGGCTAGATGCTTATGTGATAAACTGTTTGGATGCCTATGGGTGAAGGTTGGATTGTCTGAGTTGGAAAAACTCGTTGAAATCCGTATTTTAGCCTACTTGCGAGTAGCAAATTCCAAAGTGTTTTTCAAGACAAACGGATATGCAATGTTTATTTCCAAATTAGGCAATCTAGTCTATACTTGTGTGCTGTGCGCATAACATAGTAATTCTAGGCTAATAAATGGAATAAGAACACATAACGTTTTCAAAAACGGATATCACGGTTAGTAGAGGCCGATCTTCGGATCGGGCGAGAGGGGGTGCTCATAGCTGACCTTCCCCAATCGTACGCAAGTTCCCGAGCCGAGGCAACTTTGGTGATGACGGACACGTGGCCTTTGGCACCGAGTCAGGGTTTCCTAAGTTCCCCAAAATAAAATATTTAGGTGGCAACTCTGTATCTGGCAAAGCAGTCCATGTTTGGCACTTCTTTTTCTAAAAAAATCTGTTTTCTCAAAACGATTTGCCAGATTTGGACTCTTTGGTTTAGATTAAGAACCGTGACACAAATCGAGTCCGAACTGTAGCAGTGAGGCCCACGCGGGCGCGTCTATAGACCCGAACCCGCCCCTATGGGTTAAGGACATAACCGGCCAGTAATCCTGAGATTACCTACGGCCTCAAACCAAAACAGACATAACTCATCAGAGTAAAGGGGCCAAACGGAAGAAAAATTTAAAACTTTGTCCATAGAGCTGTGCTTACATGGTACATCAAATAAACCAAACATATGTACATTAATAACTCACAACAGGAATACAGTACCATAAAGTTCTGTACAGACAGGATCATCCAAAACTAAGTCAACCCATGAAAACTATATCCAGACATGTTCAAAGACTTCGCCATCATGACAACAAAAAACAATATGACAAAAAGGCGAAGATGGGTCTTGTACGTGAGACGCAAGGGCTGACTCTCCAAAAACTTCGGTTGTTCCACACAAGCTTCACTGAGGCTGGGTCTGGACCTCTCTTGGCTCACCTACAAATACACGAATGAGCGTGAGCGATAGCCCAGTGAATAATATCAAATACAGAAGTTATACAAACGATATGTAGAACAACAAGCTGCAAACGGCCTTGGGCCCAAATTCATGTTTTTATTTAGCGTATATACACAATTTAAGTCGTGTGACTGCGATTCCTAACAAGCTGGCCTTTGGCCCATTCAAACTTTCATTTGTGTCAAAACGGCCTTCGGCCCATTCATTCATGTCAAAATGGCCTTCGGCCCATCCATTTATGCCAAAACGGCCTTCGGTCGATCCATTCATGTCAAAACGGCCTTCGGCCCATTCATTCATGTCAAAACGGCCTTCTGGCCCATCCATTCATTCTTGTCAAAACGGCCTCTGGCCCAATCATTTGGTATAGCAAACATTGTCCACCAATCGAATCAATGAACTTATAAAACTTACATAGAAGTAAGCAATTGGACAACAACATATTTCAAACATCTCTGTTAAGATATTACTCACAGTGATCAGTTGGTTGGTTTTCCCTAGAGCTCGACCCTACACATTGCATGAACACAAAAAGGTCACAAACAATTCATTCCGTTCTTAAACCCACATATTCCTCTTTAGGCTACATTCTTATCTCTTTAACTCATTTATAATGCTCAATGTATGCCTAAGAGTGCTTGCAAGCGAAAGAGAATGGAAAACGGAACACAGAATGCATTTTCAAAATTTCAGAAAATAGGGTCCCCGCTCAAACGTGGACTTCCCCACTCGAGCGGACCCTTGAGGCCTGCAAAAGTACTGGATGTGTCGAGTTTACGCTCGATCGTGCACTCTGGCGCTCAAGCGGAAGGCCTCTCTACATGGCTCCCCGCTCGAGCGGGCACCATGTCTACAGAAAATGCTAGGAGCCCGTTTTTCACGCTCGAGCGGCGTTTTCCCCACTCGAGCAGGCACCAAATTTTCTAGGTTTTCCAAAATGTGTTCTTGAGCTTCAATCTGATGTTCAAAGGTTCCAAATGCATGATTTTGGCTTAAACTTCACATATACATACTCTAACATGGTATAAACACCAAATCACAACACAATGAAGCTCAATTTTACGAATCAAACACAAGCATGACCCATTTTACACCAAATTCATCACCAACATAACAATTTCATGCATTCAACACTTACACCCTTATGATTTGTACATGCATGTGGCATATTGCTCTCATTCCCAAATTATGTGATGAAGAGATGGTCAAAATAAGGGCTTTAATTAAAATCTCCCACGGATTATACATTTGTGCTCAAACATGCAATTTCCAAACAATTTCTTGCATGCATGCATCAATCGACCTCAAATTCAACAAGACCAACCCATTTCATCATGATCAATTCATTTCATGCTCATTAACATCATACAACTTTGAATTCACAATGTTACAACTAATATTTACAAATTCACTCACCTAGGAGCTTCAAACACCCAAGTTCTAGCCAATTCTTGAGTTCAATCTTCAAATTCCCAAGCTTGAGCCAAAAATTGCACAAGTCTCTCCCTTTCTCTCTCTATAGCCAGCTCTCTCTTCCCTCTCTTAGGGTTGATATCAACCAAATGTTTTTAAAGAGGAGGAATGTATATAATAAGGCCCTTATAAAGCCCCCCCAAGTCACATTATTTTATCATCAAATAATTGAGCACTTAATTAGTCGTTCTGAGTCTAATTATTTTGATCCTAATCAATTTCTAATTAAATTTCACTATAGGCTCTAAAAATTATGCCACTCACAATGGCATAATCAATTTCGGGTTCTGTGGCCGATAAGGCATTCAATTTAATTTCCAAAGCAGATAATCAAACATATATTCCTATGGTGAACAGATAGAAATTCAAAACTACATATTTTCACATAATGGCACACAAAATCATATTAAACACGTAATCATACTCATATTAAGGACCAATTAACATATTACGGAACAGGGATATCACGGTCTTCCCCCCTTTAAGAAGTTTGGTCCCTCCAACTTATTTTACCTTCGTCGGGAAACAAATGTGGATATCGCAGGCGCATTTCATCCTCTTTTTCCCACGTGACATATGTCCCATAGTGTTTTTTCCATTCTACTTTCACCATTGGGATGGACTTACTTCTCAATTGTTTCACTAGCCGATCAACAATTCGTTCCGGCCATTCAGCGTATTTCATATTTTCATTTATAACTACCCGGTGATAATCAATCACATGAAACGGGTCTCGGAGGTAACCCCTCAACATTGACATGTGAAACACATTATGGATTTGTTCAAATCCCGGTGGCAAAGCAACTCTATAAGCAGCTAGGCCAAGCCTTTCCAGAATCTGAAACGGCCCAATGTAACGGGGTGACAACTTGCCCTTCTTTCCAAACCTGACTTGGCCTTTCATTGGAGATACAGGATGAACACATGGTCACCAACCTCATACTCAAGAGGTCTTCTCCGAACATCTGCATAATTCTTTTGTCGGTCCTGAGCTATTTTGAGCCTTTGCTGAATAATCTTGATTTTCTCAGAAGTGTCTTGCATGATTTTAGGCCCAAGTAAAGCTCTATCCCCGACTTCTGTCCAACAAATAAGTGATCTACACCTTCTACCATACAAAGCCTCGTATGGTGCCATGCCGATGCTGGAGTGGAAGCTGTTATTGTATGCAAATTCCACAAGTGGCAAATAGTCTTCTCAACTCCCTTGAAAATCTAAAGCACACAACCGAAGCATATCTTCCAAAGTTTGTATCGTTCGTTCTAACTGCCCATCTTTCTGTGGGTGGAAGGCAGTACTGAACCTAAGTTTTGTGCCCATAGCTTCTTGCAAACTCTTCCACAATCTTGAAACAAATTTCGGATCTCTATCCGACACAATAGATACCGGAACTCCGTGTAAACGGACAATCTCATCAACATAAATGGTAGCCAGTCTATAAACATTAAATGTAGTTTTGACAGGCAGAAAATGTGCAGATTTAGCCAGTCCATCAACTACAGCCCAAATAGAATCCATGACTCAAGAAGTCCGAGGTAGACCAACAACAAAATCCATAGTCACATGCTCCCACTTCCATTCAGGAATAGGGAGAGGTTGAAGTAGACCGTCTGGTTTCTGATCTTCAGCTTTGACTTGCTGACATTGAAGACACTTGGACACATATTCTACAGTCTCTTTCTTCATTTTAGGCCACCAATAGGTTTGTTTCAAATCCTGATACATTTTATTATTACCCGGATGCATAGTAAATACGAATCTGTGGGCTTCATCTAAAACCCTCTTCTTTAGTTCCGGAATATCTGGGACACACATTCTGTTTCAAAATCTCAACACTTCATTCTCAATGCTAAACTCTGCTTTCGGACTTGTCTCAAATTCATCAATCACTTTCTTGAGGAATTCATCCTCTTTCTGTTTCTGCTTGATTTCATCAATGGTTGCCGGCTCGACTGTAATAGCGGCTATCAATCTGCCCTGTTCACACATTACCACTTCAATTTCAGACTTCTCAAAATCTTACAAGATTTCTTTCTATTCGGTAAGCAAACAAGCCATACTCCCCGTTGATTTTCTGTTCAAGGCATCAGCAATTGTGTTAGCTTTCTTGGGGCGATACTGAATCTCTAAATCATAATCCTTTATCAGTTCCAACCATCTCCTCTGTCGCATATTCAACTCCTTCTGCGTGAAGAAGTATTTCCGACTTTTGTGATCCGTGTAGACTTCACACTTTGCTCTATACAGATAATGCCGCCAAATTTTCAAAGCAAAAACAACTGTGGCCAATTCTAGGTCATGTGTTGGATAATTCTTCTCGTGTGGCCTCAACTGTCGGGAGGCATAAGCAATAACCTTCCCGCTCTGCATTAACACATAACCCAAACCCTTATAAGATGCATCACGGAAAATTACAAAATTTTTCGTACCTGAAGGTAGTGTCAAAATTGGTGCAGTGGTCAATCTTGTTTTTAGTTCTTGGAAGGCAGATTCTCTTTCGTCGTTCCATTCAAACAGTTGCCCTTTTCGTGTCAATTTGGTAAGAGGCACAGCTAATTTCGGAAAGTCTTTCACAAACCTTCTGTAATAACTAGCTAAGCCCATGAAACTGCGAACTTCTGTCACATTTGTCGGTGTAGGCCAATTCACAATTGCCTCTATTTTCTGTGGGTCCACTGAAATTCCTTCCTTGTTGATCATGTGCCCTAAGAAAACAACTTCATCCAACCAAAACTCACATTTCTTTAGTTTAGCAAATAATTTCCTTTCCCAAAATATTTGTAGGACAGACCTCAAATGATGTTCATGTTCAAGTCTATCTTTAGAATATATCAAAATATCATCAATAAAAACCACAACAAATTCATCAAGGTTGGTTTTGAAAATTCGGTTCATTAAGTCCATAAACGCTGCCGGAGCATTAGTCACCCCAAATGGCATAACAAGAAACTCAAAATGTCAGTACCTCGTTCCAAATGTGGTTTTCTCAACATCTTCTTCCTTAACTTTCAACTAATGGTACCCGGACCTCAAACCAATCTTAGAAAACACCTGTGATCCCTACAACTGGTCAAATAAGTCATCAATATGGGGTAGGGGATATTTGTTCTTTATTGTTACCTTGTTCAATTCCCGATAATAAATGCACAGGCGTAGGGTTCCATCATTCTTTTTCACAAACGACACTGGTGCACCCCATGGCGAAGTGCTAGGTCGGATAAACCCTTTGTTAAGCAGATCTTGCAACTGTTCTTTCAATTCTTTCATTTCAACAGTAGCCATTCTGTAGGGAGTTTTAGAAATAGGTTGGGTGCCTGGCACAGTTTCAATAGTAAACTGTATCTCCCTATCTATCAATTCCCCTTGTAATTCATTTGGAAACACATCTGGAAATTCTCTAACAATTGGAATATTATTCAAATCAATATTCACAGATTGTTCAGATAACACATAACACAAATAACCCTGGCACCCTTTCATGATCAGTTTACATGCTTTCATTGCAGATATCAAATAAGGTGGAGGCACTACCCCATTACCCACAAACACAATCTCTTTCTGTTCTGGTGGTTTAAACACAACCCGTTTTGTCACACAATCAATGGTGGCACAATACTTGGTCAACCAATCCATGCCCAAAATTACATCAAAATGCCTAAAGTTCAAGCGTAACAAATCTACATATAGGATAGCATCCTCAACACGCATATCACAAAACCGGTATACAAATTCACACAATACAGATTCCGCAGATGGAGTAGACACACATAGCAGATATGGCAGTAATTCTAAGGGTCTATTCAGTCTAGATGCAAATGCATATGTCACAAAAGAGTGTATGGATCTGGAGTCAATTAACATAAAAGTATCCTGATTACATATAGAAATAGTACCTGAGACAACTGCGTTGGCATTCCGTGTATCGCCCGGAACAAGCGCAAAAACTCTCCCCTGTCTCACGGTATCCCCGGTGGTAGCAGACCTCAAAGTATTTCCCGACTTTGGGATCGATGCAGTTGAGCTAGCAGCTAGCTTCCCACTGTTCTGATTACAATCTTGGGCGACGTGCCCTTGTTTACCACATTTGAAACAGGCTCCTGATGCATAGTAACAAACTCCACAGTGCCTTTTGCTACAAATGTTGCACATGGAAGCTGTGTCTCAGGAAGAATTCAAAGTATTTGAGGAGCCCGTGTTTTGCTTTTTCAGAAATTTCTTCTTCGAAAAGAAACCTTGCCTTTTGTTGTCTTTCCATTCTATCATTGGCTTAGCCTGTCTAGTTATGTTAGCCTCTGATATGATGGCCCTATCTAGCACCCCAATGTAAGTCTCTAGCTTCAAGACATTCACCCTTTCTAAAATGTCACTTCGGAGCCCACCTTCAAAGTTTCTCGCCTTCTTATAGTCAGTGTCAATTACATGTGGTGCAAACCTAGCCAATTCGGTGAATTTGGCCTCATACTCAGCTACAGTCATACTGCCTTGCCTTAGTTCCATGAACTCTACTACTTTCCTATCCCGAACACACTACGGGAAGTACTTGCCATAGAAAATTTCCAAAAATTTCGCCTAATCAACATCCCTGTGATTTTCTCGCATTAACATCCATCATTTTCTTGCCTCATCTTCTAGCATAAAAGTGGCTAAAAGCACTTTCTGAGTCTCCAAGCAAGGGAACACTTCAAACAATTTCTCGATACCGAGAACCCAAGCTTTAGCTTTCAACGGATCTAATCCACCATGGAATTGCGGTGGTTTCATTTTCTTGAATTCTTTGGTGAGAGCGATTATCCGATCATCATTCTGATTATCTGGCACAGGTGGTGCCAAAGGTGGAGGTGGCAGGTGTGGTTGCTGCCACTGTTGTTGCCACTCTTGTTGCTGTATCAACGTTTCTACCATTTCCTATATTAGCCTTTCCATTCTGTCTATTCTGGCAGTAAAGGATTCCTCTATTTCATCACCTCTTGTTCTCACCATCTGATTCAACTTGCATTATTTTTCACACAAAAGATTCACAAGTATGCATATAATAAAGAGCATACCTATTCAGATAATTTGCAATGCAAGCAAATCACAATTTATAACACATAATTGTTCATATCAAAACATTTAAGCATATACTCGATGCTTCCAAATTCACACTTATCACATGAATGCATCCTAGATCTTTTCTAGATGCTTATTGCTCTTTTGGACAAGTGTGTGAGGTATTAACTCGTGCTCTGATACCACTCTGTCATGACCCGAACCCGCCCTTATGGGTTAAGGACATAACCGGCCAGTAATCCTGATATTACCTACAGCCTCAAACCAAAATAGACATAACTCATCAGAGTAAAGGGGCCAAACGGAAGCAAAATTTAAAACTTTGTCCATAGAGCTGTGCTTACATGGCACATCAAATAAACCAAACATATGTACATTAATAACTCACAACAGAAATACAGTTCCATAAAGTTCTGTACAGACAGGATCATCCAAAACTAAGTCAACCCATGAAAACTATATACAGATATGTTCAAAGACTTGGCCATCATGACAACATAAAACAATATGACAAAAAGGCGAAGATGGGTCTCGTGCGTGAGACGCAAGGGCTGACTCTCCAAAAACTTGGGTTGTTCCACACAAGCTTCACTGAGGTTGGGTCTGGACCTCTCTTGGCTCACCTACAAATACATGAATGAACGTGAGCGATAGCCTAGTGAATAATATCAAATACAGGAGTCGTACAAATGATATGTAGAACAACAAGCTTCAAACGGCCTTGGGCCTAAATTCATGTTTTTATTTAGCGTATATACACAATTTAAGTCGTGTGACTGCGATTCCTAACAAACTGGCCTTTGGCCCATTCAAACTTTCATTTGTGTCAAAATGGCCTTCAGCTCATTCATTCATGTCAAAACGGCCGTCGGCCCATCCATTCATGTCAAAATGGCCTTCGGCCATCCATTCATGTCAAAACCGCCTTCGGCCATCCATTCATGTCAAAACGGCCTTCGGCCCCTCTATTCATGTCAAAATGGCCTACGGCCCATCTATTCATGTCAAAACGGCCTCCGGCCCATCCATTCATGTCAAAATGGCGTTCTCGCCCATCCGTTCATTCTTGTCAAAACGGCCTCTGGCCCAATCATTTGGTATAGCAAACATTGTCCACCAATCGAATCAATGAACTTATAAAACTTACATAGAAGTAAGCAATTGGACAACAACATATTTCAGATATCTCTGTTAAGATATTACTCACAGTGATCGGTTGGTTGGTTTGCCCTGGAGCTCGACCCTACACATTGCATGAACACAAAAGGGTCACAAACAATTCAATCCGTTCTCAAACCCACATATTCCTCTTTAGGCTTCATTCTTATCTCTTTAACTCATTTATAATGCTCAATGTATGCCTAAGAGTGCTTGCAAGCGAAAGAGAACGGAAAACAAAACACAGAATGTATTTTCAAAATTTCAGAAAATAGGGTCCCTGCTCGAGCGTGGACATCCCCACTCGAGCGGACCCTCGAGGCCTGCAAAAGTACTGGATGTGTCGAGTTTATGCTCGATCGTTCACTCTAGTGCTCGAGTGGAAGGCCTCTCTACATGGCTCCCCACTCGAGCGTCAACTTCCCTGCTCAAGCAGGCACCATGTCTGCAGAAAATGCTGGGAGCCCGTTTTTCACGCTCGAGCGGCGGTTTCCCCGCTCGAGCAGTCACCAAATTTTCTGGGATTTCCAGAATGTGTTCTTGAGCTTCAATCTGATGTTCAAAGGTTCCAAATGCATGATTTTGGCTTAAACTTCACATATACATAGTCTAACGTGGTATAAATACCAAATCACAAGACAATGAAGCTCAATTTTACGAATCAAACACATGCATGACCCATATTACACCAAATTCATCACCAACATAACAATTTCATGCATTCAACAATTACACCCTTATGATTTGTACATACATGTGGCATATTACTCTCATTCCCAACTTATGTGATGAAGAGATGGTCAAAATAAGGGCTTTAAATAAAATCTCCCACGGATTATACATTTGCGCTCAAACATGCAATTTCCAAACAATTTCTTGCATGCATGCATCAATTGACCTCAAATTCAACAAGACCAACCCATTTCATCATGATCAATTCATTTCATGTTCATTAACATCATACAACTTTGAATTCACAAAGTTACAACTAGTATTCACAAATTCACTCACCTAGGAGCTTTAAACACTCAAGTTCTAGCCAATTCTTGAGTTCAATCTTCAAATTCCCAAGCTTGAGCCAAAAATTGCACAAGTCTTTCCCTTTCTCTCTCTATAGCCAGCTCTCTCTTCCCTCTCTTAGGGTTGATATCAGCCAAATGTTTTTAAAGAGGAGGAATGAATATAATAAGGCCCTTATAAAGCCCCACTAAGTCACATTATTTTATCATCAAATAATTGAGCACTTAATTAGTCGTTCTGAATCTAATTATTTTGATCCGAATCAATTTCCAATTAAATTTCACCGTAGGCTCTAAAAACTATGCCAATCACAATGGCGTAATCAATTCGGGTTTTGTGGCCGATAAGGCCTTCAATTTAATTTCCAAAGCAGATAATTAAACAGATATTCCTACAGTGAATAGATAGAAATTCAAAACCACATATTTTCACATAATGGCACACAAAATCATATTAAACACATAATCATACTCATATTGAGGACCAATTAACATATTACGGAATAAGGATATCACACTCTCTTTCTCACCTGCATGCATTTCTCATTATTCTTTCTCACTAGCTTTCCTATGATACTTTCCAACCATCAATGCCGGCTATAAAAATCAACATCTTTGGTGGGTTTTATTGAGTTTTCTCTCATACGAACTTGACAAGTAAAGGTTGGCACTTTGAATTTTGTTTGTGTGTTTCTTCAAACTTCTAGTCGGGGAGATGAACAAACTCAGGCAGAGATTACAAAGTTGAAGACTACTTTTTGATTTTTTTTTTATTGTATTATTTGTGTTCAATGTGCCCAAAGACTATCTATTCATCCTTTCTTAAATTTGAGTTTACAACAAGAAAACTGAAAATCTGAGATTGGTGGGTCAGCAAATCTGAGTGAAAAATCAAAAAACAGATTTGGTGTTGGTGAAATTCTACCAATAAAGATTTTGAGTATTTTATCATTAGAAGATCCGAGAAGTGAAAATTTGTGGTTTAGGGTAAGAAATTAACAAGTGTGAGGTTGAAGGAACAAAACCACATAAAAATTAGAGATGGGTTGTCATTAAAATCTTATATAGTTAAGAAGATTTCAAGATTTGTGGGGTAGGGAGATGCAAAACCCATATAAAAAAAAAAACAGAGGTGGATTGTTTCAATCAGACCAGCATTGTGAATTTGTGAGTTTGAGAGTTGCAAAATCTATAGAAAATCCAAGGTGGGTTAGTTTTAGAAAGTATAGCAGTTGAGTGAATTCTTACATCTAGTAGAAATCACAGCTTTAAAATTAAAAAAATACCCTTGACAGGTTAGACTACAGTGAGCACGGTTTTGTCTGAAGCACTACCTTACAAAAATAGTCAAGTTTGTGTTGCAAATGGTATAAAACTTGTTTGGAATTAGTTGATGGACATTATTCATTCATGTGCTTTGTCCACTTATATTTTAGTCATCACATCTATTTTGTTTTGGTCCACAGAATTGTTTCCCAATGAAATTGATGTTTTTATCAATGTTATGGTTGTCTCCTTTGATAAATTTGAATCATGTTGGGCATTTAAATTACACTTTGGACACTTTACATTGTTAAAGTACTCATTTGGCGATTGTATAAGCGTTTTGAAGTCTATAATTGGAATCCAATTCTCTCTAATTTTGCAAGAAGTGACTTCATTGAACTCTTGAGAATGTCTCAGTATTGACCTGGCAATATTTTTCTCGTGTTTTGGGTGCTTTTCAAAATACTTAGTTGGCTGCTTAGAAGAAGTCGTAAGTCAATGAATTTGTTTAATACTTTTGATTTTTTTTATATGACTACATAGTATTTCTTTAACCATTAGCTATTGTGTGACGCCCCACTCCCGGGTCGTTAAATACACTAAAATAGCCTAAAAAAAATTACAAGTTTTGCTCCCAAAAATAATAACTACAAAATTGTCTCCAAATGGTACAATATCCTTCAAAATAAACAATATTACAACTATCTCCATAATTAAAGTGGTAGATCCCAAATCTCTGTATTAATAAATCTTTCTAATTCTCAATTTCGAGCTCTGCTAAAATCTGCTTCGCACCTGAAAAATAAATTAATTCGGGAAGTATACAATACGACAGGAATACAAGGCTCGGATACAGAATAAATTAACAGAAACCCAACAATTTATGACACTAAATCAACGATACGATAATCAAGCAATTTACCAATTTGCACAACAAACCAACCATAATTTATCTAGACCAAACACTCAGTCCTACTCAGTACATGACCAGTGAATAAATTCATTTATTCACCCACCTCACCCAAGCTCCACGCTTATCCGGGCATATTGGTGTAAAAAATTAATAAGATTCACTCGATCCATGTACGGAGTATTTCCGGGTCATTCAGCCAGACAAATCACCATTTAACACAGAAATATTTGTAGAGAATTTTACCAAACGATTAGAATATCAACGATTCAACAACGAACGATTTTACGAAATCTATTAATAATCACATTAATCAAGTGGATTACAAATTGAGGATGATTAAAAATATAGAACTCTTTGCAAAGAGATTTAAATAGAGCATATTGTATACAACCCGAATTTACCTCATAATAATTGACTTCGTCACCACAAATCTGAAATTACTCCATGGATCTCCAAAATAACTCTGATTAAACTTCTAAAGCATAGGATATGTATATATTGACAAAATCTACAACTCTCCTCCTTAATGGAATTATAAACACTCACTTTAAATACTCCCATAAAAAAAAAAACAAATTGTGAAGGAGAGAGGGCAACGGAAGTATGGAAAAAGAAAAAAAAAGAGAAAGTTGGGAGAATGAAGGAGGGTTCTGCCCAATTTATAGTGAAAGGAACTTAGGGCTAAGGAAAGAGAATAAAAAATTAAAATAAAAAGGAAAATAAAGGACAACTTTAGTGGGCTTGCTACCCACGTTTCCATATGCAATAAAAAAATTAAAAGCATGAAATGGTGAAAGGATGGAATGATAGAATGGTGGTTTGGGGTTATTGTGGGTGTTGCCCACGGTTTGGTAATTTTTTTTTTATTATTATTATTTTTATGGGGAATGGTAGGATTTATTATTAAATGGGAATAAGTAACAATATGATAGATATAAAAAGGATGAGATAAATATAAATAAATAATTTAAAATTTTTGATTCTTAGCTAAAAATCTCATTACTAAATTATCATAATAAACCACCAATACCACTCACTAAATATTAATACTTCAAAAATACGGGGTGTCACAATCTATCCCCCTTAAAATAATTTCGTGCTCGAAATTCCAATCCGTAATGTTCTAGAATCTAATCTCAACTAAAACTCCAAATAACATGGTTCCGCTACACACTCTGATATAAAAATGAATTTTTTTTTTTTTTCGTTATACTCACCACCCAATATATCCCATATAAGACCTAATCCCTACGCTCTGATACCATTTTGTGATGCCCCACTCCCGGGTCGTTAAATACACTAAAATAGCCTTAAAAAAATTACAAGTTTTGCTCCCAAAAATAATAACTACAAAATTGTCTCCAAATGGTACAATATCCTTCAAAATAAACAATATTACAACTATCTCCATAATTAAAGTGGTAGATCCCAAATCTCTGTATTAATAAATCTTTCTAATTCTCAATTTCGAGCTCTGCTAAAATCTGCTTCGCACCTGAAAAATAAATTAATTCGGGAAGTATACAATACGACAGGAATACAAGGCTCGGATACAGAATAAATTAACAGAAACCCAACAATTTATGACACTAAATCAACGATACGATAATCAAGCAATTTACCAAATTGCACAACAAACCAACCATAATTTATCTAGACCAAACACTCAGTCCTACTCAGTACATGACCAGTGAATAAATTCATTTATTCACCCACCTCACCCAAGCTCCACGCTTATCCGGGCATATTGGTGTAAACAATTAATAAGATTCACTCGATCCATGTACGGAGTATTTCCGGGTCATTCAGCCAGACAAATCACCATTTAACACAGAAATATTTGTAGAGAATTTTACCAAAC
This sequence comes from Camellia sinensis, assembly GCF_055761805.1. NCBI lineage: Eukaryota > Viridiplantae > Streptophyta > Magnoliopsida > Ericales > Theaceae > Camellia > Camellia sinensis. The sequence goes on from NC_138966.1 coordinate 119,040,092, forward strand.
GATTAGAATATCAACGATTCAACAACGAACGATTTTACGAAATCTATTAATAACCACATTAATCAAGTGGATTACAAATTGAGGATGATTAAAAATATAGAACTCTTTGCAAAGAGATTTAAATAGAGCATACTGTATACAACCCGAATTTACCTCATAATAATTGACTTCGTCACCACAAATCTGAAATTACTCCATGGATCTCCAAAATAACTCTGATTAAACTTCTAAAGCATAGGATATGTATATATTGACAAAATCTACAACTCTCCTCCTTAATGGAATTATAAACACTCACTTTAAATACTCCCATAAAAAAAAAACAAATTGTGAAGGAGAGAGGGCAACGGAAGTATGGAAAAAGAAAAAAAAAGAGAAAGTTGGGAGAATGAAGGAGGGTTCTGCCCAATTTATAGTGAAAGGAACTTAGGGCTAAGGAAAGAGAATAAAAAATTAAAATAAAAAGGAAAATAAAGGACAACTTTAGTGGGCTTGCTACCCACGTTTCCATATGCAATAAAAAAATTAAAAGCATGAAATGGTGAAAGGATGGAATGATAGAATGGTGGTTTGGGGTTATTGTGGGTGTTGCCCACGGTTTGGTAATTTTTTTTTTTATTATTATTATTTTTATGGGGAATGGTAGGATTTATTATTAAATGGGAATAAGTAACAATATGATAGATATAAAAAGGATGAGATAAATATAAATAAATAATTTAAAATTTTTGATTCTTAGCTAAAAATCTCATTACTAAATTATCATAATAAACCACCAATACCACTCACTAAATATTAATACTTCAAAAATACGGGGTGTCACAATCTATCCCCCTTAAAATAATTTCATCCTCGAAATTCCAATCCGTAATGTTCTAGAATCTAATCTCAACTAAAACTCCAAATAACATGGTTCCGCTACACACTCTGATATAAAAATGAATTTTTTTTTTTTTTTTCGTTATACTCACCACCCAATAGATCCCATATAAGACCTAATCCCTACGCTCTGATACCATTTTGTGACGCCCCACTCCCGGGTCGTTAAATACACTAAAATAGCCTAAAAAAAATTACAAGTTTTGCTCCCAAAAATAATAACTACAAAATTGTCTCCAAATGGTACAATATCTTTCAAAATAAACAATATTACAACTATCTCCATAATTAAAGTGGTAGATCCCAAATCTCTGTATTAATAAATCTTTCTAATTCTCAATTTCGAGCTCTGCTAAAATCTGCTTCGCACCTGAAAAATAAATTAATTCGGGAAGTATACAATACGACAGGAATACAAGGCTCGGATACAGAATAAATTAACAGAAACCCAACAATTTATGACACTAAATCAACGATACGATAATCAAGCAATTTACCAAATTGCACAACAAACCAACCATAATTTATCTAGACCAAACACTCAGTCCTACTCAGTACATGACCAGTGAATAAATTCATTTATTCACCCACCTCACCCAAGCTCCACGCTTATCCGGGCATATTGGTGTAAACAATTAATAAGATTCACTCGATCCATGTACGGAGTATTTCCGGGTCATTCAGCCAGACAAATCACCATTTAACACAGAAATATTTGTAGAGAATTTTACCAAACGATTAGAATATCAACGATTCAACAACGAACGATTTTACGAAATCTATTAATAACCACATTAATCAAGTGGATTACAAATTGAGGATGATTAAAAATATAGAACTCTTTGCAAAGAGATTTAAATAGAGCATACTGTATACAACCCGAATTTACCTCATAATAATTGACTTCGTCACTACAAATCTGAAATTACTCCATGGATCTCCAAAATAACTCTGATTAAACTTCTAAAGCATAGGATATGTATATATTGACAAAATCTACAACTCTCCTCCTTAATGGAATTATAAACACTCACTTTAAATACTCCCATAAAAAAAAAACAAATTGTGAAGGAGAGAGGGCAACGGAAGTATGGAAAAAGAAAAAAAAAGAGAAAGTTGGGAGAATGAAGGAGGGTTCTGCCCAATTTATAGTGAAAGGAACTTAGGGCTAAGGAAAGAGAATAAAAAAATTAAAATAAAAAGGAAAATAAAGGACAACTTTAGTGGGCTTGCTACCCACGTTTCCATATGCAATAAAAAAATTAAAAGCATGAAATGGTGAAAGGATGGAATGATAGAATGGTGGTTTGGGGTTATTGTGGGTGTTGCCCACGGTTTGGTAATTTTTTTTTTTTTTTTTATTATTATTTTTATGGGGAATGGTAGGATTTATTATTAAATGGGAATAAGTAACAATATGATAGATATAAAAAGGATGAGATAAATATAAATAAATAATTTAAAATTTTTGATTCTTAGCTAAAAATCTCATTACTAAATTATCATAATAAACCACCAATACCACTCACTAAATATTAATACTTCAAAAATACGGGGTGTCACATATTGTGTATGCAGTTATGAACCACAACATGAATACATTTTTTCTGACCTTGCCCTTGTGCTTTTCACGATCATTACCATTTGTTCATCTGCATACAAGGTGAACTCGAGAAGATTCTTATCCATTGTGACAAAATATACTGAGAAACACATGCACCTAATTATTGTTTGTTTGTTTGTTTGCAGCAGAGCTTGAAGCAAGAATCGATGGAATGGGTCATATGGCCACCCAAGGTTGCTTGGTCTGAGAAGGTTAGTCGTTTGTGCTTTGATCTTATTATCCTTATAGACAAACATAATTGTTTAATGAATTATGTTTCAATTGTGCATCAAATAATTTTTGTAGTTATGTCTAGATGGACGACTTGTTTAATTGAAAAGATGGTTTTAAAAGTAGTTTCTTTCTCTGTTAGAAGTCATTGATCCTAAAGTTCAATTTTGGAGATAACGTATTTAATCATAGAACCAGAGCTTAATCTCTCACATAGGGTAGTTATGTGTGTGCTATTATTGCAATTTTTAATTTCATTGTTTACATTATTTGTTGTAGTTGATGTTACATTCTCATCCCCTATAAATTCACTCTCTTTGATTTTATGAATCAATCTAGAATTTATTTCATATATTTAGGTAGCTATACGAAGGGGTGATTGATGATCCTTATGGTGAACTTTTTATTGCTGAGAACAAATCTCTTCCAAAGGTATTACTTTATTGGTTTGTACAAGTGCATTGGAATTGTGGTTTAGATGCTTACCTATTTATTTCCAATAGGAGAGTCTCACTCAAGATTATGATGCAAAGTATTGGCGACAACGTTACAGTCTGGAGGAGCATATTCCTAGCTTCCTAGAAAATGTTGCTGGAACAATCTTGACAACAGGAAAATATTTGAATGTGATGAGAGAAATGTGGGCACAATGTGCAGGTTTTGTTATGATTATGTTGTTGCTTTATGGTTCACTCTTTTTTTTTTTTCTTTTTCCAAAATCGTTTGATCTTTATCTGGTGATGTTAATTCAACCGCTTGACTAGCTAATTATTTTGGCAGGTCTCTATGTCAGAAAATTCAAAGTTGATGAGCTTTGGCACAAATCAGCATTATCTTGAGTGTATAAAAGCTGCTTATGGGTTTTCCAGTGGTGAGCTCCTAAATCTTATAAAAGAAAAGGTGTGGTAATGTTTATTCAACTAAACATACTTGCACATTTTCCTCATACTTGTTTTTGTTTCTATTCACATCAATGTCATTAATAGTGAGTTTTTTTTCTTTCTTTGTTTGTTTGTGTAGTATGACCTAATGGGAAAATTACGGTTTATAAAGAACTATGTTCTTCTTGATCAGGTTTGTATGTCAGTGAACTAATAAGTAGAAGTCCCATATGTGATGAATTATTGAGTTAAATTTGGAAAAAATGAGTTTATTCTTTTCGCTCTCTTTGGGTTTAGATGGGAAGAGGGCTTAGTCTACTTATGAATAATAGGTTATGAGAACCCATTTAATTTTGCGGTTGTTATTTAACGACTCGGATTTTAAATACACATCGGATTGATGTATAGTGGTGCCCGTCACCTTAAAACTTGTACGGTTGTCGGACTTTTGATATTGATGGGTTGGCAAGTGAACTTTAAATATTATGATTGAGGACCTTGGGTGATGTTTGGAACCTTCATTGAAGTCTTGACAAGGTATTTAGATAAGATTAGATAAAAAGCCCCAAATTTGAGTTTGAGTTTTTGACCAGCCGTCACCCTTTTGACGTTTTAAACTTCCATACTTTGAATTTGAATGTGAGGATGGAACCATTGGAAAGCTTGTTTCTGGGGCTTCAATTTGCACACAAGAACGACCTAAAATAGAGTCCGAACGAGAGTTACATCTGTTTGAATTTTGAGTTTCTGTACTGAAAGCATGATTGCTCGAGCGAGATTTTATTCGCTCGAGCAACCAAGTCGCTAACAGACAGTATAAAGTGATATTTTGGAGCAAAAACTTCATTTTTCATCCTCTATTCTTCTCCCCTCCTCCATGTCCAAAAACCTATCCCCCAAAACTTTGATTTCATTCACTCTTACCAACAATCCACCATGGATCTTGCATCAAGGTTCAAGAACAAGCAAGGATCAAGGCGTTGACCGATTATTTTGGGGATTTCATTGAAGTTTGAAAGTGGGTCTTCACCCATAGCTTCCAATCTTGATGTAAGGGTCCTAGTTCTCCTTCAATGCTTACATTAATAGATAGATTGGTGGTATTTTGGAGTATATGAATGCAAAATCTACATTTTGAGCATATAGTGTTAATCATGAAATTTTGGGGTTAGGGTTTGAAATGTTGGGGTTCTATTATTGGGTTTAGATTATGGATTATGGATTATGGATTATGGACCTAGGGTGTATAATAAATGGGAAGATTGGAACAAAAAGTAAAGGTTTAAGAAGTTTGAATTTTTCTAGAAATTCTAGATTTTTCTTGAAAACCTTAAGTTGATTCATGATGATAAATAATGAGTTTACCCAAATTAAAAGTAGAATCATGAAATTGAGGTATTGAATTGTATATATACAAGTTTAATTGAATTTTGGAAGTGTTTGAAAATCATGTTAATAATTAGCGATTGAACCTTATTTATGGATATTGTAAATCATGCTATGATATGAAATGAAATTTGGAAAAAAGGATTAGTTAATGATATGGATAACATGAGCCTTAGGATGAAATGATGATTTAATGGGGTTTCTTTATGGGGATGGGAAATGTTTGGTTTTTGGTGAAAACTCTAGAAATTTAGAGATTTTTGGGGAACATGGAAATGTTCATAAAACTCCTTTCTTTCTTTGAATAGAAAATGAATGGGTGTAAATTCCATAATGTGTTTTGCAAGAATTGTGATCTTTTAAATATATTGAGTTAGAGAAATGGTTTTGAAAACTTCATGTGTAGTCCTTGATGAGACCATGTTGCTATGACTTGTGAAATGAGGAAGTTAATGGTCTATGGTTGACTTGAGAAGGAATGTTAAGAACCATGGAAATTTTTGCATTTGCATACCATTTCATTTATTGTTGTGCATTGTGGTTCTAAATCAAAGTGATTTGCATTCATGACAGAAAATGATTTGTAAGAGAAATATGGAAATGTGTATGGGGTAAATACGTTGGTAAGTTCGGATAGGGGGTGTAGATGAATTTGATAAGTTGGCCTGAGTGTCCAGGGAGAAAGACCCGAAAACCGCGCGGATAAGTGTCTAGCTTTCCAGTTAATACCGGTAAAAATGACAGTTTGGTAGTGCTTGTTGAGCCTACTTGCAGACACCAGCCTAGGGATTACCAGTGTTGTATTTACCACCCCTTTCGTCTAAAATTGAAAGTTTTGAAATGTGATGAGATTGCATACTTTTATTGAGAAATGGAAATCTTTGAGAAGAACATGGAAATTAATTATAAAAAAAAATGGTTGGTTTTCAAAAATGTTTTGGGTGCCCACATCCCGCCGCAGTAGCCGACAAATGTGGGGGATGGTTTTAAAAAGTTAAAAAAATGGCTTTTGAAGAAAATGGTTTTTGGGAGTTCACTTCCCGCCGTATAGTAGCCGGCAAAAGGTGGAAAGTGTTATGAATTGGGTGCCCGCTATCCCGCCGTAGTGAGTCGGCAAAAGGTGGATTGTGTTGAGCTATGTGTTGAGAAGTGTGTTGAGTTGATGATGTTAATTGTTGCTTGTGATGGATTTGTGAAATTACATGTTGATGTGTAATTTGGTTTAAAGAGGAAACATGCATATGCATTATTTGTAAATAATGGAAACCAAAAATAGATATGAGGATTATGGACTATGATGGTAAACTTAATAAAGTAGTTGTGTTAATAAAAGTAAATTGTGAGCATTGTTCTATAATTAAATAAAGGATTGGATTGAAAGGGGTTATCAACATTGTGTTAACTTGAAATGAAACTTTTTGGGTGTAATTAACGATGTCAATTGAGTATAGGTGAATTGTTGGCGAGTCAAAAAGGAACCTGAACTTGAAGTTATGGGGTTTTGAATTAAAAATGAAGAGTAGAAAAGAAGAATGAAAGGAAAAGAGGAACATTAAAATTGGAAATTAAATGAGAAATATTTTGGGAATTGGTTAATAACCTTTAAATGATGTTGTTTCTTAAATATGGTTGTTCCACAAGGATCTATTGTTTTCTAAAGTTAGGGGATGATTTTTAATGGCTGAAGGTTTTTCTTAAAAGTGTTTAAATAGTTTTGAGAAAAAGATACCTTACTTATGATATTTTGGAATTATGAAATGTCACCCTACTATATGGTATCGCCCAGCATGCATGAACATTTCTATCTGTGTGTTAATTATTGATTGAGAACTATGAGATTCCTGCTGGGCGTTAGTGCTCACCCTATTGTTGTTTTATCTTTTTACAAGAAGAAAGTTCGGATTATTTGATTGAAGATTTATGGAGTTTTTTAGTCCATTTGTATAACTTCATAGTAGATGTAAAGGAAGTGGATTTTGTATTTGTATTTATTTATTTGTAGAACAATAGGAGACTGGTATGTATTGTGATCATTGTAATGTTCATTGAGAGAGAGAAAACAGATATCATTGTATTTCTATTACTCAAGGGTAATGGATGTTTTAAAAAAAAAAAAAAAATTGGACCTAATTTTAAGGTGTAACAAGCCCGCGCGGGGGGGGGGGGGGGGACCTCGCTACAGTTCGGACTCTCGATTTTTGTTGTCGCGGTTCTTAATCTTGAACCAAAGAGTCCAAATCTGGCAAAACGTTTTGAGAAACAGATTTTTGAAAAAGTAGTGCCAAACATGGACTGCTTTGCCAGATACAGAGTCGCCACCTAAATATTTTAAAATGGGAGAATTTAGGAAACCCTGACTCGGTGCCGAAGGCCACATGTGCGTCATCACCGGAGTTGTCTCGGCTCGGGAGCTTGGGTACGATCGGGGAAGGTCAGCTATGAGCACCCCCTTTCGCCCGGTCCGAAGACCGGCCTCTACTAACCGTGATATCCGTTTTTGAAAACTTTACGTGTTCTTATTCCGATTATTAGCCTAGAATTACTATGTTATGCGCACAGCAAACAAGTATAGACTAGATTGCCTAATTTGGAAACAAACATTGCATATCCGTTCGGTTTGAAAATGCTTTGGAATTTGCTACTCGCAAGTAGGCTAAAATACGGATTTCAACGAGTTTTTCCAACTCAAACAATCCAACCTCCACCCACAGGCATTCAAAACATTTTAACACATAAGCATCTAGCCACATGTTAAGCATGCTGTCATGGCAACATTCACACTCATGCGATATGCTAAAGCGGAAATACTTGCATAGTACTCCATGCCAAAACAAAGAACTTGTTAGCAAACATGCGTGATCCAAGTCCATGTTAAGTGCCTAATGCATCGCATACAAAATGTTGCTAGAATAGGCTCGGCTATCCTAAACATGTCATGTGAAAATGCACAATTATCACGTATTCAGTTTGGGAATTGAAGTATTGATGCAGTTAGCGTGATGTACCGAGCCTAATGCGTGCAATACAAATGCATGGATGCACACATGCATAGCATAGGGTATGCTAAATTAAACGTGCCCTAATACTAACCATTAAAGCGGGTAAGTAAAAGGGAAGAAAGAAGTGAGGTTGGAAGACATACACACCACCCACGCACACTTATTACAGATTTGCCCTCACTCGGAGGGACCGAATAAATATTACAAATTAATTAACTACGCAAGCTAATTAATATTACAAATTGCCTAATTTAATTAACAAATTAAATAGACTAATTAAAATAGGAAAATGCCTCGGGAAGCGCGCCGCCATGCGCAAGTTTCCTCTATTTTCCTTCTTTCACTCCTCTGGAGGCTGTCAAAATCTCAGGGTTGCATCCCTAGGCACTGGGGAGTACCACCGGCTGAGTGGAATCATCACCGGCACTGGTATGTGTCCATCGGCACAAAATTGAAGCTGTCGGCAGATAAAAGGTTGCCGGCCGGCACCTTACACTGCCGGTCGGCAAAGAAAGTCTGCAGGACGTGCAACTCATAGCAACAGAGGGCAAAACAAGGCATGGCAGCACAATTCAAGGCATGTATGCACCAACCATGTCCCTTATCATGATAATGACTCAAAGGGACATGTGCTTCGGTTCTCGGACCACCAATCACGCATTTCCATGCATGATGGCCCAAAGAACCAAGTATGCAACTTTGATTTCAAATGCATGCAAACCAATCAAACAAATTAGGCCTAATTCCTATCACCATTTCAAGGAACAAGGCATGCATGCAAGATGCAATGCAACCTAGGCATACAAGCTAAGAATGCAACATGGCATGGCGAGGCACTTATGCAAGCATACAAGCATACGTATGGCAATGCAAATGGATGGCAAGATGGACTTATACATGAATTAGGCAGCACTAAAATAGACCTAAAACAGTGTCCATAGTGCTAAAAGTGAGGGCTAAATGGCATGCACACACATATGCACATAAGGACCAACACTTAAGCACAAAACAAACAACATTCAAGCACACTTGAAAGGGGCAAACAAGAGCAATTAGCATGCAACATAAGCATTGAAATCATGTCATAAAATGATGCCAAATCAAGTTATAAATCAAGTCAAGCATGCAACAAATGGCCTAGGTGTTCAAAGTAAACCAAAGTGGCATTGAGCTATACTTAACAAGACCAAACAAGGTATGAACTTATTGACCCAAAACAGAGTTTTAGCACATCAATACAAGGCCTAAAGGACCACTTAGATGGCATCTAAATGGCCCAAATACAAAGGCATACACCATGGCCAAAACATGGAGCATTGCAACACATGCTTTCAAAGCATTAAAGAGGCATGCAAGGCAATCAAACAAGCATGGAAATGGGACTGAAATAACATGTAGAATGATCCCAAATCACCAAAACAATGCAAAGATGCTATGCTACACATGCACATACTCAAGGCCAACAAGCCCAAATACAAAGGAGCTATATAATGCATGTTAAAATCAACCCAAACGACTATGGACAGAGCTAAAACATGGCAAAATAAGCACATAATCTTCACAAGACTAAGCCTAAAACATGCTCCAACTAAGGCTAACAACCTAAGACATGTTAAGGCAAAAACAAGGCATTACATGGCAACTATGCTAAGCATGCATGGAGTTCGAAAACCAACTTGAAATCATGTTATATTATAGATATATAAGCATGAAAAACAAACCAAACATGCTCAACACACACTCAAGCATAGGCTTCCTTAAGAGGTCAAAATATGCCCTTTTCAAGGACAACAAGGAGAGGGGGGTGGCCCTCTCCTTCTTGGGACTTCAAAGCATCATCTTCACCACTGAAATCCCTCAAGATTTCAGTGGTGAAGAGACCTCAACACCAAAATCCCGGAGCTAGCACAAAATGGCTCAAAAAGAGGCCTTTTGAGGTCTAAGGGTGGTCAACAACCCTCAAACAACAAAACACTCTTAATAAACAATAAAGAGGGCCTAAAAACAGAACTTTTTTATTTTATAAAATAATCACAAAAACAGCTCTAAGATAGGTATAAAATCAATGCAAAAATGGGGAAAAAAAGGACTAGAATCTCATCCTTGAAGACCCCTTTACAAATGGTGCTCCAATGGCCTCCTTTGGCTTGAATCCAACACCAAAATCTCAAAACAAACCCTTTAGAACCTCAGCTCCAAGAGGAAGGTGAAACACTAGGTGTTTGTGTGCAATAGTGAGACACAAAACACCTAGTGAACAAAATGAGAGGGAAAGAGAGATAGAATGTGTATCTCACCCAAACCCTAGAACAAGAGCTCAACAATGGCTGTTTTGCTCTCCAAAATATCCTAAGTCTAACCTTGTCTCTCCTCCCTTTGCCTTAGAGAGAGCTTCTCTCTATATTGTCTTGTAAAGCTTACAAGACAAGCTTTGCAAGAGGGAGATCCCTCCATACACGTGTATGGAGGGGAGCAAAAGCAATACAGCTGTCTAAAAATATCTGCAAAAGTAGCTGAACAGCAATCGGCCGGCCAAAAATGCCATTTTGGCCAAAAAGAGTGTCGGTCGACAACAAATAGTGCTGACCGGCAACAAAGAGTGCCGGCCGGCAAACTATATTGCCGGTGGCAGCAAAAACCAGCCGGTGGCATCTAGCCACTGCCGGTGGTGGGTGGGGATGGTCTACAAGCCCCACCCTGCCTCTCAAAGGCAAGATGCAAGTGTTTGGTGCAAAACCAGACACTAAACGGTCGAATTCGGGGATCCTGAGGCATGGCGCGCGAGCCGAGACCTCCGGGAACTCCAAACGAACACAAACATGGAAGATCACCGTGTGTTCAAACAGTGACGTCCAAGTCTTGAGGACGGTCAAAAATGGGCTGTCTACAGTTGCCCCTCTTTGACCGAACTCGAAAGTCATAACAATGACCGGAGTGAATGTCAAAGCCCAGAGACGACCCATTTTTGACAAGGCCGAAGACTTAGACAAACATGCAAGACAAACAAGGTATGCGCCCGGAGGCAGGGGCAAAATGCAAGACAATGCACGAAGCCGAGCATAACTTATGATCATGCAAAGAAAGCTGTAATGAAGCAAACATGCGACAGTTTTAAGCTAGCATACGAAACTACACTACAATGCAGAAAGGATGTAAGAGAATTATGGAATTCTCAATACGTCTCACTCGGGAGATACAATACCTGTGCGGCTCGTCTGGTTGCACCAGCTTCAAATGAACCGTACATACAATATCGTGCCTGCAAAGAAAACAAACTTAACAGGTACAATATTGTTAACAACATGCACAATAGCATACTCGAAATGCGTGACAGCGCAAAGCAAGTGGGGGGCATAACAATGCTGTGAAAATACAAACATGTAAGTGGAGCATGCGGTCTACGCAGGCAACGAAATTGATCATAAGCATGCGATCTACGCAGATAATGAAGTTTAACAAACATGCGGTCTACGCAATCAAAGCATGCGGTCTACGCAGGTAATGAAATTGATAATGCGGTCTACGCAATCAAGACATGCGGTCTACGCAGGTAATGAGATTTAAATAAGCATGCGGTCTACGCAGTCAAAACATGCGGTCTACGCAGGTAATGAAATTAACAAACATGCGGTCTACGCAGGTAAAACATGCGGTCTACGCAGGTAATGAAATTGATAAATCATGCGGTCTACGCAATCAAAACATGCGGTCTACGCAGGTATTGAAATTGAACATGCGGTCTACGCAATCAAAACATGCGGTCTACGCAGGTAATGAAATTAAACATGCGGTCTACGCAATCAAAACATGCGGTCTACGCAAGTAATGGAATTAAGATGCGGTCTACGCGAGTAATGATATAATGCGGTCTACGCAGTCAAAACATGCGGTCTACGCAAGTAATGAAATTAAGCATGCGGTCTACGCAATCAAAACATGCGGTCTACGCAAGTAATGGAATTAAGCATGCGGTCTACGCAAGTAAAACATGCGGTCTACGCGAGTAATGATATAATGCGGTCTACGCAGTCAAAACATACGGTCTACGCAGGTAATGAAAATAGTAATGCAGTCTACGCAATCAAAACATGCGGTCTACGCAGGTAATGGAATTAAGATGCGGTCTACGCAATCAAAACATGCGGTCTACGCAGGTATTGAAATCAAACATGCAGTCTACGCAATCAAAACATGCGGTCTACGCAAGTAATGGAATTAAGCATGCGGTCTACGCAATCAAAACATGCGGTCTACGCAGGTATTGAAATCAAACATGCGGTCTACGCAATCAAAACATGCGGTCTACGCAAGTAATGGAATTAAGCATGCGGTCTACGCAATCAAAACATGCGGTCTACGCAGGTAATGGAATTAAGATGCGGTCTACGCAATCAAAACATGCGGTCTACGCAGGTATTGAAATCAAACATGCGGTCTGCGCAATCAAAACATGCGGTCTACGCAAGTAATGGAATTAAACATGCGGTCTACGCAATCAAAACATGCGGTCTACGCAAGTAATGGAATTAAGATGCGGTCTACGCAAGTAATGATATAATGCGGTCTACGCAGTCAAAACATGTGGTCTACGCAGGTAATGAAAATAGTAATGCGGTATACGCAAGTAAAGAGATGAACATGCGGTCTACGCGGGTAAAGAAATTGAACGATAAATATGCGGTCTACGCAAGGAAAGAAATTGAACAATTATGCGGTCTACGCAAGCAATACATGCGGTCTACGCAGGTAATGAAATGATTACAAACATGCGGTCTACGCAGATAATGTAATTAACATGCATGACAATGCAAAATGCAATGAGATGCGCAAAACAGCGCGACGATTTGAAATGCACAAAACAGTGCGCCGGTTTGAAACGTACAAAATAGTGCGACGATTTGAAATGCACAAAACAGTGCGCCGGTTTGAAATGCACAAAACAGTGCAACGATTTGAAATGCACAAAACAGTGCAACGATTTGAAACGCACAAAACAGTGCGATGCGCAGGACAGCGCGAGGTTTGAAATGCACAAAACAGTGCAATGCTAAGTGCGACATGCATGCCACACGGAATGTAAATGGGCTTAAATGCGCAACAACGCACGTATTCCAGAATGCATGACAATGCATGGAATGGAAATGCAATGATGATGCATGAGAAATGTGCACGATAATGCAAAGGGGTGCGTGTTGCAACGCATGTAACACGTGCATAACAATGCAAATGTGTGGCGCATGACAGCGCAATGTAATGCACCGAAGTAGTGTGATGAACTCGTGCAACACACATGGGGCAACTTTTGAATTTAAAAGGATACAAAAAGGATACACCTTGTACGAATTCGAGTGCCACGCACTGGAGACACGGCCCGCGGTCAGAACGGAGGTCAGTTGAGCGTCGGAGATGCACTTTCTTGCACTTTCTTGAGCTATGAAGACCAAAAACAACTCAAATGGCCTAAACAAGGCTGTGGGAACCCCACCGGCCGAAAGATGAGGCCACCGGCTGGCCATCGGCACAAAAACAATTTCATCGGCACAAAACAGTGCCGGCCGGCACAAAACATTACCGACCGGCAAAGAGTTGCTGGTGCGGGGCAGTTTTGACTTTTCACCTTGGGTGTTATAAAATAGGGCTTCAAGCCCTATTTCCTCATTTTCTCCACGCCGAAATCCCTTGCTCTCTCTCTCTAGAGCTTTTTCTCTTCCCCGTTTCTCCGTTTCTTCGCGCTCTATGCCCGTTTCGTCGTCGGATTCGCGTTTCTCTTCGCGTTTCGGACGTTTTCCACCGATCACATTTTCATCTCGGTGCCTCGTTTGGCGTTCTAGCCTTTTCGGGGTTCGTTCCCCTCACTTTCCTCTTCATTTCCGTGCCCTTTCACATTCCGGCCTTCCCGGCCATTTCCGACCTTCTCGGGAGTTGACTTTCCGGTTGACTCTTCGTATTCCGACCCGGTTTTCCTTTTCCGGGCCATTTTCACACCATTCTCTTCATGGCGGACAACATTCCACATGGCGGGACTCCCCCGGACCACGAGATGGATCCCGGGGTCGAGCTCTTACCACTGAGCGAGCGCCCGTTCGACCCGGCGACCTACCGGCCGGCGATCCATGTTCTGCCCCCAGACGGCCTGCGTTAGTTCCGGAGCTTTGAGAGGTACGCGGCGCCTGAGCTACTACTACGCGAGCCTACCTCCCATCTGTCTTTCAGCACTTCCGAGGTAACTTTTCATCTTCTGCTTTACTTTCTGCAATGTAGGATACAAAACTGCCATAGTCAGTTGTATTCTCTAACTGCTAAAATCTGATATGCCGTAGACCGTAGCTGACTGTAAACATACATACAACTGATATCCGCTTGAGACTGACACATGCACACACACTGCACTAGCCCTGAATCACCCAAACATACGACACACACTGTATTTCACTGCATACACATTGGTACCCAGTATTTGTCTGAATCTGTCAAACTTGCACACATACCACATCTGTTCTGAAACACCCAAACACGCTGACACAGCACACGTATTTCACTGTAAGCACAACGGCACCCGGTATTTGCCTGAATCTGACAAACTTGCATATAGGCCATATCTGTCCTTTCAAAACTGCATTTTGAATGTTGTCCTGCAATTGTCATTTTCTGTTTGCAGGAGGGTTCCCATACCATTCGCGGGTATGGGAATACTGGTGCACGGGAGTGGTATGATGAGCTCCCTGATGCGGTCCAGCGCATCGTGGACCGGGCGGGCTTCGGCACTTTCTGCCGAGGGCTCTCCAGGTTGTCCACATGCAGGCCTCTCCTTGCCACTCTGGCGGAGAGATGGTGGGACACCACCGATTCTTTCCACTTCTCTGCTGCAGGGGACATGACGATGACCCCTTATGACTTCTCGATGCTCACAGGCATCGGGGTAGGGGGTGATCCGATCCCCTTCGACACCGACATGGATGAGTGGACCGCCGCTCAGGTCCATTTACTGGGGGAGGCCCCACCACTAGCTCGTCCAGGCTTCGTGCGGTACTCCTGGTTCGAGACACAGTTCAGGGTTCAGCCCGTTTTGGAGGTGCAGATGACCCCAGAGGACGAGGAGAGGTATGCTCGCGGCTTCCTCATGTTCCTGTTTGGGACTACCATCTTCGCCGACCGGGCGAACACTGTGCCTCTCTGCCTTCTCAGCGCACTGGTAGACGTCCGGGATATCTTGCACTACGATTGGGGCGGCGCTGCTCTGGCCACCCTGTACGGATAAATGAGCTCGGCTTCTCGTGGCAGCGGCCAGCTACTTGGAGGTTACTGGCGGGCTTGGGAGGTACATTTCTTCTCCATTTTTTCATTCCTGTCTCGTACTTTCTGTACTCAGTACACTGCACACATTGTGGTCTGCTCTATACTTGCTGTATACTGTACACACGGCACACACATACATTCTGCTTTACACTGACTGTACACTGTTCACACTGTACACTGCATACAATACACTGCATAACACACGGCTCTGCCCTTTCTGCTTTATTCTGTCGGTCATACTGACATCTGTTTTGCAGTTGTGGGTTTACGCCTACTTTCCCAGGCTTGCCCCCGTGCCAGTCGCGGAGCCTCCTCCAGCTGTCCCGTTCTCGAGTCGCTTCGACGGGAGATGCACCCGGCGACCACGGGAGACATTCGGCTTCTTCCGCCGATATTTTGACACCATCACCCCGGCCGAGGTATGCTTTACTTTCAGTTCATTTAGCTTCGCTTTCCCACTGCATGTTTCAATAACAGTAGATAACAAACTGTCTGTCATTTTCAGATCACATGGCGGCCATGGGCTTCCTTGCCGTCGGCGATGCGGGGTCGGTTCCCTGGTGCTGAGGAGACCTCGCGTTTCCGGATCTTGCTAGAGGGCCCGGTCTGTCGGGCTTGGTACCTGGGGGAGCGTTTTCTACGCCAGACTCGCGGGTTACCTGAGCAGATAGTCCCGGCTCACCCTCCTGTAGAGATGAGGGAGACCGAGGGGCTGACCACTGAGCAGCTGGATGATTACTCCATCGGCTGGGAGGAGGCCGGTTTCCGAGGCACCGGCGACTATCAGGAGTACGTGCGGACGTACCTGATGCGCCCCCTGAGCGGTCGTCGAGCAGAGGGGGCCAGGCCTGTAGCATCGGCGGCTGGGGCCGGAGCGGGAGCAGGGGCTGGATCTTCGAGGACCCGGGTCCGTGGTAGAGGTGGAGTGCAGGGAGGACGGGGAGTTGGCTGGCCTGCCCTGCCCGCTGTACTGACTTTCCAGGGGCAGGGTGGGTCGACCTATCAGATCCCCTTCGCCCCTCCACCGGCTGGTCACGAGTTCATTGATGTCCCCGACTTACCTCCGATACGTATTACTACATTTTTTTACAGTCGTTCACCTCAGTTTACTTGATATTCCACAGAATATTGATGCATCTGATACTTTTGCAGGCCTCTTCTGAGTACACCCGTCAGTCGTTGGCGATGAATGCCTCGATGATGGGGATGCTCCAGCGGACTTTTGACCTCCTAGCCGTCTACAGCATACCGGTATGTCCTTCTGACACTGGCCTGAAACCATTCATACGCTGCTTTACATAATCTGATGCACGGCACAACACCTGATACACTGATCTCACAGTATCTGAACACTGCATACACTGCGTTCTGCACCGTACCCTACACTGATAAACTGTTCACGGCATTCATACACTGTACTCACACACTGCATTCTGCACTGATAAACTGCTCACGGCATTCATACACTGTACTCACACACTGCATTCTACATTGCTAAACTGCTCACGGTATACTGATGCATTTCCCTTTTCGTGAACTTTTCAGCCTCCTTTCTAGATTCCCATGGCAGGAGGTGCTCCAGCTAGACCTTCTGTCCCTGCTCGGAGGAGAGATGAGGAGGGCAGGATATTTCCCCGTACCAGGGGAGGGCGTACTCACGTCGAGAGTAGCTCGCGAGCTCCAGTCCCGGATGACGACGACGACGAGGAGTCAGAGGCGGAGTCCGAGTCATCGGAGGAGGAGACCGGAGACGGTTCTAGCTCGGGCTCCGATGACGACGCTGATGATGCTCCTGGTCCCTCGTCCAGGAAGAGGACTAGGATGGATTGACGGCCCCCCGGAGTTGCTGGACATAGATGCAGATTTTTGCTATCTTTTCTTTCTTGTACTTTTCTTTTTGTTGGTAGATAGATTACCTTGTACTGCCGCAGGCAGATTTTTGTTTCCAAAACTTGTACATTTGAAAAAGATTATGAAATGAACAGATTTTTGCTTAAAAAAAGTGTTACATTTACACATTTCATGCATTGCATCGCATCTCATCATGTTACACCTCAATGTAAATGAAATTGATTGGTTGTCTGAAAGTTAAACACTCGCACTGTAATAATCAGATAACTTAAACAGCCAACAGCAAAATAACCCAAGCAGCCCACTGCCTGATTCTTGAACACATAGCCCTTACTCTGTTAGGGATTAATCTGCATACAGTCCACAACACAGCATTCAGTTCATTCTACGCACAGCAAATTCTGAACAAACGGCCCAATCTGACAAGACGGACCTCAAAGATGGAACCGGTTGGAGTCAAAACACATTCAAATGTAGAGAATGGCACAGCATTCTGAGCATAGATGATTTTTGAAATTGAATGAGGGTTTTTCAAACCGGGATATCGAGCCTACAACTGAACACAGCGGGGAGGACTGAAATATAGGTGCACGACCTAAACACAACGAGACACGCTCGGAAAAGACTAAAAACAAAAGACGAGAGCGTCAAATCAAAGAAACACGACACACAGACGCGTGAATGAAGATGGGGGACCTCAGATCACGAGGGGCCAGTTTCTCTAGGCAGTGTTTCCCGCCCTGTCTGATTTGTGATCCTCACATCACTCGACTCTCAAGCTCGGATTTTCTCTCAAAACCCTTTTCCTCACTTTTCTCTCAACTTACACCTCTCTATTCTTCATTCTCTCATTTTCCATCCCTCCCCGGGGTGATTGATGGATAAATAGAACGGTGTGGGTTCATGATCAATACCGTTAGCTCACGGCCATTTCTTCTGACGGGTAGAGCGCTCTTCTGGCAAGTACGTCGATGACGGGGGAAAGACAGAACGCCTGGCTCAACTGTGCCCCTAGTTCATCATTTTAACCATTCTTTGTTTTTGCTTTCTACTAAAACAGTTTTGATCAAAATGAGAGTCGGATTAACGTACTCGTTCGATTTTTGACTTGAAAACCGTGCAAGTCAGGCAGCAAGCACTGAAAATTTTCCTTTTTGGGGTCCAAGACAATGGTCCGATTTTGGAAAATGGAATAGTTTTCGAGAAAATAGTCAACTTCAGTAAAAAATTTCAAAAACTATTTTTCAAACAGCTGATGCTCAACAAGCACAGAACTTACCCTTCGAGATGCGCAACCTCGGATCGGAGGCAATGGAAAATTGCCCCTGGTTTAAAGAGGGGTGGGAGGCAACGGAAAGTTGCCCCTAGTTTGAATGGCGTCTCATGACGGCTTGTGGCAACGGAAAGTTGCCCCTTGTTTGGGATGGTGCCGCAGCAATCCGCAGACGGTCTTCATTGGCGGTGGTCGAGCTCTTGGACACAGCGATGACGAAGACGGTCACAACATATATATGGACACAATCACCTTGAAGGGTGTTGGCCACTGGACTTTGGGGATGAGATCGAAACCATTGCATGGACTGAGACGCTATGAAAGCGTTGGGGGCTGGACTTCATGATGAAGTTGCCTACGTATCCCAAACATGGGAATCAAGCCTTACGTAGTTCCGGTTAAGGTCCACTCGGGTATTTTAACCTTCACTTTTTTTAGGCTCTCACTTTTGCCAAGGCGCCCAATGCGGGTTTTCGACCTTGCGAGCTTCTTTTCATTTTCTTTTGTTCGTTTCTTTTTCTTTTCTTTTTTTTCTTTTCTTGATTTTTTTTTTCTTTTTTTTCTTTTTCAATCTTTCTTTTTGTATTTTTCTCTTGCTCTAACTTTTGCCTGGGCCGCCCTTCCGGGTTTTCGGCCCAGCGAGCCTCTCAAAGGGTAAAAGTGTAGCAAGTCCATGCCAAATGGTTTTTTTTTTTTTTGAAATTGAAGCCTCTCTGTGTCTAGGAGAACGGCTGTTGCACTGATTTGCGGAGAATCCATCCCGGTTGCTCTACGAGCTTCTTCCGACGAGATCTACTCCTTCTGATTCGGCTTTGGTGCCTCTTTCTCGAGGGCTGTGTCGAAACTGGCCACACGGGCCTCCATGGCGTTTGTCCGTTGAACTTTCTGAACATTCTGAACGGGTTCAAACTCGGAAAACAAATAGGTTGAATCTTGAGGCTGAGAGCGATCCTAGGCTGCGCAATCTCAAGAGCGATTCCACACAGGTCTTCGCAGGGCCGCGTAAAACATTTGCTTTTGAAAGTTTTTAAGAAAGCGACAAATCGCTCGCGCCGAAGATAGTGTGGAACCAATCTGGATCAGGCTAGGATCCTCCTCAGTATTCACGCCGACAAGCATGGCTTTATTCATAAAAAGGCTTAGCACGCCTCTCTTTCTCTCAAAATGATCAAAATTTTGCAAAACCCGAGGAATTCCTTCCTCTTCGTTTTCATCACCGCAGTGTTCAAAAAGTTTGTTTTTGGAAAACTTAGGTTAATGCAATGAGTTTGGCGCGCAGGAGAGCAGGCGAGATGTACTGTCAGCCCAATCAAATTCCCTGGCACTTATGCTGAAAGCAAGCATGAAGTTTGAGATAGCAACAGCTGCTTCAATTGGCTCTATTGGTGCAACTGGCCTCTCGGCAGAAACAAACTCAAAACGAAAACAGATAATTACAAAACAAGACGGTGTTCGAGGCAACAAACCCTGAATCACCTGGTATTATATACAACAGGGACTGACTCGATACAATCAGACAGACCCTTAAGCAAAAAAAAGACTGACTCAAGACAAAGAGACAGACTCAAAAACAAAAGACTGACTCGACATCCAAGCCAGGATTTACAAAACTCGGTCTCACCGATGCTCAAAAATGCGTGCCAGACGCTTCAAAAACACACCAAATGTTGCCCGCAGGCGGTCCACTTTACATACTCGCAGTATCTGAGCCCTCGAAATCCAACAACTGAGTGGTGACGGGCTTGCCTGAGGTGGGTGGTAGGATAACCTTGTTATCAATCAAATCCTGCACTTCATGACGAAGGCGGGAACATCCATCGGTGCTGTGACCGGACTGTTGGTGGTACGCGCAGTACAAGGTAGCATCATGAGTGGCGGGGAGATTCTTCGGGAGTGGCCGGGGCTCCAAAGGCTTAAGATGCCCATTCTTCGCCAATATTAGCAATGCCCTAGACAAAGGCATGTGAAGATCGTGAAAGACCCTGCGCCCTCGGGGCAGGTACTTTGCAGTTTGAGGATTCTTGCCAGATGCGCTGGCGAAAGGATCAGCTGGCGCTGCCTTGGCTTTTTGAACCTTTCCTGGTGCAGAGTTGGGAACTACAGGAACTGTCTGGGCATGACGGGGCCCATCCTGGTTTTTTGCCTGGCTTGAACTGCCTTTGATTGGAGCGGGGAAAGCGTCATCCACAGCTTTGGTCACTATTGCAGACGTTTGTTGCTTGCTCATTCCTCTAACTTTCAGAGCCTCGACAGCCCACAGCAGTTGTTCAATAGGGTCGGCGTCCACCTTTGCCTTGTCCTTTCCCCTGGCCTCAGCCTGATCAAGGGTCTGGGTTGGTGCTGGCATGTCGTGGCTATAGCCGGAAGCCACCTCTGGCTGGCTGAGCTCTATCACAATCCGCCCCAGTAGCGGGGGCTCCTGTGATACAAAATTCCCGGCATACGGCGCCGCTGGAGGTGAAGCCGACATTCCATAGGCGAGGTCCGCCACAGACCTTTGGAGATCGCCTATCATCCCCATCAATTCGAAGGTGGTGGGCTCACGAGCCTGGTATAACTGGGGAGTCCAAACCGGGTGCACAACGGGCGACCTGGGCGGGTATGACATACTGATGCTGGCCTCATTCTGCGGAACAGTCCCCTGCTCCAATGCAGCCGTCATAACCACAATTTCTTCTGAACTTTGTGTCGCCATAAATCTTGCCTCAGCAAAGGGGAGACACTGGCTGTTCTGTATCAACTCTGCAACTCTCTGAACCTTGAAAGAAAAACAGACAGCATTTCAGCCCAAACTGATCAATCACGGGTGTAGCCAAACAACTGTACCCTACTGCTGATCACTGTTCCCAGAAGTCACTGTTCCCGAAAGCTGAACCAATACCCGCGGATAACTGATTCTCACAACTGATACTGATACTGGTGTCCCCAGGTTTGATACTCAAACTTGCAAACTGACATGTGCGTTCCTGTAGAGCAACACTCTAAAAGCACATAGCAAGTAAAGAGAACAAAACACCCCTATGTTGGGGTAGGGTTTCCCTGTCCTATTTCGTCAGGAGCTAGGGTTTCACTACGCACACAGCGGTTTCAAACAACTTAGCATCGGGTAAGCAACATGTCCTAATTTGGAATGGTCACTATGGATCCGAATATGCACTAGGTCGAATGGTCAAAAAGGGTGCCCCGGTAAACCGGGGTTTGTGTTCCCATGCTGTCAGAGCCCATAGCCGGTCAGTCTTATGGACATGCCTTGACAAGGCAAGCCTCCGGCAAACCGTTCAGGAATGGCAGATGGCAAACACTGTGTTCCTAGGCGCACCAATGCACATGCAATGCAAAGAAACACATAAATGAGATCAAAACAAGATATCACGAGTTCGAGTCAAGCTCTCTAAATTTCCCCAGCAGAGTCGCCAGAAACTGTAACAAGCCCGCCGGGGGGGGGGGGACCTCGCTACAGTTCAGACTCTCGATTTTTGTTGTCGCGGTTCTTAATCTTGAACCAAAGAGTCCATATCTGGCAAAACGTTTTGAGAAACAGATTTTTGAAAAAGTAGTGCCAAACATGGACTGCTTTGCCAGATACAGAGTCGCCACCTAAATATTTTAAAATGGGAGAATTTAGGAAACCCTGACTCGGTGCCGAAAGCCACATGTCCGTCATCACCGGAGTTGTCTCGGCTCGGGAGCTTGGGTACGATCGGGGAAGGTCAGCTATGAGCACCCCCTTTCGCCCGGTCCGAAGACCGGCCTCTACTAACCGTGATATCCGTTTCTGAAAACTTTACGTGTTCTTATTCCGATTATTAGCCTAGAATTACTATGTTATGCGCACAGCAAACAAGTATAGACTAGATTGCCTAATTTGGAAACAAACATTGCATATCCGTTCGGTTTGAAAATGCTTTGGAATTTGCTACTCGCAAGTAGGCTAAAATACGGATTTCAACGAGTTTTTCCAACTCAAACAATCCAACCTCCACCCACAGGCATTCAAAACATTTTAACACATAAGCATCTAGCCACATGTTAAGCATGCTGTCATGGCAACATTCACACTCATGCGATATGCTAAAGCGGAAATACTTACATAGTACTCCATGCCAAAACAAAGAACTTGTTAGCAAACATGCGTGATCCAAGTCCATGTTAAGTGCCTAATGCATCGCACACAAAATGTTGCTAGAATAGGCTCGGCTATCCTAAACATGTCATGTGAAAATGCACAATTATCACGTATTCAGTTTGGGAATTGAAGTATTGATGCAGTTAGCGTGATGTACCGAGCCTAATGCGTGCAATACAAATGCATGGATGCACACATGCATAGCATAGGGTATGCTAAATTAAACGTGCCCTAATACTAACCATTAAAGCGGGTAAGTAAAAGGGAAGAAAGAAGTGAGGTTGGAAGACATACACACCACCCACGCACACTTATTACAGATTTGCCCTCACTCGGAGGGACCGAATAAATATTACAAATTAATTAACTACGCAAGCTAATTAATATTACAAATTGCCTAATTTAATTAACAAATTAAATACACTAATTAAAACAGGAAAACGCCTCGGGAAGGGCACCGCCATGCGCAAGTTGCCTCTGTTTTCCTTCTTTCACTCCTCTGGAGGCTGTCAAAATCTCAGGGTTGCATCCCTAGGCACTGGGGAGTACCACCGGCTGAGTGGAATCATCACCGGCACTGTTATGTGTCCATCGGCACAAAATTGAAGCTGCCGGCAGATAAAAGGTTGCCGGCCGGCACCTTACACTGCCGGTCGGCAAAGAAAGTCTGCAGGACCTACAACTCACAGTAACAGAGGGCAAAACAAGGCATGGCAGCACAATTCAAGGCATGTATGCACCAACCATGTCCCTTATCATGATAATGACTCAAAGGGACATGTGCTTCGGTTCTCGGACCACCAATCACGCATTTCCATGCATGATGGCCCAAAGAACCAAGTATGCAACTTTGATTTCAAATGCATGCAAACCAATCAAACAAATTAGGCCTAATTCCTATCACCATTTCAAGGAACAAGGCATGCATGCAAGATGCAATGCAACCTAGGCATACAAGCTAAGAATGCAACATGGCATGGCAAGGCACTTATGCAAGCATACAAGCATACATATGGCAATGCAAATGGATGGCAAGATGGACTTATACATGAATTAGGCAGCTCTAAAATAGACCTAAAACAGTGGCCATAGTGCTAAAAGTGAGGGCTAAATGGCATGCACACACATATGCACATAAGGACCAACACTTAAGCACAAAACAAACAACATTCAAGCACACTTGAAAGGGGCAAACAAGAGCAATTAGCATGCAACATAAGCATTGAAATCATGTCATAAAATGATGCCAAATCAAGTTATAAATCAAGTCAAGCATGCAACAAATGGCCTAGGTGTTCAAAGTAAACCAAAGTGGCATTGAGCTATACTTAACAAGACCAAACAAGGTATGAACTTATTGACCCAAAACAGAGTTTTAGCACATCAATACAAGGCCTAAAGGACCACTTAGATGGCATCTAAATGGCCCAAATACAAAGCCATACACCATGGCCAAAACATGGAGCATTGCAACACATGCTTTCAAAGCATTAAAGAGGCATGCAAGGCAATCAAACAAACATGGAAATGGGACTGAAATAACATGTAGAATGATCCCAAATCACCAAAACAATGCAAAGATACTATGCTACACATGCACATACTCAAGGCCAACAAGCCCAAATACAAAGGAGCTATATAATGCATCTTAAAATCAACCCAAACGACTATGGACAGAGCTAAAACATGGCAAAGTAAGCACATAATCTTCACAAGACTAAGCCTAAAACATGCTCCAACTAAGGCTAACAACCTAAGACATGTTAAGGCAAAAACAAGGCATTACATGGCAACTATGCTAAGCATGCATGGAGTTCCAAAACCAACTTGAAATCATGTTATGTTATAGATATATAAGCATGAAAAACAAACCAAACATGCTCAACACACACTCAAGCATAGGCTTCCTTAAGAGGTCAAAATATGCCCTTTTCAAGGACAACAAGGAGAGGGGGGTGGCCCTCTCCTTCTT
This sequence comes from Camellia sinensis, assembly GCF_055761805.1. Classification (NCBI taxonomy): domain Eukaryota; kingdom Viridiplantae; phylum Streptophyta; class Magnoliopsida; order Ericales; family Theaceae; genus Camellia; species Camellia sinensis. The sequence continues at coordinate 119,064,589 of NC_138966.1, forward strand.
GGGACTTCAAAGCATCATCTTCACCACTGAAATCCCTCAAGATTTCAGTGGTGAAGAGACCTCAACACCAAAATCCCGGAGCTAGCACAAAATGGCTCAAAAAGAGGCCTTTTGAGGTCTAAGGGTGGTCAACAACCCTCAAACAACAAAACACTCTTAATAAACAATATAGAGGGCCTAAAAACAGAACTTTTTTATGTTATACAATAATCACAAAAACAGCTCTATGATAGGTATAAAATCAATGCAAAAATGGGGAAAAAAAGGACTAGAATCTCACCCTTGAAGACCCCTTTACAAATGGTGCTCCAATGGCCTCCTTGGGCTTGAATCCAACACCAAAATCTCAAAACAGACCCTTTAGAACCTCAGCTCCAAGAGGAAGGTGAAACACTAGGTGTTTGTGTGCAATAGTGAGACACAAAACACCTAGTGAACAAAATGAGAAAGAAAGAGAGATAGAATGTGTATCTCACCCAAACCCTAGAACAAGAGCTCAACAATGGCTGTTTTGTTCTCCAAAATATCCTAAGTCTAACCTTGTCTCTCCTCCCTTTGCCTTAGAGAGAGCTTCTCTCTATATTGTCTTGTGAAGCGTACAAGACAAGCTTTGCAAGAGGGAGATCCCTCCATACACGTGTATGGAGGGGAGCAAAAGCAATACAGCTGTCTAAAAATATCTGCAAAAGCAGATGAACCGCAATCGGCCGGCCAAAAATGCCATCTTGGCCAAAAAGAGTGCCGGTCGGCAACAAATAGTGCTGACCGGCAACAAAGAGTGCCGGCCGGCAAACTATATTGCCGGTGGCAGCAAAAACCAGCCGGTGGCATCTAGCCACTGCCGGTGGTGGGTGAGGATGGTCTACAAGCCCCACCCTGCCTCTCAAAGGCAAGATGCAAGTGTTTGGTGCAAAACCAGACACTAAACGTTCGAATTCGGGGATCCTGAGGCATGGCGCGCGAGCCGAGACCTCCGGGAACTCCAAACGAACACAAACATGGAAGATCACCGTGTGTTCAAACAGTGACGTCCAAGTCTTGAGGACGGTCAAAAATGGGGTGTCTACATAAGGCTTTGGTAATGTTTTTGAGTAATTAAAATTGGGGCATGACAACTTGGTATCAGAGCTAACCGGGTTTGAATACCTGGAGCTCGTGGGTAGTGGTTTTTACCACAATGGGTTGGCTTTGCTTGGCGAGGATGGTTGCATATAGAAGTAGGAGGTATAGGACATTATGTGTTGTATTTTGTGAGCATGGGCTAAGCTTCATGGATAGTTCTTGTAGCCGGCTAACTTGCTTTGAGATCTCATTGGAAAATGCATCTGATCAATGTAGTTTCTAGTGGGAGTTCCTTGGAAGTTCCGGGACAAGTGGTTGTCCTTGTGGACTTGACTCGATTTGTGGTTTGTTGCCTAAAAATTGTTTATGTGTTGTGTGATAATTGTAGACACCCCATTTTTGACCGTCCTCAAGACTTGGATGTCATCGTTCGAACACTTGATGATCATCCATGCTCGCGTTCGTTTTGAGTTTCCGAAGGCCTCGGCTACATGTCTTGCCTTAAAATCTCTCAACTTGTCTGTTTTGTGCTTGGTAGTGAACCAAGGACTTGTGGTTTTGCTTCTGAGGGAAGAGGGTGGCTTGTTGGCCATCCCTACAACCCATCGGCTAAGGCCTTGTGCCATCGGCCATGTTTCTTGTTGTCGGCCATAAGTGATGGCCGATCGGCACTCTTTTTGGTCGATCGGCAACATCTTTTGGCCGAGACCTTTCTATTTGCTTTTTCAGATATTTTTGTGCCAGTTGTGACAGCTGGTGAGCATAGTTTTGATCCTCCATACACGTGTATGGAGGGATTGATTCAAAACTCAAGCTTGCTCAACAAGCTTGAGAATTGAATTTCTATAAGAAGGGAGTGTAGACACCCCATTTTTGACCGCCCTTAAGACTTGGGCACCACTGATGTTTTGCTTGGTGGAGAAAGGTGTGCAGGGCAAATGTTCATTTTCTTCGGCTAGAAGAGAGGAAAATCTTTCAAAACACTTTGTTTAGGGTTTTGGAGTTGAAGAAAAGAGGAAAGGAGAGGAGAAAACTAGTTTGGGAGAAGTTCGGCATGAATCCGGGTAGAAGCGAGTCGAGCAGCCCTCGCTGAATCGGGCTCATCTGTCTGTACACTTGGAGTTTAGCTATGGGGCCACCACCATCGGAAAGCTTACTTCCGGGACTTGATTTTTCACTCAAGAATCTCCTAGAGCCAAGTCTGGGTGGGGGAGATATGATCAGTTGAAGTCGGGCATCATCCCGGTTGGATCGAATCTGCGCGGCTTCACGAAAAATGGCATAACTTTTTGCACAGGAGGAATTTTGATGCACGGTTTGCGCCATTGGAAAGCTAACTTCCGGTGCTTCAATTTGCATACCCACTGGCCATTTTTTGACATTGGAATCATCTATCGGCAATCTATTTTGCCGACCGGCACTTCATTTTGGCCGACGACCAAATTTTCTGGCCGGTTTGCACCATTTGCACTCTCCAAGCTTGGTGCATCCCAGCTGTGCCAGTTGGAATGCACCAGCACACTCCCTCGTGCATATATGTTGCTATTTTGAACCCTTGACCACCTTTGGACCCCTCTTTTGCACCCTTTGCTCAAGGCTTCTTGAGGAAGCCTTGACCCCTTATCTTGGCATCCTCAAAAAGCCTACCAGCTGTCCAAGCTTCTCCAATAAGCCTTGAACCCCTTTGACCCCTTTCCCTTTACTTAGCTTGTAAGTTAAGTGCTTTCCTTGCCTTATATAAGCACCTCTCCTCCTCCTTTGTTTAGGTTGGATTTTTGGAACAAAAAACCAGAGATATATAGATATATACATACATATATCCCTTCATCTCTCACTATATCTCTCCCATTCAACCATCAAACACCCTTGTTCTTGGGCCATTTCTTCATCAACTCATAGCACAAGGCATCCAACGCCCATTCCAGTAGCTTGAGGCTGTTTTCCAAAGCTTAGGAGCACCTAAACTTAGTCCAAGAGGTGCTCATTTGCTGGTCTTCAAGGGTGAGTCCTCATCTTCCCTTTTCTAGCCTTTTCTTGCTTCATATCTAAGCCATAGTTGCTTGCACTTTTGGGCTCCGACCCAAACTTCAAATCATCATATTTTGAGGTCCTCTTCATGTTTGATTGAGGACCTCTTGCTGTTTGAGGACAGTAGCTAACACTTCCTTCATTAGCCCTCTTTATGCCATAATTTTGCATAATATTTTTGGCTTGTGTGTGATCTGTTTTGAGGCATGTTATAAACTATGAAGTTGCTTATTTTGAGCCCTTCTTCAACATTGAAGAAGGGCTCAACACTATTTGGATACTCTCTGTGCTACTTGCTTTGAAATCCATGTGTTAGCCCCGTTTTTGTATGCCATTTTAGCCCTATCTTTGCTTGCTGTTTGGCCATGTCATAAACTGTAAAAATGCTTGTCTCAGAGCTGTATTGCTTCTGTCTTCATGCTCCATGTCCATATTATGCATGCTTTGTATAGCTGTAAGCCATTTCATGTGCCTAATTTTGCATTTCGAGATTCATTCCATGCGTTGAGTGTCGTTTTGTTATGTTTCGGGGCTGTTTTGCATCACCTATCGCCTCTGAAATTTGCATGAAAATTGCCCATGTTTGTGCCTTTCAAATGCGTCGAAAAGTTGCTTCATTATGCTTAAGTCTCGGACCATGTATCTATGCATGTTTGCATGTCATTTGCCTCCATGCACTTAGCATTTTGGCCACTGTTTTAGGCCTAACTAGAGCTGCCTAATTCATGTTTAAGACCATCCTTGGCTTATTTGCATGCATCATCTTGCATGTTTGCTTGTATCGGCATGTTGCATCCTTAGCTCGTATGCCTCATTTGCATTGCGTCTTGCATGCATCACCTTGCCTCTTGAGATGAGTATGATAGAGGTTAGGCCTCCTTGTGTGTTTATTTGCCTTGCATGCATTTTGAAATTGAAGTTGCACACTTGATTCTTTGGGCCATCATGCATGGAAATGCGTGATTGGTGGTCCGAGAATCGGGGCACATCCTCCTTTGAGTCATTAACATGATAAGGAATGTGATTGGTGCATAAATTGTTTGAATTGCATTGCCATGCTTTGCTTTGCCCTCTGCTGCTGTGAGTTGCAGGTTCTGCAGGAATTTATTGCCGGCCGGCAGTATTTAGTGCCGACCGGCAGTCAATCGATGGCCGGTGGATCTATTTTGTGCCGGTGACTAAATGATACTGCCGGTGGAAATTCTGCTCAGCCGATGATATCCCCCAGTGTCCTGAGAGGCATCCGTGAGACTTTGGCAGTTTTCAGAGGAGCAAAAGCAGGGAAAACAGAGGCAAACTATGCATGGCAGTGCGGTTCCGAGCCAGTCCCGAGCATGCATTGCATCTGGCCCTCGCCCCGAGGCGGTTTACTGTTTTTATTTAGTTTAGTTAATTTGATTAATTAATTAAGCAATTTGTAATATTTAATTAGCTTGCGTAGTTAATTAATTTGTAATATTTATTTGGACCCTCCGAGCGAGGGCAAACTTGTAATAAGTGTGGGTGCGTGGTGTGCATGTCTTCCAACCTCCACTTCTTTCTTCCCTTTTATTTACCTGCTTATGATGGTAGATTAGGGCACATTTATTTTAGCATACCTTATGCTATGCATGCATGCATTCATGCATTTGTTGACATGCACCGGGCTCGGTACATCATACAAACTACATTGTACTTTTCAATTCCAAATTGAATACATGTTGCTTGTAGCATTTCATATGCCATTTTAGGGTTAGCCTAGCCTGTTTAGATTGCATCTTTGCATGTGTTGCATTAGCCATTTTTTTAACATGAACTAGGACATGCATGTTTGCTAACTAGTTTATTATTTTGGCACGGAGTACTAGGTAAGCTTTTATGCTTTAGCATATCGCATGCGTGTGAGTGTTGCCATGACAGTATGATTACCATGAGGCTAGCTGCTTATGTGATATAACTGCTTGAATGCCTGTGGATGGAGGTTGAATTACCTAAATTGGAATAATGCATTAAAACTGTGAGTTTTAAGCCCACTAGATAGTGGCAAAATCATCTTTTCTAAAAGCCCACTTGAGGGTGGCAAAATCTGCATTTTAGCCTACTTGCGAGTAGCAAACCATTTTCAAAACAAACATGAAATGTTTTGTTCCAATTTGGGTGATTTGGTCTATACTTGTTTGCTGCGCGCACAACATAGTAATTCTAGGCTAATAACCGGATTAAGAACACATAACGTTTTCAAAATTGGATATCACGGTTAGTAGAGGCCGGTCTTCGGACCGGGCGAAAGGGGGTGCTCATAGCTGACCTTCCCCGATCGTACCCAAGCTCCCGAGCCGAGACAACTCCGTTGATGACGGACATGTGGCCTTCGGCACCGAGTCAGGGTTTCCTAAATTCTCCCATAAAAAAATATTTAGGTGGCGACTCTGTATCTGGCAAAGCAGTCCATGTTTGGCATTACTTTTTCAAAAATCTGTTTCTCAAAACGATTTGCCAGATTTGGACTCTTTGGTTCAGATTAAGAACCGTGACACAAATCGAGTCCGAACTGTAGCATGAGGTCCACGGGCGCGTCTACAGTTTCTGGCGACTCTGCTGGGGAAATTTTAGAGAGCTTGACTCGAACTCGTGATATCCTGTTTTGATTTCATTTATGTGTTTCTTTGCATTGCATGTGCATTGGTGCGCCTAGGAACACGGTGTTTGCCATCTGCCATTCCTAAATGGTTTGCCGGAGGCTTGTCTTGTCAAGGCATGTCCATAAGGCTGACCGGCTATGGGCTCTGACAGCATGGGAACACAAACCCCGGTTTTACCGGGGCACCCTTTTTGACCATTCGACCTAGTGCACATTCGGATCCATAGTGACCATTCCAAACTAGGACAGATTGCTCACCCGATGTTAGGTTGTTTGAAACCGCTGCGTGCGTAGTGAAACCCTAGCTCCTGACGAAATAGGACAGGGAAACCCTACCCCAACATAGGGGTGTTTTTGGCTCTCACTTGTTATATGCTTTTGGGGTGCGTCTCCATACGAATGCATATATCAGTTTGCAAGTTTGGGCATCAGGCCTGTGGGCATCAGTATTTGGGGAATCAGTTTTACCTGAGGATATCAATTTTGGGACAGATATTTGGGGAACAGTGATCAGTGTTGAGCACAGTCATTCCACTATGATCATATCCGAGCTGAGATGCTGTCTGTTTTCCCTTTTGCAAGATAGTCCTGGAACCATAGCTTCAGAAGGCTCCGATATCCCCCGAGGTTCATTGGACTTGTGCTGATAGACTTTGTCAGGTCAGAGATTCAGTTCAAGGGTAATCAGGGCTAGAGAAGGCTAGTCAGGCACAGACCACCAGTACAACAGCTACCAGATCAGTGATCTTTGAGCAGTCAGGCTGAGATTTCCGAACCTATTGCCGACACAGATATACTGGTTGCTCAGTTAGATTAGAACAGTATGTCAAGTCTGGAAGAGATGGTGCGCCAACTCCAGGATAGTATGAAAGCCATGCAGCAAGACACTGTCCGTCAAGCAGAATTCGCCAAGCAACAGGCTGTGGTCATAGCCCAACAGGCAGAGACAATTGCCAGATTGGAGCAGCAAACTGGAGTATCTACTTCGCACCAGGCTCCCCCCCCCCACCAAGAGTTCCCATATTCGGGGAGGCAACCCATGTCCAGGATGATACGGACATTCCAGTCGGGCCAGCTCCACCCCCGATTCTGCCTCAACTATCCAAGGCACCCACTCCTATCAACCAATCAGATTCTCCCTTCGAGCCCGAGGTGGAGCCCGTGGCATTAAAAATGCACAAGCTTGAAAAGCTGTTCAAAAAATCTCAAGGTGTGAAGCCCATTCCGGACATTGGAGAAGGATACACTGACACAGCCGTGACGCTGCCAGATCGATTCAAGATGCCACATATTGACCGTTTCGATGGGTTCGGGGATCCCATGGTGCACTTGCGGCTGTTTTCAGACGTTCTAAGGCCGATAGGCCTCACAAGATTACAGAAGCTATCATTGTTTGGCCGGACCCTGTCTGGGATAGCCGCAATCTGGTATGGGAAATTGGAGAACTCTGTGAAACAGAATTGGGAAGAGATGGCTGAGGCCTTCAGTGATCAATACTCCTACAACACATAGATTGAGGTCACAACTCGTGATCTTTAAGTCACCCGCCAAGAGCCAAAGGAGGGTTTTTCAGAGTTTGTGGTGAGGTGGAGAGCAAAGGCCTCAATGATGGCTACAAGGCCTTCCGACAAAGACCAGATAAGGATGGTTGTGCGCAACCTCCAACCCAAACTAATGCAGAAAATGATCGTGGTCCCCTTCCCTACCTTTTCAGATCTGCATGAGATGGGGGTACAGATCGAGGATGCTATGAAGCAGGGCCTTATTGATCAGGAGAAGGAGCAGCCCAGAAGGGCGTTTTCCCGCAGTTCTAATGCGACCACCAGTGGTGATGCAGGTTCAAGATCTTCTGAAGTAGACATGGTTACCACCACTACATCAAAAACGGCCACCCCATTCACCGGTGCGTCCAGAAGTAGCTCACAAAAAACCAAATATCCACCTCGAGTCAAGAGGGTTTTCACCCCACTCCATATGCCTTTGTCAAAGGCTCTAGAGGTCTTACTCCGGAAAGGACATCTTAAACCGTTGGAACAACAGCCCCTACCCGATCCTATCCCTGCAAAGCATGACCAGACTAAGTACTGTGCGTACCACCAACAAACCGGTCATGAGACCGATAGCTGCTTTCGTCTGCGCCATGATGTACAGGATTTGTTTGACAACAAGGTCATTGCCGCACCAGCTCAGTAAAGTCTATCACCACTGGATCAGTGAACTCGGGGGATAGTATGAATATGTGATCAGGGGATGAACCACCTGTGGGCGGCACTCAGTTTACTCCAGATGTGGCGTGCACTTGCGAATGCTGGTTTTTGTAGCTTCTGACTTGGGTGTTGAGTCAGTTTTGTGGTTTTGCTTTAAGTCTGTCTCTTTGTTTTGAGTCAGTCTTTTTTTTGATTAATGGTCTGTCTTGTTGTATCGAGTCAGTCCTGTTTTGTTAGGGTCAGGTGATTCCGGGGGTGTTACCTCGGGCATCACTATTTTGTTTTGTGTTTGTCTTTTTGCCTTCTTTTGAGTCTGTTTCTGCCTTGGAGCCAGTTATGCCAACAGATTTGAATGGAACAGCAGTGATTTTCACACTCTTGTGTTTGCTTCTTCCGTGTGCCAGTTGTGCCAGAAGTATTGAATGGAATGACAGTGCTCTTCGCCTGCCTTTCTGTGCCTTGAAATCATTGTATCGACCTAAGTTTTTCAAAACTTTTTTGAACACTGCGGTGAAAACGAAGAGGAAGGAATTCCTCGGGATTTGAAAAACTTTGATCATTTGAGAGAAAGAGAGGCATGCTAAGCCCTTAATGATTGAGATCATGCTTGTTAATGTGAGTACTGAGAAGGATCCTAGCTTGATCCAGATTGGTCCCACACTGTCTTCAGCGCGAGTGATCTGTCGCTTTCTTAAAAACTTTCGAAAAATGTTTTGCGCAGTCCTGTGAAGACTTGTGTGGAATCGCCCTTGAGATTGTGCAGCCGAGGATCGCTCTCAGCCTCAAGATTCTGTCCATTTGTTTTCAAACCTCGGACTTAAATTCAGAATGTTCAATGGTCAACCGCCATATGAGGCCTGTGTGGCCAGATTCGAAGCAGCCCTCGGACAAGAGGCACCAAAGTCAGATCAAGAAGATCAGATCAAAGGAAGCTTGTAAAGCTAGATCAGAAGCCCCCCCTCAAACTAGGGGCAAAAATATCAGATATGCTCGAAGAGCCGAAGATGGATCCTTCAGTAAATCAATACAACAACCACTCTCCTGGATACGGATGGCTTCAAAATCCTACAACCATTTGGCATGGACCAAATTACGCTTTTACCCTTTGAGAGGCTCGCTGGGCCGAAAACCCGGAAGGGCGACCCAGGCAAAAGTTAGAGCAAGAGAAAAATACAAAAAAGAAAAAAATGCAAAGAAAAGAACAAAAAAGAAAATCAAAACAAATGAAATGAAAAGAATTGAAAAGAAAAGAAAAACAAAGCTCGCAAGGTCGAAAACTCGCATCGGGCGCCTTGGCAAAAGTTAGAGCATAAAAATGAGAGGTTAAATACCCGAGTGTACCTTAACCCCGAACTACGTAAGGCTTGATTCCCATGTTTGGGATACGTAGGCAACTTCATTCTGAAGTCCAGCCCTAAAACACTTCAAATTCAACTGTGTCCATGTGATGGTTCTAGTCATCTTTGTCTTTTCTGTATCCGGGAGTTCGGTTGCAATCATCGCTCTGAGGACTGATTACAATACACTACGGGGCCATTCAGACAAGGGGCAACTTTCCGTTGCCATTCAATGCGCTGCGGTGCCGTGCAAACAAGGGGCAACTTTCCGTTGCCATGTAGCTCTCTTCGAGCAAGGGGCAATTTTCCTCCAAATCCGAGGTTGTGCGTCTCAAGAGTGGGTTCCGTGCTTGTTAAGCATTGGTCGTTTGCAAAAATAGTTTTTGAGAATTTTTACTGAAGCTGACTACTTTTCTCGAAAATTGTTCCATCTTTTCCAAAAACTGGACCATTTCTTGGACCAAAAAAAGGAAAATTTTCAGTGCTCATAGCCTGACTTGCATGATTTTCAAATCAAAAATCGAACAAGTATGTTAATCTAACTCTCATATTGGTCAAAATTGTTTTAGTAGAAAACCAAAACAAAAAATGGTCAAAATGATGAACTAGGGGCACAGTTGAGTCAGGCTTCCTGTCTTTTCCCCGTTTTCAACATACTTGCCAGAAAGGGCACCTGCCAGAAAAGGGCACCTCTGAAGCTGACCGCAAAAGGGCAGAAGGCTCTCACATCCTCCATGCAACGAGGTATCAAGCTAAGTGCGAAGCACAAACTGGAAAGGATCAAGATATTCCACTCCCTCATCTGGACAGATCTAACCACGTCCAAACTCCCCAGCAGGGCATCATCAACTGATGTTAGCTGCAGATTTGCTACATACCCAGTTGTAGCACAACCCCTCTATGGGAGAAACTTACTGTTGTGAACAAGAGTCTGGTAAAATACCAGGGGCAAGAGCCCACAATTTCCAGCTTATCCATCAACCACCTAGGGGAGGGATGAAAAACGAGAGATTAAAGAATAGAGAGATGTGCGCTGAGAGAAAAAGTGAGAAAAGGGTTTTGAGAGAAAAAACCGAGCTTGAGATCCGAGTGATGTGAGAATCACAAATAAGAAAGGATGGGAATAATACCCGGTGAAACAGGCTCCCTGTGCACGTCTGTGTGTCGTGTCTTTTGTTTTGTTTGTCTCGATTCTTGCTTTGAGTCATTCCGAGCGTGTCTCGACGTGTTTAGGTTGTGTACCTTTTGTTTTCTGTTGTTGAGTCTTTCTCGCTGTGTTCAGTCGTAGGCTCAATACCTGGTCGAAAACTCATCTCTCAATTTAAAAAATAAATCGTTTTGTGCTCAGAGTGCTGTGCCATCCTTCACGTTTGTGCAAAACAAGATTCTTTTTTCCATAAAACTGCAGGGTCCACCCCCGATAAGTGTGAACGGTGAAACCAGGACCTATCTGAAGATATCATAGTTCCAGACTGCAAAGCAAAAGCAAAAGAGCGAAAATCGAAGTATCTGAGTTCGTGTCAACTTCAGAAAATTCCGTGATTGTACTCCGGACGTACCTCTTCAGGGCCTTGCCAATGCTCCGAAATATGAGTGTACCTCTACCTCAAGCGCAAGATCAATCCTGCTTCAAGGTTATACACTCTTCCACTTACATTGTTATGCACCCACTTCACTTGCATTGTAATGCATTATACCTATCAAGTTTCTTCCTCAGTCATGCACGATATTGTATGCACGGTTCATTCAAAGAAGTTCCGTTTTAAGGTCATTCACTTTTGTGTATCAATCACACACACTCACTTTAGTGTATCAATCACACTTCATTCGCTTAGTGTATCAATCACACTTCATTCGCTTAGTGTATCAATCACACTGTAATTTCAATTACACTCTAATCTACTTAGTGTATCAATCACGCTTCAGTTACGCTCTCATTCATATAGTGTATCAATCACACTTCATTTGCCTTAGTGTATCAATCACACTTCACTCGCTTTGTGTATCTATCACACACATTCTCATTTTGTGTATCTATCACGCACATATTCGCTTTTGTGTCTATTGCACTCTCACTTAGTGTATCAATCACACTTCTTTCATTTTGTGTATCTATCACACACATTCTCATTTTCTGTATTACACTTCATTGATTTAGTATATCAATCATACTTCTTCACTAAGTGCATCTATCACACTTTGTGTTCACCTTTAGTATATCAATCATACTTGTTCACTGAGTGCATCTATCACACTTCGTGTTCACCTTTAGTGTATCAATCACACTCTGTTCACTAAGTGCATCTATCACACTTCGTGTTCACTTTTAGTGTATCAATCACACTCTGTTCACATAGTGCATCTATCACACTTTGTGTTCATTTTCAGTATATCAATCATACTTCGTTCACACTGTGCATCTATCACACTTTGTGTTCGCTTTTAGTGTATCAATCACACTCTGTTCACATAGTGCATCTATCACACTTTGTGTTCCCTTTTAGTATATCTATCATACTTGCTCACTAAGTGCATCTATCACACTTCGTGTTCGCTTTCAGAATATCTATCATACTTATTCACTAAGTGCATCTATCACACTTCGTGTTCACTTTTAGTGTATCAATCACACTCTGTTCACATAGTGCATCTATCACACTTTGTGTTCATTTTCAGTATATCAATCATACTTTGTTCACACTGTGCATCTATCACACTTTGTGTTCGCTTTTAGTGTATCAATCACACTCTGCTCACTAAGTGCATCTATCACACTTCGTGTTCGCTTTCAGTATATCTATCATACTTGCTCACTAAGTGCATCTATCACACTTCGTGCTCGCTTTTAGTATATCAATCGTACTTGTTTACATAGTGCATCTATCACACTTTGTGTTCACTTTTAGTGTATCAATCACACTCTGTTCACATAGTGCATCTATCACACTTTGTGTTCATTTTCAATATATCAATCATACTTTGTTCACACTGTGCATCTATCACACTTTGTGTTCACTTTTAGTGTATCAATCACACTCTGTTCACTAAGTGCATCTATCACACTTTGTGTTCATTTTCAGTATATCAATCATACTTTGTTCACACTGTGCATCTATCACACTTTGTGTTCACTTTTAGTGTATCAATCACACTCTGTTCACATAGTGCATCTATCACACTTTGTGTTCATTTTCAGTATATCAATCATACTTTGTTCACACTGTGCATCTATCACACTTTGTGTTCGCTTTTAGTGTATCAATCACACTCTGCTCACTAAGTGCATCTATCACACTTCGTGTTCGCTTTCAGTATATCTATCATACTTGCTCACTAAGTGCATCTATCACACTTCGTGTTTGCTTTCAGTATATCTATCATACTTGTTCACTAGGTGCATCTATCACGCTTTGTGTTCACCTTTAGTGTATCCATCACACTACGCTTACCTAGTGTATCCATCACACTCTCTTCACTTTTGTGTATCTATCACGCATATTTGTCCACTTAGTGTATCTATCACACTTCGTTCACTTTTGTGTATCTAACGCACATGTTCGTGAGAATTGCATAATTCTCTTACATCCTTTCTGCATGATATGTAGTTTGGTTCATGTCTACTTGCTGGCATAGCATTCGCTTAAAATGTTGCAATTATTTTGCATAATTGCTTCATCACAGCTACATTCGCGCTATTTTGCGCATCGCACTGTTTTGTGCAGTTTATCATTCGCGCTATTTTGCGCATCGCACTGTTTTGTGCAGTTTACATTCGCGCTATTTTGCGCACCTCGCTTGTACTTGTTAGTACATTGCATTGTTTTGAATACAAATCGGCTTCGTGTGGCGTATAAGTCCAATTATCAAAGTCTTCCCGCATATCATTTGCATCCTGCCCCCGAACTACGCTGGTTTGATTCCTTGCAAAGGGATACGTAGGCAGCCTGTGGGCACAACCATTTATTTATCGGTATTTTGTTTGTTTGTCCAAGTCTTCGGCCTTGTCAAAAATGGGTCGTCTCCGGGCTTTGACATTCACTCCCGTCATTGTTATGACTTTCGAGTTCTGTCAAAGAGGGGCAACTGTAGACACCCCATTTTTGACCGCCCTTAAGACATGGGCACCACTGATGTTTTGCTTGGCAGAGAAAGGTGTGCAGGGCAAATGTTCATTTTCTTCGGCTAGAAGAGAGGAAAATCTTTCAAAACACTTTGTTTAGGGTTTTGGAGTTGAAGAAAAGAGGAAAGGAGAGGAGAAAACTAGTTTGGGAGAAGTTCGGCATAAATCCGGGTAGAAGCGAGTCGAGCAGCCCTCGCTGAATCGGGCTCATCTGTTTGTACACTTGGATTTTAGCTATGGGGCCACCACCATCGGAAAGCTTACTTCCGGGACTTGATTTTTCACTCAAGAATCTCCTAGAGCCAAGTCCGGGTGGGGGAGATATGATCAGTTGAAGTCGGGCATCATCCCGGTTGGATCGAATCTGCGCGGCTTCACGAAAAAGGGCATAACTTTTTGCACAGGAGGAATTTTGATGCAAGGTTTACGCCATTGGAAAGCTAACTTCCGGTGCTTCAATTTGCATACCCACTGGCCATTTTTTGACATTGGAATCATCTATCGGCAATCTATTTTGCCGACCGGAAAAATATTATGCCGACCGGCACTTCATTTTGGCCGACGACCAAATTTTCTGGCCGGTTTGCACCATTTGCACTCTCCAAGCTTGGTGCATCCCAGCTATGCCAGTTGGAATGCACCAGCACACTCCCCCGTGCATATATGTTGCTATTTTGAACCCTTGACCACCTTTGGACCCCTCTTTTGCACCCTTTGCTCAAGGCTTCTTGAGGAAGCCTTGACCCCTTATCTTCGCTTCCTCAAAAAGCCTACCAGCTGTCCAAGCTTCTCCAATAAGCCTTGAACCCCTTTGACCCCTTTCCCTTTACTTAGCTTGTAAGTTAAGTGCTTTCCTTGCCTTATATAAGCACCTCTCCTCCTCCTTTGTTTAGGTTGGATTTTTGGAACAAAAAACCAGAGATATATAGATATATCTGATATATACATACATATATCCCTTCATCTCTCACTATATCTCTCCCATTCAACCATCAAACACCCTTGTTCTTGGGCGATTTCTTCATCAACTCATAGCACAAGGCATCCAACGCCCATTCCAGTAGCTTGAGGCTGTTCTCCAAAGCTTAGGAGCACCTAAACTTGGTCTAAGAGGTGCTCATTTGCTGGTCTTCAAGGGTGAGTCCTCATCTTCCCTTTTCTAGCCTTTTCTTGCTTCATATCTAAGCCATAGTTGCTTGCACTTTTGGGCTCCGACCCAAACTTAAAATCATCATATTTTGAGGTCCTCTTCATGTTTGATTGAGGACCTCTTGCTGTCTGAGGACAGTAGCTAGCACTTCCTTCATTAGCCCTCTTTATGCCATAATTTTGCATAATATTTTTGGCTTGTGTGTGATCTGTTTTGAGGCATGTTATAAACTGTGAAGTTTCTTATTTTGAGCCCTTCTTCAACATTGAAGAAGGGCTCAACACTATTTGGATACTCTATGTGCTACTTGCATTGAAATCCATGTGTTAGCCCCGTTTTTGTATGCCATTTTAGCCCTATCTTTGCTTGCTGTTTGGCCATGTCATAAACTGTAAAAATGCTTGTCTCAGAGCTGTATTGCTTCTGTCTTCATGCTCCATGTCCATATTATGCATGCTTTGTATAGCTGTAAGCCATTTCATGTGCCTAATTTTGCATTTCGGGATTCATTCCATGCGTTGAGTGTCGTTTCGTTATGTTTCGGGGCTGTTTTGCATCACCTATCGCCTCTGAAATTTGCATGAAAATTGCCCATGTTTGTGCCTTTCAAATGCGTCGAAAAGTTGCTTCATTATGCTTAAGTCTCGGACCATGTATCTATGCATGTTTGCATGTCATTTGCCTCCATGCACTTAGCATTTTGGCCACTGTTTTGGGCCTAACTAGAGCTGCCTAATTCATGTTTAAGACCATCCTTGGCTTATTTGCATGCATCATCTTGCATGTTTGCTTGTATCGGCATGTTGCATCCTTAGCTCGTATGCCTCATTTGCATTGCGTCTTGCATGCATCACCTTGCCTCTTGAGATGAGTATGATAGAGGTTAGGCCTCCTTGTGTGTTTATTTGGCTTGCATGCATTTTGAAATTGAAGTTGCACACTTGATTCTTTGGGCCATCATGCATGGAAATGCGTGATTGGTGGTCCGAGAATCGGGGCACATCCTCCTTTGAGTCATTAACGTGATAGGAATGTGATTGGTGCATAAATTGTTTGAATTGCATTGCCATGCTTTGCTTTGCCCTCTGCTGCTGTGAGTTGCAGGTTCTGCAGGAATTTATTGCCGGCCGGCAGTATTTAGTGCCGATCGGCAGTCAATCGATGGCCGGTGGATCTATTTTGTCCCGGTGACTAAATGATACTGCCGGTGGAAATTCTGCTCAGCCGATGATATCCCCCAGTGTCTTGAGAGGCATCCCTGAGACTTTGGCAGTTTTCAGAGGAGCAAAAGCAGGGAAAACAGAGGCAAACTATGCATGGCAGTGAGGTTCCGAGCCAGTCCCGAGCATGCGTTGCATCTGGCCCTCGCCCCGAGGCGGTTTACTGTTTTTATTTAGTTTAGTTAATTTGATTAATTAATTAAGCAATTTGTAATATTTAATTAGCTTGCGTAGTTAATTAATTTGTAATATTTATTTGGACCCTCCGAGCGAGGGCAAACTTGTAATAAGTGTGGGTGCGTGGTGTGCATGTCTTCCAACCTCCACTTCTTTCTTCCCTTTTATTTACCTGCTTATGATGGTAGATTAGGGCACATTTATTTTAGCATACCTTATGCTATGCATGCGTGCATTCATGCATTTGTTGACATGCACCGGGCTCGGTACATCATACAAACTACATTGTACTTTTCAATTCCAAATTGAATACATGTTGCTTGTAGCATTTCATATGCCATTTTAGGGTTAGCCGAGCCTGTTTAGATTGCATCTTTGCATGTGTTGCATTAGCCATTTTTTTAACATGAACTAGGACATGCATGTTTGCTAACTAGTTTATTATTTTGGCACGGAGTACTTGGTAAGCTTTTATGCTTTAGCGTATCGCATGCGTGTGAGTGTTGCCATGACAGTATGATTACCATGAGGCTAGCTGCTTATGTGATATAACTGCTTGAATGCCTGTGGATGGAGGTTGAATTACCTAAATTGGAATAATGCATTAAAACTGTGAGTTTTAAGCCCACTAGATAGTGGCAAAATCATCTTTTCTAAAAGCCCACTTGAGGGTGGCAAAATCTGCATTTTAGCCTACTTGCGAGTAGCAAACCATTTTCAAAACAAACATGAAATGTTTTGTTCCAATTTGGGTGATTTGGTCTATACTTGTTTGCTGCGCGCACAACATAGTAATTCTAGGCTAATAACCGGATTAAGAACACATAACGTTTTCAAAATTGGATATCACGGTTAGTAGAGGCCGGTCTTCGGACCGGGCGAAAGGGGGTGCTCATAGCTGACCTTCCCCGATCGTACCCAAGCTCCCGAGCCGAGACAACTCCGGTGATGACGGACATGTGGCCTTCGGCACCGAGTCAGGGTTTCCTAAATTCTCCCATAAAAAAATATTTAGGTGGCGACTCTGTATCTGGCAAAGCAGTCCATGTTTGGCACTACTTTTTCAAAAATCTGTTTCTCAAAACGATTTGCCAGATTTGGACTCTTTGGTTCAGATTAAGAACCGTGACACAAATCGAGTCCGAACTGTAGCATGAGGTCCACGGGCGCGTCTACAGGGAGCTCCCTCTCCCTTTCCAGAGGTTCTAAAAAATTGAGATACAAGTTATATATATCTCTCTATATATATATATGTGTGTGCTTGTTTGTGCTCAAAAGTGCATTTTCTTCGCACTTTTGCACTAAAGCACCTAGTGAAACACCATCCTTTTGTTGCTGAGCTAATGAGGAGCTAGTTTCAGTATTTTTGGATTGGTTTGAGCTCAGAAAAGTTGCTGCAGTTGTAGCTTCAAAGTCATTCTACAAGGGTGAGCCTTTAACCCCTTAAACCTTGGTTTTTGCTTAAGCTTTTGGACCTATTTGTATGCTTATGCAGGCTTGACTTTTTACTTATAATGTTTGTTTTAGGTCACTTTTGTGTTGGGGGTGGTCTATCCCCTCTTAGGCCTTGCTTGGCCTTGTTCTTGTGCCATCTTTTTAAGCTATTGGGATCACCTTATTATGGCCATCTCACCACTGAAACTCAGAGGAATTTCAGTGGTGGAAATGCTATTTTAAGGTCCAAAATAGGAGAGGGTCATCCCTTCTCCTTGTGTCTTGCATGCTTGTATAGATGGCTCATCAAAGTAGCAAGTTTGTCTAGCATATGTTGGCCATATCTCAGCATGTTTTTTGGTGTTGTTTTGCCATGTTATACCTCTGTCTAAGGTTTGTTTGGTAGCATGTTGCATGCTCCTTGCACTTGTAGTGCAATTCCATTCATTAGCCTAACATGCATCAAGCCTTTAAACATCTTTCTAGCATGCTTTTGGCTTAACTTCAAGAAACTTTTGTTCATGTTTTATCATGCTTTAGCTTTGATTTGTGTTGTTTTGGTCATGCATGCATTGCTTTGTATAGCCGTGGTTCACTCTAGCTTGTTGGCTTTGTGTATTTAGTCCATTAGCATGCATTGCTTGGGCTATTTGCATGATTTGGCATCACTTGGTATATGATTTCAGTGCATATGGTGTGGCCATACTCTCTCATGCTTTCACTATTTCAATGCTTTCGATGAGTCATGCTTTATGCCTTAAGTGTGGGTCATTGTGCATGCCACCATGCTTAGGCCGTTGGGCTATCATTTCAGCGTATTTTTGGTCTTGTTTTGCCATAATATAGCTCTGATTTTTGTTGGTGAAGCCATCTCATGATTGGTTTTTTTTTTTTTTTTTGGGGGGGGGGGTTAGTGTAATCCTCTTTGTTGGCTTATATGCGTCATGTTTTGTGTTTGCCATGCTAGCATGTTTTAGCTTTGGTCCATGCATGTTTTAGTCTCATTTTGGCATGATCTAGGACTATTTTGGTTGTCCTTGGCCTCTTAGGGCTTGCTTTGTATAGCCATGGTGCAAGTCCCTTTGCCAACTTCAAGCTTTGAGCCCTCTTGCATGTTATACTTGTGTTGTTTGAGTGGTTTGGCACCATTCCACACATGATTTCAGAGCTTATAGTGTTGTCACACATCCATGCTTGTCACTCTTTAAGTGCTCTTGAGGGTTGTCCTCTTATGCCTTAATTCTTGAGCCAATTGGCATGCATGCTTGTCTTGCATTTCATGCCTTCATTTCAACATTTTGGCCACTATTTTGGACCCTCATAGGTCTGTCCATATGTGGTTTAAGTCCACTAAGTGTTGCATTACATGGTCCTTGCCATTACATTGTTGTTTGCATATTGTTGCATGACATAATTATAGCATGTTGTTGCATGTTCATGATGTTTAGCATGTTGTTGCATGCTTGTTCCATTGTATTGTTGTTGCATGCTTGAGTTGCATTGCATGATGCTTGCATGCTCATGTTGCATTACGTTGTTTGCATGCCACTAGCTTTGTTAAGTAGTGCATGCATTGCATTGTGTTTGGTTTGGGTGTTAAGCCAAACACGAGGAACGAGGGACATTTCATACTTGAAGTGATGAAAAGTGCCTCTTTTCTCGATCGCCGACCCTCTTGATCAAGCATGATAGAGGTTAAGGCATTTATGTGTTTTCGTGCATTCATGTGACATTGATTTGTGCAACTCGGCCTCTTTGGCCATCATGCATTGGAATGCGTAATTGATGGCTCGAAAGCCGAGCACTACACACCTTTGAGCCTTAGACATGATAAGGGGTGTAGTTGCATACACATTTTCTTGTAAATACATTGCCATGCCTCTGTTTGTGCTCTGTTGCAGCAAAAAGGAGAGTTTGCAGGAAGCAGTGGCCGATCGACCACTTAGTCTACCGATCGGCCATCAACAATTGGCCGATAGCCTTGAAATTGGTCGATGACCATTATCCTTTGGCCGATGGCCACCCCTCTTGCCCGTTGACCTCTCAGCATGTCCATGAGGTGAATCAGAAGTGTTTTGGAGATTGGAACAATTTTCAGAAGTCTAAAATAGTGCAAACAGAGGCAACATGAGGCATGGTAACGGATTTCCGAGCGAGGCGATCGAGCATGCATCTTCGAACTCTTGGAACTGAGCTGAGGCTATATAATTTGTAATTAGCTTTACTTGTTAGTTCGCATTTCGATTTGTAATTAAATTAGCTAATTTGTTAATTAGTTAGCGTGCTGTAATAATTAGCTTAGTGTTAACTAGTTATTCAATTTGATTATGTAATAATTAGTCTAATTAGATTATTAGATTAGTTAGAATAGCTTAGCGTAGCTAGCATAGCATATTCATTCGGACCCTCCGTCAAGAGGGCGAATTTTGTAATAAGTGTGCGTGAGTGTGTAAATGTCTTCCAACCCCACGTCTTTCTCCCTTTTACTTATCGGCCTTTGATGGTTAGTTTTAGGTCATGTTTCGATTAGCATCCTTATGCTTCGCATGTGTGCATTATTCATCTGTCTTGCATGCACCGGGCTCGACGCATCATACAAACTGCATTGTATTTCAATACATTTACTTGAATACGTGTTCAGTAGCATGTTATTAAGTTGCATCTCATATGCCATCTTAGAATAGCCGAGCCTATTTTAGTTGCATTTTTGCATGTGCTGCATTCGTCATCTTAATATAAACTAGGATCATGCATGATTTCTACCTAGTTCTTTGTTTTGGCTCGAAGTACACTGTGAGTGTTTATGCTTTAGCATCTTGCATGTATGTAAGTGTTAACATGATAGCATGCTTGCCATGAGGCTAACTGCTTAATTGATTAACTGCATGAATGCCTGTGGATAAAGGTTGGATTGCATGAATTGAAACAATTCAACAAATGCGAGTTTTAAGCCCACTTAGAGTGGCAAATCACCCTATTTTCTAAGCCCACTTGAGGGTGGCAAAATCCACGTCTTAGCCTACTTGCGAGTAGCACCTTGAAACCATTTTCAAACAAACAAACAGACATGAAATGTTTTGTTTCAATTTAGGCAATCTAGTCTATACTTGTATGCTGTGCGCATCACATAGTAATTCTAGGTTAATAACCAGAATAAGAACACATGTGTTTTCTAAAACAAAATATAATGTTAGTAAAGGCCGATCTTTGATCGGGCGAGCGAGGGTACTCATTGCATGACCTTTCCCTCTCTTACCCAAGTTCCCGAGCCGAGGCAACTTTGGTGATGATGGACACGTGGCCTTAGGCATGAGTCAAGGTTTCCTAAATTTCTCAAAAATAAAATATTTAGGTGGCGACTCTGTATCTGGCAAAGCAATCCATGTTTGGCACTTCTTTATTAAAATCAGTTTTCCAAAACGATTTGCCGGATTTGGACTCTTTGGCGATTTATCAATCTTGCATTGCACTTTGCAAGATTAGATTCAGAACCGTGACATTGAGTTCGAACTGTAGTAGCTAATGAACAAAACGATTTTGCACCTTTGCGCACAGAGCCGTGACGTTCGGGCGGTCTACAGTTTCTGGCGACTCTGCTGGGGATTTAGAGGACTTGACTCGAACTCATGATATCTTGTTTTGATTACACTTATGTGTCTCTTTGCATGGCATTTGCATTTGTGCGCCTAGGATACCGTGCTTCTCGTATGCTATTCCTGAACAGTTTGCCAGAGGCTTGCTTGGAAAAGCGTGCCATAAGGCTGACCGGTTGCGGGCTCTGCCACGATGGGAACACAAACCTCGGTTGTTACCGAGGCACCCTTTTTGACCATTCGACCTAGTACATATCGGAATCCATAGTGACCATTTCAAACTAGGACAGGCTGCTTACCCAATTGTAGATTGTTTGAAACTGCTATGTGCGTAGTGAAACCCTAGCTCCTGACAAAATAGGACGTGGAAACCCTACCCCACCATAGGGGTGTTTTTGGCTCTTACTTACTTGAAACGTGTTGTCAGAGTGTGTCTCTACAGGTTGTATGTATCAGTTGCAAGTCTGAGTATCAGCCTGAGGGTATCAGTTTACAGGCAGAATTTTGGGCATTATTCAGTAAAGAGTGCAGTCATTCAGTTGTGCTCATATCTGTTTTGGTGAAATCAGGTTGAAATGTTGTCTGTTTTCTTCTTTTGCAGGGTAGTCTTGGAACCATAGCTTCAGAAGGCTCCAGTATTCCCCGAGTACACCGGACTTGTGTGGATAGACTTTGTCAGGTCAAATATTCGGTTCAAGGGCAACCCTTGTTCCTTCGCCAAAGGCAAGGCAAAGAAAGGCCAGTCAGGGCTCACCTGTCCATCTGATCCGACAGCCACCAGTCACATCACCTTTGTTCAAACTCAGCAGACCGTGATGGCACAGAGTTTGGAAGAAGTTAAGACCGTGACAGCGACATTAAACCAGGGAATCACCAGGTAGGGTGAGACCAACGCTGAAATGCAACGCCCATCTGGGGCACCTACCACACATCCAGTATCGGGACCCCATCCGAACTTGGACCCAGTCCCGCCAGCTGAAGATTTGCATGGTCCGGATCCCCGAGAAGGGTTGGCTCAAGCCCGAGTTTTCAGACCCTTGGCGCAGCCTACTGAGAGGCTTTATCCCCTTGATACTACTGATCTTGATTCGAGCTCGGATAAAATTGCGAACCTTGAGGAACAGGTCGAAATGGCACAGGGCTTTAACTCCATTCATGACATTGAGGATGGGTATACCAAGGTTGCCGCAAGGCTCCCAGATAGATTCAGAATGCCACATATTGACCGTTTCAATGGGTCTAGGGATCCTATGGTACATATCCGGCTTTTTGTGGACATCTTGAAACCGATGGGTCTGACTAAGCCGCAGAAACTCTTTCTGTATACCAGAACCCTGTCGGGTGCAGCCACCACTTGGTATGTTGAGTTGGAGGATACAGTGAAGCAAAACTGGGAGAAATTGGCTGAGGCCTTTGTTGATTAATATTCTTACAACACCCAAGTTGAAATGACCTTGCAAGAGCTTGAAGCAACCCACCAGAACCCAACAAAGCCTTTTGTGGAATTTGTTACAAGGTGGAGAACAAAGGCGGCATAGGTGACAAATCACCCTTTCGAGAGGGACCAAGTGCGGATAGTGGTGCAGAACCTTGAGCGTGATATGCTGCAAAAGTTAATAGTGGCACCCCTGTATACTTTCAAAAGTTTACATGAACTAGGGATTCAGATCGAGAATGCGTTCAACAGAGGGATTATTCCCAAAACAAGTAAACCAGTACGGAGAGTTTCTGTCAGGAGTACCAATGCTGGCGGTAACTCTGTTCCTAAACCCGCTAAAATCAATACAGTCGCCATAGCCGACCCTTTTGGCAAGGCCAGTCTACAAATAGCTAGCCCAACCTGAGCTCAGGTAGAACTTTCACCCCCCTCTATATGAGCCTAACCAGCGCACTGAAAGTCCTGATGGAGAGTGGGTATCTCAAACCTCTTAATCCTCAACCTCTGTCTAATCCACTCCCTACTGGGCATAACTCCATGAAATACTGTGTGTATCATCAGCAGCGCGGCCATGGCATCGATGTTTGCTACCGCCTTCGTCATGAGATCCATAATCTCATCGACAACCGGACAATAGCTCCACCTCAAAACCCCAAGGACCATGTACCTCATCCACATCTCAACCTCGGCCATACACTGCCACCCACCTACAATCCCAGTATATACACCCCGACCCATATACTCAAGCACGAGCTGTTTACCTCGGAAAGCATGCACTTAAGCATGATGGATGCACTTGAACCCCAATCATCTCAAACCCACGAACCCACTACTTCTGAGTTGGGAAGCATGATTGAAGATCTTCAGAGAACTGTGGCAGATTTAGCCTTTGGAATTTTGGCTCCATTGTCCACTACATCACAGGCTAGAAGTTTCAATCCAAAAGGCTCCTCGATCTTGGGGCAAGCTGCAACTGAAAAGGGCCAACCTGAAGCTATCTCAGATCTGGGTGTTGGCATATCGACAACAACTGGGCTTCGCTCTGATATAGCGACCCAATCCTTTGGCCAAGCCGAGGGAAGTGGTAAGAACAAGGTAGGGGAAGGCATTGATCCCCATGAACACCTTATGTGGGTTGTGAAGGCTTTAAAAGCGGAAGGGCTGAACAAACAGCAAGTTCTCGCAGTTGTTGCAAAGACTGTGGATGACACTTTCGCCACTCAGAATGAGAGCAGTCTGAATCAAGGGGCAAGCAGGGAGAAGGGCCGTTGTACCAGAAACGTTCCTTTCAGCTCTAATCCCGTGCTTGGAAGAGATCAGCAAACCCAGTTAGCGCATATCAATCCCTTTGCTGGTGCATCCAGTAAAACTCCACAAACCTAGAAGTACCAACCCCGAGGTCAGAGGGTCTTCCATGCCCTCTACATGACTTTGTCCAAAGCTTTCCAAATCCTTGTTGGACAAGGCCATCTCAAACCCCTTGAGCCCCGGCCTCTCCCAAATAACCTCCCTCTCTCATATGATGTTGACAAGTACTGTGCCTTCCATCAACAAACCGGTCATGACACTAACATCTGTTTTCGTCATCACCACGAAAAACAAGATTTGATTAATAACAAGGTCATCGCCGCACCAGGTCCTGCAAAGTCTATCGGCACTGGGTCAGTAAACTTGGGGGATAATGTGATTATGTGATCGGGGGATGAACCACCTACGGATGGCGCTCAATTTACTCTAGATTTGGGGACGACATGCACTGTTTTGAGCATGTTCAAATATTGTTTATTGTACTTTCTGACTTTGGTGCTGGGTCAGTCTTGTTGTATTACATTGAGTCAGTCTTTTTATACTAAGTCAATTGGGTTTGTCTTGTTGTATCGAGTCAGTCCTGTTGTGTTAGAGTCGGGTGATTTCGGGGGTGTTACCTCAAGCATCACTTGCTTGTTTTGTGTTTTTCTTTTACACTCTTTTGAGTCTGTTTCTGCTGTGGGGACAGTTGCACCAGAAGATTTGAATGAAACAACAATGATTTTCATGCTCTTGTGTTTGCTTCTGCCTTCTGATAGTTGTGCCAGAAGTTCTGAATAAGATGGCAGTACTTGACTAAAAATCGTGTCTTTTCTGTGTCTTGAAGTCATTGCATTGACCTGAGTTTTTCAAAACTTTTTAAACATTGTGGTGAAAACAAAGAAGAAAGAATTCCGTGGGATTTGTAAAAATTTGATCAAACTGAGAGAAAGAGAGGCGTGCTAAGCCCTTAATGATTGAGATCATGCTTGTTAATGTGAGTACTGAGAAGGATCCCGGTTTGATGCAGATTGGTTTCGCATTGTCTTCAGCGCGAGCGACTGGTCGCTTTCTTAAAAAATTTCAAAAATTTTTTTGCACGGTCTCGCGAAGACCTGTGTGGAATTGCTCTTGAGATTATGCAGCCTAGGATCGCTCTCAGCCTCAAGACTTGACCCCTTTTGCTTTTAAACCTTAGACTTGGATTCAGAATGTTCAAAGGTCAATCATGATGTGAGGCCTGTGTGGCCAGATTTGAAACAGCCCACAAACTACGGGCAAGGAAGTCAAATCAAGTAGATCAAATGTTATCAAAGGAAGCTTGCAAAGCTAGATTAGAAGACCCCCCATGAACTAGAGGCCAAAAATGTCAGATGTGCTTGAAGAGTCAAAATTGGGACATTTCTCAAAGCTAATGAAGATCGGCAAGAATGCCAAATCCCAAAAGGGAAGAAAGAAGAAAGTATTGCTGAAGGACAATAGAGTTTCTATCCACAACACTTGGGGCAAATTCAACTCCCATTGGATGGACTTCTACATCATCAACGAACATAAGCCATTCTCCTAAATTTTGATGGCTTCGAGATCTCAAACTGATCAACATAGACAAAGCTACACTTTTACCCTTGAGAGGCTCGTTGGGCCAAAAACCAAGAAGGGCAACCCAGGCAAAAGTTAGAGCAAGGAAAAGAAAAAAAAATTCTAAAAAGAAAAGAAAAGAAGAAACGAAAATAAATGAAAAAAATAAAAAGAAGAAATTAAAAGAATTGAAATGAAAAGAAAAACATAGCTCGCAAGGTTGAAAAACCTGGAAGGGCGACCTTGGCAAAAGTTAGAGCGCAAAAGTAGAGATTAATACCCGAGTGTACCTTAACCTCGAACTACGTAAGGCTTGATTATCATGTTTGGGATACGTAGGCAACTTCATTCTGAAGTCCAGCCATAAACACTTCCAATCGACTGTGTCCATGCAATGGTTCTGATCATCTTTGTCTTCTCTGCATCCGAGAGTTCGGTTGTGATTGTCACTTTGAGGACTGATTACAGTGTGCTGCGGTGCTATTCAAACAAGGGGAAACTTTCCGTCGCCGTGCAGTGCCCTTTAGTCAAGGGGCAATTTTTCAATGTTTTGGATCTAAGGTTGTGCATCTCAAGAGTAGGTTCTGTGCTCGTTGAGCGGTGGCCATTTGCAAAAACAGTTTTGAGAATTTTTAATGAAGTTGACTAATTTTCTCAAAAATTTTCTCAAAAATTACTCCATTTTTTCCAAAACTAGACCATTTTTTCCAAAACTAGACCATTTTCTTGGACCCCAAAAAAAAAAAGAAAAATGAAAATTTTCAGTGCTCATAGCCTGACTTGCATGATTTCAAATCAGAAAATTGAACAAGCATGTTAATCCAACTCTCAAATTGGTCAAAATCGTTTTCGTAGAAAACCAAAACAAAAAAATGGTCAAAATGATGAACTAGGGGCACAGTTGAGTCATGTTTCCTGCATGTTCCCCCATTGTCAGCATACTTGCCGAAAAGGGGACCATATTCACCAGAAAAGGGCACAACTGAAGTTAACAATAAAGGGCTGAAAGCTCTCACATCCTCCAAGCAACGAGGTACCAAGCTAAGTGTGAGGCACGAACTGGAGCGTGATATTCGGTTCCCTCATCTGGATGATCAAATCACAAATTGGCGACTGACCTGGAATGGGGACGTAGAAAAAGCAATGTGTGAGACCAATCAATTGTATGCCTGGCCGGTGGGACATACTGAAACTCACCTCGGTCAAGCTAAGCCAAGGTCATCATCAACCGATCTTAGTAGCAGACTTGCTGCACACCCAACTGCAGCACAACCCCTCTGTGGGAGGAACTCACTGGCTGAAGCGAAAGAAGGAGAATCTAGCAGAATGCTATGGGCAAGAGCTCGTAGCTTCCTGTTTATCCATCAACCACCCAGGGGAGGGATATAAAAGAAGAGAGATTAAAGAATAGAAAGATATACACTGAGAGAAAAAGTGAGAAAAGAGCTTTTCAGAAAAAACAGAGTCTGAGGGCCAAGTGATGTGAGAATCACAAATAAGGAAGGGTCGGAAACAATACCCAGAGAAACAGGCTCCTTGTGCACATTTGAGTCTTGTGTTTTGTCTGTCTCGATTCTTGTTTTGAGTCGTTTCGAGTGTCAATAGATGTGTTTAGGATGTTTTACCTTTGTTTTCCATTGTTGAGTCATTTTTGCTGCGGTCATTCGTAGGCTCAATACCCAATAGAGAACCCTTTTCTCATTTCAATTTCATAGATAAATCATTTTGTGCTTAAAGTGCCGTGCCGTTCTCTACATATGTGCAAAACAGGATTTTTTTTCTTTCACAAACCACAGGGTTCAACCCGAGTCATGTGAGAATAGTAGAACCAGGACCTATCTGAAGCTATATAGGTTCTAGACTGTGAAGCAAAAGAAAAGAGAAAAAATCGAAGCATCTGAGTTTGTTTCAGTTTCCAAGATTGCATTCCGAATGTGCCTCTTTAAGCCTTTTCAATGCTCCAAAGTATGAGTGTGCCTCTACCTCAAGCTCAAGATCAAGCTTGCTTCAAGCCAGAATGGTGATCAGAAGTGCTCTCGCTGAGTACCTTTCCCTGCCAGAGGCACCTCGGCTATGTTTGCAATGAGTTCCTAGGAGACCAACTGCGACAGTGGAAACTAGATTTCAAATGGATGTTGCCTAGAACGCAAAGGTTCAGGATTTTTGAGACTAAAGTCTGGTTTAAATACCCAGGGGTGTATCCTCAGCTTGAAATCTGTATGGAAGCCCCATAGGTTGAGATAGCATGTATGCACCTCAATTCTGGATACTGAACCAACCTAGTCTGTCACCCCGTTGGAGAATAAGGAAAGTTGTGAATATGGTCAGGAAGAAATGTGGCATCCAAAGTGTTCTACATGAAGAATCGTTATCATCATATCAGAACCTTTATACTGTGAGTTGAAGGAAAGAGTTCGAAGAACGCAAGGGGAGATCCCCATCAGAGTAGAGCGGTTCATCGCCACTCACCCCATGAGGTGCTTTCTAAAGCGCCACTTTGTTTGTTTATTGCATTCCCTAAACATCATGCTCTACATTGCTTGTAACATGTATCATATCATCACACATATTGCATAAATGCATCTTGTACTATACTTATTCTTATTGTCGCATAGAATATACACGTTACATTGGATGTACATCGTTCATCCTTTCGCATAGACTACGTACACTGCACAGAGCACGTTTTAACCTTGCCTCCATAGAATGTGCACTTCTCACCTTGGCATGAAATGCGCATCTTAATGTTGCATAGAGCATACATTTCTTGCACTTGCCTGGCTATGCATGTCTGTAGACACCCCATTTTTTATCGACCTTAGGACTCAGATGTCATCGATTGAGTGCTCAGTGATAGCGCACGTTGTGCTCGTTCCGAGTGTCCAGAGTTTTGGCCGAGTGCCTTGCCTCCAGGCCTTAGAACTCTTTGTGCTTTGGCTCGGTTTGCATACCAAGTCTGGTTTTCCTTGCCTGAGGGAGGGAGAGGTCTTGTAGACCACTCTTTCATGGTCGTAGACCACTTTTTTGTGGTCGTAGGCCACTTTTCCCAATTGAAGACTAGTTTCCGGTTTTCGAAGCCTTCGACAGCGCGCCTTGTCTCGGGACCGCTTAACGTTCTCCATTTGGCGTTGTTTTTGAACCACACCTTGTTTCCTTGGCCTAGAGGGCCACTGTGGTTTGGGAGACCACTTTTGTGGTCGTAAACCACTATTGGTGCTTGTCAGCTGGTTTTTAGGCTCCCGGCTGCGCGCTTTGCCTCCCGAACTTTCACCTTGCATCTGTTTTGGTTTGTTTTTTATACAAACCTTGTTTTCCTTGTTTGGCAGGTGGTACAAGGGTGGGAGACCAGTATTTCCCCTTGGAGACCATTTTTCCTTCTGCCATCCATTTTTTTGGTCTGACAACTGGTCTCCCTGATCTTGGGACCATCAAAAGTGGTTGGCTACCACACCATTTGTTTGTTTTCATCCTCTGGACTCTCTCCCACCTTGGCCAACCAGTTGTTGTTCTGGGAGACCACTTGAAGTGGCTAGCCGACAAGAAAAAGTAGCTGGCCCGGCTGCTTTTCGGCACCTTTTTGGAGATATTTTTCTTCAGCTGGCACAGCTGGAGGGCACCAGAGCCATCCTCCATACACGTGTATGGAGGGATTGCCTTGGCCCTTAGCTTCTTGGCGAAGCTTTGCCTTTTTGTTTCTATAAGAGGGAGGCTACTCCTCCCTCTTCTAGGTTTAGAAAAATTGCCTTAAGACATATAGATATAGTTTTGTATCTATCTTGCTCTTTACTTCATTTCTGTGCTTCAAAAGTGTAGATTTGTCATACTTTTGTACACAAACACACACTCAAACACCTTGCTTATGTTGCTAAGGCTTCTTGAGGTTGTTCTTGAAGTTCTTGGGCTGGTTTGAGCTCATAGAGGTCGCTGGAGTTACAGTAGTAAAGAAGGTCTTCAAGGGTGAGTCTTTAACCCTTAAATCCTGCATGCTTGCTTAAGCTTTTAGCCCTTCTTGAATACTCTCTTAAGCTTAACTCTTAACTAGAAAACTTTCTATTTTTTGTGCTTAAAAAGTTTGTTTAAGGTCACTTTTCCGTTAGGGGTGGTCTACCCCCTCTTAGGCCTTGTTAGGCTTTATTTTGAGCCATCCCTTTAAGGTCTTGTTGTTGCCTTTGCATGACCTTATTTCAGTGGTAGAAAGGTGGTTTTAGAGTCCTAAATAGGATAGGGTCATCCCCTCTCCTTGTGTCTTGTTTACTTGCTTCATGTGTCTCATGTTTGAGCATGTGTTTTAAGCTTGTGTTGGCTTATTCTTACCATGTATTTGTGGTTATTTTGCGGAGGCTTACCACTGTTTTTGCTTGGTTTCGTCATCCCTTGCATGCCTTATACACTTGTAGTGTAAATCACACACACTAGTCTTGTGTGCTTCATGAGGTTGCATGTCATTCTAGCTTATGTTGACTCCATTTCAGCACGTTCTTAGTCTTGTTTTACCATGCCATACCTCTGTTAGGGTTTGGTTTGGTCACCCTTTGCGTGCTCCATGCACTTGTAGTGTATTTCCATGAAATAGCCTAGCATGCATCATGTTGTAGCATGTCATTCTAGCATGCTTTTGGCTTAACTTCATGAAGCTTTTGTCCATGTTTTAACATGCTTTAGCTCTGATTTTGGTTGTTTTGGCCATGCATGACTTGCTTTGTATAGCCATGGTTCAATCTAGCTTGTTAGCTTTGCGCATCAAGTCCATTGGCATGCTTTACTTGGACTATTTAAATGATTTGGCATCATTTATTATGTGATTTCAGTCCATGTTTCATGCTCATACACTTGCGTTTATCACTCATTCAATGCGTTGGAGGGTTTGCCCCTTTATGCCTTAACATGAACCATTGCGTATGCCTTCATGCCTTAGCTTGCAAGCCATCATTTCAGTGCTTATTTGGGGTTATTATGCCATGATATAACTCTGATTTTTATTGATTAAGTCAATCCATGCTTGGTCTTAATAGGGGTAGTGTAATCCACCTTATTTGCCTTGTATGCATCATGCTTTATGCCCTCCATGCTAGCTTATTTTGGCTCCCATCCATGCATGTTTTAGACTTATTTTAACATATTCTAGGACTGTTTTGAGTTGCCTTGATCACATGCTTCATGTCTTGCATACTTGTAGTACAAGTGCTCTTGCTTGCTTCAAGCTTTGAGCACCATTGCATGCTTCATTTATGTTGTGTACATGATTTGGAATCATCTAACATGACATTTCAGAGCTTATCACATTGCCATGTTCCCACTTCATTCACTCTTTAAGTGTCTTTGAGTGTTGTGCATTCTTGCCTAGTTCATAGCTTAGCTTGTATGCTTACATGCCTAGGTCTTTGAGTCCTCATCTCAGCATAATTAGGTCTTTGTTTTGACCTACTTGAGCTCTGTCCATGCTTAGTTCATGTTTATTTGCCATGTATTGCATGCCTCCTTTGTAGTCCTCTTTATTAGCTTTCATGCTTTAGGACTCTAGCATGCTTTACTTGCATTGTTTAAGTGATTTGGCATCATTTCTTGTCTAATTTCAGTGCACTTAATGTTATCACACTTGTACATTTGTCACTCTTTGAGCCTTCTTGAGGGTTGTGCTCTTAGGCCTAGTTGAATGGCCAATGCATTGTGCATGCATACCTTGCCTTTTGTGCCTTAATTGCATCACCAATGGCCACTAATTTGGGCATAGTTGAGGCCCACCCATTTTGGTTTAAGTCCATTGTGCATTGTGTATGCCATGTAGTTCATTCGCATTGTGTATGCTAGTATGTTAATTACATGTTTTCATGCTTGTCCCTCGCATGTCTGCATGCCATTTGCATTAGATGTTTGCATACTCAAGTTGCATTGCATGTCCATTGTGTATGCCATGTTATGCGTTGCATTGTGTTTGGAATAGGTGTTAGTCCAAACACGAGAAATGAGGGACGTTTCATACTTAAAGTGATGAAACGTGCCTCAATTCTCGGTCGCCAACGCTCTTCATCCAGCATGATAGAGTTTTAGGCCTTATGTGTTTACTTGTGCATTCATTTCATATTGAATTGTGCAACTTCGCCACTCGGCCATCATGCATTGAAATGCACGATTGGTAGCCCGAGGGTCGAGAACTACACTCCCTTGAGTTCATGACATGATAGGGAGGGTGGTTGTGCACACATATCTTGCAAATACATTGTCATGCCCTTTTTTGCTCTCTGTTGCAGCAAACTGGAATTCAACAGCAATAACTGGTCGGCCAGCCAGAAAAACTAGCTAGCCGACCACTTTTTCTAGCTTTCAACAAAGAAAGTTGTCAACAGGTGGGTGCAGAGACCAAAAGTGGTCGGCCACCCTCCCATAGGATTTCCAAGGTGAAGTTTTAGCTTTCTGGAGCTTTTACAAGGTTTTGAGGACAATTGCAAACAGAGGCAAATCGGGGCATCGCATTGGATTTCTGAACGAAGCGACCGTGCATGCATCCAGTCTTCTCCCTCTGAGGACCTCCTACTTTTATTGCTTTCCTTAGCTGTCATGCTTAGATAGCTAGCCTTTGCTTTGGTTTGTACTTTAATAGTTAATGCGTTTAGCTATTTCAATTTGTTTTGTAATAATTAGTTAACTAGGATTAGTTAATTAGTTGTGTTGTGTAATAATTAGTTTAATTAGTTTAGATTAGCTAGTTAGCTTCTTATTCGGTCCCTCCGTCGAGAGGGCGTATTGTTGTAATAAGTGTGCGTATGTGTGATGCATGTCTTCCAACCCCCATTTCTTTCTCCCTTTTACTTAACCGTTTATGATGGTTAGTTTTAGGGCATATTTCATTTAGCATACCTTATGCTTGCATGCGTGCATCCATTCATCTGTATTGCATGCACCGGGCTCGGCACATCATACTAACTGCATTGTATTTCAATTCCTATTTCAATACATGTATCGAATTGTTGCATTTCACATGACATTCTAGGTAGCCGAGCCTATCTTAATTGCATTCTCGCATGTGTTGCATTAGCCATCTTAACATGAACTAGGATCATGCATGATTTCTAACTGGTTCTTTGTTTTGGCTCGAAGTACACTGTGAGTGTTTACGCTTTAGCATACTGCATGTGTGTTAATGTTGCCATGATAGCATGCTTTCCATGAGGCTAACTGCTTAGTTGATTAACTGCCTGAATGCATGTGGGTGAAGGTTGGATTACTTGAATTGGAACAATTCATTGAATCCCGAATTTAGCCTACTTGTGAGTAGCAAACTTCAAACCATTTCTAAACAAACGGATATGCAATGCTTTGTTCCAAATTAGGCAACCTACTCTATACTTGTATGCTATGCACATCACATAGTAATTTTAGCAAATTAATCGGAATAAGAACACATGTGTTTTCAAAAACAAAATATCATGTTTAGTACAGGCCGATCTTTGATCGGGCAAGCAGGAGTGCTCAGTGCAAGACCTTCTCCTCTCATACCCAAGTTCCCAAGCCGAGGCAACTTTGGTGATGACGAACACGTGGCCTTAAGCACGAATCAGGGTTTCCTAAATTCCCTCAAAATAAAATATTTAGGTGGCGACTCTATATCTGGCAAAGCAGTCCATGTTTGGCACTTCTTTCTGAAAATCAGTTTTCCAAAACGATTTGTCGGATTTGGACTCTTAGGTGATTTATCGGTCTCACATCGCACATTGTGAGATTAGATTTAGAACCATGACATTGAGTCCGAACTGTAGCAGCTCGGAACAAAATGAGATCTGGCGCCATTCGCTAGCGCAGATGTCGGGGAGTTCCCAGGAGCGCGTCTACAATGTGTCACGAGCATTGTCATACACACCTTACTTGCATTGTTATGCACGCCCTAGTAACGTTGTCATGCACATACCACTTGCGTTGTCATGCACACTCGTTGCATTGTCATGCACACCTTACTTGCGTTGTCATGCACGCTCATTGCATTGTCATGCACACTTTACTTGCGTTGTCACGCACACTCTAGTTGCATTGTCATGCATCTCTTTACTTGCGTTGTCACGCACACTCTACTTGCATTGTTATGCACAGTCCCCTTGCATTGTTATGCACTGTTTTCCTTGCATTGTTATGCACTATTCTACTTGCATTGTTATGCACTATTCTACTTGCATTGTTATGCACTATTCTACTTGCATTGTTATGCACCATTCCACCTGCATTGTTATGCACCATTTCACTTGCATTGTTATGCACATCTCCTATGCATTGTTGTGCACCTTTCCATTGGCATCATATGTGCACGTGTTTATTTTGTATTGAAATTGTATCTTGATGTAGCGTTGAACATGTGTTTCTACTATATTGTACCTGTTGAGTTTCTTTCTCATTCATGCACGATATTCTATGTACGATTCATTTGAAGCTGGCACAGCCAGGCGATATTGGATGTGCGATTCATCCAGGGAAGTTCCATTTAAGAATGATTATGTTTAGTATATCTATCGCACTCATTCACTTTATGCATCTAGCACACAATTTCATTACGATTGTGTATTTGTGGTACAGTCTCATACCTATGTCATGCATCTCAGGACGCGTGAAGCATGGCCCTGGGCGGGTTGTATCTCGAGATGTGTGGAACATGAGCCTGGGCAGTTTTTCTTGTATCTTAGGACGCGTGAAGCGCGGCCTTGTGCAGGTTGTATCTCTGGATGTGTGGAACACGAGCCCGGGCGGTTTTTCTTCTATCTCAGGACGCGTGAAGCACGGCCCTGGGCGGGTTGTATCTCGGGACGTGTGGAACATGAGCCCGGGCGGTTTTTCTTGTATCTCAGGACGCGTGAAGTGGGGCCCTGGGCGGGTTGTATCTCAGGACGCGTGAAGTGCGGCCCTGGGCGGGTTGTATCTCAGGACGCATGTGCGGCCCTGGGCGAGTTGCATCACAGGACGCGTGAAGCGTGACCTTGGGTGGGTTTTATCTCGGGATGTGTGAAGTGTAAGCCCGGGCGGTTTTTGGACCTCTTCTCACAATTTCAACGTGGCTAGTGTGTTCCTTTCCTCACACGATTTCAGCGTGTATGGAATTTATCTCAAGACGCGTGAAGCGCGGCCCTCGGCGGGTTTTATCTCGGGATGCATGAAGCGCAAGCTCGAGCGGTTTTTGGACCTCTTCTCACGATTTCAGAGTGGTTAGAGTGTTCCTTTCCACACACGATTTCGGCGTGTTTGGAATTTATCTCAGGACGCGTGAAGCGCGGCCCTGGGTGAGTTTTATCTCAAGATGCATAAAGCACAAGCTCGAGCGGTTTTTGGACCTCTTCTCATGATTTCAGCGTGGTTAGAGTGTTCCTTTCCTCACACGATTTCAACGTGTTTGGAATTTATCTCAGGTTGCATGGGACGCGCTCCTTATTGGTTTTCTTTGTTCCTCCTCCTCTCACGATTCCAACGTGGTTGGAGTGTGTTCCCCTTTTTCTAGCTACTGCTCTATCTATTACATCCATTGCATCATATCTGTTTTATCGCCCGATCTAGGAGACCTTAAATCCTCATTTGGTGTTTGTGGTGCCCGAACGACTTCCAGTGGTCTGGTATAGCCACCTGCCTGTGTTTGTGATGAGTTCCAAGGAGATCAACTGAGACAGTAGAAACTAGAGTTCGAATGGCTCATGCCTAGAATGTAAAGGTTCGGGATTTCTGAGACTAAAGTCTGGTTTAAATACCTAGGGGTGTATCCCCGGCTTGGAATCTGTATGGAAGCCCTATAGGTTGAGATTGAGATAACATGTGCATGCACCTCAATTCTGGATACTGAACCAACCAAGTATGTCACCCTGTTGGAGAATAGGGAAAGCTGCGACCATAGCCAAAGAGAAAAGTAGTACCTGTGGTTCCACTGAGAAGAAACGAAAGATCCCCAGCAGGATGAGGTGAGTCATCACCAATTGCCCCTGCAAGGTACTTTCACTTCCCAGCTACATTGCATTTTAGCTATTACATTGCATTGTACATAGCATCTGTCGCATGTATTTACCGCATTATCTGTTTTATCGCCTGCACCCTTTCCATGTTAAGCTTAATCTGGCATGTGCTCATACCATTTCCTTCGCTGAAGCATGGTTCTGTGATTACATGTACGCGCCTATTCCACTAAGAGAATTGTGGTCTGAGCGTGTCAGCACCTTTCCTGTGTTAGACGTAGTCTGTTTTGTGTCCATACCTTTGCTAGGTAGAAATGTGGTTTGGCTGCACACCTTATTTGTTGCATCCACTACATCCATTACATCGTAGTTTGTTGTTGTATTCAGCATGTAAGATCATGATCTTTCCTCAACACATCATTCCTCACTTATATCATGCCACCCAATCACTTGCATTCTTTCTGCGAAACACATATTTCTGTCTGTGTGTGGACCTATTCCACTAAGAGAATTGTGGTTAGAGCGCTCCAGCACCTTTTCTATGTTATACGTAGTTTGATTTTGCATCTTCATCTCTTTATGATATTTGTGTGGTTTTGCACTTCTTGTGGTTTGATGATTCAAACACATTGCATATTTTTACATTGTTTTGTTATATTGTGTATGATTTTGCATTCTGCCCCTAAACTATGCTGGTTTGATTCCTTGTAATGGGATACGTAGGCAGCCTACGAGCGCAACCATTTATTTATCTGTATTTTGCATGTCTAAGTCTTCGGCCTTGTCAAAAATGGGTCGTCTCTGGGCTTTCACATTCACTCCCGTAATCTTATGACTTTCGAGTTCTATCAAAGAAGGGCAACTGTAGACACCCCATTTTTTACCGTCCTCAAGACTTGGACGTCATCGTTTGAACACTCGATGATCATCCATGCTCGTGTTCGTTTTGAGTTCCTGAAGGCCTTGGCTACGCGCCTTGCCTTAATATCTCACAACTTGTCTATTTTGTCCTTGGTTGTGGACCAACGACTTGTGGTTTTCCTTCTAAAGGAAGAGGGTGGCTTGTTGGCCATCCCTATAACCCATCGACTAAGGCCTTGTGCCTTCGGGCATGTTTTCTTGTTGTCAGCCATAAGTGATGGCCGATCAGCATTCTTTTTGGCCGATCGGCCATATCTTTTGGCCGAGACCTTTCTATCTGCTTTTTTAGATATTTTTTTGCCAGCTATGACAGCTGGTGAGCACAATTTTGATCCTCCATACGTATGGAGGCATTGATTCAAGACTCAAACTTGCTCAACAAGCTTGAGAATTGAATTTCTATAAGAAGGGAGCCCCCTCTCCCTTTCCAGAGGTTCTGAAAAATTGAGATACAAGTTATATATCTCTCTATATATATTTCCTCTCTTAATATATATTTGGGCTTGTTTGTGCTCAAAAGTGCATTTTCTTCACACTTTTGCACTAAAGCACCTAGTGAAACACCATCCTTTTGTTGCTGAGGTACTTAGGATCTGGTTTTAGTATTTTTGGATTGGTTTGAGCTCAGAAAAGTTGTTGGAGTTGTAGCTTAAAAGTGGTTTTACAAGGGTGAGCCTTTAACCCCTTAAACCTTGGTTTTTGCTTATGCTTTTCGACCTGTTTGCATGCTTATTTAGGCTTGACTTTCTACTGGAAAAAGTTCTGATTTTCCATATTTATAATGTTTGTTTAAGGTCACTTTTGTGTTGGGGGTGGTCTACCCCCTCTTAGGCCTTGTTTGGCCTTGTTGTTGTGCCATCTTTTTAAGCTATTGGGATCACCTTGTTATGGCCATCTCACCACTAAAACTTAGAGGAATTTCAGTGGTGGAAATGCTATTTTAAGGTCCCAAATAGGAGAGGGTCATCCCTTCTCCTTGTGTCTTGCATGCTTGTATAGATGGCTCATCAAAGTAGCATGTTTGTCTAGCATATGTTGGCCATATCTCAGCATGTTTTTTGGTGTTGTTTTGCCATGTTATACCTCTGTCTAAGGTTGGTTTGGTAGCATGTTGCATGCTCCTTGCACTTGTAGTGCAATTCCATTCATTAGCCTAACATGCATCATGCCTTTAGACATCTTTCTAACATGCTTTTGGCTTAACTTCAAGAAGTTTTTGTTCATGTTTTACCATGCTCTAGCTCTGATTTGTGTTGTTTTGGTCATGCATGCATTGCTTTGTATAGCCATGGTTCACTCTAGCTTGTTAGCTTTGTGTATTGAGTCCATTAGCACGCATTGCTTGGGCTATTTGCATGATTTGGCATCGCTTGGTATATGATTTCAATGCATATGGTGTGGCCATACTCTCTCATGCTTCACAATTTCAATGCTTTCTGTGAGTCATGCTTTATGCCTTAAGTGTGGGTCATTGTGCATGCCACCATGCTTAGGCCTTTGGGCTATCATTTCAGTGTATTTTTGGTATTGTTTTGCCATAATATAGCTCTGATTTTTGTTGGTGAAGCCATCTCATGATTGGTTTTGTAGGGGGGGTGGGGTGGTAGTGTAATCCTCTTTATTGGCCTATATGCATCATGTTTTGTGTTTGCCATGCTAGCATGTTTTACCTTTGGTCCATGCATGTTTTAGTCTCATTTTGGCATGATCTAGGACTGTTTTGGTTGTCCTTGGCCTCTTGGGGATTGCTTTGTATAGCCATGGTGCAAGTCCCTTTGCTAGCTTCAAGCTTTGAGCCCTCTTGCATGTCATACTTGTGTTGTTTGAGTGGTTTGGCACCATTTGATACATGATTTCAGAGCTTATAGTGTTGTCACACAGCCATGCTTGTCACTCTTTAAGTTCTCTTGAGGGTTGTCCTCTTATGCCTTAATTCTTGAGCCGATCGACCACTTAGTCTGCCGATCGGCTATCAACAATTGGCCGAGAGCCTTGAAATTGGTCGATGACTATTATCCTTCGGCCAATGGCCACCCCTCTTAGCCGATGACCTCCCAGCCTGTCCATGAGGTGAATCAGAAGTGTTTTGGAGATTGGCACAATTTTCAGAAGTCTAAAACAGTGCAAACAGAGGCAACATGAGGCATGGTAAGGGATTTCTAAGCGAGGCGATCGAGCATGCATCTTCGAACTCTTGGAACTGAGCTGAGGCTTTGTAATTTGTAATTAGCTTAACTTGTTAGTTAGCTTTTTGATTTGTAATTAAATTAGCTAATTTGTTAATTAGTTAACGTGTTGCAATAATTAGCTTAGTGTTAGCTAGTTATTCAATTTGATCATGTAATAATTAGTCTAATTAGATTATTAGATTAGTTAGAATAGCTTAGTGTAGCTAGCTTAGCATATTCATTCGGACCCTCCGTCGAGAGGGTGAATTTTGTAATAAGTGTGCGTGAGTGTGTGAATGTCTTCCAACCCCACGTCTTTCTCTCTTTTCCTTATTAGCTTTTGATGGTTAGTTTTAGGGCATGTTTCGATTAGCATCCTTATGCTTCGCGTGCGTGCATTATTCATCTGTCTTGCATGCACCAGGCTCAACGCATCATACAAACCGCATTGTATTTTAATACGTTTACTTGAATACGTGTTCAACAGCATGTTATTAAGTTGCATCTCATATGCCATCTTAGAATAGCCGAGCCTATTTTAGTTGCATTTTTGCATGTGTTGCATTAGCCATCTTAACATGAACTGGGATCATGCATGATTTCTAACTAGTTCTCTGTTTTAGCACGGAGTACACTGTGAGTGTTTACGCTTTAGCATCTTACATGTATGTAAGTGTTAACATGATAGCATTCTTGCCATGATGCTAACTGCTTAATTGATTAACTGCATGAATGCCTGTGGATGAAGGTTGAATTGCTTGAATTGGAACAATTCATCAAATGCGAGTTTTAAGCCCACTTGGAGTGGCAAATCAACCTGTTTTCTAAGCCCACTTGAGGGTGGCAAAATCCATGTCTTAGCCTACTTGCGAGTGGCACCTTTAAGCCATTTTCAAACAAACAAACATGAAATGTTTTGTTCTAATTTAGGCGATCTAGTCTATACTTGTATGTTGTGCGCATCACATAGTAATTCTAGGTTAATAACTGGCACAGATGACAAATAGCCCTTCCCGGAGGG
This sequence comes from Camellia sinensis, assembly GCF_055761805.1. NCBI lineage: Eukaryota > Viridiplantae > Streptophyta > Magnoliopsida > Ericales > Theaceae > Camellia > Camellia sinensis. Next base: position 119,103,864 of record NC_138966.1, read on the forward strand.
ACCAAGTGCGGATAGTGGTGCAGAACCTTGAGCCTGATATGCTGCAAAAGTTAATAGTGGTACCGCTATATACTTTCAAAAGTTTACATGAACTGGGGATTCAGATAGAGAATGCATTCAACAGAGGGATTATTCCCAGAACAAGTAAACTAGTAAGGAGGGTTTCTGTCAAGAGTACCAATGCTGGCGATAGCTCTGTTCCCAAACCTGCTAAAATCAATACAGGCGCCATAGCCGACCCTTTTGCCAAGGCTAGTCTACAAACAGCCATCCCAACCTGAGCTCAGGGAAGAACTTTCACCCCCCTCTATATGAGCCTAACCAGTGCACTGAAAGTCCTGATGGAGAGAGGGTATCTCAAACCCCTTGATCCTCAACCTCTGCCTAACCCACTCCCGGCCGGGCATAACTCCACGAAATACTGTGTGTATCATCAGCAGTGCGGCCACGACACCGATGTTTGCTACCACCTTCGTCATGAGATATAGAATCCCATCAACAACCAGACAATAGTTTCACCTCAAAACCCGAAGGACCAAGTACCTCATCCACATCTCAACCTCGGCCATACACTGCCTCCCACCTACAATCCCAGTATATACACCCCGATCCATATACTCAAGCCCGAGCTGTTTACCTCGGAAAGCATGCACTTAAGCATGATGGATGCACTTGAACCCCAATCATCTCAAACCCACGAACCCACTACTTCTGAGTTGGGAAGCATGATTGAAGATCTTCAGAGAACTGTGGCAGATTTAGCCTTTGGAATTTTGGCTCCATTGTCCACTACATCACAGGCTAGAAGTTTCAATCCAAAAGGCTCTTCGATCTTGGGGCAAGCTGCAACTGAAAAGGGCCAACCTAAAGCCATCTCAGATCTGGGTGTTGGCATATCGACAACAACTGGGCTTCGCTCTGATATAGCGACCCAATCCTTTGGCCAAGCCGAGGGAAGTGGTAAGAACAAGGTAGGGGAAGGCATTGATCCCCATGAACACCTTATGTGGGCTCTGAAGGCTTTAAAAGCGGAAGGGCTGAACAAACAGCAAGTTCTCGCAGTTGTTGCAAAGACTGTGGATGACACTTTCGCCACTCAGAATGAGAGCAGTCTGAATCAAGGGGCAAGCAGGGAGAAGGGCCGTTGTACCAGAAACGTTCCTTTCAGCTCTAATCCCGTGCTTGGAAGAGATCAGTAAACCCAGTTAGCGCATATCAATCCCTTTGCTGGTGCATCCAACAAAACTCCACAAACCTAGAAGTACCAACCCCGAGGTCAGAGGGTCTTCAATGCCCTACATGAGTTTGTCCAAAGCTTTCCAAATCCTTGTTGGGCAAGGCCATCTCAAACCCCTTGAGCCTCGGTCTCTCCTAAATAACCTCCCTCTCTCATATGATGTTGCCAAGTACTATGCATTCCATCAACAAACCGGTCATGACACTAACATGTGTTTTCGTCTTCACTACGAAATACAAGATTTGATTGATAACAAGGTCATCGCCGCACCAGGTCCTGCAAAGTCTATCGGCACTGGGTCAGTGAACTTGGGGGATACGGTGATTATGTGATTGAGGGATGAACCACCCGCGGATGACGCTTAGTTTACTCTAGAATTGGGGACAGCACGCACTGTTTTGAGCATGTGCAAATGTTGTTTATTGTACTTTCTGACTTGGGTGTTGGGTCAGTCTTGTTGTGTTGCATTGAGTGAGTCTTTTTGTACTGAGTCAATTGGGTCTGTCTTGTTGTATTGAGTCAGTCCTGTTGTGTTAGAGTCAGGTGATTTCGAGGGTGTTACCTCAGGCATCACTTGCTTGTTTTGTGTTTGTCTTTTACACTTTTTTGAGTCTGTTTCTGCTGTGGGGCCAGTTGCACCAGAAGATTTGAATGAAACAGCAGTGATTTTCACACTCTTGTGTTTGCTTCTGCCTTGTGCCAGTTGTGCCAGAAGTTCTAAATAAGATGGAAGTATTTGACTAAAAACAATGTCTTTTCTGTGTCTTGAAGTCATTGCATTGACCTGAGTTTTTCAAAACTTTTTAAACACTATGGTGAATAGGGATGGCAATGGATAACCTACCCTGTGGGTATCTATGGAGACCCAACCCAAATATTTTATTTTATTTTTTTTTTTTAAGATCCACAACCAAAGCTAAATATACATCTAATTTTTTTTTATTATTATTTTTTTTAAGGTTCACAACCATTTTTTTTTTTAATTTTTAAGATTCACAACCAAAGCTAAATATACATTCAATCTTTTTTCTTTTGTTTTTCTTTTAATTTTTTTTTTAAAGGTTTAAGGTTCACAACCAATATTTTTTTTTTTTTTTTTTTTTTTAAGATTCACAACCAAAGCTAAATATACATTCAATCTTATTTTATTTTATTTGGCTCAACAATAAAATCAAATACACATTCATTAACATTGTCACATTATTCTTGTCAAATTTTATGCATATCTAGAATTTTTAAAATTTATTTAAAAAAATTAAGGACATTGTCTAGTGCAGGTTTCGGTTTGCTTTTCTATATTATTTTATTTTGTTATGTATTGTAATTTTCAGAATGGTTTGCTTGTTCTGAAATTTCAATTAACTAGTATGAATCTATTTGTTTTCTGTTATCACACAATTTATACAACATATATATATATATATATATATGAATGTATTTGAAAATAAGGAAATTGTAGAGAATCAAAACAAGCATCAGTCGTGATTGGTTAGAAAGGATGGGTACAAAGATTTATTTGCTGGAAAAACAAAAAGGGGATACAAAGTCTTACTAAATAATTTTTTTTAAAATAAAAGAATTTTTCTTAGTTATGAACAGATTTAACTGAAATCAGCTTGTTTCCCAATGTTATGCTTCATTTATTTAGATAGAAAATATTTTTTAATGAAAAATATTTGAAGGAGATATATATGAAGGAGATGGATTACGAAATCAAAAGAAGCTAACTGGATTGCACATCATATAAAATAAAAAATTAAAATTAAAACATTATTAAAACATCAATATTATTAAAACATTGATTAAATAAAACATTGAAACATTGATTAACTTACAATTGTAGTAGCAACTGTAAGGATCTTTAATTGGGTACAACGGGGAAGCTTGTAAGGCTCTCAAAACACTCTGGTTTTCTTACAACAAAGATGGAGAAGAAAATTGAAGAATGCCTGAATGCTTACAATTGATTACAATATAAGGAAATAAAAAGTAAAACAGTAAACATGTGATTTCTGAAAGCAACTGGCCGAGCATGTGAAAAGCAGATGCTGTCGGGAGCTTTCGGTGGATTCATTGAATATTTGAACAACTTTCAACAAAAGTTGACTGGGTGAATAGTGACAGTGAACAGTAAAAGTGAACAGTAACTTTTACTATTCATCACTTTCGGTGAATTATGGAATCAATATAAATACAAATTGGCAGCTTTTCTCAAAAGAGTATTGATTGAAGCTAATTTGTGTCTATATGGAATCCAAGGTTGATTAAACAAATGGATCCTGAGCATCTTGAAATTCGGGTCCTGAATACTGATTGGTTGATTCTTCAGAGGAATGGATCTGGGCTGAACCGTCTGAACTGTCTGAATCGTTGGATTGAGCTTTAGCTTGATTCAACAGTTGATGGGCTAACTGGATCATGTCTTCTTTGGATGATTGGGCTTTTCCTTTGGATTTGCCTTTGAGCTGAACAGGAGGTGGAATGGGCTTTGTTTTGACTTTGGATTTTGATTTGGGCTTTGGTTGAACTGGCTGAGCAGCAATGGCTTTGGGCTTTGATCTGGATGATTTGGGCTTGGAGCCACTAGATGAGGGGCTTCCAAGATTGACTGGAGGAAGACTGGGCTGACTTCCTTGAGTAAATGCAGCAGTTGGGTTCTGCTGGGTTTGAGCAAGAGCAGGAGTTGGAGCACATTGATCAGGTGGAAATTCTTCTTGAACAATCTCAAGAATTCTGGGAACATTGAACTTAACCCACCATTTAACTGTGTGTTGGCGGATGATGATATTATCATCAATCCCATAATGCCATTTGAATATCCATGGAATCTTGTATTTGGCAATGAATATGAGTAATAAGGGAAATTGCTTCTGGTGAGTAGAAAATGGGTACACAGAGTTGAAATAATGAATTATATGTTTCAGATCATCAGGAAGGATAGCTGAAATGGCGCCATAGTGAGACCACCATCTCAGAAACCAAGTTGGTAACTCAGATTTGAATTTTTGATCAAATGAGATGAACCAGGAATGACTAAAAGTTTCATTTTGGTACAAGAAAATCTTGAACCAAGCATCAACGTAATCATGATAATTATATGAAATAGAATGGCCAGGTAGATCACGAAGCTGATTAGGATTACTCCATTCAGCCATGGAAACAATGTTGTGAATATAAAGTGAATGGTATAGGACCTTATAGGCATAGGTGCGGTCTTGAATGGGTTTAATCAAAATGGAATGGTGATTGATTAGAATATCATTGTAGTAGGCTAAGGTTTTCTCTGGATGAGAAAGGGTGAAATGGCATCCAGAGCCAAAATGGAATTTAGCAATGTCATTGATGGTTTGATTCCTGGGGTGACTGGGTTCTTTATAGAACAGGTTGGTAACATGTGAATTGGTATATTCAGACCGAGATGATTTAACAGGGTTAACTGGGAATGGAGTAACTGAAACTGATTGGCTAGATACAAAAGGATCAGAGGCCAATGCAGATGAATAATCAGGGCGTTGAATAGTACCAAGGGTTTGGTAACGGTTAATGAGGTCAAGTGAATAAGAGGGGGTAACTGACTCCAAAGGAGGAGGGATAATGAGTTGATTTGGTTTAGTGGAAGAGGAGGCCAAAGCCTTGGAAGGAGGCCTTGGACGAGACATCTGTGAAATAATAAACAGTAATTAGCAACCAGAAAGGAGATCAAGATAATCTTGATGACGATGTAAACAATTGTAGTTGTGAGCAAGTAAATTGCGGCGAGCTAGAATTTGGTGGTAATTGATGTATTGGGCTCTTTTGGTAGAGGGTTTAGCTGATTTGAGGCGGTGAATGCGATGGGTAAGCTGTTTAATAAGGGTTTTGAAATAGGTAATTCGGGATTTATGGTAAGCAGTAAATGGTGTAGTCATCCCTTACCCCCCTGTAAAAATTCCCGGGTAAGAAAATCAGGTAGGGAATTTTGACAACCAGGTATATAGGTAATATCAAAATCAAAAATACTTAAAATAGCTTGCCAACGGGCAAAAATTTGCTTACTAGCAAGATTTTGAACATCTTTTTCTAAAATAAATTTGGCAGATTTGCAATCAACACGAAGTAAGAATTTTTGATTTAAAACATCATCTTGAAATTTTTGAATACATAAAACAGTAGATAAAATTTCTTTTTTAATAGTACTATAATTAAATTGTGCTTTATTCCAGACACCAGAATGATAGCGAACAATTTGTTCAGATGATTGAGGAGTAAGTTGCTGAAGGAGAATGCCACCATAACCAATATCGGAGGCATCAGTTTGAATAATTTTGAATGAATTTTCAGTGGGAATACCAAGACAAGGAAGAGACTTAACATATTGTTTGACCTGTTTAACAATAGAAGTATGAACAGAAGACCAAGGACGAGGATTATCTTTTAACCTATCAAATAGAGGTTGACAAGTTTTCCTAAGGTCTTTATAAAACTCAGCAATGTAATTGAGGGAACCTAAGGACCTTTGTAATTGAGTTTTATCAAGGATTTCATCAGGGAATTTGGAAGCAAATTCAATGGATCTACTAATGGGTAGGATAGTATTATGATGAATATCGTATCCTAAAAATCTGACTTTGGTTTGAAATAATTTAATTTTAGGAGCAGAAATGACGAGACCATGACTTTTGATGGTGTAATAGAATGCATTTAAATGCTTCCAATGTTCACTAAGTGATTTTGAAAAAATTAAGATGTCATCAATGTAAACAATTGAAAAATGACTAAATGGGTTAAATATGTCATTCATGATATGTTGAAATTCACTAGGAGCATTTTTTAAACCAAATGGCATGGCATTCCATTCATATTGACCAAAGGGTGTATTAAATGCAGTTTTATATCGATCTTTGGGATGAATTTGAATTTTCCAAAAACCACTTTTTAAGTCGAATTTACTGAAAATAGCGGCTTGACTAAGTCGTTTAATTAAATCTTTTTTATTAGGAATAGGATACCGAATCCATTCTAAAACAGAATTTAATGGTTTGTAATTAATAACAAGTCGAGGGACACCACGTTCTAACTCAGCATTTTTATTAACATAGAAAGCAGGACAGGACCAAGGTGATTTACTTGGGCTAATGATGCGATTTCTTAATAATTCTTTAATTTCTTTTTTACACATTTCAAGTAATTCATAGTTTATTTGAATAGGTCGAGATTTAGTAGGAATTTGAGATTCATTGAAATTCTTAATATAGGGTAAGGTAACGACATGTTTTTTCCTATGCCAAAATGCAGTAGGTAAAGTGGAGCAAACAGTTGATTCAAGTTTTAATTTGAAATCATTAATTTGGGAAACAAGAACGGGATTAGTTAATTGTTGATCAATGCGTTTGTGGTTGATTTCTTCTTTGAGAAATTTTAAATGCCGAGTTAGGCGGTTAATTTGATGAGAAATAGAACAATCTTTTAATTGGTTTAAGTGTAATAGTTCAGGAGGAGATAGAAATTTGAATGTAACAGGTTGTCCTAAAACATGTGTAGCGATGCCTGTACTGGATGTAGTAAAAGGATATAATAAATAAATAAATGGGGAACCTAAAATGATTTTATCAGTCATGTTCGTGACTAAAACAAAAGAGGTTTTGAAACATACATTATCTTGGCAAACATGTACTTTAGGTAATTTATATTTGATATGCATTTTAGTACCATTAGCAGAAGTCAACTTTTCCTGACATTTTTCATAATAGGTAGTAGGAAGTAATCCTTCTTGTATACAATTTAAATCAGCACCAGTATCAATTAAAGCAATTAATTCTAATTCAAAATCATTAACAATTATTTTGATTTTGGAATACCATTTTTGAATGTAAAGTTTGTTGATTAGACTTAATCGTTTTTCTTCAGGATTATTAGATGGGGATTGGTGTGATCGGTTATCAAATATTAAATTATCCGGATTAGGATCAGATTCATGTTCAGATTCATGTGGGGATTCATGTTCATTGGTGTGGAAATTGTCTAAACTTTTATCAAGTTTTAAAGTAATAATTTCATCTTCTAATTTTTTATCTTTATGTTGTAAGTCTTTGAGTGTGTTTTTAATCTGATTAATTTCATGTTGTAAATCTTGTAATGTGACTTCTTTTTGTTTATTTTTAAATCTTTCTAAAGTTTTGGATAAACTAATTATAGGTTTATCAAACTTAGGTTTGGAATCGGAATGGATTAATAAGGATTTTAATTTATCTGTATATTTTTGTTTTAACTTGGGATCATCTAATTTACTAATTAGGTCAATTAAAGTAGATTCTTCTTGAGTAGTTTTGGTAAGGACAGTAATTTGTTTAACAGGTTTACAACAAACATCATTACAACCTAAATTAATATTATCTTCAGAATCATCACTCGGGGATTGGTAGTCAGATGAAGTATTAGGATGATCAGAAGAAGAAGTACTGCTGATAGTGTGATTTAATTGAAAGATTACATATAATTGATTTTTGGAGGTATCATCAATTTGGAGTTGATTAACCTTGTCTTTTAATTTTTGTTTTTCTTTACATTTGTTAGAATAATGACCTTTTTGACCACAGTTATAACAAGTGACATCTTTGGTAGATTTAGATTTTGGATGTGATTTAATTTATAATATTTCGTTTTAGGTTTGGTATAAAATTTATCATTGGATTTGGAAGGTGAATAATTGTTCTTATATTTATATTTATTGGAATGTTTGTATGAGGATTTATGTTTGGAGTGTTTGTGTGATTTCCTACGAGAGGGTGCAACAGGAGGTAAACCATATTGTTCACAGAAATTTCCTAATTCATACTTAGCTTTATGTTTATCTTTATTAGCTTTTTGAGTAAGTTTGAGGTCAATACACATTTTTAAACCTTCTTTTTGAATAGTACTAATTATATCACCATACGTGAGATTATCATATTCAATAACACCAGTGGGTTGGCTAAGAACATCTCTAATTTTATGGGCAAATAAGCTAGGTAATCCATTAATAAATTTTTCTTTCCAAAATGATTTAGTACAGTCTTCTCTTAACATGACTCTAGAGGTAAATACATCTTTATACCATCGAAAATCACTTAAAGTTGGACAGTTAAGATTACTAAGTTGATCATGGATTCGAGAATAAATATTTGTAGGAGTACCAATAAAATGTCGAACTATGGTATAGATTAGTTGATTAATACCATCAGGGTGACAACATCCTAGAGATTCATCAAAAAGAGGGAGACCATTTTCATCAGTTTGATTGGCATAAATAACAGAGTCACGGTCTGCTTCAGTGAGATATTTTTCCCACCAAGATTTGATCATACCAGTAAAACCAGAGGTAAGTAAGGAAACAATTTCAGGTTGAGAGTATTGGGGATAATTACTAAGATAACTATTGGCGACCATAGATAAATGATTTAATTTTTGAAGGATTTGATCTTCACTGAGACCATCAATATTCCATTCGTATAATCTTTTAGCAGAAACAGAAAATTGATTACTAATATTTGTGTCTTCAAATTGGAGGTCGACAGGAGTTGGTTTAGAATACCAGGTTTTGGTATTGTGAGGATTAACTTTGGGATAGTGAATTTTATTAAGAGTAGTAGGTTGAAACTGTTGAGCTAATTGATTTAGTTCATTATTAGTAGTGTCAGTTTCAGATTGATCAGATACAGTATTAGTAATAGGTTGTTGATTCAAAATAGTAAGACCTTTATCTTTAGATGTAGAAGTATCATTAGGAGTTAATTTGGTAAATAATTGTTCAATAGCTTTGACAGTAGATTGGTCATTAGTAACTAGACTATTTCGTTTAGAACGATGACTAGGTAGATTAAGTAATGGTTGATCTAGAGATTTAGTTGATTTAGCAGATTGGTCATCTAAATTAGTTTCTAATTTATCTAATTGTTTACCAATTGTTTTAAGACATTGATTAGTATAATTGTTTTGTTCAATAACTTTTTTAATTTCAGGATCAGTACCAGGTAACTTAAAAGGAGAGGCTGGAACTTCAGAACCTTGGTGATCAATAATTATATTTTCTAATGGAGGATGATTAGAACTAACAGAAGTATTTGGAGAAGTTTTCCATTTATGTTTTGTGATTGTATTAACCTTTTTGTAATATTGATCCATATAATCAAAGAAAGATAATTCAAAACCATATTGAACCATAAAATTATACCATTCTCTAGTTATTCTGGATTGTTGAACAGAATTATATTTAGCACTATAAGCATGTCGTTTAGTTTTATTTTCTTTGGATCGGAATTCAATAAGTAATTTATCTAAATCAGGAGTAAAATCTTTTTTGATTGTCATTAGTTGGGGATTCACAGGTTGTATAAATTCGTCGAAATCAGTTTGAGTTGGGGAATTATTTGAAGCAATGTCTTCTTCGGGTAACTGTGTTTGAGTAGTATAAACAGGTTTACTAATTTGGGAAGTGGTAGAATTATCAATTCCTTTTAATTTATTTTTTGAAGTTGGATTAGTTGGACCAAGATGGATTTGACTGTTTTTCCTAAATAGAGGAGTGTTAAATATTTCGTCTTCAGTCGATATTTCAGAAGGGACACTAGATGTACTATGTCTAGAAGACTGGCTTCGATTAAATTTGATATTAACTGATCCATCATTGTTTTGCTGGATATGTTGAATGTCTTGGATTGAAGATTGTTGTTGATTATGTTTGTAATTTTCATTGACAGTAACCCATTGATCAGGTAAATTAATATCTTTCCATTCACTCATGTGAGGAATATTAATGTTTGATTCATTAGTACTACTGCTTTGGATTAATAAAGTTTTATCTTTGGGACTTTTATGTAAAGCATGAACATTTAAATTAGTTTGCATACATTTATAATGAACACGATAAATTAGAGCAATATTATGAGAAGAATCTAACATTTCAGTATATTCACCATGTAATTGAATGTTTAGTGTTAATGCCTTGAGAATATGGGGATCGCGTAAACTTAATGTAAAATCAGGAAAACAGTTAAAATGTACAGGACCTTTATTAAGACCAGTTTCCATCATTCCCATTAAACTAGCATTATAATTAAGAAAACGGGCATCTCTTAAACAAAGTAAAACAGAAGTATTTTGTCCTATCATAGTTAATGGATTGACACCAATTTGAATTAAACCAATATGCATAAAATTGTATCCACGATCTAAATGTCGTTTGATTAATTTTTTATCAAATAACTGACAGGTTTCTCTTGGTTTTTCTAAAGCATAAACTTGTTCAATTGTTTTAACATGGAGAGTAACTTTACAAACATCCTGTATAAAAGAAGTTTTATAAATCTCTTTAATAGGTAGTTTTGGAATATTCCATCCGGAATTAATTTGATCATTTTGTATTTCAACATCTTCTTCATTAATTATGATGCCTGGATTAGGTATGGAAGGCAAGGTAGTTGACCTAGAACTGACTGATGAGTTACTTCTAAATAATCGATTCATTGTTTTGATGTAATTAATCAGTTTCACAGATATCTTAATACATACCCTATTCTTGTCAATTTTACCACATACCTAGTGTGCATACATACCCTATCTTTAAACCCCAAAGTCTGACTCTGCCTGAACCGAAGGACTTACAGTTGGGAAGAAGTGGGTGACTTAAACTAGGTGGATAAAATAGACTGATCTTGTGGGTGATTAAGATGAACTGAAAACAGGATTAATTAAACAAACAAGGAAGACGATTGAACAGAAGTAGCTAAACAGTTAGAAACAGGATACAACATCACGTGGCTCTGATACCATAAAATTAAAAAGAGGTTTTGAAACATACATTATCTTGGCAAACATGTACTTTAGGTAATTTATATTTGATATGCATTTTAGTACCATTAGCAGAAGTCAACTTTTCCTGACATTTTTCATAATAGGTAGTAGGAAGTAATCCTTCTTGTATACAATTTAAATCAACACCAGTATCAATTAAAGCAATTAATTCTAATTCAAAATCATTAACAATTATTTTGATTTTGGAATACCATTTTTGAATGTAAAGTTTGTTGATTAGACTTAATCGTTTTTCTTCAGGATTATTAGATGGGGATTGGTGTGATCGGTTATCAAATATTAAATTATCCGGATTAGGATCAGATTCATGTTCAGATTCATGTGGGGATTCATGTTCATTGGTGTGGAAATTGTCTAAACTTTTATCAAGTTTTAAAGTAATAATTTCATCTTCTAATTTTTTATCTTTATGTTGTAAGTCTTTGAGTGTGTTTTTAATCTGATTAATTTCGTGTTGTAAATCTTGTAATGTGACTTCTTTTTGTTTATTTTTAAATCTTTCTAAAGTTTTGGATAAACTAATTATAGGTTTATCAAACTTAGGTTTGGAATCGGAATGGATTAATAAGGATTTTAATTTATCTGTATATTTTTGTTTTAACTTGGGATCATCTAATTTACTAATTAGGTCAATTAAAGCAGATTCTTCTTGAGTAGTTTTGGTAAGGACAGTAATTTGTTTAACAGGTTTACAACAAACATCATTACAACCTAAATTACTATTATCTTCAGAATCATCACTCGGGGATTGGTAGTCAGATGAAGTATTAGGATGATCAGAAGAAGAAGTACTGCTGATAGTGTGATTTAATTGAAAGATTTCATATAATTGATTTTTGGAGGTATCATCAATTTGGAGTTGATTAACCTTGTCTTTTAATTTTTGTTTTTCTTTACATTTGTTAGAATAAAAAATTAAAAATATATTTTTTTATATTTGGTGGTGGTGGTGATGGAACGAAGGTGAAAGTAGAGATTGTGACATAGTGGTGGGGTGATGGCGGCAGTGATGATGGTAGTGGCTATGGTGATGGTAGCGTGACAGTGAAGGTGAGAATAGTGGTGATGGTGTTGTGAAATTAGTAAAAATTTAATTGAAAAAACATTTTTTGTTTTTTAAAAGTAACAAACAACAAACTTCGTGGGGGACTAAAAGAAGAAGATGGAGGATGGATTGGGTGTGGTAAGGTATAGATATCTTAAAATGAGTGGTTCAGATTTGTTAAAGGTATAATTAGATTTTGGATAAACTAAAATGAATGGTTCAAATTTGCTAAGAGAAAGATGGTTTAATGTCTAAAATATCTGTGGCTAAGAGATCAACAAACAATTCCTTATTTATGCCCTGATGCAATTTAATATGGGTCTTATAACACTTTCTTAAAACAGGTTCTTTCACATTTTATTTTTTCAAACAGGCTCTTATAACACTGTAATCAGGTTCTTATAACATGTAGGTGAGAGAGTGAGAGTGAGAGTGAGAGAGAGAGAGATGGTTGTAAATTTTTTTTAATCTTCCACGTTCTTTCACATTTTTTTTTTCAATTAATAAAACTTATTTGATTGTCTCAAAATTATATATTTGATTATTATAAAACAAACTTTTTAATTAATTAATTAATGTGTATTTGATTTTGTTGTTGAACCAAATAAAATAAAATAAGATTGAATGTATATTTAGTTTTTGTTGTGAACCTTAAAAAAAATAAAAAATAAATAAATAAATAAATAAATAAATAAATAAATAAATAAATAAATAAGTTGTGAACATTAAATACATTAAAAAAGAAAGAAAAAAGATTGAAGGTATATTTAGCTACAACCTTTAAAAAAAAAAAAAAGAAAAAAAAAAAAGAGAAGATTGTTAACATTAAATATATTAAAAAAGAAAGAAAAAAGATTGAAGTTATATTTAACTTTTGTTGTGAACCTTAAAAAAAAAATGTTAACATTAAATATATTAAAAAAGAAAGAAAAAAGATTGAAGGTATATTTAGTTTTTGTTGTGAACCTTAAAAAATAAAATAAAAAAAAAATGGTTGTTAACATTAAATGTAAAAAATAAAAATGGGGATTAAAGTGGGTGGGGGAAAATCCTTACCCATTAAGAAATGGGGAGGGTGGTACCCATGGGGAATGCGGAATGGGTAATGGGAAAAATTTATTATAGGGGAATGGGGATGGGGAGTTAATATCCACCCCATTACCCCTCATTGCCATCCCTAATGGTGAAAACAAAGAGGAAGGAATTCCTCGGGATTTGCAAAAATTTGATCAAACTAAGAGAAACAGAGGCATGCTAAGCCCTTAATGATTGAGATCATGCTTGTTAATGTGAGTATTGAGAAGGGTCCCGGCTTGATCCAGATTGATTTCGCATTGTCTTCAGCGCGAACGACTGGTCGCTTTCTTAAAAAAATTCAAAAAATGTTTTGCGCGATCTTGCGAAGACCTGTGTGGAATCGCTCTTAAGATTGTGCAGCCTAGGATCGCTCTCAGCCTCGAGACTCAACCCCGTTTGCTTTCAAACCTTGGGCTTGGATTTAGAATGTTCAAAGGTCAATCATGATGTGAGGCCTGTGTGGCCAGATTTGAAGCTGCCCACGAACTAGGGGCAAGGAAGTCAGATCAAGTAGATCAGATGTTATCAAAGGAAGCTTGTGAAGCTAAATCAGAAGCCCCCCCTTGAACTAGGGGCCGAAAATGTCAGATGTGCTCGAAGAGTCAAAATTGGGACATTTCTCAAAGCAAACGAAGATTGGCAAGAATGCCAAATCCTAGAAGGGAAGAAAGAAGAAAGTATTGTTGAAGGACAATCGAGTTCCTATCCACAACACTAGGGGAAAATTCAGCCCCCATTGGATGGACTTCTACATCATCAGCGAACATTAGCGATTCTCCTGAATTCAAATGGCTTCGAGATCTCAAACCGATCAACATGGACAAAGCTACACTTTTACCCTTGAGAGGCTCGTTGGGCCGAAATCCCGAAAGGGTGACCCAGGCAAAAGCTATAGCAAGGAAAAGAAAAAAAAATTCTAAAAAGAAAAGAAAAGAAAAGAAATGAAAAAAATAAAAAAGAAGAAATGAAAAAAATTGAAAAGAAAAGAAAAACATAGCTCGCAAGGTTGAAAACCCGGAAGGGCGACCTTGGCAAACGTTAGAGCGCAAAAGAAAAGGTTAATACCCGAGTGTACCTTAACCCCGAACTACGTAAGGCTTGATTCCCATGTTTGGGACACGTAGGCAACTTCATTCTGAAGTCCAGCCATAAACACTTCCAAATCGACTGTGTCCATGCAATAGTTCTGATCATCTTTGTCTTCTCTACATCCGAGAGTTCAGTTGTGATCGTCACTTTGAGGACTGATTACAGTGTGCTGCGGTGCTATTCAAACAAGCGGCAACTTTCTGTCGTCGTGCAGTGCCCTTTAGTCAAGGGGGAATTTTTCATTGTTTTGGATCTAAGGTTGTGCATCTCGAGAGTAGGTTCCGTGCTGGTTAAGCGGTGGCCATTTTCAAATATAGTTTCGAGAATTTTTAATGAAGTTGACTAATTTTCTCAAAAATTACTCTATTTTTTCCAAAACTAGACCATTTTCTTGGACCCAAAAAAAAAAGGAAAATTTTCAGTGCTCATAGCTTGACTTGCATGATTTCAAATCAGAAAATTGAACAAGCATGTTAATCTAACTCTCAAATTGGTCAAAATCATTTTCGTAGAAAACCAAAACAAAAAAATGGTCAAAATGATGAACTAGGGGCACAGTTGAGTCCGGTTTCCTGCCTGTTCCCCCATTGTCAGCATACTTGCCAGAAAAAGGCACCATACTTACCGAGAAGGGCACCGTATTTGCCAGAAAAGGGCATAACTAAAGTTAACATTAAAGGGCTGAAAGTTCTCACATCCTCCAAGCAGCGAGGTACCAAGCTAAGTGCGAAGCACAAACTAGAGTGGGATATTCAGTTCCTTCATCTCGATAATCAGATCACAAATTGGCATCTGACCCAGATTGGGGACATAGAAAAAGCA
This sequence comes from Camellia sinensis, assembly GCF_055761805.1. Classification (NCBI taxonomy): domain Eukaryota; kingdom Viridiplantae; phylum Streptophyta; class Magnoliopsida; order Ericales; family Theaceae; genus Camellia; species Camellia sinensis. Next base: position 119,118,962 of record NC_138966.1, read on the forward strand.
ATGTGTGAGACTAATCAATTGTATGCTTGGCCAGTGGGACATGCTGAAACTCACCTCGGTCAAGCTAAGCCAAGGTCATCGTTAACCGATCTTAGTTGTAAACCTGCTGCACACCCAACTGCAGTGCAACCCCTCTGTGGGAGGAACTCACTGGCTATGAGCAAAAGAAGAAGAATCTAGTAGAATGCTAGGGGCAAGAGCTCGCAACTTCCTGTTTATCCATCAACCACCCAGGGGAGGGATAAAAAAGAAGAGAGATTAAAGAACAGAGAGATATGCACTGAGAGAAAAAGTGAGAAAAGGGCTTTTCAGAAAAAACAGAGTTTGAGGGCCGAGTAATGTGAGAATCACAAATAAGGAAGGGTGGGAAACAATACCCGGAGAAACAGGCTCCCTGTGCACATTTGAGTCTTGTGTTTTGTTATGTTTTGTCTATCTCGATTCTTGTTTTGAGTCATTTCGAGTGAGAATAGATGTGTTTAAGTTGTTTTACCTTTGTTTTCCATTGTTGAGTCGTTTTTGCTGTGGTCAGTCGTAGTCTCAATACCCAATTGAGAACCCTTTTCTCATTTCAATTTCAAAGATAAATCGTTTTGTGCTCAGAGTGTCATGCCGTTCTCTACATATGTGCAAAACAGGATTTCTTTCTTTCACAAACCGCAGGGTTCAACCCAGGTCATGTGAGAACAGTAGAACCAGGACCTATCAGAAGCTATATAGATTCCAGACTGTGAAGCAAAAGAAAAGAGGAAAAATTGAAGCATCTGAGTTTGTTTCAGTTTCCAAGATTGCATTCTGAATGTTCCTCTTTAAGCCTTTTCAATGCTCTGAAGTATGAGAGTGCCTTTACCTCAAGCTCAAGATCAAGCTTGCTTCAAGCCAGAATGGTGATCAGAAATGCTCTCCCTGAGTACCTTTCCCTACCAAAGGCATCTCGGATGTGTTTGCAATGAGTTCCTAGGAGACCAACTGCGACGGTGGAAACTAGAGTTTGAATGGTTGTTGCCTAGAACGCAAAGGTTCGGGATTTCCGCGACTAAAGTCTGGTTTAAAAACCCAGGGGTGTATCCCCGGCCTGAAATCTATATAGAAGCCCCATAGGTTGATATATCATGTATGCACCTCAATTCTGGATACTGAACCAACCTAGTCTGTCACCCCGTTGGAGAATAGGGAAAGTTGCGAATATGGTTAGGAAAAAAGGCGGCATCCAAAGTGTTCTACATGAAGAATGCTTGTCATCATATCAGAACCTTTATACTGTGAGTTGAAGGAAAGAGTTCGAAGAATGCAAGGTAAGAGTTCGAGGAACGCAAGGGGAGATCCCCATCCCCATCAGAGTAGAGCGGTTCATCGCCACTCACCCCATGAGGTACTTTCTAAAGCGCCGTTTTGTTTGTTTATTGCATTCCCTAGACATCACGCTCTATATTGCTTGTAACATGTATCATATCATCACACATATTGCATAAATGCATCTTGTACTATACTTATTCTGGTTGTCGCATAGAATATACATGTTACATTGGATGTACGTTGTTGATCCTTTCGCATAGAGTATGTACATTGCATAGAGCACGTTTTAACCTTGCCTCCATAGAATGTGCACTTCTCACCCTGGCATGAAATGCGCATCTTAATGTTGCATGGAGCATACATTTCTTGCACTTGCCTTGTTATGCATGTCTCACGAGCATTGCCATGCACACCTTACTTGCATTGTTACGCACACTCTAGTAGCATCGTCATGCACATACCACTTGCGTTGTCATGCACACTCGTTGCATTGTCATGCACACCTTACTTGCATTGTCACGTACAGTCGTTGCATTGTCATGCACACCATACTTGCGTTGTCACGCACGCTCATTGAATTGTCATGCACACTTTACTTGTGTTGTCACACACACTCTAGTTGCATTGTCATGCACCTCTTTATTTGCGTTGTCACGCGCACTCTACTTGCATTGTTATGCACATTCCCCTTGCATTGTTATGTACATTCCCCTTGCATTGTTATGCACCGTTTTCCTTGCATTGTTATGCACTATTCTACTTGCATTGTTATGCACCGTTTCACTTGCATTGTTATGTACCTTTCCATTGCCATCATATGTGCACGCGTTTATCTTGTATTGAAATTACATCTTGATGTAACGGTGAACATGTGTTTCTACTATATTATACCTGTTGAGTTTCTTTCTCATTCGTGCACGATGTTGTATGTACGGTTCATTTGAAGCTAGCATAGCTAGGCGATATTGGATGTGCGATTCATCCAGAGAAGTTCCGTTTAAGATTGATTATGTTTAGTGTATCTATCGCACTCATTCACTTTGTGCATCTAGCACACAATTTCGTTACAATTGTGTATTTGTGGTATAGTCTCATACCTATTTCTTGTATCTCAGGATGCGTGAAGCACGGCCCTGAGCGAGTTGTATCTCAGGACGCGTAAAGCACGGCCCTGGGCGGGTTTTATCTCGGGATGTGTAAAGCGCATGCCCAAGCAGTTTTTGGACCTCTTCTCACGATTTCAACGTCGTTAGAGTGTTCCTTTCCTTACATGATTTTGGTGTGTTTGGAATTTATGTCAAGACGCGTGAAGGGCGGCCCTGGGCAGGTTTTATCTCGGGATGCGTGAAGCACAAGCCCGAGCAGTTTTTGGACCTCTTCTAACGATTTCAGCGTGGTTAGAGTGTTTTTTTCCTCACATGAGTTCAGCGTGTTTGGAATTTATCTTAGGTTGCGTGGGATACGCTCTTGATTGCTTTCCTTTGTTTTTCCTCCTCTCACGATTCCAGCGCGGTTGGAGTGTGTTCCCCTTTTTGCAGCTACTGCTCTATCTATTGCATCCATTGCATCATATTCGTTTTATCACCCAGTCTAGGAGACCTTAAATTGTCTTTTGGTGTTTGTCGTGCCTGAATGACTTCCAGTGGTCTGGTATAGCCACATGCCTGTGTTTGCAGTGAGTTCCTAGGAGATTAACTGAGACGCTGGAAACTAGAGTTCGAATGGCTCATGCCTAGAATGTAAAGGTTCGGGATTTCCGTAATTAGAGTCTGGTTTAAATACCCAGGGGTGTATCCCCAGCTTGAAATCTGTATAGAAGCCCCATAGGTTGAGATACCATGTATTCACCTCAATTCTGGATACTGAACCAACCTAGTCTGTCACCCCGTTGGAGAATAGGGAAAGTTGTGAATATGGTCAAGAAAAAAGGTGGCATCCAAAGTGTTCTACATGAAGAATGCTTGTCATCATATCAGAAACTTTATACTGTGAGTTGAAGGAAAGAGTTCCAAGAACGCAAGGTAAGAGTTCCAGGAATGCAAGGGGAGATCCCCATCAGAGTAGAGCAGTTCATCGCCACTCACCCCATGAGGTGCTTTCTAAAGCGCCGTTTTATTTGTTTATTGCATTCCCTAGACATCACGTTCTACATTGCTTGTAACATGTATCATATCATCACACATATTGCATAAATGCATCGTGTACTATACTTATTCTTGTTGTCGCATAGAATATGCACGTTACATTGGATGTACGTCGTTGATCCTTTCGCATAGAGTATGTACATTGCATAAAGCACGTTTTAACCTTGCCTCCATAGAATGTGCACTTCTCACCCTGGCATGAAATGCGCATCTTAATGTTGCATGGATCATACATTTCTTGCACTTGCCTTGTTATGCATGTCTCACGAGCATTGTCATGCACACCTTACTTGCATTGTTACGCACACTCTAGTAGCTTCGTCATGCACATACCACTTGCGTTGTCACGTACAGTCGTTGCATTGTCATGCACACCTTACTTGCGTTGTCACGCACACTCATTGAATTGTCATGCACACTTTACTTGCGTTGTCACGCACACTCTAGTTGCATTGTCATGCACCTCTTTATTTGCGTTGTCACGCGAACTCTACTTACATTGTTATGCACATTCCCCTTGCATTGTTATGCACCGTTTTCCTTGCATTGTTATGCACTATTCTACTTGCATTGTTATGCACCATTCCACCTGCATTATTATGCACCGTTTCACTTGCATTATTATGCACATCTTCCATACATTGTTATGCACCTTTCCATTGCCATCATATGTGCACGCGTTTATCTTGTATTGAAATTGCATCTTGATGTAACGCTGAACATGTTTTTCTACTATATTGTACCTATTGAGTTTCTTTCTCATTCATGCACGATATTGTATGTCCGCTTCATTTGAAGCTGGCATAGCCAGATGATATTGGATGTGCGATTCATCCAGAGAAGTTCCGTTTAAGATTGATTATGTTTAGTGTATCTATCGCACTCATTCACTTTGTGCATCTAGCACACAATTTCGTTACAATTGTGTATTTGTGGTATAGTCTCGTACCTATTTCTTGTATCTCAGGATGCGTGAAGCGCGACCCTGGGCGGGTTGTATCTCGGGACGTGTGGAACACGAGCCCAGGAGATTTTTCTTGTATCTCTGGACGCCTGAAGCACGGCCCTAGGCGGGTTGTATCTAGGGATGTCTGGAACACGAGCCCGGACGGTTTTTCTTGTATCTCAGGATGCGTGAAGCATGGCCCTAGGCGGGTTGTATCTCGGGACGTGCGGAACACGAGCCCGAGTGGTTTTTGTTGTATCTCAGGATGCGTGAACCGCGGCTCTGGGCAGGTTGTATCTCAGGATGTGTGAAGCGTGGCCCTGGGTGAGTTGTATATCAGGACTCGTGAAACGCGGCCCTGGGGGGGTTGTATCTCAAGACGCGTGAAGCGCGGCCCTGAGCGAGTTGTATCTTAGGACACGTGAAGCACGGCCCTGGACGGGTTTTATCTCGGGATGCGTGAAGCGCATGCCCAAGCAATTTTTGGACCTCTTCTCACGATTTCAGCGTCGTTAGAGTGTTCCTTTCCTTACACGATTTTAGTGTGTTTGGAATTGATGTCAATACGCGTGAAGGGCGGCCCTGGGCGGGTTTTTATCTCGGGATGCATGAAGCGCAAGCCTAAGAAGTTTTTGGACCTTTTCTAATGATTTCAACATGGTTAGGGTGTTTCTTTCCTCACACGATTTCAGCGTGTTTGGAATTTATCCCTGGTTGCGTGGGATGCGCTCTTGATTGGTTTCCTTTGTTCTTTCTCCTCTCACGATTCCAGCGCGGTTGGAGTGTGTTCCTCTTTTTGCAGCTACTGCTCTATCTATTACATCCATTGTATCATATCCATTTTATCGCCCGGTCTAGGAGACCTTAAATCCTCTTTTGGTGTTTGTCGTGCCTGAATGACTTCCAGTGGTCTGGTATAGCCACCTGCCTGTGTTTGTAGTGAGTTCCTAGGAGATTAACTAAGACAGTGAAAACTAGAGTTCGAATGGCTCATGCCTAGAATGTAAAGGTTCGGAATTTTCGAGACTAAAGTCTGATTTATATACCCAGGGGTGTATCCCCGACTTAGAATCTGTATGGAAGCCCTATAGGTTGAGATAGCATGTGTATGCACCTCAATTCTGGATATTGAACCAACTTGGTCTGTCACCCTGTTAGAGAATAGGGAAAGCTGCGACCATAGCCAGGGAGAAAAGTAGTACCTGTGGTTCAACCGAGAAGAAGCGAAAGATCCCCAGCAGCATGAGGTGTGTCATCACCAATTGCCCCTGCAAGGTACTTTCACTTCCCAGCTACATTGCATTTTAGCTATTACATTGCATTGCACATAGCATCTATCGCATGCATTTACTGCATTATCTTTTTTATCGTCTACACCCTTTCCATGTTAAGCTTAGTCTGGCATGAGCTCAAACAATTTCCTTCGTTGAAGCATGGTTCAGTGATTATGTGTACGCGCCTATTCCACTAAGAGAATTGTGGTCTGAGCGTGTCAGCACCTTTCCTGTGTTAGACGTGGTCTGTTTTATGCCTATACCATTGCTAGGTAGAAATGTGGTATGGCTGCGAGCCTTATTCATTGCATCCACTGCATCCATTACATCGTAGTTTGTTGTTGTATTCAGCATGTAAAATCATGATCTTTTCTCAGCACATCATTCCTCACTTATATCCTGCCACCCAATTACTTGCATTCTTTCTGCGAAACACATAGTTCTGTCTGTGCATGCACCTATTCCACTAAGAGAATTGAGGTTAGAGCACTTCGGCACCTTTTCTATGTTACACGTAGTTTGATTTTGCATCTCCATCCCTTTATGATATTTGTGTGGTTTTGCACTGCTTGTGGTTTGATGATTCAAATACATTGTGTTGTGTATCATTTTTCATTCTGCCCCTAAACTACGCTGGTTTAATTCCTTCCAATGGGATACGTAGGCAGCCTATGGGCACAACCATTTATTTATCTGTATTTTGCTTGTCGAACTCTTCGGCCTTGTCAAAAATGGGTCGTCTCTGGGCTTTGACATTCACTCCTGTCATCTTATGACTTTCGAGTTCTGTCAAAGAGGGACAACTATAGGCACCCCATTTTTGACAGTCCTCAAGACTTGGACGTCATCGTTTGAACACTCGATGATCATCCATGCTCGTGTTCGTTTTGAGTTCCCGAAGGCTTCGGCTGCATGCCTTGCTTTAAGATCTCTCAACCTGTCTATTTTGTGCTTGGTTGTGGACCAAGGACTTGTGGTTTTGCTCCTGGGGGAAGAGGGTGGCTTGTTGGCCATCCCTACAACCCATCGGCCATGTTTTCTTGTTGTCGGCCATAATTGATGGCCGATCGGCACTCTTTTTGGTCGATCGGCCATATCTTTTGGCCGAGGCCTTTCTATCACCTTTTTCAGATATTTTTGTGCCAGTTGTGACTGCTGATGAGCACAGTTTTGATCCTTCATACACATGTATGGAGGGATTGATTCAAGACTCAAGCTTGCTCAACAAGCTTGAGAATTGAATTTCTATAAGAAGGGAGGCCCCTTTCCCTTTCCAGAGGTTCTGAAAAATTAAGATACAAGTTATATATCTCACTGTATATATTTCCTCTCTCTCTCTCTCTCTCTATATATATATATATATTTGTGCTTGTTTGTGCTCAAAAGTGTATTTTCTTCACACTTTTGCACTAAAGCACCTAGTGAAACACCATCCTTTTGTTGCTGAGGTACTTAGGAGCTAGTTTTAGTATTTTTGGATTGGTTTGAGCTCAGAAAAGTTGTTGGAGTTGTAGCTTCAAAGTGGTTCTACAAGGGTGAGCCTTTAACCCCTTAAACCTTGGTTTTTGCTTAAGCTTTTCGACCTATTTCCATGCTTATTTAGGCTTGACTTTTTACTGGAAAAAGTTCTGATTTTGCATGCTTATAATGTTTGTTTAAGGTCACTTTTGTGTTGGGGGTGGTCTACCCCCTCTTAGGCCTTGTTTGGACTTGTTCTTGTGCCATCTTTTTAAGCTATTGGGATCACCTTGTTTTGGCCATCTCACCACTGAAACTCAGAGGAATTTCAGTGGTGGAAATGATGTTTTAAGGTCCCAAATACCCTCTCCTTGTGTCTCTCATGCTTGTATAGATGGCTCATCAAAGTAGCATGTTTGTCTAGCATATGTTGGCCATATCTCAGCATGTTTTTTGGTGTTGTTTTGCCATGTTATACCTCTGTCTAAGGTTGGTTTGGTAGCATCTTGCATGCTCCTTGCACTTGTAGTGCAATTCCATTCATTAGCCTAACATGCATCAAGCCTTTAGATATCTTTCTAGCATGCTTTTGGCTTAACTTCAAGAAGCTTTTGTTCATGTTTTACCATGCTGTAGCTCTGATTTGTGTTGTTTTGGTCATGCATGCATTGCTTTGTATAGCCATGGTTCACTCTAACTTGTTAGCTTTGTGTATTGAGTCCATTAGCATGCATTGCTTGGGCTATTTGCATGATTTGGCAACATTTGGTATATGATTTCAATGCATATGGTATGGCCATACTCTCTCATGCTTCACTATTTCAATGCTTTCGGTGAGTCATGCTTTATGCCTTAAGTGTAGGTCATTGTGCATGCCACCATGCTTAGGCCTTTGGGCTATCATTTCAGTGTATTTTTGGTCTTGGTTTGCCATAATATAGCTCTTATTTTTGTTGGTAAAGCCATCTCATGATTGGTTTTGGGGGGGGGGGGTGGTAGTGTAATCCTCTTTGTTGGCCTATATGCATCATGTTTTGTGTTTGCCATGCTAGCATGTTTTAGCTTTGGTCCATGCATGTTTTAGTCTCATTTTGGCATGATCTAGGACTGTTTTGGTTGTCTTTGGCCACTTGGGGCTTGCTTCGTATAGCCATGGTGCAAGTCCCTTTGCTAGCTTCAAGCTTTGAGCCCTCTTGCATGTCATACTTGTGTTGTTTAAGTGATTTGGCACCATTCCATACATGATTTCAGAGCTTATAGTGTTGTCACACATCCATGCTTGTCGCTCTTTAAGTTCTCTTAAGGGTTGTCCTCTTATGCCTTAATTCTTGAGCCAATTGGCATGCATGCTTGTCTTGCATTTCATGCCTTCATTTCAACATTTTGCCCACTATTTTGGACCCTCTTAGGTCTGTCCATATGCAGTTTAAGTCCACTAAGTGTTGCATTACATGGTCCTTGCCATTGCATTGTTGTTTGCATATTGTTGCATGACATCATTATAGCATGTTGTTGCATGTTCATGATGTTTAGCATGTTGTTTCATGCTTGTTCCATTGTATTGTTGTTGTATGCTTGAGTTGCATTGCATGATGCTTGCATGCTCATGTTGCATTACATTGTTTGCATGCCATTAGCTTTGTTAAGTTGTGCATGCATTGCATTGTGTTTGGTTTGGGTGTTAAGCCAAACAGGAGGAACGAGGGATGTTTCATACTTGAAGTGATGAAACGTGCCTCATTTCACGGTCGCCGACCCTCTTGATCAAGCATGATAGAGGTTAAGGCATTTATTTGTTTTCGTGCATTCATGTGACATAGATTTGTGCAACTCGGCCTCTTTGGCCATCATGCATTGGAATGCGTGATTGATGGCTCAAGAGCCAAGCATTACACACCTTTGAGCCTTAGACATGATAAGGGGTGTAGTTGCACACACATTTTCTTGCAAATACATTGTCATGCCTCTGTTTGTGCCCTGTTGCAGCAAAAAGGGAAGTTTCCAGGAAGCAGTGGCCGATCGACCACTTAGTCTGCCGATCGGCTATCAACAATTGGCCGATAGCCTTGAAATTGGTTGATGGCCATTATCCTTCGGCTGATGGCCATCCCTCTTGGCCGATGACCTCCCAGCATGTCCATGAGGTGAATCAGAAGTGTTTTGGAGTTTGGCACAATTTTCAGAAGTCTAAAACAGTGCAAACAGAGGCAACATGAGGCATGGTAACGGATTTCTGAGCGAGGCGATCGAGCATGCATCTTCGAACTCTTGGAACTGAGCTGAGGCTTTGTGATTTGTAATTAGCTTTACTTGTTAGTTAGCTTTTCGATTTGTAATTAAATTAGCTAATTTGTTAATTAGTTAACGTGTTGTAATAATTAGCTTAGTGTTAGCTAGTTATTCAATTTGATTATATAATAATTAGTCTAATTAGATTATTATATTAGTTAGAATAGCTTAGCGTAGCTAGCTTAGCATATTCATTCGGACCCTCCGTCGAGAGGTTGAATTTTGTAATAAGTGTGCGTGAGTGTGTGAATGTCTTCTAACCCCATGTCTTTCTCCCTTTTACTTATTAGCTTTTGATGGTTAGTTTTAGGGCATGTTTCGATTAGCATCCTTATGCTTCGCATGCATGCATTATTCATCTGTCTTGCATGCACCAGGCTCAACGCATCATACAAACCGCATTGTATTTCAATACATTTACTTGAATACGTGTTCAACAGCATGTTATTAAGTTGCATCTCATATGCCATCTTAGAATAGCCGAGCCTATTTTAGTTGCATTTTTGCATGTGTTGCATTAGCCATCTTAACATGAACTAGGATCATGCATGATTTCTAACTAGTTCTCTATTTTAGCTCGGAGTACACTGTGAGTGTTTATGCTTTAGCATCTTGCATGTATGTAAGTGTTAACATGATAGCATGCTTGCCCTGAGGCTAACTGCTTAATTGATTAACTGCATGAATGCCTATGGATGAAGGTTGGATTGCTTGAATTGGAACAATTCATCAAATGCAAGTTTTAAGCCCACTTGAGGGCGGCAAAATCCATGTCTTAGCCTACTTGCAAGTAGCACCTTCAAATCATTTTCAAACAAACAAACATGAAATGTTTTGTTCCAATTTAGGCGATCTAGTCTGTACTTGTATGTTGTGCGCATCACATAGTAATTCTAGGTTAATAACCAAAATAAGAACACATGTGTTTTCTAAAACAAAATATCATGTTCGTAAAGTCCGATCTTTGATCAGGCGAGCGGGGGTGCTCATTGCATGACCTTCCCCTCTCGTACCCAAGTTCCTGAGCCGAGGTAACTTTGGTGATAACGGACTGTAACAAGTCCGCGAAGGGGCCTCGCTACAGGTCGGACTCAATTTGTGTCACGGTTCTTAATCTGAACCAAAGAGTCCAAATTTGGCAAATCGTTTTGAGAAACAGATTTTTGAAAAAGTAGTGCCAAACATGGACTGCTTTGCTAGATACAGAGTCGCCACCTAAATATTTTTTATGGGAGAATTTAGGAAACCCTGACTCGGTGCCGAAGGCCACATGTCTGTCATCACCGGAGTTGTCTCGGCTCGGGAGCTTGGGTACGATCGGGGAAGGTCAGCTATGAGCACCCCCTTTCGCCCGGTCCGAAGACCGGCCTCTACTAACCGTGATATCCGTTTTTGAAAACTTTATGTGTTCTTAAACCAATTGTTAGCCTAGAATTACTATGTTATGCGCGCAGCAAACAAGTATAGACCAAATTGCCCAAATTGGAACAAAACATTTCATGTTTGTTTTGAAAATGGTTTGCTACTCGCAAGTAGGCTGAAATGCAGATTTTGCCACCCTCAAGTGGGCTTTTAGAAAAGATGATTTTGCCACTATCTAGTGGGCTTAAAACTCACAGTTTTAATGCATTATTCCAATTTAGGTAATTCAACCTCCATCCACAGGCATTCAAGCAGTTATATCACATAAGCAGCTAGCCTCATGGTAATCATACTGTCATGGCAACACTCACACGCATGCGATATGCTAAAGCATAAAAGCTTACCTAGTACTCCGAGCCAAAACAGAAACTAGTCAGTAATCATATGCATGATCCTAGTTCATGTTAAAAATGGCTAATGCAACACATGCAAAGATGCACTCTAAACAGGCTCGGCTATCCTAAAGATGGCATGTGAAATGCTGCAACTAACAAGTACTCAACTTGGAATTGAAATACAAGTGCAGTTAGCATGATGTGCCGAGCCCGGTGCATGTAAGACAAATGTATGGATGCGCGCATGCTATCATACTGTTATGCGAATTTAAATATGCCCTAGTCTACCATCATAAGCAGGTAAATAAAAGGGAAGAAAGACGTGGGGTTGGAAGACATACACACACTCACCCACACTTATTACATCATTGCCCTCGCTCGGAGGGACCGAAAGAATAATACAGTCCGAATAACAAATCAACTATCCTAGCTAATTAATTATTACAGACCCTTAATTAATTTAACAAAATAAATGCAGACAGAAGGTGGCCACAGCCGTGCCTCGGAATGCGCGAATGATGCATGCTCGGTCCATACCGCCCGGAAACTCGCTGCCATAGCACTACTGCCTCTATTTTCACTGCCTTTTCTTCTCTGAAAACTTGTCAAAGTCCTAGAGAACCTTCTATGAGCATTGCAGAACATCATCGGCTAGGAGGAATGGCCACCGGCCGTGTACAATATCCGTCGGCTGGAGATAAAGCTATCGGCACTGAATAAATGGCCGGTCGGCACTAAATGTTGCCGGTCGGCAGAAACTTCCTGCAGAAGACAGTTTTGACAGCAACAAAGGACAGACAGTGTATGGCATGAAATTCCAAGTAAATGTGCGCACCAACACATCCCTTATCATGCTTTTGACTCAAAGGGGGATGTTCCTTGATTCTCGGACCACCAATTGCGCATTTCGATGCGTGATGGTCCAAGAAACCAAGTATGCGCTTTGATTTCAAATGTCATGCAAACCAAACAAACACATAAAGCCCAACCTCTATCACATGATCAAGAGGCAAGGCATGCATGCCAATGCAATGCAACCTAGGTATGCAAACAAGAATACAAGCATGCTATGCAACTACATGGCATACACAATGCTAACAACATAACATGCGCAACGCTTTGAAACATGGCATACACAATGCAAGATGGACTTACACCAATGTGAATGGACCTCAGCCGCACCCACATCAGTGGCCATTAGATAAAAATGAGATTCTCGAAGTACGTGCACACGTGCACGCAAACCGAGGACCGGCCCTAAGGCACCAAATGCCGCTCTAACAAGACATGGCAAGATGATATGCTAGCATGCAAATTTCAGAAGCTAAACATGACCCGAAACAGCCCCGAATCATGGCAAAATGGCACCCGATGCATGACATGCGACCCGAAATGCAAAATTAGGCATACGCAATGGCCTACAGCTATACAAAGCATACATTATTTGATCATGACATGTGAAGACAGATTCAAGGAAGCCCCAAAACAAGCATGTTTTCAGTTTTAATCAGGGCCAAACAGCAAACACAAGTAGGGGAAAACTAGTATGCAAAAATGGCCCCGAAAGCAAGCTAATGAAGCAAGTCACACCTGCAGGCCTCAAACAGCCAAGGGTCCTTCAACAATGTTTAAGAGGGATCAAAAATATGACATTTTACAGAACTGTAAAAACCCCAAAAACAAACATAGGTATGACTAAGCTCTTATGCAAGAATTGGACCGAAAAATGGACAAAGAAGCAAGTGGTAGATGCAAAGCCCAAACAGAAAAAGACTCTTCTACAACACTAAATAGGGGCCAAGAATATGACTATTTACAGTTTATGGAAGCCCCAAAAACAGTACATAAATACACTCAAAATGTCATGCAAGATGAGGCTCAAAAGAGGCTATAACACAAAGTATACAAAATATTCAACAAACAGCCAAAGACCCTTAATGAAACATGAAGAATGGGTCAAAATGAGGCTTTTTTGAGTTCAGAAATCAGTCCAAAAACAGCAACATCAGGGGCTGCTAAGGCATGCAAAAATGGGACCAAAAAGAGAATATAAAGGCAAGTATAACATGGAGGTCCCAAACAGTGTTGAGCCCTTCTTCAATGTTGAAGAAGGACTCAAAATAAGCCTATCTACAGTTTATGACATGCCCCAAAACATAATACACATAAGCCAAAAATAACATGAAAGATTAGGGCCTAAAGGAGAGATAAAGAAGGAAGTGCTAGCTACTATCCTCAAAAAGTAAGAGGTCCTCAATTAAACATGAAGAGGACCTCAAAATATGATGATTTATAGTTTAGGTCGGAGCCCAAAAATGCAAGCAACTATGGCTTAGATATGAAGCAAGAAAAGACTAGAAAAGGGAAGAGGAGGACTCACCCTTGAAGACCAGCAAACCAGCACCTCTTGGACCAAGTTCAGGTGCTCCTAAGCTCTGAAGAACAGCCTCAAGTTGCTACAATGGATTAAGGATGCCTTGTACTATGAGTTGATGAAGAAATGGGCCAAGAACAATGCACTTTGGAGGCTTGGATGAGATAGATATATGGGGGATATATGTAATGCTCCAGCTAGTTTTTTTCCTAACCTAGTATAAGGAAGAGGAGAGCTTCCTTTATAGAGCCAAGGGAGTAAGACTTCTCTTAGAAGCTTCAAAACCAAGAGCCAAGATCCTCCATACACGTGTATGGAGGATCCAGTCTGTGCCCTCCAGCTGGCACAGCTGGAATCCACTCAATCTGCAGAATGCTCCGGAAGGTCGTCAGCTAGCAAAAATGGTCGGTCGGCTACTTTAATCTGCCGGTCGGCAATCTATTTGGCCGGTCGGCCATCTATTTGGCCGGTCGGCATAATGTTTGGCCGGCCGGCAGGAAAAATCTGCTCTGCAGGTCCAACTTCAAACGGGCATAACTTCTTCATATGAACTCCTTTTCAGGTCAATCTTATGTCCAAATTGAAGCCCCGGAAGTACGCTTTCCAATGGCACCAGCCTTGAATCAAAATTCCAACTGTAAAAACATTTATGCTTGTTTTGGTCAAGGCTGCTCAGTTTCGGCACAACCGGGATGATGCCCAACTTCAACCAATCATATCTCCGCCCTCCGAACTTGAATTTAAGAGATTCTTGAGTGAAAAATGAAGCCCTGGAAGTCTTCTTTCCAATGGTGGTGACCTCGTAACTAAACTCCAAGTGTACAGATAGATAAGCCCTATTCAGCGAGGGCTGCTCGACTTGCTTCTACCCGGATTCATGCCGAACTTGTCTCAAACTAGTTTTCTCCTCTCCTTTCCTCTCTTCTTCAACTCCAAACCCCTAAACAAAGTGTTTTGAAGGATTTTCCTCTCTCCTTGCCGAAGAAACTGAACATTTGCCCTGCACACCTTTCTCCGCCAAGCAAAACATCAGTGGTGCCAAAGTCTTAAGGGCGGTCAAAAATGGGGTGTCTACACGGACACATGGCCTTAGGCACGAGTCAGGATTTCCTAAATTTTCCAAAAATAAAATATTTAGGTGGCGACTCTGTATCTGGCAAAGCAGTCCATGTTTGGCACTTCTTTATTAAAGTCAGTTTTCCAAAACGATTTGTTGGATTTGGACTCTTTGGTGATTTATCAATCTTGCATTGCACTTTGCAAGATTAGATTTAGAACCATGACATTGAGTCTGAACTGTAGTGGCTAATGAACAAAATGATTTCATGCCTTCGCACACGAAGCCGTGACGTTCGGGCGGTCAACAATTATGTCTTAGGTTGGTTTCTTGATTTAGTAGGAAGAGTCAGTGTCTCAGGAAAGGGTTACAGTTCGGTTGATGGATGTTTGATGTCGTTGTTGAGATAATGAGAGCTATCGGATGGTTTTTAATCTACAATAAGGGAGACATAGGTATTGGTAGAAATGTATATCGACTTATGAGCCTTAAATTGAATGGGAGGGTTTGTGGAACGTGGAATGTTGAGTTGTATGGTTTACAAGGAGTATAGTTGAAGTGAGGTGAAATCTCAAAATGGTATGAGGTTAGTTTGAAGTTACATAAAATGTCGTGAGGGATTTGGGATGAGGGTAGCGTTGGTGAAGTATTACCGTAGGCTAGTAGTTATATATGAAGGGGGTTTGTGGTATTTAAAGAATTGAGTGGCATAATTAAGGCTCTTATAGGGTTCATGAGTATGGAGAAAACTTAATAGTTAAACGCTAGAAGTAGTTCTTGAGAAAGAGTGTGGGTCGAAATTACTGTAATCGGTGATGTGCGATTGATGATTCTTTTCTGTGGCACAAAAATGAGTGTTGCTATATCAGCACATGAATGATGAGACTATTGTGAACAGTGCTAATACAACGCATTTTTGAAAAGTCTAGTGAGATTCTAGAAATGGGTAGAACGGTGTAAGAAGCTTTATCTCGAGGCAGACGGTGTGAGGTAACTTGTAAGTGTTAGTAATTGTATTGCTGGCCGATTAGTGACTTCCGAGTATAGGAGCAAAGTGTAATGGAATTCTTGGCATTGTTTGTATGAGAATAATAGGTGATGATGATTATGATTATGAATTATGAGATGTGAAATGATGTGTGTGACAATAATTGAACCACGAGAGTGGAAAATGGATGATTTGGGCTAAGTTGCGTAGAGAAGAAGGATTCTTGTAGTAGCCCTCTTTTGTGAGACTTAAGGATTGGTTTGGGTTAGTCTGTTTTGATTTGACTTGCAACCAATGGTTTTAATAAATGCTACTTGAAGTTAATTGATGCTTAATTATCTTGGGAGTTGCCTTGTTTTGGATAAATAGGATATGAATGGATAGTGTCTCAAGGGGTACTTGATGGCATGAAGTCTTACTTGTACATATATACGTGTGTTGTTTATGTGAATTTGTGAAATTGCTCTAAAGGAGTTAAAAATGTTTGTATGGAAATTGTTGTAAGTGCACTTGTGCCAATGTGTATATATATATTGAATGTTGATATAAGTGTTGACATTTGTAATGAATATGTTGGTTTGTTTTGTTTGTTGTTGTTGCAAATGTGTATGGAGATTATGTTGTGATGTCGCCGGATGGGTGGTGGAGGTTATTTGGTGATGGTTGGAATGCACTGGGAAAATGTTGAGATCGATCTGGGAAAACGAAAATGTATTTTCCTTGTGCGTGGCCTAGAAAGGCATGGTTGAACTAAATGTTAAGGACTTAATCTGAATATGATAATGAATGATTTCCAATTTTCTACTTTTAAGTGTTAAATGGAATAAAAAATTGATAACGCTGTTAATTGAAATGCAATTGAGAGTTGTGATAATGGATCATACAATGCAATGTGTTATCTGCTTTGCTTGTGTTGACTTAGTGTTAGTTTAAGAGTGATTTCTTTTCTTTGTAATTTAGTTTTGGGCATTCAATAGACGTTGTCCGCTTAGTTATTAATTGAGAAGTTGTTATGGACTTTGGGATTATAAATGGTTACTGTTGCTCCTTACCCGTTGAATTCCGATGTGTGTGTTGGTCGAAAAGTATTTGTGATCCTTTCCTTGTGATTCTTGTTGTTTGGGTATCGTTGGAACAATGAGGTATCAAATCAGAAAATTAAGAATATATCCCGAGTGTGGATCTAGTTTTGAACATTACAGGGTGTGTTTCAATCCATGTTCGAGTTGTCTTCTATTTGGTTTTCTTAATTTCGGGGACGAAATGTCCTCAAGGTGGGTATATTATAACACTTGGTATTTTTGGGTTTGAAATTGAAGTGAGGTGTAATTGAAAGTTGTCAAGGTTTGGTGGATATGTATGGGTGCTCTCATGCTTTGTTGTGAACTAGGGGTTGTTAAGAATTGGTGAGCATAAGGTTGTTGCTATTTTTGTTAGAACGGATGCAATTTCGGGGACGGAATTTCTTAAGGTGGGAAGGTTATAACGACTCGGATTTTAAATTCACATTGGATTGATGTATAGTGGTGCCCGTCACCTTAAAACTTGTACGGTTGTCGGACTCTTGATATTGATGGGTTGGCAAGTGAACTTTAAATATTATGATTGAGGACCTTGGGTGATGTTTGGAACCTTGATTGAAGTCTTAACAAGGTATTTAGATAAGATTAGATAAAAAGCCCCAAATTTGAGTTTGAGTTTTTGACCAGCCGTCACTCTTTTTCCGTTTTCTCCTTCCAAACTTTGAATTTGAATGTGAGGCTAGAACCATTGGAAAGCTTGTTTCCGGGGCTTCAATTTGGACACAAGAACGACCTAAAACGGAGTCCGAACGAGAGAGTTACACCTGTTTGAATTTTGAGTTTCTGTACAGAAAGCATACTCGCTCGAGCGAGATTTTATTCGCTCGAGCATCCAAGTCGCTAACAGACAGTATAAAGTGATATTTTGGCCCAAAAACTTCATTTTCATCCTCTCTTCTTCTCCCCTCCTCCATGTCCGAAAACCTAGCCCCTAAAACTTTGATTTCATCCATTCTTACCAACAATCCACCATGGATCTTGTATCAAGGTTCAAGAACAAGCAAGGATCAAGGCGTTGACTGATTATTTTGGGGATTTCATTGAAGTTTAAAAATGGGTCTACACCCATAGCTTCCAATCTTGAGGTAGGGGTCCTAGTTCTCCTTCAATGCTTACATTAATAGATAGATTTGTGGTATTTTGGAGTATATAAATGCAAAATCTACATTTTGAGCATATAGTGTTAATCATGAAATTTTGGAGTTGGGGTTGAAATGTTGGGGTTCTATTATTGGATTTAGATTATGGATTATGGATTATGGACATAGGGTGTATAATAAATGGGAAGATTGGAACAAAAAGTAAAGGTTTAAGGAGTTTGAATTTTTCTAGAAATTCTAGATTTTTCTTGAAAACCCTAAGTCGATTCATGATGATAAATAATGAGTTTGCCCAAATTGAAAGTAGAATCATGAAATTGAGGTATTGAATTGTATATAGACAAGTTTAATTGAATTTTAGAAGTGTTTGAAAATCATGTTAAAAATTAGCGATTGAAGCTTATTTATGGATATTGTAAATCATACTATGATATGAAATGAAATTTGGAAAAAAGGATTAGTTAATGATATGGATAACATGAGCCTTGGGATGAAATGATGATTTAATGGGGTTTCTTTATGGGGATGGAAAATATTTGGTTTTTGGTGAAAACTCTAGAAATTTAGAGATTTTTGGGGAACATGGAAATGTTCATAAAACTCCTTTCTTTCTTTGAATAGAAGATGAATGGGAGTAAATTCCATAATGTGTTTTGCAAGAATGGTAATCTTTTAAATATACTGAGTGTAGGAACCCACATTTTATGTCCTCATCATGTTCATGAGCATCGGTATGATTATGACTTGTTAAGTTTGCATGTGTATGTTGTGACTTGTTTCGCTTGAGCTAATGTGATCCATGCCTTGTTTTGAAGCCTTGTGATTTGTCTAAGTGTAGTATGCTTGTCTTGCTCCTTCCTTGATGTGAAACTTAGGTTACGCCTTGCCTGAGTTATGCTAGCCGATGTTATTCCAAGCCGAGGTCATCCTCAGTCTAGAAGTATCTTGGAACCCCTTGTTGACCTCCGTCCTTGCCTTGACCACATTAGCCGAGATGTTACCTTGCACCCAAGTGATCTCGTCCTGGAGTGGTATGACCTAGGCCGAGGTGTGGCGCATCTAGGCCAAGATGTGGCACAGCTTAGTCAAGTGTTGTCCTTCCTAGCCGAGGTCATTGTCACCTTAGTTGCCGAAGTCCTTTGTTAGCCGATGTCACCCATCGCCGGAGTGCCATTCCGTGTAGCTTGTCGAATACGCCTTGTTATTAGCCGATGTCATTGCCTCGTCAGAGAGCCCATACCGCTTTGCTTGTTGAACACTCTTCCACCATGCTTTGTCTGGTCTGTCAGCCACCTTTTCAGGAAGAACCCAACCAGTCGCCGCCACGTGTCTCAGCAGAGGGTTAACCCCAGAACCGGGTATAGAAAACTATTATTTGGTATCATAAACTTGCCTTGTAGAGAGAGAAGCTCTAGGAGGAAGAAAGAGTTTTAGAGTGAGGAAGTAGATCTTCAAGCTTGATTCCTAGAGATCGAACCGTTAGATCCGTGTTCTAAGGTTAGATTCTTGATCTGCTCATGATGTTCTCTATCTTCATGTTATTGCATTGCATGATCGGATATGATTTGTAAGCCATGCATCGTTTTGAAGCTCGATTTTAGAAAGAGAAAATGACATTCATGTGTTCTTCAAGAAAAGTCATGTTTTGATCCGAAAGCTTTTTGCCTAGACTCATGTTTTGTGTTTGTTCTTGCATGATTTTCAACTATGGGTACCCAGGTCCATGTTTTCAAACTCGTAACATGAAAATCCTAGATTTGTGATGTCAGATTATGATTGAGCATTCATATTTTTCATGTTTTCACACCCATGTTCTTCATGTTCATCAGCAGAGGGGAACCCAGAGTTTCCCGACCTCTTTTCCTTGCATGTGGCCCTCGGGAACACACCTCGGCGAGGAGGTGTGGAACCTCGGCCTAGACCTGGTTGGTGCCCAGCATGTTTTCCGAAAACATTTGTGTACATAAGGGACTTGTTTGAAAGTGCATTCAATAGGCTTTGCCCTGTGTTTGTAGGACTTGGGCTTGTCTCGACCCCGACGTGTGAAGAAACTATGTGAGTGGTATTTTTAATAAAGCTATGTTACACTTGCTTTCATAAATCTCGTCTTGCCTTGTTTTGAAAAGTATTTGATCTAGCATGAATGACTATCCCTACTTGTATATTAAACACTATCTTGTTTTGATGACATTTCTTGGAAGTCCTTAGCTGCAGGGGACTATAATGTAACTGCACTCTTGTCTTGAAAGTCCTTAGCTGCAGGGGACTATAATGCAACTGCACTCTTGTCTTGAAAGTCCTTAGCTGCAGGGGACTATAATGCAACTGCACTCTTGTCTTGAAAGTCCTTAGCTGCAGGGGACTATAATGCAACTGCACTCTTGTCTTGAAAGTCCTTAGGTGCAGGGGACTATAATGCAACTGCACTCTTGTCTTGAAAGTCCTTAGCTGCAGGGGACTATAATGCAACTGCACTCTTGTCTTGAAAGTCCTTAGCTGCAGGGGACTATAATGCAACTGCACTCTTGTCTTGGAATTGTCATCACCCTCTTGTATTAAGTAGATGTAATAACATCCAAAGAACTTGAAAGGCCGGCAATGAACTTGATTTTCCCTTGATTGTAAAGTATGCTATGTATTGTTTTGAAAGAAATCTTGGATATCAATCATGCAAAACCTTTATTTCTAATATCATTCACTGAGTATTCAAGCTCACCCTCTCTATATATATGTAGGTGATGAACAAGAGGGCATTGAGGCCTAGACGTGATGCCGATGTGTTTTTGGGTGCATTGCCGACATGTTTTGGATTAGCATTTTTGTACCATCTTGAAGATCATGCTTCTTGGCTTATTTTTCATTTGTACTTGTATATGTCGGCTTGAGAAGCCTTTTGGTCAAGATGTGTTTTGTATCTCATTTCCTTATTGTATTTAAGTTGTAAGACTTTATAAAGATGTATGTCATTTCATTGGACTTAAGCACGGCTCTCATGGACTGTTAGATTCTGTATATGTATATATATTGCTTCCGCACTTGTAAGGCCCATATTTTATACTCTGATTGTGTGTGATTCTTGTAAGTGGCCTTCGGTAATTACGGATTACTGTCCATCACGGCACCAAACTACTAGGGGCGGTTTGGGGGCGTGACAGAATGGTATCAGAGCACGAGATCCTTCTATTACGTTAATCACACACACCTTGAGTCCTAAAGAGCATAGGGTTTCCCTTAGAATGATGTTAGGATTGCATCATATTGCTTGCTACTTGACAAGGTGTGCATCGTCTCGGCATGAACATTTTGTTACATCAGCGTGATCATACTCTCTTGCATACATGTTCCTTTGTTCATTTTGTTTAAGTGTCACATCCTGCATACCCCCAGCATCATGAGGAGAGGTAGACCTCCAGTTGGCCGAGATCATTCCGAGGATAGGTTGGAGAGACTGGAAAGGTTAGTCGAAGGCTTGGTTCATGAACTGAGACAACCGAGGCCACAGGATACTGGTACCACCTCTACCCAGGCCGAGCAGACCAATGGCCGATATGCAGCTCCGCCTCCACCTCCTCCAGTGCCACAAGTGCCTTTACAACAGGCTTTGTATGGGAACGACACGATAACCCTAATCAGAGAGTTCAAGAAAATGAAACCGCCGAGATTTCAAGGAGGTATAGAACCAATGAAAGCTGAGGCATGGGTTTTAGAGATGGAGAAGTTGTTTGAGATCTTCCCCAGTACAGACGCCCAAAAGGTATCTCTGGCAGCATTCACATTAGACGACGATGCTCGTAGATGGTGGATGATGGTCCGAGAAAGCAATCCGGGTTTGACTTGGGCAAAATTTTTGGAGTTGTTCTACAACAAGCATTTCCCCCTCAGCGTCCGAGACCGAAAAACCACGGAGTTTCAGAATCTGATGCAAGGAAACAAGACAGTCGCAGAATACGATCGTGCCTTTACTGAACTGGCGAGATATGCGCCTCATATGGTTGACGACGAATACCGCAAGGTGAGAAAGTTCGAAAGTGGGTTACGTGGACCGATACAAGACAGGGTCAACATGCTCAATATGCCGACATACGCTGGAGTACTGGACAAGGCCATCCTGGCTGAAACTAATTTAAACCGATACCAGAGTTCAAGTGAGGGTTAGAGGAAGAGACAGAATTATGATAATCGCCGAGATCCGTTCAATGCCAAGAAGAGAGCGAGCACAGACAGTTCCAGCAACTCAAATCAGGAAGGTAACGCCAAGCCGATGTGCGCGAGTTGTGGAAAGCTACATTTCGGGGTTTGTCGTTGGGCAACAGGAGCTTGCTATGAGTGCGGCGAGATAGGTCATCGTGTGAAGGACTGCCCGAAGGCAGGGACTGACAATGGAAAGAGGAATGGTAGCACCTCGGGCTCTGCACAGAACAACAACGTCGGGAGAACACAGGCAAGACAAGGCAGAGTTTTTGCATTGGTACCCGGAGACGCCCAAAATGCCGAGGCAGTAGTGTCAGGTACCCTTTCAATTTGTTCTCAAGATGCATACATATTGATTGATTCGGGTTCTACGCATTCATTTGTGTCCACTATATTCGCCGAGAAGTTGAGTAGAGAATTAGAACCCCTTGATTATGTATTATCCGTGTCTACTCCATCTGGGAGAAATATGATTGTTACATCCATTTATAGGGCGTGTATTGTTACGATTGAGAGTGTAGAGTTGTTAGTTGATTTGATGCCATTAAGCATGACCCATTTCGATGTCATATTGGGAATGGATTGGTTAGTAGCGAATCATGCATCCATTAATTGTGTTACTAAGAGCGTCACATTGAAGACCCCAAGCCAAGCCGAGGTCATTTTTCAGGGTAAAGGAGTAGTACCCCCACCTTACTTAATCTCATCTATGAAGGCCTACAAGTTAATCCAAAAAGGATGTAAGGGTTATTTATGCAGTATACTAAGTGATTTGAATGGAAATGTTGAGTTAGCCGACATACCCGTTGCCGAGGAATTCCCCGATGTCTTTCCGAATGAGTTGCCTGGCCACCTTGTCGACAGGGAAATAGAGTTTACCGTGGACATCCTGTCAGGAACACAACCCATCTCCAAAACACCCTACAGAATGGCCCCAGCCGAACTTAGAGAACTGAAATCGCAATTACAAGAATTGTTGGACAAAGGATTTGTTAGGCCGAGCACTTCACCGTGGGGAGCACCCGTTCTATTTGTTAAGAAAAAGGACGGCACACTTCGTCTTTGCATTGACTACAGGGAACTTAATAAGGTGACCATCAAGAACAAGTACCCATTGCCTAGAATCGACGATTTGCTTGATCAACTACGAGGAGCACGAGTCTTTTCCAAGATTGACCTCAGGTCAGGCTACCACCAGTTGAAGGTTAAAGCCGAGGACATTGAGAAAACTGCTTTTCGGACAAGATATGGCCACTACGAATTTTTGGTAATGCCCTTCGGAGTAACCAATGCCCCAACAGCATTCATGGACTTGATGAACAGAGTCTTTAAGCCGTACCTAGATGAGTTTGTCATTATTTTTATCGACGACATATTGATCTATTCCGGGAGTACGAGCGAGCACGAGAATCATCTGAGACTTGCCCTGCAGACCTTGAGAGATAAGAAGTTGTACGCCAAGTTAAGTAAATGCGAGTTTTGGCTTTCCAGTATTTCATTTCTAGGGCATGTGATCAATGAAGACGGTATATCAGTTGACCCCAGTAAGATTGAAGCCATTGTAAATTGGCCGACGCCGACCAACCTGTCCGAGGTTCGTAGTTTTCTGGGTTTGGCAGGATATTACAGGAAGTTTGTGAAGGATTTCTCGAGGATTGCAGTGCCTTTGACACAACTAACTAAGAAGGGAGCGGCTTATGAATGGACCAATGAAAGAGAATCAGCCTTCCAAGAACTGAAGACGAGGTTAGTTACAGCACCAGTTTTGGTACTACCATCGGCTAATGAGGAATTTCAGATTTACAGCGATGCTTCACATAAGGGTTTGGGTTGCGTGTTAATGCAAGAAGATAAAGTCATAGCGTACGCGTCACGTCAGTTGAAGCCCAATGAAAAGAATTACCCTACCCATGATCTGGAACTAGCTGCCGTGGTTTTTGCTTTGAAGATATGGCGTCATTACTTGTATGGAACATCTTGCCAAGTTTTCACCGACCACAAGAGTCTGAAGTACTTGTTCACTCAGAAAGAGTTAAATATGAGGTAGAGAAGATGGCTCGAGCTACTGAAGGATTATGACATGCAGATTCAGTACCACCTAGGTAAGGCAAATTCCGTAGCCGACGCATTGAGCAGGAAGTTAGTTGGAAGTTTGGCGTGCCTGACAGCGGTTTCGGTGGAACCGACCATCATTGAAGAAGTGAAGACCAGACAGAGGGAGGATAAATTCCTCAAGAAAGTAATTGATGAATTCGTCACCAAGCCGAGGCCGGGATACACCATGGAGAATCAAGTGCTTAAGTTTGAAGGAAGATTGTGTGTAGCCGACGTACCAGAGTTAAAAAGGAAGATTTTGCAAGAGGCCCATAGTTCCAAGTTTGCCATTCATCCAGGGAGCACCAAGATGTATCAGGACGTGAAGCGGACCTTTTGGTGGCCGAACATGAAAAGAGAGATAGCCGAGTTTGTATTTCAGTGTCTGTGTTGTCAGCGAGTGAAGGCAGAACACCAGAGACCGGCAGGACTTCTTCAACCCTTGTCAATTCCTGAGTGGAAATGGGAACACATCTCCATGGATTTCGTAGTGGGTTTGCCGAGGACGCAAAGAGGTATGGATTCCATTTGGGTTATAGTCGACAGGTTTACTAAGTCAGCTCACTTTTTGCCTGTCAAGACTACATTCAATGCCGACCGACTTGCCGAATTGTACATGAATGAGATCGTTAGGCTTCATGGTGTGCCGATGTCCATTGTGTCAGACCGAGATCCGAAGTTCGTTTCTAGATTTTGGCAGAGTCTACAAGGAGCCTTGGGAACAGAGTTGAGATTTAGCACAGCCTTTCACCCCCAGACCGACGGGCAGACAGAAAGAACGATTCAGACACTCGAAGACATACTCAGACTGTGCGTGTTGGATTTCCAGGGAAGTTGGGAATCGCATTTGCCATTAGTAGAGTTCGCGTACAACAACAGTTATCAAGCCAGCATAGGCGTGGCGCCGTATGAAGCTTTGTATGGGAGGGAGTGCAGATCGCCGATATGTTGGACTGAAGTAGGAGACAAAGCTCTAATTGGCCCCGAGTTGGTTCAGATGACAACTGAAAAGATCAAACTCATTCAGCAGAGGATTAAAACTGCACAGAGTCGACAGAAGTGTTATGCCGACCAAAGAAGGAGGGAGTTAGAATTTGAAATTGGGGATCATGTATTTTTGAAGGTCTCGCCGATGACAGGAGTTTCGAGATTTGGGAAGAAGGGTAAACTCGCACCCCGATATATTGGGCCGTTTGAAATTCTTGAGAAAGTTAACACCGTTGCTTACAGACTCGCTTTGCCGCCAGATTTGAGCCAAGTCCACAGTGTGTTCCATGTTTCAATGCTGAGAAAATATATCCGAGACCCACTGCATGTAATAGATTACTCCGGAGTTGTAGTTAATGAAGACTTGGGCTACGAAGAGAAGCCGATGAGAATTATCGACAGACAAGTGAGACAGCTGAGAAACAAGTCGATATCAATGGTGAAAATCGAATGGGAGAAGCATTATGGCGAGGAGGCCACATGGGAAAAGGAAGAGGAAATGAAAATCCGTTACCCGGAGTTATTCGTAGGACAAGGTAACTTAAGTTTGGGGACCAAACTTCTTTAAGGAGGGTAGACTGTAGGAACCCACATTTTATGTCCTCATCATGTTCATGAGCATCGGTATGATTATGACTTGTTAAGTTTGCATGTGTATGTTGTGACTTGTTTCGCTTGAGCTAATGTGATCCATGCCTTGTTTTGAAGCCTTGTGATTTGTCTAAGTGTAGTATGCTTGTCTTGCTCCTTCCTTGATGTGAAACTTAGGTTACGCCTTGCCTGAGTTATGCTAGCCGATGTTATTCCAAGCCGAGGTCATCCTCAGTCTAGAAGTATCTTGGAACCCCTTGTTGACCTCCGTCCTTGCCTTGACCACATTAGCCGAGATGTTACCTTGCACCCAAGTGATCTCGTCCTGGAGTGGTATGACCTAGGCCGAGGTGTGGCGCATCTAGGCCAAGATGTGGCACAGCTTAGTCAAGTGTTGTCCTTCCTAGCCGAGGTCATTGTCACCTTAGTTGCCGAAATCCTTTGTTAGCCGATGTCACCCATCGCCGGAGTGCCATTCCGTGTAGCTTGTCGAATACGCCTTGTTATTAGCCGATGTCATTGCCTCGTCAGAGAGCCCATACCGCTTTGCTTGTTGAACACTCTTCCACCATGCTTTGTCTGGTCTGTCAGCCACCTTTTTAGGAAGAACCCAACCAGTCGCCGCCACGTGTCTCAGCAGAGGGTTAACCCCAGAACCGGGTATAGAAAACTATTATTTGGTATCATAAACTTGCCTTGTAGAGAGAGAAGCTCTAGGAGGAAGAAAGAGTTTTAGAGTGAGGAAGTAGATCTTCAAGCTTGATTCCTAGAGATCGAACCGTTAGATCCGTGTTCTAAGGTTAGATTCTTGATCTGCTCATGATGTTCTCTATGTTCATGTTATTGCATTGCATGATCGGATATGATTTGTAAGCCATGCATCGTTTTGAAGCTCGATTTTAGAAAGAGAAAATGACATTCATGTGTTCTTCAAGAAAAGTCATGTTTTGATCCGAAAGCTTTTTGCCTAGACTCATGTTTTGTGTTTGTTCTTGCATGATTTTCAACTATGGGTACCCAGGTCCATGTTTTCAAACTCGTAACATGAAAATCCTAGATTTGTGATGTCAGATTATGATTGAGCATTCATATTTTTCATGTTTTCACACCCATGTTCTTCATGTTCATCAGCAGAGGGGAACCCAGAGTTTCCCGACCTCTTTTCCTTGCATGTGGCCCTCGGGAACACACCTCGGCGAGGAGGTGTGGAACCTCGGCCTAGACCTGGTTGGTGCCCAGCATGTTTTCCGAAAACATTTGTGTACATAAGGGACTTGTTTGAAAGTGCATTCAATAGGCTTTGCCCTGTGTTTGTAGGACTTGGGCTTGTCTCGACCCCGACGTGTGAAGAAACTATGTGAGTGGTATTTTTAATAAAGCTATGTTACACTTGCTTTCATAAATCTCGTCTTGCCTTGTTTTGAAAAGTATTTGATCTAGCATGAATGACTATCCCTACTTGTATATTAAACACTATCTTGTTTTGATGACATTTCTTGGAAGTCCTTAGCTGCAGGGGACTATAATGCAACTGCACTCTTGTCTTGAAAGTCCTTAGCTGCAGGGGACTATAATGCAACTGCACTCTTGTCTTGAAAGTCCTTAGCTGCAGGGGACTATAATGCAACTGCACTCTTGTCTTGAAAGTCCTTAGCTGTAGGGGACTATAATGCAACTGCACTCTTGTCTTGAAAGTCCTTAGCTGCAGGGGACTATAATGCAACTGCACTCTTGTCTTGAAAGTCCTTAGCTGCAGGGGACTATAATGCAACTGCACTCTTGTCTTGGAATTGTCATCACCCTCTTGTATTAAGTAGATGTAATAACATCCAAAGAACTTGAAAGGCCGGCAATGAACTTGATTTTCCCTTGATTGTAAAGTATGCTATGTATTGTTTTGAAAGAAATCTTGGATATCAATCATGCAAAACGTTTATTTCTAATATCATTCACTGAGTATTCAAGCTCACCCTCTCTATATATATGTAGGTGATGAACAAGAGGGCATTGAGGCCTAGACGTGATGCCGATGTGTTTTTGGGTGCATTGCCGACATGTTTTGGATTAGCATTTTTGTACCATCTTGAAGATCATGCTTCTTGGCTTATTTTTCATTTGTACTTGTATATGTCGGCTTGAGAAGCCTTTTGGTCAAGATGTGTTTTGTATCTCATTTCCTTATTGTATTTAAGTTGTAAGACTTTATAAAGATGTATGTCATTTCATTGGACTTAAGCACGGCTCTCATGGACTGTTAGATTCTGTATATGTATATATATATATTGCTTCCGCACTTGTAAGCCCCATATTTTATACTCTGATTGTGTGTGATTCTTGTAAGTGGCCTTCGGTAATTACGGATTACTGGCCATCACGGCACCAAACTACTAGGGGCGGTTTGGGGGCGTGACACTGAGTTAGAGAAATGGTTTTGAAAACTTCATGTGTAGTCCTTGATGAGACTATGTTGCTATGACTTGTGAAATAAGGAAGTTGATGGTATATGGTTGACTTGAGAAGGAATGTTATGAACCATGGAAATTTTTGCATTTGCATATCTTTTCATTTATTATTGTGCATTGTGGTTCTAAATCGAAGTGATTTCCATTCATGAAAGAAAATGATTTGTATGAGAAATATGGAAATGTGTATGGGGTAAATACGTTGGTAAGTCCGGATAGGGGGTGTAGATGAATTTGATAAGTTGGCCTGAGTGTCCAGGGTGAAAGACCCGAAAGCCGCGCGGATAGGTGTCGAGTCTTCCGGTTAATACCAATAAAAATGACAGTTTGGTAGTGCTTGTTGAGCCTACTTGCAAACACCAGCCTAAGGATTACCAGTGTTGTATTTACCACCCTTTTTGTCTAAAATTGAAAGTTTTGAAATGTGATGAGATTGAAAGCTTTTATTGAGAAATGGAAATCTTTGAGAAGAACATGGAAATTAATTATAAAAAAAAATGGTTGGTTTTCGAAAATGTTTTGGGTGCCCACATCCAGTCGTAATAGCCGGCAAATGTGGGGGATGGTTTTAAAAAGTTAAAAAAAATGGTTTTTGAAGAAAATGGCTTTTATGCAAATAGTTTTTGGGAGTTCACTTCCCGTCGTATAGTAGCCGGCGAAAGGTGGAAAGTGTTATGAATTGGGTGCCCGCTATCCTGCCATAGTAAGTCGGCAAAAGGTAGATTGTGTTGAGCTATGTGTTGAGAAGTGTGTTGAGTTGATGATGTTAATTGTTGCTTGTAATGAATTTGTGAAATTACATATTGATGTGTAATTTGGTTTAAAGAGAAAACGTGCATAGGCATTATTTGTAAATAATGGAAACCAAAAATAGATATGAGGATTATAAACTATGATGGTAAACTTAATGAAATAGTTGTGTTAATAAAAATAAATTGTGAGTGTTGTTCTATAATTAAATAAAGGATTGGATTGAAAGGGGTTATTAACATTGTGTTATCTTGAAATGAAACTTTGTGGGTGTAATTAGCGGTGTGAATTGAGTATAGGAGAATTGTTGGCGAGTCAAAAAGGAACCTGAACTTGAAGTTATGGGGTTTTAAATTAAAAATGAAGAATAGAAAAGAAGAATGAAAGGAACAGAGGAACATTAAAAATGGAAATTAAATGAGAAATATTTTGGGAATTGGTTAATAACCTTTAAATAATGTTGTTTCTTAAATATGGTTGTTTCACAAGGATCTATGTTTTTCTAAAGTTAAGGGATAATTTTTAATAGCTGAAGGTTTTTCTTAAAAGTGTTTAAATAGTTGTGAGAAAAAGATACCATACTTATGATATTTTGGAATTATGAAATGCCACCCTACTATATGGTATCGCCCTGCATGCATGATCATTTCTATTTGTGTGTTAGTTATTGATTGAGAACTATGAGATTCCTACTGGGCATTAGTGCTCACCCCATTGTTGTTTTATCTTTTTTACAGGAAGAAAGTTTGGATTATTTGATTGAAGATTTATGGAGTTCTTGAGTCCATTTGTATAACTTCATAGTAGATGTAAAGGAAGTGGATTTTGTATTTGTATTTATTTATTTGTAGCACAATAGGAGATTGGTATGTATTGTTATCATTGTAATATTCATTGAGAGAGAGAAAACAGGTATCATTGTATTTCTATTACTCAAGGGTAATGGATGTTTAAAAAAAAAATGGACCTAATTTTAAGACTTCAGTAATGTTTTTGAGTATTTAAAATTGAGGCGTGACATGCTAGGTGTAAGTATACGGTAGTGTGGCGGTTGGTCATGAATATCTGGGAAGATGGTGGCTAGAGGAAGATGATAGGATTATTAGAGGCGTACACATGTAAAATGGAAATGATAATTTAGTGGGTCCTTTTAGGGGTGCTTTGGGGGCCAAAAGCTAATATGCTTTATTGATTGGGCTATTGTTTGCAGACTGTATGGTCAAAGGCATTGGTCTAGTTTTTCATGATCAATGTCGGAGCTTCTATTTCCACACATCACATTATCTCAGTTCACACACTTATTTTTTAATAGTTGGTTATATGTGCGCTATATTGTAATTTTTAATTAAATATTTGTTGCTTTGCTAATCAAAACAAAAATGATTCAAGGTTAATAATTATTCATAAATTACTAAGTGCTTTCACTACTACAAAAATGCTTAAAGATCACACTTAAAAAAATTCTCTCTTGATTTTGAAGTTATGTCTCTCTCGAAGGAATTGATGATGCAGAATAAGAAAGATAGGGTTTTCTCAAGAGGTCGAGATTGAGGTTTGCAAAAGACTAGATCCAAAGGTTTTCGTCTCTTCTCATTGGTACATCCCACTTTTCTCTCTTATTCTTCTCTCTATTTTGTTCCACACTTCTTTTCTTATGTTTTGATCTGGCAATCGTGTTTATAATCAGTTTCTACAAAGGATTTCTCGGTATTTAATTTTTTTATTATTTTTTAATGCTTAAGGGTTTAGTTTGTTGCTAATTTGTACCCTGTTTTTGGAGCTCTATATTACATTTTCAATTGTCTTTTTTTCTTCTTTTTTTTCCTTCCAAGGTTGCCATTGAGTGCATGCTACTGATAATTTTCAATAATCATTTTCATTAGCAGGTCTAGAAGGTTCAAATTTGGACCACAATGGAAAAAGAAGAACAACAGTCAGTCTATGAAAGTTTTTTTGGGGGTAATTTTTAAGCTTTATCTATCTCTATCTCTAGGTTTATATATATCTCTATCTTTAGGTTTATAGCCAACTACCATTTCAATATTTTATTTATTTATTTATTTAAGTACTGAAATGAGGATTTCACATTACCAAGAAAGCATATATTTGTTGTGAGCTTTTACACTGGATTTCTAACTCCAGCTAAATACATTGTTTGTATTTTGGGTTTATGGTTTAGCTTGCTGATTGAATATGTGTTGTATTACTCAAATTTCTTCATTAAGAAATAGAGAACATTATACTAAAATTTGATTTGTCATGTTTAAGGTTTAAGGTGTTCATTTGTTTCCCTGCACTGGATATCCATGTCAAAGTTCACTTGGCATGGGTGGTGGGTTTAAATTACCCAAGATTCACGTGTTCATTCCTGGCTAAAAGACTCCTGTTTGAGCTCTGCACTTTTATCTATTTATTATTATTTTTACTACAGGTTTTGTTTTACCTTTATTAGCATGCTTCATTAGTTCACAAGTAGTAATGACATTAACAGGTTGTGGCCCTATTGAAAATGACAATCAGGATTGTGTTAAATGACTAATATTTCATGTTTTGCTCCTGTTTGTTTTTTTCTTACTTTTGGTTGGTATAGGCACCGATCTTGGAGCTGCCGTGGTAAATTTGGAAATTGGTGTGCAATCATGGGTGTTTCGTTGTAAAAGTAACGTTTTGTCACTAGAACTTGATCATTCGGTAATTATCCACAGTTAAGATTCCATACAAATATTTCTAAATTGTCTATTTTCAAGTCTGCTTCCTTATTTTTTTGGATTACTAAGTGGATAACTCTTTCTTTTTTTTGGTTCTGTCTAGTTAAGAATTTTGAGGTTACACAAACTTCATATTAAAGTATTTGCAACACATTAATCTAAAGAAAACTTGACATAAAACTTACTTGACTAAAATCTTAATTCCATTAGGTTCCATGTGGCACCAATATGTAATTCAGAATTTGCACATCAACAGTTAATAGGCTTTGCATAATCAAGTCAATAACTTTTTCCTTGGTAGATATTGACCTCATCTCAAGATTCATAAATGGCATTACTGTACTTTTATATATTATCATTACATTTTTTATTTGATAATTTTTTATCTATTATCGTCACATAACCTTTGTTTGTGGTTAACTGACTATCACTCTATGATTTCAATGTAACAAAATCATCTCTTGTTGCAGGGACGGATTGTTTTTTGTGGTTTAAGAAATGGAGCAATTTGTTTTCTGCATGTTCATGTCTTGGAATAATTATCAATTTTTAAATGGAGATGACAACTCTCTTCCAGCTATTAATTTGTTTTTTGCATGTTCATGTCTGATGATGAGTTAACTGTTGAAATCTTTTAACACGTGAGTTTTCCTATATTCAAGGGCATGGATAAAATGTTTACATAACCCTGTTCCTTCTCCTGAGCATTGTTTTCCTGTAGTCATAGTTCATACTCAACTATCTTAAAATATTTGGTCCATTTTTTTCCATGAGAATTGATTATTTAATCAAAGTGGTTATTCTTTTTCTATTGAAGCAAGAGATGAAGAGTCAGTGTGATGAGAAAAAGTCCGATTGTATCTTTTGTAAGACTAGAATAGTCTTTATAAATAGTTAGTTTATTCATATGCTTCTATGGTTTCTAAATTAATTTGTGTTTTCATTTTTCAAGTCAAAAATTTCTTAGAGAGATGCAAAATATGGTCAAAGAATTAAAGAACTTAGTGCTTTTTAAGTTTTTTCATTTTTTAATATACGCAAGCACAGTTAATTTTTTTTTAATTTAATTTCTTTGTATATACTTTTGAATATTTAATTTTCATTTATGAAATATATGACGTTATTCTGCTCAATATGCAGTTATGATTCAAAATATAGTATATAGTGTGTATTACATTCTTCAAATGTGCATACAAAAATAATATTGATTATTTTTCAAATATGTCGAACCTTTTTTTATCACAGATTTTATTAGTTATTAATCACACTTAAAAGATGTGATCTAAATATTATTAATCACACTTAAAATATGTGATCTAAATATTTTTAATCACACTTAAAAGGTGTGATCTAAATGTTATTAAGCATATTTAAAAGATGTGATCTAAATATTTTTAATCACACTTAAAAGGTGTGATCTAAATGTTATTAAGCACACTTAAAAAGTGTGATTAAAAATGACCTCTTTTAATCACACTCTCAAAGATCACATTTTAATAAAACTTAAAAGGTGTGATTAAATAACATACATCACACAAAAAAAGTGTGATCTTTATCTGTTTTTGTAGTAGTGTGTGATCAAAATTCTCATTTCTCATTTCAATATAATTTCTCAAGATGAATATACATATTTTTATACCAATTCATCCATGGGACAACATAATTCCCACACTTAGAGTAATTTCAATCATTTAGTCACTTTAAGACTATATCAACATTTTGAACAACAATTTCCAAAACTTCAACAATTCTCATATTCCGTGAAAACCATCATTTATAAGTAAACAAATTAATAATTTTTCAAACATCATTTATTTTGGCCCACAAAATAAATATAACAACATCTTCAAAGATTGTCAACATCTTTTTTAAAAGTCCCAAATTTCTAGGTTTTCTCACCAAACCACTCATCTTCATTTATTGAAAGAAAGTCACCAAAAACATCTCCCTTCGATCCTCATAGTTCAAAACCCTGAATATCTGTTTAAAAGGAACAAAAAAGTAAATTCATTTTTCAAAAAAATTTCTCATCTTCTTGAATCAACAATCAATTTTCAAAACAAAACAAAGGATGATTTTGACAATCATCTAGATCTTGCAAAAACATATATATAACTCAAATGAAATCCCTACTTATTAAATATAACCATTTACATCCTACTATGTCAAAAATTATGGTATAATCTTAATAATACACTTTTAACCATAACGAATATAACCTTTTAGCCAAAACTAATTTAATCCACTAAATTAGTAAGTTTATTATATTCAAAATATTTCAAATTAATAATACCAAACCTATCTTTACATGCATCATCCTTCAAACATAACTATATTTCAACATAACCATTTTTCATGCCAAGCTATTTAAAGAAGTAATATTTTTCCCAAATTCCCTACCAATAACAATTTCACAACTTTTTCTAAAATTACTTAACCAACATGATATTTACATAAAAAATTATGAAATACGCTCAATAATAACATTTTCAAGGTTATGAGTTCGAAAGTCCATATTTCACATTTTTATTTTCATAAAATGAACACAACTTAATCATCAACTTATCATTTTTTTATAAAATATCATGAATATAACACTTTTAGAGTTTTTAATCTCAAAACAACTCTATAATTCCTACTTACATGTTTACTCCATATTCCTCAACATTAATTTATTTTTCTCAAAAATAAATTCCAAATCAAAGATAAAAAAAAATAACTTTATATTTCTCAAAATATGCAACGTCCCGAAAATTGGACAGGGTATATCTATTTAAGCAACAAAACCCATCTGATAGACAAACACATATATATACCTAACTATTCCATACATCCAATTCCATTGAATCCCAAATGCCAAATACATGCTATTCACATCTCAATGCCCCAGTTCCAATCCCAACCATGCATTTTATAGCAAGTATAAAATAGAAACCAAACAGATAATAAGTGCCATGCAGGCTTACAAATTTATCTAAAAACATTCTTGGTTACATAAAATGGAGTTTCAACTCAACGCAAATATAGCACTGGGCTTACATTCAACAAATAACCATAAAACAAAAATGTAGCCTCAGCTCCGAGTCCTCCCAAGTCAATGCCTTGGCGAAGGCATATCACGTGTACCTAAAATGGTTTCCCTTATAGGGTGAGCCACAACCCAATAGAGATATACTACACAACATATGAACCATGACAAGACTAAGGAGGAGTATGCTCATGCCATGCTTATGATAAAACCGTTTATCTCTCTTTTTATAAAGCATGCAATGTTGAGATGCAACAACAGATATAAAGCCATTTCCATTTTAAACCATATTTGTTACATGAATACAGGTTCGGTGAATCTCTAGGTGAGTGTCTGCAAGCAGACCCTAATGCACTACCACTGTCATTTTTACCAAGAAACTAGAAGGCTCGACACCTAACCGCACGGTTCTACACCCCTTACCCAGATTCACCAAGTATTCATCTTTCTGCAAATAGATACATTTCCAAACGTTCTTCAAAAATAGATACATTTCCAATAAAATGAATGTAATGCAATGTCCAATGCAACAAATGAGAAATGCTGTTCAATTTACCTAAGTCTCATGCATTTCTACAACAATCATGACTACCCTCCACTGATAGCCCAAAATAGATATTTCTAAATAGATATTTAAACAATTAAATTCCAAAAATTCCGATAAATACAATATATTCCACATCTCATCAAATATGAACAACTACACTAGTTTTCATATCACAATCACGTCCAGTAACCTCTCAAGGTCTATTTCTAACCGTGTCGGTTTTATTCCAACAGATACATTAAGCAAAATAATACCGTCAATGCCCAAGAAAACATCATTTTCTTTTCAAACTCATTCTCCAAGCATTATTCAACTAAGACATCCTGTTTTGATCCAAGCCCCAAAAGTTAAACGTAATTCCTTTGTTTTCTTTAAAAATGCTCTTTTGGTCACAAACCGGTAAAAATTTCAAAGCCTATCGAGTCGAAGTCTGTTTTTGTTCAAATTTAAAACATAACTTTTTCATAACCTTACAAACATATTCCAAGTTTACACTTTCGTAATTTGGGCATCAACTTTTTATTTTTCTCAAAATTTCCCTTTCAAGCAAATAAATGAAAAATTTTCCAAAAATTCTAATTAAATTGTCCAAAAATTCTAATTAAATTATATACAACTCTAAGCTCATATAATCAAGTAAAAGTACATAAAGAAATGTAGGAAAAATCCCTACCTCGATCCAAGAGCTTCCAAGAAAATAAAAATTTTCGGCGATAAAAATTCGATTCGTTCAGATTAAATCGAAGCCTTCAGAACCCTCTACAATTTGATCTATGGAACTAGGGTCTAAAACCTAACAGATTTTGATAAATCAAGGATTTTATATAATAAAAATAACCAAAGAAAAAAAATTCAAAGAGAGAGAGATAACCGAGAGATGCTCAATAATAAAGAAAATGAGAATGTAAGGCAATAGATAAGGATGGAAAAAGCCCATGTGGCTGCTACTGTGCTGTTTTTCTCCTTTTTTTTTTTTTTTGGTTTCAAACAAATATCTACCTATACATATACACCTATATATATATATATATATATCAACTAAAAGTACATTTCAACATCTTTAATGACAAAAGTAAATATAATATTTTCTCACCACAAAATATATTTTGTTTAATGGTACACACCATAAATATTCACAACTCGTTTATGGTAATCAAATAATAATAATAAAATCACAACAATATTTCATGGTTACTAACAGGTTACGATTCAATCAATTGGGTCCAAAATGAATGGAGTTTAATAATTTAATATAAATCCCCAACTGAGATTAAAGTATAAATTCAATTTGATTTAACTCGCTACAACCTTCCCCCCTTAAGGAATTTCATTCCTAAAATTTAAACTAGATAACCTCGCTGAATCAAAATCAATTACAACCGTAGAAACACAATCATGGTAAGATAACACAGCCTCCCAATTAAACATAAGAAATTCACCATATTTCGTAACATATACAATGCACATCCTAATATCAAAATAACATTTCTATTACAACTCTCAAACATCGATAAAAAGGTCCGGATAATTCTCGCGGACTTCAGTCTCACGTTCCCAAGTCGCCTCCTCAACCCTGTGGTGTCTCCACAACATTTTCACTAGGGGACAAATATGAACAAAAGATACACAGACACATGCGGACAAATACGGAGAAAATACATAGGTACGTACATATACACAGACACATTTGGGGAATATGCTGTTACTAACAAGGAATATTTTGTCTATGGATGTCAGTGAGCATATGTCGTTACTACGATGAAATATTCTGTTAGCTAACGTCATCACGCGTAAGCAAAACACGCAAAAAGGAAATAAAACACGAAAGCAGGGATACGGGGTTTTGAACCCCGACCTCGGGCTCAGCCTCTGCATCCTTAGACGTCGAACCAGGCCACTTACCCAAGTCACTCTTGTGACAAAAATAGTCGAATAAATGTATATAATACATAAATATACAATATATATACATATAGGTATATAACTTTCCATTTCTCTCTCTTTCTTTGAAAACTATGTTTGACACGCGGCCTTGCTTTTGCGCCAGCTGGCTGACAAAAGTAGACCTCCTCAATTTGTAAACTCACGCGGCCTTGCTTTTGCGTCAACTGGCTGACAAAAGCAGACCTCCTCAATTTGTAAGCTCGCCTCGACTCGCTCTCCCCATTTGTCTTCTTCTCTTCCGTCTTCTTCTTCTTCATCACTTTCTTTCGTCTACTTAATCACTCTCTTCTCCTTCTTATTTCTCATTCCCCTTGAGAGAGACAGAACATCGAGACTGAGCGGAGAAGAAAAGCTGCCCCAAAACTCAGTCTGTTCTCTGCTATTTCTTTGACTTTCCTTCCTTTCTTTTTACACCTCTCACCACACATGGCCTCATCTCGTCCCCTCACTCTCTTTCCAGACCTCAATGATCTAAGCTCTCCTGGACCGAGTGCCCCTGCTCCTACTCTTCCTAACCTTCCTGGACAAAGTGCCCCTGCTCCTACTCTCCTTAACCTTCTTGAACAGAGTGCCATTGCTCCTACTTTTCTTAATTTCCCATGATGTTAGTTGAGCAAATCATGGCCACTAAATCTAACATTGAAGCCAACCACTTCACACTGAGATCCTGCATGGAGACAGTGACTGCGGTTACCAAATTGTCTCACCAGCTACAGAATAGGACCAGTGAAGTACATCAGTTAAATGCCCAACTTTCTTTGCTCCAGCACATGTACAAAGATGCGTGAGCAGAGATTTACACACTAAAGGCGGAGAATAAAGAGCTGAAAAGGAAGACCACCGTCATGGCCCGATTCAGAGCACCTTCGTACTTCGCCTTTGACAGCCAGTGTAAGAACCCGAATATAAAGATTTAGTAAATAATTAAATAATAATAATAATATTACAATCTCAAATATTTTATTGTGAATCTTTAAGTGCAAATTAAATATTGTTGGAGGGTCCTTTAACTAATTTTAAAACCTAAAATAAATTTATGGTGAAAGTCTTTAATTTAGAAGCAAAATTTATTATTTATAAATAAATAAATAAGTGTCAAATTAATACGCATCTGTTGATCTAATAATATTTGTATTTTATTTAAATTAATGGAGAGAAAAAATAATATAAAACAAAGGATAATTATTTAGAGTTTTGTTTATATATATATATATATATAACAACCCTAGGGTTCCTAATCAACACTATGGCAACAGCAGCGGCAATAGAAATGTGAGAGAGGAAGAGAGAGCAAGAGATAGAATAGAGATAGTGAGAGAAAGCACCCTTGTGTCTTAATAACTCTCTAAGGTATTAATCAATCTATTCTTGTTCTACTATAATATGTTGTTTATGAAAAATCTAGAAATCCCCTAGATGTTGATTTGTGATTATGTATCAATTTTAAGCAATTTATAACAATCCCAATCAAACAATCAAGACAAATCGACATAATGATTTTACGTGGAAAAACCACAATTGGACACCTCCAATTGTGATAAAAAACCACGGGCAGCAGCCACAAAACAATCCACTAAGAAGATATAAAGGAATTACACAGGTATACTCTTAATTACCTAGCGAATCCACGCCCGAATTGCACCAACCTCTATGTGCCTCTTCCAACCCCGTCTTCACCTCGGAATTGTCTTGACGATGCACCACTCCGGAATCCACCAAAGCTTCAGGCTTGAATTCTTCAGAATCCACCGAAGAACAACTTTCTCTTTTGTGTAAAATAAACAAACAAACCTTTGATGTATGCTTCTTAAACCATGAGTTGAATACTCAATAAAAACATCAAAGAAAACTAGCAAAAAATCCCCAGATATAAACCTTAGAACCCAAGAAGAAGATCTGGAGGAGTTATCCAAGTTTTGGGAGAAAACCAACTACTTATAGAAATCCAAAGTAATCCTAGTTTTGGAAGAAAACCAATTTCTTATAGAAATCCAAGAATCTGTGTTCGTGCGGTCCGCTTGAGCATAAGAATTCCCGCTCGAGCAGAGGCTTCAAAATTGTGTGATTCATATAGGCTTCACACTCGAGCGGAAGTTTCCACGCTCGAGCGTCGAATCACA
The DNA here is from genome assembly GCF_055761805.1 of Camellia sinensis. Lineage (NCBI taxonomy): Eukaryota > Viridiplantae > Streptophyta > Magnoliopsida > Ericales > Theaceae > Camellia > Camellia sinensis. Next base: position 119,158,149 of record NC_138966.1, read on the forward strand.
CCATCCAATAATTTTTCAGGTGAAGCAGAGATGTTGTGAGCTTGCAATCCCTGCTCGAGCGTCACTTTCCCCGCTCGAGCAGGGAGACCAAAATTGGAAAATCTGGAAAACTTGATCCTATTACAACCTCGATTTTGATCCATGGAAATTGACAAAGGCACGATTCGGGTTGGATTCGCATATAATAAACTCAAAGCCTCACTAAAATAAAAGGTGCGAAAACAAATACAACTGAAAGGAGTTTTGTCAAATGGGGTTGCCAAGAATAAAACCTAACAATCTCCCCCTTTAGCAATGCCGTGACAAAACACACCTAACAAATAGAATCCTAAACACCCCAACCCATTACAACCAACAAAACCCAACTTATTTCTCAAGGTCATGATCTACAAAACAGTTATTAGTGCCACAATCTCCAAAACAACTATTAGTCCCACAAGAGTATATGAAAAAGCAATAGACATATGACATGATTATCTTGACACATGAGATGGAAAACATGAATAGATGAAAACTAAGACTCATGAAAAACAACTCTCAAACAACAAAAGCAAGATCATAAACCAACCCAAGTCAAGATGAACCAAACTCCCCCTCACTAAAAGCAACCACAAACACTGAAAACAGTGAACAAGAAGAAAACGACAAAAATAATATGGTGGAGCAAGCAAGAAATCTCAGATTTGTACCTTAGAACACACAAGATTATCTAAGAAACACAATTACTTGAAAACACAATGTGCACAGTCTATAAAAGAGTCCTCATGAAAGGAAGTGATGCATTATGAGAAAAGCATAGATCCCATGACAAGAGTGTGTGTGTGACTCTTGGAGTTCGACAAACACTAGATTCAATCCTAGTAGTGATCTGAAAGTTGGACCTCCGACAAGAGAATCTAAGCACAACAAAGGAAAGTTAAACCACTAGGAATCAAGGGGTATTTGGTGAGTAAAGGTGGAGGCTCCCCCTCAATCAATGAATCTTTTCTCTCTTTTTTTTTTCTTTCTTTCTTTTGCACATTTTTTCTTTCTTTTGCATATTTTTTCTTTTTCTTTTTCTTTTTCTTTTTCTTTTGCACAATCATCAGTGGCTGACACGCTCAAGAGTATGGAAACCGAACCAGAGAAACATGAATATAATAAAGATGGTCTTGTTGATGACTCTGAGGTAGCCTTTTCCTCATGGCTAGACTGCAAAAAATTGAGGGGAAAGCCATGGAGATGCAAAAAGATGGTAGGTGGTTAAGAGACTCAACATCACCCATGATATGCTAGTATAGGTCAATTCCTCTAGAAACACAAAAGATCAATGACAGAAGTCCATAGAGAAAAAAAATCACTAAGGCGGAAGACTCCAAAATTTGCTAATCTAAGAGTGTGTACAGAATGAGACATACTAATCAAAAAACACGCATTCCAAAATGAGTAATGACCACAGAAAGCACACATATATTAACATGTAATGGATATTCTCATCAATTCCAATATGCACCAAGGACCACTCAAAAATTTCAAGATTACAAAACCATACTAAGAAAATCTTTTTGGGTTTTTTTTTTAATTTTTTTTTCCTTAACCAAAGCAAGACAAAAAACGAACAAGCACACATTTTTTTTTTCATTAAAAACAACACACAAAAATCCAAAAGCTAAAACAAATAAACAAATTAACACTGTCACGTTTTCTCACCCAAACCGCTTTAGTATAAACAAAGTTTTGAGCATTGTGGTTCTTGGATGGTGTCTTGACGTTGTGGTTCCCTTTGCTTTCAAAGGGATCCCATCTCGACTTGGTTTCCAACATCCTATTTTTAGGTCTAGGCAAATACACTCTCCCATGCAACTTACAACAATAAGGACGAATATGACCATGCATACCACAATGATGACAAATAAAAACATAGTGTACCTTCTTTTCTTTTACCTTACCAACTCTAGGAAGATTGTGAAGTCCATCCTTATGTTGAATTTTTTGTTCTCCCTTTCCTCGAGTTCTTGTATCATGAGATGTAGATGTACTCTATTTTTGCTCTTTCTTACCACCAAAGCCAATGCCACTCTTGTCAGAACAAATTTGTTGAGAACTAATGATATTGTCCAAAGTCTTTGATCCTTTGTTCCAAAGTCCAATGGTTGCCATAGCACACTTGAGCTCTTCCTCTTTTTTAATCATTAGTTCTTCCAAAGCATCTTGAGACATCTCGAGAGTTTCAATTTTTTCTTCATATGTTGCATAGATTTACTGTAGCTCATTCCTCTCTGTCTCACAAGTCAAGAGTTTTGCACAAAGAGCTTGTCGATCATTAGCTATCTTAAGGGCATCATTCCTAGCCTCAGAAATCTCTTTCTTTAATTTGACATTCTCACTTTCACATGCTTTGAGTTTCGTAGTGAGTTTGTTATTCAATTTGAATAAGTTAAGAGATTCCTTATACAACTTTTCATAAGCTTGCTAAACCTCTTCATCATCACTACCCGAGGATTCATCATCAGTGGTATTCTCAACCGGCCTCTTCGGATACTCTGTTCGTCCTTCAGTTTCAGAAGCCGCCATGAAAGTAAGGAATTGTTTATGTCCCTCTTCACCTTGATCTTCGTTATCACTTTCATCTTCATCAGATTCTGATTCATCATCCCAAGTGATGGCGAGAGCTTTCTTCTTCTTCAAACGAGTGGGCCATTTCGAATCAAAGTGGCCAAATCCTTGGCATTCATGGCGTTGGACTCTTTCAGAGTTCCCTTGTATCTTTCCTTTCTCCTTCTTGACTATAGAATTAATTTTGAGTTTATCTTTGCATTTAGATTTATGAGTATGAGTAGATTCCAAAAGATTAGGATTCTTTTTCAAAAAAGATTTTTTTAATTGTTTAACAAAAGCAGCCGTAATCTTGGAATCTATCTCACAATCCTCATCAGAATCCTCTCCAACTCTATGAGCACTACTAAAAGTAATATCTTTTTGTTTCTTTTTGAAATTCCTATGTGCCTCATAAGTTTGGAGATTTCCAACCAACTGATCTAGCTTGAGGTTGTCAACATCTTGAGCCTCTCCTCAATAGCCATAACTTTTGGTTGGAACCGATCGGGCAAGGATCTCAAAATTTTTCCCACAACTTTGGATTCTGGTATTTTTTCACCTAAATTGAAGCTAGAATTTACAATGCCACTCAACTTCGCATAAAATTCATCGAAGGTCTCACTATCTTTCATTGAAAGGTTTTCGAAACTAGACGTGAGCCTTTGAAGTTTTGAGCGTTTAACAGAAGGCGTGCCCTCATGAATAGTTTGTAAGATATCCCAAGCCTCTTTTGCGACTTCACAATTACAAATACGACTAAACTCTTCAGGTGTGACAGCGCAAAAGAGAGAATTGATAGCTTTACTATTCCAGCTACTATTTTGGTAATCAATTGTGTCCCACTTTTCAATTGGTTTGGGAAAAGTTACTACATCAACGGTAATTGTTGGTTCGGTCCACCCATTCATGACAGATTGCCAAACTTTTTCATCAATAGATTTTAAAACGATCTCATCCAAGCTTTCCAAAAAGAATAATTGGATCTGTCAAGTAGGGGTGGTCGAACCACAGAATTTCCCTCACGAATTGTATCCATTATCACAAATCAAACAAGATCTCGCTTTAAAAGATTTGTAAAACAAAAAAAAAAATAGAGCGACCTGCTCTGATACCAATTGAAAAATCTAGAAATCCGCTAGATGTTGATTTGTGATTATGTATCAATTTTAACCAATATATAACAATCCCAATCAAACAATCAAGACAAATCGACACAATGATTTTACGTTGAAAAATCACAATTGGGCACCTCCAATTGTGATAAAAAAAACCATGGGCAACAGCAACAAAACAATCCACTAAGAAGATATAAAGGAATTACACAGGTATACTCTCAATTACCTAGCGAATCCACACCCGAATTGAGCCAACCTCTATGTGCCTCTTCCAACCCCGTCCTCACCTCGAAATTGCCTTGACGATGAGCCACTCCGGAATCCACCAAAGCTTCAGGCTTGAATTCTTCAGAATCCACCGAAGAACAACTTTCTGTTTTGTGTAGAATAAACAAACAAACATTTGATGTATGCTTCTTAAAACATGAGTTCAATACTCAATGAAAACATCAAAGAAAACTAGCAAAAAATCCCCAGATATAAACCATAGAACCCAAGAAGAAGATCTAGAGGAGTTATTCAAGTTTTGGGAGAAAACCAACTACTTATAGAAATCAAAACTAATCCTAGTTTTTGAAGAAAACCAATTTCTTATAGAAATCCCAGAATCTGTGTTCGTGCGGTCCGCTCGAGCGTGAGAATTCCCGCTCGAGCGGAGGCTTCAAAATTGTGTGATTCATATAGGCTTCACGCTCGAGCAGAAGTTTCCACGCTCGAGCGTCAAATTACACCATCCAGTACTTTTTCAAGCGAAGCAGAGATGCTGTGAGCTTCTAATCCCCACTCAAGCGTCACTTTCCCCACTCGAGCGGGGAGACCAAAATTGGAAAATCTGGAAAACTTGATCCTATTACAACCTCGGTTTTGATCCATGGAAATTGACAAAGGCACGATTCGGGTTGGATTCGCATCTAATAAACTCATAGCCTCACTGAAATAAAAGGTGCGAAAACAAATACAACTGAAATGAGTTTTGTCAAACGGGGTTACCAAGAATAAAACCTAACAGTTTACATAGTTATGGTGCTTGTGGGTTTTGTGAGTTGGTGGAAGAAAAAGGAATGGATTGGTGGATTGGGATTGTATTCTAGAAATTTTAATTGAATTCATAATGTTGCTCAGAAGAATATTAATCTGCCAGCAAACTTTAGAAATCATGAAACCATATCAAACGAATGAATTTTGAACTGAAATTTTTACAATAGATCAATTACATATTGAATTGCATATCTGAATGTTTTCGTAATTTTTGGGAGTCAAAATCCAGATGAACTGATGCGTTCAAATCGGTCCAGAAAACTAGTTTGAATAGTAAATTCGGGAGTGTTGCTCTCTTTGGGTATAAATCCAAAAATTATCAAATCAGCGTCATTAGAACCGGTTACGAGTCTAGTTTCTTACATTTTTGGCCTTGCATTGATTTCTCCTGTATACTAAGAGAACCTTAATTTATTTAAAGTGCTGCAAAAAACAACCTGCTTGCGCATAATTATTTGTAAATAATTATTTTGATAAGCAAATCAAGTAAAACCAATTGGGTTGGAAACTCTGGATATATTAGTTGATATCTGGAGGGTTTTGGAATTTTTTGAATGGTGTAGAGTGGGTTTTTAATTTTCAGAGTTAGGGAACAGTTCGGGAAAACCTATCAAAAATTCTATTTTTTCTCAAAGTCACATTTAATTAAGTTTCGACTGATTTTAGACCTCGAAGAACATGAATTTAGGTAATATTTAAGAGTAACGGTGAGTTGGGTTAAGCCATGTTAGTGCGTTTAGTTTGAGGTTACTTAGTTCCTATTCTTTAGTATTTTTAAATTAGTAGTGACGTGTAATTTTATTTCGTGTTCAGGTGATTAGTTTCATGCTACATATTTTTATAAATGTTCCCCTATCCTGAACTGTTGGAAAATTAAATTGTTGTTTCATGACTAAACTGCTCTGATAAATTATTATATTATCAATGAAATCAAATTATTTCTAAAACATGTGCAAACTTGGCATACTGTAAACTATTTGTTTTGGTCTCATGTTCATAATGCTGAACTACCCTGTTTTGCAAAACTGATGTGTATTGATTATTGGGACCATCTGTATATTTTAGTCAAGGGAAATTATTCCACTGTGTGTGGTGACTCTGGCCACTAAGGAACAGATCCGAGTTGGGCCGTGATGACTCTAGTGCTTAACGATTGTGAGGAAAAGACCTAGGTTAAGCTAGGTGACCTTCAATCAAATCGTCTTAGAGAAAAAGCCCAGGTTGCCACCCTGAGGATGACTCTTAGTTAGGTATTGGATCCAACGGGGCTTATAGCCTTGAGAACGGTGTGGCATATTACTTGTTATTTTCTTGGTACCTAGAAAATTATTGTTCATGTTGTAATCTGTTTTAAGTGGAAAATGTCATTTATTATGTTCTTGAGAGACATGAGTATTTTAACTATTGAACTGTGGAACCTTCTTTTTGAAACAGATTCTCTTTACCAAACTGTATGCCAATCTAGTTTCTGTGATATATGTCTTATTTTGGAATTGATCCATGTTTTCAAAACTGTATATACTATCCATGTTGCTACTCACTGAGCTATCAGCTGACTTAATTGTTTACCATTTCCAGGTGTCAGAAGGACTTAGAGTGGACTCATGGCGTAGCAGGGACTCAATTACATGGACCTCTAGGACATTCATTTATTTTGTTTTAGATTGTTATGTCAAGTTTGTGCATATATTTTTTTTTTATTTTGTGGTCGATTTGTGCTCTATTTAGGATATATTTTTGGAAGTTGGTTATGGCTGGTTTTACTATTTATACTTGTGACTTGTCACTGGATTGGGTTTTGATTTATTTATTTATGGGCTATCATCACATTTATTCTTCGTGATTTTGGGTTTGTGTTTAGGCTTACGTGTGCCTTGGGCTGAGTCCCTGTGGGCCACGGCCGGTCATGCCCGGATTTGGGGTGTGACAATTGTGGTATCAAAGCTATAGTTTATTGAGTTACATATCTTGCATTTCATCATTTAGATGAGGTCCGAGTCCCTATAGTCCTTAGTAGTGTTTGGTTTAGTTAGTTTTGTTTAAACTTGTGTTGAATACTTCTTGATTTAATTTTGAACGTTAAGAGGTAGTACCTAGATATCTATTTGGATTGTCTATTCCCTGTGAGCCTTTTGATGTTTGTATTGTTGTGTCTACTCTATTAGGAGAAACGATAGTATTAGGGAATGTTTGTAGATCTTGTGAGATAAAGATGGATGGTAAGATTTTTCTAGTGGATTTGATTTCTGTAGAGATGAAGAATTTTCACGTGATTTGGGGGATGGACTGGTTGACGAAGCATCATGCTTCTATTGATTATTTTAGAAAGAGGGTAGTTTTTGCTATACCGGGATAACTTGAGTTTTTCTTTCAGGGAGATAGGAAAAGGTCTTCTATTTATTTTATTTCTTCCCTTCAGGGTAACCGAATGTTGAGAAAATGGTGTCATGGTTACTTAGCTTGTGTGGTGAGTACTAAGCAACCAGAGTAGAAGTTAGAGGAGTTTCCTGTAATGAGTGAATGTGTTGATGTTTTTCTAGAGGATCTACCTAATCTTCCTCTGGATCGTGAGGTAGAATTTTACATTTATTTGCTCATTGACAGAACACTTATTTCGAAAGCGCCCTATAGAATGGCACCGTTGGAGTTGAGGGAGTTACAAACTCAGTTACAGGAGTTGCTAGACAAAGGTTTTATTAGGCCTAGTGTCTCACCTTTGGGAGCACCTGTGTTGCTTGTGAAGAAGAAAGATGGGTCTATGAGATTGTGTATTGATTATAGGAAACTGAACAAAGTCACAGTGAAGAATAGGTATCCTTTGCCACGCATTGATGACCTATTTGACCAATTGTAGGGAGCTTAGGTATTTTCTAAGATTGACTTGGGTTCAAGCTATCACTGGTTGAAGGTGAGGGATGAGGATGTTCCTAAGACTGCTTTTTGAACCCGTTACGAGCATTATGAGTTCTTGGTGATGCCTTCTCGTTTCACCAACGCACCAACCACATTCATGGATTTAATGAACAGAGTATTTAAACCCCAACTGGATAAATTTGTGGTAGTGTTTATTGATGACATCCTAATTTATTCGAGGAGTAAGCAGGAGCATGAGCAGCATTTGAGGGTAGTACTTCAGACCCTTAGGGAGAAGAGATTGTATGCAAAATTTAAGAAGTATGAATTCTAGTTAAGCAGTGTATCTTTTTTGGGTCATGTGGTGAGTAAAGATGGGGTATTTGTGGATAGCATGAAGGTGGTAACAATTGTTGATTGGCCGCAACCTACTTCTGTGTCAGAGGTACGCAACTTTCTAGGGCTTGCTGAATATTACAGACAGTTTGTGGAAGGATTCTCCTATATTGCTTTGCCACTTACCAATCTCACCAAGAAAGGGGTAAAGTTTGAGTGGAATGATGATTGTGAGCGTAGCTTCCAAGAGTTTAAATAGAGATTGACATCAACTCCAATCTTTGCCTTACCTACAGATGGTGGTGGTTTTGTGATTTATAGTGATGCTTCACGACAAGGTTTAGGTTGTGTGCTCATGTACCATAGGAAGGTGATTGCTTATGCGTCACAACAATTGAAAGTACATGAGAGGAATTATCCTACGCACGACTTGGAGTTAGCAGCAGTGATCTTCGCTCTTAAGATTTGGCGACATTATTTGTATGGAGAGTCATGTGAGATTTACACTGATCATAAGAGTTTGAAATATATTTTCACACAGAAGGAACTAAATTTGAGGCAAAGAAGATGGCTTGAGTTACTAAAAGATTATGATGTGAATATTATATATCATTCAGGGAAGGCAAATGTGGTTGCAGATGCCTTGAGTAGGAAGGTCGCAGTTGGAGATGTAGCTGCTTTGTCTATTGAGAGTTGTTTGGTAGAAGACATGAAACATTTGAGGCTTAAGGTTGTTACGCCTGGTGATAGGGCTTATTGTAGTCAATTGACAGCTCAGCCGACCTTGAGAGAACGGATTCATTTTGCTCAGGAGATTGACCCCTAGTGTGAGCGTATTAAAGGAGAGATGCAGAGAGCAAGCATGTAGATTTTGTGGTTAGTGATGATGGGTTGCTTAGATTCCATAGCCGAATTTGTGTTCCTACTGGTGGTGATTTAAGGAAAGAAATTATGATGGAGACACGTAGTTCTAGTTACATTATTCATCCTGGAAGAAATAAGATGTATCGGGATCTTCATGAACATTTTTGGTGGAATGGTATGAATGGAGATATTGCAGAATTTGTGGCTCAGTGTTTAGTGTGTCAATAAGTTAAAATAGAACATCAAAAACCCGCTGGGAAACTACAACCCTTACCTATACCAGAGTGGAAGTGGGATTATGTTACCATGGATTTCGTGTGCAGATTACCTCATACTAGTAGTAATCACGATGCAGTTTGGGTAGTTGTAGATAGATTAACCAAGTCAGCACATTTTATTGCAGTTCGAATGAACTATTCTCTAGCTCGATTTGCACAGTTGTATGTGAAGGAGATTGTTAGATTACATGGTGCACCGGTGTCAATAGTGTCAGATCGGGACCCTCATTTTGTGTCTAAGTTTTGGGGTGCATTACAATCAGCTATGGGTACTCGGTTAAATTTTAGTTCAGCTTATCACCTTCAGACGGATGGGCAGTCAGAGAAGACTATTAAAACCCTTGAGGATATGTTGAGGGCTTGTGCTTTGGAGTGGAGAGGTAATTGGGATGATTTTTTGCCACTTATGGAGTTTGCGTATAATAATAGTTATCATTCTAGTTTTGGAGTAGCTCCTTATGAGGCTTTGTATGGGAGGAAGTGTAGGTCTCCTTTGTGTTGGTATGAGGTTGGTGAGAGGCAAATGTTGGGACCTGATTTGGTGGAGGATGCTACAAAAAAAATTATCACCATCCGAGAGAGATTATTGACTGCTCAAAGTAGATAAAAAAAGTTATGCTGATCATCGTAGGAGACATTTAGAGTTTCATGTAGGGGATATGGTATTCTTGAAAGTACCACCATGGAAAGGAGTCATCGGGTTTGGAAAGAAAGGAAAGTTGAGTCCTAGGTACATTGGTCTATTTGAGGTATTGGAGAAGGTTGGTGTGGTTGTGTACCGTGTTGCTCTACACCCTAGGCTGGCAGAAGTGCATAATGTGTTTCACGTGTGTATGCTAAGGAAATATGTGCATAGTCCGTCACATATGATAGAATATGAGCCGCTTCAAATTAGGGAGGATTTTTCTTACAAGGAGATGCATGTTCAGATTTTGGATTTGAAAGAAAAAATGTTGCGTACAAAGGCCATTAAATTGGTTAAGGTACTGTGGCATAATCATCTAGTTGAAGAGGCAATTTGGGAACGCGAGGACGAGATGCACGAGAAGTACCCACATCTATTCTCATGATTTACTCAGGTTAGTTTCAAGGACGAAACTTTTCTTTTAGGTGGGGAGAATGTAAGAACCCGAATATAAAGATTTAGTAAATAATTAAATAATAATAATAATATTACAATCTCAAATATTTTATTGTGAATCTTTAGGTGCAAATTAAATATTGTTGGAGGGTCCTTTAACTAATTTTAAAACCTAAAATAAATTTATGGTGAAAGTCTTTAATTTAGAAGCAAAATTTATTATTTATAAGTAAATAAATAAGTGTCAAATTAATACGCATATGTTGATCTAATAATATTTGTATTTTATTTAAATTAATGGAGAGAAAAAATAATATAAAACAAAGGATAATCATTTAGAGTTTTGTTTATATATATATATATATATATAACAACCCTAGGGTTCCTAATCAACACTATGGCAACAGCAGCGGCAATAGAAACGTGAGAGAGGAAGAGAGAGCAAGAGATAGAATAGAGATAGGGAGAGAAAGCACCCTCGTGTCTTAACAACTCTCTAAGGTATTAATCAATCTATTCTTGTTTTATTATAATATGTTCCTTACATAGTTATGGTGCTTGTGGGTGTTGTGAGTTGGTGGAAGAAAAAGGAATGGATTGGCTGATTGGGATTGTATTCTAGAAATTTTAATTGAATTCAAAATGTTGCTCCGAAGAATATTAATCTGCCAGCAAACTTTAGAAATCATGAAACCATATCAAACGAATGAATTTTGAACTGAAATTTTTACAGTAGATCAATTACATATTGAATTGCATATCTAAATTTTTTCATAATTTTTGGGAGTCAAAATCCATATAAACTGATGCGTTCAAATCTGTCCAGAAAACTGGTTTAAACAGTAAATTCGGGAGTGTTGTTCTCTTTGGGCATAAATCCGAAAATTAGCAAATCAACGTCATTAGAACCGGTTACAAGTCAAGTTTCTTACATTTTTAGCCTTGCGTTGATTGCTCCTGTATACTAAGAGAACCATTAATTTATTTAAAGTGCTGCAGAAAACAACCTGTTTGGGCATAATTAATTGTAAATAATTATTTTGTTAAGCAAATCAAATAAAACCAATTGGGTTGGAAACTTAGGATATATTAGTTGATATCTGGAGGGTTTTGGAATTTTTTGAATGGTGTAGAGTGGGTTTTTAATTTTCAGAGCTAGTGAACAGTTCGGGAAAACCTATCAAAAATTCTATTTTATCTCAAAGTCACATTTAAGTTTCGACCGGAACCCATGTCTTGGGTGATTTTAGACCTTGAAGAACACGAATTTATGTAATATTTAAGAGTAACGGTGAGTTGGATTGAGCCATGTTAGTGCGCTTTAGTTTGAGGTTACTTAGTTCCTATTCTTTAGTATTTTTAAATTAGTACTGACGTGTAGTTTTTATACTTGATTCAGGGCACTAGTTGGACTTTTATACATTAATCGAGGAGTACATTATTTTGGGTTCAGGTGAGTAGTTTCATGGTACATATTTTTATAAATGTTTCCCTACCCTGAACTGTTGAAAAATTAAATTGTTGTTTCATGACTAAACTGTTTTGATAAATTATTATATTATCAATGAAATCAAATTATTTCTGAAACATGTGCAAACTTGGCATACTGTAAACTATTTGTTTTGGTCTCATGTTTATAATGGTGAACTACCATGTTTTGCAAAACTGACGTGTATTGATTATTGGGACCATTTGTATATTTTAGTCCAGGGAAATTATTCCACTATGTGTGGTGACTTTGGCCACTAGGGAACAGATCCGGGTTGGGCCGTGATGACTCTAGTGCTCAACGATTGTAAAGAAAAGACCTAGGTTAAGCTAGGTGACCTTCAATCGGATCGTCTTAGAGAAAAGGCCCAGGTTGTCACCCTGAGAATGACTCTTAGTTCGGTATTGGATCCAACGGGGCTTATAGCCTTGAGAACGGTGTGGCATATTACTTGTTATTTTCTTGATACCTAGAAAATTATTGGTGTTCATGTTGTAATCTGCTTTAAATAGAAAATGTCATTTATCATGTTTTTGAGAGACATGAGTATTTTAGCTATTGAACTATGGAACCTTCTTTTTGAAATAGATTCTCTTTACCAAACTGTATGCCAATCTAGTTTTTGTGATATATGTCTTATTTTGAAATTGATCCATGTTTTCAAGACTGTATATACTATCCATGTTGCTACTCACTGAGCTATCAGCTGACTTAGTTGTTAACCATTTCCAGGTGTTAGAATGACTTAGAGTGGACTCATGGCGTAGCGGGGACTCAATTGCATGGACCTCTAGGACATTCATTTATTTTGTTTTAGATTGTTATGTCTAGTTTGTGCATATTTCTTGTTATTTTGTGGGCGATTTGTGCTCTATTTAGGATATATTTTTGGAAGTTGGTTATGGTTAGTTTTATTATTTATACTTGTGACTTGTCACTGGATTGGGTTTTGATTTATTTATTTATGGGCTATCATCACATTTATTCTTCGTGATTTTGGGTTTGTGTTTAGGCTTACGTGTGCTTTGGGCTGAGTCCCTATGGGCCACGGCCGGTCATGCCTGGAATTGGGGTGTGACAACCCGCAGGGAGTTAACTCTCTCGGTGGTCCTGTACGCACTGAGTTAGGGCCTTCAAGGGTCTCCCAAGATGACAAAAAGAGAAAGAGCTCGGCGGGAGAGTCGAGCAAGTGAAGTCGGCATGTGGCCGTCATTAAAAAAAAAACAAGATCTCTCTCTTTTTCTTCTTTTTCTTTTTTTTTTTCTTTTTTTTTGTTGTCTCTGCAATCAGGGATGTCATCCCTTGACTTCAATAAAATCAGTTTTTTTTTTTTTTTTTGTGCATCAATGGCGTAACTGGCATAACACTTTGAGCTTGAAAACAATTTTGTTCGACTAAATTTGAAAATGATTGAATTTTGAACTCTGAGCTGGACATTGATTCCATACTGACCTGAATCAAAATCATGGCTTAACAAAAGAAAAACGAAGCAAAACAATCCAAACACACTTATATACATTGACTAGTATTAACGAAAGAAAAATCATGTAAATCAATACATTGGCAATAGAATTATAGAACAAGAAGGTGCCTCTCACAACCGAAGGTGCTGACACTAACTCTAGCGTGGTAATAGCATACATACGCCCAGTAGGTCTCTGATCCACCTGTTCCTCTCTCGGAGCATAAGCTGAATGTATAGACTAAGCCGAAGAGGCTCCAGGAGTGGCCCTCTAGGCCTGTGCCGATTGTGTTGGCTGGTGACTTTGAGTCTGCCTCGATCCAGATGCACCAGGTGTGCCACCCAATTGTGGACAGTACCTCTTCATGTGTCCTCCCAGTCCACACTAAAAGCAAGTCAAAGACTGCCCCCTCCCCAGACTCTAGCTCGGTGGGCGAATTGAAGATGAGGCAGACCGCTGTCCTCCTCCCTTCTGTGGGCAAGAAAAGGACTTGTGACCCAACTGGCCACACTTGAAACAAGAAAATCCTTCGTGGCCACCTCCCCCAACCCCTGAGCTCGGCACTGGAAAAGTGGACCTAGACTGTGCCCCATAAGACTGCTATGATATAAAACCTCTCTGCTTTTTGCTGTCTCGGGCCTCACCCTACATCTCCTGGCCTCTCTGCCTGAAACCTCTCATCTCTCTCTCTCTCTCCAGCTCCTAACCGGGTTTCCATATGTGCCACTGCCTCGACAAAATGGCTGTACTCCCTTATCATAGACCCGCCCACACAGTAGGCAAGTTCATCTCTTAGTCAAGTCTCAAACTCAATACAACAGTGCTATTCTGTCACCACAAGCTCAGGAGCAAATCTAGACAAACTAGCAAAAGTGGCCTCAAACTCCGCCACCAATGTGCCAAGCTGTTGTTTGAGGTTCTTGAACTGTTCCCTCAACCTCTCTCTGATAGTAGTAGGCAGATACTTCTCGTGAAAGGCGCTGACAAAGGCCTCCTAGGTCACCCCAATACGCCCTCGCACGTATTTCCACCACTGACCAGCTTCTCCCTTCAGCTAAAAGGATGCCAAGGTCACTCTTAGAGCGTCGTCCTCAATGTCTAGCATCTCGAACATCTTAACTGTCTGCTCTAGCCACTTATCAGCCTTTAGTGGCTCCTTAGGATCTCCCACAAAAATATCTGGATTGGTCCGGAAGAACTCCCTTTTTAGTAGGAGTGGTCCTGTCTCTGTAACTGGGGCAGCTGGGGCCTGTGCTAGGTTTTCAACCCTCAGTATGTTCAGTACCCCTGCTCTTTCTCATGCCAAAGCACCCATTGCCTATTGCCCAGATGGCTCAACCACAAATGCCTGCCCAGTCCCCTCCTCCTGCGCTGGAATCTCATTTGGTATTAGCATCTTGTGCCTCCTAGGCCTAGCATGCCTACCACTGCCCCTTCCACATCCTGACATCCTAATAAAGGTAACACTTGAGATTGGCACAATCACAATTGTACTGAAGCTAACTCACTCACGTCTTAAGGAAATGGACAACAATTAATTCATTCCACATAAGCACATAGTCACATAAGCTCATACAGATTTTCTTTCTAGATAATGAATGTCACATGACGTTGCTAGAGTTTCAATCAGAAATAGCAATGATCAAGTACTCTTTTGACTGGACTTCCAGGAACTCACATACCCAATCAACATCTCAAAAATCAAACCCCATACCCATATAATCACATAAGTATGTTATCACGTAGCACCTCATCATACAAATATCTCTATCAAGCGAGATAAACACACTGTGGTACTAACCACTCCCCACGTACCCAAAGTATTCGAACACGGTACGATCTGATACCATGTTGTAATGCCCCGAAAATTGAACAGGGTATATCTATTTATGCAACAAAACCCACCTGATAGACAAACACATATATATAGGTAATTATTCCACACATCCATTTTCATTAAATCCCAAATACCAAATATATGCTATTCACATCTCAATGCCCCAGTTCCAATCCCAACCATGCATTTTACAACAAGTATAAAATGGAAACCAAACAGATAATAAGTGCCATACAAGCTTATAAATTTATCCAAGAACATTCTTGGTTACACAAAATGGAGTTTCAACTTAACGCAAATACAGCCCTGGGCTTGCATTCAACAAATAACCATAAAACAAAAATGAAGCCTCAGCTCCGAGTCCTCCCAAGTAAATGCCTTGGCGGAGGCATATCACTTGTACCTGAAATGGTTTCCCTTATAGGGCGAGCTACAGCCCAATAGAGATATACTACACAACATATGGACCATGACAAGACTAAAAAGGTGTATGCTCATGCCATGCTCATGATAAAACAGTTTATCTCTCTTTTTATAAAGCATGCAATACTGAGATGCAACAACAGATATAAAGCCATTTCCATTTTAAACCATATTTGTTACATGAATACAAGCTCTGTGAATCTCTAGGTAAGTGTCTGCAAGCAGGCCCTAATGCACTACCACTACCATTTTTACCAGTAAACTGGAAGGCTCGATACCCAGATTCACCAAGTATTCATCTTTTGAAAGCTTACCAGTAAAATGGTGTAGAACTGCGCGGTTAGGTATCGAGCCTTCCAGTTTACTGGTAAAAATGACAGTGGTAGTGCATTAGGGCCTAGTTGCAGACACTCTCCTAGAGAGTCACAGAGCTTCTATTCATGTAACATTTATGGTTTAAAATGAAAATAATTTTATATCTATTGTTGTATCTCAGCATTGCATGCTTTATAAAAAGAGAGATAAACTATTTTATCATGAGCATGGCATAAATATACTCCTCTTTAGTCTTTTCATGGTCCATATGTTGTGTAGTATATCTCTACTGGGTTGTGGCTCACCCTATATGGGAAACCATTTCAGGAACAGGTGCTATGCCTCCGCCAAGGCACTGACTTGGGAGGACTCGAAGCTGAGGCTTCATTTTTGTTTTATGATTATTTGTTGAATGTAAGCCCAGGGCTGTATTGCATTGAGTTGAAACTCCATTTTGTGTGACCAAGAATGTTCTTGGATAAATTTGTAAGCCTGTAAGGCACTTATTATTTATTTGGCTTCTATTTCACACTTGTTGTAAAATGCATGCTTGGGATTGGTATTGGGGCATTGAGATGTGAACAGCATGTATTTGGCATTTAGGATTAAATGGAAATGGATATATGGAATAGGTAGCTATATATGTGTTTGTCTATCAGGTGGGTTTGTTGTATAAATAGATATACCCTGCCCAATTTTTTGGAGCATTACAACTTGGTATCAAAGCTACCGGGTTTGAATACTTGGGTCTTATGGGAAGTGGTTTTCACCACAGTGGGTTTATTTCGCCAGTGAGAAATGTTGCATATCTTATATGCTATGTGATAACATGTTTATGTGACTATGTGGGTATAGGATTAAACTTCTGAAATGTGATTTGTGTTCATGAAATTCTTTGAGGTCCTTTAGAAAAGCACCTGATCAATGCTATTTCTATTTGGAAGTCTTTGAATGTTTGTGGAACGAGTCAATATCTTGGAGGGGTAACTCGTATGTGCTCTATGTGACTATGTGCTTATATGGTTTGCCTTATGTGATGTAGATACATTTGTAGGTTTATGTTTAATCTGTATGTAGCGTGTTAGAACTAGTGTGGAGTACTTATTTCTGAGCTAAATCTTGTCTCTTATATAAGATGTCATAAAGTGGGAGAGGTCATAATAGAGGCACTTGGGGTGCCCAGGATGTTCTCATGTAGGAGAATACCTTTTCCCCAGGAAGAAGGTGTAAGCTAGAGTAATATGGTCGGGATGATTGGTCAAGATGTTGTGGAATTAGTATTAAAGCGTAGGTTAACCGATTTGTATGATTGTGGGGTGTAAATGTGACCTTAAAATAGTAGAGTTTCTGTTGTGTAGCGATTGGTTTGTTGTTATGAGGAGTTAATT
This sequence comes from Camellia sinensis, assembly GCF_055761805.1. NCBI lineage: Eukaryota > Viridiplantae > Streptophyta > Magnoliopsida > Ericales > Theaceae > Camellia > Camellia sinensis. The sequence continues at coordinate 119,175,206 of NC_138966.1, forward strand.
ATTTTTCAATTTTATATCAAGTTTGTAGAAGTGGACTAGATGAAAAAAATCTTAGAAGTAGAGTGAGTTAAAGATTAACCTTATTCTAATAGTTTGGTTTAGTTGTGACTTTAATAATGATTAAAGTAATCTAAGATAATATGCTTTGGATTGTTGACATTAAAACACGTAAAACTAGTTCTAAATTTTCTTGGGATAGACGAAGTTAATTATAGTCGAATTGTTTCACTTTCTTGATGGACTACTTGTGAGGTTAGTGATGGGCCCCAGACCAATTATTTTGTATGTGTTTGGGAATAAACGTAGTCTTAACATGATAGAAATTATATCGTGTAGCAAGAGATGTGTTTCTTAGAGAGTTTGTTTTATTCATAATTTTACTGCAAATCCTAAGAGGGTAGATGAGATAAATAATTTTGAGATAGATCGAAATGAGATTAAATTTGTTTTGGGTTGCGCCGTTTGATAGAATTTTTAGTAATAACGATATTGACTTGTGACTCGATATTTTAGAATATGTAGGCAAGTTTTGAGTGCCTTCGAGATTGGTGGAGTCCATTGTCTCAAAGTTAGTTGTTGATGTTCTCGAGTGCAATAAATGAGTGTTGAAGGACATGATGTGATGGATGTTGTGGAGTTGTGTTGGCAACCAATGTTCTTAAAGGAAATTTTTAAGATTACTTTGTGAGGATATTATAATTCTAAAGTAGGTTCTCTAGGATAATTAGTATGGTGGTAATTTGAGTATTTCTATGGGAATTTATGCTTGACCCATCGAGAGTGATTGATGTTAACTTTTATAGTTACTTTTATGTATGAGTTAGAAATTGTGAAGATGGAAAGTATAGGAGAGTGTTTTGGGTTAAATTTGGTGTATGTCGTGATGGTGTGGTTCATGTAATGGAAATGGAGACTATTTTGTGTCTTTGTCCTTTAGCTACAAGATTGTTTTGTATCCTTAGAGTAAGAGTTGTGAATCCCTTATATTGATCATTCGTTTTGCTATAAGTGTGGAAAGAATTCGTGTTGTTGGTATGTTGGTCTAATATTACCATTGAGTTCAATTTGATGAGTGTATTTGACCTTAAGTGATAAGTGTTTTCTTAATTAAAATGTATTTAGTTTTGCCTAATAGAGGATGATTCCTTATTTTAATTTCGTTTCATTGTGTTTTGTGGTGATATTACCTTAGAAGAAGTTATTTGGCAAACCCCTCATCGGGAAATAAATTGGTATGAAGTACTTTTGTTATTTTGTTAGTCTTGGAAATTGTTATGGAATGACTGTTGTTGACATAGAAATTTTTTTAGAGTGAATGAGTGGTATCATAGCTTGTGGTTATATCTTTTAGAATTTAGGTAGAAGCGAGCTGACTAGAGACTTCAAATGAGATTTCAAAGTCACTACAACTATGAATATTTGTTGGGAGTACCTTAATATCGTTAGAATGTGTATCTAGTCTTGATGAATTCTATGTGGGCTCGAAGTGCATTGTGTGAGCATTTGGGTAAATTCTATGTTGGAGTGAAATTGTGTGGGTGGATGTAGACAAGTTTGCGTAAACTGTTAGTCAGTTCGTCGAGTGAAAGAAATAGACTGGATAGGTAAAAATAATACAGAAATTGCTTGGTTGGCCAATTAAAGTTTTGACTGAGAATTTTCGAGTAGTGTGTTTCGCATGATTGCATTATGTTTCATAAGGGTTGGTGTTTCTTGTTGTTCAAGTGAAGTAGTTGAGGCTAAGGTGATTTGTGAATTTTGTTTTTGGAATAATTCAAGGAAGAATATGATTGTACTAGGGAATGAGTGGAGGTTCTCATGGGATGAAATACTTGAAGTCATTGTTTGTGATAGTTTTATTCAATTTGGTAACCGCGTATGAATTCATTTTAATATTGAGATGAGTTAGTTGTCGTGGGATGGTTGCGATTACAAAATATATCATTGAATTGTGTCTTTAAAGGGAGGGTGCTCTCATTGGTTAAGAGTCTTGAGATAATCACTTTGGATGGATATTAAGTAAATTATTGCACTAGATTATGAAGGGAAAAAAAAATTAAATTTGTTGTGGTGAGTCATCTTTCATGGTGTGTAATATTTGAGTACTTTTCTGAGTGCTCCTCAAAGTAGTGGGATTCTTTTATTGTTGTGACCTGTTGAGTTAGTTGTGTGGAGTAAACAAATTTTGTGGGTGTGTTTGAACGTGTTCAAGTGAGATTGCGAGTACGGTTGTATTCCAATTACGAGTTCGATAGATTTTGATTAGCCCCTTATATGTTGCAAGAATCACCTACATTTTCCTTTCTATTATAAATTGTTTGTCCAAATTCTAGTACGAGTGGTTTTAAGTTAAGGGATGGCTTCTTTGGAACGATGTATCTTAATATCATGGATAGCTAGTGAGTGTAGAAATTTTGTTTTTGAGTCTATTGAAAATTTGTTACTTTATATTGGTAAAATAATTTTGCGGATGTAATTAGAATGAGATGTTATCATGATAGTAGAGCCGATTGGATTAGACCGTTCGTCATTCTTGTTTGATTCAAGCGATAAGAAATAGTAGTACCATCATTGAGGAGTTATTGTTGTGTTTATAGCTCTATGATTAAAGTGAGTTTGAGAGTTTCGATTTCGGTTACGGTGTCTTTTACTATGGAAGGTAAGAGAGCGTTAAATTCTTGAAAGTGAGCTTAGTACGTGTCTGGGGTATTGAAAGAATGTCTCAATGTGAAAATGGCTATTGAGAGTTTAAGGCTTAAGTGATTTTGTTAAGAGTAAATTCCATTATTCCTTTTATCAAGGCGAATTTCGGGGACGAAATTCCTTAAGGGGGGAAGGTTATAACGAGTTGAATCAAATTGAATTTTGCCCTTCTTATTATTGTTGTGGTGTCGTGAACCATTCTATTTAAATTGGTGAAAATAAATTAAATTACTTCTTGATTTCAACTTTGTAAGGCTCGCTTGGCAAAAAAATTTTTTTTTAGTTTTTGTTATAGTGATTCTTGGGTCCTGTGTAATAAATGATATATAAATTCAATTTTTGGGTTTTATTTGATTAACCCATACTTAATCATTTTGGTTCATATTTAATTATGTGAATAGTGGGAACCACCTTAAGTCTTTTAAAATTTATTTATATTTTAATCTCAGTTGGAGATTTATTTTAAATTATTAGACTCCATTTATTTTGGACCCAATTGATTGAATTGTGACCCGTTAGTAACCATGTAACAGTGTTGTAGTTTTATTATTACTATTTGACTATCAGAAAAGAGTTGTGAATATTTATGGTGTGTACCATTAAACGAAATATATTTTGTGGTGAGAAAATATTATATTTACTTTTGTCGTTAAAGATGTTGAAATGTATTTTTTTAATTGATATATATATATATGTGTGTATATAGGTGTATATAGATATAGTTAGATATTTGGTTAGATATTTGTTTATACTATATATATATATATATATATAAGTAACCAAATAGATGTTTTGTTCAACTTTTGGGAATTCTTGGAGTTCTTGCCGTGAGGAAACAAGATAAAAGAGATTCCAAGTTGGTTTTTCTTGTGTTTAATCTAGTGTAACTCATTTTTTACCCCAAGTGCTTTGGATCAAAATGTAGAAGGCTGAAAAGGCGTTTTTTTGCTCCAAAAAAATTTAATTTCTGTCGCCGAAAAATTTGAAAGCTTCTTGGCTTGAGGTAGAGATTTTTCCTACACTTCTTTATGCACTTTTACTTGATTATATGGAGCTCAGACTTGTATATAATTTAATTAGAATTTTTGGAAATTTTGTGATTTATTTGCTTAATGCTGTGTTTGGTTGGAAGATTTAGAGAGGGATTTGGAAAGAGAAACGGAAAAGGTAGGTGAAATGTGAATAAAACATGCCTATATTTCACCTAGTTTCACACACCTTTTCCCTTTCTCTTTCCAAATCCCTCTCCAAACCTCCCAACCAAACACAGCATAAAAGGGAAATTTTGAGAAAAATAAAGAGTTGATGCCCAAATTGCAAAAGTGTAAACTTGGAATATGTTTGTAAGGTTGTGAAAGAGCTACGTTTTAAATTTGAACAAAAAAGGACTTTGATTCGATCGGTTTTGAAATTTTTACCGGTTTGCAACCAAAAGAGCATTTTTAAAGAAAACAAAGGAATTGTGTTGAACTTTTGGAGCTTTTTATCAAAATAGGATGTCATAGTTGAATAATGCTTGGAGAATGAGTTTGGAAAGAAAATGATGTTTTCTTGGGCATTAAAGTTATTATTTTGCTTAATGTGTCTGTTGGAATAAAACCGACAAGGTTAGAAATGGACCTTGAGAGGTTACCGGACGTGATTGTGATATGAACTAGTGTAGTTGTTCATATTTGATAAGATGTGGGATAAATTGTATTTATCAATTTTTTTTTTTGAAATTTAATTATTTAGATATCTGTTTTGGGCTATCAGTGAAGATAGCTATGATTGTTGTGGAAATACATGAGACTTAGGTAAATTGAACCACATTCCTCATTTGTTGCATTGGACATTGCATTACATTCATTTCATTGGAAATGTATTTGCTTTTGAGAAATGTTTGGAAATGTATCTGTTTACGAAAAAATGAATACTTAGTGAATCTGGGTAAGGGGTGTAGAACTGCGTAGTTAGGTGTCAAGCCTTCCAGTTTACTGGTAAAAATGACAGTGGTAGTGCATTAGGGCCTACTTGCAGACACTTACCAAGAGATTCACAGAACTTGTATTCGTGGAACATATATGGTTTGAAATGGAAATGATTTTATATCTGTTGTTGCATCTCAGCAATGCATACTTTATAAAAAGAGAGATAAATTGTTTTATCATGAGCATGGCATGAGCATACTCCTCTTTAGTCTTTTCATGGTCCATATGTTGTGTAGTATATCTCTACTGGGTTGTGGCTCACCCTATAAGGGAAACCATTTCAGGTACAGGTGCTATGCCTCCGCTAAGACACTAACTTGGGAGGACTTAGAGCTGAGGCTTCATTTTTGTTTTATGATTATTTGCTGAATGTAAGCCTAGGGCTGTATTGCATTCAGTTGAAACTCCATTTTGTGTAACCAAGAATGTTCTTGGTTAAATCTGTAAGCTTGTAGGGCACTTATTATCCGTTTGGCTTCTATTTCATACTTGTTGTAAAATGCATGCTTTGGATTGGAATTGGGACATTGAGATGTGAACAGCATGTATTTGGCATTTAGGATTAAATGGAAATGGATGTATGGAATAGTTAGCTAGATATATGTGTTTGTCTATCAGGTGGGTTTGTTGTATAAATAGATATACCCTGCCCAATTTTTTAGAGCGTTACAATGTGAGTGCGAAGTGGGGCCGCTTCTTAAAGAATTAATGAGGCCAAATCTTTAAAAACACTCACTGAACCAGGTTAGTGTTCTATAGCCAAACCGGGCACTTTAGTGAGAACAAGAATAATGGTTGGAGTAACTCCTGTGTGGGGTCTACTGTCCCGATTTACACAAACGGCAGAACAGTTCAAGACATCACGTTTACTGGTCAACCAGTAAATTCGATAGGCTTTCACTACGAAAGGTTCAAGTCCAACAGCTACCTTTTCTGATGCAGGGTTATTCTGTGTGCTCTTTCTCCGAGTCTTTGTTGTTAAGCGTTGTCTATTTTTCTTTATTCGGCCAATTTTATTCATATGGACGATTGTTGGAAAATAATGGTTTGTTGGCAACTTTAATTGGAAATTAAAGTGAGACCCAACCGTCGGTTGAGGTGGATCTAAGTGGTTTTGTATTATTTTAAGTGAGAAGATTGTAATACAAAAATAATGAGCCGAAACAATTGAGTTATGAATGAGAATTGTCTCATAAAGTGGACATCAATAAAGTTGGGTTTAAATTTGGACTGAGTCTTGGTTTGGACTGGGTCTAGACTTGTACTTGTACATGTTCTAGATTTGGTCTTAGACTTGGACTTGGACCTAGTCTTGAGCTTCGGGCTAAGCTGAGTTGGGCTTAGTGTAATGCCCTCAAAATAACTACATTAAACCCATCAAATAAATATGCATTGATATATAAAAGTCCCACAACCTTACATTCATCAGAGTTTCATTACAAAAGTATTACATGTTAACAACAAAAGCAAAATGCCCTACGGGCTTACAGCTTTCCAAGTTAACACTTGGTTACAACAAAAGAGTACTAACTCATTTACATATTTAGCCCTTGGCTTGAATTTACATGTAATACATCAAAATAAAACGACAAAAGTATGTCCGCCTCTAGCCTCCCAAGCTATGTCCTTGGAGGTGGCATGCTACCTGTACCTGAAAATGATATTCCCATATAGGGTGAGCCACAGCCCAGTAGAAATACACTAAACCAACCATGAACAATGACTAAAAGAATAGCAATTGATAGATGGACAACACTGATACACTCACATAAATCACATATTTATGTCATACGACTTATGAGTCCAAGTTACTTTTCATTTTCCCTTTTTCAACAGATAAGCATATTAGCTCTATCATCATCTCAACAGATATGTATAAAAACTATATCCCACATTCACAGATAAGCATATAAGCTATATCCACATTCTCAACAGATATGTATAACAACAATATTCCACATTCACAGATAAGCATATAAGCTATATCCACATTCTCAACAGATATGTATAACAACAATATCCCACATTCACAGATAAGCATATAAGCTATATCCACATTCTTAACAGATATGTATAACAACAATATCCCACATTCACAGATAATCATATAAGCTATATCCACACTTCACAAAGATAAGCGTAAGAGCTCTATCTTCACTTCTCTAGACAAGCATATGAGCTGTATCTACGGAGTTCATCCCCTATCTTCTCCCAATACTATCCGGTTTAGAGGTACATCCCCTATCTTTCCCTAAACTGCGGAGTACATCTCCCATCTCCTCCTCTACACATAACGTATACAAACACATTGGTTCTATTTACAATCACTCAATACATACAGTTAATGTATTCTATCAACCGTCAAATTCCATGACACATTCCATTGATTAGTTTTCATTTGCCTAATCATCATGCATTGTCTACAACAATCACGACTATCCTCCACCGATAGCCCAAAGCAGTTATCTCTAAACAGAAAATAAATGCACAATGGATATTCAATCGACATTTGAATTCGGTGAGTGATAAATAATTCGACTACACCCTTTTTCCCCATACATTCCCAATCTCAACAATTCCATTTCATTTCCTCATCTCTCACAATTAATTATCTCGATTAATCAAACAATGTAATTAGGTCATTTTCCATAATTACCATTACAACCCTTGGGTCCCATTTTCATCAATGATTCAACATTTATTCTATTCCTCTATACCAAATATACATCTAGGTTTATTATAAATAAAACCCCAACCTTTGTAAAATAACACAAAAGCCCCAATCTTTCACAAAATCACCAAACCAACCCCAACCTCTCAAAATACCAAAATTTAAAGACAAAATCCATAGAGAGGAGTAGGATATCCCTACCTCAAATTCGGAGCTCCAAGGGAGAAGATGACAAAACCCAACGTGCTCCAAATCTCGAAATTTTCAGATAAAAATGTAGCCCTCGACGATCAACAATTTTTTTGTAAAGGCCAAAGATGAGCAAATCACTCCTACTAGATCAAAACCTAGAGAGAAGGTAGAGTTCTAGAGTGAGAGGCTCAACAATGGTGGTTTGGGAAAAGTAGGAGAGAGAAGAGAAAGTGAAAAAGTGATTTGAAAAGTCAAAACACGGAACTTAAACCCAGTCGACCCGCTCAAGCGTCAAACACCCCGCTCGAGCGTCACTCACAAACTCCCGCTCGAGCGTCAACAATCCCGCTCGAGCGGCGGATACACACTCCCAGAACTTTTACAGAACCAGGTCTCCGCTCGAGCTTCCAACTCCCCGCTCGAGCGGCACTCACACAACCCCGCTCGAGCGGCCAATACCACGCTCGAGCGTCCAACACTGCACAGGAAATACTGGATGGGTGCAATTCCCGCTCGAGCGCCAGAACCCCCACTCGAGCGGACAGGTCAAAATTTGGGCAACTAGTTTTGGTTTCTAAACTCAACCAACCTGTAACAAACCTGCCCAACACATCCTATAACTCAAATATAAAGTAAAAAGGATGTAAACAAGATAATAATCAACTACCAACATCCACGGACACATGTCCGGATCACTGTACAACAAGGGTAAAATCCGGGATCGCTATAACCTCCCCCCCTTAAAGAATTTCGTCCTCGAAATTAAGCACAAGTTTTCAAAAACAAGTTTTCCTCCATTTTAAACAATGTTACATTTTAACATTCAACAATTCGACCCATTACTGGTCACCCCCTCCCTTTAACAAGAGGCACTTCACAATATGTAAACAACATATGTACTTTCAACATGCATCAACATTACGCATTTCCTTTCCAATTTCAACAATATATTCAACATATATAATGTTACATTCAACTTCCATATTAGGCAAGTTCCCAAAACATACTTCCAATAAACCAAACATTTTCAATGTTTCACAACTTAAGACATATATAAAAGCTCTTAAGTTCAACAATAGTTCAAAATCTAAATACAAGATTACATATCAACAAACAAGTCCGGATATTTTTCGCGGACTTCCAACTCACGTTCCCAAGTGGCTTCCTCCACTTCGTGATGTTTCCACAAGACTTTCACCAAAGGAATGGTCTTGCCACGCAGGACTTGATCCCGCCGACCCGAACCGGTCTCTCCTCATACGAGGCATCCTCATCTACCTCTAAATCGGTCCAATCCAACACATGCGATGGATCCGGTTCATACTTCCGAAGCATACTCACATGAAACACGTCATGCACTCCGGACAACTGCGGCGGCAAGGCTAACCGATAAGCAACCTCGCCAATCCTCTCGAGAATCTCAAAAGGACCAATGAACCGAGGGGATAACTTCCCACTCTTTCCAAACCTCATCAAGCCTCGCCTAGGTGATATCTTCAGAAAGACATGATCACCTACCTCAAACGCCAAAGGCCTCCTCCTACGGTCGGCATAAGATTTCTGACGACTCTGGGCTGTAACAAGCCTCCTACGGATAAGCTCAACTTTCTCCGTCGTCTCCCTAACCAACTCCGGACCCAACAAAGGTGCATCACCCACCTCGGCCCAACATACTGGAGACCTACATGGTCGGCCATACAAGGCCTCAAACGGTGCCATACCGATGCTAGACTGAAAACTGTTGTTGTAGGCAAACTCTACCAAGGGTAAGTGCCTCTCCCACGTCCCACTGAAGTCTAGGACACAACCCCAAAGCATATCCTTGAGGATCTGAATAGTACGCTCGGACTGCCCGTCAGTCTGAGGATGATAAGCTGTACTAAAGGTCAACTTAGTGCCCAAGGCACTCTGCAAACTCTGCCACAACCTGGCGGTAAAACGAGGATCTCTATCTGAGACGATCGTCACTGGGACCCCGTGCAATCTCACTATGTCCCGAATATACAAGTCGGCTAGATGATCTACCGAATCTCTCACGCGTATAGGAATGAAGTGCGCCAACTTAGTCAACTGGTCTACAACCACCCAAATAGCATCACTACCCCGCTGAGTCCTCGGAAGACCTACAACGAAGTCCATAGTGACATGCTCCCACTTCCACTCCGCAATAGGCAAGGGTTGCAACAAACCCGCTGGCCTCTGATGCTCGGCCTTCACTTGCTGGCAAGTAAGGCACTTCGATACGAAAACAGCCACATCCCTCTTCATACCCCGCCACCAAAACTGGCGACCCAAATCCTGATACATCTTAGTACCTCCCGGATGCACCGCAAGGCGTGAATGATGGAACTCTCGGAGTACTTCCTCTCGGCAAGACTCCGGCACAAACAAACGGTCTCGGTATCTCACACTCAGGTCGGGATACACCGTCAAACCCTTTTCAACCTTCCTAATGGAGATCTTCTCTCGGAGGGATTCTACCTCAAGGTCACCTCTCTGTGCCTCTAACACTCGTGTCACAAGTGTAGGCTGTGCAACAACAGAAAATAAGGCCGCAGCCTCAACGGATTCACTCAGAAGTAAATCAAACTCCCCAAGTGCTCCCAACACCTCCCATTCTCGGATGGCTATACTAGCTACATCACTAATGGATTTCCTACTAAGGGCATCGGCCACAACATTGGCCTTTCCTGAATGATAATGCAGCTCAAAATCATAATCCTCAATGAACTCCATCCACCTTCTCTGCCTCAAATTCAAGTCTCTCTGTGTAAACAGATACTTTAAACTCTTGTGGTCCGAGAACACCTCGAACTTCTCACCATAAAGGTAGTGCCTCTAGATTTTCAAGGCAAAGATCACAGCCACTAAGTCTAGGTCGTGTGTAGGGTAATTCTTCTCGTGTATTTTCAACTGACGTGAGCCATAAGCTTCCACGCTCCTCTCTTGCATCAACACACAACCCAAACCCTCTCATGAGGCATCCCAATAAACTGCATAACCCAACCCTCTCTTCGGAATAATCAACACCGGAGCGGTGGTCAATCTAACTTTTAGCTCTTGGAACGACTCTTCACAAGTCTCACTCCACACAAACTTGACTCCCTTCCGAGTCAGTCTAGTCAACGGTGACGCTAACCTGGAGAAATCTTTCACAAACCGGCGGTAATACCCAGCTAATCCCAGAAAACTGCGGATCTCAAACGCACTCTTAGGTTGTGCCCAATCTTGCACTGCCTCTACCTTGGATGCATCAACAGACACCCCTTCCCCGGATACTACGTGGCCTAAGAATTTGACTTCCCTCAGCCAGAACTCACACTTCCCAAACTTGGCATACAGCCTATGGGCTCTAAGCAACTCAAGCACCACTCTCAAGTGTTCCTCGTGCTCCTCCTCAGAAGGCGAATAGATAAGACTGTCGTCCACGAAGACAACCACAAATCGATCTAAGAACTCCCGGAAAATCCGGTTCATCAAGTCCATAAAGACTGCCGGTGCATTGGTAAGCCCAAATGGCATCACCAGAAACTCATAATGGCCATACCGCGTACGGAATGTCGTCTTCGGAATATTCTCTTCCCTGACCCTCAACTGGTGGTAACTCGATCTCAAGTCTATCTTAGAGAAACAACGGGAACCCTTCAACTGGTCAAACAAATCATCTATACGGGGCATAGGGTACTTATTCTTAACCGTAGCCCGATTCCACTTCCGGTAGTCTATACACAATCTCAAGGCACCATCTTTCTTTTTAGCAAAGAGGGCCGGTGCTCCCCACGGTGAAACACTAGGGCGAACAAAACCCTTATCTAGCAATTCCTGGAGTTGAACTTTCAACTCAACCAACTCTGCTGGAGCAAAACGGTAAGGTGCCATAGAAATCGGCGCCGTGCCGGGCACTAGATCAGTAGAGAACTCTATCTCTCGGTGAGGTGGCAAACTAACAAGATCTTCGGGAAAGACATCCGAATACTCGCAAACCACCTTCGGCAATACAAGCTGGGTCTTATCACACTCACCACTCTCAAAGCTAGCAAGTAGACCACTAAGCTCACTTCGCCCTCGCGAATCATACCCCAGTGGCAAAACACTACCAACCCGGTCTCCCAAGAAATGGAACCACTCCCCGCTCAAGGTACATAACGTGACCCTCTGGCGGTAGCAATTGATAACAGCCCGGTATGACGATAGCCAGTCCATACCCAAAATAACATCAAAACCCTTCATGGGCATGACAACAAACGGAAAAGGAAGCCTATGGTCGGCGACCTCTATATCACAACCTCTAACACCTTGTTTCAGGATCAACTCACCACCAAGAGGTGACACTACACAAATAGGAGATGCTAACTGTGCTAACACCAATTCCAAAACAGATGCAAATGCAGCAGATACAAAAGAATGAGATGCACCCGTGTCAATCAACACACTAGCAACCGAGTTGCAAAACAGAAAAGTACCTCTCACTACCGATGGAGTCGGTACTAAATCCTGCGCGGTAACAGCATACACGCGCCCTGTAGGCCCCTGGTCTACCTGCTCACCTCTAGGAGCATACGACTGTTGCACTGACTGGGACGACGAAGCCCCCGGATTGGCCCTCGAGGCCTGCACAGATTGAGCTGGCTGAAAACTCTGCGTCTGTCTAGAACCCGACGCTCCCGAAGTGGCACTCAACTGCGGGCAAAACCTCTTTAGGTGCCCAGGCTGTCCACACTGATAACAAGACAAGGGCTGCCCCCTGCCCAAACTCTGACTCTGCGGTCTAGCTGAAGAAGAAGCAGCTCTCTGACCCCCACCCTTCTGCGGGCAAACTGAAACTTTGTGACCCAGCTGGCCACACTTGTAACAAGCAAACTCCCCCTGATTGCCTCTTCCCGAGCCTGCATTTGGCACTGGAAAGGTCGATCTAGAAACTGCTCCCTGAGACTGCTGAGGGTTATAACCCCTCTGCCTCCTGCCATCACCCTGGCCATCTTGGCTCCTCTTGGAGCCCCTCTGCTCTTCCTCCTCTTCCTGCATCATAATTTCCATATGAGCAGCGGCATCTACCAGGTGTCTATACTCTCGGATGTAAGACCCACCAACTCTCAACTTGAGGCCCCGCCTCAACTTCCGCTCAAACTCATAGCAACGGCGTTCCTCAGACGCCACCAGTTCAGGTGCAAACCTGGACAGACTGGTAAAAGTAGCCTCAAACTCGGCCACTGACAAGCCCTGCTGTTTAAGCCGACTAAACTGATCCCTCAGCTTCTCCCTAGTTACTGCAGACAAAAACCTCTCCTGAAAAGCATTCACAAACGCCTCCCATGTACCACCAACACGAGCCTTCTCGTACTTCCACCATTGACCCGCATCTCCCTTCAGCTGGAAGGATGCCAAGGTCACTTTCAGTGCTCCGTCCTCGATGCCAAGCATCTCGAACGTCTTACTCATTTGCTCTAGCCACTCATCAGCCTTCAGTGGCTCCTTCGGATCCCCGATAAACTCATCCGGATTAGACCGGAAAAACTCCCTCTTCAAGAAAGAAGGCCCTGCCTCAGCTGCCTGATTCCCAGCTCTAAGAATACCCAAAGCTCCTGCTATCTCTCTGGCCAAGGCACCCATGGCCTGCTGACCCACTGGCTCGGCCACATTGGCCTGACCAATTCCCTCCTACACTGCCGGAACCTCCTCCGGTAACGGTACCTCCTGCCTCGCAGGCCTACCACGCCTAGCACCTCTTCCTCGTCCTGACATCCTAATAAAGGTAATACAGAACGTTAGCACATTCATAAATGTGCCAAAACTAAATACTCACGTCCTAATGCATGGACAACTGTAATTCACTCCACGTAAGCACATAAACACATAAGCACTTACGAATTTCATTTCCGGATAATGATAGTCCCGAGGCGTTACTAGAGTTCCGGTTAGAAACAGCATTGATCAAGTGCTTTTCCAACAAGACTCCCAGAAACCCAAGGATCCAATCAACATCCTAGAAATTAAATCCCATACCCACATAGTCACATAAGCATGTTATCAATTAAGCACATAGCATATGACACTACATCTAAGTCTCTATCAAGCGAGACAAACCCATTGTGATCCTAATCACTTCCCACGTACCCAAAGTATTCGAACCCGGTACGCTCTGATACCAAGTTGTAACGCCCTCAAAATAACTACATTAAACCCATCAAATAAATATGCATTGATATATAAAAGTCCCACAACCTTACATTCATCAAAGTTTCATTACAAAAGTATTACATGCTAACAACAAAAGCAAAATGCCCTACGGGCTTACAGCTTTCCAAGTTAACACTTGGTTACAACAAAAGAGTACTAACTCATTTACATATTTAGCCCTTGGCTTGAATTTACATGTAATACATCCAAATAAAACGACAAAAGTATGTCCGCCTCTAGCCTCCCAAGCTATGTCCTTGGAGGTGGCATGCTACCTGTACCTGAAAATGATATTCCCATATAGGGTGAGCCACAGCCCAGTAGAAATACACTAAACCAACCATGAACAATGACTAAAAGATTAGCAATTGATAGATGGGCAACACTGATACACTCACATAAATCACATATTTATGTCATACGACTTATGAGTCCAAGTTACTTTTCATTTTCCCTTTTTCAACAGATAAGCATATTAGCTCTATCATCATCTCAATAGATATGTATAAAAACTATATCCTACACTCACAGATAAGCATATAAGCTATATCCACATTCTCAACAGATATGTATAACAACAATATCCCACATTCACAGATAAGCATATAAGCTATATCCACATTCTCAACAGATATGTATAACAACAATATCCCACATTCACAGATAAGCATATAAGCTATATCCACATTCTCAACAGATATGTATAACAACAATATCCCACATTCACATATAAGCATATAAGCTATATCCACACTTCACAAAGATAAGCGTAAGAGCTCTATCTTCACTTCTCTAGACAAGCATATGAGCTGTATCTACGGAGTTCATCCCCTATCTTCTCCCAATACTATCCGGTTTAGAGGTACATCCCCTATCTTCACCTAAACCACGGAGTACATCCCCCATCTCCTCCTCTACACATAACGTATACAAACACATTGGTTCTATTTACAATCACTCAATACATACAGTTAATGTATTCTATCAACCGTCAAATTCCATGACACATTCCATTGATTAGTTTTCATTTGCCTAATCATCATGCATTGTCTACAACAATCACGACTATCCTCCACCGATAGCCCAAAGCAGTTATCTCTAAACAGAAAATAAATGCACAATGGATATTCAATCGACATTTGAATTTGGTGAGTGATAAATAATTCGACTACACCCTTTTTCCCCATACATTCCCAATCTCAACAATTCCATTTCATTTCCTCATCTCTCACAATTAATTATCTCGATTAATCAAACAATGTAATTAGGTCATTTTCCATAATTACCATTACAACCCTTGGGTCCCATTTTCATCAATGATTCAACATTTATTCCATTCCTCTATACCAAATATACATCTAGGTTTATTATAAATAAAACCCCAACCTTTGTAAAATAACACAAAAGCCCCAATCTTTCACAAAATCACCAAACCAACCCTAACCTCTCAAAATACCAAAATTTAAAGACAAAATCCATAGAGAGGAGTAGGATATCCCTACCTCAAATTCGAAGCTCCAAGGGAGAAGATGACAAAACCCAACGTGCTCCAAATCTCGAAATTTTCAGATTAAAATGTAGCCCTCGACGATCAACAATTTTTTTGTAAAGGCCAAAGATGAGCAAATCACTCCTACTAGATCAAAACCTAGAGAGAAGGTAGAGTTCTAGAGTGAGAGGCTCAACAATGGTGGTTTGGGAACAGTAGGAGAGAGAAGAGAAAGTGAAAAAGTGATTTGAAAAGTCAAAACACGGAACTTAAACCCAGTCGACCCGCTCGAGCGTCAAACACCCCGCTCGAGCGTCACTCACAGACTCCCGCTCGAGCGTCAACAATCCCGCTCGAGCGGCGGATACACACTCCCAGAACTTTTACAGAACCAGGTCTCCGCTCGAGCTTCCAACTCCCCGCTCGAGCGGCACTCACACAGCCCCGCTCGAGCGGCCAATACCACGCTCGAGCGTCCAATACTGCACAGGAAATACTGGATGGGTGCAATTCCCGCTCGAGCGCCAGAACCCCTGCTCGAGCGGACAGGTCAAAATCTGGGCAACTAGTTTTGGTTTCTAAACTCAACCAGCCTGTAGCAAACCTGCCCAACACATCCTATAACTCAAATATAAAGTAAAAAGGATGTAAACAAGATAATAATCAACTACCAACATCCACAGACACATGTCCGGATCACTGTACAACAAGGGTAAAATCCGGGATCGCTATACTTAGTTTGTGCATGTGTTTAAGATTGGGCTTAGATCGGGTTGTGAACCAACACTTGTATTCATTTTGCAATCCATCTAGTTTAATTCTCAAAACTTATACATTATATACACATTATTATTTATATAATGGTTTTGGAGTTTTGAACTTTTTAACTTTAGCCCTAATGGCTAGAGTTGATGGCATTTAATGACCCCATTGATGTTAGCCTTCATGGCTAAAGCTCTCCCCTCTTAGTATAAATAGAGGCCTTTCTCCTCCAACTTAGTAGGTTGTTTTTAGAGAGGTTTTGTGATGGAAAATGAGATGATGTTTTGAACTAAAAAGTTGGAAATGATTTTTTACATCAAAGAAAAATTTTTCTATCTTTTTTTTGTTAGCCTCTTCTTTAGTTCTTGTTAGAGAGAGTGTAACCATTATCAAGTTCGTCGAAACTATTCATAAGGTGCTTTTGCATTAGCTAGTTTCAACCGTCGTATCCTGGGAGGCATTCGGCATACTGTAGACACCCCATTTTTGACCGGCCCTAAGACTCAGACGTCACCGGTTGAGCGCTCAGTGATGATGCATATTGTGCTCATTCTGAGGTTTCAGAGTCCCAACTGCGAGCCTTGCCTCCGGACTTCGAGGCTCTTTTGCGCTTTGCCTCGGTTTGCGAACCAGGTCCTGTTTTCTCTGCTTTCTCTTCCCGAAGGGAGGGAGAGGTCTCGTAGACCATCTCTCAGTGGCCATAGGCTACGTTTCGTGGTCGTAAGCCATTTTTCCCGTTTGGAGACCAGTTATCAGTTTTTCAGAGCCGTTGGCCGAGTGCCTCGGTTCGGGACCGCTTAACTACCTCCGTTTGCTCTGATTTTTGGCACACACCTTGTTTCCTCTCCCTAGAGGGACACTGTGGCCCGAGAGACCACCTTCATGGTCGCACGCCACCTCCAGTGCCTAACAGCCTGTTTTCGGAGCCCCGGGCCACGTGTTTTGGCCCCCGAACCTTCGTTTTGCATCAGTTGGGGTTCATTTTTGGTATGGACCCTATTTTCATTGTTTGGAAGGTGGTAGAGTAATGGGAGACCAGAAATTCTTTTGAAAATCATTTTCTCTCTCGTCCAGCCAGTTTTCTTGACAGAAAGCTGGTTTTCCTCACTTTTGGGCCATAATTTCTGGTCTTCCATACCACCATTGTGTTGTACTCATCTGGGAGGCCACCTTTATGGGTAGGCTGACTAGCTTTTCTTCCTGACCCTTTTGAACCTTGCTAGAAAGCTGGTTTTTCTCTCTCTTGGGTCACATTTTCTGGTCTCCCACCATACAGTTGTATTCTACTCATTTGGGAGGCCACCTTTCTGGTATGGCCGACCAGCTTTCCTTCTTGACCTTTTTAAACCCTGGTCGTCCAGCCAGGGAAAGTGGTCGACCGACCACTTGGACTGGTCGGCCTACCTTCTGCTTTTTGGCCTTCCTGAGTTGCATACAGCTGTGTAGCACTTGACCCACTGTCCGAGATTTTAAGCCTTTTGTTGGTCTTTTTAAGTTGGTTTTGACCCTTTTGCTTAGCTTCTTAGAGAAGCTTGACTCTTTTATCAAGCTTCTTGAGGAAGCTTGACCCTTTTGGTCTAGCTTCCTCAAGAAGCTTGACCCTTTTGGTTAAGCTTCTTTGAGAAGCTTTGACCCTCTCTTGAGGCTTCTCCACGAAGTCTTGGCTCTTCTCCTCTATAAAACCAACACTCCCCCTCCATTTGCAAGGGTTAGAAAAACCAACCAAGGCATATGCACTCCACCCTCCATATCTCTCTCATCCAAGCTCAAATATCCCATTGTTCTTGGCCATTACACCACACCTCAGAGCCTACCACCTCCACCATCCATTCAAGCACCTTAGAGCTGATTTTTAGAGGTTGAAGACTCACTAATTTGGTCCAGAAGCTGCTGGCCTTCTTCCCTTCAAGGGTAAGTCTCCATTTCCCTCATTTTGACATTGTTTTGCTCCATAGTTTAGCCCTATTCGCAAGCATTTTTTGGACTTCGACATAAACTAAAAAAAGTCTTGTTTTGAGCTCCTCTTCAAGTTTTTCAAGATCATTTTTTTGTTCGGGGTCATCTACCCCCTTTCATGCTTCATTTCCTCATGCTTTGAGCCATGCATTTGAGCATTTGGATTGGCCTCGGTTTGGCCTTTTAGCCACTGAAATCTAGTGGATTTTCAGGGGCTTAGATGTGTTTTTGAGCCCTAAAATCAGAGAGGGGTAACCCTCTCACCCCTTGTTCTCTTTACTAGCCTTGTTGGCCTTCCAATGGAGCTCCATTTTGCATGTTGAGAAGTCTTGTTTCAAGCCATTATTTGTGAGTTTCAAGGTCTGCCTTGACTTTGTCTGGAGCCCTTTTGGCCATATTTTGTGTCTTTGATGCATGTGTAGAACAATCTCATTCAAGGCCTTTCAAAGGGGCCTTTATTTGCATGTTTCCTAGACCCCTTTTAGGCTCTTTTTAGTGGGTTTTAGGACCCTCAGAACCTCTTTCCAAAGGTGGTTTTGCCATTGTGTGTGTCCATCATGCATGTGTAGAACAACCCCCTTATTGGCCTTTCAAAGGAACCAATCATTCTTGCATGCATTGACTGAGTTTCAGTGATTATTTGGGCATATTTTGGCATGGCATACTTCTGTTTTTGGCTGTTTTGGTGAGCCTTCATATGCTCTATATAGTTGTAATGTAACTCATAATTCACTAGCTTGCTTAGCTTGCTTTGCATGCTTTGTTGACCCTTGATTTTAACACTTTTTGGCCATGCCTTAAACTGATATTGTGCTTATTTTGGACTGCCCTAGCTCTGTTTTTGGATCTCATGGTTGAATAATGTTGGTTTTGCAAGCTTGTAGTTCAATACCCATGCTTAACTTTAAGTTTCGAGGTTCATTCCATGCATATACTGAGGTGTGTTCATGTTTTGGGCTCATTATACATCATATTTTAGAGCTTGTTTGAATGCCATATTGCCATGTTTTGTACTCTTTAAATGTGTTTGAGAATCGGACTTGTATGCCTTGTTTTCGGACCGTTGAATGAGCCCTATTTCGTTGCATTCCGAGCCATCATTTTAGGCCATTTTCCCACTGTTTCAAACCTGCCTAGAGTCTGTTTGGGGTTGGTTTTTCCTTTGGTGCATTGCTTTGGGTACCTCTAGTGTAACGCACTTCACTAGTTTTGGTACCCGGGCCCCATAGCTTGCATTGTGTGCCATATTTGCATGTTTCGGGACCATATTTTATGCCATTTCAGAGCTGTATCATGTGTCATTTTATGCCATGTTTCATCCTTTACCATGCTTTGGTAGAGTGGCATTTGATGCCTTAGGATCGGCCTTGCATCGTGCATGTTTGCATGTGTTTCGGTTGCCTCATTTCCATCACATGGCCACTAATTTGAGTGTGGCTGAGGTCCACTCATATTGGTTTAAGTCCACCTTGCATTGTGTATGCCATGTTGCAATGTGTTGTGCATGTTATGTTGTTAGCATTGTGTATGCCATGTCATTCCTCGCATCGTGTATACTAGGTTGTTAGTAGCATTGTGTATGCCATGTCATTCCTCGCATCGTGTATGCTAGGTTGTTAGTCGCATTGAGTATGCCATGGGTTGTTAGTCACATTTAGTTCATGAGCATTATGCATGCCATGTAGTGTTAGCATTGTATATGCTAGGTGCATGTTTGCATTTTCATCCCTTGCATGTTTGCGTCATTTAGTGGCATTGCATCTAGGATTGCATGTTAGAATTGCATTCATGCATATCATGCATATTGCATTGTGTTTGGAGTAGGGTTTAGTCCAAACACGGGAAACGAGGGACGTTTTGTACTCCAAGTGACGAAACGTGCCTCGATTCCCAGTCGCCGATGCTCCGGATTATCCATGATGGAGTTTAGGCCTTGTTGCGTTCATATGTGCATTCATTTCACACCGAGTCACGCAATTCGATTCCTCGGCCATCATGCATCGAGATGCGTGATTGGTGGCACGAGGATTGAGGACCACACTCCCTAGAGCTTCTGCAATGACGGGGAGAGTGGTTGTGCACACATGTGTTGCAAATACCTTACTTTCTCTTTCTCTTGCCTTTGTTGCAGAAAAACCAGAAACTGGGGGCAAGAACTGGTCGGCCGACCACCTTTTCTGGCAAGCCGACCACCCCTTTTGGTTTTTCCCACATAAACTGGTCGGTGGGTGGTCTCCAAGCCCAATAGCTGGTCGGTGGCCCTCCCACAGCTCCCAGAGTGGAGTTTTAGCCTCTCGGAGCTTTGTGCAAGTTTCTGGATTCAATTGCAAACAAAGGGGAGTCAAGGCATCGCGATGGAATTTACCGACAAGGCAAATTGAGCATGCATACACCCTCCATCATTCCGAGCAGCGCTGAGGCAATCCATTGCACGTAGCATAGCATGCTAGTTTACTTTGTTCACCTAGTTCATTTGTTAAGTAATTAGTATTGTGTAATAATTCGTTATTTATTTTGGTTGTGTAATATTCATTCGGACCCTCAGAGCGAGGGCACAATTGTAATAAGTGTGCGTGTGTGTGATGTATGTCTTCCAACCCCACGTCTTTCTCTCTTTTATTTACCAGCTTATGATGGTTAGATTAGGGCATGTTTCAATTAGCATACTTATGCTTGCATGTTTGCATCATTCATCTGTCTTGCATGCACCGGGCTCGGCGCATCATACTAACTGCATCGTATTTCAATTCCGAGTTGAATACTTGATAGTTATAGCATTCCACACGCCATATGTAGAATAGCTGAGCCTATTTTAGTTGCATTTTGCATGTGTTGCATTAGGCATTTCTGTATAGTTAGGATCCATGCATGTTTTCTAATTAGTTTCTTTCTTTGGCTTGGAATACTCGGTAAGTATTTATGCTTTAGCATCCTTGCATGCGTGTGAGTGACTGCCATGATAGCATGCTTACCATGAGGCTAACTGCTTATGTGATATAACTGCCTGAATACCTGTGGGTGAAGGTTGGGTTATTTGGATTGGAACAACTCATCGACTGTGAGTTTTAAGCCCACTTGAGAGTGGCAAAATCATGTTTTCTAAACCCACCTGAGGGTGGCAAATCCACATTTTAGCCTACTTGTGAGTAGCAAACCGCTTTCAAAAACAAACATGAGATGTTTTGTTCCAATTCAGGCGATCCGGTCTATATTTGTTTGTTGTGCGCATCACGTAGTAAATCTAGGCTAATAACCGGAATAAGAGCACATAATGTTTTCAAAACTCGATATCATGGTTAGTAGAAGCCGATCTTTGATCGGACGAGCGAGGGTGCTCACGAAGTGACCTTCCCCAATCGTACCCAAGTTCCCGAGCTGAGGCAACTTTGGTGATGACGGACACGTGGCCTTAGGCAATGAGTCAGGGTTTCCTAAATTTCCCAAAATAAAATATTTAGGTAGCGACTCTGTATCTGGCAAAGCAGTCCATGTTTGGCACTTCTTTCAAAAAAATCTATTTTCAAAAACGATTTGCCAGATTTGGACTCTTTGATGATCCTTTGGTCTTGCATTGCACTCTGCGAGATTAGATACAGGACCGTGACATTTGAGTCCTGAACTGTAGTGAGCCCATATGATCAAAACGGGGGTTCCCTCCCGGGGCGTTCGGGGACGTCTACACATACCTCCAGCACCCATTGAGAGGCAATGAATCTATTTTAAGAAAACTGTGGTATTACACAAGTTTCAATTTGCTTCTTTTCTTATTGTTTATTCTTTAATTTTTCAAAATTTAGTTTACCTCGACGAGTTTTAATCTTTAGTTATCCATGTTAATAATTTGTTCTTTTAGTAATTTAATCTAATTTATTTTTGTATTTAGTTGTGTCCTTTATTCTGCATTTCATCCTTTAATAAAAAAAATTTATTTTGTCATTTCTAGTTAATTTATTTAATATATTTTTCTTGTATTATTATGAAAAAATACTAACACTTTTTCTCTCCATTTTATTTTCTTTTTTATCAAAATGATTTTTTCATTTCTATTTAATTTATTCTTTGTCTTTCACACACACCAAAAAACTTCTAAGAGAAGCTTTCTAATTTATATAATATTAAAATAAGAGAAATAAACTTTTGCCACAAATGAGAGTCATTGGTGCAGCCCACCCAATTAAGGAGGGACACCAACTTTGTTGTGTTTGAATTGTGATTATGGTCTTGTTTGGAACAGACTATTTTTGTAATTTTTTAATTTTTTGACTAAAATATGAGATAAAAAATATTAGTATGTTTGGAATGACTTTTTGATTTTTTACAAAAAATGTGCAAAAATAGAGAGAAAAGAGAATTTTTGACTTTTTAGTATAGGTTATAAGCTTTTTAATTTTTTAATAACTTTTTAACTGTTAAGTTAAAATAAATACATGCTAAACGAGACCTGAGTTGAGAGAAGAAAAAAGTTATTGTAGTTTTTTAACAATAAATAATAAATAAAAAGGACGTGTGTCATTTTATTTTATTTATTTCATATTCAGAGGGATAATTTAGATTTTATAAATTATTTATAAAGAATAATTTTGATTTCTTGATTTCACTATTTTTTACGAGAAATAAAATTTGAGTTCTAAAGCATTTCTCGTCTTTACAATTTTCCTTCATTTTTCACTACTGATCATCTTTTAAACTTTACAAACAAGTAACGGGAAATCTTTTTCTCTCCATTTTATTTTCTTTTTTCATCAAATCCTTAAATCCATATGGGTTAAAGTTGCATGCTCGTTAGGTTATTATAATATTTTTTTTTCAATAAAAAATAAATTTATTGATGTAAGACAAACGTATATAAGGGAACTATATATATTTATGCACTAGTTGTGGATGGAAATGCAATGTGTTTGCCATTTTACGTACATTATTGGTATTTAGTGCTTATTGAATGTGACAGTTATTAAATGAGGAGGACATTATTTGGATATAGTATTCACACCAAATGAAATGTACATCTTATATAATAAAATGGATATTTATGTAAATTCAAACCCATCCACATAAAAAATCATAGAACGAGACTTCATTTATTTATCAACTAAATGAAACAAACATTGATATTTGATACATAATAATGTAGACAAAGAAATATACCAACCAACCACGGATATATTTATCTATAATTTGCTAGAGCTATAATTTGGGTTACATAATTTGAAACAACTATTCAATTCATTACATGATGATGAACTTTATCTTTTTCATAACGTCAATCTCTAATTCGAATTTACCTTCTTCTTATCATTGCTCTTTTTAATGGCTAAAACTACTGTTTTCACCATCTGTTCCTTCACCGACGTCTTCGAATGAGATTTCACGCTAGCTGGTTGGCTTTTAACCCTCTCTCTCTCTCTCTCTCTCTCTCTCTCTCTCTCTCTCTCTCTCTCTCTCTCTCTCTCTCTCTCTCTCTGTGTGTGTGTGTGTTGTGTGTTTTCTGTTGTTTTGGTGCTTCTCTAGAGGGAAACATGGTCATGTATTTATAAACATGGGAGGTTTCTTCTTCTCCTTCTCTCTTTTCTTTTCTTTTTTTTTTTTTCTTTTTTCTTATCTTTGGATTGTTTGCCTGTTAACACAATGCTGAAAAAACCATACAATTTACAAATGATTGTGAAGCCAAGTTGAAAGACATATCAATGTGTATGTCTCTGACCAAGTTTAGAGAATTATCTTTTGTGTGAGTTTGTTTGAGAAGCCCAATGGAAAGGCAGACCTTGGGTGTGGGTATGGGTGTGGGTGTGGGTGTGGGTGTGGGTGTGTTAGGTCAATTTTGTGTAATGACTCACCAAAATAGCTAAACTCAAGAAAATGGGAATTATAGTATATTGCTTATATGAATTTTTATTAAGTAGTACTATAAAAATAGAAAAATCATATAAAAAATTTAATGCAGAATGATGCAATAAGTTTTAATTTTATCACTTCAAATCAAAATGGCTGCCACTTCGACTTATATTTTTAAAAGAAAAATGTTATGAACCCCACTAAAGTACCTCAAATTTACTCCGAATGAGAGTTGCGTGTTTGAAATTAAATTTGTATAGTGTGAGATTTATGTATAGAATAAATCTAAACCATAAGATAACAGTTTTAGATAATTTCTAGATAGTTAAGTCTAAATTTGTAATATTACTGTTTTTAAAAATATCACTGTTCAACTAAAAATTATATAAAAATATCATTTTTTTTTTCTCATTTTTAGTCATTGTGTGAAAACACAATTGAAAGAGCCATATCTCGAGGGGTTGTGTGTGTGCATTTGTGTGGGTTTGTGAAGTCAAATAAAATATAGATCAATGTATTTTTAGTCATCTGTCTATTTTCGTTAAGTAAAACTGACGGAAAAAAATATATAATTTAGTCATTAAATTCAATGAAAAATAGTATTTTAAATATATAATTCTCATTGAGTTTAATGGTTTAAATATTATTTTTTCATCAGTTTTACTTGATGAAAATAAACAAATAATTTGTATTGAAAATAAATCAAAAAATTAAAATTTTTAAATTGATAAAACTAAAAAATTAGAGTTTATTTTGTTACATTGGTCAAACCCTATAGTTTTTTTTATTTATTTATAATTTCTCTTAATTTTTTTAATACAATTTTTCTGTTTATATTGTACTTGAGTTTGACTCACCACAAACCAATAATCAAACTTAATAAAAAGCCAACATAAATTTATAATTGATCCAATCAAAGTTTTTCTTAATTATAATTAATATTTTGTAAGTTGAAACCGTGACACATTGGTTAATGATTTTTTCATTATTTTGTTTCTTTCTTATTTTAGGTTATTGCACATTCATCGTAACTAACATGAAAAATAGGATGAAACATCATGAAACTTACCTCTAAGGGATTTTGTTTGGAAAATGTGTAGGACATTATTTCTTCATTTGATTAGCATGAAAAATAAACGCAAGAATAAAGTATAATTAAAAAAAATAAGAAAGATTTTAACCTTTGGATGTGATTATCCTTCATCTTAGGTCTTGTTTGGCATGTAATAGTTTTAACTTAAAAGTCAAAAAGCTATTAAAAAAACCAAAAAGCCTATAACCCAATGGCAGAGCCAAAAAATTAAATCAGAGGGGGCACTTACTAGTTATAACATTAAAAAATTTTACAAAAATATTTCACATAAATTTTTATGATTGACTTCAAGAAAAATAAAATATATATATATATATATTATTTGTAATTAGTATATCATGAACAATATAAAAAAAAAGATGGAATAAGTTTTAAAATAAATTATATTATGATAAATTAAATTTTTATAGAAAATTTCAATAAAAATTCAATATAATAATAATACTACGTCATCAATGACATATGATATCACCAACCAATAGTAAAGAAACACATAAAGAATAAACCCCACATGTCAAATATAACTAACAATTCAATAAATTTTAAATTTTCATTGAGATTAATTATAATTGTATGTCAATAATAATATATATCACCATTGTATTGAAAATTTCAAAAATAATAATATAACTTATCGTAATATCTTTATTTTCAATATAAAAAAAATCATTATTATTCTCATAATTTTAAAAATGTCATTGATATTTCACTCTAAATAATATTTTATAATTTTTTATTTAAAATATTTTTTTTATGTTTACAAAAAAAAAAAATTATTCCAAAACCTAGGGGGGCACGTGACCTCCCTGGACTAGTTGTGGCTCTGCCACTGCTATAACCTATACCAAAAAATTAAAGATTTTCTTTTTTTTTTGTATTTTTTACACATTTTCATAAATAAAAAAAAACTAAAAAGTCATTCAAAACATACTAATTTTTTTAACATTATATTTTAGCCAAAAAGTCGAAAAGTTACTAAAATAGTCTGTTCCCAAACGACGCCTTATTGTTCATTTTTTTACCATCTTAAAAATAATAATAATAAATAATTGTTCATTTAAATTGGAGATAATTAATATACCAATGAAATTAATTTTTCCTTTTCTTTTGTGTTTTTCTTCATTTTCCAAATACCAGTTATAGGGTAGCATTAGTTAGGTTGCTCATTTTTAATGAACAAAATCTCTAATGAGAAATGTTATGTATCCCAAATATTCTGTCAAATATTTTACCAAACCTCTCACATGGGGTGAGACTCACACAAATCCATATGTGTGTGGGTCCTACACCCATGTGAGAGGTTTGGTAGAATATTTGGAATCCCTAGCATAACTCATCTCTAAAATATGTAATTTTGAGGTTTTGCATTGATAAGTTGCTTTAGTTATTTAGAGGAACTACAATACTACTATTTATTTTTTATTATAATTACAAAAAATAATACTTTTCATTTTACTTAACTATTTTTTTTTTTTATTTGGGAAATTTGGCAAAACCCCCTTCATTAGACCCTTCTTTGGTGAAAATGACAATCCATAAAATTTTCCTCCATAAGCTCCTTCACTTGGAGTCTCATACGTGATTAAGGATACAAAAATATTTTTCTATTTCCTTTTGGACAATCTTGCATTTCTCTGTGTGTGTGTGTGTAAGAGAGAGTGAGAGAGAGAGAGAGAGGAGTTACTAACGACGAAGGTGTTCACGTGTCAAGCAACCAATGAGTTTTGTCGATTTAGAGCATCACTCTGAACATTCTGTTCTTTTTTTGGAGCATCACTCTAAACATTCTGTTCTTTTTTTTTTTTTTTTTTGACTTTGTTTCACAAAGAGAAAAGTACGAGAGAGAGAGAGAGAGGAGGTTTATGCAATTGCAAATAAAAAGTTCAAAAAATTGAGAGTACAGCATATGTGAATTGTAGACAAGCAGAGATAGCAAAGTGTAGCACTGTGGAGAGAGGGTTTACGCAATTGCAAATAGAAAGTTCAAAAAATTGAGAGTATGACATATGTGAGTTGTAAACAAGCAGAGATAGCAAAGTGTAGCACTGTGAAAAGAGGGTTTACGCAATTGCAAATAGAAAGTTCAAAAAATTGAGAGTATAACATATGTGAGTTGTAGACAAATAGAGATAGCAAAGTGTAGCACTATGGAGAGAGGGTTTACGCAATTGCAAATAGAAAGTTCAAAAAATTGTGAGTATAATATGTGAGTTGTAGACAAGCAGAGATAGCAAAGTGTAGTACTGTGGAGAGTGCTTCTCTCTGTCTCTCTCTCTCTCTAAAACTCACCGCTCTCTACGAAAGGTTTTTTTGCAAAATTGTTGGAGGAGTGAAGAAGAATCAACCATGAATAGCCACAACAATCCAAACTCTTTTGACAAGGAACAAGTCGATCCATTTTCTCTGTGATTAAGTACCCTACGAGTATGGGTTTTAATTTCTGGTAGTAGTGTGAGTTCATATGTAGGAAGAGTCGTACTCTATTTTTATTGTTGATGCCCTATTTAGAGCAGACAATAAAATGTTACTGTCAATCAAAGTAATACTTTACTGTGAAAAAAGAGTAACATGTTACTGTTCACGTCAATTTTAACGGTAATTTTTTTTTAAAAAAAAAATTCGTAGTCAACTATGATCTTATTTGATAAATCTTGATGAGAGGATTCTAAAAATACTAATTATTTTATTGAAAATCGACATCTTGATCAAAAGTTATATCATTTTAAAATTTAAAATATTAAATTAGTCACCAAGGATATTTTCGTAATAGTAGTGTGTTGGATTTTTCAAGAAATTTTTTTTGTACTTCTCCTTAATACATTAAAGTTTTATTATGAGGGAAGTTTGACCAAATCCCTCTTTCTATTTACATCCTCCAGCAATGCTTTTTTACTTTATTTATTTATACAAAAACTGTTTAAAGGGTCAGTTTGGAATTTTTTTTTTTTTTTTTTTTTGTGGTTAAAATAGCTTGTAGTATAACTAGTCTATTGAAGAGAGTAAAATATGACGAGGCTAATATAATAGGCAACACGTTTTTCTTAAAAAGGCTATTGAAAATGTTTGCGTTGAGCATAATGTCTAAGAAATATGATTGGTTAATAATTAGAAAAAAATATGTAACGCCCTCAAAATAATAACATTAAAACCCATCAACTTAGACATGCATTGATACAAAGAAACCAATCATCTTTCCATTAATCTGAATAGTTCTTACAAAAGTATTACATGTTAACAACAAAAGCAAATGTCCTACGGGCTTACAACTTTCCAAGTTAACACTTGGTTACAAAAAGAAGAGTGCTAACTCAATACATAGTAAGCCATTGGCTTGAATTTACATGTAATACATCAAAAGAAAGCAAATAGCAAGCAGTCTGTCTGCCTCTAGCCTCCCTAGCTATGTCCTTGGAGGTGGCATGCTACCTGTACCTGAAAATTATGTCCCATAAAGGGTGAGCCACAGCCCAGTAGAAATACACTAAACCAGCCATGAACAATGACTAAAAGATTAGCAGTTGATAGATGGTCAATACAGATACATCCACGTATATCACATTTCGATTTCATGACATTAAGTCCATGTTACATTTCATTTCCCATGTCTTTTCCAACTTTGAGTTTGTAAACAAGGCTCAACACCTAGCCAAATAACTTAATGAGATTTAGACTCATCTATAAAACACTTTCAAAATTCATGAGGGATACACATTTTAATGTTGTATCAATAACACATAAACCATTCTCACACTTTGCGAAAGATACACATTTCGGTGCTGTATCAACATAACATAGAATCACTTCTATACTTTACAATTGATAACGATATACATTTTAGTGCTATATCAAATCAATTCAAACATTTCCATAACCAACACTTGATACACATTGTAGTGTTGTATCAATGTCACACAAAATCCGATTTAGAGGTCCATCCCGTATCTTCCCCTAAACCGTGGAGTACATCCCCCATCTCCTCCCACACAACACATGTATATAAACATAGATCATATACAATCAATCAATACATAGAATTAATGTATTATTCCAGTTGCTATATTCAATAGCATACTCAATCGATTAGTTTTAGTTTGCCTAATCATCATGCAGTGTCTACAACAATCAAGACTATCCTCCACCGATAGCCCAAAGCAGTTATTTCTATACTGAAAATAAATGCACCAAATGGATATATAATCAACATTTGAACTAGGTGAGCGATGAACGAATCAAACTACACCCTTTAATCCCATACACATCCAATTCCAACATTCTCAATTTAATTCTTCTTTTCTTCAAATTAATTATACCAATTAATTTATCAATGTAATTAGAGCATTTCCCATAATTAACATCACAACCCTAAGGTTCCATTTTCACCAATAATTCAACATTGATCTCATTTCTCTATGCCAAACATGCATATAAGTTTACATAAACAAAACCCCAACTTTTGAAAAATTACACAAAGGCCCAAACTTTCTCAAAATTGCCCAACAACCCCCAACTCATCAAAATACTAAAATTCAAAGACAAAACTCATGAGAAGGAGTAGGATATCCCTACCTCGAAGTTAGAGCTCAAACGGGAAGTTGAAGAAAACCAAAATGCTCCAAACTCAAAGATTCACGGATCAAAATGGAGCCCTCGACGATCCACAAACTTTTTACAAAGGCCGGAGGATAGTGAGACACTCTAACTAGATCAAACCCTAGAGAGAAGGGAGTTTCTAGAGAGAGGAGCTCTTAAAATATCTTTTTAGAAACTCGCTCGAGCGTAAAAATCACACCTGCAGAAGTGTTGCAGGGACACGAAATACTGGGAGTGTGCAATCTCCGCTCGAGCGCAACAAGGCCTGCTCGAGCGGAACGACCAAAAACCTGGCAACAAGAATTTTAGACCAAGGTTCAACCCACCTATTCGGAACATGCCCAACACATCCTAAAACTCAAACGAATAGAATTAAAGGACGACAACAAGATAGATACAACTACCAACTCCACGGAACCGAGTCCGGAATACAACAGAACAGTAAAGGGACAACCGGGATCACTATAAAATATGGGAGAGAAACTTGTCTTATATATTCTAATTGATTGTCATATTATTAAATTTAAAAAATAAGTCTAATTTTTGAATTAAAATAACAATGTCCTATTTTCTATCGTTGATGTTTTCTTCTTTCTTTTTTTTGTTTTTAATACATTCAATAAACAATGAGATATGCCGATGAAAATAGGATCCAAAAAAGAGTTTTAAGAACTTAAAATTAAACTCCTTTCAATTATCTTGAAATTAAACTCTTTTCAATTATCTAGAAAATTTGGATTTTTCTTTTAAAAAACTGAAATAATCACTTATCATAAAATAAACTCTTGTTTTGGGCAAGGTTTCCCCTTCGGATGATAATTTTTTTCCATTTTTTTGTTCAAATTATCTCATTATTATTGTATAAATTGTCTTTATACATATATCTCACTTAATAATTTTAAAATAATGAATCAAATAGAGTGGAGGCTAATCTTGTGTCAGACAAAGTATGTGTCTAACAACTTCCCAATTTGTTACGTTCATTAATAATGGTGGACTAGTCTCTTACCAATGGTGTTATCATGAAATATTTTTCTTTAAAATCAAGTGATGGCTCGAGTTTTGAAATTTTAGTCATTTAAGCTATGTGAGGATCGAATAAAGATCTATAAATATTGTAGATCTATTAAGTTGTTAAATACCATGTATATATGGAGTATGGAGTTATTATTAGTATTCCAATAATTTTATGCTAGTGTTTTGCCCTCCTAATAGCAATGATTATGAATTTACATGGCTCTGAAGAGAGAGATTTGGGCACTGAAAGGTTCATTTATGAGTTACATATTTCTGCACGAGATAAATTTAGTAAAATTAGAGTTGCTTGCTTGTTGGAGGGGACTTCGTGACTTCATTTATTTATCAAATATATGAAACAAACATAAATACATAATGTAACAATAATTAACATAACAACTCACTTTTGTCCCTAAAAAAAATTAAAAATTAAAAAAAAAAGGAAAAAAAAAAGATACATAATGTAGACACCAATATACCAACCAAGCAGCAACTAGTGTGTGTAATTCCTAGAGTTATTTCTATTGGGTTACATAATTTGAACTAGTAACTTTATTTCTTCTTGTCTTTCGCCTTTTAAATGGTAGAAAGTATAGATTGCGCCATCTTTTCTTTCACTGTCGTCTTCGGTGCCGGAATCACACTAGTTTTATCTTTGTCTGACATTTTTTCTCAACTCTCTCTCTCTCTCTCTCTATGAATTGTATGTTGCATTTTGCTGTGGTGAATGATGGGGATATCTATAGGCGCGAAATTCTTTTTTTTTTTCTTTTAAACTTTTTATTGGCTTGATTGTGGGTATGGGTGTGGGTGTGTGAAACCAAGCTGAAAGAACTATGCCAATGTGTATGTGTTTGACCAAGTTAATTGGTCTATCTATTGTATCAGTGTGCGTTTTTGAGAAAAAAAAAAATTTTGGGGGGCCGGGGGGGAGGGGTTGGATTCAGTGATATTTTTATAAAATAATATAAGATTATTGAAAAAAATTAAGATTTTAATTATTAATATTTATAAAATTTATCATTAATCTATTTTTTTTTTAATTTTATGAGAGAGCTAGTTGAAAGACCCACCACAGTGTGGGTGTCTTAGGTGACTCCGTTTCTTGACAACAAAGAAATAACAAAACTTAAGAAAGATACCTTGCCAACATGAATTTTTAATGAATAGTAATACTTTTAACAGAAAAATTGCAGAGTTTGATTTTGTAATATTAGAATGGGTTATATCCCTCTAAATTGATCCTATGTATCCTTTTTTTCTTTCTTTCTTTTTTTTTTAATAAAACTTTTTTTTGGTGAGCAAAAAAAAAAATATTAACAGAAAAATTAATACAAAATCATGTAAAATTTTGAAATGTGTTCACTTTAAAAAGTAAATGTCCATATGATGTGTGATAGTGTGTGGAGGTGTGGATTTGTGAAGCCGAGAGTTAACTGACCTTAGTCAATGTGGCCTACCTTGTGTGTTTGAGAAGCCTAGTTGAAAGGCCCACCTCTGTGTTAGTAGTGTTTGACGAGATAGAAGCCCATTTAAAAGATCCATTTGAGGTGTGGGTGACTCAATTTTATATAATGACCAATCAATAATAGTAATAATAATAATAATAATATATTCACAATATAGTCTCTTTGAATGAATGGGGTGCTCCTTTCCAATTCCAAGATTTACCTGGTCATACAATTCAATATAGTTATTATGATTTTATTGACGCCTAGTTCAAAGTTCTCCTGTATCAAAATGAGTCAAACAGTCACTCTTGGTTCCTCCAATTTGATCATAAATTCAAATCAGAATTCCCCACTTGGTTTCTCCGTTGGTGGACTCAATATGTTTAGTGCTATTTCCTCCTTCCTGCTTCCGCCTCCTTTTGATATCAGAGCCAAGTTGATATTGATCTGTCTTGCTTATTGACGTGCTATTCCTATTTAATCAATTATGCTCCTTTTCTCTAGAAAATTGTTTGCAGTCCTCTTAATCTGTCAAAAACTTTATCTGTGTATTTTCACTTTGTTATTAGCCACCCACCTTTCGTCCCAGGTCCTAGGTAAGTCCTTTGGTTAGGCAGTATTGGATACATAAGGGTTTTTCGGAATGGGTATGTGTGAACACATCATATGAGAAAACATGATAAGTTTGGACAATGTATTAAGCTCAGAAAGGGAAAAATGAGTCGATTATTTAGAAGTAACTATTCTGTTAGCTCTAGGTCAACAACACTGCCCTCTATACGTAATCAAGGTTTAGTAATTAATGAAGAGGATGTAAAAATACAAAATGATAAAATTGATTGAGTTGGAATATACCACAATTACTCATTAAAGAAATATATAAAACTACTTTTATGCAGTCTACATTTCATGTAAATCTTCATGTTAAAACTCTAGAACAAGTTTATGCTTTAGAAAAACTTAGGGAAACATGTCAATTACTTGATACTAATACTATTAAACGTCATTTAAAAACTGGTCATAATTTTATTCATTTAGGATTAATTCAAGTTGGAATCAAACCATTAACTAAACAAGGTAAAAATACTTCTTTTTTATTATGTTTACGAGATGCTCGTTTTCTTGATTATAATGATAGTTTAACGGGTATGATGGAAACTGGTCTCCACAGAGGACCCGCTCATTTTAATTGTTTTCCTGATTTTACTCTTAGTCTTAGAAATCCACATATATTAGATGTTTTAACTTTAAATATTCAGTTAAATGATTCTTTTACAAATATGAAAGAAAAAGTTCATAATATTGCATTAATTTACCGTGTTTATTACAAATGTATTAAAACTAATTTAAATGTTCAAGCTTTACAAAAAAGTCCAAAAGACAAGACTTTACTGATTCAAAGTAGTAGTAATGATATTAATATAAATATTCCTAAAATGATTGAATGGAAAAATATTACTCTCACAGATCAATGGGTTACAGTCAATGAAAATTACTAGCATAATCAAAAACAGTTTACTAGTCAAGATGTCCAAGATATTCAACAATTTACTAATGGCTCAGTTAGAATTAAATTTAATAGATGTACTCAATCCTCTAGACATAGTACTTCTAGTATACCTACTGAAATTGAAACAGAAGATGAAATATTTAATACACCACTATTTAGGAAAAACAGTCAAATCCATATTGGTCAAACTTCACATAGTAAAATGAAAGGAGTAGATGATTCTGCAACTTCCCAGATTAGTAAACCTGTCTATTCAAGTTATACTCATCTT
The DNA here is from genome assembly GCF_055761805.1 of Camellia sinensis. Taxonomy (NCBI): domain Eukaryota; kingdom Viridiplantae; phylum Streptophyta; class Magnoliopsida; order Ericales; family Theaceae; genus Camellia; species Camellia sinensis. The sequence goes on from NC_138966.1 coordinate 119,208,890, forward strand.
CCTGAAGAGCACACTGTCTCTCAGGATTCACCAACACAAACTGACTTTGAAGTCATACCTCCAATAAACCCCCAATTATTAACTATTAGTAAACATTTTGTTCCTGACTTAGATAAATTACATACTGAATTTAAATCTAAAAATAAAAAAATCAAACGCTAAGCTTATAGACTTAAATATGATCCTAGCCAACAATCCAAAATTACTCACAAATGGTATAAGTTTATGACTGAACATAGTATAGAAGTTCCTTTCTTTGAATACTTAGAAAATTATTACAAAAAAAGTTAATACAATTACAAAAATCAAACGGAAAACTTCTTCTAATACTACTGTTAGTTCTAGTCATCCTCCTCTAGCCACCATAATTATAGAACACCAAGGTTCTGTTATAAATGCTTCTCCATTTAAGTTAGCTGGTAATGACACTGAATTAAAAAAATTTATTGAATAAAACAATTATACTAATCAATGTTTAAATACAATTAGTAAACAGTTAGATAAAATAGAAACTAATTTAGATGAATATACACCGGGCCATTCCTCCAAACAATCTTTAGACAAGCCTTTAATTAATTTGCCTAGTCAACGTTCCAAAAGAGATAGTCTAGTTACTCAGGATAGTTCTACTATTAAAATCATAGAGCAATTATTCACTAAGTTAGCCTCTCTTTCAAATGAAAAAGCCGCTTCTCCTTCAACTGAAAAAGGTCATACTGTATTAAACCAACAACCTACTTCAGATATTATTTCTCATCAATCAGAAACCGACACATCTGACAATGAAATTAATCTTTTAGCTCAGCAATTTCAATCTTCTAATCTTAATCGAATTACTTGTCCTAAAGTAAATCCTACAACTCTTACAAAAAATTGGTACTCTAGACTTACTCCCCCTGATCTCTAATATGAAGAAACCAATCTTAATAATCAATTTTTTGTCTCTGCTAAGAAATTATATGAATGGACTATAGATGGTCTTAGTGAAGATCAAATCCTTCAAAAATTAAACCATTTATCCATGGTTGCCAATAGTTATCTTAGTAACTACCCAGATTATACTCAACCTGAAATTGTTTCATTAATAACCTCTGGCTTTACTGGTATGTTAAAATCTTGGTCAGAAAAATATCTCATTGAAGATCAAAGAGAATCTATTTTACATGCAAGTCAAAAAGATGAAAATTATTTACCCATATTTGATGAAACAATTGGCTATTATAAACCTGATGGTATCAATACCCTAATCTATACTATAGTTAAACATTTTATTGGCACGCCTACTAATATCTATTCTAGAATACATGATCAACTTAGTAACCTTACTTGTCCAACATTAAGTGATTTTCGATGGTATAAAGATGTTTTTACATCCAGAGTAATGCAACACGAAGATTGTACTAAATCATTTTGGAAAGAAAAATTTATTAATGGTCTACCTAGTCTTTTTGCTCATAAAATTAGAGATGTTCTTAGTCAACCAACTAGAATAATTGAATATGATAACTTAACCTATGGTGATATAATTAATACTATCCAAAAAGAAGGATTAAAAATGTTTATTGATTTAAAACTTAGTCAAAAAGCTGCAAAAAATAAACATAAAGCTAAGTATGAACTAGGCAACTTTTGTGACAAATATGGCCTACCTCCTATAGCACCTTTTAAGAGAAAGTCCCAAAGAAATAAACAATTTTCTAAAAAATCAAGTCATAAATATCGCAAGAGATACTCAAATTATAAGTCCCTTGATAAGTATTATGATAAACCAAAATCTCATCATAAATCTAAATCCTTTAAAAAATCAAAATCTAAATTTCCTTCTAAATCTCCTTCTAATATTACCTGTTATAATTTTGAAAAAAAGGGGTCATTATTCCAATAAGTGTAAAGAAAAACAAAAATTAAAAGATAAAGTTAATCAACTCCAAATAAATAATGAATCTAAAAATCAATTATTTGAAATCTTCCAGTTAAATCAATCTCCTAATATCTCCTCCTCTGACATACCCAACTAAAATGCCTCCTCTGATTACCATTCGCCTAGTGATACTTCTAATAGTAACGTTGAATTAGGATGTAATGATACCTGTTGTAAACCTATTAAACAAATCATTGTCCTTACTAAACAACATCAAGAAGAAATTGCTCTTATTGAATTAATTAGTAAATTAGATGATCCTGAATTAAAACAAAAATATACTGACAAATTAAAATCATTATTAATTAACAAAGATACTAAACTACAACATGACAAACCAATCATTAGCTTAACAAAAACTTTAGAAAGATTTAAAAATAAACAAAAAGAAGTCACTCTCCAAGATCTACAACAAGAAATTAATCAAATTAAACGTCTCATCAAAGATTTACAAATTAAAGATAAAATTTTAGAAAAAGAAATATATGTACTAAAAATTAATAAAAGTTTAGACAACTTTCAACAGAATGATGCCATCTCTTCTAATGAATCTAAAGGTACTAATGAAGATACTAATCCCGATAATATTCTGTTTGATAATCGATCCAATCCATCTGATAATCCTGAAAATAAAAGATTGAATCTTGTCAATAAAATTAATATTCAAAAATGGCATTCAAAAATCAAATTGGTTGTCAATGATTTTGAGTTAGAAGTTATCGCATTAGTAGATACTAGTGCTGATCTTAATTGTATTCAAGAAGGCTTACTCCCTACAAAATATTATCATAAAATAGGTGAACAATTAACTTCTGCTAATGGAAGCAAGATGCATATTAAATACAAATTACCAAAAGTCCATATTTGTCAAAATAATGTTTGTTTCAAAACATCATTTGTTTTAGTCAAAAATATGACTGATAAAGTTATTTTATGAATACCATTTATATTTCTACTCTATCCATTCACCACTTCTAACCAAGGAATAACTACTCGAGCCTTTGGCCAAACCATAACTTTCAAATTTTTATCTCCACCTGAAATTAAAGAATTAAACCAATTAAAAGACTGTTCTATTTCTAAAACTATTAATCGATTAACTCGCCAAATCAGATATCTTAAAGAAGAAGTAAATTATAAAAGAATTGAACGACAATTAACTGATCCTATTACTATTTCTCAAATTGAACAATTTAAACAAAAGTTAGAATCAACTGTTTGTTCTACTTTACCTACTGCATTTTGGCACAGAAAAAAACATTTAGTCACATTACCATATATTAAGGATTTTAATGAAAGACAAATTCCTACTAAATCTAGACCTATTCAAATAAATCATGAATTAGTTGAAATGTGTAAAAAAGAAATTAATGAATTACTACAGAACAAAATTATTAGTCATAGTAAGTCACCCGGGTCTTGTCTTGCCTTTTATGTTAATAAGAATGCTGTAACGCCCTCAAAATAATAACATTAAACCCATCAAATAAGGCATGCATTTTGCATATAAACTAACCACATTCCTTTATTCCTTAGAGTCTCATTACATAAGTATTACATGTTAACATCATAACAAAATGCCCTACAGGCTTACAGCTTTCCAAGTTAACACTTGGTTACAACAAAAGAGTACTAACTCGTTTACACATTAAGCCCTAGGCTTGAAGTTACATGTAATACATCAAAAGTTAAGCGACAAAAGTATGTCCGCCACTAGCCTCCCAGCTATGTCCTTGGAGGTGGCATGCTTCCTGCACCTGAAAATGATATTCCCATATAGGGTGAGCCACAGCCCAGTAGAAATACACTAAACCAACCATGGACAATGACTAAAATATTAGCAATTGATAGATGGTCAACACTGAAACATTCACATAAATTACACATTTATGTCATACAACTTATGAGTCTAAGTTACCTTTCATTTTTCCCTTTTTCAACCGATAAGCATGCTAGCTCTATCATTATTTCCACAGATATGTATAAAAAACTATATCTCACATTCAGATAAGCATAAAAGCTATATCCACATTCTCAACAGATATGTATAACAACAATATCCCACATTCACAGATAAGCATATAAGTTGTATCCACACTTCTCTAGACAAGCATATGAGCTGTGTCTACGGAGTTCATCCCCTATCTTCTCCCAACACTATCCGGTTTAGAGGTACATCCCCTATCTTCCCCTAAACCGCGGAGTACATCCCCTATCTCCTCTTCTACACATAACGTATACAAACACATTGGTTCTATATACAATCACCCAATACATACAATTAATGTATTCTATCAACCGTCATGTTCCATGACACACTTCATTGATTAGTTTTAGTTTACCTAATCATCATGCATTGTCTACAACAATCACGACTATCCTCCACCGATAGCCCAAAGCAGTTATTTCTAAACAGAAAATAAATGCACAATGGATATTCAATCAACATTTCATTTCTTCATTCTTCTCAATTAATTATCCCAATTAATTAAACAATGTAATTAGGCCATTATCCATAATTACCATTTCAACCCTTAGGTCCCATTTTCATCAATGATTTAACATTCATTCAATTTCTCTATGCCAAACATGCATTCAGGTTTATTATGAATAAAACCCCAACTTTTGTAAAATTACACAAAAGCCCCAAACTTTCACAAAATTACCAAACCAAGCCCAACATCTCAAAATACTAAAATTTAAAGACAAAATCCATAGAGAGGAGTAGGATATCCCTACCTTGAAGTTTTAGCCAAAAAGGAGATGAAGACTCGAAGATCAACTTGCTCCAAATCCAAACTTTTTCAGATTAAATCGAAGCTCTCAACGCCCTCTATCTTTTTAACAAAGGCCCTAGGCTAGATTCACCCCCTAGGGGGATCAAACCTTAGAGAGAGTGTAAGTGTAGGGAGAGAGAGGCTCGGATTTAGGGTTTAATCAAGGAAAGGGACTGAAAAAGTGATGTTTAAGACGTTGCTGTATGCTGATATAAAACACTCTCGCTCGAGCGAAGACTTGGTCGCTCGAGCGACCAGACACAGAAAACTCTCGCTCGAGCCAAGAAGTTCTCGATCGAGCGAAGAAAAATCCAGACCGCTCGAGCGAAGGAAGCTCGCTCGAGCCAAGAAAGACAGCTCTTAGGTCCAGAACCAGGTGCAACCGCTCGCTCGAGCGAGCCACTCTGGCTCGACCCACCAAACACGAACCCCACTCTCGCTCGAGCGACCAATTCCTCGCTCGAGCGAAGGTCCAAAAATCTGGGCAGCAACACTAGGCTCCCGAACACAACCAACCTGTAACAAACCTGCCTAACACATCCTATAACTCAAATATGAAATAACAAGGATGCAAACAAGATAATAAACAACAACCAACATCCACGGACACATGTCCGGATCACTGTACAACAAGGGTAAACCCGGGATCGCTATAACCTCCCCCCCTTAAAGAATTTCATCCCCGAAATTAAGCACAAGTTTTCAAAAACAAGTTTTCCTTCATTTTAAACAATGTTACACTTTAACATTCAACAATTCGACCCATTACCGGTCATCCCATCCCTTTAACAAGAGACATTTCACAATATGTAAATAACATATGTACTTTTAACATGCACCAACATTATGCACTAACTTTCCAATGTCAACAATATACTTAACACATATAATGTTACATTCAACTTCCATATGAGGCAAGTTCCAAACATACTCCCAATAACCAAAACATTTTCAATGTTTCACAACTTAAGACATATATAAAAGCTCTTAAGTTCAACAAAATGCAAAATTTAAATACAAGATTACATATCAACAAACAAGTCCGGATATTTCTCTCGGACTTCCAACTCACGTTCCCAAGTGGCTTCCTCCACTCCGTGATGTTTCCACAAGACTTTCACCAAAGGAATGGTCTTGCCACGCAGGACCTGATCCCGCCTATCCAAGACCCGAACCGGTCTCTCCTCATACGAGGCATCCTCATCTACCTCTAAATCAGTCCAATCCAACACATGTGATGGATCTGGCTCATACTTCCGAAGCATACTCACATGAAACACGTCATGCACTCCGGACAACTGCGGTGGTAAGGCTAATCGATAAGCAACCTCACCAATCCTCTCAAGGATCTCAAAAGGACCAATAAACCGAGGGGATAGCTTCCCACTCTTCCCAAACCTCATCAGGCCTCGCCTAGGTGATATCTTCAGAAAGACATGATCACCTACCTCAAACGCTAAAGGCCTCCTCCTACGGTCAGCATAACTCTTTTGTCGACTCTGGGCTGTAACAAGCCTCCTACGGATAAGCTCAACTTTCTCCGTCGTCTCCCTAACCAACTCCGGACCCAACAAAGGTGCATCACCCACCTCGGCCCAACACACTGGAGACCTACACGGTCGGCCATACAAGGCCTCAAACGGTGCCATACCGATGCTAGACTGAAAACTGTTGTTGTAGGCAAACTCTACCAATGGTAAGTGCCTCTCCCACGTCCCACTGAAGTCCAGGACACAACCCCGAAGCATATCCTCGAGGATCTGGATAGTACGCTCGGACTGCCCGTCAGTCTGAGGATGATAAGCCGTACTGAAGGTCAACCTAGTGCCCAAGGCACTCTGCAAACTCTGCCACAACCTAGCAGTAAAACGAGGATCTCTATCTGAGACGATCGTCACTGGGACCCCGTGCAATCTCACTATGTCCCGAATATACAAATCGGCAAGATGATCTACCGAATCTTTCACGCGCATAGGAATAAAGTGCGCCGACTTAGTCAACCGGTCTACAACCACCCAAATAGCATCACTACCCCGTTGAGTCCTCGGAAGACCTACAACGAAGTCCATAGTGACATGCTCCCACTTCCACTCGGCAATAGGCAAGGGTTGCAACAAACCCGCTGGTCTCTGATGCTCGGCCTTCACTTGCTGGCAAGTAAGGCACTTCGATACAAAAACAGCCACATCTCTCTTCATACCCCGCCACCAAAACTGGCGACCCAAATCCTGATACATCTTAGTACCTCCCGGATGCACCGCAAGGCGCGAATGATGAAACTCTCGGAGTACTTCCTCACGGCAAGACTCTGGTACAAACAAACGGTCTCGGTATCTCACACTCAGGTCGGGATACACCGTCAAACCCTTCTCAGCCTTCCCACTGGAGATCTTCTCTCGGAGGGATTCTACCTCAAGGTCACCTCTCTGTGCCTCTAACACTCTAATCACAAGTGTAGGCTGCGCAACAACAGAAAACAAGGCCGCAGCCTCAACAGATTCGCCCAGTAGCAAATCAAACTCACCAAGTGCTCCCAACATCTCCCATTCCCGGATGGCTACACTAGCAACATCACTAATGGATTTCCTACTAAGGGCATCGGCCACAACATTGGCCTTTCCCGGATGATAATGCAACTCAAAATCATAATCCTCGATGAACTCCATCCATCTCCTCTGCCTCAAATTCAAGTCTCTCTGTGTAAACAGATACTTCAAACTCTTATGATCCGAGAATACCTCGAACCTCTCACCATAAAGGTAGTGCCTCCAGATTTTCAAGGCAAAGATCACTGCTGCTAATTCTAGGTCGTGTGTGGGGTAATTCTTCTCGTGTATTTTCAACTGACGTGAGCCGTAAGCTACCACTTTCCCTTCTTGCATCAACACACAACCCAAACCCTCTCGTGAGGCATCACCATAAACCGCATAACCCAACCCTCTCTCCGGAATAATCAACACCGGAGCGGCGGTCAATCTAACTTTCAACTCTTGAAACGACTTTTCACAAGTCTCACTCCACACAAGCTTGACTCCCTTCCGAGTCAGTCTAGTCAACGGTGACGCTAACCTGGAGAAATCTTTCACAAATCGACGGTAATACCCAGCTAATCCCAGAAAACTGCGGATCTCAAACACACTCTTAGGCTGTGCCCAATCTTGCACTGCCTCAACCTTGGATGTATCAACAGACATCCCTTCCCCGGATACCACGTGGCCTAAGAATTTGACTTCCCTTAGCCAAAACTCACACTTCCCAAACTTGGCATACAGCCTATGGGCTCTAAGCAACTCAAGCACCACTCTCAAGTGTTCCTCGTGCTCCTCCTCTGAAGGCGAATAGATAAGAATGTCGTCCACGAAGACGACCACAAATTGGTCTAAGAACTCCCGGAAAACCCGGTTCATCAAGTCCATAAAGACTGCCGGTGCATTGGTAAGCCCAAATGGCATCACCAGAAACTCATAATGGCCATACCGCGTACGGAATGCCGTCTTCGGAATATCCTCATCCCTGACCCTCAACTGGTGGTAACCCGATCTCAAGTCTATCTTAGGGAAACAACGGGAACCCTTCAATTGGTCAAACAAATCATCTATACGGGGCATAGGATACTTATTCTTAACCGTAGCCCGATTCAACTTCCGATAGTCTATACACAATCTCAAGGCACCATCTTTCTTTTTAACAAAGAGTGCCGGTGCTCCCCACGGTGAAACACTAGGGCGTACAAAGCCCTTATCTAGCAATTCCTGGAGCTGAACTTTCAACTCAACCAACTCTACTGGAGCAAAACGGTAAGGTGCCATAGAAATCGGCGCCGTGCCAGGCACTAAATCAATAGAGAACTCTATCTCTCGGTGAGGTGGCAAACTAACAAGATCTTCGGGAAAAACATCCGAATACTCACAAACCACCCTCGGCAATACATGCTGGGTCTCACCACTCTCAAAACTAGCAAGTAGACTACCAAGCTCACTTCGCCCTCGCGAATCATACCCCGGTGGCAAAACACTACCAACCCGGTCTCCCAAGAAATGGAACCACTCCCCGCTCAAGGTACATAACGTGACCCGCTGGCGATAGCAATCAATAACAGCCCGGTATGACGATAGCCAGTCCATACCCAAAATAACATCAAAACCCTTCATGGGCATGACAACAAATGGAAAAGGAAGCCTATAGTCGGCGACCTCTATATCACATCCTCTAACACCCTGTTTCAGGATCAACTCACCACCCAAAGGCGATACCACACAAATAGGAGATGCTAACTGTGCTAACTCCAATTCCAAAACCGATGCAAATGCAGCAGATACAAAAGAATGAGATGCACCCGTGTCTATCAACACACTAGCAACTGAGTTGCAAAACAGAAAAGTACCTCTCACTACTGATGGAGCCGGTACTAAATCCTGCGCGGTAACAGCATACACGCGCCCCGTAGGCCCCTGGTCTACCTGCTCACCTCTCGGAGCAAAAGACTGCTGCACAGACTGGGATGACGAAACTCCCGGATTGGCCCTCTAGGCCTGCACAGACTGAGCTGGCTGAAAACCCTGCGTCTGCCTAGAACCAGACGCTCCCGAAGTGACACTCAACTGTGGGCAAAACCTCTTCATGTGCCCAGGTTGCCCACACTGATAACAAGTCAAGGGCTGCCCCCTGCCCAAACTCTGACTCTGCGGTCTAGCTGAAGAAGAAGCAGCTTTCTGACCCCCACCCTTCTGTGGACAAACTGAAACCTTGTGACCCAGCTAGCCACACTTGTAACAAGTGAAATCCCCCCGACTGCCCCTCCCCGAGCCTACACTCGGCACTGGAAAGGTCGATCTAGAGACTGCACCCTGAGACTGCTGAGGGTTATAACCCTTCTGTCTCCTGCCATCACTCTGACTATCCTGGCTCCTCTTGGAGCCCCTCTGCTCTTCCTCCTCCTCCTGCATCATAATCTCCATATGAGCAGCAGCATCAACTAGGTGTCTATACTCTCGAATGTAAGACCCACCAACTCTCAACTTGAGGCCCCGCCTCAACTTCCGCTCAAACTCATAGCATCGGCGTTCCTCAGACGCCACCAGTTCCGGTGCAAACCTGGACAGACTGGTAAAAGTAGCCTCAAACTCGGCCACTGACAAGCCCTGCTGTTTAAGCCGGCTAAACTGATCCCTCAACTTCTCCCTAGCTGCTGCAGACAAAAACCTCTCCTGAAAAGCATTTATAAACGCCTCCCATGTACCACCAACACGAGCCTTCTCGTACTTCCACCATTGACCCGCATCTCCCTTCAACTGGAAGGATGCCAAGGTCACTTTCAGTGCTCCGTCCTCAATGCCAAGCATCTCGAACGTCTTACTCATCTGTTCTAACCACTCATCAGCCTTCAGTGGCTCCTTCGGATCCCCGATAAACTCATCCGGATTAGACCGGAAGAACTCCCTCTTCAAGAAAGAAGGCCCTGTCTCAGCTGCCTGATTCCCAGCTCTAAGAATACCCAAAGCTCCTGCTATCTCTCTGGCCAAGGCACCCATAGCCTGCTGACCCACTGGCTCGGCCACAGTGGCCTGCCCAACTCCCTCCTGCACTGCCGGAATCTCACCCGGTAACGGTACTTCCTGCCTCGCAGGTCTACCACGCCTAGCACCTCTTCCTCGTCCTGACATCCTAATAAAGGCAACACAGAACGTTAGCACATTCATAAATGTGCCGAAACTAAACACTCACGTCCTAATGCATGGACAACTGTAATTCACTCCACATAAGCACATAAACACATAAGCACTTACGAATTTCATTTCCGGATAATGATAGACCCGAGACGTTACTAGAGTTCCGGTTAGAAACAGCATTGATCAAGTGCTTTTCCAACAAGACTCCCAGAAACTCAAGGATCCAATCAACATCCCAGAAATTAAATCCCATACCCACATAATCACATAAGCATGTTATCAATTAAACACATAGCATATGATACTACATCTAAGTCTCTATCAAGCGAGACAAACCCATTGTGATACTAATCACTTCCCACGTACCCAAAGTATTCGAACCCGGTACGCTCTGATACCAAGTTGTAACGCCCTCAAAATAATAACATTAAACCCATCAAATAAGGCATGCATTTGCATATAAACTAACCACATTCCTTTATTCCTTAGAGTCTCATTACATAAGTATTACATGTTAACATCATAACAAAATGCCCTACAGGCTTACAGCTTTCCAAGTTAACACTTGGTTACAACAAAAGAGTACTAACTCGTTTACACATTAAGCCCTAGGCTTGAAGTTACATGTAATACATCAAAAGTTAAGCGACAAAAGTATGTCCGCCACTAGCCTCCCAGCTATGTCCTTGTAGGTGGCATGCTTCCTGCACCTGAAAATGATATTCCCATATAGGGTGAGCCACAGCCCAGTAGAAATACACTAAACCAACCATGGACAATGACTAAAATATTAGCAATTGATAGATGGTCAACACTGAAACATTCACATAAATTACACATTTATGTCATACAACTTATGAGTCTAAGTTACCTTTCATTTTTCCCTTTTTCAACCGATAAGCATGCTAGCTCTATCATTATTTCCACAGATATGTATAAAAAACTATATCTCACATTCAGATAAGCATAAAAGCTATATCCACATTCTCAACAGATATGTATAACAACAATATCCCACATTCACAGATAAGCATATAAGCTGTATCCACACTTCTCTAGACAAGCATATGAGCTGTGTCTACGGAGTTCATCCCCTATCTTCTCCCAACACTATCCGGTTTAGAGGTACATCCCCTATCTTCCCCTAAACCGCGGAGTACATCCCCTATCTCCTCCTCTACACATAACGTATACAAACACATTGGTTCTATATACAATCACCCAATACATACAATTAATGTATTCTATCAACCGTCATGTTCCATGACACACTTCATTGATTAGTTTCAGTTTACCTAATCATCATGCATTGTCTACAACAATCACGACTATCCTCCACCGATAGCCCAAAGCAGTTATTTCTAAACAGAAAATAAATGCACAATGGATATTCAATCAACATTTCATTTCTTCATTCTTCTCAATTAATTATCCCAATTAATTAAACAATGTAATTAGGCCATTATCCATAATTACCATTTCAACCCTTAGGTCCCATTTTCATCAATGATTTAACATTCATTCAATTTCTCTATGCCAAACATGCATTCAGGTTTATTATGAATAAAACCCCAACTTTTGTAAAATTACACAAAAGCCCCAAACTTTCACAAAATTACCAAACCAAGCCCAACATCTCAAAATACTAAAATTTAAAGACAAAATCCATAGAGAGGAGTAGGATATCCCTACCTTGAAGTTTTAGCCAAAAAGGAGATGAAGACTCGAAGATCAACTTGCTCCAAATCCAAACTTTTTCAGATTAAATCGAAGCTCTCAACGCCCTCTATCTTTTTAACAAAGGCCCTAGGCTAGATTCACCCCCTAGGGGGATCAAACCTTAGAGAGAGTGTAAGTGTAGGGAGAGAGAGGCTCGGATTTCGGGTTTAATCAAGGAAAGGGACTGAAAAAGTGATGTTTAAGACGTTGCTGTATGCTGATATAAAACACTCTCGCTCGAGCGAAGACTTGGTCGCTCGAGCGACCAGACACAGAAAACTCTCGCTCGAGCCAAGAAGTTCTCGATCGAGCGAAGAAAAATCCAGACCGCTCGAGCGAAGGAAGCTCGCTCGAGCCAAGAAAGACAGCTCTTAGGTCCAGAACCAGGTGCAACCGCTCGCTCGAGCGAGCCACTCTGGCTCGACCCACCAAACACGAACCCCACTCTCGCTCGAGCGACCAATTCCTCGCTCGAGCGAAGGTCCAAAAATCTGGGCAGCAACACTAGGCTCCCGAACACAACCAACCTGTAACAAACCTGCCTAACACATCCTATAACTCAAATATGAAATAACAAGGATGCAAACAAGATAATAAACAACAACCAACATCTACGGACACATGTCCGGATCACTGTACAACAAGGGTAAACCCGGGATCGCTATAAATGATGAATTAGAAAGAGGAGTTCCTAGATTAGTAATTAATTACAAGCCATTAAACAAAGTTTTAGATTGGATTCGTTATCCAATTCCTGATAAAAAAAGATCTAATTAAACGACTTGGCCAAGCCGTCATTTTTAGTAAATTTGATTTAAAAAGTGGATTTTGGCAAATACAAATTCACCTAAAAGATCGCTATAAAACTGCTTTCACTACACCTTTTAGGCATTATGAATGGAATGTCATGCCTTTTGAATTAAAAAATGATCCTAGTGAATTTCAGAACATAATGAATGACATTTTCAATCCCTTTAGTCATTTTTCCATAGTTTATATCGATGATATTCTCATCTTTTCTAAATCCCTTAGTGAACATTGGAAAAATCTTACTGTTTTTTTCTATACCATTAAAACTCATGGACTCGTCATTTCTGCACCAAAGATTAAATTATTTCAAACCAAAGTCCGATTTTTAGGATATGACATCCACCAAAATACCATTTTACCTATTAGTAGATCCATAGAATTTGCTTTTAAATTTGCCGACGACATCTTAGATAAAACCCAGTTACAAAGATTCTTAGGATCATTTAATTATATTGCTGAATTTTACAAAGACCTTAGGAAAACCTGTCAACCACTTTTTGATCGATTGAAGGATAATCCTCCTCCTTGGTCTTCTACTCATACTGATATTGTTAAATAGGTCAAGCGATATGTCAAATCCCTGCCATGTCTTGGTATTCCTATTGAAAATTCATTTAAAATTATTCAAACTGATGCATCTGATATTAGTTATGGTGGCATCCTTCTCCAGAAAGTCATTCCTCAATCCTCCAAACAAATAGTTCGTTTCCATTCTGGTGTCTAGAATAAAGCACAAAAAAATTATAGTACTATTAAACAAAGGATGTTATCTACTATTGTATGTATTAGTAAATTTTAAGATGATATTTTAAATCAAAAAATTTTACTCCGTGTTGATTGCAAATCTGCTAAATATGTTTTAGAAAAAGTTGTTTAGAATCTTGCTAGTAAGCAAATTTTTGCCCGTTAGCAATCTAATTTAAGTATTTTTTATTTTGATATTTAATATATACCTGGTTGTCAAAATTCTATTCTTGATTTTCTTACCAAAGAATTTTTACAGGGGGGATAAAGGATGGCAACTCCTTTTATTTCCTACCATAAATTACAAGTCACCTATTATAAAAACCTTATTCACCAAACTGCTTACCATATTGCTTGCCACAAATTAGTCAAAAAATCCACTAAACGTGCTCAATTTATTCGATTTCACACAATTTGTAGTCGCCGTAATCTACTTGCTTATTACATTAATTGTGCAGATTATCATATGGGCAAATTGGATATCCTTAGTGGATGCTAATTTCAGTACACATATTTTACAAATGTCTGCTCAGACCTTTAAGACCTTCTAGTAAGGCTTTTGTTCCTTCTAGTCAACCAGTTCATCCTTTGGAATTAGTCACCAGATATCATCCTGCTAAATTAGTCAATCATTACCAAGTTCTTGGTAATATTCCTAAACCTATTTATACCTCTGCATTGGCTACTGACCCTTTTGCCTCGTCCTTTCAGTTAGTTACTCCTTACCCTCCTAACCCTATTAAATCAGCTCGTTCTGATTATGTTAAATCTCATACCACTAATCTCTTTTTCAAAGAACCCAGTCACAAGAATACTCATACTGTTCTTAACCTAGTCAAATCCTATTTTCCACCTGGATGGCATTTTGCTCCTTTTCATCCAGAAAAATCAATCACCTACTACAAAGACATTCTGTTCAACCATCAGTCCATTGTTATTAAACCTATTTATGATCGGACTTACACCAGTAAAATTGTATATATATTCACAATATTGTCTCTTTGAATGAATGGGGTCCTCCTTTCCAACTCCGAGATTTACCTGGTCATACAATTCAATATAGTTATTATGATTATATTGACGCCTGGTTCAAAGTTCTCATGTATCAAAATGAGTCAAACAGTTACTCTTGGTTCCTCCAATTTGATCATAAATTCAAATCAGAATTCTCCACTTGGTTTCTCCATTGGTGGACTCAGTATAGGGCTATTAATGATATCTTTCCCTCTATTTTGATTGAACAAATCAACTATTTTTCTATTATTTTTTCATTCAGTCCACAACAAAAGAAATTCCCTACATTGCTCATTTTTATATCTAAATATAAAGTCTCATAGATATTTAAATGGCAATATGCTATTTTCTGATGACATAATCTTTCATCAACACTTTGTTACATAATGGGATAATTTCAAAATTCCACGAATCATTCAACAAGCCCAAGTAGAATTTCCGGTCAATCTTCATGCTCCTACACCTGCCATGGTCAAAGCTCAGCAGAACCCAACTGTTTCATTAACACAAGGAAGCCAATTTCTTCCAATCAATCTTGGAAGCCCAACATCTAGTTCTTCTAAGCCCAAAAATGCTCAAACAAAGTCCAAAGCTAAACCCTCATCAGCTCAGGCTAAAACTAAGGTCAAGTCCAAGTCATCCAAAGATAAGCTCCTTCAAATTGCTCGCCTCCTCATGGCCCAAGCCAAGTCACAAACTAATGAAGACAGTTCAGAAGAAGGTTCAATTGGTTCTGACTCTTCTGAAGGTTCAACCAATCAAGATCCCTATGGGCCCCAATTTCAAGATGCTCAGGATCCATATGCCTGATGCAGTCATTGGAGTCTATATAGCTATAATTATCAGCTTCAATCAATACTTTTCTTTTGAGAAAAGCTTCTGATATATATATATATATATATATATCTATATTGATTCCCTCAATCACATGTCTCCACCAAAAGCAATGAATAGTGAAAAAAGTCAAATTTACTGTTCACTATTCATCAAGAAAGTCAACTTTACTATTCACTATTCAGCAATCAAACAAATTCAACACAGTCAAAAGCAAGCCATCAACTTTAGTTACTCACCGAAAGTTGCAGACAGCTCCATGTGCTCCTTTCAAAGTCAGATTTCACAAGGCTCACAGTAATTCCTTTCGTCCATAAAAGAGCCTCATCAGTCAAGAATAAGGTAGAGTTGGAAAAAATTAAGAGGACACATTCCTCAAGAAAAATAGCTATCTCTGTAATTTTAATTTTCAAATTTGTTTTCAAGATATGTATTTTGAAGAATTGTTTGCTTCATCCCAGTAAACAATTGTAAGTTTTAATTTATCGAAATTTTATTTTCTATATTATTATCGTTATCGTTATTATCGTAATTTTTATGTTTAGTGTTGTTTCCTCCTTCCTGTTTCCTCCACCTTTTAGTATCATAGCCAAGTTGATATTGATTTGTATTGCTTATTGAAGTGTTATTCCTATTTAATCAATTCTGCTCCTTTCCTTTATTATTATTATTATTATTATTATTAGTTTATAAAGAAAATGACACCTTACTTACCTGGTCAATATGAATTTTCCACCAGTAATTAAATAATATAATAAATAATATAATAAATTTTAATTTTACCACTTTAAAATAAAATGTCTGTTATGTTGGCTTACATTTTTGAAAGAGTAATAATATACAAAAATAAATAAATAAATAAATAATTGTATAAAAAAATTATACAAAATTATATGACTTCTTGTGGTAGTTTCATTTCCCATCAAGAAATCATCTATCTTCGTTATAATTTAAAAAATGTCACTAGCATATTATTTTGGATATGTTTATTTAATAAATTTTTATTTATAAATTATTT
The DNA here is from genome assembly GCF_055761805.1 of Camellia sinensis. Taxonomy (NCBI): domain Eukaryota; kingdom Viridiplantae; phylum Streptophyta; class Magnoliopsida; order Ericales; family Theaceae; genus Camellia; species Camellia sinensis. The sequence continues at coordinate 119,225,396 of NC_138966.1, forward strand.
TTCCTTTTAAACTATTATAATTACATTATTTTTGGCATGGTTTGGCATATCCCAGATAATCTAAAAATTCAAAAAGTTACTAAAAAAGTTAAAAAGTTATCACTATTCATCAAAAAAAATATAATTTTACAAAAAAATTATTACAACTCAGTCTGACATAGACTTTTGCTGAGTTTTTTGAAAAAATTGCACAGGCGGGGTGCACAAACAACACGGTGTTGTTCGGCCCGTAGGGGCTCATCACTGGTCCCGTTTTGATAATCTGAACCATTCAATGTGTAGAACTCATCAAGTACTATATGTCGTAAAAAATCACATTGATCGAATATCGCTAACTACATAATCAAATCAGTTTTGTATAAAAAAAATGGAAAGTGTTATATTTAATGATTGAAAAAAACTAATCCGATCAGATAGCTATCGATATCCGATCAACGTGATTTTTTACAAGTATATAGTACTTAACGAGTTCTACACATTGAACAGTTCAGATTATCAAAACATGACCCGTGATGGCCCCGATGGGCTGAACAACACCGTCCAATGCAATGCTCGAAAAGTAAGTAACCATTTCTTATATCAAATCACTCTGCCCAGACGGTACGGCCGTACTACCTACTCTCCCTAACTTCTCCTACACACTAATTTATACAATTTTTTAATACACATTTTTTCGTATAAAATCATAAAGTTAACCCAAACAACCATATTTTTTTCCTTAACTTTTTAATCTAAAATGTCAAAAAGTACACTTATTTAAGACATTCCAAACAACCCTCTGTTTAAAAAAATATGTATTCCATCAAATTGATTGCGTTGCGTGTGAAAACAAAGCCCAAAGAGCCATATTCCACGTGAGTGTTTGGGTTTATGGATTTTTGAAGCGGAGTTGAAAAGCCCACCTCAGACCATGAAGCCGATTTAAACGGGAACTCATATTTTCTTACAATAAACGTTTATGTAATAATTTTGATTGAGAGACCTTGAGGGCCCAGGCAGACTGGGGTTCCATTTCAATTATCTAAATCATTTATTTTATAAAATCTTTAATCTATATAATTCATAAAAAAATATTAAATTGATCCGATAATTGTAACGCACTCAAAATAATAACATTAAACCCATCAATATAAACATGCATTTATATATATAAGATCCACATTCTTCAATTCATCAGAGTATTTCTTTACAAAAGTATTACATGTTAACAACAAAAGCAAATGCCTTACGGGCTTACAGCTTTCCAAGTTAACACTTGGTTACAAAAAAAGAGTACTAACTCAGTTACACATTAAGCCCTTGGCTTGGATTTACATGTAATACATCAAAAGGAAATAAGACAACAAAAGTCTGTCCGCCTCTAGCCTCCCAAGCTATGTCCTTGGAGGTGGCATACTACCTGTACCTGAAAATAATGTCCCATAAAGGGTGAGCCAACGCCCAGTAGAGATATGCTAAACACAGTATGAGCAATAACTAAGACATTAACAATTGATAAATGTCCAATTTTCATAAACCAATTCATAACCCATTTCCATCTCATGACCATTACGTTCATGTTTCATTTCAGTTTCCATTTCTTATCAATTTCACAATTTACATCAATGGCTCAGAACCTGGCCAACTACTTATATGAGATAGTGACTCATATTAAACATTTCCCATTATCACAATAGATAAACATACCAGTTATATCAACATCTCAACAGGTAAGCATACAAGCTGTACCCACATTTCAACAGATATGCATATTAGCTATATCAACACTTCCAATGACAAGCATATGAGCTGTATCAACACTTCCAATGACAAGCATATGAGCTGTATCAACACATTATCTGACAAGCATATGAGCTGTATCAGTGGAGTCCATCCCCTATCTCCTCCCAAACAACATCCGGTTTAGAGGTCCATCCCTTATCTTCCCCTAAACCGTGGAATACATCGCGTATCTCCTCCCACACACATAATGCATATATACACAAAGGTCATATACACAATCAATCAATCAATACATAACGTTAATGTATTCTGTCAACCGTCATACTCTATGACATATCCAATTGATTAATTTTAGTTTGCCTAATCATCATGCATTGTCTACAACAATCAAACTACCCTCCACCGGTAGCCCAAACAATTATTTCTAAACAGATAATAAAAGCTCCAACAGATAAAATATCAATGTTTTCAAAAGTGAGCGATTTATAAATCCAACTCCATCAATTCACAACATAATGAGCCAATTTCATTATTTCCAACTCAATTCCATAAATTCACAATTTTTCCAAATTAATTATACCAATTAATTTATTCAACCAAATTAGGGTTTTCTACCCCATTTCTCAATATTGACCCAATGGTCTAAATATCAACAACCAACATCAATAACACCATTTGAAACCCAAAATACATATTATGAGCCCAAAATCACGAAACCCTCTTTAACACATTTTGAAACCCTAAGTCCCAAAATTTCTCAAATTCAACACTTTATCAAAACAACTAAAAATCTAGGTTAAAGACCATAAGAGTGAGTAGGAATCCCTACCTCAAAGATGACTCCCAACCAAGAAGGTGAAGAAGACGAAAATGCTCCAACCCACAAATTTCTCGGATCAAAAGATAGCCCTCGACGATCAACAACTTTTTTGCAAAGGCCAAAGGTGAGGAAATCACTCCTACTTGATCAATACCTAGAGAGAAGTCAAGGTTTTAGAGAGAGGAGCTCTCAAAATGGGTTTTAGAAAAAGTAGGAGAGAGAAAGAAAAGTAAAAAGTGATTTAAAATCACCCAGCGGATAACTCATATACGCATGACTCGCTCGAGCGGAGAACACAACGCTTGAGCGCCAAGAACAAAAATCTGGACACGCTCAAGTGCAATAAGGCCCGCTCGAGCACCAAGACACAAGAATAAAGCACTTCCGCTCGAGCGCGAAAATCAGTCCGCTCAAGAGTAGATTTTCCCCTCCCAGAACTTATACCCAGAAAGTACTACCCGTTCGAGCGCCAACAAACCCGCTCGAGCGCTACCGCTCGAGCGTAAACAAACCCGCTCGAGCGTAAAAATCACATCTACAGAAGTTTTGCAGGAACACGAAATACTGGAGGTGTGCAATCCCCGCTCGAGCGCAAGAAGACCTGCTCGAGCGGATTGCCTAAAAACTGGATAACAAGGAATTGAAACCAAGGCTTAACGAACCTATAACAACCCTGCTCAAAACATCCTAAAACTCAATCAAGTGGAATTAAAGGACGGCAACAAGATAGATACTACTACCAACTTCACGGAACCGAGTCCGGAATACAACAGAACAGTAAAGGGACAACCGGGATCGCTATAATAATTATAACATTTTTATTTTATATATTTGTCTAAAAAAAATAGATAATCTATTTTAAAAAATATACTTATAATATATTTTTTCAATTATTTAAAAATCTATACCAAACAACTTTAATAAGTTGAAGAAAAATAATCACCATGTTTATTTTTAGTTTTTTGAAAACACTTTTTAGAAAATTTTACTTTCTTATTTTCCGTATTTTTTAAAATTGATTTTTTTAAATATTTTGAGCAAATTTTTTTTTTTAATTTTTAGACACACCTAACATAAATACACTTAAAAAATATAATTTTCGTGAAAAAAATCTTTAAAAAATTCACTAAATACCAAAAATATAAATACAAAAAAAAAACGAAAATACAACATATTTTTCATAATTTTGTGTATTTATTAATTTTTTAAAATAAAAAAAAAACTTAGTTTTAAGAAAACTGAAACCAAACATGTTGAATAATTATCCTAAAATTGACAAAAGAGTGTATTAAGATTTTATTTAGGGCAAATTACACTAATAGTCCTTATTTTTTATCTCTCCTATTATTTTAGTCCCTATACTTTCAATTGATTTAATGTTGACCTTTAATTTTAAATTTTGTGTCAATTTGGTTCGATTGGCAACCCCATTAAGATTTCTTACAAAAAAATTGTTGGACAATCTTCAATATATCCAATGAAAGATGTTAATGTATATATGGTATACATTTCTACATATATTAGTGTGGGAGCCAGAAAATTATAGGTACTAGCTTATTGGGCCTAACCCAAACAAGGCCTGCCAAGGGCCCAACTATTGGGCTTATTCGGCCCACCTCGTCTATAAAAGGAAGGCACCTCATGGCATATGGGAGAATCTCTTTTCTGCTCCACACAGCACACAAACTGTCACGCCCTCAAAATTAACCCATTATATATATATATATATATATCATTGACATGCATTATTTAAAGAAAACACTTTATTACTTCATTCATCAAAGTATTACCAAATAAAAACATTACATGTAACATCAAATTAAATGCCCTACAGGCTTACATCTTTCCAAGCCAACACTTGGACACAAAAGTATGAGTTCTAACTCAAATACAAATAAAGCCCTAGGCTTGAGTGTTTACATGTACTAACAATGAAAAATAAATAACTAAAAATAGTCTTCAAAAATCCAAGTCCTTCCAAGCTAAGTTCTTGGAGGTAGCTTATCACCTGAACCTGAAAATGATGTTCCCATCTAGGGTGAGCCACAGCCCAGTAGAAATATACTAAACCAAATATAAGCATTGAATAAAGCAATAGCATTCAATAGATGGTTAACCAAGATAATCAATTACATCATTATACAGTTTCATGACACTAATGTCTAAGACACGTTTTACTTTCCAACATTATCAATATGGCTCAGAACCTGGCCAAACTTACAACAGTGAACTATATATATATATAATATTCACATCCTTCCAATGTCAACAAACAAATGAGACTCAGGCTCAAATCAAAACACTTCATACTTCCCATTTGATACACATTTTAGTGCTGTATCAATAAAAACACTTTAATATAGATAAGCACACATAAAAGTGAGGCTAATGGAGTCCATCCCCTATCTCCTCCCAAACAAAATCTGATTTAGAGGTCCATCCCCTATCTTCCCCTAAACCGTGGAGTACATCCCCTATCTCCTCCCACACAAAACAATGTATGTAAACACATAACATATACAACATAATCAATACACATAATGTCTGTATTAATTCAACAGTCAAAATTGATGACTTAATCAATCATTAGTTTCAGTTATCCCTAATCCACATGCAGTGTCTACAACAATCACGACTATCCTCCACCGATAGCCCAAAACAATTATTTCTAGACTTGAAAATAAATATAACAACAATTCAATAGGCGAGTGATTTAAATTATCCAACTACACCATTTAATCAATAAATTCCCCAATTTCATGAATTTAACCAAATTCCCCAATTCCCTTAAATTAATTGTTCAAATTAATTAATTAATACAACTAGGGTTTTTCCCAAAATTATCAAAGTAACCCCAACATATCAATATACCAAAACTTGGAACAAAACTTATAAAATGGAGTAGGAAATCCCTACCTCGAAGAAAATAACCCGAAAAGAGAAGATGGAGATGAAAACCCAAACTCCAAAGTGCTCCAAACTACCAACAATTCAGATTAAAACGAAGCCCTCGACTCACACACTCTTTTTAATGAAGGATCTAGGGTAGAAACACACCCTAAGTGGATCAAATCTAAGAGAGAAGGTGGGCAGGGTGAGAGAGAAGTCGGACCTTAGGGTTTGGAATCTAAAAAGAGGATGAAAAACTGATTAAAAACCCGCTGCTGTCTAATTAAACTGGACAGGCTCGCTCGAGCGAAGACTTGATCGCTCGAGCGACCAGACACAAGAAATCCTCGCTCGAGCAAAGAAAAGCTCGCTCGAGCCAAGAATGCAATGCTACAGGTCCATACTCGACGCAAACGCTCGCTCGAGCTAAGAAAATCTGGCTCGAGCCACCAAACACAAAATACAACCCTCGCTCGAGCGACCAAGTACTCGCTCGAGCGACCAACCCAAAAACTGGACAGCAACACTTGGTTTCCGAACCCAACCAACCTGAAACAAACCTGCCCAACACATCCTATAACTCCAAATAAGGAAATAAAGAATGACAACAACAATTATACAATGACAGAATCTACGGAACCTAAGTCCGGATACAATAATCAAATGGGAAAAGACCGGGGTCGCTATAACCTCCCCCCCTTAAAAGAATTTCGTCCCCGAAATTAAGCATAAGTTTGTAAACAAAAACAAGTTTTTCTCAATTCTCAAAGATATTATATAACAACAATAAACATCTTGACCCAATACTGGTCACTTCATCTCTTTATCAAGGGGTATCTCACAATATATATAAAACAACATATATTTCAACCTGCATCACTATTATGCATTATTCCTTTCAATGTTAGCAATTCCCATATCATATTCAATTGCATGATATATACAACTCATTCAACAATGTAATCAACATATGCAATGTTACACTAAACTTCTATAATGAAGCAAGTTTCAAGATACACCCATTTACCAAAACATACTCAATGTTTTACAACTTAAGACATATGTAAGTGTAACAAGCCCGCGGGGGACCTCGCTACAGCTCGGACTCGACTTTTCGTAGTCACGGTTCTAAGTCTGAACCAAAGAGTCCAAATCCGGCAAATCGTTTTTGAGAAAAACAGATTTTTGAAAGAAGTGCCAAACATGGACTGCTTTACCAGATACAGAGTCGCCACCTAAATATTTTATTTTGGGAGATTTAGGAAACCCTGACTCGGTGCCAAAAGGCCACGTGTCCGTCATCACCAAAGTTGCCTCGGCTCGGGAACTTGGGTACGATTGGGGAAGGTCACTTCGTGAGCACCCCCGCTCGCCCGGTCATAGACCGGCCTCTACTAACCATGATATCAATTTTTGAAAACATTGTGAGTTCTTATTCCGGTTATTAGCCTAGGTTACTATGTGATGCTCGCAGCATATAAATATAGACTGGGTCGTCCGAATTGGAACAAAACATTTCATGCTTGTTTTTTGAAAGAGGTTTTGCTACCCGCAGGTAGGCTTGAAACATTTGATGATCTATTCCAATTCAGATAACCTAACCTTCACCCACAGGCACTCAGGCAGTTATATCACATAAGCACATAGCCTCATGGTAAGCATGCTATTCATGGCATTCACTCACACGCATGCAAGGATGCTAAAGCATAGAACTTACCGAGTACTCCAAGCCAAAATAGGAACTACATTAGAAATCATGCATGATCCTAAGTATACAAAAATGCTTAATGCAACACATGCAAAATGCAACTATAGTAGGCTCGGCTATTCTAAGATGGCATATGAAATGCTACAACTAACATGTATTCAACTTGGAATTGAAAATACAATGCAGTTAGTATGATGCGCCGAACCCGGTGCATGCAAAACAGATGAATGATGCAAACATGCTGTCATACTGTATGCTAATTTAAACATGCCCTAATCTAACCATCATAAGCGGATAAATAAAAGGGAGAAAGACGTGGGGTTGGAAGACATACATCACACTCACGCACACTTATTACAGTTGTGCCCTCACTCGGAGGGTCCGAATAAATAATACAGTCCAAATATTACAGTCCCCAAAATAAAAGAATATTACAGTCCAAAATATTACAGAATTCTAATTAATTAATGAATTAACTAGAAAGCAAATAAACTGGCGTGCAAGCCAGGGACTGCCTTGCTTCTGGTGGATGATGCATGTCCGGACTGTCTTGCGCGGAAATCCACCGGAATGCCCCGATTAGCCTCTGTTTACACCTGTTCTTGAAATGCGTGCCAAGTTCCAAAAAGTTGCTGATTCCTCGTTTTGCTGCAATAGAGAGCAGAAAAGGGGCATAGCAATGTATTTGCACAAATATATGCATGTCTCGATCCTCGTGCCACCAATCACGCATACCGAGGCATGATGGCCGAGGAGTCGAAATGCACAACTCAATATAGGATGAATGCACATGAAACTACAGCTAAAACCTAACTCCATCATGGATAATCCGGAGTGTCGGTGACTGGGGAATTGAGACACATTCCGTTACTCGGAGTACGAAAAGTACCTCGTTTCCCGTGCCCGGGCTAACTCTTATTCCGGACACGATGCAATATGCATGATATGCATGAAATGCAACTAAGATACAATCCTAACATACTCAATGCTATGAAAATGAGATGCCTCGAAATGCGTGCACACAGGCACGCAACTCGAGAAAATGATATGTCTCGAAATGCGTGCACGCGGGCACGCAAACTGAGAAAATGATATGTCTCGAAATGCGTGCACGCGGGCACGTAAACCGAGGCGATGATATGTGTCTCGAAATGCGTGCGCGTGGGCACGCAAACCGAGGCGATGATATGTGTCTCGAAATGCATGCACGCGGGCACGCAAACCGAGGCGATGGCGGAATGCAATGTAATGACATGAAAACATGATGTGGGCTTATACCAACATGAGTGAGCCTCAGCCACACTCACATGGGATGCCGATGGCAAAAAATGAGGTGCCTCGAAATGCGTGCACACGGGCACGCAAACCGAGACAATGACAGAATATGATTAAATGACATGGAAATGACAAGTGGGCTTATACCAACATGAGTGAACCTCAGCCACACTCACATGAGATGCCGTCGGATAAAAATGGAGTGCCTCGAAATGCGTGCACACGGGCACGCAAACCGAGGCAATGATGAAATGACATGGCAATGACAAATGGGCTTATACCAACATGAGTGAGCCTCAGCCACACTCACATGGGATGCCAGCGGATAAAAATGGAGTGCCTCGAAATGCGTGCACACGGGCACGCAAACCGAGGCGATGCTAAAATGACATGGAAATGACAAGTGGGCTTATACCAACATGAGTGAGCCTCAGCCACACTCACATCGGATGCCATCGGATAAAAATGGAGTGCCTCGAAATGCGTGCACACGGGCACGCAAACCGAGGCGATGCTAAAATGACATGGAAATGACAAGTGGGCTTATACCAACATGAGTGAGCCTCAGCCACACTCACATCGGATGCCAGCGGATAAAAATGAAGTGCCTCGAAATGCGTGCACACGGGCACGCAAACCGAGGCAGTGATAAAATGCAATGAAATATGGCAAAAATGATATGCAAGCATGCCAATGGAATTTTAGCAACAAAATATGGGGGAAAACAGTCCCGAAATGAAGCGAAATGACATGAAATACAAGGAAATGTCCCGAAATGCAACATTAGGCACCCGAAATGGCCTATAGCTATGCTAAACATGCACAATATGGACATGCAATGCAAAGACAGAAGCTAGACAGTCCCAAAAGATGCACTTTCACAGTTATAAACATGGTCAAACTGCAAGTATAGGTAGGGGAAAAATAGCATGCAAGAATAGGGGCCAAAAGAGGGGTAATGAAGCAAGTGGTATAAGCAAAACCCAAACTGAAAAATTTCCTTCTACAACACTGAAGATGGACCAAAAATATGAACATTTACAGTGTATGGCAGCCTCAAAATCAGTATACAAACATGCTAAAAATATGATGCAAAATAAGGCTCAAAAGGTGCTAAAACATGAAGTGTATAAAATAATCACCAAACAGAAAAAAAGTGTGAATTAAACATGAAGTATAGGCCAAAATAAGACCTCTTTCAGTTCGGACCAAGGTCCAAAAACAGAAGCAAAGAGAGCTATTAATTTATGCAAAAATGGGGCTAAATAGGGGATATAACTACAAGTGACATATGGAAACACCAAACAATGTTGAGCCCTTCTCCAATGTTGAAGAGGGGCTCAAAATAAGCCTTATATCAGTTTATAACATGCTCAAAAACAGATTGCTCATGGGCCAAAAATAGCATGCAAAATCATGACATACAACATGGTCAATGAAGCAAGTATATTATGGAGAGCTCAAACAAGGTTGAGCCCTTAATGAGAAGTGATGATGAGCTCAAAATATGGTCCTTTTCAGTTAGGACCGAAGCTTGAAACCAAAAAGAAATGAGGCTTAGAAATAGATCAAGGGAAAGGGTCAAAAGGATCAAAGTGGAACTTACCCTTGAAGATCTAGACTTTGGTTGCTTCTTGGATGGATTTGCTGCTCCTTTGGCCTTCAAGAACCCTTCCTAGCTGCTGGAAATGAGATAGTGGTGGTAGAGTTTGGTGGTATAGAAGGAATGGAGGTTAATGGACTTAGGGTTTTTGAAGAATTGAAGAAGATGAAGATGGAGTTGGCTATGGAGTTCTTAAGATCAAATTTTCTAACCCTTACAAAGGAGGCCACCAGCTGGTTATATGGACAAAAGGAGGGTGTAAAGGTGGGGCAAAAAGGAGGGTAAAACTCTCTCCCAAAATATCCCCCGGATACAGAAAATATCTGGGGGATATTGCCTCACAGCTGGAAGGGGCACAGTGAGGAGAGCACGGCCGGCCGCTCACTTTTGCTGGAGGTGGCCGGCCGGCCACACCCCCTAGCCGGCCGGCTAGGGGTCAAAAGGGTCAACCATCTTTTCTGGCCGGCCAGGTATTGGGGAGGTAGGCCTATGTGTGTACAACACAACCATGTAATTGAAATTCCAAGAAAGTGGGCCCAAGGGGTTCAACAGTGGCTCGGAAAGAGGGGTTCAAAAGGGTCAAGTGACCTTAATGGCCGGCCATGAACTTTTAGGGGCCTCTCAGATGTGTAGATCACAGATATGTGGTTCAAGGTTCGAGAAAAAGGGTCCAAGGGGTTCAACATTAGCCCGGAAGAAAGGGGTCAAAAGGGTCAGGTGACCTTAATGGCCGGCCATGAACTTTTAGGGGCCTCTCAGATGTGTAGATCACAGATATGTGGTTGAAAGTTGGCAACGCTAGCTCTAAGGTATTCAACATTAGCCCGGAAGTGCGAAAAACGGGCGCCGGGAGGCTCGGGAGGAGAGATAACTGGCTGTCGCAACAATTGCTGGCCTCCCACCCTTCAGTGACCTTCCCTGTGATAAAACAGAGGTACCTGCCAAAAATGAGCGAAAACCGTTGCAAAACGAATGTTCCGGAGCCAAAACACGCAGTTCGGGGTCTCGGAAATGGGCTGTTAAGCACCGAAAATTGTATTTGACCTCGAAGTGGGTTTCTCAGCCCCCAGTGTCCCTCAAAATGTATGAAATAAGATGTATGCCAAAAATCAGAGCAATAGGAGATGGTTAAGCGGTCCCGAACCGAGGCACACAGCCTGACGGCTCCGAAAACCGGGAACCGGACTCCGAAATGGGCAAAATGGCCTACGGCCACCAAATGTAGCCTACGGACATTGAGAGATGGTCTGCGGGACCTCTCCCTCCCCTCAGGAAAAGAAACAGAGAAAAACGAGTCTGGTTCGCAAACCGAGACAAGGCACAGGAGAGAGTTCGGAAGTCCGGAGGCAGGGCTCACGGCCGCGACTCTGAAACTTCTGAACGAGCACAACATGCAATATCACCGAGTGCTCAACTGGTGACGTCTGAGTCTCGAGGTCGGTCAAAAATGGGGTGTCTACAGTAAGGCTCTTAAGTTCAACAATATTACAAAATCTAAATACAAGATTACAAATCGATAAACATGTCCGGGTATTTTTCGCGAACTTCCAACTCACGTTCCCAAGTGGCTTCCTCCACTCCGTGATGTTTCCACAAAACTTTGACCAAAGGGATGGTTTTGCCTCGCAAAACTTGATCCCGCCTATCCAAGTCCCGAACTAGTCTCTCCTCATACGACACATCCTCATCAACCACTAAATCGGTCCAATCCAACACATGTGATGGATCTGGCTCATACTTCCGAAGCATACTCACATGAAACACGTCATGTACTCCGGACAGCTGCGGCGGTAAAGCTAAACGATAAGCAGCCTCGCCAATCCTCTCAAGGATCTCAAACGGACCAATGAACCGAGGGGACAACTTCCCGTTCTTCCCAAACCTCATCAAACCCCGCCTAGGTGATATCTTCAGAAAGACATGATCACCCACCTCAAACACCAAAGGTCTCCTCCTACGGTCTACATAAGATTTCTGACGACTCTGTGCTGTAACAAGCCTCTTACGGATAAGCTCAACTTTCTCCGTCGTTTCCCTCACCAACTCCGGACCCAACAGAGGTGCATCACCCACCTCGGCCCAACAAACAGGAGATCTACACGGTCGGCCATACAAGGCCTCAAATGGTGCCATACCGATACTAGACTGGAAACTGTTGTTGTAGGCAAACTCCACCAACGGCAAGTGCCTCTCCCACGACCCACTAAAGTCTAGAACACAACCCCGAAGCATATCCTCAAGGATCTGAATAGTACGCTCGGACTGCCCGTCAGTCTGAGGATGATAAGCCGTGCTAAAGGTCAACTTAGTGCCTAAGGCACTCTGCAAACTCTGCCACAACCTGGCAGTAAAATGAGGATCTCTATCTGAGACGATCGTCACTGGAACCCCGTGTAACCTCACTATGTCCCGAATATATAAATCAGCCAGATGATCGACTGAATCTCTAGTACGCATAGGAATAAAGTGCGTCGACTTAGTCAACCGGTCCACAACTACCCAAATAGCATCACTACCCCGCTGAGTCCTCGGAAGACCCACAACGAAGTCCATAGTAACATGTTCCCACTTCCACTCGGCAATAGGCAAGGGTTGCAACAAACCCGCTGGCCTCTGATGTTCGGCCGTCACTTGTTGACAAGTAAGGCACTTAGATACGAAAGCTGCCACATCTCTCTTCATACCCCGCCACCAGAACTGGCGACCCAAATCCCGATACATCTTAGTGCCTCTCGGATGCACCGCAAGGCGTGAATGATGGAACTCTCGGAGTACCTCCTCTCGGCAAGACTCCGGCACAAACAGACAGTCTCGGTATCTCACACTCAGGTCGGGATACACCGTCAAACCCTTCTCAACCTTCCCACCGGAAATCTTCTCACGGAGGGTTTCTACCTCATGGTCACCCCTCTGAGCCTCTAACACTCGAGTCACGAGTGTAGGCTGTACAACAACAGAAAACAAGGCCGCAGCCTCAACAAATTCGCCCAGAAGGAAATTAAACTCCCCAAGTGCACCCAACATCTCCCATTCTCGGATGGCTATACTAGCTATGTCACCAACAGGTTTCCTGCTAAGGGCATCGGCCACTACATTGGCCTTTCCCGGATGATAATGCAACTCAAAGTCATAATCCTCTATGAACTCCATCCACCTCCTCTGCCTCAAGTTCAAGTCTTTCTATGTAAACAAATATTTCAGACTCTTATGATCCGAGAATACCTCGAATCTCTCACCATAAAGATAATGCCTCCAAATCTTCAAGGTAAATATCACAGCTGCTAACTCTAGATCATGCGTTGGGTAATTCTGCTCATGAATTTTCAACTGACGTGAGCCATAGGCAACTACTTTCCCTTCTTGCATTAACACACAACCCAGACCCTCTGGTGAGGCATCACAATAGACTGCATAACCCAACTCTCTCTCTGGAATAATCAATACTGGAGCGGTGGTCAGTCTAACTTTCAACTCTTGGAACGACTTTTCACAAGTCTCACTCCATACAAATTTGACTCCCTTCCGAGTCAATCTAGTCAAAGGCGAAGCTAATTTGGAGAAATCTTTCACAAACCGACGATAATACCCAGCTAACCCCAGAAAACTGTGGATCTCAAACACACTCTTAGGCTGTGCCCAATCTTGCACCGCCTCAGTCTTGGATGTATCAACAGACACTCCTTCCCCAGAAACTACATGGCCTAAGAACTTGACCTCTTTTAGCCAGAACTCACACTTCCCAAACTTAGCATAAAGCTTATGGGCTCTAAGTAACTCAAGCACCACTCTCAAGTGTTCCTTGTGCTTCTCCTCAGAAGGTGAATAGATAAGGATGTCGTCCACGAAGACGACTACAAAACGATCTAAAAATTCCCCGAAAATTTGGTTCATCAAATCCATAAACACTACTGGTGCATTGGTGAGCCCAAATGGCATCACCAGAAACTCATAGTGGCCATACCGCGTACGGAATGCCGTCTTCGGAATATCCTCCTCCCTGACTCTCAACTGATGATAACCCGATCTCAAGTCTATCTTCGAGAAACAACGGGAACCCTTCAACTGATCGAACAGATCATCTATACGAGGCATAGGGTACTTATTCTTAACCGTAGCCCGATTCAATTTCCGGTAATCTATACAAAGTCTCAAAGCACCACCTTTCTTTTAACAAAGAGGGCCGGTGCTCCCCACGGCGAAACACTAGGACGTATAAAACCCTTGTCTAGTAACTCCTGGAGCTGAATCTTCAACTCAACTAACTCGGCTGGGGCAAAACGATAAGGTGCCATAGAAATCGGCGCCGTGTCGGGCACTAGGTCAACAGAGAACTCAATCTCTTGATGCGATGGCAAACCAACAAGATCCTCGGGAAAGACGTCCGAGTACTCACAAACCACCCTTGGCAACACAATCTGAGTCTCATCATCCTCACTAATCGAAAGGTTAGCAAGTAGGCCACTAAGCTCACTCCGTCCTCGCGGAACATACCCCGGTGGTAACACACTACCAACCCGGTCCCCCAGAAAATGAAAACACTCTCCGCTCACGGTACAACAAGCGACCCTCTGGCGGTAGCAATCAATGACTGCCCGGTATGACGATAACCAGTCCATACCCAAAATAACATCGAAGCCCCTCATAGGCATAACTACAAAGGAAAATGGGATCCTATGATCATCAACCTCTATATCACAACCCCTAACACCTTGTTTCAAGATCAATTCACCCCCAAGAGGTGACACTACACAAATAGGAGATGCTAACTGTGCTAACTCCAACTCCAAAATAGATGCAAATGCAGCAGACACAAAGGAATGAGATGCACCCGTATCAATCAAAACACTAGCAACCGAGTTGCAAAACAAAAAGGTACCTCTCACAACTGATGGTGCCGGCACAAGATCCTGCGCAGTAACAGCATACACGCGCCCAGACGACCTCTGATCAACCTGCTCACCCCTAGGAGCATAAGATTGCTGCACCGACTGGGACGATGAAGCCCCCTGATTGGCTTTTGAGGCCTGAACCGACTGAGTTGGCTGCTGACCCTGAATCTGCCTCAAACCAGATGCACCAGGTGTGCCACCCAACTGCGGGCAATACCTCTTCATATGCGCTGGCTGACCACACTGATAACACGAGAGTGGCTGGCCTCTACCCTGACTCTGGCTCTGAGATCGAGCCGAAGATGATGCTGCTCTCTGCACTCCTCCCCTCTGAGGACAAACTGGAGACTTGTGGCCCAGCTGGCCACACTTGAAACAGGTAATGTCTCCCTGACTGCCTTTCCCCGAACTAGCACTCGGCACAGGAAAAGTCGATCTAGAAAAGCTACCCAGAGACTGCTGAGGATTAAAACCCTTCTGTCTCCTACCATCACTCTGACCATCCTGACTCCTCTTGGAGCCCTTCTGTCCTTCCTCCTCCTCCTGCATCATGATTTCCATGTGGGCTGCAGCATCAACCATACGCCCATAATTCCAAATCATAGTTCCCCCAACTCTCAGCTTGAGGCCACGCCTCAACTTCTTCTCAAACTCGATACAACGGCGTTCCTCAGACGCTACCAACTCAGGTGCAAACCTGGACAAACTAGTAAATGCAGCCTCAAACTCGGCCACTGAAGAACTCGACTGCTTAAGCTGGCAGAACTGGTCTCTCAGCTTCTTCCTAACTGCTGGAGATAAGAACTTTTCCTGGAAAGCATTCACAAAAGCCTCCCATGTACCTTCTATACGACCCTTAGTGAACTTCCACCACTGACCCGCATCCCCCTTCAGCTGGAAAGATGCCAAGGTCACTTTCAACCCCTCGTCTTCGATGCCAAGCATCTCAAACGTCTTCGTTGTCTGTTCGAGCCATTCATCTGCCTTAAGCAGTTCTTTAGGATCACCCACAAATTCATCTGGGTTAGACCGGAAGAACTCCCTCTTCAGAAAGGAAGGTCCTGCATCCGCAACAACATTCCGAGCTTGATTCTCAGCTCTGAGAATGCCAACTGACTCCCTGAATGCCCCTGCTATCTCTCTGGCTAGAGCGCCCATAGCCTGCTGGCCTACTGGCTCGGCCACATTGGCCTGGCCAATACCCTCCTGAACTGCCGGAATCTCCTTTGGCACAGGCACCTCCTGCGTACCCGGCCTACCACGCCTACCGCGTCCTCGTCCTCGTCCTGACATCCTAATAAAGGAAACAAAGACGTTAGCACATTAATAAATGTGCCGAAGCTAAACACTCGCGTCCTAATGCATGGGACAACAATAATTCATTCCACGTAAGCACATAATCACATAAGCACCTACGAATTTCATTCCTGGATAATGATAGTCCCAATGCGTTACTATAGTTCCGGTTGGAAGCAGCAGTGATCAAGTGCCTTTCCAACAAGACTACTAGAAACTCAAGGGTCCAATCAACATCCTAGAAACTACATTCCATACCCACATAATCACATAAACATGTTATCATATAAGCATATAACATTACACTAAGTCTCTATCAAACGAGACGAACCCAATGTGAAACTAATCACTTCCCACGTACCCAAAGTATTCAAACCCGGTACGCTCTGATACCAAGTTGTCACGCCCTCAAAATTAACCCATTATATATATATATATATATATCATTGACATGCATTATTTAAAGAAAACACTTTATTACTTCATTCATCAGAGTATTACCAAATAAAAACATTACATGTAACATCAAATTAAATGCCCTACAGGCTTACATCTTTCCAAGCCAACACTTGGACACAAAAGTATGAGTTCTAACTCAAATACAAATAAAGCCCTAGGCTTGAGTGTTTACATGTACTAACAATGAAAAACAAATAACTGAAAATAGTCTTCAAAAATCCAAGTCCTTCCAAGCTAAGTTCTTGGAGGTAGCTTATCACCTGAACCTAAAAATGATGTTCCCATCTAGGGTGAGCCACAGCCCAGTAGAAATATACTAAACCAAATATAAGCATTGAATAAAGCAATAGCATTCAATAGATGGTTAACCAAGATAATCAATTACATCATTATACAGTTTCATGACACTAATGTCTAAAACACGTTTTACTTTCCAACATTATCAATATGGCTCAGAACCTGGCCAAACTTACAACAGTGAACTATATATATATATATAATATTCACATCCTTCCAATGTCAACAAACAAATGAGACTCAGGCTCAAATCAAAACACTTCATACTTCCCATTTGATACACATTTTAGTGCTGTATCAATAAAAACACTTTAATATAGATAAGCACACATAAAAGTGATGCTAATGGAGTCCATCCCCTATCTCCTCCCAAACAAAATCTGGTTTAGAGGTCCATCCCCTATCTTCCCCTAAACCGTGGAGTACATCCCCTATCTCCTCCCACACAAAACAATGTATGTAAACACATAACATATACAACACAATCAATACACATAATGTCTGTATTAATTCAACAGTCAAAATTGTTGACTTAATCAATCATTAGTTTCAGTTATCCCTAATCCACATGCAGTGTCTACAACAATCACGACTATCCTCCACCGATAGCCCAAAACAGTTATTTCTAGACTTGGAAATAAATATAACAACAATTCAATAGGCGAGTGATTTAAATTATCCAACTACACCATTTAATCAATAAATTCCCCAATTTCATGAATTTAACCAAATTCCCCAATTCCCTTAAATTAATTGTTCAAATTAATTAATTAATACAACTAGGGTTTTTCCCAAAATTATCAAAGTAACCCCAACATATCAATATACCAAAACTTAGAACAAAACTTATAAAATGGAGTAGGAAATCCCTACCTCGAAGAAAATAACCCGAAAAGAGAAGATGGAGATGAAAACCCAAACTCCAAAGTGCTCCAAACTACCAACAATTCAGATTAAAACGAAGCCCTCGACTCACACACTCTTTTTAATGAAGGATCTAGGGTAGAAACACACCCTAAGTGGATCAAATCTAAGAGAGAAGGTGGGCAGGGTGAGAGAGAAGTCGGACCTTAGGGTTTGGAGTCTAAAAAGAGGATGAAAAACTGATTAAAAACCCACTGCTGTCTAATTAAACTGGACAGGCTCGCTCGAGCGAAGACTTGGTCGCTCGAGCGACCAGACACAAGAAATCCTCGCTCGAGCAAAGAAAAGCTCGCTCGAGCCAAGAATGCAATGCTACAGGTCCATACTAGACGCAAACGCTCACTCGAGCTAAGAAAATCTGGCTCGAGCCACCAAACACAAAACACAACCCTCGCTCGAGCGACCAAGTACTCGCTCGAGCGACCAACCCAAAAACTGGACAGCAACACTTGGTTTCCGAACCCAACCAACCTGAAACAAACCTGCCCAACACATCCTATAACTCCAAATAAGAAAATAAAGAATGACAACAACAATTATACAATGACAGAATCTACGGAACCTAAGTCCGGATACAATAATCAAATGGGAAAAGGCCGGGGTCGCTATACAAACACACTTTACTATTCTTGATTCTTCATTCATGGATACTAACTTTATCATCGGAGTACTCCCGGCCGGCAACCCTGATTGGGTGGCACCGACTATGTTCCTCATTGTAAATCTACAGGGGTGAAGCTCTTCTCTTCGTTGGATCTCCACAACATCAATGTGAGAGGATATTTCATGGTCTCACAATTGGCGCCGTCTGTGGGAACGACTGAATGAGATCAACGAAGAACACAACAAATATACTGCTGTAAGTAAACATATATTGGCTTCTTTGAGGTCAGTGTACTTTCTACAAAAGCAAAATCAATCCCAAGTAATATGGCCCACAACTGGGTTTTTGGCTTCTTTCATTCTAATTGTGTTTTTTGCTAAAGTTCATGTATATATATATTTATATATATACACATCTATGTATGTATCTATTTATGATCACAGATTTGATCAAAACATTGTTGAATATTCATATTGCTTAGAAAGGTTGTCAAAACAAGATGAAGTAAGTAGCTGTTTTCTCTTTCTAAAAATGGGTTTCACACCTTTTTTGGTGCCAACATCTTTTCGGCAATTCAATAAAGTTATTCGGATAAATTCATGCGTGGGTCTGCCCATTTATTTATTTATTCTTTGTCTCTCAAAACTTAGCTTAAAGTTGATCATTAACATGTATGCACGTGTACCTATGCTAAAGCTTTCTGTGGAATCCAAGGCTGGGTCTTCAATTTTCCTCTCTCTAGAATGGACCATGAGTTATGAGAACGAACAAATTATTATTCTTATTTAATTAATTGTGATTGTTGGCTGGCCATATATATATATATATATGTGTGTGTGTGTATATAAATTCAAACAGTCAGATCTAGAGGCAACTTCAATTGTCATGAATGGCTTACGTCGATGCCAACCAAAATCTCGGCAAAACCAAAGATATACATAAAGAAGTCTTGCCGACCAAGTGATTCGGCACGTCGTGAAGCTGAGAGAAGTTGCCAACCAATAGTTTCGGTATATCGAAAAGCCCCTACGTTTCGGGAAGAAATTGATTGGCACCCATAACAAGCTTGCTGAATCATCCATAAAATCTTTATGTAGTGATCATAAGTTTACAAACTAGAGATCCGGCTATTACAACTACGTCTACTCGACGACGTCGCAGCGTCGAATGATATTGATCAATCCCAACGATGACTCCACAGCACCTCTTGGCGACTTCACCATGTCTTCAATCATGTCGGCTACGGCCGTGGTGCCGAGAACCAAATCTCTTCTGGTTCTTTTTTTATCAAGCATATTTTAGTGGACATTTCTTCCTCTGGAAACAACAACTCAAGAATGAAACTTCATTACATCAGTTCTAGCAATACCTCGGCTAACACCAAATCAACGTCACCAGGTATCACCAAGTTGCATAGCCGACTATGCAACAATCAAGCTCAAAACTTTGCCGAGTATCTACCAACTCCCCAACTAACGTGATCTATGAGCACAAGGACAAGAAGAACAATGCCATTACGAGCCAAATATCGTGCACAAGTCACTCACATTTGAAATCAGCGTCCAAGTCATCCACTTGTTACTTAAATGCATCATGGGTTACTTCATTCACAAGACATCATGAATTATATACTGGGTCAATACTTTACATCAATAGTCGACTGCAGCTCTCTTTCTAGCATTGCCATCGACAATCTTTAATTTTTAGCGAGTCAAGGGTGAAGTTGTCCCCGACCAGGTGATTCGGCAAATCAAAGTGCCAAGATTCGTCTTCCAACCATTGCGCAGCCATACCCCAATTGCCAAGCTGAACATAAACGAACACAAAAATGGGAGGGCTTGATCAATCTTATTTTTGGTCAACTTTAGAAAGTCCAACGTCATCCAACGCAGGGCGGAACAACACTAGCCCGAGTGATGAATCCAATGTCGCAAAAATGAGGCCAATCGGACTTCAAACGAAGGAGATACAAGGGCCCAAAGTCAGGATCTTGAATCTACAAAATCTGCATTTTCAAGTCCTGTTGCATGAAGAATTTGGCTTTGCACCACCTGGGCCATTGTCAATTCATCAATCTTATTTGGCAGAACATCACACTTTATACGGAAACCTTTTCTGACTAAACATTGTCAACTTATTCGGCACCAGAACTCATCGGCATTATGAATGCTGCATGCATATGATCAACTTGGCTTCGGCAAAAATTACACCACAACATTTCTTATTCGATACATTCCTTGCCTACAGTTTACACTTATTCGACACTAATATCTCGGCATGGAATTAGCATCTCAGCTTGCCGAAATCTACATCTGAACATACCACAAGATTCGTATCGGCTCAAAGAGTCCAAACGCACCAACCCGAGGAGCCAAGAAGCAACCCAAGTCCGCCGAAAGTTATGAAACGGCTCACACGTTCTGTAAACTGAAATTTCAAAAGCTATCAAACTCAACCCTTGATCATACCATTGTGAAATACTCATTAAGACGAGTCCAACGCAATAAACCGCGTCAAAATCGGAGCTAAAACGAAACCAAACGGGCTTATCAAAGTTTGCCCAGAAAATGAATTCTTTCGTTGGAGCAGACAACCCAGCAAGATATGAAGAAACAATCCTATGCTTCGCGGTTGCATTACACCCTGTTGATCTGAGCCGTTAGATTCATTTTGGCTATAACTACGCCATCAGGAGTCCGATTACAGCGATCCCATAGTTGTTTCCAACTATTTGAAGCATTCTGAACACATCCATACGGTCTGATTTTGCAAATTCCATACCCAAAATGTGTCGATTTTATATGCAATGCCACATATCGCAGCTCAAATAATACTTTTGCCGCCAAGCCTAGTATTTAATCAATGCCGCATTCAACAATTTTGGCGTCTCCCCGCCACTATAATAACCTGCATCATTCGGCAATTTTGGCTCAAGTCTATTCTGGATTCGTTCCGAATAACCACACAATCGAGCGCAGTAGGGCAACTATACTTTGTTCTCGGCTTAATTCTCGTCAATATTGGCCAACGTCCAATCTAAATTTCTTCCGAATACCTAACGTCATTCGCAAGCAATGCGCCAACGACGATCCAATGTTACATATTCACGACAATGGAAGCAATTTTCCAACTAATTCCATGACAATGGTACAATTTAATCGACTTCACACTTATCGCCGAACTCACTAAACAACTCTCACTTGGCGTTTTCGATTCGGCCACTTGGTAGTTCAATTGATCGGCATGCAATTTCAGCAACAGTATCTTGGGGCGAGGATATAATCCTCCGTCTTCCCTGATTATATCACCAGGCACCCTACTTTGTCTTGGCTTCATTCCGATATCACCGCGGCACCGAACAAGGGCATGGAGTCCGTTTCAAAATTTTATCGGCCTACTCAGCAATTTTGGCCCCAGTCAATTTTATTCATTTCGAATAACCAATCTTATTCAAAAACAATGGGGCAAATATACGTTGAACAAGAAACTCAACTTCAATAAATTGGCAACCATTGCTAACCAAGTTCTTAGCAAATCCAACTTCGAAGGGATGCCGACGCATCGCGAAGCTAAGAAAAATCACCAACCAAAAGATCAGCACAATCACCGACCCATGTGTAGCTGACCAACCTTTCGGTGAAACAAGTTTATTCAGCTAAGCAACATTATTTGTCAAACTTTATGCAGCAACATTGGCCACAGTATTCAGCAACTTTATTCACCTAACAACATTATTTGGCAAAACAATTGCCCACTAGGACATCAGTTAATTTTTCCCCTTCCAATTAGGGCACATCAGCCGATCATCATCTCGGCACCTTTGATATGCATACATACTCGGCCAACTTGGTACAAACATCACAATGACGTCTACTTGAGTTAGAAACTCCTGCTCCTTTTCACACAGCTTAACGCAAGCGACCGTCTTGGGGCAATACATTCCACACTTGGCAGTCGGCAGCTTGCATATTTTTGTGCACCGTCATTTTACCAAAGCCGAATCTTCCCTGCAACATAGGGCAATGGGAATCTACATTCCTTCCGACTAACACCTGTCATTCGAAAGCAATGGGGCAAGTTTACCTTGGACTAAACGCAACCCGAGCAACTCGGTAATTAAATAGTTCTACCTTGGACTAAACGCAAATCGAGCAACTCGGCAATTAAATAGTTGGCCCAATATCTACTTGGCAATTCCATACAAGCGGAGCAATATTATTGGTGATTAACACGTCCACCTTATTCGGTACAAGATACATTATTCAAAGTCCTTGCCGTATTGGCACTTGGTTGCCACTTAAAATCGGCAAAAGTCTTCGAGTATAGTGCAATCTTCGCACTCGGCACAGAGAGCTGTTAGCAAAGGCCTACACCCATGCCCGGGGGTTAGAATACCGTGGCCGGCACCCATGCCCGGGGGTTAGAATACTGCGGCCGACACCCATGCCCGGGGGTTAGAATACCGCGGCCGGCACCCATGCCCGGGGGTTATAATACTGCGGCCTACACCCATGCCTGGGGGTTAGAATACTACGGCCTATCGTTATGATTTATTTGTGTTCCTTTCTAGGTTTTAGCTCACCCCCCCTCATCCTATGACAGACTTATATACATTTATACATACATTCAAGACATATATACATTTATACATACATTCAAGACATATATATATTTATACATACATTCATGACATATGTATATTTATACATACATTCAAGCATACACACAGTCATTCATTCATACATTTTATTCATTTATCAAATGTATTCTTTGTCAAAAGACCTAACAGCTATTTGAACAGTATAACTCGGCAATAAAAACTCTTATTCCTCCTACCGAAGACAATGAAAGTTTTGGGGCAATTGTGGGAGCCAGAAAATTATAGGTACTAGCTTATTGGGCCTAACCCAAACAAGGCCTGCCAAGGGCCCAACTATTGGGCTTATTCGGCCCACCTCGTCTATAAAAGAAAGGCACCTCATGGCATATGGGAGAATCTCTTTTCTGCTCCACACAGCACACAAGCACACTTTACTATTCTTGATTCTTCATTCATGGATACTAACTTCATCATCGGAGTACTCCCGGCCAGCAACCCCGATTGGATGGCACCGACTATGTTCCTCATTGTAGATCTATAGGGGTGAAACTCTTCTCTTCGTTGGATCTCTACAACATCCATGTGAGAGGATATTTCATGGTCTCACAATTAGGTATTGATTTCCTAGATATATTAGGTATTGCCATAGTTAGGTCTCTTATAAAATACTCTTTCTCATAGTTAGACTTCTAGTAGGATACTCTTTCTCACCTATATATACAGGCCTTCTATTGTATAGGCAAATTCATTCAACACAATTCATTCAATACAATACATATTATTTCCTCTCTCTCTCTCTATATATATATATATATATACTATTCTAACACGGTATCAGAGCTATAGGTTAAACTCTTGGTGTTCTTCGCCTTACCTGCGGGCGCCCAAGGCAAGATGCCTGCTGGACTTTAATCTATTCCACTGTCATATATATTTTTCTGTCAATATCACTTTATGGTAATCTATTCCTTTGTCCGCCGGTTTATTAACATTCATCTAAGTCGTCCCTTGGCGTACCACTCAATCCAAGCCGCCTCCTCTGGCGCACAATCCAAGCTGCCCCTCTGGCACACAACCTAAGCCGCCCCCTTTGACGCACAATTCAAGCGCCCAACCTAAGCCGCTCCCTTTGGCGCACAATCCAAGTCGCTTTCTAGCGCACTCAGTTATATGTTGCCATCATCGTTCAGCACCACGTCATAAATTATGTGTGTGCCACGCTTGCTGGTTCAACATCTAGCTTCTACATTGGTCCGACATGACCCCTTCAAACTGTCCCGACATTGATTCCGATTAGCTCCCACATCAGTCTGGCATGACCCTTTCAAACTGTCCCGATATTGATTCCAGTTAGCTCCTACATTAGTCTGGCATGACCCCTTTAAACTATCCCGACATTGATTCCGGTTAGCTCTTGCGATAGTTCAGCATGACCTTAATTTGATCTTGGCATTAGTTTTAGCCAATTTCTACAACGATCCAACATGAACTTAAACTGTCTTGGCATTAGTTTTAGCCAGTTCTTACAATGGTCCAACATGACCATAAACTGTCTCCCGGCATTAGTTTCGGCCGCTGATCTATTTCAAGCACCCTTGCGCTCCCTTTCGAATTTTGCAATCTATTTGCCTTTTATTTTATTTAGTTTCAAACTGAAGATGTTTATCCTCCTTGAGTTTGAGAGGAGATGTTAATGTATATATGGTATATATTTCTATATATATTAGGTATTGATTTTCTAGATATATTAGGCATTGCCATAGTTAGGTCTCTTATAGGATACTCTTTCTTATAGTTAGACTTCTAGTAGGATACTCTTTCTCGCCTATATATACAGGCCTTCTATTGTATAGAACAAATTCATTCAATACAATACATATTATTTCCCCTCCCTCTATACTATTCTAACAAAAGAATTAAAGAAATAAGAGAAACTATTTTCATTACAAAAATCAAAACAGTATATAAAATAAAATAAAACAACAGATTCTTATTTTGTTACAAAATCAAAATCAAAATCTAATAAAAATAAATAAAACAAAAAGTAAATTTATTACTTACTTTATTAATTTCTTGAACAAAATTTTGATCAAATCCAATATTAAACACTGTGTCCTTAAGACAAATTTGTCCTCATCACGGTGCTTTCAGATTACGGACATTTATCTCCTAAGATAAAATGATCAACAACAAATAGTAGCAGCACTACAAACTATTCGCACAGCGAACACACTTTGTGTTTACACTCTTTTTCACAGAAAAATAATGCAGCAAAATGCAGAGATTAATAGTAGCAGAGGAGAACGAAATTCAGTGAAATCCAAATGAGGGACTTGTCTATTTATAGATGCAATTGTGGCTTTTCAGATTTGAATCCAACGGGTATGATACCTGTTCGGACAGGGGTAAACAGTTACAAATCGGTATGGTTTGAATTGAACATATACGGGTTTGAATTGAACAGATTTGAATCTGTTCGGACATTTATGGAACTTGTACAGAAATTTTGAAAAGGTGCAAGCCAAATTTGAATTTTTCTCCAACTAAAATTTGAAAATAAAACTGGACAGATTTTATTTTTCCAAAAAATAAAAATAAAATAAATTCAAATGTTTTTAGCCCAAAAAGATAAGTATTGGGCTAGAAAATCCTAACCCAACCTCACACCACGCATCCGCGCCCAGGCTCAATCCACTCGACTGATCGGACGGACGGCGGCACTCGTGTGTTTGTTTTAGGTCCAATGGGTCTAGCCTTTAACCTTCCCTTCTACAAAACTTGAGTGCCCTTTGGGGTCTATCCCAAGTTTCAAAACCAAGCCTTAAAAACCCACACAAAGTTTGCCCATCAAGTCAATGTAGGACAAACCTTAATTCAAACCTTTATGGAAATTCCACCAAACATACCATTTTCATGGAGCCTATTTTGACATCAATTTCTCATTCACCCAATAATGGTTTTGAGCAACCAAATATACTACGTGAATCACAATGCGGCATAAAATGCGTTACCACTTAGACCTGCTAACTTTGGCGCATGGGTCTCACCTAAAAATTAGACTAAAATTTGAGGAAAAATCTGTTTTTTCCCAAAACCATTTCTAACAAAATTATCAATGACTTGATTACGGTTAACTCACTAAATTGATCAAGTTTACATTTTTGCCCCTAAAAACATAGCACATGGTATTCATGTGCCCATTTTCTACAAAATAATAATAAATTGTAATCAATTAGACCAAATTGAAATAGAGTAAAAAAATTCAAGGTCAAAATCAAATCTATTAAAATTACAGATATCAAAATAATATAAGGGTCAAACTATAAGAACTATAAATTATAAATTTTTAATTTAAAATAAACTGTAACAAAGAAACATGGCTACTATCATTTAGGCAAAGATAGGGGCAATTTGGGAAGCTAGTTAAAAGCTAAGTTTTAACTTTTAACTCATTTTTTATCATATCACTTATTACATTTTTTACATACAAAAAGACAAAAATACCAAAAAAAAAAGCACATCAATATGAGTTACATTATATTTTCAATCTATACACTAGATTTATGTTAAAATTGAGTTTCAGACGGGTAAAATATAGAAGTCTTACCTAACTTTCAGAAACACTATTAATGTGACTTGAGTTTGTGCCACTAGAAATGATAATGGCAGTGAAAGTAGCCCTTTAAGAAAAAGTTAGGGAAAGTTGGTCCAATGTGCCCCCCCGTCCCCTCCTCTCTCTCTCTCTCTCATGAAATCAATGAATCGTCTTCACAGACAGGTTCAGTCTTTCAGAGTTTCCTGGAGGTATGCTCCACTTTGAGGTGGACTCATGGACACAACTAGTGGCATCTCAAGCTTTTAATGGCTCACTCAATTTTCCACTAACAAAAACAACCTTTTATATTTACCAAATGCATCAGCTTTTGCAACAATTACTTTATCCTGAAACATAATAATAATAATAATAAGCAAAAGAGAAACCAAAAGTTTCATTGACAAACAAATTATATATAATATATATTCAGTCTTTACTTTAGTATATGTCATGGTTCCCTTCCCTATCCCAAATGGAAACAGAGGACAATCCTGTCACATGTTGCAATTGGTTAGTGTAAGAACAACTAAGGCCTTGTTTGGTATATACTAAAAAAGTCAAAATGTCAAAAAGTCACTATCCTATTTAAGTCACATCACCTCTCTACCACATCACTTCAAACCCAACTCAACTCATATTTCATAAAAAGTTAAAAATTACATTTATTTAGAATATTCCAAACCACCCCTTAGGTGGTAGTTGCTTTGTTATTTTACATTGTTTTAAATAAATAAATAAATAAATGCCAATGATTGTGTCAGTGATTATCAATTTTAATATATGCATATACAAAATATATAAAAATATGTTAAAGTATCAATTGGAAATATGTAAAAAAAAATAAATTAAAATTATTCTATTTTTTATTTTATTTTGTTCACTTAATGATAACCTTAGTGGCTATAATTGTTAGAAAAATTGGAATAGAGATGATGTCACGAACAATGGAGAATATCACTTCTAGTATTGGAATAGAGATGATGTCACGAACAGTGGATAATATCACTTCCAGGCATGTTATAGGCGTCATTGTCCTTGAGACGTTATTTGTCCTCACAAATAGTGTAACGGATAATGGCAAATCATTTGCAGGATACAAGAAAACCTAGCCAAAATTGTTTTTCAATCTATGTTTTGCACTTAACAAAAGTTGACCCAAAATACATTTGGTGGTGTACAAAATAAAATAGGTTCTGGAATTCTATTTCTGCAGAAAATAGAACTTAGAAGAGGAGAAAGAATAGTAGATTCCCTTATAAAAGGCCTTGTGAAAATAGGAAGAGAAATTTGAATTTTTCTAGTAAAATTTGAATGCCTAATCTAATATTTTCTTTTGAATTTGAATAAAATAATTGTTATAAATTGTCACTTAATGGGGGTGTTTGGCAAAAAAAAAAAATAGCCTAGTTTAGGCTAAAATTCACAAAAAGACAAAATATGTTAAAATAGCTAATAAGACAAAATATCATATCAAACCCATAATCATTTCACTTTTTCTCTCACAAACATCACATCCAACCACAAAAAAATCCAATCATCTTCCCAAACACAAAAATTTTAGCCTACTAAAATAGCCAAAAACTAAAATAGTCTACTAAAATAGTCACTTCCCAAACGAGGCCAATAGTTACTTCACAATCGTCATAATGATAGTTTGAAACATATCCCTTTGATTGTATTTTGTATTATTTTGACCGTCTAATCATGATAGAAAAACTTTTATCCTTTCTTCCCCATGTGGAATAAGGTTTCATAAAGGCAATGAAAGATATAAGAAAGAACGTTATAAAAACTTAAAAATTCAAACAATTTTTAAATATTTCAAAAATATTTCAATGATAATTAGGATGACTCGGATAAATTTGAGGCATACAAAAGTCTCAAAACAGCGTCCATACTGTAAAATAATATATTATCACAAAAACAAAAACAAAAAAATTGGTACAAAATTTCCATTATCATGTAGTTTTTGATACTCCTATCATTTCATATAAAATACCTATCATTATGATTTATAATTTTTGAAATGTGGCTACTACATTATTCTAAATAATATTTTTGTGCAAAAATTATATTTGTAAACTATTAATGCAAAACTACGTGTGTGTGTATATATATATACACACCATATCCATAATTATGTCTTAAATGTCAATTTAAGGAACTTCAAGTTATTGTAAGTGTCAGATAGTTTACAAAGAAGCCAAATTATAATTCAATTAGATGTAGAAAAAAATATCAAATATATTTCAAATCATTTGATTGATTATTAGTTTAGCTTATTCTGAAAGGAAAATGTCTCGTAGCTCAAATTTTGTAGCTCAAAAGTGGCTTAAATGGCCAAAACGACGTCGTTTTGGCTATTTTTATGTTGTTCTGTACTCAAAACGACGTCGTTTTAGCCATTTGAGTCACTTTTGAGCCACAAAATTTGAGCTACGTAGCATTGTCGATTCTGAAAACATGCAATATTATTCACTTTAACAATTATATGAATGGGATATGATTATTGCCAAAGTAGAAGTAATACACCAAGCAATACTTACCATTGTTTTGGTCTATTGTTACTTTACTATGCATCACTTTTGTATGAGCAAAATTGCTTTAGTTAGTCCATTGGAGCACCATTGATAAAATACAACTTTTATACATTGTTTAAAAAATCAATTTAGCTATTGATTTTAGCTAATCGTCATTGGAGATGCTCTTAAACAAGTACTAATATAAAAAAAAAAAAAATGGGGACAGTAAAGAAAAACAAATCCAAGATGACCAATTGAGAATATTGAAATAACCAAATGTTTGGTTTGTGTTTTAGAAATTTTTTTCAGCAAGATTTTTGAAAAAATAGAAACTGGTTTGATAAAAATAAATATCAAAAATATTATTTTAAGTTTTTAAAAATTATTTTTGGCCTCCCAAAAGATAAAATTATATAAAAATATATGTGTTTTGATTTTTTTTTTTTTATTTCTTTCACCAAATTAATTTTTAATTTTTTGAAAAAAAATTCTGAAAATCAAATTAAACATGGACTTAGATTTTAAGGGCGCCCATCTGTCACTGTATTACAATCGTTTTGTGCTTTTCCCAACATCAACAACATGAAGAATTTTAAACATTTGGGCTACACATTGAATTTGGATTTGTTAGAGACAGAGATAAATTGATTGATAAAATTTCTTGCTTTTGTTTGGTTGAGAAGGGAAACAAAAAATAATAATAATAATAATCAAATGAATATAGAGGTTTCTTAGAAAATCTATTTTTTTTCTTTAGTTAACCGTAAAAATAAAATGTTCTAAGTATTTCATTTTTCCTTTCTTTTTCTTTTTCTTTTTCCATCAAATCCTTTATTCAAACATAACATAAGTATATTTTGGGCTAAGACTAGACAAGGCAAAATATTAGCACACTGGTTTGTTTAAAATGGTAGTTACAAATCCTATTAATCAATTTACTAATATTGCTAATAATAAACAATCATTAGAATGATAATTTCTCAATTACATTGATAAATTTATTAATCTAAGAAATAAAGCTCACAAATATATATATATATATACAAAAACAAAAATGAATAAGTTACACTATAAATTTTTTATTCACATGACTTATACCTTCATGAATTTTTCACTTAGGATTTATAAATAAATAAGTCCAGTTAGTAGAACCAACTTGAACATGTTAGAGAAAAAAAATAAAATAAATAAATAAAATAAAAATAAAAAGAAGCTTGGCCTGAATAAGCTATACCTAAATTATTAGACCCAGCCCCAGCCCCAGCCCACCTAATCTCTGCTGTCCTCTTCCACAAAAAATCTGAACTTTTCTTGAATGGGCCTTCGAAGTATGAAATAGACAACGAATGCTTGAATTGAGTTGAATTGTTTTGTTTTGTTATTTCGAAGTATATGTGTAAATCTACAAAAACTAGTCTTTGGGCCTTCAAAAACTGTACTTTAGGCCTCAAAACAAGGTCGGCCTCCAAAATCGGACTTTACCACATCCATAATGTAAAGTTCTATTAAAGAATGTAAAATGGAAAAAAATAAAAATAAAAAATAAAAAAATAGAGTGCCCACGAATAAAGAAGAGGGGAAAAAAAAAAAAAATCCAACTTATAAAGGTATCTACTTTGTTGTAGTTTGTATAAAATTCTTATATTATGATACTGCAAAATATTCTTGCAGAAAAGTCTTCGACTTATTTTCACAAAATTACAGACCCCATATTTATATGAGACATTTAATCATTTATTTGATAAAAAATTTTGTATCCCTAACATTATCCTTACATTTTGAAAAATGCTATACGCCTTAAATTTTCTACCAAACAAATCACCAAATGTCTACATTTTGGAAAATGCTATAGGCCTCAAATTTTCTACCAAACAAATGACCAAATGTCTCATATGGGTGTCGGGTCTACAAAATTGCGGACCCTACATCCAAGTAAGACATTTTGTCATTTGTTTAATAGAAAATTTAGTATCTTTAACATTATCCCCACTAGATTATTTAAACTCTCTATGCTTTTATTTTAGGGCTCTCAGTCTAAAGGTTCTTTTTATAAAATTTTATGGTCATAGATTCAGGAGTTAAAATATTTTATCTGTAAAGAAATTCTACTTACACCATTAATTTAACACCTTACACTCTTAAAATATAATTTGTTATTTTATTTTATATTTTCATAATTTTTATAATTTTTTTATTACCCTTCTTCCTAACCTTCCTCCTCCGTCGTACACCCAAAACCTATAAACCCTAACTCTAACACCCATTTTCATCTCCTCTCTTTCTCCTAAAAATGGATGGTAAACATACCAATCAACAGATTTCCAACTCAAATTGACAAATTGCAAATACTATGTATAATTTTCTCAATCCTGTTTAAAATTTCGACAAAATCTACCTAACCGAAAGTGTCAATTAAATTGGATTCTTTTGGTTGGTTTAGTATTTTTTTTTCAAACATATGGTTGATCTTCTTGTGCTGAACCACCTCCACCGATCCACCATCGACGCTGCCACTCCGCTGGCCACCGCCAACATTGGCAGCAACCCACCAGCAACCACCCTTCTCATCATTCTCTTCTATAACAACCCCGATCCGTACTTAGTCCATAATCCATAATTAAGAATGCTCATTAAATTTTAAGAATGAGATTATGTGTTAATTGTACATTTTGTATGTGTTTTGCATTCATGTCTATTAGCCGTAGGAATATATGTTCAGAATTCTACTTTACTCTGTTAATTGAAAGCCTTGTCAGTGTCCGAACATGAAATTGACTACGTCAATGTGTTAATTTTAATTTTTAAGAATTTTATGGTAAGTTTATTTGGATTTCAATTCGGAGTCAAATAATTAGAATAAATTAATTATTCAGTTGAATTAACTTAGCTCTAATCACAATTAATTAGTCTAAGCTAATTGAGCCTATACAAGGCTAATATAACTTCTAGGCTTCACACTTCATCATCTTTGATCTCAAAAAATGGAGAGAGAGAGAGAGAGAGAGAGAGAGAGAGAGAGAGAGAGAGAGAGAGAGAGAGAGAGAGAATTGAAGACAATTTAGAAGGAGAGCTTAGATTGAGAAGGAGGAAAGAGAGATTAAAGAGAATTTGAGTATTTGAGCTCCCACACTCTACATTAAAGACTTTACGTGAGTAATTAACTCCTAATTTTTGTGTTTAACTTATCAAGTATGAGAATTCAAGAAGACATTATGATCAAGATCAAGAATTGAGCTTAGAGGGAGGATATTGAAGGCAATTTTGCATTCATGCATAATTCTCCAAGTTTTGAGTTTGAATTTCAACAAATACTCACATGCATGGTGTTCTTTATGCTCAAGTTTGAGAATTCAATGTTTTATGCTTTTCACTCCATAAATCCATGTTTTGGAAGTTTTTGAATTCATATCATCGCATGCATGTTCATAGGAGCATAGTTTTGAAGAATTATTAAGCTTTTGGGCTTTGATTTTATGAATCAATCTTCTTTTCATGTTTTACTACAAGTTTTCAAGTGTTTCATCAAGTTTTGGCTCAAAAGAATGTGTTTTGGTACTTTAGAATTGAGCTTTGAACTTGGAAGAGCAATCTAGAAATTCCAAAATTTGTAGGGTTTGCTCGAGCAGTGGAACCTTTGCTCAAGCATACTTTGCATGCTCCGAGTACTTTTGCAGTCGATGCAGTTGGCTCGAGCTACCAAAGCTTCGCTTGAGGAAACTAACATTTTCTAGGCTCATGGCTCAAGCGACTAAAAATTGGCTCAATCATAAAATGAGAGCATCCAGTTCTTTTACAGACTTTGCAGGCCGCTCAAGCAACCAAAGTTGCGCTCGAGCGAACTGCCCTATTTTCTAAAAATTTTGCAAGTGTTTCAAAGTGTATAATTGCATTTTCATTCCATCTTAGGCATTCTTAAGCCATGGTTTAGGCCGTATTAATGAGGATATGAATTTGAATTATAAGCACACTAAGAAAGAAATGTAATAATTTAAGTGTATTTAGAGTGTGTATTTCAAGATGTATTTGTCACGTGTTTGTGTGTAGGTCACGCGCCATTATCCGACCAATCTGTCTATGTTGTATGTTCTGTTTCTGAAGCTATCTATGAGTAACAACTTTGGAAAGTTATGTTTGACTATAAGTCTTATCT
Source organism: Camellia sinensis (assembly GCF_055761805.1). Classification (NCBI taxonomy): domain Eukaryota; kingdom Viridiplantae; phylum Streptophyta; class Magnoliopsida; order Ericales; family Theaceae; genus Camellia; species Camellia sinensis. The sequence continues at coordinate 119,258,749 of NC_138966.1, forward strand.
GAATGAAATGATATAATAAGTTCTGTTTTCTGAAATAATATTTTCTGTATAGATGAATGATTTTCCTATTTCTGAAATGTATCGTGGCATCCTTAGCATTATGTGATATGTTATATGTGACCTGGTACTAGGGTTTCAAGTGGGTTCCATTCATAGAACTGATTATGCATAATCAACTATATGATTTGCAAGTGGGTCTTTATGACCATCTCATGTGAATATGGGTCTTAATAACCATCTTCTCTGTATATAGGTCTTTATGACCAATCTAATCTGTTAGGGCTATTGGATGTATCACGTATGACTGTTTACAAGTCTAAATATGCATATGAATTCGTTTTTGAACTGAATTTTGATTTCTGAATCTATTATGGACATCATTCATAAAACTTTTACTCTATTGTTATTCACTAGGTTCTTGCTCATTGTTTATATTATGTATGTAGGTAATCAGGCACATGACCAAGCTTGAGACTTCCAGTCTGGATCGGTTTGTGTCAGCCTACTTGTACACCTCCTGAGGAGGTTCCAGAAGTCTTTCTATGGTCAAGTTTTTGTGGACAATGTTGTGACTAAGTTAATGAATAAGTTTTAAGTTTTTATCTTTTTTTCTTTTGTTTGGACAAGTTTATGTTTTGTATGTACGATTGACGTCATATTATATGTATATATAAGTTCAAATTTTCTGTCTCATCTAAGTTTGCACAGCTCTATGGACTATTATATTTTTATTATTTGCTTTTGTTAGCCCCTTAATTTGATCTGTTTAGAGACCTTCGGTAATCCTAGGATTACAGGCCGGTCATGATGCTAAACCTATAGGGGCGGATTTGGGTTGTGACATCTTCCCATTGCAAAACATGTCCCCCATCTTCTACAACCATTGCAACCCAACCACTTCGTGATGTGGTGATAGTGGCGGCCAATGGTGGTGACAATGGCAACAACTGACAACAATGGAAGTGGGGAGAAGAAAGGAGATGAAATGGGTGTTAGGGTTAGCGTTTTTAGGTTTTGGGTGTAAAAAGAATGATGAAGGTTAGGGATGAGGGTAATAAAAGAATTAAAGAAATTATAAAAATAAAGTTAAAAAAAATTAGATTCTAAGGTTGTAAGGAGTTAAACTTGTGATGTAAGTAGAATTTCCTCTGTCTATAAAGACATGTTTTTACAAAATGACCAAATTACCCATATATATTAATACACCTTTCTCACGCTTTATTTGTTTTAGACTTTAAACCCATTTCTCTCTCTCTCTTTATATATATATATATATATCTCACCTCTACCACAACGTTTTCTCTCTCTTCTCTCTATTTCTCATTTTCGTCACAGTACCTCTTCATTTTACCAATGCACCTCTTCCTCCTCCGTCGCCCTCCACTATAGCATAAGATTTGTCGCGAACCAGAAGATGTGCTCACCAGCAATTCCGCCATTGGGAAGTCTCAGATTCTTGTTCGACACCAACTTCGTCGCCGCAAATCTGAGTAGATCTATCCTCCATCATAGATTTGAGGAGCTACAAGTGTGGGACTCACATGAAGGCCTTGTACTTTCAATAGATATCCATTAGCAACAAGAGGCTCTGATATATATATATATATATATATATATATATAGGGTGAATTACATTAACGATCCCTATAGTTTGGGATTGTGTCATTTTGGTCCCTAACTTTTCAATTGTGATACATTTAACCCTGAATTTTGAATCTTGTTCCAAATAAGGACAATTGAAGATACCATTGCTCAATTTCAAGGGCAAAGTTGTCAATTTGATAAAATATAAACTAATTTGATAAAAATAAATGTGAAAAAAATATTTTTCAATTTTTAAAAATTATTTCAACCCATTAAAAATAAAATTATGTAAAATTGATTAATCTTTTAGACATTTATTTATTATTTTTTTTACTAAATTAATTTTTGTTATGTGTTTGGATGATGATCATTTAATGGGTGGTTGTTTTTATTTTCATTAAATTAGTTTCTATTTTTTCAAAAGTTAAAGATAGCGACAACTTTGATATTATTATTAAACCAATCCATTAAATCAAAAAATTCAAAACTAAAAAAATTTCATATATTAAATATATCGATTACATATTAAAAACTTAACAACCACCCATTACATGATCTTCATCCAAACACATAATAAAAATTAATTTGGTAAAATAAATAAATAAATAAATGTCTAAAAGATTTATCAATTTTACATAATTTTATCTTTGGTGGGTAGAAATTATTTTTAAAAAATGAAAAATATATTTTTGACATTTATTTTTGTCAAATTAGTTTATATTTTATTAAATTGATGACTTTGCCCTTAAAATTGAGTAATGATATTTTCAATTGTTCTTATTTGGAACAAGATTCAAAATTCAAGATTAAATGTGTTACAATTGAAAAGTTAGGGACTAAAATGACACAAGTTTCAAACTATAAGGACTGTTAGTGTAATTCGCTTGTATATATGTGTGTCAGCGTGCATGTTTTTTGTATGTGTTGAATTACTTTATTTATTTATTATTCGTTGGTTCCAAAGGAAATGATATGAGAATGACTATTCTTATTATATACATGTTTCTATTAAAACCATGATTTCTCTGCAACACTTATATATATCATAAGGTTTTTTATTATAAATAAATAGTTTTGATTTGATAAATATTTTATTTTGAAATCTATTTGTGTTTGATTATGAAATTAGTGGAGTTGATCTGTTTGTATTTGTGTTTGTATTTGATCTGTTTGTGTTTGACTTAAATAGATAAAAAAAATGAGTTGATTTGTTGATTGAGGTGAGATCAGTATTTTGATCTGTATATTCAACTGTAGATCTGTATGTATGTATATTTATTTTTTTGATATGTCTTTGATTTTTTTTATTTCTCTCACCTCATCTCCACTTTGCAATCTCTCTCTATCTATATGTGTGTGTGTATGTGTGTATGTGTGTGTGTAAATTTAAACAGATAAAGGAAAAATTGAACATATAATAAAATTTGGACAAATATTTGAATAGATAAGGGAGAAAAAATGAATAGATAGTCAAAAAATTTAAACAAATAGTCAAAAAAAAATTATCATATAGATGTAAATTTAAACAGATAGAAAATAATTTGAATAGATAGTCAAAAAGTCAACAGATAAATTAAGGGATAAAATTAAAAACAAATGTCCTCCAAAACAATAAAAAAAGATTTTTCACCAGACTATTTCACAAATGATGGATTTCTAACCAATAAAAAATATCCATTAAACCTAATTTTCATACCCTCTTTAGATTGGATTTATCACTAATTTTCTCTTTATTTTATTATTCTTATTATATTTTAATAGACTGAGATGTGCCAATGCAACCTAATTTTGACAAGTTTAATTAATTAGTTTTAAAAATCATCAATAAGACAAAACTAGAAGACCTAAGTAAGTGTCACGACTCTATCTTGCCTCAAACAACATAGTAGTTTTGACCGTCCAGTAGTATCTGACTACTAAAGGCCTAACAAGACAAGACAATGCTAGACTAAAACATTGAAGCTTATGCAGAAAAACAACATTGCCCATTAATTACCAAGAGTCCATCCAGAGCCTATGTATAAGTCATATGATCCAGAACAAGTAACTTTATTTATTTATCTTTGACATTTACAAGCTTAACATCCAAAAGGAAAATACAACATTTACAAATATACAACCAACAAAAACCAAAACTCAAAGACAAGGCCTTCATTTGAAAGCTCCAACTTCCAAAAGTAGAAAAAGAAAAGAAAAATACTTCTAACTCGATCTCTCATCCATAACAGGATCCTCGCCACCACCTACATACATATAGAGAAGAGGGGTGATGCTAAACCCAGTGAATAGCAATATAGTAAAGTAGTAAATGAAAGAAAATCAACAAGCTTTATTAAAACCAAGCATATGAACATTTTGAACATAATAAAGCTTTTTGAGTAAAACAAGCTTATCTTATGACATATACATAGCGATGATCATTCTCAAGGCATTTCGAATCAAGAGTCAAGAGGCTACAACCGGTGGCAGAGCTCAGTTAGCAAGAGGTTATTGGTATGATTCCCAATAGCAAACAAGTTTCAAGATGTCATCTTATTACATGATACAAAAATATATGATATTCATTCATCACAAAACAATAGCATAATCTTTCTAAAATATCATATGTTTGTATTTCGAATCATAATTTAAAAGAATATAACTATACTACACTACTACTCACAATTGGTTTCTTACTCAAGACTTAACTTCTTCAAGACTTGGTCTACACAACAAGTACAAGACATTAAACTTTCTAAACATAAACAAGGCAAATCAGTTTCTACCATAAGTTTCCTTTCTTATTTTAACTTATTTTATGTTGCTTTCTAAGTGCATTTGAATTTCAAAAAGGTTCAAAATGCATGTAGGGGGCCTGAGGGTCGAAGAAAACAAAAAGAAACCAAAAACGAGCACCTCTTCTAAATTCCGCACGTGTAGTGGAACAAGGCCACATGTGCGGAACCCTAGCCATACGTGCGAGACGTGCGTGCAATTATTTCAGAATCAAATTTGGGTTGAAGGTAGTTGGTCGCACGTGCGGGAGAATAACCCAGTCGTGGCTGAAGCTATTCTTCGCTGTTCTAGGGCTACCAAACTCAATTTCCAAGATTTCAAAACCCAAAACATGTTCTATAACATCCTAATATACATATATATGATGAAAAACTAATAAAAAATCATGAATATGCATTGATTTGTGGATTAAACAAGCGAAAGATAGATTGAATTCAAGTTTTAAATCATTTCAAACCTTTCTTTTATTCAGTGCTTTCAATCCTCCAAAATCAAGTTCTAAAGCTCCCTCATCATGAATAAGTGATGCAAGTTCATAGTACAACAATTGTTTTGCTCAAATCTTACATAAAACTAATTCAAAACATAGTTTTTCCATAAATTCTTCAAGCTCTTTCTAATTTTCAATCTTTCCTATTTCTTTTTCATTTCAATCTTCCAAAACTTATTCCTAATCATTTTTTAGATAGGTTTTGCTATGGTATTATGAAAGAGGGTCAAGTTTCTTACCTTGCAATGATTTTCTTAAGATTTTTAGGCTTGAATCTCTAGCTCCTTTGAATTTTCTCCCTTTTTGTCATTTTTTTTTCTTGTTTTCTTCTTCTTCCTTTTTCCTCTTGTTAGTTCTTGATTCCTTCAGCTTCTTCTTCATTTTTGTGACATATAACTTAAGATTTTATTGTGTGTAGCTAGGGCAAGGTTGCTGTAACGCCTTCAAAATAATACATAAAACCTATCACTTTAGACATACATTGATATAAAAGAAACCAACCATTTATATTCATCAGAGTACTTCTACAACAGTATTACATGTTAACAACAAAAGCAAATGCCCTATGGGCTTACAGCTTTCCAAGTCAACACCTGGTTACACAAAAGAAGAGTACTAACTCTATACAAAATAAGCCCTTGGCTTGATAGACATGTAATACAAACAAAATAAACAAAGAGTCTTCAACTCTCATCATCATCCAAGCTATGTCCTTGGAGGTGGCATACTACCTGTATCTGAAAATAATGTCCCATAAAGGGTGAGCCAACGCCCAGTAGAGATATGTTATACACAGTATGAGCAATAACTAAGACATTAGCAATTGATAAATGTTCAATTTCCATAAACCCATTCATAACCCATTTCCATTTCATGACCACTATGTTCATGTTTCATTTCAGTTTCCATTTCTTATCAATTTCACAATGTACATCAACTTCTTCATTTTTGTGACATATAACTTAAGATTTTATTGTGTGTAGCTAGGGCAAGGTTGCTGTAACGCCTTCAAAATAATACATAAAACCCATCACTTTAGACATGCATTGATATAAAAGAAACCAACCATTTATATTCATCAGAGTACTTCTACAACAGTATTACATGTTAACAACAAAAGCAAATGCCCTATGGGCTTACAGCTTTCCAAGTCAACACCTAGTTACACAAAAGAAGAGTACTAACTCTATACAAAATAAGCCCTTGGCTTGATATACATGTAATACAAACAAAATAAACAAAGAGTCTTCAACTCTCATCATCATCCAAGCTATGTCCTTGGAGGTGGCATACTACCTGTACCTGAAAATAATGTCCCATAAAGGGTGAGCCAACGCCCAGTAAAGATATGCTATACACAGTATGAGCAATAACTAAGACATTAGCAATTGATAAATGTTCAATTTCCATAAACCCATTCATAACCCATTTCCATTTCATGACCACTATGTTCATGTTTCATTTCAGTTTCCATTTCTTATCAATTTCACAATGTACATCAACGGCTCAGAACCTGGCCAACCATTTATATGAGACAGTGACTCATATGAAACGTTTTCCATTTTACAATAGATAAACATACTAGTTGTATCAACATCTCAACAGATAAGCATACAAGCTGTATCCACATTTCAACAGATATGCTTATTAGCTATATCAACACTTCCAAAGATAAGCATATGAGCTGTATCAACACGTTAACTGACAAGCATATGAGCTGTATCAGTGGAGTCCATCCCCTATCTCCTCCCAAACAACATCCGGTTTAGAGGTCCATCCCCTATCTTCCCCTAAACCGTGGAGTACATCCCCTATCTCCTCCCCCACACACAACGTATATACACATAGGCCATATACACAATCAATCAATACATAACGTTAATGTATTCTATCAACCGTCATACTCTATGACATATCCAATTGATTAGTTTTAGTTTGCCTAATCTTCATGCATTGTCTACAACAATCAAAACTACCCTCCACCAGTAGCCCAAGCAATTATTTCTAAACAGATAATAAAAGCTCCAACAGATAAAATATCAATGTTTTCAAAAGTGAGCGATTAATAAATCCAACTCCACTATTCTACTATATAATGAGCCAATTTCATTATTTCCAACTCAATTCCATATAATCACAATTTTCCCAAATTAATTACACCAATTAATTTATACAACCAATTAGCGTTTTCTACCCCAATTCCCAATATTGACCCAATGGTCCAAATATCAATAACCAACAACGATAACACCATTTTGAAACTCAAAATACATATTTAAGAATCAAAATGACAAAAATCCCATTTACACTTTTTGAAACCCTAAGTCCCAAAATCAACCATTTAACAAAATGCCCAAAAATCTAGGTCAAAACCCATAGTAGTGAGTAGGAATCCCTACCTCAAATTCGGAGCCCAAGAGAAGAGGATGAAGAAAACCAAAATGCTCCAAACCACAAGTTTCTCGGATCAAAATGTAGCCCTCAACGATCAACACAACTTTCTCAAAGGCCAAAGGGAAGGGAAGCACTCTAACTAGATCAAACCCTAGAGAGAAGGGAGTTTCTAGAGAGAGAAGCTCTCAAATGGCGGTTTGGAAAAGTAAGAGAGAGAGAGAGAGAGAGAAAGTGTAGAAAAATTATTCAAAAATGCCCAGCTGCCCTCTGTTATACGACATTCCCGCTCGAGCGGAAAACACAACGCTCGAGCGTCAAGAACGAAAAACTAGGTCCGCTCCAGCGCAAGAAGGCCCGCTCAAGCGCCAAGACACAACAATAAAGTACATCCGCTCGAGCGTGAAAACCAGTCCGCTCGAGCGTAGATTTCCCCCTCCCAAAACTTACACCTAAAAAGTACCACCCGCTCGAGCGCCAGAGTACCCGCTCGAGCTCGACCACTCGAGCGTAAAGAAACCCGCTCGAGCGTGAAAAACATGCTTGCAGAAGTTCTGCAGAGCACCAAAATACTAGGAGTGTGCAATCTCCGCTCGAGCGCAAGAAGACCTGCTCGAACGGACCTCCTAAAAACTGGGCAACAAAGAATTTAAACCAAAGCCTAACCAACCTGTAACAACTCTGCCCAATACATCCTAAAACTCAATCAAGCGGAATTAAAGGATGACAACAAGATATACAACCACCAACATCACGGAACCCAAGTCCGAAAAACAATAAATACAGAAAGGTAAAACCAGAATCGCTATAGTTGCAACATCATTAACTAGCTAATCTTGCTTACTTAGATTAACTAATTTAGGTTAGAACTAATTAACCAAGCTTATGTTTAATTCTACTTAAGCTAATTAATGATACTTAATTATCACTAATCCTAATTAGAAAATAGCATAATATGATCAAGATTATTAGACTAAGGTCTTTAAGCTCCTCACTTAAGGTTTAGGCATACCTTATGGTTCTCAAATCAAGCTCTAAACTTTCCCTAACTCAAAACACATAACAAAATAAATTTTTAACATAACCTTCCATACTTCTTTCCTCGTTCTATCACTAGCAAGCCCTAAGTCATACAAGCACACAACATATACCATGAATGCATGAACAATTAAATATACATGATGTATGAATGGATTTGGTTATCATAGTAAGCTTGAAAATCTCAAGGCCTTTAACTACCTAGTTAGAAATTTTTTATTTTTTAATTAAAAAAACACATAATACAGGTGACATGAGAGAAAAATAACTTCACAAACTCTCATACTTACAATTTGGAGGATTTATATAGCGATTCCAATTTTTGACCCGTTATCTATTGTATTTCGGATTCAGGTTTAATGCTTTCATATTGTTGTTTACCTATTATTCCCTTTGTATCCCTTTAAAATTGGCTTTCGGGTTGTGGTTGTGCGTTTGGAACAGGTTGGTTCCTTATTTTTCAAAACCTTTATTGCATAGATTTTGGCTATTGCGCTCGACCGGGCTTCACAAATTTTGCCTCTCCGCTCAAGCAACCATTCTCGCACTCAAGCGGGATTCGTCAACTCTCAGTATTTCTTTTTGCAGGTCTGCAAATGCTAGAAGTGTGCATTGGACGCTAGAGCGTCCAGTCTCATGCTCGAGCGGACCGCGTGTATAACAGTCCGAGAAAATGACATTTTGAATCAGTTTTTCTTCTCTCTCTCTCTCTCACTAAAACTTTCCAAAAACCTTGTTCATGAGTCTCTCTCTCTAAAATTCACATTCTCTCTTAGATTTCATCTAGATCCATTGATCTTTTCACCCTAGTGCCTTGGAGAAAAATGTAGAGCATCTTAAGATCTATGTTTGATCCAAATAGAAGTGGGTTTCAGTGTTCTTGGAGTTTCTCTCTTGTTTAACTCATCTTCTTCCTTTGAGGTAGGGATTTTTTCTACACCTTCATATGATATTCAGCTTAGTTATTTGTATCTTATGTAACAATGATGTGATTTGAGGTTGTTGTAAGCAAACCTAGGGTTTGGGTATAACTTGGAAAAAGGGGTTGTTGTTGAATATGAAATAAATGCTTGTGGGGTTGAAAATGATGTTGTGTTATGACTAATTTGATGATTTTGGCACTTGGCTAATGTTTGGGGAAAAAGGAAAAAATTGCCCTAATTGGATAAAATTATTATTTTGTACAAATAATTGGAATTGGCTTTGAAAATGTGAAATTGATAGGGTATTGATATGAATGGTGGAATTGATTATGTATTAACTTATTCTTTTGGAAGTTTTAAATAAACTATTTGTTTGAGATTGAATATCTATCTAGAGATAACTGTATTGGGCTATCGGTGGAGGATGGCTTTGATTATTGTAGAAATTGCGAAGATTAGGTGAATTGAAACTAATTTCTTATTGTCTGTCATTGAATATGACTATGGTTATATACATTGTACATATATGAATATGTGGGAGTGGAAAGGGGATGTGCTCCATTATTTGATTTTGTGTTTAAATACATTGCATATGTATGAATGATTGTTTGGGAGGAGAAAGGAGATAGACTCCATTATAATTAAGTTGGCCGGAGTGTCCTGGGTGAAAGTCCCGAAACTATACATAGGTGCCTAGCCCGCGGCTGAAATATCCGTAAAATGACAATTGTAGTACTTGTATAGCCTACATTTACATAGGTCCCGTTCAACGGCTGTCCGCGGACGAAATATCCGTGAAATGGAAGTTTGAAATGTTTATGCAATATGTGTTGTATGATTTGAAAATTTTTGAGTTGTAGCCTCAGTTCAGTTGTTGAGAAACAACGAAATTAACTCGTGAAGGGAAATAGATAAGTGAACAGAATATATATTGAAAGTAAATGGATAAAGACTTGAAATTGATATCTTATGAGTATATAAAGTTGTGAAAAGTTTTATCACAAATATTGCTTACGCACTTGTACTTATACCTTTGTTAAATTTCATATACTGTGTTAGATGATTTCTACTAGGCTGTGGCTCACCCTATTTGGGAATAACATTTTGAGGTAATGATGGCATGCCTCCACTAAGGCAACATCATTGAAGGGGCCTCTGGGAAGCAAGAGCCTCACATTTTGTTTATTTTGTATAGCCTAGGGCTAAATGTGTATTGAACGAACCTCATTTTGTGTTAACCAAGCCAAGGCTTGGAAGATGTAAGCCAATAGGGCATCTACTTCTGTCAAACTCTTTTGTATTATTAACTTTATGTAATGAAAGGACTATTTACTCTAATTCATGTGATTATTAATGTATGTTTTGGGTTGTATCTATTATGTATTTTGGGGGCATGACAACTTGGTATCAGAGCGTACCAGGTTTGAATACTTTGGGTACGTGGAAAGTGGTTAGTACCACAATGGGTTTGTCTCGCTTGCTAGAGACTTAAGTGTAAATGATATGTGTTTATATGAAAACATGCTTATATGATTATTTGGGTATTGGATTGAATTTCTTGGATGTTGATTGGGTCTACGAGTTTCTAGGAGTCCTGTTAGAAAGTCACTTGATCACTGCTATTTCTAATTAGAACACTAGCAACACCGCAGGACGGTTATTATCTGAAAATGAAATTCGTATATGTTTACATGATTATGTGCTTATATGAAGTGAATTACAGTTCTCCAATGTATTAGGACGCGAGTGAGTTAGATTCGGCACATTTGTGAATGTGTTAATTTCTTGGGTTACTTTTATTAGGATGTCAGGACGTGGTCGTGGAGGTAGGCGTGATAGGCCTAGAAGGCATAAGATGCCTATATCGGATGAAGTTCCGGCACAAGAGGAAGGGGTTGGTCAGACAATAGTGGCCGAGCTAGTAAGTCAATAGGCCATAGGCGCCTTAGCTCACGAAATGGCCAGAGCATTAAAGGAATCGATGGACATTCTCAGAGCTAAGAATCAAGTCCAGGCCCAAGTAGAGAAAGCAGGGCCTTCTTTTCTGATGAATTTTTGGGTGACCCAAAGGAGCCAATGAAGGTAGATAAGTGGCTTGAACACATTGTGAAGACGTTCGAGATGCTTCGAATCGAGGATGACCAGTTGAGGGTGACCTTGGCGTCTTTCCAGCTGAAGGGGGATGCGGGTCAGTGGTGGAAGTATGCGTGGGGACACATTGGAGGGACTTGGGAGGTGTAGACACCCCATTTTTTACCGTCCTCAAGACTTGGATGTCATCGTTTGAACACTCGATGATTATCCATGCTCGTGTTCGTTTTGAGTTCTCGGGGGTCTCGGCTATGCGCCTTGCCTCAAGATCTCTTAAGTTATCTGTTTTGTGCTTGGTTGTGGACCAAGCACTTGGGTTTTTGCCTCTGAGGGCAGGGAATGGCTTGTTGGCCATACCCACACCTCACCGGCCATGGCTTGAGGCCACCGGCCCTGTTTTCTTGCTATCGACCAAAGGTGTTGGCCGGTCGGCATTGTGTTCGGTCGGCCGGCCACTAATTTTGGTCAATCGGCCACTTTTTCTGGCTGAGACCTTTTCTTGGGGGGGTTTGAACCTTTTGAACCCTTGTTTTAGCTTCTTGAGAAAGTTTGAACCTTTTGAACCTTTGTTTTAGCTTCTTCAAGAAGCTTGAACCTTTTTAGCTTCTCCAAGAAGCTTGACCCTTTTGTTTTGGCTTCTTAGAGAAGCTTGACCCTTTTGTTTTGGCTTCTTAGAGAAGCTTGAACCCTTTGCTTAGCTTCTTGAGGAAGCTTGACCCCTTTGCTCTAGCTTCCTCAAGAAGCTTGGCCCTTTTGCTACAAGCTTCTAAGAGAAGTTTGTCCCCTTTGCTCCAAGCTTCTCCAAGAAGCTTGGACCTTTCTTCCTCTATAAAAGAAGAGCTCCTCTTCCATTGCAAGGGTTCCAAAAATTTTGCTAAGGCACAAGAGTTGTATCTCTCTCTATCTCCATATTTTGAGCCCCAAAAGTGTTGGTTCTTGACCCCTTTGCACCACACCTCATAGCCACACACCTCCACCACTCATCTAAGGTACTTGGAGGCCATTTTCAGAGGTTGAAGGTCTGGTTTTTTTGTCTCAAAGCTGCTGGTTTTGTTGAAACTACAAGGGTAACACACTTTACCCTCTTTTGGTCTTTATTTTGCTTCATCTTTTAGCCATACTTAGAAGCATTTTCGAGCTTTTTCATAAACTGAAAAAAGTCTTATTTTGAGCTATTTTTGAAGTTTCTTTAAGATCAGTTTTGTGTTTGGGGTTGTTTACCCCCTCTTAGGCCTTGTTTAGCCTCATTTTTGTGCCTTTTTTGTGAGCTTCGGGATCACCTTGTCTTGGCCTTCCCACCACTAAAATACAAAGGGATTTCAGTGGTGGGAATGGTGCTTTAAGGTCCTAAGAAGGAGAGGGCCATCCCCTCTCCTTATTGCCTTCAACAATGGTCATTTTAGCCTCATGTGTGAGCACCTTTCTTAAGTTCATGTTGGCCATGTCTTAGGTGGTATTTGTGCTTATTTTGCCATGATATAGCACTTTTTTAAGTTGGTTTAGACACACCATGCATGCTTTGCATACTTGTCTTGTAATGCCATGAAATTGCCTTAACATGCTTTGTGCTTTGAGCCTTGTTTTTAGAATGATTTTGGCATAGCTTTGTGAAGTTTTTATGTATGTTTTGATGTGTTTGAGATCTGATTTTGGTTATTTGGGTCATTCATGACTTGCTTTGTATAGCTACCATGCAATCTCCCTTGTAGGCCTTGAGTGTTGGCCCCTCTAGCATGCTCTCCTTGCATCATTTCAGTGGTTTGGCACCACTTATCATGTCATTTCAATCCATATAGCATGCTTGTATACTTGCATTTATGGCTCCTTGATGTTTCAAAAGGTTTGTGTTTTATGCTCCATGTTTGGACCTTTGTGCATGCCTTTAGACTTAGGCCATTTAGATGCCATCTAGGTGTGTCTTTGACCTTGTTTTGGTCTACCTTGGGGCTGTTTTGAGTCCTTTTGGCCCTTTGAGGTTTGGTTGGCATGGCCATGGTTTAAGCCCCTAGGTTAGCTTTAAGTCTTGGACCTTGCTTGCATGCTTTGATTGCTTTGTTTAGTTGGTTTGGCACCATCCTTAACATGATTTTCAAAGCTTGATATGTATGCCATATGTCCATGTTTATCTTCTTTTAAGTGTGCTTAAAAGTTGTCTCTTTGATGCCTACGTGTTGGTCCATTTGCATGCATGTTTGTATGTGTATTTGCCCCTCATTCCATAGCATTTTGGCCACTGTTTTAGGCCTATTAGAGAGCTGTCCATCTTGGTGTAAGACCATCCCTTGCATGTTATTGCATGCTTGCCTTACATGTTGTTACATACTTGGGTCATTAACATGTTGTTGCATGTTTAATTGCATTTGGCATGCTTGAATGATTGCATATCTTGTCCCTTTACATGTTGTCACATGTTTGCCTTGCATGCTTGAATGTCCATGTTGCATGCTTGTCTAGGTTGCATTGCATTTGGTATGCTTGTTACCTTAACTTGATCATGTTGCATTAGTTTTGCTTGCATGCCTTCATCCCATCCCTCTTGATCAACCATGACAGAGATTGGGGGCCTTATGTGTTTATGTGCATTTCATTTGACATTGAAATTGCACACTTGGCCTCTTTGGCCATCACGCATTGAAATGCGCGATTGGTAGCCTGAGAGTCGAGTACCATACTCCCTTGAGTCTTAAACATGATAGGGAGGTTGGTTGTGCAAACATTTGCTTTGAAATGCATTGCAATGTCTTGTCTGTCCTCTGCTGCTGTCAAACAAGTTTCTGTAGGAATAGATGGCCGGTCGGCCATCTCCAGTGCCGGCCGGCTATCCATATTTGGCTGAGAGCTTCATTTGTGGTCGATGACCACTTCCCCATGGCCGGTGATCATTTCTCTTGGCCGGTGGCATCCCATAGTGTTCAGAGAGTGTACCTTGGGATTTGTGCAATTTTCAGAGGTGCAGAGCAGTGTAAATAGAGGCAACATGAGCATGGTGTTGGATTTCCGAGCGAAGCCGAGCATGTGTGCATTTGACCCTCTTCCCAAGGCTGTTTTATTGCTTTCTTAACTTAACTAATTTTGTTTAATTAGTTAAGTGGTTGTGTAATATTTAATTAGCTTGTTAGTTAATTAATTTGTATTATTCTTCGGTCCCTTCGAGAGAGGGCGAATTATGTAATAAGCGTGTGTGTGTGTGATGCATGTCTTCCAACCTCCACTTCTTTCTCCCTTTTACTTACCTTCTTTTGATGGTTAGTACTAGGGCATATTTCAATTAGCATACTTATGCTCGCATGTTTGCATTCACTCATTTGTCTTGCATGCACCGGGCTCGGCGCATCATACTAACTACATTGTATTTCAATTCTGAGTTGAATACATGTTATCTGTGCATCTCACATGCCATCTTAGAATAGCCGAGCCTATCTTAGTTACATCTTGCATGTGTTGCATTAGCCATCTTAACATGAACTAGGATCATGCATTGATTACTAACTAGTTTCTGTTTTGGCTCGGAGTAGTCGGTGAGTGCTTATGCTTTAGCATCCTTGCATGTGTGTGAGTAACTACCATGACAGCATGCTTACCATGTGGCTATGTGCTTATGTGATATTACTGCCTGCATGCTTGTGGGTGAAGGTTGGATTGCTTGAGTGGAACAACTCGTTGAAATCCGTATTTTAGCTGCATGCTTGTGGGTGAAGGTTGGATTGCTTGAGCTGGAACAACTCGTTGAAATCCGTATTTTAGCCTACTTGCGAGTAGCAAATTTCAAACCATTTTCCAAACAAGCGGATATGCAATGCTTTGTTCCAAATTAGGCGATCTAGTCTATACTTTTGTGTTGTACGCATCACAAAGTAAGATTAGCTAATTAATCGGAATAAGAACACATAACGTTTTCAAAACTAGATATCATGGCTAGTAGAGGCCGATCTTTGGATCGGACGAGCGAGGGTGCTCATAGCTGACCTTCCCCAATCGTACCCAAGTTCCCGAGCCGAAGCAACTTTGGTGATGGCAGACACGTGGCTTTAGGCAAATGAGTCAGGGTTTCCTAAATTCCCTCAAAATAAATATTTAGGTGGCGACTCTGTATCTGGCAAAGCAGTCCATGTTTGGTACTTCTTTACAAAAAATCTATTTTAAAAAATGATTTGCCGGATTTGGACTCTTTGGTTCAAATTTAGAACCATGACAATTTGAGTCCTAAACTGTAGTGAGCCCTAACGAACAGAACGGGATTCCCTCCCGGGACGTTCGGGGACGTATACATTTTCTGGCGACTCTGTTGGGGATTTAGAGAACTTGACTCGAACTCATGATATCTTATTTTGACTACACTTATGTGTTTCTTTGCATTGCATTTGCATCGGTGCGCCTAGGACACCGTGCTTACCGTCTGCTATTCCTGAAGGGTTTGCCGGAGACTCGCTTTGAGAAGCGTGCCATAAGGCTAACCGGTTACAGACTCTGCCACGATGGGAACACAAACCCTGGTTGTTACCGGGGCGCCCTTTTTGACCATTCGACCTAGTGCATATCGAAATCCGTAGTGACCATTCCAAGCTAGGACAGGTTGCTTACCCGATTATAGGTTGTTTGAAACCGCTGCGTGCGTAGTGAAACCCTAGCTCCTGACAAAATAGGACAGGGAAACCCTACCCCAACATAGGGGTGTTTTGGCTCTTACTTGCTTGCTATGTGCTTTTAGAGTGTGTCTCTACAGGGAATGCATGTATCAGTTCGCAAGTCTGAGTATCAGGCCCACGGGCATCAGTATTTGGTGGAATCAGTTTTACCTGAGGGTACCAGTTTACAGGCAGAATTTTGGGCAGAATTCAGTAAAGAGCACGGTCATTTAGCTTTGCTCATATCTGTTTTGGTGAAATCAGGCTGAGGTGTTGTATGTTTTCTCTCTTGCTAAGAAGTCTTGGAACCATAGCTCCAGAAGGGTCTAATATCCCTCGGGTACTCTGGACCTGTGTTGTTATGTGATCGGGGGATGAACCACTTGCTGTCAGTGCTCAGTTTACTCCAGATGTAATGGATGGCACACACTATTTTGAGCATTTGCGAATGCTGTTTATTCTACTTTCTGACTTGGGTATTGAGTCTGTCTTATTGTATTGAGTCAGTCTTGTTGAGTCTGTCTTGTTGTATCGAGTCAGTCCTGTTAAGTCTATCTTGTTGTATCGAGTCAGTCCTGTTAAGTCTGTCTTGTCGTATCGAGTCAGTCCTGTTAAGTCTGTCTCATTGTACCGAGTCAGTCCTGTTGAGTCTGTCTCGTTGTACCGAGTCAGTCCTGTTGAGTCTGTCTTATTGTATCAAGTCTGTCTTGTCGTGTTGGAGTCGGGTGATTTCGGGAGTGTTACCTCAGACATCACTTTCTTATTTTGTGTTTGTCTTTTGCACTCTTTCTTTTGCGTCTGTTCCTGTCTTGGAGCCAGTTACGCCCAGAAGATCTGAATGAAACAGCAGTGATTTTCACACTCTCATATTTGCTTTTGCCTTGTGCCAGTTATGCCGGAAGTTCTGAATGAGATGGTAGTATTTGACTGAGAACTCTGTCTTTTCTGTGCCTTGAAGTCATTGTAATGACCTCAGTTTTTCAAAACCTTTTGAACACTGTGGTGAAGACGAAAAGGAAGGAATTCCTCGGGATTTGCAAAATTTGATCAACTGAGAGAAAGAGAGGCGTGCTAAGCCCTTAATGAATGAGATCATGCTTGTTAGTGTGAGTACTGAGAAGGATCCTGGCTTGATCCAGATTGGTTCTACATCGTCTTCCGTGCGAGCGATTAGTCACTTTCTTAAAAGATTTCAAAAAAATTGTTTTGTGCTGTCTTGCGAAAACCTGCGTGGAATCGCTCTTGAGATTGTGCAGCTTAGGATCGCTCTCAGCCTCGAGACTCGACCCCTTGCTTTCAAACCTCGAAATCGGACTCAGAAAGTTCAAAGGTCAACCATAATGTGAGGCCCGTGTGGCCAGATCAGAAGCAGCCCATGAATCAGGGGCGAGAATATCAGATATGATCAAAAGGAAGCTTGAAAAGCTAGATCAGAAGTGCCCCTGGAACTAGGGGAAAAATGTCAGATGTGCTCGAAGAGCGAAAGATGAGTCATTCCTGCAAACCAATGAAGACTGGCAAGAGTGCCAAATCCTAGAAGGGAGGAACGAAGAAGGTATTGCTGAAGAACAACTGAGTTCCTATCCGCAACACTAAGGGGCAAATTCAGCCCCCCTTTGGATGGAATCCTGCATCGTTAGCAAACAGTAGCCATTCTCCCGGATTCAGATGACTTTAGGATCTCAAAACCATTTGACATGGACAAAGCTACACTTTTACCCTTGAGAGGCTCGTTGGGCCGAAAACCCGGAAGGGCGACCCAGACAAAAGTTAGAGCAAGAAAAAGAAGAAAAAGAACAAAAAAAAAAAGAGAAAAAAAGAAAAATGAAAAGAATGAAGAAAAATGAAGAAAATAAAAAGAAAAGATGAAAAAAGAAGAAAAGAAATGAAAAGAAAAGAAGAACAGAGCTCGCAAGGTTGAAAACCCAGAAGGGCAGCCTTGGCAAAAGTTAGAGCGCAAAAGGAGAGGTTAAATACACGAGTGTACCTTAACCCGAACTACGTAAGGCTTGATTCCCATGTTTGGGATACGTAGGCAACTTCATCCTAAAGTCCAACCATAAACACTTCCAAATTGATTATGTCAATGTAATGGTTTTGATCATCTTTGGCTTATCTGTATCCAAGAGTTTGGTTGTGTTCGTCACTCTGAGGACTGACTACAATGCACTGTGGTGCCATTCAAACAAGGGGCAACTTTCCATTGCCATTCAATACGCTGCGGTGCCATTCAAACATGGGGCAACTTTCCGTTGCCATGCAGTGTCCTTCAGACAAGAGGCAGTTTTCCTTCCGATCTGAGGTTGTGTGTCTCAAGAGTAAGTTCTGTGCTCGTTGAGCAGTGGCTGTTTGCCAAAATGGTTTTTGAGAATTTTTACTGAGGTTGACTGATTCTCTTGAAAATTATCCTATTTTTTCCAAAACTGGACCATTTCTTGAACCCAAAAAAAGGAAAAATTTCAGTGCTCATAGCCTAACTTACATGATTTCAAATCAGAAAATTGAACAAGCATGTTAATCTAACTCTCATGTTGGTCAAAATTGTTTTAGTAGAAAACCAAATACAAAAAAATGGTCAAAATGATGAACTAGGGGCACAGTTGAGTCAGTTGTTCTGTCTTTTCCCTGTTGTTAACATACTTGCCAGAAAAGGGCACTCTACTTGCCAGAAAGGGCACTCTACCTATCGGAAAAAGGCACCACTTAAGCAAACCGCAAAAGGGAAGAAAGCTCTCCCATCCTCCACGCAACGAGGTATCAAGCCAAGTGCGAAGCACGAACTGGAATGGAGTAAGGTATTCCACTCCCTCATCTGGACAGATTTGATCATGTCCAAACTCCCCAGCAAAGCATCGTCAACCGATGTCAGCTGCAGATTTGCTACACACCCAGTTGTAGCACAGCCCCTCTGTGGGAGAAACTCACTGTTGTGAACAAAAAGAAGAATCTGGCGGAATGCTAGGAGCAAGGCCCCGCAACTTTCTATTTATGCATCAACCACCCAGGGGAGGGATAAAAAATGAGAGATTGAAGAATAGAGAGATGTGCGCTAAGAGAACAAGTGAGGAAAAGGGCTTTTTTAGAAAAACAGAGCTTGAAGGCCGAGTGATGTGAGGATCACAAATAAGAAAGGGTGGGAAACAATACCCGGAGAAATAGGCTCTCTGTGCACGTCTGTATGTCGTGTCTTTTGTTTTGTTTGTCTCAAATCTTGTTTTGAGTCGTTCCAAGCGTGTCTCGTTGTGTTTAGGTTATTTTACCTTTGTTTTCCATTTTTGAGTTGTTTTGGCTGTGGTCAGTTGTAGGCTCAATACCCGGTCGAGAACTCATTCTCAATTTCAAAAATGAATCATTTTGTGCTCAGAGTGTTGTGCCATTCTCCACATTTGTGAAAAACAAGATTTGTTCTTTCATAAAAACCGTAAGGTTCAACCCAGGTCATGTGAGAACATAAAACTAGGACCTATCTGAAGCTATATAGGTTCCAGACTGCAAAGCAAAAGAAAAGAGGGAAAATCGGAACATCTGAGTTTGTTTCAAATTCCATGATTGTATTCCGGATGCACCTCCTCAGACCTTGTTAATGCTACCGAAGTATGAGTGCGCCTCTACCTCAAATGTAAGCCTACTTCAAGTCAGAATGGCAATCCAAGTAGCACATGTGGTCTTCACATGCAGATGTCATCTCTTGCCAATATGAACAGGGTGTGCCCTTTTCAAGCTGAGTGTGTTGCAAAGTCCTCTGAGAGGTAAATCGGAGGCACTGGAGTACATGTTTGATGCCTCTCTATTGCATAGGATGTGCACTTTCATATACACTTTTGTCACATTGGTGCCACGCATTGTTATGATTCATGCATAGAATATGCTTGCTTTCGATTCCGCATAGAATATGTTTGCTTTCGATTCCGCATAGCATATGCTTTGCTTTCAATGTTGCATAGAATATGCTTGTCTCATGCACAGAATATGTCTTCAATATTGCATAGAATATGCTTTCCATGTTGCATAGAAAATGCTCCCATACTTGCATAGAAAATGCATTTTATCGCACTTCTTTTGTGCACCTCACTCGCGCTATCTTGCGCACCCTACCTGTACTTGTTAGTGCATTGCATCGCACTGCTTTGTGTATTTAATCTACATCGCACTGTCTTGTGTACCTGTATTGCATTGTCTTGCACACCTCTTTAACCTGTGCTGTCACGCACGTTACTTGCATTGTCATGCACCTCTTTACTTGCGTTGTCACGTACACTTCACTTGCATTGTTATGCACCCATTCCTCCTGCATTGTCATGCACTGATTCGCTTGCATTGTTATGCATCGTTCCACCTGCATTGTTATGCACGTTTCACTCGCGTTGTTATGCACCCTTTCAATTGCATCGTTTTGCACGATCTCTTCCTTTCCAAAACACTGGGATACGTCCCTATGTTTCTCCTTCCTTTCGAAACACCGGGATACGTCCCTATGTTTCTCCTTCCTTTCGAAACACCGGGATACGTCCCTATGTTCCTTATACCATTCCGAAACACCGGGATACGTCCCTATGTTTCTCTTTCCTTCCAAAACACCGGGATACGTCCCTATGTTTCTCCTTCCTTCCGAAGCACCGGGATACGTCCCTATGTTTCTCCTTCCTTTTGAAACACCGAGATACATCCCTATGTTTCTCCTTCCTTCCGAAACACCAGGATACGTCCCTATGTTTCTCCTTCCTTTTGAAACACCGGGATGCGTCCTTATGTTTCTCCTTCCTTCCGAAACACCAGGATACGTCCCTATGTTTCTCCTTCCTTTTGAAACACCGAGATACGTCCCTATGCTTCTCCTTCCTTCCGAAACACCAGGATACGTCCCTATGTTTCTCCTTCCTTTCGAAACACTGGGATACGTCCTTATGTTTCTCCTTCCTTCTGAAACACCAGGATGCGTCCCTATGTTTCTCCTTTCTTTTGAAACACCGGGATACATCCTTATGTTTCTCCTTCCTTCCGAAACACCAGGATACGTTCTTATGTTTCTCCTTCCTTTTGAAACACCGGGATACGTCCTTATGTTTCTCCTTCCTTCCGAAACACCAGGATACGCCCCTATGTTTCTCTTTTCTTTTGAAACACTGGGATATGTCCCTATGTTTCTCCTTCCTTTCCGAAACATCGGGATACATCCCTATGTTTTCTCTTCTCATTCCGAAACACCATGATACGTCCCTATGTTTCTCCTTCCTTCCGAAACACCGAGATACATCCCTATGTTTCTCCTTCCTTTTGAAACACCGGGATACGTCCCTATGTTTCTCATTCCTTCCGAAACACCAGGATACGTCCCTATGTTTCTCCTTCTTTTTGAAACACTGGAATACGTCCCTATGTTTCTCCTTCCTTCCGAAACACCGAGATACGTCCCTATGTTTTCTCTTCTCATTCCGAAACACCGAGATACGTCCCTATGTTTCTCCTTCCTTCCGAAACACCGGGATACGTCCCTATGTTTCTCTTTCCTTTCGAAACATCGGGATACGTCCCTAACCACCGAGATACGTCCCTAACCACTGGGATACGTCCCTAAACAACGGGATACGTCCCTAACCACTGGGATACGTCCCTAAACACCGGGATACGTCCCTAAACACCGGGATAACTCCCTAAACACCGGGATACGTCCCTATGTTTCTCCCTTTTAGGTTAAGAGCATTTGGAATACGTTCTAATGCTTATATCTTTCTGAAACACCGGGATAAGTCCCTATGTTTCTTCCTCTTTGGTTAAGAGCATTTGGAACATGTTCCAATGCTTATGCCACTCTTTCTCCTTTCGTGTGCAACGCGTCAGAATCTTGTTTGAGACCTTGGGTGTCCCCAATGGTCGCTCTTAGTCTTTCCTACATGGCGCATGGTTAAGATTGTATAATTCTCTTACATACTTTCTGCATTATGATTTAGTTTGGTTTTTGCTTGCTTAAAACTGTTGCATGTTATGCTTCGTTACAGCTTTCTTTGCATGATCATAAGTTATGCTCGGCATTGTGCATTGTCTTGCATTTTGCCCCTGTCTTCGGGCGCATATCTTTGTTTGTAGCTTGTATGCTTTGTCTAAGTCTTCGACCTTGTCCAAAATGGGTCATCTCTGAGCTTTGACATTCACTCCCGTCATTTTTATGACTTTCGAGTTCTGTCAAAGAGGGGCAACTGTAGACACCCCATTTTTTACCATCCTCAAGACTTGGACGTCATCGTTTGAACACTCGATGATCATCCATGCTCGTGTTCATTTTGAATTCTCGGGGGTCTCGGCTACGCGCCTTGCCTCAAGATCTCTTAACGTATCTGTTTTGTGCTTGGTTGTAAACCAAGCACTTGGGTTTTTGCCTCTGAGGGTAGGGAATGGCTTGTTGGCCATTTCCACACCGCACCGGCCATGGCTTGAGGCCACCGGTCCTGTTTTCTTGCTACCGACCAAAGGTGTTGGCCGGTCGGCATTGTGTTTGGTCGACCGGCCACTGATTTTGGTCAATCGGCCACTTTTTCTGGCCGAGACCTTTTCTTGAGAGGGTTTGAACCTTTTGAACCCTTGTTTTAGCTTCTTGAGGAAGTTTGAACCTTTTGAACCCTTGGTTTTAGCTTCTTGAGGAAGCTTGAACCTTTTAAACCCTTATTTAGCTTCTTGAGGAAGTTTGAACCTTGTGAACCTTTGTTTTAGCTTCTCCAAGAAGCTTGACCCTTTTGTTTTGGCTTCTTAGAGAAGCTTGACCCTTTTGTTTTGGCTTCTTAGAGAAGCTTGAACCCTTTGCTTAGCTTCTTGAGGAAGCTTGACCCCTTTGCTCTAGCTTCCTCAAGAAGCTTGGCCCTTTTGCTACAAGCTTCTAAGAGAAGCTTGGCCCCTTTGCTCCAAGCTTCTCCAAGAAGCTTGGACCTTTCTTCCTCTATAAAAGAAGAGCTCATCTTCCATTGCAAGGGTTCCAAAAATTTTGCTAAGGCACAAGAGTTGTATCTCTCTCTATCTCCACATTTTGAGCCCTAAAAGTGTTGGTTCTTGACCCCTTTGCACCACACCTCATAGCCACACACCTCCACCACTCATCTAACGTCCTTGGAGGCCTTTTTCAGAGGTTGAAGGTCTGGTTTTTTGGTCTCAAAGCTGCTGGTTTTGCTGAAACTACAAGGGTAACACACTTTACCCTCTTTTGGTCTTTATTTTGCTTCATCTTTTAGCCATACTTAGAAGCATTTTCAAGCTTTGTCATAAACTGAAAAAAGTCTTATTTTGAGCTCCTTTTGAAGTTTCTTTAAGATCACTTTTGTGTTTGGGGTTGTTTACCCCCTCTTAGGCCTTGTTTGGCCTCATTTTTGTGCCTTTTTTTGTGAGCTTCGAGACCACCTTGTCTTGGCCTTCCTAGTGGGGATGGTGCTTTAAGGTCCTAAGAAAGAGAGGGCCATCCCTTCTCCTTGTTGCCTTCAATAATGGTCATTTTAGCCTCATGTGTGAGCACCTTTCTTAAGTTCATGTTGGCCATGTTTTAGGTGGTATTTGTGCTTATTTTGCCATGATATAGCACTTTTTTAAGTTGGTTTAGACACACCATGCATGCTTTGCATACTTATCTTGTAATGCCATGAAATTGCATTAACATGCTTTGTGCTTTGAGTCTTATTTTTAGCATGATTTTGGCTTAGCTATGTAAAGCTTTTATGTATGTTTTGATGTGTTTGAGGTCTGATTTTCATTATTTGGGTCGTCCATGACTTGCTTTGTATAGCTACCATGCAATCTCCCTTGTAGGCCTTGAGTGTTGGCCCCTCTAGCATGCTCTCCTTGCATCATTTCAGTGGTTTGGCACCACTTATCATGTCATTTCAGTCCATATAGCATGCTTGTATACTTGCATTTATGGCTCCTTGATGTTTTAAAGGGTTTGTGTTTTATGCTCCATGTTTGGACCTTTGTGCATGCCTTTAGACTTAGGCCATTTAGATGCCATCTAGGTGTGTCTTTGACCTTGTTTTGGTCTACCTTGGGGCTGTTTTGAGTCCTTTTGGCCCTTTGAGGCTTGGTTGGCATGGCCATGGTTTAAGCCCCTAGGTTAGCTTTAAGTCTTGGACCTTGCTTGCATGCTTTGATTGCTTTGTTTAGTTGGTTTGGCACCATCCTTAACATGATTTTCAGAGCTTGATATGTATGCCATATGTCCATGTTTATCTTCTTTTAAGTGTGCTTAAAAGTTGTCTCTTTGTTGCTTAAGTGTTGGTCCATTTGCATGCATGTTTGTATGTGTATTTGCCCCTCATTCCATAGCATTTTGGCCACTGTTTTGGGCCTAGTAGAGTGCTGTCCATCTTGGTGTAAGACCATCCCTTGCATGTTGTTGCATGCTTACCTTACATGTTGTTACATACTTGGCTCATTAACATGTTGTTGCATGTTTAATTGCATTTGGCATGCTTGAATGATTGCATATCTTGTCTCTTTACATGTTGTCACATGTTTGCCTTGCATGCTTGAATGTCCATGTTGCATGCTTGTCTAGGTTGCATTGCATTTGGCCTTCTTGTTACCTTAACATGATCATGTTGCATTAGTTTTGCTTGCATGCCTGCATCCCATCTCTCTTGATCAACCATGATAGAGATTGGGGGCCTTATGTTTTTATGTGCATTTCATTTGACATTGAAATTGCACACTTGGCCTCTTTGGCCATCACGCATTGAAATGCGCGATTGGTGGCCCGAGAGTCGAGTACCATACTCCCTTGAGTCTTAAACATGATAGGGAGGTTGGTTGTGCAGACATTTTCTTCGAAATGCATTGCCATGTCTTGTCTGTCCTCTGTTGCTGTCAAACAGGTTTCTACTGGAATAGATGGTCGGTCGGCCATCTACAGTGCCGGCCGGCTATCCATATTTGGCCGAGAGCTTCATTTGTGGTTGATGACCACTTCCCCATGGCCGGTGATCATTTCTCTTGGCTGGTGGCATCCCACAGTGTTCAGAGAGTGTACCTTGGGATTTGTACAATTTTCAGAGGTGCAGAGCAGTGTAAACAGAGGCAACATGAGCATAGCGTTGGATTTTTGAGCGAAGACAAGCATATGTGCATTTGACCCTCTTCCCAAGGCTATTTTATTGTTTTCTTAACTTAACTAATTTTGTTTAATTAGTTAAGTGGTTTTGTAATATTTAATTAGCTTGTTAGTTAATTAATTTGTATTATTCTTTCGGTCCCTCCAAGAGAGGGCGAATTATGTAATAAACGTGTGTGTGTGTGTGATGCATGTCTTCCAACCTCCACTTCTTTCTCCGTTTTACTTACCTGCTTTTGATGGTTAGTATTAGGGCATATTTCAATTAGCATACTTATGCTCGCGTGTTTGTATTCACTCATTTGTCTTGCATGCACCGGGCTCGGTGCATCATACTAATTGCTTTGTATTTCAATTCCGAGTGGAATACATGTTATCTGTGTATCTCACATGCCATCTTAGAATAGCCGAGCCTATCTTAGTTACATCTTGCATGTGTTGCATTAGCCATCTTAACATGAACTAGGATCATGCATTGATTACTAACTAGTTTCTGTTTTGGCTCGGAGTAGTCGGTGAGTGCTTATGCTTTAGCATCCTTGCATGTGTGTGAATGACTGCCATGACAGCATGCTTACTATGTGGCTATGTGCTTATGTGATATTACTGCCTGAATGCCTATGGGCGAAGGTTGGATTGCTTGAGTTGGAACAGCTCGTTGAAATCCGTATTTTAGCATACTTGCGAGTAGCAAATTTCAAACCATTTTACGAACAAGCGGATATGCAATGCTTTGTTCCAAATTAAGCGATCTAGTCTAAACTTTTGTGTTGTGCGCATCACATAGTAAGATTAGCTAATTAATCGGAATAAGAACACATAACGTTTTCAAAACTAGATATCATGACTAGTAGAGGCCGATCTTTGGATCGGACGAGCGGGGGTGCTCATAGCTGACCTTCCCCAATCGTACCCAAGTTCCCGAGCCGAAGCAACTTTGGTGATGACGGACACGTGGCCTTAGGCAAATGAGTCAGGGTTTCCTAAATTCCCCCAAAATAAATATTTAGGTGGCGGCTCTATATCTGGCAAAGCAGTCCATGTTTGGCACTTCTTTACAAAAAAATCTTTTTTCAAAAATGATTTGCCGAATTTGGACTCTTTAGTTCAGATTTAGAACCATGACAATTTTTGTCATGAACTGTAGTGAGCCCTAACGAACAGAACGAGATTCCCTCCTGGGACGTTCGGGGACGTCTACCGAGGCCTTTCTCAATGCCTTCCAGGATAAGTTCTTGCCTCTCACTGTTAGGGAGAAGTTGAGGGATCAGTTTTCTTGCCTCAAGCAGTTGAATACACCTATGGCAGAGTTCGAAGCCACCTTCACTAGCCTCTCTAGGTTTATACCTATGTTGGCGACGACTGAGGAGCGTCGTTGTTTGGAGTTTGAGAAGAGGTTGAGGACTGCACTCTTGTTTCAAGTGGCCAGGTCCATGATTAGAGATTATTGGTGCCTTATGGAGGCAGTGGCCCATCTTGAGACCATCATGCAGGTAGATGAGGAGAGGATGAGGGGCTCCAGGAGGAATCAGGATAGTTAGAGGGACGGTAAAAGGCAGAGGGGTTCTAACCCTCAGCAATCCTAGGGAGTTTAGTCATGGTCTACCTTTCCAGTACCTAGCTCAGGTTCTGGGAGAGGTGGTTAGGGAGATGTGACTTGTTTCAAATGTGGCCAGTTGGGCCATAAGTCTCTAGCTTGCTCGCAGAAAGGGGGAGGGCAGCGAGCAGCTTCGTCTTCGGATCGTCTTCAGGGCCAAAGTCAAAGTAGAGGACAGCCGCCCATTTGTTATCAGTGCGGTCAGGTGGGGCACCTGAATAGGTCTTGCCCACATTTGGGTGGCACGTCTGGTGCGTCTGGTTTGAGACAAACATAGAGTCACCAGCCTACACAGTCAGCACAGGCCTCGAGGGCCAATTAGGGAGCTTCTTTAGCTCAGTCAGTGCAGCAGGCTTATGCTCCGAGGGGTAAGCAGGTAGACCAGAGACCAACAGGACGTGTGTATGTTGTCATAGCGCCAGACTTTGTACCTACTCATTCAGTAATGAGAGGTACCTTCTTGTTTTGCAATTCAGTTGCTAATGTGTTGATCGATACGGGTGCATCCCATTCTTTTATCTCGTCTATATTTGCATCAGTTTTGGGGTTAGAGTTGGCACAGTTAGCATCTCTTATTTGTGTAGAATCACTGATTGGTGGTGAAGTTATTCTGAAACAGTGGTGTCAGGGTTGTGACATAGAGGTCGTTGGTCGTTGACTTCCATTTGTATTTGTTTTGCTTGACATGGCTAGTTATAATGTTATTTTGGATATGGACTAGTTATCGTCGTACCGGCCTGTTATAGATTGTTACCGCCAGAGGGTTACTGTATATACCTAGAGCGGGGATTGCTTTTATTTCTTGGGAGACCCGGTGGATAAAGTCCTATCACCGGCATATGATCCGCATGGGCAGAGTGAACTCAATTGTCTCCTTGCTAATTTCTTGAGTGGTTAGTGTGAGGAAGTCCGAGTTGAGTTACCAAGGGTGGTTTGTGAATACTCGGATGTTTTTCCCAAGGACCTTACTAGTTTACCACCTCATTGAGAGATACAGTTCTCTATTGATTTAGTGTCTGGCACGGCACCGATCTCTATGGCACCATATCGGTTTGCACCTGCTGAGTTGAGTGAATTGAAGGCTCAACTCCAGGAACTATTAGATAAGGGTTTCATCCGCCCTAGTATTTCACATTGGGGAGTGCTGGCCCTCTTTGCTAAAAAGAAAGATGGAGCCTTGAGACTTTGTATCAATTACCAAAAGTTGAACCGGGTTACTGTTAAGAATAAGTACCCAATGCCTCGTATAGATGATCTGTTCGATCAATTAAAAGGGTCTTGTTGTTTCTCAAAGATAGACCTGATGTCGGGTTACCATCAATTGAGGATAAGGGAGGAGGATATCCCGAAGACGACATTCCGTACGCAGTATGGCTATTACGAGTTCCTAGTAATGCCTTTTGGGCTAACCAATGCTTCAGCTATATTTATAGATTTGATGAACAGGATCTTTCGTGAGTTCCTAAATCGTTTCGTGGTCGTCTTTGTGGACGACATTTTGATTTACTCACTTTCTGAGGAGGAACATGAGGAACATTTGCGGGTAGTGCTTGAATTGCTTAAAGCCCATAAGCTGTATGCTAAGTTCGGGAAGTGTGAATTTTGGCTGAGGGAAGTTAAGTTCTTAGGCCATGTGGTATCCGAGAAAGGGGTAGCGATAGATTCATTTAAGATAAAGGCAGTGCAAGATTGGGCCCAACCTAAGAACACTTTCAAGATCCGTAGTTTCTTGGGGTTGGCCGAGTATTACCATCGATTCGTGAAAGATTTCTCTAAGCTAGCTTCACCTTTAACCAGGTTAACAAGGAAGGGGGTCAAATTTGTATGCGATGAGACTTGTGAAAAGTTATTCTGAGAGATTAAAGTTAGACTCACCACTGCCCCAGCATTGATTATTCTGGAAAGGGGTCTGGGTTACTCAGTTTATTGTGATGCTTCATGGGAAGGTTTGGGTTGCGTCTTGATACAAGAAGGGAAGGTAGTAGCCTATGGCTCATGGCAATTGAAAACACATAAGAGAAATCATCCTACCCATGACCTAGAGTTAGCAGTGGTGATATTTTCCTTGAAGATTTAGAGGCATTATCTATATGGTGAGAAATTTGAAGTGTTTTCCGATCACATGAGTCTGAAGTACTTGTTTACCCAGAAAGACTTGAATTTCAGATAAAGGAGGTAGATGAAGTTTATAGAGGATTATGATTTTGAGTTACATTATCATCCCAAGAAGGCTAATGTAGTGGCCGATACTTTGAGTAGGAAGTCTATTAGCAGTGTGGCCTGTATCGCCATCCGAGAATGGAAATTGTTGGGCACTCTCGGGGAGTTTAATTTGCACCTTAGTGAGTCCGTTGAATCTGCGGCCTTATTATCGGTGGTTTCACAACCTACACTTGTGAACCGAGTGTTAGAAGCACAGTGGGGTGACCTTGAAGTAGAAACCAGCAGGGAGAAAATTGCTAGTGGGAAAATAGAACGAGGCTTGAATGTGTATCCTGATCAGAGTGTAAAATATTGTGACCGTTTGTTTGTACCAGAGTCTTGCCGAGAGAAAGTACTCCTAGAATTCCACCATTAGTGCCTTGCGGTGCATCCGGGAGGCACAAAGATGTATCATGATCTGAGTCACTAATTTTGGTAGAGGGGTATGAAGAAGGACGTGGCCGTGTTTGTATCGAAGTACCTTACTTGTCAGCAAGTGAAGGCCGAGCATCAGAGGCCAGCGGATTTGTTACAACCCTTACCTATAGCCGAGTGAAAGTAGAAGCATGTCATGATGGATTTTGTTGTGGGTCTTCTGAAAACTCAACGGGGTAGTGATGCCATTTGGGTGGTACTTGACCGGTTGACAAAGTCCGCACACTTTATACCTATACGCGTGAGTGATTCGGTAGACCATCTTGCTAACTTGTATATCAGGGACATACTGAGGTTGCACGGGGTCCCTGTGACGATCGTTTTAGATAGAGATCCGCGTTTCACCGCTTGGTTATGGCAGAGTTTGCAGAGTGCCTTGGACACTAGACTGACCTTTAGTACTGCGTATCATCCTCAGACTGACGGGCAATTCGAGCGTACTATTCAAATCTTTGAGGATATGCTTTGAGGTTATGTATTTGATTTTAAGGGGTCGTGGGAGAGGCACCTGCCCTTAATGGAGTTTGCCTACAATAACAGTTTCCATACAAGTATTAGCATGGCACCATTTGAGGCCTTGTATAGCCGACCGTGTAGATCTCCAGTGTGTTGGGCCGAGATGGGTGATGCACCTTTGTTGGGCCCAGAGTTAGTTCAGAAAATGATGGAGAAAGTTGCGCTTATCCGTAAGAGGTTAGTTACGGCTCAGAGCCATCAGAAAAGTTATGCCGACCATAGGAGGAGACCCTTGTCTTTTGAGGTGGGAGACCATGTGTTTTTGAAAATATCACCTAGGCGGGGTTTGATGAGATTCGGAAAGAGTAAGAAGTTATCCCCTCAGTTTATTGGCCCTTTTAAGATCTTTGAGCGGATTGGGGAGGTTGCTTATCGTTTGGCATTGCAGCCATAGCTTTCTGGGATTCATGATGTGTTTCATATTAGTATGCTTCAGAAGTATGAGCCGGATCCATCGCACGTGTTGGATTGGACCAACTTGGATGTAGATGAAGATGCCTTGTATGAGGAGAGACCGGTGAGAGTCTTGGATAGGAGGGACCAAGTCTTGCGAGGCAAGACAATTCCTTTAGTTAAAGTTTTGTGGAAACATCGCGGGATTGAGGAAACAACTTGGGAGCATAAATTAGAAGTCCGAGAGAAATATCAGAACTTATTTGTTGATGTTTACTTTTATATTGAGGCTTTCAATATGTAAATGAAATGTAAGGACATTGTATATGTTATGAGCATTTTGGAAACATGGATTTTATATAAACATTGCACATGTTTTGAGCATATGGAATATGGATGATGTTGTATCAATAACACGTGAAGGGTCGGGGCGTTACAAATGGTATTAGAGCCAACTCTCCGGAGTACTGAGTATGGGCCCCTAGTGTCTTTCAGTGCATGTGGGTGGGCTTATGAGCTGGCAGGCTATTGCACGGGGACGTACAGTCCTAAGGGAAGTGGATTGTAAGTTCCTGGTGTCCCACATCAGGAATAGAGGGGGAGTTCCTGGGCTATAAAAGTAAAAACATGGACCTTTATATAGCATTGAGGCGTTTTCTCGGGTGATAAAATCCCTAGCAGAACTGCCTAGTTAAGCATGCTTAGGCCGGAGTAGTTCTGGAATGAGTGATCCACTGGGAAGAACAAATCCGTGCAAACATGGCCCAAAGCAGACAATATCGATGACGTGTGAAGGGTCGGGGTGTTATAATCACCACCATCGTTGACCCTCTATGGTTGTGATTTTGATCTCATACGCGAGAGAGAGATAGAGAGAGAGAGAGAGAGAGAGAGCGTGTGTGTGTGTGCGTGCATATATATGAAATAACAGTAAGTAGAGATGAGGACGAAGGTCACGGTTGTGGACTGAGACGAGTCGTCAGAGCTTGGAAAGTAACAGAGAAATGATCTAAGAGCGACGTGGGTGATGGTGCTATTGGTGGTTGGTGAATGGAAGTGGGGGTGATTGTGGTTGGAGATGGTGTGGGTGATGGCGGCAAAAGCCACCAGTCAGAGTGAAGGTAGAGTGGGTTAGGGTTAGGGTTAGGGTTTGGAGGAGTGGGGTGGGAGTAAATTTGTAATTTGATATTGGTATAAAATTGAAATAAAGGTCGTAAGAAAAAGATATATGAAAGAAATGAAGGTCGTAAGAAAAAGATAGAATTATTTAACAACACTCATTTAAAGGTTATCTATTTGTATTCTGCACTTATAAATTAAATAATTAAGGGTTAATTACCTAAAAATCATATTCACAAAGACTATGGTAGCTCAGGTTCTGTTTAAGAATTTTTGAACCAATAAGTCATATTTTGATATAATGACGTTTTTATCTTTCAGCCCTTTGGTTTGATTCGACTATCCAGTAAAACTGAAAACATTATCAATTTTTTTTTTTCAATTTTGAAATTAAGAATATAATTAGTTTTGCACAACAATGTTCTGGATAGTTGTGACACCTCAAAAATCGGGAACATCAGAGAATATATTAACAAATAAATACAGGGTTTATCTAAGATTACAAAATAGGAAACGTCACTAATGAGTCCTTTGGTTAATAACCACGTAAGATCTCAAGAAGGTTGGAGGAGTCAATATAACCTCCATTCAAAGTCCAACCACCTTAAATAGCAAAGCTACCCTTTTGATAGATCTAAACAAAATATTAACACAAGGTCTACATAAGTCGACGAAAAATAAGGAATGGGTAATATAAAAGATATGTATAGATATATAATGATTACAAAATCATATCTTGAATACAACATGAGATATATCACTCACAATCTCAAAACACATTTTCAAACTAGTTTCTAATCCTTCTAGG
Source organism: Camellia sinensis (assembly GCF_055761805.1). Taxonomy (NCBI): domain Eukaryota; kingdom Viridiplantae; phylum Streptophyta; class Magnoliopsida; order Ericales; family Theaceae; genus Camellia; species Camellia sinensis. The sequence goes on from NC_138966.1 coordinate 119,290,818, forward strand.
GTAGTCGTATGTCCTCAAATGTTTCAGCTTTGTCTTCAACCGGTCTAATAGTTTTCAATACTTGGCATGAAACGCCATGAGCTTTGAATGCCCAGTAAACGCACACACACCCTGTCCTTTTTTTCCAATCCAATACATCATCACATTTATAACAAGTAATGAAGTATGATATTCAAGTTAATAACAAGTATTACAAGGTTAGATGTTAATATTCTAAAAATCTCCCAAGTAGTGATCAAACAACTAAATTAAAATTTAACTTTCACAAATCGTAAAAGTAATTTCCCTTGAATTCATACCAACAAACAAGTGAAAAAGAGAGTGAACCTTTAATAAGAATCTTGAAATACATTTTTATTGAAACAGATCTGTAGCTTACATGTAGTTTTATACTGAACACAAAATATCTAAACTATACAAAATATCTAAGCTAAACTAATTTGCTAAACTAATTCTCAACAAACTAACTAACTCACTAACTGTAGACACCCCATTTTTGACTGTCCTCGAGACTTGGACGTCATCGTTTGAACACTCGATGATTATCCATGTTTGTGTTCGTCTGAAGTTCTCGGAGGTTTCGGCAACGCGCCTTGCCTTAAGACCTCTCGACTTGTTTGTTTTGTGTTTGGTTTTGCATCAAATACTTGTTGTTTTGCTTCTGAGGGTGGGAAATAGCTTGTAGGCCATCCCCACACCTCATCGGCCATGGCTGGAGGCCACCGGCCCTATTTTCTTTCTACCGGCCAAAGGTGTTAGCCGGTCGGCATTGTGTTTGGTCGGCCAGCCACTGATTTTGGTCAATCGGCCACTTTTTCTAGCCGAGACCTTTTCTTGAGGGGGTTTGAACCTTTTGAACCCTTGTTTTAGCTTCTTGAGGAAGCTTGAACCTTTTGAACCTTTGTTCTAGCTTCTCCAAGAAGCTTGAACCCTTTGCTCCAAGCTTCTAAGAGAAGTTTGACCCCTTTTTAGCTTCTTGAAGAAGCTTGGCCCCTTTGCTCCAAGCTTCTAAGAGAGGCTTGGACCTTTCTTAGCTTCTTGAGGAAGCTTGACCCCTTTGCTCTAGCTTCCTCAAGAAGCTTGACCCTTTTTACTTTAACTTCTAAGAGAAGCTTGGCCCCTTTGCTCCATGCTTCTGAGAGTTGTATCTCTCTCTATCTCCATATTTTGAGCTCCAAAAGTGTTGGTTCTTGACCCCTTTGCACCACACCTCATAGCCACACACCTCCACCACTCATCTAAGGTCCTTGGAGGCCATTTTCAGAGGTTGAAGGTTTGATTTTTTGGTCTCAAAGCTGTTGGTTTTGCTGGAACTACAAGGGTAACACACTTTACCCTCTTTTGGTCTTTATTTTGCTTCGTCTTTTAGCCATACTTATAAGCATTTTCGAGCTTTGTCATAAACTGAAAAAAGTATTATTTTGAGCTCCTTTTGAAGTTTGTTTAAGATTACTTTTGTGTTTGGGGTTGTTTACCCCCTCTAAAGCCTTGTTTGGCCTCATTTTTGTGCCTTTTTTGTGAGCTTCGGGACCACCTTGTATTGGCCCTCTCACCACTGGTGTTTTGAGGTCCTAAGAAGGAGAGGGCCATCCCCTCTCCGTATTGTCTTGTTTACTTACATTTTTGGCCTTACAAAGGAGCCCATATTTGCACACTTCTTGAGCTCAGTTCAGGCCTTTTTCAGTGAATTTTAGGGGCTGATTGAACTCTTTCCAGAGCTGTTTTTGTCATTTAAGGCTTGCCTCTTGCATATGTAGAGCAACCCCCCTTATAGCTTTTCAAAGTAGCACCTCAGTCTTGAATGTATTGGATACATTTCAGTGGGTATTTGGTCATATTTTGGCATGTCATGAATCTGTTTTGGGCTGGTTTAGTGACCCCTTGAATGCTTCATACACTTGTAGTGTAAATCCCCTAAACTAGCTTCACATGCTTCATGCTTTGTCATGTCTTGTTAGCTTGTTTGATTTACATTTCAGCATGTTTTTGGTAATGTTTTGCCATATCATGACCCTATCCATAGTTGGTTTGGTCATCCTTTGCATGCTTCATATAGGTGTAGAACAAATCTTGTTTAGTAGCCTCATGTGTATGATGTTTTGACTCATCATCCTGGCATATTTTGGCTTTACTCTAACATGATTTTATGCTTATTTTGGGCTATCCTAGGACTGTTTTGGGCTGCCATGGCCATATCACTCATGCTTTGTATAGCTATAGTGTAAATGCTTAGGCTAGTCTCGGGTTTTGAGGCCCCTACCATGCATATCATGAGTGTTTGCATGCTTCGGAGTAATTTTGGGATCATTTAGTATGCCATTTCAGAGCTGGAATGTATGCCATTGTATGTCATGTTTCATCCATGCATTGCTCTTGGAGAGTTGCATTTTGTGCCTTAGGCTTGGAGCCCTTGCATTGCGCATGTTTGCATGAATCTTAGGCCTTGTTCTCATCTCATATGGCCACTGTTTTGGACCTATTAGAGAGCTGTCCATCTTGGTGTAAGTCCATCCTTTGCATGTTCTTGCATGCTCGCCTTGCATGTTGTTACATACTTGGCTTATTAATATGTTGTTGCATGTTTAAGTGATATCGCATTTGGCATGCATCTTTGATTAAGTTGCTTAACATGTTGTTATATGTCTTGCATACTTGCATGTTTAAGTTGCACTTTGCATGCTTGTTAGCTTGCATACTTGTTACATGCTTGCATGTTTTCATACTTGTTCACATGCTCGTATTGCATGCTTAGTTTGCATGCTTGGGTTGCATATCATTGCATGCATCCCATCCCTCTTGATCAATCATGATAGAGATTGGGGGCCTTATGTGTTTGTGTGCATTACATTTGACATTGAAATGCACACTTGGCCTCTTGGGCCATCATGGATCAAAATGCGTGATTAGTGGCCCAAGGGTCGAGGACCATCATTCCTTGAGTTCATAACATGATAGGGAGGTTGGTTGTGCAAATATTGCATCGTAAATGCTTTGTCATGCTCTGTTTGTCCTCTGCTGCTGTCAAACAGGATTCTGTAGGATTGGATAGCCGACCGACCACATTAAGTGCCGGCCGACTACATATTTTTGGCCGAGAGCCATACTTTCGATCGATGACCAGTTTTCCATGGCCGGTGATGTTACCTCTTGGTCGGTGACATCCCACGGTGTTCAGGGAGTGTTCCAGAACCAACCTTGGGACTTTTGCAATTTTCAGAGGCATAAAGCAATGTAAACAGAGACAACATGAGCATGGCGTTGGATTTCCGAGCGAAGCCGAGCATGTGTGCATTTGACCCTCTTCCCGAGGCTGTTTTATTGCTTTCTTAACTTAATTAATTTTGTTTATTTAGTTAAGTGGTTGTGTAATATTTAATTAGCTTGTTAGTTAATTAATTTGTATTATTCTTTCGGTCCCTCCGAGAGAGGGCGAATTATGTAATAAGCGTGTATATGTGTGATGCATGTCTTCTAACCTCCACTTCTTTCTCCCTTTTACTTACTTGCTTTTGATGGTTAGTACTAGGGCATATTTCAATTAGCATCCTTATGCTCGCATGTTTGCATCATTCATCTGTGTTGCATGCACCGGGCTCGGTGCATCATACTAACTGCATTATATTTTCCATTCCAAAGTTGAATACATGCTATATGTTGCATTTCGTATGCCATCTTAGAATAGTCGAGCCTATTTCTAGTTGCATTTTGCATGCGTTGCATTAGCCATCTTAACATGAGCTAGGATCATACATTTGATTACTAACTAGCTTTTGTTTTGGCTCGGAGTACTAGGTAAGCTTTTATGCTTTAGCATCCTTGCATGTGTGTGAGTGACTGCCATGATAGCATGCTTACTATGAGGCTATTTGCTTATGTGATATAACTGCCTGAATGCCTGCGGGTGATGGTCGGGTTGCTTGAGTTGGAATAATTCGTCGAAACCCGTGTTTTAGCCTACTTGGGAGTAGCAAAATTCAATCCATTTTCAAAACAAACGGATGTGCGATGCTTTGTTCCAACTTAGGCAATCTAGTCTATACTTGTATGTTATGTGCATCACATAGTAATTCTAGGTTAATAACCGGAATAAGAGCACATAATGTTTTCAAAACTCGATATCATGGTTAATAGAGGCCAATCTTTGATCGGGCGAGCGGGGGTGCTTATAACTGACCTTCCCCAATCGTACCCAAGTTTCCGAGCCGAGGCAACTTTGGTGATGACGGACACGTGGCCTTAGGCAACGAGTCAGGGTTTCCTAAATTTCCCAAAAATAGAATATGTAGCTGGCGACTCTGTATCTGGCAAAGCAGTCCATGTTTGGCACTTCTTTAAAAAAAAAATCTATTTGCAAAAACGATTTGTCGGATTTGGACTCTTTGGTGATTTTTCAGTCTTGCATTGCACTTCGCAAGATCAGATTAAGAACCGTGACAATTTGAGTCTGAACTGTAGTGAGCCCAAATGAATAGAACGAGATCATCCTCCCGGGGCGTTCGGGGACGTCTACACTAACTTACTGTATAACAAACTAACTAACCACCACAACCAATTCCATTATAGCATGTCATTGGGATACTAGGCTTACAAATCTGTGATGAAGAAGCTGTAACAGACAGAGGCAGCAGTGATGACGAATGCTCTGTTCAGGGAGAAGATGTTGATGTTACTGTGATAACTTCTTCAGCCCCCCTCAAGCTGATAGGGCAAGGAAACACTAACAGCTTGTCACAAAGATAATGAAATCAGGAAGGAGAAAGAGGCTTAGTGAAAATATCAGCCACCTGATCAATTGTAGAAATATATTTAAGTTCAATCTGTTTGGCAACCACTTTTTCCCGAATAAAATGGCAATCGATTTCTATATGTTTTGACCGAGAATAGAAAACAGGATTGGAAGCTAAATCCATTATAGATAGACTATCACACCAGATAACGGGAGTAGTAGAAAAAGAAACACAGAAGTCTTTAAGCAACTGCTGAATCCAAGTGAGCTCAGCTGTGGCATGAGCTAAAGCTCTATATTCAGCTTCAGTGGATGATCTTGAGACAGTGGCTTGCTTTTTAGCTGACCAAGAAATCAAGTTGGATCCAAGATAGACAAAATAGCCAGAGGTTGATTTGCGATCAAAATGATCACTAGCCCAATTAAAGTCTAAGAAGGCTGAAAGATCAAAAGAACTAGGTGTGAAAGAGAGAGCATAAGACAAAGTCCCTTTGACATATCGAAGAAGTCTCTTAACTGCTTGAAAATGTGCATTAGTAGGAAGATGCATAAACTGACAAGCCTGATTGACAGCATAGGAAAGATCAGGTCTTGTGATAGTCAAATATTGCATACCACCTACTAAACTTCTATATAGGGAAGGTTGATTAAATGGCAGAGAATCAGTTGCAGAACATGTAGCCTTAACAACCATAGGAGAAGAACATGGTTTACAGTCCTCCAAACCTGCTTTGTGCAATAAGGCAGCAGCATACTTGGCTTGAGATAAGAAGTAACCATGCTCAGCAGAAGACTGAACAGAAATGCCCAGAAAATAAGACAGAGAACCAGGTTCTTTCATTGAAAAAGCCTTGTGCATTTGCTGAAGAAGATAAGCAATGAGTGCAGAGTCATTACCAGTTAGCAAGATATCATCAACATAGACCAAAAGCAAGGTGAGACTAGCAAAAGTTTTTCTGATGAAAAGAGAAGTGTCAGACAGACTATTAATAAATCCCTAAGAGAGCAAGAAGGAAGAAAAGGTGGAGTACCAAGCCCTAGGAGCTTACTTGAGCCCATACAAAGCCTTCTTAAGCTTGCAGACATGAGTGGAAGATTGCACAAACTCTGGAGGCTGCAGCATATAGACTTCTTCTTGAAGAGTACCATGAAGGAATGCATTTGAAATGTCAAGCTGCTTGATTGACCACTGAAGCTGAAGAGCAATGCTTAAGAAAATGCGAATTGCGGGTTGTTTAGCCACGGGACTAAAGGTCTCATGAAAATCAATTCCTTCTTGTTACAAAAACCCCTTTGCCACCAAGCGAGCTTTATAACGAGCAATTGTGCCATTGGAATCCCTTTTAATGTGAAAAACCCATTTGCATCCAATGGCTATCTTATGAGAAGGAAGGGCAACAAGGTCCCAAGTGCCCTGTTGTTGAAGAGCTTGATATTCTTCCTGCATGGCTTGAAACCACACAGGAGAATTAAGAGCAGCTTGAACAGAGGTAGGTTCAATTTCAAGAAGAGAAACTGGAGCAGAAAAATAGTGAGGAAATTTATGTTTAGAGCGAGTAATCATGGGATGTGTGTTAGATACAGAGGAAGGAAGAGAAGGAGGAGGTAAATCAATAGTAATAGAAGTAATAGGAATAGGTTGAGCAATAGGAGTAGGAGTAGGAGGAATAGGCTGAGCAATAGGAGTAGGAGTAGGAAAAAAAGAAGAAGAAGGCTCAGAAGTAGCATTAGATGGAACAGACAGTGAAGAAAACTGAGAATTAGTAGAATTCACAGATGAGGGCACAGAGGTAGAACTAAGGGAAGAAGGCCAGAAAAATGAAGTAAGAGCAGATAAATCTGAAGATGAATGAGAACATCCTGAGGGATGCTGCTGAGAGAAAGGAAAACATGATTCGTTAAAGATGACATTCCTAGAAATGTAGATTTTTTCAGAGAGAGGGTCAAGACATCTATAACCTTTAATAGTAAGATGATAGCCTAGAAAAACACAAGAGACAGATTTTGATGCTAATTTGTGAGGAGCATAAGGCTTTAACCAAGGGAAGCATTGGCAACCAAACACCTTAAAAAGAGAAAAGTCAGGTATGATATGAAACAACATTTCAAAAGGAGTCTTGTGATGTAAAATACTAGAAGGCATTCTGTTAATGAGAAATGTAGCTGTGGCAATAGCATCAAACCAAAAATTGATTGGCACAGAGGAGTGATGAAGCAATGTGATAGCAGTTTCAATAAGATGTCTATGTTTACATTCAGCTATGCCATTTTGAGCCTGAGTATATGGACAACTACTTTGATGAACAATGCCATGAGGAGACAACAAAGCATCAACTCTTTTATTCACAAATTCAGTACCACAATCAGTCCTAAGTATTTTAAGAGAAGTCTGAAACTGAGTAGCAATATATGCTTTGAATAGAAGCAACATACACCTCACTCTTGTAATTCAAAGGATACACCCAAGTAAATCTACTGTAATCATCTACAAACAAAACATAGAAACGAAATGGGGCATTATCCACTGTAAAAGGTCCGCATACATCACTATGAACTAAAGCAAAAGGACAATTGACAGAAGCATTAGACAAAGTGAAAGGAAGTCTATGAGATTTAGACACACTATAATCAAGGCAAGACAAGGCCTTATTCAAAGACAGTTTATTTGGTAAGACACCAGCCAGATGCTGAAGCTTTAAAGAAGATGGATGGCCTAATCTTTGATGCCAAAGCATATCAGACACAGAAGCTGTAGTGCTATCAGACACAGGAGCTGTAGTACTAGATTGAAAAACTTGAGGAGAAGAGGATTGTTGAGATGATGGAAGGAACTGGTAGAGACCATTGATATTAACACCCCTATGCAGAATCTTGTTCATGCATTTGTCCTGAATGACAAAAGTGTTAGCATCAAAAATAACAAGATAATTGTGGTCTTTGGTAAGTTGATGCACAGATAAAATATTTGAAGAAATGGCAGGAACATGAAGAAGATTGGAGAGCTTAAAAGAATGATGTGGTGTAAGCAAGATACCTTTGCCAATATGACTGATTTGTAAGGAAGAACCATTACCAATTTGAACCTGCTCTTGGCCTGGATAAGGCTGAAATTGTTGAAAATTAGTCAAGTCATTTGTCAGATGATTGGTGGCAGCAGAATCAACATACCAAGGAGGTATGGAAGATCAGCAGAATTCTGAGATACTGAAGCAGTATAGGCTTTTAATGAAGACATAGAGGACTGAGATGAGTTGTTGCCAGTGAAAGGTTGAAATGAGTTGTTGCCAGTGAAAGGTTGAAAATTAGGATCCAGTTGGTGCCAACAGTCAAAAGCATTATGACTCAGACCTCCACAAATCTGACATCGAGAGTTAGAAGAAAAATTGCCTCTGGATCTATTAGTATGATACCTATTATTGAATCTGCCTCCTCGAAAATTAGTATGTCTACCTCCTCTAGAACCACGATATGGACTACTACCTCTTGCAGAGTGAAAACCTCGATTGAAAGCATGTGAAGAATCATAGCTAGTCTAAGAAGAAGATGAAGATCCTCGTGAGGCAGAGTAGGCAACAGTAAGGTCAGTGCCAGTAGACTGTTTAAGTTTTTGTTCAATGTGAATGGATTCTGAACATAACAAAGAACACAAATGTTCCATTTTGACAGGTTCAGATCGAGTACGAATAGAGGTTTTGAAAGCATCATATTCCTCTGGTAAACCATTCAAGGTGAGAAATACCAAATCTTCATCATCAATTTTGCAGAAGCCAAAGCCAGCTGAGCTGCGAGATCTTTGATTTGTGATAGATACACCTCCATTGAAACTGACTTCTTACGGAGTGTTTGAAGTTTGGTTTTTAGTTGATGGATATGAGAACGTGAAACTAAAGTAAATTGCTTCTCTAAGAATTGCCAGACCTGATCACTGTGAGTCAGGTGAAGAACAGAGGAATAAATGGATGAAGATAGAGTTGTTGTTAGACAAGTGAGCAGATGAGCATTGATCAATTGCCATTTTGCATAACTCGGATTTGGAATAGTTTTTCCAGAAGCATCAATGATTTCTGGAGATGGACATGGATGAGATCCATTTACATGATCAAGAAATCCAGACGCTCTAAGCACATTTGTTGTCTGCTATTTCCATATGAGAAAATTGTTTGCCTCGAGCTTCACTGTGATGAGAGAATTGAAATTCGAAATTAGTAAACTGAGATTTGAAGGTAACGAAGCATCTACCATTGAAAGGCTGTGGATCTTGCTCACGAGAGCTTACTGCTCTGATACCATAATAAGAATCATGAAATACATTTTTATTGAAACAGATCTGTAGCTTACATGTAGTTTTATACTGAACACAAAATATCTAAACTATACAAAACATCTAAGCTAAACTAATTTGCAAAACTAATTCTCAACAAACTAACTAACTCACTAACTTACTGTATAACAAACTAACTAACCACCACAACCAATTCCATTGTAGCATGTCATTGGAATACTAGGCGTACAGATCTGTGATGAAGAAGCTGTAACAGACAGAGGCAGCAGTGATGACGAATGCTCTGTTCTGGGAGAAGATGTTGATGTTGTTGTGATAACTTCTTCAACCTTCAAGAGTCAAAGGTAAGATCTTCCTCAAAAAAGGTGGACAAAACAATTATGGTGTATCCAATCATGCTGTATAGAATTTCATGAGAAAATGTTGGAAGATAAGAGGATTATATGGCCTATAGCTCAAACCTTTTGATCAACCCTAAAATATGTGTACTACATTCTTTTTTTCTTTTTTGTTGGGTTTTGTGTATATATCTATAGTTATACTGTGGCCCTGTATCAAATAGTTCAATTACGAACACAAAAATGAAATACATAATTTTATAAGATTCGTTGGGGATATATATCTCTAAAATATCACTTTCATTCTTATCAATTCTGTATTAATTTTTGTGTTCGCCTTATGTGTTCTTAGACTTACTGTGGATCAAGTGACGAGTCATGCAAGAAACAAAGAGGCAGCAAAAGCTTTTGTTTAGGAATATGAAAAGAAAAAGGTTGGTTGGTGCCCTACTCCATGTAAAGCCAAAACACTTTCAACCCCTTTTGAAGCACAAACAAACTTTTAATTCTGTCTCTAGATAGACTCTCTCTCTCCGTCCCTCTCTCTCACTTTACATTCACATTCTGTCATCCATATTGGGTATTGGATTAATTAAGCTCTTGGCATTGGTTGTTTTCTCTTGCTGTAACCAAATCCGTACACATGATTAACTAAATATGGGGTGTGAATTGGAATGCGTTATCTAGGGATGATGCCATTTTTACTTTAATCCCGCCTTTTATTGATGTATCCGTAATGTTTCTTTTTTTTTTTTTTTTTTTTTTTTTTTTTTTTTTCACAGTTTTAAGTTCAAGCAAGTCCATGAGAAGATGTGGAAAGCAATCCCTTGTGCTGTCATGTGGTCAGTGTGCCGTGTATAGTGCTTTTTGACTGATTGGAATTGTGCTGCAGTTGTTCTTTGTCTTGGTTTAATTCTCTTTAACCATTGAAATTGTGCCGCAGATGATTTTTCAGTATCATTGGTACCAACTTAGTTGACATCTTTGATTTTTATCTTGATGTTCATAGCATGATTTCTTTTATTTCCTTTTGTATTGATGTTGGATATAAGGTTCTACCTTGATTCTTATTCAATAAAGGTTTCTTTTTATTGATCAAAAAATAAAAAATAAAAGTTTTTTTGCTGAGAAAAAAATGATTATTTGCTCTCAACAATTAACAATCTTATCCAAAAATCATGTACAATTAGATCCAAATTATTTGACATACCATGAATAATTTACTGAGAAGTTTATAGCATGCATCCCTAAAAAAGTATAAATTGTTAGAAAATTATGATTTTTGGTGATTAAAATTATAAATGTTTGTGGAGTGTAATGTCATGTTGTGGTAAAGTTATAAATACTGAATTCATCATGTGTAACCTATAGTTACGAGTGGTGAAATTATGATACTTTCTGATTTTTGTTATAGTATAACATTTTGTAGTAAGAAAAGTTAAAACTTTTGTGGTGAAAAGAATTATGAAATTTGGTAATTTATATTATGAAATTTTATATCAAGAAAAATTATGAATATATTATATGCACCCTTTAAAAATGCACATTCAAACCTCTAACATACCCATATCATAAGAAATGTTAGATTGGTGACTGAATTAAATCCAGTAGACTGTCATCAGCAATGAATTTCAAGACAATGACACCATAGTTTATTAACATAATTTCTCAATAGTAACTGGACTGTACAACTTCAAGTAATTAAATAATAAAAACAGAATTTTCATATTGCATAGAAATTTGTTTTCATATGATTTAATAACTATGATTCATTTAAAATAGGACGATATTATCCCGCCTCTTGTAGGTAGAGGTATGGGAAATCAGGCAGTTAAAATATATTAATCAAGCTCAAGCAGTCTAGTAATTTGGAGGGGTCTCTAAAATGTCAAATTTGAGTGATTTATAAATACCATATGAGATAAGTCTAACACGGGGTATATGCAACACGTTACACGTCCCAAGACTCTCCAACACAGTGTTAAAATATCAAATTCAAGACACAGTGTTAAAATATCAAATTCAAGACTAATTACCAATGAGTCGAGGGACTTTTGCAGTATATTAATTAAATTTGGATGGCTAAGTAAAACCATGTGTGACAAGTCTATCATGGACCAAGGACGCTATTAGAAATTTGACTTTTTGCGTCTATTTTTTTGCAACTAATTACTTAACCGTCGCAAAAAATAATTTTTGACCTCAAAATCTCACGTTACAACCTCATTTGTTCTCATTTTACAATCACAGTTCCTGACCCAATCGTTCTTAACTTTAAAAAAAGAAAAAACCAAATCAGTAAAACTTGACTCTCTCTCCCTCCCTCTCAATCCGCTTTTTTTCTTATTTCCCAAATATGAACTCTCTTTCTCTCCCTCTCAAAATCTGTCTCTCGCTCGACTCTCGTTCGAATCTCACTACCTCTCTCGCTCAAATCTGTCGATCGATTCAACTCTCTCAAGTCCACAACTGTTGAAGATTTCATAATCGGTAAGCCTAAACATATCTTCATCGATTCCACTCTCTCTGTAATGATCCGAATTATGTACTTCTCTGTAATGGAATCTGTCTCAAGAAGAATCTGTAACAGTGCTTTGCACGGAGCTATGGCGCGCTTGTGCTAGTCCGCTCGTGACAGTGCCTCGTGAAGGCGAACGCGTGTTCTATTTTCCTCAAGGACATATTGAGCAGGTTAGTTTCCAACTACAGGCAATCAGATTCGGAGTTCTTTGTTTCTCTCAAAGGTTAGATTCATTAGGATTTCTCATAATGCTCAATAATTTTTTCAGTTTTGTCTCTATTGGTTGTGCATCTCCAATTGTTCATCAATTTGTTCATCAGATTCAAATTTGATCAAAAAAATGGCTCCAAAATGTTTGATTATTGATGAAGAATTATGTTTGATGGATATGTTTGATTATCTTCAGTCATCAAAATGATATCACTCCAATTTTGCCATCATACAATGATTTTAGGAATTTCTAAAATATTATTTTATTATTTTGTGATCTAGAACTAATTGCTTATTTTGTGCGGCCTCTGCCTTATGAGGGTGAAACACCTTACCTTGTGCTTTTTTTGCATTTGAAAATGCTGTGATAGAATGTATTCTTGAATTGGTGTTTGAGTTACACCAGCCAACAGCCAGCCTCTCAGGTTTGTCTGTTTGGGCTCCAAACCAAAAGGCACCTCCACAATTGTGGTGTCCTGTGTCATCTTATAAGTCCATCATGGACATAATCCACAACTGAACTGGGATTTATTTCTCTACTATAGAGTAAAGCAACTGTCAAATGTAGAAGATAGGAAGCACATTAATCTCATCCACCTTAAATGGAAAAATAAGAAAAAGTGTCCATACATTCAATAGAAGGGAAGTTACATCCCTGATGCTGATACTGGAAATGATTGATTGCATACCAAAGGTTTCAAATATCAGAAGAGGTAAAGTAGAAACAGCTATGGTTCTAGTTAAACATTAATTTAGCTCATTTAGTCAAGTCTTCTGTTGCAAGCTTATGTGCATACAGCTTCCACAAGTTTGCTACAGACAAATTTAATGAAATTAATACACTTGCAGAGTTAAATTTTTTTACCATTAACTAAAAACATCAAGTTTATGAAGAAGAAAAAAAAATCATGTTAAATTTAATGAAATTAATATCTATTGGATGAAATTATTCTTAAGAATATTTGATTTTGACTTCATTCGGTCGAAAAATGATATATATGTGTTCATCAATGTCTACTCATGTTTTGTTGGGAATTAACATATTGTGATATGCTTCCATTTGGACCTTGTGGTGATATCCTGGCACTGTATATATTTTCCTGACTTTTTTTTCCCCCCTTTCCCTAACATGGACTCTAATCATGCAGTTATTTATAATTTGCCATGTTTGATTGAGTTCTCTGACTGCCCTGTGCCTGTCAAATTCTACCCGATCTATGAGAATACGGAGTGAATTACTCATATTTTTGTAATATGAAATATAAGCGTGGGGATGAATCTAGTTAGAAAACGTTTTTTGTACCCCTAACGAATAATTGTCAGTCTCAAGTATGTTATTGCTCTCAACAAATTTCTTATGTGGTGAAGAACAGCCACTTATTGTGTTTGTGTGTATCATACAACAATCTTTTTCAATCCAAGCCTCTATGTTTGAAAGTTTTGATAGGAAAATTTCCGCATATTGATTTCATGACTATATCGGGGAAATATAGCATGTTTATATTGGATGAGAAAATTTAACCATGGCAACAGTAGCCCCAATGCATATAGCTATATAGGTAAGATTTGATTGATTCATGTCTCTTTGAATGTGTTATTTTTGTAGATGTTGCAACACTGTATTCATTATTGGCTCTCTGTTACCTCGAATATATTCTCTAATGAAGTTTCTGATATGATGGCAGATATAGTGTTTGCATGGATCCACTGATGGACTGGACAGTATGTTTTATGCTCATCTTTCTGCAATAACTACAGTTTCTTCTTGATGATGTTTTGCTCTTACATGTTTTCTTCCTCACAGATATGTTGCAATCATGAATGCAATATTCTCAGCTCAACGTCAATCGTATCGTGCAATGTAGACTTTTAGTATTTTTATTCCCCATATTATACACATCAAATTTTTATTGATTTGCTTTGAATTAATATATTTATGTTAGTGTTGGTACTGTACTTGGTTTTTGATTGTGCTTTATGGGGTTTCTCTTGCCAAGTTCTAAGTACAAAAACTCCTTTAGGTGAACACGAAAGCATAGAATTGTCTATAGTTTTCTTTTGTTGTTATCATTGTTACTGTCTGCTTCTGTTCCCACATTATTCCATTGGGCTCATGAAATACACTTCTATTTATCATTAATGTGTGAAAATAAAGATCTCTGTTCTTTAATTCAGTAACACAGCTTTTAGTGTAACCAGGCCTTAGTTTTGTATTTTCTAAATTTATGTTATGAACCTTCTATTTATTAGTGATTTGATTTGGGAATTTTGACTTAATAGGAATAGGTGTTATTTTGTCACGTAACAAAACATGACAAAACACTTGCTAGGGTGTTTTGTCAAGGGCTTGATTAACATTGTTATCTGTACTAAAGTAGCGATCTTCAAACTCCTCCATGCCTAGGATCACATGTGAATCCTTGTTCAGCGACATGTCAATCTCCCATGTCACAATTTTTAGCTTTGGGAATTTCTTACAAACAGCATATCTTCCTTCAGGAGCCTGCGTCGTAATTTCAAAATTTTGAAAAATGAAATATAAACTATTAATAATTCTGTGGAACTTAAAAATGTCTGGAGAGAAAACAATTAAACATCAAAATCACTCACTGCTATGAGATTAAGGAAGATTATGTTGGATTCTGCTACACCCTTGCTCAGCAGCAAAGAAGTAGCTTTGATTGCAGAATTTCCTAATAATGAAGAATTTTTAGACACTGGATATGTATTATGAAAACATATTTGGAAGAATTACAATATGTTTGGAATTTATTTTACTTGAAGCCAAAACTGGGTCGAGCAATAACACATTGCGGCTTGAAATGTCAGCTGGTAGCTTCTCATAGATTAACTGCAGCAATGTCACAGGTATAAAATCTTACAGAAGCAGTTGAGAGAGAGAGAGAGATCTTAAAAGCATCTTTGTAGAATTTGCATATGCATCTTGGAGAAGATAGAGCTAGCACTCGTGAATGAATACATGGTTTGGTTACTACTGCAGAATTATGTTAAATTGACGAATTTTACGAATTTGCATATGCATCTGGGAGTACGAGCTTGAGAGAGGTACAATACTTACAAATTGATGAATTTTACGTTTTATCAATTTGTATATATACATATGGAAATTATTAACACATTATACTAACATATTGTAGGTGTCAAATGCATCTAGTGGGCAACAAGCTTCAAAAGAAAATGAATAGGTATGCCACTCTGCTCTTCAAAAGGAAATTATTGACACATTATACTAACCTATTTCTCTGCTTTTAATGAATGTTTGTTTATATATGGAGTGGGGTCCTTAGAGCTTGCTGGTAATCTTCCCTTAGTTTAATGCAAATACCCTAAGCCCTTTGCTGTTGATCAATTCTTTTTCCCAGAAGAATAAATAAAATTAAAAAAAAACTATCCACCAAGTATTTATGAATTTAGTCAAATTGATTGGCTGTTCCATATGTATTTGGATCTTGAAAGCTTAGTTTAATTAAATGGTAGAAATTTATGATGAACAGGCTTTGCTATTGATAGTTGAATTGTTGTTGAATATTTACTTCAAAGTTGCAAGCCTTTGAAAAATACCAGTGGATGATGGCTTTGAATTCTCTCTAACACACACACATGGTTGAAATTGTCACCATTCGCTTCAGATGAAGTGAGTTAGAAAGAAGCATGTTAGTGTTGGTCATTATAGTTATGTTGGATGATGTGGGCTTTCATATAATTATTGTAAGCAAAGGCTCCCACATGCTGAAAATTAGAACTAACACGTCAGTCATTAGTGCCAATAATGAACTGCCATCAAAGGCTTAAGATTGAAGTCCAACACAATGGCAACTACAAATATAGAGAAATCAAAGATCTCGGCTTAAATAAATTACAGTTTCTTTCTATTATGAGCTCAAAAGTGATTTCATCGGAATTAGTGGAATGTTGGACCTATGGGCTTCTTTTTTTCTAAATTAAGAAATATACATAAATCATAACCTTCCTATGGCAGATTGTTAGTTGCATTGATGGTGCTTATTATTTCCGACACATGGGCAACTCTTTTGATAAAAGTTTTCCAAAATTCTTCATTGCTAATTCTTGAATTACATAGTGAAGTCAGGAACTTGATGTGAACTTCTAAATAGTGAAGTCAAATTTCTTCTTGTTGTTTTGGTATTAATCTATGCTAGGACAAAGATTATGTTAATCATGCTCATTTTTCAAATTCTTTGGTTTATTCATTAATCTGATTGGATTGGGTGACCATTTTCTTGTCTATTTATTTGTGCAAATTACGAATTGGCATCTATATTTTTGTAATTTACTCCAAGCAAAAGAATTTAGAGGATGAACCTCTTTTTTTTTCTGTTGACAATTTCTTTTCAAATAGTTTTATTTTTATTATTTCAAGTTAAACTGCATTAAATTTTCAAGTCACGTGTATATGTTTTTGCAGGTTTTGTTGAGGGAGTAGTTGATATAATCGAGCGGCTGATGTTTGGGAGCCAAACTGAGATTATGTTGCTCTTTCTTTTCTTTTCTTTTCTTCTTTTTTTTTTCTTTTTCTTTTTTCTTTTTTTTTTTTTTTTTTTTTTTGAGGACTTGAATCTTTTAGCACAATATATTTTAAGGATGGTTGATGGATATTTCTTTTGCATGTATGAAAGTTTACATTTTGTTTGCACACTTATATGTGAATAGGTTAGTATTTCTATTATGAGTTTAAATTAATTTGTTAATTTTGTTATTTTTTATTAAAAAAAATTGTTAGGTGTTTGCAATTGATTTTTTTGTTGTAATAAACGTATATATGATTTTATTATAAAAATAATTATTTGCGACGGTAAAAAAGAAGTCGCTAAAAGTGTTTTTGAATTTTTTTTTTTGTTGCGACGGCAAAATAGCTGTTGCAAAAAGTAGGTTAGGCAATCACAAATGTTATTTTGCGGTCGCAAAAAGTATTTGCCACCCCCACATTCGCGACCCTCATTTGCCGTCGCATGGGCCGTCGCAAAAAGTCTTTTGCGACTGTTTTTTTATTATTTGTGACGGCTTGTAGCGGTCGCAAAAAGTACTTTTTTAGTAGTGCGAGTAAGTTTTCCGACAAGGCTTGGTGAGACAGAAATGGTGATGGAGATGGGTATAAGTGAACAGGGCCAGTCCTGAGGTGAGGCCACTAAAGTGGTCGCCTCGGGCCCTCAGTTTTGAACAAAATTTAGGGTCCCCAATTAGGAGAGTGTATCATGTCATATTATTTCATAATTACTTTAATATTAGTTCAATTCATTTATTTTCATGTTGTTGTGTGGTGTTATTTTGATTTGTGTCCAAATGATATTTAATGTGAAAACTTTTACTTTTAGTTAAAAATAATTTAGCAAGTGTATGAAGAGATTAAATTTTTTTCCATAAGTTGAATTTTATAAAATTTATTTCTACTAAATGAAATTATTCATAGAATGTTTGATTTTAATTCAATTGCATTTTTCTAATTAAAAAAATTGTACCTTATTACTATATATTTTTTATTAGATTGACTCTAAAATAGGTAACAAAAAAATACATATCTTAAATGAAAAAAAGATATTAGCCTTAATTATTACTTTACATACTTTTTTATTCAGTTAGATGGAGTTAAATAAAAGATTAAAAAAATATCATGGCTTCCCTTAATGAACATTAAAATATATAACTAATAATCCATATTATTGAGTCGTGTCATAGTTAGATTCATATTGAAAAATAGTCAACCCTAATTTACTAATTTTATATATTGTTTGAGTTGTATCGAAAATTCTCATCCTTACCCCCAATTAATTTTAGTTCTTATAGCATTGGTAAGCTAAAAAATAAAGATTCGATTCAACTAATTGAAGTTCAACTATTATATATATGTATATTTGTTATCTAAATTTTGTTAAATTGTAATGCAATAGAAATAAATTTTTATCTTTTTTGTTTTATCCAAACAATTTTTTTTTTTTTTAAGGTAATGATACATGAAGGGTCCAATTTAAAAAATTCGCCTTAGGCCCCTAATAACTCAGGGCCGGCCCCGTAAGTGAACAAGGTGGTGCTTGCTCGGCACATGGTGAGTAACACCACCTTGCAATTGTACCACTGATGAACTCATTAACCACCACCACCTTAATTGCCCATCACCACCACCGCTTTAGATACAAACTGAATGCTTTAGAAAACCATTCAATTTTCATTGATCTATATCATATACAGGAAACAAAGATACATAAGGCAGTAGAGACAAATAAACCAACCAACCCACCACTGATACTGACATTGGATATCTCTTATCAAGAAAGTGATTGGCTACATAATTTTTACTCATACATATCACACAATGACAGTATAAAGGGGTATTGTTGGATCATGCAGAATCAGCAGCATGACCAATAACAGGACTTATCTTCTTTTCCTTCTTCTTATCATTGTTGTTCTTAATGAAGGAAACTGCAGTTTTGAACATCATCTCCTTCACCGTAATCTTTGGTGCCGGAATCACGGTAGCTGGTCCTTTCTTAGCTCCAGAACCCTCTCCAATCTTCCCCTTGCCCTTGTCTTCCATCTCCCTCTCTCTCTCTCTCTCTCTCTCTCTCTGAATTGTGTATTTGGTGTGTTGTGTTGTGGTGCTTGTGCTTCTCAACATATAGGAGGATATTTATAGACCGAAATCTAATAATGTTTTCTACATTTCTTTGGTTTGATTGCGTGTGAACACAAATTTTAATGAACCTTCTGAACGTTTGTCTTTGCATGTGTGGGGGTGTGGGTTTGTAAAGCCAAGTTAACAGACTTCCTACAGGTTGATCAATCAATAAAGATTTGAGAATAAGATTTGCACTGTGTTTAATTGAGAGATTTAAGAAGAGATTTGGAAAGGAAAAGAGAAAAGATAGGTGAAATATGAATAAAATATATGTACATTTTACCTAGTTTTATATATCTTTTTTTTTTCCTTTTTCAAATCTCTTCTCAAATCTCCCAATTAAACACAGCATTAAGGTCTCGTTTGGGACGCACGCTATTTTAGTAACTTTTTTATTTTTTAGCTAAAATATAAGGTAAAAAAAAAAAAAACTAGTAGGTTTGGAATGACTTTTTAATTTTTTTATGAAAAGATGTGTAAAAAGTAAAGAAATATTTTTATATAGGTTATAGATTTTCTAATTTTTTTAATAATTTTTTAACTATTTAACTAAAATACTCACCTGCAATGATAAAATAAAGTTTAACAGACCTACTACTACATCAATGTGTATGTGTGGGGGTGTGGTCTTGTGTGGGTTTTGTGAAGCCAAGCCAAGTTAATACACCTACATCAATGTTTATGTGTGGGTGTGTGGGGGGTTTGTGAAACCAATATTTATCTTGCGGTTTCATTGGTTTTTCTTAATGGGTTAGGTTTGTATTCAGTTCACACTGGAGGGAATCATTGAGTTTTGTGGGGTTTATCATGGATTTATTTTAAAAATTATTTGTAGATTATTTTTTTAAAAAAAATCAAATTAATCAAATAATCATAGTTATATAATTTTATTATATTTATTTTCAAAAAATAATGAACGATAACTATGATTTTAAAAATAAACTTTTTATTTTTATTTTTGAAAACAAACCTAATATAAATTTTATAATTATAATTATCAGATGAATTTAATTTTTTTTATAAATAACTTACTGTAGGAGCCGAATATCGGTGCATGCAGGGAAGCCGAATGCGTCTGATGATTGTCAGGATATATATTATATTCGGCTCTATTCTATACGATCCTGAAGCCAAATAGACTAATTGGCCATAGAACCAGTTGAACAAAATGCCGAGTAGGAATTGGCAAACGACAGAAGGGGCCGAATGAGCAATCACGCGATGGATTAAGAGTGGGCCCGACCCTAGGGCCCAAAAGCGAATATAAATAGAGGAATATCAACCAAAGAAAGGTATGTGAGAACAGACCCAAGAAACTTAAAACTCAAGCAAACAAGAGACCTATACTAACTTGTCTGTCGGAGTATTAATTCCGGCGCCCTCGACCGCAGTGTTAATCCCTTTTTTAGGTGGCGATCAGAGGATCAGGGATGTCCTTCAGGATCCAAGAGTATTTCCAAACCTAGTTCTCCACAATTGGCGCCGTTTGTGGGAATACTCAAGCATATTCATGGTGAGCGTCACAGAAAATCCTCCAATAGTCGTTGACGAAACTACACCAAGAAACGACCTCACTCCAAGAAACACGCTAGAACCGGAGAATATCGCCGCGCGGCGTGCCTTGAACTTTGATTTAGTAGCTCAGACCTCACCCTCAACTTTAATGCGTGGGACAATGCAAACGATTATGGATCCAACAAAGAAAAATGAACAGCGGCTGGAGAACATGATGGCAGAGAATGAGCGTCTGCGCCAGGATTTGGCCTTGGAGGTGGCAAAATCCCAACAAGCCGCATGCCAAGACCGAGTTCGACCTTCGGGAAAGAAGGCTAATAATGACAGTGATTCAGACTCATCATCCCTGGAGCCCAAAACAAAAGGATGCATTGATGTATCCAGCTTATCTGAAGGAAGTCCATATGCAGGACATAAACGAGGGAGAAGCGATGATTCGGATGAGGAAGATAAACATGACCCATTCGTGCGACGAATTGCAAGGGTTGTGCTATCCAAAAAGTTCAAGGCACCGTCGTTCACCCTCTATGACAGAAAATCAGACCCCACTGATCACATTTGTCATTACAAGCAGGCGATGACGCTCCATGCTGACGACGAAGCCCTCATGTGTCGAATATTTCCAAGCAGTCTGGGACCACTGGCCGTGAGGTGGTACTATAAACTAGAACCAGTATCGATTAAGAGCTTCCACCAACTCCAAAAGTCATTCAGGGCAAGATTCATCACTAATGAGGTCCAGCTGAAGCAAGTCGATTCTCTCCGGGCCATGCAAATTAGGCCGGAAGAAACTCTTCGTGAATACTCGGCCCGTTATTGGGAGTGCTTTAATCTGGTAGATGATGCTTACAATGATTCCATGGCCATCATTTCCTTTAAGATGGGATTGCATCCTGATAGCCCCCTCCACAGTTCACTAACTAGGCGGCCCCCTAAAACCGTCTAGGCGTTAATGAAAAAGGTCAAAAAATACTGCAAAGTAGAAGACAATGCCCTACGAGTCAAGGCCGGACGTAAAGCCATTGAGACGGCCACGTCGGGAATTGTTCAGCCAATTAGCGATGTGTCATCAAGAAGCCTCGAGCGGGGAAATCGATCTAAACGAGACAAAAGGCATGACTTGCGCCGATCAAACAACCAATGTTCACATCGAGCTAATGAACAGTATCAAGTGGATAACAGGTGCACAAGGTGCTCAGGCAAGAAATACACGGAGTTAACAAAGCCGATCAATAAGATTTTGTCGAAAGTACAACACCTTTCGTTTTTCAAGTGGCCGCCCAAGATGGCGTGACCTCCCAATGCGAGAAGACAGGATAAACGGTGTGAGTATCATAAAGACCACGGTCACGACACCGATAGTTATTATGCATTAAAAGATCACCTTGAAGAATTGGTGCAAGACGACCGTCTTATGCAACATGTCCAAAAGAACAATTCAACAAATACAGTAGCTCTACAGCCGGAGTCACCTCCTCTTGGTGTAATTCATGTGATATACAGCTTGTCGGCGCCACCCGAGGTGCATACAATCCAGTTGTCGTCTAGCCCCTATAGCCCAATGGCGCCACCGAAACGGCCCCACGACACTGGAAGGATTAGTTTCAATGACAGTGATTTAGTTGGAGAGACCCACCCCCACACTGATCCCCTCATCATCGAGCTACGCGTAAACAGCTTCACCATTAAACATGTTCTCGTTGACTAGGGCAGCACTTCGGAAATAATGTATTACAAAACTTTCGTCAAACTTGGTTTTACCGATTCGGACCTGTCTCCGGCTGATTACCCGTTACTCGGCTTCAATGCTAACCCAGAGTATCCTTTGGGCAAAATTGCACTACTAGTATGGGCCGGCACTAGATCAGTAGACGTAGAATTTCTGGTTGTCAAGCTTCATTCGCCGTATAATCTCATCACGGGCAAAACTTGGTTACATATGATGCAAGCTGTGCCAAGCACCTACCACCAACTACTTCGTTTTCCAACTGAATACGGTATCGAACAACTTCGCAGCTCTTAGAAATCAGCGCAGGCATGCTATTTTCTAGCTGCAAAGAGACCAAGGGAACTGGAAGTGCATTCAATTGAGGTATCGGATAAGGAGAGCCTCGAAGACATTGGGAGGATCCCAAGTGAAAAGGCAACCGAAACCCTGCATCGGGTCAAAATTGACGAAAGTCCTGACAAGTTCTTCATGATCGGCGCTTCCTTAGATAAAGTTGAAAGGCAGGAGTTAGTATCCTTCTTACTCGGCAATATTGATGTATTTGCATCCCCACACGAGATGTAGGGAGTGGATCTATCAGTGGCCCAACACTGCTTGAACGTTGATCCGGAATGTAAGCCAATTATTTGGAGAAGTCGGCGGTCAGCCGCGGAGCATACTTCGACCGTTGTTGAAGAAGTAGATCGGTTACTTGATGCCGGGGTGGTTCGTTAAGTAACCTATCCTACATGGTTATCCAATACTGTGGTCGTAAAGAAGAAGAATGGCACTTGGCGTGTCTGTGTGGATTTCACGGACTTGAACAAAGCTTGTCCCAAGGACTGTTTTCCCCTGTCCAGAATAGACGAACTCATAGTGCAATGGCACATCATCAACGCATGAGCTTCTTGGATGCCTACAAGGGCTATCATCAAATTGCCATGCATCTGGAGGATCAAGAAAAAACCACATTCCTCACCCCAAGAGGAACCTATTGCTACAAGGTCATGCCTTTTGGGCTGAAGAATGCGGGGGCAACTTATCAAAGACTAGTGACTACCATGTTCAAGGAACAACTCGGCCGTACCATGGAAGTATACATTGATGATATGGTGGTCAAATCCAAGGAAAAGCACTCCCATCTAGCCGATTTGTCAGAGACATTCGGCATCCTTCGAAAGTACAAGATGAAATTGAACGTTTCTAAGTGTGCATTTGGCATCAGATCCGGCAAATTCCTTGGCTACATCGTTAACCACCATAGAATTGAAGCCAATCCGAGGCAAATCACGGCAATTCTAGAGCTTGGATCCCCTCGGTCAGTCAAAGAGGTTCAGAAGCTGATAGGAATGGCCGCCGCACTCAACAGGTTTATCAGTCATTCCACAGATCGTTACGGACAATTCTTTCACGCACTTCGGCAAGGCAGAGCATTTGATTGGACCCTCGAGTGCTAGGTCACTTTGGACGGCTTGAAGTCTTATCTCCGATCAGTACCACTCATGGCAACACTTGCGGCAGGCGATCCACTCATTTTGTATCTGGCAATGTCTGACCGGGCGATCAGCGTCGTACTATTAAGAGAATAACTTGGGGAGCAGCGACCAATTTACTATGTGAGCAAAGCTATGGCTGACGCTGAAACACGTTACCTTCCATTAGAAAAGCTTATCCTTGCTCTCGTCATGGCTGCAAGAAAACTGATGCACTACTTTCAGGGGCATACCATTGGGGTACCAATGGAATATCCCCTCCGGTCAGCGCTCCACAGTGCGGAAGCATCAGGGTGCGTTTCGAAATGGGCTCTTGAACTCGGCTAGTAAGATATCCAGTTTCTACCCAGAACTTCCATCAAAGGGCAAGTGCTTGCCGACTTTGTAGCCGAATTCACAGGATCCCTTGCCGACTTTAAGTCTAATTAAGTGCAAACTAAGCCCAACTGGAGAATGTATGCTGGCGATGTTTGGCAGATGTATTGCAATGGGTCATCCAACCAGCATGGCAGTGGGGCTGGCGTAGTAATCATGACCCCCAAAGGGGCAATAATCGAACAGGCTGTCAAACTGGGCTTCGACGCATCGAACAATGAGGCCGAATACGAAGCACTATTAACCGGCCTACGAAATGCACTTCACCTCGGTGCGTGGCGTTTGCTTGTTTTTTGTGACTCAAAGCTAGTAATCAACCAGTTGAAAGGGGAATATGCAGCCAAAAATGACCGTATGGCAGCCTATATGAAAACGGCGAATTCTTTGCTCGCGAAATTTGATCACCACGAACTGAATCAAATAACCCGGGATCAGAACATGCATGCAGACACCCTGGCTTGCTTAGCCTCTGCCATTAACTCAGAAATTAAGCGGACAATCGAAGTAGGGTTCGTCCCTAAGCCGAGCATTGCCTCTTCAGAATCAGTTCAGGTCAACATTATCGAACCATGTCCAAGTTGGATGGACCCTATCGCCGCATTCCTATCTTCAGAGCAGCTCCCGATGGATAAGAAAAAAGCACACAAACTGCGAAACAAGGCCCTCCAATACTACTTGAATCCGCAGGGGAAGCTCTACAAAAATCTCTCTCTGGGCTGTACTTAGAATATGTTCACCCGGATAAAGTCGAGGAACTTTTGTCTGAAATACATGAAGGCAATTGTGGTGCCTATTAGAGCGGACGTTGTTTGGCCCATCGAGCCGTAACGTAGGGGTACTATTGGCCGACCATGCGAACTGATGCCGAGTGTTATGTCAAGAAATGTGAGCAACGCCAGAAGTTTACCCCCTTAACTTATCTACCTACTGAGGAGTTAAATTCTATCACTAGTCATTGGTTGTTCGCTCAATGGGGGCTTAATATCCTTGGACCATTACCATGGGCCCCAGGCAACAGGCGATTCCTAATTGTTGCGACGGATTATTTCACAAAATGGGTCGAAGTGGAGGCATTAACACATATTCGAGATTCCGACGTTAAGCGTTTTGAATGGAAAAACATCATAACAAGATTCGGCATTCCACGAGCACTTGTTTCAGATAACGGTACCCAGTTTGATTGTGGCGTGTATTGAGAATTGTGCAACACTTATGGTATCTGGCCTTATTTTTCCTCGCCGGCTTACCCCTAAAGCAATAGTCAAGCAGAGGCCACCAACAAGGTTATTTTGGACGGCATCAAGAAAAGGCTGGAGAAAGCTAAAGGCAGATGGGTCGAAGAGTTACCCAGCGTGTTGTGAGCTTATAGCACTACTCCAAGGCGATCCACAGGGGAAACGCCATTTGCTTTGTGCTTTGGAACCCAAGAAATCATCCCCCTGGAGATCGGCCTCCCAACCTTGAAATCGAATGTTTTTTACATGGGCTGAAATGACATGATGTTGGCCTTGGACTTGACTCTGATTGAAGAATGTCGAGATCGTGCCCTTGCTTCTACGGCACGGTACCAGCAACAGCTCCTTGAATCGTATAATCAATGTGTTCAGCTACGCCGTTATACACCAAGAGAATTGGTCCTCAAGAAAGTGCTTCCCGCTGCTAGGAATCCGACTGACGGAAAATTGGGTCCTAACTGGGACAGCCTCTATCAAATTGACTCAATCATAGGGACAGGGGCATATTGGCTCAAAAACATGGTTAGAAGAAGCTTTCCGTGTCCATGGAATTCCACACACTTGCGCAAATTTTATCATTAAGTTAACTTGTATGGCACGACAACTTGTTTTGATTTTACGCCGTGTATATCTTTCTTTTTTCAATACAATGTTCTCTTGAGTTCTGGTTGTGTGAAAAAGCGTCCGAATTCAGGGCGCCCGTCATGGAAATCACGATTGCCAAATAGTACAAGTCTCTAAATTCAGAGCGCCTTCGTGAATGACTCGTTTAGGCCGAATAAGCCTCCGAATTCGGAGCGCCCTTCGTGGAAATCACGATTGGCCAACACAAAAAGCCTCTGAATTCGGAGCGCCCTTCGTGAATAACACATTTAGGCCGAATAAGCCTCCGAATTCAGAGCGTCCTTCGTAGAAATCACGATTCGTCAACACAAAAAGCCTCCGAATTCGGAGCGCCCTTCGTGAATAACATGTTTGGGCCAAATAAGCCTCTGAATTCGAAGCGCCCTTCGTGAAAATCACGATTGGCCGACATTAAAAGCCTCTGAATTCGGAGCACCCTTCGTGAATCACACGTTTGGGTCGAATAAGCCTCTGAATTCGGAGCGCCCTTCGTGGAAATCACGATTGGCCAACATTAAAAGACTCCGAATTCGAAGCGCCCTTCGTAAATAACACGTTTGGGCCGAATAAGCCTCCAAATTCGGAGCGCCCTTCGTAAATAACACGTTTGGGCCGAATAAGTCTCCGAATTTGAAGCGCCCTTCGTGAATAACACGTTTGGGCCGAATAAGCCTCCGAATTCGGAGCGCCCTTCATGAATGACGCATTTGGGCCGAATAAGCCTCCAAGTTCGGAGCGCCCTTCGTGAAAACGTTTAGGCAGAATAGGCCTCCGAATTCGGAGCGCCCTTCATGGAAGGCCAACACAAAAAGACTCTGAATTGGAGCCCCATCTGCGAATGACACGTTTGGGCTGAATAATCCTCCGAATTCGGAGCTTCTATCGAGAATATTGTGATTGACAAGCACAAACACGACTAACGTAAAGTAGAAGACACAACTTAATCTACAAGCATTGATCGAAATAACATATAGACATTTAGAATAATATGTTTTATTCAATAGATCATGAGTACATGCTTCACATAAAAACGGAACAATGTACATCAACATTATTCGGCTCCGTCCTCGTCATCAGTCTTCTCGGCATTGAAAGCCTCGAACGGAAAAGTATAACTCTGATACAAGGGTGATGCCGAATCAACGCCCGCAGCCTGGAGAGCCTTGATCCATCCATGCTTAAATCTGTGATTTTCGCATCGACAGACTTCCTCGGCTAGCTTTTCCTTCATCTTCTCTATTCCAATTTTTCGGTCGTCATGGAAGCCTTTTTCATAGGACCTGGCCTTCGCAGCTTCTATTGCGAACATACTCGCCGTTTCTCGATCGGCAATCACGTGATCCAGAATTCGGCGGTTTATTCACTCTGCGACAATCGGATTCACTTGACTCACCAAATGAGTCTTAGAGGTGTTAGCTTTCTTCAACTCATTTTCGGCCTTCTCCACGCGGGCTTGCAAGCTCTGAATGCGAGCATCCCTTTGCTCTATCTCTCTTCGCGCGGCACAAAGACGCATGCCAATTTCATAGAAGGTATACAAACCCTTTACTGCTCCATTAACGCCCTCCCGAAAAACTTCATAATCAGCCCGGCCGACCATGGACTGTTGAACTTCTGGCTGAAAATTCTGTCGAGCGAACTCAACTGCTATGTTTAGGTCGCAGATAATGGAATCCGCTTTCGTCATCGGTTTGTTCCCATTGAAAACCGAAAAACTCAACGGGCACGGTGTCGCACTGGTTTCTCCTCTCGAGCGAGAGGAGTTACCTCATTGTTGTTTTTTCTTTTTGGGTGACCTACTTCGATGACGTGGGGAATGGCGCTTCTCACGCTCCCTCGACATCCTACTCACCCGTGCACGTAGGCTCACCACCTCGATTCATCTTTGCATCCAGTTCCGCCAGTGTTCTACCTTCCCTTCTGCTATTGAAGAATAGTCTTCTTGCCATCTAAAATCGTCCACACTGCTTTTTTCCTCTCCCAATTTGTTAGATTTGAACGCAACAATGGCACCTCCGCGCACGCAGCCCACATCCCATTTATTCATTACGGGTACAGCACTCCCAAGGCGCTCTCATCAATGCTCGCTTTTAAGGCCTTGTGCCGATAAGTTCATGTGTCCCAACCAATCCATGAACCACCGATATTTGGTGTTCCAATTTATTCATTAGCTAGGGCAAGGGCAGATTTGTTAATCTAATCGGCTAAATTTCGAGGCCTTGCACCGATAAGTTCATATGCCTCAGCCAATCCATGAACCACCGATATTTGGCGTTCCAGTTCAATCATTAACTGGGGCAAGGGCATATTCATTAATTTATTCAGCTGAATTACAAAGATACGCAACAATTTAATCGGATTTTTAATTTACTCATCTCACGATATTACATCCTACTAGATTGTTAACTAGCACATGCAGCAGACAGAAAAGCAAAGGAAATTTTCATTAATAAATTGAGTACAGATAGTAGTCATTTTACACATGAAAATTACCCTACATTTAACTTCTAACTGAAGTAAATAAACAAAAATCTACTAACAAAAATCTACAAAAACTATTTATGGAAGATGCCTAACAAAAATCAAAATATTACCCTAGTCAATCTTCGGGGTCAGACTCCAACGGCTCAACGTCCCCTGTTCATATGGAATCGGTTGCGCCAATGTCACATTAGCGACAGTGAGGGCTTTGAGCTAGCCGTGTTTGAAGCCCCAATTCTTGAACTTGGGTACTTCCTTCACGTAGTTCTCCAAGGCGGCGTCCTTTCCAGCTTGGAACGCTTTGGAAATCTTGGAGTTTGCTATTTTTTTTTTTTTGCCTTCTTCGACTCTTCCAAATCGGCTTTCAGTTTGGCAATCACCTCATTGGCTAACTTGAGCGCGTTTTCGCTCGCTTTTGCCCTCTCTTCGGCGGCCAACCTAAGTTGGTCAGAACTCTTCGCCTTTTTCCCTCGGCCTCGACCTCGGCTCTTGCACGTTCCTCCGCCGCTTTCGCTGCCTAGGACTTAGCTCTTTGACAGGCCTCCACGGCCTTGCTCTTTTCATTTTCAATTTCGACTTTTAGAAAGCCGATCTATTCAATAGCATCATGTTAACGACAATCAATCTCGGCTATCCTCCCCGCCGTTTGCAAAACAAGGAATTAGAGTTAAAAAATAAAAATAAAAAATATAAGCGGAAGACTGCAGATAAGGCTCAAGTCATGTACCAATATGGCCGATTGAGCGGCTAATGCTATTGACAGCAAATCTGGCTCTGCCCGAAAAGTCGCTCTGTCAACCAGTAGGGAAATTAAGAAAGCCATGCTCAAGGCCACAGCTGGATCTTTCAGAACCAACGCATCAGAAGCAATTGGCACGTTCTTTATGCTTGGTTGAACGATGAACAGCATAACCGAGTCCGACTCCTCTATGCGTGGCTGTTTATCGATAAGGTTTTCTTCAAGGTCAGCTTCTCGCTCGGCGGGAGGCTTTTTCCCCCTCTGCTCGGCCTCCTGATCCAACTGTTTGATTATTTGCTCCGTCTTAGCCGTTTCTTCCACAGTAACAGGCGGTCAAGACTCAGTCACGGCAATAGGGGGAGGTTTAGATCGGTTGGTCTCGGCCCTCCTCCAGGCGGCCATCCTTTCGGCATTTTGCTTCTTAGCCAGCTGTGTGAGCGACTCCCCAGCCATGTTCTCAGGATACGCGTCGGGAAGGTCCCCTAAGTCGGTAAAAATATCTTCAAATGAGACGTCCCCTCAGCCTGAAGTGGATGTAGGGTTGGATGGATTAAGGCCGGCTTCTTCAAAAGCCAAATTTAGAGCCTTGTCAACTTCTTCGGTTTCCAAATTGGACTGATTCAGCTGCTCAACGACTTCTTCGGCTACTTGTTCTTCCGCCTGCTCCGAATTAGAGGCGTCCAAACCAATCTGCCTGAGGTTTTTGAAGTTGGGGAAGATAAGGGCCGTGAGCTGCTGTTCGCCCCATGGAATCAGAATGTTGTCTACGGCCAAAAAGGTTGAGTAAGTCAGCACGTATCTCAGAAGTATGTGGGCCGCCCTCCCTTGTTTCTGGAGGTTTGGACAGCCAAAGAACTGGAGTACGGTTTTGATTTTCGCGAGCACAACGTCGTCGGCCGAAACCAGAACTTTCTTCAAATCGTTGTCTGCATAAATAAAACGATAAGTACATTGAAGGAAAGCTGGGTAAATATATAGCAAATACACATAAGGAACTATACAGCCACCTGGTTCGCCTTTTCGTTTGGGCACAGGATCTAGGTGATCTTTGCCCTTGCCAAATTCCCAATTGCCTCAAACAACGACCATGACATCGTCAACTTGCTTGCCATAGCTGGCAAGCATAGTCACCAAAAACGGGAGGAAGTTGTAGAGATCACGAAATGAAGGAGGTATACTGAAAGGCAAACCAAAAACTTTGCGTATTCAGAAAACATACATTCGAAGGGACAACATAGTTTCAAATCGCATTAAATGAAGGAAGCGTACGAAGGGGCGAGAAATTGTAATGATGCCTAAAAAGCGTATGCGTTCTGACACTTACATTGGACTAAGGTTAACCGCCAAATTTTTTGACTTTTCAAGTTCGAAACCAAATACTCCAACTAATTGGTATTAGTAGGATGTTTGGGGGGCAATTGCGGGAGCCGAATATCGGTGCATGCAAGGAAGTCGAATGCGAAGCCGAATGCGTCTGATGACAGTCAGGATATATATTAGATTCGGCTCTGTCCTGTACGATCCCGAAGCCAAATTGACTAATCGGCCATAGAACCAGTTGAATAAAAAGCCAAGTGGGAATTGGCATATGACAGAAGAGGCCGAATGGGCAATCACGCGATGGATTAAGAGTGGGCCCGACCCTGGGGTCCAAAAGCAAATATAAATAGTTGAACATCAACCAAAGAAAGGTATGTGAGAACAGACCCAAGAAACTTAAGACTCAAGCAAACAAGAGACCTATACTAACTTGTCCGTCAGAGTGTTAATCCCTTTTTTAGGTGGCGATCAAAGGATCAGGGACGTCCTTCAGGATCCAAGACTATTTCCAAACCTACTTCTCCACATTTACATATAAAATTCGATAAAATAAACGGTTCAAATTATCGAAACAAATTTCATGACAAGTTCCACCCCAATACTCACCCTTTCGATAGGAGTTAGTTAACCATCAACCGATCTGTTTCTATACAATTTGACATGCCTTTTAAATATAATTATTAATTATTATTTAAATGAAAAGTTGTGAGTTTCCTCATTGGATTTGGGGCGCACCCATAACTATTCTGTTGTTTATTGTGCTTATTTTGAAACACGTTTAAATAATTGAAAGTTTTTACTTTTAAATGGACATTGAATAAAGGAAAATTTATTGGAAAGTCCTATTTTGGGAACTTCTATATCATTTGGTCCCATGTTTTAAATGGTTGATTGATGAGTCCTTATTAGGTATAGTGTGTGACCAATAATCCTTTTTCAAACATAGATGAGTATTGGTTAGACAGATATACCCTTACAACTTAATTGGGGAAGTTTCACTACTAAAAATCGGAGTTTTTGCGATGGTCGTAAACGTCTCAAAAAGTTCGCATATCGTTGCAAAAGACTTTTTGCGATGTAGTAGCGACAGAAAAAAATTAGTCGCTAAAAATGTCAGAATTGGCGACAAAAAATAATTTTAGTTGCCATATATTGAGTTTTGGCTACTAAAATTATTTAGTCGCCAAATAAAAAATAAAAAAAAATTATTTTTACCTTTGGCGACCAAAATTTTAGTCGGGGTATATTGATTATTGGCGACTAAAAAAAATTTAGTTGCTAAAAATGCCAGAATTGGAGACAAAAAATAATTTTAGTCGCCGTATATTGAGTTTTGGCTACTAAAATCATTTAGTTGCCAAATAAAAACTAAAAAATTATTTTTTACCTTTGGCGATAAAAATTTTGGTAGCCAAAAATTTGTTTTCAGGGACAAAAAAAAAATTTAGTCGCCAAATGGTTAAAATGTTTTGGAGGGAGACATTTCAAATATTTTGAAGGGATTTATAAAATACTTTCAGCAACTAAAATTTTTTTGTCGCCCATAACCATTTATATGAAACATCGCATGCTCTCACCAAACCACAAACCAAACCCAACCATGAACAAAACCAGTGCCTCTCTCTCTCTCTCTCTCTCTCTCTCTCTCCAGCGTCCTTCTCCCTATCTGCTGCTCCTTTTCCCTCCATCTCTCACCGCCCCTCCTCCTCGCATTCGCCAGAAACCGGAGCACCGATTCACCTCCTTGTTGGTCACTGTAGCCTGAGATCCTCTCTCTCTCTCTCTCTCTCTCTCTCTCTCTCTCTCGGCTCTGTTTTTTCGTCTCTCTTTCTTTCACCATTCACTCACAAAAACCCACAGAGCCTCACAAACACGCAAACACATGGGTTCTTCAAATAGTCAGAAGGTATGATTTCTAATGCATAATACTCTATTGGGTCATTCACTTTTTCCTCTAATTCTAGCTTTCCATTAATGGGTTCCATCACATTCTCTGTTCGATTGCTGGTGCGGGTGTGCTTGCGGTTATGACAAGCTCCAGCTGATCGTGTTCGGAAAGAAGTATGGTTCTGGCAGACGCTAATTTGAGATCAATAATCATCGCCATTTTTAGTTAAGTAGATATTGATGAAAATGTTTTTGTCGGAATTTATTTTGGGCATTTCGCCAGTGCAATTTTTGCTGAATGTGAATAACCACCAATTTTAGGGGTTTATATCCCAAACATTGCTGTTTTTGCAAAACAATTTTTGTTTCCATGAACCTCGATATTGGAGCAGAGTTGACAATTAGTTTCCAATTGCATTGGATGGTGTGCGTACTGGATTCCGCACTAGATGAAAGTGGATCGAGGCCCTACACTTGGTCGGACTATCCAGGGACTGAGGTTCCTGCCACAAGAAGCACCGTTAGAGCTGCCCGGCTGGGGTTGGCCGGATAACCCCTCCGGTGTGGGAATCAATGATCGGAGAAGGAGTGTATATCGAGTTGAGTTTATATCTAAATGTGGTTTTTCTTGGAATAGTTCAGTTACCTTCAATGTGAAGTTCATGTTATATATATAGTGTTCCTTGCTTGCTTCTGAAGGTGGGTTCATGGAGCTTGGATGTTGCCAGGTGTCCTTTTAGCATTGCTCAAGGTGGGGGACCACCTGGTAGTTGTCATTGAATACATATACTCATTGTAGTCATGTTGATAACAAACCACATTCCTTTGGTTCAATAACTTCCGTGATTCTAGGTGTAAGGGACCAGCTGAGGTGGCAACTTGCACATGCACACATTCACAACTTTCATGTTTCCTTGGGAGGTTTCCTCAGCTCGGTACCGCTGTGCCTCAACTCCGCATAACTATGCCTTGTCTCGGCCTTTTACTGGATCATTCATGGAGATGGACTAATCCATTTGGATATCTTTATATGGGCTCGGCCTATCTTCTGTTTGGCCCATAGGTTCAGTCTGGCAGCTCGGCCCAACCTAGCACCACGGCTGGACTAGCCTTTCCACTGCAGGTTGGGCCCAAGTGCTTGAGGACTTGGGTGGACTGTTGATCATGAAGTTGTGCTCAATTGGTTTGCCCATATACTCATCCAACCCACTTGGATTTGGACTTCAGTGGATTGGGCCGACCCAAGGCTTGGACCTGACCTATTTCACATTCAGCCCTTTCATTTGGCCCCTAGCTCACGCTAAGGTTCCCCTTGGGGGAGCTATTATTCTGCTTCCCAAGCGTCACATCGTTTCAGTTTTCTCCAGTTCGGCCTTGGTGACGGTTCAATCCTGACACACAATCCCTGCATGCGTCCTTTCATGGTGACACTTGGCGATGTGAGATAGGTATGTAGAGATAGTGCGTCCATTCCATACCGAAGGTCATGCTCCGTGTACCTGCGCGCCGGCTGGTGCAATTAATGCTCTGGCTGTCAATACAAATCCCTTTATCTGTTTTTTCGTTCCTCTAGAGAGTTTCAAAGAGAGAAAGAACTCTTCACGTTCCTCTTGAACCAGTCTTGTTGGTGCTCTGCTTAGACTTTTTCGTCGCTAGTCTTGCTCTGCTACCACTGTTCTAGTCTCTGTAAGTCCTCTTGTGATTCTTCTTCTCTTGCCTCTTTCTGTCTTAATCATCTTGTCTGGCCCACTCGCTGTTTGTGTTCCACATTCTGTTATCTGAGTCCTACCTCTGTCCCATGAGGTTTGTTAAATGGGGAAGTTCCGCTCACTGGTTGATACCCCCGAGGCCATGGCTATGTTCCGCCTGGATTATAATATTCCCGACGACGTTACCCTTTCATTGGCGAAAGTAGACGCCAAGCGTATGGGCATGAGGAATACCGTCGCTTTTCCCATCGCGGCCATAGTCGAGAGAGGGGTTCGATTTCCCCTTGAGCCATTGGTGCGCCGGTTTCTGCATCAAGTCCAGTTAACCCCAATGCAAGTATCTATGAACCTTTTCCGTGTTGTTTGCGGTGTATCTGCCCTCAATAGACTATTGGGTTTGAACCTTGACATATGGGATATGTTAGGTTGTTATACTCTTTCTCATAACAAAGACCACAACACATATTACTTGCGTGTTCGCTCGTTTGATTGCCATTTGGTTACTGGGTTGCCCGATTCGGATAAACACAACGATGATTTCTTACAAGTTGGTGGAAGCTGGGAGTTCCCCGCCGGAACTGAGTTTCAGTCTGAGCGGATGCCCCAGAAAGACGGCTACCCAGGTTTAGGCCTCTCCTTCTAATGCCTTTTGTATTTCTTACTTTATTTTGGATGTTGCTCTAATGGGTCACTTCTTTTTTTTGGTAGAGGCCTCTCGTTTCCAATGAAGACCGAACTGAGAGAATGCTGAAGCCATAAAAGCTACCCTGAGGTATAAAAAGAGATCTGCACCCGAGTTATTAGATTACCAGTCTACTTACCGCTCCACTATTCCAAAGAAGGCGAGGCTCGCTGCTTCCCTTCTGGACTCTGATACCGAGACTGACACGTCTCTCACTCCTTTGGTCACGAACCATCGCAGGAGTCAGGGTGCACTTTCTGAGAGAGTGCCCTCCCCTACCCCCAGTTTCGCAGGGGGCGGGTCTGTGGCGAAGAGAAGGGTGTTGGTGGATTTAGAGGCCGAGGCTTTCGGAGCCTCCGATGTTTTGGAAACCCCTCTAGAAAAGACTGAGGCGAAAAGCCTCGTGGAAGTGAAGATGGAGGTGGGAGCTTCTGGGACCCCTGCGACTGATACCGAGCCCTCAGCTTCGGTCGCTGCGCGAGCAAAAAAGAGAAGAAGAGAAGCTGGCAAAGCAGTTGTGGGGGAAGCTTCTGAGGATCCTGCTGAGGATGAGGCTTTTGAGAAATGGGAGCCGCCAATGTTGCATAAAGGCAGGCCCATTTCCACTTCTGATTCAGTTGTTGCTTCACAAGATTTTGCCTTTGATTTGACTAAGTTTTTATTGATGCCGATTGACATGGCCGACCATAATGGGCCCCGTGATATTCATATCCTGAAGGGGACCCTTCAGATGATGACTGCTGTAAGTGTTTCCTCATTTTACTTGTCTTTATTGTTGTGTTGTTGTCTCATTTTCTCTTAATTCTTCGTTGTCCTTTGCAGTGTATCCAAAGAATGCATCTATCCATTACTCGTGCTGAAAAGCTAGAAAGGGCCGTGCTGGAGGCCGCAATGAATGCTGAGAGACTGACGGTAAGCTTGGAGAGAGAGAAGAAAGGACGTCGAACCGCGGAAAGGGAAGCATTTCGTTTGAACAAGATTATCGCTTCAGCTGAAAAATCAAAGGAGGCTGCTATTGGGACACAGGCTCAACTCGAGGGGAAGGTGGCCGAACTGGAGGCCGTTATTGCCGTTATGGATGCCAAGCGTTCTACGCTGGAAGCCAAACACTGGCAACATGGTTGGGATGAAACTGGGGCTGCCTATAAGGAAGAGGTGCTAGTGCTGCGAGATAAGCTCTTTCTAAAGGGTTAGACGAGTGCTTTGGCTGCTGCGCTGGTTCCTGAAGGCTCTTCTCTATTTCAGAATGTCCCCGTTCCTTCGAGATCCTTAGGTTCAAAGACTGTTTCCACCCTTGCTTTTCTTCCAGACGAAGTTTCCCCATAAGCTGATTCTGCAAACAAGACCCAGGACAGTAATGTTGCCGCTGAAACGGTGGATGTTGAAGGGATTGAAACCCTGGAGACCAAAGCCGTGGAAGATGTGATTAAGGAGGCTTCTACTTCTCAGGAAGTTGGAGCTGCCTCTACTTTTCCTCCCCCAGACGACCTGGATGAAATTGTTGATGCTGCTCCTGAGTTTCCCTCTGTTAATGAAAGTTGATGTTGAAAGGATTTAAACTTTTTCGCTTTTCTGTTTTGATGTATTGTGGCTCGGTCTCCATGACGAGCCTTCTTTTTGCACTTGCCAAGACAATTTTTCTTTTCTCTTTTCTTTTCTTTGCTGCTGGTTATGAGGCCATCTGTGCCTTTTGTTGGATGATAGAATTTTCTTTTTGAACTTGCAATCTGATGCTATTTGGCTTTTATGTCTGAATGTTTTCTATACTGCCTGCCCCTGGCCGAGCACTGTTGGGACCTTAGGGCCAAATAGATGCTCAGTCTGGTTCCGTACTACTTTTAAATAGATGCTCTATCTGATTCTGTACTACTTGCCCCCGGTCGAGCATTGTTGGGGCCTCGGGCCCGAACTGATGCTCGGTGTGGCTTTGTACTGTTTGCCCCGGCCGAGCACTGTTGGGACCTCAGGGCCGAACTGATGCTCGGTGTGGCTAACGGATATGTGGTATGGCTGTGCTTGAGTTCGTAAGTGGGTCTGACTTAGGTCCAGGTTGGTTTTGAAAGAAAACAATTGTTTGCCCATACTTGGAGCTAAGTAAGATTGGTACTGAAGATTGTGCTCTTAGATAGAACTGCTTAAGTGTGTTGCAACTTTAAGAGCGCGGATGCACTTGAATGAGATAAAGGCATGAAAAGGTGTCTTACTCAGGTCCAGGTTGGTTTTTTTTAAAAAAAAAAAAACAATTGTTTGCCCCCACCTGGAGTTGAGTAACACTAATGCTGGAAGTTTACTCCTGACAGAACCTGGTCATGCTTGTTCCAACTATGTTTGTTTGAATCAATACTGAAGTGTTGATGTGTTGGTACTTAAAGAATTCTGTGGATTCAAAGACGTTTACTTAAGATATGTTAGTATGGTTTCCACCAAGCAATTCCACTTGGCTAAAGCCCAATTTAGTTGCCAAACATTATTCCACCAAGCAATACCACTTAGCATATTTGAGTGCTAACCAAATTTTATATTCCGTCCAGTCGCT
The DNA here is from genome assembly GCF_055761805.1 of Camellia sinensis. Taxonomy (NCBI): domain Eukaryota; kingdom Viridiplantae; phylum Streptophyta; class Magnoliopsida; order Ericales; family Theaceae; genus Camellia; species Camellia sinensis. The sequence continues at coordinate 119,327,854 of NC_138966.1, forward strand.
CTGAAACTAAGTCCATTTGGGTGAAGACCAAAGTTAATTTCGTTTGATAAACATCAAGGCTAATTCCATTTGGTGAGGACCAAAGCTAATTCCGTTTGATAAACATCAAAGCTAATTCCGTTTGGTAAGAACCAAAGCTAATTCCGTTTGATAAACATCAAAGCTAATTCCGTTTGATAAACATCAAAGCTAATTCCGTTTGGTAAGAACCAAAGCTAATTCCGTTTGATAAACATCAAAGCTAATTTCGTTTGGTAAGAACCAAAGCTAATTCTGTTTGATAAACATCAAAGCTAATTACAAGAATTTGATAAATTTGAGAGAAGTGGGGAAGCATTTGCATTGGTCAACAGATAAATGCCTTTACATTCTGATAGAGAAGTTGGGGGATAATTCTATTAATAGTATTTCTTGAGCTTTGCTACGTTCCAGGGCTGAGGCATAGCTCTGCCATTCAGATCCTCTAGGTAGTATGCTCCATTTCCAACAACAACTGTGACTTTGTAGGGACCTTCCCAATTAGGCCCAAGTTTGCCGTCGCCAGGCACCCTTTTGTGATCCATAACTTTCCTCAAAACCAGTTCTCCTGGTGTAAACTGCCTTGGGAAAACTTTTTGGTTGAAACTCTTGATGAGTTGCTGCTAGTACGCTACAAGTCTAATCAGTGCTGCTTCTCTTCGGCCCTCTGCCATATCCAGTGCTTGTGCAATAGCTTTCTCATTACTGGTGTTCTCAAACAATTCAGATCAAAGGGTTGGGAAGCCTACTTCGAGTTGGATGACGCCCTCCATTCCATAAGTTAGGGAGTAAGGTGTTTCTCCCGTTGAGCGTCGTGCTGTGGTTCGGTATGCCCATAGCACGTGGGGTAACTCTTCAACCCATTTTCCTTTGGCATGCTCAAGCCGTTTCTTTACTTCGTTGATGATGGTTTTGTTTGATGCCTCTGCCTGTCCATTGCTTTGCGGGTACCCTGGAGAAGAGTTCCTATACTCAATCTTAAGGTCAGCACAAAACTTTCTGAAGATCTTACCATCAAGCTGCTTTCCATTATCCGCAATCAGTACTCGCGGGATGCCGAAACGCACCACCATGTTTCTCATGACAAATCGCTTTGTATCCGCTTCTTTGATACTTGCCAATGCCTCAACTTCGACCCACTTAGTAAAATAGTTGGTTGCAGCAATGAAGAACCGTTTGTTCCCCGTGCCTCGCGCTAATGGTTCGACAATATCCAGGCCCCATTGGGCAAAGGGCCATGGGCTGGTGAGTGGAGTGAGAGTTTTGGCTGGCTGATGAATAAATGAAGCAAACCTCTGACATTTATCACACTTCTGTACATACTGCTGAGCATCTTGTTGCATCTGTGGCCACCAATATCCGTGAGTGAGTGCTCGGTGCACCAGTGACCTTCCGCCAACGTGGCATCCACAAATCCCATCGTGAATTTCGTAGAGAACATTCTCGACCAAATTTGGATACACATAAAAGATAAGGGCCAAGATAGAAGCGTCTGTACAGCTTCCCGGATGGTGAGATCCAAAACTGAGCTAACTTATGTCTGACTTTGTTGGCTTCCTTTTTGTCTTCAGGAAGAGTACCAGATTTTAGAAAAGCAAGTATTGGATCCATCCAGCTCGGCTCTACGCTGCTGCAGAGGACTGGAGATGCAATGCTTGGTTCTAGCACGAACTCAGCCCAAACTTTTCTAGCATCTTTGGTATCCACTGATGAGTCGAGACAAGCTAGAGCATCAGCATGGCCGTTTTTGCCTCGACTAATTCGTTCCACTAATATGGATTGAAACTTTTTGAGTAAGTCTTTGGCCTTACTTGTGTACATGGCCATTCTCTCATCCCATGTTTCGTAGACCCCAGAAAGCTGGTTTACCACTAGCTCTGAATAGCTGAAAACAAGAAGCTGTTCTGCACTGAAGTGTTCGGCGCTACATAAGCCAGCCAACAACGCTTCGTACTCTGTCTCGTTGTTCGAAGCCTTCCAACCAAGCCTGAGAGCCTGTTTCCAGATAAATCCTTCTGGTGAGATAAGTACTACTCCTGCCCCCGAACCTCGGTTATTGGGCGACCCGTCAACATAGAGCTGCCAGATGTTTCCAATGAAGAGTTTCCAGGCTTCCGACGCATAGGCTTTTCCTTGTTCGGTGATGCGTGGCACCTGTGCCGAACTTGGATTCCCTGGTTCGGTACTCTGGGTGGGAGCAAATTCTGCGACGAAATCTGCTAAGACCTGGGCCTTAATTGCTGTCCTGGGTTGATATCGAATGTCAAACTCGCCAAGTTCTACCGCTCATTTTGCTGTTCTGCCAGAGAAATCTGCTCGGCTAAACACAGATCTGAGGGGGAATTCAGTGAGGACATTGATGGTATGCTCCTGGAAGTAATGCTGTAACTTCCTCGAGGCGATAAGCAGCGCGTAAGCTAACTTTTTCAATGGTAGATACCGTGTCTCAGCATCTAGTAAAGTCTTGCTAACGTAGTATGCAGGCCTCTGTTCCTTGTTAACTTCTCGAATTAATACTGCACTTACGGCATGATCTGAGACTGCTAGATAAAGGTACAGCTCCTTTCCTGGCTCTGGAGTGGACAGAAGGGGAGGTGTATTAAGGTATCTTTTGAGGCTTTACAGTGCTTCGATGCACTCGCAACTCCATTCAAATGCTGCCATTTTCCTTAAAAGCAAGAAGAAAGGCTTCATCCGATCTGAAGATTTGCTAATGAACTGATTCAGTGCGGCCGCCATTCTGGCCAGTTTCTGCTACTCCTTAGCCTTTGTTGGTACTTCAAGATCTTGTATTGCTTTTATTTGGTCCGGATTTGCCTCAATTCCTCTGTGAGTGACTATATATCCCAAGAACTTCCCTATTCCTACCCTGAAAGCGCATTTCGAGGCATTGAGGCGAAGCTGATGGTCTTTTAAGATGTCGAAAACTTCTCTCAAGTCTGTAAGATAGTCTGTAGCGAACTTGCTCTTGACTACCATATCATGTATATAAGCTTCCATGGTTTTCCCGAGTTGGTCTTTGAACATCCGAGTGATCATCCGCTAGTAGGTAGCTCCGGCATTCTTGAGGCCGAACGGCATCACTTTGTAGCAGTAAGTTCCTCTCGGAGTGATAAATGCTGTCTTTTCTTGATCCGAACCGAACAGTGGTATCTGATGATAACCACCATAAGCGTCCAGAAAGCTCATGCGCTCATGCCCTGCTATTGAGTCTAGTAGTTGATCAATGCGAGGCAGCAGAAAGTTATCTTTAGGGCAGGCTTTGTTCAAGCAAGTGAAGTCAACACAAACTCTCCATTTTCCGTTCTTCTTCTTGACTACAACTGTGTTGGACAGCTATTGTAGGTACTGAACTTCTCTGATTGCTCCTGAAGCCAGGAGTTTTTCGACTTCGGCAATTACTGCTTCGGTGTGCTCAACTGAGGATCTCTGACTTTTCTACACAATAGGCCGAGCTGAAGGGTTGATGTTGAGCTTCTGGCAAGCAAATTCTGGGTCTAACCCTGGAGTATCATATGCTGACCATGCGAATACCTCCATATTTTCCCTCAGTAGTTCCAACAGCTGAAGTTTCTCATCAGCGCCTAGCGAGGTACCGACAAGGAAGTATTTTTTTGGGTCATCCTCTTTTACCAGGACTCTCTCCAAATCCTCTACTATCTTCTCCTCTGGGCTCCCCCTACATCTTCCAAGACTGGCTATTCGGCCCCTTCTACCATCTGTACTCGATTACAGAGCTGCTTTGCCTTTAATGCTGCCATGAAGTAATGTTTGGACACAACTTGATCCCCTGAGATCTGCTCTACTCCGTGTTTCGTTGGGAAACGGATGAGCTAGTGGTAAGTTGAAGGGACTGCCTCCATTTGGTGAATCCATGGACGGCCAAGTATGGCGTTGTAAAGGGATGGTGTATTAATAACCAAGAACTCTCTAGAGGGTTTTTGTTCCTGCCACGACTGGCAACACTATTCTGCCAAGCGGCCATTCTGGCTGTGAATTGAAACCAACCAATGGGGCTGCCACTGGGGTGAGGTGCTGCTCGGAGAGACCAAGCTTTCTGAACAAATCATAATACAATATATCTGTTGCACTACCTTGATCTACCAGGACTCATTTTACATCAAATCGTTTCCCAATTCCCATCGTTATAATCAGTGCATTAGTATGTGGGTGTTGTATGCCCTCAAAATCCTTTCTAGTAAATGAAACAGTGCACAAGGGGGATTTGGATACCGCGCATACCTTTTTTGATGCGGGCTCCACTGACATGACTTGTTGGATTTGCACAGACTTAGCAATCTCTTCTCTTAGTGTCTTCTCAGGTTCCTAAGTCGCTGTCCCGTGGATCACATTTATTATCAGCTGAGGTAGATGCTCAATATTTGGTTCTGGTGGTGGGTTCCCCGGTTCAGTCACTTCATTATCCTGATCAATGTAATCCCGAAGGTGCCCAGCTGCTACTAAGTCTGCCAAGTGGTGTTTCAATGCTCTGCAGTTCTGAGTCATGTGCCTCTTGTCTTGATGGTAAGTGCATCTGAGCTTTTGATTGCGCCGAGCCGGATCTCCCAATATTTTCGGCGGCCAAACAAAGAAGGGCTCTCTCTTGATCTTTTCCAGGATTCAATAAATTGGCTCTTTGAACATAGTCATGACGGCTTCGTGGGATTTGGACTTATCCACTTCATTCACTGCAATCCCTCTGTGTTCTCCTCGATCTGTTCTCTTCTTGTGCCGAGCTGTTTGTTCTGCTGACGCTACCTCAATGGGGATCGGATCATCTTCGAGGCGAGCGTATTGCTCAATCCTGGCACGCAAGTCTTTTAATGCTATGGCCAGGCGCTTGGTAAGTGATTTCCTCAACTAACTTTTCGGGCCCAGGCCATGCTTGAAAGACAAGACGGCCATCTATTCACTACACACATTTTCCTCCAGATCATTGTATTCTTCCCAATACCTCCTAGCATAACTGTGAAGTGTTTCTTCCTACTCCTTTCAAAGGCCGAACAGTGTGTCTGACTCTTTCGGAATCTTAGTGTTGGAGATGAACCTGGTTAGGAACTCTTCGGAGAGTTGCTTCCAGCCACAGATCGATGCAGCGGGGAGTCGATCGAACCATCGGAGTCCAGTTTCTCCCAAGCTGGATGGGCAGACTTTGCACATCAGTGCCTCATCTCAGCTCCATAGGGACATCACTTGTCTGTAATGGCTAATATGTGTCAGCGAGTCTGACTTCCCATCGTATGAAGTGAACTTTGGTGGGGTGAATTTCTTTGGAGGTCTCATGGCCTCAATTTCTGGGGAAATTAGTGAGGAGACAAGCCTATCCAGCACTCGATGTTCTCTCTGGTGAACAGTACGGTCTAGATGATCCTGATGTTGTTCGTTCTGCTTGTTGCCGATCAACCAAGTACGAAGGTCTTGAGGAGGGTATTTAGTTTGTTGACTAACCGTCTTCTGCCTTTTGGCCCTTCTCCGGCGTGACCCACGGGTGTGACTGCTTACTGCCTCACTCTGTACCGAGATAGGCTGGCTTTGTTGCCCGGACTCATTCTTGGGGAACTTCTTCACTGGTGGCTCTCTGGATGAGCTCCTCCGCCGCAAACGAGAGGGCTCTGCTTATGTCTTCTTTTCCGTCGGATCGCCCAGCACCCTCTTAAGTTGGGCTTTCAGCTCCTGTATCTCCATCTCCATGGAGTTTATGATTCAATCCTTGTAATCCTTTTCAAGAAGACAGTGATGAGAAGAACCTCCAGCTAAGGGTAATCGATGCTCGACGGATTCAGGGGTCCGGTTGTTGTTTCCGATTTGTTCTTCCAAAACTGCTGGGAGTGCCAAGCCTTTTTCCTTTGTCTTCTCCGTCTGTGGGGTATGTGCTGAAGGGGGAATGTCCTCAATCCCCATCGCTGGAACTGAGCGCAAAGCTCAAAAATGAAGTGATCCACGTTCACCGCACCAATTGTGCGTATCGGATTCCGCACTAGATGAAAGTGGATCGGGGGCCCTGCACTCAGTTGGACTATCCAGGGACTGAGGTTCTTGCCACAAGAAGCACCGTTAGAGCTGCCCGGCCGGGGTTGGCCGGATAACCCCTTCGGTGTGGGAATCAGTGATCGGAGAAAGAGTGTATATCGAGTTGAGTTTATATCTAAATGTGGTTTTTCTTGGAATAGTTCAGTTACCTTCAATGTGAAGTTCATGTTGTATATATAGTGTTCCTTGCTTGCTTCTAAAGGTGGGTTCATGGAGCTTGGATGCTGCCAGGTGTCCTTTTAGCATTGCTCAAAGTGGGGGACCACCTGGTAGTTGTCATTGAATGCATATACTCATTGTAGTCATGCTGATAACAAACCACATTCCTTTGGTTCAACAACTTCTGTGATTCTAGGTGTAGGGGACCAGCTGAGGTGGCAACTTGCACATGCACACAATCACAACTTCCATGTTTCCTTGCGAGGTTTCCTCAGCTCGGTACCGTTGTGCCTCAACTCAGCATAATTATGCCTTATCTCGGCCTTTTACAGGATCATTCATGGAGATGGGTTGATCCATTCGGATATCTTTGTATGGGCTCAGCCTATCTTCTATTTGGCCCATAGGTTCAGTCTCGCAACTCGGCCCAACCCAGCACCACGGCTGGACTAGCCTTTCCACTGCGGGTTGGGCCTAAGTGCTTGAGGACTTGGGTGGACTGTTGATCATGAAGTTGTGCTCAATTGGTTTACCCATATACTCATCCATATCGGCTATTTTCTTTGCCTTCTTCGACTCTTCCAAATCGGCTTTCAGTTGGCAATCACCTCATTGCCTAACTTGAGCGCGTTTTCGCTCGCTTTTGCCCTCTCTTCGGCGGCCAACCTAAATTGGTTGGAATACTTCGCCTTTTTTGCCTCGGTCTCGGCTCTTGCAAGTTCCTCCGCCGCTTTCGCTGCCTTGGACTCAGCTCTTTGACAGGCCTCCACGGCCTTGCTCTTTTCATTTTCAATTTTGACTTTCAGAAAATTGATCTATTCAATAGCATCATGTTGACGGCAATCAATCTCGGCTATCCTCCCCGCCATTTGCAAAACAAGGAATTAGAGTTAAAAAATAAAAATAAAAAATATAGGCGGAAGACTGCAGATAAGGCTCAAGTCATGTACCAATATGGCCGATTGAGCGGCTAATGCTATTGATCTGGCTCTGCCCGAAAAGTCGCTCTGTCAACCGGTAGGGAAATTGAGAAAGCCATGCTCAAGGCCACAGCCGGATCTTTCAGAACCAACGCATCAGAAGCAATTGGCACGTTCTTTATGCATGGTTGAACGATGAACAGCACAATCGAGTCCGACTCCTCTATGCGCGGCTATTTATCAGTAAGGTTTTCCTCAAGGTCAGTTTCTCGCTCGGCGGGACGCTTTTTCCCCCTCTGCTCGGCCTCCTGATCCAACTGTTCGATTATTTGCTCCGTCTCAGCCGTTTCTTCCACGGTAACAAGTAGAGAAGACTCAGTCACGGCAACAGGGGGAGGTTTAGATCGGTTGGTCTCGGCCCTCCTCCAGGCGGCCATCCTTTCGGCATTTTGCTTCTTAGCCAGCTGTGTGAGCGACTCCCCAGCCATGTTCTCAGGATACGCGTCGGGAAGGTCCCCTAAGTCGGTAAAAATATCTTCAAATGAGACGTCCCCTCAGCCTGAAGTGGATGTAGGGTTGGATGGATTAAGGCCGGCTTCTTCAAAAGCCAAATTTAGAGCCTTGTCAACTTCTTCGGTTTCCAAATTGGACTGATTCAGCTGCTCAACGACTTCTTCGGCTACTTGTTCTTCCGCCTGCTCCGAATTAGAGGCGTCCAAACCAATCTGCCTGAGGTTTTTGAAGTTGGGGAAGATAAGGGCCGTGAGCTGCTGTTCGCCCCTTGGAATCGGAATGTTGTCTACGGCCAAAAAGGTTGAGTAAGTCAGCACGTATCTCAGAAGTATGTGGGCCGCCCTCCCTTGTTTCTGGAGGTTTGGACAGCCAAAGAACTGGAGTACGGTTTTGATTTTCGCGAGCACAACGTCGTCGGCCGAAACTAGAACTTTCTTCAAATCGTTGTCTGCATAAATAAAACAATAAGTACATTGAAGGAAAGCTGGGTAAATATATAGCAAATACACATAAGGAACTATACAGCCACCTGGTTCGCCTTTTCGTTTGGGCACAGGATCTAGGTGATCTTCGCCCTTGCCAAATTCCCAATTGCCTCAAACAACGACCATGACATCGTCAACTTGCTTGCCATAGCTGGCAAGCATAGTCACCAAATGATGGTCGGTGTCCTTAGCCCTGAGAAAGTAGCGCCCCTGCTGGCCAAAAGATTTGGCCAAGGTATAACAATGCCGAATAGCAGGGATACCAAGATTGATCCTAAGGCGTCGGTTCCACTCTACAATTCCCATTATGATTCGGTAAAAAGTTACATTAGGTTGGGAAGGGATTAGACCCCAGTAGAGAAGGACGGCCCTTAAAAATGAGTGAAGGGGGAAACGAACTCCACCCTCAGCAATTGATAGGAGAGAAAAGATGATTGTGCTCTCATTAGTCCTCTTCATATCAATTGTGCTCTCTGCCACGAGTGACAGGTGGATGTCGTTAGGAATGGAAAATGGCGTCGAAAACCAAAAACTCGATCCGCAGAAAGAAGGGCTTTCAAATGTTTGGCCTTCCTAGCCAGTTTAAAGAGTATGCTAAACTAAAAACAAACAAGAAAATGGGAATCGAAAAGGAGGAGACGAGAACTTACAAGTGGAGAAGACAATGAGAAACGGGAGGAAGTTGTAGAGATCACGAAATGAAGAAGGTATACTGAAAGGCAAACTAGAAACTTCGCGTATTCAAAAAACATACATTCGAAGGGACAACATAGTTTCAAATCGCATTAAATGAAAGAAGCGTACGAAGGGGCGAGAAATTGTAATGATGCCTAAAAAGCGTATGCGTTCTATCACTTACGTTGGAATGAGGTTAACCGCCGAATTTTTTGACTTTTCAAGTTCGAAACCAAACACGCCAACCAACTGGTGTTAGTAGGATGTTTGGAGGGCAATTGTGGGAGCCGAATATCGGTGCATGCAAGGAAGCCGAATGTGAAGCCGAATGCGTCTGATGATAGTCAGGATATATATTAGATTCGGCTCCGTCTTGTACGATCACGAAGCCGAATAGACTAATCGGCCATAGAACCAGTTGAATAAAAAGCCAAGTGGGAATTGGCATATATGACAGAAGAGGCCGAATGAGCAATCACGTGATGGATTAAGAGTGGGCCCGACCCTAGGGCCCAAAAGCGAATATAAAGGAACATCAACCAAAGAAAAGTATGTGAGAACAGACCCAAGAAACTTAAGACTCAAGCAAACAAGAGACCTATACTAACTTGTCCGTCGGAGTGTTAATCTCTTTTTCAGGTGGCGATCAAAGGATCAGGGACGTCCTTCAGGATCCAAGACTATTTCCAAACCTACTTCTCCACATTTAAATATAAAATTCGATAAAATAAACGGTTCAAATTATCAAAACAAATTTCATGACAAGTTCCACAAAACCCAATACTCATCCTTTCTATAGGAGTTAGTTAACCATCAACAGATCTGTTTCTATACAAGTTGACATGCCTTTTAAATATAATTATTAATTATTATTTAAATGAAAAGTTGTCAGTTTCCTCATTGGATTTGGGGTGCACCGGTAACTAATTTGGGGTGCACCCGTAACTATTCTGTAGTTTGTTGTGCTTATTTTGAAACACATTTAAATAATTGAAAGTTTTTACTTTTAAAAGGATATTGGATAAAGGAAAATTTATTGAAAAGTCCTATTTTGGAAACTTCTATATCATTTGGTCCCATGTGTTTAAATGGTTGACTGATGAGTTCTTATTAGGTATAGTGTATGACCAATAATCCTTTTTCAAACATAGATGAGTATTGGTTAGACAGATATACCCTTACAAGTTAATTGGGGAAGTTTCACTACTAAAAATTAGAGTTTTTGCGACGGTCGTAAACGTTGCAAAAAGTTCGCATATCGTTGCAAAATACTTTTTGCGACGGAGTAGCGACAAAAAAAAATTAGTCGCTAAAAATGTCAGAATTGGCGACAAAATATGATTTTAGTTGCCATATATTGAGTTTTGGCTACTAAAATTATTTAGTCGCCAAATAAAAAATAACAAAAATTATTTTTTACCTTTGGCGACCAAAATTTTAGTCGGGGTATATTAGTTATTGGCGACTAAAAAAAAATTTAGTTGCTAAAAATGTCAGAATTGGAGACAAAAAATAATTTTAGTCGTCGTATATTGAGTTTTGGCTACTAAAATCATTTAGTCGTCAAATAAAAATTAAAAAATTATTTTTTACCTTTGGCGATCAAAATTTTGGTAGCCAAAAATTTGTTTTCAGCGACAAAAAAGAATTTTAGTCGCCAAAGAGTTAAAATGTTTTGAAGGGAGACATTTCAAATATTTTGGAGGGATTTACAAAATACTTGCAGCGACTAAAATTTTTTTGTCGCCAATAACCATTTGTATAAAACATGGCATGCTCTCACCAAACCACAAACCAAACCCAACCATGAACAAAACCAGTGCCTCTCTCTTTCTCTCTCTCTCTTCAGCGTCCTTCTCCCTATCTGCTGCTCCTTTTCCCTCCATCTCTCACCGCCGCTCCTCCTCGCGTTCGCCGGAAACCGGAGCACCGATTCACCTCCTTGTTGATCACTGTCGCCTGAGATCCTCTCTCTCTCTCTCTCGGCTCTGTTTTTTTGTCTCTCTTTCTTTCACCATTCACTCACAAAAACCCACAGAGCTTCACATGCACGCAAACACATGGGTTCTTCAAATAGTCAGAAGGTATGATTTCTAATGCATAATACTCTATTGGGTCATTCACTTTTTGCTCTAATTCTAGCTTTCCATTAATGGGTTCCATCCCATTCTCCGTGCGATTGCTGATGCGGGTGTGCTTGCGGTTACGACAAGCTCCAGCTGATCGTGTTCGGAAAGAAGTATGGTTCTGGCGGACGCTAATTTGAGATCAATAATCATCGCCATTTTTAGTTAAGTAGATATTGATGAAAATGTTTTTGTCGGAGTTTATTTTGGGCATTTCGCCAGTGCAATTTTTGCTGAATGTGAATAACCACCAATTTTAGGGGTTTATATCCCAAACATTGCTGTTTTTGCAAAACAATTTTTGTTTCCATGAACCTCGATGTAGGAGGAGAGTTAGTTTCCAATTGCGTTGGATGGGTATTATTTTTTTCCAAGTATTATTGTTCTATTTCTGCTTCTTTTACAATTGAATTTGGAGGATATAATATATTTTTTTGAAGGACCACTTTGAAGTCGTAAAACAATTTGTGTTTGATTCATATTAAAAATGATAATGACCTAACATTTTGTTTGGCTCAAAACATTGGTCATGGTGTTTTGTGTTTTTTGGGGGGAATGTTGGTGAAATTGAATCACTTTGTCTATGTAGCCATTGTCAGTTTTTAATCTATGTAGCTACTTCCCTTTCTGCTATCAACTTGAACATATGATTTCACTATCTCGCCCATTAACTGTTTGATAAATTGCATGAACTATCAAAGCCATTGTCTTTTCATTTTCCCCTAAATTTCCTGTTTTGTTTTCACACACTATATATATATATATATATTCCTGGAAACTAATATAGTGTGTTTAATGAGCTCCACCTTTTACTGCAAATATGATGTGAATAGTCATTAATATGCCTTTTGCTTTTGCTTTTGCTTTTGTAGGCATGCATTGAATGTCCAAATATTCCTTAAGATGCATAGATCAGATAATGCGGAAAAACAGTTGAGGATCATGCAACAGATTGACGAGGACCATACACTAACTCAACTTGCAAATGCATGGCTAAACTTGGCTGTGGTACATACCCATTCTCAATTTCTCAAGTCAAATCAGGAATTGTTGATTTTTATGTTCATATATATTGGTTTGTAAATCAAGGTGGATCCAAGATACAGGAAGTGTATCTCATTTTCCAAGATTTTTCTGAGAAGTATCAGATGACCAGTTTGATCCTAAATGGAAAGGCCGTGTGCTGCATGCATATGGGAAATTTTGATGAAGCTGAGTCACTATTACTTGAAGCACTGAACAAGGTAAGTTTAAAATTGCCTTCGTACCTTCATGTCATTTGAAGTGATTGGGACAAATCCATCAAATTGTTATTGACATTTGCTAAATATACTTGATTGCATTCATAACATTCATTGTTCAAGAAATTGAATTGACCCCTCTCCATAGTAGTCCAATTATTTCATTGATATTGGCTGAAGTGATCCCATGTTTGCCCACTACTACTGCACAATGCCTTTCAGAATCCCAATTTTGTCACTGTATTTTTAGACTTGCACTGGAAAGGCTTGCAAATATTTGTGGATGGTGAGATGTTTTGGTAATTCATGCAGGATGTGAAGGATCCTGAAACACTGGCTAATCTGATTGTATGCAGTCTTCACCTTGGGAAACCATCATCACGCTTCTTGAAGTAAGTTATCTGTTTAAGCTAGAGGAAATTTTGTTCTCTGTTGTATGTATTTTTGTATATGCTTGTGTCTCTGCATATATTGTTAAATAAGACTAGCTGCATTAGAGTTGTATTTATGTATAACCACATGTCCATTGGAACAGCCCAATTTTCCCTGAACAACCAAACAAGGAAAGGAATTTTTGTCAAATATTTTATTTTCATTTCCTTTTCTCTTCTATTTGTTTCCCTTTTCATTTACTGTCTTAATCCATGAACCTAACATAGACCAAAGAAAATTAATTTTCCTTGTTTGGTTACTTTGGAAAAATAATAAGGGAAGTAGAATAAATTAAAGTGTGAGAATTTTTAGTTCTAGATGGTGTTGTTTTACTTTTCCAAGACTGATTATCATTTCATATTTTTTTAATGTACCAATTTTGATGTCTGAGGGAAAACGTAGAAGAAAACAATTTTCCTTTCACTCTCTTTTACTTTTCCCCGACTAAATCAAAGTCACAAACATAGTTTCATCCAATGATAGCTTAGTATTCCAAACCCAGGCAAACTCAATCATCCAATGTAATTTGAATAAAGAAAATCAGTTCTAAAGAACAAATCTCATCACATAGATCTAGAACTGGAATCATCGTAAAGAACAAATCAGGAAAACATATAATATATAGAGGGAGGGATTATGATGAAGTCAATAGGGGTAGTTGAAGCTCCAGAAGACACTGGAGATAGCGTTGCCTTTGAGAGGGACCCCCCAATTAAACCGAGTCGCATGGAACCGCTCCAAAACACATTTGGTTTTGTTAGGTGATGTATTTTGTTTAGTCAGTTGCGGGGCAAAGAAATTCTAAACTGACCAATTCGATTCAGAGGAAATTTGACCCTCTACCCCAATTGAACCAAATCATTTACACCCTTAGTACCCCCTTGTAGCAGTCCATATTTTAAAGTGGAATGACTGACTAGTGCTATTTGTTTGGGGATTCGTTTTGATTTGCTTTTATTATAGAGTGAATTGATTTGGGTTTTCGATGGCTATCGAATACATAGCAATATGTGGGGTGATCTCTTCATGCTTGAAAAAGTGGTGAAAGTAATTTGTGTGATTTATATTCATGAGGTTAATTAGCACAGAAGATGAGACTTCACAAAAAAAATTCCCCATTAAGCTGTTGGCCTTTTCAATGAACTTGTTTAATGTAATGAAAATTCAATACTTATTTTTTAGGTATTTTTGGGAAGAAATAATGTCCTGGGAAACAATACTATTGTTTATATCATAATGACTACTGTTTGTGTTACCAAACTCTCCCAGACTCTACTGTAAGTGGGAGCTTTGTGCACTGCTACGACCTTTTTTTCAGTTTCTCTTTATGTCAGCAGGGTAGAATTTCATTTTCTTTTTATGTCAGCAGGGTAGAATGAGCGAGGCGGAGCTTGGTGCACACACCATTAAGTCTCATGGAGCCTCAGTTGCAAGGAATCACATGCATGATTGGCTTATATTGCTGCTTCTTGTGGTCACAGAGATCATACTATATATGATAAACCCATTTTACCGCTTTGTTGGGGAGGAAATGATGGCTGACCTCAAATTACCATTGAAGCCGAATACTGTGCCTGTGTGGGCTGTTCCTCTGAGTGTCTCTTTTTTTCATTTATTAAATTTGAAATCTTATGTCTTTCTAATTTCAATTATACAATTGGTATCTTTCGTATTTGGTTTACTACAATCCTTTACAATTTGGCTTCATATTTTGTCAATATGTTTATCTTGTAACGTCAATTTTATTGAATAAGTGCTAATGGTTAATTTTTATTTTCTTCTTTTACAGATTGCTTTTGCGTGGACTATTGTGAATGTGTAAGAAGATCATTTGTTGTGTATATAGAAGACATTTATTTTGGGACAATCCTCTATTTTGGAAATTCAGTGTTTTTGTATTTAATATTTAATTTAGATGGATTATACTTGGTTTGTATGAATTTATATGATATTTGGAATATGATGTTACAAAGTTAAAGTTTTTGAATAGTTGATAATGAAATGGGTATTATTGATGATGGATTTAGATTATAATTGATAGACGTATTATTCTATATACGTACAGGTTACAGGTTGCATTGATAATGAAATGCATATAATTTAGAAATTAATGAAAAATATTTAATTTGTGCATTTTAAAAAAATTAATAATTAGAGCTTGAGCTTTTAGCGATTAAATATTTAGTAGCTAAAAAATAAAAAAAGGAACTTACTGGCGACCAAATAGTTAGTAGTCAAAAAAAATAAAAAAAGTTTTTGGCGACTAAAAAATTAGTAACTGAAAAGAAGTATCACCTTTTTAACAACTAAAAAATTGGTGGCCAAAAAGGAGTGTCACGTTTTTAGCGACTAAAAAATTGGTAGCTAAAATATTAAAGATGGAAAATATTTTCTTTTTAGCGACTAAATATTTTTTTTGTGCGACTAAATATTTAGTCGCCAATTGGTGACTTTCGGCGACTAAAAAAAAATTAGTCGCCAATACCTTTCCCGACAATCATCTAGCGACAAAGCTGGTGACCAAAAAATTTAGTCGGAAAAAATATTCATGACTAAAAAAATGACTTTTGGCGACTAAATATTTTTAGTCGCCAAAAGTGTAATTTGTTGTAATGAACATAACCAATCCATCCATTTAATAAATACTTTTCAATTACTAGATTAATAAAAATACAAACAAAAAAATAATAATAAATAGTAAGGCTTCATATTGAGTTAGAATTAAATTTATATATATAATAAGAGTTTACTAACTTAAATTATAGAGATGATAAGGTTAATAATTTATTATACTTATTAATATCATTATATTATTATATTATAACTACAATATATGTTGAAACGGTCGATTTTGGTTTAGTTCGATACATAAGGTGCTTGAATCGATACCAAACCAAAGACCCAAAAAAATCAAATTAAAAAATTACATAGACCGATTTTTATTTAAAAACAAACCAAATATATATTTCAATTCGGTTCAATCAGTTCGATAAATTTTTTCAATTTTTCTTACATCTATACCCACCAATCACTCAACAACTCTCAAGAGTTAAAGATTATGAATTTACAAGGCTCCAAAGAGACAGACGTGGGCACTGAGGCTCATTTATGACTTCTTTTTGCACTAGATAAATTTGGTAATGTTAGAGCTTCTTGCTCGTTGAAATATTATTATATGTATATATACATTTAGATATACAAACTGAACCATACAGAAGCATACGAGAGACTTCATGACTTCATTTATTTATCAAATATGTGAAACAAAACATAGATACATAATGTAACAATTTACATAACAACTGACTTTCACCCATAAAAAATTAAAAATTAAAAAAAAAATACATATTGTAGACACGCAAATATACCAACCAAGCAGCAATTGGTATGTGTAGTTGCTAGTGCTATTCTATATATTAGGTTACAAAATTTGAACTAGTAATTTTATTTCTTCATGTCTTTAGTTTTTTTAATTGCGGAAAGTACAGATTGTGTCATCTTCTCCTTCACTGTCATCTTCGGTGCCGGAATTACACTTGCTGGTTGGCTCTTCTTACCCTTGTTTGACATTTTTCTCAACTCTCTAAATTGTGTGTTGTGTTTGTTGTGGTGATTCTTAAGAGGGAAACAAAGGGGATATTTATAGGCAGGAAATTCATATATATATATATATATATTTTTAAATTTTCTTTGCCCTGATTGTGGGTGTGGATGTGGGTGTGGGAAGCCAAGTTTTTTTTTTTTTTTCTTAGGTGAAGCCAATTTGAAAGACACGTATCATATCAATGTGTATGTGTGTGAACAAGTTTAGAGGACTATCTTTTGTGTGTGTGTGTGTGTGTTGTAGAAGCCCAGTTGAAAGCCCACCTCAGTTTGTTTGAATGGGCCACCTCGGTGTGGGAGTGGTGGTGCTATGGGTGTCTTATGTGACTCAATTTTATGACCAGTTATAAACAAATAACAATACTCAAGAAAATGAGACCTTACATACATCGCCAACAAAAATTTTTAAGAGTTAATTACCTAAATTTTTTTTTACAAATGTTATGATACTTCAAGTCCCCACTACCAAAAAAAAAAAAAAAAAAAAAAACTTTTAGCGACCTTTTTTTAGTCAGCAAAAGTGTAATTTTGGTTGCTAAAGGTATCCGCGATATCAATAAAATTGGTCGCTGAAGCCCTGTCACTAAATGGTTCGGCGACCAAATAAATTATGGTCGCCTAATAAATAAAACAGTGACCAAATATTTTAGTCGCCAAAAGACTAAAATTTTGTCGCTATAAATTAGCATTTAGTCACTAAAAGTAGCCTCAAGCAGATGACATGTTAAGTTTTAGCGACATATAAATGCGTCGCTAAAAATATCTTTCAATGACTAAATGAATTGGTTGTTGAATG
This sequence comes from Camellia sinensis, assembly GCF_055761805.1. Taxonomy (NCBI): domain Eukaryota; kingdom Viridiplantae; phylum Streptophyta; class Magnoliopsida; order Ericales; family Theaceae; genus Camellia; species Camellia sinensis. Next base: position 119,344,852 of record NC_138966.1, read on the forward strand.
TTAAAACTTTTGGCGACCAACTGTAGACACCCCATTTTTGACCGCCCTTAAGACTTGGGCACTACTGATGGTTTGCTCGGTGTTGAGAGATGTGCAGGGCAAAGAATCAGTTTCTTCGACTAGAAGAGAGGCAAATCTTTCAAAACACTTTGTTTAGGGTTTTGGAGTTGAAGAAAAGAGGAAAGGAGAGGAGAAAACTAGTTTGGGAGAAGTTCGGCATGAATCCGGGTAGAAGCGAGTCGAGCAGCCCTCGCTGAATCGGGCTTATCTATCTGTACACTTGGATTTTAGCTATGGGGCCACCACCATTGGAAATCTTACTTCCGGGGCTTCATTTTGCACTCAAGAATCTCCTAGAGCCAAGTCCGGGTGGAGGAGATATGATCAGTTGAAGTCGGGCATCATCTCGGTTGGATCGAATCTGCGCGGCTTCACGAAAAAGGGCATAACTTTTTGAACAGGAGGAATTTTGATGCAAGGTTTGCGCCATTGGAAAGCTAACTTCCGGGGCTTTAATTTGCATACCCACCGGCCATTTTTTGACATTGGAATCATCTATCGGCAATCTATTTTGCCGACCGGAAAAATATTATGCCGACCGGCACTTTATTTTGGCCGACGACCAAATTTTCTGGCCGGTTTGCACCATTTGCACCCTCCAAGCCTGGTGCATCCCAGCTGTGCCAGTTGGAATGCACCAACACACTCCCCCGTGCATATATGTTGGTATTTTGAACCCTTGACCACCTTTGGACCCCTCTTTTGCACCCTTTGCTCAAGGCTTCTTGAGGAAGCCTTGACCCCTTATCTTGGCTTCCTCAAGAAGCCTACCAGCTGTCCAAGCTTCTCCAATAAGCCTTGACCTCCCCTTTAAACCCCTTTGACCCTTTGAAGCTTGCCTTAGAAGCTTAGTATTGCCTATATAAGGGGCCTCTCCTCCTCCATGATTGAGGTTGGATTTTTGGAACAAAAAACCAGAGATATATAGATATATCTGATATATACATACATATATCCCTTCATCTCTCACTATATCTCTCCCATTCAACCATCAAACACCCTTGTTCTTGTGCCATTTCTTCATCAACTCATAGCACAAGGCATCCAACGCCCATTCCAGCAGCTTGAGGCTGTTCTCCAGAGCTTAGGAGCACCTAAACTTGGTCCAAGAGGTGCTGGTTCATTGGTCTACAAAGGTGAGTCCTCTTCTTCCCTTTTCTAGCCTATTCTTGCATCATATCTAAGCCATAGTTGCTTGCATCTTTGGGCTCCGACCCAAACTGTAACTCATCATATTTTGAGGTCCTCTTCATGTTTGATTGAGGACCTCTTGCTGTTTGAGGACAGTAGCTTGCACTTGCTTCAATATCCTCCTTGAATGCCATAATCTTGCATAGAATTTTTGGCTTGCGTGTGATCTGTTTTAGAGCCTGATGTAAACTGAAAATAGGCTTATTTTGAGCCCCTATTCAACATTGAAGAAGGGGTCAACACTGTTTGGGACCTCCACGTTATACTTGCCTTTATATCCTCTCTTTGGTCCCCATTTTTGCATGCTTTGGCAGCCTATCATGCTTCTGTTTTTGGCCTTTTTACAATTCTGTAAATATGCTTATTTTTGGTCCCTCTTCAATGTTGTAGAAGGGAATTTTTCAGTTTGGGCTGTGCACATACCACTTGCCTCTTTGGCCACCTTTTGGCCCTTTTTCTTGCATAAGAGCTTAGCCATATCTATGTTTGTTTTTAGGGTTTTTACAGTTCTGTAAAGTGGCTTATTTGTGGCCCCTATTCAATGTTGTTGAAGGGCCCTAACATGTTTGGGGTCAGCAGCTGTGAGTTGCTTCATAATCTCATGTTTAGGGCCGTTTTTGTATGCCATTTTAGCCCTATCTTTGCTTGCTGTTTGGCCATGTCATAAACTGTAAAAATGCTTGTCTCAGAGCTGTCTTGCTTCTGCCTTCATGCTCCATGTCCATATTGTGCATGCTTTGTATAGCTGTAAGCCATTTCGGGTGCCAAAAGTCCATGTTTCGGGACTATTCCATGCATCGGGTGTGTTTTCGCCTCATTTCGGGGCTGTTTTCCCCCACATTTCAGTGTTGAAATCCCATTGGCATGTTTGCATATCATTTTCCATGCCATTGCATTGCATATGCCATTGCCTCAGTTTGCGTGCCCGTGTGCACGCATTTCGAGGCACTTCATTTTCATCCATCGGCCTCTCATGTGAGTGTGGCTGAGGCTCTCTCATGTTAGTATAAGTCCATGTTGCATTCTATATGCCATTTTAGCCATTGCATTACATATGCCATTGCCTCGGTTTGCGTGCCCGCGTGCACGCATTTCGAGGCACTTCATTTTCATCTTATGGCCACTGATGTGGGTGCGGCTGAGGTTCACTCACATTGGTGTAAGTCCATCTTGCATTGTGTATGCCATGTTTCAAAGCGTTGTGCATGTTATGTTGTTAGCATTGTGCATGCCATGTAGTTGCATAGCATGCTTGTATTCTTGTTTGCATACCTAGGTTGCATTGCATTGGCATGCATGCCTTGCCTCTTGATCATGTGATAGAGGTTGGGCTTTATGTGTTTGTTTGGTTTGCATGACATTTGAAATCAAAGTACATACTTGGTTTCTTGGACCATCGCGCATCGAAATGCGCAATTGGTGGTCCGAGAATCAAGGAACATACCCCTTTGAGTCAAAAGCATGATAAGGGATGTGTTGGTGCACACATTTGCTTGAAATTTCATGCCATACACTGCCTGTCCTTTGTTGCTGTCAAAACTGTCTTCTGCAGGAAGTTTCTGCCGACCGGCAACATTCAGTGCCGACCGGCCATTTATTCAGTGCCGATAGCTTTATCTCCAGCCGATGGATATTGTACACGGCCGGTGGCCATTCCTCCCAGCCGATGATGTTCTGCAATGCTCATAGAAGGTTCTCTGGGACTTTGACAAGTTTTCAGAGAAGAAAAGGCAGTGAAAACAGAGGCAGTAGTGCTATGGCAACGAGTTTCCGGGCAAGTTGGATCGAACGTGCATTATTCACGCATCCCGAGGCAGGGGCTGCGGCCATCTTCCCTTGGCACCTTTTTTTGATTAGACTAGAAGTTTTGTAATAATTGTTCGGCCTGTATTATTGTTTTGGTCCCTCCGAGTGAGGGCGTGTCTGTAATAAGTGTGTGTGCGTGGTGTGCATGTCTTCCAACCTCCACTTCTTTCTTCCCTTTTATTTACCTGCTTATGATGGTAGATTAGGGCACATTTATTTTAGCATACCTTATGCTATGCATGCGTGCATTCATGCATTTGTTGACATGCACCGGGCTCGGTACATCATACAAACTACATTGTACTTTTCAATTCCAAATTGAATACACGTTACTTGTAGCATTTCATATGCCATTTTAGGGTTAGCCGAGCCTGTTTAGATTGCATCTTTGCATGTGTTGCATTAGCCATTTTTAACATGAACTAGGATCATGCATATGATTACTGACTAGTTTCTGTTTTGGCTCGGAGTACTAGGTAAGCTTTTATGCTTTAGCATATCGCATGCGTGTGAGTGTTGCCATGACAGTATGATTACCATGAGGCTAGCTGCTTATGTGATATAACTGCTTGAATGTCTGTGGATGGAGGTTGAATTACCTAAATTGGAATAATGCATTAAAACTGTGAGTTTTAAGCCCACTAGATAGTGGCAAAATCATCTTTTCTAAAAGCCCACTTGAGGGTGGCAAAATCTGCATTTTAGCCTACTTGCAAATAGCAAACCATTTTCAAAACAAACATGAAATGTTTTGTTCCAATTTGGGCGATTTGGTCTATACTTGTTTGCTGTGCGCATAACATAGTAATTCTAGGCTAATAATTGGTCTAAGAACACATAAAGTTTTCAAAATTGGATATCATGGTTAGTAGAGGCCGATCTTCGGATCGGGCGAGAGGGGGTGCTCATAGCTGACCTTCCCCAATCGTACCCAAGTTCCCGAGCCGAGGCAACTTTGGTAATGACGGACACGTGGCCTTTGGCACCGAGTCAGGGTTTCCTAAATTCCCCCAAAATAAAATATTTAGGTAGCGACTCTGTATCTGGCAAAGCAGTCCATGTTTGGCACTACTTTTTCAAAAATCTGTTTCTCAAAACGATTTGCCAGATTTGGACTCTTTGGTTCAGATTAAGAACCGTGACACAAATCGAGTCTGAACTGTAGCATGAGGCCCACGGGCGCGTCTACACCAACCTAGTTTTAGGTCGCTAAAAAAATTCTTCACACAAAATTTCAGCAACAGAAACAAAGTGTCACCAAAAGTAAATTTACAACTAAAAAACCTGTCACCAAAAAGTTCATTAATTATAAAAAAAAAAAAAATTCAATTTTCCTATTCAGTGCATAATTCATAAACCTATAAACATAAGCAAAATATAATTCAAATTAACACACTTGTTCAAATTATCAAATCCAAAACATCCAACATAAGCAAATCCCTTACAATCCGAAACTTCAAACATGTACATAATGATTCCAAAAAAACTTCCAAGATACAAAATCCTATGACAAAATATATCCAAAAATTTAAAATATAATCCTCTTATGCTCCCCGAACTACGTTTCATCCATTGTCAATCTGTCAAACATATGAAAAAATTACAATATTAAAATTTTAGTAATAAAATGCTTGGTCTAAAATTTTGATATACCAAGCACAACAGCCACTCCTAATTATATTGCCCAAATAATAAGAATAATAGCAAGAAATATTTTTATAAAATATCATTAACCAAACATATAACCACCCATATGATAATTTTCTAAATTACAGAAGCTGAGATGAAGTTAATTCGGAAAAAGGATCAAGTATGGTGGAAGTCAGCCCCTGTGTCTTCCTAATTGGAAAAAGAATTAATTTCATTAACAAAGAATTAATCTCTCTAATTATACAAATATTAACAGTCACTTCAACAGCATCCGTAAAGGGAATTAAGCAAGAATCACCAAAAAAATAATGGATAAAATAGAGCTGCACATCAAAGTCACCATATATAGCACTTTGAGGAGACACTAGTTTCAGACACACAAGACACATAAATCCACTAAGAAAGCAATATAAGTAAACAACAGTAGCAACACAGCAGCATCAAATAGAGTAAAGACTACAGCAGCAGCACAGCAGCATCAAATAGACTAATCGGGCTTTTGTTTGTTTCTACAAGTTTATTTAGACTTAAGTGACGTGCTCATGTTGATGTTTGATTGATTTCATGGTTGTTTTACAAGTTTGCCTCCTGAACGAACCATTTAAGCCTTTAGTCTTGCAAAATTCCTAACAAAAAGTTGTAACGATGTGTTGTTTCTTTCTACAAGTTTATTTAGACTTGAGTGACGTGCTTGTGTTGACAATTCATTATTGTTAGATTGTGTGAATTTGTGTGTGTGTGCGTGTGTGTGTGTGTGTGAGAGAGAGAGAGAGAGAGAGAGAGATAAGTAAATGAAACATTACTTCCATATTGACTTTAGATAGATTGGTAAAATTAAAAAGAAGGAAATATATCATCCTATGACATTTGGCTATCTCAATTTCACACATGATTTGACTAGTAAATTCGTTATTGAGGCTTGAAACATGAATCTAACAAAGGTAGAGCCTTTGAAGCATAAATGTGTCTCTATGTCACTCTGCTTAGGCTGTTCCAGTTGTTGATCCTCTAGTTAAAGCATCAAAACCTCTAAATTTGAATTCATATTCTTTTATCTACCTAATAATTGCAGTTCTAAAATAGATATCTGAGTATCACCAGTCCCAAGAGCGTATCCACTACGAGAATATCAAGCTTCCCCAATCAACTCCCCTTGACACATGTTCAAGAACTTTCACACCTGCAAAAACAAAATCAACATAAGTTTTGGATAAAGAAAAAAAATTAATAGTAAAATACATTTAACAGGTTAACTTTAAAAAAATAAAAAATAATCACTAAATCCATCAAACGGAGTTACAATTTGAAGCCCAAATACTTCGAATCACATATGTACAATAAAATAAGAAAGGGGAAGTAACATGTGAGGGAAGACAAGAAACCCCATTGATAAACACACCTGATTCCATAGTTTTCAAGAAGCAGTAGAAAATATCATAACATAATTCAAAAGGTACCAACTATATCTAATCCAGCACCAATGTGACACAAGCAAAAAATATTCACATTAAAATGTGAGCAAGAAAGGGATATTAAATTCACTAGTAAAATATGAGCAATAAATTAAAAGCAAATCTATATCTCTTAGAACTACCCTCAACAATTCACTATCATGCATTATAGTACTTCACTTCATTGACACTATAGATTTTGGAACAAGTCAGGAAGGATTCAGATGATTAAAAAACTATCTTTATTAACTTTAGGCCTGTAATTGAGTTTCGTCATGGTTGGAATAGATGACCCCTACACATTAGCATCAAGCAGCCGAACATTAAATTGACACTTATTGAAAAGTTCCATGGATAAATTAACAACAAATTCCACAAAGTATACAAAGGTACGTTTGCAATCTTAAGTACAAAATTTCAAAAGGCACTTCACCCAAAATAACATTAATCAGAAGGCACTTCACTCAAAATAACATTAAAAATACATGATGTTTATATGGAATATGGAGCGATAGTATTAGTTCCTTGATACAGAGCTGAGAGAAAGTTTAAGATATTGTTATTTTAACATGCTTCATAATTTTCCACTTTAAACTCCTTGCTTGTGCTGAGTTAAATCTCAAATGGATAATGGACATCATAAACTTTGTATTAAGTAGCCCACAACTACATTTCTACTCCCACAAGAGCTTTACATGGTATAATCCCCGAACTATCCAAAATAAATAACACAATCATACAAGAGAATATCATAAAAAATGGGGAATCTAAACATTCTCTCTAATGAATGGTATCATGAACTAAATGTTAATCTAAAACAGCTCCAGATGAAGGAATAGTTTTTTGTTCTTTTTCCACATGATACTGTTTTCAATCTAATAATTTTCTGCTTGAATCCATATCAGGTCAAGATTCATAATCACTGTCATAGATAGCTCATCTTGACGACTTTTAATAGTATAGAGTTTAATTCAATGCATGACCTATTAATTAAAAGTTATGGTATATGTAGAAATGAAACATATTAAGATGTACCAATCCTATGTGAAATGTTGAGAAACTATAAAAACAAGACACGATACCTCCCAATAATACCCATTTATAGAATGTCATGATTAAGATGGAACTCGAGATTTATTTGTAAATATGTTTTTCTAATTATTTTTCTTCTAATTTTCTTTTGTTCTCCGTAGGACCATCATAGCATATGACAATCACTACAAGAAAATGGGCTTTATAACATGGTAGCATTTGCGACAGCATTACTTACCGTCACAAAAAGAGATTTTTTGCGACGGCACCACTTGCCGTCGCCAATAATTGGGTTTTTAGCAACAGCATCCCTTCCTGTCACAAAAAAGCAACTTTTTTGCGACGGTAACAACTACCGTCGCAAATAATGTGCATTTTTTGTGACGATAACCTATGCTGTCACAAATAAAACTATTTTTTGCAATGGCATGAACTGCAGTCGCAAATAAGAGAATTTTTTGTGACGGTAATAGGTGCCGTCGCACGCACACACACAAAAAAAAAAAGGCCTATTTTGATGAGACAACATTAGAAGTAAAATGCCATTGCAAAAAAGCTGAAATTTTTGTAGTGATCGAGAGATGTAAAACTCCCAGTAGGAGCACTCAAAGAGAAGAATCGGTGCAGTGCCATTGTTAAATACTTCATTATTATTATTATTATTATTAATTTTTTTTTTATTTCAATGCATAGACATTAAATAAAACTTTTAAAAAATAAAACTACGAACCAGCACACAGAAAGAAGAGATATCCATACTAGATTTCACCAACTACCCATCTTATTTTCTCTAATTTTTTGACATACTAGATTTGACCAACACTTCATCTTTAACTAGGGGTGCATGGATCGACTTAGTTTAGATTTGTATTAAATGTAGGAGAAATGCTTCGGTGTATTGTACACCGTATATAATCTTAACATAAAATTATATAAGTATCACAAATTTATATAAGTGATTTAAAAAAATGTGTAAATTAAATATAAATTTGCACAAGTTAGTGAAAATTTATGTGATTTTATGAATTTACACGAATTTATATTTAACTTATGCATTTTTGTAAAATATTTATGTAAGTTTGAGAAAATCTAAGTAATTTTGTGATAAAATTACACACGGGAGAATTTTCCTAAATTTAAAGCCAATCATCGGTTTCAAATTTTTAAATCAAGTACTGAACTAATCATATACTAGTTACAAATCTAATCCAACCCAACTCAATATAACTCAGGTTGGAATCATAGTTCTATTATATTAAAAATAAGTAAATTAATCAATAATAAATAATTAAAATAAACATATTTTTAACATACCAACCAACAATTGTGAATAGTATAATGAAATCCAACTCAAACTTAAACACAACTAATAAACATTAAATTTGGTAACACAACAAATAAAATAAAATCAACTAGAGTAAAGTCCCAATTTCATCCATTTTTTCATCTTCCTCTCTCTCTCTCTCGCTAATCTCTCTTCTCTTTCTCTTTCTCTTTCTCTCTCTCACTCATCACTCTTTATCTTTCTCTCTCTTTCTCTTTCTCTTTCTCTTTCTCTTTCTCTCTCTCTCTCTCTCTCTCTCCCCCTCACACTGTGCTCGTGTTGCTTACTCTCTCCCTCCCCTCTTCTCGATTTAACGATCTCCCTCTCGATTTATTGATCTCTTTTTTTTTCTCTCTCTTTCTTCTTTCAATCGCTTATCTCTCATTTCTTGTAATCACTTGTCGAAAGAGAAAAAAGTCAAAAAAATGAAATGGGCCTCTCTCTCTCTCTCTATCTCTTGCTCATCTCTTTTCTCTCTCCCTCTTTATCTCTCATCTCTCTCTCTCTCTTTCTATGTCTCTCTCTACCTCTTGTTCATCTCTTTTTGTCGTCTTTCTATCTCTCTCTCTCTCTCTCTCTCTCTCTCTCTCTTTGTGTCTATCTCTCGCTCATTTTGTTTCTCTCTTTTTTTTCCTCTCTCTCTCTCTCTCTCTTTCTCTATTTGGCTCTCTCATTTCTCTCTATCTCTCTTGCTTATCTTTTTTCTCCCTCTCACTCTCTCTATATCTCTTGTTCATCTCTTTTTGCTGTCTTTCTTTCTCTCTCTCTCTCTGTCTATCTCTTGCTCATCTTGTTTCTCTCTCTCTTTTTTTCTTTCTCTCTGTCTGTCTCTCTCACTCATCTCTCTTCTCTCTTCAATCTCAATCGTTCATTTCTCTCAATCACACTCATCTCTTTCTCTGAGCCCATTGTTGTTGAAAGAGGAAAAAGTTAAAAAATGAAATGGGTCTCTCTCTCTCTCTTTCTCTTTCTCTCTATCTCTTGCTCATTTCTCTCTCTTTCACTCATCTCTCTTCTCTATCTCTCTCACTCATCTCTCTTTTCTATCTCTCTTATCTCTTTTCAAATATATATTTTTTCAAATATTTTTTTTCAGTTATTTTTTTCAATTAATTTTTTAATTATTTTTTTTTTCAATTATAATGTGTATGAGCCCATCGTCATAAATAATAAAAAAATAAATATAAATATTTTAGACCTAGACAAACATGTTTTTTAATTTATGTTTTTAAATTTTTTTAAACATTTTGTTCAAACTAAATACGTTTGTAATTTATGTTTTTTTTTTCAAATAAACAAAAATCAATTTATAAAATTTTTGTAAACATAAACCAAAAACATAAACGTTACCAAACGCTACCTTAAATTTTCATTTGTGACAGTTATACTTGATGTCGCAAAAAAAAAAAAAAAAAAAAAAAAAAAAAAAAAAAAAAAAACTCAAAAGGCGCTCATTTTTCCCCCCATCAACCAAAAACCCCCAAATCTTTGGTAACTTAGGAGAGAAAAGAAAAGAAATGATTACTTAAGTAATAAGAGAAAAGAAAAGAAATGAAATGATTGTAATTTCTGTCATTTTTGTTTGGATAAGTAAGAAATAAAAGAAAAGAAATGATTGTGATTTCTCTCCTTCTTGTTTGGTTAGATTTCATTAAGAGAAAAGAAAAGAAATTATTTTATGTTATATTACCAAAATAACCTTTTTATATTTTTAATCATTTTATTTCTTTTATTTTTACAGGGCTAAAATTGGTATTATGAAAATATAAATATTTGTAGATTTCTTTTCTCTCCCAATCTCTTCACTTTTGGGAAGATTGAAAATAAGGGTTATGAGAGAAATGAGTTTCTCTCCATTTCTCTCTATTTCTCCCCATTTTTCTCCACTTAAGATAACCAAACAAAAAAAAGAAATACATTTCTCTCTATTTCTTTTCTTTCTCTCCAAATCACTCAATCCAAACACAGTGTAATCTTTTGAACCACAAAAATCCCCACATCTCTCTCTCTCTCTCTCTCTCTCTCTCTTGACTATGAGCAAGGCAGACGATGGCGTCGAGCGATATCATTGATCAATCCTGCTTATCTCTCTCTCTCTCTCTCGTCCTCCATGTATCTCTCTTGACGATATCATCGATCAATCCTTTGCGGTAAGTACTCATCATTGATTCACCTCTGTTTGATTCATTTTATTATATTTCTAGATCCTTCGCAGTAAGGGTTCATTGATCGATTCACCCTATGAATGTCAATCTCTATATGCAGGCCATTAATCCTAACCCTAAGAATGTTCATCCTCCAAATCCACTCCATCAACACGCGCCGCCCCTTATCCTCCTCCACCACCACCAGCAGCTCCGCCACAAAGCCTAGTAGCTACCTCTTTTGCAGCCAATCCCCCTCCTCCACCACATCTCTCACGAGCCCTAGTCATCTCTCTCTCTCTATATATATATATATATATATATGTATATATATATACTAGCAATGGGTGCAAACGATGTGATTGTAATTTTACTGCAATTTTACATCTGAATTTTTTTGATGATTTGGTGAATGAAGAAGATACGTTGAATGTGAGAATGGCTAGCTATAAAAAAATTTTTTTGAAGAAGTTAATAATATGGGTATTTTTGAATTTAAATCCTTATGAGTAGTGTGCTTTATATATTAGTATGCGTTTGTAATTTCACTACAATTTTACGTTCTAATTTTTTGATGATTTGATGAATGAAGAATATGGGTTGAATTTGATAAATGGTAGCAGTTATTTTTTGAAGCAGTTAACAATATTGAGCATTTTTTTGGGGAAAAAATAAGGTACAAACCTTCAAACCCTTATGAGTTGTACGCATTATACAGTAGTATATATATTAGTTAGATTTAAAAGGTTTAATGCTATCTTTTTCTAGTATTTTTAATTTGAGATTTTTATGCTTGATTTGTTAGGCTGAGGTCTGCCATATATATTTTGCTCAATCAGCGGAGAGGTATGAGTTGGCAGAAGAAGCATGTTCACCTCTGCCTGGATTTGTTGAATTGCCTACTTGCCTTGTTTGTCTTAGTTAGTATATATAAATTTATAATTGCTAGTTTGTTTAGTAGTGATTTGTGCATTCTTAACGGTCCATTTGGGGTTTACTTTGATTTTGGGGGTTAAAAAACTGGTGAGTTGTAGTTCTTGATGTGTCCCCGGAGTGTGGATTACTTGCATTCAGTATGTCCTTAAAATTTTCAATGGCATTCTATTCTGGCATTTGGACACTTTCCATTAATTTTGTTAAAATCTGGTAGGTTCTTAAATTTTTCAATGACATTCTTTAGTGACATTTGGCCACTGCCCACAAATTTTGGTCTATTTTTCAGGGTATTCCAGAAGCAGCAGAAGTTGCAGTGCCAGTGGCTCATTTGCCTGCGAATCAGGCAACTTCTGAGGGGGCTGAAACACGTGCAGCAGCAGCTGCACCCATCTCTGGAGCACCCAGTTCATCTCCGTTGAATTTGTGTCCTCAGGTCCAATATTCTTATAATTGCATTTCTTTTCCTTCTATATCTTTCTTATATTGTTTAAACTGAAACATCAGGAAACAATTTCTGGTGGTGATGGTAGTGGTGGACTTGGTCCCCTTGATTTCCTTAGAAACAGCCAATAGGTTCGGTTCAGTTCCTATTTTATTATTTGATGCCATTCCTAGAGTTAAGAATCTTGTAATGATAGGAGTCTGGTCTTAAATTTTTGTTTTGGGAATAGTTAAGTAGTTTTGTGGTGAATTACTATGAGATGAGATGAAACTAGATCATATAGATTTGTATTATTGCTATGTTTATTGAATTTCCGATTACACTGAATTTATTGTCTCTCTGTTTCTCTTTTCAGTTCCAAGCATTGCGATCAATGGTGCAAGCAAATCCACAGATTTTACAGGTTCATATCCATTCTTTTCTTATTCAGATAATATGTCATTAAAAAAAAAAGGAGTTATATGCTGTTTCTTTGGTAACAGCCCATGCTTCAAGAGCTCGGAAAGAAAAACCCCCAACTTTTAAGACTTATTCAGGAGCACAATGCAGAGTTTCTTCAGCTGATAAATGAACCTGTTGAAGGTTCTGAAGAGTGAGTATTTGTGGGCATCTTTGTACTAAACTTATTTCTCCATGAAGGACACTACTGGAAACACTTTGTTGACAAATTTTAACTTTCTAATTGTCTTACTTAGCTGATTGTCTTTTACTTTTTCTGAGAAGCCTGGAACATGCCGTTTGAATAGGGTTTGCCTTGAAGATGCATCTACACTAGTTGAGAATGGAAGCCTATTCATATAATTTGTCTGCTTTATTGGCCACTAAATTAAAACCTTTTTGTTTCTGCCTAAGAAGCATGGACACTTCTATAAATGTGTTAGTGTCCATGTTGGACAGATCGGATAGGATATTGAGACTTATTGAACATGCATACAAAAAGATGTCATGTTTTTTAAATTATTTATACGAACAAAGACTTCTTTTATGAAGCACTGTCACTTCAAAACAAGTTTCGTAGCCATGTTGGACATAGGGACACAGTGGGGACATACCACGTGGTGTGCTCCTTATTTAATCAATTTTTTTTCAAGGGACACATTAGGAACACTCCAGGGACACGCCAACTAGTTTCCACCCCCATATTTCACTGTAGTGCAAGGTTATTCACCGAGCTCTTCCATTTATTTCTAATTATGGTAATTTGTTGCAGGCTTATGGTATTAATCATTTGATGCTTCCAACAAGACCACCTCTTTGCTCCATCATTGAGTGATATATGCCAAGCTGTGGACTTCATTCATGGTTAGTGTTTTAAAAAAATTGCAATGTATGCTATCTCAACTTTGGAGTAATGACAAAATTATGCCACCTATTTCCAACAGAGCTCTGAATCTTCCTGGAAGCATGTGTTATATTCATTTTCAAACAATAACTTTGGTAATCTGATGCACATTAAATTTTGTCATCAACGGATTACAAAGATGGAAATCCCACCAGTTATGGATTAAGACGATTAAGAAAATCAATTTAAATACATTAGTTTCCAATTGTAAATTTTTTATACAAAAGCTTGATCAGTTGGTCCTCGTCCTCCATCTGATTCACTTTTATCAGGATATAGGGTGATCAACAAATGCACCTAGTTAAGATTTATTGCTTTGTGTGTTGCCCCTATCATTGAATCATCCTGATATATATGCAAGCAATGTTTGTATGCACATTTGTGAAGATGATTTAACACCAAAATGCAAGGATGTTTCATGCTATAAGAAGTTGGATAGTCAGATAATTTGAGTAATATAACTCTCAACTTTTCACGGTAACTTTTCACGGCATGTCATATAACGGCATTTGTGTGCATGCCGTGAAACAGTCAGTGCAAGTCATCAAAATTCAATTTTGTTGTAATGCTAGTTCCTTAAAAAACATAGAATTCAAGGTGTTGACATCCCAAAATCACCAAACGGCATCAAATTAGCACGAAACTTGGCACACATGACCGTCTAGGCACGAGAGACTTGTGGGAAAATATAAGACTCGAATCGGGTTTCCGGTTTGGGAGTTAGAGTTAGATTTCAATCTAGGCAAACTAGTTTTTTAAGAAACTTATAATTCGAGGTGTTGACACTCCAAAATCATCAAACGGCGTCGGAGTAGCACGAAACTTGGCATCCACAACCGCCTAGGCACGAGAGACTTGTGGGAAAAGACGGGACTCGAATCGGGTTCTCGGTTTAGGAGTTAGGGTCGGATTTCACTCTTAAGAAACAAACTAATTTCTTAAGAAACTTAGAATTTGAGGTGTTAATACCCCAAAATCACCAAAAAGCGTTGGATTACCACGAAACTTGGCACACACGACCGTCTAGGCATGAAAGACTTGTGGGAGAAGACGGGACTCAAATCGAGTTCCCGGTTTGGGAGTTAGAGTCAGATTTCACTCTAAGCAAACTAGTTCTTTGAAAAACTTAGAATTTGAGGTGTTCACACACCAAAATCACCAAACGGTGTCGGATTAGTATGAAACTTGGCACACATGACCGCCTTGACACGAGAGATTTGTGGGAGAAGATGGGACTCGAATCGGGTTCCCGGTTTGGGAGTTAGAGCCGGATTTCACTCTAGGCAAACTAGTTCTTTGAAAAACTTAGAATTTTAGGTGTTGACACCCCAAAATCACCAAACGGTGTCGGATTAGAATGAAACTTGGCACACACGATCGCCTTGGCATGAGAGACTTGTGGGAGAAGATGGAACTCGAATTGGGTTCCTGGTTTGGGAGTTAGAGTCAGATTTCACTCTAGGCAAACTAGTTTTTTAAGAAACTTAAATTCGAGATGTTAACGCCCCAAAATCTCCAAATGGAGTCAGATTAGCACGAAACTTGGCACACACGACCGCTTTGGCACGAGAGAATTGTGGGAGAAGACGGGGCTTGAATCGGGTTTCCGGTTTGGGAATTAGAGCTGGATTTCACTCTAGGCAAACTAGTTCTTTAAGAAACTTAAACTCGAGGTGTTAACGCCCCAAAATCTCCAAATGGCGTCAGATTAACACGGAACTTGACACACACGACCGCCTAGGCACGGGAGACTTGTGGGAGAAGACGGAACTCGAATCGTGCTCCGGCTTTGGGAGTTAGAGCCGAATTTCACTCTAGGCAAACTAGTTCTTTGAAAAACTTAGAATTTGAGGTGTTGACACCTCAAAATCACCAAACGATGTCAGATTAGCACGAAACTTGGCACACACGACCGCCTTGGCATGAGAGACTTATGGGAGAAGACGAGACTCAAATCAGGTTCCCGGTTTGGGAGTTAGAGCCGGATTTCATTCTAGGCAAATTAGTTCTTTAAGAAACTTAAATTCGCGTTGTTAATGCCCCAAAATCTCCAAATGGGGTCGGATTAGCATGAAACTTGGCACACACGACCGCCTAGGCACGGGAGACTTGTGGGAGAAGACGAGACTCGAATCGGGTTTTCGGTTTGGGAGTTAGAGCCGGATTTCACTCTAAGCAAACTAATTCTTTGAAAAACTTAGAATTTGAGGTGTTGACACCCCAAAATCACCAAATGGCGTCAGATTAGCATGAAACTTGGCATACATGACCACCTTGGCACGAGAGACTATTGGGAGAAGACGAGACTCGAATCGGATTCCCGGTTTGGGAGTTAGAGCCAGATTTCACTCTAGGTAAACTAGTTTAAAAAACTTAGAATTTGAGGTGTTGACACTCCAAAATCACCAAATGGTGTCGGATTAACATGAAACTTGGCACACACAACTGCCTTGGCACGAGAGACTTGTGCGAAAAGACGGAACTTGAATCGGGTTCCCGGTTTTGGAGTTATAGCCGAATTTCACTCTAGGCAAACTAATTCTTTAAAAAACTTAAATTCAAGGTATTAATGCCCCAAAATCACCAAAAAATGTCAGATTAGCATGAAACTTGGCACACACGACCGCCTTGGCATGAGAGACTTATGGAAGAAGACGAGACTCGAATCAGGTTCCCGGTTTGGGAGTTAGAGCCGGATTTCACTGTAGGCAAAATAGTTCTTTAAGAAACTTAAATTCGAGGTGTTAACGCCCTAAAATCTCCAAATGGCGTCGGATGAGCACGGAACTTGGCACACATGATCGCCTAGGCACCGGAGGCTTGTGGGAGAAGACGGGACTCGAATCGGGTTCCCGATTTGGGAGTTAGAATCGGATTTCACTCTAGGCAAACTAGTTCTTTGAAAAACTTAGAATTTAAGGTGTTGACACCCCAAAATTACCAAACGACGTCAGATTTGCACACACAACCGCCTTGGCATGAGAAACTTGTTGTGAAGACGAGACTCGAATCAGGTTCCCGATTTGGGAGTTAGAGCCAGATTTTACGCTAGACAAACTAGTTCTTTAAGAAACTTAAATTCAAGATGTTAACGTCCCAAAATCACCAAACGGCGTCGGATTAGCATGAAACTTGGCACACACGACCGCCTAGGCACGGAAGACCTGTGGAAGAAGAAGGGACTCGAATCGGGTTTCCGGTTTAGGAGTTAGAGCCAGATTTCACTCTAGGCAAATTAGTTTTTAAGAAACTTAAATTCGAGATGTTAACGCCCAAAAATCACCAAACGGTGTCGGATTAGCACGAAACTTGGCACACATGACCGCCTAGGCATGAGAGACTTGCGGGAGAAGACGGGACTCGAATCGGGTTCCCGGTTTGGGAGTTAGAGTCGGATTTCACTCTAAGCAAACCAATTCTTTGAGAGAAACTTAAATTCGAGGTGTTAACGCCCCAAAATCTCCAAACGGCGTCGGATTAGCACGAAACTTGGTACACACGACCGCCTTCGCACGGGAGACTTGTGGGAGAAGATGGGATTCGAATCGGGTTCCCGGTTTGGGAGTTAGAGCCGGATTTCTGTCTACGCAAAATTATTTACTTAATTATCTTTGTAATTGTTTAGTAGTTAAATTTTTATGTTTTTTTGTAATTAACATATTAACACATAATTATATTATCATTAATTATTTTTATTTTTTGTTTTAGATATTTCTGGAGGAGTTTGCTTCTTGTGGATTTCGTGCTTGTGAAGAATGCGACTAATTTTTGTTTTTGTACCACAGAGAATGATGAGGAAAACTTTTAATTTTAGTTTATGTTATTTTGAATTAGGAACAACATTATATATTTAAATATTATATATGTATTATGGAACATTATGTAGTGGGTAATTTTGTTGATGTGTAGTTATAAATGAAGAATATTTTTATTATGGAGAAATTGTTATTTCTTTACAAGAATTTTTATATTATTATGCAATTATTGATTTTTTATTTTTCATTTATTTTTCATTTAATACAAGTAATTCTAATATTTTTAATAATTTTATCGTAGGTTTTTTTTTTTTCTTTGAGACGACAACCCGTCGCAAAAAAGGTAATTTTAATATTTTTTAATAAATTTATTATAGTTTTTTTTTTTTGCGACGACACCACACCGTCGCAAAAAACAAGTAATTTTTTTTTTAATAATTAGTGGGTTTTTTTTTATTTTGCTGCGATGACACTACACAGTCGCAAAAAAACCAATGGCGACTTATTCAATGCCATCGCAAAAGAAAAAATGTTGTCACAAAAAAAATAAACAATTTGCGACAGGAGTCTTTGCCATCTCAAATAAAACTTTTAGCGACGGTAAACAGTGCCATTGCAAAAGGTCTCCATTTTTTAGATATTATACGTGATAGTAAAATGCTGTCGCAAAAGGCCACATTTGTCGTGGCAAAAAAAAGGCGACGGCATGCCGTCGCTAAAATCTTTTTGCAACGCCCTCTATTGTGACCTTTTGTCGTCGCTAAAAGTTTTTTGAGACTGCGTTGGGAGTATTAGCGACGATATTTTCAAAAACTCAAAATTTTAGTAGTGAATGGGATTGTTGGCATGACAATGGGACAAACAATGGCCTACAACCACCTCCACTTCTCTAAAACAAAAAACAAAAAACAAAAAAACAATCCTACCAAAAACATCCATGTCCAAATATTATTGGTGGTTTAAATCTTGTTATTTTTTTGATAACCAATCACATCTAACCATTTAAAATTTTAGTAAGATTGTTAGTATGCATAGAATTATTCATTAAAAACCAATAAGCTAAATTAGAAATCACAATCAATTACAACCCATTACTTAAGATCCTAAATACATAAAACATGGTATGAAATTTATATTAATAATTCCACCTTCAAATGTACAGAATCACATTCCTACAATGACCAAATTATATGAATCAACTTTAACTATTCAAAGAAAAATAAATAAATTCAACTTTAGTCTTTTGGTGCACATGTGTAGAGATAGTCCCAAGAATTCATAGCTGGCCACCTTCTATTTATATATTTATTATATATATATATATATATATTTCACTATGTAAGCCCCCTTCTCATGTGTAGACAATAAACAAATCAAACAAACCTGGTAGTGTTTTCTCTGCATTTCTTGGAGTGAATTTCCTATGCTCTGAAAACCAAAATCCACGAAACAGAAAATACAATTAAAAATTTACTAAAATAGGTTTTTTAAAAAATGTAATGAAACAATTCAGTACATAAATTGCAGAGCATAAATATCTTCATATTATATAAACCCTAATTTTTCTTCATTGGCTTTCACTATAATTCTTTGAGCTCTAAACAAATCAACCAAAATTTGGCACTATTTTCTCTAAATTTCTTGGATTGCAAGCTATCTTTTCGTTTCAAAACCAAAACTCATAGAAGATAAAGGAATTACAGGATTGAGTTTGGCGGATGAATATTTATTACGTAGGTGAGTAATATTTATCCACATTCTCAAATTATAAAAATACAAATCATATTAACAAAAACAAAATGAATCAATGTTAAACTTGAAAACAGAGCATAACCCATATATCATTTGAAACAAAAAGTACCATCCAATGATATTCACATCAATATACACATAAATCGAATGAAAGATCCAAGCTTGCAATAGCAAATTAAATTGAAAAATTAAAAAAGAAATTAATCAAAATTACCTTATGAATGAAAGGCAGAGAAGGAGGCTTTTGGGTATCTTTCAGTGAGAGAGAAGAGGGAAAGATTCAACACAATCTGAAATCTTCAGGGGTTTGATGGGCCTATTCAGAGTAGAAAATTATGGGTTTTTCTTAATTTTAATTTTTTTTATATATATTATAAAAATCAATTGGTTTATTATAGAGATCTAAGAGATATAATTTATATCTTGTTTTTATTTCTAAATATACAAAATGTTTTTTTCGCAGGAAGCATTGAACAAATATGGCCACATGTGGGCATATCTACTTACCCACAACGAGCACCAACAGATAAAACTTGTCTTCTCCAAAAAAATATGAAGAACAATAACAGAGAGAGGGCAGATAGCAGCGACCATATAGAGGGTCACGATCGGTGCTGCTCGCAATCGGCTATGCAAGAGACGAAGGGGCAACGCCGTTCGAGTGAGTGTAGTCAGCGGCACCCTCTCTGTGGGTGGCAATGAAATAGAGCAAGAGGGAGAAAGGGAGGGAGGGAGGGAGAGAGAGAGAGACAGAAGAAGAGAAGACATACCTTTTGTTGTTTGAGGTCTTGAGAGAAAGAGAGAACGAGATGGAGCTTCAAGGGTCAATTGCTTTTTTATTCACAGAGACAACTACTTCTGGCAATTAAAAATTAGGGCAAATACCAAACGGTGTAGTTTTGACAAATTAATTATTGGCGACTAAATTAATTAGGTAACCATAAATGTCATTTACATTTTCCGTGACTAAGCAATGGATGTTGCCAAAAACAATACATTTGGCAACTAAATGTTTCGTCGTCGTATATTAGTTTGGTCAAAGAAACTTTTTCCTTGCTCCCACGTATAAATTTCACTTCCCGCCAAACTCAACAGCGACCAAATATTTAGTTCGTCGCCAATAGTTTAGTTTTTTGTGACCAAAACATATATGGTTGCCAATTATGTACATTTGGCAACTAATTTCTATTTTAGTTGCCAAAAAGCGTCGCTAAAAATGTTTTTTGTTGTAGTGCCTATCTAAGATTTTTTCAACCAATAAGTCTTATTTAGTAAAATTGAGAATATTATCAATTTTTCTCAATTTTTAAAACTAAGAATATTATTAATTTTGCATAGTAATGTTTTAAATAATAATTTCACTAATTGATTAAAAAAAAACAGAGCATGAGATTAAAAGTTTTTGTTTTTCTACTTATTTTTTTGATTTCACTATTCGATAAAATCGAGAATATTATTAGTTTTTTTCCAGTTTTAAAACTGAGAATATTATCAATTTTTTCATTTTTGAAGTTTTATTTTATTTTTTTAATTTTTTTTTTAAGTTTTGCACATCAATGTTCCATTATCATGCTCATTTAAAGACACCAAATTTTCATTTTTACACAAAAAAATAATTCAGTTTTTTCAAAAAAAAAAAAAAGTTTGTTTTTTTGCTCATAATTTATTTATTTATTTATTTATTATAAGTTTTTTCAATTTGAAAGTTGATATTTTAAAGTTTTGAAAATCAAAATAAATGTTAAATCATCATGTTCATAGATAATTATAAATGATAAACAATCGTTGTTTGAAGGGCAATTCCAATTATTAAAAATTTAATGAGATTTGAAGGTCCAAAAAATCTTAATTAGGACTTAATGGAGTATAAATTCATAAATTAGGACTTGTATGTAAATGTCCCAATTTTTAATATATAGTGTTTTATGAATTAAAAAATAATATAGAATCACATAATAAATTTTATTACAAAAAGTCTATAACCTTGGTTTATACTTTTGAGTATATATTAAATTTATACAAAATTATGTGACTTATTGTAATCGTTTCATTTTCAATCAAAATGTTGATTATTGTCTTTATAATTAAAAAGAAAAATGATATGCAAGTCTATTTTTTAAACTCATTTTCTAAACCTAATGATGTGTAAGTGTTATAAGTGATTGATGATTAGAAAAAATATGAGAGAAATTGTTGACTTAGATATTCTAATCGATTGTTACATCATTGAACTTGAAAAATAGGTCTAATTTTTATACTTGAATAACAATACTCTTTAAAAAAAGCCATTGACACATTATTTTAGATGTGTTTTCTCCATAAGGTTTTTTTGTGAATTATTTATATATTTTAAATATTATAATCATGGTAACAAATTTTGTATAATTATTAAGTAAGATTATCATTTTTTATTCCTAATTTGATTTCATATGAACAAAAGGTTGAAGGAGTCATATTCTCCAGGGGGTGTGTGGACTTGCGAAGCCAGTTCATACATCAGTGGGTGGTTGACGAGAAAGTGAAGCCAATTTAAAATGAATTAGAATTTCGGTAATTAATTGTTGGTACAATAATAATTATATAATGGTTGTTTCAATTCTTAAATTACTTTTAAACCACCCAATTAAGTGTATTATTTTGGAATTCAAACCACCCATAAATCAATATTACAAATTATAGTACCCCTTTTATTTTTCAAAATATCACTAAACCTCCCTTATATTAAAAATAAATATGTTACATATAGGTCCTTCCATGAGTCCATCATTTATTGACTTAACAAAAATTACTAATTATATATATATATATATATACTTCTAAATGCTAACTTGACCTTTTGTTGGAAAATTATTTTTCCTCCTCCCTCTCTGTTCTCTCTTCACCACGATCAAACCGTCCCAAACCACACACAGCGCAACCATTTTCACCGGCCACAACCACTGGCCTAGCCCCAATTTTTATAGCGAAAATTACTATTTAATGGGAGGTGAGGCAAGTATTTATAATTTTTTTTATAAGCAACCATCATCAATTTTGCAGCTTGCAATGCAGTGGGAAGTGAGGCAATTTGTAATTTCTCCAGTTTTGCAGCTTTTAATGGGATTTTGGGATTCTTTGTCAGACAATTTGCAGTATCCTCTGTTTATAGTTTATATGGTGAAAATAATTTAAAAAAAAAATTTTAAAAAAATTTATTGTATTGAAATTGAAGGAATAGTATTTTTTAAATTTTACTTACATAAATTATTAATTTTTAGTTTGGAATAAGTTCAAGGAAACAAACATGGCTGCTATCTAGGTGGGGGGAAGGTAGAAGAGCCCTGCTGGAGACCCCCAGCAGGGAAGGGCCCCCAGCACCCCCACCTCCACGTGGGGGGCTGGCAATGGAAGGAAAATCAAAAAAAAAAAAAAAAAAAAAAAAAATTATTTTGGACCAATCAGGAGAGACCCCCAGTACCCCCACTGGGGTCTCATGCATTTTCCAAGGTAGAAGCACCTGATATTTTTTTCCAAAATGCTTCGTAGCTCGAGATTCCTACATCTCAAGTGGCCCGAAATATCAAAACCACGTCGTTTTAATATTTTTATTTTTATTTTTTTTACTCTGAAACTGGTCTGAGAATAGGTGAGAGAAAGAGAGGAGGAAGAGAGAAAAAGAAAAAAAAAGAGAGGGGGAACAGTGTTCATGGGCATTCTTTGGAAAAGAGGATGACCCACCTCCCATGGAAGCTACTTTGTAAGTGTTAGCATCAAATTGAACACTGGGGTTTGTTAGTCATCTCTGTTAGTCAAAACCACAAACACATGGACTGCAAAAGGTTGAAACTTGACTCAAAATCATTCAAATTTCTCACCAATTCAAGTTTTTAGAACAGGGAATTGAAAACCCATACAATGAAACTGAAAGAAAATATCAAACAATTAAATACAATCAAGTCAAAGAAACAGGGGATAAGTCAAAATCATTATAATCAAAGTAAAAATTTCCAATTTTTTGAAATCAAAAGAGACATTTCATTGAGGAGAAGAGGACCTTGGATTCGTTGGTGATGATTTCATTACTAGCAGCCATTGACGAGTGATCTTGAGGAAGATGAAGCTTTGAGAGGGTCATAACCAAGTGAAGAATGAGGGAGAGAAATGAAGCTCTGTGTGATGGTGGTGGTTTTGGAAATTCCTTGTTTTTAAGTTTGGGAACAAAGAGGAGTGAGTGATGGCGTGAAGGGAAAGAGAACAAAGAGGGGGGAGAGAGAGAGAGTCAAAAGCAAAGAAGGAAGGAGGGAGGTGGACGAAGAAGAGAGATTGAGCACAGTAAAAAGTTGAGTAGAAAAGCAAATTCTGACCACTCGAGCGGTAAGGTTTCGAGCTAAGTAGCGGAGTTGTATTTTTTTTAAGGTGTGTGGTCTGTACAAAATCTTCCAATCTCTTTTATCTTTATTTTCAATTCTCCTTATAGGCAAATGATGACCAGGAAAATATTCTACTAAAGTACCCAAAAAAAGAAAAAAGAAAAAAGAGGAATATCCGTCCTCCAAAACGTTGACTGAATTGCTGTTTGAGCCCGTGGCCCATTATGGCCAATTTTGATGATTCAAATTCTTCATTTTATTTGATTCTTTGTATATTTTATTCACATAAAAAATTTGATCAATTCGATAATTATAACTTATTTAATTTATTGTGTTTATCATAAAAAAATTATGTAGTTTATCTTTAAAAACACAAATTTTGTCTATTTTTTAGTGAAAATGCAGTAAATTGAACAAGTTTTTATTATTGGATTGGCCTAATTTTTTTGTGTAGATGAAATAGATGAAATGCTCAACAAAATGAACGAATCGAATTATTGCAATAGAGTCCGTGATACGCTCTACGAATCCAAACAGTGCTATGCAATCCAGATTGTAGACCGGAGGGCATCTGCCTCCAAAAAGGAAAGCCCTTTGCTATGAGTTACATTACATTCTGAATATGTACTGTAATTACAATTTATTATTAAAAAGATGACTTAGTGCAGAAGATTTTCATTACAGTTGGGGAAGAGAAGGGCAAAATGTTCGTAGTTTTATTATGTTGTTTTTAGAGATTATTTCCATAAATTGAATCCATCCTACCAAGAACAAAAACAAGCAGCCTCATCGGTGAATGAAGCTACCCTTTAATTATAATTTGTTTATTGAGAATAGAAAGTTAGGGAAAGTTGGTCCTATCTTTGATATGCTTTGTGACCAGATACCACATACGGGTTGGAGAGTCCTTTCCTCGATTTTTTATTTTTTCAGGTTAAGCAAACAATGCTTTACCATGCTAAAGAATGTAAAGCATTGTAACATTTTGTGCTGAAGACTGAGGTTTCATTTGGAAAAAAAGGTTGGGGCTATTTTAGTTATAAAAAAATAAAATAAATTTTTTAGTTTAATAAGACAAAATATCACATTTAATCTATAATCATTACATTCTTTCTTTTACAAAAAGTCAAAAAATTCAAAAAAAAAAACTTCTTAAATGAGACTTTTTAACTCTATACTAAAATAATAAAAAAATCAACCCACTTTCCAAATTCTCTCTGAATAGAATAAAGTGAAATTCAGATCATACCATGTGCTTCTATGGATTGAGGCCCTGTTTGGTAGAGTTGTGGGAAAGTGCTTATAGCTTATGCCTCAACAGCTTATAACTTATAACTTTCAGCTTAAGCTGATTTCCAGCTTATTCTTAAAGCATCTCCTGCCTCACTCAAAGAATAAGCTGATTTCTAACTTCCAAAAAGCTATAAGCTATAAGCTATAAATTAAACTAAACACATCAAAATAGCTTAAATTAAGCTAAAAGCTGAAATAAGCTGTAATTAAGCTCTGCCAAACAGACACTGAGTGAGACTAAGTAGTAGCTGAATGTTCTGATTCTATCTCTAGGAAGACTCTCTCTCTCTCTCTCTCTCTCTCTCTCATTTACGTGTTCTGTTATCTATAATGGGTGTTGGAATGACCATTGAGCACTTGAGTATAGACCATGGTTGTTATCTGTCATCAACTATTCAGACTTCAAATATAAATTTATAAAATTAATAATAAATTTGGTTTTGATAATTCAGTTTTTTTTTTTTATTTCATAGTGTTAGAGTTGATGTATAAAGAGAGAAATAGAGAGAATGAATTATGTATTGATTGATTGATGTGTGTTGATTATGTTTACAATGATCATATATATAGAAGAAAATGTGGTAGTAGGTGTAGGTGGTAGGTGGAGTGAAGTGGAGGTGGTAGGTGGAGTGTGTGGTAGTGGAGATGGTAGGTGGAGTTGGTGGTGTGGTAATTTACACAATTTACATTTTACATTAACAGCCCCCCTCAAACTCAAGGAGGATAGGTACTAGCCAACTTGAGTTTGGAGAGAGTAACAAAACAGAAAAATAAGCTGACAAATAAAATTAAAAATGGGATAGGAGACACTGTATGGTCGTGTTGGACCGTTGTAGCAGACAGTTTACAGGGTCATGTCGGACCGTTGTAGCAGACACTGTGTGGTCGTGTCAGACGATAGGGAAGACAGTTTATGGGGTCATGTCGGACCGTTGTAGCAGGACAGTTTACGGGGTCATGTCGGACCGTTGTAGCAGCTGATCGGAATCAATGTCGGGACAGTTTATGGGGTCATGTCGGACCGATGTAGAAGCTGACCGGAATCAATGTCGGGACAGTTTACGGGGTCATGTCGGACCGATGTAGAAGGACAGTTTACGTGGTCATGTCGGACCGATGTAGAAGACAGTTTATGGGGTCATGTCGGACCGTTGTAGAAGGACAGTTTACGGGGTCATGTCGGACCGTTGTAGAAGAGGTTGTGGTGGTGCACCAAGGGGGCGACTTAGGGATTGCGCCATGAGCGACTTATACATGATACTGTGTATAACCCCCCCTCAAACTCAAATAGGTGTGAAGATAGAAACCTATTTGAGGTTGAAACAAAGGGATTGATAAAGCTGACCGGTGTAGAAGACACTGTATGAGTGTGTATATAGGCTGCCCAAAAAATATACATGGATGTAGATATCGAGCCCTCAAAAGTCGTGCCCTCAAAAGGTGTGCCCAATCTGTCAAAAGGCGTGCCATCAAAAGGCGTGCCAGATATGATGGCGAGGCACGTGAGTGCCTTGGCTGGCGTGCCCGTTTGTCTGGCGTGCCCGTTTGTCTGGCGTCAAGAGGCGCGCGATGCGCGTGGCTGCCTCGGCTATTTAACCAAGACGGAGCCTGAGGCCGAGGCAGAAGACAAATAACTTGCGAAGAAAAACTTCTGAAAAACGTTGCGTTGTGCTAAGAGAGATAGTCTGTAACACTTTGTTGCGAGAGATGGCTTCGTCGTCCCGTGGTCTGCTGACTCTCTTTCCCGACCTCAACGAGTCAACAAGAGAGATAACGGGTGCGGTGGCCAGTGAACCTCAACCAAACACTGCCGGTTTTGCGCCGTTGAACTTTCCGATGCGGTCGGTGGAGCAAAAAATGGCTGTGCAGTCGGATGTGGAGGCCAATCAGTATACTTTGAAGTCATGTGTGGAAACCATGACTGCGGTGACAAACTTGTCGAACCGGCTGCAGAGTAGGACAAATGAGGTGCAGCAATTAAACTCCCAGCTGGCTCTGCTCCAACGCATGTATAAGGATGCGCGAGCAGAGATAAGCGTGCTAAGGGCAGAAAACAAGGAGCTGAAGCGGAAGGCCACCGTGATGTTCCGATTTGGAGGGCCGCCATATGCTGCAGTGGAGGAGCAGGGAGTAGTGATCGTGCCCAGTGGAGTGGGAAACACGGAGGCAACACTGGCAAGAGCCGCCCAGGACGGAAGCAAGAAGAAGAGACCGGCGGCAGAGTAGAGAAAAATCCCGCCTGTGGATGTGGTGGTTGTGTAGGTTGTTTGTTGATTTTTGTTTTGTTTTTGTTTTTGTTTTGTTTTTTTGTTTTGTTTTTTTTTTGTAATTGAAAAATATAGATATAGATATATATCTATCAGAAGACTGAGCAGTAGAACAAAGTTTGTTAGAAATCAAACTTTGAGAGAAATCAAAGTTTGTTAGAACAATAGTGATAGGAGAGGCTTGGGGTTGATGATTGAACTGGTAAGGATGTTCACGGTGGCAGATGCGGTGCTGGTAGTGGATGAGAAGATGGAGCAACCGAGGTGAGTGAGGAGGAGGAGATGACAGTGGCGCACTGGTGGCAGCAGAAATGTAGGGTGGTTGGAGGAATTGGACCTGCCACCGTTGCTAGGCGACGATGATGGAAGAAGGGTAGCTGCCGAAGCTGTCGTTGCCGACTTGGACGACGCCGATGGAGGTGGTGATTTTACAGAGTGAGGTTGCAGAGACCAAGGTGAAAGGAGAGGAGGTATGTGTTGGAGGTTTCAATTGGCACGGTTGGGGTCCGGCGGGCGGTGAAGGCAAGGTTGCCGCCCGCCGGAAGGTGAAGATCACCAAGAGCTAACCTATAGCTCTGATACCATGTTAGAGTTGATGTATAAAGAGAGAAATAGAGAGAATGAATTATGTATTGATTGATTGATGTGTGTTGATTATGTTTACAATGATCATATATATAGAAGAAAATGTGGTAGTAGGTGTAGGTGGTAGGTGGAGTGAAGTGGAGGTGGTAGGTGGAGTGTGTGGTAGTGGAGATGGTAGGTGGAGTTGGTGGTGTGGTAATTTACACAATTTACATTTTACATTAACACATAGGACCTTTCATTTATATCATTTATTAAAAAAATTAAGTTGATTCGATAATCGTAATCTTTTCATTAGATTGTATTTGTCTCTAAAGCAATTAATATATAGTTATTTTGAAAGCACACTTGCCATTCATTTTTTCAGCAACAGTAGAAATAAAATTAAAATATGTTAAGATTATCAGATCAATATAATTTTTTTGCATTAATGACATACATAGAGTGGCTTACAAAATGAATGATTTGAATCATCAAAACGAGACCTATGATGAAGGCCTTATAAAATGAGTAATTCAGAGAACATATGGTGAGTTCCATAATCCCAAACATGACTATCAATTCAACTTTAAATTTGGGTAACTCATAAAAGATTGTCTAATGAGGTTGAAATTATTTATTTTAGGGAAAAATACCATTCAGGGTACTTTTAGAAAAATAATTACATGCACATTGAAAAACTTATAATTTTAGTAATTAATTTTAATAAAATTTATCATTAATACATAATTAATTTTGTACAAATCCACTGATATGTAATTTTCCTTTTATTTTACGCGTACCCATATCATAGACTGTGTCCCTTAATAATAAAATTCTCAAGACAATGACAGACAACCTAATAACTAAATGGCACATAATTGGTTTTGTCAATTTAGCATGCCCTGTCAAATTCTAATGTTGACACTATTCACTAATAAGGAAAGACAAAGTACTAACTCAATGAAATTAAAGGAAACATTATCACACTACTAAAATTTCAGCTTTTTGCGACGGTAAAATGCCGTCGCTAATACTCCTAATGCCGTCGCAAAAAATTTTTTGCGACGGTAAATGACTTTTTGCGACGGCAAGAGGGGGGTCGCAATTGGGGGGGTTGCAAAAGAGTTTTTGCGACGGCACAATACCGTCGCTAATGTTTTGCGACGGCATTTTTGCTTTTTGCGACGGCACTTTGCAGTCGCTAATAATATTTGAAATTTCTTTGACTTTTTGCGACGGCACTATTTTACCGTCGCTAAAAATGTTATTTGAGACGGCAAAAATTACCGTCGCTAATAGTCTTTTTTTGTAACGGCAAAAACATTGCATTTGTGACGGTTTGATGCCGTCGCAAAAAATATTAAAAATATAAAAATTTCTATTTTTTCGCGACAGTATACTACCGTCGCAAAAAATATTAAAAAAATAATAAAATTTCTATTTTAAATAATAAAATTTTTATTTTTTGCGACAGTTTAGTACCGTCGCAAAAGGTAAAACCTATGACAAAATCAATAAAAATATTAAAATTTTCTATTTTTTGCGACAGTATAGTGCCGTCACAAAAAAAAAAAAAAAAATCTCTAATAAAATTATTAAAAATATTAAAATTTCTCCATAATAATATAAAAATTCCTATATAAAAATAACAATTTCTCCATAATAAAATACTCTTCCATTCATAATTACACATCAACAAAACTATTCCACTACATAATGTTCCATAATCATATATAATGTTTAAATACATGATTTTGTTCATAATTCAAAATAACATAAATCAAAATTAAATATTTTTCTCATCATTCTTCGTAAATAACAAAAACAAAAATTCATCATGCTAATCCTTCTCTATTTGCTCTGACATCATCTTCAATCTTGCATTTTCTTGTCTCAATTCTGTCATCTCAGCTTTTGCTGATTCAAGTTCATCATGCTAGAGGAACAAAAAAATGTTATATACAAGTTAATCAATTATGATAAATTCAAATGTATATTCCAAGTTTCCAACATACAATCTCACAAACCAGAAAAGAACTAGAGTATACATAAGAAGAACAAATTTAATTTATGAGAAGTTAAAGAATTCAGCACACACAAAAAAAAAATGTAATGAAAGACATCATTTAAATGTTCCAAACACCTCCTTTCAAATTTTATAACCGAAAAGAGGTACTTTGGTTGAAATTTAGATAAAATTTGGATAGAAACAGAGTTGGAACCGTTTAGATCAATTAAATTGACATAATTGAAATATTATAAACCAAAATGAAACATAAGGCATATTTTAAGGACATACAATATATTTAACCATTTTTACTTTTGTGGTCTGCAATAAAATTTGAGGTATCAATCACTTGGGAAAGATAACCCTTCAATTTAATGCTTCAATTACTTATATCAATTTATCTAAAACTTGCCTAATGATTCAAACATCTATATAGAGTTAATGGGCTCTGAAGACCTAGGGATCCTAAGATCACAAGAATTCAAATCAAACAAATTTTTAATACAAAAATTCAATATTCTTTTGGTGAAAAAAATGGGCACAAAAATTTGAAGTCATCACATGGCAAGATTAATTAGTATATTCAGATTCCTAGAGCATTCAACAATGAGATACCAAGAAAAAGGGTACTCAATGGCTTTGGTCAATTATAACCTGCTGATAAATAAAATATGAGACAATTCATAAATGTTAAGGCTTTTTTTTATTACAATTGAATCAGACTTTATCCATTTTGTCTAACTATTTTTTACATATTATATTATCACAATGTTAAAACAAGTTCTTGATTAAGGCCCTTCTTGTCTTTTTTTTCAATGCACATAACTAATTACAAAATGGATTACAGAATACTATAGTCATATACATCAAACACATGCCACGGAAAAGGTTCACTTCACCATTATGTTCCGTGATTCTGTGTCCATAGAATTATTGTTTCTCTTTCTTTTCTATCAATCTGCTCGCTACCTAAATTATGAAAACATGTAAATTTATTGTCTGATTTCAATAATTTGTTTAGGGTCTGTTTGAATAGAGTGAAAAATATGATGAAGAATGAAAGAAAATTTATTTTCACACGTGCATTTGGTTAAGATGAATTGTTTGTGAGAGAGTAGTAAGAAAATAGAGACGATAAGAACAAGCTAGAGAAGAAAAAATATATATGTTGCATGAAACTAAAAGCCAAGTTACAAAGGCCAAACTTTCAAGTGCATTTTGAGGATTAGTGAAGATGGTTTCGTGTCATTGTAATAGCAAATTCTGTGTTTAATTACCTCTTTCCTAGTGCCTGAGCTCTTGAGGTTTGGTGAAGATGGCTTTGAAGTGCTTTCTTCACAGAATTGTCCTCTTGTTCCACCCTAAAAACATGTAAATGAAAATTTTATGCCATTGATCTTCAAAACATTGATATACATTAACCAATTACAGAGTTTAGTATTAGCATAATGAAGGATCGTGCCCACTACTATACCCAATTCTAACAATATTAAGCTTCATCGACTGGAACTCATTCATCCAGTTTGCAATAGACTGAACATTTTCTCAAAATTTTCCACCTGTAAAAGACACTTTCATCTGAATTGAGCAAATCAAGTTAAAAGCATACTTTGTTACAAATCCCTTGGTTGATAATATTATCACATTGTGTCTATGGGGTTGCCATAGTCAAAGATGAGCGAAGATGAAAACAAGCAATAGGCCAAATAATTACCAAACCTCATCCTCAAACCATTTGAGTTGTAACAGTCACAAATTATTATTCTAAGAAAAAACCAAATTTCCCCCTTTCTTGTTATCAAGTTAGTCTCAAATGTAATGCATATCAAACTGTACTTGTATTTATGTCTGTGTCAGGTAAAATTTCAAAGAAGAGGGACAAAGGTACTCACTTTAAACCACCAACTTTACACTACAAAATGCTTGACACCACCGAATGACCTCACAACCTTACTCCAGTACTTGTAATGCCTCTCTTCTTCCCTTGAACCAAAGTCAGGGTCTGCTTGAAAGAATACCTTCCCATCTCAAAACAAACAATACTAATGACCAGCAATCAGTTGCTTATAATGACCAGTAACTAAAGGATCTCTTACAAATTCTTAGTCATCCTCATACCAGTGGCTTATGTATCAAACAAAGGGTTAGAAATCAAAGAAATAAAATACCTCATAAAATACCTCACACATTTTTACAAGGTAAATAATAATAATAATAATAATAATAATAATGTTAAGCAATAGTCTAGCATTAACATAACAAGTTTTGAAGCACACAATTCTCCAACCAAAACCCACAAATTTTTTAATTCCAACCTATTCAAAACCTCTTAAAATCAACAGTACACCCACTTCTTGAAATGATTTCCTAAACCCCAAATTGGACTAATTTTATTCTATTTTGATTCATTCCTTTTTCCCCCATAGAATTCAGAGAGCATATTAGAGAGAGAGAGAGACCTTCTGAAAGAAGGATGTTTGCGATGCTTTTCACCGGACCCATTGCCCTCCGAACTACCCTTGGAGTCCTCTTGCTGCCGCTTCTGCGACATTACCAATGCTCGCAGAAAACAACCACCACCACTAATAAGCTGCTATGGCTATGGCGGTGGGGGCAACATAGAGGTATAGAGGAACCGACTGGAATGAGAGAGTCGAAAAAAGAGTCAAAAGAAGCGTACCGTCTCGCCGCCGAACTAGTCTTCCCGCTGCTGAACCAGTCTCGCCGCCGATTGAAACCCTTCCCCTTCAACCCCAGTCTCTCTTCAAACCCTCTATCTTTTCTCTCTCAGATAGGTTTGCTCACTGTTTTGAAAGTGTTGTGAAATTAAGGGCTCTACAAGCCTGAAAGGAAATGAAAAAAAAAGGGGGAAAAGGCAGAGGGAAAAAAAAGGGGGGAAGTTTGGGCGGGCCTTCGGATGAGTAAGTGAAAAAGTAGGGAAATTTGTTTTATTTTTATTTTAATGATTTTTTTTTTATTTGGTAGAAGCATGGGTAATATTTTAATGAAAAATAATTTTTGTTAAAATAAAGTTAATTTTTTATGGTCAATGAAAAATATTTTTTTGTGACCCATTTTTTTTTTTTGTTATTAAAAATCAAAAGTTAGTGGTGAAGTTGTAGTATTGGTAGGGGAGATGGAGTGGCAGTGGTGGAGAAGAGGGCAGAGAGAGAGAGTGAGTAAGGTGAAGAGAAAGAAGAGAGATGAGAGAGATAGAGAGAAAAAAATTATTACAGATTCATGAAAAAAATTAAAATTAAAATTGTTAATATTTATAAAATTTATTTCTTATTTGTAATTGTTTTTTGAAACTCAACCTGTACTGAAATTTCTCCACATATATATAACATTTATATATATATATGTTGGTAGGGATAGATTCAAAATTATCCTTATGAAGTATAAAAACATGTTTGAGGTGCAAATTCTTATAACAGTGCGATGAGATGAGAAAGAGAGTGATCGGTGCAAAAAGTTTCTACGTTGAATGATCGGCTGCCAGAAACGAGAGAGTGAGAAAGAGAGACAGTGAGATGGTGAGTGAGTGATGGTGAGACTGAGAGAAAGAGAGAGTGAGGGAGCCGATTATAGATTAGGGTTTTTTCTTTTGTTATAGGTGAGTGAGATGGTGAGTGAGAGATGGACGGTTAGATTTGGAAGAGGGAAAAAAAAATGAATTTTTTTCTTTTTGATTTTTTTATGAATTTTTTTCATTTTGAATTTTTTTTTTCCAATTTTCATTACAAATGAATATTTAAATAATAAAAGGATTTTTTTTTTCACAACGGAGGATGTCATTGCTAAAAAAAATTATTTTTTATTAAAATAATTTTTTATAGTTAATGAATTTTTATTTTTATTTTTATTTTTTCATTTAGTAAGGTTAAAAATTTATTTGTTTCATATTTATTTTAATGAATATAAAATTATTATTATTTTTTTATTTGGTAGAAGTAGGGATAATAGATGGAGGTGGTGGATAAGAGACGGTGGTGGTGGTGGTGATGGCGAAGGAGATTAGTGGTGAAGTTGTGGTAGTGGTAGAATAGATGGAGTGACAGTGGTGAAAGATAGGTAATGGTAGTAGTAGTAGTGGCAATAGTGGTATTGGTGGTAGTGGAGTGGTGGCGATGGTAGTAATAATGGTAGTCGTAAAGGTGAAATGGCGACCGTGGTAGCAGTGGTGGTAGTGAAATGGCGTTTGCAGTAGTGGTCAAAGTGGTAGAGGAGATGAGTGGTAAGAGAAAGAGATGAGTGAGAGACACAGAGAGAGAGAGATAAAAGAGATAGAGAGAAGAGAGCTGGACGAGAGACACGGAGAAAAGAGAGAGACAGACAGACAGAGAAGAGTGATGAGTGAGAGAGAGAAAGAGAAGAATGACAGAGACACAGAGAGAAAGAGAGAGACGGACAGACAGACAGACAGAGAAGAGTGATAAGTGAGAGAAAGAGAGAGAAAGAGAGAGAGAGACAGAAAAGAGAGACAGAGACACATAGAGAAAGGGAGAGACAGACAGACAGAGAAAAGTGATGAGTAAGAGAGGGAAAGAGAAGAGAGACAGAGACAGAGAGATAGGAAGATGAAAAAATGGGTGAAAAGAGAAATGTTCAAAAGAGTAAGGCGACGTCGTTTATAGTAGATCGATAAATCGAGAATGAGCTCGATAAATAGAGAAGATGAGAGTAAGAGAACGAGCAAGACGAACATAGTGAGAGAGAAATAGACAAATAGACAGAGAGAGAGAGAAGAGTGATGAGTGAGAGAGAGACAGGGAGAGAGAGAGAGATAGAAAAAGAGATGAGCGAGAGATAGACAAAAAGAGAGAGAAATAAAACGAAAAGAGATGAGCGAGAGAGAGAAAAAAGAAATGAGAGAGATAGAGAGAATAGAGATGAGCGAGAGAAAACAGATGTGAGAGATAGAGAGAAGAGAGATAGACGAGAGACACAGAGAGAAAATGAGAGAGAGAAACAGACAGACAGAGAAAAAAGAGTGATGAGTGAAAAAGATAAAGATAAGAGATAGAGATAGAGACAGAGAGACAAGAAGATGAAAAAATGAATGAAAAGAGAAATGTTATATCAAAAGAGTAAGACGATATTGTTTTTTTTAATTTTTTTTGCGACAGAAAAAAGTACTAGAATTTATTCAAACCATTTTGTGACTGTATATATATGAAGCTGTCTCGAAACCACAATCACTATGCTAGGTTAGAGTTTTTCAAAAACTCTTTTGAGAAAATTATACTTTCTTGTTTTCCGTGTTATATTGTTTTTGCTGAAATTTTTTAATATTTTAAGTATTTTTTTTAATTTTTAGACACACCTAACATAAATACACCTAAAAATTTTAAAAATTGTAAAAAAAATCTTTTAAAAATTCACTAAACACCAAAAATACAATAATTCAATACATTTTTTTTTGTATTTTTATATATTTATTAATTTTTAAAAATATTTTTCATAATTTTTTTTTAGATACATCTAAGTAAGGTGTATCTAAAAAAAAATTTAAAAATTTAAAAATATTCACTAAAAACAAAAAAAAAAAAACACAAAAGTCACTTTTTGCGACGGCAGAAAATGCCGTCTCAAAAAAGCAGAACATTTGCGACGGCACAATTTACCGTCTCAAAAAATGAGAGTATTTGCGACGGTATTTTCTGCCGTCGCAAATACTCTCATTTTTTGAGACGGCAAATGGTGCCGTCGCAAATGCTCTGCTTTTTTGCGACGGCAAAAAATGCCGTCGCAAATACTCTGCTTTTTCGAGACGGCAAATGGTGCCGTCGCAAATACTCTGCTTTTTTGAGACGGCATTTTTTGCCGTCGCAAAAAGTGACTTTTTGAGACGGCAAGTGTGCCGTCGCAAATAGTTCCGTCTCATAAACCCACTTTTCCTGTAGTGTCAAGGACGATGTCCTTCTAACTTGTTGTCAACAATCTACAGATTCATTTTAATTTATGTCTTTAAATGCAAAAGTTTGGAGTTATTCATGTTTTTAGACAAAACTTATGCCCACTAAGCCCAAGCCTAAGAAATAGACATTACATAAATGATATTAACTCATATTTATAGAAACTGAACTCGAGATCTCATAGCATAAAAAGTGTTATATAATCACTAAGCCAAATGTTCTGGTTAACACAGTTTATTCACATAAATTCTTAATAGCAGTTAGATTGCATGACTTCTAAGTAATTAAAGAATAGGGAAAATTACACTCATATTTCTTGTAATTTATTCTTATGTCAATTTAATTATTGTAGTTTTAATTGCATTAACTTTACTTTTGAATTTTTCATATCGTATCAATCTAGTCTAATTAATGATGCTCTTTTAAAAATTGAATGAATTAAGGAGCAAAATGATTTATTCATTCTTCTCAAAGTGATTGAGAAATTGACATTCAATTGAATTTGTTCCCTTTTAAAAAAATCATTTCTTAATTTTTGTGGAATTTCTTAACTCATGTTATCAATTGCATTAAATTGACACAGTGAGATAAATTAAAAAAATAAATTTAATACAAATAAATTTACTCAGGACACATTTAATAGAAGAAACAAATAAGAAGCACCATGATTATAATTTATAAAGAAGAGTAAAAATAGAATTTTCATATCCCCTCACCTAAATAATTTTTGTATCATATGGCGAGATTTTCACTGCACCAAACAAGATGTTTGTTTCTGCTGGAGTTTGTCTTTCATACACAATTTTATTTCTCACTGACTCAAAATTGAAATTGCTCGTTAAATGGTAATACTAGATACAAACTGAATCACATACAAAAGCATAGGAGTTTTTTTTTTTATTGATGATTATATCTCTAGTGAGGAGAGTGATTGGCTACATAATTTGAACTAGCTGCATATATACATACATACATAATGATAGTAAGTATTAAGGGGAATTGGATCATGCAGAGGAGGCAGGAGCATCACCAACAAGAACAGGACTTATCTTCTTTCTTCTTCTTGTTAATCTTGTTATTGCTGTTCTTCTCACTTATCTCCTTCCTGTTATCGTTGGTGTTCTTAAACAAGGCAACTCCAGATTCAAACATCATCTCCGTCACCTTCTTCTTTGGTGCCGGAATCACGGTAGCTGGTCCTTTCTTTGCTCCACATCCAGATGACTCTGCCATCTCTCTCTCTCTCCCTCTGAATGAATTGTGAATTTCTGTGTTGTGTTGTGTTGTGTTGTGCTGCTTGCTTGTGCTTCTCAACAGAGAAACGTAGGGTTACTTATAGACGGGAAGCTCCTAATGTTTTTAACATTTCTTTGGCTTGATGGCTTGTCCAACACATTTTTAAGAGCCTTCCGAGTGTTTTGTGTGTTTTACATATGTGTGTGTGTGTGTGTGTGTGTGTGTGTGTGGGTCTGTGGGTTTGTGACGCCAAGTTTTCTGATGTATTCATAATGAAATAATATGTTATGTATTAATTTTCAATTTGTTACAAATATAATTATGTAATACATAAGTTTCGGAAAATTTAAAGTATGTTCAGAAAAGAATCTATGTTCTTTTTTGTTAATAGCCTATCGATCAGTGTTTATTGTTATTGATGCACCTTCATGGTAACTAGCATGGAAAATACTAAGACAAAATCAATTTATATTTCATTAACGTAATTAAGATTTTTTGGATTTTTAAGTCTCATTAAATTTTTAATAGCCTAAATTGCTTTTCAAATAATGATTGATCATTATTTATGATTATCTATAAAATAACATGATGATTTGACATTTATTTTAATTTTCAAAACTTTAAAAATCAACTTTCAAATTGAAAAAATTAAAAAATAAAAATTATGTGTAAAAAAAAAAACTAATTACCTTGGTTGATTCCTATTTTCAGGATTTACTTTTCTGAAAATTAAAATTTTTTATTTTTCGTATTTTTTTATTTTCAATGAATTTTTTAAAAATTTTAAATAATTTTTTAAAAAATTTTAGATGCACCTAACATAAATATATTTAAAAAGTATAATATTTGTGAAAAAAATCTTTATAAAATTTACTAAATACCAAAAATATATAATAATAATAAAAAAAAAATTGAACTCAGTACATTTTTCGTATTCTCGTTTATTTATGGATTTTTCAAAATATTTTTTTATAGATATTTTTACTTTTTAAATACATCTAAGTAAGGTGCATTTAAAAATGTAAAAAAAAAAATAAATTGCTTAAAATTTAACAAATATTCACTAAAAACAAAAAAAAAATACGGGAAAAAAAACTTAATTAGTAGAAAATTGAATTCAAACAATTGAAACCAAACACATTGAATGTTTTTTTTTTTTTTTTGAAAAAATTGAATTATTTTTTTGTGCAAAATTAAAAATTTTGTGTCTGTAAAGGAGTATGATGATGGAACATTAATGTGCAAAATTAAAAAAAAAAAACTTTAAAAATAAAAAAATTGATAATGTTCTCAGTTTTAAAACTGAAAAAATTATTAATATTCTCGATTTTATTGGATAGTTAAATCAAACCAATAAGTAGAAGGGTAAAAAGATTTAATCTCATGCTCTATTTTTTTTCATCGGTTAGTGAAATAATTATCTAAAACATTATTATGCAAATTGATAATATTTTTAATTTTAAAAATTGAAAAAAAAAACTGATAATATTCTCAATTTTACTAAATATGACTTATTAATTCAAAAAATGTTAAATAAAATTTGAATTACCATAACTTTTGTAAATACAACTTTTAAATAATTAACTCTTTACTTTTCTTTTCTTTTTTCAATTACTTTCTGGGTAATTTTTCGACTTTTCAAACTTTTTTCCATTCTTTTGGGTGAAAGAAACTTCCTAGTCAGTGGCCAAAAAGTGTGCAAAGAACTTGTTACGCAAAAAAACCAAGCCGCGTGAAGTGTGATGGCTGTGATTGATAAATATGTTTTCAATATATATATTTTTTGGTTTGCAGGTTTATGTTTTCAATATGTTTAAGAACACAAAATCAGTTATAAAATTAAACATAAAAAATATATAATTTTTAAAAAATTGGTACCACTAATAAATTTTATAAAATTTAATTTATTTATTTATATTTTATATTTTTATCATGCTTAATTTATAGGTTAGTAGCAAAAATATACTATAAGTCTTAGAGGAATATGGGGTGACCTTTTGCCAACAAACAATTGCCTTGCCTAATTGAAAAATTAAAAATTCTTGGAAGTAACTAAAAATGCCTAAACAATGAAAAGGATCGTAACATTCTGTGCTCTGGGCTGAAAAGAATAAAGTAAAATTGCAGATTACGCCGAAAATTGTGATGTGGTGCGCGGACTGATCCTTTTTACGATCAACAATCTCATGAAAATTACTATATTCAAAATTATTTGAGAGACCATGAATAATAATAATAGCAATGCCATATCTCTTAATTTATTTCTTCTAAATTATTCTTTATGATATAATATTGAGATTAGATCCCATATGATAAAATATTTGACAAATTAAAATTTGATATTAGTTAGACATATCATTAAGAGTAATTTTTAAATATTATAAATCAAATGTTTTTAGCATTTTTCTAATAATAATTTTATGACATACCCATAATGTCATAGGATATTTGACGTCAAAAGGTTACGTATCACAGTGATGGTCATGATGTGGTCATGATAGAATCAAGTGAGAATTGAAGAAAAACATAATAGGTAAAATTACATTAATGGTGTCGATATTTTACCCATTGTGTTATTTTAGTCTATATATTTTTAATCAGCGTATTTTTTACCTTTAATTTTAAATTTTGTGTTAATTTCATCCAATTGATTATCACTCTTTACATTTTTTTTATGAAAAATATGCACATAAGTGTCATGTGTCATAGTTTTCATAAAAAAAATACAAAGAGGGGTAATCAAGTAGACTTATAAACTTACTCAATTCAGTAAGTTAATCTCAACTAATTTAGTAATAATTTTTCTTAAAAAATACTAACGATATTATTAATTAGATTGAATTGACACAAAATTTAAAATTAAAAATCAAAATCGAATCAATTAAAATTACAGACACTAAAATATACAATCATCAAAATACAGGGACAGTCATCCTAAATTTTCCCAACATAATAAGCCGAGCCCAGTGAAAAGAGGAATCATATTCACATCC
Source organism: Camellia sinensis (assembly GCF_055761805.1). NCBI lineage: Eukaryota > Viridiplantae > Streptophyta > Magnoliopsida > Ericales > Theaceae > Camellia > Camellia sinensis. The sequence continues at coordinate 119,384,368 of NC_138966.1, forward strand.
TTCGAACCTTGACTTGCTCAAATGGTCATTATCAAAATCTCTGTATCATTGTATCATTTTTTGAATTGGGAACATCCAAATTTGCGTCCTAAAATGATAAGAGTTTTTTTCATAGATTTGATTCATATAAAATAGGGATATTTACCAATAAATTTTATCTCACAAACGAGTACTTCAATTAATACTATTTTTTTTAATTAATCTGTTAAGTCCTATTAGTCGAGAATTTCTTTCCATGTAGTCGTATTTTTTATTTTGGTAGTGTTTTGATAGACAACTATATCCTTTTATTAATGTGACATGTATAATGTGATATTCCAATGTGGCAGGTATTAATGTGGCACTCCAATGATTCCAAAAAAATAAAAACTTCTTAGTGTATTTTTCTCAAATGTGATAATGTGGCAAATATGATGTGACACTTCAAGATTTTTACTCCAAAAAAACTGAAAGCTCCTTCATGTATTTTTTTCAAATGTGACAACGTGATGGGTATGATATGACACTCTAAAAAAAATAAAAACTTCTTAATATGCTTTTCCAAATGTGAGAACGTGACAAGTATGATATGACACTCTAAAAAAAATAAAAACTCCTTAGTGTACTTTTTTCAAATGTGACAACATGAAGGATATGATGTGACACTTTAAAAAAATAAAAATAGTGTATTTTTTTTTCTAAATGTGACAATGTGGCGGGTATGATATGACACTAAAAAAAAAAAAAAACTCTTTAGTGTATTTTTTTCCAAATGTGACGTGTATAATGTGACACTTTAAAAAATTAAAAATTCTTTAATGTATTTTTTTCAAATATGATACTCCAACGTGACGGATATGATGTGATACTAAACAACTCCTTTATGTACTTTTTCTAAATGTGACACTCTAATGTGGCTGGCAATGAGCCATTACACATCTAAAATGACTAAATGGATCACACACAAAAAAAATATGAGACTATATGGATTATAAGTTCGAAATATGGAACTTATTGGTCAATCTCCCTAAAAAATATTACAATGAAATTCAGTAAATTAAAATTATAAAATTAATACATAGGGAGTAAGACTCACACGCAAATAGAGAGATTCAAACTATTGACATCCTAATGAGGGGCAAGAGTTTTGGCCAATCAAACTAACTCTGATGGTGATCCTAAAATGATAATTTTGAAAGTGCAATAAATGTTATTTTTTTATTGTTTATTGTTTTATTGCACGAGAGTATAATACAATGAGTATAACTATCTGTTGTGTCTTTTTTATTATTGTTATTATATAATTGGATGTCCGAACCAACTTACGTACAACTTGACTAATCATGGAGGACCAATCTCACCATTCACTTGCAAGGGCTTCATTTAAAGTCAAAATAGAAGGGCCCTATATGGTTTGGCCCCAAAAAACGGATTACAATAAGTATTGAACTTAAGAATTGGAGGAAGTACAATTCCAGACCCTAAGTTATACCCATTAAGCCAATCCCTTGAGGCTATCTGTTTTTCCTTATTACATAGCAGCCTTACGACACAGCTGGGGATATCGTCCCTATCAGTATAATCAAGCTTTGACTATATTTTTAGCCGAGTTTAAGGAATAATAAATTCAACATGTAACACTCGATTTATTTATTATTTATTTAAATAATAATAAACACCATGCTTGGTTTTGAGTATTCAAAAATAATTTTATGAGTTTTCAATTTGTAATTTTATATTTTTAATTATTTTTTAATATTTTAATCTTTAAAAAAAAAACTTTTAGATACACTTAATCTATATACCCAAAAAGTAAAAAAAAAATTGTACAAAAATCTTTTAAAAAGGGGGAGGGGGGAATTTTTTTTTTTTAAAAAATCTCTCATATTAAGCTTTTATAGCATAAAGACATGAAATATTTTTATAGTAGTTGGGGTAACTCAAATTTTTATAGAAAAATTTCAAAACAGAGAAATTTCGATCTAGAGAAATTTCGAAGCAAAGAAATTTCAATTTAGAGAAATTTCAAAACACAAATTTCTCTGGTTTGGAAATTTATCTAGTTTGAAATTTCTCTGTGTTTTGACCAATTTTCTAATTTGCTCACAATTTTCTCTGTATTTTGAATAATCCAGAGAAAATTACAGAGAAAATTGAACTACTCACAAATCAATTTTTCTATAATTTTTACAAGAAAACGCCATGTTAAGTTCATCAAAGAACTTAAAATACAAAATATAATTACAATTTTTAAAAATAGCAAACACTGCGCATTCTAAAAGATGAAAAATAAAATTAGAAATTAGAAATTCAGTGAAAATCAATGAGAGAACATCAAGGAAGGCACAGAGAAAATCAAGGAAGGCACAGAGAGAAAGAGAGTCCAATGTGTTCAGAGAAAATTATTCTAAAAGGGGATATCTTAGTGACAGAGAAAATTCATCTCAAAGGAAAAATTACACACAATGAGAGAACTAATCAGTGAAATCAAACAAATAACCTAAATTTGTGAGAGTTTAATGTTTTTAGAGAAAATTCAAATGTCAGAGAAAATTCAGCTCAAGGAACAATTAACCAGTAAAAATCAAACAAACAACACAAATTAGCGAGAGTTTAATATAGTTAGGGAAAATTAAAATGTTAGAGAAAATTGGAGAGAAAATCAAAGAGACAACTAATCATAGAAAATCAAGCAAGGCACATAAAGTAAAGTGAATCCAATGTGTTTAGAGAAAATTGTGATACAGAGAAAATTCATTTCAAGAGAAAAATTACACACAAGAACACAACTAACCAGTAAAAATCAAACAAGCAATATAATTTGATGGGTTAGGAAAAATTCAAATGCTAGAAAAAATCAATCAAAATTTCGGCCCAAACTCAGAGAAATTTCGACCAAACTAAGAAATTTTGCTCGACTCAGAGAAATTTTAACTCAACTCAGAGAAATTCAAATAAATTTCGAATTAGAAAAATTTGACCTAACTCATAGAAATTCAGATAAATTTCTTTGATTTTCTCTGTGTTTTGGAAATTTCTCTAGTTTGAAGAAATTTATCTGTGTATTATACAGAGAAGAGAGAAAAGAAAAAAAATGGAATAATTTTTGGTCAACCTTTTAATTCTTCCCTCTATAAAGGAAGTAATTCAACAAGTGATGCAAATATGTGTCTTACAAGTATAAATGTCGTCTATACAAAAAATAGGGACATGGTCACCAATATATTTGTCATTCAACTCTATATTCATTTTTAAGTACACTAAAGTCAAGAAAGAATATACACATAGACAACTATGGAAGCTTGAGGATGTCAAATTGTAAAAAAAGAGGCAGATAGCGGAGATATCATCGACTGCCATACCTAGTTTCTTACGTTTCCAAGCACAAATCGCGTGTTGAACTAATCTTTTAGCCGATTCTTCTCGAAACACCACCACATACATCAAACCTTCCTATATATATATATATATAGAGAGAGAGAGAGAGAGAGAGAGAGAGAGAGTGTGTGTGTGTGTGTGTGTGTGTGTGTGTGACAGTGAGTGAGTAAAAGCCCTAATCAAAGATTTGTAGTATGAACCAAAATTTACAGATATATATATAGAGAGAATACAGAGACGGAAGAGAGAGAGGAATAGAGGTTTGGTATATATATAGAGAGAGAGATGGTGTGATATATGGGTGTGGGTGAGGGACTTTAGGCTACAAAAAAAAAAAATACATATATTGTGAACCTCTCCCATTACTAAAAATTGGAGAAGGATGTTAGACCAATTTTCCCTAAAAACAATTTATTGAATATTTCAAAATACGAAAATGTATTCAATTTTTTTTTTATTTTTTCGTATTTGGTGAATTTTTTAAAGATTTTATTCATAAATATTTTACATTTTAAGTATATTTAGATTAAGTGTATATAAAAAAAAATTTACATAAACTATTTAAAAATATATAAAAATATAAAAAATAAAAAATCCAATTTTCTAGAACCAATTGTTTTATGAGCTAAGACTCCTTGTTAAATCTTTTGATAAAGCAAAAGGGAGACAACACCCATAAGGCACCACTTGCACCCCTTTTTATTTATTTTTTCTTATAAAACGATTATTTCAAAATAAAAATCAACCACAAAAATTTAAATCGTGATATAAAATAATAATTAAAAGCTTGATTGTTGCCTAAACACGTTAACTTCTACACTCAAACATACACCCGATGCACCATCTAAAAAATATATATATACACCCGATGTGACTCTCTTTAACATACGGTTCGTTTGTCAATTATACATTTTAAGTATTGTTTGGGGTGTTCTAAATATGTACACTTTTTGACTTTTTGAACTAAAAAGTTGAGAAAAAAATATGATTTTTTGGGTCAATTTTTTGACTTTTTATGAAAAAATGTGTATTAAAAAATTGTATAAATTAGTGTGTAGGAGAAGATTAGGAGTGTGAGTTGTACAGTCGTACTATCTGCGTAGCTGATTGATGCTAAGAAATGATTGGCTACTTTTCGAGCATTGCACTGGACGGTGCTGTTCGGCCCGTAGGGGCCATCACGGGTCCCGTTTTGATAAAGTCACCTTGATCGTAAAAAGTCACGGGCCATAACTCGTCGAGTACTATATGTCTGTAAAAAGTCACCTTGATCGGACATCGATAGCTATCTGATCAGAATAGTTTTTTTTAACCATTAACTATAACATCATCCATTTTTTTTATACAAAACTGATTGGATTATGTAGTTAGTGATATCCGATCATTGTGATTTTTTATAAACATATAGCACTTGATGAGTTCTACACATTTGTAGACGTCCCCGAACGTCCTGGGAGGGAATCCCCCGTTTTGTTCGTTTGGGGCTCACTACAATTCGGACTCAAATTGTCACGGTTTTTAATCTGATCTTGCAAAGTGCAATGCAAGACTGATAAATCACCAAAGAGTCCAAATCCGGCAAATCATTTTTGGAAAACAAATTTTTTAGAAAGAAGTGCCAAACATAGACTGCTTTGCCAGATACAGAGTCGCCACCCAAATATTTTATTTTTGGGGAATTTAGGAAACCTTGACTCGTTTGCCTAAGGCCACGTGTCCGTCATCACCAAAGTTGCCTCGGCTCGAAAACTTGGGTACGATTGGGAAGGTCACTTCGTGAGCACCCCCGCTTGCCCGATCAAAGATCGGCCTCTACTAACCATGATATCTAGTTTTGAAAACATTATGCGCTCTTATTTCGGTTATTAGCCTAGAATTACTATGTGATGCGCACAACATATAAGTATAGACTAGATTGCCTAATTTGGAACAAAGCATCCCATATCCGTTTGTTTGGAAATCGGTTTGAAATTTGCTACTCGTAAGTAGGCTAAAACATGGATTTCGACGAGTTGCTTCTACTCAAGCAATCCAACCTTCACCCACAGGCAACCAGACAGTTATATCACATAAGTACATAGCCTTATGGTAAGCATGCTATCATGGCTGTCACTCACACACATGCAAGGATGCTAAAGCATAAACGCTTACCGAGTATTCCAAGCCAAAACAGAAACTAGTTAGTAATCATATGCATGGTCCTAGTTCATGTTAAGATGGCTAATGCAACACATGCAAGATGCAACTAAGCTAGGCTCGGCTATTCTAAGATGGCATGTGATGATGCTACAGCTAACACGTATTCAACTTGGAATTGAAATACGATGTAGTTAGTATGATGCGCCGAGCCCGGTGCATGCAAGGCAAATGAATGGATGCAAACATGCGAGCATAAATATGCTAATTGAAACGTGCCCTAATCTAACCATCATAAGCTGGTAAATAAAAGGGAGAAAGACGTGGGGTTGGAAGACATACATCACACACACACACACACACACTTATTACAACATTGCCCTTGCTCGGAGGGTCCGAATAAATAATACAAACCAAATAAATAATTAATTACTCTAGCTAATTAAATATTACAAAATTTCTAATTAATTACAGGAGGAAGGTGGCCGCAGCCCCGCCTCGGAATGATGGGATGATGCATGCTCGATTTGCCTCGCCCGAAAACCCGTTGCCATGCCACAGTTGCCTCTGTTTACACGGCTTTGCATCTCTGAAGACTGCACAAGTCCCAAGGTTGGTTCTGGAACACTCCTTGAACACTGTGGGATGTTATCGGCCAAGAGAGATGGTCACTGGCTATGGAAAAGTGGTCATCGACCAGTTGTGAGGCTCTCGGCCAACAATGCATGGCTGGCCGGCACTGAATGCGGTCGGTCGGCCATTTCTTCCTGCAGAACCCTGTTTGGCAGCAGCAGAGGACAGACAAGGCATGACAATGCATTTCTAAAGCAAATGTTTGCACAACCACCCTCCCCATCATGTTATGGACTCAAGGGAGTGTGGCCCTCGGTCCTCGGGCCACCAATCATGTATTTCAATACATGATGGCCCGAGAAGCCAAAGTGTGCAATTTCAATATCAAATGAAATGCACACAAAACAAACAAGACGCCTCCAACCTCTATCATGGTTTGATCAAGAGGCAAGAGATGCATGATATGCTATGCAACCTAAGCATGCGAGCTAAGTATGCAACATGAACATGTGGACAAACATGCAAACATGCAAGCATATGACAATATTCAAACAATGAGCATGCAAGACATGATGCAACCAAAGCATGCAAACATGAAGCAATGTAACAACATTTTAGCAACATGCAAAAGATGGACTTAAACTAATATGGACAAGCCTCAGCCATGTCTAAATCAGTGGCCATATGAGATGAGAACAAGGCCCAAGATTCATGCAAACAAGCAAAATGCAAGGGCTCCAAGCCTAAGGCACAAAATGCAACTTTCCAAGAGCAATGCAAGGATGAAACATGGCATACAATGGCATACATTCCAACTCTGAAATGGCATACTAAATGATTCCAAAATGACTCCGAAGCATGCAAACACTCATGCTATACATGCTAGAAGGCTCAAACACCAAAGACTAGTGAAGTGCATTACACTATAGTCATGCAAAGCTATGTTCAAATGATGAAACCAACCCCAAACAGACCTTATGCAACCCTAAAACAGTCCCAAAATGATATGAGATGGTGGCTCGAAATGCATTTAAATGAAGCTCATGCAAAGGCTCATAAATAGGGCATACAAGCACAACTCTCAAACACATTTAAAGCATGGAAAATAGGAGAGTATGGCACAACTATAAGCTCTAAAATATCATACACAATGATACTAAAACATGCTGTAACACGTCCGCGAGGGACCCCGCTACAGTTTGGACTCGATTTGTGTCACGGTTCTTAATCTTGAACCAAAGAGTCCAAATCTGGAAAATTGTTTTGAGAAACAGATTTTTTTGAAAAGAAGTGCCAAACATGGACTGCTTTGCCAGATACAGAGTCGCCACCTAAATATCTTTTATGGGGGAATTTAGGAAACCTTGACTCGGCGCCAAAGGCCACGTGTCCGTCATCACCAAAGTTGCCTCGGCTCGGGAACTTGGGTACGATCGGGGAAGGTCAGCTATGAGCACCCCCTCTCGCCCGATCCGAAGATCGGCCTCTACTAACCGTGATATCCGTTTTTGAAAACGTTATGTGTTCTTATTCTGGTTATTATCCTAGAATTACTATGTTGTGCGCACAACAAACAAGTATAGACCAAATCGCCTAAATTGGAACAAAACATTTCATGCTTGTTTTGAAAATGGTTTGCTACTCGCAAGTAGGCTAAAATGTAGGTTTTGCCACCCTCGAGTGGGCTTTTAGAAAAGATGGTTTTGCCACTATCTAGTGGGCTTAAAACTCACAGTTTTAATGAATTATCCCAATTTAAGCAATTCGACCTTCATCCACAGGCATTCAAACAGTTTATCACGTAAGCATCTAGCCATATGGTAAGCATGCTGTCATGATAGCATTCACACGCATGCGGTATGCTAAAGCATAAAAGCTCACTTAGTACTCCAAGCCAAAACAGAAACCAGTTAGTAATCACATGCATGATCCTAGTTCATATTTGAAATGGCTAATGCAACACATGCAAAGATGCAATCTAAACAGGCTCAGCTATCCTAAACATGGCATGTGAAATGCTGCAAATACTCAACTTGGAATTGAAATACGAGTGCAGTTAGCATGATGTACCGAGCCTGGTGCATACAAGACAAATGTATGAATGCACGCATGCAAAGCATAAGGTATGCTAATTTAAATATGCCCTAGTCTACCATCATAAGCAGGTAAATAAAAGGGAAGAAAGACGTGGGGTTGGAAGACATACACCCACTCACGCACACTTATTACACAATTGCCCTCACTCGGAGGGTACAAATAAATATTACAGTTCGAATAACAAATACATTAATTATTACAGAATTTCTAATTAATTAATAGAAAGAATGCAAAAAAAAAAAAGGAGAAATGGTGGCCACAGCCTCCGCCTCGGGATGCGCGAATGATGCATGCTCGAAACCCGGCTCTCCCGGAAAGCCCGCACTATACCATTGCTGCCTCTGTTTTTACTGCCTTGCTTCTCTGAAAAATGCCAAAATTCTAGGACAGGTTCCTTGCACACTGAAGAATACCACTGGCTGGAGGAAGTTCCCACCGGCAGTGCATAACTTCCATCGCCAGCTGATTGAATCATCGGCCATTCACAAATGGCCGGTCGGCACTGAAATATGCCGGTCGGCAGAAACTTCCTGCAGGAGACAATTTTGACAGCAACAGAGGACAGACAGCATATGGCATGGGATTTCAGGCATGTGTATGCATGGACACACTCCCTATCATGTAATGGACTCAAGGGAGCATGGCCCTCGACCCTCGGGCCACCAATCACGCATTTCGATGCATGATGACCAAAGAGTCAAGTATGCATTTCAATGTCAAATGCAATGCACACAAAACATACAAGGGACCCAACCTCAATCATGGTTGGTCAAGAGGCGAGGCAATGCACAACAATGCACATGCGACCTAAGCATGCAAGCAAACATACAAACATGCAATACAACTACATGGCACACACAATGCTAACAACATAACATGCACAACGCATTGAAACATGGCATACACAGTGCAAGATGGACTTGCACCAATGTGAGTGGACCTCAGCCACACCCACATCAGTGACCATCAGATGAAAACAAGACAACTCGAAATGCGTGCACGCGTGCATGCAAACCGAGGACCGACCCTCAGGCATCGAAATGCCACTCTAATGGGACATGGCAAAGACATGGAATATGATATGCAAACATGCAAAAATTAGTAGAAAAATGAGGGGGGCAAAACAGCCCCGAAACAAGGCGAAATGACACCCGATGCATGGAATTTCTCCCGAAATGCAAAATTAGGTACATGAAATGGCTTACAGCTATACAAAGCATGCACTATTCGATTATGACATGTGAAGACAGATTCTAGGCAGCCCCAAGATAAGCATTTTTACAGTTCAAAGCATAGCCAAACAGTAATCACAAGTGGGGCTAAATTATCATACAAAAATGGCTCCGCAAGGGAGGCAATGAAGCAAGTGGTAGATGCAAAGCCCAAACAGAAAAAGACTCTTCTACAACCCTGAAGAGGGACCAAAAATATTACTACTTACAGTTTATGGTAACCTCCAAAACAATATACAGGTATGCTCAAAATGCCATGCAAGGTAGGGCCCAAAAGAGGTCAAAACACAAAGTATACAAAACATTCATCAAACAGACAAAGACCCTTAATGAAACATGACAAGGGGGTCAAAATAAGACTGTTTTCAGTTCTGAAAAGAGCCCAAAAACAGAAGTATCCGAGGCTAATAAATCATGCGAAAATGAGGCAAAAACATGGATTTCAAAGCAAGTAGCACATGGTGTATCTAAACAGTGATGAGCCCTTCTTCAATGTTGAAGAAAGGCTCAAAACAAGCTCATTTACAGTTTATGACATGCCCCAAAACAGATTACACATAGGCCAAAAATAGCATGCAAGATTGGAGCCTAAAGGAGAGATAAAGAAGGAAGTGCAAGATGAGGACCTCAAATGACAAAATTCCCTTAATGAAACATGAAATAGAGCTCAAATAAAGGGTAATTTCAGTTTTGGTCGGAGCTCAAAACAGCAAGAAAAAGGGGCTTAGATATGAAGCAAGGCAAGGCTAGAAAAAAGGGAATGAAGACTTACCCTTGAAGAGCAGCAATGCAGCAGCCTTTGATCCAAGAAAAGGAGTTCCTAACCTCTGAAAATTAGCCTCAAATGGTTGGAATGGAGGATGGAGGCCTTGTGCTATGGGTTGGTGTGTAAATGGCCAAGGATAATGGACTTTAGAGCTTGGAAGAGGGAGATGTATGGAGGATTGTATGTAATGCTCTAGCTGGTTTTTCTAACCCAGTATAAGGAAGATGAGAGCTTCCTTTATAGAGCCAAGGGAGTAAGACTTCTCTTAGAAGCTTCAAACTAAGAGCAAAGATCCTCCATACACGTGTATGGAGGATCCAGTCTGTGCCCTCCAGCTGGCACAGCTGGCATCCACTCAATCTGTAGAATACTCCGGAAGGTCGTCGGCCAGCAAAAATGGCCGGTCAGCACAATAAATTGCCGGTCGGCACAATAAATTGCCAGTCGGATAAATAGATTGCCGACAGATGCTGCCAAGGTCAAAAAAAGGCCGGTGGGTGTCTAAATTGAAGTCCCGGAAGTTAGCTTTCAAATGGCGCAAACCTTGCATTAAAATTCCTCCTGTGGAAAAAGTTATGCCCATTTTGGTGAAGCCGCGCAGATTCGATCCAACCGGGATGATGCCCAACTTCAGCTGCTCATATCTCCCCCACCCAGACTTGGATTTAAGAGATTCTTGAGTGAAAAATGAAGCCCCGGAAGTAAGCTTTCCAACGGTGGTGGCCTCATAGCTAAAATCCAAGTATGAAAATGAATAAGCCCAATTCAGCGAGGGCTGCTCAACTCTCTCTTACCCCGATTCAAGCCGAATTTCTCCCAAACTAGTTTTCTCCTCTCCTTTCCTCTATTTTTCAACTACAAACCCCTAAACAAAGTGTTTTGAAATATTTTTCAAAGATTTCATCTCTCTTTCATTCATTTCCACTTCGTCCCTGCTCGGTTTACCGAAAAGCGCAACGTTTGACAAAATGCGAGCCTCGGAACATCGCAGAAACTTTATTTCAAAAATGTTTTGAAAGAGAGGGTTTTAAGGTCTAAAAACCATTCAAAATAGTTTTGATCCAAAAGGGGTGTGAAGTTGGGATTTGGCTCTCTCCTTGCCGAAGAGATTGAACCTTTGCCCTGCACACCTTTCTCCACCAAGTAAAACATCAGTAACGCCCAAGTCTTATGGGCTGTCAAAAATGGGGTGTCTACAGTTGCCCCTCTTTGACAAAACTTGGAAGTCATAAGAATGACGGGAGTAAATGTCAAAGCCCAGAGACAACCTATTTTTGACAAGGCTGAAGACTTGGACAAACAAACAAAATACAAATGAATGAATGGTTGTGCCCGCAGGCTGCCTACGTATCCCTTTGCAAGGAATCAAACCAGCGTAGTTCAGGGGCAGGATGCAAATGATATGAAAGAAGACTTTGACAATTGGACTTATACGCTACGCGAAGCCGGTTTGTATTCAAAACAATGCAATGTACTAACAAGTACAAGTGAGGTGCGCAAGATAACGCGATAGGATGCCTGCAAAATGCAAGTAAGGTGCACAAAACAGTGCGATGCCCAAGAAAGCGTGAGTGATTTGAAATACACAAGACAGTGCGAGTGATTTGAAATACACAAGACAGTGCGAGTGATTGAGGTGCGTAAAATAGCGCGAAATGTAAACTGCACAAAACAGTGCGATGCACAAAATAGCACGAATGTAAACTGCACAAAACAGTGCGATGCGCAAAATAGCGCGAATGATAAATTGCACAAAACGGTGCGATGCGCAAAATAGCGCGAGTGATTTCGAAATGCACAAGACAGTGCGATACGCTAAACAGCGCAAATGATAAACTGCACAAAACAGTGCGATTGAGGTGCGCAAAATAGCGCGAATGTAGCTGCACAAAATAGTGCGATGCGCAAAATAGCACGAATGTAAACTGCACAAAACAGTGCGATGCGCAAAATAGCGCGAATGATAAACTGCACAAAATAGTGCGATGCACAAAATAGCGCGAGTGATTTCGAAATGCACAAGACAGTGTGATACGCTAAACAGCGCAAATGATAAACTGCACAAAATAGTGCGATTGAGGTGCGCAAAATAGCGCGAATGTAGCTGCACAAAACAGTGCGATATGCAAAATAGCGCGAGTGATTTGAAGTGCACTAAACAGTGTGATACGCTAAACAGCGCGATTGATTTGAAATGCACTAAACAGTGCGATACGCTAAACAGCGCGATTGAAATGCACTAAACAGTGCGATACGCTAAATAGCGCGAGTGATTTTGAAATGCACAAGACAGTGCGATACGTTAAACAGCGCGATTGATTTGAAATGCACTAAACAGTGCGATACGCTAAACAGCGCGATTGATTTGAAATGCACTAAACAGTGCGATACACTAAACAGCGCGATTGAAATGCACTAAACAGTGCGATACGCTAAACAGCGCGAGTGATTTTCAAATGCACAAGACAGTGCGATACGCTAAACAGCGCGAGTGATTTTCAAATGCACAAGACAGTGCGATACGCTAAACAGCGCGATTGAAATGCACTAAACAGTGCGATACGCTAAACAGCGCGAGTGATTTTGAAATGCACAAGACAGTGCGATACGCTAAACAGCGCGATTGAAATGCACTAAACAGTGCGATACGCTAAACAGCGTGAGTGATTTGAAATGCACTAAACAGTGCGATACGCTAAATAGCGCGATTGAAATGCACTAAACAGTGCGATACGCTAAACAGTGCGAGTGATTTGAAATGCACTAAACAGTGCGATACGCTAAATAGCGCGATTGATTTGAAATGCACTAAACAGTGCGATACGCTAAACAGCGCGATTGATTTGAAATGCACTAAATAGTGCGATACACTAAACAGCGCGATTGAAATGCACTAAACAGTGCGATACGCTAAACAGCGCGAGTGATTTTCAATGCACAAGACAGTGCGATACGCTAAACAGCGCGATTGAAATGCACTAAACAGTGCGATACGCTAAACAGCGCGATTGAAATGCACTAAACAGTGCGATACGCTAAACAGCGCGAGTGATTTGAAATGCACTAAACAGTGCGATACGCTAAACAGCGCGATTGAAATGCACTAAACAGTGCGATACGCTAAACAGTGCGAGTGATTTGAAATGCACTAAACAGTGCGATACGCTAAATAGTGCGATTGATTTTGAAATGCACAAGACAGTGCGATACGCTAAACAGCGCGATTGATATGCAATGCACAAAATAGTGCGATACGCTAAATAGCGCGATTGATTTTGAAATGCACAAGACAGTGCGATTGAGATACAACCACAAGATGCACACGACAGTGCTAGTGAGATACAAAGTGTAAGTGCACAAGATAGTGCGAGTGAATGCATGTTCTATGCAAATGAGGTGCATTTTCTATGCAAGTATGGAATAGTGCATTTTCTATGCAAAAGATACGAGCATTTTCTATGCAAGAAACAGGAGCATATTCTATGCAATATTGAAAGCATATTTTATGTAGAATCGAAAGAAAACATATTCTATGCAATGGAAGGGCATCAAACATGTACTATGGTGCCTCCGATTTACCTTTCGGAGGACTTGGCAATACGCTCAGCTCAAAAGGGGACACCCTGTTTATATTGGCGAGAGATAACATCTGCTGCTGCTTTAATTGTCATTCTGACTTGAAGCAGGCTTACACTTGGGGTCAAGATACACTCATACTCCAGAGAAATGGCGAGGTCTGGGAAGGTGCACCTGAAATGCAGTCTTGGATCTTGCCAAAGCTGGAACACCCTAAGATGCTCCAAATTTTCTTTTTTTCTTTTGCTTTGCAGTCTGGAACCTACATAGCTTCAGATAGGCCCTTGTTCTACTGTTCACACTTATTGGGGGTGGACCCTGCAGTTTTATGAAAGAACAAATACTGTTTTGCACAAATGTGGAGAATGGCACAGCACTCTGAGCACAAGATGATTTTTTTGGAAATTGAGAAATGAGTTCTTAACTAGGTATTGAGCCGACAACTGGCCACAGCCAAAACGACTCGACAAGGGAAAAACAAAGGTAAACAACCTAAACACATCGAGTAACACTCGAAGCGACTCAAAACAAGAATCGAGACAGACAAAATAAAACACAAGGCTCAAATGTGCACATGGAGCCTGTTTCCCCGGGTATTGTTTCCCACCCTTTCTCATTTGTGATTCTCACATCGCTCGGCCCTCAGGCTCTGTTTTTCTGAAAAAGCCCTTTTCTCACTTTTTCTCTCAGCGCACATCTCTCTATTCTTTAATCTCTCATTTTTCATCCCTCCCCAGGGTGGTTGATAAATAAACAGGAAGTTGCGGGTTCTTGCCCAATGCCGTTAGCTCACGGCTATTTCTTCTGGCAGGTAGAGTGCCCTTCTGGCAAGTATGTTGACGACCGGGGCGGGGGGAGACAGAACGCCTGGCTCAACTGTGCCCCTAGTTCATCATTTTGACCATTTTTTTCGTTTTTGCTTTCTACTAAAACAGTTTTGATCAAAATGAGAGTCGGATTAACCTACTTGTTCGATTTTTGATTTGAAAGCCATGCAAGTCAGGCTGTGAGCACTGAAAATTTTTCCTTTTTGGGTCCAAGAAATGGTCCAGTTTTGGAAAAGATGGAATAATTTTCGAGAGATCAGTCAACCTCAATAAAAATTCTCAAAAATTATTTTTGCAAACGGCCAATGCTCAACAAGCACGGAACCTACTCTTGAGATGCGTAACTTCAGATCCGAAGGAAAATTGCCCCTTGCTTGAAAAGAGCTGCACGGCAACGGAAAGTTGCCCCTTGTTTGAATGGCACCGCGGCACACTGTATGGCAACGGAAAGTTGCCCCTTGTTTGGATGGCATCGCAGCGCATTGCAATCAGTCCTCAGAGTAACGATGACAACCGAACTCTCGGATATAGAGAAGGCAAAGATGATCAAAACCATTACATGGACACAGTTGATTTTGAAGTGTTATACGGCTGGACTTCGGAATGAAGTTGCCTACGTATCCCAAAGATGAGAATCAAGCCTTACGTAGTTCGGGGTTAAGGTACACTCGGGTATCTAACCTCTCCTTTTGCGCTCTAACTTTTGCCAAGGCCGCCCTTCCGAGTTTTCAACCTTGCGAGCTCTATTCTTCTTTTCTTTTCAATTCTTTTAATTTTTTTTTTCTTTTCTTTTCTTTCTTTTTATTTCTTTTTTGTTCTTCTTTTCTTCATTTCTTTTTTGTTCTTTTCCTTTTTTTCTTGCTCTAACTTTTGCCTGGGTCGCCCTTTCGGGTTTTCGGCCTAGCAAGCCTTTCAAAGGGTAAAAGTGTAACAAGTCCATGCCAAATGGTTTTAGGGTTTTGAAGCCATCCGTATCCAGGAGAGTGGCTGTTGTATTGATTTACTGAAGGATCCATCTTAGGCTCTTTGAGCATATCTGACATTTTTGCCCCTAGTTTGAGGAGGGGCTTCTGATCTAGCTTTACAAGCTTCCTTTGATATGATCTTCTTGATCTGACTTTGGTGCCTCTTGTTCGAGGGCTGCTTCAAAATGGCCACACCGGCCTCATGTTGTGGTTGACCGTTGAACGTTCTGAACTCAGGTTCAAGGTTTGAAAGTGAAGGGTCGAATCTCGAGGCTGAGAGCGATCCTAAGCTGCATAATCTCAAGAGCGATCCCACACAAGTCTTCGCAGAACCGCGCAAAATATTTTTTGAAATTTTTTTAGAAAGCGACAAATCGCTCGCGCCGAAGACAGTGTAGAACCAATCTGGATCAAGCCAGGGTCCTTCTCAGCACTCACATTAACAAGCATGATCTCAATCATTAAGGGCTTAGCATGCCTCTCTTTTTCTCAATTGATCAAGTTTTGCAAAACCTGAGGAATTCCTTCCTCTTCGTTTTTATCACAATGTTTCGAAAAAAGTTTTGAAAAACTTAGGTCATTACAATGACTTCAAGGCACAGAAAAGACACAGCTTCTAGTCAAATACAGCCATCTTATTTAGAATTTCTGGCATAACTGGCACATGGCAGAAGCAAACACAAGAGTGCGAAAATCACTGCTGTTTCATTCAGATCTGTTGGTGTAACTGGCTCCTCGGCCGAAACAGACTCCAAAGAAAGCAAAAAAAGACAAACACAAAACAAGCAAGTGATGTTCGAGGTAATACCCCCGAAATCACCCGACTCTAACAAAACAGGACTGACTCGACACAACAAGACAGACCCGACTGACTCAGTGTGAAAAGACTGATTCAATACAAAACAACAAAACTGACCCAATACCCAAGTCAGAAAGTACCAAAACTAGTGTTCGCACATTGCTCAAAACTGTGCTTATCAAACGCCACATCTGAAGTAAACTGAGCGCCGCCCGCAGGTGGTTCATCCCCCGATCGCACCGCATTATCCCCCAGGTTCACTGATCCAATGACGATAGACTTTGTTGAGTGGGTGCGACGATGACCTTATTGTCAATCAGATCTTGTATTTCGTGGCGAAGACGGAAACAACCATCAGTGACATGGCCAACTTGCTGATGAAAGGCACAGTACTTGGTCGGATCATGGGAGTGAGGAAGTTTATCTGGCAGTGGTCGCAGCTCCAAGGGTTTCAAATCCCCCTCTCTAATCAAGATCCTAAAGGCCGCTGATAGAGACATGTACAGTGGTGCGAACACCCTCTGGCCTCGAGGTGGGTATTTTGAGGTTTGTGGAGTTTTGCTGGATGCACCAGCAAAGGGATTGGCAGGCGTTGACTGGGTTTGCTGATCGTTTCCGAGCACGAGATTAGGGTTGAAAGGAACATTCCTCGTACAAAGGCCCTTCTCCTGGCTTGCCCCTTGATTCAGACTGCTCTCATTCTGAGTGGCGAAAGTGTCATCCACAGTTTTTGTAACAACTGCGAGGACTTGCTCTTTGTTCAGTCCCTCAGCTTTCAAAGCCTCAATATCCCACCGAAGGTGTTCATGGGGACCAATGCCTGCCCCTACCTTGTTCTTACCACTTGCCTCCATTTTGTCAAGGGAGTGGCCTTCTTCCAATGCAACTCGTCCCGAGGTTGGGGAGCCTTTAAACATGAACTCCCTGGTATGTGATGTAGTTGACAATGGGGCCAAAACCCCAAAGGCCAAATCTGCCACAGTTCTCTGAAGGTCTTCAATCATTTTCAATAGCTCAGAAGTAGTGGGTTCATGGGTTTGAGATGATTGGGGTTCAGATGCACCCATCATGCATAAGTCCATGCTTTCTGGGATAAAAACCTCAGGCTTGGGTAGATGGGCCGGGGTGATGTATACGCTGGGGTCATAAGGGACGGCCAGTGTGTGGATCAGATTGAGATGTGGATGAGGTACTTGGTCATCGGGGACTGAAGGTGGAGCTATCGTCCGGTTGTCGATGAGATTTTGGACCTCATGACGAAGGCGGTAGCAACGGTCGGTGCCATGACCGCGCTGTTGATGGTACATACAGTACTTGGAGGGATTATGTCTGGCTGGAAGTGGGTCAGGCAGAGGTTGAGGATCGAGGGGTTTGAGATGCCCTCTTTCCATCAAGGCTTTTAGTGCGCTAGTCAGGCTCATATAGAGGGGAGTGAAAGTTCTGCCCTGAGCTCGGGCTGGGCCGGCTGTTTGTAGGCTTGGTTTGGCAAAAGGGTTGGCTGTGGTGACTGCATTGATCTCGGTGGGTTTGGGAATGACGCTACTACCAGCATTGGTACTCCCTGCAATCGCCCTCCTTGTCGGTTCACTTGTTCTGGGAATGATCCCGTTGTTGAACGCATTCTCGACCTGAACCCCCAGTTCATGCAAACTTTTGAAAGTGAATAGTGGAGCGACTATCAACTTTTGCAACATATCGTGCTCGAGGTTTCGCACCATCATCTGCACTTGATCCCTCTCGGAAGGCCGATCTGTCATCTGTGCTGCCTTTGCTCTCCATCTTGCGACAAATTCCACAAAAGGCTCTGTTGGGTTCTGGCGGGTGGTTTCAAGCTCTTGCACGGTCATTTCAACTTGGGTATTGTAGGAATACTGATCAACAAAGGCCTCAGCCAATTCTTCCCAGTCTTGCTTCACTTTATCTTCCAACTTAGCGTACCAAGTGGCTGCTACACCCGACAGGGTTCTTCCATACAGAGAGAGTTTCTGTGGCTTAGTCAGTCCCATCGGCTTTAAGACATCCAAGAAAAGTCGGACATATACCATTGGATCTCTAGACCCGTCGAAACGGTCAATATATGGCATTTTGAATCTGTCTGGGAGCCGTACGGCAGCCTTGGTGTGCCCATCCTCAATGTCGGGAATGGAGTTAAGGCCCTGTGCCTTTTTGAATTGCTTCTCAAGGTTCGCAATCTTCACTGCAGTCGGATTGAGCTCATTAACATCAAGGGAATAAAGCCTTTCATTAGGCTGCACCAGGGGTCTGAGCACCTGAGCTTGAGTCAACCTTGCTCAAGGATTCGGACACTGCAAATCTTCAACTGGCGGAAGTGGGTCAAAGTTTGGCTGGGGTCCCAAAGCTGGATGTGAGGCAGATGCCCCAGATGGACGCTGCATTTCAATACTGGTTTCAGCTTGCATGGTAGTTCCCTGATTTAACGCTGCTATCACAGCCACAAATTCTTCCGAACCCTGGGCCATCATGGTCTGCTGAGTCTGAACAAAGGTGATGTGACTGGCGACTGACGGATCAGATGAACCGGTGAGCCCTGACTGGCCTTTCTTTGCCTTGCCTCAGCGAAAGAACACTGGTTGCCCTTGAATTGAATTTCTGACCTAACAAAGTCTATCAACACTAGTCCAATGTACCCCGGGGATATCGGAGCCTTCTGAAGCTTTAGTTCCAGGACTACCTTACAAAAGAGAAAACAGACAACATCTCAGCACAATTTCACTGGAACGGATTTGAGCATACTAGGATGAATGTACTCAATACTGATCACTGTTTCCCGAATATCTGCCTGTAAATTGATACCCTCAGGTAAAACTGATTTCCCAAATACTGATGCTGATGCCCACAGGCCTGATGCCCAGACTTGCAAACTGGTATATGCATTCCTATAGAGATACACTCTAAAAGCACATAGCAAGTAAAGAGAGCCAAAACACCCCTATGTTGGGGTAGGGTTTCCCTGTCCTATTTTGTCAGGAGCTAGGGTTTTACTATGCAGGCAGCGGTTTTCAAACAACCTAACATCGGGTAAGCAGCCTGTCCTAACTTGGAATGGTCACTATGGATCCGAATATGCACTAGGTCGAATGGTCGAAAAGGGTGCCTCGGTAAAACCGGGGTTTGTGTTCCCATGCTGTCAGAGCCCATAACCGGTCAGCCTTATGGTCATGCCTTGACAAGACAAGCCTCCAGCAAACCATTCAGGAATGGCAGATGGCAAACACGGTGTCCTAGGCGCACCAATGCACATGCAATGCAAAGAGACACATGAATGAAATCAAAACAGGACATCACGAGTTCGAGTCAAGCTCTCTAACATCCCCAGCAGAGTCGCCAGAAACTGTAACACGTCCGCGAGGGACCCCGCTACAGTTTGGACTCGATTTGTGTCACGGTTCTTAATCTTGAACCAAAGAGTCCAAATCTGGCAATCGTTTTGAGAAACAGATTTTTTTGAAAAGAAGTGCCAAACATGGACTGCTTTGCCAGATACAGAGTCGCCACCTAAATACTTTTTATGGGGGAATTTAGGAAACCCTGACTCGGCGCCAAAGGCCACGTGTCCGTCATCACCAAAGTTGCCTCGGCTCGGGAACTTGGGTACGATCGGGGAAGGTTAGCTATGAGCACCCCCTCTCGCCCGATCCGAAGATCGGCCTCTACTAATCGTGATATCCGTTTTTGAAAACGTTATGTGTTCTTATTCTGGTTATTATCCTAGAATTACTATGTTGTGCGCACAGCAAACAAGTATAGACCAAATCGCCTAAATTGGAACAAAACATTTCATGCTTGTTTTGAAAATGGTTTGCTACTCGCAAGTAGGCTAAAATGTAGGTTTTGCCACCCTCGAGTGGGCTTTTAGAAAAGATGGTTTTGCCACTATCTAGTGGGCTTAAAACTCACAGTTTTAATGAATTATCCCAATTTAAGCAATTCGACCTTCATCCACAGGCATTCAAACAGTTTATCACGTAAGCATCTAGCCACATGGTAAGCATGCTGTCATGATAGCATTCACACGCATGCGGTATGCTAAAGCATAAAAGCTCACTTAGTACTCCAAGCCAAAACAGAAACCAGTTAGTAATCACATGCATGATCCTAGTTCATATTTGAAATGGCTAATGCAACACATGCAAAGATGCAATCTAAACAGGCTCAGCTATCCTAAACATGGCATGTGAAATGCTGCAAATACTCAACTTGGAATTGAAATACGAGTGCAGTTAGCATGATGTACCGAGCCTGGTGTATGCAAGACAAATATATGAATGCACGCATGCAAAGCATAAGGTATGCTAATTTAAATATGCCCTAGTCTACCATCATAAGCAGGTAAATAAAAGGGAAGAAAGACGTGGGGTTGGAAGACATACACCCACTCACGCACACTTATTACACAATTGCCCTCACTCGGAGGGTACAAATAAATATTACAGTTCGAATAACAAATACATTAATTATTACAGAATTTCTAATTAATTAATAGAAAGAATGCAAAAAAAAAAAAGGAGAAATAGTGGCGACAGCCTCCGCCTCGGGATGCGCGAATGATGCATGCTCGAAACCCGGCTCGCCCGGAAAGCCCGCACCATACCATTGCTGCCTCTGTTTTTACTGCCTTGCTTCTCTGAAAAATGCCAAAATTCTGGGACAGGTTCCTTGCACACTGAAGAATACCACCGGCTGGAGGAAGTTCCTACCGGCAGTGCATAACTTCCATCGCCAGCTGATTGAATCACCGGCCATTCACAAATGGCCGGTCGGCACTGAAATATGCCGGTCGGCAGAAACTTCCTGCAGGAGACAATTTTGACAGCAACAGAGGACATACAGCATATGGCATGGGATTTCAGGCAAGTGTATGCATGGACACACTCCCTATCATGTAATGGACTCAAGGGAGCATGGCCCTCGACCCTCGGGCCACCAATCACGCATTTCGATGCATGATGACCAAAGAGTCAAGTATGCATTTCAATGTCAAATGCAATACACACAAAACATACAAGGGACCCAACCTCAATCATGGTTGGTCAAGAGGCGAGGCAATGCACAACAATGCACATGCGACCTAAGCATGCAAGCAAACATACAAACATGCAATACAACTACATGGCACATACAATGCTAACAACATAACATGCACAATGCATTGAAACATGGCATACACAGTGCAAGATGGACTTGCACCAATGTGAGTGGACCACAGCCACACCCACATCAGTGGCCATCAGATGAAAACAAGACAACTCGAAATGCGTGCACGCGTGCACGCAAACCGAGGACCGACCCTCAGGCATCGAAATGCCACTCTAATGGGACATGGCAAAGACATGGAATATGATATGCAAACATGAAAAAATCAGTAGCAAAATGAGGGGGGCAAAACAGCCCCGAAACAAGGCGAAATGACACCCGATGCATGGAATTTCTCCCGAAATGCAAAACTAGGTACATGAAATGGCTTACAGCTATACAAAGCATGCACTATTCGATTATGACATGTGAAGACAGATTCTAGGCAGCCCCAAGATAAGCATTTTTATAGTTCAAAGCATAGCCAAACAGTAAGCACAAGTGGGGCTAAATTATCATACAAAAATGGCTCTGCAAGGGAGGCAATGAGCAAGTGGTAGATGCAAAGCCCAAACAGAAAAAGAATCTTCTACAACCCTGAAGAGGGACCAAAAATATTACTACTTACAGTTTATGGAAACCCCCAAAACAATATACAGGTATGCTCAAAATGCCATGCAAGGTAGGGCCCAAAAGAGGTCAAAACACAAAGTATACAAAACATTCATCAAACAGCCAAAGACCCTTAATGAAACATGACAAGGGGGTCAAAATAAGACTGTTTTCAGTTCTGAAAAGAGCCCAAAAACAGAAGCATCCGAGGCTAATAAATCATGCGAAAATGAGGCAAAAACATGGATTTCAAAGCAAGTAGCACATGGTGTATCTAAACAGTGATGAGCTCTTCTTCAATGTTGAAGAAGGGCTCGAAACAAGCTCACTTACAGTTTATGACATGCCCCAAAATAGATTACACATAGGCCAAAAATAACATGCAAGATTGGAGCCTAAAGGAGAGATAAAGAAGGAAATGCAAGATGCGGACCTCAAATGACAAAATTCCCTTAATGAAACATGAAATAGAGCTCAAATAAAGGGTAATTTAAGTTTTGGTCGGAGCTCAAAACAGCAAGAAAAAGGGGCTTAGATATGAAGCAAGGCAAGGCTAGAAAAAAGGGAATGAAGACTTACCCTTGAAGAGCAGCAATGCAGCAGCCTTTGATCCAAGAAAAGGAGTTCCTAACCTCTGAAAATTAGCCTCAAATGGTTGGAATGGAGGATGGAGGCCTTGTGCTATGGGTTGGTGTGTAAATGGCCAAGGATAATGGACTTTAGAGCTTGGAAGAGGGAGATGTATGGAGGATTGTATGTAATGCTCTAGCTGGTTTTTCTAACCCAGTATAAGGAAGATGAGAGCTTCCTTTATAGAGCCAAGGGAGTAAGACTTCTCTTTGGAGCTTCAAACTAAGAGCAAAGATCCTCCATACACGTGTATGGAGGATCCAGTCTGTGCCCTTCAGCTGGTACAACTGGCATCCACTCAATCTGTAGAATACTCCGGAAGGTCATCGGCCAGCAAAAATGGCCGGTCCGCACAATAAATTGCTGGTCGGCACAATAAATTGCCGGTCGGATAAATAGATTGCCGACAGATTCTGCCAAGGTCAAAAAAAGGCCGGTGGGTGTCCAAATTGAAGCCCCGGAAGTTAGCTTTCCAATGGCGCAAACCTTGCATTAAAATTCCTCCTGTGGAAAACGTTATGCCCATTTTGGTGAAGCCGCACAGATTCGATCCAACCGGGATGATGCCCAACATCAGCTGCTCATATCTCCCCCACCCGGACTTGGCTTTAAGAGATTCTTGAGTGCAAAATGAAGCCCCGGAAGTAAGCTTTCCAACGGTGGTTGCCTCATAGCTAAAATCCAAGTATGCAAATGAATAAGCCCAATTCAGCGAGGGTTGCTCAACTCTCTTACCCGAATTCAAGCCGAACTTCTCCCAAACTAGTTTTCTCCTCTCCTTTCCTCTATTTTTCAACTCCAAACCCCTAAACAAAGTGTTTTGAAATATTTTTCAAAGATTTCATCTCTTTTTCATTCATTTCCACTTCATCCCTGCTCGGTTTACCGAAAAGCGCAACGTTTGACAAAATGCGAGCCTCGGAACATCGCAGAAACTTTATTTCAAAAATGTTTTGAAAGAGAGGGTTTTAAGGTCTAAAAACCATTCAAAATAGTTTTGATCCAAAAGGGGTGTGAAGTTGGGATTTGGCTCTCTCCTTGCCGAAGAGATTGAACCTTTGCCCTGCACACCTCTCTCTACCAAGTAAAACATCAGTAATGCCCAAGTCTTATGGGCTGCCAAAAATGGGGTGTCTACACATGCAAACACCCCAATATAAGCATGCAATAGGCTTCAAAACTCAAAGCTAAACATGGCTATTACACTACAAGCATGCATGGAAAGCACCAATCGACTAAGAGGCCTAAAAACAGAGCTAAGGCAGCCCAAAATATGAACAAAAGATGTTTGGAGTATGGCCAAAATATGCTAGAATGGAGGGCCAAAACAACATACAACATAGGCTAGTAAGCATGGATTACACTACATGTATATGAAGCATTCAAGGGGCCACTAAACCAGCCAAAAAAAAGATTCATTGCATGCCAAAATATGACCAAATACCCACTGAAATGTGTCCAATACATGCTAGAATGAGGTGCTCCTTTGGAAGGCCATGCAAGGGGTTGTTCTACACATGCAAGAAGGACATCTAACATGGAAAAACCAACTCTGGAAAGGGGTTATGCAGGCCCTAAAACTCACTGAAAAAGGCCTGAAACATGCTCAAGAAGTGTGCAAATATAGGCCCCTTTGGAAGGCCAAATATGCTAGTAAACAAGACAACAAAGGAGAGGATCACCCCTCTCCTTCTTAGGACCTCAAAACACCATCCCCACCACTGAAATCCCTCTGGATTTTAGTGGTGAGAGGGCCAATACAAGGTGGTCCCGAAGCTCACAAAAAAGGCACAAAAATGACGCCAAACAAGGTCTAAGAGGGGGTAAACAAACCCAAACACAAAAGTGACTTCAAAAGCATGCAAAAATAAAACTTTTATCAGTTATAAGTTAAGCTCAAAATAGCATGAAAGATAGGCTAAAAGTCTATGCAAAAATAGGGAATAAAGAGGGTGTTTCTCGCCCTTGATGCACAGCTGCGAAACCAGCATGTTCTTGGACCAAAAACCAGTCCCTTAGCCTCTAAAAATGGCCTCCAAGATGCTTAGGTTGATGATGGAGGTGTTAGGCTAAGAGTTGGTATGCAAAGGGGCCAAGAACCAAGCAATTTGGAGCTCAAAATAGAGAGATATAGAGAGATGTATATTGTTTGCCTTAGCAAAATTTTTTGAACCCTTGCAATGGAAGATGAGCTCTTCTTTTATAGAGGAACAAAGGTCCAAGCTTCTTGGAGAAGCTTGGAGCAAAGGGGTCAAGTTTCTCTTAGAAGCTTGTAGCAAAAGGGCCAAGCTTCTTGAGGAAGCTAGAACAAAGGGGTCAAGCTTCCTCAAGAAGCTAAGCAAAGGTTCAAGCTTCTCTAGGAAGCTAAGCAAAGGGTTCAAGCTTCTCTAAGAAGCCAAAACAAAAGGGTCAAGCTTCTTGGAGAAGCTAGAGCAAAAGGGTTAATGCTTCCTCAAGAAGCTAAGAAAGGTCCAAGCTTCTCTTACAAGCTTGGAGCAAAGGGGCCAAGCTTCTTCAAGAAGCTAAAAAGGGGTCAAGCTTCTAGAAGCTTGGAGCAAAGGGCTCAAGCTTCTTGGAGAAGCTAGAATAAAGGTTCAAAAGGTTCAAGCTTCCTCAAGAAGCTAAAACCAAGGGTTCGAAAGGTTTAAGCTTTCTCAAGAAGCTAAAACTAAGGGTTCAAAAGGTTCAAGCTTCCTCAAAAAGCTAAAACAAGGGTTCAAAAGGTTCAAACCCCCTCAAGAAAAGGTCTCGGCTGGGAAAAGTGGCCGATTGATCAAAACAATGGCCGGCCAACCAAAACATAGCCTACCGGCCAACACTTTTGGCCGGTAGCAAGAAAGCAGGGCCGGTGGCCTCAAGCCATGGCTGGTGAGGTGTGGGGATGGCCAACAAGCCATTCCCTACCCTCAGAGGCAAAAACCCAAGTGCTTGGTCCACAACCAAGCACAAAACAGATAAGTTAAGAGATCTTAAGGCAAGGTGCGTAGCCGAGACCCCCGAGAACTCAAAATGAACACGAGCATAGATAATCATCAAGTGTTCAAACGATGACGTCTAAGTCTTGAGGACGGTCAAAAATGGGGTGTGTACAACATTGAACGGTTCATATTATCAAAACGGGACCCGTGATGGGCTCCCACGGGCCGAACAATGGTGTGTTAAAATTACACCCCAATTGTGCAATTTTTCTTAAAAAATGCAGTGGCAGATCTGAATCGGTCAGATCTGTCTTGTAATTTTGTGTGTAAAATTAATTTTTTAATATTTTTATTAGTGAATAGTGATAACTTTTTAAGTTTTTGAGTAATTTTTTTGGCTTTTTGGCATTTTTTGGACATGCCAAACTAGGTCTTAGTTAAAAAGTTAAAAAATTACTATAAGTTGTCACATCACTCTCTTTATTTTTCTACACAGATTTTCATAAAAAACTAAAAAATTATTAACATAACATGTTCCCAAACGAGGCCTATGTGCATTTAAGTGTAGAAGTATGCTAATTTTTTTTTTTAAAAAAAAAAAAAAAATCAATAATTTGTAAGAGTAACATATTTTCTAACCTATTGAAAAACTAGTGTAAAACCCGTATTATGCATGGGTAAATAATAAAATGTGATAAACAATACTAAATAGGTTAAAAATTAACTAAATATTATGATATTAATTTAAATGAGTATTTAAATAATAGATTTGAGTGATTTCACTATGTTTATAGAGATATGCAGGGCTAATTAATTTTTTTTTTTGAAATACACTCAATCTAATAAACTCAATTGAAAATGAAGAGTAAGAGTGAAATTCTATAAATATAAAATAAAGATAAAAAAAAAGTTTTGAAGATGAATATAGAAAGAGAAAATTAGATAAATTTTCGAAAAAGAATAAACTTAACTGAAAATTAAGGGCGAAAGTGGATTCCGTAAATACAAGATTAAAAAAAAATTCATGTTTAAATTTGAGTATGAACTATAAGAATATAGAAAGAGAAAATTAAATAAATTCTAAAAAAATGAAGTAGAAAGAAATTCAGTAAACATTAAATGAAGATTGAAAAAAAGAAATCAAGTTGAAATTTAAAAATTCAAAAGAAAAATAAGATAAACTTGAAAAAAAAAAACTAATGCAACTCTAATAGTAGAAGAATAGAAAAGGGTAGTAATTTAAAAATTAGATAAGAGTGAAATATCATCTACAATTTTTAAAATTTGTATTAAAAAAACTCTCAAAAATAAAAATTGATATGTAGTAAGTTAAAAATTATATAAGAGTTAAATGGCACCTATAATTTTTTAAAATTTAAATTTCATGTAGTTAAAAAATAAGCATTTATGATATCTTATTATAATTTTAACTCTATTTTGTGTCTACTACTAATAATTTTTAACAATTTTGGTATTCTAAAGCTACTAAATTAAAAAATAAAAAAATTAAAAAATCAAGGGACCACCTTTTTATTTGTTAATTTTGTTTTGTGTCAATAACCTATAAAAAAAGTATAGCATCATTTTTTTTTTTTTGAAATTTAAATCTTAGTTAGTTTCATTTTAATTTTGTTTTGTGTCAATAACCTATAAATTTTAACAATTTTTGTATTTTGAAACTACTAAATAATAATTAAAAAAAAAATCACTTTTCTCTTTAAAATCTTAGTTAGTTTTATTTTTTGTTCGTGCTAAGAGCCAATAAAGTGGCCTTGATAGTGCTATGCACGAGTATAAATAAATAATCAAAAATTAATTTTAAAATTAAACAATAATATAAAATTTATCTACAATATGTAGTAAAAATGATTTATAGTCAATTAATTTTATTCATTTTTATCAGATTTACACATAAATAACTTGTATATTTATGTTAACATGACATTCACCTAATCATTAAAAATTGTCGTTGTCTATACTCGACTTATGAATTACTTGCCCTATTTATTTATTAAATTGGTAAATAAATATCTATAAGTATTTTTTACTTTTTAAATAAGAAATATGAACATATTTTATGCATATCTATTAAAAAAAAATTGAACTTAGGTAATTTTTTTTTTTATATTTACGTTAACACTATGAAATAAATAGTTACATATATTCATATATTAAAAAATTATTTAAGATAGAGCTGCTCTAAATTATTTGTCATATTTTAGCTTTAATCTTACACTTAATCTAAAAAATTAACAATTAATTAGTTAAAATATTTGATAATAATAAATTTAAACATTATGTATAAATTATATCATAATTGATTAATTCGTGACCGGTATGGGCTCGTTTGGGGGTTTCAATATTGGATTAAACATTCAATGGGCCAATTTTTGGGCCCCGTTTTGATAATCGGAACCGTTCACATTTTAGGATTTATCGAGTACATCATCTCTACAAAAAATCAAGTCAATCCGATAACGAAAATTACGTATTTGGATCAATTTTTTATAAACTGTTTATTTTTTAACCTTCTATTTTTTTTTTCATACAAAACTAATACAAACATATGATTGTCATTATTAGATCGACTTGATTTTTTACAGAGATAATGTATTCTACGAATCCTAAAATATGCATGGTTCATATAATCAAAGTGGGGTCAAAAAATGGGGCCACAAGGCCCAACAACACCTCTCCAGTCTGATGGAGGACTGGAGAGAAGCCCATGTCATGTTAAAGAATTAATAATATTTAAATTTGAAGTTAAAGAATTAATTATTTTCCATATGTATATATGATGGGGCGTTTCACACACCAAAATTAAATACTAAATTATACCAAATTCTTTTAGAATAATGGCAAGTCCAAGTATCGATCCACAATGACAAATGTGAAATTAGACTAATTCAATTGCTAAATTCCTAAATTAATTTTGATTAAAAAGATTGAGAGATTTTATAACTAAAAAGGAATTAAATGAAATTGAGAAATTAAATTGACAATTAAAATTAGGGTTTGAGATATTAATTTCTGGGAAAAATCCTAGGGCAAAGAATTCTCCACTAACCACATAAATGAGATTTAACATCGGCCATCAATTGCAATCCGATTTGAAATATCCAATATTTCACAACTACAAGTTTGAAATATTGATCAAGAAGGTTGTCACATTCAACGTACAGGCACGAATCATCCCGAGTAGCACGATGTGTTTGCTCTAAACTATGGTAGCAACACGACCAATCTCTCGT
This sequence comes from Camellia sinensis, assembly GCF_055761805.1. Lineage (NCBI taxonomy): Eukaryota > Viridiplantae > Streptophyta > Magnoliopsida > Ericales > Theaceae > Camellia > Camellia sinensis. Next base: position 119,413,201 of record NC_138966.1, read on the forward strand.
AGCATGACTCGTCTCGTACTTTGAACACAAACACAAAGAAAACTAATTTATGGAAAGCATTAAACAATCATAGAGAGTAAAATACTTGAAGAGATGAAATGAACAATTATTACAAACTTCTAAATCATCCATACATTGATTCAAACAGATTCACAATCAAAACTTATGAAAAATCCTAGAAAAGAAGACTAGCCACTCATGGAGGAGTGGGAAGAGGAAGAGGATGAGAAAGAAGCCCCCATGGAAATTGTCATTCAAGCTTGAGGAGAAATCACCTTTTTTTAAAACCCTAGCCTCCATTTCCTTAGAATAATTTTCGAACCCTAGGTTAGCCTATTTTTCCTCCTTTTATTCTCAACAAAACACACTCAAAATTCTGTGCAAGCATTCCTAGGTGGGCCGCTCGAGCGGTGATGGGCCACACATGTGGTGGTCTGGCTGGCTCGGATTTTTCACTTCTCGTACGGAGGATTTTCTTTCGCGCTCTTTTTGATTGAATTGTTTATTTCTTGCCAAATCTATACAAGTGCACAAAACACATCATCTTCACCAAATAAACAAAATTGAAAGACTAAAAATGTAACTTAAGTGGCCTCAATGTGGTACCTTTTGGCCTACACATCTCCCAACTTACATTTTGCTAGTCCTCAAGTAAAACAAAAAAAAAATAAGAAAAGTAAAATAACTCTAAGCCACTTTTGTAGGGATCACGATTGCATTTAGCATATGCAACAAGCCTTTAAACCACAAGGTTACCCCAAGTGGACGAGTATAGTCTTGTGAGGGTTTTCAGAAATGATACCCACAAATATCAACATATTCATATCCGCTCAACAACAATTAACCACACTACTCCACCTAAAAATCAACTTATGTGTTACTACAGTGTGATATTAAGACATGATGAGTCATTGAAGGCATAGTGGACAAGGATGAAGGAATCTATGAAGTCAAAACCACAATTCAGTTAATACAAAAGTAAAGTCCCCTGTATTTGTGCATGCTAGTAGACACATCATCAGTACCCTTGGTGTAAAGTGCAATCTCCAATCTCCATATTAGTTAACTGTCTAGTATAATAGCTTAGTGTAACTCATAATAACACCCAACATATACAGAAAAACTAAATTGTTGTAGCCAAGATTCTCAAAAGTTTTTTTTTTTTTTTTTTGACTGTGCAATGTCTTGATCCATTAAGCTTTCTAATCAACCCCTGTAACAAGCATTGCGAAAATGACTCCCAACCAGGCGGTTTTAGGGCACTAGGTATGAAGACACCCCTATGGGCTTAATAACTCGAGTTAAAAAGGCTACGAATCTGAACGAGTCATTCTCTTTATTTTTCCTTAACTGTGCAATGTCTAAGGCCCTTAAGCTTTCTAATTAACCAATGTAGCAAGTATTGGGCCAATGACTCCCAAACCAGACGGTTTTGGGGCACTAGGTGTAGAGACACCCCTGTGAGCTTAATAACTCAAGTTAAAAAGGTTACAAACCCAAACAAGTCAAGTGTTGTTTTTGTTGTTGTTGTTGTTTTATTTTTATTTTTATTTATTTTTATTTTTAAGAATCTTGGCTACTCATTTATTCTTTTTTGCAACCCTAACCATTATCAATGATGTACATCGGGGATTATAATAAAGAGGTCACCATTATGATTGTGTGTTCATGTGAATTAAGACATATTCATGACAAGTGTACTAATACCACAAACACAAACAACTATGCTAGTGCAAACATCACATGTAAGTATTTACCCAATAAACCCTTTTTGTACAAACCCATTATGTTCCCCAATTAACATATGCTGGTATCATCACCATACTGGCACAAAGTGAACATTAAGTGAAGTGGTGCAATCAAGTGCAACAAGTACAAACATGAATGGTTATTTATAAATACCTTCACCCCCCAACTGGAATACAACATTGTCCCCAATGTAAGAAATTGTAGTAAAATGAGAGAGAGAGAGGGAGAGGATCTTACCAGACGACGTAGGCACACATCCAGCGAGGCAAGGACACACCAAACACGCACACACGTTTTTTTTTGGACCTGTACAGTATAAAAGGAAAAGAAAAATAAAATAAAAAACAAAAATAAATAAAGAAATAAAACAAAGAAAATATACAGATATCACTGATGTGGATCCGGCGGTGGTGGGAAATGTTGCTCAAATAGGGCATACATCAGTGTCCGAGTCTCGAACGCCTCATCATGAACCCTAGCGGCAAGTTGATCAAACAGCTGCTTGCTTGAGTCCTGGTATGCGTAAAAGTCAGTTTGCAGAGATACAACTGACTGCTAATACCCATCAAATGCCATCTGCGAGTAATCCCGATAGGCCTGATATTCTGTCTGGAGATCAACCACAGATTGCTGAATGGTGGATTGATTATGCAAAAGAGCCTGATATTGCGCCCTTGTCATACGGAATGGCAGTGGTAGTGGCGCTGGCGCTGGTGCGGCGGCGGGCTCTACTGGGGCATCATTAAGATTGGCTGGGGCTTCGGGGCGGAGTAGTGGAGGCGGTAGGCGAGCAGTGGTTTGGCACCAGTGGGTTTTACCATAAAGTGTGGGCGACGGAAGCTGAACCTCATTAAGTTCGAGTGGGTATGTCCCTTGGCCTTTTATGAGCACAGTGATGAGGATGGCAAAAGGGAGGGCCCATGTAGAACTGCCTCGGGTATTACGTATTTTGACTTCATTAAGGATTCGATTCATCTGGTTGTAGATCAAAGTAGGGATGTCAACCTAAAGCCTGAAGTCAAATCGATGCAAGCCACGGAGGAAGTACCCTTGCCGCTTTTCCTTGTGGCCTAGAGGGATGACATTCTTTTTGAGAACCGCATCGAGGAAGAGAAGGCGGCGTGGTAAGTTAGCCCGCCGGATGCTAGTGCGGTTGTCATCATCCTGCCACCCCTCATAAAATTCGGTCACTAATGTCGGGACTGTGAGTTCTCGAGTGAACACCGGGAACTACTCTTCATCGATAGTGTCCATGGAACAGTGGAGAACCTCGACAATAGAAGCTAGTGTGACCACTAACTCCACCCCGTCAAATAAGGAAGCAAAGAGCTCTTGGGGCCTCGTCACTGATGTACATATTTTGATAAAAAACTCGCACGATGCGAGGATATGCCGGTTCAGTGATGGTGCAGATGCCCAGGAGGCCCTGGTCTTTAAGTTGTTGGACACTCCATGTAGTGGTTTGATGGCGCCGGAAGAAGTCCACATCAATAGATGTGTGACAGGCAATTGGTTTGTTGGCCCAGGTGTCGGTCAGTACATCTTTAGCGGCAATGTTGGCATTGCGGGGCCATTTAGGTGCTCAGCGGGACGATGTAGCCATTCCTACACAAAATAAGACAACCAGCACAACCAAAAACGTGGAACCATTACATTAGACAACATCAAACAGCGCATGCATGCACAAATCATGTGAATCCTCATTGCCATCACACTACCAAATTTCTTTTATTTCAAAAAAAGTTTATATATATATGTATACTACAAAAATTAACTTACACTAAGTTAACATGAGACAAATTGACAAACACACATATGAACTACAATGAATAAATAAATAAGAAAATAAAATAAAATAATCTAAGTTAGTAGAAGAAAATAAAATAAAAATTCAGAAAATAAAAATAAAAACTGAACAATTAAACTAACAATTAAATCACTAAATAAAAATAAAACTAAATCACTAACTAAATAATTAAAACAGTCCAACAGGGTGACAGACTAGGTTGATTCGGTATCTAGATCTAGAATTGAGGCACATAAAGCTAACTCGACCTATGGGGCTGCCATATAGAGTTCAAGTCGGGGTGGTTTTAAAGCAATCTCTACACCCCTGCGTATTCAAACCAGACTTTAGTCTCGGAAATTCCAAACCTTTGTGTTTTAGGCTTTGCCATTCGAACTCTAGTTTCCACCATCTAAGTTGGTCTTCTAGGAACTCATTACAAACACATTTAGGTGGCTATACCAAACCGTCAGATGTCATTCGGGCACGACAAACACCAAAGAAATTACACCTTTAGAGGATTTAAAGTCTCCTAGATGCAAGTAAAGCAAAACAAGAATAAAGAAAAATATAATAAAATAGAAAGGAAAGAAAAGAGAACAAGACATCAATCTTTCAATCATAGTAAAAAGGGTCCATCAAAGCAATGGACTCAATCATATCCCCATTCCCAATCCCCTCTATATATGGCTTCAGTCTTTGGTTATTCACTTTGAAAGTGTGGCCATTCTTTGGATCTTACACCTTAGCGGCGCCATGAATAGATGCCTTTACAACGACAAAGGAACCATCCCATCTTGATCTACACTTACCCAGAAAGAGTCTCAATTTTGCGTTAAAAGCCACACTTTTTGGCCAAGTTTAAAGGATTTTCTATTAATGTGCTTGTCATGGAATTCCTTAGTCAGAGTTTTAAAAATTCTCGAACTCTCATATGCATCATTCCGAATTTCCTCCAACTCATTGAGTTACAATTTATGGTTGAGCCTAGCCATGGCCATATCGAAGTTAAACTTCTTTATGGCCCACAACGCTCGGTGCTCAAGTTCAACCGGGATGTGGCAAGCTTTGCCAAACACTGCCCCATATGGTGACATTCCAATGGGTGTCTTATAAGCAATGCGGTAGGCCCATAATGCATCAATTAAGCGTTTTGACCAATCTTTCCTATCTGGCCTCACCGTTTTCTCTATTATGTGCTTCACTCCCTATTAGAGACTTCCACTTGGCCACTTGTTTGAGGGTGGTATAGAGTGCCCACTTTATGAGTGATAGAGTATTTCTTAACTATCGACTCAAAGAACCGGTTACAAAAATGCGTACCCTGGTCACTTATTATGGCTCTAGGAAACCCGAAATGGCTAAAGATGTTTTCATGCGATAATTTGATTACTACTTTATGATTGTTTGATCGGGTAGCTATAGCCTCCATCCACTTAGACACATAATCCACTGCCAAGAGAATATACTCAAACTCGAATGACAACGGGAAAAGGCCCATAAAATCAATCCCCTAAACATCAAAGATCTCTACCATAAGAATAGGGGACATTAGCATCATATCATGACGAGATATTGAACCCATTTGCTGACAGCGCAAACAAGTTCTACAAAATTGATGGGCATCTTTAAAAATTGTGGGCCAATAAAACCCACTTTGTAAAACCTTGGCGTCCATTTTATGCCCACTAAAATGACCGCCACATGCAGAAAAATGACAAAATGTAAGAATGCTATGCACCTCACTCTTTGGCACACACCGTTTGATCACTTGGTCGGAACAATATTTAAACAACTCCGGATCCTCCCAAAAATAATACCTGACCTGCGAAAAGAATCGGTCTTTGTCTTTCTTCAACCAATTTTGAAGAATTTTCCCAACGGCCAAGTAATTCACAATATGTGCAAACCACAGGGGGCTCGCTCGTGACACCACAAGAAGTTGTTCGTCCGAAAATGAATCACGCAAAGTTAAAGGGTCATTATTATACTCAACAAGGACTAAGGAGAGGTGATCCGCCACCACATTCTCAGATCTTTTCTTATCTCGGATCTCTAAGTCAAATTCCTGATGCAACAATATCCTTCTAATTAACTTAGGTTTGGTCTATTTCTTTGATAGTAAATACCGTAAAGAGGCATGATCAGTGAAGACTATGACCTTGGAGCCGAAGAGATAGGACCTGAATTTATCTAAGGCAAAAACCACAGCTAGCAACTCTTTCTCGATAGTAGTATAATTCAATTATGCATCCGAGAGAGTGCGACTAGCATAGCATATAGCATATGGTGCCCTATTGACCCTTTGGCCTAACATAGCCCTGACAGCATAATCTGAGGCATCACACATGATTTCAAAGGGAAGCGACCAATCCGGTGATTTCATGATTGGGGTGGTAGTAAGGGCCACTCTTAGTGTTTCAAAGGCTTTCAAACATGCCTCATCAAAGATAAAAGTTGCGTCCTTAGCAAGTAAACTACATAAAGGATGTGATATTTTACTAAAGTCTGTGATTAACCTATGGTAAAAACCTGTATGCCTTAGGAAAGACCTAATTTGACGCATAGAATTGGATGGAGGAAGGCCTACAATGAGGTCAACCTTAGCTTTGTCAACTTCTATGCCTCGAGGGGACACAATGTGTCCCAACACTATACCCTCACGAACCATAAAATGGCTCTTTTCCCAACTCAAAATCAGGTTTGTCTCCACACAACGAATAAGGACTTTGGTTAAGTTCTGGAGACATTCCTCAAAAGACAGCCCAAACATGAAGAAGTCATCCATGAAAACCTCTAAAAATTTCTCCACCATGTTAGAGAAAATGGCCATCACACACCGTTGAAAAGTTGCCGGTGCATTACATAGCCCAAAGGGCATACGACTATAAGCAAAAGTCCGGGACTTGATTATACCCCGAGTAGCCATCAAGAAAATAGTAAAAACCCTGCCCCGCTAACCTCTTAACAATTTGATCAATAAATGGCGAAGAAAAATGATCATTTTTAGTCATGGAATTCAATCTCCTATAATCAATACACACTCACCACCCAGTAGTGGTTCGTGTGGAGACCAACTCTCATTTCTCATTCTCTACAACAGTGATGCCCGATTTCTTGGGCACCACTTGTGTGCGACTCACCAACATGCTATACGAGATGGGGTATATAATACCCGCATCCAACAATTTTAACACCTCTTTTTTCACAACCTCCTTCATGTTGGGATTAAGTCTCCATTTCATTTCACGAGAAGGTTTGGCATCTTCCTCTAAATACATATGATGCATGCACACGAAGGGATCTATCCTTTTCAAATCAGCCACCGATCACCCTAGAGCACTCAAATGTGCCACAAGAACACTCATTAATTAACTTTCTTGCTCTGCAGTTAAGTTAGATGCAATGATGACAGGTAAAGTATCTTGAGGCCCTAAAAATACATACTTTAGTGTGGTTGGGAGTGGTTTCAACTCAAGTGTAAGTGGTGTGACTGAGGATGGTATGGCAGGCTCTCTAGACAGAGGATGAAGGGACTTAAACCAGGCTTTCCACAGAGGAAAATCCAGTATAGAAGAAGAATTAAGCATGGAATTCACCTCCTCAACCGACCCATCAATATCAAAATTTTCAAATCCAAAATGAGTTAGACTAGTCTCTAGAGGGTCCTCTACAAGAATGGAGGGTAAAGCCTTTTCCACAATCCCATCCACAACATGTACGAATAAGCACTCCTCTCTCTCATGGGGTTGTTGAGATGCTTGGAAAACATTAAGTTTCACTTGCATATTCCCAAATGAAACTTCCATAATCCCGATACGATAATTTATGCATGCATTGGTTGTAGTCAAGAAAGGTCAACCTAAGATCACCGGGATTTGCTTCCTAGAGTTGGCTATCAGTTCCATATCTAAGACCAAAAAATCAATAGGAAAATAAAACCTATCAATCTTTACTAGCACATCCTCAATTATGCCACGTGGCACTTTGAGCGACCGGTCAGCCAACTGTAGAGTAACAGTAGTGGGTTTCAACTCGTCAGGCCCAAATTCTTCGTACATAAAGTACGGTAACAAATTGACACTAGCCCCTAAATCTAACAAGGCCCTATCAATGAAATGGTCTCCTATGATGCATGCAATGGTTGGGGCACCTGGGTCTTTAAGCTTAGGGGGTGTGTCATTCAAAAAGATGGAGCTTACTTGCTCTGTGAGTACAACCTTTTGGGACACGTGTGTCCTAGATTTACGCTTTTGCATACAAAGGTCCTTTAAAAATTTATCATAGGAGGGTACTTGCTTAATCGCCTCCAATAAGGGGAGGTTGATTTTAACTTGTTTAAAAGCCTCCATCATTGCTTCCATGGATGCTTCTTTCTTATTAAAAGAGGACGGTGTATCAAGGCATTGGGGAAAGGGTGCCTTAGGCTCATGTGAAGTGCTAGGGACTGAGTCATCCCTCTTAGGTGTTTCTCCATCACCCTTGCTCTCATTGGGTGTACCACTGTGGTCACCTTTCTTAGCCCTAGTTGCATCAGACGCAACTGGCTGAGGCTCTAACTCCCTCTCACTTCTCAAGGTAATCACCACTTGCACCTACTCATGGTGCTTTCCATTCCCACCCGACCCCTCTGCCACGTATTGCCCCTTAGGGTTGGCCACAGTTTGACTCGGTAATTTTCTCTTCTCTCTACTATTCATGTTGTTAGCCATTTGACCCAAATAGGCCTTTAGTTTGGCAATAGAGTAAGATTGGGGTGAACTACTGGTGCTAACCCCTTAAGTTCTGAGAGAACTTCTAACACCTAAGTCTCAAAGGCCAAGTTGCCTTGAGGAAGATGAGGAGGTTGTGGTTGTTGGTAAGGTTGTGGGGGTCAATAAGGTTGTGGTGGTCGGTAGGAAGATTGGTTGGCAAAATTATTAAAATTCTGCCTTGGCGGTGGAGGATTGTAAGAAGTGCCTTGTGAATGAGGTCTCCATGAAAAATTAGGGTGATTTCTCCATCTCGAATTATATGTATTGGAAAATGGGTCATTACCTGGGTTGGAGAATCCTTGAGCTACATTCACATGCTCTTGGACTAATTTCGAAAATTGTGATGTCAAAGGGCACTCACTCAAGTCATGAGCAGGGCTCGCATAAATAGCACATGCCTCGTAAAATTGAGGCTGATCTTGCTATGTAGGGGCATGTCCCACAGCTAATAATTGGTCCATTTTGTGGGACAATGCCTCTATTTATTGGGCTAACTCTAGATTTTGCCCGATCTCATAAATGCTCCATCTTTTCGGGGCCAACTACTGGTTGCCGGACTTGCCGAGCTACAGAGGCATGGTGAAGGGAATTATCACTTAAGTTCTCAAATAATTGCCATGCCTCGGCGTCATTTTTGGAAATGAATGTACCACCACAAGATGAATCCACCATTTGGCGGTGAGGCTCAGTTAAGCCATAGTAAAAGGTCTGAACAAGTTGCCCATCAGGTACTTGGTGGTAGGGACACTGTTATAGAAGGTCACGAAGTCTTTCCCATGTCTCATGAAATTGCTCACCATCAATTTGAGCAAATTGGTGATGGCTCGCCTAAGTTGGTTGGTCTTACCAATGGAAAAGTACTTCTCCATAAACTTTTGCTATAATTGGTCCCATGTTGTGATAGAATTAGTAGGTAAGGAGTTCAGCCAGTGTTTGGCTTTGTCCTTTAATGAGAATGGGAACAATCGCAACATTAAGGCTTTATTTGTGAAATTCTGGATCCTTACCGTAGAGCAAATTTCCAAAAATTCATTCAAATGTTTATAAGGATCATCATGAGCTAGTCCATGGAATGATAGGAGCATTTGTATGGTGTTAGACTTAATCTCATAATGAGCAGCAGCGATATCGGGTAATTGGATGCATGATGGTGATGTGTATGCAGTGGATGTGAAGTAATCCTTAAAGGTCTGGTTGGGCCAATTTAGGCCATTCGAATTTTCCATCTCTATTGGTTCAAAGTATATATATGAATATTCAAGCCTAAGAACACGGAGAGAAACCACTCGGGCTCACGCTTCATGCGTCCCGAGATAAAACATGCCCAGGGCTGCGCTTCATGCATCTAGAGATACAAGAGAAACTACTCAGGCTCGCTCTTCACGCCTCTTGAGATAAAACACGCCCAGGGTTGCGCTTCATGCGTCCTGAGATACAAGAGAAGCCACTCAGGCTCGCGCTTCATGCGTCCCGAGATAAAAACATTCCCAGGGCCACACTTCGCGTGTCCTGAGACACAAGAGAAACCACTTGGGCTTGTGCTTCACGCGTCTCGTGATAAAACACGTCCAGGGTCGTGCTTCACGCGTCTTGAGATACAAGAGAAACCGTTCGGGCTTGCGCTTCATGCGTCTCGAGATAAAACATACCCAGGGCTGTGTTTCACATGTCCTGAGATACAAGAGAAACCTCTTGGGCTCGCACTTCATGCGTCTTGAGATAAAACATAGAGGATTAAATGACCAAATGTAATAGATGCACAAAGTGACCAAATGTAATAGATGCACAAAGTGAACCTGTGCGATAGATGCACAAAGTGAATGAGATTACAAATCACCACATTGATAGAAAACCAATAGATGCGGGTACTGAAGCATATTCCATACAAGACCAGAAAGCACATACGAGTACATATTCTATGCATGAATTATGAGCGATGCAAGGCACGGATGTGATATAAGTGTATATGAAAATGCATATTCTATGCAACAGTTGTAATTTGACAAAACAAATAAAATTTCGGTGGCAACCTCTGATTTACCTCTCGGAGGCATTCTAACATGCTCAAAAAGGATACACCTCGTTCATAGTGGCAAGTGGGACACATTCACACACTGGAACACAGCTGCAAGCTCCCAAAACAGAACCTTCCATACACTAATCGGAAAGAAGAAGCATAGAACAACACCAGGGTCCAACTGAGAGCCACCGGCCACCGGCCACCTGCTAGCCACCAGAAGAAATCGTCGGCCACCTGCCGGTCTCCGTCTAGGCCTACCGGCCACCCATGGCAGTTTTGGGGCAAATTGGACTTTTTTGCTTCTGGTCTTTAAGTATACCACTTCATACTTCATTTCCTCACTTCTCCAAACCTGAAATCACTTCTCCTCCCTCTCTAGGTACTTTATCTCTCTAGATCCATGCTTTGTACACGTTTTTCAAAACCCCACGCAAACTTTTTTCGTAAAACCCTCTTGATTCTCTACATTTTGAACTGAACAGATTTTGATGTCGTCACTTTTTCTTTATTTTCACCACTTTAGGCTTGCTCCCCTCGAGTTTCTCTCGGTTTTGTGAACTTTCCTGGGTTCTGACTTTTTTTCTCATTTTCTCTCTCCTAGGGTTGACTTTTTCCAAGTTTTCCCTATTTTCTCCATTTTTCTTCACTTTTCACTCATTTTCCAGATGGCAGATAATATACCTCACGACAAAGCTCCTCCCGAGGTTTCACTTGTGTTTCCATCTATAGCCGAGGTAAAGGAGCCAGTAGTTATTGAGGTTAATGGGGCGATAGAGGACATTAAGGGTGACCTTGAGACTGACCTTGAGGCGGAGTTTGTGCCAGAGTTCGAGCGAAAGCTGTTACCATTGAAAGTGCGGCCTTTTGATCTGGCGACATATCATTCCCGTACATATATATTAAAGCCTAGAGGCATCAAGCGTTTCAGCGATTTTGCTCGTGGCGTACCAGAGGACCTCCTACTAAGGGAGTCAAACTCCCACCTTTCTTCCAGCACTACTGAGGTATGACCTATGTTTTCATGCATTTATGCCTTTTCTTTAATTGCATTTCTTGTGCTACCTTTCATCTGACTGTTCTTTCATCACTGTTTGATTCACTCTTTTTCTCTACCACAGGGAGACTCCCGTGCCTATAGGGGGTGTGGAGCGACGACAGCGAGGGACTAGTACGATGAGTTCCCTGCCGGGGTCCGAGATATCATCGATGAGGTTGGCTTCAGTTTTTTCTGCTTCGGACTGTCATGCGTCATAACGAGTCAGCCACTTTTCAGAGCGTTAGTGGAGAGGTGGTGGGACACTACCAACTCCTTCTATCTCTCTGCTGCTGGGGAGATAACGATGACTCCCTACGACTTTGTTATGATCACAAGCTTAGGAGTAGGGGTGATCCGATCCCCTTTGACACAGATATGGACGATTGTGAGGCCGCTTGGATCCACTCCTATACCGACCTGCCATGGTGAGATATAGTTGGTTTGCCGAGCAGTTTCGCGGGAGCGTGCCTGAGACACCAGAGGAGATGGAGCAGTATGCCTGGGGCTTCCTGATGTTTGTCCTCGGTACCACGTTGTTTTCGAATAGGTGGAACACTGTAGGTTTATATCTCCTGAACGCCCTAGTGACCTTGCCCCGGGTTCGGTTCTCTGACTGGGGCGAAGCTAGCCTCGCCACCTTTTACGGCTACATGAGCTCCACTTTCCACATGAAGGGAGAGCGGATTGGAGGCCATTGGTGAGCCTGGGAGGTACGCATTTTAGTTCCCTCTTTGCACTTATACTTTCTATTTCACATTTTCTACTTTATATCTGTTGAACACCTATGCTTTTTTCTTTGCACTTTTTGTATCTGTTCATGCTCTCTGCTTTTTGCTTTGTATTTTCTATATTTGTTTATACTGTTGATAACATCACTGCCCTTTCCTTGTAGCTGGAGGTTTACGTATATTTTCCAGCCCTCGCTCTAGAGCTTATGGAGGAGCTCCCCTTTGTTATACCTTACTCGCGACGGTACAATGGCCTGTGTCAGCGTTGGAGTCATGAGATCTTCGCTTTCTTCCGTCATTATTTTGATACAGTGGTCACCGACAATGTAACTCGAAACTCACAATCATTTTTGCTGTACTACTATTTTGATTCATACTTTGGCAACTGACGGTGACTAATAATTTGTACATTCTCTGCTTACAGATCATGTGGTAGCCTTGGGCAATGATGCCGATCGGGGTGAGAGACTAGTATGTGGGAGCTTGGGGCACATCACGCTTCCGGATTCTGCTAGAGGGCCCACTCTACTGGGCTTGGTTTTTGAGCGAGAGATTCGTACGCCAGACTATAGGCTTGCTTGATCTAGTCGTTTCGATGCCACCCCCAGTGTTTATGAGGACAGCAGATAGCCTACCAGTTGACGTAGTCATACAGTTCATGGCAGTCCTGGACGCTGACTTCTTCAGAGGTGTAGACACCCCATTATTTACAGCCCTTACGACTTGGACATCATCGCATGCACACCCGATGATGAGTCTATATGCTCGTCAAGTGCTTAAAGTCCTCGGCGGAATGCCACAGCTTTGAGCCTTTCAAACCCTAAACCCCTGTTGCCTCATTCTTGGACCAAACCTTGGTTCTGCAAGCCAGCAACCCTTGGTGGCTTGCCGGCCACCTTTTTGGGCTGCCGGCCATCACTCTTGGTTACCGACCACTAGTGATGGCTGGCCGGCCACCAGTGTGCTTTGCAGATATTTTGTGACAGTTGTGCCAACTATTTGTACAGATGTTTGCATCTGCTCCCACATGTAGGGCTGGATATTCTTGAGGGAAATTCATGTTTTCTATATATAGAGGGCCTCCCTCTCATGTTTTAAGGTTAGAAAAATTTTAGAGCAAAATTGTTCCTCTCTTTACGATTCTCTCTCTCTTCCAAATTCCTACACTTTAGCCTACATATCCTTAACCTTTGCCTATACACCCTTAACCAAACCTTCTCATCTTTGAGTTGAGGTACTTTTGAGCTTGGTTTGAGCTCTTGAAGGGTGCGTTGTCTTGATTTGTTGCCTAGAATTGGTCTTCTCTTCAAGAGGTATAAGGCTTTGCTTGTTGTTTTGTTTTATTTGCTATTATTCTTACTATTTTCCAACTGTTTTTGGGCTATAAAAAATCTATATTTTTTGCTTGAAACTTGGGTTTTAAGGCCATTAAAGGTTGAGGGGTGGTTCACCCTTCTTTGCACCTTTTTTAAAGGCCTTTACCCTTGTGTTTCCCACCTTTTTACTATTTATTTTTGAGCTTTTAAACACTAATTTTAAGAGTTATTTTAGTGGCCAAAATCATGTTTTAAAGTCCAAATTTGGAGGGGTTAGCCTCTCATCCTTGTGTCTTACTTACTAGCCTAGCTTGTGGTATGTTTTAGCATATTAATCTAGCCTTTTTTGTATTAATTTCAGCATGTTTTAGGACTTATTTTAGACTGTTTTAACACTATTTTTGGTTGATAGTTGCATTTGAGTTTTTTTTTGCATGCTTGTAGTGTAATTGTCCTCATAAGTTTGGTGTTCTAGGCCTTAGACACCATCTTATTTGAGTTGATTGCATTTATTTATGGCTTTCCATACTCGTGATCACTCTTAATCACCTTTGCAACCTCCCTTCTTTCTTGGCTTTTGTTTTGCTTTGAAAGTGGTTCAAACAACTTGTTTGTTTAAAGCATGAGATTGAGATGTCATGCTTAATGGTTTAATCCCTTTGGGGTTCATTACCAACGGTGTGATGTCTCTTTCATGCCTAAGACAACACTTGGTTTAAGCCTTGTTTCCATTTAGAGGACTCAAACTCACCATTGGACTCAATGAATTAAAGAATGGATGGTAATTTAAAATGGAGTAACTAAAATGGGACTAAAATGGTGCAAGATAATAATTTGTTTTGTGTTCAATCGAACATTAATTGAACACTTGGAAACTTAAGGCATTTCATACTCACTAGTGATAAAATGGTTCAAGTTCCCAAGGTTACCACTTCCCTTGATCAACTCATGAAAGGAAGAAGGTTAGAGTCTTATTTTGTTGATTTATGAAAATTTCATACTTTGATTCATAAGCCATCATGCAATGAAATTGCTTGAATTGATGGTTTGTGGACCAAGCTTACTAATTTGATTTGTCCATGAAAAGGAGGGGTGAATTGTGCAAACAAACCCTTGAGAATACCATGTGGATGCTCTGTTTGTTCTCTGTTGCAGTAAGATGAACTGGGCAGCAATGTTGTAATAATGTGTATGTCTTCTAACCCCACGTCTTTCTCTGTTTTATTTACTAGCTTATGATGGTTAGTTTAGGGACATCATGTTTTGTTTAGCATACTTCATGCTTGAATCCATTTGTATTGCATGTACCGAGGCTTGGTTCATCATTCTAACTGCATCGTTAGTTTAATATTTATTTGAATACGTGCTTAGACTACATGTTATCAAATTGCTTCATATGCCATATTAGTAGCCGAGCCTATTAGTTGCATTATTGCATGCATTACATTAGTCATATCGCAGAACTCATTTCTATCTTTGGCTTAGAGTACTAGGTGTGCCTTCACTCGCTTTAGCATGATTGCACGAGTGTAATTGTTGCCATGTCTAGTATGCTTGTCATGAGGCTAATTGCTTAATTGCTATAACTGTTTGAACGCCTGTGGATGAAGGCTAATTGTTTGAATTGGAATAATTTGAGTAAATATTCATATATGATCACTTTTTCAAGTGGTACATATTCGAAACAATTTTGGAAACAAACATGAATCAAGTATTCCAATTCTTGCAAATTAGTCTATACTTGTGTGTGTGCGCATCACATAGTAATGCTAGCCTAATAACTGGAACAAGAGCACATAATGTACATAAGATTCATGTCATGATTAGTAGAGGTCGATCTTTGATCAGGCGAGCGGGGGTGCTCAATTCATTCATGACCTTCCCCTCCCGTACCTAAGTTCCCGAGCCGAGACAATCTTGATGACGATGTACACGTGGCCTTTGGCACGAGTCATGGGTTTCCTAAATTTCCCAAAAACATTTAGGTGGCAACTCGGTATCTGGCAAAGCAGTCAATTTTTGGCAATTTGATTCAAAATCAATTTTCCATTAGATTTGATAGATTTGGACTCTTTGGTGTTTATATATCTCACATTGCACTTGTGAGATCAAATTTAGAACCGCAGGAGTCCGATACTGTAGGGCTTATTTCGACTTCCGGAAGGGGACGCAAAAAAGCCGACCTACAAGAGGAGAGAGAGATTATACGACATTCATTCAGACTCACCTTATGCCTCCTTTGATGGGCGCTTACACAGGCGATGGACAGGGGTTCCTGTGGCAGGCGAGGCGACTCGGGCGACTAGGGCCCATACTAGAGGGGCTTCCCCTGTTGAGCAGACTACCCGTTGGCTGGAGCTTCCCACTGTATTCACATGCTGGCGGCCAACTGGGATTGCTTACCAGATTCTGATCGAGCCGGCAGAGGCTGGGCACGAGTATGTCAGAGTTCGAGGCACGTCTCAGGTATAGACCACATTTTATAATTTGCACCCCACACTTTCATTTCAGACATGTTTATCTCAGACATTGATCATCCAAATGCACTTGCAGGCATCTATAGAGTATATATGGAGCCTCATCGAGCTAGTCGCTTCTCTTATGGGTATGGTGCAAAGGAGGGAGATGCTGCTTGGTCTCCATGGCGTCCAGGTAATTTCTTTCAATTCAGCATGCATTTCATTACTAACCCTGTTGGTGCATCACGCTATCATATTTCCACTGATACATCAGTACTTCAATTGTAGTCTTTCCCAAACTGTAGTGATACACTACATTGGCATGTTGTACTCATACTATATCGGATTTTTGCATGACACTTATTCTGCAAACTATGCCTGTATCTGATACACGCACTATAGCTGATATGTAGACAACTATTTTTTTTTTTGGCAACAGCAGCACCAGCATCGGTAACACCTCGTCTAGCAGTAGGGAAGAGAGAGAGAGACAGGCCCTAGTTCGCAGTCGAGATACGAGCCATGGTCGAGGCAGGGATAGGGGCACCTGAGGCTAGAGTAGTCCTTCAGAGCCCATTTTGAGTGACGATAATTCTAAGACTAGTGACTCTAAGGAGGCAATGAGTCGGCATTCTGAGTCATCCGAGAGTGGAGATGATGATGCTAGCTCGAGGTTCGAGAGTGGAGGTGACGCTGAGGTAGGCTCTGTGGTAAGGAGTGGAGATGATACCAGCTCTGGTTCATGGTTTGATTCTAACAGCGATGCCGATGGAGATAGTGCTCTCGAGTCCCCTCCGGGGAAGAGGACGAAAAGGGCCTCTCGAGCTTGAGATGACCGACGTTGATATTTTTGTACTTTAGCTTAGTTCCTTTTTTGTTTGGTAGCATTAGCACATGTATAGCTTCAGATAGGTTTATTTTTGTTTTTGAAACTTGTACACCTTTATTGCAAAAAAATAAAAAAATAAAAAAATAAAAAATAAAAACCATGATCGAAATAAAACCCTTGTAATTTTTATGAAAAGTGCTGTTATTTTTGCATCGTGTGCACCATATTTGCATGAAATGGAAATGGAAATGAAATTGGATTTGCCAAGAGAGTGCTTGATTGAAACAATGTTCTTAATTGGGTAATGAGCTGACGAACAACCAAAACACGAAATACAAAATATAACTTGATAAACAAAGAAAAAACAACTTGAATACATATAAACACTTGCTAAAACCAAAAGACTTAAAACAAGACCTTAAAACACACAAAGATCAAGACAAAACACATGCTGCCAACACTGCCCAAAACATAGATGGACGGTAGGCTAGAAAGGAGAGTTGTAAGCTAGAGATAGGAGTTGTTGGCCAAAGGAGGTGGCCGGCAGTGGTTTGCCGACCACAAGTGTGAGAATCCTCCAGATTGTTAACAGCTGGCCTCCACTACAGCCTTATCTTTTACAAAAGGTTCCGCTTCGTGATTTCTTCTTCAGAACCTCATTTCAGCTGTTATTTCTTCCACAAATGGAGATATTCCTTGCCGAGAAGCTCACGAATTGGATAGCTACTTTAGACGGCACGGAAAAGGTAAATTTCTGGGGTTTCAACTTAATGCACTTTTTTCGTTGAGTCGTACTCCACTTTGCTTTCCATTCCTCCATGTCTCGGCCCGATGTTGCGACTCAATTACACATGTCTTTTGTTTCAGAACACAAGAAATGTGCCCGACTCTTGAAGAATTTCGAGCATTGATAGAAACCTAGCGCGATAAGGAAATCATACTTCAACCCTTTTTAGCCACGCCCAAGCTTTAGGATGGATGTGTAGGCTTACTTTGCACGAGGCTCGATCTTTGGCCCACAATGGAGAGCTAGACATACCTAGCTTGATTCATCAATTTTCTGACATCAATGATAAATGAGACCTTCTCTGGCAAAGTTTTTGGCAACATGCCCTCTGCTTATGTATGCTTGCTCATTTCCTTCTTGCCCCTAACTTCGGCGGATCCAGCATTCGACTGATTGAAGTGGCCCAAGGTCTGAAAGAAGGAAAGAGTTACATTGGTTTGGCATTGGCTGAGACCCTTATGGGCTTAGATGCTTTTCATCGGCGAGAAAGTATCAGATTCACAGGGAGTCCACTACTTCTTTAGGTATTGTTTCCCACCCTTTCTCACATGTGTTTCTCACATCACTTAACACTCATGCTCTATTTTTCTCTCAAAGTCCTTTTCTTACTTTTCTCTCAACATACATCTTTCTATTCTTTAATCACTCTTATTTTTATCCCTTCCCAGGTATGGCTTATGGATAAGCTGAAGGTAGCAGACTCTTGCCCCGAGTACTTAGCTCGAGTCTATTTCTTCCGCCACCGACTAGTGGATTTTCCCAATGAGGGATGGTGGTGCAACTAGATATGCAGCAAGTCTGCAACCGACATAGCTTGGCGTTGCCCCTGGCTTAATCTGACGAAGATGAGTTACAACTTGGCATACAGTTGATCAGCCTCATGCAGTGCGTGTTCTATTTTTTTTTTTCGGTTTAGATGCCAGTTCGAGCATGATCAGACCTGCCCGGAGGATGAGGTAGAGTACCCAGCATCATTCCTGATTCATGCTTCACACTTGACTACGTACCTCACTGCCTGGACGACAAGGGAACTTCTGGCCTCTGCCCCTAGCTTCAGTTATGCCCTTTCTGGCGAGTGCTTGGCTTGGCTCGAGGATAAGGCACAAACTGGGCCCACTTTGGCTTCACAAGCTTCCGCAAGCACAAGTAGAGGACGTAGGAGCACCTGACTCACCTATGCCCCTAGTTTATTACTTTGACCTTTCTTTTCAAGTTATATGATGTAATAAAAGAAACTTTGATTTGTATTGGAGAGTTGGAAAACTTTATGTTGAAATCAATGAAATTAAAGTTGTGAGCACTAAATTTTTTTCTTTTCGCCCAAAAATGGTCTAAGTTGTAAAAGGTGAAATTTTGAACAAAATCAACTTTTATTAAAACTTTCCAACACTATTTTCGAAAGTGATCACCACCTAACATGCACGGAATGAGTATCGAAGTAGTTGACAATGAATCTTGAGCCGTTTGCATCACTTATGAGTATGGAACAACTCAAAACTCAAGGGTTCAACTAACATCCGATTGAACCCAAACCAAATTATTATCCTGCCCTTTTTTAGTAACCAATTTTATTATTTCATTTTAGTTACCTTTCAATCCTTTAATCAATTAAGTCCAAAAGTGAGTTTAAGTCCCCTAAAGGAGAGAAGTGTCAAACCAAGAGTTGGCTTAAGGCATGACAGAGATGTCATGTCGTTGATAATGAACCCCTAAAAGGGATTAAACCATTAAGCATGACAACCTCAATCTCAAGCTTAAAAGAACAATAAGTTTGAAATAACTCTCAAAGAAAAGCAAAAACCAAGAAAGGAGGGAGGTTACAGAAATGATTAAAGGTGATCACAAGTATGAAAAACAAGAAATAAGTGCTATCAACTCAAAATAAGTTGGTGTCTAATGCCTAAAACACCAAACTTATGAAGACAACTACACTACAAGTATGCAATACAAGACTCAAATGCAATGAACACTTAAAAATAGTCCTAAAACAGTGCTAAATAAGTCCTAAAACATGCTGAAATTAAGACAAAAATTGCTAGAACAATAAGCTAAAACATGGATTATGCTAGGCTAGTAAGCAAGACACAAGAAGAGGAGGCTAACCCCTCCAATTTTGGACTTCAAAACAACATTTTAGCCACTGAAATAATTCTGAAAATCATTATTTGAAAGGTCAAAAAAAGATAGTGTAAAGTTGGGAAACACAAGGGTAAAGGCCTTGAAAGCAAGGTGTAAAGAAGGGTGAACCACCCCTCAACCCTTATTGGCCTTAATCCACAAGTTTCAGCCCAAAAATACAGAGTTTATACAGCTTAAAAACAGTAGGAAAATAGTAAGAAAAAGAGTAAATAAAGCAAGAAGAGAAGCAAAGCTTTATACCTCTTGAAGAAGAGAACCAATTCTAGGCAACAAATCAAGGCAAACACACCCTCAAGAGCTCAAACAAGGCTTAAAGGTATCGTAGCTCAAAGATGGAGAGGTTTGGTTAACAGTGTCTAGGCAAAAGCTTGCAAAAAGCTAACAAATTGCAAGAGAGAGAATTGTAGAGAGAGAAGTTTTTGCTCTAAAAATTCCAACATTCATAAATGGAAGGGAAGGCCTCCTATATATAGAAAACCATGCAACTCCCTCAGAAATATGAATACATACACGTGTAAGAAGGTGCATGCATCTATGCCAACAACTGGCACAGCTAGTGTAGACGTGCCCGAACGTCCTAGGAAAATCATGTTTCGTTCATTTGGGCTTACCACAGTTCGGACTCAAATGTCACGGTTCTGAATCTAATCTCGCAAAGTGCAATGCAAGACCGATAAATTACCAAAGACTCCAAATCTGGCAAATCGTTTTGGAAAACTGATTTTTAAGAAAGAAGTGCCAAACATGGACTACTTTGCCAGATACAGAGTCGCCACCTAAATATTTTATTTTGAGGGAATTTAGGAAACCCTGACTCGTACCTAAGGCCACGTGTCCATCATCACCAAAGTTGCCTCGGCTCAGGAACTTGGGTACGAGAGGGGAAGGTCATGCAATGAGCACTCCTGCTCGCCCGATGGAAGATCGGCTTGTACTAAGCATGATATCTTGTTTTTGAAAACACATGTGTTCTTATTTTGATTAATTAGTTAGTCTTACTACGTGATGCGCACAGCAAACAAATATAAACTAGATCGCCTAATTTGGAACGGAGCATCGCATATCCGTTTGTTTGGAAAATGGTTTGAAGTTTGCAACTCACAAGTAGGCTAAAATGCGGATTTCAATGAATTGTTCCAATTCAAGTAATCCAACCTTCACCCACAGGCATTTAGGCAGTTAATCACATAAGCAGTTAGCCTCATGGCATGCATACTAACATGGAAACATTAACACCCATGCAGTATGCTAAAGCGTAAACACTCACAGTGTACTTCGAGCCAAAACAAAGAACTAGTTAGAAATCATGCATGATCCTAGTTCATGTTAAGATGTCTAATGCAAGACATGCACGAATGCAACTAAAATAGGCTCAGCTATTCTAGAATGTCATGTGAAATGCAACTTGATAACATGCTGTTTAAACATGTATTCAAGTAATGTATTGAGAGTACAATGCAGTTAGCATGATGCGCCAAGCCTGGTGCATGCAATATAGATGAATAGATACAAACATGCGAGCATAGGTATGCTAAATGAAATATGCCCTAAAACTAACCATCGTAAGCGGTTAAGTAAAAGGGAGAAAGAAATGGGGGTTGGAAGACATGCATCACACACACGCACGCTTATTACACCAATTGGCTCTCTCGAGGGAGAGACTGAAAGAATAATACAAACCATCTAATTAATTAACTAACTAGCTAATTAATTATTACACAATCAAATGAATAACTAGCTACAACTAATTATTACAACACTTAAATAATTAACAAATTAATTAAGCTACGAAAAACAGTAAAGAGGCCTTGGGGAGAGGGACAAATGCATGCTCGGTCGGCTTTGGTCGGAAATCTGTTGCCATGCCACATGTTGCCTCTGTTTGCACTGCTCTGTACCTCTGCAAAATGTGAAAATTCCCAATACACTTCTGATTCACCCCATGGGCACTGTGGGAGGCCATCGGCTGAAAATCAAGGTCATCGACTAGGATAAACAGGTCATCCACCAAATATGAAGCCATCGGCCAAACATTTGTAGCCGACCGGTACTAAAGATGGCCGATCGGCCATCCCTTCCTGTAAAATGCTTTTTTTGCTGCAGCAGAGGACAAACAAAGTATGGCAATGCATTTACAAGACAATGTTTGCAACTACACTCCTTATCATGTTTAAGACTCAGAGGAGTGTAGTTCCCGACCCTCAGACCATCAATCACGCATTTCAATGCATAATAGCCAAAAGAGTCAAGTGTGCAATTCAATATCAAATGAAATGCACAAAACACATAAGGGACCTTAGCCTCTATCATGTGTGATCAAGAGGCAAGGCAATGCACACACAATGCTATGCAACCTAAGCATGCAACAACATGCAATGGAACTAAACATGTAACAAGCATACGACAACATGCAAGGCAAGATGGAAGAGCATGCAACAACATGTCAATTAGCAAGCATGTGACAACATGCAATATAACAAGCATGTAAGCATGATGTAAAGTAACAACTTTGAACAACATAGTAAATGGACTTAAACTAAAGAGGGACAGACCTCAGCCATGCACAAAATCAGTGGCCAAAGTTATGAATTGGAAGCATGAAAATGCAAAACAAACATGCACATGTAAATGGTCCAACACCTAGGCATAGGAGGGCAAATTTCAAGAGCACTTAAAAGAGGACAGATATGGACATGTGACAAACATTATAATCTCTGAAATCATGCATGGAAAGGTGTCAAACCAACCAAACAAAGCAAGCAAAGCATACAAGAAAGCTCAAAGCTTAAGGCTAGCCAAGGGACTCAAACCATGGCCATGCAAGGCAAGCCCCAAAGGGCCAAGGGCACTCAAAATAGTCCCAAGGCAGGTCAAGACAAGACCAAAAACATGCTTGAAACTAGCCAACACAAGGTAGAATACAACTCCGAAAGGCATGAGGCATGCAAGGCTACAAAGGGGCTGTTACACTACACCTATCAAAACCAAACATGGCATGAATTGTCCAATGAAAAACAGAGTTATGGCATATCAAAATAAGCCCAAATACCCACTTAGATGGCATCCCAAAGTCCTAAGCATGGAGGCATACACAATGGTCCATTCATGAGGCATAAGGCATCAACTCTTTAAAGCATTAAAGAGGTGATAAGTGCAAGTATATGAGCATGAAACATGAACTGAAATAACATTACAAATGATGCCAAATCATTGAAATGAGCCAAGTAATGCATGCTAGAGGACTTAATACTCAAAACTAACAAGCTAGATTGAACCATGGCTATACAAAGCAAGTCATGCATGACTAAAACAACCTAAATTAGAGCTAGAGCATGCTAAAACATAGACAAAAGCTTTTTGAAGTTAAGCCAAAAGCATTCTAGAATGACATGTTAAGGTATGATGCATGCTAAGGCAAATGAGAGGATTGCAAGACAAGTACATGAAGCATGTAAGAGCCAACTAAACCCATCCAAAACAGAGTCATGGCATGCTAAAACAACACCAAAACCCACTTAAATGAAGTCAACATAAGCTAGAAAGACATGTTCAAACATGAAGCATATAAAACTAGTTTGTGTGATTTACACTACAAGTGTATTAGGCATGCATGGAGTGACAAAACCAACCAAAAACAATGTTGTATCATGGAAAAACAAAGCCTAATACATACTGAAATTAAGCTACAACAAGCTAAGCCAATGTGCTATCAACTTAAGCCACTTATGCAAGCATAGAAAATAACAAGGAGAGGGGATGACCCTCTCCTATTTAGGACTCCAAAATCACCTTTCCACCACTGAAAATCCTCTAGATTTCAATGGTAGAAAGGTCATGCAAAACTTAAAACAAGGGCCAAAGAGATGGCCTAAAACAAGGCCTAATAAGGCCTAAGAGGGGGTAGAAAACCCTAAACCAAAAAGCGATCTTAAACAAAGATCTAAAGAATAAAAAATTAGAACTTTTATCTGTTAAGAGTTAAGCTTAAAACAATAAGCAAGTAGGTCTAAAAGCTTAAGCAAGAATGGGGGTTTAAAATCAAAAAGCTCACCCTTGAAGACCACCTTCAAGAACACAACTCCAGCAGCCTCCTTTGACCAAAACCAGCTCAAGAATACTAAAAACAACTCCTAAGGGCCTCAGCAACCAAAGGATGGTGTTCTACTAGGTGCTCTAGTGCAAAAGTATGAACAAAATACACTTTTGAGCACAAATACACACACAAATATAGAAAGAGGGAGATATATAGAGAGAGTGATATATATCTTCTTCTCTCAACTTTTTTGAACCTGTGGAAAGGGAAGAGGAGCTCCCTCTTTATAGAAGTTCAATTCCTAAGCTTGTTGAGCAAGCTAAGCAATTGAATCAAATCCCTCCATACACGTGTATAGGGGATGTGAATTGTGCATGCCAGCTATGACAGCTGGCATAAAATATCTGCATAAAGCAGATGAACAAGGTTCGACTAGAAAAATGGCTGATTGACTTACATAAGTGCTGACCGACCAACAAAAGTGCCGATCAGCCAACACTTTTGGCTGATGGCAAGAAAACAAGGCCGATGGCTTCATGCCTTGGCCGATGGGTTGAGGGGATGACCAACAAGTCACCCTCTTCCCTCAGAAGCAAAAACACAAGTGCTTGGTCCACAACCAAGCACAAAACAGACAAGTTGAGAGATCTTGAGGCAAGTTGCGCGACCGAGACCCCCGAGAACTCAAAACGAAAACGAGCATGGATGATCATCGAGTGTTCAAACGATGACGTCCAAGTCTTGAGGACGGTCAAAAATGGGGTGTCTATAGTTGCCCCTCTTTGATAGAACTCGAAAGTCATAAAAATGACGGGAGTGAATGTCAAAGACCAGAGATGACCCATTTTTGACAAGGCCGAAGACTTAGACAAGTATACAAGATAGCAAGATATGTGCCCGCGGGTGGGGGCAAAATGCAAAGGACATGCATGATGCCGAACATAACTTATGATCATGCAAAGAGAGCTGTAACGAAGCATAACATGCAACAGTTTTAAGCAAGCGAATAAAAACCAAACCACATTACATGTAGAAAGGTTGAAGAGAATTATACAATTCTCGCTACGTCTTACGTAGAGAATATACAATACCGTCTGGTTCGTCTGGTCGTGCCAGCTTCAAATGAGCCGTGCATACAATATCGTGCCTGCAAAAGAACGAAACTTGACAGGTACAATATCGTTAGAAATATGCATAGCAATGCAAGTGAGAAGTGCGTGACAATGCAAGTGAAGTGTGCATAACAATGCAAGTAACGTGCGAGACAACGCAAGTTAAAGATGTACATAGCAATGTAAGTAAGAAAAGTGTGAAACAACACAAGTTAGATGGTGTACGAAACAACGCAAGTAAGAGAAGTGCGAAACAATGCAAGTTAGAGAAGTGCGAAACAACGCAAGTTAGAGAAGCGTGAAACAACGCAGGTTAGATGGGGTGCGAAACAACGCAAGTTAGATGGGTGCGAAACAACGCAAGTTAGAGAAGTGCGAAACAATGCCGGTTAGATGGGGTACGAAACAACTCAAGTTAGATGGGTGCGAAATAACGCAAGTTAGATGGGTGTACGAAACAACGCAAGTTAGAGGGAGTGCAAGACAATGCACAAGTTAGTGGGT
The DNA here is from genome assembly GCF_055761805.1 of Camellia sinensis. Lineage (NCBI taxonomy): Eukaryota > Viridiplantae > Streptophyta > Magnoliopsida > Ericales > Theaceae > Camellia > Camellia sinensis. The sequence continues at coordinate 119,438,453 of NC_138966.1, forward strand.
GAAGTGCAAGACAATGCACAAGTTAGTAGGGTGCAAAACAATGCACAAGTTAGTGGAGGTGCAAGACAATGCACAAGTTAGTAGGGGAAGTGCAAGACAATGCACAAGTTAGAGGGGAAGTGCAAGACAATGCACAAGTTAGTAGGGGAAGTGCAAGACAATGCACAAGTTAGAGAGGAAGTGCAAGACAATGCACAAGTTAGTAGGGGTGTAAGACAATGCACAAGTTAGTGGGGAAGTGCAAGACAATGTACAAGTTAGAGGGGAAGTGCAAGACAATGCACAAGTTAGAGGGGAAGTACAAGACAATGCACAACTTAGTAGGGGAAGTGCAAGACAATGCACAAGTTAGTAGGGGTGCAACACAATGCACAATTTAGAGGGGAAGTCCAAGACAATGCACAAGTTAGAGGAGGTGCAAGACAATGCACAAGTTAGAGGGGAAGTGCAAGACAATGCACAAGTTACTGGGAGTGCATGACAATGCAAATAACGAGCAAGACAATGCAAGTTATAGGAGATGCAAAACAATGCAAATAACGAGCAAGACAATGCAAGTTATAGGGGATGCAAAACAATGCAAATGACGTGCGAGACAACGCATGTAATGAGATGCATGACAATGCAAATGACGTGTGAGACAACGCATGTAATGAAATGCATGACAATGCAAATGACGTGCGAGACAACGCAAGGTATTGAAATGCATGACAATGCAAATGACGTGCGAGACAACGCAAGGTATATGACATTCAAAAGAAATTCTCGAATATCACGATATACAAAAGGATACGAAAAAGGATACGTCTTGTGTGCGTATCCAGTAACGCACACGAAAGACGTGTTTCGAGGTCAACACGAAGACCGGTTGGGCTTCAAAAGTGTACTTTCTTACACTGTCTTGAGAGATGAAGGTGCCAATCAACAAAAATGACCCAAAAAAGGGTGTGGGAGGTGCATCGACCACAAGAGGAGTCCATTGGCCATCCATCGGCCACAAAAACAGATCATCGGCCAAATATTTAGCCGATCAGCTAACAATTTGGCCGATCGGCCAAAAATGGCAATTTCGGGGCAGTTTTTTCATTTAGCCTCGGGTCTTTTAAATATAGGGTTCCAAACCCTATATTCTCATTTCTCAAAGTTCGAAAAACACTCATCTCTCTCTCTAGGTGATTTTTCACCCTTCAATCCATGTTTTTCCTTTGTTTTCGAGCCTCCCATATCGTCCGATTCACGAAACCCTTCCCGTTTCACACACTTTGAACCGAACGAAACTCAATTTTGGTGTCCCTTTCTTGGTTTCCACCACTTGGGGTTTGTTTCCCCCGAGTTTATCTTGATCTTTGTGTCTTTTTCCACACTCTGACCTTTTCACCCATTGGGGTTGACTTTTGGCCTTCTTGCCCGTTTTTCACATCCTCGGCCATTTTCGCACTCTTCTTGAGATGGCAGACAACATTCCACGGAATGGGACTCCCCCAGAGATGGACGCGGATCCTGAGGTTGAGCTCATGCCTCTTCGCGTCCGACCATTCGATCCGGCGACCTACAGGCCGACGATACACGTGTTGCCTCCCGATGGCATCTGCCACTTCAGGAGTTATGTGTGGGGCGCGCCACTGGAGCTCTTGTTATGCGAGCCAGAGTCACATCTGTCTTACGGCGCCGCTGAGGTATACTCCTTCTCTGTTTCATTTTCTGCAATGTAAAACATCTAACTGCGATAGTCGATTCTGTTCTTTAACTACTTAACCCAGATACATTGATATGTCATATGCTTAGTTCACCGTGAGCACACCCACACCCGATATCTGTATAAACTTGAACACTTGCACACACACTACATATTCAACCACTCTGAACGCATTTGAACACTGTATTTCTAACATTGCTTCGCCACTGTTTATTTTGGACACAGGGAGATTCCCATGCCTTCCGGGGGTATGGGAACACCATCGCCCGAGGTTGGTACATGGAGCTGCCCAATGCAGTTCGTTGGATTATTGATCAGGCCGGCCTCGGCGTTTTCTACAGGGGACTCTCGCGCCTCACTGCGAGTAGGCCTCTTTTGGGCGCACTAGTGGAGAGGTGGTGGGACACCACTGACTCCTTCCACCTTTCTGCTACAGGGGAGATGACGATGACCCCTTTCGACTTCTCGATTGCTTACCGGCATCGGGGTAGGGGGTGATCCGATCCCTTTTGATACTGATATGGATGAGTGGGATGCCGCACAGATCTACCTGCTCGGCGCTCGGCCACCTCTCTCCCGTCCAGGATTTGTGAGGTACTCTTGGTTCGAGGACCACTTCAGGATTTAGGCGCCTACGACCCGGGAAGAGGTGGAGTAGTATGTTCGCGGCTTCATCATGTTCCTGCTGGGGACCACCCTCTTCGCCGACCGGGCGAACACTGTCACTGCTAAGTGCACTAGTGGATGTGACGCGGATCCGCCGCTACGACTGGGGTGGCGCAGGCTTGGCCACGCTCTACGGATACATGAGCTCATCCTCTCCCCACAGCAGGTGCTTGCTCGGAGGCTACTAGCGAGCTTGGGAGGTATATTTTCTCTTTTTGTCTTACAGTTCTGCTTTACTCTATCTGTACACCACACACACTGCACACATGCAATCTTCTTTACACTGGCTGTGCACTGCACACGTTACACAAAACATTGCACACATTCTCTGATTTCTGCTTTATCTGCATTCTGCTTTGTCTGATAAGTGCACTCACTGTTACTTTCCTACATTCTGTAGTTGTGGGTGTACGCCTACTTTCCAAGGCTTGCCCCAGTGCCAGATGTGGAGACGCCCCTCATGGTTCCATTTTCTCATCGATTCGATGTGAGATGTGAGCGGAGGCCGCGGGAGTCCTTCGTGTTCTTCCGCCGATATTTCGACACCATCACCGCCGCAGATGTATTTCAAACTTTAGAGTTCATTTAAGCTTCGGTTTACATTGTACTTTCGATAACAGATAACAAACTGCATGTCCTGTCATTTGCAGATCACCTGGCAACCCTGGGCGGTGTTGCCTGATACAGTGAGAGACGGATACATGGGTGCTCGGGAGACTGCCCGATTTCGGGTTTTGCTGGAGGGCCCAGTCTGTCGGGTATGGTACTTTGGGGAGCGCTTCCTATGGCAGACCCTCAGTTTGCCAGAGCAGATAGTCCCCAGGCCGCCTCCTACCCATACGAGGGCTACCGAGAGGTACAACCCGAAGGAGATGACAGATTACACGATCGGCTGGGATTCGGACCTTTTCCGAGCTGAGGGTGACTATGTCGAGTTCATCCAGACCTACTTGATATGGCCTCTGACTGGTGCTCGCCGAGTCGAGAGAGAGAGACCAGCAGCGCCAGCGACCGGAACAGGAGCACCGAGGGCGGCTTAGGCCTGTAGCAGGAGTGGGTCCCGGAGAGGACAAGGAGTTGGGTGGCCAGCTCTGCCCACCATGATGACATGCCGAGGGCAGGGTGGGGAGACTTACCAGATAACCATTGCTCCTCCTCCGGCTGATCATGAGCTTGTTGGAGTTCGCGGCTCGACCCTGGTATGTACTGCTATACTCTGCATTCTATACAGTCATTTCATTTCATTTGATATCCCGCAGAATACTAATGATTTCAACACTTTTGCAGGCTTCCATCGAGTATACTAGTCAGTCTCTGGAGTTGACGGCCTCAGTGATGGGGATGCTACAGAGGAGCCTGGATTTACTGACCATCTATGGTATCCCGGTAAGTTCTTTCAACCCCAGTCCCAAACTTTGCACACTTTGTTCCATTCATGATTTGATGCATCGCATTTATGGATACGACACTTGATACACTGCACTCACATACCTCTCACGGCATTGATACACCGTAACTCATAGCATTCATACACTGTTCTCACACATTGCTCATAGCATTCATACACTGTACTCATACACTGCACACAGCATTCATACACTGTACTCATACATTGCATTTGGTATTCATACCTTGTTTCGCATAGCATAACTGATGCATTTTCCATTTATTTTTTTCAGGCCCCATTCTAGATATCGGCCACAGGGGGTGCTCCAGCTGGACCATCTGTACCTGCCCGAGGAGCTGGGAGAGCCAAGCGCGGGATGACTATACCTAGCCGGGGTAGACACAGGCGCACCCATGCTGAGAACAGTTCGCGAGAGCCTACTCCGGACGACGATGAGTCAGATGAGGAGGCAGCGTCGTCTGAGGGTGAGGCCGGGGACAGCTCAGATTCAAACTACGGAGCTGGCGGTGGTGATCCTGGACCCTCGTCCAGGAAGAGGACCAGGACCGACTCCCGCACTTGAGACCATTGATATTGACCCAGACACTTGCTACTTTTCTTTTCTACTTTTTTGCTTTATTTTTCTTCTTATTGGTAGTTTGAGCACATTGTACTGCCTCAGATAGGTTTTATTTTCTTCAAAACTATGTACTTTTTGCAAAAGAGAAACATGAATGGAATGAAACAACTGTTTCGTTCAGAAAAAGTGTTACATTTGTACATTCTATGCATCGCATCGCATTACGTAACAACGTAAATGAGATTGAACTTTGTTTTGAAAACCAAACACTCGAATTCAGGAATCAGGTAGTGAACCAACTAACGACAAAACAACTCGATAAGCAAAACAAAGAACTCGACAAGCTAACAAAGTGTAATTACAACTCGATAAGCAAAACAAAGACTTAAAGAATGTGAAATACAACTCGATAAACAAATGTACAACAACTCGATAAATAAATTGAAGTAACACAGGCGCGACTTCGCAAAATCATCATTGGAAGGCATTTGAAGTGAAACCAATCACAGGTTCTCAACATATTAAGCATTTAGACAGCTCAGGGGATAAGAGGGAAGGCCATCGACCAAAGGGAGAGGCCATCGGCCACAAGAAATGGCCATCGGCCAACATTTCTAGCCGATCGTCCAAAAAAGATGGTCGGTCAGCACTATTTGTGGCTGGTCGACCAAACATGGCAAGAACCTCTAGAATGTTGACACCTGTCTTCCACTCAATACTTTATCTTCTACAAAAGCCTCAGCTTTGTAGTTTTTCTCATTTTCGCTCTGATTTGCACCAAATGGAAGAATTTCTTATCCAAAATGTCACAACTTGGATTGCCAAATTGGATGGCTCGGAAAGGCTAAATTTATGGGGCTTCGGCATAAATGCACTATTCACACTGGGTCGCACCCCACTACGTTTTCCATTCCTATATGCCGCGGCAAGGTTTTGGAACCCGGTAACACACATCTTTAGCTTTGGTGGTCAAGAGATGTGTCCCACTTTCGAGGATTTCCAAGCTTTAATGGAATCCGAGCGCGATGAAGAAATCTTGCCTCAACTCCGGTTCGGCCACGTCCAAGCTTTAGGAAGGATGTGCGGCCTTACTTTGCATGACGCTCGGTCATTGGTTCACGATGGTGAGCTGGAAATTCTGAGCTTGGTTTGTCGGTTTTCTGATGCCGGTGACCGTGGCGATCATCATTGGCAAGGCTATCGGCGACACACGTTTTGCTTATGCATGCTGTCTTATTTCTTACTTGCTCCAGGCTCCGGTGGTTTTAGCACTCGTTTGATTGAGGTCGCCAAGGGCCTAAAAGAAGGCAAGGGCTGCATTGCCATGACGCTAGCTGAAACTTTGATGGGATTAGATGCTTTTCATCACCGGGAGATGGCTAGGTTTGTGGGGAGTCCACTACTATAACAGGTAATGTTTCCCACCCCATCTCACATATGTTTCTCACATCACTCGGCCCTCAGGCTCGATTTTTCTCTCAAAACCCTTTGCTTACTTTTTCTCTCAACTTACACCTCTCTATTCTTTAATCTCTCATTTTTCATCCCTCCCAATGTATGCTTAATGGATAAATTGAGAGTGGTGGACTCATGCCCGGCATATTCAGCTCGCAGTTATTTTTTCCGACGACGTCTAGTCGATGCCCCTGATGAGGGATGGTGGTACAACTGGATGCGCAGTTTGTCCGCGGACCACATTGCTTGGCACTGCCCTTGGCTCAATCTGCCGGCGATGAGCTACAGCATGACCCGCCAGCCTGGGTTTCAGTTGATTGACCTGACACACTGTGTCTTTTACTTTTCGTTCCGGATCTGGTGCTAGTTCGGACACGATCAGACTTGTCCGGAGGAGGGGATAGAGTACCCTGCTACATTTCCGGTCCGAGGTGCACAGCTAGCTCGGTATGCCGCAACATGGAGGACGAGAGAGCTTCTAGCCCCTGCTCCCACTTTCAGCTGCACCCTCTCTGGTGAGTGCATAGATTGGCTCAATGAAGAGGCACAGGTTGGGCCCAGTTTGCCATCAGAGGCTTCGACCAGCTCTGGGAGGGGACGCAAGAATACCTGACTATGCCCCAGATTTATTTGTTTTAATCAGAACTTTCAAGTTTTCTTTATGAATGTAATAAAAGCAACTTTAATTTGTTTGCAAGAGTAGGAGAACTCTGTATTGAAATCAATGAAATTGAAGGTTGTGGGTACTGAAAATTTTTCGTTTGGTCCAAAAATGGTCTAAGTTGTAAAAAGATTAATTTGAGCAAAATCAACTTTTACTAAAACTTTTCAAAACCATTTTCAATATGGATCAGAACTGGACACGCCTGAGATCTGTCACTGAGATGCGCAACCCAGGATTCCAGCAATTGGAAAGTTGCCCCTAGTCTGAATAGCATTGTACTGGAGATCACAACCGAGCTCTTAAATGCTGAATAGACAAAGATGACCAAACATGATCACATGGACAAAGTTGATCGGGGAAGTGTTTATGGCTGGACTTCAGGATGAAGTTGCCTACGTATCCCAAAGATGGGAATCAAGCCTTACGTAGTTCGGCTCAGGTTCACTCGTGTATTAACCCTCACCTTTTACGCTCTAACTTTTGCTAAGGCCGTTCTTTTCGGGTTTTCAACCACGCGAGCTTAGTTTTTATAATTTCAAATTTTTCATGCTCTAACTTTTGCCTAGGTCGCCCTTTCGGGTTTTCGGCCTAGCGAGCCACTCAGGGAAAATATTTCTTCAACTTTTCCATGTTGATCGGTTGGGAGAACTCTAGGCCATCTTGGTCCATCAGAACGACAGCTCCACTCGACCAGATAGACTTAATGATGTAAGGACCAGTCCAATTAGGTCTGAACTTGCCTCTAGGGTCATGTATGGGAGCTCGGTTGTCTTTGAGCACCAAATCTCCTTCTTTCAAATTTCTGGACTTAACCTTCTTATTAAAAGCCCTGGCAATTCTGCGTTAATAAGCCTGAACATGGTGCGGTGCTTTCAGCCTTCTATCATCAAAGAGCATGAGTTTTTCGAATCTGCTCTGCTGCCAATCTGCCTCAACTATTTGACACTCAGCTAGTACCTGTAATGACGGAACCTCAATTTCGATAGGCAGAACAGCCTCCATCCTATAAACCAAGGAGTACGGAGTCGCCCCAGTGGAAGTTCAAATTGAAGTTCGGTAGCCCCACAGAGCAAATGGCAACTTATCTGGCCAGTCCCGGTAGGTTTCCACCATCTTCTGCAGTATGCATTTGATGTTCTTGTTGGTGGCCTCAACTGCTCCGTTGGTCTGCGGCCGATATGTAGATGACTTATGAAAAGCCACGTTGTACTTGTCCAACAAGTCAATCACTTCTTTCTTAAAGTGGGAACCATTATCTGAAATGATCTCGTTTAGGACCCCGTAGCGACAGATGATGTTGTTGCTGATGAACTTGGCAACATGTGAAGCCTTCAATACTGTATAAGACTGGGCCTCAACCTACTTTGTAAAATAGTCTATCGCGACCAGAATGAACTCATGCCCGTTGGACCCCTTCGGAGTGACAGCTCCAATCACATCAATCCCCCAGACTGAAAATGGCCATGGCGAAGTCATGTTGTACAACTTCGACGGCGGAATGTTCATGCGGTTTGCATGGATCTGGCATTTGTGGTATCGCTGGACAAAGCCAATACAATCCTCCTCCATGGTAGACCAGTAGTAACCCTGTCTAAGGATCTTTTGGGCTAGCATAACCCCGTTCATGTGCGCTCCGCACTCTTCTCCATGGATGGCCTCCATCAGGCACTTGGACTCTTCAACATCAACACACAGCTTATGCATCCTGAGATGACCTCTCTTGTACAGTTTACCCCCGCAGACGATGAACTGAGCAGCCATTGTTTAAATTACCTTCTTATCTTTGGCATTTGCCCCTGGTGGATACGTCTCTTTTTCCAAGAAGTTCCAAACATCGTAATATCAGGGGTTCTCATCTTGAACCTCATCCATGGCAGCAATAAACTCGTAGGCCGGCACAAATTTTTAGTCAATGATGATCGGACACATCTGGACTCAAAAAAGGGATGTCTATCATAAAAGATAGAGTTGCTAGTGAATCTACAAACCTGTTGTTCTCTCTTAACAGATGAGCGAAGTTCAGCTTCTCAAACCGAGGAATCAGCATGTCCAAGGTCTGGTGGTAGATTCTCATATTTTCTTCTTTGACTTTCCAATCTCCTTTAGCTTGAGATACAACAAGGTTCAAGTCCCCGATGACGTCCAACCGTTTTGCCCCTAGTTCTAGGGCGGCTTCTAAATCGGCAATGCATGCCTCATACTTTGCCTCATTGGTCGAGACTTTGAACCGGAGTTTGAATGCTAGAGGGATACGGGAATTGTTGGGTGCTATCAGTAACACCCCTATCCCATACTCGTATTGCTTTGACGCTCCGCCAAAGTACATCGTCCAGGTTTCGTCTTCGACATGCAGAATGGCCTCGTCTGGGAATAGGTACTCAACCGCTTCATCCCCTTCAACTAGGTGATCAGCTAGGAATTCTGCTACTGCTCTCCCTTTTACTAACTTGCGTGTCACATATTTCAGATCGAATTCGGAAAGCAGAAGCAACCAACGGGCTAGCCTACCTGTAAGTGCCGATTTCTCGAAGAGATATTTGATAGGATCTAATCTCGAAACCAGTATTACGGAGTGCGCTAACAAGTAGTGTCGCAGCTTCCTGGTAGCCCATACCAAGGCCAAACAAGCCTGGAGTATAACGGGTCTCATAACTCAGCATCTTCTTGCTCGGGTAGTAGATAGCTCGTTCCACTTTGTCCTCAGACTCTTGTGCAAGCATGCAGCCCATTGTAGTTTCAGTCACTGAAAGGTACAATATCAACGGTTTCCCCGGCTCAGGTGGTGACAACACAGGTGGGTTCTGTAAATATTGTTTGATCTGTTCAAAAGCAGCTTGGCATCGGTCGTCCCATGGGAACTTCGTTCCTTTCTTCAGGAGACCAAAGAGTGGTTCACAAGTCATGGTTAATTGAGCAATAAACCGTCTTATGAATTGCACTTTACCTAGAAAGCCTCGCACCTCATTTTCAGTCATTGGTGGTGGCATTTCTAAGATGGCCTTGATTTTGGAAGGGTCGACTTTGATACCTCTCTGCGTAATCAAGAACCCCAGCATTTTCCCTGCTGTAACACCAAACGTACACTTCTGAGGATTCAGTCTCAACCGATACTCTCTGATCCATTGAAAGAACTTTTGCAAGGCGGTGTAGTGGCCCTCTCTTTCCTTGGACTTGACAATCATGTCGTCCACATACACCTTAACCTCTTTGTGGATCATGTCGTGCAATACTGTGGTCGCAGCCCATTGATATGTAGCCCCGACGTTCTTCAACCCAAACAGCATCACACTATAACAATAGGTCCCCCACGGGGTGGTAAAAACAGTCTTCTCCCGGTCTTCGGGTGCCATCAATATCTGATTGTAGCCTGAAAACCCATCCATGAAGGAGAGTAATGCATGCCCAGCGATGAAGTCTACTAATTCATCGATATGCGGTAGAGGAAAGTCGTCCTTCGGACTGGCTCTGTTCAAATCTGTGACAACCCTCACCTCTGATTAGTGCTAATCTATGATTTAGCATGATAAGTAACTGATTAGGATGAAATCCTAAATTGATTACATGAGTATATTGTTTGTAATTGCATTTCTATCTGTTTGACTATAGAATGATTTGTTCATGTTTTAATTTTGAATTTGCGAATTGAAGGTCTTATTGGCGACCGAACTAGAAATTGATTAGTGTTATATGCCAGTTAGAATTTATGTGATTTTATGGTAGGTTTAATTAAAATTTGATTTGGAATGATTAAATTGGATTAAATAATGTTAAATTACATTAGTTGTGTTTATTACATAATTGCCACTTAGTGGATTTATTCAAGGCCCATTCCTTCTCACACATTACACTTGTTGACACACCACTATTCTTCATATCATCTTTTCCATTTGGAGACCAAACCGTATGAGAGAGGGAGATAGGAGAAACTTGATTTCATTTGAGAGTTGCTTGGAGATTTAGAAGGATTGAAGAGAAGGTTGCAAAATTAGACTCCCACATTTGAAATTCAAGGCCTAAGGTAGAAAAATCATCTTCTTAATTGTGAATTCAAGTTATTTCTTGCATGGTTCATGGAAATTTGGAGTTTATAGCCAAGAATTGGTTTAAAATGTTGAATTGACAGTTAATCCTTGCATGCATGTGAATATTCTTGAATTTTGGAGTTGTTTCATGAGAATTTCCACATGCAAGTTCATATTTTTGTTATGGTCCATGAATTCATCATGATTTTGAGCTCAACATTGCGTTTGATCTTGTTTTGAAACACTAGAGTTCATGAGAACTCATGCATGTATGATCTTACAATGTTCTTCGTGCTTACACTTAATTTTTGTGTTCAATTGGCTTACCTTTGGGCTTGATTTTACAAATGATCTTCAAAAACATGTTATACTATGAGTTTCCAAGAGTTTTCCAGAAAATTAGCCCAAGGAGATCGAATTTGAAGCTTTAAAAGTTGAATTTCATGCTTGAGGTTCAATCTAGAAATTCCAGATTTTGGACCCACGCTCGAGCGTAGGACTTCACGCTCGAGCGTGCACTCTGAGTACATGCAATTCCGCTCGAGTGTAGGAAGTCACGCTTGAGCGTGAAATGCATATGCCCAGAAGTTCTTGTGTTTTGCAGTCCGCTTGAGTGAAAGACTTCACGCTCGAGTGAGGACCTGAGTCCTACGCTCGAGCGGAGGTCGAGCGTTCGTCGAGCGTAAATTGCATGTATCCAATACTTTTCTTGAATTTACAGTCCGCTCGAGCGTAGAAAGCCACGCTTGAGCGAGACCCCTGTTTTCTGAAAAATTCTGAAAAGTGTTTTAAAGTGCATTTTTGCATCCTCATTCCATCATACGCATTCCTAGGCCTAGTTTAAGGCATCTTAATGAGGATAACGTTATAGAACCACACCAGTATAGTTAGGGGTTGAGTTATTAATCCTGAGTGTGTGTTCATTCTACAATTGTAGGGTTGGCATCTGAGAACGCTCATTAGCCTATCTGTAGCCCAGTGCTCTGTGAGTAACAATGTTGTAAAGATATGTTCAATTATGATTATTTTCTGAATGATCAACTGTTCTGCTTACTGAAACGTTATTGTTTAATGAATGAATGTTTATCCTGTTTGTAAACTGTATTCGTGGCATCCATAGCAATTTACTATTACTGTACTGTTACTGCCACTGACACAGAGATCTCTGTCGGTTCCCATGTTTGGAACCATTACTGTTACTGTTATGATGGCCATCGACTGACTGTTCGGCCTGTTAAGACCTACTGTACTGTTCTGCTATGGGATGCACCACATATGACTGTTATGGTTTCTAAGTGACTGATATGACTGTTTAATTATTGAAAGGACATTCATTCTTAACCTCTTTACATAACTGTTATTCACTAGGCTTTAGCTCACTGCTTACATATATATGTAGGTGTCCAGGCACCGGACCGGAGCTAGGAGCGTCAGATTAGCTCTTGTTTTGTCAAAGCCAACCATTGTGCCTCACTTCGAGGTTCCCAGTTTGTTCAAGCTATGGCTACTTTGGGGTGTCTCAGTTCCACCCTTTTTGTCTCTGTTTTGTGTAAAACTTGACTGTATAGCTACGATGTAGGGATTTGGTCCCTAACCTGAATGTTTTGTGTATCTGAGTTGTATATATGTTTCGACTACAAATGTGAATATGTTCAGAAAAGTCTTTTTGCATACAGAATGTCACAGCTCATTAGACATCTTTATTTACTGTTTTGGCTTCCGCCAGCCCCTTTACTCTGTATTACTGTCATTACTGTTATGCAGGCCTTTGGTAATCATGGATTACTGGCCAGTTACGATACCTAACCCATAGGGGCGGGTTTGGGTCATGACAAAATCCCTGAATTCCACACATACCCAAATCTTGTCGTCTTTCTTTGGCACTGGAACTATGTTGGCCAACCAAGTTGGGTATTCATATACCACCAGGAACCCTGCGTCAATTTGCTTGGTAACCTCTTCTTTGATCTTGATGGCCCAATCTGGGTGAATCCTTCTGAGCTTTTGCTTAACAGGTCGGGCTTCTAGGTCAAGGGGGATTCGGTGCTGTACAATCTCAGGATCGATTCCAGGTATGTCTTCGTAGGACCACGCAAAAACATCTTTGAAATCTTTTAATAAAGCGACTAAGCGCTCGCGCCCCTCCGAAGACAACGTGGACCCGATCTGGACCAGCTGCAGGTCCTTTTCAGTACCAACATTAATTTGGGTGATTTCATCAATCAGCGGTTTTACAAACCTCTCCTGCTCTTGATCTAGCAATTATTTCAAAATCGGAGGAATTTCACCCTCGTCGTTTTCATCGAAATTTTGAATGTCTAAATTAATGCAATAAATCAAGGGTACAGAAAAGTAATCGAAGGCCACAACCACATAATTCTCATTAAGTACTTCATCCAGTCCATCTGATTCCTCTATTACAACAGACTCAAAAGAGAATGAAAAAGACGACCTAGATAATACCATGGTATTCGGGTTATCACTCCCAGGAATACCAGACTCAGACTCAGATGAGCTGGAACCTGATTCTGACTCTATAGACTTAGTAGAATCAGATTCCGGCTCACTACCTGACCCGGTGCTGCTCGATAAGAATCCCTCCTCATACTGCCAAACGAGGGAGGATGCGATGGATGCATCCAAAATGTTTGAAGATGGGCTCACAGCCGTTTCATTCCCGATCATAGTCACTGAGAGATCATCTCCCAAGCACTCATGTATGATCGAAGGATCTGATAGTAGACAAGCCAGTGCTACCCCCATTTCGATCTTGGTGCTCTCGGAATCCATTTCCTTACACTGTTCAACCTCAGCTGATAGGTCTGTCTGTTTCTCGGCAACATCATTCCTGAATATCTACAAGTCGAAGAAGATTTCAAATCTCGGCAAGCGCCTCTTCTTTGTGTTTAGCCATGGCTCTGGGAAGCCGCAGAATGGAAAGTCTTCCCTCTCCTGGATAAAGCGTCCGTTTAGGGTGCCCTAAATAGGCCGATGCATAAAATCAAAATGCCTCCCGGTCTGCTCGGCTCTGGCCCTCCCGGCCATTTCTTTTCCTTTTCTTACCTAGTCCTCCTTGGTAGGCAGATAGCCTAAACCAAAGGTATGCGGGTTATGCGGCACTTCGGCCGATACAGTAATGCCCTTCCGGCCACTCTTTCCTAGTCCCATCCCAGGGATGTGCTGAAGCTTGTTCATGAGGTACACTGATTGTGCGCTGACATATAACCCTTCATCAACAGCCAAAATGTTTTGTACGACCCGGGCCTCGGCTAGGGTAAATCCTGATAGGAACACATCCTCTGTGCCATGCTCGATTTCCAAAACCAGTGTAGACACCTATGGCGGCGGATGGATTGACGAATTCCTAAAAACTATAGCAATCCCTTTCCCGTGGGGGTATTTCAAGATCTGATGTAGGGTGGAAGAGACTGCCTTTACATGGTGCAGCCACGGTTGCCCCAAGAGTAGATTAATGGTTGCGGGAACGTCCAAGACATGAAAGTCAATCTTGTGTTGTTCTGGACCAACTTGAGTGTGATCTTCACGGTCCCCATCACTTCTCTACTAGTATTGTCATAAGCCCTTATCACCTGGGCAGTTGGCTCAAAGTTCGCGGGCTTTAACCCGATTGCATATGTTGTCCTTGAAGGACACACATTAATAGTGGATCTTGTATCGACAAGAACCACCGGTACCCGCTTGTCTTTGCATTCCACAGAGATGTAGAGAGGCTTGTTATGATTTGCGCCCTCAGGATGCAGTTCCTTGTCAGAAAAGTTCAACGTCAGGGAAGCTCTTCCCGAAAAGACCAGCCCTACCAGCTATTCAGGTGTAGTGTCTATTGAAAGTTTGGCTTTGTCCATTGCGGAACGGACAGCCTGTCTATGAACTCTTGAAGCCATAAACAGTCCCTAGATGGAGATGTTTGCCTGTATCTTCTTAAGCTGTTTCAGCACAGCCTCGTCCTCGATTAATTTTTCTTTCTGCTTCTCCGCCTCCTTGTCCTTTCCGAACGCTTCTGGTTGATCTAAGTGCGGGGGCTTGAAGTACCGTCCGCTCCTAGTCATGTGGTCAACCTCTCCCGCATACCAGGTATCATTCGGCTGGTTATTCCCCCAGTCCTCATCTGTGTGAGCATGACATAGGTCATCATCTTCCCACCACATGCCATCGGCAGCCAACAAACACCTGTCCGGCTCCGTTACAACTATTCCTGTGCCTACAGCACCTACCGTTCCTGTGCCTGCAGCACGTTCTGTCTCTTTCATACCCAAACTGTCCGTGTTTTGAGCAAAATTCTTGACACCGGTGCTCTCCGGCGATGCAAACTGATTCCTGGCCCTTCCGACCACTGTTGATGTCCCTGTCCCTGACGGACCCTATTCTAGCTGAGGTTGTTCAACAACATTCGGCTAGTCGTTAAGCCATCTAGTAGATTCTGCTGACTCATCAAACCAATTGACTGCTATGTCCCCTGAGTCCTGCTCGTCGAAAAACTGAAGGTTAGCAATGTCCTCTTCCAGATTCGCTAGGTCATCTAGCCCATGATTAGGTCCATTCTCTCGTACTACACAAATCTTTGCCTCCACTGGCAATTCCATTCTCGGCCGAGCCTGGCCTACTAATGTAATGTAACCGCTCGGGTTATTCATGATACTCTCAGACCCCTCAGGCTTTGTATAATTACTCTCATCTGCCCCAATAGTCGGCCCAGTTCTATTTCGATAGCTACCACCACCGTTTCAGGTTGGGATCGGGAGATGTCCAACATGCACAAGTTAGTGCTGTCAGGAATGAACACCTCCGGTTTGGGTAGGTGAGAAGAGGTGATATATATACTAGGGTCGTATGACACAACCCGAGTTTGGATAAGATTGATGCGTTTGGCAGGTGGAGCTTGGTTATATGGTGGGAGAGGGTTGGTTGTGACATTGGGTTTCTCCAGAGGCACGATCACCATATTGTCAATGAGATCCTGAATCTCATGACGCAATCGAAAGCACTGGTCGGTGTTATGACCATGCTGTTGGTGAAAGGCGCAGTACTTAGTTGGGTTATGGGAAACAAGGAGTTTATCTGGTAGTGGCTGCGACTCTAGGGGCTTCAAGTGCCCTTTTTTTTTTTTTATCAAAACCCCCAGAGCTTTGGACAGGGGCATGTATAGTGGAGTGAAGGTTCTTTGGCCTCGGGGAGAATACTTGGTTGTTTGTGAGTTATTTCCGGACGCACCGGTGAATGGCATAGCTGCAAGGGTTCTTGGGGTGGTGGTGGTGGTGACCATTCCCACATCTGAAGATCTGGCAGCAGTAGCACTGCTTGTGCCTGCATTTGTACCACGGTTGAATGCATTCTTGGGCTGTTCTCTGCCATGGTCAATCAGACCCTGTTTCATAACGTCCTCGATCTGCACCCCTATCTCATGTAGATCCGCAAAGGTGGGAAGGGGGAGAACGATCACCTTCTGCATGAGCTTGGGCTGGAGGTTGCACACAACCATCATAATCTGATCTTTGTCAACAGGCCTAATGGTCATCATCGAGGCCTTGGCCCTCCATCGAGTCACGAAATCGGAGAAACTCTCATTTGGCTCTTGCCTAGTCGTCTCGAGATCACGGGTTGTGACCTCGATCTGTGTATTGTAGGAGTATTGAGCTATGAAGGCCTCGGCCATCTCTTCCCAGTTCCTCTTGACGGAATCCTCCAGTTTTGCATACCAAATAGCCGCTACACTCGACAGGGTCCGGCCAAACAAGGAAAGCTTCTGCAATCTAGAGAGGCACATCGGCCTTGGTATGTCCGAAAACAGCCGCAAATGCACCATAGGATCTTCAGACCCGTCGAAACGGTCTATGTGCAGTATTTTAAATCAGTTTGGCAGAGTCACGGCCGAGTCGGTGTACCCATCCTCAATATTCGTAATGGACTTCACACCCTGAGACTTCTTGAACATCTTTTCTAGCTTGCTCACTTTTAACGTTGTGGGGTCCACCTCGAACTCGAAGGGAGAATCAGGTAAGTTGGTTTGTGCTTTGGATAGCTGGGGTAGGATCGGGGGCGGAGCCGGCCCGATTGGAATGTCCGTATCATCTTGAACGTTAGCTATCTCCCCGTGTTTAGGAACTCTTGGTAGGGGAGGAACTTGGTGCGAAGTAGATGCTCCATTTTGCTGCTGTAGCCTGGGAATTACATTTGTCTGTTGGGCCATAACCTCGGCCTGGTTAGTGGCAAATTCTATTTGACGGGCAGCATCCCGCTGTATGGTTTTCAAACTCTCATGGAGCTGACGCATCATCTCCTCTAAGCCTGCCTTATTGTACTGATCTAACTGAATAACTGGTATATCTGTCCTTGTAATAGAAACTGAGACCTCAGCCTGACTGTTTACTGGTGGGGTAGACCATTGATCTGGCGACCGCTGTACCGATACACTGTGCCTTTTTGACCTCCGTCTGGTAACCGGGGGTAAAGAAAGGAACACTGCTTGCCCGTCTATCAGATCCCTAGATCGATTAAGTCTACGATATAGCGATCTCGGCTTTCCCTTTCGATATCTGTTGTATTTCGGACTCTGGTTCCGCAGAGTTGGTAGTTGTATCTATCTTATTGTCATCCTTTGATTCCATTTGTTTGAGTTTTAGGATGTGTTGGGCATGTTTCGAGCAGGTGGGTTGAGCTTCGGTCTAAAAGCTTGTTGCCAGGTTTTTGGTCGTTTTGCTCGAGCGGGTCGTCTAGCTCTCGAGCGGAGATTGCACACTCCTAGTATTTTTTGGTGCTCTGCAAAACTTCTGCAGGTGTGATTTCTACGCTCGAGCGGATTTCCTGCGCTCGAGCAAGTCGCGCTCGAGCAGGTTTGTTAGGGCTAGAGCGGGTAATACAGTTTTGGTGTAAGTTCTGAGAGGGGGAAATCTACGCTCGAGCGAACTGGTTTTCGCGCTCGAGTGGATGTACTTTATTCTTGTGTCTTGGCGCTCGAGCTGGCTTTATTACACTCGAGCGTGTCCAGATTTTTGTGCTTTACACTCGAGCGTCCTGTTCTCCGCTCGAGCGGGAATGTCGTATATCAGAAGGCAGTTAGGCATTTTTTGAATCACTTTTACATTCACTCTCTCTCTCTCTTACTTTCCCAAAATCGATTTTGAAAGCCTCTCTCTCTAGAAACTCCCTTCTCTCTAGGGTTTGATTTAGTTAGAGTGTTTTCCTTTCTTTTGGCCTTTGTAAAAGTTGTGTTGATTGTCGAGGGCTTCGTTTTGATCCGTGGATCTTGGAGTTTGGAGCATTTTGGTTTTCTTCATCTCCTTCCCTTGGGCTCCGAATTTGAGGTAGGGATTCCTTCTCATTTTTATGGGTTTTGACCTAGATATTGAGTTTTTGTATAAATGGTTTTGGGTTTCGGAAACTAGGGTTTCAAATGTTTATTTTGAAAAGAGGGTTTGTTTATTTTGGACCTTAAATATGTATTTGGGTTTCCAAACGAGTATATTGATGTTGTTGGTAATATATGGACTCTTGGAGTCAATATTGGGAATCAAGGGGAAAATGCCATGTTGGGTATTTTTGGGTCACTAGTGTAATTAATGACAAGTGTTGAGAAAATATGGAATTGAGTTGAATATAATGAAATTGGCTCATTATGAGATGGATTAGTGAAGTTGGATTTATTAATCGCTCACTTTTTGAAATATGGATAAATTATCCGTTAACGCATTTATTATCTGCTTAGAAATAATTGCATTGGGCTACCGGTGGAGGGTAGTCGTGATTGTTGTAGACAATGCATGATGATTAGGCAAACTAAAACTAATCAATGGAATGTGTCATCGTATATGACAGTTGAAAGAATACATTAACTTTATGTATTGTTTGATGATGTATATGATAATTGTTTATATACATTGTGTATTCCACGGTTTAGGAGAAGATAGGGGATGGACTCCGGTGATACAGCTCATATGCTTATCTATGGAAGTGTTGATATAGCTCATATGCTTATCTGTTGAGGTGTTGATATAGCTTGTGTGCTTATCTATTGCAAAATGGAAAACGTTTAATATGAATTATTATTTCATTTAGAGTGTGTGGCCAGGTTCTGAGCCACGGGTATGAATTTGGAAATTGGATAAGAAATGGAAAATGGAATGAAACATAGACATAGTGGTTATGTAATGGAAATGGTTTATGAATTGATTTATGGGAGTTAAACATTTATCAATTGCTAATGTCTTAGTTACTGCTCATATTGTGTTTAGCATATCTCTACTGGGCGTTGGCTCACCTTATATGGGACATTATTTTCAGGTACAAGTAGCATGCCACCTCCGAGGACATAACTTAGTTGGTTGTGGGAGTTGAAGGCTCTTTTTGATTATTTTGTTTGTCTTACATGTATATCAAGCCAAGGGCTTATTTTGTATAGAGTTAGTACTCTTCTTTTGTGTAACCAAGTGTTGACTTGGAAAGTTGTAAGCCCGTAGGGCATTTGCTTTTGTTGTTAACATGTAATACTGTTGTAAGAACTACTCTGATGAATGGAAAGGCGTTGATTTTCTTATATTACTACATGTCTGAATAATGGGTATTATGTATTATTTTGAGGGCATTATAACTTGGTATCAGAGCGTACCGAGTTCGAATACTTTGGGTACGTGGGAAGTGATTAGTATCACAATGGGTTTGTCTCGCTTGTTAGAGACTTAGATATAATGTTATGTGCATATGTGATAACATGTTTATGTGATTATTTGGGTATGAGATTTAGTTTCTAGGATGTTGATTGGATCCTTGGGTTTCTTTGAGTCTTGTTGGAAAAGCACTTGATCAATGCTGTTTCTAATCGGAACTCTAGTAACGCCTCGGGACTATCATTATCTGGAAATGAAATTCGTAAGTTCTTATGTGATTGTGTGCTTACGTGGAATGAATTATAGTTGTCCATGCATTAGGACGCGAGTGTTATAGCTTCGGCACATTTATGAATGTGCTAACGTTCTTCGTTACCTTTATTAGGATGTCAGGACGAGGACGAGGTGGTAGGTGTGGCAGGCGGGGTACGGAGGAGATGCCTTTACTGGATAATATTCCGGCACAACAAGAGGGAGTTGGTCAGGCCAATGTGGCCGAGCCAACGGGTTAGCAGGCTATGAGTGCCTTGGCCCGAGGGATAGCAGGAGCTTTGGGTATTCTTAGAGCTGGGAATCAGGATCAGGCCCACGTTGTTGAGGCAGGGCCTTCTTTTTTGAAGAGGGAATTCTTCTGGTCTAACCCGGACGAGTTTGTTGGGGATCCGAAAAAGCCACTTAAGGCTGACGAGTGGTTGGAACAGATTGAGAAGACGTTCGAGATGCTTGGCATCGAGGACGGGGCTTTAAAAGTGACCCTGGCATCCTTCCAACCGAAGGGAGATACGGGTCAATGGTGGAAGTACGAGAAGGGCAGTGTTGGTGGTGCATGGGGGGCTTTTGTGGATGCCTTCCAGGAGAAGTTTTTATCTTCAGCTGCTAGGGAGAAGCTGAGGGAACAACTTTGCCAGCTTAAACAGCAGGGTTTGTCAGTGTTCGAGTTTGAGGCTACTTTTACTAGCTTGTCCAGGTTTGCACCTGAACTTGTGGTGTCCGAGGAACGCCGTTGCTTTGAGTTTGAGCGGAAGTTGAGGCGTGGACTCAAGTTGAGGGTTGGAGGGTCGTTTATTCGAGAGCATAAACGTTTGGTGGATGCTGCAGCTCATATGGAGATTATGATGTAAGAAGAGGATGAGGAGAAGCATAGTGGTTCGAAGAGGAGCCAAGATGACCGTGGTGATGGTAGGAGACAGAGGGGTTTCAACCCTCAGCAGTCTCAGGGTGGTTTGGCTAGATCAACCTTTCTAGTGCCGAGTGCAGGCTCCGGGAGAGGTAATCAGGGAGGCTTGACTTGTTTCACATGTGGCCAGCTGGGTCACAAGTCTTTGGTTTGCCCGCAGAAGGGAGGGGGTCAGCGAGCTGCTTCTTCTTCAGTTAGACCTCAGGGCCAGAGTCAGGGCAGGGGCCAGCCTTTGTCTTGCTATCAGTGTGGTCAGCCCGGGCACCTGAAGAGGTTTTGCCCACAGTTGAGTGCCACTTCGGGGGCGTCTGGTTCTAGGCAGACACAGGGTTATCAGCCAGCTCAGTCTGTGCAGGCCTCGAGGGCCAATCCGAGAGCTTCGTTGTCCCAGTCAGTGCAGCAGTCTTTTGCTCCTAGAAGTGAGCAAGTGGATCAGGGGCCTACAGGGCGCGTGTATGCTGTTACCGCGCAGGACATAGTACCGGCTCCATCAGTTGTGAGAAGAACTTTTCTGTTTTGCAACTCGGTTGCTAGTGTGTTGATTGATACGGGTGCATCTCATTCTTTTGTATCTGTTGCATTCGCATCTGTGTTGGAGTTGGAGTTGGCACTATTAACATCTCCTATATGTGTTGTATCACCAGTTGGGGGTGAATTGATTTTGAAACACGGATGTAGAGGTTGTGATATAGAGGTCCCCGACCATAGGCTTCCTTTTCCTTTTGTTGTCATGCCCATGAAGGGTTTTGATGTTATTTTGGGTATGGACTGGCTATCGTCATACCGGGCTGTTATTGATTGCTACCGCCAGAGGGTCACAGTTTGTACCTTCAGCGGGGAGTGTTTCCATTTCTTGGGGGATCGGGTTGGTAGTGTGTTGCCATCGGTGCATAATCCGTGAGGGCGGAGTGAGCTTAGTGGTCTTCTTGCTAGCCTTTTGAGTAGTGAGTGTGATGAGACCCAGATTGTGTTGCCGAGGGTGGTCTGTGAGTATTCGGATGTCTTTCTCGAGGATCTCGTTAGCTTGCCACCTCACCGAGAGATAGAGTTCTCTATTGATTTAGTTCCCGGCACGACACTGATTTCTATGGCACCTTACCATTTTGCCCCAGACGAGTTGAGTGAGTTGAAGGTTCAGCTTCAGGAATTGTTAGATAAGGGCTTCATTCGCCCTAGTGTTTCGCCGTGGGGAGCACCGGCCCTCTTTGCTAAGAAGAAAGATGGTGCGTTGAGATTGTGTATTGATTACCGGAAGTTGAATAGGGCTACAGTTAAGAATAAGTACCCTATGCCCCGTATAGATGATCTGTTTGACCAGTTGAAGGGTTCCCGTTGTTTCTCTAAGATAGACTTGAGATTGGGTTACCACCAGTTGAGGGTCAGGGAGGAGGATATTCCTAAGACGGCATTCTGTACGTGGTATGGCCATTATGAGTTTCTGGTGATGCCATTTGGACTTACCAATGCACCAGCAGTCTTTATGGACTTCATGAACCGGATCTTCCAGGAATTCCTAGATCACTTTGTGGTCGTTTTCGTGGACGACATTCTTATCTATTCACCTCCAGAGGAGGGGCACGAGGAACACTTGAGAGTGGTGCTTGAGTTGCTTAGAGTCCACAGGCTGTATGCCAAGTTTGGGAAGTGTGAGTTCTGGCTAGGAGAGGTCAAATTCTTAGACCATGTGGTATCCGGGGAAGGGGTATCAGTTGATACAGCCAAGGTTGAGGCAGTGCAAGATTGGGCACAGCCTAAGAGTGTTTTTGAGATCCGTAGTTTTCTGGGATTAGCTGGGTATTACCGTCGGTTTGTAAAAGATTTCTCCAGGCTAGCTTCGCCGTTGACTAGATTGATGCGGAAAGGGGTCAAGTTTGTGTGGAGTGAGGCTTGTGAAAAGTCGTTCCAAGAGTTGAAGGTTAGATTGACCACCGCTCCGGTGTTGATTATTTCGGAGAGAGGGTTGGGTTATGCGGTTTATTGCGATGCCTCACGAGAGGGTTTGGGTTGTGTGTTGATGCAAGAGGGGAAAGTGGTAGCTTATGGCTCACGTCAGTTGAAAATACACGAGAAGAATTACCCTACGCATGACCTAGAGTTAGCAGCAGTAATCTTTGCCTTGAAGATTTGGAGGCACTACCTTTATGGTGAAAGGTTCGAGGTGTTCTCAGACCATAAGAGTTTGAAGTATCTGTTTACACAGAGAGACTTGAATTTGAGGCAGAGAAGGTGGATAGAGTTCATTGAGGACTATGACTTTGAGTTGCACTATCACTCAGGAAAGGCCAATGTTGTGGCCGATGCCCTTAGTAGGAAATCAATTAGTGATGTAGCTTGTATAGCCATCCGGGAATGGGAGATGTTGGGTGCACTTGGCGAGTTTGATTTGCTTCTGAGCGAATCTGTTGAGGCTGCGGCCTTGTTTTCTATTGTTGCGCAGCCGACACTTGTGACTCGAGTGTTAGAGGCACAGAGAGGTGACCTTGAGGTAGAATCCCTCCAAGAGAAGATCTCGAGTGGGAAGGTTGAGAAGGTTTGACGGTGTATCCCGACCTGAGTGTGATATACCGAGACCGTTTGTTTGTGTCGGAGTCTTGTCGAGAGGATGTACTCTGAGAGTTTCACCATTCACGTCTTGCAGTGCATCCGGGGAGGCACTAAGATGTATCGGGATTTGGGTCGCCAGTTCTGGTGGCGGGGAATGAAGAGAGATGTGGCAGTCTTCGTGTCTAAGTGCTTTACTTGTCAGCAAGTGAAGGCCGAACATCAGAGGCCAGCGGGTTTGTTGCAACCCTTGCCTGTTGCCGAGTGGAAGTGGGAGCAGGTCACTATGGACTTCATTGTAGGTCTTCCGAAGACTCAGCGAGGTAGTGATGCTATTTGGGTGGTTGTAGACCGGTTCACTAAGCCAGCGCACTTCATTCCTATGCGTGTGAGAGATTCGGTAGATCATCTTGCCAACTTGTATATTCGGGACATAGTGAGGTTGCACGGGGTCCCAGTGACGATTGTCTCAGATATAGACCCTCGTTTTACTGCTAGGTTGTGGCAGAGTTTGCAGAGTGCCTTGGGCACTAAGTTGACCTTTAGTACGGCTTATCATCCCCAGACTGACGGGCAGTCTGAGCGTACTATTTAGATCCTTGAGGATATGCTTTGAGGTTGTGTCCTTGACTTTAGTGGGACATGGGCGAGGCACTTGCCCTTGGTAGAGTTTGCCTACAACAACAGTTTCCGGTCTAGCATCGGTATGGCACCGTTTGAGGCCTTGTATGGCCGATCGTGTAGGTCTCCAGTTTGTTGGGCTGAGGTGGGTGATGCACCTTTGTTGGGTCCGGAGTTGGTAAGAGAGACGACGAAGAAAGTTGAGCTTATCCGTAGGAGGCTTGTTATAGCCCAGAGTCGCCAAAAGAGTTATGGCGACCGTAGGAGGAGGCCTTGGCGTTTGAGGTAGGTGGTCATGTTTTCTTGAAAATATCACCTAGGCGAGGTTTGATGAGGTTCGGGAAGAGTGGGAAGTTATCCCCTCGGTTTATCGGTCCCTTTGAGATCCTTGAGAGCATTGGGGAAGTTGCTTATCGTTTGGCTTTGCCACCACAGTTGTCCGGGGTTCATGACGTGTTTCATGTTAGTATGCTTCGGAAGTACGAGCCGGATCCGTTCCATGTGTTGGATTGGCCGACTTAGAGGTAGATGAGGATGCCTTGTATGAGGAGAGACCGGTTCGGGTCTTGGATAGGCGGGATCAAGTCTTGCGAGGCAAGACCATTCCCTTGGTAAAGGTTTTGTGGAAACATCACGGAGTGGAGGAAGCCACTTGGGAACGTGAGTTGGAGGTTCGCGAGAAATATTCGGACTTGTTTGTTGACGTGTAATCATGCATTGGAAACTTTGTAGTCTGATTGAACCTTAAGAGCATTATATATGTCTTAAGTTGTAAAACATTGTGAATGTTTTGTTTTATGGAAGTATTGTAGAACTTGCCTTAAATTGGAAGTTTGTTATAACATTGTATATGTTGAATGTATTGTAGAAATGGAGATATATCATGAATGTGGAATATGATATAGAATTGTGAAACATGTATGTAGAAATTGATGAATTTCGAGGAAAGCATGTTGTTAATACATATTGAGATATGTGGTAAATTGCCTCTTGAATGGAGATGGAATGACCGGAAATGGGTCGAGTTGTTAAACTTTGCATTTGTAATAATGTTGGGAATTGAGAACATCTTGTTTTTGAAAAACTTGTATTTAATTTCGAGGACGAAATTCTTTAAGGGGGGGAGGTTATAGCGATCCCGATTTTCCCTTTCGATATTTGTTGTATTTCGGACTTTGGTTCCGCGGAGTTGGTAGTTGTATCTATCTTATTGTCATCCTTTGATTCCATTTCTTAGAGTTTTAGGATGTGTTGGGCAAGTTTCGAGCAGGTGGGTTGAGCCTTGGTCTAAAATCTTGTTGCCCGGTTTTTGGTCGTTCCGCTCGAGCGGGTCGTCTAGCGGTCGAGTGGAGATTGCACACTCTTAGTATTTTTTGGTGCTCTACAAAACTTCTGTAGGTGTGATTTCTATGCTCGAGCGGATTTCCTGCGCTCGAGCGGGTCACGCTCGAGCGGGCTTGTTGGGGCTCGAGCGGGTAATACATTTTTGGTCTAAGCTCTGGGAGGGGGAAATCTATGCTCAAGCGAACTGGTTTTCGCGCTCAAGCGGATGTACTTTATTCTTGTGTCTTGGCGCTCGAACTGTCCTTAATGCGCTCGAGCGTGTCCAGATTTTTGTGCTTTGCGCTCGAGCGTCCTGTTCTCCGCTCAAGCGGGAATGTCGTATATCAGAAGGCAGTTAGGCATTTTTTGAATCACTTTTTACATTCACTCTCTCTCGCTTACTTTCCCAAAACCGATTTTGAGAGCCTCTCTTTCTAGAAACTCCCTTCTCTCTAGGGTTTGATTTAGTTAGAGTGTTTCCCTTTCCTTTGGCCTTTGTAAAAGTTGTGTTGATTGTCGAGGGCTTCGTTTTGATCCGTGGATCTTGGAGTTTGGAGCATTTTGGTTTTCTTCATCTCTTTCCCTTGGGATTCGAATTTGAGGTAGGGATTCCTACTCACTTTTATGGGTTTTGACCTAGATATTGATTTTTTGTATAAATGGTTTTGGGTTTTGGAAACTAGGGTTTCAAATGTTTAATTTTGAAAAGAGGGTTTGTTTATTTTGGACCTTAAATACGTATTTGGGTTTCAAAATGAGTATATTGATGTTGTTGGTAATATATGGACTCTTGGAGTCAATATTGGGAATCAAGGAGAAAATGCCATGTTTGGGTATTTTTGGGTCACTAGTGTAATTAATGACAAGTGTTGAGAAAATATGGAATTGAGTTGAATATAATGAAATTGGCTCATTATGAGATGGATTAGTGAAGTTGGATTTATTAATCGCTCACTTTTGGAAATATGGATAAATTATCCATTAACGCATTTATTATCTATATAGAAATAATTGCATTGGGCTACCGGTGGAGGGTAGTCGTGATTGTTGTAGACAATGCATGATGATTAGGCAAACTAAAACTAATCAGTGGAATGTGTCATCGTATATGACAGTTGAAAGAATACATTAACTTTATGTATTGTTTGATGATGTATATGATAATTGTTTATATGCATTGTGTTGTGTGGGAGGAGATAGGGGATGTACTCCACAGTTTAGGGGAAGATAGGGTATGGACCTCTAAACTGGTTAATATTTGGGAGAAGATAGGGGATGGACTCCGGTGATATAGCTCATATGTTTATCTATGGAAGTGTTGATATGGCTCATGTTCTTATCTATGGAAGTGTTGATATAGCTCATATGCTTATCTGTTGAGGTGTTGATATAGCTTGTATGCTTATCTATTGCGAAATGGGAAACGTTTAATATGAATTATTATTTCGTTTAGAGTGTGTGGCCAGGTTCTGAGCCACGGGTATGAATTTGGAAATTGGATAAGAAATGGAAAATGAAACATAGACATAGTGGTCATGTAATGGAAATGGTTTATGAATTGATTTATGGGAGTTAAATATTTATCAATTGCTAATATCTTAGTTACTGCTCATATTGTGTTTAGCATATCTCTACTGGGCGCTGACTCACCCTATATGGGACATTATTTTCAGGTACATGTAGCATGCCACCTCCAAGGACATAGCTTAGATGGTTGTGGGAGTTGAACGCTCTTTTTGATTATTTTGTTTGTATTACATGTATATCAAACCAAGGGCTTATTTTGGATAGAGTTAGTACTCTTCTTTTGTGTAACCAAGTGTTGACTTGGAAAGCTGTAAGCCCGTAGGGTATTTGCTTTTGTTGTTAACATGTAATACTGTTGTAAGAACTACTCTGATGAATGGAAAGGCGTTGATTTTCTTATATTACTGCATGTCTGAATGATGGGTATTATGTATTATTTTGAGGGCATTACATACGACCTCTAACCCAGAGTGCTCGGGGGATATCTACCTGGTCGGATGCAATAGTGCTAAACTACCTTGCAAAAAGATAAATAAAGCATAATAAAGAAATAATGAACAGAAAGACGGACAGCATAACAGCTTAAATAAAGACAACACACAGTTAGTAAATACAAGCTGGACGAACTGTTCTCAACCACTGATCACTAATCCCAAATCACTGCCTCGAATCTGTATTTGATACCCGCAGATAAAACTGATGCCTGCAGGCCTAATACCTAGACTTGCAAACTGATATATGCATTCCTGTAGAGGCACCCTCTAAAAAGCACATAGCGAGCGAATGAGAGCCAAAACACCCTTATGTTGGGGTAGGGTTTTCCTGTCGTATTGTCAAGAGCTAGGATTTCACTATGCACACAGCGGTTTCAAACAACCTACAATCGGGTAAGCAACCTGTCCTAGTTTGGAATAGTCACTATGGATTCCGAATATGCACTATGTCGAATGGTCAAAAAGGGTGCCTCGGTAAAAACCGGGGTTTGTGTTCTCGTCGTGGCAGAGCCCGTAACTGGTCAGCCTTATGGCACGCTTCTCAAAGCATGCCTCTGACAAACTATTCAGGAATAGCATACGGCAAACACGGTGTCCTAGGCACACCAACGCACATGCAATGCAAAGAAACACATAAATGCAGTCAAAACAAGATATCATGAGTTTGAGTCAAGTTCTCTAACTCCCCAGCAGAGTCGTCAGAAACTGTAGAAGTGCCCGAACGTCCCGGGAAAATCCCGTTCATTCATTTGGGCTTACCACAGTTCGGACTCAAATGTCACGGTTCTGAATCTAATCTCGCAAAGTGCAATGTAAGACCAATAACTCACCAAAGACTCCAAATCCGGCAAATCGTTTTGGAAAACTGATTTTTAAGAAAGAAGTGCCAAACATGGACTGCTTTTCCAGATATAGAGTCGCCACCTAAATATTTTATTTTGAGAGAATTTAGGAAACCCTGACTCGTGCCTAAGGCCACGTGTCCGTCATCACCAAAGTTGCCTCGGCTCGGGAACTTGGGTACGAGAGGGGAAGGTCATGCAATGAGCATCCCCGCACGCCCGATCGAAGATCGGCCTATACTAAGCATGATATCTTGTTTATGAAAACACATGCGTTCTTATTTCGATTAATTAGCTAGTCTTACTACGTGATGCGCACAGCAAACAAGTATAGACTAGATCGCCTAATTTGGAACGAAGCATCGCATATCCGTTTGTTTGGAAAATGGTTTGAAGTTTGCTACTCGCAAGTAGGCTAAAATGTGGATTTCAATGAATTGTTCCAATTCAAGTAATCCAACCTTCACCCACAAGCATTCAGGCAGTTAATCACATAAGCAGTTAGCCTCATGGCAAGCATGCTAACATGGCAACATTAACACCCATGCAGTATGCTAAAGCGTAAACACTCACAGTGTACTCCGAGCCAAAACAAAGAACTAGTTAGAAATCATGCATGATCCTAGTTCATGTTAAGATGTCTAATGCAACACATGCACGAATGCAACTAAAATATGCTCGGCTATTCTAGAATGTCATGTGAAATGCAACTTGATAACATGCTATTTAAACATGTATTTAAGTATTGTATTGAGAGTACAATGTAGTTAGCATGATGTGCTGAGCTTGGTGCATGCAATACAGATGAATGGATGCAAACATGTGAGTATAAGGTATGCTAAATGAAATATGCCCTAAAACTAACCGTCGTAAGTAGTTAAGTAAAAGGGAGAAAGAAATGAGGATTGGAAGACATGCATCACACACGCACGCTTATTACGCCAATTGGCTCTCTCGAGGGAGAGATCGAAAGAATAATACAAGCCATCTACTTAACTAACTAACTAGCTAATTAATTATTACACAATCAAATGAATAACTAGCTACAACTAATTATTGCAACACTTAAATAATTAACAAATTAATTAAGCTATGAAAAACAGTAAAGAGGCCTCGGGAAGAGGGACAAATGCATGCTCGGTCGGCTTTGCTCGGAAATCCGTTGCCATGCCTTATGTTGCCCCTGCTTGCACTGCTCTGTACCTCTGCAAAGTGTGAAAATTCCCAACACACTTCTGATTCACCCCATGGGCACTGTGGGAGGCCATCAGCCGAAAATCAAGGTCATCGGCTAGGATAAACAGATCATCGGCCAAATATGAAGCCATCGGCCAAACACTTGTAGCCGACCGGCACTGAAGATGGCCGATCGGCCATCCCTTCCTGTAAAATATTTTTTTTGCTACAGTAGAGGACAAACAGAGTATGGCAATGCATTTACAAGACAATGTTTGCAACTACACTCCTTATCATGTTTAAGACTCAGAGGAGTGTAGTTCCCGACCCTTGGACCATCAATCACGCATTTTAATGCATGATGGCCAAAAGAGTCAAGTGTGCATTTCAATATCAAATGAAATGCACAAAACACATAAGAGACCTTAGCCTCTATCATGTGTGATCAAGAGGCAAGGCAATGCACACACAATGCTATGCAACCTAAGCATGCAACAACATGCAATAGAACTAAACATGTAACAAGCATACGACAACATGCAGGGCAAGATGGAAGAGCATGCAACAACATGTCAATTAGCAAGCATGTGACAACATGCAATATGACAAGCATGCAACAAGCATGTAAGCATGATGTAAAGTAATAACTTTGAACAACATGGTAAATGGACTTAAACTAAAGAGGGACGGACCTCAGCTATGCCCAAAATCAGTGGCCAAAGTTATGAATTGGAAGCATGAAAATGCAAAACAAACATGCACATGTAAATGGTCCAACACCTAGGCATAGAAGGGCAAATTTCAATAGCACTTAAAAGAGGATAGATATGGACATGTGACAAACATTATAATCTCTGAAATCATGCATGGAAAGGTGTCAAACCAACCAAACAAAGCAAGCAAAGCATACAAGAAAGCCCAAAGCTTAAGGCTAGCCAAGGGACTCAAACCATGGCCATGCAAGGCAAACCCCAAAGGGCCAAGGGCACTCAAAATAGTCCCAAGGCAGGTCAAGACAAGACCAAAAACATGCTCGAAACTAGCCAACACAAGGTAGAATACAACTCCGAAAGGCATGAGGCATGCAAGGCTACAAAGGGGGTGTTACACTACACTTATCAAAACCAAACATGGCATGAATTGTCCAATGAAAAACAGAGTTATGGCATATCAAAATAAGCCCAAATACCCACTTAGATGGCATCCCGAAGACCTAAGCATGGAGGCATACACATTGGTCCATTCATGAGGCATAAGGCATCAACTCTTTAAAGCATTAAAGGGGTGATAAGTGCAAGTATATGAGCATGAAACATGAACTGAAATAACATTACAAATGATGCCAAATCATTGAAATAAGCCAAGTAATGCATGCTAGAGGACTCAATACTCAAAGCTAACAAGCTAGATTGAACCATGGCTATACAAAGCAAGTTATGCATGACTAAAACAACCTAAATCAGAGCTAGAGCATGCTAAAACATGGACAAAAGCTTCTTGAAGTTAAGCCAAAAGCATGCTAGAATGACATGTTAAGGCATGATGCATGTTAAGGCAAATGAGATGATTGTAAGACAAGTACATGAAGCATGTAAGAGCCAACTAAACCCACTCAAAATAGACTCATGGCATGCTAAAACAACACCAAAACCCACTGAAATGAAGTCAACATAAGCTAGAAAGACATGCTCAAACATGAAGCATATAAGACTAGTTTGTGTGATTTACACTACAAGTGTATTGGGCATGCATGGAGTGACAAAACTAAGCAAAAACAATGTTGTATCATGGCAAAACAAAGCCTAATACATATTGAAATGAAGCCACAACAAGCTAAGACAACGTGCTATCAACATAAGCCACATATGCAAGCATACAAAACAACAAGGAGAGGGGATGACCCTCTCCTATTTAGGACTCCAAAACCACATTTTCACCATTAAAAATCCTTTGGATTTTAGTGGTAGAAAGGTCATGCAAAACCTAAAACAACGGCCAAAAGAGATGGCCTAAAACAAGGCCTAACAAGGCCTAAGAGGGGGTAGACAACCCCAAACCAAAAAGCGATCCTAAACGAAGATCTAAAGCATAAAAAATAAGAACTTTTATCAGTTAAGAGTTAAGCTTAAAACAATAAGCAAGTAGGTCTAAAAACTTAAGAAAGAATGGGGGTTTAAAAGCACAAAGCTCACCCTTGAAGACCACCTTCAAGAACACAACTCCAGCAGCCTCCTCTGACCAAAACCAGCTCAAGAAAACTAAAAACAACTCCTAAGGGCCTCAGCAACCAAATGATGGCGTTCTACTAGGTGCTCTAGTGCAAAAGTATGAACAAAATACACTTTTGAGCACAAATACACACACAAATATAGAGAGTTATATATATAGAGAGAGTGATATATATCTTCTTCTCTCAACTTTTTTGAAGCTGTGGAAAGGGAGGAGGAGCTCCCTCTTTATAGAAGTTCAATTCCTAAGCTTGTTGAGCAAGCTAAGCAATTGAATCAAATCCCTCCATACACGTGTATGGAGGATGTGAATTGTGCATGCCAGCTATGACAACTGGCATAAAATATCTGCATAAAGAAGATGAACAGGGCTCGGCCAGAAAATATGGCCAATCGACCAACATAAGTGTCGACCGACCAAAAAAAGTGCCGATCGGCCAACACTTTTGGCCGATGGCAAGAAAACAAGGCCGATGACTTCATGCCATGGCCGATGGGTTGAGGGGATAACCAACAAGCCACCTTGTAGACACCCCATTTTTGACCGTCCTCAAGACTTGGGCGTCACCGTTTGAACACTCGGGGATCACCCTTGTTTGTGCTTGTCTTGAGTTCCCGGAGGTCTCGGCTACGCGCCTTGCCTCAGGATCTCTCGACTCTACTGTTTTGTGTTTGGTTTTGCACCAAACACTTGTTTTTTTGCTTTGGAGGGCAGGGAATGGCTTGTTGGCCATCCCCACACTCCACTGGCCATGGCTTGAGGCCACCGGCTGTGTTTTGTTTCCACCGGCCAAATGTTTGGCCGGGCGGCACTATAGCTAGTCGACCGGCCATCTATTTTGGCCAAATTGCATTTTTGGCTGGCCAACCACTGTTCATCTGCTTTTGCAGATATTTTATGCAAGCTGGCATACACTTTTCTCCCCTCCATACACGTATATGGAGGGATCTCTCTCTTGTTAGCTTGCCTTGAAAGCTTTACAAGATTGAATCCTCTATAAGAGGAGGCCTCTTCTCCCTCTTTTAGGTTGGATAGAAAGAGAGAAAAAAAACTGAGGGGAGCTCTGATATTAGGGTTTTGAGTTTGTATCTCTTCTATCTCTATATCTCTCTCTCTTGAGCTTAGTGTGTGTGTTTAGTCTTACTTTTGCACATAAACACCCAATCTTACACCTTCTCTTGGTTGCCGAGGGGCCAGAGGGTTGTTCTTGGTGTTCTTGGGTGGTTTTGAACTCAAAGAACCAGCTGGAGCATTGTTTGTGAAGGAGGTCTTAAAGGGTAACAACTTTACCTTTAAATACCCCCTTTCTGCATAGCTTTTTTTCCTAGCTTGCAACTATTTTTAGGCTTTGCATATAACATATAAAATTTCTTCTTTTGAGTCCTTTAAATAGTTGTTTAAGATTGTTTTGAGCTTTGGGGTTGTTTGACCTCTCTTAAGCCTTATTAGGCTCCATTTTTGTGCATTTTTGGTGAGCTCCGGGACCATTGTGTTTGGGCCTCCTCACCACTGAAATATTGAGGGATTTCAGTGGCGAGGATGGTGCCTTGAGGTCATAAGAAGGAGAGGGCCACCCCCTCTCCTTGTTGTCCTTGAAAAGGGCCATTTTTGCCAAGTAATGGAGCATCTAGTTTAGGTTCATGTTGATCATGCCTTAACTAATTTTTGTGCTTATATTGTCATGATATAGCATTTTGTTAAGTTGGTTTAGGTACACCATGCTTGTTTAGCATACATGCATTGTAATGCCATGTTTTGGTCTTAACATGCTTTAGGTTTTGATCCTTGTTCTAGCATGATTTTAGCCAAGCTTTGTGAAGCTTTTGTGTTTGTTTTAGCATTCTTAATTTCTGTTCTTGGTTGTTTTGGTCGACCATAGCATGCTTAGTATAGCCACCTTGCATTTTGGCTTGTTAGCCTTAGGTGTGTGAGTGTGTAGCATGCATTACTTGCACTATTTCAGTGGTTTGGAACCACTTACCATGCTATTTCAGTCCTTATAACATGCTCGCATACTTGCATTTAATGCTCCTTTGATGCTTTAAGAGGTTGTGTTATACACTCCATGTTTAAGCACTTGTGCATGCCTCCATGTGTAGATCATTTAGATGCCATCGGATATCATGGTTAGTAGAGGCCGATCTTCGGATCGGGCGAGAGGGGGTGCTCATAGATGACCTTCCCCAATCGTACTCGAGTTCCCGAGCTGAGGCAACTTTGGTGATGACGGACACGTGGCCTTTGGCACCGAGTCAGGGTTTCCTAAATTTCCCCAAAATAAAATATTTAGGTGGCGACTCTGTATCTGGCAAAGCAGTCCATGTTTGACACTTCTTTTCCAAAAATCTGTTTTTCTCAAAACAATTTGCCGGATTTGGACTCTTTGGTTCAGATTAAGAACCGCGACAAAAATCGAGTCCGAACTGTAGCACGAAGGCCCCAGGCGGGCGCGTCTACAGTTTCTGGCGACTCTGCTGGGGACGTTTGGAGAGCTTGACTTGAACTCGTGATATCCTGTTTTGATTTCACTTATGTGTTTCTTCGCATTGCATGTGCATTGGTGCGCCTAAGACACCGTGTTTGCCGTCTGCTATTCCTGAACGGTTTGCCGGAGGCTTGTTTTGTCAAAGCATGCCATAAGGCTGACCGGTTGCGGGCTCTGCTAGTATGGGAGCACAAACCCCGATTTTACCGGGGCACCCTTTTTGACCATTCGGCCTAGTGCATATTCGGAATCCATAGTGACCATTCCAAACTAGGACAGGTTACTTACCCGATAGGTTGTTTGAAACCGCTGCGTGCGTAGTGAAACCCTAGTTCCTGAAAAAATAGGATAGGGAAACCCTACCCCGACATAGGGGTGTTTTGGCTATCACTTTACTTGCTATGTGCTTTTAGAGTGTATCTCTACAGGGAATACGTGTATCAGTTTGCAAGTTTGGGCACCAGGCTTGCGAGCATCAGTATCAGTGTTTTGGGGAATCGGTTATTTCTGCGGGTATCAGGTTCAGTTTTTTGGGGCAGTGATTTTGTGGAATAGTGATCAGTAGTAGAGTACAGTTGGTCAGCTACGCCTGTGTATGTTTCATTTGGGCTGAAATGCTGCTTGTTTTCCCTTTCAGTTCAGAGATTTGGGTTCAGAGATTTAGTGTTCTCCTTCGTTGAGGCAAGGCAGACGTCTGATCCATCAATTGCCAGTTGCATAATCTCCATTCAAGTTCAACGGACTTATGATGACGCAAAATTCAGGGGAAGTTGTGGTTATGGCAGCCGCGTTGGACCAAGGGATCATTTTGCAGGATGAGACCAATGTTGATGTACTGCATCCGCCCAGGTCGCCTACTGCGCGCCCGATCTGGGAACCCCAGATGTTTCAAGTTCGTGAACCTACCACATTTGAGTTAATGGGAACAATCGGCGATCTCCAGAGATCCGTGGCCGATCTAGCCTATGGAATGTCGGTTTCACCACCAGCCACATCATATGTCGGGAATTTTGTACCACAGGAGCCCCCGCTACTAGGGCGGATTGTGATTGAGCTCAGCCAACCAGAGGTTGCCTCCAGCTACAGCAACGATGTGTCAACAACAACCGGGTTTCGCTCTGATGTAGTAACCCAAACCCTTGATCAGGCTGAGGCTAGAGGTAAAGATAAAGTGAGAGCAGATGCTGATCCTGTTGAGCAACTGCTGTGGGCAGTCGAGGCTTTGAAAGCCAGGGGGATGAATAAGCAGCAAGTACTCGTAGTCATGGCTAAGGCTGTGGATGTTTCTTTCCCCACTCCAGCTGAAGGGAGTTCTCGCCAGGTGGAAAATCGGGATGGGCCCCGTCATGCCAGAACAATTCCTTTCACTCCCAACCTTACCCCTGGGAAAGATCAGAAAGCTAAGGCAGTGCCTGCCAACCCTTTTGCTAGTGCGTCTAGCAAGAATCCTCAAACTTCAAAGTACCTGCCTCGAGGGCTCAGAGTCTTTCACGCCCTCTACATGCCTTTGTCTAGGGCATTCCAAATTTTGGCTAAAAAGGGGCATCTTAAACCCCTCGAGCCTCGGCCCCTTGCGAAGAATCTCCCTCTCTCGCATGATGCTGCCTTGTACTGCGCGTACCACCAACAGTCCGGTCACAGCACCGATGGTTGTTTCCGCCTTCGTCATGAAGTGCAAGATTTGATCGACAATGAGGTCATCCTCCCACCTACCTCAGCAAAGTCTGTTACCACGGAGCTGTTGGACTTCGAGGATACTGCAAGTATGTGATTAGGGGTTGGACCACCTGCGGGTGACTTTCGGTGCATTTTGGATGTGGCGTCTGGCACGCACTTTTGAGCATCTGCGAATGCCAATTTTTGTGGTTTCTGACTTAGATGCTAAGCCAGTTCAGTGGTCTTGTTTTGAGTCTGTCTCGTTGTCTTGAGTCAGTCCTTTTTGCTCAAAGGGTCTGTCTTGTTGTGTCGAGTCAGTCCCACTGTATAGAATATCAGGTGATTCTAGGGCTTTTGCCTCGAACACCGTTTTGTTTTGTAATTATCTTTTTGCTTACTTTTGGGTCTGTCTCTGCTGTGGAGCCAGTTGCAACCAGGGAACCTGAATGAAACAGCTGCGGCTATCTTTTCTCCATACTTACTACTATCTTGAGCTAGTTGTGCCAGTGGATTTGAATGGAACGACAATACATTCCACCTGCTCTCTTATGCCTTGAAAATCATTGCTTCGACCTAAGTTTTTCAAAACTTTTCGAACATTGTGATGAAAACGAAGAGGAAGGAATTCCTTGGGATTTGCAAAAACTTGATCAATTGAGAGAAAGAAAGACATGCTAAGCCCTTAATGATCGAGATCATGCTTGTTAGCGTGAGTAATGAGAAGGACCCTGGCTTGATCCAGACTGGTTCTACACTATCTCCGGCGCGAGCGATTTGTCACTTTCTAAAAACTTTCAAAAAATAAAATATTTTGCGCGGTCCTGTTAAGACCTATGTGGAATCGCTCTTGAGATTGTGCAGCTTAGGATCGCTCTCAGCCTCAAGACTTGAGCCCTTGCTTTAAAACCTTGAACCACAATTCGGAGTGTTCAACGATCGACCATCAAGGGAGGCCTGTGTGGCCAGATTGGAAGCAGACCTCGAACAAGAGGCACCAGAGTCAGATCAAGAAGATCAGATCTTGTCAGAAGAAGCTCGTGGAGCTGAATCAGAAGCGCCCCTCGAACTAGGGGCAAAAATGTCCGATGTGCTTGAAGAGTCGAAGAGGGGTCCTTCAGCAAATCGATACAACAGCCACTCTCCTGGACACGGATGGCTTCGAAACCCTAAAATCATTTGGCATGGACTTGTTACACTTTTACTCTTTGAGAGGCTCGCTGGGCCGAATATCCGGAAGGGCGACCCAGGCAAAAGTTAGAGCAAAAGAAAAATACAAAGAAAAAAAAAAAGAAAAATACAAAAAAAAGGAGACAAAAAATGTAAAAGAAAAGAAAAGAAATGAAAAGATACAAAAAAGAAAAGATGTGAAAAGAAAAGAAGAATAAAGCTCGCAAGGTTGAAAACCCACAACGGGCGCCTTGGCAAAAGTTAGAGCCTAAAAAGTGAAGGTTAATACCCGAGTGTACCTTAACTGGAACTACGTAAGGCTTGATATACGTAGGCAACTTCATCCTGAAGTCCAGCCTCCAACGATTTCATAGCGACTAAGTCTATGTAATGGTTTTAATCATCTTTGATTCCCATGTTTGGGATACGTAGGCAACTTCATCCTGAAGTCCAGCCACCAACACTTTCAAAGTGACTGTGTCCATATATTGGTTTTGACCATCTTCGTCTTCTCCGTGTCCGAGAGTTCGGTCGTGATTATCACTAATGAGGACTGACTACAGAATGCTGCGGCGTTATTCAGACAAGGGGCAACTTTCCGTTGCCATGAGTCGCCGTTCAAACTAGGGGCAACTTTCCGTTGCCATGCAGCATCCTTCAAGCAAGGGGCAATTTTCCATTGCCTCCGATCCGAGGTTGTGCATTTTGAGAGTAGGTTTCGTGCTCTTTGAGCATTGACTGTTTGCAAAAATAGTTTTTGAAAATTTTTACTGAGGTTGACTATTTTCTCGAAAACTATTTCATTTCTCCAAAACTTAGGCCATTTTTGACCCAAAAAGGAAAATTTTCAGTGCTCATGGCCTGACTTGCATGATTTTCAAATCAAAAATTGAACAAGCATGCTAATCTGACTCTCATTTTGGTTAAAATTGTTTTAGTAGAAAACCAAAACAAAAAATGGTCAAAATAATGAATTAAGGGTACAGTTGAGTCGGGTGTTCTATCTTTCCCCCATCGCCAACATACTTACCAACAAGGGCACGACTAAAGCTGTCATTTAAGGGATGAAAGCTCTCTCAACCTCCGAGCAACGAGGTATCGAACCAAGTGCGAAGCACGAATTTGAAGGTATTAAGGTACTACGTTCCCTTTTCTAGGGCATCAACCAAACGCTACCAGAAGAACTAGCCGCGAGCTAACCGCATTGGGCGTGAACCCATAACTTTCTATTCATCCATTAAAAAACCCGGGGAGGGATAAAAATGAGAGAATAAAGAATAGAGAGGTGTAAGTTGAGAGAAAAATCGAGCTTGAGGGCCGAGTGATGTAAGAATCACAAATTAGAAAGGGTGGGAAACAATACCCAGAGAAACTGGCTCCTCGTGATCTAAGGTCCCCCGTCTTCGTTAACGCGTCTGCATGTCGTGTCTTTTGTTTTGTTTACTTCAACCTTTGTTTTGAGTCTTTTCCAAGTGTGTCTCGTTGTGTTTAGGTAGTTTACCTTTTTGTCTCCGCTGTTGAGTCATTCTCGCTATGTCCAGTTGAAGGCTCACTACCCCGGTTTAAAAAAAAAAAAACCCTTCTTCAATTTCAAAAATGAATCGTTTTGTGCTCAGAATGTTGTGCCATTCTCCACATTCATGCGAAAACATGATTTGGTTCTTTCATAAAACTACAGGGTCCACCCCCGATAAAGTGTGAACAGAAAAACCTGGACCTATCTGAAACTTTTGGGTTTCGGATTGCGAAGCAAGAAATTTTGGAGCATCTGAGTGTGCTTCAACTTCTACAAGTTCAGAATGAACCGTGTATTTAGAATGAGCAATATGCTGTTGTGGGCCATGAGTTCAGAATGAGCAGAGTTCAGAATGAGTAGTGTTCAGAATTAGTTGTGAGCTATGTGGGCTGTATGCAGATTAAACCAAGCACTGTGTTACGAGCCGAGTGTTCAAAATGAGCAGTGATTTGTTTGAGTTGTTTTGTTGTTAGCCGGTCGGCCAAATAGATGGCCGATGGAAGTTTTTGGTGGCCGATTGACAGTCGGTGACCTCCCCTGATGGCCGGTGACCTCCTTAAACTTTGTTTGGGTCAGAGGTGTGGTTTGGGGCCTTCATTGCTCAAGACAGTGCAAGACAGTGCATTTCCGAAGCTCAACCGGCCTCCGTTTTGACCTCAGACCGTGTCTTCTGTGCGTGGCACTCGAATATGTGCAAGGTGTATCCTTTTTGTATCCTTTTGTCTCTTTTAGGATTCGAAAATTGCCCCGCATGCATTGCTTTACAACGCTTTGGTATGAACGCGTGTTGAGTTATACATCATTATGCTCGCATTATTATGCATTTTCACATGGTCTGGCGAGACCTTAAATACGCTGGGTCTAGGAGACCTTAAATCCTTTGAAGGTGCAAAACCTTGGGTTCTTGCATGTCCGCATGTGTTATAGCACACATCATCCGTTGCATGCGCACGCGTTGTAACACGCACGACTTGTACCTCCCCATGGTCTGGCGAGACCTTAAATACGCTCGGCCTAGGAGACCTTAAATCCTCTGAAGGTGCAAGGCCTTCGGTGTTTGTCATGCCTGAACGACTTTTGGCAAGTTCACATGCACTATCATGCATTTCGAGCGACGTGCGTGGTCGCACATTCAAGATCATATGCATTGTCATGCATATCAAAAGACGTGCATTGTCACACATTTGCATCAGCATGCGTCAACATGCATCATTTGCATTACAAAAACAAAACAAAAAAACACAATCATGCATTATCATGCATTTTCAAAAGAAAAACAAAAAAAGAGAGCAACATGCATTGCCATACATTTTCCCTTTCATGCACTTTTCATGCATTTCAAAAACAAAACCAAAACAAATAGTGCATATGTCATGCATTGCATCGTAAGTAGTGCATATTTCATGCATTCATT
Organism: Camellia sinensis; assembly: GCF_055761805.1. NCBI lineage: Eukaryota > Viridiplantae > Streptophyta > Magnoliopsida > Ericales > Theaceae > Camellia > Camellia sinensis. The sequence goes on from NC_138966.1 coordinate 119,477,709, forward strand.
GTAGATAGTGCATATGTCATGCATTTTATTACAATAGTACATATGTCATGCATCACTATAAATATCGCATCTACATCCATTCCATTACATATTGTAGATGTTGCATTGTAGCTTGCATGCATTCAATGCATCACTTCCATCTAGGGTTTGCGCCTTTCCTTGTTGAGCTTGGTCTGGTATGTGCCCATACTTTTCACGTCTATACACTCATAGTTCTGTATGACCGTTCTATGTTAGACATGGTTTGTTTGTGTCCATGCCTTTCCTAGGCAAGATACGGTTGGGCCGCAGGCCTTAATCCACTGTATCCTACCCATCCATTGCATATTGTGCATATTGCATTATAGCTTGCATGCATTCATTGCAACACCTCCATTTATGGCTTGCGCCATTCCTTGTTGAGCTTGGTCTGGTATGTGCCCATACTTTTCACGTTAAAGCATAGTTCTGTATGTGTACGCGCTTTGAGGGTTGCGGTACCTTTTCTGTGTTAAACGCGGTTTGTATGTGTCCATGCCTTTCGTAGGCAAGGTTTGGTTTGGCCCGCGTGCCTTATCCATTGAATATATTCCATTCCAGTGCATACTGCATTATAGCTTGCATGCATCCACTACATCACCTCCATTTATGGCTTGCGCCTTTCCTTGTTGAGCTTGGTCTGGTATGTGCCCATACTTTTCACGTTAAAGCATAGTTCTGCATGTGTACGCACTTTGAGGGTTGCGGCACCTTTTCTGTGTTAGATGTGATTTATATGTGTCCATGCCTTTCCTAGGCAAGATTTGGTTTGGCCTGCGTGCCATATCCGTTGTACATATTACATTGTAGTATAATTTTTGCATCCAGCATTAGGATCATTGGTCTTTTTTTAGCGGGTCACTTCCCCACTTATGTCATTCCACCCAATTACTTGTTCTTGTATCTGTCTACATCACTCATAGTTCTGCATGTGTACACGCTTTAAGGATTGCGGCACCTTTTCTATGGTAGACGGACTTGTTACCTCCATCAATCTAATTGACATTTGTGTGGTTTTGAACCGCTCATGATTGGATCATAATTTAATTGCATTGCATTTTCTTTTGCATTATGGTACATAGTTTTATATATATTGCATATCATTTTGTATTCATTTTGCATGTTATGGATACTACTAACAATATTGTACCTATTAAGTTTTCTTTCTCTTTCAGGCACGATATTGTATGTACGGTTCATTTGAGGCTGGTGTAACCAGACAAATCGCATAGGTATTGTATTCTCCGCGTGAGACATATCGAGAATTACATGATTCTCTTACATCCTTTCTGCATTGTAGTGTAGTTGGATTTGCGTTTGCTTGCTTAAAACTGTTGCATGTTATGCTTCGTTACAGCTTTCTTTGCATGATCATAAGTTATGTTCGACTTCTTGCATTGTCAGTTGCATTTTGCCCCCGCCCTTGGGCGTATACCTTATCTGTAGCTTGTATGTTTGTCTAAGTCTTCGGCCTTGTCAAAAATGGGTCGTCTCTGGGTTTTGACACTCACTCCCGTCATTCTTATGACTTTCAAGTTCTGTCAAAGAGGGGCAACTGTAGACACCCCATTTTTGACCGTCCTCAAGACTTGGGCGTCACCGTTTGAACACTCAGTGATCATCCTTGTTTGTGCTTGTCTTGAGTTCCCGGAGGTCTCGGCTGCGCGCCTTGCCTCAGGATCTCTCAACTCTATTGTTTTGTGTTTGGTTTTGCACCAAACACTTGTGTTTCTGCTTTGGAGGGAAGGGAATGGCTTGTTGGCCATCCCCACACTCCACCGGCCATGGCTTGAGGCCACCGGCTATGTTTTGTTTCCATCGGCCAAATGTTTGGTCGGCCGGCACTATAGATGGTCGACCGGCCATCTATTTTGGCCAAATTGCATTTTTGGCTGGCTGACCACTGTTCATCTGCTTTTGCAGATATTTTATGCTAGCTGGCATACACTTTTCTCCCCTCCATACACGTGTATGGAGGGATCTCCCTCTTGTTAGCTTGCCTTGAAAGCTTTACAAGATTGAATCCTCTATAAGAGGAGGCCTCTTCTCCTTCCTTTTAGGTTGGATAGAGAGAGAGAAAAAAAAACTGAGGAGAGCTCTGATATTAGGGTTTTGAGTTTGTATCTCTTCTATCTCTATATCTCTCTCTCTTGAGCTTAGTGTGTGTGTTTAGTCTTACTTTTGCACATAAACACCTGGTTTTACACCTTCTCTTGGTTCCTGAGGGGCAGAGGCTTGTTCTTGGTGTTCTTGGGTGGTTTTGAACTCAAAGAACCAGCTGGAGCATTGTTTGTGAAAGAGGTCTTCAAGGGTAACAACTTTACCTTTAAATCCCCCCTTTTTGCATAGATTTTTTTCCTATCTTGCAACTATTTTTAGGCTTTGCATATAACATATAAAATTTCTATTTTTTAGTCCTTTAAATAGTTGTTTAAGATTGTTTTGAGCTTTGGGATTGTTTGACCCCTCTTAAGCCTTGTTAGAATCCATTTTTGTGCATTTTTGGTGAGCTCTGGGACCATTGTGTTTGGGCCTCCTCACCACTGAAATCTTGAGGGATTTCAGTGGCGAGGATGGTGCCTTGAGGTCATAAGAAGGAGAGGGCCACCCCCTCTCCTTGTTGTCCTTGAAAAGGGCCCTTTTTGCCTCGTAAGGGAGCATCTAGTTTAGGTTCATGTTGATCATGCCTTAATTGATTTTTGTGCTTATATTGCCATGATATAGCATTGTGTTAAGTTGGTTTAGGTACACTATGCTTGTTTAGCATACATGCCTTGTAATGCCATGTTTTGGTCTTAACATGCTTTAGGTTTTGATCATTGTTCTAGCATGATTTTGGCCAAGCTTTGTGAAGCTTTTGTGTTTGTTTTAGCATTCTTAAGTTCTGTTCTTGGTTGTTTTGGTCGACCATAGCATGCTTAGTATAGCCACCTTGCATTTTAGCTTGTTAGCCTTAGGTGTGTGAGTGTGTAGCATGCATTACTTGCACTATTTCAGTGGTTTGGAACCACTTACCATGCTATTTCAGTCCTTATAACATGCTCGCATGCTTGCATTTAATGCTCCTTTGATGCTTTAAGAGGTTGTGTTATACACTCCATGTTTAAGCACTTGTGCATGCCTCCATGTGTAGATCATTTAGATGTCATCTAAGTGGTTTTGGGGCTTGCCTTAACATGATTTGGGGTTGATTTGATTCATTTTGATCATTTGCTTCATATGTCACACGATCAAGATTTAAGCCCTTTGGCTTGTCTTGGATTTTAGGTTTTATTTGTATGCCATGTCTATCTTATTTACTTGGTTTGGCACCATTCTTAACATGATTTTCAAAGCTTAATGTGCATGCTATATGTCCATGTTTGCATCCTCTTAAGTGTGCTTGAGAGTTGCTCTTCAATGCCTAAGTGTTGGTCCTTGTGTGCATACATGCTTGCATGTTATTTGGTCATCATTCTCTTAGCATTTGGCCACTGTTTTAGGCTTGTTTGAGGGCTGCTTAAATTAGTTTAAGTCCACCCCTTTGCATGTTGTTGCAAGCTCACCTTGTGTGTTGTTGCATACTAGTGTGTTGTTGCATGATTGAATGAAGTCACATGCTTGCTTGCATGCTTGAACATCTATATTGTGTCTTGCATACTTGTAGGTTGCATTGCTTTATGCCTTACATGCTTCTTTACTTAGGTCGTGTGCCTAACCTACATTACACATTGCATTGCCATATTGCATACTAGCCTCCATACCTAGGATGCATTGTGTTGGCATGCATGCTTCACCTCTTGAGTTGATTGTGATGGAGGTTGAGCCCCCTTTGCTTGATTATGTGCATTGTATTCCATATCAAAATGCATACTTGGTTCCTTGGGCCATCATGCATGGAAACGCGCGATTGGTGGTTCGAGAATCGAGAATCATATCCCTTTGAGTCATGAATATGATAAGGGGTGTGTTTGGTGCATACATTGCTTGAAATGCATTGCCATGTTATGTTTTGCCCTCTGCTGCTGTCAAAAACAGATTCTGCAGGAAGATTTGGCTGGCCTGCCATTTGAAGTTCCGACCGGCCATCCATAAGAGGCCGATGGATTAATTTGTGGCCGGTGACCATTCTCCATGGCCGGTGACCAATTCCCTCAGCCGGTGGTGTTCCATAGCATTCAGGGAAGCAACCTTGAGATTTGTGCAGTCTTTAGAGAAGGATAACAATCAAAGCAGAGGCAACTTGTGCATGGCAATGGCTTTCCGAGCGGAGCCGAGCGCGCATTGCATTGGGCCCTCTTCCCGAGACTGTTTACTGCTTTTATTAGATTAGTTAATTTGTTAATTAATTAATTGGTCTGTAATATTTAATTAGTTTGTAGGTTAATTAATTTGTATTATTCTTTCGGTCCCTCCGAGCGAGGGCAAATTTGTAATAAGTGTGGGTGCGTGTGTGCATGTCTTCCAACCTCCCACTTCTTTCTCCCTTTTACTTACCTGCTTTTGATGGCTAGTATTAGAACATGTTTACTTTAGCATACCTTATGCTATGCATGCGTGCATCATTCATTAGTCTTGCATGCACCAGGCTCGGCGCATCATGCTAAGTGCATAAAGTATTTCAAATCTAACTTGAATACATGCTATCTGTGCATTTTCACATGTCATCCTTAGATTAGCCGAGCCTATTCTAGATTGCATTTTGTGTGCGTTGCATTAGCCACTTAACATGGACTTGGATCATGAATTGATTGCTAACATGTTCTTGTCTTGGCTTGGAGTACACTGTAAGTGTTGTAAGTATTTTTCTACTTTAGCATCTCGCATGAGTGTGAATGTCAACATGACAGCATGCTTACCATGTGGCTAGATGCTTATGTGATATAAACTGCTTGAATGCCTGTGGGTGAAGGTTGGATTGTTTGAGTTGGAACAACTCGTTGAAATCCGTGCTTTAGCTTACTTGCGAGTAGCAAATTTTAAACTATTTTTCAAACAAACGGATATGCAATGCTTCGTTCCAAATTAGGCGATCTAGTCTATATTTTTGTGTTGTGCGCATCACATAGTAATTCTAGCTAATTAACTTGAATAAGAACACATAACGTTTTCAAAATCGGATATCATGGTTAGTAGAGGCCGATCTTCAGATCGGGCGAGAGGGGGTGCTCATAGCTGACCTTCCCCAATCGTACCCGAGTTCCCGAGCCGAGGCAACTTTTGTGATGACGGACACGTGGCCTTTGGCACCGAGTCAGGGTTTCCTAAATTTCCCCAAAATAAAATATTTAGGTAGCGACTCTGTATCTGGCAAAGCAGTCCATGTTTGGCACTTCTTTTCTAAAAACATATTTTTCTCAAAACGATTTGCCGGATTTGGACTCTTTGGTTCAGATTAAGAACCGTGACAAAAATCAAGTCTGAACTGTAGCACGAAGGCCGCACGCGGGCGCGTCTACACACCTTCTTCCCTCATAAGCAAAAACACAAGTGCTTGGTCCACAACCAAGCACAAAACAGACAAGTTGATAGATCTTGAGGCAAGGCCCGCGACCAAGACCCCCGAGAACTCAAAACGAACACGAGCACGGTTGATCGTTGAGTGTTCAAACAATCACGTCCAAATCTTGAGGACAGTCAAAAATTGGGTGTCTATAGCTGGCAGAAAAATATCTGCAAAACACACTTGTGGCCGACAGGCTACTAATGGTGGCCGGTGTAGTGTGTATAGGTGTATTTGTAGCTACAGCTACATATTTTCATAATAAGGACAAATTGTTCTTGATTCATCGAAAATATGTTCTAAAAATTCTTGTAAATCAATTTCTTTACACCTTATGATCAATTATTATGGCTAACCCTAAAAGATGAGGCAATGGATCAAAATATTTATTAATTTTTCTTTCATTGCGGTAATAATAGTTACATAATAGTCATTACCCATATATTTTATAAAAACTTCCATTATTTCTACTAACATATGTAAAACAAATTGTGAAATGGGAATATATATATATATATATATATAAGAAAATAATTTTGTTGCAGTATTAAAATTTTTTAGATCTTTATATAAGGCCACTTGGCGCCAACTCAGTTCTAGGAGAGTTAGTACTCATTCTATTGATGTTGTTTCAAAAATAAATCTATTACTTTTCTTCATTTACAAACTCTCTTTAATATATTATACGTTGAATTCCACCTACTATTTATATCTAAAACTAGTATTTTAAATAGCATACCTTCTTGTTGATAAACTTTTCTGTATTCCAAATTTCAATTAGCAGAAGACATAATAGTAAAAGTTGCATTTTTAATTACCAATACAGAAGCCTCGTATACATGCATAATTTCTTTAACAATCAAATTTAAAATATGAGCACAACAACGAACATGAAATAAGTCACCATCAATAAGTAATTGTAAAGTTGATTTCAAATGCATTACAGTCTGATTGTAATAGTTGCATTATCTAAACTAATAGTAAATATTTTATTTTGCAAACTCCACTCATATAATACATTTCTTATTTTTACATTAAGCCAATGACCAATGTATGGAAGTTCAACTAATCTAAATAAAATAATTCTTTTATTTAATTTTCAATCAATATCAATAAAATGTGAAGTGATACATTAATATTCTAAACCATTATTTGACTACAAATCAGATGTTAAACAAACTCTTCCATTCAAATTTTTGAATATGCCAAATAATTTACTTTTAATATTCTCAGATTTCTTTAAAATCATGTTTCTAGTAGTATTTCTTCAAAAACTTTGATATTGCGATGCAAAACTTTCGTGAATCATTTGTAAAAAATTGGGACATTCACTAGTAATAAAAGGTTATTCTTTTTTTGATAATATAATCAACTACAGAATTTTGTGTACATATAGGATCATATAAAAATGTTTGCAAATAATCAGTTGATGAAACCTCTAATTGCATTTGACTTCTAATATTAGGTTATTGACTTTGTAAATATTTGTTAACATGCTTTTTTAAATGACTAGTAACCTCTACAGATGCAACACTAAGTAAATGTACACAATATTTATATTTTGCTTTAAATATAAATATACCATCAGAATTATTTACAGATATTTTTTTGAAATGATCAAAAACACTACTAGTCGTGCCCCTAGATGATGATCTAGTTGTTAAAATAAGAATATTGGGTACATTAGAAGAAGAGTCAACAGATTCATATTGTGTAGTATATGCATCAATATAGATATAAATATTAGGAATATTAAGATCCATAGTAATGTAAGTAAAATAATACTTATAAAAACTAATAATTAATTTAAATAATGAGTAAACAATAACAACTAATATATGTTAAGAAAGAATTAACGTAAAAAAATGAGTAAATAATAAATTTAATTCAAATAATTAATGTTATTGACTTGCGAATGCGATACAAAAATTAGCTTCTTCTAATAAAAATATCTTCTTACACAATTGCAATTGCCACTTAGGCATGAGACTTCAAAAGTAATTGAGAAAGTTAAGTGTTGAGGGAGAGAATTGTCTGTAAGAAATAAAATGGGAGAATAGTGGCATTTATAGGAGTTTGAGAGAATGAGCTGAATTTATATATATTTATTAAAATAAAAAATGGCCGTTGGATGTGTTAAACAATCAAATGACCATTTGAATTTTCTTTTCTTTTTTTTTTTTTTGTTTTGTTTTGAATTTTCTGACCATTGGGAGATGGAGAGCCGTTTGAAGGGATGGGTGATGTGTCGGGTCGGGCTACCTGCAGGGCACAAAATATTTTGGGCCGGGCTTCCAAACAGAGAGCCCAGGCCTAGTGTCTTAGGCTGTGGGTTTCAAGTGGCCCACGGGCCATTTTTACATCCCTAGACCGGAGGGTGGTGTTTGGGTCCATAAGGTTTACTGTGGATTCAGTTTCGATGACCCGAATGGTTTATTTTATAATTTCTTCCTCTATATCATTTACAAAAACAAAATCTAAATAGATCTGATAATAGTTATATATTCAATTTATAATATTTACTTCCCAAAAATTAATGATAAGTGCAAACACACTATCTATTTTTTTGTGATAAAACGTAATAAATTGAATAAGTTATCATTATCAGATCAATGTAATTTTTTTTAATAAATGATATACACAAACAATTTTACAAAATTAACAATTTGAATGATCAAAACCTCATAGGTCCGAACAATACCTTCCAATCCATATGAGTAGCTAAAAGGCAGCTCAATCCAAAAATTTTAAAACAATAATTACAAAAATAATATTTCAACGGCAGCTACAGCGTAGACTTCATTTAGTTAAACAAAGATGTTTTAGCAACATAATTTACGAGAGCACAAAAGACTCTCACTGCCCTTTTTTCTCTCTAAGTCAATCGATAAAATATTAATGGGTAAAATTATAAATATATCTCTTAAGATTTGTTTAAAATATAGATTGCTCCTTATAATTTGAAAAATTATAAATACCCTTTTGTTAGAATTTTTTATTTAACAAAATATTGGCTATATATTTTGTATAGTCTTATCACAACTTGACACGTGGATTAGAAGGGGTAAATTGAGGAATCAGTGAAGATCTCCAACCATCAACAGATACGTGGCAACCTGCAGTAATGGCAATGGATCCGCGAGACATGGAAATAGTCAAGCTATCCAAGGTGACGTGGCCAAATAGTTGTCTACAGTTTAAATTCAAATTGAGGAGGGAAGCACAACCATGAAGAGTGGAAGAATAGTGGTAAGCAAACTGATCAAAACCGCAAGCCACACTCAGTGATCATGGAGATCATTTCAATAGTTATCACATACTTCGACGAATTATCAGTTAATTCGATGGTTATTTTCAGAGCCTATAAATAGAGGAGAGTGCTGATAATGCAGGACCCAGAACCAAATCTAGAAAGTCAGTTTATTTACTTATATTTTCTAGCCCTTTTAATTTCAGTCTTTACATTCCTGTATTGCACTTCAAATTCCTAGGAGTAATTCTAAGTTAATCTGTCACTGTAATCCTCTTCGAAGCTGTGAAAGTGTGAATATACCATTTAAGTTCTTGTTTACTTAATAAAAGATTGGTTTATGATACTATTTTTTTTTTCCTATTTTTATAAGCCATCCCAATTTTTCCCTAAAAAGCAAGCCACTAGTAAAAGTCTTTTTCATTAAAGTTAAAAGAATTTCGAAGCAATCGTCTAACTAATTGGTTGGCATTTATTAAATTCTGTGAGGACTTATTGATCCTTGTTGGCATGCTCGAATTACATTTCTAACCTTTGAAAGGCTAAAAACACCAACATATACTTTTGACTCGCCCAGTGGGACACTAAATAATGGCTAGATATACGAGACAAGGAGAAAATGAACGCCTCGAAAAGGGTGTAGAATGGGATGTAGAACCACATAACCCAGAGGATAATGAATATCACACCCCTTGGATGTGCCTGTCTCAACAGATCTTCCACAAATAGTCGAAGAGACCAGTACATCAGGGCACACAACGTATGTTCAAAATATTGGATAGGGCCATGAAACTAGACCATCAACTCTCCCCTCTACCCAACCAACGAATCCATGGGGAGGGTTAGTAGATGCTATGGGGCAACAGTTAATGTATACAATGGAAAGATGGGCAACATCCTTTTTGAATCGAATGAATTCTCATTAACCACCTATCACAAGGCAAGTTGAGGACATAAGTCCTTACCAGCATAGATTGACTCGAGATAAACAGCCTATGTAAAATAATGGACAAACTAGTGGTCAAACTAATAATCAGAACCATGAAACACCATCACCTACACCTCAATCATGTTACGAGGCTCCTCTTAGACCACTGGCAATTCAAAATGCACCAATGTCTACCAGCAAAACCGTATATATTGGTGGGCCTGGGCTGACACAAGGGAATGGCATGCAAATGTGTTCAAATCCTATGTTTGAACCTATATCTATTACATGGGTGTTTACCAATCCTATGTTCGAATGCACACCCGGGGGGTTGGAAGGAATTTCTATGGTTGGAGGAGAAACAACACATGTGCCTTCTCCTGTAGTCCCTTTTACAGTTCCTTTTGCAGGACAGATGCATGCTTCGAGAGGGCAACCATATCCTCAGTATCAACTGGCACAACAGGGACAACCAGTTCCAAATATGCCTTTCTATGGATCAAGAGGGCCTCAAGCACATGGAGTTCCCCCAAACCCTGTGTTTGTTCCTCCAGTAATGGCCCAACTAGCACAAAACATGGTTTCTAGGGACCAAATTGTTGATATTATCAGAGAAATTTGTGGATCCATGGCTCGGGGGGTTCAGACTCCAATGTATAGAAAACCTTACCTAGAATGGGTAGATAGGTTACATGAATACCCAAGGGGGTTTAGGATACTAGAATTTGCCTTCTTTTATGGAAATGAAAACCAGTCAACTATGGAGCACATTGCCAGGTTTACAGGCTAATATGGTGAATTTACTAACAATGATTACACGAAACTAAGACTTTTTCCAAACTCTCTAACTAGGGCAGCCTTCATATGGTATAGAAACCTTACACTGGGCTCTATCCAGACTTGGCAACAAATGGAAGAGGTATGTCATGCCAATTTTTCCAAATAGAGCCTGAAGTATCTATGGCAGACTTGGCAAGGTTGAGCCAGAGGTTTGATAAAAAGGCTGCTCAATTCATTACTAGATTCAAAAGGGCACGAAACAAATGTAAGGTCGTACTACCTGAACCTAAATTTGTAAGATTAGCCCAAAATGGACTGGAATCTAGGCTTCGAAAGAAGTTTGATTCAACAGAGTTTCGAGACCTGCTAGAATTAACTTATCACGTTGCTAAATATGAGACTCTCCTTGAAGAAGAACATGATAGAAATAATGCGTCTTATAGGATCTATTATAGGAACCCTAATTTTGAAATTGATGCAGTAGCGATTATAGGACAAGAACCCATGATCTATGAAGCATTAACTCATAAAGATACCACCATCGATTAATAATTTAAAAAGAAAGATCTTCATAAGAAGTACTCGTTCGATATATCAAAATTATGTGAAATATTTGAACACTTGCTAGCAGCACATTTTTTAAAAATTGCCAAGGGGGTTAAAATTCCAACTACAGAGGAAACAAAAGGCAAAATATACTGCAAATGGCATAATTCATAGTCTCATTCAACTAAAATCTGCATTGATTTTCGAGACAGGATTCAAGAGTAGATTCGAAAAGGAAGATTGAAATTCCCAACCAAGGTAGAGAGTGCTGTGGGAATTGACATTAACTCTTTTCCAGAAATCAAAGAAGCTGCAACCAATGTTGGCACGCTAGACTTTCTTGCCCAAAAGTTGGAGAAATGCTTTTCCTTGAAAGAGATGGATAAGGTCAACGTGTAGATGCATGTAGCTGGTCCAAATTCCTTTTAGAAGAATGTACAGTCTTCACCAGCAAGTGGGTAGAGTTTCGTAGGCCAAAAGGATAATCCTAGTGAAAATTTCATAGATAATGACTCACTTGAAGCAGTTGTTACACAACAGATATGTCCCAGATGCAGGTTGAGTTATAAATAGCTGAAAAGGGCTTCTAGTTGATGGGAAACAATATTACAAAGATGTGCAGAGGGATCGTAGGCCAATCAATGCCTACAACAAGAGGGCATATCTAAGGGGTTCTAACCAGCAGCAACCCTTGGAGAAACCACTAGACACCCAGAGCCTATTAAAAGACACGAGGCATCATTGTATGAAACCAAGCCACTAAACTACTATAGAATGGCTAGTAAACCTGTGAGTAAGCCTGAGATTGGTTTTATAGCGATTCCAGATTTGACCCAACCGTTATTGTATTCCAGACTTGGGTTTCGTGGTTTAGTGTTGTTGTTCATCTCTTTTCCCCTTGTTTTTCTTTAAGTTTGTCTTTTGGATTGTTATGGTTGTATTTGGGACAGGTTGGCTGCTTGATTTCTAAACTCTTGTTGCCCATATTTTTTCTTCTCCACTCGAACGACATTTTTTGCGCTCAAGCGGACTTTGCAAACTCACAGTACATTTGCAAGTCTGCAAAACTACTGGGAGAGTGTATTCTATGCTTGAGTGGGTCTTTCTAGGCTCGAGCGGGCTCAGCTCAAGCGGCCATTTCTTGCGCTTGAGCGGTTGGTCTGTTGTTTGTAAAACTACCGAATGCGTGTTTTCTACGCTTGAGTGTCACTTCTTGCATTCTAGCAGTGAGCGTCTTTTTCATTGTGTCTTGGACTCAAGCAAGCACTTCTTGCGCTCGAGTGGAACAACTTATTGTGTCTGACACTCAAGCATTACTTCCTAAGCTCGAGCGAACTGTGCGTATATCAGTTCACAGCAGCATCTTTTTACATCACTTTTTCATATATTTTTTCACCAAAACCCTAAATCGGAACCCCTCTCTCTCTCTCTCTCTCTCTCTCTCTCTCTCTCTCTCTCTCTCTCTTTCTCTCTTTAAATTGTCACCTAGTTCTAGTGATATCTCTACCCATTTGCCTTTATTAAAAAGTTAGAGCATCTCAAGGGCTACATTTTGATCCGATTAAAGCTTGGTTTCAATATCCTTGAAGTTTCTCCATATCTCCCTTTGGTCTTCTAAGCTTGAGGTAGGGATTTTCTACACCTTCTTATGGTCTTTAACTTAGTTATTGGTTGTTGTGAAACAAAGGTGGTTTTGAGAGTATTTTAGACAAACCAAGGGTTTGGGATGTAAAATCAAAAGAGGGGTTTCTAGTGAATGTGATATAAATGGTCATGCGATTTGAAAATGAGGTTATATTGTGTCACAATTGTTGATTTTGGCATTTGGGTTGACATTTGGAAAAGAGGGAAGTTAACCTAAAATGGTTCAAATATTTATTTTGTATAAATAAATGAAATTGGTATTATAAATATGAAATTGGATGAATGTTGATACAAATGGTGGAGTTGGATATGCATTACCTCACACTTTTGAAAATTTGAATAAATTATATGTCTTGAGATCGAATATCTATTTAAAAATATCTGTATTGGATTATCAGTGGACGATAGCTATGATTGATGTAGAAATTGCATAAGGAATAGGTAAATTAAAAATAATCTCTTCTAGGTTGTCATTGAATATGACTATGTTTTAAATACATTGTATATGTATGATTGGTTGGGAGGAGAAAATGGATGTACTCTATGTTTGGGAGGAGATAGGGGATGTACTCCATTGAAATAAGTTGGCCTGTGTGTCTTGAGTGAGAGTCCCAAAATCGCGCGTATACATTGGTGCTGATCCCGCAGACGAAATTTCTGTAAAATGACAGATTGAAGTGTTTCAGTGATAATTGTGTTAATTTGGAAACCACTGAGTTGTAGTCTCAGCTGGGTCATCTGAAAGACAATGAAACTGGCTCATGAATTGAGATGAAATGAATTAACTTGAATTGACGAGAAGGAAAATGGATTGAGATATGAATTTTGGCACTTTATGATTATATAGAAAATGAATGTTTTATCACTAGCCTTGTAAATGCACATTTTACTTATACCTTCGTTAAAATTCATATATTGTGTAAAATTGTTCCTACTAAGCTTTGACTCACCCTACCTGGGAAAAGCCATTTTTAGGTGTTGATGATATGCCTCCGCCAAGGCAGTAGCTCAAAAGGAGTTTGGAGCACGAGCTTCACCATTTGTACTTATTTGTATAGCCAAGGGCTTAAATTGTATAGAGTTATATTCTATTCTGTTGTAACCAAGCAATGACTTGAAAAGATTTAAGCCTTAGGGCATATAATTATCTGTTTAATTTTCATTCTTCTTTACTGCTTGTAACACATGTTGTAGATTCAAGATGAACTATTTGTGAATGTATATTGCATGTGTCACTTTTGTATAACGATTTAGGTTAATGGAAGTTTATTATTTTGATTACATTGTCTTATGTATATTATGTTGGGTCGAATTATTGTAATTATTTCCAGGCATTACAACTTGATATCAGAGCGTACTGGGTTTGAATACTTTGGGTACATAAGAAGTGGTTATTACCACAATGGATTTGTCTCACTTAGCTGAGAAGCTAGTATGTATTGTATGCTTATGTAATAACATGCTTATATGATTATATGGGTATGGGATTTAATTTCTAGGATGTTGATTGAGTCCACTCATTCCTGGGAGTCCCATTAGAAAGGCACTAGATCATTGTCGTTTCTAACTAGAACTCTGGTAGCGCTGCGGATGGTCATTATCCGGAAGTGAAATTCGTATATGTTTATGTGACTACGTGCTTATGTTGAGTGAATTACTGTTGTCCACCACATTAGGATCCGAGTGAGTTAGTTTTGGCACATTTGTAAATGTGCTAATCTCTTTTGTTACCTTCATTAGGATATCAGGACGTAGACATGGACGTGGTGGTAGGTGTGGTAGGTCTAGAAGGCATAAAGTGCCTTTACCGGACGATATTTCTGTACAGGAAGAAGGGGTTGGTCAGGCTAATGTGGCTGAACCAGTTGGTCAACAGGCCATGGGCGCCTTAGCCCGTGAAATGACCGGAGCATTGTAAGAATCCATGAACATTCTCAAGGCTGAGAATCAAGTCCAGGCCCAGGTCGCTAAGGTAGGACCATCGTTCTTGAAGAAAGAGATTTTCCAGTCAAATTCAGACGAGTTTTTGAGTGATCCTAAAGAGCCACTAAAGGCAGATGAGTGGCTAGAGCAGATAGTGAAAACGTTCAAGATGCTTGGCATCGAGGAAGACCAGTTGTGAGTGACCTTGGCATCGTTTCTGTTGAAGAGGGATGCAAGTCAGTGGTGGAAGTATGCACGTGGACACATTAGGGTGACTTGGGAGGCATTCGTCAACACTTTCCAAGACAAGTTTTTGCCTTCCACAGTTAGGGAGAAGCTAAGAGACTAGTTCTCTAAGTTTGTGCAATTGAACACACCAGTGGACGAGTTTGAGAACACATTCATCAGTTTGTCGAGGTTTGCACCTGAACTCGTGGCGACTAAGGAGCGCCGTTGTTTAGAGTTCGAGAAGAGGTTAAGGATCAGACTCATGTTCTGAGTGGCCGGATCCATGATTAGAGATTATGGATGCCTTGCGGAGGCGGCGGCCCATCTTGAGACCATTATGCAGATGGAGGAGGAAAGAATGAGGTGCTCCAGGAGGAGTTAAGAAAATCAGGGGGATAGCAAGAGGCTGAGGGGTTCTAATCCCCAGTCGTCCTAGGGAGTTCAGTCTAGATCCACCTTTCTAGTGCAGAGTTCGGGTTCTGAAAGGGGTGGCCAGGGAGGTTTTACTTGTTTTAAGTGTGGTCAGTTAGGCCACAAGTCTCCAACCTGACTGCAGAGAGGAAGAGGGCAGCGAGCAGCATCGTCTTCGGCTCGTTCTCAGTGCCAAATCTAAGGAAGAGGCCAGCCGCTCACTTGTTATCAGTGTGGGTAGGTGGGACACATGATGAGGTTTTGCCCACAGTTATGTGGCATACCTGGTGCATCTGGTTCGAGATAGACATAGAGTCACCAACCAACACAATCAGCACAGGCCTTGAGGGCCAAACAAGGAGCCTCTTCAGTTTAGTCAATGCATCAAGCCTATGCTCCGAGGGGTGAATAGGCAGATCTGAGGTCTACAGGGCGTGTATATGCTATTACCACGCCAAATCTTGTACCAACGCCTTCGGTAAGGAAAGATACCTTCTTCTTTTGCAATTCAGTTGCTAATGGGTTGATTGATATAGGTGTATCCCATTCATTTATTTCATCTGCATTTGTATTGGTTTTAGGGTTGAAGTTGGCTCGATTAGTATATCCTATCTTTGTAGAGTCACCTATTGGTAGGGGATGATTTTAAAACAAAGGTGTTGGGGTTGCGATATAGAGGTCTCCGGTCACTAACTTCCCTTTTGATTTGTATTGATTAACATGTTTAGCTTCGATATTATTTTGGGTATGTACTAGCTGTCATCATACCGAGCTGTTATAGATTGCTACCGCCAAAGGGTTACTGTATATACTTTGAGAAGTGATTGTTTTTATTTCTTGGGAGACCAAGTGGATAGGTTTTTATCACCGGTAGATGACCCGCGTGGAGGGAGTGAACTTAGCTGTCTTTTGGAAAATTTCTTGAGTGATGAGTGTGATGAAGTTCAAGTCGAGTTGCCAAGGGTAGTTTGTGAATACCCGAGCAGTTTTTCAAAAGACCTTACTAGTTTGCCACTTCATCTAAAGATAGAGTTCTCTATTGATCTAGTGCCTGATACGACACTAATTTCTATGGCACCATTTAGGTTTGCACCTGCCGAATTGAATGAGTTGAAGATTCAACTCCATGAGTTATTAAATAAGGGTTTTAATCGCCCTAATACGTCGCCTTGGAGAGCATCGACTTTCTTTTCTAAAAAAAAAGATGGAACATTGCGACTTTGTATTGATTACCAGAAGTAGAACCGGGTAACTGTTAAGAACAAGTTCCCAATGCCTCGTATAGATGATTTGTTTGATCAATTGAAGGGGTCTTGTTGCTTCTCTAAGATAGACCTGAGATTGGGTTATCACCATTTGAGAGTGAGGGAGGTGGATATTCTGAAGATGGCATTCCATATGCGGTATGGTCATTACGAGTTTCTAGTGATGCCTTTTGGGCTAACCAATGAACCGGTTGTATTTATGGATTTGATGAACCGGATCTTCTGTGAGTTCCTAGACCGTTTTGCGGTCACCTTTGTGGATGACATCTTGATTTACTAACCCTCTGAGGAGGAACACGAGGAACACTTACGAGTAGTACCTGAGTTACTTAGAGCCCGTAAGTTGTATGCTAAGTTTGGGAAGTGTGAATTCTGGCTGAGAGAGGTTAAGTTCTTTAGCCATATGGTATCCAGAGAAGGGGTAACTGTAGATTCATCTAAGATAGAGACAGTGCAAAATTGGGAACAACCTAAGAATGCCTCTGAGATCCGTAGTTTCTTGGGGTTGGCCAGGTATTGCCTTCGGTTTGTGAAGGATTTCTCTAGGCTAGCCTCACCATTGACTAGATTGACGAGGAAGGGAGTTAAGTTTGTTTGGAAAGAGACTTGGGAAAAGTCATTCCAAGAACTTAAGATTAGACTGACTACTACTCTAGTGTTGATTGTTATAGAAAGGGATTTAAGCTATTCAGTATATTATGATGCCTTACGGGAAGGTTTGGGTGGTGTATTGATGCAAGATGGGAAGGTAGTAGCCTATGGCTCACGATAGTTGAAAACCCATGGGAGATACTACCCTACTCATGACCTAGAGTTAGTGGCGGTGATCTTTGCCTTGAAGATTTGGTGGCACTATCTGTGTGGAGAGAAATTTGAGCTGTTTTCGGAACACAAGAGTCTGAAATATTTATTTACTCAGAAGGACTTGAACTTGAGGCAGAGGAAGTGGATGGAGTTCATAGAGAACTATGATTTTGAGTTGTATTATCACCCGGGAAAGGCCAATGTTGTGGTCGATGCCTTGAGTAGGAAATCTATTAGCAGCGTAGCTTGTATCACCATCGAGGAATGGGAGATGCTGTGTGCCCTTGGTGAATTTGACTTGCATCTTGGCGAGTCCGTTGAGACTGCAGTGTTGTTTACGGTAGTTGCACAACAATCACTTGTGAATCGAGTGTTAGAAGCACAAAAAAGTGACCTTGAGGTGGAATCCCTCCGTAGTGGGAAGGTAGAGAAGGGCACGAATGTATCCTGACCTGAATGTGAGATACCTTGACCGTTTGTTCATACTGAAGTCTTGCCGGGAGGAAGTACTCTAAGAGTTTCACCATTCACGCCTTACGGTGCATCCGAGAGGCACAAAGATATATCACGACCTTAATCTCCAGTTTTGGTGGAGAGGTATGAAGAAGAATGTAGCTATGTTTGTATCGAGGTGCCTTACTTGTCAGCAAGTGAAGGCCGAGCACCAGAAGCCAGCGGGTTTGTTACAACCCTTGCCTATAGCCGAGTGGAAATGGGAACATGTCACGATGGATTTTGTTGTGGGCCTCCCGAGGACTCAACGGGGTAGTGATGCCATTTCGGTGGTAGTTGACCAATTGACCAAGTTGGCGCACTTTTTACTTATGTGTGTGAGTGACTCGGTAAACTATCTTGTCGACCTTTACATCAGGGATATAGTGAGGTTACACGAGGTCCTTGTGACGATTGTTTTGGATAGAGATCCACATTTTACAGCTCGGTTATAGCAGAGCTTGCAAAGTGCATTGGGCACTAAATTGACTTTTAGCACTGTGTATCACCTTTAGACTAACGAGCAGTTGTAGACGTCCCCGAACACCCCGGGAGGGTGAGCTCCCGTTCTGTTCATTTGTGGGGTCACTACAGTTCGGACTTGATTTGTGTCACGGTTCTTAATCTTGAACCAAAGAGTCCAAATCCGGCAAATCATTTTGAGAAAACAGATTTTTAGGAAAAAAAGAAGTGCCAAACATGGACTGCTTTGCCAGACACAGAGTCGCCACCTAAATATTTTTTATGGGGGAATTTAGGAAACCCTGACTCGGTGCCGAAGGTCATATGTCCGTCATTACCGGAGTTTCTCGGCTCGGGAGCTAGGGTACGATTGGGGAAGGTCAGCTATGAGCACCCTCTCTCGCCCGATCCGAAGATCGGCCTCTACTAACCGTGATATCCGTTTTTGAAAACATTATGTGTTCTTATTCCAATTGTTAGCCTAGAATTACTATGTTATGCGCACAACAAACAAGTATAGACTAGATTGCCTAATTTGGAAAGAAACATTGCATGTCCGTTTGTCTTTAAAAAAAAAGTACTTTGGAATTTGCTACTCGCAAGTAGGCTAAAATACGGATTTCAACGAATTTTCCCAACTCAAACAATCCAACCTTCACCCACAGGCATTCAAACAATTTATAACACATAAGCATCTAGCCACATGGTAAGTATGCTATCATGTTAACATTCACACGCATGCGAGATGCTAAAGCATAAATACTTACATCGTACTCCAAGCCAAAACAATAAACTGGTTAGCAAACATGCGTGATTCTAGTTCATGTTAAATTGACTAATGCAGCACATGCAAGATGCGATTAGAGTAGGCTCGGCTAACCTAAACACGGCATGTGAAATGCAACCAATTAATTCACGTATTCAATTTTGGAATTGAAATACAAATGCAGTTAGAATGATGTACCGAGCCCGGTGCATGCAAGACAAATATATGGATGCACGCATGCATAGCATAAGGTATGCTAATTTTAAAGATGCCTTAATCTACCATCAAAAGAGAGTAAATAAAAGGGAAGAAAGACATGGGGTTGGAAGACATACACCCACTCACGCACACTTATTACACAATTGCCCTCACTCAGAGGGTACAAATAAATATTACAGTCCGGATAACAAATACATTAATTATTACAGAATTTCTAATTAATTAATAGAAAGAATGCAAAAAAAAAGGAGAAAGGTGGCCACTGCCTCTGCCTCGGGATGCGCGAATGATGCATGCTCGAAATCTGGCTCGCCCGGAAAGCCCGTACCATACCACTGCCGCCTCTATTTATACTGCCCTATCTCTCTGAAAATTTCCAAAGTCCTAGGACAGGTTCCTTGCATGCTGAAGAATACCACCGGCTGGAGGAAATTCCCACCGGCCCTGTATAATTTCCATCGGCTGCTGTTGGGGTTATCGGCCATTCACACAATGCTGGTCGGCATTTAATTCTGCCGGTCAACAGAAGGTTCCTGCAGAGGCCAGTTTTGACAGCAACAGAAGACAGACAGTATGTGGCATGGGATTTCAGGCACATGTGAGCACGGTCATATTTCCCATCATGCTTTGAACTCAGGGAAGCATGGCCCTCGATCCTCGAGCCATCAATGGTGCATGATAGCCCAAGAGATCAAGTTCGCCACTTGATGTAAAAATGCATGCAATCACACAAATGAGGACCAAGACCCTATCATACCGAAGTCAAGGGCCCCGGTGACCGAGAGTCAAGGCGCATTACATCACTTATAGTATGAATGCTCCTTGGACCTTACACTTGATTTGACACCCCAAACCAAGTAATGCAATGCATGTTATGCAAACAATGCCTCAAAGATACAACATGGGATTGGAAATACAAGGCATGCCAAATGCCATGCAACTAATATGGCAAGTATGCAATGCTAGGCATGCAAGATGCAAATGCAATGCAAACATAGACAATTTGAGCAACAGGATCAATATATTACATCACTTAATGAAGCAAATATGCAATGGACATGAGACTAGCATGCAAAGATGCCTTAAACCATAAAGGGGCAGACCTTAATCCTCCCCAAAACAGTGGCCAAAAGTGCCTAAAAGGGTGGACAAATACTCATGCCAACAAGAAAGCCAATGGTCCTTAGGTTAAGGCACAAAAAGGGGGCACTTCACTCACACCAACAGGACCACTCATGGCATGAATTGGACAAGCCAAAAGAGAAATTTAACATGCAAAATGGACTCCAAACCTACTGATATGGCAGCTTAAATGGCTCCAAAGGGATGCATGGACCAAGGTTCATTTCTAGGCATAAGAGGGCACACCCTCAAGGCATGAAAGAGGTCACACAGGCACACATACAAACATGATTTATGGGCTGAAAAACGATCCTAAATGATGCCAAATCATGAGGATGGTCATAGCTATGCATGCTAGAAGTCAAAATGCTCAAAGCTTACAAGCCAAAACACAAAGAGATGACACCAAACAAGGCAAGCATGACTGAAATAGATGACCAACAAGCCTTAAGCATGGTAAAATAATGCCAACACCTTCATGGAACTAAGCCAACACATGCAAGAATCATGGCCTAAGCATGAGACACATTTCTAGGCCAAATGGAGGAATGTAAAGCAAGTATGTTAAGCATGCAAAGGGGTACAAATCCGACCAAAAACAGAGATTACATATGACCTAAAAACACCCAAAAATCTCTGAAAAAGGGCAAAAACCAATCAAGCATGCATGTTACCCTTTAAGCCAAAATGCAAGGAAATAAGACAATGAAGGGAGAGGGGTGTCCCTCCCCTATGCAAGACTTCAAACCACCTTCCTCACCACTGAAAATCCACTGGTTTTTAGTGTTGAAAAGACCAAAACACTTAAGCAAACAAGGCCTTAACAAAGAGGCAACAAAAAGGCCAAATAAGGGTTAAGAGAGTGAGTTTGAACTGAAACCACAAAGGACCCTTAATGAAAGTTCTTAAGCATGAAAATATAAGCCTTTTTTATGTTATGCACAAAAACTAAATCAGCAAGAAAGATAGGTAAAAGACTAGTGCAAGTTTGGGGAAACTAAAGTAAAATGCTCACCTTTGAAGCACACCTCAAGAACAGCCAATGCAGCCCTCCTCTTTTGATCAAAAACAGCCCAAAAACTCAAGAATCAACCCTCAAAGTCCCTCAATCTCGGAGCAAGGTGTAATAGTGTGTGTATTGGTGCAAAAGTAAGGTAAAATCACACTTTTAGGCGAAGAAACACACACAAAGGGGGAAAGAGAGGGAAATATAGAGATAGGGTGTATCTATATGTAAAAGCTCGGGTTTTGCCTTCAAAGTTTCTAACCTAGAGCAAGGAGAAGGCCTCTTCTCTTATAGAAGTCCCTCTTGCAAAGCTTACACAACAAGCTTGCTTAGGGGGAAATCCCTCCATACACGTGTATGGAGGGAGGCAGAGTTGGTGCCAGCTATCACAGCTGGCACAAAATATCTACATAAAGTAGATGAACAGTGGTCGGCTGCCCAAAAATGTCATTTTGGCAAAAAGGAGTGCCGACCGGCAACAAAAGGTGCCGACCGTCAAAATAGATTGCCGACGGAAACAAAACACAGCCGGTGGCCTGTGGCTATGGCTGGTGGTGTGTGGGGATGCCTCACAAGGCATTCCCTGCCCCTCCAAGGCAAAACACAAGTCTTTGGTGCAAAACCAGACACTAAACAGTCGAGTTCGAAGATCCTGAGGCAAGGCGCGCGAGCCGAGACCTCCGGGAACTCCAAACGAACACAAACAAGGGTAATCACCAAGTGTTCCAATGGTGACATCCAAGTCTTGAGGACGGTCAAAAATGGGGTGTCTACAGTTGCCCCTCTTTGACAGAACTCGAAAGTCATAACAATGACGGGAGTGAATGTCAAAGCCAAGAGACGACCCATTTTTGACAAGGCCGAAGTCTTAGACAAACATGCAAGACAAACAAGATATGCGCCCGATGGCAGGGGCAAAATGCAAGACAATGCACAGAGCCGGACATAACTTATGATCATGCAAAGAAAGCTGTAACGAAGCATAACATGCGACGGTTTTAAGCTAGCATACACCAAATTACACTAAAATGCAGAAAGGATGTAAGAGAATTATGTAATTCTCAATACGTCTCACTCGGAGGATACAATACCTGTGCGGCTCGTCTGGTTGCACCAGCCTTAAATGAACCGTACATACAATATCGTGCCTGCAAAGAAAACAAACTTAACAGGTACAACATCATTAACAACATGCAAAATAGTGTACTCAAAATGCGTGACAACGCAAAGCAAGTGGGGAAGCACAACAATGCTGTGAAGGTACAGATGTGTAAGTGGAGTATGCGGTCTACGCAGGTAATGAATTTGATCACAAGCATGCGGCCTGCGCAAGCAATGAAATTGGAGATAAGAATGCGGTCTACGCAAGCAAAACATGCGGTCAACGCAGGTAATGAAATTGATCGATCATGCGGTCTACGCAAGCAAAACATGCGGTCTACGCAAGTAATGAAATTGAACAAGCATGCGGTCTACGCAAGCAAAACAAGCGGTTTACGCAAGTAATGGATTTGAACAATCATGCGGTCTACGCAAGCAAAACATGCGGTCTACGCAAGTAATGAAATTTGAACAAATATGCGGTCTACGCAAGCAAAACATGCGGTCTACGCAAGTAATGGATTTGAACAATCATGCGGTCTACGCAAGCAAAACATGCGGTCTACGCAAGTAATGAAATTTGAACAAATATGCGGTCTACGCAAGTAATGAGATTGATTACAAACATGCGGTCTACGCAGGTAATGTAATTAACATGCGGTCTACGCAAATAGTGTGATTGATTACAAATATGCGGTCTACGCAAGTAATGTAATTAACATGCGGTCTACGCAAGTAATGAAATGATTACAAACATGCGGTCTACGCAGGTAATGTAATTAACATGCGGTCTATGCAAGTAATGAAATGATTACAAACATGCGGTCTACGCAGGTAATGTAATTAACATGCGGTCTACGCAAGTAATGAGATTGATTACAAACATGCGGTCTACGCCGGTAATGTAATCAACATGCGGTCTACGCAAGTAATGTGATGATCACAAACATGCGGTCTACGCAGGTAATGTAATTAACATGCGGTCTACGCAAGTAATGAGATTGATTACAAATATGCGGTCTACGCAGGTAATGTAATTAACATGTGGTCTACGCAAGTAATGAGATTGATTACAAACATGCGGTCTACGCAGGTAATGTAATTAACATGCGGTCTATGCAAATAATGAAATTGATTACAAGCATGCGGTCTACGCAGGTAATATAATTAACATGCGGTCTACGCAAGTAATGAAATTGATTACAAACATGCGGTCAATGCAGGTAATGTAATTAACATGCGGTCTACGCAAGTAATGTGATGATTACAAACATGCGGTCTACGCAGGTAATGTAATTAACATGCGGTCTGCGCAAGTAATGAAATTGATTACAAACATGCGGTCTACGCAGGTAATGTAATTAACATGCGGTCTATGCAAGTAATGTGTATAAAGAGAAACTTGAACATATGTGAGTGAGAACATATCATTCATAATGCAAGGAAAGGGGTAAAATACCGTAACACAGCGTAGTTGAAGCGATTTGTGGGAATCCTCAAGACATGAAAACGATACGGGAAGGGACATTCTGCGTACGTATCGAGCATCATTCGCAGAAGTTGTGGCCTGAGGTCAACTCGAAGGTCCACGTTTCAAAAGTGTGCTTCCCCGCAGGGTCTCAAGTAATGAAGGTGCCAAACCATGTCATTGACCCGAACAAAGGCATGGAAGGTGCGTTGACCGCAAGGGGAGTTTTGCTGGTATCAATTCCGACGCTTGGCTATCCTGTCATTCCATGTTTTACTTTCCTTTTTACTAGTAGTTTAAGCACATTGCACTGCCTCGGGCAGGTTTTATTCTTTCTCAAAATTACACATTTTGCAAAGCGCGCGACGGGAATGAAACAACCATTTTGTTCAAAAGATGTTGTATTTGTAAACTTTCTATGCATCGCATCGCAAGGTATCACACCACAATGTGAACGAAATTGAACTCATTTTGAACACCGAGTACTCGCATCGTAATAATCAGGCAGCAAACCGACTTACAACTCGATAAGCAAATGTACAAAGGCATGATATAACTAAACAAGTGTGAGTACAACTCGATAGACAAATCAAAAACTCAAAGAGAGTGAGATACAACTCGATAAACAAATGTACAAAAACTCGACAAGCAGATAGGCGTGACTTCGCAAGAATCGATCACCGGGGGAGGGATCGGAGGCGGTAGAGTTCCCCAATCCCTAGCATAAACAGCTTAGGGAACCTGGAGGAAGCCCATCGGCCAGGGGTATAGGCCATCGGCCACAAGGAATGGCCATCGGCCATAAATTCATTCGGCCGGCAAAAGGTGATGGCCGGTCGGCAGAATTTTTGGCCGGCCGGCTATGAATGAGGGAATCACCAGAATGTTGACACCTGTCCTCCACCCAACCTTATCTCCTACAAAAGACCCCAACTTCGTAGTTTTTCTCAATTTCCACACTGATTTGCTCTGATGGAAGAGTTTCTTGCCCAAAATCTCACAGCTTGGATTGCTAGCTTGGATGGCTCGGAAAAGTTGAATTTCCGGGGTTTCGGCATAAATGCACTATTCACTCTGGGTCGTACCCCTCTGCACCTCCCGTTTCTTCAAGCTGAGGCAAGGTTTTGGAATCCGGTGACGCATGTCTTTAGCTTTGCCAGGCAAGAGATATGTCCTACCTTTGAAGATTTCCGAGCCTTAATGGAGTCCGAGCGCGACGAGGAGCTCCTGCCCCAACTTAATTTTGGTCATGCCCAATCCCTAGGGCGAATGTGTGGACTCAGCATGCGTGACGCTCGGTCTCTGATTTGTGACGGGATGCTGGACATTCTGAGTTTGACCGATCGGTTTTTTTATGCTGATGATCCCAACAACCATCACTGGCAAGGCTTCCGGCGACATGCCCTCTGTTTGTGCATGCTATCCCATTTTCTATTCGTCTCAGGCTCTGGAGGGTCTAGTGTCCGGCTGATTGAGGTTGCCCAAGGCTTGAAGGAGGGCAAGAGCTGCATTGCCATGACTCTGGCTGAGATGTTAATGGGCTTAGACGCCTTTTATCGTCATGAGACGACCAGATTAGCAGGGAGTCCACTACTACTACAGGTAATGTTTCCCACCCAATCTCGCATATGTATTTGCTCACATCACTCGGCCCTCAAGCTCGGTCTTTTCTCACAAAACCCTATTCTCACTTTTCTCTCCTTGTACATCTCTCTATTCTTTGCTCTCTCATTTTTCATCCCTCCCCAGGTATGGTTGATGGACAAACTGCAGGTTGTGGACTCTTGCCCAGCATATTCAGCTCGTGGCTACTTCTTCCGGCACCATCTGGTTAATGCCTTGGATGAGGGATGGTGGTTCGCTTGGATGTGTCGCTTGTCCGCTGACCGTATTGCTTGGCGGTGCCCTTGGCTGAGCCTTCCGGCAATGAGTTACAATATGCCCCGGCAGACTGGGATTCAATTGGTTGGTCTCACTCACTGTGTATTCTACTTCCCATTTCGGATTCGACGCCAATTTGGCCATGATCAATCCTGCCCGCCAGAGGGGATAGAGTATCCTGTTGCATTCCTAGCCCGAGGCGCACAGTTTGCTTGGCAGGCCACCGCGTGGAGGATGAGAGAACTCCTGGCCCCGGCTCCTACTTTCAGTTGCACTTTGTCTGACGAGTGCGTGGATTGGCTCAACGAAGAAGCACAGATTGGGCCCAGCTTGGCATTAGAGGCTTCGACCAGCTCTGGGAGGGGGCGCAGGAGCACCTGACTTGACTATGCCCTAGATTTATTGTTTTATTAGTACTTTCAAGTTTTCTTTATGAATGTAATAAAAAGCAACTTCGATTGTATGCAAGTGCAGGAGAACTTGAAATCAATGAAATTGAAGGTTGTGGTATTGAAAATTTTCCGTTTTGGTCCAAAAATGGTCAAAGTTGTAAAAAGATTATTTGAACAAAGTCGGCTTTTATTAAAACTCCTCAAAAATCATTTTCTATGTGGATCAGAACTGGACACGCCTGAGATCTGTCACTGAGATGCACAACCCTAGATCCTTGTAACTGGGAAGTTGCCCCTAGTCTAAAGAGCGCCGCAGCACTGCACAGCAACGGAAAGTTGCCCCTAGTCTGCAGAGCGCCGCAGCACTGCACAGCAACGGAAAGTTGCCCCTAATCTGCAGAGCACTGCCTCGGAGATCATAATCGAACCCTTGAATGCTGAATAGACAAAGATGGCCGAGACGATCGAATGGACAAAGTTGATCGGGGAAGTGTTATGGCTGAACTTCAGGATGAAGTTGCCTACGTATCCCAAAGATGGGAATCAAGCCTTACGTAGTTCAGACTTAGGTTCACTCGAGTATTTTCACTCTCCTTTTGCGCTCTAACTTTTGCCAAAGCCGCCCTTTGCGGGTTTTCAGCCTTGCGAGCTCAGTTTTTATATTTTCTAATTTTTTGTGCTCTAACTTTTGCCTAGGTCGCCCTTTCGGGTTTTCGGCCTAGCGAGCCTCTCAAGGGTAATATTTCTTCAACTTGTCCATGTTGATCGGTTGGGAGAACTCCAAGCCGTCTAAGTCCATCAGAACCACAGCTCCACCTGACCAGATAGCTTTGATGATGTTGGGACCGGTCCAATTGGGTTTGAACTTGCCCCTTGGGTCGTGGATGGGAGCTCGGTTGTCCTTGAGCACCAAATCCCCTTCCTTTAGATTTCTGGACTTAACCTTCTTGTTGAAAGCCCGGGCAATTCTGCGCTGATAACTTTGAACGTGGTACAGTGCTTTCAGTCTTCTCTCGTTAAAAAGCATGAGTTCCTCAAACCTGCTCTGCTGCCAATCTGCTTCGGCTATTTGACACTCAGCCAATACCCGTAAGGACAGAACCTCAATTTTGATAGGTAGAACGACCTCCATTCCATAAACTAATGAATACGGAGTCGCTCCGGTAGAAGTTCTAATTGAAGTCCTGTAGCCCCACAGAGCAAACGGCAACTTATCTGGCCAATCCCGGTAGGTTTCCACCATCTTCCGCAGTATATGCTTGATGTTCTTGTTGGCGGCCTCAACTGCTCCGTTGGTTTGCGGCCGATATGTGGATGACTTATGAAAAGCCACGTTATATTTCTCCAACAAGTCAATCACTTCTTTTTTAAAGTGGGAACCATTATCTGAAATAATCTCGTTTGGAACCCCATAACGACAGATGATGTTGTTCCTGATGAACTTTGCGACATGCGACGCCTTCAACACCGCGTATGATTGGGCCTCGACCCACTTCATGAAATAATCTATCGCTACCAGGATAAACTCATGCCCATTCGATCCCTTCGGGGTAACAGCTCCGATCACATCAATTCCCCAAACGGAAAATGGCCATGGGGACGTCATGTTGTACAGCCTTGACGGCGGGATGTTCATACGGATTGCATGGGTCTGGCATTTGTGGCATCGCCGAACAAAACCGATACAATCCTCTTCCATGGTAGACCAGTAGTAGCCCTGTCTGAGGATCTTTCTGGCCAGCATTACTCCATTCATGTGTGCACCGCACTCTCCTACATGGATGGCCTCCATCAGGCGCTTCGATTCTTCAGCTTCTACACAGAGCTTATGCATTCCCAGATGACCTCTCTTGTATAGCTTACCCCCGCATATGATGAACTGAACAGCCATTCTTCTGATTGCCCTTTTATCCTTGGCATTTGCCCCTGGTGGATACGCCTCCTTTTCCAAGAAGTTCCAAACGTTGTAATACCAGGGGTTGCCGTCCTGAGCCTCTTCTATGGCGGAAATTGATTCGTACGCTGGCGCAAACTTCTGGTCAATAATGACTGGACGCATCCGGACTCCGGACGGGATGTCTATCATGGAAGATAGAGTTGCTAATGAATCTGCGAACCTATTGTTCTCTCTTACTAGGTGGGTGAAATTTAGCTTCTCAAACCGAGGAATTAACAAATCCAAGGTTTGGTGGTAAATTATCATCCTTTCCTCTTTGACTTTCCAGTCTCCTTTTGCTTGAGATACAACAAGATTCGAGTCCCCAATGACGTCCAACCGTCTTGCCCCTAGTTCTAGGGCCGCTTCTAGGCCAGCAATACATGCCTCATATTCTGCTTCATTGTTCGAGACTTTGAACTGGAGCTTGAATGCTAAAGGGATACGGGAATCGTCCGGCGCTATCAGCAACACTCCTATCCCATACCCGTATTGGTTCGACGCTCCGTCAAAGTACATCGTCCAAGTTTCATCTTCGATGTGCAGAATGGCTTCATCTGGGAACAGGTACTCAACCGCTTCATCCCCTTCAATCGGGTGGTCGGCAAGGAACTCCGCTACTGCTCTTCCTTTGACTGACTTGCGTGTTACATACTTCAGGTCAAATTCAGAAAGCAACAGCAGCCAACGAGCAAGCCTACCTGTAAGTGCCGGTTTCTCGAAAAGATATTTCATGGGATCCAAGCGTGAAACCAACATTATAGAGTGAGCTAACAAGTAATGTCGCAGCTTCCTAGTAGCCCATACCAAGGCCAAGCAAGCCTTCTCCAGCGGAGTGTAGCGGGTCTCGTAATCCAGCATCTTCTTGCTCAGATAGTAGATGGCCCTTTCCACTTTGTCTTCTGACTCTTGTGCAAGCATGCAGCCCATGGTGGCCTCAGTTACTGAAAGATACAATATCAACGGTCTCCCTGGTTCTGGAGGTGACAACACGGGCGGGTTCTGTAAATACTCTTTGATCTGTTCAAAAGCTGCTTGACATCGGCCGTCCCATTGGAACTTCTTTCCTTTCTTCAGGAGACCAAAAAGTGGTTCACAAGTCAAGGTTAGCTTTGAAATAAACCGTCTTATGAATTGCACTTTACCTAGAAAGCCTCGCACCTCCTTTTCAGTCATCGGTGGTGGCATTTCTGAGATGGCCTTGATTTTGGAAGGGTCGACCTCGATGCCCCTTTGTGTAATCAGAAACCCTAGCATTTTCCCTGCTGTAACACCGAATGTACATTTCTGAGGATTCAACCGCAGCCGAAACTCTCTGATCCTTTGAAAGAACTTTTGTAAGGCGGTGTAGTGGCCCTCTCTTTCTTTGGACTTGACAATCATGTCGTCCACGTACACCTCGACCTCTTTATGGATCATATCATGCAATATCGTGGTTGCTGCCCGTTGATAAATAGCTCCAGCGTTCTTCAACCCAAATGGCATCACTCTGTAGCAGTATGTACCCCACGGGGTAGTGAATGCAGTCTTCTCCCGGTCTTCGGGTGCCATTACTATCTGATTATAGCCTGAGAAGCCATCCATAAACGAAAGCAAGGCGTGTCCTACCGTGAAATCTACTAATTCATCAATGTACGGCAAGGGAAAGTCGTCCTTCGGACTGGCCCTGTTCAAATCTCTGAAGTCTACACATACCCGAATTCTGCCATCCTTCTTCGGCACCGGAACAATGTTGGCCAACCAAGTCGGGTATTCGGATACCAACAGGAAGCCTGCATCGATTTGCTTGGTGACCTCTTCCTTGATCTTAATAGCCCAATCAGGGCGGATCCTTCTGAGTTTCTGCTTGACAGGTCGGGCCTCGGGGTCAAGAGGGATCCGGTGTTGTACAATCTCAGGATCGATTCCAGGCATGTCTTCGTAGGACCACGCGAAAACATCTTTGAAATATTTTAATAAAACGACTAAGCGCTCGCGTTCCTCCGAAGACAACGTGGACCCGATCTGGACCAGCCGCGGGTCCTTCTCAGTACCAACATTCACGGTAGTGATTTCATCCATTAAGGGTTTAACAAATCTTTCCTGCTCTTGATCAATTAGTCGTTGCAAAACCGGAGGAATTTCTTCCTCGTCGTTTTTATCAAAATTTTGAAAATCCTGATTTAAGCAATAAATTAAAGGCACGGAAAAATACTCAGAAACCGCATTCACATCATTCTCATTCGATACTTCCAAGCCGTCTGATTCTTCCGTTACAACAGACTCAAAAGAAAATGAAAATGACGACCTAGACAGGACTGTGGCATCCGGGTTATCACCCCCAGGAATACCGGACTCAGACTCAGTCGAGCTGGAACCTGATTCCGACTCACAGGACTCGGTGGAATCAGATTCCGGCTCACTACCTGACCCGGTGCTGCCGGACAAAAATCCTTCTTCATATTGCCAGACGAGAGAGGGTGCGATGGATGCATCCAAAATAGTTGCCGGTAGGCTCGCAGCCGTTTCGTTCCCGATCACGCATACCGAGGAGTTATCCCCCAAGCACTTCTGTTCATCGGAGGATCTGAAAGCAGACATGCCAGTGCTACCCCCATTTCATTTTCAGCGTCCTCAGACTGCGCTTCTTTACTTTGTCCAGCCTTAGCCGATAGATCTGTTTGCCCTTCGGCGACGTCATCCTCAGGTAACTGTAAATCAAAGAAGATCTCAAAACCCGGCACGCGCTTCTTCTTTGTGTTCAGCCATGGTTCTGGGAAGCCACAGAACAGAAAGTCCTCCACCTCCCGGACGAAGCGTCCGTTTAGGGTACCCTGAATGGGCCTATGCATCAACTCGAAGGGCTTCCCAGCTTTCTTTGCTCTGGCTCTTCCGGCCATTTCCTTTCCTTTCCTTATCCAGTCCTCTTTAGTGGGTAGATTACCCAATCCAAAGGTATGAGGGTTGTGTGGCACTTCGGCCAATGCTGCGACGCCCTTCCGACCGCTCTTGCCCAATCCCATCCCGGATATGTGTTGGAGCTTGTTCAAGAGATAGACTGCTTGAGCACTGACATATACCCCTTCACTAGCAGCCATGATGTCCTGTACAACCCGAGCCTCAGCCAAGGTAAAACCCGATATGAACACATCTTCCATACCGTGTTCAATTTCTAGAACAGGCGTAGATACTTCTGGCGGCGGATGAATCGATGAATTTCCGAAAACGATGGCTACTCCCTTTCCATAGGGGTATTTCACCACTTGATGTAGGGTGGAGGAGACTGCCTTTACCTGATGCAGCCACGGCCGCCCTAAAAGCAGGTCGAAAGTTGCTGGAACCTCCAAGACATGGAAATCTATCTCATGTTGTCCTGGCCCAACCGTTGTTTGAATCTTAACTGTTCCCATTACTTCTTGGCTTGTGTTGTCATACGCCCGGATCACCTGGGCCGTTGGCACAAAATCCGCGATTTTCAAACCGATCTCATAGGCTGTCCTTGCTGGGCAGACGTTGATGGCGGACCCCGTGTCGACAAGCACCACGGGTATCCATTTATCTCTGCACTCCACAGAGATGTAGAGTGGCTTGTTATGGTTTGCACCCTCAGGTGGCAATTCTTTATTAGAAAAGGTCAACGCCGGGGAACTTCCTCTCGAAAAAACTAGGCCCACCAGCTGTTCGGGCGTGGTGTCTATAGAAAGCTTGGCTTTGTCCATGGCTGAAAGGACAGCCTGTCAATGTACTCGAGAAGCCATAAGCAGCCCCCAGATGGAGATGTCCACTTGTATCTTCTTCAATTGTCTCAATACGGCCTCATCTTCGAGTTGCTTTTCCTTTTGCTTCTTTGCCTCCTTATCTTTTCCAGACGCCTCCGGTTGATCTAGGTGTGGAGGCTTGAAGTACCGTCCACTCCTAGTCATGTGATCGACTTCGCCGATATACCAGGTATCATCTGGTTGGTTACCCCCCCAATCCTCGTCCGTGTGGGCAAGACATAGATCATCGTCCTCCCACCACATGCCATCTGCAGCTGACAGGCACCTGTCCGGTTCTGGCATGACTGTTCCAATACTTGCAGTACCTTCTATTCCTATGCTCGCAGCATTCTCTATTTCTGTACTTGTGGCAGTCTCAACCCCCACGTGGGCTTTTGCCTTCCTGATCCTCTCAGAATCTTCGAATCTTTGCTGTTCTGACTTTGTCAATGCAGTAGATTGTTCAATGATCCCTGTGCTCAAAATGCTCCATTCCCGAGCGAAACTCTCGGCACCGGCGCTCTCCGGCGATGTACTCTGTTCCTCGACCCTCCCGGCTGTTACTAACATTCCTGCCCCTGCCGGGCCTTGTTCTGACTGAAACTCTCCTACCATATCTGGCTGATCGTCCAACCATCCCGTGACCTCTGCCGATTCCTCATAATCGAACCAGTTAACGGCTGAGTCTTCTGGATCTTGGTTACTGTAAAACTGGAACCGGGCAAGATCCTCTTCCACTGCTGTCAAATCACCCGTTCCCTGTCTTGGACTATCCCCTTGGATTGCACACAGCTCTCCTCCCGCTGGAAATTCCACATCTGGTCTATTCTGACCCATCGGTGAAATGTAGTCACTCGGACTATAAGCATTCCCAACATCACTCCCAGACTTCGCAGACTCTGGCTCGACAACCCCCTTTTCCTTTGGAGTCTTCTCTGTCCTGCTCTCGATGGTTACCACCACTGGCTTGGGTTGGGTTATGGAGACGTCCATCATGCACAAATCGGTGCAATCAGGAAGGAAAACCTCCGGCTTAGGCAGGTAGGAGGGTGTGATATAGATACTAGGATCGTAGGACACGACCCCAGTGTGGATGAAATTGATTCTTTTGGGTGGTGGAGCTTGGTTATGTGTGGGGAGAGGATTTGTAGTAACATTGGGTTTCCCAGGAGGTAAAATCACCCCGTTATCAATGAGATCTTGAATCTCATGACGTAATCGAAAGAACAGGTCGGTGTCGTGACTATGCTGTTGATGAAATGCACAATACTTGGCTGGATTGTGGGCAGCGGGGAGTCTTTCCGGTAAAGGCCGCGGCTCTAGGGGCTTCAGATGCCCTTTTCTGATCAAAACCCCCAAAGCTTTGGACAGGGCATATAAAGCGGAGCGAAGGTTCTGGTATTTTTGGGAGGGTATTTGACTGTTTGTGGGTTGCTTCCGGACGCACCGGAGAATGGTGTGGCTGCCATAGTTCTCGGGGAAGGGTTGGTGGTGACCATACTCACTTCGGAGGTCCTGGTAGTTGTAGCGCCACTCGGGCCTGCATTAGTATTACGATTGAAAGTTCTGCGGGGTTGCTCCCGGTCATTATCAATCAAGCCTTGTTTTAAGGCATCCTTGATCTGCACCCCCATTTCATGCAGATCAGAAAAGATAGGGAAGGGGAGTACAATCATCCTTTGCATTAGCTTCGGCTGAAGATTGCGCACAATCATCCGAATCTGGTCTTTGTCCGTGGGTGTTAAGGTCATCATCGAAGCCTTAGCCCGCCATCTGGTTATGAATTCTGAGAAGCTCTCCTTGGGTTCTTGCCTCGTTGTCTCGAGATCCTGGGTCGTGATCTCGATTTGTGTATTATATGAGTACTGCAGGATGAAGGACTCAGCCATCTCGTCCCAACTTCTCTTGACGTCATCCTCCAATTTGGCATACCATGTGGCCGCTACACCCGACAGGGTCCGACCAAATAAGGACATCTTCTGCAATCTAGTGAGGCCCATTGGCCTTAGGACGTCTGAAAATAGTCGCAGGTGCACCATGGGATCCTCGGATCCGTCAAAACGATCAATTTGTGGCATCTTAAACCGATCTGGCAGCGTCACGGCTGCATCAGTGTATCCGTCTCCAATGTTCGGAATGGACTTCACACCTTGAGATTTCTTGAACAGCTTTTCAAGCTCGCGCATTTTTAATGCCACGGGGTCCACCTCAGACTTGAAGGGAGAATCCGATTGATTGATAGGAGTGGGTACCTTGGATAGTTGAGGCAGAATCGGGTTTGGAGCTGGCCCCGTTGGGATGTCTACATCTTCTTGGACATTCCTGGCATTGGGCGTCTCTTCGGGTATCAGAACCCTTAGTGGGGGAGGGACTTGCTGTGAAGCAGATGCTCCAGTTTGCTGCTGCAATCTTACAATTAACTCCGCTTGCTCACTCATAACTGTGGCTTGTTGTTTGGCGAATTCTGCCTGTCGAGCAACATCCTGCTGCATCACTTTCATGCTTTCTTAGAGTTAGCGCACCATCTCTTCTAAACTAGCCATGCTGTTCTGTTCTGACTGAATTGTCGGTATATGTTCCCTTTCTGTGGGTGAAATAGGATTCTGATCCCTACTGTACACAGGTGGGGTAGATAAAGCCCTCTGTACTGACTGTTGAGCTGATGCCCTCTGCCTAGTTGTCCTCCGTCTGGTAACTGGGGGTAGAGAGTGGTACACTGGTTGTCCGTCTACCAGATCCTCAGATCGATGGAGCCGCCGACCTCTAATCCATAGTGCTTGGGGAATATCTACCGGGTTGGAAGCAATGATGCTAAACTACCTAGCAAAAAGATAAATAAAGCAGTAAATAAACTAACAATCGAACAGCACAACAGTGTAAAATAAACACATACAACACACAGTCGGGTATCCATAATACACAGTTGGTAAGCCGAACACACTGTTCCTCAATACTGATCACTGTTTCCCCAAAATCACTGTTCCCAAAACTGAACCTGATACCCGTAGATAACTGATTCTCATAAACTGATACCGATGCCCTCAGATCTAATACTCAATCTTGCAAACTGATATGCACGTTCTTGTAGAGCAACACTCTAAAAGCACATAGCAAGTAAAGAGAGCCAAAACACCCCTATGTTGGGGTAGGGTTTCCCTGTCCTATTTTGTCAGGAGCTAGGGTTTCACTATGCACGCAGCAGTTTTCAAACAACCTAACATCGGGTAAGCAACCTGTCCTAGCTTGGAATGGTCACTATGGATCCGAATATGCACTAGGTCAAATGGTCAAAAAGGGTGCCCCGGTAAAACCGGGGTTTGTGTTCCCATAATGTCAGAGCCCATAACCGGTCAGCCTTATGGTCATGCCTTGACAAGACAAGCCTCTGGCAAACCGTTCAGGAATGGCAGATGGCAAACACGGTGTCCTAGGCGCACCAATGCACATGCAATGCAAAGAGACACATAAATGAGATCAAAACAGGATATCATGAGTTCGAGTCAAGCTTTCTAAAATCCCCAGCAGAGTCGCCAGAAACTGTAGACGTCCCCGAACGCCCTGGGAGGGTGAGCTCCCGTTCTGTTCATTTGTGGGGTCACTACAGTTCGGACTCGATTTGTGTCACGGTTCTTAATCTTGAACCAAAGAGTCCAAATCCGACAAATCGTTTTGAGAAAACAGATTTTCAGGAAAAAAAAAAGTGCCAAACATGGACTGCTTTGCCAGATACAGAGTCGCCACCTAAATATTTTTTATGGGGGAATTTAGGAAACCCTGACTCGGTGCCGACGGCCACATGTCCGTCAGCACCAGAGTTTCTCGGCTCGGGAGCTAGGGTACGATTGGGGAAGGTCAGCTATGAGCACCCCCTCTTGCCCGATCCGAAGATCGGCCTCTACTAACTGTGATATCCGTTTTTGAAAACATTATGTGTTCTTATTCCAATTGTTAACCTAGAATTACTATGATATGCGCACAGCAAACAAGTATAGACTAGATTGCCTAATTTGAAAAGAAACATTGCATGTCCGTTTGTCTTAAAAAAAAAAGTACTTTGGAATTTGCTACTCGCAAGTAGGCTAAAATACAGATTTCAACGAATTTTCCTAACTCAAACAATCCAACCTTCACCCACAGGCATTCAAACAATTTATAACACATAAGCATCTAGCCACATGGTAAGTATGCTATCATGTTAACATTCACACGCATGCGAGATGCTAAAGCATAAATACTTACATCTTACTCCAAGCCAAAACAATAAATTGGTTAGCAAACATGCGTGATCCTAGTTCATGTTAAATTGACTAATGCAGCACATGCAAGATGCGATTAGAGTAGGCTCGGCTAACCTAAACATGGCATGTGAAATGCAACCAATTAATGCACGTATTCAATTTTGGAATTGAAATACAAATGCAGTTAGAATGATGTACCGAGCCCGGTGCATACAAGACAAATATATGGATGCACGCATGCATAGCATAAGGTATGCTAATTTTAAAGATGCCCTAATCTACCATCAAAAGCGGGTAAATAAAAGGGAAGAAAGACATGGGGTTGGAAGACATACACCCACTCACGGACACTTATTACACAATTGCCCTCACTCAGAGGGTACAAATAAATATTACAGTCCGGATAACAAATACATTAATTATTACAGAATTTCTAATTAATTAATTGAAAGAATGCAAAAAAAAAGGAGAAAGGTGGCCACAGCCTCTGCCTCGGGATGCGCGAATGATGCATGCTCGAAATCTGGCTCGCCCGGAAAGCCCGTACCATACCACTGCCGCCTCTATTTATACTGCCCTATCTCTCTGAAAATTTCCAAAGTCCTAGGACAGGTTCCTTGCATGCTGAAGAATACCACCGGCTGGAGGAAATTCCCACCGCCCCTGTATAATTTCCATCGGCTGCTGTTGGGGTTATCGGCCATTCAAACAATGCCGGTCGGCATTTAATTCTGCCGGTCGGCAGAAGGTTCCTACAGAGTCTAGTTTTGACAGCAACAGAAGACACACAGTGTGTGGCATGGGATTTCAGGCATATGTGAGCACGGTCATATTTCCCATCATGCTTTGAACTCAGGGAAGCATGGCCCTCGATCCTCGAGCCATCAATGGTGCATGATAGCCCAAGAGAACAAGTTCGCCACTTGATGTAAAAATGCATGCAATCACACGAATGAGGACCAAGACCCTATCATACCGAAGTCAAGGGCCCCGGTGACCGAGAGTCAAGGTGCATTACATCATTTATAGTATGAATGCTCCTTGGCCCTTACACTTGATTTGACACCCCAAACCAAGTAATGCAATGCACGTTATGCAAACAATGCCTCAAAGATACAACATGGGATTGGAAATGCAAGGCATGCCAAATGCCATGCAACTAATATGGCAAGTATGCAATGCTAGGCATGCAAGATGCAAATGCAATGCAAACATAGACAATTTGAGCAATGGGATCAATATATTACATCACTTAATGAAGCAAATATGCAATGGACATGAGACAAGCATGCAAACAGGCCTTAAACCATAAAGGGGCAGACCTTAATCCTCCCCAAAACAGTGGCCAAAAGTGCCTAAAAGGGTGGACAAATACTCATGCCAACAAGCAAACCAATGGTCCTTAGGTTAAGGCACAAAAAGGGGGCACTTCACTCACACCAACATGACCACTCATGGCATGAATTGGACAAGCCAAAATAGAAATTTAACATGCAAAATGGACTCCAAACCTACTGATATGGCAGCTTAAATGGCTCCAAAGGGATGCATGGACCAAGGTTCATTTCTAGGCATAAGAGGGCACACCCTCAAGGCATGAAAGAGGTCACACATGCACACATACAAACATGATTTATGGGCTGAAAAACGATCCTAAATGATGCCAAATCATGAGGATGGTCATAGCTATGCATGCTAGAAGTCAAAATGCTCAAAGCTTACAAGCCAAAACACAAAGAGATGACACCAAACAAGGCAAGCATGACCGAAATAGATGGCCAACAGGCCTTAAGCATGGTAAAATAATGCCAACACCTTCATGGAACTAAGCCAACACATGCAAGAATCATGGCCTAAGCATGAGACACATTTCTAGGCCAAATGGAGGAATGTAAAGCAAGTATGTTAAGCATGCAAAGGGGTACAAATCCGACCAAAAACAGAGATTACATATGACCCAAAAACACCCAAAAATCTCTGAAAAAGGGCAAAAACCAATCAAGCATGCATGTTACCCTTTAAGCCAAAATGCAAGGAAATAAGACAATGAAGGGAGAGGGGTGTCCCTCCCCTATGCAAGACTTCAAACCACCTTCCTCACCACTGAAAATCCACTGGTTTTCAGTGGTGAAAAGACCAAAACACTTAAGCAAACAAGGCCTTAACAAAGAGGCAACAAAAAGGCCAAATAAGGCCTAAGAGGGTGAGTTTGAAATCAAACCACAAAGGACCCTTAATGAAAGTTCTTAAGCATGAAAATATAAGCCTTTTTTATGTTATGCACAAAAACTAAATCAGCAAGCAAGATAGGTAAAAGACTAGTGCAAGTTTGGGGAAACTAAAGTAAAATGCTCACCCTTGAAGCACACCTCAAGAACAGCCAATGCAGCCCTCCTCTTTTGATCAAAAATAGCCCAAAAAATCAAGAATCAACCCTCAAAGTCCCTCAATCTTGGAGCAAGGTGTAATAGTATGTGTATTGATGCAAAAGTAAGGTAAAATCACACTTTTAGGCGAAGAAACACACACAAAGGGGGAAAGAGAGGGAAATATAGAGATAGGGTGTATCTATATGTAAAAGCTATGGTTTTGCCTTCAAAGTTTCTAACCTAGAGCAAGGAGAAGGCCTCTCCTCTTATAGAAGTCCCTCTTGCAAAGCTTACACAACAAGCTTGCTTAGAGGGAAATCCCTCCATACACGTGTATGGAGGGAGGCAGAGTTGGTGCCAGCTATCACAGCTGGCACAAAATATCTACATAAAGTAGATGAAAAGTGGTCGGCTGCCCAAAAATGTCATTTTGGAAAAAAGGAGTGCCGACCGGCAACAAAAGGTGCCGACCGGCAAAATAGATTGCCGACGGAAACAAAACACAGCCGGTGACCTGTGGCTATGGCCGGTGGTGTGTGGGGATGCCTCACAAGGCATTCCCTGCCCCTCCAAGGCAAAACACAAGTGTTTGGTGCAAAACCAGACACTAAACAGTCTAGTTCGGAGATCCTGAGGCAAGGTGCTCGAGCCGAGACCTCCGGGAACTCCAAACGAACACAAACAAGGGTAATCACCAAGTGTTCCAATGGTGACGTCCAAGTCTTGAGGACGGTTAAAAATGGGGTGTCTACAGTTGCCCCTCTTTGACAGAACTCGAAAGTCATAACAATGAAGGGAGTGAATGTCAAAGCCAAGAGACGACCCATTTTTGACAAGGCCGAAGACTTAGACAAACATGCAAGACAAACAAGATATGCGCCCGAAGGCAGGGGCAAAATGCAAGACAATGCACAGAGCCGAACATAACTTATGATCATGCAAAGAAAGCTGTAACAAAGCATAACATGCAACAGTTTTAAGCTAGCATACACCAAATTACAGTAAAATGCAGAAAGGATGTAAGAGAATTATGTAATTCTCAATACGTCTCACTCGGAGGATACAATACCTGTGCGGTTCGTCTGGTTGCACCAGCCTCAAATGAACCGTACATACAATATCATGCCTGCAAAGAAAACAAACTTAACAGGTACAACATCGTTAACAACATGCAAAATAGTGTACTCGAAATGCGTGACAACGCAAAGCAAGTGGGGGAGCACAACAATGCTGTGAAGGTACAGATGTGTAAGTGGAGTATGCGGTCTACGCAGGTAATGAATTTGATCACAAGCATGCGGTCTGCGCAAGCAATGAAATTGGACATAAGAATGCGGTCTACGCAGGTAATGAAATTGATCGATCATGCGGTCTACGCAAGCAAAACATGCGGTCTACGCAAGTAATGAAATTGAACAAGCATGCGGTCTACGCAAGCAAAACAAGCGGTCTACGCAAGTAATGGATTTGAACAATCATGCGGTCTACGCAAGCAAAACATGCGGTCTACGCAAGCAAAACATGCGGTCTACGCAAGTAATGAAATTTGAACAAATATGCGGTCTACGCAAGCAAAACATGCGGTCTACGCAAGTAATGAATTTGAACAATCATGCGGTCTACGCAAGTAATGAAATTTAAACAAATATGCGGTCTACGCAAGTAATGAGATTGATTACAAACATGCGGTCTACGCAGGTAATGTAATTAACATGCGGTCTACGCAAATAATGTGATTGATTACAAACATGCAGTCTACGCAGGTAATGTAATTAACATGCGTTCTACGCAAATAATGTGATTGATTACAAATATGCGGTCTACGCAGGTAATGTAATTAACATGCGGTCTACGCAAGTAATGGAATGATCTCAAACATGCGGTCTACGCAGGTAATGTAATTAACATGCGGTCTACGCAAGTAATGGAATGATCTCAAACATGCGGTCTACGCAGGTAATGTAATTAACATGCGGTCTACGCAAGTAATGAAATGATTACAAACATGCGATCTACGCAGGTAATGTAATTAACATGCGGTCTACGCAAGTAATGGAATGATCTCAAACATGCGGTCTACGCAGGTAATGTAATTAACATGCGGTCTACGCAAGTAATGGAATGATCTCAAACATGCGGTCTACGCAGGTAATGTAATTAACATGCAGTCTACGCAAGTAATGTGATGATTACAAACATGCGGTCTACGCAGGTAATGTAATTAACATGCGGTTTACGCAAGTAATGAAATTGATTACAAACATGCGGTCTACGCAGGTAATGTAATTAACATGCGGTCTACGCAAATAATGAAATTGATTACAAACATGCGGTCTACGCAGGTAATGTAATTAACATGCGGTCTACGCAAGTAATGTGTATAAAGCGAAACTTGAACACATGTGAGTGAGAACATATCATTCATAATGCAAGGAAATGGGTAAAATACTGTAACACAGCGTAGTGGAAGCGATTTGTGGGAATCCTCAAGACATGAAAAGGATACGGGAAGGGACATTCTTCGTACGTATCGAGCATCATTCGCAGAAGTTGTGGCCTAAGGTCAACTCGAAGGTCCACATTTCAATAGTGTGCTTCCCCGCAGGGTCTCAAGTAATGAAGGTGTCAAACCATGTCGTTGACCTGAACAAAGGCATGGAAGGTGCGTTGACCGCAAGGGGAGTTTTGCTGGTATCAATTCCGACGCTTGGCTATCCTGTCATTCCATGTTTTACTTTCCTTTTTACTAGTAGTTTAAGCACATTGCACTGCCTCGGGCAGGTTTTATTCTTTCTCAAAATTACACATTTTGCAAAGCGCGCGACGGGAATGAAACAACCATTTTGTTCAAAAGATGTTGTATTTGTAAACTTTCTATGCATCGCATCGCAAGGTATCACACCACAATGTGAACAAAATTGAACTCATTTTGAACACCGAGTACTCGCATCGTAATAATCAGGCAGCGAACCGACTTACAACTCGATAAGCAAATGTACAAAGGCATGATATAACTAAACAAGTGTGAGTACAACTCGATAGACAAATCAAAAACTCAAAGAGAGTGAGATACAACTCGATAAACAAATGTACAAAAACTCGACAAGCAGATAGGCGTGACTTCGCAAGAATCGATCACCGGGGGAGGGATCGGAGGCGGTGGAGTTCCCTAATCCCTAGCATAAACAGCTCAGGGAACCAGGAGGAAGCCCATCGGCCAGGGGTAGAGGCCATCGGCCACAAGGAATGGCCATCGGCCATAAATTCATTCGGCCGTCAAAAGGTGATGGCCGGTCGGCAGAATTTTTGGCTGGCCGGCCGGCTATGAATGAGGGAATCACCAGAATGTTGACACCTGTCCTCCACCCAACCTTATCTCCTATAAAAGACCCCAACTTCGTATTTTTTCTAAATTTCCACACTGATTTGCTCTGATGGAAGAGTTTCTTGCCCAAAATCTCACAGCTTGGATTGCTAGCTTGGATGGCTCGGAAAAGTTGAATTTCCGAGGTTTCGGCATAAATGCACTATTCACTCTAGGTCGTACCACGCTGCACCTCCCGTTTCTTCAAGCTG
Organism: Camellia sinensis; assembly: GCF_055761805.1. Taxonomy (NCBI): domain Eukaryota; kingdom Viridiplantae; phylum Streptophyta; class Magnoliopsida; order Ericales; family Theaceae; genus Camellia; species Camellia sinensis. The sequence goes on from NC_138966.1 coordinate 119,519,753, forward strand.
CGGCAAGGTTTTAGAATCCGGTGACGCATGTCTTTAGCTTTGCCGGGCAAGAGATATGTCCTACCTTTGTAGATTTCCGAGCCTTAATGGAGTCCGAGTGCGACGAGGAGCTCCTGCCCCAACTTAATTTTGGCCATGCCCAATCGCTAGGGCGAATGTGTGGACTCAGCATGCGTGACGCTCGGTCTCTGATTTGTGATGGGATGCTGGACATTCCAAGTTTGACTGATCGGTTTTCTGATGCTGGTGATCGCAACAACCATCACTGGCAAGGCTTCCGGCGACATGCCCTCTGTTTGTGCATGCTATCCCATTTTCTATTCGTCTCAGGCTCTGGAGGGTCTAGTGTCCGGCTGATTGAGGTTGCCCAAGGCTTGAAGGAGGGCAAGAGCTGCATTGCCATGACTCTGGCTGAGACGTTAATATGCTTAGACGCCTTTTATCATCATGAGACGACCAAATTAGCAGGGAGTCCACTACTACTACAGGTAATGTTTCCCACCCAATCTCGCATATGTATTTGCTCACATCACTCGACCCTCAAGCTCGGTCTTTTCTCACAAAACCCTATTCTCACTTTTCTCTCCTCGTACATCTCTCTATTCTTTGCTCTCTCATTTTCTATCCCTCCCCAGGTATGGTTGATGGACAAACTGTAGGTTGTGGACTCTTGCCCAGCATATTCAGCTCGTGGCTACTTCTTCTGGCACCGTCTAGTCAATGCCTTAGATGAGGGATAGTGGTTCGCTTGGATGTGCCGCTTGTCCGCAGACCGTATTGCTTGGCGGTGCCCTTGGCTGAGCCTTCCGGCAATGAGTTACAATATGCCCCGGCAGACTAGGATTCAATTGGTTGGTCTCACTCACTGTGTATTCTACTTCCCATTTCGGATTTGACGCCAATTTGGCCATGATCAATCCTGCCCGCCAGAGAGGATAAAGTATCCTGCTGCATTCCCAGCCCGAGGCGCACAGCTTGCTTGGCAGGCCACCGCGTGGAGGATGAGAGAACTCCTGGCCCCGGCTCCTACTTTCAGTTGCACTTTGTCTGATGAGTGCGTGGATTGGCTCAACGAAGAAGCACAGATTGGGCCCAGCTTGGCATCAGAGGCTTCGACCAGCTCTGGGAGGGGGTGCAGGAGCACCTGACTTGACTATGCCCTAGATTTATTGCTTTATTAGTACTTTCAAGTTTTCTTTATGAATGTAATAAAAAACAACTTGGATTGTATGCAAGAGCAGGAGAACTCTGTTTTGAAATCAACGAAATTGAAGGTTGTGGTACTGAAAATTTTCTACTTTGGTCCAAAAATGGTCAAAGTTGTAAAAAGATTATTTGAACAAAGTCGGCTTTTATTAAAACTTCTCAAAAATCATTTTCGATGTGGATCAGAACTGGACACGCCTGAGATCTGTCACTGAGATGCATAACCCCAGATCCTTGCAACTGGAAAGTTGCCCCTAGTCTGAAGAGCGCCGCAGCACTGCACAGCAACGGAAAGTTGCCCCTAGTCTGAAGAGCGCCGCAGCACTGCACAGCAACGGAAAGTTGCCCCTAGTCTGAAGAGCACTGCCCCGGAGATCATAGTCGAACCCTTGAATGCTGAATAGACAAAGATGGCCGAGACGATCGAATGGACAAAGTTGATCGGGGAAGTGTTATGGCTGAACTTCAGGATGAAGTTGCCTACGTATCCCAAAGATGGGAATCAAGCCTTACGTAGTTCAGGCTTAGGTTCACTCGAGTATTTTCACTCTCCTTTTGCGCTCTAACTTTTTCCAAAGCCGCCCTTTGCGGGTTTTCAGCCTTGCGAGCTCAGTTTTTATATTTTCTAATTTTTTGTGCTCTAACTTTTGCCTAGGTCGCCCTTTCGGGTTTTCGGCCTAGTGAGCCTCTCAAGGGTAATATTTCTTCAACTTGTCCATGTTGATCGGTTAGGAGAACTCCAAGCCGTCTAAGTCCATCAGAACCACAGCTCCACCTGACCAGATAGCTTTGATGATGTAGGGACCGGTCCAATTGGGTTTGAACTTGCCCCTTGGGTCGTGGATGGGAGCTCGGTTGTCCTTGAGCACCAAATCCCCTTCCTTTAGATTTCTGGACTTAACCTTCTTGTTGAAAGCCCGGGCAATTCTGCGCTGATAACTTTGAACGTGGTACAGTGCTTTCAGTCTTCTCTCGTCAAAAAGCATGAGTTCCTCAAACCTGCTCTGCTGCCAATTTGTTTCGACTATTTGACACTCAGCCAATACCCGTAAGGACGGAACCTCAATTTCGATAGGTAGAACGGCCTCCATTCCATAAACTAATGAATACGGAGTCACTCCGGTAGAAGTTCTAATTGAAGTCCTGTAGCCCCACAGAGCAAACGGCAACTTATCTGGCCAATCCCGGTAGGTTTCCACCATCTTCCGCAGTATATGCTTGATGTTCTTGTTGGCGGCCTCAACTGCTCCGTTGGTTTGTGGCCGGTATGTGGATCATTTATGAAAAGCCACGTTATATTTCTCCAACAAGTCAATCACTTCTTTTTTAAAGTGGGAACCATTATTCGAAATAATCTCGTTTGGAACCCCGTAACGACAGATGATGTTGTTCCTGATGAACTTTGCGACATGCGACGCCTTCAACACCGCGTATGATTGGGCCTCGACCCACTTCGTGAAATAATCTATCGCTACCAGGATAAACTCATGCCCATTCGATCCCTTCGGGGTAACAGCTCCGATCACATCAATTCCCCAAACGGAAAATGGCCATGGGGACGTCATGTTGTACAGCCTTGACGGCGGGATGTTCATACGGTTTGCATGGATCTGGCATTTGTGGCATCGCCGAACAAAACCGATACAATCCTCTTCCATGGTAGACCAGTAGTAGCCCTGTCTGAGGATCTTTCTGGCCAGCATTACTCCATTCATGTGTGCACCGCACTCTCCTCAATGGATGGCCTCCATCAGGCGCTTCGATTCTTCAGCTTCTACACAGAGCTTATGCATTCCCAGATGACCTCTCTTGTATAGCTTACCCCCGCAGATGATGAACTGAACAGCCATTCTTCTGATTGCCCTTTTATCCTTGGCATTTGCCCCTGGTGGATACGCCTCCTTTTCCAAGAAGTTCCAAACGTCGTAATACCAGGGGTTGCCGTCCTGAGCCTCATCTATGGCGGAAATTGATTCGTACGCTGGCACAAATTTCTGGTCAATAATGACTGGACGCATCCGGACTCCGGACGGGATGTCTATCATGGAAGATAGAGTTACTAGTGAATCTACGAACCTATTGTTCTCTCTTACTAGGTGGGTGAAATTTAGCTTCTCAAACCGAGGAATTAACAAATCCAAGGTTTGGTGGTAACTTATCATCCTTTCCTCTTTGACTTTCCAGTCTCCTTTTGCTTGAGATACAACAAGATTCGAGTCCCCAATGACGTCCAACTGTCTTGCCCCTAGTTCTAGGGCCGCTTCTAGGCCAGCAATACATGCCTCATATTCTGCTTCATTGTTCGAGACTTTGAACCGGAGCTTGAATGCTAAAGGGATACGGGAATCGTCCGGCGCTATCAGCAACACTCCTATCCCACACCCGTATTGGTTCGACGTTCCGTCAAAGTACATCTTCCAAGTTTCATTTTCGATGTGCAGAATGGCTTCATCTGGGAACAAGTACTAAACCGCTTCATCCCCTTCAACCGGGTGGTCGGCAAGGAACTCCGCTACTGCTCTTCCTTTGACTGACTTGCGTGTTACATACTTCAGGTCAAATTCAGAAAGCAACAGCAGCCAACGAGCTAGCCTACCCGTAAGTGTCGGTTTCTCGAAAAGATATTTGATGGGATCCAAGCGTGAAACCAACATTATAGAGTGAGCTAACAAGTAGTGTCGCAGCTTCCTGGTAGCCCATACCAAGGCCAAGCAAGCCTTCTCCAGCGGAGTGTAGCGGGTCTCGTAATCCAGCATCTTCTTGCTCAGATAGTAGATGGCCCTTTCCACTTTGTCTTCTGACTCTTGTGCAAGCATGCAGCCCATGGTGGCCTCAGTTACTGAAAGATACAATATCAACGGTCTCCCTGGTTCTGGCGGTGACAACACGGGCGGGTTCTGTAAATACTCTTTGATCTGTTTAAAAGCTGCTTGTTCAAAAGCTGCTTGACATCGGCCGTCCCATTGGAACTTCTTTCCTTTCTTCAGGAGACCAAAAAGTGGTTCACAAGTCAAGGTTAGCTTCGAAATAAACTGTCTTATGAATTGCACTTTACCTAGAAAGCCTCGCACCTCCTTTTCAGTCATCGGTGGTGGCATTTCCAAGATGGCCTTGATTTTGGAAGGGTCGACCTCGATGCCCCTTTGTGTAATCAGAAACCCTAGCATTTTCCCTGCTGTAACACCGAATGTACATTTCTGAGGATTCAACCGCAGCCGAAACTCTCTGATCCTTTGAAAGAACTTTTGTAAGGCGGTGTAGTGGCCCTCTCTTTCTTTGGACTTGACAATCATGTCGTCCACGTACACCTCGACCTCTTTATGGATCATATCATGCAATATCGTGGTTGCTGCCCGTTGATAAGTAGCTCCAGCGTTCTTCAACCCAAATGGCATCACTCTGTAGCAGTATGTACCCCACGGGGTAGTGAATGCAGTCTTCTCCCGGTCTTCAGGTGCCATTACTATCTGATTATAGCCTGAGAAGCCATCCATAAACGAAAGCAAGGCGTGTCCTGCCGTGAAATCTACCAATTCATCAATGTGCGGCAAGGGAAAGTCGTCCTTCAGACTGGCCCTGTTCAAATCTCTGAAGTCTACACATACCCGAATTCTGTCATCCTTCTTCGGCACCGGAACAATGTTGGCCAACCAAGTTGGGTATTCGGATACCAATAGGAAGCCTGCATCGATTTGCTTGGTGACCTCTTCCTTGATCTTAATGGCCCAATCAGGGCGGATCCTTCTGAGTTTCTGCTTGACAGGTCGGGCCTCGGGGTCAAGAGGGATCCGGTGCTGTACAATCTCAGGATCGATTCCAGGCATGTCTTCGTAGGACCATGCGAAAACATCTTTGAAATCTTTTAATAAAGCAACTAAGCGCTCGCGTTCCTCCGAAGACAACGTGGACCCGATCTGGACCAGCCGCGGGTCCTTCTCAGTACCAACATTCACGGTAGTGATTTCATCCATTAAGGGTTTAACAAATCTTTCCTACTCTTGATCAATTAGTCGTTGCAAAACCGGAGGAATTTCTTCCTCGTCGTTTTCATCAAAATTTTGAAAATCCTGATTTAAGCAATAAATCAAAGGCACAGAAAAATACTCAGAAACCACATTCACATCATTCTCATTAGATACTTCCAAGCCGTCTGATTCTTCCGTTACAACAGACTCAAAAGAAAATGAAAATGACGACCTAGACAGGACTGTGGCATCCGGGTTATCACCCCCAGGAATACCGGACTCAGACTCAATCGAGCTGGAACCTGATTCCGACTCACAGGACTCGGTGGAATTAGATTCCGGCTCACTACCTGACCCGGTGCTGCTGGACAAAAATCCTTCTTCATATTGCCAGACGAGAGAGGGTGCGATGGATGCATCCAAAATAGTTGCCGGTAGGCTCGCAGCCATTTCGTTCCTGATCACGCATACCGAGGAGTTATCCCCCAAGCATTTCTGTTCGATCGGAGGATCTGAAAGCAGACATGCCAGTGCTACCCTCATTTCATTTTCAGCGTCCTCAGACTGCACTTCTTTACTTTGTCCAGCCTCAGCCGATAGATCCGTTTGCCCTTCGGCGACGTCATCCTCAGGTAACTATAAATCAAAGAAGATCTCAAAACCCGGCACGCGCTTCTTCTCCGCGTTCAGCCATGGTTCTGGGAAGCCACAGAACGGAAAGTCCTCCCCCTCCCGGACGAAGCGTCCATTTAGGGTACCCTGAATGGGCCTATGCATCAACTCGAAGGGCTTCCCAGCCTTCTTTGCTCTGGCTCTTCTAGCCATTTCCTTTCCTTTCCTTATCCAGTCCTCTTTGGTGGGTAGATAACCCAATCCAAAGGTATGAGGGTTGTGTGGCACTTTGGCCAATGCTGCGACGCCCTTCCGGCCGCTCTTGCCCAATCCCATCCCGGGGATGTGTTGGAGCTTGTTCATGAGATAGACTGCCTGAGCACTGACATATACCCCTTCACTAGCAGCCATGATGTCCTGTACAACCCGAGCCTCAGCCAAGGTAAAACCCGATATGAACACATCTTCCATACCGTGTTCAATTTCTAGAACATGTGTAGATACTTCTGGCGGCGGATGAATCGATGAATTTCTGAAAACGATGGCTACTCCCTTCCCATAGGGGTATTTCACCACTTGATGTAGGGTGGAGGAGACTGCCTTTACCTGATGCAGCCATGGCCGCCCTAAAAGTAGGTTGAAAGTTGCTGGAACCTCCAAGACATGGAAATCTATCTCATGTTGTCCCGGCCCAACCTTTGTTTGAATCTTAACTGTTCCCATTACTTCCCGGCTTCTGTTGTCATACGCCCGGATCACCTGGGCCGTTGGCACAAAATCCGCGATTTTCAAATCGATCGCATAGGCTATCCTTGCTGGGCAGACGTTGATGGTGGACCCCGTGTCGACAAGCACCACGGGTATCCATTTATCTCTGCACTCTACAGAGATGTAGAGTGGCTTGTTATGGTTCGCACCCTCAGGTGGCAATTCTTTGTCAGAAAAGGTCAATGCCGGGGAACTTCCTCTCGAAAAAACTAGGCCCACCAGCTGTTTTGGGCATGGTGTCTATAGAAAGCTTGGCTTTGTCCATGGCTGAAAGGACAGCCTGTCTATGTACTCAAGAAGCCATAAGCAGCCCCCAGATGGAGATGTCCGCTTGTATCTTCTTCAATTGTCTCAATATGGCCTCATCTTCGGGTTGCTTTTCCTTTTGCTTCTCTGCCTCCTTATCTTTTCCAGACGCCTCCGGTTGATCTAGGTGTGGAGGCTTGAAGTACCGTCCACTCCTAGTCATGTGATCGACTTCGCCGATATACCAGGTATCATCTGGTTGGTTACCCCCCCAATCCTCGTCCATGTGGGCAAGACATAGATCATCGTCCTCCCACCACATGCCATCTGCAGCTGACAGGCACCTGTCCGGTTCTGGCATGACTGTTCCGATACTTGCAGTACCTTCTATTCCTATGCTCGCAGCATTCTCCATTTCTGTACTTGTGGCAGTCTCAACCCCCACGTGGGCTTTTGCCTTCCTGATCCTCTCAGAATCTTTGAATCTTTCCTGTTCTGACTTTGTCAATGCAGTAGATTGTTCAATGATCCCTGTACTCAAAATGCTCCATTCCCGAGCGAAACTCCCGACACCGGCGCTCTCCGGCGATGTACTCTGTTCCTCGACCCTCCAGGCTGTTACTAACATTCCTGCCCCTGCCGGGCCTTGTTCTGACTGAAACTCTCCTACCACATCTGGCTGATCGTCTAACCATCCCGTGACCTCTGTCGATTCCTCATAATCGAACCAGTTAACGGCTGAGTCTTCTGGATCTTGGTTACTATAAAACTGGAACCGGGCAAGATCCTCTTCCACAGCTATCAAATCACCCGTTCCCTGTCCTGGACTATCCCCTTGGATTGCACACAGCTCTCCTCCCGCTGGAAATTCCACATCTGGTCTATTCTGACCCATCGATGAAATGTAGTCACTCGAACTATAAGCATTTCCAACATCACTCCCAGACTCTGCAGACTCTAGCTCGACAACCCCCTTTTCCTTTGGAGTCTTCTCTCTCCTGCTCTCGATGGTTACCACCACTGGCTTGGGTTGGGTTATGGAGACGTCCATCATGCACAAATCGGTGCAATCAGGAAGGAAAACCTCCGGCTTAGGCAGGTAGGAGGGTGTGATATAGATACTAGGATCGTAGGACACGACCCCAGTGTGGATGAAATTGATTCTTTTGGGTGGTGGAGCTTAGTTATGTGTGGGAAGAGGATTTGTAGTAACATTGGGTTTCTCAGGAGGTAAAATCACCCCGTTATCAATGAGATCTTGAATCTCATGACGCAATCGAAAGCACAGGTCGGTGTCGTGACCGTGCTGTTGATGAAATGCACCATACTTGGCTGGATTGTGGGCAGCGGGGAGTCTTTCCGGTAAGGGCCGCGGCTCTAGGGGCACCCTTTTCTGATCAAAACCCCCAAAGCTTTGGACAGGGGCATATAAAGCGGAGCGAAGGTTCTGGTATTTTTGGGAGGGTATTTGACTGTTTGTGGGTTGCTTCCGGACGCACCGGAGAATGGTGTGGCTGCCATAGTTCTCGGGGAAGGGTTGGTGGTGACCATACTCACTTCAGAGGTCCTGGTAGTTGTAGCGCCACTCGGGCCTGCATTAGTATTACGATTGAAAGTTCTGCGGGGTTGCTCCCGGTCATTATCAATCAAGCCTTGTTTTAAGGCATCCTCGATCTGCACCCCCATTTCATGCAGATCAGAAAAGGTAGGGAAGGGGAGTACAATCATCCTTTGCATTAGCTTCGGCTGAAGATTGCGCACAATCATCCGAATCTGGTCTTTGTCTGTGGGTCATAAGGTCATCATCGAAGCCTTAGCCCGCCATCTGGTTACGAATTCTGAGAAGCTCTCCTCGGGTTCTTGCCTCGTTGTCTCGAGATCCCGGGTCGTGACCTCGATTTGTGTATTATATGAGTACTGCAGGATGAAGGCCTCAACCATCTCGTCCCAACTTCTCTTGACGTCATCCTCCAACTTGGCATACCATGTGGCCGCTACACCCGACAGGGTCCGACCAAATAAGGACATCTTCTGCAGTCTAGTAAGGCCCATTGGCCTTAGGACGTCTGAAAATAGTCGCAGGTGCACCATGGGATCCTCGAATCCGTCAAAACGATCAATTTGTGGCATCTTAAACTGATCTGGCAGCGTCACGGCTGCGTCATCATATCCGTCTCCAATGTCCGGAATGGACTTCACACCTTGAGATTTCTTGAACAGCTTTTCAAGCTTGTGCATTTTTAATGCCACGGGGTCCACCTCGGACTCGAAGGGAGAATCCGATTGATTGATAGGAGTGGGTGCCTTGGATAGTTGAGGAAGAATCGGGGGTGGAGCCGGCCCCGTTGGGATGTCTGTATCTTCTTGGACATTCCTGGCATTGGGCGTCTCTTCGGGTATCCGAACCCTTAGTGGGGGAGGGACTTGCTGTGATGCAGATGCTCCAGTTTGCTGCTGCAATCTTACAATTAACTCCGCTTGCTCACTCATAACTGTGGCTTGTTGTTTGACGAATTCTGCCTGTCGGGCAGCATCCTGCTGCATCACTTTCATGCTTTCTTGGAGTTGGCGCACCATCTCTTCTAAACTAGCCATGCTGTTCTGTTCTGATTGAATTGTTGGTATATGTTCCCTTTCTGTGGGTGAAATAGGATTCTGATCCCCACTGTACACAGGTGGGGTAGATAAAGCCCTCTGTACTGACTGTTGAGCTGATGCCCTCTGCCTAGTTGTCCTCCGTCTGGTAACTGGGGGTAGAGAGTGGTACACTGGTTGTCCGTCTACCAGATCCTCAGATCGATGGAGCCGACGACCTTTAATCCAGAGTGCTTGGGGAATATCTACCGGGTTGGAAGCAATGATGCTAAACTACCTAGCAAAAAGATAAATAAAGCAGTAAATAAACTACAATCGGACAGCACAACAGCGTAAAATAAACACATACAACACACAGTCGGGTATCCATAATACACTGTTGGTAAGCCGAACACACTGTTCCTCAAGACTGATCACTGTTTCCCCAAAATCACTGTTCTCAAAACTGAACCTGATACCCACAGATAACTGATTCTCATAAACTGATACCGATGCCCTCAGGTCTAATACTCAATCTTGCAAACTGATATGCACGTTCCTGTAGAGCAACACTCTAAAAGCACATAGCAAGTAAAGAGAGCCAAAATATCCCTATGTTGGGGTAGGATTTCCCTGTCCTATTTTGTCAGGAGCTAGGGTTTCACTATGCATGCAGTAGTTTTCAAACAACCTAACATCGGGTAAGCAACCTGTCCTAGCTTGGAATGGTCACTATGGATCCGAATATGCACTAGGTCAAATGGTCAAAAAGGGTGCCCCGGTAAAACTGGGGTTTGTGTTCCCATAATGTCAGAGCCCATAACCGGTCAGCCTTATGGTCATGCCTTGACAAGAAAAGCCTCCGGCAAACCGTTCAGGAATGGCATATGGAAAACACGGTGTCCTAGGCGCACCAGTGCACATGCAATGCAAAGAGACACATAAATGAGATTAAAACAGGATATCATGAGTTCGAGTCAAGCTTTCTAAAATCCCCAGCAGAGTCGCCAGAAACTGTAGACGTCCCCGAACGCCCCGGGAGGGTGAGCTCCCGTTCTGTTCATTTGTGGGGTCACTACAGTTCGAACTCGATTTGTGTCACGGTTCTTAATCTTGAACCAAAGAGTTCAAATCCGGCAAATCGTTTTGAGAAAACAGATTTTTAGAAAAAAAAGAAGTGCCAAACATGGACTGCTTTGCCAGATACAGAGTCGCCACCTAAATATTTTTATGGGGGAATTTAGGAAACCCTAACTCGGTGCCGAAGGCCACATGTCCGTCAGCACCGGAGTTTCTCAGCTCGGGAGCTAGGGTACGATTGGGGAAGGTCAGCTATGAGCACCCTCTCTCGCCCGATCCGAAGATCGGCCTCTACTAACCGTGATATCCGTTTTTGAAAACATTATGTGTTCTTATTCCAATTGTTAGCCTAGAATTACTATGTTATGCGCACAGCAAACAAGTATAGACTAGATTGCCTAATTTGGAAAGAAACATTGCATGTCCGTTTGTCTTTAAAAAAAAGTACTTTGGAATTTGCTACTCGCAAGTAGGCTAAAATACGGATTTCAACGAAATTTCCCAACTCAAACAATCCATCCTTCACCCACAGGCATTCAAACAATTTATAACACATAAGCATCTAGCCACATGGTAAGTATGCTATCATGTTAACATTCACACGCATGCGAGATGCTAAAGCATAAATACTTACATCGTACTCCAAGCCAAAACAATAAACTGGTTAACAAACATGCGTGATCCCAGTTCATGTTAAATTGACTAATGCAGCACATGCAAGATGCGATTAGAGTAGGCTCGGCTAACCTAAACATGGCATGTGAAATGCAACCAATTAATGCACGTATTCAATTTTGGAATTGAAATACAAATGCAGTTAGAATGATGTACCGAGCCCGGTGCATGCAAGACAAATATATGGATGCACGCATGCATAGCATAAGGTATGCTAATTTTAAAGATGCCCTAATCTACCATCAAAAGCGGGTAAATAAATGGAAAGAAAGACATGGGGTTGGAAGACATACACCCACTCACGCACACTTATTACACAATTGCCCTCACTCAGAGGGTACAAATAAATATTACAGTCCGGATAACAAATACATTAATTATTACAGAATTTCTAATTAATTAATAGAAAGAATGCAAAAAAAAGGAGAAAGGTGGCCACAGCCTCCGCCTCGGGATGCGCGAATAATGCATGCTCGAAATCTGACTCGCCCGGAAAGCCCGTACCATACCACTGCCGCCTCTGTTTATACTGCCCCGTCTCTCTGAAAATTTCCAAAGTCCTAGGACAGGTTCCTTGCATGCTGAAGAATACCACCGGCTGGAGGAAATTCCCACCGGCCCTGTATAATTTCCATCGGCTGCTGTTGGGGTTATCGGCCATTCACACAATGCCGATCGCCGTTTAATTCTGCCGGTCGGCAGAAGGTTCCTGCAGAGGCCAGTTTTGACAGCAACAGAAGACAGACAGTATGTGGCATGGGATTTCAGGCACATGTGAGCACGGTCATATTTCCCATCATGCTTTGAACTCAGGGAAGCATGGCCCTCGATCCTCGAGCCATCAATGGTGCATGATAGCCCAAGATATCAAGTTCGCCACTTGATGTAAAAATGCATGCAATCACACAAATGAGGACCAAGACCCTATCATACCGAAGTCAAGGGCCCCGGTGACCGAGAGTCAAGGCGCATTACATCACTTATAGTATGAATGCTCCTTGGCCCTTACACTTGATTTGACACCCCAAACCAAGTAATGCAATTCATGTTATGCAAACAATGCCTCAAAGATACAACATGGGATTGGAAATACAAGGCATGCCAAATGCCATGCAACTAATATGGCAAGTATGCAATGCTAGGCATGCAAGATGCAAATGCAATGCAAACATAGACAATTTGAGCAATGGGATCAATATATTACATCACTTAATGAAGCAAATATGCAATGGACATGAGACAAGCATGCAAACAGGCCTTAAACCATAAAGGGGCAGACCTTAATCCTCCCCAAAACAGTGGCCAAAAGTGCCTAAAAGGGTGGACAAATACTCATGCCAACAAGCAAACCAATGGTCCTTAGGTTAAGGCACAAAAAGGGGGCACTTCACTCACACCAACATGACCACTCATGGCATGAATTGGACAAGCCAAAATAGAAATTTAACATGCAAAATGGACTCCAAACCTACTGATATGGCAGCTTAAATGGCTCCAAAGGGATGCATGGACCAAGGTTCATTTCTAGGCATAAGAGGGCACACCCTCAAGGCATGAAAGAGGTCACACATGCACACATACAAACATGATTTATGGGCTGAAAAACGATCCTAAATGATGCCAAATCATGAGGATGGTCATAGCTATGCATGCTAGAAGTCAAAATGCTCAAAGCTTACAAGCCAAAACACAAAGAGATGACACCAAACAAGGCAAGCATGACCGAAATAGATGGCCAACAGGCCTTAAGCATGGTAAAATAATGCCAACACCTTCATGGAACTAAGCCAACACATGCAAGAATCATGGCCTAAGCATGAGACACATTTCTAGGCCAAATGGAGGAATGTAAAGCAAGTATGTTAAGCATGCAAAGGGGTACAAATCCGACCAAAAACAGAGATTACATATGACCTAAAAACACCCAAAAATCTCTGAAAAAGGGCAAAAACCAATCAAGCATGCATGTTACCCTTTAAGCCAAAATGCAAGGAAATAAGACAATGAAGGGAGAGGGGTGTCCCTCCCCTATGCAAGACTTCAAACCACCTTCCTCACCACTGAAAATCCACTGGTTTTCAGTGGTGAAAATACCAAAACACTTAAGCAAACAAGGCCTTAACAAAGAGGCAACAAAAAGGCCAAATAAGGCCTAAGAGGGTGAGTTTGAACTCAAACCACAAAGGAACCTTAATGAAAGTTCTTAAGCATGAAAATATAAGCCTTTTTTATGTTATGCACAAAAACTAAATCAGCAAGCAAGATAGGTAAAAGACTAGTGCAAGTTTGGGTAAACTAAAGTAAAATGCTCACCCTTGAAGCACACCTCAAGAACAGCCAATGCAACCCTCCTCTTTTGATCAAAAACAGCCCAAAAACTCAAGAATCAACCCTCAAAGTCCCTCAATCTCGGAGCAAGGTGTAATAGTGTGTGTATTGGTGCAAAAGTAAAGTAAAATCACACTTTTAGGCCAAGAAACACACACAAAGGGGGAAAGAGAGGGAAATATAGAGATAGGGTGTATCTATATGTAAAAGCTCTGGTTTTGCCTTCAAAGTTTCTAACCTAGAGCAAGGAGAAGGCCTCTCCTCTTATAGAAGTCCCTCTTGCAAAGCTTACACAACAAGCTTGCTTGGAGGGAAATCCATACATACACGTGTATGGAGGGAGGCAGAGTTGGTGCCAGCTATCACAGCTGGCACAAAATATCTACATAAAGTAGATGAACAGTGGCCGGCTGCCCAAAAATGTCATTTTGGCAAAAAGGAGTGCCGACCGGCAAAATAGATTGCCGACAGAAACAAAACACAGCCGGTGGCCTGTGGCTATGGCCGGTGGTGTATGGGGATGCCTCACAAGGCATTCCCTGCCCCTCCAAGGCAAAACACAAGTGTTTGGTGCAAAACCAGACACTAAACAGTCGAGTTCGGAGATCCTGAGGCAAGGCGCGCGAGCCGAGACCTCCGGGAACTCCAAACGAACACAAGCAAGGGTAATCACCAAGTGTTCCAATGGTGACGTCCAAGTCTTGAGGACGGTCAAAAATGGGGTGTCTACAGCAGTCCGAGCATACTGTCCAGATCCTTGAGGATATGCTTCGAGGTTTTGTCCTTGACTTCAAGGGGTCTTGGGAGAGGCATTTTCCCTCAGTGGAGTTTGCCTATAATAATAGTTTCCAATCGAGTATTGGCATGACATCATTTGATGCCTTTTATGGTCGACCGTGTAGATCTCCAGTATGTTGGGCTAAAGTGGGTGATGCAACTTTGTTGGGGCCGGAGTTGGTTTAGGAAACGATGGAGAAAGTGGCACTTATCCGGAAGTGGTTAGTTACGGCTCAAAGTCGCCAAAAAAGTTACATCGACCATAGAAGGAGACCCCTGTTTTTTGAAGTGGGAGAGCATGTCTTTTTGAAGATATCACCTAGGCGAGATTTGATGAGATTTGGGAAGAGTGGGAAGTTGTCCCCTCAATTTATTGGGCATTTTGAGATCCTTGAGCGGATTAGGGAGGTAGCTTACCGTTTAGCGTTACCGCCACAACTTTCTGGGATTCAATGATGTATTTCATATTAGCATGTTTCAGAAGTACAAGCCCAATTCGTCGCACGTGTTGGATTGGACAGACTTAGAGGTAGATGAGGATGCCTCGTATAAGGAGAGACCAATGTGAGTCTTAGATAGGCGGGACCAAGTCTTGCGAGACAAGACAATTCCTTTGGTGAAGGTTTTATGGAAACATCACGGGGTTGAGGAAGCAACTTAGGAACATGAGTTGGAAGTCCGCGAGAAGTATCCAAACTTATTTGTTGACGTTTGAACATGTATTGTATTGTGATTATGATTAATAGAATATGAGAACATTGTATATGTTTTGGAAAGGTGTAAGCATTGTATTTGCTGTTTACGTTTTGGAAACATGAGTTTATTAAAAACATTGCATATGTTTTGAGAAAATATGAATTGTATATTCAATGCTGAAAAACAATTTATCTTGTTAATGAAAATGGATGACCAGAGAATGGGTAATGGTGTTGAAATTGATAGATTATGACTATTGTAAATAGTTTAATAATGATTTTAACTTGATTTGAAATTTCGGGGAAGAAATTCCTTAAGGGTTGGGAGATTATAGCGATTCGGGTTTTGACCCAACCTTTGATGTATTTCGGACTCAAGTTTCATGGTTTAGTCTTGTTGTGCATCTTTTTTCCCCTTATTTTCCTTTAAGTTTGTTTTTTGGATTGTTGTGGTTGTGTTTAGGACTGGTTCGTTGTTTAATTTCCAAACTCTTGTTGCCCAGATTTTTGCTCCTCCTCTCGAGCGACACTTATTGCGCTCAAGTGGGTTTTGCAAACTCCCAGTACTTTTGTAGGTCTGCAAAACTACTGGATGCACGTTTTCTACGCTTGAGCGTCACTTCTTGCGCTCGAACAATGAGCATCTTTTTCATTGTGTCTTGGCACTTGAGTGGGCACTTCTTGTGCTCGAGAGGAACAACTTATTGTGCCTAACGCTCAAGCGTCACTTCTTGCGCTCGAGCAGACTGTGCATATATCAGTTCGTAGTAGCACCTTTTTACATCACTTTTTCATATCTGGTTGCTACCAAAACCCTAGATTAAAACCCTCTCTCTCAGAAATACTATCTCTCTCTCTCTATATATATATATATATTTTTTCACCTAGTTCTAGTAATATCTCTACCCATTTGCCTTTGTTAAAAAGCTAGAGCATCTCAAGGACAACATTTTGATCTGATTAAAGCTTGGTTTCGACGTCTTTGAAGTTTCTCTATATCTCCCTTTAGTCCTCTAAGCTTGAAGTGGGAATTTTTTACACCTTATGGTTTTTAATTTGGTTATTGGTTGTTGTGTAATAATGGTGGGCTTTGGGAGTATTTTGGACAAACCTAGGGTTTGTGATGTAAAATCAGAAAAGGGGTTTCTAGTGAATGTGATATAAATGGTCATGCGGTTTGAAAATGAGGTTATATTGTGTCACAATTGTTGATTTTGGCATTTGGGTCGACATTTGGAAAATAATGAAGTTAACCTAAAATGGTTCATATATTTATTTTGTATAAGTAAATGAAATTGGTATTACAAATATGAAATTAGATGAATGTTAATATAAATGGTGGAGTTGGATATGCATTAACTCACACTTTTGGAAATTTAAATAAATTATCTGTCTTGAGATTGAATTTGTTTAGAAATATCTGTATTGGGCTATCAGTGGAGGATAGCTATGATTTTTGTAGAAATTGCATGGGGATTAGGTGAATTAAAACTATTCTTTTGTGGGTTGTCATTGACTATGACTATGTTTTAAATACATTGTATATGTATGATTGGTTAGGAGGAGAAAGGGGATAGACTCCATTGAATTAAGTTAACCTGTGTGTCCTGGGTGAAAGTCCCCGAAACTGCGCGTATACATGGGTGCCGATCCCGCAGACGAAATTTTCATAAAATGGCAAATTGAAGTGTTTTTGTGATAATTGTGTTAATTTGGGAAACACTGAGTTGTAGTCTCAGATAGTTCATCTGGAAAATAATGAAACTAGCTCATGAATTGAGATGAAATGAATTAACTTAAATTGACGAGAAAGAAAAAGGGATTGAGATGTGAATTTTGGCACTTTATGATTATATAGAAAATGAATGTTTTATCACTGGCCTTGTAAATGCACATTTTACTTATACCTTCGTTAAAAATCATATATTGTGTTAGATTGTTCCTACTAGGCTTTGGCTCACTCTATCTTAGAAATACCATTTTTCAGGTGTTGATGATATGGCTCTGCCAATGCAGTAGCTCGAAAGGAGTTTGGAGCACGAGCTTCACCTTATGTACTTATTTGTATAGCCAAGGGCATAAATTGTATAGAGTTAGACTCTCTTTTGTTGTAACCAAGCAATGACTTGGAAAGATGTAAGTATTTAGGGCATATGATTATCTGTTTTATTTCCATTCCTTTTTACTAATTATAGCACATTCTATAGATTCAGGATGAACTATTTGTGAATGTATATCGCATGTGTCACTTTTGTATAACGATTCAAGTTAATGGAAGTTTATTATTTTGATTATGTTATCTTATGTATACTGTGTTGGGTCGAATTATTGTAATTATTTGGAGGCGTTACAGGTTTAAAACATGGAATGAAGACCAATGATTGGCCATTGAAGACAAAAGCAACAGGCCCTACAACTGCTAATGGTTGGCCTTCAAGGACAAGAGCAGTAAGCCCAGCCGACACGGTGGGTTTATGGGTACCAAGAGTACCAGATTGGTTTGTCATGCAAAATAAGCCTAAGATGATACCCACCCAGGGTAAGGCCTTCGGAAGCAATGAAAGAGTGATTAAGCCTCCCTTGGTGGCCCAAAACAATTGGGTGTTACTTAAAAATCCTAAAACAAAGGAACCAGAAATGGATCATGTCATCTCTAAATCTCAGAGGAGAAAGATCCAACGAAGGTACACTCAGTACCAAAAGGGTCTTAGGGAAGCTGGTGAGGGCACCTCCTTGGTGCAATCAAAGAGGTCAAATATGGGAAGGTTCAAAGCCTGTTCCCAAGCTCAACAAAAGTGCTAGCAAAGAGAAGCTGGCTAAAGATTGAAAGAACAATCAAGTCTAGTAGGCCTCAAAAAGGCTTTAATGGAGAGTGATGAGGATAGTGAGACAGGTGAGGAAAGTGAACCAGGCCAACAACAAGTATTGGTTGAGGAAGATATGTTCGAAGCTTTCACGGCTAAACAATCAGTGTCTGTGTTCAACGCAAATCAACAATTGGCCCCTGTTAAGGGGCTTGCCAATTCAGACGTTCTAGAATGTAGTATGGAAGATGCTCCCTAACCATCTAGTCTGGTTAATGCAAAATGAGAGCAAATACAGCCAGTGGTGCAGTTTGGCTCATTCTCTCCAGTTCCAATCAATTTGGTGTATGTATTGCCTCAGGAATTCCAAGAAGAAGAAGAAATTTAGGAAGGCAGGAAGATGACCCCATAGAAGTTTCCAATGAAGACTCAAAAGCCAGCATAGTTCAGGGTGAGTCTAAAGTAACCGAGTCTATGGGGACTGAGGAAAAAAGTGAAGAGATAAGTATAGTTAACCCATCATACCCCTTTGAATTTCCTACATCAATAATGACTTAGCATATGAAACCCTTGTACATCAAGGCATACTTCGATGGAGAAGAAATGAATAGGGTACTAGTGGATAATGGGACAGTAGTAAATCTATTTCCTCGTTCATCTTCAAAAAAATTGGGCAAGAGGAATCCCAGGTTGATCCCAACAAGTACGACCATTGTTGGTTATGTTGTGGACAAACAGATGGCCCAAGGCATATTACCCATTAATCTGAGTGTGGGAACAAGGGATTACATGACTGCCTTTTTTGTCATAGACAGTAATGCCAAATATAATGCCTTACTTGGCAGAGATTGGATTCACACCAACAAATATGTGCCCTCTTCTTTACATCAAAAGGTGATGATAGCCTTGAACAGTGGGGAGACAGAGGAAATAGATGCAGACCTGTAGCCTTTCATTGTTTATGCAGAAGCAAAGTTTGTATGCTGAGGGGGTGGTTCCACTAAGCATACTAAGGAAGCCTAATGGGACAGCCAAAATGACGGCTGATGAGGAGTTGGCACACCTGAAATACTTGGTGCAAGAGAGTGCAAATGATG
This sequence comes from Camellia sinensis, assembly GCF_055761805.1. Taxonomy (NCBI): domain Eukaryota; kingdom Viridiplantae; phylum Streptophyta; class Magnoliopsida; order Ericales; family Theaceae; genus Camellia; species Camellia sinensis. Next base: position 119,538,580 of record NC_138966.1, read on the forward strand.
AGTACATCATCAAAGATATCAACAATGCTTGGTTGTAGACAGGAGAATCAAGAAGCCAGACCTTTGGCTTTGTTGAAGTTCTTCACATTGGACATCAATGAAATAGTCCAGAAGGTTCAAAAGAAAGAAAGGGAAGCCATAATGAATGGTTGCTGCAAACATGAGCAACATGAGTCCAAACCATTGGTTCTAAGCAAATATTGTGCATTGGACATTGAAACTAAAGTCCAGGAGATACAAGAGGAAGAGACCCTATGGAAAGACTTTGTCTACAAAGAAGAAAGCAAAGTGGTTGAGCCAAAAAGGTTGTAACAGATCAAGGCAAGAATGTTGTTTCTAAGCCCGCAGAAGTTGAAGGAGAAACAATGGTAAGCACTCAGATGCAGGATCCTTTAGAAGAGATCAATCTAGGAGATGCATCGGTGCAACAGCCTACCTACATAAGTGTCTAGTTAGATCCTATAGCCGGGAGCCAGTTATTGACCCTTCTGAAGGAATACAAGGATTGTTTTGCTTGGTCTCACAATGATCTGCCTGGATTGGATTGGTTATTGGTGGAACATAAGCTTCCAGTTAAGCTAAATCTTAAACCATACAAGTAGAAGCCTAGGTGAATGAGTCTTGAGTTGATCCAAAATGTGAATGAGGAAATTGATAGGCTCCTTAAGGCAGGCTTTATCGGAATAGCCAGGTATGTTGAATGGTTGTCCAACATAGTGCCTGTGATTAAGAAGAATGGTAAATTAAGGGTCTGTATTGACTTCAGAAATCTAAACCTAACAACTCCAAAAGATGAGTACCCCATGCCTGTAGTGGATCTACTAGTAGATAGTTTAGCAGGACACAGGATTTTGTCAATAATGGATGCTATATGCATTATAGAGGAGTATGTGCACAAGACAACCTTCAAGTGTCCTGGGAACAATGGGACTTTCGAATGGGTTAAAATGCCATTTGGCTTGAAGAATGCTGGAGCAACATATCTAAGAGCAATGAACACCATTTTTCATGATCTCATTGGAGGGTACTTAGAGTGCTACATTGATAATATTGTAGTAAAATCTCAGTCTATGAAAGAGCATCCGGTCCACTTGACAGCAGCCTCCAAAAGAATATGGAAACTGGTGCTCATTCACACACTCTAACTAGTCAGAGGAGCAAAGTTTTGCTTTCTTGCCTAAGAATGAGGGGCTGATTCCCAAAGCTTCAATGGGGTGCGGGGTCTTTCACACTATTTTGATCGGCAAGGTAGATGTATACCATGCCAAAAGAAAGTTGTCTTCGAGGCAGCAAAGACGGTCGAAAGGGTCATATGGATAAACTATAGAGCTGCGTGAAGAGGAAAGAATTGCAGTAGGGTCATCGAATTCAACAAATCTGTGATGAATCCGCTCCCTTGTTTGTGGTTGGGTTGGTGTTGGCCAAGCATTCTAGCTAGTATTTTCAGTAGAAGATGAGGCAGCCTCATTCCATGCAGAAGGTTTTTGAACAGATAAAGAACTTTCAAGATTCATTTTGGCAAGTGTTTGGTCTAAATGCTCATATTTTGTGAAAGCCTCTATGACTTTTATAAATGAAGGATGATAAATATAGCTAATAAATGCATGAAAATTCTTTCGAGATCGGTCATCATTGTCCAAAACCTCCTCATATGCTTGATCAATGAAAGAGAGAGCTTGATTAGCCATTGGAGATGTATTAGTCCCTTTATTTACACAGATAGTGGAGGTAATATTCAAGCACAAGTAAGAATTTAATGAAGTTCAGTGCTTCATTGCTTGAAGATGGTTACATTTCCAAGATAAATAAAGTCCATGCATGTCCTAGGACGTGGGCAAAGTGCACTGATCCACTAATATTACCAAGTATTGGCTATATTAGTGTAGAGGGTAATGTTGCTATATATTTTGTATAGTCTTATCACAGCCTGACACGTGGATTATAAGGGGTAAATTGGGGAATCAGTGAGTATCTCCAACCATTACCAAACGCATGGCAACCACCAATAATTGCAATGGATCCACGAGACATGGGAATAGTCAAGATATCCAAGGTGATGTGGCCAAACGGTTGTCTACAGTTTAAATTCAAATTAAGGAGGGAAGCACAACCATGAAGAGTGGAAGAATAGTGGTGAGCAAACTGATCAAAATTGCAAGCCATACTCAGTGATCATGGAGATCATTTTGACAGTTATCACCTACTTTGACGGATTATCAGCCACTTCGACAACTACTTTCAGAGCCTATAAATAGAGGAGAGTGCTAATAATGCAGGACCCAGAACTGGATCCAAAAAGCCAGTTTATTTACTTATATTTCCAGTCCTTTTAATTTCAACCTTTACATTCCTATACTGTACTTCAAATTCCCAGGAGTAATTCTAAATTAGTCTATCACTGTAATCCTCTTTGAAGCTATGAAAGTGTGAAGATACCATTATAAGTTTCTGTTTACTTAATAAAAGATTGGTTTCTGATACAAATTTTTTTTTTTCCCTATTTTTATTAGTCATCCTAATTTTCTCCTAAAAAGTAAGTCACCAGTAAAATTTCTCGTCATTGAGGATAAAAGAATTTCGAAGCAATCGTCTGACTAATTGGTTAGCATTTATTAAATTCTATAAGAATTTATTGATTTTTATTGGCACGCTCAAATTACATTTCTAACCTTCGAAAAGGCAAAAATACCAACACAAAATTAACTAAAAATATGAAATTTCTAGTTGTTCTCCTATATAATGATAAGTTTACTTGAATTGTTAATTTAAATAAATTTCTAATATCATTAAAAATTATTAATAAACTTGATAATTTTTTAATAAAATGAGTCATTTGTTATGAAATTAGAAATTTCAAGAGGCATGATGTAATTTTTCAAACTAGTAGAGACAAATTATATTTTAAACAAATATCAAAAAATATATTTATAATTTACTCAAAATTAATTTTAAATATAGAAATAATTACATGAAACTTGATACTTATAGTTGAACAATACAACAATATATATTTATAATCCCTACTATTACCACCAAAAAATTTCCTGACCCAAACCCGACAATCAACACAAAAAAAAACTACGGAGTCCCATAATTACTCAACACCACTCTCAGAATGGGGAAAAAAAATGAAAAAGTACCAAATTTCATAAGACTTGAGCCCGCAATCTCTTTGAAAAAGATCAAATATACGCCATCTTCCAATACAAAATTATGTCCTATGTGATTTAATTTGAAATTAAAATATTTCACTCATAATTTTAAAAATACCACTAACACATTTTTGTTCAAAAATTTAACTTATAACCACTTTTCCCTAATGTGAATACCCTTTTTTTATTTTTTATTTTTTTATCTTTTGTAATGTTTTCATTTCATATCAAAACATTCATTATTATCATCCATAATTTTAAAAATATTATAAATACATTATATCATATGAATTTTTTTATATACAAATTCAATTTGTGAATAACTTTTCAGTATTAAAATACCTACTTTTGTTTTTAATTCTTAATTTTATGTAAGTATTTACAAAAAGAAAAGAAAAAGAAAAAATAACAACTTTTATTTTTATTTCATTCACTTTTTCTATAACTATTCTTTTTCTTTTTCTTTTTCTCTACAAATGCCTCCTCAAATTTAAAATCTAAATACATAAGAGTATATTTTGGTTCTCACTGGCACATATATTTATGCAGATTTTTCTCATCTTTCATTCTCTTTTTTTTTTTCTTCTTCTCTATTTTTGAAAAAAAAAAATTTAAGATGATCGAATATTGAAAGTTACATGTTTAAATCACATTTGTATTATAAAAAATAGATAGTTACTTTTGAAATTATAATTATCTTTATTTTTTTAAAACAAATGTAATTCAAATATTTTCAATGCTTGTAGTTCTTTCCTAGCTAATGAATTTTCGTTTGAAGAGAAGAAAAAATAAGGGTAAATTACATTGACACCCCGTAAGGTTTATGTTTATTACAGTTCCTCCCTCATCTTTTGAAAATTACATCCCCCACCCTGAGGTTTAAAGTTTCATAACAATTCCCTCCCTCACCGTAATGATTATCATACATAAAATTAAATTAACAGGGAGGTCAGTGTAATTTTTCAAATATGAGGGGAGAAACTATAATAAACATAAATCTCAGGGGGTGTCATTGTAATTTATCAAAAAAATAAAGGAAAAATTATCAGATAGTCATATTATCCAAAAAAAAATTTCAAATTCGTGAAAAAAATTATAATTTTAATTATTAATGTGCATGAAATTTATCATTTCTCTATTTTTTTTTTTTAAAAGCATACAATAAATTAAAATTTTCCCAAAAATAAACAATCCAATACTGGTAAAATTGTCATTTTATAAAATAGTATTGTTGACGAAGTCAACTAATGGTTGACTGGTGAATGGGCAATGTGTAATGCAATAATTAACAAAAAGAAAAATATAGACAAGTTTGGTTTGTATTTGTGAAATAATTTTGAAAAATAATTTTTGGAAAGAGTTTATAAAATTTAAAATTTTGTTTGATTATATATTTTGAAAATAATTTTAAAGTTTGAGATTTTTATTTTTATTCTTATAGCTGAATAGATGGGCACTACAAGATATGAGAGTTTTAAAAACTAAGTTTTTTTTTCGTTTGTAAAGTATAAATTTTGTTGCACAAAAAATTTGAAAACTAATTTCAGTTGTAGCAAGGACAATCGCTAAAAGATCATCCCCAAAAGTAAAAAAAATGAGCTTTTAGAGACAATTTTAAAAATATTGCTAATAAATGTATTTTTAGAGACAAAATAATTTGGTCCTGAAAAGATTTATTCTTTTAGATAAAACTTTTAATCCCAAAAGATTAGTAATTCATCAACTAATGTCCAATTTTGTTACTAAAAATAAAATAATAACACTTTTGACAACAAAAATATTTTATCTCTAAAAAGCGATTTTGTCCTTAAATTTTTATCACTAAAACCTTAATTTCTTGGAGTGGGGTGTGAGAGAAAAAATAATTAATTGATATATAGAATATGAGAAAAGAAGAGATGAGAGAGAAAAAATAATTGATTGATGTGTAGTAGAGACAAAAGTGATTTTGGTTTTTTTTTTTTTTTTTTTGTATGTAAATTTCAACCAAACAAATTTTTGAAATTTTTTCTCAAAAATTGTCCCTCAAGAGGCAAACCAAACAAGTCCATAGTTATCTTAATTTGATTATCTTAATTTTTTACATGAATATTCTATTCAACAAGTATTAAAAAATAAACGTTTCGAATCACTAAAGTGAACCTCAAAATGAGCCAATCGAGTCCAAACGCCTTCTCAAGTTAGATGATCAATTTGGGAAAATCCAATCCTTTATAAAATTTTCTAAGTTTAAGAACACAAAGTTAATTAAAAAATTAAACATAAAATATACATAAAATTTCAAAAATTGGTCCCACTAATAAATTTCGTAAGATCTAATGCATTCATTTATATTTTATGTTATGTTTCATAACTCATATTGGCGTTCAATTATGGGGTGAGTGTGACCCCTTTTCCCAACAAAACAATTTTCTTTCCTAATTGAAAAATTAAGATTCTTGAAAAGGATCGTCACTTTCTGTGCCGTGGACGGTGGACGGAAAAGAATAACGTGAAATTGCAGATTAGTTGTGGTGTGGTATGGACTGATTCTGTTTACAATCAACAACCTCATGAAAATTATATCCAAATTATTTTGACATACCATAATTAATAATAATCATAGGATATCTGACATCAAAGGGTTATATATGACAGTCATGGTCAATGGTCATGATGGAATCAAATGACAATTGAAAGGAAAAACATAAGCCCAGCGCGAGAAAAGAAGAATCATATTCGCATCCTTTTTCCCTGGACTTCCTCAAATGGAATGAAATGACAATTGAAAGGAAAAAACATAAGCCCAGCAAGAGAAAAGAAGAATCATATTCACATCCTTTGCCCCTGGACTTCCTCAAATGGTTATTTGTATCAAACTCCCTGTATCATTTGTGTGGTAAAATGATAATTTTGAATTGCAATATTTTTTATTGTATTATTATATTAGAATACAATATAATGAGTACGAGTTGTCTGTTGTGTCAGATGAAATAACACAAATTATTGTCCTTATTAGTGGGATCCACCTTTGTCTCATTATGATGATTTAAACCCTTTCATTTAAACAGTTTGAAAAATCAAATTAATCGGATATTGATAATAATATGATCAAATCAATTTTGTCTAAAAAATAATGGACAATTTGATCCATAAATCAAACTTGCTGTCAATTTTTTTAAAGAAAAATATAATCCAATCATGTAGCTAACAATGTTTGATCAACTTAATTTCCTTTTTTTTTTTCATGGATTATCTACTCAATGGACCTTAATGAATAGTTCGGAAATTTTCAAGAAAACAAGAACTTTTTTTTATTTCCTTGGGAAGTATGGGGGCATATTTTGTGAATGACAGCACATGGTCGGGGTGACGCCGACGTGTCAGCCAGAGTGCCACGTGGCTTGGTCATGTGCAAGATGATCTCGGCTAGGCCGAGGTCATCTTTGGAGATGTTGGAATCCGAGATGAGCGGATAAGGGACAAGAGTCCTAGAATGGAGGAGGACCTCAGCTGGATAAAGATAAAGCTCTTAGGGAGTTTATCTCAATCTACCTGAGAGTCCAGGATGAGTATTGAACAAAAGTCCATTGAAGTTAGGCTTCTACAGGGATCAAGTTAATGCTGGCTATAAAAGTAAGGCACCCTCGTGGGTCTAAGGTATGCTTTTTAGGCTCTGTCTAGTGAGTTAATCACTATTGACTATCTTTGAGAGATAATTACTGACTTGATTGTCGGAGTGCTCCTGAGTAGACGAACCACCGCCAGATTCTTATCTTTCTATAGCAAGTTGTTCGGGCTTAATCTATTCTGCTGGTGCTCTCCTGCTGAGTTTTCCTATTTTGTTGTGTGGTCAAAAATCAACACACTTAATTTGGCGCCGTCTGTGGAAAAATAAGGAGAATAGACGGTCAACAATGGGCAGAAAGAAAAGGTCGGGGACGACATTCCTAGTGGGAGTGAAAAACACGTCAATCCTAATGTGGAGGAGGAGAATTATTATAAAGGACCTCAGGATTAGATTCCTTGGGAAAAGGATGTCGGCCCAGAGGGAGACGCATTGAAGAAAGCATGTCAATGCGGGTATTACAACGAAAGCGACCTCTAGGTCTTGAAAGATAGATGCTTAAGGAGGAAAGACAAGATGAAGGGAATAGCAAACAAGTTGGTAGACCTACAATCGGTTGTCAACTTCATGATACAAAACAATGTCATGCAGCCACCGTTTCCATTGAGGGACACACCGATTCCAACAGCCAAGAACAATGCCCAGAAATGGGGGCAAAAAGCCGTCCCAGTAGTCACTCAGCATGACAGGGTGAAGGAACGCTCACATTGGCCTTCACAGGACGCTTGGCGAGCAGAGTCAATAAGGGGAGACTCTCAGAAGATGCCTCGTACCAAATGAATGTATGTCAAGGAACATCGGCATATTTAAGGAAAGGAATTTTGTTTTGATACGATGAATGAAGAGAAGTTCAAGAGGACTCATAACGACGCTGGGAGCGGTGCACCAAAAAGGCTAAAATCCATTGACAGCCGAGCTTCTGGTCGGACTAAGGAGGATTTGAAGGAGTACCTCTAGAGGAAGCGGCAGAATGTCGAGGTCACATCCCCGGTCAAGCCGAGGACACGATTCTCAGTGAAGTTGGATAAATTCAAGGCCCTAAAAAGGTTCCACATATCGAGATTCCAGATATATTATGGTATGTCTAATCCAAACTTTCATGTCGGCTTATATTTGAATTCAATGGCATTGTATGTCGAGAATGAATCGTTGCTTTGTAAAGTGTTCCCCTCATCCTTTGGGGAAATTGCATCAGATTGGTTTCACAAGTTGCCAAAAGAAACGGTGAAAAGTTGGAAAGGCCTGGCTGAGATGTTTGTGACCAGATTTGTTACAAACAAATTGCAGTCGTTGAGGGTAGACTCTCTAATGGCTCTGAAAATTGGCGATGGTGAAAGCCTCAGGGCTTATGCCAAAAGGTATTACGAGGTGTTCAACCGAATACCAGGATGCAACCTTAGTTGGCGGTCATATCTTTTAAGAACGACATGGAGAATGACTACATGCTTTGAAAGTCACTGGAAAAGACTCTGCCGAAGAATATGAAGGAGCTCATGGCCAGGATCGAGAAATATGCGAGAGTAGAAGAGGATACGCCAGGAATGAAGGCCTCAAAACAAGAGAAGATGAATGGCTCGCCGAAGCGAGGCCAAGGTAATACAAATTTTAATAGACAAGAAATAGGACTAAGGCCTACATAGGCAATCACCACTGTGTTCCGGATCCTAGTTTATAAAGTCCAGGAAAGGATTACGAACCAGCTGTATTATAGACCACTAGAAAAGATTCCTGGCAAATTTATGGAAAAAAGCCTTAGGAAGCACTGTGCCTACCACAATGAGGATGGGCACCTAACTCAGGGTGCAGATCCTTGAAGACGCATTTAGAAGATCTGGTTAGACAAGGTCACTTAAGGGACCTAATAGATGAGGCCAGAACAAGTGAAGAGCAGGCAAGGCTGCCCTAGGAACCGGCAACACTACCTCCACCAGCACCACAATTGCAAGCAGACGGACCTCGAGTGATCAATGTGATTCATTCGAGGGTCAATGAGAACGAGGTACGTGGAGAGACTCAGAGGGTGAAGCACTTGCAGCATGTGTATCAAGTCTAACAAAAGAGGCCTAGAACAAACGAGTACTAGGGACCAATTGTGTCCCTTATTAAAGTAGACCTAGACATGGTATAGCATCCACACAACGATGCTCTGGTAGTATCCCTCAAGATTAGAGAATGCTAAGTAAGGCGCATTCTGACCAAGGCAGCTCTTGTGACATCATGTATGTCAAATGTTACAAGGAGCTCGGCCTTCATCGAGATGATTTGGAGCAATCCAACAGCCCAATGGTCAGGTTCAATGGAACGCTGACATGGCCCTTGGGAGAAATAAATTTGGACGTGCAGGCAGGCACCAAGAAGGTAAGCACAGAGTTCATAGTAATTGACACCCTCTCCCTTTACAATGTTATCTTGGGAAGGCTATGGTTGCACGCAATGAGAGTTGTTCCCTCAACACTGCACCAGCTGTTGTAGTTCCCAATGGAGCATGGAATTGAGGAAGTCAGAGGGGATTAGGTCCAAGCAAAGGATTGCTCCATGGCAGCAATGAAATTTGCCTGCAACGTGCGAGAAGCAGAAACAGTAGAGATTGAGGACGAGGACATGGAGGACGTTGGCAAAGAGCTGGCCGACAGAAGCGAAGAAGCCTTGAAGAAAATTCTGGTCCAACAAGGGGATGAAGAGCGCTTCTTCCTTCTCGGCTCAGGCTTGGCCGAGAAGGAGGAAAGGGAGTTAGAAACATTCTTGCTAGCAAACATAAAGGTGTTTTCCTGGACGCCCTACGAGATGCTTGGCATTGACCTTGAGGTCACATGCCACAGACTAAATGTAGACAGGTCGGCTAAACCTGTCATTCAGTAAACAAGGATGCCGATGTTGGTTTATGTGGATGCAATAGAAGAGGAAGTGGACAAATTGTTGGAGGCTAGAATCATTCAAGAGGTAAACTACCCAACTTGGTTGTCTAATATAGTTGTTGTTAAAAAAAAAAAAGAATGGAAAGTGGAGGGTCTGTGTGGACTTCACCAGCCTAAATAAGGCTTATCCCAAAGACAATTTCTCATTTCCCAAGATTGATCAATTAGTGGATACCACTTCGAGACATGGAAGGATGAGCTTCCTAGATGCTTACAAGGGGTACTATTAGATAGCAATATATCCCCCCCGACGAGGAGAAGACTGCATTTATCACCCCAAAAGGGTTGTATTGCTACAACGTGATACCTTTCGGGTTGAAAAATGTAAGAGCAACCTACCAGAGGTTAGTGACCAAGATGTTCAGACATCTGATCGGCAAAACAGTGGAAGTATACACTGATGACATGGTTGTAAAGACCAAAGAACCTCAGAATCACCTGGCCAACTTGAAGGCAGTGTTCGATATTCTTAGAACATATCGGCTCCGATTCAATGTTTCGAAATGCGCATTTGGAGTTGGGTCTGGTATATTCCTGGGGTAGTTGGTTACTAGAAGGGGTATTGACGTAAACCTAGATCAAATCAAGGCCATCTTTGACTTGAAGAGCCCAACATCGACAAAACAAGTACAGATGCTGACAGGAAGGGCCACAGCCCTGAATAGGTTTATAAGTAGAAGTTCAAATAAGTGTAAACGATTTTTCAATTTATTGAAGAAGGCGACATATTTTTTGTGGACAGAGGAGTGCAAAATTGCCTTGGCCGACTTGAAAAAAATACCTGACTACGGCTTCAGTTCTCTCAAATCCAGTACCTAAAGAGAAACTATTTTTATACTTGGCGGTTTCGGAGCACGCAGTTAGTGCAGTGGTAATCAGAGAAGAGAAGGGATAACAAAGGGCAGTATTATATGTAAGTAAAACCCTAACAGGTGCAGAGACTAGGTACTTACCGCTGGAGAAATTGACACTGTCCTTAGTGATGGCTTCCAAAAAACTTAATCATTACTTCCAAGCCTACAAGATTGTGGTGTTGACTGAGCACCCCTTAGAGTCCCTGCCGCAACACGAAGATCTAACAGGCAGGGTAGCCAGATGGGCAGTGGTATTAGGCCAATATGATTTAGAGTTTAGACCCATAGCGGCAATCAAAGGCCAGGTTCTGGCCGACTTTGTGGCCGAGTTCACACTTGGTGCTATACCATGTCAGGCTCCGATGAGCCGTGGCTTAAAGGAGACCCAGTTGGGAATAAAAAACCCCACAACAGAGCAGAAGAAAGAAGAAAAATCGAAGCCCTGCGATATCTAAATCAATGACTCTTTCCACCTATTTGTTGATGGGAGTTCAAACCATCAAGGAGCAAGGGCACGAGTGGTGTTGGTATCACCAGATGGGCGAATGTTAGAGCAGTTTATTTGTTTGGGGCTCAAGGCCTCAAACAATGAAGTAGAATATAAGGCACTAATCGCAGGGTTGAACTTAGCAGCAGTAATGGAAGCCGACAAGGTAGTAGTCTTCTGTGACTTCCAACTTATTGTGAACCAGGCAACAGGCGAATATGCAGCCTGAGATGAAAGAATGATAGTCTATGTCAAAGAAGTTGTTAGTCTGCTAGCCTTGTTTTAGGATTGCCGACTACAGCAGGTCAGCCGAGATGACAACAGCCATGCCGATGCCTTGGTTAACCTAGCTAGTGCAATGAAATCAGGAGAGGCAAGGACAATAATGGTTGATTATTTGTCAGGCCTAAGTATGGAATCACTAATCACAGAGTATGAAGCAATGTGTGTGGAGATGGGTCCAAGTTGGATGGATGCAATAGTAATGTTTCTTAGGGACGACAAGTTACCGGATGATCGCAAAGAAGTACACAAGACCAGACTGGATCGGCAAGGTTTAGCCTAACAGCAGAAGGACATCTCTATAGAAGGTCTTTTACTGATCCCTTTTTGAGGTGTGTGCATCCTTCCCAAGTTGAAGACTTCTTGTATGAAATACATAAAAGGGTATGTGGAAGCCATGCTGGGGGCAGATCACTTGCTCATAGGGCCATTACTCAGGGGTACTGGTGGCCTTACATGCAGAAGGATGCTGAAGCCTACGTCAGAAAGTGCGAGAAGTGTCAAAGGTTTGCACCTTTGATACATCAACCAGCAGCAGATTTGAACCCAGTATCCAGCCCTTGGCCATTTGCCCAGTGGGGCATGGATCTTGTTGGATAACTGCCCCAAGTAACTGAGTAAAGGAAGTTTCTGCTGGTAGCAACTGATTACTTCACCAAGTGGGTAGAAGCTGAACCCCTTGCGAAGATTCAAGATATTGATGTGAAGAACTTCATATAGAAGAACATCATCACTAGGTTTAGGATCCCAAGGGCAATAATAGCAGATAATGGTACACAGTTTGACAGTAAGCTAATCAAAAGCTCTTGTGCAAAATACAAGATCAAGAACTACTACTCTACTCCGAGTTTCCCCCAGAGTAATAGTCAAGCAGAGGCATCCAATAAGACTATCTTGGATGGAATCAAATAGAGGCTGGAAGCAGTAAAAGGAAAATGGGTGGAGGAGTTACCTAATGTACTCTGGGCATATCAGACTATGCTGAGAAGATCAACTGGTGAGTCTCCATTTGCCATGGCTTATGGCACTGAAGCGGTGATCCTACTGGAAGTTGGCATTCTAGGGATTAGAATCCAGGGAGTGGAAAATGGTACTAATGAGACATTTCTAGCTCGAGATCTAGACCTACTGGAGGAGAAAAGAAATAGAGCAGCAATTCGGCTGGAGGCATACCAGCAACAACTTACTGGGGCTTATAACAAGAAGGTCAAGCCAAGAGAGTTCAAAGTTAGGAACTTATGCTGAGGAAAGTAGTCAGCAACAAGAAAGATCCTAGGGATGGCAAGCCAGGCCCAAATTGGGAGGGGCCTTATAGAATCATTTCGGTCTCCGGCAATGGGGCATATTGACTTAAAGACAGTGATGGCAAAGAGTTGCCAAAACCCTGGAACATTTATAACCTAAAGTTTTTCTATCATTAGATTTTTGTTTTTCGAAGTTTATGTCATTAGCCGAAGTAATAATAAAATTTTAGTACGATTTTTATGAATCTGAAATTTGTGTAATAGTAATGACCAGTCCTATGGCGATATTACTGTATGAAGCATGACGAATAACTTAGACTTATTATATGACATAGTTGAATTATACTTACATATAATAGAGTTGAACTAAGTTGACGATGTTTCTGAATGAAACATGACGAATAACTTAGACTTATTACATGGCAGAGTTGAATTATACTTGCATATAATAGAGTTGAACTAAGTTGACGATATTTTTGAATGAAACATGACGAATAACTTAGACTTATTATATGGCAGAGTTGAATTATACTTGCATATAATAGAGTTGAACTAAGTTAGCGATGTTTCTGAATGAAACATGACGAATAAACTTATCTTATGACAGAGTTGAATTGTACTTGCATATGATAGAATTAAACTAAGATTTGCCATGTCGGCAAAATTAAACTCTGAATGGAACTAAGTGTGCTTTAATCAGATTAACAGAGAAACCCAAGTTGAACAACTTGACTAGTCTTTGTTCGAATCTGACTTCGGCAAAAGGCTATAAGTGCTTAATGTGAACTTAAGTAGAACTTAGGTTCACATTAGGGGGCAGAGAGCTGGAGAATGATAAAAATTTAAGAGCTTGGGACTTGTTGAAATTTCAGAGAAATTTACAAGTTGGAGTTAACCAAGGTAATTATGAATAAAGTATCTGAGATACATATTACCCGAGGTAACCAACCAGGTTGTCAAAACTTGGAAAGGGTGAAGTCTTAGAAGATAGTACATGAAGGTAAAAAGTAATATTGAATAACACTTGTAAAAATATTTTGATATTTTTAAAGTATTAGCCGAGGTATGCCGATGGTTGGCCGAGGAAAACATTCAAGGTTTACATCCGAGGTATTATATCCTAGAGTTATTATACAATTAAGGTATACTTTGAAGAAATGCAAAAATATTCTAAATATAAAAGCAGTAAACTTGCATAGAAGAAAAGAAGGCATACATTCAATACTTGGAAGAAAAAATAAGACTTGTATTCAGAAAAAAAAAAAAAAAAAAAAAAAACTTTTGTTCAGGTACAAAAAGGCACTTCGACCTAGCATAAGAGATTACTTATTCATCTACAAAGACAAAAGGGGCACATCGGCCAAATGTAAAGCTAACATTGTCCAAAACAAAAGATTGCAACTGTTCAAAAGTAAGAAGGAAAAGTACAAAAAGGAGGAAAAACCAAAGTTCATGCATTTTCCACAGTCTACTCTGGCTTGGCGATTGGCGTTGTGTTAGCCTCGGTAGACAGCTGGGCAGACCTTTCAACTTAGACCTCAGCGTCGATCTCACGCAATGTGTTATCTAGGCTCTTATTGGCAGTCTCGACCTCGGCCTCAGAAGTGGTCTTTTGAACCTCATCATCTTCATCCTGAGTCAAGTCAAGGACTTGCTCATTCAGAGTTGGGGATTTGGCCCCAGTAGAACCTTCGTCACTGGTCTCAACCTCGGCTTCTTCGTCCCCCCTCAGTCTTATCATCAGACTGGCTTGGAGCGGAAGGGAACGGCACAACGAGTCAACTTTCATCCCTGAGGGCGAGTCGTTAGGAATAGCAAGTTCCTTCAAAGCAGCCATCCAACCAAGGGTGTAACCCCTGTTGCATGCCTATTTGACTTGTTTTTTGTATTCATCACGGACATCGGCTACCCTCTCGACATAGGCCTTCTCATCCGCCTCTTTAATTTCGGCCGCCTTGGTAGCCAGCATTGTTTGGAGCTCGGTTTGGGCCAGGGCCTCTTTCTCTTTGGTCTCCTTTGCCTAGGCCTGAGCAACCTCGGCAACATTTTCAACTGCCTCAGCGCGGTCCTCGGCTTTCTTCAGGGCCAACTTAGTAGCCTTGGCCTGATCCAGAAGACCTCAGATATGGGCCTCGGCTTTGTTTAGCAAGGAAATGAGTTTTGCTGCCTCCTTTGTTTTCTGGGTTAGCTCTTTCTTAAACTCATCGATCTTGACTGTAAGGAAGTGACCCTGCTGGATAGCCTGCAAGAATGCAAAGAAAATTCATTAAGTATGAAAACCAGAGTATTAGATTAAAAAATTACAAATGTTGAGACTTACCAAGACACAATACATCATCATTGCGTAGTTTTCATACTCTGAAAGCTCGGCCATACGATTGATGTCGGCTGGGAGTAGAACGGCGGTGGAAATAGTGACACTGACTTCCAGACTGTCAAGCGCGCAGTCCCCGGCTAGAAGAGGTTGGTCCTCGACCGTGACGGATGAAGTCCAAGGAGCGTCAACGCGAAATCCAGAGGGCTCAGAAGACCCGCCAGACCTCGGCTTTTTTGGTTGGGGTTGGTCGGATGCCTCGGCCTCGGCAAGCCTCTTCTCGACTCACTTCTCTACTTTAGCCAATTTTGAAATTGGCACTATGTCTTCTGATTCCATCTTAGTGGCGCTGGGCTTGGCTTTGGCCTTGGCCCTTTTAACCCTCTTTGCCTTGGGTTTTTGCTGCAATTGGGAAGGAGAGGATAAGTGGACTAACACCATACCTGGGATGTCGACAAGAAGGTCGTCCGGAATGATCTTTGCACGTCCCATCTCTTTAGCAGTGATGGCAACAGTGACCTTGGTACCAAGACGGATTGCTGGAAGGGCTATGGGAGGATTGGCTGGGTCAAAGGCCGATGCTTTAGATTCTTGGCGTCGGTGGCTACGAGTTCTGCCAGTAGGAGCAGAGAGAGGAGCTCGGCGTCGGCGTCGGCGTCGGCGTTGTCGCTGCGATGGAGGAATCAACTGAGGGACAAAAGTGGATGGCTGGTCAACTGGGTCAGAAGTAGAGACCTGATCTAGCCTTGGAGATGAGGCTATTGGAGGAGTAGATGAAGAAGGTGGAGTTTTGCGTTTTTGGAGGATGTCGAGCAGTAGACTCTTATAAGTCGGAATGAAGTTGGGGAGGAGCCTTGTGCACTTTAATGGCCAAACGAAGAAGGTGTACCAGATCCTTGCTTGGCACGTAGTATTAACGGAAGTTCTTTTCGGGCCGAGGAAGGGCTGCAAAAACACAAAAGAAAACATTAGAAACTGAAAGACGGTTAAGTAAAGCTACAAACAGAGGGACTTTAAAAGGGGACTAGGTCCTTACCCTTGTCATCCCTAAAAACTTTACGGCGCAGGGGGAAGAGGTGGAGTTTATCATCTGGCACAAACTCCCAATTGCCCGAGACAATTAGGTAGTCATCTTTCGCGCCTTTATTAGAATCTGGGATAGCAACTATTAGCTTGTATTGCGTAGATCTCAGCTACAGGTAATAGGTGTAACCTTTGGGTGTTTTTAAGCTACACATGGTGTAGCAGTATTGGATATCAGAGAGTGTGATTCTGGCATTTTGCCGACGTGCCAGTTCGGCAATACCATTGATGATCCTAAAGGAATTAACGGCCAGCTGCATGGAATTGAGTTTATAATAGTGGAGGACTTCCCTAAGGAGGATATCTAGGGGAAACCTAACTCCGCCTTCAACAATAAAGACGACTGGGAATGGCATGTAATCTTGGCCAGGCATAATTTAGTCGTCCTTCCTAGCCAACCTCAGATGGACGTCGGCTGAAAGGAAAAACTCTTACCTAAAGTACTCCAGCTTGGCAAGGGTGTCTACTCTCCACTTAAACATTCCCATAATGTCGACTTAGTGAAGATTGGTGCAAAATTTCAGAAAAGAATATTTGGTATGGGTTCAAATACCTCAGCTATACCCTAAATTGGTACCGGAGTTGGGGTTTTTTTAGATCTAAGAGGGGTTTTTGGTTCAGTTTTTTCCTAAAGTATTTGGTTTCTAAGCAAATCCCAAGCCAATGGTCTATGCAAGTGAACAAAAAATTCGAAGGCAGAATCTGGAAACAAACCAAGAAGACCAAACAAGAAATATAATTCAGAAATCCAGATTGAAACACAAAAAAGAGCATGATTTAGAAATCAAGAAAGCAACATTTTTTCAAGAAACACTGAGTAGGTATGTGCAGATGTGCAAAGGCCAAGAACAATGGCAAAAATTATTAAAGCTTCAAACCTATAAGCATTATGTACGTGTGTACGAGAATCACGAACCGTATGAATAGACACAAGGACATATTGAACAACATGAATCACAGACAAATACAAGATTCAAAATACAACAAGGATTCAAGAACAAAAACTGATTTGTAATGGCGGCAAATAGCATGTAAACATGTAACGGATTTAAAACAAATCAAAGGAATAATGAAAGACTGAAAAGGGAGGAAATTAGTGGCTTACCAAGGAAACAAACGCCGGGATACGTATCGCCGGAGTCAGACGACGTGAATGGCCGCAAACAAACAATGAAAAGGTCACCGGAGGACGTAATCGAAACAGTTGCATAGCTTGAAAGCTTGAATAATGGCGGTTTGGGAGAGAGGCGTTTGAGAGAGAAAGTTTCAAGGCAAAATGAATACTCAAAAGTGAAGAGAGAGAGAGAGAAGTTTTGTCAAAATTGTGAAAAGGTGGCAAACCATAATGATATGCCTTGGTGGACGTGTCTATTAGACGGCGTGCGCAGAAGTGAAGCATCCTGATAGCTCGTGTCAGGTACGAACCAATGCGAAAAAAACGTGTGGCAGAAACGATTAGGAAAACAGTGCGTGACAGTTCATACGCAGATAAAACTCTTCGAGTTTTGGATTTAATGAGACAACAACCTTGGCTAGAGAAACAATCTCAGTTTGGAAAAGTTGAACAGTAGAATCCTAGGTACGCGAAGCCAACGAGTAATGATCTCGGCTGTAGAATGAAAAAGCGAACTTTGACCGACGAGACAATGTAGGTTCCATCACCTCAGAGTGTCGAGGTAATGGAACCTAGGGGGCAGTTGTGGGGGCATATTTTGTGAATAACAGCACGTGGCCGGGGTGAC
The DNA here is from genome assembly GCF_055761805.1 of Camellia sinensis. NCBI lineage: Eukaryota > Viridiplantae > Streptophyta > Magnoliopsida > Ericales > Theaceae > Camellia > Camellia sinensis. The sequence goes on from NC_138966.1 coordinate 119,556,260, forward strand.
GCTGATGTGTCAGCCAGAGTGCCACATGGCTTGGTTATGTGCGAGATGATCTCGGCTAAGCCGAGGTTATCTTTGGAGATATTAGAATCCGAGATGAGCGGATAAAGGACAAGAGTCCTAAAAGGGGGGAGAACCTCAGCTGGATAAAGATAAAGCTTTCAGTGAGTTTATCTCTATCTAGCTGAGAGTCTAGGATGAGCATTGAGCCAAAGCTCATTGAAACTAAACTTCTACAGGGATCGGGTTAATGCTAGCTATAAAAGTAAAGTACCCTCGTGGGTCTAAAGTATGCTTTTTAGGCTCTGTCTAGTGAGTTAATCACTATTGGCTATCTTTGAGAGATAATTACTGACTTGATTGTCAGAGTGCTCCCGGGTGAACGAACCACCACTTGATTCTTATCTTTCTGTAATAGGTTGTTCGGCCTTAATCTATTTTATCGATGCTCTCCTGTTGAGTTTCCCTGTTTAGTTTGTGTGGTCAAAAATCAACACCCACATGAAGTATATTCTTAGGACACTAGAAGATACAATTGTCATTGATAGAGTCGCAAATAAATTGAAATCTTTGTGAGTTGGGGACGGCTCAGTGCAAGTCAACTCGTAAAACTTAACTCGTTTATTATTTATTTAAGTAATAGGATAAATGTTTTATTTAGATTATTAAATAATATAAAATATCTTATATATATACATATTTAATATAAAATAATATTTAATGAGCTAACCCACTTTGATTATTGACCTAAATTTTTTGCTTTTTATTATCAATTTTCAAACCGAACACAAACATGATTAGTATTAACTTAGTTGAGTGTAACTCGGACTAAATTAATTTTTGATCCGAACTTCGGAACGATAAACAAACCAATCGAGCTATACTGATTATATGAAATCGACTGAAGTAAAGTAATATTAATTGATCCAACGAATTAAGATTTGTTTTCAACCTATTAATTATTACTAGTTGGAATGAACCAGAGACATGTTGGGCCGCTCCTCATCCCTTTGTGGATTGATTTAGGCGTATTTCGGCAAGTCAGTTAAAAGTGAGTTTTTTAATCTTTTTAATTTTTTAATTTTTTTAGATTAAATCACCTTTTTATTTTTTAACATACTTTTTCAAAAAAAATTTAAAAAAAATTAAAAAAATCAACTTTTAATCAACTTTTCTAAATAACCCTTAGGACAACCAATACGGGTGTGGTTAAAAAGTTCAATATTATTATCAATGTCATTATGGTTATTATTTATTTATTTATTTATTTATAAAAGGTCTCATATTTAACTTTTATGAAGCTTAAAAATATTTGGGGTTAAACGATAAGACATTCAGGTCATAAATTTATTTTTAAATTTTGTGGGTTGTTAGAGCCAAATTCTAGTTTTTTTTGGATCAAAACGATATAATTTGTTCAAAATAACAATTATATGTTAAAATCAATTTATCGGTTAAAATTCATCAAACTAATTATCTGTTAAAATGTGACGCATATCACTCATTCAGCAATCTATAGGTTGAATATCACACATTTCTCTACCTTACCACCACCACATACTATCATCAGCCTCCTGTCACCGTTGTTGGAGACTTTTCTGACTACTTTTCCAGTGCTGGCGACTTTTTGGACTTTTTCTTATCACCGAATAAGATTTTATCTTGAATGTAATACCTTATACCTCTTTTGGGATGGACTTTCACCAATTTCACTAAACAATACACCTACTTTGCAAGTAATTACATATTTTTTGGCATTTTCTTATCACTAAATAAGAATTTAACTTGAATGTAACACCTTATACCTCTTTTGGGATGGATTTTCACTAATTTTCTCTAAACAATGCACCTGCTTTGCAAGTAATTGCACGTTTTTATAAGTTGGGGTTTGACAATTACTTTTTTTAGTTTTATTTATTTTTTATTTTTTTAGCTTGTTTGTAATATTAAAAAAAAGTTTACGTATATGGTAATTGTTAAAAAAATAATTTGTTGTTTTGGACACACACACAAAAAATAAAAAATAAAAAAATGTGAGCCTTTTCAAAATTTGTGTGTAAAATTTTCCTATTACCACTACGGTGTTGTAGAGTCTTGGTTAATATAGCTAATTATCCAGAGAGTAAAATCATGTTTCGCATAATTATTTTAGATTCTTAAAATAATAATAATTTTTTTTTTTTATGAAAAACGTATTTATTTAGTCAAATAAAATAACTTATTTATTTTTGAGAAAATTACACGTCAGTGGTAATTGCAAAAAATTATTTTATATATATATATATATATATATGAAAATTTTATCATTTTAATTATTAATATTGATAAAATTTACCACTAATTTGTAATTATTTTTTAACTTATACTGATTTGAAATTCCCTTTTTATTTTTGGGTTAATTACAAAAATAAAAAACTCAGGGTTTCGTATGTTTTTCAATTTGAATCTCATAATTTCAATTTCGACAAATTAAACCATAGAGTTTTATCCGTATTTCAATTTGGCCCTCCGTCCATCTCCGTCATATTAAACTAACAAAAATCTGGGCAGAATTTTATATTCAAACTCACATATTCAAACACTTGTATCTCCTTTGTCGTAACTCCGTTTCACCTCATTTTTGCGTCGTTGCATTTACCTCGTGGCCTAGTTTTCATTCCACTCTTCAAACACTTTGTTCCACTTCTTTTTATTTGCCATCGGTCCGAAAGTTGGTCAAAAATAAGATTTTTTTCTATTCAGACAAAATTTTTAGATTTAAATCCACATATTTAGGTACTTATATCTCCCTCGTCGTAACTCCATTTCACCTCATTTTTACATCGTTAGATTCAACTCATGACCTAGCTTTTATTCTATCCCTCATATGCTTTGTTTCACCTCTTTATGATTGTTGTCGGATCTCTGAAAGTTGGCCAAAAATATGCTTTTCTTTTTTTTCTTTTTTTTTCCCCACTCCTCCTCCTCTGCGGCTCCTTCTGGCTTGCTGCTATTGCTACTACTGCTTCATCATCATTATTTGCAAGATGAGTTGGTGGTGGAAATGGTGGTGGTGTTGTTGAGTAGTGATAGGTATATATAACTACACATAAAATCAAAAATCAAATGGGTTGGTGAGCATGTTAGGGTGCGTTGGTTTCCAATCAAGCATCATCCGTTGCATCTACACTACCAAAAATAATGATGAAATAGCAGCAAGAAAAAACAAGAGAGAGAGAGAGAGAGAGAGAGAGAGAACTTATTTTTGGCCAACTTTCGGAACTCCAAAGGAATGCAAAAAAAGGTGAAACAAGGCATTTGAAGGGTGGAATAAAACCTAGACCATTAATTGAATCTAATGACGTAAAAATGAGATGAAATAGAGTTACAATGAGGGAGATATAAGTGTTTGAATATGTTGAATTTGAAAATTTACCCAAAGAGAAAAAACTATTATTTTTGGCCAACTTTCAGAGCTCTAATGGCAAGTAAAAAGATGTGGAACAAGGCGTGTGAAGAGTGGAATGAAAACTATGCCATGGAGTGAATCCAACGACGTAAAAATGAGACAAAATGGAGTTATGATAAAGGAGATACAAGTGTTTGAATATATGAATTTGAATCTGAAATTCTACCCAGATTTTCGTCAATTTAATATGACGGAGATGGACAGAGAGGCCAGATGGAAACACGAATGAAACTCTAAGCTTTAATTTATCGAAATTGAAATTTTAGGGTTTAAATTGAAAAACACGCGAAATCCTGAGATTTTTTTTGTAATTTATCCTTTATTTTTTGACTTATTATTTTTCAACTTATATTTGAAATTTCCCTTTTATTTTTTTGGTTTATTTAACTAAAAAGTAACTTTTATTTAAAAAATAGTCAAATAGACATCGAATAATAGAAAAAAAATATATATATAATTGATGGCGGGCGGATGCCATCTGGTAATGCCCCTTCACTAATCAGCAAATAAAATACTCTTATTATTTTCTCGTAATCCAACACAAAATTATGAACCCCATTCTTCCCTCAATCATATAACACTCTTGAGTACCATGTAATCGTATCTCATGACCGCTCTTGAATATGCTAGTTTAGAGTTCTTGGTCATTATATTAAAAGTAAAAAAATTAAAACAAAAGTTTATTATATTATCCACATTTAACTTAGGGAAAAGGCTATGGTGTGCATCATTTTGGGGTGCATACTATATGCACTCTATTATAAATTAGCATAATTTTATTATAAAATTTTATAATATTAATAACAAAATGCTTAATTTGACAACAAATTAGTGTAATAAAAAATATCATAACCAAATCACATACTTTTATAACATTAATCATAAAATTTTAAATATTTTACTATACCAATTTATAACGAGATTACACATTTTGTAATTAGTATTACAAAATTTCATAATAAAATTACATCAATTTCTGATATAGTGCATATTATATGTATCCCTAAGCGACTGTACACTATAGGCTTTCCCTTAACTTAGCTATGTCAAATTTAAAAAATTATCAAACTCATTTGGTTCATCCATTTTGATAAGAATTTTGGGTGGGTTTGGTTCACCGATTTTGATAAGAGTTTTGGGTGGGTGGGTGGGTAGGGGGAAATAAAATGTAAGCAGAAGTGAAGCCACATTGACACCAAGAGGGTTACGTGCCCTCATGAATTTTTCATATTTATACTACTTCCTTTATATGTGAAGCTTTTTTTCTTATTGGCCATTTACAAAATTATAATAGTATCCCTTTTTAAATTATGTAAAATTCTTTTATATTTTAAAAATTTTAAAATTACTCTATTATATATATATATATATATTGTTGGCTACATATTTTGTACAAGCCAGTTACAATTCGACGCGTGGCAAAGTAAGAGTAGTACGGGGAGACCATTCAAATCTTCGATCCTGATCGTACACGTGGCAGTTAGTATTGGTTGTTATGAGATCTGAGTAGCAGTGGATCAACAAAGAGATATAAGGTGATGTGGTATCAACGGTTACTCACATTTAAATTCAAATTTAGGAGGGAAGCCTAACTGCAAGTGATGGCGTAGTGGAGCTAATCTTGAGGCAACATGATCAACGATCATGGAGGAGCAGTTCGACGGTTGGAAATACAGTTCGATGGTCATCTTTGAGCAGTATAAATATCAGAGAAGGCCCTAGAAAAAAGCCCCTAGACTCAGATCCAAAAAATCAGTTTTATTATACTTTACTTACATGTCCTGTTCTTTACATTCCAGTACTTTAAATTCTGCACTGCACTTCATTCATATGAGTAGTTTTCAAGTAGATTGTCGCTGTAAACCTCTACGAGATTGAGTTTGAACCATTGTAAATTTTTCATTCTAATGAAATGCTTCAGTTGTTCTTTATTTGATTGGTATTTTGTTTAATTCTCCTAAATCAAGCCACCAGTAAAAGTCCTTCTCATTGAGGCTGAGAGAATTAAAACACAATCGTCTGATAATTGGTTAGCAATTAAATTTCTGTAAGGACTGATTGATCCTTGCTGGCACGCTTGCAATTACAATAATAACCTTCGAAAGCCAAAAGCCAACATATATTTTTGGCACGCCCAGTGGGACTAAGTTGAAATGGCTAGACGTAGGAGACAAGGAGAAAATGAACGCTTGAAAGAAGGCGTGGAAGGAGAGGTAGAGATACCTAATCTAGAGAATAATGTGATAACACATCCTGTGGAAACTCCCATTTTATCAAAACCTATGGTCGAACAGACCAGTACTTCAGAACAAATACCATATGTTCGTAATATTGGACGAGACCAAGGAATTGGACCATCCACTGTCCCATCTACTTAGCCAATGAATCCATGGGGTGGCTTAATAGATGCAATGTGACAGCAATTAATGAACACAATGGAAAGGTGGGCAACATCCTTTTTGGATCGAATGAATAACCACCAGCTAACAAAAGTAAGACACATAGAGGAAATTTCGTATGTCCCTCAGCAAGGATTGGCTAGAGATAAACAGCCTATGCAAATTAATGGACATTCTAATGGTCAAACTAGTAATCAGAACTATAAAAGACCATCACCTCAGTCTTGGTACGAACCTGTTCTAAGGCCTGTAGTAGGTCAAAATGTCTCAGTACTTAACAGTGAAGCCATGCAATTTGGTGGAACTGGCCCAGTACAAGAAAATGGCGTAAGAATGGTTTCAAATCCCATGTTCAAAGCCATACCTGGCACAAAGGGGTTCACTAATCCCTTATTTGAATTTATACCCGGGGGGTTGGAAGGTTTTCCAACAAATGAAAAAGACACAACACCAGTTCCAGCACCTTTCGCAGGTCCTTTCATAGGACAAATTCAAAGGGGTTACCCACACCCCCAACAGCAACCTGCACCATAGGGACAACCAGTTCCAAACTTGCCACCTTATGGACCAAGAGGACCACAAGCACAAGTTTGTCCACCAAATCCTGTGTTTGTTCCTCCAGCGGTGGTTCAGCAGACACAACATATGGTCCCTAGGGACCAAATTGCCGACATCATTAGGGAGATGTGTGGACCAATGGCTCGGGGGGTCCAGACTCCTGTATACAGAAAACCATACCCAAAATGGGTAGATAGAGTACATAAATACCCAAGAGGTTTCAGGATACCAGATTTCGCCCTTTTTTATGGGAATGGAAACCAGTCAACAGTAGAGCATATTGTTAGGTTTGCTGCTCAATGCGGTGAATTCACTAATAATGACTATATGAAGCTGAGATTGTTCCCAAACTCTCTAACTGGGGGAGCATTTGTATGGTACATTAACCTTACACCTGGCTCGATCCAAACTTGGCAACAAATGGAAGAGGCATTTCATGCCCAATTCTTCCAATCGGAGCTAGAGGTTTCCATGGTAGACCTGGCAAGGTTGAGTCAAAGGCTTGAAGAGAAGGCTACTCAGTTTATTGCCAGATTTAAAAGGGCTCGAAATAAATGTAGAGTCATCTTGCCAGAGCCAGAATTCGTAAGATTGGCTCAAAATAGCTTGGAGTTTAGGCTTTGAAAGAAGTTTGACTCAACAGAGTTCAGGGACTTAGTGGAACTAACTTACAAAGTATCTAAGTATGAAGCCTTACTAGAAGAGGAGCAAGATCGAAATAATGCCTCATACAAGACATACTACAAGGATCCTAACTATGAGATTGATGCAGCAGAGATTGTGGGGAAAGAACCTGTGATTGTGAAGCATTAATTCATAAGGATACAACAATTGACCAGCAGTTTAAAAAGAAAGACCTTCACAGGAAATACTCTTTCGATTTAACTAATGCAGATGACATCTTTGATCATTTGCTTGCGTCCAACTTCCTTAAGTTACCAAAAGGGGTTAAAATTCCATCTCTTGATGAACTTAAAGGGAAAGTATATTGTAAATGGCATAATTCTTGGTCTCACTTGACTAAAAACTGTGTTGTTTTTCGAGACAGGATCCAAGAACAAATTCGGAAGGGAAGTTTGAAATTCCCAGCCAAAGCCGAAAAGGCCATGGGGATCAACAGTAATCCATTTCCAAAAATTAGAGAGGTGGCAGCCAATGTCATTATGCCGGATTTTCAGAACCTGTCTTTGAAAGAATTTCAAAAAGTCAATGTGCAGATGCATGTGGCTAACCAGACAGCTATCAAGAAAGACACTAGAAATCTACCAGCTATTGGACAAGGTTTCTCACACCAGAGGGAAGACTCTGAGGAAGAAACACTGGATGACGATTCCTTAGAACCAGCTGTAATGCAGAGGATGTGTCCTAGGTGCAGACTAAGCTACAAATGGTTGAAAGGACTCCCGATTGATGGGAAGCAATACTACAAGGATGTGCAGAGACGTCCTAAACCAACCAATGCTTATAATAAAAGGCCATATCCATCTGGTGTCAGGCAGCAACCATTGAGGGTTGAACAAACAGTTGACAGGATGCATTTCAAAGGCAAGAAGTCTTTACATGAATCCAGGCCGGCTAATTATTACAGAATGGAGAGCAGTCATTCTGGGAGGAGATTGGAGAGAAGTTTAGTTTATGGGATCAAAGCCAGAGATTGGTCCCCTAGATCAGCCTCACGCAAGGCAGAAAGCAGACACCTTCATCAAAGGCCGGAGTTAGGCCTAAAACATGAAGTCAGGACCAAGCAGTGGCCTTCGCAGCTAGCTTCGAGGAAAGCTTCGACGAAAGAAAGAAGTAGCTCAACGGCAGGGTCAGTAGGTTCGTGGGTACCTGGGGTCCCAGACTGGTTTGTAATGCAGAACAAACCTAGGGAGGTGTCTACCCAGAGAGAGCTTGCTGGAAACCAAGGTAGGATGGTCTGGGTCTTGTTTAAACACCCAAAAACAAAGGAACCAGATATGGTCCCCATGATTTCTAAATCACAAAGGAGAAAAATTCAGCGTAGGTACACTCAGTACCAGCGAGACCTGAAAGAGAATGGAGAGAGTTCTTCATTAGTACAGACTAAAGGAAAGAAGAATCCAAAGTCAGACCATACTCCAAAACCAACTCTACAAGGCAAAATGGGTTACAGCAGAGAACAGTTGGCCAAAGTTCACTCTGAACTTAAAGCCAGAGAGAAGTCCAGTTTAGCGGGATTAGAGAAGGCATTGATGGAAAGTGACAGCGAGGTAGAGACAGAGGTTGGCTTAGACCAAAAGAAAGAAATGGTTAAGGAAGAAATGTTCGAAGCCTTTATGGCTGAACAAACATTTCTGGTTGGAAAACCAGTCGTGACAGACCATTCAAAGGATGAAGTACCAGGGAGCAGCATGGAGGATGCTTCTGGAGTGACCGAACAAGGTGGCCAAAAGGAGAAACAGACACAGCCAGCCATCCAATTTGGCTCAGTGTCAGTGAACATGGTACACATACTACCGCATGAATTCCAAGCTGGAGATGGGAATCAAGAGGGGTAAGAAATTGACCCAATTCCAATATCCAGTGAAGACTCACAAGTGAGTATGGTACAAGATAATTCTGGAATGGTTACCCCAATGGAAACTGAATATGAGAGTGAAGAAGTGGTAAGTATTAACCTCTCGTATCCTTTTGAATATCCCTCGAATTCTATGACACAGCATGTTAAGCCTTTGTAAATTAAGGCCTTCTTCGATGGGATACAGTTGAACTGAGTCTTAGTGGATAATGGGGCAGCGGTGAACTTACTACCGAAATCTTCCTTGAAGAAATTAGGGAAAAGGAATCCCAAGTTAATCCCAACCAGTACAACCATTGCTGGTTTTGCTAGGGACAAACAGATGGCCCAGGGAATTCTACCCATCGACCTGAGTATAGGAACTAGGGACTGCATGACGGCGTTCTTCGTCATCGACAGTAATGCTAAGTACAATGCTTTACTTGGTAGAGATTGGATCCACACTAACAAATGTGTGCCTTCCTCTTTACATCAGAAAATAATGATGGCCCTAGGCAATGGAGAGACAGAGGAAATTGATGTAGATCCTCAACCTTTCATAGCCTGCACAGACTTCGCAGAAGCTAAGTTGTATATTGAGGGAGTGACACCACTTAGTATACTGAGGAAATCTGATGGCTCAGCCGAAGTAACGGCTGATGAGGAAGTGACACACCTGAAGCACTTAGTCCAGGAGAGTGCTGATGAAGAGGTGGTCGTTAAAGATGACAATGATGCCTGGCTGTAGGCAGCAAGATGAAGCACCAAAAGCCAAGTCTTTGGCTTTAATTAAGTTTTCAATATTGGATGTAAAGTCAATAGTCCAGAAAGTGCAGGAGCAAGAGAAAGAAGCCATGATGATTGGCTACAAGCGGGAGCAGCAACAAGCCAGAGTTTTGGCCCTTGATAAATACTGTGCATTGGACATAGAAACAAAAGTCCAAGAAATATAGGAAGAAGAAGCCTTGTGGACAGACTTCGTCTATGAGGAGGAGGGTAAAGAGGCTGAATCAACAAACCTGAGAATAGAACACAGCAAGGAGATTACTTCGAAGCCAGAAGGAATCAAAGAAGGAGCTCTGTAACAGCGCCCGCGGAGGGGCCTCACTGCTACAGTTCGGACTCGATTTGTGTCACGGTTCTTAATCTGAACCAAAGAGTCCAAATCTGGCAAATCGTTTTGAGAAACAGATTTTTGAAAAAGTAGTGCCAAACATGGACTGCTTTGCCAGATATAGAGTCGCCACCTAAATGTTTTTTATGGGAGAATTTAGGAAACCCTGACTCGGTACCGAAGGCCACATGTCCGTCATCACCGTAGTTGTCTCGGCTCGGGAGCTTGGGTACGATCGGGGAAGGTCAGCTATGAGCACCCCTTTCGCCCGGTCCGAAGACCGGCCTCTACTAACCGTGATATCCGTTTTTGAAAACTTTATGTGTTCTTAAACCAATTATTAGCCTAGAATTACTATGTTATGCGCGCAGCAAACAAGTATAGACTAGATTGTCTAATTTGGAAGTAAGCATTGCATATCCGTTTGTTTTGGAAAATGTTTTGGATTTGCTACTCGCAAGTAGGCTAAAACACGAATTTCTATGAGTTCTTCCAACTCAAACAATCCAACCTTCACCCACAGGCGTCCAAGCAGTTTATAACACATAAGCATCTAGCCACATGTTAAGCATACTGTCATGGCAACATTCACACTCATGCGATATGCTAAAGCGGAAATACTTACATCGTACTCCGTGCCAAAACAAAGAACTCGTTAGCAAACATGCATGATCCAAGTCCATGTTAAGTGCCTAATGCATCGCATACAAAGTGTTGCTAGAATAGGCTCGGCTATCCTAAACATGGCAGGTGAGAATCCACAACTATCACATATTCAGTTTAGAATTTGAAATACAAATGCAGTTAACGTGATGTACCGAGCCTAATGCATTCAATACAAATGCATGGATGCACACATGCATAGCATAAGGCATGCTAAATTAAACGTGCCCTAATCTACCATCGTAAGCAGATAAATAAAAGGGAAGAAAGAAGTGAGGTTGGAAGACATACACACCACCCACACACACTTATTACAGATTTACCCTCGCTCGGAGGGACCAAATAAATATTACAGATTAATTAACTACGCAAGCTAATTAATAATTAAAAATTAATTAATTTAATTAACAAATTAAATTAAGCTAAAGAAAAACAGTAAACCGCCTCAGGAAACGCGCCGCCATGCATAGGCTGCCTCTGTTTTCCTTCCTTCACTCCTCTGGAGGCTGTCAAAACCTCAGGACTGCATCCTTAGACACTGGGGAGTGCCACCGGCTGAGTGGAATCACCACCGGCACTGGTGTGTAGCCATCGGCACAAAATGAAGCTGTCGGCAGAGAAATTGTTGCCGGTCGGCACCTTACACTGCCGGTCGGCATAATGTTCCTGCAGAATCTGCAAATGACAGCAACAGAGGGCAAGGCAAAGCATGGCAGCACAATTCAAGGCATATATGCACCAACCATGTCCCTTATCATGATAATGACTCAAAGGGGCATGTGCCTCGATTCTCGGACCACCAATCGCGCATTTCCATGCATGATGGCCCGGAGAACCAAGTATGCAACTTTGATTTCAAATGCAATATAAACTAATCAAACCAAACAAGGCCCAATTCCTATCATCAAGTCAAGGAACAAGGCATGCATGCAAGATGCAATGCAACCTAAGCATACAAACTAAGGATGCAACATGGCATGGTGACAAGCTTATGCAAGCATACAAGAAAACATAGGGGCATGCAAATGGATGCAAAGATGGACTTATGCATGAATTAGGCAGCTCCAAATAGGCCTAAAACAGTAGCCATAATGCCCAAAGGTGGAGGCTAAACACACATGCACACATACACATGTTATGGTCCAAACCTTAGGCACAAAGCAAGCAACATTCAAGCACACTTAAAAGAGGCATTCATGGACTAAAAGCATGCAACATAAGCTCTGAAAATCATGCTAATACATGGTGCCAAACCAAGCAACAAATCAAGCCAAGCATGCACCAAATGGCCTAAGTGTTCAAAGCAAATCAATGGGGCATTGAACTACACTTAGTAAGACCAAACATGGCATGAAAGGAAGGACCAAAATCAGAGGTTTAGCATGTTAAAACAAAGCTAAAGGACTACTTAGATGGCATCTAAGTGACTCAAAATCAAAGACATGCATAAACACCAAAACATGGAGCATTGCTACACAAGCTTAAGAGGCATTAAAGGTGCATGCAAGGCAATCAAACAAGCATGGAAATGGGACTGAAATAACATATAAAGTGACCCCAAATCACCAAATCGATGCAAAGATGTCATGCTGCACATGCACATACTCAAGGCTAACAAGCCCAAATACAAAGGAGCTATATCAAGCATGCCAAAATCAACCCAAACACTTATGGACAGACCTAAAACATGGCAAAATATGCACATAATCTTCACAAGACTAAGCTTAAAACATGCTCCAACAAAGGCTAACAACCTAAGACATGTTAAGGCATAAACAAGGCATTACATGGCAACTATGCTAAGCATGCATGGAGTACCAAAACCAATTTAAAATCATGTTATATTATGGATATATAAGCATGAAAAACAGCCTAAACATGTTCAACACACACTCAAGCATAATGCTCTCTCAAGAGGCCAAAACATGCCCTTTTCAAGGACAACAAGGAGAGGGGGTGGCCCTCTCCTTCTTGGGACTTCAAGGCATCATCTTCACCACTGAAATCCCTCAAGATTTTAGTGGTGAAGAGACCCCAACACCAAAATCCCAGAGCTAGCACAAAATGGCCCAAAATGAGGCCTTTCAAGGCCTAAGGGGGGTCAACCACCCTCAAACAACAAAACACTCTTAATAAACAATAAAGAGGGCCTAAAAACAGAACTTTTTTATGTTATACAATAAGCACAAAAACAGCTCTAAGATAGGTAGAAAATCAATGCAAAAATGGGGGAAAATGGGACTAGATTCTCACCCTTGAAGCCTTCTTCACAAATGGTGCTCCAATGGCCTCCTTTAGCTTGAATCCAAGGCCAAAACTTCAAAACCAGTCCTTTAGAACCTCAAGAGCCAAAGGAAGGTGAAACACTAGGTGTTTGTGTGCAATAGTAAGACACAAAACACCTAGTGCACAAATGAGAGGGAAAGAGAGATAGAAAATGTATCTAACTCAAACCCTAGAACCAGAGCTCAACAATGGCTGTTTTTGCTCTCAAAATATCTCCCCTCTCTACCCTAAGTCCTCTCCTCTTTCCTTCTTTCAACCAAACTTGCAAAACTTACAAGTTAAGCCAAACTAGAGGGCCATCCCTCCATACACGTGTATGGAGGGAAAGTCACTGCAATACAGCTGCCTAAAAATATCTCAAAAAGCAACTGCACAGTAACCGGCTGGCCAAAAATGCCATCTTGGCCAAAAATAGTGCCGACCGACACAAAATAGTGCTGACCGGCAACAAAAAGTGCCGGCCGGCAAACTATATTGCCGGTGGAGACAAAAACCAGCCGGCGGCCTCTAGCCACTGTCGGTGGTGGGTGGGGATGGTCTACAAGCCCCACCCTGCCTCTCAAGGGCAAGATGCAAGTGTTTGGTGCAAAACCAGACACTAAACGGTCGAGTTCAGGGATCCTGAGGCAAGGCGCGCGAGCCGAGACCTCCGGGAACTCCAAACCAACACAAACATGGATAATCACCAAGTGTTCAAACGGTGACGTCCAAGTCTTGAGGACGGTCAAAAATGGGGTGTCTATAGTTGCCCCTCTTTGACAGAACTCGAAAGTCATAACAATGACGGGAGTGAATGTCAAAGCCCAGAGACGACCCATTTTTGACAAGGCCGAAGACTTAGACAAACATGCAAGACAAACAAGATATGCTCCCGAAGGCAGGGGCAAAATGCAAGACAATGCACAGAGCCGGACATAACTTATGATCATGCAAATAAAGCTGTAATGAAGCAAACATGCGACAGTTTTAAGCTAGCATACCAAACTACACTACAATGCAGAAAGGATGTAAGAGAATTATGGAATTCTCAATACGTCTCACTCGGAGATACAATACCTGTGCGGCTCGTCTGGTTACACCAGCCTCAAATGAACCGTACATACAATATCGTGCCTGAAAAGAAAACAAACTTAACAGGTACAATATCGTTAGCAACATGCATGACAATGCAAATGTGGATGCAAAATGAAATGCAATATATACAAAACAATGTATAAATAATGCAAATGAAGATGCAATGTAATTGAAACAATGCAAGCTACATGCGAAGCATTTGAATCGTGATCCAATCACGAGCGGTTCGAAACCACACCTATGTCAAATAGATTGATGGAGATAACAAGTCTGTCTACCATAGAACGGTCAACTGAACTATGAGCATTGTAGACAGACGCAAGAACAAATATTGGGTGGAATTGACATAAGTGGGGAAACGACCCGCTGGAGAAAGGACTACGATCCTAATGTCGGATGCAAAAATTACACTACAATGTAATACATGAATATGGCACGCAGGCCAAACCAAATCTTGCGTAGGAAAGGCATGTACGCATACAAGCCATGTGTAACACAGAAAAGGTGCCGCAACCCTCAACCAACATATCAGCATGGAATCGGCGCGATACACATGCAGAACTGTGTTTTAACATGAAAAGTAAGGGCACATACTAGACCAAGCTCAACCTAGAAAGGCGCAAGCCATAGGCGGAAGGTGATGCAATGAATGCATGCAATCTACAATGCAATATCTACAAATATGCAATGGAATGGATATGGATACAATGGATATGGCACGCAAGCCAAACCAAATCTTGCCTAGGAAAGGCATGTACACGTACGAGCCATGTGTAACACAGAAAAGGTGCCGCAACCCTCAACCAACATATCAGCGTGGAATCGGCGCGATACAAGGGCGCATACTAGACCAAGCTCAACCTGGAAAGGCGCAAGCCATAGGCGGAAGGTGATGCAATAAATGCATGCAATCTACAATGCAATATCTACAAATATGCAATGGAGTGGATGTTTATACAAAAATGCATGACAATGCAGTGTGATGTAACTACTGGAAAAAATGCAATGGATGCATGCAAGCTACAATGGAAATGCATGACAATGCACTATGATGCAATGACTATGATTGCAGTTTTCCCTATCTTACCAATAGGGCGATATACTAGGTTGGTTCAGTATCCAGAACTGAGGCGCAGACAAGCTGCCTCAATCTATGGGGCTTCCATACAAATTTCAAGCCGAGGATACACCCCTGGGTATTTAAACCAGACTTTAGTCTCGGAACTCCCGAACCTTTGCGTTCTAGGCATAAGCCATTCGAACTCTAGTTTCCACCATCCTAGTTGGTCTTCTAGGAACTCACCGTGAACATAGGCAGGTGGCTTTACCAGACCACCAAAAGTCGTTCGGGCATGACAAACACCAAAGGAGTTGCACCTTTAGAGGATTTAAGATCTCCTAGACCGGGATGCAAAATGTATGCATGACAATGCATTTTTTTGTTGTTTTTTGTTTTTGAAATGCAAATGATGTATGAAATGCATGTTGCATGGAATGCGCGACAACACGCGGCTTAAAACATGTACAAAGCAATAGTGTGCACACCAATGCATTAAAGGTCTTGCACCTTCCAAGGATTTAAGGTCTCCTAGACCGTACTTGTTTAAGGTCTCGCCAGACCATGATGCAAAATGTATGCATGACAATGCACCGAAGGTTTCGCACCTCCAAAGGATTTAAGGTCTCCTAGACCGTACGTGTTTAAGGTCTCGCCAGACCATTCGCAAAATGTATGCATGACAATGCGCCGAAGGTTTCGCACCTCCAAAGGATTTAAGGTCTCCTAGACCGTACGTGTTTAAGGTCTCGCCAGACCATGATGCAAAATGTATGCATGACAATGCACCGAAGGTTTCGCACCTCCAAAGGATTTAAGCTCTCCTAGACCGTACGTGTTTAAGGTCTCGCCAGTCCATGATGCAAAATGTATGCATGACAATGCACCGAAGGTTTCGCACCTCCAAAGGATTTTAGGTCTCCTAGACCGTACGTGTTTAAGGTCTCGCCAGACCATGATGCAAAATGTATGCATGACAATGCACCGAAGGTTTCGCACCTCCAAAGGATTTAAGGTCTCCTAGACCGTACCTGTTTAAGGTCTCGCCAGACCATGATGCAAAATGTAAGTGTGACACACATGCCACACGGAATGCAAAATGAAACAAATGAGACACGTGTGCCTCATAAGATGCAAAAATGATATAAGTGGACTTACACGCTACGCGAAGCCGGTTTTGAAAGTTGGACTTATACGCTGCGCGAAGCCGGTTTTGAAAGTTGGACTTATACGCTACGCGAAGCCGGTTTTGAAAGTTGGACTTATACGCTAAGCGAAGCCAGTTTTGAAAGTTGGACTTATACGCTACGCGAAGCCGGTTTTGAAAGTTGGACTTATACGCTACGCGAAGCCGGTTTTGAAAGTTGGACTTATACGCTACGCGAAGCCGGTTTGTGTTCAAAACAATGCAATGTACTAACAAGTACAAGCGAGATGCGCAAGATAGCGCGAATGGATACATGCAAGATGCAAGTGAGGTGCACAAAACAGTGCGATGCGCAAAACAGCGCGACTGAAATACAATGCACAAAACAGCGCGACAATTTGAAATGCACAAAACAGTGCGACAGTTTGAAATGCACAAAACAGTGCGATGCGCAGAACAGCGCGAACAATTTTGAAATGCACAAAACAGTGCGATGCGCAGAACAGCGCGAACAATTTTGAAATGCACAAAACAGTGCGATTGATATGCGATACACATGGGGCAACTTTTGGACCTCGTAAAAGTCAAAAGGATACGAAAAGGATACACCCTGCATGGGTTGAAGTGCTACGCACGGCAGATGCAGTCCGAAGTCAGAACGGAGGCCGATTGAGCGTCGGGAATGCACTTTCTTGCACTTTCTTGAGCTATGAAGACCAAAAACTCCTCACATGGCCTAAACAAGGCTGTGGGAACATCACCGGCCGGTAGGGGAGGCCACCGGCTGGCCGCCGGCATCAAAATAAGTCCATCGGCACAAAAAAGTGCCGGCCGACACAAAACATTGCCGACCGGCAAACAGTTGCTGATGCGGGGCAGTTTTGACTTTTCACCTTGGGTGTTTTAAAATAGGGTTTTAAACCCTATTTTCTCATTCCTCCTCCGCCGAAATCTCTTGTTCTCTCTCTCTAGAGCGTTTCTCTCTCTCTTTTCGTCCGTTTCTTCGCGTTCCACGCTCGTTTCGTCGTCGGATTCGTGATTTCCTTCGCGTTTCGGACATTTTCAACCGACCACATTTTTGTTTCGGTGCCTCGTTTGGCGTTCCCGCCTTTTCGGGGTTTCCTCTTCATTCTCGTGCCTTTTCACATTCCGGCCTTCCCGGCCATTTCCGACCCTCTTGGGAGTTGACTTTTCAGTTGACTCTTCGCATTCCGGCCCGGTTTTCCTTCCTCCGGCCATTTTCTCATCATTTCTGATATGGCGGACGATATTCCACGTGGCGGGACTCCCCCGGACCACGAGATGGATCCCGGGGTCGAGCTCCTACCACTGAGCGAGCGCCCGTTCGACCCGGCGACCTACCAGCCGGCGATCCATGTTCTGCCCCCCGACGGCCTGCGTCAATTCCGGAGCTTCGAGAGGCATGTGGCACCTGAGCTACTACTGCGTGAGCCTACCTCCCACCTTTCATTCGGCACTTCCGAGGTAACTTTCTTTCTTCTGCTTTATTTTCCGCAATGTAGGATACAAAAACTGTCATAGCTAGTTGTATTCTTTAACTGCTGAAAACTGATATGCTGTTGATTGTAGTTGACTGTAAACATACATACAACTGACATCTGCTTGAGACTGACACATGCACACACACTGCACTAGCCCTGAATCACTCAAACACACTGCGCTCACTGTATTTCACTGCATACACACTGGCACCCAGTATTTGTCTGAATCTGTTAAATTTGCACACATGCTATATCTGTTCTGAAACACCCAAACACGCTGACATATCACACGTATTTCACTGTAAGCACACCGGCACCCGGTATTTGCCTGAATCTTGTCAAACTTGCACACATGCTTTATCTGCTTTTTCAAAACTGCGTTTTGAATGTTGTCTTGCCACCGTTATTTTCTGTTTACAGGAGGGTTCCCATACCATTCGCGAGTATGGGAATACTGGTGCTCGGGAGTGGTATGATGAGCTCCCTAGCGCGGTCCGATGTATCGTGGATCGAGCGGGTTTCGGCGCCTTCTGCCGAGGACTCTCTAGGCTCTCCACTTGCAGGCCTCTCCTTGCCGCTCTGGCGGAGAGATGGTGGGACACCACCGATTCTTTTCATTTCTCTGCTGCAGGGGATATGACGATGACCCCTCATGATTTCTCGATGCTCACAGGCATCGGGGTGGGGGGTGATCCGATCCCATTTGACATCACGATGGATGAGTGGACCGCAGCTCAGGTCCATCTACTAGGGGAGGCGCCACCCCTAGCTCGCCCAGGTTTCGTTCGATACTCCTGGTTTGAGGTCCAGTTTCGGGTCCAGCCCGTGTTGGAGGAGGAGGCGGAGATGACCCCGGAGGACGTGGAGAGGTATGCTCGCGGCTTCCTCATGTTCCTGTTCGGGACTACCATCTTCGCCGACCGGGCGAACACCGTGCCTCTCTGTCTTCTCAGCGCACTGGTGGACGTCCGGAACATTTTGCACTACGACTGGGGTGGCGCCGCTCTGGCCACCCTTTATGGATATATGAGCTCGGCTTCGCGCGGCAGCGGCCAGCTACTCGGAGGCTACTGGCGGGCTTGGGAGGTACACTTCTTCTCCGCTTTTTTCATTTCTGTCTCGTACTTTCTGTACTCTGTACATTGCACACACTGTAGTCTGCTCTATACTTGCTGTATACTGTACACACGGCGCACACATACATTCTGCTTTACACTGACTGTACACTGCTCACACTGTACACTGCACACAATACACTGCACAACACACGGCTCTGCCATTTCTGCTTCATTCTGCATATTCTGCTTTATCTGATGGTCATACTGACATCTGTTTTGCAGTTGTGGGTTTACGCCTACTTTCCTAGGCTTGCTCCTGTGCCAGTTGCGGAGGCTCCTCTGGTTGTCCCCTTTTCGAGTCGCTTCGACGGGAGATGCACCCGGCGACCACGGGAGACATACGGCTTCTTCCGCCGATACTTCGACACCATTACCCCTGCCGAGGTATGTTTTACTTACAGTTCATTTAAGCTTCGCTTTTCCACTGTATATTTTCAAAACAGTAGATAACAAACTGTGTGTCACTTTCAGATCACATGGCGGCCGTGGGCTCCCTTGCCGGCGGCGATGCGGGATCGGTTCCCTGGTGCGGAGGAGACCTCGCGTTTTCGGATTTTTCTTGAGGGCCCGGTCTGTCGGGCTTGGTACCTGGGGGAGCGTTTTCTACGCCAGACCCTAGGGTTACCTAAGCAGATAGTCCCGGTTCCCCCTCCTGCAGATATGAGGGAGACCGAGAGGCTCACCACTAAGCAGCTGGATGATTACTCCATCGGCTGGGAGGAGGCCCGCTTCCGGGGCACCGGAGACTATCGGGAGTACGTGCAGACGTACCTGATGCGGCCTCTGAGTGGTCGTCGAGCAGAGGGGGCCAGGCCTGTGGCATCGGTGGCTGGGGCCGGAGCGGGAGTTGGAGTAGGGGTTGTGAGGAGGGCCCGAGTCCGTGGCGGGGGCGGAGTGCAGGGAGGACGGGGAGCTGGCTGGCCCGCCCTGCCCCCCGTACTGACTTTCCAGGAGCAGGGTGGGTCGACCTATCAGATCCCCTTCGCCCCTCCACCGGCTGGTCACGAGTTCATCGACGTCCCCGATCTACCACCGGTATGTACTACTGCACTTTTGTATAGTCATTCATCTCAGTTTACTTGATATTCCACAGAATATTGATGCATCTGATACTTTTGCAGGCTTCTTCTGGGTACACCCGTCAGTCGTTGGCGATGAATGCCTCGATGATGGGGATGCTCCAGCGGACTTTTGATCTCCTAGCCCACTACAGCATACCGGTATGTCCTTTTGACATCGGCCTCAAACCATTCATACACCGCTCTACATAATCTGACGCACGGCACAACACCTGATACACTGGTCTCACAGTATCTGACACACTGCATACACTGCATTCTGCACCGTACTCTGTACTGATAAACTGCTCACGGCATTCTCATACTGCACTCATATACTGCATTCTGCACTGTTAAACTGCTCACGGCATTCACACACTGTACTCACACATTGCATTCTGCACTGATAGACTGCTTACGGCATTCATACACTATATTCACACACTGCATTCTGCACTGATAGACTGCTTACGACATTCATACACTATACTCGGCATTGCATTCTGCACCTTTAAACTGTTCACAGTATACTGATGCATTTCCCTTTTTATGTACTTTTTCAGCCTCCTTTCCAGATTTCCATGGCAGGAGGTGCTCCAGCTGGACCTTCCGTCCCTGCCCGGGGGAGAGATGAGGAGGGCTAGATATTTCCCCGTACCAGGGGAGGGCGTACTCATGTCGGGAGTAGCTCGCGAGCTCCAGTCCCGGATGACGATGACGATGACGAGCAGTCCGAGGCGGAGGCAGAGGCGGAGTCTGAGTCATCGGAGGAGGAGACCGGAGGCGGTTCCAGCTCGGGCTCTGATGACGACGCTGATGATGCTCCTGGATCCTCGTCCAGGAAGAGGACCAGGACAGACTAACGGCCCTTGGAGTGCTCGATACAGATGCGGATTTTTGCTATCTTTTCTTCTTTCTTGTACTTTTCTTTTTGTTGGTACATAGATTACCTTGTACTGCCGCAGGTAGATTTTTGTTTCCAAAACTTGTACATTTGAAAAGATTATGAAATGAAACGGACTTTTTATCTGAAAAAGTGTTTACATTTACACATTTCATGCATTGCATCGCATCTCATCATGTTACACCTCAATGTAAATGAAATTGATTGGTTATCTGAAAATTGAACACTTGCACTGCAATAATCAGATAACTTAAACAGCCAACAGCAAAATAACCCAAGCAGCCCACTGCCAGATTCTGGACACACAGCCCTTGCTCTACTGGGGATTAATCTGTATACAGCCCTTAGCACAGCATTCGGTTCATCCTGCACACAGCAATTCTCAAACAAGCAGCCCAATCTGACAGGACGGACCTCAAAGGTGGAACCGGTTGGAGTCGAAACACGCTCAAATGTAGAGAATGGCACAGCATTCTTGAGCATAAATGATTTTTGAAATTGAATGGGGGTTTTTCAAACCGGGATATCGAGCCTACAACTGAACACAGTAGGGAGGACTCATATATAAAGGTACACGACCTAAACACAACGAGACACGCTCGGAAAAGACCTAAAACAAAGGACGAGACCGTCAAATCAAAGAGACACGACACACAGACGCGTAAACGAAGATGGGGGACCTCGGACCACGAGGAGCCAGTTCAAACTGGGTATTGTTTCCCACCCTGTCTGATTTGTGATTCTCACATCACTCGGCTCTCGAGCTCGGATTTTTTTCTCAAAAACCCTTTTCCTCACTTTTCTCTCAACTTACACCTCTCTATTCTTCATTCTCTCATTTTCCATCCCTCCCCGGGGTGATTGATGGATAAATAGAAAGTTGCGGGCTCATGCTCAACACCGTTAGCTCACGGCCATTTCTTCTGGCGGGTAGAGCGCTCTTCTGGCAAGTACGTCGATGACGGGGGAAAGACAGAACGCCTGGCTCAACTGTGCCCCTAGTTCATCATTTTAACCATTCTTTTCGTTTTGGTTTTCTACTAAAACAAGTTTGATCAAAATGAGAGTCGGATTAACGTACTTGTTCGATTTTTGATTTGAAAACCGTGCAAGTCAAGCTGTAAGCACTGAAAATTTTCCTTTTGGGGTCCAAGACAAAGGTCCAGTTTTGGAAAATGAAATAGTTTTCGAGAAAATAGTCAACCTCAGTAAAAATTTTCAAAAACTATTTTTCAAACAGCTGATGCTCAACAAGCATGGAACTTACTCTTCGAGATGCGCAACCTCGGATCGAAGGCAATGGAAAATTGCCCCTGGTTCGACAAAAAGGGGGGGAGGCAACGGAAAGTTGCCCCTGGTTTGAATGGCGTCTCACGACGGCTCGTGGCAACGGAAAGTTGCCCCTTGTTTGGGATGGTGCCGCAGCAATCCGCAAGCAGTCTTCATTGGCGGTGGTCGAACTCTCGGACACAAAGATAACGAAGACGGTCACAACAAATATATGGACACAGTCGCCTTGGAAGCGTTGGCGACTAGACTTCGGGATGAAATCGAAACCATTGCATGGACTAAGACGCTATGAAAGCGTTGGGGGCTGGACTTCATGATGAAGTTGCCTACGTATCCCAAACATGGGAATCAAGCCTTACGTAGTTCCGGTTAAGGTACACTCGGGTATTTTAACCTTCACTTTGTTTGGCTCTCATTTTTGCCAAGGCGCCCAATGCGGGTTTTCGACCTTGCGAGCTTCTTTTCATTTTCTTTTTTTGTTCATTTCTTTTTTGTTTTTCGCATTTTTTCTTTTTCTTTTCTTTTCTTCTTTTTTTGTATTTTTCTCTTGCTCTAACTTTTACCTGGGTCGCCCTTCCGGGTTTTCGGCCCAGTGAGCCTCTCAAAGGATAAAAGTGCAGCAAGTCCATGCCAAATGGTTTTTTGAATTGAAGCCTCTCTGTGTCTAGGAGAACGGCTGTTGCACTGATTTGCGGAGAATCCATCCCGGTTACTCCACAAGCTTCTTCCGGTGAGATCTACTCCTTCTGATTCGGCTTCGGTGCCTCTTGCTCGAGGGCTGCTTCAAAACTGGCCATACAGACCTTTCCTGGCGTCTGACCGTTGAACTTCTGAACGTTCTGAACGGGTTCAAAGTCGAAAAACAAATGGGTTGAATCTTGAGGCTGAGAGCGATCCTAGGTTGCGCGACCTCAAGAGGGATTCCACACAAGTCTTCACAGGGCCGCGCAAAACATTTGTTTTTGAAAGTTTTTAAGAAAGCGACAAATCGCTCGCGCCGAAGATAGTGTGGAACCAATCTGGATCAGGCCAGGATCCTTCTCAATACTCACGCCGACAAGCATGATTTCATTCATAAAAAGGCTTAGCACGCCTTTCTTTCTCTCAAAATGATCAAAATCTTGCAAAACCCGAGGGATTCCTCCCTCTTCGTTTTTCATCACCGCAGTGTTCAAAAAGTTTGTTTTTAGGAAAACTTAGGTTAATGCAATGAGTTTGGCGCGCAGGAGAGTAGGCATGTGGAGGTGGTGAAAGACCCTGCGCCCTCGGGGCAGGTACTTTGAAGTTTGAGGATTCATGCCAGATGCGCTAGCGAAAGGATCGGCTGGCACTGCCTTGGCTTTTTGACCCTTTCCCGGTGCAGGGTTGGGAACGACAGGAATTGTCTGGGCATGATGGGGCCCATCCCGATTTTCTACCTGGCTTGAACTGCCTTTGATTGGAGCGGGGAAAGCATCATCTACAGCTTTGGTCACTATTGCAGATGTTTGTTGCTTGTTCATCCCTCTGACTTTCAGAGCCTCGACTGCCCACAGCAGTTGTTCAATAGGGTCGGCGTCTACCTTTGCCTTGTCTTTTCCTCTGGCCTCAGCCTGATCAAGGGTCTGGGTCGGTGTTGGCATGTCGCGGCTGTAGCTAGAAGCCACCTCTGGCTGGCTAAGCTCTATCACAATCCGCCCCAGTAGCGGGGGCTCCTGTGGTACGAAATTCCCGGCATATGGCGCCACTGGCGGCGAAGCCGACATTCCATAGGCTAGATCGGCCACGGTCCTCTGGAGGTCCCCTATCATTCCCATCAATTCGAAGGTGGTGGGCTCACGAGCCTGGTATAACTGGGGAGCCCAAACCGGGTGCACAACGGGCGACCTGGGCGGGTGTGACATACTGATGCTGGCCTCACTCTGCGGAGCGGTCCCCTGCTCCAATGCAGCCGTCCTGACCACAATTTCTTCTGAATTTTGTGCCGCTATAAATCCTGCCTCAGCAAAGGGGAGACACTGGCTATTCTGTATCAACTCTGCAACTTTCTGAACCTTGAAAGGAAAAACAGACAGCATTTCAGCCCAAACTGATCAAACATGGGTGTAGCCAGACAACTGTACCCTACTGCTGATCACTGTTCCCAGAAATCGCTGTTCCCGAAAACTGAACCGATACCCGCGGATAACTGATTCTCACAACTGATACTGATACTGGTGTCCCCAGGTTTGATACTCAAACTTGCAAACTGACATGTGCTTTTCCTGTAGAAACACATTCTAGAAGCACATAGCAAGTAAAGAGAGCTCAATCACCCCTATGTTGGGGTAGGGTTTCCCTGTCCTATTTTGTCAGGAGCTAGGGTTTCACTACGCACACAGCGGTTTCAAACAACTTAGCATCGGGTAAGCAACCTGTCCTAACTTGGAATGGTCACTATGGATCCGAATATGCACTAGGTCGAATGGTCAAAAAGGGTGCCCCGGTAAACCGGGGTTTGTGTTCCCATACTGTCAGAGCCCATAGCCAGTCAGCCTTATGGACATGCCTTGACAAGACAAGCCTCCGGCAAACCGTTCAGGAATGGCAGATGGCAAACACTGTGTTCCTAGGCGCACCAATGCACATGCAATGCAAAGAAACACATAAATGAGATCAAAACAGGATATCATGAGTTCGAGTCAAGCTTTCTAAAAATCCCCAGCAGAGTCGCCAGAACCTGTAACAGCGCCCGCGGAGGGGCCTCACTGCTACAGTTCGGACTCGATTTGTGTCACGGTTCTTAATCTGAACCAAAGAGTCCAAATCTGGCAAATCGTTTTGAGAAACAGATTTTTGAAAAAGTAGTGCCAAACATGGACTGCTTTGCCAGATATAGAGTCGCCACCTAAATTTTTTTTATGAGAGAATTTAGGAAACCCTGACTCGGTACCGAAGGCCACATGTCCATCATCACCGGAGTTGTCTCGGCTCGGGAGCTTGGGTACGATCGGGGAAGGTCAGCTATGAGCACCCCCTTTCGCCCGGTCCGAAGACCGGCCTCTACTAACCGTGATATCCGTTTTTGAAAACTTTATGTGTTCTTAAACCAATTATTAGCCTAGAATTACTATGTTATGCGCGCAGCAAACAAGTATAGACTAGATTGTCTAATTTGGAAGTAAGCATTGCATATCCGTTTGTTTTGGAAAATGTTTTGGATTTGCTACTCGCAAGTAGGCTAAAACACGGATTTCAATGAGTTATTCCAACTCAAACAATCCAACCTTCACCCATAGGCGTCCAAGCAGTTTATAACACATAAGCATCTAGCCACATGTTAAGCATACTGTCATGGCAACATTCACACTCATGCGATATGCTAAAGCGGAAATACTTACATCGTACTCCGTGCCAAAACAAAGAACTCGATAGCAAACATGCATGATCCAAGTCCATGTTAAGTGCCTAATGCATCGCATACAAAGTGTTGCTAGAATAGGCTCGGCTATCCTAAACATGGCATGTGAGAATGCACAACTATCACATATTCAGTTTAGAATTTGAAATACAAATGCAGTTAACGTGATGTACCGAGCCTAATGCATGCAATACAAATGCATGGATGCACACATGCATAGCATAAGGCATGCTAAATTAAACGTGCCCTAATCTACCATCGTAAGCAGATAAATAAAAGGGAAGAAAGAAGTGAGGTTGGAAGACATACACACCACCCACACACACTTATTACAGATTTGCCCTCGCTCGGAGGGACCAAATAAATATTACAGATTAATTAACTACGCAAGCTAATTAATAATTACAAATTAATTAATTTAATTAACAAATTAAATTAAGCTAAAGAAAAACAGTAAACCGCCTCAGGAAATGCGCCGCCATGCATAGGCTGCCTCTGTTTTCCTTCCTTCACTCCTCTGGAGGCTGTCAAAACCTTAGGACTGCATCCCTAGACACTGGGGAGTGCCACCGGCTGAGTGGAATCACCACCGGCACTGGTGTGTAGCCATCGGCACAAAATGAAGCTGTCGGCAGAGAAATTGTTGCCGGCCGGCACCTTACACTGCCGGTCGGCATAATGTTCCTGCAGAATCTGCAAATGACAACAACAGAGGGCAAGGCAAAGCATGGCAGCACAATTCAAGGCATATATGCACCAACCATGTCCCTTATCATGATAATGACTCAAAGGGGCATGTGCCTCGATTCTCGGACCACCAATCGCGCATTTCCATGCATGATGGCCCGGAGAACCAAGTATGCAACTTTGATTTCAAATGCAATGCAAACCAATCAAACCAAACAAGGCCCAATTCCTATCATCAAGTCAAGGAACAAGGCATGCATGCAAGATGCAATGCAACCTAAGCATACAAACTAAGGATGCAACATGGCATGGTGACAAGCTTATGCAAGCATACAAGAAAACATAGGGGCATGCAAATGGATGCAAAGATGGACTTATGCATGAATTAGGCAGCTCCAAATAGGCCTAAAACAGTAGCCATAATGCCCAAAGGTGGAGGCTAAACACACATGCACACATACACATGTTATGGTCCAAACCTTAGGCACAAAGCAAGCAACATTCAAGCACACTTAAAAGAGGCATTCATGGACTAAAAGCATGCAACATAAGCTCTGAAAATCATGCTAATACATGGTGCCAAACCAAGCAACAAATCAAGCCAAGCATGCACCAAATGGCCTAAGTGTTCAAAGCAAATCAATGGGGCATTGAACTACACTTAGTAAGACCAAACATGGCATGAAAGGAAGGACCAAAATCAGAGGTTTAGCATGTTAAAACAAAGCTAAAGGACTACTTACATGGCATCTAAGTGACTCAAAATCAAAGACATGCATAAACACCAAAACATGGAGCATTGCTACACAAGCTTAAGAGACATTAAAGGTGCATGCAAGGCAATCAAACAAGCATGGAAATGGGACCGAAATAACATATAAAGTGACACCAAATCACCAAATCGATCAAGGCATATATGCACCAACCATGTCCCTTATCATGATAATGACTCAAAGGGGCATGTGCCTCGATTCTCGGACCACCAATCGCGCATTTCCATGCCTGATGGCCCGGAGAACCAAGTATGCAACTTTGATTTCAAATGCAATGCAAACCAATCAAACCAAACAAGGCCCAATTCCTATCATCAAGTCAAGGAACAAGGCAGGAATGCAAGATGCAATGCAACCTAAGCATACAAACTAAGGATGCAACATGGCATGGTGACAAGCTTATGCAAGCATACAAGTAAACATAGGGGCATGCAAATGGATGCAAAGATGGACTTATGCATGAATTAGGCAGCTCCAAATAGGCCTAAAACAGTAGCCATAATGCCCAAAGGTGGAGGCTAAACACACATGCACACATACACATGTTATGGTCCAAACCTTAGGCACAAAGCAAGCAACATTCAAGCACACTTAAAAGAGGCATTCATGGACTAAAAGCATGCAACATAAGCTCTGAAAATCATGCTAATACATGGTACCAAACCAAGCAACAAATCAAGCCAAGCATGCACCAAATGGCCTAAGTGTTCAAAGTAAATCAATGGGGCATTGAACTACACTTAGTAAGACCAAACATGGCATGAAAGGAAGGACCAAAATCAGAGGTTTAGCATGTTAAAACAAAGCTAAAGGACTACTTAGATGGCATCTAAGTGACTCAAAATCAAAGACATGCATAAACACCAAAACATGGAGCATTGCTACACAAGCTTAAGAGGCATTAAAGGTGCATGAAAGGCAATCAAACAAGCATGGAAATGGGACTGAAATAACATATAAAGTGACCCCAAATCACCAAATCGATGCAAAGATGTCATGCTGCACATGCACATACTCAAGGCTAACAAGCCCAAATACAAAGGAGCTATATCAAGCATGCCAAAATCAACCCAAACACTTATGGACAGACCTAAAACATGGCAAAATATGCACATAATCTTCACAAGACTAAGCCTAAAACGTGCTCCAACAAAGGCTAACAACCTAAGACATGTTAAGGCATAAACAAGGCATTACATGGCAACTATGCTAAGCATGCATGGAGTACCAAAACCAATTTAAAATCATGTTATATTATGGATATATAAGCATGAAAAATAGCCTAAAAATGTTCAACACACACTCAAGCATAATGCTCTCTCAAGAGGCCAAAACATGCCCTTTTCAAGGACAACAAGGAGAGGGGGTGGCCCTCTCCTTCTTGGGACTTCAAGGCATCATCTTCACCACTGAAATCCCTCAAGATTTCAGTGGTGAAGAGACCCCAACACCAAAATCCCAGAGCTAGCACAAAATGGCCCAAAATGAGGCCTTTCAAGGCCTAAGGGGGGTCAACCACCCTCAAACAACAAAACACTCTTAATAAACAATAAAGAGGGCCTAAAAACAGAACTTTTTTATGTTATACAATAAGCACAAAAACAGCTCTAAGATAGGTAGAAAATCAATGCAAAAATGGGGAAAAATGGGACTAGATTCTCACCCTTGAAGCCTTCTTCAC
The DNA here is from genome assembly GCF_055761805.1 of Camellia sinensis. NCBI lineage: Eukaryota > Viridiplantae > Streptophyta > Magnoliopsida > Ericales > Theaceae > Camellia > Camellia sinensis. Next base: position 119,584,913 of record NC_138966.1, read on the forward strand.
AAATGGTGCTCCAATGGCCTCCTTTAGCTTGAATCCAAGGCCAAAACTTCAAAACCAGTCCTTTAGAACCTCAAGAGCCAAAGGAAGGTGAAACACTAGGTGTTTGTGTGCAATAGTAAGACACAAAACACCTAGTGCACAAATGAGAGGGAAAGAGAGATAGAAAATGTATCTAACTCAAACCCTAGAACCAGAGCTCAACAATGGCTATTTTTGCTCTCAAAATATCTCCCCTCTCTACCCTAAGTCCTCTCCTCTTTCCTTCTTTCAACCAAACTTGCAAAACTTACAAGTTAAGCCAAACTAGAGGGCCATCCCTCCATACACGTGTATGGAGGGAAAGTCACTGCAATACAGCTGCCTAAAAATATCTCAAAAAGCAACTGCACAGTAACCGGCCGGCCAAAAATGCCATCTTGGCCAAAAATAGTGCCGACCGGCACAAAATAGTGCTGACCGGAAACAAAAAGTGCCGGCCGGCAAACTATATTGCCGGTGGAGACAAAAACCAGCCGGCGGCCTCTAGCCACTGTCGGTGGTGGGTGGGGATGGTCTACAAGCCCCACCCTGCCTCTCAAGGGCAAGATGCAAGTGTTTGGTGCAAAACCAGACACTAAACGGTCGAGTTCGGGGATCCTGAGGCAAGGTGCGCGAGCCGAGAACTCCGGGAACTCCAAACGAACACAAACATGGATAATCACCAAGTGTTCAAACGGTGACGTCCAAGTCTTGAGGACGGTCAAAAATGGGGTGTCTACAAGCTCCAGTAAGTTCTCAAGTACAAGACCCCTTAGAAGAAATAAATTTAGGGGGAGGTTCTGTACAACAACCCATTTATATAAGTGCTTGGTCGAATACTCTTGACAGGAACCAGTTGTTGGTTATTTTGAGGAGATATAAAGATTGTTTCGCATGGTCTTATAATGAACTACCAGGATTGGATAGGTCATTAGTGGAACATAGGCTCCTTATAAAGCCTAACTTCAAGCCATAAAAGCAAAAACCAAGAAGAATGGGTCCAGAAGTGATTCAGAAAGTTAAAGAAGAAATTCTTAGGCTACTTAAGGCAGGCTTTATTAGGACAGCCAGGTATGTTGAATGGCTATCTAATATTGTGCCTATAGTTAAGAAGAATGGTAAAATGAGGGTATGCATTGATTTTAGAAACTTAAATCTAGCAACTCCAAAAGATGAATATCCTATGCCTATAGTAGATTTGCTGGTAGACAGTTCAGTAGGGCATCAAATTTTATCAATGATGGATGGACACTCTGGTTATAACCAAATCTGCATTGCGGAGGAGGATGTTCACAAAACAGTATTCAGATGTCCTGAAAATATTGGCACCTTCGAATGGGTTAAAATGCCATTCGGTCTGAAGAATGATGGGGCTACATATCAGAGGGTCATGAACACTATCTTTCACGACCTCATTGGAGGGTATTTAGAGTGTTATATTGATGAAATTATAGTTAAGTCCCAATCCATGGAGGAGCATCTGTTTCACTTAGAAGCAGCTTTCGAAAGAATGAGAAAGTTCAAGTTGAAACTTAATCCTCTTAAGTGCGCTTTTGGCGTATCATCTGGAAATTTCTTAGGCTATGTAGCACAGAAGAAAGGAATACAGATTGACCAGAATAAAGCCAAAGCCATCATTGAAGCCAGACGTCCATCAAGTAAGAAGGAATTACAAAAGTTCCTTGGACAAGTTAATTTTCTTCGAAGATTCATTTCTAACACTGCAGGAAAAACTAAAGTATTTTCTTCCTTATTGAGGTTAAGAGATGAAGAGGAATTTGTATGGACAGCAGAGCATCAAATTGCTTTCGAAGGAATCAAAGCCTACTTGGCCAACCCTCCAGTGCTAATGCCACTAAAGGGCGATAAGCCTTTGAAGTTGTATATAGCTACAGCAGAAGATTCATTGGGAGCTTTCTTAGCCCAAGACAATGAAGAAGGCAAGGAGCAAACTGTTTATTACCTTAGTAGGTTTTCAAATTCTTGTAAATGTAAATATTCAGCTGTAGAAAAGCTTTGCCTTGCATTGTATTTTGCTGTAATGAAATTAAGATATTATTTTTTGCCTACAACTGTCTTGGTAATTGCAACCACAGATTTGGTTAAGTATATGTTATCTAGACCTATGTTAAGGGGAAGAATTGGCAAATGGGTATTAGCCTTGCCAGAATTTCATCTGGAATATGTTCCCCAACAGGCAGTGAAAGGACAAGTTTTAGCCAATTTTTTGACAGACCATCCATCTCAAACAGAGAGCCAAGAGGTAATGGAACTCAGTATGGCTAGTGTTGAGCCGTGGCAAATGTGGTTCGATGGATCGAAAGCCAATGGCCTAAGGGGAATTGGTATAGTGATTAAGTCACCACAAGGAATAGAAACCACACATGGTTTTAGAGTGGATGAAAATATTTGTTCTAATAATCAAGCTGAATATGAAGCCTTGATAGTAGGATTGAAAATTCTTATTGGATTACAAGTACATGCAGTTGACATATTTGGAGATTCTCAATTAGTGGTTAACCAAGTGAAAGGGATTTTCAAATGTCAAAGTATAAGCATGTTGCCATACTATGTTGTTGCATTACGTTTGCTCTCTCAATTTCAAGTAGCAAATGTAACTCATGTCCCAAGATTCTTGAATAATAGAGCTAATGATGTGGCTCAGAAAGCTTCGAATTTCAAGAGAATGGATAATACTCAAAGGGGCATAAGCCAAACAACATACCAGAAATCTATACCACCCTTAAATAAAAAGGAATGTGGTCCTGGAAGTCAATCATAATGACTTGCAGGAACAAGATTGGAGGCATCCAATAATACAGTACTTGGCTGGCCCATCCTCAAATGCCAGCAGAAAAATTAAATTACAATCTATGCAATACATCATATATAACAATGATCTCTACAAAAGGGGGGAACAGCTATGACTGAGGTTCATGAAGGCATCTGTGGTGCTCATCAGCCTGGTGTAAAAATTAGATGGCTGCTTCGAAGGCATTCCTACTATTGGCCAACTATCCTTAAAGACTGCATAGAATATGCAAAGGGTTGCCAGGCATGTCAAAAGCATGGCACAATAAGACATGTGCCCATAACTGACCTGCATGCAGTAGTAAAGCCTTGGCCATTCAGAGGATGGGCCATAGATATGATGGGGAAAATACACCTACCCTCTTCGAAGCATCATTGTTTCATTTTAATGGCTACTGATTACTTCACCAAGTGGGTCGAAGCTAAGCCATACAAGGCTGTAGACCAGACTGAGGTCATGGGGTTCATCAAGGATTTAATCCATAGGTTTGGCATTTCACAAACTATACTGTTGATAATGAGACTGTGTTTGATGGAAAAATGCTGAGGTCTTTTGTGGCTGAGTTTGGAATTAGCCTTGTTAATTTCACCCCCTATTATGCACAAGCCAACGGCCAGACTGAATCATCCAATAAGTCTTTGAAGAAAGGAATACAAAAGGTTGTAGAAGACAATCCTAGGGATTGGCATAACTTATTATTGGATGTATTGTGGGCTTATAGAACTTCCCCAAGGTCAAGCATAGGAGTTACTCCTTATGCCTTGGTATATGGGCTTATAGGAGTTACTCCTTATGCCTGTGGAAATTAATGTTAAGTCTTTGAGGGTAAAATGCCAAGACCAGCTAGATCCTGAGCAATACCATTAGAGTATGTGTTTGGAATTAAAAGGAATAGATGAAGCCAGAATTCTGGCATTAAATTGCATTCTCTTACAAAAGAAGAAAGCAGCCAAAATTTATAATAAGAAAGTCAAGTACATTGGCTTCGATGAAGGTGATTTGGTGTGGAAAACCATACTCCCAATAGGGATTAAAAGCCATAAGTTTGGCAAATGGTCACCTAATTGGGAGGGGCCATACCAAATCTATAGAGTCCTTCCTTTTGGAGCATACCATTTGAGAAATTTGAATGGATATGTACATCCCAAAAAGATTACTGACAGGTATTTGAAACATTATTTTCTAACTATATGGGAAACACAAGGAGATAAATAGATTCCAAGTACAAGAACACAAAAATACTCAAATGATAAATAATAATTTATTTTTCATAAAGAGTTGAATACATTCTGCCATAAATTAGCCCAAAAATCATTACAATGCCTCAGTTGTTCTTTTACAACAGATGTTCTAGTTTTAAAAGATGAAAACAACTGAATGGCTGTAGTCATTTCTTGCTTTCGATCGGCCAGTTCTTGGTTGGTGATCAGCAACTTGGTATCAACTCAGGCTAAGGCCTGGTTGACTACAGATAACTCCTCCTCAAGTTGAGCCTTCCTCTCCAGTAGTTGATTGCGAAAATGGGAGACAGAGAAATGTTGTTCCTTTAGCCCTAAGACTTCAGCATGTACTATGGAAACAAAGCTCTGGTCTTTCACTAATTTCTCCTCTGCAGTCTTGGCAGCCTGGCAAATATTGATATAGAAGTCGATGGTAGCTGCTACCTGAGATATATGATTCGAGACATTCGTGCCGGACTGCTTAGCAACTTTGCAGCACTGAAGGAACCCATTTCTTATTATAGGCCTTTGCAAAGCCTCAAAAGGGATCCTCGAAAATGAGATTAGTAGTTCCAGGCAGGTGTCTAAGTCCATTAGAAGTTTGGAAGGCTTGCTACTGGAGGAAGAGGGGCTTTCAAGAATTTCTAGCAAGGAGTTAGCCAAGAATAATGGCTCAGCTTCATCATTGGCTATTAGAGAGGTAGAGGGTATGTCGAATAGACTGGCTAGTCTTGCTTTGAAGATATCTACCTCATCCGTAGACATGAAGGGCACCGAGAGAGCTGTGGTGGAAGGCACAGAGGGCTGCATGGGGATAGGAGAAATAGGTGGAGCATCTTCAGCAGTCTCTATGGTCCTAGCCACCAATAGGTCAAGAGAAGAAGGGCTGGAAGCAGGTAAAGGTAATAAACCATGGGTTGGAGAGCTGCCAGCACCCTCTGAAGGGGAATCAACTACCATCAGAGATGGAGCAGCAGGTGGAACTTCCTTAGGAGGAAGGGGAAGAGCAAGGCTCAAAAGAGAAATGAATTAAGGTAGATCCAAAGACAAGTAAGGAAGATATGGATTTAATCCAAAAGAAAGAGATACAGGAATGCTTGGCCTCAAGGAGGATACATTGAATGTAAGCCTAGGAAGTGGGGGCGTTATCTGAAGAATCCTTACATTTTGCATCTGTTCAACTTCAACTGAAACTGTGGGAGTCCTCATTAGAAGAATAGGCTCAGTAGCTGTTGCTGCAAAAGAAGAGAAGTACCAAGAATAGGCTCAGTAATGTCAAGTCCAACACCAAAATTCGATAAGAGGGAAACAGTAGAGGCTTGAAAGAAGTTACTTGTTTCAAAAGTGATAGCAGCAATGGGAGAGCTTCGAAGGGAGTAGTGCTCAGCAATGTGTTGCCTTCTTGCAGTCTCCCTCTAGATTGCATCAGCAGCAGCAGCCTCATCCCTTAAGAATTGTTGCTGTCGTCTCTTTTCAACTCTCTCAAAGACAATTATGGCCCTGGAATGTTCTTGTTCCACTGCCTTAGCAGCCGCCTCATGAATAGGGTCTTCGACGAAGTTAGAAGGAGAGACATTCGTTTTTCTTCTTTTCCTTATTGGTGCTGGCATTTCCTATTCTTTCTCAACCTCTCTCTCTTCAAGATGGGATTCAGACTCTTCAGGGTCAAGTTCTTTTTCTGCTGCTTTGGTAGCTGTCCCAGGAGCAGGATTTTCGACTAAATCAGCAGAAGAGGCAGTCATCTGCTTCCTCTTTTCCCTCTGCAATGGTACCTCCTGTTCTTTCTCAATCTCCCTCTCTTCGATGTGGGATTCAGATTCTTCAGGAGTAAGTACCAGCTTTCTTTTCTTTTTCTGCTATTTTTTTTCGTTGAGAGCGGCTAGAATTTCAGTCCTCTTAGGAGATTCTTCTTGTGGAGACCCTGCACCAAAATGTATGAGTGTAAAGGAAGAAAACAAGAGAGTCGAAAAAAAAAGTGACCTAAAATTACTTACCCTTTTTTGAAGCAGCTCTAGTGACTCTAGCTGGAGGAGGCGAGGCTGCAGGAACAGTTTGGACGACTGTGGAAATAGAAGGCATGTTCTCAGCTGTTGTGGATTTAGCCCTAGAGGGCACTCCTAACCCTATCCGTAAATCGTGAGGGTGCACTGATAGGCGCACTTCTATATTGGCTGACCACCAGTTTTGGAATCTTTTCAAAACTAAGCCATAGGGAAAAAATAGGACAAATGTGAACTCATATGATTCTTTCAGCAATTTGAATGTAGCTGCCTCTAGCTTTGATCTGGGTATTCTCAGGTCTCTGGCCGTAAGATGGACATTCGAGAGACTGCAAAGTGGAACAGGAATCCCTTGAGTAAACCCAAATTGCATGGCAAACTGAGAAGGGCAGTACACCTCTGCTATACACTTATAAGCTCGAGGGTTTAAAGTGCCAATAAACAGCTCCCTTGGTAGCAAAATAGAAGCCCATATATCTTTGTGAGGTGAGGTGGAACACTCTTTATCAGCCAAAAAGGTTTGCAGCCAAGCAGGTCCTTTGCTGGCATCAAAGGGACAAAAGAAGGTGGGAGATGGAGAAATAGGGAGTTGGTGAAAAAAGGTGAGGTAATAAGCAAAGGAAACAGGATAAAGAACAATCCTAGCATACTTTTCCCCATAAGTGCTGGGGTCCTGAACAAGGAATCTTAAGCATTTGGGATGCAAATCAGTGAAATAGGCGAAGAGCCAAAGTTGGAGCACCCAAAGGGGACCTCTTTGGTTCACATCGAGAGGTTTCTCACAAAATTAGGAACAGGCTCTATAAACATGGCCTAAGAGATAAGGAGCCAGGGCTATACGTTTTTTCAAAACAAGTGCCTTCGCAAGTGGAGCGAACTCAGGCATAATCCTCTGAGATGATGTACAAAAAAGGAATTTACACAACCAGTACAAAATAATGGAAAAAATTCCTCTATCCCTCACGGGACTTACCCTTTTATTTTTGGTCTTTACAAAATCACTGTAGGAGGAGTTTAAGGGTGGACGGGAGAACTTAACAGAGAGGTCTGGATAACTGGGAGTGAAAGAAGAGCCATGGGGTAAAAGCCCTAAAAGATGGAAAATATCAAGAACGGTGGGAGCCATCATGCCACACCGAAATTGGAAAAAATTGAAGGCCATGTTCTAAAAACAAAGAGCATCAGGAATCAAAAAAGGGTCTTTAGGAATGATAAACCTGGAAAAACGGAGGGCATCGAGAATGCAGAGCTCTTGCAAGTCGTCTTCTCGCGCAGGAACAACTCTGTCATACCATTCTTCCCATTCAGCTCTCAATGTTGGCCAGCAGCGATGAGGTCAGGTCACCCTCCAATTTCCCCAATTGAGCCCTCTTTCGTAGAGAAGAAAATGGTCCTCCAACCAAGGGTATAAAGCTGGAAGTTGAGCAGGAGCCTCTCGAAAGATGAGGCCCAAGACGTATTCTTGTTTGTTGCTGTGGCGAGGGACGAAGAGATGGCCGTCTATGGCGCTTGACTCACCAGTTGTTAACTTGGCGATCTCTTCATCAATGCATTTTTTCAAAGCCACGGTTGGGCTTATGCGATCACTAGCAAGCACTTTGAGAGAAGAAGAAGCCATTGGTAACAAGCAGCAAGGAAGAGGCAAGGAAGAGAGGGTTAACTGAGGAGAAGGGTTTGTGTTTTGAACGAGCGAGTGATTTTAGAACACAAAATAAAAGGGTTTTAAATGCCTGTGTCTGGAAAATATATCGCGTGATTTGTTAATGTAACGCCCTCAAAATAACAACAATAAACCCATCAAATAAGACATGCATTGATATGTAAAAGTTCCACATTCTTCCATTACATCAGAATTCTATTACATAAGTATTACATGTTAACAACAAAAGCAAATGCCCTATGGGCTTACAGCTTTCCAAGTTAACACTTGGTTACAACAAAAGAGTACTAACTCATACACATTAAGCCCTTGGCTTGAATTTACATGTAATACATCAAAAAGTAAAACGACAAAAGTGTGTCCGCCTCTAGCCTCCCAAGATATGTCCTTGGAGGTGGCATGCTACCTGTACCTGAAAATGATATTCCCATATAGGGTGAGCCACAGCCCAGTAGAAATACACTAAACCAACCATGAACAATGACTAAAAGATTAGCAATTGATAGATGGCCAACACTGATACATTCACATAAATTACATATTTATGTCATACGACTTATGAGTCCAAGTTACTTTTCATTTTCCCCTTTTTCAACAGATAGACATATAAGCTCTATCCACATTCTCAACAGATATGTATAAAAACTATATCCCATATTCACAGATAAGCATATAAGCTGTATCCACATTCTCAACAGATATGTATATCAACAATATCCCATATTCACAGATAAGCATATAAGCTATATCCACACTTCACAAAGATAAGCATATAAGCTCTATCTTTACTTCTCTAGACAAGCATACGAGCTGTATCTACGGAGTTCATCCCCTATCTTCTCCCAACACTATCCGGTTTAGAGGTACATCCCCTATCTTCCCCTAAACCGCGGAGTACATCCCCCATCTCCTCCTCTACACATAACGTATACAAACACATTGGTTCTATATACAATCACTCAATACATATAATTAATGTATTCTATCAACCGTCAAATTCCATGACACATTCCATTGATTAGTTTCCGTTTGCCTAATCATCATGCATTGTCTACAACAATCACGACTATCCTCCACCGATAGCCCAAAGCAATTATTTCTAAACAGAAAATAAATGCACAATGGATATTCAATCAACATTTCATTTCCTCATTTCTCACAATTAATTATCCCAATTAATCAAACAATGTAATTAGGTCATTATCCATAATTAACATTTCAATCCTTAGGTCCCATTTTCATCAATGATTCAACATTTATTCCATTTATCTATGCCAAACATGCATCTAGGTTTATTATGAATAAAACCCCAACTTTTGTAAAATTGCACAAAAGCCCCAAACTTTCACCAAATTACCAAACCAACCCCGTCATCACAAAATACTAAAATGTAAAGACAAAATCCATAGAGAGGAGTAGGATATCCCTACCTCAAATTCGGAGCCCCAAAGGAGAAGATGACAAAACCCAACGTGCTCCAAATCTCGAAATTTTCAGATTAAAATGTAGCCCTCGACGATCAACAACTTTTTTGTAAAGGCCAAAGATGAGCAAATCACTCCAACTAGATCAAAACCTAGAGAGAAGGTAGAGTTCTAGAGTGAGAGGCTCAACAATGGCATTTTTGGAAAAGTAGGAGAGAGAAGAGAAAGTGAAAAAGTGATTTGAAAAGTCAAAACACGGAACTTAAACCCAGTCGACCCGCTCGAGCGTCAAACACCCCGCTCAAGCGTCACTCACAGACTCCCGCTCGAGCGCCAACAATACCGCTCGAGCGGCGAATACACACTCCCAGAACTTTTACAGAACCAGGTCTCCGCTCGAGCTTCCAACTCCCCGCTCGAGCGGCACTTACACAACCCCGCTCGAGCGGCCAACTCCACGCTCGAGCGTCCAACACTGCACAGGAAATACTGGATGGGTGCAATTCCCGCTCGAGCGGACAGGCCAAAATCTGGGCAACTAGTTTTGGTTTCTAAACTCAACCAACCTGTAACAAACCTGCCCAACACATCCTATAACTCAAATACGAAGTAAAAAGGATGTAAACAAGATAATAATCAACTGCCAACATCCACGGACACAAGTCCGGATCACTGTACAACAAGGGTAAACCCGGGATCGCTATAGTTAAGTACTAAAAGTACGAATACGAAGAGTTTCCTTCAATATTGATACTTTTGGAGGGAAAAACACAGCCCAGATGATAATACCAGCTTTGAAATAAAATATTCGGCTTCGAAACTAGATTTTGGCGCCAAAAGTCAAATAACAACGGCTTCGAAACTACGAAGCCGGCTTCGGAGCACATTCCATACCTAATGGATGCAAGAATGCTCAAGTATTCATTTACTTCAAAGAGATTAAAGACCTATTTTAGGTTTTCTTAATAAAAGTAGTGTTCTTCGAAGCAAAACTAGAGATCCCTTAAGAATGGAAATTGGTATTCAAAACATCAAAACCAATAGTTGGTTTATATATATCCAGAAAAATTGTCTTTTCAAACTAGAACAGTGCAGCCTTCAAAAGGAGCTTCCATATTTTTGAAATTATGGACTGTTGTTCGAAGCAAAAGGATCAATTTAAAACTAATTGATCATATTAAATCATTGACCATATGCTGGTTATGATTGAAACAAGTTTTGAAGGGTAAGGTTGTTAGATTCAATGCATGGATCCTGAATAAAAATCATCGAAAACTATCAACTACATTCCATAAATTGAAAAAGTTCATGGTCGTTTTTGTTCATTTAAAACGATTGAGTCCAGGTTCGAAGGATAAGATTGCTTAGTGCGAAGCTCTAAAGTTGCTTTTAAAGACAAATGGAGACAAGATCAAACCATACCAAACAAAGAAAAGTCTTAGTGGTATTAAAGCAAAAGCAGTTACAGCGATATTTGGGTATAAACTCAAGCTCATAAAAATAGGGAATGGAATAAATAACAAGATCATGAAATTTAGTCCAACAATGATCAATGAATTTCTGTTCTTTCTTTAATCTATCCTCTATTCTTCTAATATTGGCTGCATGAGTTGATGTGCTCTCACTTCGTAAAAAAGCTCTTCAGCCTTTATTTCGAATGTTGTTTCTCTCAATCCTTGTTCCAATTCATTTATCTCTAAGTCATCCTAGTACGCATAATCTTTATTCTTGAAATCATCAAATTCTTCAATGAAGTTCTCTGCTTCGTACTGGGCATGAATTCGAAGGGACGAAAGTTGGTCTAAAGATTGTGTGGTGGCCATAGAGGTCCGATGCCAGTAGAGAAGCAACGAAAGTTGGTCCAAAAACATGTGAAGCTCTGCTTGGGCGAGGGGATTGAGAACATGACCCCGAGTTAGAATATCATAAGCCCATCGAAGGTTCTTGAAAGGGACTTCGTCCTCAAGAACATTGAATGGCAAATGAGAAAAAGCTGCGAGTAGAAGTTGAGCTTGCTTCCGCTTAGCTGGAGTAGGGGAAGATGGAGGCTTGTAAGGTGGAAATATCTTATCTGCGAAAAGGGCAAGCCTCAATCTCTCTGTCTAGCAAGGATTTAGCGGAGGGGAAGGTGTGGATGCTTTTATTTCAGGAGATGGAACAAGGGCAGAAGGAACAAGGGCATTAATATAATCGAGCCAGTTAGAAGAACAAACCTTTGCCTTCTGGGCTAAGAATGATGGATTGTACCCTTGTGCCTCTTCTAGGCGTCGGGCGGCGTGCACTATCTTTGTAGGTATGGAGGATGTATACCATGCCATAAGAAGATTCTCCTCCAAACTGCGTCGATGGTTAATGGGCACGTAGAGATAGACCACCGAGCTTCGCGCATAAGAGAGAAGCTCTAAAGGGTCAGTGAATTCGACAAAGTGATGATTGATCCGTTCCCTCAAATCACAGGCCTCAGGTTTTGACTAGCTTGTCCAGTCAGAAGCCCCAGAAGAGGAAGAAGTCGTAGCCTTGTCCCATGCAGAGGAAGAAGAACTTCCCATATCCATATTTGCAACTTTCTGAATCAAAGGATTGAGAGCAGTTTGTTCGTAGTCCAAGGGTGAGGTAGAAGAAGAACTTCCCATGTCCATATTTGTAAGTTTTTGAATCGAAGGATTAAGGGCAGTATGTTCGAAGTCCAAAGGTTGATAATCTGCAAAGGTATCCATGACCTGAATATAGAAAGGGGGGGTAAAGGTGGCTAATTAATGCATGGACGTTCTTTCGAGGAGGAACAACATCGTCATATGACTCTTCGTATGCTCGATCATTGGAGGAAAAAATTAATTTGGCCATGAAATGTATCAGTCTGTTCGAATGCTAAGGTGGTGGGGGTGTTCAAAAGGTTGAACGAGAGTTTAATTCAGATAGTGATTGACAATTGCATTTCTAGGAAAATGCAAAACCCATGCACGTTCTAAGATGTGGGAAAAAGACCTTGATCCACTAATATCACCAAGTATTGGGTATATTAGTGCGGGGGGTAATGTTGGCTACATATTTTGTACAAGCCAGTTACAATTCGACGCGTGGCAAAGTAAGGGTAGTACCGGGAGACCATTCAAATCTTCGATCCTGATCGTACACGTGGCAGTTAGTATTGGTTATTATGAGATCTGAGTAGCAGTGGATCAACAAAGAGATATAAGGTGATGTGGTATCAACGGTTACTCACATTTAAATTCAAATTTAGGAGGGAAGCCTAACTGCAAGTGATGGCGTAGTGGAGCTAATCTTGAGGCAACATGATCAGCGATCATGGGGGAGCAGTTCGATGGTTAGAAATACAGTTCGATGGTCATCTTTGAGCAGTATAAATATCAGAGAAGGCCCTAGAAAAAAGCCCCTAGACTCAGATCCAAAAAACCAGTCTTATTCTGCTTTACTTAGTTTTACATGTCCTGTTCTTTACATTCCAGTACTATAAGTTCTACACTGCACTTCATTTATAGGAGTAGTTTTCAAGTAGACTGTCGTTGTAAACCTCTACAAGGCTGAGTTTAAACCATTGTAAGTTTTTCATTCTAATGAAATGTGTAGACATCCCATTTTTGACCGCCCTTAAGACTTGGGCACCACTGATGGTTTACTTGGTGGAGAAAGGTGTGCAGGGGAAAGGTTCAGTTTCTTCGACAAGGACAGACAAATCTCAACTTCACACCCCATTTTGGACCAAAGCTATTTTTAATGGTTTTTAGACCTTAAAACCCTCTCTTTCAAAATATTTTTTGAAATAAAGTTTCTACAATGTTCCGAGGCTCACATTTTGTCAAATGATGCGCTTTTCGATAAACCGAGCAAGGACAAAGTGGAAATGAATGAAAGAGAGATGAAATCTTTGAAAAATCTTTCAAAACACCTTGTTCGGGGGTTTGGAGTTAAAGAAAAGAGGAGAAAAGAGAAGAAACCTAGCTGAGGAAGAAGTTGGGTATGAACCGCTAAGAGAGAGTCGAGCGGTTCTCGCTAAATCAGGCTTATCTGTCTATGCACTTAAAGTTAAGCTATGAGGCTACCACCGTTGGAAAGAAGACTTCTGGGGTTTCAATTTGGACACAAGAATGACTTGAAAAGGAGTTCATATGAAGGAGTTATGCCCATTTGAAGTTGGACCTACAGAGCAGATTTTTCCTACCGGCCGACCAAACAATGTGTCGACTGACCAGAACAAATAGTCGACCGACCAAATAAGTAGCAGGCCGACCATTAATAGAAGCTGACCGACCATTTTTGCTGGTCGACGACCTTCTGGTGTATTCTACAGATTGAATGGATGCCAGCTGGAGGGCATAGACTGGATCCTCCATACACGTGTATGGAGGATCTTTGCTCTTGGTTTGAAGCTTCTAAGAGAAGCTTTAGTCCCTTGACTCTATAAAGGAAGGCTCCTATAGCGATCCCGGGTTTACCCTTGTTATACCGTGATCCGGACATGTGTCCGTGGATGTTGGTAGTTGTCTATCATCTTGTTTGCATCCTTTTTACTTAGTATTTAAGTTATGGGATGTGTTGGGCAGGTTTGTTTCAGGTTGGTTGAGTTTAAAAAAAACCAAAACTAGTTGCCCAGATTTTTGGCCTGTCCGCTCGAGCGGAGGTGTTGGCGCTCGAGCAGGGAATACATCCATCCAGTATCTTGTTGTGCAGTGTTGTGAGCTCGAGCGTAGGGTTGGGAGCTCGAGCGGAGTCTTGGTTCTGCGAAAGTGCTGGGCGAGTGCATTCTGCGCTCGAGCGGACGGTTGGCCGCTCGAGCGGAAGTCTGTGAGTGGCCGCTCGAGCGGGGTGTTTTACGCTCGAGCGGAGACCTGGGTTAAAGTCCCGAATTTGTGACTCTTTAAATCACTTTTTCACTTTCTCTTCTCTCTCTTACTTTTCCAAAAACACCATTGTTGAGTCTTTCTCTCTAGATACTACCTTCTCTCTAGGTTTTGATCTAGTAGGAGTGATTTGCTCACCTTTGGCCTTTACAAAAAGGTTGTTGATCGTCGAGTGCTACATTTTAATCTGAAAATCACGAGTTTTGGAGCACGTTGGGTTTTGTAGTCTTCTCCTTTGGGACTCCGAATTTGAGGTAGGGATAACCTACTCCTCTCTATGGGTTTTGTCTTTAAATTTTGGTATTTTGAGATGTTGGGCTTGGTTTGGTAATTTTGTGAAAGTTTGGGGCTTTTGTGTAATTTTACAAAAGTTGGGGTTTTATTCATAATAAACCTAGTTGCATGTTTGGCATAGAGAAATGGAATGAATGTTAAATCATTGATGAAAATGGGACCTAAGGGTTGAAATGGTAATTATGGAAAATGGCCTAATTACATTGTTTAATTAATTGGGATAATTAATTGGTGAGAAATGAGGAAATGAAATGTTGATTGAATATCCATTTGTGCATTTATTTTCTGTTTTAGAAATAACTGCTTTGGGCTATCGGTGGAGGATAGTCGAGATTGTTGTAGACAATGCATGATGATTAGGTAAACAGAAACTAATCAATGGAATGTGTCATGGAACTTGACGGCTGATAGAATACATTAATTGTGTGTATTGTGTGATTGTATATAGGACCAATGTGTTTATATACGTTATGTGTAGAGGAGGAGATAGGGAATGTACTCCGCGGTTTAGGGGAAGATAGGGGATGTACCTCTAAACCGGATAGGTATTGGGAGGAGATAGGGGATGAACTCCGTAGACAGAGCTCATATGCTTGTCTAGAGAAGTGAAGATAGAGCTCATATGCTTATCTTTGTGAAGTGTGGATACAGCTTGTATGCTTATCTGTGGATATTGTTGATATACATATCTGTTGTAGAATGTGGATACAGCTTATATGCTTATCTGAGGATATTGTTGTTATACATATCTGTTGAGAATGTGGATATAGTTTTTATGCTTATCTGAATATGAGATATAGTTTTTATACATATCTGTGGAAATGATGATAGAGCTAGTATGCTTATCTGTTGTTAAAGGGAAAATGAAAAGTAATTGGGACTTGTAAGTCGTTGACATAAACATGTTATTTATGTGATTGTATCAGTGTTGACCAACTATCAATTGCTAATGTTTTAGTCATTGTCCATGGTTGGTTTAGTGTATTTCTACTGGGCTGTGGCTCACCCTATATGGGAATATCATTTTCAGGTACAGGAAGCATGCCACCTCCAAGGACATAGCTGGGAGGCTAGTGGCGGGCATAGTTTTGTCGTTTTACTTTTGATGTATTACATGTAATTTCAAGCCAAGGGCTTAATGTGTAAACGAGTTAGAACTCTTTGTTGTAACCAAGTGTTAACTTGGAAAGCTGTAAGCCCGTAGGGCATTTTGTTATGAGGTTAACATGTAATACTTATGTCTTGGAATTCTAATGAATGAAAGGGATGCGGTTAGTTTAAATGTAAATGCATGTCTTATCTGATGGGTTTATTGTTTTTATTTTAAGGGCGTTACAACTTGGTATCAGAGCGTACCGGGTTCGAATACTTTGGGTACGTGGGAAGTGATTAGTATCACAATGGGTTTGTCTCGCTTGATAGAGACTTAGATGTAGTATCATAGGCTATGTGCTTAAGTGATAACATGCTTATGTGACTATGTGGGTATGGGATTTAATTTCTGGGATGTTGATTGGATCCTTGAGTTTCTGGGAGTCTTGTTGGAAAGGCACTTGATCAATGCTGTTTCTAACCGGAACTCTAGTAACGCCTCGGGACTATCATTATCCGGAAATGAAGTTCGTAAGTGCTTATGTGTTTATGTGCTTATGTGGAGTGAATTACAGTTGTCCATGCATTAGGACGTGAGTGTTTAGTTTCGGCACATTTATGAATGTGCTAACGTTCTGTGTTGCCTTTATTAGGATGTCAGGACGAGGAAGAGGTGCTAGGCGTGGTAGACCTGCGAGGCAGGAAGTACCGTTACAGGGTGAGATTCCGGCAGTGCAGGAGGGAGTTGGGCAGGCCAATGTGGCCGAGCCAGTGGGTCAGCAGGCTATGGGTGCCTTGGCCAGAGAGATAGTAGGAGCTTTGGGCATTCTTAGAGCTGGGAATCAGGCAGCTGAGACAGGGCCTTCCTTCTTGAAGAGGGAGTTCTTCCGGTGTAATCCGGACGAGTTTATCGGGGATCCTAAAGAGCCGCTTAAGGCAGATGAATGGCTCGAACAGACAACGAAGACGTTTGAGATGCTTGGCATCGAGGACGGAGCACTGAAAGTGACCTTGGCATCCTTCCAACTGAAGGGAGATGCGGGTCAATGGTGGAAGTACGAGAAAGCTCGTGTTGGTGGTACTTGGGAGGCGTTTGTGAATGCTTTTCAGGAGAGGTTTTTATCAGCAGCAGCTAGGGAAAAGCTGAGGGATCAGTTTAGCCGGCTTAATCAGCAGGGCTTGTCGGTGGCCGAGTTTGAGGCTACTTTTACCAGTCTGTCTAGGTTTGCACCTGAACTGGTGGCGTCTGAGGAACGCCGTTGCTATGAGTTTGAGCGGAAGTTGAGGCGGGGCCTCAAGTTGAGAATTGGAGGGTCTTATATTCGAGAGTATAGACACCTAGTGGACGCTGCAGCTCATATGGAGCTTATGATGCAGGAGGAGGATGAGGGCCAGAGAGGCTCCAAGAGGAGCCAGGATAGTCAGGGTGATGGCAGGAGACAGAAGGGTTATAACCCTCAGCAGTCTCAGGGTGCAGTCTCTAGATCGACCTTTCCAGTGCCGAGTGTAGGCTCGGGGAGAGGCAGTCAGGGGGAATTCACTTGTTACAAGTGTGGCCAGTTGGGTCACAAGGTTTCAGTTTGCCCGCAGAAGGGTGGGGGTCAGAAAGCTGCTTCTTCTTCAGCTAGACCGCAGAGTCAAAGTTTGGGCAGGGGGCAGCTCTTGACTTGTTATCAGTGTGGACAACCTGGGCACATGAAGAGGTTTTGCCCACAGTTGAGTGCCACTTCGGGAGCGTCAGGTTCTAGGCAGACGCAGGGTTTTCAGCCAGCTCAGTCTGTGCAGGCCTCGAGGGCCAATCCGGGAGTTTCGTCATCCCAGTCTGTGCAGCAGTCTTTTGCTCCGAGGGGTGAGCAGGTAGACCAGGGGCCTACGGGGCGCGTGTATGCTGTTACCGCGCAGGATTTAGTACCGGCTCCATCAGTAGTGAGAGGTACTTTTCTGTTTTGCAACTCAGTTGCTAATGTGTTGATAGACACGGGTGCATCTCATTCTTTTGTATCTGCTGCATTTGCATCTGTTTTGGAATTGGAGTTAGCACAGTTAGCATCTCCTATTTGTGTGGTATCGCCTTTGGGTGGTGAGTTGATCCTGAAACAGGGTGTTAGAGGATGTGATATAGAGGTCGCCGATTATAGGCTTCCTTTTCCGTTTGTTGTCATGCCCATGAAGGGTTTTGATGTTATTTTGGGTATGGACTGGTTATCGTCATACCGGGCTGTTATTGATTGCTACCGCCAGAGGGTCACGTTATGTACCTTGAGCGGGGAGTGGTTCCATTTCTTGGGAGACCGGGTTGGTAGTGTTTTGCCACCGGGGTATGATTCGCGAGGGCGAAGTGAGTTTAGTGGTCTACTTGCTAGCTTTGAGAGTGGTGAGAGTGGTGAGACCCAGGTTGTGTTACCGAGGGTGGTTTGTGAGTATTCGGATGTCTTTCCCGAAGATCTTGTTAGTTTGCCACCTCACCGAGAGATAGAGTTCTCTATTGATTTAGTGCCTGGTACGGCGCCGATTTCTATGGCACCTTACCGTTTTACTCCAGCAGAGTTGGTTGAGTTGAAAGTTCAGCTCCAGGAATTGCTCGATAAGGGCTTTGTTCGCCCTAGTGTTTCACCGTGGGGAGCGCCGGCCCTCTTTGTTAAAAAGAAAGATGGTGCCTTAAGATTGTGTATTGACTACAGGAAGTTGAATCGGGCTACGGTTAAAAATAAGTACCCTATGCCCCGTATAGATGATTTGTTTGACCAGTTGAAGGGTTCCCGTTGTTTCTCTAAGATAGATTTGAGATCGGGTTACCATCAGTTGAGGGTCAGGGATGAGGATATTCCGAAAACGGCATTCCGTACGCGGTATGGCCATTATGAGTTTCTGGTGATGCCATTTGGGCTTACCAATGCACCGGCAGTCTTTATGGACTTGATGAACCGGATTTTCCGGGAGTTCTTAGATCGATTTGTGGTTGTCTTTGTGGACGACATCCTTATCTATTCGTCTTCTGAGGAGGAGCACGAGGCACACTTGAGAGTGGTGCTTGAGCTACTTAGAACCCATAGGCTGTATGCCAAGTTTGGGAAGTGTGAGTTTTGGCTGAGGGAAGTCAAATTCTTAGGCCACGTGGTATCTGGGGAAGGGGTGTCTGTTGATACATCCAAGGTTGAGGCAGTGCAAGATTGGGCACAGCCTAAGAGTGTGTTTGAGATCCGCAGTTTTCTGGGATTGGCTGGGTATTACCGTCGGTTTGTGAAAGATTTCTCCAGGTTAGCGTCACCGTTGACTAGGCTGACTCAGAAGGGAGTCAAGTTTGTGTGGAGTGAGACTTGTGAAAGGTCATTCCAAGAGTTGAAAGTTAGATTGACCACCGCTCCGGTGTTGATTATTCCGGAGAGAGGGTTGGGTTATGCGGTTTATTGTGATGCCTCACGAGAGGGTTTAGGTTGTGTGTTGATGCAAGAGGGGAAAGTGGTAGCTTATGGCTCACGTCAGTTGAAAATACACGAGAAGAATTACCCCACACACGACCTAGAGTTAGCAGCTGTGATCTTTGCCTTGAAAATCTGGAGGCACTACCTTTACGGTGAGAGGTTCGAGGTATTCTCGGATCACAAGAGTTTGAAGTATCTGTTTACACAGAGAGACTTGAATCTGAGGCAGAGGAGATGGATGGAGTTCATCGAGGATTATGATTTTGAGTTGCATTATCATCCGGGAAAGGCCAATGTTGTGGCCGATGCCCTTAGTAGGAAAACCATTAGTGATGTAGCTTGTATAGCCATCCGGGAATGGGTGATGTTGGGAGCACTTGGCGAGTTTGATTTGCTATTGAGCGAATCTGTTGAGGCTGCGGCCTTGTTTTCTGTTGTTCCGCAGCCTACACTTGTGATTAGAGTGTTGTGATTAGAGTGTTAGAGGCACAGAGAGGTGACCTTGAGGTAGAATCCCTCCGAGAGAAGATCTCCAGTGGGAAAGTTGAGAAGGGTTTGACGGTGTATCCCGACCTGAGTGTGAGATACCGAGACCGTTTGTTTGTACCGGAGTCTTGCCGAGAGGAAGTACTCCGAGAGTTTCATCATTCGCGCCTTGCGGTGCATCCGGGAGGTACTAAGATGTATCAGGATTTGGGTCGCCAGTTTTGGTGGCGGGGTATGAAAAGAGATGTGGCTGTTTTCGTATCGAAGTGCCTTACTTGCCAGCAAGTGAAGGCCGAGCATCAGAGGCCAGCGGGTTTGTTGCAACCCTTGCCTATTGCCGAGTGGAAGTGGGAGCATGTCACTATGGACTTCGTTGTAGGTCTTCCGAGGACTCAGCGGGGTAGTGATGCTATTTGGGTGGTTGTAGACCGGTTGACTAAGTCGGCGCACTTTATTCCTATGCGCGTGAGAGATTCGGTAGATCATCTTGCCGACCTGTATATTCGGGACGTAGTGAGATTGCACGGGGTCCCAGTGACGATCGTCTCAGATAGAGATCCTCGTTTTACTGCTAGGTTGTGGCAGAGTTTGCAGAGTGCCTTGGGCACTAAGTTGACCTTTAGTACGGCTTATCATCCTCAGACTGACGGGCAGTCCGAGCGTACTATTCAGATCCTCGAGGATATGCTTCGGGGTTGTGTCCTGGATTTCAGTGGGACGTGGGAGAGGCACTTGCCATTGGTAGAGTTTGCCTACAACAACAGTTTTCAGTCTAGCATCGGTATGGCACCGTTTGAGGCCTTGTATGGCCGACCGTGTAGATCTCCAGTGTGTTGGGCCGAGGTGGGTGATGCACCTTTGTTGGGTCCGGAGTTGGTTAGGGAGACGACGGAGAAAGTTGAGATTATCCGTAGGAGGCTTGTTACAGCCCAGAGTCGACAAAAGAGTTATGCCGACCGTAGGAGGAGGCCTTTGGCGTTTGAGGTAGGTGATCATGTCTTTATGAAAATATCACCTAGACGAGGCCTGATGAGGTTTGGGAAGAGTGGGAAATTATCCCCTCGGTTTATAGGTCCTTTTGAGATCCTTGAGAGGATAGGTGAGGTTGCTTATCGGTTAGCCTTACCGCCGCAGTTGTCCGGGGTGCATGACGTGTTTCATGCGAGTATGCTTCGGAAGTATGAGCCAGATCCATCACATGTGCTGGATTGGACCGATTTAGAGGTAGATGAGGATGCCTCGTATGAGGAGAGACCGGTTCGGGTCTTGGATAGGCGGGATCAGGTCCTGCGTGGTAAGACCATTCCTTTGGTGAAAGTCTTGTGGAAACATCACGGAGTGGAGGAAGCCACTTGGGAACGTGAGTTGGAAGTCCGTGAGAAATATCCGGACTTGTTTGTTGATGTGTGATCTTGTATTTAAATTTTCCGTTTTGTTGAACTTAAGAGCTTTTATATATGTCTTAAGTTGTGAAACATTGAAAATGTTTGGTTTATGGAAAGTATGTTTTGGAACTTGCCTCATATGGAAGTTGAATGTAACATTATATCTGTTGAATATATTGTTGAAATTGGAAGGATAGTGCATAATGTTGATGCATGTTGAAAGTACATATGTTGTTTACATATTGTGATTTGTCTCTTGTTTAAGGGATGGGATGACCGGTAATGGGTCGAATTGTTGACTGTTCAAGTGTAACACTGTTTAAAATGGAGGAAAGCTTGTTTTGCAACTTGTGCTTAATTTCGGGGGCGAAATTCTTTAAAGGGGGGAGGTTATAGCGATCCCGGGTTTACCCTTGTTATACCGTGATCCGGACATGTGTCCGTGGATGTTGGTAGTTGTCTATCATCTTGTTTGCATCCTTTTTACTTAGTATTTGAGTCATGGGATGTGTTGGGCAGGTTTGTTTCAGGTTGGTTGAGTTTAAAAAAAACCAAAACTAGTTGCCCAGATTTCTGGCCTGTCCGCTCGAGCGGAGGTGTTGGCGCTCGAGCAGGGAATACATCCATCCAGTATCTTGTTGTGCAGTGTTGTGAGCTCGAGCGTAGGGTTGGGAGCTCGAGCGGAGTCCTGGTTCTGCGAAAGTGCTGGGCGAGTGCATTCTGCGCTCGAGCGGACGGTTGGCCGCTCGAGCGGAAGTCTGTGAGTGGCCGCTCGAGCGGGGTGTTTTACGCTCGAGCGGAGACCTGGGTTAAAGTCCCGAATTTGTGACTCTTTAAATCACTTTTTCACTTTCTCTTCTCTCTCTTACTTTTCCAAAAACACCATTGTTGAGTCTTTCTCTCTAGATACTACCTTCTCTCTAGGTTTTGATCTAGTAGGAGTGATTTGCTCACCTTTGGCCTTTACAAAAAGGTTGTTGATCGTCGAGGGCTACATTTTAATCTGAAAATCACGGGTTTTGGAGCACGTTGGGTTTTGTAGTCTTCTCCTTTGGGACTCCGAATTTGAGGTAGGGATAACCTACTCCTCTCTATGGGTTTTGTCTTTAAATTTTGGTATTTTGAGATGTTGGGCTTGGTTTGGTAATTTTGTGAAAGTTTGGGGCTTTTGTGTAATTTTACAAAAGTTGGGGTTTTATTCATAATAAACCTAGTTGCATGTTTGGCATAGAGAAATGGAATGAATGTTAAATCATTGATGAAAATGGGACCTAAGGGTTGAAATGGTAATTATGGAAAATGGCCTAATTACATTGTTTAATTAATTGGGATAATTAATTGGTGAGAAATGAGGAAATGAAATGTTGATTGAATATCCATTTGTGCATTTATTTTCTGTTTTAGAAATAACTGCTTTGGGCTATCGGTGGAGGATAGTCGAGATTGTTGTAGACAATGCATGATGATTAGGTAAACGGAAACTAATCAATGGAATGTGTCATGGAACTTGACGGCTGATAGAATACATTAATTGTGTGTATTGTGTGATTGTATATAGGACCAATGTGTTTATATACGTTATGTGTAGAGGAGGAGATAGGGGATGTACTCCGCGGTTTAGGGGAAGATAGGGGATGTACCTCTAAACCGGATAGGTATTGGGAGGAGATAGGGGATGAACTCCGTAGACAGAGCTCATATGCTTGTCTAGAGAAGTGAAGATAGAGCTCATATGCTTATCTTTGTGAAGTGTGGATACAGCTTGTATGCTTATCTGTGGATATTGTTGATATACATATCTGTTGTAGAATGTGGATACAGCTTATATGCTTATCTGAGGATATTGTTGTTATACATATCTGTTGAGAATGTGGATATAGTTTTTATGCTTATCTGAATGTGAGATATAGTTTTTATACATATCTGTGGAAATGATGATAGAGCTAGTATGCTTATCTGTTGTTAAAGGGAAAATGAAAAGTAATTGGGACTTGTAAGTCGTTGACATAAACATGTTATTTATGTGATTGTATCAGTGTTGACCAACTATCAATTGCTAATGTTTTAGTCATTGTCCATGGTTGGTTTAGTGTATTTCTACTGGGCTGTGGCTCACCCTATATGGGAATATCATTTTCAGGTACAGGAAGCATGCCACCTCCAAGGACATAGCTGGGAGGCTAGTGGCGGGCATAGTTTTGTCGTTTTACTTTTGATGTATTACATGTAATTTCAAGCCAAGGGCTCAATGTGTAAACGAGTTAGAACTCTTTGTTGTAACCAAGTGTTAACTTGGAAAGCTGTAAGCCCGTAGGGCATTTTGTTATGAGGTTAACATGTAATACTTATGTCTTGGAATTCTAATGAATGAAAGGGATGCGGTTAGTTTAAATGTAAATGCATGTCTTATCTGATGGGTTTATTGTTTTTATTTTAAGGGCGTTACAGCTCCCCTCTCCTTATACCAGGTTCAGAACTTGGTTAGGGCATATACACATATATCCCTCTTTGTCTCTCTATATCTCCTCCATTTTAGCTTCAAAGTGTAAGGTTCTTGGCACCATTACCCTACACCTCATAACCTAACCTCTCCATCATCCATCCAAGAATCTTAGAGCTTATTTTCAGAGGCTAACGGACTGGTTTTTGGGACTAAAGGCTGCTGGAGTTCTTGGCTACAAGGGCAACACACTCACCTCCCTTTTTAAGGCTTATCTTGCTTCATAGCTTAGCCATACTTGAAAGCATTTTCGAGCTTTGTCATAAACTGGAAAAGGTCTTATTTTGAGCTTCTCTTAAAGTTTGTTTCAGGACATTTTTCTGTTAGAGGTCATCTACCCCCTTGTATGCTTCATCTTTCTTTTAAGACTTTATTTTGATCCATATCTTAGCCATACTTGCAAGCATATTTGAGTTTTTTCATAAACTGAAAAGAGTTTGTATTTTCATGCTTAACATGTTTGTTTAAGGTTATTTTAGTGTTAGGGGTCGTTCACCCCCTTTTAGGCCTTGTTTGGCCTCATTTTGAGCCTTATTGGTTGAGCTTTGGAACTTTCATATATTGGACTTCTCACCACTAAAATCCAAAGGTTTTTCAGTGGTGATGAAGTGGTTTTGAGGTCTTGTATAGGGGAGGGACACCCCTCTCCCTTTATTGTCTCATTTGCATGTGTTTTGGCCCATAAGGGTAGCATGTATGCCTAGCTTTGTTTGGCTTCATTTCAGAGGTTATTTGGTGTTTATTTAGCATGTTTTACCTCTGTCCCATGTTGGTTTGTTGACCCCTTGCATGCATAATACACTTGCCTTGTATTCCTCCATTTTGCCTAGAAATACATCTTGCCTTTGGACCATCATGCTTGCATGCTTTGGCTTAGCTTTGTGAAGGTTTTGGTCATGATTTAACATGCTTAAGGTCTGTCTTGAGTCTTTGGAGCCATGCTTGCCATGCTTTATATAGCCTCTTCGTATTCTAGCTTGTTGGCTTCGGGTGTGTGAGTCGTTAGCATGCCTCATTTGGTCAATTTCAGTGATTTGGAATCATTTGTCATGCCATTTCAGTTCATGTTTTATGCCTACATGCTTGCATTTGTTACCCTTTTAATGCCTTGAAGAGTTGTGGTCTTATGCTCTATGTTTGGGCTTTGGTGTATGTCTCTTTGTTTAAGTCATTTGGGATGCCATTTATGTGGGTTTTGGGGCTTATTCTAACATACCATAGCTCTGATTTTTGTTGGTCTAATGCCCATGTTTGTCTCTTTTATGGATGCTTAGAGTTGCCTCTTTCATGCCTTAGGTAATGGGCCTTGGGGCATGCATGCTTGCATATGTGATTTGTGCTCCTGTTGCATCATTTTGGCCATTGTTATGGACAAGGCTGAGGTCTGTCCACCTATAGTGTAAGACCATGGGTCATGCATTTGCATTTTGTTGTATGCTCATTACATTGCATGGTTGTTGCATCCTTGTAGTTAGTGCATTGTTGCATGCCTATCACTTTGCATAATAGCCTATCTAGGTTGCGTTGTAGTGTTGCATACTTGTCATATTGCCATGGTGTTTGCATGATATGTTACATTACTCATGTTGCATTGCATTAATTACATGTTTTCGCATTGCATTTTGCATACATGCATTGCATTATGTTTGGTTTGGGGTGTCAAACCAAACATGAGGAATGAGGTGTGTTTGTACTTAAAGTGACGAAACACGTCTCACTCCTCGGTCGCCGACGCCATTGATCTCAACATGATAGGGCGTGAGGCATCCATTTGCTTTGTTGCATGCATTTACATTGATTTACAAACTTGGTGCCTTTGGCCATCATGCATCGAAATGCGTGATTGGTGGCTCGAGAACCGAGGCCCACACTCCCTTGAGTCCACAACATGATAAGGAGAGTGGACATGCACATATTGTCTTGAAAATTCCATACCATGCCTTGTCTGTCCTCTGTTGCTGTCAAACCAGTATTCTGCAAGCATAAATGGCCGGCTGACCACTTAAAGTGCCGACCGACCATCAGTGTCCAGCCGATGGCCCAATCTTTGGCCGATAAGAACATTCTCACGGCCGGTAATACTCTATCGTGGCCGGTGGCATTCCACAACACTCAGGGAGTGATCTAGAAGGGTCTTGGAAATTTTTATGAACTTCAGAGGAGCAAGGCAGTGTAAACAGAGGCAACAGTGGCATGGTACCGGGTTTCCGAGCAAGGCGAGTCAAGTATGCATCATCCACGCATTCCGAGGCAGAGCTGTGGCGGTTTCTTTAATTTTATATTTAGGCTGTTTCTGTAATTAATTTGTTGATTAATTAGAAGTTTTGTAATTAATTAATTAGTTAGTCGGCTAGTTAATTAGTTAAATCTGTATTATTTATTCGGATCCTCCAAGCAAAGAAACAATTGTAATAAGTGTGCGTGAGTGTGTGTATGTTTTCCAACCCCAAGTCTTTCTCCCTTTTATTTACTAGCTTATAATGGTTAGATTAGGGCATGTTTAAATTAGCATACTTATGTTCGCATGTTTGCATTCATTCATCCGCTTTGCATGCACCGGGCTCGGCGCATCATACTAACTGCATTTGTATTTCAATTCTAAATTGAATACGTGTTAGCTGTAGCATCATCATATGCCATCTTAGAATAGCCGAGCCTATTGTAGTTGCATCTTGCATGTGTTGCATTAGCCATCTTAATATGAACTAGGATCATGTATTTGATTACTAACTAGTTTCTATTTTGGCTTGGAGTACTAGGTAAGCATTTACGCTTTAGCATCTTGCATGTTTGTGAATGTTAACATGACAACATGCTTGCCATGAAGCTAATTGGTTATGTGATATAACTGCCTGAATGCCTGTGGGTGAATGTTGGATTGCTTGAATTGGAACAATCCATTGGAATCTGTGTTTTAGTCTATTCGCGAGTAGCAAACTTCAAACCATTTCCAAACAAACGAATGCGCAATGCTTTGTTCTGAATTAGGCGATCTAGTCTATACTTGTTTGCTGTGCGCATAACATAGTAAATCTAGGCTAATAACCGGAATAAGAACGCATAATGTTTTCAAAATAAGATATCATGGTTAGTAGAGGTCGATCTTTGGATCGGGCGAGAGGGGGTGCTCATAGCTGACCTTCCCCAATCTACCCAAGTTCCCAAGCCGAGGCAACTTTAGTGATGACGGACACGTGGCCTTAGGCAAACGAGTCAGGGTTTTCCTAAATTCCCAAAAAATAAAATATTTAGGTGGCGACTCTGTATCTGGCAAAGCAGTCCATGTTTGGCACTTCTTTTCTAAAAATCTGTTTTTCAAAACGATTTGTCAGATTTGGACTCTTTGGTTCAGATTAAGAACCATGACGATTTGAGAGTCGGAATTGTAGTGAGCCCAAAAACGAACAGAACGGGATTCATCCTCCCAGGGCGTTCGGGAACGTCTACAAAATGCTTCAGTTGTTCTTTATATGATTGGTATTTTGTTTAATTCTCCTTAATCAAGCCACCGGTAAAAGTCATCTTCATTGAGGCTGAGAGAACTAAAACACAATTGTCTAATAATTGGTTGGCAATTAAATTTCTGTAAGGACTGATTGATCCTTGCTGACACGCTTGCAATTACAATAATAACCTTCGAAGCCAAAAAGCCAACATATATATATATATATATATATAATTTTTGTCATTCTTTTATATTTTAAATTGGAAAGTTAATGGTCAGATTGGAATTCATTGAACATTTCTTTCTTATTGTAGGATTTGTTTAGTTGATTTCACCCCCCACCCTATTATAGGGTTTTTTTATTGAGTTGATAGTGTTAAATTTATTAATCATAAATTCAGTTGTGTTGTTGATGGTGGATTTCTAAGTTATATTAATGTAAGAGAAATGTTTGGGACCCTTTTAAGGATGATCCTTACACTCCCAAAGTAATCCTGACCCTCCATGTATGTGTAGGATCCACTCATATATGCATGGGGTCCACGTTATGAATGGTCCAGATTTATGGGATCTTGTAGGAGTGGGGGTCTCAATCATTGCTCTTGATGTAATTCTCATAATAATTGTAATATTGAATTTCAATATATAAAAACAACAACGCCCAATTAGTATACATTAATGTGTGTTCGGGAAGAAAAAAATTAAATATATAATACATCTAACCTTTAGCGTAGTACACAAAGTGATTGTCCCGTGACTTAAACTTATAATGGACAAAAAAAATGTTTTAATATATTAGGTCAAAGTTTTACCATTGAATCTCAATATATAATGGACCAAAAAAAAGAGTGTATAAATTTAATAATATCTCGTTATTTATTGTGATATATATATTTTTTTTAACGATATGAGAAATATATACACCATCTATCTTAAATTTCTGATTTCACTAAATATAGTTATATTTCATTTATATTTAAACTACTTTTCTTATTTTTTTTCAAATATCCATTCAAATCTATAAATCTAAACCGGAGTGTTGAAGCATTTTGAAGAGGTCTGAGGCACCGTTTGCTCTAGATGAAATGATTTGATCACAAAGTAGTTACACTCATCATTAGCCTTGAAATTAATACAATTAAATTAAAAAGTGATCCTCCCTCAGCCTTATCATACACAAAGTACTTCTAGAAACACCAAACGATTATACATAAAATTATGGATTATTTTAATACGATGGTTAAAAATTAATTTTTTAACTTTTTATATATTTTTAAAAAAAATATGTAAAAAATATGAGAGATAATATAACTCAAAATGACTTAAAAACTAAAAGATGGCTTTTAAACATCTTTCCAAAATAAGCTTATATATAAATGAATTAAAAAAAATAAAAAAAAATAAATCTCACTAATAAATTGTAAAATAAATTATATTAATAATCCTTACATTTTATTCCTTATGTCATTTTTAAATCTTTGAGATATATTTCTTTAACTAATTAACTTGAAATTATAACAGTTAATGATGTCTCATTTGAGTAATTATTCTTTTTTTATTGTCATTGATCCTCTATCACTAAATTCTAATAATTTGTCTCAAAATATTTATAAATATTATATTATATAAGATTTTTTAAAAAGATAGTCACAAAATATAATTCAACTGATTCTTTTTCTTTTAGATGGGCAACTGATTCTTTTGTTGAGTCTCTACTTACCCATAAGAATTTATTTCTCAAGAATATATATTAAATATATATATTTTTAAATGTATTAAGAAGAAGATTTATTGCGTCATAAATCGAGTGATAAATGACGTCAGTTTTACAGCCGACCGTAGTTTGTCTGTGGTTTATGCACGTGGTCAGTCACTAGACATTCCTTCCAGGAAGGAAGACTGATCCTGAGCTCAGGTTTTCACCCGCGGAAAATGTTCTGTAGTTTTAATTTTGAAAAAAGATTGAAACTCTAAATTAAAAATTTTAATAGTTTTAATTGGGATGTAGATTTCATATGATGTAACGTTTTGATTTTGGTTTTTTTTTTTTTTAATTTTTCACATCATTAGTATTCTTTTAGAACTCTCAAATTAGAGAGATGTATCATTTCTATTTAATTTTAGGTTCCCAATCATAAGTCATATAATTAAAAAATTTATTTAAATATAAAAATTATTCAATAAGTATTTAGGAATGTATTATTACTGCTCACTAATCTTTAAAGTTGGATTTTTCTCATTTTTATTTTTTATGTTTTAAGTTTTTGTTCAGTTTATTCTTAAAATTAATTTTTGTTCGAAATTAAGTAAAAATATTATAATAATTGTCCCATAACATAAAAAAAATATATTATTATATTAAGATTTGACTTTGTGTCAAAAGTATGAATTATATATAAAATATTTTTATGTCATATGATTGTTAATTTGTCATTTTTTGTTTACTTTTTAACAGAAGTTAGCTTTAAAAGTAAACTAAGGAAAACTTCAAATATGAAGGATCAAAATGAGAAAAAAAAATTTAAAGATCAAAATAAAAAAGTGACCAAACACAATGAAGACAAACTGTAATTTATCCAATATATTATATATAAATGAGCCTGAAAGTGGTTTTGGGTCATATTCATAAATATGAAGACCCAAGAAAAGAAAAGAAAAAAGTAATCCGAAATAACCAACTCTTTATAACTATTGGTATTTTTTACAAATAAAAAAATAAAAAATCATGAGGGGGTCGATTTCAGTAATCGAATATTTCAATAATTTTAGGAGTGCTACCTAGGAAAACCATGTATTATGGAATATATATGAGATGGATATTGCAGCATGGATGTTAATTAAGTGATACACTTAAATAGAAACTAATAAAACATGGATCAAAGCCAAAGACACTTCCATTCACCAAATCAACCAAAAGGGTTCATACATATAATATAGAAGATATATATATATATATATATATAGAAATGAAAAGTACAGTTGCATCAGTAAATAAGAGGTTGAGTACATATATATGGGTATAGTTGATGTTAGTGAAATATTACAATGATATATGGATGTCATGGGGTGTATTGGATTGGAATGGAAATCAATTTGAGTAGTGATGGTTGTTTTTGGAAGTAAGAGAATCGATAACAAGTTGAGCCATCATCTCCTTCACCGACTTCCTGGGTACTGGAATCACGATTCCACTCTTCGGTTTGAAACGCCGTTTGGAATCGGTGTGTTCTCGATCCTCTCCTCCACTACAATTCTCCTCTTCTAGCTTGCACTTGATTTTCTCTCTCTTATTTGCCATCTCTCTCTCTCTCTCTCTCTCTCTCTCTCTCTCTCTCTCTCTCTGAAGTGAGAGTTGTGTTGTGCTGTGTTGAGTTTTCTTGGGATGGAGAGGAACAGATGAGGATATATTTATACAGAGTGTTGGGGTTTCTTTGCCTCTCTCTTTGAAAGTATCTATGCAGTGCCAGTGTGTGAACCCAAATTTGAATACCCACCCGTGTGTGTGTGTGTATGTCTAAATTTTAGTTAAATTAATAGTTACCATCCCACTCTGAGTGTATAATTCAGGTGTGTGAGGATGTTGTGTAATGCAGTGGGTGTGGGTGTATCTTAGGTGGCTGAATGTGAAATAAATCTCCTGGATTCTATCCATTGACAATAAACTCGGGATTGGATTCTATGTCCATTCTATAGAGAGTCTATTATTTGGTTAAAAATTTATTGGTTAGATTAAAAGTTCAACCGAATTTCATATCCTTCATATATGGGATTGTTGTACCCTATGAGAGAGGGGGGATATAAATAATGGGATAACAATTCCATAAGATCAACTTATAAAAAAATCACTTTTACTTCCAAGTACATATATCTTAATTTTTATTTTTTGTCAAATGATGAGAAAAAAATTCAAAATTTTTTTTTCTTCAAATGGCGGGATAAAGATTAAATTTCTTTTTTCACTATTACATAGACAAATTATTTAGCTTTATTATGTATTATACTTACTAAAATAAAATTTAAAAATCTCAACTAAAAATAAATAATTTTTTTTAATTTTTTTAAAAGTTCTACCTAATAAATAAAATAAAATTTATAAGTCAGATTTAAGTCTCGTTTGGAGAGTAACTATTTTAGTCAAAAAGTTAAAAAGTCATTATAAGATGTCACAATACTCTCTCTACTTTTCTGTACATCTTTTCGTAAAAAGTCAAAAAGTTACTAAAATAGTTTATTCCCAACGAGGTCTAGTATTGCTATTATTTAGTAATACAAAAGGGCAAAGTAGCCTTTTTAACATTTATCATTCTTCATAATATACTAAACAAACATAAGATTCAATAAATTAGTCATTTCTTGATATCTAGAGGATGTTTGTAATGATCTAAATAAGTATACTTTTTGAATTTTTATTAAAAGATAAAAAAAAATAGAGAAGTGATGTGACTCAAAAAAATAAAAAATAAATAAATAATTCACTTTTGTAGAAGATGTCAAATAGTATCTCCTGACTAAACAAATATGCGATATACATTTTTTCTAACCAAATAGTCAAGTCTCTTTTGAAAACTAGGTTAAAAGTTACTTATTGACTTTTTGATTTTTTTTGTCACATCACTTTTTTTATTTTTTCACATGTTCTTTCAAAAAAAAATTAAAAAATTAACTTATAATATACTTTTCAAAATAAGCCCCCAATCTCACATTATCTAATCCATCTAACCAAACATGACTTTTGGATTGGACTCCCTCCCGTCACCATCTAGGACACACCATCATAGTTGCCATAATAATTTTGAGTGACTTCAATTACTAGACAATTATCTTTTTAGAAACATAAATTTTGTATAAGAGCAATTTGAATGCAGAACACTATCCCCCATGTGGCCTTTTTTTTTGTTTAATTGATAAAAAATTAATTATATATATAAAATAACTATATAAAATTAGACAATTATAATCTAACCATGCATATCTATAAACCCAGCTATCACCACAAAAAAATGACCTGGTCCAACCCAATTATCATTAAAGAAACTACTAAACCCAACAATCACTCAAGACAACTTTCATAATACGAAATAAATAATTAAAAGGTATCATACTGCATAGAATTTGAACGTGCAATTTTACACCACAATGTGGGGTTTGAAAAATGTCATGTCATCTTATTCTTTCCATAATTTTAATCCACGACGCTTAACATAACAGTAAAATTATATAACAATTGGACCGTGGGACACCCTCTAGATTTTGTACAATTGACTCCCATTCCAAATTATTTCTTTTGTTAATGTTTAATTTAAAATTAAAATATTTTACTCATTATTTTAAAAATATTATTAATACATTTTTGTATGCAAATTTAATTCGTGAACCATTCTCCAATACTCACCTGGGAGGATTTTTTTTTTTTTTGCTTTGTCTTTTGTGATGTTTTCATTTCATATCAAAACATTCAATATTATTATTCATAATTTTAAAAATATTATTAATACATAATATCATATGAATATTTTTTGTAATTAAAATACCTACTTAACATGTGTTTAATTCTTAAATTTATGTAAGAGCATCTCCAACGGTAGTAGGTATTTTACCTATCTAAATATTACTATAAAATATATATTTTATTTTGCCTATCAACTGTTTTATGTTTTTACTCCAACCATGCTCTTTATTTTAGCTATTTATCCAAATACTATTAATTTTATAGAATGCCACGTCAACAACAAAGATGGAGGGAAATGATCCTAATGATTGAATACATTTTGCCTAGCGTTGAAGGCTAGCTACATGTAGCTAGTGAATATGAGTTGAGCCAAAATGTCTAATCATATGCCTAGTGCATTGGAATTGAAAAAAGTGAATCACACTAAGCATTTTAACTAACAAGTATTATATGGCTAGTGCATTGGAGGGAAAAAGAAAAAGAAAGGAAAAAGCGAAAAAGAAGGATTTATTTCATTCACTTTTCCTTTCACTATTATTTTATTTTTCCTTTTTTTCTTCACAAATGCGTACTCATATTCAAGATCTAAATACATACTTTAGAGTGGCTCTCACTTGCACATATATATTTATGCAATTTTTTTCACCTTTTATTCTCTCATTTATTTTTCTCTGTTTTCAGTTTAGTTTTAGTGTATATTTCACAAAGAAAATCTGAAAATTCTCAAATTTTTGCTATATGTATTGTTAAAAAACTTATCAACAATGCTACATCCTTCTGATTTATCACCCCCTAAATGACTCCTAACAATGTGACATTGAGGTTAGATCTCTTATGATAGAATGTTTGACAAATCAAAATTTAACAATTATCAGACACATCACTAAGAGTGATTTTTAGAGGTGATAAATTAAGGGTGTCAATTATTATTCAAATCCTATAATTGAGAAAAGTTTCTCAATTTTCTGATTTTGTCAAAAATGAAAAAAAATTGTAAATACTCATCGAGATTACCAAGCTAGATCCATATTAAATAAGTTCATTAAATAATTTTGAAAAAAATAAAAATAACTCTGAAAAATTTTACAAACAAAAATGCAATTTTCTCAATTTTGAACTTTTAGAATTGAGTTCCAACAACATTTTCTAAAGTTGAGAAATTTTTTGGTTTCAAATTTTAAAAAATTTCAGGAAATTTCTTAATCTCCGTAAAAACAAATTTTTTTTTTAAAAAAAAAAAGGCTAACCTTTTGCAGTTTTAAAAACTAAGAAATTCTAACTTTTCTTTTACAAAAATTTTATTTCCTATAAGGAACTTGGTTGAGACTGAGACATCTCTTCAAATTGGCTTCAATTTTTTTTTTTTTTTTTTTTTTTTTTTTTTAATTATGAAAATGGATGCAGAGTTTGGAGACAAAAAAAAAATTAAATAAATAAAATAACCTCTGAAACCTCACTTAGTGACGTCACACGTCCAACTAATGTTTTAACAAAATAACGCTATTGTGGTCAATGGTTGGCACACAAAACTTATAGGATTAATTGAAACTTTTGTGGCACTTAGCCGTTGTTTGCCAATTTTAGTTTCAGTTAAAAAGTTAGAAAATCATTATAAATTGTCATATTATTTTTTTATTTTTTATATATTTTTTCATAAAAAGCTAAAAAATTATTAAAATAATCCGTTCCCACGTGAGACCTTAGAAATTTATAAATTTGTATCATGAAACTTTTGTAAAAGTCTAATATTCTTTCAACAATGCTAGAAGACTAAAAAAAATTATAAAAAGTAATTAGAAAATAAAATATTATTTTAAGGAGTATTTGATAATTAGATTCGGTACTTAAAATTACATATATATATTAACTATTAAGTAATAACCAATTAAACTAGTTTGATAATCATAACTAATATCACTTAAAAATTTAAGTGTATCTTAAAATATAAACTAAAATTTAAGAAAACTTTAAGTCATATGAAATTTACTTTATTCTAATTGAATTTAATAATATTAAACATATACATTGATATACACTATTACAAACTCACCACAACCACCATCACTACCACCACTATCACAAGTACCACCATCATGCCACCGCCATCGCCACCATTATCACCACTACCGCCACTACTAGCACTACCACTTTCACCACCACCTTCATCACTATTATTATTATTTCCATAAGCATTACTACATATCATTTTACTACCACTATCATCGCTATCACCACCACCACCACAACCATGCCATTGCCACCATTGCTACTACCATCATGTCATTGCCACCGCCGCCACCGCCACAAGCACCACCATTGTCATCACCATTGTTATTGTTGTTATAAGTACTACCATTATTTTATTCCTATTACCAGCGTTACCATTACCACTACTGTTACCACTACCACCACTACCATCACCACCAATGCCATCGCCATGCCACCACCACCACTACCCTGCCACCACAACTACTATCATCACCATTACAGTATAAAAATTAAAATATATAATTTAAAAATAATAAATTTCAAAATTTAAATTTGATCTTATATGTATCAAATAATTTATTTTTAATTCAGTATTTAAATTTTTATCAAATAATTTTTTAACTTAAACAATTCAACATTTAATTTTTAATACTTAATTTTTAATTTTAAGTTTTATCAAATACCGTCTTAGACTATATTTGAATTTACAACATATAATTTATTTTTCATGTACTTTTTTTTTTTTGAATTCACTAACTTTTTCTTTTTTTTTTCGTATCTGTTTTGGGTGATAGAAAGCTCCAAGTCACCGGCCAAACGAAATGTGCAAAGAAGTTGCTACAAGTCGAATAAAAACCAAACCCCGTGAAGTGTGAGACATGTGATTGCTAAAATATGTTTTCAATAAGTGGTGAAATATAAAAGTCGATCACAGAACTAGATAAACAATGTATATAAACAAATGTTATAAAATTTTATTCATTCATATATATTTGGTATTCTATATATTTTATATGTAATATTTGTCATGGTAGCAAAACATGTGTATTAAGGGAGTGACCCCTTTTGCCAACAAACAATTCTCTTGCCTAATTGGAAAATTAAAAAATATTAAAAGTAACCAAAAAATGCTTTAAAGAATGAAAAGCATCGTGACTTCCAGTGATGTGGTGAGTTGAAAGAGAATAAAGTGAATTCAATTGCAGATTAGAGCGTTGTGGTGTGGACTGATGGTGCACTATCTGAATGTTCTAATTCTGTTTGTACACTCAATCATCTAATTCTGTTTAGTGACATTTTTTTATAACGATTTTTAAATTGAAGTTAAAGTTTATAATTACTGATATTTTTGTGACAAAATTTTTAAACCGTCGCTAAAACGAGAGAGAGAGAGATTCATACGGGTGGAGTTCTAATGGGCATGTGAGCGAGAGCAAGAGCGAGACAGAGAGCAAGAACGAGAGAGAGAGAGACATTAGTGAGCCTACTACGGCAAAACTGTCACGACCCAAACCCGCCCCGAGAAGGTTGGCATCGTAACCGGCCAGTAATCCTAGATTACAACAGGCCTTTCTGTACAAAACATACGTAACCGGGGCTTGCGGAAGCGAAAACAAAACACTAATAGTCCAAAGAGCTGTGCATTTATATGAACATACATTACATGCCAAAAATGTTAATTTACCCACTACATTACATCACATATAATCAAAATTCATGTATAAAACATAGGCTCACGCCACATGTACAACCAAAACCAAGCTTCCTAACGGCCTAGCCCCAAATCGGAGGCACCAAAACACCGGGTAGGCTTCAAAACGGCGGCTCGGCTCGGACTCCGCCTAGGCTTGACTCCCAGAGTGCTCACCTATAATTACATATATACAAACAATGAGCTAAAGCTCAGCAAGTAACATTAAAGTAAAGGGGTAGTGAACGAATTCCACATTTCATCTATCCATAAAATAAATCATTCATAAACATAATCATCTCATATCAGAACATACATAATGGCATACTCCATAGAACATAACATTTGTCGTCCAACGACTAGAGTAACCGGTCCCGGACACCGATTAAACACATACTGAGATCTCGTAAACTGGTCCACTTAGGACTATCTATGGATGCCATACTAGATTCGCAAACTGGACATTCGTTCACAGAAAACATTTATCATTTCAAAACCGTAGCATAACGTAGCACTTTTAAACATAGATCATACTAACATATCTTTACAGAAATGTTACTCACAGTGGGTTTCCAAAACCGGTTGCACGGTCTTTGCCTCTTGACCTGCAATTATCAACATTATAACGCATTTCTTCAATACACATTATCATTAAATCACTTAATTCATGCCATTCTATCCTTTCTTTACTCTATTTCATGATTATGAGATGCTAAATGATGCAAACGACATGTGAAAATCATGTAATTCAACTTCTCAAAATTTCCTGAAAATAAGTCCCCCGCTCGAGCGCCACTTTGTCCGCTTGAGCGGACTGCACAATTTTCCAAAACTGCTGGGAGGCCGATTTTCACGCTCGAGCGGGAATCCCTCCGCTCGAGCGGACCATGCAAAAATCCGAAATTCTGAAATCTTCCAAAGCTTGAATCTTTCCTTTTTGCAAAACCACTTCAAAATGATGAAACCCAAGTCCCAAAACACTTGAAACACAACTTGAATTAAACATTAAATCTCTCAAAACAACCCATATGAATCCTTTACAAGATCAAACTTTGAATTAAAATAGGAAACCATGAGCATGTACATACAAGCTTCATTTCTTACATCCATGGAGGTTCTCCCTCAAATATGACAAACATGCAAGGAAACCATGATTTTGACCATGAACTTCATACTATTATGCCATAATCTTGAGATCAACATGCTAGAGGCCAAGAAGCAACAATCTATTTCATGAAAATCTTACCTTAGATGGTGAATTGGAGAAGTTAACTTGTTTTTCCCCCTTTGCTTCTATCTTCTTCCCCTTGGTTTCTCTCTTCCACGAATTCACTCTCTCTCTCTCTCTCTCTCAGATATTTTCTTTCTTTTGTTTTGAGTCAATGAGTCAATAAAGGCCCTTATACTTATCTATATATCATTTATAAACAATTGTGCCAAACTTTGAGCCAAACAAGACTTAACGAATCAGACGAAATTCAGTCCTCAATTTATTTTCCCAAATGGTTCTAAAAATTCCCGGTGTCACATAGGCGTGTTCAATTTCGTTTTCTGAACCCATTACGATCATCAATTTCAGTCCCAAAGTTCTCATCTCAACAGATATTCTTCTAATTCAAACCGATGTTCTTCAATTAATTCGCGTAAACACATAATTAATTACTGATAAATATGACACATGTTTTGGGGTCATTACACTCTCCCCACCTTAAGAAGTTTGGTCCTCCAAACTTTACTTATCCTGGTGCAATCTCAGTCGGAAGCAACTCGATGGTCCTATTCAGTTATTCAGCATAATAAGGTAGTTCGTATGTCCATTCTATAACAATGAAGGCAGTATCATAGCAGTCAAACACATAATGAACATATTTTATATGTACTGAAGTCAGCTAACAAGTTGCATAGCGTTCCAGTCAGAGGTAGTAACGTCGATATAGCAATCCATAGCAAAGGGAATAACAAAGGTAAATTTGTTCCATCATAGTTATAGTCAATTTGTTTCATGTTCAATTGGTGTAACATAATTTACGTATGATTTGTTCCGTCGCAGTCACATGTTCAATATTTTCCATCGCATAAGTAACATAGCCATCGCATAGATAACAGTGCTAACATCACAGTAGATAATAAAAATCATACCTGTATTCGCTTTTCCAGTATTCTGTGTCTTTTCTGAAACTAGGGTGAAAACCCTTCCTTGCCTCAATGTATTCCCCTCATATTCTGCTACTGACATAGTGCCTTGCTTCAACTGTTCAAATTCAGATATCTTCCTATCTCGCATACATTGTGGAAAATATTTTTCATAAAACGTCTCCTTGAATCGATCCCATGTTAAGTCCCTATTCTCACCTCGTACGAGCATCCACCATCTTCGGGCTTCTTCTGTCAGAGTAAATGTTGCTAACAAAACTTTATAGACATCTGTACACGGAAACACTTCAAAAATCTTTTCAGTTTCTAATACCCATGCCTCCGCTTTTAATGGTTTAATTCCCCCCTGCAAATTCTGGTGGTTTCAGTTTCTTGTATTTCTGTGTCAAGGTGATAACATCATCATTATTAATCGGTTCCATTTGCACAGGTGGTGGTGGAGGAGGTGGAAATGGTTGTCTCTGTTGTTGTTGGTTTTGCTCTTGCTGTTGTCTTACCAACCCAATTAAAGCTTCCATCATTCTTTCTAACCGATCTATTCTGGCATTAGAAGATTCTGACTCATCTACATTCCTTGCATTAGTGTTCTCCATTGGTCTCTAGTACCCATAGCAGATAGAATATTTCATTCTCAACATAATAGTTCCTCTGTTGTCTCATCATTTACAGTTCTTGTCTCCTTATATATTCAAAAACACACGCACACATGCACATATGTTTATGCCATGCCCTATTTCTCTTCTAGGACACCCTACAGCTCATATGGACACGTGTGTGAGTAAATTAACTCGTGCGCTCTGATACCACTCTGTCACGACCCAAACTTGCCCCGAGAAGGTTGGCATCGTAACCGGCCAGTAATCCTAGATTACCACAGGCCTTTCTGTACAAAACATACGTAACCGGGGCTTGCGGAAGCGAAAACAAAACACTAATAGTCCAAAGAGCTGTGCATTTATATGAACATACATTACATGCCAAAAATGTTAATTTACCCACTACATTACATCACATATAATCAAAATTCATGTATAAAACATAGGCTCACGCCACATGTACAACCAAAACCAAGCTTCCTAACGGCCTAGCCCCAACTCGGAGGCACCAAAACACCGGGTAGGCTTCAAAACGGCGGCTCGGCTCGGACTCCGCCTAGGCTTGACTCCCAGAGTGCTCACCTATAATTACATATATACAAACAATGAGCTAAAGCTCAGCAAGTAACATTAAAGTAAAGGGGTAGTGAACGAATTCCACATTTCATCTATCCATAAAATAAATCATTCATAAACATAATCATCTCATATCAGAACATACATAATGGCATACTCCATAGAACATAACATTTGTCGTCCAACGACTAGAGTAACCGGTCCCGGACACCGATTAAACACATACTGAGATCTCGTAAACTGGTCCACTTAGGACTATCTATGGATGCCATACTAGATTCGCAAACTGGACATTCGTTCACAGAAAACATTTATCATTTCAAAACCGTAGCATAACGTAGCACTTTTAAACATAGATCATACTAACATATCTTTACAGAAATGTTACTCACAGTGGGTTTCCAAAACCGGTTGCACGGTCTTTGCCTCTTGACCTGCAATTATCAACATTATAACGCATTTCTTCAATACACATTATCATTAAATCACTTAATTCATGCCATTCTATCCTTTCTTTACTCTATTTCATGATTATGAGATGCTAAATGATGCAAACGACATGTGAAAATCATGTAATTCAACTTCTCAAAATTTCCTGAAAATAAGTCCCCCGCTCGAGCGCCACTTTGTCCGCTTGAGCGGACTGCACAATTTTCCAAAACTGCTGGGAGGCCGATTTTCACGCTCGAGCGGGAATCCCTCCGCTCGAGCGGACCATGCAAAAATCCGAAATTCTGAAATCTTCCAAAGCTTGAATCTTTCCTTTTTGCAAAACCACTTCAAAATGATGAAACCCAAGTCCCAAAACACTTGAAACACAACTTGAATTAAACATTAAATCTCTCAAAACAACCCATATGAATCCTTTACAAGATCAAACTTTGAATTAAAATAGGAAACCATGAGCATGTACATACAAGCTTCATTTCTTACATCCATGGAGGTTCTCCCTCAAATATGACAAACATGCAAGGAAACCATGATTTTGACCATGAACTTCATACTATTATGCCATAATCTTGAGATCAACATGCTAGAGGCCAAGAAGCAACAATCTATTTCATGAAAATCTTACCTTAGATGGTGAATTGGAGAAGTTAACTTGTTTTTCCCCCTTTGCTTCTATCTTCTTCCCCTTGGTTTCTCTCTTCCACGAATTCACTCTCTCTCTCTCTCTCTCTCAGATATTTTCTTTCTTTTGTTTTGAGTCAATGAGTCAATAAAGGCCCTTATACTTATCTATATATCATTTATAAACAATTGTGCCAAACTTTGAGCCAAACAAGACTTAACGAATCAGACGAAATTCAGTCCTCAATTTATTTTCCCAAATGGTTCTAAAAATTCCCGGTGTCACATAGGCGTGTTCAATTTCGTTTTCTGAACCCATTACGATCATCAATTTCAGTCCCAAAGTTCTCATCTCAACAGATATTCTTCTAATTCAAACCGATGTTCTTCAATTAATTCGCGTAAACACATAATTAATTACTGATAAATATGACACATGTTTTGGGGTCATTACACTCTCCCCACCTTAAGAAGTTTGGTCCTCCAAACTTTACTTATCCTGGTGCAATCTCAGTCGGAAGCAACTCGATGGTCCTATTCAGTTATTCAGCATAATAAGGTAGTTCGTATGTCCATTCTATAACAATGAAGGCAGTATCATAGCAGTCAAACACATAATGAACATATTTTATATGTACTGAAGTCAGCTAACAAGTTGCATAGCGTTCCAGTCAGAGGTAGTAACGTCGATATAGCAATCCATAGCAAAGGGAATAACAAAGGTAAATTTGTTCCATCATAGTTATAGTCAATTTGTTTCATGTTCAATTGGTGTAACATAATTTACGTATGATTTGTTCCGTCGCAGTCACATGTTCAATATTTTCCATCGCATAAGTAACATAGCCATCGCATAGATAACAGTGCTAACATCACAGTAGATAATAAAAATCATACCTGTATTCGCTTTTCCAGTATTCTGTGTCTTTTCTGAAACTAGGGTGAAAACCCTTCCTTGCCTCAATGTATTCCCCTCATATTCTGCTACTGACATAGTGCCTTGCTTCAACTGTTCAAATTCAGATATCTTCCTATCTCGCATACATTGTGGAAAATATTTTTCATAAAACGTCTCCTTGAATCGATCCCATGTTAAGTCCCTATTCTCACCTCGTACGAGCATCCACCATCTTCGGGCTTCTTCTGTCAGAGTAAATGTTGCTAACAAAACTTTATAGACATCTGTACACGGAAACACTTCAAAAATCTTTTCAGTTTCTAATACCCATGCCTCCGCTTTTAATGGTTTAATTCCCCCCTGCAAATTCTGGTGGTTTCAGTTTCTTGTATTTCTGTGTCAAGGTGATAACATCATCATTATTAATCGGTTCCATTTGCACAGGTGGTGGTGGAGGAGGTGGAAATGGTTGTCTCTGTTGTTGTTGGTTTTGCTCTTGCTGTTGTCTTACCAACCCAATTAAAGCTTCCATCATTCTTTCTAACCGATCTATTCTGGCATTAGAAGATTCTGACTCATCTACATTCCTTGCATTAGTGTTCTCCATTGGTCTCTAGTACCCATAGCAGATAGAATATTTCATTCTCAACATAATAGTTCCTCTGTTGTCTCATCATTTACAGTTCTTGTCTCCTTATATATTCAAAAACACACGCACACATGCACATATGTTTATGCCATGCCCTATTTCTCTTCTAGGACACCCTACAGCTCATATGGACACGTGTGTGAGTAAATTAACTCGTGCGCTCTGATACCACTCTGTCACGACCCAAACTTGCCCCGAGAAGGTTGGCATCGTAACCGGCCAGTAATCCTAGATTACCACAGGCCTTTCTGTACAAAACATACGTAACCGGGGCTTGCGGAAGCGAAAACAAAACACTAATAGTCCAAAGAGCTGTGCATTTATATGAACATACATTACATGCCAAAAATGTTAATTTACCCACTACATTACATCACATATAATCAAAATTCATGTATAAAACATAGGCTCACGCCACATGTACAACCAAAACCAAGCTTCCTAACGGCCTAGCCCCAACTCGGAGGCACCAAAACACCGGGTAGGCTTCAAAACGGCGGCTCGGCTCGGACTCCGCCTAGGCTTGACTCCCAGAGTGCTCACCTATAATTACATATATACAAACAATGAGCTAAAGCTCAGCAAGTAACATTAAAGTAAAGGGGTAGTGAACGAATTCCACATTTCATCTATCCATAAAATAAATCATTCATAAACATAATCATCTCATATCAGAACATACATAATGGCATACTCCATAGAACATAACATTTGTCGTCCAACGACTAGAGTAACCGGTCCCGGACACCGATTAAACACATACTGAGATCTCGTAAACTGGTCCACTTAGGACTATCTATGGATGCCATACTAGATTCGCAAACTGGACATTCGTTCACAGAAAACATTTATCATTTCAAAACCGTAGCATAACGTAGCACTTTTAAACATAGATCATACTAACATATCTTTACAGAAATGTTACTCACAGTGGGTTTCCAAAACCGGTTGCACGGTCTTTGCCTCTTGACCTGCAATTATCAACATTATAACGCATTTCTTCAATACACATTATCATTAAATCACTTAATTCATGCCATTCTATCCTTTCTTTACTCTATTTCATGATTATGAGATGCTAAATGATGCAAACGACATGTGAAAATCATGTAATTCAACTTCTCAAAATTTCCTGAAAATAAGTCCCCCGCTCGAGCGCCACTTTGTCCGCTTGAGCGGACTGCACAATTTTCCAAAACTGCTGGGAGGCCGATTTTCACGCTCGAGCGGGAATCCCTCCGCTCGAGCGGACCATGCAAAAATCCGAAATTCTGAAATCTTCCAAAGCTTGAATCTTTCCTTTTTGCAAAACCACTTCAAAATGATGAAACCCAAGTCCCAAAACACTTGAAACACAACTTGAATTAAACATTAAATCTCTCAAAACAACCCATATGAATCCTTTACAAGATCAAACTTTGAATTAAAATAGGAAACCATGAGCATGTACATACAAGCTTCATTTCTTACATCCATGGAGGTTCTCCCTCAAATATGACAAACATGCAAGGAAACCATGATTTTGACCATGAACTTCATACTATTATGCCATAATCTTGAGATCAACATGCTAGAGGCCAAGAAGCAACAATCTATTTCATGAAAATCTTACCTTAGATGGTGAATTGGAGAAGTTAACTTGTTTTTCCCCCTTTGCTTCTATCTTCTTCCCCTTGGTTTCTTTCTTCCACGAATTCACTCTCTCTCTCTCTCTCTCTCTCAGATATTTTCTTTCTTTTGTTTTGAGTCAATGAGTCAATAAAGGCCCTTATACTTATCTATATATCATTTATAAACAATTGTGCCAAACTTTGAGCCAAACAAGACTTAACGAATCAGACGAAATTCAGTCCTCAATTTATTTTCCCAAATGGTTCTAAAAATTCCCGGTATCACATAGGCGTGTTCAATTTCGTTTTCTAAACCCATTACGGTCATCAATTTCAGTCCCAAAGTTCTCATCTCAACAGATATTCTTCTAATTCAAACAGATGTTCTTCAATTAATTCGCGTAAACACATAATTAATTACTGATAAATATGACACATGTTTTGGGGTCATTACAAAAACTAAGAAAAGGGTGCAAATAAATGAAAGAAGAAAATGGGGACCTTTTACGGCTTACTTGCTTTCATTATGCTGTAGTGTTTTTTCTCCATTATTATTTTTTATTTTTTTGCCACGGCTAATCAAACGGTCACAAAAAAATAGACACAAAAAGTCAATTTTTTAGTAATGCTAAAAAAAATATTTATTGACGAAAATAAATTCTATCATCTATTATTTTTATTTTTTTATTATATGTGATAAAATTTTATAATTCATCACGAATTATTCTTATTTAGTGATAAAATTTATTTTCTTTGCTACTTTTCGTCACCATAGGTTACTTAGAGAGCTAATTAACTTGTGTTTTGTTTTGAGAGAGAGAGAGAGGGGGGAGGAAAACCGATAAACAAAAAAAAGAGGGGGAAGTTAGTACTCTATTTTTTTTATTACCGCCCAATATGTCAAAATTTTCCCTCTGTAATTAGTGACAAAATAATTTCCTCACTAAAAAATCTCAAAATATTAAAAATTATTAGTGACAAAAATATATTCTTCACCAAATGGTCTTAAAATATTTAAAATCAAATTTCTCAAAA
Organism: Camellia sinensis; assembly: GCF_055761805.1. Lineage (NCBI taxonomy): Eukaryota > Viridiplantae > Streptophyta > Magnoliopsida > Ericales > Theaceae > Camellia > Camellia sinensis. Next base: position 119,629,247 of record NC_138966.1, read on the forward strand.
AAAAAATATATATATATATAAAATTATTGGTGACGAAAATATATTCGTCACTAATAATTTTATAATTGGTGACAAATTTTTTTCTCACCAAAAGTCTCAAAATTTTGGCGCCACCCAAAAAAATTAGCGGAAAAACCTTCGGTGACAAAACTTAATTTTTCCTCACCTAAAAAGAAGTATTTGTTGACGAAAATAAATTTTGTCACCTAATATTTTTATTTTTTTATTATATGTGACAAAATTTTATAATTCGTCACGAATTATTCTTATTTAGTGACAAAATTTATTTTCTTCACTACTTTTCGTCACCATAAGTTACTTTTGTTGTAGTGTACATTACTGAAGAAACCCATGTAGCAAAATACAAACCCACATAAATATGTATGTAAAATAAGCATAATGAGGGATTAATTACCTTGGGACGATCGGAAGTGGACGGAAGGAGGCTGAGAGATCGGGCAGAGCGAACTGAGCTGAGAAGCTTCTCTCCGACCTTGGAGAAATCCATGCCGCCCCCTTGGAAGAAGAGCAACGAAGCGAAGAACAAGACCCTAGTTCCCTCGAAACCCCCGTCGTTTACCCTAAATCTAATTTGAAATTAGCTACACATATTTGTATGTATAGAGATATAGAGATATATATATATATATAGAGAGAGAGAGAGAGAGAGAGGTTACCATTGTTGCACTTTGATTTGTAATGATGAGCGACAGTGGAAGATCGAGGGTGAACGACGGTGACTATGAACGGCGAATCAACGATGGTGAGTCAGAGAGAGAGAGAGAGAGAGAGCAAGAGACTGAACTTGTTTGGGTCTATCTACATATTGATAGAAAATAAATTGGGCGGTAATGTAAAAGTGTATTCCCACCAAAAAAATAAATCTGTGTTTTTGAAATTGTTTAATTTTATTGCCGACAAAATGTTTTTTGGTCACTAAAAATAAGTATTTTGCCGACCACATTTTTGGTCGGCAAAGATCAAAAGTAAAAAAAATTCATTAATATTTGGCGACAAAAATATTAGTCGCAGAAAAGGTATCTTCGACGACAAATCTTTTTAGTCGCCAAATCTCAATCAACGGCGACTAAAATATTAGTCGCTAAATGTATTAATTTGGCGACTGATTTTTTTGGTTGCCAAAGAAAAAAATAATTTTTGGAGACAAAAAGATCATATTAGTCGCAAAAAAAGTACCTTCGCCGACAAATATTTTTAGTTGCCAAATCTCAATCAACAGCGACTAAAATATTAGTCACTAAAAGTACTAATTTGGTGACTAATTTTTTTTGGTTACTAAAAATAAGTTTTTGGTGACCAAATTTTTGGTCGCCAAAAAAAATGTGACCTTCTGCAACCAAATTTGTAGTTGGTCGGCAAAAGCATACCACTTTCTGTGACCAACTCATTTTTTGGTCGCCAAAATATAACCTTCAGCGACCAATAATATTTGGTCACCAAAAATAAAGATCAATCGCGACTAATTAATATTTGGTCGTCAAATGTCATTTTTTTGCGACCAAAATTTTTTTGGTCGGCAAAAGTGGTCGCAAAATGTGTAAATTCTTGTAGTGTGTAAGAGAAGTTATTCAATATTCTAAAGTAACAGTCAGGTAGTGTCCCAAATCAAATATAATTGGTGAAAAGATAAGATTTGCAAATTTTTGTTAATAATAGAAATAACAAAACATATGATAATTGGTGATTGGTTAGGAATGAGAACACGATGTCCTTAGAGCAACTAATAATTTTCCCACATGTAGACTCCAGATCTTACACATTATATATGTCACATTCGTATCTCAAAACACATGTATCTCAAAACACATGTAGACTCCAGATCTTACACATTATATATGTCACATTCGTATCTCAAAACTTTTGTGTTGTTCGCATAGTAGGTACAAAATAGACACAAAGGGACCCCTTAGTAAACTCAGGTTTTGCGGCAAGATTATGGAGAAAAAATTCAATAAAACTATGATACCACATTATCATGTATAGATGGTACCATCAATTAATAAGATTTTATCATTTGTTCACCATTTATAAATATCAACCCACCATAATGATATGGAAGTTACATGGAAGATATTAAAATGACAAGGGTGTGTACATTTAAAAGGTTGGATTCACTCAACATGTGTTAGGTTATAATTGGTTTGTGATATCACTGTTATATTCAAGCTTTACTCAAGATTTTGAATAAAAATTCAGTGTAACGGTGATATCGATGTCCTATATCACCAACACACAATAAACCCTACAAATGGAGGGTGAACCTGTACTTTGTAAGTGTCACATATACATTGGAGGGTAAATGATGAAATTTCATTGAATAATGATACTGATGACATGATACCATCATTGGATTGAAGTTTTTTTCCAAGATTCTGGCCATTTAGAAAGGGTTGAGAAGAGTGTTTGGTAACAAAATCTAGAGACATGGGGATCAATACTGTGTCAATTGGTCACTGTCGTTGTTCATCTCCCCGATCAACCACGAATTTTTTTTTTTTTTTTTTTTTTGAGATAATCAAGTATATAAGGTCAATTTAGGTGCATCTCGAATACAGCTAGCAGGATTATTCAGTTTCAAAGTGCTTGTGAGTTTTCAGGATTTTTCAGTTTCAAAGTAAAGAGGATAGAGAAGATATGCAATCTTGATATTTTTCTTATTATTGAAGTAGGAGCTACAACAATGCTTTTATACAAGTGATACAATATTAACCTCAGCTTAACCAGAATTATAACTACCTAACCATCTCTAGTTAACTGTTCTAACAATATAACAGCTTTTGATTAATATCTCTAACAAACTAACTAATTACACACGTGTAGATGCAGCAGTGGACAGTGCAGATACAACAGTTGATGACTGAGCTAGTTGAGCTTCTTGAACTGCTTGGTTTTGAGGCTTGACAGTAGCAGTAGCAACAGAGTCTTTATCAGTCTCCTTCAAACTCATAGGACTGGGAAGGACTAAGAGTTTGCTTTGAAGGTATTGAAAGCAAGCCACTGAGAGAGATTTAGTAAAGATATCAGCGATTTGATCTGAAGTGGGAATATAAGCAATGTGAAGAGACTTGGTAGCAACCTTTTCGCGAACAAAATGATAGTCCACCTCAATATGCTTTGTACGGGCTTGAAAAATAGGATTATGAGTCATAGCAATGGCAGAAAGGTTATCACACCACAGAGTAGGAACAAGGGCAGAAACATGAAGCTCATTGAGAAGCATGCCAAGCTAACAGAGTTCGACTGAAGTTTAAGCTAAAGTTCTGTATTCGGCTTCTGAAGAAGATCTGGATACAGTAGGCTGCTTTTTAGCAGTCCAAGAAATGAGATTGGGACCAAGGTAAATACAGTATCCAGTTGTAGATCTTCTGTCAAGAGTACTTCCAGCCCAATCTGAATCAGAGTAGGCATTAAAAAGAAGAGGACCACGAGAGAAATGCAGTCCATGAGCCAAAGTACCTTTCACATATCTGAGCAACCGTTTCAGAGCAGCAACGTGACAATTTAAGGGAGATTGCATGAATTGACAAACAGTGTTGACTGCAAAAGCCAAATCCGGTCGAGTGACAGTAAGATATCGAAGAGCACCTACCAAGCTTCGATAAAGAGAAGGTTGAGAAAAGGGTAGGACATCTTCATGAGAGTAAGTAGAGCATTTAGCAGCCGTAGGAGAGGAATAAGGTTTGCAATTTTGCATGCCAGCCTTGGCCAGAATGTCTGAGGCATAATTAGATTGAGAAAAAACATAACCTGAGGAAGACTGTATGACAGAAATGCCTAGAAAGTAATTAATAAAACCAAGTTCCTTCATGGAGAATGTATTATGCATTTGTTGAATGAGAGTATGAATGTAATGAGGATCACTACCTATTAGGAGAATATCATCTACATAGATGAGAAGAATAGTGATGGAAGTGGAGGTCTTGTGAACAAACAATGAAGAATCACAATGACTGGTAACAAAATTTTGAGAGAGAAGAAAGGTAGAAAATGTAGAAAACCAAGCTCTAGGAGCTTGTTTTAAACCATAGAGAGCTTTATGTAACTTGCAGACAAGAGAAGATTGAGTGGAATGAATAAAACCTTGTGGTTGAGTCATATACACCTCTTCCTCTAGAACACCATGTAAGAAGGCATTGGAAATATGAAGTTGTTTAATGGACCAGTTACAGTAAGGAGCAAGACAAAGAAAAACTCTGATAGTGGGCAGCTTGGCCACAAGACTAAAGGTTTCAAAATAGTCCACACCCTCTATTTGAAGAAAACCTTTGGCTACTAGTCGAGCCTTGTGTCTTGCTATGGTGCCATTTGAATTTTTATTGATTCTGTAAACCCATTTGCACCCTATAGCTTGTTTACCAGGAGGGAGAGACAACAAAGACCAAGTGCCCTGTCTTTGGAGAGCTACATACTCATCTAACATAGCATTTTGCCAAGATGGAGAAGCAGCAGCCTCTTGGTAGGTTTGAGGTTCAACAGCAGCAGCAGAGTTAGTAGCAGAGGCAGTAGTGAAGAAGTGAGATTTTTAGCCTTAGATCTGGTAAGCATAAGATAAGTATGAGTGGGAAAACAAGGAAGATCAATAACTATAGAAGAGATAGGAATTTGAGGTGTAGAAGGAGGAATGGATGAGTAAGAAGGAGTTCAAACAGAGTTAGGCAGAGGCAAAACAAATGACTTTTGCTAAACAGAAACAGGTGGGGAATGAGGCAGAGCAGGTGATTGCAGATCAGGTGACTGTTGAGAGACAGAACAAGGGATTTGTTGCTGCTGATAGACAGAACAAAGATTTTGCTAAGAAACAGATATAGGAGCAGAAGAAGTTGAAGGTAAAGTAGAGGTATTAGGAAATTTTGAAGCAGGAGAAGAATGGACTGTAGAAGACAGTGAGGCAGACTGCCGGTTGGAGAAGCATGCCAAAAGAAATCAATCAAAGTAGGAGAGATTGTAGAAGGAGGTTGAGATGATGACTGAAAAGAAAAGGATAATTTGTCAAAGACAACATGTCTAGAAATATACACTTTCCCAGTTTTAGGGTCAAGACATCTATATCCTTTGATAGAAGGTTGATAACCAATAAACACACAAGGGATAGACTTGGTTTGAAGTTTATGTGATGTACAAGGTTTAAGCCAAGGATAGCATCGACAACCAAAAGTCCTTAACAGCTGGTAATCAGGCTTTTGTTTGAATAAAACTTCATAAGGAGTGAGATTATTCAACTTAAGAGTAGGATGCCTATTAATAAGAAAAACAGCTGTAGCAAGAGCATCAAACCAATACACTAAAGGCAAAGAAGAGTGATGCATGAGAGTGATAGTGGTTTGTATGAGATGCCCATGCTTTCTCTCAGCAACACCATTTTGAGAGGGAGTGTGAGGACAAGACAATTGATGTTCAATCCCTTTTTGTGTAAGAAAATCTAGAAAAGCATTACTGAGATATTCACCCCTATTATCACTCCTTAAAATCTGAAGTTTAGTGGCAAACTGAGTTTCAACAAAAGCTTTGAATTCAAAAAACTTAACAAACACTTCACTTTTATAATGAAGAGGAAAAGGCCTAGTAAATTTGCTAAAATCATCAATGAAGAGAACATAGTATTTAAAGCTCGAAACAGTTGCTGAAAATGGGCCCCATACATCAGAATGAATAAGAGGCAAAGGTTTATTTACAGTAGCATTAGACAAAGAAAAAGGCAACCTATGGCTCTTGGAAACACAACAATGTTCACAAAGTGGAGAGCCTTTATTTCCTACAACAAAAGACTTAGGAACTAAGTGGTGATGAGTTAAGATGTGATGCAACTTCTTGGAAGAAGGATGTCCAAGTTGAAGATGCCAATTGGATGGAGTGGTAGGAGATGCAGCAACAGAAGAACAAGATAGGCAGATATGAGAAGAAGAACCAGCAGCAGAAGATGAAAACACAGTAGCAGGTGAAAAAGATGGCATATCACCAGGTTGAGATGAGATAAGAGGGTAAAGTCCTTGAGAATAGAAGCCTTTATACAGAATCTGCTGTGTAGCCTTGTCCTGAATGAGAAAGGAATGTTCATCAAAGGTAACAGTACAATGGTTATCTTTAGTCAGATGATGAACTGAAAGCAAATTGGAAGAAAAAGTAGGAACATGAAGCATTTTGGTAAGATGAAAGGGAAATGAAGGTGTAGGAAGAAGGCCTTTACCAATATGAGCAATAGGAAAAGTGGATCCATCACCAATGGCTACTTGCTCCTATCCTTGATAAGGTTGATAGAAGGAGAGATGATTAAGATCATTAGTCACATGATTAGTAGCTCCAGAGTCTAAAAACCAGTTGACATCTGTGTTAGAGGATGGAGCAGATGCTATATATGCTTTAGAGGGATTTGAATTGCATGAGGTCTGAGAACCAGTAGGATGAGCATTCTGAAAAGCTGTATCCAACCTATGCCAACAGTCTATGGTAGTGTGATTAGACTTGCCACAGATGTGATAAAGACTCTGCTGCTGCTGCCAACTCTGCTGCTGTTATAGCTATTGTAGCTATTGTAGCCTTGTCTTCCCCTCTGAAAAGTGCTGAACTTATTACCTCTTTGACCTCCTCGAAACCTGCCTCCATCTCTGCCTCTGAAATTACCTCTGCCTTTGTAATGTCCTCTATGTCCTCCTTTGTTAGAAAAATGACCTCTGTGGGTGTTGTAAGCAAAAAGTCCTGGAGTTTCAGCAGCTTGCATATGCTTAAGAGAAGCCTCTACATGAATAGATTTAGAACAAAGAAGAGAGCACAGTTGCTCTAAAGAGATAGGACCTGATCTAGCACATATAGTAGTCTTCAAAGCATTATATTCATCAGGCAAACCATTCAAAATCAGAAGAATAAGATCTTCATCCTCAATAGGTGAAGACACTAAAGCAAGTTGATCAGCTATCACTTTGAATTGATTCAAATATTCTTCCATTGTGAGTCCTTTCTTAGTAATCTTATTCAATTTAGTCTTTAACTGATGTATATGAGACCTAGAAAGAGAGGTAAATCGTGTGGCCAGAGTACTCCAGACTTCATGACTTGATTGACAATGAATTACAGATGTGAAAATGGAGAGAGATAGTGTAACAGTGATACATCTCAGCAGATGTGCATCAATAGTATTCCATAGAGTAAAAGTTGGATTCAAGAATTGAATAATCTGTGTATCAAGTATAGTGGATGAAGGACACACCTCAGATCCATCAACATAACCGAGAAGATTTGTTGCCTTCAAAATGTTTTGAAACTGATTTTTCCACACTATGTAATTTGAAGAATCAAGTTTTGTAGTGACAAATGCATTGAGATTTGAGATTAACAAAGTCAGATTTGAAGGTAATGATACAGAAACAGAAGAAGATGAAGCTACAACAATGGTAGAAGCCATTGATGAATTCTTCAGATGCTCGTGAGAGTCTAAACGCTTTGATACCATAAAGAGGATAGAGAAGATATGCAATCTTGATATTTTTCTTATTATTGAAGTAGGAGCTACAACAATGCTTTTATACAAGTGATACAATATTAACCTCAGCTTAACCAGACTTATAACTACCTAACCATCTCTAGTTAACTGTTCTAACAATATAACAGCTTTTGATTAATATCTCTAACAAACTAACTAATTACACACGTGTAGATACAACAGTGGATAGTGTAGATACAATAGTTGATGATTGAGCTAGTTGAGCTTCTTGAATTGCTTGGTCTTGAGGCTTGACAGTAGCAGCAGCAGCAGAGTTGGCAGCAGCAGCAGAGTCTTTATCACAAAGTGCTTGTGAGTTTTGCATTAGAGACAGAGAGACTAACTAAAAATAGACAAATTCACAAAGTGGTTGTATTTAATTTCATATGTAGGCTCAAGAAAATGAGATCCAGTACATCAGTGTTGATATGATGGCGCCTATGTCTTATTTTGATGATTGCAAGGCCACTATGGTTTTTTTGGGAGAAGGGGTATTGCTGTGTCTTAAGACAGCAGTTATTGTTCTTTTGTGGGAGATTTTTTCGAGTATTTTTTGATAATCTGAATCGTTCATATTGTAGGGTTCGTCGAATAGATCATCCATACAAAAAATAAAGTTAATTGGATATCTGTAACCCTATAACTAAAGCACATTTATTTCTATAAAAAATAACGGTTAACAGAACTTTCATAAATTTTTAAAAGCAATTAGGACCTAATCATGGGATTATGAATATCCGATTAACTTAATTTTTTATACAAATAATATTTTTGACAAACCGTACAATATAAACGGTTCAGATCATCGAAAAACACTCGGGGAGATCTCTCATAAGGGGGCAGCAGTAACTACAGTACACCTTCTCCGATTTTTTGCCCCTTGTGAAAGATAAAAATAATAAAAAAAACATATACATGTCTTATGGAGTGAGTATTATTACAAGTGATATACATATAGAGACTAATACATAGATCAAAGCAAAAGACACTGGTTTCATTCATCAACCAAATGGCTTCATACATACAGAGATGTAGTGAAATGAAAAGGTACAGTTCCATAAACAATGATTATGGGCATTGAATTGGATCACTTGCTGTGCTTGTGATTGTTTTGTTGCACATTAAGCAAGTAACAATACACTCAGCCATTCTCTTCTTCACTGACTTCCTTGGTGCTGGAATCACGCCGCCAATCTTGGGTTTCAATCGTGGTTCCACTTCTTTCTCTGATTCTTCTACCTCTCCTCCATTGGAGTTTCCTCTCCCCACTTGCTCTTATCTGCCATCTCTCTCTCTCTCTCTCTGATCTGAAGTGTGTTTTGTGTTGTGTGGCGTGGTGTTGAGTTTTCTTAAGATGGAGAGGAACAAATGAGGATATATTTACAAAGGGATTGTTTGTGTTCTTTGCCTCTCCCTTTGAGAGTATATATGCAGTGTGTGAACTCAAATTTGAAGACAGACCTCCCCTACTTTGAGAGTGTAATTTAGTGTGTGTGGGGTGTTGTGTAGTGCAGTGTTTCTAACACTGTATGTTTCGTGGGTGACACTTAAACAAATCTAGAAAATTCTCTCCCTAAACAACAAAATTCTCCCAAGACAATGACACCATATATAGAATTATTAACATAGGTTGTTTAAACATAATTTTTAGAGGATTTACGTGTTAATTCTAATAAATAAATTTATTATTTAATAGGTTTTATGAGAATTAATGACATTTTTCATCAAATATTATTAAAAAATGTCTATAATTGTTAATTTTCAGCGATAATTTAAAGATTTGTTAACGTCACTAATTATAAATTTTAGCGATAGTTAAAAAATCGTCTTAAAAAAAGTCACTAATTTTTAACTTTTAGCTACAATTTGAAAAATTCATCAAAGAAAATGTCACTAATTGTAAGTATTAGCGACAATTTATTAAAAAAATGACAAAAAATCACTAATTGTTAATTTTTAGCGACATGCAAAAAATGTCATAAAAAATTATTTTTCACAACGATTTTATTAGGACTTATTTTCAATATAACTTGATGGGAATTAAGGTCAACTTTTAGGATTTATTAGTAGTTTACTCTAATTTTTATAGAAAAAAGTGCTAACGGCCAAGAATTTTCACTACAAAAAAATACACATTTGGCGACTAATGTTTTAGTCGCCAAAAGCATTGATTTTAGTCACCGAAATGATTTGCCGACCAAAAATTTTGGTCGCTGCTTTTGTCGCGGATACATTGTCGATGAAGGTATTGGCGACTAAAATTTTTTTAGTCGCTAAAAATCCAACAGAATGGCAACTAATCTTCTAGTAGGCAAAAGAGGTAGCTATTAGCGACTAACAATGGTTTTGTCGCTAAAAATCCAACAGAATGGCGACTAATTTTTAGTAGGCAAAAGAAACAGCTATTAGCGACTAACAGTGCTTTAGGCGCTGATGACTCATATTGGCGACTAAGATATTAGTCGCCCAAAGGGTGCATCAATTCATTTAACTCACATCTTCAGCTACTACATCTGTTGTCGTCAAAAATTTCAATTATATATGGCGACCAAATTAATAGTCGCAAATAGTGTCATTTTTAGCTACTAAATATTTTGTTGCGGAAAAGTTATTCTAGTTTAGCTACTACACAGTTTAGTCGCCAAAAGTGCTTTCAGTTTTAGCTACTAAACAATTAGTCGCCAAAACTATTTTCTATTCGTTTTAGCTACAAAATATTTAGTTGGCAAAAGATATATTTCTTTTTTTTGGCTACCAATTTTTTTGTCACCAAAAATGTCATTTTTTATTTTTGTTTATTTTTTTTCATTTTAATAAATTTTTTCAAAACCTGTATATATCCACCGCAACCTGTAATACGTATACAAACAAATCAATATATATATTATCACCTATTCCGTAATGCATGTTTCACTTACAACCATCAAACAAAAAAGAACACCTTCCAATGTAAACTTATATACAAACCAGCTAATATATTCCAATTACAAATAATATCGTCATACATTCCAACTATGTTACCAAAACAATGTCCTCTATACACAAAACATTGTTACTATACTATTGTAGACGCGCCCTTGGGCTTCATCCTATAGTTCGAACTCAATGTCACGGTTCTTAATCTGATCTCACAATGTGCGATGTGAGATTGATAAATCACCAAAGAGTCCAAATCAGGAAAATCGTTTTGGAAAACTGATTTTTGTAAAAAAGTGCGAAACATGGACTGCTTTGCCAGATACAGAGTCGCCACCTAAATATTTATTTTGGGGGAATTTAGGAAACCCTAACTCGTGCCTAAGGCCACGTGTCCATAATCACCAAAGTTGCCTCGGCTCGGGAACTTGGGTACGATTGGAGAAGGTCATGCAATGAGCACCCTTACTCGCCCGATCAAAGATCGGCCTGTACTAAGCATGATATCTTGTTTTTGAAAACACATGCGTTCTTATTCCGGTTAATTAGCTAGAATTACTATGTGATGCGCACAACACACAAGTATAGACTAGATCGCCTAATTTGGAACAAAGCATCGCATATCCGTTTTTTTGGAATTGGTTTGAAGTTTGCTACTCGCAAGTAGTCTAAAACACGGATTTCAATGAATCGTTCCAATTCAAGTAATCCAACCTTCACCCACAGGCATTCAGGCAGTTATACCACATAAGCAATTAGCCTCATGGCAAGCATGCTGTCATGTTAACACTCACACACATGCAGTATGCTAAAGCGTAAACACTCACAGTGTACTCCGAGCCAAAATAGAGAACTAGTTAGAAATCAATGCATGACCCTAGTTCATGTTAAGATGGCTAATGCAACACATGAAAAATGTAACTAGAAATAGGCTCGGCTAATCTAAGATGGCATATGAGATGCGATAACTCGATACATGTATTCAAGTAGAAATTGAAATACAATGCAGTTAGTATGATGCGCCGAGCCTGGTGCATGCAATACAGATGAATGATGCCAACATGCATAGCATAAGGTTGCTAAATTAAATGTGCCCTAAAACTAACCATCGTAAGCGGTTAAGTAAAAGGGAGAAAGAAATGGAGGTTGGAAGACATGCATCACACACACGTACGCTTATTACAAAATTGCGCCCTCTCGACGGAGGGACCAAAAGAATAATACAAATCATCTAATTAACTAACTAGCAAACTAATTAATTAATTACACAACCAAATAGAAATAAATAACTATTCTAAGTTATTAGAACACTGAAATGGCCTCAAGACGAGGGATGAATGCATGCTCGGACGGCTTCGCTCGGAAATCCATCGCCATGCTTCATGTTGCCTTTGTTTGCACTGCTCTGTACCTCTGAAAATTGTGCCAACTTCTGTGACACTTCTGAACCACCTTGTGGGCATGTTGAGAGGCCACCGACCAAAAGATAGGGCCATCGGCCATGGGAAATTGGTCATCAACCAAATATAAGGCTCTCGGCCAAATGTTTGTTGCCGATCGACACTGAATATGGTCGATCGACCATCTCTTCCTGTGAAAAGCTCTTGTTGCTGCAGCAGAAGACAAACAGAGCATGACAATATATTTACAAGACAATATCTGCACAACTACACCCCTTATTATGTTTAAGACTCAAAGGTGTGTAGTTCTAGACCCTCGGTCCACCAATTACGCATTTCAATGCATGATGGCCAAAGGAGCCAAGTGTGCAATTCAATATCAAATGAAATGCACAAAACACATGAGGGGCCCCAACCTCTATCATGCTTGATCAAGAGGCAAGGGATGCATACATAATGCAATGCAAACATGCAAGCATGATGCGAACAACTCAAGCATGCAACAAGTAAACATGCAACAACATGAAATCCAAGCATACAAACATGCATGCATACAATGTAATAGGTATGCAACAACAATACCAACAACAAGCATGCAATGACATGTAATCTAACAAGTATGCAAGGTGGTTGAGCATGCAACAACATGTCAATTAGTAAGCATGTAATAACATGTAATGGACCAAGTACGCAACAAACACATAAGCATGATGTAAAGTAACAACTTTGAACAACATGGTAAGATGCAACATGAACATGCAAACATGCAAGGTGTGTAAAGGTGGACAAGCATGCAACAACATACAAAATGAGACAAGCATGCGACAACATGGTAAAATGGACTTATACTAAAGATGGATAGACCTCAGCCATGCCCAAAATTAGTGGCCAAAATGCTATGAAAATGAAGACAAAGGTACATACAAACATGCATGCCAATTGGCCTATCATCTAAGCATGGGAGAGCAACTTTCAAGAACACTTAAAAGGGGACAAATGTGGGCATGTGACAGACATTGTAAGCTCTGAAATCATGTTAGGAAAGGTGCCAAACCAACCAAACAAAGCAAGCAAGTCATGCAAAAAGGCTTAAAGCTTGAAACTAGCGAAGGGACTCAAACCAAGGCTATGCAAAATCTGAAGCAAATGACAAGTATAATCCAAAACAGTCCTAGATCATGCCAAAATGAGCCTAAAACATGCAAAGACCAAAGCCAAAATAAGCTAGAACAAATGGCCGAAAGCATGAGGAATGCAAAGCTACAAAAGAGGTGTTACGCTACACCTATCAAAACCAAACATGGCATGACTTAAGCAATGAAAAACAGAGTTATGGCATGGTAAAACAAGACCAAAAACCCACTTAGATGACATCCCAAAGTCCTAAACATGATGGCACACACAATGACCCATTCATGAGGCATAAAACATCAACTCTTTAAAGCATTAAAGGAGTGACAAGTGCAAGTGTTTGAGCATGAAACATGGACTGAAATAGTATAACAAATGATGCCAAATCATTGAAATGGTCCAAGTAAAGCATGCTAGTGACTTAGACACTTAAGGCTAACAAGCTAGAATGCCTTATGGCTATACGAAGCATGGCATATATAGTCAAAACAACTCAAATCAAAGCTTAAGCATGTTACAACAAGGCTAAAAGCTTCATGGGGTAGACCCAAAATCATGCTAGAAACATGGCTTAAAGCATGATGCATGTTAAGGCAAATGAAAGGATTGCAAGGCAAGTATATGGAGCATGTAAGAGGCCATTAAACCAACTTGAAACAGAGGTATATCATAGCAAAATAACACCAAATACTTGCTGAGATGGAGCTAAAAAAAGCTAAGCAAACATGCTACCAATATAAGCCATTTATACTAGCATACAAGACAACAAGGAGAGGGGATGACCCTCTCCTATTTAAGACCTCAAAACTACCTTTCCACCACTGAAAATTCTCTGGATTTCAATGGTAGAAAGGTTATGCAAAGCCAAGAACAAGGGCTAAAAGGGATGTCCTAAAACAAGGCCTAATAAGGCCTAAGAGGAGGTAGACAACCCCAAACCAAAAAGTGATCTTAAACAAAGATCTAAAGCATAAAAAATCAAAACTTTTATCAGTTAAGAGCTAAGCTTAAAACAATAAGCAAGAAGGGCTAAAAGCTTAAGCAAGAATGGGGTATTAAAAGCAAGTTTGCTCACCCTTGTAGAACCTCTTCAAGAACACCACTCCAGCAACTTTTCCAAGCTTAAACCACTCCAAGAACTCTGAAACTAACTCGCTAGTGCCTCAGCAACAAGAGGCTGGTGTATTGCTAGGTGCTCTAGTGCAAAAGTAAGACAAAATCACACTTTAAAGCACAAATATACACACAAATCAAGAGAGAGGGAGGTATAGAGATAGATAGATACAACTTTTCTAATCCTAATTTTCAGAACCTCTGAGAAGGGAGGAGGAGCTCCCATCTTATAGAATTCCAAATTCTAAAGCTTCCTAAGCAAGCTAATCAAGGGGCAAATCCCTCCATACATGGAGGGGGAATTGTGCATGCCAGCTGTGACAGCTGGCAAAAAGTATCTGCATAAAGCAGATGAACAGGGCTCGGCCAGAAAATATGGCCGATCGACCAACACAAGGGCCGATTGACTAAAAAGAGTGCCGATCGGCTAACACTTTTCGCCGATGGCAAGAAAACAAGGCCGATGGGTTCATGCTTTGGCCGATGGGTTGAGAGGATGGCCAACAAGCCACCCTCTTCCCTTGGAAGCAAAAACACAAGTGCTTGGTCCACAACTAAGCACAAAACAGTCAAGTTGAGAGATCTTGAGGCAAGGCGCGCTACTGAGACCTCCAAGAACTCAAAACGAACACGAGCATGGATGATCATTGAGTGTTCAAACAATGACGTCCAAGTCTTGAGGACGGTCAAAAATGGAGTGTCTACAGTTGCCCCTCTTTGACAGAACTCGAAAGTCATAAAAATGACGGGAGTGAATGTCAAAGCCTGGAGACGACCCATTTTCGACAAGGCCGAAGACTTAGACAAGCATACAAGAAGCGAAGATATGTGCCCGAAGGCAGGGGCAAGATGTAAGGAACTTGCACGATGCCGAACATAACTTACGATCATGCAAAGAAAGCTATAACGAAGCAAAACATGCAACAGTTTTAAGTTGGCGAACACAAATCTAACTACATTACATGAAGAAAGGATGTAAGAGAATTATACAATTCTCGCTACGTCTCACGCGGAGAATACAATACTGTCTGGTTCATCTGGTCTTGCCAGCTTCAAATGAACCATACATATAATATCGTGCCTGCAAAAGAAAGAAACTTAACAGGTACAATATCGTTAGAAACATGCATAGCAATGCAAGTGAGAAGTGTGTGACAACGCGAGTGAAGTGTGCATAACAATGCAACCTAAGGGTGCACATAATAATGTGAAAAGGTGTGCAAGACAATGCAACCCAAGGGTGCGAGACAACGCAGGTGGAAAGGTGCAAGACAATGCAACCTAAGGGTGACGCATAACAATGCGGCGAAAACAAGCATAACAATGCAAGTGGAGTATACGCAACAATGCAATGCACTAACAAGTGCAGGTAAGGTGTGCAAAATAGCGCGAGCAATGCACTAACAGGTGCAGGTGAGGTGTGCAAAATAGCGCGAATGCAATGCAATGCACTAACAGGTGCATATGATGTGCGCAAAATAGCGCGATGCGCAAAATAACGCGAATGATGCAAAATGCAAGTAAGGTGCACAAAACAGTGCGATGCAATGATAGTATAGTAGATACAAAAAAGGGTGACATACTCCAACCATGCTAGAATCATGAGAGGAGGAAAAACAAACAATCAGGCGCGCATACAATGCAACCTGAGTCAAATTCCAAACACGCTGAAATCGTGTGAGGAAATGGACACTCAAACCACGCTGAAATTGTGAGAGGAGGTCCAAAACAACCCGCCCAGGTGTGTTCAAAACACAACCTGAGATAAATTCCAGACACGCTGAAATCGTGTAAGGAAAGGGACACTCAAACCACACTGAAATCATGAGAGGAGGTCCAGAACAACCCGCCCAGGCGCGTATACAACGCAACTTGAGATAAATTCCAAACATGCTAAAATCGTGTAAGGAAAGGGACACTCAAACCACGCTGAAATCGTGAGAGGAGGTCCAAAACAACCCGCCCAGGCGCGTATACAACGCAACTTGAGATAAATTCCAAACACGCTGAAATCGTGTAAGGAAATGGACACTCAAACCACGCTGAAATTGTGAGAGGAGGTCCAAAACAACCGGCCCAGGCATGTTCAAAACACAACCTGAGATAAATTCCAAACATGCTAAAATCGTGTGAAGAATGGGACACTCAAACCACACTGAATTCGTGAGAAGAGGTAAACAATAACACGCTGCAATCGTGTAAGAAAGGAACAACTCTAACCACGCTGAATTCGTGAGAAGAGGTAAACAATTCCAAACGCACTGTAATCGTGTGAGGAAGGAACAACTCTAACCACGCTGAATTCATGAGAAGAGGTAAACAATTCCAAACACCCTGCAATCGTGTGAGGAAGGAACAAGGAGAAACATAGGGACAAATCCCCACTATTTCAGAACAAGGAGGAAAACCTATCAGCGTATCAAACATGAGAAAGGAAAGGAAAAATCTCTCAGCGCATCAAACGCGAGAGAGGAAAGGACTGTGCAAGAAAACGCAGTCATCCAAACGCGTGTCAAACGCAAGAGGAGATGGGGTAGGTCCAAACGCATGCCCAAATGCGAGAAAAGAAAGGTATCAGTTAAATTGAACCAGAACGTCTTTGAATGAACAGTACATACAATACTGTGCATAAATGAGGAAAAAACTCGAAAGGTAGAATGCAATACAATGCATGATGTTTAATGAAAGCAATAAACAAACAAAGCGGCGCTTTAGAAAGCACCTCGCAGGGTGAGTGGCAGTAAACTGCTCTACTCCGATTGGGATCTCCCCTTGTGTTCCTTGAACACTTACCTTCAACTTGCAGTACAAAGGTCCTGAAATGCTGATAAGGAGCAACGTTTGCTGGGGAAACCACAGATGCCGCTTTTGTTCCTGATCATACTCACAACTTTCCCTATTCTTCAACAGGGTGACAGACTAGGTTGGATCAGTATCCAGAATCGAGGCGCATACTCGCTACCTCAACCTATGGGGCTTCCATACAGATTTCAAGCCGGGGATACACCCCTGGGTATTCAAACCAGACTTTAGTCTTGGAAATTCTAATCCTTTGTGTTCTAGGCAATAACCATTCGAACTCTAGTTTTCACCATCGCAATTGATCTCCTAGGAACTCAACGCAAGCACAGCCAAGGTAACTCCGGTGGGGATTGGTACTTAGGGAGAGCACTTCTGACCGCCATTCTGGCATAGAAACAGCTGACACAATATTCCGTTTGTTTTGAACACACTGCTTATTCTGAACGCACAGCCCATAACACAGTACTCGGTTTATTCTGTACACGACTCAAATGGGGTACTGCTCACTTCGAACATATAGCTCATAAGACAGTACTCAACTTATTCTGCGCATGGCTTATTCAACGCACTGCTCACTCTGAACCCACGGCTCATAACATAGTACTCAGCTTATTTTGCGCACGGCTTATTCTGAATATACAGCCCATACAGCACACTGCTCACTCTGAACCCATGGCTCATAACACAATGCTTGATTTATTCTGCACATAGCTTAAACTGAACATACGGGATGTACAGAAGTTGAAACATACTCAGATGCTCCGAATTTTCCTTCTTTTCTTTTGCTTCGCAGTCCGGAACCCATAGCTTCAGATAGATCCTGTTTTTACTGTTCTCAAATGACCTGGGTTGAACCCTGCGGTTTTATGAAAGAACAAATCCTGTTTTGCACATATGTGGAGAATGGCACAGCACTCTGAGCACAAAACGATTTTATTTTGAAAGTGAGAAATGAGTTCTCGACAGGGTATTGAGTCTATGATTGAACACGGTGCACCACGACTCAACAAAGGCAAACAAAAGGTAAACAACCTAAACACATCGAGAAACACTCGAAACGACTCAAAACAAGAATCGAAACAAACAACACAACAAGCACGACACTCAGACGTATTACAAAGACGAGAGACCTCTTGGTTCGCGAGGAGCGAGTTTCTTCGGGTATTGGTTCCCACCCTTTATCATTTGTGATTCTCACATCATTCGACCCTCAGGCTCTGTTTTTCTTAAAAGCCCTTTTCCTCACTTTTTCTCTCCATGCACATCTCTCTATTCTTTAATCTCTCATTTTTTTTATCCCTCCCCTGGATGGTTGATGGATAAATAGAAAGTTGCGGGCTTTTGCCCCTAGATGGATTGTCAATAAAGTTCTGCTAGATTCTTTTTCTGCTCACAACAGTGAATTTTCTCATAGAGGGATTATGCTACAACTGAGTGTGTAGCCAATCTACAGTTGACATCGGTTGATGATGCGCTCCTGGGGAGTTTGGACGTGATCAGATGTGTCCAAACAAGGGAGCAGAGTATCTTGAACCAATCCAGTTCATGCCTCATACTTAGCTTGATACCTCACTGCTTGGAGGATGAGAGAGCTTTCAGCCCTTTGCTGTTAGCTTCAATTGTGCCCTTTCTGGCAGGTAGAGTGCCCTTATTGGCAAGTATGTTGACAATGGGGAAAAGACAAAACACCTGACTTGACTGTGCCCCTAGTTCATCATTTTGACCATTTTTTGTTTTGGCTTTCTACTAAAACAATTTTGACCAAGATGAGAGTTAGATTAACATACTTGTTCAACTTTCTGATTTGAAATCATGCAAGTTAGTTTGTGAGCAGTGAAAATTTTCCTTTTTGGGTCCAAGAAATGGTTCAGTTTTGGAAAAATGGAATTATTTTCGAGAAAATTAGTCAACCTCAGTAAAAATTCTCAAAAACTGTCTTTGCAAACGTCCACTGCTCAATGAGCACGGAACCTACTCTTGAGATGCACAACCTCGGATTCATAACAATGGAAAACTGCCCCTTATTTGAAGGACACTGCATGGCAACGGAAAGTTGCCCATTGTCTATATGGCACCGCAGCGCACTGTATGGCAACGGAAAGTTGCCCCTTGTTTGAATTGCACCACAGCACACCGTAATCAGTCCTCGAAGTGACGATCACAATCGAACTCTCGAATATAGAAATGACAAAGATGATCTGAACCATTACATGGATACAATTGATTTGGAAATGTTTATGGTTGGACTTTAGGATGAAGTTGCGTACGTATCCCAAACATGGGAATCAAGCCTTACGTAGTTCCGATTAAGGTACACTCGGGTATTTAACCTCTCCTTTTACACTCTAACTTTTGCCAAGGCCGCCCTTCTGGGTTTTCAACCTTGCGAGCTCAGTTTTTCTTTTCTTTTTATTCTTTTCATTTCTTTTCTTTGTTCAGAATTTTTTTTTCTTTGCATTTTTCTTTTTTTTTTCTTTTTGCTTTTTTTCTTGCTCTAACTTTTGCTTGGGCCGCCCTTCCGGGTTTTTGGCCCAGCGAGCCTCTCAAGGGTAAAAGTGTAGCTTTGTCCATGTCAAATGATTTTGAGATCCTGAAGTCATCTGAATCTAGGAGAATGACTGCTGTTTGTTGACGATGTAGGAGTCCATCCAATGGGGGTTGAATTGTCCTCAATGTTGTGGATAAGAACTCAGTTGTCCTTCAACAATATTTTCTTCTTTCCTCTCTTCTGGGATTTGGCATTCTTGCCTATCTTCATTGGCTTTGAGAAATGTCCCGATTATTGACTCTTCGAGCACATCAGACATCTTTGCCCCTAGTTCGAGGGGTGCTTCTGATCTAGCTTTGCAAACTTCTTTTGATGGCGTTTGATCTTCTTGATCTGACTTTGTTGCCGCTAATTCAAGGGCTGCTTCAAATATGACCACACAGGCCTCACATTGCGGTTGACTTTTGAACACTCTGAATCCAGGTTTAAGGTTTTGAAAACAAAAAGGGTCGAGTCTCGAGGCTGAGAGTGATCCTAAGCTGCACAATCTCAAGAGCGATTCCACACAGGTCTTCGTAGGGCCGCGCAAAACATTTTTTGAAATCTTTTAAGAAAACAACAAATCGCTCGCGTTGAAGACAATGTAGAACCAATTTGGATCAAGCTAGGATCCTTCTCAGTACCCACATTAACAAACATGACTTCATTCATTAAGGGCTTAGCATGCCTCTCTTCCTCTCAATTGATCAAATTTTGCAAATCCTAAGGAATTCATTCCTCTTTGTTTTCACCGCAGTATTCAAAAAGAGTTTTGAAAAACTTAAGTCGATGTAATGAATTCAAACCACAGAAAAGACACAGTTTCTAGTCGTATACTGCCATCTCATTCAGAACTTCTAGCATAACTGGCACAAGGTAGAAGCAAACACAAGAGTGTGAAAATTACTGTTGTTTTATTCAGATCTTCTGGTGTAACTGGCTCTACGACAGAAACAGACTCAAAAGAAAGAGAAAAGAAAAACGCGAAACAAAATAGTGACATCCGAAGTAACACCCCCGGAATCACCCGACTTCTGTATAACAGGACTGACTCGATACAACAAGACAGACCCTTAATCAAAACGGCTGACTCAAAACAAAGAGACAGGCTCAAAACAAAACCACAGAAATGACTCAACACCCAAGTCAGAAACTACAAAAACCAACATTCGCAAATGCTCAAAACAGTGCATGCCACACGCCACATCTGAAGTAAACTGAGCACCGCCTGCAGGTGGTTCATTCCCTGGTCACATACTTGTATTATCCTCAAAGTTCAGTGACCCAGTGACGATGGACTTTCCTGAGCTATGTGGGAGGATGACCTCATTGTCAATCAAATCCTGTACTTCGTGGCGAAGACGGAAGCAATTGTCAGCGATATGACCGGTCTATTGATGGTACGCATAGTACTGGGTAGCGTCATGGCTAGGTGGAAGACGACTAGGGAGAGGTCGAGGCTCGAGGGGTTTAAGATGCCCCTTTTCAGCAAGGATCTGAAGCGCCTTGGTCAAAGGCATGTAGAGGGCATGGAAGACCCTACGACCTCGGGGTAAATACTTCGAGGTTTGCGGATTTTTGTTGGACGCACTAGCAAAGGGGTCGGCAGGTGCTGACTTGGTTTTCTGATCTTTTCCGGGTGTAGGATTAGATCTAACAGGATCGTTTCCAGTATGACGGCCCTTCTCCCGGTTCTCCCCTTAGCTTGAACTACCTTCAGTCTGAGTGGAGAAAGTGTCATTCATAGTTTTTGCAACAACAGCGAGCACCTGCCGTTTGTTCAGTCCCCTAGCATTCAAAGCCTCAACAGCCTGCAGAAGTTGTTCATAGGGATTAGTGTCTACCCCCACCTTGTTTTTACCACTCGCCTCAGCTTTGTCGAAGGTTTGGGTTGCTACATTAGTGCGAAGTCCTATTGTTGTCGACATGTCATTGCCGAAACTTGGGATGGCTTCAGGTTGACTGAGTTCAATTACAATTCACCCCAATAATGGAGGCTTTTCTGGCATGAAGTTCCCGGCATGTGACATGGTCGACGGCGGAGCTGATATTCCGTAGGCTAGATCAGCAATGGATCTCTGAAGATCGCCGATCATTCCCATCATCTCAAAAGTGGTGGCTCATGGGTTTGAAATAATTGAGGTTCCCAGATTGGATGTACGGAAGGTGACCTGGGTGGACGTTGCGTCTCAACATCTGTCTCACCCTGTATGGTGATTCCTTGGTTTAGTGTCGCTGCCATGACCACAATTTCTTCTGAATTCTGTGTCATCAGGAGCCTACTAAACTGAACAGAGGTGATGTGACTGGTGGCTGATGGATCTGATGAACCGGTGAGCCTTGGCTGGCCCTTTTCTGCCTTGCCTCAGCGAAGGAGAACATTGGTTGCTCTGAACCGAATCTCTGAACTGAAAGAGAAAACAGGCAGCATCTCAGCCCAATTTCACCAAAACAGACATAAGCATAGCTGAATAACTGTATTCGACCACTGATCACTATTCCCCAAATTACTGCCCCAAAACTAAATCTGATACTCGCAAATATAACTGATTCTCAAAATACTGAAGCCTGCAGGCTTGATACTTAGACTTGCAAACTGATACGTGCATTCCCTGTAGAGGCACACTTTAAAAGCACATAATCAAGGAAATGAGAGACAAAACACCCCTATGTTGGGGTAGGGTTTTATTGTCCTATTTTGTCAGGAGCTAGGGTTTCGTTATGCACACAGCGGTTTCAAACAACATATATTCGGGTAAGCAACCTGTCCTAGTTTGGAATAGTCACTATGGATTCCGAATATGCACTAGGCCGAATGGTCAAAAAGGGTGCCCCGGTAAAAACCAGAGTTTGTGTTCCCGTCATGGCAGAGCCCGCAACGGGTCAGCCTTATGGCACGCTTCTCGAAGCGAGCCTCCAGCAAACCATTCAGGAATAGCATACGGCAAACACGGTGTCCTAGGCACACAATGCAAATGCAATGCAAAGAGACACATAAGTGTAGTCAAAATAAAATATCATGTGTTCGAGTCAAGTTCTCTAACTCCCCAACAGAGTCGCCAGAAACTGTAGACGCGCCCTTGGGCTTCATGCTATAGTTCGGACTCAATGTCACGGTTTTTAATCTAATCTCACAATGTGCGATGTGAGATTGATAAATCACCAAAGAGTCCAAATCCGGCAAATTGTTTTGAAAAATTGATTTTTGTAAAAAAGTGCCAAACATGGACTGCTTTGCCAGATACAGAGTCGCCACCTAAATATTTATTTTGGGGGAATTTAGGGAACCCTGACTTGTGCCTAAGGCCACATGTCCATCATCACCAAAGTTGTCTCGGCTTGGGAACTTGGGTACGATTGGGGAAGGTCATGCAATGAGCACCCCCGCTCGCCCAATCAAAGATCGGCCTGTACTAAGTATGATATCTTGTTTTTGAAAACACATGCGCTCTTATTCCGGTTAATTAGCTAGAATTACTATGTGATGCGCACAACACACAAGTATAGACTAGATCGCCTAATTTGGAACAAAGCATCGCATATCCGTTTGTTTGGAAATGGTTTGAAGTTTGCTACTCGCAAGTAGGCTAAAACACGGATTTCAATGAATCGTTCCAATTCAAGTAATCCAACCTTCACCCACAGGCATTCAGGCAGTTATACCACATAAGCAATTAGCCTCAGGGCAAGCATGTTGTCATGTTAACACTCACACACATGCAGTATTCTAAAGCGTAAACACTCACAGTGTACTCCGAGCCAAAATAGAGAACTAGTTAGAAATCAATGCATGACCCTAGTTCATGTTAAGATAGCTAATGCAACACATGCAAAATGTAACTAGAAATAGGCTCGGCTATTCTAAGATGGCATATGAGATGCAACAACTCGATACATGTATTCAAGTAGGAATTGAAATACAATGCAGTTAGTATGATGCGCCGAGCCTGGTGCATGCAATATAGATGAATGATGCAAACATGCATAGCATAAGGATGCTAAATTAAATGTGCCCTAAAACTAACCATCGTAAGCGGTTAAGTAAAAGGGAGAAAGAAATAGGGGTTAGAAGACATACATCACACACACGCACGCTTATTACAAAATTGCGCCCTCTCGACGGAGGGACTAAAAAAATAATACAAATCATCTAATTAACTGACTAGCAAGCTAATTAATTAATTACACAACCAAATCGAAATAAATAACTATTCTAAGTTATTAGAACACTGAAATGGCCTCGAGACGAGGGATGAATGCAGGCTCGGATGGCTTCGCTCGGAAATCCATCGCCATACTTCATGTTGCCTTTGTTTGTACTGCTCTGTACCTCTGAAAATTGTGCCAACTTCTGTGACAATTCTGAACCACCTTGTGGGCATACTGAGAGGCCATCGGCCAAAAGATAGGGCCATCGGCCATGGGAAATTGGTCATCGACCAAATATAAGGCTCTCGGCCAAATGTTTGTTGCCGATCGGCATTGAATATGGTCGATCGACCATCTCTTCTTGTGAAAAGCTCCTGTTGCTACAACAGAGGACAAATAGAGCATGGCAATATATTTACAAGACAATATCTGCCCAAATACACCCGTTATCATGTTTAAGACTCAAAGGTATGTAGTTGTCGACCCTCGGACCACCAATCATGCATTTCAATGCATGATGGCCAAAGGAGCCAAGTGTGCAATTCAATATCAAATGAAATGCACAAAACACATAAGGGGCCCCAACCTCTATCATGCTTGATCAAGCGGCAAGGGATGCACACATAATGCAATGCAAACATGCAAACATGCAAGCATGATGCGAACAACTCAAGCATGCAACAAGTAAACATGCAATAACATGAAATCCAAGCATACAAACATGCATGCATACAATGTAATAGGTATGCAACAACAACACCAACAACAAGCATGCAATGACATGTAATCTAACAAGTATGCAAGGTGGTTGAGCATACAACAACATGTTAATTAGTGAGCATGTAATAACATGTAATGGACCAAGTACGCGACAAACATACAAGCATGATGCAAAGTAACAATTTTGAACAACATGGTAAGATGCAACATGAACATGCAAACATGCAAGGCGTGTAAAGGTGGACAAGTATGCAACAACATACAAAATGAGACAAGCATGCGACAACATGGTAAAATGGACTTAAACTAAAGATGGATAGACCTCAGCCATGCCCAAAATCAGTGGCCAAAATGCTATGAAAATGAAGACAAAGGTACATACAAACATGCATGCCAATTGGCCTATCACCTAAGCATAGGAGAGCAACTTTCAAGAACACTTAAAAGGGGAAAAATATGGGCATGTGACAGACATTGTAAGCTCTTAAATCATGTTAGGAAAGGTGCCAAACCAACCAAACAAAGCAAGCAAGTCATGCAAAAAGCCTTAAAGCTTGAAACTAGCCAAGGGACTCAAACCAAGGCTATGCAAAATTTGAAGCAAATGACAAGTATAATCCAAAATAGTCCTAGATCATGCCAAAATGAGCCTAAAACATGTAAGGACCAAAGCCAAAATAAGCTAGAACAAAGGGCCGAAAGCCTGAGGCATGCAAGGCTACAAAAGAGGTGTTACGCTACACCTATCAAAACCAAACATGGCATAACTTAAGCAATGAAAAATAGAGTTATGACATGGTAAAACAAGACCAAAAACCCACTTAGATGGCATCCTAAAGACCTAAACATGATGGCACACACAATGACCCATTCATGAGGCATAAAACATCAACTCTTTAAAACATTAAAGGAGTGACAAGTGCAAGTGTTTGAGCATGAAACATGGACTAAAATAGTATAACAAATGATGCCAAATAATTGAAATGGTCTAAGTAAAGTATTCTAGTGACTTGGACACTTAAGGCTAACAAGCTAGAATGCATTATGGCTATACGAAGCATGACATATATGGTCAAAACAACTCAAATCAAAGCTTGAACACGTTACAACAAGGCTAAAAGCTTCATGGAGTTGAGCCAAAATCATGCTAGAAACATGGCTTAAAGCATGATGCATGTTAAGGCAAATGAAAGGATTGCAAGGAAAGTATATGGAGCATGTAAGAGGCCATTAAACCAACTTGAAACAGAGGTATATCATAGCAAAATAACACCAAATACTTGCTGAAATGGAGCTAAAACAAGCTAAGCAAACATGCTACCAATATAAGCCATTTATACTAGCATACAAGACAACAAGGAGAGGGGATGACCCTCTTCTATTTAAGACCTCAAAACTACCTTTCCACCACTGAAAATCTTTTGGATTTCAGTGGTAGAAAGGTCATGCAAAGCCAAGAACAAGTGCCAAAAGGGATGGCCTAAAATAAGGCCTAATAAGGCCTAAGAGGAGGTAGACAACCCCAAACCAAAAAGTGATCTTAAACAAAGATCTAAAGCATCAAAAATCAGAACTTTTATCAGTTAAGAGCTAAGCTTAAAACAATAAGCAAGAAGGGCTAAAAGCTTAAGCAATAATGGGGTATTAAAAGCAAGTTTGCTCACCCTTGTAGAACCTCTTCAAGAACACCACTCCAGCAACTTTTCCAAGCCTAAACCACTCCAAGAACTCTGAAACTAACTCCCTAGTGCCTCAGCAACAAGAGGATGGTGTATTGCTAGGTGCTCTAGTGCAAAAGTAAGACAAAATCACACTTTAAGGCACAAATACACACACAAATCAAGAGAGAGGGAGATATAGAGATAGATAGATACAACTTCTCTAACCCTAATTTTCAGAACCTCTGAGAAGGGAGGAGGAGCTCCCTTCTTATAGAATTCCAAATTATGAAGCTTCTTAAGCAAGCTAATCAAGGGGCAAATATGGAGGGGCGAATTGTGCATGCTAGCTGTGACAGTTGGCAAAAAATATTTGCATAAAGCAGATGAACAGGGCTCGGCCAGAAAATATGGCCAATCGACCAACACAAGGGCCGATCGACTAAAAAGAGTGCCGATCGGCCAAAAATACTATGTACCCCGCCAAAAATTATATGTACGATTCATCCAATTTCCACACAAAAAGCCGAGGACGACCAAAAACTTCCCAACTTTGCAAAACTGTGAATTATCTTCCAGACAAAAAAATAAAAGATCCACATGTCAATGCCAAAAGCCATCTACACAACAAAAATGACACCCATTAGTTCCATTGTAAACAAAAATTTTCAACAAAAAATATGTACAAACGTTTGAGGGGGCAGGACCCCACTTGATGCGCCCTTCCCTCCGCACCTAGCATCATGTATGTAAGCACAAACAAAAAAAGGATGAACCACATGAGGCTGTCACTAAAACAGATTCTAGGGAGGGCAAAGGTCTAACCATAAAGAAGAAAAATAAAAAAAATTTAAAATCCATGCAGAGTGAATAATTACCTATTATTTTGTTTCCACTACAATACATGCTCATACATACCATTTCAGAAAAATGTAGAACTGAGAGAAAGGTTAAAGTTGAATGATCACCACAGATTCACAGTTGCCATAAAAAGATTATGACACCGATCTCGTTTATTAGCTCCAAAAGTTTCTGAATTCTTATTCAACTTCATAGTCATTCTTTTGCTGAGCAAAACACTTAAAATTCCAATTCAACATGACTGTTGTTCAGCTACAACAGTGATCCTGTAACAGATGAGGTCTATATAGTCCATGTGTTTCGCAGCATCATACAATTTCAAGAGTGTATTTATTACCTAGTAACTTGTAAATTTCACATTTCCAAAATTTGTTTCACACTTAAAATCTAACATCTAAATCTCCACAATAACAATATGTGCAAATGTGGAAAGGTATGTACTGTGTACAATATTGTATTAGAATAAAACTTAATGCACTTGGAAACTCAATGCAAAGGTATGTGCTGTGTAACATTTACGTTGGCTTATAGAACAAAGTCTACTTAAATGTGCTAGTATTGTCAAAATCTTGGCAATCATTATCGAAAGTCACAAATAGGTTACAATTCAGATGGGTTCGGTTGAGTTGAGAGTTTATTCAAGTTCAGTGTAAAGTGTAAACAAATTTCCCAAGTCATGCATGAGCCCCAAGTCAAGTATAGTCTAAAGTGTATACATATATATATTTTATTCATGAAACTAAATATATAGAGATGCTTATATAACATATATATTTATAAGCTGTAATATATAAGCTTTAATATATATTACACGCCAACATATATTTATAAGCTGAACAGATAACCTCCCTTTGACGACAATTCTTGGACACCCCCCTTCCCTGAACAGATAAGCTCACCCTTGCTAAAGGGATTCATGATCAATTTCTTGGAAATAAAATATCCTGTCCTGAATGTGCCTTAATTTTATTCTAAAAGTAATTTGAAGCATGCAATGGACACTTCCAGCATAAATTAAATATAAAAAAAATGGTTATAAAGGATAATTTAACTAAGTAGTGGCACTACTATAGTACTATTATGCATTATATCAGTTGCATTTGTTGACCTTCTTAGTCTGTGTCATGCAATAAGCAATATCAAAATATATATAATCAATCAAATGTACATAAATAGAAAATATATTAGTTTATTGTGGTGTCCTTTTTCAGTATTTTCCATTTCAATGTGTCTGTATGCATAGTTGAAGCATTCGATATGGTGACAGGTTCTATAGCATGTTGAAAAGGTTGACATCAATAGTTTCTACACAAAAATCAAAGTTTAGCAGTCTATTCATGCCATTTGTCAAATTTGTAGCTGTCAAAAAACTGAGGTGTTCTCATAAAGATAGTAACTTAGAAATATAACTAGTAATTGAAGTCTGCTGGCCTTCACTTTAGCCAAGTTACAATTGTTGTCACGTTATGGTTCATTACTTCAATTCTTAATTCTGAAAATATTATTTTCTTTTGACAAGTAATTAACATTACATACACGCCAAATCCACTAGATTAGATGGAACTGAAAAAAAGTGACTCTTATCATTTAGACAGACCATTTGAACTCTTTTAAACCCTCATGAGCATAACTGTTAGTAACTTGCAATTGACAATATGATCACATGATACGAAATGTTTTGTATCTACATCACATTACAGATAAGTATTGTAGCTTCTCAGTTTGTCAACGAAAAGCCATAATAACAGTTGATATCAGGATTTCTATCCACTGTAACACAGGACATGATTCCATCGCTAAAATATTAGTACAGGAACACTGTTCTTAAGATTTGGCTGATAGAGACTTGACTTGGAATCTCTGGGCACACACCCTTCCTCAATCAAGTCGCAAAACATTAAAAATTTCAATGGAACTAAACCAGGCATGGACTGATCCAACTTAAACAATTAGTTATTGTACTGTGAGATGTATTGTGAAATGACTTGGTGCTAGCCATGATACACGTCTGCATCAGTCATTGGTTATGCAAACTCCAAGCTTCCACATTGTCATTTCCTTTTTACTTTCATTCTTAACCCACACATCTTATAGACATCAGGCAGTCTTTTGCCATTGGCTTCTCATTCTGCTTCACCAAGTCTTATTTTATTTCTCACTCTTCTTATATTGTGCTCTTGCATTGGCCGTCAAATTGATTAAAACCTATTACGTATCAACCATCAAACAAACTGGGCTCTTTCATAGTTGAAATAAGAACACACTAACTTGATCAGTTAAGCTTATTTCGCACCATATGCATAAGTCTCAAAATGAATACTAAGTATCCATTTGTTAGTAATATTGAGTTAGTAACTCTCTAGTTGTTTTACAACACATCTTATATATGGTGTCTTTTGTTTACCTCTTGAAAGTTTTTAAAATAATGTTTTAGAATTTTGTGAGCCCTTTGTTTGTAGATTGATTCAAACCTGATACACAGTGAACAAGGCATCTTCGAAGCCCTTGAGGTGGTGTTTTATAAAACTGAAAACTAAAAACTAAAAACTGAAAATTAAGTACTGAAAAATGAATGATGAACTTTTTAAACTGAAAAATTGTTTGATAAAATTGTTAAGTGCTGAACCAAAACAAATTGTTTATGTACAAGATGAAATTTGAATTTTATTATTTTCAAATTTTCACAACCAATTTTTATATCGTGGTGGTGAGTTGGTCGTGACGGCTGCGACAGTGGTGAATAAAAAATATATATGTTAAAGGCTAAGTTTATTTCTATTTTTCACGCCAACTCCCAATGTACATGTGCTAATTATGTCCCGTATGTCCCCACAAGTTTTATTTGACGCAACGAAGCTACACGTGCCATCCCTACAGTGGTTCGGGGGTTGCTTTCAATTTTCGGCCCTCGAAGGCCTTTTTCGGCTAAGTTTACGACGTTTTTCACACAAATTCCCGACGTACGCGTGCTAATTACGTCCCGCATGTCCCCACATGACCTATTTGACATGAGGAAGCTACCTGTCCCGTCCCTACAGTGGTTCGGCGGCTGCTTTCAATTTTCGACCCTCAAAGGCCTTTTTTCGACTAAGTTTGTGGTGTTTCTCACGCCAACTCCCAACGTACACATGTTATTTACCTCCTGTCTGTCCCAACAGGTCGTATTTGATAGAAGGAAGCTACCCGTGCCATCCCTAGAGTGCTTCAGGGGCTGATTTTAATTTTTGGCCGTCAAAGGCCTTTTTCGGCTAAGTTTATGGCGTTTTTCACTCCAACTCCCAACGTACACGTGATAATTACATCTCGTATGTACCCACAGGACTTATTTGATGCAAAGAAGTTACCTGTGCCATCCTTACAGTGGTTCGGGGGTTGCTTTCAATTTTCAGCCCTTGAAGGGCTTTTTCGGCTAAGTTTACGGCATTTTTCACGCCAACTCCCAACATATACGTGCTAATTATGTCCTGTCTATCCCCACATGTCCTATTTGACACAAGGAAGCTACCCATGCCATCCGGAGAGTGCTCCACGTGCTGATTTGAATTTTCGGCCCTTGAAGGCCTTTTTCGGCTACGTTTACGGTATTTTTCACGCTAACTCCCAGCGTACATGTGCTAATTACGTCTCGTATGTCCCCACAGGTCTTATTTGACACAAAGAAGCTACTTGTGCCATCTCTACAGTGGTTCGGGGGTTGCTTTCAATTTTCGGCCCTCGAAGGCCTTTTTCGGCTAATTTTACGGCGTTTTCGTAAGACAACAAATAACCTAGATACTCTAATATTAACTGAACTAACATATTTTACAAAGGTAGCCGTAGAACTTTATCAATTGGCCTTCCCGGTCGCCTTCCACTACCAACCCACTATTTTGACATTTACGACGGTTATCACGGTCGATAGTATGGAATTGGACACCATTAGCAATGCATCCCGAATATGTGTTCACCAAGGCATTCGGTCCATTGGCTAATGGCCACATCTCATCGATTGCTTCGGGTGACTTCTGATTTTGCAATTGGTTCATCTACACACAAGAAAGTATGTCATGTTAATTTAAACTTAGAATAATGTAGCATTATCTGCAAACTATACACTAACGAGTTTTAGCTTACGCGATCTTTGAACCATTTAGGAAATTCTTTGCATTGTCGCGTTACAATGTTGCAATTACTTCCATATGTTTGTTGCAACACGAGCTTGTGTTCCCTACTTAATACAATGTAGTTTATAAGTAATTGGAATAATGAAGACTTTAAAAAATAAAAACAATGTACAAAATGTATGTTGCATATATGATGAGGAATCATACTCTAGATATTCGTCCACTTCCAAACTATTGTGTAGGACAAACCAATGAGCCAATTCGCGGTCAGTTATGGACACATCAATTGCCCTTGGGAGTTGACCAAATGGATGAACATTTTGAGTGAAAATTGCCAACCTCAGGCCATTGTCACCCCCATTGTAGTTCCTTTCTTCTCGGTTAAACACCGTTTCAACTCCATCCAAATACATTGAACAAAACGTCGTACACTCTTTCGATATATAGCCCTCCTCAACGGAACCTTCTGGCCGAGATTTATTGCCCACAAATGCTTTAAGAAGTCCGAGCATCCTACATGTAAACATCAGCCTGATCGTTAGTATGGTTATATTGAACTATATTTACATGAAAAAAGCACCCCCATCGTAGTTATACCTCTCAATAGGATACATCCATCGATATTGCACAGGCCCTCCAAGCATAGCCTCATAAGGCAAATGAATTGCTAAGTGGACCATGACATCAAAAAAAGCAGGAGGAAAAATCTTCTCAAGCTTACAAAGTATAAGTACGATTTGTTCTTACAATTTCTCCAAATCAATCACCTGCAATGTCTTTGAGCACAACTGTTTGAAAAAAGTTCCCAACTCGAACAATGTGGTCCCAATCTCAGTAGGAAGGTATCCTCGCATCCCAATGGAAAGAAGTCGTTGTAGAAGGACATGGCAGGCATGACTCTTGAGGCCAACTAACTTACCACCATTCGCGGTGACACAATTGGATACATTTGTCACATAGCCATCAGGATCCTTAATCGATTTCAAGAAATCAAGAAAACCCTTCTCTCTCTGCCGGGGACAATGTGTACAATGTCGGAGGCTTCTCAAAAGAGCCATTCGCATGCCTTATCAAGTGTAACTCCTTTCGTATTCGCATGTCCTCCAGATCCAAACGTGCTTTGTCTGTGTCCTTGTTCTTTCCATCTATGCTCAATAGTGTCCCAAGCAGATTGTCACATATATTCTTCTCTATGTGCATGACATCAAGGTTATGTCGAAGCTTAAGTGTTTTCCAATAGGGTAGGTCAAACAAAATGCTTCTTTTTGTCGAGCTTGGAGTTGGCTTTTCAGTCCTTTGTCTTTTTTGGTTGGTTGGATGCTCTCCGTACGGCTTGTACGTCCCCAAATTAATTTGCTCCAGTATTTGTTCTCCCGATAACTCCACGGGTTTGGACCGATTCTCAATTTCACCATTGAATAGCCTACTTCTTCGCCAATTATGGTTCTCAGGTAAGTACCGCCGAGCACCCATATACCCTATCTTACTTTGCAAACTCTGAGATGAAGCATCCATGTTACAATTAGGGCAGGCCAAGTAACCTTTTGTACTCCAACCAGACAAGGAACCATATGCGGGGAAGTCATTGATGGTCCACATGACTGCTGCATGCATTGTAAATATTTGGCCATTTGAGGCATCATATGTTTGCACACCATGCTCCCACAAATTAGTTAACTCTTCGATAAGAAATTGTGATTCCTCTTTGAATCAAGTGCAATCGTACAACATGTCGACTAAATTTGGTGTCATTCAAGCAATCAACACAAGGACAACGAATTTCATCCTGCGGCCCTAAATTCTTCGTAGCGAACTCAATAAATGACTGAACACCCTCTAGATACTCCTTACTTTTTAGCCGATCTTGTATCATCATCCAACTCTTGTCCATTATTGGAACAGTACACATTAACCAAAGATGAACCTGGGAATCGACGGTAACTTGGAAAAATACTCTATAATGGAAGAGAGCTTAAGTAAGTTTAAGGGTTTGATTAGCATTGCTTTTTGATGTTTACCGAAATAGTAATAACAGATCGGGATGTTTTGCCTATTTGTCAATTGCATATAGTTGGCTAATTTCAGTAGTAGCTCGGCATGTATTTATACGCTAATGTGACATCATGAACAATTCTATGTGAAATCATCTTACAGGGAGACATATAATTGTGACCAAATTTAAAGAGAAATTAAATTTCATATTCAATATAGATAGGACGTTAAGAGATCTTAGAATGTACAAGTTGTAAACATAAATTTTATAAAAATCAGATGGGTAAAACAAAAGTAATGAAATTTCAAAGTTTTGAAGCATTGAAAAAAATGTGAACATAAATCTTCTAATTCTATTGTTCTACACTAATGTGTGAACAAATTTATTTTCATATTACAAAATATTTAATTTCATTACACGGATTGATTGTTCCTTCTAAGTAGTATTCCAAATATATACCCTTAATATGATTCTTCACTTCTATATTAATTAATAGGGGCATTTGCTAGTCTTGGTGCAAGATTAATTTATATTTAACAAACATTATACTAAATTCTATATATTTGTTCCAATCAGTAGAAAAATCCTTTTAAAATTCAAGAAAAATATTACATGAAACTTTTCTATTAACTTAAAATAGTTAACAAGTCAACAAAATCTAATATTCAATTACTAAGGCAACAAAATCTAATATTCTATTAACTTAAAATAGTTAACAAGTCAACAAAATATTACATGAAACTTTTCTATTAACTTAAACTAGTAGGAATATGGTTTGTTGGCTACACCAGATTATCCTCTATTGTTTCTATGGAGTTGCAAAGGTTTGCACTACTATGTACAATGTGAGAGTATTTAGGCTATTGATTAATCACACTTTGTAATCCTAGTTTCTTATATTTTGGCCACAGATTTCTCAACTGAGGCTAACTGTTAAAGATATTATTTTGGACTATAGAAAGCAACCACAGTGTAAACCTGGTGTTTTTCGTAGTGTGTTTGTTGATTGGTCATCAACACGCTGTGATTAATGTTTGTGTTCATTGTTGGGTCATCAGCAACGTCTTTCCATAATTTTAGTTCATGACATTATATTGTTAACCCATGCTGGGGGGAGAAGAAAATGTTTTGTTAACTGATAATCCGGGGACACAACAACAATTTGTATTTTGAATTTTAGTAAGAAGACCCTCGTAAGCAAATGATTCATGGCACAAGAAGTATATCTTGAATACATTTATGTGAGGGCATTGTTGGGTAATAAACAAGATACGGTTTGGGATGTGTGGTAGTTCACAGGATCCTAAGGCAAATTGTTTGTGGTTCTCTCTCAAACTATTTCTGCCTACATTATTAAAGGCATTATAGTATGCAACTGAAGCTAATTAAATGGACACACTCCCATAATGATATTTGAAGATTGAGGGGCATATATAATACACAAATCTGGGCCATTCCCTTTAAATCTTGGCCATTCACTTAATCTGAATGTTGATGAAGTTGATGTTGGGTTGGTTAGTGACTCTTTGGTGGGCAACAGCCTCTGCCTTCAGAATGGAAGTTATCATCATCAGGTGCACCTGTCAAATCTGAGCGACTAGACTCCTAGTTTTTTTTAATGGTTGCCACTACTTTGAATGTAAACCTTAGTTATATCATCTGTTTAGTTTTCTTGTTATTTTACTTTTATTTTTCCATATACTACTACTAAATCCATAGTAGATGAGATGGGGTATTGAATGAGCAGCAGGTTATAGTAGGATGGCCGCCACTACCCCGTCCAAGTGCTGCTACTGTATGAAAAAATGGTAGATGTTTAAAAATGATTGGGGCTCTCAAACATTTTTTATAATGTAGTATTCCATTTTTGATGATATAATTTTTATTTCAAATTTTTAGGATATCTAACATTCACAATCAAAATAATTATGATGAAGAGGCAAACTCTTTCTGTCTTGATTGAGAGAAGTGAAGAGCTGTTATGTAGGATGGGACTATTTTGTATCCATCGAAAGCGTGTTTGCCCTGTTTCACATTTGTCGAGAATTTAAGATTAATGATAAAGTGTCTTGTTTGATAATTTAAGATGTAACCATTTTCATATATTTGTAGAGATATATAGAACCAAACAAATTAAGGAACTTAATTTCCCCACAAAGTGCCTTACAAACACCTGCAATGGATCTTATACTTGTTTGATTTTCATTCTGAACGAAGACATCAAATATAACCAAGAAATAAATTATTTGTTCTATTACTCTAAATTTGAGTGTTTTGATTACATTCAAAACATATGTTGTTGTAAAAGGTGGGAACAACATAAATAGGATTTGAATCATCAGAGCAAACAAAAAAAAATTATAAGGAAATTAGAATGAATTTTTTTCCAAAGAAAAGTTACCTTAAATCTCCAAAAAGCACAGCAGAAGGAACTGGATTGTCACTTGAAGCTCCTTAGCTTACTTAGACTCACTTTAAGCACAGTAGAAGGCTTTCTCCTCTCATTAACACACAAAACAAGCTAAAACATTAATTAGATTTCTGGTATTATAGATTACCAATCACATAAACAAAGAGCTCCAACCTAGGAAATATTGTTCCATTGATTACAAAAATTTCTCAATTATCTGAATTCCATAAAAGCAGCTTTCTTCATTGAACCAAAAATTAAAATAAAAATAAAAATAAAAACATTTCACATAATTGTGGAATTTACACGATGAGGTCTATATACATTGCTTGAATTGAAGATACCAATTATTTAGGATTTTGTATCATATCCCATGTTTGAAGTGGTTTTGGATTAGGAGGGGATAGTACAATCCTATATTATTCTATCACATGTTTGCTTGAAATTACTAGACATTTACTACATGGTGTAAAACATAGATGGGGTCTTTTAAATCTTTTTACATGTTAGTCCACACTCACTAGGAATCAATATATGAACTATATCAGAATCGGATTATCAATTTGGAACTCAATTTCCCATCAAACAAACATATTACAAAGTATAGGGAAACAGTAAACACAACAATGATCATCACAACATTCAATTCCAAAAAGAAAAAAGAAAAAAGAAAAAAAAACCATCTTAAAAACTAGAGGATGGATATTGGCAAAAAGGGAGAAGGATGATATTTTTCCAAGCTTACTCAAAAATTTAAATTTTTTGTTGTATGAGATGTAGGGGTAGAGGGAGGGGGGAAGGGGGGGTGTCAGAGGTGTCTCAGCCCCTCTAAACTTTTGAGAATCCCACTTTTACGTGAGGCCAAACCTGAAAAAAAATGTGTTCTCATTGTCAAAAAATTTTGGTATTTCATGATGAAGAAGGTTGTTTCAGAGAATTCGATTCCTTGGTTTTGCTTGATTTCAGATACATAAGGGTCTTCTCTTTCTCTCTCTCCTCATTTTCTTTTCTGGGCTCAAGGATCCTTCATAGTTCAAGTAATTCCTCTATCTCTTGCACAAGTGCCATTAATAGAGGCTTGGGCTAGACACTGGACACTGGACACTTTAGAATAATAATTGTACTCCATCATTTGACTGTATCATGAAAGAAATGAAGAATTTTTTTTCTCAAAGTAAAACCAAAAGTGGGAAAAAAGTAAATCAGAAATCATCAGTAAAGCTGGTAAATGAGACAAAGTAAACAATAAACTGTCCAATAGCATAGTTTCATGTGTTAAATGCAACTAAAAATGGAGCAAAAAACTAACTTTTAATGATCTACTGATCTTTAAACCAACTTCAGGAGGTAGAGACGAGTATACACGCTTTGTTTTCCGCCTCACTTTCAACTTTATGTCTAAATTGTCTACTTCATCATCTTCCTTTACTTTAAATGAAGAACTGAAAAAGCATACACATATAAATGAGCTTTCAATAGACAAACATTAAAAGTAGATATATATTGAGCGAAAAGGCTATATAAAGCCTGCATATATATTGAGCAAAAAGCCTACGTAAGAAGATCGAATACCTAGTTGCTTAGTTGCCTTTTTTTCCCCCCCTTGTTGTTTGATTGATTCATTGTAGCAATGATTCAACTTAAAAACGATAAGAAATACAATATTCAAGAAGGTATAATATAGGCTCTGACAGCAACAATACATAGTGTTGGAAAATTTAAATGAAAGTGAGAATCAGTAAGAAAATAATTACATAGAACGGGCTTTCTCCCATGGCTGTTCATCAATTGACTCTTCCCATATGACACAATCTCCCAAGCATTGATGACAAGTCTTTATACCCTATTAGAATTGGGGAACCAAAATTAAGTGCAGGGCCAAACAAATAAAAAGCATATACACAAAGAGCAATGTCTTAGTACTACCAACATATTACCAACATAGTACAGCCCACACACTATTCAATGCAAATCTAAATCTAGTCATAATACTTGAAGAAGATATTAGGAAATGGGGGATGTGAAAATATTTTGGTGGAACCCAATGAAGTCTTTTTTGGGGTTAGAATTGTAGGAAAAATATTGTATATGCTACACTTTTGACTCTCTGGACATACTCATAATGCCAAGAATTGCAGAATGTGTATATATAGCTTTATTTGGTTTTTAACTAAAAAGAGAAGCTAGCATTGATTGGACCGACTAATTTGAGGGAATCAGAAATTGAGAATCAGAAATCCAAAATCGAGAATCATCACAGCATTCAAATTCCCAACAATAAATAGAGGCACATTTGGTTATATAGCTCAACAATCCAAAATCAAGAATCAGAAATCCACAATCCGAAATTTCAACCACCCATTCACGAAATTAGAAAAAGCCCTAAAAATGTTGATTACCAAATGGACAGAAAATGAAAGAAAACAAATATTTCAAAACCCTACAGAAATCGTGAGCCACGGGGATGGGAGAGACAACAAGAAAGAGGTACAAACATACAGACAGATCGACAGAGAGGGAGAGAGATGAGAGAGAAATACCTGTAATCAGTGATGGGGGCGATTTGCAGTGGTCGTGGTGGCGAGCGCCAGTGGCCAGCGACAGTGATGGTCGACAGTGGTCAGCGGCGCTGAGCTTTGGTATCGAGTGCTCTGTATGGTGTGTGTGAAACAGAAGAAAAATAATTCTTTGTTAAATATAGACGCCAATATTAATGAGTTTCCCTCTAAAAAAATTTGGAAGTTTTAGTGACTAAATCATTATTTGTCGCCAAATATGGTTAACAGCGACTAAAATTGGTCGCCAAAAGAACCATATTTTGGCTACTAAATTGAAATGGTCATCGGCAATGTTTAATATACAAGACTAATTTAGTTGTGGTCGCGAAAAATTCATCAAAAACA
This sequence comes from Camellia sinensis, assembly GCF_055761805.1. Classification (NCBI taxonomy): domain Eukaryota; kingdom Viridiplantae; phylum Streptophyta; class Magnoliopsida; order Ericales; family Theaceae; genus Camellia; species Camellia sinensis. The sequence goes on from NC_138966.1 coordinate 119,667,428, forward strand.
CTCCCAATTTTTGGCGAAATTGTTATCAAATGACGACTAAATTAAATTTTAGTAGTGTAAAATGGTTGAAAACAGAGACTAAAAACAACTTTGGTCGCCAATAACACTATATGGTGACTAAAGGAATTTAGTAGCTAAAAATATGAAATGAATGCCGACTAAAATTGATTTTTGGTCGCCCAATACACTGTTTTTGGCGACTAAAATTGCTTTGGCCGCCAATTTTAGCAGCCAAATGTGCTGTTTGTTGTAGTGTTTGTCACTTTACACCGTATTTGGTTGAGGATTTGAGAAGGAATTTGAAAAGGGAAAATGAGAAAATAAATAAAATGTGAATAAAATATATCTACATTTTACTTAGTTTCACAAATATATATATATATATATATATATTTTCAAATTTCTTTTCAAATCTCACAACCAAACACAATGTTGAGAGTTTTGAAAGGGCCTTCATTTGAATTTTTAACAAGGGTTAAATGTAAGTAATTTTACCTTTATTTAAAGATAAACTAGTTTGTAGAGCGATCTTAACCCCAAAAGTCACACTCTAAATTCTGCACCATACAAAATTATATTATCTTTCAAAACAAAATGCTTGCATTCAAAATTTAAAAAAATACCGTTAACCCATTAAATGGCCACGTTGCGAGTTGTTTTTTTTTTTTTTTTTTTTGCTTTTGTGATGTTTTCATTTTATATCAAAGGCGGCAGCCACGGTCATCACTACCTCCTAAAATAGAGAAATTGCACCCTTTTTTCAACTACAAGGGTGTTTACTTTAGATGAGATATTATTCAGTTTGGGGAGCCTCCTGTGTACCATATGTAATAGTGACTGTTGTGCAGTTAATGAGATTTTTTTATCTTATTTCGACGATTTAAATCGTTCAATTTTTAAAAGACATTGAATAAAATATGCACACAAAACTTCAAATTAATCGGATTTTAATATCCCTTTCATGAAGACATTTTTGTATTCATATTTATACTTAAAATTAAATTTCCCACTCAATTTTTTAGATTAAAATATGTCTGAATGAAAAGGATACCGATCTCTGATTAACTTGAATTTTATAAGTATATTCTACTCAATGTCTTCTAAAAAATGAACAATTTGGATCGTCAGAATGAAAGCCAAAAAGGCTCCATTAATCGTGCAACAGTGGCAGCCATGCATGGTACGCAACAATCTCCCCAATTCCGTCATTCCAATTATACATCATCCAATTCTCTTCGGTCCTGCTTAGATTATTAATATTATTATTGGGTAACCTAGATTATGAATTCGAAGGTATTGCTTAAAATCGTGGAGCTCATTATAGGTCTTTTTTTGATAATTTAAATCATTCATTTTGTCAGACTCTTCGTATATATCATCCGTACACAAAATTAGATCAATTCGATAATCATATCTTATTTAATTTATCACATTTTTCTTAAAAAACTGTATATTTAAAAATAAATCATTCATTTTTTAGTAACAAATGAGATAAATTAAATAGCTTATAAATATTAGATCGACCTAATTTTATCTGTGAATCATATATATGAAAAGTTGGACAAAATATAATATTCAAATTATCAAAACGGTTCGTAATGGATCCACAAACCCAACAACACTCTAAACTAGAGGTATCCAATTCTTTTTTTTCTTTAATGGAGAATTTATGATAAGATTATGCAGCCATTGCATCAGCCACAACCATTACAACATAAGCCTCAGCAGTTGCAGCAGTTGAAGCTACAGCAGCAGCCATTGAAACCACAGCTTAGTGTATCGAATATCGCTGCAAAGAGATATAAATATCAGAGTTGTAATAGTGGTGGTTAGGATTCAGTTAGAGTTTGTTATAACAAACTCCTAACTAAGTCTCTTGTATCAAATATAAATAGGTATATGACTGAGTGTAAAGAATTCATTGAGAATAGAATATCTTTTCTTGTTTCTCGTTATGGTATCAAAGCCACAATAGCTCTCACGAGCAAGGTTCATTCATGGCGGTTTCACCATCTTCTTTACTTCTTTACCACCAAGTCTTAGTCTACTGATCTCGAATTTTCATTCTCTAGTAACAGTAAAACTTGATTCCTCCAATTTTCTTATCTGGAAACATCAGCTTCAGAATGTGCTTAGAGCCACAGATTTGTTTGATTTTGTAACTAGAATGATTCCATGTCCAGTTCCTCAGATCCTTGATGCATCTGGAATAGTAATCGAAAATCCAGAGTTTACAAAATGGAAGGTCATCAATGCACATCTGGTTAGTTGACTACAACTCTCTCCTCACTTGTGTTTTCCATTGTTCTTCAATATCAACACTGTGATCAAGTTTAGAGTGCTCTAGAGAAGAGATTTACCTCACTCTCTCAATCTCATATTCATCAATTGAAGAATAAACTCCAATCAGTCTCAAAGAAAGCCCTCTCAATGGAGGAGTATTTGAATCAAATCTGAAATATTGCTAATCAACTCAGTCTTGCATCAGCTACAGTTGAAGATGAAGATCTGGTTCTGTTAACACTCAATGGATTACTAGATGAGTATGAGGCACTGAAAACTACTATTCGTGCTAGAGTAGAGGCTATTACTATGGAAGACTTGAGTTCACTACTTTGCTCTGAAGCAATATATGTGGAAAATAAAACTAAATCAATGATCTGCCAATGGCATGTGCTGTCACTACAGGCTCTGCGCCTAGTTCTACTTCATATCCTCAGTATAATAGAGGATATTCATCTGGAAATAGAGGTAGATATCAATTTTGTGGTAATGGGGGAGGAAGATACAGAGGCAATGGAAGGTATTGCCGAGGTAGATGTGGAGGACATTCAGGGAGATATGATAGCAGACATGATAGTCATTCAAGAAATGCTTCTTATTTTGGTTGTCAAATCTGTGGAGGTCATAATCATAGTGCCTTTGATTGTTGGTTCCGCATAGATTCCACCTATCAGCCTACTCAGGCTTCTTCTCCATCTCATTCTCATTCCTTTCCATCTCATGCTTATTCTATCACTGCAAATTAGTCTTCTTCTAATCAGTCTTTTGCTCCATCTGATTCATCTACTCCTTGGTACATAGACTCTGCCGCAACTAATCATATCAGAAATGATTTGGCTAATCTCCAACTCTATCAACCTTACCAAGGCTCAGACCAAGTTACTGTTGGTAATGGTCAAGCTATTCCCATTCAACACATTGGTAAGGGATTGCTACCTACTCCTCAGTATTCTTTTTGTCTCAATAATCTTCTTCATGTCCCTCATATTTCTTCTAATCTCTTGTCTGTTCATCAACTCACCAAGCATAATAATTGTTCTGTTACGTTTGATTCTAACTCCTTTGTGGTTTAGGACAAGCATACGAACAAGGTTTTGCATAAAGCACCTAATATTCATGGATTCTATCATTCTGTTGATTCATCCTCTTCCATGATTCCTCAAGCTCATGTTGCTCAGGCAAAATCATAAGTCTCTGTGTCTACCTCGCATCAAAGACTTGGCGACCCTTCTGCTTTAAAATTTCATCATCTTCTTCAACACTTGCCTGCTCCTTTATCCAATAAAGATTGTAATTCATTAGCTTGCATTTCTTGTAGTGTTACTAAGGGACATAGGTTACCTTTCAAATTGTCTACTTCTACTATTAATAAGCCATTTTCTCTTATGCATAGTGATGTTTGGGGACCATTTCATGCTTCTCTCATTGGTTATAAATACTATCTTTTGTTTGTTGATGATTCACAAGATTTACTTGGATCTATCCTCTTTATGTTAAGAGTGAAGTCTTTTCCACATTTCTTGCGTACAAAGCTTAGGTGGAAAAATAATTTGATACATTCTTGAAAATTCTCAGGACTAATAATGGGACTGAGTTTGTTAATCATCAAATAGATAGTTATCTTGCTCAAAATGGTATTCTTCATCATCTCACTTGTCCTTACACTCGAGAACAAAATGGCATTGTTGAAAGAAAACATCAACACATTGTTGAGACAGCATTGCATTAATGTATCAATCTTGCATGCCTCTTGCCTACAGGTTTGAAGCTCTAGCTACAACTGTGTTCCTTATAAATAGGATGCCTAGTTTGTCTCTTCATCATAAATCTCCTTTTCAGTTACTCTTCCATGCTATCCCAGATTATGAGTTTTTCAAAGTATTTGGTTGCCAATGTCTTCCTTGGCTTTGACCTTATATTGATCATAAACTTCAACCAAGATCTTCACCTTGTGTTTTCTTAGGCTACCACCCTTTTCACTAAAGGATACAGGTGTTTGGATCCCTCTACTCGCAAAATTTATTTGTCTAGACATGTCTTGTTTAATGAGTCTTGCTTCCCATTTGCTACTCAGACACCTACTTCTCCTACTCTACCCACTCTTACATCAGTTTTCTGGTCTCCTTCTCAGTTTGCAGCCTCTTCCTCACCTATTCCTCCTGCCACTTCCTCATCTTTTTCTGCTCCTATGGCTTCTTCTGTTCCACCTGCCAATTCTGTTCTTGCAGTCTCTGCCTTACCTGCAGTTCCTATTGTAGCTGAAGTACCTACTGTTCCTGCTGCTTCTTCTATTCCTATTGAGTCTATTTCTATTCACCTCCCATTTATCCCTTCTCACTCTTCTTCCTGTAATACTCATCCTATGACTACTAGGTCTAAAGTTTCTTCTCTCTCTCAGCCTCTTCCAGCTCCTTCTTGTTATCTTGCTCACACTCCTCCAGTGGATCTTACTATTACTGAGCCTCAGATTGCTACTTAAGCTTTAACTTTTCCTTTCTGGCTTACTGCTATGAATGAAGAGTTTCAGGCTCTACATAGACAAGGTACTTAGACTCTTGTTCCTTCTCCTTCTACCAAATCTGCTATAGGTTGCAAATGGATGTTTCGTATTAAAAATAATTCTGATGGTACCATTGCTCGTTATAAGGCTCACTTAGTTACTAAGGGATACTTGCAACAAGAAGGGGTGGATTATGATGAAACTTTTAGTCTTGTTGCTAAGCAACCCACTATCTGTATTCTCTTGTGTCTTGCACTTCAAAATCAGTGGCCCCTCAAGCAGTTGGACATCTCCAATGCATTCTTACATGGAAAATTGGATGAAGAGGTCTATATGTTGCAACCTCAGGGCTTTGTTGATTCCAACTTTCCTCATCATGCGTGCAAACTACACAAAGCTTTGTATAGCCTCAAGCAAGCTTCTCGAGCTTGGTACTCCACCTTCTTCTCTTTCTTACTTCCTCATGGCTTCTGTCATAGCCATTTTGATCCTTCTCTCTTTATCAAAAAGACATCTACTAGTATCACTATTCTTCTCATCTATGTAGATGACATTTTGCTTATGGGTAGTGATTCTAGTTTGATTCAAGCTTTACTTGCTCAGATGCATGTGGCATTTTCCATGAAGGAACTAGGAGATGTCTCCTATTTTTTAGGCATCTCTATTCAAGCCTATTCCACAGGTTATTTATTTATTTTTTTTATCTCAGCACAAGTATGCTCAAGAGCTGCTCCATAAAGCCAGTATGGTTCATTGTACGTCCTGCTCCACACCTATTGCTCCAAAGTCTTCTGCTGTTCCTTCCTTCATTGATGTGCTTCCTTATGCTCATGCTTCCTTATGCTCAGCCTTCCTTTTATAGAAGCATAATTGGTGCCTTATAGTACTTAACCATTACCCGACCTGACATTGCCTTTGTCATCAATCAGGCTTGTTAGTACATGCAAGCCCCAACTAATGCTCACTTTGCCCTAGTTAAACCCTTGCTGAGATATATTCAAGGCACTATTTCTCAGGGTCTTACTTTCAAAAAAGGGTCATATGATCTCCATGCCTTTGCTGATTCTAATTGGGTAGGGGACTGCACTGACAGAAGGTCCACTTCTGGTTTTTGTATATATCTTGGGTCCAATCTCATCTCTTGGTTTGCTAAAAAGCAACCCATAGTCTCCAAATCTTCCACTGAAGCTGAATATAGGTCTATGGCTCACATTATGGCAGAAATATGTTGGATTCAACAATTGCTCAAAGATTTATATGTTCCTTTTGCCACTGTGCCTGTGTTATGGTGTGACAATGTCTCTGCTATGGCCTTAGCCTTCAATCCAGTGTTCCATTCTAAGTCTAAACATATAGAGGTGGACTGTCATTTCATCCGAGAAAGAGTGGTTTCTAAACAACTCTCTTTGGCTTATATTGCTACTGATGATCAGATTGTTGATGTCTTTACTAAGCCTCTCTCTTCCTCTTGTTTTCTTTATCTCAAATCCAAGCTTCTGGTGCTCCCTAGCCCCATCATCTTGAGGGGAACTAATAAGACTATGTAGCCGTTGCATCAGCCACAGCCATTACAGCATAAGCTTCAGCAGTCACAGTAGTTGAAGCTACAACAGCAGTCATTGGAGCCACGACTTAGTGTATCGAATATAGCTGCAAAGAGATATAAATATCAGAGTTGTAGTAATGGTGGTTGGGATTCAGTTAGAGTTTGTTATAACAAACTCCTAACCAACTCTCTTATATCAAATATAAATAGGTATATGACTGAGGCCTCGTTTGGGAAGCGACCGGTTTAGCCAAAAAGCCAAAAAGTTACTAAAAAAGCCAAAAAGCCTATAAATTCCACCCTAAAAACCTATGTACAGTAGCTTCACGTGAAGTCTGCCTGTTGTAGTGTAAAAAGACCGTTTTGCCCCTTGATTTTCTTTATATCGTTTTTACCCCTCACTTTATGTCAAACATCGATGGGAATATTTGCAGAGCTATTATCACACAGGGTGTAGTAGCTAGAGCTATTTAGCTACATCAAAGACTGAAGATGAAGAGGGCCCTTCGTTCAAGGCCAAATCATAGTAGAAGCTCTGATCTAAAGAGAAAAACGAACCAAGCGACGATGATAGTCCGCCAAGGCGAACGGAAAAGCAGTCCCTCCTCTGACGATCCCCCTAACTGTAGGTATGCTCTCTCTCTCTCTCTCTCTCTCTCTCTCTCTCTCTCTCTCTCTCTCTCTCTCTTCAGTCTCTCTTCTTTCTGTTTCGCTATGTAACCATGAGTCATTATGTAGCCATGCTCTGTTTTTTGTATGTCACCAAACCACTCTCTATTCTCTTTGTTAACAAGCAAGGAAAAAAAAAAAAAAAAAACTGCTCATGTTCTTTGAAGAATCTTGTTTCCGGTTTTTTTGAAAGTATTTATTTATTTGTTATCATTTTATAGATTGGTATGGAATCCTTTACCACATGAGTTAAGTTTGTCAGACACACATCTGTTTGAATTAAAAGTTTTGCTGGAAATGGATTTTTTGATAAAAATAAAATTATGGGTTCCCAATGGAGGGATAGTGTACAATCTAGAAATTTACTAATGGGTTTTAGCTTCTTACAAGTTAAAAAGTTGTTTTCATATAAAAAAGCTTTCATTGAGAGAAGTATACCTGACCTGAATATCCAGCAAAAACATAATTTAGAGATTGGTGAAATATTTGCTTCTATGTTGGTTTATTTGTGTTAATTCTTCTAGAAATTTACCCAAGTTAGAAAGTTAATTAAATATTTTCACGGAAAACAAGTAAACCTGACATGAATATCTAGCAAAAACATAATTTAGAGTTTGATAAAACATTTTTTTGTATGTTGGTGTGTTTGTGTTAATTCTTTTAGATATTTAACAATTGGTTTTTACTCTTTCCAAGTTAGAAATATAATTGTACAATAGGGATTCTGAAATTGTGCACCAAGGAAAGAAAAAAAAAAAAAAAAAAAAACAGAAAAAAAAGGAAGGACCATTTTTGGTGTACTAGAGCATCTCCAAATCCTTCTCTAACAGTCAGCTGCTGCTTATATATATTTGGGCAGCCCTTTATCCAATATATATATATATATTATATGGACCATTTTCTTAAACAAATATACTTCTAAACTTCATGTCCAATATCTATGCCATAGTTTATTTGGTCTTTGGTAACTGTTGGGTCTTCTGCTTATGTTTAATAGCTTTACTTTTTCGGTGAAAGAAATGTATATGCACATGGACATTTGGTGTGTATACAGGTCGTGTACTAGAGTATCTCCAAATCCTTCTCTAATAGTCAGCTACTGCTTATATATATTTGGTCAGCCCTTTATCCAATATATATGTATATATTATATGGACCATTTTCTTACACAAATATACTTCTAAACTTCATGTCCAATATTTGTGCCATAGTTTATTTGGTGTTTGGTAACTGTTGGGTCTTCTGCTTATGTGTAATGGCTTTACTTTTTCTGTTAGAGAAATGTATATGCACATGGACATTTGGTGTGTATACAAGAGAAATGTATATGCACATAGACATTTGGTGTGTATTTTGTGTTGACATTATCTTTTTGTAATTTCATACACTGTCAATCTTCAATGAGCATCCCAAATGGGTACTTTCTCTCTCTTTTTTTTTTTAGTTGAATAATGTCATTCACTTTGAATTTTGTTGTGTTGCCTCATCTTTGCAAGATTTTTTCAATATAGCAGACGATTGCCTATAAGGTTATTTGTTTATGTTTGATTTTTTTCATCTTGTCTACATTTTTGATAAATAGAAGGTAACTTGTTAATTACTATGAGTCTGTTTGGTAACCATTCCTTTTTTGTTTTTAGTTTATATTTATAAAAACTTAAAAAATTGTCATAAAAACTTGTTTGATAATTTCTTGGATTTATAAATGGTTGTCTCAGTTTATAAATTTGAGGAAAAAACGTAAACTCAAAAAATGAGTTTACGTTTTCAATTTTCAATTTTCAATTTTTTTTCAATTAATTTTTTTTTTCAAATAATTTTTTTTCAATTATTTTGTTCAATTAATTTTTTTTTCAAATAATTTTTTTTCATTTACTTTTTTTTTCAAATAATTTTTTTTCAATTATTTTTTTTTCAATTAATTGTTTTTTTCAATTAGTTTTTTTCCAAAAAAATTTGTGTCAATTAATTTTTTTTTCAATTAATTTTTTTTTGCAATTAATTGTTCCTCAATTATTTGTTTTTCAATTAATTTTTTTTTTCAATTAATTCTTTTTTGCAATTAATTTTTTTTCAATTAATCTTTTTTTCAAATAGTTTTTTTCCCAATTATTTTTTTTTCAATTATTTTTTTAATTAATTTTTATTCATTTTTTTTTCAATTAACTTCTTTTTTCAATTAATCTTTTTTTCCAATAGTTTTTTTTCAATTAATCATTTCATAATTTCCTATAGACATAAAAAATGACGTGCACTGACAAACTTGTTAACACAAGAAACTTGTTTACACAACAAACTTATCCCATAACATAAGTGTCACACCTGTTTACTTGTTTTGTTGTACTTGTCATGTCATCAAACAAGTCATCACAGACTATATGGCCTCGTTTATGTCAACTGCCACATCAACACAACTAGGCCCTATGTGTGCTCGTGGGTACGGCATTGTGTGGTCAAGATTTCTCGGTCTGCCAAAAATCCAGGACGTGCGTACTACTAATGCCCTCATGGAGTGGTGAGTACAAGCACCTTCACCTTGTTTGGGATAATTGCCTTGTCAAACCGTCACTAATAATTTTTTTAACCTCAGCCATGTGTCAATTAGATTGGGTGGTGTGACAAATATGGCCGACAAGCGCCTCCTGAGAATGACAGAGACAATGTTCGTCATTTTGAGGTGCGTTTGATTGACATTGAACAAACTCTGCGTGTACTTAAAGCTGTGACATGTTTTTAGTCCATCATCGTCGTTATTTTGTTGTTCCGTACGTAATATATGTATCCGTGTTTAGATTGTTAGCGTACTATGCTTTCTGTATGTAATATATGTATCTGTGTTTAGATTGTTACCGTACTATGCTTTCCGTATGTAATATATTACTTATCATATGTGTTCCCTATGTTCAGTGTTGTTTGCGAACTTGTAGTTTCTCAATTCTATGTTCATAAATGGGTGCACAGCAATCCCGTTCCAAAACTAAACATTTGTACAACTTGCGAGCATCAACATCTTGGGTTTCTTTTGTGATTTTAATAATGCGATACGTAATATACAAACATAATAATATATGGTTCACATCTTTGCTACAACTAATGCACTGCAATTTACGCAAATTATAATGTACTTATAGTCGTATGGCCTCAAATCGATCCGGCTCTCATACCCCTTCTGGCAAAGGGAAGGGCCCAAAACCTCATCACAAAGCAAATTGGGATTAGGAGCACACACGTATCTTTTTGGAACTTGTTGTTAAGGAAATAGATGCAGGTAACAGGTCGCACATGTCAATCACTCAGAATGGGTACCGGTCTTTGTCTAAGACATATGAGGCAGCAACTGGATTGACGCATACAATCAAACAACTTAAAAATAGGTACAATCAACTTAAGGCGGAGTGGCGTGCATGGTCGAAGCTAATGGATAGCCGCAAAGGCCCCACTGGAATTGCGTTCGACCAAGAGACTGGGTTGATCAATGCGTCAGATGAATGGTGGACTAGAATGCAGAAGGTAATGATTTTAACTTATGTTTACATAATTTTGTTATGTGTCGAACGAGCCAACTATGCCATAAACAGATGTCAAACTCCATAAACATATTACAACATTTACTTATACTATTCGCATCTACAACATTGAAATAAACAGGCAACATGCCATGACAATTCTTTTTTTTTTTTGGGTATCAGCACCTATTGTAATAACCCTCATCACTGCTTACCGATAAACATTGATTACCGTCAAACTGAACTGATTAAAGTACTGAACTGACTGACTGAAAACTGGAACTGAATTGACTGAGTATGTGTGTTAATCTGTATTCTATCTGTTTGATTGTTTACTTGATCTGTTCACGTTTTATGTTTAAACTGCTAATTGAAGGCCTTATCGGCGGCCAAACCGGGAATTGATTGATGTTTTATGATCCTCATAATTAATGTGATTTTATGGTGTATTTATCTGAAAACTGATTAGGTATGATTAAATTAGATTAAATATTGATAGATTGCTTAAGTTTGACTTAATTACCATTAGACCACTTAGTGGCCCACTACTTGAATCATCTTTGAGCCTCATTACACTCATACATACACATTTCATCAGCTCGTTCCTTAGACTCAACCGACCAAGATAGAGAGTGAGAGAGAATTGAGTGAATCTTGAGTTCATTGGTAGAATTGCTTGAAGAATTGAAGTATAGCTTGCTAATTTGAGCTTCTAGTCTTGCACTGAAGACATAAGGTAGAGTAACTGCCCTTTTGTTCTTGAGTTTAAGTGATTCTTGCATGATTTATAGCAAATTGTAGCCTTGAGCCAAGTTATGGCTCTTACATGGTGAATTGAAACTCTTTCCTTGCATGCATGTTTGTATTGTAGATGTTGAGTTGTTTTCATGGCAAAATGGTACATGCATGCTCACAATTATGTTTAAGTCCATGATTTCATCATGTTTTGGAAACAATTGGCTCCTTAGAGCATCAAATTGAAGCTTTGAATTGATTTGAATTCATGCATGTTTGCATGTTCATCCTGTTCTTGAAAATGGTTTGAAATTGGATTTGAATTAAACACCCTTGGGCTTTGATTTCTCAAAGTTGAGTTTTGAATCATGTTTAACTATGTGTTTACAAATGTTTTCTGGAAATTCAGCCCAAGAGGTCGAGTTTTGAGTTGTTAAAACTTGGTTTTTGGCTTGGAGGTGCAATCTGGGTTTTCCAGAGTTTGCACTTCCGCTCGAGCGGGGGACTAGTGACGCTCGAGCGTGGAATCCGAGCATCCAGTATTTTCTCTGCACTGTTTTACAGTCCGCTCGAGTGGAGGATTGGGCGCTCGAGCGGAGGCATGTGTCTCATGATCGAGCGGGCGTCGAGCGTCCGTCGAGCGGAGATTTCACCCATCCAGTACTTTTACAGTACGCTCGAGTAGGAAAGTTGACGCTCGAGCGTGTACCTTTGTTGCATGACCGCTCGAGCGGGGAAACCGCGCTCGAGCGGGACTCTGTTTTTCTGAAACTGCTTTTAAACGTGCATCTTTGCATCCTCATCCTATTCTAGGCACTCTTAGGCCTAGTTTAAGACATCTTCATGAGGGCGTAGATGTAGAACACACCGAGGCATTTAGGGATTAAGGGACTATCTTTCCCAGCTGCGTAGCTTAGTGTATTCATCTGTTAACTGTGTAGGGTTGGCGACTGGGGAGGCACGCTCTACCATACTGTAGCCCAGAACTCTGTGAGTAACGATTGTGTAAAGATATGTTCACAAATGATTATCTTCTGAACAACTGAACCGTACTGTTTTTTGAACTGATTTACTGTTAACTGAATGAATGTATGTCCTATATTCTGAACTGTATTGTGGCATCCTTAGCACCTACTGTTTACTGTTACTGTTACTGTGACAGAATTCTCTGTCGGTTCCCTTGTTGGAACCACTACTATTTACTGACTGATGGCCATCATTACCGCTCGGTCTTTTAAGACCTACTGTTTACTGTACTGATATGCTAATAGATGTACCACATATGACTGTACTGACTGAATGACTGAAATACTGTTTAAATGGACTGTTTTGATTACTGTAAGGACATTCATTCTTAACCCCTTTACGCATTATGTTATTCACTGGGCTTTAGCTCACTGCTCTTATATATACGTAGGTGTTCAGGCACCAGACTGCGGCTAGGAGCGTCAGGGTTACTCCAGTTTTGTCAAGCCAGCCTATGTGCCTCACTGCGAGGTTCCGAGCCTATCGTGTTAAGGCTTAGGGGTGTTTTACAATTCCCCCTTCTGTACTGTCTTACTATTTTGTATAGACCGAATGCTTACTGTACTGTGATGTAAAGGGTTGAATCCCTAGTCTGAATGATTGTGCATTTTGTGCATACTGTTCTGTACTGATTATGTATATATGTATGAAAGTCTTTTTGCATACAGACTGTCACAGCTAATTGGACATTGTTTATTTACTGTTTTGGCTTCCGCCAGGCCCTGTACTCTGTTTTACTGTTCTACTGTTCTACAGGCCTTCGGTAATCTCAGATTACTGGCCGGTTACGGTGCTAAACCCATAGGGCCGGGTTTGGTCGTGACACCTATATTGTTCATGCTTATTCTGTTCATTACTCTTGTGCATACTCTATATACATAAGTTATTTATTTTGCGAACTGCCTACTCGCATTCTATTGTATTATAGGTTTATAAAGAATGTTGCGAGTTCAGAACAAAGTGGTTGGATCATGAGGAGTTGATGCGTCACGTATTCATTGGGGCTGTAGCAACAGGTAAAAATGCTTGGATGCCTGAAGACGTGGAACCAATTGGAGGTGGAAGGGAAGTCCAACAGTGCTGACTTTTCTACGGACAACAATGAATTGGGAGCATCTGAAATGGCTAACTTGATGAAATCTGCAACCATTAACGCATCAGGTAGTGGCAGCAAAAGGAGGCACTCATCCGTCATAGCCGTGCAAAAAAAGTGAATCACCGGGGCAGAAGCATTGGCAACAAGCATGGATGATTTGGTCAATTCGGTGAAGACCCAAAGCAAGGAACTCACTGTAAACCATGTTGTCGGTGGCCATAGTATCACTATGGCCGAAACAGTTGGACGTCTTTATGAAATTCAGGGACTTGACCAAACTAATCCACTGCTCCATTTCAGAATTTTGCTTATGGAGGTGCCCAATAATAGGGAGATGGTGATGAGTATTCCTTCGGATGAAGGCATTATCAGCTGGCTCCAGGTGAAGCAATAGGACAAAGAGAGGACAACAACTGTTCCAACTCTTGCAAGCATATTGCGCAAAATAGGACTTCATTTCTAAATATGTTGTTTTTCTATTTCCTAAAGACCTGCTTTTTTAACTATGCTTTGTGTTGGACTTCGTTTTTAAATATGTTGGTTTTCTATTTCCTAAGGACTTGCTTTTTTAACTATGCTTTGTTTGGACCATGTTGTAAGGAGAATTGCTTGAATTGGTTATGCATGTGCAAGGTTTGCCTGGTTTTAAATTTATGGATGTACATTGCTTGAGTTTGGCTATGCTTGGATTTCAAAATTTTAAATTTGAATAAACCATCAATCTGATCAAACTCTTCCAATTTGCAGCTTCATAGTTATGTAAACAGTGGTTCTAAATCTGCTACACTCGACCATTTGAACAAAAGAGTTTCTATTTGTAGAGAGACAATTGAAGTTTACTGAAGGCTTTAGGTGAAAAGTGTAAGTTAGACCCTTTATAAGGTAGTAAAAACCAAAAAAAGATTTGAATTTATTCTTTCTGTATATTTTATTTGAAGATTGTTGTTTGTATATTTCATTGCTATTTGTATATTTTATTAGTAAGAAAAAAAAAAGATTACTAAAAGTTAGACCCTTTGTAAGGTAGTTTAAAAAAAATATATGATGTGTTAACATATCAAGGAAAGTGCAATATATATATTTAAGATTTCACCATTGATAATAGAACAACACTATACAATAGAAGCTCTCAGAAGGATGTCAAAGGAACTGTAATTGATTATTTATACATAACATTTCTTTTATTGAGAGCCTTTAGTTTTGACTGATGTTTAATTTTGCCAGAGTAGTAGTCTGCCATGTTATGCTTCTCATTTTATTTGAAGTTATGTGATTTAGGCATGGAAAGCGACGATGACAACGATGCACGGATGGAGGAAATGTGTGATGATGTCGCTGCGCTCGCAATCGAGTGGTAGACTGAAATGAATAATAATTATGTTGAAGCGTACAGAATAGCCTCTGACTACTACAAGGCCCACATGCTTAAAGTCCCATGTCGCACGTCCATCTTGACGGGAAAGGCATGGATAGCGGAAATGTATAATGGGCACAGTGGCAGATTTCACTATGAACTGTGCATGCCGAAACATGTTTTTACACGTTTATGTGCCACACTAGTGACCGACTTCGGGTTGCATGTACCTGAGTGGGACCACGGCTTGCACGTTGAGGAAAGTGTTGCAATCTTCATTCATGTTCTCAAAAACTTGCCTAACTGAGAGCTCCAAGAAAGATTCCAACACTCCGATAAAACAATATCATAGCATTTTCATAATGTTTTGAAAGTAATGAAAAAGTTCACTATTGCGCACTGTCGGCCGCCCGCAGATTTCCAAAACAGGAGGGATCCCCACCTGCAGACCCAACCACAGTATTTTCCGTTTAAGGTGCGCAAAACTATGCTTCAAATCGATTTCGATTTCAAATTCTACAAAGATGTGAGTTAAAAAATGCAAGGCTATAATGCATAATTTGATGCTACTATTCGGTTGCCTACTTGTTCGAATTGTGTAGGATTGTTTAGGTGCCTTGGATGGGACACACGTGCCAGCATGCATAAGGGAGTCGGAAGCAGCCCCGTATTTTAGCCGAAAGGGTTGCCACACTCAAAATATTCTGGTAGTGTGTGATTTCAATATATGTTTCATCTTTGTGTCATGCGACTGGGAGAGTAGCATGCTGGGAGGGTAGCATGCATGACAGTCGGATTTTAAACACTGTCACCGAGGATCCACAATATAATTTTCCAACTGCAGTGGATGGTACGTACGAACACAACATTTTATGTGCATACATTGGTAGACCCTTCTGCATCTTTAATGCACATTTGAATTGTCCAAAAAAAAATTCGTGGCATAACATACGTTCATTTCCATATACATAACGACTGTCATGTGTACCTCAGTAAATTCGCAAAAAAATACATGTAACAATTGCAACAATATAAATACCTCGCTTATGACTTTTATACATAGTTGTTAATTTTTTCAATGCCATAATATGTTCAATTTGTTTGGCCACACGTGAAAGAAATATATATTAACATGTACACATTGATAGGTCGATATTATATGGTGGATAGTGGATACAGTAATAAGAAGGGATTTCTTGCACCATATAAGGGCAGCCACTACCACCAACCACACTTTCAAGGTCACAAGCCGAGGAATCGTAATGAGTTGTTCAACCGTGCCCACTCTTCTTTGCGGAGTGTGATTGAGCGAACATTTGGCGCTTGGAAGTCGCGGTGGAGATTCCTGCACAACATGCCTTGGTTTGATTTTCGTAGAGTGCAGGTGTCGTTGGTGGCTGCATCTATGGCATTACACAATTTCATACGCAGAAGTGAGGATGATGCGTTAGTTGTTGCTGTCAGAACTACGGCGGAGTACACATATGACGATATTCCCACTCGCGCAGATTTGGCTGCCCTAGACGATGCCGTCATGCCTACGAACGAGGACGTTGAAATGGCGCAGGTGTGTCATCGAATAAGGGCAAAGTTATACCAAATTCGGCGAAATGGTAGGTAGTCGGATAAGGTTGTTCAGTATGACTGCTTTTAAATGTTTTTCGTAATATGTGTTTTGGGAATTTTAGTTGTAATTTCTTGTTTTGTAAGAATATATGCATACCCTACTAAACTGTTTACATATTTTAAGATGACGTACAAAATTCACAAACGTGTTATGCAATTGTTGTATTTTGCATTCGTGTATGGTTAATTCAAATTCTATATTTTACAGATTGTTGTAAAGAATTTCTTCATACATATTACATGCATTAACTGTATTCAGATGTAATTAACAATTACAGATTGGCTAACAATTTTACTATTGTCCAGATAGGTGACTCAAATATAAAACAGGAATTCAAATGCACATAATTTATTCACCAACTTGGCTCAGTTCAGGGAGGCTTTTCTTTTTTCTTTTTTTTTTCTTGTTTGTTTTTGTTAGCAATTGGGTAATAGTCTCCAACTACAATCAAATAATAGTCTCCAATTTTATTTTATTTTTTTTTTGGCCATTTATGTATAGTTCGCAATGGTGTCCAACTACATCACGTAAAGAACATGGCCCAAAATATTTTTGAACCAACTAAAACAAAAAAATCAGTATTTCACAAATAAAATAAAAAAGCAAGATGAATTTGAAAATATAAAAAAATTACTTACAATATTGCCCAATTGAATATAATTTCAATTTTCTTATACAAGTTTCATCCATAACACTACAAACATTACAAAAAAAAAAAGGCGAATTTTATTCATTACAAATATTTTTTAAAAAATGTTATGGACACCAAATAAATTACCATGTGTGTGGACCTTACACTTATGCGAAAGTTTTGATAAAAAAATTGATAATTTATTTGAAGTTCCTACCATAACTCAAGTTTTTTTTTGGGACGAAAGAGTATGGGTGTGTTTGGTTTGGTTTTGGGAGATAAACTTAAAAATTTTTTTTTTGGGAAAAGCGTTTAGAAATTTTTTTAGTTTGCTTGGTTGTATATTTTGGAAATAGTTTTGGAGTGTGGGAATTTAAAAAGATTTGATATTTTGTTTTAGTTGAGTAGATGTGTGTGAGAAACAAAAGTGATTCAGAAGGAGAGCGGAAAAAGAAAAAGTGATTAATTAATGTGTAGAAGATAGAACATGGTTTTGAATTTTTTTTTTTCAAAATCACTGAACCAAATAAAATTTTTAAAAATTTTCTCCAAAATTTATTTTCCAAAAAGAAACCAAACAAGGCCGACATATTGTTGCATATGTTTTGGAGTGAAAATCCAGAAGGGATTTTTATTGATAAGTCCAATTTAGAAGTGTTTTAACCCAAGAAGTCCATGAAGGAATTTTTTAACCCATTTAGTCCCATGTATGTATAGTTTTATTCCATAAAGTCCATTTTCTTGATTTACACTATTTTCTTGGGCACTTATGCCCTTATATTTAATTTTGATACCCTTATAAATATTTTTTGAATGATTAGCAATTTAATGATGTGAACATTCATATTTTAAAATTCACATTGGTAGGAATGTAAAATTGGCCCGTGGGCGGCCCCAAAACCCGGCCGCGAGCTGGGGCGGGCCCGGCCCGTTGACAATGTGAATATTCACATTGACATATTAACATTCACATTAATAGAAGTGTAAAATTGACCCCCGTCCCGTGGCGGCCCGAAACGCGCCCGCGATCCATGGTCGGCCCCGGGCAGTCCCAATCCAGCCCGTCGACAATGTGAATATTCACATTGACATGTTAACATTCACATTGATAAGAGTATAAAATTAGGCCGCGGCCCATGGGCGGCCAAAAGCCCGCTCACGGCCCGGGGCGGGCCCAGCCCGGCCCGTTGACAATGTGAATATTCACATTGACATGTTAACATTCACATTGATAGGAGTATAAAATTAGCCCGCACCTCGTGGCTGCCCAAAACCCGCCCACGGCCCGTGGGTGGGCCCGACCCGGCCTGTTGACAATGTGAATGTTCACATTGACGTGTTAACATTCACATTGATAAGAGTATAAAACTGGACAGCAGCCCAGGGCGGGCCCGACCCGGCCCGGCCCGTTGACAATATGAATATTCACATTGACATGTTAACATTCACATTAATAGGAGTGTAAAATTGGCTCCCGTCCCGTGACGGCGCGAAACTCGCCCGCGGCCCATGGGCAGCCCGAGCGCAGGCCCGGTCCGGCCCATTGACAATGTGAATATTCACATTGACATGTTAACATTCACATTGATAAGAGTATAAAATTGGGCCGCGGCCCATGGGCGGCCAAAAGCACGCCCGCGGCTCGGGGCGGGGCCGGCCCGGCCCGTTGACAATGTGAATATTCACATTGACATGTTAACATTCACATTGATAGGAGTGTAAAATTAGCCCGCACCTCATGGCTGCCCGAAACCCGCCCACGGGCCGTGGGCAGGCCCGGCCCTGCCTGTTGACAATGTGAATGTTCACATTGACATGTTAACATTCACATTGATAAGAGTATAAAACTGGACAGCAGTCCAAGGCGGGCCGACCCGGCCCGACCCGTTGACAATGTGAATATTCACATTGACATGTTAACATTCACATTAATAGGAGTATAAAATTGGCCCCCGTCCCGTGGTGGCGCGAAACCCGTCTCGGTCCATGGGCGGCCCGGGGCGGGCCTGGTCCGGCCCGTTGACAATGTGAATATTCACATTGACATGTTAACATTCACATTAATAAGAGTATAAAATTGGCCCGCGGCCCATGGACGGCCAAAAGCCCGCCCGCTGCCCGGAGCGGGCCCGACCCAGCCTGTTGACAATGTGAATATTCACATTGACATGTTAACATTCACATTGATAAGAGTGTAAAATTGGTCCGCAGCCCGTGGGCGGCCCAAAGCCCGACCGCAGCCCGAGGCGGGCTTGGCCCGACTCGTGACAATGTGAATATTCATATTGACGTGTTAACATGCACATTGATAGGAGTGTAAAATTAGCCCGCGCCCCGTGGCTGCCCGAAACTCGCCCACGGCCTGTGGGTGGCCCGGGGCTGGCCCGGCCCGACCCGGCCTGTTGACAATGTGAATATTCACATTGACATGTTAACATTCACATTGATAAGTGTGTACAATTGGCCCGTGACCCGTGTGCAGCCCGAAGCCTGACCTCAGGCCGGGGCGGGCCCGGCTCGTTGGCAATGTGAATATTCACATTAACATGTTAACATTCACATTGATAGGAGTGTAAAATTGGCCCGCAGCTCGTGGGCGGCTCGAAGCCTGATCGCAGCCCGAGGCGGGCTTGGCCCGACCCGTGACAATGTGAATATTCACATTGACATGTTAACATTAACATTGATAGGAATGTAAAATTTGTCCGCTGCCCGAAGCTCGCCCGCATCCTGGGGTAGGCCCGGACTTAAACCCAAGCCGCCCGTGGGACGCGAGTCAATTTTACACTCTTATCAATGTGAATGTTAACATGTCAATGTGAATATTCACATTGTCAACAGGCCGGGCCGGGCCCTCCTCGGGCTGCCCACAGGCCGTGGGCGTATTTTGGGCAGCCACGGGGCACGGGCTAATGTTACACTCTTATCAATGTGAATGTTAATATGTCAATGTGAATATTCACGTTGTCAACGGGCCGAGCCCACCCCGGCTCGGGGCCGGGCTTCGGGCTGCTCACGGGTCACGGGCCAATTTTACACTCTTATCAATGTTAATGTTAATATGTCAATGTAAATATTCACATTGTCAACGAGCCAGGCCGGGCCCGCCCTGGGCAGCAGGCGGGTTTCGGGCCGCCCACGGGCCACGGCCCAATTTTACACTCCTATCAATGTAAATGTTAATATGTCAATGTGAATATTCAGATTGTCAACGGGCCGGACCGGGCTCGCCCCGCGCCACCCACGGGCTTCGTGTCGCCTATAGGACGCGAGTCAATTTTACACTCTTATCAATGTGAATGTTAACATGTCAATGTGAATATTCACATTGTCAACAGGCCGGGCCGGGCCCACCCCGGGCCGCCCACGGGCCGTGGGCTAGTTTCGAGCAGCCACGGGGCGCGGACTAATTTTATACTCTTATCAATGTGAATGTTAACATGTCAATGTGAATATTCACATTATCAACGGGTCGGCTCGGGCCCACCCAGGGCAGCCCATGAGTCGCGGGCGGGTTTCGGGCTGGCCACAGGCCGCGGGCTAATTTTACGCTCCTATTAATGTGAATGTTAACATATCAATGTGAATATTCACATTGTCAACGGGCCGGGCCCGGGCTTCGGGCTGCCCACGGGTCATGGGCCAATTTTACACTCTTGTCAATGTTATTGTTAATATTAATATGTCAATGTGAATATTCACATTGTGAACGGGCCGGTCCGGGCCCGCCCCGGGCGGCGGGCTGGTTTCGGGCCGCCCACGGGCCGCAGGCCAATTTTACACTCCTATCAATGTGAATGTTAACTTGTCAATGTGAATATTCATATTATCAACAGGCCGAGCCGGGCCTCTTTTTTTGGCCCGTGGGCCGGCCCGGCCCGGCCCGACTCGAATTTTTCTGGGCACCCACGAGGATCGACATGGGTCGGGCCCCTACACATTGACGATATGAACATTTACGTTGACGGTGTGAACATTCACATTAAGGGTATTTTGGTAATTATGTCACCCATAGGACTTATTGAAATAGAAGAAAATAATGTGAACTAAATGGAACATAAGTAGATGAAAAGGTATTTTGGTCTTCTTATCTCAAATTGGACCTAATGGAATAGTCAAAAAGAATATGGGTTGGATGGAATAAAACTCTTAGAAAATGGATTTATCAAAAAAGCTCCCAATCCAGAAAGTCAAAAAAAAAAAATATATATTAATAAAACATCACAACACAAAAAAAGGTCGGGAATGTTGGCACGTGTGGTAGTATACATGCCTTTGACATTAGTCAAAATGTCTACAGTAGTTCTAAATTCCTTAAAAAAAAAATATTAGTAATGTTAGGTATTATGAAAAATCTTTTATAAAAATAATCATGAAAATTTTGTAACTCTTAGATTACACTTAGAATAAAACACTACACACTAATCAAGATAATTCAATGATTATAAATTTTTCATAATCATTTTCATATAAAAAATTTCATAATCCCTAACTTTTCTCAAAAAAATATATATCAAAATTCTGAACGCCCATTCCACATTCATTGACGTTGCCCTGCACGTCTGGACCAAAACATTGAATTTCACACATTTCGATTTTCATGCAAGGGCAAAATTGTAAGGTTTCTAACTTTTATTTTTTTATATTGTTTCTTTATACATTTTTTCTTAAAAAGTCAAAAAATTCATTCCAAACATATTTAGTTTTTTTTAGCTTATATTTTAGTCAAATACTTAAAAAATTATTAAATTAATCTGTTCCCAAACGAGACCAAAGTGTAACACTGCTGGAAAATTTACTTTTAGCGGCGTTTAAAAAACGCCGCTAAAAGTACAAAAAACGTCGCTAATTCTTTTTATGACGTTTAGTACCAAACGCCGATAACGCGGCCGTCGCTATAACTTTATGACGTTTGAAAAACGTCGTTATATTAGTATAGGCGGCGTTTTTTAAAACGCCGCCAAATGTCCTACTAAACGTAGTATGACGTCACTATGACATTTAGCGACGTTTTTAAAAACGCCGTCATAAACATTTATACATTTTTAAAATCTAGCCGTTGAGGTGGGATTAGTGACGTTTTTTAAACGCCGCCATAGCCCTTTTTTTTAATTTTACATGATTGAGCAAACCTGTCAAACTAATAATTGATGTTTATTAAAATAATAAACTAAACTTGAAAACAAAATTAAAAATACCTTTTTTTATTTCATAATTTAATTAATATAAAATATGTTGTTGAGCTGTTTATTTATTCACATTCCAATTTGTACAAAACCATAAAGCACGTCGACATAGCAAAAAAAATCAAAATAACCTGCAAATTCCTCTTACATCTGGATATTTTACTAAATACAAAATAAAAAAATTCTAACAAGATTTCAATTTTGGGTCTGCTTTTTCCTTCAGCAAAATTATCCTTTTGACCTACAGATAAATAAATAATTGTTGCAAATTATAATCTTTTTAAAGAAAATCTAGAACAAAGCAATAAATTGTATCAAAAGCATGAACAAAGCAATAAATAATTGTCGCAAATTATAATCTTTTCCGCTTATACTTGCTTTATCAGATTCAAAGTAAAGGTGAAACAGGAAGCTGGAGAAAAACCATTCCAAGGCGTTTGAAAACGTCTTTTGATTCTTGAAACGGCGCCGTTTCAATTACAGAAAAAGAAGACGTTTATAAAACGCCATTAAATATTAGAAACAATGGCGTTTTAAGAAACGCCGTTAAAAAAACGCCACCTAACCCCATATTTGCTGTAGTGAATGTACCAGTAACAAAACAGACAAGTACAAAACTGACGACTTACCAATGCCAACAATCTGTTATTATCTCTGCAACCATTGGATCAATCTCCTCTGTAATGTCCAGGTGTCTATTTTGAAATCCAACAGCTCCAACAACCGGCATTGAGTTCATCCCAATCCATGGCACACGTAAAGTTGCCAACTCCCACAACATCACGCCAAAGCTGTACACATCGGACCTGCAAACCAGTCCGCAATTATTTTATCAGCAAGACTTGCATGAAACATTAAAAAATGAATTAAACTCTCTAGCATGGCTTTCAAGTCTAATACAAAAAATAAACCTACTTCTCATTGGATGGTTCATTTTTCAAAACCTCAGGGGCCATCCATTCCGCCTGCAGTTCAATGGCACAACTTCAGTATAATTGATATAATATAACATTCTATAACATTCTATCCTGACATCAATTACCGTTCCAGCAGTAGATTTTGAAGACAGGAAAGTATTGTGCTTCATTCGTGATAAGCCAAAATCACAAACCTGTAGAGACAACAATAAATTAGAGAAGTTTCAAAAAAACACCCTTAAGCATGAAAAAGTCTAGATCTTAGTAAAAGAGACGAAGTCCATGGTGAGTCACGGCATTGTTAACTACGCATTTTCTAGATTACATTAAATACAGCAACAATTGGATAATCAAGGAAGGAATGGGAGATTTCAAATGCCAAGTTCTAATTTCAGCAAACCTTAACAACCCAGTTTTTATCAACAAGAAGGTTTGGAGTCTTAAGATCTCGATACACAATAATAGGATGGCTTGTGTGCAAATAATTCATCCCCTTGGCCTGCAAGCAATTAGTAAACTTACTTAAACCAACCAAACTAGATAGCAGAAACGGAAGGCAACACCATTCAACATCAAGAGCCATCCGCAGTCGCTTCTTTTCATCGAGTTGATTATTTGGTCGATGCAGCAGCTTGTATAAACTTCCCCTGCATACAAATAAACGGGGCTGAGAAACACCAAATTGAACAAACAAATAGTTAATTGAGGCTGAAATCAAATTCTATTTTCCTGCATGGACAATGATAAAATTAACTGAAATTTTTTTCAGGTGAAATATCTTCTTCTAAAAATCAACCCACAAAAAACTTAAATTAAAATAAATTATTTTCTTCTGTAGACATAAAAGCTTGGCAATATTTATACCCAATTGTCATTTCTTATTATTATGTTAGAATGATAGTGTGAAACTATGTTACCATTAAAAATATGAAGGCAAACATTTGATGAAAACGGAACAAAAGCATCAATTCTTGAAACAATAAGTTCTAGCAAGACTTTAAAGTAAACATCAACCTTGGAAGATACTCTGTCAATATAGAAAGATTTGGTGGATGAGTGACTGCTCACATGAAAAGAACAACATTAGGATGTCTCAACCTCAACATGATTTCAACCTGCACAAAGCAAACAAGCAGTCGTCTAGTTCAATTCTTAAAAAGACAACCACTTGGATCATTAATAACAGCACATGATGCAAGATGTCAGATTTGGTACTTCGCATTTGAATTGAACAAGTGCATCGCCTGATATATCTTGGTCCATGAACTTCTTCACAGCAACTTCCTGTCATGGAATCACATTTTACACCAGATAGAGAGTCGTAAACTATAATTTCTGTAAGCAACTATTGACAAAAGGTTCGATCAAATTCACTAATGCATCTAAAATATAACTTACAGTGCCATTCCAAGCAAAACAGATCCTTCACTTGTAGCATCAGAAAGTAATGGATGTGTCGTATTAATGACTGTAGAACCCAACTCCAGTCGTTCTGCCGTCAAATCCTCAACAGAGTGCTTTTGTTTGCTGTCATAATGAGCACCATTAAAGGACTCCACTCCAGTTGAGGGTATAATCAACAGTTTATTGTTTGACAAGAATATATCTGGATAATCTTGAGCCCCATCACCCACTTTTTCCCCATTTAACAGACGTATTTTTTCATGCATTTCCATTTCTCTGAGATCACGAGGATTCATATCCAGAAGAAAATCGGGAGGTTGTGATGCACCACTCTCCAACAAAACTGCATGAAGTTTCTGAGCAAATTGTGGGTTTTTTGCTGCACTGATGACGTACTTGGAAACATCTTTAACTTTCATCTTTTGTGCTTGTGACCCCTTCCCACTAGTGCCTGACAATTCTGCATGTGATCTACATAGTGCAGGAAGAAGCTTCCCAAACTCATTCTCAAACATCTGGGTTTGATTTTCTTTATCAAGATCAGGTGAAACTGCCACCGTCCCAGTTCCTTCTTCAAGCATCGGACAGAAATTGTTGATAGTTTCAGCATAATCTGCACTGCTCCTCGTATCTAACCCAGAATTTTGAAGATGATCACTGGGAACCTCAGCAGGAATTAGCGTGCCCAGAGCACCCATTAGATCAATAATGTATTCACTGCATCAAATCAATAATCAGCCATATCATTACCAAGTGTTCTGTTCAAAACATTTAAAGCCATAACAATTCTTTCTGTAAGACACTGAAAACAAATTGAAGGAAAGATGAAAGAGCAAAAAACACACAGCATTCACCTTGAAGATCAACTCCATTTCTAAATAAAAATCCAGCTACTACAATATATACTACCACTGTCCCATTTTTTTCTAAAATCAAGTGCAATTTTATGATTGGTCTAATTTACAATTTTATTGAGATTTGAGCTGAGGACTCTCAATTTTATGATTGGTCTGATTTACAATTTTATACTACAAGTATCAAGTAAATCAAGCATCTGAGTGACAATTTTATATTACAAGTATAAAGTAAATCAAGGTATTGTCAGTGAAATTTGTGCTGACTCTCAATTTTCTAATTGGTCTGAATGACAATTTTAGACTAGCTACTCTTTTCAAATTGATCTAATTATATTCTTCATATTCTTTGATGCTTGAAAAGGTGTTCAAAATTAATTTCACATACTAATGAGACAAACACAAACTTAGGATCTGAATGCTTTTTTGCATGTAAACTAAAAACATCATTCGAGGATTTATCACAAAATTTACATGATATTATAGAACTAATAAGATGAACACCAATTATGGATTTAGATGGAAAGATTTTTTTTTTCTTTCTATTTCCTTATTTTAGGTCTCCTTAATTTTCTTTTCCTTTTTATTTTTTAATATTTCATAAATGACAACAACAAAAATCCACGTACATTACCACTAGTGTATATATATATAGAGTATAGAAGTGTTGCTTACCAAACTAATGATCTTAGGTTCAAGTCCTTTTCACGGCCTCAATATTTAATTTTTTATATTCTCTTAGAGAAATAAGGGACACCTGGTATAAGAAGGCGGCTTGGACGCCAAGTGACTTGTTCACTTTATATATAGTATAGATATATAAGCATACCATAAATCTTTGATCTACATGGATGAGTAGAAACAACAAATAACTAAACTTCATTATCTAATATTTATTCATCACAAATGGTCTATATTACTGATACAAAACAAATGTGAGAGATTTTAGAATGAGAAAACATATCCTTAGCAATTATTTTTCTACTCCGGGTGGAACTATTTGATATCCATACCTTATATTAAGCAGATCAAATCATTAAATCCCTCTTCAGTTCTCTTCATTAATACTCCTCTTGTACTTCTTGAATCCCACTTGTGTGCATCCCCAGTCTCCCACCATTAGCATCCGCTCCGCCTCCTGATTCAGAAAAATAACACACAACTTGGTGGCACACTTCCAAGCCAAATTAGATATCGATAAATAACTAGATCAGCTAAGATTTTGACAATCAACTTATTAGTTGAGCTATAGTTATCAATAATTCAGATTCATAGAGTGTGATTGCCTATTACAGACTTACAGTGATGGGCATTGAAGTCAGTGGAGTGGCCTGGGCTTGGTGAAATGAAGATTGTAGTATTCAAAGAATAAAAAATTTTAAAAAAATATACTTATTCAAAAACCTATATTCATAAAAATAAAAAATAAAAAACCTCCCACACTAAGGGTGTGTTTGATTGGACGGACTGAAAAATGGGGGATTAGAATCCATTGGACTTGAATCCTGGGACTGTGAATCCCCCAGACTATTTGGTCGGATTGGATATGTATCCTGTGTTTGTTTTTTCATGGGATTAGATGTCTGGATAGGATTATTTTCAGTGAATCCAACGTTTGGTTGGACGGACTGGATAGGATAAATGAACAAAAGACTATTTTACCCTTTTTCAATTGTTTACTATGTAATAGCAATATTAAACATATCTTTAATATTTTAATTATTTTTAGTAAACATTAAACATACTAATGGTTAAATTTTGTTTAAAGATATTTAAACATACTAATATTGATAAAAAAAATTTGACTGGTATAGATTATTTTTATTTAAACAAATAAAAATTTATTGTTGAAATTAAACATACTAATGGTTAAATGTTTAAATTTTTATTTAAACAATTAACATTGAAATTATTTTGATGTACAGATTATGTTTAAACAATTAACAATTAACAATTAAATAAATGTTGATGTATAGATTATGTTTAAACAATTAACAAATGTTGATGTAATTAACAATTAACAAATGTAGATGAAATCAAATGTTGACGTATTAAAACATAATTTAATATGTTAAATAAATATACATGTTGATGTACAAATGTTGAAATAATTTAATAAACATGTTGATGTACAAATGTTTAAATGTTTAAATAAAACATAATTTAAATAAATGAAATTATTTATTGTTGAAATTAAACATTTAATTGTTTAAATAAAACATCTATTAAAACATCTATTAAATTTAAACAATGAAATTAAATAAAACATAAACAAAATTTTAAAATAAAACATCAATAAAATATCTATAAAAAATTATTTTAAAAAATTAAATAAATAAAACATTAATAAAAAGTTAAATAAAATTATTTTATTTTTAAATTGAGACATTTAAATTTTATTGAATTTTATTAAATATAATACATAATTAAATAGTAGAGGGTCAAAATGGTCATTTTCGCATATAATCCCAACAGTGATTAGTCCCCCACTTTCTGTCCCATCCCCCCCCCCCAGGACAGGATAGTCCCCCATATGGGGGACATGGAGTCCGGCCGGACATGGAGTCCGCCGGACTAAAAAAAAATCAAACGACGGATAAGGTGCACTATTTGGATTACAATCCAAATAGTGGATAGTCCCCCCTCCTAATCCCCCCAATCAAACACACCCTAAATGGTCTGTGCAACTCTGAAATAATTGCAGGAAAAACTAAAAATGGAAATTTTAAGTTTAGTTGATTGAAAGAATGGATATCATTACCAATATCCTGTTTTTCTTGTAGTGACTCCTACAATTACGTTTCCCATCCTAAAATTTGGCCTCATCATCCACATAAATTTCCATTGGCTGAAAGGGACAAAGATCACAAGAAGACGTATTAAACACTAATTGGAAGCTAACACAAACCACTGCACTTATCCCCCCAAAAAAGAAGCTAACACATGCTACAACCTAAAATTTTAGAAACAAACACAGATTGAAACACCCGCCACACAGATTGAAACACCCACCCTACGCCAAGAGTTTCACCCTATTTTTAAAAGCGTGCCTCCTTTCACCGGGGAAAAAAAAAGAAGTGGAGTGTGCCTACAATAGCCATTCCTCCAAATGGCTTCAAAATAATAAACATAAATGTATGTGTACAAAGATACAATATAGAAAGCTTCTCCCAGTGCAGAAGTAGACAAATGACATAGGATTCTAAGAATTAAAGAGTAAATATTTGACATGATATAAACACTGAAAACAAATGCAGTCCATCAATACTATCCTAGTGTATAATGCTTAACCAAAAATTGAGAAATGACAGAAACTATCCAGTATACACATTTTGTGTGTCCTGAAATGAAACAAATACTATAATTAATCGGATCATGTCCCTCATGTATCATAACATTCAGTAAACTTGTACAATTCATTAGTTTAACAACTGCATAAATTATGTCACCATAAGCACAGCACAACACAACACAGTTTGATAAGAAGCAATACATCGACACTGACACTACATAGCCACTCATACGTAATAGCATAGCTGGAAACCTGTAAAGGACCCATGAACCATCAACATCTATACCAAGATGCAAATTGTTGATTTCCCTGCCTAGTTCATAGAAACCAGTGCCAGCACAACCAAAAATTCAGTAGTTTGCATACTTTCCTAATCTAACACAACAGAAAGGAAACAGCGGAGAAAGAATATTACATCTTGCATGAACTTTTTGCAAACTGGACGAATCTCTTTGCTGAGTGTAGCTGAAAACATCATAACTTGTTTATCGTGAGGAGTCATCTTAAAAATTTCCTGCACATCTCTCCTCATATCTGATAAGGTAACAATAAAAATAAAAAAACAAATAAATAAATTATCAATGTTTGAAGGAAAGAAAAAGAAAGAGGTACTAAAAAGAACAAACAATGCAGGCCAAATTTTTGAAAACATTTGACCATAGAAATCATATGCAAAATCTTACCAAGTGATTCGAGCATCTTGTCACACTCATCAAGGACAAAATGCCTCACATTCTTTAAGCCGAGTTCCTTATCTCTTGCAAGAGCCAATATTCTTCCAGGAGTACCAACAACAATATGAGGACATTCATTCTTCAGTAAATCCTTGTGAACCTTGATATTGACACCACCGTAGAAGACAGCAACCTTAATGTCAGGCAAATAGGTACTGAACCTCTCAAATTCATGACAGATCTGTAAATAATAAAAAGTAATGGTTAGTTAAGAAACAAAATCACATTATTGGAAATAAAATGTCCAAGAACTCAAACAAATATGCCTAAATACTAACTTCCAGGTCTCCCAGCATACCTGGTAAGCTAATTCTCTCGTATGACACATGACAAGAGCAGCAACTTGTCTTGTAACAGGTTCAATCTGCTGCAGAGTAGAAAGAACAAACACAGCAGTTTTCCCCATCCCTGACTTTGCTTGACAGATGACATCCATTCCTAAAATAGCTTGAGGTATGCACTCATGTTGCACTGGTGAAGAAGGAAACAAAATCGGAGCGGATGAATCCTCAATAAGTATAAATGATCTTCCAGATCCTTTTAATGGAAAGGTTTAGCAAACCAGTTTTCTGGCCCAAATCATGAGTATGGAAGTAGCGTTTTTTTACCTGAAAAATATAAAATACTTCAAGTTAAAAAAAAAAAGTATAGTATGCACCAGCATGAAACTGAGTAGAGTGACAGGCTGAACTATAATTCTGAAACATCATACGAAAAGTCTCCAAATATGCTGGGTACCAAGATGTCCCACTGGCTACAAAAAGCTTAACAAGCCATCTGTCATCGCATGAACAAAAGAAAAAACTAGCAAAATAAGTTTCAAGCCACTAAAACAAAAGCAAATAAATATAAATTGGTGAAATAGAATTGAAAAAACCAGCTTCAAAAGGTTTCCAAATTACGTATTTTGTAGAATAATGTCAAAAGTAAAGCATGCTCACAGGTAGAAAGCAGCTAAGTGGTGTACACGCAAGAATTCTACAATATCTTATACACAAACAGAAATTGATTCAAAATCAGCAGCATAACTCAGATAGCTTAAAAGTTCTTTTTCTTAATGTTGGACAATGAACTTTTACATTCAATAGATGATGGCATAATCAGACGTACATTACGAACTTACAATTCTTGTCATCCACAAATTTCCATGTCAGGCTCTGTAAAAAGAGCAGCAAATGATTGCAGCATTTTCCAACTTAAGATATATGACCCCACCTAACACTAATTATAGACTCGACAAGGCAACAAAATCATACAATCCTAGTTTCCAACAAGTGAATTAGGCAGTATGAGTCTGCGTATGAGGAGCATAAAGTTTTCAAGACCTTACTCGAATGAAATCGGTGAGGACGCATGAAGGCAGGATCTTGGGCGGCTTGTAAAACGTGAGCTCGACTAACTCCCTCATCTTGTCAGGGGTCTGCGGCAACAATATGGTAGCAGCCTCATCTATACTCTTGACTATTAGTAAAAGTCTAAACAATCTAAAATAGATTCTTAAAATAAAAAATAAAGAACTCAGATAAACTCTATCAAACATAGACATACATGTGACGACGTCGGTCCATGAAGGTCCCAGGGTGGTCTGAGTAAGCACAGGAGATGAAGGAGATGGTTTCGCCGAGAAAAGGCCATCCAAGAGTGTCTAAAGGAATTGGGATTGGCGATCTTCTACAACTCCTCCTCTTCTACAATTTGAGTACCTGTTGCAACTGTGATTAAAGCAGTGTAAAGTAGTCCAATAATGAGCAAGCATAAAAAAAATCATACTGCATGTTCCACCCCTTACTAACTAATCTGACAAACTTAAACTCTCAAAACCTGATCCTCCATGCGATTACTGGAAATTCCTAGGAAAATAGTAAATTAAATTTTAACTCTTAACTCCTACAATTCATGTTCTTTTTGTTTCAACAAGCAAAAAAACTCCATGATTTAAAAAATAATAATAAAATAATTTCAAATCAGCCAAAACTTGTTGGCTGCTAGATTCTTGGCTATTTGGGAGCCAAAATCGTGAGAAACCTAACATCATATTTTAATAAATTTGTATCATTGTCATTGGCTCAAATATAAGGACTGGAAGTGTCACCATCGATGTCACATCCGACCCTATATACTTGTGCATCATCTTCCAATAA
Source organism: Camellia sinensis (assembly GCF_055761805.1). Classification (NCBI taxonomy): domain Eukaryota; kingdom Viridiplantae; phylum Streptophyta; class Magnoliopsida; order Ericales; family Theaceae; genus Camellia; species Camellia sinensis. The sequence continues at coordinate 119,698,929 of NC_138966.1, forward strand.
CTATCCTTTTCCTTCGAGAAAATAATGATTTCAGCATGCATAAAATAAAGAAATTTCAATGTAGGTGACTTTCAATAGCATGGCAACCTAAGATATACACAAGCAATCAAAAGAAAGAGAAAGTTCTTATGGAGACCATTGCCTCCTCTCTAATTGCAAATATGAGACTAGATATCTAACAAGGCAAATCCTCATACTGACAAAAAAATTGAACTTGCAATTATTCCACTACACACTGACAAAACAGTACAGTAAATTACCAAACTGGGATACCTGCGATCCCAAATACAAAGGATTATATATATGCTATTATAGTTGATATAGGTTGAAGTAATTTTTCCAGAACAAGACTTGTTTGTCAGGACTGTAAACTCATGCTGTGGTGATGTTATAAAGCAACAAGCAATTCTACATTTAAGACAAATATACAAACCAGCTTACTTGCGGGCCAATATTTAATCTTCACAAGGCTTTTTATATATATATATATATACGTTCTTTCTAAAATTTTGATAATGTAAAAATACTTTCAGTAAAAAAGCTTCACATCTTGAGAGAAAGAGAATAACACACAACTCACCTCCTGCTTCCATCTTCCTCTCTGAGCTTCCTCTTCAGCATCATCTTTGCCTCCCTCAGGATTAATTACTTCCATCCCCTCATAACCAAGCATTCTGGATGCAAGAAGAAAAAAATAGGCATTCATTGAATCATTACAGACTAAGATTCTTGATACAAAACATCAATTGCTTAATAACCTACATGACGAAGATTATAATGATGTCCCACATAGATTTCCATACAAAGAGATAAGACTTCAAATGCACATGACATTCAAACCACCAATAACAGCCTCGTGTGAGTTACTAACAAGTTTACATGATGAAATAAAATTTTGAATGGTGTTGATCAAGTCTCCAAAAGTGAGCATATGACGCATAAAGAATCAATTTATTGTATTATGATGAAATGCAGGAAGAAAAAGCTGTATCCTTCATCTTCCCCCTTATACGGGCAGCAGAAAAAGATGAATGACCAACTGGAGCTAGCAATTCACTATTTTTCTCCTTTTTACATGTCGTTAGGCTTCTTTAGTACACTTTTGCTGAAGTATGAGATCATTAAGCATTTTCTAAATCAATTAACAATATATAACCCACATAAGACACACAAGAAGTTTTGGTTCTCTCAAATAATGTTCTATTTTTTGAAATATTTCCTTCTGTTTCACATTCCAATTTTGTAATATTCTTATTTTCATTTCAATGATGTTTCTGCTAATTTTTTCAATGGCAACTATAAAGAAAATGGAATAATAATAATCAAAACTCTACTAAAAATGTTAATCAAGGAAAGCCCTTTCAAGTGGATCGGCATATTATACATGTAATAAAGACCACTAGTTTTGGCCAAGAAAATGTGTCATATACTAACCAAATTGAATGGATGATAACTCTAAAATATCACATTTATCAATTTCTTTTTCAGAATAGTTGCAAGTACTAACATGATCAATAGCTCGTAAGATCTCCTAGGTTCCTTCTATCAAATGTTAGAAGACAGGACAGTAATTATGTGATTTCAGAATAACTTGAATCTCAAATGAATGAATGCTAGAACTGAAATAACAGCAAAATCAAGCGCATGAAAAAAGAAAACAATCCAGATTTATATTCTTTAATATTTTTTTCCCAGTTTTCTCAGCAACCAAACAAAGATAAGGCAATGAAACAGATCATATACAACTCATTGGTGAAAAACAATTACTGAAACAGAGCACATACAACTCATCAATCACTGAGAGAGAGAGAGAGAGAGAGACGGGAAGGAGGAGCTTCAGAGAGAGAGAGAGACAGTGGAGCTCACCTTAGTAGACGATGGTGCAGATGGTGGAGACCGATCTGAATCTCTGCAATGAAATCACTGAGATGAAATCGCTCTGAATCTCTGTGATGAAATCATTGAGATGAATCTCTGAATCGCTCTGATAAGGGTTTAGAGAGGGTTGAGAGAGATAGAGAGAAAGAGAGACAGTGGAGCTCACCTTCGTTGGTTCTCGCTACCTCACTCTAAGAATGAACAAGCGGTGGAGCTTCGAAATCGCTCTGAGATTTATTAGAGAGAGAGAGCGCGCTCCAGATTTGGGTCTTAGCTGAGTCTTAGATTCAAAATTAGGGTTTGAAAAGAGGGGGACACCAAGCGCGTGAGGCACAACACATTTGAAGGCGTTTTTCATATTATAAAACGGTGTCGTTTTGTTAAATAAATAGGTGACGTTTATAAACGTCGTTAAATATTAAAAAAGTGACGTTTTAAAATGCGTCGTTAAAAAAACGCCGCCTAAACCCTTTTTTCCTGTAGTGTAAAGAATTCATTAAGAATAGAATATCTTTTCTTGCTTCTTGTTAAATAAATTTCAATTGGCTTAATAATGCATATCATTTAAAAACTTCTACAATTTCATGACTATTCGATCCACTTTCCTTTCGTTTCCTTTCCTTTCTTCCAGAATCCTTATATTTATTTTATTATATTAGTGTTGTCCCAAAATCCTCACTAATTTCATAATGATCCTAACTTTTAGTTCACTTTTTTGTACACTATTTCTTACAAGTTGGCATATTTTCTCCTTTCTCATGGCCCTCAACACTTTTTTATGTTATTGATAATCTTCTTTTCTTTTTTTAATCTATCAACATAATATTTGGATTACATATTCCAAAGATTCTAAAGAAAATAATTTAATATTCAATCATATAACTTGAATCATTAAAATGTAAAATTAATATATGTAGTTGATTTATTCTATTTGTTAATTTATATCCTCATATATATAATTAGCTAATGAGTTGTATCGCCTTGCAAAATTGCAATATAAATTCTATATTAGTTGTAGGTTACTAAATTCATATTACTCGAATTTTTTACAATTTTATTCTTGTTCAGTGATAGATATTTTTCTTTGTTTTGCATCATCATTTACATGACAATATATCATTTCCTTAGTACAAAAACACAAAACAATAATATAAAATTTTAAATAAAAAAAATCTCTAACATCTTGTGTTTCTTCTTTTTGTTCTCGCTTATAATAGTGTCCAACTTGGTGGAGTTTTTATTTTATTTTATTATATATATATATATATATACATATATATATATATATATATATTTGTAGCGTTTATTGATTTTTTTGGGATAAATTATAAATGCATCTTCTGAAATTTATTTAAAATATGAATTGTCCTCTATGATTTTGAAAGTTACAAATACCTTCTTGTCAGAATTTCTTATTTGACAAAATTAACATAAAAAATAAAAACATTTAACTACTTTTCTATATAACAATAAAATTATCTGAATTATTAATTAAAATATATTTCTGATATCATTAAAATAATTAACTGACTTGATAATTTATTAATAAAAGAGGTCATTCATTATGCAATTAGAAACTTGTAAATAGGAAATATAATTTTTAAAATCACAAAAAATTATTTATATTTTAAACAAGGGTCCAGCTTGTCTCAAGTTGAGATCAAGACTGGACCTGTTCAGTCCGGCCCATGGGGTTCATTTTTTGGGCCCGTTTTGATAATCTGAACCGTTCAATGTGTAGAACTCGTCGAGTACTATATGTATGTACAAAAAACACGTTGATCGGATATCAATAGCTATGTGATCAAATCAATTTTGTATAAAAAAAATAGACGGTGAAAAAATTAACGGTTGATAAAAAAATTGTTTTGTTCACATAGCTATCGATATCCGATCAACGTGATTTTTTACAGACATATAGTACTCGACGGGTTCTACACATTGAACGGTTCGAATTATCAAAACGGGACTCGTGATGGGCCCTCACGGGCCCAACAGCACGGTCCAGTCCGATTTTAGACTGGACCAAAGCCACTGCCTTTAAACAAATCTCAAAAAATGTTTTTATAATTTACCTTTTTTTCTCCTTGAAATTTCTTTATGAAACTTTATATATTTTTTTTTGTACCACAAAGTCATGTTAGGAGATGGGCCAACATCTTCAGATAAAAAGTTAATGTGCGCATGATACGGTTTGTTTCAATGTGTTTCAATTTATTCTAAGTTAGAAATTTGTTAGTCTATATAGGTATTTAAAAGTATCATTTTCTCAACTTTTGAATAATTGAATTTTTAATTTTTTAAATTATTTTTACAGCAAATAATTTGATAAAAAATTTCTATAATATATATATATATATAACCTGCTTATTTAAACTTCAACAAAGAACTTTTTTTTTTTTTTTTTTGGGGTGGGCAAATATCACAATCTTAATTACTACAAAATTAAGTAATGTTAGGGACATGAAATTCAGACCAAGAAAAACAATGTGTAATTCAAATTCAACACTTGTGTAGTGAAACCTTAGTATTATTATTTTTCTTAGTCCTTTTATTGGTTTAAATTATGTAATCCTAACATTACACCCACAAAACTAGCTCAATTGTATATGAAAACAGAAATTTTCACATGATTCCACCATATATATGATACTTATTTTTTTCTCATTAGGTAAAAATTATTTATACACTTAAATTTACTTTTTTTTCCAGTTTGCTTACATATAATCATAGAGCATCACCCCATGTTGAAAGCGCCCACGTTAACCAAGGAGGCCTCATCTACTTTTGTAAATGGATCATCATCCAAAGGGCCTAAATCAACTTTTCCTGGTTCAGTCCACACTTGCTAACCAGTTAATTTATAGAAGAACTACAAATTAATCCAAATGACAAAAGATAATAAATACTATATGTATTAATTGGTATACCAATTAGAGTATTAATAGATGATATGGTATATTTTTTAGAGGTTTTGAGTATTTGTAATTTGTATAATAGGTGGAGTCAACAATAATATCATATCATATATTGGTACACTAATTAGTACGTACAGCACCACCTACAGATAATTAGAGGTGGAGGTGCAATTCCTTTTGTGAGTTTTTTTTTGTACAAAGAGTTGCAACCATGTTTTGTGTAATCATTTGTAAATTGGACTGAATTGTAATTTCCTCTTAATTTATTCAGTGCATTTGTTTCGTTAATTTATATCCAGTTATATAACATTTATGTTTCTTCTTTTACATGTTCTCGTCCAATTAAACTTGAGATATATCTAGAATTCTCCTAAATAGTAAAGAACTTAAAATTTTTATTTTTTTTATTTATTTTTTATTTTTTATTTTTTTTTATTTTTTATTTATTTTTTTTAAACTTGAGTAAAGAACTTATACTTGATCTTACAATTTAAACATAATTACACTATTTTAAAAAAATAAAAAATTCATAGCCCTTTAGCTCATACCTTTAATCATTTGTTAGTTAAATAGATGGAAAATGGGGAATCATCATTTATTAGACTAAAAAGTCTATTATACTTCATTATTCATATTGTTACAATCTCTCTCTCACACACAGAGAATATTATATTGTGTGTGTGTGTTGATTTCTGACTACACTGTCAAACAGGTACCCAGTTGGAGAGCACCGGCAAAATAAATCTCGTCTGAACAACCTGTCACTGAAAGATAAGACTCCGGCGGTAGTTCTTCCACCCGGGGGTACTCCGATGATTAAATCAGTACTCAATTATCTCTCAAAGATAGCAAATAGTGCTTTTACTCACTAGCCAAGAAACAAAAAGCGTACCTTATACCCACAATGGTGCCTTACTTTTATAGCCAGCACTAACCTGATCCCTGTAGAAGCTTAGCTTCAATGGACTTTGGCTCAATGTTTATCTAGGACTCCCAGCCAGATAGAGATAAACTCCCTAAGAGTTTTATCTTTATCCAGATTGAGGTCCTTCTCCATTCTAGGACTCTTGTCCCTTATTCGTTCACCTCGAATTCCGATATCTCCGCAATAACCTCGGCCTTGCTGAGATTACCTCGGCGCCATGACCTAGATACGTGGCACCTCGGTTGGCACTTCGGTGCCAGTTTGGCCACGTGTTGTCATTCACAAAAATATGCCCCCACAATGTGTATATTCAATATTGTGTGGTGAATAATTATGTAATAATGTACACAAGACTCCTTTATATAGGAGGAGAGAAACCTAAGTATAGTAATTCTAAATATGATAATGAATATAATATATATGGTATGTACAATAGACAAAATATATAATTACTATATTTAATAACCCCCTCAAACTCAAGTGGAGATATCAACTTGAGTTTGGAGAGAGAAACTAGAATATAAAATAAAACTAAAAAATAAGATAAAAGGCAAATAGATTGCAAAATTCAAACGGGAGCGCAAGGGCGCTTGAGATAGATCAGAGGCCGGAGCTAATGCTGGGAGATAATTTATGGTCGTGTCAGACCGTTGTACGAACTGATTGAAACTAATGCCGGGATAATTTAAGGTCATGTCGAACCGTTGTAAAAACTGGCCGGAACTAATACTGGGACAGTTTAAGGTCGTGCAGAACCGTTGTAGAAACTGGCCGAAACTAATACCGAGACAGTTTAAGGTTGTGCCGGACCATTGTAGGAACTAACCGGATTCAATGTCGGGATAGTTTACGGGATCATGACCATTGTAGGAATTGACCGAAATTAATGTCAAAACAGTTTAAGGAGTCATATCGGACCATTGTAAAGACTGAATGTTGAACCAGTATGCGTGATAGACACATAACTTATGATGTGGTGTTAAACGATGATGGCAACAGATGATTGAGTGCACCAAGGGACGACTTATTAGAAAATGTCCTAGGATTCGGCTTGGATGGTGCACTAGGAGGCGACTTTGGTGATCTGCCAAGGGGCAACTTAGATGGTGTGCTAGAGGAGACGGCTTGGGTTGTGTGTTAGAGGGGGCGACTTAGGTGGTACGCCAAGCAGGGCCGGCCCTGACTTATTAGGGGCCTAAGGCGAATTTTTTAAATTGGGCCCTTCATATATCATTATCCAAAAGAAAAAAAAAAAATTTGTTTGGATAAAACAAAAAAGATAAAAATTTATGTCTATTGCATTACAATTTTAGATAACAAATATATATATATATATATATAATAATTGAACTTCAATTAGTTGAATCGAATATTTATTTTTTAGCTTACCAATGCTATAAGAACAAAAATTAATTAGGGATAAAGATGAGAATTTTCGACACAACTCAAGCAATATATAAAATTAGCAAGTTAAGGTTGACTATTTTCAACATGAATCCAAGTATGACACAACTCAATAACATGAATTATTAGTTATATATTTGAATGTTCACTAAGGGATGCCATGACATTTTTTTAATCTTTTATTTAACTCTATCTAACTGAATAAAAAAGTATGTAAAATAATAATTAAGGCTAATATCTTTTTTTCATTTAAGATATATATTTCTTTGTTACCTATTTCAGAGTCAATCTAATAAAAAATATATAGTAATAAGGTACAATTTTTTTAATTAGAAAAATGCAATTGAATTAAAATCAAACATTCTATGAATAATTTCATTTAGTTGAAATAAATTTTATAAAATTCAACTTGTGAGAAAAATTTTAATCTCTCAATACACTTGTTAAGTTATTTTTAACTAAAAGTGAAAGTTTTCACATTAAACATCAATCGAACACGAATCAAAATAACACCACGCGATAACATAAAAATAAATAAATTGAGCTAATATTAAAATAATTATGAAATAACATGACATGATACACCCCTCTAATTGGGGACCCTAAATTTTGTTCAAAATTGGGGGCTCGAGGCGACCGCCTCAGTCGCCTCACCCCAGGATCGGCCCTGACGCCAAGGAGGGCTTGGATGGTGCACCAGAGGAGGTGTCTTGGGTTGTGCACCAGAGGGGCGATATATCACCATGCTCATTACGACATAGGTATAGTATTCCCCCTCAAACTCAAATAGGTTTGAAGATAGAAATCTATTTGAGGTTGAAGTAGAAGAAAAGACAGAGTGGAGCGAAAACACACATAAACAAATAGATTGTGAGTAAAAAATATATATATGATAGAGATATTTGAGTAGGAATAAACAAACAGACAGAGGAAGAGATCATCACGAAACGATACTAAAAGAAAAATATGGTAGCGAAATGAGTTGAGCTCCGGCAAACAGCCAAGCCAAGGTTATACCGCCAGCTGGTAAGGCAAAGAATACTGAGAGCTTAACTTACTATATTTAACACATATGTTTAAACATTACTTTTCAAACTCAGATTTTCAATTTGTATAAGTCCCCAGTGGGAAAAATAGAGAATTAAGAAAATTCATTACGTAAGAAAGAGGGTAATTGTATCGTTTCATATCAATATATGCAAATTTAAATAAAAATATTTTATCGTAAAATAACAATTTTATGACCATTAATATCGTTGAAATTATCATTATTGTAAGAGAAGTTAATATGATTTTATCAAAAATATAATTTCTTCATTACTTGGAGAATGTCAATATAATCTACCCTTATGCTTATAATTAAGCTTCTATTTTGTTGCATGAATAAAACACTCCCCTATATTGATTAAAATAATGAAGATTTTTTTACCACATTTTAAAGAATAAGTCCAAAAACATAAAAATCAATCTCAAAATCACAAGTCGAACGTACATAGATGAATAGCATTTTTCAAAAGTATCTTGTGTTATTCATTTTTTTTTTTTTTTTTTGCCTCACAAATACATATTAAAAGACCATTTTTTCTTTAAGGTAATACTACAAATCTAACAAATTACCAAAAGATATCAGTGATTTAAATTTATTTTACATATAGATCTTACAATACACTCATTCAATCTATACCACACACTTTAATTGTAAAAATCTAGATCCCAGACTTTTTGTATTCCTTATTGTGTAAGAATATTAAGCTTACAATCTTTCTTGTTTACACAATATTGATAGTATACTCCAATGAAATGCTGACAAATATACTAACACGCTAGAAAGTAAAATAAGATGATAAAATTATCAATCAGTGTGTTTGGTTTTAGTTTTCTGAAAATTAAGTTTTTTATTTTTCATATTTTTTTGTTTTTAGTGAATATTTTTAAAATTTTAAGATTTTTTATTTTTATTTTTTTTAAGATGCACCTTACTTAAATATATCTAAATAGTAAAATATTTGTAAAACAATATTTTATAAAATTAGTAAATATACAAAATTATGAAAAATGTACTGAATTTTTATTTTTTATTTATTTTATATTTTTTGGTATTTAGTGTATTTTTTAAAGATTTTTTTCACAAATATTATACTTTTTAAGTATATTTATGTTAGGTGTATCTAAAAATTAAAAAAAAAAATTGCTTAAAATATAAAAAAAAAATCATTGAAAACATTAAAATGCAAAAATAAAAAAGTAAAAATTTTTAAAAACTATTTTCTAAAAATCAAAACCAAACAAGCTGAACAGTACTATATTCATATAATTTCTTTCTCCCACAATCCCTCTAATGACATGGCAAAACACAATACATGTAAGGAGAGTTTTGTGGAAACATTTGAATTAGGAGTGAGCATGGTTATTTGTTCGATTTAAGGTAAAATTAGGATCGATCCGTTATTTACGGTTCCATAAAAATTGAAACCAAACTGATTCATTTAAATTATAGAATCGATCTGAACCAAACTATTTAAATACGGTTCGGCTCAGTTTTGGAACCACGGTTTCACATAATTTTTTCACAAGAAAAATCATATAATATTTTCAAAAAAAATTCAACCTATCAAAAATTATTCAACATTAATTTGTCTATAATTTTTCGAAACATAATTTAAACACACATAATATCTAATAAATAAACATATTATTTAACATATAGCAATAATAAAACTTCTATCAAACAAACATTTTGTTGTGCGAACAATTACAAAACTAAAATTAAATAATTAAAAAAGACAACAGGAATAGCAGCGAGAACAACTATATTGCTGTTGCAGAAATATTTGAGTAAAAGTGGAGTTTCCAAGGTTGTTTAGATTATCAACTAACAAGGAGAGCAAACTTTTCAGATTCTATGAAGGGAAACCAAACTCTCAAGAATGGGAGTTGTTTCTCAGAAGACCTTTGTATGAGTGGGAAACGATTGAGGCTTCAAGATTGGCTATCACTTTGAACTCTGCTCCAAATCTGAGACAAGGGTGTACAGATTGTCCCACCTGGAATGGTGTAATTGTAGGAGGGTTTAATGTGGCTGATTTGTATAAATTTTGTGACACATTGCTTGGTCCACAGATCAGAGTTTGCAAATTTGTGTGTAATAAGGATATCCCCCCTAAGGTACAATTTTTTGGTTGGTTGGCTTGGAAAGAAATAGTCAAGACATGTGTTTCTGCACATAATCGATATTCTCAATAGCAACGCAGCTACTGTGTGTGTGTTTTGCGAGAATGAACCTAAATCATTTGCTCATTTATTGCTCCATTGCCCTTTCTCCTGGTGTGTTTTGTCTGAAATGATGCAGTGGTGGGGAGTTGAGTGGGCAATACCTAAAATTGTTGGGGGTCTATTCCATTGCTAGAAATTTCCAGAAGAAGGAAAAGAGGTTGTGCAGGGTTGTTCCCTTAGTTGTACTTTGGTCTCTCTGGAAGCTTAGAAATGAGTACGTCTTCAATGGGGCTCAGTCTAAGGGATATGATTTTTGTGAGCTTGTCAAGATTAGAATAGCATTACGCCTTAAAACTTCAATCCTAGGATTTCTTTACTCAGTCAATGATTTTGTGCACAGCCTGAGACAGATAAGGGGCTGCATCTGACTGTTGCTGGTTTAAGAATGAGGTGCAGAGCTTGAGGAACATTGAGTTTGGTGGTTGGGCTGATTGGTGGTGGTGGTGATTTTATTACATTGAGTTTGCTGTTGTTTATATATATATATATACTAGTCTATCACCCATGCACGGGATAATTATAGATATTTATATTTGTTTTAGATTTTTTTTAATATATAAATTATGTTTTTTAAGATTTTTTATAAAAATAATTTAACAATCTTATCACTAACCATAGTGTATGGGAGAAGTTGAAAAAAGTACTGTAGTAACTATGCATGGGTTGTATCTATAATTATTTGTATGATGAAATTTTAAATGTTGATCAGGAGATTTCGATCAAATCAATTAATGCAGACATATGGAAAGACATGTGGTTTAAAAAAAAGTTAATAAATGATGATCAAAGGATTTTGACCAAATCAATAAATGTTGCGATTTTTTTTTTTAAATAAAAAAATTTAGAAAATTTAGATTAGGATATTAGAGCTCTCACAGGACTTGGGGGTTAGAAATCCCTTTTTCCTTAATATATATATATATATATATATTTTTGGTTCTTACCAATTTTGAGGCTTGTGCTAGCAAGTGATTGTCCATTCTTCTTGTGCAACCTAATTGGGATCTTGAAGTTTTACTGTGATGTTTTGTACACTTTCCTCTCTTTTATTGATTGTTTTCATCAATAAAGTTTTTTTTTTTTTGCTGATTAAAAAAATAAAATAAAATAATAGAGTGTATGATATGTATATGGTTTAAGTTATATATAAAGTCCGATTTGATTTTAATCGAAAACCGTGAACTCAAATTCGAAACCGATCCATAGACATCGATTCTTTAATTTTTCAAACAAAAACTAAATCACGTATTCAAAAATTAGTCTAAATCTACCAGATTTGACTAAACCAGGTCGAATTGTAAATTTTTTAGATTTCTTTTTTTGATCAATAAATAAAAGAAAATTTTATTGATGAAAAGCAATATAGAAAGTATATAAAAATATATCAATAGGGGAGGAATCATTTTCTAAAAATAAATAATGATTCTAGTTTTTCATTTTGCTTACGTATATCATATGACATCATCCTGATAACGATGTTGAAAACGCCCACGTTATATATACATATAAGTTGTTGTTTATCCGTAGTGGCTAAGGTTTCATCAGCTTTTTCTTAAATACTTCTTTATCAAAGTGGGCTTCATCAACTTTTCTCAAAATATATGTAGTTCTATCCACACTTGTTTTTGTCTTTCTTACACATATATTTTGAAGATTGGTCTTGATCATCTTCTTGCTTTTCCAAAGCCAAAACTGCGTTGGCCTTTGGCGAATCTCGAGCATCTTTTATATGTGAATTAAAGTTTGGACATGTCCTTTTGGACTAGAAATTTGTTGGTACTGCGTTGGTTTTTGGCGAATCTCGAACATCTTTTATATGTGAATTAAAGTTTGGACATGTCCTTTTGGATACTAGAAATTTGTTGGTGATTAGGATTTATTTGGTTGTGTTTTTTGTTTTTCAAGTTTTTAAAAGTTAAAAATATTGAAAAAGTTCAAAAATATGTATGTTGTATTAGTTTATTAAAGATAAATATTCCCATCTAAAAATAAATAAATAAAAAAGATAAATATTGAAAGTGTAAATTTTTAAAATTAAAAAAAAAAGATTATTGAATTTGATTTTTTTTTTTTAAATAAAAAACTTCTTTTTTTAAATAGAGCTTATGAACTTAATCCCACTTGTCAATATCTATGGTCTATTTTCAATAATCTACTAATTTAAACTTCTCAAATCGAAAATAAAAGAGAATTTTAATATATTGATATTATTGTTTCAATATAAGTATATTGACAATAATGGGGGTGTTTGTTTGGGCTTTTTTGAGCCAACCTATAGCTTCTAGCTTTGGAAAAATTATTTTGAATTGTTTGGTTAAACTTATTTCAAACAGCTTCTAATTCTAACAACTTATTTTAACTCAAAAAAGTTGATTCTGAGAAGCTGTTCACCCCTTACTTTTGATTATTAGCTTCTGCTGTGGACATAATAATTTACGGTTATACTCTTAGATTTTTTTTTTTTTTTTTAAAACAAGAAAAATACCCAAATGGATTATAGATTATTATTATTTTTATTTTTTATGAGAAATGTAAACAAGTAGTGAATAATAAAAAAAATAAAAATTAATTGAAAAAACTACTTCACAGCTTATTTAACAAACACTACTCAGTAACTTAAATCTAAAATCCAATAGTTACACCAAACAGATTAATAGCTTCTAATTAAAATCATAATCTATAATCTATTTTAACAGTTATATCAAATAGGGCCAATAAGTCAATCAATAAGACTAAGTACACAGAACACTAAACATAAAATGTGACACATATATCTCACAAGGTGTAGGGCTCACATGTGAGACGCACCCTTTGTGAAATATTTGTGTCTTATTCTATGTGTGGCCTATATATTCCTAACATTATTGTATATTGATTATATGGATTGGAAGAAAAGAAAAATCATTTTGATCAAAAATCAGAAAATCCATGTTACAATATCGAAGAGAAAGAGAAATCTGTATTATATTGAATGTAGTAAAAATGTATACAAGACTCCTTTTTATAGGAGGAGAGAAACTTAAGTATGGTTATCCTAAGTATGGTAATGAATATAATATAGTATGTATGATAGACAGAATATATAGTTCCTACATTTAACACCCCCTCAAACTCAAGTACGAATACCAATTTGAGTTTGGATAGAGAAACTAAAACATGAAATAATTTTTTTTTTTAAAAAAAACAAAATAAAAGGCAAATAGATTGCAAAGTTCGAATAGGAGCACAAAGGTGCTTGAGATAGATCAAAAGCTAGAGCTAATACCGAGAAACAGTTTATGGTCATGTCAAACCATTGTAGGAACTGGCCGGAACTAATGTCAGGACAGTTTAAGGTTATGCCAGACCATTGTAGGAATTGACCGGGATCAATGTCAGGACAGTCTACGAAATTATGCCAAGCCGTTGAAAGAACTGACCTGAATCAATGCCGGTACAGTTTAAAGGGTAATGTCAGACCGATGTAGAAAACTGGATGTTGAACCAACAAATGTGGCACACACATAACTTATGACATGATGCTGAACGATGATGGTAACAGATGACTGAGTGCACCAGGGAGTGGCTTATTAAGAAAGTACGCTAGGAGATGGTTTGGATAGTGTGCTAGGGGGCGGCTTGGACTGTATGCTAGGGGCTGCTTGGGTGGTGCTCCACAAGGACAGCTCAGGTGATGTACCACATGAGGCAACTTGGGTTGTGCACCACAGGAGGCGGCTTGGGTTATTTGCATAGTGTATAACCGTGTTCACCATGATATAGGTATAATACTTCCCTTCAAGCTCAAATAGGTTTGAAAATTGAAATCTATTTGACGTTGAAACAGAGAGATTGACAAAATGAAACAGAAACACAAAAAAAAAAAAGAAAAAAGAATTGCAAGTAAAAAAAATATGATAGAGATATTTCGGGTAGGAATAAACAAGTGAACATAGAAAGAAATCACCAAGAAGCAATACTAAAAGGAAAATATGGCAGCAGAATGGGTTGCGGTCCGGCGGGCTGCCAAGGCAAGGTTGCCGCTCGCTGGTGAAGTGAAATTATTAGGCACTTAACCGAGCTCTGATACCATGTTACAATATCTAAGAGAGAGAGAGAAATTTGTATTATACTGAATGTATTAACAATGTATATAAGACTCCTTTATATAGGAAGAGAGAAACCTAAGTATGGTAATCCTTGAAAGATAAACTTTACAATGATAAATTGATCGAACATCCTGTGAAGGTGTTTGTCACGCAAGATGGTTAAGAATCTAGAAAGCGAAGAATGTAATATTCATTGGGAAATCAAGTGAGTTCAATGCACTGCTTTGGCCAAGTATTTATAGATATCATGGTGACTTTGCAAAAAGTCACAACCTTTGGAATATTATACAAGAGGATACAACCATAATGCTTCACAAAGTGCCGCTTCATTTTGAATTCAACCCCATTTTCCATATTCTCCTTTCTTCCTATGAGAAGGTTTATGAATCACCACTTATATGGGCTATGATTCGGTGTGAGAAGATCCACCATACTATGGGGTGAGCACCTCTCATACCTTCATCTCCCACCTGATCACACTATAATACTGGTGATAAAACCTGAGTTAGGCATGTTTACCTTGGTACTAGAATTTTGTCTCATGCCAACTTTCATCTATGAATTTACCTCATAGATCGATGTCTGATTGTGACTTGGTTATACGTGTGCACGTTTTTGCCACTAATTTGACCGCATCCATATGAATTTGTTTTCCGAGTGAAAAAACACTCCAGATGACTTCAATTTGCTATATTTCAAGTGAATGGCATCAATTTTTAGTACTAGGTTCGTAGTCCATACCCAATCACCATTGACGACTTCAGCCGCACACATCCCTCCTGTGTCGACCTGCGCTGAAATTATTATTAAGTACTCCCTCTGAGGCCCATTCCTGAATGTTTTCCTTAACACACCTTATCAACGACTTTTTGCTGATCAAGTGTAGACACCCCATTTTGACTGGCCTTAAGACTTGGGAGCTTTCTTTTGATGATCCGATGATGAAAATAAAAATATGCTACCTCACAAAATTCTCAGTGGAAAGACGGAATTTAAGCTTTAATTCCAACCTTTACCCATTTTGGCTAAAATGTTTTAAACCGATTTTAGCCTAAAATTTACATATGTTAGTCCATGTATTTTTATTTTATAATTTTACATATTTTTGTGTATTTTTTTGGTATTTGTACATATATTTATGCTAACAATACCTTTTATATATTATTATATTATAAAATGCACAGTAATGTTATTGTGCGACTTTTGAAAATCACGTTGACTGCACATTGTTTTTACTGTGCAACCATTTCAAAAACCTGCCACTCAACCATTTGTCTTTTGTTTGCTTTTTTAATTTCATTTTCTATAAATAGGGGGAATCAGATCAAGAAGGATGAGAAAATCTAAGAGATTTATTTTCAAAGAAAAAAAATTGAGAGAAAGAATCATAAAATATTGAGAGAAGAATTGAGGGAAAGAATCAAAAAGAAAATCTGAGAGATTTATATTCAAAGAGAAGAAAAGAATAAAAAAAAAAGAAAGGAAAAAAAGAAGAAAAAAAAATAGTTTTTAAAAGAGGCAAATAAAAAATCTTGGATATTTTATTTTTCTAAACCAAACCTTTCTTTCCATTCTCTTTATTGTTTTTTTTACCAATACACCAAAATACCATTAAAGCTAAAATTTTGAATTTTGAACTGAAAATTGAGAACACATTCCACAGCCTTGAGGGTGATTCGAAGAAAGTTTGGAAATTAGAAAATTCATTATTTTCCCAAAAGGTAAATTTTCTCAAACTTTCAATTAATTTTAAATGTGATATAACTTATTTAAATACGTACTATACTGCTTTTCATAACTTCTTATTATCGCCTTAAAGGGAAGGCTGCGCTACCCACATATCTGTTGCAATTTACTACTTTTTTATATAATTGTTTTACTGCTTTAAAGGGAATGTTACACCACTCACATATCTGTTGTAATTTATTGTTGTACATAAATAGTTGTAATTTACTACTTTAAATGCTCAGTCAAAACTACCTAATTTGTTAAAGATGTGACCCCATCAGATGAATAGTGACCGACAGTGAATAGTAATCTCCAGTGGTGAATAGTAACCTCCATCGATGAATAGTACCTCTGGCGCTGAATGGTACTCGCGAATGAAAAAGTGCCCTGTAAGATGAATAATGACCAAGGACGGTGAATAGTAACTGCAGCGGTGAATAGTACTGTTGGCGATGAATAATGCTCCTACAAAAATGAGTTTTCCAGGACGAAACAGAGCAATCTCCCAGCAACAAACAGAACCATTTCCAACGGTCGATCTCCGAGGCATCTTTTTATTTTTCTTTTAATTTCAGAGATTTGTAATGTTTTATTTTTGTAATAATTTTCCGCCCCGCTTTTCTTTCTATCTCGTTCATTTTATTACTTTCCATATCTATAAATAAGTATCATGTTTTATTTTTTCATCATATCCATACCTTGCATCCATATTTCATGCATTCAAATTCTGCTAATTTTACATCTATTAGTGTAATCAATTCCTACGTGATCACATACGCTACCTCATGTTCTTGAGATAATTTACATGTCATGTTTTAGAAGTTGAATATCTAGGCGCAGTTGTTCGCGGGACGTCATTAAGATTTTTGTATATAAGATCATGCATATTTCCTAACTCTGTTTTGTAACTGTTTGTGGGATATCGGTAAATATGTGAGTTTTTATGCTTTAGCATATCGTTTGTCTATGTTTTTCTTGTTATGTCAAGCATTCTACCATGTAGCTACTTGCTTATATGATATACCTCTATGAATGCCAGTGGATAGAGATTGTGTCATTTAATTTGGAATAATATTGATTTCATGCTTGTGAGCTCGATTTCTTTTGAGTTGCACATCTTCCAAACTCATTCAAAAATACATAGAATCAAGTTGTTTTAAAATGAATGATATGGTTTATACTGGTTTTGCTTCATATAGTAAATTTTAGAATTTATTAAACAATTAGAATATTAACATATAAAATCAATAAAATTCATATCATGGTTTACTAGAGGCCAATCTTTGATCGGGTGAGTGGGGGTGCTCAATTAATGACCATCCACCCTCATACCTAACGTTTTGAACCGAAACATCTCCGGTTACGACGAATAATGGCCTTGGCATGAGTCACGGGTTTCATAATTTTTTCAAAATATTAGGTGGTAACTCTGAGATCTGATGATGTAGTCCATTTTTGGCAAAGATTTTGTACTGATATAGATTTTCTATAACAATTACTTGATTTGGACTCTCATCTATGTTTCACATTGCACTCGTGAAACTAGATCAAAGAAATCGAGTGTCCGAACTGTTTAGCACGCTTGGGTACCCCACAAGTGATGCGACAATTTCTGGTGACTCTGTTTAGGATATTAAGAAACCTTAACTCAAACTCCATTATATGATGTTTATCGACATTTATATGTTCATTGCATTTCATGCATTGGTGCACTTAAAGTCCCTGTTGTTAGAACAATCTTCTGTGTAAAACAAATAAGTTGAAACAAATCAAACAAATAAAAATAAATTACTTACATAATTTATTTTACCGAAATAAAAAGTACAAAATTAGATCAAGTCGAGTGTGTAATACTCTGTCCTTAAGATAGATTCGTCCGCTTCGGTGCTTACAGATAAACAGCATCTATCTCCCAAGATACAATGAACTTTTCATGAATTATAGTAGCACTCCAAACAATTTGTACGATGAACCAAACCTGTGTTCTATACTCTCTGAATTTTTCTCTAAACTTATATGAAGAATAATAATGCAATAGAGAAAACTGGTAGGAAGACAAGAATATTTCGGATGTAGAACACTGCTGGAAATGATCTGTATATATAGGCAAACAGGTGGCTGTTGGGAAGAGCCGAACAGGTATGAAATCAAACTGAACAGGTGTAATTTTGAATCGAACAGATACAGATTCAAACTAAACAGATCTATTGGCAGTTTTGAATCTGTAATTGTTGGGCAGTTTTTTAACATTGTTAAAAATAGTTTGAATTGCTGGAATTCGGACTGGAAGAGGTAACATACGGACAGAAAAATTAAATTCAAATTTGGCACAAAATTTGAATTAAGTTCGTTAAGAATTTTTGAAAAAATTCAAATAAATTTTCTTCAAAAAAATTAATAATAGAACCGACCCGACCCACAACCCACACCTGCTCCCGGCATAGCTCAGCTCGGCTAGGCCGGTTGGACGGACAGCACTAGCGGCGCGCACCCGCGTGTGTGGTTGTTTGAGCCATGGTTCAATTTGTTCATAAGTCCTCATTTCTACAAACTTGAGGTGCCCCTTGGGGCCCACCCTAAATGTTGCCACCTAGAACTTATATACACACATAAGTTCTCTTAAGTTTTCAATATAGGATAACCATTTCAGGGAAACCCACATTTTACTTCTTGAATTGTCCATTTCACGAATCTGAAAACAACGTCAAGTTCTCATTCACTCATAAATGGTTTTGACAAACTGTCTTCACTGTGTGACTTGCTATGCGGCAAGGAACATATCACCTCTTTGGACCTACCTCAAAAGACGTATGGACCCCACTCAAATTTGAGTTCAAAGTTGGCCCAAAATTAGCCTGTATAAACCAAATTTCCAACAATCCCCCACATGAATGGAATTTGAGGAAATGAAAATACAACAACATGATCTAATTGCAGAGAGTACAGAAATTGAAAATATTCTACAAATGATAAGTAGTTTTTGGCTTTAAACCTTTCCTTGTGAGACACTATCAGATTTACTAGCTAACTAGTGAACATGATATCTTGAACTGTTTAGCCATTTGTGTAAACCCAGACAATAGAACTCACACGGTATATCCCCAGACACAGTTTAGTTCTCATTATTGTGTTTATTTTGGCCCTGAACAACCTGGTCTTTCATGAGTGCTCTAGAAAATTGTAGCCCTTCACAAATCTCATAGAACTGGCCCAGTTCACACTCATATAGGTGATTCTTATGAAGAGTATCCTACCAT
This sequence comes from Camellia sinensis, assembly GCF_055761805.1. Lineage (NCBI taxonomy): Eukaryota > Viridiplantae > Streptophyta > Magnoliopsida > Ericales > Theaceae > Camellia > Camellia sinensis. The sequence goes on from NC_138966.1 coordinate 119,718,400, forward strand.
ACTCCACTAAGTATACTTAGATATAAGAATCATTAAAAGTATTACTCAACCTAAAACGCTGCAAACATCACTATTTCATCATAGAAATGGGTAGGAGTTTGACTCTCTAGTGATCCTTATGAGTCATACACAACTCGGTTGTCCCTTTGAACCTAAACCTTGGGATCTCCAGTCAACTAGGTTGGGCTACTGTTGTAGTAACTCTTATTTAATAGGCTTAAGTCTCATTCCCCTAGATGAATTCTCAACTAACTCTCTTGTTAACCCTTTGGTTAGTAGATCCGCTATGTTGTCTTTAGACTTCACATATTCAATGGAAATAATTCCATTAGAGAGTAGTTGTCTCACGGTGTTATGTCAACGACGAATGTGTCGTGACTTACCGTTATACATATGACTCTGTGCTATGCCTATTGTTGATTGATTATTGCAATGTATGTATATAGCAGGCACTGGGTTTAGCCATATTGGAATATCTTCAAAGAAGTGACAAAGCCATTCTACTTCTTCCCTAGCTTTATCTAAATCTATGAATTCTAATTCCATAGTAGACCTAGCTATGCAAGTCTATTTGGAAAATTTCCAAGATACAGCTGCCCCACCAAGAGTAAAGGCATACCCACTGGTGGATTTTTAGTCTTTAGTATCCGATATCCAATTTGCATCACAGTATCCTTCAAGTATTGCTGGATATCTAGTATAATTAAGCCCAATGTTATGAGTAAATCTAAGGTATCTTAGAACCCTTATAATTGCTTTCCAGCGTTCTACTCCTAGGTTACTCGTATGTCTACTTAATTTACTTACTACATAAGCTATATCTGGGGCGAGTGCAGCTCATGAAGTATATTAAGCTTCCAATAATTTGGGCATACTCTAATTGAGAAATAGTTTCTTGTACATTCTTAGAAAGAAGCAAATTAACATCCACAGGTGTTCTAGCAAGATGATCATCATCTTTGCTAAATTTGTCAAGTATTTTCTCAATGTAATGTGATTGTGACAAAGCATAACCTTATGATGTTTTGGTAATTTTCATACCAAGTATTACATCAGCAATCCCCATGTCCTTCATGTTGAAATGTTTATTCAACATTTTCTTAGTAGTTTTAATCATATCATTATTACTACCTATGATGAGCATATCATCCACATAAAGACATACTATAACATAACCGTTGTTTGTGTTTTTAATATAAACACATTTGTCACATTCATTAATTTTGAATCCATTAGATATCATTACTTTGTCAAATTTTTCATGCCATAGCTTTGGCACATGTTTTAAACCGTATAATGATTTAACCAATTTACACACTTTTTTTTCTTTTCTTAGAACAGAAAATCCTTCTAGTTGTTCCATATAAATTTCTTCATCTAACTCACCATTTAAGAAAGCGATTTTAACATCTATTTGATAAATTTCTAGATTGTACAAAGATGCAATAGCAATTAGCATTCTAATGGATGTTATTGTAGTAACTGGTGAGTATGTGTCAAAGTAATCAAGACCTTTTTTTGTCTATATCCTTTGACCACAAGTCTTGCCTTGTATTTGTCAATTGATCCATCCGCTTTCATTTTTCTTTTGAAAATCTACTGTACCCAAGAGGTTTAGAACTTGGTGGCAAATCTACCAATTCCCAAATGATTTTGCAAGATAGATTCAACTTTACTATTTACAGCTTCTTTCTATTAAAGGGCCTCAAGACTGTACATAGCTTCTTTAAAAGTTAAGTGCTCATTTTATAACAAAAATGTTCGAAAATCTAGACCAAAAGATTTTGAGGTTCTAGCACATTTACTACGCTTAAGTTCATCTTCCTCACTTTGATCTATCTCTTGCTCTTATTCTTGACCATGACTAGTAATAGAATCATAAGATAAGATCTTTTATTAGTACTAGTCTCTTGTCCAATTTTATTTGGAAACACATGTTTAAAGAAAGACGCATTCCGAGATTTAATAATAGTATTTATATGCATTTCGGAATGTTCTGACTTATGAATCAAAAATCGATATGCACTACTATTCATGGCATAACCAATGAAAATGCAATCAACCGTTTTAGGACCTATCTTAGTATTTTTAGGACTAGGAATGGCCACTTTAGCCAAACACCTCCACACTTTTAAGTATTTGTAGAATGGTACTCTCCCATGCCACAATTTATAAGGTGTTTGATTCACTTTCTTTCGAGGTACTTTATTTAAAATATAATTAGCAGAAAGTATTGCTTTCCCCACAAGTTCTGAGGTAATCCAGAACTTATTAACATGGTATTCATCATTTCTTTTAGAGTCCTATTTTTCCTTTCAGCAATTCCATTTTGTTGAGGTGAGTAAGGAGCAGTGGTTTGATGAATTATTTCATGTTCTTTACAAAACTCACCAAAAGATGATTCATATTCATCACCTCTATCACTTCTATGTTTTTTTAATTTTCTTACTAAGTTGATTTTTAACCTCATTCTTATATTGAATGAAAGTTTTGAAAACTTCATCATTGGTTCGAATTAAATAAAAATAACTATATCTAGTATAGTCATCTATGAAAGTGATAAAATATTTTTTTTCTCACCTTTGGTTTGAATTGATTTAAAATCACAAATGTCACTATGAATTAATTCAAGTGGTTCCGTAATTCTTTCAATTGAATGAAAATGAGTTTTGGATAATTTTGCCTCAACACAGATTTCACATTTATGATTTAAATCAATGTCAAATTTAGGTAAACATTTCATATTAATTAATCTATGCCAAGATCCATAATTAGCATGTCCAAGTCTACCATGCCATAAATTTGAAGACTCAAGCAAGTAAGAAGAAGATGTATTTTTATTAATAACAGAGGGTACAACGGTCATTACATGTATTATTTTTGGTTTTCTTTTTGCTAAGTCATTGTAGCACCATAGCTTCAGGAAAGTCTGATATCCCACAAAGTCTACTAGCGTGAATCCCTAGAACTTGCGGGATATCAAACCATTTATGTGATCAGGAAATGACCTCATGTTGATTGCACGAGCTTTATTTCGAATGCGGTGGATGGCTCGCACTTAAACTGGCAATTCGAGATAGGTTTCATTTCAAGTTTAGAATGATGTTGAGTCCGAGTCTAATTCCACTAAGTTTGTAAAGTCGGAGTCAGACTTGAGTCAGTCTAGCCAGCTAGAGTTTGTTGATTTCAAGAATGCTAACCTAGACATCTCTATCCTGTCTAGGTCTTCTTTGTCATTTTCTTTTTAGTCTGTTGTTATCACTAAGTCAAAGTTTCTTTTGAATAAAAGTGCCTTAGATTTTGTCTACTTTTCTGTGCCGTTAGTTCATTGCATTGACCAAAAAATTTCAAAAATCTAATGAAAACGAAGAGGAAGAAATTCCTCAAGTTTTGAAATATTTGATCGACTAGGAGGAAAAGAGGTGTGTTAAGCCCTTAATGGATTATGTTAGCCCCAAGGTTATTCAAATATAAATTCTTATTGATTTTGATTATTGACAAATATTTTGAATTCATTTTGTTATTCAAGGTTTTCAAAATAATAGTATACAAATTCTGCTAGAAGTTATATGATTCTAAAGTGTTGTTTTTTAATGATTTTTGACCCTTCAAAACTTAAGATTAGCACTTGTACGCACAATTCTATTAATGCTTGGAACAGGTCCAAGGGTCGACACTAGAGTGAAGCTCAAAATGTCTAACCGTTCCAGAAGCAAGGGTCGACACCAAGATAGCAAGAGTCGACACCAAGAACAACAAAGGTCGACACTAAATTTCAGTGTGCAATCCAGGAGCAAGGGTTGACACTAAGAACAGCAAAGGTCGACACTAAATTTCAGTTTGCAATTCAACAGCAAGGGTCGACACCAAGAACAATAAGGGTCGACACTAAATTTCAGAATGCAATCCAGTAGCAAGTCCCATTCTTAATAAGTATAAATTTATCACTCTTAAACACTAACATAAACCTATTTTTACTCAACAGAGATCTGGAGACTAGATTTTTGTGAATGTCCGGTACATGCAGCACATTGTTGAGAGTGAGTTCCTTTCCAGATGTTATCTTAAGAATAATCTTTCCTTGTCCTTCAACTTTATAAGTCAAAGAGTTGCCCATGAAAAGTTGTTCGCCATTGTCCACCACAGAATAAGATGTGAACATCTTTTTGTTTGCACAAATATGGTGAGTAGCACCAGTGTCCACCCACAATTCTGTAGGATTTTCGACAAGATTTGCTTCGGAAATAATTGCAGAAAGATTTATGTCATTAACACCAATGGAAATTTTGTCCACTTCAGTCATATTTGCTTGAGCAGGCTTCTTGCTTGATCTTCCTTTGCTTTTGCATTTGCTATGACAATCTTTGGCCCAATGTCCCTCTTTGTCACAGATGTATTAGTTTCTCCTCCTTTAGAGCCTTACGCGGAACTTTCTCCAAAATATTTCCATTTCTTTGTTTTTGGAGCATGTTCCACCATATTTGCCTTAGACTCCATTGGATGCTTACCAACACGCTTCTCAGAATTGCTATTGTCCTCCTTAATCCTCAAATGCACAATCAATTCCTCTAAAGTCATTTCATTGCACTTGTGTTTGAGGTAATTTTTGAATTCCTTCCACCCTTGTGGTAATTTTTCAATTAAGGCAGCAACTTGAAAGGATTCACTGAGAGACATGCCTTCTTCATTAATGTCACGCAGAATGAGTTGGAGATCTTGAACTTAGCTGATCAGAGTCTTAGAATCAACCATCATAAAATCCAAGAATTTGTCAACCATAAATTTCTCTAAGCCAGCATCTTCTGTTTTGTACTTTTTCTTCAAAGACTCTCATAGTTTATTTGTCGTCTTGATAGGGCTGTAGATGTTATATAATGTGTTGTCAAGTCTATTCAAGATGTAATTCCGGTAAAGAAAATTAGCATGTTTCTAGGCATCGACCGCAGCAACCACTTGCCGGTCAGTTTGATCCTTGTTCAGAGTAGGAGCATTCTCATGGAGGAAACGCGCCAGGTTTAGATTAGTAAGATAGAACAACATTTTCTGCTGCCATCTTTTAAAATTAGTTCCTGAGAACTTCTCTAGCTTCTCATCGTGATTGACTAGCACAGTTACAACAGGAGGAGGGGTTGGCGTAATTGCAGCCACCATACTCGTACTTATTTGAGCATTAGTTTGACCAGTTCCAGTAGCAATGAATTTTAATTTATAAAACAAAATTATAATTAAAATTTTATACTACACAAAAAATTTAAACCAAAATCACAGAATTAAATTCTGCAAAAATAAAAGAAAATTTTATTTAAACAAATAAATTCCACACAGAAAATTAAATTTCTGTAACACTTTAATAATTAAAATACTGAAACAGAATTTTAATTAATGAACACTCAGAAATTATTTCTGAAAACCAAAATTAATTTCTGACAAACTTCGGAAATAAATATTCTAAATTGTTAATGACACCAGTATATTACTACTAGTTGCCAAAGAAAATAAACAATATAATATTACAATTTGTCAAACAGTATATTACTACTATTTGTTTTTTCAACCAGAATATTTCTTTGTAAAACCACAAAAAATAATTTTTGTAAGAAGAAGAAAAGGAAACAAATAAAAATTTCTATATAAACATCATAATTCGGATCTGTCTTAAGATTGTTTGAGCAATCTTCTGTATAAAATAAATAAGTTGAAACAAATCAAAGAAATAAAAATAAATTACTTACAGAATTTATTTTACTGAAATGAAAAATAGAAAATTAGATAAAGCCGAGTATGTAACACTCTGTCCTTAAAGATATATTCGCCTCGCTTCGGTGCATACGGATAAATGGCGTCTATCTCTTAGGATACAATGAACTTTTCACAAATTGTAATAGCACTCTAAATAATTTGTACAGTGAACCAAACCTATGTTCTATACTCTCTGAATTTTTCTCTAAACTTATATGAAGAATAATAATGCAAGAGAGCAAAATGGTAGGAAGACAAGAATATTTCGGACGTAGAACACTACTAGAAATGATCTCTATATATAGGCAAACATGTGGCTATTAGGAAGAGCCGAACATGTATGAAATCAACCTGAACAGGTGTAATTTCGAATTGAATAGATACAGATTCAAACTGAACAGATCTGTTGGTAGTTTTGAATCTGTAATTGCTAAACAGTTTTTTAACACTGTTAAAAATAGTTTAAACTGCTGGAATTTGGACTGGAAGAGGTAACATATGGATAAAAAAATTAAATTCAAATTTAGCACAAAATTTGAATGAAGTTCATTAAGAATTTTTGAAAAAATTCAAATAGATTTTCTCTAAAAAATTAATATTAGAACCAATCCGACCCACAACCCACACTCGCGCCCAGCACGGCTCAGCCTGGCCGGCCGGTCGGACGGCCGGACTGCGGCGGCGGCAGCGGCGCGCACGCACGTGGTGGTTTGAGCCAAGGTTCAATTTGTCCACAACTCCTCCCCTTTACAAACTTAGGGTGCCCCTAGGGGCCCAACCCAAGTGTTGTCACCTAGAACTTATATACACACATAAGTTCTCTTAAGTTTCCAATGTAGGATAACCATTTTAAGGAAACCCACATTTTACTTCTTGAATTGTCCATTCCACGAAGTCGAAAATGATGTCAAGTTCCTATTCACTCATAAATGGTTTTGGCGAACCGTCTTCACCATGTGACTTGGCATGCGGCAAGGAACATGTCACCTCTTTGGACCCATCTCAAAAGACGTGTGGACCTCACTCAAATTTGGGCTCAAAGTTGGCCCAAAATAAGCCTATATAAACCAAATTTCCAGCACTTGTGTTGCCCAAATCCTGGTAAGAACACTGTCAATCTTTTTGTGACACTATACCTATCTTTGCGTTACTTCTAAGACCTTGTGTTAATACCTTTTAAGATCTGTCAAAAAGGTAGCTTTCCTATCTAAGGTTATCGGACTTAGAAAAGAGGCTTTATTGACTCTTTCAACTTCCTGGGATCTTACTTGGTTATTAATCAAAGGACTATTTAATCATGTCACCTTGACCTCAACCCCTAAAGTAGAGCTAACCTTGTACATATGGTGAGCTATAACATTTTCCCAAATTAGGACATGATGTTCTCTCATTTTTAGGATATATGATACCACTGTTTGAATAGTAAAGCTCTAGATCATTTCAAAGTTAGGACAAGGTAACCCTACCCCCTATAGAGATGTTTGTTCTCTTTCCTGCTATGTGTTATGTATGGAAATCTATATAGAGGTTCTCAAATTCAAATTAGTGGTTCAGGCGTATCAGTTTGTGAGGTTAAGTTCAGTTTTTTGGTGGGATCAGTTGTGCAAATTGAGCTAAAGTGCTGCCGGAATTCTTATTGACAAGGGTCGACACCAGGAACACCTGAAACTAAAACCAGAGAAGAGAAGAAAGCAAAGGGTCGACACTCAATCTGCAGGAGTTGACACCTGAAAATCTAGGTTTAAAAAATCTCACCTGCCAAATCAGATCTAAACTGACACATATCATTTCTCAGCCACTTTTTCTGATCTCTGTGCAGAATATGTCATCTTTTCTGACCCCTGAGCAGATCTTCTAGCACCATATCCTCTCCAAGAAGTTGACCTATGAAGGAGAGCATTAAATGAAAAGCTTGTGCCTTTAATGATCCTTCTTTTCCCAAGACCTGTCTACAGTCTGTATACACCATGCCCTGATCAAACATAGCTAGAAGATATCCTCTGTGATTTGTCCAACAGCTAGAATATGTATCTCTACCTCTCTCTAACAGCTAGAAGCCATTAATGCTATAAAGAAGAAGCTCTCCTTGTTCGAATGATACACTTCTTCAATACAACAAACTTAGAGCATTCAAAAACAATCAAGAGCTTTTAATATACTCCATTGTACTTGTATTTTCACATCTGAGGGATTCTTAAATTACCTATGAGCTTACACTTTCATATCCATCTTTTGAGAGAGAATATTTGTAAAAGATAACAGTCGTACCTCTTATTATTGTTCCTTATTGTCTGAGTGAAATACTTGTAAAGTGAGGCATTTAGTTGGGAGATCCTCAACAGATTAAAGTAAGTCCTTGTAAAAATCCACAAGCTATGTGAAGCTTGGTGGTGCATTTATCAAATTCATAGTGAAAAAATTCTCAAGAAGGTTTCTTGAGGAGTAGACGTAGGTTGGTGAGCTGAACCACTATAAATCATTGTGTTATGTTCTTCCTTCTTTCTCTTTTATTTTCTGTGTATTCATTAACTGTCATCGGCATTTAATCCTCAGTCATTTGAAATCTATTTTCTGGTGAAATTTTTAATAACCCAATTTATCCCTCTCTTGGGTTGCCTTTTTATGTGACATATTAGATTGTTTCAGTTAATGAGGGTATTGAGAAGGATCCATGTTTAGTCCAGATTGGTTCCATGTTATCTTCAGAAAAAATGCGAGTGATTAGTCGCTTTATTAAAAGATTTCAAAAAATATTTTTACATGGTCCTACGAAACACATGCCTAGAATTGATCATGAGATTGTACAACATAGGATCCCTCTCGACCTGAAGCCTGACCTCCTAGCTTTCAAACCTTGATTCAGAGCGTTCAATAATCAACTAGAGTATGAGGCTTGCATAGCTGAATTAGAAGCAGCCCTAGAATTAGGGGCAATAAGGTTGGGTGTGATTAGAGATTTAAACTTTCATTTCTCAAGCATATCACTAGACTTTGACATTCTAATTCCGATGTTCAAGAATTTGACACTCATCCACCTAGTTAGAGAGAATAACCGGTTCGCCGATGATTTAGCAACCTTAGCTTTAATGGTAGATATACCGATCAGGGTCAGGATGTGTCTAATTCTCATGGAACAAAATTATGTGCTTGCATATGAAATGATGGCCGCAACAAAAGAGATTCAAGATGAAAATTCTTAGTATCATGACATTTGAAACTTTTTTTTCGGGAAAGTGACCTATGCCCACAAGGGGCAAATGCTAAGAATAAGGTATCAATATAGGACTTCCAAGGCATTCAACCAAAAAAAAAAAAAAAAAAAAGCCAAATCCCAGAAATTGAGAAAAGAAGATTTGGTGCTTAAGGACAATCGAACTCCTATTTGTGACCCTAGGGGCAAGTTGAGAGTCATTCTCATAGATTTGGATGGCTTGGAATTCTCACAACTAATCAACATGGACGAGTTGAAAAAGTACTATCCTTGAAAGGCTCGTTAGGCCAAAAACACAAAAGAACGACCTAGGAAAAAATTAGAGCATGAAAATTAAAAATGAAAAAAAAATAATAAAAAAAATAAAATATGAAAAAAAGTTCGCAAGGTTGAAAACCCAGAAGGATGGTTTTGGCAAAAGTCAGAGCACAAAAGGAAAGTGTTAATACTTGAGTGAACCTGTCACGACCCAAACCTGCCCCTATGAGTTTAGCATCGTAACCGACCAGTAATCTTTGGATTACCAAATGCTTTTTAACAGATTATCGTATAATACGGGGCTGCGGAAGCAAATATAGAAACATACATAGTCCATAGAGCTGTGCAGACATACATCAGACAGATAATTTCAAAACTTTATATACAAATTTGTGACGTCAAAAGGGAGTGGTCTTACGTCACATACATGATAGATATTGCCAAAATGGGACTAAGCCCGAAATACATATACAATAGTGGAAAGAAACCTATTCATAAAGTGCTACATAAACATGATCACAAAAGGGAACCTCCTCTGGAGGCACAACAACTGGTTGACAAAACAGAGACTCCAGGTAGCAGCTTATGCCTAGTCACGCACCTGCTCACCTATATACATAATATAAATAGTGAGCAGAAGCCCAGTGAATAATAACAGAGTAAAGGTTTTATTGAATGATGTCCAAACATAAACAGAGTCTTGTACATAATCAGATGTCAAAGCAGAAACAGATTCGCATACATATTCATAATCGTATTCAAAGTTCATATATTTCACATGCTAGTACGTGGTACACCCATTAGCGTTTACAAATCTGATGACCCATGAAGGGACGGCCGTGAAGGCATTCTGATGACCCATAAAGGGACAACCATAAGGCATTCCGATGACTCATGTGCACAGAGACGTTTCCGATAACCCATTAAAGGACGGCCATAAAGGCATTCCGATGACCCATAAAAGGACATATATCATATGATGCTAAGGATGCCACGAATACATTTCATAAATTTGGACAATTATTCATTCATATAAAACATAGCATTTCAGGAAACTGACAATTTCATATCATCAGAAAATAATTAAAGTTAAACATAACTTTACAGAGTTATTACTCACAGATGGCTCCAACAGCAAAATAGAGAAATCAGGCGATTTAGATAGTCTATGGCGCGTGACCTACACAAACACATGGCAGATACACATTGAAACACACGTTCGACATATACTTAACTCGTTACGTTTCATTCTTAGTGTGTTTCTAAGTCTTATCCTCATTATTATGTCTTAATATTGGCTTAGAAATGCCGAGGATACAATGAGGATGCAAAAATGCACTTGAAAACACTTAGTCAAATATGCTGGAAACAGGGGTCTCGCTCGAGTGCAACTTCCTTCGTTTGAGCGGACATCCAATCATGCGAGTGGTCGCTCGAGCGCAACTTCCTTTGCTCAAGCGGTCTGTAAACTTTGCAAAAGTACTAGTTGCTTGATTTTTCTGCTCGACGCACACTTTACTGTCGCTCAAGCGTGAGACAGAGGTCTTCACTCGAACGCAACTATTGTCGCTTGAGCGGTCTAAAAAATGTACAAACTTCTGGGAGCATACATTTTACGCTCAAGCCAACTTGTGGTCGATCGAGCGGAAGTGCCAAAATGCAAGTGGCAGCTCGAGTGCAGGTTCTGTCACTCGAGCAGAAGAGTAAAATTTTGGAATTTCCAGATTCACTCCCAAGCACCAAAACTCAAATTCAAAGCCACAAATCATGTTCTTTTGGGCCAAAAAGCTTAAGAAAACATGTCTAAACTTGTCAAACATCATGAATTCAAAATCATTTCGCCAAATCAAGGCCCAAAAGCTTGCCAATTGCTCAAAATTCAACTTGAAGCTTACAAATATGATGTGAACATGACATGTATGAATTGTCATGAACTTAAGCTTTCCAAAACGTAATCAATTAAGTTCAAATGTTACGAAATGTGATGAATTCTCAAAACAAGGTCAAGATAGACACATGCATGTGAGACTTATGTGAAGTTCAAACTCAAAATGCTATAATATATGCATGCATGTATGGAATTCATCTATTTAAGCTCAATTCTCATGTTAATTCACCTATCACAGTTGATTTCATGTGGCAACCAACTAAATTACAAACTAGGAGATATAAATTCTTACCTTAGAAGCTTAATTGTGTCCTAGATGTCCAAATGGTTTAGTCACTTAGTTCAACACCTTGATTTCTCTACAATTTTTCTTCATCTCCTTAGATTTCCAACTCAACACTTGATCTCTCTCTCTCTCTCACTCACATTTGATGCCTCAAGAAGGAAGAAATAGGAGTGTAAAGTGTATACAAGGTCCACTAGTGCCTTATATAGGCTTGGATTAAGGAATTCATTAATTAGGCTTAACTGAGCATTAATTTTTCTAATTTTAAACAGAAAGACAAACAGACATTTCTACCATGGACAGATACAATGCAATTCACACGCAAAACACATAATTAATCACGCGATTTCATCTTAGATACTTATTAAGCATTCTTAATCATGGATTATATGTTATTCATGGGTCGGGGTTGTTACAGTCTTTCTCCCTTAAGGAGTTTGGTCCTCCAAACTCGAATTACCTTCATTTTGAAAGAACATTGGGTCCAAAGGAAACAAGTCAGGATATTTTTTCATCGTATCTTCTTTAGTCTCCCAAGTTGCATCAGTCCCTCTGTAGTTTTGCCAATCCACTTTTACCAACAGTATTTCTTTGTTCCTCAATCTTTTGATTCGGCAGTTCACAATCTAAATTGGCCTCTCTTCGTACGTAGTCATCTTTCAAGAGCACATGGGTTGGTTTAATCACGTAGAACGGATCTCTCAAATATTCTTGGAGCATCGAGACATGAAAAACATTGTGCATATGTTCCATGACCAGAGGTAAGGCTACCCGATACGTCACCGTGTTGATTTTCTCTGAAATCTTTTATGGCCCAACATATCTCGGTGCTAACTTGGCCTTTACGCCAAACCAAATTTGCCCTTTCATAGGAGTTACTTTAATAAACACATGATCCCTAACGTTATGTTCCCTATCTTTTCTTCGGACATCTACATAACTCTTTTGGTGACTTTCTATAGTTTTCAATTGTTGTTGAATCAATTTCACGTTTTCAGTGGTTTCTTGCACAAGTTGTTGTCCTAACAAAGGTCAATCACCTACTTCGGCCCAACAAATCGAAGACCGGCATTTCCTACCATACAACGCTTCATAAGGAGCCATCCCGATACTTGAATGATAACTATTGTTGTACACAAACTCAGCCAATGGTAAGTAAGTTTCCCAATTCCCTTGAAAATCTAGGGCACACATTCTAATCATATCCTCCAATGTATGTATCGTCCTTTCTGACTAATTGTCTGTCTGTGGGTGGTATGTACTCTGCTCAGTCTCAACTCAGTTCCCAAAGCTTGTTGTAGAATCTTCTAGAATCTTAAAGTGAACTTAGGATATTTGTCAGACACAATAGATACTAGCACACCTTACAATCTTACTATCTCATTCACATAGATGTTAGCCAATTTATCCGCATTATACAAAGATTTGACAGGCAAAATGTAGATAGATTTAGTTAAACGATCTATAATGACCCAAATAGAATCCATACCTCGGGAGGAACGAGGCAATCCCACAATAAAGTTCATAGTAATGTGCTTCCATTTCCATTCCAGTATTGAAAGCGACTGAAGCAACCCAACGGGTCGTTGATGTTAGGATTTAACTTGTTGGCAATGTAAACATCTAACCACAAAATCAACAATGCTTTTCTTCATTTCAGGCCACCAAAAATTCTATTTCAAATCCTTGTAGATTTTCATGTTTCCCGGGTGCATAGCAAACTTTAAATTGTGAGCTTCAGTCATAACACATTTTCTCAATTCCAGACAATCCAGTACACAAAGTCGATTCTGAAACTTCAACACATTGTTCTCAAACACAAATCTTGGCCTTGGTTTTGAGTCAATTTCATCAGCAATCTTCTTCAAAAATTCATCCTGCAATTACTTTTCTTTAATTTCTTTAAGTATGGCAGATTCGGCGGAAATGGCGGCTAAGACTCCACCTTGTTCTCACAACACAATTTCAATCTCATTTCATTCCAAGTCACATAACAATTCCCTATGACCAGTGAACAAACATGACAAATTGTCAATGGATTTTTTACTCAAGGCATCTGCAACAGTATTGGTTTTTCCTGGATGGTACAAGATTTGCAAATCATAATCCTTGATTAATTCAAGCCATCGACTTTGTCTCATATTCAATTCTTTTTGGGTGAAGAAATACTTTAAGCTTCTATAGTCTATATATACTTCACAAGTTACACCATACAGATAATGTCGCCAGATCTTCAAGGCAAACACCACAGCTGCCAGTTCAAGGTCTTGAGTTGGATAGTTCTTTTCATGAGGGCGGAGTTGCCAAGAAGCATACGCAATTACGTTTTTGTTTTGCATTAGCACACACCCTAAGCCTTTGTAGGAAACATCACTATAAATCTGAAACCCATTGGTTCCGTTGGGCAATGTCAGTATTGGTGCAGTTACTAGTCTCGTTTTCAGTTCTTGAAAGGCTGATTCCTGCTGATCAGTCCAATCAAAAGGTACATTTTTCTGAGTCAATTATGTCAATGGCATAGCAAGTTTGGAAAAGCCTTTCACAAATCTGCGATAGTCACCTGCAAGCCCCATAAAGTTTCTAACTTTTGACACATTTGTTGGTCTTGGCCTGTTCAAAATAGCCTCAATTTTCTACAGGTCAACTGATATGCCATCCTTGTTGATCACATGTCCCAGAAATGCTACGCTGTCAAGCCAGAATTCACATTTGGAAAATCTTGCATATAACTTCTTTTCTCTCAGGGTCTATAACACAATTCTCAAATGATTTTCATGTTCTTCCTTGCTTTTGGAATAAATCAAAATATCATCAATAAACACAATAACAAACTCATCAAGAAATTGTTTGAACACCCTATTCATTTGGTCCATAAAAGCTGGAGGTGTTTTAGTTACCCCGAACGGCATCACCAGAAACTCATAGTGCCCATATCTAGTCTAGAAGGCGATTTTCTCTATGTCTTCTGCTTTAACTTTCAATTGGTGGTATCTAGATCTAAGATCAATTTTTGAAAAGACTCGGGCTCCCTGGAGTAGGTTAAATAAATCATCTATTCGGGGCAATGGATACTTGTTCTTGATAGTTACTCTATTCAATTCCCGGTAATCTATACATAACCTTAGGGACCCATCTTTCTTTTTAACAAACAAAACTGGAGCACCCAAGGTGAAATGCTCAGGCAAATAAACTTCTTGTCTAACAGTTCCTGAAGTTGAGTTTTCAATTCTTTCAGTCCAGAAGTAGACATTCTATGTTTTGGAAATCGATTGTGTTCCGGGCACAACATCAATAGTATACTCAATTTCCCTGTCAGTTAAATCTCCCGGCAATTCATTTGGAAATACATCAGATAATTCATTTATTACAGCAACGCTCTCTATAGTAGAACTATCAGAAGTCATAGTCAACACACAACATAAGTAACCCCACTGTAGACACCCCATTTTTGACCGCCCGCAAGACTTGGACGCTTTGTCCTCGGCACTCGATGATGAAGTTGTGTTGATTGTGATTCGAATTCTCAATGAAAGGACGTAAGCTTGCACTCCCAAACCAATTCCAAACCTTTCATATTTATACTATTCTTACCCCAAAAAATCATTTTTGACCATTATGCCACCCTATACTAAGTGTAAAATAGTGAAATAGGGGAGAACATTGGGAGCCGACCGTATCACATTGGGAATCAGCCATAGTAATTGGGAGCCGACCGGATCTCGATAGCAAGAAACACTGTTCTGGGTAGGAATGGGCCAGTTGTCCATTTTTGAAGATATTGATGACCTATTTTGCTCAAATTCTATAAATACGAGCATATATCTCAGTGTTAGAGGTTTAAAATTTTTTGAAGAAGTAAAACAACCTTTGAGAGCTCTTTCTTCTTGTGCAAGCTAACTTTGTGTCATGACCTAAACCTGCCCCTACAAGTTTGGCGTCGTAACCGGCCAGTAGTCTGAGATTACAAAAGGCCTTCCTGTACAATCATAGATAATCGGGGCTAGCGGAAGCAATATTCAAAAATACCAATAGTCCAATGAGCTGTGCATCTATATGAACAAAAACTTACATGCAAAAACGTTAATTTACCCACATTCAGTACATAACTTGTAACTTAACATCTTATACATAACATATGCACATAATAAAAGTTCACTTCACGATCAAAAGCTTGACAATAGCCTTCTAGGCCTAGCCTCAACTCTGAGGCACTCAAAAGAACTCGGTAGGCTTCAAAACGGTGGCTCGGCTAAAGACTCCTTCTAGACTTGTCTTCCAGAGCGCTCACCTATACATATATATATATATATATATATATAGTTAGTGAGTTAAAGCCCAGTGATAACATTAAAGTAAAGAGGTCAGTGAACAAATTCCAAATGTATCATATCTGTAAAACAAATCATGACACGATCATTCATATTAGTCTCATATCAGAACATAACATAATGGTACATCTCATAGAACATATCACATACCATCTTCCAACTAGAGTAATCGGTTCCAGATACCGATTAAACACATATCACCACAATGAAGTGGCTAGCATGATCTCATAATCATATATATGCCATGAACCCGCGTTAACATGTCGTCCCCCATGACTTGGGACTATCTATGGATGCCATAATAGATTTCAAACATAGGACATTCGTTCACGTAAACAAATATCATTTCAGAAATTATAACTTATCAAATCAAATTTGGAACATAATTTATATGAACATATCTTTACAATAACGTTACTCACAGTGGGCTTTCAGAACGGTTGGTCAAGCAGTCCTTGACTCGTGACCTACAATCACAAATATGCATAGCACGATACACAATCATCTTGAACATGTTTAGTTCACATAAGCTTTTAAATATAGATGACTAGAATTAATAATTAATTAGATCATTAATTTCCTTTAACCTCTAATTAAAACATGTTTAGTCATGTATTAACCAAACTAATTAAATATAAATAATCTAATCATATACCAACTCTGTGTGAGTGAATTTCTGACCACACTGCCAACTTAGTATTCAGCTGGAGAGCACTTGGCAGAATAGATGGCGCCTAATTGACCTGCAATAGAAAGAAGAGATTCCGGCGGTGGTTCGTCCACCCGGGGGTACTCCGACGATCAAGTCAGTTATCTCTCGAAGATAAACCAAGTGCTTAACTCACTGTTCAGAATATAAATTACATACCTTAGACCCTGGGGGTGCCTCTCTTTTATAGTTAACTCAATCTTAGTCCCAATAAAAGCCTAGCTTCAATGGACTTCTGCTCAGTGTTTATCCTGGACTCTTCAATAGATAAAGATAAACTCCCTAAGAGCTTTTATCCTTATCTAGACTGAAGTCCTTCCTCAATCTAGGACTCTTGTCTCTTATAGGCTTATCCCGGATTCTGATATCTTCGAAGATAACCTCGGCTTAGCCGAGATCATCTCGACATTAAGACCACGACCCGTGGCACCTCGGCTGACACGTCGGCGTCACCTTGGCCACGTGTTGGTCCTCAGAAAATATATCCCCATAACTACCCCCTAGGTTCTATTACCTCGGCATCCTGAGGTGATGGAACCTATATTAGTTCTTTTTTCTAGAACATTAGGTAAGCTCGCTCCTTTATTCATTGCCGAAGTAAGACCTCGTTGGCTCGTTATGACCAAGACCTATAGTCTGATTTTTATCAATGCTTTAGAATCACTAACTAGGGTTGTTCAAATTTCTCAGCAGAGATCATCATTCAGGCCGACATGTCTTCTAAAGAATAAGAATTTCAAGAGCTCCTTCATGCATATGAGCTGTCATGCAAAATAGATCATCCGTTTCTACCACGCGTTGGTCTCCTACTGGACCGTACTTGATACGCACCTGTAAGTTATGCGCCGTCTGATCAATATGTCGTTTTAGGCTCATTGATGGTGTTTTGTCGCCATTCTCCGCGTTTTGATCAAAATCAATTTCTCTCTCTTCGTCTCTTTACTTTTGCATTCTCATTCTCAAGCTCTCAACTCTCTCTCTAACTTTACTTCCTAAGTCTGCCATTGTTGCTCCTGCGAAGCTTTCTGTAACTACTTCCGTTCACTCCCCTCCGGTAAGGATTTTTACTGCACCTTTCTAGTTGCTGCCACCGTTTGATCTCGGCGACTCTACTTTTTCCATTTGTAAGTCACTCTTCCCTCGTTTCGACTTTTACTCCTCTTTAAACTGTTTTATCTGTATACTGTGATCAAGATGTTGTTCTCATTTGTCTTATTGAGTCCAACCATGTATTCTGAGCATATTTTTCTTATGATTTTTCTTTTTACCCAAACTGTTCTTTAACACACATAATATCCTCATACTTGTTCATTCTGCCTCTGTTCTTGGCCTTGCATCCTGGCACACACTCTGTCATAGTATTCTTGATGATTCACCCTTATTCTTGACTCTGAATCATTGTTCTTGTTTTTGTTTGCCGTGTTTTTTCCAGATTCTTGCCTCCAATCTTCGTTTTCATAGATCTAGGTTTGGGACTTGTTCATAGAACCTTTTTTTTGGGTAAGTAAGTCATTGTTCATAGAACCTTTACATTCTAAGAAGAACTGAAACGATCCCACAAATTCTTACACCAACTCAGATTTTAGATTTTTGTCGAGGTCCCTTATAACCCTTATAAAATCCCTTCTTTCTGAAATCCAACTACTCCAATCTAAGCCGACGTTATGGTTATGTGGAAGCATAGGGTGGACACCCCGACCAAGTTAGAACACTTTAGGCGGGAGTTTGACATCCCGGCCGACATTCATCTGAGGTTGGCTGGGGAGGATAACTCTATCATGCCTACAACTGATTCTATGCCCTTCCATGTTGTAGCTTTTATCGAGTGTGGACTTAGGCTCCCACTCAATATCCTTTTTTGAGAAGTCCTCCATTACTATAAGTTGAACTCAATGCAGCTCGCCATCAATTCCTACCGAGTCATCAACGGTATAATAGCCTTAGCCCGACAAGAGAATGCTAGGGTTACCTTAGCCGACATCCAATACTGTTATACTATGTGCGGCATTTCACTGAAAGAGAAAGGTTACATTTATTACCTCAAGCCGAGGTCAACAGAGTATAAAATCGTAGCCGACCTCCTAGACTTCAACAAGGGAGCTGGGGATGATTACTTCATTATCTCAGGGAATTGGGAGTTCGCTCTAGATGAGGACCTCCACCTCTACCCTTTTCTTTGAACAGTTTTTGTAGAGGGTAATGGTAAGAGCCCAGTGTTTATACTTACTTGTTTTTTAAAGTCTTCAATACTTTGTTCTAGTGTCTGTGCTATTTTTTTACAGTTCTTCCTCAGCCACCAAATGGCTTTCGCCAGTCTTTTTTCCCCAGCAAAGACTTGAAGAAGCTTTTGGATTTTCCAGTCTACAAGCGCAGAGCCCCTCTGCTGCTCAATTTCATTCCTACCTACAAGTTGGCTGTTCCCGACGTTTAGAAGAAGAGTCAATCTCTCCCTTCTGCCACAACTCCTCAAGCTGCCTCCATATCTCAGCCAGATCAAGGATCGACCTCTGATCCAATAGAGCAGTTGTCAACCTCGGCTCCATATCTGATCCCACCATCTCAACGCCAACGCCGGCGACAAACTGTTCTTGCTGCCGAAATGGGCCGTCAAAAAGCAGTCGCCAAAGACCTCTTGGCCAACATCCCGGCCACTGTTGACGCTAAACCAGCACCATCTTAGCCAAAGCCAAAACAAAAAAGGATAAAGAAGGCTCAGCCAAAGGCAACGGTGACTCAGATTGATACTGAGGACACCTTGCCAATTTCCAAATTGGCTTCAAGTGAGAAAACCCCTACTGCTGCCGAGAAAAGGCCCTCTAAGGCCCAACCATCTGAATCCACTCGGTCAAAGAGGCCGAGGTCCGAATCTGCAACAGCTTCGGGCTCAATGAAATCTGATGCCCCCTGGGCTCCTCTCATTACTTTGAAGGATAGACCGGTCAAAGTTGATGACAGTGCCGATGATGTTAATGTCGGCGTCGCTCTTAGTACCGCTCTGCTTCTTCGTGGCGATCTTGACCGAAACGCCAAGATGAGCGAGTATGAAAATTTTGCTCTGATGCTCCAGCGTTCTGTCCAAGTAAGTCTTCACACTTGGTACCTTTCTTTCGTTTTGATACTTTAGAAAATTTTCTAATAACTTCTGCTTTATCCATTTTTCTTCAGGCAATCTAGCACGCCCACTCCTTCTCAATGCAATCTTTTGAGACAAGGAAGGCATTGGCCGATAAGACTAGGGAGGCTACTAGTCTGCATAAGACTAACAAAAACTTGCAATAAAAAATGAAGACTCTGGCAGACCAGGCCGAGGCTGCTGTCAAAGCCAAAAACGATGCCGAAGAAAAAGCGGATGCCCCTGAGGCCATAAACAAGGTCCTTGAGGCCCAGAAGAAAGAGGCCGAGGATAAGACAGCCGAGGCCCAAAAGGAACTCCAAGACGCCTTGGCCACCAAAGACGCCGAGCTTAAGGCCGCCAATGAGAAGGGATACAATGAGGGGGTGGCCGATGTCACGGCGGATTACGAGAAACAAGTAAAGCAAGCATGCAACAAGGGTTTCACCCTTGGTTGGATGACTTTACTAAAAAAGCTTGAAATCCCCAATAACTCCCCCCTCAGGAACACTGACATCCTTCTTCTGCCATTCCCCCCAACTCCAAGCCAATCCGACCACAATTCTGAGTCTGAGGAGGAAGCTTTGGTGAAGAAGTCAAAGGAAGCTACTGGGGCCAAGTCCCTTGCTCAAAATGAGCAAGTCCTAGACTTGACTCAAGATGAGGAGGGTGAGGAGGTTCCCAAAGAAGCTACTCCTAAGAAGGCAAAGTCAAACGCGCCTGTTGTCGATAAGAGCCTCAAACAAACCCTCCAGGAAATAGACGCCGAGCTAGCAGCTGAAAAGGTGGTCGACATGTCTTCTCAGCAGTCTTCTGAGCTTCAGACCCAACCTGCTAGTGGTGCTAAAGAATCTTAATTTGATGTTCTTTTTCTTTTTTTTGTACTTTGTACTGTTGCTTTCTCTGGAACAATGCAAGTACTTCATGTAGCCGATGTGCCTTCTTTTGAATATAAATACAACTCTCTCTTTCCAATGCTTGTATGCTCCTATACTTAGAATATTTCTGCATATCTTTAATGTACACCTGAATTGTGTAATCTTCTTGGGGTTATATACCTCGGTTATACATACCGACGGTTTACATCGGCAAGTACATAAGTGCTCACTTTAATACAACCTTGGTTTTTACTTGTAAATTTTTTCATAAATTTCAACAAGTGTTTGTCATGACCTCGGTTTAACTTCAACTTGTAAATTTTTCACAAATTTCAACAAGTGTTTGTCATGACGTCGGTTAATCTTCAACTTGTAAATTTTTCACAAATTTCAACAAGTGTTTGTCATGACCTCGGTTTAAGTTCAACTTGTAAATTTTTCACAAATTTCAATAAGTGTTAGACATAACCTTAGTTTAACTTCAACTTGTAAATTTTTCACAAATTTCAACAAGTGTTAAACATGATCTCGGCCTAACTTCAACTTGTAAATTTTTCACATATTTCAAC
This sequence comes from Camellia sinensis, assembly GCF_055761805.1. Classification (NCBI taxonomy): domain Eukaryota; kingdom Viridiplantae; phylum Streptophyta; class Magnoliopsida; order Ericales; family Theaceae; genus Camellia; species Camellia sinensis. Next base: position 119,739,378 of record NC_138966.1, read on the forward strand.
AAGTGTTGGACATAACCTTAGTTTAACTTCAACTTGTAAATTTTTCACAAATTTCAACAAGTGTTAAACATGATCTCGGTCTAACTTCAACTTGTAAATTTTTCACAAATTTCAACAAGTGTTAGACATAACCTTAGTTTAACTTCAACTTGTAAATTTTTCACAAATTTCAACAAGTGTTAGACATAACCTCAGTTTAACTTCAACTTGTAAATTTTTCTCAAATTTCAACAAGTGTTAAACTAATTTTAGCTTGTATATTCTATCTTGCCAGGAACCATTTTCCAACTTTCTGCCCCCTAATGTGAACTTAACTTCCACTTGGGTTCTCATTATGCATGTATTCTAGAAACATCATCAACTATCTTATCAGTCACAAGTGTGAAAAATCAAGCTAGAATTTTATTTATTACTTTGGCTAATAACAAAGATCATGATAATCTAATGATAGAAAAATTTCAGATTGCAAGTATTCCTAGGCCTTGGCAACTCTTTGCCCTCATTATCTTCAAGCCGATATGCCCCATTGCCCAGTACCGAGATGATTCTATAGGGTCCCTCCCAATTTGGGCCAAGCTTGCCCTCTCTGGGATCCTTCTTGTTGCCGACAACCTTTCTCAAGACAAGGTCACCGATTTGAAACTCCATTGGGTTGACCTTCTTATTGTAAGCCCTGGCAAGCTGTTGCTGGTAGATTGCCAGCTGAATTGCAACTTTCTCCCTTCTTTCTTCTATCAAATCCAAATCTCAGGCTAATAATACCTCATTGGTCCCATTCTCTACTCCCTGGGTTCTTATTCTTGGGATGCCAACTTCTAGAGGAATGACTGCTTCTGTGCCATAAGTCATGGCAAATGGGGATTCCCCAGTTGATCTTCTCGGCGTAGTCCGATATGCCCAGAGTACACTTGGCAGTTCATCTACCCACTTTCCTTTTGCTGCCTGCAGCCTCTTCTTTATCCCATCCAAGATAACTTTGTTGGATACTTCTGTTTGTCCATTGCTTTGAGGAAAGCTTGGGGTTGAAAAATAATTCTTGATCTTGAATTTTGCACAGAAGCTCTGATTACCTTACTGTCAAATTGTGTTCCATTGTCGACAACTGTTGCTCTTGGAATCCCAAATCTAGTGATAATGTTTTTCCATATGAAGTTTTTCACGTCCACATCTCGGATCTTGGCAAGGGGTTCAGCTTCTATCCATTTGGTGAAGTAATCTGTTGCTACCAGCAGGTATTTCCTTTGCCCAGTTGCTTAGGGCAGTTTTCCAACAAGATCCATGCCCCATTGGGCAAACGGCCAAGGACTGGATACTGGGTTCAGGTCTGCTGCTGGTTGGTGTATCAGTGGTGCAAACCTTTGGCACTTTTCACACTTCTTGACATAGGCTTCTGCGTCTTTTTGCATGTAGGGCCACCAGTACCCCTGGGTGATGGCGCTATGAGCAAGTGATCTGCCCCCAACGTGGCTTGCACACACTCCTTCGTGTATTTCGTACAAAAAATCTTCGACTTGTGAAGGATGTACGCACCTCAAAAGGGGTCCAATGAAGGATCTTCTGTAGAGATGTCCTTCTGCTGTCAGACTGAATCTTGCCAACTTCAATCTGATCTTGTGTGCCTCCTTGTGATCATCTGGCAGTTTTCCTTCTTTCAGGAATGCTGTTATTGCATCCATCCAGCTTGGTCCCATGTCCACACACATTGCTTCACGCTCTGTGGTCAGTGGTTCGATGCTTGGGCCAGACAAGTAGTCAACCATTATCGTCCTTGCCTTTCCAAGTTGTATTGCACTAACCAGGTTGGCCAGGGCATCGGCATGACTATTGTCATCTCGGTTAACCTACTGTAGTCGGCAATTCTGAAACAAGGCCACCAATCTGCCTACTTTCTTTGCGTATGCTGACATACGTTCATCTCGAGTTGCAAACTCGCCTGTTGTCTGGTTGACTATAAGCTGAGAGCCACAGAAGACTATCACCTCATCTGCCTCTACTGCTACTGCCAATTTCAGTCCTGTAATCAGTGCTTCATACTCTGATTCATTGTTTGAGGCCTTAAACCCCAAATGAATGGACTGTTCTAATATCTGTCCATCTGTAGATACCAGTACTACTCCTGCCCCCGCTCCTTGTCGGTTTGTACTCCCATAAACAAATAGTCGAAAGGAGTCGCTGATATAAATGCTATAGGGTCTTAGTTTTTCTTCCTTCCTTTGTTTCGTTGCCCTTGGCTGGGCTCCTCCTTGCTCGCTGGGACGTCGTTCACCTCGGCTCAATGAGGCCCGATGTATGATGGAATCTGGCGTGAACTCGGCCACAAAGTCGGCCAAAACTTGGCCTTCTATTGCTGTTCTGGGTCTGAATTCCAGGTCATACTGGCCCAAGGCCACTGCCCATCTGGCTATCCTGCCTATCAGATCTCCTTGCTGTAATAGGGACTTCAGAGGATGTTCAGTTAGCACCACAATTTTGTGGGCTTGAAAGTAATGGTTTAGCTTCTTTGAAGCCATTACCAAAGCCAGCGCTAACTTCTCTAGGGGTAAATACCTGGTTTCTGTATCAGCTAGGGTTTTGCTTACATAGTAAATAGCCCTTTGTTCCCCCTTTTCTTCTCGGATTACCACTGCGCTTACCGCATGTTCCGAAACTGCTAAGTACAGGAACAGCTCCTCACCAGGTTCTGGATTTGAGAGAACTAGAGCCGTGTTCAAATACCTCTTCAAGTCGGCCAAGGCGGCTTCACACTCCTCGGTCCATAAGAAGTCTGTGGCTTTCTTCACTAAGTTGAAGAAAGGTTTGCACTTGTCTGAGCTTCTGTTTATGAATCTATTCAGGGCTGCTGCCCTTCCAGTTAGCATCTGCACCTGTTTTGCCGACGTCGGGCTCTTTAACTCAAGGATGGCCTTGATCTGATCTGGGCTGGCCTCAATGCCCCTTTTGGTAACCAGGTATCCCAAGGACTTACCAGATCTGACTCGAAATGCACACTTTGACGCATTGAGTCAGAGCCGATACTTTTTAAGGATGTCAAAGACTTCTTTTAGGTCGGCCAAATGACCATCAGGTTCCTTGGTCTTCACGACCATATCATTGATAAACTTCCACTGTTTGGCCAATCAAGTGCCTGAACATATTAGTTACCAATCTCTGGTAAGTTGCTCCTGCGTTTTTCAACCCAAAAGGCATCACTCGGTAGCAATACAGTTCTTTTGGGGTGATAAACGCAGTCTTCTCTTCATCTGGGGGGTACATGGCTATCTAATGGTATCCGCTATAGGCATCTAGGAAGCTCATCCTTTCATGCCCTGAAGTGGCATCCACCAGTTGGTCGATCTTGGGTAAAGGAAAACTGTCTTTGGGACAGGCCTTGTTTAGACTGGTAAAGTCCACGCAGACCCTCCATTTACCATTCTTTTTCTTCACTACCACTGTATTTGATAGCCATGTCAGGTAATTTACCTCTCGAATGGCTCTGGCCTCCAGAAGTCTGTCTACCTCCTCTTCTACTGCCTCAACATGCAGCAACGTCAGCCTTCTTGCCCGTTGGATTACAGGTTTGGCCAACCTGTCTTTGTTCAGTTTATGGCAAGTGACCTCGGGGTCAATGCATAGCATCTCATAGGGCGTCCAGGAAAACACTTCAATGTTTGCTCTCAAGAAAGCCTCCAACTCTTTTTCCTCCTCTTCGGCTAATCCCGAGCTGAGAAGGAAGAAGCATTCTTTATCCCTCTCCTGAACGAGGATTTTTTTCAGTGCTTCTTCACTCTTCTCGGCTGGCTCCTTGCTGATGTCCTCGTCTTCGATCTTTGCCCTTTCTGGCTCTCGTATGTTGTAAGTAGATTTCATTGCTGCCATAGAGCAGTTTTTTGCCTGTAGCTGATCTCCTATGACCTCCTCTATCTCATGCTCTGTTGGGAACCGCAATAGTTGATGCAATGTTGAGGGAACAACCCTCATTGCATGCAACCATGGCCTTCCCAGGATAGCTTTGTAAGGGGAGGGTGTGTCGATTATGGTGAACTCTGTCTTTATCTTCCTGGTGCCAGCCTGCACCTCTAAGCTTGCTACTCCCAGTGGCCATGTCGGCGTTCCATTGAACCCAACCATTGGGCCATTGGATTGCTCCATATCGTCTGGGTGAAGGCCAAGCTCCTTGTAACATCTGATGCACATGATGTCACAAGAGCTGCCTTGGTCAATCCGGATACGCTTCACTTGGTAGTCCCCAACTTGGAGGGATACTACCAAGGCATTGTTATGTGGATGTTGTACCATCTCAAGGTCGGCTTCAGTAAAGGACACTACTGGTCCCTGGCACTCCTCGGCCCGATGTTGTTTCTCTCTGACCTGGTACACGTGCTGCAAGTGCTTTACCTTCTGGGTCTCCCCCCCTCCCCGTATTTCGTTTTCGTTGACCTTCGAGTGAATTACATTAATTACCCGAGGTCCTCCTGCCTGTGGTTGTTGTGCGCGGAAGGGTGGAGCTGCTGGTGCTTGAGGCAATCTTGTCTGCTCTTCCCTTGTCCTGGCCTCATCTATAAGGTCTCTCAAGTGGCCTTGCCTCACCAGTTCTTCTAGGTGTGTCTTCAAGGCTCTGCAACCCTGAGTCAGGTGCCCATCCTCATTATGGTAAGCACAATGCTTACCAAGGCTTCTTCCCATGAATTCTCCTGGCACCCTAGTTGGTGCTCTGAAATAGGGCTAGGATCGGATTTTATCCAAGACTTTGTGAATTAGGATTCAGAACACAGTTGTGACTGCTTGTGCAGCCCTCAGTCCTATCTCTTGCTTGTTGGATCCGTTATTACCTCGGCCTCGCTTCGGCAAGCCGTTTCCTTTCTCTTCCTTTGTCTCCTTAGTTCCTGATGTGTCTTCCTCGATTCTGGCATGCTTCTCAATTCTGGCCATGAGCTCTTCCATGGTTTTTGGCAATGTCTTTGCCAAAGACTTTCGTAGTGGACAGTCATCTTTTAGGCCGTTCTTGAAAGTTACGACCGCCACTTCTTGGTTGCACTCGGGTATTCGGTTGAATACCTCATAGTACCTTTTTGCATAGGCCCTAAGGCCTTCATCCTTGCTGATTCTCAGAGCCATCAGAGCATCTACCCTTAATGGCTGTAGTTTGTTTGTCACGAACCTGGCCACAAACATCTCGGCCAGGCCTTCCTAGGTCTTCACACTTCCCTTTGGCAATTTGTGAAACCAATCTGATGCAATCCCCCTGAAGGATGAGGGGAACACGTTGCAGAGCAACGGCTCGTTCCCAGTGTATAGTGCCATCGAGTTCAGGTATAATCTGACGTAAAAGATGGGGTCCGACTTTCCATCGTATATCTGGAACCTCGACAAACTGAATCTTTTTGGGGCCTCAAATTTGTCCAACTCCGCCAAGAATGGTGTTTTCGGCTTAACAGGGGAGGTTACCTCGGCATCTTGTTGCTTCGTCTTGAGGTAATCTCTCAAGTCCTCCTTTGTCCGCCCACGAGCTCGGCTATCTCCTAATTTCAACCTTTTTGGTGCACTACTTTTGGTTTCATTGTGAGCCCTCTTCGACCTTTCTCCATTAGTTGTGTCGAAGCACAGTGCCTGCCTTTGAACATGCCGATGTTCTTTGGGGTCTGCCTCCTTGGTGCGATATGTCCTTCGAGACTCTCCCCTCCTAGACTCTCCTCGCCCGACCTCCCTTGAAGGCCGATGAGAGTGTCTTTCACTCCTGGTGCACTGGGGGGCTATAGGGATTGTTTTCTGCCCTCCCTTCTGGGCATTGGCTGCTGGAATCGACGTGTCCTGCAGTGGGAACGGTGGCTGCATGACGTTGTTTTGCATCATAAAATTGATGACCGATTGCAGGTCTGCCAATTTGTTCGCCATCTCTTTCACCTCTTCGTCCCTCCGCGAGCATCTATCCTTCCATACCTGGAGGTCGTCCTCGTTGTAGTACCCACTTCGATCCGGTTTCTTTGGCATGTCGCCATCCTGGCCTACGTCTTTCTTTCCGTGATTCTGGTTCTAAGTCTCCTCGTTGCAACCATCTTCCTCCATATTAGGATCAACGTGTTTACCGTTCCCAGCAGGGCTTTCATCCCCAACCTTATCCTTCTGTCTGTCGCTGGCCATTTATTCTCCTTTCTTTCCCACAGACAGTGCCAAATTGTGTGAGTGAATTTCTGACCACACTGCCAACTTAGTATTCAGCTGGAAAGCACTTGGCAGAATAGATGGTGCTTGATTGACTTGTAACAGAAAGAAGAGATTCCGGCGGTGGTTCGTTCACCCGGGGGTACTCCGACGATCAAGTCAGTTATCACTCAAAGATAAATCAAGTGCTTAACTCACTGTTTAGAATATAAATTACATATCTTAGACCCATGGGGGTGCCTCTCTTTTATAGTTAACTCAATCTTAGTCCCAATAGAAGCCTAGCTTCAATGGACTTCTGCTCAGTGTTTATCCTGGACTCTTCAATAGATAAAGATAAACTCCCTAAGAGCTTTTATCCTTATCTAGACTGAAGTCCTTCCTCAATCTAGGACTCTTGTCTCTTATCTGCTTATCCCGGATTCTGATATCTTCGGAGATAACCTCGGCTTAGCCGAGATCATCTCGTCGTTAAGATCACGACACGTGGCTCCTTAGCTGACACGTTGGCGTCACCTTGGCCACGTGTTGGTCCTCAGAAAATATATCCCCACAAACTCTTATTAAGTTCACTAATTACACAATTAAACTTAAATTAGGCTCATACACATTAAATTACAATTATTCAGTCATGTTTAAATTACTAAATCAGAAACTCATAAATATGTACATTTTGAAATTTCAACTCCAAATCAAAGCCCAAAACTCTTAAAAACATGTTGATTAACTTGAAATAAATATCAAACCTTCAATGTAAACTCAATTTCCACTTAAAATATCAAAATCTAGAATTTAAGTGTAAAATCATAAAGCATGCAAATTTGAGTTCCAAATTCATCTTTCATGGAACATTCTTTTGAATTCCTTTAAGCCATGCAAGGAATCATAAAAGCATGGACATGAATTTCCAACATGAAACGCAATTAAAACTTTAAAACAAAACTCAAGTGTTCAATTGAAAGATCAAAATTTTAATTAATTTGGAACATTACAAAACATGCCTATTTTGAGCTCTAAATTAAAAATTCATGTAGTTTACTTCTCCAATTTGAAGAACTATGCAAGAAACCAAATGGATAAAAACAAAATTCCATAAAAATCATGCCATGCATGCTGAGTTTTAAGCATGTATTCTTCTAATTCCTCATTTTATAATTATATAGACCCAACTCTAATATTTACTCCATGAATTGAAATGTTTTATCTTAAAACTTGCATCCTTAAGCTTAAAATCCTCAACTCTCATGGAAAATTACTTCATTTTGTGAATCCATGCAAGAGAATGAATGTATGTTCATGAATCTTTAAAAATCTTGACATGCATGTATATATTTTCCATTTATATGAACGTCTCTTACAATCAAGCTTAATTCACCTCATCTCTTACAATCAAGTTTCTTTTCTTCTTAAATAATCTAGAATTCCATAAATATGAATGTAATTCTTCAAATTGGTGAGGTACAAGCAAGGAATTCTTACCTAGAGTTAGAAAATTGAGTTGAATTCCAATTTTTTTCCTTCAAGTTTCTTCTCTCTTGGTATTCTTTTCTTCTTCCTCTTAGTATTCTAACAGAGCTCACAATCACTCTCTTGAATCTCTCTCTCTCTCTCTCTCTCTCTCTCCACGTATGTGTGTTGGATGACTCAACAAACCCACTGTTTTCCTTATATCAAGTGAATGGGTTAATAAATGAGTAGAATAACTAATATAATAATAATTAAATTTTCTATCTTAAATTGTAGTTAACTAGCTCAAATAAATTAAATTAAATTAACCTCTAATATTTATGACTTAAATCAAGTTAGTTTCAATTTGCCTAATGTAAATTAGACTCTACTTTCATATCCAGTTATTTAATTTTAACTTATTAAAATTAGCGAATCAGACGGGTTTAATTTTTAATTAAACTTCCTAGATAACTCTAAAAATTCCAATTAACATACCCTTGTACTCAATTTTGATTTCTGAACCCATTTATGTCATCAATTTCAATTCCAAAGTTGTATTCTCAACAAATAATTTCCCAATTTGGACAAATATACACAAATTAAATCATATTATCCGCAATTAACACATGGATAATTCAGATAATTATAATTTGCATTTTTGGGGTGTTACACTTTGACATATTTGATCATCCTTATACCATATCTATACACCATAGACAGCCTTAGAGCAAGAACTTAGAACCTTGGTTGAGCTTTGTGAGTCACAATTGAAGCTTGAGAGTGTGCTTGGACCAAGTTTGGTTCACAAACAAGAGCTTACCTTCTTCAAGAGGTATAAGCTTACCACCTTTCCCTTGCTTTCATTTCTGTCTTTCTCTATCTCTTTTTTGTGTTCTTGTATTTTTTTTATCCTATTTCAAGTGTTGGAACTTGGGTTTGAATAGCTACCAAAAGGTAGAGAGGGTTACCACCCTTTCTTGCTCTCTACTTCATAGCTCTCACCCTTGTTTTACATTCTTTTTTTTGCCTTTTAAACTGATTTTCAGAGTTTAACAAAGGCTAAAAAACATGGCTTGAGGTCTCAAAAATGGAGAGGTTAGCCATCTCTCCTTGCTTTTGTTCACTAGCCTTACTTTGCCTTGTTCTTTCCTACATTTTTATGCTCTTTAACATGATTTTTAGCCACTGTTTTCAGCATATTAGGGGCTATTTTAGGGCTATTTTAGGGTTGTTCTAGTTTATTTAATTAGTGTATGCTTTAAACATCTAGCTTGTTGTGTTGCAAGTCTTCATATCTAGCTAGTTGTATTGTGTCACCCATGCTTTGATAATTTTTCTTTGGTTCAGTTTCATATCAAGAGTCTCATTCTAAATAGTCAATCTTGCGTAAGTCATTTCTACCATGTTCCTCTTTTCTTTTTTTCTTTTTTTCTTTCGTTTTGAGAGTTACTTCAACCGATCGATGGCTATTCAAAGCATGAGAAAGAAACCTATGCTCAATGGCTTAATCTCCATGGAGGTTCATCGTCAAGGCATAGGCTCCCTTTTATGCCAAGAATCACTTCTCGTTTGATGTTTCTTCTCATTTAGTGGACTTAAAGATCATTTTGGACAAATTGATTAAAGAATGGAAAAGACTAATAAAATCGGCTTAAAATGAATTAAACTGACATAAAGAAAATGTTTAGAGTTGGTTGGATTCGGCCGGACGTTATGCCAGGTCCATCATTTTGGGAATTGTCACATATCAATACATGATATTTTGATAAGACTTAGAGCATGTCTACTCCCCTCTTTGAGTCTTCATGATAAGAGGGAATAGTGGTTTTTCATCACATTTATCAATTTTGTCCAAACGTGCACAGGATCATTAAGCCATCAACTTGTGCTAATTGATGGATTCGAATGCGAATTTGTTCTTCTCTTGAGTTTCCCATGACAGAAAGGGGCAGAAGGGACAAACAGGGCCTAGAAAGGCTCTGTCTGCACTGTTCTCACCTTAGAGCACAAAACATTTTTTGGCATAAAATTTAATGCTAGCCGGCACTGTTTTGGCCCGGCCAGACCTCATTTGGAGCCGGCCAGCTCCCAATGTTTGGTAAAACAGAGATTGTTGGTAGAAACCAAAGGTAGTGGCTGAATGTGAGACTGAGCAATCTGGGCAAATAGAGCAGCTTATGGGCACTGTGCATGCGATCATTGTGTCTCATGGTTACTTAAATTAAATTTCTTATTATTATTGTCGTAATTAATTATTGTTGTAGTTATTATTATTGTTTATTTGTAATTGTAAAACTAGTTAACTTAGACTGCTAGTTTATTGCCCATTCTAATATCCTTGTTGTAATAACTTAGCTAGTTTTAAAACATTTATTCGGATTTGTAATAATTAGTTTATTTCGAACATTTGGACACTTATTTGCACCCTTCTGCATGAGGGAAAAATATGTAATAACGTGTATGTCTTCTAATCCAAATTTCTTTCTCCCTTTTATTTATATGCTTATAATGGTAACATAGAGCATCATATCTACTTAACATTCCCATGTTTGCATACACTCGTCTCACATGCATTTGGGTTCGGCTCATCATACTAACCAATGTCAATTTCAACTCCATTGTTTGAATACGTGGTTTATCACATATCTTGAATGGAATCATATACCATGCTACTGGCTGAGCTTATTTAAATTGCATGATTGTATGTGTCACATTAGTCATTTTGCATAAGTTAGGAGCATGCATGTTTTCTAATCATTTTGCTTTATTTGGCTTACCTTGGAGTACTAGGTGAGCACTTATTGTTTTAGCATCTCGCATAAGTGTGATTTTTGTCATGCCAAGCATAATGCCATGAGGTTAATTGCTTAATTGATATAACTCTTTGAATGCCTGTGGATGAAGGCTAATTGCTAAAATTGGGATAAATTGATTAATGTACATACAAACTCACTTTTTCAAGTGACAAGTATCAAAAACAATTTTCAAACAAACATGAAATCAAAACGTTCCAACTTTTGCAAATTAGTCTATACTTGTGTGCAACACACAATAATGTTAGCTAATAAATTGGAACAGGAGCATATAATGTAAATAAAAATCACATCATGATTAAGAGCAACTAGACTAAGATCTGTATGGTGTGTGAGTTTAACATCACTCTTTGGAAGAGTTACTCCACTATAACATTCATTCGTACTGCATGTGTTTATCGACCCGTTAGCGAGGTGAGAGAATGGATCCCTACTTCCTCACCGTGTGAGTCCTAAAAGTCATTTCACCAATGACTTCACTTTGTGCCTTTTGTGACCTTGGACTATGTCATAAGATGAGGAGTTAATGTTCGGCTACTTTGGTATGTTGCATGCGGTCATGTATGATTCGGCTTTAAGGGACATTACTGGAAAAGTGTTCAATTCCGAGTTAAATGATATGAGGGTGAAAGGAATATCATTTAGTTATATATCTCTGCTCTATGTTCATTGTCGACAACTCACATCACTCTGTATGGCATGCTGATTGGGTGTGAATATAATGCAGGACCTAGGAGGGTCAAACATGCTCTTTTAGGGATTAGAGATGTTTTGGACCGATGTAGCTAGATGGATCGAGGTACATGAAACACTATTTCTATTCTTTTTGGGTTGATGTCTCTATGCTTGCTCATATTGAGTTTCTAGTATAGAGCTCCCACATGCAGGTGTTCTCAACGGTCGCACGATTCATTGGCTAGTATGAGATTGTTCAATATTTGGGGAGATTGAGATAGAGATGTGGCAGTGTCATGCCAACTCATGTACGAGTGAGAGATATTGGAAATTGGGCCAGGTATTGGACCCAAATTTGGGCACCTATGTGGCATAACCCATGACACATTCAGATTACCCATATTAAATTTGAATTTGAATTTAATAGCTATCTTATTTTTGGATAGCTCACTATCAATATCTATATCTATCATATCTTATCAAGATCTATGGATAGATGGTTAGATAGTCAACCTATATATCTGATACGGTATATGGGATGTAATGTCCCAACCCTTCACATGTCATCGATATTGTCTACTTTGGGCCACGCCCGCACGGATTTGTTTTTCCCAGTGGGTCACCCATCCCAAAACTACTCCAGCTTAAGCACGTTTAACTGGGGAGTTCTAATAGGGATCTCACCACTCGGGAAAAGGCCTCGATGCTATATAAGGGTCCAGGTTTTTACTTTTATAGCCCAGGAACTCTCCCGTCATTCCTGATGTGGGACACCGGGGCCTTACAATCCACCCCCCCATAAGGTTGCACGTCCCCGTGCTGTAGCCTGCCAGCTCGCAAGGCCGCCCACATGTACCGAGAGACGCTAGGGGCCCACACTCGGTACTCTGGAGAGTCAGCTCTAATACCATTTGTAACACCCTAACCCTTCACATGTCATCGATATTGTCCGCTTTGGGCTACGCCCGCACGGATTTGTTCTTCCCAGTGGGTCACCCATCCCAGAACTTCTCCAACTTAAGCACGCTTAACTGGGGAGTTCTAATAGGGATCTCACCACTCGAGAAAAGGTCTCGATGCTATAAGGGTCCAGGTTTTTACTTTTATAGCCCAAGAACTCCCCCGCCATTCCCGATGTGGGACACGGGGGAGTTCCTAGGCTATAAAAGTAAAAACCTGGACCCTTATATAGCATCGAGGCCTTTTCCCGATGTGGGACACCGGGGCCTTACAATCCATCCTCCATAAGATTGCACGTCCCCGTGCAGTAGCCTGCCAGCTCGCAAGCTCGCCCACATGCACCGAGAGACGCCAGGGGCCCACACTCGGAACTCCGGAGAGTCGGCTCTAATACCATTTGTAACGCCCTAACCCTTCACATGTCTTCGATATTGTCCTCTTTGGGCCACGCCCGCACGGATTTGTTCTTCCCAGTGGGTCACCCATCCCAGAACTACTCCAACTTAAGCATGCTTAACTGGGGAGTTCTAATAGGGATCTCACCACTCGGGAAAAGGTCTCGATGCTATATAAGGGTCCAGGTTTTTACTTTTATAGCCCAGGAACTCCCCTACCATTCCCGATGTGGGACACCGAGGCCTTACATGGGATGTGGGTAAATCCAATGACGAATGATTTTTCTCATTCTCTCACTAACTCTGTCCCAAAATAATGATCAAGTCTTTGCACTGTGACTAGTGTGGGTGATACTCATACTGTGGTATCACTCCATTGCTGGGTGTTCATAGCTTGTGATTTGTGAAGCACGTGATTTATCCACAAAGTTCTTCGACTCGGACTCTATCAAACAAGGTATGGTTTGAATCTTTTTACCCGTTGTGTGTTATCTGTATCTTACACTAGCAAAACTAGATGAATATATATCGAGTTAACATGATGCTAGGACTGATTGTGTGTTCTGTAATGGTGAGATGGAAACTTTAAACCATGTTATGTTGATATGCCCTCCTATTTGGAAAAATTAAACAAATCTACAGAGTTGGTGGGGTCTGCAATAGGCATCATCTCAAAATGTTAAAGGATTGTTGGATTGGTGAAAGGTTTTCAAGTGGAGGAATTATGAAAACAAAATTTGGAATGTTATTTCATTGGCTGCGTTTTGCTCCATTTGGAGGATAAGGAATGACTGTATTTTTAATGGGAAACAACCTATGTTGGAGGAGTTGAGTGATGTGGTAAAGATAAGGGTTGCATTATGGTTCAAAACTGATTCAAGTGATTGTTTGTATTTTGTTCATGATTTGGTGGATAATTTGCTTCAAGTAAGGATGATATTATCCTAGAGTTCTAGTTGGGTTGGTAGCTAGGCGATGTACTATTCCGTAGAGGTGGTCTAGTGTTGTTGGGTTTTGTACTCTTTGTTGGTTTCTCACCAACTTGAGGCTTATGCTTGCACATAATTGTATAGGTCTCTTAGTGTCAACCTAGTTAAGATGGGGGTTCTATTATGATACTTGTAACACTCCCTTACTTTTATTGATATATTTCTCATATGTATATGCAAATTTTATCAATAAAGTCATGGCCAAAACACCAATAAATCCCAAATTTTAAATTGTGAAACCATTTGGTCCTGCCTTTTATTTTGTAGACTAATAAGTCCTATTTGAATGTTAATTACGTATATACGCATTTATTTAACACGTAATATTTTTTTGATGGAGGGCAACTGTAAGTTTTTACTGATGTTGTAATGATCAAAATATCCAAAAAGCTCACTATAGGCCTTTTTTAGATTTCCATCCTTTCCGAACATCAGTAGCATTAACTACATTAGCAATATCAATTACATCAACAACATCATCAAACATCAACTACATCAGCAACATTAGCTACACCAACAACATCATCATACATCATCAACATCATCAACATCAATTACATCTTCAACATCATCAAACATCAGCAACATCAACTACATCATCAACATCATCAACGTCATCAAACATCAGCAACATCATCAAAACATCATCAACCTCATCAACCACCAGCAACATCATTTCACCACAAACATCACAAAGTCTAGAAGAACCCGATTGTTGAAGCGTAAGTAAATGGGTGTAGATTGGGTGTGTCATCTCCACTGGGAATTCTGCACAAAATTTGTGCAAAAAAAATAAACAATTTTTGCAACTGAATGCAGAACCAGAGATCTTTTCCCAACACACGTTGCAGGATCGTGGAAGCGTTGCGGATCGGATCGGAGGAGAATTAAGAGGGGAAAGACTTTAGGAAGTCTTCAGAGTTGGAGGGGAGGTAGAGATCGTCGAAGGTGAAATCGAGGTCTTCAAAATCGGCGTCAAAGGGTAAGGCGAGATCGGAGAAGAAGGAGTCGAATAAAAAGGCGGAGTCAAGGGATGGGATTGCGAGGGCATCGAAGTTGGCAGGGTTAGGGTTTGGAGGGATGAGATCGACGGCGGCCGATTGGTCCGCCATTGCTAGGGTTTCCAAAACACGTCAGAGTTGAGAGAGAGAGAGAGAGAGAGACAGAGAGGTTATTGCGAGGGCTTGAATTCAAAGACAAAGGTGTTGGGGGTTATTCGAAGACGAAGGTGTTGATGTTGCTGATGTTGACGATGTTTTGATAATAACTTATATCATACCAAAAATAAAAAAGACTAAATGGTTTAAGAAAAAAACACTTAGGACTAACTAGAGCAACATTTACTAAAATGGGATTTATGAGTAATTTTTTCCAAAGTCATTTCTTTAAAAAAAAAAAAAAAAGGGTTAACACTCCTCCTCATCTCATCTCATAAATGGAAAGACAAACATATTAAGAGAATAAGATCAATGCTAGGGACCAAATTTTTTCGTCCATAAAAATAAAAATTTGTTGAAAAAATATTAGGAGACCAATTCTAGTTGTCACAAAAGAGGTCTTGGCCAAAAATTTAAAAAAAAAATAAATAAATACTTAAAAATATCATTAATAAATATACTTTTTGGGAAAAAATAATTTTGTGCCAAAACATTTACTTTTTTAGACCAATATTTTGGTTCAAAAACAAAACTAATTCGTTAATAAATGTCTAATTTTATTGCTAAATTTATAATAATGACACTTTCGATAACTAAAACATTTCATCTTAAAATGATGATTTCATCTCTAATTTTTTGTCCCTAAAACCCTAATCTGTTATAATTACATGAGTATAAACAAAATAAAGTGTACAATAACATAGATAATAAAATTTAAATTTGGAATCTTGTGAAACTATATATAATTTCGATGTCATTGTAAGTCATTATTAGTCTCAAAACTTTACTACTAGAAAATAAACCCAATAATATGGGATGATTAATCAATTGATCATAACATACTTAGTGGTTACCAAATATTCTACTTTTGTGTCCAATGATAAGAAATCAAGTAAAAAATCTGTTTATGCTAGACATTCTCCTTAACATGATAAGATTCAAAAGGTCTGTAAGAGTGTCCCCAACGTTTATTTATGTTTCATCAAATTTAAATTTGATGAAACATGCCTCTTTTTTCTACTCTAATCATGGCATCAAACCTCAAATTTTGTAGGCAACCATTGGTGGACGACTAGTCGGTCAACCGGATGGATGACCGGCTTGGGAAAGTTTTGCTGAAAATTTGCTCTAGGACGAATGACTGGCCAGATAATCGGTTACACGACCAATCAGATTTGATGAAATGATTGGAGTACAACATATCAAATAAAACTTTCACTCAATTTTTTACTCAAATTTGATGAAAATTGTGAGTAAACGTTGGAGATGTTCTAAAATATGAATAAATATTTAAAAATTAGGATTCTCTTCGGTTGAGCCTAATTGGAGGATACAGTTGAATTTTATGGGTGCATCATGATTCTATCTTGATAATTTGAATGTTTATTTTACAGAACTCTTTAAGCAAATCATTCATGCAAAAATCAAATTAATCAGGCAATCACATCTAAAATATCAAATTAGATTTGTCTTCAGAATAAATAAATAAATAACAAGTATATAATTTTGAGAATAGCCTGTCTTTTTTTCTTTATTAAAGATAAATGTAAACTAATTACATAGTTACAGTTGTTTGATCAATTAAATTTCTTGTATTACTATTCTGTTCGGATGATCTTATAAGGTTTCGTTTGGCAAGAGCTAAACAAGCTAAATAAGTACGAAAAGATAAAATAAGTTAAAAAGTTAATAAAACAAAATGTCACAACCAAATTATAATCATTTTACTTTTTTCTCTCACAAAACTATAAAAAAATAAAATAAAAAAATAAAAATTCTTTCTAAATATAACTAATTTAGCCCGCCTAAATTAATCGAAAAGTCAAAAAATCATACTAAATTAATTATATTCTCAAACGGAGGCTGAGATAAGCGATAATGAAGCATGTGGTTGGGCTATGAAGTCAAATAGCACCCTCAATGGGTTTGCCAATTTAATTGAGACTCATATTTAATGTAACAATGAAATCATTTTACATATAGTCACTGCAACATATAAAATTTTTAGAGACCGAATATTTTGATCTCTAAAAGTGAAAATTTTGTTACAAAAGATATTTAATAACTAATTTCTATCGTCATGAGAATAGTCGTTAAAAGGTCATCTCGAAAAGTCAAAAATAAGGTTTTTAGAGACAAAATTTTGAAAATATTACTAATAAATAGACTTTTAGGGACAAAATAATTTGGTCTTAAAATGATTTATTTTTTTAGACAAAAAATTTGCTCTCAAAAGGATAATAATTCATCACTAATGTCTAATTTTCGTTGCTAAAAATATAATAACGACACTTCTCGTAACAAAAATATTTAATTCTTAAAAAATAATTTTGTCCCTAAATTTTAGTCTCTAAAACTTTAATTTTTTTTTATAGTGAGTGTAACTAGTCCACATTATATGCACACTTTTTCTCTCCTATTAATTAAGGAGAATTTTACAATATATATCTCTTATACTTTTAATTAAATCATTTTTTTTTAATTTTGATTGAGAAAATATGAAATTATGTTATTTGGTCTTTTAATTATAAAATATATATAATAGACTCTCTTTGAGAAATACGTACCATACTATTTCTCACTAATTTAGCTGTTGATACAATGGGGTGATTCATTTTTTATTATTTTATGGGTCCTCATATATGTTGTAGATATATTACGTCATATTTTATTGGTTAAATGACATCATTTACAGTATAGAGGTATTATGAAAGTGGACACTTTAGTCTGATGACTTGGCATTTTCCTGACAGATTTTCCGCAATGCAAAGTGGGTTGGCGACAGAGATGGGTACAAGTGAAGCCCTGCACATATAACTAACATTCATCAATATATGAATTGAAATTTAACTGTATGGTTGGTATGGATATACATTCTGATCCTGTTATTTAAAATTATAATAATACATAAATTACAAACTGAACCATACAGAAAAGGTAAGAAAACTTCATTTATTTATAGTATGACATATAGGGAACATAGATACATAAGGAAGAGTGATTACAAATATACCATTACCAACCGATTATAGCATTAGTTGCTAGCGTGATTGGCTCTCTCTCTCTCTATATATATATATTAGCTATGTGTAGACACTCTATTTTTGACCGACCTTAAGACTCAAACGTCATCAGTTGAGCGCTCGGTGATGTTGCATATTGGGCTCGTTCTGAGGTTTCAGAGTCTCGGCTGCGAGCCTTGCCTTCGGACTTCGGGACTTTTTTTTGTGTTTTGCCTCGGTTTGCGAACCGGGTCATATTTTCTCCGTTTTCTCTTCCCGAAGGGAGGGAGAGGTCTCGTAGACCATCTCTCAGTGGCCGTAGGCTACGTTTCGTGATCGTAGGCCATTTTTCTCATTTGGAGCCCAGTTTTTTATTTTCGGAGCCGTCGGCCGTGTGCCTCGGTTCGGGACCGCTTAATTACCTCCGTTTGCTCCGATTTTTTGCACACACCTTATTTCCTCCCTTTAGAGGGACACTGTGGCCCAAGAGACCACCTTTGTGGTCATACGCCACTTCCGATGCCTAACAGCATGTTTTCGGGGCCCCGAACCACACGTTTTGGCCCCTGAACCTTCGTTTTGCATTTGGTTTGGTCCATTTTTGGTAGAGACCTTATTTTCACTGTTAGGGAGGGGGTAGTATGGTGGCCGGCCACCTTTTCCCCTGAAAAGACAATTTTCTCATTTTCTCTCTCCAAAAGCCGATTTTTCTGACAGAAAGCTAGTTTTTCTCACTTTTGAGCCATAATTTCTAGCCTCCCACCACACCATTGTGATCTACTCATCTGGGAGGCCACCAATATGGTAGGCTGACCAGTTTTCTCTTCTTGACACTTTTGAACCTTGCTTAAAAGCTAGCTTTTCTCTCTCCTGGGTCACTTTTTCAGGTTTTTCTCTACACAGCTGTATTCTACTTATCTGGGAGGCCACCTTTCTGGGTAGGCCGACCAACAATTTTTGTTGACCCTTTTGAGCCCTGGTCGGCCGACCAGGGAGAGTGGCCGACCGGCCACTTGAACAGGCCGGCCTGCTTTTTGCTTTTTCTAAGTGTAGTCTAGCTGTGCTAGCTGGAGGCCATTTGGTGCATCCTCCATACACGTGTATGGAGGATACCTGGGGACCTTTTTGGATATTTTGGAGCCTCTCCTTTATAAAGGAGAGGCTTGGCTTCATATCAGCAGGTTGAGCAATTTTGGTGAAGGCATATAACCTCCCTCCTCCATTGTCACTATTCCAAGCTCCAAAACCCTAATTTTCTTGGTCCATTTGCACTACAACCCTTAGCACCACACCTCCGTCATCCATTCCAGCACCTTGGAAGTCATTTGCAGAGGTTGAAAGCTCACCAACTTGGTCCAAAAGCTGCTAGAGGTCGGCTCTTCAAGGGTAAGTGTCCATTTCCCTTAAACTTGTATTTTTTTGCTTCATTACTTAGCTTCACTTGCAAGTATTTCTAGGCTTTTTCACAAACTAGAAAGTGTCATATTTTGAGCTCCTCTTCAACTTTGTTTAAGGGGACTTTGCTGTTTGAGGTCATCTACTCCCCCTTACCCTCTATCTCTCTTTTAGAGCTATTTTTGCATCATACTTTAGCCTTACTTGTGAACATTTTTGAGATTTATTATAAACTCAAAAAAGCCTTGTTTTGACCTTCTCTTTAAGTTTTCTTGAGGTCACTTTTCTGTTTGAAGTCATCTCCTTCTTTGCATGCTTCATTCCTTCATATTTAGGGCTATGCATTAGAGCATTTGCATTGGACTTGTTTTAGAGGTTTTGAGCTTTGAAATCATAGAGGGGTGACCCTCTCACCCCTCATTTTCTTTACTAGAATCATTGGCTTTCCAAAGGGACTTTATTTTGCATGCATTGAAGTCACTTTTTGGGCCCAATTTTTTGGGTTTTAAGGTCTTCCTTAGGTCTGTCCGAGGCCCTTTTGATCATATTTTATGTCTATAGTGCATGTGTAGAACAATTTCATTCAAGGCCTTTTGAGGGGGCCTTTCATCGTATGCTTCCTTGACTGATTTCAGGGCCAATTTTGTGACTTTTAGGGCTGTCATAACTCATTTCCAGAGTTGGTTTGGTCATGCTAAGTGTCTATCTTATATGTGCTTAAAAACCCCTTGAATGGCCTTCCAAAGAAGCCCCTCATTTTTACATGCATTGGCTACATTTCAGTGATTATTTGGGTATATTTTGGCATGTTTTATTCACTGTTTTCGGCTGGTTTGATGAGTTCTTATTTGCTTCATATACATGCCATGTAAACCATGCTTGCTAGCCAATGTTGCATGCTATTTTAGTCCATCATGTTAGCATCTTTTGGCCATGCCCTAAACTAGAAATGTGCATGTTTTGGGACTGCCTTGGCTCTGTCTTTTGACTTCATGATCAAATAATGCTTTCTTTGTATACTTGTGGTTCAATGCATTGGACTAGTTTTGAGTTTCGGGGCTTATTCCATGCATCGGGTGCCATATTTCCATGTTTCGGGATCATTTAGCATCATGTTTTAGTGCTGGAAATTACATGTTCATAGGCCATCTTTCATCCCTTGCAACGTTTTGGTAGAGTGGCATTTAATGCCTTAGGTTCGATCCTCGGTATGCGTGCATGTGTGCATGCATTTCAGTTGTCTCTTTTCCATCTAATGGCTACTGATGTGAGTGTGGCTGAGGTCCACTCATGTTGGTGTAAGTCCATTATGCATTGTGTATTCCATTTCATAGCATTGCATATGCTAGGTTGTATGTTAGAGCATTGTGTATGTCATGTTGCGTCGTGCATTGTGTATGCCATTTCATAGCATTGCGTATGCTAGGTTGTATGTTAGTCGCATTGTGTATGCCATCTCATTTGCATTGTGTTTGGGATAGGAGTTAGCCCAAGCACGGGAAACGAGGGACGTTTCGTACTCCGAGTAACGGAACATGTCTCAATTCCCGGTCGCCGACACTCCGGATTACCCATGATGGAGTTTAGGCCTTGTTGTGTTTTCATGTGCATTCATTTCACATCGAGTCATGCAATTCGACTCCTCGGCCATCATGCATCGATATGCTTGATTAGTGGCACATGGATCGAGGACTACACTCCCTAAAAAGTAGTCATGCATACATATGTGAAAATACTTTGCCATGCCCCTTTGTTGCTCTCTGTTGCAGTAAATCAGAAATCAACGGCGTTCTGGAGCTTTGCACAATATTCCGAGAAAAATTGCAAACAGAGGCAAACCGGGGCATCGGAATGGATTTCCGCGCAAGGTAACTCAAGCATACATCATTCATCATTCGGAATAAGAGCTGAGGTAGTCCGTGGATTTGCATGCTAATTTATCTGCTTTCCTAGATTAATCTGTTAATTAATTAGGATTTTTGTATTTATTCGAACTGTACTATTTATTCGGACTGTATATTATTTATCCGGACCCTCCGAGCAAAGGCAATGTTGTAATAAGTGTGCGTGCGTGTGATGTATGTCTTCCAACCCCACGTCTTTCTCCCTTTTATTTACCAGCTTATGATGGTTAGATTAGGGCATGTTTCAATTAGCATACAGCATGATAGCATGTTTGCATTCATTCATCTGTATTGCATGCACCGGGCTCGGCGCATCATACTAACTGCATTTGTATTTCAAATTCCAAATTGAATATGTGCTAGCTGTAGCATCATTATATGCCATGTTTAGAATAGCCGAGCCTATCTTAGTTGCATTTTGCATGTGTTGCATTAGGCATTCCTGTATAGTTAGGATCATGCATGGATTTCTAACATAGCTTCTGTTTTGGCTTGGAGTACTCGGTAAGTACTTATGCTTTAGCATCCTTGCATGTGTGTGAGCGACTGCCATGATAGCATGCTTACCATGAGGCTAATTGCTTATATGATATAACCGCCTAAGTGCATGTGGGTGAAGGTTGGGTTATTTGGACTGGAACAATTCATCAAATTGTGAGTTTTAAGCCCACTAGATAGTGGCAAATCATCATGTTTTCTAAGCCCACCTGAGGGTGGCAAATCTGCATTTTAGCCTACTTGCGAGTACCAAACCGTTTTTAAATAAACAAACATGAAATGTTTCGTTCCAATTCAGGCGATCCAGTCTATACTTGTATGCCGTGCGCATCACATAGTAAATCTAGGCTAATAACCGAAATAAGAACGCATAATGTTTTCAAAACTAGATATCATGGTTAGTAGAGGCCGATCTTTGATCGGGCGAGCGGGGGTGCTCACGAAGTGACCTTCCCTAATCGTACCCAAGTTCCCGAGCCGAAGTAACTTTGGTGATGACGGACACGTGGCCTTAGGCAACGAGTCAGGGTTTCCTAAATTTCCTAAAATAAAATATTTAGGTGGCGACTCTGTATCTGTCAAAGCAGTCCATGTTTGGTACTCTTTTCAAAAAATCTGTTTTCAAAAACGATTTGCCGGATTTGGACTCTTTGATGATTCATCGGTCTTGCATTGCACTCTGTGAGATTAGATACAGGACCGTGACATTGAGTCCTAAACTGTAGTGAGCCCAATGAACAAAACGATGGGCATTTCCCTCCCGGGACGTTCGGGGACGTCTACAGTTTCTGGCGACTCTGTTGGGGAATTTAGAGAACTTGACTCGAACTCGTGATATTTGGTTTTTTACTACACTTGTGTGTTTCTTTGCATTTCATGTGCATTGGTGCGCCTAGGACACCGTGTTTGCCATCTGCTATTCCTGAACGGTTTGCCGGAGGCTTGCTTTGTCAAAGCATGCCGTAAGGCTGACCGGTTGTGGGCTCTGCCAGTATGGGAACACAAACCCCAGTTTTTACCGGGGCACCCTTTTTGACCATTCGACCTAGTGCATATTCGAAATCCATAGTGACCATTCCAAACTAGGACAGGTTGCTTACCCATTTATAGGTTGTTTGAAACCCCTGCGTGCGTAGTGAAACCCTAGTTCCTGACAAAATAGGACAGGGAAACCTTACCCCAACATAGGGGTGTTTTGGCTCTTACTTGTTTGTTATGTGCTTTTAGAGTGCATCTCTATACGAATGCATGTATCAGTTTACAAGTTTGGGCATCAGACCTGTGGGCACCAATTCAGTATTTCTGGGTATCAGGCCTGTGGGCACTAGTTCAGTATTTTCGAAATCAGTTATCTGCGGGTATCAGATTCAGCTTCGGGGACAGTGACTTGGGAGTAGTGATTTGGGAATAATGATCGATCTTTGAAAACAGTGTATCAATTGCGTATTAATTATACCCGACTGTGTGTTGTGTTTATTTACGCCGTTATGCTGTCTGTTTGTCTGCTCGTTTATTTCCTTATTATTGCTTTATTTATCTTTTTGCTAGGTAGTTTAGCACAATTGCTCCAGACCAAGCAGATATTCCCCAAGCACTCTAGACAAGAGGTCGCCGACTCAATCGATCTGAGGATCTTGTCGACGGACAACCAGTGTTCCACTCTCTACCCCCGGTTATCAGACAGAGGTTGAAAAGGCGCAGTGTATCTGAGCAGAGGTTGCCAGAGTAGCAGATTACCCCATCAGTGGATAGTCGGATTGAGATCCCAATTGTTGCTATAGAGATAGACCTGCCAGTAGTTCAGACAAATCAGGGCAGTATGGCGGGACCAACAGGAGTTGAGGAAATGATGCGTCAGATGCCGGACACCATGAGAGCCATGCAGCAGGATGCTATTCGCCGAGATGAATTTGCCAAATAACAGGCCGAGATCATGGCCCAGCAGGCAGAGTTAATTGCCAGATTGCAACAACAAACCGGAGCATCTGCTTCACACCCAGTTCCAGCCCCACCAGGAATCCCAGCACCCGAGGAGGCACCAAATGTCCAGGCAGATACGGACATACCAACGGGGCCAGCTCCGCCCCCAATTCTGTCCCAGCTATCTAAGGCACCTACGCCTATCAATCAACTGGACTCTCCTTTCGAGTTCGAGGTAGACAATACAGCATTGAAATTGAGCAAGCTTGAGAAGTTGTTCAAGAAATCCCAAGGGGTAAAGGCTATCTCGGATATTGAGAATGGATATACCGACGTGGCTGTGACGCTGCCAGATAGGTTCAAAATGCCGCAAATTGATCGCTTCGACAGATCTGGGGACCCCATGGTGCATCTCCGGCTATTTTCAGATATACTACGGCCAATGGGCCTCACCAAACCACAAAAGCTTTCACTATTCGGCCGGACCCTGTCGGGTGTGGCTGCTATCTGGTATGCGAAGTTAGAGGATGATGTCAAGCGGAATTGGGATGAAATAGCCGAGGCCTTTGTCGCGCAATACTCGTACAATACCCAAATCGAGATTACGACCCGAGATCTCGAAACAACAAGGCAGGAGCCTAAGGAGAGCTTCTCGGATTTCGTAACTTGGTGGAGGGCGAAGGCTTCGATGATGACCCTGAGGCCTACCGACAAAGACCAAATCAGGATGATTGTGCGCAATCTCCAGCCAAAACTGATGCAAAAAATGATTGTGCTCCCCTTTCCCACTTTTTTAGATCTACATGAAATGGGGGTACAAATTGAAGATGCAATGAAACAGGGTCTGATTGACCAAGATAGAGAGCAACCCCGAAGAACTTTCAACCGCAACAACACAAGCACCAGCAATGCCACAAATGTTAGAGCTTCAGAAGTAAGCGTGGTCACCACCATTCCCCTTCCCCTTCCAAGACCCATGGCAGCTACACCTTTCTCCGGCGCGTTCGGAAGTAGCACACAAACCACTCGATTCCAACCCAGAGGCCAAAGAACCTTCACTCCACTGTATATGCCCCTGTCCAAGGCTCTAGGGGTATTAATCAAGAAAGGACACTTAAAGCCCCTGGAGCCGAGGCCATTGCCAAATCCACTCCCTCCTTCTCATAACCCAGCAAAATACTGCGCATATCACTAACAACATGGTCACGACACTGACCAATGTTTCAGATTGCGTCATGAGATTCAAGACCTCATTGACAAGCAGGTGATTGTACCTCTAGAAAAACCCAATGTCACAACAAACCCTCTCCCACCGCACAACCAAACTCCACTTCCCAAAAGAATCAACTTCATCCAGACTGGGGTCGTGTCTTACGATCCCAATATATATCACTTCTTCCCACCTACCTAAGCTGGAGGTGCTCCTTCCTGACTGCACTGACTCTTTGTGCATGTTAGACATCTCCAGAACCCAACCTGAGCCAATGGTGGTGACTAGAAAAGATAGAATAGAGGAGATTTCAGAGGAGGATGGAATTGTTCAATCAGGGTTTGAGCAGTCTGGGAGTGTCACTGGGGAAGCCTACGATCCGAGTGATTACATTCTTCCAACAGGCCAGTTTGAACCAAATATTGAATTGCTAGAGAGGGCAGAGCTGTGTGTGATCCGAGGAGATGGATTCGAGCAGGGGACAGATGGTTTGATGGTTGTAGAAGAGGACTTGGCCAACCTCCAGTTTTTCAACGACCAAGATTCAAGAGACGCAGCAGTCAACTGGTTTGATTCTGAGGAATCAACAGAGGCTACTGGGTGGCTTAATGACTTGCCAGACATTGTTGACGAAGCTCAGGTAGAACAGGGCCCGGCAGGGGCAAGTATATCAGTAGTGGCCGGAAGGGCCAGAAATCAGAATGAATCGCCGGAGAGTGCCGGTGCTAAGAATTTCGCTCGAGACTTGAGCATTATGAATGCGAGAATTATTGAACAACCAACTGTACTGACGCAATTGGAACAAGAAAGGTTTGAGGACACCGAGAGAATTAGGAAAGCTAAGGGCCTTGAGGGGACTGAGAGTGCTATGTGCACGAAAATAGAGAACACTGCGAGCATGTGGACGGAGAGCACTGTGGGTGCAATTGAACCGGAGCCAGACAGGTGTCTATTTGCTGTCGATGGAATGTGGTGGGAAGACGATGATTTATGTCTTGCCCACACGGATGAGGATTGGGGGAGTAATCAGCCAGATGATACCTGGTATATCGGTGAGGTCGATCATATGATGAGAAGTGGGCGGTATTTCAAGCCCCCACACCTAGACCAGCTGGAGGCATCTGGGAAGGATAAGGAAGTTGAGAGACAAAAAGAGAAGCAAGTCGAAGAAGAGGCTGTACTAAAGCAGTTAAAGAAGATACAAGTAGACATCTCCATCTGGGAACTGCTTATGGCATCGCGAGTACATCGACAAGCTGTCTTATCGGCCATGGACAAGGCCAAGCTCTCTATAGACACCACGCCCAAATAGCTGGTGGGCTTAGTTTTTCCGGGAGGAGCTACCCCGATGTTGACCTTTTTTGACAAGGAGCTGCCACTTGAGGGTGCGAACCATAACAAACCACTCTACATCTCCGTGGAGTGCAGAAATAAATGGATACCCGTGGTGCTTGTCGACACTAGGTCCGCCATCAATGTATGTCCAGCGAGGACTGCCTATGCAATTGGCTTGAAGACCGCGGACTTTGTGCCAACAGCCCAGGTGATTCGGGCATACGACAACACAAGCAGAGAAGTCATGGGGACAGCGAAAATTCAAACCAAGGTTGGGCCAGGGCAGCATGAAATTGACTTTCACATCCTAGAGGTTCCCACCACTTTCAATCTGCTCTTGGGGCGGCCGTGGCTGCATCAAGTGAAGGTAGTTTCTTCTACCTTGCATCAAATGGTGAAATACCCCCATGGAAAGGGAGTAGCCATTGTTTTTGAGAATTCATCGATCCATCCACCGCCGGAAGTATCTACGCCAGTTTTGAAAATTGAGCACGGTATGGAGGATGTGTTCTTATCCGGTTTTACCCTAGATGAGGCCCGGGTCGTGCAGAACATCTTAGCTATTAATGAGGGGTTGTATGTCAGTGCTCAATCAGTATACCTCATGAACAAGCTTCAACATATCCCCGGGATGGGATTGGGAAAGAGCGGCCGGAAGGGCATCGCAGCATCGGCCGAGGTGCCATACAACCCCCATACCTTTGGCTTGGGTTATCTGCCCACCAAAGAGGATTGGATAAGGAAGGGGAAGGAGATGGCTAGGAGAGCCAGAGCGAAGAAGGCGGGGAAGCCTTTTGACTTAATGCACCGGCCCATTCAGGGTACCCTAAACGAACACTTCGTCCGGGAGGGGGAGGACTTTCCATTCTATGGCTTCCCAGAGCCGTGGCTGAACGCGGAGAGGAAGCGCGTGCCGGGGTTTGAGATCTTCTTTGACCTACAGTTACCTGGGGATGACGTTGCCAAAGAGCAGACAGACCCATTAGCTGAGGTTGAGCAGAGCAAGAAAGTGGAGTCTGAGGACGTCGAAAGTGAAATGGGGGTAGCGCTGGAGTGTCTACTTTCAGATCCTCCGATCGAACAGAAGTGGTCGGGGGATAACTTCTTGGTATGCATGATCGGGAATGGAACGGCTGCGGGCCTACCAGCAAACATTTTGGATGCATCTATCGCACCCTCTCTCATTTGGCAGTATGAAAATGGATTTTTGTCCAGCAGCACCGGGTCAGGTAGTGAGCCGGAATCTGATTCCACCGAATCTAGTGAGTCGGAATCAGGTTCCAGCTCGACTGAGTCTGAGTCTGGTAATCCTGGGGATGATAACCCAGATGCCATAGTCTTCTCCAGGTCGTCTTTTTCTTTCTCTTTTGAGTCTGTTGTAACCGAAGAACTGGACGATTTGGATGTGCTTAATGAGAATCAAGTTGCTGTGGTTTCTGAGTACTTTTCTGTGCCCTTGATTTATTGCATTAATTCAGACTTTCAAAATTTCGATGAAAACGACGAGGAAGAAATTCCTCCGGTTTTGCAACGCTTAACTGAACAAGAGCAGGAAAGATTTGCTAAACCCTTAATGGATGAAATCACTACCGTGAATGTCGATACTGAGGAGGACCCGCGGCAGTTCCAGATCGGGTCCACGTTGTCTTCGGAGAAACACGAGCGCTTAGTCGCTTTATTAAAAGATTTCAAAGATGTTTTCGCGTGGTCCTACGAAGACATGCCTGGAATCGATCCTGAGATCATACAGCACCGGATCCCTCTTGACCTCGAGGCTCGACCAGTTAAACAAAAACTCAAAAGGATCCGCCCGGACTGGGCCCTCAAGATTAAGGAAGAAGTCACCAAGCAAATTGACGTAGGTTTCCTGCTGGTATCCGATACCCAACTTGGTTGGCTAACATCGTTCCAGTGCTGAAGAATGATGGTAGGATCCGAGTATGTGTGGATTTTAGGGATTTGAACAGAGCTAGTCCGAAGGACGACTTTCCCTTGCCGCACATTGATAAGTTAGTGGACTTCACAGCGGGGCATGCTTTGCTTTCGTTTATGGATGGCTTCTCAGGCTACAACCAGATAGCGATGGCGCCTGAAGACCGAGAAAAGACTGCCTTCATCACCCCGTGGGGGACATACTGCTACAGAGTGATGCCATTTGGGCTAAAGAACGCTAGAGCTACATATCAATGGGCCGCGACCACAATATTGCATGACATGATCCACAAAGAAGTTGAGGTGTACGTGGACAACATGATTGTCAAGTCCAAAGAAAGAGAGGGCCACTACACCGCCTTGCAAAAATTCTTTCAAAGGATCAGAGAATTCTGGTTGTGGCTGAATCCTCAGAAGTGTACGTTTGGTGTCACAGCAGGGAAAATGCTGGGATTTCTCATTACATAGAGGGGTATCGAAGTCGACCCTTTCAAAATCAAGGCCATCCTAGAAATGCCACCACCAAGGACTGAAAAGGAGGTGCGAGGCTTTCTGGGTAAAGTGCAATTCATAAGACGGTTTATCTCAAAATTAACCTTGACTTGTGAACCACTTTTTGGTCTCCTGAAGAAAGGAAAGAAATTCCAGTGGGACGGCCGATGCCAAGCTGCTTTTGAAAAGATCAAGGAATATTTACAGAACCCACATGTGTTGTCACCACCAGAACCGGGAAGACCGTTGATATTGTACCTTTCAGTAACTGAGACCACAATGGGCTGTATGCTCGTGCAGGAATCAGAGGACAAAGTGGAAAGGGCTATCTATTATCTGAGCAAGAAGATGTTAAAGTATGAAACTCGCTACACACCATTGGAGAAGGCTTGCTTGGCCTTAGTATGGGCTACCAAGAAGCTGCGACACTACCTGTTAGCTCACTCTGTAATGTTGGTTTCGAGATTAGATCCCATCAAATATCTCTTCAAGAAACCGGCACTTACGGGTAGGCTAGCTCGTTGGTTGTTGTTGCTTTCCAAATTTGATTTAAAATATGTGACGCGCAAGTCGGTCAAGGGAAGAGTAGTAGCAGAGTTCTTAGCCGATCATCCAGTGGAAGGGGGTGAAGCAGTTGAGTACTTATTCCCAGATGAGGCCATTTTGCATATCGACGATGAGTTTTGGATGATGTACTTTGACGAAGCGTCAAATCAGCAGGGGTATGGGATAGGAGTGTTGCTAATAGCACCCGACAATTCCCATATCCCTCTAGCCTTCAAACTCCGATTCAAAGTCTCGAACAACGAAGCAGAGTATGAGGCATGCATTGCCGGTCTAGAAGCAGCCCTGGAACTAGAGGGATACGGGAATTGTCGGGTGCTATTAGCAAAATGGTTGGACGTCATCGGGGACTCGAACCTTGTTGTGTCTTAAGCGAAAGGAGATTGGAAAGTCAAAGAAGAAAACATGATGATGTATCATCAGGCCCTGGATTTGTTAATTCCTTAGTTTGAGAAGCTAAACTTCGCTCATCTAGTAAGAGAGAACAACAGGTTCGCAGATTCACTAGCAACTCTATCTTCCATGATAGACATCCCGTTTGGAGTCCGGATGCGTCCAGTCATTATTGACCAGAAATTTGCGCTAGCTTATGAATCAATTGCTGCTATAGATGAGGTTCAAGATGAGAACCCCTAGTATTACGACATTTGGAATTTCTTGGAGAAAGAGGGGTATCCACCAGGGGCAAATGCCAAGGACAAAAGGGCAATCAGAAGAATGGTTGTTCAGTTCATCATCTACGAAGGTAAATTATATAAGAGAGGTCATCTGGGAATGCATAAGCTATGCGTTGAAGCTGAAGAGTCAAAACGCCTGATGGAGGCCATCCATGGAAGAGAACGTGGAGCACATATGAACGGGGTAATGCTGGCACGGAAGATCCTCAGACAGGGTTACTACTGGTCCACCATGGAGGAGGATTGTATCGGCTTTGTTCAGCGATGCCACAAATGTCAGATCCATGCACACCGCATGAACATCCCACCGTCGAAGTTGTACAATATGACTTCGCCATGGCCATTTTCAGTTTGGGGAATCGATGTGATCGGGGCTGTCACTCTGAAAGGGTCTAACGGGCATGAGTTCATCCTGGTCACGATAGATTATTTCACGAAGTGGGTTGAGGCCCAATCCTATGCGGTGTTGAAGGCGTCACATGTTGCAAAATTCATTAGAAACAACATCATCTGTCGTTATGGGGTCCCAAACGAGGTCATTTCAGATAATGGTTCCCACTTCAAGAAGGAAGTGATTGACTTGTTGGAGAAATACAACGTGGCTTTTCATAAGTCGTCTACATATCGGCCGCAAACCAATGGAGCGGTCGAGGCCGCCAACAAGAATATCAAACACACATTGCAGAAGATGGTGGAAACCTACCGGGATTGGCCAGACAAGCTGCCGTTTGCTCTGTGGAGGTACCGGACTTCAATAAGAGCTTCTACTGGGGCGACTCCGTATTCATTAGTTTATGGGATGGAGGCCATTCTACCTATTGAAATTGAGGTTCCGTCTTTGTGAGTGCTGGCTGAGTGTCAAATAGCCGAAGCAGACTGGCAACAGAGCAGATTTGAAGAACTCATGCTTTTTGACGAGCGCAGACTGAAAGCACTATACCATGTTCAAGGCTATCAGCGCAGAATTGCCCGGGCTTTCAACAAAAAAGTTAAGTCCAGGAATCTAAAAGAATGAGATTTGGTGCTCAAAGACAACCGAGCTCCCATCCACGACCCAAGGGGCAAGTTCAGACCCAATTGGACTGGTCCCTACATCATTAAAGCTATCTGGTCAGGTGGAGCTGTGGTTCTAATAGACCTAGATGGCTTGGAGTTCTCACAACCGATCAACATGGACAAGTTGAAGAAGTATTACCCCTGAGAGGCTCGCTAGGCCGAAAACCGGAAAGGGCGACCTAGGCAAAAGTTAGAGCATTGAAAAATTGGAAAATATAAAAACTGAGCTCACAAGGTTGAAAACCCGCAAAGGGCGGCCTTAGCAAAAGTTAGAGCGTAAAAGGAGAGTGAAAAGACTCGAGTGAACCTAAGCCTGAACTACGTAAGGCTTGATTCCCATCTTTGGGATACGTAGGCAACTTCATCCTAAAGTTCAGCCATAAACTTTTCCCCGATCAATTTTGTCCATTTGATCATCTCGATCATCTTTGTCTATTCAGCATTCAAGAGTTCGTTTATGATCTCCGGTGCAGTGCTCTTCAAACTAGGGGCAACTTTCCGTTGCTGTGCAGTGCCGCAGTACTATTCAGACTAGGGGCAACTTTCCAGTTGCTGGGATCCGGGGTTGTGCATCTCAGTGATTGATTTCAGGCATGTCCAGTTCTGATCCATATTGAAAATGGTTTTGAATAGTTTTAATAAAAGTTGACTTTGTTCAAAATTAATCTTTTTACAACTTAGACCATTTTTGGACCAAAGTAGAAAATTTTCAGTACCCACAACCTTCAATTTCATTGATTTCAATACAAAGTTCTCCTACTCTTGCATACGAATTGAAGTTGCTTTTTATTACAATCATAAGGAAAACTTGAAAGTACTAATAAAGCAATAAATCTGGGGCATAGCTAAGTCAGGTGTTCCTGCGCCCCCTCCCAGAGCTGGTCGAAGCTTCTGATACCAAAGTGGGCCCTTCCTATGCCTTTTTATTGAGCCAATCCAAGTACTCATCAGACAAGGTGCAACTAAAAGTGGGAGCGGGGGCCAGGAGTTCTCGCGTCCTCCATGCTATGGCATACCGGGCAAGCTGTGCGCCTCGAACCGGGAATGCTGCAGGATACTCTATCCCCTCTGGCGGGCAAGTCTGATCGTGTCCAAATTGGCGTTGGAACCGGAACGGAAAGTAGAACACACAGTGAGTCAGACCAATCAACTGGATCCCGGTCTGCCGGGACATGCTATAGCTCATTGCCAGGAGATTGAGCCAAGGACAGCGCCAAGCAATGCGATCCACAGACAAATTGCACATCCAGTCAAACCACCATCCCTCATCAAGGGCATCGACTAGTCGTTGTCTGAAGAAGTAGCCGTGAGTTGAGTAGGCTGGGCAAGAGTCCACAACCTACAATTTATCCATCAACCACACCTTGGGAGGGATGAAAAATGAGAGAATAAAGAATAGAGAGATGTACGATGAGAGAAAAGTAAGAAAAGGGTTTTGTGAGAAAAACCAAGCCTGAGGGCCGAGTAATGTGAACAATATATATGTGAGAAAGGGTGGGAAACATTACCTGCAGCAGTAGTGGACTCCCCGCGAATCTGGTCGTCTCTCGGCGATAGAAAGCATCCAAGCCCATCAGCGTCTCGGCCAATGTCATGGCAATGCAGCTCTTTCCTTCTTTCAAGCCTTGAGCAACTTTAATCAAACGGATGCTAGATCCTCTAAAGCTCAGGGCAAGCAAAAAGTGAGATAGCATGCACAAGCAAAGGGCGTGTTGCCGAAAACCTTGCCAATGATGGTCGCCACGGTTACCGGCATCAGAAAAGCGATGAATCAAGCCAAGGATATCCAGTTCCCCGTTGCAAATCAGAGACCGAGCATCATGCATGGTGAGCCCACACATCTGTCCTAAAGCTTGGGCATGACCGAAGTGAAACTGGGATAAAATCTCTTCATGGTGTTTAGATTCCATCAAAACTTGAAAATCTTCGAAAGTCGGACACATCTCTTGCCCGCCGAAGCTAAAGACGTGTGTTACTGGATTCCAAAACCTCGCCACGGCATGGAGGAAAGGAATGTGCAGCGAAGTATGGCTCAGCATGAATAGTGCATTCAAGCCGAAGCGCCGGAAGTTTAACTTTTAAAAGCCATCTAAAGAAGCAATCCAAGCTGTGAGATTTTGGGTGAGAAATGCCTCCATTTTGGTGCAAAACTAAGATGAAATGAGAGAACCACGAGGCTGGAGTTTTTAAAGAGGATAAGGCACTGTTCGGAGGACACGTGTCGAAAATTTGGTGGTTGCCAAGCTAGGTGGCCGGCCGGCCACCTTTTCTGGCAGGCCGACCACCCCTCTCCCCTCCAATGCAAAAAGCTGGTCGGCCAGCTCCCTTAGGTGGTCGGCCAGCAAGAGGAGGGTGGCTTTAGTCTTGTTCTAGCCTCTAGAAGAAAGTTCCAAGCATTTCCATGCATTGGGGGCGTTAAAGGTGCGAGTTTTCCTCTGTTTCGGATGCGTTCCGTCACCCAGATCGTCCGAAATGCATTTGTTTATCGAGTTGTTGTTAAACCCTGCTTATTGAGTTGTTGTTTTTGCTTATCGAGTTATTGCTTTGCTTACCGAGTTATTAAGCTTACCAAGTTGTTAAGTTTTTTCGAGTTGACGAGTTTTGTGTATTGAGTTGTTACTCTTTGTTTATCAACATTGTTGTGTCTTGCTTATCGAGTTGTAAACTTGCTAAGGTTCTGTTCTTTCTTAGTAAGTTAAGTTGCATTGTTTGTTGCGTCGGTTCACTACCTGACTTGGCAATTTTCAATGCACGATTTCCATTCAATCTCATTTCTGTGCAAAGTAATGCGATGCGATGCAAGAACCTAAAATACAACACTTTTTTGAACAAAAGTTGTTTCATTCCATCATGTTTCCTTTGTTACAACATTTTACAATAAGGGTACAAGTTTTACAGAAAATAAAACTGCCTAAAAATGTACAATGTACTACAACTATTAGTAAAAAAGTCAAATAAAGCATGGAACATCTGTGCTCTCAAGCGTAAGAAAAAGAGGCCCTCTTCGTCCTCTTATGCGGAACAGCCTCTGTGCCATCTCCATCAACACCACTACCTGAATCGGAGCCAATGTCCTCAGAATCCTCCTCGGCATCACCTCTGCCCTCAGAGCCAGACAGAGAGTCATCCTCTCTGCCAGCAGATGTCTCTGACTGACGATGCGCGGACTCCTCTTCCTCAATGATATATGCTCTGTGCCCGCCTCGTCCGCGAGACGACTCCTCCCTCCCAGCTCCTCGAGAAGGCCTAGATGGCCCAGCTCCTCGGGAAGGCCCAAATGGCCCGGCCTGTGGTCCGGTATATATCGAAGGCATCTAAAAAGGAAGAGTACAATTTGAATGCATTAGCCAAAATATGTATATCAGATGTACAGATAAAAAGCTACATGGAGTGGATGTATGCAAATATAGTACATGGATGTGGTGTGTGTCAGATGTGCTCTCCGCATACAGTCGGTCAATCAATGCAGTGAAATGTTCAAATTTAGCATGTCATCAGAAATATGATAAATGCAAGAAAACTAAAGAGTACCGAGACACCCATGATGGACAACTGCGCCTCCCTCCACAAGACCATGCCTTCGAGCGAGGCCACTAACCCGAGTAACCCCTCAGCATACTCCATGGTAGGCTGCAGATGCAAGTGCAAATCATCAGTGAATGAATGAATGTCCAAGTATCTGAATGATAAAGCAAAGCTGTAAAACATACCGGTGGTGAGTCAGGGTCTCTGGTGTATCGATGATCTGGCATGGGAGGCTCTAACGGAATCGGGTAGGAGCTCCCATATCTCCATCCCGTCAACTCAGTCGGGATATCTGGCCATCCGGCATGATAATAAGTCTGGGGAATCGGGGGGACCAGTCCAGGCCCACCTCTGGACGTGCCAGCCCTACTGGCCGAAGGAATGTCTCTGGCTTGGGTGCGACTCGAAGACGGCATGCCAGTAGACCTCCTCGAGGGAGCACGGGCACCTGTCAATGGAGGCATCAAGTAGGTGTGACGGTAGGTCGCGTACTCCCCGTCCTTCAAATGCAGCAGTGCATCAGTGCCCAACCTGGCATCAATGACACCCTAGGGAGTAAGCCTATCAGCGAGCCGCATATCTTCCGGGGGTGCTGAAGGGACACTCGGCTCAGGGAAGCCCATAGTTTGACGAAGGAAGCGTTCCCCCAAGAACCAGGCCCTGCCAACTGGCCCCTCGAACAAGATCCTATACCGAGAGGCGGCCCATCCTCCGGCAAGCTGGAATCGGAGATCCCCATCCAGAGGTGTCTAAGGCTGCCATGAGATCTGCGGATGACCAATGCACAAGCTGATTAGAAATCGCAAATGTGCAAGCATGAATCAAAGATCAACATGTAAAGAATTGAGAGTTCTGAAATACCTCGGTCGCCCGCACCGTGTCAAAATACTGTCGTAGGTAAGGGAGAGTCTCCCGGGGCCGCGACTGGTACTGGCCCTCGAAGACGAGCGAATAAGGGGTCATGAGAGAGGCCTCCACCTCGAGCTCTGGGGCTAGTGTCGGAAAGTACGCGAAAACCCATAACTGTGAAAAGATAGGGCAAAAGCCATCAGAATACAGAATGCTGAGTGCAGAATCAGAATACAGAATGCTGAGTGCAGAATGTAAGTACAGAATGTAAAGTGTGTCGTGTGTGCAATGTACAGATAATGAAAAGCAGAAATGTGAATCAAGAGGGCAGAAGGTACCTCCCAGGCTCTCCAATAGCCGCCGTGTTCCCCCATCCGCGGGAGGTCGCACTCATATAGCAATAGAGGGTAGCCAAGCTGGCGCCACCCCAGTCATACTGACCAACCTGAGTAAGGTCTACCAGGGCACTCAGCAAATATAGCCCAACGGTGTTCCCTCTGTCGGCGAACAGAGTGGTCCCGAAGAGGAACATCAAAAACCCATGGGCGTACTGTGCAATCTCCTCAGGAGTCTCGGGCTCAGTCCCTCTGAACTGTGTAGAAAACCAGGTATATCGGACTCGGCCCGAAGATCGGTCAACCGGTGGGCGAGCTCCCAACAGATGAATCCAGGCAGCCTCCCACTCGCCCATGTCCTCGTCGTAAGGGATCGCCTAGCCTTCCACGTCAAGGCCCGTCAACACGACGAAGTCAAATAGGGTCATGGTCATGTCCTCGGCGGCTGAGAAATGGAAGGAGTTGGTGGTGTCCCACCATCTCTCCACCAAGGCGCCCATCAATGTCCGGCTAGCTGGATAACGAGATATCCCGGTACAAAAGGTCCCGAATCCTGCCAGATCAACCCAATCGCGGACAGCCTCTGGGAGTTCCACGTACCAATCTCTCGCAGCAATAGAACTGTATCCCCATGTAACGCGGGAGGATGTCTACATTCATAATGAACACATGTATTCAGTTTCATAATGGAATGAATAAGCTGTGTGCAAATCAAATCAAATTCAATTAAATGTGGGCTACGTGTTCACAATCAAATTTGGGCTGCATGTTCAGATTTCGGAAATTTAAAGCTTGGACTGCGTGTTCAACTTTCAATCAAATGTGGGCTGTGTGTTCACAATCAAATTTGGGCTGCGTGTTCAGATTTCAGAAATTTAAAGTTTGGACTGTGTGTTCAACTTTCAATCAAATGTGGGCTGCGTGTTTATAATCAAATTTGGGCTGCGTGTTCAGATTTAGAAAATTTAAAGTTTGGGCTGTGTGTTCAACTTTCAATCAAATGTGGGCTGCGTGTTCACAATCAAATTTGGGCTGCGTGTTCAGATTTCAGAAATTTAAAGTTTGGACTGCGTGTTCAACTTTCAATCAAATGTGGGCTGCGTGTTCACAATCAAATTTGGGCTGCGTGTTCAGATTTCAGAAATTTAAAGTTTGGGCTACGTGTTCAACTTTCAATCAAATGTGGGCTGCGTGTTCACAATCAAATTTGGGCTGCGTGTTCAGATTTCAGAAATTTAAAGTTTGGACTGCATGTTCAACTTTCAATCAAATGTGGGCTGCATATTCACAATCAAATTTGGGCTGGGTGTTTAGATTTCGGAAATTTAAAGTTTGGGCTGCATGTTCAACTTTCAATCAAATGTGGGCTGCGTGTTCACAATCAAATGTGGGCTGCTTGTTCAGATTTCAAAAATTTTAAGTTTGGACTGCGTGTTCAACTTTCAATCAAATGTGGGCTGCGTATTCACAATCAAATTTGGGCTGCGTGTTCAGATTTCAGAAATTTAAAGTTTGGGCTGCGTGTTTAACATTCAATCAAATTTGGGCTGTGTGTTCAGATTTCAGAAATTTAAAGTTTGGGCTGCGTGTTCACCATTAAATTTGGGCTACGTGTTCAGATTTCGGAAATTTAAAGTTTGGGCTGCGTATTCAACTTTCAATCAAATGTGGGCTGCGTGTTCACAATCAAATTTGGACTACGTGTTCAGATTTTAGAAATTTAAAGTTCGGGCTGCGTGTTCGACTTTCAATCAAATGTGGGCTGCGTGTTCACAATCAAATTTGGGCAATGTATTCAGATTTCAGAAATTTAAAGTTTGGGCTGCGTGTTCAACTTTCAACAAATGTGGGCTGCGTGTTCACAATTAAATTTGGGCTGTGTGTTCAGATTTCAGAGATTCAAGTGATTGAGCTGTGTGTTCAAGACAGAGTATTGTGTTATAGACTAAGCATGCAGAACAAGTTGTGTGCTAAAATGAGCAAAAGTATGGCATGCGAATGTGTTCAGAACGAGCAATAAGCATACATAGCATGAAATGCATGGAAAATGCAGAATTAAGGCAGGAAATGTAAAAAGGTGAAGTACGTACCTCTCGTGCCTGATGGGAGAGATGGGACTTCGGCTCTAGCAGTAGCAGGTCCACAGGAGCTCGAGGGTCGAAGTCGGTAAAGTGATAAAAAATCGCCCGAGGGAGGACATGAGTCGGAGGATCGTACCTCTCGGGGATGAATGGCTGAACCCTTGGATGCAAAGACATGATGTCAGGCTCGCCTCCGGGGCCTGGAGAACCTTCGCCGTGGGGAAATTGACCTGCCATTTCAAGAAATCTGCAAAAAGGAGCAAAAATGAGCGAAATGAGCCAAAATTGAAAAAAGTCAACAAAAGTCAACTCTCGGGAAATGAAAAAGTCATCAAAAGTCAACTCCCGAGAAAATCTTTCAAATATTGAGACAAACTTACCTCAAGTGGTGAAAATGAGAAAAGAAGCTCCGAAATCAAATTTTAATCGGTTCAAAGTGAAGAAAGATGAAAGTTTTCGCGAAACAACTTGGCGTGGGGCGTTGGAAAACGTGTATAGAGCGCAGATCTGAGAGAGAAAATGGTCTAGGAAGGAGGAGAAGGTAGTTTCGGAGCTGAAGTTATAAGGAAAAGAGCTTTGGCTTTGCATATTTATAGAAATGAGAGCAAAAAGACCAAATTGCCCGGATTTGGGCTAGGTGGTCGGCCGGCCACCTTTTCTGGTAGGCTGACCACCCCCTGCACTCAAACCTGGTCGGTGGCCTCCCCCTGGGACCAAACCTAGTCGGTGGTGTTTCCAAAGTGGTCTCTAAGGTCTCTGAAAATTTTGGTGATGATTGGAGTCCCCGGGGCCTGAGAAAGTACAAGAAAAGTGCACTTTTTGTCGCAAAATCCCTCCGCGGGAACTCCAACTCCAACTTCCGATACGTGTTTCATCGTCACTCATCAAGAGCAAAATGTATCCTTTTGGAGCACATTGTGACCCTTCCGGGAGGTAAACCGGAGGTCGCGATTGAATTGCACTCGTCGAAACTTGCATTTCTTTTATCGTTGTTTCGCGTCAAACACGCATTCGAATTTGCAGTTATCCTGCATTGTTATGCACGTCACTTGCATTCTCATGCATACCACTT
Organism: Camellia sinensis; assembly: GCF_055761805.1. Classification (NCBI taxonomy): domain Eukaryota; kingdom Viridiplantae; phylum Streptophyta; class Magnoliopsida; order Ericales; family Theaceae; genus Camellia; species Camellia sinensis. Next base: position 119,777,801 of record NC_138966.1, read on the forward strand.
GCATTGTTGTGCACGTTTCATTGGTATTGTTATACCCTCACACTTAGCTTGCGTTTTTACGTACGTGTCTCTCACATTGCAATGCACTCTCCCATCGGCACCCTGTTTGTCTACGTTCGATATAGCGTTGAACATGTGTTGCTAACTATGTTGTGCTTGTCGAGTTTCTCTCTTTTGCAGGCACGATATTGTATGTACGGTTCATTCGAGGCTGGTGCAACCAGACGAATCGTATAGGTATTGTAGCTTCTTCGTGTGAGACATGGCGAGAATTGAATAATTCTCCCCATTCTTAAACTGCATGAAATGTAGTTGTTGCTTTGCATTCTTGCTTAAAACTGTTGCGTGTGCGCTTCATTACAGCTTGCTGCTTTGCATGATCATGAGTTACATTCGGCTTTGTGCATATCATTTTTGAAAATCCTAAGTGATTCGTGATTAGATCAAGATTCAAATATTCCAAATCCCAAAAATCCAAAACATACAATCTAAATCAACAAGCACTTACGAGAGTGATTTAGATTGTTTGTTTTTCAGAATAAATAATAAAACGACACAAACGATTTTAACGTGGAAAAAACCACAATTGGACACCTCCAACTGTGATTAAAAAATCACGGGCGAAACGCCACTAATCAATCCACTACTGAAGTAAAAAAGATTACAAAGATAACATACAAATTACCCAACTCAGTCAATTTGTCTTCGAATCTTCTGTAACTCTTTCTCCACGACTTCGTCTCGGAACTGATCAATCCTGAAGTTGATTCCACAACCTCACTTGTTGAATTAACAACTACGTATAAGATCAAACGCCTTTTGAAACTATACGCTTGAATCTTCGGAATCCACCGAAGAGAACTCTCTCTTGAATTTAAAGTAACCAACACCTTGATGTATGTATTTTAGATCATGAGTGAAGAACTCTTCTCAAAACATCAAGGAAAACTCACCAAAACTTCAGAAGTACACCTCAAACAAAACCCTAGGACTCTTGAATAAGATCTAGGAAAAGTTAACCTAAAACAGACCCAACAAGCGAATATATAGAATCTGGGATCACACGGTCCGCTCGAGCGTGGGTCGTCCCGCTCGAGCGGGGACTTCAAATTCTTTGATTTCATACAGGCTTCACGCTCGAGTGGCAGTTTCCACGCTCGAGCGTCGAATCACACAATCCAGTATTTTTCAGGCGACTGTAGAGATGCTGAGAGCTTCCAATCCCCGCTCGAGCGTCACTTTCCCCGCTCGAGCGGGGAGACCAAAATTTGAAAAACTGGAAAACTAAAACCTGTAACAACCTTGGTTTTGATCCATGGATTTTGACAACAAAGGATCCTAACAATCTCCCCCTTTGTGAAATCCCGGACAAAACCATTCTAAAACAGATATCCTAACAAAATCACAAAAGAACTCAAACAATATTCCAAACTAATCTAAAAACAATGTTCCAACATAAAGCCAAATCAAAAAAAAACAACACCACCAACGACGATCCAAATCCATGCTTGTGAACAACTATCCTGAAAGAAAACAACCACACACAAAGCAACCAAAAATATGTGGAACTGGATTAGATGGATGAAATAAGAAATAACCAATGACAAGGCAACAAAAAATCATTCAAAACAAAAAAAAAAAAAAAAAACAATCCAACTGTACCAAAGAAGGATAAACATCAACTGTACCAAAATCATCCATCATCTAAAACATGTATTGTACCAAAATCATCCATCATCCAAAACATGTACCATGTATCACTCCCCCTTTTTGGCCGGGAGGGAACAAAAGTAAGAGAAACAAAACAAAATAACAAAGAACAAAGATCACGAAGCCGGAGGATGAGACTGCATCTGAAGCAAGGTCAAGATCTGAGCCAACTGGGATGAAGACTGTGCCACAGAATCCTCAATCCGCTGGGAAGAAGCCTCCAAGGCACTGAAACGAGCATCGGTAGTGGTCTCAAGATCTGTGAGTCTGGCCTCAAATATATCCATCCGCGCCTCAAGATGGTCAAACCGGGAACCAACAAAGCGCTCGAGGAACTGAAGCTGACCACGAACTGTACGAACTGGTGGGTGCTGCTCCCCCTCACCAAGATCTCCACCAGCAGCAACATCAAACTCGGCCTCCTCTGCCATGGCCTCAGCAGCACTGGGACCTGCACCAGATCTACCCGAACCAGAAGGAACCCCCCTAATGTGAGACTGACTCTGGGAGACAGTCTTTTTGGTAAACGGACGGGAAGGAGAAGCAAATTCGTCCTCATCAAAGGCAGGGACCTTCATTTTTGCTAAAAGGCGGTTAATGAGACAGCCATAGGGTAAGCCAAGATTACTGCGCTCAAAAGGAGCAACCATCTTTTGAATGATTAGAGCGGCAAGATTGATGGGACGGTTTTGGGCAATACACTGAAGAACAAAGCCTTGATCCTGGTTCATCTCAGAACAGTGGGTGGTAACTATGATATTGGCACACACAATTAAGTTGAGTAAACGAAATTGTGGAAGAAGTTCATTCTATTTGATCAAGGAACCAGAAGGCCAAGAACGAGGACAACCACAGAGAAACTGAGCAACCTCATCAAAATCACACGTAGGGCGCACTGGAAAAGGGTAAAAAATAGAAAATCTCTCACGAATCCCTAAAAGCTCGCGGATAAGGTCAGAGGTAACAGTGATTTCCTTGGACCTAACCCAGGTCTTAAAAGATGTTCCAATGTCATTAAGACCATCCATATTGCAATAAAATTCCCATACCCAAGTAAGATTTTGTGACCCAGAGAACAAAAGTACCTGATCCCCACCCAAAGAATCAAAGAAAGATCGGATAGAAACGGACTCAAAGGTGGAGGTTTGGACATTTCGTTCAAGATGGATGGAGTGGGAGGAGTAGGACTCGCTGTATAACTTGGATTTTTCAGCGGAGGGGAAGCGTTCAGTGTTATATGTAGGGCGAGAGGCTGTAGACTTACGTCTTTTGAAGGTGGACATGACTAAACAGGACAAACAACCCCTAACCCAATACAACCAAAAACCAACAAGGACAAGAAAAACATTAGTAACACAGTGATATAGCAACATGAGGCAATAACAGAAACCAAGAATGCAAAAATGTATGCAGCATGGTGAGGGACTTATAAAAAAAATCAAAGAACACAAGATACTAGAGGTAGACTAAAATCCCCAATTTCAAAAGCAATCAAACACTTAGCAAAGTGCCCAAAATACTAACCCTAGATGCAAGACGTGGACAGTACAGCATTACTAACTAATCAAGAGCAACAATGAGGGACCTTCAACAAGATGAATAAAAAAAAACTCAACAGACCCATCGACATATTGAAAACCAACTCAAGAAAAAAAAATGAAGAAATCAAAAAAAAAACAGAGAGCCGACAAGAGCAAAGGAGAAGGAGAGAAGAGACAAACCTGAGATGTGAAAACTCACGAAGAACGCCAAGGAGACACCACCGAAGAGCAGAGGACGGGAAGCGCAACCAAAGAAAACCTAAGAGAGAGAGAGAGCACAAAGGAAAAAATGAACTGAAAGGAAGAAGGAGGGAAACATATACAAAACCAGTCCGCTCGAGCGTGATATTTGCCTCTCGAGCGTGAGACAAAACACGCAGAGACCAGCTCGAGCGGGAACACAGACGCTCGAGCTCCAATTCACCCCTCTCAGAACTGTAAGGCAGAGAGTAAACTACTGGAAGGCTCAAAACTACGCTCGAGCGTCAAAACAGCCGCTCGAGTGAGAATTTTTTTTTTTTTTTTTTAAATAAAAACAAAATACTCAATAACTAGAAGTGAGACCTGAAACAAAAGTAGATGAGCACATTCAGCCAGAATTGAATACTAAGATGAGATAATTCGTAATTCATAAAGTCTGGAAACTTGCAGTTGTAAAAAAATGACACTGAACATCATGAGCAAAGCAGATAAAATATAATCAGTGATCATAAGCTACATGAGAATGTACAACTCAAAAACCAATATGAGAGCTCACATAAAAAGTGTGTGTGTGTAATCCATGAGAGGTCACTGAGCTAGAGTTAATCCTAGTAGTGATCGGATGGCTGGACCTCCATCAAGAGTAACTCAACAATACAGAGAAAAGTCAAACCACTAGGAATCACGGGGTATTTGTTGACTAAAAGCGGAGGCTCCCCCTCAATCAACGAGTCCCATTTTTTTTTTTTATTATTATTATTTTTTGTGTGGGCACTCACTGGTGGCTTTCACTCTCAAGAGTATGGAAACCAAACCAGAGAAGAATGAAATCATAAAGGATGGCCTGCTTGGTGCCTCTGAGGTAGCCTTTTCCTAATGCCCGGACTCAAGGAACTGAGGGAGAAACCGTGGAAGTGAAAACAGATGGTAGATGGTTAAGAGACTCAACATCACCCATGATATGCTAGTATCGGTCAATTCCACTGTAAAAGTACAAGAAACACTGTTAGTGGTCCATAGAGAACTTTGATCACATGTGCGGAAACCCCTGCAACAATTAATCTCAAGGATGTGTACAGAATGAGATCATGAGGTTAATGAGCATGGGCATTCAAAATGAGCTATGACCAATGAACAATGAGATCTTGTAAGCAGCATGAGTAGTGTACAAAAAAAAAAATTTGGATGCAAGTAAAACAGATATCAATGATAATGGGATTATCACATCCAAGCATTCATAAGGAAAAAACATTTACACCTACTCAAGAAACAAGTAACACTCTAGTGATCGAGCATGACACCCAAGGTCTTTCTAAGGAACTCAAACCGAAGAAGATCAAGAGGTTTTGTAAAAATATCAGTTTTTTGATGCTCAGTGGGAATGTGCTCAAGAACAACAAGGCCCTCTTCCACTAACTTTCGAATAAAATGATGACGAATGTCAATGTGTTTGGTGCGAGAGTGTTGGACAGGATTTTTTGAAATGTTTACGGCACTTGTGTTATCACAGAAAAGAGTAAGAGTGTTCTGTTCTATCCCATAATCATGAAGCATTTGCTTCATCCACAACATTTGAGCACAACAACTCCCTGCAGCAATGTACTCAGCCTCAACAGTCGAAAGAGAGATGGTATTTTGCTTTTTACTATGCCAGGAAACCAGATTATTCCCAAGGTAAAAACACCCCCCGGATGTACTTTTCCTATCATCAGCACACCCTGCCCAGTCGGCATCAGAAAAACTAGTAATCTCAGCTGTAGTATCAGTAGAAAACCAAACCCCATACCCCAATGTCCCATTTAACATATTTAATGATGTGTTTGACAGCAAGAAGATGAGACTCTTTAGGACTAGCTTGGTAATGGGCACAAACGCCTACACTGAAAGCAATATCAGGACGACTGGCTGTGAGGTACAAAAGACTTCCTATCATACTCCTATAAAGGGTAGGATCAACATCAATACCAGAGGAATCTTTGGAGAGGTGAAGACTGGTGCTCATGGGAGTGCGTGCATGTTTGGCAGACTCAAGACCAAACTTAGACACAAGATTTTTCGTATATTTAGACTGAGACACAAATATACCTGAAGGAGACTGTTTAATTTGAAGACCCAAAAAATAAGACAATTCTCCCATCATGCTCATCTCAAACTCATGTGTCATGCAATCCGAAAAATATTTCACAAGATGTTCAGCAGTGGATCCAAACACAATATCATCAACATAAATCTGAGCAACAAGAATATGAGACTTAGTATGTTTCACAAATAAAGTCTTATCCACACTACCCCTTTGAAAATCATTATCAAGAAGAAATGTAGTGAGTCTATCATACCAAGCTCGAGGGGCTTGTTTCAATCCATACAAAGCCTTGTCTAACTTGTAGACATGATTAGGACATTTAGGGTCCTCAAACCCTTTTGGTTGCTCAACATATGCCTCTTCTTTCAAGTACCCATTCAGAAAGGCACTTTTCATATCCATTTGAAACAATTTAAAGCCAAGAAAACATGCAACACCAAGTAAAATACGAATAGATTCGAGACGTGCAACTGGGGCAAACGTCTCATCATAGTCAACACCCTCTACTTGTGTGTAGCCTTGAGCAACCAACCTAGCTTTGTTCCTAACAACTGTACCATTCTCATCAGATTTATTTTTAAAGATCCACTTGGTACCTATCACATTCATGTCTCTAGGTCTGGGAACTAGAGTCCAAACTTTGTTACGTTCAAATTGACATAATTCTTCATGCATAGCATTGACCCAACTATCATCAAGCAAGGCTTCTCTAAAATTCTTAGGTTCAATTAATGAAACATAACACATATGTGATACCTCATCCCGAATCTGTCTTCGGGTTTTCATTTGATCCGAGACACTTCCAATCACCTGTTGAGCTGGATGGTTCAGTTTCACCCTTGCTGATGGTTTTAGCTCAGGACTTGCGGTGATAGAAGCAACAGGAGTGATATCCTTTTGTGCACTCTTTGGACTTGCACTTACCTGTGAGGATGGAGCTGTATCAATTTCTTGTGATTGGTCCGCAGATTCTCCTTGATTTTGTGGTTCAGTATCCAAGATTGGAGATTCATCATTGTCATCCTCATTTGTTGCTGGAGTAGGTGCACCTGTGTCATCTATAACCACATTGATAGATTCCATTAAAGATGAAGTTCGCAGGTTATAGACTCTAAAAGCCCTACTAGTGGTTGAATACCCTAGAAAAATACCTTCATCGCTTCGGGAGTCAAATTTGCCCAAAGGCTCTCTATCTTTGAAGATGTAGCACTTACTCCCAAAAGTTTTGAAGTATTTTACATTAGGTTTCAAGCCCTTCCACAATTCATATGGAGTTTGTAAAGTGCCGAGCCTTAAATACACGCGATTTATGACATAAACAACAGTATTTATGGCTTCGGCCCAAAATTTTGGAGGAAGTTTCTTACTAAGGAGCATGACCCTAGCCATTTCTTGAACAACCCTGTTCTTCCTCTCAACAACTCCATTTTGTTGTGGAGTAATGGGTGCAGAAAATTCATGCTTAATTCCATGTATATCACAAAAATTCAAAAACGAACTATTTTCAAACTCACGACCATAATCGGTTCGGATTCTTATGATACGATCAATGGAAATACCTTGTTCATTTTGGATTTTAAGGACTAAGGCCTGGAAAGCATCAAACGTATCATATTTTTCCTTTAAAAAATTTACCCATGAAAATCGAGTAAAATCATCAACAGTTAAAAAAATGTATCTTTTACCTCCGATGCTTTCAGTGCGAGTAGGACCCATTAAATCCATGTGAACCAATTCGAGAGGACGTTTGGTTGTAAAGCTGATCATCTTTTGATAAGGGCACAGGTTTGCTTTCCAAGTTGACATGGTCCACACACATGGCTCAAATTCTTACCCAATTTAGGTACTCCTCTCACAAGCTCTTTGTTGGCTATCTTAGTTAGGTCTTTGAAATTCATGTGACCTAATCTTTGATGCCACAAGTCAATGTTACTAATGATGGCAGAGTGACAAGTGAGATCATTAGTAGTAACAATCCCATAGCAGTTATCAGATGTGCAAACCCCATGTAAGACAGTATTTCCCTTTTTATCCAAAATTTCACATTTATTTTTCGAAAACAACACTTCATGATGGGAATCACACATTTGACTAATGCTCAAAAGATTTGCTTTAAGACCATCAACAAGAAGAACATTTTCGAGCTTAGGAAGACCAACAACACTTATAGAGCCCTTACCAATGACTCTAGAAGTGCCGCCATCTCCAAAAGTAACAATTCCTCCTTCATATTTTTCAAGGGAGGTGAAGTAAGATTTGTTACCGGACATATGACGAGAGCACCCACTATCAAGATACCACATGTGTGAATCACATGCTTTTGGAGCAGTGTGAACAACTAAACAAGTCAAATCATCTTTTCTCACCCAAATCTTTTTAGTCTTGGTATTCTGCCTAGACATGTAAGGTTGTCTCCTAGCCCAAAAAGTATTTGAATTTCTACCCTTTTGAGACACCTTACCAAACAATTCATAGCAATAAGGACGAATGTGGCCATACCTACCACAGTGATGACAAATAAAAACCGGTTTTACCTCCTTTTTGTTGATCTTACCAGCTTTAGGTGGATGAAGAGAGAGATCAGCCTGGTCTACCTTCAATTTTCCCTTTGATTGAGTCTTCTTGTCATGTGAAGTAGAGGCCTGTCCCTTGTGAGCTGTTGCACCATAGCCTAACCCGCTTTTGTCGCAACCCATTTGTTGAGACCCAAGGATGTCTTCTAAAGATTTGGAACCTTTGTTCCACATGGCAATAGTGGCTCTAGCAACACGGAGCTCTTCATTTTTTTGACAGACTATCTCTTCCAATCTGGCTTGTGGCAGCTCAAGACTTTCAAGCTTTTCTTCATATGTGGAATACACCTTCAGAAGTTCATTCCTTTCGGTTTCACAGGATAGTAGTTTTCCACATAAGTCTTGCCTGTCACTCGAGATCTTGACGATATTTTGCTTTGCTGCTACAAGTTCTCCTTTCAGCCTGACATTCTCACTCTCACATGTTTTGAGCTTGAGAGAGAGTTTGTCGTTGGTTTTGGATAAATTCAAAGACTCCTCGTATAGCTTTTCGTAAGCTTATTGTAGTTCATCGCCATTGATCTCATCATTGTCATCAGATGTTTCATCATCCTCTTTTTGCTCTTCATTCTCCTTTGCCTCATCCAGTCTAGCAACTAAGACAGGAAGGTTGCTGGATGGTAGTGAAGGTGAATTTCCTCTTTCATGGAATTGGCTTAAAATTTCCCATGCCTCTTTAGCCTTTGTGCAATGAACAACCCGTTGCTGTTCTTCAGTAGAAATTGCTCCACGAATAGTGATCAGGGCTCTCTGATTGCTCGGATTGTCAGCCCTGTCTGTATCTTCTTCAATGGCCTGCCAGCCTTCTGGATCAAAAGCTCTCAGAAAAGCCCTCATTCTGATTTTCCAAAACAGGTAGTTACTCCCATCAAAGGTAGGAGCATGATGCAGGTTCTGACCACGAGCTAACTTTGCCGACTTTGGAAGAGTTTGAGTGAAAGTGGACCAAAATGCCATGAAAGCACTATCCCCGTCTTCTCCAGATTCAGGTTCTTCGGGATCCCAGATTCTATATATTCGCTTGTTGGGTCTGTTTTAGGTTAACTTTTCCTAGATCTTATTCAAGAGTCCTAGGGTTTTGTTTGAGGTGTACTTCTGAAGTTTTGGTGAGTTTTCCTTGATGTTTTGAGAAGAGTTCTTCACTCATGATCTAAAATACATACATCAAGGTGTTGGTTACTTTAAATTCAAGAGAGAGTTCTCTTCGGTGGATTCCGAAGATTCAAGCATATAGTTTCAAAAGGCGTTTGATCTTATACATAGTTGTTAATTCAACAAGTGAGGTTGTGGAATCAACTTCAGGATTGATCAGTTCTGAGACGAAGTCGTGGAGAAAGAGTTACAGAAGATTCGAAGACAAATTGACTGAGTTGGGTAATTTGTATGTTATCTTTGTAATCTTTTTTACATCAGTAGTGGATTGATTAGTGGCGTTTCGCCCGTGGTTTTTTAATCACAGTTGGAGGTGTCCAATTGTGGTTTTTTCCACGTTAAAATCGTTTGTGTCGTTTTATTATTTATTCTGAAAAACAAACAATCTAAATCACTCTCGTAAGTGCTTGTTGATTTAAATTGTGTGTTTTGGATTTTTGGGATTTGGAATATTTGAATCTTGATCTAATCACGAATCACTTAGGATTTTCAATTGGTATCAATTTTGCATTTTGCCCCTGCCTGCGGGCACATCTGTGTTATCTCGTCTGTTTGTCTAAGTCTTCGACCTTGTCAAAAATGGGTCGTCTCTAGACTTTGACATTCACTCCCGTCGCGTGTGACTTTCGAGTTCTGTCAAAGAGGGGCAACTGTGGACACCCCATTTTTTACCGACCTTAAGACTCAGACGTCACCAGTTGAGCGCCCGGTGATGTTGCATATTGTGCTCGTTCTGAGGTTTCAGAGTCTCGGTTGCGAGCCTTGCCTCCGGACTTCGGGGCTTTTTTTTGTGCCTTGCCTCTGTTTGCGAACCGGGTCCTATTTTCTCCGTTTTCTCTTCCCTATGGGAGGGAGAGGTCTCGTAGACCATCTCTCAGTGGCCATAGGCTACGTTTCGTGGTCGTAGGCCATTTTTCTCGTTTGAAGCCCAGTTTTCGATTTTCGGAGCCGTCGGCCGTGTGCCTCGGTTCGGGACCGCATAACTACCTCCGTTTGCTTCGGTTTTTTGGACACACCTTATTTCCTCCCTTTAGAGGGACACTTTGGCCCGGGAGACCACCTTCGTGGTCATACGCCACTTCCGGTGCCTAACAGCCTGTTTTCGGGGCACAAAACCGCGCGTTTTGGCCCCCGAACCTTCGTTTTGCATCCGTTTTGGTCCATTTTTTGTAGAGACCCTATTTTCACTGTTAGGGAGGGGGTAGTATGGTGGCCGGCCACCTTTTCCCCTGAAAAGTCAGTTTTCTCATTTTCTCTCTCCAAAAGCCGGTTTTTCTGACAAAAAGTTGGTTTTTCTCACTTTTAAGCCACAATTTCTGGCCTCCCACCACACCATTATGATCTACTCATCTGGGAGGCCACCAATATGGTAGGCTGACCAATTTTCTCTTCTTGACCCTTTTGAACCTTGCTTAAAAGCTAGTTTTTCTCTCTCTTGGGTCACTTTTTCTGGTTTTTCTCTACACAGTTGTATTCTACTCATCTGAGAGGCCACCTTTCTGGGTAGGCCGACCAGCAATTTTTGTGGACCCTTTTAACTCCTGGTCGGCCGACTAGGGGGAGTGGCCGGCTGGCCACTTGAACTGGCCAGCCTGCTTCTTGCTTTTTGCTTTTTCTGAGTGTAGTCCAGCTGTACCAGCTGGAGGCCATTTGGTGCATCCTCTATACACGTGTATGGAGGATACTTGGGGACCTTTTTGGATATTTTGGAGCCTATCCTCTATAAAGGAGAGGCTTGGCTTCATATCAGCAGGTTGAGCAATTTTGGTGAAGGCATATAACCTCCCTCCTCCATTGTCACCATTCCAAGCTCTAAAACCCTAATTTTCTTGGTCCATTTGCACTACAACCCTTAGCACCACACCTCCACCATCCATTCTATCACCTTGGAAGTCATTTGCAGAGGTTGAAAGCTTACCAACTTGGTTCAAAAGCTGCTGGAGGTCGGCTCTTCAAGGGTAAGTGTCCATTTCCCTTAAACTTGCATTTTTTTGCTTCATTACTTAGCTTCACTTGAAAGTATTTCTGGGCTTTGTCATAAACTAGAAAGTGTCATATTTTGAGCTCCTCTTCAACTTTGTTTAAAGGGACTTTGCTGTTTGAGGTCATCTACTCCCCCTTACCCTCTATCTCTCTTTTAGGGCTATTTTTGCATCATACTTTAGCCTTACTTGTGAACATTTTTGAGATTTGTTATAAACTCAAAAAAGCCTTGTTTTGACCTCCTCTTTAATTTTTCTTAGGTCACTTTTCTGTTTGAAGTCATCTCCTTCTTTGCATGCTTCATTCCTTCATATTTAGGGCTATACATTAGAGCATTTGCATTGGACTTGTTTTGGCCTCTTAGCCACTGAAATCCAAGGAATTTTCAGTGGCTTTGATGAGGTTTTGAGCTTTGAAATCATAGAGGGGTGACCCTCTCACCCCTCATTTTCTTTTAGCATCATTGTCTTTCCAAGGGGCTCTATTTTGCATGCATTGAAGTCACTTTTTGGGCCCAATTTTGTGGGTTTTACGGTTTGCCTTAGGTCTGTCCGGGGCCCTTTTGATCATATTTTATGTCTATAGTGCATGTGTATAACAATTCCATTCAAGGCCTTTTCAGGGGGGCCTTTCATCGTATGCTTCCTTGACTGATTTCAGGGCCAATTTTGTGACTTTTAGAGCTGTCATAACTCATTTCCAGAGTTGGTTTGGTCATGCTAAGTGTCTATCTTATATGTGCTTAACAACCCCTTGAATGGCCTTCCAAAGAAGCTCCTCATTTTTACATGCATTGGCTGCATTTCAGTGATTATTTGGGCATATTTTGGCATGTTTTATTCACTGTTTTTGGCTGGTTTGATGAGTTCTCATTCGCTTCATATACATGCAGTGTAAACCATGCTTGCTAGCCAATGTTGCATGCTATTTTAGTCCATCATGTTAGCATCTTTTGGCCATGCCTTAAACTAGAAATGTGCATGTTTTGGGACTGCCTTGGCTCTGTCTTCTGACTTCATGATCAAATAATGCTTGCTTTGTATACTTGTGGTTCAATGCATTGGACTAGTTTTGAGTTTCGGGGCTTATTCCATGCATCGGGTGCCATATTTCTATGTTTCGGGATCATTTAGCATCATGTTTTAGTGCTGAAAATTACATGTTCATAGGCCATCTTTCATCCCTTGCCATGTTTAGGTAGAGTGGCATTTAATGCCTTAGGTTCGGTCCTCGGTATGCGTGCATGTGTGCACGCATTTCGGTTGTCTCTTTTCCATCTAATGGCTACTGATGTGAGTGTAGCTGAGGTCCACTCATGTTGGTATAAGTCCATTATATATTGTGTATGCCATTTCATAGCATTGCGTATGCTAGGTTGTATATTAGAGCATTGTGTATGTCATGTTGCGTCGTGCATTGTGTATGCCATTTCATAGCATTGCGTATGCTAGGTTGTATGTTAGTCGCATTGTGTATGCCATCTCATTTGCATTGTGTTTGGGATAGGAGTTAGCCCAAGCATGGGAAACGAGGGACGTTTCGTACTCCGAGTGACGAAACATGTCTCAATTCCCGGTCGCCGACACTCCGGATTACCCATGATGGAGTTTAGGCCTTGTTGTGTTTTCATGTACATTTATTTCATATCGAGTCGTGCAATTCGACTCCTCAGCCATCATGCATCGATATGCGTGATTGGTGGCACAAGGATCGAGGACTACACTCCCCGAAGAGTAGTCATGCATACATATGTAAAAATACTTTGCCATGCCCTTTTGTTGCTCTCTATTGCAGTAAATCAGAAATCAGCGGCTTTCTGGAGCTTTGCACAATAATTTGAGAAAAATTGCAAACAGAGGCAAACCGGGGCATCGCAATGGATTTTCGCGCAAGGCAACTCAAGCGTACATCATTCATCATTCGGAATAAGAGCTGAGGTAGTCCGTGGATTTGCGTGCTAATTTATCTGCTTTCCTAGATTAATCTGTTAATTAATTAGGATTTTTGTATTTATTCAGACTGTACTATTTATTCGGACTGTATATTATTTATTCGGACCCTCCGAGCAAGGGCAATGTTGTAATAAGTGTGCGTGCATGTGATGTATGTCGTCTAACCCCACGTCTTTCTCCCTTTTATTTACCATCTTATGATGGTTAGATTAGGGTATGTTTCAATTAGCATACAGCATGATAGCATGTTTGCATTCATTCATCTGTATTGCATGTACCGTGCTCGGCGCATCATACTAACTGCATTTGTATTTCAAATTCCAAATTGAATATGTGCTAGCTGTAGCATCATCATATGCCATGTTTAGAATAGCCGAGCCTATCTTAGTTGCATTTTGCATGTGTTGCATTAGGCATTCCTGTATAGTTAGGATCATGCATGGATTTCTAACATAGCTTCTGTTTTGGCTTGGAGTACTCGGTAAGTACTTATGCTTTAGCATCCTTGCATGTGTGTGAGCGACTGCCATGATAGCATGCTTACCATGAGGCTAATTGCTTATGTGATATAACTGCCTGAGTGCCTGTGGGTGAAAGTTGGGTTATTTGGATTGGAACAATTCATCAAATTGTGAGTTTTAAGCGCACTAGATAGTGGCAAATCATCATGTTTTCTAAGCCCACCTGAGAGTGGCAAATCCGCATTTTAGCCTACTTGTGAGTAGCAAACCGTTTTCAAATAAACAAACATGAAATGTTTCGTTCCAATTCAGGTGATCCAGTCTATACTTGTATGCTGTGCGCATCACATAGTAAATCTAGGCTAATAATCGGAATAAGAACGCATAATGTTTTCAAAACTAGATATCATGGTTAGTAGAGGCCGATCTTTGATCGGGCGAGCGGGGGTGCTCACGAAGTGACCTTCCCTAATCGTACCCAAGTTCCCGAGCCGAAGCAACTTTAGTGATGACGGACACGTGGCCTTAGGCAACGAGTCAGGGTTTCCTAAATTTTCCAAAATAAAATATTTAGGTGGCGACTCTGTATCTGGCAAAGCAGTCCATGTTTGGTACTCCTTTCAAAAAATCTGTTTTCAAAAATGATTTGCCGGATTTGGACTCTTTGATGATTCATCGGTCTTGCATTGCACTCTGCGAAATTAGATACAGGACCGTGACATTGAGTCCTGAACTGTAGTGAGCCCAATGAACAAAACGGGGGGCATTTCCCTCCCGGGACGTTTGGGGACGTCTACACCACGCAAATTCATGGAGATGGTGATGAACTTTTTTATCTGGTTAATTTGAAGAACTAGGATTGATCTTGTTGATATCTTCGGCCTTTTGAATGGAGGAAGCTACAAATTTCGCCATCTTCTCCTTCACAGTTGTCTTCGGGGGTGGAATCAAGCTAGTTCGTTGTTAGCTCTTAGCTCCAGCCCTTCCATTGCTCTTACCCTTGTCTGCCATCTTTCTCAGCTCTCTCTCTCTTTCTCTCTCTCTATATATATATATATGAATTGTGTGTTGTGTGTTGTTGTGCTTTCTCAAGAGGGAAACATGGGGGCATTTATGGGTGGGAATTTTTGCTTTTGTTTTTTTGTTTTTTTGGTGTTAACACGAAGTAGGAACAGCCATACGAGGATGTGTGTGTGTGTGTGTGTGTGTGTGTGTTGGGGGTGGGGGGTGGTGGTGGTGGTGGTGGGGGGCATCGGGATTCTCGGCTGCATATGACCTTGTAGAGAATCCTGTCTCTGATTGTGTGGCCAAGGACACCTTTGTATCTGGGAAAGCACTATAATAAATTAAAATTGAGAATTACTATTTAAATTAAAAAATTAAATTCATTTTTAGACCAATCAAGTGACATGTTATTAAAATATTTAAGTTAACTATTTCTCTTATTTATCATCTAATTATCAGCTAATTATTCTATTGACACATCACTTAGTTTAAAAATTAATCTACAAAATGGAGTTATATAGTGTTATATTTCATTAAAATTTTGGAAAAATTATTTATAAGTCCTATTAGGGAGACTTATGTTACATATGGTCCTACTAAAAAATTTATGTTCTCATAAGTCTTGTGGGAAGTTTGTTGACACATTTACCCTCAATATTAGTTGTTAATATCATAAATAATAGTAAAACCATATATAGTAAATTGAATGTTACAATAGATCATATTCATATAAACGTAACGTAACGTGACACCTATACGTAACGTGACACCTACATAAACGTAACGTGACACCTATGATCTATGGTAACATGCAATTTCCATGTTACCATAGATCATATCTACATAAACGTAACGTAACGTGACACCTACATAAACGTAATGTGACACCTATGATTTATGGCAACATCCAATTTTCTATATAGGAAATTGAATGTTACCATAGATTATATCTATATAAACATAACGTAACGTGACACCTACATAAATGTAACGTGACACCTATGATCTATGGCATCATTCAATATTGAATGTTGCCATAGATCATATTTATATGAAACGTAACGTGACACCAACATAAACCGGTAACATTTTCACATTCAATTTAAAAAAATAAAAACTCATTAAGTTTGTGAAACATAACGTGACACGTTATGTTACGTTTATGTAGGTGTCACATTACGTTACGTTTATATAGGTGTCACGTTACGTTACGTTTATATAGGATCTTGTGAAATACATTCCTATCTAAATAGGACTTGAGACTCTATAAGAAATTACACAGGACTTAGCCTACCATAAGTGTCTGAAAAATAACTTATAAAAAAGTCTCCCTAAAATTTTAGAGTAAAAAAATTGAGGTCAAAAATAATAAAAGTGGTTGTATTATATTTTTAGCGGCAAAATTGGATACTTGGTGATGAATTTCTATTATTTTGGATCAAAATTTGTCTCAAAAAATAAGAGAAGCTCTTTTCCCACTCCATTTTACTCCAAATGCACTCTCCTCTTTGTCCTTGTTATATATAATTACATTAATACACTTTCACACAAAATAAACTTCCTGAAAAAACTAAAATTTCAAGGATATTAATGTAACTATGTATAATAAGGACAAAAAAAGAAATGAATTTGAAGTAAAGTGGAGTGAGAATAACAGCTATCAAAAACAAAGATCAAATTATTTTGTCTATAAAAATATATTTATTAGCAATATTTTAAAATTTTTGTTCTTAGAATAGCAACTCCAACGATAGAAATTTTTTGTCAAATATCTTTTATAACAAAATTTTTAATTTTAAAAGTAAAAAAATATAATCCATCAACTATTTATTTGTTACCGTGAAGAGTTAAGAAGTCTACCAACTGTCTATCGCGCGTGTCTTTTTTTTTGACAAGCCCAGTTGAAAAGCCCACCACAGTGTGTATTTGAAAGGCCCACCTCGCTCTGGTTGTGGGTGCGGTCCTCTTAATTGATTCAAAATTTTTGTAATTATAGGAGGCCCACAAGTCTTTTTTGAAAAATATTTATTCTATTTAATTCTAAAATTCTTTGGATAAATTCAAAAGTTCTGTGCATATTTTTCTTCTCTTCTTTCTATGTACATTGCTTCTTCTCTATATCTCTCTTTCTCTAATATTCGACGACCACTATGACCACGTCTTTCTTCTTTTTTTTTTCTTTCTAATCTATAGTCACCGATGACCATCATTGATTGAGATTCATCGGCAACCACTGAGTACCGACTCCTTACTTCACGCTCACCAACGGCAAAGGAGATGAGTTTTCGACGAAAAAGATGAGTAGATCTACTTAGATTTGATATAGATCTACATCAAATCTAAGTAGATCTACGCCAGATCCAGCTAGATCCAACAAAAAATAACTACTGGAGTATAAGCATCTCTCTATATTTATCTATTTCCTTCGATCTCTTAGTTTTTTTACTTTTTTTGTACACACTTCTATTTTCTTATTTTAATGGAAAAAAGTTTCAAGTTCTGACAAATTATTTTCGAGTTTTAGTTACAAGCGAAAAAAATTGTAAAATTTACAGTTTCAAATTTTTTTTTTTCATTGTTGTTATTTGTTATTGTTATTTTTTTTCTTCTTTTAGTTTATCAATATTTAACACATTTTGCTATGTTTTTTCATTCTAATTTCTCCATTTATACCTTTTTTTCGATAATATTTTAGACATTCTAGCGAGTCTCTGGCGATATTCTTGATGTCTAGCGAATGTTATAGACATTCTGGAGACTTCTTGTGACGTTTAGAACACTCTGACGATACTCCAATGACTTTCCAGTGATGTTAAACATTCCAACGAGTATTTAGTGACTATTTGACAGAAGTCTGACGATAGTGAGATGTACCTGTGTCTTTAAATTTAAAAAAAATAAAATAAAATAAAATAAAATTAGTAACAATTAAAAATATATAAGATTAATTGGTGCGAGGGTATTATTTTAAAATTAGATGGGTTTTAAATTTTGTGCATGAACCTCTCGGTACCCTTTATGACAATTATTTAAAAATGTTAGATTTAACACAATTAAAGTAATTTAGCACAACTTAAAGGGGTATTTTGGAAAGAGTAAATAGCCTAATAGTTTACACCAACATAGGTATAGACTCTATATAATACTAGTGGTGCGTTCTCCCGGAACGATTGAGTTGTTAAAATTATAAAATACAAATTTTGATTTGAATATGAATTTGAATAGTTACAGACATGTCAATTACAGGAGACAAATATGTGAAAATATTTTGCGTAAACTAAAAATCTTAACATTTACACCAAGAAAGTTGTTTATTTTATATATTAGTGTGTATATATATATTAGAGGTGGATACACAATATATTTGTATTATGACAAGTTATTGCAAGAAATTGAATTTTATAATATAGTAGTTATTTAATGCTTGGAAGCAGTGGGATGTAACGGTAGTTTAAAGCATATAAAGTGACAACTACTTAGCATTTTTTAAAAGAAAAAAAGCATAGAGACGGCGGGTCTCTATAATATGTAAATAATTGTAACTAATATTATTATAATAAATGGTGTTTTTGAAATCGTAAGGGGGGCGATCGCCCCCTTTTACCCCCCCTTGAGTCCATCCTTGAAAACAATTATGACATCAACGCAGTGTTTGGTTTATAGATAGTATAGATAAATAGATAAAATAACATAATATCTCACCACAAACATATAACTAAACTCAAGAAAATCACACCTTACGACCTTGTACATGAATTACTAATGTGTATTGTTAGACAAGTAGAACGGATTGGAAGGTCTAGTTTATATGATTTTTGGTCTATTTTAATTATTTGAACCATTTAGTTTTGTAGAGCACGCTAAGCAATTTATATATATATATATATATATATAATCAATGTGATCGGATATTGATAAGAACCTAATTAGATCACATTTCTCTTCTAAAAAAAATAAACGACCACATTCATACAAACTAGACATTCTAATCTAAGAAGTGGATTGGAGACAAATTTCATTTCAAAATTAATACAGAATGATGTGATAAATTTTGATTTTATCACTTTAAAATAAAAATTTCATCAAATTGGTTAATATTTTCACAAAAGTAACAACATATAACTAGAATTTTAATACAGAATTTTATATAAAATGATTTACCTTCTTATAATCATTTAATTTTCAATTAAAATATCTACCATTACTTTCATGATACGAAAATGAAATAAATGTGTTATCTATATAACTTCATGTTTGCAATTTTTTTCCGGAGAAGCCCACGAAGGCCCTGTGTGCACGTGTCAAAGGCCCAGTTATTTTTAATTTTATTGAGTGAAAAGCCCAGTTGAAAAGCCCACTCCTGTGGGTGGGGTGTAGTTGTGTGGGGTGTAGGGGATGTTCCATGGGATGTGGGTGTTTTAGTTGACTCAATTTTAAATAAGAAAAATGAAAATTTTATGGAATTCTTATATAGAATTAATAATGAGAATGTTATAGTTTTAAAATATAAATTATCTTAATCATTCTTTTTCTTTAACAGAATAGAATTAAAACTTTTTACGTCATTTTATATTAATTATATATATATATATATATTTACAATATTTAACTGAATATAAACAAATAACTTAATTCAAGAAAATGAAACCTTGGGTACCTTACCAACATCAATTTTTAATTTATAGTGTCAATTGAAAGTGTGACACATTGGTTAATGGTTTTTTATTATTATTTCTATTTTATTTTGAGTTAGAGCATCTCCAACCGTTCATTTCTTTTTCACCAAATCTGAATAAAAAATAGGTTGGTTTCTCAATTTGATACGGCTTCATCCAACGGTGAGCATCAAACCTATTGAACAAAATATATGCAGAATTGAGGGAAGGGTCGACCGGCCGGTCGACCGGTAAGACTAATTTTTTTTTTTTTTAACTTGTTTGAACCTTTCGACCTGTTTGAAACTACCTATTTGAAAGGGAACCGGTCGATCAGTTGGTCAACCGGCCGGACATCCGACTGGTTGACCGATTGGTCTCCCCCAACGGTAAAGCACAGTAAAATAGTGAAGTCTGGAGCCTGTTCTCACTTTGATGAATTTTTTGTTCCATTCTCATTTTGATACCAATTTGCTGAAACCATTGGAGTTCCAAAAAGTGACTTTTTCACTAAATTTTAAATCTGATACAAGATTTAATGAACCGTTAGAGATGGCCTTAATGCACCTTCATGGCAACCAACATGGAATATGCAAAGAGAAAAATTGGATACTTACCTCATGGCCTTTTATTTTTGGAAAACATGAAGGAGATTATTTTTTCATATGATTACCCTGCACACACACACAAAAAAATATAAATAAATAAATAAAATAAAATAAAATAATAATAATAACAATAATAATAAATAAAGGAGAGAGAAAAATAAAATATAAAAATGAATAGTTTATTTTTAAAAATATGCTTAGTCATTTTTATTTTATTTTTTTTGAGACAAACATAATAAATTAAAAAAGTTAGATTATCAAATAGATTTAATTTTTTTCATGAATGATTTACAAATGAACTGTTCAAATAATTAAAACGGGACTCGTTGTGGGCCCTACAAGCCCAAATAAGACGGTCAAATTCAAAATTTGAGAGAAGTCTTAATGCTTAAAAAATTATTTTTCTTACCATTTTTTTTTTTTTATCTTCTTAATCATCCAAACAAGTGATAAGAGATTTCTATTAGAGTATTATTTTTGTTTGATCAACAAAGATAAATTTTTTGATTTAAGACAAACACATTATACAATGAAAATGGGTGCAAATCTTTAAATTTTTGAACAATTTGATAAATTCAAAATATATATATATATATATATATATGTATCTATTAACAGTTGTTGAATGTGACAGCTACTAAAGGTGGAGGACATTTGTAGGGACATATTTTGTGAATGATAGCACGTGGCCAAGGTGACACAGAAATGTCAGCTGAGGTGCCACGTGACCTGATCCTGATACCGAGGTGATCTCGGTTAGGCCGAGGTTACCTGCGGAGATGCCGGAATCCGAGATGAGCAGATAAGGGGTAGAAGTCCTAGAGCAGGGGAGGATCTCAGTCTGGAATAGGATAAGGCTCAAGAAGAATTTATCTCTATCTAGGTGAAGGTCCAGGATGAGCATTGAGCTTGAGTCCACTAAGGTGAAGCTTCTACGGGGATCAGGTCAATGCTAGCTATAAAAGCAAGGCACCCTCGTGGGTCTGAGGTAAGTCTTTTCTTGTGAGTTTAAGCATAATTTGCTATCTTTGAGAGATATTGATTACTGACTTGATTGTCAGAGTGCCCCCGGGTGGGCGAACCACTGTTGGATTCTTATCTTACTGTGACAAGCTGTTTGGGCTTAATCTATTCTGTCGGTGCTCTCCAGTTGAGTACCCTGTTTGGTTGTATGGTCAAAAATCAACACCCACAATTTCGCGCCGTTTGTAGGAATGTAAGGAGAATAAATAGCCAACAACGGGCAGAAAGAAAAGATCAAGGACGACATCCCTAGTGGGAGTGGTAAGTATGTTGATTCAAACATGGAGGAAGAAAACCATAACGAAGGAACACGGGATCAGAATCCCGGAGAGAAAGATGTTGGCCAAGAGGGTGACATGCCGAAGAAAGCAGGTCGAAATGAGTATTACAACGAAAGTAACCTCCAGGTATGGAAAGATAGATGCCTGAGGAGGGACAGCGAGATGAAGGGAAAGCCAAACAAGTTGGCAGACCTGTAATCGGTTATCAACTTCATGATACAGAACAACATCATGCAGCCACCATTTCCATTGAAGGGCACGCCAATTCCAACGGCCAAGAATGACACCCATAAAGGGGACAGAAAGTAATTCCTGTAGTCCCTCAGCGTGACAAAGTGAAGGAACGCTCACATCGGCCTTCACAGGATACCGAGCGAGCAGAGTCAATAAGAGGAAAGTCTTAGAGGACGCCTCATACCAAGGTAATTTATGCTAAGGAACATCGGTATGTTCAAGGGAAGGAACTTTGTTTTGACACGGTGAATGAAGAGAAGTCCAAGAGGATGCATAACAACACTGGGAGCAGCAAACCAAAAAGGCTGAAATTCGTTGACAGCCGAGCTCCTAGTCGAACTCAGGAAGATTTGAGGGACTACCTACAGAGGAAGCGGCAGAATGCCGAGGTCATATCACCCGTCAAACTGAGAACGCCGTTCTCAGTAGAGTTAGATTGGTTTGATGCCCCCAAAAGGTTCCATATGTCGAAGTTCTAGATATATGACGGTAAGTTCGATCCGAACTTTCATTCCGGCTTGTATTTGAATTCAATGGCCATGTATACCGGGAACGAACCGTTGTTGTGCAGGGTGTTCCCCTCATCCTTTGGGGAAATTGCATCGAATTGGTTTCACAAGTTACCAAAAGGAACTGTGAAGAGTTGGGAAAGCCTAGCTGAGATGTTCGTGGCTAGGTTTGTCATGAACAAGTTGCAACCATTAAGGGTAGACTTCCTAGTGGCTTTGAAAATTCGCGAGGGTGAAAGCTTAGGGCTTATGCCAAAAAGTATTAAGAGGTGTTCAACCGAATACCAGGATGTAACCAAAAGTTGGCGGTCATGTCTTTTAAGAATAGCCTGGAAGATGACTGCATGCTTCGGAAGTCGCTGGCAAAGACTCTGCCAAAAAGAATAGAGGAGCTCATGACAAGGATCGAGAAATATGCCAGAGTAGAAGAGGATGCGCCGGGAACAAAGGCACTGAAGTAGGAAAAGATAAACGGCTCGCCGAAACGAGGCCGAGGTAATACTGGATTTAATAGGCGAGAGACAGGGCTGAGGGCTGCACAGGCAGTCACCACTGTGTTTCGGATCCCGATTTATAAAGTTCTAGAAAGGATCAAGAACCAGCCGTATTATAGAGCGCTGGAGAGGATTCTTGGCGAATTTATAAGGAGAAGTCTTGGGAAGTGTTGTGCTTACCACAATGAGGATAGGAACTTGACTCAAGGGTGCAGAGCCCTAAAGGCGCATTTGGAAAATCTGGTTAGATAGGGTCACTTGAGAGAACTAGTAGATAAGGCCAAAACGAGGAAAGAGCAGGCAAGACTGCCCCAGGCACCTGTAGCACCACTTTCGCCACAACCACAGCAAGTAGAACCTCGGGTGATCAATGTGATCCACTCGAAGGTTAATGAGAATGATATACGAGGAGAAACCCAGAAGGTAAAACACTTACAGTATGTGTGTCAGGTCCAGCCAAAGAGGCCTAGGACAAACGAGTACTAGGGACCGATGGTGTCCTTTACTGAGGCAGACCTAAACATGGTACAGCATCCCCACAACGATGCTCTGGTGGTGACCCTCACGATTGGAGAATACTAGGTAAGGCGCATTTTGATCAACCAATGCAGCTCTTGTGGCATCATGTATGTCAGGTGTTACAAGGAGCTTGGCCTTCATCACGATGATTTGGAGTAGCCCAACAGCCCAATGGTCAGGTTCAATGGAACGCCGACATGGCCTCTAGGAGCAATGAATTTGGAGGTTCAGGCGAGCACCAGGAAAGTAAGCACAGAGTTTACAGTAATTGACACCCCCTCCCCTTACCATGTTATCTTGGAAAGGCCATGGTTGTACGCAATGAGGGATATTCCCTTAACACTGCACCAGTTGTTACGATTCCCAACGTAGCACGGAATTGAAGAGGTTAGAGGGGATCAGGTGCAGGCAAAAAATTGCTCCACAGCAACAATGAAATCCGCCTACAACGTGCGAGTCACAGAAACAACAAAAATTGAAGACGAGGACATGGAAGTTATAGATGATGTCGGCAAAGAACTAGCCAAGAAGAGTGAGGAAGCCATGAAGAAAATTCTGGTCCAATAAGGGAATGAAGAGCACTTCTTCGTTCTCAGCTCAAGCTTGGCCGAGGATGAGGAAAGGAAGCTGGAAGCTTTTTTACGGGCCAACATAGAAGTATTTGCCTAGACTCCATATGACATACCAGGCATTGACCCTGAGGTCACGTGCCATATGCTCAATGTAGACAGGTTGGCTAAACCTGTCATCCAGCGAGTGAGGAGGCCGACGTTAATGCATGTAAAGGCAGTTGAGGAGAGAGTGGACAAACTGCTGGAAGCCAAAGCCATTCGCGAGGCGAACTAACCTACTTGGTTGTCTAACACTATGGTGGCGAAAAAGAAGAACAGCAAATGGAGGGTTTGTGTTGATTTCGCAATCCTGAATAAGGCTTGCCCCAAGGATAGTTTTTCATTTCCCAAGATTGACCAGTTTGTAGATGCCACTTCAGGGCATGGAATGATGAGCTTCCTGGATGCTTACAGGGGATACCACCAGATAGCAATGTATCTCCCTGATGAGGAGAAAACTACATTTATCACTCCGAAAGGGTTGTACTGCTACAGAGTGATGCCTTTCGGGCTGAAACATACAAGAGCAACCTACCAGAGGTTAGTGACCAAAATGTTTAGATATCTGGTTGGCAAGACAGTAAAAGTATACATTGATGACATGGTCATGAAGACCAAAAAACCTAAGAATCATCTGGTTGACTTGAAGGCAATTTTTGACATCCTGAGGACACATCGGCTCCGACTCAATGCTTCAAAATGCACATTTCGAGTTGGGTCCGGTAAGTTCCTAGGATACTTGGTTACCAGAAGGGGCATTGAAGCAAGCCCGGATCAAATCAAAGCCATCCTTGACTTGAAAAGCCCGACATCAGCAAAATCAGTACAGATGTTGACTGGAAGGGCTGCAGCCCTAGATAGGTTTATAAGCAGAAGTTCGGATAAATGTGAACCATTTTTTAGTTTGTTAAAGAATGCCACAGATTTTTTGTGAACGAAAGAGTGCGAAGTTGCCTTGGCTGACTTGAAAAAGTACCTGACAACAACTCAAGTTCTTTCAAATCCAATACCTGGAGAGGAATTGTTCTTATACTTGGCAATTTCAGAACATGCAGTGAGTGTAGTGGTAATCAGAAAAGAGAAGGGAGAACAAATGGCAGTATACTATGTGAGTAAAACCCTAGCAAACGTAGAGACCAGGTACTTACCCCTAGAAAAATTGACACTAGCCCTGGTAATGGCTTCGAAGAAACTGAATCACTACTTCCAAGCCCACAAGATCGTAATACTGACTGAGCATCCTTTGAAGTCCCTATTGTAACAAGGAGATCTGACAGGCAGGGTAGCCAAGTGGGCAGTAGTTTTGGGCTAATATGACCTGGAATTTAGGCCCAGAATAGCAATTAAGGGTCAGATGTTGGCCGACTTTATGGTTGAGTTCACACCTGGTGCCATCCCACGTCGGACTCCGGTGAGCTGCAACTTGGGGTGCCCAGTAACACAAGAAGAAACCTAGCTAGGGCCAAAGAACCCCACTCAAGCAAAACAGGAGAAAGAAGAAAAACCGAAGCCCTGTGACATCTACATCAAGGACTCATTCCGCCTGTTTGTTGATGAAAGTTCAAACCGTCAAGGAGGCAGGGGCAGGGGTAATGTTAGTATCGCCAGATGGGCGAATGTTAGAACAGTGTATTCATTTGGGGTTCAAGACCTCAAACAATGAAGCAGAGTATGAGGCACTAATTACTGGGTTGAAGTTAGCAGCAGCAATAGAAGCTGATGAGATGGTAGTCTTTTGTGACTCCCAACTTATTATGAATTAGGCAACAGGTGAGTACGCAGCCCGTGATGAAAGAATGATAGCCTATGTCAAGGAAGTTGTTAGACTGCTAGCATTGTTCCAGGATTGCCGGCTATAATAGGTTAGCTGAGATGATAACAGCCATGCCGATGCCTTAGCTAACCTAGCTAGTGCAATGCAATCAGGGGAGAGAAAGACAATAATGGTTGATTATTTGTCATGCCCAAGTGTGGAACCACTAATCACAGAGTATGAAACAATGCGTGTAAAGATGGGACCAAGTTGGATATATGCAATAGTGATGTTCCTTAGGGATGGCAAGCTCTCAGACGACTGAAAAAAGGCACATAAGACCAGGTCAAAATCGACAAGGTTCAACCTAACAGCAGATGGCCATCTCTATAGGAGATCCTTCAATGGTCTCCTTTTGAGATGTGTGCATCCCTCCCAAGTTGAAGACTTCTTGTATGAAATACATGAAGGAGTATGTGGAAGCCATGTTGGAGGCAGATCACTTGCTCATAGGGCCATTACTTAGGGGTATTGGTGGCCCTACATGCAGAAGAATGTTGAAGCCTACGTCAGAAAGTGCGAGAAGGGTCAAAGGTTTGCACCTTTGATACATCAACCAGCAGTAGATTTGAACCCAGTGTCTAGTCCTTGGCCATTTGCCCAGTGGTGCATAGACCTTGTTG
Source organism: Camellia sinensis (assembly GCF_055761805.1). Classification (NCBI taxonomy): domain Eukaryota; kingdom Viridiplantae; phylum Streptophyta; class Magnoliopsida; order Ericales; family Theaceae; genus Camellia; species Camellia sinensis. Next base: position 119,803,832 of record NC_138966.1, read on the forward strand.
GACAACTGCCCCAAGCAACTGGGCAAAGGAAGTTTCTGCTAGTAACAACCGATTACTTTATAAAGTGGGTAGAAGTTGAACCCCTTACGAAGATTCAAGATATTGATGTGAAGAACTTCATATAGAAGAACATTAGGTTTGGGATCCCAATGGCAATAATAGTAGACAATGCTACATAGTTTGATAGTAAGCTAATCAAAAGCTTCTGTGCAATGTACAAAATCAAGAACTACTACTCTACTCCAAGTTTTCCTCAAAGCAATGGTCAGACAGAAGCATCCAATAAAACTACTTTGATGGGATAAAAAATAGGCTGGAAGCAGCAAAAGGAAAATAGGTGGAAGAGTTGCCCAGTATACTCTGGGCATATCGAACTACGCCAAGAAGATTAATTGGAGAGTCTCCATTTGCCATGGCTTATGGCACTAAAGCAGTTATCCCTCTAGAAGTCAGCATCCCAGGGATCAGAACTCAGGGAGTAGAGAATGGGACTAATGAGGCATTCCTGGCCCGAGATCTGGACCCGCTGGAGAAGAAAAGAAAGAGAGAAGCAATTCGGTTGGGGGCATACCAGCAATAACTTACTAGTACTTACAACAAGAAGGTCAACCCAAGAGAGTTTAAGGTTGGGGACCTCATTCTATGAAAGGCCGTCGGCAACAAGAAGGATCCCAGGGAGGAAAAACTTGGCCCAAACTGGAAGGGGTCTTATAGAATCATCTCGGTTGCCGGTAATGGGGCATATCAGCTTGAAGACACAGAGGGCAAAGAGTTGCCAAGACCCTGGAACACTTGCAACTTAAATTTTTTTTATCATTAGTTTTTTGTTTTCGAAGTTTATGTCATAATTTTATTGGCTGAAGTAATAAAAGCATGCTAGTTTGATTTTTAAAGATTTTTAAATTTGTGCGATAGGATTGACCAGTCCTATGACGATGTTTCTAATTGAAGCATGACGAATAACTTAGACTTATTATACGACAGAGTTGAATTATACTTGCATATAATAGAGTTGAACTAAGTTGGTGATATTTCTGAATGAAACATGACGAATGACTTAGACTTATTATATGGCAGAGTTGAATTATACTTCCATATAATAGAGTTGAACTAAGTTGGCGATGTTTCTGAATGAAACATGACGAATGACTTAGACTTATTATATGGCTGAGTTGAATTATACTTGCATATAATAGAGTTGAACTAAGTTGACGATGTTTCTGAATGAAACATGATGAATGACTTAGATTTATTATATGGCAGAGTTGAATTATACTTGCATATAATAGAGTTGAACTAACTTGAATTAACCTAGGTTTGCTATGTCGGCAGAGTTAAACTCAGAATGGAACTAAGTTTGCTTTCGTTGGATTAACAAAGAAACCAAGGTTGAACACGTTGGCTAGTCTTTATTTGAATCTGACTTCGGCGAAATACTATAAACACATAATGTGAACCTAAATGGATCTTAGGTTCACATTAGGGGGCAGGGAGCTGGAATAATGAATAAACTTAAGAGTTTGGGACATGTTGAAAATTTTTAGAAGAATTTACAAGTTAGAAATGGCTTAACACTTGTTGAAATTTCAGAAAAAGTTACAAGTTGAAGTTAGTCGAGATGACCAACCAGGTTGCCAAGCTTGGAAGGGTTGGAAGGGTAAAGTCTTGATAGAAGATAGCAAGTGGAAGTAAAGAAGCAATACTTGACTGAATAAGTTTAAAGAAACAAGCACTTGTAAAAATATTTTGAAATATTTTTAAGTGTTAGCCGAGGTATTCCAATTGTTGGCCAAAACAAACAGTCAACGTTTATATTCGAGGTACCCCACCCCGAGATGATTACACAGTTAAGCTGTGCTTTACAGAAATGCAAAAAATATTCTAAGTATACAAACATGCATAGAAGAAAAGAAGGTATACATTCAACACTTAGGAGAAAAAATATGCATTCACCGAAGAAACTTGTTCGAATACAAAAAGGCGCTTCGGCTTGGCATAAGAGGTTACTTGTCCAAGTTACAATAGAAAAGTTGCAACTGAAAGGGAAAAAGTTCAGAGTAAAAGAAAAAAAAAATTCTAAGTGTTGGAGACATGGGCACTGGTCTTAGATTGCTCAACTGTGAGAACCCGGATATAAAAATTAAGTAAATAATTAAATAATAATATTACAATCTCAAATATTTTGGTGGTGAATTCTAAGGTGCAAATTAAATATTATTGGAGGATCCTTTAATTAATTTTTAAACCTAAAATAAATTTATGGTGAAAGTCATTGATTTAGAAGCATGATTTATTATTAAAAAAAAAAAATTAGAGAAGAGGGTGTGACTTGAACTCTAGACCATAAAATTAATAAGTTAGGCTCTTACCATTTGAGTTGCATGTAACTTATATATGTATTTTGTATATTTATCTATCTATTTGACCTAAGTGTGCCCACCACTAGTATAAAATAAAATAAACACAAACCCTAACTCTTGTTATAATTGTTTTCCACAACACTAGCAGCCCTAGCAGCCGTGGGTTTATGAAGGAAAGAGAGGGGTTTTTCAATCATCAAGATTATTGTTGTAGCCAAGAAGGAGAGCTTTGGGTGTGTTGTGCTGTGTGGCCTCTTAGGTTTTCTTCTCTTCTTTCTTTGTTCTTCATCCTTATTCTATTATTATTTTATTCATTCATGGAGGTTGTAGGTTTATATATTTTGTATATATATATATATATATACTGTTAAGAAATTTGAGGAGTTAAATTCATGTATAAAGATTGGGTATTATTCTTAGTTCAAAAAAAAATTCTGCACAGAATCGCAAACTTTAGAAATCAAGAAATCATATCAAACGGATGAATTTTAATCTGAAATTTTTACAGTAGATCAATCATATATTGAATTGCATATATGAATTTTTTCATAATTTTTGGGAGTCAAAATCCATATAAATTGAGGTATTCAAATCTGTCCAGGAAACCAGTCCGAAACAGTAAATTCGGGATTGTTGTTCTCTTTGGGTATAAATCCAAAAATTATCAAATTAGTGTCATTAGAACCGTTTATGAGTCTAGTTTCGTACGTTTTTGGCCTTGCATTGATTTCTCGTGCATATTAAGAGAACCGTCAAATTCTTTAAAGTGCTGCAGAAAACAACCTGTTTGGATATAATAAATTGTAGAAAATTATTTTGATAAGCAAATCAAGTGAAACCAATTGGGTTTGAAACTTAGGATATATTAGATCATATCTGGAGGTTATTGGAATTTTTCGAATAGCGTGGAGTGGATTTTATAATTTTCAAAGTTAGCGAATAGGTTGGGAAGGCTTGTTTGAAATTCTGTTTTATCTTAAAGTCACAATTAATTAAGTTTTGACCGGAACCCATGTCTTGGGTGATTTTAAACCTTGAAGAACATGAACTTAGGTAATATTTAAGAGTAACGGTGAGTTGGGTTGAGCCGTGTTAGTGCGCTTTAGTTTGAGGTTACTCAGTTCCTATTTTTTTTAGTATTTTTAAATTAGTTGTGACGTGTAGTTTTTATACTTGGTTCAGGACACTAGTTGGACTTTTACACTCTATACGAGGATTATATTATTTCATTTTCAGGTGAGTAGTTTCATGCTACATATTTTTATAAATGTTCCCCTACCCTGAACTGTTGGAAAAATTAAATTGTTGTTTCATGATTAAACTGTTTTGATAAATTATTATATTATCAATTGAATCAAATTATTTCTGAAACATGTGTGAACTTGGCATACTGTAAACTATTTGTTTTGGTCTCATGTTTATAATGATGAACTACCATGTTTTGCGAAACTGATGTGTATTGATTATTGGGACCATGTGTGTATTTAGTCCAAGGAAATTATTCCACTGTGTGTGGTGACTCTGGCCACTAGGGAACAGATCCGGGTTGGGCCGTGATGACTCTAGTGCTCAACGATTGTAAGGAACATGCCTTTAAAAACAACTAGGTGACCTTCAATCGGATCGTCTTTGAGAAAAGGCCCAGGTGCCACCCTGAGGATGACTCTTAGTTCGGTATTGGATCCAACGGGGCTTATAGCCTGAGAAATGTGTGGCAGATTATTTGTTTTTCTTGGTACCCAGAAAATTATTGGTGTTCATGTTATAATCTGTTTTAAGTGGAAAATGTCGTTTATCATGTTCTTGCGAGACATGAATATTTTAAGTGTTGAACTGTGGAACCTTCTTTTTGAAACAGATTGTATTTACCAAACTGTATGCCAATCTAGTTTCTGTGATATATATCTTATTTTGGAATTGAACCCTGCTTTCAAAACTGTATTTACTATCCATGTTGCTACTCACTGAGCTATCAGCTGACTTAGTTGTTTACCATTTCCAGGTGTTAGAAGGACTTAGAGTGGACTCATGGCGTAGCGGGGACTCAATTGCATGGACCTTTAGGGCATTCCTTTAGCTTAGAGTGTTATGTCAAGTTTGTGCATATTTATATTTATTCTTATCGAAGTTCATTTAGGATTATTTTTGATATGTGGGTTGTTTATATCCCATAAGTTTGGATGGTTTTTTATTACGGTTGATTTTGCCGTTTATAATTGTGACATGTCTGGATTGAGTTTTTGGTGATTTATTACTGGACTTTTGTATAGTTGCTCAATGTGATTATGGATTAGTGGTTAGGCTTACGTGTGCCTTGGGCTGAGTCCCTGTGGGCCACGGCCGGTCATACCCGGATTTGGGGTGTGACATCATCCTCGGCTATTGGCGTTGTGTCGACCTCGGTTGGCAATGTTGTTTCCTTCTCCGCCGCTATTTCGGCATTGATTTCCAGCAAGGTCTGGTCCAAGCTTTTCTCGGCTGATTGGACCTCAGCCTCAGAAGTTGTTTGTTCGGGAGAGGGAGCCTTGGAAGCCAAGTCTTCCTCATCATCATGAGTTAAGTCCAGGACTTGATCATCAACGTTGGAGACTTGTCCCCAACAGCGACCCCCTCATCTTCTTCAGTATTCTCAGCATCGATTTCCTCCTCGTCAGCCTCCCCGTCTAACTCTTTGGAAGTCGGAGGAGTTTGCTGATATCTCGGAGGTCGGAATCTACAGAGACAAATAATTTGTTAAGAGCTGCAATCTAGCCAAGGTAGAAGCCAAGGTTATAGGCTTGGTTGACTTGATCTTTGTACGCATCACGGACTGCAGCTTGTCCCTCTGAGAAAGCTTTCTCGTTGGTCCCCTTGATCTCGGATTCCTTTGTAGCCAGTACTTCTTGAAGCTCTGCCTTGACCTCGGCAGTTTTGGCATCGGCATCCTTGATCTCAGATTTTAGTACTTCAGCTACAGCCTCGGCTGCCTCAACTTTTTCCTCGGCCTGGTCTTGGGCTCGACTGGCTGCCTTGGCCAGATCCAGCAGAACCTTGATCTTGGCCTCAGCGTTGTTTAGAGAGGAGAGAAAGCCAGCAGCTTCCTTGGTTTTTTGCATTAACTCTTCTTTGAAAGCCTCGGCTTTTGTGGAGAATGAATGTGCATGTTAGGTAGCCTACAAAGAAAGAAACGAACAAGTTAATATGAAGAACTTAAAATACAAGCCAAAAAGTACCAAGTGTTGGGTACTATAGCTTGACTTTTCGTGCTCCTTTCGAAAGATGCCCCACAATTCAGACTCCTGTGGTTCTGAATCTGATTTCACAAGTGTAGTGTGAAACAGTGAAAACACAAAAAGAGTCCAAATCTGGCAATTCTTTTAGAAAGTTGATGTTGGAATCAAATGCCAAACATGGACAGCTTTGCCCGATTTCAGAGTTGCCACCTAAATATTTTTGAAAAATTTAGAAAACCCAAGACTCGTGCCAAAGGCCATTAGTCCGTCTTCACCAAAGTGTCTCAGCTCGGGAACTTAGGTACGAGAGAGGAAGGTTATGAATTGAGTACCCCACTCGCCCGATCAAAGATTGACCTCTACTAATCATGATGTGAATCTTATCTACATTACATGCTCTTGTTCTGATTTATTAGGCTAACATTACTATGTAATACACACACAAGGTATAGACTAATATTTGCAAGAATTGGAACATTTGATTTCATGTTTTAAAATTGTTTTGTGAATTTGCCACTCGAAAAAGTGAGTTTAAAATGGACATTAATCAAACTATCCCAATTCAAGCAACTAGCCTTCGTCCACAGGCATTCGAACAGTTATATCATTTAAGCAGTTAGCCTCATGAAAGTATGCTTTGACATGGTACACAGACATTCAATGCAAGATGCTAAAACATAAAATTACTCACCTAGTACTCCAAGCTAAAACAAAGCAAATTTATTAGAAAAAAAAACATGCATGTTCCTAATTAATGTAGTATGACTAATGCAACGCACACATTATGTATTTTGTAGGCTCGGCTATGAGCATGGCATATGATTTCATTCAAGACATGCGACAAACCATGTTTTCAAGTAACGAATTTGAACATTAACGTTGGGTAAGCATAATGAGTCGAGCCTTGGGTGTATGCAAGACAATGGATGCAAAGCATAAGAATACTAATTTGAAAAATGATATCCTATATTAGCCATCGTAAGCAAGTAAGTAAAAGAGAGAAAAACGTGGGGTTGGAAGACATACAACTTATTACATAATTGCTCTCGTGCAAGAGGGTGCGAATCAAAGTCCAAAAGTCCGAATTAAACTAATTATTACAAAACCAAATGAATAAATAAGCAAAGAACTAACTAGCTAGCTACTCTATTACAACAAGGATAATAATGAGAAATAAACTAGCTATCTAAGCTAACTAGCTATAATAATTACAAATAAACAATAGTAATAATTACAACACTAATAATCAGAGCATTAATCTACAACATTGAGGTAAGCAATGATGCACAAGGGATGCATGCACAGTGTCCAAGAACAACTCTGTTTGCCTAGGCCTATTCTGTTTCACCTTCATCCACTACCTTCTGTTTTCTACAAAACATACTGCTGACCAAACAGTGAAGGCCAGTTGTGCCTCAATTTCATGCAAAATTTCGTTTTGTGCTATGAAGTGAAAACAGTGCGGACAGAGTTGTTCTGAACTCTGTTTGTCCCTCTCACACTTCTCTGTCATGGGAAAGCTTCGAGAGAAAGTTGAAGTCATTTCCAAAACCATCAATGAGCAAATTGATTGCTTGATGAGTTAGGGCATGATTTTAGACAAAAATTAATGAATGCAATGAATCAATAACCACTCATCCGTCCTATCATGGAGTAAGCTCAAAGAGAGAGGTAGAAACGCTTCAAAGCTCATCGAAACATCATGTATTGATGTAAGACAACCCTTGACACAATAGACTCGGCATAACGTCCAGCCGAATCCAAGCAATATAACTAATTTTATTTATGTGGGTTGGTTCATTTTAAATCAATTTTCTTAGACCTTTCCATTCTTTAGTACATTAAGTCCAAGGTGATGATTAAGTCCGCTAAACGAGAGAAACGTCAAGTGAGAGGTGCTCCTAAATATGAAGGAGAGACCATGCCTTTGCAATGAACCTCCGTAGAGATTAATCCATTAAGCATAGTTCTCTAGCTCATATTTCAAATAACCATCAACCGGTTGAAATAACTCTCAAACAAGAAGAAAAGAAGAAAGGGGGGAGATTGCAGACATGATTGCGAAGTTGATTATTAAAATGAAACTTTTCGCATGAAAACTAAGTAAATAAAGCTATCAACTCAAATGACTCGGTGTCTAAGGCCTAAACAACCGAAGCTATGAGGACTTACAACATAACAAGTATGATATTCAAAGCATAAACTATTTAAATGAATTAAACAGCCCATAATAGCCCCTAAAATTTACAAAAATAGTAAGTAAAAGCAAGAGAAAGTAAGTAAGAAGAGTAAAGAAAAAGTTATGGAACAAAGCCTAGGGAGGGGTGACTAACCCTTCCACTTTTTGTAATTTTAAATCACATGTTTCAGCCCCAAAATAGTCCAAGAACAGTCCCAAAATAGCCCAAAAACAGTGGCTAAAAGTGTGTTTAAAGAGCACAAAAAGATAGACAAAAGCAAGAGATATAAAGCTAGTATGTAAAATCAAGAGGAGGTGGCTATCCCTTCACTTTTGAGACTTTTAAACCATGTTTTTCAGCATTTTAAAATTCTGAAAATCAGTGTAAAAACCAAAGAAAAGAGTGGGAAAACAAGGGGTATGAGCTATGGGATAAGGTGCAAGAAAGGTTGTTAAACCTCTCTACCCTTAGTATCTCTTTAACCCCAAGTTCCAACACTTGAAATAGGTCTAAAACAATAGGAAAACACAAGAAAAAGATAGAAAAAGATTGAGATGAAAGCAAGGAAAAATGTGACAAGCTTATACCTCTTAAAGAGAGCAAGCTTTAGTTGTTGATCAAACTTGATTCTAAACACCCTCAAGTTTATGAAATATGGTTTGAAACTCTAGCAAAAAGCTTCAAGAACAAGCTCTAATGGTGTATGTATTGTGTATGTAGAGCTAAAGAAGGTTTGAAGGTCAAAGGAGGAAGGAAGAGGGAATGAGGTCTTTTTAGCTCTTCAAAGCTTTTGGAAAATTTCCTAACCTTGAAATATAAAGGAAGAGGTCCTATTTATAGAGTTTGAGCCAAAATGGTCAAAAATATCTTCAAAGAAAGATATTTGTTCAATTCCCGCCAACTGTCTGTCTAGTGCTATTGAGACCCGGCCGGGCCTCAAAACCCACAGTCGGGCCTAAAAACACACGGCCAGGCCTAAAAAGCAACCCAAGAAAATTTTTCATTGAGGCCCAGCTAGGCCTCAATGAGGTACTGCCGGTTCTAAATGGACCCAACTGGGTATAAAAGACTGCACTTCAGGCCCAACTTCAAATAGGCATATCTCCTTCATCCGAACTTGGTTTTAAGTGATTCTTAAGTCTAAATTGAAGCTCCAGAAGTCTACTTTCCAATTGTGGTAGCCTCACATCTAAATTCTAAGTAGTCAGAGAGATATGCCTATTTTAGTGAAGACTGCTCATTTCTATCCTAACAGATTGATGCCTAACTTCTTCCCCAAATGTTTTCTTCCCTCCCCTCCTATTTTCTTCAACTCCAAACCTATAAAATAAAATAGTTTAAATATTTTCAAAGAGTTCACCTCCCTTCCATTTAAAAGAAATCCGAGCCTCGGAACATGGTAGAAACATTTAAAAAAATATTTTGAAAGGAGGGTGTTAAGGTCTAAAATAATTTGGTTAAAATGGGGTGCGAGATTTAAGATTAGAGCTTGAATCCAAATTTCTTCGTTGAAGATTCGAACGATTGTACAACATAAATTTCATCATTAAGTGTTTGGAATAAAGAGCCCAAGTCTTAAGGGCGGTAAAAAATGACGTGTCTACAGGTACTTACCAAGACGGAATGCTGCATAATCAGAGCAAAATTTTCGTATTCATTGATCTTGGCCATACGATTGAGATCAGTTAGAAGGAGCACGGGCGAACCTCAATACTGTCAATGGCACTGTCTCCAGCCTTCATTGGCCGATCCCCAATCATGATGGCTAGGGCCCAGGGTTCATCGGCTTTAAATGCACCCGAGGTTGCCACAACTTCGGACCTCGGCTTCTTTGACCGAGCGGTATTAGTTGGATCGGCCTCAGCAGACCTCTTCTTGGCAACGTTGGTTGTTTTCTCAATTTCAACGAGTTTTGAGATTGGTACTGTATCTTCAGATTCAACTTTGGTGGCAGAGGCTTTTACCTTAGCCTTCTTTACCCTTTTTTGTTTTGTTTTGGTTTGGGTTGAGATTGAGATGGTGAAGAAGAGGCGACAGTGACCACTCCTAGCAAGCCGGCCAGGAGGTCCTCAACAATCGCTTTTCGGCCCATGTCTTCGGTTGTAGCAACGAGAGTAACTTTGGTGCCGAAATGAATTACTGGCAAGGCTGTTGGTGGGTTTGCTGGATCGTAAGCCAACCCCTCCGAGTCTTGACGTTTACGGCTACGAGCCCTGCTTGCTGGTACATTTACTAGGGCACGACGTCGGCGTCGGCGCTCTGATATGGGGATAAGTTATGGGGCAGAGGTTGATGGAAACTCAACTAGATCTGAGAAGGAAGCCTGGTTTGGCCTAGGCGATGAAGTGGCAAGAGGAGTTGTGATAGAAGGAAGAGTCTTGCTTCGACAGGGAACGTCGGGCAGGGCCGACTTGTAGCTCGAAATGTAATCGAGCAATAATGGGGCCTTACGTTTTTTAAATGGCAAATCTAGTAGCTTTTTCAGGTCCTTGCTGGGGAAAAAAGTTTGTCAGAAATCCTTTGTCGGTTGGGGAAGAGCTGCAAATAGGGATGTTTGCGGTTCGAATTTGGACAGTTTGCGGATCGGTTTGGACCTGCTCGCATCTATGTGGTTTGGGAAAAAGACAACCCGCAACCGCCCGCAGTGCGGTTTGTGGTTTATGCGGATAGGGTTGGCAAATGTGCGGGCGGTTTACAGATTGGACTTTTTTCTTCAAAAATTTATTTTTGAGCCTTATTTTTTTTCCATTTTGTAAATATTTATTTTGGGCCCTTTTCTCCCTATTTTCTAAAATGCTCCAACATTAATAATTAATGAATTAAAACTTACAAAATTAAAAACACAAACACAACAAAATCAATTTGTAAGACAAATAAATCATTCAAAATCTTAAATCAAATTGTAAACTAACACAAGCACATATTTCAAAATCTTAAATCAAATCGTAAACTAACACAAGCACATATTTCAAAATCCTAAATCAAATCGTAAACTAACACAAGCACATATTTCAAAATTCTAAACTAGAACTCCATATTCATTAAGAAATTTAAAATTCCAAATCACACTTCATCTGGGACAAGTTCAATTATGTAACAATAATAATATGATCAGTATTTATTCAGTTTTAGTTGATATAATACTATTAGCAAAATGTAATGCTATAGTAAGTTTAAAGAATAAAGGGTGTTTGTTTTGGGCAAAAATATCTAGGTAGGATATAGGAATGAAATCAATGGTTAAGATAAAAAAAATATAAAAAAAAATATTAAAAAAAAAAAAAGTGCGGGCGGGTTCTTGTGGGTGCGGCTTAAACCCACAACATGCAAATATGCCACATTTCAAACCGTATCTGCCCGCATTGTATTTGTGAAACTGCCCATTTGTATGCGAGTTGGGTGGGTTGGGTAGTTTTTGCAGATCAGATAAACCGTTGCCACCCCTAGCTACAAAAGTGAACAAGAAAAAAAAACATTCTGAAAGAGATATATGAGTTGACAAGTCCTAACAGAAATAGGATTAAAATGATGACTCAGTTCTTACCATCACCCTCTTTAAACACCGATCGGCGCAGAGGGAAGAGATAAAGATCATCATTAGGAGCAATCTCCCAGTTGCCCGAGATGATCAGTGAATCATCTCCAGCACCCTTGTTGGAGTCTAGGAGGTCGGCTATGATTTTGTAAGCAGTGGATCTGGGTTTCAGGTAGTAAATATAGCCTTTTTCAGACTTAAAGCCATACATAATATAATAATACTGAATGTCGACTAAAGTGATCCTAGCCTTTTCTCTGTGTGTCAGTTCGATTATGCCATTGATAACCCTATATGAGTTGATGGTAAGTTGCATGGGGTTAAGTTTGTAATAGTGGAGGACCTCACGGAAAAGAGTGTCTAAGGGGAACCGAAGTCCACACTCTATAAAAGCAACTATGGGGAAGGGCATGAAGTCTCCGTCGTGCATGATGGAATCCTTCTCCCCAGCTAATCTAATCTGAACGTCGACTGGGATAGAAAACTTTCTCCTAAAGTGCTCTAGTTTGTCTGGGGTATCTACCATCTACCTGAACATACCCATTATCTCAGCTAAAAGGGGTTGGACAATAAAGTGATGGATATAGGTTTGAATACCTCGGCTAAAACCTAAACAGGCACTGGTGCAAGGGTTTATGAAGATCTAAGAGGGACTTGTTTCAATTTTCCTAAAAGAATAAGGATCTAAGGCAATTCCCAATCCTAGAAACTACAGAAACAGAGACTAAGGGAAATATCTTGAAATACAACAAGAAAAGTAGAAAAAGAAGCATGATTCAGAAATCAAAAAGGCAACCAAGATTCAAGAGTCAGGAAAATCATAAATTTGCAGAACAATGAGTGAGTGTATACAAGGCAATGCGCAAAAACTGGAAGCAATACTTACACTCTCAAATTCAAGAACAGATTATGTTATGGTAAACAGATTCGAGAAATGAGAAATGTTAACCAAAATATGAAGATAGAAATAGAAGACAACTACAAATGCATATATAGATTCCACAAAACAGGTGTGAAGTATAGCAAAATTCAAAAGGAAGTCGTATGAGCATGGCCAAGGATAATAAACAACAATGGAGAATTAAAATAAAAAGGAATCGAAGGACTTACCGATTAAAGCTGGAGTGAGATACGCCGGAGTCAGACAATGTAAGTGATCAAAGTCAAATGATGAGCGGTGTGCCGACGATAACGAAAAATGCAGTTACAGAGAGCTCGTGAACTCAACAATGAAAGATTTGGAAATGTTAGAGAGAGAGAGAGAGAGAAGGCAAATTGAATTAATGAAAAATGAAAAGACAAAGGGAGAAGAAAGAGTTTTGCTAAAACTCGAAAAGGCAACAAACCATAATGAAATGCCTTGGATGACGTGTTTGTCAAGCGGTGGGCATAGAAGCGACGCGACCTGATAGTGCGTGTCAGGTATGAACTAATAAGGAAAGGACACGTGGCGGAAGCGATTGAGAAAAATCGTGCATGAGAGCTCATAAGCAGATAAAACTCTTTGAGTTCTTGATTTAATGAGGCGAAAACCTCGACTAAAGGAATGATCTTGGTTTAGGAACGATTTCGGTTTAGGAACTCAAGGAACTTGGTTCTTAAGTCTTGGTCATTGTTAAAGATGGACAGCTAAGTCCTGAATACTTGAAACCGATGAGTCATGATCTCGGTCGAAAAGGAAGAATGAATTTTAGCCGACGTAAACATGCAGGTAGGCAATGTAGGTTTCATCACCTCAGGTTGCCGAGGTAATAGAACCTAGGGGGTAGTTGTGGGGACATTTTGTGAATGACAGCACGTGGCCAAGGTGGCACAAAAGTGTCAGCCGAGGTGCCACGTGGCCTGGTCCTAATGCCGAAGTAATCTCGGCTAGGTCGAGGTTACCTGCGGAGATGCCAAAATCCAAGATGAGCAGATAAGGGGTAAGAGTCTTAGAATAGGGGAGGATCTCAGTCTGGATAAGGATAAGGCTCAAGAAGAGTTTATCTCTATCTAGATAAAGGTCCAGGATGAGCATTGAGCTTGAGTCCGCTAAGGTGAGGCTTCTACGGGGATTAGATCAGTGCTGGCTATAAAAGCAGGACACCCTCGTGGGTCTGAGGTAAGTCTTTACTTGTGAGTTTAAGCACAATTCGCTATCTTTAAGAGATATCGAATACTGACTTGATCATCGGAGTGTCCCCGGGTGAGCGAACCATTGCCAGATTCTTATCTTTCTGTGACAGGTTGTTTGGGCTTAATCTGTTCTGCCGGTGCTCTCCAGCTGAGCTCCCGTTTAGTTGTGTGGTTAAAAATAACACCCCCAACATTCTTAAAGAAAAAGGAAAAAATAATAATAATATCAATCACATTAAATAAAATCTATGCTCTGTATAATAGAAATGATAAACATGTAAGTACAAATGAACCATAGAGAAACATAGATTTCATTTATTGATCAAATATTAAAAAACAAAAACAAAAAAAAACAAACAAACATAGGTATACATTATAATGTAGAGACACAAATATACCATATTATCAACCACTGACATCGCTTAATTCCTAAAGTGATTGGTTACATAATTTAAACTATCTTCTTAATTTGAACCACTAATTAGGATTTATCTTCTTTTTATCTTTGATCTTCTTAATGGCAGAAGCTACTGCTTGTACCATCTTCTCCTTCACTGTTGTCTTCGGTGCTGGAATCACGCTAGCTAGCTGTCTCATCTTTCTTAGCTCTCTCTCTCTCTCCCTCTCTAAATTGGTGTGTTGTGTTATGTTCTATTGTAATTGTGGTTCTAAAGAGAAAAACATTGGAATATATATATATATATATATATTTTTTTTTCTTGGGCTTGATTGCGTGTTAACACAACAAAGCTAGTTTAAAGAGCCATAGGGGTGTTTGGGGTTGGGGTTGGGGTTGGGGCAAGCTTGAAGAAATATATCAATGTATATTATATGGCCTTTCTAAGTGTGTGTGTGGGTGTGTGTGTGAAGCCCAATTGAAAGGCTTACCTTAGTCTTAGTGTGTTTGAATGGAACACCCTGGTGTTGGCGTGGGTGTGGGTGTGGGTGTGGGTGTGCTTTATGTCAATTTTCTGTAATGACTCAACCTAAAAAATAAAAATAAAAAACAAAAACAAAAAAAAACAAACAAGAACAAAATGATACCTTGCATACTTAGTCAAAATGATTTTTTAATTAGTAGTAAAATTATACATACAAAAAATATATATATATAAAATAATAGAATAAATTTTAACTTTATCACTTTAAAACAAATAGTTTATCATGTTAATTTAAAATTTAAAAAATATTATTATCATATTATACTGATAAAAAATTTTAAAATGATGTTATTTTTTTATTTTTAGTTAATTGTGTGTGAACACAATGTTCAAATAGCATGTGTTCAAATAGCATGTGTGCATAGCTTTTGGGTTTGTGAAACCAAGTTATTGAATGAGATATATCAATGTGTATATATGTGTAACTAGGTTAAGAGGATGGACTCCCCTTTATACTTTCATCTCTCTATACAGTATATAAGTTTGTGTGTGTATTTGTATTCGAAAAACCCAATTGAAAGGCCCACTCAGTGTGTGTTTGATGAGAGAGAGAAGCCAATTCAAAGACAGGCTGCATTGTGGGTGTGGTGCCTTAGGTAACTCAGGCCTCGTTTGGGAACAGGCTATTTTAGTAACTTTTTGACTTTTTACGAAAAGATGTGCAGAAAAATAAAGAGGTTAGTTGGCTTTTTGACTAAAATAGTCAGTCCCTAAACGAGGCCTCAATTTTATGTAATGACTAACCCCAAATAATTAACTAATGTTTCTCTTTATTTTAGGTTAATGCACCTTCATGGCAACCTGGAAAATACTACGAGAAAAATTGTGAATAGTTTAATGCCCTTTTGTTTGGAAGTTGTTAAGGAAATTAATTCTTCATTTAACTACCACGAAAATTTGAACAAGTATAGGCATAGAGTTAGTAGTCATAGAACCGGATATAAAATTTTAATAGATGGACAAAAAATTTTAGAAGTGAGTCCCATCAAAAAATTAAGCAAAATCTTATCTAAGCTTGATTGTTGTTGTTGTTGTTTTGGTCTGATTCTGTTGAAACAAAAATTGGTGATTTTTTTTTATTTTTTTTTATTTTAATGGCAATTGCCAATTCTATTTGGTGAATTCTGGAGGAAAAAAAAAATTGTGAATTTTGTTTTAAAAAAACTGATCTATTATACACTTTTTTTTTTCGGGAGAAGATGAGAAAGGGAGGGAGGGAAGAAAGGAAGGAAGGAAGGAAAACAGTTGGTTTTGAGGAGAGACTAATTTATTAATTTATTAGTTTATTTAGACACATTACCTCTTTATTTATTTTTTTTACATTTAAAAAAAATAAAAAAACATTAACTTTTTTCTTACTTTTCAAAATAGGCCTATATGGAGAATTCCTTTTTACCTAAAGATATATTATAACTTTGGCAATTCCGATCGCAAATCATCGAAGATGTTTTAAAAGGTTTTTTTTCTTTTTTCTTTTTTTTTTGTTGATTTTTCAAAACAATTTATTAACAAATATTCTCACTACGATAAGAACAGATTGTCAAATATTTTTTTTTAACAAAATTTTTATTTTTAGAAATAAAAAAATTTAATCCTTAAACTATTTATTTGTCACCGTGAAGAGTTAAGAGGTGTAGCAAACTGTCTATCGTCTGTGAGTGTGTTTTGACAAGCCCAGTTGAAAACCCCACCTCAGTGTGTATTTGAAAGGCCCACCTCGCTCTGGATGTGGCTGCGAGCTTCTTAAGTGATTCAAAATTTTCTATAATTATAAGAGGCCCACTTTATTGGATTTGATAATTATGATAATTATTTTAAAATGTTAGATTTAACATAATTAAAGTAATTTAGAACAACTTAAGGGGTATTTTGGAAAGAGTAAAAAGCCTAATAGTTTACACCAACTTAGGTCTAGACTCTATATAATAATTTCTTTTCTTTTTTTTTTTTACCCATACATTCTATTTGAAAGATCTTCAAGATCTGTTGCTGAAAGCTGATCGTAAAAACCATCACCATTCTCCGGTTCATTCTCCCATTAGTTATCTTCTTCTTCCAGCATTGGTGACTCATGAGAGACGCTATGTTGATAGTTGGGATACCGACTTTCATCGACAAATGTTTCTCTGCTGAAAAAAAACCTGAAATAGCTAAGTTACAGTATATCTTTTGATTTCTATCTTCGCAGACGAGATGACCATAGTTTCCATTATATGCAAATAGAGGATTATTAGCAAATTTCCTCCATTTATTAAGCTGATCTCTGAGTGAAAATTTTCTGCATGGCCAGGGTCTTCGATTGAGAAATCTTGGATATCCTGGAAATGTTGAAGTTCCTCTGAGGAACATTTTATGTTTGCCAGGAATGCATCTTATTTCTTTCCATTCTGGTAACTTGCTGTCAATTAATACTTCTACAAATGGATGATGCTCTTCCATTACACAAATTACTGAATGAGTAAGTTTATTCCCAAAATTATCCGTTTGTTCTGGATCTGAAAAAATTATTCTAGAAACAAAGCTGCAATCTAACAATTGTGTGGCTGTTAGATGACGAGTTTTGCCTTTAATCTCTATCTCCAGTGGCTCAAAAGTTGCTAGATTTATCTGGCAAAGACACATGCTGAAATCAAGATTACACTGACATCTTTCAAAATATTCTGGCCTTTCTCTACATCTTTCTTCTTGTAAACATGGTTGTTCTTCATCATCGTAGAGATAAGTCCATTGATATGCCATACCGAGGCACTGAACTCTTGCTATAGAAAGGTCCTGAAGAAACTGTTGTATAGTGACTAGCTTATTATTTCTACTATCTTCGGCTAAGGTGTATATATAAGGTTTAAGGTCTTCTATTTCTTGGTTTTTCTCGCAAAAAGATTGAACGATAGAATGCCTGAAAAAATACATCTAGCACTCAATTGTTGAAATTCCTCACTGGTGAGTTGTCTGATTTCTAGGTTTGGAAAGGGAATAGGTGCTTTTTCTAGAGTTAGTTTTTTAAGCTGGCTAGTTAGGGTTTGAATGGTTGCTCTCAATTGTTTTTCCTTTGTCTCGAAGCTGGACTAACTCTTTACTAACATTTTTGCCTTTATCCATAATTTTCATGAAATATCTGGTAAAGCCTTCATAATGTCTGCACATTTGAAGAGGATTTTGAGAATCTGACTGAGGGTTAGTACTACTGCTTCCTGTTATCTGGCTAACTGGAACCCCACTAGCAGCAAGAATAGTTTATTGTATCTTACTCAATGTGTCCAAATAATCTTTAGCTATTTGGCTAATAAAATAACTGGTTCCTATTTGTGTGCGGGCATATGTGCTGGCTGACTCAAAATCATAAAATCCTTTGAATTGAGGTAAGGGAAAATTTTTAAGCAAAGGTTCTACTTCTATCCAGTCATGGTAAATACCAAGCTTGGTTCCATTAGCTACTACATAAAAAAGAAAAACTTTTAGACAAAGGTTTATTCTAGATTTTTGAAAAATATATACTAAGAGAATTTAAGGCTGACAAACATTTAGTTGGGTGGTTAAGGTTGTTTCAAAGGTTATCTAAAAGATACTGTTGAATTGGGTCTAGCTCGATTCCTATTAACAGTTTGAACTTGGTTCTGCCTTCATAAATTGAAAGAGCAAATTTCCCAAAGTTCATTGTTTTGCTGTTCTTCATTCTTTGCACAAAAATTGAACTGGTTATTTTCTTTTTCTAAATAAATTTTCGTACTTAGCCAATCTGTTAACTTATTATCACTCCTTTTAATATGTTCAAATTCTACTTTATATCCTTGTCCTACTATGCAATCTAAATTTTTTCCCCATATTCTGCTAATCTAAAATTTTCTTTACTATGTGGGGTTGCAATATGATTTTTCCATCTCCTAACTCAATTCCTAAAAATTTTGTACGAGGTTTATTTAATACCATTTTTCTTTTACTAATTATTATTCCATTGTTTATAAATTCTTATAATACTATATATAAATGATCTATGTGACTATTTTTATTGGAGCTAAATACTAATATATCATCTATATATACCAATACAAAACTATATTTGTTGAATATACTATCCATTTTACGCTGAAATATGGAAGGTGCATTTTTAAGTCCAAAAGGCATGACTAGCCATTCATAACATTCTTGTGAGAAACAAAAGGTTGTCCGAGGTATGCTTTCCTTTTCCATTTTTATTTGCCAAAAACCTGACTTTCAATCAAATTTGCTAAATATTCTTGTTATCTATATTCTATTTATAAGCTAATCTTTATCTGGTATATTGTATTTATCATCTTCTGTGTTAGTATTTAATCTTTTATAATTTATAACCTTTATAGCTTTCCCCCCCCCCTTTTTTATCTCCACATGATTTCTTACCATTAATGCGGCGCTTCTATGTGGACTATTACTAGGTCGAATTACTCCCAAATCTAATAACTACTTAATCTATATTCTAAATTCTTCTATATATGCTGGCGTATGATCTATTTGTGCTGATGCAGTCCTATAATCTTTATTTTTTATATCTAAACTAGCTAAAACTTTATTTATTTCCCAGTATTTCATGGGCTGTACTTCTAAAATTTCTGTTGTTTTAGCTAATCTTATTGTTTCATCTAAATCATTTTCTATTCTTCTGTATACTAGTTTTTGCTTTAGCTTTCCTATTTTTGGGAGAATCAATTCTAAGTTAACAATATGTTGAAATTTTTCTACGCTCCAAGAGTCACATTTTTCTTCTAATTCAATTCTAATTCAAAATCTTGTAGGTCTAAATTTTCTAAAGAGATATTTGTATCTCTTCATTTGGTATATACTTTTGGGCTAGCTCAGTAAAAATATTTCTACTGGGAAATAAAAAAACTAGTAGGAACAGAATCTACTCCTGTGTACCACCACATTTCGCATGTAACTCTGATGAATAGGCAATGGTGCTAAGGGCATATGCTGTGGGTGTACGCACTATATGTTTGAAAAAACTATGATATTATGGCTGATAAACATGCCATCTTGTAGACTAAGTATGAAATTAAGGCCCAATATGAAGGGATGGTTTTGTCGAGCATTCTCAATCCAAACTTGGGGTAAAGGGAACCATTCTATATATTGAGTTTGAGAGCCTATATGATGAAAACTAATTTGTGCTCCATTAATGCAATGTGTATATGTCTGTCTAGTGCCATCAGTTATACTGACTAAAGCTGGGATTGTTAAAGGCAAACTCCACCTTGGCGAAACTATGTGTTGTTCAGTGTATGATTTACTAGCTTCGGTATCTACCATGGCATTTACACTAAGAGTTTTTTCTGCAAATTTGATTACATAAGAGATCTCAACTAAATTTAGCTTGGGTATAATAGGGTAATTAAATGGTTAAATATGCGTTGTCAGACTGTGCTTGGGCATATTGACTAAAGGGTTGAGAATCAATTAGGTTGACTAATTCTGAAGAGTACATATGTTCTTCAACAAGTTTATCTCTTAAAGGGTATTCAGTATCAAATTGTTCTAACTACTGTTTAAGCTGTTTATTTTTTTATTCTAAACATTTTATGTCAAAATTAGCCTTAGTTTCAATCTCACCTATTTGTAGTATAAGTTATCATACCAGTAACTCTAATTCTCTAATTGTTAGGTGTAATTCTTTGTTTTCTAGACAATGTTCTTTTCGCATCTCTTCTTTATTTTCCAACGTTACCTTGTGTGTCATATTTAATTTTTCTAAACAAACTGTACAATAAGCTGCATAATAAATAAACCGTGTACCCTACATAATTAGACTCTTTTAGAAATGTTGAAAGCTTTTTGCTTATAATTGTAGTATTCACAAAGTCCATATTTCATTTAATATTTTGGACTTTTAGTCTCATAGGTCGTTAGACTTTGAATTTTAGACTTTTAACTCTTTAAGTTTTTGTATCTACGGAAATTGTTTAGATTGGCCTTGAAGACTGTCTCCATTATCCGAGCATCCACATGTCCACATCAATAATTGGCTTCAAGATGATTAGAAGAAAGAGACAATGTATGTAGAAGATAAAGCCTCTCTTCAACGAGCAGCAAAATTCACACCAAAAAACGACAACAGCTATTGTAATTATTTGTGTCTGTTAGTAGTAAGGCTTCTCCTTCACTCACTACTTTAATAGAGCAGATAAGTCCTATCTTGCTCCATTAAAGAAAAGCTGTGAGAATCCTTACATGTATATCGTATCATATTATAGTATCAAAATCAAGAATCAAAATGGAAAGATTGAATGATGTGCGATGGGGCCCAAAGCAGTACTCGGCATCATTATCCTAACCCTTTATTGATTTTTGTCTATGTCTAGAGTAATTTTTAATAGGAAGTTTGTCAGAAAATTTGTATATAATTGTAACCACAAAGTCTTTGTATTTATTATGCAGAAATTTTGTAAAGCCTATGACTAAGCTTGACAAGGCCTTTAGACTTTGTGCAAAGGTTAGACATAAGTGTTAAGTCTTTGGTTTTTGTTTGTATCCATCAATTGTATTGTATAAATTGGCATTTATGCCAACGGCTGAAGTAATGTAAATTCTCTCCACTCTTCGTTGCAAAAATTCTCCAACTTCTTTACTCAAATCCTTGACTAAAAAATTCTAAGTGTTCAAGTCTTTCAAGGTTTTCCAGTATTTCAAAGTCTGTAATATAATCTCTATAAATATAATATATATTAATATGAAGTGTGAGTAGTCTCTCTCTTTTCCTTAGATATTTCAAAAGGGTAACTCTTCTATTTTAAAATTTATTTTCTTTTTGGAAAACTAAGTTTATGGAATGCATGCTTGCTCATTAATATTACATGCTTTGAACCTTCATAGTATCTATTGTTTTCTATTTTATTACTGAGCGACCTTAGCTGAAGAAGCCGTGTGAGTCATGGTTAGGCATTGAGGGTAAATTGTAGGCAGAAAGCGAAAAGTAAGAAATAGAAAATAAAAATATACTATGTTAAACGAAGCTTAGCTTCAAGGTGGGTAATACATGTAATGAAAGCAAACATCACTTAAAAATAGTTTTCCAAATAAGAGAAAGAACTTTAGAATAATAAGGAAAGCAACCTCAGTAGAAATATCAAGGAAATATTTTCAATATAAGAGTTTTAAAATCAAAATTTTATGCTTTTAGAAGAAGAACTTAGAATTAAAATCAAACCTAGTACTGAGCATATACAAGAATTAGAAGACCAAAAACAAATATATCAATTTCTGTTATCATTAGCCTTCGATAGATCTCTAGTACACTATAGTTTGAAAGTCATTCAAATAAATAGACAACTAATGATAGAACAAGAAGCTTTACAACAACTAATACAGCTAGGGATTGCAATTTGAAACCGGCCCGACGGGGATCCCCGATCCCGACCTCGATTTAAGCGGTTTTTCCCTGAAAAATACCCCCGACGGGGAGGTGACGGTATTTGAAAATCAATCCCCGATCTGTCACGCGCCAGGGACGGTGATCAGTGTTTGATCCCCGGCCCGGCCCGATCCCCGTCCCCGGCCCCATCCCCGAATTTCCCCGAAGTGAAATTACTTTTATACCCTTTATATGTATATATATAATAAACCCCTTAATTATAATTTATATGCATATATATATATATAATATGTGATTTCACTCTCTATTTCTGACTCTACTCTCTCTTTCTTAACTCTATCGTTCTCTCTTTCCCAGAGTCCCCGACCCCCTCTCTTTCCACTTCGTCTCTCTCTATTCTATCCTCCCTCTCTCTCTTTCAGTAGATCGAAGGGACAGTCGGCGTCGGAGGCGATAACGAAGGGACAGTCAGCGTCGGAGGCAGTCGACGTCGGAGGAAGCAGTCTGATCGTGTACAGGGGGAAGCGTCGGCATCGGAGGCAGATCTCAGATCTGTTTGTGATACAGATCTCTCTCTTTCTCTCGTCCACTCTCTCTCTCTCTCTCTCTCTCTCTCTCTGTGACACAGATCTCAGATCTGTTTGTGTTGTGTCCATTTTTTAATCTGTTTGTGTATCTATCTGTCCATTTTTTTTTTTTTTTGTTTATAATCTGTTGTTGATATTTTTGTTGATATGTTGATGTTGGTGTTGATGATTCGGTTGACGTTGTCAATGATGATGATTCTCTTGTTGTTGTTGTTGATGATGGGGGTGTTGAAACAGATTTGGGGGCGGGAAATTTTCGGGGTCGGGGAAACCCGATCCCCGGTAGAGGCGGGGATGGGGAGGGTGGTAGGTTTCCCGTCGGGGATCGGGGCCGGGGCCGGGGCCGGGGAGATTTTCACAATCGGGGATCGGGGACGGGGAGGGTGATCCCCAGCCCCGCCCCGCCCCGTTGCCATTCCTAAATACAGCAGCTTAAAGATTTAATATTAGCATAACTGTAGAATTAACCAGATAATTCTCAGCCCAACATCAAAATAGTGGTAAACCACTAACTCACCCCCAAAAATTGATATCAGAGCATTGTTCGGTTTTAAGACAGGTTAAGTTAGTTTATGCATTTTGCTTACGGTAATAGAGTAGTTTTTATTATTGGACAATTTAGTTATAAGTTTCATATTATAGTAGCTTTCAATAATTTTAAAGTAGGATTTAATTTTGTGTATGGAAATAGTAGAATATTTAGATTTAGAACTCAGTAATTATAAGCATCGCCTTAATATAGATAAAAATAAATTTCGTTATAATTTTGAAGGAACTTTTACACATCAGCTCCATAGCAAACATAATTCTCAGCTAAATAGTATTATAGATCATTAGATTAATTTTGTAGAAAATATTAAAAAGGACATAGATAAAATCAGTAATCTTTTTACTTCTTCTATAGACCATCTTTGTAATACTCGCAGTATAATTAAGGATCAAGATAAAAAATTAGATTATATCCAAGATCAATGTAGCTCAATTCTACAAAAAACGAATAGATTTAAATTTAGAAAAATTCCCTACCAAGCTAGAAATAGAAACTCTAATTTCAGCTATAAATATTAGTAAGCAAATAGAGTTAGAATTTAGGCAATTAATTGAAAAAATTATAATCAAATAAATCAAATAGCCAGACAAATAGAACATATCAACCAAATTCAAAATAATTTAAAACAAAAATTAGAAATTTTAGAACACCTAATAAGATCTTAATTTATGAGTAGTGATAAAAAGGCTAACAGAGATTACCAGGTCATTTTAAAACAAGAAGAAGATTATCATAATAACCCAAGGGGAATTAGTAACTATCAAGGAATAAATCAGTCAGATAAAATATTTGTAAGACAAAATAATATCGAAATTTTATTTCTTATCTGGTTGTGTGAAAAATTTGAGGAATTATCAGAACAACTACATAGTTTAGAAAATCGTTTAGCTTCGATAGAAAGATTAGTACTTCAAAAAGGAAAAGAAGTAGAAGGACAAGCAAGTAAAGCCCAGTCTTAGATAAACGAAGAAGATGTAGCTAAATATTTTGAAAAGCTTAAATTACCATAAAAAATAGCAGTAAGAAAACCTATTTGGAGAACTTATAGAAAATAAAAACGTTTAAACAGTTAGTAAAAGGAAGTAACAGTAAAAAACGTAATGAGGATGAAGATGTTAAAGTTGAAGAATTTATAGATGTAGAACAGCAAATAAAAAAATTAAAAAAAGAAAAATTAGAGTTAATTCTAGCTAAGTACGTATATAAGCTAGGAAATATTCATGAAAAAACAATATTTATTTAAACACTACGGTGAACAAATGATTATTATAACTCAAGAAGATGAAAAAATATAGCTAAATTTAATAAATAAAGAAAGTTATAATTATGCTCTAAATGAACATCTCAAAATGACCCACTTAGGATTAGTTGTGATTGGAGTTAGGGCTTTAACTAGAGAAAATTAAGAAGCTAAAGTTTTTGTATGTCTTTATAATGATAGGTTTAATGATGTAGGAAAGAGTATTTTAGACAGCTACGAATTATATATGAATTCAAAAAGAGGAATAGTTTATTTTATAACAGATTTCCTTTTACCAACCTCGACCTTTCATAAAAAGATAAAAATAGGAATAAAGAGTAAATGATATAAAATGAAAAAAGGAGAAAAGACTTTATTAGTTTGCACAGGGTTTTTAGGTTTCGCAGTCTCAAAAAGCAATATCCATTATAGACTTACAAATGATCAAATAGTTAAGATGTTAATTAGGCGCAAAAGGGATAAAGGCACTACCAGCTAAAAAATATAGTTCTGAAGACAATGCAACAATAGATTGGAATTTAGGAGATTTCCTAGGACAAAAAAAGTTAGCTCCTCAAGATAATTTATTATATCAAAAAGCAGATGGAAGTTATGCAGTAAGATTTACTCAATACACATATGTAGCACCAGAAAAATCCGAAGATGATGAATTTAGTAATATAAATAGGGAAGAAAATCAAGATAATCATAGTGGCATAAATCATCTTTATGAAATAACAGAAGAAAAAACAATATCACAAAATAAAATATATAATATTGATGAGATAAATTTGAAAAATTTTACTTTAAGTGATATGAATAAAATATTATATACCATATACTATGAATATATAGCTAGGGGAGATATCCATGATGAAGCAGTGTCATTTTTAGACCAAGAATTTCCTATTGAATGTGTAGATGATATTTTAGAAGATAAAATACATCCTAGCAAAATATTTAAAATACCAAAACAATCTAACTGAGAAGACACTTTTTATATGAACACTCAAGCAACAAAAAGCACAGGAACTAGCAACCCATGGCATATGGTAGAAGAACTAGTAGAACCAATGCAATATGAAGTAAGAGGAAGGAGACCACTGACCAGTACAAGACCCAGTAAAGAAGATCCTAATAAATAGTATAAGTTTCATAGAAAGCGTAGACAACCAGATATGAGCATACAATTACAACCAACAACCAACCAGGGAACCCTTTTAGACTTAGCTAAATTCGATCCACAGATATGGAAAAAAGTAAAAGATGCGGTAAAGGCATGGATGAATAATCCCTTTGAATTAACTGATATGTGGTAATCTATAGAAACACTTTTAGGAGATTCAGCTTTTAATAAGTATTTAACTTTTAAAAGAAAATACGATGAGACAATTAGACAGCTTAAAGGATTAGGAGATAATCCATAAAATTTTACTAGTTTTATAAAAGAAATGATTATACTCAAAGTATAGCATTAACCAAATTAGATCAAATAACGTTAAGAAGTTAGAAATATGTTGTGCATTTTAGCAAAGAATATTTAGCCATAGCAGCCAAAACTGAAAAAAGTTTTGATAAAGAAATAGAAAATAAATATTTTAGGAAATTACCAAGAGAATTAGGAAGAGAGATAGAAAATAAATGGTCAATTTATTAAGCAAACTTACTAGCAAGAATAGCCTTAGAAGAAGTAAATATAAGAGGAGCTTTGGGAATGGAGCTTTAGGAATAGAGTCTAGAATAGTTTTTACATTTAACAGGCCTAAAGAAAAATGTATAGAAGTCAAAATACAAAAAGATTTGAAAAAACAAAAGTATGGCTTCTGTAGCAGCATAATATATACTCCTCAACAATATGAAAGTAAATATAATAGGAAAAAATACAAAAATTATGAGAAATATAAAAAAGAAAAGTATTGAAAGAAAAAATATAGGAAACCACGGAGAAAACAAAAATTCATTGAAAAAAATAGAACTTTTAATAGAATAAATTATAAGCGACTACCCAAGGAAGGGAAAGATAAAAGAAAACAAAGACATGTTAGGAAACGTAATAGTAAAAAATGCAATTGTTTTATATGTGGAGAACCTAATCATTTTGCAAAAAAACTGTCCAAAAAGACATAAACCTAATTCTAATAAATAGATAGAAAGGCTACATATTATAGAAGATTTAGAAGAAGATATAATAAGCATAAGCAGTGATGACTCAGAAGTTTATAGCATAAAGCCTAACAATCTACACCAACTTAGGTCTAGACTCTATAAAATACTACGGGATTTGGGGTGGTTACTGTGTTGGGTACACACTAGTTACTGCTATGCAGCCAAATGGGTCCATTTCGAGATCCATTTTGATGATTCGAAAGTTCACATTTTAAAATATATCAAGTAGAACATACCTACAAAAAATTAAGTTAATTGGATATCGTCAACCCTTTCATCCACTTACATTTGTATTTATTTTAATACTTTAAATTACAATTGTTATTTATTTTTGTAGATACAAATGTGAGTAGATGAATGAATGAATGATATCTGATTAACTTGATTTTTGCAAGTATATTCTATTCGATATACTCTAAAATGTGAACGGTTTGAATTATCAAATTGGGTCTCGAAATGGGTTCATTTGACTGCACAACAGTGACTATTGTGCCCCCACCATAGCAACCACCCTAAATCCGTTCTCACCGAATGATTGAGCTGTTATAACTATAAAATACAAATTTTGATTCGAATATGAATTTTGTCAATCACACGAGACAATTAAGTGGAGATATTTTGGGTAAATTAAAAATCCAAATATCTACACCAAAAAAGTTGTTTGTTTTATATATTAGTGTATATATATATTAGAGATGGGTACACACACTATTTTTGTATTATGACAAGTTATTGAAGTAAATTGAATTTTATAATATAATAGTTATTTAATGCTTCGAAGTAATGAGATGTAAAAGAACGATGGTAGTTTAAATCATATATAGAGTGATTTTCATAATATGTAAATACTTGTGATTAGTACTATTTTAGAATATATCGAGTAGAATATACCTATAAAAAATTAAGTTAATCGGATATCGTCAACTTTTTCATCCACTTTTATTTGTATTTATTTTAATACTTTAAATTACAATTGTTATTTATTTTTGTAGATACAAATGTGAGTGGATGAATGTATAAACTATATCCGATTAATTTGATTTTTGCAAGTATGTTTTACTCGATGTACTCTAAAATGTGAACGGTTTGAATTATCGAAATGAGTCTATTTGACTGCACAATAGTGACTATAGTGCCCCTAGTATAGTGGCCACCCCAAATTTGTTTTCACCGGATGATTGAGTTATTATAACTATAAAATACAAATTTTGATTTGAATATAAATTTTGTCAATTACAACAGACAATTGCGTGAAGATATTTTGGGTAAACTAAAATCCAAATATCTACACTAAGAAAGTTGTTTGTTTTATATATTAGTGTATATATATATATATATATTAGAGACGGGTACACACAGTGTTTGTATTATAACAAGTTATTGAAATAAATTGAATTTTATAATATAATAGTTATTTAATGCTTTGAAGCAGTGAGATGTAATAGAACGATGGTAGTTTAAATCATATAGAGGATTTCCTATAATATGTAAATAATTTTAGTTAATACTATTATAATAAAAATGGTATTTTTGAAATCGCAGGGCGACGATCGCCCTCTCTTGAAAAATTATGATATACGACATCAATGCAAAAGCGATGTTTGCTTTATAAATAGTATAGATAGATAATATCATATAATACAATATAATATCTCACCACAAACAAACAATTAAACTCAAAAAAA
Source organism: Camellia sinensis (assembly GCF_055761805.1). Classification (NCBI taxonomy): domain Eukaryota; kingdom Viridiplantae; phylum Streptophyta; class Magnoliopsida; order Ericales; family Theaceae; genus Camellia; species Camellia sinensis. The sequence continues at coordinate 119,831,745 of NC_138966.1, forward strand.
TCACACCTTACGACCTTATACATGAATTACTAATGTGTATTGTTAGACATGTAGAAAAATTAAAAACTAAGCTTGCATCCAGTTCATTTTTTTGGATTGAAAGATTTAGTTTGTATGATTTTTGGTCTATTTTAATTATTTGAACCATTTAGTTTTGTAAAGCATGCTAAGCAATTTATATATATATATATATATATAAAATCAACTTGATCGAATAGTGATAAGTACCTAATGAGATCACATTTCTCTTCAAAAAAAAATAAACGACCACATCCATGCAAACTGGACATTCTAATCCAAAAAGTGGATTGAAGACAAATTTTACCTCAAAATTAATATAGAATGATATGATAAATTTTGATTTTATCACTTTAAAATGAAAAGTTCATCACATTGGTTAATATTTTCATAAAAGTAATAATATATAACTAGAATTTTATATAGAATGATATGTCTTCTTACAGTCATTTAGGTTTCCAAAAAAAAAATATATTTACCATTACTTTCGTGATATGAAAATGAAATAAATGTGTTATCTATATAACTTTAGGTTTGCAAATTTTTTTCCGGAGGAGCCCACGAAGACCCTGTGCGCACGTGTCAAAAGCCCAATTATTTTTATTTTTATCGAGTGAAAAGCCCAGTTGAAAATCCCATGGGGTGTGGGGGTGTGGTTGTTTTAGTTGACTCAATTTTAAATAAGAAAAATGAAAATTTTATGGAATTCTTATATAGAATTAATAATGAGAATGTTACAGTTTTAAAAATATAAACTATCTTAATCAATCTTTTTCTTTAACAGAATAGAATTAAAACTTTTCACGTCATTTTATATTAATTTTTAATAAGAAAAATGAAAATTTTATGGAATTTTTACATGGAATTAATAATGAGAATGTTATACTTTTAAAAAATATAAACTATCTTAATCAATCTTTTACTTTAACAGAATAGAATTAAAGCTTTTTATATTATTTCATATTAATTTTATAGATATATTTTTATTTATATAATACTTAACTGAATATAAACAAATAACTTATTTCAAGAAAATAAAACCTTGCGTACCTTACCAACATCAATTTTTAATTTATATAGTGTCAATTGAAAGTGCGACACATTGGCTAATGGCTTTTGATCATTATTTCTCTTTTATTTTAGGTAAATGCACCTTCATGGCAACCAACATGGAATATGCAAAGAAAAAAATTGTGATACTTACCATATGGCCTTTTATTTTTGGAAAATGTGGAGATAATTATTTCTTCCTATCGTTATCACAAAAAATAAAAAATAATAGAAAATATATATATAAAAATGAATAGTTTATTTTCAAAAATATGCTTATTCATTTTTTTGGAGACAAACGTAATATATTACAAAAAAATCGATTATCAAATAGATTCAATTTTTTTTCATGAATGATATACATATATGACCCTTACAAATAAACTGTTTGGATCATCAAAATAAGACTCGTTGTGAACCCCACAAGCCCAAATATGACGGTCAAATTCAAAATTTGGGAGAAGTCTAAACCCTTAAATCTTTTTCTTTTCTTTTCTTTTTTTTTTCTTACCATTTTTCATCTTCTTAGTCATCCAAACAAGTGATAAAAGATTTTTTGACTTCTGACTTCTTTTTTTTAATCGCCAAACCCCTTAATCCAAACGGGTTAGAGTTGCATGTCTACTAGAATATCATTTTTGTTTGATCAACAAAGATAAATTTATTGATGTAAGACAAACACATTAATTATACAAAGAAAATGGGTGCAAATTTGAAATTTAAATTTTTGAACAGTTTGATAAATTAAATATATATATATATATTCGGTTAGCAGTTGTTGAATGTGGCAGTTATTAAATGTGAAGGGCATTCTTAAAGAAAAAGAAAAAAAAAATAATATCAATCACATTAAATAAAATCTATGCTCTATATAATAGAAATGATAAACATGTAGGTACAAATGAACCATAGAGAATCATATATTTTATTTATTGATCAAATATAAAAAACAAACATAAATATACATAATAATGCAGACATAAATATACCATATTATAAATCAGTGACATCACCTAATTCCTAGAGTGATTGATTACATAATTTAAACTATTTTCTTAATGGGTTATGCTAGAGACCCAAATGATTTATTAAATTTTCTATCAAACTCCTTACATGAGTATGAGATTCACACACATGTGGGTTTGTGTGAGTCCCATACTCATGGAAGAAGTTTGGTAGAAAATTTGGTAAATCATTTAGGGTCCATAGCATTTTCCCTTCTTAATTTGAATCACTAATTAGGATTTATCTTCTTCTTATCTTTGGTCTTCTTAATTGCAGAAGCTACTGTTTGCACCATCTTCTCCTTCACTGATGTCTTCGGTGCAGGAATTACGCTGGCTGGCTGGCTCATCTTTCTTAGCTCTCTCTCTCTTTGTCTCTCTTTGAATTGGTGTGGTGTATTGTGTTCTGTTGTGGTGGTGATTTTTAAGAGAGAAACATTGGGACATATATATGCTTTTCTGGGCTTGATTGCGTGTTAACACTAAGCTAGTTAAACAAGCCCCTACGGGGGTGTGTGTGTGTGTGTGTGTGTGTGTGTGTGTGTGAAGCCGAGCTTAAAGAAATATATAAATGTATATTATTCGGCCTATCTAAGTGTGTGGGTGTGTGTGTGAAGCCCAGTTGAAAGGCTTACCTTAGTCTCAGTGTGTTTGAATGGAACACCTTGGTGTTGGTGTTGGTGTTGTAGAGGTGTGAGTGTGGGTGTGGGTGTGCCTTATGTCAATTTTCTGTAATGACTCAAAAAAAAAAAAAAAAAAAAAAAAAAATCAACAAAATGATACCTTGCATCCTTTGTCAAAATGATTTTTTAATTAGTAGTATTATATGTACAAAAAAATTATAAAATAATAGAATAAATTTAATTTTATCACTTTCAAACAAATAGTTTATCTTGTTAATTTAAAATTTTAAAAATATTATTGTCATATCACACTGATAATTTTTTTTAAATTAATGTTATTTTAATTTTTAGTTAGTTGCGTGTGAACACAAAGTTCAAAGAGCATGTGTGTGGAATTTTGGGTTTGTGAAGCCAAGTTATTAAAAGAGATATATCTATGTGTGTATATATATGTGTAATCAGGCTGGGCTCCTCTTCATATCTCTATTTCTCTATATTCAATGTGTGAGTTTGTGTGTGTATTTATATTTGAAAGGCCCAATTGAAAGGCCCACCTCAGTGTGTGTTTGATGAGAGAGAGAAGCCTATTCAAAGACAGGCCTCATTGTGGATGTGGGTGTCTTAGGTGACTCAATTTTATGTAATGACTAACCCCAAATAATTAACTAATGTTTCTCTTTTATTTTAGGTTAATGCACCTTCATGGCTACCAACATGGAAAATACTAGGAGAAAAACTGTGAATAGTTTAATGCCCTTTTGTTTGGAAATTGTCGAGGAAATTAATTCTTCATTTTAACTACCATGAAAATTTGAACAAGTTTGGGCATAGAGTTGCTAGTCATCGAACCAAATACAAAATATTAATTGATGGACAAAAATTTTCCAAAGTGAGTCCCATCAAAAAATTATGTAAAATCTTATATATTTCTTTGTATTTTATGTTCAATTATGTATTTGGTTTCAACGTTCATAACAAAATTGTAAAACAACTTTTTTTATGCACATCATTTATTATTATGATTTTAAATGTTAATTATTCAAAATATTATGTAATAATACTTGTATAATACTTCAAATCAATCACAAATTTTTAATCTTTAACTTATTTTCAAACTATTTTTTAAATCATTCACTACATTGAATATCCTAAGATATATGATAACATTTTTTTTTTCTTTTTTCTTTTTGTGGACTTGCTTGCATGTCAACACAAAATTTAAAATGCATATTTGGAGTGTGTGCAGTTTTGCGAAATGGGAGATTCTATTTATTTACACTCAAAAAATATTTAAGCGAGCCCAATTTTTCAATATATCCTATTAAATTATTTTTATTATGTGTGTTGTGTTTTGGTACTTTTCTAGAGAGAAACATGGGCATAAATTATAGACTCAAAACTCAAAAAATAAAATAAATAAAATAAATAAATAAATAGAATTAAATAAATAAAAATAAATATTCGTTGGCTTGTTTGCGTGTTAACACAAAGCTCAAAAAGCCATACAAGGGTGTGTGTGTGTGTGTGTGTGTGTGTGTGTGTGTGTGTGTGTGTTTTGTGGGATTTTTAAACCAAGTTTTTTTTATTTTCTATTTTTTTAGGGGGAATTGTAAAGCCTAGTTGAAAGCCATATTAGGCATGGTTTGGCAAGTGGGTTTGGATAGGTTTGGGATTATTTTAGTTACAAAAAATAAAATAGGTTATTTTAGTCATAACAAACAAAACATCACATCTAACCCATAATCATTACACTCTTCTCTTACAAAAAAAGTCAAAAAGTCCTTCTCAAACCAAGCTTTTTAGTCCAAGCTAAAATAATTAAAAAAATTAAAAAATTAAAAAATCAACCCACTTCCCAAACGAAGCCATGTGTCTTACAAAGTTTTAGAGGATTACGTGTGTGAGAAGCCAATTCACCTTATTGTGACCTCGGTGTGGTTGTGAGTGTGGGTGTGTTATGTCAATTTTGTGTAATGCCATACCACATATAAATTGGCAGTAGCTTTGGTCCAGTCTAAGAACGAACTGGACCATGTTGTTGGGCCCGTGAAGGTCTATCACGGGTCCCGTTTTGATAATTCGAATTGTTCAATGTGTAGAACTCGTCGAGTATTATATACCTGTAAAAAAAAATACGTTGATCGGATATCGATAGCTCTGTGAACAAAATAGTTTTTTTATCAACCGTTAATTTTTTCACCGTCCATTTTTTTTTTATACAAAACTGATTTGATCACATAGCTATTGATATCCGATCAACGTGATTTTTTACAGACATATAGTACTCGACGAGTTTTACACATTGAACGGTTCGGATTATCAAAACGGACCCAAAAAATGGGCCCCATGGGCCGGACTGGACGGGACCAGTCTTGATCTCAACTTGAGACAAGCTGGACCCAAATAGCTAAACTCATGAAAATGGCAACTCGAACGTCTCGTTTGGTGTAACTATTAAAACAGATTATAAATTATGACTTTAATTAGAAATTGTTAATTTGTTTAGTGTAGCTGTTGGATTATAGATTTAAGTTGTTGAGTAGTATTTATTAAATAAGCTGTGAAATAACTTTTTCAATTAACTTTTATTTTTTGTTATTCACTACTTGTCTACATTTCTCATAAAGAATAATAACAATATTCTATAGTCCATTTGGGTCTTTTTCTATTTTTTTAAAAAATAAAAATAAAAAAATCTAAGAGTATAACTGTAAATTAATATGTCCATAGCAGAAACTGATAATCAGAAGTAAGGGGTGAGTAGCTTCTCAGAATCAGCTTTTTTGACTTAAAATAAGTTGTTAGAATCAAAAACTCTTTGAAATAAGTTTAACCAAACAGTTTAAAATAGTTTTTCACAAGCCAGAAGCCATAAATTGGCTTAAAAAAGCCCAAACAAACACCCTTAAATATATTATTTATATGAATTTTTAATAAGTAGTGTTATAAAAATAAAAATAAAAATTTTACAAAAAATTAATACAAAATGATGTGATAAATTTTAATTTTCTCAATTTAAAATAAAATGTCTATCATGTTGACTTACATTTTGAAAATGCCAATGTCCAGTCAAAAATTATATAAAAATATTATTTTTAATTGATTAAGTAAAAACACCAAGTTGAAAGAGCCAGATCTCGAGAGCTTGTGTGTGTGTCGGTTTGTGAAGCCCTTACACCCACACATTTGTGTGTGTGTTTGAAAAGCCCAGATGAAAGGCCCATTTTAGTGTTAGGGATGGCAATCTCAACCCGACTCGATTGGGACCCGACTCTCTGATTCCGAATTGAACGGTTATTCTCTGAAAAATACCCCTGACGGACCGGGGATGGTAATAAAAAATAAATCCCCGATGATATTCGAGCCAGGGACGGGAATACATATTTCAGTCCCGGCCCCGTTTGTCCCCCGAATGATATATACGTTATATATATACTTTTTAATTCGATGTTTCTCAGCTCTATCTTTTATTCATTTAGATCTACTCTCTCTCTCTCTCTCTCTCCATTCCTCACATCTCTCTTCCTCTTCACCGTCTCTAGTCTCTCTCTCTTCTTCACCATCTCTCACATCGCCATCGATCTTTCCTCTAGCCCCATGTACTTTGACCTCGACATCTCCTCCCACTCCCCCGAACCCCTCCAACATTCCAGAACATTTAACCTCGATTTAGCCAGCGCTAGGGTTTTTTTCTGCGCCGACTCAACCGTTGATCTCATGCTTAAAGAGCACCGAACATTGTCGTCGTCCTCGTCGCCGAGCGCCACCTCCTCCTCCTCCTCCTCCAGTGTTTGTTCCCTCCGCCACGACTCTCTCTCTTCCTCTCTACTCAGATCTCTCTCCCTCTTTGTGAATCTGTGATGTTGATGATGTTGTTATGAATCTGTGATGTTGATAATGTTGTTGTTGATGTCGTTTGATGATGTTGTTGTTAATCATTGATGTTGTTAACTTCTTGTTTGCTGCTGTTTGGGTTTGATTTTTTTTTTTGGTCCAAGGAATTTTCGGGGTCGGGGAAACCCGATCCCTGTTGGGGAAGGGGAAGGGGACGGGGACGGGGACGGGGACCCCGTCGGGGATCGAGGCCGGGGACGGGGAAAATTTTATCATCGGGGACGGGGAGTGTGATCCCTGGCCCCGCCCCGTCCTGTCCCGCCTCGTTGCCATTCCTACTTAGTGTGTTTGAGTTTGAAGAGAGAGATTAGTCAATTTATAACAGTTAATTAGATTAGTTAACACCCAATTAGGTGTGGGTGTGGCGTATTGAAGTAATTAACTTTGTGTAAATTATACCGATTTTCTCTCAATTATTTTTTTTTTAAAAATACAGTTTTTATATAATTATATTAATATCTCTTTTAATAAGACTGAAGTGATCGAAACTAATACAAATAGAGTGAAGACATAAAGATAAATAAAGAAAAACATATATTTTAATGTAAAAGAGATGATAATATTATTTTTTTTCATATATATGATATGATTAATGAATTATTAATGAAAATGGAGTTAAGTGTTGTGTAAATAATATGTAATTTTGTTAAAACTGTGAGATTTATTATATTTTTTCTAAATTTCAGGAAAGATCAATTAATTTACCCGTTAATTGTATATGTTATTCTTATAAAAATTTTATACTAATTGTTCACTAAAATAATGTAGTTTTGTCATTTTTTGAATTATAAATGAGTATTTTGCTTTAAAAAAAAAATTAGTCGCGTATTAATTTTTTATTACAATATTTTTATTTGTATAGCATTTGAGTATTTGACTCACGAGAAATAAATAATCAAACTCAAAAAAAATCATACCTACATCTCTTTGCCAACATAAATTTGTAAGGAATACTTTTCAATTAGTCTAATTAACTAAACTTATTACCTACAGGTTTTGATTGATAAATTTATTACTATAAATTTATTCAAAAAAATAATAAAGTCTAATAAATAAATTTATCAATAAGACGACTTAGGTAAACTACTAATAGGTCCTAATAATTAGATTTAATTCACATAAAGTTCTATTGAAAATAAATCTTGATAAAATTATCACTAAAAATAAATTTTTTGTGACAATTGTTTTACATACGTCGCTAAAAATTGACAATTAGTGACTTTTTTTAATCATAATTTTTATAAATTGTCGCTAAAACTTACAATTAGTGACATTTTTTCATGACAAATTTTTTTCATATGACTTTTTTGACAATAAGTCCACTTGTTAGGACCTACACGTAAGTATCCCTATGACTTAATAGGTAATAAGTCTAAAAAATAAGACCTATTAGTAATTTACCTGTTGGCTTATTTTTCCTACAAAGGAAAATATCATAAATGCGAGCGTGCCAGCAAGGATTGAAAAATCCTTACAGATTAAATTCAAGCCAATTATCAAGCGATTGTGTTGACGGTTCTTTTGCCTCAACGAAGAGGACTTCAAATTTGCCAAGTGTAGCGAAAAGAAAAAGTAAAAGAAGAAAAAGGGACGGAGAAAGATGATTGAGTGAACAATCAAAGTAATAAATATTTACCTCTACTCCTATGCTTCGAAAAGAAAGTGCATAAAATGCTTCGAAATGGAAATGCTGAAAATAAATGCTTCGAAATATAAATCTATGTTAAACTACTCCTAAGATAAGGAAAATGACAAGAAATATTGAAATCAATTGTCTTTGATTTAAGTTCTGGATCCTTTACAATATAGCCATTAATGGCTATTTATAGAAGAAAAAATACAGCAATAACTACTTAGTAACTACCCATTTCTTCCATCTTCATTCTTGTCTTGCCATGTATCCTTCCACTCATCCACTTTGTCCTCCCACTCATCCACTTTGTCCTTCATATTCTCCATTATCTCTATAACTTCTTTTAACTTCCAAATGAATAAGAGGATGCCACGTGTCCTGCAATTATATAAATAATAAATAATAATAAAAATTGCAGATTTATGGTGTTAACATTACCCCCCGCGGCCCTTAAAAATGATGTTTATTTGAATTTTTGAAGGGCCGAACCAAACACATGACTAACCTAAGCAGCAAAGTGCTTCGAATGATGTAACAACACCAATAAAGCGCTTCGAATGAGTATGAAATTATGACTAGATGACTTGAATTATTACTAGTAACAAGCTTCGAAAGTGATATAAAGGACCAAAATCATTCTTCGAAGGTCGATGGAACCGACAAAAGACGAATTACATCCTCAAAAATACTCGACAAAGCTTCGAAGGTTCACAACCACCATTATTATTTCTTCGAAGCTGTTATTGATGCAAGATAGAGTGCTTCGAAGCTTACAAAATTATGGAAAAACGGCTTTCGAAGCAACTTATGGCAAAACGGCTTTCGAAGCTGTTTTTGGCCAACATTGTGGTTATTCAAAACTTATATGTTCTGGTTCACACATAATTAATGAAAATATTAATTTTGTGCTTCGAACCAATTATTAATTCTTTGAAGACACCAAAACTGTTGTTCTTCGAGCCAACTTATGATGCCAAAAACAGGCATTATTCGACAACTAATTAATTGTCATTTTACATATATTTGAAGAGATGTACACATTTCGAAAGTTTTCAAAGTTTTATACAGTTTCGAAGGTGAAGTAATCAACCTTCGAAACAACTCTTGATGTTTCGAATGTATCTTCAAAACTTTATACAGCTTCGAATGTGAAGTAATCAACCTTCGAAACAACTCTTGATGCTTCGAATGTATCTTCAATGCTTTGATTGTGTACATACAAACAATTGGCCATCAATTTGAAAAGATAAGCCATTCTCAGCCATTTATTTAAATGCATAGGCTTTTTCTAGCCAAGTTCATGCATTTTAAATGGTCATCCCTTGTTCTTAGCGCTTCGAACTCATAAGAACAATTTGTTAATTTTATTAGCCACATCATCATAATTATATTTTGATGTGAACCACAAATCCAAAAAGGATTTTGAACACCAAAAGTCATGGTATAGTGTGACCATGAAAATTTATACTTTTTAACATTTTGAAAAATGTCAAAAATTTTGAATTCATGAACAGTGGCTTGGTTTTATACAGTTTCGAAGGTGAAGTAATCAACATTCGAAACAACTCTTGATGTTTCGAATGTATCTTCAAAGCTTTATACAACTTCGAATGTGAAGTAATCAACCTTCGAAACAACTCTTGATGCTTCGAATGTATCTTCAATGCTTTGATTGTGTACATACAAACAATTGGCCATCAATTTGAAAAGATAAGCCATTCTCAGCCATTTATTTAAATGCACAGGCTTTTTCTAGCCAAGTTCATGCATTTTAAATGGTCATCCCTTGTTCTTAGCGCTTCGAACTCATAAGAACAATTTGTTAATTTTATTAGCCACATCATCATAATTATATTTTGATGTGAACCACAAATCCAAAAAGGATTTTGAACACCAAATGTCATGGTATAGTGTGACCATGAAAATTTATACTTTTTAACATTTTGAAAAATGTCAAAAATTTTGAATTCATGAACAGTGGCTTGGTTTTATACAGTTTCGAAGGTGAAGTAATCAACCTTCGAAACAACTCTTGATGTTTCGAATGTATCTTCAAAGCTTTATACAGCTTCGAATGTGAAGTAATCAACCTTCGAAACAACTCTTGATGGTTAGAATGTATCTTCAATGCTTTGATTGTGTACATACAAACAATTGGCCATCAATTTGAAAAGATAAGCCATTCTCAGCCATTTATTTAAATGCACAGGCTTTTTCTAGCCAAGTTCATGCATTTTAAATGGTCATCCCTTGTTCTTAGTGCTTCGAACTCATAAGAACAATTTGTTAATTTTATTAGCCACATCATCATAATTATATTTTGATGTGAACCACAAATCCAAAAAGGATTTTGAACACCAAAAGTCATGGTATAGTGTGACCATGAAAATTTATACTTTTTAACATTTTGAAAAATGTCAAAAATTTTGAATTCATGAACAGTGGCTTGTTCATTATTCTTGACCATGTTTGTTTTAAAAACATGACTTTTGCCGAATAGGTTTTCATAATTATTTGGCAAAGTGGGTTGTTTTTCCATGTTAGCCATTAATGGCTTATGAAAATCACCCATAGATATATTATTTTCATGACTTGACTCTCTAAAATTTGGTTTTTGGACCCCTCGAGTCATACATGGAACATCATTCTTAGCCAAATTTGGCTCAAGAACATGCTTTTTCGTTGTGTTAATTTCATATTTGGCTCTTTTAAAACGAACTCTTGAACCCCCCGAGCCATTGATGAAATCAATTATTTGTTTTTGCTATTTTTAACCATGGAAAAATTCTGAAAAAATTCAGCAATTCCGACCATTAAAGCCTCAGTTAAAGACTTGGTAGTGAGAGTTGATAACTCATCATTCCATTGGCGAATTTCCATATCAAGTTGATGAATTTCTCCAATTAAATGGTGTCTTTTTTCTTCCACCAAATAATATTGTAAGGGATGAAAGTTTATTTCATCAAGAAAATGGATCTCTTCTTGAAGATCCAAAATTTCTCTTTCACGCCAATATATTTCATATTGACAAGTTCGAATGGCGAAATCCAAATCGTTTGTCATTTCTTACACTTCGGGTCCCACTGGGCGTGCCAAAAAATGTTGGCTTATTTTTCCTACGAAGGAAAATATCATAAATGCGAGCGTGCCAGCAAGGATTGAAAAATCCTTACAGATTAAATTCAAGCCAATTATCAAGCGATTGTGTTGACGGTTCTTTTGCCTCAACGAACAGGACTTCAAATTTGCCAAGTGTAGCGAAAAGAAATAGTAAAAGAAGAAAAAGGGACGGAGAAAGATGATTGAGTGAACAATCAAAGTAATAAATATTTACCTCTACTCCTATGCTTCGAAAAGAAAGTGCATAAAATGCTTCGAAATGGAAATGCTGAAAATAAATGTTTCGAAATATAAATCTATGTTAAACTACTCCTAAGATAAGGAAAATGACAAGAAATATTGAAATCAATTGTCTTTGATTTAAGTTCTGGATCCTTTACAATGTAGCCATTAATGGCTATTTATAGAAGAAAAAATACAGCAATAACTACTTAGTAACTACCCATTTCTTCCATCTTCATTCTTGTCTTGCCATGTGTCCTTCCACTCATCCACTTTGTTCTCCCACTCATCCACTTTGTCCTTCATATTCTCCATTATCTCTATAACTTCTTTTAACTTCCAAATGAATAAGAGGATGCCACGTGTCCTGCAATTATATAAATAATAAATAATAATAAAAATTGCAGATTTATGGTGTTAACATTACCTAATTTGGGTAATTGAAATTGTGGAAGTTGAAAATCGTGACACATTGGTTAATGATTTTTTTATTATTTTGTCTCTCTCTTATTTTAGGTTATTGCAGCTTCATCGTAACTAACATGCAAATTAGAAAGAAAAACATTGTGAAACTTATCTTAGGCCTTTTGTTTGGGAATTTGAAGGACATTATTTCTTCATTTGATTAGCATGAAAAATAAGCAAAAATTGATAAATTATTAAAAATAAATAAATAAATAAATAAATAAGAAAGATTTTTACTTTGGGTAAGATATGATTATCCTTTATCTTATTCTTTATCTTTTTATCATCTTTTTAAAAAATAAATAAATAAATAAGTAAATGTTCACTTAAATAGGAGACACTTAATACGTGACTGAGAGAGCGATTAATGATATGGAGTTGTGCCGGACAGATTTGGGCCGGACAGAGTTGTGCCGGATAGATTTGGGTCGGACAGGCGTTGGGCCAAGTTGTGTGGCCCGGCCGTGAAGAAAGCTGCTCGGTTAAGGCAGCGCGTGGATTGAACAAGCTGCGAGGATCCGTGGTTATGAAGCCGGGGTACCTGTCTGCTCGGCAGATAGGTCGATCGCAGACAAGCGTGAGTTGTCCTGAGCTCGACTCTGTCGAGATGCCGCCGAGTCCGGTCCCCATCTAAGCGTAGCTGTTGGAGTACTTGGGCAAGAAGCGCAGCATGGCAGACGATGGCCGAGATGGTACTGACCGGCTCCCGAGCTCCCAAGAGAATGGGAGGGCAGTTGGATTAGGTGGTGTCCAGCAAGATTTGTGCTGACAGATGGAATAGCAGTACCACGTGTCGAGAGACGGATGAGAGTGGATTTGGGGCGCAGAAGGTATATAAGCAAGTCTGCGCCCCCCTTGCGGGGCAGGAACAATTTTGGTAAGGAAATTCTTACACTCAAACACTCTTCTCTCCCTATCCTAAGGTGTGTGCTAACTTGATCGTCGGAGGGTTTTCCGGCCACACCGCCGGGTAGCTCACCGCCGTTGTGCTCACAGATCGATCGGACAGACAGGAGCTTGGAAGAAAGAAATATGGGCTTGCCGGAATATTTGCTCCCCGTACAATTGGCGCCGTCTGTGGGAAAGTTTGACAGACAAAACCTTGTCTTCCAGGCTAGTCTGATCGCCGTCCATGGCGAACAACGACGAGTTTCCGTTGTTTGTCATAGACGGAGCCACACCGGAGTTCACCCGAAGGAGAGAAGGACCTCCCTCCATCCATCCAATGGCGGACTTGGAGACACCCACCGGAGGACAGACTGGAGATGCCCGGGATAAACGCAGAAGAAGTTATGGTCATTCACGAAGTTCGGATGGTCATCGGCGGCGGAAAGAATCACATGCCCGACGTCTGGAACACAAGTTGAGGGACCAAGACGCTGTCATCCGGTGAATGGCGGTGGAGATGGAGCAGCTCAAGCGACATGTCAAAGGGAAAGGTGTAGTTGGAGTGGGTGACCACAGTGAGTGCACCCCATCCCGCCGTTCAGGCGGTCAGAGTCAGCGACACACTCCGTCCATTTCTATTACCAGAAGTTACCAAGTTGGTGATTCCGACGTGCATGCAGAGAAGTCTAGCGCGCAAGACAGCACTTATCGGCCCTCACGTCCGGTGACGACGTCGAGGTACTCTTACTCCGCTCATTTAGAGGATTTGCGGGCGGTCTTAAAGGAGCGGGCTCGCCGGCGCGAACTCAGAGGATACCGGCGTTCCAGCGGCTATCCTACGGGGTTCACACCAGCGAGGAGGTCGGAATGCTTCCACCCCGCCAAGCAGCGCCACTCCTAGTGGATTCAGATTTGGCCAGGTTGAGTGCCACCCCTTTCTCTTTGGAAATAGAAACTACACCACTTCCGGCAGGCTTCCACCAGCTAAAGTTCACGCTTTACGACAGGAAAACTGATCCCTACATGCATGTAAGTCATTTCCGACAGGTCATGGCCCGACATAGGCGGAATGACGCTCTTATGTGCCTCATCTTTCCGTCAAGTTTGGGCGAACTGGGCTTGAAGTGGTTTGAAAGGCTGCCGAAGGGGAGTATTGAGAGGTGGCATCAGCTAGCCAAAGCCTTTGTCACGCGCTTCAAAACTAACACAAAAACACCAAAGGAAGTCGATCATCTACTGAGTGTGATGATGGAACCGAGCGACACATTGAAGGCATACAACTCTAGGTATTGGGAGACCTTCAACGAGATCTTAGATTGCCCGGTCAACCTTGCAATCACTCAATACAAGCGTGGTCTCCCGGTCTGATATAGACTGCGGGACTCGCTTACCATGCACTAACCGACGTCCATGGGCCAGCTCATGCAGCGCATCAATGAGCACATCCGAGTCGAGGATGATACGTCAACATCTACCGTGAAGGCAACTCCGGTAGCAACCGACAAGAAGACAGCAGGCAAAGTGCACGCAATTGGGCAAGAGTCCAGCCGCTCAAGTGACCAAGCAGAGGAATCGGACCGTGGCTCGAATCGCAAAAACAGGGGTAGAGGATGTCGGAATGACCGGGATGACTACCCCCGAGATGACGAAGCGGATGTAAACAGAAGGTTGAAGGCAAGGACTGGCATAACCACGGTCTTCAAGATTTCGATCTATTGCATACTTAGTGAAATCCGAGACGAAGAGTATGTCTGGTTTCCTGCTAAGTTGGGCAATGGACAAAAGGGCTACAATCCGCGGTATCGTTGCACGTTTCATCGGGAGCGAGGCCACCGGACTGAGGATTGTTTGCCATTGAGGCAACACCTGGAAGAGCTAGTCACGGCCGGGCACCTGGATCTTTACATTGATGGGGGCGTTAAGGCAATTCAAGTTCCGGTTGATTCGCGGGGACCGGATGACCGGGATGCACCTCCTCAAGGGGTTGTGAATGTCATCCATGGCATAGTGGAACCGGGGCGTGTTTGCAAGCTCCGTGGTATGATCAATAAGGCAGAGCACATGAGGGAAGTTTTGTCAGTTCAGCCTGCACTCAAGAGGGGGAAGACGGAAGCGAAAGATGAGATCAGTTTCTCCTCAAGGGACTTGGAGCGCATTCAGACACCGCACAATGACGCCTTAGTAGTTACACTCCGCGTCAAAGATTTTGAAGTGAAACGGATCTTGATCGATCAGGGAAGCTCGGTCGAAATCATGTACTACGACGCTTTCCAACAGCTCAAGCTCCGAGATACGGATTTGGCCCCGGCGACATCGCCGTTGGTTGGTTTCAACTCACAACCGGAGTGGCCTTTGGGAAAGATTATCCTGCCAGTCAAAGCGGGATCCGTGGTCAAACAGGTGGAGTTCTGGGTATTGCAAGTGCCATCTACTTACAATTTGATCCTTGGAAGGGGGTGGCTTCACGCAATGCAAGTCGTGGCATCGACTTTCTACCAAGTAATGAGATTCCCCTCGGCTATGGGGGCAATCGAGGAGATTTGAGGCGATCAGGTCATGTCAAAGCAGTGCTTCGTGGCAGTCAACGGGAGCCGGGCTGCCAAAGGATTTGTTCAAATGATTGAGGGACCGGAGGACCAGGGTGTCTTGGATGATGTGGGCACCAAGGCCGAGGACAAAGCTGTCGAGGAATTGGTGGAGGTGCGAATTGATACAGAGCAGCCGGACAAGTTCTTCTTGCTCGGCTCAAGCCTTACAGCCACAGAACGGACCGAGATGGTTGAGTTTTTGATGGCCAACATTGAAGTTTTTGTATGGTCGCCTTACGACATGCCCGGCCTCGATCCTAGTTTTATTTGCCATCATCTCAATGTCTTCCCCGGAGCCAGGCCAGTCATTCAGCGAACAAGGAGATCGGCGCTGCATCACGCGGAGGTAGTTGTGGAAGAAGTCAAGAATTTGCTAGAGGCACGAGCAATTCAAGAAGTACACTATCCTCGGTGGATCTCAAATACAGTGGTGGTACCGAATAAGAATGGAAAGTGGCGGGTTTGCGTTGATTACAAGACCGTCAACCGAGCTTGTCTGAAAGATAGCTTTCCTTTGCCTAGAATTGACCAGCTTGTGGATTTGACGGCTGGACATAACAGGCTAAGTTTCTTGGATGCCTACCGCGGCTATCATCAGATTGCCATGCATGGCCCCGACCGAGAAATCACCTCTTTACTACACCAAGGGGACTCTTTTGCTACCGAGTCATGCCTTTTGGTTTGAAGAACGCCGGGGCAACTTTTCAGAGGATGGTGACCATGATGTTTGCTCCTTTGCTGGGCCGGACAATGGAAGCCTACATTGATGATATGGTGGTTAAAAGTCGGCATCAGGCAGATCATTTTGTAGACACCCCATTTTTGACCGACCTTGAGACTCAGACGT
The DNA here is from genome assembly GCF_055761805.1 of Camellia sinensis. Classification (NCBI taxonomy): domain Eukaryota; kingdom Viridiplantae; phylum Streptophyta; class Magnoliopsida; order Ericales; family Theaceae; genus Camellia; species Camellia sinensis. Next base: position 119,848,097 of record NC_138966.1, read on the forward strand.
CACCAGTTGAGCACTTGGTGATATTGCATAATGTGCTCGTTCAGAAGTTTCAGAGTCTTGGCTGCGAGCCCTGCCTTCGGACTTCCGAACCCTCTTCTGTGCCTTGCCTCGGTTTGCGAACCAGACTTGGTTTTCTCAGTTTCTTTTCCTGAGAGAAGAGAGAGGTCCCGTAGACCATCTCTTAGTGGCCGTGGGCTACATTTTGTGGCCGTAGGCCATTTTGCCCATTTCGGAGTCCGGTTTCCGGTTTTTCGGGACCGTTGGCCATGTGCCTCGGTTCGGGACCGCCTAACCATCTCCGTTCGCTCTGATTTTTGGCATACAGCTTATTTTCTCTCTTTTGAGGGATACTGGGGTCTGAGAAACCCACTTCGTGGCCGAATGCCACTTTCGGTGCTTAACAGCCCATTTTCGGGACCCCGAACTGCGTGTTTTGGCCCCCAAGCATTCGTTTTGCATCGATTTTTGTTCATTTTTGGCAGGTGCCTCTGTTTCATCACCAGGAAGGTCACTGGAGGGTGGGAGGCCAGCAATTATCTTGGCAACCAGTTATATTCCATTTTCGCCCTCCGACACCCGTTTTTTCTCACTTCCGAGCCAATGTTGAAAACCTTGGAGCCAATGTTGAAAACCTTGGAGCCATTTTCTTCAACCCCAAACCACATATTTGTGATGTACACACATGGGAAGACCCTAAAAGTTTATGGCCGGCCATTAATTCCATTTGAACCTTTTGAACCCCTCCTCAAAATGGCTTGTTCTCTCTCCTGTTTTAGAGTTTCCAAATTCGAACCACTGGGTTGTGAAGAGGAGACCTGGGAGGCCACCTTTTTGTGGTGGCCGGCCACTATTCCAACTTGGCCTTTTTGACCCCTAGCCGGCTGGCTAGGGTAGGTGGCCGGCCGGCCACATGCAGTCCCAAAACTTGGCCGGTCATGTTCCTCACACAGCACACTTTACAGCTGTATAGCTGTTTCCCCCAGAAAATATCTCAATCCGGGGGATATTTTGTGGGGGAAAACTTGCCTACTTTTCCTCCACCTTTTGCCTCTCTTTGCTCCTTCTTTTTTGTCCATATAACCAGCAGGTGGCATTGGTGATAGAGGTTGGAAAAATTGGTCTTCAAGCTTGCATACAAAAATCCCTCTCTATCTCTCTTATTTCCTTGGAAAACCTCCAAGTCCAACACCACCATTTCTTCTACACCATCAACCTCCACCCTTCCATCTTCCATTCCAGAAGTTTGAAGGTGTTCTCCAAGGCCTAAGGGGCCACAAACTCAAGCCAAGAGGCAACCAAAGTCAAGCCTTCAAGGGTAAGTAGTATTTTTCTCTTTTTAAGCTTATTTTGGTATCTTTTCTTAGCCATACATGCTTATTGTTTTGAGCTCCGGCCCTAACTGAAAGTGGCCTTCTTTTGAGCTCATTTTCTTGTTTCATTAAGGGCTCAACCCTGTTTGAGCCCCCCATCTTGCACTTGCTTCAATATCTCCCTTGAATGCCATTTTCTTGCATGCTTTGGCAGCCCATTACGCTTCCATTTTTGGGCATTTTACAGAACTAAAAATAGGCTTATTTTGAGCCCCTATTCAACATTGAAGAAGGGCTCAACACTTTTTGGGACCTCCATGCTATACTTGCCTTTATATCCCTCTTTGGTCCCCATTTCTTGCATGTTTTGGTAGCCTATTATGCTTCGGTTTTTGGCCTTTTTACAGTACTAAAAATAGTCTTATTTTGGCCCATTCTTCATGTTTCATTAAGGGTATTTGGCCGTTTGATGAATATTTTGTATACTTTGTGTTATAGCCACTTTTGAGCCTCATTTTGCATTGCATTTCTAGCATGTTTGTATACTGTTTTGGGGTTTTTACAGTTCTGTAAATATGCATATTTTTGGTCCCTCTTCAAGGTTATAGAAGGGCATTTTTCAGTTTGGGCTGTGCATATACCACTTGCCTCTTTGGCCACCTTTTGGCCCCTTTTCTTGCATAAGAGCTTAGCCATATCTATGTTTGTTTTTAGGGTTTTTACAGTTCTGTAAATGTGCTTATTTTGGGCCCCTCTTAAATGTTTTTGAAGGGCCCTAACCTGTTTGGGGTCAGCAGCTGTGAGTTGCTTCATAATCTCATGTTTAGGGCCATTTTTGCATACCATTGTTGCCCTATCTTTGCTTGCTGTTTGGCCATGATTTGTACTGTAAAATGCTTATTTTGAGGCTGCCTTGCCTCTGTCTTTTCATCTCATATACCAATTATGCATGCTTTGTATAGCTGTAGTTCATTTCACGTACTTAATCTTGCATTTCGGGAGAAATTCCATGCATCGGGTGTGTTTTCGCCTCATTTCGAGGCTGTTTTCCCCACATTTCAGTGCTGAAATTCCATTAGCATGTTTGCATATCATTTTAGCCATATTGCATTGCATATGACATTGCCTCGGTTTGCATGCCCGTGTGCACGCATTTCGAGACACTTCATTTTCATCCATCGGCCTCTTATGTGAGTGTGGCTGAGGCACTCTCATGTTAGTATAAGTCCATGTTACATGCTATATGCCATTTTTGCCATATTGCATTACGTATGCCATTGCCTCGGTTTGCGTGCCCGTGTGCACGCATTTCGAGGCACTTCATTTTCATCCATCGGCCTCTTATGTGAGTGTGGCTAAGGCTCTCTCATGTTAGTATAAGTCCATGTTACATGCTATATGCCATTTTTGCCATATTGCATTACGTATGCCATTGCCTCGGTTTGCGTGCCCGTGTGCACGCATTTCGAGGCACTTCATTTTCATCCATCGGCCTCTTATGTGAGTGTGGCTGAGGCTCTCTCATGTTAGTATAAGTCCATGTTACATGCTATATGCCATTTTTGCCATATTGCATTACGCATGCCATTGCCTCGGTTTGCGTGCCCGTGTGCACGCATTTCGAGGCACTTCATTTTCATCCATCGGCCTCTTATGTGAGTGTGGCTGAGGCTCTCTCATGTTAGTATAAGTCCATGTTACATGCTATATGCCATTTTTGCCATATTGCATTACGTATGCCATTGCCTCGGTTTGCGTGCCCGTGTGCACGCATTTCAAGGCACTCCATTTTCATCCATCGGCCTCTTATGTGAGTGTGGCTGAGGCTCTCTCATGTTAGTATAAGTCCATGTTACATGCTATACGCCATTTCTTCCATATTGCATTGCGTATGCAATTGCCTCGGTTTGCGTGCCCGTGTGCACGCATTTCGAGGCACTTCTTTTTATCCATCGGCCTCTTATGTGAGTGTGGCTGAGGCTCTCTCATGTTAGTGTAAGTCCATGTTGCATTCTATATGCCATTTTAGCCATATTGCATTGCGTATGCCATTGCCTCCATTTGCGTGCCCGTGTGCACGCGTTTCGAGGCACTTCATTTTCATTCATCGGCCTCTTATGTGAGTGTGGCTAAGGCTCTCTCATGTTAGTGTAAGCCCATATCACATTTCCATGTCATTTGCGTTGCGTATGTCATTTTTTCGGTTTGCGTGCCCGTGTGCACGCATTTCGAGGCATCTCTTTTTTACAGCATAGTGCATACTAGGTTGTATCTTAGATCGTATTCAGTCATTTTCCTCGGTTTGCATGCCCGTGTGCACGCATTTTGAGACATCTCATTTTCATAGCATTGTGCATGCTAGGCTGTATCTTAGTTGCATTCATGCATATAATGCATATTGCATCGTATCCGGGATAGGAGTTAGCTCGGGCACGGGAAACGAGGTACGTTTCGTACTCCGAGTGACGGAACGTGTCTCAATTCCCCAGTCACCGACACTCCGGATTACCCATGATGGAGTTAGGGTTTGTTGTGTTTATACGTGCATTCATTCTATATTGAGTTGCACATTTCGACCCCTCTGCCATCATGCATCGATATGCGTGATTGGTGGCACGAGGATCGAGGCATGCATATATCTGTGAAAATACATTGCCATGCCCCTTTCCTGCTCTCTGTTGCAGCAAAATGAAGAATCAGCAACTTTTCGGAGTCTGGCACGCTTTACAAGAATAACTGCTAAACATAGGCTAATTGGGGCATCCCAGTCGATTTCCGCGCAAGGCAGCCCAGACATATATCATTCATCAGGAGCAAGGCAGTCCCTGGCTTGCACGTCAGTTTTACAATTTTCTTAGTTAATTTGTTAATTAATTAGGAATTTGTACATTATTCGGACTGTAATATTTGGACTGTACTATTCTTTTATTCGGGACTGTATATTTATTCGGACCCTCTGCACGGGGGCAAAACTGTAATAAGTGTGCGTGAGTGTGATGTATGTCTTCCAACCCCACGTCTTTCTTCCCTTTTATTTACCTGCTTATGATGGTTAGATTAGGGCATATTTCAATTAGCATACAGTATGACAGCATGTTTGCATCATTTATCTGTTTTGCATGCACCGGGCTCGGCGCATCATACTAACTGCATTTTTATTTCAATTACAAGTTGAATACATGTTAGCTGTAGCATTCCACATGCCATGTTTAGAATAGCCGAGCCTGCTATGGTTTGCATTCTTGCATGTGTTGCATTAGGCAATTCTGTATACTTAGGATCATGCATGATTTCTAATGTAGTTTCTGTTTTTGTCTTGGAGTACTCGGTAAGTTTTATGCTTTAGCATCCTTGCATGCGTGTGAGTGACTGCCATGAATAGCATGCTTACCATGAGGCTAAATGCTTATGTGATATAACTGCCTGAATGCCTGTGGGTGAAGGTTAGGTTATTTGGATTGGGACAATTCATCAAATGTTTGTTTTAAGCCCACTAGATAGTGGCAAAACCATCTTTTCTAAACCCACCTGAGGGTGGCAAAATCTGCATTTTAAGCCTACTTGCGAGTAGCAAATCATCTTTCAAAAATAAACATGAAATATTTTGTTCCAATTCAGGCGACCTGGTCTATACTTATGCTGTGTACATCACATAGTAACCTAGGCTAATAACCGGATTAAGGACACACAAAGTTTTCAAAAATATATATCATGGTTAGTAGAGGCCGATCTTTGATCGGGCGAGCGGGGGTGCTCACGAGGTGACCTTCCCCAATCGTACCCAAGTTCCCGAGCCGAGGCAACTTTGGTGATGACGGACACGTGGCCTTAGGCAACGAGTCAGGGTTTCCTAAATTTCCCAAAATAAAATATTTAGGTGGCGACTCTGTATCTGGCAAAGCAGTCCATGTTTGGCACTTCTTTCGAAATTTTTTTTTCTCAAAACGATTTGCCGGATTTGGACTCTTTGGTTCAGATTTAGAACCGTGACAAATTTGAGAGTCCTGAGCTGTAGTGACCCCAAAATGAACCGAACGGGAGCTCGTCCCTCCCGGGGCGTTCGGGGACGTCTACAGTTTCTGGTGACTCTGCTGGGGATTTAGAGGACTTGACTCGAACTCATGATATCTGTTTTTTATTACACTTGTGTGTTTCTTTGCATTGCATTTGCATTGGTGCGCCTAGGACGTCGTGTTTGCCATCTGCTATTTCTGAACGGTTTGCCGGAGGCTTGTCTTGTCAAGGCATGACCATAAGGCTGGCCGGTTGTGGGCTCTGCCCGTATGGGAACACAAACCCCGGTTTTACCGGGGTACCCTCTTTGACCATTCGACCTAGTGCATATTCGGATCCATAGTGACCATTCCAAATTAGGACAGGTTGCTTACCCGTTTATAGGTTGTTTGAAACCGCTGCGTGCGTAGTGAAACCCTAGCTCCTGACAAAATAGGATAGGGAAACCCTACCCCAACATAGGGGTGTTTTGGCTCTCACTTATCTGTTATGTGCTTTAGAGCGCGTCTCTACAGGAATGCATGTATCAGTGTTTTAGTTTGGGCATTAGGCCTGCGGGCGCCAGTTCAGTATTTTGGGTATTAGGCTTTCGGGCACCAGTTCAGTATTTTCGGAAATCAGTTATATCTGCGGGTATCAAGTTCAGTTTTGGGGACAGTAATTTTGGGAACAGTGATCAGTGGTCGAATACAGTTATTCAGTTATATTCATGCCTGTATTGGTGGGATTGGGCTGAGATGCTGCATATTTTCTCTTTCAGTTCAAAGACTCGGTTCAGAACAACCAGTGTTCCCCTTTGCTGAGGCAAGACAGGAAAAAGCTCACCGGTTCTTCAGATTCATTAGTCACCAACCCGGTCCATCTGATCCGTCAGTCACCAGTCACATCACCTCTGTTCAGTTCAGCAAAACTCGTGATGGCACAAAATTCGGAAGAAATTGTGGTTATGGCAGCCACATTGGACCAAGGAATCACATTGCAAGGTTATACCGATGGTGAAGTGCCACACCCACCCAGGTCACCTGCCGCACATCCGATCTGGGAACCCCAGTTATTTCCAACCCGTGAACCCACCACGTTCGAGTTGATGCGAATGATTGGTGACCTTCAAAGATCCGTGGCGGATCTAGCCTGCGGAATGTCGGTTCCGCCGCCAAATGCATCGTATGCTGGAAATTTCATACCGCAGGAGCCCCCGCTACTGGGACGAATTGTAATCGAACTTAGTCAACCTGAAGCCATCCCAAGTTCCGGCAATGGCATGTCGACAACAACGGGGCTCCGCTCTGATGTAGCAACTCAAACCTTCTACCAAGCCGAGGCGAGTGGTAAGAACAAGATGAAGGTGGACACCGATCCCTACGAACAACTCCTGTGGGCTGTTGAGGCTTTGAAAGCCGGAGGATTGAATAAACAGCAGGTGTTCGCTGTTGCTGTGAAAACTGTAGATGACATCTTCCCCACTCAGGCCGAGAGCAGTTTAAGCTAGAGGGAAAATCAAGATGGGGACCGTCGTGCCAGAGCAGTTCCTTCCAATCCTAACCCTGCACCTAGAAGAGATCAGAGAGCCAAGGCAGCACCTGCCGACCCTTTTTCGAGTGCGTCCAGCAAAAGTCAGCAAGCCTCGAATTGTCCGCCTCGAGGTCGCAGAGTCTTCCATGCCCTCTATATGCCTTTGTCTAAGGCCCTTCAAATCTTCGTCAAAAAAGGGCATGTCAAACCCCTCGAGCCTCGGCCTCTCCCGAGTCCTCTTCCAGCTAAGCATGATGGTACCCAGTACTGTGCATACCATCAGCAAACCGGGCACAGCACCGGCAATTGCTTCCGTCTTCGCCACGAAGTGCAAGATTTGATTGATAATGAAGTTATCCTCCCTCCAAGCTCGGCAAAATTTGTCACCACCGGGTTGGTGGATTTCGAGGGTAATGCAAGTATGTGATTAGGGGTTGAACCAGCTGCAGGCGACACGCGGTTTACCTCGGATGTGGCGTATGGCGCGCACTGTTTTGAGCATTTGTGAATGCTGGTTTTTGTACATGCTGACTTGGGTATTGGGTCAGTTTTGTTGTTTTGTTTTGAGTCTGTCTTTTTGTTTTGAGTCAGTCTCTTTTGTTTCGGGTCTGTCTTATCGTATCGAGTCAGTCCTGTTGTATAGGAGTCGGGTGATTCCGGGGGGTGTTACCTCGGGCGTCACCATTTTGTTTTATGTTTGTCTTTTCGTTTCGTTTTGAGTCTGTTTCTGCCGTGGAGCCAGTTACACCAACATATTTGAATGAAATAGCAGTGGTTTTTCACGCTCTTGTGTTTGCCTCGGCCATGTGCCAATTGTGCCAGAAAGTTTGAATGAAACGGCAGTACTTTTCACCTACTCTTCTGCACCCCGAAATCATTGCATTGACCTAAGTTTTTCAAAACTTTTTTTAAACACACCGCGGTGAAAATAAAGAGGAAGGAATTCCTCGGGATTTGCAAAACTTTGATCAATTGAGAGAAAGAGAGGCGTGCTAAAGCCCTTAATGAATGAAATCATGCTTATTAGCGTGAGTACTGAGAAGGATCCTGGCTTGATCCAAATTGGTTCTACACTATCTTCAGCGCGAGCGATTTGTCGTTTTTTTTTTTGAAAATTTTCAAAAATAAAATGTTTTGCGCGGTCCTGCGAAGACTTGTGTGGAATCGCTCTTGAGATTGTGCAGTTTAGGATCGCTCTCAGCCTCGAGACTTGAGCCCTTGCTTTCAAACCTTGACCTTGGATTCAGAATGATCAACGGTCAACTATGACGTGAGGCCTGTGTGACCAAATTTGAAGCAGCCCCCGAACAAGAGACCAGGAAAGTCAGATCAAAAAGATCAGATCTCATCAGGAGAAGCTTACGAAGCTAGAACAGCAGTCATTCTCCTGGATTCAGATAATCTCAGGATCTCAAAACCATTTGGCATGGACTCGTTATGCTTTTACCCTTTGAGAGGCTCGCTGGGCCGAAAACCCGGAAGGGCGACCCAGGCAAAAGTTAGAGTAAGAGAAAAATACAAAAAAAAGAAGCAAAAAAAAAAGAGAACAAAAAGGAAAGATGCAGAGAAAAGAACAAAAAAAGAGAAGAAAAAGAATTGAAAAGAAAAGAAGAACAAAGCTCGCAAGGTCGAAAACCTGCAACGGGCACTTTGGCAAAAGTTAGAGCCTAAAAAGGAGAGGTTAATACCCGAGTGTACCTTAACCCCGAACTACATGAGGCTTGATTCCCATCTTTGGGATACGTAGGCAACTTCATTCTGAAGTCCCGCTGTAAAACAATTCGATTGTGTCCATGTAACGGTTTTGATCATCTTTGCTTTCTCTGTATCCGAGAGTCGGGTTGTGTTCGTCACTCTGAGGACTGCCTACAATGCGCTGCGGTGCCATCCAAACAAGGGGCAACTTTCCGTTGCCTACAATGCGCTGCGGTGCCATCCAAACAAAGGGCAACTTTCCGTTGCCATTCAATGCACCGCGGTGTCATTCAAACAAGGGGAAACTTTCTGTTGCCTACAATGCGCTGCGGTGCCATCCAAACAAGGGGCAACTTTCCGTTGCTTACAATGCGCTGCGGTGCCATCCAAACAAGGGGCAACTTTCCGTCGCCATTCAATGCGCTGCAGTGCCGTTCAAACAAGGGGCAACTTTCCGTTGCCATGCAGTTCCCTTCAAGCAAGGGGCAATCTTCCTTCGAATCTGAGGTTGTGCATCTCGAGAGTAGGTTCCGTGCTCGTTGAGCAGTGGTCGTTTGCAAAAATAGTTTTTGAGAATTTTTACTGAGGTTGACTAACCTTTTCGAAAAGTATTCCATTTTCAAAACTGGACCATTTCTTAGACCCAAAAGAGGAAAATTTTCAGTGCTCATAGACCAACTTGCATGATTTTAAATCAGAAAATTGAACAAGCATGTTAATCTAATTCTCATTTTGGTCAAATTTTTTTTAAGAGAAAACTAAAACGAAAAATGGTCAAAATGATGAACTAGGGGCACAGTTGAGTCAGGCTTCCTGACTTTCCCATTGTCAACATACTTGCCAAGAAGGGCACTCTACCCGCCAGAAAAGGGGATAACTGAAGTTAACAACAAAGGGTTGAAAGCTCTTGCATCCTCCAAGCAGCGAGGTATCAAAGCCGAGTGCGAAGCACGAATTGGAATGGATCGAGATGCCCCATTCCCTCATCCGACGCATCGACAGATGTCACCGGAGGAAATAGCTGCGAGCTAATTATGTTGGGTGTGAGCCCGCAACTTCCTGATTCATCCATCAACCACCCAGGGGAGGGATAAAAAAATGAGAGATTAAAGAATAGAAAGATGTGCGCTAAGAGAAAAAGTGAGGAAAAGGGCTTTTTCAGCAAAAACAGAGCTTGAGGGCCGAGTGATGTGAGAATCACAATTGAGAAAGGGTGGGAAACAATACCCGAAGAAACTGGTTCCTCGTGTACTGAGAGGTCTCTCGTCTTTGTAACACGTCTGTGTGTCGTGTCGTTTGTTTTGTTTTTCTCGATTCCTGCTTTGAATCATTCTGAGTGTGTCTCGATGCGTTTAGGTTGTTTACCTTTTCTTTTCCATTGTTCAATCTTTTTCGTTGTGTTCAGTCGTAGGCTCAATGCCCAGTTAAGAACACATTTCTTAATTTCAAAAAAATTGTCTTGCGCTCATAAGTGCCGTGTTGTTCTCCACATTGTGCAAAACAAGATTTTGTTCTTTCAAAAACCGCAGGGTTCAACCTGAGTCATGTGGGAACAGTAAAGCTAGAACCCATCTGAAGCTATATAAGTTCCAAACTTCGAAGCAAAAGGAAAAGAGGAAGATGTCGGACATCTGAGTTTGTTTCAACTTTTGCAAGTTCTGTCATCGCATCCTGTAGGTTCAGAATGAGCTGTGTGTTCGAAATTAAAAGACTACTCAGTTTGGGCTGCGTGTTCAACTTTCAACTATCAAACTGTGGGCTGCGTGTTCACCTATCAATCTGGGCCGCGTGTTCAGGAAATTAAAGTTTGGGCTGCGTGTTCAACTTTCAATTCAAACTGTGGGCTGCGTGTTCACCTATCAATTTGGGCTGCGTGTTCAAGAAATTAAAGTTTGGGCTGCGTGTTCAACTTTCAATTCAAACTGTGGGCTGCGTGTTCACCTATCAATCTGGGCTGCGTGTTCAGGAAATTAAAGTTTGGGCTGCATGTTCAACTTTCAAACTGTGGGCTGCGTGTTCACCTATCAATCTGGGCTGCGTGTTCAGGAAATTAAAGTTTGGGCTGCGTGTTCAACTTTCAATTCAAACTGTGGGCTGCGTGTTCACCTATCAATCTGGGCTGCGTGTTCAGGAAATTAAAGTTTGGGCTGCATGTTCAACTTTCAAACTGTGGGCTGCGTGTTCACCTATCAATCTGGGCTGCGTGTTCAGGAAATTAAAGTTTGGGCTGCGTGTTCAACTTTCAAACTGTGGGCTGCGTGTTCACCTATCAATCTGGGCTGCGTGTTCAGGAAATTAAAGTTTGGGCTGCGTGTTCAACTTTCAACTTTCAAACTGTGGGCTGCGTGTTCACCTATCAATCTGGGCTGCGTGTTCAGGGAATTAAAGTTTGGGCTGCGTGTTCAACTTTGAAACTGTGGGCTGCGTGTTCACCTATCAATCTGGGCTGCGTGTTCAGGGAATTAAAGTTTGGGCTGCGTGTTCAACTTTCAATCCAACTGTGGGCTGCGTGTTCACCTATCAATCTGGGCTGCGTGTTCAGGGAATTAAAGTTTGGGCTGCGTGTTCAACTCTTAATCAGAGTGGGCTGCGTGTTCACCTTCAATCCGAGCTGCGTGTTCGGAGAATCAAAAGTTTGGGCTACGTGTTCAACTTTCAAACAGAGTGGGCTGTGTGTTCACCTTCAATTCGAGCTGCGTGTTCGGAAAATCAAAAGTTTTGGCTGCGTGTTCAACTTTCAATCAGAGTGGGCTGCGTGTTCACCTTCAATTCGAGCTGCGTGTTCAGAAAATCCGAGTTAGGGCTGCGTGTTCTACCCTCAATTAGTGTGGGCTGCGTGTTCACCTACCAATCTGGGCTGCGTGTTCAGGGAATTAAAGTTTGGGCTGTGTTCAACTCTCAATCAGAGTGGGCTGCGTGTTCAACTTCAATTCGAGCTGCGTGTTCGGAGAATCAAAAGTTTGGGCTGCGTATTCAACTTTCAATCCGAGTGGGCTGCGTGTTCACCTTCAATTCGAGCTGCGTATTCGGAAAATCAAAAGTTTGGGCTGCGTGTTCAACTTTCAATTAGAGTGGGCTGCGTGTTCACCTTCAATTCGAGCTGCGTGTTCAGAAAATCCGAGTTAGGGCTGCGTGTTCTACCCTCAATTAGTGTGGGCTGCGTGTTCACCATCAATTCGAGCTGCGTGTTCGGAAAATCAAAAGTTTGGGCTGCGTGTTCAACTTTCAATCAGAGTGGGCTGCGTGTTCACCTTCAATTCGAGCTGTGTGTTCAGAAAATCCGAGTTAGGGCTTCGTGTTCTACCCTCAATTAGTGTGGGCTGCGTGTTCACCATCAATTCGAGCTGCGTGTTCGGAAAATCAAAAGTTTGGGCTGCGTGTTCAACTTTCAATCAAAGTGGGCTGCGTGTCGGAAAATCAAAAGTTTGGGCTGCGTGTTCAACTTTCAATCAGAGTGGGCTGTGTGTTCACCTTCAATTCGAGCTGCGTGTTCGGAAAATCAAAAGTTTGGGCTGCGTGTTCAACTTTCAATCAGAGTGGGCTGCGTGTTCAGCGTCAATTCGAGCTGCGTGTTCGGAAAATCAAAAGTTTGGGCTGCGTGTTCAACTTTCAATTAGAGTGGGCTGCGTGTTCACCTTCAATTCGAGCTGCGTGTTCGGAAAATCAAAAGTTTGAACTGCGTGTTCAACCTTCAATCAGTGTGGGCTGCGTGTTCACCATCAATTTGAGCTGCGCGCTCGGAAAATCAGAGTTTGGGCTGCGTGTTCAACTTTCAATCAGAGTGGGCTGCGTGTTCACCTTCAATTCGAGCTGTGTGTTCAGAAAATCAATGTTTGAGCTGCATGTTCAGAAGTTCAAGTGCTTGAGTTGTGTGTTCAAAAATGCAAACTGAAATGAGCTGTGCACTCAGAGTCGAGCTGTGTGCCCGAAAACGAGTTGTGTGCCCAAAATAAGCTGCGTGCCCGAAATGAGCTGCGTGCCCGAAATGAGCTGTGTGCCCGAAAGAGCTGTGTGCCCAGATTAAACAGAGTATTGTGTTGTGAGCTGTGTGCCAATTGAATGGAATGCTATGTCGTAAGCTGTGTGCTAAGTCTTGCATTGTGCATGCATCTCCTCGCGTTATCTCGCGCACCTTACCTGTATCACACTATCTTGTGCACTCACCTGGTCTAGGAGACCTTAAATCCTCTAAAGGTGCAATTCCTTTGGTGTTTGTCGTGCCCGAACGACTTCTGGTGGTCTGGTATAGCCACCTGCCTGTGTTTGCAGTGAGTTCCTAGGAGACCAACTGAGACAGTGGAAACTAGAGTTCGAATGGCTTATGCCTAGAACGCAAAGGTTCAGGATTTCCGAGATTAAAGTCTGGTTTAAATACCCAGGGGTATATCCTCGGCTTGAAATCTGTATGGCAGCCCCATAGATTGAGATAGCATCTGTATGCACCTTAATTCTGGATACTGATCCAACCTAGTCTGTCACCCTGTTGGAGAATAGGGAAAGCAGCGACCATAGTCAGGGAGAAAAGTAGTACCTGTGGTTCAACCAAGAAGAAGCGAAAGATTCCCAGCAGCATGAGGTAAGTCATCGCCAATTACCCCTGTGAGGTACCTTTACCTCTTAGCCATTACATTGCATTTTAGCCACTACATTACAGTGCATTGCATGAATCCTCAACTTTCAAAACCGGCTTCGCGTAGCGTATAAGTCCAATCTTCAAAATATTTCTACGTATCATTTGCATTTTGCCCCTGCCTGCGGGCATGCCTGCGGGCACATCTTTGTCTATCTTGTCTGCTTTGTCTAAGTCTTCGGCCTTGTCAAAAATGGGTCGTCTCTGGGTTTTGACATTCACTCCCGTCATTCTTATGACTTCCGAGTTCTGTCAAAGAGGGGCAACTGTAGACACCCCATTTTTGACCGACCTTGAGACTCAGACGTCACCAGTTGAGCACTTGGTGATATTGCATAATGTGCTCGTTCAGAAGTTTCAGAGTCTTGGCTACGAGCCCTACCTCCGGAATTCCGAACCCTCTTCTGTGCCTTGCCTCGGTTTGTGAACCAGACTCGGTTTTCTCTGTTTCTTTTCCTGAGAGGAGAGAGAGATCCCGTAGACCATCTCTCAGTGGCCGTGGGCTACATTTTGTGGCCGTAGGCCATTTTGCCCATTTCGGAGTCCGGTTTCCGGTTTTTCGGGACCGTTGGCCATGTGCCTCGGTTCGGGACCGCCTAACCATCTCCGTTCGCTCTGATTTTTGGTATACAGCTTATTTTCTCCCTTTTGAGGGACACTGGGGTCTGAGAAACCCACTTCGTGGCCGAATGCCACTTTCGGTGCTTAACAGCCCATTTTCGGGACCCCGAACTGCGTGTTTTGGCCCCGAGCATTCGTTTTGCATCAATTTTCGTTCATTTTTGGAAGGTGCCTCTGTTTCATCACCAGGAAGGTCACTGGAGGGTGGGAGGCCAGCAATTATCTTGGCAACCAGTTATATTCCATTTTCGCCCTCCGACACCCGTTTTTTCTCACTTCCGAGCCAATGTTGAAAACCTTGGAGCCAATGTTGAAAACCTTGGAGCCAGTTTCTTCAACCCCAAACCACATATTTGTGATGTACACACATGAGAGGACCCTAAAAGTTTATGGCCGGCCATTAGTTCCATTTGAACCTTTTGAACCCCTCCTCAAAATGGCTTGTTCTCTCTCCTGTTTTAGAGTTTCCAAATTCGAACCACAGGGTTGTGAAGAGGAGACCTGGGAGGCCACCTTTTTGTGGTGGCCGGCCACTATTCCAACTTAGCCTTTTTGACCCCTAGCAGGACGGCTAGGGTAGGTGGCCGGCCGGCCACCTGCAGTCCCAAAACTTGGCCGGTCATGTTCCTCACACAGCACGCTTTACAGCTGTATAGCTGTTTCCCCCAGAAAATATCCCAATCCGGGGGATATTTTGTGGGGGAAAACTTGCCTACTTTTCCTCCACCTTTTGCCTCCCTTTGCTCCTTCTTTTTTGTCCATATAACCAGCAGGTGGCATTGGTGATAGAGGTTGGAAAAATTGGTCTTCAAGCTTGCATACAAAAATCCCTCTCTATCTCTCTCATTTCCTTGGAAAACCTCCAAGTCCAACACCACCATTTCTTCTACACCATCAACCTCCACCCTTCCATCCTCCATTCCAGAAGTTTGAAGGTGTTCTCCAAGGCCTAAGGGGCCACAAACTCAAGCCAAGAGGCAACCAAAGTCAAGCCTTCAAGGGTAAGTAGTATTTTTCTCTTTTTAAGCTTATTTTGGTATCTTTTCTTAGCCATACATGTTTATTGTTTTGAGCTCTGGCCCTAACTGAAAGTGGCCTTCTTTTGAGCTCATTTTCTTGTTTCATTAAGGGCTCAACCCTGTTTGAGCCCCCCATCTTGCACTTGCTTCAATATCTCCCTTGAATGCCATTTTCTTGCATGCTTTGGCAGCCCATTACGCTTCCATTTTTGGGCGTTTTACAGAACTAAAAATAGGCTTATTTTGAGCCCCTCTTCAACATTGAAGAAGGGCTCAACACTTTTTGGGACCTCCATGCTATACTTGCCTTTATATCCCTCTTTGGTCCCCATTTCTTGCATGTTTTGGTAGCCTATTATGCTTCGGTTTTTGGCCTTTTTCCAGCACTAAAAATAGTCTTATTTTGGCCCATTCTTCATGTTTCATTCAGGGTCTTTGGCCGTTTGATGAATATTTTGTATACTTTGTGTTATAGCCACTTTTGAGCATCATTTTGCATTGCATTTCTTGCATGTTTGTATACTGTTTTGGGGTTTTTACAGTTCTATAAATATGCATACTTTTGGTCCCTCTTCAAGGTTATAGAAGGGAATTTTTCAGTTTGGGCTGTGCATATACCACTTGCCTCTTTGGCCACCTTTTGGCCCCTTTTCTTGCATAAGAGCTTAGCCATATCTATGTTTGTTTTTAGGGTTTTTACAGTTCTGTAAATGTGCTTATTTTGGGCCCCTCTTAAATGTTTTTGAAGGGCCCTAACCTGTTTGGGGTGAGCAGCTGTGAGTTGCTTCATAATCTCATGTTTAGGGCCATTTTTGCATACCATTGTTGCCCTATCTTTGCTTGCTGTTTGGCCATGATTTGTACTGTAAAATGCTTATTTTGAGGCTTCCTTGCTTCTGTCTTTTCATCTCATATACCAATTATGCATGCTTTGTATAGCTGTAGTTCATTTCACGTACTTAATCTTGCATTTCGGGAGAAATTCCAAGCATCGGGTGTGTTTTCGCCTCATTTCGGTGCTGTTTTCCCCACATTTCAGTGCTGAAATTCCATTAGCATGTTTGCATATCATTTTAGCCATATTGCATTGCATATGCCATTGCCTCGGTTTGCGTGCCCGTGTGCACTCATTTTGAGGCACTTCATTTTCATTCATCGGCCTCTTATGTGAGTGTGGCTGAGGCTCTCTCATGTTAGTATAAGTCCATGTTACATGCTATATGCCATTTTTGCCATATTGCATTACGTATGCCATTGCCTCAGTTTGCGTGCCCGTGTGCACGCATTTCGAGGCACTTCATTTCCATCCATCGGCCTCTTATGTGAGTGTGGCTGAGGCTCTCTCATGTTAGTATAAGTCCATGTTACATGCTATATGCCATTTTTTCTATATTGCATTACGTATGCCATTGCCTCGGTTTGCGTGCCCGTGTGCACGCATTTCGAGGCACTTCATTTTCATCCATCGGCCTCTTATGTGAGTGTGGCTGAGGCTCTCTCATGTTAGTATAAGTCCATGTTACATGCTATATGTCATTTTTGCCATATTGCATTACGTATGCCATTGCCTCGGTTTGCGTGCCCGTGTGCACGCATTTCGAGGCACTCTATTTTCATCCATTGGCCTCTTATGTGAGTGTGGCTGAGGCTCTCTCATGTTAGTATAAGTCCATGTTACATGCTATATGCCATTTTTGCCATATTGCATTGCGTATGCAATTGTCTCGGTTTGCGTGCCTGTGTGCACGCATTTCGAGGCACTTCTTTTTATCCATCGGCCTCTTATGTGAGTGTGGTTGAGGCTCTCTCATGTTAGTGTAAGTCCATGTTGCATTCTATATGCCATTTTAGCCACATTGCATTGCGTATGCCATTGCCTCCATTTGCGTGCCCGTGTTCACGCATTTCGAGGCACTTCATTTCCATCCATCGGCCTCTTATGTGAGTGTGGCTGAGGCTCTCTCATGTTAGTATAAGTCCATGTTACATGCTATATGCCATTTTTGCCATATTGCATTACGTAGGCCATTGTCTCGGTTTGCGTGCCCGTGTGCACGCATTTTGAGGCACTTCATTTTCATTCATCGGCCTCTTATGTGAGTGTGGCTGAGGCTCTCTCATGTTAGTATAAGTCCATGTTACATGCTATATGCCATTTTTGCCATATTGCATTACGTATGCCATTGCCTCGGTTTGCGTGCCCGTGTACACGCATTTCGAGGCACTTCATTTTCATCCATCGGCCTCTTATGTGAGTGTGGCTGAGGCTCTCTCATGTTAGTATAAGTCCATGTTACATGCTATATGCCATTTTTGCCATATTGCATTCCGTATGCCATTGCTTCGGTTTTCGTGCCCGTGTGCACGCATTTCGAGGCACTTCATTTTCATCCATCGACCTCTCATGTGAGTGTGGCTGAGGCTCTCTCATGTTAGTATAAGTCCATGTTACATGCTATATGCCATTTTTTCTATATTGCATTACGTATGCCATTGCCTCGGTTTGCGTGCCCGTGTGCACGCATTTCGAGGCACTTCATTTTCATCCATCGGCCTCTTATGTGAGTGTGGCTGAGGCTCTCTCATGTTAGTATAAGTCCATGTTACATGCTATATGTCATTTTTGCCATATTGCATTACGTATGCCATTGCCTCGGTTTGCGTGCCCGTGTGCACGCATTTCGAGGCACTCTATTTTCATCCATTGGCCTCTTATGTGAGTGTGGCTGAGGCTCTCTCATGTTAGTATAAGTCCATGTTACATGCTATATGCCATTTTTGCCATATTACATTGCGTATGCAATTGTCTCGGTTTGCGTGCCTGTGTGCACGCATTTCGAGGCACTTCTTTTTATCCATCGGCCTCTTATGTGAGTGTGGTTGAGGCTCTCTCATGTTAGTGTAAGTCCATGTTGCATTCTATATGCCATTTTAGCCACATTGCATTGCGTATGCCATTGCCTCCATTTGCGTGCCCGTGTGCACGCATTTCGAGGCACTTCATTTTCATCCATCGGCCTCTTATGTGAGTGTGGCTGAGGCTCTCTCATGTTAGTATAAGTCCATGTTACATGCTATATGCCATTTTTGCCATATTGCATTACGTAGGCCATTGTCTCGGTTTGCGTGCCCGTGTGCACGCATTTTGAGGCACTTCATTTTCATTCATCGGCCTCTTATGTGAGTGTGGCTGAGGCTCTCTCATGTTAGTATAAGTCCATGTTACATGCTATATGCCATTTTTGCCATATTGCATTACGTATGCCATTGCCTCGGTTTGCGTGCCCGTGTGCACGCATTTCGAGGCACTTCATTTTCATCCATCGGCCTCTTATGTGAGTGTGGCTGAGGCTCTCTCATGTTAGTATAAGTCCATGTTACATGCTATATGCCATTTTTGCCATATTGCATTCCGTATGCCATTGCTTCGGTTTTCGTGCCCGTGTGCACGCATTTCGAGGCACTTCATTTTCATCCATCGACCTCTCATGTGAGTGTGGCTGAGGCTCTCTCATGTTAGTATAAGTCCATGTTACATGCTATATGCCATTTTTGCCATATTGCATTACGTATGCCATTGCCTCGGTTTGCGTGCCCGTGTGCACGCATTTCGAGGCACTCCATTTTCATCCATCGGCCTCTTATGTGAGTGTGGCTGAGGCTCTCTCATGTTAGTATAAGTCCATGTTACATGCTATATGCCATTTTTGCCATATTGCATTGCATATGCAATTGCCTCGGTTTGCGTGCCCGTGTGCACGCATTTCGAGGCACTTCTTTTTATCCATCGGCCTCTTATATGAGTGTGGCTGAGGCTCTCTCATGTTAGTGTAAGTCCATGTTGCATTCTATATGCCATTTTAGCCATATTGCATTGCGTATGCCATTGCCTCCATTTGCGTGCCCGTGTGCACGCATTTCGAGGCACTTCATTTTCATCCATCGACCTCTTATGTGAGTGTGGCTGAGGCTCTCTCATGTTAGTGTAAGCCCATATCACATTTTCACGTCATTTGCATTGCGTATGTCATTTTTTTGGTTTGCGTGCCCGTGTGCACGCATTTCGAGGCATCTATTTTTTACAGCATAGTGCATACTAGGTTGTATCTTAGATCGCATTCAGTCATTTTCCTCGGTTTGCGTGCCCGTGTACACGCATTTCGAGACATCTCATTTTCATAGCATTGTGCATGCTAGGCTGTATCTTAGTTGCATTCATGCATATCATGCATATTGCATCGTGTCCGGGATAGGAGTTAGCCCGGGCACGGGAAACGAGGTACGTTTCGTACTCCGAGTGACGGAACGTGTCTCAATTCCCCAGTCACCGACACTCCGGATTACCCATGATGGAGTTAGGGTTTGTTGTGTTTATACGTGCATTCATTCTATATTGAGTTGCACATTTCGACCCCTCTGCCATCATGCATCGATATGCGTGATTGGTGGCACGAGGATCGAGACATGCATATATCTGTGAAAATACATTGCCATGCCCCTTTCTTGCTCTCTGTTGCAGCAAAATGAAGAATCAGCAACTTTTCAGAGTCTCGCACGCTTTACAAGAATAACTGCTAAACAGAGGCTAATTGGGGCATCCCAGTCGATTTCCGCGCAAGGCAGCCCAGACATATATCATTCATCAGGAGCAAGGCAGTCCCTGGCTTGCACGCCAGTTTTACAGTTTTCTTAGTTAATTTGTTAATTAATTAGGAATTTGTACATTATTCGGACTGTAATATTTGGACTGTACTATTCTTTTATTCGGGACTGTATATTTATTCGGACCCTCTGCGCGGGGGCAAAACTGTAATAAGTGTGCGTGAGTGTGATGTATGTCTTCCAACCCCACGTCTTTCTTCCCTTTTATTTACCTGCTTATGATGGTTAGATTAGGGCATATTTCAATTAGCATACAGTATGATAGCATGTTTGCATCATTTATCTGTTTTGCATGCACCGGGCTCGGCGCATCATACTAACTGCATTTGTATTTCAATTACAAGTTGAATACATGTTAGCTGTAGCATTCCACATGCCATGTTTAGAATAGCCGAGCCTACTATAGTTTGCATTCTTGCATGTGTTGTATTAGGCAATTCTGTATACTTAGGATCATGCATGATTTCTAATGTGGTTTCTGTTTTTGGCTTGGAGTACTCGGTAAGTTTTATGCTTTAGCATCCTTGCATGCGTGTGAGTGACTGCCATGAATAGCATGCTTACCATGAGGCTAAATGCTTATGTGATATAACTGCCTGAATGCCTGTGGGTGAAGGTTAGGTTATTTGGATTGGGACAATTCATCAAATGTTTGTTTTAAGCCCACTAGATAGTGGCAAAACCATCTTTTCTAAGCCCACCTGAGGGTGGCAAAATCTGCATTTTAAGCCTACTTGCGAGTAGCAAATCATCTTTCAAAAATAAACATGAAATGTTTTGTTCCAATTCAGGCGACCTGGTCTATACTTATGCTGTGTACATCACATAGTAACCTAGGCTAATAACCGGATTAAGGACACACAAAGTTTTCAAAA
Organism: Camellia sinensis; assembly: GCF_055761805.1. Lineage (NCBI taxonomy): Eukaryota > Viridiplantae > Streptophyta > Magnoliopsida > Ericales > Theaceae > Camellia > Camellia sinensis. The sequence goes on from NC_138966.1 coordinate 119,868,435, forward strand.
ATATATATCATGGTTAGTAGAGGCCGATCTTTGATCGGGCGAGCGGGGGTGCTCACGAAGTGACCTTCCCCAATCGTACCCAAGTTCCCGAGCCGAGGCAACTTTGGTGATGACGGACACGTGGCCTTAGGCAACGAGTCAAGGTTTCCTAAATTTCCCAAAATAAAATATTTAGGTGGCGACTCTGTATCTGGCAAAGCAGTCCATGTTTGGCACTTCTTTCGAAAATCTGTTTTCTCAAAACGATTTGCCGGATTTGGACTCTTTGGTTCAGATTTAGAACCGTGACAAATTTGAGAGTCCTGAGCTGTAGTGACCCCAAAATGAACCGAACGGGAGCTCGTCCCTCCCGGGGCGTTCGGCGACGTCTACACATTTGTCCGACTTGGCCGAGATGTTCGCCATTCTCAAAAAGCACAAGCTACGCCTGAATGCGTCTAAGTGTGCCTTCGGCGTGGGATCCGAAAAATTCTTGGGATTTATAGTCACGAACCGAGGCATCGAAGCAGACCCTACACAAATCCAAGTCGTGCAAGAGTTAAAACAGCCTAGCTCAGCAAAAGACGTGCAGCATCTGGCCGGAATGGCCTCCGCGCTTAATCGATTTATAAGCCGGTCATCAGATCGCTGCCACCTTTTCTTTCAGTCCTTAAAATCAAAGTTCTCCTGGGATGAAGAGTGTGACCGAGCCTTGGCCGAGCTCAAGGAGTATCTGTCTTCAGCGCCACTGTTGGTCACACTGGTGCCTGGAGAAGAACTCTATCTTTATTTGGCCGTATCACAGCATGCAGTCAATGCGGTGCTTGTCCGGGCTGAAGGAATCAAGCACCTCCCCATCTTCTATGTCAACAAAACTTTGCTACTGGCAGAGTTGAGATACTTGCCATTGGAGAAGCTTGCTTTGGCATTAATGATGGCTTCAAGAAAGTTGGCGCACTATTTCCATGCACATACCGTCATCGTCTTGACCGAGTTTCCCCTCAAAGCTTTATTCGAGCGGGCAGACTTCTCCGGTCGGATTCTAAAGTGGGCGGTCGAGTTGGGATAGTTTGATGTGAAGTTCCAGCCGCGCACTGCCATCAAAGCCCAGTCTTTGGCCGACTTCGTCGTCAAATTCTCACCTGGAACTCATCCAGTATGCTCGGTCGATATTACCGCGGCAGATGATGAGGTGCACGCAAGACCATCCGAGATACAACCAGTTGGTGGAGTTAGCGACGCGGAGTTTGCGCGCGCCACTGACGCACCCTCAGTTTGTACGGTTTTACCACCCGGTAATGCGATGACGGGGTTGAATATCACCGACCAACCTGCTCTGTCCGGTCCCGCATCACCAAGGGGGGAAGAAATGGAACCACATAGCTCAGAACCTGCGGCCGGCATAATACCGCAACCTGGTGATTCGCCTACGGACTTGAGCATTGCAGATCAACTTGCTGAGTCCGGTGCCGAATTATCAAGGGTGGCTGAATTGGAAACAATCAACATAGAACTTGAATCCGAACGGCCGAGCAGTCGTGACCCCATCAACCTTCGTAACTCTCAGGACCCTTCACAATGTTGGAAGCTCTTTGTGGGGGAGATGTGGAAACTTTTCGTTGATGGAGTGTCGAACCGCCACGGTGCTGGGCTAGGTATCGTTCTTATCTCGCCGGATGGCCTAACTATTGAACATTCTATCACCCTTAGCTTCCCAGCATCCAACAACGAGGCTGAGTACGAGGCACTTTTGGCCGAACTCAAAAGCGCCCTTCAGATGAAGGCTTCCGAGCTAATGGTGTACAGTGATTCCCAGCTTGTGGTTAACCAAGTCGCTGGGATTTATGAAGCAAAGGACGACAGAATGGAAAAGTACCAAGCTTTGGTCAGGGAGCACATCAAGCAATTTCAGGCAATCAGAGTTCAACAGATTGGCCGAGAAGAGAACAGCCGAGCTGATGAGCTGGCCGGCGTCGCCTCAATGGTTGATTGCGCATCTCCTAACCCCCTGTTAATTGAATTTCTTCCACGGCCGAGCATAGAGGAAGCCAGACAGACGGATGTATTCTGCGCCGCGCTAGGTCCTTCCTAGATGGACCCTATAGCCCTGTTTCTCAGAGATCGGATTCTGCCAGTCGAGAAGAAAGAAGCGCACAAAGTCCGAGTGAAATCAGAGCGGTTTTGGCTCTCTCCATCTGGAGCGTTGTATAAAAAATCCTTCACCGGTCCTTATCTGAAGTGCGTGCACCCGAGTATCGTGGAGGCCTTCTTGTACGAAATTCACGAAGGTGTAGACACCCCATTTTTGACCGTCCTCGAGACTTGGACGTCACCGCTTGGAACACTCGGTGATTATTCATGTATGTGTTCGTTTAGAGTTCCCGGAGGTTTCGGCTCGCGCGCCCTACCTCAGGATCTCCGAACTTGACCGTTTAGTGTCTGGTTTCATACCAAACACCTGTGTTTTGCCTTGGAGGGGCAGGGAATGCCTTGTGAGGCATCCCCACACACCACCGGCAGTGGCTAGAGGCCACCGGCTGGTCTTTTTCTGCGATCGGTACTATTTGTTGCCGGTCGGCACATTTTGTTGCCGGTCGGCACTCTTTTTTGTCGAAATGACTTTTTTGGGCAGCCGACCACTATTCATCCACTTTATGGAGATATTTTGTGCCAGCTGTGATAGCTGGCACCAACTCTGCCTCCCTCCATACACGTGTATGGAGGGATCTCCCTCTAAGCAAGCTTGTTGTATAAGCTTTGCAAGAGGGAGTCTTATAAGAGGAAGGGCCTTCCTCTTTGATCTAGGTTAGAATTTTGGAACCAAAAACCAAAGCTTTGAGATATAGATACACTCTATCTCTATATCTCCCTCTCTCCCCTCCTTTGTGTGTGTTTCCTTGGCCTAAAGGTGGATTTTACCTTACTTTTGCACCATTACACACACTACTACACCTTACTCCGAGATTGAGGGACTTGGGGGGTTGATTCTTGAGTTTTTGGACTGGTTTTGATCAAAAGAAGAGGGCTAGACCATTTGTTCTTCAAAGGTTCTTCAAGGGTGAGCATCTTGCTTTATATTCCCCAAACTTGCAATAGTTTTTTTTACCTATCTTGCTTGCTGTTTTAGCTCTTGTGTATAACATAAAAAGGGCTTGTATTTTCATGCTTTAGAACTTTCATTAAGGTCGTTTTGTGGTTTGAGTGTAAACTCACCCTTCTAGGCCTTGTTTGGTCCATTTTGGTGCCTCTTTGGTAAGGCTTTGTTCATTTCAGTGTTTTGGTCCTTTCACCACTAAAAAACCAGTTGATTTTCAGTATTAAAAAAGGTGGTTTGAAGTCTTGCATAAGGGAGGGACACCCCTCTCCCTTCATTGTTTTGTTTCCTTGCTTTTTGGCTTAAAAGGGTAGCATGTGTGCTTGATCATTCTTGGCCTCATTTTAGAATTTTTTTAGGTGTTTTAAGTCGTATGTAACCTCTATTTTTAGCCGGATTTGTGCCTCCTTGTATGCTTGTAGTACTTGCTTTGTATTGCTCCATTTTGCTTAGAAGTGCATCTCATGATTAGGCCATGATTCTTGCGTGTGTTGGCTTAGTTCCATGAAGCTTTTAGTATTGTTTTTCCATGCTTAAAGTCTATTGGTCATCCATTTGGTCATGCTTGACATGTTTGTTATGGTTGCTATGCATTTTGGCTTGTGAGCCCTCAAGTATATGAGTCACAAGCATGCCTTAGTTGGTCTACTTTAATGAGTTGAAGTTGTTCGCCATGTTATTTCAGTCCCTAAATCATGCTAGCATGCTTGCATTCATCGTTCCTTTTGTGCCTTGAGGGTGTGCCCTTTTATGCCTACATTTGAACTTTAATGCATACACTCCTTTGGAGTCATTTTAGCTGCCATATTAGGAGGGTTTGGAGCCCCATTTTGTATGTAAAAATTCTGTTTTTACTTGTCTTAATCATGCCATGAGAGGTCATGTTGGTGGGGGTAAAATGTCTCCTTTTGGTGCCATAACCTTAGGGCTTTTGGTTTGCTTGTTGGCATGAACATTGGTCCACCTTTCAGACACTTTTGGCCACTGTTTTGGGGTGGGTTAGGGCCTGCCCCTTTATGGTTCAAAACCCTCTTGCATGCTTGTCTCATGTTTGTTACATAATTGCACCATTAAGTAATGTTTCATGTTGATCCCATTGCTCAAGTGGCCTAGGTTTGCATTGCACTTGCATATTGCATGCTTAGCATTGCATACTTGTCATGTGAGTTGCATAACATTTGGCATGCTTCGCATTTCCATGTCATTGTTGCATTTTGAATCATGTTTGCATAACATGCATCGCATTCACTTGGTTTGGGGTGTCAAGCCAAGTGTGAGAATCAAGGGACATTCATACTTCAAGTGATGTAATGTGCCTTAATTCTCGGTCACCGGGGCCTTTGACTCCAACTTGATAAGGCTTCGGTCTTCATTTTGTTTGTTGCATGCATCTCTATATCAAATGGCAAATTTGATTCTTTGAGCCACCATGCACCATTGATGGTTCGAGGATCGAGGGACATGCTTCCTTGAGTTCAAAACATGATAGGAAGTATGACCATGCTTACATATGCCTGAAAACCCCATGCCATGCACTGTCTATTCTCTGTTTGCTGTCAAAACTGTCCCTGCAGGAAGTTTCTGCCGACCGGTAGAATTCAGTGCCGGCCGGCAATATTTTAAGTGCCGATTATCAATTCAACAGCCGATGGAAATTCTGGAGTGCCGGTAGGAATTCTGTCTGGCCGGTGGTGCTCTACAGTGTGTAAGGAACCTGCTCCAGGACTTGGGCAATTTTCAGAGAAATAAGGCAGTACAAACAGAAGTGGCAGGGGTACGGTACGGGTTTTTTGGGCGAGCCAAGTTCCGAGCATGCATCATCTGCGCACCCCGAGGCAGAGGCTGTGGCCACCCTCCTTTTTCTTTTGCATCCTTTCTCTTAATTAATTAGAAATTCTATAATAATTTTATTTGTTTATTATTTGGGACTGTAATATTTATTTAATCCCTCCGAGTGAGGGCAAATCTGTAATAAGTGTGTGTGGGTGGTGTGTATGTCTTCCAATCCCCACTTCTTTCTTCCCTTTTATTTACCTGCTTATGATGGTAGATTAGGGCATCTTTAAAATTAGCATACCTTATGCTATGCATGCGTGCATCCATACATTTGTATTACATACATTAGGCTCGGTACATCACGCTAACTGCATCTGTACTTCAATTCACAAATTGAATATGTGGTAATTGATCGCATTTCATATGCCATGTTTAGGGTTAGCCGAGCCTGCCTAGATTGCATTTTTGCATGTGATGCATTAGCCAGTTTCAACATGAACTAGGACATGCATGTTTGCTAACTAGTTGACTGTTTTGGCACGGAGTACGATGTAAGTATTTATGCTTTAGCATCCTGCATGTGTGTGAGTGTTGCCATGACAGTATGCCTGCCATGCGGCTAAGTGCTTATATGAGATAAACTGTTTTGCATGCCTGTGGGTGAAGGGTGGATTGTCTAAATTGAAAAAAAAACTCTTGAAATCCGTGTTTTAGCCTACTTACGAGTAGCAAATTCCAAAGCGCTTTTCAAAACCGAACGGATATGCGATGTTTATTTCCAAATTAGGTAATCTAGTCTATACTTGTTTGCTGCGCGCATAACATAGTAATTCTAGGCTAATAAATGGAATAAGAACACATAAACGTTTTCAAAACAAAATATCACGGTTAGTAGAGGCCGGTCTCCGGACCGGGCGAAAGGGGGTGCTCATAGCTGACCTTCCCCGATCGTACCCAAGCTCCCGAGCCAAGACAACTCCGGTGATGACGGACATGTGGCCTTCGGCACCGAGTCAGGGTTTCCTAAATTTCCCCATTTTAAAAAATATTTAGGTGGCGACTCTGTATCTGGCAAAGCAGTCCATGTTTGGCACTACTCTTTCAAAAATCTGTTTCTCAAAACGATTTGCCAGATTTGGACTCTTTGGTTCAGATTAAGAACCGCGACAAACAAAATCGCGAGTCCGAACTGTAGCAGCGAAGGTCCCCCTCCGCGGGCGCGTGCTACAGAAGGCATCTGTGGTAGTCACATAGGGGGCAGGTCCTTGGCCTACCGCGCTATTTCGCAAGGCTATTGGTGGCTGTGCATGCAAGCCGACGCCCAGAAATATGTTCGCAAGTGCGAGAAGTGCCAGAAGTTTGCGCACCAGATTCATCAGCCAGCCAGAGAACTTCTTCCCCTAACCTGCCCTTGGCCTTTTGCAATGTGGGGATTAGACATAGTGGGGCCGCTCCCAACAGCACCAGGCAACCGCAATTTCTTCATCGCGGCAACAAACTACTTCACCAAGTGGGTTGAAGCCGAGCCTTTGGCGACAATCAAGGAGAAAGACATGAAGCGGTTTGTCTGGCAGAATGTGGTAACACGGTTCGGCGTCCCTAAAATTTTGATCTCTGACAACGGCACCCAGTTTGACGGTCGCCTATTCAGAGGGTTTTGTGAAGATTTGAAGATCGAATTCTACAACTCCACTCTGGCTTACCCACAGTCCAACGGTCAAGCCGAGGCGTCAAACAAGACTATTCTTGACGAACTGAAGAAGAGACTTGAGAAGGCCAAGGGAAAGTGGGCCGAGAAACTTCCCAGCGTCCTTTGGGCATACCGAACTACCCCTCGGCGTTCTACCGGGGAAACTCCATTCGCTTTGGCTTATGGCATGGAAGCGGTCATACCTTTGGAAGTAGGTTTGCCCACTCTCAGAAGTGAAAGTTTTGAACCCGAGCTAAACGCCAAGGCCATTGCTCTGGAAATGGATTTGGTGGAAGAGCGCCGAGAAAAGGCTCTCATCCACATCGCTGCCTACCAACAAGAGCTCTCAAGGAAGTACAATAAAACGGTGCACCCCAGACCGTTCAAAGTAGGTGATTGGGTTTTGAGGAAAGTTATGGGCAACACCCTGGTGCCAGGTGAAGGCAAACTAGGGGCAAATTGGGAAGGACCCTACAAGATAACCGGTCTGGCGGGCAAGGGGCATACCACTTGGAGGATCTCGATGGTAAAGGAATACCCCGGCCATGGAATGCGGCCAACCTCAAACTGTACTATTTCTAGCTTTTGTTTTCTTTTTATGCAAAGGAATTTTTTGCCTTACACTTCAGAATGTAATTCTTTTTGTCAATATATAGAGGTGTCTTCTTTGCCTTAGCATTTTGATTGATTGCTTTGAATACTTGAGATTCTCAACCGAGATGATTTACTCCGATTGAAAGAGTTGATGTTTTGTTCAACTTAGGTATTCTCAACTGAGATGATTTACTCCGGTTGAAAGAGTTGATGTTTTGTTCAACTCAGGGATTCACCCGAGATGACCTACTCCGGTTGAAGGAGTTGATGGTTTGTTCAACTCTGGGATACCAACCGAGATGAGTTACTCCGGTTGAAGGAGTTGACGGTTTGCTCAACTCAGTGATTCCAACCGAGATAAGTCACGCCGGTTGAAGGCGTTGATGGTTTGTTCAACTCTGGGATACCAACCGAGATGAGTTACTCCAATTGAAAGAGTTGACGGTTTGCTCAACTCAGTGATTCCAACCGAGATAAGTCACGCCGGTTGAAGGCGTTGTTGGTTTGTTCAACTCAAAGATTCCAACCGAGATGACCTACTCCGGTTGAAGGAGTTGATGGTTTGTTCTATTCTATCAGAATTAAAACTGAGATGGTGTATTCCGGTTATACAAGGGGTTTTCAGTTCAGGCATACTCAACCATGATGATTTAGTCTGGTTAAAAGAATTAGTGATTTGTTCAACTTTGTTGTTCCCACCGAGATGTTTATTCTGGCTGCAGAACCTCAATTTTGTTAAATTTACCGAGGTGTTAACTCCGGTCAAGCTAGTTGGTGATTTGTGCAACTTAGTCATTCAAACCGAGATGTTTTGCTGCAGATAGAGTTGGAGAAAACCGTGCAAACACTTGATGAAATTAAAGCTTTTCATTGATAAAAAGTTAATACAAAAGGTGGGGAACTTAGCCCGATTACATTTGCGGACAGAAAAAAGAAAACTAAACTAAAGAGGAGAGGTCTGGGAATTCCTCCTCAGCTTCCAGGTTGACCGTTGTTGTTCGGTCCTGGACACCGGTCCGAGTCTGGCCGGTTTGACCTTGCTCGGTTTGGTCATCTCCCTCAGCGTCTGCCTCAACTTCTTTGAGTCCTTCCCCGGCCTCAGCCTGCAGCGTGCTGAAGACGTCATTGGCGTATGGAATCAGGTAGGTCGGTAAGAAGACAGCCGGTGGAGAGGCAAACACGTCAGTGTCAGGACCTTGACCGAGCTGTTGACAGGCAGCCTTCCATCCAGCTTTGAAATATATGTCCTGGGTGGCGAAGACTTGTTTTTTATAGTTGTCTTCCACCTCTTTGAAGCCAGCATTATTGGCGTCTTCACAATCCTTCTCCCTGGACTTCTTGAGCGCGTCCAGCTCGGCCTGGAGCTCGTTTCTCTTTTTCTTGGCTTCATCGAGTTGGCCGAGCAACCGGTTGTTATCGGCATTGGCGATTTCAAGTGAGGACTTTGCTTGGCCAAGCTCGGTTTGGAGGCTTTGGACTTGGCTGGCAGTGTCGGCTGCCTTTTGCCGAAGTCGGTGGATGTGCTCCATGACCAGGTGCTGCTTTTGGATGGCCTACAAGGGGAAAACTGGATCAAATTAGAAACCGTGCAAACACTTAAGAAAAATTTCAGCAAAGGATTGAGACTTACCCTGGCCATGAACTTGACTAAAGACTTCACAAGCTGAGTGTCCGGAACGTGGTCGCTGCCGACCACATCGCTCGGTAGGAGCAGGGCTTTTGAGAGATCAAAGGCAAGAAGGTGCTCTTTGTCACCCTTGATCGAAGCGCTCGCCGGGATGTCTTTTCCCCGGTGCTTAAGCTGCAGTCGCCAGACTGGAATTGGGTCTGCGGTTTCTGTGGGTTGCTCGGTGGTGAGCTCGACAACCAGCTCGACAGATGGGTCTGCGCGAGGCCTTTTGCTAGCCCGGCGAGCTTCTTGCTTGGATTGCCCGGCAACCGGCGACGCCAAGGCAACTATAGGACCGCTGGATTGATCGGCAGCTCGGGAATAGGGAACGATGCTCGGTATTTTGCCCGAGGTCGCAGTGAGCAAGTTCTTGATGCGACTCCTTTTCGCCATCTCCTCGGCTTCAGTTAACTAGATAAATGGGACATCTGGCAGAGTTGGATCTCGGGGAGGAGTTGGAGCATGAAGAAAGTCGGTAACTTTACTCTGGCGGGGTGCTGAGTATATATAAGTTGGAACGTAGCCGAGCAATTCGTTGCAATCTCGGTGGCTGTAGCGGAGCGCGGTCCGGATTGCTTCTGCGTTGGGGCATTGGTAGTTTGCTTGCAAGGCTTGAATTGCTGCAGGAGGAACAGGAAAAATGGTTAAGTGCAGAATAATAAAGTGAATTGACCGAACAAGACAACACGGCTTACATGTGGAACCGAAGTTTTTGCTTATGAACCAGCCCGGTACCTCGGCTGTTTCATAATTGCCGGTTACCCAAAAGAAATCGTCATCGTGCAAGTCCTTGTCTGGTGTTCCGGTCACGATTTTTTCTTTGCCCAGCCTAATCTTAAGGTAATAGGCGAGGCCGTCGCCAGTGTGCCCCAGGGTGTACTGCCGTAGTATCTCGGCTAAACCTAAGTTAATGCCTAGCCGGTTGTTAAGCTCGTGCACACCGTTTATTATTCGGTAGGTGTTGTGGACACTTGAGTGGGTGCAAGCCCGGTGCGGCGGAGGAACTCGGTGATTAGTGGGTTGAGTGGAAAACGAAGGCCTCCTTCGACGATTGATAGCATGGTGAAAGGGCACTCCTTTCTGCCTCAAGGCGTTGTCTCAATTTCTGCAAGCTCAAGGTGGACATCGGCCGGGATGCCGTACTCCTCCCTGAACGCAGCTAGGACAGCCGGAGTATCTACGAGGAAGCGAAATTTCCCCATTTACGATCGGCTAAATTAGCTCGGCTTTGGTTTGGCACTGTCAGGTGATTTGTGGCTGCTTGGTCTTTGGGAGCCTCAGGATTGGACAGTGGTCCCCTTGGACTCTGCAGGAAAAGGAGGGCAAGTGTAAGAGGGAGCGCGGTCGCGCAAAGCGAGCTTGACTTTAGCTCGGTCGTCTAGAGTGCCAAACCGCATCGGTCGTAGAGGCTGACAAGGAGCTCGGCCGCCCAAGCAGACCAGATTTTAGCCCGATTGAGCGGCCAAGACCTTTGTTATCCCGGTTCTTGCTATGGTTATATCTAACAGGTTATTTGCTCGGTCGAGATGGTTTTTTGGATCAAACGAAGACTTGGAGCCCGGTCCGCCCCAGTTCTTCGAAGTTCATCAGCGAAAATGAAGAACACCATGAACAGTGGGAGGTTTGGGACGATTTCTATGGCCTACGTCCTAAGAACTATGTTTTAGTGCCCTAATGTGTGAAATATTTAAGAAGATAGCAACAAAAGAGGAGTTGAAGGACTTACCAGTGAAGGGCAGGGACTATTCCTTCGAGCACGAAGAATGGCAGACGAGGCTTGGAGAAAGGTGCTTGAGCTCTGAAGCGTCGGATTGCAGAGAGGCAGTAGGAGCGAAATGAGGAAGAGGGGGCTTGTATGTATAGACGGAGAAACCGCCAAGAATTCAAATTCTGGCAGACGGCTGGGTTGGCCGCTCGAGGTCCAATGGAAGCCTGCCACGTGTCCCTATTTATGACGACGTCAGAACTGAAAGGATAGGTTGAAGAGTCGAGGAGACAACCGGGCAATTTTTGAAGAAGAGAACGTCAACCGAGGAGTAGGAGCGAACAAATTTCGCATACAGGAGTCAACTAGCCCGGTCGTCGTTTCGTATCTTGAGGACCGAGGAAGTGTTATCCCGGTCGGAATATGTAATCCCAGTCACGCTTTTGCGAACGGAATTAAGGGGCAATTGAGAGGGAGATTAATGATATGGAGTTATGCCGGACAGATTTGGGCCGGACAGAGTTGTGCCGTGATAGATTTGGACCGGACAGGCGTTGGGCCAAGTTGTGTGGCCCGGCTGTGAAGGAAGCTGCTCGGTTAAGGCAGCGCGTGGATTGAACAAGCTGCGAGGATCCGTGGTTATGAAGCCGGGGTACCTGTCTGCTCGGCAGATAGGTCGACCGCAGACAAGCGTGAGTTGTCCCGAGCTCAGCTCTGCCGAGATGCTGCCGAGTCCGGTCCCCATTTGAGCGTAGCTGTTGGAGTACTTGGGCAAGAAGCGCAGCATGGTAGACGATGGCCGAGATGGTACTGACCGGCTGCCGAGCTCCTAGGAGAATGGGAGAGCAGTTGGATTAGGTGGTGCCCAGCAAGATTTGTGCTGACAGATGGGATAGTAGCACCACGTGTTGAGAGACGGATAAGAGTGGATTTGGGGCGCAGAACGTATATAAGCGAGTCTGCGCCCCCCTTGCGGGGCAGGAACAATTTTGGTAAGAAAATTCTTACACTCAAACACTCCTCTCTCCCTATCCTAAGGTGTGTGCTAACTTGATCGTCGGAGGGTTTTCCGACCACACCGCCGGGTAGCTCACCGCCGTTGTGCTCGCAGATCGATCGGACAGACAGGAGCTTGGAAGAAAGGAATACGGGCTTGTCGGAATATTTGCTCCCCGTACAGTGACAATTAAATAGGACAAATTATCAATAGGTTCTAATAATTTGACTAAATTTCCATTAAGGCCTATCAATTAGTCGCTAAATATTGGTCCTACCATAATTGTCACTAAAAAAATATTTGTGATGATTTTCTGAATTGGTTGCAAAGAACTAACTGAGACATTTTTTGTGATAATTTTCTAAATCTGTAGCTAAAAACTGACAATTAACAAAAAAATTTTGTGATGAATTTTTTAAATTGTCACTAAAAACTAATAATTAGTGACTTTTTTTTTTTTAAAGAAAAGGCCACTAACTTAAGACCTATTGAAGAAAGTCTACCTATTTTGACTTGCACATAAATCTCCCATTATTTTTTCTTTTTCCTTTGTGTTTTTCTTTTTCTTTTTTCAATATTTTTTCATAGCTCCCCCCACGGCGGCCGGGGGGGGGGGGAGGGGGAGGAATTATTTCCTTCTTTTTTTTTGTGTGTGTGTGTTTTTCTTTCTTTTTTCAATATTGTTTCATAGCTTTTCCAAACACCAATTGTTAGGCTAGCATCAGTTAAGTTGTCTATTTCCAATGAACAAAATCTTTGAAATATGAAGTTTTGGATTAATAAGTTGGTTTACGGAATGTTTGATAATCACATTCACTACTTAAAATTAGATGTATTAAATGACAATCAATTATGTTCATTTAATAATCATAATTGATATCACTTAAAAATTTAAATATCTCTTAAAATGTAGGTTATAAGTTTTTTAAAAAAATTAAGTCATATGAAACTTACTTAATTCTAATCAAATTTATAAATATTAAATATAAGTATTAATATACATTATTACAAAACGTTAAAAAATATACACTATTACAAATTTACCACCACTTCTACCACTATCAATACCACCACAACCACCACCATCATGCCACCACCTCCACCATCACCACCACCACCACTACTATCACCATCACCACTACCACCATCCTCGCTACTACTATCACCGCTTGTAAGCTTTTCTGAATTCCAAGCGAGTGCGAATTTTCTTGAAGATGTCTCTTCAAACAAGTCACCCCTATTATGTAAATTGCAGGTATTAATTGTTGTGATATGTTGGTTTTAAGGGTACCTTGCTTTCTGTTTCTTTGTTTACATAGCTGACTCCCACAATTGGAAAATACTTGAAACTTGTCTGAAATCTACTCTTTCTAGTATATTTTTGGATCCTTGCAATAAGTTTGTTGCACCATAATTATAGTGTTTTTGTTATTTTAGTCCGACTTTCCCAGACATACTCACTTTAGAGTTACACCTTTGCTACTAGCCAGCCACATAATATTGTGAAACATGTTTATGATCAAGCTTCTTTTAGTCTCTTACTAGAATCGATGCACACATGATACACGTAATCACCACTCATATGGTACTTCACTGAAGTTTCTAATCATTTCAGCTTCCATGAAATGCTATCCATACTCCTGTGTTTTTTTTTTTTAAAAAAAAAATATTTATTATTATTAATTTTTTGGTGTTGTTTTTTTTGATTTGTGCTGATTGTGAGACAGGTATGTCTTAGACAATGACTTGCAAGTAAGAACTTTTCTTAACGAACATGGGTTCGAAAAAATCAAAACCAAAGGGTTACAAGGTTCAAAATTTTCCAATGTGCAACTGTCTTGGCTTCCAGATGCTATCAAAGATTTTATCTCCCAGCTGACAAAAAGATAACTTTATTGTTCTTGTTTTTTCAGTGAAGTGGATTAATTTGTAATATATGGCACAAGGACAACATATACAGAAGCTTTTGAGCTCGATACTCAAATGTCTATTCAGAGTTATGATCCAACATATAATAAAAAAAAATTTAAAAAAAAACTATGCTATCAAAGGGTATATAGGAAGTAGGACCCAAGTCTGGTCAGAGGATTTGATTGTTGAGGTCATTTTGTTTGCTATGTTGTGACTTTTGTGATTGTTTTGTTTATTTTCAGGTGATTCATTTTTCTCAATGCTTTTTCAAATCTGATACAGGGTCAGTTTCAAATGATTACTTGGAATACATGTTATTACAGTTCCCTACCAATGTTATTGGATGGATCTGTCATACTTTGGTCACTTCAAGTTTCTTAAAGGCAGGTCAATCTAACCCAGACCATTAATTCCAATTTGGGTATGTGAATTTGGAATTAACTAACTCTTAACTGTTGTTAAATTTGCCAACCGGTCCAAATTTTATCTTGTAGAAGATTTTGTTCTCCATAATTTTGTGTAGTTATGAATACTACTCACTTCTACAGTATTTTTATTTTTATTTTTATTTTATGAGATATCATATGTTCATTCAAACATTTAGAAGCATTGTGTTTGCTTTTTCTATGTATTGACCATTGACAACCCCAAGTTTCAAAATCTTTGATTTGCCAGTACTAACATTTGTGATAACTTGAAGAGGAAATTATGTGTCGAATTTGTTTTGTTGTTTTTCTTTTTGGAATTTGTGTCAAAAGAGCATGTTTTACACACCACTATACCTGGTATGTATTACTATTGTCACCATGTCATTTAGTAATCTATTTGACGACAATAAGGAAATTTCTTAATGTGCTGAATCAGGATGTGTTGATTGCAATTGAATGGGAAATATATTCTTATGGGAAAGGTTTTTAAAATCGCAGATCGTCTTTGCGGTGTCCTTGGATGAGATGTTTGGTGGAGAGATGTCTGTTTTCATGATATTTCCTCTTTTTTTTCGTTGCTGTTATCTAAAAAAGTGTGATATAGCCTTCTGAAGTTTTAAGTGGTTTTGTTTCTTCAATTTAAATTTGCATTTAAACTTGATCTGGACTCACCATTTGATGTTTAAGGCCATTTAAATTTGAAATTATCATTGCGTTCATTAGAGACATTACAAATTGATCCCATCAAACGTGTTGTTGGGGGTTAAAAATCTTCCTTGCTTGTTTCTAGGTCTTTTATTTCATTTTTTTTAATTGTCATCTTATTTAAAGGTTGTATATTAACCTCTATTTGATGAATAAAGGGTTGTAGTTACAACATTAGAAAGAACTATGTTTTTAAGAAATCCGTTTTGAGTTGTGTATAAAAATTTGATTCTTCCAAAAGAGCATTTGGAGCTTGCTTAACCACAAATTAATATAGTTATGGAGCTCCACGAATAAAATACCTGTTGTATATAGGTCTAGAGGTTTACATTTTGTTGTGTAGCATATAGCTCAGTCTAGGATATATCTACACCTTTATGTGTACAAACATAATATATGCGTATAAGCTAATTAATTGAAGGATAATGAACTTTTGTATAGATACTAGAAGGCTGACATTTCTTTGAAGGTGTCATAACTTATTTCCATTGCTTAATTTTCTCATAAATGCATCTGTTCTCATTGTTGATTGAGATTTTTAATTATCCATGTGGGATTTGATGACTAACAAAAAAAAAATGTTGTATTTGATGTTGTTGGGAGTTAGAGCCAGATTTCAGATATAATTTTCAAGTTTTTTTTTTGTATTTGATGCTATGGTAGTTAAATTTTTATTTTTGTATTTGATTGAGATGTTTAATTATCCATGTGGGATTTGATGACTAACAAAAAAAATGTTGTATTTGATGCTATAGTAGTTAAATTTTTATGTTTTTTTGTAATTAACATTAACACATAATTATATTGTCATTAATTATTTTTATTTTTATTTTTCAGATATTTCCCATGTATGAGTGTGCTTCTTGTGGAATGCATGTATGTGGAGAATGTGGCTAACTTTTGTTTTTGTTAGCTACGAAAAATGATGAGAAAACATTTAATTTTGGTTTATGTTATTTTGAATTATGAACAAAATCATATATTTAAATGTTATATATGTAGTATGGAACATTATGTAGTGGGATAATTTTGTTGATGTGTAATTATGAATGGAAGAATATGTTATTATGGAGAAATTATTATTTTTATACAGGAATTTTTATATTATTATGCAATTATTATGGAAAAATTTTAATATTTTTAATAATTTTATCGCATGATGTTTCTTTCTTTTTTTGTGACGGCACTACACCGTCACAAAAAAACAGAAAATTTTAATATTTTTATTGATTTTGTTTCAGGTTTAACTTTTTGCGACGAATAGAAATTTTATTATTTAAAATAGAAATTTTATTATTTTTTTAATATTTTTTGCGACGGCAGTACACTATCGCAAAAAATAAAAATTTTCATATTTTTAATACTTTTTGCGACGGCACCACACCGTCGCAAAAACAGTGTTCTTGCCATTGCAAAAAAAAAAAAAAGACTATTAGCGACGGCATTTTTTGCTATCTCAAATAACATTTTTAGTGACGGTAAAATAGTGCCATCGCAAAAAGTCAAGAAATTTCAAAATATTATTAGCGACTGCAAAGTGCCATCGCAAAAGGCAAAAATGTCGTTGCAAAACATTAGTGACGGCACTGTATCGTCACTAAAACTCTTTTACAACGCCCCCAGTTGTGACTGCCCTCTTGCCGTCGCAAAAAGCTGAAATTTTAGTAGTGTGGTAGTAGTGGTGGTGGTGGTGGTGGCGACATGATGGTGACAGTAGTGGTAGTGGTGGCAATGGCGGCAATGACATAGTGATGATTGTGGTAGTAGTGGTAATCATTAATAGTGGTGGTGTGGTGGCATGGTAGTCAGGCCTGGCCCTGAGATTTTCGGAGCCCAAAGCCGATAATCAACTAATAAATGTCACTAGATCATTTGGGGCCTTTTACATATATATATATATATATTTGTTTTTTTTTTCATTCAACGAAATTTTTTTGAAGGTAAAGGACAAAAGATTTGTGTCAAAATTATAAAAAATACTTAGCATTACATTACAACAACTAATAAGTATTACTTGATCATTGCTCTTCTTGCATTTTTAGAAACAAATAAATCAATCATACTTGCTCTGAATTCTTGAGAAATTCGTTAGTGCTCTATTGTGCCGTTTCTCTCAATTTTTTGGGAAAATTAAATTAAGAGTTAGGGTTAAGAATTAGATACAGAAAGAGAATAGTCCCTTTTAATTTTGAATGGGTCTTTTAATTTTTTAATAAGTCAATTTATTTTAAGTTAGTATGGGTCTTTTTTAATTTTTTTTTTGGACTTAAAACATACCTAATATATTACACTAAACTATAATAGGAGGGGTCCCTTTTTTGGGTCTATTTTGAGGGGCCCTAAGCTATGGCCTGGTAGGCCTATGCCCAGGGCCACCCTGATGGTAGTGGTAGTGGTAGCAGCAACGTTGATAGTGATAGTAAAATGATGTTGATACTTAACAATAATGATAAAGATTATGGTAGTAAGAGTGGTGGTGATGGCGGTGATAGGGTTGACAATTTGAACCTGGCCCGATAGGGACCCGACCCCCCGACCCTGATTTGAGCAGTTTTTTCTCGAAAAATATCCCCAACGGGACGGGGATGGTATTTAAAATTCAATCCCCGATCAGTTTCGGGCCGGAGACGGGGATATGTGTCCCAGCCCCGTACCCGGCCGTCCCCGTCCCCACTAGTTCCTGAAATGAATTTACCATTTTACCCCTCTCTCTATATATATATATATATATATAAACCAAACCCTCTCACACTCACACTCACACTCACCACCGTATCTCTCATCTTCTTCCCTCTCACTCTCCGTGTCCCTCTCCCTCTCGCCTACCACCGTGTCTCTCATCTCCCTCCCTCTCAGTCTCCGTGTCCCTCTCTCTCTCCCTTTCCCTTTCCCTTACTCACTCACTTTGATTTCTCTCTCATTCTCTCACTTCTCGTTATCATCATCATTGTCCAGATCCATGGTGATTTCTCTCTCATTCTCTCACTTCTCGTTATCATCATCATCATCCAGATCCACCACCGTGAAGCCACCGACGTGAAGCCACCGATCTGAACCGTCAAGACACCGATCTAATAGATCGTGGTTCATGAACCGTCAAGCCAAGCCACCAATCTGAACAACTCTCTCTATATGTGTGTGTGTGTGTGTGTGTGTGTGTGTATAATGAACAAATCTATTGTTGATGAACAAATGTTTTTTTTTTTAAGTTGATGACTGTTGTTCTATATATAGATCTGTGTATGTGTTCTAGATTTGTTGTCCATATATATACAGATTAATTTTTTTTAGATCTGTTGTTGTATGGGTGTGTGTGTTCTAGATTTGTTGTAGATTGTTGTCCATATACAGATTATTATTATTTTTTTTTGTTGAACAGATCTGTGTGTGTGTGTGTGTGTGTTGAACAGATCTCTGTGTGTGTTGTGAATAGGTCTATCGGGGATTTTTTGAGATCGGGGAAACCCGATCCCCGTTAGGGGACGGGGGCGGGGGGAAGAGATGCCTTTCCCGTCAAGGATTGAGGCCGGGGACGGGGATTTTTTAACCTTCGAGGATCGGGGACGGGGAGTGTCATCCCCGGCCCCGCCCCGGCCCGTTGCCATTCCTACTTACGTGTATGTCTTTATCCAATACATTCTATGATAATTAATAGTAATTTTTAGTAAATACTATTAAAAAAATTTCACTAATTATTTCAATGACAGTTTTAAAATTTTTTTTTTATAAAAAATATCAGTAATTATAAGTTTTAACGACAGTTTCAAAAAAATCACTAACTTTCAACTTTCAGAAACAATTTTAAAAAATTGTCACAAAAAATTTCACTAATGTAAGTTTTAGCGACAATTTACAAAAACTGTTGACAAAAAAAGTCACAAATTTTTAATTTTTAGCGACATGTAAAAATTGTCACAAAAATTATTTTCAACGACGATTTACTAGAACTTATTTTTAATAGAATTTAATGGGAATTAAATCCAACGATTATGACCTATTGATAGTTAAGAATTTCGTAAATTTCCTTATTTAAATTTGAGTAAAAAAACAATAATAATAAAACTACAAAAAG
The DNA here is from genome assembly GCF_055761805.1 of Camellia sinensis. NCBI lineage: Eukaryota > Viridiplantae > Streptophyta > Magnoliopsida > Ericales > Theaceae > Camellia > Camellia sinensis. The sequence continues at coordinate 119,887,055 of NC_138966.1, forward strand.
GTAAACTACTAATAGGTCCTAATAGTTGGACTTAATTCCTATCAAGTCCTACTAAAAATAAGTCCTAATAAAATCGTTGCTAAAAATAATTTTTTGTAACGATTTTTTTGTGCATATATCGCTAAAAATTGACAATTAGTAACTTTTTTGTTACAATTTTTATAAATCGTCGCTAAAGTTTACAATTAGTAACGTTTTTCTGTTACAAATTTTTCTTCAAATTGTTGCTAAAAGTTAAAAATTAGTGAATTTTTTTTGTGACGGTTTTTTTTAAACTATCACTAAAACTTGTAATTAGTGGCATTTATGTGACATAATTTTTAAACTGTCATTGAAAATTAACAACAAGTAACGTTTTTTAATAGTATTTAATGAAAAATGTCATGAATTATCAAATGATCTATTGTATAATAAGTTCACTATAATTAATAATGTGAATGTGGTACTTTTAAAAAAAAAAGCTATTTTAATGAATCTTTTATTTTAAAATAATAAAATTAAAAATTTTCATACCATTTTATATATAATTTTTCTATTTGTATAATATTTGAATATAAGCAAATAAATTAATAAAATTAAACCTTACTTACCTTGCCAACATCAGATTTTAATTTATATTGTGTGAATTGAAGGTGTGACACATTGGTTAATGGCTTTTGATTATTATTTCTCTTTTATTTTTGGTTAATGCATCTTCATGGCAACCAACATAGAATATGCAAAAGAGAAAATAATAGGAGGGAGATTAACCAATAAGTCTCATATTTTAAACTTGTAATTTATATAGTCTCATGTTTTTTCTTGTAATCCATTTAGTCCTTTTGGATGTGTAATGACTCATTTACCCGCCACATTAGAATGTCACATTTGAAAAAAGTATAATAAAGAGTTTTTCAGTGCCACATATACCCACCACGTTAGAGTATCACATTTGGGAAAAGTACATGTAACACCCCAAATTTCTAGTCCAAATGATAATACAACAATCATGGCTCTTTCAAGGAAAAATGAATATAAATCTCAAAACTTATATTACATGATATAGTAGTTCTTCATACAACAATACATTAATCCAATAACAAGTAAATAAACAAATAAATACCTCCAAGGGTTTACAAGTTTCCAAGGCTTGAACCTAGTTACACAGAACAATTATTCAAACCCACACACATATAGCCCTTGGCTTACACACAGAGTCACAGCAAAATGAGAGTCTCGTACTCTCAACACACATTTCCTCGCCTTTAGTTAAACAGCATCACCACATCTTTTCCTGCACAAAAATCCCGTAGGGTGAGCATAAAGCCCAGTAGGAAATCCTTAACAAAGTATATACATTTTATACAAGTCTCAAGAGGTGAAATGCACATGCCATGCTATTCTCTTTTGAAGGAAAATCCGATCTTCATCTTCGAAAACCCTCATGCTTAATGATGTCATGCAATTTCAATTCTTCAAAACTTAACAATTCATTTCAAGAGCGGTAAATACGACTCTAGTAATCCCTAAGTCGGTGTCTGCAAGTAGACTATACAAGTACTACCAATTTGTCATTTTTACCGCTATTAATCGGAAGGCTCGACACCTATCCGCGTGGGTTTTCGGTTTTTCACCCCAGACTCTTAGGCCAACTTATTCAATATCATCTACACCACCTATCAAGACTTACCAACGTATTTACCCCAAAACCATTCCATGAAAACTTGTTTCTCAACATTCTTTTCTCAATGCAAGTTTTCAAATCAAACTTTTAAAGTTTAATGTAATCAAATGAATTGATATGCCAATAACACAAGATGAATATAAATACTTTTATTCAAATTCATCATCAAAGGAATAACACAATTCCCTCTTCTCAAGTATCCTCAACAATTAGTCATTTTAAAACTATTTCAATGTTTTGAACAATAATTTCCAAAATGAACAATAATTCTCATATTCCCTGAAATTTATCATTTATATAAATATAAATAAGAAATTTTCCAAACATCCATTTATTTTAACACACAAAATGAATATAACAACATTATTCATGGATTTCAGTCTCTTAAACTGGCAAAACATGAAAGGAGGGTCGAAACTGGGATCGTTACAACCTTCTCCCCTTAAAGAATTTCATCCCCGAAATTTCAAATCAAACTACCCAAACAAAGGGGTTTCTAGCGATCGAAATCACGCTATTTCATTTTCAAATCACAATACTAACTCTCAACCAAATTCCACTATTTCCACCATAGTTATCTCATTAACAACAACCTCCCAAATATGCATAAATATGAAATTTACTAAAAAGTAATGGCAACTTTCAACAACCTTATACTTAAAACAACAATGCACATATCAACATGTGATTAACAACTTTAAATACGTTTCCCTCAACACTAGGGAATATTACAAGGAAAAGCAACTTAAGCATTTTTAAACAAATCTGGATATTTGGAGTGGACTTCCGCCTCTCGTTCCCACGTCGCTTCTTCAACCCTATGGTGTCTCCACAACACCTTTACCAACGGTATAGTTTTGTCCCGTAGCACTTGCTCCTGGGTATCTAATATTTGAACCAATCATTCTTCGTAAGAGGCATCCTCATCTACCTCCAAGTCAACCCAATCAAAAACATGAGAAGAGTCGGGTTCATACTTCCTAAGCATAAATACATGAAATACGTTGTGAACTCCCGAAAGTTGTGGCGGTAAAGCTAATTGGTATGTCACTTCCCCAATTCGCTCCAAGATCTCAAAAGGCCTAATGAACCTTGGAGATAATTTGCTACTCTTACCAAACCTCATCAAACCCCGCCTTGGTGAGATTTTTAGAAACACATAGTCACCAACTTCAAAAGATAAAGGTCGTCTCCTCTTATCGGCATAACTTTTTTGTCGGCTTTGGGCCGTAGCTAACCTCTTCCAAATGTGAACAACTTTCTTGGTTGTCTCTCTAACGATTTCCGGACCTAGTAATGGTGCATCACCCACTTCGGCCCAACAAACCGGTGATCTACAAGGTCGGCCATACAAGGCCTCAAATGGTGCCACCCTAATACTAGCTTGGTAACTATTATTGTAAGCAAACTCAATCAATGGTAAGTGCCTTTCCCAAGGCTCCTTAAAATCAATGACACAAGCTCTAAGCATGTCCTCCAAAATCTGAATGGTACGTTCCGACTGTCCATCGGTTTGAAGATGATAAGCGGTGCTAAGAGTCAACTTAGTTCCCAACGTCTCTTGAAGGTTTTGCCATAACCGGGCAGTAAAATGAGGATCCCTATCCGACACAATAGTCACAGGGACTCCATGAAGTCGAACTATCTCTCTAATGTACAACTCTGCCAAGCGTTCAACTGAGTCACTAGTGCACATCAGAATGAAATGGGTAAATTTAGTCAACCTATCAACAATCACCCAAACGGCGTCATTGCCTCGTTGTGTTCTAGGAAGCCCAACTACAAAATCCATGGTAACACACTCTTATTTCCACTCGGCTATCAGTAAGGGTTGTAACAAACCTGCTAGTCTTTGGTGTTCGGCCTTCACTTGTTGACAAGTAAGGCACTTCGATACAAATAAAGCGACATCGTATTTCATACCCCTCTACCAAAATTGACGACTAAGATCATGATACATTTTAGTGCCTCTCGGGTGTACCGTAAGGCGTGAGTGATGGAACTTCCGAAGTACTGCCTCTCTACAAGATTCTGGTACAAACAAATGGTCTAGGTAATGTACACTCAGATCTGAGTGAACGTTCAAACCTTTCTCTTCCTTTCCATTGAAAATCTTTACACGGATTGATTCCACATCACGGTCTCCTCGTTGTGCCTCTATGACCTTACTAACCAAGGTAAGTTAAGCATTCAAAGTAAACAAGGTAGCACTCTCTCCAGACTCACCCAAGTGCAAATTAAACTTGCCAATAACATCTAGCATATCCTATTCCCGAATGGCCACACTTGCCAAACTACTCACAGATTTTCGACTCAAAGCATCGGCCACCACATTGGCTTTCCCCGGATGATAGTGTAACTTACAGTCATAATCCTCCATAAATTCCATCGACCTCCGTTGTCGTAAATTCAAGTCTTTTTGAGAAAACAAATACTTTAGACTCTTATGATCGGAGAAGACTTCAAACTTCTCACCGTACAAGTAATGCCTCCAAAATTTCAAGGCAAAATCACCGCCGCTAATTCTAAATGGGGTAATTCTTCTTGTGAGTTTTCAATTGTCGTGATCCGTATGCCACAACTTTTCCCTCTTGCATCAAGACACAACCAAGTCCATCCCCAGACACATCACAATAGACAATGTAATTCAAACCCCTTTCTAGAATTATCAAAACCGGTGCGGTAGTCAATTTAGTCTTAAGCTCTTGGAATGACTTTTCACAAGCCTCACTCCACACAAATTTGATACCCTTTCTAGTCAACCTAGTCAAAGGTACAACTAGTCTAGAGAAGTCCCTTACAAAATGTCGATAATACCCTGCAAATCCCAAGAAACTCTGAATTTCAAAAACATTATTGGGTTGTTCCTGTCACGACCTCATTCCGCCCCTAGTAGAATGGTGCCATGATGGCTAGTAATCCGAGATTACCGAAGGCCAACTTTCAAATTTCACACACAATTAGAGTATTATATATGGGGCTAACATGTGCGGAAGCAATATATACAAATTTAATTAGTCCATAAGAGCTGTGCATAAGTTAAAAGGAATGGCATACATCTTTACATAGCTTTAATACAACAATGAAATACAAAAGTACATCTTGACCAAAAGGCTTCTCAGCCATCAAATACAAAATACGATGAAATATAACTAAGAAGCAAAATCTTCAAGATGCTGCAAAAGTGCAAAATCCAAAACAAGTAGCAAGTACATCTAGGCGTCACCGCCGTCCTGCTCGTCACCTACATATATATAGAGAGGGGTGAGCTTAGATACTCAGTGAATGGTACAAATAATAAAGGGGTTTACATGAATGATATCCGAAATCTTATCAAATCAAAGCATAACACATCTCGTACAAAATCCAAGGGATGACATTAACAAAGGTTGTGCTACAAATGCTTATAGTCCCCTAGCACGTACGGACTTTTCAAAATTGTGCTACAAATGCTTATAATCCCCTAGCACGTACGGACTTTTCAAGATTGTCATTCAAAACGAGGCTAGTACTTAGTATACAAAATAGGGATCATCATTCATGCTTCACAAAATACTTTTCCAAAACAAGCAAGGCAAAACTTTATCAAAACTTAATAACATAACTTTATTAAAAATACCACTCACATAGCTCTTCAGACGTCGGGGTCAAGGCAAGTCCAAGTCCTACAAACACATGGCAAAGTCTGTTGAATGTACTTTCAAACAAATTCACATGCATACAGATGATCTCAACATCTTTCAAAACCAAGCTAAGTCAAAACAAGGCACTGTTTCTCATCTCGGGAAAACACGCTGGGCAACTACCAGGTCTAGGCCGAGGTCCCACACCTCCTTGCCGAGGTGTTGCCTCGATGGCCACATTCAAGGAAATGAAGTCGGGAAAACTGGGTTCCCTTTTCTTGAAGAATATGAACATGAAGAACATGAACATGAGGAAGATGAATGCAAAGATCAAAACTTGTTATTACAAAAGCTGAGATTTCATACTATGAATTCAAAAACACGGACCTGGGTGCCCACACTCAGGGATCTCATCAAAACAAACACAAAGACATGAACCTTAATGCAAACTTTCGGATTAAACGAGGCTTTTCGTTAAGAACACATGAAAACCATTTTCTCTTTCTAAAACCAAACTTTAAACCAATGCATAACATGCAGAACAGATTCGATCGTGAAATGCAACTGGATGATTAATAAGAACGATAAGAGTGAATCAAGAGTCTAACCTCAATACACGAATCTAACGGCTTAATCTTCAGAAATCAAGCTCGGAAGTCTACTCTCTCACTCTAAGACTTCTTCTTCTTCCTAGAGCCTCTCTCTCTACAAGGCAAAGATGTAACACCAAAAATGTATATTTTCTGGGTCTGTCGGCTGATTTAACACTCAGCTGGGACGCGCGGCACTACCGGGTTGGTTCTCCTCAAAAAGGTGGCTGAGTGAAAGGACAAGACTATGACAAAGTGTGTTCTACAAGCAAAATGGCATGGGCACTCTGGTGAGTAATGATCTCGGCTAAGAACAAGACATCGGCAAATGGGGGAACAATGATCTCGGCTAGGAAGGGCAACACTTGACTAAGCTGTGTCACACCTTGGCCTAGATGTGCCACACCTTGGTCTAGGTCACACCACTCCAGGACAAGATCACTTAGGTGCAAAGGTGACATCTCGGCCCAGATAATACACATCTCGGCCTTGGTGATGAAAACCTCGGCCTAGATAATGACATCTCGGCCAATACGTCAGGGCGAAGGTGGAGGTTGAACAAAGTGGGTCCAAGGAAGTTCTAGACTAAAGATGACCTCGGCTAAACTCACACCAAGCAAGGTACAAAACATGCGAGAAACACTTAAGCAAGACGAATCAAGGTTTGCAAAATGTAACGTATCAAGACAAGATCATGTAATATATGCAAGCATGACTAGAGTAGAGTGAGGGTCGTTACAGTTCCCAATCCTGTACGGCATCTATTTTTTAGGAGTCCACAGTCACTCCCTCTCTAGACATTACATGCCCCAAAAACTTCACCTCCGTTAACCAAAACTCGCGTTTTTCAAATTTGGCATACAATTGGTGCTCACTAAGTAAACCCAACACTACCCCCAAGTAAGTCTCGTGTTCCTCTTCAGAGGTTGAATAAATCAAGATGTCGTCCACAAAGACGACCACAAAACGGTCTAAGTATTCCCAAAAAATTATGTTCATTAAATCCATAAAGGAAGTCAGTACATTGGTCAACCCAAAAGGCATTACAAGGAATTCATACTGGCCATAACGAGTACGAAAGGCCGTCTTCTGAATGTTCTCCTCCCGGACTCTCAACTGATGGTACCCCGACCTCAAATCTATTTTTGAGAAGCAACGAGACCCTCTAAGTTGGTCAAACAAATCATCTATTCTGGGTAGGGGATACTTGTTCTTAACTGTAACTCTATTCAACTTGCGGTAATCAATACACAACCGCAATGACCCATCATTCTTCTTCGCAAAGAGAGCCGGCACTCCCCAAGGCGATGTACTAGGGCGAATGAAGCCCTTGTCTAAAAGTTCTTGGAGTTGAATCTTCAACTCATGCAATTCGGCCGATGCAAATCCATACGGTGACATGGAAATCAGTGCCGTGCCAAGCACTAATTCAATGGAGAACTCGATCTCTCGGTGAGGTGGTAAACTAGTAAGATCTTCTGGAAAGACATCTGGCTATTCACAAACTACCCTTGGTAACTCAACACGAGCCCCGTAACTCTCACTATCCAAGAGAGTTGCAAGAAGGCCACTAAGTTTGCTCCTACTACGAGGGTCAATAACTGGCGACAAGGCTCTATCAACTCGGTTTCCCAGAAAATAGAAACAATCACCACCCGAAGTGCATACTGTAACTCTCTAACGGTAACAATCAATCACAGCTTGATAAGAACACAACCAGTCCATGCCTAAAATGACATCAAAACTCGACATATCTAGCAACACAAAAGCAAACGGAAGTCGAAGCCCGATAACTTCTATTTCACAATCACGACAACCCCGGTCTAAATCAACTGTACCCCCAACAAGTGACTCTACTCTGAGTGGAGGCACTAACTGTGCTACCTCTAACCCCAATGCAGAAGCAAATGCAGTAGATATAAATGAAAGAGACACACCCGTGTCTATCAATACATTAGCCAAAGAATTACACACAACAAAAATACCTCTCACAACTGCGGATTCTGGCAACTGCTCTGGCACGGTAACAGCATACACACTCCCCTGTGGCCCCTGATTAACTTGCTTCCCTCTTGGAGCATAGGTTTGATGTACTGACTGAGCCGAAGTGGCTCCCTGATTAACTCGCGAAGCTTGGATTGATTGAGCCTACCGGTGGCTCTGAGTCTGCCTCGACCCTGATGCGCCAGATGCGCCTCCCAACTGTGGGCAAGTTCTCTTCATATGTCCCGGCTGACCACACTGATAACAATTAAACCCTTGACCTTTATTCTGAGACTGAAACTGACTTTGAGATCGGTTAGGTGGTGGTAACATTAACTGCCCTCCTCCCTTTTGTGGGCATAAGAAGGGTTTGTGACTCTGTTGGTCACACTTGAAACACGAGAAACTACTTGATGCACTTTTTCTTGGACTCGCACTAGGCAAAATAAAAGTGGATCTAGACTGCTGTGGTTGGGCCTGGGATGGATAGGTGTTCCTACTCTTCTTGTTCTGCCTATAGTCTCCTTGAGACTCTTGGTCCCTAGACCTTAAACTCCGAAGCCTCTCCTCCTCGGCTTGTATGGAAATTTCTATGTGTGTCGTCGTCTCCATAAGACGCTCATATTCCCGAATCATATTTCCGACAAGCTTGAACATAATTTTTGTTTTCAATTTCTTTTCAAATTCAATGCAACGACGCTCTTCCATTGCCACCAACTCTGGTGCAAATCTAGACAAACTAGAGAAGACCGCCTCAAACTCGGCCACGGGCATGTTGAGTTGTTTGAGGTCTTTAAACTATTGCCTCAATCTCTCCCTAGCAGTGGGAGGTATGTACTTATCTTGAAAAGTAACCACAAAGGCTTTCCATGTCGGCTCCACTCTACCCTTGGCATATTTCCACCATTGACCCACGTCTCCCTTAAGGTAGTAACTCGCTAATGTCACTCTTAGTTCACCACCTTCGATGTGAAGCATCTTAAATGTCTTCACAGTTTGTTCAAGCCACTCATCCACTTTCTTGGGCTCGGGACCACCAAGGAACTCATCCGGTTTGGCCCGCAAGAACTCTATAGTAAGGAAACTCGCCCTTGACTCCACGGTGTTCTCTCGGGTTTGATTCTCTACCATCAACAAGTTCACAGACTCCCTTAAAGCCCTGCTATTTCTTGAGCTAGGGCCCCCATTGCGGTTTGACCCACTTGTCCCACCTACTCGGCCACATTAGCTTGGCCGAACCCTTCTTCTTGCACTAGAATCCTATGAACCGGTACCTCATACACACCTCAGCGAGCCCTACCACGCCTCCCGCCTCTACCACCACGGACTTGAGCCCTTCCTGACATCCTTTATATTAGCTTGGCCGAACCCTTCTTCTTGCACCCGAACCCTATGAACCGGTACCTCATGCACACCTTAGTGAGCCCTACCATGCCTCCCGCCTCTACCACAACGAATTTGACCCCTTCCTGACATCTTAATAAATAATTTAGCACATTAACTCATATGTGCTCGTAAATTGACTCACACATTTGATTACAACAATTCCATATATTTCTCTACCATATACACAATTCAATTTCACTCCACATAAGCACTTAGTCATGTAAACACATATGGACTAATCTTTTACAATGAAATCTGTTCCACGAAAAACTAAGAATTCTTAGTAGAACGAGTATTGATCAAGTACCCTTCTAATGAGACCTCAAGAAATTTAACAGGCGCAAACAACATTCCAAAAGTCCAGTCCCATACCCATTTAGTCACATAAGCATGTTATCACATAGTCACAAAATGCATAACACTTCCTAAGTATGCTAAATGAACCCATTGTGGTTAAACAACCACTTCCCACGAGCTCCAAGTATTCAAATCCGGTAGTTCTAATACCAAGTTGTAACGCCCCAAATTTCTAGCCCAAATGATAATAGAACAATCATGGCTCTTTCAAGGAAAATCAAATATAAATCTCCAAAGTTACATTACATGATATAATAGTTCTTCATGCAACAATACATTAATCCAACAACAAGTAAATAAACAAATAAATACCCCCAAGGGTTTACAAGTTTCCAAGGCTTGAGCCTAGTTACACAAAACGGTTATTCAAACTCACACACATACAGCCCTTGGCTTACACACAGAGTCACATCAAAATGAGAGTCTCGTACTCTCAACACATATTTCCTCGCCTTTAGTTAGGCGGCATCACCACATCTTTTCCTGCACAAAAATCCTGTAGGATGAGCATAAAGTCCAGTCGGAAATCCTTAACAAAGTATATACATTTTATACAAGTCTCAAGAGGTGAAATGCACATGCCATGCTATTCTCTTTTGAAAGAAAATCACATCTTCATCTTCGAAAACCCTCATGCTCAATGATGTCATGCAATTTCAATTCTTCAAAACTTAACAATTCATTTCAAGAGCGGTAAATACGACTTTAGTAATCCCTAGGTCGGTGTCTGCAAGTAGACTATAAAAGTACTACCAATTTATTATTTTTACCGATATTAACCGGAAGGCTTGACACCTATTTGCGCGGGTTTTCAGTTTTTCACCCCGGACTCTTAGGCCAACTTATTCAATATCATCTACACCACCTATCAAGACTTACCAACGTATTTACCCCAAAACCATTCCATGAAAACTTGTTTCTCAACATTCTCTTCTCAATGCAAGTTTTCAAATCAACTTTTAAAGTTTAATGTAATCAAATGAATTGATATGCCAATAACACAAGATGAATATAAATACTTTTATTCCAATTCATCATCCAAGGAATAACACAATTCCCTCTTCTCAAATATCCTCAACAATTAGTCATTTTAAGACTATTTCAACGTTTTGAACAATAATTTTTAAAATGAACAATAATTCTTATATTCCCTGAAATTCATCATTTATATAAATATAAATAAAAAATTTTCCAAACATCCATTTATTTTGACACACAAAATAAATATAACGACATCATTCATGGATTTTCAGTCTCTTAAAAAAAATTCCCAAATTCTAGGTTTTCTCACCAAAACTATTCAACTCAAATCTTTTGAAAGAAAACTTTCCAAAATCATCTTTTCTTCAATCAACGAAGATCAAAACCCATAAGATCATTTTAAAAGAACAAGAGACAAACCCACTTTCAAAATTGCTCAACTTCTTGAATCAACAATCAATTTTCAAATATATCGAAAGATGATTTCGAAAATCATATAAATCTTGCAAAAACATATATATAACTCTAAGAAAATCCCTACCTCAAGTTTTGAAGAAGAAATGAGATGAAACCTCCAAAATCAACAATGTCAAAACTCGATCTTCACTGCACACAACGAAGCCCTCGAGAAGTTAACCAACTTTGATGAAGAAACTATGGCAGAACTATAATGGATATTAAGAAATCAAGGTTTTGATCCAATTTGGCGTAGGAAAATGTAGAGAGAAGGGAGAGGAAAAGGTTTTTAGAGAGAGAGAGGGACCTAACAAGAGTGAGATACACTCAACCTAAAGAGAAGAAAAGACCAAAATTTCGGACTCACCTACCATCGCATGTACGGCGCTTCTCCTGCACTTGCACTCACGTACCTGCATTTATTGCAGTAGCCAAACAAGCCCTCCCTTGTTTTTCGTATGTGCGGCTCAAGCAACTTTGAATGCATTTTATATTTCTGCTTTGGGGGCGTTGCCCCTCGACCCCGCCAAGGTGCTGCCCTTGGACCTGCCAAGGGGCGCTACCGGACAGATCAATCTCCGACTTGCCCAGTCGAAGTGGCAAAACATGAAAGGTGGGTCGAAACCGGGATCGCTACAGCACAATAAAGAGCTTTTAATTTTTTTAGAGTGTCACATGTCACGTTTGGAAAAAGTACACTTAGGTGTTTTTAAAAAATTTTAGAGTGTCACATCATATCTGCCACGTTGTCACGTTTGAGAAAAATACATTAAGAAGTTTTTAATTTTTTTGAAATGTCACATCATACTTACCACGTTGTCATGTTTGAAAAAAGTACACTAAGAAATTATTTTTTTTGGAATAAAAGTTTTGGAGTGTCACATTATACTCGCCACATTGTCACATTAAAAAAAGTACTCTAATGAGTTTTTAAATTTGTTGGAGTGTCACATTGTTGGAATGTCATATTTATACCTACCACATTGGAGTGTCACATCATAATAAAAAATAATAACCATATAACTTATTAGATATATGATGTGCACACATCACTCCATTAACCACTACAAGAAAATGCAGAATTGGCGACTAAAATAAGTATTTTCGTCGCTGAAAGTAGTACAAATGGCGACTAAAATCAGTTTAGTCGCCAAACTTGAGCACTTTTGCCGACTAAAGCACTTTAGTCACCGAATATAGGGCTTTTAGCGACTAAAAGTCAATTTAGTCGCCGAATATAGGAGTTGTAGCGACTGAAAAAATTTTAGTAGCTAAAAGGCATGGTTTTTGGCGACTAAAAGCATTTAGTAGCCTAAAAAATACTTTAGTCGCCGAATATAGGTGTTTTACCGACAAACAAATTTTTTGTAGCCAAAAGTAAAGGTTTTTGGCTACCAAAAACAATTTAGTAGCTAAAAGTGGACAAATGGCGACTAAAACTGAGTTTAGTCGGCAAAAGTGGAGCTTTTGGCGACTAAAAATCAGTTTAGTCGCCGAAAGTTGTTTTTTTGGGCGGAAATTAATGTATTTAGCGACAAAACAGCATTTAGTAGCCAAAAAGCATAGAATTGGCGACTAAAATTCATATTTAGTCGCCAAAAGTGCTCCCCTATTTTTTTTTAGTAAATACTTTATTTTTTTCGTAAAATATATTAAATAAAAACAATTATTTATATATATATATATATATATTGTTTTCTATTAATATCGGTCAATATATTATATAAATAATATATGTTGCATTTATATTCATGTGATGTTCTTGTGGCGTAGTGGGGAGAGTGTTGGTAAAGGTTTACAGAGGCTGGGACGTTAGTGGTTCAAAACCTGGGAGTAGCAAAGGGTGAATTTTTTTTTTCGGAAAAATGCTTTCAGCGACTAAACTGTTTCGTCGCCAAATGTGTTGTTTTGGGCGACTAATGAGTTTAGTCGGCGATTCATGACCTATTGGCGACTAAAATAGTTGTCGCTAAATGGATAATTTGAAAAAGTGGAATTGAGTATTGGCGACCAAAAGTTTTGTCGCTGAAGACCTGACTTTTTGCCGACTAAAACGTTTTTAGTCGCCAAAACCTTGGGCGACCATTTATTCGCGACAACACTGGCGACAAAAAAAATCAGTCGGGGAAGGTATAAAAGTGACTTTTGGCGACTAAAAATTTAGTCGCCAAAGGTGATTTTTGTTGTAGTGAACTTTGATTTTGGTAGTGTTTTGGTTATGATGTGCGCTTCACTCTATTATTATTAGATATATTTTGGTAATTATGTCACCCATATAACTTATTGAAACATAAAAAATAATAATAATAATTTAGACTAAGTGGAACATAAGTATGTGAAAATGAATTTATGAATAAATGCCCCCAAAATAAATGGTTTATTTTTAAAAATATATATATTTTTATTTTTTTGAAGAAAAAATGATAAAATAAAAAGTTAATATTATCAAATCGATCTAATTTTTTTTATTTATTAATGATATACACAAAGAGCCTTACAAAATGAACAGTTTGAATCATCGAAACGACACTCGTTGTCGCCCCATGAACCTGAACATATTGATCATGTTTACATTTGAACTTAAGAAAAAACCTAATACTTAAATATTTCTTTTTCATACCATTCTTCATTTTTAATCAGCCACACAATGTGATGAGAGATTTCTTTTATCCCATTTTTTTTTTCTCGCCAAATTTCTTAAGCCAAAACGGGTTAGAGCTGCATGTTGGCCTGAGTTTTTTTTTTTTTTTTTTTTGGGGGGGGGGGTGTTTGATCAGCAAGATAAGTTTATTGATGTAAGACAAACACATACAAAGGAAACAAGTGGGTGCAAATTTTAAATTTAAATTTTTGGACGGTTGGGTAAATGAAAAAAAGAAAAGAAAAATCATTTAGCAATTATTAAAAGTGACAGTTATTAAATGTGAAAGCCATTCTTAAAGAAAAGAGAAAAAATAACATGATATCGTTGATATTAAATAAAATCTACACTTTATATAATAGAAATGATAAACACATAGATACATAGATACAAACTGAATCGTAAAGAAACATAGATTTTATTTATTGATCAACTATAAGAAGCAGAGATAGATATACATATAATAATATAGAGAAACACAAATATAGCATATTATCAATCACTGATATCACTTAATTCTCATAGTCAATGGCTACATATTTGTAATTTTAAACTATCTTCTTAATTTAAAACTCTAATTAGGATTTATCTTCTTTTTACCTTTAGTCTTCTTAATAACGGAAGCTATTGTTTGTACCATCTTTTCTTTCACCATTGTCTTTGGTGTCGGAATTACGCTAGTTGGTTGACTCATCTTTCTCTCTCTTTCTTTATCTTTCTAAATTGTGTGTTGTGTTATGTTCTGTAGTGGTGATTTAAGAGAGAAGCATTGAAATATTTATAGGTGGGAAATTTAATTTTTTATTTATTTATTATATATATATATATATACTTTGCTTGGGTTTGATTACCTGTTAACACAAAGGTAATTGAAAGAGCAATAGAAGGGTGTGTGTGTGTGTTTGTGTGTGTGTGTGAATATGTGTGGGTTTGTGAAGCCAAGTTCAAAGAAATGTGTGTCTGTAAGTAAAAGAGAGAGAAGCCCAGTTGAAAGGCTCACCTTAGTCTCAATGTTTTGAATGGACAGCCTTGTGGGTGGGAGTGGTTGTAGGTGTCACTGCAAGAAAAATGAGATTTAACGGCGTTTTTTTTACGGCGTTTTTTCAAACATCACTTTCCTTAATTTTTAACATAACTGTCACATATTTTTTAATTAAAACTACACCGTTTTATAATTGAAGGCGTTTAAACACGCCTCCAAATGCTGTGGATACACGCGCTTCCTCCCTGCTCTTTTTGAAACCCTTATTTTGATTCCGTGAGAGGGAAACTCAGAATGCTACAACTCTCTCTCTCAACCCTTATAAGCACATCTCTCTCTCTCTCTCTCTCAACCCTCTCGACGCTCCATCGAAGCTCCATCTGCACCCGCGATTTCGAAGCTTCAGAGCGATTTTGAAGCTCCATCGCCACCACCATCTGCTCTCTCTCTCAATCTCTCTCTCGATTTAGATCTACTAAGCTCCATTTTTCCAAATTTCGAGGTAGCGAGATCCACCGTCTGTCTCTCTCTCTAGATCCATGAAATCAATAGAGAGATCTATGAAATCAATGTTTGAAGCCATTCTTACTTGATCCTTATTTGCAGGGACTCAGAGATTCGGTGATTTCAGAGCGATTTCGATTTCGAAGCTCCAGCGCCACCATCATCTGCACCTGCGATTTCGATTTCACTAAGGTGTGCTCCACCGTCTCTCTCTCTCTATATATATATATATATATATATATGTATATATATATACCTACACTTTCTGTCTCTAAAAGTCTCTCTTCTCGTCTTCCAGAAGCTCAGATCTGAACTCTGAACTTTAATCGGTACTCTCACTCGCTCGCTCGCTCTATTTCTTTCGAATTTTGCTGCATGTATAACATTTGAGTTCTTGGATTTGTGATTCAAAACTCCATCTTCAAATCCCTCTTTTCTCTCATTTCTTATCTGTATATATATATATATATGTATGTATGGTTTGATTTGTGTTCTCAGGCTCAGATTGCATCTTATAAAGAGGGGTTCGGTTTGATCTTGTTCTTTTCCTTGCAAAAATAAAAAATAAAAAATGCCATCAGTTATGTTTTTAAAATAGAGGCTTGAAAAGTTTCCACTTTTTGATGTTGAGAATCATGTGGCAGATCATGGATATGGTCCAAAGAGGAGAGAAGCCTCCTAACATCAGCGTAAATTCACTCCTCCTAGTCTCTATATTTGGTTTTTCTTGTTGGGTATTACTACCGATCCTCTCTCTTTCTGGGTTTCTTTCAGGAGATAAATGATCTACCACCCAATCCTAATGAGCCATTACCAAATCCACACTCTGCACCAAGAGCTAAGGTTTGTTTTTGAGTGTTTCATTCTATTACAATTTCCATTTTTAGTTTTTCCTGCAATTATTTCAGAGTTGCACAGACCATTTAGTGTGGGAGGTTTTTTATTTTTTATTTTTATGAATATAGGTTTTTGAATAAGTATATTTTTTTTAAATTTTTTATTCTTTGAATACTACAATCTTCCTTTCACCAAGCCCAAGCCACTCCACTGACTTCAATGCCCATCACTGTAAGTCTGTAATAGGCAATCACACTCTATGAATCTGAATTATTGATAACTATAGCTCAACTAATAAGTTGATTGTCAAAATCTTAGCTGATCTAGTTATTTATCGATATCTAATTTGGCTTGGAAGTGTGCCACCAAGTTGTGTGTTATTTTTCTGAATCAGGAGGCGGAGCGGATGCTAATGGTGGGAGACTGGGGATGCACACAAGTGGGATTCAAGAAGTACAAGAGGAGTATTAATGAAGAGAACTGAAGAGGGATTTAATGATTTGATCTGCTTAATATAAGGTATGGATATCAAATAGTTCCACCCGGAGTAGAAAAATAATTGCTAAGGATATGTTTTCTCATTCTAAAATCTCTCACATTTGTTTTGTATCAGTGATATAGACCATTTGTGATGAATAACTATTAGATAATGAAGTTTAGTTATTTGTTGTTTCTACTCATCCATGTAGATCAAAGATTTATGGTATGCTCATATATCTATACTATATATAAAGTGAACAAGTCACTTGGCGTCCAAGCCGCCTTCTTATACCAGGTGTCCCTTATTTCTCTAAGAGAATATAAAAAATTAAATATTGAGGCCGTGAAAAGGACTTGAACCTAAGATCATTAGTTTGGTAAGCAACACTTCTATACTCTATATATATATACACTAGTGGTAATGTACGTGGATTTTTGTTGTTGTCATTTATGAAATATTAAAAAATAAAAAGGAAAAGAAAATTAAGGAGACCTAAAATAAGGAAATAGAAAGAAAAAAAAAATCTTTCCATCTAAATCCATAATTGGTGTTCATCTTATTAGTTCTATAATATCATGTAAATTTTGTGATAAATCCTCGAATGATGTTTTTAGTTTACATGCAAAAAAGCATTCAGATCCTAAGTTTGTGTTTGTCTCATTAGTATGTGAAATTAATTTTGAACACCTTTTCAAGCATCAAAGAATATGAAGAATATAATTAGATCAATTTGAAAAGAGTAGCTAGTCTAAAATTGTCATTCAGACCAATTAGAAAATTGAGAGTCAGCACAAATTTCACTAACAATACCTTGATTTACTTTATACTTGTAATATAAAATTGTCACTCAGATGCTTGATTTACTTGATACTTGTAGTATAAAATTGTAAATCAGACCAATCATAAAATTGAGAGTCCTCAGCTCAAATCTCAATAAAATTGTAAATTAGACCAATCATAAAATTGCACTTGATTTTAGAAAAAAATGGGACAGTGGTAGTATATATTTTAGTAGCTGGATTTTTATTTAGAAATGGAGTTGATCTTCAAGGTGAATGCTGTGTGTTTTTTGCTCTTTCATCTTTCATCTTTCCTTCAATTTGTTTTCAGTGTCTTACAGAAAGAATTGTTATGGCTTTAAATGTTTTGAACAAAACACTTGGTAATGATATGGCTGATTATTGATTTGATGCAGTGAATACATTATTGATCTAATGGGTGCTCCGGGCACACTAATTCCTGCTAAGGTTCCCAGTGATCATCTTCAAAATTCTGGGTTAGATACGAGGAGCAGTGCAGATTATGCTGAAACTATCAACAATTTCTGTCCGATGCTTGAAGAAGGAACTGGGACGGTGGCAGTTTCACCTGATCTTGATAAAGAAAATCAAACCCAGATGTTTGAGAATGAGTTTGGGAAGCTTCTTCCTGCACTATGTAGATCACATGCAGAATTGTCAGGCACTAGTGGGAAGGGGTCACAAGCACAAAAGATGAAAGTTAAAGATGTTTCCAAGTACGTCATCAGTGCAGCAAAAAACCCACAATTTGCTCAGAAACTTCATGCAGTTTTGTTGGAGAGTGGTGCATCACAACCTCCCGATTTTCTTCTGGATATGAATCCTCGTGATCTCAAAGAAATGGAAATGCATGAAAAAATACGTCTGTTAAATGGGGAAAAAGTGGGTGATGGGGCTCAAGATTATCCAGATATATTCTTGTCAAACAATAAACTGTTGATTATACCCTCAACTGGAGTGGAGTCCTTTAATGGTGCTCATTATGACAGCAAACAAAAGCACTCTGTTGAGGATTTGACGGCAGAACGACTGGAGTTGGGTTCTACAGTCATTAATACGACACATCCATTACTTTCGGATGCTACAAGTGAAGGATCTGTTTTGCTTGGAATGGCACTGTAAGTTATATTTTAGATGCATTAGTGAATTTGATCGAACCTTTTGTCAATAGTTGCTTACAGAAATTATAGTTTACGACTCTCAATCTGGTGTAAAATGTGATTCCATGACAGGAAGTTGCTGTGAAGAAGTTCATGGACCAAGATATATCAAGCGATTCACTTGTTCAATTCAAATGCGAAGTACCAAATCTGACATCTTGCATCATGTGCTATTATTAATGATCCAAGTGGTTGTCTTTTTAAGAATTGAACTAGACGACTGCTTGTTTGCTTTGTGCATGTTGAAATCATGTTGAGGTTGAGACATCCTAATGTTGTTCTTTTCATGTGAGCAGTCACTCATCCACCAAATCTTTCTATATTGACAGAGTATCTTCCAAGGTTGATGTTTACTTTAAAGTCTTGTTAGAACTTATTGTTTCAAGAATTGATGCTTTTGTTCCGTTTTCATCAAATGTTTGCCTTCATATTTTTAATGGTAACATAGTTTCACACTATCATTCTTACATAATAATAAGAAATGACAATTGGGTATAAATATTGCCAAGCTTTTATGTCTAAAGAAGAAAATAATTTATTTTAATTTAAGTTTTTTGTGGGTTGATTTTTAGAAGAAGATATTTCACCTGAAAAAAATTTCAGTTAATTTTATCATTGTCCATGCAGGAAAATAGAATTTGATTTCAGCCTCAATTAACTATTTGTTTGTTCAATTTGGTGTTTCTCAGCCCCGTTTATTTGTATGCAGGGGAAGTTTATACAAGCTGCTGCATCGACCAAATAATCAACTCGATGAAAAGAAGCGACTGCGGATGGCTCTTGATGTTGTATGAGTTGGAGAATGTTGAATGGTGTTGCCTTCCGTTTCTGCTATCTAGTTTGGTTGGTTTAAGTAAGTTTACTAATTGCTTGCAGGCCAAGGGGATGAATTATTTGCACACAAGCCATCCTATTATTGTGTATCGAGATCTTAAGACTCCAAACCTTCTTGTTGATAAAAACTGGGTTGTTAAGGTTTGCTGAAATTAGAACTTGGCATTTGAAATCTCCCATTCCTTCCTTGATTATCCAAATGTTGCTGTATTTAATGTAATCTAGAAAATGCGTAGTTAACAATGCCGTGACTCACCATGGACTTCGTCTCTTTTACTAAGATCTAGACTTTTTCATGCTTAAGGGTGTTTTTTTGAAACTTCTCTAATTTATTGTTGTCTCTACAGGTTTGTGATTTTGGCTTATCACGAATGAAGCACAATACTTTCCTGTCTTCAAAATCTACTGCTGGAACGGTAATTGATGTCAGGATAGAATGTTATATTATATCAATTATACTGAAGTTGTGCCATTGAACTGCAGGCGGAATGGATGGCCCCTGAGGTTTTGAAAAATGAACCATCCAATGAGAAGTAGGTTTATTTTTTGTATTAGACTTGAAAGCCATGCTAGAGAGTTTAATTCATTTTTTAATGTTTCATGCAAGTCTTGCTGATAAAATAATTGCGGACTGGTTTGCAGGTCCGATGTGTACAGCTTTGGCGTGATGTTGTGGGAGTTGGCAACTTTACGTGTGCCATGGACTGGGATGAACTCAATGCCGGTTGTTGGAGCTGTTGGATTTCAAAATAGACACCTGGACATTACAGAGGAGATTGATCCAATGGTTGCAGAGATAATAACAGATTGTTGGCATTGGTAAGTCGTCAGTTTTGTACTTGTCTGTTTTGTTACTGGTACATTCACTACAGGAAATATGGGGTTAGGTGGCGTTTTTTTAACGGCGTTTCTAAAACGCCATTGTTTTTAATATTTAATGGCGTTTTATAAACGTCTTCTTTTTCTGTAATTGAAACGACGTCGTTTCAAGAATCAAAAGACGTTTTCAAACGCCTTGGAATGGTTTTTCTCCAGCTTCCTGTTTCACCTTTACTTTGAATCTGATAAAGCAAGTATAAGCGGAAGAGATTATAATTTGCAACAATTATTTATTGCTTTGTTCATGCTTTTGATACAATTTATTGCTTTGTTCTAGATTTTCTTTAAAAAGATTATAATTTGCAACAATTATTTATTTATCTGTAGGTCAAAAGGATAATTTTGCTGAAGGAAAGAGCTGATTCAAGATGTAAGAGGAATTTGCAACTTTTTTTTTTTTTTTTTTTCAGCAGACCCAAAATTGAAATCTTGTTAGAATTTTTTTATTTTGTATTTAGTAAAATATCCAGATGTAAGAGGAATTTGCAGGTTATTTTGATTTTTTTTGCTATGTCGACGTGCTTTATGGTTTTGTACAAATTGGAATGTGAATAAATAAACAGCTCAACAGCATATTTTATATTAATTAAATTATGAAATAAAAAAAGGTATTTTTAATTTTGTTTTCAAGTTTAGTTTATTATTTTAATAAACATCAATTATTAGTTTGACAGGTATTTTTTTTGTTCAATCATGTAAAATTAAAAAAAGGGCTATGGCGGCGTTTAAAAAACGTCACTAATCCCACCTCAACGGCTAGATTTTTAAAATGTATAAATGTTTATGACGGCGTTTTTAAAAACGTCGCTAAATGTCATAGTGACGTCATACTACGTTTAGTAGGACATTTGGCGGCGTTTTAAAAAACGCCGCCTATACTAATATAACGACGTTTTTCAAACGTCATAAAGTTATAGCAACGGCCGCGTCATCGGCGTTTGGTACTAAACGTCATAAAAAGAATTAGCGACGTTTTTCCAGCAGTGTGTCTTGGGTCAATTTTATGAAATGACTCACCCAAAAAAAAAAAAAAAAAAAAAAAAAAAACTCAAGAAAATGACACCTTCCATGCTTTGCCTATATGAATTTTTAATTAGTACAGAAAAATTATATGAAAAAGTATAGAACAATGTAAGAAATTTTAATTTTATTATTTTAAAGTAAATTGCGTATCATGTTAACATAAATTTTTTTAAAACATTATTATTACGTCATTTGATCAAAAATTCGGAAAAGACATCATTTTTAATTTTTAATTAATTGGGTGTGAACACAAAGTTCAAGAGCATGTGTGTGGGGGTTTGTGAAACCATGTCATTAAAAGAGATATATCAATGTGCATGTGTGTGACAAAGTTAAGAGGTCTACCTAGTGTGTGAGTGTGTGTCTGTGTTTGAACAGCCCAACGAAAGGCCCACCTCTGTGTGTATTTGATGAGAGAGAGAAGGAAAATCAAAGAAAGGCTTCCATTATGGGTGTGGGTGTCTTAGGTGACTCAACCCCAAATTATTAACTAATGTTCCCTTTTATTTTAGGTTAATGCAGCTTCATGGTAACCAACATGGAAAATACTGGGAGAAAATTTGTGGTTACTTATTTTAATGCCTGTTGTTTGGAAATTGTAAAGGAAGATATTTATTCATTTCACTACCATGAAAAATTGAATGAGTCTAAATATAAAGAAGTTTATCACAAAACCTAAATACAAAATGTTAATAGATGGACAAAATTTTCAAAAGTGAGTCTTGTCAAAAAAATTATGTAAAATCTTATTAATTTAATTGTTTTTTTTTTATTCCATTCTATATTTAGTTTCCATATTCATAACAAAATTGTAAAAATAAAGAGAGAGAAAAAAATTTACAAGAAAAAAATCAGAGAGATTTTAGATATGATTTTACTTTCTTGTTATTCATTTTCTACCATCTCTTTATTTTTTAATTTATTTTTATATAAATAGCCAACAATATACAAAGGAAAACAATTCCATCTCTCTATCTTTAATCATTTTTGTCAAATTATGATATTTTTTATTGAATGATAATATGATCCCATGATTCATTTTCATTATTTTGTCGAACTTATATATGTTGCAACACCATATTTTATTGGTTAAGTGGTGTCATTTATCTTAATTAATTAATTTATGATTATGATTATGATTTTAAATGATAATTATTCAAAAATTTCAAAGTATCATGTGATAATACTTAGAAAAATGATCCGGACCCCCAGTGGGCTGTGATTGGCCAATTTTTTTTTTTTCCTTCTCCAATCACCAACCCCCACGTGTGTGTGGGGGGGGGGAATGGGGGAGAGAGTGGGGATCTCAATCAGGTCTCTAATACGCATATATAGTAGTACTCCAAATCAATTACAAAATTTTAATCTTTTTAACATATTTTTAAACTATTTTTTACATCATTCATGACATTGAATACCCTAAGATAGTTGATAGCATTTTTCTTATAATAATAATAATTATTATTATTATTATTATTATTATTATTATTATTATTTAGGGCTTGATTGCATGTCAACACAAAGTTCAAAATGCATATTCGGAGGGAAGGTGTGTGTGGGTGAATGTGTTGTTTTGTGTAGCAAGTTAAAGGACTCACGTAAATGTGCAAGTCATTGACCAAGTTAATAAGCCTGCCTAATGTGCCTGTGTGTGTTTAAAAAGGGAGAAGCTTTGTCTCCCATCTATAAAGTGAATTTGACAATATTGTCGGATATGTGATGTCTATTATGAGTCTTATATTGATAATTTGAATCGTTCAATATATAAAGCTCATCAAACATTTCATTTTTATAAAAAATTACGTTGATTGGATATTGATAGCTCCTTGATTAGAACACATTTTTGTCAATAATTTATTTTTAAAATCATATTTACCATTGAAAAAATATGATCTAATCAAGGGCTATCGATATTCAATGAATGTGATTTTTTGCAGGGAATGAATCACTTGACAAGCTCTACATATTCAATAGTTCGGATCATCAAAATGAGACCTGTGGTGGACTTCACGAGCCCAAAAATACTATCCAATCTATTTTGTGAACTGGAGACAAACCTACACCTTTAAAAAGTCCAGCTAAAAGGCCTGCTGCAAGTTTTGATGAGACAAACCTACACCTCAGTGTATGTTTTGATGAGATAGAAGTCAATTGTGTGTTAGGCAAGAGGGGTTACTGCTGCAAGTTCTGTGTAAGTTTGTCTGAGTCTGTTTTGATAATCTAAATTATTTATATTAAAAGGTTCATTAAATAGATAATTTATGAGAAAAATAAGATTCATCGGACTTTTGTAGATCCGTTATAGAACTACACTTGTTTTTAGGAAAGTAAACGGTTAGCATGATTTTGATAATTTTTTTAAAAACAATTAGAATCTTATAATGAGATTATAAATATCCAATTAATCCTTTTTTTATAAATGAGCAGGTCCAAGGGCAGCGTCCTGGCGGGGTCGAGGGGCAATGCCCTCGAAGTAAAAATACAAAATGCATTCGAAGTTGCTTGAGCCATACATGCGGAAAACAGGGGAGGACTTGTTTGGCTACTGCAATAAATGTAGGTGCGGGAGTGCAAGTGCGGGAGAAGCGCCACACGTGCGGTGGTAGGTGAGTCCGAAATTTTAGTCTTTTCTTCTCGTTAGGCTGAGTGTATCTCACTCTTGTTAGGTCTCTCTCTCTCTCTCTTTCTCTCTCTCTCCCTCTCTCTAAAAACCCTTTCCTATCACTTCTCTCTATATTTTCTTACGCCAAATTGGATCAAAATCTTGATTTCTCAACATCCAATAGAGTTTTGCCATAGTTTTTCATCAAAATTGGTTAACTTCTCGAGGGTTTCATTGTATGTGGTGAAGATTGAGTTTCAACACCATTGATTTTGGGGGTTTCATCTCATTTTTTCTTCAAAACTTGAGGTAGGGATTTTCTTAGAGTTATATATATATTTTTAAAAGATCTATATGATTTTCGAAATCATCTTTCGATAGCTTTGAAAATTGATTGTTGATTCAAGAAGTTGAGCGATTTTGAAAGTGGGTTTGTCTCTTATTCTTTTAAAATGATCTTATGAGTTTTGATCTTCGTTAATTGAAAACAAAAAATGATTTTGGAAAGTTTTCTTTCAAAAGATTTGAATTATATAGTTTTTGTGAGAAAACCTATAATTTGGGGATTTTTTTTCTAAGAGACTGAAAATCTATTAATGATATTGTTATATTTATTTTGTGTGTCAAAATAAATAGATGTTTGGAAAATTTCTTATTTATATTTATATAAATGATGAATTTCAGGGAATATGAGAATTATTGTTCATTTTGAAAATTATTGTTCAAAACGTTGAAATAGTATTAAAATGACTAATTGTTGAGGATACTTGAGAAGTAGGAATTGTATTATTCCTTGGATGATGAATTAGAATAAAAGTATTTATATTCATCTTGTGTTATTGGCATATCAATTCATTTGATTACATTAAACTTTGAAAGTTGATTTGAAAACTTGCATTGAGAAAAAAATGTTAAGAAACAAGTTTTCATGGAATGGTTTTGGGGTAAATATGTTGGTAAGTCTTGATAGGTGGTATAGATGATATTCAATAAGTTAGCCTAAGAGTCCAGGGTGAAAGATCGAAAACCCGTGCGGATAAGTATCGAGCCTTCCGATTAATACTGGTAGAAATGATAAATTGGTAGTACTTGTATAGTTTACTTGCAGACACCGACCTAGGGATTACCATAGTCGTATTTACCGCTCTTGAAATGAATTGTTAAGTTTTGAAAAATTGAAATTGCATGATATCATTGAGCATGAGGGTTTTCAAAGATGAAAATGTGATTTTCTTTTAAAAGAGCATAGTATGGCATGTGCATTTCATCTCTTGAGATTTGTATAAAACATATATACTTTGTTAATGATTTCTTACTAGGCTTTATGCTCACCCTACAGAATTTTTGTGTAGGAAAAGATATGGTGATGCTGCCTAACTAAAGGAGAGGAAATGTGTGTTGAGAGTACGAGACTCTCATTTTGCTGGGACTCTGTGTGTGAGCCAAGGGCCGTATGTGTGTGGGTTTGAATAACCGTTTTTTGTAACCAGGCTCAAGTCTTGGAAATTTATAAACCATTGGGAGTATTTATTTGTTTATTTACTTATTGTTGGATTAATGTATTGTTGCATGAAGAACTATTGTATCATGTAATGTAAGTTTGGAGATTTATATTCGATTTTTCTTGAAAGAGCCATAATTGTTGTATTATTATTTGACTTAAAAATTTGGGGCGTCACAAATATGCTCAATAAATTTTACCACATAAATTATTTGAATTATTAAAATAAGCTAAAAAAAACTCCAACAAAACCTCACAACAGCAACCCGAGGTCAAGTGGGTTGGGTTACTATTTTACTTGGAACATAATGTTAGTCTCTTATAACTTTTATATGAATTTTTTTTTTTTAAATAATATGATAACATTATTTATGTAATGAAAGACATATTAACGGACCGTTTATTTCAAAGCAAACGTCTCAAACGCCATTCATTATGTAGAAGTTTTGTGAATGGATTTTATATATATATATATATATATATCCTAGGAAGCACGGATACGGATACGGGATACGGATACGGATACGATACGATACGGCGATACGACAAAATTTGAAAAACTAGGATACGGGTACGGCGGGGATACATTCGTAAAAAATATTATTTTAATAATTTTTAGTAATGCAGTATGCATAAAAATAAAACATAAAGCAAAAGACAACTTGATAAAGAGGAAAGATTCCTACAAAACTAGGAGTCTTCAAGGTCAATAGTTTCAACTTGTTCCCCTTCATCAGTGAATATCACAAGACCTTAGCTAAAGCCAAAGCTAAAAAACCATTCTTAAATAAAAATTTCAGCAAATATACTTTTTTAAGTCATTAATGATAGCCTAGGAAGCATGGATACGAATATGGTGATATGGGAATGTGGATATGGCGATATGTCAAAATTTAAAAAAGTATGATACGGGTACAACGGAGATACATTCATAATTTTTTTTTTTTTTGTGATTTTAATAATGTAATATGCATGAAAATAAAACTTAAAGTAAATTAATAAATAAAGAGAGGGATTCCTATTAACCTAAAAGTGCTCAAACATTCATAAAACATCCAAAACTAAAAGCAAAAGCAAAAGCAAAAGCAAATGCAAATTAAATATCATCCTTACATGCTAACACCAAAAAAAGAATGAGAGCAGAGAGAAGAAACGTGAGAGAGTGAGAAAGCGAGAGAGAAGTGAGAGAGACAACAAGGATACATCAATTTGACAAATTCTATTACTTAAGCTCTCACTATATTCCTCTTATGAAAGAACTAAACAAAATATTATAAGTAATATGTAATTTCGAGTATCCGATACTTCAAAATTAAGTATCCGATACTTCAAAATTAATAAAAAATTAATTAAGAAGTATCCGATACTTTTGAGAAGTATCCGATACGTATTCGCGAGTATCCGAGGAGTATCAGTATCCGATAAGTATCCGATACAGATACGTCACCCTTTTTGAAGTATCTGTGCTTCATAGTATATATCACTACTCTTTTATAAGAAAAATGAAATTCTTACTGTTTTTTATACATAATTGATATTTGTACTCTAATGACATAACTTTGGTATTTTAAAAATGTTAGCTACAACTTTAAAGTAATAAAATCAAAAACTTATCCTATAATTTTGTATTATTTTTTCATATAATTTGTTCCCATCACCACTACTCATCAGCACTGCATTCACCGTATCAATTGGCTCCCACTAGTCAGAATTTATTTTTTTTATTTTTTATTTTTTGGCAAAATCCATTTTAATCCTCTGTGGTTTAGTTCAATAGCACTTTACTCCCATAATATTTAAAAATAGACAATTACCTCTCATGTGTTTTTCACTATTTTTTTTTTTTTTTTTTTCATTTTACCTCCCTGCCGTTAATAATTCTGTCCAAATTAACAAAATGTGTGATGCACGCACCACAAAGTAGAGTTGCTAAGGAAAAATTTTTATTAAAAAATTAAAATAAGATGTAAAAAGACAAATTTATCCTAAACTTCATCTTATTTTCCCAAAACCCCAAATCACAATCATCTTCTTCCCTAAACCAAACCCAACCTTAACCTTAACACTGTGTTTAATTGGGAGATTTGGGAAGCGAAAGGGAAAAGGTGTGTTAAACTAAGTAAAATGTAAGTATATTTTATTCACATTTTACCTACTTTTTTTATTTTTCTTTCCAAATTCATTCTTAAATCTCCCAACCAAATACAGCATAAGAGGACCACTACCCACTTCAACCCTGCAACTTCAATACATAAAACCACAGAAGAAGCCGACAATGAAGTTACACCACCACCATCTTCTTCGCCTCTCTCTCTCTACCGCCACCACCCCTTTCATTGTCGCCGCCTCCACTTTGCCAGCAAATCTAGCGGAAAAGTCATCGTCAAAGTAAACAACGGCCACTTCTTCGCTATCGAAGTCAACTCCCCAGCCTTCCAAACCAACACCAAAGGCTACACTCTCTCTTGCCATGACCTCATTTGCGAAATCACCAAAATCCTCTCCTCCTCCTCCACCACCACAACCACCACCTCTGACCCCTTCTTCGAACTCTCCGACTAACTCCAAACTTTAACCCTAACCCCCTCCGAAGCCTCTGAAATTCTCAAATCCCCTACCCTCGCCCTCGATTTCTTCTTATTTACTGCTTCTCTATCCCCAAATTCTATCATAACTCCTTTCAATTGGGGCTAGACAATGGTGATTGTACAATTAGAGCCAAGTTGGCTGGGTTCAACTTGGGTTGGGTAGGGCTAGGCTGCGATGGTGGTGGCGTAGTTGCTGTAGTGATGGCGAGGCTGGTGGCTACGACAATCGTGATTAGAACGGTGGATGAGAGGAGATTAATGAAAGATAGAATGAGGGGGGGGGAAAGAAAAGAAAAGGAAAAAAAATAGAAGGGTAGTAAGCTCATTTTAAACTTTTCGTTAACGATGAGTTGGACTTTAGTCGAGAACTACAAAAGGATAAGTGGCTATTTTCAAATGATAGTGGTGAAGTGTTAATGGCCTAAACTACATGGGGTAAAGTGGATTTTGCCCCTTTTTTTTTGTGTTGGAGTTTCATCTTTATTTCGAAATAAACTCGGTTGTGTTTGGGTCGTGAGAGAGGTAAGAAAATAAAAATAAAAATATGATTGTAATTTCTCAAAATCTTCTTTGGATAAATAATAAATTAAAGAGATGTGTTATTTTATTTTATTTATTTGGATAATTTAGATATTATAAATTATTTGTAAAGAACAATTTTGATTTCTCACCAATTTCACCATTTTTTATGAGAAAAAAATTTGAGTTCTAAACCGTTTCTCTTTCTTGCTCACCATTGATTATTTCCTTAATCTGGGCAAACAAGTAATAGGTGATATTTTTCTCTTATTTTATTTTCTTTTCTCATCAAACCCTGATTACAACTGCATGCTCATTGCAGTATTATAAATTATTATTTTTGGTTAGTAAAAGATAAATTTATTGAATGCGACAGTTATTAAATGAGGTGGACATTCTTAAAAGAAAAAAATGACACCATTCATACCAAATAAAATATACTCCTTATATAATAATAGATATACATGTAAATACAAACCGATCCACATAAAAAACCATAGGAGGAGACTTCATTTATTTATCAACCAAATGAAACAAACATTGATATTTGATACATAATTATGTAGAGACATAAATATATCATATTACCAACTACTGATATATCTAAATCAATCTATAGTTGCTAGGGTTACATAATTTGAAACTATTCCTTTCATGCAGATGATAGTGAACTTTATCTCTTCATAATTTGAACCTCTAATTAGGATTTATCTTCTTCTTATCATTGCTATTCTTAATGGCAGAAACTAATGTTTTCACCATCTAACCCTTCACCGATGTCTTCGGTGGCGGTTTCACAGTAGCTGGTTGGTTTTTAACCCTATCTCTCATCTCTTTCTCTCCCTCACTTTCTATTTTGGGTGTTGTGTTGAGTTGTTGTGCTTCTTTAGAGAGAAACATGGGCATGTATTTATAGACTAGAAACTCATATTTTCTTTTTCTTTTTCTTTTTTCTTTGGCATGTTTGCGAGTTAACACAAACCTCAAAGAGCCGTCCAAGAAAGTGTGTGTGTATTTTGTGGGATTGTGAAGCCATGTTGAAAGACATATTGTGTATGTGCCCGACCAATTTTAGAGGATTGTCTAGAGTGTCTGTGTGTGTTTAAGAAGCCCAATTCACCTCATTGTGTGTTTTGAATGGCCCACCTTGGTGTGGGTTTGTGGGTGTGTTATGTTAATTTTGTGTAATGACTCACCACAAATAAATAACAATACTCAAGACAATGGTAACTATACTGCTTATTCGAATTTTGAATAAGTAGTGTTATAAAAATAAAATTATACAAAAAAATTAATGTAAAATGATGTGATAAATTTTAATTTTATTATTTTAAAGCAAAAAGTCTATTGTGACGATTTATATTTTAAAAAAATTCACTCACCGATCAAAAATTATATAAGAATATCATTTTTTAAAAAAAAGTTTAATTGACTACATAAAAACACTAAAATATGATTTTAGAAAGAAATCTCTATTTGAATTTATGATCCTAATCAAAAGCTCATCTTATTGTGTGTGTTTGACAAGAGAGATTAGTCAATTAAAAAGACCCAATTGGGTGTGGGTGTGGGTGTGTGGTCGTGTGGGTGTGGGTGTTTTGAAGTAAATTAATTATATTTATTAAAAATGATATTCTTATAAAAAAAATCTGTAGTGAGTGTTAACTCGAATAATTTGATTGTGTCCTTTTTTTCAAAAAAATATAAGTCATTTCAATGAGTATTTTTTAAAAAAAAAATTTAGTCTAATTTGACAAGGTTAAATAGACTAAAAATAATGAAGATGGTGCAAAAATACAAAAATGAATAACATAAAGTATATATTTTGTGTAAAAGATATGATACCATCAGTTTTTTTTATTTATATAACTAACAAATTATCAATGAAAAGGGGGCTAAGTGGTTATATAAATAAAATCTTAAGAAAACTCAATATAATTATATCAAAATTGTAGAAGTTGTTATATTTTTTTCAAACATCAAAGGAGATCAATGTAATTCATCCTAATTTTTTTAATATAATTTTTTTATTTACATAGTAATTGAGTCTTCGACTCACCACAAATAAATAATCAAATTCAAAAAAAATGACACCAACGTACCTTGCCAACATAAATTTATAATTGATATGGTGTTAGTTGAAACCGTAACACATTCGTTAATGATTTTTGATTATTTTGATTCTATTTTATTTTTGGTTACCGCACCTTCATCGTAACCAACTTGAAAAATACGCTGACACAAATCTTGAACCATAGGCCTTTTGTTTGGAAAATGTAAAGGACATTATTTATTGGTTTGATTAGCATGAAAAATAAGAAAAAGATTAGATTACAAATAAATAAGAAAGATGGTTACCATCTTGTTTTAAAAAAATTTATTAAAAAAAAGAAAAAAGAAAAAGAAAAGTATTGTTCATTTAAATGGGAGACAATTAATCAATGGAAATAGCTTGATTGGCCAAAACTCCTGTATCTTACTAGAATGTCAGTAGTTTAAATTTCCATAGTCTAATTTTTCATGTATTAATTAAAGGCTTTCTCTCACACTGTGGGAGTTTTTTTGTACAAAGTTTGTATTATATAGTAAGCCTTATTCCCGTGTATTAATTGGGATTTTCTCTCCATTTTGGGAGTTTTTTTTTTCATAAAAAGATTGTATTGTAACAAGTATAATATACAAATGAAATTAATTTTTCTTTTCATTTGCGTTTTTCTTCCTTTTCCAATCTTTTTTTTTTTTTTTTGGTCATAACTTTTCAAAATACAAATTGTTAGGGTACAATTAGTTAAATTGGATTTTTTTTTGGGGGGTGTTAAAATACAATGTATAAAATTGATTGTGTTATATTGATTGATGTATTGATGTGTGAATTACAGATGGTGAGGTACTCATTATATAGGATTGGGGAGTAGGTGAGTGTGTGTGGTAGGTGAGTTGAGTGGAGGTGGTAGGTGATGATATATTTTAACAGCCCCCCGCAAACTCAAGGAGGATAGAAACTAACCAACTTGAGTTTGGAGAGAGGAGCAAAACAAGAAAATACATAAAAATAAAAAAAAGATAGAAGACACTGTATGGTCGTGTCAGACCGTTGGTGAAGACACTGAAAGGTGGTGCCATAACGTTGTAGAGGACACTGGATGGCAGTGTCATAACGGTGTAGAGGACACTGGATGGCGGTGTCATAACGGTGTAGAGGACACTGGATGGCGGTGTCATAACGTTGTAGAGGACACGGTATGGTGGTGTCATAACGGTGTAGAGAACACTGTATGGTGGTGTCATAACATTGTAGAGGACACTGTATGGTTGTGGCAGAACGCTGTAGCAGATAAAGTCTGGACAGTTGACGAGGTCACACCGGACCGATGGAGATGCTAACCGGAATCAAATGTCGGGACAGTTTATGGGGTCATGTCGGACCGTTGTAGAAGCTGACCGGAATCAAATGTCGGGACAGTTTATGGGGTCATGTCGGACCGTTGTAGAAGCTGACCGGAATCAAATGTCGGGACAGTTTATGGGGTCATGTCGGACCGTTGAAAATGCTAACCGGAATCAATGTCGGGACAGTTTATGGGGTCATGTCGGACCGTTGCAAAAGTTGCACCCTCAAAAGGTGTGCCAAAATTTGTCAAAAGGCGTGCCATCAAAAGGCGTGCCCTATTCATCAAAAGGTGTGCCGGACATTATGGCGAGGCACGTGGGCGCCTTGGCTTGCGTGCCCGTTTGTCGGCTGGTGGCAAGAGGCGCGCGATGCGCGTGGCTGCCTCGGCTATAAGACGGAGGCTGAGGCTGAGGCAGAGAAAAGCTGCGAAAAACCTCTAAAAAAAAAAAAAAAAAAAAACTTCGTTGTGCTGAGAGAGATTTCTGAGAGAGATTCTGTAACACTCTGTTTTCTGAGAGATATTTCTGAGAGAGATACTGTGTAACACTCTGTTGCCTAGAAAATGGCTTCATCGTCTTCCCGCGGGCTGCTCACCCTCTTTCCCGACCTCAATGAGTCAACGAGAGAGAGAACTGGTGCGGTGGCACTGGAAACTCAACCAAGCGCCCCGGAGTTTGCTCCGTTGAACTTTCCGATGCGGGCTGTGGAGCAAAGAATGGCAGGGCAGTCAGATGTTGAAGCCAATCAATATACACTGAAGTCATGTGTGGAAACCATGACTGCGGTTACAAATTTGTCGAACCGGCTGCAGAGTAGAACAAATGAGGTGCAGCATTTGAACGGCCAACTGGCTCTGCTCCAACGCATGTATAAGGATGCGCGAGCAGAGATAAGTGTGTTGAAAGCAGAAAACAAGGAGCTGAAGCGGAAGGCCACTGTGATGTTCCGATTTGGAGGGCCGCCATATGCTGCAGTGGAGGAGTATGGGGGAGTGAACGTGCTCGGCGGCCTAGGAAGCACGGAGGCAACACCGTCAAGGGCCGTCCAAGACGGAGGCAAGAAGAAAAGACCAGCGGCAGAGTAGGTCAATGGGTGGCCGTCGGCAGAAAAGAAAACAAATCTGTTGGTGTTGTGTTTTGATTGGTTGGGTTTTGTTTTGTTTTTTTTTTTTTTTTTTTTTTTTTGTTTTTGGATGTAAAATGGTGATCGGGGTGAGCCCCGACATGAATAAAAGATGGGCTGTTGTGCAAATTTGGAAAGTGTGTTTGTTTTTTTTTTTTTGTTTTTTTTTTTTTTTTTTTTTTTTTTTTTGGTATCCAGACGTGGCAGATGTACAGAGGAAGTAGCTAATGGCTGTTAGAATAAAAAAGAAAGGTTGGTTTTAAAGGAAGGGAAAGAATAGAAAAGTTTATATAAAATTGGGGGAAGTGGGTTGAATAAAATAAAAAAAAGGAATGTAGGTTTGAAAGTGGAAAGATGAGAGAGACGAAAGGCATTAGGTAGTGGGATCACGTGGGTGGTGTAAAATAGAGAAAAAGGAAAGTGGGGTTGGTGAGTTGGGGGAATAAAAATAATATATATATATATATAGAAAGAAAAGAAGGAGAAAGGTGGGTGGTGGAAACAATTATGGTGGGGGACAAAAAGAGAGAGAGAGGGAGTGGGTTGAAAAGATAAAAAAAAAAAAAAACATGCCGATGGCGATAACATTCTGCAGATGAACCATTTCCTATACTCAAAGCCCCATAACCTCTGCCAGAAGACCCTCCATGTCCAGCACCTATTTCCCCATGAGGAACATTGTGAGAATGATCTGATCCACCTTGCTCACTCTGACAACTTCTTGTTCCTGAAGCAGGCTTTAACCCACCATTGCTACCACCAGAGAAGATTGTTGAACTTGAACAGAAGAACTTATATGTGCTGCAGACGACTTATGTGGAGCTGAGCCTGTATGTGAAGATGCAACAGGCCTCGCGTAGTGAGTGGCGTTGGTATCCGGATTCCAGAAGTAAAGATAACCCGTTGTACCATCAACTAGACCTTTCCAAGGCTTGGGAAGAGTGGGGTCCTCTGGAGCGGAACGGGGAGCAGCAGTCGCAGATGCCATATCAAAGCTTCAATCTGAAGGGAATCTGGAGCCGCCGATTTGAAGAGAGCCGTCGAAGACGAAAACAAAATAAGAGGCGAGAAAAGCTCCATTTCTCTTTTTTTTTTTTTTTTTTTTTAATTTTAAAACTCTCTCTGTATATATATATATATATATATGGCGTTGGTGGAGGAAACTACGCTCCCGGTGGCCGAGAAGCGTAGAAATTCTTGTGGAGAAGAATTTATGAGACTGAAACTCAGCATGGAATGGCGGTTCATGAATAGATGTCATGAATGGGCCACATATACACTGAAGAAATCTAGTTGAGATGCCCAGCAGAGTGAAGGTATGTGTAGAGGTCCGGCGGGCGGCCAAGGCGAGATTGCCGCCCGCCAGTGAAGCGGAATTACTAGGTTCTCAACCTTGCTCTGATACCATGTTAAAATACAATGTATAAAATTGATTGTGTTATATTGATTGATGTATTGATGTGTGAATTACAGATGGTGAGGTACTCATTATATAGGATTGGGGAGTAGGTGAGTGTGTGTGGTAGGTGAGTTGAGTGGAGGTGGTAGGTGATGATATATTTTAACAGGGGGTATCACAACACGGTGCTGTGATAGACACGCAGTCGTTTTGGTGCAAGTAGCATGGATGACAAAAGCAGTCTCAATAAAAGCAATAATTTTGATATATCTATGCATCATATTTTTACTCAAAAATAAAATAAAATAAAATAAAATAATATTTTAAGTAAATTAACAAATATATTTATCAAGATTTATTTAAAATATAAATTATTTCTTATGATTTTAAAAATTATAAATACCTTATATATATATATAATAAAATTAATAGAAAAAGAGAAATTTTTAATTATTTTCTTATATAACAATAAAACTATGAAAATTATTATTTGAAATATATTTATGAAATCATCAACACTATTAATTGATTTAATAATTTATTAATATAAAATGTCATTTGTTATGCTTCTAAAAAATCGAAGGGCGAGATGTATAATTTCCACAACCACAAGATTTATAATTTATCAATTATTATGTTCTAAAGTATTTAAAAAAAAATTAAATAATGTGACATAAACATCAATTGATAGTTGGGCAAATTATGACGGTAATTATTGTACTTTGATCATTGTATTATTTTAGTCTCTGTAATTTCAATTAATTTGATTTTGACCTTGAATTTATGACTGTCTCAATTTAATCCAATTAGTTACAACTCTTAGCATTTTTTTATTTTTTTTTTATGAAAAATATGTACATAAGTGTTATGAGCAATGTTTTTAAGAGCAAAATTATAAATTTACCTAACTCAGTAAGTTAACCTCAACTAACTTATTTTTTAAAAACTATTAACGATTTTATCAATTTGATCAAATTGACGCATAATCTAAAATTAAAGGTCAAAAATTGAATCAATTGAAAGTGTAGGAACTAAAATGATACAAGAGGTAAAATATAGAGATCACTGGTTTGATTTGCCCTGGATAGTTTTAATGATTTCATAAATATATTTTAATTAACAATTTTCATAATTTTATTATTATATTAAAAAAGTAATTATGAATTTCACTTCTTTTTTTTTTTGGTTAATTTTGTTAAATATGTTTTTTTGTCAATTAGATATTTTATAATTTCTAGAACCATAGAAATATATTTTAAATAAATCTCAATAAATATATTTGTTAATTTACTCAAAATATTATTTTATTTATTTTTTTGAGTAAAAATAAGATGCATAAATATATCAAAAATATTACAAAATTACAAAAAGAGAAACTAATAACAGCCCCTTATTGAAGATGCTTTCGTCATCCATTGTGTGCTGCTTTCACCAAAACGACAGCACCGTACCGTGACAGCACGCTCCCCCAATCCAGTTAAATTACCTATTTCCGATGAACAAAATCTCTCAATTTTGTGATTTTGAAGATTTAGGTTCGTCTGGCTAAAGTGAGTTTTTTTTTTTTTTTTTTTTTTTTTTTTTTTTTTGACTATTTTAGTCATAAAAGATAAAATAGATTATTTTAGGCAAAAAAAATAAAACATCACATCTAATTTATAATCATTACACTCTTCTCTCACAAAAAAAGTCAAAAAAGTCAAAAAGCCCTTCCCAAACCAAGCTTTTTAACCCAGGCTAAAATAACCAAAAAAATCAAAAAGTCAAAAAGTCAACTCACTTCCCAAACGGATAGGTTGATCTGTTGCTTTAGTTGTTTAGTGACTTAAGCACATTACTTAAGCACATTACGGTTGTTTTGTTTATTGTATTTTTTTTTTTTTTTTGATGGATTTTTTTTGATATGTAGAGTATCCTAAATTAGTTTACGCGCACCAGACTAAATATCTACAGCTTGAACAATTCTTCCGAAATAGGGCTTACGCCTTACGGCCCGTGGCTCCAAAGTATGCATTTGCTGACTAGGGAATTCGAAGATAGTTTATTTTCTATTAGGATGTTTCTTTCTTTTTATGTGTTTTTAGATGTATTGTGTTAACAATGAGATAATCTTGTTTTTAGATATATTATGTTAACAATAAGATAATCCTAAAAAAATAGGACTCAAAAAAAGGTTTTAAGGCCATTTATGTATTTCAATTAATGAGAATTCTTTTAAATTTTCTTGAAATTTGGATTTTGTTTTTGAAAAACAAAAGTAATCAATTTCATAATATTATTTTTCTTGAAATTAAATAAACTCTCTTTTATATTTCTATTTCCTTTTGAGATTATTTCATTATTATTGTACAAATTGTCATTCATTCATCTCACGTAATATATATATATATATATATACACATATATATATATATATATATATTTTAAAATAATGACCTAGCTAAAAACCAATTTTAAAATAATGAATCAAATGACTGATGATGGCCATCTAATTTTTTTAACTGATGAGTCAAATAATTTTAAAAACAATTCATCTCACTTTGTACCTACCTTTTCAGGGTCTGTTTGGGAAGGGCTTTTCCGGACTTTTTTTGGCTATTTTAGCCACAAAAGACAAAATAGGCTATTTTAGTCACAAAAAACAAAACATCACATCCAACCCATAATCATTACACTCTTCTCTCACAAAAAAATCAAAAAAGCCAAAAAGCCCTTCCCAAACCAAGTTTTTTAGCCCAGGTTAAAATAGCCAAAAAAGCCAAAAAGTTAACCCACTTCCCAAATGGAGGCTCAGTCAAGTTCTTTAGGAATGGCCATATATTCTTTTACATGTGGAATCATCATGGGTTTTTATACTTTAAATTCAAGTGGGAGCTCTAGTTTTGAATCCTTTGTTCATTAAGCTTATGTAGAAATCGGTAAAAAAATATATGTGTGGGGGCCGAATATTAGGGATCATAAAGAGACCGAATGGTTGAACTTGGAGAGTTAGAATATAAATATAGTATTCGGCTTCGTCCCGCAATTTCAAATCCTACCCTATTCGGTCAAAAGGCCGGTTAGGTAAGGGGCCAAGTGAAAAACAGTTTGCTTTACAATAAGCCGAATGGCGAACTAAAGGTAGGCCCAACCCCGAGGCTCAAGAAAGAAAATATATAAATAGAAGAACACCAGCTAAAAAGAGGTATGTGAGAACTATTATGCTTAACTTAGAATACAAGTAATCTTGAGTGTAGAGACTGACTTGTCCGTCAGAGTGCTAATTCCGGCACTCCCGATCGGAGTGTTTGTTCCTTTTCAGGTGACTAGCAGAGGATCATTAGCGTCCCCTAGGATCAAAAAAGTATTTCCAAACCACTTCTCCACAATATGCTACAAGTCATATGGTAAATGTAGCGGGTTATCAGATATAAGGTTATTGATTATTTAATAATTGATATGTTCCTTTAGATATGTGAGTAATAAAAGAAAATTTTCAAGTCATTGTGCTTACAAGTGAAATTATTGCATTTACAAATTATAATTTGTAATTTTTTTTTTTTGGTTTCTTTTGTCTTATATGAATCCTTAAATATGTACGAATAAAATAGTCCCGTCTATTTTGTTTAAATTATAATTTTTGGGGGGAATCTAAATTATTTTATTTTCATGACAATTTATTTAATCAAGTTAGATTTAATTTTTATCTCATATTATCAAAAGTTGTCAAAAATATTTGCGATTTATTGCGAGTTTCTAAAAATTAATTTTTAAATAATAGCAAACAGACCCCAATACATGTAGTAGATTTAATATCATATTCATTAGTTAAGCACTACAGGAATTATAGGTTTTGACGACGTTTATTTAACGGTGTTTTATGAAACGCCACATTTTATACTATTTAATGGCGTTTTTTAACCGTCATTTTTGTTTAATGTTAAAACGGCACCGTTTCACTATTTGAAGACGTTGAAAAGCGCCTTCAAATGCCCTCTCTCTGGCTACCTAGTTAATACACTCGTTCACGCATCAGGGGATGCCCTAATCTTTTACTCACTCATCAGTCTATCGTTCGTTCTCTCTCTCTCTCTAAACAGATGCCCTAATCTAATCTCTCCCAGCAGAATGCCCTAATCTCTTCCAGCATAAATCAACGGATCAATTTCGATTTTGATTTCGATTTCATCTGAATCCTTACACCTTTTCTGATTTCGATTTCATCTGAATCTCCGATTTTGATTTCGATCTCGAAGCTCCACCATTGCCACGATCTGCACCAACGAGGTAGGTGAGTTCTCTCTCTCTCTCTCTCTCTCTCTCAACCCTTTCTAAAAGCTTATCATTTGTAGAGATTCAGATCGATCTCAGTGATTTCATCTCAGAGCGATTTCGATTTCGAAGCTCCAAAACACCATCTGCACCATCGTCTACTAAGCTGAGCTCCATCGTCTCTCTGTCTCTCTCTGAAACTCTTCATTTCGAAGCCTATTTCAGTGCTGTAATGGAAACATCTCTCTTAATTCATTATAATGATCTTCAATAAAGCCTTATAAAGACTTTGGATGTGGAAGAACTTGTATTGAAAAAAGAAAACAGTGATTCAAAAACACTTGAATTAGTGATCTGTTGTGGATAATAATCAGATTAATACTTGGATACTAAGCTCCTTTTTTTTTTCGTGAAAATCATTATATAGGAAGTTTCATTGAGAAGTATGAGTATATGAGCTTCTCTATAAACACTGCAGCATTGCAATTGTGATTTTTTTTTTCTTAGTTAGCAAAAATAGTCTTGACTACTCAAGTCAATGTGAGATGTGTGTTTCAAAAAACCTTAATCGGTCATCTATTCAGATTAGAAATTAGCATTTTTTTAAAAAATATTTTTATCATTGAATTGCTTATGATTATTATTATTATTTTAGTTTGGTACTACCCTCTTCTGATAGATTGGTAAAAGAACTCATTCAAGGGGGTGTTATTTAAAAGTAGCATTGGCAAATTGGAAAATTATGAGAAAGTTGGACAGTTAGGGGAGAAAATTTTGAAAACAATGTCAGAGTGCATGAATCAAACTCACCTAACAGATCTAGGACTAAATAACACCTCAGGTTTTATGGACAACCCCATTTATGTGAATTCATGACATAGGAAAAAACCAAAATGTAGTTTTCAACGATTTTTTTCTACCCTGTAGAAGTCAGACTGAGGAAGTTGCAAATTAGGTAGTTTTCAATGGAAAATTTTCCTTTTTGCTCCTATTCAGAAAAAATTTAGACGACATATAAGAAAATTTTTAGAAATTCATCAGTAGGCAGGCAGTGATATTGTTGTTTATGATGGCACAGCTACATGTGATGATATGGGAGATTATGATTTGTAAATTAGTACCCAAATGGAATCAAGTAAATTACCAGCAAAGCCTTATCCGTAATCAAATTGCAATTAGCACTATACACAACCTGCACATTGGATTTAGGCAGCAAGATCCAGAATCTAGGAGCCTGATCATCTCCTTTTTCATGGATCGAATTGAGATCTCCAATTTATGATTGACGAAGTAGCGCAATGCAATGTTGTGAACTGAAATCGAGATCTCTACTTTATCTAGGAAATAGATAGGATCAAAATCCAAAAGTTGAACCCCTTGTCAACTCCTGAAAACCACAGACTCTCTCTCTTTGAATTATGTTGATTTCACAGTAGGATGTCATCTACTCCAGTGATTCAAAAACACTTGAATTATGTTGATTTCACAGTAGGATGTCCCCAATATGTTATAAAAGGAGCTTATGTTGATTTATTTTGGTTTATTTGACCCAAAATAAATAAATAAACGAATAATCATCAAGCTAGCATGTGAAAGAATTGTCCGGCATGTAACTTTGTCTTGATTTGTAGTATTATATGGTGAAGTTTGGTCTTCAATTCAAACAAGTTTTCTTCATAGTTATTAACGTGGATAACTATGATTAGGGGTGAGCATGGTCCGGATTGGACCGGATTTGGGTAAAACCATGACCAATCCGTTATCTACGGTTCCTGAAAAATTGGAACCAATCCAATCCGTTTAAATCATGGAACCAATCCGAACCAATCCATTTAAATACGGATTGGATCGGTTTAGGACCACGGATTCACATAATTAAATAACAAAAATATATATATATATATAACACTTTAATTTCATAAAAATATAAACATAGCGCTATATCATTTCCATAATAGCAACATGTTTTTCTATAATAGTGACATACTGTTCTTGAATTTAAACAACCATAAGAAAATACAAACAAAAGTAATAAAATAAGATATTATACGGTTTTAGGTTTGAGTTTAGATTTTATATAGAATAAGAGAAGATACTATGGGGGAGGATGTATAATAAAAATATAGACTATTTGTATACGGTCCGGATCGGTTCCAATCCGGAACCGTGGGGTTCAATCCGGAACCAATCCGTGGACTACGGATTTTTAATTTTTCAATCCGGAACCGAACCGCGGATTCAAAAAACCAATCCAAACCTATCGGATTGGACTGGACTGGATCGGATTACGGATTTCACGGATTCCTTGCTCAGCCCTAACTATGATTGTGATTGTGATTGTGATTCCTCAACTAATATGATTGTGATTGTGATTGTGAATGTGATTTCTCATTTGGTGGCTGCTTTTTGGTGTTTTTTGAATCATCATC
The DNA here is from genome assembly GCF_055761805.1 of Camellia sinensis. Lineage (NCBI taxonomy): Eukaryota > Viridiplantae > Streptophyta > Magnoliopsida > Ericales > Theaceae > Camellia > Camellia sinensis. The sequence continues at coordinate 119,928,037 of NC_138966.1, forward strand.
ATCATCATCAGAAGTATTCGAGCTTTATGCACAGATTCATTCTAGCATCTCAAGCACAACAAGTCTATACGCACAGATTCAGGCTATACGCACAGATTTTCAATCACGAATTCAGTTTTTGGAATCTCAATTGCAAGCTGCAGGCGTGCCGTTGATCCAGTTATTGCACCATCAAACCCATTACATAGCAGCAGGTATTTTAATCATTGTTACTAGTTATTACTTTAAATTGCCTAGAGCTAATATACAACTTAAGCCTCTTATTGAATGATAGGTTGTAGATTCACTTAGTAGTCATCCCACTGTTCGGCCAATGTCACATTAATAACAATCTCATGCATTTTCATCCCAAGAGGTGAGCAATCATTTAATCAACTTTTTGGACAAATACCATATCTTATTAATTACAATACTTGTTCTTATTAAATATAGGTTCACCTTTTAAAGAAAGAGAAGAAGAAGAATAAGAAGAAGAAGAAGAACTAACAAGGTAAAAGTACTAACATAAAGCATTAGTTTTTGTAATGAGTCCACTAAAACCAAGGAGTCATTGCATTAATAATGGCTTCAAAACATTGGAATAAAAGGTGATTACTCGCAATTTTTAAACATCAACATTCTGTTCCATCATCCTGGCCACTAAATACATGATAAAATACATAGATAATGACTATAAAAAACATTTATCAAGTACTGTTGATACATCAATAGTCTGAATATGTATGCTACGAAGCACAAATAGTTCATATGGACAACCTGTGCTTGGATCCAACACTTCTTGGACACCTACATAGATTTATGAACTCTGTTTCACAACATAACAAAAAATAATACACAACATTTGTTATGTAAAATAAGTAAAAATAGAAGGGTCAAAATTGGGTTGATAAATATCATTTTCTTTTACACAGACAGAGAGAGAGAGAGAGAGAGCAAACAACAAATGTTGCCATGTGATGTGGGCCTTTTGGAGGGGAGTAGGGGAAATGGACTATCATTGTCCTTGTGGCGGCTGTTTGGTTCCATCTTCAGTACTCCCAACTGAATTAAACACTCTGACCTAATTATTCACTTCTGGTTGTGTTCATAATTTACAAATTAATTTCATAATTTTGCACTTGTTTGGCACTTCTTGGATGCTCATCCAATACTTAACAGTAGCATTTCTGACTCTAAAAAAATTAGGCACATCATAAGTCTCCAATCTTTAAAAGGAAATTATATTAAATTTATAGTAACATTATATTAACTTTGCCACAATTCAACCATGCACTGGACACTTTCCACTACTTTCTTTAACTTCATATGAAAAAGTATTTACAAATAAAAAACGACTTGAAAGAGAATAAAATGTAACTAGGTACACTATATGTCTATTTTTTTACGTTCCTCATGCAATTATTAGTAAAAAATTAATCAAATGATCTATTTGTCATTTAAACATATGTATGTATGTATACTAATCAAAATAAATACATAACATGAGGCAATTGGATACACCATACACATTCAATATTAAAATTCCATAGGTGAGGTGATGAAATGACAATGTGTGTTTATGTAGTGTTTAATGACTAGGGCTTAAATTTGAAACGACAATGTGTGTTTGTGCAGTAAGTTTAATTTTTCCATCTTTATGGGCAATAAAGAAATTTGTTTTTGTATTTCTGTATAAATAAATAAATAAATAATTTTTTTTTGTGTAATTTAGAAATTTCTTCCACTCATAGGCATTATATTTCTTCCTGATTTGTCAACTTGTTGACTCTGCATTCCTGAACTGAGAACAAAAATTGATATGCCTTTTATTGCATGAAATGGAGATTGTTTATAAATACTTTTGATGTAATCACGTTCAATTCTATACCTTCTTATTGTAAAGTTAGAATTTTATTTGTGTTACAAAGTTGATGTTGTGTTAGAATTTAAATCTGTTATGGATTTAAAACAGACTGAGGTGGCTTCTACTGATTGGTTAGTGTTGTGGGCCGACTTTAGCATTGACCAAATAATGCAAGCCACCTCAGACGATTGCAAGTCAGCCTTGAAAAGACTATGTTCTCACATTATGTCAATGATCCCATGTCTTTCTTTTGGAGGATGGTGACAAAGTCCATTTGTTGGATAACATGGAATCATATGAAATGAAAAGAAATTTTAGGAGGCAATATGGACCACATGATTATTCGAATTAAGAAGAAAAATATTATTAGCATATAAAATTGAGGGTAGTAAAGGAAGGAGCACCAACTTTCTTAAAATTAAAGAATATATGTCTAGTGTGGTTTAATTTCTCTATCAAGATGGTGACAAGTCCATTTTTGTGGTACTATGGAGCATGGAATCACATGATGGGAAAGAAAGTTCTAATACAGAAGTTGGTCTTTGTTTCGTCTAGCAATTCATATGTTTCATTTTCTAATTTCTGTCATGTTGAAAATCTCCTAGCACATTATCAGTTTCTACATTTCCAGATGAATAAACTATTTGTGCTTGGAATGCATGAGAATGGCAGTGGAGAACTTAACTAGGTGACCTGCCCCAACCTAACACATATCTATTTACATATATAGTTATGGTCTGGTTAATATTACTTTTTCAGAACCAGGATTGGCTCATGGTCTGGGCTGTGATGTGGATGCTTTTCAATATGATCAAGTTTCGTAAGCCTTGCACGACTTGAGATAACATGATGGTAGCAAAGCAAAGCAACAATGAATGAAGTGGAGAAGCACACTTCATATGACAAGTAGGACATGACATCCATATGGTCATTAGACTTCCAATGGATTCAGTTCTTCTAAATGCATTAGTGCTTGACAAATGTTTGAATATCTTAAGTATCATTCATACAACTGTGTCTCCCTCGTATTTTTTGTTTTATCTATTTTGCTTGGGAGTTGTTGGTAATTACAATCATTTATGTTGTGTTTGGATCATAGATTTGGGTAGAGATTTGTGAAAATGGAAAGGAAAAGCCTTAGAATTTTGTTAAAGATCCCTTTCGATCTGCATAAGCCACTTTTATATGATGATTGACAATCACATAATAATTTGATTATTTTTTTTTCCACCTGCAGTTTGGCTGCGCTTTGTTGCTGCTGTATGATGGAGGAATGCTTCTACTAAGCCAGTATGAACTTTACATGATGTATGTGGGGTGTCCTCTGGTAATTCTTTATGTGAGGTCCTTGCAATTCTGCTCTCTGTATCTGTTATCTTCCCCATGTTTTCTCGAATCTGTGCCTCTTCTCTGGTTGTTATAGAGGTTTTATTATGAGGCATGTGTGCCTAATTATTGGTTGTGGATGTTTGGATTGTTTCCTGATGTTTGGATTATTATGAGGCATTTTGACTATTTTTGTTAAGATGGTTGGCTATATGAAAAATTACTTTGTAGATTCTGATGAGTGGGAGTTAGATCAAATAGCCTCTAAATTTGTTTATGGTATGAGAGCATTATTTATTTAATTTATTATGCTAAGACATGATTTTTGGATTTTGGATATGTTAATTTTGTGGTTAATGGTGATTGGATATTAATTGAATGAGAAAGTGAATTAATGCTTCATTACAACTATTTGAATGGGAGTTATTATTTTATATTAGTGTTATTATAGGTATTTTTTTAGTTTAATCAAATAAAATTAGCACAATTTCAATAAAAAAAAAAAAGAGGATATGACGACGTTTCAACAAACGCCTCTTAAACCCTGCATACTAACGGTGATGTGTTTTTAAAAAGATATAACGGCGTTTTTTTAAAACGTCGCTAAATAAGAGGTCATTTGGCGGCGTTTTTAATATCACGACGTTTTTAAAACGCCATAAAGTTATAGCGACAGCCGCATCCTCGACGTTTGGTACTAAGCGTCACAAAAAGAATTGGTGGCGTTTTTGGCACTTTTAGCGGCATGTTTTAAACGCCACTAAAAGTTAAATTTCCTGCCGTGAAGTGACGACAATTACAATTTTTTATTATTTTTTTGATAACCTAGAACCATGTCTTATGCAAGATCTTTTGGACTTACACAACAGGTAAACATGTAGATACAATTTGAACCATAGAGAAGCATAGATTTCATTTATTGATCAAGTATAACATAGACATACATAATAATAGTATTAACCACTGATATCTCTTAATTCCTAGAGTGATTGGCTACATAATTTAAACTATCTTCTTAAATTGAACCACTACTTAGGATTTATCTTCTTCCTGTCTTTGGTCTTCTTAATGGCAAAAGCTACTGTTTGCACCATCTTCTCCTTTATCATTGTTTTCGGTACCGGAATCACACTAGCTGGTTGGCTCATCTTTCTCAACTCTGTCTTTATCTCTCTCTCTCTTTTTGAATTGTGTGTTGTGTTGTATTGTGAGGATTTAAGAGAGAAGCATTGGATTTATAGGTGGGAAATTCAATTATTTATTTATATATATACTTTTCTTGGGCTTGACTGTGTGTTAACACAAAGCTGAAAGTGTCGAAGGAGGGTTTGTGTGTGTGTGACCTGAGTTTATAGTATTATTTTTGTGCGTAGAGAAACCCAATTGAAAGGCCCACTTCAATGTGGGTTTGAATGGCCAACCTAGGTATGGGTGTGGGTGTGAGTGTGGTTGTGGGAGTATGGGCATAACGATCCAGGTTTTACCCCGACCTTTGTTGTGTTCCGGACTCGGGTTCCGTGGTTGTTTGTTGTTGTCTATATCTTCTTCCCATCCTTTAATTCCTTGTATTTGAGTTTTGGGATGTGTTAGGTAAGTTTGGAACAGGCTGGTTATGAGTTGGAACAAATGGTTGCTGCCCAGGATTTGGCTTATTCGCTCGAGCGAGGCTTTTTGTGCTCGAGCGAGCCTTGGGTATTTGCTTCTTCGCTCGAGCGAAGGTTCTTGCGCTTGAGCGAGCTTTGTGAAGTGTGTCTCTTCTCTCGAACGAGCAGTCTTGCACTCCTGCGTGCGTCTGCGTTGGGTTAGACCTGAAGTTTCGCATTGTTCGCTCGAGCGACACTTCTTGTGCTCGAGCAAGGTTATTGTTGTGTCTGGTCGCTTGAGCGATAACTCCTTCACTTGAGCGAGCCTCACATATATCAGTTCGTAGCAGTGTGATTTTTATCACTTTTTCATCTCTTTTTTCACTCCAAACCCTAAATCTGGCTGTCTCTCTCTCTAAACTCTCACTCTCTCTACAAATACGCCTTGTTCTTGGATCTCTCTACCTTAGTTCCTTTGTATAAAAAGGTAGAGCTTGGCGTGGGCTATCTTTTAATCCGAAAAAGTGTGGTTTTGGAGCATCTTGGTTTTCCCTCTTCTTCTTCTTTGAGCTTCTCCTTTTGAGATAGAGATAATCTACTCCTTAATATGACTTTTGACATAAATGTTAGTCATTTTGTATAAATGGTGGGATTTGAGAATTTTGGGTAAAGTTAGGGTTTGAGTTTGAATGTTTAAAAGAGGGGTTTTCTTATTTGGGCTTCATATGTGTATGTGAAATCTTGGCAATGGGTTAATTGTGTATAATGGGTGAAATTTGGCTTTAGGGGCAATATTTGAGAAATAGGGGAAAATGCCCTAATTTGAAATAAATAACTATTTTGTATAGATAGTGAAATAAATGTGGAAATATGAAATTGGTTTGTGAATCATGAAATTTGCGGAAATTGTGATTAGATGGTGTAGTTGGATCAATGAACCACTCGCCTATAGAAAATGTGATAATTTATCTGTTTGATAACTTTAATTATCTGTTTAGAAATATCTGTTTTGGGCTATCGGTAGAGGATAGCCATGATTGTTGTAGAAACTGCATGATGATTAGGTGAATTGAAACTAATCAATTGGAATATGTCATTGAATATGATGGTTGGATATTTACATTGAATATGTGATTTAATTGGTCATTGTATATGACGATGTATCAAATACATTGCATACGTATATTGTTTGGGAGGAGATATGTGATGTACTCTGTTGTTTGGGAGGAGATAGGAGATAGACTCCATTGGGAATTAAGTTGGCCGAAGTGTCCAGGGTGAAAGTCCCGAAATCATATATATATTTGGGTGCCGGTTCCCTCGGACGTAGTTCCGTAAAATGGCAAGGACATGAAGTGTTGAATGATGTTTGTTATGGAAGTGTTGATATATGAGTTGTAGTCTCATTTTTAAACTGTTTGGATAATATTGAGCTATATCAATGATTTGATTGAATCGAATATGATGTAAGTGTTGATTGGTTATGGAAATGGTATAAGTTGGTTTATAAGTGTTAATTTTTTATCGAATGCTAATATTTTAGTTATTTCTCATATTTGGTTTAACATATCTCTACTGGGCTTTGGCTCACCCTACTTGGGACACCATTTTTCAGGTACATATGAGATGTCGCCTTCAAGATCTTAGCTTGGGAGGTTTAGGAGTTGAAAGCTCCATTTTGATGATTTATTTTTGATGTTAAATGTTATCTCAAGCCGAGGGCTTTATATGTAAAAGAGTTAGAACTCTTCTTTTGTTATAACCAAGTGATAGCTTGGAAAAAATGTAAGCCCTTAAGGCATTTGCTTTGTTATTTGGAGTTAGAATTACATGCTATAATTTCAGGATAAACATCAATGAAAATGTAATGTATGTGATATCTTTTGTAAAGGAAACTCTGATAAATGAAATGTAATATTTCTATTATGTTTATGGATTACATGCATGATTGTCATATGTTTTAATTTGAGGGCGTCATAATGGGTGTCTTAGGTAATATTTATGTAATAACTCACCAAAAATAAATAATTGTACTCAAAGATATGACTATTATAGACTACATGAATTTTTAGAAATAGTGCTACAAATAAATAAATAATTATGAGACATCTCTTTACAAGTTTGTTTAAGAGTTTAACGATAATAATAATTGGGTCAGGCTTTTCTTTAGTCCGAGATCGGATTGAAATGTGTTGTTAGGCCCATAGGAGTCCACCACAAGTTCTGTTTTGATAATTTGAATCGTCAATGTGTAGAGCTCGTTAAGTATTTTATCCTTATAAAATATCACATTGATCGAATATTGATAGCAACGTGATCGGATCAAATTTCTGTCAACGGTAAATATAATTTTCAAAATAAATTGTTGACAAAAATCTGATTCGATCAAGTAGTTATTAATATCCAATCAACATGATTTTTAACATGGATAAAGTACTCGATGGGCTCTACATATTGAACGGTTCAAATTATTAAAACACGATCCCTGGTGGGCCCCACTGACTCAACAACACCGTCCAGTCTATAAAGTGAACTAGAGACACACCTAACCCATAATAATTTGCTTACTAGTTAAAGTCATGGTATTTGAAATCTTAAAGTGATAAGGGACCAATCATGGTTTTAAAAACCGGACTGGACCGGCCGGTTCAACCGGTTGAACCGCCGACCGGTCGAGGTTCCGGTCCGGGTACACCCATAGAACCGGTCACAGTGAAAAACCGGCCTATTTTGGGAGAACCGGGAAAACCGGCGGTCGGACCGGCGAACCGGTCGACCCGGTTCCGGTTCACCGGGTTGATAAAAACGAATTTTTTTATTTTTTTTTCTTTTCTCTTTCTTTCTTATATTATATATATATATATATATATATATTATATATTATATATTATATATATATATATAATAAAAATTTAATTGGAAACTCTCTTTTAAGGGTCTCCTCTTGTGAAGAATCCCATTGAGAGCTTGAAATTATTGTGAAAGCCTCTATCTATTTATAAGAAAAAAATTCTTCCAAAAAAACTCAAGAAATGTATGTGGGATTCAATCAAATCTATTGGAGGGAAACTTAAAGTTTTGATATCCCTCCAAAATTTTTGTTCTTCTTTCAATCAAATTATTTGAATTAAAATCATATGGAGGGAATATTGAATATTGAATATTTGATTTCTTCTTTCAAAATTAAAATTAATAATATTTTTAAATATATTTTTATATTTTTTAATAAAAAAAATATTAAGAGAAATATTTAAGATTATTAAAATTTTTAATTTATAATTTTATTACTTATATTTTTATTTAAATATAATTTTAATATATTTATGACATCACGGTTCGATTCCGGTTCAACCCGACGGTTGAACCGGTGACCCGTCCACCCGATCATTTTTCCGGTTCACTCACCGGTCCGGTTTTTAAAACATTGGGACCAATTTTAACATATATGATCCTCAAAATCTTAAAAATCAATCTTTCTCAAGGTTTCTCTCATAACGATATTTTTCTTTTCTGTGACCTTTTACATTATTTAAGTGATTTCAAACTTTAAAATTTAATAATAATTTTTGATTTACATATCATTTTTTTGTAAAATTTATATTTTTTGAATTTTATTGACATGATCTTTCAAATAAGATCCCTAAGTAATAAGAAATTCTGAAGAAAAAAAATTCATGATTAGTGAAATTTTACTAACTTGGTCATCGAAATTTCACTGATCAATTGAAATTTCATTGACTAACCGAAATTTTACCGACTTAGACTGACTTGGTTATCGAAATTTTACTAACTTGTCTTAGGTTAGTAAAATTTCCTTAACCTTTTTTATTTTTATTTTTAGAATTTTATATTTATTGTGGATCTTAATTTATAGATCTTGATAAAACGATTTCAAAAATACAAATTTTATTAAAAAACACTAAGATCTAAATCAAAAGTTGTAGAATTTTGAAATTTTCAAATGAGTTGAAAAATAATAGGTATTATTTGAAGCAATGTAGTGAGTACATTTTTGTCACCATGTATTTTGGAGGACATGTACTAATATAAAAAAAAAATTGTGATGTTCTTATCTTAAAAAAATTTCTATAGAGACCTTAAACAAAAAAAATTTAAAATTATATAAATAATTCATACAGAATAATGTGATAAATTTTAATTTTGTTACTTTAAATTAAAAAGTAATGATGTTAGCTTATATTTTAAAAAGTGTTACGGCAATAATAAATATCAGTCTTGCATCATTGTTACATCATATGGATCAATGTGTTTTGAAAGGATATCATTTTTAATTTTCAATTCTTAATTAATCGGAAAGTTCAGAGAGCATAGTTACGTGGGTGTGTGTGTTTTGAAGCCAAGTTTTAAGATTAAAATAGATGTATCAATGTGCACGTGCGTAACCCAGTTAGGAGATATACCTAGTGTGTGAGTGTGTGCCGTGGCAGAGCGAGGAAAACAAATTAGATGAAGCATTTATTAATTATAATATTAAAAAAATTTATAAAAATATTTTAGGTAAGTTTTTACGATTAATTTTGAGAAATATAAAAAAAATAATATTATTTGTAACTAGTGTATCACAAATAATATAAAAAAAATATAGATATAAGTTTTAAAATAAATTATATAATGATAAATTATTTTTTTATACAAAATTTGATTAAAAATTTAATGTAATGGTAATACCACGTCGTCATTGGTATGTAATATCATCCACTAATTAATAGTAAATAAAAACATAAAGAATAAATCTCACATGTCAAATATAACTAATAATTCAATACATTTCATATTTTTATAATGAGATTACTTATACTTGCATATCACTAACAATGACATCACCGTTACATTCAAAATTTTCATAGATAATATGATTTATAATAGTCTCTTCGTTTTCAATCAAAACAGTCATTATTGTTCTTATAATTTTTAAAATGTCATTATCATTTCACTTTAATAATATTTTTGTAATTTTTTTATTTTATTTATTTATTTATTTTTTTTTTATGTTTGCAAAATTAAAAAAATCCCAAAATCCAGGGGCACGTGGCCCGCTGGTCCCTCACTACCTCTGCCATTAATCGTGGGGGCTCACCACATGTCCCGTTTCGATAATCCGAACAGTTCAATGTGTAGAACTCGTTGAGTACTATATGTCTGTAAAAAATTACGTTGATTGGATATCGATAGCTATCTCATTGGATTAGATTTCTGTCAACCGTTTATTTTTTCACTATTTATTTATTTATTTATTTATATAAAACTGATTTGATGACGTAGATAGGGCTGTGCAAAATACAACCCAATCCGCTAAAACCGCACCGATCCGCACCACTCTAACTGCTAACCATGGTTTAAACTTTAAAATTTATAATCCGCCAACCCAACCGCTCCGCTCCGCTATAGTTAATACATGCATTTTTTAATTTTTAATTTTTAATGAAATATCAACGTAAAAATGAGAGTGAAAGAGATTTAAGACATGAAATTTATTACAAATTGGTTGTTATATTTATGAAACATATTATCTAAAATTATTTTATGTTATATACCTAAAAAATATTATACAAATTAGTGTTATATATTATGCAAATGTAAGATAATTAGTTAAAATATTCTTCAATCTATCAATTCGCCAAAAACCGTTAAAATCGCAATTTGTCAATCCGTTAATCCGGTAACCCGCCATTCGATTTGTAATTTTATTCTCAAACCGCCCGAACCACACCGCGCACACCCCTAGACGTAGCCATCGATATTTGATCAATGTGATTTTTTTACAGACATGTAGTACTCGATTAGTTCGACATATTGAATTGTTCAGATTATCGAAACGGGACCCATAATAAGTCTCCATGATCCCAACCGTATTCTCCAATCCGATCACAAAATAGAAGAAAGCCAGTTCCTTTTTTTTTTTTTTTAATTATAATTTATTCTTGTGTTTATTTTTCATGCTAATCAAACGAAGAAATAATGTCCTTCACATTTTCGAAACAAAAGGCCTTAAAGGTAAGGTTCATGCTGTTTCATCCTATTTTTCATGTTAGTTGCGATGAACGTGCAATAACCTAAAATAAGAAAGAAACAAAATAATGAAAAAATCATTAACCAATGTGTCACGGTTTCAACTTACAAAATATTAATTATAATTAAAAAAAATTTGACGGGATCAACTATAAATTTATGTTGGCTTTTTAATGAGTTTGATTATTTGTTTGTGGTGAGTCAAACTCAAGTACAATATAAACAGAAAAAATTGTATTAAAAAAATTAAGAGAAATTAAAAAAAAAAAAAAGAAGCTATAGGGTTTGACTAGTGTAACAAAATAAACTCTAATTTTTTAATTTTATCAATTTAAAAATTTTAATCTTTTGATTTATTTTCAATACAAACAATTTGTTTATTTTCATCAAGTAAAACTAATAAAAAAATAGTATTTAAACCATTAAACTCAATGTGAGTGTATATAAAATATCTAAAATACTATTTTTCATTGACTTCAATGACTAAATTATATATTTTTTTCCGTCAGTTTTATTTAACGAAAATAGACAGATGATTAGATTGAAAACGAATAAAAAAAATTAGTATTTAAATTGACAAAATTAAAAACTCAGAATTTATTTTGTTATAAAAATCAAATCTTGAATTTTTTTTTTTTTATAATTTCCCCAAAAAATTAAGACTGTGTGACTAAAATTTTTTTATAAAAAAATACTCATTAAAATGACTTATATTTTAAAAAATGACACAACCATATTATTCTAATTAACATTCAGTATAAAATATTTATAAGAATAATATTTTTAATATATAAAATAATTTACTTCAGGACACCCACACCCACGCTCAATTGCGTCTTTTTACTGGTTTTTTCAATCTCACACACAAACACAAACACAAACACAATTAGATGGGCCTTTCAACTGGGTTTTTCAATCTCACACTACTTTTAACTTGGGTACACATATATACATTGATCTATTTTTAATTTGATGACTTCACAAACTTACACAAGTGCACACACACACCCCTCGAGATATGGCTCTTTCAACTGTGTTTTCACACAATCAACTAAAAATGAAAAAACAAAATTGATATTTTATATAATTTTTAGTTGAACAGTGACATTTTAAAAAACAATAATATTATAAATTTAGACTTAACTACGTAGAAATTACCTAAAATCATTATCTTGTAGTTTAGATTTATTCTACACATAAACCTCACACTAAACAAATTTAATCTCAAACATACAACTCTCATTCGGAATAAATTTAAGATACTTTTTTGGAGTTCATAACATTTTTCTTTTAAAAATATAAGCCGAAGTAACAGCGGATTTGATTTGAAGTGATAAAATTGAAACTTGTTGCATCATTCTGCATTAAATTTTTTATATGATTTTTCTATTGTTATAGCACTACTTAATAAAAGTTCATATACTATAGTTCCCATTTTCTCGAGTTTAGCTATTTTGGTGAGTCATTACACAAAATTGACCTGACACACCCACACCCACACCCACACCCAAGGTGGGCCATTCAAATCACACAATGAGTTGGATCTGCCTTTCAATTGGGCTTCTCAAACAAACTCACACAACAGATAATTCTCTAAACTTGGTCAGAGACATACACATTGATACGTCTTTCAACTTGGCTTCGCAATCCCACAACACACACACACACATTTGTAAATTGTATGGCTCTTTCAGCGTTGTGTGTTAAACAATCCAACGGAGAAAGAAAAAAAATAAATAAATAAATAAAGAAAAGAGAGAAGAAGAAGAATAAACCTCTCATGTTTATAAATACATGCCCATGTTTCCCTCTAGAGAAGCACCAAAACAACACAAAACACACCCATCAAAAAGAGAGAGAGAGAGAGAGAGAGATATGGGAGATAGGGTTGAGAGCCAACCAGCTAGCGTGAAACCTCCACCAAAGACGTTGGTGAAGGAATAGATGATGAAAACAGTAGTTTCAGTCATTTAAAAGAACAATGATAAGAAGAAGGTAAATCCGAATTAGAGATTGACATTATGAAAAATATAAAGTTTATCATCATTGCATGAATTGAATAGTTGTTTCAAATTATGTAACCCAAATTATAGCTCTAGCAGACAAATATACCCGTGGTTGGTTAGTATATTTTGGTGTCTACATTATTATGTATCAAATATCAATGTTTGTTTCATTTAGTTGATAAATAAATGAAGTCTCGTTCTATGATTTTTTATGTGAATGGGTTTGAATTTAAATAAATATTCATTTTATTATATAAGATGTACATTTCATTTGGTGTGAATGGTGTCATTTTTTCTCCAAATAATATCCTCCTCATTTAATAACTGTCACATTCAATACGCATTAAATACCAAAAATGTATGTAAAATGACAAACACATTCGGTTTACATCCACAAGTAGTGCATATATATATATATATATCCTTTATATACGTTTGTCTTACATTAATAAATTTATATTTTCTTGAAAAAAAATATTATAATAACCTAACGAGCATGCAACTTTAACCCATATGGATTTAAGGATTTGATGGAAAAAGAAAATTAAATGAAGAGAAAAAGATCTCCAGTTACTTGTTTGTAAAGTTTAAAAAGATGACCAATAGTGAAAAATGAAGAGAAATTGTAAAGAAGAGAAATGCTTTAGAACTCAAATTTTATTTCTCATAAAAAATAGTGAAATCAAGAAATCAAAATTATTCTTTATAAATAATTTATAAAATCTAAATTATCCCTCTGAATATGAAATAAACAAAATAAAATGACACACGTCCTTTTTTATTTTTTATTTATTGTTGAAAAGTTACAGTAGCGTTTGGTAGAGTTTTAGAATAATAATTTGAGAATAAAATTATATTTTGAGTTTGTGAGTTTTGAAATTATGATTTGAAAAGAAAAAATTTGTTTGGTTATGATTTTTGAAATGATTTTTAAATTGAGTTTTGAATTTTTGATGTGGCATATGAAATGAGAAAAGTTGTTTGGTTATGAATTTTGAAAAGAGTTTTCAAAACTTAATTTAAAAACTTATCACTCATAACCAAACATATAATTAAAAACTCTGTTGAAAATTCTATTCAAAACTCATGACCACACTCTTTTTAAAATTCAATTAAAAAAAAATTGTCAATTTGATCTAAAAAAATAATTTTTATATTTAAAAACTATAGAAAATAAATATATATTTTTTCCAAATAACAGGTGGCGATTGCAGAAAAAAAAAGGAAAAAAAAAGAAAAAAAATAATGTTCCAGTCAACCAGTCGAATGATCGGCCGAACATCGAGGATGTCTGGAGGGATGATTGGGTAGACCCAAAAAGTCAAAAACTATGCGAGAGGACGTCGAGGGGACAACCGAGTAGATCAAAAATTTAAAAATTATCTAGTTTACCAAACATATTTTCAAAATGTGTTTTAAAATTGATTTAAAAATTTCAACCAAACATAACATTCAAATATATGAGTAAAATTAATTTTAAAAAACTCTACTAAATAGAATCTACAATCCAAACATAACAAAGTTGGTGTCCCTCCTTAATTGGATGAGCCACACCGTGGACCCTCATTTGAGTCAAACGTTTATTTTCTTTATTTTATTATTATATAAATTAGAAAGCTTGTACCTGGACGACAAAAACAAGTAGCAGTAACGAGAGTGCCGAGAGAGGAGAAAAAAAGGATAAAAAGTTATGTTCTTTAGAGCCGTTCAGCTGGGCTAAAAAAAAAAAGAAAGAAAGAAAGAGTGTTTTGGATTAGAACAAAATAATTCTTCTTATAATCCAATTTACTCAGAAATGCTTTTCGCTACCTATGAAACTTCCCAAGCAGAAGATCAAACCTGAACAGTTTTCTTTCTCTAGTAATCCACATTTTTTTGGTCTCCGGAAACAAAAAGCAAAATGAATTGGAAAGTCTCAATATGGAATTTTTCATAAAAGGGAAATAATGAGTAGGGCTAGTTGTCTAAATAATTAAGGCCTAGTTAAAGAGATAACAATAAAAGTAAAACAACGACTCAAAGGCTTCTCAAAGTCGTCATATAAAAGAAACACAACTCACTAGAAGAACAATTTAAATATATGTTCCAAGGGGTTGGCATTCTTGGTAAAAAAATCCTTCTGGAAACATTAAGTTGAGATGGCATGTTAGTACACTAAATTGGAGCAACTAAATAAAATTTTATGGATGACGTGCAGTTCCAAAAAAATTCAGATGAAAGTAAAATTAACAAGAGTGCAGGATTTTTCTAACCAGGGATAGGCAAATGGCATATGGTAGTAGAAAGTAGAATAAAAACCAAAAAGAGCAAGAAAAAAACATATATAATATAGAAAAATCAGGGAAACCATTCTCTCGAGCACTAAACTTGCAAAGGTGCTATCTCAAACAAGGATATATTTGATATAAAAACAAGCTTCAACGGAGGATCAAGGGCTTAACATTATGACGACATGGCGAACAAAGCTTTGACATATGTTTTCCTTTTAAGGATTTGGATCTCCCGAATAAGGTTTTTTTATTGCATTTATAGGTCCGCATACCCAAGATACCTTCTACAATTTCAACTATTATCATGAGTTTATTTGTTGATTATGGTGATGTCCCTATGAAACCACAATGGTTACTTGAACAAAATAATTTGAATACAAAACATGAGCAACATAGATAAAAAGGAAGGAAAAAAAAAAAAATACTTTTACATAAATAACAAAATTTCTTTTAAGATAAAAAGTAAAAAGGCAGGCAGTTCCTTTTATAGTTTTGAATTCTTCATGATAACTATTTAATTGTTTAATGTAGCTAGAAGATGACACAAAATATCAAACAAAGAAATTTTGTTTAACTAAAGGAACCAGCATAATGTTTAGTTGTTTCATGGTAAATATTGGAATCTTCTCTGTAATAAAAGCATATCAATATCATATGAAACTCATGTTCTATAGATCCATTAACAACTATCTGTATCCCTTAGATAAATTTAATCAATATTCAAAAAAATCAACAACCAATTAAACAAAAGTTAGGAGTTGATGGCACCTTCATAGATTTATACATAGAAAGGTAAGGTATTGCACTAAAAAGAACTAAAGAATATCAGAGATGCATTATAAACTTAAGATTTCAAACTGAACTCAACTTCGAGGACCAAAAACAATTAGAAGAAACGTACATCACTTCGAACAAGAATTGTTCGCTTGAATTCTCTTGTGCCCTTGTTAACACCCTCTTTACATTTGATAGAAAACTGACCAGTGCCTTTATCTTTCCATGCATCATTATCTGCTGGATCGCTTGACTGATATAATAACCACAGAAGTTGTCCCATTTCCAACTTCTCGGTCTTGAAGCTCAGCCAAATGGATGCTTTATTCTTCAACCTTTGCAGCAGGATGCTCAACATCTAACATCGTGAGCATTATAGCACCATCATTAGTAATTGTTACATCACCAATATCATCAACTACCATCTAAAACACAAAATTGACAGATGAAGTGTCAAGCTTCGTATATTTCATTTCATCAATTTCACTAAAAAAATAAAAACCTGAAAAATGTTACATTAATAACAAATTAATGGTCATGTGACGCCTAAAATTTCCATATTAATGCAAGGGAATATACTCTTTACCAAAATACCAAGTTACCCCACCTGCTAGTGAGATGGATAACAAAGCAAAAATATTAAAAGATGCATACTAGGCGATTAAATTATCCAATTACCATTATGGTGTAATCTTAATCAATTGCACAAAAGATCTACCTTTTCACTAAACTGACCCATGGAAAAAAATGTTTTAAGACTTCCAAAAACTCATTACCAATACTGGTGAGCTTAAAATATTGAAATTGATGATCTAATAGTAAAAGTTGAACTGAAATTAAAATTTTAATGGGGAGATAGAGAGACAGAGAGAGTAACTCTAGAATCTGCAAATCCAAATTAGAAATAAAGAAATAAAGAAAGAACATTCAAGCATACAACACATAACCAGTCCTTACCCTTTATCCAAATTTAAATTGGAGTTAAAAAATTTCAAAACCCTCTCCACTTCTTTACTGAAATTAGAATGAAAATGAGTTTTACTCAAATCAAGAAAGACTCTCATATGTTCACTCAAAATTCCTATATGAAAATGAGTTCTATTCATTCTTTTACTCAAAATTTTGAAGGCCACTTTCAAATTTATTAGTATGCTATTAAAAAAGTTTTTTACTTAAATTTGAATTAAAATTTGAACAAAGGCGGGTGATGGGGAACCTAAAAATAAAACTGGAAAATGAAAAGCAATTATGAATCCAATTTTCTAGAGAATCAGTTGCCTCCTCTTGAATTTCACACAAAATATTAAGCCAAATGAAGATCAAATTCCAGAATTAACACTTATTTTCCCAATGATTCCTCCCTATATCATGATAATAACAACCTAGAATGATATACATGTATATCTATATCTATATATATATATATATAGAGAGAGAGAGAGAGGTGGACTAATAATTTTCTACAGAAACATCTGTCTCCACTCAAATTTTGCACACTATTAAGCTAAATAAAACTCAAATTCCAAAAATAACACCTAGCTTCTCAATGATTCCTTGCAAGATCATTTTAAGTAGAGATAAAGAGAGAGGTAGACTAATAATTTCCTAGAGAAACTGCAGTTTCGACTCTAATTTCACACATAATTAAGCTAAACAAAGCTCAAATTCCAGAAATAATGCCCATCTTCCCAATGATTCCTCGCTGGTGTTAACAACAACCTAGAATACTATACATGTAGAGCGAGTAGAGATATGACTGATAATTTTCTGAAAAATTCTACTATACACACCCTTTAAAGTGGTATACCACCTAGTTATGCTATACCAAACCAAACCAAACCAAACCAATTTAGCATATTTATGGCAAAAGAAAAAAGTAACTTAAAATATATAGCAAATTTAGCATAGTCTTGTTTACCTATGTGATCCAATTGGAATGTTTGAGATAGAAAGATTTTCTATGTTGCTATAAGTTAGATTAGAATGCTTTAAAGTTCCATTGGTATAATTAACTAGCACCATGGCTGTGAAAGCAAAGAATGCAATAGGAACAAAAATTTTAAGTGTGCATTGGGAAAAAAGAAAACATGATCAGTCTAGGAAAGCAAAAAGAAACTAGCATTTTCAAACTCATGATGAACACAAGGTTAGACTATTTATTTATTATAAAGCTAAACAGTACCTAATGCAAGAAATATATATATATATATATATAGGTGTGGAGAAATGGTTTGGAAATACTCTTCGGATCCTGGGGGATGCTCGTGATCCTCAAATAGACACCTGAAAAGAAATGAACACTCTGGTTGGGGGTGCCGGAATTAGCACTCCGACGGACAAGTCAGTCTCTACTCTCTCTGGATTACTTGTAGTTTTAAGTTAAGCATACTAGTTCTTACATATCTCTTCTTGTCTGATGTTCCTCTATTTATATCTTTTCTTTCTTTGGCCTCGGGGCTGGGCCCACTATCGATTCGCCGTATAACTATTTATTCGGCTTCTTTAGAGCTGAATAGAGCTGAATAGAGCTGAATACGATGCACAATTCGACTCTCCTGGTCCATCTGTTCGGATTATTTACGTCTCCCAATATTCGGCCCCCACAATTGCCCCCCAAGCACTTCACTAACGACAGTTAGCTGGAGTGTTTGGTTTCGAACTCGAAAAGTCAGAGCCGAAATTCGGCGGCCAACCTCATTTCAATGCAGATGTTAGAGCACAAACCTTTCGGTTATCATTTCAACTTCCCGCCTCTTCGTATGCTTTCATTTATTGTGATTTAAAATCTTGTCATCTTTTTGAACATGCATTTTTGGACGGTTAAAAGTTTTTCGACCGCCTTCCGACTCTCCTCTGCAACTTCCATCCTTCATTATTCGCTCCGTCTCTTGTAAGTTTTTCTTCCTCTCTGCTTCCTCTTTGCTTTGAGTCCTTTTTCCTGGTTTGCCTTTAGTTTAGTACGCTCTTATAGGTTGACCGAAATGGCAAAGCACCTGAAAGACCTTCTCTCCGCGGATCGAATCTCTGGCTTTTGACGCCATTTTTCTATCCCTGATGATGTTCGTCTGTCGCTTGTGACAGACGGCACTCTCGATATGGAGAGGGATGATGAAAGCACAATCGTCTTCCCTCTCTTATCGATTGCAGAGGGCGGAATTCATTTCTCGCTTCATCCATTCCTTAGGGCTGTCCTTTGCCATTGGGGCCTAATACCATCCCAACCCAATGTCAACTTTTTTAGAATCATAATGGGGATAGTAGAGCTAAACCGTCGCCTTAAGATCAACCTCGGCATACCTGCTATTCGGCACTGTTATGCCTTGGCCAAGTCTTCTGGTCAGCATGGACGCTACTTCCTTAGGGCCAAGGACACCGACCATCAACTAGTGACTATGTTTTCCAGCTCTGGGAAGCGAGTCGATAATGTTATGGTCGTTGTCCAAGGTAACTGGGAATTCGGCAAAGGCGAGGATCGCCTTGATCCTATTCCTAGACGGAGGGGCGAACCAGGTGGCCGTATAATTTTTTGCGTCTTTTTCTTATATTTGCAAAGCTTTATTTTTGAGATCTCATGGTTCGGTTTGTGCAGGGAACGATTTGAAGAAAGTCTTGACCTCGACCGACGACGCCGTTCTTTTAGAGATCGAAGTCGCGTTGAAATACTTCGGCCATCCAAGCCTTTAGAAATAAGGGAGAGCGGCCCATATTCTTCTTCGATACGAGCCGACGTACACGACTTTCTCGGTAGCAGAAAACATCCCAATTCCGAGAGGTGAAGAGTCTTTTACGGCTCTTATTTTAACCAACTTCAGAAATTTGCGCCAAATCGGTTTCGAAAGGATCCGACTCAGAGCATGTGGAAGTCGTTGAGGTCGTCGAAGAATCAGGCCAGTCTGAGGCCAAAGTGGACGAGGCTTTAAGGGTAGCCTTTGAGGAAGCCGGCCTCAGTTCAGCCAATCCTCCGTCCACCTCGGGTCGAGGGGAAGTTTGCGACGACGTCTTTATTGGACTAGAAGACCTTTCCGGCGCGTACCCTGAAGATATGGCCGGGTTGTTACTTAGATAACTTGCCAAAAAGGCAAACGCTGAACGCATAGCCGTAGGGATGGCAATTTGAACCCGGCCCGACGGGGACCCGACCCCTCGACCCCGAATTGAATGGGTTTTCCCCGAAAAATACCCCCGACGGGACGGGGATGGTATTCAAAAATTAATCCCCGAACAGATTCAGGCCGGGGACGGGGATAAGTGTCCCAACCCCGTACCCGGCCCAGCCCCGTTCCCGTTCCCCGGCCCGGTTTATCCCCGATGTGAAATTACTATGTTACGCCTATATACATATATATTATATACACGTGGTAATTTGGTAAACCGTCCTCATCAGTTCACTGTTCTACTCTCTCACTCATGTGGTAAACTCTCGCACAGTTCTACTCTCTCACTCATTCTCGCACTGCTCGCGATGCTGATCGTCACTGTCCGCGACGCCGATCGACCTCCTCCATTGTCCATGACCTCTGTCGTTGCAGTCACAGCCATCCATCACCTCAGAATCTCCGATCGTTCTCCTCCTCCTTCGTCCACCATCGCCTCCTCCTCCGATTTCCTCCGTATATGTGTATGTGTGTATCGTCCGATCTCCTTCGATCTCCTCCGATCTGAGATCTGTATGTGTGTATCGTCCTCTATCTTTATCCGATCTTTCACTCTCTCTCTCTCTCTCTCTCTCTATGACATAGATCTTAGATCTGTTTGTGTTGGTATACATGTGTGTCTGTTCATTTTTATTTTTTTTTGGTTTATTATCTATTGATGATTTTGTTGATATGATGTTGAAAATGATATGTTCATATAGATGATTCTGTTGATGTTGTTGTTGTTGATGATGGTGGTGTTGAAACAGATTTGGGGGCCGGGGAATTTTCGGGTTTGGGGAAACCCGATCCCCGTTAGAGGGCGGGGATGGGGACGATGGTACGTTCCCCGTCGAGGATCGGGGCCGGGGCCGGGGCCGGGGCCGGGAAGATTTTCACAATCGGGGATCGGGGACGGGGAGTGTAATCCCCGGCCCCACCCCGTCCCGTCCCGTCCCGTCCCGTCCCGTTGCCATTCCTACATGGCCGCACGGCGGAGGGCAGAGGCCATTCGATCCGAAGTTCCACCCGTCACCGATGTCAAGCCCCTCCTGCCTCTTATTGAGATGGTTCAAACACGAGATGCCGAGTCAGAGCCGATCGTGCCGAAAAATCAAGAGGCTGAACGAAGGGCAGAGAAACGTCTTGCCGAGGTTGAGGCCGGCTCTAGAGAAGTCCCTATAGATAAACGGCCGCGTTTGGAGGAATCAGACACGGTTATGCCTTTTATTGGTTCAACCAAAGATAAAAAATATGCTGATCTCCTCTGACGCGTCGACTATCAAAGATCCAGTTGTGGCTCTGAGCGTGGCTTCATTAGTTTCATTGTCATCTGACAAGGCGACTTTCCATTCAGAGCCAGACCTTTTGGCAATAGCGTTAGCCGTTCAATCGGCTCTTTTGGTAAATATCTTGATCTTGCCTTTCCCCTTTTATGCATATATTTTGGTTTTAATCTCCTGTTTTGTAGATGGTCGGAAGGATAATCAAGATAGGCCGCCGCCAGCACGATGCCATTGAACGAATTAGCTGTTTACAATCCAAAGTTGAGGGCCAAAGGAGCTGGGCCGAGGCCGAGATGGAGAGGGCAAGAAATGCAGACCAACTTAGATTAGCTGCCAATTAGAGGGCGACTGCGAGCGAAGCTGCGCTTAAGTTAGTCCAAGAGGAGATCGCCAAACTTGAGGCGGACTTAGCAGAATCAAAGGCGGTGAAAGAAGTAGCTGACTCTCAGGCTAAGAAGGCGTATGAGGCTGGGCAAAGCGCTGCCCTTGCCAATTACGTGGAAGAAGTCCCCAAATTCAAGAATCGGGGATTCAAACACGGCTGGCTCAAAGCCCTTGCTGCTGTTAATGTGACATTGGCTATGCCAATTCCATATGAGCAAGTGGATATTGAGCCACTGGAGTCTGACTCCGTGGATTGATGAGGGCGACAGTAATTTTTGTTTTAGGATTTTGAATGTAATGTTACAACTTTTAATGTTACAGCTTTTTGTTTTAGTATTTGAATGTAATTTTTGTTTTAGCTTTTTATCTAGTAGTTTTCACTTGTAAAATGGCTACAGTCTGTGCCTAATTTTACTAATGAAAATTTCCCTTGTACTTCGCTGTTATTTGTGCTTAATGTTTCTATGCATGGTATTGCTTTTTGCTTCTTTGGATGAAGCATTCGTGTATACGTGACGATTAGATAATTAGGCAACTTAATAATTTACCATCGTAGAATAACCGATCATATTAGTAAATCTGCCATTGCCCCAGCCAATTTATGAACTCTAAGAGCCGAATATAATTAGTTCATGGAGTGGCTGCAGCATAAATTGATCGGCACAACACCCAGGTGACTAATTTACCATCGTAGAGTAGCCGATTAGATTAGTAAATCTGCCCTTGCCCAAGCCAATTTATGAACTCCAAGAGCCGAATATAGTTAGTTCATGGGGAGTGGCTAGGGCATACATTGATCGGCACAATGCCCATGCGACTAATTTCCCATCGTAGAGTAGCCGATTAGATTAGTAAATCTGCCCTTGCCCCAGCCAATTTATGAACTACAAGAGCCGAATATAATTAGTTCATGGAGTGGCTGCGGCATAAATTGATCGGCACAATGCCTATGTGACTAATTTACCATCGTAGAGTAGCCGATTTGATTAGTAAATCTGCCATTGCCCCAGCCAATTTATGAACTCCAAGAGCCGAATATAGTTAGTTCATAGAGTGGCTGTGTCATAAATTGATCGGCACAACGCCCAAGTGACTAATTTACCATCGTAGAGTAGCCGATTAGATTAGTAAATCTGCCCTTGCCCCAGCCAATTTATGAACTCCAAGAGCCGAATATAGTTAGTTCATGGAGTGACTGTGGCATAAATTGATCGACACAATGCCCAAGCGACTAATTTCCCATCGTAGAGTAACTGATTAGATTAGTAAATCTGCCATTGCCGCAACCAATTTATGAACTCCAAGAGCCAAATAATCCGATCGGCATCTGGCTTTTGGAGTTTAGCATTAAAGAAATCGCCTCGGGGGCGCTGCATACATTAGAAAGAAATGAGGTGCGTTCGCGCCAATGATTCCACTTATTCTTGTTCAGACTTGATTTAAACCAGCTTTAGATAAATGCGAATGTCAAATAGACTGCTCTTCAACAGTAGAGGAGAAGGACAAACATTGGCTGAGCTAGACACTGCAATGAATCGCAGCAGCGAGCCTACACGCATGGGAGGAACGATGTCCAGGGAATGGAAAAACGTCAGCCCCAAGTCGTCGAAGCAGATCTCCTCGAAAAGAAAAATAACAAAGGGGGAGCTCCCACTGATCGCGACCGAGAAACGAGCCCGACGCGATGCCGCGATCGTTGAGTTTTGCGATTTTCATGGGGAATAAACCAATGACGGAGGCAGACTCCATCATTAACGACCCAGGCATAGCAGTCGAGTTCGCTCGACAGATCTTTCCACCGGAAGTCCAGCAATCGATGGTTGGTCGACAAGATTTCAAAGTATTTCGAGAAGACATCCATAGGGCAGTGAAAGGGCTGTATACCGCTTATGAAGTCGGCATGCGCCTGCGTGCCGCGCAACGAGAAATAGAGAAAAAGGACGAACGAATTCGCAGTTTGGAGGCTCGCGCGGAGAAATCCGAGCATGAGCTTAGGAAGGCTCAAACCACCGAGCCACGTGCGACGGGTCAATCTAATCCGGTCGTGGAGGAGAGGGTGACCCAACGGCTATTAAGTCACGCGATTGCCGACCGAGATACGACAAGTATGTTTGCCGTAGAAAATGTGAGGACCATGGGTTAAGAAAAAGGCTTCCATGAGGGCCGGAAGGTTGGGATGGACAAAACCAAAGAGAAACTTGCAGAGGAGGTCTACCGATACGAGAACCGTGGCTTTAGGCACGGGTGGATTAAGGCTCTCCAAGCCTCAGAGGCACTTCAAGGAGCAGGAGTTGAATCGGCGTCGCCATTATATCATCGCCACGACTTTCCTTTTAATGCTTTCAAAATTAAGAAGAGTGATGACGAGGGCGATGCCTAGTAGAACTAAACATATATTGTAAACGTTCCAACTAAACGACTTTCCTTGTAAACGTTCCAACATATATTGTATCTATTGGATAGTTCAATAAAATGTTTTATTTTAAACGTTTGTGTTTGATTTTCAATGTTTACATGCCTAATTAGGCATCTCGTTTCGAATGTTTGCATATTTTAATTCGTTATGCGATTGCATCGGCCCAATTTATTCAAGCATTTCATTTTCAATGTTTGTATGCTTAATTTGTTTTCTGCACGGCTCTGGCTCCGAATTCGGAGTCTTATTTGGCCAATAATTGCCCGCAAATGAGTTTTCGAAACTAGAGTCTTATTCGGCCCAAAGGCGTCATGCGCCGATGGGGCTCCGAATCTGGAGACTGGCTAATCGTGATATCCACGAAGGGTGCTCCGAATCCGGAGGCTTTATCGGCCCAAAGGCGTCATGCGCCGATAGGGCTCCGAATCCGGAGACTATTTGGCCAATCGTGATATCCACGAAGGGCGTTCTGAATCTGGAGGCTTTATCGGCCCAAAGGCGTCATGCGCCAATGGGGCTCCGAATCTGGAGACTATTTGGCCAATCCTGATATCCACGAAGGGTGCTCCGAATCCGGAGGCTTTATCGGCCCAAAGGCGTCATGCGCCGATGGGGTTCCGAATCCGGAGACTTTATTTGGCCAATCGTGATATCCACGAAGGGCGCTCCGAATCCGGAGGCTTTATTGGCCCAAAGGCATCATACGCCGATGGGGCTCCGAATCCGGAGACTTTATTTAGCCAATCGTGATATCCATGAAGGGCGCTCCGAATCTGGAGGCTTTATCAGCCCAAAGGCGTCATGCGTCGATGGGGCTCCGAATCCGGAGACTGTTTGGCCAATCATGATATCCACGAAGGGCGCTCTAAATCCGGAGGCTTTATCAGCCCAAAGGCGTCATGTGCTGATGGGGCTCCGAATCCAGAGACTTTATTTGGCCAATCGTGATATTCACGAAGGGCGCTCCGAATCCGGAGGCTTTATCGGCCCAAAGGCTTTATGCGCCGATGGGCCTCCGAATCCGAAGACTTTATTTGGCCAATCGTGATATCCACGAAGGGCGCTCCGAATCCGGAGGCTTTATCGGCCCAAAGGCATCATGCGCCGATGGGGCTTTAAATTCGTAGACTTTAAGACTCAATTGCGTGATGAGAAAACGAGAAACTTTGCATTACAAAAATGAGGTGTACATAGTGAACCGTTCTGAAAAAGTATTATGCCCCACAAGTCGGGTCAATGATAAAATTTGCGTAAATACGTGGAATTCCAAGGCCGCGGCAGACTTCTTCCTGACATGTCTTTGAGCCAATATGCCCCTACTCCTGCGATCGAATCGATCTAATAGGGGCTGCCCCAGTTAGGACCCAATTTTCCATCAGCCTGCGTCCTAGCAGCTGGAAGTACCTTTTTCAGGACCAACTCTCTTGGTGTGTAGCGGTGCAGCTGATGCTAGTACTGTGCCATGGATGCAAGGGCACGATCTCTTCATTCTTCGATCAGAATCAAATCCAAAGCCAGCATCATGTCGTTTCGGCCCATATCAAAAACTTGCAATTTCAAGGTTGGGAGGCCGATCTTCAGGGGTATGATCGCCTGGGTTTCAAAGCATAAAGAAAACGGCGTTTCTCCAATGGATCGCCTCGGCGTAGTTCAATGAGCCCACAATACACGCGACAATTCTTTGACCCATTTGCCTTTAGCTTTCTCTAGCCTCTTCTTGATGTCGTCCAAGATGGATTTGTTAGAGGCTTCGGCTTAACCATTGCTTTAAGGGTAAGTCAGCGTAGAAAGGTAAGGTCGGATACCATACTTGCTGCACAGCTCTTGGTAGACGCCACAATCAAACTAGGTGCCATTGTCCGAGATAAGAGCTCTTGGAATGCCGAATCATGTTATGATATTTCTCCATACAAAACGCTTAACATTAACATCTCGAATGTGTGTTAATGCCTCCGCTTCGACCCATTTTGTGAAGTAATCTGTCACGACAATCAAGTATCGCTTGTTCCATAGGGCCCTTGGCAATGGTCCTACGATATCAAGTCCTCACTGGGCGAATGGCTAGGGACTGGTGATGGAACTTAACTCTTCAGCAGGCTGATGTGTTAATTGGGAGAACTTCTAGCACTGTTCACATTTCTTCACATAGCATTCAGCATCAGTTCTCATTGTCGGCCAATAATACCCCTGCGTTATAGCTCGATGGGCCAAAGAGCGCCCGCTAGAATGGGCACCACAACTGCCTTTATGTATTCAGTCAGAAGCTCTTTGACTTTGTCCGGGTGTACGCATTCTAGGTATGGACCAAAAAGGAATTTTTTATAAAGCTTTCCATGCGGATCCAAGTAGTATCACAGGGCTTTGTTTCGCAGCTTGTGCGCTTCTTTTTTGTCCGCTGGGAGCTGTTCGGAAGACAGAAATGCAGCAATGGGGTCCATCCAACTTGGTCCTGACTCTATGACATTGACTTGGATTTCCTCCGAAGGGCCAATGCTCGGCTTTGGGATGAAACCTACTTCGATAGTCTATTTAATCTCTGAGTTAACGGCGGAGGCTAGGCAAGCTAGGGCGTCTGCATGTGTGTTCTGATCACGTGTTATTTGATTCAATTCATGATGGTCAAATTTGGCCAGCAAGGCGCTAGCCGATTTCATGTAAGCCGCCATACGGTCATTTTTGGCTCCGTACTCCCTTTTAGCTGATTGATCACTAATTTTGAATCGCAAAATACCAGTAAACGCCGAGCATCTAGAAGGTGTGCATTCCTCATGTCGACCAGAAGGGCTTCGTATTCGGCCTCGTTATTTGATGCTTCGAAGCCGAGTTTGACGGCCTGCTCAATTATTGCTCTGTCGGGAGCCATTATTACTACCCTGGTTCCGTTGCCCCATTGATTGGATGATCTATCGCAGTACGACTGCCAAATGTCACCAACATAAATTCTCCAGTTCGGCTTAGGTTGAATTTCATCGGACTTGAAGTCAGCAAGACCCCCAGTGAATTCGGCCACAAAGTTGGCAAGTGCCTGCCCCTTGATTGAGCTTCTAGGTAGAAACTAAATATCGTACTGGCCGAGTTCAAGAGCCCACTATGAAACACGTCTTGATGCTTTTGCACTACATAGTACTGATCGGAGGGGATAATCTGTTAGCACCCCGATGCTATGGCCCTGGAAGTAATGCATCAGTTTTCTTGCCGCCATGACTAGGGCTAGGATGAGTTTTTCTAGTGGAAGATAGCGTGTTTCAGTGTCAACCATTGCCTTGCTCACCTAGTACACTGGACGTTACTCCCCCAGCTCTTCCTTTATCAGTATGGCGCTGACGGCCCGGTTGAAAATTGCTAGATACAGAATGAGTGGGTCACCTACCGAAGGTGTTGTTAAAAGTGGAACTGATCGAAGGTAGGTTTTGAGGCCATTGAAAGCGGCTTTGCACTCGGCGGACCATTCAAAAGCCTTGCCCTGCCGTAGTGTGTGGAAGAATTGTTGGCAGCGATCTGTAGACCGACTGATAAACCTGTTGAGTGCGGCGGCCATCCCCATCAACTTTTGAACCTCTTTTACTGAGCGAGGGGAGCCGAGCTCCAAGATTGTTGTGATTTTCCTTGAGTTGGCTTCGATTCCTCGGTGGTTGACAATGTAACCCAAGAATTTGCTGGAGCCGATCCTAAACGCACATTTGGAAGCGTTCAGCTTCATTTTGTATTTGCGTAAAATGCCGAATGACTCTTCTAGATCGGTTAGATAAGTTTGCTCTTCTTTGGACTTGACCACCGTGTCATCAATGTACACTTCCATAGTGTGGCCGAGTTGCTCTTTGAACATGGCAGTGACTAGTCTTTGGTAAGTTGCTGTAGACGTCCCCGAACGCCCCGGGAGGAACGAGCTCCCATTCCGTTCATATTGGGGTCACTACAGCTCAGGACTCTCAAATTGTCACGGTTCTAAATCAGAACCAAAGAGTCCAAATCTGGCAAATCGTTTTGAGAAAACAGATTTTTTTGAAAGAAGTGCCAAACATGGACTGCTTTGCCAGATACAGAGTCGCCACCTAAATATTTTATTTTTGGAGAAATTTAGGAAACCCTGACTCGGTGCCAAAGGCCACGTGTCCGTCATCACCAAAGTTGCCTCGGCTCGGGAACTTGGGTACGATTGGGGAAGGTCACTTCGTGAGCACCCCCGCTCGCCCGGTCAGAGACCGGCCTCTACTAACCATGATATCTATTTTTGAAAACATTTTATGTTCTTATTCTGGTTATTAGCCTAGGTTACTATGTGATGCGCACAGCATACAAGTATAAACTGGATCGCCCGAATTGGAAGAAAACATTTCATGTTTTGTTTTTGAAAGATGGTTTGCTACTCGCAAGTAGGCTTAAAATGCAGATTTTGCCACCCGCGGGCGGGCTTTAGAAAAGATGGTTTTGCCACTATCTGGTGGGCTTAAAACAAACATTTGATGATTTATTCCAATCCAAGTAACCCAACCTTCACCCACAGGCATTTAGGCAGTTATATCACATAAGCATATAGCCTCATGGTAAGCATGCTATTCATGGCAGTCACTCACACGCATGCAAGGGTGCTAAAGCATAAAACTCACCGAGTACTCCAAGCCAAAATAAATACTCGTTAGAAATTATGCATGAATCCTAAGTATACAGAAATGCCTAATGCAACACATACAAGATGCAACTATAGCAGGCTCGGTTATTCTAAACATGGCATATGGAATGCTACAGCTAACATGTATTCAACTTGGAAATTGAAATACAAATGCAGTTAGTATGATGCGCCGAGCCCGGTGCATGCAAAACAGATGAATGATGCAAACATGCTGTCATACTGTATGCCAATTAAAATATGCCTTAATCTAACCATCATAAGCAGGTAAATAAAAGGGAAGAAAGACGTGGGGTTGGAAGACATACATCACACTCACCCACACTTATTACAATTATGCCCTCGCACAGAGGGTCCGAATAAATAGTATAGTCCCGAATAAAAGAATATTACAGTCCAAATAATACAGTCCAAATAATATACAAATTCTTAATTAATTAATCAAATTAACTAAGAAAGCTGTAAAACTGGCGTGTAAGCCAGGGACTGCCTTGCTTCTGATGAATGATGTATGTTTGGGCTGCCTTGCACGGAAATCCACTGGGATGCCCCAATTAGCCTCTGTTTTGTGATTTTTCTTGGAAAGCGCGCCAAACTCCGGAAGTTTGCTGATTCTTCATTTGCTGCAACAGAGAGCAGGAAAGGGGCATAGCAATGTATTTTCACAGATAAATGCATGCCTCGATCCTCGTGCCACCAATCACGCATATCGATGCATGATGGCCGAGGAATCGAAATGTGCAACTCAATATAGAATGAATGCACGTGAAAGTAAAACTGAAACCTAACTCCATCATGGATAATCCGGAGTGTCGGTGACTGAGGAATTTGAGACACATTCCGTCACTCGGAGTACGAAATGCACCTCGTTTCTCGTGCCAGGGCTAACTCCTATCCCGAACACGATGCAATATGCATGACATGCATGAAATGCAACTAAGATACAATCCTAACATACACAATGTCATGGAATGGCACACAGGCTACACGAGGTAATACACAACCGAGCATGCACAATGCTATGGATGAAATGGCATACGCAATGCAATGATGGGCTTACACCAACATGAGAGAGCCTCAGCCACACTCACACAGGAGGCCATCAGATGAAAACAAGACAACTCGAAATGCGTGCACGCGTGCACGCAAACCGAGGGCTGACCCTCAGGCACCGAAATGCCACTCTAATGAGACATGGCAAAGGCATGGAATATGACATGCAAACATGCAGCAATCAGTAGCAAAATAAAGGGGAAAACAGCCCCAAAATAAGGCGAAATGACATCCGATGCATGGAATCTCTCCCGAAACATGAATTTTAGCGCATGAAATGGCCTATAGCTATGCAATGCATGCATAATTGATACATGGAATGAAAATACAGAAGAAAGGCCGCCTCAAAATAAGCATTTTTACAGTTCAAAGCATGGCCAAAAAGCAAACACAAATAGGGCAAAAATAGCATGCAAAAATGGCCCTAAATATGAGATAATGAAGCAGCTCACAGATGCTGACCCCAAACAGATTAGGGGCCTTCTACAATATTGGAGAGGGGTGAAAAATATGATCTTTTAAAGTTTATGGCAAACCACAAAAACCAGCACAAGTATAGCTAAACTCTCATGCAAGAAATGGGCCAAAAGATGGCCAAAGCACAAAGTATACAAAAAATCCATCAAACAGCCAAATACCCTTAATGAAACATGAAGAATGGACCAAAATAAGACTATTTTAAGTTCTGTAAAATGGCCAAAAACAGAAGTACAATAGGCTGCCAAAACATGCAAGAAAAGGGGACCAAAGAGGGATATAACATGAAGTGGTATATGGAGGTCCCAAATCATGAAAGGCCCTTAATGAAACATGAATAATGGGCCAAAATGAGACTATTTTCAGTGCTATAAAAAGACCAAAAACAGAAGTACAATAGGCTGCCAAAACATGCAAGAAAAGGGGACCAAAGAGGGATATAACATGGAGTGGCATATGGAGGTCCCAAATCATGAAAGGCCCTTAATGAAACATGAAGAATGGGCCAAAATGAGACTATTTTCAGTGCTGTAAAATGACCAAAAACCGAAGCATAGTAGTCTGCCAAAACATGCAAGAAAAGGGGACCAAAGAGGGATATAACATGAAGTGGCATATGGAGGTCCCAAACCATGAAAGGACCTTAATGAAACATGAATAATGGGCCAAAATAATACTATTTTCAGTTCTGTAAAAAGACCAAAAACAGAAGCACAATGGGCTGCCAAAGCATGCAAAAATGGGGTCCAAAAGAGAGATATAACATGAAGTGGCACATGGAGGTCCCAAACAGTGATGAGCCCTTCTTCAATGTTGAAGAGGGGCTCAAAATAAGCCTATTTACAGTTTACATCATGCTCCAAAACAGATCACATATAGGCCAAAAATATCATGCAAGAAAATGGCATTCAAGGAGGATATTGAAGCAAGTGCAATATGGGGGGGCTCAAACAGGGTTGAGCCCTTAAGCAAAAGTGAAAAAGAGCTCAAAATAAGGCCACTTTCAGTTAGGGCCGGAACTCAAAACATCAAGCAATTATGGCTTATAAATGATACAAGAAATGGACCAAAAGGGGGGGAAATGAAGCTCACCCTTGAAGACAAGTCTTTGGTTGCTTCTTGGCTTGAGAAGTGATGCCTCATAGCTGCTGGAAAGCCCCTCATGCTGGTGGAAATGGAGTAGTGGTGGTAGTGCTTGGTGGTGGTGAAGAAATGAGGTAGAACTTAGGAGTTTTCAAGGAAAATGAGAGAGATGGATGGAGATATGTATGTATATGCTTGAAGCAATTTTTCTAACCCCTAATACAAGAGATGGCAGCTGGTTATATGGACCAAAGAGAGGGACCAAAGGGAGGGAAAGAGTGGGGCAAAAAAGACCAAGTTCTCCCCCAACAGCTGTCCCCTGGATTGAGATATTTTCTAGGGGAAACAGCTATACAGCTGTAAAGTGCACTTTGTGAGGATCATGACCGACCAGCTTTTGGAGTTGCAGGTGGCCGGCCGGCTACCCCCCATGGTCGGCCGGCTAGGGGTCAAAAGGTAAAGTTGATTTTCTGGCCGGCCACCACAAAAAGATGTCCTCCCAAGTGCCCTCAACACAACCCTGTGGTTCAAAATTGGCAACTGTAAAACATGAGAAAGAATGGGCCATTTTTAGGGGGGGTCAAAAGGGTCAGATGGAATTACTGGCCGGCCACCAACTTTTGCTGTCCTCCCATGTGTGTACAACACAAATATGTGGTTCAAAGTTCAAGAAAATGGCCCCAAGTTGTTCAACATTAGCTCGGAAATGAAGAAAAATGGGCGTCGGAGGGCGCCAGAGGAATAAAACTGGTTGCTGAAACAATTGCTGGCCTCCCACCCTTCTACGACCTTCCTGGTGATAAAACAGAGGTACCTGCCAAAAATGAACGAAAACCGATGCAAAACGAAAGTTCGGGGGCCAAAACGCGCAGTTCGGGGCCCCCAAAACTGCCTGTTAAACACCGAAAGTGGCATTCGGCCACGAAGTGGGTCTCTCAGACCTCAGTGTCCCTCAAAAGGGAGCAAATAAGAAGTATGCCAAAAACCGGGGCAAACGGAGATGGTTAGGCGGTCCCGAACCGAGGCACACGGCCAACGGTCCCGAAAAACCGGAAACTGGGCTCCGAAATGGACAAAATGGCCTACAGCCACAAAATGTAGCCCACAGCCACTGAGAGATGGTCTACAGGACCTCTCCCTCCCCTCAGGAAAAGAAACAGAGAAAACCAAGTCTGGTTCGCAAACCGAGGCAAGGCGCAGAAGAGGGTTCGGAAATCCCGAGGCAGGGTGCACGGCCGCGACTCTGAGACTTCTAAACGAGCACGATATGCAACGTCACTGAGCGCTCAATCGGTGATTTCTGAGTCTTAAAGTCGGTCAAAAATGGGGTGTCTACAGTTGCCCTTCTTTGACAGAACTCGGAAGTCACAAGTGACGGGAGTGAATGTCAAAGCCTAGAGACGACCCATTTTTGACGAGGCCGAAGACTTAGACAAACGTACAAGATAAAAAGAGATGTGCCCGTAGGCATGCCCGCAGGAAAAGGGGGCAAAATGCAAAGTGATATGCACCGAGCCGGAAGTAACTCAATGATCGTGTAAATGCAGTAAGCTGTAACGAAGCAAGTATTCGCAAATAGATGCAACAGTTTTAAGCAAGAATGCAAAGCAACAACTACATTTCATGCAGTTAAGAATGCAGAGAATTATTCAATCCTCGCCACGTCTCACACGGAGAAGATATGATACCTGCGCGATTCGTCTGGTCGCACCAGCCTCAAATGAACCGTACATACAATATCGTGCCTGCAAAAGAGAGAAATTCAACAAGTACAATATGCTACCAACATATATTCAATGTGATTCTGAAAGCTTGACACACATAGTGCCGGTGAGTGAATGTATCGCGATGCAAGAAAAGAACGTGCGTGACAACGCATGCTCAAGCACAGAGGTATGGCAATATCAAGAAATGTGCATAACAGTGCAAGTATGCTCGTGAGAATGCAAGTTACGTGCATGATAGTGCAAAACGAGCATAAACCAAGGTGCCCGTTTGTTACGAAATGACGAGCAAGGAAACGCGTGTTTCGGCGAAGGTGACTCGATCACGGCCTCCGATCCACTTCCTGGAAAGGCTACACCACATTCAAAAAGGATACACTTTGATTTCGATGAATGATGATGAGACACATGTCAGAACTTGAAGCTGAAGTTCCGGCGGAGCAATTTCGCAACAGAAAGTGCACTTTCTTTGAACTTTTTCAGGTCCCGGGAACTCCAATCCTCCTCAAAATTTGCAGAGAGCTAGGTGAGCCTGTGGGGGACATGGCCGGCCAGTTTTATGGAGGGTAGGAGGTGGCCGGCTAGTTTCCCAAAAAGAGAATGGCCGGCCAGCCAGAAAAGGGGGCCGGCCGGCCACCTGCCCAAATCCGAGGGCAATCCGGTCTTTTCACCTCCCTTTCTTTGTGCTCTCTCACCCAAACACTTTGAGCCTATAAATGCAGCCACGAAATCTTCTCCACTTGCTTCCCAAACCATTTTCTTCTTCAGATCTGAGCTCCATACACGTTTTCCAACGCCCCACGCAAGTTGTTTTCGCGAAAATATTCAGTTTCAAGTACTTTGAACTGATTAAATTTTAGTTTCGGGGCTTCTCTTCTCATTTTCGCCACTTGAGGTGAGTTTGTCTCAATATTTGGAAGATTTTCTCGGGAGTTGACTTTTGTTGACTTTTTTCAATTTTGGCTCATTTTTGCAGATTTTCTGAAATGGCAGGCAATTTTCCACATGTCGGAGGCTTTCCTGGTGCCGGGGATGATTTTGATGCCATGTCTTTGCCTCCGAGGGTTCGCCCCTTTATTCCTAGGAGGTACGCTCCGCCGGCACATGTTCTCCCTCGGGCCGTTTTTCGTCACTTTACGGATTTTGACGAGCGAGCACCTGGAGATCTCCTCCTGCGGGAGCCAGAGCATCACCTCTCCTATGAGGCACGAGAGGTATTTACTTCATTTTCTGCATTTTTCGTACATTTCATGCCTTTTGCCATGTTTGAATACACAGTTTAGCCTATAACATAGTACTTCTGTTTGCATCCTGAACATGTAGCTTAAACACTTGAAGTTCTGAACACTCGGCTCATTAATTGATTGCGAACGCACAGCACATATTAGTTAAGAAGTGAACACACGGCTCAAAAAACTGACTTTGTCGAACACACAGCCCGAATTGAATGGTGAACACACAACACACACTGACTTAGAGTAGAACACACAGCCCAAACTCCGATTTTCTGAGCACGCAGCCCAGATTAAAGGTGAACACACAGCCCACACTGATTGAAAGTTGAACACGCAGCCCAAATTTTAATTTCCTGAACACGCAGCCCAGATTCATAGTGAACACGCAGCCCACACTGATTGAAAGTTGAACACGCAGCCCAAACTTTAATTTCCTGAACACGCAGCCCAGATCGATAGTGAACACGCAGCCCACACTGATTGAAAGTTGAACACGCAGCCCAAACTTTAATTTCCTGAACACGCAGCCCAGATTGATAGTGAACACGCAGCCCACACTGATTGAAATTTGAACACGCAGCCCAAACTTTAATTTCCTGAACATGCAGCCCAGATTGATAGGTGAACACGCAGCCCACAGTTTGAAAGTTTGAACACGCAGCCCAAACTTTAATTTCCTGAACACGCAGCCCAGATTGATAGTGAACACGCAGCCCACACTTTAATTTCCTGAACACGCAGCCCAGATTGATAGGTGAACACGCAGCCCACAGTTTGAAAGTTGAACACGCAGCCCAAACTTTAATTTCCTGAACACGCAGCCCAGATTGATAGTGAACACGCAGCCCACACTGATTGAAAGTTGAACACGCAGCCCAAACTTTAATTTCCTGAACACGCAGCCCAGATTGATAGTGAACACGCAGCCCACACTGATTGAAAGTTGAACACGCAGCCCAAACTTTAATTTCCTGAACACGCAGCCCAGATTGATAGTGAACACACAGCCCACAGTTTGATTGAAAGTTGAACACGCAGCCCAAACTTTAATTTCCTGAACACGCAGCCCAGATCGATAGTGAACACGCAGCCCACACTGATTGAAAGTTGAACACGCAGCCCAAACTTTAATTTCCTGAACACGCAGCCCAGATCGATAGTGAACACGCAGCCCACAGTTTGAAAGTTTGAACACGCAGCCCAAACTTTAATTTCCTGAACACGCAGCCCAGATTGATAGTGAACATGCAGCCCACACTGATTGAAAGTTGAACACGCAGCCCAAACTTTAATTTCCTGAACACGCAGCCCAGATTGATAGGTGAACACGCAGCCCACAGTTTGAAAGTTTGAATACGCAGCCCAAACTTTAATTTCCTGAACACACAGCCCAGATTGATAGTGAACACGCAGCCCACACTTTAATTTCCTGAACACGCAGCCCAGATTGATAGGTGAACACGCAGCCCACTGTTTTTTAGAAGTCGGACACGCAGTTCATTCATTTCATTTGCACGCAGCTTGTACATCACACTTTGAACACACAGCTCACTCATTTCATTGGCACACAGCTCATTCATTTCATTGGCACACAGCTCATTCATTTCATTGGCACACAGCCCATTCATTTCATTGGCACACAACCCATTCATTTCATACTGACACATGTATTCATTTTGAATGCAGGTTGGTTCTCGTGGTGTACGGGGATATGGCTCCACCGTCGCGAGGGACTGGTATGTTGAGCTCCCGGAGGCTGTCTGAGATTTAGTAGATCTGGCAGGGTTCGGGGCCTTCTGCATTGGATTATCGCATTGTCCTGCCAGGAGGACACTGATGGCGGCTTTGGTGGAGAGATGGTGGGACACCACCAACTCCTTTCATTTCTCTGCCACTGGGGACATGACTATGACTCCTCTGGATTTTGCTGTGTTGACCGGCCTGGACATAGGAGGTTGGTCTATTCCTTATGACGAGGACATGGGCGAGTGGGAGGCCGCTTGGATATATCTGTTGGGGGCCCGCCCGCCTGTCGACAGAGCTTCTGGGAGAGTTCGATATACTTGGTTCTCTTCTCACTTCTGGCGGGCGGAGATGGAGCCTGAGACTCCTGAGGAGACAGAGCAGTATGCCCGTGGTTTCCTGATGTTCCTCTTCGGGACTACTCTATTCGCCGATAGAGGGAACACGGTTGGGCTATATCTGTTGAGCACTCTGGTTGACCTATCACAGGTCAGTCGATACGACTGGGGTGGCACCGGCCTGGCTACCCTTTATTGCTACATGAGCGCGACATCCCGCGGGCAGGGAGACTTACTTGGTGGCTATTGGAGATCCTGGGAGGTACTTTCTGTCCTCTTGATTTACATTTCTGCTCCTCATTACTTGTACATTGCACACACGGTGCACTTTACAGTCTGTACTTTGCCCTCAGCACTTTGTACTCATATTCTGCACTGCTTTTCTTAGCTATGGGTTTACGTATACTTCCCGATATTAGCCCCAGAGTTGGAGGTGGCAGGGCTCCTCATGACCCCATATTCACTGGCGTTCGAGGGCCCGCATCGGCCGAGACCCCGAGAGACTCTCATTTATCTGCGGCAGTATTTTGACACTGTGCGCCCATCGGAGGTACTTCAGAACCCTCAGTTCTTTCCATTTTCATCTTTGATTTGCTCCACATATTCCCAATTTCTGATTGATTTATGCATTTGTTATCCGCAGATTACATGGCAGCCCTGGGCACCCTTGGGTGATGGCCTCCGATTTTAGTATGCCGGAGGAACGGGCACCTCCCAGTACAGGGTCCTGCTTGAAGGACCGGTTGGCAGAGCATGGTTTCTGGGGGAACGCTTTTTGCGTCAGGTATGGGGGTACAATTCTCAGGACCCTCCTGCAGCACCTCCAGTCAGTATGCAGACTGCTGATAGGCTCTCTCACCAGGAGGTAGTCGGCGCTATGCTGGGTAGTGATGCCTTGTTACATCTCGAGGAGGGGGATTACGTCACCTACCGTCATACATATTTGATGCCTCCATTGACGGGAGTTCGCACCCCGATGACGAGGTCTGCTGGTACGTTATCTTCGAGCCAGGCCCGGGCTCGGGCTGCAGACGCCCCTTCCACCAGCAGGGCTGGTACATCTAGAGGTGGGGGTAGACCGATTCCCCCGATTCCTCCGACTCTTGCTCATCCTGGGTGGCCGGATATGCCGACTGAGCTGATGGGGTGGCAGTATGGAACCACCTCTCCGACTCCGATCCCGTTAGAGCCTCCGATGCCCGGTGATCGATACGCCATTGATCCCGACTCACCACTGGTATGCTCCACTGTTTTTCATTTATCATTCAATCATTTTGACATTCCTTTATTCACTGATGATTATGAGCTCCTATTTGCAGCCACCGCGAGAGTACGTGGAGGAGGTGGTCGGATTGGTGGCCTCACTCGAGGGCATGGTCCTACGGAGGGAGGCACAGTTGTCTATCGCGGGCATTCAGGTACCCTTTTGTTTTCTGGCATTTATCATACTTCTGATGATATGCTGATTTCTACTGCATTAATAGGCTACTTGTGTAGAGCACATCTGACACACATCCCATTTGTACACTGTGTTTACATGCACTCATTTCATGCAGTTTTTGCTTGTATCTGCATCTGATGTACATATTTGGACTGATGCATTTGAATTGAACTCTTTATTTTCAGATGCCCCTGATGTACGCTCAGCCGCATGCCAGGCCACCTGGGCCTCCTTGGGGAGTTGGGCCATCTGAGCCTTTTCACGGAGCTGGGTCATCCAGGCCTTTTCACGGAGCCGGGCCATCCCAGCCTTTCCACGGAACGGGGCCATCCAGGCCTTTCAGAGGAGCTCGAGGAGGGTCCTCCCGCAGACGCAGGGCACATGTTGTAGAGGCGGAGCCTAATGAGGAGGAGGAGGAGGAGGAGGAGGCCACAGACCGTCAGTCAGAGACATCTGCTGAGGAGGGGGACTTCAGTCTTGGTTCCGGGAGTGGAGGCGAGACTGAGGGGGATCCTGAGGACGACAGCTCCGACCCGGATGATGATGGTGATGCAGAGGTTGTCTCGCAGAAGAGGACGAGGAGGGCCTCTTATTCCCGCTCCTGAGAGCACAGACGCGCCTGTTTCCCTGTTTTATTTATCTTTTTGCTAGTAGTTGTAGCACATTTGTACATTATCAGGCAGTTTATTTTCTGTAAAACTTGCCTTAGTCTGTAAAATGTTGTAACAAGCGAGGCATGATGGGATGAAACAGCTTTTGAAAAAGGTATTGTATTTTAAACACTTAGCATCATATCGCATCATTTTGCACCAAAATGAGATTGAATGGAAGCGTGTGTTGTGCATTTTGTCCAGTCAGGTAGTGAACCGACGCAACAACTTAACTTTCTAAAATATAACAAAACCTCAGGAAGTTTACAATCCAATAAGTAAAATACAACAGCGTTGACAACGCAAATAAACAAGATTTAAACAAAGATTGCTTAAACAGAGAGCAATGACTCAAAAACACAAAACACGACAGCTCGACAAACAATTCGATAAGCAAAACGACAACTCGATAATCAAAACAACAACTCGATAAACAAAACTCAACAACACAAAGTGTACTTCGGACGATCTGGGTACCGGAACGTATTCGAAACAGAGGGAAATGAAGGCCTTCGACTCTCCCATTGCATGGAAATGCTCGAAACTTTCCCCCGGAGGGTAAAACAGGGCCAAGGAGATACACTGGAACATGGCTGGGCACCTTAGGGAGCCGGCCGACCAGTTTTATGAAGAGGGAGAGAATGGCCGGCTAGTTTTGAAAAAGAGAATGGCCGGCCAGCCAGAAAAGGTGGCCGGCCGGCCACTTACCCCTACAGCCGCCCAATTTTTGACACGTGTCCTCCTGAATAGTGTTTTTCTCTCTTTAAAAGCCCTAGCTCCATGGTTCATTCAAATCACCTCAGTTTTGCATCAGAAATGGAGGCGTTTCTTGCTGAAAACCTCACAGCTTGGATCGCTTCTCTAGATGGTTCTGAAAAGCTGAACTTCCGGGGTTTCGGCTTGAATGCACTGTTCACACTGAGTCGTACTCCGTTGCACCTTCCTTTCCTCCATGCTGCGGCGAGGTTTTGGAACCCGGTGACGCACGTCTTTAGCTTCGGCGGGCAAGAGGTATGTCCGACTTTTGAAGACTTTCAAGTTTTGATGGAATCTGAAGGCCAAGAAGAGATCTTGCCCCAGATTCGCTTCAGTCATGCCCAGGCTTTGGGGCGGATGTGCGGACTCACCGCGCATGATGTTCGATCTCTGACCTGTAATGGGGGGCTGGACATCCTTGGTTTGATCCATCGCTTTTCTGACGCCGGTGACCGCAGCAACCATTATTGGCAAGGTTTCCGGCAACAAGCCCTTTGCTTGTGCTTGTTGTCCCATTTTCTGCTTTCCTCGGGCTTCGGCGCAGCTAGCATTCGTCTGATCGAAGTTACCCAAGGCTTGAGGGAAGGAAAGAGTTGCATTGCCATGACCCTGGCCGAGACTTTGATGGGCTTGGATACTTTTCATCGCCGGGAGACGACTAGGTTTGCCGGGAGTCCACTGCTGCTGCAGGTAGTGTTTCCTATCCCATCTTACATATGTATTTGCTCACATCACTCGGCCCTCAGGCTCGATTTTTCTCACAAAACCCTTGCCTTACTTTTCTCTCATTGTGCACCTCTCTATTCTTTATTCTCTCATTTTTCATCCCTCCCCAGGTGTGGTTAATGGACAAATTACAGGTCGTGGACTCTTGTCCAGCCTACTTGGCTCGAGGCTATTTCTTTCGGCAGCGCCTAGTCAATGCCCTTGATGAAAGGTGGTGGTTTGACTGGATGTGCAATTTGTCTGCAGATCGCATTGCTTGGCGTTGTCCTTGGCTCAATCTCCTGGCAATGAGCTATAGCATGTCCCGGCTGATCGGAATCCAGTTGATTGGTCTAACCCACTGTGTATTCTACTTTCCATTCCGGTTCCTGCGCCAGTTCGGTCATGATCAGATTTGCCCACCAGAGGGGATTGAGTATCCAGCTGCTTTCCTGGTCCGAGGTGCACAGCTTGCTCGATATGCCACAGCATGGAGGACTAGAGAGCTCCTGGCTCCTGCCCCCACCTTCAGTTGCACTTTGTCTGACGAGTGCTTGGATTGGCTCAACGAGGAGGCACAGGTTGGGCCTAGCTTGGCGTCAGATGCTTCGACCAGCTCTGGGAGGGGGGCGCAGGGATGCTTAACTTGACTATGCCCCAGATTTATTGCTTTATTAGTACTTTCAAGTTTTCTTTATGAATGTAATGAAAAGCAACCTCGATTGTATGCAAGAGCAGGAGAACTCTGTTTTGAAATCAATGAAATTGAAGGTTGTGGTACTGAAAATTTTCCGCTTTTGTCCAAAAATGGTCTAAGTTGTAAAAAGGTTAATTTGAACAAAATCAACTTTTACTAAAACTTTTCAAAACCATTTTCGATATGGATCAAAAACCGGACACGCCTAAGATCTGTCACTGAGATGCACAACCCCAGATCCTTGCAACTGGAAAGTTGCCCCTAGTTTGAAGAGTACCGCGGCATTGCATGGCAACGGAAAGTTGCCCCTAGTCTGAATAGCACT
Organism: Camellia sinensis; assembly: GCF_055761805.1. Classification (NCBI taxonomy): domain Eukaryota; kingdom Viridiplantae; phylum Streptophyta; class Magnoliopsida; order Ericales; family Theaceae; genus Camellia; species Camellia sinensis. The sequence continues at coordinate 119,968,942 of NC_138966.1, forward strand.
GTACCGGAGATCGCGATAAATGCTGATGGATAAAGATGACCGAGATGGTCAAAATGGACAAAGTTGATCGGGGAAGAGTTTATGGCTGACCTTCAAGGTGAAGTTGCCTACGTATCCCAAAGATGGGAATCAAGCCTTACGTAGTTCAGGTTTTGGTTCACTCGGGTATTTTCACTCTCCTTTTACGCTCTAACTTTTGCCAAGGCCGCCCTTTGTGGGTTTTCAACCTTGCGAGCTCAGTTTTTATATTTTCTATTTTTTGTGCTCTGACTTTTGCCTAGGTCGCCCTTTCGGGTTTTCGGCCTAGCGAGCCTCTCAAGGGTAATATTTCTTCAACTTGTCCATATTGATCGGTTGTGAGAACTCCAAGCCATCTAGATCCATCAGAACCACAGCTCCACCTGACCAGATAGCTTTGATGATATAGGGACCAGTCCAATTAGGTCTGAACTTGCCCCGTGGGTCGTGGATGGGAGCTCGGTTGTCCTTGAGCACCAGATCTCCTTCCTTTAGATTCCTAGACTTAACTTTCTTGTTGAAAGCCCGGGCAATTCTGCGCTGGTAGCTTTGAACATGGTACAGTGCTTTCAATCTTCTTTCATCAAAGAGCATGAGTTCCTCAAATCTGCTCTGCTGCCAGTCTGCTTCGGCTATTTGACACTCGGCCAATACTCGTAACGACGGAACCTCAATCTCGATGGGTAGAACGGCCTCCATCCCATAAACCAATGAATACGGAGTCGCCCCGGTAGAAGTTCTGATTGAAGTCCTGTAGCCCCACAGAGCGAATGGCAGCTTATCTGGCCAATCCCTGTAGGTTTCCACCATCTTCTGCAGTATGCGTTTGATATTCTTGTTGGCGGCCTCAACCGCTCCGTTGGTTTGCGGCCGGTATGTAGATGACTTATGAAAAGCCACGTTGTATTTCTCCAACAAGTTTATCACTTCCTTCTTAAAGTGGGAACCATTATCTGAAATTATCTCGTTTGGGACCCCATAGCGACAGATGATGTTGTTACTGATAAATTTTGCGACGTGTGACGCCTTCAACACCGCATAGGATTGGGCCTCGACCCACTTTGTGAAATAATCTATCGCAACCAGGATGAACTCATGCCCATTCGACCCCTTCGGAGTAACAGCCCCGATCATATTGATTCCCCAGACTGAAAATGGCCATGGCGAAGTCATGTTGTACAGCTTCGACGGCGGGATGTTCATGCGGTTTGCATGGATCTGACACTTGTGGCATCGCCGAACAAAACTAATACAATCCTCCTCCATGGTGGACTAGTAGTAACCCTGTCTGAGGATCTTCCGTGCCAACATTACCCCGTTCATGTGTGCACCACATTCTCCTCCATGGATGGCCTCCATCAGGCACTTCGATTCTTCAGCTTCTACACACAGCTTGTGCATTCCCAGATGGCCTCTCTTATACAGCTTACCTCCATAGATGATGAACTGAACGGCCATTCTTCTGATTGCCCTTTTATCCTTGGCATTTACCCCTGGCGGGTATACTTCCTTTTCCAAGAAATTCCAAATATCATAATACCATGGGTTTTCGTCCTAAACCTCATCTATGGCGGCAATCGACTCGTAGGCTGGCGCAAATTTCTGGTTAATGATGACTGGACGCATCCGGATTCCAAACGGGATGTCTATCATAGAAGATAGAGTTGCCAAAGAATCTGCGAACCTGTTGTTCTCTCTTGGAAGATGAACGAAGTTTAGCTTTTCAAACCGAAGGATTAGCAAATCCAAGGTCTGGTGGTACATCATCATCTTTTCTTCCTTGACTTTTCAGTCTCCGTTTGCTTGAGATACAACCAGGTTTGAATCCCCAATGACGTCCAACCGTCTTGCCCTTAGTTCCAGGGCCGCTTCTAAGCCGGCAATGCACGCCTCATATTCAGCTTCATTGTTCGAGACTTTGAATCGGAGTTTGAAGGCCAGAGGGATACAGGAATTGTCGGGTGCTATCAGCAACACTCCTATCCCATACCCGTATTGATTTGACGCTCCGTCAAAGTACATCGTCCAATATTCGTCGTCGATATGCAAAATGGCTTCATCTGGGAATGAATACTCGACTGCTTCACCTCCTTCCGCTGGGTGGTCGGCCAAGAACTCTGCCACTGCTCTTCCCTTAACTGACTTGCGCGTCACATATTTCAGATCGAATTCGGAGAGCAACAGCAGCCAACGAGCTAGCCTACCCGCAAGTGCTGGTTTCTCGAAAAGGTATTTGATGGGATCTAGTCGTGAAACCAACATTACGGAGTGAGCTAACAAGTAGTGCCGCAGCTTCCTGGTAGCCCATACCAAGGCTAAGCAAGCTTTTTCAAGCGGAGTGTAGCGAGTCTCATAGTCCAACATCTTCTTGTTCAGATAGTAGATGGCCCGCTCCACCTTATCCTTCGATTCTTGTGCGAGCATGCAGCCCATTGTAGTCTCAGTTACCGAAAGGTACAATATCAACGGCTTCCCTGGTTTTGGCGGTGACAACACGGGTGGGTTCTGCAAATATTCTTTGATCTGTTCGAAAGCTACTTGGCATCGGCCGTCCCATTGGAACTTCTTTCCTTTCTTCAGTAGACCAAAAAGTGGTTCACAAGTCAAGGTTAGTTTTGAGATAAACCGTCTTATGAATTGCACTTTACCCAGAAAGCCTCGCACCTCCTTTTCAGTCCTTGGTGGTGGCATTTCTAAGATGGCCTTAATCTTTGAAGGGTCGACCTCGATGCCCCTTTGTGTAATCAGAAACCCCAGCATTTTCCCTACTGTGACACCGAAAGTACATTTCTAAGGATTTAGCCGCAACCGAAATTCTCTGATCCTTTGAAAAAACTTTTGCAAGGCGGTGTAGTGGCCCTCTCTTTCCTTGGACTTGACAATCATGTCGTCCACGTACACCTCAACCTCTTTGTGGATCATGTCGTGCAATATGGTGGTCGCGGCCCGTTGATAAGTAGCTCCGGCGTTCTTCAACCCAAATGGCATTACCCTGTAGCAGTATGTTCCCCACGGGGTGGTGAATGCAGTCTTTTCTCTGTCTTCTGGTGCCATCACTATCTAATTGTACCCTGAGAAGCAATCCATGAATGAGAGCAAAGCATGCCCTGCTGTGAAATCCACAAACTCATCGATATGCGGTAAGGGAAAGTCGTCCTTCGGACTAGCTCTGTTCAAATCCCTGAAATCCACGCATACCCGGATCCTGCCATCTTTCTTTGGCACTGGAACTATGTTGGCCAACCAAGTCGGGTATTCAGATACCTGCAGGAAGCCTGCGTCAATCTGCTTGGTGACCTCTTCTTTAATCTTGAGAGCCCAGTCGGGGCGGATCCTTCTGAGTTTTTGCTTGACAGGTCGGGCCTCGGGGTCAAGGGGGATCCGATGCTGTACAATCTCAGGATCGATCCCAGGCATGTCTTCGTAGGACCACGCGAAAACATCTTTGAAATCTTTTAGTAAAGCGACTAAGCGCTCGCGTTCCTCCGAAGACAGCGTGGACCCGATCTAGACCAGCCGTGGGTCCTCCTTAGTACCAATGTTCACGGTAATGATTTCATCAGTTAAGGGTTTGACAAATCTCTCCTGCTCCTGCTCAATCAAACATTGTAAAACCAGAGGAACTTCGTCCTCGTCGTTTTTATCAAAATTTTGAAAGTCTGAATTTATGCAATAAATTAAGGGCACAGAAAAGTACTCAGAAACCGCAGTCACCTGATTCTCATTAAGCTCATCCAAATCGTCCGAAATCTCGGTTAATTAGACTCAAATGAAAAAGAGAAAGACGACCTGGACATAATTGTGGTATCTGGGTTATGACCCCCAGGATTACTAGACTCAGACTCAGTTGAGCTGGACCCTGATTCCGACTCACAAGACTCAGTGGAATCAGATTCCGGCTCACTACCTGACCCAGTGCTGCTGGACAAAAATCCCTCTTCGTATTGCCAAGTGAGAGAGGGTGCGATAGATGCATCCAAGATAGTCGCTGGAAGGCTCGCAGCCGTTTCATCTCCAATCATGGAAACCGAGGAGTTATCCCCCAAGCACATTTGGTCGATCAAAGGATCTGAGAGTAGACTCGCTAGCGCTACCCCCATCTCATGTTCAACATCCTCAGACTGCACTGCCTTGCTCTGTTCAACCTCAGCTGGTGGGTCTGTCTGCACTTCGGCAACGTCATCCCCGGGTAGTTGCAAGTCGAAGAAGATTTCGAAACCAGGCACGCACTTCCTCTCTGCGTTCAGCCATGGTTCTGGGAAGCCGCAAAATGGAAAATCTTCCCCCTCTCGGACGAAGCGTCCGTTCAGGGTACCCCAGATGGGCCTATGCATTAATTCGAAAGGCTTCCCAACCTGCTTAGCTCTGGCTCTTCCGGCTATTTCCTTTCCTTTCCTCACCCAGTCCTCTTTGGTGGGCAGATAACCCAGTCCAAAGGTGTGAGGGTTGTGTGGCACTTCGGCCAACGCTGAGACGCCCTTCCGGCCGCTCCTTCCCAATCCCATTCCGGGGATGTGTTATAGCTTGTTCATGAGGTAGACGGATTGAGCACTGACGTACATCCCCTCATTCATAGCCATGATATTTTGTACCACTCGAGCCTCAGCCAAAGTGAACCCGGATAAGAACACATCCTCAGTGCCGTGCTCGATCTCCAAAACAGTCGTGGACACTTCCGGCGGCGGATGGATGGATGAGTTCCCAAAAACAATTGCTACCCCCTTCCCGTGAGGGTACTTCAGCATCTGATGTAGAGTGGAAGAGACTGCCTTGACCTGGTGCAACTACGGTCGCCCCAAAAGTAAGTTAAAGGTTGCGGGAACATCCAAGACATGGAATTCGATGTTGTGTTGTCCTGGACCAACCTGGGTCTGGATCTTGACAGTCCCCATCACTTCCCTGCTAGTGTTGTCGTGTGCTCTGATCACTTGAGTGGTCGGTATGAAGTCCGCGGGCTTCAACCCGATTGCATACGTTGTTCTGGCTGGGTAGACATTAATAGCGGACCCGGTATCAACAAGTACCACCGGTATCCACTTGTCTCTACATTCCACAAAAATGTAGAGGGGTTTGTTGTGATTTATGCCCTCAGGCGGTCACTACAACAAAAATAGTCTTTAGAGACGAAAATTAATGACGAAATATTTTTTTTGTCACAAAATATGTATCGTTTAATGACGAAAATCGTATTTCGTCTCCAAATGTATTATTTTTAGAGACAAAAATAAAATTTCGTCACCAATCTAAATCATAATAAAAAAAAATAGGTGACGAAATTATATTTCGTCATTATTTATATTTTTTTTGTCACCAAATATTTTCTCGCTAATATTTTCGGAGGGCGCCAAAATTAATAGACTTTTGGTGACGAAAAAATTTGTCACAAATTATAAAATTATTAATGACAAATATATTTTTGTCACCAATAATTTGGTGATATTTTAATATCATTTAGTGACAAAACTATTTTTGTGGCCAATATTTTTATTTTTGGTGAAGAAATAATTTTGTCACCAAAATATAATTTGGTCACTAAATATTTTAGGGGGAAATAAAAATGTTTTGTTACAATCGGTTCCTCTTCTCAATCACACACAATCATTTCTCGGTTCAAACCTATTTCTCACACACACACACACACACACACACACACACACACACACACACAGACGTTATACTACCGGTAGTTCCTTGTCTGAAAAGGTCAATGCCGGGGAACCTCCTCCCGGGAAGACCAGCCCAACCAGCTGCTCTGGTGTAGTATCGATGGAGAGTTTGGACTTGTCCATAGCAGTTAAAACAGCTTCCCTATGTACCCGCGAAGCCATAAGCAGTCCCCAGATGGAGATGTTTGCTTGTATCTTCTTTAACTGTCTCAGCACAGCTTCCTCCTCAATCTGCTTCTCTTTTTGCCTCTCGGCTTCTCTATCTTTCCTGGATGCCTCGGGTTGGTCTAGGTGCGGGGGCTTGAAGTACCGTCCGCTTGTCGTCATGTGGTCCACCTCATCGAGGTACCAAGTGTCATCCGGTTGATTATTTCCCCAATCTTCGTCGGTGTGGGCAAGAAATAAGTCATCGTCTTCCCACCACATTCCGTTGGCAGCCAACAGACACCTGTCTGGCTTCGGTTCAGTTGTACTCGCAGTACTCTCTGTCCACATGCTCGTAGCATTCTCTATCTTTGTGCACATAGCACTCTCAGTCCCCTCAGGGCCCTTAGCTTTCCTAATTCTCTCGGCATCCTCAAACCTTTCTCGTTCCAGCTGCATCAGTACAGCTGGTTGCTCAACAATTCCCGTATCCATAATGCCCAAGTCTCGAGCGGAATTCTTAGCACCGGCGCTCTCCGGCGATATAACTTGACTTCCGGCCCTTCCGGCCACAGCTGATACTCCTGCCCCTGCCGGGCCCTGTTCTGGTTGGGATTCCCCCACTACATCTGGTTGATCCTCGAGCCATCCAGTGGCCTCCGCCGATTCCTCATAGTCGAACCAGTTGATTGCTGCATCCCCTGATTCTTGATCATCGAAAAATTGCAGGTTGGCAAAGTCCTCTTCTACGGCTGTCAGATCATCTGCCCCTAGCCCAGATCCATCCCCCCGGATCATGCACCGCTCTCCTGTCTCTGGCAATTCTATACCCAGCCCAAACTGGCTTGTTGATAGGATGTACTTGCTTGGATCATAGGCTGCCCTGGCAAAACCCTGTTCAATCCCAGACTCGACAATCTCACTCTCTCCTGAAGTCTGCCCTTCCCCATCTTCGATGGCCACCACCGTTGGCTCTGGTTGGGTTGTGAAGATGTCCAACATGCACAAAAAGTCAGTGCAGTCGGGGAGGAACACCTCCGGCTTGGGTAGGTGGGATGGGGTGATATAGATACTAGGATCGTAAGATGCGACCCCAGTTTGGATAAAATTGATTCTGTTGGGAGGGGGAGCTTGGTTATGTGGTGGGAGAGGGTTGGTTGTGACATTGGGTTTGTCGGGAGGCGCGATCACCTGCTTGTCAATAAGATCCTGGATCTCATGACGCAATCTGAAACAACGGTCGGTGTCGTGACCGTGTTGTTTGTGATACGCACAATATTTTGATGGGTCATGAGAGGGAGGGAGTGGATTCGGTAGTGGCTTCGGCTCCAGGGGTTTCAAATGTTTTTCCTGATCAACACCCTTAGAGCTTTGGACAGGGGCATGTATAGTGGAGTGAAGGTTCTTTGGCCTCGAGGTTGGAATCTGGTGGTTTGTGTATTGCTTCTGGATGCGTCGGAGAAAGGTGTGGCCGCCATGGGCCTTGGAAGGGGAGGGGGAATGGTGGTGACCATGCTCACCTCTGTACCTCTTGCAGTCGCAGCGCCACTTGGGCCCGCATTGTTGTTCCGGTTGAATGTTCTCCGGGGTTGCTCCCGGTCTTGGTCAATCAGACCTTGTTTCATGGCATCCTCAATTTGCACCCCCATCTCGTGTAAATCTGAGAAAGTGGGGAAGGGAATTACAATCATTCTCTGCATCAGCTTTGGTTGGAGATTGCGCACAATCATCCGGATTTGATCTTTATCGGTGGGCCTCAAGGTCATCATCGACGCCTTTGCCTTCCACCGGGTTACAAAATCAGAAAAGGCTTCCTTGGGCTCCTGCCTTGTCGTCTCGAGATCACGAGTTGTGACCTCGATTTGAGTATTATAGGAGTACTGCGCAACGAAGGCCTCGGCCATCTCATCCCAGTTCCTTTTTACTTCATCTTCTAGCTTTGCATACCAGGTGGGAGCAACACCTGACAGGGTCCGGCCAAACAGTGAGAGTTTCTGAGGTCGGGTCAGGCCCATTGGTCGCAGGATGTCTGAAAATAGCCGCAGATGGACCATGGGGTCCCCGGACCCGTCAAAGCGGTCGATTTGCGGCATTTTGAACCTATCGGGCAATGTCACGGCCACGTCGGTATATCCATCTTCGATATCCGGGATAGCCTTTACCCCTTGTGATTTCTTGAAGAGCTTCTCCAACTTGCTCAATTTCAGAGCTGTGTGGTCAATCTCAAACTCAAAGGGAGAGTCCGGGTGATTGGGTGTATGGGCCTTGGACAGTTGTGGCGGAAGCGGGGGCGGAGCTGGCCCCGTTGGGAGGTTCGTGTCCTCTTGTAGGTTCTGAATATTTGGCATGGTGTTCTGAGTGTTTGGCGGAGCATTTTGGGCAGCAGGTGTCTGCTCAGGTAATGGAGCCCCTGGTGGAGGAGGGACTTGATGTGAAGCAGACACTGTATTCTGTTGTTGCATTCTGGTAATCAGCTCAGCCTGCTGGGTCATAATCTCAGCCTGTTGCTTAGCGAGTTCATCTCGGCGAACGACATCCTGCTGCATGGCCCGCATGGTTTCTTGCATTTGGCGCACCATCTCCTCAATTCCTGTTGGTGCTGCCATACTGTTTTGATTTATCTGAACTACCGGCAGATCTATCTCTACAGCAACAATGGGGATCTCAATCCGACTGTTCACTAGTGGGGGAAACCACTGTTCTGGTGATCTCTGTTCAGATACACTGTGCTTTCTCTGCCTTCTTCTGATAACAAGGGGTAGATAATGGAACACTGGCTGTCCGTCAATTAGATTCTCAGATCGATTGAGTCGGCGACCTCGTATCCAAAGTGCTTGGGGGGTATCTGCTGGGTTTGAAGCAATTGTGCTAGAACTGCCCCTAGACAAAAGATAAATAAAGCAATAAGGAAATAAATAAACAGATAAACGGATAGCATAACAGCTTAAAATAAATGCATGACACACAGCCGGGCATAACAACACACAGTCAATAAGTTGAATACACACTGTCCTCAAACACTGATTATTATCCCTGTATCACTGTCCCATAAAACTGAATCTGATACCCGCAGATAACTGATTCTCAAATACTGGCTGATGCCCGCAGGCCTGATAACCATAATACTGAACTGATGCCCGCAGGCTTGATGCCCAAACTCATATACTGAACTGATGCCCGCAGGCCTGATACCGACAATACTGAACTGATGCCCGCAGGCCTGATGCCCAAACTCATATACTGATACATGCATTCCTGTAGAGACGCACTCTAAAGCACATAACAGATAAGTGAGAGCCAAAACACCCCTATGTTGGGGTAGGGTTTCCCTGTCCTATTTTGTCAGGAGCTAGGGTTTCACTATGCACGCAGCGGTTTCAAATAACCTATAAACGGGTAAGCAACCTGTCCTAGTTTGGAATGGTCACTATGGATCCGAATATGCACTAGGTCGAATGGTCAAAGAGGGTGCCCTGGTAAAACCGGGGTTTGTGTTCCCATACTGGCAGAGCCCACAACCGGTCAGCCTTATGGTCATGCCTTGACAAGACAAGCCTCCGGCAAACCGTTCAGGAATAGCAGATGGCAAACACGGTGTCCTAGGCGCACCAATGCAAATGCAATGCAAAGAGACACACAAGTGTAGTAAAAAACAGATATCAAGAGTTCGAGTCAAGTTCTCTAAATCCCCAGCAGAGTCGCCAGAAACTGTAGACGTCCCCGAACGCCCCGGGAGGAACGAGCTCCGTTCCGTTCATATTGGGGTCACTACAGCTCAGGACTCTTAAATTGTCACGGTTCTAAATCTGAACCAAAGAGTCCAAATCTGGCAAATCGTTTTGAGAAAACAGATTTTTTTGAAAGAAGTGCCAAACATGGATTGCTTTGCCAGATACAGAGTCGCCTCCTAAATATTTTATTTTTGGGGAAATTTAGGAAACCTTGACTCGGTGCCAAAGGCCACGTGTCCGTCATCACCAAAGTTGCCTCGGCTCGGGAACTTGGGTACGATTGGGGAAGGTCACTTCGTGAGCACCCCCGCTCGCCCGGTCAGAGACCGGCCTCTACTAACCATGATATCTATTTTTGAAAACATTGTATGTTCTTATTCTGGTTATTAGCCTAGGTTACTATGTGATGCGCAGAGCATACAAGTATAGACTGGATCGCCCGAATTGGAAGAAAACATTTCATGTTTTGTTTTTGAAAGATGGTTTGCTACTCGTAAGTAGGCTTAAAATGCAGATTTTGCCACTCGCAGGTGGGCTTTAGAAATGATGGTTTTGCCACTATCTGGTGGGCTTAAAACAAACATTTGATGATTTATTCCAATCCAAGTAACCCAACCTTCACCCACAGGCATTCAGGCAGTTATATCACATAAGCATATAGCCTCATGGTAAGCATGCTATTCATGGCAGTCACTCACACGCATGCAAGGGTGCTAAAGCATAAAACTCACCGAGTACTCCAAGCCAAAATAAAAACTCGTTAGAAATTATGCATGAATCCTAAGTATACAGAAATGCCTAATGCAACACATGCAAGATGCAACTATAGCAGGCTCGGCTATTCTAAATATGGCATATGGAATGCTACAGCTAACATGTATTCAACTTGGAAATTGAAATACAAATGCAGTTAGTATGATGCGCCGAGCCCGGTGCATGCAAAACAGATGAATGATGCAAACATGCTGTCATACTGTATGCTAATTGAAATATGCCTTAATCTAACCATCATAAGAAGATAAATAAAAGGGAAGAAAGACGTGGGGTTGGAAGATATACATCACACTCACCCACACTTATTACAATTATGCCCTCGCACGGAGGGTCCGAATAAATAGTATAGTCCCGAATAAAAGAATATTACAGTCCAAATAATACAGTCCAAATAATATACAAATTCCTAATTAATTAATCAAATTAACTAAGAAAGCTGTAAAACTGGCGTGCAAGCCAGGGACTGCCTTGCTTCTGATGAATGATGTATGTTTGGGCTGCCTTGCGCGGAAATCCACTGGGATGCCCCAATTAGCCTCTGTTTTGTGATTTTTCTTGGAAAGCGCGCCAAACTCTGGAAGTTTGTTGATTCTTCATTTGCTGCAACAGAGAGCAGGAAAGGGGCATAGCAATGTATTTTCACAAATAAATGCATGCCTCGATCCTCGTGCCACCAATCACGCATATCGATGCATGATGGCCGATGAATCAAAATGTGCAACTCAATATAGAATGAATGCACGTGAAAGTAAAACTGAAACCTAACTCCATCATGGATAATCCGGAGTGTCGGTGACTGAGGAATTTGAGACACATTTCGTCACTCGGAGTACGAAATGCACCTCGTTTCCCGTGCCCGGGCTAACTCCTATCCCGAACACGATGCAATATGCATGACATGCATGAAATGCAACTAAGATACAATCCTAACATACACAATGTCATGGAATGGCACACAGGCTACACGAGGTAATACACAACCGAGCATGCACAATGCTATGGATGAAATGGCATACGCAATGCAATGATGGGCTTACACCAACATGAGAGAGCCTCAGCCACACTCACACAGGAGGCCATCAGATGAAAACAAGACAACTCGAAATGCGTGCACGCGTGCACGCAAACCGAGGACTGACCCTCAGGCACTGAAATGCCACTCTAATGAGACATGGCAAAGGCATGGAATATGACATGCAAACATGCAGCAATCAGTAGCAAAATAAAGGGGAAAACATCCCTAAAATAAGGCGAAATGACATCCGATGCATGGAATCTCTCCCGAAACATGAATTTTAGCGCATGAAATGGCCTATAGCTATGTAATGCATGCATAATTGATACATGGAATGAAAAGACAGAAGCAAGGCCGCCTCAAAATAAGCATTTTTATAGTTCAAAGCATGGCCAAAAAGCAAACACAAATAGGTCAAAAATAGCATGCAAAAATGGCCGTATATGTGAGATAATGAAGCAGCTCACAGATGCTGACCCCAAACAGATTAGGGCCTTCTACAATATTGGAGAGGGGCCAAAAATATGATCTTTTAAAGGTTATGGAAAACCACAAAAACCAGCACAAGTATAGCTAAACTCTCATGCAAGAAATGGGCCAAAAGATGGCCAAAGCACAAAGTATATAAAACATCTATCAAACAGCCAAATACCCTTAATGAAACATGAAGAATGGACCAAAATAAGACTATTTTCAGTTCTGTAAAATGGCCAAAAACAGAAGTACAATAGGCTGCCAAAACATGCAAGAAAAAGGGACCAAAGAGGGATATAACATGAAGTGGCATATGGAGGTCCCAAATCATGAAAGGCCCTTAATGAAACATGAAGAATGGGCCAAAATGAGACTATTTTCAGTGCTGTAAAAAGACCAAAAACAGAAGTACAATAGGCTGCCAAAACATGCAAGAAAAGGGGACCAAAGAGAGATATAACATGAAGTGGCATATGGAGGTCCCAAATCATGAAAGGCCCTTAATAAAACATGAATAATGGGCCAAAATGAGACTATTTTCAGTGCTGTAAAATGACCAAAAATCGAAGCATAGTAGGCTGCCAAAACATGCAAGAAAAGGGGACCAAAGAGGGATATAACATGAAGTGGCATATGGAGGTCCCAAACCATGAAAGACCCTTAATGAAACATGAATAATGGGCCAAAATAATACTATTTTCAGTTCTGTAAAAAGACCAAAAACAGAAGCACAATGGGCTGCCAAAGCATGCAAAAATAGGGTCCAAAAGAGAGATATAACATGAAGTGGCACATGGAGGTCCCAAACAGTGATGAGCCCTTCTTCAATGTTGAAGAGGGGCTCAAAATAAGCCTATTTACAGTTTACATCATGCTCCAAAACAGATCACATATAGGCCAAAAATATCATGCAAGAAAATGGCATTCAAGGAGGATATTGAAGCAAGTGTAATATGGGGGGCTCAAATAGGGTTAAGCCCTCAAGAAAAAGTGAAAAAGAGCTCAAAAGAAGGCCATTTTCAGTTAGGGACGGAACTCAAAACAGCAAGCAAGTATGGCTTATAAATGATACAAGAAATGGACCAAAAGGGGAGGAAATGAAACTCACCCTTGAAGACAAGTCTTTGGTTGCTTCTTGGCTTGAGAAGTGATGCCTCCTAGCTGCTGGAAAGCCCCTCAAGCTGCTGGAAATGGAGTAGTGGTGGTAGTGCTTGGTGGTGGTGAAGAAATGAGGTAGAACTTAGGAGTTTTCAAGGAAAATGAGAGAGATGGATGGAGATATGTATGTATATGCTTGAAGCAATTTTTCTAACCCCTAATACAAGAGATGGCAGCTGGTTATATGGACCAAAGAGAGGGACCAAAGGGAGGGAAAGAGTGGGGGAAAAAAGACCAAGTTCTCCCCCAACAGCTCCCCCAACAGCTGTCCCCCAACAGCTGTAAAGTGCACTTTGTGAGGATCATGACCGGCCAGCTTTTGGAGTTGCAGGTCGCCGGCCGGCTACCCCCCATGGCCGGCCGGCTAGGGGTCAAAAAGGTCAAGTTGATTTTCTGGCCGGCCACCACAAAAAGGTGTCCTCCCAGGTGCCCTCAACACAACCCTGTGGTTCAAAATTGGCAACTGTAAAACAGGAGAGAGAATGGGCCATTTTTAGGGGGGGTCAAAAGGGTCAGATGGAATTACTGGCCGGCCACCAACTTTTGCTGTCCTCCCATGTGTGTACAACACAAATATGTGGTTCAAAGTTCAAGAAAATGGCCCCAGGTTGTTCAACATTAGCTCGAAAATGAAGAAAAACGGGCGTCGGAGGGCGCCGGAGGAATAAAACTGGTTGCTGAAACAATTGTTGGCCTCCCACCCTTCTACAGCCTTCCTGGTGATAAAACAGAGGTACCTGCCAAAAATGAACGAAAACCGATGCAAAACAAAAGTTCGGGGGCCAAAACGCGCAGTTCGGGGCCCCGAAAACTGCCTGTTAAACACCGAAAGTGGCATTCGGCCACGAAGTGGGTCTCTCAGACCTCAGTGTCCCTCAAAAGGGAGCAAATAAGAAGTATGCCAAAAATCGGGGCAAACGGAGATGGTTAGGCGGTCCCGAACCGAGGCATACGGCCAACGGTCCTGAAAAACCGAAAACCGGGCTCCGAAATGGACAAAATGGCCTACAGCCACAAAATGTAGCCCACGGCCATTGAGAGATGGTCTACGGGACCTCTCCCTCCCCTCAGGAAAAGAAACAGAGAAAACCAAGTCTGGTTCGCAAACCGAGACAAGGTGCAGAAGAGGGTTCGGAAATCCGGAGGCAGGGCTCACGGCCGCGACTCTGAGACTTCTGAACGAGCACGATATGCAACGTCACCGAGCGCTCAATCGGTGATGTCTGAGTCTTAAGGTCGGTAAAAAATGGGGTGTCTACAGTTGCCCCTACATTCTTCAGCCCAAAAGGCATAACCTTATAGCAGTAGGTTCCTCTTGGCGTGAGGAATGCAGTTTTGTCTTGGTCCTCCGGATGCATGGTGATTTGATGGTAGCCTTTGTAAGCATCAAGGAAGCTTATACGCTGATGGCGTGCTGTCGCATCTACAAGTTGGTCAATTCTGGGTAGGGGAAAACAATCCTTGGGGCAAGCTTTGTTTAGGTCCGTGAAATCAACGCACACTCGCCACGTCCCATTTTTCTTCTTCACAACCACAGTATTAGAGAGCCATGTAGGGTAGGTTACTTCCCTGATTGCCCCAACGTCAAGCAACCTGTCTACCTCTTCAACAACGGCGGCATTGTGCTCTGTGGCTGACCGCCGGCTTTCCTGAATGATCGGCTTGCATTTAGGGTCAACATTCAAACGGTACTACGAAACAGACGGATCTATACCCGGCATCTCATATGGAGTCCATGCAAAAACATCAAGGTTGCTGAGCAGGAAGGAAATTAGCTGCTGTCTATCGGTTTGATTCAAGGAGGCGCCGACCATGAAGAACCTGTTTGGGTTTCTGTCGATTTCAACTCGATCTAGGGCTTCCATGGCCTTTTCACTTGGGAGCCGCCCAACATCGTCGAGGCTCTCCCAATCCGGCACCTCAATAGAATTTACTTACAACTCCTTTGGCATCTTTCTAGTAAGGAGATAGCATGCTTGTGCTGACTTTTGTGAGCCACGAATTTGCTCAATGCTGCGTTCTATCGGGAAGCGTAGCAACTGATGATAGGTGCTTGGCACGGCCTGCATAGTATGCAACCAAGTTCGCCCCATGATGAGATTGTACGACGATGGCATCTTGATGACCAAGAATTCCACATCCACTGTTCGGGAGCCCGCTCGAACGGGTAATGTGATTTTCCCCAACGGGTACTCTGGATTGGCGTTGAAGCCGAATAGTGGGTAAGGGGCCGGAGAGAGATCCGATTCGGAGAAGCCGAGTTTGGTGAATGTCTTGTAGTACATAACCTCCGATATGCTCCTCAGATCAATGAGTACGCGCTCAACTGTGAATCAGTTTACGCGTAACTCAATTACCAAGGGATCGATGTGGAGAAGTGTCACTCTGGCCAAATTTGAATCATCAAAAGCAATGCTCGCAGCTTCATGGGGCCATTTAGCCGGAGTGAGTAGATTTTGATGGTCGGGATTCGACTGAATCGTATGCACCGCGAATGACATTAGCAGGCTGTATATCTTGTGGATCACGCTGAGTGGAGGGAAATCCTGTCTTAAGGTTATTTATTTAGTTGAGTTGCCCTTTCGGACGTACTGTTGTAGCCTTCCATCTTGTACCAATTCGTCCAAGTGATCCTTCAATGCATAACAACTCTCAGTATCATGGCTATGGTCCTTGTGATACTCACACCGTCTATCCCGTCTTCTCGTGTCGGGAAGTCCCATCATTTTGGACATCCATTTGCAGAACAAAAGGTGTTAGACTTTGGTTATAACCACGCTGATCGGCTTTGTCAACTCCGTATATTTCTTGTCGACGCGCCTTGTGCGCCTGCTATCAACTTGCAGTTGCTCATTTGCTCGGTGGGAGCATTGGTCGCTTGATCGGTGGGAATCCCGTCTCTTGTCTCGTTTAGCCCGATGCTGTGGTTCAGGGCTCTGAGGTGGTACAGAATTTACTGGCTGAGCAATTTCAGAAAGGGCCGTCTTGTTGGCCACGTTTCCGGCTTTAACCCGCAAGGCGTCATCCTCCACTTTGCAGTATTCCTCAACTTTCTTCATCAACGACCAGACTGTTTTGGGGGGTCTTCTAGTCAAGGAACTGAGGAGAGCACTGTCAGGATGCAAACCCATTTTGAAGGCGGTGATGGCCATGGAGTCGTTGCAAGCGTCATCAACAAGATTAAAGCACTCCCAATATCACGCCAAATATGCTCTTAGTGTTTCTCCTGGCTGGATCTGCATTGCCTAGAGAGAGTCGGCTTGTTTCGGTTGGACCTCGTTGGTGATGAATCTGGCCCTGAAGGATTTCTGTAATTGATGGAAGCTTTTGATCGAAGGTGGCTCTAGTTTATAATACCACCTGACAGCCAATGGTCCCAAACTGTTGGGAAATATTCGACACATGAGGGCCTCGTCGTCTGTATGCAATGTCATGGCTTGCTTGCAGTGACGGATGTGATCTGTGGGGTCTGATTTTCCATCATAGAGAGTGAATGACGGAGCTTTGAACTTTTTGGGCAGAACTGCCCTTGCGATCCGTCGCACAAAGGGATCATGCTGGTCTTCCTTATCTGAACTGTTTCTTCTGTGCTTATGCCTTATACATGGACTCTCTTTAGAGGAACTAGAAGTTTCGGGTCGTTCCTTCTTCTTGGGCTCCGGGGATAATGAGTCAGAGTCGCTATCAGTGTCTTGTTGTCGGGCTCGAGGTCCTCGACCACCTAGCCTCAGAGGTCGTTTCGAATCTTGGCGTACAGCTTGTTTGGACTTCGCCACTTCTAAGGCCAAATCCTAATGCAGACGTTCGTTCTCAGCGATCATGTTTTCCAACCTCTGTTTGTTTTGCTTTGCTTGTTCGATGATCGCTTGCATTGCCTCATGCTCCGAAGTCGAGGGTGAGGCAAAGTTCAAAGCGCGTCTTGCGGGGATAGTCTCCGGTCCAAGCATGTTTGTTGGGGTGAGGTCGTCTCTCTATGTGGTTTTGTCAGTGACTATCGGAGGGTCCTCCGTTACGCCCACCATGGATATATTTGAGTATTCCCACAGACGGCACCAATTATGGAGAAGTGGTTTAGAAATACTCTTCGGATGCTGGGGGACGCTCATGATCGTCAAATATACACCTGAAAAGAAATGAACACTCTGGTCGGGGGTGCCGGAATTAGCACTCCGACGGACAAGTCAGTCTCTACTCTCTCTGGATTACTTGTAGTTTAAGTTAAGCATACTAGTTCTTACATATCTCTTTTTGTCTGATGTTCCTCTATTTATATCTTTTCTCTCTTTGGCCTCGGGGTTGGGCCCACTGTCGATTCGCTGTATAACTATTTATTCGGCTTCTTTAACTACAAACCGTTTTCCGCTCGGCCCCTTACTCAGCCGGCTGTTTGGGCTGAATAGAGCTGAATACGATGCACAATTTGACTCTCCTAGTCCATCTGTTCGGCTTATTTACGTCTCCTAATATTCGGCCTCCACAATAGGGATAAAAAAAATACCTGATGCAAGAAAGATTCATACTGGTTTGGTCCACAAATTAGTTTGCTTTACATTTTTGGTCCAACTAACTAAATAAAGATTCATACTGATTTGGTCCACAAATTTAGTCCTCCATTGGTGGGAATATGCCTAAGAATCAATAATCCATTATTGAATGATTAAGACACCACTTAAATGCAAGTGTTATGTCCAGAACAATCATTTTCCCTTAACAACAAACTTAAATACAAGTCTTATGTCCAGAACAATCATTTTCCCTTAACAACAAACTTAAATGCAAGTCTTATGTCCAGAACAATCATTTTCCCTTAACAACAAACTTAAATGCAAGTCTTATGTCCTATCGTATCATTTTCACATTGCACTACCACATTGATTTAGTATCTTATTGGAAATTTATTCAACTACTATGAGTAACAGATAAATATCATATACTTTACACCAATTTGTGGAAGATAATCTCATGATTAAATACAGATGATGGATATGAAATCATTTAACAATGGATGGCTTAGTATATGCTAGTGTTAGGTGCTACACAATTAGCAACCAAATTCTACAATTTTGGATTCCAGTGGAGGCTTAGCTAATTTTTTAAACCTATCAGTCCTTAACTTGGCTATTAACTGCAGCCAACTCCTTAGCAGTCAAGAGAGAGAAAGGACAGGGGAGAGAGAGAATGAAAGTCGGCGTCCCACAACACATTTTAATATCTCCATTGGAACACCCATACACACTACTACATGAACAAACCCTTAACATACAAAATTGGACTTCACTTTTTGTCATATAATACACTTTAACAAACATTTTTAACATCTCCACTAGCCTTCTTAGTTAATATTGAAGAATGCATTATCAGAAGAATGCATTGTGATTAAAAAAAAAATTAAAAAATAAACATGGAGCTGAAACAGAAATATTTGTAATATAAATTATCAGAGAAAAAAGAATTCAGATGTAAATTTCATAAGAGTCTACCACATAGGACCAAAATCAATCCTCTATAGAACACTAAAGTAAAACAGAGGAGTCATAAAATCAACATCTCCATCAATCAATATAACTCAAATCTTCTGAATATTTTATAGGTATATATATATACATATATAACACTCAAATTCCAGATTCTACATGAACATGGATCTCAAAATAGCAAAATTTGATTAACACAAAAAACAATTGAACAGTACTAATTTCACATTAAAAAGAAAAGAAAAGAAAAGAAAATTTAGAAATTAACAAACTCAAATCCATCTAAAACAATTCCACAACCTTGAGCAATTAGATTCAATTTTCAAAATCCAATTCACAAAAACCTTAATCAAATTCACCGAAACACATTTATAATAACAGCAACTTGTGGACTCGCCTTTTTCTGTGCCCCGCTCTTCGGAAAGGGTTAGAAAAGAAGGCCTCACAGTTCAGACTCTTGCGGTTCTGAATCTAGTCTCACAAGTGCAATGTGAAATTGATAAACACCAAAGAGTCCAAATCTGGAAAATCGTTTTGGAAAATCGATTTTAAATCAAATAATGCCAAAATTGGACTGCTTTGCTAGATACAGAGTCGCCACCTAAATATTTTATTTTTGGGAAATTTAGGAAACCCTAACTCGTGCCGAAGGCCACGTGTCAATCATCACCAAAGTTGCCTCGGCTCGGGAACTTGGGTACGAGAGGGGAAGGTCTTGAAATGAGCACCCCCGCTCGCCCGATCAAAGATTGGCCTCTACTAATCATGATATGATGTTTTATAAACATTATGTGTTCTTATTCCAGTTATTAGACTAACTTTACGGTGTGACGCACACAAGCAAGTATAGACTAAATCGCAAGAATTAGAACAATTCAACTCGTGTTTGTTTGCAAAAATGGTTTGAATTTGCCACCCTCAAGTGGGCTTAAAAGCGCGGATTTGCCACCAAACATAGTGGGCTTAAAATAGGGTTTTGCCACTTCACAAAGTGGGCTTAAAAGTCACATTCGTTAAATTGTTCCAATTCAAACAACAAAGCCTTCATCCACAGGCATTCATGCAGTTTAACAAGTAAGCACATAGCCTCATAACGAGCATGCAAAACATGGCAATATGGGAATCACACTCATGCAAGTATGCTAAAGCATAAAACTCACCGAGTACTTCGAGCCAAAACAAAAACTAGTTAGAAAAATGCATGATCCTAATTATGTAAGATGACTAATGCAACACATGCAATGATATAACCAAATAGGCTCAGCTACCAAATCATGGTATTTGCAATACTTTGATAGCATGCTTTGAAACACGTATTCAAAGAAGTGTATTGAAATTGCAATGCAGTTTGAATGATGCACCGAGTCTCGGTGCATGCAAGGCAAATGAATAGATGCAAACATGCTAGCATAAGGTATGCTAATTAAAAATGTCTCTAATCAAACCATCAAAAGCAGATAAGTAAAAGGGAGAAAGACCCGGGGTTGGAAGACATGCACACACACACGCACACTTATTACAACATTGCACCCTCACGAAGGAGGGTCCGAATGAATAAGCTAACTAGCTATGCTAATTAAGCTAAGCTATTACAACACAATGAAACTAATTAACTATTCTAAGCTAATTAAATATTACAAAATGAATTAATTAGCTAAACACTTTAACTAAATAATTACAAAGCAAGTAAATTAGCTACCACTAATTAACTAAATAAAGCAGTCAAATGGTCTTGAAGGGCGAGGGACACATGCATGCTTGGTTGTTTTCCTCCCGAAAATCCACCACCTTGCCATTGCAGCCTCTGTTTACACATGCTTGAACACCAACAGTGCTGCCAACTTCCAGAACACTTCTGCTCCAACTCAGGAACACACTTGTGCAAAATTTCATTTCTGGCCGGTCGACTACCAATGCTGGCTGTCAGATACCAGTGGTGGCTGGTTGGCTACTACCGGTGGCCGGTCAGCCACTACCGGTGGCCAGTTGGCCACCCCTTCCCTGAACTTCCCTTTTTTTGCTACAATAGAGAGCAAACAGAGGCAAAGCAGTGTATTCTTATGGAGTGTATGTATTGTTACTCTCCTTATCATTACACAAGCTCAAAGGAGTGTAACTTTTGGTCCTCAAACCATCAACCAAGCATTTTCAATGCATGATGGCTAAGGAACCAAGTTTGTACAAGCTTAATGAGTGAAAAATAAGACTCAACAAAGCTACAACCCTATCATGTATGATCAAGGTGATGGTGACCAAGAAAAGTGGCACGTTTCATCACTTTGAGTATGAAACGTCCCAGTTTCCTCGTGTTCGAATTAAAGTCCGATCCAAACACATATAATGCAACACAAAAGATGTTATCTTGCCTCTTTTACTTATTCATTTTTTGTTTACTCATTTTAGATTACCAATCCATTCTTTAATTGATTAGTCCAAAAGGTGAGTGTCCTCTAATGGAAAGAGGGCTTAAACCACAAGTGCCTTGAGCATGAAAAAGACCTCATGCCGTTGATAATGAACTCCCGAAGGAATTAAACCATTAAGGATGCATGTCTCCATTTCACACTTAAGCCACAAAGGGGTTCAAAGCCACTTTCCAAATAAATGAAAGAGTGAAGAATGGAAGGAGATTACAAAGATTTCAGTGCTGAAATGGAGTGCAAAATGACACTAAAATATGCAAGCAACTCATGCAATTCATATTTAAAAGCCTAAAACATTAAGCTAGTGAAGGAAATTGCTCTATAACCATGCAATATAAGACTCAAAGGACTAAACCAGCCCCAAACAGAGCTAAAACAAGTCAAAATAGTAGCAAAAATATGCTGAGATTAAGGTACAAAATGCTAGAAAAACATGCTCACATGTTAAGCTATCTAGGCATGCAAACAAGACACAAGAAGGGGAGGCTACCCCCTCTAATTTTGGAATTCAAACCAAGGTTTTTGCCACTGAAATAACTCTGAATTTCAGTGGTTTAAAGGCCCTAAAATTTTAGTTTGAATATGCTAAAAGATGGTGCAAAAATAGAACAATTAAGCAACAAGAAGGGTGGATCACCCCTTAGCACAAAATAGCCTCAAACCATCATGTTAAGCCTAAAAAAACAGAGTTTTTTGTAGTTGAAAACTAGCTCAAAAACAATCCAAAAGGATGGAAAAATAAATAGTCTAAGCAAGTACACTAAGCAAGTGAACTACTTCTTGAAGCTCAAGCACAAAACAACCTCAAATTCCAGCTCAAACCTTCTTCAAGAACTCAAACTAGATTCCAAAGAACCTCAGCTCAAAGGTAAGAGTGTTTGGTTAAGGCTTGCCGTGCAAAGGTGTAGAGAAACAAGACTTTAAGGCACAAAACAAGAAGAGAGAGAGAGAGAGAGAGAGAGAGAGAGAGAGAAATTTGATCCCAATTTTCTAACCCCTCCAAATGGGGGAGAGCATCCCCTATATATAGAAAACCAATGTTGAAGCTTGAAATCATCCTACCATACACGTGTATGGAGATACACTTCAGTGAACAACAACTGGCAAACAAATATCTGAAAAAGGAGAAAAATGGCCGTCGGCCACCACAGGTGGCCAACCGGCCATCAATGTAGTCGACCGGCCAACAACATAGCTGTAGACACCCCATTTTTGACCGTCTTCAAGACTTGGATGTCACCGTTTGAACACTTGGTGATCATCCATGTTTGTGTTCGTCTTGAGTTCCCGGAGGTCTCGGCCACGCGACCTGCCTCCGGATCTCTCGACTCGACTGTTTTGTGCTTGGTTTTGCACCAAACACTTGTGTTTTGCCCTTGAGGGGTAGGGAATGGCTTGTTGGCCATCCCCACACTCCACCGGCCATGGCTTGAGGCCACCGGCTCTGTTTTGTTACCATCGGCCAAATGTTTGGCCAACCGGCACTCTAGATGGTCGACCAGCCATATATTTTGGTCAAATTGTATTTTTGGCTGGCCGACCACTGTTCATCTGCTTTCTCAGATATTTTTGTGCCAGCTGTGATAGCTGGCACCCACCTTGGTCCTCTCCATACACGTGTATGGAGGGATCTCTCTCTTGACTAGCTTACTTGAGAAGCTTTGCAAGAGTGAGCTCTATAAGAAGGAGCCTCTTCTCCCTCTATTAGGGTTGACGAAAAAAGCTCCAGAGCTCTGAGTTTTAGGGTTAGGGTTTACATATACTCTATCTCTATATCTCTTCCTCCTTTTGGTGTATTAGTGTGTGTTTGTTCTTACTATTGCACACAAACACCTACCATTACACCTTTCCTTAGTTACTGAGGCATTAGAGGGTTGATCTTGAACTTTTTAAGCTAGTTTTGATCCAAGAAGAGGTATGGTCTTGTGATCTTGGAAGTGTTCTTCAAGGGAATCTTTGGCCAGCCGACCATCCGTAGTGCCGACCGACCAAAGATGGATGGCCGAGAGCTTAACAAATGGTCGATGACCATCCTACCACGGCCGGTAAGGTTTCTACTTGGTCGGTGATGATCTACAGTGTCCATGGAGCATTCCTGGGGAATTTTGTAATGATCAGAGAAGGAAAACAGTGTGGACAGAGGCAACTTGTGCATGGCAGTGGACTTCTGAGCGGAGCCGAGCACGCATTGCATTGGGCCCTCTTCGCGAGGCTGTTTGCCATTTTATTAGATTAGTTAATTTGCTTAACTAGTTTAATTGGTCTGTAATATTTAATTAGCTTGTAGGTTAGTTAAATCTGTATTATTCTTTCGGTCCCTCCGAGCGAGGGCAAATTTGTAATAAGTGTGGGTGCGTGTGTGCATGTTTTCCAACCCCCACTTCTTTCTCCCTTTTACTTACCTGCTTTGATGGTTAGTATTAGGGCATATTCAATTTAGCATACCTTATGCTATGCATGCGTGCATCATTCATCAATATTGCATGTATCGGGCTCGGCGCATCATGCTAACTGCATAAGTATTTCAAATCTAACTTGAATGTGTGCATCAAATGGTTGCATTTCACATGCCATCCTAGGATTAGCCGAGCCTATCCTAATTGCATTCTGTATGTGTTGCATTAGGCACTTAACATGGACTTGGATCATACATTGATTGCTAACGAGTTCTTTGTTTTGGCTTGGAGTACACTGTAAGTATTTTGTGCTTTAGCATCTCGCATGAGTGTGAATGTTAACATGACAACATGCTGACCATGTGGCTAGATGCTTATGTGATATGAATTGCCTGAGTGCCTGTCGGTGAAGGTTGGATTGCTTGAGTTGGAACAACTCATCAAAATCCGTGTTTTAGCCTACTCGCGAGTAGCAAATTTCAAAACATTTTCCAAACAAACGGATATGCGATGCTTTGTTCCAAATTAGGCGATCTAGCCTATACTTGTTTTGCTGTGCGCATCACATAGTAATTCTAGCTAATTAACCGGAATAAGAACACGTAACGTTTTCAAAATTAGATATCATGGTTAGTAGAGGCTGATCTTTGGATCGGACGAGCGGGGGTGCTCATAGCTGACCTTCCCCAATCGTACCCAAGTTCCCGAGCCGAGGCAACTTTGGTGATGACGGACACGTGGCCTTTGGCACCGAGTCAGGGTTTTCTAAATTTTCCAAAATAAAATATTTAGGTGGCGACTCTGTATCTGGCAAAGCAGTCCATGTTTGGCACTTCTTTTCTAAAAATCTGTTTTTCTCAAAACGATTTGCCGGATTTGGACTCTTTGGCTCAGACTAAGAACCGTGACAATTTAAGAGTCCTGAACTGTAGTGAACCCAATATGAACAGAACGGGACTCATCCTCCCGGGGCGTTTGGGGACGTCTACAGTTTCTGGCGACTCTACTGGGGATTTTGGAGAGCTTGACTCGAATTCATGATATCTTGTTTTGACTACACTTATGTGTTTCTTTGCATTGCATGTGCATTGGTGCGCCTAGGACACCGTATTTGCCATCTGCCATTCCTGAACGGTTTGCTGGAGGCTTGTCTTGTCAAGGCATGACCATAAGGCTGACCGGTTGCGGGCTCTGCCAGTATGGGAACACAAACCCCGATTTTTACCGGGGCACCCTTTTTGACCATTCGACCTGGTGCATATCGAAATCCGTAGTGACCATTCCAAACTAGGACAGGTTGCTTACCCGATTATAGGTTGTTTGAAATCGCTACGTGCATAGTGAAACCCTAGCTCCTAACAAAATAGGACAGGGAAACCCTACCCTAACATAGGGGTGTTTTGGCTCTCACCTATATGTTATGTGCTTTTAGAGTGTATCTCTACAAGAACGCGCATACCAGTTTGCAAGTTTGAGTACTAGGCCTGAGGGCATCAGTATCAGAATTTGAGAATCGGTCATATCTGCGGGTATCAGACTCAGTTTTGGGACAGTGATTTCGGTGGACAGTGATCAGTAGTAGAGTACAGTTTTTCAGCTACGCCTGTGTCTGTTTTGTTTGGGCTGAAATGCTGCTTGTTTTCCCTTTCAGTTCAGAGATTTAGGTTTAGAGATTTGGTGTTCTCCTTCACTGAGGCAAGGCAGACGTCTGATCCGTCAATTGCCGGTTTCATAATCTCCATTTAAGTTCAACGGACTTATGACGACCCAAAGTTCAGAGGAAATTGTGGTTATGGCAGCCGCGTTAGACCAAGGGATCATCTTGCAGGATGAGACCAATGTTGATGTACCGCACCTGCCCAGGTCGCCTGCTGCACACCCGATCTGGACCCCCCAGTTGTATCAGGCTCGTGAGCCTACCACGTTTGAGTTAATGGGAATGATCGGTGACCTCCAGAGATCCATGGCCGATCTGGCCTATGGAATGTCGGCTTCGCCACCAGCCACATCATATGCCAGGAATTTTGTACCACAAGAGCCCCCGCTACTGGGGCAGATTGTGATCGAGCTCAGCCAACCAGAGGTTGCCTCCAGCTACAACAACGACGTGTCAACAACAACCGGGTTTCGCTCTGATGTAGTAACCTAAACCCTTGATCAGGCTGAGGCTAGAGGTAAGAATAAAGTGAGAACAGATGTTGATCCTGTTGAGCAACTGCTGTGGGCAGTCGAGGCTTTGAAAGCCGGGGGGATGAATAAGCAGCAAGTGTTCGCAGTCATGACTAAAGCTGTGGATGATGCTTTCCTCACTCCAACCGAAGGCAGTTAAAGCTAGGCAGAAAATCGGGATAGGCCCCGCCATGCCAAGACACTTCCTTTCATTCCCAACCCTGCACCAGGAAAAGATCAGAAAGTCAAGGCAGTGCCTGCCGACCCTTTTGCTAGTGCACCTAGCAAGAACCCTCAAACTTCGAAGTACCTGCCTCGAGGACGCAAAGTCTTTCATGTCCTCTACATGCCTTTGTCTAGGGCATTTCAAATTTTGGCTAAAGAGGGGCATCTTAAACCCCTCGAACCCCGACCTCTCCCAAAGAATCTCCCTCTCACATGATGCTACCTTGTACTGCGCGTACCACCAACAGTCCTGTCACAGCACTGATGGTTGTTTCCGCCTTCGTCATGAAGTACAAGATTTGATCGACAATGAGGTCATCCTCCCACCTACCTCAGCAAAGTCTGTTACCACTGAGCTGTTGGACTTCGAGGATACTGCAAGTATGTGATCAGGGGTTGGACCACCTGCGGGTGACGCCCGATGTATTTCAGATGTGGCGTTTGGCACACACTGTTGGGAGCATTTGCGAATGCAGTTTTGTAATTTCTGGCTTGGGTGTCGAGTCAGTTCTTGGTTTTCATTTTGGGTTTGTCTCATTGTCTCGAGTCAGTCTTCTTGCTTAAAGGGTCTATCTTACTGCGTTGAGTCAGTCCCATTGTATAGAATGTCAGGTGATTCTGGGGTTGTTTCCTTGAACACCCTTTTGTTTTGTAATTACCCTTTTGCTTTCTTTTGAGTCTGTCTCTGCCGTGGAGCCAGTTGGAACCAGGGAATCTTGAATGAAACAGCTGCGGCTATCATGTTTTCGTGCTTACTACTATTTTGAGCTAGTTGTGCCAGAGGATTTGAATGGAATAGCAGTACATTCCACATACTCTCTTGTGTCCTGAAAATCATTGCATTGACCTAAGTTCTTCAAAACCATTTTGGACACTGCGGTGAAAACAAAGGGGAAGGAATTCCCCAGGATTTGTAAAAATTTGATCAATTGAGAGAAAGAGGGGCATGCTATGCCCTTAATGAATGAAATCATGCTTGTCAACGTGAGCACTGAGAAGGACCCTGGCTTGATCCAGACTGGTTCCACACTATCTTCAACGCGAGCGATTTGTCGTTTCTTTAAAAACTTTCAAAAACAAAATGTTTTGCGCAGTCCTGTGAAGACCTGTGTGGAATCGCTCTTGAGATTGTGTAGCTTAGGATCGCTCTCAGCCTCAAGACTTGAGCCCTTGCTTTCAAACCTTGGACCTTGGGTTCAGACTGTTCAACGATCAACCGCGATGTAAGGTCCATGTAGCCAGATTTGAAGCAGCCCTCGAACAAGAGGCCCCAAAGTCAGATCAAGAAGATCAGACCTCATCAGAAGAAGCTCGCAGAGCTGAATCAGAAGCGCCCCTCGAACTACGGGCAAAAATGTCCTATGTACTCGAAAAGTTGAAGATGGGTCCTCCTGCAAATCAATACAACAGTCATTTTCCTGGATAGAGATGACTTCAGGATCTCAGAACCATTTGGCATGGACTTGTTACACTTTTACCCCCTGAGAGGCTCGCTGGGCCGAAAACTTAGAAGGGCGACCCAGGCAAAAGTTAGAGCCAAGAAAAGAATGCGAAAAAAAAAAGAAAAAAAAATGCAAAGAATGAAAAAAAAAAGAAAAAAATAAATGAAAAGAATTGAAAAGGGAAAGAGGAACAAAGCTTGCAAGGTTGAAAACCCGCAACGGGCGCCTTGGCAAAAGTTAGAGCCTAAAAAGTGAAGGTTAATACCCGAGTGTACCTTAACCAGAACTACGTAAGGCTTGATTCCCATGTTTGGGATACGTAGGCAACTTCATCCTGAAGTCCAGCCACGAACACTTTCGAAGTGACTGTGTCCATATATTGGTTTTGACCATCTTCGTCTTCTCCGTGTCCGAGAGTTCGATCGTGATTATCACTAATGAGGACTGTTTACAAAATGCTGCGGCGATATCCAGACAAGGGGCAACTTTCCGTTGCCATGAGTCGCCGTTCAAACCAGGGGCAACTTTCCGTTGCCCTGCAGCTCTTTTCAAGCAAGGGGCAATCTTCCATTGCCTCCGATCCGAGGTTGTGTATCTCGAGAGCAAGTTCCATGCTCGCTGAGCATTGACTGTTTGCAAAAATAGTTTTTGAGAATTTTTACTGAGGTTGACTATTTTCTCGAAAATTATTTCATTTTCCAAAACTGGACCATTTTCTTGGACCCAAAAAAGGAAATTTTTCATTGCTCATAGCCTGACTTGCATGATTTTCAAATAAAAAATCGCACAAGTATGTTAATCTAACTCTCATATTGGTCAAAATTGTTTTCGTAGAAACCAAAACAAAAAATGGTCAAAATGATGAACTATGGGCACGGTTGAGTCAGGCTTCCTGTTTTTCCCCCATCGCCAGCATACTTGCCAAGAAGATATAACTGAAGCTGTCATTCAAGGGCTAAAAGCTCTCTCAACCTGCGAGCAAAGAGGTATCGAACCAAGTGCGAAGCACGAATCAGAACGGATCAAGATACTCCATTCCCTTGTCTGGGGCATCGACCAAACGCCACCAGAAGAAATAGCCGCGAGCTAACCGTATCGAGTGTGAACCCACAACTTGTTATTCATCCATCAAACATCCCGGGGAGGGATAAAAAAAATGAGAGAATAAAGAATAGAGAGGTGTAAGTTGAGAGAAAAAGCGAGCCAAAGGGTTTTGAGAGAAAAATCGAGCCTGAGAGCCGAGTGATGTGAGAATCACACAAATGAGAAAGGTTGGGAAACAATTCCTAGAGAAATTGGCTCCTCGTGATCTGAGGTCCCCCGTCTTCGTTAACACGTCTGTATGTCGTGTCTTTGATTCTGTTTACCACAACCTTTGTTTTGAGTCTTTTCCGAGTGTGTCTCGTTGTGTTTAGGTTGTTTACCTTTTTTGTTTCCGTTGTTGAGTCGTTCTCGCTGTGTCTCATTGTAGGCTCACTACCCCGGTTTGAAAAACCCTTCTTCAATTTCAAAAATTAATCGTTTTGTGCTCAGAGTGCTGTGCCATTCTCTACATTTGTGCAAAAACATGATTTAGTTCTTTCATACAACTGCAGGGTCCAACCCCGATAAGTGTGAACAGAAAAACCTGGGCCTCTCTAAAGCTTTTGGGTTTCGGATTACATCTGAGTGTGCTTCAACTTCAGCTGATCCCACCTTTGTATTCAGTCTTTTCGGATTGGACTGTTTGTTCCGGATTCACTGTATGCAGATTAATCCCCAGCAGAGTACGAGCCGAGTATTCAAAATGAGCAGTGGTTTGTTTGAGTTGTTTTGCTGTTGGCCGGTCGGCCAAATATTTGGCTGGTAGACTTTTCTGATGGCTGGCGGACAGCCGGTGACCTCCTCTGATGGTCGGTGAGCCTCCTACAACCTTGTTTGGGTCAGATGTGTGGTTTGGGGCCTTCATTGCTCAAGACAGTGCGCAAGAAAGTGCATTTCCGAAGCTCAACCGGTCTCCGTTTTGACCTCAGACCGTGTCTTCTGCGCGTACCACTTGAATACGGGTGTGGTGTATCCTTTTTGTATCCTTTTGTCTCTTTCAAGATTCGAAAGTTGCCCTGCATGCGTTGCTTTACAATGCTTTGACGTGAACGCGTGTTGAGTTATACGTCATTGTGCTCGCATTGTATGCTTTTTCACAGTCTGGCAAGACCTTAAATACACCCGGTCTAGGAGACCTTAAATCCTCTGAAGGTGCAATTCCTTCGATATTTGTTATGCATCCCTCTCTTGCATTGTCATGCACACACCTTGTGCATTGCACACGTTATCATTTGTTGTTATGCATGTCTACACGCATTGTAACACGCACAATTTGCATCGTCATGCATTTTTCCCTCTCCGGTCTGGGAGACCTTAAATCCTTCGAAGGTGCGAAACCTTTGGCGTCTGCATTGTCATGCATGATCCTCGTCACGCGTTGATATACGCACCTTACATGCGTTGTTATGTTTCTTCCTCACATGCACTACCATGCATTTCAAGCGACGCGCGTCATCGCGTATTCAAGTTCACGTGCATTTCAAAAGCCGCGCGTCGTCGCGCATTCCAAGGTCATTTGCATTGTCATGCATCTCAAAAGCCGCGTGTTGTCGCGCATTTCAAAATCATGCATCATCATGCATTCGCATTCAAAAAAAAAAAAAACAAAAAAACAAAACACAAAAAAAAAACATGCATTATCATGCATTTTCCCTTCATCATGCATTCGCATTCAAAAGAAACAAAAACAAAAACAAAAACAAAAAAACACATGCATATGTCATTCACTGTAAATAGCATGCATTATTGTGCATTTTTCATGCATTTGTCATGCATCCACTATGTATAGTACATATGCCACGCATCATTGTAAATAATGCATATGTCATGCATAACATTGTAAATATTCAATTCCATTGCATATTTGTATATATTGCATTGTAGCCTGCATGCGTTCATTGCATCACCCCCATCTATGGTTCACGCCTTTCCATGTTGAGCTTGGTCTGGTATGTGCCCATATCTTTTCATGTCAAAGCACAGATCTGCATGTCTACGCGCCTATTCCACGCTAGTATGTTGGTTTGAGGGTTGCGGCACCGTTTTTGTGTTAGATGCGGTTTGTTTGTGTACATGCCTTTCCTAGGCAAGATTTGGTTTGGCCCGCGTGCCTTATCCACTATAAATACCATACCATCCATTGCATATTTGTATATATTGCATTGTAGCCTGCATGCGTTCATTGCATCACCCCCATCTATGGTTCGCGCCTTTCCATGTTGATCTTGGTCTGGTATGTGCCCATATCTTTTCACGTCGAAGCACAGTTCTGCATGTGTACGCGCCTATTCCACGCTGGTATGATGGTTTGAGGGTGACGGCACCGTATCTGTGTTAGACGCGGTTTGTATGTGCCCATGCCTTTCTTAGGCAAGATTTGGTTTGGCTGTATGCCATATCCGTTGTATATATTACATTGTAGTGTAATTTTTGCATCTAGCATTAGGATCATGTTCTTTCGTTAGTGGGACATTTCCCCACTTATGTCATTCCACCCAATTACTTGTTCTTGTGTCCGTCTACATCACTCATAGTTCTGCATGTGTACGCGCCTATTCCACTGCTGGTATTGTGGTTTGAGGGTTGCGGCACCTTTTCTATGGTAGACGGACTTTGCATCTCCATCAATCTATTTGACATTTGTGTGGTTTTGAACCGCTCATGATTGGATCATGATTCAATTGCATTGCATATCATTTGCATTGTTTATACATAGTTTTGTATGTTTTGCATATTATTTGCATTGTTTTTACGTTTGTTTTGTAATTTTGCATATCATTTGCATTACATTAGATTCAATTGCATATCATCGCACTGTTTGTGCACCCTTTGCTCAAAGGAGACCTTAAATCCTACGTTCGCGTTGTCGCGCAGCTTTCGATTGCATTGTTATGCATGTTGCTAACGATATTGCACCTGTTGAGTTTTCTTTCTCTTTCAGACACGATATTGTATGTATGGTTCATTTGAAGCTAGTGCAACCAGACGAGCCGCACAGGTATTGTATCCTCCGAGTGAGACATATCGAGAATTGCATAATTCTCTTGCACCCTCTCTGCATTGTAGTGTAGCTTGGTTTGTGCTAGCTTTAAAATGTTGCATTGTATGTGCTTCGTTACAGCTTTCTTTGCAAAATCATAAGTTATGTTCGGCTTCTTGCATTGTCAGTTGCATTTCACCCCTACCTTCGGGCGCATATCTTTATTGTCTTGCATGCTTTGTCTAAGTCTTCGGCCTTGTCAAAAATGGGTCGTCTCTGGGCTTTGACACTCATTCCTGTCATTCTTATGACTTTTGAGTTCTGTCAAAGAGGGGCAACTGTAGACACCCCATTTTTGACTGTCCTCAAGACTTGGACGTCACCGTTTGAACACTCGGTGATCATCCATGTTTGTGTTTATCTTGAGTTCCCAGAGGTCTCGGCCACGCGCCCTGCCTCAGGATCTCTCGACTCGACTGTTTTGTGCTTGGTTTTGCACCAAACACTTGTGTTTTGCCCTTGAGGGGTAGGGAATGGCTTGTTGGCCATCCCCACACTCCACCGGCCATGGCTTGAGGCCACCGGCTGTGTTTTGTTACCATCGGCCAAATGTTTGGCCGATCGGCACTCTAGATGGTCGACCGGCCATATATTTTGGTGAAATTGCATTTTTGGCTGGCCGACCACTGTTTATCTGCTTTCTCAGATATTTTTGTGCCAGCTGTGATAACTAGCACCCACTTTGCTCCCCTCCATACACGTGTATGGAGGGATCTCCCTCTTGACTAGCTTACTTGAGAAGCTTTGCAAGAGTGAGCTCTATAAGAAGGAGCCTCTTCTCCCTCGATTAGGGTTGACAAAAAAAGCTCCAGAGCTCTGAGTTTTAGGGTTAGGGTTTACATATACTCTATCTCTATATCTCTTCCTCCTTTTGGTGTATTAGTGTGTGTTTGTTCTTACTATTGCACACAAACACCTACCATTATACCTTTCCTTAGTTGCTGAGGCATTAGAGGGTTGATCTTGAACTTTTTAAGTGAGTTTTGATCCAAGAAGAGGTCTGGTCTTGTGATCCTGGAAGTGTTATTCAAGGGAATCTTTGGCCGGCCGACCATCCTTAGTGCCGACCGACCAAAGATGGATGGCCGAGAGCTTAACAAATGGTCGATGACCATCCTACCATGGCCGGTAAGGTTTCTACTTGGTCGGTGATGATCTACAGTGTCCATGGAGCATTCCTGGGGAATTTTGCAATGATCAGAGAAGGAAAACAGTGTGGTCAGAGGCAACTTGTGCATGGTAGTGGACTTCTGAGCGGAGCCGAGCACGCATTGCATTGGGCCTTCTTCCCGAGGCTGTTTACCGTTTTATTAGATTAGTTAATTTGCTTAACTAGTTTAATTGGTCTGTAATATTTAATTAGCTTGTAGGTTAGTTAAATCTGTATTATTCTTTCGGTCCCTCCGAGCGAGGGCAAATTTGTAATAAGTGTGGGTGCGTGTGTGCATGTTTTCCAACCCCCATTTCTTTCTCCCTTTTGCTTACCTGCTTTGATGGTTAGTATTAGGGCATATTCAATTTAGCATACCTTATGCTATGCATGCGTGTATCATTCATTAGTATTGCATGCACCGAGCTCGGCGCATCATACTAACTGCATAAGTATTTCAAATCTAACTTGAATGTGTGCATCAAATGGTTGCATTTCACATGCCATCCTAGGATTAGCCGAGCCTATCCTAATTGCATTCTGTATGCATTGCATTAGGCACTTAACATGGACTTGGATCATTCATTAATTGCTAACGAGTTCTTTGTTTAGGCTTGGAGTACACTATAAGTATTTTGTGCTTTAGCATCTCGCATGAGTGTGAATGTTAACATGACAGCATGCTGACCATGTGGCTAGATGCTTATGTGATATGAACTGCCTGAGTGCCTGTGGGTGAAAGTTGGATTGCTTGAGTTGGAACAACTCATCAAAATCCGTGTTTTAGCCTACTCGCGAGTAGCAAATTTCAAAACATTTTCCAAACAAACGGATATGCGATGCTTTGTTCCAAATTAGGCGATCTAGTCTATACTTGTTTTGCTGTGCGCATCACATAGTAATTCTAGCTAATTAACCGGAATAAGAACACATAACGTTTTCAAAATTGGATATCATGGTTAGTAGAGGCCGATCTTCGGATCGGGCGAGCGGGGGTGCTCATAGCTGACCTTCCCCAATCGTACCCAAGTTCCTGAGCTGAGGCAACTTTGGTGATGACGGACACGTGGCCTTTGGTACCGAGTCAGGGTTTCCTAAATTTCCCAAAATAAAATATTTAGGTGGCGACTCTGTATCTGGCAAAGCAGTCCATGTTTGACACTTCTTTTCTAAAAATCTGTTTTTCTCAAAACGATTTGCCAGATTTGGACTCTTTGGCTCAGACTAAGAACCGTGACAATTTGAGAGTCCTGAACCGTAGTGAACCCAATATGAACAGAACGGGACTCATCCTCCCAGGGCGTTCGGGGACGTCTACAATAGCCGACCGTCCACCACTGATGGCCGATAGGCCCAAGTCATGGCTGATAGGCTATGGGGCTGGCCGACAGGCCACCCTCTCCTTCAAACTTGAAACAACAAGCTCTTGGTCTACAACCAAGCACAAAATAGATAAGGTTCGAAGGCTCAAAGACGTGGCGCTCGGTTAAGGTCTTCAGGCACTCAACACGAACACGAGCATACAAAATCATCGAGTGTTCAAACGACGACGTTTAAGTCTCGAGGACGGTCAAAAATGGGGTGCCTACAGTTGCCTCTCTTTGACAGAACTAGGAAGTCATGAAATGACGGGAGTGAATGTCAAAGCCTAGAGATGACCCATTTTTGACAAGGCCAAAGACTTGGACAAACAGATAAGCAAAATAGAGAACGGTTGTGTAGACACCCCATTTTTGGTCGTCCTCAAGACTTGGACGTCATCGTTTGAACACTCAATGATCATTTATGCTCATGTTCGTTAAAGGAGACAAGACAACGCTGCTCCTAGCTCAAATTCACAGCCATTGGACTCATCCTCTGTACTCTGTTCTGCCTCTGCAGGTAATTCAGTCTGTTCCTCTGTGGCTTTATCCTCTTGCAACTGTAGGTCGAAGAAAATCTCAAAGCCGGGCAAACGCCGCTTCTTAGAGTTCAACCATGGCTCAGGAAAGCCACAAAATGGGAAGTCCTCCCCCTCCCGAACAAAGCGGCTGTTCAGAGTTCCCTAAATTGGTCTATGCACAAGCTTATAGGGCTTCCCACTTTGCTTAGCTTTGGCTCTTCCTGCCATTTTCTTCCCTTTTCTGACCCAATCCTCTTTGGTAGGCGTGTAACCTAGACCAAAGGTATGTGGGTTATGTGGCACTTCGGCCAATGCCGCAATGCCCTTCTGACCGCTCCTTCCTAATCCCATCTCGGGTAGGTGTTGTAGCTTGTTCATGAGGTAGATTGATTGAGCACTAACGTACAACCCTTTATTGATAGCCAGGATATCCTGCACCACTCAGGTCTCAGCCAAGGTAAAACCAGACGAGAAAACATCTTCATCGCCATGTACAATCTCCAATACCAGTGTAGTGCCCTCCAGCGGAGGCTGTATAGAAGAATTCCCAAAAACAATGGCTACCCCTTTTCCAAGAGGGTACTTTAGTATCTAATGCAAGGTGGAAGAAACAGCTTTTACTTGGTGCAGCCAGGGTCTCCCAAGTAGCAAGTTAAAGGTAGCTTGAACATCCAGGATGTGAAACTCAATGTCCTGTTGTGCCGGGCCAACCTATGTTCTGATCTGAACTGTTCCCATCACCTCTCTACTCGTGTTGTCGTAAGCCCGGATCACCTGGGTCGTAGGTACAAAATCTGCTGGCTTCAGACCAATAGCATAGACCATACGCGATGGACACACATTGATTGCAGACCCAGTACCAACCAATACAACAGGCACCCACTTTTCTCTGCATTCAACTGAGATGTATAGCGGTTTGTTATGCTCAGAGCCTTCAGGCGGTAATTCCTTATCTGTGAAAGTCAAAGTCGGCGAAGTACCTCCCAGGAAGACCAGTCCCACCAACTGTTCTGGAGTTGTGTCGATAGATAGCTTGGCCTTATCTATTGTAGGCAATATAGCTTGCCGGTGTACGCGCGAAGCCATGAGCAACCCCCAGATAGATATGTCCGCTTGGATCTTCTTCAGCTGCTTTAGTGTAGCTTCGTCTTCTAATAGTTTCTCTCTCTGTTTCTTAGCTTCCTTATCCTTTTCGGATGCTTCTGGTTGGT
Organism: Camellia sinensis; assembly: GCF_055761805.1. Lineage (NCBI taxonomy): Eukaryota > Viridiplantae > Streptophyta > Magnoliopsida > Ericales > Theaceae > Camellia > Camellia sinensis. The sequence continues at coordinate 120,004,417 of NC_138966.1, forward strand.
CCAGGTGTGGGGGCTTAAAGTACCGCCCACTTCTAGTCATGCAATCCACTTATTCAGAATACCAAGTATCGTCTGGCATATTTTGTCCCCAATCTTCATCAGTATGGGCAAGATGCAAATCATCATCTTCCCACCATATTCCTCCAGCAATCGATAAGCAATTGTCCAGTTCCGTTGTAAGTATTCCCACATCAACATCACTGTTATTCCCCGTAGGGCCTTTGGCTGTTCCAGCTTCTTGACTATTCTCAACTCTTTTCTGTTCAAACCGCTTCAGCACGGCCTCCTGCTCTGTATCAGCTGTGCTAACACTACTCAATTCTTGAGCAAAATTCTTGGTACCGGTGCTCTCCGGCAACTTTCCCTTGTCATTGGCCGTTCCGGCCACTGTAGCAGTTCCTACTTCCGGTTGTTCCAGCTTAGGTTGAAGTCCCTCATCCACATCAGCTTCATCACTAAGCCACCCTGAATTATCTGCTGATCCGTTCATATCAATCCAGTCAATCTGTACACTCCCCAAATCTTGTTCATTGAAGAACTGCAGATTGCTAATGTCTTCCTCAAGGTCGGCTAAGTCATCTAGTCCTTGGTTTGGTCCGTCCTCCCGAACTACATTAACCTCCAGCCCTATTGGCAACTCCACCTCTAGTCTGGCATGATTGGTTGTCACAATGTAGCAGCAAGGGTTGTATTTTTCTTCTGCTAAGTCCACAGATCCCTGAGGTTCTGAACCGCCATTCCCATTCTTCACCAAGGTTACTTTGCCTTCCTCTTTCATAGTCACCACCACAAGTTTGGGTTGGGATATGGACGCGCTCATCATGTACAAGTCTGTACTTTCCGGGATGAACAGCACTGGCTTTGGTAGGTGAGAGGTGGTGATGTATATACTGGGGTCGTAAGGGATGGCCAGTGTTTGGATAAGGTTTACTTGTCGAGGTGGGGGGACCTGGTTATGTGGTGGGAGAGGGTTTGTAGTGACGCTAGGCTTTTGAGGAGGCGCTATCACTTTGTTGTCAATGAGATCTTGAATCTCATGACGCAATCTGAAGCATAGGTCGGTGTCATGACCATGCTGTTGGTGGAAGGCGTAGTACTTGGTTGGGTTATGTTTTGAGGGAAGAGGGTCGGGTAAAGGACGAGGCTCTAGTGGCTTCAGGTGCCCTTTTTTGATCAAGACCCTCGACGCTGCGGATAAGGACATGTATAGAGGGGCAAAGACCCTTTGGCCTCAGGGTTGGTGTGTTGCGGCTTGTGAAGTGGTTTCGAATATATCGGCAAAGGGATTGGCAGTTTTCGGTGTGGTGGTGACCATACCAACATCAGAAGGCCTTACAGCTGCACTATTACTCGTAGCTGGATTGGAACTATGGGTGAAAGACCTCTTAGGCTGCTCTTTCTCATGGTCTATCAGACCTTGCTTCATTGTATCCTCTATCTGCATCCCTATTTCATGGAGGTCAGCAAAAGTAGGTAGAGGTATGACTATCATTTTTTGTAGTAGTCTTGGTTGCAGATTACGGACAACCATTTTTATCTAGTCTTTTTCAGCTGGCCGGGTGGTCATCATGGAGGCCTTGGCCCTCCACCGAGTGACAAAATCGGAGAAACCCTCCTTCGGCTCTTGATAAGTTACTTCGAGATCACGAGTTGTGACCTCGATTTGAGTGTTATAGGAATATTCAGCAATAAAGGCCTCAACCATCTCTTTCTAGCTCCTCTTACAGAATCTTCCAGCTTAGTATACCAAATGGCCACAATACCCGACAAGGTCTAGCCGAAGAGGGATAACTTTTGCAGTCTAGATAGGCCCCGTGCTTTGGAAGTCCGGGATGGAATCAGATCCACAGGGATGTCCGCATTTTCCTAGACATTGGTTGTGGGAGTAGGAGCTCCAGGTACTGGAATATTTGCAGGAGGTGGATGGGATACAGAGGCTGTCGTCTGCTGCGGCTGTTGTTGCTGCAGCCTAGCGATCAACTCAGCCTGCTGGGCCGCAATTTTTGCTTGGCGAGCGGTGACTTCCGCTTGGTGGGCAGCATCTAGCTACATATTTTCAATAGCCTGTTGAAGTTGGCGTAACATTTCTTCCATGTTGCCTACGGGGTGTTGATCTATCAGAACTGGTGTGTACTCTCTTTTCGAGGTGAAAACAGAAAACTAGACTTTGCTAAATGAAGGTAACTGCCGAACCGTTGAGTTATGCTTGACTCTCTTCCGTCTTGTAACCGGGGGTAGCGAAGCAAACACTGGTTGTCCTCTTACAAGATCCTCAGATCGGTAAAGTAGCCTTACTCGAGTCCAGAGTGCTTGGGGTAAACTGCCTCGTCTGACGCAATTGTGAAATAGTACCTTGCAAAAAGAAAATAAAGCAAAAGAAACCAAAATCAGAAAATGCACAGCACCTCGGCTCAGACAGAAACAATACACAGTTGTAATCTTAAGCTAGATGACCGTACTCAAACGCTAATTTCTGCTGCAAATTTCTGCCTCAATACTGATACCCAGACTTGCAACTGATACATACATTTCTGCAGAGTTTCACTCTAAAAGCACGTATCAAGCAAGTGAGAGCGAAAACACCCCTATGATGTGGTAGGGTCAACCTGTCCTAATTTCGTCAAGAACTAGGGGTTCACTATGCAAACAAGCGGTTTCAAACAATCTTGCATTCGGGTGAGCAACCTGTCCTAGTTTGGAACAGTCTCTATGGCCTTTGATATGCAACTAGGTTAGTTGGTCAAAAAGGGAACCTCAACAAGACTACCTAATATACCTCTTGCACCTAACACCGAGAAGTGAAAGGAGGATCAAACGGTACAGTGGTAGTCTAGATCCAAGGCTTGTATTCCCATCGTGGCAGAGCCCGCAACCGGTTAGCCTTATGGCATGCTTTTCCAAGCGAGGCTCCGGCAAACCGCTCAGGAATAGCAGATGGAAAACATTGTGACTTAGGCGCACCTATGCAAATGTAATGCATAGAAACACATAAGTGTAGATAAAATAACATATCATGACTTTGAGTTAAGTTCTCTAAATCCCCTGCGGAGTCGCCATAAACTGTGGACTCACCTTTTTTTGCACCCCCGCCTTTCGGAAAAGGTTTGAAAAGAAGGCCTCACAGTTCGGACTCTCATGGTTTTGAATCTAGTCTCATAAGTGCAATGTGAAACTGATAAACACCAAAGAGTCCAAATCTGGCAAATTGTTTTGAAAAATCAATTTTAAATCAAATAATACTAAAATTGAACTGCTTTGCCAGATATAGAGCCACCACCTAAATATTTTATTTTTGAGAAATTTAGGAAACCCTGACTCGTGCCAAAGGCCATGTGTCCGTCATCACCAAAGTTGTCTCGGCTTGGAAACTTGGGTACGAGAGGGGAAGGTCCTGAAATGAGCACCCTTGCTCGTCCGATCAAAGATCGGCCTCTACAAATCATGATATGATGTTTTCTGTGTTCTTATTCCGGTTATTAGACTAGCTTTACTATGTGACGCACACAAGCAAGTATAGACTAAATCGCAAGAGTTGGAATAATTCAACTCATGTTTATTTGCGAAAATGGTTTGAATTTTCCACCCTCAAGTGGGCTTAAAAACACAGATTTGCCACCAAACATAGTGGGCTTAAAATAGGGTTTTGCCACTTCGCAAAGTGGGTTTAAAACTCACATTCGTTGAATTGTTCCAATTCAAACAACAAAGACTTCATCCACAGGCATTCATGCAAAGTAAGCACATAGCCTCATAGCGAGCATGCGAAACATGGCAATATGGCAATCACACTCATGCAAGTATGCTAAAGCATAAAACTAACCAAGTACTCCGAGCCAAAACAAAAACTAGTTAGAAAAATGCATGATCCTAATTATGTAAGATGACTAATGCAACACATGCAATGATATAACTAAATAGGCTCGGCTATCTAATCATGGTATTTGCAACACTTTGATAGCATGCTTTGAAACACGTATTCAAAGAAGTGCATTGAAATTAAAATGCAATTTAAATGATGCGCCGAGCCTCGGTGCATGCAAGACAAATGAGTGGATGAAAACATGCCAGCATAACGTATGCTAATTGAAAATGTCTCTAATCTAACCATCAAAAGCAGATAAGTAAAAGGGAGAAAGACGCGGGGTTGGAAGACACGCACACACACACGCACACTTATTACAACATTGCGCCCTCACGAAGGAGGGTCTGAATGAATAAGCTAACTAGCTACACTAATTAAGCTAAGCTATTACAACACAATGAAACTAATTAACTATTCCAAGCTAATTAAATATTACAAAATGAATTAATTAGCTAAACGCTTTAACTAAATAATTACAAAGCAAGTAAATTAGCTACCACCAATTAACTAAATAAAGCATTCAAATGGCCTCGAGGGGCGAGGGACGAATGCATGCTTGGTTGTTTTCCTCCCGAAAATCCACCACCTTGCCATTGCAGCCTCTGTTTACACATGCTTGAACACCAACAGTGCTACCAACTTCCAGAACACCTCTGCTCCAACTTAGGAACACACTTGTGCAAAATTTCATTTTTGGCCGGTCAACTACCAATGGTGGCTGTCGGATACCATTGGTGGCCAGTCAGCTACGATTGGTCATCCGTCAGCCACTACAGGTGGCCGGTCGGCCACCCCTTCCCTGAACTTCCCTTTTTTTGCTGCAACAGAGAGGAAATAGAGGCAAAATAGTGTATTCTCATGGAGTGTATGTACTGTTACTCTTCTTATCATTACGCAATCTCAAAGGAGTATAACATTTGGTCCTTAAACCATCAACCAAGCATTTTCAATGCATGATGGCTAAGGAACCAAGTTTGTACAAGCTTAATGAGTGCAAAATAAGACTCAACAAAGCTACAACCCTATCATGTATGATCAAGGGTGACGGTGAGCAAGAAAAGCGGCACGTTTCATCACTTTGAGTATGAAATGTCCCATTTTCCTCGTGTTCGAATTAACGTCTGATCCGAACACATGCAATGCAACCCAAAAGATGTTATCTTGCCTCTTTTACTTGTTCATTTTTTGTTACTCATTTTAGATTACTAATCCATTCTTTAATTGATTGGTCCAAAAGGTGAGTGTCCTCTAATGGAAAGAGAGCTTAAACCACAAGTGCCTTGAGCATGAAAGAGACCTCATGCCGTTGATAATGAACTCCCGAAGGAATTAAACCATTAAGCATGTATGTTTCCATTTCACACTTAAGCCACAAAGGGGTTCAAAGCCACTTTCAAAATAAATGAAAGAGTGAAGAATGGAGGGAGATTGTAGAGATTTCAGTGCTGAAATGGAGTGCAAAATGACACTAAAATATGCAAACAACTCATGCAATTCATATTTAAAAAAACATTAAGCTAATGAAGGAAATTGCTCTACGACCATGTAATATAAGACTCGAAGGACTAAACCAGCCCTAAATAGAGCTAAAACAAGTCAAAATAGTAGCCAAAATATGCTGAGATTAAGGTACAAAATGCTAGAAAAACATGCTCACATGTTAATCTATCTAGGCATGCAAACAAAACACAAGGAGGGTAGGCTATCCCCTCCAATTTTGGACTTCAAAACATGGTTTTTGCCACTGAAATAACTCTAAATTTTAGTGGTTTAAAGGCCCAAAAAGTTTAGTTTGAATATGCTAAAAGATGGTGCAAAAGTCTACACAATTAAGCAACAAGAGGAGTGGATCACCCCTTAGCACAAAATAGCCTCAAACCATAATGTTAAGCCTTAAAAAATAGAGTTTTTTGTAGTTGAAAACTAGCTCAAAAATAATACAAAAGGATGGCAAAATAAATAGTCAAAGCATGTACACTAAGCAAGTGAACTACCTCTCGACGCTCAAGCACAAAATAGCCTCAAATTCCAGCTCAAACCTCCTTCAAGAGCTTAAACTAGACTACAAAGAACCGCAGCTCAAATGTAAGAGTGTTTGGTTAAGGCTTGATGTGCAAAGCTGTAGAGAAACAAGACTTTAAGGCACAAGACAAGAAGAGAGAGAGAGAGAGGAAGAAATTTGATCCAAATTTTCTAACCTCTCCAAATGGGGGAGAGCATCCCCTATATATAGAAAACCAAGGTTGAAGCTTGAAATCATCCTACCATACACGTGTATGGAGATGCACTTCAGTGAACAACAGCTAGCACAGCTGGCAAACAAATATCTGAAAAAGGAGAAAAATGGTGGCCGACCACCACTGGTAACTGACCGGCCATCAATGTAGCCGACCGGCCAACAACATAGCCGACTGACCACCACTGATGGTCGACAGGCACAAGTCATGGCCGATACGCTATGGGGCTAGCCGACAGGCCACCCTCTCCTCCAGACTTGAAACAACAAGCTCTTGGTCCACAACTAAGCACAAAACAGATAAGGTTCGAAGGCTCAAAGACGAGGCACTCGGCCAAGATCTTCGGGCACTCAACACGAACACAAGCATACAAAATCATCGAATGTTCAAACGACGACGTCCAAGTCTCAAGGATGGTCGAAAATGGGGTGTCTACACAACCCAATCTTTGCCGACTAACATTTAAACTTCACATTACACAATCTGAGTCATACTTTATAGATACCCATAAATATGTACATATAAGCGTAGAGAGAGAGAGAGAGAGAGAGAGAGAGAAATTGGGAGAGAGGAAGAGAGAGAGAGAGATTAATACCGCCAGATATCTCAGACGACAATGGCGAGTGAAAGAGCGAGAGAGCAGAGCTATACAGGTCTGTGATGCGTGAGAGAAAGAGAAAGAACGATTAGTGTTTGAATTTTTCTAGAAGTAGGGCAAATATAAGGAAAATGGGTAAAAGGGTAAAATAAATATAAAAAATTGAAAAAAAAGGGAATAAATTGGTTATTTGCGACTGGTAATCAAATGGTCGCAATTATATAGTAGTAAAAGGTCACTTTTCTAGTAGTGTCATGTGTCGACCTACGCCAAACTTTTTGTTAAGTGCTTCCTCTAAGGCCCATTATTGAAGGTTTTCCTTAACACACCTTATCAACGACTTTTTGCTGGTCAAGCAAACAACATCATCTAGTCAGCACGTTGCATATCATGAACTTTACATCTCATGCTAACTAACTATGATGTCCATACCTTGTCAGTTCCTCTATCTTATTACCTGAACAAACACATGTTTCCATGCAAGATAAGGTCGCAAAACATCGGTTATCTAGGTGTCCCCAAAGTCATCTGACTATGCTCTTATATAAGTAGCTAAACCACCTAGCTAGGCATTTTTCAATCCCATATTAGCTACATGTTCTCTAAATTTTTCCTGAGACAACCCTTTGGTCATAGGGTCGGCCACCATCTCTTCTGAGGGTTTATAGTTGACTTTAATTTCACATCTCTCTACTATGTCCTGAATATAGTGGTAACTTACATCAATATGTTTTCCCTTAGAGCTATTTGCTCCACTTTTTTATTAATGAGATGGTGGATTGATTGTCACAAAACATATTGACTGGTCTGGCAGGTATACCTAATTGTAAACTATCAACAAATCGTTTTATCCAGACCGCATTACTCATGACTGTGCTACAAGCTATGTATTCAGCTTCCATGGTGTACTTTGCAACACAACTCTGTTTCTTACTTAACCAAGAAACTGTTGTTTTACCAAACAAGAACACATGACCACTAGTAGATTTTCTATCATCTACATCTCCTGCAAAATCTGTATCAGTGTATCCTTTTATGTCTAGATCACACAAACCAAAACATAACTTCAAATTTTTAATGCCTTTTAAATATATGAATATTCTTTTGACTGCTTGCCAATGTTCCTTACCTGGATTGGATTGAAACCTACTTACCAATCCGACTGCATGACAGATGTCAGGTCTTGTGCTTGTCATAGCATACATTAGACTGTCTACTGTCTGAGCATATGGGACATTTCTCATTTCCTCAATGTCAGACTTAGTTTAAGGACTCATACTTTTACTAAGACTTTGTCCCTTGCAAACAGGCGTGCTTAAGGAATTACAGTTATCCATATTAAATCTTTTGAGCACCTTGTCTAGATATTTCTCTTAATCTAGATATAATAATTTTGAATTTCTATCTCTTGAAATTCTAGTTCCTAGAACATAGGTTGCAAGACCCATGTCTTTCATTTCAAATCTAGATGCCAAAAAGTTTTGGTTTTAATAATCATATCTGGACAATTTCCTGCTAACAATATGTAATCCGTGTATAAGACAATATTGCTAACTTGTCATAATTTTTCCAGATATAAACATAGTGATCTAATGGACTCACAACATAGCCCATTTCTAAAATGGCTTAGTGGAATTTCAAGTACCATTGTCTTGAAGATTATTTAAGTCCATACATAGATTTCTTCAACTTGTAGACTTTATCCTCGTTGCCCTTGTTATGGAAACCATCAGGTTGTATCATATAAATTTCCTCTTTGAATTTTCCATTGAGAAAACCTGTTTTAACATCTAATTGATGCAATTTCAAATCCATCCTGGCTACTACCGCCATTAGAATCCTTATTGAGGAAAATTTTGTAACAGGAGAATATGTATCTACGAAGTCTATGCCAGGTTGTTGAGTGAATCCCTTGGCAACTAACCTGGCCTTGTATTTCTCCAAACTTCCATTTACTTTGAATTTATTTCTATGAACCCATTTGCAACCAATGGCTTTTCTTCCATTTGAGAGATCGGTTAATTCCCAAACATCATTTTCTTGATTGAGTCAAGTTCTTCATTCATTGCCTTAAGCCATTGTATAGTATCACTACTACTCATTGCTTTATTATAACTAGTAACATCATTTACTAAGTTATTAAGTTCTTCAACTTGAAAAACATAATGATCTTTCAAAAAAGTAGATGGACGCCTTGCTCTCTTACTCTCACTTATCTCAAGATTTGAAGCAGGTAACACAACATCATGTTGTTGTCATTTCCTCCCACTATTAGGTGGGTCTGGGAGAACTGGTGGTGCTGGTGACAAAAAAAAAAAAAAAAGAAAAAGAAAAAGAAAGGGAAGAATCCTGAGATACTTCGGAGAGCAATTGAATATGTTTAATAGGAGTAACAAGATCAGTGGATTCAAGAAAAATAACATCTCTACTTTCTATTAATCCACGTTCGGGATGGAAAAAATGATAACCACTCTCATTTTCAACATAACCAATAAACTTGCATTCCCAAGTTTTACTTTCCAATTTATCCCTTAAAGGTTTGGGAATAAGTACATGTGCTTTACATCCCCAAACTTTGAGATTTTGAACATTATGTTTAGTACCATACCAGCATTCGTAAGGAGTTAGAGGTTTGGCTTTTGTTTTGACTTTATTTAATATGTACGCAGTAGTGGACAAAGCTTCCCCCAAAAATGAATATGAAAATCAGCATGAGCCATCATAGACCTTGTTATTTCCATTAAAGTACGATTTCCTCTTTCTGCAACCCCATTTTGTTGTGGTGTGTATGGCATTGTAAACAAATGTTTGATGCCATTGTCCTGGCAGAAAGAATCCATAGCTTCATATTCGCCACCTCTATCATTATTCAAGTGTTTAATGGACCGACCAAGTTGCTTTTCTACCTCTAATTTATATTGCTTAAACTTGTTAATTGCCTCTGATTTGTGTTTAAGAATGTAGATATGTCCATATCTTGAATAATCATCAGTGAAAGTAAACAAGTATTCCATGCCTCGATGAGTTTTAGTTCTCAAAGGGCCACAAACATCCAAATGAATTATTTCGAGTAATTCCGATGATTTCCAATGTTTGACAAATGGCTTGCTAGTCATTTTGCCTTTGATACATGGTTCACATATATCAAAATCATCAGAATATACTTTAGGCAATAAACCACTTTTAAACATTCGAGACATTTTATTTTTATTAATGTGACCTAACCTTAAATGCCACAAATAAGAACTATTACTAGTAGAAACATGTAAATAATCAGAAATACATTGTAGACACCCCATTTTTGACCGTCCTCAAGACTTGGACGTCATCGTTTGAACACTCGATGATCATCCATGTTCGCGTTCGTCATGAATTCTCGGAGGTTTTAGTCGCGCGCCTTGCCTCAGGACTTCTTGACTTTGTTTGTTTTGTGCATGGTTGTGCACCAAACACTTGTGTTTTTGCTTATGACGGCAGGGAATGGCTTGTTGGCCATCCTCACACCTCACTGGCCTTGGCTTGAGGCCACCGGCCCTATTTTCTTGCTACCAGCCAAATATTTTGGTTGATCGGCAATGTTTTTGGTCGGTCAGCCATTTTTGTTGGTAAATCGGCCATATTTTCTAGCCGACCCCTTTCCATCTGCTTTTGACAGATATTTTATGCCAGCTGACAGCTGGCATCCACAATACACCCCCTCCATACACGTGTATGGAGGGATTTGCTCCCTTGTGTTAGCTTCTCCAAGAAGCTTAGGAATTGAATTCCTATAAAAGGAGGGCCTCCCCTCCCTTTCCAGAGGTTGAAGAACTTGTGATATATGACATATATCACTCTCTCTCTCTCTATCTCCCTCTCTCTCTATATTTGTGTGTAATAGTGTTCAAAAGGGGTTTTTTTTCTTAGTTTTGCACTAAGACACCTAGTGTTACACTATACTTTGGTTGCTGAGGTTTTAAGGGGTTGATTTCAGAGTTTTGAGTTGGTTTTTGATCAAAAAGAGGTGCTGGAGTTGGTGTTCTTGAAGTGTTCTTCAAGGGTGAGAACTTATCTTTTTATTCCCCATTTTTGCACAAGCTTTTAGCCTATCTTGCTTATTGTTTTACGCTTCGACTATAACTGATAAAAGTTCTGATTTTGTGTGTTTTAGAATTACCACTGAAATCAAGAGGATTTTCAGTGGTAGAGAGGTGGTTTTGAGGTCCTAAAAAGGAGAGGGTCCTCTCTCCTTGTTGTCTTTAATGCTTTCATAAATGGCTTATGTAGTAGCATGTGTGTTTAGTTTGTTTTAGCTCCGTTTCAGCATGTATTAGGCTTTGTTTTGCCATGATACACCTCTATTTTGAGTTGGTTTAGACATTCCATGTATGCTTCATGCACTTGTCTTGTTATCCCATGACTTGGCCTTAACATGCATCATGTTGTAACATGTGTTTTTAGCATGACTTTGGCTCAACTCCATGAAGCTTTTAGTCTTGTTGTAGCATGCTTAAGCTCTATTTTTCATTATTTTGGTTATGCTTGCATTGTTTTGTATAGCCGCCATGCAATCTAGCTTGTTAGCTTTGAGTGTCCAAGTTGCTAGCATGCTCTATGTGGATCATTTCAGTGGTTTGGCATCACTTAGAATGTTATTTCAGTCCATATTTCATGCTTATAAACTTACACTTATCACTCCTTTAATGTCTTAAAGAGTTTGTGTTTTGTGCCTCATGAATGTGTCATTGTGTTTGCCATCGTGCTTAGGTCATTGGGATGCCATCTAAGAGGGGTTTTGGGCTCATTTTGATATGTCATAACTCTGTTTTGGGTCACTTAAATCATGCCATGTTTGGTTGTATTAGGTGTAGTGTAACACCTCTTTGATGGCCTTGCATGCCTTATGATTTTGCCCCTTTGTTTTAGCTTGTTTTGGCTCTGGTCATTGCATGTTTTAGGCTCACTTTAGCATGATTTAGAACTGTTTTGGGTCATACTTGCCATATGCTCTTTGTTTTGTGTAGTTTTGGTTCAAGTCCCTCGACTAGTCTTAGGCTTCAGTCTTGAGCATGCCATGCTTGACTTGTTTATGTGATTTGGCATCACTCCTAGCTTCATTTCAGAGCATGTAATGTTGTCACATTTGCATGCTTTTCATTCCTTTTAAGTATGCTTAAAGGTTCCCCCCCCTCCCTTTTGTGCTTAAAGTGATGGGCCATTGGCATGCATGTTTGTACGTGGTTTTGTCCTTATTCCCTTAGCATTTTGGCCACTGTTTTGGACCTATTAGAGAGTTGTCCATCTTAGTGTAAGACCATTCCCGCATGTTATTGCATGCTTGCCTTGCATGTTGTCGCATACTTGGCCTATTAATATGTTGTTGCATGCTTAAGTGGTAGTGCATTTGGCATGTATTCTTTTGGTTTTACGTTGCTTAACATGTTGTTACATATTTGCCTCACATATTGTTACATGATTGAATGAAGTCACATGCTTGTTTGCATGCCTGTCTTTGCATATTGTTATATGCTAATTGCCTTGTGTAACATTGTTTCTTGTATGCTCATTTTGCACTAGTATGCTCGCATGTTTAGGTTGCATAGCATCGAGCATGCATCCCTTGCCTCTTGATCAATCATGATAGAGGTTGGGGCCCCTCACGTGTTATGTGCATTTCATTCCATATTGATTTGCACACTTGGCTTCTTTGGCCATCACGCATCGAGATGCGTGATTGGTGGCCCGAGGGTCAAGAACCATACTCCTTTGAGTCTCAAACATGATAAGGAGGGTGGTGGTGCAAACATTGCTTTGAAAATGCATTGTCATGTTCTATCTGTCCTCTGCTACAGCAAAACAGGATTCTGCAGGAAGAGATGGTCGGTCGACCATCTTAAATGTCGGCCGGCCATTAATCGTTAGCCGAGATTACCACAAATGGTCGATGACCAGTTCGCCATGGCCGGTGGCCTCACTTCTTGGTCGGTGATATCCCACAGTGCTCAGGGAGTGATTCTGAAGCTTCCTTAGGACTTGTGATGTTTTCAGAAGTACAGATCAGTGTAAACAGAGGCAGCATAAGCATGGCGATGGATTTCCGGGCGGAGCCGAGCGTGCATGCATTCATCTCTCTTCCCAAGGCCTCTTTACTACTTTCTTAGTTTAATTCATTCATTTAATTAATTAAGTATTGTGTAATATTTAATTAGTTTTTTATTTAATTAATTTGTATTATTCTTTTGGACCCTCCGTCGAGAGGGTGCAATTGTGTAATAAGCGTGCGTGTGTGTGATGCATGTCTTCCAACCCCCACTTCTTTCTCCCTTTTGTTTAATCGCTTATGATGGTTAGTTTTAGGGCATATTTGATTTAGCATACCTTATGCTATGCATGTTTGCATTCATTCATTTATATTGCATGCATTTGGCTCGGCGCATCATACTAACTGCATAGTATTTCAATTCCAACTTGAATACGTGTATCAAATTGCCGCATATCATATGCCATCTTAGATTAGCCGAACCTATTCTAATTGCATTTCGTATGTGTCGCATTAGCCATCTTAACATGGACTTGGATCATACATTTGATTACTAACATGTTCTTGTTTTGGCTCGGAGTACACTGTGAGTGTTTACGCTTTAGCACCTTGCATGTGTGTAAGTGTTAACATGACAGCATGCTTGCCATGAGGCTAATTGCTTATGTGATATAACTGCCTGAATGCCTGTGGGTGAAGGTTGGATTACTTGAATTGGAACAATTCATCAAATCCGCATTTTAGCCTACTTGCGAGTAGCAAACTTCGAACTATTTCCAAACAAAACGGATATGCGATGCTTTGTTCCAAATTAGGTGATCTAGTCTATACTTGTGTGTTGTGCGCATCACATAGTAAATTCTAGCTAATTACCTAGAATAAGGACACATTTGTTTTCAAAACAAAATATCATGCTTAGTACAGGCCGATCTTCGGATCTGGCGAGCGGGGGTGCTCATAACTGACCTTCCCCAATCGTACCCAAGTTTCCGAGCCGAGGCAACTTTGGTGATGATGGACATGTGGCCTTAGGCATGAGTCAGGGTTTCCTAAATTCTCCCAAAATAAAATATTTAGGTGGCGACTCTGTATCTGGCAAAGCAGTCCATGTTTGGCACTTCTTTCTTAAAAATCTGTTTTCCAAAACGATTTGTCGGATTTGGACTCTTTGGTGATTTATCAGTCTTGCATTGCATATTACGAAATCAGATTAAGAACCGTGACATTCGAGTCCGAACTGTGGTAGCTTAAAGCCCGAGGGCGCGTCCACATAAATACTTTATTATTATCAATAAGAAGAGAATACATGTCATTCACTCTTATACCTTTCACTAATACACTTCCTTTCTTAATCAATACTGTGTTAAACCTAAAATTAATCTCAAAACCCTTTTGAGTTAACACCGGAACATAAATTAAATTTCGGCGATTGCTAGGTACATAAAGCACATCATGAAGCACAATGAAAGTTCCATTAATAGAGAATTGACAGTTGTCGATGCCCAAAACATCACTGTAGGAGTTGTTGCCCATGTAGATTCTGTGTTCACCAACCTTCTTTTCAGTAAACTCCACGAACATGTCTTTATTTTGCACAATATTCCTAGTTGCAGTAGAATCAATCCACCATGAATTTGATGAAGGTTCAAGCACCATTGCTTCAGAAACTGTCATGGCAACAAGGTTATGATCCTTTTTCTGCTTCTTCTGAGGACAAGTGGCTTCGATAAGACCTTTTTGATTGCACATGTAACATGGGCCAATCTGATGCTTGTGATGTTGTTGTTTTTTCCATTCTTGTTGTTTCTCACATCCTTTCTGAAACCCCTCCTTCCATTTTCTCTTGAATGAAGTTGTCTTTTTCATGTTGAATGGTGTGTGGGAATTATTCTGTGGTTGTGACGAAGACTGTGCTATCAACAAGTTAGAAGACAAACTTTCTTTATGCCTTCACTTCATTCTTTCTTCTTCCAACACTAAGAGTACAAGTAATGTCACCATTGAAATCTCTTGTCCGCTATGAGTTAAAGATGTGTCAACATGATCCCAAGATAATGGAAGACTATTAAGTATGGTAGTTACTTGTATCTTGTTTGACAAAGGGTCATCAACGTTGGATAATTCTTTAGCAATTAATTTCATTTGATTAACATGATCACCAACACTGTCATTATCACTTGTACGAGTATTATTATATTTGTCCAAGAGCAATTGAATTTGAGGGTCCGATCGAACTCTGTACTTACTTTCTAGTGCTTTCATTAATTGTTTTGCAGTTTCATGTTCTTCAAAAAGCAGAATAATATTGTCATTCATATTATATAACATAGTTTCCTTTGCCATTGCATCATTTTCTATCCATTTATTTTGAAACCAATTAGAATCATCATCTAGTTTAGAAGTGGATAAAGTGTGCAATGTTTTTTCATGTGTAAGAAGATAAGAAATGTAGTGTTTCCATGCTCAGAAATTATTTCCATTAAGCATCTAAATTCTTGAAGAATCCATGGCATTTTAATAGCCATACTAAAAACAAAAATGTGTTACAATAAAAATTTCAAATGTGGATATTACAAACTAAAATAAACAAATAAGCAAATTAAATAAGTCAACAACAAGTCTTAATAAGGATAAGTCTTGAAGTTGTTGAGTCAGCCCTTGCAGTAAGCAAAAAATCAGTTGTCTTGTCTTGGGTAAGAAGCATGATGAAAACCCAATGGCCTTTTAAACCTAAAACTTTGTTTATGAGTATTGTAAAAATAGTTATGAGCCTAAGGGACACATCGGTGCTTATTAAATATTTTTTCTTTGAATGTTTTACTGTGTTACACCCTTGGATAGCCTTCTTGTCTAATTATTTCTTCTAGAAATTTAGTACAATTACCCACGAAAAAATTCTTGGAAGAATTCTGAAAATTTTGGCTTTTGAATGACTGAAAACGGCCTTGAGATGAGCGAGAATGAGCCAAAAAACTGTTTTAACTAGGCTGCTGCCGGTTTAAGGACTAGACTGAACTGATTTGAATCAGCTGAACCGGATGGGACTAAACCGGCGTGACACTCGGTTCAATGCGGGTCAGCGAGCAAGTCAGGCGGGTATGGGTCGCGCGGAACAGACGGACGCGGGTCCGGGCGTGGAGCACTGGGCGCTGGGTCGACGCACGAATCTGGGCGCGAAGCGCTAGGCTGCGGCTTTGGGCTATGTCACTGGGCTGGGTTGGCTTTGTGGCTTTGGGCTGCTGGGCTCTGCCTGGCTGACTTGGGCCAAATGCTGGGTTGGACCAAGAAATGTCTTTTTAATTTTCAAGCCCAATGGGGCAGATTTCCTTGCAGTAACTCTAATATTTGGGCCTTTTCTTTTAATTTTTGAATGTTGCCCAATGGAATTTATTTTCAAAACAGATGCTCCAAACGACTCCAACGGAATTATTTTGGTCGTCTTCTCCGGCAACTGAAGTCGAAGACCACAGACTGAAATTCGAACTTTGAGGATCAAATATTCGCCATTTTTCACAACGAATTTCACCATTGTGATCAAAATTCTGAGAAGAACAAGATGGTGCTAATTTGGAGACACAATTTGAACGGAAAAATATTTTATAAAATTGCTTCCAACGGTATAATTCGGTCTCACTTTCGGCAAGGTTCAGAACAATAGCACCACCAACGGTTATTTTCTTTAGATAGTTTTCTGGGAATACAACACGTTGGTGATGATTGAATAAACAAACGGAATTAACCAATAACGAAGATTAACGGTCAATTATTTTCTAAATTTTTGGTAAAAAGAGTTCGGAAAGTTGTTGTTCTTCCAAACTGTATTTCGACATCTGTAATAATGTGTAAACCGGGCTTTGATACCACTTAACTTGACAATGGCAATTGATCAGAATACCCGTGAGGGTGTTTATCACGCAAGATGGAATAATCCGGAGACAAAAAGTTGGTGTTAATGTAGGTTGGTATTTAATGCAAAATAGAACCCTCTTTGCCAACTATTTATATAAACCAAGAGTCACTATCTGTTACAAATAGACACAATGCTTCCATGAAACATTGTGTCTCTTGGTGTTTAAATTTAAACCAACTTCCAGATTATTCGTTTCATCTTGCGGGAAGGTTTGTAGTCTGCCATATAATATATATTTGGTGTAAGAGAGTGCACCATTTTATGGTGTGATCATCTCACATGCTTTCACAAATTACACAAGGGGAAAAAATATATATATAGAAATTTTCACAATATATTTATCTCATGCAAAAATATATCTCATGTGAGAAAGATGAAACTCCAGTAGGAAAAACAAAACTTCTGGCTAGTTGGAGCCAATTGGCAAATCTGGTGGTGTTGAGTGGTGCAGATGCGCAACAAGCATATAAAAAATTAATATAAAATTATAAATACATATTTTGAGATTTACTCAAAATATGTATTGTCCCTTATAATTTTAGAAATTATATCCCGCTCCTCCAAGTTTATAATCTCATAACAAATTATCTATTTTATTAATGAATTATTAAATCTATTAACAATTTTTAATGATGTCATAAATATATTTCAATTAATAATTTAAATAATTTTATTATTGTATAGGAGAATAGTTCGAAATTTTATTTTATTTTTGTTGTGTTAATTCTATTAAATGAAAAATTCTAACAATGAAATATTTGTAATTTCTCAAACCATAAGGATTAATCCATATTTTAAACAAATCTCAAAAAATGTATTTCTAATTTATCCTATTATTTTTAAAATAAAAGATCCATCAAGGTAGCTAATATATTTTAAAATATCAGAGCTAAATTATTGTGGAACAAATATATCAATTATGTAAGAATTTCATTTTTTTTCTAATTATAAAAGAGTAGTGACATATAGAAGGATAAATCAAACACACGACTTTTTCATAATGTGCTAGTTGGGTTTCGAGAATATCACTTTAAAATAAAGGGAAAATATCAAATCGGCGGAATTTTGAAAAAGTAATTAAAAATTAGTGAGAAATTTTATAAATATCAATAATTAAAATTGTAATTTTTTTTCATAAATTCGTATTTTTTCCAGAGATTCACTGGAATGTAACTACCCCTAAAATAAATGGTCCATTGAGATGTCTTAATTACACAAATGTTGTTGTCACATTATCATTCTAAAATAAAGGAAATCTTATTGTACACACCCATGTATGTACCATATTATTCGACAGCATATGGGCTGTGGTAGCGAGCCCTAAAGCGCCACAGGGGTCATGTTGATGCTCAACTAGAATTGTCAAGGGATGGGGTGATCCCTGACATTCCAGACACTACAAGAATTAACGCTTTTGTCGACCAAAAATTTGGTCGCTAAAAGCCTATTTTTGGTCGGCAAAAGTTATCCGCGACCAATTTTTTTGGTCGCTACTTTGGTCGCCAATTGAGGGTCGGCAAAAGTAATTCGCGACCAAAATTTTGGTTGGTCGGGAAAAGTTGAATTTGCCGACTAAATTTTTGGTCGCTAAATATATCATTACCGCGACTAATTCATTTAGTCGCTAAAACACTTTGGTCGCGAAAAGTGATATTTTCCCAACCAAATATGTTCCTCCATAATTCCACACACAGTGCAGCTAACCCCAGCTTCTTTGGTTGCTGTCTTCTCAATGGTTCCTCTGAACCCTTTGTACCATGGATCCATCGGCACCAGTTGCTCACCATTCAACAAACGCCTCACATTAGCAACAATATCCCTTGGAGTCTGTCAGGTCACCTTTGAATAGAAGGAAGAAGTGGGTTCTGTGCACCAATGACACATAGCAAGCATGCCAAAGTTCAATAATTTCTCTTTGTAGCCTCTTGAATTCTAAGGGCCAGTTTGAAGGACTCTTTGAAATCGAATAATCTTCTATTGGATCCAAACCAACATCTTTCACACTTTTTATAGATTCCATGGCTTTCGGTTCAGCCTCATGCACCTGCCAGGAATGACGAAACATAAAATGACAAGTAAAAGGAACTCTAGGTTTCGTTCAAAAATTCTTGCCATGGCAATGTTTTGAGGCATAACTTTTTACGGCCATTTTTCGATTAAGTATAAAACTCACCAGGCTATCAGCAACTTGCTCCTCGTGTTGAAGCTCAGCCTTTTCCTCCATTTCTGTGACACTTGAATTGATGCTAGTAATATTCTCATTAGTTGAAATTTTGTCCTGTGATTCTGCTTTGAGCTCAATAGCAGCATCACTCTCATCAAAAGATTGAGAATCTTCTCTCAAAAACATTTCAGCATCGACACCATAAATTAATTCAGAAAGCTTTCTAGTGATACCTTCAGGTCTTTTATTGAAATCTCTCTCAAACCCATGTGGCAGTGTGTCCTGTGCTTCAAGCTCAATAGCAGCAGCACTCCCGATAGAAGATTCTAAACCTTTTCTCAATAACCTCTCAACATCAGCACCACGGTTTAATTCAGAAAGCTTACTACGGATACCTTCAGGTCTTCGGGTGAAGACTCTCTCAAACCCATTTGGTGGTGTGTTCTCATTATTTTCTACCTTCTCAAACAATGGCGAATTTGGTCTAGTCATTAAACTTTCTTTACAACTGCTACTTCTAGTTAACTGCAAGCTTTGAGAGCTACATGTATACTTTCTTAACGGCCACGGAGATGTTATTTCAGGAGAAGGAGCAACGAAAGGAGGGATGTAACTTAACCCTCTATCTTCCTCGTTTGGCTGTGACACAAATTCCTGATCGGTTCTGTCTTCCTGATCCATTCTGTCTCCATTCTCATCCATCATCAATTCTGAGATTCTGGTATTTTCTTCAGGGGATGATCTATAGGATTCTGAATTTTGGTCTGTACTTACCGTCTCAATGCATCGAACGTCCTTGCATAAATCCTCTGAAGTTCCGTTAGTTTGTTCCTTAATCTCGTCCCAACTATTTGCGGAATTGCTTCTAATAAAGCTAGCAGTAGTGACCAATAGGTGTGGAGAAGCATCATTCTGCTGAAAGTTTTCTTCAAAGTTGGGAATTTGTATGTAGTGATCAACAAAACTACTCACACGTCTATAAGAAGACAGAGATCTGTCAAATGCTCTGACACTAACATCCAAGAAGTGAGGATATGATGAAGGGGATGCTTTTGATGTTGCATTTCCAGAATCTGGCGATTTCTGAACTCGCAAGTGAGGGTAGTTATTCAAACCTACCTGGAAGAGGAAAGAAGAAAGGAAACTTAACAGGACAAGGCACATGAAGATAGAATGGAAGATTCAATTAACTAACTAACATTTAGCCATACCATTGAATCTTCATCCCCAGCCAATCGTAGCAAATCCTGAACCTGAGATTGAGCAACGTCTCGTTGCAGAGTCAGATCTATTATCTCCTTTTCCAGCTACACAAGAAGAGAGGGAAAAAAATATCAATAAATAATTAAATAAACATTTTGGACTCGTTAAGGATGACTAGGAAGAAGAAATGATTGTTCAAAAGCCAAGTAATTGGGACAGCTGCATGAAAACACATGTCAATCCAAGTAATTCAAAAATTATGAGAGAGCAAGACACTTTATGCTAAGCAATTATAAATCAACAAAATTCTTTTTGCGTGTCCAATGAAGGTTGTATAAGGCTTAAAGACAAGACTAGGAATAAAGGCTTGAAATGAGTGGATGGGCCAAAATTCCTTTCGCGTGTCCAATGCAAGAATGAAAAATATGCAAAAAGTTCAATATGACAGAAGGAAAGCGGAAAGGAAACAAATGGAAGTGATGCAAAATGCTATGCAATCTAAAAGAAAAGGTGGAACCAATTATGAGTTGTCACTTCTGCAATCTAAAAGAAAAGGAAATAATAGGAGTTGTCACTTCTGCACTTTCATGGTCTGTAACTCTGCATTCTAGCTGGACATACAAAAAGCCCGTGTTCATTCCACAGCAATCTAGAGACTTGACTCTTAACGAAATGAAATTTGGTGTTATTTGAGCTTATACCTCTAACTTTTGAGGATCTAAGCACCTCTCAGGTGGTCTATCCTCAATGGGAGGTCTCTTTACTGGAGTCTTGATTGTTTGTATTTTCAAATTCAATGACCATTTGTTCTTTGAAGAATTAGAACATGTCTGGTTCTCTTTCCCTCGCCCATCATCTGAATGGGGTTAAATAGAATATAACTATACAAATAGCTTGAAATACAAAAATCCAATAGTTGTCGCACAGAACAATATACCTTTCCGGTTAGTAACTCCCACAATACAATCCCGAAGCTAAAAATATCAGCCTTGTGATCATAGGGCTGTGTTCTATAACCTTCAATGCAAAAGAACAATCATAAGCAACTACCCAAAAAAATCAATCCCCCAATAAAAATGCATAACTACCAGACAGATAAAGTAATTACTTTAATTACCCATTCACATTAAAGAAAAGAGTAACGATAAGCATACAAAATAATCTACCAAAACTCACAGGGGTGTGGGACCCACAGCCATGCGAGAGTTTGGTAGCATTTTTGATAGAATATTTGGAGTCCCTAACATTTTTGTAATGAAAAAGTAGCAAGCAAATGATGGATTTTATTTGGCTACTAAATCATGTTTATGTCTTCACTACTGCTTCATAACTCTTTTCTTAGATTTTTCCAAACTCAAGCACCAATGTGGCCACCCTATAACAACCCAACAAAACCTACAGATCCAGCCACTTTGTATTGGACATAAATCATTGCCCATATTAAATCACCAAACAATTTAGTGTGTTCGTGCGCGCGCGCGCGTGTGTGTGTGTGTGTGTGTGTGTGTGTGTGTGTGTGTGTGTGTGTGTGTGAGAGAGAGAGAGAGAGAGAGAGAGAGAGAGAGAGAGATCTGAAACAAATTCGTGTTGGAAGTATGTTCTTTCTTTTCCTCCCTTCGCTATTATTTACCCTATAGGGACATCACAGCCAGCTAACAACCAGATTTTTGTAAAATATATACTGGGAGTGACCTGATTAAAAATCAGACCTTGAAGCCTAGGCAAAGTAAATGCTAAGTAAATGGCATCCACGTCCCAATCATAGCTATAATCAAAATCATACAGATGAAACAATTATAACATCTAGAGTCACATACATAATTTAATTTCTGCAATCTCGATCAGAGAGGGAAGATATCAGTAACAAAACATACAACCAATTTTGAACAGAAAAGGTTCCAAAACTTTTCCCACCTCAGGAGCCATCCATCGATATGTCCCAGTTTCTGCCATCATAACTTCAGTTTGAGATTTCACTCTAGCACCTCCAAAATCAGCCACCTTAACAACCTGTGACACAACATTATATAGAAATTTTCTAAACATTGCTCAAACTTATTATCTTTATCAATTTCGACTTGAATGCCTCAATGTTCAGAGCAATAGAACTTAGAAGACTCCAGGAAAATGCACAAGGCTGAAAAATTCAAAAGGGAAAATCATCTAGGCATTCAATGTTCAGGTAATGAAATTATTCTGCAAACAGCTTCCTGATAAAGGCGTTGTTTGAAATGCACAACCTGTTCTTCAAGCCTAACAACCTCCTCTTCCAAAACAGCCACTTCAGCAAGAAGCTGTAGTGTCTAAAAATATCAAAATTCAGAATTATAATCACAATTCTCACCCAAAATACATTTTGTGGTCAAAATTCATTGACTGTTAGATAAAAAAATATTAGGTGAAATTGGGGAAATTGCATCAATGTCAATCTTTCCATTCAAATTTGTATGCCCATTATTCTCATTATTACTAAAATTGTTTGTGGTTTGCTTATCCAAATTGCAAATACTATTCACAATTACAAATATAAAATGAAATCAAATATAAAAAATGTTTACACAGAGAGTGAATTACTAACAAATGGAGGCAGATAAGGAGGAAGACGAGGTAAGGCTCCCAAGGGTCTGGTGAAAGCCCTCTCCAATGCTCTGTGAACGTTCTCTTCATGTCTAAGCTTCTTCTTTAGCTTATCTACCTGACAGTACAGGAACAGTATTATTGCAGAGCCATAATCAGTAGAATCAAATTTGGTATGGAATTCAAAAAAAAAATTAAAAAATCAATGGCTAGTGTAATGTAGAGTGGATACATCTTGTTATAATGCCATTTTCTTAAGAATGCAGAGTTATGTATTTTGAAGGCACTTCAATTCAGATCAAAAGTTACAGACCCAATTCCAAATCCAAAGACGAAATCAAAACCCAGTTAACCGAATTACCCAATATCACCAAAAGAACCCAACTAACAAGCGAAAAACCAGCAAGATCGCAGCTAATTCAACAGTCCCCAACAAAAAAAAAAAAAAAAAACCCTAAAATCAAATTATCCCATTTCAATTAGCCATCATCCACATCACTAAAACAAACACACAACTGAACTCAAACTTACTGAGATTCGAACCGAACAGAGGATTGAACCACGGCCCAGATCGCGACCGAGGATCGAACCGAACTCACCGCCCACCGCCTAGATTGCGAACTGAACAGAGGATCGAACCGAACCGAACTCAAAATCATACCGCAAAATCATGACAAACCTCTTCAAAATCATCAATCATGGCTCAAATCCCTCTCTGTACGAATGATCACCGCATTATATATATATATAGATAGAGAGAGACCGAGGACAAAGGCTAGAGAGGGAGAGAGCGAGAAACAGCGGTGAGGTGAGATTGGGTGAGGATCCCCCAGAAATGAGGAGTCCATTAGACAGAGGGCGATGGCGATGGCGATGTGCGACGGACTTGAGCAATGGTGGCAAGGGACTTCGGTGAGCTAGAGAGAGTGGGCACTGATTGAGCGAGAGAACACAGAGAGAGGGAGAGGGCGGATGAACATACTACACAGAGAGCGAGTTGGAGACAGAGAGGAGATCAGGGCCTTTTTTTTAATTTTTTTTTTTCTGTTTTCCAGGTACAAAACGACGTCGTTTAATAAATGGCGACCAAATTTTTTTTTGTCACAAAAAATTTTCACTTCCCCCTTCATGTTTCAAATTTCCCTCCCAAACTTTTCGCGACCAAATGACCAGATTAGTCGCAGAAAAGGTACTTTCGCCGACAAATTTTTTTAGTCGCTAAATCTCAATCAACGGCGACTAAAATATTAGTCCCTAAAAGTACTAATTTGGCGACCAATTTTTTTTGGCCGCCAAAATGTAACCTTCCGCGACCAAATTTGAAGTTGGTCGCCAAAAGCATACCAATTTCTGCGACTAACTCATTTTTGGTCGCCAAAATGTGACCTTCTGCGACCAACTCATTTTGGTCGCCAAAAATAATTAGCATTCGCGACTAATTAATATTTTGGTCGGCAAATGTCATTTTTTCGCGACCAAAATTTTTTTGGTCGGCAAAAGTGGTCGGTAAATGTGTAAATTCTTGTAGTGAGATCTTACGAGGGTTATGCATAACCCATCGCCCCTCAATAATTTTCCTCATGGAAACCAAAAACAAGCAACCGATGCTAGAACGAATGAGGACGAAGCTACAATTTCCACATAAAAATTATGTTGATCCTATTGGTCTGTCAGGTGGTTTAGCACTTTGGTGGAAAGATGAAGTGGACCTGCATGTTAGTTACAAATCGAAAAATATTTTTAAATGTTTCATTGGTAGGGGAACAGTATTTTCTCGTTGGCTTGCCACCTTCGTGTATGCCCCTTCCGGTTGGGCTGACATGAGAGTTTTTTTGGCAATCTCTAAAAAATCTAACTGCAGGAAATGGCTATCCTTGGGTGTGTTTGGGGGACTTAAATGAAATTGATTGGTCGTGGGAAAAGTAGGGTTCAGGACGTTGCAATAGAGCTAGGATGCAAAGTTTTCAGGATTAACTTTCGCATTGTGAACTTATGAATCCAGAATTTAAAGGGGCACTATACACTTGGAAAAACAACCACCAGGGTATTCATAATGTGCGAGAAAGATTGGATAAAGCTTTTGCAACAATAAGTTGGCGCCAGAAATTCCCTTATACACAAGTACACCGTGACGCATTGATAGGGTCCGATCACTGTCCTCTTCTGTTACATTGTCATATCCCACCCAAGAAGATACCTCGTCTTTTCAAATTTGAATCTATGTGTACTACCAGCCCTAAATGCTCAGAGATTATCCAATTAAAGGACTAGGCTGTTTCAACCATGTCTAGTTTTTCCCAGAAGCTCAAGAGATGTAGCAAAGGTCTGTCCAGGTGAAGCAAGGCCAAATTTGGAGATAACTGCATCCGCATTGCTGCTTTAAAAAATTTGATTCAAGAACTTCAAGCCCAATCTTTCTCAGATGATACTCAAATCCAGATTCAGAGGCTTCAAAAGGATCTTGAAGAAGTGTTGGCCTGAGAGGAAATATTTCAACATCAAAGGTCTAGAATCAATTGGCTACAGTATGGTGACAAAAACACAACTTTCTTTCATACTAAAGTTATCCAACGAAGGCAACAGAACCAACTGGTCAAGTTAAAAACTAATTTGGGAGAATGGTGTGAAACGGAAGCAACTATTAATGACCAGCTCTTATCTCATTTTGAAAATCTGTTCCGGGCCATAGAGGCTAGAGATTTGTCGGAATCTTTAGCAGTTGTGGAGTGTGAGGTCTCTGAAGCAATGAATTCTGATTTGACTAAACCTTTTACTGATGATGAAATCAAAGCGGCACCTTTTCAGTTGGGATCACTCAAAGCTCCGGGACCAGATGGCTACCTAGGTATTTTCTATCAAAAGCACTGGTTTGTTATTGGCCCGTCTCTATGTGCTACCATTCGCAATTTTTTAATGGAGGGACTGTTTTGAGAGATTTGAACCATATGAATCTTGCCCTCATATCGAAGGTGGCCGCACCAGAAACTTTGCACCACTTTAGACCTATCAGCTTACGTAATTTCAAAATGAAAATTATCACAAAAATTTTGGCGAATAGGCTCAAGAAAGTGCTTCCCCAGCTAATTACTCTAGCTCAACCAACCTTTGTGCCGGGGCCGTTAATCCAAGACAACATTCTTGTGGGGCATGAAGCTTTCCATTTTTTAAGACATAAAAAGAGGGGTCGACGAGTGGACTTAGCTTTGAAACTAGATTTTAGTAAAGCCTATGATCGGATTCAATGGGACTTTCTAGAAGCCATGCTCCGAAAATTGGGGTTCAGTGCACAGTGGATTCGGTGGATTATGGAGTGTGTTACGACCATCAGCTTCTTCATTATGGTTAACGGAGAAAAGCGGGTTGCTTTTAACCCGACTTGTGGGATTAGACAAGGGGATCCCCTATTCCCCCTACCTTTTTCTGATAGTGGTAGATGTGTTGTCCAAACTAATCACCCATGGCATTCACTTTGAAACCATCTCGGGAATCCAACTGAGTAGGTATTGTCCGCTTTTGTCCTATTTATTTTTTACCGATGATGCTATTCTGTTCTTCCGAGCTAGTAACCTTGAGTGTTAGAACATGCTCCAGATCCTTCATGCATACAGCAGGGCCTCGGGTCAACTCCTCAATTTTGATAAATCTGAGATGATTTTTTTTGCAAATGCTGATGAAGAAATAAGGGAGAGAATATGCAAAACCATGGGTATCAATCAAACTAGACCGAATATTAAATATCTGGGTTTGCTTTCAGTGTGGGGGCGATCTAAGGCAGCGGCATATGGTTTTCTGCTTGAAAAAGTGGCTGCTAAGACGCAAGGGTGGAAAAATAATCTTCTTTCACATGCCGGGAGAAAGGTGCTTATTAAAGCAATTGTGCAAGCTATCCCTTCTTATGCAATGGTGTGCTTTTTCTTCCCTCAAAATTTTTGCCAAAAGATGGACGCGTTTATTCGTAACTACTGGTGGAAAGGAGATCGAGGTGAGAGAGGCATCCTTTGGGAAAAGTGAACAGCCACGTGCATGTCAAAGCATGAAGGCAGCATGGGATTTCAAAACTTTTCACATTTTAATCAAGCACTTCTTGCTCGACAATGCTGGCCACTAATCAAATCCCCCAACTCTTGCTGGGCCAGGATGTTTAAAGGGATATATTACCCTCATTCGGATTTCGTATAAGCAGCTAGAGGGGTTAGAGCTTCACGGGCATGGTCAAGTTTGTTGAAAGGCCGAGATTTACTATTAAAGGGATGTCGAAGGCAGATTCACAATGGGCTCTCAGTACGTTTCTGGGATGATCACTGGATCCCAACACTCACCAATTTTAAGGTCTCATCCCTTCAACCCACAGGAAGTGGTATTGTGTATGTTTTGTGTTAGTGTATATTAGTGTATCATCATTGTGTTTGTTAGTGTAGTGTAGCATTATGTTAGTGTATATTAGTGTATCATCATTGTGTTTGTTAGTGTAGTGTAGCATTATGTTAGTGTAGCATTATGTTAGTTATTTAATTGTTCAAACATCCAAGGCATCCTCTATAAATAGAGTGCCTTCTTTGTGTAATAAACATGTACAATTCATAGAAACAATTGTGCCTCTCTCTCTCTCTCTCTATTCGCTCATCTCTATCTTCTCTCACTTTCTCCAATTATTATTTCATGGTATCAGAGCACAGTGTTACATTTCTGGCAATTTGCGATTTTGGTGTTTAGTCCCATCCACAGCGGCACTACATCAAACCACTCGGAATTTCCTCACGATTCCAACGGCACCAAGCTCGGCCTCAGAAAACCTTTCACGCGCCCACACGCGCCGCCAGTGTCCACTGCGCGTCATCATTTCCGCCACCACTCTCACACGCGCCCGCACGCGCCATCCGTTGTTTCTCCCTTCCGACACGCGCCTACACGCGCCCACACGACCCGCGGCTGACGTCAGCCCTGCCTCTCCCGTACGCCGCGCCTGCTACTGTGCGCCTCTCGTGCGCCGTTTCACTACTGTGCACCCGCGTGCGCCGAATCCGCTACCGTGCACCGCGTCTGCGCCTGCCGCTACCGTGCACCGCCGCTTCCTGCTAACGTGTTCCTTCCTGCACTCTGCTAACGTGCACCGCTGACATATTTGCTGACATCATCTCTGTCCAGCATACATTTCCTGGCTATTTTCGACCTTCCGGACTCACTGGTACACTCTGTTTTACCTAATTTTGCTCCTACAGGTCTATCATATTACTTTAAACCCTATTCAACTAGTATTATGGATCGTCATGATGCCTCCCATCCTATTTCCGTTATTTTGAATGGTTCAAACTATGTTCTGTGGGCCCAAGCCATGTCCTCCTTCCTAAAAGGGAAGAAGCTCTGGCGAATTGTTATCGGGGATGTGACTAAACCGGTGAAAGACAGTGACACTAATGAAACTACTGTTCCTACTGCTACATTTGAAAACCGACTTGAGGAATGGGACAGTAAGAATTACCAAATCATTACCTGGTTTCGTAATACCTCTGTTACATCTATCAATCTTCAGTTTGGTCGCTTTCAGCTTGACTTTGTAACTACTCCTGCAAAAGACATCTGGGATTTCTTGAAAGAACGATACCAGACTACTGGTCTTGCCCACCAATATCAACTTCAGAACCAACTTCATCGCATGCGCCAAGAATCCACTCAGTCCATTAATGACTTCCTTTCTCAAATGTACTCTGTTTGGGATCAGCTTGCTCTTTCAGAACCAACTTGGCATACCCCTGAAGATGCTGTTTTATTTACTATCTATCGCAACCAGCAAAGGTTGGTGCATTTTCTTATGGCTCTTACTTCCTCCTTTGAGCCCGTACGTGCCTCTCTGCTTCATCGCCATCCATTGCCCACTCTTGAACAAGCAATTTCTGAGTTGCTATCAGAGGAGACGCGTCTCGGTACTCTTCAAACTCATCAAGTGGACTCTGTTCTGGCCACTCCTCCGTACCGGCCATCATTTACCCTACGGACCACTACTTGCCTCTATTGTCAGAATCGGGGTCTTCCTTCAACCCATCTCTTGGTCAATTGCCCCGTCAGATCCTGCCGCTACTGCAACAAACTTGGTCCTGGTCATCTGCAACAGGATTGTTTTCGCAATCCATCCCGATCATCGTCCAATAGCCACTCCTCTCGCGGTGGCTCTGCCCGGGGAAGCTTTCATCATTCCGGGAATCAGTCTCATCACACTGCTACTACTGCTTCTAGGAATCAGCCTCATCCCACTGCTGCTGCTGCTTCCGGGAATCAGTCTCCCCACACTGATGCTGTCACCTCTGCGGGGTTCTCTGAGTCGTCTGCTCCGTCTACCCCTCGCTTTTCTCCAACGGATGTAGAGGCCATGCTCAAACAACTTCTCTCCCCATCTGGTACACCACCTCCTACTGCTTTGTCTGTAATCCCAGGTAACTCTTCTTGGTATTTTGACTCTGCCTGTTGTAATCATATGACCTCCAGTTCTACTATCTTTTCTTCCTTCTCTTCATCTCCTCATATTCCCTCAATACATACTGCTGATGGTTCCCTCATGTCTGTCCGTCATGTTGGTACTGTTTCCACCTCTTCTTTATCTATCCCTCAAGTTTATCATATCCCTGCTCTTACCTTAAACCTTATTTCCATTGGTCAATTATGTGAACTTGGTCTAACTGTCACATTTTCTGCTACTGATTGTTTGGTACAGGACCCTCAGACGGGGCAGACTATTGGGATCGGCCGTAAGCATGGACGTCTTTATGAACTCATTCACCTTCATGTTCCTGCCTCTCCTCCGATTGCTGCTCCTACATCTACTTCCTCACTATCTCCCTTTCATCTTTGGCATTGTCGTTTAGGGCATATTTCTGTTAATCGCTTACGGTCTTTGGTTTCTAGTGGACAGTTGGGTCATGTAATTCCCGATAATTTCGATTGTATCCCCTGTCAACTTGCCAAACAACCTACTTTATCATTTAATAAAAGTACTTCAGTTTCCCTTGCACCTTTTGATCTTATCCATTCCGATATTTGGGGGCCCTCCCCTACTACTACTATGGGGGGATCCCGCTATTTTGTTGTCTTTATTGATGATTTTTCCCGGTTTACTTGGCTTTTTCTCATGAAAACTAGGTCTGAACTTAAACACATTTATTATAGATTTGCCCAAATGGTCCACACCCAATTCTCCAAAACCATCAAAATTTTTCGCTCTGACAATGCTATGGAATATCGGGATTCTAATTTCCTTTCCTTTCTTCAGCATCATGGTACACTGCCTCATCGTTCTTGTGCTGGCACGTCCCAGCAAAATGGCCGTGCTGAACGGAAACATAGGCATATTCTTGACACTACTCGCGCCCTTCTTCTCTCTTCTTCCTGCCCTGAAAACTTTTGGGGGGAAGCTGCCCTCACTGCTGTTTACACTATCAACTGTGCTCCTTCTCCTGTCATCCATAATCAAACTCCCTTTGAACGTCTGCATGGCACTCCCCCTCCTTACGCCAATCTCCGGGTTTTTGGCTCTGCCTGCTTTGTTCTACTTCAATCCCATGAACACACCAAGCTTGAACCTCGTTCTCGTCTTTGTTGCTTTCTTGGGTATGAATTGAACATAAAGGCTTTCGCTGTTGGGATCCTCTCTCTAAACGTCTTCGTATCTCCCGCCATGTCGTTTTCTGGGAGCACCAAATGTTTTCCTCGCTATCCTCTTTTCACTTGCCCGCACTCTCCACTACTGTACTGTTTACTAATCCTTCTGTAGATCTTTTCTCTGCTGATTTTGATACAGGTTCCTCCTCCATCGAGACGCCCTTGCTCACTCCTGATCCTGTCCAGCCTGCTCTCCCTGAAGGTCTACCTCTTATTGCCACACCTCCTTCTCCACCGGTTCTTCCTCCCACCGATCCTCCTACGGGTCGACCACGCCGGGTAACTCAACCTCCTATCCATCTTCGTGATTATATTGTTGGGTCTGCTGCCTTCTCTACTTATGAACCTACCTCCTATCGTGAGGCTTGTACTAATCCTCTTTGGCAGCAAGCTATGACCGATGAACTACAGGCCTTGGACAAAGCTCATACTTGGGATCTTGTTGATCTTCCTCCTGGCAAGACTGCCATTGGCTGCAAATGGGTTTACAAAATCAAAACACATTCTGATGGCTCTATTGAACGCTACAAAGCTCGTCTTGTTGCCAAGGGTTTCAACCAGGAATATGGTATTGATTATGAGGAGACATTCTCTCCTGTTGCTCGGCTAACCTCTGTTCGCAGTTTACTTGCTGTTGCTGCTGCTCGCCACTGGGGGCTCTTTCAGATGGATGTCAAAAATGCTTTCCTCAATGGTCATCTTATTGAGGAGGTCTACATGCAACCTCCACCTGGGTCCACTTTTCCCCCTCATCAGGTTTGCAAACTACAACGTGCTCTCTATGGCCTCAAGCAAGCACCTCGTGCTTGGTTTGCTACGTTCAGTTCTACCATTCATGATTTTGGGCTCACCTCTAGCTCCTATGACTCTGCTCTTTTTATCCGGACTACTTCTCATGGTACCACTCTTCTTCTTCTGTATGTGGATGATATGATTATCACTGGTAATGATGAAGCTGGTATTCTCCACCTCAAACAGTTTCTCCACCGCCAGTTTGAGATGAAGAACCTTGGTACTCTTAACTACTTCTTAGGCCTTGAAGTCTCTCATGATTCTACTGGTTCATATTTGTCCCAGGCCAAATATGCATCCGATCTTCTGGCTTGTGCTGGTCTGACTGATTGCAAAACTACCTCTACTCCAGTTGATCCTCAGATTCGTCTCACTCCTCTCGATGGGACTCTTCTCTCTGATGCTACTCTTTATCGCCAACTCGTCGGCAGCCTTGTCTATCTCACAGTAACTCGTCCTGACATTGCCTATGCTGTTCACATTGTCAGTCAGTACATGTCGGCTCCTCGCACTCCCCACTATACTGCTCTACTCCGCATCCTTCGATACCTCAAAGGCACTCTGTTCCATGGTCTTCACTTCTCTGCTTCCTCCTCTCTTGAACTGCGTGCCTTTTCCGATGCTGATTGGGCTGGGGATCCTACGGATCGATGCTCCACCACGAGATTCTGCTTCTTCTTAGGGGACTCTCTTCTTGCTTGGCGTAGCAAAAAACAATCCCTCACTGCCCGCTCTAGCACCGAAGCTAAATACCGAGCTCTTGCTGATACTACTCAGGAACTTCTCTGGCTTCGCTGGCTCCTTGCTGATATGGGTGTTTCTTCTTCTGATCCTACCCCTCTCTATTGTGACAATCAGAGTGCCATTCAGATTGCTCACAATGATGTTTTTCATGATCGCACCAAACATATTGAGATTGATTTTCATTTCATTCGCCAGCATGTTACCTGTGGTACTGTTCGTCTTCTCCCTATCGCTTCCGTCGATCAACCCGCTGATATCTTCACTAAGGCTCATCCTCCTAGCCGCTTCAATGATCTTGTTTCCAAACTCAACTTGGTTGATGCTTTCCCTCCTTGAGTTTGCGGGGGGATGTTAGTGTATATTAGTGTATCATCATTGTGTTTGTTAGTGTAGTGTAGCATTATGTTAGTGTAGCATTATGTTAGTGTATATTAGTGTATCATCATTGTGTTTGTTAATGTAGTGTAGCATTATGTTAGTGTAGCATTATGTTAGTGTAGTGTAGCATTATGTTAGTGTAGCATTATGTTAGTTATTTAATTGTTCAAACATCCAAGGCATCCTCTATAAATAGAGTGCCTTCTTTGTGTAATAAACATGCACAATTCATAGAAACAATTGTGCCTCTCTCTCTCTCTCTCTATTCGCTCATCTCTATCTTCTCTCACTTTCTCCAATTATTATTTCATTTTGGATGCTATAGACCTTGTGACTAACAATGGAAAGTCGTTGACCTGCTCACTCTTGTCTCATTTGAGGAGTTGCAGGCCATTCAGTCCATTCCAGTGGCTTTTATAGATAAGGCAGATACTCTCGTTTGGCACCTCACCAAGTCGGGAACATACTCTGTTAAATCTGGGTACCACTTGGCTCGCAAGTTTTCAGATAGTCATCTCTCAATGGAATTTTCATCCTCCTTCCTTTTTCCTTGATGTTTTTGAGACAAATTTGGAACCTACAAATCCCCCCAAAAATCTACCATTTTTGGTGGCAATCCTACAAGAATGTTTTGGCAACAAAGGCAAATTTGGATAAACGTCGTTGTGCAACCTCCAATATATGTCCAGTTTGCCATAAAGCAGTGGAAATAGTGGAACATGTTCTTTTTGATTGTGAATGGACAAAGGCAGTTTGGTTTGGAAGCATGTTGAATTTTAGGATGGAACCTGGAGCTATTACAAATGTGGCACAATGGATAGCTACCTGGACGGAAACTAGGGTGTTTACAGACTCTGGAAAGGAAATTCTAAGCGAAATTGCTTTGATTGGCTGGTATATATAGAAGGCTCGCAATGATTTCATTTTCAACTCTGTGCCTGTAAACCTATCTGACACACTCCAAAAAATACACCATGGTTGGAATGAATATCTTATACAGGGTAGGGAAAAAACCATAGTGGCTCTTGCTGATAATTCCATGGAATTCGGGACCGCATCTGGATGGATACCTCCTCAGGTGCAACCTCCAATATATGTCCAGTTTGCCATAAAGCAGTGGAAATAGTGGAACATGTTCTTTTTGATTGTGAATGGACAAAGGCAGTCTGGTTTGGAAGCATGTTGAATTTTAGGATGGAACTTGGAGCTATTACAAATGTGGCACAATGGATAGCTACCTGGACGGAAACTAGGGTGTTTACAGACTCTGGAAAGGAAATTCTAAGCGAAATTGCTTTGATTGGCTGGTATATATAGAAGGCTTGCAATGATTTCATTTTCAACTCTGTGCCTGTAAACCTATCCGACACACTCCAAAAAATACACCATGGTTGGAATGAATATCTTATACAGGGTAGGGAAAAAACCATAGTGGCTCTTGCTGATAATTCCATGGAATTCGGGACCGCATCTGGATGGATACCTCCTCAGGTGGGGACTTTTAAAGTAAATTGTGATGCATCTTTCATCCAGTCTTCGTCAAAAGCTTCTGCAGCAGCTATTATAAGGGATTCAGAGGGCCATTTTATCTATGGGGTTGTCACCTTCTTCTTCTCAGCATCAGCTTTGCAAGCTGAAGCGTTTGCGGTGCGTTTGGCTTGTCGTTTAGCCCAGATGAATGGGCTTTCTACGGCTGATATCGAGAATGACAATCAAGAACTCATCCACCTGTGTGTCTCTGAAACAATCCCTCCATGGGAGATCATGGTAGTTGTGGCTGATATTCGAAGCTTTGCAAAGGACAAAGCTTGGAAGTTCATGTGGACCCGCATGACCAACAACACTGCTGCTCACTGGGTGGCTACTGCCCACTCTAGATCAACACTCCCTGCAAGTTGGGTCACCTGTGTGCCACTGGAATGTGCTTCTGCTCTTTCCCATGATGTACCGGCTTATCTTTAGTTTCTTCTTTAAACTCCTTGTTCAAAAAAAAAAAAAAAAAAAAAAAATGTATATACCATATGCACCTTATCACGAATAGTGTAATTTTATCATAAAATTTAGTAATATTAACCACAAAATACATTACCTTACCACAAATTAGCTTAACAAAAAATATCGCAACTAAGCCACAAACTTTTGTTACATGAACCACAAAAAATGTCGTAACCAAGTCATAAATTTTTGTAGCATGAACCATAAAATTTTGAACATTTTATTACGTTAATTTGTGGCGAGGTTGCGCATTTTATTATTAATGTTACGAAATTTTGTGATAAAATTACACTAATTTATAATAAGGTGCATATACCATAAGATTTCCCATAAATAAAAATTATGAGTGAATAACATTATTCCAAATAAAATTGAGTCACCTAAGCCTGTCAGGTTCTGTTGAGGTTTTTTTTTCAAGTCTATTTTGATAATATGAACCATTCATATTATAGAATTTATTGAGTATATCATTCATAATTTTTTTTTTTGATTAATCAGACATTCGTAATCTCATAATGGAGTTCTAATTATTTTTACAAAAATTATGAAAATCATGATAAATATTTATTTTCTTAAAATCAAATGTGGTCCTGTAATGAGTTTACAAATATTTGATTAACCCAATTTTTTTATAAAAGATTTACTTAATAATTTTTATAATATAAATAATTCAAATTATCAAAATAAATTGGCGAGAAATCTACAGAGCTCACAACAACACACATAGAAGTGGGTCATTTAAATTGAGTTCTCTCTCAGCAAAATAGACCCTGAGGTGGGCCTTTTAACTGGGTTTTTCAAACGGAATCAGATCCTCTCCTTGCAGCCTCCATCCTTACGTCCGTCCTTGCAGGCCTTCGGGTCTACTTTTAGACCCAATTTTGATAATCCGAACCGTTCATATTTTATGATTTATTCAGTATATCATACCTGTAAAAAATCAAGTTGATCGGATATCAGAAAGTATGTGTTCGAAAAATTGAACTAAAAACTATTTTTTAAATAATTTAATAAACAGTTTTCCAAACACATACTTTCTGATATCCGATCAACTTGATTTTTTACAGGTATGATATACTGAATAAATCATAAAATATGAACGGTTCGGATTATTAAAATTGGGCCTAAAAATAGACCCGAAAGCTTACAAGGACGGGCGCAAATACCAGGCTGCAAGGAGGGAACCTTGGCTCTTTCAAACGAGCACACAGAAACATTAGGTGCGGCTCGTTAACTTAGGAAAATTCCAACTCAGTGTAAAAGTTAAAAAAATAATTATAAATATTTCGTATACGTGTAATAATTTCCTCAACTTACCACTTATAGGTACTTTTCCTCTTTACTTAACTTGGTCAATGACTTGCACATTGACGTGGTGTTTGGAAATTTACTACTTTAATAAGTTATTTTAGTTTTGAACTATATTAATAGGTTAAAATTTTTATATTTGAAAAAATAATTAAATTTTTTTTTGTAGTTAAATGTGATATTTATAAAAGAAAAAATAAAATAATTATAAATTTGATATGATATTTTATTTTATTAACTATTTTAACCTCTTTCTTTCTCTTTATTTATTTATTTATTTATTTATAATTATTTTTTTTGTGTGTGCGCGTAGATTTAAACCTAAAAAAGTTAAAAACTTTCTTGCCAAACATCCCCCCTCCCTCTCATACACACACCCTCCGAATATGCTATCAATTATCTTAGGATATTTAATGTCATGAATGATATAAAAAATAGTTTGAAAATATGTTAAAAGATTAAAAATTTGTAGGTATTATTAGCACATGATAATTTGAATTTTTTTAAAAATATCATTTTAAATCATTATAATAAATAAGTTAATCAAGATAAACGACATCATTTAACCAATAAAATATGTGGTTGCAACACATATAAGTTTGACAAAGTAATGAAAAAGAAATACAAAAAAGGAAACTATGTCCTAGCATCGTTGTTCTTATAAAGAAAACTTTTAGGGTGTGTGTTGGATCTTGGATATGGAGACAGATTTAATGGAGAGAGAAAAAATAATAATAATAATAATAATAATAATAATAAGCTTTTAAAATAATAATAATAATTGTTTTCTTATGAACCCTATATAAAATGAACAATAAATTAAAAATAAATAAAGAGATGATAGAAAATGAAAAGGATGAAAAGTAAAAGCATATCTAAAATCTCTTTATTTTTTATTTATATATATACATATATATTTTTACAATTTTGTTATGAACATAGAAACTAAATATAAAATAGAATTCAAAATATAAATAAATGAATAAGATTTTACAAAATTTTTGATGAGGCTCACTTTTAAAAAATTTTGTCCATTTGTACGGGGGTCCAAATATCCGACGTTATCCGTACTCCTTGTGTCCAAACTACGCTTCGATTCGACCGACCTAAAAACACAATAACTGTGAGCTACCCAGCGAGGCACTGCCGAAAACCCCTCCGACGGTCTAGTTAGCACACAGGGAAAGAAAGAGAAGAGAGAGGCAAAGTGATAGGTGTGTTGTGATCATAAGATGTTCCAAACCTCAGTATGGGGGCGCAGCCACGGTTATATACCTTCTGTTCATGCCCCTGCGTCCACTCACCTTTGGACGCATGGACCTTCTCTCCTCTCCTATTTTCCCACGTGTCAGCGCAAACACAGCTAAACACCACCTAACAAAACCGCCAAACAGCGTTGGCGCGAACGGACAGCACGGCGCCGCTCTATCTTTTTACAACCGTGTTACTTTCGAGACATGCAATGCTTTAAACTGAGCTACGCCTAGCACGGCGCCACATTGTCACACCACGAGCGTGCTAATTATCCGGTTTCATTAAAGAATCCCACTGCGGCTTAGCCGTCCTCAGTTATTGTCGCGACCCAAATCCACCCCTATAGATTTAGCAACGTAACTGGCCAGTAATCCTGAGATTACTGAAGGCCTCTAAGACAGATTAGCTTAATATTAGGGGCTAGCGGAAGCAAATAACAAAATACAACATCCATTGAGCTATGCAGACTTATATGAAACGGAAAAATTTTAAGCTTTCATATATATATTTACATATCACCCTTACGTTATCATATAAATACATAATAGAAAAAAAGGGACTTAACCCTATTTACAAAATAAGCAAGGACTTGTTTAAACAAGCAATAAAACAAAACTTGAACTTAATGCACTTAGCCATAACCACTCGACATATTCGAAACCTTCCCGGGAGGCACATAGGTTGGCTGACAAAACAGAATCTAGGCAGAAGCTCTAGGCTTGGTCACACACCTGATCACCTACATATATAAATAATACAGTGAGCTAGAGCCCAGTGAATAATAACAGAGTAAAGATTTTAATGAATGATGCCCATAACATATTTCAAATCTCATAGCAAATCAGAATCATAATCAGGTAGCAGAAACAGAGTCATAGTCTTGTTTATATTCAAATCATGTGTGATACATCCATTAGCATAAACATGTCTCTTTGGTCAAGCATATCAAGTTCCATAAAGGAACCTTCGCTATCGGGTAACATATCTCATACATTAACCACAGTATTGTTTCCTCCGGGCGAGGGCGAGGGCGAGGGCATGTGCTAAGGATACCACAAATACGTTTCAAAAGAAAATTGGACAATCATTTATTCATACAAAACATAGAATTTCAGAAAATTGATCATTTCATATCATTAGAAAATAATTAAAGTTAAACATAACTTTAAAGAGTTATTACTCACAGTGGGTTAAGTTGATATAAGGCCTCGAATGCCCACCTATGTAAATCACATAACAAAAACACAATAGAAACACCATTCAATATTCATTTCATTTTAATTCAACTCTCTTTATGTGTTTCTAGTTTATTCCATGACTATGAGAGTCCAATTGGTGCCTAAGAATACTTAGAATGTCATGAGGATGCAATTATGCATTTAAAAGAGTTAGTAAAAAATTGTTGAAAATAGGGTCTTCGCTCGAGCGCCACTTTGGTCGCTCGAGTGGACTGTAAAATTTTGAAACACTTCTAGGAGCTCGATTTTCACGCTCAAGCGAAACTTTCCTCGCTCGAGTGGACTTTGTGAATTTTGAAATTTTTAGAATTGCAATTGAAGTTCAAATTTGATATTCAAAGCCTCAAAACTATGTATTTTGGTACAAAAATATGGAGAACAACCATATAATTTAGTAAACACTCTCAATTAGAAATCATTTATTCAAAGTCATGCTCCAATTGTCCAAATTTAGATTTAACTTATTTTCTTTATATCAAACCCACAATTTAAAAATATGAATTAACTTTCCAAACCCTTGAAAATTTCATGATGTTTGTAAAAATAGAACCCAATTTCATTATTAATTACAAAATCAAACTTAACTAATGAATTACAAAATCAATTCCTTGGAATTTCCACTTAACTCAATCTTTAACCAAAAATTCAATTTATAATCATAGATGTTCTAAAATGTGTTTAAATCGAATAAAACTTTTAAATTTAATTACATGCATGGATTAAAGGTTAGAATCAAACAAACTCCTAATTTTCAAAGCTTTTCCTTTTTCTCTTC
This sequence comes from Camellia sinensis, assembly GCF_055761805.1. Lineage (NCBI taxonomy): Eukaryota > Viridiplantae > Streptophyta > Magnoliopsida > Ericales > Theaceae > Camellia > Camellia sinensis. Next base: position 120,043,121 of record NC_138966.1, read on the forward strand.
AAAATATGGGATTGAATTTGTTCAAACTCTTGAAAATCTATGATGCATGTACAATTAGAGTATTAAAACTTACAAAATTTGTTCATGCATGTAGAAATGGAGCTCAAATTCATACAAGACTACAAAAGTTAAACTCAACATAATTGATTTTTGAATTGATTTCCATAATTATGAATCTAATTTACTTTCATCATCTTCTTGCTAATTTTTTTCTAATTGTATGAAATTGAAGCACGAAAACCCTTGGAAAATAATGATGCATGTAAAATTAGAACTCAAATTCATCAAAGGTGACTAAAATCATACTCAAAAGATGAGCTTCTAAATCAATTCTTTAATTCTTGAACTTGACTTAATTTTCTTCATTCTTTTCCTTGATTCCCTCATATCATATGTATTTAAACTCAATTACCTTATAAATTTAGATGTTGAAGAGATTGTCTATAAACATTGGGTTAGATTTTGTTACCTATTAGTCTTCAAGATCTTCCTTTATCTTTAATTCTTAGCTTTCTATCAAATTCCTTCCCGCAAAAATTGAATAGGCTTCATATCTCTCTCTCTCTCTCTCTCTCTCTCTCTCTCTCTCGGAATTTTTTTTCCAGCCAAATAGATTGATGAATAGCTTTAAGGCTCTAACTCTTCTTGATTTTATTTATTCCATTCTTTTTATTATTTTTATTATTATATTAAAAAAAATGGTGGGACACTTGTCCACCTTAAATTAATCCATGTGGTAATGTATGTTAGGATTAGTTTACCACACTAATTAATCATAACTAATCACAATTCCCACATAATTTAATTAGTCTAATTTGACTTCCATTAAGGCCCAATTAATTACATTTAATCTTTACCATTCTGAATCTGATTTTTAATCAAACTTCCAAAAGGCTCCAAATATTAATTAAATTTATTATCATTATCAATTTTGATTTCCCAAATCATTTAGGCCTTCAATTTCTGATCAGACTCAATTTCCATCAATAAATTATATATTCAAATTGGACACCTCATAATTAAATTTAATTTATAATAATCACAATTCTCAATCCTCATGACTCAATCAACTCCAATTTGGACCCAATTAATAAAACATCAATTTTATAGATCTGAATTAAATATTTAATTAAGCTCCCATACGGTCCGATACTCGAAATTAAACTAATTCAATTCACCAATTATACTCTCTTGAGCCATGTTGGCTTTCAATTTCTAATTCCAAAATAAATCCTCCATAGACTCATATACGAATCAAACTAAATAATTGTTATGACCCCAAATTAAATCAGAACAATGGGCAATTAAAATTCAAATCTCCTTAATTAATTAAGTGCTATTCATTATACGCGGTGGGGTCGTCACAGTTATGATCGAGCTCCTGCTCGGTTGGACTGAACTACAGAAGACCTAACCCGCCTAACTCAACGAGCAAATAAAGTGAACCGGGCTAGCATTCCAAAATTAACCCAGCTAAATCAAACCGGGGCCTTGACCGAGCGCACTGCCACCAGCTCGCCCCAACCCAGCTCGGACAAAACTTGTTTGGCCCAATTTAGCTTGGTCACTACCATGGCCCAAAGCCAGATTACGAAATCTCCCTCTCAATTGCCCCTTAATTCCGTCCGCGCTAGCGTGACCAAAATTACATCCTCCAACCGGGGTCACTCATTTGCTCGGCCCGTCACCTCAAGCCATTCACCGCGCTAAGTCTCATGCTCGGTATTGTGACTTGCTCGGTCGGCGGCTCGACTTATCAACTTGTCCTTTCAGGACTGACGTCGTTCTTATTACAGACGCGTGTCGCCTATTTATTGGCCTCGTCCAGCCAACCCAGCCACCTCACGCCGTCTCTTTACATTCAAATTTTGGCACCTCTACTTCCCTTATACACTCGTTGTATGTCTCTTTACATCCCTCCCTCTTATGTTCATCTTCTCTCTCAAGCAACCCTATGAACCAGAGCCACAACACAACCTTCCCTACTCAACACGAGTCTCGTCCACATCGCAGTAGCTTACTAATGGATTTGGCCCTGCCGTAGCCACACGGGAGCACCTCTACACCTGGAAATCCGATTCTCGCCACTAAACCTGTAAGTCCTTCGAATCACCTCTATCATTCTTTTTGTTCTTGGGCTCGCCATGCTCTTAAATTCAACTCCCATAGATGAGTTTAGTGTACGAAAACCGTAGGTCTCACGGCTTTGAAAGAAGTTAGGTTAGGGTTATCCTCCAATGTGATCATAAAGACCATCTTAGCCACTGTTCAGCATCTTCTGTGATGAACACGCCTAAATCTAGGATTGACCGGGCTTCAAACCCTCGTATGATCCAAACCATAAGTAAGCCGAGCAAGAACTATGTTTGCACGGCCTAGATGAAGACCAAGCTAATAAATGCGCCAGGAAGCTCGACCGGGCTAACATCTGATCTGCTTCGAGCGACCGAGCTGTTTAGTTCATCTAATTAGGCCAAGGTGTTGTTGCGCCTAAAGTGACTGGGCTGAAGTCAAGCTCGTTTGCGCAACCGTGCTATCACTTACACTTGGCTTTTAACTCCAGAGTCCTAGGGGACCAGACACCAACACAAGGGCTCTCAAAGACCGAGCAGCCACCGTGCAAAATTTAATCAAACCAATTTTGCTGAGCAGATCAAGCGGCCCCCCATGGGGTGATACCGCTTCCTTGTAGACAAGCTGGGCGCCTTTACCGCGTTCCGCAAGGAGTATGGCGTCCCCACCGATGTACACCTGGAGCTTGGTGAAGAGGGCATTAATCCGTGGGGCAGATTAGAATCTTGCCTCTTCACTATACTAAGCAAGATCAAGGGAGGGTTGCGCTTCCCGATGTAGCCCCTCATGTGCGTATTCTTGAAACATACCGGGTTAGCTCCCACCCAAGTATCTACCAACACCTTCAGAATCATAAACGGTGTAGCCGAGTTGAACAACCGGCTCGGTTTGAACCTGGGCCTAGCCAAGATCTTGCGTCAATACACGCTCGGTCAAACAAAAGACGGCTTCAACTATTACCTGAAAGTAAGGCCGAGTAGGGAACGATTAGTGACCAGCACGCCGGACAAGGACATGAATGATGATGACTTTTTCTGGGTGACTGATAACTACGAACGGCTGATGTGCCCAGTTGGTACATTAGCAAGAAGTTCGGTTCATCTTATAAGCTCATCTTCCTGACTGATCTCTTTTACTAAAATTGTTTGTGCCAAGCTAATTACTTTTTTTGTTTTTGTTTTGCAGCTATTGAAGAATTGCAAGCAAACTACCAGTATCCCAACGAGGAAGCAATCAGAGCTGTGCTAAGATACTAGCACCAAGATTGCCACGATCTCCTCAGTTACGTCCCTTCCTACTGTTATTTAGCACCGCGCAGGAGTAAGGTTACAGACTTTCTCCGGGCTCCTTCTCCCATGCCTAACCCAAGTCTGCCAGATGTGCCCCTTATACGACTAACCGAGGAAGAAGAAATGGCGAAAAGAAGCAGGATTAAAAATCTAATTACGGCTACTTCCGCTAAGATATTGAGCATGCCACCTCCTGTCCCTTCCGTCAGCTAGAGCTCGGGAACCGTGATCGCCCTAGCTTCCACGGCCGTCATTCCTGAGTCCCACCGCGCTAGCAAGCGAGCTCGGTCAGCGGACCCCTCAGCCGAACTTGTGGCCAACCTAAGCACTGAAAAAACAACGCAGGAAGCCAAGCCAGGTGCACTGTGGAGGCCGGAGCTCAAACATCGGGGCAAAGAGATCCCGGCCACCATGTCTGTCAAGGGAGACAAGGAGCACCTTCTGGCCTTCAACTTATCGAAGGCACTGTTGCTGCCGAGCGACGTGACCAGGGGCGATCATATTCTTGACACCCAGCTTGTGAAATCCATGGTCAAGTCCATGACCAAGGTACGTTTTGAAATCTTACCAAGTCCCTGCTCGGTTAATCTTCTTATTTCGACTAACACTCTTTTTGTTACAGGCCGTCTAGAAACAACACATGGTCATGGACCGCATTGTGAACCTGCGCCACAAGGTTACCGAGCTAAACAATGTCGGTGAAAACGTTTCCGCTGTGCTTGGCCGGGCTAAGGTTTCTCTTGAAATGGCCAACGCTGACAACGCCAGACTCCTTGGCCAGCTCGGTAGGGCAGAACAAGAGAGGCATGAACTGAAGGCCCAACTTGATGTTGAAAAACAAACAAAGCAGGCCGCCGTGGACAAGGCCAACAATCTCAGTTTCAAGGAGGCTGAAAACAATTATATCAAGCAAGTTGAAGTCACCAAGGACATCTACTTCAAGTCTGGTTGGAAGGCTGCCTGTGAAAAATTCTGCCAAGGGTTTGAGACTGAGGTGTTTGTCTCTCCTCCCCCTGCCTTCCTGCAGGCCTATCTGATATTTTATGGCAATGAAGTCTTCAACTCTTTGCAAGAAGAGGCAGAAGAAGAGGCAGAGGATGAGACCGTCCAGAAGGAGCCCGGCGAGAAGGAAAAGGCTGCGGTTGTCGACCTAGAAGCTGCGACAGAGGGAGCCGGGGATTAGTTTACCGACCTCTCCCCACTAGCGTAGCTTTTTTATTTGAATTTTCGTAACCAGACTATAAGCCCCACCTTATGTACTAAAATTCTCAATCAATGAAAAGTTTCCATTTCGCTTGTATTCTTGTAATTTATGTTGGTTTTAATTTTGCAACCGCACTATACTTGCCTGACAAGTTACCCACTGATTGAACCGAGAAAATTATCTCGGTCTTAAGAGACTGGGACAAAACATCCACTCTTCAATGATTTGTAACCGAGCAAAATCGTCTTGGCTAAGATCCAAGAGTTAAATAATTCATTAACTGCTAATGGCTGAACAAAATCATCTCTGCTAAAAGCTCAGAGTTGAATAGCTCGTCAACTGTACTAGCCGGGGTAAATCATCTCGGCTACAATCCTAGAGTTGAACAAATCATGAACTCTTTTAGCCAGGGTAAAACATCTCGGCTAAAATTTCAGAGTTGAACTATTCATCAACTCTACTAGCCGGGGTAAAGCATCTCGGCTAGAATCCAAGAGTTGAACAAATCATCAACCCTTTTAGTCGCGGTAAAACATCTCGGCTGAAATCTCAGAGTTGAACTTATACATCAACTGTACTAGCCGAGGTAAAGCATCTCGGCTAGAATTCAAGAGTTAAACAAATCATCAACCCTTTTAGCCGCTATAAAACATTTTGGCTAAAATCTCAGAGTTGAACTTATTCATCAACTCTACTAGCCGGGGTAAAGCATCTCGGCTAGAATCCAAGAGTTGAACAAATCATCAACCCTTTTAGCCGGGGTAAAACATCTCGGCTTCAGTGGTCGATGCCTCTCATGCACTGCAGTTCTTCAATCACAACAAACTTCCTATGTAAAATAATTCATTTCCGTTACATATTGCATTCGTGAATTCACATAATGACAGAGGATTACCTTGGTAAATAGAGGGGAGAACTTATCCTTTTACAAAGAATTACATTCAAAAGATAGAGACTAAAAATAGCACAACTTGAGATTGGCCGCGTTCCACGAACGGGGTATACTTTTGCCATCCAAGTCCTCTAGGTGGTATGCCCCCTTGCCCGCCAGACCGATTATCCAGTAAGGCCTTTCCCAGTTTGCCCCTAGCTTTCCTTCGCCCAGCACTAGCGTGTTGTCCATTACCTTCTTTAAAACCTAATCCCTATCTTTAAACGGTCTGGGGTGCACTGTTTTATTGTACTTTCTGGACAATTCTTGTTGATATGTGGCCACGTGGATCAACGCATTTTCTCGACATTCGTTAGCTAGGTCCAATTCTAGAGCGATGGCGTCAGCGTTCAAGTCGGGCTCAAAATTTTTGCTACAGATGGTGGGCATCTCCAATGCAATGACTGTCTCCATGCCATATGCCAGGGCAAAAGGGGTCTCCCCGATAGAGCGTCTCGGGGTTGTCCGATAAGCCTAGAGGACACTAGGACGTTCCTTGGCCCCTTTGCCTTTGGATTTCTCTAGTCTTTTCTTCAATCCGTTTAGAATGGTCTTGTTTGATGCTTTGGCTTGGCCATTAGACTGAGGGTAGGCTGGGGTGGAATTGTAGAAGTCTATCTTCAATTCCTTACAAAATCCTTTGAAGAGTCGTCCATCAAATTGGGTGCCATTGTCAGAGATCAAAGCCTTGGGGACACTAAACCGCGTTATCACATTTTGCCACACAAACTTCTTAACATCCTTTTCTTTGATTGTCACCAAGGGCTCGGCTTCGACCCACTTAGTGAAGTAGTTTGTCGTCGCGATGAAAAACTTGTGGTTGCCCGGTACTATTGGGAGTGGTTCGACTATGTCAAGCCCCCATATTGCGAAAGGCCAAGGACTCATGATGGGGAGGAGTTCTCTAGCCGGTTGGTGAATTTGGTAGGTGAACTTCTAGCATTTCTCACATCTTCGAACATATTTTTATGCATCTACCTGCATGCACAACCACCAGTATCCCTACGAGATAGGGCGGTAGGCTAAAGATCTCCCCCCGATGTGGCTTCCGCACATGCCTTCGTGAATCTCGTAAAGGAAAGCCTCCACGCTATTTGGATGAACACACTTGAGGTATGGACCGGAGAATGACTTCTTATACAAAGCGCCAGATAGAGAGAGCCAAAACCGTTCAGACTTTACTCGGACTTTGTGTGCTTCCTTTTTGTCAGTTGGCAGGATCCGTTCTTTAAGGAAAAGAATGATAGGGTCCATCCAGGAAGGACCGTGCTAGGTGCAGAATACTTCCGTCTGCTCCGAGTCCTCAATGCTGGGTCTTGGGAGAAACTCAATGAGGAGAGGGCTGGGAGTTGATTTGTTGATTATGGAAGCTAGGCCGGCCAACTCATCTGCTCGGTCGTTATCTTTGCGGCCAATTTGTTAGACTCTTATTGCTTGGAATTTTTTGATTTGTTCTCTCACTAAGGCTTGGTATTTGGCCATTCTATTATCTTTGGCTTCATACTCTCCATACACTTAGTTTACAACGAGTTGGGAGTCGCTGTAGACCATCAGCTCAAATGCTCACAATTGGAGGGCGAGTTTCAGTCTGGCTAGCAGTGCTTTGTACTCAGCCCTATTGTTTGATCCTGGGAACTCGAGTGTGATAGAATGTTTGATGGTTAGTCCGTCTGGCGAGATCAAAACTACACCTAGCCCGGCTCCATGCCGGTTTGAGGAGCCATCTACAAAAAGTTTCCACTTTTCTCCAATGAAAAGTTTCCAGCATTCTGAGGGATCTCGGGATGCCTGATGGTTGAGGTGATCACAGTTGTTCGGCTGCTCGACTATTTTCACTATAAGCTCGTCATTGAGGTTTGCAGCGGATGTGTCTTCATCCCCTCTCGGTGATGCGGCGTTGGATCCAAAAGGTTGACCTGTTATTCCCAAATCCAACGTCACGTTGCTAGGTTAAAGTAAACCTTCAAGGGATGGATTTGTAGATGGGCACGCAAGTTCCGCATCACCATCATCATTCGGTTGTGTAATTTCTGTCGTGCTTACCTCCTTCACCCCAGCTGCCTCGGTAAGATCCACCGGGCATACCGGGTAAATTCCAGGCGAGAATTCAATAACAAAGTCGACCAATGCTTCGGCTTTGATGGCGGTTCGGGGTTGAAACTTAATATCAAACTGCCCCAATTCGACTGCCCACTTCAGAATTCGGCCTGAGAAATCTACCCATTCAAATAAGGCTTTCAAAGGGAATTCGGTCAACACTATGATTGTGTGAGCATGAAAGTAGTACGCCAATTTCCTGGAGGCCATCATTAGTGCCAAAGCAAGTTTTTCCAGTAGTAAGTATCTCGACTCTGCCGGTAGCAAGGTTTTGCTCACGTAAAAGAATGGGAGATGCTGGATACCTTCTGCCCGAACGAGCACCGCACTAACTGCATGTTGAGAAACAGCTAGGTAAAGGTAGAGTTCTTCACCGTGCTGAGGTGTGACCAAGAGTATGGCGGAAGAAAAATATGTCTTTAGCTCGGCCAGGGCTCTGTCACATTCTTCGTCTCATAAAAACTTGGACTTCAAGGCTCGGGAAAAAGGGCGGCAACGATCTAATGACCGGCTTATGAATCGGTTAAGCACGGCTGCCATACTGGCAAGATGTTGTACGTCCTTCGCCAAGTTGGGCTGTTTCAATTCTTGTATGGCTCTGATTTGTGAAGGGTCCGCTTTGAAGCCTCGGTTGGTGACTAAGAAGCCCAGGAATTTCCTTGACCCCACGCCGAAGGCATATTTTGACGCATTCAAGCGTAGCTTGTGTTCTTTAAGAATGACGAACATCTCTGCTAGGTCGGTCAAGTGGTCGGCCTGATGTTTGCTTTTGACCACCATGTCATCGATGTAAGCTTCCATCGTGCGGTTGAGTAAAGGGGCGAACATCTTGCTCACCATTCTCTGGAACATCGCCCCGGCGTTTTTCAAGCCAAAAGGCATGACTGTATAGCAAAACAATCCCCTCGGCATTGTGAAAGAGGTTATCTCCCGATCGAGCTCGTGCATGGCAATCTGGTGATAACTGCGATAAGCATCTAAGAAACTGAGTCGGTTGTGTTCGGTTGTAAGATCCACCAGCTAGTTGATTTTGGGCAAAGAAAAACTGTCTTTAGGGCAAGCTCGGTTGACCGTCTTATAGTCAACGCACACTCACCATTTCCCATTCTTCTTGGGTACCACGACCATATTAGAAACCCACTGAGGATAGTGCACTTCCTGGAGTGCCCTAGCTTCAAGCAGGTTTTTGACCTCCTCAGCTACTACCTCGGTGTGATGAAGGGTTGATCTCTTCATTCTTTGAATGACTAGCCGAGCATCCGGGAAGACATTGAGTTGGTGGCAAATAAAGCTTGGATCGATGTCAAGCATATCGTAAGGCATCCATGCAAATACTTCGATATTCGCCACCAAGAACTCCACCATCTCCATCCGTTCTTGGGTTGTCAGGCTGGATCCCAACAAAAAGAACTTGTTAGGATTATCAGTGCTGATCCGCACCTCCACCAAATCTTCAATAGCTTTTTCTTTGGCCCTAGTGCCCACATCATCTAGGACACTTTGATCTTCCGGGCCTTCAATCATTTGCACGAAGCCTTTGGCTGCTCGGCTCCCATTCACTGCCACGAAACACTGCATAGCCATGACCTGATCGCCCCGAAATCTCTTCAACCCCCCCCCCCCATAACAGAGGGGAACCTCATAACTTGGTGGTAGGCCGACGCCACCACCTACATGGCGTGAAGCCATCCCCTACCTACGATCAGATTGTATGTGGAGGGTACCTTCAACACCCAGAACTCCACCCGCTGGACCACGGATCCGGCTTTGACCGATAGGATTATCTTTCCCATTGGCCATTTCGGTTGTGAGTTAAAACCAACCAGTGGTGACGTTACTGGAGCCAAATCTGTATCTCTGAGTTTAAGCTGCTTGAAGGCGTCGTAATACATGATCTCGACCGAGCTAGCTTAGTCGATCAAAATGCGCTTAACATAAAAGTCCTTGATGCGAAGGGTGACCACCAGAGCGTCATTGTGCGGCATTTGAATGCGCTCAAAATCCCTACTTGAGAAGCTAAGCACATGTGTTTTCCTCGATTTTGCCTCTTTTGACCGCAGGCTGGACTGACAAGACTTCCCTCATATGTTCTGTTTTTTTTTATCATCCCCCGGAGTTCGCAAACCCGCGTTGGCTCGATGATTCCATGGATCACATTGACCACTCATTGGGGGGTGCTTCTAGGGCGGCTAAACCACTTGGCTCAGCCGGAGCATGGTGTGCGGCCCTGACGCCCCCGTCGATGTAATGGTCCAAGTGACTAGTGGCCACCAACTCCTCCAAGTGTTGTTTCAAGGGCAAACAGTCCTCCGTTCGATGCCCTTGCTCCCTATGAAAGGTGCAGCGGTACCGCAGATTGAAGCCTTTCTGTGCATCGCTCAACTTGGTCGGAAACCAGACGTAAACTTCGTCGCAGATTTCGCTAAGTATGCCGTAGATTGGGATCTTGAAAACCATGGTGATGCCCGTTCGGGCGTTCAACTTTCTGTTTGCATCTATCACACACACACACACCCTCCGAATATGCTATCAATTATCTTAGGGTATTTAATGTCATGAATGATATAAAAAATAGTTTGAAAATACGTTAAAAGATTAAAAATTTGTAGGTATTATTATCACATGATAATTTGAATTTTTTAAAAAAATTATCATTTTAAATCATAATAATAAATAAGTTAATTAAGATAAACGAAGTCACTTAACCAATAAAATATATGGTTGCAACCTATATAAGTTTGACAAAGTAATGAAAAAGAAATGCAAAAAAGGAAACTATGTCGTAGCATCATTGTTCTTATAAAGAAAACTTTTAGGGTGTGTGTTGGATCTTGGATATGGAGACAGATTTATGGAGAGAAAAAAAAAAATAATAATAATAATAATAAGCTTTTAAAATAATAATAATAATTGTTTTCTTATGATCACCTATATAAATGAACAATAAATTAAAAAAAAAAAAGAGATGATATGAACATAGAAACTAAATACAGAATAAAATTCAAAATATAAATAAATGAATAAGATTTTGCAAAATTTTTGACGAGGCTCACTTCTAAAAATTTTTGTCCATCTATTAATATTTTGCATTAGTTTTGTGGCTAATTTTTTTATGTTTAGACTTATTCAATTTTTTATGATAATAAACGTCTTTAATAATTTCCAAACAAAAGGACATAGTATTTTTCATCTTGGTTACCATGAAGATGCATTAACCTCAAATAAAAGAGAAACATTAGTTAATTATTTGGGGTTAGTCATTACATAAAATTGAGTCACCTAAGACCCACACTCACAGCCACACCCACAATGAAGTCTACCTTTGAAATTGGCTTCTCTCTGTCATCATTCACAGACTGAGTTGGGCCTTTCAATTGGGCTTTATCAATACAGACACACACACACACTCAATGACGGAGGCAGTAAGGATCAAGAGGGTCACGTGCACCTGAATTTTGGAATTTTTTTATTTTCTAAATATAAAAAATTTATTTTAAATAAAAACATTACAAAAATATTATTAAAGTGAAATGGCAATGATATTTTAAAAATTATAAGAACAATAATGATTGTTTTGATTGAAAATAGAGAGACTACTATAAACTATATTGTCTATGAAAATTTTTGAATATAACGGTGATATCATTATTAGGAGCAAGGATCCTCTAGAGTTTTTTTTTCCTAAAGTTTCCTAGAGTGGTGCATTGTGTGGCTGAGATTTAATGACAAGTCACATCAATTTTTCAGCATTAAATATCAACCACACAATATACCATTTTAGGAAACTTTAGGAAAAAAAACACTCTAGAGGATCCTTGGTGCATTATTAGTGACATGCAAGTATCAATAATCTCATTATAAAAATATGAAATTTATTAGATTGCTAGTTATATTTAACGTGTGAGGTTCAATCTCTATGTGTTTATTTACTATTAATTAGTGGGTGATATTACATATCAATGATGACGTGGTATTACAATTTTATTGAATTTTTAATCAAATTTTGTATAGAAAAATAATTTATCATTATATAATTTATTTTAAGACTTATATTCGTATTTTTTTTTTTTTGTATTATCCATGATATACTAGTTACAAATAACATTATTTTTTTGATGTTTCTTGAAATCAATTGTAAAAATTTGCGTGAAATATTTTTGTAAAAATTTTCAATATTGTAATTAATAAGTACCCTCTCTAATTTAATTTTCTGGTTTCGCCACTGACCACCACCATCATGCCACTACCTTCACCACCACCACCACCATAGCTACCACTACTGCTGCCACCATCTTTATCATTATTGTTAAGCATCAACATTATTTTACTACCATTATCATCATTATTGCTGCCACCACCACTGTCATTCCATCACACCACCACTATTAATGCTTACCACTACCACAAGCGCCACTATGCCACTGTTACCACTACCATTATTGTAACCATCATGCCGCCGCCGCCGCCGCCACCACTACCACCACCACCACGTTCATTACCATTATTGTTGTTGCCAGAAACACCACCATTATTTTGCTATCGTTACTTTTATCACTACCACCACGATCATCATCATTATCACAATATAAAAATTAAAATATACAATTTGAAAATAACAAATTTCAAATTTGATCTCATACATATCAAACAATTTTTTTTTTTTTTTTGTTTAGTACTTAAATTTTTATCAAACAATTTTTCAAGTTAAAAAATTTAATACTTAATTTTCAATCTTTAATTTTCAAATTTTAATTTTCAGTTTTATCAAACACCACCTTAATTATAATAAGCTGAGCAAATTACACAGTTTCGCTTTTTTAACGTGAGCGATTTTTCTTCTCCGATGAATGTTTCGTTCTTGCGGTCAAAAAAAAAAAATGTTTCTTTCTTTTTTTTTGTGTTTTTGGATAAATTGCGGTGACCAAACACTACAAGAAAACACATCTTTGGCGACTAAATTTTTAGTCGCCAAAAGTCCTTTTTTAGTCGCCAAAAATCGAATTTTTACTTTCCCCGACTAAATATTTTCGTCGCCGGTTTTGTCGTGAATACACAGTCGCCAATACCTTTGGCGACTAAAAAAGTTTTAGTCAGCAATATACATGTCTTCAGCAACCAAAAAATTTGTCGCCAATAGTCAATTCTATTTTTGGAAATTATACATTTAGCGACTAAAGTTTTAGTCGCCAATAGTGAAATTTTTTTTTTATTTATACATTTGCCAACTATTTTTTTCGTCGCCAATAGTCAATCTTTTGGCGACCACAGAGTTTAGTCGCCAAAAGCATATTTGGGGAAAAAAAAAAATTACCTTCTATGCCTGAGACCTCCCACAGTTCAAACCTAAGACCTCCAGGTTCCAAAGCTTTACAACACACTCCCCCCCCCCACGCCACTAAACCATCACATGAATGTAATTACAACATATATTATTTATATATTACTTTGACCGGTATTAATACAAAACTATATATATAAATATAATTATATATATTCAATATAATTTATGTAAAAAATAATTTATTTAGTAAAAAAAAATTTAGATCACTTTTGGCGACTAAATCCATTATTTAGTCGCCAATTCTATAATTTTGGGCTACTAATTAATTTTCCGTCGCTAAGGAAATATGTTCCGCCTAAAAACTACCCGTTTTGGCGACTAAACCTGTTTTTAGTCGACAAAAACGTCCCCTTTTGGCTACTAAAATGAATTTTAGTCGCCAATTGACAGTTTTTAGCTACTAATTTTATTTTAGTAGCCAAAAAGCTTGACTTTCAGCGACCAAACTATTTTTAGTCTGCAAAACACATAGAATCGGTGACCAAGCTATTTTTTAGTCGCCAAAAGCTATACTTTTGGCTACTAAATGTTTTTAGTCGCCAAAAAGCTTAACCTTTGGCTACTAAAATTTTTTTAGTTGCTAAAACCCCTATATTCAGTGACTAAACAGACTTTTAGTCGCTAAACCCCTTATATTTGGCGACTAAAGTCTTTTAGTCGGCAAAAGTGACCAATTTTGGCGACTAATTCCATTTTAGTCGCCAATTCTACTACTTTCAGCGACGAAAAATCCAGTTTTAGTCGCCAAAGCTGCTTTTTGTTGTAGTGAAAGAGAAAGTTTCATGAAAATAGGATCCAAAAGAAGAGTTTCAATGCCATTTTTGTGTTTAAATTAATGAGAACTCCTCTCTCTCTCTCTCTCTCTTGAATTTTTGGACTTCTCTTTAATTAAACCGAAATAATAACTTTTCATAAAATTATTTTATTTGAAACAAATAAACTCTCATTTAGGTTATCTTATTATTATTGTATAAATTATCTTCATATATGTCATTTAATAATTTTTGAAAAAGTGAATCGAATGGATGATGAATAGAGTTGATCTTATGCTGGGTAGAGTGTGTCTAACACATTTTCAATTTGTTCCTAAGCTTCCAAACTGAGTTCGTTAATAATGGTGGCTAAGTATCTTAATTATGAAATCATTGTGGATGGTGATTAAGTATCTTAATTAGAGAGTCATCATGGGTTCTTCAACTTTAAAATCAAGTGGTGGCTCCAATTTTGGAACCTTCAATCATTTAGCCTATATAAAAATCAAATAAAAATCCATCAATAAATAAAAATCCATCAATATTGTGGATCTACGAGGCTTTGAGATCTATTAATTATTACTTTGTCTATTTCAATATGTGGGCCACTGAGAGAAATTTTTCAAGCCATTGCGCTTATAAGTGAACTCTGTAAGAAATGGTTTGAGAAAAAATAGATTTTTCTCAAAATTTGGTCAAATTTTTAGATGGGATCTAAGCACCAAAGTTGGCGGGTCCATGTTGCAACGCATTCTTTGCCGTGTAACGATTCACGTCGTATATTTGGTTGCTCAAAATCATTATTGGGTGAATGAAAAATTGAAACCAAATTGAGCTCCATAAAAATAGTATGTTGGTGAAGTTTCCATAAAGAATGGGTTAAGGTTTGTCTCCCATTGCTTTGGTGGGCAAATTTGGTGTGGGTTTATAAGGCTTGGGTTTAGAACTTGGGATAGGCCCCAAGGAGCACTCAAGTTTTGTAGAAGGGAAGGTTATGGGCAAAGTGAGTCAAACCCAGTGGACCCAAAACAAACACGCGCGCTACCGTCCGTCCATCCAAGCGGGCTAGGCTTTGGAACGTGATGTGAGGTTGGGTTGGGCTTGTTCAGCCCAATACTAATTCTTTTTGGGAAAAAAACATTTGAATTTTTTTTTTAATTTTGGAAAATAAATTCTGACCATTTTTAATTCAAAATTCAATTGAAAAAATTCAATTTTTTTGCACCTCTTCAATACTGATTCCATACTTGTCCGAGCAGATTCATATATGTTCAGTTCAAACCCAATAGGTTCCTACTTGTTTAATTCAAACTGAATAGATTTGTTACTTGTTGGATTCAAATCTGAAAAGCCACCATTGCACCCTATAAATAGACAAGTCCCTCATTTGGATTTTACACTCAATTTTCTATCTTGCTTTCTACCATTACTCTCTACATTTTGCTGCATTTAATTTTCTTTGAGAAAGTGTATAAACACAAAGTGTGTTCGTTGTGCGAATAGTTTGTAGTGCTGCTGCTATTCGTTGAAGATCATTTCATCCTAGGAGATAGACGTCCATATTCTGTGAGCATCCGAGAGAGAACGAATTTGTCTTAAGGAGATAATGTTAGACACTAGATTTAATCACTTTAAGAAAATATTTTTTTGTAAGTATTTTCTATTCTTATTTTAATTTTTTTTTCTCTCCTTCTCTAATTCCATTTTATGTTTGGTTTATGTAATTAAATAGATTTTAAAAACTCGTTCTTTTAATTTATTTCTTGTGTATTCTGTTTGTTCTTGAGTATACAAACATAATTTATTCTTTATACAGTGAAGATTGTCCGACAATCTTAAGAAATTTTTTTTTTTTTTTTGTGTCTTCATTGTATTAATAAAATTCATTTTATAAACTTGTCTTATTTGAATCCAATAAAATAATTTTCTGATTTTTGTAACAAGAAAATTATTGTGTTGTGTTTTATTTTTCTAATTTTAATAATTAGGAAAAATAAAATTATTTTGTGTTATAAATTATTTTCTGGTTTTAGTAACTAGAAAATTAATTTGTGTTTTGGTTTTAGTTTTTCTGATTTTTGTAATCAGATATTATGGCTACTGCAACTTAAAGTAGTACTTCAATTCCGATTGTTACAACGACTCCGGTCCCTATCCAGAACCATGTTCAAGCTTCAATAAATCATAGAGAAAAATCGAAAAAATTTAATGGCACTAAGTTTAAGAGATGGCAGCAGAAAATATTGTTCCATCTTACAACTCTAAATCTTGCCTGGTTTCTTCGTGAAGAGGCTCCAGTGCTTAAAGAGGATGAAACTGATCGGCAAGTTGTTGTCGTTCTAGACGCTTAGAACCATTCTGATTTTTTGTGCAGAAACTACATCCTCAATGGCCTAGACAACATGCTGTATAATGTTTACAGTCCTCTAAAATAGCAAAAGAATTGTGGGATTCTATGGAGAAAAAAATATAAGACAGAGGATGCTGGCACAAAGAAATTTGTTGTTGGTAAATTTCTTGATTTTATTATGGTAGACTCCTAAATGGTAATTTCTCAAGTTCAAAGTTTTCAATTAATTTTGCATGATATTCATGCTGAAGGTATGTCTCTTAGTAAGTCTTTCCAAGTTGCTGCTTTAATGGAAAAATTATCACCGGTTTGGAAAGATTTCAAAAATTATTTAAAACATAAATGCAAAGAGATGATCATGGATGAACTTATTGTAAGACTGAGAATTGAAGAAGATAATTGTAAAGCTGAAAAGAGGAATGGTAAGAATCTCATTGAGTCCAAGGCTAATGTGGTTGAACAAGTACCCAAACCACATAATAAGAAGAGGAAGTTTGCTGGATATGGTCCTAAATAAGGCGACAACAATAGCAGTAAAAAGTCCAAAGGTAAATGTTATAACTGTGGTAAGACTAGACATTGTGCCTCTGATTGCCAACGCCCTAAGAAGGATCGTGGAAGTACAAGCAAAAAGACCACCAATCAAGCCAATATGACAGAATTAGATTAGATCTCTGACGGGGTGAATGACATCAATCTCTCTGCTGTGGTGTCTGAGGCTAATTTGGTTGGAAATCCCAAGAAATGGTGGGTTGACATTGGGACAACTCGATACATTTGAGCGGACAAAAAGATGTTCACTACTTATAATGAGGCTGCAAATGGTAAACAACTATTCATGGGAAATTCATCTACTTCTGCTATGGCTAGACAAGGGAGAGTAATCTTGAAGATGACATCTGGGAAGGAACTGACCCTTAACAACATGTTGCATGTACTAGACATCCAAAAGAATTTAGTTTCTGGTTCTTTGTTAAGTAAAAATGGTATAAGGCTTGTATTTGAGTCAGACAAATTTGTATTTAAAAAGAGTGGTATGTATGTAGGTAAGGAATACATGAGCAATGGTCTTTTCAAGTTGAATGTAATGATTGTTGTACCAAAATCTGTTATGAATAAGAATAATACATCTTTTTCTTATTTTCTTGAGTCAAATTTATGGCATGGTAGATTAGGACATGTGAATTTTGATACTTTGCGTAGACTAGTTAGTTTAGATTATATAGCAAAGTTTGATATTGATCCTAGTCACAAACGTGAGATATATGTATAAAAAAAACTAACTAAGATTCCATTTAAATTGATTGAAAGAAAAACTGAATCTCTAGAATTAATTCATATTGATGTGTGTGATCTTAAATTTGTTCAAACTAGATGAGGCAAAAAGTATTTCATAACATTTATTGATGATTGCACAAGATATTGTTATCTATATTTATTTAGAAGTAAAGATGAAGCCTTGAAAATATTTAAACTCTACAAAACTAAAGTTGAAAATTAACTTAGTAAAACAATTAAAATGGTTAGAAGTGATAGAGGTGGTGAATATGATGCACCTATAAATGAATTTTGTGCATAACATGACATTATTCACCAAACTACAACACTCTATTCTCCACAACAAAATGGAATTGCTGAAAGGAAAAATAAAACCCTTAAAGAAATGATGAATGCCATGTTACTAAGTTCAAACTTACCGTAGAACTTGTGGGGGGAAGCAATATTGTCTGCTAATTATGTTCTTAATAGAATACCCCACAAGAAAACTAACAGCACTCCTTATGAATTGTGGAAAGGTCGACAACCTTCCTACAAATACTTGAAAGTATGGGGGTGTTTCACAAAGGTAGAAGTTCATGTTCTGAAAAAGACTAAGATAGGACCAAAAACAGTGGATTGTGTGTTTATTAGTTATGCGCATAATAGTAGTGCATATCGGTTTCTAATTTATAAATCAGAAATACCTGATATACATGTGAACACTATTATAGAGTCAAGGAATGTTGTTTTCTTTGAACATGTTTTTCTTTACAAGAAAAGACAGAAATTAAGTTCACAGAAAAGAACTTATGATTGTACACAAAGTCAAGAGACTAATGACAATCAAACACAAGAGATTAGTAATGGTCTCGACTAATAAGATTTAACTAACCAAGATGAAGCAAGAAAGCGAGAATATCAAAATTCTTTGGTCCAGATTTTCTGACATACCTATTAGAAAATGAGCCTCAATATTTTAAGGAAGTAACGTCAAGTTCTTAACCACCTTTGTGGAAAAAGGCTGTTAATAATGAAATTGAATCCATTATGTAAAATGATACTTGGCATTGGTGGATCTTCCACCGAGTTCTAAACCTCTTGGGTATAAATGGATATTCAAGAGAAAAATGAAAACAGATGGTTTAATAGACAAGCATAAAAGCAAGACTTGTGATAAAAGGTTATAGGAAAATGGAAGGTTTGGACTATTTTGACTTATATTCCCCTATGACAAGAATAACATCCATCTGCATGCTTATTGCTATAGCAGCATTGTATAATTTAGAGATACATCAAATGGATACTAAGACAACTTTCTTAAACGGTGATCTAAATAAAGAGATCTATATGGAGCAACCCGAAGGGGTTGTAGTGCTAGGGCAAAAAAAGAAAGTTTGTTGGCTTGTAAAATCTCTTTATAGATTAAAACAAGCTCCTAAGTAATGGCATGAGAAATTTGATCATGCTATACTTACTAATGGGTTTAAGATAAATGAATGTGACAAATGTGTCTATGTTAAAAATACTGACAAAGGTTATGTCATCGTTTGTCTTTATGTGGATGACATGCTTATCATTGGAATCAATCAAAACATGATCAAATCAACCAAGCAAATGTTGAACAAAAGATTTGATATAAAAAATTGGGGGTTGCAGATGTAATATTAGGAATGAAAATTACTAAAATATCTGATGAATATGCATTATCTCAATCTCATTATATTGAGAAAATTCTTGGTAAATATATCAAGGATAATAAGAATGTGTAGACGCGCCCGCGGAGGGGGGCCTCATACTACAGTTCGGACTCGATTTGTGTCACGATTCTTAATCTTGAACCAAAGAGTCCAAATCTGGCAAATCGTTTTGAGAAACAGATTTTTGAAAAAGTAGTGCCAAACATGGACTGCTTTGCCAGATACAGAGTCGCCACCTAAATATTTTTTAAAATGGGGGAATTTAGGAAACCCTGACTCGGTGCCGAAGGCCACATGTCCGTCATCACCGGAGTTGTCTCGGCTCGGGAGCTTGGGTACGATCGGGGAAGGTCAGCTATGAGCACCCCCTTTCGTCCGGTCCGAAGACCGGCCTCTACTAACCATGATATCCGATTTTGAAAACGTTATGTGTTCTTATTCCATTTATTAGCCTAGAATTACTATGTTATACGCGCAGCAAACAAGTATAGACTAGATTGCCTAATTCGGAAAGAAACATTGCATATCCGTTTGTTTTGAAAATGCTTTGGAATTTGCTACTCGCAAGTAGGCTAAAACATGGATTTCAACGAGTTTTTCCAACTCAAACAATCCAACCTTCACCCACGGGCATTCAAAACAGTTTATCTCATACAAGCACTTAGCCGCATGGCAGGCATACTGTCATGTTAACATTCACACACATGCGAGATGCTAAAGCATAAATACTTACATCGTACTCCGTGCCAAAACAGTAAACTAGTTAGCAAACATGCATGTCCTAGTTCATGTTAAAAATGGCTAATGCATCACATGCAAAAATGCAATCTAGACAGGCTCGGCTAACCCTAAACATGGCATGTGAAATGCGATCAACTACCACATATTCAATTTGTGAATTGAAGTACAGATGCAGTTAGCGTGATGTACCGAGCCTAATGCATGCAATACAAATGCATGGATGCACACATGCATAGCATAAGGTATGCTAAATTAAACGTGCCCTAATCTACCATCATAAGCAGGTAAATAAAAGGGAAGAAAGAAGTGGGGATTGGGAGACATACACACCACGCACACACACTTATTACAGATTTGCCCTCACTCGGAGGGACCAAATAAATATTACAAATTAATTAACTACGCAAACTAATTAAATATTACAAACTACTTAATTAATTAACAAATTAACTAAACTAAAGAAAAACAGTAAACCGCCTCGAGGTGAGGGCCAGATGCAACACATGCTCGGGACTGGCTCGGGAATCGCACTGCCATGCATAATTTGCCTCTGTTTTCCCTGCTCTGCTCCTCTGAAAACTGTCAAAGTCTCAGGGATGCCTCTCAAGACACTGGGGGATATCATCGGCTGAGCATAATTTCCACCGGCAGTAGAATTTAGTCACCGGCACAAAATAGATCCACCGGCCATCGATTGACTGCCGGTCGGCACTAAATACTGCCGGCCGGCAATAAATTCCTGCAGAACCTGCAACTCACAGCAGCAGAGGGCAAAATCTTGCATGGCAATGCAATTCAAGCAATTTATGCACCTATCACATTCCTTATCATGTTAATGACTCAAAAGAGGATGTGCCCCAATTCTCGGACCACCAATCACGCATTTCCATGCATGATGGCCCAAAGAACCAAGTATGCAACTTTGATTTCAAATGCATGCAAACCAAATCAAATCAAACAACGCCCAATTCCTATCACTAATTCAAGGAACAAGGCATGCATGCAAAATGCAATGCAACCTAAGCATGCGAGCTAAGGATGCATCATGGCATGGCAACAAACTTATGCAAGCATACAAGCAAACATAGGGGCATGCAAATGGATGCAAAGATGGATTTATGCATGAATTAGGCAGCTCTAAATAGGCCTAAAACAGTAGCCAAAATGCTATAATATGAGGGACCAAATACATGCACACATGCACCTAATTGAAGGCCAACACTTAAGCACAAATTGAACAACCCTCAAACACATTTGAAAGGGGGAACATGGACTAATTAGCATGCAACATGAGCTCTAAAAATGCATGTTAGGATGGTGCCAAACCAAGCAACAAAATCAAGCCAAACATGCAACAAATAGTCCAACTGTTCAAAGCAAACCAATGGGGCATTGGATTACACTAAGCAAGACCAAACATGGCATGGACTAAATGACTAAAAACAGAATTTTAGCACATAACATAAGGCCCAAAAGACCACTTAGATGGCATCTAAATGGCTCAAAAACAAAGGCATGCACAAATGGTCAAAACATGGAGCATTGCTATACATGCTTCCAAAGCATCAAAGGGGCATGCAAGGCAATCGAGCAAGCATGAAAATGGGACTGAAATAGCTTATAGGGTGGCCCCAAATCACCAAAACAATGCAAAGATGCCATGCTATACATTCATATGCTCAAGGCCAACAAGCCTAAATACAAAGGAGCTATATGATGCATGCCAAATTTGACCCAAACAACCTAGGACAGACCTAGAACATGGCAAAACATGCACAAAATCTTCACAAGACTAAGCCTAAAACATGCTCCAACAAAGGCTAACAACCTAAGACATGTTAAGGCATAACAAGGCATTACAAGGCAACTATGCTAAGCATGCATGGAGTACCAAAACTAATTTAAAATCATGTTATATTATGGATATATAAGCATGAAAAACAACCTAAACATGCTCAACACACACTCAAGCATAATGCTCTCTCAAGAGGCCAAAACATGCCCTTTTCAAGGACAACAAGGAGAGGGGGTGGCCCTCTCCTTCTTGGGAGTTCAAGGCATCATCTTCACCACTGAAATCCCTCAAGATTTCAGTGGTGAAGAGACCCCAACACCAAAATCCCGGAGCTAGCACAAAAGGGCACAAAATGAGGCCTTTTAAGGCCTAAGGGTGTTCAAACTTACCCAAACCACAAAACACTCTTAACAAAAAATCAAGAGGACTAAAAAACAGAACTTTTTTGTGTTATACACTAAGCTCAAAAACGAATTTAAGATAGGTATAAACAAGGTGCAAAAATGGGGAATAAAGGTGTTAGTTTCTTACCCTTGATGACCCCTTCACAAATGGTGCTCCAATGGCCTTCTTTAGCTTGAATCCAACACCAAAACTTCAAAACCAGTCCCTTAGAACCTCAAGAGCCAAAGGAAGGTGAAACACTATGTGTTTGTGTGCAATAGTATGGACTAAACACACTAAAACACACACAAGAGGGAAAAAGAGAGAGATAAGGTGTAACAAACCCTAACCCTAGATCTCAAACCCTAACAATGGCTGTCTAAGCTATCAAAATATCTCAAAATGTCTCACCTCCCAAGCCAAGAGACAAGCCTCTCTCTTATAGAGGCTTATGTCTTGTAAAGCTTACAAGACAAGCTTCCAAGAGAGAGATCCCTCCATACACGTGTATGGAGGGGAGCCAAAAGCAAGACAGCTGTCTTAAAATATCTGCAAAAGCAGATGCACAGTAGTCGGCCGGCCAAAAATGCCATCTTGGCCAAAAAGAGTGCCGGCCGGCACTAAATAGTGCTGACCGGCAACAAATAGTGCCGGCCGGCAATATACATTGCCGGTAGCAGAAAAAACCAGCCGGTGGCCTCTAGCCACTGGCGGTGATGGGTGGGGACGGTCCACAAGCCCTACGCTGCCCTTCCAAGGCAAAACACAAGTGTTTGGTGCAAAACCAGACACTAAACGGTCGAGTTCGGAGATCCTGAGGCAAGGCACGCGAGCCGAGGCCTCCGGGAACTCCAAACGAACACAAACATGGATGATCACCGAGTGTTCAAACGGTGACGTCCAAGTCTTGAGGACGGTCAAAAATGGGGTGTCTACAGAATGTAGCAAGAATTCATGTAGACATCATTTTTTATTTATCAAAAAATAAAGGTGATGCAGTGTCTCAGCTAAAATACTCCAAAATCATTGGAAGTTTAATGTACCTAATGAATTGCACGCGTCTTGATATAGCTTATGTTGTCAGTAAATTGAGTATGTACACTAGTAACCCCAGAGAAGACCATTGGAAAGCGATCATTCGGGTTCTTAGACATCTAAGATTTACTCCTGATCATGGCTTAAACTTTACTCGATATCCAACAGTACTCGAAGGTTATTGTGATGGAAATTGGATATCGGATACTAAAGATTCAAAATCCACTGGTGGATATGTCACGACGTTAAACCTAAAGAGGCAGATATGTCACGACCCCAACCCGCCCCTTTAGGTTTAGCATCGTAACCGGTTAGTAATCCTCAGATTACCGAAGGCCTCTAACCTGAATAACAAACTATAAGGGGCTAGCGGAAGCAAGTATAGAAACATACATAGTCCATAGAGTTGTGTAAACATACATGGGACATAAACATTTAAAACTGATATACATAAACCCACGTATGACATAATACAAAATAAGGCAAAAGAACTATTTACAAAAGAACAAAAGTTCACAAAACTCGACCACTAAACTCTTTCTGTAACCTCTTTGGGAGGCACAATGGTTGGCTGACAAAACAGAGACTCTAGGTCATCAACTTTGAGCCTGGTCATGCGCCTGGTTACCTACATACATAAATAATAGAGTGAGCTGGAGCTCAGTGAATAATAACAGAGTAAAGATTTTAATAAATGATGTCTAGTTTCGAATCATATCCATTAGAGAGATAAATATGGTCGTATCAAAATTAGTGTCATGTTCATATTCGTATTCAAATCATGTGTGGTACATCTATTCGCATTAACATATCACTTTGGTCAAGTATAACAAGTTCCATAATAGAACCTCCGGTACCGGGTATCATATAACATACGTAGGCCACAACATTGTTTCCCTCGGGTGAGGGCCTCGTGCCACGGTATTGTTTCTCTCGGGTGAGAGCCTATGCCACGGTATTGTCTCCCTCAAGCAAGGGCCTCATGACCATAAGCCACAGTATTATGTCCCCTGGGCGAGGGCCTCTGCTAAGGATACCATAAAGACATTTCAAAGAAAATTAGACAATCATTCATTCATACAAAACATAGTATTTCAGAAAACTGATCATTTCAGATCATCAGAAAATAATTAAAGTCAAACATAACTTTATAGAGTTATTACTCATAGATAGCTTGATAGTAACCAACAGATCAACAGCTCATGGCGCGTGACCTACACAAACATAACAGATACATATATTGAAACATGCGTTCAGGTCGTATTTAACTTATTTCATTTTGTTCCTCATATGTTTCTAAGTCTTATCCTTATTACTAGGTCTTAATCATGGCTTAAGAATGCCTAGGATGCAATGAGGATGCCAAAATATTTTGAAAACACTTAGTCAATTATGCTAAAACAAGGGTCTTGCTCGAGTGCAACTTCCTTCACTTGAGCGGACGTTCAAATATTTGAATGGTCACTCGAGCGCAAGTTTCTTCGCTCGAGTGGCCTATTGTAACAACCCTGACCCATGATTAATTGATAAACCATGATTAAGCCATGATTTAGTAAGTCTAATGGGTAATTAAAATGAAATCCTGACTTCATTCCATATGTGTTGCATTAGTTATGTTTCTATCTGTTTGTCGTAGAAATATCTGTTTGTATTACTATTTTGTTCTGCGAATTAAGAGCCCTGTTGGCATCTGATTCCAAAATTGACTTGATTTATGTGTTACTTGGAAATTTTAGAATTTTATGGTAGGTTTAATTGAAACTCGTTTCAGAACGAAGTAATTAGTGTAATTAATGTCAAATTGATTAAAGTTTAATTAGGCCTTGTTAATTGGGCCTACCTAAGGGTTATATGAGCCAAGACTCAACTACACACTCTAATTTTTTTCCCCTTATCTTTGAGCAAACAAACGTGTGTGGGAGAGAGTAGAGCATAGAAATGAGTTCAAGGAAGGATTTCTAGAGAATTTAAGGAAATTGGCTTGGAACTTTAGTGAATTCACCAATTAAGGCTTCATTGAGAAATTGAGGTAGGAATTCAACCCTTGAATTGTATAATTATGGTGTCTAGGACATGAATTCTTGAGGATTGGGTAGAGTTATACAAGAATTGAGCTAGCAATGTAGAGAAAATGAACATTTATTCATGTTCATTTCATGAATTGTGAGTGTTGAATTCAACCAATTTTTACATGCAAGGACCTATTTTTGTTCAATTCTAGGAGCTCTCGTGATTTTGCACTTTAACACTCCATTTGTACAAATTTTGAAAGGTTTGAGTTCTTGGTAACACATGCATGGCATGTATACGTATTGATCAAGTTTGGTTTTGAAGGAATTCACTTGCTTTTGAGTTTGATTCCAAAGAATTTCCACTTGCATGTGTCAAATTTAGTTTAGTTTTGAGAATTCATCTTGTTTTCCACCAATTTGCCTCATTTGATCATATTTTGAAAGCTTGAGCTTGTGCCTTTTCATGCATGGTATGTAATGACATGATTTCCCAATTCCAAGTTTGAGTTTTGAGCAATTAGCATACTTTCGGGCCTTGATTTTATGAAAAGATCCTTAATTTTTCATGTTTAACAAGTTTACAAGTGTTTCCTTAAGTTTTTGGCTCAAAAGGATGAGTTTTGATGTATTGAATTCGAGTTTTGCATCTTGGAGGTGAATCTAGAAATTCCAAAATTTGACCCTCTGCTCGAGCGACATAACATGCACTGAGCGGCCACTTTGTGATCTTGGACTTCCGCTTGAGTGACCAGAAGTTCACTTGAGTGTGAAATGCAAGCTCCCAGAAGTTTCATGTTTTTGTAGACCACTCGAGCAACAAGAGTTGCGCTCGAGCGAGGACCTGAGTCCCACGCTTGAGCGACCATTGAGCGTCTGTCGAGTGTGAAAATCACACAACCAGTACTTTTTCAAAGTTTGTAGACTGCTGAAGCAAAGGAAGTTGCGCTCGAGCGACCCCGCACATGTTTGCATGTTCGTTCGAGCGAAGGAAGTTGCGCTCGAGCGAGAACCCTGTTTTTGGCAAGTTTTGTTATGTGTTTCCAAATGCTCATCCTTATTGCATCCTAGGCACTCCTAGGCTAAGAATAAGATACAATAATAAGAGTACAGGCTAGAGACACTCTAAGAACGAATGAAATAAGTTATGTTCAATCCAAGCATGTGTTTCAGTATGTATCTGTTATGTTGGTGTAGGTCACACGTCATGAGCGGTTGATCCATCAGTTTGCTATCGAGCTATCTATGAAGTTATCTGTGAGTAATTACTTAGTAAAGCTATGTTCGATATGAAATACTTTTTGAATATTATGATATGATATGAACTATTTTTAAATAATAGAAAAGAATGTGTTGTGATTACATGAATGATGATCCATTTCTTTGAAATGTAATTGTGGTATCCTTAGCAAAGGCCCTCGCCCGGGGAAAATAATACTGTAGCACAGGCCCTCGCCCAGGGGAAACAATACCATGGCCCACATATGAGATATGATACCCGGTACCAGAGGTTCCAATATGGAACTTAATATGCTTGACCAAAGAGATATGTTTAATGCTAATGGATACACCACTCATGAAATGATTGTGTTTATGACTCTGTTTCTGATACGAATATGGTTATGCTTCTGTTTAATAAAGGATTTGAAGTTATATTTGTGATGGATATCATTCATTTAAACCCTTTACTCTGTTATTATTCACTAGGCTTCCGCTCACTATTTATATTATGTATGTAGGTGACCAAATGCGTGACCAGGCTCAGAATTGAGGACCTGGGGCATCAGTTTTGTCAGCTAGTCATTGTGCCTCTGAGGAGGTTCCTTTTTGTGAGCGAGTCAAGTTTAAATGGCTTATGTTTAAGACCTTGATTTCCTTCGGATATAAATCAAGTTTTTTGTTATCTGTATTTCGGGCTAGTCCCTTTTGGCTATAAGTAATGAACGTGATGTAAGACTACATTATGACGAAACATGTATATGTGTATAAAGCTTAAAATTTTTGTCCCATATATGTCTCCACAGCTCAATAGACTATATTTTTTTTTATTTGCTTTCGCAAGCCCTAATTATAAATATTATGTTCAGAGACCTTTGGTAATCTACGGATTACTGGCCGATTACGGTGCTAAACCCATAGGGGCGGGTTTGGGTCTTGACAGAGAGGTATCAGAGCACATGATTATACTGCACACACGAGTCCATATGAGCGATAGGGTGTTCTAGTAAGCATTAGGGGCATCTCATCTGCATGTGTGAGTGTGTATATCAACGTCTGTTACTGTGTAAACTGAATCTGACCATGAATACATGAAATATAAATGAATGGCCGTGATTGAATGATCTAAACATAATGAAAAGAATTATTGGCCTATGTTTATTATTGCTTTGTTTACCTATAGCATCATGGAGAATGCAAGGGGAAATGATACAAGTGAGTCTTCTAAGGCCCGAATAAACATAATGGAACAGATGCTTGCAGCCCTGACTGAGGCAATAACGCAACAGCAGAGACAACAACCTTTGTCTCCTCCACCTCTGCCGATACAAGTTGAATCGGATAACAATGACATTATCAACTTGACCCAGAAGTTCATGAAAATGAAGCCACCAACTTTCTTGGGTGATATTGAACCCTTAAAGGAAGAAACATGGTTGCTTGAAATGGAAACGTTATTTGAAGTGTTTCCTTGTTTCGTGACTCAGAAAGTACTCTTGGCCACTTATACCCTAAAGGATGATGCCCGAAGATGGTGGCTGTTAGTTCGAAATAACAATGCGGACATGACTTGGGCTCAATTCAATGAGATATTCTACAACAAGTACTTTCCCCAAAGCTTCAGGGATCGAAAAGTGCCAGAATTTCAAGAACTCAAGTAGAACAGGATGTCCTTGGTCGAGTATGAAGCCAAATTCATGGAGTTGGCTCAGTTTGCCCCACACATGGTGGATACTGAATACAAAAAGGTGCAAAAATTTGAAGGCGGCCTGGATTTGGAAGTGTTACACTGAGTAGGCATCTTCAAGTTGCCTATCTATGTGGAAGTCTTGGACAAAGCAATAATGGCAGAAGCCACCCTAGCAGCAATGAAACAAGCCAAGGCACCAACTACAGAATGAAGAAGTAAAAGATCTAGATTTAATTTCAAGAAGGGCCGATCATTTTCAAAAAAATAGAAAGCATAGGGGAGTGTGTCACCGTGCATTTGGTGCCTGTTACCAGTGTGGAAAAGTTGGCCATATGATAAAAGATTATCGACTTGGGCTCGAGAATGCTAATCGCCCCGCAATAAGTTCAACTGGGTCTGCTTCAGTGGCCAGGTCAAATGCTAGAACTAATGTCAGGGGTAACACTGGGAATGAAATGTTGAGGCAAGGAAGAGTGTTCGCACTAATGCCCAGAGATGTACAGAACACCAAGTCTGTGATGTCAGGTACAATTTCCATTTGTACCCAAAATGCATATGTCTTGATAGATTCTGGTTCTACACACTCATTTGTGTCGTATGCTTTTTCTTGGAAATTAACTAGACCCTTAGAATCCATGAATTATTTGTTGTCTGTATCTACGCCATCTGGGGTTCTATGGTATGTGCATATGTGTATCCAGCATGTGATCTTGTGATTGGTAATGTGACGTTGTATGATGACTTATTGCCGTTAGGAATTGATCATTTCGACTGTATACTGGGTAAGGATTGGTTAACGAATTATTGTGCGACTATTGATTGTGTGAATAAATCTGTTGTATTTCGTCCACCTGGCTTACCTGAGTTTGTGTTTACTGGGAATAGGGTAATTCCTCCCCCATACCTAATTTCTACCATGGACGCTGTTAAAATGCTTAGGAAGGGATGTAGGGGTTACATGTGTTGTGTTTTGATTGAGATTTCTAATCATTCTAATGTGGATACTATTCCTGTTACTTGTGAATTTCCCGATGTGTTTCCAAATGACTTGCCTGGAGACTTAGTTGATAGGGAAATTGAGTTCACTATTGAAGTAACATCAGGAACACAACCTATTTCTAAGGCCCCTTACAGAATGTCAACCTCAGAGCTGAAAGAATTGAAAACCCAACTTCAAGAACTGTTAGACAAGAAATCCATCCGTCCGAGTACTTCACCTTGGGGTGCTCCAGTTTTGTTTGTTAAGAAGAAGGATGGGTCCTTGAGATTATGTATAGATTACCAGGAACTGAATAAAGTAACTATCAAGAATAAATATTCATTGCCTTGGATAGATGACTTATTCAACCAATTTCAGGGAGCCCAAGTGTTTTCTAAAATGGACCTCCGATCAGGCTATCATCAGTTAAAAATTAAAGCAGAAGATGTAGAGAAAACTACATTCAGAACTAGATACAGACATTATGAATTTTTGGTAATGCCATTTAGGGTAACTAATGCACCTACGGCGTTCATGGATTTAATGAATAGGCTATTCAAACAATTTCTGAATGAATTTATTGTTGTCTTCATTGATAATATACCGATTTACTCCAAAAAGTAGAGAAGAACATGAAAATCATCTAAGGATTGCCTTACAAACCCTGAGAGAAAAGAAATTGTATGCAGAACCTTCTAAATGTAAATTTTGGCTTGATAGTGTAGCATTTCTGGGGCATGTAATCAACAAGGATAGTATTTCGGTTGACCCACAAAAAATTGAAACGATTGTGGACTGGCCAAGACCAACCAATGTGTCAGAAGTTCAAAGTTTTATGGGGCTTGCAAGCTATTATCATAGATTCGTAAAAGACTTCTCCAAACTTGCCATGTCATTGACATAGTTAACACAAAAAAATGTACCGTTTGATTCAAACGATCAACGGGAGTCGGCCTTTCAAGAATTGAAGACTAGATTGGTAACTGCACCAATTCTGACCTTGCCTAACGGAACTGATGGGTTCCAAATTTACAGTGATGCCTCCTACAAAGGTTTGGGTTATGTTCTAATGTAAAATGGGAAGGTAATTGCTTATGCTTCTTGGCAACTCCGTCCTCATGAAAAGAACTATCCGACTCATGACCTGGAACTAGCAGCTGTGGCTTTTGCTTTAAAAATCTGGTGCCATTATCTATATGGAGTGACTTGTGAGGTGTTTATCGATCATAAAAGTTTGAAATATTTCTTTAGTCAAAAAGAATTGAATATGAGGCAGAGATGATGACTTGAGTTGATCAAGGATTACGACTTACAAATCTTGTATCATTCGAGAAAAGCCAATACCGTTGCAGATGCCTTGAGCCGGAAATCCATGGGTAATTTGTCATGTTTACTCACCGGTCAGAAGGTGTAAATATGTGAGCTAGAAAGGAATGAGATTGAAACTGTACTACGTGAATAAGGCGGGATCTTAGCCGCCATCTCTGCTCAACCTGTAATCATTGAAGAGATTAAAGAGAAACAACATGAAGATGAATTCTTGAAGAAAATTTTCGATGAAATTGAGTCAAAACCAAGGACCAAGTTCGTAATTGAAAATGATGTGTTTAAATTGCATAATAGACTATGTGTACCGAATTGTTCTGATTTGAGAAAACATGTTATGACCGAAGCTCATAATTCAAAATTTTCTATGCATCTTGGGAATACAAAGATGTACCATGACATGAAATAGAATTTCTGGTGGCCTGGAATGAAGAAGAGTATTGCTGACTTTGTAGCTAGATGTTTGCACTGCCAACAAGTTAAAGCTGAACATCAACGACCAGCTAGATTACTTCAGCCGCTCCCATTACTAGAATGGAAATGGGAGCATATCACCATGGACTTCATTGTAAGTTGACCTCGCTCTTGTTGATATATGGATTCTATCTGGGTCATAGTTGATCGTTTGACTAAATCTGGCCATTTTTTGCCTGTTAAAACTATTTATAATGTGGACAAGTTGGCTAACATTTATATGAATGAGATTGTGAGATTACATAGTGTGCCAGTATCTATTGTATTTGACAGAGATTCGAAGTTCACGTCAAGGTTTTGGTAGAGTTTACAACAGGCTTTGGGAATTGAATTACAGATGAGTAGTGCTTATCATCCCCAGACCGATGGCCAGTCTGAATGAATTAATCAAACCTTGGAAGATATGCTCAGAATGTGTGTGTTGGATTTCCAGGGAAATTGGGAGACCTACTTGCCATTGGCTGAATTTGTACACAACAACAGCTATCATTCAAGTATTGGAATGGCTCCATACGAAGCTTTGTATGGAAGAAAGTGCCGATCACCAATTTGCTGGGCCGAAGTATGTGGTCGACCATTGTTGGGATTGGAGCTTGTACAAGAAACAACTAAGAAGGTGAAATTGATCCAACAACCATTTGAGAACTGCACAGAGCCTCCAAAAGAGTTATGCGGATGTCCAGATAAGAGACAGAGAATACGAAGTCGGTGACCATGTATTTATCAAAGTGACTCCGATGAAAGGTCAAACACAATTTGAGGTAAAAGGAAAGCTAGCTGTGGACTTACCTTTTTCCGTGCCCTGCCTTTCAGAAAGTGTTTGAAAAGAAGGCCTCATAGTTCGTACTCCCGCGGTTCTAAATCTAGTCTCACAAGTGGAATGTGAAACTGATAAACACCAAAGAGTCCAAATCCGGCAAACCTTTTGGAAAATCTATTTTAAATCAAATAATGCCAAAATTGGACTGCTTTGCCAGATACAGAGTCGCCACCTAAATATTTTATTTTTGAGAAATTTTAGGAAACCCTGACTCATGCTAAAGGCCACGTGTCCGTCATCACCAAAGTTGCCTTGGCTCGGGAACTTGGGTACCAGAGGGGAAGGTCCTGAAATGAGCACTCTTGCTCACCCGATCAAAGATCGGCCTCTACTAAGCATGATATGTTCTTTTATAAACATTATGTGTTCTTATTCCGGTTATTAAACTAGCTTTACTATGTGATGCTCGCAAGCAAGTATAGACTAGTTTGCAAGACTTAGAATAATTCAACTCATGTTTGTTTGCGAAAATGGTTTGAATTTGCCACCCTCAAGTAGGCTTAGAAACGCGGTTTTGCCACCAAGCATAGTGGGCTTAAAATATGATTTTGCCACAACAAAGTGGGCTTAAAACTCATATTCATTGAATTGTTCCAATTCAAACAACAAGCCTTCATCCATAGGCATTCATGCAGTTTATAAAGTAAGCACATAGCCTCATGACAAGCATGCGAAACATGGCAATATGGCAATCACACTCATGTAAGTGTGCTAAAGCATAAAACTCACCGAGTACTCCAAGCCAAAGCAGAAACTAGTTAAAAAATGCATGATCTTAACTATGCAAAGATACTTAATGCAACACATGCAATATGAAATTAATAGGCTCGGCTACCAATATGGCATATAATTAAATTTGAATAATATGCGATTAAACACGTATTCAAAGAAGTATTGAAATGGCAATGCAGTTTGAATGATGTGCCGAGCCTCAGTGCATGCAAGACAAATGAATGGATGGAAACATGCGAGCATTAGGTATGCTAATTGAAAATGTCCCTAATCTAACCATCGAAAGTGATTAAATAAAAAGGAGAAAGATGCAGGGTTAGAAGACATGCACACACGCACGTACACTTATTACAACATTATGCCCTCGTGAAGGAGGGTCCGAATGAATAAGAGCTAAGCTAATCTAAGCTAAACTAATCAAATTAATCTAATTAAACTAATTAGACTAATTATTATAACCCAAATAAATAACTAGCAAACTAATTATTAATTATTAAAACACTTTAATCAACTAGTAAACTAATTAATTAAAACAAATGCACACTAACTAATCATGCTAGGCATTAAACTATGCTACTACTGCTCAGCTTCAGGAAGTGGAAGATGCATGTGCTCGGTTTTCGCCCTGAAAAGTCCTCCGTTTTGCTCCCGAGAGGCTCTGTTTGCAAGGTTGAGCATACTCCAGAAATTTTCTGCTCCAACTTACCAAATCTCTGCTGAGGATGACACCAGTGGCCTGCCAGCCATAGGAGGTTACTACCGGCCCCCTGCTCGCCAAAAGGATGCCTTGCCGGCTAGAAATAAGGCCTTGCCGGCCATGGATGGAGCACTGCCAGCCACTGATGCTCTAAGTCAACATACTGCAACAGAGCACAAACAGAGCAAAATGAAGGTTTTTCCAGGGGTTTGTTTGTACTGTACCCCTCCTTATCATCTCAAAACCTCAAAGGAGCGGCACACTTGGATCCAAAACCACCAATCAAGCAATTTCATTGCATGATGGCCAAAGATCCAAGTTGTATAATTTCAATAAATGCACAAATACGACCAACAAGACCACCACCCTATCATGCATGATCAAGGGTGATGGAGATCAATGAAAATGGCACATTTCATCACTTTTGAGTATGAAATGTTCCATTTTCATTGTGTTTGAATTAATGTCCGATTCGAACACATGCAATGTAACACAAAAGATACTTATCTAGCTTTTTTTACTTGCCAATTTTCGTTTACTCATTTTAGTTACTGATCCATTCTTTAATCGATTAGTTCATTGGTGAGTGTCTTCTAAAGCGAAAGAAGTGTCAACCAAGGGGTAGTTCAAGGCATGAGGGAAACTTCATGTCGTTGGTAATGAACCCTCAAAAGAGGATTAAACCATTAAGCATGAGCCTCAACTCAAGCTTAAACAACCCTAAGGTTGAAACAACCCTCAAAACAAATGAAAAAGTGAAGAAATGAAGGAGGTTGCAGAGATGATTAAATGCTGAAAATGAGTGATAAAGGCATAAACAAATGCTATCAACTCAAACAAGAAGATGTCTAAGGCCTAGAACACCAAACTTGTAAGGACTGTTACACTAGAGGCATACAAAATAAAGCTCAAATGTAGCCAATAGCTCAAAATAGTCCTAAATTAGTCCAAAATAGGTCCTAAAACATGCTGGAATTAAGCTAGAAAATGCGAGATTAATAGGCTAAAATAAGGAGCATGCTAGACTAGTAAGAAATATACGAGGAGGAGAGGCTAGCCCCTCCAAATTTGGACTTCAAAATATGTTTTTAGCCACTAAAATAGCTCTGAAAAACGTTGTTTAAAAGCTCTGAAAAAGATGATGCAAGGGTGGGAAACACAATGGCAAAGGCCTCCAAAACAAGGTACAAAAAAGGGCTATTAACCCCTCAACCTTTAATGGCCTTAAGACCCAACCTTCAGCCCAAAAACCAAGAGTTTTTATAACTTAAAATCAGTTGGAAATCATGCTGGACTCAAGACACGAAAAGCCAAAACATTAAGCTAATGCATGGGGTTGCACTACAACTATGCACTACAAGCCTCAACTAAATTAACCAGCCCAAAATAGAGCCAAAACAGGTTATTTCAGAGACAAAAACATGCTGGACTTGAGCTAAGTTAAGCTAGAAAAACGTGCTAACATGTGAAGCTAACTAGGCATACAAGCAAGACACAAGGAGGGGAGACTAACCCCTCCAATTTTTGACTTCAAAACAAATTTTTTACCATTGAAAAACCTCTGAGGTTCAGTGGTTGAAAGGTCCAAAAAATTTAATTTAAAAGTGATGAAAAGATGGCACAAAAGCTTAACAAGCAAAGAGACAAGAAGGTGAACCACCCCTAACTCAAAATAGCCTCAAATCACCATTTTTAGGTCATAAAAACAGAGGTTTTTACAGTTGAAAACTAGGCCAAAAATAATTTGAAAAGATGGAAAAACAAGTATGCAAAACAAGCTTAAAAGAAGAGTGTTATACCTCTTGAAACAAGCAACAATTCTAGGCACAAAGTTAAGTAAAAAACTCCTTCTAAAGATCCAAGAAGGCTTCTAAGGACCTCAGCTCATGGTGGTCAAGTTTGATCAAGGATTCATAGGCAAACTTGAAGTGTATCTTCACTTGTATGCACTTATGCACAAAAGTTCAAGAGAGATAGAGAAATGTAGAGAAAGAGAATTGTAGAGAGAGAGGCACCCAAAATTTTTCTAACCTTGAAAACAATAGATAAGGGCCTCTATATATAGAAATATATGACTTCAGGTTGGAAATATCTCAAAATCGACAGCTGGAACAGTTAGAGGACAAATATCAGCAGAAAATTGCCTTTTTGCACCAATGGCCGGCAAGCCCTCATTAATGGCCGTCAAAGGTCCATTTCTAGTTGGCAGCAACACTCCTGGCTGGAACATGGCCGGCAAAGGCCATTCATGGCTGGCACATGGCCAGCAAAGCCCATCCATGGCCAGCAACCTTCACTTCTGGCTAGCATGAAAAATCTGTTCTCCAGGTCCAACGTCAAACAGGCATATCTCCTTCATCTAGACTCCTTTTTAGGTCATTCTTTAGCCTAAATGGAAGACCCAGGAGTCTTATTTCCAATGGTGGCAGCCTTACATGAAAATTCCAAGTGTGCAAGAAGATATGCTTATTTTAGTGAAGACTGCTCAGTTTCGGTCCTACCCGGATTCATGCCTAACTTCTCCTCAGCTAGTTTTCCTCTCTTCTCTCCTATTTTCTTCAACTCCAAACCTCTAAATAAGGTATTTTGAAATGTTTTTGAAATATTTCTCCTCTCTTCCATCTATTTCCACTTTGTCCTTGCTCGGTTTATCAAAAAGCACGACATTTAACGAAATGCGAGCCTCGGAACATCACAGAAGCATTTTCAAAAATATTTTGAAAGAGAGAGTTTTAAGGCCTAAAATTGTTTTGGTCAAAAAGGTTTTGGTCCAAAAAAGAGGTGTGAGGTTAGGATTCGGAGCTCCTCTTGCCGAAGAAATCAAACCTTTGCACTGCACAACTTTCATCACCCAGTAAGCAATTATTGGCGCCCAAGTCTTAAGGGCGGTCAAAAATGGGGTGTCTACACTAGCACTAAGATACATTGGCCCATATGAAATTTTAGAGAAAATCAACTCAATAACATACCGAGTGGCCTTACCTCCAATGATGGAACATATGCATAATGTTTTTCATGTCTCTATGCTTTGGGATTATTTAAGAGATCCATTACATGTGATTGAATCAACTCATGTGCTTCTAAAAGATGATTACACGTAGGAGGAGAAGCCAATGTAAATTGTGAATCACTGAATCAAAAGATTGAGAAACAAAGAAATTTCGTTAGTGAAGGTTGATTGGCAGAATCACAAAGGAACCTATGTGACTTGGGAGACAGAAGAAGATATGATGAGAAGATACCCAGAATTGTTTCCTTTGAGTCCAGTGTTCTTCCAGAATGAAGGTAATTCGAGTTTGGAGGACCAAACTCCTTAAAGGGGGGAAGGTTGTAACAACCCTAACCTATGATTAACTGATAAACCATGATTAAGCCATGATTTCGTAAGTCAAATGGGTAATTAAAATGAAATCTTGACTTCATTGCATATGTGATCCATTTGTTGTGTTTTTATCTGTTTGTTGTAGAAATATCTGTTTGTTTTACTATTTTGTTCTGCGAATTGAGGGCCCTATCGGCATCCGATTCCAAAATTGACTTGATTTATGTGTTACTTGAAGATTTTAGAATTTTATGGAGGTTTAATTGAAACTCGTTTCAAAATGAAGTAATTAGAGTAATTAATGTCAAATTGATTAAAGTGTAATTAGGCCTTCTTAATTGGGCATCCTTGTAATAACCCCGACCTCATATTAACGTTAATTCGTGCTTAGTTAAGCCTAGCAATAATTTAGGAAGGATTTAGAACTAAATTGCATGTGTGATTGCATGATTTTGTGTTTCTATCTGTTCAGTGTAGAAATATCTGTTCACGTTTTAGTTTCGGTTAGCGAATTGAAAGCCTTATCGGCATTCGACCCAGAAATTGACTTGATTTATGTGCTTATTAGAATTTATAGAATTTTATGGTAGGGTTAATTAAAATTCGATTCGGAGCGATTAAATTCGATTAAAATAATGTTATTTGGTTACTTTTGACCAATTTCTACTTAATAGGCCATTTAAGCCCCACTCACCTTCTATTATTCATTTATTTGATCACTCTTGAACCTTGAGAGGGAGAGACAAACGGCTGAGAGAGTGAGAGAATGGGAATTGGTGTAGGGCTTGAAGATTTAATTCACAAGGAGAGGATTTGCTAGGAAAACTTCGAGACCATCACTAGAATAAGGAATTTAGGTCCCTAGGTAAGAATGTTAATCTCTAGTCTTGAAATCTAGTTGTTAAGATCATGAATTAATGGTGTTAGGTGGGTTAGCAGGTGTTTTGGACTTAAAAAGGGGAATTAAGAATGAATTCATGCATGCATGCATGTTCCATAGCATTTTAGAGTTTGATTTTCAAGAATCCTTCCATGCATGTCATAATTCAAGCTTTGTTTAGAAATTCTTCATGTTCCATGTCATAATATCATAGTTGATCATGTTTTGGGATAAACATTTGCGTTTAGTCATGTTTTGGAAGATTTGAATTCAAGGAATTGCATACTAGTCATGTACTTCAGTTAATGTTAAGTTTCATGTTGGAATTGGGCATGATTGACTTACTCTTGGGCCATGATTTCTTGAATTGAAGCTTCACACTTGTTGTTTTATGAATTACTAAGGGTTTTTCAAAGTTTTGGCCCTGAAAAAATGAGTTTTGGAAGGTTGATTGTCGAATTTGAGCTTGGGAGGTCAATCTGGATTTTCCAGAAAATTGACCCACGCTCGAGCAGGGACTTTCACGCTCGAGCGTGAAGCCTGAGTACATGCACTTCCGCTCGAGCGTCGAGAATCATGCTCGAGCGTGAAATGCGTATACCCAGAAGTTTGCATGTTTTACAGTCTGCTCGAGCGAGGGAATACACGCTCGAGCGGGGGTCTGAGTCTCACGCTCGAGCGGAGGGCGAGCGCCCGTCGAGCGTGAATATCTTGCATCCAGTACTTTTGTCGATTTTATAGTCCGCTCGAGCGGGGAAGTTCACGCTCGAGCGGAGCCTCAACATCTACATGTACGCTCGAGCAAGGAAAGCCACGCTCGAGCGTGGACCTTATTTCAGCAAATTTTGAGAAAATGTTTCTAAGGCATTTTTGCATCCTCATTCCATCCTAGGCATTCCTAGGCCATGTTTAAGATCCCATAATGAGGGTAAGAGATTAGAAGGGCACTAAGAGCCAACAAAATAAGTTTTGTACAATTAGAACGTGTGTTTCAAGAGTGTATCTGTTATGTGTTGTGTAAGTCACGTGCCACGTACCGTTTGACCAAGCTTACTCCGTCTGTCTGTCTCAAGGCCCACTGTGAGTAATAACTTTGTAAAGTTATGTTCAATTATAAGGATTTTCTGAGTGATATAAAATGATCTGTTTGCCGAGGTAATAGTTTCTGTATGAATGAATAGATGTCCAATGTTTCTGAAATGTATTCGTGACATTCTTAACCTCAAATGATAATTGTTATCGGTTTTATTATGTCCCTTTATGGGTCAACTGTACGTCTCATGAGCCAACCGTTATGGATCCTTACGTCCCTTCATGGGTCAACTGTACGTCTCATGTGCCAACTGTATCGTCTTCGTGCACGTGAGTCAACTGTATGCCTTGATGGTCGTCCCTTATAAGTCAACTGTTTCTGCTAGTGCTAAAGAAAGTATCACGTAAACTTAAACAAGGCTTATGATTTATGTCTGTATATGATCTAAACAAGTTATGATTTTGATAAGAAACTGAATTATGGATTCTGAATTTGTATGGACTCATTCATAAAACCCCTTTACTCTGTTATTATTCACTGGGCTTTCGCTCACAGTTTATAGTATATATGTAGGTGAGCCGGCGTGTGACTAGGGCCAAAGTTGACGGCCTTCCGTTCTGTTTTGTCAGCCAACTGTTTTGCCTCCCGAGGAGGTTCCGGTCGAAGTATAATGCTATGGTTGGTTTTTGTACTCATGCTAGTCTCAGTATGTGTTTTGTAAAGACAGGTCTTAGGATGCAAATACTTTCTAAATATTGGTGCCCTCTGACTGGCATGCTTATGTATATATATAAGTCTTGAAATTTTCTGTCCCATGTACGTTATCACAGCTCATTGGACCTTGTCTATTTTGTATTATTGCTTCTGCAGTCCCTTATTATTTGCTAATCTGTCCAGTGGCCTTTGGTAATCCACGGATTACTAGCCGGTTACGGTGCTAAACCTACAGGGGCGGGTTTGGGTCGTGACAAAGTGGTATCAGAGCACGTGTTCTACCGCACAGACAGGTCCGTATGAGCTAGGATGTCCTAGTAAGAGTTTGGGGCATTCCATCTGCATGTGTGAGTGTGTGGTAATTTAACTGAATATGAAAACTGAATGTACATTTAAATCAAATGAATTGAAGGAAACAAATAAGATTATGCCTGTGTTTATTATCATTTGATGTCTGTATAGTAAGATGGAGAATGCAAGGGGAAGTGGTGAAAGTGAATCTTCAGAGGCTTGTATGGGCCGAATGGAACAAATGTTAGCAGCGTTGACTGAAGCCTGGACACAACAACAGAGATAACAACCTTTACCCCTTCCGCCTCTACCAGCACAAGCTGAGGCAGATAATACTGACATCATCAATCTGACACAGAAATTCATGAAAATGAAACTGCCGACGTTCTATGGTGGAATTGAACCTTTGAAAGCAGAGACATGGTTACTTGAAATTGAGAAGTTGTATGAAGTGTTTCCTTGTACCGAAACTCAGAAAGTCCTCATAGCCACCTACACTCTGAAGGATGAAGCTCGCAAGTGGTGGTTACTGATCAGAAATGGCAACGGAAATATGACGTGGGCATAATTTAATGCAGTCTTTTATGATAAATATTTTCCCCAATATTTCAGCGATCGGAAAGTATCTGAATTCCAGGAACTCAAGCAGGGAAGAATGTCTGTAGCAGAGCATGAAGCTAAATTCACCGAATTGGCACGGTTCGCTCCACACATGGTGGATACTGATTACAAGAAAGTACGAAAATTCGAAGGTGGATTGGATTTGGAGGTGTTTGATCGGGTGGGCGTGTTGAAATTGCCTACTTATGTGGAAGTCTTAGACAGATCCTTAATGGCGAAAGCTACCATAGCCGCTATGAGACAAAGTAAAGCCCCAGCAACTACAACAACTGAGTGGAGAGGAAAAAGATCCGAGTTTGGTTCTAAGAAAGGCCGGTCCTTTGTCAGTAAGAAACAGAACACAGAATCTACAAACAGCTCGAGTCAGAGGGATGGGTCTAACCCGATTTGTCTCGATTGTGGTAAAAGACACAGGGGTGTGTGCCACCGAGTATCCGGTGCTTGTTACCGATGTAGCCAACCAGGTCATGTAGTGAGAGATTGCCCGTTCAGGTATGACAATGCTAGCCGTCCTGCAGCAAGTTCAGCGAGATCTGCTTCTGTGGCCAAAACCAATGCCAAAGCCAATACTGGGAAAGAACCTCAGAGACAAGGCCGAGTGTTTGCCTTAGTGCCCAGTGACGTACCGAACACCTATATTGTGGTGTCAGGTACACTCTTTATATGTTCTCAAAATGCATGTGTACTAATAGATTCTGCTTCTACACATTCCTTTGTATCGACTAGACCATTAGAACTCATGACATATGTGTTATTTGTATCTACGCCGTTTGGGGATTCTATGATGTGTGCTCATATTTATCAAGCATGTGATGTTATGATTTGCGATATGATGTTGTATGTGGACTTATTACCCTTGGACATTAATCATTTTGATTGTATTTTAGGGATGGATTGGTTGACTAAATACTGTGCTACCATTGACTGTGCAAATAAAACTGTTTTGTTTAGACCACCGGGTATGCCTGACTTCATTTTTATTAGGAATGGGGTAATTCCTCCCCCATATTGATTTCGGCTATGAAAGCTGTAAAACTCCTTAGGAAGGGATGTAGAGGTTATCTGTGTTGTATACTGACTGCACCATCTGACAGTGTTACTGTAGAAACAATCCCTGTTGCTTGTGAATTTTCTGATGTGTTTCCGACTGACTTACCTGGGGACTTAGTTGATAGAGAAATTGAATTCACTATCCAAGTGTTTCCGGGGACACAACCTATTTCCAAGACTTCCTATAGAATGTCTACCTCTGAATTGAAAGAATTGAAAACCCTACTTTAGGAACTGTTAGATAAGAAATTTATCTGTCCGAGTACTTCACCTTGGGGTGCTCCAGTTTTGTTTGTTAAAAAGAAGGATGGGTCTTTGAGATTGTGTATAGACTACCGAGAACTGAACAAAGTGACTATCAAGAATAAATACCCTCTGCCCCGAAAAGATGACTTATTTGATCAACTTCAAGGTGCCCAAGTGTTTTCCAAAATTGACCTCAGGTCCGGGTATCATCAATTAAAGGTTAGAGCTGAGGACATAGAGAAAACTGCATTCCGAACTAAATATGGACATTATGAATTTTTAGTGATGCCGTTTGGGATGACTAATGCACCTGTAGCTTTCATGGATCTTATGAACAGGGTGTTTAAATCATATCTGGATGATTTTATTGTTGTATTTATTGATGACATTTTGATTTATTCTAAAGACAGGAAAGAACATGAGAAGCATCTCAGAACTACCTTGTAGATTTTGAGAGCGAAAAGGCTGTATGCTAAATTGTCCAAGTGTGAATTCTGGCTTGACAGTGTGGCATTTTTGGGACATGTAATCAACAAGGATGGAGTTGCTGTTGACCCTCAGAAAATTGAAGCCGTTATGGATTGGCCTAGACCAACAAATGTGACAGAAGCCTGAAGCTTTCTGGGACTTGCAGGTTACTATCGGAGGTTTGTGAAAGACTTTTCTAAGCTTGCCATGCCATTGACTCAGTTAACTCAGAAAAATGTGCCATTTGACTGGAACGAACAAAGAGAGGCAGCTTTCCAAGAGTTGAAAACCAGGTTAGTGACTGCACCAATCCTAACCTTGCCTAACGGTACTGATGGGTTTCAAGTGTACAGTGATGCTTCCTATAAAGGCTTGGGGTGTGTACTAATGCAAAACGGAAGGGTGATTGCCTATGCCTCTAGACATCTTCAACCTCATGAAAATAATTACCCAACACATGATATTAAGTTAGCAGCTGTGGTGTTTGCTTTGAAAATCTGGCGTCACTACTTGTATGGGGTAACTTGTGAGGTGTACACCGACCATAAGAGCTTGAAATACTTCTTCACCCAAAAGGAATTGAACATGAGACAGAGACGATGGTTAGAGTTAATCAAAGATTATGATTTGCAGATCTTGTACCACCCAGGGAAAGTTAATACCGTAGCAGATGCTTTAAGCCGAAAATCAACGGGAAGTTTGTCATGTCTGTTATCTAATCGGAAAGAATTATTGAATGACCTAGAACAAGTTGGGCTGTCAACTGCTATTTTTGCTCAACCTGCTATTCTTGATGAGATCAAGCAAAAACAATGTGAAGATGAATACTTGAAGAAGATCATAGAGGAATTTCATTCGAAGCCAAGGCCAGGATTTGTGTTTGAGCATGATGTGCTGAAATTTCAGAACCGTCTTTGTGTACCCGATTGTGGTGATTTGAGAAAACATGTTATGATTGAAGCTCACAGTAGTAAGTTTGTTATGCATCCGAGAAACACGAAGATGTATCATAACTTAAAACAGAGTTTTTGGTGGCCTAGAATGAAAAAGAGTATTGCAGACTTTGTGGCTAGATGTCTACATTGCCAACAAGTTAAAGCTGAGCATCAACGACCCGCCGATTTGTTACAACCACTCCCAATACCGAAATGAAAATGGGAGCACATTACCATGGACTTCAATGTGGGATTGCCTCGTTCTTCTCGAGGTATGGACTCCATCTGGGTTATAGTTGACCGTTTAACTAAGTCTGCCCATTTTCTGCCTGTTAAAACTATTTATAACGCTGATAAATTGGCCAATATCTATATGACTGAAATTATGAGATTG
This sequence comes from Camellia sinensis, assembly GCF_055761805.1. Lineage (NCBI taxonomy): Eukaryota > Viridiplantae > Streptophyta > Magnoliopsida > Ericales > Theaceae > Camellia > Camellia sinensis. The sequence goes on from NC_138966.1 coordinate 120,085,969, forward strand.
CATGGAGTGCCAGTATCTATTGTGTCTGACAGGGATTCAAAGTTTGTGTCGAGATTTTGGCAGAGTTTACAACACGCTTTGCGGACTGAATTGAGACTGAGCAGGGCCTATCACCCATAGACAGATGGCCAAACTGAACGAACGAACCAAACTCTGGAGGATATGCTCAAAATGTGTGTGTTAGATTTTCAAGGAAATTGGGAGACCTATTTGCCTCTAGCTGAATTTGTGTACAACAACAGTTACCATTCAAGCATTGAAATAGAACCTTACGAAGCGTTGTATGGAAGAAAATGTCGTTCTCCGATATGTTGGGCTGAAGTAGGTGATAGACCTTTATTGGGACCGAAACTTGTACAAGAAACAACCGAGAAAGTGAAACTAATCCAGCAATGCCTGAAAACTGCACAAAGTCGGCAGAAAAGCTATGTTGATGTTCGAATGAGAGATAGAGAATATGAAGTTGGGGGCCATGTGTTCATAAAGGTGACCCCGATGAAGGGTCAAACTCGGTTTGGTGGTGTTAAGGGCAAGTTGGCGCCGAGGTACGTTGGACCTTATGAAATCCTTGAAAAGATCAATCCAATATCATATTGGGTAGCTTTACCACCGGTAATGGAGCACATGCACAATGTATTTCATGTATCGATGCTTCGAGAGTATTTGAGAGATCCACTCCATGTCATTGAGCCAACACATGTACTTTTGACAGATAATTACACCTATGAGGAAAGACCTATCCAGATTGTGAATCAGAGGATCAAAAGACTGAGAAATAAAGAAATACCACTAATAAAAGTTGACTGGCAAAACCACGGAAGGACCTATGCAACTTGGGAAACCGAGGAAGACACGATGAAAAGATATCCGGAACTGTTTCCATTGAACCCGATGTTCTCCCAGAATGAAGGTAATTCGAGTTTGGGGACCAAACTCTTTTAAGGGGGGAAGACTGTAATAACCCCGACCTCAGATTAACGTTAATTTGTGCTTAGTTAAGCCTAGCAATAATTTAGGAAGGATTTGGAACTAAATTGCATGTGTGATTGCATGATTTTGTGTTTCTATCTGTTCGGTGTAGAAATATATGTTCACGTTTTAGTTTCGGTTAGCGAATTGAAAGCCTTATCGGCATTCGACCCAGAAATTGACTTGATTTATGTGCTTATTAGAATTTATAGAATTTTATGGTAGGGTTAATTAAAATTCGATTCGGAGCGATTAAATTCGATTAAAATAATGTTATTTGGTTACTTTTGACCAATTACCACTTAATAGGCCATTTGAGCACCACTCACCTTCTATTATTCATTTCTTTGATCACTCTTGAACCTTGAGAGGGAGAGACAAATGACTGAGAGAGTGAGAGAAGGGGAATTAGTGTAGGGCTTGAAGATTTAATTCACAAGGAGAGGATTTGCTAGGAAAACTTGGAGACCATCACTAACATAAGGAATTGAGGTCCCTAGGTAAGAATGTTAATCTCTAGTCTTGAAATCTAGTTGGTGAGATCATGAATTAATGGTGTTAGGTGGGTTAGCAGGTGTTTGGACTTAAAACGGCGAATTAAGAATGAATTCATGCATGCATGCATGTTCCATAGCATTTTGGAGTTTGATTTTCAAGAATCCTTGTATGCATGTCATAATTCAAGCTTTGTTTAAAAATTCTTCATGTTCCATGTCATAATATCATAGTTGATCATGTTTTGAGATAAACATTTGCGTTTAGTCATGTTTTGGAAGATTTGAATTCAAGGAAATCCATACTAGTCATGTACTTGAGTTAATGTTAAGTTTCATGTTGGAATTGTGCATGATTGACTTACTCTTGGGCCATGATTTCTTGAATTGAAGCTTCACACTTGTTTTTTTATGAATTACTAAGGGTTTTTCAAAGTTTTGGCCCAGAAAAAATGAGTTTTGGAAGGTTGATTGTCGAATTTGAGCTTGGGAGGTCAATCTGGATTTTCCAGAAAATTGACCCACGCTCGAGCGGGGACTTTCACGCTCGAGCGTGAAGCTTGAGTACATGCACTTCTGCTCGAGCGTCGAGAGTCACGCTCGAGCGTGAAATACGTATACCCAGAAGTTTGCATGTTTTATAGTCTGCTCGAGCGAGGGAATACGCGCTCGAGCAGGGGTCTGAGTCTCACGCTCGAGTGGGGGTCGAGCGCCTGTCGAGCGTGAATATCCTGCATCCAATACTTTTTTCGAATTTACAGTTCGCTCGAGCAGGGAAGTTCATGCTCGAGCGGAGCCTCAACATCTGCATGTACGCTCAAGCGAGGAAAACCATGCTCGAGCGTGGACCTTATTTCAGCAAATTTTGAGAAAATGTTTCCAAGGTATTTTTGCATCCTCATTCCATCCTAGGCATTCCTAGGCCATGTTTAAGATCCCATAATGAGGGTAAGAGATTAGAAGTGCACTAAGAGCCAACGAAATAAGTTTTGTACAATTAGAACGTGTGTTTCAAGAGTGTATCTATTATGTATTATGTAGGTCACGTGCCACGTACCGTTTGACCAAGCTTACTCCGTCTGTCTGTCTGTCTCAAGGCCCACTGTGAGTAATAACTTTGTAAAATTATGTTCAATTATAAGTATTTTTTGAGTGATATAAAATGATCTGTTTGCCGAGGTAATATTTTCTGTATGAATGAATGGTTGTCCAATGTTTCTGAAATGTATTCGTGACATTCTTAGCCTCAAATGATAATTTTTATCGGTTCTATTATGTCCCTTTATGGGTCAGCTGTACATCTCATGAGCCAACTGTTATGGATCCTTACGTCCCTTCATGGGTCAACTGTACGTCTCATGAGCCAACTGTATCGTCTCTGTACACATGAGTCAACTGTATGCCTTTATGGTAGTCCCATATGGGTCAACTGTTTCTGCTAGTGCTAAAGAATGTATCACGTAAACTTAAACAAGGCTTATGATTTCTGTCTGTATATGATCTAGACAAGTTATGATTTTGATACAAAACTAAATTATGGATTCTGAATCTGTATGGACTCATTCATAAAACCCCTTTACTCTGTTATTATTCACTGTGCTTTCGCTCACAATTTATATTATATATGTAGATGAGCCGGCGTGTGACCAGGGCCAGAGTTGACGGCCTTCCGTTTTGTTTTGTCAGCCAACTGTTGTGCCTCCCGAGGAGGTTTCGGTCGAAGTCTAATGCCATGGTTGTTTTTTGTACTCATGCTAGTCTCAGTATGTGTTTTGTAAAGAGAGGTCTTGGGATGTAAATACTTTGTAAATATTGGTGCCCTCTGACTGGCATGCTTATGTATATATATAAGTTTTGTAATTTTCTGTCCCATGTACGTTATCACAACTCATTGAACCTTGTCTATTTTGTATTATTGCTTCCACAGCCCCTTATTATTTGCTAATCTGTCTACAGGCCTTTGGTAATCCACGAATTACTGGCCGGTTACGGTGCTAAACCTACAGGGGCAGGTTTGGGTTGTGACAATCCCCAAGGCTTATATGAGCCAAGACTCAACTACATACTCTTATTTTTTTCCCTCATCTTTGAGCAAACAAACGTGTGTAAGAGAGAGTAGAGGAGAGAATTGAGTTCAAGCAAGGATTTCTAGAGAATTTAAGGAAATTGGCTTGGAACTTTAGTGAATTCACCAACTAAGGCTTCATTGAGAAATTGAGGTAGGAATTCAACCCTTGAATTGTATAATTATGGTGTTTAGGACATGAATTCTTGAGGATTGAGTAGAGTTATGCAAGAATTGAGATAACAATATAGAGAAGATGAACATTTCATACATGCATGTGCATTTCATGAATTGTGAGTGTTGAATTCAGCCAATTTTTACATGCAAGGACCTATTTTTGTTCAATTCTGGGAGCTCTTGTGATTTTGCACTTTAACACTCCATTTGTACAATTTTTGAAAGGTTTGAGTTCTTGGTAACACATGCATGACATGTATACATATTGATCAAGTTTGGTTTTGAAGGAATTCACTTGCTTTGAGTTTAATTCCAAAGAATTTCCACTTACATGTGTCAAATTTAGTTTAGTTTTGAGAATTCATCTTGTTTCCCACCTATTTGCCTTATTTGATCCTATTTTGAAAGCTTGAGCTTGTGCCTTTGCATGCATGGTACATAATTACATGATTTCCCAATTCCAAGTTTGAGTTTTGAGCAATTAGCATACTTTCAGGCCTTTATTTTATGAAAAGATCCTCAATTCTTCGTGTTTAACAAGTTTACAAGTGTTTCCTTAAGTTTTTGGCCCAAAAGGAAGAGTTTTGATGTGTTGAATTCGAGTTTTGCAGCTTAGAGATGAATCTAGAAATTTCATAATTCGACCCTCCGCTCGAGTGATAGAACCTGCGCTCGAGCGACCACTCTGTGATCTTGCACTTCCGCTCGAGCGACCAGAAGTTTGCTCGGGCATGAAATGCAAGCTCCCAGAAGTTTTATGTTTTTGCAGACCGCTCGAGCAACAAGAGTTACTCTTAAGCGAGAACTTGAGTCCCACGCTCGAGCGACCGTCAAGCGTCTGTCGAGTGTGAAAATCACATAATCAGTACTTTTTCAAAGTTTGCAGACCGCTCAAGGGAAGGAAGTTATGCTCAAGCAACCCCTCACATGTTTACATGTCCGCTCGAGCGAAGGTAGTTGCGCTCGAGCGGGAACCCTGTTTTCAGCAAGTTTTGTTATGTGTTTCCAAATGCTCATCCTCATTGCATCCTAAGCACTCCTAGGCCAAGAATAAGATACAATAATGAGAGTAAAGGCCAGAGACACTCTAAGAACGAATGAAATAAGTTATGTTCAATCCAAGCGTGTGTTTCAGTATGTATCTGTTATGTTGATGTAGGTTACACACCGTAAGCGGTTGATCAATCGGTTTGCTATCGTGATATCTGTGAAGTTATCTGTCAGTAATAGCTTCATAAAGCTATGTTTGATATGAAATACTTTCTGAATATTATGATATGATATGAACTATTTTTGAATGATAGAAAAGAATGTGTTGTGATTACATGAATGATGATCCACTTCTTTGAAATGTAATTGTGGTATCCTTAGCAGAGGCCCTCGCCCAGGGGAAATAATACTGTGGCACATGCCCTCACTTGGGGGAAACAATACCATGGCCCACATATGAGATATGATACCCGGTACCGGAGGTTCCAATGTGGAACTTAATATGCTTGACCAAAGAGATATGTTTAATGCTAACGGATACACCACTTATGATATGATTATGTTTATGACTCTGTTTTTTATACGAATATGTTTATGCTTTTGTTCGTTAAGGGATTTGAAGTTATATTTGTGATGGACATCATTCATTTAAACCCTTTACTCTGTTATTATTCACTGGGCTTCCACTCACTATTTATATTATGTATGTAGGTGACCAGACGCGTGACCAAGCTCAGAATTGAGGACCTGGCGTATCAGTTTTATCAGCCAGTCGTTGTGCCTCCGAGGAGGTTCCCTTTTGTGAGCGAGTTAAGTTTAAATGGCTTATGTTTAAGACCTTGTTTTGTTAGGCTAGTCCCTTTTGGCTATAAGTAATGAACGTGGCGTAAGACTACATTATGACGACATATATATGTGTATAAAGGTTAAAATTTTTGTCCCATATATGTCTCCACAGCTCAATGGACTATGTTTTTTTTTTTTTAATTTGCCTCAACAACACTTAATTTCAAGATATTCTGTTCATAGGCCTTTGGTAATCCAAAGATTACTGACCGGTTACGATGCTCAACCCATAGGGGTGGGTTTGGGTCTTGACATCTGTAAATTCTGCAAAAGTACTGGTTGTGTGATTTTTCCACTCGACGCACGCTCAATGGTCGCTCAAGCGTGAGACTGAGGTTTTCGCTTAAGCACAACTCTAGTTGCTCGAGCAGTCTGCAAAATGTATAAACTTCTGGGAGCATGCGTTTTACACGCAAGCCAACTTTTGATCGCTCGAGCAGAGGTATAAAAACACAGAGTGGTCGCTCAAGCGTTGGATTCATCGCTCAAGCGTTGGATTCATCGCTCAAGCGAATGAGCCGAATTCTAGGATTTCTAGATTTGCTCCCAAGCTCAAAACTCCATTTTCAAGGTTGCAAATCATGATCTTTTGGGCCAAAAACTTGTATAAACTTGGCAAACTTCATGAATTCAAAATCATTTCGCAAAATCAAGGCCCAAAAGGATACCAATTGTGTGAAATCATACTCAGAACTTGAAAGTATCACATATATGCAATGGATTGAGTTCAAAGCTTCCAAATCATAATCAAATAAGATCAATTGATGAAAAACATGGTAACCTCTCAAACCTAAGGTAGAATTGGCACATGCATGTGAGAATTACTTGAAATCCAAACTCAAAAATGTGATGAAAGTGAATGCATGCATGAATGGCTCAATTCTCTTCATTTCTAGTTTCATTCTTTCATTACTCAACTTAATTCTCTGGAGTTCATGGCCTAAAAATCATAATTGTACAATCTAAGGGTTGAATTCTTACCTAGGCTTTCCAAGGTGAGAGCTAGAGGGTTAATTCTTGAGTCTCTAAAGTCCAATGACTTCAATTCCTAGCAATCCCTTAGCTTGAGCTTAATCCCTCTCCAAAATGACTCTAAGCTCACTCTTCTCACTCACCCTCATGTTTGGAGCTCAAAGAGGATGAAACGAGAGTGTAAAATGTATACTAGAGGTCTCACATGCCTTATATAGGCTCAACTAATGAAGCCTAATTAATTTAAGTTAAAGGTAACTAATTGGGATCATTTTATTTTAATTAATTAGTTCTGAATCGAATTTCAATTCAACCTACCACAAATTCCCCAAAAGTCCAAATAACGCATAAATCAAGTCACTTTCGTGATCGGATACTAATAAGGCTTTCAATTCACAAAACAAAGCAGAAATACAAGCAAATATTCCTACAGCGGACAGATATAAACATTAATAATGCAACACACATGCAATTAATTCAGAATTTCATCTTAATTACTTATTAGGCATCTTTAATCATGGTTTAGCAATTAATCATAGGTTGGGGTTGTCACAGGATATATCTTTACTCTGAGAGGCGCTGCTGTTTCTTGGAAATCTACAAAACAAACATGTGTCGCACAATCCACAATGAAATCTGAGTTCATCACTTTGGACAAAGCAGGAGAAGAAGCAGAATGGCTTTGCCACTTCTTAGAAGACATTCTAATGTGGCCAAAACCTATGCCAACTATTTACATTCATTGCGATAGTTAATATGTAATAGGCAAGGCACAGAGTCATATGTATAATGGTAAGTCACAACATATTCGTCGTCGACATAATACCGTAAGACAATTTCTCTCAAGTGGAATAATCTTAATAGATTATATAAAATCTAAAGAGAATATTGCGGATCCGTTAACAAAAGGTTTGACAAAAGAGCAAGTGTACAGTTCATTGAAAGGGATGAGATTAAAGCCTATTACATAAGAGTCATCATAATGGTAACCCTACTTAGATGACTAGAGATCCCAAGAATTAAGTTCAAATGGACAACTAAGTTATATCTGGCTCTCCAGAAATCACCAAGGGATTACAATTCCCTACATATTCCTATGGTGAGAGTGATATATGCAACATGTGTTGTATGCAAGGGTTTAAGGATAAGCTTTGCTTTTAATGATTACTTATGCATTGATTTAGGCATAAAAATCAAGACGAGTATAAGAGATACTCACAATAAGAATTGCCTATATGAGTATCGAACTGGGGCCGGTTCTATAAGAATGAAGAGGCTAAATTCTCTAGAAGCACTCACGAACAACCAGGAGCGTTCAAGGCCAAAATGAACACAACTGTAAGAACCACGATATGTCAAAAGATATTTTGTGTGAAATCTATTGTCTTAGCTTACATAAATGGCTGAATAATTTAAGGCGTTACGTCCATTGGTTAGCTAGTAAGTCCGATAGGTTATCACTAGGGAAGGTTCAAAGTTGAAAGCTACCTATCTTGATGCAAGATATTTTTGATTTATACTCTTTCAACAAATTCTGCATATTGTTGCATTTACGTTGTCATCAAATTTCATTCATGTGGGGGATTGTAAGAAATGGTTTGAAAAATGGTTTGGGGAAAAACAGATTTTTTCCAAACTTTGGTATAATTTTTAGGTGGGACTCATGCACCAAAGTTGGCGAGTCCATGTAGCAACGCGTTCTTTGCTGCGTAACAATTCACGTTGTATATATGGTTGCTTAAAACCATTATCGGGTGAATGAAAAATTGAAGCCAAAGTGAGCTCTATGGAAATGGTATGTTGGTGAAGTTTCCATAGAGAATGGGTTAAGGTTTGTCCCACATTGCTTTGGTGGGCAAACTTGGTGTGGGTTTATAAGGCTTGGGTTTAGTACTTGGGGTAGGCCTCAAGGGGCATTCAAGTTTTGTAGAATGGGAGATTATGGGCAAAGTGAGCTAGACCCAATGGACCCAAAACAAACACACGCGCGTGCTGCTGCCGTCGTCCGTCCGGGCGGGTTGGGGCTTGGACACAGGCGCGTGGTGTGAGGTTGGATTAGGCTTGTTCTTTTTGGGTCAAAAACATTTGAATTTATTTATTTTTTAATTTTGGAAAATAAATTCTGATCATTTTTATTCAAAATTCGGTTGGAAAAATTCAAATTTTTTGCACCTCTTCAATACAGATTCCATACCTGTCCAAATAGATTCATATATGTTCAGTTCAAACCCAACAGGTTCCTATCTGTTTAATTCAAACCGAACAGGTTTGTTACCTATTGGATTCAAATTTGAAAAGCCACCATCGCACCTATAAATAGACAAGTCCCTCATTTGGATTTTACTCTCAATTTTCGTTCTTACTTTTTGCCATTGCTCTTTGCATTTTGCTGCATTTAATTTTCTTTGAGAAACTGTATAAACACAAAGTATGTTCGTTGTGCGAATGGTTTGTAATGCTGCTACTAGTCATTGAAAATCATTTCATCCTTGGAGATAGACGTCCATATTTTGTGAGCACCCAAGAGGGAACGAATTTGTCTTAAGGAGATAGTGTAAAACACTAGACTTGATCACTCTAAGAAAATATTTTTCAGTAAGTATTTTCTGTTCTTATTTTAATTTTCTTCTCTCCTTCTCTAATTCCATTTTCTGTTTGGTGTATGTAATTAAACAAATTTTGAAAACTCATTCTTTTAATTTATTTCTTATGTATTATGTTTGTTATTGAGTACACAAACATAATTTATTCTTAATAAAGTGAAAATTGTCTGACAAACTTCATAGTTGCAAATTATAATTTGTAATTTATATATATATATATATATATTTGAAACTCTTAAATACCTGTGCAATAAAGAGTGCATAATTTTTTTTTTAGGGTCTTAGTTATAACTTTTGAAGGCAATCTAAATATTTGCACAACAACAAAGTTAGTGACAATTTATTTAACCAAATAAGATTCAATTTGTTTTTTCACTTATTATTGAAATTTGTATTTATAGATTTACAATTTATTACAAGTTTTTTAAGCTAATAAAAAAATCTAATAACCACAAAAGCTACTCATTTATATGTAATACAAAACAAACCCTTCTGATGAAGTTGATTTTTTATATAAATGATTTGTTCGACGTGTCTCACAAGTTTAATGGTTTAGATAATCAAAACGGGCCTGAAATGTGCCCACATCCATGCAAACTGAACCTTCTAATCCAAAAAAACTGGACTTTAGGCCCACTTCATTCCAAAATTAATACAGAATAATATGATAAATTTTGATTTTATCACCTTAAAATAAAAAATTCAACATGTTGGTTTATGTTTTTTAAAAAAACATAATAATATACAAATAAAATTTTACTACAAAAGTTTTACTAAAATTTTATACAGAATGATATAATTTGTTACAATCTGTGGGGATGTATTTTCTGAATACCAACATGTGGCATGATGATGCCGACGTGTCAGCCGAGGTGCCACGTGTCCTGGTAGCTATGCCGAGGTTACCTAGGCAAGGCTGAGGTGATCTCCGAAGATATCGGAATTCGAGATAAGCGGATAAGGGACAAGAGTCCTAGATTAAAAAGAAGACTTTGCTAAGATAAGGATAAAGCTCTTAGGGAGTTTATCTTTATCTTTTGAAGTGTCCAAAGTTGACATTGAATTGGAGTCCATAGAAGTCAGGCTTCTAGTAGGACTTGGATTGAGTAAACTATAAAAAAGAGGCACCCCAGTGGTTCTAAGGTACACAGTTTTATACTCAAGCTTGTGAGTTTAGTACTTGATTATCTTTGAGAGATATACTGACTTGATCGTCGGAGTGCCCCCGGGTGGAAGAGCCACCGCCGGAGCCTTTTCTTTTTGTTACAGGTCTGTTGAAGCCATCTATTCTACCAGTGCTCTCCAGCTAATTACTAGGCGGGCAGTGTGGTCGGAAAATCACCCACACAATTTGGTGCCGTCTGTGGGAATCTTAGAAGAATAGATGGCCAGTGACGGACAGAGGGAGAACATTGGGAGCGACACTCCTGCTAGGAGTGGCAGACCAATTGATCTTGACGTTGAAGGAGACAACCACAGTACAGAAAATCATGACCAGGGTCACGGAGAGAAAGACGTCGGCCAAGAGGGCGGTACTTCGAAGCGAGCAGACCAAAGCAAGTATTATAACGAAGATAACCTTCAGGTATGGAGGGATAGGTACCTACGGAGAGACGAGGAAGTAAAAGACTTGGCAAACAAGTTGGCAGACCTACAGTCAGTGGTCAACTTCATGGTGCAAAACAATGTTATGCAGCCACCATACCCGCTGCAAGATACGCCGATGCCGGCAATTAACACCCAGAAGGGAGGAAGGAAAGCAATCCCCGAAGCCCCTCAGCACACCAGAAGTGGAAGGCACTCACACCGACCTTCCAGGGAAGACGGACGAAAGGAGCCGAGGCAAGAAGAGTCCCGAAGAATGAAGGATCCAGGGCCCAAAGAACATCGGCATGTTTAAGGGCAGGTACTCTGCTTTGACACAACCCATGTGTAGACACCCCATTTTTGACCGCCCTTAAGACTTGGGCACTACTGATGGTTTGCTCGGTGTTGAGAGATGTGCAGGGCAAAGAATCAGTTTCTTCAGCTAGAAGAGAGGCAAATCTTTCAAAACACTTTGTTTAGGGTTTTGGAGTTGAAGAAAAGAGGAAAGGAGAGGAGAAAACTAGTTTGGGAGAAGTTCGGCATGAATCCGGGTAGAAGCGAGTCGAGCAGCCCTCGCTGAATCGGGCTTATCTGTCTGTACACTTAGAGTTTAGCTATGGGGCCACCACCATCGGAAAGTTTACTTCTGGGGCTTCATTTTGCACTCAAGAATCTCCTAGAGCCAAGTCCAGGTGGGGGAGATATGATCAGTTGAAGTCGGGCATCATCCCGGTTGGATCGAATCTGCGCGGCTTCACAAAAAAGGGCATAACATTTTGCATAGGAGGAATTTTGATGCAAGGTTTGCGCCATTGGAAAGCTAACTTCCGGGGCTTCAATTTGCATACCCACTGGCCATTTTTTGACATTGGAATCATCTATCGGTAATCTATTTTTCCGACCGGCAAAATATTATGCCGACCGGCACTTTATTTTGGCCGACGACCAAATTTTCTGGCCGGTTTGCACCATTTGCACTCTCCAAGCCTGGTGCATCCCAGCTGTGCCAGTTGGAATGCACCAGCACACTCCCCCGTGCATATATGTTGCTATTTTGAACCCTTGACCACCTTTGGACCCCTCTTTTGCACCCTTTGCTCAAGGCTTCTTGAGGAAGCCTTGACCCCTTATCTTGGCTTCCTCAAGAAGCCTACCAGCTGTCCAAGCTTCTCCAATAAGCCTTGACCTCCCCTTTAAACCCCTTTGACCCTTTGAAGCTTGTCTTAGAAGCTTAGTATTGCCTATATAAGGGGCCTCTCCTCCTCCATTGGGAGGTTGGATTTTTGGAACAAAAAACTAGAGATATATAAATATATCTGATATATACATACATATATCCCTTCATCTCTCACTATATCTCTCCCATTCAACCATCAAACACCCTTGTTCTTGGGTCATTTCTTCATCAACTCATAGCACAAGGCATCCAACGCCCATTCCAGCAGCTTGAGGCTGTTCTCCAGAGCTTAGGAGCACCTAAACTTGGTCCAAGAGGTGCTGGTTTGCTGGTCTACAAAGGTGAGTCCTCTTCTTCCCTTTTCTAGCCTATTCTTGCATCATATCTAAGCCATAGTTGCTGGTATATTTGAGCTCCGGCCAAAACTGAAAGTAGCCTTCTTTTGAGCTGTATTTCATCTTTCACTAAGGACTCAACCCTGTTTGAGCCCTCCATATTGCACTTGCTTCAATATCCTCCTTGAATGCCATAATCTTGCATAGAATTTTTGGCTTGCGTGTGATCTGTTTTGGAGCATGATGTAAACTGTAAATAGGCTTATTTTGAGCCCCTCTTCAACATTGAAGAAGGGCTCAACACTGTTTGGGACCTCCATGCTATACTTGCCTTTATACTCTCTTTTGGTCCCCATTTTTGCATGCTTTGGCAGCCCATTGTGCTTCCGTTTTTGATCTTTTTACAGGCCTAGAAAAGGTCTTATTTTGACCTTCTTAACATGTTTTATTAAGGGTCTTTGGCTGTTTGTTGAATATTTTGCACACTTTGTGTTATAGCCTCTTTTTGAGCCTCATTTTGCATTGCATTTCTAGCATGTTTGTATACTGTTTTTGGGTTTTTACAGTTCTGTAAAGTGGCTTATTTTGGGCCCCTCTTCAATGTTGTTGAAGGGCCCTAACCTGTTTGGAGTTAGCAGCTGTGAGTTGCTTCATAACCTCATGTTTGGGGCCATTTTTGCATGCCATTGTTGCCCTATCTTTGCTTGTTGTTTGGCCATGACTTGTACTAGAAAAATGCTTATTTTGAGGCTGCCTTGCTTCTGTCTATTCATTCCATGTACAAATCATGCATGCTTTGTATAGCTGTAGTTCATTCTATGTGCCTAATTTGCATTTCGGGAGAGATTCCATGCATCGGGTGTGTTTTCGCCTCATTTCGGGGCTGTTTTCCCCCACATTTCAGTGCTGAAATCCCATTGGCATGTTTGCATATCATTTTCCATGCCATTGCATTGCATATGCCATTGCCTCGGTTTGCGTGCACGTGTGCACGCATTTCGAGGCACTTCATTTTCATCCATCGGCCTCTCATGTGAGTGTGGTTGAGGCTCTCTCATGTTAGTATAAGTCCATGTTGCATTCTATATGCCATTTTAGCCATTGCATTGCATATGCCAGTGCCTCAGTTTGCGTGCCAGTGTGCACGCATTTCGAGGCACTTCATTTTCATCTTATGGCCACTGATGTGGGTGCGGCTGAGGTCCACTCACATTGGTGTAAGTCCGTCTTGCATTGTGTATGCCATGTTTCAATACGTTGTGCATGTTATGTTGTTAGCATTGTGTGTGCCATGTAGTTATATTGCATGTTTGTATGTTTGCTCGTATGCTTAGGTCGCATGTGCATTGTTGTGCATTGCCTCGCCTCTTGACCAACCATGATTGAGGTTGGGTCCCTTGTATGTTTTGTGTGCATTGCATTTGACATTGAAATGCATACTTGACTCTTTGGCCATCATGCATCGAAATGCGTGATTGGTGACCCGAAGGTCGAGGGCCATGTTCCCTTGAGTCCATTACATTATAGGGAGTGTGTCCATGCATACATGTGCCTGAAATCCTATGCCATATGCTGTCTATTCTCTGTTGCTGTCAAAACTGTCTTCTGCAGGGAGCTTCTGCCGACCGGCAGAATTTAGTGCCGACCGGCACTTTTTGAAATGCCGGTGACCCAATAAACAGCCGATGGAAGTTGTGAACTGCCGGTGGGAATTTCCCCTAGCCGGCGGTGCTCTGCAGCATGCAAGGAACCTGTCCTGGAGTTTTGGCAATTTTCAGAGAGACAGGGCAGTATAAACAGAGGTGGCAGTGTTATGGTACGGGCTTTCCGGGCGAGACGGATCCGAGCATGCATCACTCACGCATCCCAAGGCAGGGCTGCGGCCACTTTCTTGCTACATTTATTTTGTTAATTAATTAAGGGTTTGTAATAATTAATTAGCTAGGATAGTCGATTTATCATTCAGACTATATTATTCTTTTGGTCCCTCCGAGCGAGGGCAAACTTGTAATAAGTGTGTGTGCGTGGTGTGGTCTTCCAACCTCCACTTCTTTCTTCCCTTTTATTTACCTGCTTATGATGGTAGATTAGGGCATATTTAAATTAGCATAACAGTATGATAGCATGCGTGCATCCATACATCTGTCTTACATGCACCGGGCTCGGCACATCATGCTAACTGCACTTGTATTTCAATTCCAAGTTGAGAACTTGTTAGTTGCAGCATTTCACATGCCATCTTTAGGATAGCCGAGCCTGTTTAGATTGCATCTTTGCATGTGTTGCATTAGCCATTTTTAACATGAACTAGGATCATGCATATGATTACTGACTAATTTCTGTTTTGGCTCGGAGTACTAGGTAAGTTTTTATGCTTTAGCATATCGCATACGTGTGAGTGTTGCTGTAATACCCCTGTTCCGTAATATGCTAATTGGTCCTTAATGTGTATACGATTATGCGTTTGTTATGGTTTTGTGTGCCATTATGTGGTTTTGAATTGTTATCTGTTCACCGTAGGAATATCTATTTGATTTATCGGCTTTGAAAATATAATTGAAGGCCTTATCGGCCACAGAACCCGAAATTGATTACGCCATCGTGTTTGGCATAATTTTTAGAGCCTACGGTGAAATTTAATTGAAAATTGGTTCTGGTCAATTTAAACTAATTAAATTGATAAATTAAGTACCCCATTATTTTATATTAAAATATTTGTTAGTGGGGCTTGTTGTATATTTGTATTGCACTCTCCTTTAGCTCTCTTAGAACTCAAAATCTGAGTTAGACAATTGAGAGTGAGAGAGAGGCCGGCTATAGAGAGAGAAGGGAAGAGACTTGAGCAATTTTTGGCTCTAGCTTGGGAATTTGAAGATTTAACTCAAGAATTGACCATAAATTGGAAGAATTGAGCCCCTAGGTAAGCATTGATTCTTGAATTCATGAGTTTAATGTGTAATCTTGTGTGTTCAAGGGTTGTTTGTGATCAAGAGCATGATTTGAGTTGGTTTTATTGAAATTGAGGCTTGATATGTGCATGCATGTAAAGAATTCCTATGGAATCACAAAATCTAGCATGTAATTTGTGAAATTGTGAAAGATTGGTAGTGTAATCCCACATGCAAGCATGTCTTTGTTAAATTTTATGGGAATGAGCACTAATTACATTATTTGAAGTGAATATGAAGTCAAATGGGCATGCATGTCTGAATAATTGAAGATGGGAGCTTTGAATGCATGAATATATATGATAGAATTGAGTTTGGTGTCAATTTGAGACATGCAAGTGTTTAATCCTTGAAATTGAGCTCCATAATAAGGTGTTTTGGTGTTTATACCTTGTTAGTATACTTATATGTGATATTTGAGCTACAACATGCATGATTTGTTGGTTAAAAGTCGGAATGGAGCTCAAGAACTCAACCTGGGATTCCCAGATTTTCGACGTCCGCTCGAGCGGGTGAAGTGACGCTCGAGCTGAGAAATCGAGCTCCCAGCATTTTCTGCAGACATGGTTCCCGCTCGAGCGGGGAAGTTTACGCTCGAGCGGGGAGCTATGTAGACAGGCGGTCCGCTCGAGCGGCCGAGCTCACGCTCGAGCTGGAATAGAAGGCAACCAGTACTTTCGCAGACTTAAGCGTCCGCTCGAGCGGGGAAGTCCACGCTCGAGCGAGGACCCTATTTTCTGAAATTCTGTTTTTGCACTTTGTGTTCTGTTTCCCGTTCTCTTTCACTTGCAAGCACTCTTAGGCATATGTTAAGCATTGTAAATGAGTTAATGAGATAATAATAAAGCCTAAAGAGGAATATGTGAATTAAAGAACGGATTGAGCTGTTAGTGACCCTTTTGTGCTCATGAAATGTGTAGGGTCAAGTTCCAGGGCAAATCCACAAACCGTTCACGGTGAGTAATATCGATATCTGAATGCTTGTGAATGTCCAATTGTTTACTCCCTTTTAAGCTTTATGAATTGCTGATTGGGGTTGTGGGATTGTGGACATAAGTCTGATATGAATGCATGAATGGACCCAAGGTCGTTTCGATAAGCATAAATGGACCCAAGGTCGTTTTGATGAACATGAATGGACCAAAGGTCGTTTTGATAAACTTGAATGGACCAAAGGTCGTTTTGACATGAATGAGTAGGCCAAAGGCCGTTTTGACATGAATGAGTAGGCCAAAGGCCGTTTTGACATGAATGAGTAGGCCGAATGTCGTTTGACATGAACGAGTAGGCCAAAGGAGCCGAAGGTCGTTTGACATGAACTAGTAGGCTAAAGGCTGTTTTGACATATATGAATGGACCGAAGGTCGTTTTGATAGAAATGAATGGACCGAGGGTCGTTTTGATAGAAATGAGTGGACTGAAGGTCGTTTTGACATATATGAATGGACCGAAGGTCGTTTTGATAGAAATGAGTGGACCGAAGGTCGTTTCGACATATATGAATGGACCTAAGGTCGTTTGACATGAATGAGTGGGCCGAAGGCCGTTTTGACATGAATGTATGGGCCGAAGGCCGTTTTGACGTAAACGAATGGGCCGAAGGCCATTTTGATAGAAATGAATGGGCCGAAGGCCGTTTTGACGTAAATAAACGGGCCGAAGGCCGTTTTGACATGAATGGAAATCTGAATGGGCCAAAGGCCAGAATGTTTGGAACTACAGTCACTTGATTTGAATTTCATATGGTTATATATCTGTTAAATAGAAATAGGAATTGGGCCTAAGGCCGTTTGGAACATGTTATTCTACATTGTTATGTAACTCCTGTATCTGATTTGATATTATTCACTGGGCTTTCGCTCACGCTCATTCATGTGTTTGTAGGTGAGCCAAGAGAAGTCCAGACCCAGCCTCAGTGAAGTCTGTATGGAGCAACTAAGGTTTTGAGAGAGTCAGCCCTTGTGTCTCACGCACGAGACCCGTCTTCGCCCTTTTGTTATATATTTACATTTTGTCAGGTCGGCGAAGTTTTGAATACGTCTGTGTATAGTTTTCATGGGTTGACTTAGTTTGGATGATCCTGTCTGTATAGAATCTTATGTCATTACACTTTTTGTTGTGAGTTATTAACGTACATATGTATGGTTTGTTTTGATGTGCCATGTAAGCACAGCTCTATGGACAAAGTTTTAAATTTGGCTTCCCTTTGGTCCCCTTTACTCTGATGTGTTAAGTCCGTTTTGGTTTGAGGCCGTAGGTGATCTTAGGATTACTGGCCGGTTACGTCCTTAACCCATGGGGGCGGGTTCGGGTCGTGATAGTTGCCATGACAGTATGATTACCATGAGGCTAGCTGCTTATGTGATATAACTGCTTGAATGCCTGTGGATGGAGATTGAATTACCTAAATTGGAATAATGCATTAAAACTGTGAGTTTTAAGCCCACTAGATAGTGGCAAAATCATCTTCTCTAAAAGCCCACTTGAGGGTGGCAAAATCTGTATTTTAGCCTACTTGCGAGTAGCAAACCATTTTCAAAACAAACATGAAATGTTTTGTTCCAATTTGGGCGATTTGGTCTATACTTGTTTGCTGCGCGCATAACATAGTAATCTAGGCTAATAACCGAAATAAGAACACACAATGTTTTCAAAAACGGATATCACGGTTAGTAGAGGCCGGTCTTCGGACCGGGCGAAAGGGGGTGCTCATAGCTGACCTTCCCCGATCGTACCCAAGCTCCCGAGCCGAGACAACTCCGGTGATGACGGACATGTGGCCTTCGGCACCGAGTCAGGGTTTCCTAAATTCTCCCATAAAAAATATTTAGGTGGCGACTCTGTATCTGGCAAAGCAGTCCATGTTTGGCACTACTTTTTCAAAAAAATCTGTTTCTCAAAACGATTTTCCGGATTTGGACTCTTTGGTTCAGATTAAGAACCGTGACACAAATCGAGTCCGAACTGTAGCATGAGGCCCACGGGCGCGTCTACACCATGGAGAAAGATCGAAACGGGCCCACCACGAGGCCGAAAGCAGTGTGCCAAAAAGATTGAAGTCCAGAGATAACCGAGCTCCAGGTAGGAGTAAGGAGGACTTGAGGGATTACCTCAAAAGGAGGCAACAGAATGTTGAAGCCGAGGTGACATCCCCAGTTAAGCCGAGAACACCGTTCTCAGTGGAACTGGACAAATTTGAAGCACCAAAGAGATCCAGTATGCCAAGGTTCCAAATTTGTGATGGTAAGTCAGATCCCAACTTTCATGTTGGACTATACCTGAACTCAATGGCATTATACAGTGGGAACGAGCCGTTGCTCTGCAAAGTATTTCCCTCATCCTTTGGGGAAATTACATCTGATTGGTTCCATAAACTACCGAAGGGAAGCGTAAAGACATGGGAAGGCCTGGCTGAGATGTTTGTAGCCAGGTTTGTAACGAACAAATTACAGCCCTTGAGGGTCGACGCCCTGATGGCTTTAAGAATCACCAAGGAAAAGGACCTTAGAGCCTACGCGAAGAGGTACTACGAGGTGTTCAATCGAATACCCGAATGCAACCAAGAAGTGGCGGTCGTATCTTTCAAGAACGGCCTGAAAGATGACTGCCCACTACGGAAGTCTCTGGCAAAAACATTGCCAAAAAGCATGGAGGAACTCATGGTGAGAATCGATAAGTACGCCAAGGCCGAGGAAGATACGTCGGGAAACAATGAGATAAAGCAGGAGAAGGGAAACGGCTCGCCGAAGCGAGGCCAAGGTACCAACGGGCCAACCAAACAAGAAACAGAATTGAAGGGTAAACAGGCAGTGACTACGGTGGTTAATGTAATCCACTCAAAAGTGAACGAAAGCGACATTCGGGGAGAAACCCAAAGAGTAAAACACCTGCAGCACATGAACCAGGTCGGATACAAAAGACCTCGGCCTAAAGAATGCCAAGGACCGATGATAACTTTCATTGAAGCCGACCTGGAGTTGGTCCAACATCCGCATAATGATGCCTTGGTAGTATCCCTCCAGGTTGGGGAATGCCAAGTGAAACGCATCCTGATAGATCAGGGCAGCTCTTGTGACATCATGTACGTCAGATGTTACAAGGAGCTGGGCCTTCATGCTGACGACTTGGAACAATCCAGCAACCCTATGGTCGGCTTCAATGGAACGCCGACATGGCCACTAGGCGCAGCAAGCGTGGAAGTACAAGCTGGTACTAAAAAGATCAAGACAGAATTTATGGTGATTGACACACCCTCGCCATATAACATCATCTTGGGAAGACCATGGTTGCATGCAATGGGGGCAGTTCCCTCAACACTGCATTAACTACTACGGTTCCCAACAGAGCATGGGATTGAAGAAGTCAGAGGAGATCAACTGCAGGCAAAAACTTGCTCCATGGCAACAATGAAGACTACTTGCAGCATTCGAAAGCCAAAAGAGGCAGAGATTGAAGATGAGGACATGGAGGTAATAGATGATGTCGGCAAGGAGCCAACCGAAAAGAGTGAAGAGACACTAAAGAAAATCCTTGTCCAGGAGGGCGACGAAGAACGCTTCTTTCTTCTCGGATCAGGCTTAGCCGAAGAAGAGGAAGGAGAACTGGAAGATTTTTTGAGAACCAACATTGAGGTGTTCGCCTGGACACCTTACGAGATGCCTGGCATTAACCCCGATGTCACTTGCCACAGACTGAATGTCGATAGGTCGGCAAAACCTGTGATTCAACGAGCCAGAAGACCGACATTGATGCACATCGAAGCAGTAAAAGAAGAAGTAGACAAACTTCTGGAGGCCAGGGCCATCCGAGAAGTTCACTACCCGACATGGCTGTCCAACACAGTAGTAGTGAAAAAGAAGAACAGCAAATGGAGGGTTTGTGTAGACTTTACCAGCCTCAACAAAGCCTGCCCCAAAGACAGCTTTCCTCTACCCAAGATCGACCAACTAGTAGACGCAACTTCAGGGCACGAAAGGATGAGTTTTTTGGATGCATACAGAGGGTACCACCAGATTGCCATGTACCCTCCAGACGAGGAGACCGCGTTCATCACCCTTAAAGGCTTGTACTGTTACAAGGTAATGCCTTTTGGGTTAAAAAACACAGGAGCAACTTACCAAAGGTTAGTAACAAAGATGTTCAAGCACCTGATTGGCAAAACGGTAGAAGTCTACATCGATGACATGGTCGTGAAGACCAAAGAATCTAAGGGTCATCTTGCCGACCTAAAAGAAGTCTTTGATATACTCAAAACATACCGGCTCCGACTCAATGCATCAAAGTGCGCGTTTGGAGTTGGATCAGGTAAGTTTTTAGGGTACCTGGTAACGAGAAAGGGCATTGAGGCCAGCCCAGACCAAATCAAGGCCATCCTTGAGCTGCAGAGCCCGACGTCGGCAAAACAGGTTCAGATGCTTACTGGAAGGGCCACAGTCCTAAACAGATTCATCAGCAGAAGCTCAAACAAATGCAGACCCTTCTTCAACCTGGTGAAAAAAGCCACAGATTTTCTGTGGACAGAAGAATGCGAAGCTGCTTTAACCGACCTAAAGAAGTACTTGACCACAACCCCGGTTCTTTCCAACCCAGAACCAGGGGAAGAACTGTTTTTGTACTTGGCAGTTTCAGAACACGCAGTAAGTGCAGTACTAATCCGAGAAGAAAAAGGGGAGCAAAAGGCTGTTTATTATGTTAGTAAAACCTTGGCCGATGTAGAAACAAGGTATCTACCACTGGAGAAATTAATGCTAGCCTTAGTAATGGCTTCAAAGAAGTTGAACCATTACTTTCAGGCGCACAAGATTGTGATCCTAACAGAGCACCCGCTGAAGTCCTTGTTGCAACAAGGAGACTTAACAGGAAGGATAGCAAGATAGACAGTAGCCCTGGGCCAGTATGACCTGGTGTAGACACCCCATTTTGACCGGCCCTAAGACTTGGGCGCTTTCTTTTGATTACTCAATGATGAAAACAGGAATATGCTATCTCACAAAATTCTCAGTAAAAAGATGGAATATAAACTTTAATCCTAGTCTTACACCTGTTTTTGCCAAATTATTTTAGACTCCTTCTCCATTTTCTTTCCCTTTATTATGTATTATATATATATATATATATATTATGTTATTATTAAATTTATTCAGTACCCTGGTTTCACCCACGCATCATACTTTTGTATATATATAATATTATATTATATAAGGGTATTATTCCTCCTTTAAAAAAAAATTCACTACACTCCCATCGTGCGTCTTTTTGTTTTCTGTGCCTTTAGACCCGCTTTGGTCAAATTATGTTGCATATTTGGCATACTAAAATATATTTTATTAGTCCACGTATTTTAATTTTACGTATTTGTGTGTTTTTATATATTTTTCTGGGTATTTGTACATGTATTTATGCTAATAATCTCTTTTATATATTATTATCTTGTAAAGTGCATAGTAATTTTACTGTGCATTTCACAGTAAAATCACTGTGCATCTTTTGAAATCAACTCCTACCACCGTTTCTTCTTTTGTCCTTTTCTTACACTTATTTTCTATAAAAGGGGGAAGATCAGAGAAGGAAGGAAAGAATTTTGGCAGGGGAGAGGAGAAGCGTCAAAAAAAAATGAGGAGAAGAGAATAAAAAAAAGGGAATTGGTGCGAGGGAATATTGAGAGAAAAAGAATCAGAAAGAAGGAACTGTTAAAGTTGTAATTCCAAATTTTAACTGAGAATTGAGAACACATTCCACAGACTTGAGGGTAATCAAAAGAAAGTTTGTGAATCAGAAAATTCATCATGTCCCCGAAAGGTGAGTTTTTGCAAACTTTCATTTAATTTCAAAATGTGATATAATTTGTTTAAGTACTTTATTTATTGTTTTTCATAATATTTTTTTTCGCTTTAAATGGTCGGTTGAACCACCTAATTTTACTACTTTATCTGCTGTAATTTACGGTTGTATATAAACTGCTGTAATTTACATAAAATGTTGTAGTTTACTATTTATAAATTGTTGTAATTTTATCGCTTTAAATGGTCGGTTGAACCACCTAATTTTATTACTTTATCTGCTGTAATTTACGGTTGTATATAAACTGTTGTAATTTACATAAAATGTTGTAGTTTACTATTTATAAATTGTTGTAATTTTATCACTTTAAATGGTTGGTCGAACCACCTAATTTGTTAAAAGATGTGACCCCGCCAAATGAATAGTGATCGGTGGTGAATAGTAACCTCCGACGGTAAATAGTAACTTCCGGCGGTGAATAGTAACCCCGACGATGAATAGTACCTCCGGCGATGAATAGTACCTCCGGCGATGAATAGTAACAGCGGATGAAAAAAATGCCTGGTAAGATGAATAACGATCAAGAAAGGTGAATGGTAATTGTCGTGATGAATAGTAACTTCCGGCAGTGAATAGTATCTCGGGATGAATAGTGCTCCCGCAAAAATAAGTTTTCCCGAACAGAACAGAGCAGTCTTCCTACGTCAAGCAAAATATTTTCCGGCGCACATAAAGTTTCTTTATTTTATTTTATTTTTGAGAGTTTGTGAGGTTTTTATTTTGTTGTAATATTCCTTTCTCTCTCTCTTATCTGGTTTGTAATAATTTATTCAGAGCGTTGTAATAATTCCCCGCCCCGCTTCTTTCTATCCCGTTCTTTTACTTGCTTTCTTTATTTGTACATAAACATCATATTTATTTTTCATCATAGTTATGCTTCGCATCCATGTTTCATGCATCTTGATTCGGCTAAGTTTGCATTTGTGGATTTAATCAATTCCTATGTGATTATGTGCGCTACCTCATGTTCTTGAGATGATTCACATATCATATTTTAGAGGCTGAATCTTTAGTTGCATCTCATGAGTGAATTGCATTAGAATTTTGTATATAAGATCATGCATGTTTTACTAACTTTGTTTTGTAGCTTGTTCGCGGGTCGTCAAACATGTAAGTTTTTATGCTTTAGCATCCCGTTTGTGTATGTTTTTCTTACTATGTTTAAGCATCCTACCATGTGGCTATTTGCTTATGTGATATAATTGTATGAATGCCAGTGGATGGAGGTTGTGTCGCTTAATTTGGAATGATGTTGATTTTCATGTAAACTCAATTTATTTGAGTTATACATTTTCAAAACTCTTTCAAAACTACATGAAATCAAGTTGTTCCAAAATGGGTGACATAGTCTATACTTGTATGCTTCACATAGTAAATTTTAGGATTTATTAACTAATCAGAACATGAACATATAAATAAAATAAAATTCATATCATGGTTAGTAAAGGCCGATCTTTGATCGGGTGGGCGGGGGTGCTCATTATTGACCTTCCCCTCTCATACCTAAGGTTCCGAGCCAAGCATCCTTGGTAACGACGAACAGTGGCCTTGGCACGAGTCATGGGTTTCCTAATTTTCCCAAAATAAATATTAGGTGGCGACTCTGAGATCTGATGACGCAGTCCATTTTTGACAAAATTGTAATAAAATGGATTTTCAATAAAAGTTTTCAAATCTGGACTCTCATCTACGTTTCACATTGCACTCGTGAGAATAGATCAAAGAGATCTCGGGAGTCCGAACTGTTTAACGCGCACGGGCACCCCCCCGGGCATGTTACAGTTTCTGGCGACTCTGCTGGGGATTTTATGAAACCTTGACTCGAACTCCATGATATGACCTTTATTTTCAATTATATGTTCATTGCATTGCATTCATTGGTGCACTTCAAGTCCTTGTGTTGCCCAGATACTGGTGGGAGCACAGGTAAGCTTTTTGTGACACTACACCTATTTTTACGATACTTTAGAGGCCTTGTGTTGTAACCTTTTGAGATTTGTCAAAAGGGTAGCTTTGCTATGTAGCCCTGCTATCTAGCTTTGCTATCTAAGGTTCTCAGACTACGAAGAGAGGCTATTTGACTCTTCTGATTTCCTGGGATCTTTATTGGTTATGACCCGAAGGACTCTTTGGTAACGTCACCTTGACTTCAACCCCTAGAGTAGAGCCAACCTTGTGCATATAATGAGCTATAGTACCTTCCAAAATTAGGACAGGATGCTCTCCCATTTCTAGGATGTATGATGCCGCTTGTTTGAATAGTGAAACCCTAGATCATTTCAAAGTTAGGACAGGGTAACCCTAGCCCCCATAGGGGTGTTTGTTCTCTTTCATGCTATGTGTTATGCGCAATGTATGGGGATTCTTAGATTCAGATGAATGGTTCAGTCATTTCAGCTTGTGTGGTTGAGTTCAGTTTTTTTCAACATGAGTTAGCAGTAATCAGTTGAGCTGGGATGCTGATGAAATTCTGATTGGGGGTCCCATTTTGTTTCAGCAAGGTAGTCGAGCACTATAGCTTCCGAAAGGTCTAATATCCCCCAAGTTCTGTGGACCCGCGTTGGTAGACTTTGCAAAAGTACAGATTTGGTTCAGGGTCAGCCAGTGTTAGTTTCTTTGCCACCGGTTACACGAAGAAAAGCAAAAGCTTCATCAACTGTCCAGAATACCCCTTCTTCACCTGCTAGATTATCACCACTTAACTCACCAGAATCAGTGATGGCTCAGATTCCAGAAAATATAGCAGACATACTACTGGGCCTTCAACGGAGCATGGATATTGTTGCCACTACGGTTTCTGCCCAAGGCACTACTCTTGCTGCTCAAGGCAATACTCTTGCTGAACTGCAACGCTCATCTGGGGCATCCATTACTCAACCACCTCCGGTGACTCAGCCAGTTCCACCTCCACCTCCACCGGTTGACGAGTTTCCCGAACCTAATTCGCCAGAAGATCTGAGGGTTCCTGCACAAACTTCAGGAGGATCATTTCCTCTTCCACAAACAGTGGGAGGGCTCCATCCCTCTGAAGCACCTGAGTCTGACTCAACTATGTTGAAGCTGGCCAAGTTGGAAAAACTTTTCAAAAAGGCACAAGGAGTCAATTCAATCCCGGACATCGAAGACGGGTACACTGAGACAGCTGTGAAGTTGCCAGAACGGTTTAAAATGCCACACATTGATAGGTTTGATGGCTCCGGTGACCCAATGGTGCACATTCGCCTATTCTCTGATGTCTTAAAGCCTATGGGATTGACTCGTCCGCAAAAGCTCTCTTTATTCGGACGAACTTTGTCAGGAGTGGCTGCCAACTGGTACGCCAAGTTAGAAGACTCGGTAAAACAAAGTTGGGAAGAGTTAGCCGGGGCCTTTATCACCCAGTATGCTTATAACACCCAGATTGAAGTGACTACTCGGGAATTAGAAGCCACCCGTCAAGAGCCCAATGAAAGTTTCATGACCTTTGTCACCAGATGGAGGGCAAAAGCAGCAATGATGACCAACAGACCACTTGAAAAGGACCAAATTCGTATGATAGTCAGAAATCTACATGGAAAGATGTTACAAAAAATGATAGTCCTCCCGCTCTTCACTTTTAATGACTTAAAAGAGATAGGGGTTCAGATAGAGGATGCCATCAAACAGGGAATTATCGATGATAAGGAACCTGTTCGGAAACCTTTTGGTCGCAGTTCCAATACTACCACCAGTGGTAGCACAGCTGTGAAACCCTCTGAAATCAACTTGGTTACTACCACCACTAAAATAGCCGATCCATTTGCTCATGCTGGCCTACAAAACACAACCCGAGCTCCAAGTAGAACATTCACTCCTCTCTATATGTCACTCTCTAAAGCAATGAACATCTTGATAAAAAGAGGGTACTTGACACCTTTGGACCCCCGACCTCTTCCCGAACCTCTCCCAGCCAAACATGACCCTACCAAACACTGTGCTTTCCACCAACAACCAGGACATGACACGGATCGTTGCTTTCGTCTCCAACATAAGATCCAAGATCTCATAGACAATAAAGTCATAGCTCCCCCACAACCGCCAAAACCCAACGTCACTACCAACCCGTTGCCACCCCATGACAGAGTTCCATCACCTCCTCATCTTAACCTCATCCATACACTTTCATCCACCTTCAACCCCAGTATCTATATCACACCTACTCATTTACCAAAACCTGAGGTATATATTCCTGAAGGCATTGAGTTATGCATGATGGATGCACCTCCAACCCAGCCAAAACCCAAAAACCCTATGGTGGTAGTACCTATGCTTGAGGCTGGCAAACTATCAGAGAAAAAGTATGATCCTAGCCGGTATATTATTCCCGATGGTCAACTAAAGCTTGAGGTTGATCTGCCTGACTCATTTTCTATCAATGTTGTCAGAGATGATGTACTTGAAAAGGGGTTGGATGATTTGGCCGACCCAGAGGAGGACTTGGCTAATCTTCATTTCTTCGAAGAATTAGATCTTGAGAATGTGCAGAGAGCATGGTGGGAACCGGAGAATTACAGTCACAGTTGGTCAAACAATGATGAAACTTCTGCTGAGGAAACTGAAAGAAAAAGACTTGATTTCGGGAAACCTGTTAAATGTGGTAAAGGAGAGAGGTCCAAAGGAAGAGAAGAAGAACCAGAAAGCCAGTTAGAGCATACTGTTGGGATGATTCAAGCAGCGCTAGATAATTGCCTTTCAGTCAACGAAGGCGAATGGTGGGATGATAATGACCTACAGCTGGCCCATACTGATGATGAATGGGTAAACCATGCGCCGGATGAGACTTGGTATGCAAACGAAATTGATCATTTGACTAGGAGTGGGCGCTACTTCAAGCCTCCACATCTAGACCAAGGAGAACCCTCTGGCAAAGATAAAGAGGTAGAGAAAGAAAAAGAGAAAGAGGTAGAAGAAGACCTGGTTCTAAAACAACTGAAAAAGATCCAAGCAAACATTTCTATTTGGGGTCTTCTCATGGCTTCTCGAGAACATCGGCAGGCAATGTTGTCAATGTTGAGCAAGGCTAAGCTGTCAATTGACACCACTCCTGAGCAATTAGTGTCATTAATCAGCCCGAGAGAAACAATCCCAGCAATAACTTTTGCTGACAAAGAGTTGCCACAAGAAGGATCGGGACATAATAAGCCTCTGTACGTATCACTGGAATGCAGAAAGAAATGGATACCGATTGTTCTGATTGACACCGGATCAGCTATCAATGTTTGCCCTACACGCACTGCTTATGCAATCGGGCTAAAGCCGGCAGATTTCACGCCCACTACTCAATTGATCCGGGCCTATGATAATACTAGTCGGGAAGTGATGGGGACAATCAAGTTACAAATAGCAGTGGGTCCATCTGAGCACGAAGCTGAATTTCATGTCATGGATGTTCCCGCAACATTCAACTTGCTATTGGGAAGGCCCTGGCTTCATCAGATAAAAGCTGTATCATCCACATTACATCAATTGGTAAAGTACCCATACGGCGGAGGAATTGCCACTGTCTTCGGAAATTCATCCATTCATCCTCCCCCAGAAGTCACAACACCACTGCTAGAAATACAGCATGGGGAAGAAGATGTATTCCTATCAGGTTTTACATTGGCAGAGGCCCAGCTAGTTCAAACGCTCATGGAAGAAGATGAATGTGTATACGTCAGTGCCCAATCAATCTATTTCATGAGTAAACTAGGTCACATTCCAGGGATGGGATTGGGACAAAGTGGCAGGAAAAGTATTACTACAGCCAGTGAAGTACCTCATAACCCACATGCATTCGGACTGGGGTATGCACCCACAGTTGATGACTGGAAAAGGAAAACTGAAGAGATCAGGGAGAGGATCAAGGCCAAGAGAACCGGGCAGCAGTTTGAGTTAGTTCATAAGCCAATTCGCGGGACCTTGAACGGACGCTTTGTCCGCCAAGGAGAAGACTTCCCTTTCTGTGGTTTCCCTGAGCCCTGGATTGATCAAGTGGAGAAAAAGAGATACCCTGGGTTTGAGATCTTCTTCGATCATCAGCTTTCTGACAGTGATGAGGAAGGGGTAGATCCTAGTATCGACATCAGACAAGATAGAGAAGCCAGCTCCGAAAGCAGCACAGAGGAAGTTCTGGGTCTAACACTGGCTGACTTACTGATAGAATCACATACTAACGCTGAACCAATGAATTTGGGGGATATGACCATTGCCGTGATCGGGGAAGAGGTACCTGCTGACTGTTCAAGCTTCATCATGGATGCGGTGAATGGCTCACAAATAAATTGGCATTTTGAAAAGAGTTGTATTGAGAGTTCTGAATTGGCTGTTGAGTCTGAGTTTGGTGGGCCTGTGGGGTTAGAAGCAGATTTAAGTTTGTCTAAAATGTCTGAGTCTTCTTTTTCTTTCTCCTTTGAGTCTGTTGCAACTTGTGAGCCCGAGGCTTTGAATGAAGATGTGATTTCCGCTTACTTTTCTGTGCCCATAGTTCATAATATTGACCAAAATTTTCAAAATTTTGATAAAAACGAAGAGGAAGAAATCCCTCGGGCTTTGAAAAATTTAATCGACTGGGAGGAAGAAAGGCGTGCTAAGCCATTAGTGGATGAAATTGTTTCTATAAATGTGAGT
The DNA here is from genome assembly GCF_055761805.1 of Camellia sinensis. NCBI lineage: Eukaryota > Viridiplantae > Streptophyta > Magnoliopsida > Ericales > Theaceae > Camellia > Camellia sinensis. The sequence continues at coordinate 120,114,599 of NC_138966.1, forward strand.
ACTGAAAAAGATCCTCGCTTGATTCAAATTGGTTCTACATTGTCTTCAGAGGAACGTAAACAATTAGTTGCTTTATTAACAGAATTCAAAGATGTTTTTGCATGGTCCTACGAAGACATGCCAGGAATCGACCCTGAGATTGTACAGCATAGGATCCCTCTCGACCCTGGGGCCCGACCTGTCAAACAGAAGCTTCGCAGAATTCGTCCTGATTGGGCCTTAAAAATTAAAGAAGAGGTTACTAAGCAAATCAACGCTGGTTTTTTGCTAGTATCAGAATATCCTACTTGGTTAGCCAATATTGTGCCAGTTCCGAAGAAAGACGGCAGAATCCGAGTTTGTGTTGACTTCCGAGATTTGAATAAGGCTAGCCCAAAAGATGATTTCCCATTGCCACATATCGACGAATTGGTAGACTTCACTGCAGGACATGCTTTACTGTCATTCATGGATGGTTTTTCAGGGTATAACCAAATCCTTATGGCTCCAGAGGACAGAGAAAAGACAGCATTTACCACACCATGGGGGACATACTGCTACAGGGTTATGCCATTCGGTTTGAAGAATGCCGGGGCTACTTACCAGAGAGCTGCTACCACTCTTTTGCATGATATGATCCACAAGGAAGTTGAGGTGTACGTAGATGACATGATTGTCAAGTCCAAAGATCGGGAAAGCCATTACACTGCATTGAAGAAATTCTTTGAGAGAATTAGGGAATACAAGCTAAGGCTAAATCCACAAAAATGCACCTTTGGGGTAACTGCAGGTAAGATGTTAGGATTTCTGATCACACAACGGGGAATCGAAGCTGATCCATCTAAAATTAAGGCCATCTTAGAAATGCCGCCACCAATGACTGAAAAAGAGGTGCGGGGTTTTCTAGGAAAGGTGCAATTCATAAGGAGGTTTATTTCAAAGCTAACCCTGACTTGTGAACCACTGTTTGGTCTCCTAAAGAAAGGGAAGAAGTTCCAATGGAATAATCGATGTCAGTTTGCATTTGAGCAAGTCAAGCAGTATCTGCGGAATCCACCTGTGTTATCACCGCCCGAGCCAGGAAAACCGCTAATTTTGTATTTATCAGTGACTGAATCAACCATGGGATGTATGCTCGCGCAAGAGTCAGATGAGAAAGTGGAGAAAGCCATCTACTACTTGAGTAAGAAGATGCTTGACTACGAGATCCGCTATACTTCCTTGGAAAAGGCTTGCTTGGCTTTGGTTTGGGCCACCAAGAAGTTGAGACACTACTTGTTAGCTCATTCGGTAATTCTGGTTTCAAGATTAGACCCCATCAAATATCTCTTTGAGAAACCAGCTCTTACCGGTAGGCTAGCTCGTTGGTTACTCTTGCTTTCTGAATTTGACCTTAAGTATGTCACTCGCAAATCTGTCAAAGGAAGAGCTGTAGCAGAATTTTTTGCTGATCACCCAATTGAAGGAGAAGAAGATGTGGAGTACTCATTCCCAGATGAAGAGGTCATGCAGATAGAAAAAGACACTTGGAAGTTGTACTTTGATGGAGCGTCTAATCAATTTGGCTATGGAATAGGCGTGTTGCTCATAGCGCCGGATGATTCCCATATCCCCTTAGCTTTCAAACTCCAATTCAGGGTATCTAATAACCAAGCAGAGTATGAGGCATGCATTGCTGGATTGGAAGCAGCCCTGGAACTAGGGGCAATAAGGTTGGATGTGATCGGGGACTCAAACTTGGTCGTCTCTCAAGCCAACGGAGATTGGAAAGTTAAAGAGGAAAAAATGAAAGTCTACCATCAAACCTTGGACATGTTGATCCCGAGGTTCGAAAAACTGACTTTTACGCACTTGGTAAGAGAGAACAACCGATTTGCTGATGCGTTGGCAACCTTAGCATCAATGATAGATATACCGGTCGGGGTCAAGATGCGTCCGATCCTTATAGAACAAAGGTACACCCCCGCATATGAAATGATAGCCGCAACGGAAGAAGTTCAAGATGAAAACCCTTGGTACTTTGATATTTGGAATTTTCTGGAAAGCGGTACATATCCACAAGGGGCAAACACCAAAGACAAAAGGGGGATACGGCGTCTTGCCACTCAGTTTGTCATTTGTGGAGATAAGTTATATAAGAGAGGGCATCTGGGAATGCACAAGCTATGTGTAGAAGAAGAAGAGGCAAAACGTATCATGGAGGCCATCCATGGAGGAGAGTGTGGAGCCCATATGAACGGTATAATGCTAGCTAGAAAAATCCTTAGACAAGGATACTACTGGTTAACCATGGAAAGTGATTGCATCAACTTTGTTAGGCGATGCCACAAATGTCAAATCCATGCCAATCGCGTGAACATCCCGCCATCAAAACTCTACAACATGACTTCGCCTTGGCCTTTCTCAGTCTGGGGCATAGATGTCATCGGGGCAGTCACACCGAAAGGTTCAAATGGGCATCAGTTCATCTTGGTCGCCATTGACTATTTTACCAAATGGGTTGAAGCACAGTCATATTCAGTGTTGAAAACATCACATGTGGCCAAATTTATCAAGAACAACATTATCTGCAGATACGGGGTGCCAAACGAATTAATTTCAGACAATGGCTCACATTTCAAAGGAGAAGTGGCAGTTCTACTTGAGAAGTATAACGTGGCTTTTCACAAGTCATCAACTTACAGGCCACAAACCAATGGAGCCGTTGAAGCTGCAAATAAAAACATCAAGAACATTCTGTGTAAGATGGTAGAAACTTATAAAGATTGGCCAGAGAAGTTGCCTTTTGCACTTTGGGGATACAGGACATCAATCCGAACATCTACAGGGGCAACCCCTTACTCTTTGGTATATGGAATGGAGGCTGTTTTGCCGATTGAGTTGGAAGTGCCTTCATTAAGGATTATGGCTGAATGTCAGATAACAGAAGCTGATTGGCAACAGAACCGATTTGAGGAACTATTTTTGTTTGATGAGCGAAGGTTGAAGGCGTTATACCACATTCAGGGGTATCAACGCAGGATTGCCAGAGCATTCAACAAAAAGGTTAGATCCAGGAATTTGAGGGAAGGGGACTTAGTGTTGAAAGACAACCGAGCTCCTATTCACGATCCTAGGGGCAAGTTTAGACCCAATTGGACGGGTCCCTACATCATTAAATCAATCTGGTCGGGAGGAGCAGTCATTCTCATGGATTTGGATGGTTTGGAGTTTTCACAACCAATCAACATGGACAAGCTGAAGAAGTACTACCCTTGAGAGGCTCACTGGGCCGAAAACCTGAAAGGGCGACCCAGGCAAAAGTTAGAGCATAAAAAAAAAAAAAAAAAAAAAAAAAAAATGATGAAAATGATGAAAAGCTCGCAAGGTTGAAAACCCGAAAGGGCGACTTTGGCAAAAGTTAGAGCACAAAAGGAGAGTGTCAATACCCGAGTGAACCTTAGCCGGAACTACGATGGCCTGATTCCTATCTTTGGGATACGTAGGTAGCTTCATCTTGAAGTTCGGCCTTAATCATTTGTCAACTCACTCATGTTTGATTGGTGAATCTTTATTCGGCTCGGCTATCCATATTTAATGGCTCGTCCCCATTTGATTCAGTTGTCCTATTTCTTCTTCAGATGAGTTTCAGTCACAAAATGAATTCAAGTGTACATCTCAAGGGTTGATTTCATGTTGATCGAGTAGTGGTCATTTGCAAAAATAGATTTTGAGGACTTTTAATGAAGTTGACTGATTTTCTCAAAAATTATTCCATTTTTCAAAACTCAGACCATTCTTTGGACCAAAAAGAGAAAATTTTCAGTGCTCATAATTTGGCTTATATGATTTCAAGGTAGAAAATGGAACAAGTGTGCTAATTTACCTCTCATGTTGATCAAAATCGCTTTAGCAAAAAAAAAAAAAAAAAAAAAAAAAAAAAAAAAAAAAAAAAAAAAAAGAAGGGAAAGGTGATGAACTAGGGGCACAGTTGAGTCAGGCTTTCTGTCTTTTATCCACACTATCGAGTTCTCGTCACCTTAATCAAGCAATCACCGAAAAATGCACAGTAGTTGTCGCTGACAATGCTTTTCCGTCGGGCGATCGACTGGTGTACTCTATTTTGCGTTCATTTTGCTCCGACAAGCGCAAAAGGGTGTGTTTTGGGATGGTTTTTGTTTCATTTTCATTTCATTAAGTTGTGTTTTGTGTTTTGGTCAGTGATAGGCTCAATATTCAGTTCAGAATTCACTAAAATGCAACCATTTTCAAGTTTAAAACAAAATGATTTTTATGTTCAGTGTTGTGCCATTCATGCTATCCAGATTTGTAGAACAAACTTGTTTTATTAAATACCAGGGATCAACCCCGATCAAAGTTGTACAAAAAGGAGTTGAAGCTATAAGTGCTCACTCCAAAAAAAAAAAAAAAAAAAAAAAAAAAAAAAAAAAAAAAAAAAAAGAGAGAAAAAGAAAAGAGAGAGAGTAGCATCTTCTCAGTTTTTCGGCAGCAGCTCGGCGGAGAAGATTACAACCGGCTTCATTTGCACACAGTTTCATTGCCTAACTTTACCATCAGCTGCCTTGTTTCATTTTTACTCTTTCGAAGCTTTTGAAGACTCTGCCTCAGCCTTGGCAGAACTTCCAAAGGAAATTATTCCTCGCCGGCCATCAAATTGGTTGTGCGAAGAAACTCCGAATCGAGTCACGGAGGTCGTCAGTCGTTTCAATTCTTTGTTCTGCTTTTTCAGCACACCAATTTCTACCCGAGCGTCTTTGTACATACGTTGGAGGAGGGAGAGTTGTGCATTTAACCGATGTACCTCACACATCCTGTTCTGCAGTCGACGGGACAAGTTGGAGACCGCTGTCACGGTCTCCACACATGACCTCAGCGTATACGAGTTTGCTTCAATGTCAGACTGTGCCGCCATGATTTGATCAACTGACATCGCTGGAAAGTTGAAAACAGGGGAAGGAGGAGGAGCCCGTGGTTGAGGTTCAGGGGAGTCAGAATTGGTCATCTCTATCGTGGACTCGTTCAGGTCTGGAAAAAGAGTGAGAGAACCATGTGAAGAGGCCATGACAGAGGAGAGTAATGCAAAAGAAAGAGGTTGCAAAGTGGTGGCAGAGAAAGTTTGCAGGCTTTGGCTCTGTTTCTCTCTCGCAGGCCTCAACTTAAGAAGAGAGCGAAGGAGAGGACAAAGAGGGAAGAAGGCTGAGATGATCATTGACAATCGGGGCACGATTGGATAGCCTGTCGATCAGGCGCCGCGATTGTTGAAATCGTGTGCCAGACACAACGCTCGAAGAAGATGACGGAAGAGAGAGTGAGACAAAAACAGAGAGAGAGGCGGGAGAATTGTATATTTATACATATATGTATACATATTGTATATCTATGTATTATATATATTTGTTTGAACGTTTTGGTCACAAGAGTGGCTTAGGTTTAGTGGTCTAATTCGATGTTTGAAGGATGAAAGGCTGAGCCCGAGGTCAGGGGTTCGAATCCCATAACAAATGTTTCTTTTGTTTTCTTTTGGTTATATATATATATATATATATATGTCTCGTATACCTACATATATATATATATATATATTTGTTTGCATATTTTGTCACAAGAGTGGTTTGGTTCAGTGGTTCGGTTCAGTGGTTGAGGACTAGGAAACTAAGCTTAAGATCAGAGGGTCGAACCCCCGTATCCATGCATTTTGTGTTTATCCTTTCTTTTTGTGTGTTTTGCGTACGCACGCTGTCATATACCGTATATATCTATGTATATATCCGTATGTCTTTGTATATGTCTGTACATATCTGTATATTTATATATCTGTATATGTATATATGTATACCGTATGTACATATCTGTGTGTATTTTTGTCTGTATATGAATATATGTATACCGTATATGCATGTCTGTGTATATTGTCGTATTTGTATGTACTTTGTCTATACATGGTATATGTATATGGTATTTGGTTCGAACATACAATTCCTTCTTTCATTCTGTGCATCTATCGCACAATAATCTCACTTCATGCACCTATCACATAAATCATCAAATTCAATCGCCCTGTCTTGGGCATCGCACTGTCTTGTGCATCATCAAATTCAATCGCCCTGTCTTGGGCATCGCACTGTCTTGTGCATCCAATTCAATCGCACTATCTTGTGCATCCCTACATCGCACTATCTTGTGCACCCCCCACTCGCATTGTCTTGTGCAATTTCAATTTAATCGCGCTATCTTGCGCATCACACCATCTTGTGCACTCCCTATGTCTAGGAGACCTTAAATCCTCTAAAGGTGCAATTCCTTTGGTGTTTGTCGTGCCCGAATGACTTCAGATGGTCTGGTATAGCCACCTGCCTGTGATTGCAATGAGTTCTTAGGAGACCAACTGCGACGGTGGAAACTAGAGTTCGAATGGCGATGCCTAGAACGCAAAAGGTTTGGAATTTCCGAGACTAAAGTCTGGTTTAAATACCCAGGGGTGTATCCCCGGCTTGAAATCTGTATGGCAGCCCCATAGGTTGAGGCAGCGTGTATGCGCCTCAATTCTGGATACTGAACCAACCTAGTCTGTCACCCCGTTGGAGAATAGGGAAAGTTGTGAATATGATCAGGAAGAAAAGCAGCATCGGTGGCTTCTACATGTAGAGGTTACCCCTTGTCATTCTACCATACCTTCTTCCACTTGCGTGAGACGCGTTTGGATTTCGAATCCACCTTTACTCCTTTCACGTGAAACGTGATGTTTACATGGTTAAAACCTTCCCCCTCTCCGTATAAAATACGGATAGGTACGCCTGTTGGTTACACCATTATCATTCTCGTTGGTTAAAACATTCCCTCTCTTCGTATAAAATACGTTGAGATACGCCTGTTGGTTACACCATTGTCATTTTCTACTTGGTTAAAACCTTCCCCCTCTCCGTATAAAATACGGATAGGTACGCCTGTTGGTTACACCATTATCATTCTCGTTGGTTAAAACCTTCCCTCTCTTCGTATAAAATACGTTGAGATACGCCTGTTGGTTACACCATTATCATTTTCTACTTGGTTAAAACCTTCCCCCTCTCCGTATAAAATACGGATAGGTACGCCTGTTGGTTACACCATTATCATTCTCGTTGGTTAAAACCTTCCCTCTCTTCGTATAAAATACGTTGAGATACGCCTGTTGGTTACACCATTATCATTTTCTTTGGTTAAAACCTTCCCTCTCTCCGTATAAAATACGTTGAGATACGCCTGTTGGTTACACCATTGTTGTTCTACTTGGTTAAAACCTTCCCCCTCTCCGTATAAAATATGGTTAGGTACGCCTGTTGGTTACACCATTGTCATTTTCTCTGGTTAAAACCTTCCCTCTCTCCGTATAAAATACGTTGAGATACGCCTGTTGGTTACACCATTGTCATTTTCTCTGGTTAAAACCTTCCCTCTCTTCGTATAAAATACGTTGAGATACGCCTGTTGGTTACACCATTGTCATTTTCTACTTGGTTAATACCTTCTTCCTCTCCGTATGAGATTGTTGGTTATACTGCCATTCCTCCTATCGCGTGAAACGCGTTGGAATTACAAGTTTACTCGGTTAAAAACATCAAGTGCGTCTGGTGTTTACACCATCTTTCCTCCTTTCGCGTGAGACGCGTTAGGCTGTTGGTTCACTCAGTTAAAATTATGTTGTGACACATTTGTATGTGATCTTGTGGCACATTTAATGCAATGCACCCCCTGTTATGTTTCATATCATTTGCACGAAGCTTTCCTTTTCATTGTTGTCATCTTCATCTCTTTATCATCACTCCATGGCATTGTATTGCATTGCATAATCATGAATTTTCAAACAACTGGCTTCGCGAAGCGTGTAAGTCCAACCTTCAAACTGCATTTTGAGCATATCATTTCCATTCTGCCCCTGAACTACGCTGGTTTGATTCCTTGCAAAAGGATACGTAGGCAACCTTCGGGTTCAACCACTTGCATTGCATCTTGTTTGCTTGCCCAAGTCTTACGGCCTTGTCAAAAGGGTCGTCTTTGGGCTTTGACATTCACTCACGTCATGAAATGACTTTGAGCTCTGTCAAAGAGGGGCAACTGTAGACACCCCATTTTGACCGGCCCTAAGACTTGGGCGCTTTCTTTTGATTACTCAATGATGAAAACAGGAATATGCTATCTCACAAAATTCTCAGTAAAAAGATGGAATATAAACTTTAATCCTAGTCTTACACCTGTTTTTGCCAAATTATTTTAGACTCCTTCTCCATTTTCTTTCCCTTTATTATGTATTATATATATATATATATATATATATTATGTTATTATTAAATTTATTCAGTACCCTGGTTTCACCCACGCATCATACTTTTGTATATATATAATATTATATTATATAAGGGTATTATTCCTCCTTTAAAAAAAAATTCACTACACTCCCATCGTGCGTCTTTTTGTTTTCTGTGCCTTTAGACCCGCTTTGGTCAAATTATGTTGCATATTTGGCATACTAAAATATATTTTATTAGTCCACGTATTTTAATTTTACGTATTTGTGTGTTTTTATATATTTTTCTGGGTATTTGTACATGTATTTATGCTAATAATCTCTTTTATATATTATTATCTTGTAAAGTGCATAGTAATTTTACTGTGCATTTCACAGTAAAATCACTGTGCATCTTTTGAAATCAACTCCTACCACCGTTTCTTCTTTTGTCCTTTTCTTACACTTATTTTCTATAAAAGGGGGAAGATCAGAGAAGGAAGGAAAGAATTTTGGCAGGGGAGAGGAGAAGCGTCAAAAAAAAATGAGGAGAAGAGAATAAAAAAAAGGGAATTGGTGCGAGGGAATATTGAGAGAAAAAGAATCAGAAAGAAGGAACTGTTAAAGTTGTAATTCCAAATTTTAACTGAGAATTGAGAACACATTCCACAGACTTGAGGGTAATCAAAAGAAAGTTTGTGAATCAGAAAATTCATCATGTCCCCGAAAGGTGAGTTTTTGCAAACTTTCATTTAATTTCAAAATGTGATATAATTTGTTTAAGTACTTTATTTATTGTTTTTCATAATATTTTTTTTTCGCTTTAAATGGTCGGTTGAACCACCTAATTTTACTACTTTATCTGCTGTAATTTACGGTTGTATATAAACTGCTGTAATTTACATAAAATGTTGTAGTTTACTATTTATAAATTGTTGTAATTTTATCGCTTTAAATGGTCGGTTGAACCACCTAATTTTATTACTTTATCTGCTGTAATTTACGGTTGTATATAAACTGTTGTAATTTACATAAAATGTTGTAGTTTACTATTTATAAATTGTTGTAATTTTATCACTTTAAATGGTTGGTCGAACCACCTAATTTGTTAAAAGATGTGACCCCGCCAAATGAATAGTGATCGGTGGTGAATAGTAACCTCCGACGGTAAATAGTAACTTCCGGCGGTGAATAGTAACCCCGACGATGAATAGTACCTCCGGCGATGAATAGTACCTCCGGCGATGAATAGTAACAGCGGATGAAAAAAATGCCTGGTAAGATGAATAACGATCAAGAAAGGTGAATGGTAATTGTCGTGATGAATAGTAACTTCCGGCAGTGAATAGTATCTCGGGATGAATAGTGCTCCCGCAAAAATAAGTTTTCCCGAACAGAACAGAGCAGTCTTCCTACGTCAAGCAAAATATTTTCCGGCGCACATAAAGTTTCTTTATTTTATTTTATTTTTGAGAGTTTGTGAGGTTTTTATTTTGTTGTAATATTCCTTTCTCTCTCTCTTATCTGGTTTGTAATAATTTATTCAGAGCGTTGTAATAATTCCCCGCCCCGCTTCTTTCTATCCCGTTCTTTTACTTGCTTTCTTTATTTGTACATAAACATCATATTTATTTTTCATCATAGTTATGCTTCGCATCCATGTTTCATGCATCTTGATTCGGCTAAGTTTGCATTTGTGGATTTAATCAATTCCTATGTGATTATGTGCGCTACCTCATGTTCTTGAGATGATTCACATATCATATTTTAGAGGCTGAATCTTTAGTTGCATCTCATGAGTGAATTGCATTAGAATTTTGTATATAAGATCATGCATGTTTTACTAACTTTGTTTTGTAGCTTGTTCGCGGGTCGTCAAACATGTAAGTTTTTATGCTTTAGCATCCCGTTTGTGTATGTTTTTCTTACTATGTTTAAGCATCCTACCATGTGGCTATTTGCTTATGTGATATAATTGTATGAATGCCAGTAGATGGAGGTTGTGTCGCTTAATTTGGAATGATGTTGATTTTCATGTAAACTCAATTTATTTGAGTTATACATTTTCAAAACTCTTTCAAAACTACATGAAATCAAGTTGTTCCAAAATGGGTGACATAGTCTATACTTGTATGCTTCACATAGTAAATTTTAGGATTTATTAACTAATCAGAACATGAACATATAAATAAAATAAAATTCATATCATGGTTAGTAAAGGCCGATCTTTGATCGGGTGGGCGGGGGTGCTCATTATTGACCTTCCCCTCTCATACCTAAGGTTCCGAGCCAAGCATCCTTGGTAACGACGAACAGTGGCCTTGGCACGAGTCATGGGTTTCCTAATTTTCCCAAAATAAATATTAGGTGGCGACTCTGAGATCTGATGACGCAGTCCATTTTTGACAAAATTGTAATAAAATGGATTTTCAATAAAAGTTTTCAAATCTGGACTCTCATCTACGTTTCACATTGCACTCGTGAGAATAGATCAAAGAGATCTCGGGAGTCCGAACTGTTTAACGCGCACGGGCACCCCCCCGGGCATGTTACACCTGGAGTTCAGGCCAAGAACAACAATTAAAGGCCAAGTTTTGGCCGACTTCGTGGCAGAATTCACACCCGAAACCATCGAACATCGGGCTCCGTTGAGCCAGGATGAGCATTGTCCCAGCAAGCAAAAAGAATCCCAGCCTAGGGCAAAAGAACAAAGAAAGGAAAAACTCAGACCCTGCAGCATCTACATCGGCGATTCATTCAGACTGTTCGTCGATGGAAGTTCGAACCGACAAGGAGCAGGGGCAGGAGTACTGCTGATATCTCCAGATGGAGAAATAATAGAACAGTCCATCCGTTTGGGGTTCAAGGCCTCAAACAATGAAGCGGAATACGAAGCATTAATTGTAGGGCTAAAACTGGCAGCAGCAGCAGAAGCAGATGAGGTAATAGTTTTTTGTGCTTCACAATTTATTGTTAACCAGTCCACGTGTAAATTTGCAGCCAGGGACGAAAGGATGTCGGCATATGCAAAAGAGGTCATCAGATTGGCAGCCCTATTTCAAAACTGCCGACTACTCCAAGTCAGCCGAGATGACAACACCCACGCCAGCGCGTTGGCGTACCTGGCAAGTTCAATGCAGACTGGAAAAACAAGGACAATTATGATCGACTATATGTCGGGCCCAAGCATAGAACCAAAGAGCACAGAACAGAAAACAATGTGTGTGGACATGGGGCCAAGCTGGATGGATGCAATTGTTGCATTCCTGAAAGAAGGAAAGCTGCCAGAAGATCATAAGGAGGCACACAAAGTCAGACTGAAATCGGCAAGATTCTATTTAGCAGCAAATGGACACCTCTACAGAAGGTCCTTCACTGGACCCCTTTTAAGGTGCGTACACCCTTTACAGGTTGAAGATTTCCTATATGAAAATCATGCAAAATATTATAAGTATGGAAACCACGCAGAAGCAATAAAAAAATAAGACAGAGATTCAAGCATTAAGAAAAGGAAAGCTGAGTTAACATTTACAAAAGTGGGAGGCACGTCGGCCACGCAAAAGCTTACATTGTTCAGAAAAAGATAAAACAAAATACAAGTAAGCAAAAGAAGAACTTAAAGCTGAGGGTCTTCTCCTCCAGATTGTTGGATTTGAAGATCAGATACAACCTCGGCCTCCCTCTCTGCCGCTACTTCGGCGTCAATTTCATCAAGAGTTTGTTCGACAGTCTTAACCTCAGAAGGGATGTCGGCTGGAACAGTGTCAGGAACAGCTTCAGGAGTGGTCTCCTTGATAACCTCCTCATCCTCCTCATGAGTCAAGTCTAGGACTTGATCCTCCTGAGGAGGAGACTTGGTCTCACTAGTATCCTTGGGCTTCCTTACCAAAGCTTCATCGTCATCCTTATCCTCATCCTCAGATTCAGACTCAGATTTATCTTTAGCTTGGCTTGGAGGTGGAGGTGGAGGAAATGGCAGAGGAATATCATCAGCCTTGCGCAATGGCGAGTCATCTGGGATGTTGAGCTTTTTGGCAAAGGCCATCCAACCAAGGGAGAAGCCCCTGTTGCATGCCTGCCTGCCTAACTTGGAGTCTGTACTCCTCAGTGACGTCGGCCATTCCTTGAGCATAAGCCTTCTCGTTAGCCTCCTTAATCTCAGCATCTTTGGTAACTAAGGCCTGCTGAAGCTCTTTTTTCGCCTGGGCCTTTTTTACCTCAGCCTCTCTCTTCTCGGCCTTAGCAACCTTCTTAATGGCCTCGGCAGACTCCGCTTTTTCTTCGGCCATCTGTTGGGCCTTGGTGGCGGCCTCAGCTTGGTCCTCCAGTCTTTTCATCTTTGATTCAAGAGTTTTATTCTCCTTTTTCAGGGTAGAAACCTCCCTCTTCATGTCGGCCAATCTTTGCCGATTTTCAAAAGATTGCATTGAAAACGAATGGGCATGCTGGATGGCCTGAAAGAAAACATAAGTGTTAGAAAATGTTTTACGTATGAAACAGAAAGAAAGTCGAAAGTTCAAAGCGAGAGAGAGCACTTACTTGAACAGAGTGCTGGAGCATTAGAGCGTAGTTCTCATACTCACTGTACTCAGCATTTCGCTCCAGGTCCCCTGGAAGGAGAAGAGCAGTGCTAAGGGCGACGCCGACATTAATGTCATCAGTGCTTTCACTAGACATAATTGGCCTGTCCTCCAAAGTAATCTTTGGGGCCCAGGGGACATCGGGTTTCTTGGACCCCGAAGCCGTTGCAGAGGACGACCTCGCTTTCTTTGACTTTGAGGATTTTGCTGGTTGTGTTTCAGCCGACCTTTTCGTAGAAACAGTCTTCTCACTCCCAGCCAATTGTGAAATTGGCAAAGCATCTTCATTTTCAACTACAGTGGCTTTTGCCTTTGGCTGAGCCTTTTTGGTTCTTTTTGGCTTCGGTGGGGGCATGGATTGGGTTGGTTTAGCATCAGCATCAACTGGGAGGTCGGCTAGGAGATCTTGGGCAACAGGCTTCGGGCGACCCATCTCAGCAGTCTTGACAAGTCAACGCCGACGTCTTCTTTCTGGTATAGGGATTAAGTATGGGGCAAAAGTAGATGGTAGATCTGCTGGGTCAGACGTGGATCCTTGGTCTGCTCGTGATGTGGAAGCAGTGGGAAGAGTTGTGGCAGAGGGAGGAGATAGGCTCTTCTTCTTTCTTTTTGGGACGTCAGGCAATGTGGATTTGTATGTCGGAATAAAATTCAGTAACAAGAGAGCCTTGCGCTTGTGGATTGGAAGATCTAGGAGCTTCTTTAAATCTTTTCCTGGGAAGAAGGATTGGCGGAAGTTTTTTGGTGGCTGATGAAGATCTGCAGGACAAACAAACAGACATAAGAAACAGACAAAGTTTTGAAGACTTGGAAAAGAAATAACTAAGTATTGACGCTGGGCTCTTACCCTTGCCCTCTTTAACTGTTCGAGGAAGAGGGTAGAGGTGAACATCTTCGCCTGGACCAAATTCCCAGTTTCCCGAAGCAATGACAAAGTCATCCCCGGCTCCCTTGTTGGAGTCCGGGAGGTCGGCTACAATTTTGAATTCAGTAGACCTCGGCTTGAGGTAGTAGACGTAACCTCTTTCCTTCAGGTTAAGAGGGCACATGGTATAATAATATTGTACATCGGCAAGGGTGATCCTAACATTCTCCTGCCTAGCTAGGGCTATGATACCATTGATCACTCGATAAGAGTTTATGGCAAGTTGCATAGGGTTCAACTTGTAAAAATGAAGAATTTCGTGAAAAAGAATGTTAAGTGGGAGCCGGAGTCCGCACTCAGTAAAGGCTACTATAGGAAATGGCATTGAATCATCTGTGGGCATGATAGAGTCGCTATCTTCAGCTAGCCTCAGATGGACATCGGCAGGAATAGAGAACTCCCGCCTAAAGTGCTCAAGTTTGGTTGGGGTATCTACCCTATGCCTCCACATACCCATAACGTCGGCCTAAAAACAGAGGGCTAGGTTTCAGAAAGAAAGATGTTCTTAAGGGGTTATCCGGACCTCGGCGAAACCCTAGGTATATGCTGGTAAGGATTGTTTCAGTTTTTCCTAAATTAAAGGTTCTACAAACAAATCCCAAGCCTAAGAACTATGAAGATGAAGATCAAAGGCACAGATCTGGAAAGGAAAAACATAAAACAAGAAACAAAGAATGACGTTTCAGAAACGAAGGATAGAGGTATGGTTTTCAAAAGCGAAAGAAATACAGAAGTAAAAGGTCAAGAACAGTGACAAGAAAAGTATTAAAACAGTGCAAATGTTCAAGATATGAGTAAAATCATGGAATAGACACATCCAGATGAATAGTTCAGCAAAATAAAGGTTTGAACAACGCAATAATGGCAGTAAGTAAACGAAAGCACATAAAAGAAATTGGGAATAAGAGGAACAGAGGCTTACCAGAACAAATGAAGCCGGAATGAAAGTCGCCGAGGTAAGGCAACGGTTGCAGACAAGACGGAGCGATGAAAGCTTCGCGAGAATGGAAGAATGAAGGCAGTTGCAGAGCTTGGAGCCAGAGCAATGGCAGGTTTGAGAAAGTTTAGAGAGAGAGAGAGAGCCAGTAAATCGAAAACAAAAGTAAAGAGACGAAAAAGAAAGGAGGAAAAGTTTTGTAAAAAACTTGAAACGGCGGCAAAAGCAGGGCATTTATTACGCCTGGAGCAACGCACACGTCAGACGGCGCAGATGGGTGAAATACAGTTTTTCAGGCGCGTCACAAACACAGGCCAATGAGGATAAAGCACGTGAGGGGAACGGTTGAGAAAAGGTGCATGACAGCTTATGCGCGTGGAGGAGTTCGTTTGAGTTCTTGTTCTTTGATGAAGGCATGTCGGCCTAAAAAGAATGATCTCAGCCGAAGAGTTCTCACGCCGAGGTACTGGGAGAAAATACAGATATAGGTCCCATCACCTCAGAATGCCGAGGTAATAGAACCTAGGGAACATTTGTGGGGATGTATTTTCTGAATACCAACACGTGGCATGATGATGCCGAGGTGCCACGTGTCCTGGTAGCTATGCCGAGGTTACCTAGGCAAGGCCGAGGTGATCTCCGAAGATATCGGAATCCGAGATAAGCGGATAAGGGACAAGAGTCCTAGATTAAAAAGAAGACTTTGCTAAGATAATGATAAAGCTCTTAGGGAGTTTATCTTTATCTTTTGAAGTGTCCAAAGTTGACATTGAATTGGAGTCCATAGAAGTCAGGCTTCTAGTAAGACTTGGATTGAGTAAACTATAAAAAAGAGGCACCCCCGTGGTTCTAAGGTACGCAGTTTTATACTCAAGCTTGTGAGTTTAGTACTTGATTATCTTTGAGAGATATACTGACTTGATCGTCGAAGTGCCCCCGGGTGGAAGAGCCACCGCCGGAGCCTTTTCTTTTTGTTACAGGTCTGTTGAAGCCATCTATTCTGCCGGTGCTCTTCAGCTGATTACTAGGCGGGCAGTGTGGTCGGAAAATCACCCACACACAATCATTTCATTTCTAATTAAAACACCTACCATTATTTTCATAATTTCAAAATGAAATAAAAATCTTATCTATATAACTTTCTGTTTGCAAATTTTTCCGAAGCTTCTGATAAAAAATTCAGCAAGGATATTATTTTTTTGGAACTTATGTGCATGTCTTTATCTAATTGATCCTATGATAATTAATGACATGTTTCATTAAATACTATTAAAAAATGTCACTAATTGTTTCTTTAAAAAAAATTCATAAAAATATCACTAATTATAAGTTTTAACAACAATTTAAAAAAATTGTTACAAAAAAATCACTAATTTTTAATTTTCAGCGACAATTTAAAAAATTTGTCACAGAAAAATGTCAGTAATTGTAAATTTTAGCAACAATTTATAAAAATCGATTACTAAAAGAGTTACCAATCGTCAATTTTTAGCAACATGTAAAAACTCGACAGAAAAAATTATTTTCAACGACGATTTTACTAGAACTTAATTTTAATAGAATTTAATGGGAATTAAGTCCAACTATTAGGACTTATTGGTATTTCATCCTTTTTTTAATTTTATTATTATTTTTTTTTTTACTCAAATTCAAATTAAAAAAAGGATAAACTACCAATAGGTCCTAGGGGAAATTAGTCTGAAGTCCCTCTCACATTTTTGGTAATGGAAGGGATCCACAATATTTTTTGTTGATGTCTAAGGTCCCTAAACACACTTGTATATTAGATTAAAGATAGAGAAGCATACCGTTGAAGCCCTTGCCGATCTGACGGCATCCAAGTCTGACGCAACGATCGAACCCAATTTGAATTCCAACGAATCCCATAACTTTGTACCTCTTCTGATCACCATTTCCATTCTCATTCCCATTCCCACCACCGCTGCTTCGCTCCCAAACCACCGACACAGATTGAGGTTTACTACCTCTACATTTATATCCCAAAGGCTGTCTCGAAATCGCAACGAAGCCGAAGACGAAGCTGGTGAGTCCGATCAGGAAACAGAGGATCATGACGGTGGATCTGCGAGAGTAGGAAGAAGAAGAAGAAAGGCGAGCATAGAAGGATTTGGGAGAAGAAGGCATGTCGAGATAGGAGTGTTTGCCACAGTTGATCTGGACCTGGGGTAGCACCGCAAAATCGATTGTTTCTATAGTGGAACCACTGCTTCAATAAGCAGAGCACTATCCAGAGAAATTTGGAATTTCTCTGTGATGTGTCAGAGAAATTTGGAATTTTCTCTGAAATTTTCTATGTGATATGTTCAGAGAAATTTGAAATTTTCTTTGTGATGTCCAAAGAAATTTTATGGATTGAATTTTCTCTGGAAATTTGATTTGGAATCTGATAAAAAGCTTCATAGTTTTAATATATGGAAGCATTCCTACTTAAAGACTTGTGCCACAGTTGATCTGGATATGGGTAGCACAGCAAAATCAATTCGTTCTATAGTGGAACCACTGCTTCAAGAAACAGAGCACTATCCAGAGAAATTTGAAATTTTCTCTGAAATTTTCTATGTGATATGTTCAGAGAAATTTAGAATTTTCTCTGTGATGTGTCCAGAGAAATTCTCTGGATCGAATTTTCTCTGGATTGAATTTTCTCTAGATTGATGTTGAGGGGCCTTAGACATTATGAAAATATTGAGTGTCCTTTATGCTATAAAATCTTAATATCAGGGATCTTAAAAAAAAAACCCTAGGTCCTAATAGTTAGACTTAATTCTCATCAAGTCCTATTAAATATAAGTCCTAATAAAATCGTCACTAGAAATAATTTTTTGTGACGATTTTTTGCATATGTTGCTAAAAATTGACAACTAGTGACTTTTTTGTCACAATTTTTATAAATTGTTGCTAAAGCTTATAATTAATGACATTTTTCTATGATAAATTTTTCATCAAACTATTGCTGAAAGTTAAAAATTAGTGAGTTTTTTGTGACAGTTTTTTTGTTTTAAACTGTTGCTAAAACTTATAACTAGTGGCATTTCTGTGACAGAATTTTTAAATTGTCGCTAAAAATTAACAATAAGTAACATTTTTTAATGACGTTTGATAAAAAAATGTCATTAATTATCAAATGATTTATTGTATAATAAGTCTACATATTACACGTAAGTCCCTAGAATTAATAATGTGAACGTGGTACTTTTAAAAATATAAGCTATTTTAATGAATCTTTTATTTTAAAATAATAAAATTAAAAAATTTCATATAATTTTATATATAATTTTTCTATTTGTGTAATATTTGAATATGAACAAACAACTTAATCCAGGAAGATTAAACCTTGATTTTAATTTATATTGTGTGAATTGAAGGTGTGACACATTGGTTAATGGCTTTTGATTATTATCACTTTGATTTTAGGTTAACGCATCTTCATGGCAACCAACATGCAATATGCAAAAGAGAAAATGTGAAGGAGATTATTTCTTCGTATGATTACCATGAAAGATAAGGAGAAAAATAAAATATAAAATAATTTATTAGAAAATTCTCTTTCAAGTATTTGCATCTTAATTAGTTCATAAGATAATAAATCTTATTATTTTAGGCATTTGATCCATCAAATTCTAATTTTCATATTTAAAGTATTTTATAGATAATTTTATTCTTACAATTATTTTTTTAACCCTTAGCAATTTAGTGGTGTGAACATTCACATTAAATAGATTTAACAGTGTGAATGTGCGCTTCACCCTATTATTATTAGATACATTTTGGTATTTATGTCACCCATAGAACTTATTGAAACATCAAAATAATAATAATTATTATTATAATAATTTAAACTAAGTGGAACATAAGTAGGTGAAAACGGATTTATGAATAAATGTCCCAAAAATAAATGGTTTATTTTTTAAAATATATATTTTTTATTTTTTTGAAGACAAAATGATAAAATAAAAGTAAGGATTATCGGATCTATCTAATTTTTTTCGTTAATGATATACACAGAGAGCCTTACAAAATGAACAGTTTGAATCATCGAAACGATACTCGTGGCAGCCCCCGTGAACCTCAATATGTTGGTCAAGTCTACATTTGAACTTAAGAAAAACCAAACACTTAAATATTTCTTTTTCTTACCATTCTTTGTTTTTAATCAGCCACACAAGTGATGAGAGATTTCTTTTATCCCATTTTTTTTTCTTTTCTCGCCAAATTTCTTAAGCCAAAACGGGTTAGAGCTGCATGTTGGCCTGAGTTATTTATTTATTCATTTATTTATTTTGGGTTTGATCAGCAAGATAGGTTTATTGATGTAAGACAAACACATACAAAGGAAACAAGTGGGTGCAAATTTTAAATTTAAATTTTTAGACGGTTTGATAAATGAAAAAAAAAAAAAAGTTTAGCAATTATTGAAGGTGACAATTATTAAAAGTCATTCTTAAAGAAAAGAGAAAAAATAACATGATATCGTTCACATTAAATAAAATCTACACTCTATATAATAGAAATGATAAACACAAATATACAAATTGAACCACAAATAAACATAGATTTTATTTATTGATCAAATATAAGAAGCAAAGATAGATATACAAATAATAATATAGAGAGACACAAATATCACATATTACCAACCACTAATATCACTTAATTCCTATAATGAATGACTACATATTTGTAATTTTAAACTATCTTCTTAATTTAAAACTCTAATTAGGATTTATCTTCTTCTTATCTTTACTCTTCTTAATGACGGAAGCCACTGTTTGTACCATCTTTTCTTTCACCGTCGTTTTCGGTGCCGGAATCACACTAGTTGGTTGACTCATCTTTCTCTCTCTTTCTTTATCTTTGTAAATTGTGTGCTGTGTTATGTATTATTGTGATTCAAGAAGCATTGGAATATTTATAGGTGGGATATTTAATTTTTTATTCATTTATTATATATATATACTTTTCTTGGGTTTGATTACGTGTTAGCACAAAGCTAATTAAAAGAGCAATAGAAGGGTGTGTGTGTGTGTGTTTGTGTGTGTGTGAGAGAGAGAGAGAGAGAATATGTGTGGGTTTGTGGGTTTGTGGGTTTGTGAAGTCAAGTTTAAAGAAATGTATATGTGTGTGTATGTAAAAAACAGATAGAAGCCCAGTTGAAAGCCTCACCTTAGTCTCAATGCGTTTGAATGGACAGCCTTGTGGGTGAGTGTGGTTGTAGGTGTGTTAGGTCAATTTTATGAAATGACTCACCAAAAAAAATAAAAATAAAAAAAAAATAAACTCAAGAAAATGACACCTTCCATTCATTGTCTATATGAATTTTTCATTAGTACAGAAAAATTATATATAAAAAAAATTATAGAACAATGTAAGAAATTTTAATTTTATTATTTTAAGGTAAATTGTGTATCACGTTAACATAAATTTTTAAAAATATGATTATTACATCATTCTGTTAAAAAATTCAGAAAAGACATCATTTTTAATTTTTAATTAATTGGGTGTGAATACAAAATTCAAGAGCGTGTGTGTGGGTTTGTGAAACCATGTCAGTAAAAGAGATATACCAATGTGAATGTGTGTGACAAAGTTAAGAGGCCTACCTAGTATGTGAGTGTGTGTGTGTCTGTGTTTGAAAAGCCCAATTGAAAGGCCCACCGCTGTGTGTATTTGATGAGAGAGAGAAGGCAATTCAAAGAAGAATAATGCTTGGGACCCCTTTTGGGGGTCACCCCCTCATCCCCTTTGCCACGTGGCGGGTGGTGATTGGAGGAGCAGGAAAAAAAAGAAAAAGAGAAAGAAAATGTAACCAATGAGAGAGAGAGGGGGTCAAAAGGGGTGGGAGGAAAAGGGAGGATGAATCATTGTTGTTCAAAGAAAGGCTTCCCTTGTGGGTGTGGGTGTGGGTGTGGGTGTGGGTGACTCAACCCCAAATTATTAACTAATGTTTCTCTTTTATTTTAGGTTAATGCACCTTCATGGTAACGAACATGGAAAATACTAGGAGAAAAATTGTGGTTACTTAGTTTAATGCCTTTTGTTTGGAAATTGTTAAGGAAGATATATCTTCATTTCACTATCATGAAAAATTGAATAAGTCTAAATATAGAGAAATTTATTATAAAACCTGAATACAAAATATTAATAGATGGACAAAAAATTTCAAAAGTGAGTCTTGTCAAAAAGTGATGTAAAATCTTATTCATTAATTTGTTTTTGTATTTCATTCTATATTTAGTTTCCATTCGTAATAGAATTGTAAAAATAAAGAGAAAAAGAAAATTTACAAGAAAAAAATAGAGAGATTTTAGATATGATTTTACTTCCTTGTTATTCATTTTCTACGTCTCTTTATTTTTTTAATTTATTTATTTTTATATAGATAGGTGACAATATATAAAGAGAAACAGTTCTATCTCTTTTGTCTTTAATCATTTTTATCAAATCATGATATTTTTTTTATTGAATGATAATATGATCTCATGATTCATTTTCATTATTTTGTCAGACTTATATATGTTGCAACGTCATATTTTATTGTTTAAGTGACATCATTTATCTTAATTAATTAATTTATGATTATGATTATGATTTTAAATGATAATTATTCAAAAATTTCAAAGTAACATGTGATAATACTTATATATAGTACTCCAAATCAATTACAAAATTTTAATCTTTTTAACATATTTTTAAACTATTTTTTACACCATTCATGACATTGAATACCCTAAGATAGTTGATAGCATTATTATTATTATTATTATATTATTATTATTTAGGGCTTGATTGCATGTCAACAATTCAAAATGCATATTCGGAGGGACGGTGTGTGTGGGTGAATGTTTTGTTTTGTGAAGCAAGTTAAAGGACTCGCGTCAATGTGCAAGTCGTTGACCAAGTTAATAAGCCTGCCTAATGTGCCTGTGTGGTAATTAAAAAGGGAGAAGGCTTGTCTCCACGTTTATAACGTGGATTTAACTGTATTTTTTGATTTGTGTGGTCTATCATAAGTCTCATTTCGATAATTTAAATTGATTAATATGTAGAGCTTATCAAGCATTTTATTTTTGTTAAAAATTATGTTGATTGGATATCGATAATTCTTTGATCAGAACATATTTTTGTCAATAATTTATTTTCAAAATCATGTTTATCATTAAAAAAAATGATCTGATCAAGAGGCTATCAATATCCGATTAATGCAATTTTTTTGCAAGGGACAAATATTTGACAAGTTCTATACATTTGATGATTCAAATTATCGAAATAAGACCCGTGGTCGATCACAAGAACCCAAAAATACTATTCAATCTATATTTTGTGAACCGGAGACAAACCTACTACTTTAAAGCGCGTAGCTAAAAGGCCCATTGGGCCCACCTCAGTGTCTGTTTTGATGAGACAGAAGTCAAGTGTGTGTGTTAAGGAGGAGGGTTGCTGCTGCAAGTTCTGTCTGGGTTTGTCTCGAGTCTGTTTTGGTAATATTATTCATATTAAAGGGTTCATCAACTAGATAATTTATGAAAAAATAAGATTAATTGGACTTTTATAAACCCATTATAGAACTATGCTTGTTTTTAGGAAAGTAAATAGCTAGAATGATTTTGATAATTTTTTTAAAAACATTTAGAATTTTATCATGAGATCACAGATATGTGATTAACCTTTTATTTTATTTTATAAATGATATGATCAATAAATCTTACCATATAAATGATTTAAATTATTAAAATAAACTCAAAAAAAGCTCCAGCAAAACCTCGCAGCAGCAACACAACAGCACCCCGAGGTCAAGTGGGGTCCATTTTGGAAACATGAGTTAAAAGTCAAAGGTTAATTTTTAACTCATTTTAAGTCACATCACATTTCACATATAATAATAAAAAAAATTAAAAAAAGTCAAAAAAATAAACTTTTAACCATCTTCCTAAAACATTTCTGAGTTGGGTTACTCAATTTAATTTGGAACATAATGTTAGTCTCTCATAACTTTTATATGAATTTTAAAAAATAAAATAATATGATAATATTATTTATGTAATTAAAGACATATTAATGGACCGTTTATTTCATAGTCAACGTCTCGAAAGCCATTCATTACGTACAAGTTTTGTGAATGGATTTTTTTTTTTTTTTTTTTGGTATCACTACTCATTTATAAGAAAAATGAAATCCTTACTGTTTTTTATACATAATTGATGTTTGTATTATAATGACGTAACTTTGGTATTTTAAAAATATTAGCTACAAATTTAAAGTAATAAAATCAAAAACTTATCCTGTAATTCATATAATTTGTTCTCATCACCACCACTCATCAGCACTGCATTCGCCACATCAATTGGCTCCCACTAGTCAGATTTTTTACTTTTTATTTTTTTGGAAAAATCCATTTTAACCTTCTGTGGTTTAGTCTAATGGCACTTTACTCCCATATCAGTTAAAAATAAATAATTACCTCTCCTGTGGTTTTTTTTTGGTTTTACATTTTACCTCCCTGTCGTTAATGATTCTGTTTAAATTATAGAAATGTGTGATGCATGCGCCAGAAAGTAGAGTTGATGAGGAAAAAAATTTATTCAAAAATTAAAATAAGATGTAAAAAGACAAATTTATCCTAAACTTCATCTTATTTTTCCATAACTCCTAATCACAATCATCTTCTTCCCTAAACCAAACCCAACCTTAACTTTAACACCGTGTTTGGTTAGGCGATTTGGGAAGGAATTTGGAAAGCAAAATGAAATTGTGTGTGAAATTAGGTAAAATATAAGTATGTTTTATTCACATTTTATCAACATTTTTCATTTTTCTTTCTGTACGGGAAAGAAATAAACATTCTCGTATAATCCTGTTGATCAAGTCTGAGCTCCTCCGTACATCGTCGCTTTATCACCTGAAAACACAAACGTGAGCTAGCCGGCGGGTGTGTGTCGGAAACCTCTCCGATGCCTAAGTCAGTAAGCTTGACAAATAGACAAAAACTCTGTGTATTCAGAAAACAAAGTTGTGTTACCTCTCCAAATGTGATGTTTGTGAGCTTTTATAGGTTTTGCGTGGCATAATCCTAGCAGGACTCCTACTCCTCCATGCAGAGTCCTCCTATGATTCATACTCCTGAAAGATAATGCTTATCCTTCAACACCCCTCTCACTGCTTAAACCAAGTGAGATGGTTTTTACCATGGCCGAACTCCAATATGACCGAAGTAATCATGATCACGCCGAGCCACAGAGTAGACCGAACTATCGTTAGTTCGGTTCTACCTTCAGTGTTCTTACCCCAATTCCTCCATTGTCAACAGTGTTAAGTCTAAACCGATCTAACTTCTAGCAAGGCTTTTAAACCGAACTAACCATACTGTGCCTTAACCGATATAAGTTCAACGCATCTTTAAACTAGTCTAACTACAAAGGGTCCTTCAACCGGATAAACATCAAGAGTAACTCGGACCGGTCTACCTTCTGGGCTTGAGATCGGGCTAACTTTAAGCCTCTTCAAGACCGGAGTAACTTTATGGCCTCTTTACTCAGCCCTTCGTACTGAGGCCCATAAAGGCCCAGCTCGGCCCAATTTCGCATATAAATTACCCTCTCAATTGCCCCTTAATTCCATCTGTGTAGCATGATAGGGATTACCTGTCTATAAACCGGGCTAAAGTTTTACCTTTTCAACCGAGCTAAAAAAAACCCTTTAGCCTTTCCAGCCGAGTTAAAACTCTCTCAGCCGAGCTAAACCTAAGCCGAGTTGTGCTTGTACGGTCACAACGTCCCTTCAATCACAGAAACTGAATCGATTCTTATCCCTATGACACGTGGCATGCTAATATTGGCTTACTGCAGCTGTCGCGCCGCCCTCGTACTCCGCAAAATTTGAACAGTTCCCGTCTTTTGCCCCTTCTCTTTCCACAAAACAACCCTTTCATCCTTTGAATCACCCTTATCGATCATTTTTACTGTTTCAAGCTCTTCTCTCTCTTCTTGCCTCCATTGCTCTTCAACCTCTGAGCTCGTGTTCTCCATTGCGGCTGCTCCCACTTCCAGTTTCTTATGCCTCTGGACCTGGTAAGCATCATAAATCTGTTTCTTTATCTTGCTTTCCTTGTTTTCGTACTTTGTTTTGTGTGTTTTTGCAAAATACATTTTTTCCAATTGCTTTGCTTCTTCTGAAAACACTATGTTAGTACAATCCTCAGGTACTCATGAAATAACCTGTAGAACACTGCTTTTGATCCAAAATTACACATAACCGAACTAGTAAACTGTTTGCAGTTTGATGCCAGTGAGACTAGACTATACAACCGAACTAACACTCGTAATAGTAGTTTCATTAAGTCAAACCACTTCTTGACAGACCTTAGCCGAGGTAAACGAACCGAACTAAGTCCGAGCGTAGCATACTGAAAACTTATCTTTCGACCGAGCTAGGTCTTTGGGGCTAAGCCAGCTTTCTAAGTTTTTAGACCGAACTTAGAAAGCTGCCCCTAGAGGCTCAACTGATCTGACTGAGCCTTCTCTTTAATCGAGATAATGAATCGCTAGCCGAGCCCGAGCTATCGAACCCCCTGCTCAATCCAAGCTACTAAGCATCTTGTTCAAACCGAAACAGAACCTTTAGCATCCACATAACCAAAGTAGGACTCCTATTCTTGTTTTTATTTTGTAGCACGGTCCAATGATCTGTGCTTAACCCATTTGTTTTCCACTTTGCAGACTTAGGTTGCCCAGGCACTCTACTGCATGCTCAACCGAGCTACTGAGCACAATTTTGCGACCGAACTAAATTAACCATAACTTAAAAAATAAATGGAGAAGTATAGGTTTTTGGTAAAAACCCCTGGTGGCCTGGCCGAATTCCGAAGGGATTACAACATCCCTGACGACGTCCAACTTATTCTTGCCGAACAAGATACCCTTCTATGGGGAAAACAGGGCTATGTACCTTTCACCCTCCTATCAATAATAGAAACCGGACTAAGATTCCCCATTCAACCCTTGATTTGTGAATTCCTAAGACAAACTAGAATATGCCCAATTCAGCTTTCCACCAATTCTGACCGTATAATAATGGGAATAGCCGAACTAAACCGCCGAGCCAGTCTTAACCTCGGTCTAGCTGAAATACTCCACCAATACTCCATTGGCTCCAAAGATGACGGCTAGGTCTACTACCTAAGGATACGCCGTCGCAGAGAAAAAATAATAAAAGATACGCCGGATAAGGACTTAAACGATGATGACTTTTTCTGGGCGTCTGGCAATTTTGAAGACCAGCAAGCCCAGATCCCTGGTCGAAGTATAAACTGGAATAAAAGAGAACCTGGTATAATTACTTCGGTTTTTGGCATGCTTTGCTTTATTTCGGTTACCTGCTCCTGAACCGAACTAATAGTTTGTCTTCTTTATGCAGATTCAGCCCATCTTCAATCACTTTACAGCTACCCCAATCTAGGCACTCTCCGCGCCGCACTTCGGTATCTAGAACGGAGTTGGGCCAAGCTGTTAGGTTTTGAGCCGACATAGAGATATAGCGGCCGCCGAAAAGCGTGAGTGATCGACTTTCTGCTAGAGGACGCCCCAGAACCAGACCCAACTTTGCCCCAAATTATCCTGGTCCCTCTCACAGCCGAACAAGAAATGGCCAAGAGAAATAGAGTCAGGGCCCTCTTGACCGAAACCAACAGACCTGAAGTTCCGCCACCAAGCCAAACTCAAGAGACCGTGGGGGCCCTTCCTTCTCAACAGCCTTCTTCATCACGCCGAACTAAACGCGCCCAGACTACCCAGGCCGAACAACGGTTAGTTGATGAAGACGAAACCACCCTCCCACCGAGCCACCCACCGAGTTCGCAACCAGAGCCATCTGACCGAGCTACCACCAAATGGGCACCGAAGCTCTCTTATCAGAACTGAGATATTGAGGAAACTGATTCGGTGGTTGCTGAGAATGATCACATACTGGCCTTCAACCTTGCCAAAAGTGTGTGCCTTCCAAAGGACATGGAGCACCACAATCAGCTAAACACCGAGCTGAAGGCCATCCGGTCTTCAACAAGATCCATGATCCTGGTAGGTAGCACTCTCTTTTGCTTTTGTACCTTTCAAATTCTTCCTACTTTCAGCTCAGCTAAAAAGGAAAGTTTCTATTCTATTGCAGGCCATTCAGAAGAACCACATTGCACACAAGCGGGTGTTGGAGCTCAGGAGAACATCAAGGGAGGCCATGGCAGAAGCCGAAGCCAAAACCGCCGAGCTCAAACAAGAACAAGTGAGGACGGCTGAGCTGGAGGCCGAGGTGACTCGTCTGGCCGGCCTAGTTGCTTCGGCCGATGCTGACAGACAGTGAGCCCTAATCGAGATGAAAGACAAGTATTTGCGGGAACTGGCGAAACTTGAGGGTGTTAAGGACGCCGAAATAAGTGTTTTGAAGAAGAAAGCTAAAGATGTCGAGGTGAAGGGCTTCAAGGAAGGCAAAGCTGCATACATCCAGCAGTGTGAAGCTGCGAAGGACTTGTTCTTCAAGTGCGGCTGGAGGGGTGCCGTGGAGCGGCTGGAGGGGTGCCGTGGAGCAGCTCGGTTGTGGTCTCGACACCGAGGTCTTCAATGCTCCTCAGTATTTTATTCCGGCCTTACTGGCAGAGTATGCAGCCGATCTTCAGAAGCAATTCCTTGAAGCGTCTGACGATGACGATGAAGAGAATGAGCCAACTGACACTCCAGTTGACAATGTTCCAGCTAACCAATCAGTTCGAGCAGAGCCTGCGGTAGAAGATCTGACCATTGGGAAACCTGCTGAAACCGAGCTCCAGGCTGAGACCGAGCTCCCAACTCAGACTGTAATTCCGTCTGAAACCAGACTTCGGGTTGATGCCGAGCTGGATGTCAAAATAGATGACCTTTTTAGCTGATTTTGTATTTTTTTCTTTTTCTCCTTTTTGCTTTGACTTGTAACCGGGCTATGCCCCCCCCTTTGTAATCGCTTTGAACTTGATTAATGAGAATGATCTTTTTTTGTGCTAACTGTTATTCCGGTTTGATCTGTATGCTTGTGCCTGTAATGACTTTTTAATGACTTCTATTGCTCCAATTGTAATCTTAGTTTACTTTCCTGTTTGAGCATGCCTTCTAACTGTAACTTGAAGCATACTATTTTTTGGCCGAGATACTTTATTTCGGTCTTGCCTGTGCCAACTGACTGACCTTACTAGCCAACCACTCTTTAGCCGATATGCGTACTTCGGCTGAAGAGTACCAAGAGTGGTTTAATTCAGTCAACCATTCTTCAGCCTCTACCCTTATTTCGGCTGAAGAGTAATAAGAGTTGGTTTAATCCAGCCAACCACACTTTAGCCGATGCCCTTACTTCGGCTAAAGAGTATCAAGAGTTGGTTTAATTCAGCCAACCTTTAAGTTAGTTTTTCCAGCCAACTTAGAATAGAGTGTTTGGTTATTCCGACCAAACGTCCTGCAGCCTGGATCCTTATCCTGGCTCAGGAAGGGTGTTGGTTTAATCCAGCCAACCTCTAAGTTAGTTTTTCCAGCCAACTTAGAATAGAATGTTTGGTTATTTCGACCAAACGTCCTGCAGCCTAGATGCTTATCCTAGGCTTAGGAGGGGTGTTGGTTTAATCTAGCCCACCTCTAAGTTAGTTTTTCCAGCCATCTTAGAATAGAATGTATGGTTATTTCGACCAAACGTCCTGCAGCCTGGATGCTTATCCTGGGCTTAGGAGGGGTGTTGGTTTAGTCCAGCCAACCTCTAAGTTAGTTTTTCCAGCTAACTTAGAATAAAATTTTTGGTTAGTTCGACCAAACGTCCTGCAGCCTGGATCCTTATCTTGGGCTTAGGAGGGGTGTTGATTTAATCCAGCCAACCTCTAAGTTAGTTTTTCCAGCCAACTTAGAATAAAATTTTTGGTTATTTCGACCAAACGTCCTGCAACCTGAATCCTTATCCTGGGCTTAAGAGGGGTGTTGGTTTAATCCAGCCAACCTCTAAGTTAGTTTTTCCAGCCAACTTAGAATAAAATTTTTGGTTATTCCGACCAAACGTCCTGCAGCCTGGATCCTTATCCTGGGCTTAGGAGGGGTGTTGGTTTTTCCAGCCAACCTATAGATTGGTTTTTCCAGCCAACCTTACTTTTGATGTCCCTAACTCACTAATACAATCTCATACAAAAAACAACTATGCTGAAAAGAATTGAGAGAAAGGAAAATTACACATACTCATAAAAAAAGTTAAAAATAAAATAGTTTGAGATTGGCAGTGTTCCATGGCCTTGGAATGGCTTTGTCGTCCTCATCTTCCAAGTGGTATGCCCCTTTGCCAGCTAATCCGACCACTTTGTAAGGTCCTTTCCAATTAGGCCCTAACTTGCCATCTCCTGGTATCAAGGTGTTTCCCATCACTTTGCGCAGTATCCAATCTCCGATCTTGAATTGTCTTGGATGCACTGTTTTGTTGTATTTCCTGGATAACTCTTATTGGTATGAGGTAATGTGAACCAGTGCTTTTTCTCTTCTTTCTTCTACAAGGTCGAGTTCCAATGTTATGGCTTCGCCGTTTAAGTCTGGATCAAAATTTTCTCTTCGAATTGTGGGGAGGCCAACTTCTAGTGGGATTACTGCTTCCATACCGTAGGCTAAGGAGAATGGTGTTTCTCCTGTTGACCGCCGAGGTGTGGTGCGATAAGCCCACAAAACATGAGGAAGCTCTTCTGCCCATTTGCCTTTTGCCTTCTCTAACCTTTTCTTCAGTCCATCCAAGACAACCTTGTTTGATGCTTCTGCTTGGCCATTTGCTTGAGGATATGCTGGTGTAGAATTGTAGAACTCTATCTTGTATTCTTCACAAAAGCTTCTAAAGATTTTGCCGTAAAACTGGGTGCCGTTGTCTGATATGAGGGCTTTAGGTATGACGAACCGAGTAATGATATTTTGCCAGACGAACTTCTTCACATCTTTTTCCTTGATTGATGCCAATGCTTCTGCTTCTACCCACTTTGTGAAGCAGTCTGTTGCTGCGAGAAAGAACTTCCTGTTTCCGGGCACTATTGGAAGTGGTCCTACTATGTCCAAGCCCCACATTGCAAAGGGCCATGGGCTGGTCAATGGTAGGAGTTCTTTGGCCGGCTGATGTATTTGATGTGCGAACTTCTGACATTTCTCGCACTTTTTTACATACTTCTCTGAGTCTACTTGCATGTATGGCCACCAGTATCCTTGCGAAATGGCTCTGTAGGCTAACGATCTTCCTCCTTGGTGGTTTCCGCACACCCCCTCATGTATTTTGAACAAGAATGCTTCTACTTTGCTGGGGTGAACACACTTTAGATAAGGTCTAGAGAATGACTTTTTGTACAATGCCATGGATGGGGAGAGCCAAAATCGCTGCGACTTTGCTCTAATTTTGTTGGCTTCTTTCTTTTCTTCCATTAAGATGCCGTCTTTTAAGAACAGTATAATGGGATCCATCCATGAGGGGCCTAATTCAGCGCAACATACCTCTTCTACTTTGGGGTCTTCAATGCTTGGCCTTGGTAGGTAGTCAATTAGTAGTGGGTGAGGGATGGATGTATCTGCCATTGACGCAAAGCTTGCTAGTTCGTCTGCTCTGCTATTTTCCTCCCTGCCAATCTGTTCTATCCTTACTACTTCAAATTTCTAGATCTCTATTCTGACCAATTCTTGGTACTTGGCCATCCTATCATCCTTTGCTTCATAGTCGCTAGAAATTTGGTGTACCACCAGCTGTGAGTCGCTGTAGACCATTAATTCGGTGGCCTTCGTGTAGAATGCTGTTTTGAGTCCTGCAAGAAGTGCTTCATACTCCGCTTCGTTGTTTGATGCTGGGAAGCCAAGATTGATTGCTTGCTCCACAACCAGGCCGTCTGGTGAGATGAGAACTATGCCAAGTCCTGCACCATGCCGGTTGGATGCTCCACCCACAAAGAGCTTTCATATCTCTCCAACGAATAACTTCCAGCAAGTGGAGGGGTCAGATGATGTCGTGGGGTCAAGAATGTTGCTGGTGTTTTCTTCAAGGTCCATGCTTGCTGTCTGCCCCTCGCTATCTGATTGTACCAAGTCTTTATTTGTTGGTGAGTCTTGGTTTGGTGTAGCTTGGTTTGCTTCTTTCTTACTGTCTTTAGTTTGGTCTGCCTTGGAGTCTGACTGAGTACCTTCTACTAGGGGTTGCGCTATTCTGACGTCAACTTCCATCCCTAGTTCGGTTGTGTCAGTTAGGTCGGCTGGGCAGATATGATGACTTCCAAGAGTAAACTCTGCAACGAAGTCTGCCAAAGATTAGGCCTTTACTGCGGTTCTAGGTTGGAACTTGATGTCGAATTGTCCCAACTTTACTGCCCACTTCAAGATTCGCCCAGAAAAGTTCGCCCTCTCAAACAAAACTTTTAGTGGGAAAGCTGTGAGGACGACTATGGTGTGGGCGTGAAAGTAGTGTGCCAATTTCCTGAAGGCCATCATTAAGGCCAATGCCAGTTTTTCCAGTGGCAAATACCTTGTTTCGGCTCCCAGTAATGTCTTGCTGACATAATAGATGGGCAGATGTTGAATTCCTTCCGCACAGACCAACACTGCGCTAATTGTGTACTGAGAGACTGCCAGGTACAGGAAGAGTTCTTCTCCAGGTATTGGGGTGACCAGCAATGGTGGAGAAGACATGTATTCTTTCAAGCTTTCCAGAGCTTGGTCGCATTCTTCGTCCCACTCGAACTTGACTCTTAATGCTTGAAAAAATGGTCATAGTCTGTCTGACGACCGGCTGATGAACCGATTGAGCGCAGTTGCCATGCTGATGAACCGATTGAGCGCAGTTGCCATGCCGGTGAGATGCTACACTTCTTTTATGGAGTTTGGTCTCTCCAAATCCTGGATTGCTTTAATCTGAGAGGGGTCTGCTTCTATACCCCGGTTGGTCACAAGGAATCCCGGGAATTTGCCAGATCCTACTCCGAATGCACGCTTGGACGCATTGAGGTGCAACTTGTGCTTCTTCAGGATCTCGAACATCTCGCCTAGGTCCTTGAGATGGTCATTCTCATCCTTGCTCTTGACCACCATGTTGTCGATGTAAGCTTCCATTGTTCTGCCTAACAACGGTTCAAACATCTTGGTGACCATCCGTTGGAATGTTGCCCCTGCATTCTTTAGGCCAAAGGGCATGACCTTGTAACAGTACAGTCCTCTTGGAGTTGTAAAGGATGTGACCTCCTGGTCTGGTTCATGCATGGCGATTTGATGGTAGCCTCTGTATGCATCCAGAAAGCTAAGTCGGTTGTGCCCCGCCGTTAGGTCTACCAGTTGATCTATCCGTGGTAGAGGAAAGCTGTTTTTTGGGCATGCCTTGTTGACTGTTTTATAGTCGACGCAGACACGCCACTTGCCATTCTTCTTTGGCACTACGATTGTGTTGGAGATCCATCTTGGGTAGTGCACTTCTCTAATTGCTCCTGCCTCCAGCAGGTTACCTACTTCTTCCGCCACTATCTCGGCATGGTGGAGTGCCGATTTGCGTGTGCGTTGGATGACTGGTCTGGCGGATGGGTGGACATTGAGTTGGTGACAGATGAAGTTGGGATCAATACCTGGCATGTCGTATGGTGTCCAGGCGAACACTTCGGTGTTATAGGTCAAAAATTCCAACATCTCTAATCTCTCAGTGCTGGACAATGACGAACCAAGCAAAAAGAACTTATCCGGGTTCTTTTCATCTATTCTTACCTCTACCAAGTCCTCCACCGCTTTCTGATCAGCCGCTTTGCCGACATCTGCGAATAGCTCATTGCTCTCAAGTTCTTCCACCGAATGAACGTATCCTTTGGCAGCGCGGCTGCCATTCACCATGACGAAGCATTGCTTCGACATGATCTGATCTCCATAGACTTCTTCAATTACCCCGGTATCGTTGGGGAACCGCATTACTTGGTGGTAGGATGACGCCACCGATCACATGGCATGCAGCCATATTCTGCCCAAGATGATGTTGTAAGTGGAGGGGACCTTCAATACCCAGAACTCCACTTGTTTCGTCACGCTTCCTGCTCTGACTGGAAGAATTATTTTGCTGACGGGCTGTTCTGGCATGGAGTTGAATCCAATTAGGGGAGATACGGCAGGCGCCAAGTCTTTGTCTTGCAGCTTTAATTGTTTAAATGTTTCGTAGTACATGATTTCACATGAACTACCCTGGTCAATCAGAATCCGTTTGACGTCAAAATCCTTGACTCAGAGAGTGACGACCAGGGCATCATTGTGAGGGCAATATATCCGTTCCAAGTCTTTATCCGAAAAAGAGATGACATTTGTGGCCTCTGTCTTCCCCTTCTTGATGGCAAGTTGGGCACTTAGCACCTCTCTTAAGTGTTCAGCCTTTTTCATTGATCCCCTAAGCTCGCATACACGCTCAGGTTCAAAGACTCCATGTATCACATTGATAATGCCTTGAGGTGGGGCGTCGACTGGCATCCCGTTGGGGTTATTATGGTCCTGGGGGGCTGGTTGCGTCCCTCCTTCAATGTATTTATCCAAGTGTCCTGCTGCCCCCAACTCCTCCAGGTGCTGTCTCAATGGCGTGCAATTCTCAGTGCGGTGCCCCTTTTCTTTATGGAAGGCGCACCGTGATCTTTCGTCATAGTCTTTCTGCACTTCCCCTAGTTTGGCTGGCCATTTGACGAAAGGCTCATCTCTTATTTCACTTAGAATTCGGTAGATCGGTTTCTTGAATACCGTGGTTATGGCCGTGCGGACCCTCAACCATCTTTTATCCTGGTCCTCTCCGTTGTCTCGCCTGCCACGTCCGTTTCTGTTCGGACGATCTACCGCGTTGACCTTTGCTGAGGTCTTCTTTTCTGGTGCTGTGGTTGCGCTAGATTTTGATTTGGCACGTGTGCTATCTTCCTCCACCCTGATGTGCTGATGCACTCTTTCCATCAGGGCTTCCATGGTGAGGGGCGGTGTCATGGTGATTGAGTCCCTTAATCTATTCCCGACTGGTAGGCCTCTTTTGTATTGTGCAATGGCGAGATTGGTAGGACAGTCCCCAATCTAGTTGAATGTCTCCCAGTATCGACTATTGTAGGATCTTAGCGTCTCTTTTTCACCCATGTCGATGGAGAGTAACTGGTCAATCTCCACCGGGGTTTTGGTGTTTGTTCTGAACCTTGTGACAAACGCCTCCGCCAATTGTGCCCAGGAGGCTATGCTGCTTTCTGGAAGTTTTTCGAACCAAGTCAAGCCTAGGTCGCCAAGGCTTGATGGGAAGAGGATGCACATTAAAGCCTCGTTTCGTCGATATACCGCCATAACCTGGCGGAAGTGCTTAGGTGAATGTAGGGGTCCGTCTTCCCTTCGTACGTGGTGAATTTGGGCTGAAGGAAGCCTGAAGGCAGGGGAGCGTTTTCGATTGCCGGAACGAACGGCGAGGTCTGCAGCCTCGCTAATGCTTTGTCCATCGGTTCGTAGGCAGGGCGTGGTAATGGCATTCCAACCTCGACGCTTCCATGCGATCGAGGAGTCAATCGTTGAAGGGCAGAAACTCTGCGTGGGTCGCGCGCCCTAGTGTCCTCCTTCCATCGTGCCTTTTCTTCCAACATGATCTGCAAATCGGATGATCTAGGCAACTCTGTCTATTTGGATGATGTTTGGTGCGAGTGTGAGGGTCGATAGGTACTTCCCTCTGTGTAAGACCTCAATGATCTCGTTCTCTCAGACCTGGAGTAACGAGTTCTGGAGGTTCTAGACTGAGTATCGCCTGTTCTGAGGCTTCTACTCTCTGCTTGTGATGGTGTGGAATGCCTTCCATGCTCTTCTGAGCGGCGATGGGGCATCTTGTTTTTGCGCCCCTCTCCTGTCGCCACTCATTTTCCCTTCATCTGGCGCTTCAAGGCCTCCATGTCCGCCGCCATCTTCCTTATTAATTCGTCTTGCTCCTTCACACGGTCCTCCAGAACTTAAGGATCAATCCTCCGCCTTTGCCTGTCAGGACTTTGTGAATGAGAGTGACGAGGGCTGTTAGTTCATCTCCCCCTAGTATCCCTTCTGGAGCTATGTCGTTGGGGCTCTAAGTTCGCCATGGGAGGGATAGAAGGTAGTCCTTCGCACCTTGCACCCCCATCTGGTGTTTGCCCGTCGATGGCGGACTGTGGTAAATCTTCATTATGCGCCATTGTTCCTAAATAGGTAAAGCTTGATCAAGAGGTTTTGTCCTGTCTGTAGTTCCCACAGACGGCGCCAATTGTACGGGAAAGAAATAAACCTTCTCGTATAATCCTGTTGATCAAGTCTGCGCTCCTCCATATGTCGTCGCTTTATCACCTGAAAACACAAACGTGAGCTAGCCGGCGGGTGTGTGTCAGAAACCTCTCCGATGCCTAAGTCAGTAAGCTTGACAAATAGACAAAAGCTCTGTGTATTCAGAAAACAAAGTTGTGTTACCTCTCCAAAGGTGATGTTTGTGAGCTTTTATAGGTTTTGCATGGCACAATCCTAGTAGGACTTCTACTCCTCCATGCAGAGTCCTCCTAGGATTCATACTCCTGAAAGATAATGCTTATCCTTCAACACCCCCCTCACTGCTTAAACCAAGTGAGATGGTTTTTACCATGGCCGAACTCCAATATGACCGAAGTAATCATGATCATGCCAAGCCACAGAGTAGACCAAACTATCGTTAGTTCGGTTCTACCTTCAGTGTTCTTACCCCAGTTCCTCCATTGTCAACAATGTTAAGTCTAAACCGATCTAACTTCTAGCAAGGCTTTTAGACCGAACTAACCATACTGTGCCTTAACCGATATAAGTTCAACACATCTTTAAACCGGTCTAACTACAAAGGGTCCTTCAACCGGACAAACATCAAGAGTAACTCGGACCAGTCTACTTTCTGGGCTTGAGATCGGGCTAACTTTAAGCCTCTTCAAGACCGGAGTAACTTTATGACCTCTTTACTCAGCCCTTCGTACTGAGGCCCATAAAGGCCCAGCTCGGCCCAATTTCGCATATAAATTACCCTCTCACTTTCCAAATCTCCCCTCAAATTCTCCAACCAAATACAGTATAAAAGGACCACCCACCTCAACCCTGCAACTTCAATACATCAAACTACAAAAGAAGCTGACAATGAAGTTACACCACCATCACCTCTCTATCCACCGCCGCCACCACCACCACTGTCGCCGCCGCCACTTTGGAACCAAATCTAGCAGCAAAGTCGTCGTCGAAGTAAACAACGGCCACTACTTCGCCATTAAAGGCAACTCCCCTACCTTTCAAACCAACACCAAAGGCTACACTCTCTCCTTTTGTGACCTCATTTGCAAAATCACTAAAATCCTCTCCTTCTCCACTACCACAACCACCACCTTCAACCCCTTCTTCAAACTCTCTCACTACCTCCAAACCTTAACACTAACCCTCTCCGAAGCCTCTAAAATCCTCAAATCCCCCACCCTTGCCCTCAATTTCTTCCTAGTTGCTGCTCCTCTATCCCCAAATTCTGCCATAACTCCTTTCAATTGGGGCTAGACAATGGTGATTGTTCAATTGGAGCCAGGTTGGTTGGGTTGGGTCGGGTTGAGCTGCAATGGTAGTGGCGTAGTTGCTGCAACGATGGCGAGGTTGGTGGCTGCTACAACCGTGATTAGAGCGGTGGATGAGAGGAGATTAATGGGAGATAAAATGAGAAAATAAAAAGGAAAAGGAAAAAAATAGAAGGGTATTAAGTTGATTTTACATTTTTTGTTGACAGTGTTAGAGTTGGACTTTAGTCCAAAACTACAAGAGATAAGTGGCTATTTTCAAATAATAGAGGAGTAAAGTGCAAATGGCCTAAACCACATGGGGTAAAGTGAATTTTGCCCTTTTTCTTTTCTTCTTCTTCTTCTTCTTTTTTTTTTTTTCATCTTTCTCACATACAAGTGAGATATATTTTTGTATGAAATAATTCGGTTGTGTTTGGATCGTGAGTGAGGTGAGAAAATAAAAATAAAAATATGATTGTAATTTCTCAAAATCTTATTTGGGTAAATAATAAATTAAAGAGATTGTGTGTTATTTTATTTTATTTATTTGGATAATTTAGATATTATAAATTATTTGTAAAGTATAATTTTGATTTCTCACCAATTTCACCATTTTGTATGGGAAATAAAATTTAAGTTTTAAGCCGTTTCTCTTTCTTGCTCATCATTGATTATTTCCTTAATCTTAACAAACAAGTAATGGGTGAT
The DNA here is from genome assembly GCF_055761805.1 of Camellia sinensis. NCBI lineage: Eukaryota > Viridiplantae > Streptophyta > Magnoliopsida > Ericales > Theaceae > Camellia > Camellia sinensis. The sequence continues at coordinate 120,151,550 of NC_138966.1, forward strand.
ATTTTTCTCTTTATTTTATTTTATTTTCTCATCAAACCCTGATTACAACTGCATGCTTGTTGCAGTATTATAATTTATTTGTTTTAGTTAGTAAAAGATAAATTTGTTGAATGTGATAGTTATTAAATGAGGTGAACATTATTAAAAGGAAAAAACGACACCATTCATACCAAATAAAAGATATTCCTTATATAATAATAGATATACATGTAAATACAAACTAATCCACATAAAAAATTATAGGACACTACAATATATAAGAGTTTTACAGACCAATTTTGGTCTCTAAAAGTGAAAATTTTGTTGCAAAAGACATTTAAGGATCAATTTCTATTGTCGTGAGAATAATCACTAAAAGGTTATCTCGAAAAGTTAAAAATAAGGCTTTTAGTGACAAAATTTTAAAAATGACACTAATAAATATACTTTTAGGGACAAAATAATTTGGTTTCAAAATGGTTTATTTTTTGAGACAAAAAATTTGGTCCAAAAAAGATAATAATTCATCACTAATGTCCAATTTTCGTTGCTAAAAATATAATAATAACACTTTTCGTAACAAAAATATTTGGTCCCTAAATAATAATTTTGTCCCTAAATTTTAGTTTCTAAAATCTTAATTTTTTGTAGTGGGAGGAGACTTTATTTATTTATCAACTAATTGAAACAAACATATATGTTTGTGTAAAACATAAAGCATTATAAATTAACGCAGCGGATAAAAATAATTCGGATCATACCTTAATAACACAACCTCGTGGGTAAATCACGTGCTTCCAAAATCTGATCAGTCAACGAACCCAGCAGTGAAGTGGTACTACAAAATGAGTATCACCCACACAAGTCACAGTGCAAAATGGCTTGATCGTTGTTTTCTGGGAGAGAGTCAGAGAGAGAGTTTGGGAAAAACGGTTATGGGTAAAAACCACATAACGTATATCTGATATACGTATATCTTTAGATTAACCATATAATCTGATATATAACCAATATCTATCTATCCATCTATCCATATCTATTGATATGATAGATATAGATATCCTGAATGGTTATCCAAATAAGTTTTGAATTCAAATTCAAACTTACATGGATAGGGTTCAAAAGGTTCAGGTTCAAAAGGTTCTAAGGGTCATGCCACATGGGCTCCCAATTTCTAACATCTCCCACTCGGACATGAGTTGGCATGACACTGCCACATCTCTATCTTAATCTCCCCAAAAAATAAACAATCTCATACTAGTCACTGCACCGTACGACTGCTGAGAACACCTGCATGTGGGAGCTCTATACTAGAAACTCAAAATGAGCCAGCATAAAGACATCAACCCAAAAAGAACAGAAATAGTGTCTCATATACCCCAGACCCATCTAATTACACCGGTCCAAAAAATATCTCTAATCCCTCAAAAGAGCATGTTTGACCCTCTCAATTCTTGCAATATATTCACACTCAATCCGCTTCTCATACAAAGCGATGTGAGTTGCCGGCAGTGAATATACAACAGTGGTGTAATACTAGATGATCTTCTCTTTGCCCTCATGCCATTTAGTTTAGGATTGACCGCTTTCCCAGTGATGTCCCTTAAGGCCGAATCATACATGACTGCAGGCAACATACCAAAGTAGCAGAACATCAACCTTTTACCTTATGACATAGTCAAAAGTCACAAAAGGATACATAAATAAAAGTCATATCAATAATGACACGTAAGACTCACACGGTGAGAAAACAGGGATCCATTCTCTCACCTCATTACTCGGTCGCCAAGCACATATAGTATGAATACATGCTACGGTGGAGTAACTCTTCCATAAAGAGTGACGTCATACTCGATACACCGTATAGATATTAGTCTAGTCGCTTTCTAGCGCCTAACCCGAATTCTCTATTTGCTCGCCTTCCAAGCGCCAAATGAGATCTCGCATCTGGCTAATCATAACAGGCACAACATGGAAAGTGGGTACTAACATCCATGTTTGGTCCTTAACACGACCTCATCTTGGTTGTAACCAAGGCGACATGCATAGTGGATTATTTAAGCCTCTTTTGGCTCCAAATAAAAATAAACCACTAGTCTCATCCTTGCTCGCTCCCAAGCGCCAAGGGTGATTGCTCGTGTGAGTGAGCCAATCTTGCTTGCTAATATCATCATCTGCTAATCATTATGACACAAACCATAATAGTATCAACATCTCATCATCTCAAAATAAGTGATCGATTTAAAAAAAAATTGACCACAGCTTGCGCAATTATACATTCCAAACATAAGCCTTATCAGTACCTCTTGCGATAAGTATATACAACGGAATCCACTATATGCACCTCACATGATGTGATTCAAGATCACAATTCTAGATTCCAAACATAGACCTTATCAGCACCTCTTGCGATAAGTATATACAACGGAATCCACCATGTGCGCCTCACATGAAGTGATTTAAGATCACTACCTCTTGCGTAATAACCTCTCTAAAGATATTTTGGTGACCAATTTGCGTTCATTCTTAATGCGCCCAACTAGCGCAGATGCGCCAAACTAGCGCATTGACTCTTACAAGGAGCAAATTAATATGCTACTAGTAAAGCATTTTATCCTCAGTCTAATGAGCAAGGTCAATGTCTAAACAACTCAGTTGACCATTTACCAAAGATAACACTTATCATGCCGAATACGCCCATATAGCGTACTTTAGGCTCCCACAACAAAGAAAAAATCAAGAAATATAGGTCATCTGTTTCTCCCAAAGACAATCCGAGGATTTACTCAATAGCTAAGGCTCTGGCTTTTACCAATAGGTAAGTCAATGGGTTTGTAATTTTGCATCTAGAATCATTCTAGGATATTCCTTATGTAAGTCATTGAAGACAAAATAGGAATTCTCCTAAAACAATCCCTAAGGATCGTACATCTGAGCATATAAATTACATCACCCATGTCTATCATATCTAAAATAGAGGATTGTCTACCCTAGGTGGCGATAACCTTATAAATTCCTGGCTTATAATGACTAAGTAAGGAAAAACATATTTTGGACCACTGATCATGCCTCTGTGGTCTTCATCGATCATCGTCAGCCTATCATGGCTTGACGAAATCTAAGAACCACTATTTGGATAACTATTTTAGGCTGTAAAAGATTTATTGGAACTAGTAACCTTTTTGCGCTCCTAACTTTTCACCATAAAAGCAAAAGGTACGGATCTACTTATCCAATTCTCCAACGAGAAGTTGGGTCACAATGTCCACAAATCAATGTTCCGAACTTATGTCAATCATAGCCTAAGTCGAAATAACCTCACTCCCCAGGAGGAAATCTTCTCATGGTCTACACTTTCCTCAATGGTGCAACTTTTCGGTGTCTAGCGAGCCTTATGCCTCAACAATGACTATCCAAATTATGCATAACTTTAGAACAGTTTCGCGTCATAATGGAAAGTCAACCAAATTATAGAAATGGTTAATCCTCAAAGACTTTGTCTTAAGCTGCGCAACATTAATCCACTTTCTAAAAACAGGGGACTAGAGCCTTTGGCATTATCCTAGGCTCTTTATCATCTTGCGAAACAATCATGAATGTTTCCCTCTCAATCACCCAGTGATGACGTGGAAAATTTTCACATTCGCTACCACGCAACTAAGAATGTAGAGTATTCTTCTCTAATGGAGTAATCCATTAGTAGGCACATCGCTCCCACTGTCCCTAGGATATTGGAAATTTCTTTCCATTCTCAACTAGGCTACATAAAAGCGCTATGCTTAGAATTCTCTATCTTATAGAGTTCCAAAACTCTATTCACGTCACCATTACTAAGAAAACTTTATGTGACTTAGTTACACTACCATAAAGCTGCTTACCTATATGCACATGACCCGGAGAGTTTGCATGACCGCATACAATAATGCGCCACACGACCCTTTGTGTTTACAAGACAACATACAATAATGCGCTATAGAACCCTAGGTCTTAACTTCGCAATCTTATGAGAAGTAAAATAAAGATAAGCTGCTTAACGGTTACAGATCGCCCATAGATGGCTCTCTGTTAACCCATTACTCAAATAGAGTGTAAAATCTGATATGGAGGGCACTTAGTTAGTGATATAGGCAACAAACTAGTGTAATTCCCAATTGGAAAACATTTTGCGCCATTATCCACCTAACATTAACAATACTTAATTCCTTATCTCTACTACACCATTGTGTTATTGAGTATTAGGAATAATCAATTTTCTAAGTATCCATTTCTCTTCACAGAGTTTTTTCTAAAAAATAACTCAAATAGACACTCGCCACCTTGGTCAAAACCAAAAGTACGAAAGCTATTATCTAATTGATCTCAACCTCAGATGTGCAATGTCAAAAAACATCTCAAAACTTTTGACTTATGGGAGATCAAATAGTCTTGACTCAAATGAGTATCGTAATCTATAAATGTGTCGAGATTGAGGCTTAGCTATCATACCCTTACACATATCTAGTCACAAAAATTATAGTGGACTAAATGCGCCAATACAAATGACCTTCTATGGCTTTCCTACTTACTTGTGCGCACCCATTGCGAACAAAGTTACACATTCACATAAGAACAAGATGTCACAAGCAAGTAGGCCCGAGAAGGCCTACTCAAACCATCGTGTCATCATCTCATTAATGTGATTAAGTATAATAAGCCATCGGTTCATGACCAATGTCATAAACTAATTCCAATCATCTTAATGTGTGAGTTCTCGAAGATAAGTTTAAAAGGTTTAGGCCCCACTAGGTAATGACTCAGGACTAATTCATATTGATTAGATCATAAAAGGATGTCATGGAGATATCAAGTGTGCCTAAGTCGCAAATTTAACTAGTAAGTGCCAATCCCCTACACCTTCAAGTCAATTTTATTCTCCATACACTTTAATGCATCTAGTTGAAAGATGACGATACTCCTCTTGCCATATCTATTTCTCGCTTCATAGTTACTTGCAATTAATTCTACTATCCACAAGAAGGAGAGAATAAGCTATCAATTTATGACAGCTCTTGAAGTAACTTAAGCGCGAATTAGGCTAAAGAGTCTAATTCAACACAATGCTCTCACAAGCGATGTGTCAAATTCTTAGAGTCATAACAACCTTGTCGTCCTTGACCTTTTCATTACTATGCTGCAACGTTTGCGCTTAGTGGTAAACGTTATTCAAAACAAAACGTTAGCCTAGTAAAGGAATCATACAAAGAAGCACCTCATCATGTCTCACACTCAAGTGTGGAAACAGTAAGTGTTCAGACTTAGACAAGTTGGCAATACTAATAGATTCTGCAGCCACTTAGCGCTAATCTTTTCACTTAGTGTTAATAGATTTTGCTGTTACTAAGTGCTAATCTTTTAACTTCAAGTGATACTTCAATGCACACTATTATAGTGCGTGAAATTTTGCCCCATCCACTCCCAACAATTGGATAAAAAGCAAAACACTACTCATACTGGCTACTCGTCTTACACTTAATGACTAATTTATTTAAGCTCGCATTTCTTGGATGACGTGACTCTTGAATGTTACTTCATCCAATGATGTAACATTCTTTACAAGTCAAATTACAAAGTCAATTCGCGCAGCTCAATAGTCAAGATCATATACAGATCTATTGAGGGCTTACTAATTTCATAACTCCAAAACTCACTAACCAAAACTACGTAGCATGCCACTAACCATAGCGCACACATTAGTTTTTATTATGCCAAATAAGGCAACAAAATCACAGCGACTTTGAGTCATGTTTCCTTACTTTGGCTCAATTAAGACTTGACCTAAAGTCTCCAAGACTTTTGCTCATCTAAAGAATGGGATTACATTGTTCACATTTGAACATCTTTACTAAGTCTAGGTCAACCAATTAACTTCCATAAGCTAAGTCAATTTAGAGAAAAATTCGCATTGGGATTAATTTGATTAGCATAATATAATTTTGCCGCAAAAATCTAAATTAAATAGTGATAATATTACACAAGTCGCAAGATCGAAAATCCGCTATGCTCGTAATCATCTCTTGCGCCATAGGTGACAATTATTCAAAATTCAATTTAATTTATACGCAAAATATTGGTTTTCAGGAGTAAATCTACAAAGATTTCTCTCAACCGAACAACCTCCCACTAACTATGGCATGTCTAAAAGTATGATAAAATATTCTAATTTCATACAATAGCATTATAATGTAGATACACAATCAACTCATGCTATGTTTCATTTAATAACGGAATTAAAATAAAAAATAATTAAACATGCTATTCTAATTACAACATATTAGAAATTCTAGGCAAAAATAACAATATGCTGCATTTAATATTCAGATTATGCCATAACAGAAAGTATATCATTCTGAAATTTTCTAAAATTTTTCTGAATTTTTCTGGAATTTTTCTGAAATTTTTCTGAAATTTTAAATAACTAATAAACACACATAAAATTAGAAATAAATATTTCAGAATCTGGTAAAATTCAATAACCATACCAGTAAATAGTAAACTACAACAATAGTCTACAATAAAAAATTCAGCCTCAGAAACTTAATCATGCAACACCAGATGCATTTTAAAGCAGAAATAATGAATTATTATTTCAGAAAAAATATTTTTTATTTTCGTAAAATTTTGAAAATTTTACAAAAGATAGAAAATGTAATTTTGAATCTAACAGTACCAACCATGCTTAAAACAAAGGTATAACGAATTTCTTATGACCATTTAACGTAATTTAGAATTAAAAAAGAACAAACAGAGCCTTAGAACCAAGCCAGCTGGGAAAAACGGCTCGGCTTGGCTCACGCTGCTCAGCTCAGCGCAACTCGGCGTGAGGCGGCTCAATGGCGGCGCGGCGCGTGGCGCACGCGTGGCTGCGCATGTGGCGCGGCGTGGCGAGGAAGGGCGCGGACAGCGCGCGCATGGGACGTGTGAGAAGAGCGCGTAACGCGTGGCGGTGCGTGAGCGCCTGTGTTGGCACGTCGAAGCGCGTGGAACCGCTAGGCTTCGTCATATAGCGTGTGATGCACATGCGCCGCCTTCCACGGTGTTTTCTGGTTCGATTTTTGTACTGCCGGACTCCATTTTTCACAAAAAATACATTTATAGTCTCAAAAATGACATTTAATGGACATAAAAATGAGATGTATCACATTCTCAATCTAATTTTCATGCATATAATATGTATGTATATTTGTATAAAATTATACACATATTTTATCGCATACAAACAAGTACGAAAATACCCATATTTGCTTTGATACCAATGTAAAACATAAAGCATTATAAATTAACGCAGCGGATAAAAATAATTCGGATCATACCTTAATGACACAACCTCGTGGGTAAATCACGTGCTTCCAAAATCTGATCAGTCAACGAACCCAGCAGTGGAGTGATACTACAAAATGAGTATCACCCACATAAGTCACAGTGCAAAATGGCTTGATTGTTGTTTTCTGGGAGAGAGTCAGAGAGAGAGAGTCTGGGAAAAAAGGTTATGGGTAAAAACCACATAACGTATATCTGATATACGTATATCTTTAGATTAACCATATAATCTGATATATAACCAATATCTATCTATTCATCTATCCATATCTATTGATATGATAGATATAGATATCCTGAATGGTTATCCAAATAAGTTTTGAATTCAAATTCAAACTTACATAGATAAGGTTCAAAAGGTTCTAAGCGTCACATGGGCGCCCAATTTCTAACAATTTGATACATAATTATGTAGAGACATAAATATACCATATTATCAACCACTGATATATCTAAATCAATCTATAATTGCTAGAGCTATAGGGTTACATAACTTGAAATTGTTCCATTTATGCAGATGATAGTGAATTTTATCTCTTCATAATTTGAAACTCTAATTAGGATTTATCTTCTTCTTATCATTGCTATTCTTAATGGCAAAAACTAATGTTTTCACCATTTGACTTTTCACTAACGTCTTCCGTAGCGGTTTCATAGTAGCTGGTTGGCTCTTATCCCTATCTCGCATCTTTCTCTCTACCTCACTTTCTGTTTTATATGTTGTGTTGAGTTGTAGTGCTTCTTTAGAGAGAAACATAGGCATGTATTTATAGACTATAGAAACTACTCATATTTTCTTTTTCTTTTTTTTTTCTTTGGCTTGTTTGCGAGTTAACACAAAGATCAAAGAGCCATCCAAGTAAGAGTGTGTGTATTTTGTGGGATTGTGAACCCATGTTGAAAGACATATTGTGTATGTGTCCGACCAATTTTAGAGGATTATCTAGTGTGTGTGTGTGCGCGTGTGGTGTGTTTAAGAAGCCCAATTCACCTCATTGTGTGTTTTGAATGGCCCACCTTGGTGTGGGTGCGTTATGTTAATTTTGTGTAATGACTCACCTAGGAATGGCAACGGGGCGGGGCGGGGCCGAGGATCACCCTCCCCTGTCCCCGATCCCCGATGGTCAAATTTCCCTCAGCCCTGGCCCCGATCCCCGACGGGAAACGTATCACCTCTCCCACCCCCGACCCCTAACGGGGATCGGGTTTCCCCGACCCCAAACATTCCCCGGCTAAAAAAAAACAAAAAAAATTGCAAAAAATACAACCATTCATCATCATCAACTAAACAGATTCAAACAACACAGATCTATAATCATCATCATCCATTAAACAGATTCAAACCACACAGATCTAGAAAATGAGATCGGAGATGAAGAGACTTGAGATCGACGATGGAGAAATTGAGATCCACGGTTTTTGTCCTAAGTCGATGTCGTCATCTGTATATTGGAGTCTAGACCAACGATGGTGGTGGTGTCGATGACTGGTGTGCGATCAGCGGCTGAAGAAGAGAGATGAGAGAACAGACGAGGTGTGAGAGAGAGAGAGAGTGGTTGTGGTGTCGCCGTGTTAATGACTGAGAGTGAGAGAGAGAAGAACGAGAGAGTGAGAGAGACGAAAGAGTTGAGAGAGTTAGAGAGAGAATAAGAGTTGAGAGAGTGAGTCAGTGAGAGAGTGAGAGAGACGAGAGAGTTGAGAAAGTTAGAGAGTGAGAGAGAGAATGAGAGTTGAGAGAGTGAGTCAGTGAGAGAGTTGAGAGAGTCAAAGAATGAGCGATATATATATATATAATATACAACTAAACACACAGAGGCGGGGTTTTGTCGGGGAAATTTCGGGGTAGGGCCGGGCCGGGGCCAGGGCCAGAGAACCTATCACCGTCCCCGGCCCGAAAATCATCGGGGATGTATTTTTCAATACAAGCCCCGGCCCTATGGGAAATAATTTTCGGGGAAAACCCTATTTATCGGGACGGAGCGGTCCAAGTCCCCGTTGGGGCGAGTTCGTATTATCATCCCTAGACTCACCACAAATAAATAACTATACTCAAGAACATGGTAACTATGGTATACTGCTTATTCAAATTTTTGATAAGTAGTGCAATAAAAATAGGGAAAATCGGTCTAAGGTCCCTATCCAACTTTTAGTAATAGATTAGGTCCACAATCTATTCTTTTGTAGTCTAAGGTCCTCCCTCACCCATACCCATATATAACACTCACTCTCTCATTCTCTCTCCTCTCTCTTTTTGCACCAAACAACCCCTCTCTCTCTCCTCCTCGTCCTCAACATTCTTCAGAGCTTCACCACCGCCTCAACATTATACACAGACTTTGAGATCAATTCATTCTCAACAATTATACACATACTTTGAGATCAAATGCATAGATAGAGAGAGAAAGAGAATACAGGTAATTGCTTCCGCAGAAGAGGACTCAGACGATTTGCTTCTGAAGATCTGGAAGAGAACACAGGTAAATTAAATAACACAAATGGACGCGACAACTCCATACGATCTCTATTCGAAGCGAACATAGTATACGCAAATGTATAGTTCAGATCTGAGTTTAAACAAGTCTCTGAAACATTGCGAGACTTTATATATTCATTCAATTCACTTTTACATTATACATATACATACATATATATATTGATTGTGAGAGAGAGAGAGAAAGAGAGAGAGAGAGTGAGAGAGAGAGAGTACATCCGAGATGATGATACGGAGGCTTTTGAGTCTAAGAGTCTGATTGACCCAGAGTTTTGAAAGATTACTTATGATGTATGTTTGGATTAAAATGTTTAAGAGTCTATATCTGTAATTGTTTGGTCTTTGGACTTTTATACATAAAGACTTTTGGTTGGTGACTTTTGGTGAAGTTACTGGACAGAGCCATACAAATTTCTCTGGATAGCTTCATATCTGCTTTTTTGTTTTTTTGTTCAATTTTCTCTGGTTTGATCAAAAACGCAAATTTTTTCTACACATTTTTCTCTGGATAGAGCGACACAAGGCCACACAAATTTTCTCTACACAAATTTTTTTTGGATAGAGCCATACAAAGTCACACGAATTTTCTCTAACACAATTTTCTCTGGATAGAGTCACACAAAGCCACACAAATTTTCTCTGGATAAAACCACACAAAGCCACACAAATTTTCTTTACACAATTTGCTGCCAATGTGAGTCACTAAAATCAGCATCTCCCTCAAACATTAAGGTGAAATCCACTTCTACAGTGAAGTAGAGGGACTAACCTACTATTTGTAGTTCTATTTAATAAGCCAACTATATTCTTAAGTTGATTCTTGTCTGCCTATGGCAACAGCAGCTATTGCATCTGGTCATGCCCAGAGAAATTCTTTGGGTTGAGAGAATTTCTCTGGCTGGGAATTTTCTCTGGATTGTGGAGTCCAGAGAAATTCTCTGGGTGGGAGAATCTCTGAAAATGTATGTCTGAGAATTTCTTTAGGTTTGGGGAGTCTAGAGAAACAGAATCCCTTTTCTTTCCCCCCCTCTTCACAGCAGCTTCCTCCATACCTTCTCCCTTTCCTTCCCTTTTCTCCCCTTCCACCTAATTGGCAGTCATAGTTATATATATATATATATATATTCACAATTCCCAGAGAAATTTGAATTTTCTCTGGGTTGAATCCAGAGAAATTCAGAATTTCTCTGGATGAAATTTCTCTGGATCAATTTTCTCTGGACCAATTTTCTCTGGATTAATTTTCTTTGGACCAATTTTCTCTGGATCAACCTGAGGGACCTTAGACATTATGAAAATATTTGGTGTCCTTTATGCTAGAAAATGTTAATACCAGGGACCTTAAAAAAAAACCCATAAAAATAAAGTTAAAAAAATATAATTATACAAAAAATTTAATGTAACATGATGTGATAAATTTTAATTGTATTATTTTAAATCAAAAAGTCTATTGTGACGATTTATATTTAAAAAAAATTCACTGTCCGATCAAAAATTATATAAGAATATCAATTTTTTTTTTTTAAATTGACTGCATGAAAACACTAAAATATAATTTTAAAAATAAATCTCTATTTAAATCCAAGATCCTAGTAAAAAACCCATCTTATTATGTGTGTTTGAAGAGAGAGATTAGTCAATTAAAAAGCCCCAATTGGATGTGGTCGTGTGGGTGTGGGTGTGGGTGTGGGTGTGGGTGGGGTGTGGATGATTTGAAGTAAATTAATTGTATATATTAAAAATGATATTCTTATAAAAAATTTATAGTGAATGTTAACTAGAATAATATGATTTTGTCCCTTTTTTCAAAAAAATATGTCACTATAGTATTTTTTTTTAATTTTTTTTTTAGTCACTGTATTATTTTTTTGGGATAAATTACACTAATTTCCTTGAAATTTTAAATAAATATAACAAGCACGACAGTTTTTGACATAATTAAACTGACCTCTAATTTAACATGGTTAAATGGATTAAAAATAATGAAGATGCTGCAAAAATACAAAAATAAAAAATGAATAACATAAAGTATATATTTTGTGTAAAAGATATGATAACATCAGTTTTTCATTCATATAACTAACAAATTATCAATGAAAAGGGGGCGAAAATAAAATTTTAAGAGAACTCGGTGTAATTATATCAAAATTGTACGACTTGTTATCTTTTTTTCAAACCTCAAAGGAGATCAATGTAATTCATCCTAATTTTTTTAGTATATATTTTTTATTTACATAGTAATTAAGTCTCCGACTCACCACAAATAAATAATCAAATTCAAAAAAATGACACCAACGTACCTTGCCAACATAAATTTATAATTGGTATGGTGTTAGTTGAAACTGTAACACATTGGTTAATGATTTTCCATTATTTTGTTTCTATTTTATTTTGGGTTGCCGCACCTTCATCATAACCAACATGAAAAATACGATGACACAAATCTTGAACCTTAGGCCTTTTGTTTAGAAAATGTGAAGGACATTATTTATTCATTTGATTAGCGTGAAAAATAAGAAAAAGATTAAATTACAAATAAATAAGAAAGATTTTTACTTTCTGATATGACTATCCTTTATCTTATTCTTCATTTTTTTACCATCTTGTTTAAATTTTTTTATTAAAAAAAAAAAGAAAAGAAAGAAAGAAAGCAAGCATTGTTCATTTAAATGGGAAACAATTAATCACTAGAAATAGCTCGATTGACCAAAACTCCTGCACCTTACTAAAATGTCAATAGTTCAAATTTCTCGAGTCTTATTCTCCATGTGTTAATTAAAGGCTTTCTCTCACACTTTGAGAGTTTCTCTGTACAAAGTTTGTATTGTATAATAGGTCTTATTCTCGTGTATTAATTGAAATTTTCTCTCTTACTTTGGGGTTTTTTTTTTTTTTTATAAAAAGTTTGTATTGTAACAATTATAATATACAAACACTACAACAAAAAACAGAAATGGCGACCAAAACATGAAATTTCGTCGCTGAAAGTGCATGAAATGGCGACTAAATTGGAATTTGTCGCAGAAAAGCAGGTTTTTAGCGAGTAAAAGGGTTTAGTCGCCGAATAGCATGTTTTTAGCGACTAAAAGGAAGTTTTGCCGCCTAATATAGGGTTTTCAGCGACTAAAGTTTGTTTAGTAGCCAAAAGTCACGGTTTTTAGCGACTAAAATAATTTAGTAGCGAAAAGGTATGGTTTTGGCGACTAAAAACAGGTTTAGTCGCTGATTATAGTAGTTTTGCCGACTAAAAACAATTTAGTTGCTGAAAGTGGGGGTTTTGCCGACGAAAATCCATTTTAGTCGCCCAAAGTAGTGGTTTTGGCGACGAAATTTCTGTTTAGTCGCCAAAAGTGCTGATTTTTAATTGAGAACTTGTTTTTTTAGCGACAAATAAATAATTAGTAGCCCAAAATAATACAATTAGCGACTAAAAAATGGTTTTAGTCGCCAAAAGTCGCCTAATTTTTTTTTTAGTAAATAATTTATTTTTTGACAAAAATTATATTGAATTAAAAAAATTATATTTAAAATATTATTTTGTATTAATTGCAGTTAATATAGTATATAAATAATATATATTGCATATATGATCATGTGATGATGTGCTGGCATTGTGGAGGGAGTGTTGTGCAAAGGGTTTCGCGTGTGCAAAGGGACGTCGCAAGTTCGAAACCTGTTGGGAGCAGCGGAGGCAAAAAAAAAAAAATTTCTGAAAATACTTTCAGCGACTAAAGTGAATGGTCGCCAAAGGTATAAATAATGAAATAAAAATGAACTATTGGCGACTAACAGTTTAGTCGGCAAAGGTATAATTTCCAATAAAGAAATTGACTATTGGCGACGAAATCTTTAGTCGCTGAAGACATATATATCGGCGACTAACAGTGTTTTAGTCGCCGAAGGCATTCGCGACCGTTTATTGGCGACAACACGGGCGACTAAACTTTTTAGTCGGGAAAAGTGAAATTTTGACATTTGGCGACTAAAATAGGACCTTTGGCGACTAAAAATTTAGTCGCCAAAGGTGTTTTTTCTTGTAGTGAAATGAAATCAATTTTTCCTTTCATTTGTGTTTTTCATCCTTTTCCAATCTTTTTTTTTTTTTTTTTTTTGGTCATAACTTTTCCAAATACAAATTATTAGGGTAGCATTAGTTAAATTGCCTATTTCCGATGAACAAAATCTCTCAATTTTGTAATTTTGAAGATTTAGGTTGATACGTTGCTTTAGTTGTTTAGTGAGTTAAGCACATCACAGTTGTTTTGTTTATTGTATTTTTTTTTTTTTTTGGATGGATGTGCTTTTTTTTTTTTTTTTGTTATTTAGGATATCCTGGACCAGCTTACACGCACCAGACTAAATCTCTACAGATCGAACAATCCTATCAAAACAGGGCTTATGCCCTACGGGCCGTGGCCCAAGGTATGCGTTTACTGACTAGGGGATTCGAAGATAGTTTATTTTCTATTAGGATGTTTCTTTCTTTTTATGTGTTTTTAGATATATTGCGTTAAAAATGAGATAATCTTGTTTTTAGATATATTATGTTACCAGTATGATAATCCTAAAATAGGACTCAGAAAAGGGTTTTAAGGCAATTTATGTATTTCAATTAATGAGAATTCTTTAAAATTTTCTTGAAATTTGGATTTTGTTTTTGAAAAACAAAAATAATCAATTTTCCTAAAATTATTTTTCTTAAAATTAAATAAACTCTCTTTTATATGTTCTATTTCCTTTTTGAGATTATTTCATTATTATTGTACAAATTGTCATTCATTCATCTCACTTAATATATATATATATATATATATATATATATATATTTAAAATAATGACCTAGGTAAAAGCCAATTTCAAAATAATAAATCCAATGACTAATGACATGCTATAAGTCATACAGTAAATGTAGCGGGTTCTCGGATATAAGGTTACTAACATATTACCGTGCTATGTACGGGATAATTATAAATATTTATATTTATTTTAAATTTTTTTAAAATATATAAATTATATTTTTAAAAATTTTTTATAAAAATAATTTAACAATCTTATCACTAACCATAGTATATGGGAGAAGTTGAAAATGATATTGTAGTAACTATGTACGAGTTGTATCTATAATTATCTATAACCGCCATGACCGGATGTCTATTCTTTATGAGCAGTACACATATGGACAACTCTGTTCCATTATAACAGATGAAGGTCTTTCTCTCTGTAATGACCTTAAACTTCATTATCAAATGAAACAACAGAATTTAACAGGAAGAAAAGAATTAGGAGAATTTTGTGAACAGTTTGCTTATGAACCTGGCATAAAATATCCTAATAAATCCAGAAAGCTGTCTCATAAAAAATCTTCCAAACCATACAGAAAAAAGTCCTCTAAGACTAGCCACCCGAAACCTACTAAGAAGTTTTATCCCAAGAAATCTACCAGTAAATCAAAAGGAAAATCCAAATCAGAAGTAAAATGTTACAAATGTGGACAAACAGGACATTATGCTAATAGATGTAAATCTAAAGCTAAATCCAAGGTTAATGAATTAAACCTTGATCCAGACATTAAAGAACAGTTAATTCAAGCTTTAGAAGCCGAAGAAATTTCAACTGATGATGAAATCCCTTTTGATGGTGAGCTTAACCAGTTATATTCTACTTCTTCAGAGGAAAATGAAACAGAAGAATCCTGTCCCTGTAGTACCAATCAGGAACATATATCAGAAATTAATTACTGGAAATCCATAGTGGAAATGAATGGTTTACACTTAGGAGAACCAAGTAGTATTAATGTTCTAACAGATACCCAAAAGGATATGCTAGCAGTAGCAGATCAGATCCAGGATCCAGAAATCAAAATTAAATATTTAAAAATGTGTTACGACCATCAGCAAACTATAACAGAAACCCCTCCTATTCCAGATTATTCTTATAATCTTCAAACAGTAATTAACAGAATTCAGAGTAAATCCGTATTGGAACAACCAACTACTCTCCAGGATTTAAAAATGGAAATTAATATCCTCAAAACAGAAGTTAGACACTTGCAAACTGCCAGTGAAGCTGCCATCAAAGATATCAAATATCTTCATACCCAAATTCCCAAACAGAAAGAAAAAGAAACTGAACAAAAACTTGATCTTAACAAGGAAGAACCAGAAGCTTCAACCCCTTATTTATTACTTGTTAATCAAGTCACTTTTCAGAAATGGTACATAAAAATTTCTTTTATGATTAAACCGGATTTTATCATTAAGGATGCTATTGCCTTAGTTGATAGTGGAGCTGATATGAACTGTATCCAAGAAGGTATAGTTCCAACCAGATATTTTGAGAAGACTACTCAAAGTCTCACCAGCGCCAGTGGTAATTCTCTTCAGATCAGGTATAAAGTTCTAGAAGCATATATTTGTAATCAAGATCTTTGTCTTCCCACATCCTTTGTGTTAGTCAGAAATCTTGCTACAAATATCATTTTAGGCACACCTTTTCTTTGTCTTTTAATGCTTATCCAGAAAATCGACTCAACAGGAATTTATTCTCAACTTCAGGGAAAAACAATCATTTTTGAATTTATTACTCAACCGTATACAAAAGAATTAGATCAAATTCGTGATTTAATTTCTGTTAAACAAAACCAGATAAATTTAATTCAAAAAGAAGTCTCTTTTTTAACAACAGAACAAAGGCTAAATCAATCTGCTTTTCAACAGAAAATTAAATTAATTGAAAAAGAATTTCAAACAGAAGTATGTGGTACTGTTCCTAATGCTTTTTGGAATCGCAAAAAGTATACTGTAACATTACCATATGAACCAGATTTTGATGAAAAATATATTCCAACTAGAGCTCGCCCTAGTCAAATGAAGAAGGAATATATGGAATTATGTAAAACAGAAACCCAAAGTCTTCTTGAAAAGAAACTTATCCGTCCTAGTCACTCCCCGTGGAGTTGTACCGCTTTTTATGTCAATAAAAATGCAGAGTTAGAAGGAGGAGTACCTCGCCTTGTGATTAACTACAAACCGCTAAATGATAAACTGAAATGGATTCGATATCCTATTCCGAATAAAAAGGATCTTTTAGATCGTCTCCAGGATGCCATAATTTTTTCCAAATTTGATTTAAAATCAGGATATTGGCAAATTGAAATTACTAAACAGGATCGCTATAAAACAGCTTTTACCGTACCCTTTGGGCATTACGAATGGAATGTTATGCCATTTGGATTAAAGAATGCTCCATCAGAATTTCAGCATATCATGAATGATATTTTTAATCCCTTTACAGAATTTACTTTGTCTTATATAGATGATGTTTTAATTTTCTCCTCATCAATTGACCAGCATGTTAAACATCTTAATATCTTTAAGAATGTTATTATCCGAAATGGTTTAGTTCTTTCTGCACCAAAGATGCAATTGTTCCAAACCACCATCAGATATCTAGGACATAATATTTCTAATGGTAGTATTATTCCTATTAACAGAAGCATGGAGTTTGCCTCTAAATTCCCAGATGAAATTAAAGACAAAACTCAATTATAGCGATTTTTAGGGAGTCTTAATTATATTAGAGACTATTATCATAATTTATCCGCAGATGCTAACATTTTGTATTCCAGGTTAAGGAAGAATCCTCCACCATGGTCACCAGAACATACTTTAGCAGTTCGGAAAATTAAGGCTAAAGTCCAACAGTTACCTTGTCTTAATTTACCTAATCCTGAATGGAAGAAAATTGTTGAAACCGATGCTTCCAATGAAGGGTTTGGTGGAATTTTAAAACAGTTTAATCCCAAAACTCAGAAAGAGGAATTATTACGATTCCATTCTGGGCATTGGAATCAAGCTGCTTTAAATTATCCGACTATTAAACAGGAATGTTTAGCCATTGTTAAATGTGTTATTAAATTCCAGGATGATTTATTAAACCAGCATTTTATCATCAGAGTTGATTGCTCTGCTGCTAAACAGATATTTCAACAAGATGTTAAAAATCTTGTTTCTAAACAGATATTCGTAAGCTGGCAGGGTTATTTATCCAATTTTGATTTTGATATTGAATATATTAAAGGAGAAACTAACTCTTTGCCTGACTTTTTGACCCGTGAATATTTGCAGAAATCAGCACATGACCAGTAGAGGCCAAAGAGGTCGCGGTAGTGGCCGGGACTTTAACCCCCGCTATGATCCATCCGAATATCCACCCCTCTCTCGAGGAGGTCAAACCAGTAATCCAACGGCTAAGGATGTCCTCCTTAGACCGGAAGATCCGTATACTCCAAACAGTCTGACAGAGGAAACAGTCCTTTGGATTGAACCCTCAGATGAACAGTGGATGACAGACCCGTGGGAGATCAAACGCCGTTATCTCACCACTCAGCAGTCACTTCCACACTTTGACCAGTACCAGTATATTTATGAACAGATAATGATTGAAACTGGAGCTGCTGAAATCAAGCATACGCTGCATGATGTCAACAAGGCTGCCAGTCCTATTCAATACAGTAAAATCGTTATCCGTCATATCATGCCCATTTCTACTTGGGGCATTCATCCGCATACTACCCGGGATCTAGATCTTCGGAATAAACAGTGTAAATATTCATACTGGGATTATATTGATGCCTTTACCCAGGTATTTTACTACCAGAATCCAATCAAGAATCATTCTTGGTTCATCCGTGTTCTGTCCGATGTTCTCAAAAACGATGTTCCTAACTGGTTCCTCGTTTGGTGGGATAAGTTCGGACTTTCTCTTGACATCTTACCAGAATCTGTTCGAACCGAATATAATGAATGGCATGTGGCTTACTCCCGTGCATATTCATTCTTAAATAAAAACAGAGAATTATCTATCAGTAAATCAATTGTCCATTTCTCAATCCGTTTTGGCATTCCTTGGATTTGGAAATGGGACTTTGCCTGTGACTACCAGAATAAGGTTCCCCGTTTAAAAAGAATCTTCTTTGTTAAATGGTGGGATAAGATGGATCTCAAGGATCTCATTCCGAAAATTCAACAGCATACCAAAGCCTGCTGGGAATCCGTCAAACAACCAGCACTTCCAGCACCATCCTCTTCTCCAGTCTCTAATCCTTTTGTCCAGATCCAAAAGGAGTTAAAACAGAAATATCCCCATCTTTCAGACAATGAATTAATTGTCAAAAGCATGGATTATCTGAAAGAACAATTTCTCCAATCCGTTAATCCAGAAGATGACGTATCTATGCGGTCAGGTACTAGTCAGTCTCCATCTGAATCTGCGTCAGATCCAGCCGAACACGTGTTGGCTGGTGAGTCACAATCCGAAGATGATGAAGAACCCAATCTTGGCGACTTTTGGGATTCTCTAACAACTGTCCTAGTGGAAAAGATGGCCAAAGACAAATCTAGTAAAGGCAAGGGCCCCGAGCTTTAGGCGTCGGCACAACAGGACAAGAAACTTTTGCAAAAGCAGATATTATCAACAGAGAAAGGAAGATGATGTTCCCCATTCCGAAAAGTTGAAGATAAGTTGATAAGGAGGAATTCTGTCGGTTCAATCAGAGAAGGCCACCTGTCTTTATGTAATCATGTAATCTTATCTTCCTAGTAGTATTAAAAGGGATGCCTTCACCCTTGTTGAGGCACTTAGAAATTTTCATATTTTATTTTTGTTTTCAGTCTCTTGCTTCCCTTGTAATCTCTTCCAACCCCTTGTAAAATATTTTACTTCCTCAATAAAAGTTTGCACCTCGTGGTTAATTATGTATGCCCTCTGTTGATTTATTAGAATCATTATTATCAGCCCAAAGATTTTGGTTACAACAGAAACAATTTTATCTTAGTCTTCCACCAAACCGTTATACCCAACAGTACATATCAGAAAGGCTAGCCACCTGTGAACAGTATCTACAGGAGATCCAGGTGCTGATCCAGGAGCATCTGGTGGTGTGGGCGGCCAGAAGGCCTCCACCACCCCAACAGTAAAGGTATCATGAGATCATATATGTCCTAATTTATTTTATTTATGTCATTATTATGTGAGTATTAATTCTTGGGTTTGTGCTTTTGTAAGGTTAATTAAATGTTAGGGTTAGTGGGACGTCACCCAAGTCGCGTAGGGTTTAGGTCATGTTGCAGAGAGTGCGTAGACCGTTTGATGCCCGTAAGTCGTTGACAAACGTGCTAATCTTACCTTTAGTGAGCACCTATCATGGTATCAGAGCCAAGTTTTAATTATCACATAATAAAAATATAAATTTAATAAATTAGACATATATGATCACAATACAACCATGTCCAATCCACAAGAAAATACAGTAGAAATACCAGAATCAGGATCAGTAACATCAGTAGGAAATACTATTTCCTCTTTAGCAGAAGCCGCTGAATTAGTAGCCTACCAGGATGTCAAGGAAGCCTTAGATAAATGGACTATCCCAACAGTAGATCCAGCAACCATTTACAAGAAAGGAACTTTTAACTTTCTTAGTAAAAAAATAATTAAAACCTTTGAACATACATCCTGTATTCAGAACAATTATGAAATCATTCATTTAATTCATATAAATGATTTTATTCCATTTGTTAAACAGTATAAGTACATCCATATAGGATTAGTACAAATCGCCTTCAAACCTCTGACTCTTCTTGGTCAGAATACCAGCATCCAATGCACCCTACGTGATGGCAGATGCCTTAACTGGCGTGCCTCACTTATGGGAGCTATTGAGACAAGTTTGTCTCATGGACCAGTATATTTTGACATTTATCCAAATCTTAGCGTTGCCTTGTGTGACACTAATGTTTCAGAAACCTTAGAACTTAGAGTTCTTACTCATGGTTATGAGTATAAACCAGGAACACCTCCCTTTTCAGTTCATTCCAGAATTTGTATTAAGGCTTTAACAACTTTAAATCCTTATGTCAAAAAGAAAACTGAAGCAGGAAAAATAGTATTGATTGAAACAAATCTTTACAGTAGTCAAGTAGCTGTTCCAAAGATCCTCCCTTGGAAGGATATAACTTTTCCTGACAGATGGGAGATTCCCAATGCTGTCCCTCCTAAACCTCTCATCCAGCATAACATAGATGATGTTATCCAGACAGACAGAGGTAATGTCTACCTCCGATTTCAGAAACCTATGCTTACCAGAAGCAATTCTTCTAATGCCAGTTTTAGAACTGCCCCTAGAAGTTTTTCTAATAACAGTTTTAGATCTGTTCCTCCTTACCAAGTGGACTATCCAGAATCCAGTCGCCAATCTGTAGATAATGCGCCAACCAGAAGACAGATAGAAAACATTCTTCAACATATACCCTCTAGACCTCCTAGTAGACCGCCTAGTGATCCACAGGATGATCCTATGACTTCAGAAATCCAAGGAGTCCGTCTTTCCCAAAACCGAATTCCTCATGGTGTTTATACCGCACCAACACCATCACCAGATAGCCCAACGGCCAGTGATATGAATTTTGACCTTTGATGGATTTTACACCAGGCAGTGAAAATAGAAAAATATTAAACCAGGAATTTAACCAGAAACAATATAAAGAATTTAGAATTTGGTATTTTACCACTCATACCCCTGACCAGTTAGCTAATTATAAAACTCAATATTATCAACATCTTGAGTTACACCAGAAATTAATACCCTTTGTTGAATGGTATTACAAAGCCACCCAATCACAAATAACCGTTATTGAAGATCAGTATAAAGCCTGGACTACTACAGAAGGACAAGTTATCCATTCTATGCATCCGCCTCCTCAAGCCTTGGAATTAGTTCCAAATGGCGAAACTACCAGACAACCGTTATCAGCCACTGCATATATAGATGCTCAATCCGGAAAACTTTCCAAAGCCGAAGGATCTTTAGCCAGACAGAATAATTATACCAATCTTATCTGTCAAACCATCAGTAAGCAGTTAACCCGAGTTAAAGAAGTTGTTTCTACCTTTAAGGATAGAACCTTAGCTCCACCTGTCACAGGAGTTTCAACTCTCCATCCCGTATCTATTAAACCATCATTAGACATCACTAACTTTAAGTTAAAATCGTCTAATACTGAGTTTATGGACACTCTTTTACAGAAAATGCAGACACTTAATGTCCGCCCTCCAGACCCTCCTAAGCCTCCAGGACAATCTAGTAGTGGATCTATCCACATGCTACGCGCTGAATCCAGCCCTGATCCGGATACTTTATCACCAGAACAAATTCAGGAAATTCAATTGAATTTTCAGGAACCCTCATCTGTAAACAAGCTAAACTATTACAGTTCCGCTAAACCAGGATTTTTACCCCATACCAGAAATTACTATTCCAGACCTACTCCTCCAGATCTTCTTTATGAAGAAGCTTATCTTAATGAACAGAATAGTTACCATGGTAAAACCATTTATGAATAGAATATTGATGGTGAATCAGAATTTGGCATTTATAAGAAGTTACATCAAATGATGACGTATGCTACTGTTTGTCGCCAATACAGTAATAATGACCAGGCCATTGCTAAGTTTATTATTAATGGCTTTACCAGGATTCTCAAAGGTTGGTGGGATAATATTATGACTCCCATCCAACAAACTGAGATATTAACTGCGATCAAATTCGAACTTGACCCGACTACCAATCAGCAAGTCCAACAGCCAGATGCTGTCTATACTCTTATCCAGACAATTATTTACCATTTTGTTGGTACCAGTACATCTACTCAGGACCGTGGTCGTGAGCTTCTCCAGAATTTGCGTTGTCCATCCTTAACCCATTTCCGATGGTACAAGGATGTTTTCCTTCTTAAGGTTACTCTACGCCCTGATGCTAACAGTACTCACTGGAAAGCCAAATTTATTGATGGCCTCCTTACCCTTTTTGCCGAACGCGTTTATGTATTTCAATTAATGAGAATTCTTTAAAATTTTCTTGAAATTTGGATTTTGTTTTTGAAAAACAAAAATAATCAATTTTCCTAAAATTATTTTTCTTAAAATTAAATAAACTCTCTTTTATATGTTCTATTTCCTTTTTGAGATTATTTCATTATTATTGTACAAATTATCATTCATTCATCTCACTTAATATATATATATATATATATATATATATATATTTAAAATAATGACCTAGGTAAAAGCCAATTTCAAAATAATAAATCCAATGACTGATGACATGCTACAAGTCATACGGTAAATGTAGCGGGTTCTCGGATATAAGGTTACTAACATATTACCGTGCTATGTACGGGATAATTATAAATATTTATATTTATTTTAAATTTTTTTTAAATATATAAATTATATTTTTTAAAATTTTTTATAAAAATAATTTAATAATCTTATCACTAACCATAGTATATGGGAGAAGTTGAAAATGATATTGTAGTAACTATGTACGAGTTGTATCTATAATTATTTATATGAGGGGATTTTAAATGTTGATTAAGAGATTTTGATCAAATTAATAAATGCAGGCATGTGGAAAGACATGTGGATTCGAAAAAGTTAATAAATGTTAATCAGAAGATTTTAACCAAATCAATAAATGCTGAGATTTTTTTTTAAATAAAAAGTTTAGAAAATTAAAATTGGGATATTAGAGTTCCCACAAGACTTGGGGGTTTGAAACCGCTTTTTCCTTGATATATATACTAGCCTATCACCCGTGCTATGTACGGGATAATTATAGAAATTTATATTTGTTTTAGATTTTTTTAATGTATAAATTATGTTTTTTAAGATTTTTTATAAAAATAATTTAACAATCTTATCACTAACCATATTGTGTGGGAGAAGTTGAAAATGGTACTGCAGTAACTATACACGGATTGTATCTATAATTATTTGTATGAGGAGATTTTAAATGCTAATCTGGGGATTTTGACCAAATCAATAAATGCAGGCATATGGAAAGACATGTGGATTGAAAAAAGTTAATAAATGTTGATCATGAGATTTTGATCAAATCAATATATGCGGAGTTTTTTTTTTTAAATAAAAAATTTAAAAAAATTAGATTGAGATATTCAAGCTCCCACAGGTCTTGGGGGTTAAAAACCCTCTTTTGCTTAATATATAGTATATATATATATTGGCTATTTAATCAAATAAGAATTGTTTGTTTGATTTTGGCTGATTTAGGTGACAAGGGGGAAAGTAAAAAAAATATTTTAACAGAAATGACCATTTGATAAATGAAAAAAAGAAAAAAAAAAGAGAGAGGGGGTTGCATTTTTGTGTTTACAATTATATATATGTGTGAATTGTGATTTTTAAATATTCTTTTTTTTAAAATGCCTTCTTTTTTTCCTTTTTTATATTATATTAAAGTTTAATATTTTGATAATAATCATATGTGTTAAACTTTTCAAGGAATTAAGTGTGTTTTTTTTTATTATATTATATTAAAGTTTAATATTTTGATAATAATCATATGTGTTGGGCTTTTCAAATTTTTTTTTTTTTATGCTTGTTCTTAATGCATTAAAGTGCTATTATGAGGAATAATAATCATGTGTGTTGGGACTTTTCAAAGAATTCATATGTGTTGGATTTCAAAGAATTTTTTTTATACTTGTTCTTAATACATTAAAGTGTTATTATGAGGGTAAGACTTGGGAGTTGAAAGAAGTTAATAAATGCTAAGATTTTTTTTTTAAAATAAAAAAATCAAGAAATTTAGATTGGGAGATTGGAGCTCCCACAAAACTTGGGGCTAAAGTTTAATATTTTGATAATAATCATATATGTTGGGCTTTTTAAATTTTTTTTATGCTTGTTCTTAATGCATTAAAGTGCTATTATAAGGGATAATAATCATGTGTGTTGGGACTTTTCAAAGAATTCATATGTGTTGAATTTCAAAGAATTTTTTTTATACTTGTTCTTAATGCATTAAAATGTTATTATGAGGGTAAGATTTGGGAGTTGAAAGAAGTTAATAAATGCTAAGATTTTTTTTTTAAATCAAAAAATCAAGAAATTTAGATTGGAAGATTGGAGCTCCCACAAAACTTGGGGCTAAAACCCCCTTTTGCTTAATATATAACTAGCCTATCACCCGTGCTATGCACGGAATAATATAGATATTTATATTTGTTTTAGATTTTTTTTAACATATAAATTATGTTTTTTAAGATTTTTTTCTTATCACTAACCATAATGTATGGGAGAAGTTGAAAAAGGTATTGCAGTAACTATACACGAATTGTATCTATAATTATTTGTATGAGGAAATTTTAAATGCTAATCAGGAGATTTTGACCAAATCAATAATTGCAGGCATGTGGAAAGATATGTGGATTGAAAAAAGTTAATAAATACAAATCAAGGGGTTTTGACCAAATCAATAAATGCTGAGTTTTTTTTTAAATAAAAAATTTTAAAAATTCAGATTGAGATATTGAAGTTCCCATAGGTCTTGGGGGTTATAAACTCCATTTTGCTTAATATATAGATAGATAGATAGATAGATAGATATATCTTTTTCTTTTTCTTTTTATTTTTGTGTGGTTTCTATTCGGGTATTTTTTTTTTTCAATTTATTTAAGATGGGGTTGTGGATATCTTTTTTTTAAAAAATTTAATTTGTCTGTGATTTTCATTTGTTTTTAATTATTATTATTTAGGTAAGTTATGATGCGAGTTAGATATGTGATAGACATGTGAGTTTTATTGACTTAAAGTTTATTTAGATAAACTTTAAAGATTTTGTTTTTAGTTTTTTAGTTTTTTTGGTATTATGTTATAATATAATATATAAAATATAGGTAGATATCTACAACTTTAATAGAAAATATTATCTATTTTTTGGGGAAGAGAAAATGAATGCAAGTTTTAATATTTTTTTTTTGAAAATTTGTGAGTGAGATTAGGAGGGAGAGTTTATGAAATATTTTTGTTATTAAATAAATAAATCAGTCCATAGTTTTTTTAAATCTATTTTGTAAATTAAAAATCAATAATTTTGGAAAATTGATTAATTTGTCCTATTAAGTGATTTAAATTTTGATAGATATACATAAAAAAAAATACATAATTATTTTATTAAATCATAATTCAAATTTAGATGTTATATCTTTTTGAGATCTATAGCTAAATTCTTATCATTTTATTTTTTATTTTTGTGTGTAACCATAGTATATGGGAGAAATTGAAAAGGGTGCTGCAATAATCTATACTATATATTAAGCAAAAGAGAGTTTTTAATCCCAACCCTTGTGGGAGTTCCAATCTCCCAATCTAAATTTTCTGATTTTTTGATTTAAAAAAAAAGACTTAACATTTATTAACTTCTCCTAACTCCCAAGTCTTACCCTCATAATAACACTTTAATGCATTAAGAACAAGTATAAAAAAAAATTCTTTGAAATCTAACACATATAAATTCCTTGAAAAGTCCCAACACATAAATTATTATCCCTCATAATAACACTTTAATGCATTAAGAACAAGAATAAAAAAAAAATTCTTGAAAAGTCCAACAAATATGATTATTATCAAAATATTAAACTTTAATATAATATAATAAAAAAAGAAGACATTTAATTCCTTAAAAAGTCCAACACATATGATTATTATCAAAATATTAAACTTTAATATAGTATAAAAAGAGAAAAAAAGAAGACATTTTAAAAAAAAAAAAGAAAAAAGAAGAGATTTAAAAATCGCAATCTATACTATATCTATACTATATATTAAGCAAAATGGAGTTTTTAATCCCAACCCTTGTGGGAGCTCCAATCTCCCAATCTAAATTTTCTGATTTTTTGATTTAAAAAAAAAAACCTTAATATTTATTAACTTCTCCTAACTCCCAAGTCTTACCCTCATAATAACGCTTTAATACATTAAGAATAAGTATAAAAAAAATTCTTTGAAATCTAACGCATATGAATTCCTTAAAAAGTCCCAACACATATAATTATTATTCCTCATAATAACACTTTAATGCATTAAGAACAAGTATAAAAAAAATTCTTTGAAATCTAACGCATATGAATTTTTTGAAAAGTCCCAACACATATAATTATTATCCCTCATAATAACACTTTAATGCATTACGAACAAGCATAAAAAAAATTCTTGAAAAGTCCAACACATATGATTATTATCAAAATATTAAACTTTAATATAATATAATAAAAAAAAAGAAGACATTTAATTCCTTAAAAAGTCAAACACATATGATTATTATCAAAATATTAAACTTTAATATAGTATAAAAAGAGAAAAAAAGAAGACACTTAAAAAAAAAGAAAAAAAGAAGAGATTTAAAAATCGCAATCTATACTATATATTAAGCAAAATGGGATTTTTAATCCCAAGTCTTGTGGGAGCTCCAATCTCCCAATCTAAATTTTCTAATTTTTTGATTTAAAAAAAAAAAAACCTTCACATTTATTAACTTCTCCCAACCCCCAAGTCTTATCCTCATAATAACACTTTAATGCATTAAGAACAAGCATAAAAAAAATTCTTTGAAATCCAACACATATGAATTCATTGAAAAGTCCCAACACATATGATTATTATCCCTCATAATAACACTTTAATGCATCCTAAGAACAAGTATAAAAAAATTTTCTTGAAAAGTCCAACATATATGATTATTATCAAAATATTAAATTTTAATATAATATAATAAAAAAACGAAGACATTTAATTCTTTGAAAAGTCCAACACATATGATTATTGTCAAAATATTAAACTTTAATATAATATAAAAAAGGAAAAAAAGAAGACATTAAAAAAAACAAAAACAAAAAGACATTTAAAAATCGCAATTCACATATATAGATAATTGTAAATATATTAAGGAAAAGTGGGTTTTTAAACCCCAAACCTTGTGGGAGCTCCAATTTCTCAATCTTAATTTTTAAAATTTTTGATTTAAAAAAAAAAACCTCAACATTTATTGATTTGGTCAAAATTCCCTGATCAGCATTTATTAAAATTTTCTAATCCACATACCTGCATTTATTGGTTTGGTCAAAATCCCTGATTAGCATTTAAAATCCTCTCATACAAATAATTATAGATACAGCCTGCGCATAATTACTGCAGTAGCTTTTTTAATTTCTCCTGTACACTATGATTAGTGATAAGATTGTTAAATTATTTTTATAAAAAATCTTGAAAAACATAATAAAAAAAAATCTCAACATTTATTGATTTGGTCAAAATTTCCTGATCAGCATTTATTAACTTTTTCCAATCCACATACCTGCATTTATTGGTTTGGTCAAAATCACTGATTAGCATTTAAAATCATCTCATACAAATAATTATAGATACAGCCCGTGCATAATTACTGCAGTAGCTTTTTTAATTTCTCCTGTATACTATGATTAGTGATAAGATTGTTAAATTATTTTTATAAAAAATCTTTAAAAACATAATTTATATATTAAAAAAAATTAAAACAAATATAAATATCTATAATTATCCCGTGCATAGCACGGGCGATAGGCTAGTTATGAGAGAAGTCAAAAGGGATTGTGGGTTGGGAGAAGTCAATAAATACAGAGGTTGGGTTGGGAGAAATCAATAAATGTTGAGGTTTTTTTTTTTAAATAAAAAAATTAGAAAATTAGGATTAGGAGATTGGAGCTCCCACAGGCCTTGAGGTTAAAAATCCCATTTTATTTAATATATAGTATAGATATAGATATAGATATATATAGATATAGATTGGTTATTTAGCCTCCGTTTGGGAAGTGGGTTGGCTTTTTGGCTTTTTGGCTTTTTTGGCTATTTTAGCCTGGGCTAAAAAGCTTGGTTTGGGAAGGACTTTTTGGCTTTTTGGCTTTTTTGACTTTTTTTGTGAGAGAAAAATGTAATGATTATGGGTTGGATGTGATATTTTGTTTTTTGTGGCTAAAATAGCCTATTTTATCTTTTGTGGCTAAAATAGCCAAAAAAGCCTCGTTTAGCTCTTGCCAAACGGAGGCTATAATTGATATGATCCTTTAGATATGCGAGTAATAAAAGACAATTTTCAAGTCATTGTTCTTACAAGTGAAATTATTGCATTTACAAATTATAATTTGTAACCTTTTTTTTTGTGGGTGTATGTGTTGTGTGTTGTGTGTGTCTTATATCAATCCCTAAATATGTACGAATAAAATAGTCTCATCTATTTTGTTTAAATTATAATTTTTTAGGACAATCTAAATTATTTTATTTCGTGACAATTTATTCAATCAAATTAGATTTAATTTTTATCTCATGTTATCAAAAGTTGTCAAAAATATTTGAATTTATTGTGAGTTTCTGAAACTTAATTTTTAAATAATACCAAACACACCTCAATTTAAGTGACGACAGTTACGATTTTTTATTATTTTTTTTGATAACCTAGAACCATGTCTTATGCAAGATCTTTTGGACCTACCCAACAGCGTGAACATGTAGATACAATTTGAACCATAGAGAAACATAGATTCTATATATTGATCAAGTATAACATAAACATGCATAGTAATAGTATCAATTATTGATATCTCCTAATTCGAGTGATTGACTACATAATTTAAACTATCTTCTTAAATTGAACTATTAATTAAGATTTATTTTATTCTTGTCTTTGGCCTTCTTAATGGCAGGAGTTACTGTTTGCACCATCTTCTCCTTTACTATTATTTTCAGTGCCGGAATCACACTAGCTAATTAGCTCATCTTTTTCGACTCTTTCTTTACCTCTCTCTCTTTTTGAATTGTGTGTTGTGTTGTGTTTTGTTGTGAGGATAAGAGAGAAGCATTTGATTTATAGACGGGAAGTACTTATTTATTTATACATTTACTTTTCTTGGGCTTGACTGTAACACAAAACTAAAAGTGCCGAAAGTGTGTGTGTGTGTGTGTGTGAGAGAGAGAGAGAGAGAGAGAGAGAGAGACCCGAGTTTAGAGTATTACTTTTGTGCGTGTGATGGAGAAGCCCAATGGAAAGTCCCACTTCAATGTGGGTTTGAATGGCCAACCAAGGTGTGGGTGTGAGTGTGGGAGTAAGGGTGTCTTGGGTAATATTTAGGTAATGTCTCACTAAAAATAAATAACTGTACTTGACGATATGACTATTATAGACTATAGGAATTTTTTTAAAAAATAGTGCTACAAATAAATAAATAATTATGAGACAGCCCTCTACAAGTTTGTTTAAGAGTTTAAGGATAATAACAATTGGGTCAGGCTTCTCTCAGATTGGAGCATATTGTTGGGCTCATGAGGGTCCACCACAAGTCATGTTTCAATAATTCGAACCGTTCAATGTGAAGAACTCATTAAGTACTTTATTCTTGTAAAATATCACATTGATAGGATATTGATAGCTGCTTGATCGGATCAAATTTCTATCAACAGTAAATATAATTTTCAAAATAAATTATTGACAAAAATCTGATCCAATCAAGTAATTATCGATATTTGATCAACATAATTTTTTACATGAATAAAGTATTCGACGAACTCTACATATTCAACGGTTTGGATTATCGAAACAAGACTCCTGATGGACCCAAAATGAACTAGAGACAAACCTAACCCATAATAATTTGCTTACTTGTTAAAATCTTGGTATTTGAAATCTTAACGTGATAAGGGACAAATTTTAACATATATGTCCAAAATCCTCAGAATCTTAAAATTTTTTGCACGGTTTCTCTTATAACGATATTTTTCTTTTTTGTGACCTTTTATATTATTTAAGTGATTTCAAACTTTAAAATTTAATAATAACTTTTGATTTATATATCATTTTTTTATAAAATTTACATTTTTTGAATCCTATTGACAAGATATTTCAAATAAGATCTACAAGTAATATGAAATTCTGAAGAAAAAAAAAATTCACGATCAGTGAAATTTTGTTGACTTGGTCATCGAAATTTCATTGGTCAATTAAAATTTCTTTGACTAATCGAAATTTTACCGACTTAGACTGACTTGGTTATCGAAATTTCACTAACTTGTCTTAGGGTAGTAAAATTTCCTCAATTTTTTTTTTGGTAGAATTTTATACTTATCATGGATCTTATTTTACAGATCTTGATGAAACTATTTCAAAAATACAAATTTTATAAAAAATAAAATAAAATAAATAAGATCTAAATCAAAAGTTACAGAATTTTGAAATTTTCATATGAGTTGAAAAAATAGTAACTGTTATCTGAAACAATGTAGTGAGTTTATTTTTGTCACCGTGTATTTTGGAGGACATGTACTAATATAAAAAAATTATGATGTTCTTATCTTAAAAAAATTACAAGAGATTGTAAACAAAAAAATTTAAAATTATATAAATGATTCATACAAAATAACGTGACAAGTTTTAATTTTATCACTTTAAACTAAAAAGCCATGATGTTTGCCTATATTTAAAAAAGTGTTACTGCAATAATAACTATCACTCTTGCATCATTGTTAATCAAATTTTTTTGAAAAGACGTCATTTTTAATTTTCAATTCTTAATTAATTGGAAAGTTCAAAGAGCATAGTTGCGAGGGTGTGTGGGTTTGTGAAGCCAAGTTATTAAGATTAAAATAGATGTATCAATGTGCACGTGCGTAACCCAGTTAGGAGATCCACCTACTGTGTGAGTGTGTGTGTGTTTGTCTGTGTTGAAAAAGCCCAATTAAAAGGCCCAACTCAGTCGGTGTACGACGAGAAAGAGACGCCAATTTCAAAAGTAGACTTCATTGTGGTGTGGGTGTGGGTGTCGTAGGTGACTCAATTTTATGTAATGACTAACCCCAAATAATTAACTAATGTTTCTTTTATATTTTAGGTTAATGCATCTTCATGGTAATCAACATGAAAAATACTGGAGTAGATTTGTGGTTACGTAGTTCAATGTCCTTTCGTTTGGAAATTATTAAAGACTTTTATTATCATAAAAAATTGAATAAGTCTAAACATAGAAAAATTAGTCACAAAACTAATACAAAATATTAATAGATGGACAAAAAATTTTAGAAGTGAGCCTCATCAAAAATTTTGAAAAATGTTATTCATTTATTTATATTTTGAATTCTATTATATATTTAGTTTCTATATTTATAACAGAATTGTAAAAATAAAAATAAAAGAAAATATAAATAAAAAATAAAGAGACTTTAGATGTGATTTTACTTTTCATCTTTTTTAAGTTATATCATCTCTTTATTCATTTTTTTTAATTTATTGTTCATTTATATAGGTGATCACAAGAAAACAACAATTATTATTACATTAAAAAACCTTTTAATTAAATTTTTTTTTCTCTCTCCCCATACATTTGTCTCCATATCCAAGATCCAACACACACCCTAAAAGTTTCTTTATACGAACAATGATGCTATGACATAGTTTTCTTTTTAGCATTTCTTTTTCATCACTTTGTCAAACCTATATAGGTTGCAACCACATAATTTATTAGTTAAGTGACATCATTTATCTTAATTAACTTATTTATTATTATGATTTAAAATGATAATTTAAAAAAAAAATTCAAATTATCATGTGATAATAATACCTACAATTTTTTAATCTTTTAACATATTTTCAAACTATTTTTTATATCATTCATGCGTGTGCTGTTTTCTGACCACACTGCCAAACAGGTACTCAACTGGAGAATACCGACATAATAGATTGCGTCTGAACGACCTGTCACAAAAAGATAAGACTCCGGCGGTGGTTCATTCACCTTGGGGTACTCTGACGATCAAGTCAGTACTAAATTATCTCTTAAAGATAGCAAATAGTGCTTTAACTCACTAGCCAGGAAATAAAAAACGTACTTTAGACCCACGAGGGTGCCTTTCTTTTATAGTCAGCAATGACCTAATCCTTGTAGAAGCCTAACTTCTCTTAGACTCTGGCCCAATGCTCATCTTGCTCATCTTGAGCTTTATCCTTATCCAGGTTGAGGTCCTCCCCCATTCTAGGACTCTTATAGCTTATCCATTCATCTCAGATTCTGGTATCTCTGTAGACAACCTCGGCCTAGCCTTGATCACCTCGGTGCCAAGACCAAGACACGCGGCACCTCGGTTGGCACTTCGGTGCCACCTTGGCCACATGTTGTTATCAAAAAAATATGTCCTCACAACTGCCCCATAGGTTCTGTTACCTCGACATATTGAGGTGATGGAACCTATATCATTCGTTTATATAGCATGTCGGCTAAAGCTTACTCTATCCTTCATTATCGAGGTTATCACACATCGGCTCCATATGACCAAGACTTCGGTGTGTTTTCTCAATGCCTTAGAACAAAAAACCAAGTTTTTTCAAGTTCTTTAGCCGAGATCATACCCATAGCTGAGGTCTTTGCTTCATTAAATTAAGAACTCCAAGAGTTTCTACACGCGTATGAGCTGTCACTTACAGCAACCCAACCGTTTTCGCCACACGTCTCTTCCTATTGAACCATACTTGACGCGCGCCATCAGGTCGCGTTGCTTTTGCGCACGCCGCCTGATAAATACGTCGTCGTAGGCACACTAATTGTGATTTTGCCGCCTTTTCGTGTTTTAATAAAAAAATGCCTCTCATCTCTCTCTCCGTCTTTTCACTTTTGCATCTTCGTCTTCTCCCAAGCTTTCTCTATCTAACACTCATCTCCCAAATCCTCCATTGTTTCAAGCTCTCAAGCTCTGCAACCTACTTCGTTCATCCCTTTCAATGAAGCATTCATCACTCCGTTCCATTCATCGTCGTTGTCTGACTTTGGCGAATCTCACTTTGCCGCCATTTTCTTTGGTAAGTTATTGTTTTTCCCTCTTTTCAGATTTTTGATTTACTTCGAACTCTGTTACTCTTGTACATTGTTTTTGTGAATGCATTCAAGTTCTTGATTTCCTCATCTATGTTTTTGAATTTCATCATATTTGTTTGCCATCTTGCTTCTGTGCCATCTTTTTCTGGGTACACATTTGGTTCACACACTTGCTATTTTGCTACTGTTCTTGGCTTGTTGCTCATTTGCACACATTTTTATACAATCGTTCTTGATTTATGCTTTATGGGTTCTGAATCACATTCATTTTCTGCTTTTTTTTTTTGTCTTATTTTCCAGATTCTTGCTCCTAATTTATGTTTCAATAGCTCTAGGTTTGGGATTTGCCTTAGAACTCACAAACTTTAGGGAAACTGTAACAATCTTCCCTTAATCTTTGAAAAATCCCTTGCCCCCATTTCTATTTTGGGTTTAGCTGAGGTCCCTCAAACCCATACAAACCATTTTCTTCTGAACTCTCACATTGCCCCTCTTAGCCGACATCATGGGTATGTTTAGGTGGAGGGTAGACACCCTAGAGAAGCTTGAATACTTTAGGCAAGAGTTCTCCATCCCTGTTGACGTTCATCTTAGGTTGGCTAGGGATGAGGACTCCATCATGCCCAAAGACGACTCCATGCCTTTCCCAGTAGTAACCTTCATTGAGTGCGAGCTTAGGTTCCCCTTTGGCATCCTTTTTTGCTAAGTCCTTCACTACTATAAGCTTGACCCGATGCAATTAGCCATTAACTCTTACAGAGTCATCAACGATATCATTGCCTTAGCTAGCCGAGAAAATGCTAGGATAACCCTACTTGATATCCAATACTGTTCTATAATGTGTGGCTTGAAGTCAGAAAAAGGCTATATCTATTATCTTAAGCCGAGGTCCACAGAATACAAACTCATCGCCGACCTCCTAGACTCTAACAAGGGTGCTGGAGACGATTATTTCATCATCTAGGGCAACTGGGAGTTCCCACCAGATAATGACCTTCACCTCTACCCCTTAAGCTGAACAGTGTTTAGAGAGGGAAATAGTAAGAGCCAAGTGTCACTTTACTTACTTTCAAGTCTTTATATCTTGATATTTTTGTATGTTCTAATATCTGTTTCTTATTTGCAGTCCTTCATCAGCCTCTCAAAGACTTTCGTAAGACATTCTTCCCTATCAAAGACTTCAAGAGGCTATTGGACTTACCTGTTAATTAGCGCAAGGCTCTATGCTTCTGAACTACATCCCAACCTGCAAATCCATATTGCCCGACGTCCCCAAAAAGAGCAAGTCTTCACTCTCAGCAACAACTCCCCTAACTACCTCATCACTAAGGCCCGATCAAGCCTCAACATCTGATCCAACAAAATAGCCATCAACTTTTGCTCGACAATTGATTCCACCCTCTCAGTGCCAACGCCGACGTCGAGCCCCACTACTTGCCCCTGCAGGCAGAACTTGTAGCCAAAGATGCTGAAGTACTGAGGCATCGGCTTACGATCCAGCCAACCCAGAGATTGCACTTCTAGTAATCCATTTCGGCACTAAGGTCACTGTCGCCGTTGCCGCCGACGAGATGGGTCGTAAGAAGGCTGTTATAGATGACCTTTTAGCTGACAACCACAATGTCTTCACAATCCAATCTTCACCTTCTTAGTCCCAACAAAAATCGAAGCCAAAGAGGCTGAAGAAGG
The DNA here is from genome assembly GCF_055761805.1 of Camellia sinensis. NCBI lineage: Eukaryota > Viridiplantae > Streptophyta > Magnoliopsida > Ericales > Theaceae > Camellia > Camellia sinensis. The sequence goes on from NC_138966.1 coordinate 120,186,812, forward strand.
CCCAAGCAAAGGCAACGGTGACTTAAATCGATTCTGAGGATACCTTGCCAATTTCAAAAATTACTGAGATAGAAAAAAGTTCCTCCGCCACCAAAAAGAGGCCCGCCGAAGCTGTCCCCTCCGAAGCCACTAAGTCAAAGAAGCCGAGGTTGGACTTAGCAGCCACCTCAGGTTCTCTCAAATCTAATGACCCCTGGGCCCCCTCCATCACAATCGAGGACAAGCCAGTTAGAGCCGGTGATAGCGCTACTAACATCGAGGTTGGCATTGCCCTCTTTGTTTCCTTGTTCCTTCCCAACGATCTCAACCATAACACCAAGGTCAGCAAATACGAAAATTTCGCTCTAATGTTGCAGCACTCTGTACTGGTAAATCCTTAACAATTGGTACTCTGTGTTCTCTGTTTTCATACTTACTGAATTTACTAACTTTGTTCTTTGTATTTCTTCTAGGCGATCCAACATGCCTACTCATTTGTGATGCAAGCAGAGGAAATGAAGAAGGAGCTGGTCCAAAAGACCAAGGAGGCTGCTAGTTTGCTCAAGTCCCTAAACAAAGCTGAGGCCAAGATGAAGGCCTTAATAGATCAGGCCAAGGCAGCCAAGCAAGCTCAAGACAAGGCCGATGAAAGGGCTGAGGCTGCAGAGGCTGTTGTTGAGGTCCTCAAGGCCGAGAAGAAAGAGGCCGAAGCAAAAACGATCGAAGCCCAAGCCGAACTCCGAGATGCCCTGGCCACAAAAGCCGTAGAGATCAAAGTGGTAGATGAGAAGGCCTATGCCAAGGGGGCAGTCGACGTTCGCGAGGACTACAAAAAATAACTTAGAGAGGCATGCAACAAGGGTTACACCCTTGGTTAGATGTCTGCTCTGAAGGAGTTCGCTGTTCCTGAGGACTCTTTCCTCAGAGATGCAGGCCGACTTGTGTTGCCATTCCCTCTCGCTTCAAGCCAATCTGAGGCTAAGGCTGGAGGAGAAGAAGAAGAAGAAGAAGGAGAGGAAGTTGAAGATGAAGAGGCCGAGGTGGCTGATGTTGAAGTTCCTGCTGGGGCAAAGTCCCCAACTCTGAATGAGCAAATCCTAGACTTGACTCAAGATGAGGAGGACGAGGTCTCAAAAGGTGCCTCACCCAAGAAGACAACATCTGAGGTGCCTATCACCGAGAAGAGCCTCGATCAGACTCTACAAGAGATCGATGTCGAGCTCGAGGTTAAGAAGGCTGCCAAGAAGACTTCCCAATTGTCTTCTGGGGCCGAGACACAGCCTGCCATCGGCGCCGAGTAGTCTTGCTAGGAGTTTTTATTTTCTATGCATTTGTAATTTTTGTTTCTTGAATGATGTATAGCTTTTATTTGACCGATGTTCCTCTTTACTCTTTGTAATTGAACAAGTAATCTTCTATGTCAGGCCAAAGTGCCTTTTTGTATCTGAACAACTTCCTTATCTGAATGCAAGTCTTTACATTTTCTTCCAAGTGTTTGAATGTATGCCTTCTTTTCCTCTATGTGCCATTCCATACATAGAATATTTCTGTGCATTTCCAAAAGTGCACCTTATCTGTGTGGTCTCCACGGGTAAAAAATATCTCGGACATAACTTCCAACTTGTTTATCTCGGCCTTGTCTTAACACTTCAAAAACATTGTAACTTAGACTTTTCACAAGTGTTTATCTAAAACTTGCCACTTTACTTACTGTCTTCTATCAAGACTTCAGTCTTCCATATTTTCCAAGTTTTGGCAACCTGGTAATCTTGGCAAGTATGTAGATACTTCTTTCAACATAACCTCAGTTTAACTTTTACTTGTAAATTTTTTTGAAAATTTCAACAACTGTTAAGCTAACTTTAACTTGTGAATTCCAACTCCCAAGCATCATTCTCCAGCTCTTCACCCCCCTAATGTGAACTTAAGTTTCACTTAGGTTCTCATTAGGCATATGGCTATGACCTTGTTGCTGAAGTTATATTCAAACAGAGACTAGCCGAGGTTCTCAACCTTGGTTCCTCTATTAATCTTACTCAAGTGTACTTAGTTTCAATCTGTGTTTGACTCTGTCGATATGGCAAGTCCAGGTTAATTCAACTTAGTTCAACTCCATTATATGCAAGTGTAATTCAACTCTGCCATATAATGAGTCTAAGTTACTCGTCATGTTTCACTTAGAAACATCGCCAACTTAGTTGAACTGTATTATATGCAAATATAATTCAACTCTGCCATATAATAAGTCTAAGTTACTCGTCATGTTTCACTTAGAAACATCGCCAACTTAGTTCAACTCTATTATATGCAAATATAATTCAACTCTGTTATATAATAAGCGTAAGTTATTCGTCATGTTTCACTTAGAAATATCGCCAACTTAGTTCAACTCCATTATATGCAAGTATAATTTAACTTTGCCATATAATAAGTCTAAGTTATTCATCATGTTTCACTTAGAAACATCGCCAAGTGACTGGTCAATCGTATTACACAAGTTTTGAAATTAAAAATCGAGCTAAAATTTTATTTATTACTTCGGCTAATAACAAAAAACTTTAAAAAATAAAAAATCTCATGATAGAAAAATTTCAGGTTGCAAGTATTCTAGAGTCTTGGCAACTCTTTGCCTTCACTGTTTTCAAGTCGATATGCCCCATTACCCAGGACTGAGATAATTCTATAAGGTCCCTCCCAATTTGGCCCAAGCTTTCCCTCTCTGGGATCCTTCTTGTTGCCGACGACCTTTCTCAGGACGAGGTCCCCGACTTGAAACTCTCGTGGGTTAACCATTTTATTATAAGCCCTAGCAAGCTGCTGCTGGTATGCCCCCAGCTGAATTGCTGCTTTCTCCCTTTTTTCTTTTAACAGATCCAAATCTCAGGCCAAGAATGCCTCGTTGGTCCCATTTTCTACTCCCTGGGTTCTGATTCCTGGGATGCCGACCTCCAGTGGAATAACTACTTCTGTGCCATAAGCCATGGCGAATGAGGATTCCCCAATTGATCTTCTCGGCATAGTCCGATATGCCCAAAGTACATTGGGCAACTCTTCCACCCACTTCTCCTTTGTTGCTTCCAGCCTCTTCTTAATCCCATCCAAGATAGTTTTGTTGGATGCTTTTGCTTGGCCATTGCTTTGAGAAAAGCTTGGAGTGGAATAGCAGTTCTTGATTTTGTACTTTGCATAGAAGCTCTTGATTAGCTTAGTGTCAAACGGTGTACCATTGTCTGCTATTATCGCCCTTGGGATCCCAAACCTGGTGATGATGTTCTTCTATATGAAGTTCTTTACATCAATGTCCCGAATCTTTACTAGGGGTTCAGCTTCTACCTACTTGGTGAAGTAATCTGTTGCCACTAGCAGGAACTTCCTTTGTCCAGTCGCTTGAGGCAGTTGTCCAACAAGATCCATGCCTCATTGGGCAAATGGCCAAGGGCTGGACATTGGGTTTAAATCTGCTACTGATTGGTGTATCGAAGGTGCAAACTTTTGACACTTCTCACACTTTCTGACATAAGCTTCAGCATCTTTCTGCATATAGGGCCACCAGTACCCCTAAGTAATGGCCCTATGAGCAAGTGACCTGCCCCAGTGTGGCTTCCACATACTCTTTCTTATATTTCATACAGGAAGTCTTCAACTTGTGAAGGATGCACACACCTCAAAAGGGGTCCAGTAAAAGATCTTCTAGAGATGTCCCTCTGCTGTTAGACTGAACCTTGCCGACTTCAGTCTGATCTTGTGTGCCTCTTTGTGATCATCTGGAAATATCCCATCTCTAAGGAATACTATTATCGCATCCATCCAACTTGGTCCCATTTCCACAGACATTGCTTCATGCTTTGTGTTCAGTGGTTCTATACTTGGACCTGACAAGTAGTCAACCATTATTGTCCTTACTTCTCCAGGTTTCATTGCACTAGCCAGGTTGGCCAAGGCATCAGCATGGCTGTTGTTGTCTTGGCTAACTTGCTGTAGTCGGCAATTCTGGAATAAGGCTACCAGTCTGCCCACCTCCTTTACATAGGCCATGATCCTTTTATCTCGGACTACGTATTCGCCTGTTGCCTGGTTGACGATAAGCTGGGAGTCACAGAAGACCACCACTTCGTCGGCTTCCATTGCTATTGCCAACTTTAATTCTACAATTAGTGCTTCATACTCTATTTCATTGTTTGAGGCCTTAAACCCCAAACGAATGGATTATTCCAGCATCCGTCCATCTGGCGATACTAGCACTACTCCTGCCCTCGCTCTTTGTCAGTTTAAAGTCCCATTAACAAACAGGCGGAAGAAGTCACCGATGTAAATACTGCAGGGCCTAAGTTTCTCTTCCTTCCTTTATTCTACTATCTCCAGCTGGGTCCCTCCTTGTTCACCTGGACATCGTATACCCCGACTCAATGGAGCCTGATGTCTAATGACGCCTGGTGTGAAGTCGGCCAAAACTTGGCCTTTGATTGCTGTTCTAGGTCTGAATTCTAGGTCATATTGGCCCAATACTACTGCCTATCTAGCTATCCTGCCTGTCAGTTCTCCTTGCTGCAACAGGGACTTCAAAGGATGCTCAGTTAATACCACAATCTTGTGGGCTTGAAAGTAATGATTCAGCTTTTTGGAAGCCATTACTAAAGCCAGTGTCAGTTTCTCCAACGGTAAGTATTTGGTCTCTGCATCTGCTAGGGTTTTATTCACGTAGTAAACTGCCATTTGTTCTCCTTTTTATTCTTTAATTACCATTGCACTCATTACATGCTCTGAAATTGCCAAGTATAAAAACAGCTTCTCTCCAGGTACTGGATTTGAGAGAACTGAAGCTGTGGTCAAGTATTTTTTCAAGGTAGTCAAGGCGACTTCGCACTCTTCTGTCCATAAGAAGTCTGTGGCTTTCTTTACTAAACTGAAGAAAGGTTTACATTTGTCAGAACTTCTGCTTATGAACCTATTCAGGTCTGCAGCCCTTCTAGTCAACATCTGCACTTGTATTGCCGATGTTGGGCTTTTCAAGTCCAAGATGGCCTTGATTTGATCCGGGCTCGCCTCAATGCCCTTTCTGGTAACCAAGTATCCCAAAATCTCTTCAGGATATTAAAGACTGCTTTCAGATCGGTTCGATGATCCTCAGGTTCCTTGGTCTTCACGACCATGTCATCAATGTATACCTCCACTGCTTTGCCTATTAGATGTCTGAACATCTTAGTCACCAATCTCTGGTAGGTTACTCCTACATTTTTCAACTCGAAAGGCATTACTCTGTAGCAATACAGCCCTTTTGGGGTGATAAATCCTGTCTTCTCCTCATCCTGGGGGGAGGGGGGTACATGGCTATCTAATGGTACCCCTTGTAAGCGTCCAGGAAGCTTATCCTTCCATGCCCTGAGGTGGCATCCACGAATTGGTCAATCTTGGGGAGTGGGAAACTGTCTTTGGGACAAGCTTTGTTCAGGCTGGTGAAGTCTACGCAGACCCTCCACTTCCCATTCTTCTTCTTCTTCTTCACAACAACTGTGTTTAATAACCATGTTGGGTAGTTTACTTCTCGAATGGCTCTGGCTTCTAGAAGTTTATCCACTTCCTCTTCTACTGCCTCAACATGTATCAACGTAGGCCTTCTTACTCGCAGGATGACAGGTTTGGCCGACTTGTCCACATTCAGTCTATGATAAGTGACCTCGGGGTCAATGCCAGGCATCTTGTATGGTGTCCAAGCAAACAACTCAATGTTTGCTCCCAAGAACGTCTCTAACTCCTTTTCCTCTTCCTCGGCCAAGCCTGAGACAAGAAGGAAGAGGCACTTTTCATCCCTTGCTCTACTAAGATCTTCTTTAGGGCTTCTTCGCTTTTCTCGGCTGGTTCTTTGCCGACGTCCTTAAGGACCTCTATGTCCTCATCCTTAATCTCTACTGTTTCTGCTCCTGGCACGCTGTAGGTGGACTTTATTGCTGCCATGGAGTAATTCTTTGCCTGCACCTGATCTCCTCTGACCTCCTCAATTCCATGCTTTGTTGGGAACCGCAACAGCTGGTGCAGTATTGAAGGAACAACCCCCATTGAATGCAGCCATGGCCTTCCCAAGATAACATTGTAAGGAGAGGGGGTGTCAATTATTGTGAACTCTGTGTTTACCTTCTTGGTGCCAGCATGCACCTCTAAACTTATTGCTCCCAGGGCCATGTTGGCATTCCATTGAACCCAACCATTAGACCATTGGATTGCTCCAGATCATCCTGGTGAAAACCAAGCTCCTTGTAACACCTGACATATATGATGTCACAAGAGCTACCCTAGTCAATTAAGATGCGCTTTATTTGGCACTCTTCAATTTTGAGAGATATTACAAGGGCGTCGTTGTGTGGATGCTGCACTATGTCTAGATCGTCTTCAGTAAAGGACACCATTGGTCCCTGGCGCTCGCCTGCCCTAGGTCTTTTCTACCGGACCTGGTACACATGTTGCAAGTGTTTTACCTTTTGAGTCTCCCCACGTATCTCGTTCTTATTGACTTTCGAGTGAATCACATTGATCACGCGAGGTTCACCTGCTTGCGGTTGTGGTGCTGGCGAGGGTGGTGTTGTTGGAGCCTGAGGTAGTCTCGCTGGTTCCTCCCTTGTCCTGGCCTCATCTACTAGGTTCCTTAAATAACCTTGTCTTACCAGGTCTTCCAGATGTGTTTTTAGGGCTCTGCACCCCTGAGTTAGATGCCCATCCTCATTATAGTAGGTGCAGTCCTTCCCTAGACTTCTTCCCATAAATTCGCCAGGAATTTTCTCTGGTGCTCTATAATAGGGCTGATTCCGGATTTTTTTCCAAGACTTTGTAGATCGGAATTCAAAATACGGTTGTGACTGCCCGTGTAGTCCTCAATCTTGTCTCTTGCTTGTTGTATCCAGTGTTACCTCGGCCTCGCTTCGGCGAGCCGTTTCACTTATCTTGTTTTGATGCCTTTGTCCCCGGCGTGTCTTCCTCGGCTCTCGCATACTTCTCTATCTTGGCCATAAGTTCCTCCGTACTTTTTGGTTGTGTCTTTGCTAGCGATTTTCGAAGCAGATAATCATCGTTCAGGCCGTTCTTGAAAGACACGATCGCCACCTCTTGGTTGCACCCTGGTCTTCGGTTGAATACCTCATAATACCTTTTGGCATAAGCCCTGAGGCTTTCATCCTCACCAATTCTCAAAGCCATCAGGGAGTCCACCCTCAACGGCTGTAGTTTGTTTGTCATAAACCTGGTCACGAACATCTCAGCCAGGCCTTTCCAGCTTTTCACAATTCCTTTCGGCAACTTCTGAAACTAGTCTGATGCAATTTTCCCAAAAGATGAGGGGAACACCTTGCAGAGCAACGGCCCGTTCCCGGTGTACAATGCCATTGAGTTTAGGTACAAGCCGACGTGAAAGTTAGGGTCAGACTTACCGTTGTATATCTGTAATCTCGGTATGTGGAACCTTTTTGTGGCCTCAAATTTGTCCAATTCTACTGAAAATGGCGTTCTCGGCTTGACCGGAGAGGTTACCTTGGCATCTTGACGCTTTCTCTGGAGGTAATCTCTTAGATCCTCCTTGGTCCGTCCAAGAGCTCGGTTGTCAATGGATTTCAGCCTTTTTGGTGCACTACTCCTGGTGTCATTATGAGTCCTCTTAGACCTCCCTCCATTAGTCATGTCGAAACAAAGGTCCTTCCCTTGAGCATGCCGATGTTCTTTGGCATAGGCTTCTTTGGTATAATGTGTTTTCCGAGACTCGCCATTCATCGACTCTCCTCGCCTGACCTCCCGTGAAGGTCGGTGAGAATGTACCTTGGTCCTGTAGTGCTGAGGGACTGCAGGAACTGTTTTTTGCCCCCCTTTCTAGGCATCTTTTTTGACTGCTAGAATCGGTGTATCTTGTAACGGAAACGGTGGCTGTATGACGTTATTCTGTATCATGAAATTGATGATCGATTGCAGGTCCACCAATTTTTTCACCATTCCCTTCATCTTGCCGTCCCTCAGCAGGTATCTATCTTTCCATACATGGAGGTCGTCCTCATTATAATACCCGCCTCGGTCTCCCTTCTTTGGTACGTCTCCCTCCTGGCTGACATCTTTCTCTCTGGGATTCTGATCCCAAGTTTCTTCGTTGTAGTTATCCTTCTATACGTTAGGTCCAATGTGTTTACCACTCCTAGTAGGGATGTCGTCCCTAATCTTCTCTTTCTGTCTGTTGTTGGCCATCTATTCTCTTTCGATTCCCACAGACGGCGCCAAATTTTCTGACCACACTACGAAACAGGTACTCAGTTGGAGAATACTGGCAGAATAGATTACGACCAAACAACTTGTCATAGAAAGATAAGACTCCGACGGTGGTTAGTCCACCCGAGGATACTTCGACGATCAAGTCAGTACTTAATTATCTCTCAAAGATAGCAAATAGTGCTTTAACTTACTAGACAGGAAACAAAAAGCATACCTTAGACCGACGAGGGTGCCTTTCTTTTATAGTCAGCACTAACCTGATTCCTATAGAAGCCTAGCTTCTCTTGGACTCTAGCCCAATGCTCATCCTGGACTCTCCAATAGATAAAGATAAACTCCCTAAGAGTTTTATCCTTATCCAGGCTGAGGTCCTCTCCCATTCTAGGACTCTTATAGCTTATTCATTCATCTCGAATTCTGGTATCTCTATAGATATCCTCGGCCTAGCCGAGATCACCTCGACGCTAAGACCAGAACACGCGGTACCTCGGCTGGTACTTCGGTGCCGCCTTGGCCACGTATTGTTATCCAAAAAATATGTCCCCACAATTCATGACATTAAATACCCTGAGATAATTGATAGCATATTTTGTGTGTGTGGGTAAGTGTGTTAAATTGTGAAGCAAGTTAAAGGATATACAATACAACAATGTGTAAGTCAGTGACCACATTAAGTTAAGAGGAAAAGTACCTATAAGTGGTAAGTTGAGGAAATTATTACATGTATATGAAATATTTATAATTATTTTTTTAATTTTGAAAAATGAATGGGAGCTTTAAATTAAGAGCTCTAATAGTTCTAATTAGTGTCATAGTTCTAAATACTGGCCAATGCGCTACGTATCGGAAAAATAGGGTACCGCGACAGATATAGGCCGGTACACCGCTGAGAATGAAAATCACAAGAGTATCGGCCGAGTCCCGGTACGTATTAGTCTATAACCGTTACAGAAGCCGTTACGCAAGCCGCGACAGGCCGATACTCACCGGTTCGGACCAGTACGGGAAAGAAAAAACTAAAAAACCTGTGAAATGATTTTTAAAATTTCACTGACGCGACACCCCGATTCCCGATACGTACCGATCGATACTACCGATACCGATACTCTGCAATCGATACCATTACGTTATCCGATACCACGATTTAGAACCTTGATTAGTGTGTAAGTCTCATGTGATGTGATGTTTTGACTTTAATTTTTTTTAAAATTTTTCATATTATTAATACTCTTTTAAAACTCTCAAATTAGAAAAATGCATCATTTTCCTTTAACTTTTACAGGTAATTATTCAGTACTCCCGGAATATAGACACGTGGTGCTACATAAAATTTTGATTGGTGAAGAGACATAATGGCCCACGATTTATGTTGGGGATGGGAGAACAAAATAGAACTAACTAATTAGAATTGATTTGAAGTATGAACACGTGGTATTTCGGAAGTATTAAGTAATTTCCCAACTTTTACACTGAGTTGGAATTTTCCTAAGTTAATCGCACCTAATGTTTCTGTGTGCTCGTTTGAAAAGCCCAGTTAAAAGGCCCACCTCAGGGTCTATTTTGATGAGAGAGAACTCAATTTAAATGACCCACTTTTATGTGTGTTGTTGTTGTGAGCTCTGTAGATTTATGGTGAATCGCATTTTGATAATTTAAATTATTTATATTATAAAAATTATTAAGGAAATCTTTTATGAAAAAAATTGAGTTAATCAAATATTTGTAAACTCATCACTGACCACATTTGCTTTAAAGAAAATACATATTTACCATGATTTTCATAATTTTTGTAAAAATAATTAGAACTCTATTATGAGATTACGGATGTTTGATTGATCAAAAAAAGTTTTATGAATGATATATATTCAATAAATTTTACAATATGAACGGTTCATATTATCAAAATAGACTTGAAAGAAAAAAGCCTCAACAGAACCTGAAACGGTTAGGTGACTCAATTTTATTTGGAACAATGTTATTCACTCATTATTTGTATTTAGGGGAAATCTTATGGTATATAAATTTGTGTAATAAAATGCGTAACCTTGCCACAAATTTGTGTAATAAAACGTTAAAAATTTTATGGTTCATGCAACAAAAATTTGTGACTTGGTTACGACATTTTTTATGGTTCATGTAACAAAATTTTATGGCTTAATTACGATATTTTTTGTTAAGTTAATTTGTGGCAAAATTACACATTTTATGGCTAATATTACTTAAATTTTATGATAAAGTTACACTGTTTGTAATAAGTTATATATGATACATATGTTTAGAGGGGTGTGTACAATAAGATTTCCTTTATTTTAGAATGATAATGTGACAATAACATTTGTGTAATTAAGACATCTCAATGGACAATTTATTTTACGGGGAATTACATCTCAGTGAATGTCAATATATATATATATATATATAAATTTATGAAAAAAATTAAAATTTTAATTATTAATATTTATAAAATTTCTCACTAATTTTTAATTACTTTTTCAAAATTCCATCGATTTGATATTACCCTTTTATTTTATTCTCAAAACCCAACTAATACATTATGTACAAGTTTTGTGTTTGATTTATCTTTTTATATATCACTACTCTTTTATAATTAGAAAAAAAAAATGAAATTCTTACAGAATTGATATATTTGTACATTATGTAACTCCGATATTTTAAAAAATATTAGCTATCTTAATGAATCTTTTATTTTAAAATAATAGGATAAATTAGAAATACATTTTTTTTGAGATTGGCTTAAAATATAGATTACTCATTGTGATTTGAGAAATTACAAATATCTCTTTATTAGAATTTTTCATTTAATAGAATTAACACGCACAAAAAAATTCTAATTATTCTCCTATCCAATAATAAAATTATTTAAATTATTAATTAAAATATATTTCTGATATCATTAAAAACTGTTAATATATTTGATAATTTATTAATAAAATGGATCATTTGTTATGCAATTATAAACTTGAAGGGATGGGATATAATTTCTAAAATTATAAGGGGCAATACATATTTAAGTAAATCTTAAAAGAAATATTTATAATTTATCTAAAATAAAAAAAATAATAAAAACTTTTCATATAATTTTATATTAATTTTTTATATACTTGTTGCCTATCTGCACCACTCACCCACCACTGGATTCGCCAATTGGCTCCAACTAGCAGGAAGTTTTTTTTTTACAGCTGGACTTTCATCTTTTTCATATGAGATGTATTTTTGCATGAGATAAACGTGTTGTGAAAATTTCTATATATATATATATATATATTTTCTCATGTAATTTGAAAATGGACAACAAACCACAAATAATAAATAGTAATATGGTTGAAAAATTAAAGACACAAAATATCAAATTTACGTAGCTAGACAAAAATTCTTACGTTCATAGATCTAACTTCAAATCAACTTTCACTATAAAATAATCAGATTACGATGGTTTATCTCTAGTCACAATTAGAGATATGCAATCATCAATATAATATTCTTAAATCACTAATCAACAATTATATCATCACTAATAAGGTGGGTTTTAACAAAATCATCCAGAAATAAAGTTTAAGGCTCACCAAAATAAATATCTCAAACTACCAATATAATAGAATTTTAACAAGATCAACTGCGATTAAAATGTAAGACTTACTTTCATGAACAACGTGTTAAAATTTTATCAAAATTGAGCAAGAAACTCTTTTATCTCTTTTTCTCTTCTCTCTCGGCACTCTCTCTGTTTTGTTGTTGCTACTTGTTCAAAATTAGAGGCAAAATCTTCTTTTTTATCTTTTGTCTTTCAGGCACACCAAAAATGTAACTCCCCCAAAATACGAGCATAAGTACATCCATAAACATATGTTAAATGATAGTATAAATCAGAGTGAATATTCCTTTCATTTTCTGAAGTTAAGATACAAGAGAGTTTGACAAAATTAAATGTCTTATTGGCTTACACCTTTCCAAGACTTAACTTGGTTACAACAGATTGAGCTTTGCTCTATACAAATTTGGCCCTAGGCAATACAGAATAAACAAAACATGAAGCTCTTGCTTTTCAAAGGTCCATCCAATGCTATTGTCTTAGAGGAGGCATGCTTTCATTACCTAAAAATGTTATTTCCAAATAAGGTGAGCCATATCCCAGTAGAAATTATCTAACAGGATATATGAAACTTAGCAAAGATATAAGTACAAGTGCATAAATAATGTTTGAGTCAAACCTTTCATGATTACACAAATATTCATCAAATATCAATATAAAACCTTAATCCGTTCACTTTCAACTTTTATTTTGGTCATGGTTCAATATCATTATTCCTCAACCATCAAACTGAGACTATAACTCAATGACTTTCAAATCATACCACACATATGCATAAGACATTCCAAATTTCCATTTCACGGATATTTCCTTCACGGGTAGCCGTCAAACGGGACTCATGTAAACGTAGGCTATACAAGCACTACAATCGTCATTTTATGGATATTTTGTCTGCGGGCTAGGAAACCATGTATAATTTCGGGACTTTCACCCCGGACACTCCGGTCAATTTAATTATAGTGGAGTCCAACCCCTTTCTCCTCCCAAACAAACACACATACATATGCAATGTATTTAAAAGGATAATCAAACACGAAGCACATCCCTTTTCCACTTTCAAGCAAACATACATATACAACGTATATAATCACGATCATATTCAATGACAACCATCAAAAGATTTATTTCAATTTACTTAATCCATATGCAATTTCTACAACAATTCAAAGCTATTCTCCACCGATAGCCCAATACAATTATCTCTAAACAGATATTCAATCTCAACGGGTAGTTTATTCGAAACTTCCACGAGAGTAAATTAATACATAGCCAATTTCACCATTTGTGTTAATTCTCTCTTAATTTCACATTTCCAATGCCAATTCTAATTTTTGTACAAAAGTAATAGTTTGACCCAATTAGGGTAATTTACCCCTTTTTCCCAGATATAGGCCAAGTGCCAAAATCATCAAATTAGATACGGCACAACATCATTTTCAAGTCCCACAAACATTAATTTCACCTACACCCAAAACCCATCTTTGTATTTTAAGCCCAACCCTAGGTTTGTTTAAAACATCCCCAAATCACTCCATTGTTACACAAGAGACAATATCTAAGCTAAATATCATATGAAAGTGTAGAAAAAATCCCTACCTCAAAAGAAGAAGATGAACCCAACAAGAGAGAAACTTCAAAAATGCCGAAACCCACTTCTATTCGAATCAAAATGTAGATCTTGACGAGCTCTACCTTTTTCCCAAAGGCACTAGAGTGAAAAGAAGGATGGATTTAGATGAAATCTAAGAGAGAAAGTGAAATGTAGAGAGAGAAGCTTAAGAACAAGCTTTTTGGAGAGTTTTAGAGAAAGAGAGAGAGATATGAAAAAGTGACTCAAAACGTCATCTTCTCGGACTGATGCTAGCGTAGTCCACTCGAGCATGGAAAGCCTCGCTCGAATGTCAGACACAGACTCCCGCTCGAGCGTGAAACTGGACGCTCGAGCGTCCAATGCATTCTCCTAGCATTTGCAAACTAGTAAAAAAATGATGAGAGTTGGAGATTCCCGCTCGAGCGTGAGAACTGTTGCTCGAGCAGAGGAGAAAAATTTGTGAAGCCGGTTCGAGCATGAGAATGTCCGCTCGAGCGAAGAGGCCAAAATCTAGGCAACACATGTTTTGAAAAGGAAGCAACCAACCTGTTCCAAACGCACAATTACAACCCGATAACCAAAGATAGAGGGGAGACAAGGGAAACAAGATATGAATAACCTTTTAAACCCATACAACTCGAGTTCGAGATACAACAAGAGATAGGTTAAGAACCGAAATCACTATAACCAAAAAACTTCCAAGAGAAGCTTTCTAATTTATTTATATAACAGTAGAAGGGTTCATTTGAAAATGTCTTTCAAATTAATGGTTCAGATCTATCTAATTTAAAAAGCAATGACTCAGATTTATTTTTAGAAATATCTCTCTCACAAACTATCTTTAATGGTCCAGATTTGTCTAATTTAAAAACAATGGCTGAGATTGAAAAGAGTTTCAATGGTCTACATTTATCAATGGCTAAAATTCAATGGTCCATATTTGTTTACCTATCAACTCTTACTAACCCACTGCACTTTACATCATATGTATGCCACACTTTACATCATATGTATGTATGAACAAAGCTCTGAGAAAGCTTTGAAGAAGGAAGAAAGCTCTGAAGAAGGAAGAACAAAGCTCTTTGTGTTCCTTTCCATGTTTTCTCCACCATCACCAGGTAAGGCACTATTCTCTCCTCACTTTCTTTTTGTTTTTCCATTCATTTTTTTACCTTTGTTTTTTTTTTCCCCATCATCCCATCATCCCTACCCATCCAACTTTTTAGTCTTTATATCACGATTATACCTTCAGTTTGAATGCTAAACAATGGCTCAGATTTATTTTGCTCTTCCCTGGCTTCACCCATTGTTTTTTTTTTGAAGCAAAAATCTCATTGAACCCTACCATTGTCATTCAGACCACACTAAAATTGAAACATTAAAGGGTGTCTTCCTCTAATAAGGCACCAAAGCTCTCAAAGGACTAATAACTGACCAATGATCTATTAAATGCTGCTGTTAGAGATTTTAAAACTTTTATCAAATGTCTTAAAATACAAAATAAAATTCTGTATTGTGTTTTTTTTCTTTAATAATCAATTGGGTTTCAACCCCCACTTCTCTCTCTCTCTCTCTCTCTCTATCAAATGGGGGTTAAGGAAAAATGGATTTCATGTTAAGAATCATTTTTATTTCATCTTAGTTAAATGGGTTGAGACTCTCTTTAATTATCAATGGTCATATTTTTACTCACCAAATATGGGTTGACAAAATGACGGTTTGTCAGAATTTTTTATTTTTGTGATTTTTATTTTGTTCTTTTTCAATTTTTTGTTTGATTTCTGATTGTGTTTTGTTCTTACTTGCAAATAGTTTCTTGGCGCTCTGGTTAGTACTTCGATCTCTGTTTTTTTGGATTTTCTCTCTCTCTCTCTCTCTCTCTCTCTCTCTCTAGTTTGGCTGTTGATTGTTGAGAGAAAGAGGAAAATGAAGTTTGAATCTTATGAATTGTTGTTTGGTATGCGAGAAAAAAAAAAGGAAAAGGAAATTGAAAGTCTTAACTTTCTTCATCGTTTCAGTCTTTATATCAGGATTATACCTTCAGCTTGAATGCTAAACAATGGCTCAGATTTATTTTGCTCTTCCCTGGCTTCACCCATTGTTTTTTTCTAAAACTAAAAAGAAAAAAAAATCTCATTGAACCCTACCAATTACAATTACATGCAGACCACACTGAAATTGAAACATTAAAGGGTGTCTTCCTCTAATAAGGCACCAAAGCTTTCAAAGGACTGATAACTAACCCACGATCTATTAAATGCTGCTGTTGAGGATGAGCTTTAATAACAAAAACAAAAATGTTAGAGATTTTAAAAATTTTATCAAATGTCCCAATGTCTCAAAATACAAAATAAAATTATGTATTATGTTTTTTTCTTTAATAATCAATTGGGTTTCAACACCCACTTTTCTCTCTCTTTCTCTCTCTCTCTCTCTCTCTCTCTAATGGGGGTTAAAGAAAAATGGATTTCACGTTAAGAATCATTTTGATTTCATCTTAGTTAAATGGGTTGAGACTCTTTTTAATTATCAATGGTCATATTTTTACTCACCAAATATGGGTTGACAAAATGACGGTTTGTCAGAATTTTTTATTTTTGTGATTTTTATTTTGTTCTTTTTCAATTTTTTGTTTGATTTCTGATTGTGTTTTGTTCTTACTTGCAGATTGTTTCTTGGCGCTCTGGTTACTACTTCGATCTCTATTTTTTTGGATTCTCTCTCTCTCTCTCTCTCTCTCTCTCTCTCTCTCTCTTTTAGTTTGGTTATTGATTGTTGAGAGAAAGAGAAAAATGAATATAGCGATCCCGAATTTTAACCCGGCTCTTATGGTATTTTGAACTCGGGTCCTGTGGTTTAATGTTGTTATTTATGTATTTTCCTTTTCTTACTCTTTGAATTTGAATGTTGGAATGTCTTGAGCGTGTTTAAAACAGGTTGGTTGCTAATTGATCTAGAATCTTGTTGCCCAGAATTTTGGTCTTTCGCTCGAGCGGGCCTTGTTATGCTCGAGTGGGGTTTGCAATCTTTCAGTACTTTGTGCGTCTGCAAAAATACTGTAGAAGTGTTTTTCATGCTCGAGTAGAGTTTCTTATGCTCAAGCGGGTCTGAGCTCGAGCGGCCCCTATAGCGCTCGAGCGACTGTCTGAAGTCTATAAAATACTGGACGAGTGTATTCTACGATCGAGCGGGTATCTTTGTGCTCGAGCGGGTAGTGCATTGTTGTTGTGTCTTGGCGCTCGAGCGGGTCAAATTTATGTGTCTAACGCTCGAGCGTCAAACTCTTTGCTCGAGCGGCCTATACGTATATCAGATCGCGATAGTGACATTTTAAATCACTTTTTCTGTCATTTCTCTCTCAAAAAATTTTCAAAACCCTAAGTTGAGAGCTTCTCTCTCAAAATACTCTCTCTCTCTCTCTCTCTCTCTATATATATATATATTTTGACCTAGATCTAGTGATCTCCTTACCCTCATTCCTTTGATAAAAAGTTTGAGCTCCTTAAGATCTCTATTTTCATCCGCGTAGAAGTTGGTTTCGTCACCTTGGAGCTAATCTCTTGTTTGGCTCATCTTCTCCCCTTGAGGTTGGGATATTCTACTCTCCTATATAGGATTTAACATAGATGTTGATCATTTTGTATAAATGGTGTGATTTAGGGATTTTGGGTGAAGTAGGGTTTGAGTTTGGAAATTTTAAAAGAGGGGTTTCTACCTTAGACTCCATAAGTGTATGTGAGGTCTTGAAAATGGGGTTGTTTGTATAATATGGGTGAAATTTGGCCTTGAGTGCAACATTTGAGAAAATGGAGAGAATGCCCTAATTTGAATTAAATAAATCATTTGTATGATTAATGAAATCAATTGTAGAAATATGAAATTGGTTTGGAAATTATGAGATTGGGGAAATATGTGATCAAACGGTGTAATTGGATTTGATAAATCACTCACCTATAGAAAAGTCAATAAATTATCTGTTTGGTAGATTTATTTATTTGTTTAGAAATAATTGTTTTGGGCTATTGGTGGAGGATAGCCACGATTGTTGTAGAAACTGCATGATGATTAGGTAAATTGAAACTAATCAATTGGATTATGTCATTGAATATGACTGTTGGATTAACGCATTGAATATGTGATTTAATTGGTCATTGTATGTGACAACATGTTTAAATACATTGCATGTCATTGTTGGGAGGAGAAATGGGATGTACTCTATTGTTTGGGAGGAGATAGGGGAAGGATTCCATTGATAATTAAGTTGGCCAGAGTGTCTAGGGTGAAAGTCCCGAAACCTTATATACATCTGAAAGATATTGACGATTGAAGTGTTGATGATATGAGTTGTAGTCTCATTTTGAATTGTTTGGATAAAAATAAACCATGTTAATGAATTGATTTGGATAAATAAAAGGAAGTGGATTGAAATATGGATGTCAATGTTGATTGGTTATGGAAAGAGTGTAACTGGGTTTTCCAGTGCTAAACATTTATCGAATGCTAATGTTTTAGTTAATTCTCATATGTTGTTTAGCATATTTGTACTGAGTTTTGGCTCACCCTACTTGGGACACCATTTTTCAGGTACAGGTGATATGCCGCCTCCAAGATCTTAGCTTGGGAGGTTGTGGAGTTGAAGACTCCCTTTTGTTATTTGTTTTGATGTTAATTGTGTATTCAAGCCTAGGGCTTTCTATGTATAGAGCTAGGGCTCCTTTTGTTGTAACCAAGTGATGACTGGGAAAGCTGTAAGCCCGTAGGACATTCATTTGGTTGGTAACATGTAATATCATTTGTGAAGAAGACTCTGATAAATGAAATATAACATTTATATTATGTTTTATGGATTTTATAAATGGATGATTATGTCTTATGTTGAGGGCATTACAACTTGGTATCAGAGCGTACCGGGTTTGAATACTTTGGGTACTTGGGAAGTGGTTAGTACGACAATGGGTTTGTCCCGCTTGTTAGAGACTTAAGTGTAATGCTATGTGTTTATATGATAACATGTTTATGTGACTATATGGGTATGTGATTTAGTTTCTAGGATGTTGATCGGGTCCATGGGTTTCTGGGAGTCCTGTTGGAAAGGCACTTGATCACTGCCGTTTCTAACTGGAACTCTAGCAATGCCACATGACGGTCATTATCCGGAAATGAAATTCGTTTGTGTTTATGTGGTTATGTGGAGTGAATTACAGTTGTCCATTGTATTAGAACGCGAGTGAGATAGCTTCGGAACATTTGTAAATGTGCTAATCCTTTTGTTACCTTTATTAGGATGTTAGAACGAGGTCATGGTGGTAGGCGCGGTAGGCTTAGGAGGTAGGAGATGCCTATACCGAATGAAATTCCAGCGCAGGAAGAGGGAGTTGGTCAGGCCAACGTGATCGGGCCAGTAGGTTAGCAAGCCATGGGCGCCTTAGCCCATGAAATGGCCAGAGTATTGAGGGAATCTATGGACATTCTCAGGGCGGAGAATCAAGTCCAGGCCCAAGTAGCTGAGACAGGGCCATCTTTTTTGAAGAAGGAGTTCTTTCGGTTAAATCTGGATGATTTTTCGGTGATCCTAAGGAGCTACTGACGACGGATGAGTGGCTTGAGCAGATGACGAAGACGTTTGAGATGCTTGGCATCAAAGACGAGGGCTTGCAAGTGACCTTGGCGTCCTTCCAGTTGAAGAGAGACGCGGGTCAGTGGTGGAAGTATGCTCGGGGACTCATTGGAGGGACTCAGGAGGCCTTTGTTGAAGCTTTCCAGGACAATTACTTTCCTTCTATAGTAAGGGAGAAGTTGAGGGATCAATTCTCCAAGTTGGTGGCAACTGAGGAGCGTCGATGTTTGGAGTTTGAGAAGAGGTTGGAGACCGGACTCATGTTTCGAGTGGCCGGATCCATGATTGGGGATTATGGCTGCCTTGTGGAGGATGCTGCCCATCTTGAGACCATTATGCATGCAGAGGAGGAGAGGATGGGGGGCTCCAGGAGGAGTCAGGATGGCCAGGGAGACGGTAAGAGGCGGAGGGGTTCTAATCCTCAACAGTCCCAGGGAGTGCATTCGAGATCTACCTTTCCAGTACTGCGTTCAGGTTTTGGGAGAGACGGTCAGGGAGACATCACCTATTACAAATGTGGTCAGTTGGGCCACAAGTCTCCAGTTTGCCCACAGATGGGAGGAGGGTAGCATGTAGCATCATCTTCGGCTCGTTCTCAGGGCTAGAGTCAGGGCAGAGGCCAGTCGTTCACTTGTTATCAGTGTGGGCAGGCAAGGCACTTGAAGAGGTTTTGCCTGCAGTTGAGTGGCACATCTAGTGCATCTGGCTCGAGGCAGACACAAAGTTACTAGATAGCGCAGTCAGTTCAGGCCTCAAGGGCCAATTAGGGAGCCTCTTCGGCTCTGTCTGTGCAGTAGTCTTATGCTCCGAGAGGTGAGCAGGTAGATCAGAGACCTTCAGAGCACGTGTATGCTGTTACAGCGCCGGATCTTGTACCGACTCCATATGTTGTGAGAGGTACCTTTTTGTTTTGTAACTTAGTTGCTAATGTGTTAATTGATAAGGGTGCATCCCATTCATTTATATATTCTGCATTTGCATCTGTTTTTGGATTGGAGTTGGCGCAGTTAGCACCTCCTATTTGTGTGGTATCACCTATTGGGGGTGATATGCTTTTGAAACAAGGGTGTTGGGGCTGTGATATAGAGGTCGCCGATCGTCGGCTTCCGTTTTCTTTTGTATTGATGGATATGTCTGGGTTTGATGTGATTTTGGGTATAGACTGGTTAACGTCATACCGGGCTATTATAAATTGCTACCATCAGAGGGTTAGTGTATGTACCTTGAGCGGTGATTGTTTTCATTTCTTGGGAGATTGGGTTGGTAGGGTTTTACCACTAGTGTATGATCCGCAAGGGCGGAGTGAGCATAGTTGTCTTCTCGCTAGTTTTATGAGCAGTGAGTGTGATGAGATCGGGATTGAGTTGCCAAGAATGGTTTGTGAGTACTCGGATGTCTTTCCCGAGGATTTTATTAGTTTACCACCCCATCGACAGATCGAGTTCTCTATTGACTTAGTGTCTGGCACGACACCGATTTTCATGGCACCATATCGTTTTTCCCCAACCAAGTTGAGTGAGTTGAAGATTCAACTTCAGGAGTTGCTAGATAAGGGTTTTATTCACCCTAGTACTTCACCTTGGGGAGCACCAGCCCTCCTTGCTAAAAAGAAAGATGGGGCTTTGAGACTTTACATCGATTACCGAAAATTGAACCGGGTTACGGTTAAGAACAAGTACCCTATGCCTTGTATAGATGATCTGTTTGATCAGTTGAAAGGATCCCATTGTTTCTCTAAGATAGACTTGAGATCGGGTTACTATCAGTTGAGGGTCAAGGAGGAGGACATCCCGAAGATGACATTCTGTACGTGGTATGGCCATTATGAGTTTCTGGTGATGCCTTTTGGGCTTACCAATGCACCGGTTATGTTTATGGACTTGATGAACCAGATTTTTTTAGAGTTCTTAGATCACTTCGTAATTGTCTTTGTGGATGACATTCTGATTTATTCACCTTCTGAGGAGGAGCATGAGGAACACCTACGAGTGGTGCTTGAATTGCTTAGAGCCCATAAGCTGTATGCTAAGTTTGGGAAGTGTGAGTTCTGGCTAAGAGAGGTGAAGTTCTTAGGCCATGTGGTATCCGGGAAAGGGGTGACTGTAGATTCATCCAAGATAGAGGCAGTGCAAGATTGGGCACAGCCTAAGAATGTCTTTGAGATTTGTAGTTTCTTGGGGTTGGCCGGGTATTACCGTCGGTTTGTGAAGGATTTCTCCAGGCTAGTTTCGCCTTTGATTAGATTGACACGGAAATGGGTCAAATTTTTGTGAAGTGAGACTTGTGAAAAGTCGTTCCAAGAGCTTAAAGTTAGACTTACCACTGCTTCAGCCTTGATTATTTTGGAGAGGGGTTTGGGTTATGCAGTGTATTGTGATGCCTCACGAGAGGGTTTGGGTTGTGTGTTGATGCAAGAGGAGAAAGTAGTAGCCTATGGTTCACGTCAGTTGAAAACACATGAGAGGAACTACCCTACTCACGACTTAGAGTTGGCGGCTGTGATATTTGCCTTGAAGATTTGGAGGCACCATCTTTATGGTGAGAGATTTGAGGTGTTCTCGGATCATAAGAGTCTGAAGTATCTATTTACACAGAAAGACTTGAATTTTAGGCAGAGAAGGTAGATGGAGTTCATAGAAGATTATGACATCGAGTAACATTATCATCCGGGCAAGGCCAATGTTGTGGTCGATGCCCTAAGTAAGAAGTCCATTAGTGATGTAGCTTGTATTGCTATCCGGGAATGAGAGATGTTGGGTGCCCTTGGTGAGTTTGACTTGCATCTGGGCGAGTTTGTTGAATCTGCATTCTTGCTCTCTGTAGTTGCACAACCTACACTTGTTAACTGAGTGTTAGAAACGCAGAAGGATGACTTTGAGGTAGAATCGCTCAAGGAGAAGGTCTCTAGTGGGAAGGTAGAGAAGGGTTTGACTATGTATTCCGACCTGAGTGTGAGGTACCGAGATTGCTTGTTTGTGCCAGAGTCTTGCCGAGAGGAAGTACTCTGAGAGTTTCACCATTCACGCCTTGCGGCGCATCCGGGACGCACAAAGATGTATCGTGATCTGAGTTGCCAGTTTCAGTGGAGGGGTATGAAGAAAGATGTGGCGGTGTTTGTGTCGAAATGCCTTACTTGTCAGCAAGTGAAGGCCGAGCATTAGAGGCCAATGGGTTTGTTGCAACCCTTGTCTATAGTTCAGTGGAAATGAGAGTATGTCACGATGGATTTTGTTGGGGGTCTTTCAAGGACTCAACGGGGTAATGATGCCATTTGGGTAGCAATTGACCGGTTGACTTAGTAGGCACACTTTATTCCTATGCGTGTAAGAGATTCAATAGATCACCTTGCCGACTTGTATATTCGGGACATAGTGAGGTTGTACGGGGTCCCAGTGTCGATTGTCTCAGATAGAGATTCGCGTTTTACTACTAGGTTGTGGCAAAGCTTGCAGAGTGCCTTGGGCACTAGATTGACCTTTAGCACGACTTACCATCCTCAGACTGACGGGCAGTCCGAGCGCACTATTCAGATCCTTGAGGATATGCTTCGAGGATGTGTCCTTGACTTTAAGGGGTCATGGGAGAGACACCTTCCCTTAGTGGAGTTTGCCTACAATAACAGCTTCTAATCGAGTATTGGTATGGCACCGTTTGAGGCCTTGTATGGCTGACCGGGTAGATCTCTAGTGTGTTGGGCCTCGGTGGATGATGCACCTTTGTTGGGTCCAAAATTGGTTAGGGAAACGACGGAGAAAGTGACACTTATTCGTAAGAGGTTGGTTACAACCCAAAGTCGCCAAAAGCGTTATGCCGACCGTAGGAGGAGACCTTTGTCATTTGAGGTGGGTGATCATGTCTTTCTGAAAATATCACCTAGACGGGGTTTGATGAGGTTTGGGATGAGTGGGAAGTTGTCCCCTTGGTTTATTGGCCCTTTTGAGATCCTTAAGCAGGTTGGGGAGGTTGCCTACCGTTTGGCGTTGCCGCCGCAACTGTCTGGAATACATGATGTGTTTCATGTTAGTATGCTTCAGAAATATGAGCCGGATCCATCACATGTGTTGGATTGGAGTAACTTGGAAGTAGATGAGGATGCTTCATATGTGGATAGACCGGTGAGGGTCTTGGATAGACGAGACCAAGTCTTGCGAGGCAGATGATTCCCTTGGTCAAGGTATTGTGGAAACATCATGGAGTTGAGGAAGCGACTTGGGAACGTGAATTGGAAGTTCGAGAAAAATATCCGTACTTGTTTGTTAATGTATAACTTTGTATTCAGATTATAATTGTTGTTAAAGAAAAGTATGAACATTGTATATGTTTAAATTATGAGAACATTATATATGTTATGGACATCTTGGAAACATGTGTTTATTGTAAACATTGCATATGTCTGGAAATATGGAATATCACGTGTATTGTGTTACCTTGGGAGTATTGTATATGTACACTTCTTGAAAATTTGAATTTTTTTATTAAACATTGTTAATGTTTTGGAAATTGTGAATTTCGTTTCAATATGAGGCTCGTGTATCGAGTCGGTGAAAATGAATGACCGGAGGATGGGTCATGGTATTGGATTTGTAAGAATAACATGGTTGGGAATCTCCAAACTTTGATTTTGAACTTAATTTGTAATTTCGATGACGAAATTCTTTAAGGAGGAGAGGTTATAGCGATCCCGGATTTTAACCCGGCTCTTATGGTATTCTGAACTCAGGTCCTGTGGTTTAATAGTGTTATTTATGTCTTTTCCTCTTCTTACTCTTTGAATTTGAATGTTGGAATGTCTTGGGCGTGTTTAGAACAGGTTGGTTGCTAACTGGTCTAGAATCTTGTTGCCTAGAATTTTGGTCTTCCGCTCGAGCAGGGTTTGCAATCTTTTAGTACTTTGTTTGTACATATGGTGCATATATGTTTTGCTTATGAATGTGAATATGTTCAAAAAAGTCTTTTTGCATACAGACTGTTACAGCTCATTGGACATCTTTTATTACTGTTTTGGCTTCCGCCAGCCCCTGTACTCTGTATTACTGTCTTTACTGTTAAGCAGGCCTTCGGTAATCACAGATTATTGACCGGTTACAGTGCTAAACCCATAGGGACGGGTTTGGGTCATGACAGGAAAGGGCTGTTGTACCAAAAACGCTTCTTTCAGCTCCAATCCTACACTCGGAAGAGATCATCAGAAGTCAACGCCTACCAACCCCTTTACTGTTACATTCTCAACACCATAAACTTTGAAGTACCAACCTTGAGGCCGGAGGGTCTTCCGTCCTGTCTAAATGACTTTGTCCAAAGCTCTCCAAATCCTTATAGGATAAGGCCATCTCAAACCCCTTGAGCCTCGGTCTCTCCCGAATCCCCTTTCGGTTAATCATGATGCTTCCAATTACTGTGTCTTCCATCAACAAGCCGACCCTGACACTAACATGTGTTTTCGTTTTCGCCATGAAATACAAGATTTGATTGATGAAGAGGTCATCGTCGCACCAGGTCCTGCAAAGTCTATCGGTACTGGATTAGTGAATGTGGGGGATAATATGATTATGTGATCAGGGGATGAACCACCTGCAAATGACGCTCAGTTTACTCCAGATGTAATGGATGGCACACACTGTTTTGAGCAATGTGCAAATGTTGTTAATTTTACTTTCTAACTTGGGTATTGGGTCAGTCTTGTTGTGTTGTATTGAGTTAGTCTTCTTGTATTGAGTCAGTCGAGTCTGTCTTGTTGTATCGAGTCAGTCCTGTTGTGTTAGAGTCAGGTGATTTCGGGGGTTACCTCGGACATCACTATCTTGTTTTGTGTTTGTCTTTTACACCATTTCTTTCGCATCTGTTTCTGCCATGGAGCCAGTTGTACCAAAAGATCTGAATGAAATGGCAGAGATTTTCACCTACTTTTCTGTGCCTTTAAGTCATTGCATTGACTTAAGTTTTTCAAAACTTTTTTAACGCTGTGATGAAAACAAAGAGGGAGGAATTCCTCGGGATTTGTAAAAATTTGATCAACTAAGAGAAAGAGAGGTATGTTAAGCCCTTAATGAATGAGATCATGTTTTTTAATGTGAGTACTGAGAAGGATCCTGGCTTGATCTAGATTGGTTCTACATTGTTTTCGACCTGAGTGACTAGTCGCTTTCTTAAAAGATTTCAAAAAATGTTTTGCGTGGTCCTGCGAAGACCTGTGTAGAATCGCTCTTGAGATTGTGCAGCATAGGATCATTCTCAGCCTCGAGACTCATCCCCTTTTGCTTTGAACCTTGACTTAGGATGTTCAAACAAACAATCACAACATGAGGCTTGTATGGCCGAATCAGAAGTAACCCATACACTGGGGGTAATAAGTTCGGATGTCGTCAATGGAAGCTTGCAAAGTTGGGTTTGAAGCAGCCCTTAAACTAGGGGCAAAAAAATGTTAGATGTGCTCAAAGATTCAAAAGATGGGTCATTCTGCAAACCAATGAAGACTGGCAAGAAAGCCAAATTCCAATAGGTGAAAGAAGAAAATTTATTGTTGAAGGACAATCGAGTTCCTATCCGCAACACTAGGGGAAACTTCAGCCCCTATTGGATGGACTCCTATATCATCAATGAACAACAGCCATTCTACTAGATTCAGATGGCTTTGAGATCTCAAACTGATCAATATGGACAAGTTAAACTTTTACCCTTGAGAGGCTCGTTGGGCCGAAAACCTAGAAGGGCGACCCAGGCAAAAGTTAGAGTAAGAAAAAGAAAAGAAAAGAGAAAAAATGAAAAAAGAAGAAAAGAAAAGAAATGAAAAGAACGAAAAGAAATGAAAAGAAAAGAAAAACATAGCTCGCATGGTTGAAAACCCAGAAAGAGCAGCCTTGACAAAAGTTAGAGCACAAAATGAGAGTGTCAACACCCGAGTGAACCTCAACCCAGAACTACGTCAGGCCTGATTCCCATGTTTGGGATACGTAGGCAACTTCATCTTGAAGTTCGGCCCCGATCATTTTCAGCCTGCTTGGTTCATCCATGTTGATTGGTTTATCCTTGTTCAAACTCAGCTATCTTGTCCATGTGCAAATTGGCTCATCTTCATTCAAAATTGATTGTCCTACTCTGTTAGAAGATTCAGCTGCAAGACAAATCAAATTCAGATCTGAGATTGTGCATCTCCAGGGTAAATTCTATGTTGGTCGAGCAGTCGCCATTTGCAAAAACAGTTTTTGAGGATTTTTACTAAGGTTGACTAATTCTCTCAAAAATTATTCCATTTTTCTAAAACTGGACCATTTCTTGGACCCAAAAAGGGAATATTTTTAGTGCTCATAGCCTGACTTGCTTGATTTTAAATCAAAAAATCGAACAAACATGCTAATCAAACTCCCATGTTGGTCAAAATGATGAACTAGGGGTATAGTTTGAGTCAGGTCGTCTGTCTTTTCCCCATTATCAATCTGTTCACCAGAAAGGGCACAACTGAAGCTAACAAGAAAAGGGCTGAAAGCTCTCTCATCCTCCAAGCAGGGAGGTATAAAGCCAAGTGCGAAGCACGGATTGGAAATAGAGCTGGATATTCGGTTTCCTCATCTGGACAATCACATCCAAATTGGCATCTGACCCGGGATGGGGATGTAGAAAACACAATGTGTAAGGCCAATCAATTGTATATCTAGTCGGCGAGATATATTCATCTCGATCAAACCAAGCCAAGGGCATTGTCAACTGATGTCAGTTGTGGATCTGCTGCACATCCTGTCGTATCACAACCCCTTTGTGGGAAAGCTCACTGTTGTGAGCGAAAAAAAGAGAATCTAGTAGAATACTAGGGACAAGAGCCCACGACTTCCTGTTTATCCATCAACCACCCAGTGGAGGGATAACAAATAAGAGAGATTAAAGAATAGAGAGATGTGCGTTGAAAGAAAAAGGGCTTTTAGAGAAAAATCGATTGAGTGCCAAAGTGATGTGAGAATCACAAATGAGAAAGGGTGGGAAACAATACCTAGAGAAACAGGCTCCTCTTGAATCAAGAGGTCTCTCGCCTTTGTAACACATCTGAGTGGTGTGCGTGTGTTTTTGTTTGTTTCGATTCTTGTTTTGAATCGTTTTGAGTGTCAATAGATGTGTTTAGGTTGTTTTACTTTTGTTTTCCTTTGTTGATTCGTATTGCCTGTGGTCAGTCGTAGGCCCAATACCCAGTTAAGTACTCGTTTCTCAATTTCAAATTCAAAAATAAATCGTTTTGTGCTTGGAGTGCTTTGCCGTTCTCCACATATGTGCAAAATAGGATTTGTTCTTTCATAAAACTGCAGGGTTCAACCTAGGTCATATGAGAACAGTAGAACAAGGACCTAACTGAAGCTATAGGCTCCAGACTGGAAAGCAAAAGAAAAGAGGGAAAATGTGGGGCATCTGAGCTTGTTTCAACTTTAGAAAGTTCTGAGATTGCATTCCATTTGTACCTCCCCAGGTCTTGTCAATGCTCCGAGATATGAGTGTGCCTCTACCCAAGCTCAAGCTCAAGCTCAAGCCTGCTTCAAGCCAGAATGGCGATTAGAAGTGCTCTCCTTAAGTACCATTCCCAGCCGGAGGCATCTTGGCTGTGTTTGCAATGAGTTCCTAGGAGACCAACTGCAACGGTGGAAACTAGAGTTCGAATGACTGATGCCTAGAACACAAAGGTTTGGAATTTTCGAGATTAAAGACTGGTTTAAATACCCAGGGGTGTATCCTCGGCTTGAAATATGTATCGAAACCCCATAGGTTGAGGTAGTGGGTATGCGCCTCAATTCTGGATACTGAACCAACCTAGTCTGTCACTCCGTTGGAGAATAGGGAATGTTGTGAATATGATCAAGAAGAAAAGTGGCATCCAAAGTGTTCTACGTGAAGAACCCTTGTCAGCATTTCAGGACCTTTGTATTGTGAGTTGAAGGCAAGGGTTCGAAGAACACAAAGGGGAGATCCCCATCAAAGTAGAGCGGTTCGTCGTCACTCACTCCATGAGGTGCTTTTTTAAAGTGCCGCTTTGTTTGTTCATTACATTCCCTAAACATCATACATTTCTTGTAACATGTATCATATCATCACACTTGTTGCATTTATTTGTATCTTGTGCTATCTTGTATCGTTTATCTTTTTACGCTGAGCAGCGTTTTGGATCATTGTCCCCCGGGGCTTATCTCAGGATGCGTCGAGCGCGCTCCTGATTGGTTGTTTCTTGACTTCTTCTCACAATTTTAGCGTGGTTAGAATGTCTTATTCCTTACACGATTTCAGAGTGTTTGGAATTTATCTTAGGTAGTGTCGAGCACGCTCCTAATTGGTTGTTTTCGGACCTCTTCTCACGATTTCAGCGAGAGTGCTCCTTTCCTTACACGATTTCAGCGTGTTTGGAATTTATCTCAGGTTGCGTCGAGCGCGCTCCTGAGTAGTTGTTTTTGGACCTCTTCTCATGATTTCAGCGTGGTTAGAGTGCTTATTTCCTTACACGATTTCTGCGTGTTTGGAATTTATCTCAAGTTGCGTCGAGCGCGCCCCTGAGTAGTTGTTTTTGGACCTCTTCTCACGATTTCAGCATGGTTAGAGTGCTCATTTCCTTACACGATTTCAGCGTGTTTGGAATTTATCTCAGGTTGCGTCGAGCGTGCCCCTGAGTAGTTGTTTTTGGACCTCTTCTCACGATTTCAGCGTGGTTAGATTGCTCCTTTCCTTACACGATTTTAATGTGTTTGGAATTTATCTCAAGTAGCGTCGAGCACACTCCTGATTGATTGTTTTCGGACCTCTTCTCACGATTTTAGCGTGGTTAGAGTGTTCCTTTCCTCACACGATTTCAGTGTGTTTGGAATTTATCTCAGGATGCGTGGAACGCACTCCTGATTGGTTTGTTTTCAGATCTCTTCTCACGATTCTAGTGTGGTTTGAGTATTCCTTTCCTCACACGATTTCAGCTTGTTTGGAATTTGTTCTTCCTCCTCTCATAATTTAAACATGGTTGGAGTATGTCACCCTTTGCATCTACTGCACTATCTATTGCATCATATCCATTTTATCAATTGCATCCTTTCTATGTTAAGCTTAGTCTGACATGTGCTCATACATTTCCTTCATTGAAGTATGGTTCTGTGATAATGCGTACGTGCCTATTCCACTAAGAGAATTGTTGTCTGAGGGTTTCGGCACCTTTTCTATGTTAGACGTGCTTTGTTTTGTGTGCATGCCTTTTTTAGGTAAAATGTGGTTTGGCCGTGCGCCTCGTTCACCATATCCATTGCATCTATTGCATTGTACGTTGTCTTGTTGCATTCAGCATGTAGGATCACGATCTTTCCTCAACAGATCATTCCTTACTCATATCATGCCACCCAATTACTTGTATTCTTTCTACGAAACACATAGTTCTGCATGTGCATACGCTTATTCCACTAAGAGAATTGTGGTTTGAGGATTCCGGCACCTTTTCTATGTTAAACATAGTTTGATGTTACATCTCCATCCCTTTATGATATTTGTGTGGTTTTGCACTGCTTGTAGTTTGATTATCTCAATTACATTGCATATCATTTGCATTGTTTTGTTACATTGTATATCATTTACACTGTTTTGTTATATCATGTATCATTGTATCATTGTGCATTCTGCCCTCTGAACTACGTTGGTTTGATTCCTTGCAAAGGGATACGTAGGCAGCCTGCAGGCGTAACCATTTGTTTCTGCCTTTGTGTTTTGTTTATTTGTCCATGTCTTCGGCCTTGTCAAAAATGGGTCGTCTCTGGGCTTTGACATTCACTCACGTCATTTCATGACTCTGAGTTTTGTCAAAGAGAGGCAACTGTAGACACCCCATTTTTGACCGCCCTTAAGACTTGGGCGCTACTGATTGCTTACTCGATGGTGCAGGCTATGCTATGCAAAGGTTCAATTTCTTTGGCAATGAGAGCGTCAAATTCCAAACCTCACACACCATTTTTGGACTAAAACTATTTTGACCAAAGATTTTAAACCTTAAAATCCTCTCTTTCAAAACATTTTTGAAAAAAAGTTTCCACAATGTTTCGAGGCTAGCATTTTGTTAAATGTTGCGCTTTTCGGTAAACCGAGCAAGGACAAAGTGAAAATGAATGAAAGAGAGGTGAACTCATTGAAAAGTCTTTAAAAACATCTTGTTTAGAGGTTTGGGGTTGAAGAAAATTGGAGGAGAGGGAAGAAACCAAGTTAGGGAAGAAGTCGGGCATGAACTGTTGAGAGAGAGTCGAGCAGCCCTCGCTAACCCTGGCCTATCCATTTGTACACTTGGATTTCAGCTATGAGGCCACCACTGTTGGAAAGTGGACTTCCAGGGCTATATTTTGCACTTAAGAATCTCCTAAAGCCGAGGCCAGATGAGGGAGATATGGCTAGTTGAAGTTGGGCATCAATCCGATTGAGCTGGAAATGAGCAGTCTTCACTAAAAGAGGGATATCTCTTAGCAAACATGGAATTTTGATATGAGGCTGCCACCATTGGAAAGCTTACTTTCGGGGCTTCAATTTAGACACAAGAATGACCTCAAAAGGAGTCCAGATGAAGGAGTTATGCCCGTTTGAAGTCGAGCCTTGAAGTAGATTTTTAGTGGCCGGCCAGCCACCACAAGTGGACGACCGGCAAGACAAGTGGCTGGCCAGCCACTTGAAGTAGCCAACCGGCCACTAATGTCCCAAACTCAGATATTTTGCAAATCTTTTCCATCCAGCTGTTCTACACAAGCTCCAGCTGTCCTGTAATCAGATATTTCGACCAAAGCTCTTGTTTTTACTACATATAGAGGCCATATCTCTTGTTTTAAAAGGTTAACAATTTTGGGAGCCTCTCTCTCTAAAAAATCCTCTCTCTCTAGAAAATTTGTGAGCAAAATCCTCCATTTCTCTCTCTTTCCCTTTTGTGCATAGAAGTAGATATAAACAACTAGTTTGCCAAGACATCCTTAACCAAAATTGCTTGTCTTTGGGCTGAGATTCCGTGGGACTTTGTTTGAGCTCCAAAAGGTGGTTTTAGCTTGATTTGGTGCATCATTTGTTCCTAGAGTGCTCTTTGCTTCAAAGGTATAATACTTACCTTCTTTAAGCTAGCCTTGAACACTTGTTTTGCCATCTTTTCAAACTATTTTTGAGCTGGTTTTCAACTACAAAAACCTCTATTTTTCAGTTCTACAAATGGTGGTTTGAGCCCATTTTGTGTTAGGGGGTTGTCTCTCCCTTTTGTTCCTTAGCTTGTATAGTTTTTTGTGCTATCTTTCAAAGCCTTTTGAAGCAACTTTTTTTGGCCTTTTAACCACTGAATTCGAGGGAAATTTTAGTGACAAAAACTTGGTCTTGAGGTCCAAAATAGGAGAGGGTGCCTCCCTTCATTATCTCTCTATTCCATGCCTTGTTAGCATTACAAAGTAGCATGTTTTTGTGGCTTGTGTTAGCTTAGTTCAAGCATGTTTTAGGCTCTATTTCAACATGTTTTAACTCTGTTCTTGGCTGGTTTGGCCACTTGTTGCTTGCATCTTACACTTGTAGTGTAATCTTGCTTACTAGCTTAGCATGCCTAATGAGTTAGTCTATTATTCTAGCTTGTGTTTGCTTGACACCAACACATTTTAGCTACTGATTTGGCCTACTTTAGCTCTGTTTTGGGCTGCTTTGATCATATGGCTCATGCTTTGTATAACTATTGTGCAAATGCCTTCACTAGCTTTGTGATTTAAGGCTTCCAACATGCTTTGCTTGGGTTGTTTGCATGCCATAGCATCATTTAGCATGTAATTTTAGTGCATATATCACTGTCACACTCTCACATATATCATTCTTTCATTGCTTCTAAGATTTGTGTTTTGTGTCTTGCTTGCGAGCCAACATGTGTGCATGATTTTATTGCCATCTATGCTTCAATTCCAGCATGTTTTAGCTACTGATTTGGCATGATTAAGCTTTGTTTTGAGTTGGTTTGATCACATGAGCTTTGTTTTGTATGCTTGTAGTGCAATTGTGTTAAATTGCCTAGCATGTGCTATTGTTTTGGCCTCTTAATATAGCTATTCTTAGCTTATTTCAAGCATGTTTTAGAACTCTATTTAGGGTGTTTTAGGATTGTTTTGGACTGTTGGTCCCTTTTGAGCTTTGTATTGCATGCTCAGAGTGTTATGCTCTTCACTAGTTTAATGCCTTTGGCTTTGGAACATGTTGCGCATGAATTGCTTGCATGATTTAGTGTCTTTAGCATGCCATATCAACACTGAAAGTCTACAATCTCCCTTTGTTCTTCACTTTTGAATTTGCTTTTGAAAGTGGTCTTGAGCCCCTTGTCGGCTTGAGCATGAAATTGAGGCATTCATGCCTAATGGTTTTAATCCTCCCTTGAGGGTTTCTACTAACCAATAGCATGAAACTTCTTTCATGCTCAAGGCACTTGTGGCTTAGGCCATCTTTCCAAATAGAGGACTTTCACATTTGGTAAATCAAGTAAAGAATGGTTTGGTAATGTAAAATGAGTAAACAAGAAATGGACCAAGTAAAACATGTATAAGATAAGAATTCATGTTGCATTGCATGTGTTTGGATTGGATGTTAATCTAAACACAAGAAATGCGAGACGTTTCATACTTAAAGTGATGAAACGTGTTGCGTTTCTTGGTCGCTACACAATAGGGGAAAGGCACTTCGAGTCTTGTTTGTGCATTCAATAAGCTTGCACAAGCCTGGTCCTTGATCCATCAAGCATTGAAATGCTTGGTTAGTGGCTTGAGAGCCAAGTGCCACACTCCTTTGAGCTTGAGACGTGATGAGGAGAGTGGCAGTGCATACATTTTCTTGCAAATACATTGTTGTGCCTCTGTTGTTCTCTGTTGCAGCAAAACCAGAAGTCTGGAAAAGCAAGTGGCTAACCGGCCACTTGAGGTAGCCGACCGGCCACTTGAGGTAGCCGACCGACCACTTTCACTAGCCGACCGGCCACTTGAGGTGGCCGGTAGCCACTTTTTGTGGCCAACCGGCCACCAGTCCATTTTTGTGCCAAAATGTTCCTGTTTTGAGGCAGAGGCAGTCTGGATGTTGGTTCTATGTTCTGCAATCAAGGCAAGTGCAAACAGAGGCAATTGACAGCAAAACAATGGA
The DNA here is from genome assembly GCF_055761805.1 of Camellia sinensis. NCBI lineage: Eukaryota > Viridiplantae > Streptophyta > Magnoliopsida > Ericales > Theaceae > Camellia > Camellia sinensis. The sequence goes on from NC_138966.1 coordinate 120,219,965, forward strand.
TTTCCGGGAGGACGCCAACCGAGCATGCATGTCTCCCTCGCCCACGAGGCCATTTCACTGCTTATGATTAGTTTGTGTAATATTCTAATTAGATTAGCATAGCTATTCGTTTTAATTTGGTTTGTAATAATTAATTAGCTAAGTTAGTTAATTAGGTGGTTTGTAATAATTAGCTTAGCTTAGAGTAGCTTAGCTCTTATTTATTCGGACCCTCCTTCGAGAGGGCATATTGTTGTAATAAGTGTGCGTGCGTGCGTGTGTGCATGTCTTCCAACCCCACGTCTTTCTCCCTTTTACTTAGCGCTTTCAATGGTTAGTTTAGGGCACGTTTTGATTAGCATACCTTATGCTTGCATGTTTGCATCATTCATTTGTCTTGTATGTATCGGGCTCGGCGCATCATTCAAACTGCATTGTATTTCAATATACCTCTTTGAATACGTGTATCAATTGTCGCATTCATATTCCATTTTAGATAGCCGAGCCTTTTATTTGCATTATTACAGGTGTTGCATTAGGCATTTTGTATAGTTAGGATCATGCATTGTTTCTAACTAGCTTCTGTTTTGGCCTGGAGTACACTGTAAGTGTTACGCTTTAGCATACTTGCATGAGTGTGAGTGCTGCCATGATAAACATGCTTGCAATGAGGCTATTTGCTTAAGTGATTAACTGCATGAATGCCTGTGGGTGAAGGCTTGATTGCCTGAATTGGAACAACTTGATGATTGTGAGTTTTAAGCCCACTTTGCGAAGTGGAAAAATCATGTATTCAAGCCCACTTGAGGGTGACAAATCCACACTTCAGCCTACTTGCAAGTAGCACTTTCATACCATTTTTGAAAACAAACATGAATTGTTTCGTTCAAATTCATGCGATATAGTCTATACTTGTATGCTATGCGCATCACATAGTAAAGTTAGCTAATAATCAGAATAAGAACACATGTGTTTATAAAACAACATATCATGCTTAGTAGAGGCCGACCCTTTGATCGGGCGAGCAGGGGGTGCTCATTTCAGGACCTTCCCCTCTCGTACCCAAGTTCCCGAGCCAAGGTAACTTTGGTGATGACGGACATGTGGCTTTTGGCACGAGTCAAGGTTTCCTAAATTTCTAAAAAATAAAATATTTAGGTGGCGACTCTGTAATCTGGCAAAGTAGTCCAAGTTTGGCGCTTTTTATTCAAAATTGATTTTTCAAAACGATTTACCAGATTTGGACTCCTTGGTGTTTATTAGTCTCACATTGCACTTTGTGAGATTAGATTTAGAACCGTGACAGGAGTTCGAATAATAGTAAGACCAAATTCGTGCCTCTCCGAAAGGGGGCCGCACGAAGAAAGTCGGGTCTACAGAGTGGAAAGTGTCACTCGAGCGTGGAAATCGAGCTCCCAGAAGTTTTACAAAATCTTACAGATCGCTTGAGCGACCAAAGTGGTGCTTGAGCGAGGACCCTTTTTACTTAGTCTTCTGGTCGAGCGATCGTCGAGCAGGAAATTCACACAATCAGTACTTTTACAGACAGCTCAAGCGATGGAAGTTACGCTCAAGCGACCACCCTTACTTTTGAATCCACGCTCGAGTAAAGGAAGTTGTGCTTGAGCAGAGGGCCCTGTTTAAGAAATTTTGAAAAGACGTTTTAGTTTTTTTTTTCGTTCTTTTTTACTTCTAAGAACTCTTAGGCATGCATTGAGTACACTAAATGAATCAAAGAGCCTAGAAGAAGCCTAAGAACATTAAGTAAATTGAAGAACATAATGAATTGTATTATGACCCTATGTGTTATGAATTATGTAGGGTCAAACGCATGGATGAATCAAGCACAGGAACATTATGAGTAATATCTTAACATAGATATTTTTATGTATGCATTGTTTTCTAAATGTTACCTACAGGCTAAATTTCTGATTCTATGAATTTGTACTATAAATGAGTATTCTATTTGCTTGATTTGTAGTAAAGCATGTGAAGTGATTGATATATGAGTATGAAATGGGCCTAAGGCCGTTTGGCATGTTTGACGAGGACACATATTGGGCCTAAGGCCATTTTGGATATTAGACAAGGACACGGATTGGGCCTAAGGCCCTTTGGAATGATTAACAGGATAGACTAAAGTCATCTTATATACAAATTGGACCAAAGTTCATTTTGAATAAGAGTATGGATGTGATCACGATCATTTGTGCATAATTATAAATATAAGAATGGTGGACCCAAGGTCATTTAGTAATATGATATGGAGGACCGGTGGTCCTTGGTACATGGATCCATTAGACCTAATGTTGGTCTATGAATGAGTATTGGACCCGAGGTTGTTTTGTTTTATATTGAGTTGGACTCGAGGTCGTTGTGTATATGGCTATAATGTATTGGACCCGAGGTTGTTTTGTTTTGTTGTGATCTACAAGTCTGTATGTGAATGGGGATAGTAGTTCAAATGTTTAATTTTTAAGTATGACTTATTGTGAATGAAATTCATTCATTAACGTCTTTATTCTGTTATTATTCACTGGGTATTAGCTCACTTTGTATTTATATGTATGTAGGTGAGAAGTGGGACGTCCAACCCCAGCTCAAGTGAGCGTTGAGAAACCAAGTTTTGTGAGGTGAACCAAGGTCGCCTCATGCAGAGGCTTTACTTTTGTTTTTGTTCTCTTGGTCAGGTATGACCAACATTGTGTATAACCTTGGAACTTTGGTGTTGAAACTGTAAAATGATCCTGGATATACGTAGCACATACATAACGTAAATATTGCATGGTGTGAGTTATTTCATGTATATGAGAAAGTTTTTGATTAAACCATGTATGCACGGCTTGTTGGACAATTGTTGTACGTGTTGTTTTCCAAGTTTGGCCCCCTTTTATTAAATATGGTTTGATTTCTGACTGAGGTCGTAGGTAATCTCATGATTGCTGGCCGGTTATGACTCTAATCCATAGGGGCGGGTTTGGGTCATGAAAGAGTGGTATCAAAGGACTACTAATAACTCACACACTTGTCCAAATGAGCGATAGAGTGTCTAGAAAAGACATAAGTTGCATTCATATGATAAATACATGTGTGAAATGCATTGAGGGATTGCTAAGCGACTTGAAGAATGCAACTATATTATAATATATATGACTATTGCCTAATTGCATGAATGTACTCTTTTGTTCTTTTGTATACGAATATTGTGCATAGCTTCTATGTGAAATATAATGCAAATCTGATTAGATAATGGTGAGAACAAGAGCCGATGAACTAGAAGAGTTCTCCACTAACCGGCTAGACCGAATGAAGAGAATGATACAAGACATTATAGAAACACTAAGGCAACAACAGTAATGGCAACAACAGTGGCAACACTCGCAACGCCCGCCTCTGGTGCAACCCATACCGGATTTACAAAATGATGATCGAACAATAGCCTTGACTAAAGAGTTTAAGAAAATGAAGCCACCACTGTTCCACAAGGGTGTACACCCATTGAAGGCTAAAGCTTGGATCCTAGGCATTGAGAAACTATTTGAAGTGTTCCCATGTTTGGAGACACAGAAAGTACAGTTGGCCACTTTTACATTGGAAGACGAAGCGAAGAGGTGGTGGATGTTGGTCCATGATGATAATAAAGGCATTGACTGCGCAAAATTTCTTGCACTCTTTTATGAGAAATACTTTCCTCAGTGTGTCCACGATAGAAAGGTGTCAGAATTTGAAGGGTTAAAGCAAGACAATATGACCGTGGCTGAGTATGAAGCCAAGTTCACCGGATTGGCTAGATTTGCCCCGCATATGGTTGACACCGACTACAAAAAGGCGAGGAAGTTTGAAAATGGTCTTCGCAATGACATTTTAGAGAGGGTAAATGTGTTAAAATTGCCCACATATGTTGATATATTAGATCGAACCTTAATGTCAGAGACTAACATGGCCAACCGAGGCAAGGCTCTAGCCGACTGAAAGGGTAAAAGGCAAAGCTTTTTCTCAGGAAAGAAGCCATCAAAGAAACAAAACACGAGGTCTTCAAGCACTTCGGGCTCCATCAAAAATACGGCACCAACATGTACTCAATGTGGTAAGAAGCACCGTGGAGTTTGTTACTATATTTCTGGGGCATGCTATATATGTGAGGAAATGGGGCATATGGAAAGAGATTGCACCCAAACTGAACAACAAAAAGATGGGAGACTAGCTGTTAGTTCGACCGGATCTATCCCAAAACCGGGTAATACTACGAGACCTGCTACCACTAGAGACATAATGAGACAGGGGAGAGTCTTTGCACTTGTCCCAGGTGACACACGAAATATTGATGCCGTTGTCTGAGGTACTATCTCTATATGCAATCAAGATGCTTTTGTGTTAATTGATTCTGGCTCAACACATTCCTTTGCGTCTACTATATTTGCATCTAGATTGACTAGACGCTTAGAATCATTGCCATATTTACTATATGTATCGGCTCCATCTGGGGAATCTGTATTATGTACATCTGTTTATCGTGTTTGTGATATGCGAATTGGCAATACTATCTTATATGTGGATTTGTTACCTTTGGACATTTGACACTTTCATATAATTCTAGGTATGGATTGGCTATCGAAATGTTGTGCCATTATCAATTGTGTGACAAAACGGGTTGTGTTTAAATCACCATGGCATGTTAAATTTGAATTTGTGGGTAATGGGGTAGCGCCTCCACCCTATTTGCTATCTGCAATGAAAGCATGTAAATTGATCAGGAAAAGGTGTCAGGGTTACTTGTGTTGTGTGTCGTCCGAACAGTTTATGAATGTTGAATTGAATAATATTTCTGTTGTTTGAGAATTTCCGGATATATTTCTTGATGAACTGCCAAGTGGACTAGTAGACAGGGAAATAGGGTTTACTATTGATGTTGTTCTAGGCACCCAGCCTACCTAAAAAACTCCCTACAAAATGTCCACTACTGAAATGAAAGAACTAAAAGAATAGTTGCAGAACTTATTAGACAAAGGGTTTATCCGACCAAGTACTTCACCATGGGGCACTCCCGTGTTATTTGTAAAGAAGAAAGACGGAACCTTATGTTTGTGCATTGACTACCAGGAACTAAACAAGGTAACGGTCAAAAGTAAATATCCATTACCCTGAATTGACGATTTATTTGATCAATTACAGGGTTCACAAGTCTTTTCAAAGATTGATTTGAGATTTGACTACCACCAGTTGAAGGTAAAGACATAAGGTTTGTCCAGAATTTCTCAAAAATAACTATACCTCGTACCCAACTGACACACAAGGGACAACCATTTGAATAGAATGACGAAAGAGAATCTGTTTTTCATGAACTGAAAACGAGACTAACCACTGCACCAGTGTTGACATTGTCTATAGGTACGAAAAACTTTGTGATTTTTAGTGATGCGTCTTATAAGGGTCTGGGGTGTGTGTTAATGCAGGATGAATGGGTAATTACTTATGCTTTTCAACAATTGAGACCACATGAGAAGAACTACCCAACACATGACCTAGAATTAGTCATAGTAATATTTGCCTTAAAAATTTGGCGGTGTTACTTGTATGGGGCAAAGTGCGAAGTTTATACAGATCACAAAAGTTTGAAGTATTTCTTTACTCAGAAAGAGTTGAATATGCGGCAAAGAACATGGCTGGAACTGATAAAAGGTTATGATTTTCAAATTCAGTATCACTCCAGGAAAGCCAATACAATTGCTGATGCCTTGAGTATAAAATCGATGGGGAGTTTGGCTTGCTTACTTATTGAATAAAAAGAGATCTTGCAAGATTTTGAGAAATCCGGGATTGAAGTGGTATTACGTGAACAAAGCAGATTGATAGCAGCCATTTTAGCCAAACCAATAATCATTGATGAGATCAAACAGAAACAAAAAGAGGATGAAGTCCTCAAAAAGATAGTTGATGAATTTGAAACGAATCCGAAATCGGGATACAGTGTTGCAAATGAAGTGTTGAAATTCCAAAACAGATTGTGTGTTCTGAATATTCTCGAGTTAAAGAAGAGAATTCTTGACTAAACTCATAAATCAATGTTTGCTATGCATCTGGGGAACAAAAAGATGTATCAGGACCTAAAGTAGAGTTATTGGTGGCCAAATATGAAATGCGAGATTGCAGAATATGTGTCTAAATGTCTTCAATGCCAGCAAGTTAAGGTTGAACACCAGAAACCAGCAGGCCTACTCCAACCTCTACCTATTCCGGAATGGAAGTGAGAACATATAACCATGGATTTTGTTGTTGGCCTACCTCAGTGTAGACACCCCATTTTTGACCGTCCTCAAGACCTGGACGTCACCGTTTGAACACTCGGTGATTATCCATGTTTGTGTTTGTTTGGAGTTCCCGGAGGTCTCGGCCCGCGCGCCCTGCCTCAGAATCTCCGAACTCAACCGTTTAGTGTCTGGTTTTGCACCAAACACTTGCATCTTGCCTCTGAGAGGCAGGGAATGCCATGTAAGGCATCCCCACACACCACCGGCAGTGGCTGGAGGCCACCGGCTGGTCTTTCTCTTCCATCGGCACTTTTGTTTGCCGGTCGGCATACTTTATTGCCGGTCGGCATAATTTGTTGCCGGTCGGCACTGTTTTTTGCCGAAATAGCTTTTTTGGGCAGCCGATCACTGTTCATCCACTTTATGGAGATATTTTGTGCCAGCTGTGATAGCTGGCACCAACTCTCCCCCCCTCCATACACGTGTATGGAGGGATTTCCCTCTAGCCAAGCTTGTTGAATAAGCTTTGCAAGAGGGATCCTTATAAAAGAGGGACTTTCCTCTTGGTTCTAGGTTAGAAAAACAGAAGCAAAAACCAGCCTTTAGAGATATAGATACATATTATCTCTATACCTCTCTCCCTCTCCCTTCTTGTGTGTGTTTCTTGACCCAAAAGGTGTGTTTTACCTTACTTTTGCACCATTACACACACCATTACACCTTACTCCGAGATTGGGGGACTTGGAGGAGTTGTTTCTTGAGTTTTGGACTGGTTTTGATCAAAAGAAGGAGGCTAGACCATTTGTTCTTCAAGGGTTCTTCAAGGGTGAGCATCTTCCCTTTTATTCCCCAAACTTGCATTGGTTTTCTACCTATTTTGTTTACTGTTTTAGCTCTTGTGTATAACATAAAAAAGGCTCAAATTTTCCTGCTCTAGCACTTTCATTAAGATCATTTTGTGGTTTGAGTGCAAACTCACCCTCATAGGCCTTGTTTGGTCCATTTTGGTGCCTTTTTGATAAGGTTTTGTTCACTTCAGCATTTTGGTCTCTTGACCACTGAAAATCAGTGTATTCTAGTGTTAAAAAAGGATGGTTTGAAGTCTTGCATAGGGGAGGGACACCCCTCTCCCTTCATGGTTTGTTTCCTTGCTTTTTGGGCTCAAAAGGGTAGCATGTGTGCTTGATGTCTCTTGGCTTCATTTCAGCATTTTTTTAGGCATCTTAGGTCATATATAACCTCTGTTTTTGGTCGGATTTGGGCCTCTTTATATGCTTGTAATACTTGCTTTGTATCACTCCATCTTGCTTAGAAATACATCTCATGGTTAGGCCATGATCCTTGTGTAAGTTGGCTTAGTTCCATGAAGTTTCTAGTGTTGTTTTTCCATGCTTAAGGTTTGTTGGTTATCCATTTAGTTATACTTGACATGTGTGTTAAGGTTGCTTTGTATTTTGGCTTAAAAGTTTTGAGCATGATGGCCTTTAGCATGTATGTTTGTGATCACCCTCATGATTTAATATCATCTAAGGACCTTTTTTTTGTCCAAGAATCATACTTGTATGTGTGCATGCATAGCCTCTTTCATGCCTTGAGGATGTGTCCTCTTATGCCTAAGAATGAGCCTTTAGTGCATATGCTTCATGGGAGATATTTTAGCTGCCATATTAGGAGTTTTGGGGTCCTATTTTGCATGCACAAATTCTGTTTTTGCTTTGCTTTAATCATGCCATGAGTGGCCATATTAATGAGGGTGAAATGTCTCCTTTTGTGCCTTAACTTTGGAACCATAAGTTTGCTTGTTAACATGAGTTGATTGTTTATCACTTTGAGCACTTTTGGCCACTGTTTTGAGAAGGGTGAGGGCCTGCCCCTTTGCCACTTTAAGCCCTCTTGCATGCTTGCTCCATGTTTGTTGCATTGTTGTTCCATCAAGCTTTGTAGCACATCAATCCCATGGTCAATTTGGTCCATGTTTGCATCATGTTTGTATCTTGTATGCTTGGTATTATACATTTGTCATGTTGGGTGCATAATGCTTGTTGTGCTTTACATCTTGGTGGCATGATACATTTGAGGCTTGTGAGCATTACATGCATTGCATTTACTTGGTTTGGGGTGTCAAACCAAGTGTGGGAATCAAGGACCATTCATACTTCAAGTGATGCAATGTGCCTCGATTCCCGGTCATCGGGACCTTTGACCCCAACTTGATAAGGCCTCGGTTTTCATGTCGTTTGTTGCATACATCCTTACATCAAGTGGCAAATTTGATCTTTCGAGTCATCATGCACCATTGATGGTTCAAAGGTCGAAGGTCATGCTTCTTTGAGTTCAAAATATGATAAGAAGTAGGGCCATGCTTACATGTGTCCAAGAACTCCATACCATGCACTGTCTGTTCTCTGTTTGCTGTCAAATTGTCTTCTGCAGGAAGTTTCTGCCGACCGGCAGAATTTAGTGCCGACCGGCACTATATGGAGTGCCGATGAATCCTTTAAAGTGCCGATGGTAATTGTGAAGTGCCGGTGGCAATTCTGTCTGGCCGGCGGTGCTCTGCAGGATGCAAGGAGCTTGCTCCAGTACTTTGGCAATTTTCAGAAAGACAAGGCAGTACAAACAGAGACGATAGGAGCACAGTACGGGTTTTCCGGGCGAGGCCAATTCCGAGCATGCGTTGCATCTGGCGCGTTTCCCGAGGCGTTTACTGCTTTTCTTAGTCTATTTTAATTTGTTAATTAAATTAGGCAATTTGTAACATTTAATTAGCTTGCGTAGTTAATTAATTTGTATTATTATTTTGGTCCCTCCGAGTGAGGGCATATTTGTAATAAGTGTGCGTGCGTGTGGTGTATGTCTTCCAACCCCCACTTCTTTCTCCCTTTTATTTACCTGCTTATGATGGTAGATTAGGGCACATTTATTTTAGCATACCTTATGCTATGCATGCGTGCATCCATACATTTGTACTGCATGCATTAGGCTCGGTACATCACGCTAACTGCATTCGTACTTCAATTCAAAAATTGACTATGTGATAGTTGATCGCATTTCATATGCCATGCTTAGGTTAGCCGAGCCTTCCTAGATTGCATTTTTGCATGTGATGCATTAGCCATTTTTTAACATGAACTAGGATCATGCATATGATTACTGACTAGTTTCTGTTTTGGCTCGGAGTACTAGGTAAGCTTTTATGCTTTAGCATATCGCATGCGTGTGAGTGTTGCCATGACAGTATGATTACCATGAGGCTAGCTGCTTATGTGATATAACTGCTTGAATGCCTGTGGATGGAGGTTGAATTACCTAAATTGGAATAATGCATTAAAACTGTGAGTTTTAAGCCCACTAGATAGTGGCAAAATCATCTTTTCTAAAAGCCCACTTGAGGGTGGCAAAATCTGCATTTTAGCCTACTTGCGAGTAGCAAACCATTTTCAAAAACAAACATGAAATGTTTTGTTCCAATTTGGGCGATTTGGTCTATACTTGTTTGCTGCGCGCATAACATAGTAATTCTAGGCTAATAATCGGGATAAGAACACGTAAAGTTTTCAAAAACGGATATCACGGTTAGTAGAGGCCGGTCTTCGGACCGGGCGAAAGGGGGTGCTCATAGCTTACCTTCCCCGATCGTACCCAAGCTCCCGAGCCGAGACAACTCCGGTGATGACGGACATGTGGCCTTCGGCACCGAGTCAGGGTTTCCTAAATTCTCCCATAAAAAATATTTAGGTGGCGACTCTGTATCTGGCAAAGCAGTCCATGTTTGGCACTACTTTTTCAAAAATCTGTTTCTCAAAACGATTTGCCAGATTTGGACTCTTTGGTTCAGATTAAGAACCGTGACACAAATCGAGTCCGAACTGTAGCATGAGGCCCACGCGGGCGCGTTGTTACACTCAGACACCTAGAGGTATGGATTCCATTTGGGTTATAGTTGATAGACTAACTAAGTCTGCACACTTTCTGCTTATAAAATCGACGTATGATGCATATCGATTATCTACTATTTATGTTGATGAGATTTTTTTTACATGGAGTTCCAATGTCTATTGTGTCGGATAGAGATCCGAAATTTGTATCTAGATTTTGGAAGAGTCTTTAAGCAGCAATGGAAACAGAGTTGAGGCTTAGTATAGTATTCCATCCACAAACTGATGGACAATCGAAACAGACTATACAGACTCTAGAAGATATGCTTTAAATGTGTGCTTTGGAATTTCAAGGGAGTTGGGAAACTTACCTACCATTGGCCGAATTTGCATATAATAACAGTTTCCACTCCAGCATTGGCATAGCACCATATGCAGCTTTGTATGGCCAAAAATGTAGATCTCCAATATGCTGGACTGAAGTTGGGGATAGAGTCTTGCTTGGGCCTGAGCTTGTGTAGACAACTACTGATAAAATCAAAGTTATTCAACAAATGCTTAAGACAGCTCACTGCCGGCAAAAGAGTTATATGGATGTTAAGAGAAGGCCTCTTGAATATGAGGTTGGTGATCATGTGTTCATTCGTGTAAATCCAATGAAAGGCCAATTAAGGTTCGGCAAGAAGGATAAACTATCACCTCGTTGCATTGGGCTGTTACAAATCTTGGAAAGGCTTGGTCCAGTTGCCTATAGAGTTGCCTTACCGCCGGGAATGGAACAAATGCACAATGTGTTTCATGTGTCAATTTTGAGGGGCTATCTCTGAGATTTGTTCCACGTGATTGACTATCACTGAATAGCACTTGATGAAAATATGGAGTACAGGGAATGGCTAGAACGGATTATCGACCGACAAGTAAAGCTGCTGAGGAACAAATCCATTCCAATGGTGAAAGTAGAATGGAAAGAACATTATGGTAAGGATGCCACGTGGGAAAAAAAAGAAGAAATGCGACAACATTACCCACATTTGTTTTCAACGGAAGGTAACATAAGTTTGGGGGACCAAACTTCCTAATGAGGGGAAAAATGTGCCAACCCTATTCTGTGTTATGTTAATTAATCTTAATTATGATTGTAATTATGAGCTTGATATGATTTTGAGTACTAATTATATGATTATGGGTGTTTGTGAATTTATATCTGTTCACCGTAGGAAAATCTGTCTGATTTTCTGTTATAAAAATTAAATTGAAGGCCGTAGAGGCAACAAAAACCAAAATTGGCCGTATTATTGCGATTAGCATAATTTTTGGAGCCTATGGTGGAATTTAATTGAAAACTAATTTAGATCAAAATAATTAGATTAAATTGATTAAGCTAAGTACAATTGATTAACTCTAAGCAAATATGATTAGTCAAACTAATCACCAATATATTTATATATATATATAAATTGCAGGTGCCTAGGCTCATAATGTTGAGCTCTTAACCTTGCAAAATTTGAGAAAGGCCTATATAGAGAGAGAAAGTGTGACTGTGAGGGACAATAGGCTCAAATTTGAGGACTTGAGCTCAAAGCTTGGAGAATTGAAGAACTAGGCTCAAGAACTAACTAGGTTTGGAAGAGTTAAGGACTCTAGGTGAGTAATTGAACCCAAATTTATGAGTTTAAGTTCATAACTATGTGAATTCAAGAAGTATATGTTGATAAATATGAGACTTGAGCTAAATGTGTTGAATTTAAGAACAACTTGGGCATGCATGCATGAATTTATTGTGATTTCTCATCATGTTGAATTGAGAATTCTTTCACTCGAGCGACCGTTGAGCGGGAAATTCACGCAACTAGTACTTTTATAGACCACTCGAGCGATGGAAGTTCTGCTCGAGCGACCACCCTTACTTTTGAATCCCTACTCGAGCAAAAGAAGCTGCACTTGAGCAGAGGGCCCGTTTCAGAAATTTTGAAAAGATGTTTTAGTTTCGTTTTTTTGTTTTTTTTCACTTCTAAGCACTCTTAGGCATGCATTGAGTACACTAAATGAATCAAAGAGCATGGAAGAAGCCTAAGAACATTAAGTAAATTGAAGAACGAAATGAATTGTATTATGACCTAATGTGTTATGAATTATGTAGGGTCAAGCGCAAGGACGAATCGAGGACCGGAACACTGTGAGTAATATCTTAACAAAGATATTTTTATGTATGCATTGTTTTCTAAATGTTACCTATGTGCTAAATTTTTGACTCTATGAATTTGTACTATGAATGAGTATTCTATTTGCATGATTCGTAATAAAGCATGTGAAGTGATTGGTATATGAGTATGAAATGGGCCTAAGGCCATTTGGTATGTTTGACGAGGACACAGATTGGGCCTAAGGCCGTTTGGGATACTAGACGGGGACGCGGATTGGGCTTAAGCCCCTTTGGAATGCTTAACAAGATAGATTAAAAGTCATCTTATATACAAATTGGACCAAAGGTTGTTTTGAATAAGAGTATGGATGTGATCATGATCATATGCCCATAATTATGAATATAAGAATGGTGGACCCAAGGTCATTTAGTGACATGATATGGAGGACCGGTGGTCCTTGGTACATGGATCCATTAGACCTAAAGTTGGTCTATGAATGAGTATTAGACCCGAGGTCGTTTTGTATAGATGAACCTAAGGTCGTTTTGTTTTATATTGAGTTGGACCCGAGGTCGTTGTGTCTATGGCTATGATGTATTGGACCCAAGGTCATTTTGCTTTGTTGTGATCTATAAGTCTGTATGTGAATGGGGATAGTAGTTCAAATGTTTAATTCTTAAATATGACTCATTGTAAACGAAACTCATTCATTAACCTCTTTATTCGGGTATTATTCATTGGGCGTTAGCTCACTTTGTATTTATATGTATTGTCATAACCCGAACCCGCCCATATGGGTTTAGCCTCGTAACCGGTCAGTAATCCTTGGATTACCAAAGGCCTCTGAATAGAATAACATATAATAGGGGCTGCGAAAGCAAATATACAAAATTTATATAGTCCATAGAGCTGTGCAGACATACATGGGACATAAATTTTCAAAACAAACTTATATATATACAGATGTGACGTCAAAAATATGTTAGTCTTACGTCACCCAATTACACAGATGGAGTCGAAGGGAACTTAGCCCAATTGCAAATATACAGAACAAACTCAACTAAAGCCTTGACATCATCCTCTCAAAATGAACCTCCTCGAGAGGCACGGTAGTTAGCTGACAAAATAGAATCTTAGGCCATCAACTCTGGGCCTATTAACGTGCCTCCTTACCTACATACATAATATAAATGGTGAGCTGGAGCCCAGTGAATAATAATAGAGTAAAGGGGTTTTAGTAAAAGTTGTTCATAATAGTTACAGAAAACAGAATTCAATAGTTATCAGAAATGGATTCATAAACATGTTCAGAAATTATAATACATAACATATACAAATTCAGAGTCAAATTCAAAATTGGAACTTGCAGTTAATCATACGTGGTACATTCATTAGCACTAGCAGAAACAGTTGACCCGTAAGGGATGGCCATAAAGGCATACAGTTGACTCACGTGCACGAAGACGGTATAGTTGGCTCATGAGACGTACAATTGACCCATAAATGAGACGTATACATGGGGATCCATAACAGTTGGCTCATGAGACGTCCAGTTGGCCCATAATTGGGACATAACAAAACAGATAACAGATGTTATTTGAAGCTAATGATGCCACGAGTACATTTCAGAAACATTGAACAACCATTCATTCATATAGAAAATAATATTTCAGAAAATAGATCACCTTATATCATTCAGAAAATATTTATAAACATAGCTTTACAAAGTTATTACTCATAGACAACCGGTGACATGCAAAATGTGAGAGTTTGCTCGAGCGCAACTTTCTTTGCTCGAACGGTCTGCAAACTTTGAAAAAGTACTGGTCGCTTGATTTTCACGCTCGACGGACACTCGATCCTCGCTCGAGAGTAAGTCTCAAACCTTTGCTCAAGCATGACTTTAATTGCTCGAGCGATCCGCAAAAACACATGAACTTCTAGGAGCATGCATTTCATGCTCGAGCGGACTTCTGGTTGCTTGAGCGGAAGTACAAAAATAAAGGTGGTCACTCGAGTGTACAATACTTCGCTCGAGCGGAGGATGCAAATTCTGGAATTTTCAAAATTGTTTCCAAGGTCCAAAACTCAACCTTAAAGCAACAAAACTCAGTTTTTCTTGGCTAAAACTTGAGAAAACACTTACAAACTCATAAAACATCATGAATTAAGGATCATTTCAAGAAATCACGGCCCAATAGCTTGCCAATTGTGCAAAAATTCAACTTAAAATTTATGAATTGTTCCATGAACATGACATGCATGAATTTCTTTGAACTTAAGTTTCTCAAAACATGATCAAATGCTACAAAACAACATGGAACTTGATGATTCCCCAAAATTAAGGTGAATTCAAGACATGCATGAGGAAATTTTTGAAAATTAAACTCAAAATATGAGAAAATATACATACATGCATGGTATGGCTCAATACTCTTCATTTCTAACTCAATTCTTGCATTAATCAACATAATTCTCTTGTGTTCATGCATTATAGCCTAGATTTCAAGGCTTAAGGATAAAATTATTTCCTAGAGGCTTGAGTTCACAAGTGTTGAAGTTGTAACTCTCAAATTCTCTTCAATCTCTTAACAATTTCTTGCAAGCTTCCCCTTTCTTACTTGATCCTAAACCCTTTCTTACTCACTAACTTCTCTCTCACGTTTATGTGTCATAGGAGCATGAGTTGATGATATAAAAATGACCTAATGGGATCCAATATATGGCCCCTTTAGGGACACATGTTCAATTGAGGTCAAAGGCAATTATCTTGCATTAAATTAGTTTAATTATTTGGTTCCGAATCGAATTTCAATTAAACCTACCATAAAATTCTAAAAATTATAATTAACACATAAATCAAGTCAATTTCTGAATCGGATGCCGATAAGGCCTTGAATTTGCAGAACAGATTGGAAACGTGAACAGATCATTCTACGTTAAACAGATAAGGCAACACAAATGCAATTTAATTCAAGTTTTGATCTAAAGAACTTATTGGGCATATTAAAGCATGGATTAACGTTAATCATGGGTCAGGGTTGTTACAGTCTCCCCCCCTTAAAGTGTTGGTCCTCTAAACTTGAGTTACCTTCGTTTTGGAAGAATAGCGAGTCTAACGGAAACAAATCTGGATATCTCTTCATCATATCTTCTTTCGTTTCCCATGTAGCATATGTTCCTCTGTGGTTTTTCCAATCAACTTTCACCAACAGCATTTCTTTATTCCTCAATCTTTTAATCCAGTGATTCACAATCTGAACAGGTCTTTCTTCGTACATATAATCATCCTTCAGAAGTACATGTGTCGGCTCAATAACATGGTGCGGATCTCGTAAATAATCCCGTAACATTGAGACATGAAAAATGTTGTGCATATTTTCCATCACCGAGGGTAAGGCTACTCGGTATGTTACCGAATTGATCTTTTCAAGGATTTCATATGGCCCAATGTATCTCGGTGCCAACTTGCCTTTTACGCTAAACTGCGTTTGCCCTTTCATGGGAGTTACTTTTATGAACACATGATCCCCGACTTCATATTCTTTGTCTCTTCTTCGGACATCAGCATAACTCTTTTGGCAGCTCTGTGCAGTTTTTTTGACGTTGTTGAATCAGCTTCACTTTTTCAATTGTTTCTTGCACAAGCTCTGGGCCCAACAATGGTCTGTCACCTACTTCAGCCCAACAGATAGGAGATCGACATTTTCTTCCATACAAAGCTTCATAAGGAGCCATTCCAATGCTTGAATGATAGCTATTATTGTAGACAAATTCAGCTAAAGGAAGATAACTCTCCCAATTCCCTTGGCAGTCTGACATACACATCCGCAACATGTCTTCTAAAGTCTGATTGGTTCTTTTGGATTGACTGTCTGTCTGTGGATGGTAGGCATTACTCAATCACAATTCGGTTCCCAAATCCTGTTGCAAACTCTGCCAAAATCTTGATGTAAACTTTGAATCTCTGTCAAATACAATAGATACTGGTAAACCATGTAATCTCACAATTTGATTCACATATATGTTAGCTAGCTTGTCCGCATTATAAATAATTTTAATAGGCAGAAAATGGGCAGACTTAGTTAAACGATCAACAATGACCTAGATAGAATCCATACCTCGAGAGGAGCGAGGCAATCCAATGATAAAGTCCATCGTGATGTGTTCCTACTTCTATTTCGATATTGGAAGCAGCTGTAGTAAACCAGCGAGTCGTTGATGTTCAGCTTTAACCTGTTGGCAATGCAAACATCTAGCCACGAAATCTACAACACACTTTTTCATTCCCGGCCACGAGAAATTCTGTTTCAAGTCATGGTACATCTTTGTGTTTCCTGGATGCATAACAAATTTGGAATTATGTGCTTCAGCCATAAGGCATTTTCTCAAGTCACAACAATCTAGTACACAAAGGTGATCCTAGAATTTCAACACATTATTCTCAAGTACAAACCCAGGCCTTGGTTTGGAGTCAATTTCTTCCACAATCTTTTTCAAGAATTCATCTTGCAACTGAGTTTCTCTAATTTCTTCAATGATTGCAAGTTAAGCAGAAATGGCGGCTAAGACCCTGCCTTGTTCTCACAATACAACCTCAGTCTCACTCTGTTCCAAGTCACATAACAATTCTTTATGACCGGTGAGTAAACATGAAAAATTCCCAATAGATTTTTGACTCAATGCATCTGAAACTGTATTTGCCTTCCCTGGATGGTATAAAATTTGCAAGTTAGTCTTTGATCAACTCTAGCCATCTTCTCTGTCTCGTGTTCAGTTATTTTTGGGTGAATAAATATTTGAGGTTTTTATGGTCTGTATACACTTCACAAGTCACACCATACAAATAGTGTCGCCAAATTTTCAAAGCAAATACCACGGCTGCTAGTTCAAGATCATGAGTCGAGTAGTTCTTTTCATAAGGACGGAGTTGCCGAGAGGCATAAGCAATTACCTTCCCATTTTGAATTAGTACACAACCTAAACCTCTATAAGATGCATCACTGTAAATCTGAAATCCATCAGCACCATTAGGCAGAGCCAAAATCGGTGCAGTTACTAATCTGGTTTTTAATTCTTGGAAGGAAGACTCTCTTTGATCATTCCAATCAAATGACACATTTTTCTGGGTTAACTGAGTCAATGGCATTGTAAGTTTTGAAAAATCTTTTACAAATCTTCTGTAGTAGCCTGCAAGTCCCAGAAAACTCCTAACTTCTGACACATTTGTCGGTTTAGGCCAGTCCACTATAGCTTCAATTTTCTGTTGGTCCACTGAAATACCATTCTTGTTGATCATATGCACAGAAATGTCACATTGTCAAGCCAAAATTCACATTTAGAAAATTTTGCATACAACTTCTTTTCTCTTAGGATCTACAAGGTGGTTCTCAAATGGTTCTCATGTTCTTCCCTGCTTTTGGAATATATCAAAATATCATCTATAAACACAACAACAAATTCATCTATATATGATTTAAATACCCTGTTCATAAGGTCCATGAAGGCTGCAAGTGCATTTGTTATCCCAAACGGCATTCTGAATACAGTTTTCTTTATGTCTTCTGCCTTAATCTTTAACTGGTAATACCCGGATCGAAGGTCTATCTTGGAAAACACTTGTACCCCCTTAAAGTTGGTCAAATAGATTATCTATTTGGGGTAATGGATATTTATTCTTCACAGTCACTTCGTTCGATTCTCTGTAATCTATACACAGTCGTAAGGACCCATCTTTCTTCTTAACAAATAAAACTGGAGCACCCCAGGGTGAAGTGCTCAGGCGGATGAATTTCTTGTCTAAGAGTTCTTGGAGCTGAGCTTTCAACTCATTTAGTTCAGAAATTAACATTCTATATGGGGTTTTGGAAATAGGTTGCGTTTCAGGTACTACATCAATTGTAAACTCAATTTCCCTATCAATTAAAATCCCTGGTAAGTCATTAGGAAACACATCAGGAAAGTCACAAACCGTAGGAATAATTTCTACACTGGCACTATCCGAAGACTCAATCAACACACTAAATAAGTAGCCTTAACAACGTTTTCTCAACAATTTTCTAGCTTTCATGGATGAAATCAAGTATGGGGGAGGTACTACACCAATTCTGTTAAATATAAATTTGGCAATCTAGGTGGACGAAACACAACTTGTTTTGTTACACAATCAATGGAGGCATGATATTTTGTTAACCAATCCATTCCCAATATTACATGAAAATGATCATGGTTCAGGGGCAATAAGTCAACATATAAAAGCACATCTCTAATAACAATCTCATATGCAGGATACACATAAGCACATGTCATGGACCCCCCAGTAGGTGAAGATACACTAATAAATAATTCATGGGTTCCAGTGGTCTATTTAATTTTCATGAAAAAGCATGCGAGACAAATGAATGTGTAGACCCCGAATCAATCAGAATATAGGCCTTTTGAGCAAAAATTGAAAGTATACCTGGCACCACTGTCTCAGTGTTCTGCACATCCCCTAATACAAGTGTGAACACCCGGCCTTGCCTGAAAGGTTCCTTTCCCGTATTAGTTCTAACATTTGGTCTTGATCTAGAAGTAGATCCCGCTGAACTTGCTACAGGACAGGTGGCATTCTTTGACCCGATAAGACAATCTCTTATCATGTGGCTAATTTTTCCACACCGGAAATAGGAACCAGACACTCGATGGCAAACTCCTCTATGTCTCCTCTTACATGGAGTACAAACAGGTGCAGACCCATTGCTTTGACTTGAGTTGCTAGAGGATCCCCGTATTTTGTTTTTTATTTACAGTACATGAACGACCCTTCTTGAAATTAAATCCAGATCTTTTCCCTTTCCACTCAGTGATTGGGGATGGAGTTTGTTTCTTTGCTGCCAAAATGGCTTCTGCCATCAATGCCCTATCGAGCACATTCACATACGAAAGTAGGTTGAGGACTCTTACCCAATCTAATATCTCCAAATCCAATCCACTCTCAAATTTTCGAGCTTTCTTGTACTTCGTGTCCACCATACGAGGCGCAAACCGAGCTAGTTCAGTAAATTTTGCCTCATACTCGTCTACAGACATTTTACCTTGCTTAAGCTCTTGAAACTCTAAAACCTTTCGGTCCCGAAAGTACTGAAGGAAGTACTTGTCATAGAAGATCGCATTAAATTGAGCCCATGTCAAGTTCTCATTACTCTTTCGGATCAACAACCACCATCTCCGGGCTTCGTCATTCAAAGTGTAGGTGGCCAAAAGAACTTTCTGGATCTTAGAACATGGAAACACTGTGAATAATTTCTCCATCTCCAACAACCATGTTTTAGCTTTTAATGGTTCAATACCACTAAGGAAAGTTGGCAGCTTCATCTTCATGAACTTCTGTGTCAGGTTGATCATATCATTATTATCTAGCTCATGTTGTGCTGGTGGAGGTGGAGGGGACAAAGGTTGTTGCCTTTGTTGCTGTGTCAATGTTTCAGTCAAGGCTGCAAGCATCTATTCCATTCGGCTCATGTGAGCCTCTGAGGGATCACTTGTATCATTTCTGCTTGCATTCTCCATGTTGCTATAGAGACACCAAGTAACAATAAACATAGGAATAATCGTGTTCATTTCTTTTAATTTATTTATCCATATTCAAATTCAGTTTTCACATTTATAAGATTACCACACATGCAGATGGAATGCCCTTACTTCTTACTAGGACATCCTAAGCTCATATGGACTCATGTGTGCGGTAAAACACGTGCTCTGATACTACTTTGTCATGACCCGAACCCGCACCTATGGGTTTAGTGTTGTAACCGGCCAATAATCCCCAGATTACCAAAGGCCTTTGAATAGAATAACATATAATAGGGGTTGCAAAAGCAAATATACATAATTTACATAGTCCATAGAGTTATGCAGACATACATGGGACATAAATTTTCAAAACAAACTTATATATATACAGATGTGACGTCAAAAATACATTAGTCTCACGTCACCCAATTACACAGATAGAGTCGAAGAGAACTTAGCCCAAGTGCAGATATATAGAACAAACTCAACTAAAGGCTTGGCATGGTGCTCTCAAAAGGAATCTCCTCGGGAGGCACAGTAGTTGGTTGACAAAACAAAATCTTTGGCTATCAACTCTAGGCCTGGTCACGTGCCTGCTTACCTATATACATAATATAAATGGTGAGCTGGAGCCCAGAGAATAATAACAGAGTAAAGGTGTTTTAATGAAAGTTGTCTATAATAGTTACAGAAAATAGAATTCAGTAGTTATCAGAAATGGATCCATAAACATGTTCAAAAAATTATAATACATAACAGATACAAATTCAGAGTCGTATTCATAATTGGAACTTGCAGTTAATCATACGTGGCACATTTATTAGCACAAGCAGAAATAGTTGACCCGTAAGGGATGACCATAAAGCATACAATTGACTCACGTGCACGGAGATGGTACAGTTGGCTCATGGGATGTACAGTTGACCCATAAATGAGACGTATACATAAGGATCCATAGCAGTTGGCTCATAAGACGTACAGTTGGCCCATAATTGGGATATAACAGAACAGATAACAAATGTTATCTGAAGCTAATGAAGCCACGAGTGCATTTCAGAAACATTGGACAACCATTCATTCATATAGAAAATAATATTTCAGAAAACAAATCACCTTATATCATTCAGAAAATATTTATAAATTGAACATAGCTTTACAAAGTTATTACTCACAGATAACCTGTGGCTCCGAATAGACGAGTAGAGTAGGTAATTCACTTAACTTGAAGCGCGTGACCTATATAACATAACAGATACATACATTGAAACAAACGCTCAAATTGCACACAACTTATTTCATTTGTTCTTAGTCTACTTCTAGCCTTTATCCTCATTATAGTGTTTTAATCTTGGCCTAGGAATGTCTAGGATGGAATGGGGATGCAAAAATGTACTTGAAAACATTTTTCAAATCTTGCTGAAAACAGGGTCCACACTTGAGCGTAGCTTTCCTCGCTCGAGCGAACATGCAAATGTGAGGGTTCGCTTGAGCACAACTTCCTTCGCTCAAGCGGTTTGCAAACTTTGAAAAAGTACTGGTTGCTTGATTTTCATGCTCGATGGATGCTCGATCCTCGATTGAGCGTAAGACTCAGACCTTCGCTCGAGCATGACTTTTGTCGCTCCAGTGATCTGCAAAAAGACATGAACTTCTGGGAGCATGCATTTCACGCTCGAGCAGACTTCTGGTCACTCAAACGGAGGAACAAAAATAAAGGTGGTTGTTCGACCGTACAATACTTTGCTTCTCAAAACATGATGAATTAAGGATCATTTGAAGAAGTCACGGCCCAATAGCTTGCCAATTGTGCAAAAATTCAACTTAAAATTTGTGAATTGTTCCATGAACATGACATGCATGAATTTCTTTGAACTTAAGTTTCTCAAAACATGATCAAATGCTACAATACAACGTGGAACTTGATGATTTTCCAAAATTAAGGTGAATTCAAGACATGCATGAGGAAATTTTTGGAAATTAAACTCAAAATATGAGAAAATATGCATGCATGTATGGTATGGCTCAATACTCTTCATTTCTAACTCAATTCTTGCATTAATCAACATAATTCTCTTGTGTTCATGCATTATAGCCTAGATTTCAAGGCTTAAGGATAAAATTATTACCTAGAGGCTTGAGTTCACAAATGTTGAAGTTGTAACTCTCAAATTCTCTTCAATCTCTCAACAATTTCTTGCAAGCTCCCTCTTTCTTACTTGATCCTAAACCCTTTCTTAGTCACTCACTTCTCTCTCACGTTTGTGTGTCTTAGAAGCATGAGTTGATGATATAAAAATGACCTAATGGGATCCAGTATATGGGCCACCTAGGCGCATATGTTCAATTGAGGTTAAAGGCATTCATCTCGCATTAAATTAGTCTAATTATTTGGTTCTGAATTGAATTTCAATTAAACCTACCATAAAATTCTAAAAATTATAATTAACACATAATCAAGTCAATTTCTGAATCGGATGCCGATAAGGCCTTCAATTTGCAGAACAGATTGGAAACGTGAATAGATCATTCTACATTAAAACTGATAAGGAAACACAAATGCAATTTAATTCAAGTTTTGATCTAAAGAACTTATTAGGCATATGAAAGCATGGATTAATGTTAATCATGGGTCAAGGTTGTTACATGTATGTAGGTGAGCAGCAGGACATCCAACCCCAGCCCCAGTGAGCGTTGAGAAAACAAGTTTTGTGAGGTCAACCAAGGTCGCCTCATGTAGAGGCCTTACTTTTGTTTTACTTTTGTTTTTGTTCTCTTGGTCAGGTGTGACCAACGTTGTGTATAACCTTGGAACTTCTTGTTGAAACTGTAAAATGATCCTGGATATACGTAGTACATACATAACATAAATATTGCATAGTGTGAGTTATTTCATGTATATGAGAAAGTTTTTGATTAAGCCATGTATGCACGACTTGTTGGACAATTCTTATACGTGTTGCTTCTGCAGTTTGGCCCCCTTTTATTAAATATGGTTTGATTTCTGACTAAGGCTGTAGGTAATTTCATGATTACTGGCCGGTTATGACTCTAATCCATACGGACGAGTTTAGGTCATGACACTACATCATTCACTATCCATGGGGAATTGCAATATCGAACAAGATCACTACTACCACAATCAGAGCAAGATGCAACTTATGCGCAATTGTACATTTGTGACCCTGATTCAGCTTTAGAAGTTCGCAATCGTAGAAATCCTCAATTAAGAAGAGATGTTCTACAAACTATTCAAGATAGTTTATTACAGGTTAATGCGTTCGTTGCTAAATTTTTCCAAGCTCATGCAATTTTAAATCAATTAGCCTTGACAGGACGAAAATTGCCTGCTCATCTCCACTACAATTCATCCACAGATCGACGACCATATAACTTACCAACTATAGATGAGATTGTAGTTGTAATTCCAGGTGATGGAACCAAGGTTAGTGGAATGAGAGACATTACCTTACATCTATAAGGAAATAATGAGTTAATGCAAATCAATGAATGTCACCCAGGATATTTGCCATTACATTGTGTTTTATTATTTCCACATGGTGAGCTTGGATGAGAACCTGAGATGAAACTATGTGATGTTCAACGTGATCGGTCTCCAACTGATCGGCTTACTCAAATGGATTTTTATAGTTATCGCTTGTTTGGACGACCCACAGAGTATTCAACAATTTTGAGAGCTTGAAAATTGTTCCAAGAGTTTTTGGTAGATGCTTGGACCGTAACTGAACAAAATAGGTTGACTTACTACAAGCTTAATCAAGGAAAAATTCGTGTTGAACTTTACCAAGATTTGATAGATATTGATCCAAATGACTTGCAACCCAATCAACTTGGTCAAATGTTTGTTTTGCCATTTTCATTTCCTGGAGGTCCTAGACACATGTTTGAAAATTTTCAAGATTCAATGGCTATCACACGATACAACTAACATCCAGACATTTTTCTTACCATGATTGCAAATCCTAATTGGCCAGAAATTACTTCGGCATTATTACCGCACCAAAAACCTATTGATCGTCCTAATTTAATTCCCTTCGTTTTTGAGTTAAAGAGAAAGTGCTTGATGAAGGAGATAGAAACAAGCTGAGTGTTTGGTAATAAAGTTGTGCATGTTTTTACAATTGAATTCCAAAAACAAGGCCTTCCTCATATGCATGCCCTTCTATTTCTTAAGGGTCCAGACAAAATTCAGACATGAGCTTAAGTAAACAAATTGGTTTGTGCAGAATTTCCAGATCCAAAAGATGAACCTATGCTTTTTGAAACTATCAAGTGTTGTATGGTACATGGACCATGTGGTGCTCGAAATCCACAAGCACCATGTATAGAAACAACTACAATGGATCAAGATGTATATCTTATCTATCGTCGTCGCAATAATGGTCAAGTTCATATTGTGAGGAGGAAAGAAGTTGATAACAGAGACATTGTACCATACAAAGCATATCTTTCTCAACGTTTCAACTATCACATGAATGTGGAAGTTTGTGCCAGAATGAGATGTGTCAAGTATATACACAAGTATATTTACAAGGGTTATGATTGTACAACAATGGTATTGGGATTGATAAATGAGATCCAACAATATCTCGATGCGAGGTATATTGGACCTCCAGAAGCGGCTTGGCGAATATTTGGTCATCCATTACATGTAGAGACACCAACAGTTGTACGCTTAGCATTTCATTTACTTGGAATGCACTGCGTTCTTTTTAATCTTGATGAATCATTAGAAGCAATTGTTTCTAGAGCTGGGCAACAAATGTCAACTCTTATTGGTTTTTTTGCATGTTGCGCTTCTATGGAAGATGAATGTCCATTCACTTACCAAGAATTTTCACAACATTTTGTTTGGCTTAATTCAGAAAAGAGATGGAAACCATGACAGCAGTGATATGCAATCGGTATAATGCACTTTGCTAGCCCTAATTGTGGTGAGAGATTTTATTTGCGTTTGCTATTAATTGTTGTCAAAGGACCAAAATCGTTTCAATGCTTATGCACGGTCAACAATGTTTTACATGATACGTTTAAATCAGCATGTGTTGCAAGAGGACTTTTAGAAGATGATAAAGAATAGATACAATGCCTTAAAGAGGCTGCAATTATGAAAACTAGTTATCAATTGAGGAGATTGTTTACTATTATTCTTACTTAGTGCTCTTTACTGCAACCATATGCGTTATGGAATCGATTTTCAATGCATATATGTGATGATCTTGCACATAAGATTCGAACATTGTTTGCCATTTTTGAACCAACTGAGGCTCAAATTAAAGACTATGGTCTATATCTTTTGAATCATTTCCACAGTCTTTGAAAATAAAGGAACTATTTTCTTTTTGAATGGAGGTGTCGGAATAGGGAAAATATTTTGTACAATGTGATTGCATTGAAGTGTTGCTGCCTTGGCCATATTGTTATTACTGTGGCTTCATGTGGAATTGCATCATTGTTATTGGTAGGAGGTTATACTGCTCATTCAACATTTCTTATTCCATTGGATGTATTGGAAAATTCAATTTGTGAATTTAGCAAGCAATCATTACAAGCAAAATTGTTTAGAGAAGCAAAACTTATAATTTGGGATGAAGTTCCTATGGAACATAGACATTGTGTTGAGGCAGTTGATCACACACTTCCGAACACTTGTGATAGTGAAAAGCCATTTGGGGGTATCACTGTTGTTCTTGGTAGAGATTTTCGACAAATCTTATCAGTTATAACCAAAGGAGTCCTTGAGCAAATTGTGAATCCATCATTAAGACACTCTTTTCTATTGAAGGATATACATGTTTTGTCTTTAAATTTGAACATGCACTTGAATCATGCAAATCTTGGAAATACTAATTTTGCAAAATTCTTGATGGAGGTAATATTTCTTCAAACTTTTTTTCTATTATATGGTTCTTTTAAATTGATGAAATACATTTACGTTTATGTACTTTAATTGATTTCACTCTCTATTTTATTTATTTATTTTTATAAATAGATTGGGGCCAATCCTCAAGAAATTGTTAAACTTCCATCAATAGTACACAAATGCCAAGATCTAAAAGACATAATCTCAATAGTTTGTCCGCAACTGGATGTGGCAATGACATCGACTGCAACATTTTTAATTGAACGTACAATTCTTTCTGCATGAAATGATGATGTCAATGCTATCAATACTACATCATTGAATATTTTTCCCGGTAACACATATACTTATCTGACAGTAAACAAGATGTCTGAAGATGATGAAATTGATCGTACTATAATAAATAGATATCCTAATGAAAATTCATTAGATCCTCCTGGGCTACCGGCTTTTAAGGTAGAGTTGAAAGTGGATTGTCCTATAATGTTGTTAAGAAATATTGCACCAAAAGATGAACTATGCAATGGCACAAGATTGATGGTTTCTAGATGCAATACTCGCATAATTGAAGTTCAAATTTTAATTAGAGAAAAATTTGGCAATTTGGTATTCATACTAAGGATATCTTTGACATCGTCTTCTTCAGAAATTCCTTTTCAAATGACAAGACGTTAATTTCCAGTTCAATTGGCATATGCCCTGACCATTAATAAATCTCAAGGGCAATCTGTGAAATTCGTTGGAGTTGATTTGCGCACACCAGTGTTTAGTCATGGGCAACTGTACGTGGCCATATCTAGATGTACATCTTTTGATCGTATAAGTGTCCTCCTTCCCAATGATGAGCCAGATTCTACTACAAACATTGTTTATCCTGAAATTTTGTTATAGTGTTACTTATGGATCAAATCACTTTTGTCAAAATGTACAATTTATTTATTAATAAATTTGTTTCTATTGATTACAAATTGTTATTTTTAAAATATTTTACTATATATGTTGACTTTTGTATGATTGGGTTAAATAATATATGGAACTCAAAAAGATAAATACAACTAGATTGCTTCGATGGGGATGTAACAAGATAATTCACTACAACAAAAATCACCTTTGGCGACTAAATTTTTAGTCGCCAAAAGTCCCTCTTTAGTCACCAAAAGTGGATTTTTCAGATTCATCGATTAAATTTTTTAGTCGCCCATTTTGTCGCCAGTACTTAGTCGGCAGAGGTATTGGCGACTAAACAAGTTTTAGTCGGCAAAACAGGTGTTTCAGCGACGAAAGTGATGGTCGCCAATAGTGAATTACACTTTCGAAAATTATACATTCAGCGACTAATATTTTAGTCGCTGATAGCCATGAATCGCCGACCAAAGTGATTAGTCGCCCAAAGCAACACTTTTGGCGACGACTAATTTTAGTCGCCAAAGGTATTCCGTGAAAAAAAAAAAACCTTATTTCTTTGCATTTTCTGAGTTTCGAACCACTGACCCTTTCACATTCTAAACCTTTAACCAAACACTCCCTCCACTATGCCACTATAACATCACATGAATGTATATGCAATATATATTATTTATATAGTATATTAATCGGTATTAATACAAAACTAATTATATAAATATAATTATTTTTATTCAATATAAATTATGTAAAAAATAAATTATTTATTAAAAAAAAATTTAGGCCACTTTTGGCGACTAAAACCATTATTTAGTAGCCAATTCTATTATTTTGGGCTACTAATGATTTTTTTGTCGCTAAAAAAATTAGTTCCAATTAAAAATATGCAGTTTTGGCGACTAAACCTGTTTTTAGTCGCCAAAACGTCACCTTTTGGCTACTAAACTGAATTTTAGTCGCCAATACTCAGTTTTTAGCTACTAATTTTTTTTTGGTAGCCAAAAAGCTTCACTTTCAGCGACCAATATGTTTTTAGTCGGCAAAACACCTACAATCGGCGACCAATCTGTTTTTTAGTCGCCAAAACCATCACTTTTGGCGACTAAATTATTTTAGTAGCCAAAAACTGTCACATTCGGCGACTAAACTACCTTTAGTCGCTAAAACCCCCAGATTCGGCTACTAAAGTGCCTTTTAGTCGCTAAAAACCTTGTATTCGGCGACTAAACTGTTTTAGTCGGCAAAAGTGACCAATTTTGGCGACTAATTCCATTTTAGTCGCCAATTCTACTACTTTCAGCGACGAAAAAAGAAACTTTAGTCGCCAATTCTGCTATTTGTTGTAGTGATTTCAATTTGAAAGTGTTTTGATATATACATATATATATAGATTTTCTTTTACTAATATACTAACTTTTTTTTATTTTCATAAATTAGTAGATTGTCGTGCATGCTTCTCACTGGGGATACATACAAGTTGATACAAAGACTTTTTGGAAAGTGATGAGGCGCTCCTAAGATTTCTAAGAAAGAACAAGTTTGAAGATCATATTTATTTTTGTGAAAAGTGTACATATGCTAGCTACGATCCAGATTTTGTAAAGTTTCCTATTGATGTGAATTTTATTACTTACAATAGTTTTGTAAAACCTTTTATCTATGTGAAATTTATAACTAAGTTTAGATGTATGTTAGATAATATTCATTTGAATTATTGACTTATGCTATGAGTTTTTTTTTTTTTTTTTTTTTTTTTTTTTTTTTTTGTAAATGTAACAAACTAGGTGGTATAATCTTTTTTTTGTTTTGTTTTTTTTTTCTTCCTAATATGCTCTTGAATTAGGTTAAAGAAAACTAATCATATTTTTATTTGGTTGAAATTGAATTTTTGCCTCCGTATATATTTTTATTAGGAAGGGTGTTGCATTTTCTTTGTATTACAGGACATTGGCTGGTGTGCTTAATTTGTTATTTGATTTTTTTTTTTTTTTTTTGGGTATTGCAAAGCATTGGCTGGTGTGCTTAATTTGTTGTTTATTTTATTTTTCTATTGTTGAGCATTGGCTGGCGTATTTCATCTGATTTTTATTTTATGTTTCTATGTTGTGGGACTTACATTTTGTTGTTTGTTTAAAATCTTATACTTTTGTTGTGCTTGAATTTTACGTAGCATTTATTTGTTTACTTTTCACTATTTCGTTTACCTATAAATTTAAAAAATTTATGTTTAAATTGATTTATTCACCAAGTAGCATACAATTTATTTATTTTTCATTTATTTAATTTTCATTTATTTAATTTTCTGCATAGTAAACTGACCACCAAATCATAAAAATTCGTAGATTTCAACCATTAGATTAAAATTGATGTAAAACTATAGCCATGAGATCTCTCTTCTCTTATTTCAAC
Source organism: Camellia sinensis (assembly GCF_055761805.1). Taxonomy (NCBI): domain Eukaryota; kingdom Viridiplantae; phylum Streptophyta; class Magnoliopsida; order Ericales; family Theaceae; genus Camellia; species Camellia sinensis. Next base: position 120,248,961 of record NC_138966.1, read on the forward strand.
AAAAACTCACTATCTAAAAAAATGTGGAATATAGAAATTTATTTGGGTACTGTTATTGGCCAGGATAATAAAATGCTTATTTTCTATTGTAAATTGCAAGTGCGTTACATAAACAAAAATACTATAATAGTAAATATTTGGTGATATGGTCTTTGTTTGCATTTGTGTTATCACTATTTTCACGTTTTCTTGGCCAAGGTAATAATTGTGTCATCACTATTTTCACATTTTCTTGATGAATTGAAGCAATTTTCGTCACACTGCCTCCACCACTGCTAACCATGGACCATACCGTTTTTTGCCCTTTAAATTTCTATTTGACAAACAAAAACACAACTATTTTTGCATTGAGAATTTGAGTTCAAATACTATATCAATCACAATGATATTATTGAAACTTTTCTTATTGTTAAAAATAAAAATTTATGGCAAAACTTATTGTTAAATTCAATTGGACAGTTTTTATATGTTTATTGTTAAGTTTGTAGCAAGGATGGTCTATTTTTTTTTTAAATTTCTGCATCTTTCTAAATTTTATAATTCAAATTATATAAATTGAGTGGATCTGAAAAGTGAAAAATATTGATTAAAATATTAAAAAGTTCACCAAAAATAATAAAATACAAATTAAAATTTTAAAAACTATTTTTGGAAACTCCAAAACCAAGTAAGTTTTGAATTTTAAATTTGTAAAAATTATTTTTAATATATACAACTAAACAAAATTTTAAGTTTGACAAACTCTTTTAAAAAATCTAATTATAAAATTCATTTGAAAATCCAAAACCATCCAGATCATCTATGTATATTTTCACGTCAATTTTTTTTTTTTCAATAAATTGAATAAGTTACATTTTAACCCAATAATTTTATATTCAATTACGTTTTCATTCCAACAATATTTTCATCGTGCCTTCATGCACGGGCATACCCTAGTATAATAATAAAATAAGGGAAATAAACTTTTGCCTCAAATGAGAGTAAGGTGTGACCCACCCAATTAAGGAGGGACACCAACTTTGTTGTGTTTGGATTGTGAGTAAGGTATTGTTTGGGAACAGATTATTTTAGTAAGTTTTTAATTTTTTGACTAAAATATGAAATAAAAAAAAAACAGCGCTGCTAGGTAGCTTGAAATTCCTTTAGCCCTGAGTGGCTCGACTGCTCAAAATGATAGTTTTTTTTTTCCCTTTCTCTTTTCTCTCTAAAGAAGAAGAAGAAGAAGAAGAAGAAGAAAAAGAAGAACGAGAGAGAGAGAGAGAGAGAGAGAGAGAGAGAGCGCATCAACATCAACAACACATCATCATCAACAACAACAAACAATCACAAAAAAAAAAAAGAAATTGTAAAACCTGAGCAACAGCAACAAACAACACCACATCATCATCAACACGTTTTGGCATCCTTTTTTTTTTTCTTCATTTCTTCTTCATATCCATTCTCCCTCTTATTTTTTTATTTTTTTTCTTCTTCCATAACTCAGAACACACACACAGAGAGAGAGAGAGAGATAGATCTATACACACACAGATCTATACAAAGAGAGAGGTACATAGATCTGTATAGATCTGTGTATACACACAGAGGATGGCAACGTTGGTGATGGTGCCGATGATGGGTGGAGCTTCTCTCTCTCTCTCTCTCTCTCTCTGTTCCCTCTTTCTCTCTCTTCTCTCTCTTTCTCTTCTTCTCTTTCTCTCTCTTCCTCCTTCTGTTTCAGAGACATAAGAGAGAGGAAAAAAAATGTCCAAAACGACATCGTTTTGAGCAGTCAAGACACTTAGGCAAAAGGAGTTTCGAGCTACAAAATATTAGTCTAAAAAAAAATTAACATGTTTGGAATAACTTTTTGATTTTTTACGAAAAGATGCACAAAAAGTAGAAAGAAAATGGAATCTTTGATTTTTTTTGTATAGGTTATAGGCTTTTTAATTTTTAATAACTTTTTAAATTTTAGGTTAAAACAAGCACATGCTAAACGAGGCCTAAGTTGAGAGAAGAAAAAGTTACTGTATTTTTTTCAACAATAAATAATAAATAAAAAGGACGTGCATCATTTTTATTTATTTATTTCACATTTAGGGGGATAATTTAGATTTTATAAATTATTTATAAAGAATAATGTTGATTTCTTGATTTCACCATTTTTTATGAGAAATAAAATTTGAGCTTTAAAGCATTTCTCTTCTTTACAATTTCTCTTCATTTTTCACCACTGGTCATCTTTTAAACTTTACAAACATGTAACGGGAGATCTTTTTCTCTCCATTTTAATTTCTTTTTTCATCAAATCCTTAAAACCATATGGGTTAAATTTGCATGCTCGTAAGGTGATTATAATATTTTTTTCAACAAAAGACAAATTTATTGATGTAAGACAAACTTATATAAAGGAATTATATATATATATATATATATGCATTAGTTGTGGATATTTATGCAAATTCAAACCCATCCACATAAAAAACCATAGAACAAGACTTCATTTATTTATCAACTAAATGAAACAAACATTGATATTTGATACATAATAATGTAGACAAAGAAATATACCAACCAACCACGGATATATTTATCTATAATTTGCTAGAGCTGTAATTTGGGTTACATAATTTGAAATAACTATTCAATTCATTACATGATTATAGCGACCCGTGGTTGAGTGTTATAGTTTATATCTTGTTTTCCACCCTTATTTCGTTATATTTGAGCTTTGGGAAGTGTTGAGCGAGTTTGGAACAGGTTCGTTGTGAGTTTGTGCAAGTGGTTACTGCCCAGGTTTTTGCCTCTTGCGCTCGAACGAGCTTTCTTGCACTCGAGCGAGCCTTGTTTGGTGTGTCTCTTTGCTCGAGCGAGCATTCTTGCGCTCGAGCGTGCGTCTGTGTTGGTGGTTTGTAGACTTGAAGTCTTGCTTTGTTCGCTCGAGCGAAGCTTCTTGCGCTCAAGCGAGGTTCGTTCGTTGTGTCTGGTCGCTCAAGCGACGACCCCTTCGCTCAAGCGAGCTTCGCATATATCAGATTTTAACAGCGGAAATTTTACCACTTTTTCATTATCTTCTTCCTCCAAAACCCTAGATCCAACTCCCTCTCTCTCTCTCACTCCTTCTCTCTAAAAATACTCCAGTCTCTGGGCTTTTCTACCCTTCATCCCTTGCAAAAAAGCTAGAGTTTGGTGTGGGCTTTCTTTTGATCCAAGAAAATACAAGTTTGGAGCATCTTGGGGTTTCTCTCATCTTTCCTTTTGAATTTCTACTTGGAGGTAGGGATTTCTTGAGTTATATATACAAGTTTTGATAGATTAATGTTGATTTAAAAAGGGTTTTGAAGTTTTGAGTTGATTTCTTTGATTTTGTTTTCAAAATAAAGAGGGTCTTGAATGTGAGTTTGTGTTTCAACCTTTTACTATTATTTTGTGAGTTTTCCTCTATTAAACTCATGGAAAATGGTGTGATGGAGTTCCTATAAGAAAATGATGGAGTTTTGTTTTTAATAAAAACCCTAAAAATTGGGGATTTTCTTAAAAAGTAGAAAGGCCTATGGAAGCTTTTCTTTTCTTGTGATTGATGGATGAATGAGCATCGATTTTATGGTGTAGTTGCTAATAGCAATTTCTTGATGTATGTATGAAATGGAGGTCCATTTTTAAAGTCCATTGATAAATGTATATATGTGTAGAGTTATAAGATGGCTAGTTGTTGAGTGCCATAGATGATGTAAAAATGTTTGATATTAATAAAATGGGAAAATAAAGTGAAAGATGACATGTTGGACATATTGAAAGGGTTGATCATGATGAATCATTGTTGAGAAATTGTGATGGTGTGTTGAAGACACATGATTATTTTGCGAAATGAGAAACATATTTGTGAAAGTGAGAAAGGTATTGTTCATTATTGTTGTTAAGGCATTTTGAAAATAGAGAAATGTTATGAGATATTACTTATTGCATCTCTTTTCCATTTGATTTAATATCACCATTGTCTATGAAGGGAATTATTACCATTGTTGCATTCTCATCATGTTTACCTTAGAAGGATTATATTGTAATGAGAACTAATGGAAATGTGTATGGGGTAAATACGTTGGTAAGTCTGGATAGGGGGTGTAGATGAATTTGATAAGTTGGCCTGAGTGTCCAAGGTGAAAGACTTGAAAGCCGCACGGATAGGTGTCGAGCCTTTCGGTTAATACCGGTAAAAATGACAGTTTGGTAGCACTCGTACAGTCTACTTGCAAACATCAGCCTAGGAATTACCAGTGTCGTATTACCGCCCCTGTTGATTTAAATATTGAAAGTTTGAAATTAATGAGATTGCATAATATTATTGAGAACATAATGATATTAAAATAGTGCATCGAATATTATTGAGAACATGATGATTTTAAAATAGTGCATCGAATATTATTGAGAACATGATGATTTTGAAATAGTGCATTAAAATAAAAATTTCCTTCAATATTGGCACTTGCATGGCACTACATATGCATTTTATTTAACGTTGATGAAATTAACATCACTGTATATACTTTGTGAGAAATCCTTACTGGCTTTATGCTCACCCCTATGGGAATTGGCGCAGGTAAAGATGCGGTGACCCCGCCAAGCTAAGGGCGTGGAGATGTTTTGAAGAAGAGTAGTTTGACTCTTATTTTGTTGTGATATCTGTTGTGAGCCAAGGGTTAATTTGTTTGGGTCTGAGAGACCATTATGTGTAATCGGGCTATTGCCTTGGAACTTGTAAGCCCTTGAGGGCCTTATTCGTTGTGATTTAATGATTTCTTTTACATGTAGTATATTCATGTACTATTGAGTAAACAAATGTATAATGACATGTGAGAATACTTTGGTAAATATTGGAACCATGCAAATGAATTTGAGCAATATCTCATTTTGGAAGTGGTTGATGTAACAGTTATGTGAGTTTATTTTCGAGGCGTGACAATGATGATGAACTTTATCTTCTTCATAATGTCAATCTCTAATTCGGATTTACCTTCTTCTTATCATTGATCTTTTTAATGGCTGAAACTACTGTTTTCACCATCTGTTCCTTCACTGACATCTTTGGTGGAGGTTTCATGCAAGCTGGTTGACTTTTAACCCTGTCTCCCAGCTCTCTCTCTGTGTTGTGTGTTTTGTGTTGTTTTGGTGCTTCTATAGAGGGAAACATGGGCATGTATGTATAAACGTGGGAGGTTTCTTCTTCTTCTTCTTCTTCTTCTTCTTCTTCTTCTTCTCTCTCTCTCTCTCTCTCTCTCTCTCTCTCTTCCTCTTTGGATTGTTTGCGTGTTAACACAATGCTGAAAAAGCCATACAATTTACAAATGTGTGTGTGTTGTGCGATTGTGAAGCCAAGTTGAAAGACATATCAATGTGTATGTCTCTGATCAGGATTAGAGAATTATCTTTTTTGTGAGTTCGTTTGAGAAGCCCAATGGAAAGGCAGACCTTGGGTGTGGGTGTGGGTGTGGGTGTGTGAGGTCAATTTTGTGTATTGACTCACCAAAATAGCTGAACTCAAGAAAATGGGAACTATAGTATATTGCTTATATGAATTTTTATTAGTAGTGCTATAAAAATAGAAAAATCATATAAAAAATTTAATGCAGAATGATGCAATAAGTTTTAATTTTATCACTTCAAATTAAAACGACTATCACTTCGGCTTATATTTTTAAAATAAAAATGTTATGAACCCTACTTAAGTATCTCGAATTTACTCCGAATGAGAGTTGTGTGTTTGAGATTAAATTTGTGTAGTGTGAGATTTATGTGTAAAATAAATCTGAACTACAAGATAACAATTTTAGATAAGTTTTAGATAATTAAATCTAAATTTGTAATATTACTGTTTTTAAAAATATCACTGTTCAACTAAAAATTATACAAAAATATCAATTTTTTTTTTTTTTTTTTTTTCAGTCGATTGTGTGTAAACACAGTTGAAAGAGCCACATCTCGAGGGGTTGTGTGTGCATTTGTGTGGGTTTGTGAAGTCAAATTAAAAATAGATCAATGTATATATGTGTACCCAAGTTAAAAGGTAGTGTGTGATTGTGTGCGTGAGATTGAAAAACGCAGTTGAAAGGCCCATCTAATTGTGTTTGTGTCTGTGTTTGTGTGTGACCAGGGTGATTAGTCAATTTAAAAGACTCAGTTGAAAGGCCTATACAATTGTGTTTGTGTCAGTGTTTGTGTGTGATCAGGGTGATTAGTCAATTTAAAAGACTCAGTTGAAAGGCCTATATAATTGTGTTTGTGTTTGTGTTTGACCAGGGTGATTAGTCAATTTAAAAGACGCAATTGAGCATGGGTGTGGGTGGGTGTGGGTGTCCTGAAGTAAATTATTTTATATATTAAAAATATTATTCTTATAAACATTTTATACTGAATGTTAATTAGAATAATATGGTTGTCATTTTTTTAAATATAAGCCATTTTAGTGAGTATTTTGTTTTTAATTTTTTTAGTCACTCAGGCCTCGTTTGGGAACAGGTTAATTTAGTAACTTTTTGGCTATTTGGTTAAAAAGGTAGGTAAAAAAACTTGTATATTTGGGATGACTTTTTAGCTAATTACGAAAAGATGTGCACAAAGTAGAGAGAAAAGAGAATTTTTGACTTTTTGGTATGAGCTGTTGGCTTATTGGCTAATTTAGTAACTTTTTAGCTAATTGGCTAAAAAAGTATGTCTCCAAACGAGGCCTCAGTATTAATTTTTTGGTGAAATATATATATATATAAAAAAAAAAACTTTCAAGATTTGATTCTTATAACAAAATAAATTTTAAGTTTTTAATTTTTTCAATTTAAATTCTAATTTTTTTTATTCGTTTTCAATCTAAATCATCTGCCTATTTTCGTTAAGTAGAACTGACGGAAAAAAAAATATAATTTGGTCATTAAATTCAATGAAATATAGTATTTTAGATATTTTATATACACCCACATTGAGTTTAATGGTTTAAATACTATTTTTTCATCAATTTTACTTGATGAAAATAAACAAATAGTTTGTATTGAAAATAAATCAAAAGATTAAAATTTTTAAATTGATAAAATTAAAAAAATTAGAGTTTATTTTGTTACATTGGTCAAACCCTATATTTATTTTATTTTATTTATAATTTCACTTAATTTTTTTAATACAATTTGTCTGTTTATGTTGTGCTTGAGTTTGACCCACCACAAACAAATAATCAAACTCAATAAAAAGCCAACATAAATTTATAATTGATCCCATCAAAGTTTTTTTTTTTAATTATAATTAATATTTTGTATGTTGAAATCGTGACACATTGGTTAATGATTTTTTCATTATTTTGTTTCTTTCTTATTCTAGGTTATTGCACGTTCACCGTAACTAGGGGTGTGCGCGATGCGGTTCGGACGATTTGAGAATAAAATTACAAACCGAATGGCGGGTTAGCGGATTAGAGGATTGACAAATTGCGGTTTGGGTGGTTTTTGGCGGATTGGCAGATTGAAGAATATTTTAACTAATTATCATGCATTTGCATAATATATAACAGTAATTTGTATAATATTTTTTTAAATATATAACACAAAGTAATTTTACATAATATGTTTCATATATATAACTACTAATTCATATATATAACCACTAATTTGTAATAAATTTTATATCTTAAATCTCTCTCACACTCATTTTTACATTGATATTTCATTAGAAGTTAAAAAATATATATGTATTAACTATAATGGTGCGGAGCGGTTCGATTGGCGGATTATAAATTTTAAAGTTTAAACCGCAGTTAGCGGTTAGAGCGGTACAGATTGATGCAGATCGGTACAATTTTAATGGGTTGGATGGTATTTTGCACAGCCCTAATCGTAACTAACATGAAAAATAGGATGAAACATCATGAAACTTACCTTAAGGCCTTTTGTTTGGAAAATGTGAGGACATTATTTCTTCGTTTGATTAGCATGAAAATAAACGCAAGAATAAAGTATAATTTTTTTTTTAAAAAAAATAAATAAAGATTTTAACCTTTGGATATGATTATCCTTCATCTTATTCTACATTTTTTACCATCTTAAAAATAATAATAATAAATAATTGTTCATTTAAATTGGAGATAATTAATATACCAACCAAATTAATTTTTCCTTTTCTTTTGTGTTTTTCTTCATTTTCCAAATACCAGTTATAGGGTAGCATTAGTTAGGTTGCCTATTTTCAATGAACAAAATCTCTAAAATATGTAATTTTGAGGTTTTGGATTGATAAGTTGCTTTAGTTGTTTAAAGGAACTACAATGCTACTCATTATTTTTTATTAGAAATACAAAAAATAAATACTTTTTATTTTACTTAACTATTTTTTTATTTGAAAAAATTGGCAAAAACTCCTTCACTGGACCCTTCTTTGGTGAAAATGACAATCCATAAATTTTTCTTTCATAAGCTCCCTCACTTGGAGTCTCATATGTGATGAAGGATACAAAAATATTTTTCTATTTCCTTTTGGACAATCTTGCATTTCCATTTATGTGTGTGTGTGTGTATGAGAGAGAGAGAGAGAGAGAGAGAGAGAGAGAGAGAGAGAGAGAGAGAGAGAGAGAGAGAGAGAGAGAGAGAGAGAGAGAGAGGTTTACACAATTACAAATAGAAAGTTCAAAAAATTGAGAGTATAACACAGGTGAGTTGTAGACAAGCAGAGATAGCAAAGTGTAGCACTGTGGAGAGAGGGTTTCTGCAATTGCAAATAGAAAGTTCGAAAAATTGAGAGTATAACATATGTGAGTTGTAGACTGTTAGGGAAAATAGATGATTTTTCACAAGTAAATCAATCAATGGAAATAAAAACTAATACGAAGAAATTCAATCAACAATGACATAAGAATTTTTATGTGATTCATTCAATGTGAGGTACATTCAGAGGATTGAAATTTGATTCCATTATTAACCAAAAAGTTTCCAAATGATTACAAATGAGACACAAATAGTCTCATAAAATCACCCTTAGGTGAATTACAAATAATAAAGAGGAAAGACCTCACCAGGTAGACGAACAAAAGTCTTCAAAACAGAGTTGAAGAAGACCAATAATAGACCCAAATCAGCTTCAAATCAGAGACTATAGCAGCATCAACAAATGAAGCACAAAGCATGAAATCGCCCATCACCAAATAGACTGTAGCACCAAATAGATGAAATCACCCTGCACAGTCATCGAAGAGATGGAACAAAATTGATAGCAGCCACAACACTTTTTCGGAGAACTGAAACAAATTGTTAACTTTTTGGGCTTTTTATAAAAACCCTAGCTATTACCAATCTGATTATTAAATACTCATTGGGCCTCCAAAAGTTAGATATAATATATTAAAAATATTTTTAATAAATATTTATTAAATATTTTTAATAAACCAATTGGGTCCCATATTCCACTAAAGAGGGTATACCCAATAATTCTCCCCCTACTGACTTAGGTGGAGACGTTAACCATATCAGCCAAAATTCGACACCTTAAATGTTTGTCCCTCGACAAAGTCTTAGCCAACATATTCTAAATATTATCATCCGTGTGAACCTTTTTGAGTTGTAACAATTTCAAATCTACCACATCACGAATCTAATGGTATCTCACATTAATATGTTTTGATCTCAAATGAAAAGTAGAATTTTTACTCAAATGAATAGCATTTTAACTATCACAATAAAGCACATACCTTTCTTGCTCAAACCCAACTCTTGCAAAAATTTCTTCAATAATAACTTTTCTTTGCAAGCTTTCATAATGACAATAAATTCTGCTTTCGTAGTTGAGAGAGCAATACATTTTTTTTTTAAATTTAGATTGCCCTGCCACAGCTCCCCCTATAATGTCATCAAATACCCTGAAGTAGATTTCATAGAATCAACTTCACCGGCTATGTCAAAATCCATGAACGCATCAAGCATCGGCTTACTATCCCCAAAACACAAACACACTTTCGAAGTCCCTTGAAGATATCTTAGAATCCACTTCATCATTGTCCAATGTTCTTTACCTAGATTAGAGAGAAACCGACTCACCACATCAATGGCGTAAGTAATATCCGACCTTGTACAAACCATGGCATAAATCAAAGAACCAATCGCTGAAACATAAGGAATTTTCTGCACCTCTTCCTTGTCTTTCTCACTTGTAGGACATTGATTCAAACTAAGCTTGAAGTGACTCGCAAGTAGACAACCAATCGGCTTTGCTTTATCAATGTTGAACCTCTCAAGAACTTTTTCAATGTAGCTTTCTTGAGACAACCAAATCAGCCCCTTTTTGCAATCACGAACAATTTTCGTACCAAGTATTTGCTTTGCCGACCCCAAATCTTTCATAGAAAAAGACTTGCTCAACTCCAATTTCAACCTGTTAATCATAGTATAATATTAACTTACAATTAACATGCCATCAACATAAAACAAAAGAATAATAAATTTGCCATTCCAATTTTTTTTCACAAACACACAATAGTCCAAAGTGGCTTTAGAAAAACCATTATTCATCATGAAAGAGTTAAATTTTTTGTACCATTGCTGTGGGGCTTGCTTGAGGCCATACAAACTTTTTTTTCAATTTGAAAACAAATTTCTCTTTCTCGTTCTCTACAAAATCTTCTAGTTGCTCCATGTAAATTTCTTCTTCAAGGTCACCATGAAGAAATGTGTCTTCACATCAAGTTGCTCAACTTCAAGGTTCATACTGGCGGCCATGCCAAGTACAACCCAAATGTAAGACATCTTCACAACCGGTGAGAAAATCTCATCAAAGTTAATACATTTCTTTTGCCTAAAGCCTTTCACAACAATACATGCTTTGTACCTTAGATTCTTGCCATCATTCTTGAATTTGAAAACACACTTATTTTCTAAATTTTCCTTCCCTAAGGCAACTTCACTATATCATAATTGTGATTTTCAAGCAAGGAATTCATCTTATCTTCTATGGCCTTTTTCCAATCACCTTTTTTGCATACTCAATTGCTTTTTGGAAGCACTCGGGCTCTCCTTGATCAGATATCAACACAAACTCATTGGGAGGATACTTTTTTGAAGGTTGTCGATCCCTTATAGATTTCCTCAACTCAACTTGTGATGGTGATTGCAATTTTGGGCTCAACTTTATTTGGAGCAACATCGTCATTTACATCTTCAAGAGGTGGCTGCACATCTCCTTCATTTTCATCATCAACCGAAAATGAAGGAGATAGATCCATGTTAATAAGATCACTATTTTTTGGCTCCGATTGATCACCTTTTCCAAAGTCTTCAATTGTTTGGTCTTCAAGAAACACGACATCATGGCTTTGAATAACTTTTTTGTCGACCGGATCCCACAATCTATAACCAAATTCATTACACCCATAGCCAAGAAAAATGCATTGTTTTCACTTGTTATCAATCTTGGACTTCTCATCCTTTGGAATGTGAACAAAGACTCGACAACCAAACACTCTCAAGTGCACATAAGACATATCTTTGCCGGTCTAAACTCTTTCGGGAACATTACCAATCAAAGGATAGGAATGAGACAAATTGATCACGTCAACCGTTGTCCTCATTTCCTCACCCCAAAATGATCTTGGCAATTTAGCATGTGAAAGCAAATGCCTTGTTCTTTCCACAATGGTGCGGTTCATCCTCTCTGTAACACCGTTTTGTTAAAGAGTCTTCTTAACTGTCTTTTGATGCCGAATACCTTGGTTGCGACAATACTCATCAAATGGCCCAATGTATTCACCACCATCGTGTATTTGGATATACTTCAATTTATGCCATGTTCTTTTTCAACCAAGGCCTGAAAATGCTTAAATGTATCTAAAACTTGATCTTTAGTTTTTAGTACTATTAGGTTTTTTTTCTTAGCAATCCTGTTTGACAAAACTCCTTTAAGTCGTAATTTTATTCAACTTTTATTTCAACGAGGCTATGAGTCTTTAAAGGCAAATCCAACCCGAATTGTGCCTTGCAAAGAAGTTTGTGGTGTAAATTCTTTCATGTTTGCCACTTCACTGACTATGTTGGGGATCGAGCTGCCCGGTTAGCTCGCAGGGGTCGAAGGGCAGTGCCCCCGAAGCAAAATGCAAAAATGCATTCGAAATTGCTTGTCCGCTCGAGCGGCCGTTTATGCGCTTGAGCAAAGAATGTTTGGCTCCAAAAGTTTGACCTGTCTGCAAAAGTACTGGAAGTTGGGATTTTATGCTCAAGCGAGGTCCGCTCTAGCAGCCATTCCTGTGCTCGAGCAGAGAACGCGATTCAATTTTCTATAAATATGTGTTTCAGTCAGATATTACGGTACAACTTCCAGATCTTCTTTGAGGGTTCTAGGGTTTTCCTCTGGGGCTATGCTGCTAGTTTTTTTTTTTTTTTTTTTAATGTTTAATTGAGTATTTAACTCATGGTTTAAGAAGTATACATCAAAGGATTGTTTGTTTATTCTGTACAAAAGAGATAGGTGTTCCTTGGTGGATTCCGTGGAATTTGGGCCTGAAGCTCTGGTGGATTATGGAGTGGCTCATCATCGTGGATTCGACATCGACATTGTGGATTCAACGTTGGGCAAGACGATTCTGAGGTAAAGACCGTGGCGGAAGAGGCATATAGGGGTCAGTTCAATTCGGGAGTGGATGCACTTGTGTAATTCCTTTTGTCTTCTTAGTGGATTGTTTTGTGGCTTTTGCCCGTGATTTTTTTTATCACAATTGGAGGCACTCCAATTATGAATTTTCCACGTTAAAATCATTGTGTCGATTTGTCTTGATTGTTTGATTGGGATTGTTATTTACTGCTTAAAATTGATACATAATCACAAATCAATATCTAGAGAATTTCTAGATTTTTCAAGTACAAAAACTCAAACTTTCATTGAATAATCATCAATAAAAGTAACAAAATTAAGTGCACCACTATGTGTTCTAACTTTTGAAGGACCAAAAACATTCGAATAAATCAATCCAAAACATTTTCTTTTCTAGAAGCAACATTTTTATGAAAAGAAACTCTATGTTGTTTACTCGCCAAACAATGAATACAAGTTTTTAAATATGTACCTTTCAAACCGGGTAGAAGCTCTTTCTTGAACAAAACTTGTAGCCCTTTTTCACTCATGTGTCCAAGTCGCTTATGCCACAATTCGGTAGAAGTATCATCTTCAAGTGCACTGACAACACCTTTACAAATTTTTCCTTGAATCGAATAAAGTGTATGAGTCATCTTGCACTTAGCCACCACCAAAGAACCCTTTGTGAGCTTCCATATTCTATCATCAAATTTGTTGTTGTAGCCTTCATCATCTAGCTTCTCGGTGGAGATCAAATTGAGGCGAATGTCTGGTGCATACCTCAAATCATTAAGCAACAACTTACAGCCCAAATTTGTTTCCAAGTAAACATCACCCATGCCAACAATCTTGGACAAACCTTTATTACCCATTCGAACACACCATAATCTCCTTTAAGAAATCAACTCAAGAAGTTACATGAAAAGAAGCACCGAAATCAATTACCCAATTGCTCTCTTGGCCCACAAAATTGACACAATCATCTTCACAAATGACCATGAGATCACCATCGGTAAAAACCGCCATTGTGTCTTCTTGCTTCTTATCTACACTTTTGTTACGTCTTTTCTCATTGTTCTTGAGCTTTCGACATTCTCATTTCATGTGCCCTTTTTCAGGGCTATAATAGCACTCAATGTCTTTCTTTGAAAGAGAACCATCATTTAATTTGTCACGGCTTTGATCACAACCATGAGGAGTCTTACTCTTCCCCCTTGTTTTGCTCCGACCTCTCACAACAAATGCTTCCGAATGAGACGAACCCGCTGATTTTCTTCTAGTTTCTTCATTCAACAAGCTTCTAGTGACTTGGCTTATTATGATAACTCTATCGAGCGCAGAATTACTAACTGTCACAACCTAAGTCTCCCAACTTTCAGGCAAAGAACTAAGTAGCATCAAAGCCTGCAACTTATCATCAAAAACAATTTTCATAGAAGCAAGTTGGTTAACAATACTCTTTATTCCATTCAAATGTTCCGGAATGGGGCTCCCATCTTTATATTTTAAATTAACCAACTTACGAAACATAAAAACTTTATTTGTGGTGTGGCTGATTTGCTATCATAAAGACCTTCTAATTTTTTTCCATAAATCATGTGCCGAAGTTTCAGTAGCAACATGATGAAATACACTGTCATCAATCCATTGACGGATAATACCAACGATTTTTCGATTAAGCCTCTTCCATTCATCATTTTTCATACCCTCAGCTTAGCCATTATCATCCTCAATAGGTCCACTTTTGTTTTCCAAGTTACCCCATTACGTCTGTTGAAGTTAGACATACGACCCACATTCCCCTCCATTGATTTACACTGATAAATATACCCAAATAAACCGTAAGCTTTGATACCAATTGTTAGGAAAAATAAATGATTTCCTACAAGTAAATCAATTAATGGAAATAAAATCTAATACGAAAAAATTAAATCAACAACATAAGAATTTTTACGTAGTACCCTCAATGTGAGGTATATCCACGGGATCGAAATTCGATTCTACTATCAACCAAAAAGTTTCCAAACGATTACAAACGAGACATGAATGGTCTCACAAAATCACCCTTAGGTGAATTTGATTAAGGCCGAAAAGTGAAACATTGAGGCCATTAATTACAATCTCTTAACTCTACTTGCTTGTTAAACTATATGTTTTATGTATGTTCAATGTCAATCAGGTTGTACATAGTGGGAGCATAAAATGAGCAAAAATGCAAGGCTTGTGGAGAAAAGTGCTTCCTGCAAGTGCGTTGACTTTTCCTGCACGTGCGGCAGAACCTCAAAAATCGTGCCGCTGTTTTAAATCTGTTTGAAAGACATCGGAGGTATAAAAAGAAAAAGAGAGGTTGGATTGGAGTTCTGAAATTTTGAAGGAGAAAGAGGGGGCTAGGGTTTGAAAAAATGGTGATTCTTAATTTTCAAAGCAAATTCCCATGGAGGGTTCCATATCTTCCACCTCTTCTCACTTCTCCATGAGTGGCTAGGCTCTTCTTTTGAAACCCTAGCTATGTAATTAGGTTTTCTTTTTGGTTTTTGATTATGTAAAGGTTTGAACAATTGTATGGTGTTTTAAAAGTTTCATATATATATTTTCCACTATTTCTTCAAGTATTCGACTTTCTGTGATTGTTGAATGCTTTCCATACAATAGTTTTCTTTTCTTTCATATTCAAGGTATAAGACAAACCATACTACATGGGACGAGTCGTGTCGTCACCCTAGTTTAGAGCAAACGATTTGTACTACTTGAGATGGTTCGTGCCTGTACATTAAACGTGATGATTTTCTTGATAAATGCTTTGAACTCGTAGTTGCAAAATATTATTCCGTTCGAACCATAGCATAATTGATTTCAAATTGAAACCTTATTTATGTAACTAGTGGTGAACTCATTGCCTTAGGTTTTTCCCTAAATAAGTAAATTCATCTTTATTTATAATTGCTAGTTTATTCGCTTATTTAATTTAATTATTATTAAGTTATGAACAATTAATCTTTTTATCAAAATTAATTTAGAAATTTAACAATTAAATTAGTTTAGCTTCCTAATTATCCCCGTGGGTTGATATATGGACTAACCATTATTCTAACGAATTGGGATAGTTTAGTGTTTAATTTTGGTATGTGAAACGACCCATCAAATTTTGGTGCCATTGCTGGGGACTTTTGGCGAAATTAGTTAATTTAAAGTTACATTCTTATTTTAATTTTTAGTTTAGGATTTTATATTTTTGTGTTGCTAAGTGTACAGAGTGTTTGCAAGTGGAGCTATCACCGAAGTGCAAGCGAAGTGAAACCGAGGTTTAAAAATAAACTGCAGCACTAAAGTGCTAAAAAAAATAGAAGCAAATACTCGCAAACAAGCACCAAAGTGTTACACCTAGAGAGCTCGAGTTGAAATTGGGGATAACATCTACACGTCAAGCACCCGCAAGACGAGTAAAGCATTTTCGCTCTTCTTTCGTATTTTGCTTTCATAACTTAGTGCATAGAGTCTGAACTTAGTGTGTGTGTGTGTGTGTGTGTGTGTGTGTGTGTGTGTGTGTGTGTGTGAGTAGTGCACGTACAGGTGCCGTTCTTGTCGTCCTGAATTATGGAATTTGGACTTTCAACTAGAAAGGACTCTTAGGAAGCCTCTTCTCGTGTTCTTAGGCTTGAATACCCTTATCCATACTTCGGACCAATAGAGATGGAAAACTCGAATGGCCTAAATGGGCCCAACCGGACCCTTAAGGATTACTTCACACCCATTGCATATGCATCACCATCATGCATCCAGTTACCCGACACCACTGCTGCTCATTATGAGATTAAGTCCAGTACCATCCAAATGCTTTTATCATTCCATGGACTAGCTCATGATGACCCTTACAAACATCTGAATGAATTTCTGGAAATTTGCTCTACAGTGAGGATTCATAATTTCACTAATGAGGCCCTAATGTTGCGTTTGTTTCCATTTTCATTAAAGGACAAAGCCAAACACTTGCTGCACTCTGTACTTGCTAATTTAATCACAACTTGGAACCAATTACAACAGAAGTTTTTGAAGAAGTACTTTCCCATTGGTAAGACTAACCAACTCAGGTGAGCCATCAGCAATTTTGCTCAAATTGATGGCGAGCAATTTGATGAGACACGAGAGAGACTTCGTGACCTTCTCCAATGGTGTTCCTACCACTAAGTGCCTGATTGACAACTTGTGCAGACCTTTCACTATGGCTTAACTGAGCCTCACCGCCAAATGGTGGATTCTTCTTGTGGTGGGACATTCATGTCCAAAAATGACGACGAGGCATGGCAACTATTTGAGAACTTAAGTGATAATTCCCTTCACCATGCCTCCGCAGCCCGGCAAGTCCGACAGCTGGTAGTTAGAGCCCCGAAAAGAGGGGACATTTATGAGGTAGAACAAAACCTAGAGTTAGACCAATAGGTAGAGGCATTGTCCCACAAGATAGACCAATTATTAGCTTCGGGACAAGGCTCTACACAGCAAGATCAACCTCAATTTCACGAGGCATGTGCTATTTGTGTGAGCCCTGCTCATGACTTGAGTGAGTGCCTTTTGGCATCACAATTTTTGGAATTAGTTTAAGAGCATGTGAATGCGGCTCAAGAATTCTCCAACCCGGGTAATGACCCATATTGCAATACATATAATCTGGGATGGAGAAACCTCCCCAAATTTTCATGGAGACCACCTTCACATGGAACTTCTTACAATCCTCCACCACCGAGGCAAAATTTTAATAATTTTGCCAACCAATCTTCCTACCGGTGACCACAACCTTATCGACCCCCACAACCTTACCGGCAACCACAACCCCCGCTTGTTCCTCAAGGCAACTCAACCTTTGAGACTCAGGTGTTAGAAGTTCTCTAAAAACTTAAGGGGTTAGCACCAGTAGTTCATTTCCATACTCACTCTATTGCCAAGCTAGAGGCTCAATTGGGTCAAATGACTAATAACATGAATATGAGAGAGGAGGGAAAATTACTGAGTCAGACTGTGGCTAACCCTAAGGGTCAATATAGGGCAGAGGGGTTAGGTGGGAATGGAAAGCACCATGAGCAGGCGCAAACGGTGATTACCTTGAGAAGTGGGACGGAGTTAGAGCCTTAGCCAGTTACATCTGATGCAACTATGGCTAAGAAGGGCGATCACGGTGGTCAGCCCAAAGAGAGCAAGGGTGAGAGAGAGACACCTACGGGGGATAACTTAGTTCCTAGCACTTCACATGAGCTTAAGGCACCATATGTGCCTAAGGCACCCTTTCCCCAATGCCTTGAGACACCGTCCCCTTTAAGGAGGCGGCATCCATGGAAATGATGATGGAGGTCTTTAAATAGGTAAAAATCAACCTCCCCCTATTGGAGGCGATTAAGAAAGTACCCTCCTATGCTAAATTTCTAAAGGACCTTTGTATGCAAAAGCATAAATCTAGGGCACACGTGTCCCGAAAGGTCATACCCACTGAGCAAGCAAGCTCCATCTTACTGAGTGACACACCTCCTAAGCTTAAAGACCCGGGTGCCCCAACCATTGCATGCATTATAGGGTACCATTTCATTTTTAGGGCCTTATTAGATTTAGGGGCTAGTGTAAATTTATTGCCGTACTCTGTGTACGTGGAATTCGGGCTTGGCGAGTTGAAGCCCACTACTATTACTCTCCAGTTGGCTGACCGGTCTCTCAAAGTGCCACGTGGCATGATTGAGGATGTGCTAGTAAAGGTCGATATGTTTTATTTTCTTGTTGATTTTGTGGTTCTAGATATGGAACCGGTAACGAGCTCTAGGAAAACAATCTCGGTAATCCTAGGTCGGCCTGTCTTGGCTATGGCCAATGCATGCATAAATTGTCGTGCCGGGGTTATGGATGTGTCATTTGGAAATATGCAAGTGAAACTCAATGTTTTCCAAGCATCCTAATAACCCCATGAAAGAGAGGAGTGTTTATTTGTGAATGTTGTAGATGTGATTGTGGAGGAGGCTTTACCCTCCATTCTTGTAGAGGACCCTCTAGAGGCTTGTTTAGGTCATTTTGGGTTTGAAAATTTTGATATTGATGGATCAGTTGAGGAGGTGAATTCCTTACTTAATTTTTCTTCTACACCGAATTTTCCTCTATGGAAAGCCCGGTTTGAGTCGCTTCCTCCTCTGTCTAGAAAGCTTGCCATACCATCCCTAGTCACACCACCTACACTTGAATTAAAGCCACTCCCGGCCACACTCAAGTATGTTTTTTTAGGGCCAAAGGATACTTTACTTGTCATCATTGCAACTAACTTAAATACAGAGCAGGAAAGTCAATTAATGAGTGTTCTTGTGGCATATCGGAGTGCTATAGGGTGGTCGGTGGCTGATTTGAAAGGGATTGATCCCTCCGTGTGCATGCATCATATACATCTCGAGGAGGACACCAAACCTTCTCAGGAAATACAATGGAGACTTAATCCCAACATGAAGGAGGTTGTAAAAAAAGCGGTGTTAAAATTGTTGGATGTAGGTATTATATATCCCATTTCAGATAGCAAGTGGGTGAGTCCCATGCCAGTGGTGCCCAAGAAATCGGGCATCATTGTTGTAGAGAATGAGCAAGGAGAGTTGGTCCCTACACAAACCACTACTGGGTGGCGAGTGTGTACTGATTATAGGAGATTGAATTCCATGACTAGGAAGGGTCATTTTTCTTTTCTATTTATTGATCAAATTCTTGAGAGGTTAGCGGGGCAGGGTTTTTATTATTTTCTTGATGGCTACTTGGGGTATAATCAAGTCCCTTTGTATCCAGCTGACTAAGAAAAGACCATATTTACTTGCCCTTTTGGCACTTTTGCTTACAGAAGCATGCCATTTGGGCTATGTAATGCATCAGCGACTTTTCAACGGTGTATGATGGCCATTTTCTCTGACATGGTGGAGAAATTTTTTGAGGTTTTCATGGATGACTTTTCCATGTTTGGGCCATCTTTTGAGGAATGTCTCCAGAACTTAACCAAAGTCCTTATTCGTTGTGTGGAGACAAATTTGATTTTGAGTTGGAAAAAAAGTCATTTTATGATTCGTGAGGGTATAGTGTTAGGACACATTCTATCATCTCGAGGCATATAGGTTGACAAAGCTAAGGTTGACCTTATTGTAGGCCTTCCTCCACCTAATTATGTGCGTCAAGTTAGGTCTTTCCTAGGGCATGCAGATTTTTATCGTAGGTTTATCAAAGACTTGAGTAAAATATCCCGTCCTTTGTGTAGTTTACTTGCTAAGGACGCACCATTTGTCTTTGATGAGGCATGTCTAAAAGCCTTTAAAATGCTGAGAGCAGTTCTTACAACCACCCCAATCATAAAATCACCAGATTGGTCATGCCCATTTGAAATCATGTGTGATGCCTCGGACTATACTGTTGGGGCTGTGTTAGGCCAAAGGGTCAATAGGGCACCATATGCTATATATTATGCAAGTTGCACTCTCTCAGATGCACAATTGAATTACACTACCACCGAGAAAGAGTTGCTAGCTGTGGTATTTGCCTTAGATAAATTCGAGTCCTATCTCCTAGGTTCTAAGGTCATAGGCTTCACTGATCATGCCGCTTTGCGGTATTTATTATCAAAGAAAAAGACCAAACTTGGGTAATAGATGGATTTTGTTGCTTCAAGAACTTGACCTAGAGATCCGAGATAAGAAAAGATTTGAGAATGTGGTGGTGAATCACCTCTCCCGAGTCCTTGTTGAGTATACTAGTGGCCCTTTAATTTTGCATGATTCATTTCCGGACGAACAACTTCTTGTGGTGTCACGAGCGAGCCCCCCGTGGTTTGCACATATTGTGAATTACTTGGCCATTAGGAAAATTCCTCAAAATTTGTCTAAGCAAGACAAAGACTGATTCTTTTCGCAGGTCAAGTATTATTTTTGGGAGGATCTGGAGTTGTTTAAATATTGCTCCGACCAAGTGATCCGACAGTGTGTGCCTGAGAGTGAGGTGCATAGCATTCTTACATTTTGTCATTTTTTTGTATATGGCGGTCATTTTAGTGAGCATAAAACGACCGCCAAGATTTTACAGAGCGGGTTTTACTGGCCCATCATTTTTAAAGATGCCCATCAATTTTGTAGAACTTGTTTGCGCTGTCAGCAAATGGGTTCGATATCTCATCGTGATATGATTCCAATGTCCCCTATTCTTGTGGTAGAGATCTTTGATGTTTGGGGGATTGATTTTATGGGCCTTTCCCGTTGTCGTTCGGGTTTGAGTATATTCTCTTGGCAGTGGATTATGTGTCTAAGTGGGTGGAGGCAATAGCTACTCGATCAAACGATCATAAAGTTGTAATCAAATTCTTGCATGAAAACATCTTTAGTCATTTTGGGTTTCCTAGAGCCATAATAAGTGACCAGGGTATGCATTTTTGTAACCGATTCTTTGAGTTGGTAGTTAAGAAATACTCTATCACTTATAAAGTTGGCACTCCATACCACCCTCAAACTAGTGGCCAAGTGAAAGTCTCTAATAGGGAGGTGAAGCACATAATAGAGAAACCAATGAGGTCAAATAGAAAGATTAGTCAAAACGCTTAATTGATGCATTATAGGCCTACCGCACTACTTATAAGACACCCATTGGGATGTCACCATATAGGGCAGTGTTTGGCAAAGCTTGCCACCTCCCAGTTGAACTTGAGCACTGAGCGTTACGGGCCATAAAGAAGTTTAACTTCGATATGGCTGCAGCTGGGCTCAACCGGAAATTGCAACTTGATGAGTTGGAGGAAATTTGAAATTATGCATATGAGAGTTCAAAAATTTTTAAAGCTCGAACTTAGGAATTTCATGATAAGCACATTAATAGAAAATCCTTTGAACCCGACCAAAAAGTATGACTTTTTAACTCAAAATTGAGACTCTTTCCGGGTAAGCTTAGATCAAGATGGGATAGTCCCTTTGTGGTTGTAGAGACATTTATTTATGGCACCGTTGAGGTGCAAGATCCAAAGAATGGCCAAAGACTGAAGCCATATATAGAGGGGATTGGAAATGGAGATATGATTGAGTCCATTACTTTGATGGACCCTTTTTACTTTGACAAGAGAGATTAATGTCTTGTTCTCTTTTCCTTCTTTTCTATTTTATTCTATTTTTATTTATTCTTGTTGTGTTTTATGTGACGTCTAGGAGACTTTAAATCATAGTTCTAAATCGCGGTATTAGGCAACGTAACGGTATCGATCGCCGCGTATCAGTATCGGTAGCATCGACCAGTACGTATCAGGAATCGGGCGTCGCGGCCGTGAAATTTAAAAAATCATTAGCAATCCCTCTAAAACTCAATTTTATGCATTTTTTTTTACTCTTTTAGCCTTAATTTATCACATTTTAATCAAAATTTTGATATGTAGGGGCACTTTTGACTCATTTTTAACTAAATGATATGTATTTATTTTAGTCTCAAGCTTTTATTTGGCATATATGTTAAACTTTTAATAAAAAAATTGATGTGGAAATATTTTTTTACTTATTTTCAATAACGAAATACTTCCAAATGCACAACAAATTAATAAGAGAAAGAGGGGCATGAAAATAAGTCATTCGCTTCAGTCATAATCGCATACAAACAATCTACTACAAATCAACAACTCTCAAGCTTAGTAATAAAATGAATTACGTGGTGGTACAGAAGGATCTCCATATCTCACATCACTTTGATCATCACTATGAATTGGTTGGCCTATTTCTCCATATTGATATTCCTGGTAGTAGTTATTGAAAGTGCATTGATCATAAGTGGTGTTGTTGCTGCCATTGCTACTTGATTGTTGTTATGTCATTGCAAGCCCCAATGTACTATAATTGAAACTCTCTGTATATGGGTATTGATGAGGTTGTTGAGAGGAGTTCCAATTTCCCATATAAGGTGGTTGATAGATGTGTAGTGGTGGTTGACTTGGAGGAGGGTGATAAGGATATGGTATGGGCATATTGGTCGCCAATGTTGAGTTCCCCTTCCATCTTCTTGTCTAACTCCGAGATGTCCAAATTGATTTCTAAGGTCACGATGACCACAAATATCATCAATGTGTCGTGAACACCCAATTGGTGCTTCTATATCAGGAGCAAAAATAGAATGTCATCGCTGCTGTGTAGAATCCCTGTTCCAATCGTGATCAATATGATGAATACTGCGTCTACTACCATATGTAGAACCAACAGACTCCCATTGTCCGCCACTACCACCCCCTGTTGGAGGACGCCTACCATCACTATCATCTCCATTACCACTAGGTGGACTCAAACAGCGACCCTCACTAGAGCCACTTCCAGCAGACCCTGCTCTTTGATGGTGTTGAGGTGCTTGGCTACTAGTGGCATGATCTCCCTCATCATCATCATCAACAATCAACCAACCTAAGTTATCTTCATCATCCAAGACTGCATGTTCGCTCTCTTGAAGCCATGGAATTAATAGATCATCTTCTTCAAATATATAGTCAAGATTGATGTGGTTAAAAGATTCCTCTCTGTCATATTGGCTTTTTCGTGTTGCATGTCTAATCTTTAGCCTCATATTGTAATACACATACACAAGTATATTAAATTTTTTATACTTCAACCGATTCCTTGTCTATGTATGTATCAGGCTAACTGTACTCCAATGGTGCTCACAATTAGAAGAAGACGTGGTTTGGCTCAATACTCTCACAGCCACTTTTTGGAGTGCCAGAGCCGATATACCATAATGGATCCACCATTTAGCTATATACAAATCAATCAATCATTACTGATTATGTTATAATTTGATATAGAAGTGTTGACAATGCAACAATAATATGTAATTAAAATAGTTAATAGTTGATTGAGTATATAATAATTACCAGGATTTGTTGCTTTCATTGCTCTTTGTGCTAACACAACACCAAAATAATCTTCTTTATTACAAAATAAAGAGATCTGCAATGAACAAAAGGCAATAAGGAGTTTTACAAACACAATTCACAAGTCAAATAATAAATTATTAGTTTAACTAATATTAAATAATGACTAACTTGGTTTATCGCCTGTATTTACTCGTTTAAATCTAGTAGAAGTCTCGAAATCACATTTGTAACTCCACTCATCACTTCTCGATGATTAGGAAGGTGCCCCCCCATATTGAAATATGAGGTTTAAAAAATAACCTACATTCAAATATAAAATAATAATAAAAGTGAGACAAAGGAACACATAATTTATTATTTAAATAAATTAAAAATTACTTACTAGCAGCATGCAAGTCCGTGTGTAGTTGGAAAGCCAATCGATTATCAATAATCTTCTAATAATCTACATAATAGTGACAATTTTGTTTGATGGCCAACTTTGCTCTATCCATGGCTTCATATATAAAACCCATTATGAGCTTGTCATCCCCATCTACAAGTCTAAGCACCTTTAGAAGTGGTTCTTGAACTTTTAATACATTTGCCGCCTTAGTCCAAATATCTTTACTTTGTATAATTTTTTTTGCTTATTTTGCATCATCCTTTTTGGACCATTTGCTGTGCTTCCACTCTTGAGAATGAAACATATCCTGTAAAGCAGTCTTATGTTTAACAATGCTTTCCAAAGTAATGAAATTGGTGGCAAAATGTGTGATAACAGGACGTAACAACTTTCTATCTCTTGTGAATCTCTTCATGAAAGCAACGACCCAATTAGAGTTGTAAATAAAGCGTGTGATTACTTTTGCACAATCCAACACCTTTGCTACACTTTCTTTCTTCTTAATATCCTCTAACATAAGATCAATACAATGAGTTGCACATCCTATCCAATACAGATTCTTCCTTTTTTGTATGAGTTTGTAACCAGCTACCTTTATCGTAGCATCATCCATAGACTTCTGAAAAATTGTTTCACGATTGCTATACACAAAAAAATTAACAATGTGCTTTCTTGTGGGCCTAGACCATCCATCACACATAATTGTAACACCTCTCTTAGCCGAACTAGATTTATGAGATTTTATCCAATTTTGTAAAGCTTCATACTCCATTGGTAAATACACATCAATTACCTATCTAATAATAAATAATAAATAAAAACTATTAACAAGCATCTTAATAATTTATTTATTTTTAAACATAGAAAGAGTTTTTTCAAACTTTAAGTTAGAGGCTTACTTCATAAGAACTAGGTAGCTTTGTTCCTTTTCCAACCTCTCTTGCAGTATCTAACATTGATTCTAGCCATTTAGAATTAACAACATTAGTAGGCATCAGAGTGAACAATACAAACTGGCTAACTACTCTTCCTAATTTTTTCTTTGCTTCTTTCAAGAATGTAGATGAGAGTTTGGATTGTTTGTTTCCTTTGGTCCTATGAAGATCCACATCTATGTCTAATAATTGAACTTCTAGAGAGGATATATCAATCCATTTCCTACTTGTACTAGCGTCATGAACACTATGACTTCGCCGAGCAAAACTAGGAGGAGGTGCAACCTCAATATCACTAGACCTAATTTGTCGGGCCATAACCATTTCTAGGTCCTCCTCATCATTTTCATCATCATCACACTAACTGGCTCTAATTTGTTCTGTCAATTCCTCATTCATCTTCCTTTTGTCAAGCTTTTTGCCCTTATAATTATTCAAATGATCCGTCATTAGTGTTCAAACTTCCCCACTGACATTAGCACAAGGTGCAGCTTGACCTTTCATATGGGCCAAATGTTGCTTCAACCTAGTTATACCACCATTTAGCTCTTTTCCAAGAAATGTACACCTAATTTTATGCCTACTATTTTCTAGTGGAATTCCAAATTTCCAACCAATATCATCACTTGGAGGCTTTCCGTTAGAACCACCTCCGTACGCCATTATAACTTTCAATTATCTACAATAATAGTTTTCAATTAACAAATATTGTAATTCTAATTTAGTTACTAATAATAATGCATTTAAAATAAAAATAAAAAATCTAAAATTTTAAACCTCTTTACTTAACAATTAAACCTCTTTAAAAAAATCTGACAGATGAAATCTCTTTAAAAAAAATCTGACATAAAAATAATTTGAAATAAAAAAATTTGATAGATTAAAAAATCTAAAATAGTAACAAAAATCTGAGATAAAAAATCTAACAGATTAAACCTCTTTAAATAAAAAAAAAATCTAAAATATTAAATCTCTTAAAAAAATAAAAAAATAAAAAAACAAGCTGTTGACAGGCAAAAGTTTTGAAAATTGTAGTGAAAGTCGGTCAAGCAGATTCGATACATGAGCCTAATTATACACCGCTACCACTTAATTTATTGGTTTTAATAGGTCCATGAACACTGAGTCTAATAAACCAACTTAAAGCAATGAAGAAGTGAAATAAGTATGAAATATACTCTACAGGTACATTGCTAAGAAAAAATATATATATATATATATATATAAATATTTGAACAATCATAAATATATATATTAAAATATCTCCCATCCCATACCATAATATAACCATAGAATAGTGGCTTAAATCAACTACGAAAAAAAAAAAAAAAACAACAACAACAACAACAACAAACAACAAACAAACAAACAAAAACAAAACAAATATATAAACAGAACAACACAAGAAGAAAACAAAGCATGACACAACAAACCTTCAAAGAAGAAACTTGAAAGTGGTGCCACTGGGAGATGGGTTTGGGTTCGATTCAATGCTTCTCCCTGCAACACTTTACAAGATTGATGCCACTAGGAGATGGATTTGGGTTTGATTGAAAATTTGTGTTTGGTCTGATTGAGGGTTTTTGTTTAGAGATTGTTACAAATTTATGGTCCGTGAGTTTGTGTATTGCTTGAAGAAGCCAAAATACTTGAAGTGAAAGGTTTGAGTGAGTGATGTACATGTATGCGATGGGTTATTCCTTCATTTTTTGCATTTGCTTTTGTTTTTGCAAGTACTCTGCTCCATTGTCATCTGTACTGAATGATAATTTTTTCTTTTACAGGAAGTTCTCTACTCCATTTTTAGCCGTACCGGCGATAGAAAACGTGTATCGGAATTGTATCACTCATGTATCGAATTCAGGCTGATACGTATCAAGAATCGGCTGCTACAACTGCGAATTTCATTCTTACTGATATATCGGCCCATATCCGAATCGGCACTCTAATTTTCAGGTACGAATTGGCCGGCACGGTACGTACCGGCCGATATTTAGAACTATGCTTTAAATCCTCTAAAGTTATAATTCTTTTGGTGTTAACCGTGCCTTAACAGCACTTGACGGTCTGGTATAGCCACCTAACTATGTTTGTAGTGAGTTCCTAGGAGACCAACTTAGACTGTGAAAACTAGAGTTCGAATGGCAAAGCCTAGAACACAAAGGTTTGGAATTTCCGATACTAGAGTTTGGTTTAAATATCTAGGGGTGTGGAGATTGCTTTAAAACCACCCTGACTTGAACTTTGTATGGCAGCCTCATAGGTCGAGTTAGCTTTATGCGCCTCAATTTTGGATACCGAATCAATCTAGTTTGTCACCCTGTTGGAGAATAGGGAAACTAACTAACGTTGTTAGGGAGAAAAGTAGTACCTGTGGTTTTTGCGTGAAGATTATGGGTATGTTTGGTTTGGTTTTGAGAGAGTAGTTTTTAAAAATTATTTTGGAGAGAGATTTTAGAAATTTTTTTAGTTTGTTTGGTTGTATATTTTGAAAGTAGTTTTGGAGTTTGGGAGTTTAGAATGATTTGATATTTTGTTATAAGTGAGTAAATGTGTGTGAGAGAAAAAGTGATTGAGAAGAAGAGAGGAGAGAGAAAAAAGTGATTGATTGATGTGTAAGAGAAATAAAGTGATTTTGGAAATTGTTTTGGAAAAATTACAAGCCAAACAAGTTTTTTAGAAAAAAATTTCCAAAATTACTCTGCAAATCCAAACCAAACATACCCTATACCTTCGTTTAGCGTTTAGTTATTTTTTAAATGCTATAGCCAGTCTGTGCATGTAGCCGCATGTGCGGCGTGGTTCTCCCGCACGTGCGGCACAACGTAAAAATAAAATAAAATAATATCCAGATTTCTTTGTTCAATTTTTTTATTTTATTTTTTTATTGTTTTTTATTATTTCATTTTACTTTCATTTAAAAAAAATTAAAAAAATCAAAATCATATTTCTTTGATCAATTTTTGTATTTATTTATTCTTTATTTATTTATTTGTCTATTTTATTTTAATTTCATTTTTGAAAAAAGAAATTGAATATTTAACCTGGCACGACCCAAACCTACCCCTATAAGTTTAGTGTCGTAACCGGCCAGTAATCCGTGATTATCGAAGGCTTAATTGAACAAAGCAAATGAACGGGGCTAGCAGAAGCCATGATATAAGAAAGAAAAACGTCCAACGAGCTGTGAACTCACATGGGACAAAAGACTTTGCTATATAAAAAGACAACCCAAAGAAAAAAGTCATTCCCATCAACAGCAAACATAACACCAGTGACAACCGACCAAGACATGTGAGTGAGTTTCAAAAGGGTAATCACTGGGTCAGCCAGCACTCTAATAGATAGGAACCTCGATGCGAGGCACAAAAGGTAACATGACCAAAATGGAGGCAAGATTGCCGTTGTTACGTCCCCTCCTGAACTAGATTACCTACATATACATATATACAAAACGTGAGCTAAATCCCAATGAATAACAACTGTGTAAAAGGGTTTTGGTGGATGATTTAAATGTAGATTAAAATACATACAGAGCAAGTTCGTATTACGTATATGAACATAATATAACACATGGTATATTCAAAAGCAATAAATACAGGCGATCTAGAACACCGAACAGACGATCATGAAGATCGAACAGGCAGTCATAAAGACCGAAGATCAGATATGATGAACAGGAGTTCCATGGAATGGAACTGTCAGAGAACTCTGTAATCACATGCATAGATGCTAACGATGCCACGATATACAGTGTAAACAGAAATAGAACCATCATTCAATGTAGGAAAACATAGCAGAGCAAAGCATAATTATAAGGCTGGAGATAAGTACTTTAGATTAAACATATTTTTACAACCGTGTTACTCATAGTTAGTTCCATGATGCAGATGACTGGAATGAGGCGTTTGACCTACACAGACTGATATAAGCGTTGTTCACTTAATTTACCAAACACCCAACTAATTAGTTCCTTGACTTAGGAATTGATTGGTCTAAATGTAGTTTACTCTTGTTAAATGCTCATGCAATGCAAATGGATATCAATTACGGTATAAAACACGCTAACAGAGGCCCAAGAGTGGAGTAAATGACACAGAAAAGTGAAACCAACGCTGCCAAACAGCTGCACGTGTAGAGCCCCTTCGCCGCATGTGCAGAATTCCCTCCACACGTGCAAGTGCTTTTTATGCAGAATGCCAACAAACTCTCCCCTGTTTCCCGCATGTGCGGGCCTACCCACCGCACGTGTGGGCTCCCTAGCTGCACGTGCAGTTCTAGGTTTTCCATAATCGAGTTTTTGCCCTGTTTTTGGAACTTCAAACCACCAAGAATCAAACCCAAATTCACTTAAATCAAAGGCCAAAAGTTAAGAAATATGGTATATAACCAATTACCAAGAATAGGGCTTTAAATTCAACATCAAATCCCTCAATCTCATAAACAACTTAAAGATTAAAGAGGAAATGCACATGGTAATTCTATGTCTCAACAAAACCATAGAAATATGACTTAACTTCATACAAAACCATATAAATGAGCAAGGTTATGGAATACATGTGAGGTTATGGAAAAATTCCTCCTACTAGGGTTTATAATACAACTTATATCACCCAAAACCCTCACTCTCTCCTAAAATTCCATGAGTTTAAAATAACAATACTCTTATGCAAGAAATTATGAAGAATTCTTACCTCAATAAGTTAAGTTAATGAAGTTGTTTCAAGCTCTCTTCTTCTCCCTTTCTTTCTCTCTTTCTCTTCTTGATCTATTACTCAAACTCTAGAACACTCTTGACTCTCTCAGATTTCTCTCGCTCTCTCTCTCTCTCTCTCTCTCTCTCTCTCTCTCTCTCTCCCTTATATTGAGTTCATATATATGCACATCTCTACATGTAAATTTCTTAACTTGAATTAACTAACTAAATGAGAGTCTTTTTATTTAAATTTCTTAATTAATTAATTACATTACTTCCTAACTTAATTTAAGGTGAATCAACTCTACTCACTTAGTCCATTAACTAATTTTATAACTGTACGATTTAACGAATCAGAAAGGTCTTTTCATAAAGGAATATATCTGTTAACGAACATAATGCACATAAATAAGCATGTAAGGCATAGATAAATGCATAATTCAGATTAATCATAAGAGTAACATCTAAGTAAAAGCGGGTGTTACAGTTTCTCCCTCTTTGGGTGTTTGGTCCTCCAAACTTAGGTACCTTCTTCAATGACAGGGTCTAATGGAAATAGTTTTGTAAAGTCCCAATTTCCTATGCCCAAATCATAACACAACCATCATGGCTCCTTAAAGAAAAACAGTAATAATTCTCCACACTTGCATTACATGATAGAATTAATTCCTCAATGCGATTATACGTTCAATCCAAATTCAAATAATAAACAAATAGATACCCCCAAGGGTTTACAAGTTTCCAAGGCTTAGGCCCGGTTACATAAAACGGTTATTCAAACCTACACAAATACAACCCTTGGCTTACAAAACAGAGTCATGCAAAATGAGAGCATCATACTCCCAACACACATACTTCCACGCCCCTAGTTGGGTGGGATTACCACATCTTTTCCTGCACAAAAATCCCGTAGGGTGACTATAATGCCCAATAGAAAAATCTTAACAAAGTATATACATTTTATACAAGTCTCAAGAGATGAAATGCACATGCCATGCTATGCCCTTTTTGAAGATAAATCACATTTTCATCTTTCGAAAACCATCATACTCAATGATGTCATGCAATTTCAATTGTTTAAAACTTAACAATTTATTTCAAGGGGGGTAAATACGACTCTAGTAATCCCTAAGTCGGTGTCTGCAAGTAGACTATACAAGTACTACCAAATTGTCATTTTTACCTATATTAACCGGAAGGCTCGACACCTATCCGCGCGGGTTTTCGGTCTTTCACACCGGACTCTCAGGCCAACTTATTCAAATTATCTACACCACCTATCATGACTTACCAACGTATTTACCCCAAAACCATTCCATGAAAACTTGTTTCTCAACATTCTTTTCTCAATGCAAATTTTCAAATCAACTTTCAAAGTTTAATGTAATCAAATGAATTGATATGCCAATTTCACAAGATGAATATAAATACTTTTATTCCAATTCATCATCCAAGGAATAACACTATTCCTTCTTCTCAAGTATCCTCAATAATTAGTCATTTCAAGACTATTTCAACGTTTTGAACAATAATTTCCAAAATGAACAACAATTCTCATATTCCATGAAATTCATCATTTATATAAATACAAATAAGAAAATTTTCAAACATCCATTTATTTTGACACACAAAATAAATATAACAATATCATTCATGGATTTTCAATCTCTTTTAAAAATCCTCAATTTCTAGGTTTTCTCACCAAAACTATACAACCCAAATCTTTTGAAAGAAAACTTTCCAAAATTATCTTTTCTTCAATCAACAAAGATCAAGACCCATAAAATCATTTTAAAAGAATAAGAGACAAACTCAATTTCAAAATCACTCAACTTCTTGAATTAACAATCAATTTTCAAAAGCTATTAAAGGATGATTTCGAAAATCATCTAGATCTTGCAAAAAAATATATATATATATATATATATAACTCAAAGAAAATCCCTACGTCAAGTTTGAAGAAGAATAAAGATGAAACCCCAAAATCAACGATGCTTAAACTCGATCTTCATTGCACACAACGAAGCCCTCGTGATGATAACCCACTTTAATGAAGAAGTAATGGCAAAACTCAAATGAATCTTGAAAAATCAAGGTTTTTGATCTAGTTTGTGTAGAGAAATGTAGAGAGAATGGAGAGGAAATGTTTTTAGAGAGAGAGAGAGATATGCAAAAGTGATCTGAAATATCAAATTCACGAACTGATATAACATGGTCCTCTTGAGCGTGGAAAGCCCCGCTCGAGCGTCAAATACACATTCCCAATACTTTTGCAGACAGTTCAAACTTCTAGAACCAAACATTCTCTGCTCGAGCAGACAAGCAACTTTGAATGCATTTTGCATTTTTGCTTCGGGGGCGCTGCCCCTCGATCCCACCAGGGCGCTGCCCTCAGACCCACCAAAGGGCGTTGCCCCTTGGACCCTCGCAAGCTGACCAGGCAACTCCATCACCAACATAGTCAGTAAAGTGGCAAAACATGAAAGATATGCTATAACTCGATACAAACATGAGACATTACCTGTTCTAAACACGCCGCTACAACCCGATAACCAAAAATAAGAGGAATACAGGGAACTAAGATACGTAACACCGTTCAAAATCATACCAACCCCAGCCTGCAACACCACAACGAGATGGGTCAAAACCGGGATCGCTGTATTTTGTTGGCATATCCCCTCCTCTTTCCCACGTTGTATACAATCCACTATGATTCTGCCAGTCCACATTTACCAACAGAATTTCTTTATTCCTTAACTTTTTGATTAGGGGATAACAATCCGGATAGGTCATTCTATATATGTATAATCATCATGCATAGGTATCTGAGTAGGTTCAATAACTTGTTGACGGTCTAAGAGAGATTCTCTTAACATGGAAATATGGAAAATGTTATGCATATGTTCCATATCCGAAGGTAGGGCTATTCGGTACACCACTGGACTCAGTTTCTCAATAATTTCGTATGGTCTGATGTATCGAGGTACTAACTTACCCTTAACTCCAAAACGAGTGTGTCCCTTTATTGGCGTAACTTTAATAAAAACGTGGTTGCCTACTTCATATTCTCTTTCCTATCTACGCACATTAGCATAACTTTTATGTCGGCTTTGCGATGTTTTTAATCGCTGCTGAATCAATTTCACTTTCTCTATAGTCTCTTGCACAAGTTCGGGTCCTAATAATGATCTATCTCCAACTTCAGCCCAACAGATTGGCGATCGACATTTCCTGCCATAAAGAGCTTCGTACGGTGCCATACCAAGACTCGAGTGATAGCTATTGTTGTACGCAAATTCAACTAATGGAAAATGTGTTTCCCAGTTTCCCTAAAAATCCAACACACACATATGTAACGTATCCTCTAACGTTTGGATTGTCCATTCTGATTGGCCATCAGTTTGTGGATGATACACACTACTTAATCTTAATTCAGTTCCCATTTCCTTTTGCAAACTTTGCCAGAATCTTGAAGTAAACTTCGGATCTCTATCTGATACAATTGATACAGGGACTCCATGCAATTTCGTAATTTCATTCATATACAGAGTAGCCAATTCATCCACAGTATATGTTGTCTTAACAGGTAGGGAATGAGTAGATTTTGTCAATTGATCTATGATAACCCAAATAGAATCCATACCTTTACTGGAGCGAGGCAAGCCAACCACGAAATCCATTGTAATATGTTCCCACTTCCACTCTGGTATTGGCAATGACTGAAGCAATCCTGCAAGTCTTTGATGTTCTGCCTTAACTTGTTGGCATTGCAAACACTTGGATATGAATTTAGCAATTTCCTTTTTTATTCCTGACCACCAAAAATTCTTCTTTAAGTCTTGGTACATTTTTGTGTTCCTTGAATGGATAGAGAATTTGGAACTATGGGCTTCTTGGAGGATCTGCTTCTTCAAACCACTGTCATTTGGTACACATAACCGTCCCTGAAATTTGAGTGTGGCGTTCTCAAAACTAAATCCCGATCTAGATTTAGATTCCCGTTCATCCACTATTTTCTTTAGGAATTCATTTTGCATTTGTTTCTCTTTAATTTCTTCCACTATTGCGGTTCAAGCAACACTGTTTTCTGTCTTGTGAGTAAACAAGCTAAATTTCCCATGGATTTCTGGCTAAGGGTATCGACTACCATGTTAGCTTTTCCAAGATGATACATAATTTGTAAATCATAATCCTTAATCAATTCTAGCCATCTATGCTGCCTCATGTTTAATTCTTTCTGGGTAAAGAAATATTTCAAACTTTTATGATCCGTTTACACCTCACATGTAGCCCCATACAAGTAGTGACACCAAATTTTCAATGCAAATATCTCTGCAGCCAGTTCTAGATCGTGAGTCGGGTAACTCTTTTCATGTGGTCTTAACTGACGAGAAGCATAGCCAATCACCCTTCCATTTTGCATCAACACACATCCCAAGCCTTTATAAGAGGCATCACTCTAAATGGTAAAGCCATCCGTCCTGAAAGGTAAAGTGAGAATCGGTGTTGTCACAAGTCTTGCGTTTAATTCTTGAAAAGCTGCCTCTCTTTGATCAGTCCACTCGAATGGTACCCCCTTTTGTGTCAATTGAGTAAGTGGCAAAGCAATCTTTGAAAAATTCTTCACAAATCTGTGATAGTATCCAGCCAGGCCCAAGAAACTACAAACTTCTGGCACATTCGTTGGTCTCAGCCAATTTACAACAGCCTCTATCTTTTGTGGATCAACAGAGATACCTTCTTTTGGTATCACATGTCCCAAAAATGTCACACTATCTAGCCAAAATTCACATTTCGACAACTTAGCATACAATTTCATCTCCCTCAACGTTTGAAGAGTAAGTCTCAAGTGGTGTTCATGTTCCTCCTTGCTTTGAGAATAAATCAGAATGTCATCGATAAAGAGCACAATGAACTCATCAAGGAAAGGCTTAAAAACTATGTTCATTAGATCTATAAAAGTAGCTGGTGCATTAGTAACCCCAAAAGGCATAACGAGGAATTCATAATGACCATATCTTGTTCGGAAGGCAGTCTTCTCCACATCCTCAGCTTTAACTTTTAACTGATGATATCCGAATCGTAGATCAATTTTAGAAAATAACTATGCCCCTTGTAGTTGGTCAAACAAATCATCAATACGTGGCAACAGGTACTTATTTTTTATTGTCACCTGATTCAATTCCTGATAGTCAATATAGAGCCTTAAGGTTCCATCCATCTTCTTGACAAATGGCACTAGAGCACCCCACAGAGATGTACTAGGCCTGATAAATTTCTTAGTCAGCAATTCATGTTACTGATTTTTCAACTCTTTTAATTCAGTAGTCGACATCCGGTATGGGATCTTAGAAATCTATTGGGTACCTGGTACTATCTCAATAGTGAACTCGATTTCTCTATCAATCAAATTTCCGAGCAAATCATCTGGAAACACATTTGGGAATTCTTTCACTACAGGAATACTACTTGCATATGGTTTAGCAGTAGTTGGCACCACTAACACAGAGCATAAAAATCCTTTACAACCCTTATTAATCAATCTATTCACTTTCTTGGAGGAAATAATATAGGGGAGATATGACACTATCCCCACTAAATGTAAATTCAGGTCTTTCAGGTAAACGAAACACAACTTGTTTGGTTGAGCAATCAATTGTAGCACAATATTTCCCTAGCTAATCTATCCCCAAGATGACATCAAAATATGCAATCTCTAAAGGTAACAAATCCACATACAAATTCATGTCTCCAATAAGGATCTCATATACAAGGTACATAGATGTACAAATCATAGTTTCCCCTGCCGGAGAGGTGACAACTAATACATAGTTCATTGGTTCCAAAGGCCTAAGCAATTTTGAGCGAAAGCATAGGACACGAAAGAATGTGTAGACCCCGAATCAATTAACACATGTGCATTCTGAGAACAGATAGGAAGAATACCTAACACAACTGTCTCTGTAGTCTGCACATCACCCGGTACCAATGCAAAAACCCGTCCTTCCTTTAGAGTTTCTTGCTTCATATCTACTTTTGAATTTACCCTTGGTGTTGATACTGACGCAGTTGAACTAGCCCTGGGTTGGCTTGTAGTTTGGGACACTAAAGGGTAATCCTTGATCATATGGCCTATTTTTCCACACCAAAAACATGCACCCAAAATTCTACAACAAACTCCCTCATGTCTTTTCCCACACTCTGGGCAAATGGGTGTATCATTCCCTTGGCTCAAACTAGTAGATGATCCCGTATTTTGCCTTTTGTTTGGTGAA
This sequence comes from Camellia sinensis, assembly GCF_055761805.1. Classification (NCBI taxonomy): domain Eukaryota; kingdom Viridiplantae; phylum Streptophyta; class Magnoliopsida; order Ericales; family Theaceae; genus Camellia; species Camellia sinensis. The sequence goes on from NC_138966.1 coordinate 120,284,701, forward strand.
GTATTGAAGTTGTTCCAACCCTTCTTGAAATTAGATCATGGTCTTTTACCCTTCCATTCAATCACCGATGCATTCGCTTGTCTTAGTGCGGCCACATTCGCCTCAGCTATAATGGATCTATCCAAAACATCAACATATTTTTCTGATTTGAGTACATTAACTCGATCAAGAACTTCAACATCCAAACCACCTTTAAACGTCCTAGCTTTCTTATATTCGGTGTCTACCATATGTGGCACATAGCGCGCAAGCTTTGTGAATTTAGCTTCATATTCCGCCACTGACATAGTACCCTGCTTAAGCTGCTCAAATTCTGTTACTTTACGGTCTCTCACACATTGCGGAAAGTATTTTTCATAAAAAGCTTCTTTAAACTGTGCCCAAGTCATAGCAGTCTGCTAATTCCGGACAAGCATCCACCATCTTCTTGCTTCCTCTTGTAAGGTAAAAGTTGCTAACAGAACCTTCTAAATAACTTTTCAATCTCCAAAATCCAGGCTTCATCTTTCAATAGTTCAAGGCCTCCCAGAAAGGTAGGTGGTTTCAGCTTGTTAAACTTTTGTGTCAGGGTAACAATGTCACTATTGTTAGGTGGCTTCACTAGAATTGGTGGCGAAGGTGGGGGTGGAAAGGGCTATCTCTGTTGTTGTCTTAACGTATCAGCTAGTAACTCCACCATTCATTCCAGCCGGTCCATCCTTGCATTAGAAGACTTGGATATCTTTGCAGGTTTTGTTTCTTCCATTGGACTATACATATATAAACAGAATAATAATAAACATAGGATACATAAGGTTTACACATGCGTTATTGCCACATAGGCACATCAGATAAACCACACACACTTGCACATGCAAATAATATGCCCTAATCTCTTTTCTAAGACATCTTATAGCTCATTTGGACACGTGTGTGTGGTACAACTCGTGCTCTGATACCACTTTATCACAACCCAAACCCGCCCCCATAGGTTTAGTGTCGTAACCGGCTAATAATTCGTGATTACCAAAGGCCTAACTGAACAAAACAAATGAAACGAGCTGCAAACTCACATGGGACAAAAGATTTTGCTATATAAACATATATATATATACACATGTACATGTACATCAAGATATTACAAGTTTATCAAAAGACAACCCAAAGAGAAAAGTCATTCCCATCAACAACAAACATAACACCAGTGACAACCGACCAAGACATGTGAGTGAGTTTCAAAAGGGTAATCACTGGGTCAGCCAGCACTCCAATAGATAGGAACCTCGATGCGAGGCACAAAAGGTAACATGACCAAAATGAAGGCAAGATTGTCGTTGTTACGTCCCCTCCTGAACTAGATTACCTACATATACATATATACAAAACGTGAGTTAAACCCCAGTGAATAACAACTATGTAAAAGGGTTTTGGTGGATAATTGAAATGTAGATTAAAATACATACAATGCAAGTTCGTATTACGTATATGAACATAATATAACACATGGTATATTCAAAAGCAATAAATACAGGTGGTCTAGAACACCGAGCAGACGATCATAAAGACCGAACAGGTAGTCATGAAGACCGAAGATCAGATATGATGAACAGGAGTTCCATGGAGTGGAGCTGTTAGAGAACTCTGTAATCACATGCATAGATGCTAATGATGCCACGATATACAGTGTAAACAGAAATAGAACCATCATTCAATGTAGGAAAACATAGCAGAGCAAAGCATAATTATAAGGCTGGAGATAAGTACTTTAGATTAAACATATTTTTACAACAGTGTTACTCAGAGTTAGTTCCGTGATGCGGATGACTGGAACTAGGCGTTTGACCCACACAGACAGATATAAGCGTTGTTCACTTAATTTACCAAACACGCAACTAATTAGTTCCTTAACTTAGGAATTGATTGGTCTAAATATAGTTTACTCTTGTTAAATGCTCATGCAATGCAAATGGATATCAATTATGGTATAAAATACGCTAACAGAGGCTTTGGAGTCGAGTAAATGACACAGAAAAGTGAAACCGAGGCTACCAAACGGCCGCACTTACAGAGCCCCATGGCCGCACGTGTGGAACTCCCTCCGCACGTGTGCCACCAATTTCTTTTTATGCAAAATGCCAACAAAATCTCCCCTATTTTCCGCACGTGCGCCGATGCTTCCCGCATTTGTAGGCTCCCTAGCCGCACGTGCGGTTCTGGGTGTTCCAGAACTGAGTTTTTGCCTTGTTTTTGGAACTTCAACCCACCAAGAATCAAACCCAAATTCACTCAAATCAAAGGGCAAAAGTTAAGAAACATGGTATATAACCTATTACCAAGAATAGTGCTTTAAATTCAAATATCAAATCCCTTAATCTCATAAAAAACTTAAAGATTAAAGAGGAAATGCACATGGTAATTCTATGTCTCAACAAAACCATACAAATATGACTTAACTTCATACAAAACCATATAAATGAGCAAGGTTATAGAAAAATCCCTCCTACTAGGGTTTATAACACAACTTATATCACCCAAAACCCTCACTCTCTCCTAAAATTCCATGAGTTTAAAATAACAATACTCTTATGCAAAAAATTAGAAAGAATTCTTACCTCAATAAGTTAAGTTAATGAAGTTGTTTGAATCTCTCTTCTTCACCCTTTCTTTATCTCTTTCTCTTCTTGCTCTTTCACTCAAACTCTAGAACACTTTTGACTCTCTCAGATTTCTCTCTCTCTCTCTCTCACTCCCTTATATTGAGCTCATATATATATGTACATCTCTATATGTAAATTTCTTAACTTGAATTAACTAACTAAATGAGAGTTTTTTTATTTAAATTTCTTAATTAATTAATTACATTACTTCCTAACTTAATTTAAGGTGAATCAACTCTACTCACTTAGTTCATTAACTATTTTTATAACTCTACGATTAAACGAATCAGACAAGTCTTTTCATAAAGGAACATATCTGTTAACAAACATAATGCACATAAATAAGCACATAAATGAGCATATGAGGCACAGATAAATGCATAATTCAGATTAATCATAAGATTAACAGCTAAGTAAAAGGAAGGTGTTACATAACCTAGAGACCCACTCTTCCTTTCACTCTCACATATTTTCTCTCTTTACCTCTCATATTCTCTCTCTCTCTCTCTCTCTCTCTCTCTCTCTCTCTCTCTCTCTCTCGCCCTCTATCTTATCATTTTCTTCATCCCTTTCTCTTTCAATCAAACCCCACCACGACCACCAACTTTCTTGATTCTTTTTCCCATCATCACCAACCTTCACCCAACCTGTTCTCAACACCACTCTACCACCAGAGCTTCTCCATAGGCGTCGTACCTTCTCTCCATCCGGCGATCTTCGACGACCACCATTTTTTTTCTGGCAAATCTCCATTCTTTCTCTCTCTTTCTTCACTATTTTAAGGTAAATCTTTTTTTTTTTTTTTTTTTGGTTTAGATTTGTATAGTTCTTCTTTCAATCTTCACTTATAGTTGGGTGTAGGGGTAGATTAACTTGCATAGATTAAAAAAAAAAAAAAAAGAGTTGAAAACGTTTCTGGGTGGTGCACTGCCACACGTGCAGCCCCCGTCAGTGCACATGCGGATATTTGTTAAACAAAAAAAAAGATTGCTTAGCCTATTTAATTCTTTATTTTATTAGTTAATCTATTGTGTCTTTTAGTTTTTATTTTTATTATTATTTATTATTTTACTGGCTTATCATAGTTTAATTTGTTCAAATAGTTTAGTTCTGTTAATTTTAATTATTTAGTCAGTACTTACTTAAATAAAGTAGTATTGTTGTTCAGTAGTTAGTTTAATATCGATGCCTATAACTAGTTGTAGTATACTAATTTAGTTGTTGTTTCATTTATTAGTATTTTTATTCATATTTTATTAAAATTTATTTATTTATCTATTCAAAAACAAATCATAATTGCATTTTTGTTCATTTGTTTATTTCTTTATTTTTTTATGTATGTTATTTATTTTATTTCTTTTATTATATTCCTAAAAAATAAAAAAATAAAAAAAAAGAATTAAAAAAAAAATTAATTATTTATTTAGTTGTTTATTATTATTTTGTTTTGTTTTATTTTATTTTATTTTGATTATTGTTTATTCTATTTATCTTATTATCACATCATTACTTATTAGTTTAATTCAGTACTTGTTAGTAGTTCGTTTTTATTTGTTTAATCATTAGTTTTTAAATAACATGTTAATGTGTCTAGCTTATTTTATTTAATTATATTTTAGGTTTCATTTATTACAAAAAAAAAAAAAAAAAAGAGAACAAGAAAAAGAAAAAATGATGAGAATTGTATGTGGTACATCAGTGGGCCGTTGAGCAGCTCCGCCTCCGTCCATAGTTGGGCCTTTGCATTGTTATGACGCTCACTTATCCTCGTCTGGTGTAACTCTTCTATCAGAACATGTACGAGTCACTCACTAAGGTAGGACTGTTGTCCACTATTGATGGTCACCTTGTTAGCGTCACAGAATCTATGATTGCCGAAGTGTTAGGGTTCTTTTCCAAGACAGACCAATAGCCCTTTCCAAAAGTTGAAGGCTGACAACCGATACACAACCTAATCCAAGAGTACTTCTCGGGGGTCCATGGTGACACAAGTTACACGCGCTTGCGTCGGAGCAAGCTGCCTGGCTGCTTGTTATTCATTGACTCAGTAGTATATAAAAATGCTCTTCCACTTGGGCATAAAGCTGAGTGCCGCCTGGAGTTTGTTCGGACCCTACATGTTTACCAACATGGTTATCAGGTCCCACTTGACCACGTGATCTGGATGCATATGCACAAATTTCTGCAGGAGACCGTTCAACCTCAACCTATGTAGAACCAATCTTGGCCCTTACCATTTGCCAACTTGCTCACACTTGTCTTCGAGCTAAATGGCCTCCCAATTAATCCGACTAAGGAGATTGACACCGCTTCTTCGACTTTCGAGCAGCGGGAATGGCAACATGGCATATCCCTCATCCCGCCACAAGTTGGTGCCCCGGTTGATGAGGCCCAAGAACCCATCCATGACTAACCACCTCCTCCTACCTCCCCTGTGCCACCCCAAGGGAACCCATTCTACATGACTCGTGAGGAGCACTTACAGCTTTGGCACTCTATGGATCAGGTCCATAGTACTCTTCACAATCACCACCAAATCCTTATAGGGTTGCACATGGATTTTCAGGCTCATCGAGACTATTCTCAAGCGGCTTTCGACTAGCTCAACGCTCGCCAGCTCGACATTCAGCAGTTAGTTGCATCACTACAAACTGACTTTTATACATATCGAGAGTTGAGCCTGCAGCGTTTTGACCGGCTCGGCGCCCGGGTTCAGGACGAAGCATTGAGACGCGGTCATTGATGAATGCCTTGTTTGCCTAGCATTTCCCCCCCCCCCCACCACCACCGGATTCTCAATAGTACTAGACTATCATTTTCTTTGCCTATTTTATTTCTGTATTTACTTTTAGTTGTTTCTCTTTCTATTAAAAAAAAAAAGTGTGTATGTTTGTGGGTTACTATTTGCCTACCTGGATGTGCACCTACAATCTCTGGTAATATTCTCTCTTTCCTATTTACTTTGTATTTTCTTCCATTGAGGGCAATGTCATATTCAATTTGGGGGATGGGGGTATTTTATTTTGTGCATTTCTATTTGGCTTATAATTCATGCTTATACCTGCTTCACTTGATTGCACTACTTCACTTGATGTTGATTTGTTGCTAGTAGGGTGATGATATTTGCATATGTTAATTGGGGAGCATAGTAGACTTGTATGAAAAGGGTTTATTGGGTAAACACTCGCATGTGATGTTTGCACTAAGATAGTTGTTTGTGGATGTGATATTAGTACACTTATCTTGAGTATGCCTTGACTCACATGAACACACTATCATAGCGGTGACCTCTCTATTATAACCCCTAGTGTATATCATTAATAATTGCTAGTGTTGTAGGAAAGAATAAATGACTAGCCTTGATTCTCAAAATAAATAAAAAAAAAAAAAAACCTTGGCTCGTTTGGGTCTGTAGTCTCCTTAACTTGAGTTATTAAGCCCGTAGGGGTGTCTTCACACCTAGTGCCCTAAAACCATCTGATTTGGGAGTCATTGGCCCAATACTTGTTACTTGGGTTAATTAGAAAGCTTAAGGGACCTAAACATTGCACAGTTAAGGAAAATAATAAAAAAGACTTGTTCGGATTCGTAACCTTTTCAACTCGAGTTATTAAGCCTGTAGGGGTGTCTTCACACCTAGTGCCCTAAAACCGTCTGGATTGGGAGTCATTGGCCCAATGCTTGCTACAAGAGTTGATTAAAAAGCTTAATGGATCAGGACAGTGCACAATCTTTAAAAAAAAAAAAAACATTTTGAGAATCCTGATTACAAAAGTTTAATCTTGTCTGTATATGTTAGGGGTTATTATAAGTTACACTAGGTTATTATAGTGGTCAGTTAACTTGTTATGGAGATTGCAAGTTACACCGTGGTTACTGATGATGTGTTCTACTAACATTCATAAGTACATAGAACTTGATTTGTGTAATACTAAATTGCAGTCTTTACTTAATAGATTCCTTCATACTTGTCTCCTGTGACTTTAATGACTCATCATGTCTTAATATTGCACTGTAGTGGCACATGAGTTAATTTTTGAGTGGTGTAGTGTGATTGACTGTTGCTAGATAGATGTGAATATGTTAATGTTTGTGAGTATTATTTCTGGAAACCCTCACGAGACTTTACTCGTCTATTTGGGGTAACTTTGTGGTTCAATGTCTTGTTGCATACACTAAATGCAACCATTCGTCCACGAAAGACAAGATAGCTAGATTTTATTTTATTTTATTTTTTCCTTCTTTTTTCCTTGTTTGAGGTCTAGCAAGTTGTAAATTAGGGGATGTGATTAAGGCCGAATTATGCAACATTGAGGCCGTTAATTACAATCTCTTAATTCTACTTGCTTGTCAAACTATATATTTTATGTATGTTTAATGTCAATCATGTTGTACATAGTGGGAGCATAAAATGAGCAAAAATGCAAAACTTGTGGAGAAAAGTGCTTCCCGCATGTGCGTTGACTTTTCCCGCACGTGTGACAGAACCTCAGAAATCATGCCACTATTTTAAACCTATTTGAAAGAAAGCAGAGGTATTAAAAGAAGAAAGGGAAGCTGGATTAGGGTTTTGAAATTTTGAAGGAGAAAGAGGAGCCTAGGGTTTGGAAAAAGGTAAATTTCAATCTTCAAAGAAAATTCCCATGGAGGGTTCTATCTCTTCCACCTCTTCTCACTCCTCTATGAGTGGCTAGGCTCTTCTTGTCTAGGGTTTTGATGAAACCCTAGCTATGTAATTAGGTTTTATTTTTGGTTTTTGACTATGTAAAGGTTTGAACAATTGTATGGTGTTTTAGAAGTTTCACATATATATTTTCCACTATTTCTTCAAGTATTCGGCTTTCTGTGATTGCTAAATGCTTTCCATACAATAGTTTTCTATTATTTCATATTCAAGGTATGAGACGAACCATAATACGAGGGATGAGTGGTGTCGCTACTCTAATTTAGAGTAAATGATTCGTACTACTTGAGATGGTTCATGTCCGTACATTTAATGTGCTGATTTTCTTGATAAATGTTTCGAACTTGTAGTTGCGAAGTATTATTCCGTTCGAACCGTATCATAATTGATTTCAAATTGAAACCTTATTTACGTAACTAGTGGTGAACTCATTGTCCTAGGTTTTTCCCTAAATCAGTAAATTCATCTTTATTTATAATTGCTAGTTTATTTGCACATTTAATTTAATTATTATTAGGTTATGAACAATCAATCTTTTTATCAAAAATAATTTAGGAATTCCCAATTATCCCTGTGGATCGATACATGAACTTACCATTATTCTAAGGAATTTGGTATAGTTTAGTGTTTATTTTTGGTGTGTGAAATGGCCCATCCAAATTCCAAATAATCACAAATAATCAAGAGGAAAGACCTCACCAAATAGACGAACAAAAGTCTACGAAGTAGAGTTGAAGAAGACCAAAATAATGGACCCAAATTAGCTTCAAATCAGAGACTGTAGCAGCATCAACGAATCAAACACAAAGCATGAAATCACCCAACACCAAATAGACTGTAGCACCAAATAGATGAAATCATCCCGCACAGTCACCAAAGAGATGGAACAAAATTGATAGCAACCACAACACTTTTTCGGAGAACTAAAACAAATTGTTAACTTTTGAGCCTTTTATAAAAACCCTAGCTATTACCAAACTGATTATTAAATACTCATTGGGCCTTAATATATTAAAAATATATTATAACCAACATCAAACCAAATTAAATATTTTTAATAAACCAATTGGATTCCATATTCTACTAAGGAGGTATACCCAACATAGGCAAACAGAGATAGCAAAGTGTAGCACTGTGAAGAGTGCTTCTCTATCTCTCTCTCCCTCTCACTCTCTCTAAAACTCACAACTCTCTGCGATAGGTTTTTCAACAAAATTGTTGGGGAAGTGAAGAAGAATCAACCATGATTAGCCACAACAATTTGAACTCTTTTGACGAGGAACAAGTCGATCAATTTTTGCTGTGATTGAGTATTCTACGAGTATGGGTTTTAATTTCTAGTACTAGTGTGAGTTCATATGTAGGAAGGGTTGTACTCTATTTTTATTGTTGATACCCGATTTAGAATAGACAGTAAAATATTACTGTCAATCATAGTAATATTTTACTGTGAAAAAGAGTAACATGTTAGTGTTTATGTCAGTTTTGACGGAATTTTTTTAAAAAAAAAGTTCATAGTCAACCATGATCTTATTTGATAAATCTTGATGAGAGGATTCTAAAAATACTAATTTTATTAAAAATCGACATCTAGATAAAAAATTATATCATTTTAAAATTTAAAATATTAAATTAGTCACCAAGGATATTTTTGTAATAGTGGTGTGTGTTGGACTTCTCAAGAAAAACATTTTGTGCTTGTCCTTAATGCATTAAAGTTTTATTATGCAGAAAGTTTGACCAAATCTCTCATTTTATTTACATGCTCCAACAATGCTTTTTTACTTTACTTATTTATACACAAACTGTTTAAAGGGTTAGTTTGAAATTTTCATTTTCTTATTTTTATTTTTATTTATTTTTTTGGGGTTAAAATAGCTTGTAGTATAACTAGTCTATTGAAAGGAGTAAAATATGACAAGACTAGTTATAATAGGTAACAAGTCTTTCTTAAAGGGTCTATTGAAGATGCTTGAGATGAGCATAACGTCTAAGAAATATGATTAGTTAATAATTAAAAAAAAGTATAAGAGAGAAACTTATTTTATATATTTTAATTGATTGTCACATTATTAAATTTAAAAAATGAGTATAATTTTTTAATTAGAATAACAATATCCAATTTTCTATCATGGATGTTTCATTCTTTCTTTTTATGTTTTTAATACATTGAAGTAAACAATGAGATATGCCCATGAAAATAAGATTCAAAAAAGAGTTTTGAGAGCTTAAAATTAAACTCCTTTCAATTATCTTGAAATTAAACTCTTTTCAATTATATAGAAAATCAGCATATCACCCGTGCTATATATGGATTATGTTTATAATTATCTATATATGTGAATTGTGATTTTTAAATATATATATATATATTTTTAAATGTCTTATTTTTTTCTTTTTTTATATTATATTGAAGTTTAATATTTTGATAATAATCATATGTGTTGGACTTTTTAAGGAATTAAATGTCTTTTTTATTATTATATTAGATTAAAGTTTAATATTTTGATAATAATCATATGTGTTGGACTTTTCATTAATTTTTTTTATACTTGTTCTTAATTCATTAAAGTGTTATTATGAGGGATAATAATCATATATGTTGAGACTTTTTAAGGAATTCATATGTGTTGGATTTCAAATTTTTTTTTTTTATGCTTGTTCTTAATGTATTAAAGTATTATTATGATGGTCAGACATGAGAGTTGGAAGAAGTTAATAAATGCTAAGTTTTTTTTTTAAATGAAAAAATCAGGAAATTTAGATTGGGAGATTGGAGCTCCCACAAAGCTTGAAGTTAAAAATTCCTTTTTGCTTAATATATAATATAGATTTGGACTTTTCTTTTAAAAAGCTGAAATAATCACTTTTCGTAAAATAAACTCTTGTTTTGGGCACGGTTTCCTCTTTGGATGATATTTTTTCCATTTTTTTGTTCAAATTATCTCATTATTATTTTATAAATTGTCTTTATACGTATATCTCGCTTAATAATTTTAAAATAATGAATCAAATAGAATGGAGGCTAATCTTGTGTTAGACAAAGTATGTGTCTAACAACTTCCCAATTTGTTATGTTCATTAATAATGGTGGTCTAATCTCTTACCTCTGGTGTTATCATGAAATTTTTTATTTTAAAATCATGTGATGGCTCGAGTTTTGAAATTTTAGTCATTTGAGTTATGTGAGAATCGGATAAAGATCTATAAATATTGTGGATCTATTGAATTGTCGAATATTTTGTACATATAGAGTATGTAGTTATTATGTAGTTTTCCAATAATTTCATGCTAGTGTCTTGCCCTCCCAATAACAAAGATTATGAATTTATGTGGCTCTGAAGAGAGAGATATGGGCACTGAAATGCTCATTTATGAGTTACATATTTCTGCACGAGATAAATTTAGGGGACTTCATGACTTCATTTATTTATCAAATATGTGAAATAAACATAAATACATGATATAACAATAATTAACGTAACAACTCAATTTCATCCCTAAAAAAATTAAAAATTAAAAAAAGAAAGAAAGAAACATAATGTAGACACAAATATACCAACCAAGCATCAACTGGTATGTGTAATTCCTAAAGCTATTTCTATTGAGTTACATAATTTGAACTAAAAATTTTATTTCTTCTTGTCTTTGGTCTTTTGAATGGAAGAAAACACAGATTGCGCCATTTTCTCCTTCACTGTCGTCTTCGGTGCTGGAATCACACTAGCTGGTTGGCTCTTCTTACCCTTGTCTGACATTTTTCTCAACTCTCTCTCTCTCTCTCTCTCTCTCTCTCTAAATTGTATGTTATTGTGGTGCTTCTGAAGATGAAATGATGGGAATATTTATAGCCATGAAATTCTTTTTTTTTTTTTTTCTTTAAAAACTTTTCACTGGCGTGGTTGTGTGTGTGGGTGTAGCTTTGAGTGTGGGTTTGGGTTTGTGAAACCAAGCTGAAAGAACTATACCAATGTGTATGTGTTTGACCAAGTTAATAGGTCTATCTATTGTATCAATGTGTGTTTTGGAGAGAACTTTTTTTTTTTTTCTTTTTTTTTAGGGGGGTTTGAATTTAGTGATATTTTTGTAAAATAATATTAGATTAATGAAAAAAATTTAAGATTTTAATTATTAATATTTATAAAATTTATCATTAATCTTTTCTTCTTTTTTTTTAAAGTTTTTGAAAGAGCTAGTTGAAAGACCCACCTCGGTGTGGGTGTGAGTGTGGGTGTGGATGTGGGTGTCTTAGGTGACTCCATTTCATGACAACAAAGAAATAACAAAACTCGATAAAGATGCCTTGCCAATATGAATTTTTAATGGATAGTAATGCTTTTAACAGAAAAATTGCAGAGTTTGATTTTGTAAAATTAGAATGGGTTATATCCCTCTAAATTGATCCTATGAATCCTTTTTTTTTTTTTTTTTTTAATAGAACTTTTTTTTGGTGAGCAAAAAAAATATGAACAGAAAAATTAATACAAAATCGTGTAAAATTTTAAAATGTGTTCACTTTAAAAAGTCAATGTCCATATGATGTGTGTGATAGTGTGTGGGGGTGTGGATTTGTGAAGCCGAGAGTTAACTGATCTAAGTCAATGAAGCCTATCTTGTGTGTTTGAGAAGCCTAGTTGAAAGGCCCACCCCAGTGTTAGTAGCGTTTGATGAGATAGAAGCCCATTTAAAAGATCCACTTGGGGTGTGGGTGACTCAATTTTATATAATGACCAATAAAAAATAATTTAAATTTTTTTATAAAGAAAATGACACCTTACGTTGACAATATGAATTTTCCATAAGTAATTCAATAATGAGAAATGATTTTTTCCCTGAAAAATCATTCCCTCGAATCCCCTGAATCTGAAGAAATCAAAGGCAAGAGAGAGGGAGGGAGAAAGAGAGAGAAGAGGAGAGAGGGAAACAGAGAGAGAGAAGAGAGAAGAGAGAAGAGAGAAGAGGGAATGGAGAGAGAGAGAGAGAGAGAGGGCCCCTCCTTCGCCTCCGCCGCCACCGATCGATGGCAGATCAACCGGTCGATCGTCGCAGCAGCTCCGATCGTCGCAGTCCCACCTTAGCTCCGCCTCCGGCCCTGCCTCCACCTCCAACCCGATTTTGTTGGCCCCCTCCCCTCTAGTTCTTCTTCTTTTCCTCCTTCATCCTCTGATTTTCTTCTTCTGAAAAAAAAAATAATTCAAAAACGACGTCGTTTTTTGAATTCGGGATGGCTCAAATTCGAGCTACCAATCACTACTCTTCAATAATATACAAAATAATATAATAGATTTTAATTTTATCACTTTAAAATGAAAGGTCTATTATGTTGGCTTGCATTTTCAAAAGAGTAGTACTATACAAAAATAAATAAATAAATAATGGTTCAAAAAATTTATACAAAATTATGACTTCCTGTGGTAGTTTCATTTCTAATCAAAAAAACCATTTATTATCACTATAATTTCAAAAATGGCACTAACATATTATTTTGGATTGTTTTGAAAAACTGGTTAAAAATTGATTTTTTGATTTTTTTTGGCTTCTTTTAAAAAAAAAAAAAACAAACAAAAAAAAAAGGAGAGAGATGATCCATATGTTTGGTTTGCGTTTTGAGATAAATTTAAAAAAAAAAATTTGGGGGCTGAGAGTTTAGAAATTTTTTGGTTTGTTTAGCTGTATATTTTGAAAATAGTTTTCGAGTTTGGGATGATTTGATATTTGTTGTAATTGAGTAGATGTGTTTGAGAGAAAAAATGATTGAGAAAAAGAGAGGAGAGAGAGAAAATGTGATTGATTGATGTATAATAAAGATAGAAGTGATTTTCGAATTTTTTTGAGAAAAATCGTTACCAAACATGTTTTTAGAAATTTTCTTTCAAAAATATGTTTCAAAACACAAATCAAACACACCCAATGTGTAAATTATTTTTCCATCTAAATTATTATAATTACATTATTTTAGTTTTAAAAAAAATATGTATTCCATCAAATTGATTGCGCTGCTTGTGAAAACAAAGCCCAAAGAGGTTTATGTGTTTGTGAAGCCGAAAAGCCCACCTAAGACCGTGAAGCCAATAGACCGTGAAGCCAATTTAAATGGGAACTCATATTTTCTTACAATAAACTCTTATGTGACAATTTTGTATTGAGAGACCTTGAGGGCCTAGGCCCACCGTGGTTCTATTTCAATTGTCTAAATCGTTTATTTTATAAGATTCTTAAGGTATATCATTCATTAAAAAAAAAAAATTCAATCGATCCGATAATTATAATATTTTTATTTTATGTATTTGTCTCAAAAAAAAAAAAAGATAATCTATTTTAAAAAAACATACTTCTCGTCCATTTTTTCAATTATTTAAAAATCTATACCAAATAATTTGCAATAGTTTAAATTGACGCGATAAAAACAACTTTAATAAGTTGAAGAAACGGCAATACTTATCCTAAAATTGACAAAAGAGTGTATTAAGATTTTATTTAGGGTAAATTAGACTAATAATCCTTATTTTTTGTCCCTCGTATCATTTTGGTTCCTATACTTTCAATTGATTCAATATTAATTCTTAATTTTAGATTTTGTATCAATTTGATTCAATTGGCAACCCCATTAAGATTTCTTACGGAAAATTATCAATGAATAACTCCCTAAATTGATCAAGTTTACATTTTGTCCCTAAAAACATAACACATGACACTGAAGTGTGTATTTTCTATAAAATAATTATAAATTGTAATCAATCGAACCAAATTGAAAAAAAGTTAAAACATTTAAAATTAAAATCAAATCAATTAAGATTATAGAGATCAAAATAATACAAAAGTTAAACTATAAGAATTATTAATATAATTTAATTTTTTACTTATAAATCATTAATTTTCAATTTAAAATAAACTGTAACAAAGAAACATGGCTACTATTTGAGTTGATTGATGAGATATGAGTGGAGGGCAGCCAGAGGCACCTGATATTTGTAGGCCAGTGGCGATAGATTCCACTAAAAATGGATCACTAAGTCAGCTCTAATGAGTTGGCAGTCCAAAAAAAAAAATAAAATAAAATAAACAAACAAAGAGTAAAATATCAAATTAATTAAGGACACTGTATTTTTAGAGCTATTAGAGCTCATTGTTTGAGTGATCTCAAACAATTTTCTTTTTAGGCCCGTTCAGTGTTTACAAAATCTTCCCAATCTCTTTTATCTTATTATTTTCAATTCTTCATTTAGGCAAAGATAGCCTTTCAGCCACAGTACCCATAAAAAACAAAAGGCACATCAATATGAGTTATATTGTTGGTGTTTGGAAAGTGAATTTTTTTAATAAATTTTTTTAGTTGTAGAATATTATTAGAGAAAAAAATTTGTATTTGAAAAGATAGTTGAATTTTTTTGTGGTTGAATGTGATGTTTGTGAGAGAAAAAGTGAAATGATTATGTGATTTGATATGATAGTTTGTTTAGATTTGTTTTTTTTTTTTTGGTTTTGTAATCAATTTGTCTTTTAATGAAAAAAAATTCAAAAAAATTCAAAAAAAAACCAAAAAACTTGCTTCCCAAACACCACAATTATATTTTTAATCTATGCACAAGATTTCTGTTAAAATTGAGTTTTAGACGGGTAAACTATAATAGTCTTAACTTAATTTTTAGAAACACTACTTCTGTGGCTGAGTTTGTGCCACTTGAAATGATAATGGCAATAAAAGCAGCCTTTTAATTACAATTTATTATTTGAAGGGGCTAAATAAGAAATGGGTCGGATTCAAGCCTTGGGCCAGTCCAATCTCCCAAGCCCAAATCCAAATGGGTCAGATGAGCATGTGGGCAACCCAACTAAGCCCAGTTCCGTTACTAACAGTCCACCCAAGTCCTCAAGCACTTGGGGTCCAACTCGCAGTGGAAAGGCCAGTCCAACTGTGATACTGGGCTAGGGCCGAGCTGAAGGACTCATTCTATGGGCCGAACTGATGGGTTGAACCCATCATCAGAACCAAAATGGGCCGAATGCGTACACAAATATCCGAATGGGCCAGCCCATCCCAACAGAAGCCTCACAAAGGGCCGAGCCGGGGTACTACGGTGTTGAACTGAGGGAACCTCTCGAAGAAACGTGGAAGTTATGAGTATATGCATGTGCAAGTTGCCACCTCAGCTGGTCCCCTATATCTAGAATCACGAAAACAGTTAAAACCAAAGGAACGTGGTTTGTTATCAACATGACTACAATGAGTATAAGCACCTTCTGACAACTACCAGATGGTCCCCCACCAAGGGCCATGCTAAAGGGAAACTAGGCAGCACCAGAGCTCCATGAAACCATCTTGGGAAACAAGCAAGGAACTCTATATATACTACATAAACTTCACATTGAAGGTAACTGATCCAAGCTGAACCCTACTCACTTACAAACTCAACTCTCCACACTTCTTCCCCGATCACTGATTCCCACACCGGAGGGGTTATCCAGCCAACCCTGGCCGGGCAGCTCTTATGATGCTTCTTGTTGCAGGGACCTCATTCCCTGGATAGTCCAACCGAGTGTGAAGCCCCGATCTACTTTCATCTAGTGCGGTGTCCAGTACACACAATTGGTGTGGTGAGCATGGATCACTTTGTCTCTGAGCTCTGCACTCAGTTCCGGCGATGGGGATTAAGGACATCCCACCTTTAGCACATACTCCACAGACGGAGAAAACAAAGGACAAAGGCTTGGCACTTCCAACAGTCTTAGAAGAACAAACTGGAAACAATAACTGGACTCCTGAATCTATTGAACATCGATTGCCCTTCGCTGGAGGTTTTTCTCATCACTTTCTACTGGAAAAGGATTACAGAGATTGAATCATAGATTCCATGGGGATAGAGATATAGGAGCTAAAAGTGTAACTCAAAAGGGTGATGGGCGATCCGACGGAGAAGAGGACTGAAGCAGAGCCCTCTTGCTTACAATGGAGAAGCTTATCCAGAGAACCACCAGTGAAGAAGTTCCCCAGAAATGAGTCTAGGCAACAAAGCCAACCAATCCCGGTACAGAGTGAAGCGGCGAGCAGCCACACCCGTGGGTCACGCCGGAGAAGGGCTAAGAGGTAGAAGACAGTTAGCCAACAGACTAAGTAACCTCTTCAAGACCTTCGTACTTGGCTGATGGGCAACAAGCAGAACGAGCAACGCCGAGATCATCTAGACCGTACCATCCACCAGAGAGAGCACTGAGCGCTGGATAGGCTTGTCTCCTCCCCATTCTCCCCGGAAATTGAGGCCATGAGAACCCCAAAGAAATTCACCCCGCCAAAGTTTACGTCATATGATGGGAAGCCAGACCCATTAATGCATATTAGTCATTATAGACAGATGATGTCTCTATGGAGTTGAGATGAGACACTGATGTGCAAAGTCTTCCCATCAAACTTGGGGAAAACCAGACTTCGATGGTTTGATCGACTCCCAGCTGGATCAATTTATAACTGGGAGTAGCTCTCTGAAGAGTTCTTAGCCAGGTTTGTCTCCAACACTAAGATCCTGAAAGAGTCGGATACACTGTTCGGTCTTCGAAAGGAGCAGGAGGAAACGTTTGAAGTGAATACAATGACTCAGAGTAAAACGTTTGAAGTGAGCAGATGGCTATTATGTCCTTCAAACATGGACTGCGCCTGAAAAGTAAATTGAGACAGTCACTTACCAAGCGCCCGCCCACAGCACTGAAAGATTTACGTTCCAGGATTGAGCAATACGCTCGCTTTGAAGATGACCAGATCCCCATTGAGGAAGCATCTACAGAACAAATAGCTCGGCACAAGAAGAAAGCGGACCAAGGGGAACACTGGGAACTCACAGTGAATGAGGTAGATAGAAGGGATGCAGCAAGCCTCGCCTTCTTCGAAATGGTGGAGCGGTAAGTTGATTGGTAATCCAACAGCTCAGGCACAGATCTCTTCTTGTACCTCAGAGCAGCTTTGATGGCCTCAATGTTTTCCCGGTTCGGCCTGCACTGGAAACAGGAAGCCTCTGCAAAAAAAGGTGACACATTAAAGCAACATCCAAAACAAGGCAAGAAATACAAAATACACTAGAGGGAAGGACCTAAACCTAGGTAGCCATCCTTCTGAGGCATCCGTTCGGACTGGAATTCAGTCCCAGCAGGGAACTCCCAGTTGTCACCACCTTGCAGAAAATCATCGTTATGTTTGTCGAAATCGGGCAAACCAGTCACTAGATGACAATCGACCGAACGAACTCGCAGGTAGTACGTACTGTGGTCCTTGTTGTGCAAAAGAGTGTAGCAGCCTAAAATGTCCCAGATACCAAGATTCAAACCCAACCGCCTATTGAGAATGAACACACCACAGACGACACAGAACAGGTTTGTGGACACTTGCATCGGGGTAAGTTGAACTTGGCGCAGAAATCGGCGCACCAAAGGGTTGGGGGGAAACCGAACCCCTCCTTCAACGATGGCCACAATCAGAAAGGCGACGGTACTCCTAGTGCCCATACGCTTGGCATCGACCTTTTCCAGCGAAAGGGTCACATCATCGGGGATATAATAGTCAAGGCAAAACATGGCCATGGCCATGGCCTCGGGAGTATCAACTAATGAGCGAAACTTTCCCATGAAACAAACCTAATGGAACAAGGGTAGAACTCAAATAATAAGATGTGGAACACAACGGTGCAAGGCTCAAATGAGACGATCAAAACAGAAAAAGAGAGGGAAGAAGAATCATAGGAGAACTTACAAAGATCAGAGCAGCGGTGGCTAGCAGGCGGTGCTGAAGCAAGAACGCCAGCGGAACGTCTGGACAGAGCACCAATGAGACTGGCTCAGAGGAACGGAAAGGGTTTTTTGAGACTCTCTAGAAGAATGAAAAGTAGATAAAGGGTTTTGGATTAACAGCCCAGAGCATTTATTGCAACAGCCTGCGTGAAGGTACAGGAACCATGACCGTCGATATGGAATCGATGCACTATCTTTGCGCACCTATCCCATACCGCCATGCATCACCATGAGAGGACGCATGCAGGGGCTGTGTGTCAGGATTGAACCATCATCAAGGCCAAACTGGGGTAGGAATGAAGCAACGTGACGCTTGGAGTACAGAACCGTAGCTCCCCCCAAGGGGAACCTTAGCCCAAGCTAGGGGGCAAATGAAGGGGCCAAATAAGAAATGGGTCGGACCCAAGCCTTGGGCCGGTCCAATCCCCCAAGCCCAAATCCAAATGGGTCAGATGAGCATGTGGGCAACCCAACTAAGTCCAGTTCCATTACTAACAGTCCACCCAAGTCTTCAAGCACTTAGGGCCCAATTCTCAGTGGAAAGGCAAGTCCCTAACTCTCAGTGGAAAGGCCAGTCCAGCTGTGATACTAGGCTAGGGCCGAGCTGAAGGACCCATTCTATGGGTCGAACTGATGGGTTGAACCCATCATCAAAACCAAAGTAGGCCGAATGCGTATACAAATATCTGAATGGGCCAACCTATCTGTAGACCGCCCGAACTCAGCACTGCGCGCAAGGGCGCGAATTGTGTTCATAGCTACTACAGTTCGGACTCCTGTCACGGTTCTAAATCTAATCTCACAAAGTGCAATGCAAGACTGATAAATCACCAAAGAGTCTAAATCCGGCAAATCATTTTGGAAAATCAATTTTAATCAAAAAGCGCCAAACATAGACTGCTTTGCCAGATTTCAGAGTCGCCGCCTAAATATTTTGTTTTGGAAAATTTAGGAAACCCTGACTTGTACCTAAGGCCACGTGTTCGTCATCACCAAAGTTGCCTTGGCTCGGGAACTTGGGTACGAGAGGGGAAGGTCCTGAAATGAGCATCCTTGCTCGCCCGATCAAAGATCGGTCTCTACTAAGCATGATATGTTGTTTTTGAAAACACTTGCGTTCTTATTCCGGTTTATTAGCTAGCTCACTATATGGTGTGCACAGCATACAAGTAAAGGCTAAATCGCTCGATTTGGAACAAAACATCTTATGTTTGTTTTTTGAAAAATGGTTTGGAAGTGCTACTCGCAAGTAGGCTAAGTCGCGGATTTTCCACCCTCAAGTGAGCTTAGAAAACATGATTTGCCACTCTCAAGTGGGCTTAAAACGCACATTTTGATGAATTGTTCCAATTCAAGTAATAAAGCCTTCATCCACAGGCATTCATGCAGTTAAACACTTGAGCAGTTAGCCTCATGGCAAGCATGTTGTCATGGCAGTCACTTTCACACATGCAAGGATGCTAAAGCATAAACACTCACAGTGTACTCCGAGCTAAAATAGAGGCTAGTTAGTAATCATGCATGATCCTAGCTATGTTGAGATGCCTAATGCAACATATGCAAAAATGCAACTAAAATAGGCTCAGCTATCAAGAATGGCATATGAATGCAACACTTGATAACATGCTTTGAAACACGTATTCAAGAAAGTGTATTGAAATACAATGCAGTTTGAATGATGCGCCGAGCCCGATGCATGCAAGACGAATGAATGATGGACGCATGCAAAGCATAAGTATGCTAATTGAAATATGCCCTAAACTAACCATCGAAAGCTGATAAGTAAAAGGGAGAAAGAAATGGGATTGGAAGACATGCATCACACACACGCACACTTATTACAACATTTGTCCTCTCGACGGAGGGTCCGAATAATAAGCTAACTAGCTACGCTAATTAAACTAATTATTGCAAACCAACTAATTAACTAACTTAGCTAATTAATTATTACAACACAAATGAATTTGAACAACTAGTTAATCTAAGCTAATTAAATACAAATCAAATTAATTAATTAAACACTTAAACAATTAATTACAAAAGAACTAAGCTAATGAACTAGTTTAGCTAAGCAATTTAAACAAATGGCCTCGGGAAGCGAATGGGATATGCATGCTCGGTTGGCTTTGCTCGGAAATCCACTACCGTGCCTCATGATGCCTCAGTTTGTACTCTTTTTGACTTCTGAAAATTGTGCCAATTTCCAAGATGCTTTTGACCCACCTTAGGAACATGCTGAGGGGTGGTCGGCCCAGAAGGATGGCCATCGGCCAAAGTTGATGGCCATCGGCCACTTTTGATAGCCGATCGGCAGCCTTGGTGGCCGGTCGGCAACTTTGATGGCCGGTCGGCCACTTCTTCCTGCAATTTCTTCTTTTGCTACAACAGAGCACAAACAGAGGCATGACAGTGTATTTGCAAGGAAATGTGTGTGCAACCACACTCCTTATCATGTCTCAAGCTCAAAGGAGTGTAGTACTCGGCTCTCGAGCCATCAATCACGTATCTCAATGCATGATGACCAAAGAGTCAAGCTTGCACAATGTTGATGAATGCATAAATAACACATAGGACTCGATGAACCTCCACCTTATCATACATGATCAAAGGTGTCGATGACCTAAGGAATGAGGCACGTTTCATCACTTTGAGTATGAAACGTCCCCCGTTCCTCGTGTTTGGATTAACGTCTAACCCAAACACAATGCAATGCAACACACATGAAATAACATGTTATGCAAACAATATGCAAATCTTGACATGTTAAGGTGGTATGCACAAGACTCTAACATGCTAACACTCATGCACAACATACTAGAACACTTAGGCATTAAACACTAGTGAAAGATACAACACTAGGACCATGCAACACAATGCTCAATGGACTAAACCAACACTAAATAGACCTCATGCATGCCAAAACAGTGGCCATAATGATTTGAAATGATAGCATGAATGGCAAGAGAATGATGCTCATGCATTGGCTCACAAACAAGGCATAGAGGTGCAACTCTCAAGAGCACCTAAAGAGTGAAAAATATGGAAGTGTGGCAACACTATATGTTCTAAAATAACATGCCAAATGATGCCATATCATGCATGTATCACAAACAAGGTATGCTAGGAGGCTCAAAGCTTAAGGGTAGCAAAGGCACTTGTACCATAGCCATATCAAGTAAGCCCCAAAGGACCGAGATGATCCAAAACAGTCTCAAGGCAAGTGAAAACAATGCAAAAACATGCATGGGGTAGAGCTAACACATGCTAGAATGGGAGGCATAAAGCATGACGCATGCAAGACCAATGAGCATGATTACACTACAAGTGTAAGAAGCAAATGTGGGATGCTCTAACCAGCCAAAAACAAAGTTATATCATGGCAAAATAAGACCAAAAACACACTGAGATGGCAGCCCAAAAGCTTAGGTAAGCATGCATACAAATTGGCTCATAAATGAAGCATAAAGCACAACCCTCCAAAAGCATTGAATGTGTGAAACATGAGAGGGTATGGCAGTAGAACATGCTCTGAAATCATATATCAAATGATGCTAAATCATTCAAATAGCCCAAGCAATTCATACTAGTGGACTCAAAACATGAAGCTAGTGAGTAAGATTGCATTATGGCTATAAAAAGCAAGACATGCATGACCCAAAACACTTAAAATAGAGCTTAAGCATGGCAAAACATGAGTAAAAGCTTACTGCAGTGGAGCCAAAAACATGCTAAAATTGTGGTCGAAAGCATGATGCATGTTAAGGCTATAAGGAGGATTGCACTACAAGGGTATGAAGCATGCAAGAGGCAATTAAACCGACCTAAAACAGAGCTATGGCATGCTAAAATAACACCAAAAACATTTTGAGATAGAGCCAAAATAGGCTAGCATGATGGATCAAAGCATTGAGTACACAAGGCTAAATGGCAAGATTACACTACAAGTGTAGAAAGCATGCAAAGATGGCCTCAACTAAGCCAAAATAGAGTTATGCCATGCTGAAATAAGGCCAAAAATAGGAGGAGAACAAGCCAACACTTACTAGAAAAACATGCTCAAACATGAGGCCATCAACACAAGCAACCAAGACACAAGAAGAGGGGATGACCCCCTCCTATTTGGGGCCTCAAAACACACTTTCCACCACTGAAATTCCTCTGGAATTCAGTGGTTAAAAGGCCAAGATAAGGTGATCTCGAAGGCTTAAGGAGATGGCACAAAACAAAGCCAAATAAGGCATAAAAGGGGGTAGACAACCCCCAACACCAAAGAGGCCTCAAAAAAACACTTTAAGCACTTGAAAATAGAACTTTTTACAGTTAAAAGCTAAGCCAAAAGAAGCATGCGAAGATGGCTAAGTAAGCAACTACAACAAAGCTTTAAAGAGGGTGAAGACTCTCCCTTGAAGAACCACTTCAAAGCAGCAACTTTAGAGGCAAAAAACCAAGCTTTTGAGCTTCAAACAAACCTCCAAGAACCTCAGCCCAAGAGTGAAGGTGTTTCACTAGGTGCTTTAGTGCAAAAGTGTGAAGAAATGGCACTTTTGAGCACAAAATGGAACAAATATATAGAGAGGGGGAGCAATATAGAGGTAAAAGTATATGTATAGCCCTTAGCTAATTTTTCTGAACCTCTAAAAGGGGAGAAGAGCCTCCCCTTATATAGAACCACAAGCTTCAAGCTTGTTTGACAAGCTAAGAGCTTGTTACAATCCCTCCATACACGTGTATGGAAGATGCAATCTATGCTCTTTAGCTGGCACAGCTAGCAACAAAATATCTACAAAAGTAAAGAAAAAGGCCTCAGCCAAAAGATGTGGCCGACCTGCCATCAGTGATGCCGACCGGCCACCACTGATGGCCAATAGAAAGAGGGCATGGCCGATGGGCAAGAGGCCTGGCCGATGGGTTGTACGGATGGCCGAATGCCACCCCCTTCCCTCAGAAAGAAAGCCACAAGCTCTTGGTCCACAACCAAGCACAAAACAGACAAGTTGAGAGGCTCTAAGGCAAGGTGCACAGCCGAAACCTTCAGGAACTCAAAACGAACACGAGCATGGATAATCATCGAGTGTTCAAACGATGATGCCCAAGTCTTGAGGACGGTCAAAAATGGGGTGTCTATAGTTGCCCCTCTTTGACAGAACTCGAAAGTCATGAGATGACGGGAGTGAATGTCAAAGCCCACAGACGACCCATTTTTGACAAGGCCGAAGACTTAGATAAACATACAAAATAACAATACAGAGATGCGCCTGCGGGCTGGGGCGAAATGCAAACGACATGCACAATGCAGAATATAACTTATGATTATGCAAAGAGGGTTGTAAAGAAATATCATGCAATTGCTATGCAAAGAAATACTACAACAAACTCATACATAAGCAAGTAAGTGAACACGCCACGCGCGGGAATTACAGACCGAACTATATTTCATGTAGAAAGGATGTAAGAAAATTATGCAATCTTAACTACGTCTCACGCAGGAAAGACTAAAAGCAACTATCGGGAACACCCAAAGTCTCGAACGAAACACCTCCTAGCGTATCAAACGCGAAAGGAGAGGGACTACGCAACAAAGCGCAATCATCCAAACGCGTGTCAAACGCGAGAAGAGAAAGATAACCAAGAGAGTTCGAGGGAACATCAATGATCTCACCCGGAGTTTCTCTGACTGAAACACATACAACATCGTCTGGTTGTGCCAACTTCAAATGAACCATACATACAATATCGTGCCTGCACAAAAGAGAGATTTTGACAAGTACAATGTAATAGGAACACATGATCAACGCTATATCAAGATACAATTTCAATACAAGATAAACGCGTGCACATATGATGCCAATGGAAAGGTGCATAACAATGCATGGGAGGTGTGCATAACAATGCAAGTGAAACGGTGCATAACAATGCAGGTGGAACGGTACAAAACAGTGCAAGTAGAACAGTGCATAACAATGCAACTGGAATGTGCAAAACAATGTCAGGAAAACGGTGCATAACAATGCAAGTGAAACTGTGCATAACAATGCATGCGATATAGGCATAGCAATGCAAGTGAAAAGGTGCATGACAATGCACAAGAAAAGGTGCATAATAATGCAAGTGAAGCGTACATAACAATTCACCTGGAAGGGTGCATAACAATGCAAGTAGAGTGTGCATAACAATACAACTGGAACGTGCATAATAATGCAACTAGAGTGTGCATAACAACGCAAATAGAGTGTGCATAACAATGCAACTTGAGGTGGTACATAACAATGCGAGCGAAGCGGTGCATAACAATGCAATGGAGACGTGCGTAACAACGCAAGTAGAAGTGGTGTATAACAATGCGAGTGAAAGGTACATAACAATGCAATGGAGACGTGCGTAACAATGCAAGTAGAAGTGGTGCATAACAATGTGAGTGAAAGGTGCATAACAATGCAATGGAGACGTGCATAACAATGCAAGTAGAAGTGGTGCATAACAATGCGAGTGAAAGGTGCATGACAATGCAAATAGAACGGGTGCATAACAATGCAAGTAGAGTGTGCATAACAATGCAACTGAAAGGGTGTATAACAATGCAACTGAAATGCGCATAACAATGCAACTGGAACGAGTGCATAACAATGCAAGTGCGAGAAATGTATGCTCCATGCAACATTAAAATGCGCGTTTCATGATAGGGTGAGAGGTGCACATTCTATGCAACCAAGCTTAAAACGTGTTCGATGCAATGTACATAATCTATGCAATGTAAATACGAATACCTATTTGACACAATGTGCATATGTTATGCAAACGCGATGATGCATGTTCGATGCAAAAGTGAGAGAGGCGTATAACAAATGCAAACCCCGTGAGTGTGATAAGAACACTGTAAAGCCACGCATTCAAAGATAATTTTCGAATCTAGCAATACGAAAAAGGATACGAAAAGGATACATTTTGTGCATATCGAGTGCCGCACACGGAAAACACGGTTCGAGGTCACCGCGGAGATTGCTTGAACTCAAAGGTGTATTTCCTTGAACTTTCTTGAGAGATGAGGGTACAAATCAACAGAACAACCCCAAACAAGGGTATTGGAGGTCCATCGGCCACAAGAGGGAGCCATCGGCCACCCATTGGCCACTAGAAAACTCCATCGGCCAACAATGTGGCTAACCGGCCAACAATTTGGCCGATCGGCCAAACATGGCAGATTCGAGGCAGTTTTGACATTTTGCTACGGGTTTTCAAGTATAGGATTCCAAACCCTATTCTTTCACTTCCTCAAGGCTGAAAATCATTTCTCCTCCCATTCTTGACCATTTCCCCCTTCGATCAGCACTTTATACATGCTTTCAAGCGTCCCACAAACATTCGATTCGCGAAACCCTTGAGATTTCAAACACTTTGAACCAATTGAAAAGTGTTTTTGGAGTCTCATTCTTGACTTCCATCACTTGGGGTTTGTTTCCCCCGAGTTACCCTTGTTCTCCGTGCCCTCTCCCGCACTTCGACATTTTCTTCCATTTTTCACTCCTCGGAGTTGACTTTTTGTTGACTTTTGGCATTCTTGCCTATTTTCCACATCTTCGACTATTTTCTCATTCTTATTGAGATGGCGGATGACATTCCACATGATGGGGCTCCTCTGGGAATGGAGATAGATCCTGAGTCTGAGCCTTTGCCACTCGGTATTCGACCCTTCGATCTGACGACGTACGATCCTGACGTACACGTGTTGCCTCCTGACGGTATTCGCCAGTTCAGGAGATTTGTGCGAGGTGCTCTGGAGGACCTCCTTTTACGCGAGCCGAAGTTGCACTTATCCTATGGCGCCGCTGAGGTATACTCTTCCTCTTTACTTTCTCCAATATAGGTCATATGTCTTGGATAGCCAACATTGCTCTTCATCTGATTAGTCCAAACACACTTGCACATCACATGCCTAGTTCATTCTGAGCACATTCATCCATAATACTTCTGTCAACTCGAACATATGTACACACTGCATTTTTATCAATTCTGAACACATGCATACACTTTATTCCTGACACTACTTTGCATTTGTTTATCTTGGACACAGGGGGATTCTCATGCCTTCCGGGGTTATGGGAACACCATTGCACGAGACTGGTACATGGAGCTACCTGATGATGTTCGCTACATCGTCGATGAGGCCGGTTTCAATGTATTCTGCATGGGACTCTCGCGCCACACTGCGAATTGGCCTCTTCTAGGCGCCTTAGTGGAGAGGTGGTGGGACACCACCGATTCCTTCCACCTTTCTACAGCTGGGGAGATGACGACAACTCCCTTTGACTTCTCCATGCTCACCGGCATCGGAGTAGGGGGTGATCCGATCCCTTTCGACACTAATATGGACAAGTGGGATGTTGCTCAGATCTTTTTGCTAGGGACTCGCCCACCTCTCTCCCGACCAGGGATGGTGTGATATTCGTGGTTCGCCAACCAATTCAGGGGGGAGACGCTGACGACTCGCGAGGAGGTCGAGCACTACGCCCGGGGGTTCTTCATGTTCTTGCTTGACACTACTCTATTCACTGACCAGGCGAACACTGTTGGCCTCTACCTCTTGAGTGCACTGGTAGACGTGTCTCGCATCCGGCGCTATGACTGGGGCGACGTAAGCTTGGCCACATTGTGTGGATACATGAGTTCCTCATCTCGCCGGAGTGGGCACCTGCTAGGAGGCTACTGGAGAGCCTGGGAGGTACATCTTTCCCTTCTGCTTTACAGTCCTGCTTTACATTATCTGTACACCACACATACTGCATAACACACAATCTGCTTTACACTAGTTGTACACTGCACACACTGCACAATACACTGCACATCATTCTCTAGTTTCTGTTTTTATCTGTATACTGCTTTACTAATAAACATACTTATTGTTCCCCTTTCACATTTTGTAGTTGTGGATATATGCCTACTTCCCGAGGCTTGCCCTAGAGCCGAAGGTAGAGACACCCCCTGTGGTTCCATATTCACATAGGTATGATGTGAGATGCGAACGGAGGCCGCGAGAGTCTTTCTTATTTTTCCGTCGATATTTTGACACTGTAGCCGCAACGGAGGTATTCCAAACCTTACAGTTCATTTGAGCTTTGCTTTATATTGCACTTTCAATAGCAGATAACAACATGTATGTCTCTCATTTATAGATCACCTGGCAATCTTAGGCAGTGCTGCCTGACGCAGTCAGAGACGGTATATGGGTGCTCGGGAGACTTCTCGATTTTGGGTTTTGCTTGAGGGTCCGGTTTGTCGAGCGTGGTACTGGGGTGAGTGCTTCCTGCGACAGAGCCTTGGTTTACCCGAGCCGGTGGAACCGATACCGCCTCCTTCGCACATGAGGCAGGCAAAGAGGTACACCCCGTAGGAGATGGCCGATTTCATGATAGGTTGGGATACCGACTACTTCAAGCTCGATGACGACTACACTATTTTCATCGAGACATATCTTATGCAGCCTCTGGCCAGCGTTCGTCGTGGTGAGAGAGAGAGACCTGTAGCCACAACAGGAGGAGTGGGATGATCTAGGGCGACCTAGGCCCATGGTAGGAGGGGTTCCCGGAGGGGACAGAGGGCAGAGTGGCAAGACCTGCCCACTACTATGACATGCTGAGGACAGGCTGGAGAGACTTATCAGATTCTCATCGCTCCTCTCCCAGCTGATCATGAGCTCATCGGAGTTCGAGGCTCGACCCCGGTATATGCTATACTTTACATTCTGTACATTAATTTCATTTTAATTGATATCCCGCAGATTACTAATTACCTCAACACCTTTGCAGGCTTCCATAGAGTACACTGGGTAGGCTCTGGAGCTGTTGGCTTCGGTGATGGGGATGCTGCAGAGGAGCATGGACCTGCTCAGTATTTACGGTATTCTAGTAAGTTCCCAAAACCCTCTATAATCTGCCGCATACTAATCTGATGAATCACATTATCAATGCTGCATTTGACACACCACACTTATATACCACTCACAGCACCGATACACTGTATCTCATATACTGGCCACAGCCTTCATACACTGCAATCATTCACTGCTCACGGTGTTTACATACTACTTACAACATTCATACACTGTAATCATATACTGCATTTGATACCATACTCAGCTTCATATAGCATAACTGATGCATTTGCCAAATTGTTCTTTTCAGGCGCCATTCCAGATACCAGCCGCAGCGGGCTCCTTAGCGGGACCTTCAGTGCCTCCTTGAGCAGCAGGGGGAGCGGGACGCGAGACCCGGCGCGCAGCCGCAGTAGAGCTGGGCGTGCTCACACCGAGAGTAGCTCGATGGAGCCTACCCGAGATAATGATGAGTCTGATGAGGAGGCAGTGAGTCCACAGTAAGAGTCGTCTTAGGATGGAGATGAGACTAGAGATAGCTCGGGTTCAGACTCAGGTAGCGGAGCTGACATTGGTAGTTCTGGACCTTCGTCGAGGAAGAGGACGAGGAGGGCTTCCCGCTCTTGAGGCGACTGACGCCGATTCAGATGTTTGGTTTTTGCTTTATTTTTCTTTTTGCTAGTAGTTTTTGCACATTGTACAGCCTCAGGCAGTTTTATGTTCTTTAATACTTGTACTTTTACTTTTGCAAAAGAAAACATGATGGAATGAAAACAGCTTTTTGATTGAAAAAGTGTTATATTTTACATTCTAAGCATCGCATCGCATCGCATCACAGTGCATGTAAATGAGATTGAACTTTGTTTGAAAACTACATACTCGAATTGCATTGTCTTAATCAGGTAGTGAACCAACTGACAACTGAAAGAACAAAACAACTCAATAAGCAAAACCAAGACTTCACATGCTAACCAAATGTGAATACAACTCGATAAGCAAGACAAGAACTTTAACAATCAACGCAAAATACAACTCATTAAACAAAAATGCAACAACTTGATAAACAAATTGAAGTAACACAGGTACGACTTCACAAAATCGTCACAAAAAGGCATTCGAAGTGGAACAAGATAGAAGTTCTCAACATTTCCATCACATGGACAGCTTAGAGAACAAAGGAGGGGCCATCGGCCCAGGTGGGAGGTGACCGGCCACCATTAAGATCTATGGGCCACAAGAACTAGCTGATCGGTTGGCCATCAATGCAGAAAGTGCTCAGATTGTTGACACCTGTCTTCCACTCAACACCTTATCTTCTACAAAAGCCCCAGCTTCATAGTTTCTCCATTTCAACTCAGTTTTTGCACCAAATGGAGGCATTTTTTGTCCAAAATCTCACAAATTGGATTGCTAACTTGGATGGCTCGGAAAAGTTGAATTTCTGGGGCTTTGGAATAAATGCACTATTCACGCTGAGCCGCACCCCGCTACGTTTTCCGTTCCTCCATGCCGCGACAAGATGTTGGAATCCGGTAACTCATGTTTTTAGCTTTGGCGGACAAAAGATATGTCCTACTTTCGAAGATTTTCAGGCTTTGATGGAATCTCAGCACGATGAAAAGATCTTACCCCAATTCCGCTTCGGCCACATCCAAGCTCTAGGGCGGATATGTGGGCTTACTTTGCATGATGCTCGGTCTTTGATTCGCGATGGAGAACTTGACATTTCGAGCCTGATTCGTCGATTTTCTAATGCTGGTGACTGCGACGATCATCACTGGCAGGGTTTTCGGCGTGATGCGCTTTGCTTATCCATGTTGTCCTATTTCTTGCTCGCCCCTGGCTCCGGAGGGTCTAGCGTCCATTTGATTGAGGTTGCCCAAGGCTTAAATGAGGGCAAGAGCTGCATTGCCATGATGCTAGTTGAGACATTGATGGGTTTGGATGCCTTCCATCGCCAGGAGACGACTAGATTTGCGGGGAGTCCACTACTGCTGCAGGTAATGTTTCCCACCCTATCTCACAGTTATTTCTCACATCACTTGGCCCTCAGGCTTAGTTTTTCTCTCAAAAACCCTTTTCTTACTTTTCTCTCCATGTACACCTCTCTATTCTTTAATATCTCATTTTTCATCCCGCTCCAGATATGGTTGATGGATAAGTTGAAGGTTATGGACTCATGCCTAGCATATTCAGCTCACGGATATTTCTTCCAGCGGCACCTAGTTGATGCCCCTGATGAGGGATGGTGGTGCAAATGAATGTGCAGTTTGTCTGTTGCCAACATTGCTTGGTGTTGCCCCTAGCTCAATCTGCCGGCGAAGAGCTACAACATGTCTCGCCAGCCCGGGATTCAGTTGATCGGCCTAACACACTATGTCTTTTACTTCCCATTTCGAATCCGGCCCCAATTTCGGCATTATTAGACTTGCTTGGAAGAGGGGATAAAATACCCTGCTACATTTTCAGTCCGAGGCGCACAACTGGCTTGATATGCCACAGCATGGAGGACGAGAGAGCTTCTGGCCCCCGCTCCCACTTTCAGTTGCACCCTCTCTGATGAGTGCATAGCTTGGCTCGATGAAGAGGCGCAGGTTGGGCTTACTTTGGCATCAGAGGCTTCCACAAGCTCTGGGAGGGGGCGCAGGAACACTTGACTTGTCCATCTCTCGAATTTATTGCTTCATCAGTACTTTCAAGTTTTCTTTATGAATGTAATAAAAAGCAACTTCAATTTGTATTTACGAGTAGGATAACTCTGTGCTGAAATCAATGTAATTGAAGGTCGTGGGTACTGAAAATTTTCCGTTTTGATCCAAAAATGGTCTAAGTTGTAAAAAGATTAATTTGAACAAAATCAATTTTTATTAGAACTTTTCAAAATCATTTTCGATATGGATCAAAACTGGACACACCCGAGATCTATCACTGAGATGTACAACCCCGGATCCAGCAACTGGAAAGTTGCCCCTAGTCTGAATAGCACTGCACTAGAGATCGCAACCGAGCTCTTGAATGTAGAATAGACAAAGATGACCAACATGATCACATGGACAAAGTCGATTTGGAAGTGTTTATGGCTGGACTTCAGAATGAAGTTGCCTACGTATCCCGAAGATGGGAATCAAGCCTTACGTAATTCGGTTCAGGTTTACTCGTGTATTAACACTCTCCTTTTGCGCTCTAACTTTTGCCAAGGCCACCCTTTATGGGTTTTCAACCTTGTGAGCTCAGCTTTTACTATTTCAAATTTTTCATGCTCTAACTTTTGCCTAGGTTGCCCTTTCGGGTTTTCGGCCTAGCGAGCCACTCAGGGATAGTATTTCTTCAACTTGTCCATGTTGATTGGCTTAGAGAACTCAAGGCTATCTAAATCCATCAGAATGATAGCTCCACCCGACTAAATAGACTTGATGATGTAAGGGCCAATCCAATTGGGTCTGAACTTGCCCCTAGGATCGTAGATGGGAACTCGGTTGTCTTTGAGCACTAGATCCCCATATTTCAAATTCCTAGACTTAACCTTCTTGTTGAAAGCCCTGGCAATTCTTCATTGATAACCCTGGACGTGATACAGTGCTTTCAGCCTTCTTTCATCAAAGAGCATGAGTTCTTCAAACCTGCTTTGTTGCTAATCTGCCTCAGCTATCTGACACTTAGCCAATACCCATAATAACGGAACCTCAACTTCGATAGGCAGAACAGCCTCCATCCCATAAACCTAGGAATACGGAGTTGCCCCAGTAGAAGTTCAAATTGAAGTCCGATAGCCCCAAAGAGCAAATGGCAGCTTCTCTGGTCAGTCTCTATAGGTTTTCACCATCTTCTGCAGAATGTGTTTGATGTTCTTGTTGGCGGCCTCAACTACTCTGTTGGTTGACGGCCGATATGTAGATGACTTATGAAAAGCCACGTTGTACTTCTCTAACAAGTCGATCACCTCCTTCTTGAAGTGGGAACCATTATCCGAAATAATCTTGTTCGGGACCTCGTAGCGACAAATAATGTTGTTTCTGATGAACTTAGCAACATGCGATGCCTTCAACACCGCGTAAGATTGGGCCTCAACCCACTTCATGAAGTAGTCTATCGCTACCAGAATGTACTCATGCCTGTTAGACCTCTTCGGAGTGACAGCCCCAATTACATCAATCCCCCAGACTGAAAACGGTCATGGCGAAGTCATATTGTACAGCTTCGACGGCAGAATGTTCATGCAGTTTGCATGGATCTGGCATTTGTGGCATTGCCGGACAAAGCCAATACAATCCTCCTCCATGGTTGACCAATAATAACCCTGTCTAAGGATCTTCCGAGCTAGCATCACCCTGCTCATGTGTGCTCCGCACTCTCCTCCATAGATGGCCTCCATCAGACGCTTGGACTCTTCAGCATCAACTCATAGCTTATGCATCCCCAGATGACCTCTCGTGTACAATTTACCCCCGCAGATGATGAACTGAGCAGCCATTCTTCGAATTGCCCTCTTCTCTTTGGCATTTGCCCCTAGTGGATATGCTTCCTTTTCCAAAAAGGTCCAGATGTCGTAATACCAGGGGTTCTGATGTTGTACCTCATCTATGGCAGCAACCAGCTCGTAGGCCGGCACAAATTTTTGCTCAATGATAATCGGATGCATCCGGACTCCGAAAGGGATGTCTATCATAGAAGATGGAGTTGCTAATGAATCGACGAACTTGTTGTTCTCTCTTAACAGATGAGCGAAGTTCAGTTTTTCAAACCGAGGAATCAGAACATCCAAGGTCTGGTGATAGATTCTCATATTTTCTTCTTTAAGTTTCCAATCTCCGTTAGCTTGAGATACAACAAGGTTCGAGTCCCCGATGACATCCAACCGTTTTGCCTCTAGTTCTAGGGCAGCTTCTAGTTCAGCAATACATGCCTCATATTTTGCCTCATTGTTCGACACTTTGAACCAGAGTTTGAATGCTAGAGGTATAAGGGAATTACCGGGCGCTATCAATAACATCTCTATCCCATACCCGTATTGGTTTGACGCTCCGTTAAAGTACATCGTCCAAGTCTCTTCTTCGACATACAGAATGGCCTCGTCTGGGAACAAATATTCCACTGCTTTATCCCCTTCAACTAGGTGGTCGGTTAGGAACTCCGTTACCACTCTCCCTTTCACTGACTTGCACGTCATGTACTTCAAATCAAATTCGGAAAGCAGAAGGAACCAACGAGTTAGCCTACCCGTAAGTGTCGGTTTCTCGAAGAGACATTTGATGGGATCTAATCTCGAAACTAGTATCACAGAGTGAGCTAATAGGTAGTGCCTCAACTGTCTGGTAGCCCATACCAAGGCCAGACAATCCTTCTCAAGCGGAGTGTAGTGGGTCTCGTAATCTAGCATTTTCTTGCTCAGGTAGTAGATAGCCTTCTCCAGTTTATCTCCAGACTCCTGTGCAAGCATGCAGTCCATTGTCGTTTCAGTCATTGATAGGTACAGAATCAACGGTTTCCCTGACTCAGGCGGTGACAACACAGGTGGGTTCTGTAAATATTGCTTGATCTGATCAAAAGCAACTTGGCATCGGTCGTCCCATTGGAACTTCTTTCCTTTTTTCAAGAGACCAGACAATGGTTCACAAGTCAAGGTTAATTTTGCAATAAACCGTCTTATGAATTTCACTTTACCCAGAAAGCCTTGCACCTCCTTTTCAATCTTTGGTGGTGGCATTTCTAAGATGGCTTTGATTTTGGAAGGATCGACCTCGATACCCCTTTGTGTGATCAAAAACCTCAGTATTTTCCCTGCTGTAACACCAAATATACATTTCTGAGGATTCAACCGCAACCGATATTCTCTGATCCGTTAGAAGAATTTCTGCAAGGTGGTGTAGTGGCCCCTCTCTTTCTTTGGACTTAACATTCATGTCGTCCAGGTACACCTCAAGCTCTTTATGGATCATATCGTGTAGGATTGTGGTCGCAGCCCGTTGATACATAGCTCCAGCATTTTTCAACCCAAACGGCATCACCCTATAACAATAGGTTCCCTACGGGGTGGTGAAAGTAGTCTTCTCCCGGTCTTTCGGTGCCATTAAAATTTGATTGTAACCTGAAAACCCATTCATGAACGAGAGCAGTGCATGCCCAGCAGTGAAATGCACTAATTCGTCGATATGCGGTAGAGGAAAGTCATCCTTCGGACTGACTTTGTTCAAATCCCTAAAGTCCACACATATCCAAATTCTGTCGTCCTTCTTAGGCACCGGAACTATATTGGCCAACCAAGTAGTGTATTCAGATACCAACAGGAACCCTGCATCAATCTGCTTGGTGACCTCTTCTTTGATTTTTCGAGCCCAGTCTGGGCGGATCCTCCGGAGCTTCTGCTTAATAGGTCGGGCCTCTGGGTCAAGTGGGATCCGGTGCTGTACAATCTCAGGATCGATTCCAGGTATGTCTTCGTAGGACCATGCGAAAACATCTTTGAAATCTTTTAATAAAGCGACTAAGCGCTCGCGCCCCTCCAAAGACAACGTGGACCCGATCTGGACCAACCGCGGGTCCTTCTCAGTACCAACATTAATTGTTGTGATTTCACCAACCAGAGGTTTTACAAACCTCTCATGCTCTTGATCAATCAAACGTTGTAAAACGGGAGTAATTTCTTCCTCATCGTTTTCATCAAAATTTTGAAAGTCTTGATTAATGCAATAAATTAAAGGCACAGAAAAGTACTCGGAAGCCACAGTCATACCATTCTCATTAATAACACCCAGTCTGCCTGATTCCTCTGCTACAACAGACTCAAAGGAAAAAGAAAAGGATGACCTGGACAGGACAGTGGCATCCGGGTTATCACCCCCAAGAATATCAGACTTAGACTCAGACGAGCTGGAACTTGATTCTGACTCCACAGACTCAGTGGAATCAGATTCCGGCTCACTACCTTACCCGGAACTACTCGATAAAAAGCCCTCCTCGTATTGCCAGACGAGGGAGGGTGCGATGGATGCATCGAGAATGCCTAAAGATGGGCCCACAACCGCTTCATCCCCGATCATGGAAACTGAGAAGTTATCCCCCAAGCACTCCGGTACGATCTGAGGATCAACGAGGAGACAAGCCAACGCTACCCCCATCTCAATTTCTGTGCTCTCGGAATCCTCCTCCTTGCACTGCTCAGCCTCAGCTAGTGGGTCTGTCTGCTCTTCGGCAACTTCATCCCCAGACAATTGCAAGTCAAAGAAAATCTCAAATCTCGGCAAGCGCTGTGTCTCTGCATTTAGCCATGGCTTTGGAAAGCCGCAGGATGGGAAATCTTCCCCCTCCTAAACAAGGCGTCCGTTCAGGGTCCCTTGGATAGGTCAGTGCACCAATTCATAATGCTTCCCGGCTTGTTTGGCTCTGGCTCTTCTGGCCATTTCTCTGCCTTTTCTCACGCAATCCTCCTGGATAGGCAAATAACCTAGACCAAAGGTATATGGGTTATGCGGCACTTCGGCCGATGCTGCAACGCCCTTCCGATCACTTCGCCCTAATCCCATTCCGGGCATGTGCTGAAGCTTGTTCATAAGGTAGATAGATTGTGCACTAACATATAGCCCCTCATCAACAGCTATAATATTCTGTACAACCCGGGCCTCGGCTAGGGTGAATCCTAACAAAAACACATCCTCCGTGCCATGCTCAATCTCCAGAACTGGTGTACAAGCCTCTGGCGGTGGATGTATTGAAGAATTCCCAAAAACGATTGTCACCCCCTTCCCATAAGGGTACTTCAGCATTTGGTGTAAGGTGGAAGAGACAGCTTTCACTTGGTGCAGCCACAACCACGCAAGGAGTAGATTGAAGGTTGCAGGAACATCCAAGACATGAAACTCAATGTCCTGTTACCCCGGACCAACCTGAGTCTTAATCCGTACGGTCCCCATCACCTCTCGGCTGGTATTATCATAGGCCCGTATCACCTGGGCAGTAGGCACAAAATCCGTGGGCTTCACAACCCGATAGCCCGTTCTCGACGGACACACATTGATAGCAGATCCTGTGTCAACAAGGACCACCGGTATCCATTTCTCTCTACACTCAATAGAGATATAGAGTGGTTTGTTATGATCTGAGCCCTCAGGCGGTAGTTCCTTGTCAGTGAAGGTCAAGGTCGGGGAAGCTCCTCCCGGGAAAACCAACCCTACCATGCTCAGGAGTTGTATCGATTGAAAGTTTAGCCCTATCCATTGCAGAAAGGACAGCTTGTCTGTGAACTCTTAAGGCCATAAACAGTCCCCAGATGGAGATGTCTGCTTGAATTTTCTTAAGCTGTTTCAGTACAGCCTCCTCCTCGAGCAGTTTTTCTTTCTGTCTCTCCGCTTCTTTGTCCTTCCCGGACACCTCTGGCTGGTTCAGGTGTGGGGGCTTGAAATACCGCCCACTCCTGGTCATATGATCAATCTCCTCAACATGCCAGGTGTCATCCGATTGGTTTTGTTCCCAATCTTTGTTAGTGTGGGCAAGAAGTAAATCGTCGTCTTCCCACCACATCCCATCAGCAACCGACAGACAACCGTCCAGTTCCATTGCAACTGTTTCTGTGCTCACAGCACATTCCGTCCACGCAGGGGCTTTGGCCTTCCTAGCCCTCTCAAGATCCTTGATCTTTTCTTGCTCAAGCCGCTTCAATGCAGTCTCCTGTTCAGTGTCTACTGTACTCAGACTGTCTGAATCCCGAGCAAAATTCTTAGCACCGGTGCTCTCCGGCGATTTCTCTTGATTCTTAGCCATTCCAGTCACTACTGATGTTCTCATTCCTGACGGTCCCTGTTCTGGCTGAGATTCTTTAACGACATTTGGTTGGTCACTGAGCCACCCCATATTTTCTGCCGATCCATCCAAGTCGAACTAGTTGATGTTCACATCCCCTGAGTCCTGCTCTTCAAAGAATTGCATATTTGCAATCTTTCAGCTCTGCTAGGTCATCTAGCCCCTGACTCGGTCTATCTTCTCGAACCACACTAATCTCTGCCCCAACTGGCAACTCTACCCTCGGCTTAACCTAATCTGTTAATGTGATATAACCACTCGGGTTGTACGCAAAGCGCGCAGACCCCTCAGGCCCTGAATCAACATTCCCATCTGCCTCCAAAGTCATCCCAGTTCTGTCTTCGACAGTCACCACCACCGGTTCGGGTTGGGTTAGGGAGGTGCTCAACATGGACAAATCTGTGCTATCTGGGATGAACACCTTAGGCTTGGGTAGGTGAGACGGTGGGATGTATATGCTCGGGTCATAGGGAATGGTCGTGGTTTGGATCAGGTTGATGTGTTTGCGTGGTGGAGCTTGGTTATGTGGTGGAAGTGGGTTGGTGGTGACATTCGGCTTCTCTGGAGGCGTAATCACCTTGTTGTCAATAAGATCCTGGATCTCATGACGCAGTCTATAGCACGAGTCGGTGTCATGATCGTATTGTTGGTAAAAGGCATAGTATTTAGTCGGGTTATGGGAGGAAGGAAGTTTGTCTGGTAATGGCCGCGGCTCTAGGGGCTTCAGATGCCCCTTTTTGATCAGGACGCTCAGGGCCGTTGACAGAGACATGTACAGTGGGGTGAAGGTTCTCTGGCCTCGGGATGGATATCTAGCCGTTTGTGAGCTGGTTCCGGACACACCGGTGAAGGGTGTAGTTGTAAGTGTTTTTGGAGTGGTTGTGGTGCCCACATCAGAAGTTCTGGCAACTGCAGCACTACTCGTGCCTGCATTCGAACTGTAGGTAAATGCCCTCTTGGGCTGCTCTCTCTCGTGGTCAATCAGACCCTGCATCATAGCGTCCTCAATCTGTACCCTAATCTCGTGTAAATATGCAAAGGTGGGAAGGGGTAAGACGATCATTTTTTGAATTAGTTTGGGTTGGAGGTTGCGCACAACCATCTATATCTGATCCTTTTTGACTGGCCCTGTAGTCATCATAGAAGCTTTGGCCCTCCAACTGGTTACAAAGTCAGAGAAGCCCTCTTTCGGCTCCTGTCAATTTGTCTCGAGATCACGAGTTGTGATCTCAATCTGCGTGTTGTAGGAGTATTGAGTTATAAAGGCCTCAGGCATCTCCTCCCATCTTCTCTTGACAGAGTCCTCCAGCTTTGCGTACTAAATAGCCGCAACACTTGATAGGGTCTGGCCGAAGAAGGAAAACTTTTGCAATCTGGAGAGGCCTATTAGCCTTAGGATTTCTGAGAACAATCGCAGATGTACCATAGGATCCCCAGAACTATCAAAACGGTCTATATGCGGCATCTTGAACCAGTTCGGCAAAGTCACTGCCGAATCGGTGTATCCATCCTCCATGTCCGGAATGGAATTAACGCCTTGAGCCTTTTTGAACAGCTTTTTTAACTTGCTCACTTTCAGCGTTGTTGGATCCACCTCGAACTCAAATGGTGTGTCCACTAGATTAGCAGGTGCTTTGGACAGCTGAGGTGGAATTGGGAGTGGAATTGGCCCCATTGGGACATCCGTATTCTCTTGGACGTTTGTAGTTTCCCCGAGTGTTGGAACTCTAGGTGGGGGTGGGGGTGGATGCGA
Source organism: Camellia sinensis (assembly GCF_055761805.1). Classification (NCBI taxonomy): domain Eukaryota; kingdom Viridiplantae; phylum Streptophyta; class Magnoliopsida; order Ericales; family Theaceae; genus Camellia; species Camellia sinensis. The sequence goes on from NC_138966.1 coordinate 120,323,205, forward strand.
AGCAGATGCTCCACCTTGTTGCGATTGCTACTGTTGCTGGAGCCTGGCAATCAGCACCGTCTGTTGAGCCACAACCTCTGCCTGACGCGCGACAAACTCTGCCTGGCGGGCAGCATACCGCTGCATGGCTTGCATAGTCTCTTGGAGCTGACGCATCATGTCCTCCATACTTGCCATAAGGTGCTGATCTAACTAAACAACAGATGTATCTCTCTCTGTGGTAGAAATAGAAACCTCAGCCCGACTACTCACCGGTGGGGTGGATAAGGACCACTGATCTAGTAACCGCTGTACTGATGAACTGCACCTAACTGACCTCCGTCTAGTAACCGAGTGTAATGAAAAGAACACTGCTTGTTCGTCAACTAGATCCTCGGATCGATGAAGCCTTTTACCTCTAACCCAAAGTGCTTGGGGAATATCTACCTGGTCGGAAGCAATGATACTAAACTACCTTGTAAAAAGATAAATAAAGCATAATAAGGAAATAATAAGCAGAAAAACGGACAGCTCTTCAACTTAAAATAAAGACAACACACAGTTGGTATTTGTAAGCTGAACACACTGTTCCCAACACTGATCACTGTTCCCAAATCACTGCCTCAAATCCGATACCCTCAGGTAAAACTGATTCCCCTGAATACTGATGCCCACAGGCCTGATACTCAGACTTACAAACTGATACATACATTCCCTGCAGAGACACACTTTAACAGCACATAGCAAGCAAGTAAGAGCCAAAACACCCCTATGGAGGGGTAGGGTTTCCCTGTCTGATCTTGTCAGGAGCTAGGGTTTCACTACGCACGCAGCGGTTTCAAACAACCTATGATCGGGTAAGCAATCTGTCCTAGTTTGGAATGGTCACTATGGTTTCCGATATGCAACTAGGTCGAATGGTTGAAAAGGGTGCCTCGGTAAAAATCGAGGTTTGTGTTCCCATCATGGTAGAGCTCGTAACCGGTCAGCCTTATGGCACGCTTCTCAAAGCAAGCCTCCGGCAAACCGTTCAGGAATAGCAGATGGCAAATACCGTGACTTAGGCGCACCTATGCAAATGCAATGCAAAGAAACACATAATTGTAGACAAAACAAGATATCATAAGTTTGAGTCAAGTTGTCTAAATCCCCAGCAGAGTCGCCAGAAACTGTAGACCGCCCGAACTCCGCTCTACGCGCGAGGGCACAAATTGTGTTCATGGCTACTACAGTTCGGACTCCAGTCACTATTCTGAATCTAATCTCACAAAGTGCAATGCAAGACTAATAAATCACCAAAGAGTCCAAATCCGGCAAATCATTTTGGAAAATTGATTTTAATCAAAAAGGGCCAAACATGGACTGCTTTGCCAGATTTCAGAGTCGCCACCTAAATATTTTGTTTTGGGAAATTTAGGAAACCCTGACTCGTGCCTAAGGCTACGTGTCTGTCATCACCAAAGTTGCCTTGGCTCGGGAACTTGGGTACAAGAGGGGAAGGTCCTGAAATGAGCACCCCCGCTCGCCCGATCAAAGATTGGCCTCTACTAAGCATGATATGTTATTTTTGAAAACACATGCGTTCTTATTCCGGTTTATTAGCTAGCTTACTATGTGGTGCGCATAGCATAAAAGTATAGACTAAATCGCTCGATTTGGGACAAAACATCCCCTGTTTGTTTTTTGAAAATAGTTTGGAAGTGCTACTCGCAAGTAGGCTAAGTCGCGGATTTGCCACCCTCAAGTGAGCTTAGAAAACATGATTTGCCACTCTCAAGTTGGCTTAAAACGCACATTTTGATGAATTGTTCCAATTCAAGTAATAAAGCTTTCATCCACAGGCATTCATGTAGTTAAGCACTTAAGAAGTTAGCCTCATGGCAGTCACTTACACATATGCAAGGATGGTAAAGCATAAACACTCACAGTGTACTCCAAGCCAAAACAGAAACTAGTTAGTAATCATGCATGATCCTAGCTATGTTGAGATGCCTAATGCAACACATGCAAAAATGCAACTAAAATAGGCTCGACTATCTAGAATGGCATATGAATGCAACACTTGATAACATGCTTTGAAACACGTATTCAAGAAAGTGTATTGAAATACAATGCAGTTTGAATGATGCGTCGAGCCCGGTGCATGCAAGATGAATGAATGATGCACGCATGCAAAGCATAAGTATGCTAATTGAAATATGCCCTAAACTAACCATCGAAAGCTGATAAGTAAAAGGGAGAAAGAAATGGGGTTGGAAGACATGCACCGCACACACGCACACTTATTACAACATTTGCCCTCTCAACGGAGGGTCCGAATAATAAGCGAACTAGCTACACTAATTAAACTAATTATTGCAAACCAACTAATTAACTATCTTAGCTAATTAATTATTACAACACAAATGAATTTGAACAACTAGCTAATCTAAGCTAATTAAATACAAATCAAATTAATTAATTAAACACTTAACTAATTAATTACAAAAGAACTAAACTAATGAACTAGTTTAGCTAAGCAATTTAAACAAATGGCCTCGAGAAGCGAAGGGGATATGCATGCCCGGTCGGCTTCGCTCGGAAATCCACTGCCGTGCTTCATGATGCCTCAGTTTGCACTCTTTTGGACTTCTGAAAATTGTGCCAACTTCCAAGATGCTTCTGACCCACCTTAGGAATATGCTAAGGGGTGGTCTGCCCAGAAGCATGGCCATCGGCCACTTCTGATAGCCAATCGGGAGCCTTGGTGGTCGGTCGGCAGCTTTGATGGCCGGTCGGCCACTTCTTCCTGTAATTTCTCCTTTTGCTGCAACAGAGCACAAACAGAGGCATGTCAGTGTATTTGCAAGGAAATGTGTGTGCAACCACAATCCTTATCATGTCTTAAGCTTAAAGGAGTGTAGTGCTCGGCTCTTGAGCCATCAATCACGCATCTTAATGCATGATGGCCAAAGAGTCAAGCTTGCACAATGTTGATGAATGCACAAATAACACATAGGACTCGATAAACCTCCACCTTGTCATACATGATCAAAGGTGTCGGTGACCTAAGGAATGAGGCACGTTTCATCACTTTGAGTATGAAACATCTCTCGTTCCTCATGTTTGGATTAACGTCTGACCCAAACACAATGCAATGCAACACACATGCAAATAACATGTTATGCAAACAATATGCAAATCTTGACATATTAACGTGGTATGCACAAGGCTCTAACATGCAAACACTCATGCACAACATACTAGAACACTTAGGCATTAAACACTAGTGAAAGATACAACACTAGGACCATGCAACACAATGCTCAATGGACTAAACCAACACCAAAAAGACCTCATGCATGCCAAAACAGTGGCCAAAATGATCTAAAATGATAGCATGAATGGCAAGAGAATGATGCTCATGCATTGGCTCATAAACAAGGCATAAAGGTGCAACTCTCAAAAGCATCTAAAGAGTGAAAAACATGGAAGTGTGGCAACACTATATGTTCTGAAATAACATGCCAAATGATGCCATATCATGCATGTATCACAAACAAGGCATGCTAAAAGGCTTAAAGCTTAAGGCTAGCAAAGGCATTTGTACCATAGCCATATCAAGTAAGCCCCAAAGGACTGAGATGATCTAAAAAAGTCTCAAGGCAAGTCAAAACAATGCGAAAACATGCATGGGGTAGAGCTAACACATGCTAGAATGGGAGGCATAAAGCATGACACATGCAAGACCAATGAGCATGATTACACTAGAAGTGTAAGAAGCAAATGAGGGATGCTCTAACCAACCAAAAACAGAGTTATATCATGGGAAAATAAGACCAAAAACACATTGATATGGCAGCCCAAAAGCTTAGGTAAGCGTGCATACAAATTGGCTCATAAATGAAGCATAAAGCACAACCCTCCAAAAACATTGAATGTGTGAAACGTGAGAGAGTATGGCAGTAGAACATGCTCTGAAATCATATATCAAATGATGCTAAATCATGCAAATAGCCCAAACAATACATGCTAGTGGACTCAAAACATGAAGCAAGTGAGCAAGATTGCACTATGGCTATACAAAGCAAGGCATGCATGACCCAAAACACTTAAAAAAAAGCTTAAGCATGGAAAAACATGAGTAAAAGCTTGTTGGAGTGGAGCGAAAAACATGCTAAAATTGTGGTTGAAAGCACGATGCATGTTAAAGCTATAAGGAGGATTGCACTACAAGGGTATGAAGCATGCAAGGGGCAATCAAACCGACCCAAAATAGAGCTATAGCATGCTAAAATAACACCAAAAACATGCTGAGATAGAGCCAAAATAGGCTAGCATGATGGATCAAAGCATTGAGTACACAAGGCTAAATGGCAAGATTACAGTACAAGTGTATAAAGCATGCAAAGATGGCCTCAACTAAGCCAAAATAGTGTTATGCCATGCTGAAATAAGGCCAAAAATAGGTTGAGAACAAGCCAATACTTACTAGAAAAACATGCTCAAACATGAGGCCATCAACACAAGCAACCAAGACACAATGAGAGGGGATGATCCCCTCTTATTTGGGGCCTCAAAACACACTTTCCACCACTGAAATTCCTTTGGAATTCATTGGTTAAAAGGCCAAGATACGGTGATCTCGAAGGCTTAAAGAGATGGCACAAAACAAAGCCAAATAAGGCACAAAAGGGGGTAGACCACCCCCAACAGCAAAGAGGCTTCAAACAAACACTTTAAGCACTTGAAAATATAACTTTTTATAGTTGAAAGCTAAGCCAAACGAAGCATGCAAAGATGGCGAAGTAAGCAACTATAACAAAGCTGTAAAGAGGCTGAAGACTCACCCTTGAAGAACCACTTCAAAGCAGCAACTTCAGAGGAAAAAAACCAAGCTTTTGAGCTTCAAACAAACCTCCAAGAACCTCAGCGCAAGAGTGAAGGTGTTTCACTAGGTGCTTTAGTGCAAAAGTGTGAAGAAATGGCACTTTTGAGCACAAAATGGAACAAATATATAGAGGGAGGGAGCAATATAGAGATAAAAGTATATGTATAGCCCTTAGCTAATTTTCCTGAACCTCTAAAAGGGGAGAGGAGCCTCCCCTTATATAGAACCACAAGCTTCAAGCTTGTTTGACAAGCTAAGAGCTTGTTACAATCCCTCCATACACGTGTATGGAGGATGCATTCTATGCTCACCAACTGGCACAGCTGGCAACAAAATATCTACAAAAGCAAAGAAAAAGGCCTCGGCCAAAAGATATGGCCGACCAGCCATTAAAGTAGCCGATTGGCCACCACTGATGGCCGATGGAAAGAGGGCATGGCCGATGGGTTGTAGTGATGGCCAACATGCCACCCCCTTCCCTCAGAAACAAAGCCACAAGCTCTTGGTCCACAACCAAGCACAAAGTAGACAAGTTGAAAGGCTCCAAGGCAAGGCGCACAGTCGAGACCTTCAGGAACTCAAGACGAACACGAGCATGGATGATCATCGAGCGTTCAAACGATGACGTCCAAGTCTTGAGGATGTTCAAAACTAGGGTGTCCACACCATCCCAACAGAAGCCTCGCAAAGGGCCGAGTTGAGGTACTACGGTACCGAGCTGAGGGAACCTCTCGAAGAAACGTGGAAGTTATGAGTATATGCATATGCAAGTTACCACCTCAGCTGGTCCCCTATACCTAGAATCACAGAAACAGTTAAAACCAAAATAATGTGGTTTGTTATCAGCATGACTACAATGAGTATAAGCACCTTCTGACAACTACCAGATGGCCCCCCACCGAGGGCCATGCTAAAGGGAAATTGGGCAGCACCAGAGCTCTATGAAACCATTTTGGGAAACAAACAAGGAACTCTATATATACTACATAAACTTCACATTGAAGGTAACTGATCCAAGTTAAACCCTACTTACTTACAAACTTTACTCTCTACACTTCTTTCCCGATCACTGATTCCCACACCAGAGGGGTTATCCGGCAAACCCCGGTCGAGCAGCTCTTATGGTGCTTCTTGCTGTAGGGACCCCATTCCTTGGATAGTCCAACCAAGTGCGGAACCCCGATCCACTTTCATCTAGTACGATATCCGATACGCACATTATTGATAAGAAAAAGTTTAGGAAAGTTGATCCTATCCTATCTTTGATTTTGAAATGCTTTTTGAACCAGATACCACATACGGGTGTGAGAGTCCTTTCTTTGTTTATATGTGAGAGCCCTTTCTTTGATGGAAAATGTTATTAACTTTAAATAATTTACTAAATTTTTTACCAAATCTTGTGAAACCCACACAAATTCACATGAATGTTGGTCCCACACCCATGTCAAAAGTTTGATAAAAAATTGATAGATTATGTTGGAAATTAGGCCCAGTATTGGACTCGGATTTGGACACCCATGTGATATGACCCATGACCCATATCAGATCATTTAAATAATTTGGATTTGAATTTGAATTATTTTCTATTCTATTTGGATAACCCACTATCTATTATCTATATTTATCATATCTTAACAAAAGATATGGATAAATGGTTAGGTACTCAGCCTATATATCTGATACGATATATGGGATATATGGGATATGGGATGTATCGAATAACGAATGATTTTTTTCCCATACTCTCCCTCTCTCTAACTCTCTCCCATCTATAAAATGATCCAGCCTTTGCACTGTGACTAGTGTGGGTGATACTCTTACTGCTGTATCACTCTATTGTTGGGAGTTCATAGTTCGTGGTTGTCAAGCACGTGATTTACCTACAAGGTTCTTCGTTTCGGATTCTTTTACACAGTGTATGGTTTGAATTCTTTTACCTGCTGTGTTATCCATATCTTACATTGGTATCAGAGCCATAAATGGAATTTATCATACTTTGTATATACCACTAGTAGTAGGGGTGGGCGCAAATCGGTTGTGGCCATGAAACTCTAATCTGCCATCTATCATGCCCTATATTTTATCACTTAGATGATATTACCAATACTTATTAATCAAGTCCATTTAAAAATAACAATTCATCCTTGGATGAAACGATGAGTAATTAAATATGCGTATTTCCTCTCATTATATAACAATGACATTTACATACAAATAAAAAAATGTCCTGAGGCTTACAATAAAAGAGAGGACACTACTCTTTACAAAAAAATAGCACTCAGCCAAACAACAAATGAAGTAGTACAATCCATCACTACATTACACTTATAAAATGGTAAAACCCATTGTTTGATCTTCAAATCCGAAAAGCATTCCTTGTACACATGTACAGGTAGGGGGTGAGCAACCACTAGCTCACCAAACAATCTCATATTAAAACATTAGAAGATATGCAAGTACCAAAATGCTTATACATATACGTGAAATCATATCATGTCAAAACCATATGATTCTATTATATAATCTCTTGAACTTAATTTATTTTACTTAACAACAACTAGTTAATTTAAATAAATAAACATGCTTCAAAAGCAACATGACATCATTTTCAATTCATTCAATTACCCATTTGTCAATGGAATCAAATAGTTAAACAATTCATAATAACATTTGACAAAGCATCAATACATTTTATACAGTTTTATGAGATGAATGCATATGCCATGTCACGCTCAAATTATTTTTTTCACCTTTTGAAAATTTTATGCACAATGCCAATTTGAAAACATATTAATCCAACAATTTCAATAAAATTCCAAGGTGGTAAATACGACTCAAGTAATTCCTAGGCTAGTGTCTGCAAGTAGACTATACAAGTACTATCAATTTGTCATTTTTACCAATATTAACTGGAAGGCTCGACACCTGTAATTTGTCATTTTTACCAGTATTAACTGGAAGGCTCGACACCTATTATCTACACCACATTTCAAGACTTACCACCGTATTTACCCCAAAATCATTTCATGAAAACTTGTTTTCCAACATTCCTTTCGCAGTGCAAAGTTTTCAAATCAAATTTCAAAGCTCATCATTATCAAATGAATTGATATACCAATGTAATGGTTAATAATACAATGCAATATTTCTTCCACTTTCAATACTTCCACACAATATTCTCATAGTGATCAAAATTCTCATTTCTCATTTCAATATAATTTCTCAAGATGAATATAAAATACTTTTATTCCAATTCATCCATGGGACAACAAAATTTCCACACTCAGAGTAATCTCAACCATTTAGTCACTTCAAGACTATATCAACATTTTTAACAACAATTTTCAAAACTTCAACAATTCTCATATTCCATGAACACCATCATTTATATGTAAACAAATAAAAAAATTTCACACATCATTTATTTTGGCACACAAAATAAATATAACAACATCTTCCAAGTTTGTCAACATCTTTCTTAAAAACTCCCAATTTCTAGGTTTTCTCACCAAAACTACTCATCTTTATTTATTGAAAGAAAGTCACCAAAAACATCTCTCTTCAATCCTCATAATTCAAAACCCTCAATTTCTATTTTAAAATGAACAAGAAAGTAAACCCACTTTCAAAAAAAATCTCTCATCTTCTTGAATCAACAATCAATTTTCAAAACAAATCAAAGGATGGTTTCAAAAATCATCTAAATCTTGCAAAAAAACATATATATAACTATATTTCAACATAACAATTTTTCATGCCAAGCTATTTAAAGAGGTAATATTTTTACCAAATTCTCTACCAATAATAATTTCACAACTTTTTCTAAAATTACTTAACCAACATGATATTTACATCAAAAATTATAAAATATACCTAATAGTAACATTTTCAAGATTATGAGTTTGAAAATCCACATTTCACATTTTTATTTTCATAAAAATGAACACAACTTAATCATCGACATATCATCTTTTATAAAATATCATGAATATAACATTTTTAGAATTTTTAATCCCAAAACAACTCTATAATCCCAACTTAAGCATTTACTCAATATTCATCAATATAAGTTTATTTTTCTCAAAAATAAATTCCAAATCAAAGATAAAAAAAATATTTCAACTTAATATTTTTCAAAATAAATCATCTAATCAAAATATGATGTAGATACAATCCATACAACTATTAAAATTAAATTTTCAGATTTTAGCAACAAAATTTATATATATATATATATATATATGTGCAATACCCCTTATAATGATATATTTTCTCAAAATAACCCTAACATAGTTTTAATGTAAAAATATGAAGAAAGTCCCTACCTCAAATAACGAAGAAGAGCAGATCTAAAAGGCAAATCTTACTCGATTATGAATCCGCGACTACCATTGTGAAGATCACGACGAGCTCTCTGACTTTCATTTACAACACTTTTGCAAAATCTTATTCTAAAGACTCTCACTCTAAGCTTAAAGCTTAAGCCAATAATGGAGGGGAAAAGAGAGAGAGAGAGAGAGAGAGAGAGAGAGAGAGAGAGAGACCAAGAGAGAGAGAGAGAGAGAGAGAGCAGGAGCTATCTATTCCACACACCAAAATGAAATGCATAAAGAAAGGAAATGAAAAGATGGAAAGAAAAACTGGGGAGGCAACTCAAGTGGGTTTGCTTCTCAAAGTTTAGTTTCCCCAAAAATATAATTTTTGTAATAATACCTCTAAATTTTATAATATAAATTATAAAATGATATAATTTTTCTCACCACAAAATATAACATTTTTGTATACCACAAAATATAATATTTTGTTCACTACGAAATATACACATTTTCATTCTTTATAAAATATATAATTTTTCACCGTATGGTACATACCATAAAATCGACTATTAAATTTTTATTATAACTTTTATATAATAAATAATAACAACTCCTAAAGTGGTTACTACCAATCACATAATAAAAAAGGACCAAACAGTTAAATATGAGTAATTAAAGAAACTCAAATTACATTAAATCTAAATCATGGGTATTGAATTAAATTCTCACCCATAAGCTAAACATCACCAAATTACATATCGAAGTAGACCCAACAAATCTATCGAAATCATGATCTAAACATTAAAAATTAAATAACAAAATTCTGCTATAAATTAAACTGAATACCAATCAGTCCGTAAATTTTCATAAAATAAATACAAATCATTTAATTCTGAAATTTTTATCCAACGTGCTAGACTCATATGGGAACAACATATAAAAATTTCATAATTTTCTGAGATTGGGAACTATTTTAAAAAAATACAATACCGAAATTTTTTCACACAAAATTTACACAGCACTCATTCGAAAATTTGTTCAATTAAATTATGCACTGGTTATTTAAAAAAACATTATGGGTTACTACACCATCCGTCCGCTAGATTGGCGGATTAGAGAAAATCAATCCACATCCATCCGCCAATCAGGCGGATGTGGATTGAGTGGATTGACAGACTGGCGGATGGATGCGAATCGGTTTGGCGGTTTAAAATTTTATAAATTTTTAACATAATTTAACTTGTGTAATTCCTTCAACAAAAAAAAAAGAATATTACAGTCATTGACTAAAAAGGTATTACAATCACTGCATGTCTCATCAAAAAAAAGAAAGTTTGAAACTTTAGAATATTACAATCACTTACAATCACTACATGCCTCATCCACATATTACAATCACAGCATGCCTCATCCATATAAAATATTACAATCTGTGCTTCTTAAAATATAAAAACAATTCAAACCACTAAAACTATGAATAGAATAGTAGTAGAGATTGTATGTCTCCGTATTGTTACTTCTATATCTATTTTTGAAAAAAAATTCAGCTAGTAGATATCATCTTTTTTATTTATTATTTTTAGAGTTAGATTTAAAAACCAAAAAATATATTCAAGTTGAAAACTCTTTTTCAACCGAACATATTCAATAGAATATTTAAACTCTTTTTCAATTGAAAATACAAACATAATATCTAAACAAATTGAAAATACGAAGTCTTATAAATTATCAAGGGTGCTCGCAGTTTGGCAATTCGATTGTGGTCAAATGAACTTCAAATCTGCCATCCGTCCAAAACCAGGGGGATTGGAAAAAAATCAATCCGCAACCATCCACTCGTCATCACGCATCTGTCCAAAATACAACGGATCGATTCGGTTCGGTCTATTTGGGCAGATTGGTATATCCGCTGCTTACCCCTGATTAGTAGTGGGATTTTTTTTTTCACTCATGGAATTGTAGATACCGCATTTTTGACCGCTCTTAAGACTTGGGCACCACTGATTGATCACTCGATGATAAAAGTTATGATATGCAAACGTTCGATTTCTTCAGCAAGAAGAGGTCTAAATCCCAACCTTACACTCTATTTTGGACCAAAACTATTTTAGACCTTAAAACCATCTCTTTCAAAATATTTTTCAAAATATTTTTACGATATTCTGAGACTCGCATTTCGTTAAAAATTGTACTTTTTGGTAAATCGAGTAAGGACAAAGTAAAAATAAATGAAAGGGAGGTAAACTCTTTGAAAAATCTTTTAAACATCTCATTTAGAGGTTTGGAGTTGAAGAGAATTAGAGGAAAGTGAATAAAACTAGTTGGGGAATAAGTTGGGCATCAATCTGATTAAGCTAGAAATGAGCAACCTTCACTAAAATAGTTATATCTCTTTGCATACTTAGAATTTAGATGTGACATCACCCCCATTGGAAAGTATGTTTCCAAGGCTTCAAATTAAACTCAAGAATGACCTAAAACCGAGTCCGAACGAGGGAGATATGTTCATTTGAAGTTAGGCCTAGAGAGCAGATTTTTGTGGACAACAAGCCCCCTTTTGTGGATGGCTGGCCACCATTTCTGGCCTGCCGGCCACTGGTAATTTTGGCCTTTTTGAGTGGTTTGACCCCCTTGACCCCCCTAGTGATGTGCCAGCCACTATCGGTGTGCCAGCCACAAATAGTGGACGGCTGACCACCATTAGTGGCCTTCCGGCCATTGGTGCAAAAAAAAAAAAAAAAAAAAAAAAAACTGATATTTTCATGCCAACTGTTGCCAGTTGTTTCCTGATTGCTCCACCTGTCCCTATATCGATATTTCGACCTGAGGCTCTTATTTTCTATATATAGAAGACCTTTCTTCTTGTTTTAAAGGTTAGAAGAATGTTTGGAGCAAAAATTATCTTTCTCTCTCTACATTTCTCTCTCTCTTGCAAGTTTATGCATAATAACTTAGATACACCACACTTTTGCCTCCACCTTCTTAACCAAAGTGGTTCATCTTTGAGCTGAGGTTCTTTGAGGCCTTCTTGGAGCTCTAGAAGGTGGTTTTGGCTTGAATTGTTACCTAAAGTTGGTCTTCCCTTCAAGAGGTGTAATACTTGCCTTTTTAACTTGCTTTGGATACTTGTTTTTTTTTTTTTTAACTTTTTCCCACTGATTTTGGGCTGCTTTGGGCTATAAAAACTGTAATGACCCATTTTTTTTTTAAATAGCCAGCACATAATTTAATTAAGCAAATTTTCGAATTTGATTGCCGTGTAAATTCTGTGCGAAAACAGTTTGGTTTTGTATTTTTTAAAAATAGTTATCGATCTTAGAAAATTATGAAATTTTTATATGTTGTTCCTATATGAGTCTAGCATGTTGGATAAAAATTTCATAATTTAATAATGAGTATTTATTTTATGAAAATTCACGACTGATTGGTGTTCAGTTTAATTTACAGCAGAATTTACAATTGAGTTTTGGGTGTTCAGACCATGATTTGAGATAAATTTGTTTGGTCTGTTTTGGTATATAATTTGACCATATTTGACTTATGGGTGAGACCCATGACATAATTTAATTTAAATTGAGTTTGTTTAATGACTCACGTTTAACTGTTTGGTCTTTTTAAAATGTGATTGGTAATAACTACCTTTGGAGTTGTTATTATTTATTATATAGGATTATAATAAATATTTGATAGTTGATTTTATGGTGTACCATATGGTGAAAAATTATATATTTTTGTAGTAAATAAAATGGACGTATATTTCGTAGTGAGTAAAATATTATATTCTGTGATGTGTACAAGCAAACGAAATATATTTTGTGATGAAGAAATATGATATCATTTTATAAATTAGGTTACAAAATCCCATAAAGTTGCTAATTATACTTTTAATTATATACATAGAGAGAGATGGATATGTATATATATATATATATAATAAAATAATAATAAAGGAAGCAAGCCCACGTGGGGGCCTGCCTCTATTCCATCAACCTTGATTCATTTCTTTCCTTTGAACCCCAGAACACATAATGCAATTCTCTCCCTCTACTCCCTCATTTCTCTCATCTCTTTATAAATACCACCATAAACCCTCATTTCTTTTTGTGATCTCGCAAAATCTATAAACTTTTGCCTATATTTCTTATGGTTAAATTGATGAGCATCTCAAAAGGAACATTTTAATCGGTGGAGATCAAAATCCAACAAAGTCAAAAACTGGAATTTTTTTGCTTGTTTCCTCTTCTAGCTTGAGGTAGGGATTTTTCCTACACTTCTTTATGCACTTTTACTTTATTATAGGGAGCTTAGAGTTGTATACAATTTAATTAGAATTTTTGAAAAATTTGTGATTTATTTGCTTAAAAGAGAAATTTTGAGAAAAATAAAAAGTTGATGCCCAAATTGCGAAAGTGTAAACTTGGAATATGTTTGTAAGGTTATGAAAGAGTTATCTTTTAAATTTGAACAAAAACAAACTTCGATTCGATTGGTTTTGAAATTTTTACCGGTTTGTAACCAAAAGTGCATTTTTAAAGAAAACAAAGGAATTACGTTTAACTTTTGGGGCTTTCAATCAAAATAGGATGTCATAATTGAATAATGCTTGGAGAATGAGTTTTGAAGAAAAATGATGTTTTCTTGGGCATTAAAGGTATTATTTTGCTTAATGTATCTATTGGAATAAAATTGACACGGATAGAAATGGACCTTGACAGGTTACCGGACGTGATTGTGATATGAAAACTAGTATAGTTGTTCATATTTGATGAGATGTGAAATAAATTGTATTTATCCGAATTTTTAGAATTTAATTGTTTAAATATCTGTTTAGAAATATCTGTTTTAGGCTATCGGTGGAAGATAGACAAGATGGTTGTAGAAATGCATGAGACTTAGGTAAATTGAACCACATTCCTCCTTTGTTACATTGGACATTGTATTTCATTCATTTCATTAAAAATGTATTTGTTTTTCAGAAATGTTTGGAAATATATCTGTAGATTGTTTGCGAAAAGATAAATACTTGGTGAATTTAGGTAGGGGGTGTAGAATCGTGCGGTTAGGTGTCGAGCTTTCCAGTTTACTAGTAAAAATGACAGTGGTAGTGCATTAGGGCCTACTTGCAGACACTCACCTAGAGATTCACAGAGCCTGTATTCATGAAACATATATGGCTTAAAATGGAAATGATTTTATATCTATTGTTGCATCTCAGCATTGCATGCTTTATAAAAGAGAGATAAATTGTTTTACCATGAGCATAACATGAGCATACTCCTCTTTAGTCTTGTCATGGTCTATATGTTGTGTAGTATATCTCTATTGGGCTGTGGCTCACCCTATAAGGGAAACCATTTCAGGTACAGGTGCTATGCCTCCGCCAAGGCACTGACTTGGGAGGACACGGAGCTGAGGCTTCATTTTTGTTTTATGGTTATTTGTTGAATGTAAGCCCAGGGCTGTATTGTGTTGAGTTGAAACTCTATTTTGTGTAACCAAGAATGTTCTTGGATAAATTTGTAAGCCTGTATAGCACTTATTATCTGTTTGGCTTATATTTCATACTTGTTGTAAAATGCATGTTTAGGATTAGAACTTGGGCATTGAGATGTGAACAACATGCGTTTGGCATTTGGGATTAAATGGAAATGGATGTATAGAATAGTTAGCTAGATATATGTGTTTGTCTATCAGGTGGGTTTGTTGTATAAATAGATATACCCTACTCAATTTTTCGACGCGTTACAAAAACTCTGTTTTTGTGGGCTGAAATTGGTGGTTGTAGGCCATTTAATGGTAGTTCTTTCTTCCTTGTTTGTAAGGCCTTTCCACATTTGTTTCCCACTTTCAAACCATCTTTTTTTGGGCTTTTGAACACTGAATTTCAGTGGTGAAAATCATGTTTTGAAGTTCAAATTTAGAGGGGTTAGCCTTTCCTTCTTATGCCTTGTTTGCTAGTTCTATGTGTTAACTTAATTTTCTAGCCTTTTATAACTTAATCCTAGCATGTTTTAATCTCTGTTTTGGACTGTTTTGACTCTATTTTTGGCTGGTTGTTGCATTTGAGTCTTGCTTTGCATGCTTCTAGTGTAAGCGTCCTCACAAGCTTGGTGTTTTAGGCCTTTAGACACCACTTGTTTGAGTTGATTGCATTGTTTTAGTGTTTTTCTCACTTAATTTCAGCAAGCATAATCTCTGCAACCTCCCTCATTTCTTGTTTTTTTTATTTGCTTTAAGGGTTGTGTCAACCTTAGGATTATTTAAGCTCGAGATTGAGGTCCATGCTTAATGGTTCAATCCTCTTTTGGCGGTTTATTATCAACGGCATGACACCTCTCTCTTGCCTAAAAACTATCCCTTGTTTGACACTTCCTTCTCTTTTAGAGAACTTAAGTCACCAATGGACTTAATTGGTTAAAGAATGCAAGGGTAATTAAAATGAGTAAACTAAAATTTTGCAAGCTAAGAATTTTTTTTTTTTTGTTGGTGTGTTCAAGTCGAACGTTAATTTGAACACAAGGAAAATTTGAGCATTTCACACTCAAAGTGATGAAATGTTCCAATTTTTCTAAGGTCACCATTGCCCTTGATCATGCATGATAAGGTGAATATTTTTAGTCTTGTTTGTGCATTGATTAAACTTGTACACCTTGGTTCTTTAGCCATTATATAATGAAATTGCTTGATTGATGGTCTTTGAACCAAGTGTATCACTCTTTTGAGTTTGTTTTGATGATAAGGAGGGATGCACAGTACAAACAACCTGTGAGAATACTCTCTCTTTGCTCTGTTTACTCTCTGTTGCAACAAGAAATGGTGCATCATCAGTTGCTGGCCGGTCACTATTTCTAGCCTGCAGGCTATCAGTGTTGGACGGCAAACCCCTATTGGTGGCCGGCCAGCCACCATTTCTAGCATGCCAGCCACCAGTAAATTTTGAGTAGAATGCTTATGAAGTAGAGCAGAGTTGATCTAGAAGAGGAAAACCAGTGCAAGGGTGCTTTCGGGAGCAAATAGTAGACGTTCTTCAGGTGGAAACCAAGCATTCATGGGCCTCCTTTACTTCCCAGACTAGTTAATTAGTTTAAGTTAGTCATTTGTCATTTAGTTGTTGCACTTACGTGTTTTAATAACTTACTAGTTGATTAATTCACGTTGGCTAGTTTAATTAGTCGCTTTGTAATTAATTAGTTAATATAGTTAGCTAATTAGCTTCGTATTGTACTTATTTGATTAGCTTAAAGTAGTTAATTAAATTAGTTCCTCATTGTTGTAATATTTAATTAGCTTAGATGTAGTTAATTATTTATTCAAGTTTTGTAATAATTAGTTAAGTAGTTTAGCTTAGCTAGTTTATTCATTCAGACCCTCACGCGCGAGGGCATCAATGTTATAATAATGTGTATGTCTTCCAACCCCACGTCTTTCTTCTTTTTTTTTTTTCTCCACTTTTGATGGTTAGATTAGGGGCATCACATTTCAATTAGCATATCACATGTTTGTATCCATTCATTTATCTTGCATACACCGAGACTCGATTCATCATTCAAACTTGCATTGTCGTTTATTACGTCGTTGAATATGTGTTTAAATGCATGCTATGAAATTATTGCAAATAGCATGTTAAGTAGCCGAGCCTATTTTAGTTGCATTATTGCATGTGTTGCATTAGCCATCTTGTATAGTTAGGTGTCATGCATATTCTTTTTCCTAACTCTTTTGTTTTATCTTAACGTGGAGTACTAGGTGAATTTTTTGTGCTTTAGCATACTTGTATGCATGTGAGTGACTACCATGACTAGCATGCTTGTCATGAGGCTAAGTGCTTACTTGTTAAACTGTTTGAGTGGCTGTGGATAAAGGCTTGTTGCTTGAATTGGAATGATTCAATAAATGTACGTTCAAGCCCACTTTGTCAAGTGGCAAATTCACAAAATTTAAGCCCACTTTGTTAAGTGGCAAAATCAAACCCTTTTTGAAAAACAAACATGAAATTAAATTGTTCCAATTTGGTCAAATTAGTCTATACCTTGTGCGTGCACATCACATAGTAAATGCTAGCCTAATAAACCGAAACAAGAGCATATAATGTTGATAAAAATTATATCATGATTAGTAGAGGTTGATCTTTGATCAAGCGAGCGGGGGTGCTCAATTCACGACCTTCCCTTCTTGTACCTAAGTTCCCAAGCTGAGACAATCTTGGTGATGGCAGACACGTGGCCTTTGGCGCGAGTCATGGATTTCCTAAATTTGCCCAAAATAAAATATTTAGGTGGTGACTTTGTATCTGGCAAAGCAATCCATTTTTGACATTTTTGATTCAAAATCGATTTTCCAAAAGATTTGTCAGATTTGGACTCTTTGGTGTTTATCTATTTCACATTGCACTTGTGAGATCAGATTCAAAACCCTGGGAGTCTGAACTGTATGGCTTATTTTGAAATTTTGAAAGGGGATGCGAAAAAGTTAAGCTACAGGAATTAAATTAAATTTTGATAATTGTCACTATAGGCGCAAGAGATGATTACAAGCATACAAAATTTTTGATCTTCAGACATGTGCAATATTATCATTATTTAATTGAGACTCTTTTGTTGCAAAATAATTTTGTGTTGCTATCATTAATATCTCCTGCGCATTTGTTCTTCCTTTACTCTATATGTAGAAATAACAGCTAAGATAGTGGTGGCAGACTTAACTAAGAGAGAGAAATTGGATAGCGATAATTATGACATATGGCGCCTTAAGATCCAATACCTCCTCAATGAGCAAGAAGTTTTGAACACACTTGAACAAGTGATGGTTGAGCCTGAGCAGGGCAATATAGCTTAACATTCATCGTGATCTTGAAGTCTATTAGATTTGTAGTAACAAATATCGATGTGCGTGCTTTACCATGTTAAGGAGCATGCACAACGACTTAATTAGTGAGTTTGAGCATTGCTCGACTACATTTGAGATGTGGGAAGGTCTCAAGCAAAAGTTTGGTGTCACCTCTTTGGCAAAGTTACGTAGGCTGACTATGAAGATTGACTTTTATCAGAAAAAGGCGCATCACTCGATGAAGCAGCATTTGAGGGTCATGTCAGCCACGATACGTGAGCTTGCAGCTGCTAGGCACAATTTGACTCAAGAGCAACAAGTACAAGTTGTGATTCGCTCTCTGTCAAATTCTTGGGAGTAGATGAAGCAGAACATGATGCATAATGAGAGTGTGAAAACATTTGAGGACATATCGCGTCATTTGGAGCTAGAGGCTGAGCGCCTAGAGGCGGCTAAGTTTGATGGTTTTGCTATGGTGGTTGAGTCAAGCTCACGTAGGACTTCTCAGTTCAAGCATGGAAAAGCAAAAGGTGCTCTTAAGAAGCAAGTAGCAGCTGCGCTAAAGCCCAATGGCACTAGAAATTTCAAGCGTAGGGGCAAGAGAGGTGGCAAGAAGGTAAAGGCTAAATTGACATGCTTTAACTATAACAAAGAATGACACTTCGCTTGGGATTGCCCTGAGCAGAAAAAGGTACTCCCTTACTTAATTTCTCGTATTCAATGCTTTGTTTCTAGTCAAGCATTAATTGCTCATTCTCCTCATTTTTGGGTTGTAGACTTAGGAGCAACAGACCACATCGTGAGGAATAGAGTAGGGTTCGTTAAGTATCGCTGAGTACCTACTGGGAGCAGAAAAGTTTACATAGGGAACAAGTCCAGTGTGGAGGTGCTTGGCATTGGCACATACAAGTTGGAAATGCAACAAGGGCGCACCTTGTATCTTCATGATGTTCTTTATGCTCCAAATATTCAGCGAAACTTAGTTTCAGTTATTAGCATGATGAGCCTTGGATTTAGTTTTTGTTTTGAGAATAATGGTGTTAGCATTTATTTAGGAACAATTTTTTTATGGTTTTGGTTATCTTTTAGATGGTTTTTTAGTTTTGAATGTGGATGATTCTAGTTTTAATAAAAATACCAATGACTCTGTTTCTAATATTGCATCTACTTGTGATAATGACTCTATGAGATGGCATGCTAGATTAGGCCACATAGGGCAAGACATGATGACTAGATTAGCTAGAGAAGGCCTTTTAGGCCTACTCGCTAGAGTTACCTTACCTACTTGTGAGCATTGTCTTGCTAGAAAGGCAACAAGGAAACCATTTGGGAAAGCCAAAAGAGCATCTATCCCATTACAGCTTATTCATTATGATATATGTGGACCAATGAATGTGAGGGAAAGGTATGGAGCCCATTATTTTATCACAATTATAGATGACTGCACGCGTTTTGGCCATGTCTGTTTGATTTCTCACAAGTCAGAAGCATTGGATTGCTTTAGACGGTATGTTAATAAGGTTAAGAATCAATTAGATAAGAGCATTAAGGCTCTAAGGATTGACGGGGAACGCGAGTATTTATCTGAGCAATATAATGTGCTCTGTGAGGAAAAAAGAATTATCAGCCAATTATCAATTCTTGGGACTCTGCAACAAAATGTTGTAGCGGAGAGAAGGAATTGCACGTTGCTTGACATGGTTAGATCTATGATGACGCAAGCTAATCTTCCCATTTCTTATTGGGGAGATGCTTTGTTGACTGTTGCCTACATCCTTAACCGTGTGCCCTCCAAATCAGTTCTTTCCACCCCATATGAGATGTGGACTGGCAAAATGCCAAATATGGGCAATTTGCAGCCTTGGGGTTCGACAGCTTACATACACAATGCTTCTCATAAGTTTGGAAAGTTGGGCCCTCGAGAAAAAAAAAATGTATCTTCATTCACTATAGTGAGCATTCTAAGGGCTATGTCTTTATTGGGGAGCATCTGGATGGAAGTGTGATTGAAATTGAGTCACGTGACATGGATTTCATAGAGTAGGATTTCCCTAGCAGAGGTGAGGTAACTAGAGCTGTAGAGCTCTGTAAGATGGAGGATCTACATGAAGGCGCACCTAGTAGCCTAGTAGAGCATGAGGAAATAATCCCTCATGCTCCTAGGGATAGTGGGAGCAATTTACCTGCCCATGGATTAGATCTAATGGATGAGGATTCTCAGGACTCTCAACTACGTAGAAGCAAACGTGGAGCTATACTTCGTCATCATTTTGAGATGGAGGATGAAACATTCATGATTGCTCCAAGTGATGAGATGGAGCCTAAGAATCTCAAAGAGGCTCTCTTATCCTCTGCTAGTAAAGAATGGAGTGCCGCAATGGATGAAGAAATATAGTCTATGAAGAGAAATCATGTTTGGGACTTGGTTGATTTGCCGCCAAGGCACAAGACTATTGGGAACAAATGGGTTCTCAAAATCAAGCACAAGGAGGATGGTTCTATAGAAAGGTATAAGGCTCACCTAGTGGCGAAAGGCTACACCCAATTAGAGGGTGTGGACTATGAGGAGACCTTTTCACCAGTTGTGAAGATTGCCTCTATTTGCCTAATTCTAGCCATAGTAGCTCAGTTGGACTTAGAGCTATATTAGATGGACGTTAAGACTGCATTTCTCAATGGAGAATTTGATGAAGTGATCTATATGGATCAACCAAAAGGCTTTGTGGCAGTAGGTTAGGAGTGCAAAGTTTGTAAGCTTCAACGATCTATTTATGGCTTAAAACAATCATCTAGACAGTGGAATCTGATATTTCATCGAGCCATTGTTTCTAATGGATTTACGATGATTGATGAAGATCCCTGTGTGTACGTTAAGTGGTCTAAGGATATTTTTCTGATATTGTCATTATATGTAGATGACATATTATTGGCTGGAAATGACAAGGAGATGATTGTCACCACTAAAAGGTGGTTGTTCTCTACATTTTAGATGAAAGACATGGGTGAAGCAAGTTATGTGCTCGGTGTTAAGATCCTTAGGGATCGCTCTAGGACACTTCTCGGTTTGTCTCAAGAGACTTATATTAAGACTGTCCTAGAGCGATTCCAGATGTAGAGCTGCAAATCCATTGACACTCCTGTTGTGAGAGGCGAGAGCCTAAGCCTTGATATGGGTCCTAAGACTCTAGAAGAGAAAGAAAAGATGGCACATGTACCTTACACAAATACTGTTGGGAGCTTGATGTTGTTATGATGTGTACACGCCCTAACATTTGCTATGGAGTCAGATTGGTGAGTCGTTACCAATCCAACCCAGGACCAGCTCATTGGAATGCAGTTAAAAGGATATTACGATATCTTAGAGGCACTACATACTACACACTTTGTTACCAGAGTTCAAATCTACATCTAGTTGGCTATTGTGATGCTGACTGAGGAGGAGACTTAGATAAGCGAAAGTCCACTTCAAGATATGCTTTCATGCTTAGTGATGGTGCTATTTCTTGGAGCAGTAAGAAGCACTCTTGTATCGCCTTATCGGCTATGGAGGCTGAGTTTGTGGCCTGCTCATTTGCCATTCAGGAAGCTGTTTGGTTGAGGAGATTCCTTCAGCATTTGAATATTGTAACACACACACTTTAGACCCTGTGATTATCCATTGTGACAACATGTCTAACTCGCTTACGCTAAGGATCCTAAGTACCACGGGAGAACCAAACACATTGATGTGAGGTTCAACTTTATCAAAGACATTGTGGCGTAGAAAGAAGTGATCCTGGAGCACATCCCAATGAATCGCAGAGTTGCGGACCCTTTAACTAGACCCATTGCTAGAGACGTTTTTCTTACTCATGTTAGGGCTTTAGGACTACGTAGGTGGTGATATATGTGTATTCAGTTGAACTCTTATTTTTTGGGGATATTTATGCCATTAGTATTCATATTTGTATCTCTTACACATTTATGTTTACTACTTTTTGCAGTGGTTTGTGAATTAGCACACACAAAATGAATAAATTTGACGTTAAGCAGGCAAGATTAGCTCACTCACACAAGCAATCGCCCTTAGTGCTAGGTAGCGAGCAAGGATGATACTAGTGGCTTATTGTATTTGGAGCCAAGAGAGAGGCTAAAATTATCCACTAGCTATGTCACCTTGGTTGGAGCCAAGATGAGGTTTTGTTAGAGACCGACTATGGATATGAGAGTACCCACTTTTCCATGATGTGCCCGTTATGGATAGCCAGATGCAAGATCTCGTTTGATGCCTGAAAGGCGAGCAAATAGAGAATTCAAGTTAAACGCTAGGAAGCGACTTGGGCGCTTAAAAGCGACTAGACTAAGATCTGTATGGTGTGTGAGTTTAACATCACTCTTTGGAAGAGTTACTCCACTATAGCATGCATTCGTACTGTATGTGCTTATCGACCCATTAGCAAGGTGAGAGAATAGATCCCTGCTTCCTCACCATGTGAGTCCTAAAAGTCATTTTTCCAATGACTTCACTTTGTGCCTTTTGTGACCTTTGACTATGTCATAAAAAGAGTAGTTAATGTTCAACTACTTTGGTATGTTGCCTATGGTCATGTATGATTTAGCTTTAAGGGACATTACTGGGAAAACGGTCAATTCCGAATTAAATGATATTAAGGTGAAGGGAAGATCATCTAGTTCTACATCTCGGCTCTATATTCACCGTTGACAACTCACATCGTTCTCTATGGGATGCTGCTTGGGTGTGAATATAATGCGGGACCTAGGAGGGTCAAACATGCTCTTTGAGGGGTTAGAGATGTTTTGGATTGATGTAGCTAAATGGGTCTGGGTACATAAGACACTATTTCTATTCTTTTTAGGTTGATGTCTCTATGCTGGCTCATATTGAGTTTCTAGTATAGAGCTCCTACATGCAGGTGTTCTCAGCGGTCTCACGGTTCATTGGTTAGTATGAGATTGTTCAATATTTGGGGAGATTGAGATAGAGATGTGGCAGTGTCATGCCAACTCATGTGCGAGTGGAAAATGTTGAAAATTAGGTCGGGTATTGGACCCAAATTTGGGTGCCTATGTGGCATGACCGATAACCCATATCAGATCATTTAAATAATTTGAATTTCAATTTCAATTATTTTATATCCTATTTGGATAACCCACTATCTATTATCTATATCTTGTAAGACTAAATTAATTATTTAGTCATTATGTTGACTCACATGATATGATAATATGAATTAAAGATTTGGCAGGATTATGATTCCATATTTTTTGCTACATTAATTGGTAAATAAAGAAGAGTGTTTTCCAAGTATCCTACTTTGATGGGAAAGTGGAATCATTGTTGAATAAGGAAATTGGTCCTCTCTCTACCTATAAAAGGACATTCAAAATACCCATCAAATTAATTCTGAATTCAATGTATTCTAAAGAGGGTTAAGGGAGAGCAACCTTTTTTTCACTAGTATTATTATTAGGTTTATGTTCAATTAAATTTGGGTTACTTGAAGGTTTCTATAGCGACCCCGGTCTTTTTCCATTTGATTGTTGTATAATTGTTGTTGTCGTCCTTTATTTTCTCATTTGGAGTGATAGGATGTGTTGGGCAGGTTTGTTTTAGGTTGGTTGGGTTCGTAAACCAAGTGTTGCTGTCCAGTTTTTTTGAGTTGGTCGCTCAAGCCAGGGATTTGTCGCTCGAGCGAGGGTTGTATTTTGTGTCTTCTGGCTCGATCCAGCTTTGCTTCGCTCGAGCGAGCGACTGCGTCTGGTTTAGACCTGAGGGTAGTGCTTATTCGCTCGAGCGAGATCTTCTTCGCTCGAGCGAGCGAGGTGTATGTTTTCGAGTTCCTAGCTCGAGTGAGCATTCTGTCGCTCGAGCGTGCTCCAGGGTTGCAGACCTGAAGCATTGCATTCTTGGCTCGAGCGAGCTTTTCTTCGCTCGAGCGAGGTTTTCGTGTGTCTGGTCGCTCGAGCGACCAAGTCTTCGCTCGAGCGAGCCTGTCAGGTTTAAATAGGCAGCAGCGTGTTTCAGATCAGTTTTTCATACACTTTCAGATTCCAAAACCCTAGTTACGAGTTTTCTCTCCCTCTACACACCTTTTCTCTTAGGATTGATCTACTTAGAGTGAGTTTCTACCTTAGATCCTTTATTTAAAAGATAGAGTGAGTCGAGGGCTTCCATTTAGTCTGAACATTTAGTGATTTGGAGCACATTGGAATTTGGGTATTCATCTCTGTCTTCTCCATTCGGGTTATTTTCTTCGAGGTAGGGATTTCCTACTCCATGTTATAAGTTTTGTTCTAAGTTTTGGTATATTGATATGTTGGGGTGACTTTGATAACTTTGGGAAAAACCCTAGTTGTATTAATTAATTAATTCGTATAATTAATTAAAGGAAATTGGGGAATTATGGTTAAATTCATGGAATTGAGGAATTCATTGATTAAGTGGTGTAGTTGGATAATTTAAATCACTCACCTATTGAATTGTTGATATATTTATTTTCAGTTTAGAAATAACTGTTTTGGGCTATCGGTGGAGGATAGCTGTGATTGTTGTAGACACTGCATATGGATTAGGGATAACTGAAACTAATCATTGATTAAGTCATCAATTTTGACTGTTGAATTAATACAGACATTATGTGTATTGATTGTGTGTTGTATATGTTATGTGTTTACATACATTGTTTTGTGTGGGAGGAGATAGGAGATGTACTCCACGGTTTAGGGGGAGATAGGGGATGGACCTCTAAACCGGATTTTGTTTGGGAGGAGATAGGGGATGGACTCCATTAGCATCACTTTTATGTGTGCTTATCTATATAGAAGTGTTTTATTGATACAGCACTAAAATGTGTATCAATCTGGAAGTATGAAGTGTTTTGATTTGAGCTTGAGTCTCATTTGTTTGTTGACATTGGAAGAATGTGAATATGATATATTTAATTCACTGTTGTAAGTTTGGCCAGGTTCTGAGCCATATTGATAATGTTGGAAAGTGGAACGTGTCATTGACATTAGTGTCATGAGACTGTATAATGATGTAATTGATTATCTTGGTTAACCATCTATTGAATGCTATTGCTTTATTCAATGCTTATATTTGGTTTAGTATTTTTCTACTAGGCTGTGGCTCACCCTTTATGGGAACATCATTTTCAGGTCCAGGTGATAAGCTACCTCCAAGGACTTAGCTTGGCAGGATTTGGATTTCGAAGACTATCTTTAGTTATTTGTTTTTATTTGATAAACACACAAGCCTAGGGCTTTATTTGTATTTGAGTTAGAACTCATTCTTTTGTGTCCAAGTGTTGGCTTGGAAAGATGTAAGCCTGTAGGGCATTTAATTTGGTGTTACATGTAATGCTTTTGTTTAGTAAGACTCTGATGAAT
Organism: Camellia sinensis; assembly: GCF_055761805.1. Lineage (NCBI taxonomy): Eukaryota > Viridiplantae > Streptophyta > Magnoliopsida > Ericales > Theaceae > Camellia > Camellia sinensis. The sequence goes on from NC_138966.1 coordinate 120,348,585, forward strand.
ATTATAATGAATTAATAAAGTGTTTTCTTTAAATAATGCATGTCAATGATACATATAATGGGTTAATTTTGAGGGCGTTACTGTTTCGCACAACTGATTCAGATATGTTATTTATTTTCCGCATTATGTTGTTATTTGTGAAAATCATGATAGTTCACGATTTTGGATTATGAAGGTTGTTATATGCATAACACCATAACATTATTTACATGTGGTATCAGAGCTCATATTTCATAACATTATGATTTTCCGACTAAGTAAATATCAATTAATTTTGATTATAATTATAATTGCCTTGTGTAGACGCGCTCCCGGGAACCCCCCGACATCCGCGCGCGATGGCGCAGATCTTGTTTTGTTCTGAGCTACTACAGTTCGGACTCAATGTCGCGGTTCTAAATCTAATCTCGCAAAGTGCAATGCAAGACCGATAAATCACCAAAGAGTCCAAATCCGACAAATCGTTTTTTGGAAAACTGATTTTAATAAAGAAGTGTCAAACATGGACTGCTTTGCCAGATACAGAGTCGCCACCTAAATATTTTATTTTGGGAGAATTTAGGAAACCCTAACTTGTGTCTAAGGCCACGTGTCCGTCATCACCGAAGTTGCCTCGGCTCGGGAACTTGGGTACGAGAGGGGAAGGTCATGTAATGAGCACCCCCGCTCGCCCGATCAAAGATCGGCCTGTACTAAACATGATATTTTGTTTTTAAAAACACATGTGTTCTTATTCTGGTTATTAACCTATAATTCACTATGTGATGCGCACAACATACAAGTATAGACTAGATCGCCTAAGTTGGAATAAAACATTGCATATCTGTTTATTTGAAAATGGTTTGAAGTTTGCTACTCGCAAGTAGGCTAAATCAGGGATTTCAATGAATTGTTCCAATTCAAGTAATCCAACCTTCACCCACAGGCATTCCGGAAGATATATCAAGTAAGCAGTTAGCCTCATGGCAAGCATGCTTTCATGGTAGTCAATAACACACATGCAGTATGCTAAAGCGTAAACACTCACAGTGTACTCTGAGCCAAAACATGGAACTAGTTAGAAATCATGCATGATCCTAATTCATGCTGAGATGGCTAATGCAACACATGCGAAAATGCAATTAAAATAGGCTCGACTATTCTAAGAATGTCATGTGAAATGCAACTTGATAACATGTATTCAAATAGGAATTGAAGTATAATGCAGTTAGTATGATCCGCCAAGCCCGGTGCATGCAAGTCAGATAAATGAATGCACACATGCAAGCATAAGGTATGCTAAATAAAATATGCCCTAAAACTAACCATCGTAAGCGGTTAAGTAAAAGGGAGAAAGAAATGGGGATTGGAAGACATGCATCACACACACGCACGCTTATTACAACAATTGGCCCTCTCGAGGGAGAGACCAAATAAAGAGCTAACTAGCTAATCTGAGCTAATTAAACTAATTATTACACAACACAATTAATTAACTAATCCTAGTTAACTAATTATTACAAAACAAATTGAAATAGCTAAACTCATGAACTATTAAAGTACAAACCAAAGCATAAACTAGCTATCTAAGCATGGCAGCTAAGGAAAGCAATAAAAGCAGGAGGTTCTTAGAGGGAGAAGACTGGATTCATGCTCGGTCGCCTCGTTCGAAAATCTGTCGCGATGCCCCAATTTGCCTCTGTTTGCAATTGTTTCCAGAACACTGCACAAAGCTCCAGAAAGCTGAAACTCCATCATGGGGACCTGTGGAAGGGCTGCCGACCAGTTGTTGAGGAAGGAGACCACCTGCCTATTACTTTCTGTGCTGAAAAACCAAAAAAAGTGGTCGGCCAGTTAGTAATACTGGTCGGCCGACCAGTTGTTGCTGATGAATTCCAGTTTGCTGCAACAGAGAGCAAGAAAGGGCATGGCAATGTATTTGCAAGATATGTGTGCACAACCACCCTCCCTATCATGTCATGAGCTCAAGGGAGTGTAGTTCTCGACCCTCGGGCCACCAATCACGTATCTCGATGCATGATGGCCGAGAGGTGAAGTTGCATAATTCAATATGAAATGAATGCACATATAAACACATAAGTGCCTAGAACTCTATCATGTATGATCAAGAGCGTCGGCGACCGAGAATTAAGGCACATTTCATCACTTCAGGTATGAAACACCTATTCCAAACACAATGCACACCCCTCTTTTCCCGTGTTTGGACTAACACCTATTCCAAACACAATGCAACACATAACATGGCATACACAATGCAACTCAAGCATGCAAACATGCGATGCAACATGAACAACCTAACAAGGCTAATGGCATGCACAATGCACAATGCTAAGAACAACATGGCATATTCAATGCAATGTGAGATGATCAACTTAACCAAACTAATGACATGCAAACTATGCTAATGCATGCATACTCAATGCAAGACAACATAAGCAGGCAACAATAAGATACAATGCAATTAGCATACACAATGCAATGAACATGGCATACACAAATGCCATGTGACCTAAGCATGCAAACAATATGGCATACTCAATGCGATAAACTACATGGCATACACAATGCTCAATGAACTTAAACCAAAATGGGCAGACCTCGGTCATGTCCAAATTAGTGGCTATTGGTGATGAAATTAAGGCACAAAAGGCAAGGTATGCATGCACAATGCATTGGCCATTCAACTAGGCCCAAGAGCACAACCCTCAAGAAGGCTCAAAGAGTGACAAATGTGCAAGTGTGACAATACTAAGTGCACTAAAATTAGACAAGGAATGATGCCAAATCACTTAAACAATGCAAGTAAAGCATACTAGGGTCCTAAAGCATGAAAGCTAATAAAGAGGACTACAAAGGAGGCATGCAATACATGGCAAATAAGCATGAACTAAGCATGGGCAGAGCTCAAGTAGGTCAAAACAAAGACCAAAACATGCTGAGATGAGGACTCAAAGACCTAGGCATGCAAGCATACAAACTAAGCCATAAACTAGGCAATAAAGCACAACACTCAAAGACACTTAAAGAGTGAAAGAAGTGGGAACATGGGAATGCTAAAAGCTCTGAAATGTCACGTTAGATAATGCCAAATCATGTACACAACACAAATGAAGCATGCAATGGTGCTCAAAGCTTGAAGCAAGCAAGAGCACTTGTACTACAAGTATGCAAAACATGAAGCATGTGATCAAGGAAACCCAAAACAGTCCTAGAATATGTTAAAATAAGTCTAAAACATGCATGGAAGGAAGCCAAAATAAGCTAGCATGAAGGGCATAAGGCATGATGCATACAAGGCAAATAAGGTGGATTACACTACACCTATTAAGACCAAGCATGGGATGACTTAATCAACAAAAATAAGAGTTATATCATGGTATAATAACCCCCAAAACACATTGAAATGATGGCTCGCAGGCTGTAGCATGAAGGCATACACAATGACTCATGTTAAGACATAAAGGGGGAAACCCTCCAACGCATTGAATGAGTGATAAATGCAAGTGCATGACCATGAAACATGGACTGAAATCACATAATAAATGATGCCAAATCATTCAAATAGTCCAAGTAAAGCATGCTAATGGACTTGATGCACAAAGCAAACAAGCTAGAATGCACTATAGCTATACAAAGCAAGTCATGCATGGTCAAAACAACATAAATTAGAGCTAAAGTATGTCAAAATATGGACAAAAGCTTCATGAAGTTAAGCCAAAAGCATGCTAGAATGACATGTTAAAGCATGAGACACACTAGGCTATTTCATGGAAATGCACTACAAGTGCATGGCGCATGCAAAGGGTGACCAAACCAAACCCTAACAAAGGTATGACAGGGCAAAACATCACCAAAAACATACTGAAATGGACTCAACATAAGCTAAAACGGTATGCTATTTCATGAAACATACAAAACTAGTTTGAGAAATTGACACTACAAATGTATTATGCATGCATGGAGTGACAAAACCAAGCAAAAATAGTGGCATGCCACAAAAAAATAACCACAAATACATGCTAAGAACAAGCCAACACAAGCTTAAAACACATGCTCAAGCATGAGGCATAGATGACAAGTATTCAAGACACAAGGAGAGGGGATGACCCTCTCCTTTTTAGGACCTCAGAACACCCTTCCCACCGCTAAAATTCGTCTGAGTTTTAGTGGTGAGAATGCCAATACAAGGTGGTCCCAAAGGCTCACAAAGAAGGCACAAAAGCAAGGCCAAACAAGGCCTAAGAGGGGGTAAACAACCCCAAACACAAAAGTGACCTTAAACAAACTTTTAAAGCACACAAAAATAGAACTTTTTGCAGTAGGAAGCTAAGCTCAAAACAGCATGAAAAAGGGTCCAAAAGATTAAGCAAGAATGGGGGATTTTAGGGTTAAAGACTCACCTTTGAAGACCTTCTTTTCTACTGCAACTCCAGCAACCTTTTTAAGCTCAAACCAGCCTAAGAACACCAAAAACAACTTCAAGAAGCCTTAGCAACACAAGCAAGGTGTTTGAGTGTGTGTTTGTGTGTTAAAGCAAGACAAAATGACACTTTTATGCACAAAATAAGATAAAACAAGGAGATATAGATACAAAACTATGTGTATCACTCCCACCTCTAATTTCTGAACCTAGAGGAGGGAGGAGATGGTTCTCTCTTATAGAGAACCAAAAGCAAAGCTTCTTGGAGAAGCTAAGGTTCAAGGCAATCCCTCCATACACGTGTATGGAGGATAGCTTCAGTGCCGTCCAGCATACTTCAAGTGGTCGACCAACCACCACAAGTGGTCTCCCAAGACAACAAGTGGTTGGCCATGCTGGGAGATGATCAGCACACTGAAAACAAGCTAGGGGTGGGGTGGTCGACCAGAAAAAGTGGCCCAAAGACCCAGGAGACCAGTTGTTAGATCAGAAAACTGGCTGGGGGAAAGAAAAGTGGTCTCCAAGGAGAAAAATTGGTTTCCCACCCTTGTACCACCTTTCAAACAAGGAAAACAAGGTTTGTACCAAAAACAAACCAAAACGGATGTAAGACGAAAGTTCGGGAGGCAAAGCGCGCAGCCAGTAGTCTCAAAAACTAGCTGACAAGTACCAAAGTGGTTTACGACCACAAAAGTGGTCTCCCAAACCACAGTGGCCCTCTAGACCAAGGAAACAAGGTGTGGTTCAAAAACCATGCCAAACGGAGAACGTTAAGCGGTCCCGAGACAAGGCGCGCAGCCGGAGGCTCCGAAAACCAAAAACTAGTCTCCAAACGGCAAAAGTGTTCTACGACTGCAAAAAGTGGTCTACAACCACAAAGAGATGGTCTACAAAACCTCTCCCTCCGTCAGGCAAGGAGAAACATGGCCTGGTCCGCAAATCGAGCCAAAACACAAAGAGTTAAGAGGCCTGGGGGCAAGGCACTCAGCCAAAACTCCGAAACCTCGAAATAAGCACAACATGCACTATCACCGAGTGCTCAATCGATGACGTCTGAGTCTTAAGGTCTGTCAAAAATGAGGTGTCTATAGTTGCCCCTCTTTGACAGAACTCGGAAGTCATAAGTGACGGGAGTGAATGTCAAAGCCTAGAGATAACCCATTTTTGACAAGGCCGAAGACTTAGACAAACATGCAAAAAATCAAAGAGATGTACCCGCAGGCAGGGGCAAAATGCAAACGACAATGCAAGATGCCAAACATAACTTATGATCATGTAAAGAAAGCTGTAATAAAGCAAATATTCACAATAAATGCGACAGTTTTAAGTAGGCGAATATAAATCAAACTACATTACATGCAGAAAGAATGTAAGAGAATTATACAATTCTCGCTACGTCTCACACGTAGTACATACAATACCGTGCGGTTCATCTGGTCACGCCAGCTTCAAATGAACCGTACATACAATATCGTTTGGTCGCACCAGCCTCAAATGAATCGTACATACAATATCGTGCCTGCAAAAGAAAGAAACTCAATAGGTACAATATTGTTAGAAACATGCATAACAATGCAAGTGAAAAGTGCGTGGCAACGTAGGTGAAGGGGTGCATGACAATGCAACCTAAGTGTGACGCATAACAATGCGGAAAGGGATGCAAAACAATGTAACCTAAGTGTGACGCATAACAATGCGGAAGGGATGCATGACGATGCAACCTAAGTGTGACGCATAACAATGCGGAAAGGGATGCAAAACAATGCAACCTAAGTGTGATGCATAACAATGTGGAAGGGATGCATGACGATGCAACCTAAGTGTGACACATAACAATGCGGATGGAACGTGCGCGACAACGCATGTGAAGAGTGCATGACAATGCGGGCGGAAGGGGTGCATGACAATGCAACCTAAGTGCGCATAGAAAAATAAGTAAAATGAGCGTAACAACACAAGTAGTGGATGCATAACAAAGCAACGAGTGGTGTGCATGACATATGCAAGAGAGGATAGCGTGCATAACAATGCGAAAGTGGTATAACTTCTATAGCATGCCTTGAGATAAAATGCCAGTTAAAGAAACATAAACCTTAACGCGAGCAAATTAACCGGAACCTCCGATTTACCTGCCGGAGGGGTCACAATGTATTCAAAAAGGATACACCTTGCTTTTGACGAGTGACGATGATCCACGCATCGAAGATCTGAATTGAAGTTCCCGCGGGGACAATTTCACGCCGAAAAGTGTACTCTTCTTGCACTTTCCCGAGAGTCGAGGACTCCAATCACCATCAAAACACATAGGGAGAACAATGGAGCTCTGAAGATCACCCAGGAGGATGGCCGACCAGTTGTTGCCTACAAAAGTGGTCGACCGACCAGAAAAGCTGGTTGGCCGACCAGTTTACAAAATCTGGGGCAATTTTGTCTTTTCATGCTCGGTTCTTTAAGTACACAGCTCCAAATCAGTTTTGGTCACACCTCCAAGGCCGAAATCAACTTCTCTTCCTCCCTAGACCCTTTTCTCTCTCAGATCTGCACTTTATACGCATTTTCAAACGCCCCACGCTAAGTTGCTTCGCAAAAACTTTCAACTTTCTTCGTTTTGAACCGATTAGAATTTGTTTTCGGAGCTCCTTTCTCCGTTTTCACCACTTGAGGTATGTTTGTCTCGAAGTTTGGCACCTTTTCCAGGCGTTGACTTTTGTTGACTTTTTCTCTTTCCGAGAGTTGACCTTTGTTGACATTTTGCAATTTTTGCTCATTTCACTCATTTTTGCTCATTTTTGCATCTTTCTTCAAATGGTTGATCATATTCCATATGGCAGAGGCTTCTTGGGAGTAGAGGACGAGCCGGACGTTATGCCACTACCTCCGAGGATACGGCCATTCGATCCGGAGGAGTACCACCCGCAGGAGCATATCCTCCCTCCGAGTACTTTTCACCATTTCACCGACTTCGCACGACGGGCGCCTGCGGACTTGCTGCTACGAGAGCCCGAGTCTCATCTATCGCATCACGCACGAGAGGTACAGACTTCACTTTTACATTTTTTGCGAAGTATTTAATCTACTTGTTATGAACACATTCGCATACACAATGCTTCTGCCCATACTTGAACACAACTTGTACACAGCATTCTGCTAATTTGGCACATAGCTCACCACACAACACTTTGTTAATTCAGCATACAGCATATTTTTCCACTCAACACATTTCAGGCACACAGCTCATTTCAGGCACACAGTTCATAGCACAACATTCTGTTTAGTCTGAACACACAGCTCACTTGGGCACGCAGCACATTACACTGCTCAATCTGAACACACAGTTCATAACACAACATCCTGTTTAGTTGGCACATTGCTCATAACACTGCTCAATCTGAACACACAGTTCATAACACAACATTCTGTTAAGTTTGCACACAGCTCATAACACCGCTCAATCTGAACACGCAGTTCACAACGCAGCATTCTGTTTCATAACATAGCACACCGCTTAATCTGAACACGCAGTTCATAACACAGTATTCGGTTTATAGCACATTGCTCAATCTGAACACGCAGTCCATAACACAACACACTTTTTCATAACATAACACACCGCTCAGTCTGAACACAAAGTTCATAACACGGTATTCGGTTTATAGCACACTGCTCAATCTGAACACGCAATCCATAACGCAGCACACTTTTTCATAAACATCACACACTGCTCAATCTGAACACGCAGTTCATAACACGGTATTCTTTTTCATAATATAACACACCGCTCAATCTGAACACACAGTTCATAACACAGCATTCGATTTATAGCACACTGCTCAATTTGAACACGCAGTCCATAATGCAGCACACTTTTTCATAACATAACACACCGCTCAATCTGAACACACAGTTCATAATACGGTATTCAGTTTATAGCACACTGCTCAATCTGAACACGCAGTCCATAACGCAGCACACTTTTTCATAACATAACACACCGCACAATCTCAACACGCGGTTCATAACACGGTATTTAGTTTATAGCACACTACTCAATCTGAACACGTAGTTCATAACGCAGCACACTTTTTTATAACATAACACACCGCTCAATCTGAATATGCAGTTCATAACATGGTATTCGGTTTATAGCACACTGCTCAATCTGAACACACAGTCCATAACACAGCACACTTTTTCAAAACATAACACACCGCTCAATCTAAACACGCAGTTCATCACACGGTATTCGGTTTGTAGCACACTGCTCAATCTGAACACGTAGTCCATAACATAGTACACTTTTTCATAATACGCAGTTCATAACACCGCTCATAACACGCAGTTCATAGCGCAGTACACTTTTTTATAACACCGCTCAATCTGAACACGCAGTTCATAACACGGTATTCGGTTTATAGCACACTGCTCAATCTGAACACGCAGTCCATAATGCAGTACACTTTTTCATAACATAGCACGCCGCTCAATCTGAACACGTAGTTCATAACACGGTATTCAGTTTATAGCACACTGCACAATCTGAACACGCAGTTCATAACACGGTATTCTGTTTATACAACACTGCTCAATCTGAACATATCATCCATAACGCAGCACACTTTTTCATAACATGATGCACCGCTCAATCTGAATATGCAGTTCATATCACGGTATTCGGTTTATAGCACACTGCTCAATCTGAACACGCAGTCCATAACGCAACACACTTTTTCATAACATAACACACCGCTCAATCTAAACACACAGTTCATAACACGATATTCGGTTTATAGCACATTGCTCAATCTGAACACGCAGTCCGTAAGGCAGCACACTATTTCATAACATAACACACCGCTCAATCTGAACACACAGTTCATAACACGGTATTCTTTTTCATAATATAACACACCGCTGAATCTAAACACACAGTTCATAACACGACATTCGGTTTATAGCACACCACTCAATCTGAACACGCAATTCATAACACAGTATTCGGTTTATTGCACACTGCTCAATCTGAGCATGCAGTCCATAATGCAGCACACTTTTTCATTGGCGCACAACTCATATTTTTTTCATTTTGAACACACAAATCATACATTTTGATTCTAAACACACAGCTCATACATTTTGATTCTGAACACACAGCTCATATATTTCGATTCTGAATGCAGGTGTCTTCCCGTTTCACACGGGGTTACGGCTCTATTATTGCGAGGGAGTGGTACATGGAGCTCCCAGATCCAGTTTGAAATATCGTCGTTGAGGCGAGATTTGGCCTATTCAGTATGGGGTTGTCCCGTCATCCAACAAGCAAGACCCTTATGGGTCCACTAGTACAGAGATGGTGGGACATTTTGCCCGTCAACAAGACCCGTATGCAAGACCCGTCAGCCTGGGAGTTACATTCCGCCCTCTTGATTTACATTTCTGCTTTTTAAAAATCTGTATACTGCACACAGCATCTTGCACTCAGCATTCTGCACTCAGCATTGTGTATTTTTTTATTTTCATTATCTGTACACTGCACACAACATTCTGTACTCAGCATTTTGCATTTTCTATAAATTCTGTATTCTGACAGCCACCGTCTTTCCTGTCACGGCTATGGGTTTATGCATACTTCCCTGCACTCGCTCTCGAGCTCGAGGTCGAGGCACCTCTGGAGATCTCTTACTCACGCAGATTTAAGGGTTGGTGCCGGTCCAGGCCCCGGGAGACTGTCATATCTTTGGCAGTACTTTGACACTGTCTGGGCGTCCGAGGTAAACCAGAACTTTCAGTTCTTCATGTTTTCAGCTTTGATTCATCTTGCATATTTATGACATCTAAGCAGTTTATGCACTTACTATCCGCAGATTACTTGGCAGCCTTGGATGGCGATGCCTGGGTCTCCACGATTTCAGCTCCCTAGGGCATGGGCCTCCTCCCGATATAGGGTTCTGTTTGAGGGACCGGCCGGTAGAGCCTGGTTTCTTGGGGATCGTTTCATGCGTTAGACGATGGGCAATGCCGATCAGGAGGTCCTCTCAACGCCTCCATTGGATATGTGGCCCACGGAGAAGCTCACTCCCCGGGAGGTCGAGGACCTTATGTTGGGTGTTGACGTAGTTCTGTTCCTGGAGAAGGGAGATTATGCGACATACCGCTATACGTACCTGATGCCTCCATTGACAGGTGTCTGTACCCCTATAAGGAGAGCTACTAATATGCCGTCACCGAGTTGCACTCGAGCTGCAGATGTCCCTTCCACTAGCAGGGCCAGTACATCGAGGGGTATGGATAGCAGGATGCCCTCGGCTTGTCATTATGCTTGGTGGCCAGATCTTCCGACCGAGCTGACGGGCTGGCAATACGGGACTTCTTACCCGATTCCACTGGAGCCTCCGATGCCTGACCATCGATACGTTTGTGACCCTGACTCGCCATCGGTATATTTAATAGTTTTCATTTATCACTCAGATATTTAGACATTCATTCATTCACTAATGATTTGAACTTATATCTGAAGCCTCCCAAAGATTATATTGAGGGGTTACTCGGAGTGGTGGCCTCACTCGAGAGCATGGTCTTACAGACGGAGATGATGCTGTATGCTGCCGGCATTCCGGTACTTTTCAATTTCCTTGTATTTATCATACTTCTGATGACATATTGAAACTAATCATTTCACCATATTGATTCACTGCACGTGTAGAGCACATCTTACACATCACATCCACATACTATATCTGCATGCACATACTTCACGCATCTTACTTGCATCTGATATACATATTTTGGCTGATGTATTCAAACTGCTCTTTTCAAGTTCCATTGTCACGCCCCAAGCCATCCAGGCCTAACCGAGCAGCTGGGAGAGGAGGCTCTACTCGCGGCCGAGAGAGGCGTAGAGCACCTGTCAGATATGGCGAGGAGTCCAGCGAGAAGGAGGAGTCGGCACATCCACAGTCAGAGACATCTGCAGGCAGGGATGATGACTCTGGTTCCGGTTCTGAGGACGGAGGTGACATCGAGGAGGATTCCGAGGACGGTGACTCCGATTCAGATGGTGGTGGCACAGAGGCTGCTCAGCCGAAGAGGACGAAGAGGGCCTCTCGGTCTTGAGCTTGACAGCACTGATGCAGATGCTCCCTGCTTTATTATTCTTTTTACATGTAGTTGTAGCACATTGTACAGCTTAGACAGTTTTATTTTCTTCTTCAAAACCTGTACTCTTTTGTAAAATGTTGTAAAAAAAAAAAAAGCTATGATGGAATGAAAATGACTTTTTGTTCAAAAGTGTTGTACTTTATATTCTAAGCATCGCATCGCACCATTTTGCACAAAAAAAGAAAAGAAAAAGGAATTGAATAGAATTTGAACATAGTGTATTACCAAGTCAGGTAATGAACCGACACAACAAACTAAACAACTTAACTTACTGTGAAACAACAAAACCTTAGCAAGTTTACAACTCGATAAGCAACAAACAACAACTCGATAAACAAAGAGCAATCAACTCGATAATCAAAGAGCAACAACTCGATAAGCAAGACTTAACAACTCGATAAGCAAATGCATTTTAGGCAAACAGGGCGACAGAACGTACCCGAAACAGAGGTAAACTCAAACCTTCAGCACTCTCAGCACATAGGAAAGCTAGAGACTGTCTTCGGGAGACAAGAAACAGCTGGAGACTAGCTTTTTTGCACATGGCCGACCACCATAGGAGCTGGCCAACCACTTTCTTCTGTTGTAGGCCAAAAAGTGGCTGGCCGACCAGGAAAATTGGCTGGCCGACTAGGAAAAGTGGTCGACTGACCAGTTGGCCTAAGGACCTCCAGTTTTGTGACACTTGTCCTCCAAACAATGTTTTATCCTTTATAAAGGTTTCAGCTTCGTAGTTCCCTCATTCTAACTCTGTTTTGCACCAAAATGGAGGCATTATTTATCCAAAATCTCACAAATTGGATTGCTTCCTTGGATGGCTTGGAAAAGGTAAATTTCTGGGCGTCGGCATAAATGCACTATTCACGTTGAGTCGCACCCCGCTGCGCTTTCCGTTTCTTCATGTCGCGGCAAGGTTTTGGAATCCGGTAACACACGTCTTTAGCTTCGGCAGACAAGAGGTATGTCCCATATTGGAAGACTTCCAAGCTTTAATGGAATTTGAGCGTGATGAAGAAATTTTGCCGCAATTTCGCTTTGGCCACACCTAAGCCTTAGGACGGATGCGCAGGCTTACTATGCATGATGCTCAGTGTTTGATCTGCGATGGAGCATTGGACATCCCCAGCTTAGTTCATTAGTTTTCTGATGCCGGTGACCACGAAGATCATCATTGGCAGGGTTTTCGACGACATGCGCTTTGCTTGTGTATGCTATCTCATTTCTTATTTGCCTCAGGCTCCAGAGGATCTAGCATCCGTTTGATCGAGATTGCCGAGGGCTTGAGAGAGGGAAAGAGCTGCATCGCCATGACACTGGCTGAGACATTGATGGGTTTAGATGCTTTTCATCACCGAGAGACAACCAGATTTGCGGGGAGTCCACTACTACTGCAGGTAATGTTTCCCACCCCATTTTACGTATATTCCTCACATCACTCGGTCCTCAGGCTCGGTTTTTCTCTCAAAATCCCTTTTCTTACTTTTCTCTCAACGTACACCTCTCTATTCTTTAATCTCTCATTTTTTTAACCCCCCCTAGATATGGTTGATGGACAAATTGAAGGTTATGGACTAATGCACAGCATACTCAGCTCGTAGCTACGTCTTTCGGCAATGTCTAGTCGATGCCCTTGATGAGGGTTGGTGAGGTAACTGGATGTGCAGTTTGTCCACAGACGGCATTGTTTGGCACTGTTCTTGGCTCAATCTACCGGCAATGAGTTACAGCATGTCCCGACAGACCGAGATTCAGTTGATTGGCCTGACACACTGCGTGTTCTACTTTTCTTTCCAATTCCGGCATCAATTCGGACATGATCAGACTTGCCCGGCAGAGGGGATAGAGTATCCTACTGTATTTCCGGTCTGAGGCGCACAGTTAGCTCGGTATGCCACGGCATGGAGGACTAGAGAGCTTCTGGCCCCCACTCCCACTTTCAATTGCACCCTCTCTGATGAGTGCACAACTTGGCTTGATGAGGAGGCACATGTTGGGCCCACTTTGATATCAGAGGCTTCGACCAGCTTTGGGAGGGGGCGCAGGAACACCTGACTTATCCATGCCCCGAATTTATTGCTTTATCAGTACTTTTAAGTTTTCTTTATGAATGCAATAAAAAGCAACTTCAATTTCTATTCAAGAGTAAGAGAACTTTGTGTTGAAATCAATGAAATTGAAGGTTGTGGGTACTGAAAATTTTTCGTTTGGTCCAAAAATGGTCTAAGTTGTAAAAAGATTAATTTAAACAAAATTAACTTTTATTAAAACTTTTCAAAACCATTTTTGATATGGATCAGAACTGGACACGCCTGAGATCTATCACTGAGATGCACAACCTCGGATTCTAGCAAATGGAAAGTTGCCCCTAGTCTAAATAGCACTGCACTGGAGATCACAGCCGAGCTCTTGGATGCAGAATAGACAAAGATGTCCAACATGATCACATGGACAAAGTTGATCTAGGAAATGTTTTTGGCTAGACTTTAGGATGAAGTTGCCTACGTATCCCAAAGATGGGAATCAAGCCTTACGTAGTTCGGCTTGGGTTCACTCGTGTATTAACTTTCTCCTTTTCTGCTCTAACTTTTGCCAAGGCCGCCCTTTTTGGGTTTTCAAACTTGCGAGCTCAGTTTTTATTATTTCAAAATTTTTATGCTCTAACTTTTGCCTAGGTCGCCCTTTCTGGTTTTCGGCCTAGCGAGCCACTCAGGGATAATATTTCTTCAACTTGTCCATGTTGATCGGTTTGGAGAACTCTAGGCCATCTAGGTCCATCAGAACGACAGCTCCACCCGACCAGATAGACTTGATGATGTAAGGGCCAGTATAATTAGGTCTGAACTTGCCCCTAGGGTCGTGAATGGGAGCTCGGTTGTCTTTGAGCACTAGATCCCCTTCTTTCAAATTTCTAGACTTAACCTTCTTGTTGAAAGCCCTGGCAATTCTTCGTTGATAACCTTGAACATGATATAGTGCTTTCAGCCTTCTCTCGTCAAACAGCATGAGTTCTTCGAACTTGCTCTGCTGCCAATCTGCCTCAGCTATCTGACACTCAGCCAATACCTGCACTGACGGAACCTCAACTTCGATAGGCAAAATAGCCTCCATCCCATAAACCAAGGAATGCAGAGTCACTCCAGTAGAAGTTCAAATTGAAGTCCGGTAGCCCCACAAAGCAAATGACAGCTTATCTGGCCAGTCCCGGTAGGTTTCCACCATCTTCTGCAGTATATGCTTGACGTTCTTGTTGGCGGCCTCAACTGCTCCGTTGGTCTGCGGCCGATACGTAAATGACTTATGAAAAACTATGTTGTACTTCTCCAACAAGTCAACCATTTTTTTCTCAAAGTGGGAACCATTATTTGAAATGATCTCACTCGGAACCCCATAGCGGCAGATAATGTTGTTCCTGATGAACTTTGCAACGTGTGATGCCTTCAACACAGCGTAAGATTGGGCCTCAACCCACTTCGTGAAGTAATCTATTGAAACCAGAATGTACTCATGCCCATTGGACCCCTTCGGAGTAACAACTCCAATCACATCAATCCCCCAGACTGAAAATGGCCACGGCGAAGTCATGTTGTACAGCTTCGACGGCGGAATGTTCAAGCGGTTTGCATGGATTTGACATTTGTGGCATCGCCGGACAAAGCCAATACAATCATCCTCCATGGTGGACTAGTAATAACCCTGTCTAAGGATCTTTCAAGCTAACATTACCCTGTTCATGTTTGCTCTACACTCTCCTCCATGGATGGCCTCCATCAGGCGCTTGGATTCTTCAGTATCAACACACAGTTTATGCATCCCGAGATGACCTCTTTTGTACAGTTTACTCCCGCAGACGATGAACTGAGCAGCCATTCTTCGAATTGCCCTCTTATCTTTGGTATTTGTCCCTAGTGGCTACGCCTCTTTCTCCAAGAAGTTCCAGACGTCGTAATACCAGGGATTCTCATCTTGTGCCTCGTCCATGGCAGCAATCAGCTCGTAAACCGGCACAAATTTCTGTTCGATGATGATCGGACACATTCGGACTCCAAAGGGAATGTCTATCTTAGAAGATAGAGTTGCCAGTGAATCTGCGAACCTGATGTTATTTCTTAACAGATGAGCGAAGTTCAGCTTCTCAAACCGAGAAATTAGCACGTCCAAGGTCTGGTGATAGATTCTCATTTTTTCTTCTTTAACTTTCCAATCTCCTTTAGCTTGAGATACAACAAGGTTCGAGTCCCCGATGACATCCAACCGTTTTGTCCCTAGTTCTAGGGCGGCGTTTAAACCGGCAATATATGCCTCATACTCTGTTTCATTGTTTGATACTTTGAACCGGAGTTTGAATGCCAAAGGTATATGAGAACTGTCGAGTGCTATCAGCAATACCCCTATCTCGTACCCGTATTGGTTTAATGCTCCTTCAAAGTACATCGTCCAAGTTTCGTCTTCGACATGCAGAATGGCCTCATCTGGGAATAGGTACTCAATTGCTTCATCCCCTTCAACTGGGTAATCGGCTAGGAACTCCGCTACCACTCTCCTTTTTATCGACTTGCACGTCGCATACTTGAAATCGAATTCAGAAAGCAGAAGCAACCAACGGGCTAGCCTATCCATAAGTGTCGGTTTCTCAAAGAGATATTTGATAGGATCCAATCTTGAAACCAGTATTACGGAGTGAGCTAACAGGTAGTGCCGCAGCTTCCTGGTAGCCCATACCAAGTCCAAACAAGCCTTCTCCAGCGGAGTGTAACGGGTCTCGTAATCTAGCATTTTCCTGCTCAGATAGTAGATAGCCTTCTCCACTTTGTCCTCGGACTCTTGCGCGAGCGTGCAGCCCATTGTAGTTTCAGTCACTGAATGATACAGAATCAACGGCTTCCCCGGCTCAGGCAGTGACAACACAGGTGGGTTCTGTAGATATTGCTTGATCTGTTCGAAAGCAGCTTGGCATCGGTCGTCCCATTGGAACTTCATTCCTTTCTTCAGGAGACCAAAAAGTGGTTCACAAGTCAAGGTTAATTTAGCAATAAACCCTCTTATGAATTGCACTTTACCCAGAAAGCCTCACACCTCCTTTTCAGTCCTCGGTGGTGGCATTTCTAAGATGGCCTTGATTTTGGAATGGTCGATTTCGATGCCCCTTTGTGTGATCAAGAACCCCAGCATTTTTCCTGCTGTAACACCGAACATACAGGAATAGCAGATGGCAAACATGGTGTCCTAGGCGCACCAATGCACATGCAATGCAAAGAAACACATGAGTGTAATCAAAACAAGATATCATGAGTTCGAGTCAAGTTCTCTAACTCCCCAGCAGAGTCGCCAGAAACTGTGGACGTCCCCGAACGTACCGGGAAGAATCCCATCTTATTCATTAGGCCTTACTATAGTTTGGACTCGAATGTTACGGTTCTGAATCTAATCTCGTAAAGTGCAATGCGAGATCGATAAATCACCAAAGAGTCCAAATTCGGCAAATCATTTTGAAAAACAGATTTTTAGAAAGAAGTGCCAACATGGACTGCTTTGCCAGATACAAAGTCGCCACCTAAATATTTTGTTTTGGGGGAAATTAGGAAACCCTGACTCGTGCCTAAGGCCACGTGTCTGTCACCACCAAAGTTGCCTCGTCTCGGGAACTTGGGTACGATTGGGGAAGGTCAGCTATGAGCACCCCCGCTCGCCCAATCCGAAGATCGGCCTGTGCTAAGCATGATATCGAGTTTTGAAAACATTATGCGTTCTTATTCTGGTTATTAGCCTAGAATTACTATGTGATATGTACAGCATATAAGTATAGACTGGATTGCCCAAGTTGGAAGAAAGCATCGCATATCTGTTTGTTTTGAAAATTGGTTTGAAGTCTGCTACTCGCAAGTAGGCTAAAACACGGGTTTCGACAAATTATTCTAATTCAAGCAACCCAACCTTCATCCACAGACATTCAGGCAGTTATATCACATAAGCACATAGCCTCATGATAAGCATGCTATCATAGCAGAACTCACATACATGCAAGATGCTAAAGCATAAATACTCACAGTGTACTCCGAGCCAAAACAAGGAATATGTTAGTAATCAAATGTATGATCCAAATCCATGTTAAGATGGCTAATGCCTCGCAGGGAAAATGCAACTAGAATAGGCTCGGCTAATCTAAAATGGCATATGATATGTGACAATTCAACACATGTATTCAACTTGGAATTGAAATACTATGCAGTTAGTATGATGCGCCGAGCCCGGTGCATGCAATACTGATTAATGATGCAAACATGCATATAATAAGGATACTAATTGAAACATGCCCTAAGACTAACCATTGAAAGCAGGTAAGTAAAAGGGAGAAAGACGTAGGGTTGGAAGACATGCGTCACACACATGCACGCTTATTACAAAATTCGCCCTCCCTCGGAGAGGCCAAAAGAATAATACAAACCAAATAAATAATTAACTACTCTAGCTAATTAAATATTACAAAACCTTAATTAATTAACAAATTAATTAAGTTATTAAAGCAGTAAAGTTGCCTTGGGAAGAGGGTCAAATGCATGCATGCTAGATTCGCCTCGCTCGGAAACTCGTTGCCATGCCACATGTTGCCTCTATTTGCACTGTTCTGCACCTCTGAGAACTGTGAAAATCCTTGAGATGCCTCTGAATTACTCCCTGAGCATTGTGGGATGTCACTGGCCAAAAGATAGGACCACCAGCCATTAAGAAGTGGTCACCGACCAAAAGTGGGGCCATCGGCTGGACTTTGGTAGCCGACCGGCACTGAAGACGGCCGACCGACCATCTGTTCCTACAGAACTCTGTTTTTGCTGCAACAGAGGACAGGCAGTGCATGGCAAGGAATTTACAAGGCAATGTATGCACGACCACCCTCCCTATCATGCTATGAACTCAAGGAAGTATGGCTCTCGACCCTCGGGCCACCAATCACGCATTTCAATGCATGATGGCCAAAGAAGCCAAGTGTGCAACTCAATATGGAATGAAATGCACAAAACACATAAAGGGCCCCAACCTCTATCATGATTGATCAAGAGGCAAGGGATGCACACACAATGCAATGCAACCTAGGCAAGCAAGCAAACATGCAAATAACTCAAGTGTGCAACAAATCTAATGCAACACGAGCATGTTAACATGCAATATGCAATAGGCATACAACCTAAACATGTGGACATGTATAGCATGCAACAACATGCAAAATGAAACAAGCATGCAACAACATGGTGAGATGGACTTACACTAACATGGGTAGCTCTCAAGCATGCCAAATCAGTGGCCAATATGATGCAACAAAAGCATGGAATAGATATGCAAACATGCATGCATAAAGGCCTATCATCTAAGGCATAAAAGAGGTAACTCTTAAGCACATTTAAAAGAGTCCAATATGGACAAATGACAACCATGCTAAGCTCTGAAATCATATTAAGAGTGGTGCCAAACCAATCAAACTACCCAAGTAAAGCATGCAAGGGAGTCCAAAACTTGAGGCTAGCCAAGGGGTTCAAGCCATGACCATATCAACCAAGGCCCAAAGGGCTAAAAGGACTTAAAACAGTCCCAAGGCAAACCAAAACAAGGTTAGAGCTTGCATGGAACAAGGCCAAAACATGCTAAGAAATGGGCCCAAAACAAAGGGCATTCAAAGCTACAAAAGGGAGCATTTCTCTACACCTATCACAACTAAACATGGCATGGATTATTCAATGCAAAACATAACTATAATATGCCAAAATGAGTCCCAAAACCCGCTGATATGGCAGCCCAAAGACTTAAACAAAGAGGCATGCACAATGACCCCTTTTCAAAGCGTAAAACAACAACTCTTCAAAACATTGAAAGGATGGTAAATGCAAGCATACAAGTATGGAACATGGACTGAAATAGCATGATAAGTGATTCCAAATCACTGATATAGCCCAAATAAAGCATGCTCATGACTCACAGACCCAAAGCCATCAAGCTAAAATGCATGGTAGCTATACAAAGCATGGCAAACATGACCAAATCAACAACAAATAGAGCTTAAACATGACACAACATGGCTAAAAGCTTCATGAAGTCAAGCTAAAACATGCAAGCATGATGGTCTAAATGCATGCTACATGTTATGACAATAGAGGGGATTACAAAGCAAGTGCATGATGCATGCAATAGGCCATCGAACCAACATGAAATAGAGGTATAACATGCTAAACTAACACCAAATACCCACTGAAATGGAGCTAAATAAAGCTAAGCAAGCATGTTACCTTTATAAGCCTTAAACACAAGCAAATGAGACACAAAGGGAGAGGGGTGTCCCTCCCCTATACATGACATCAAAACCACTTCTCCACCATTGAAAATCCTCTGGATTTCAGTGGTGAGAAGGTCAAAATAAAGGGGTTCCAAAGCCCTAAGAGAAAGGCACAAAAAGAGGCCAAACAAGGCCTAAGAGAGTGTAAACAACCCCCAACCCAAAAGCAACGTCAAACAAACATCTTAAGCATGAAAATACTGAACTTTCATCAGTTATACACTAAGCTCAAAACAACATGCAAGATAGGTTAAAAGCTTAAGGAAAAATGGGAAATAAAAGAGGTAGTTCTCACCCTTGAAGAACACTTCAAGAACACCAAATCCAGCACCTCCTTTTGATCAAAACTAACTCAAAAACTCTGAAATCAATGCCTCAAGACCTCAGTAACCAAAGTATGGTATAACACTAGGTGTCTTAGTGCAAAACTAAGAACAAAAAACCCCTTTGGAACACTTTACACACACAAATCAAGAAAGAGAGAGAGATACAGAAAGAGAGTGATATATATCATATATAGCAGATCCTTCAACCATGGAAAGAGAGGAGAGGGCCTCCTCTTATAGGAATCCAATTCCTAAGCTTCTTGGAGAAGCTAACATAAGGGAGCAAATCCCTCCATACACGTGTATGGAGGGGGTGTATTGTGGATGCCAGCTATAAAATATATACTAAAAGCAGATGGAAAGGGGTCGGCTGGAAAATATGGCCGATTGACCAACAAAAATGGCCGGCCGACCAAAAACATTGCCGACCGACCAAAACCTTTGGCCAGTAGCAAGAAAACAGAGCCGGTGGCCTCAATCCATGGCCGGTGAGGTGTAGGGATGGCCAACAAGCCATTCCCTGCCCTTAGAAGCAAAAACACAAGTGTTTGGTCCATGACCAAGCACAAAACAGATGAGTTGAGAGATCTTGAGGCAAGGCGCGTAGCCGAGACCTCCGAGAACTCAAAATGAACACGAGAATGGATGATCATTGAGTGTTCAAACGATGATGTCCAAGTCTTGAGGACAGTCAAAAATGGGGTGTCTACAATTGCCCCTCTTTGACAGAACTCGAAAGTCATAACAATGACGGTAGTGAGTGTCAAAGCCCAGAGACGACCCATTTTTGACAAGGCCGAAGACTTAGATAAAGCATACAAGCTAGCAAGATATATGCCCAAAGGCAGGGGCAAAATGCAAGAGCAATGCACGGTGCCGAACATAACTTATGATCATGCAAAGAGAGCTGTAACGAAGCAAATACATACAATAAATGCAATAGTTTAAGCAGACAAATTCAAACCAAACTACATTACATGCAGAAAGGATGTAAGAAAATTATGCAATTCTCACGAACATGTGCGATAGATAGGTGAACGAAGTGTGATTGATACACAAAGTGAGTAAGTATGTGCAACAGATACACTAAAGTTAACGTGTGATGGATACACGAAACAAACGAAGTGTGATAGATATACAAAATAAACGTGTGATGGATACACAATGTGAGTGTGTGATAGATACACAAAGGGTGAACACAAAGTGTGATAGATGCACTTAGTGAACAAAGTGTGATAGATACACAAAAGGTGAACACGAAGTGTGATAGATGCACTAAGTGAACAAGTGTGATGGATACACAAAAGGTGAACACGAAGTGTGATAGATGCACTAAATGAGCAAGTGTGATAGATACACAAGATGTGAACACAAAGTGTGATAGATGCACTAAGTGAACAAAGTATGATAGATATACTGAAGGTGAACACAAAGTGTGATAGATGCACTAAGTGAACAAGTATGGTAGATACACTGAAAATGAACACAAAGTGTGATGGATACACAAAAGGTGGACACAAAGTGCGATAGATGCACTAAGTGAACAAGTGTGATGGATACATAAAAGGTGAACACAAAGTGTGATAGATGCACTAAGTGAACAGGAGTGATGGATACACAAAAAATGAACACAAAGTGTGATGGATGCACTATGTGAACAGGTGTGATGGATACACAAAAGGTGAACACAAAGTGTGATAGATGCACTAAGTGAACAAGTGTGATGGATACATAAAAGGTGAACACAAAGTGTGATAGATGCACTAAGTGAACAGGTGTGATGGATACACAAAAGATAATGAAGTGAATATGTGCATGATAGATACACAAAATGAGGATGTGTGTGATAGATACAGAAAATGAGAATATGTGTGATAGATACAGAAAATGAAAGAAGTGTGGTTGATACACTAAGTGAAGAGAGTGTGATTGATACACTAAATAAATGAAGTGTGATTGATACACTAAGCGAATGAAGAAAGTGTGATAGATACACTAAGGGTGAATGAGGTGTGATTGATACACTAAATAAATGAAGTGTGATTGATACACTAACTGAAAGAAGTGAGTGAAGTGTGATTGATACACTAAACGAGTGAAGTGTGATGGATACACTAGATGTGAATAAAGAGAGTGAAGTGTGATTGATGCACTAAATGAATGAAGTGAGTGAAGTGTGATTGATACACTAAATGAGTGAAGTGTGATGGATACACTAGATGTGAATAAAGAGAGTGAAGTGTGATTGATATACTAAATGAATGAAGTGAGTGAAGTGTGGTTGATACACTAAATGAGTGAAGTGTGATGGATACACTAAAGTAAATAAAGTGTGATTGATACACTAAGTGAATGATCTTAAACGGAACTTCTTTGAATGAACCGTACATACAATATCGTGCATGAGTGAGAAAGAAACTTGATTGGTACAATGCAATACAATGCATGATGTTTAAGGGATGCAATAAACAAGCCTAGCGGCACTTTAGAAAGCTCCTCATGGGGTGAGTGGCGATGAACCGCTTTACTCTGACGGGGGTCTCCCCTTGTGCTCTTCGAACACTTACCTTCAACTTACAGTACAAAGGCTCTGATATGCTGAGATGGGGTAACCTCCGTATGCACAAGCCACGGATGCTGCTTTTCTTTCTGACCATATTCACAACTTTCCCTATTCTCCAATGGGGTGACAGACTAGGTTGGTTCAATATTCAGAATTGAGGTGCATACACGCTATCTCAACCTATGGGGCTTCCATACAGATTTCAAGCTGAGTACACGCCTCTGGGTATTTAAACCAGACTTTAGTCTCGGAAATCCCGAACCTTTGCGTTCTAAGCAACCACCTTTCAAACTCTAGTTTCCCTCGTCGCAGTTAGTCTCCTAGGAACTCATTGCGAACACAGCCAAGATGCCTCTGGCTGGGAATGGTACTCAGGGAGAGCACTTGATCGCCATTCTGGCTTGAAGCATACTTGATCATAAGCTTGAGGTAGAGGCACACTCACACTTCGGAGCATTGGCAAGACCTAAAGAAGTACACACGGAATGCAATCTCGGAACTTACTGAAGTTAAAACAAACTCAGATGCTCGACATTTCCTCTTTTCTTTTGCTTTGCAGTCTGGAACCCATATAGCTTCAGATAGGTCCTGGCTTTACTGTTCTGACATGACCTAGGTTGAACCATGCGGTTTTATGAAAGAACGAATCCTATTTTGCACAAATGTAGAGAATGGCACAACACTCTGAGCACAAAACAAATCATTTTGAAATTGAGAAATGAGTTCTCAACCGGGTATTGAGCCTACGACAGAACACAGCGCACCGCGATTCAACAAAGGAAAACAAAGGCAAAACAACCTAAACACAAAAACTGACACTCAAAAACGACTCAAGGGAAGAATCAAGATAGAACAAAAAGACACGACACTCTGACGTGCACAGGGAGCCTGTTTTTCTGGGTATTGTTTCCCACCCTTTCTCATTTGTGATTCTCACATCACTCGACCCTCAAGCTCGGTTTTTCTCTCAAAACCCTTTTCTCGTTTTTCCTCTCAGCGCACATCTCTCTATTCTTTAATCTCTCATTTTTCATCCCTCCCTAGGGTGGTTGATGGATAAACAGGAAGTTGCGGGCTCTTGCCCCTAGCATTCTGCTAGATTCTTTTCTTCTGCTCACAACAGTGAACTTTCCCGTAGAGGGGTTCCGCTACAACTGGGTGTTGTAGACGTCCCTGAACGCACCGGGAGGGATGAGCTCCCGTTCTGTTCGTTTGGGGTCACTACAGCTCAGGACTCTAAAATTGTCATGGTTCTAAATCTGAACCAAAGAGTCCAAATCCGGCAAATCGTTTTGAGAAAACACATTTTGAAAGAAGTGCCAAACATGGACTGCTTTGCCAGATACAGAGTCGCCACCTAAATGTTTTATTTTGGAGAAATTTAGGAAACCCTGACTCGTTTGCCTAAGGCCACGTGTCCGTCATCACCAAAGTTGCCTCGGCTCGGGAACTTGGGTACGATTGGGGAAGGTCACTTCGTGAGCACCCCCGCTCGCCCGATCAAAGATTGGCTTCTACTAACCATGATATCAAGTTTTGAAAACATTGTGTGTTCTTATTCCGGTCATTAGCCTAGATTTACTATGTGATGCGCACATCATACAAGTATAGACTGGATCGTCTGAATTGGAACAAAGCATTTCATGTTTGTTTGTTTGAAAATGGTTTGATGGTGCTACTCGCAAGTAGGCTAAGACGTGGATTTTCCACCCTCGGGTGGGTTTAGAAAACATGATTTTGCCACTATCTAGTGGGCTTAAAACACACATTTGATGAATTGTTCCAATTCAAATAACCCAACCTTCACCCACAGGCATTCAGGCAGTTATATCACATAAGTATATAGCCTCATGGTAAGCATGCTATTCATGGCAGTCACTCACACGCATGCAAGGATGCTAAAGCATAAAAACTTACCGAGTACTCCAAGCCAAAACAGAAGCTAGGTTAGAAATCCATGCATGATCCTAACTATACAGAAATGTCTAATGCAACATATGCAAAAATGCAACTATAGCAGGCTCGGCTATTCTAAACATGGCATATGAAATGCTACAGCTAGCATGTATTCAACTTGGAATTGAAAATACGATGCAGTTAGTATGATGCGCCGAGCCCGGTGCATGCAAAACAGATGAATGAATGCAAACATGCTATCATACTGTATGCTAATTGAAACATGCCCTAATCTAACCATCATAAGCTGGTAAATAAAAGGGAGAAAGAAGTGGGGTTGGAAGACATACATCACACACACGCACACTTATTACAACATTGCCCTCGCGCAGAGGGTCCGAAAGAATAATACAGTCCCAAATGAATATTACAGTCCAAATAATTACAAAATCCTAATTAATTAAAAAATTTAACTAAGAAAGCTGTAAACTAGCATGCAAGCTAGGGACCGCCTCGACTCTGCTCCGGAGGATGAATGATGCATGTTCGGGTTGCTTTGGCGCAGAAATCCACTGCGATGCCCCAATTACCCTCTGTTTTGCAATTATTCTTAGAAAGCGTGCCATGCTCCGAAAGGTTGCTAATTCTTGATTTGCTGCAACAGAGAGCAGGAGAGGGGCATAGCAATGTATTTTCACAGATGTATGCATGCCTCGATCCTCATGCCACCAATCACGCATATCGATGCATGATGGCCGAGGAGTCGATTTGCATTACTTAATATAGAATGAATGCACATGAAAACTCAACTAAAACCTAACTCCATCATGGATAATCCGGAGTGTCGGTGACTGGGAATTGAGACACGTTCCGTCACTCGGAGTACGAAACGTATCTCGTTTCCCGTGCCTGGGCTAATTCCCATCTCAAGCACAATGCAATATGCATGATATGCATGAAATGCAACTAAGATACAACCTAACATACACATTGCTATGAAATGGCATACACGATGCACGAGGTAACATGGCATACACAATGCGCTAACATACAACCTAGCATACGCAATGCTATGAAATAAAATGGCATACACAATGCACGATGGACTTACACCAATACAAGTGGACCTCAGCCACACTCACAAAAGAGGCCATTAGATGAAAATGAGACAACTCGAGATGCGTGCACGCATGCACGCAAACCGAGGACCGACCCTAAGGCACCAAATGCACTCTAACAAGACATGGCAAGGCATGAAATATGATATGCAAACATGCAAATTTCAAAAGCGAAATATGATGCAAAAAAACCCCGAATCATGGAAACATGGCACCCGATGCATGAAATGGTATCCGAAATGCAAAATTAGGCATACACAATGACCTATAGCTATACAAAGCATGCATTATTTGAACATGAAATTTGAAGACAGATTCAAGGCAGCCCCAAAACAAGCATATTTACAGTTTTAAGTAAGGCCAAACAATGAACACAAATGGGGCTAAGCTAGCATGCAAAAATGGCCCTAAATGTGAGATAAAGAAGCAAGTCACAGCTTCAGGCCCTAAATGGCCAAGAGCCCATCAACAAAGTTGAAGAGGGGCTCAAAATGAAGCATTTTACAGTTTACAATAGGCGACGAAAACAAACACAAGTATGGCTAAACTATTGTGCAAGAAATGGGCCAAAAAGGGGATAAAGAAGCAAGTGAGGGTTTCTGGCCTCAAACACGGGAGGGCCCTTCAACAAAGTTGAATAGGGGCCAAAACAATGATATTTTCCAGTTGGTGGCCATACCCAAAACAGTGTACAAGCATGCTCAAAATGCTATGCAAAATAAGGCCAAAAGAGAGCTATAACACAAAGTATAAAAAGGATGCCTCAAACAGTGAAAAACCCTTAATGAAACATGAAGAGGGGATCAAAATAAGGTCATTTTTAGTTTAGACCAGAGCCCAAAAACAGAAGCATAAGAGGCTAACAAATCATGCAAAAATGGAGCCAAAAGAGAGATACAATGGCAAGTCGAAAATGGAAGCCTGAAACAGTGATGAGCCCTTCAACAATGTTGAAGAAGGACTCAAAATAAACCACTTAACAGTTTATGACAGAGCTCAAAACAGTTTATACATAGGCCAAAAATACTACACAAGAAAATGGCATGCAAGGGAGGTAATGAAGCAAGTGCAACAAGGAGGCCTCAAACAGGGAGAGACCCTTAAACAAACATGAAAAATACCTCAAAATAATGCTAGCTCTAGTTAGGGTCGGAGCCAAAAACAGCAAGAAAGTATGGCTAATGTATTGAACAAAATAAAGCACAAAAAAGGAGAATAGGGACTCACCCTTGAAGACCAATCTTTGACAGCCTCTTGGCTTGAGTTTGGTGGCTCCTTAGCTCTAGAAAACAGCTTCAAGTGGCTGCAATAGAGGTTGGAGGTATGGTGCTAGGTGGTGGTGTAGAAAGGGGTGTAGGAACTCAAAGGTTTGGAGGGTTGAAATGTAGAGAGAGGGAGATACAATGCAAGGGGCTTAAGGCAATTTTTGTAACCCTAAAACATGCAGCTGGAGGGCCTGTTATATAGGCAAAAGAGGGGGGGAAAAGGGGGGAAAAATGTAGGGAAATGAAGCCAAGTTTCCCTCCAAAAGTTGGCCCCCCCCGGATACAGAATCTGGGGGGAAAAGCAGGGTGTATCTGCACTGTACTTGATGCAAGGATTCTGGCCGGCCAGTTATCTAGGGTTTAGGTGGCCAGCGGGCTACCTCCCATGGCCGGTCGGCTAGGGGTCAAAAGGGTCAAGAAGCATTAGTGGCCGGCCACCTCAAAAAAAGAGCCTTTGATGTGTGCACAACACAACCATGTGGTTAAAAACTGGAGACAATGAACCAGGAGAGAGAACAACCCAATTTTCAAAGGGGTTCAAAAGGTTCAAAAGAAATTACTGGCCGGCCACCAAATATTGGTGGCCTCCCAGATGTGTACATCACAAATATGGGGTTTAGGGTGCAAGAAAATGGCCCAAAGGTGGTCAACATTGGCTTTGAAATGAGGAAAAACGGGCGACGGAGGGCGATGGAGGAATAAAACTGGTTGTCTGAACAATTGTTGGCCTCCCGCCCTTCTACGACCTTCTTACCAATGCCCTGCCAAAAATAAACTCAAACCGATGCAAAATGAAGGTTCGGGGGCCGAAACGCGCAGCTCGAGGCCCCGAAAACTGACTGTTAGGCACCAAGAGTGATGTTCGACCACGAAGTCGGTTTCTCGGGCCACAGTGTCCCTCAAAAGGGAACAAACAAGATGTATACCAAAATCCGGGGCAAACGGAGGTGGTTAAGCGGTCCCGAACCGAGGCACACGGCCATCGGCTCTGAAAAATCGGAAACCGGACTCCAAACGGGCAAAATGGCCTACGACCACGAAACGTAGCCTACGGCCACTGAGAGATGATCTATGAGACCTCTCCCTCCCTTCGAGAAGAGAAAACAGAGAAAACGGAGCTTGGTTCGCAAACCGAGGCAAGACACGAAAAAGCCCGGAAGTCCGGAGGCAAGGCTCGCAGCCGAGACTCTGAAACTTCTGAGCGAGCACGATATGCAACATCACCAAGCGCTCAATCGGTGACGTCTGAGTCTTAAGGTCGGTCAAAAATGGGGTGTCTACCGTTGCCCCTCTTTGACAGAACTCGAAAGTCATAAGTGACGGGAGTGAATGTCAAAGCCCAGAGACGACCCATTTTTGACAAGGCCGAAGACTTAGACAAGCAGGCGAGATAAATAGAGATGCGCCCGCAGGCATGCCCGCAGGCAGGGGCAAAGCGCAACTAATAATGCAAGAAGCCAAAGATAACTCAAGGTCATACAAATGCAGCAAGCTGTAATGAAGCAAGTATTCACAATAGATGCAAACAGTTTTAAACAAGAATGCAAAGCAACAACTACATTTTATGCAGTTAAGAATGCAGAGAATTATTCAATTCTCGTTGCGTCTCACACGGAGAAGATAAAATACCTGCACGATTCGTCTGGCCGCACCAGCTTCAAATGAACCGTAAATACAATATCGTGCCTGCAAAAGAAAGAAACTCAACAAGCACAACAGATTTAACAGCATATGTTCAATGTGATATCGAATGCAGACAATTGCGGTATTGATGGAAAAGTGCATCGCAATGCGGGAGGGAACGCGCGTGACAACGCGGGTTCAAGCACGGAGGCTCGGTGATGTCAAAGAGACGTGCATAACAATGCAAGTATGTATATGAGAATGCAAGTCATGTGCATGATAATGCAGAACAAGCGTAAACCAGGATGTATGTTTGTCACAAAACAACGAGCAAGGAAACGCGCTTTTCGGCGAGGGCGACTCGATCGCGACCTCCGGTTCACCTCTCGGAGGGGTTACAATATGTTCAAAAGGATACATCTCACTTTTGACAAGTAATGATGAGACACACATCGTAAGTTGAAGCTGAGGTTCCGGCGGAGCGATTTCGCGACAGAAAGTGCACTTCTCTTGTACTTTTTCAGGTCTCGGGGACTCCAATCCTTCCCAAAATTTGCGGGGACCTTGGAGGGCATGTGGGGAACACCATCAGCCAGTTTTATTGGGAGAGGGAGGCCACCGACCAGTTTTTGAAAAGTGAATGGCCGGCCTGCCAGAAAAAGTGGTCGGCCGGCCACTTTGCCAAATCCGGGGGCAGTTTTGTCTTTTCGGCCTCTTTTCTTTAAATACACTCATCCAAACACTTTGTGCTCACAAGCGCAGCTCCGAAATCCTCTTCTCTAGCTTACCAAACTATTTTCTCCCTCAGATCTGTGCTCTATACGCGTTTTTCGACGTCCCACGCAAGTTGTTTTCGCGAAATCTTTCAGTTTTAAGCACTTTGAACCGATTAAATTTTGGTTTCGGGGCTTCTTTTCTCATTTTCGCCACTTGAGGTGAGTTTGTCTCAATATTTTTTGCAGATTTCTTGAAATGACGGGTCAATTTCCCCACGGCGGAGGTTCTCCAGGTGCCGGAGGCGAGCCTGACATCATGTCTCTGCCTCCGAGGGTTCGCCCCTTTATCCCTGAGAGGTATGACCCACCAGTACACGTTCTCCCGCGGGCTGTTTTCCATCATTTCACTGATTTTGACGAGCGAGCACCCGGGGATCTCCTTCTACGGGAGCCAGAGTATCATCTCTCCTATGAGGCACGAGAGGTATTTACTTCATTTTTGCCTTTTCTGTAACATATTATGAATTTTTCATGCATTCTGTTTGCACTCTGAACACACGGTTCAATCATTTGAATTCCTGAACACTCAGCCCATAAATTGATTGTAAACACACGGCACACATCGGTTGAAGGTTGAACACGCAGCACAACACACTGATTTTCTGAACACACAGCACACACTGATTGAGGGTTGAACACGCAGCCCCAAAACACCAATTTTCTGAACACTCAGTCCAAATTGAAGGTGAGCATGCAGCACACACTGATTGAGAGTTAAACACACAGCTCAAATTGATTATCTGAACACACAGCCCATATTGAAGGTGAACACGCAGCACACACTGATTAAGAGTTGAACACGCAGCTCAAAACATTGATTATCTGAACACACAGCCCATAACACTGATATTCTGAACGCGTAGCTCAAAACATTTGATTATCTGAACACACAGCCCAAATTGAAGGTGAACACGCAGCACACACTGATTGAGAGTTGAACACGCAGCTCAAAACATTGATTATCTGAACACACAGCCCATAACACTAATATTCTGAACACGCAATCCAAAACATTGATTATCTGAACACACAGCCCAAATTGAAGGTGAACACGCAGCACACACTGATTTTCTGAACACACAGCCCAAATTGAAGGTGAGCACGCAGCACACACTGATTGAGAGTTGAACACACAGCTCAAATTGATTATTGAACACACAGCCCATAATGAAGGTGAACACGCAGCACACACTGATTAAGAGTTGAACACGCAGCTCAAAACATTGATTATCTGAACACACAGCCCATAACACTGATATTCTGAACGCGTAGCTCAAAACATTTGATTATCTGAACACACAGCCCAAATTGAAGGTGAACACGCAGCACACACTGATTGAGAGTTGAACACGCAGCTCAAAACATTGATTATCTGAACACACAGCCCATAACACTAATATTCTGAACACGCAACCCAAAACATTGATTATCTGAACACACAGCACAAATTGAAGGTGAACACGCAGCACACACTGATTTTCTGAACACACAGCCCAAATTGAAGGTGAGCACGCAGCACACACTAATTGAGAGTTGAACACACAGCTCAAATTGATTATTGAACACACAGCCCATATTGAAGGTGAACACGCAGCACACACTGATTAAGAGTTGAACACGCAGCTCAAAACATTGATTATCTGAACACACAGCCCATAACACTGATATTCTGAACGCGCAGCTCAAAACATTTCATTGTCTGAACACACAGCCCAAATTGAAGGTGAACACGCAGCACACACTGATTGATAGTTGAACACGCAGTTCAAAACATTGATTATCTGAACACACAGCCCATAACACTGATATTCTGAACACGCAGCCCAAAACATTGATCATCTAAACACACAGCCCAAATTGAAGGTGAACACGCAGCACACACTGATTTTCTGAACACACAGCCCAAATTGAAGGTGAGCACGCAGCACACACTGATTGAGAGTTGAGCACACAGCTCAAATTGATTATCTGAACACACAGCCCATATTGAAGGTGAACACGCAGCACACACTGATTGAGAGTTGAACACGCAGCTCAAAACATTGATTATCTGAACACGCAGCCCATAACACTGATATTCTAAACGCGCTGCTCAAAACATTTGATTATCTGAACACACAGCCTAAATTGAAGGTGAACACGCAGTACACACTAATTGAGAGTTGAACATGCAGCTCAAAACATTGATTATCTGAACACACGGCCCATAACACTGATATTCTGAACACGCAGCCCAAAACATTGCTTATCTGAACACACAGCCCAAATTGAAGGTGAACACGCAGCACACACTGATTTTCTGAACACACAGCCCAAATTGAATGCGAACATGTAGCACACACTGATTTTCTGAACACACAGCCCAAAACATTGATTATCTGAACACACAGTCCAAATTGAAGGTGAACACGCAGCACACACTGATTTTCTGAACACACAGCCCAAATTGAAGGTGAACACGCAGCACACACTGATTTTCTGAACACACAGCCCAAAACATTGATTATCTGATCACACAGCCCAAATTGAAGGTGAACACGCAGCACACACTGATTTTCTGAACACACAGCCCAAATTGAAGGTGAACACGCAGCACACACTGATTTTCTGAACACACAGCCCGAAACATTGATTATCTGAACACGCAGCCCAATTGAAGGTGAACACGCAGCACACACTGATTTTCTGAACACACAGCCCAAAACATTGATTATCTGAACACACAGCCCAAATTGAAGGTGAACACGCAGCACACACTGATTGAGAGTTGAACATGCAGCCCAAAACATTGATTATCTGAACACACAGCCCATAACACTGATATTCTGAAGAGGCAGCACACACTGATTGAGAGTTGAACACGCAGCCCAACACATTGATTATCTGAACACACAGCCCATAACACTGATATTCTGAACACGCAGCTCAAAACATTGATTATCTGAACACACAGCCCAAATTGAAGGTGAACACGCAGCACACACTGATTGAGAGTTGAACACACAGCTCAACTTACTTTACTTTGCACGCAGCCTATTCATTTTATTTGCACGCAGCTTATTCATTTCATTTGCACGCAGCTTATTCATTTCAGGCTGAAACATGTGTTCATTCTGAATGCAGGTGACTTCTCGCACTGTGCGGGGATATGGCTCTACCGCGGCAAGAGACTGGTACGCAGAGCTCCCGGAGGCTGTTCGGGATTTGGTTGACTTAGCGGGGTTTGGGCCCTTCTGTACTGGGCTATCTCGTTGTCCTGCCAGGAGGACGCTGATGGCCGCCTTGGTAGAGAGATGGTGGGACACCACCAACTCTTTCCATTTTTCTGCCACGGGGAACTTGACCATGACCCTGTTTGACTTTGCTGTGCTGACTGGCTTTGACGTGGGAGGTTAGCCTATCCCTTACGACGAGGACATGGGCCATTTGGAGGCCGATTGGATATATCTGCTGGGGGCTCGCCCGCTTATTGACAGAGCTTCGGGGAGGGTCAGATACACCTGGTTCTCTTCCCATTTCCGGCGGGTGGAGATGGAGCTCGGGACTCCTGATGAGGCGGCACAGTATGCCCGCGGCTTCCTGATGTTCCTCTTCGAGACCACTTTATTTGCCGACAGGGGGAACACTGTAGGGCTCTATCTGCTGAGTGCTTTGGTGGACCTATCACAGGTCAGACGATACGACTGGGGTGGCGCCAGCTTGGCTACCCTTTATTGCTATATGAACGCGACTTCCCGTGGATGGGGGGACTTACTTGGCGGTTATTGGAGAGCCTGGGAGGTACTTTCTTCCCTTTTGATTTACATTTCTGCTCCTAATTACCGGCACATCGCACACACGACGCACTTTATACTCTGTATCGTGCATTTTGCCCTCAGCACTTCATATTCTGCTTTGTTTTCTACAGTTGTGGGTCTATGTATATTTCCCGACATTGGCCCCGGAGTTGGTGGTAGCGGGACCCCTCGTGACCCCATACTCACTTGTATTTGAAGGCCAGCACCGGCCAAGACCTCGGGAGTCTCTCATTTACCTGCGACAGTATTTCGACACAGTGCGCTCATCGGAGGTACTTCAGAACTCTCAGTTCTTTCTGTTTTTATCTTTGATTTGTCCTGTACATCTTCGATTTCTGCTTGGTTTATGCGCCTGTTATCTGCAGATTACATGGCAGCCCTGGGCGCCCTTAGGTGAGGGTCTCCGCTTCCAGTTTGCCGGAGGGTGGGGTGCCTCCCGGTACAAGCTCCTGTTCGAAGGGCCGGTTGGTAGGGCCTGGTTTTTGGGGGAGCATTTCTTGCGTCAGGTCTGGGGGTACACTTCTCAGGACCCTCCCTCAGCACCCCCAGTCGATATGCGGATTGCTGATGTGCTCTTTTCCCGGGATGTTGTTAATGCTATGCTGGGTACTGATGCTTTGCTACATCTTGAGGAGGGGGAATACACTACCTACCGTCACACATACCTGATGCCTCTATTGACGGGAGTTCGCACTCCGATGATGAGGCCTACTGGTATGCCATCTTCGAGCCATGCCCGGGCTCGGGCTGCAGACGCCCCTTCCACCAGCAGGGCTGGTACATCTAGTGGTGGGGGTGGATCGGTTCCTCCGATTCCTTGGAATTTTCCTCATCCTAGGTGGCCGGATATGCCGACCGAGCTGATGGGGTGGCAGTATGGGACTACCTCTCCGATTCCGATCCCGATAGAGCCTCCGATGCCCGGTCATCGATATGTCAGAGACCCCGACTCACCACCGGTATGTTTTACAGCTTTGATTTATCACTCAGATATTTGGACGTTCATTCCTTTATTGACACCTTTGCCTTTGCATATGCAGCCCCCTGTTGAGTATATGGATCAGGTGCTCGAGATGGTAGCCTCACTTGAGGGGATGGTCCTGCGGAGGGAGGCACAATTGTCTATCATGGCCTTCCAGGTACCCTTTAGTTTTCTGGCATTTATCATACTTCTGATGACATGCTAATTTCTACTGCATTGATAGGCTACTTGTGTAGAGCACATCTGACACACACCCCACTTGTACACTGTGTTTACATGCACCCACTTCATGTAGTTTTTGCTTGTATCTGCATCTGATGTACATATTTGGACTGATGTATTTAAATTGAACTCTTTGTTCTCAGATGCCTCCGGTATATGCTTAGCCGCAGGCCGGGCCACCTGGGCCTTCTCAGGGAGCTGGGCCATCTGGGCCTTTTCATGGAGCTAGGCCATCCAGGCCTTTTCACGGAGCTGGGCCATCCAGGCCTTTCCGAGGATCTGGGCCATCCAGGCCTTTTCGAGGGGAGGGGTTGTCTCGTAGACGCAGAGCACATATTGTGGAGGAGGAGCCTGGTGAGGATGAGGAGGAGGAGGTTGCAGACCGTCAGTCGGAGACATCTGCTGATAGAGAGGACGGCTCCGGTCTTGGTTCCGGGAGTGGAGGCGAGGCTGAGGGGGATCCCGAGGATGACGATTCCGATTTAGATGATGGCGATGGCGATGGTGGCGGAGAGTCTATTCCGCAGAAGAGGACGAAGAGGGCCTCTTATTACTGCTCTTGAGAGCACAGATGCGGCTGTTTCCTGTTTTATTTATCTTTTTGCTAGTAGTTGTAGTACATTGTACATTATCGGGCAGTTTTATTCTCTGTAAAATTTGTGCCTTAGCCTGTAAAATGTTGAGCGAGGCATGATGGAATGAAACAGCTTTTGAAAAAAGTGTTGTATTTTAAACTCTTAGCATCATATCGCATCATTTTGCATCATAATGAGATTGAATGGAAATGTGCATTGTGCATTTTGCCCAGTCAGGTAGTGAACCGACGCAACAACTTAACTTTCTAAGATATAACAAAACCTTAGCAAGTTTACAACTCGATAAACAAAACACAATAATGTTGACAACTCGATAAACAAGACTCAAACAAAAAGCTTAAACAAAGAGTAACAACTCAAAAACACGAAACACGATAGCTTGACAAACAACTCGATAAGCAAAACGACAACTCGATAAACAAACAACAACTCGATAAACAAAACTTAACAAAACGAAGTGCACTTCGGACGATCTGGGCAACGGAACGTATCCGAAACAGAGGGAAATAGAGGCCTTCGACACATCCGTCGCATGGAAATGCTTGAAATTTTCCCTCGGAGGGTAAAACAGGGCTGAAGACACACATTGGAGCATGGTTGGCCACTTTTGGGAGCCGACCGGCCAGATTTATTGCAGGGGGACCACCGGCCAGTTTTGAAACAAGAAATGGCCAACCTGCCAGAAAAGATGGCCGGCCGGCCACTTAGCTCAGTAACCGCCCAATTTTTGACACTTGTCCCCCTGAATAGTGTCTTTTCTTCTTTAAAAGCCTTAGCTCCGTGTTTTGATTCAATTCATCTTAGTTTTGCACAAAAATGGAGGCGTTTCTCGTTGAAAACCTCACAGCTTGGATCGCTTCTCTAGATGGCTCGGAAAAGTTGAACTTTCGGGG
Source organism: Camellia sinensis (assembly GCF_055761805.1). Taxonomy (NCBI): domain Eukaryota; kingdom Viridiplantae; phylum Streptophyta; class Magnoliopsida; order Ericales; family Theaceae; genus Camellia; species Camellia sinensis. The sequence goes on from NC_138966.1 coordinate 120,384,537, forward strand.
TTTCGGCTTGAATACACTATTCACGCTGAGCCGCACCCCGCTACATCTTCCTTTCCTCCATGCCGCGGCGAGGTTTTGGAACCCGGTGATGCATGTCTTTAGCTTCGGCGGTCAAGAGGTATGTCCAACTTTTGAAGATTTTCAAGTTTTGATGGAGTCTGAATGTCATGAAGAGATCTTGCCCCAGTTCCGCTTTGGCCAAGCCCAAGCTTTAGGGCGGATGTGTGGACTCACCGCGCATGATGCTCGGTCTCTGATCTGTAATGGGGAACTAGATATCCTTGGTTTGATTTATCGCTTTTCTGACGCCGGTGACCGCAACAACCATTATTGGCAAGGTTTCCGGCAACACGCCCTTTGCCTGTGCCTGCTGTCTCACTTTCTGCTTTCCTCGGGCTTTGGCGGATTTAGCATTCGTCTGATTGAAGTTGCTTAAGGCTTGAAAGAAGGAAAGAGCTGCATCGCCATGACCTTGGCCGAGACGCTGATGGGCTTGGATTCTATCTATCGCCGGGAGACGACTAGATTTGCTGGGAGTCTACTGCTGCTGCAGGTAATGTTTCCCACCCAATCTTACATATGTATTTGCTCACATCACTCAGCCCTCAGGCTCGGTTTTTCTCACAAAAACCCTTTTCTCGCTTTTCCCTCACCGTACATCTCTTTATTCTTTATTCTCTCATTTTTCATCCTTCCCTAGGTATGGTTAATGGACAAATTGCAGGTTGCGGACTCTTGCCTAGCCTACTCAGCTCGAGCCTATTTCTTTCGACAGCGCCTAGTCGATGCCCCTGATGAAAGGTGGTGGTTTGACTGGATGTGCAATTTGTCCGCAGATCACATTGCTTGGCGTTGTTCTTGGCTCAATCTCCCGGCAATGAGCTATAGCATGTCCCGGCTGATCGGGATCCAGTTGATCGGTCTGACCCACTGTGTGTTCTACTTTTCGTTCCGATTCCTGCGCCAGTTCGGTCATGATCAGATTTGCCCGCCGGAGGGGATTGAGTACCCGGCTGCTTTCCCGGTCCGAGGTGCACAGCTTGCCCGATATGCCAGAGCAAGGAGGACTAAAGAGCTCCTGGCTCCTGCTCCCACTTTCAGTTGCACTTTGTCTGACGAGTGCTTGGACTGGCTCAATGAGGAGGCACAGGTTGGGCCTAGCTTGGCGTCAGAGGCTTCGACCAGCTCTGGGAGGGGGTGCAGGGATACTTGACTTGACTATGCCCCGGATTTATTGCTTTATTAGTACTTTCAAGTTTTCTTTATGAATGTAATAAAAAGCAACTTCGATTGTATGCAAGAGCGGGAGAACTCTGTTTTGAAATCAATGAAATTGAAGGTTGTGGTACCGAAAATTTTCCGCTTTGGTCCAAAATGGTCTTAGTTGTAAAGAGATTACTTTGAACAAAGTCAACTTTTATTAAAACTTTCCAAAACCATTTTTGATATGGATCAGAACTGGACACGCCTAAGATCTATCACTGAGATGCACAACCCCAGATCCCTGCGACTGGAAAGTTGCCCCTAGTTTGAAGAGTACCGCGGCACTGCATGGCAACGGAAAGTTGCCCCTAGTCTGAATAGCACTGCACCGTCGTGGCAACGGAAAGTTGCCCCTAGTCTGAATAGCACTGCACCGGAGATTGCAATAAATGCTGATGGATAAAGATGACCGAGATGGTCAAAATGGACAAAGTTGATCGGGGAAAAGTTTATGGCTGAACTTCAGGATGAAGTTGCCTACGTATCCCAAAGATGGGAATCAAGCCTTACGTAGTTCAGGCTTAGGTTCACTCGGGTATTTTCACTCTCCTTTTACGCTCTAACTTTTGCCAAGGTCGCCCTTTGCGGGTGTTCAACCTTGCGAGCTCAGTTTTTATATTTTCCAATTTTTTGTGCTCTAACTTTTGCCTAGGTCGCCCTTTCGGGTTTTCGGCCTAGCGAGCCTCTCAGGGATAATATTTCTTTAACTTGTCCATGTTGATCGGTTGGGAGAACTCTAGGCCATCTAGATCCATCAGAACCACCGCTCCACCTGACCAGATAGCTTTGATGATGTAGGGACCAGTCCAATTGGGTTTGAACTTGCCCCTTGGGTCGTGGATGGGAGCTCGGTTGTCCTTGAGCACCAAATCTCATTCCTTTACATTCCTGGACTTAACTTTCTTGTTGAAAGCCCAGGCAATTCTGCGCTGATAGCCTTGAACATGGTACAGTGCTTTCAGTCTTCTCTCGTCAAAAAGCATGAGTTCCTCAAATCTGCTCTGCTGCCAATCTGCTTCGGCTATTTGACACTCAGCCAATACTCGTAATGACGGAACCTCAATCTCGATAGGTAGAACGGCCTCCATCCCATAAACCAATGAATATGGAGTCGCTCCGGTAGAAGTTCTGATTGAAGTCCTGTAGACCCACAGAGCAAATGGCAGCTTATCTGGCCAATCCCGGTAGGTTTCCACCATCTTCAATCACTTCCTTCTTGAAGTGGGAACCATTATCTGAAACGACTTTGTTTGGGACCCATAGCGACAGCTGATGTTGTTTCTGATAAATTTTGCAACGTGCGACGCTTTCAACACCACATAAGACTGGGCCTCAACCCACTTTGTGAAATAATCTATCGCGACCAGGATGAACTCATGCCTATTCGACCCCTTCGGAGTGACAGCCCCGATCACATCGATTCCCCAAACTGAAAATGGTCATGGCAAAGTCATATTGTACAGCTTCGACGGCGGGATATTCATGCGGTTTGCATGAATCTGACATTTGTGGCATCGCCGGACAAAACCGATACAATCCTCCTCCATGGTGGACCAGTAGTAACCCTGTCTGAGGATCTTTCGTGCTAGCATTACTCCATTCATATGCGCACCGCATTCTCCTCCATGGATGGCCTCCATCAGGCGCCTCGATTCCTCGGCTTCAACACACAGCTTATGCATTCCCAGATGACCTCTCTTATACAGCTTACCCCCACAGATGCTGAATTGAACGGCCATTCGTCTGATTGCCCTTTTATCCTTGGCATTTACCTCTGGCGGATATGCTTCCTTCTCCAAGAAATTCCAAATATCGTGATAGCAGGGGTTTTCGTCCTGAACCTCATCTATAGTAGCGATCAACTCATAGGCGGATGCAAATTTCTGGTCAATGACAACTGGACGCATCCGGATTCCAAACGGGATGTTTATCATAGAAGATAGAGTTGCTAAAGAATCTGCGAACCTGCTGTTCTCTCTTGGAAGATGAGCAAAGTTTAGCTTTTCAAACCGAGGAATTAACAACTCCAAGGTCTAGTGGTACATCATCATCTTTTCTTCTTTGACTTTCCAGTCTCCTTTTGCTTGAGACATAACAAGGTTTGAATCCCCGATGACGTCCAACCGTCTTGCTCCTAGTTCCAGGGCTGCTTCTAGACCGGCAATGCATGCCCCATATTCTGCTTCGTTGTTCGAGACTTTCAACCGGAGTTTGAAGGCCAGAGGGATACGGGAATTGTCGGGTGCTATCAGCAACACTCCTATCCCATACCCGTACTGATTTGACGCTCCGTTAAAGTACATCGTCCAATATTCGTCGTCGATGTGCAAAATGGCTTCATCTAGGAATAAGTATTCAATTGCTTCACCTCCTTCCACTGGATGATCGGCTAAGAACTCTGCCACTGCTCTTCCCTTGACTGACTTGCGTGTTACATATTTCAGATCGAATTCGGAGAGCAACAGTAACCAACGAGCTAGCCTACCGGTAAGTGCTGGTTTCTCGAAAAGGTATTTGATGGGATCCAGTCGTGAAACCAACATTACAGAGTGAGCTAACAAGTAGTGCCGCAGCTTCCTGGTAGCCCATACCAAAGCTAAGCAAGCCTTCTCCAACGGTGTGTAGCGAGTCTCATACTCTAGCATCTTCTTGCTCAGATAGTAGATTGCCCTTTCCACCTTATCCTCTGATTCTTGTGCGAGCATACAGCCCATTGTGGTCTCAGTCACTGAAAGGTACAATATCAACGGTTTCCCCGGCTCTGGTGGCGACAACATGGGCGGGTTCTGCAAATATTTGTTGATCTGTTCAAAAGCAGCTTGTCATCGGCCGTCCCATTGGAATTTCTTGTCTTTCTTCAGGAGACCAAAAAGTGGTTCACAAGTTAAGGTTAATTTTGAGATAAACCGTCTTATGAATTGCACTTTACCCAGAAAGCCTCGCACCTCCTTTTCAGTCCTTGGTGGTGGCATTTCTAGGATGGCCTTGATTTTTGAAGGGTCGACCTCGATGCCCCTTTGTGTAATCAGAAATCCCAGCATTTTTCCCGCTGTAACACCGAACGTACACTTCTGAGGATTTAGCCGCAACCGGAATTCCCTGATCCTTTGAAAGATCTTTTGCAAGGCAGTGTAGTGGCCCTCTCTTTCCTTGGACTTGACAATCATGTCGTCCATGTACACCTCAACCTCTTTGTGGATCATGTCGTGCAATATTGTGGTCGCGGCCCGTTGATAAGTAGCTCCGGCATTCTTCAACCCAAACGGCATTACCCTGTAGCATTATGTTCTCCACGGGGTGGTGAATGCAGTCTTTTCTCTGTCTTCTGGTGCCATTACTATCCATGAATGAAAGCAAAGCATGCCCTGCTGTGAAATCCACCAACTCATCAATATGCGGCAAGGGGAAGTCGTCCTTTGTACTAGCTCTGTTCAAATCCCTGAAATCCACGCACACCCGGATCTTGCCATCCTTCTTTAGCACTGGAACGATGTTGGCCAACCAAGTCGGCTATTCGGATACCAGCAGGAAACCTGCATCGATTTGCTTGGTGACCTCTTCCTTAATCTTGAGAGCCCAGTCCGGGCGGATCCTTCTGAGTTTCTGCTTTACAGGTCGGGCCTCGGGGTCAAGGGGGATCCGGTGCTGTACAATCTCAGGATCGATCCCAGGCATGTCTTCGTAGGACCACGCGAAAACATCTTTGAAATCTTTTAGTAAAGCGACTAAGCGCTCGCGTTCTTTCGAAGACAACATAGACCCGATCTGGACCAGCCGCAGGTCCTCCTCAGTACCAATATTCAGGGTAGTGATTTCATCCATTAAGGGTTTGACAAATCTCTCCTGCTCTTGCTCAATTAAACGTTGCAAAACCGGAGGAATTACGTCCTCGTCATTTTCATCAAAATTTTGAAAGTATGAGTTTATGCAATAAATTAAGGGCACAGAAAAGTACTCAGAAACCACAGTTACTTGATTCTCATTAAGCACATCCAAATCGTCCGAGTTCTCGGTTACAACAGACTCAAATGAGAAAGAAAAAGACGACCTGGACATAACTGTGGCATCGGGGTTATCATCCCCAGGATTACTAGACTCAGACTCAGTCGAGCTGGAACCTAATTCCGACTCACAAGATTCGGTGGAATCAGATACCTGACCCGGTGCTGCTGGACAAAAATCCTTCCTCGTACTGCCAAGTGAGAGAGGGTGCGATAGATGCATCCAAAATAGTCACTGGAAGGCCCGCAGCCGTTTCATCCCCAATCATGGAAACCGAGGAGTTATCCTCCAAGCACTTTTGGTCGATCGAAGGATCTGAAAGTAGACAGGCCAGTGCTACCTCCATCTCAAGCTCGGTGCTCTCGGAATCTACTGCCTTACACTGCCCAACCTCAGCTGATGGGTCTGTCTGCTCTTCGGCAACGTCATCCCCAGGTAGTTGCAGGTCCAAGAAGATTTCGAAACCTGGCACGCGCTTCTTCTCCGCGTTTAGCCACGGCTCTGGGAAGCCGCAAAATGGAAAGTCTTCCCCCTCCCGGACGATGCGTCCGTTTAGGATACCCTGAATGGGCCTATGCATCAACTCAAAAGGCTTCCCTGCCTTCTTTGCTTTGGCTCTCCCAGCTATCTCTTTACCCTTCCTCACCTAGTCCTCTTTGGTGGGCAGATAACCCAAGCCAAAGGTGTGAGGGTTGTGTGGCACTTCGGCCAATGCTGCGACGCCCTTCCGGCCGCTCCTTCCTAATCCCATTCCGGGGATGTGTTGTAACTTGTTCATGAGGTAGACGGATTGAGCACTGACGTACACCCCCTCATTCACAGCCATAATATTCTACACCACTCGTGCCACAGCCAAAGTGAACCCTGATAAGAACACATCCTCAGTGCCATGCTCAATTTCCAAGACTGGTGTAGACACTTCCGGCGGCGGATGGATTGATGAATTCCCGAAGACAATAGCCACCCTCTTCCCGTGAGGGTACTTCAACATCTGGTGTAAAGTGGAAGAGACTGCCTTGACCTGGTGCAACCACGGTCGCCCCAAAAGTAGGTTGAAGGTTGCGAGAACGTCCAAGACATGGAATTCAATGTTGTGTTGTCCGGGACCAACCTGGGTCTGAACTTTGACAGTCCCCATCACTTCCCTGCTAGTATTATCATATGCTCTGATCACCTGAGTAGTTGGCACGAAGTCCGCAGGCTTCAACCCGATTGCATATGCTGTTCTGGCTGGGCAGACATTGATGGCGGACCCGGTATCAACAAGTACCACCGGTATCCACTTATCTCTACATTCCATGGAAATGTAGAGGGGTTTGTTGGGATTTGTGCCCTCAGGCGGTAGTTCTTTGTCTGAAAAGGTTAATGCCGGGGAACCTCCTCCCGGAAAAACCAGCCCAACCAGCTGTTCTGGTGTAGTATCTATAGAGAGTTTGGACTTGTCCATGGCAGATAAGACAGCCTGTCTGTGCACCCGCGACGCCATAAGCAGTCCCCAGATGGAGATGTCTGCTTGTATCTTCTTTAGCTGTTTCAGTACGGCTTCTTCTTCGATCTGCTTCTCTTTATGTTTTTTGGCTTCTTTGTCCTTCCCAGATGCCTCGGGTTGGTCTAGGTGCGGGGGCTTGAAGTACCGCCCGCTTCTTGTCATGTGATCAACCTCATCGAGGTACCAGGTGTCATCTGGTTGATTGTTTCCCCAGTCTTCGTCTGTGTGGGCAAGACATAATCATCGTCCTCCCACCACATTTCGTTAGCATTCAAAAGGCACCTGTCTGGTTCGGACATGTTTGTACTCACAGCACTTTCAGCCTGCATGCTCACAGCATCCTCTGTTCTTGTGCACGCGGCACTTTCGATCCCCTCATGGATTTTGGCTTTCCCGGTTCTCTCAGAACCCTGTTGTTCTACCTGCGTCAATGTAGTTTGTTGTTCAACTTTCTTTGCATCCACAATGCTTCTGTCCTGAGCGAAATTCTTTGTACCGGCGCTCTCCGGCAATGTAACCTGACTTCCGGCCTTTCCGGCCACAGCTGATACTCTCGCCCCTGCTGGGCCCTGTTTTGGTTGGGATTCTTCCACCACATCTGGTTGATCATCCAGCCATCCAGTCGCCTCTGCCGATTCCTCATAGTCAAACCAGTTGACTGCTGCGTCTCCTGATTCTTGGTCATCGAAAAATTGCAGGTTGGCAAAGTCCTCATTCACAGCTGTCAGATCATTTGCTCCTTGCTCAAATCTGTCCCCCTGGATCACACACAGTTCTTCCTTCTCTGGCAATTCTATACCCAACCCAATCTGGCTTGTTGACAGGATGTACTCACTTGGATCATAGACTTCCCCAGCAAAGCTCTGTTAAATCCCAGACTCAACAATCCCATTCTTTCCTAAAGTCTACCCTGCCCCATCTTCGATGGTCACCACCGTCGGCTCTGGTTGGGTTATGGAGATGTCCAACATGCACAAGAAGTCAGTGCAGTCGGGAAGGAGCACCTCCGGCTTAAGTAGATGGTAGGAGTAATATAGATGCTAGGATTGTAAGACACGACCCCAGTCTGGATAAGATTGACTCTTTTGGGAGGTGGAGTTTGGTTGTGTGTAGGGAGGGGGTTGGTTGTGACGTTGGGTTTTTCTGGCGGCAAAATCACATTTTTGTCAATGAGGTCTTGAATCTCGTGACGCAGCCTGAAACATTGGTCAGTATCATGACCATGCTACTGGTGATATGCACAGTGCTTGGCTGGGTTGTGAGAGAGAGGGAGTGGATTCGGCAATGGCCTCGGCTCTAGGGGTTTTAGATGCCCCTTTCTGATCAAGACCCCCAGAGCCTTAGACAAAGGCATGTACAGTGGGGTGAAGGTTCTTTGGCCTCTGGGCTGATATTTAGTGGTCTGGGTATTACTTCCGGATGCACCGGAGAAGGGTGTGGCTGCCATGGGCCTTGGAAGGGGAGGGGGAATGGTGGTGACCATGCTGACCTCCGAAGCTCTTGCGGTTGCAGCGCCACTCGGGCCTGCATTGTTGTTATGGTTAAGTGTTCTCCGGGGTTGCTCCCTGTCCTGGTCAATCAGACCTTGCTTCATCGCGTCTTTGATTTGTACCCCCATCTCATGTAGATCCGAAAAAGTGGGAAAGGGGAGTACAATCATTTTCTGCATCAATTTTGGTTGGAGATTGCGCACAATCATCCTGATTTGGTCCTTATCAGTGGGCCTCAAACTCATCATCGATGCCTTCACCCTCCATCGAGTTACGAAATCTGAGAAAGTTTCTTTGGGCTTCTGCCTTGTCGTTTCGAGATCACGAGTTGTAATCTCGATCTGGGTGTTGTACGAGTACTGTGCGACAAAGGCCTTGGCCATTTCATCCCAACTTCTCTTTACCTCATCTTCTAACTTCGCGTACCAGATAGCGGCCACACCCGATAGGGTTCGGCCGAACAGCGAAAGCTTTTGCGGTCGGGTTAGGCCCATTGGCCGTAGTATATCTGAGAATAACCGGAGGTGGACCATGGGATCCCCGGATCCGTCAAAATGATCGATCTGCGGCATCTTGAACCTATCTGGCAACGTTACGGCCACATCGGTATATCCATCCTCGATATCCGGAATAGCCTTTACTCCTTGTGATTTCTTGAAAAGCTTCTCAAGCTTGCTCAGTTTCAGAGCTGTATGGTCTATTTCGAACTCGAAAGGAGAGTCGGGGTGGTTGGGTGTGTGGGTTTTGGACAGTTGATGCGGAAGCGGGGGCGGAGCCGGCCCCGTTGGAAGGTCCGTGTCCTCTTGGATGTTCTGGGTGTTTGGCAGAGCATTCTGGACAGTAGGTGCTTGCTCGGGTAACGGGACCCCTGGTGGAGGAGGAACTTGATGTGAGGCCGATGCTGCATTTCGCTGTTGCAGTCTAGTGATTAGCTCGGCCTGCTGAGCCATGACTGTGGCCTGTTGTCTAGAGAACTCTACTTGGCGGGCGGCGTCCTCCTGCATTTGTTTCATGCTCTCTTGGAGCTAGCGCATCATTTCCTCCATTCCGGCTACACTCTGTTGATCCTGCTGACTGACAGGTATGTGTATTTCTATGGCAGAAACTAAAACCTCAGCCCGACTGTTCACTGCTAGGGTAGACCACTGTTCTGGTAACCTTTGCTCAGACACACTGCGTTTCCCTGGCCTTCTTCTGACAACTGGGGGCAGAGAATGAAACACTGGCTGTCCGTCAACCAGATCCTCGGATCGATTTAGTCGATGACCTCTTGTCCAAAGTGCTTGGGGAATATCTACTGGGTCGGAAGCAATTGTGCTAGAACTGCCCCAGTAAAAAGATAAATAAAGCAATAAGGAAACAAATAAACAGATAAACGGACAACATAACAGCTTAAAGTAAATGCATGACACACAGCCGGGCATAACAACACACAGTCGATAAGCTGAATACACACTGTCCTCAATCACTGATTATTATCCCTAAATCACTGTCCCCAAAACTGAACCTCTGATACCCGCAGATAACTTATTCTCAAACACTGACTGATGCCCGCAGGCCTGGTGCCCAAACTCATAAACTGACACATGCATTTCCATGTAGAGACGCACTCTAAAAGCACATAGAAGATAAGTGAGAGCCAAAACACCCCTATGTTGGGGTAGGGTTTTCCCTGTCCTATTTTATCAGGAGCTAGGGTTTCACTACGCACGCAACGGCTTCAAACAACCTATAAACGGGTAAGCAACCTGTCCTAGTTTGGAATGGTCACTATGGATCCGAATATGCACTAGGTCGAATGGTAAAAAATGGTGCCCCGGTAAAACCGGGGTTTGTGTTCCCATACTGGCAGAGCCCACAACTGGTCAGCCTTATGGTCATGCCTTGACAAGACAAGCCTCCGGCAAACCATTCAGGAATAGCAGATGGCAAACACGGTGTCCTAGGCGCACCAATGCAAATGCAATGCAAAGAAACACATAAGTGTAATCAAAACAAGATATCATGAGTACGAGTCAAGTTCTCTAATTCCCCAGCAGAGTCGTCAGAAACTGTAGACGTCCCCGAACGCTCCGGGAGGGATGAGCTCCCGTTCTGTTCGTTTGGGGTCACTACAGATCAGGACTCTAAAATTATCATGGTTCTAAATTTGAACCAAAGAGTCCAAATCCGGCAAATCGTTTTGAGAAAACAGATTTTGAAAGAAGTGCCAAACATGGACTGCTTTGCCAAATGCAGAGTCGCCACCTAAATGTTTTATTTTGGGGAAATTTAGGAAACCCTGACTCGTTTGCCTAAGGCCACGTGTCCGTCATCACCAAAGTTGCCTCAGCTCGGGAACTTGGGTACGATTGGGGAAGGTCACTTCGTGAGCACCCCCGCTCGCCCTATCAAAGATCGGCCTCTACTAGCCATGATATCAAGTTTTGAAAACATTGTGTGTTCTTATTCCGGTCGTTAGCCTAGATTTACTATGTGATGCGCACAACATACAAGTATAGACTGGATTGTCTGAATTGGAACAAAGCATTTCATGTTTGTTTGTTTGAAAATGGTTTGATGGTGCTACTCGCAAGTAGGCTAAGACGTGTATTTGCCACCCTCGGGTGGGCTTAGAAAACATGATTTTGCCACTATCTAGTGGGCTTAAAACACACATTTGATGAATTGTTCTAATTCAAATAACCCAACCTTCACCCACAGGCATTCAGGCAGTTATATCACATAAGCATATAGCCTCATGGTAAGCATGCTATTCATGGCAGTCACTCACACGCATGCAAGGATGCTAAAGCATAAAAACTTATCGAGTACTCCAAGCCAAAACAGAAGCTAGGTTAGAAATCCATGCATGATCCTAACTATACAGAAATGTCTAATGCAACACATGCAAAAATGCAACTATAGCAGGCTCGGCTATTCTAAACATGGCATATGAAATGCTACAGCTAGCATGTATTCAAATTGGAATTGAAAATACGATGCAGTTAGTATGATGCGCCGAGCCCGGTGCATGCAAAACAGATGAATGAATGCAAACATGCTATCATACTGTATGCTAATTGAAACATGCCCTAATCTAACCATCATAAGCTGGTAAATAAAAGGGAGAAAGACGTGGGGTTGGAAGACATACATCACACACACGCACACTTATTACAACATTGCCCTCGCGCAGAGGGTCCGAAAGAATAATACAGTCCCAAATGAATATTACAGTCCAAATAATTACAAAATCCTAATTAATTAACAAATTTAACTAAGAAAGCTGTAAACTAGCATGTAAGCTAGGGACCGCCTCGACTCTGCTTCGGAGGATGAATGATGCATGTCCGGGTTGCTTTGGCGCAGAAATCCACTACGATGCCCCAATTACCCTCTGTTTTGCAATTATTCTTGGAAAACGCGCCAAGCTCCAGAAGGTTGCTAATTCTTGATTTGCTACAACAGAGAGCAGGAGAGGGGCATAGCAATGTATTTTCACAGATGTATGCATGCCTCGATCCTCGTGCCACCAATCATGCATATCGATGCATGATGGCGAGGAGTCGATTTGCATTACTTAATATAGAATGAATGCACATGAAAACTCAACTAAAACCTAACTCCATCATAGATAATCCGGAGTGTCGGTGACTGGGAATTGAGACACGTTCCGTCACTCGGAGTACGAAACGTACCTCGTTTCCCGTGCCTGGGCTAATTCCTATCCCAAACACAATGCAATATGCATGATATGCATGAAATGCAACTAAGATACAACCTAACATACACAATGCTATGAAATGGCATGCACGATGCACGAGGTAACATGGCATACACAATGCGCTAACATACAACCTAGCATACGCAATGCTATGAAATAAAATGGCATACACAATGCACGATGGACTTACACCAATACAAGTGGACCTCAGCCACACTCACAAAAGAGGCCATTAGATGAAAATGAGACAACTCGAGATGCGTGCACGCATGCACGCAAATTGAGGACCGACCCTAAGACACCAAGTGCCACTCTAACAAGACATGGCAAGGCATGAAATATGATATGCAAACATGCAAATTTCAGAAGTGAAATATGATGCAAAACAACCCCGAATCATGGAAACATGGCACCCGATGCATGAAATGGTACCCAAAATGCAAAATTAGGCATACGCAATGACCTATAGCTATACAAAGCATGCATTATTTGAATATAAAATGTGAAGACAGATTCAAGGCAGCCCCAAAACAAGCATATTTACAGTTTTAAGTAAGGCCAAACAATGAACACAAATGGGGCTAAGCTAGCATGCAAAAATGGCCCTAAATGTGAGATAAAGAAGCAAGTCACAGCTTCAGGCCCTAAATGGCCAAGAGGCCTTCAACAAAGTTGAAGAGGGGATCAAAATGAAGCACTTTACAGTTTACAACAGGCCACGAAAACAAACACAATTATGGCTAAACTATTGTGCAAGAAATGGGCCAAAAATGGGATAAAGAAGCAAGTGAGGGTTTCTGGCCTCAAACATGGAAGGACCCTTCAAAAAATTTGAATAGGGGCCCAAAACATGATATTTTCCAGTTGGTGGCAAGACCCAAAACAGTGTACAAGCATGCTCAAAATGCTATGCAAAATAAGGCCAAAAGAGAGCTATAACACAAAGTATAAAAAGGATACCTCAAACAGTGAAAGACCCTTAATGAAACATGAAGAGGGGGTCAAAATAAGGTCATTTTTAGTTTGGACCAGAGCCGAAAAATAGAAGCATAAGAGGCTAATAAATCATGCAAAAATGGAGCCAAAAGAGAGATACAAAGGCAAGTGGCAAATGGAAGCCTAAAACAGTGATTAGCCCTTCAACAATGTTGAAGAAGGGCTCAAAATAAGCCACTTTACAGTTTATGACAGAGCTCAAAACAGTTTATACATAGGCCAAAAGTACTACACAAGAAAATGGCATACAAGGGAGGTAATGAAGCAAGTGCAACAAGGAGGCCTCAAACAGGGAGAGGCCCTTAAAAAAACATGAAAAATACCTCAAAATAATGTGAGCTCCAGTTAGGGTCGGAGCCAAAAACAGCAAGCAAGTTATGGCTAATGTATTGAACAAAATAAAGCACAAAAAAATGAGAATAGGGACTCACCCTTGAAGACCAATCTTTGACAGCCTCTTGGCTTGAGTTTGGTGGCTCCTTAGCTCTGGAAAATAGCTTCAAGTGGCTGCAATGGAGGTTGGAGGTATGTTGCTAGGTGGTGGTGTAAAAAGGGGTGTAGGAACTCAAAGGTTTGGAGGGTTGAAGTGTAGAGAGAGGGAGATACAATGCAAGGGGCTTAAGGCAATTTTTGTAACCCTAAAACATGCAGCTGGAGGGCCTGTTATATAGGCAAAAGAGGGGGGAAAAGGGGGGAGGGGGAAATGGAGGGAAATGAAGCCAAGTTTCCCTCCAAAAGTTAGCCCCCCCGGATACAGAATTTGGGGGAAAAAGGAGGGTGTATCTGCACTGTACTTGATGCAAGGATTCTGGCCGGCCAGTTATCTAGGGTTTAGGTGGCCGGCCAGCTACCTCCCATGGCCGGTCGGCTAGGGGTCAAAAGGGTCAAGAAGCATTAGTGGCCGGCCACCTCAAAAAGAGAGCCTCTAATGTGTGCACAACACAATCATGTGGTTAAAAACTGAAGACAATGAACCAGGAGAGAGAACAACCCAATTTTCAAAGGGGTTCAAAAGGTTCAAAAGTAATTACTGGCCGGCCACCAAATATTGGTGGCCTCCCAGATGTGTACATCACAAATATGGGGTTAAGGGTGCAAGAAAATGGCCCAAGGGTGGTCAACATTGGCTTTGAAGTGAGGAAAAACAGGCGACGGAGGGCGATGGAGGAATAAAACTAGTTGTCTGAACAATTGTTGGCCTCCCACCCTTCTACGACCTTCTTACCAATGAAACAGAGGTCCCTGCGAAAAATAAACTCAAACTGATGCAAAATGAAGGTTCGGACGCCGAAACGCGCAGCTCGATGCCCCAAAAACTGACTGTTAGGCACCGGGAGTGATGTTCGACCACGAAGTCAGTTTCTCGGGCCACAGTGTCCCTCAAAAGGGAGCAAACAAGATGTATGCCAAAAGCCGGGGCAAACGGAGGTGGTTAAGCGGTCCCGAACCGAGGCACACGGCCAACGGCTCCGAAAAATCGGAAACCGGACTCCAAACGGGCAAAATGGCCTACGACCACGAAACGTAGCCTACGGCCACTAAGAGATGATCTATGAGACCTCTCCCTCCCTTCGAGAAGAGAAAACAGAGAAACGGAGCCTGGTTCACAAACTGAGGCAAGACACGAAAGAGCCCGGAAGTCCGGAGGCAAGGCTCGCAGCCGAGACTCTGAAACTTCTGAACGAGCACGATATGAAACATCACCAAGCGCTCAATCGGTGACGACTGAGTCTTAAGGTCGGTCAAAAATGGGGTGTCTACAAGTGTGTAGCAAATCTGCAGCTGACATCGGTTGACGATGTTCTGCTGGGGAGTTTGGACATGATCAAATGTGTCCAGACGAAGGAGTGGAATATCTTGATCCATTCCAGTTCATGCTTTGCACTTGGCTTGATACCTCGTTGCTTGGAGGATGTTGAGAGCTTTTTGCCCTTTGTTGTTAGCTTCAGTTATGTCCTTTTCTGGCAGGTAGAGTGCCCTTTTTGGCAAGTAGAGTGCCCTTTTCTGGCAAGTATGTTGACAAAGGGGAAAAGACAGAACACCTGACTTAGCTGCGCTCCTAGTTCATCATTTTGACTATTTTTTGTTTTTGGTTTTCTACTAAAACAATTTTGACCAAAATGAGAGTTAGATTAACATACTTGTTCAATTTTCTGATTTAAAATCATGCAAGTCAAGCTACGAGCACTGAAAAATTCCTTTTTTGGGTCCAAGAAATGGTCCAGTTTTGAAAAAATAGAATACTTTTCGAGAAAATCAGTCCACCTCAGTAAAAATTCTCAAAAACTATTTTTGCAAACGTCCACTACTCAACAAGCACGGAACCTACTCTTGAGATGCACAACCTCAGATTCATAACAATGAAAAATTGTCCCTTGTTTGAACGGCACTGTATGGTAATGGAAAATTACCCCTTGTTTGAATAGCACAGCAGCGCATTGAATGGCAACGGAAAGTTGCCCCTTGTATGAATGGCACCGCAACACACTGTAACCAGTTTTCAAGGTAACGGTCACAACCAAACTCTCGGATACAGAGAAGTCAAAGATGATCAGAACCATTACATGGACACAGTCGATTTGGAAGTGTTTGTGGCTGGAGTTCAGGGTGAAGTTGCCTGCGTATCCAACATGGGAATCAAGCCTTACGTAGTTCCGGGGTTAAGGTACACCCGTGTATTAACCTCTCCCTTTTTACGCTCTAACTTTTGCCAAGGCCGCGCTTCTGGGTTTTCAACCTTGCGAGTTATGTTTTTCTTTTCTTTTCAATTCTTTTCATTTCTTTCTTCTTTTCTTTTCTTTATTTTTCTTTTTATTTTTTTTTCCCATTCTTTGCATTTTTCTTTTTTTTGTTCTTTTTCTTCTTTTTCTTGCTCTAACTTTTGCCTGGGTCGTCTTTCCGGGTTTTCGGCCCAGCGAGCCTCTCAAGGGTAAAAGTGTAGCTTTGTCCATGTCAAATAGTTTTGAGATCCTGAAGTCATCTGAATCCAGGAGGATGGCTGCTGTTCACTGACGATGCAGGAGTCCATCCAATGGGGGGCTGAATTTGCTCCTAGTGTTGTGGATAGGAACTCGGTTATCCTTCAGTAATACTTTCTTCTTTCCTCCCTTCTGGGATTTGGCATTCTTGCTGATCTTTGTTAGCTTGGGAAACATCCCAATTTTTTTACTCTTCGAGCACCTTTGACATTTTTGCCCCTAGTTCGAGGGGTGCTTCTGATCTAGCTTTGCAAGCTTCTTTTGACGACATCTAATCTTCTTGCCCCTAGTTCATGGGCTGCTTCAAATCTGGCCACACAGGCTTCACATTGTGGTTGACCGTTAAACATTCTGAATTCAAGTTCAAGGTTTGAAAGTAAGGGGTTGAGTCTCGGGGCTGAGAGTGATCCTGAGCTATACAATCTCAAGAGCGATTCCACATAGGTCTTCGCAGGACCGCGCAAAACATTTTTTGAAATCTTTTAAGAAAGCGACTAGTCACTCGCACTGAAGACAGTGCGGAACCGATCTGGATCAAGCTAGCATCCTTCTCAGTACTCACATTAACAAGCATGATCTCATTCATTAAAAAACTTAGCATGCCTCTCTTTCTCTCAATTAATCAAATTTTCACAAATCCCGAGGAATTCCTTCCTCTTCGTTTTCATCACAATGTTCAAAAAGTTTTGAAAAACTTAGGTCAATGCAATGATTTCAAGGCACATAAAAGTAGGTGAAAAGTACTGCTTGTTTCATTCAAATTTGCTGGCACAATAGTCTCAAAGCAGAAATAAGCACAAAAGCATGAAAACCACAGCTATTTCAATTAGATCTTCTGGTGTAACTGGCTCCCCGGCAGAAGCAGACTCAAAAGAAAGCAAAAAGACAAACACAAAACAAGCAAGTGATGTCCGAGGTAACACCCCCGAAATCACCCGACTCTAACAAAACAAGACTGACTCAATACAACAAGACAGACCCAACGGACTCAGTAAGAAAAGACTGACTCTGTACAACGGGACAGACTCTAAACGACATAACAAAACTGACTCAATACTCAAGTCAGAAAGTATAAAAACCAGCATTCACAAATGCTCAAAACAGTGCGTGCCATACACCATATCTGGAGTAAACTGGGCATCGCCTGCAGGTGGTTCATCCCCTGATCACATATTCATACTATCCCCCAAGTTTACTGATCCAGTGGCGATAGACTTTGCTAAGCTGGTACGGCATTGACCTTGTTGTCAAATAGATCTTGTACATCATGGCAAAGATGAAAGCAACTGTCAGTGTCATGACCGATTTGTTGATGGTAGGCACAGTATTTAATCTGGTCATGCTTTGGAGGGATAGGATCGGGTAGAGGCTGTTGTTCCAACGGTTTAAGATATCCTTTCCGGAGTAAGGCCTCTAGAGCCTTTGACAAAGGCATATAAAGTGGGGTAAAAACCCTCTTGACTCGAGGTGGATATTTGGCTTTTTGTGAGCTACTTCCGGATGCACCGGTGAATGGGGTAGATGTTTTTGATGCGGTGGCGGTGACCATGCCCACTTCAGAAGATCTTGCAGCTGCATCACCACTGGTGGTCGCATTCGAATTACGGGAAAACGCCCTCCTAGGCTGCTCCTTCTCCTAGTCAATGAGGCCCTGCTTCATAGCGTCCTCGATCTGTACCCTAATCTCATGTAGATCTGCAAAGGTAGGGAGGGGGAGAATGATCATCTTCTGCATGAGCTTGGGCTGGAAGTTGCGCACAACCATCCGAATCTGATCTTTGTCAACAGGCCTGATGGTCATCATCGAGGCCTTAGCCCTCTATTGGGTTACAAAATCGGAGAAACTCTCATTCGGCTCTTGCCTAGTGGTCTCAAGATCACGGGTTGTATCTCAATCTGCGTGTTATAGGAGTATTGAGCTATGAAGGCCTCAACCATCTCCTCCCAATTCCTCTTGACGAAATCTTCCAATTTTGCATACCAAATGGCCGCTACACCTGACAAGGTCCGACCGAACAAAAAAAGCTTCTGTAATCTGGTGAGGCCCATCGGCCTTAGTATGTCCGAAAACAGCCGCAAATGCACCATGAGATCCCCAGATCCGTCAAAGCGGTCGATATGTGGCATCTTAAACCGGTCCAGCAAAGTTACGGCCGCATCGGTATACCCATCCTCAATGTCCGAAATGGATTTCACACCTTGAGATTTCTTGAACAACTTTTCAAGCTTGCTCACTTTTAATGCTGTGGGGTCCACCTCGAACTCAAAGGGGGAGTCCGGTAAATTGATAGGCGTGGGTGCCTTGGATAGTTGAGGTAGAATCGGGGGCAGAAGTGGCTCCGTTGGGATGTCTGTATCCTTCTAGACATTCTGGACATTTGCCATCTCCTCGGGTATTGGGACTCTTGGTGGAGGAGGAACCTGGTGTGAAGCACATGCTCCAGTTTCCTGTTGTAGCCTGTTAATTAACTTTGCCTGTTGAGCCATGACCTCAGCCTGTTGTTTGGCAAATTCGGCTTGATGAACAACGTCCTGCTGCATGGTTTTCATACTTTCTTGGAGTAGACGCATCATCTCCTCCATTCCTGCCATACTGCCCTGATCTAACTGATCTATCGGTATATCTGTCTCTGTGGAAAAAATAGATATCTCAACCCAACTGCACACAGGTGAGATGGATAATGACTGCTGATCCTAAGACTGTTGAACTAATGATCTGTGCCTGACTGGCCTTTTTACCCTGCCTCTGGCGAAGGAACACTGATTTGCCCTTGAGCTGAATCTCTAACTTAACAAAGTCTATCAGCACAAGCCCAATGTACCGGGGGATATTGGAGCCTTTTGAAGCTATGGTTCCGAGACTACCCCCTGCAAAAGAAGAAAATAGACAGCATCTCAGCCTGATTTCACCAAAATAGATATGAGCAAAACTGAATGACTGTGCTCTCTACTGAATCCTGCCCCAAATTCTGCCTGTAAACTGATACCCTCAAGTAAAACTGATTCCCGAATATTGATGCCCTCAGGCCTGATACCCAGACTTGCAAACTGATATGTCCATTCCTATAAGGACACACTCTAAAAGCACATAGCAAGCAAATGAGAGCCAAAACACCCCTATGTTGGGGTAGGGTTTCCCTGTCCTATTTTGTCAGGAGCTAGGGTTTCACTACGCACACAGCGGTTTCAAACAACCTACAATCGGGTAAGCAACCTATCCTAGTTTGGAATGGTCACTATGGATTCCGAATATGCACTAGGTCAAATGGTCAAAAGGGGTGCCCCAGTAAAAATCGAGGTTTGTGTTCCCATCGTGACAGAGTCCGCAACCGGTCAGCCTTATGGCATGCTTCTCAAAGCAAGGCTCCGGCAAGCCATTCAGGAATAGCAGATGGCAAGCACGGTGTCCTAGGCACACCAATGCTCATGCATTGCAAAGAAACACATGAATGTAGTCAAAACAAGATATCATGAGTTCGAGTCAAGTTCTCTAACTCCCCAACAAAGTCACCAGAAACTGTGGACGTCCCCGAACGTCCCGGGAAGAATCCCATTTTGTTCATTGGGGCTTACTACAGTTTGGACTCGAATGTCACGGTTCTGAATCTAATCCCGCAAAGTGCAATGCCAGACCAATAAATCACCAAAGAGTCCAAATCTGGCAAATCGTTTTGAAAAATAGATTTTTAGAAAGAAGTGCCAAACATGGACTGTTTTGCCGGATACAGAGTCGCCACCTAAATATTTTGTTTTGGGGCAATTTAGGAAACCCTGACTCATGCCTAAGGCCACGTGTCCGTCATCACCAAAGTTGCCTCGGCTTAGGAACTAGGGTACGATTGGGGAAGGTCAGCTATGAGCACCCCCGCTCGCCCGATCCAAGATCGTCCTGTACTAAGCATGATATCGAGTTTTGAAAACATTATGCATTCTTATTCCGGTTATTAGCCTAGAATTACTATGTGATACGCACAGTATACAAGTATAGATTGGATTGCCCAAGTTGGAACAAAGCATCGCATATCCGTTTGTTTTGAAAAATAGTTTGAAGTCTGCTACTCGCAAGTAGCCTAAAACACAGGTTTCGACGAATTATTCTAATTCAAGCAACCCAACCTTCACCCACAGGCATTCAGGCAGTTATATCACATAAGCACATAGCCTCATGGTAAGCATGCTATCATGGTAGAACTCACATATATGCAAGATGCTAAAGCATAAATACTCACAGTGTACGCCGAGCCAAAACAAGGAATATGTTAGTAATCAAATGTATGATCCAAATCCATGTTAAGGTGGCTAACGCATCGTAGGCAAAATGCAACTAGAATAGGCTCAGCTAATCTAAAATGGCATATGAGATGTGACAATTCAACACATGTATTCAACTTGGAATTGAAATATTATGCAGTTAGTATGATGCGCCGAGCCCGGTGCATACAATACTGATGAATGATGCAAACATGCATAGCATAAGGATGCTAATTGAAACGTGCCCTAAGACTAACCATTGAAAGCAGGTAAGTAAAAGGGAGAAAGACGTAGGGTTCGAAGACATGCATCACACACACGCACGCTTATTACAAAATTTGCCCTCTCTCGGAGGGGCCAAAAGAATAATACAAACCAAATAAATAATTAACTACTCTAGCTAATTAAATATTACAAAACCTTAATTAATTAACAAATTAATTAAGCTATTAAAGCAGTAAAGCTGCCTCGGGAAGAGGGTCAAATGCATGCATGCTCGATTCGCCTCGCTCAGAAACCCGTTGCCATGCCACATGTTGCCTCTATTTGCACTGTTCTGCACCTCTGAGAACTGTGAAAATCCTTGAGATGCCTCTGAATTACTCCCTGAGCATTATGGGATGTCACCGCCCAAAAGATAGGACCACCGGCCATTAGGAAGTGGTCACTGACCAAAACTGGGGCCATGGGCTGGACTTTGGTAGCCGGCCGGCACTGAAGAGGGCAGACCGGCCATCTGTTCATGCAGAACTCTGTTTTTGCTGCAGCAGAGGACAGACAGTGCATGGCAAGGAATTTACAAGGCAATGTATGCACGACCACCCTCCCTATCATGCTATGAACTCAAGGGAGTATGGCTCTCGACCCTCGGGCCACCAACCACGCATTTCAATGCATGATGGCCAAAGAAGCCAAGTGTGCAACTCAATATGGAATGAAATGCACAAAACACATAAACGGTCCCAACCTCTATCATGATTGATCAAGAGGCAAGGGATGCACACACAATGCAATGCAACCTAGGCAAGCAAGCAAACATGCAAATAACTCAAGTGTGCAACAAATCTAATGCAGCATGAGCTTGTTAACATGCAATATGCAATAAGCATACAACCTAAACAAGTGGACATGTATAGCATGCAACAACATACAAAATGAAACAAGCATGCAACAACATGGTGAGGTGGACTTACACTAACATGGGTAGCTCTCAAGCATGCCAAAATCAGTGGCCAATATGATGCAACAAAAGCATGGAATAGATACGCAAACATGCATGCACAAAGGCCTATCATCTAAGGCATAAAAGAGGCAACTCTTAAACACATTTAAAAGAGACCAATATGGACAAATGACATGCATGCTGAGCTCTGAAATCATATTAAGAGTGGTGCCAAACCAATCAAACTACCCAAGTAAAGCATGCAAGGGAGTCCAAAACTTAAGGCTAGCCAAGGGGTTCAAGCCATGACCATATCAACCAAGCCCCAAAGGGCCAAGAGGACTTAAAACAGTCCCAAGGCAGACCAAAACAAGGTTAGAGCATGCATGGAACAAGGCCAAAACATGCTAAGAAATGGGTCCAAAACAAAGAGCATTCAAAGCTACAAAAGGGAGCATTAATCTACACCTATCACAACCAAACATGGCATGGATTATTCAATGCAAAAAAAAAACTATAATATGCCAAAATGAGTCCCAAAACCCGTTGATATGGCAGCCCAAAGACTTAAACAAAGAGGCATGCACAATGACCCCTTTTCAAAGCGTAAAACAACAACTCTTCAAAACATTGAAAGGATGGTAAATGCAACCATACAAGCATGGAACATGGATTGGAATAGCATGATAAGTGAATCCAAATCACTGAAATAGCCCAAATAAAGCATGCTCATAACTTACACACCCAAAGCCATCAAGCTAAAATGCATGGTGGCTATACAAAGCATGGAAAACATGACCAAATCAACAACAAACAGAGCTTAAACATGACACAACATGGCTAAAAGCTTCATGAAGTCAAGCTAAAACATGCAAGCATGATGGTCTAAATGCATGCTACATGTTATGACAATAGAGGGGATTACAAAGCAAGTGCATGATGCATGCAATAGGCCATCGAACCAACATGAAATAGAGGTATAACGTGCTAAACTAACACCAAATACCCACTGAAATAAAGCTAAGCAAGCATGTTACCTTTATAAGCCTTAAACACAAGCAAATGAGACACAAAGGGAGAGGGGTGTCCCTCCCCTATACATGACTTCAAAACCACTTCTCCACCACTGAAAATCCTCTGGATTTCAGTGGTGAGAAGGTCGAAATAAAGGGGCTCCAAAGCCCTAAGAGAAAGGCACAAAAAGAGGCCAAACAAGGCCTAAGAGAGTGTAAACAACCCCCAACCCAAAAGCAACCTTAAACAAACATCTTAAGCATGAAAATATAGAACTTTCATCAGTTATACACTAAGCTCAAAACAACATGCAAGATAGGTTAAAACCATAAGGAAAAATGGGAAATAAAAGAGGTAGTTCTCACCCCTGAAGAACACTTCAAGAACACCAAATCCAGCACCTCCTTTGATCAAAACTAACTCAAAAACTCTGAAATCAACCCCTCGAGACCTCAGTAACCAAAGTATGGTGTAACACCTGGTGTCTTAGTGCAAACCTAAGAACAAAAAACCCATTTGGAACATTTTTATACACACAAATCAAGAGAGAGATGGAGATATAGAGAGATGTATCATACATATCAGATCTTTCAACCCTGGAGAGGGAGGAGAGGGCCTCCTCTTATAGGAATCCAACTCCTAAGCTTCTTGGAGAAGCTAATATAAGGGAGCAAATCCCTCCATACACGTGTATGGAGGGGGTGTATTGTGGATGCCAGTTGTGACAGCTGGCATAAAATATCTGCCAAAAATAGATGGAAAGGGGTTGGCTGGAAAATATGGCCGATTGACCAACAAAAATGGCCGGCCGACCAAAACCTTCGGCCGGTAACAAGAAAACAGAGCCGGTGGCCTCAATCTATGGCCAGTGAGTTGTGGGGATGGCCAACAAGCCATTCACTACCTTTAGAAGCAAAAACACAAGTGTTTGGTCCATGACCAAGCACAAAACAGATGAGTTGAGAGATCTCGAAGCAAGGCGCGTAGCCGAAACCTCCGAGAACTCAAAACGAACATGAGCATGGATGATCATTGAGTGTTCAAACGATGACGTCCAAGTCTTGAGGACGGTCAAAAATGGGGTGTCTACACTGGTTTTATTCAAATCTCTGAAGTCCATACATACCTGAATTCTGCCGTCTTTCTTCGGCACAGGAACTATATGGGTCAACCAAGGTGAGTATTCGGATACCAGCAGGAACCCTGTGTCAATTTGCTTGGTGACCTCTTTTTTGATCTTGAGTGCCCAATCCAAGTGGATCTTTCTGAGCTTTTGCTTAACAGGTCAGGCCTCTGGGTGAAGAGGGATCTGGTGCTGTACAATCTCAGGATCGATTCCAGGCATGTCTTCGTAGGACCACACAAAAACATCTTTGAAATCTTTTAACAAAGCGACTAAGCGCTCGCGCTCATCCGAAGACAATGTGGACCCAATCTGGACCAGCCGCGGGTCCTTCTCAATACCAACATTAATTTGGGTGATTTCATCAACCAAGGGTTTTGCAAACCTCTCCTGCTCTTGATCAAGAAAAATATTGCAAAACTAGAGGAATTTCTTCCTTGTCATTTTCATCAAAATTTTGGAAATCCTGATTAATGCAATAAATTAAGGGCACAAAAAAGTATTCGAAGGCCACAGCCGCACAATTCTCATTAAGTACTTCCAAGTCGCCTGGTTCCTCTGTTACAACAGACTCAAAGGAAAAAGAAAACGACGACCTAGACAGGACTGTGGCATCTGGGTTGTCACCCCCAAGAATACCAGACTCAGACTAAGATGAGCTAGAACTTGATTCCCACTATACGGACTCAGTGGAATCAGATTTCGACTCACTACCTGACCCGGTGCTGCTCGATAAGAATCCTTCCTCGTATTGCCACACGAGGGAGGGTGCGATCGATGCATCCAGAATGTTTAAAGATGGGCTCGCAGCCGTTTCATTCCCGGTCATGGACATCGAGAAGTTATCCCCCAAGCACTCATGTACGATCGGAGGATTTAAAAGTGGACAAGACAGTGCTACCCCCATTTCAATCTCTGTTCTCTCGGAATCCTCCTTCCTACACTGCTTAACCTCAGCTGACGGGTCTATTTGCTCCTCAGCAACATCATCCCCAGATAACTACAAGTCAAAGAATATCTCAAACCCCGGCAAATGCCTCATCTCGTCGTTCATCCATGGCTCTGGGAAACTGGAGAGCGGAAAGTCCTCCCTCTCTCGGTCAAAACGTCCGTTCAGGGTACCCTGGATAGGACAGTGTACCAACTCATAAGGCTTCCCGGCTCGCTTTGCTTTGGCCCTTCCGGCTATCTCCTTGTATTTCCTCACTCAGTCCTCTTTGGTAGGCAAATAACCTAAACCAAAGGTATGCGGGTTATGTGGGACTTCGGCCGATACTACAATGCCTTTCTGGCCACTGCACCCTAATCCCATCTCGGGGATGTGTTGGAGCTTGTTCATGAGGTACATAGACTGTGTACTGACATATGCCCCCTCATCAATAGCCAGTATGTTCTGTACAACCAGAGCCTCAGCTAGGGTAAATCCTGATAGGAACACATCCTCCGCGCCATGCTTGATTTCCAAGACTGGTGTAGACACCTTTGGCGGTGGATGGATTGAAGAATTCCCAAAAACTATAGCCATCCCCTTCCCGTGGGGGTATTTCAGCATCTGATGCAGGGTGGAAAAGACTGCTTTCACCTGGTGCAGCCACGGCCGCCCTAAGAGTAAGTTGAAGGTCGCGAGAACGTCCAAGACATGAAAATCAATATCGTGTTCGCCTGGACCAACCTGAGTACGAACCTGCACAGTCCCCATCACTTCTCTGCTAGTATTGTCATATGCCCGAGTCACCTAGGTAGTGGGTATAAAGTCTGCGGGCTTCAACCCGATTGCATATGCTGTCCTCGACGGATATACATTGATAACAGATCCTGTGTCAACAAGAACTACTGGTATCCATTTGTCTCTACACTCCACAGATATGTAGAGTGGTTTGTTATGGATTGAGCCCTTAGGCGGCAATTCCTTATCAGTAAAGGTCAACGTCGGGGAAGCTCCTCCCGAAAAAACCAATCCTACCAGCTGCTCAGGCGTGGTATCGATTGAAAGTTTAGCCCTATCCATTGTGGAAAGGACAGCCTGTCTGTGTACTCTTGAAGCCATAAGCAGTCCCCAGATGGAGATGTCTGCTTGTATGTTTCTTAAGATGTTTCAACACAGCTTCATCTTCGAGTAACTTTTCTTTCTGCTTCTCCGCCTCTGTGTCCTTCCTGGACGCCTCTGGTTGATCTAGGTGTGAGGGCTTGAAGTACCGCCCACTCCTGGTCATGTGATCCACCTCTCCAAGATACCAGGTATCATCCGGTTGGTTGTTCCCCCAATCTTCGACTGTGTGGGCCAGACATAGGTCGTCATCTTCTCACCACATGCCATCGGCCATCGACAAGCAGCTATCCGGTCCTGTCACAACTGTTTCTGTGCGCACAACACATTCCATTCACGTGCCCATAACACATTCAATCCCCACAGGGGCTTTGGCCTTCCTGGACCTCTTCAGATCTTCGATCTTCTCTTGCTTAAATTATTTCAGTGCAGCATGCTGCTCAGCATCTCCTGTGCTCAAACTGTTCTGATCCTGAGCAAAATTCTTAACACCAGTGCTCTCCGGCGGTCCATTCTGATCCCCGGCCATTCCGGCCATTGTTGATGTCCCCGTTTCTAACGGTTCTTGCTCTGACTGATGTACCTCAAAAACATCCGGCTCGTCGCTGAGCCATCTGGTACCTTCCGTTGACCTTTCCAAATCGAACCAGTTGACAGTCACGTCCCTTGAATCCTGTTCTTCAAAGAATTGCAGATTCATAATGTCCTCTTCTAGTTCCGCTAGGTCATCTAGCCCTTGAATAGGTTCATCCTCTTGAGCTACACAAATCTCTGCCCCCACTGGCAATTCTACCCCTTGCTTAGGCTGATTCGTTGGTGTGATATAACCGCTCGGGTTGTACTCAAAACTCACAGATCCCTCAGGCTCTGAGTCCTCATTCTTCTCTATTCCCAAAGTGATCCATGCTCTATCTTCGGTAGTCACCACCATCGGTTCTGGTTGGGTTTGGGAGATGTCCATCATGCACAAGTCAATGCTGTCAGGAACGAATACCTCCGACTTGGGTAGGTGGGAAGGGGTAATATATATACTCAGGTCATGTGGAACGACTGAAGTTTGGATGACGTTGATACGTTTTGGAGGTGAAGCTTGGTTATGTGGTGGGAAAGGGTTGGTTGTGATGTTCGGCTTCTCCGGGGACATAATCACCCTGTTGTCTATGAGATCCTGAATCTCATGACGTAATCGAAAGCACTGGTTGGTTTCGTGACCATGCTGTTGGTGATAGGCGCAGTACTTCGACGGGTTATAGGTAAGGGGAAGTTTTTTTGGTAAGGGTCGCGGCTCTAGGGGCTTCAAGTGCCTTTTCTTGATCAAAACCCCCAAAGCCTTGGACAAGGGCATGTATAGTGGGGTGAAGGTTCTTTGGCCTTTGGGCGCATATTTGGTTGTTTGCGAACTACTTCCAGACATACCAGTAAAAAGTGTAGCTGCACCGGTTTTGAGAGGGGTGGTGGTGACTATTCCTATATCTGAAGATCTGGTAGCTACTGCACTGCTTGTGCCTGCATTTGTACTGCAGTTGAACATCCTTCTGGGCTACTCTTTTTCAGGGTCAATCAGACCTTGTTTCATTGCGTCTTCGATCTGCACCCCAATCTCATGTAGATCTGCAAAGGTGGGAAGGGGGAGAACTTTCATCTTCTGTATGAACTTGGGCTGGAGGTTCACACAACCATCCCAATCTGTTCTTTGTCAATAGGCCTGATGGCCATCATCGAGGCTTTAACCCTCCAATAGGTCACAAAATCGGAGAAGATCTCCTTCGATTCTTGCCTGGTGGTCTCGAGATCACGAGTTGTGATCTCGATCTGAGTGTTGTAGGAGTATTGAACTATGAAGACCTCAGCCATCTCCTCCCAACTTCTCTTAACAGAGTCCTCTAGTTTTGTGTATCAAATGGCTGCTATACCCGACAGGGTCCAGCCAAACAGGGAAAGCTTCTATAGTCTGGTGAGGCCCATTGGCCTTAAGATGTCTAAAAACAGCCATAGGTGCACCATAGGATCCCCAGATCCTCAAAACGGTCGATGTGCGGCATCTTAAACCGATCTGGCAGCGTCACGGCCGAGTCGGTATATCCATCCTCTATATCCAGAATGGATTTCACACCTTGAGACTTGTTGAAAAGCTTTTCTAGCTTGCTTACTTTTAACGCCGTTGGATCCACCTCGAACTCGAACGGTGAATCCACTAGGTTGGTGGGTGCTTTAGATAGCTGGGGTAGGATTGGGGGCGGAGCTGGCCCCGTTGGAACGTTCATATTTTCCTGGACGTTTGGTGTCTCCCCGAGTATTGGAACTCTTGGTGGGGGAGGAGGTGTGTGTGAAACAGATGCTCCGATTTGCTGCTGTAGTCTGGTAAGTAACTCTACTTGTTGGGTTACTACTTCTGCTTGACGTGCATCCACTTCTACTTGACGGGCAGCATCTTGCTGCATAACTTGCATACTCTCCTGGAGGTGACGCATCATCTCTTCCAAACCTGCCATACTGTCATGATCTAACTGAACAACCGGTATATCTGACTCTGCAGTAGAAACTGAGACCTCAGCCTGACTGTTCAAGGACTGCTGATCTGACAACCTCTGCACTGATACACTACGCCTTCTTGACCTCCGCCTAGCAACCGGGGGTAAAGAAAGAAGCACTGCTTATCCATCTATCAGATCTCTGGATCGATTAAGTCTTCGACCACTAACCCTAAGTGCTCGGGGAAAATCTACTTGGTCGGATGCAATTGTGTTAAACTACCATACAAAAAGATAAATAAAGCATAATAAATAAACAAATAACTCAAACGTGCAGTGTGCTATGTTATGAACTAGATAAATTAAAGTCAACACACAGTTGCCCAGACAACACACAGTCGGTATTTGTAAACACACTGTTCTCAAATGTTGTTTACTGTGCCCAAATGGCTGCCCCAAATCAGATATCCTCGGATAAAATTGATTCCCAAACACAGATGCCCTCAGGCCTGATGCCCAGACTTGTAAACTGATACGTGCATTCCCTGTAGAGGCACACTCTAAAAGTACATAACAAGTAAATGAGAGCCAAAACACCCCTATGTTAGGGTAGGGTTTCCCTGTCCTATTTTGTCAGGAGCTAGGGTTTCACTATGCACACAACGGTTTCAAACAGCCTATAATCGGGTAAGCAACCTGTTTTAGTTTGGAATAGTCACTATGGATTCCAGTATGCACTAGGTCGAATGGTCAAAAAGGGTGCCCCGGTAACAACCAAGGTTTGTGTTCCCATCGTGGTAGAGCCCGTAACCGGTCAACCTTATGGCATACAGCCTCAGGCTAACCGTTCAGGAATAGCATACAGCAAACATGGTGTCCTAGGTGCACCAATGCAAATGCAATGCAAAGAGACACATAAGTGTAAACAAAACAAGATATCATGAGTTTGAGTCAAGTTCTCTAATTCCCCAGCGGGGTCGCCAAAAAATATAGACGCGCTCCCAGGAACTCCCCGACATCCGCGTGCGATGGTGCAAATCTTATTTTGTTCTGAGCTACTACAGTTCGGACTCAATGTCACGGTTCTGAATCTAATCTCGCAAAGTGCAATGCAAGACCGATAAATCACCAAAGAGTCCAAATCTAGCAAATCGTTTTTTGGAAAACTGATTTTAATAAAGAAGTGCTAAACATGAACTGTTTTGCCAGATACAGAGTCGCCACCTAAACATTTTATGTTTGGGAAATTTAGGAAACCCTAACTCGTGCCTAAGGCCACGTGTCCGTCATCACCAAAGTTGCCTCGACTCGGGAACTTGGGTATGAGAGGGGAAGGTCATGTAATGAGCACCCTCGCTCGCCTGATCAAAGATCGGCCTGTACTAAACATGATATTTTATTTTTGAAAACATATGTGTTCTTATTCCGGTTATTAACCTATAATTCACTATGTGATGCACAGAACATACAAGTATAGACTAGATCGCCTAAGTTGGAACGAAACATTGCATATCTGTTTATTTGGAAATAGTTTGAAGTTTGCTACTCGCAAGTAGGCTAAATCAGGGATTTCAATGAATTGTTCCAATTCAAGTAATCCAACCTTCACCCACAGGCATTCAGGCAGTTATATCAAGAAAGCAGTTAGCCTCATGGCAAGCATGCTTTCATGGTAGTCAATAACACACATGCAGTATACTAAAGTGTAAACACTCACAATGTACTCCAAGCCAAAACAAGGAACTAGTTAGAAATCATGCATGATCCTAGTTTATGCTGAGATGGCTAATGCAACACATGCGAAAATGCAATTAAAATAGGCTCGGCTATTCTAAGAATGTCATATGAAATGCAACTTGATAACATGTATTCAAATAGGAATTGAAGTACAATGCAGTTAGTATGATGCGCTGAGCCCGGTGCATGCAAGACAGATGAATGAATGCACACATACAAGCATATGGTATGCTAAATAAAATATGCCCTAAAACTAACCATCGTAAGCAGTTAAGTAAAAGGGAGAAAGAAATGGGGATTGGAAGACATACATCACACTACGCTTATTACAACAATTGGCCCTCTCGAGGGAGAGACCGAATAAAGAGCTAACTAGCTAATCTAAGCTAATTAAACTAATTATTACACAACATAATTAATTAACTATTCCTAGTTAACTAATTATTACAAAACAAATTGAAATAACTAAAGTCATTAACTATTAAAGTACAAACCAAAGCATAAACTAACTATCTAAGCATGGCAACTAAGGAAAGCAATAAAAGCAGGAGGTTCTCAGAGGGAGAAGACTGGATGCATGCTCAGTCACCTCGTTCGGAAATCTGTCACGATGCCCCAATTTGCCTCTGTTTGCAATTGTTTCCAGAACACTGCACAAAGCTCCAGAAAGCTGAAACTCCATCATAGAAACCTGTGGGAGGGCTGCCGACCAGTTGTTAAGGAAGGAGACCACCTGCCGACCACTTTTTGTGCTGAAAAACCAAAAAAAGTGGTCAGCCAGCTAGTAATACTAGTCGGCCGACCAGTTGTTGCTGCTGAATTCCAGTTTGCTGCAACAGAGAGCAAGAAAGGGCATGGCAATGTATTTGCAAAATATGTGTGCACAACCACCCTCCCTATCATGTCATGAGCTCAAGGGAGTGTAGTTCTCGACCCTCGGGCCACCAATCACGCATCTCGATGCATGATGGCCGAGAGGCGAAGTTGCATAATTCAATATGAAATGAATACACACATAAACACATAAGTGCCTAGAACTCTATCATGTATGGTCAAGAGCGTCGACGACCAGGAATTAAGGCACGTTTCATCACTTCAAGTATGAAACGTCCCTCTTTTCCCATGTTTGGACTAACACCTATTCCAAACACAATGCAACACATAACATGGCATACACAATGCAACTCAAGCATGCAAACATGCGATGCAACATGAACAACCTAACAAGGCTAATGGCATGCACAATGCACAATGCACAATGCTAAGAACAACATGGCATATTCAATGCAATGTGAGATGATCAACTTAACCAAACTAATGACATGCAAACTATGCTAATGCATGCATACTCAATGCAAGACAACATAAGCAATCAACAATATGATACAATGCAATTAGCATACACAATGCAAATGTTAACTAGCATACACAATGCAATGAACATGGCATACACAAATGCAATGTTACCTAAGCATGCAAACAATATGGCATACTCAATGCGATGAACTACATGGGATACACAATGCTCAATGGACTTAAACCAAAATGGGCAGACCTCGATCATGTCCAAATTAGCCATTGGTAATGAAATTAAGGCACAAAAGGCAAGGTATGCATGCACAATGCATTGGCCATTCAACTAGGCCCAAGAGCACTACCCTCAAGAAGGCTCAAAGAGTGACAAATGTGCAAGTGTGACAACACTAAGTGCACTGAAATTAGACAATGAATGATGCCAAATCAGTTAAACAATGCAAGTAAAGCATGCTAGGGTACTAAAGCATGAAAGCTAATAAAGAGGACTACAAAGGAGGCATGCAATACATGGCAAATAAGCATGAGCTAAGCATGGACAGAGCTCAAGTAGGTCAAAACAAAGACCTAAACATGCTAAGATGAGGACTTAAAGACCTAGGCATGCAAGCATACAAGCTAAGCCATAAACTAGGCAACAAAGCACAACACTCAAAGACACTTAAAAAGTGAATGAAGTGGGAATATGGCAATGCTAAAAACTCTGAAATGTCATGTTAGATGATGCCAAATCATGTACACAACACAAATGAAGCATGCAATGGTGCTCAAAGCTTGAAGCAAGCAAGAGCACTTGTACTACAAGTATGCAAAACATTAAGCATGTGATCAAGGCAACCCAAAACAGTCCTAGAACATGTTAAAATAAGTCCAAAACATGCATGGAAGGAAGCTAAAATAAGCTAGCATGAAGGGCATAAGGCATGATGCATACAAGGCAAATAAGGTGGATTACACTACACCTATTAAGACCAAGCATGGGATGACTTAATCAACAAAAATTAGAGTTATATCATGACATAATAATCCCAAAAACACATTGAAATGATAGCTCGCAAGTTATGGCATGAAGGCATACACAATGACTCATGTTAAGACATAAAGGGGGAGACCCTCCAACGCATTGAATGAGTGATAAATGCGAGTGCATAACCATGAAACATGGACTGAAATCACATAATAAATGATTCCAAATCATTCAAATAGTCCAAGTAAAGCATGCTAATGGACTTGATGCACAAAGCTAACAAGCTAGAATGCACTATAGCTATACAAAGCAAGTCATGCATGGTCAAAACAACACAAATCAAAGCTAAAGCATGTTAAAACATGGGCAAAAGCTTCATGAAATTAAGCCATAAGCATGCTAGAATGACATGTTAAAGCATGAGACACACTAGGCTATTTCATGGAAATGCACTACAAGTGCATGGAGCATGCAAAGGGTGACCAAACCAAACCCTAACAAAGGTATGACAGGGCAAAACATCACCAAAAACATGCTGAAATGGACTCAACATAAGCTAGAATGATATGCTACTTCATGAAACATACAAAACTAGTTTAAGAAATTTACACAACAAGTTTATTATGCATGCATGGAGTGACAAAACCAAGAAAAAATAGTGGCATGCCACAGCAAAATAACCACAAATACATGCTAAGAACAAGCCAACACAAGCTTAAAACACATGCTCAAACATAAGGCATATATGGCCAGTATTCAAGACACAAGGAGAGGGATGACCCTCTCCTTTTTGGGACCTCAAAACACCCTTTTCACCACTGAAATTCCACTGAGTTTCAGTGGTGAGAAGGCCAAAACAAAGTGGTCCCAAAGGCTCACAAAGAAGGCACAAAAGCAAGGTCAAACAAGGCGTAAGAGGGGGTAAACCACCCCAAATACAAAAGTGACCTTAAACAAACTTTTAAAGCACACAAAAATAGAACTTTTTTTAGTAGGAAACTAAGCTCAAAACAGCATGCAAAAGGATCCAAAAGCTTAAGCAAGAATGGGGGATTTAAGGGTTAAAGACTCACCCTTGAAGACCTTCTTTTCTACTGCAACTCCAGCAACCTTTTTAAGCTCAATCCAGCCCAAGAACACCAAAAATAACTTCAAGAAGCCTCAGCAACACAAGTAAGGTGTTTGAGTGTGTGTTTGTGTGTTAAAGCAAGACAAAATGACACTTTTATGCACAAAATAAGATCAAACAAGGAGGTACAGATACAAAGCTATATGTATCACTCCCACCTCTAATTTCTGAACCTAGAGGAGGGAGGAGATGGTTCTCTCTTATAGAGAACCAAAAGCAAAGCTTCTTGGAGAAGCTAAGGTTCAAGGCAATCCCTCAATACACGTATATGAATGATAGCTTCAGTGCCCTCCAGCTGGCAGCTGGAGGAAAATATCTCCAAAAAGGTGGCAAAAAGCAGCCGACCACTTGAAGTGGTCGGCCAGCTACTTCAAGTGGTTGGCCGACTACCACAAGTGGTCTTCCAAGACAACAAGTGGTCGGCCATGGTGGAAGATGATCAGCACATTGAAAACAAGCCAGTGGTGGGGTGGCCAACCAGAAAAGGTGGCCCAAAGACCGAGGAGACCAGTTGTCAGATCAAAAAACTGGCTGGCGGAAAGAAAAGTGGTCTCCAAAAACTGGTCTCCCACCCTTGTACCACCTTCCAAACAAGGAAAACAAGGTTTGTACCAAAAACAAACCAAAACGGATGCAAGACGAAAGTTCGGGAGGCAAAGCGCGTAGCCGGGAGCCTCGAAAACTAGCTGACAAGCACCAAAAGTGGTTTACGACCACAAAAGTGGTCTCCCAAACCACAGTGACCCTCTAGGCCAAGGAAACAAGGTGTGGTTCAAAAACCACGCCAAACGGAGAACGTTAAGCGGTCCCGAGACAAGGCGCACGACCGAAGGCTCCGAAAATCGAAAACTAGTCTCCAAACGGAAAAAGCAGTCTACGACCGCAAAAAGTGATTTACGACCGCAAAGAGATAGTCTACAAAACCTATCCCTCCGTCAGGCAAGGAGAAACAAGGCCGGGTCCGCAAACCGAGCCGAAGCACAAAGAGTTAAGAGACCTGGGGCCAAGGCACTCGGCCAAAACTCCAAAACCTCGAAACGAGCACAATATGCATTATCACCGAGCGCTCAATCGATGACGTCTGAGTCTTAAGGTCGGTCAAAAATGGGGTGTCTACACCTTGATCAAAAAATTTCAATTTGCTAACATGATATGAAATTTAATATGCAACTCTTATGTACTACTTTAGATTGGATTGCATATTGTATAAATAATATTTATTTAACGAGTCCTAACTCTTTAATGATAAATCGAATGTTTTAATATTTTGATAATTGAATATTATGAATGATTTAATTATTTTTTATTATGAGGAAAGGTTTAGTGGATAATCACCATTATATTGTTTGACTTAGTAATGCCTAAAGATATTTGTATTACATAATGAATCATTATTATTCATGTTTTGTTGAATTTTATATTATCAAATTTTACTATAAGACACATTAAAATGTTATTGTGATCTTTATAGTACTAAGCATATTGCTATTTATGGATCCAAATGAAACCTCTTAAAAAAAAATTATTTCAGTATGATGTTATTACCACCATTATGTATAAGCTTGATTTTTATAGGTGGTTTGATGAGGTACAAAAGTATATCTTCTTATGTGACATAGAATATGAATTATGTTAATATTTATTGCCTTGAAATTATTATTATGATTTAGTAATATGCATTATGATTATGATGATGAATAATTGTGAATAAATTATTATATATTCAATAATGTCCATGCAAAGTTTTTATTGTGATTTCAAATTAAAATTATGATATGATTAGTAGTTGCCAAAGTGACCCAATCGGAATGACACAGAGATATCAAATCAAATAATTGAAATTTAATACCCTTTCCAAGTATTAAAAAAAATAATAACTTTGCAAATCATAATTCTTTAATTACAAAGATATTAGGTTGGCCCAAAGGTGCATCACTTCTAAGTAATTGTTGAATTGAAATAGGATAGTTGATGGGTATTCATAATTGATATTGGAATGAATACCCAAAGGTAACAGACCTACTTAAGTATGAATATTTTATCAACTAGTCCTATTGGTGAAAGGGAATCACCATAATTGTTAAATAGTATGCCATTAGATTATCCCAAAGGTAGATCACAATGATACTATTTGTGATTGTTTAAACATGCGTTTATCTTCACTAATTGTTAATTATTGATTACTCTTAGCATTAATGTAATGAGCATGAATCATTAATTAAAGTTTTATTTCGCCATATTTGCATACTTTGTTTGTTTTGATTCTAAATGAAAAAGATTTCTCAAAATGAATAGAGCAAGTTCAATTTTATCTCGATGTTCTAAATTTTGACTTAATGTTACTATTTCAGAAATTTACTACTATTATTCAAGCAGTATAAAAGAAAGAAAAGACTTTTCCTAAAGTATAAAAGGATTGAACAAATAAAATTTATGTTTTTATGCGAATGAGTATAGCAAACATTAAATTTTAACTTCCTTAAATTGATAATGTAAATAAAGTGAAAGAACATTTCTGAACTGTTAACAAATTTTTTGCTGGGACAGTTATAGTTAATCTTACCAACATAAAGTTTGATGGTATGTATGAGATGTATGAGCATGTCATTGAATTGTCTAACTTGACTGCTCAATTAAAAAATTTAAGAATATTTATGAATAAGTTTGTTTTTCGTGTAATTTATTTTGAATTATTTATCTCTTCAATGTGTGTCATTTATATTAACTATAATTCTTTGAATAGTAAGTAGAAAGTTAATAAATTGACTAGTATGCTTATTTAAGAAGAGATAAAACATAAGTAATTGAGATATCATTTATTGATCTACTAATTCAAGGAGCTGGAAAAAAAAGGGGGGGGGGGAATGCTTATAAAAGGACATAAAAAAAATGGCCACATAAAGAAAATGAGTCTGCTCAAGATTTTCAGTCTCATAAGAAAGAAAATGGCTACTCATGTTTTTAATATGGTGCAAGATTATTTTCAAACCAATTATGTTAAAACTCCAATTGAAATTATTGGGTCTTATCGGTTATTTTATTTTTTGGCATTGATCATTACTTAGACTTTGTTCAAAAAATAAATAAATTTATGTTCATTCTAATTTTGAAAATTATTTATTGATTTGTCCAAACTTAATTAACCTTGATGGTTATTTTCAAAAATTTAGAATAAAGGTTTAATTTATTGTTTATACCTTTTCTGTTAATTTTGGTATTATTTATGATGATTTGTATAAATTAAAGTTTAATAATTTCTCAAAAATTTAGTTTATCTTACATCATTATGTTGGTCCTAAATATAGCTTGATAAATAAAAACTCCTCAAACTTGTAGCATAACAAATTTTATTGCTTCTAGTGGGAGTGTGGGTTGCATTAAGGAAAAGCAATTCAATCACATTATGTAAAGTGTCACAAGATATACAGGGCTTCTTCATATTATCCAAATAGACATAAATGTACCTTTTTGACACTTATGTTTGATAAATAAAATTATTTTATCATTTTTATAGATGAATTTTCACTTCATAATTTTGTTTATTCATTACATAAAAGATCTCTAGTAAATTGATATCATTGAGGTATACATTATCAAGGAAGAAATGCAATTAAACAAAAATGTCAAAAACATAAAGATAGTGTAAAGCACAAGTCTATTTGCTAAACTCTATGAAAGACATAATAGTTATGAATTCCTCAGCAAAATGATGTATCTGAGAAATATTATTCTGCTCTAATGAATATGACTAAAAGCATGTTAAATAATTTCTAAATATCCATAACATTGTGGATGTATGTCGTTGATCTATTGTTTTCATATAAAATCGAGTTCCTAGTAAGGTAGTTCTCAACATTCATTCCGAACTGTGAACAGGAATGAAATTGAACTTAAGACACCTGCATGTTTGAGGTTGTCTACGAAAATTAGAATTATTGATTCACATGAAAATAAATTAGATTTCAGAATAATCAATGGTTATTTTGTTGATTATCTTGAAAATTCAAAGGGTATTAGTTTTACTATCTTGGCCATTGTATAAAAATTACAGAAAACGGATAATATCAAATTTAATAAGAATGGCGAAATCAGTGGGAGTGATAAATCATGAAATGTGATTATTCAATAAGTTTGGATTCAAGTATCATTATCCATAGTTTGAAAGAAATTGTTGTTCCTATAGTTGTTAAACAATTTAGTGTCTTAGAACAACAAATGAATAATCAATTACTCTATAATGTAATTATCACCAATGAAAAGTTGTAGAAGAACCACAAGAAATAATATTAAGAAGATCTCATAAGGTAAAGAGATTTGTCATTTCGAATGATTATGTGGTATATCTATAACAATCTTATTATAATATTGGGATAAGTAAAGACTCGGTGTTATTGTCACAAGCCATAGAAAGTATTAATTCTACTAAATGAATTGATGTCATGAATGATAAGTTGAAATCAATGGACCATAATGAAATTTGGGATTTCATTGAATTTCCTAAGGATAAAAAAATATTTATTATTTTAAGAGCAATACAAAATAATATACTGTTAGATATGTGGCCAAAGATTTTATTCAGAAAGTAGACATTGATTACAATGAAATATTCTTTTTTCCCTTGTATCTTAAAGGACTAATTTAGAATCATTATGGCATTAGTAACTCATTATGATATTGAGTTGTATTAAATGTATGTGAAAATTAATTTTTTAAAAGAGAGTTTAGATGAAAATTTTTGTATAGATCAACTCAAAGGTTTCTCTATTGAGAAAAATGAATGTGACTTGCAAACTTAAAAAAATTAATTTGTGGACTTAAACAAGCTTTCTAAAAATTATATCTTAGGTTTTATAATACTATTTTTCCTTTGGATTTAAAGAAAACATTTTTGGTTAGTGTACATATCCAAAGATCAGTGGGAGCAAGTTTATATTTATGATTTTGTATGTTGATGATAATTTGCTTGTCAATAATGTACGTGATTTATTACATGAGTTAAGAAATTTCTTTTTAAGAACTTTGAAATGAAATATATTAGTAAGACAACCTATGTGATAAAAATTGAAATATTTCTAAATAAATCACATGAATTGTTGAGATTGTCTTAGAAGGTATATATTAAAAGTTCTATAGAGATTTAGAATGAGAGAATATTCACATACAGTAATCCATATTCCGAAAGGAAATAAATCTAGTCTTATGCAAATTTTTATATTAGAATAGAAACGTTTTTATTGTACATTTATTGGATGAAATTTAATGCTCAAATAAACAAGTGATAAGATAATCATAAGGAATAAAAGATTACTTACTCACATTTATGAAGTCTGATAATCATGAATTGATTGGCTACTTAGATTCAGACTTTAGATGATATATTGATAGTAGAAAATTTACTTTTGGTTCTTTGTTTCATTTATGTGGAAGAGCAATATTAAGAAAAGTGTAAAACGAACTATCATAAGTATTCTTCATGAAAGTTGAATTTGTGGTGTGCTTTGAGACCACAATTCATGAATTGTTATTGCGAAACTTTATCTTAGGACTTGGGATTATCGACTTTTGTCCCCAAGTCGTTGAGAATTTATTGTGATAATTTCGCAATTGTTTTATTTTGTCACACCCCACTTTTTAGTACTCGGAATTTATTACCAAAGCCATTATCATAAGTTTCATTTTAGTGATAGCATACAGAAGCTCATTATATTTATAAAGAATGCATAAGGGAGAGTTCTCTCAAGCGAATATAAAAGGAATGCACCATGAACAAAACTAAATAAATTGCCCGCAGGCTTACATCTTTAAAGTACAAGAAAGGGTTTAACCCTTTTTACATCAAAGGCATTCCGCCCACAATAAAAGGCCCCATGGCCAATAGCTAAGGAAAATCCATGACCTTGTAGCACACCTCGATGTTCACCTGAAAATGGATTAGTAACGTGGGATGAACATAAAGTCTAGTAGGGATCTCAGCATGATCCTCAACAATAATAACTTACAGTTAGCTATGATCATGAATGCTAGTCTCATACCATATAAATTATGTGACATTTTATAACCAAAGTATACTTACATAATACTTTTCTCAAAAACATTCAGTTTAGTCAACAACACCAAGGTTCACTTTTACTACCTGTAGACACCCCATTTTTGACCGCCTTTAAGACTTGGGCGCTACTGATGGTTTACTTGGTGATGAAAGATGTGTAATGCAAAGGTTCGATTTCTTCGGCAAGAGGAGCATCAAATCCCAAACCTCACACCCCTTTTTGCACCAAAGAATTTTGGCCAAAAATATTTTAGACCTTAAAACCATCTCTTTCAAAACATTTTTGAAAAAATGATTCTACGATGTTCTGAGGCTCGCATTTTGTTAAATGTCGCGCTTTTCGGTAAACCGAGCAAAGACAAAAGTGGAAATGAATGAAAGAGAGGTGAGATCTTTGAAAAATCTTTCAAAACACCTTATTTAGGGGTTTGGAGTTGAAGAAGATGGGAGAGGAGAGAAGAAAACTAGTTGAGGAGCAGTTTGGCATGAATCTGGGTAGGATCGAAACTAAGCAGTCTTCACTCAAACAGCCATAACTTTTTACACAGTTGGGATTTTGATGTGTGGCTTCCACCATTGGAAAGACGACTTCAAGGGCTTCAATTTAGGATTAAGAATGACCTGAAAAGGAGTCCAAATAAAAGAGTTATTCCCATTTGAAATTGGGCCCAAAAAACAGATTTTTCTAGCCAACCAGAGGTGGTGAATGCTGGCCCTAAGTGAGATTTTTTGGCCATGTGCCGGCCATGAATGGCCTATGCCGGCCCCTTACCATCCAAGAGTGTCCCATGCCAGCCAACAATGATGTAGTGCCGGCCATTGATGCAAAAAGGCAGGTTTTGGCAAATATTTATCTTCCAGCTGTTACAGCTGTCCCTTTTGGGATATTTTCGACCTGAGCTTGTATTCTTCCATATATAGAGAGGCTTCTCTATTTTTTTGAAGGTGAGAACAATTTAGGAAGAAGCTTGGGAGCCTCTCTCTCTAAAACTTCTCTCTACAATCCTCTATCTCTAAAGCTTTTGTGTTTAAAGGCTTGCATACATCCATCTTCAACCTATCAACCATTAACAAGAGTGGTTCATCTTTGGGTTGAGATTTCTTGAAGCTCTCTTGAAGCCTCCGTGGAGCTCTTGAAGGTCATTTGGCTTGGTTTTGTTGCTTAAGTGTTGCCTTCCCTTCAAGAGGTATAAGACTCACCCTTTAAGCTTGTTTTGCACACTTGTTTTGCCACCCTTGCAAACTATTTTTTGAGCTGGTTTTCAACTGTAAAAACCTCTGTGTTTTAAGGTTTAAAATTGTTGGTTTGAGCCTTGTGTGGTTAGGGGGTGGATCCCCCTTTTGCTCTTAGGCTTGTAAAGCCTTTTGAGCCACCTTCCTAAGCTTTTGAAACACCCTTTGTCTGGCCTTTCTACCACTGAAACTTAGAGGTTTTTTAGTGGTAGAAACTTGGTTTTGAGGACCAAAATAGGAGGGGGTAGTCCCCCTTCCTCATATCTTGTTTGTATATGTAGAAGGCCTAATAATTGAGCATGTTTTTCTACCATTTCATGGCTTGATCTCAGCATGTTTTGGCCATATTTTGACATATTATAACTCTATTTTTGGCTGATTGGGTCACTTGTTGTTTGCTTTTTACACTTGTAATGTAATTTTTCTCACTAGCCTAGCATGCCTAATGAGTTAGCCTATCATTCTAGTTTGTGTTAGCTCAACTCCAGCACACTTTTGCTAATGTTTTAGCATGCTTTAGCTCTGTTTTCAATGGTCTTAATCATACGTGCTTTGCTTTGTATAGCTATAGTATAAATAGCCTTTACTAGCTTTGTGTTTTAAGGCCCCTAGCATGCTTTGCTTGAGGTATTTGCATGCCATAGCATCATTTTACACATGATTTCAGAGCGTATATCATTGTCACACTCTCACATATTCCACTCTTTCATTGCTTTTGAGAGGTGTGCTTTGTGCTTTGCTTGTGAGTCAACATGTGTGCATGTTTTTCTTGCCTTCTATGCTTCCATTTCATCATGTTTGATCCACTAATTTGGCATGATTAAGCTTTATTTTGAGCTGGTTTGATCACATGAGTTTTGCTTTGTATGCTTGTAGTGCAATTGTGCTAAATTACCTAGCATGTGTTATTATTTTGGCCTCTTAATATAGCTATTCTTAGCTTATTTCAAGCATGTTTTAGAACTCCATTTAGGGTGTTTTAGGACTGTTTTGGACTGTTTGTCCCTTTTGAGCATTGTGTTGCATGCCTCTAGTGTTGTGTCCTTCACTAGCCTCAATGTTTTCGGCTCTTAATATGTTGTATATGAGTTGTTTGCATGTTATAGTCTTATTTCTCATGCCATATCAGCACTAAATTTCTGCAATCTTCTTCCATGCTTCACTCTTTCATTTTCTTTGAAAGTAGTCTTAAGCCCCTTGTTAGCTTGAGCATGGAATTGAGGCTCTCATGCATAATGGTTTTAGCCTTCTCTTGAGGGTTTCTACTAACCAAAAGCATGAGGCTTCTTTCATGCTCAAGGTGCTTGTGGCTGAGACTATCTTTCCCATTAGAGGACTTTCACATTAAACTAAATTGGTTAATGAATGGCTGGGTAACTTAAAATGTTTAAACAAGAACTGAATCAAGTAAAACATGTCAAGATAAGCATGTTGTTTGCATTGAATTGTGCTCAACCGGACGTTATGTTGAACATAAGGAAAATTGGTTCATTTCATACTTGAAGTGATGAAATGAGCCACTCTTCCTTTGTCTCCATTGCCTTTGATCATCAATGATAAGGCAGTGGACTTGAGTCTTGTTTGTTGTGCATTTATTGAAAGTGTACAAGTTGGATTCTTGGCCATCATGCATCAAAAATGCTTTATTGGTGGTTTTGGATCCAATAGCCCCCCTCCTTTGATGTTTTGTGATGATAAGGAGAAGGTGCAGTACAAACATGTCCTGGAAAAACCATCCCTATTTCTCTGTTTAAGCTCTATTGCAGTGTGGTGGTCCAGCACACCTGGGGCCGGCAGTGCCACACTGATGGCCGGCATTGCTTTATCCTTGGCCGACAGAACACATCCTCGACCGGCAGGTGGCCGGCAGCCACCATTCATGGCCGGCAAGCCACTGGTGAATACCCCAGCATTGGTTTGGTAAGGTTCAGCAGAGAGTTCTTGGAGTGACCCTGCAAACAGAGCCTCTCAAGAGTAAACCGAAAAGGCTTTTCGGGGCAAGAAACCAAATGCATGCATGCATCTTCTTCAAGAAAAGCTGAGGCAACATTGGTTACAGCTTTACATGTATAGTTAGGATTTGTGTTGTCATTTAATTAATTTGTTAATTAGTTAAAGTGTTGTAATAATTAGTAAGTAGGTTACTAGTTATTCGATTGGTTTGTAATAATTAGTTTAATTAGATTAGTTAGTTAGCTTAGCTTAGAAGAGCTTAGCTAATTATTCATTCGGACCCTCCGTTGAGAGGGCACAATGTTGTAATAAGGGTACGTGTGTATGTGCATGTCTTCCAACCCCACTTCTTTCTCCCTTTTATTTAACCGCTTTCGATGGTTAGTTTTAGGGCACGTTTTGATTAACATACCTTATGCTTTGCATGTTTGCATCATTCATTTGTATTGCATACACCAAGCTCGGCGCATCATTCAAACTACATCGTATTTCAATACCTATTTGAATACGTGTATCAATTGTTGCATTCACATGCCATCCTAGATAGCCGAGCCTATTTAGTTGCATTTTGCATGTGTTGCATTAGGCATCTTGTATAATTAGGATCATGCATATTTCTAACTAGTTTTCTATTTTGGCTCAGAGTACACTCTAAGTGTTTATGCTTTAGCATCCTTGCATGAGTGTGAGTGTTGCCATGATAGCATGCTTGCCATGAGGCAATTTGCTTAAGTGCTTAACTACATGAATGCCTGTGGGTGGAGGCTTGATAGCCTGAATTGGAATAACTCAATGATTGTGAGTTTTAAGCCCGCTTTGCGAAGTGGAAAAATCATGTTTTAAAGCCCACTTGAGGGTGGTAAATCCACACTTTAGCCTACTTGCGAGTAGCACTTTCAAACCATTTTCGAAAACAAACATGAGTTGTTTTGTTCCAATTCTCGTGATCGAGTCTATACTTGTATGCTGTGCGCATCACATAGTAAGTTAGCCAATAATCAGAATAAGAACACATGAGGTTTATAAAACAACATATCATGTTAGTAAAGGCCGATCCTTTGATCAGGCGAGCGGGGGTGCTCATTTCAAGACCTTCCCCTCTCGTACCCAAGTTCTCGAACCGAGGCAACTTTCGTGATGACGGACACGTAGCCTTTGGCACGAGTCAGGGTTTCCTAAATTACCAAAAATAAAACATTTAGGTGATGACTCTATAATCTGGCAAAGCAGGCCATGTTTGGCGCTTTTTCATTCAAAATTGATTTTCCAAAA
Organism: Camellia sinensis; assembly: GCF_055761805.1. Lineage (NCBI taxonomy): Eukaryota > Viridiplantae > Streptophyta > Magnoliopsida > Ericales > Theaceae > Camellia > Camellia sinensis. The sequence goes on from NC_138966.1 coordinate 120,428,183, forward strand.
CCAATTGCCAGATTTAGACTCTTTGGTGTTTATCAGTTTCACATTGCACTTTGTGAGATTAGATTCAGAACCGTGACAGGAGTTCGAACTGTAGTAAGACCAATTCGCGCCCCCTCCGAAAGGGGGGCAGGCGAAGAAAGTCGGGTCTACACCATTTCCCATTTGAACAATTATTCTTCGATAACCGTATTTTCCGTTTGTGACAAAATACCACATAATATCCGTTTTATTTCCTTTTTTTTTTAAAGCACGTTCACCAAATCCAATTTCTTCACATTATTCATACCCAATATACAACCAAGATCTGTCTCTACACATTGTAGACACCCCATTTTTGACCGTCCTTAAGACTTGGACGTCATCGTTTGACCACTCGATGATTACCCTTGTTTGTGTTCGTCTTAAGTTCTCGAAGGTTTCGGCTGCACGCCTTACCTCTGGATCTCTCGACTCAACTGTTTTGTGTTTGGTTTTGCACCAAACACTTGTGTTTTGCCTTTGAGAGGCAGGGAGTGGCTTGATGGCCATCCCCACACATCACCAGCCATGGCTTGGGGCCACCGACTGTGTTTTGTTGCCATCGGCCAAATGTTTGGCCGGTTGGCACTCTGTTTGGTCGGCCGGCCACTGATTTTGGTCAATCGGCCACTTTTTCTGACCGAGACCTTTTCTTGAGTGGGGTTTGAACCTTTTGAACCCTTGGTTTTAGCTTCTTGAGGAAGCTTGAACCTTTCGAACAGCCTTGGTTTTAGCTTCTTGAGGAAGCTTGAGCCTTTCGAACCCTTGGTTTTAACTTCTTGAGGAAGCTTGAACCTTTTGAACCCTTGCTTTTAGCTTCGCCAAGAAGCTTGAACCCTTTGCTCCAAGCTTCTCCAAGAAGCTTGAACCCTTCTAAGCTTCCAAGAGAAGCTTGCACCTTTTGCAGCTTTTCCTCTAGCTTCTCCAAGAAGCTTGAACCCTTGTCTAGCTTCTTCAAGAAGCTTGAACCTTTGTTTTAGCTTCTCCAAGAAGCTTGAACCCTTGTCTAGCTTCTCCAAGAAGCTTGCCCCCTTTGACCCTTTTGCCTTAGCTTCTCCAAGAAGCTTAGGCCTTTTGCCTTGCTCTATAAATAGAGAGCCTCTCCTTCCATTTCAGGGGTTCCAAGAAATTTGTCCTTGACAAAAACATATATCTCTCTTGATATCTCTACATCCAAGCCTCCAAAGTGCTTGGTTCTTAACCCCTTTGCACCCCAACTCCTAAGCACACACCTCCACCATTCATCTAAGGTTCTTGGAAGGTCTTGTGGGGGCTCAAGATCTGGTTTTGATTAAGAAAAATCTGCTGGAGTGCTGGTTTTGAAGAAGGTCTTCAAGGGTGAGTTTCTAAGCCTTAAATCCCCCATTTTTGCACACACTTTTAGTCTATCTTGCATGCTGTTTTGAGCTTAACTTATAACTGAAAAAAGTCTTTTTTTTTAGTGCTCTATATAGTTGTTTAAGAGTGTTTTAAGCTTTGGGGTTGTTTGACCCCTCTTATGCCTTGTTTGGCCCCATTTTGTGCTATTTTTGGTGAGCTTCGGGACCACCTTGTTTGGACCTCCTCACCATTGAAATCTTGAGGGAGGATTTCAGTGGTGAGGATGGTGTCTTAAGGTCCTAAGAAGGAGAGGGCCATCCCTTCTCCTTGTTGTCTTCAAAAAGTGTCATTTTAGCATCATGTGTAAGCACCATTTTTAAGTTCATGTTGGCCATGCCTTAAGTGTTATTTGTGCTTATTTTGCCATGGTATAGCACTATTTTCACTTGGTTTAGACACACCATGCTTGCTTTGCATACTTGTCCTGTAATGCCATGAAATTGCCTTAACATGTATCTAGCATTTAGACCACTATGCTTACTTGTTTTGGCTTAGCTTTGTGAAGCTTTTATGCATGTTTTAGTGTGTTTGAGAACTATTTTTGGTTGTGTGGGTCATCCATGATTTGCTTTGTATAGCTACCATGCAATCTCCCTTGTAGGCTTTGAGTGTTGGACCCTCTAGCATGCTCTATTTGCATTATTTTAGTGGTTTGGAACCACTTGCCATACCATTTCAGTCCTTATGGCATGCTTGTATGCTTGCATTTGATGCTCCTTTAATGCTTTAAGAGGTTGGTGTCTTATGCTCCATGTTTGATCCCTTTTGCATGCCTTGAGAATTAGGTCATTTAGATGCCATCTAAGTGGTTTTTGGGGCTTTCTTTTGCATGACTTAGGACTGTTTCGGCTTACTTTGGTCATTTTCTTCATGAGTCACATGACCATAGTTTAAGTCCTTGGGTTTGGTTGCATGCCTTACTTGCATTGGTAGGTGGATTTGGTATCATCTTAACATGATTTTCAGAGTTTGATGTGCATGCCATTTGTCCATGATTATCCTCTTTTAATTGTGCTTAAAAGATGCTCTTTAATGCTTAAGTGTTGGGCCATGTTTGCATGCATTGTTTGTGTGTGTATTTGCCTCCATTCCATAGCATTTTGGCTTCTTATTTAGACATGGCCGAGGCTTGTCCATATTGGTCTAAGTCCACCTTTCGTATGTTGTTCAAATGTGATCACATTGCTACATGCTTGCATGCTTCGGTTTCATAATGTTTTGCATGCTCATTACTTGCATTGTTGACACATGCTTAGCTATATTGCATTTTGTTGCATGCTTCCCCCATGTTCATGTTTGCATGCTTGCCCTCATGCTCATATTGCATGCTTAGTTCACATGCCTAGGTTGCATTGCATTGAGCATGCATGCCTTGTCTTTTGATCAAGTGATAGAGGTTGGACCTTATGTGTTTGTTTGTATTTCATTTGAAATCAAAATGCACAACTTGGCCTCTTTGGCCATCACGCACTGAAATGCGTGATTGGTGGTCCGAGGGTCAAGCACCATCCTCCTTTGAGTCATAAACATGATAAGGAGTGTGGTTGGTGCAAACATTGCTTAAAATGCATTGACATGACATGTTTTGCCCTCTGCTGCTGTCAAAATAGGTTTCTACATGAAGCTTTGGCCGGCCGACCATCCTTCGTGCCGACCGACCAAATATGGATGGCCGAGAGATTAATCAATGGTCGATGACCATTACCAATGGCTGGTGATGATTCCCCTTGGCCGGTGGTACTCTACAGTGTCCATGGAGCATACCTTGGGAGTTGTGAAATTTTCACAGGAGCAGAGCAGGGTAAACAGAGGCAACTCATGCATGGCAACGGATTTCCGAGCAAACCTGAGCACGCGTGCATTGGACCCTCTTCCGAGGCCTTTTACTGCTTTCTTAGCTTAGTTAATTTCCTTAACTAGTTAAGTGGTCTGTAATATTTAATTAGCTTGTAGGTTAATTAATTTGTATTATTCTTTTGGTTCCTCCGAGTGAGGGAAAATTTGTAATAAGTGTGGGTACGTGTGTGCATGTCTTCCAACCTCCACTTCTTTCTCCTTTTACTTATCTGCTTTCAATGGTTAGTATTAGGGCATGTTTCAATTAGCATACTTATGCTCGCATGTTTGTATCATTCATTTGTCTTGCATGCACCGGGCTCGGCGCATCATACTAACTGCATTGTACTTCAATTCCAAATTGAATACATGTTATCTGTGCATCTCATATGCCATCTTAGAATAGTTGAGCCTATATCTTAGTTGCATTTTGCACGTGTTGCATTAGCCATCTTAACATGAACTAGGATCATGCATTGATTACTACTAGTTTCTGTTTTGGCTTAGAGTACTCGGTAAGTGTTTATGCTTTAGCATCCTTGCATGCGTGTGAGTGACTGCCATGATAGCATGCTTACCATGAGGCTATATGCTTATGTGATATACCTGCCTGAATGCCTGTGGGTGAAGGTTGGGTTATTTGAATTGGAACAATGCAATGATTGTGAGTTTTAAGCCCACTTGAAAGTGGCAAAACCTTGTTTTCTACGCCTACTCGAGGTTGGCAAAATCTGCATTTTAGCCTACTTACGAGTAGCAAACCGTTTTCAAAACAAACATGAAATGTTTTGTTCCAATTCAGGCGATCCCGTCTATACTTGTATGCTGTGCACATCACATAGTAAATCTAGGCTAAGAACCGGAATAAGAGCCCATAATGTTTTCAAAACTCGATATCATGGTTAGTAGAGGCCGATTTTTGATCGGGCGAGCGGAGGTGCTCATAGCTGACCTTCCCCAATCATACCCAAGTTCCCGAGCCGATGCAACTTTGGTGATGACGGACACGTGGCCTTAGGCAACGAGTCAGGGTTTTCTAAATTCCCCCAAAATAAATATTTAGGTGGCGACTATGTATCTGGCAAAGCAGCCCATGTTTGGCACTTCTTTACAAACATCTATTTTCCAAAATGATTTCCGGGATTTGGACTCTTTGGTTCAGATTAAGAACCGACACAAATCGAGTCCGAACTGTAGCATGAGCCCCCGAGGGCGTGTCTACAGTTTTTAGCGACTCTGCTGGGAAGTTAGAGCTTGACTCGAACTCATGATATCCTGTTTTGATTTCACTTATGTGTTTCTTTGCATTGCATGTGCATTGGTGCACCTAGGACACCGTGTTTGCCATCTTCCATTCCTGAACGGTTTGCCGGAGGCTTTTCTTGTCAAGGCATGACCATAAGTCTAACCGGTTATGGGCTCTGACAGTATGGGAAGACAAACCCCGATTTTTACCGGGGCACTCTTTTGACCATTCGACCTAGTGCATATTCGGAATCCATAGTGACCATTCTAAGCTAGGACAGGTTGCTTACCCGATTATAGGTTGTTTGAAACCGCTGCGTGCGTAGTGAAACCCTAGCTCCTGACAAAATAGGACAGGGAAACCCTACCCCAACATAGGGTTGTCTTGGCTCTCATTTGTGTGCTATGTGCTTTTAGAGTGTATCTCTACAGGGAATACGTATAACAGTTTGCAAGTCTGAGTAACAGGCCTGCGGGCATCACTATCAATATTTGGGGAATCAGTTTTACCTGAGGGTATCAGTTTACAGGCAAAATTTTGGGCAGAATTCTATAGGGGGGCACAGTCATTCAGCTTTGCTCATATGGGTTCTGGTGAAATCAGGCTGAGATGCTCTCTGTTTTTCCTTTTGCTAGGTAGTCCTGGAACCATAGCTTCAGAAGGCTCCGATATCCCCCGAGGTTCATCTGACTTGTGCTGATAGACTTTGTCAAGTCAGAGATTCAGTTCAAGGGCAATCAGTGTTCCTTTGCCAGAGGTAGGGTAAAAAGACCAGCCAGGCACAGATCATCAGTTCAACAGTCTTCGGATCAGCAGTTATTATCCATCTCACCTGTGTGCGGTTGGGTTGAGATATCTACTTTTACTACAGAGATAGATATACTGATAGATCAGTTAGATCAGGGCAGTATGGCGGGAATGGAAGAGATGGTGCGCCAACTCCAGGATAGTATGAAAGCCATGCAGCAAGACGCTGTCCGTCAAGCAGAATTCGCCAGGCAACAGGCTGTGGTCATAGCCCAACAGGCAGAGACAATTGCCAAGTTAGAGCAGCAAACTGGAGTATCTACTTCACACCAGGCTCCTCCCCCACCAAGAGTTCCAACACTCGGGGAGACAGCTAATGTCCAGGAAGATACGGACATTCCGACAGGGCCAGCTCCACCCCCAGTTCTACCCCAGCTATCTAAAACACCCACCAACCTACCAGACCCCCCCTTTGATGTCGAAACGGACCCCACAGCATTGAAAGTGAGCAAGCTTGAGAAATTATTCAAGAAGTCTCAGGGGGCCCACTCCATTCCTGACATTAAAGATGGGTATACAGACTCGGCTGTGACGCTGTCGGACAGATTTAAGATGCCGCACATTGACCGCTTTGATGGATCTGGGGATCCCATGGTACAGTTGCGGCTATTTTCGGACATATTAAGGCCAATGGACCTCACCAGATTATAGAAGCTGTCATTGTTTGGCCGGACCCTGTCTAGGATAGTCGCAATCTGGTATGCAAAATTGGAGCACTCTGTGAAACAGAATTGGAAAGAGATGGCTGAGGCCTTCAGTGATCAATACTCCTACAACGCACAAATTGAGGTCACAACTCGTGATCTCGAAGTTACCCGCCAAGAGCCAAAGGAGAGCTTCTCAGAATTTGTGGCCCGCTGGAGGGCCAAGGCCTCAATGATGACCATTAGGCCAACGGATAAGGATCAAATACGGATGGTTGTGCGCAACCTCCAGCCCAAACTAACGCAGAAAATGATCGTGCTCCCCTTCCCTACCTTTTCAGATTTGCATGAGATGGGAGTACAGATCGAGGACGCTATGAAGCAGGGCCTTATTGACCAGGAGAAGGAGCAGCCTAGGAGGGCGTTTTCCAGCAATTCAAGTGTGACCCCCAGCGGTGATGCAGCTGTAAGGTCTTCTGAAGTGGGCATGGTCACTACCACCACACCAAGAGTAGCCACCCTCTTTGTTGGTACATCCACTTCAAACCCCCAAACTTCAGACTATTTACCCCGAGGAAAGAAAGTTTTCACCCCACTCTATATGCCTTTGTCTAAAGCCCTAGGGGTCTTACTTAGAAAAGGACATCTGAAACCGTTGGAACAACGGCCCCTACCTGATCCTCTCCCTCCAAAGCATGACCCGACTAAGTACTGTGCCTTTCATCAACTAACCGGTCACGACATCGACAGTTGCGTCCGTCTCTGCCATGAGATACAAAATTTGATTGACAACAAGGTCATCCTCGCACCAGGTCTGGCAAAGTCTATCAGCACTTGATCAGTGAACTTGTGGAGGATAATGCGATGTGATCGAGGGATGAACCACCTGCGGGTGGCTCTCAGTTTACTCCGGATGTGGCGCATGGCACGCACTATTTTGAGCATTTTGCGAATGCTAGTTTTTGTGCTTTCTAACTTGGGTATTGGGTTAGTCTTGTCATTTTGTATTGAGTCAGTCTTTTCATACTAAGTCAGTCAGGTCTGTCTTGTTGTATCGAGTCAGTCCTGTTTTGTTAGAGTCGGGTGATTTTGGGGGTGTTACCTCAAACATCACTTGCTTGTTTTGTGTTTGTCTTTTTTGCTTTCTTTTGAGTCTGTTTCTGCCTTGGAGCCAGTTACACCAACAGATCTGAATGGAACAGCAGTGATTTTCACACTCTTGTGTTTGCTTCTGCCATGTGCCAGTTGTGCTAGAAATTCTAAATAAGATGGTAGTATTTGACTAGAAGTTGTGTCTTTTCTGTGCCTTGAATTCATTGCATCAACCTAAGTTTTCTAAAACTTTTTGAATATTGTGATGATAACAAAGAGGAAGGAATTCCTCGGGATTTGCAAAATTTGATCAATTGAGAGAAAGAGAGGCATGCTAAGCCCTTAATGATCAAGATCATGCTTGTTAATGTGAGTACTAAGAAGGATCCTAACTTGATCTAGATTGGTTCTGCATTGTCTTCAACGCGAGCGATTTGTCACTTTCTGAAAAGATTTCAAAAACTGTTTTGCGCGATTTTGCGAAAACCTGTGTGGAATCACTCTTGAGATTGTGCAGCCTAGGATCGCTCTCAGCCTCAAGACTCGACCCCTCATTGTCAAACCTTGGACTTAAATTCAAAATGTTTAATGGTCAACTACAACGTGAGGCCTGTGTGGCCAGATTCAAAGCAGCCCTCGAACAAGAGGCAAGAAAGTCAGATCAAGAAGATCAGATGTCATCAAAAGAAGCTTGCAAAACTAGATCAGAAGCACCCCTGGAACTGGGGGCAAAGAATTTCAAGTGTGCTCAAAAAGCCGAAAATGGATCATTCCACAAATCAAAGGAGGTCAGCAAGAATGCCAAATCCTAGAAGGGAGAAAAGAAGACAGTTTCTACTGAAGAACAACTGAGTTCCTATCCGCAACACTAGGGGCCAAATCAGCCCCCGGTTGGATGAACTCCTGCATTGTCAGCGAACAGCAGCCATTCTCCTGGATTCAGATGACTTCAGGATACTAAAACCATTTGACATGGACAAAGCTACACTTTTACCCTTGAGAGGCTCGCTGGGCCGAAAACCAGAAGGGCAACCCAGGCAAAAGTTAGAGCAAAAAATAAAGAAGAAAAATGAAGAAAATGAAAAGAAAAGATAAAAAGAATTGAAAAGAAAAGAAGAAAAACATAGCTCGCAAGGTTGAAAACCCGGAATGGCGGCCTTGGCAAAAGTTAGAGCGCAAAAGGAGAGGTTAATACCCGAGTGTACCTTAACCGGAACTACGTAAGGCTTGATTCCCATGTTTGGGATACGTAGGCAACTTCATCCTGAAGTCCAGCCACAAACACTTCCAAATTGATTATGTCTATGTAATGGTTTTGATCATCTTTGCCTTATCTGTATCCAAAAGTTTGGTTGTGTTCGTCACTCTGAGGACTGACAACAATGCACTGTGGTGCCATTCAAATAAGGGGCAACTTTCCGTTGGCATTCAATGCGCTGCGGTGCCATTCAAATAAGGGGCAACTTTCCGTTACTATGCAGTGCCGTTCAAGCAAGGGGCAATTTTCCATTGTTATGGATCCAAGGTTGCGCATCTTGAGAGTAGGTTCCGTGCTCATTGAGCAGTGACCGTTTGCAAAAATAGTTTTTGAGAGTTTTTACTGAGGTTGGCTAATTGTCTTGAAAATTATTCCATTTTTCCAAAAAAATTGGACCTTTCTTTGGACCTAAAACAAGAAAATTTTCAGTGCTCATAACCTAACTTGCATGATTTTCAAAATCAGAAAAGTGAACAGGCATGTTAATCTAACTCTCATATTGGTCAAAATTGTTTTAGTATAAAGCTCAAAAACAAAAAATGGTCAAAATGATGAAATAGGGGCATAGTTGAGTCAAGTGTTCTGTCTTTCTGCTGTTGTCAACATACTTTCCAGAAAGAGCACACTACTTGCCGAAAGGGCACCGTATTCGCCAGAAAAGGGCACCACTGAAGTTGACCGCAAAAGGGCTGAAAGCTCTCTCATCCTCCAAGCAACCAGGTATCAAGCCAAGTGCGAAGCACGAACCGGAATGGGACAAGATATTCCACTCCCTTATCTGGACAAATCTGATCACGTCCAAAGTCCCCAGCAGAGCACCGTCAACCGATGTCAGGTGCAGATTTGCTACACACCCAATTTTAGCGCAGCCCCTCGGTAGAAGAAACTCACTGTTGTGAACAAGAAGAAGAATCTAGTGGAATGTTAGGGGCAAGAGCCCACGACTTTCTGTTTATCCATCAACCACCTAGGAGAGGGACAAAAATGAGAGATTGAAGAATAAAGAGATGTGCGCTGAGAGAAAAAGCGAGAAAGGGGTTTTGAGAGAAAAAAAGAGAGCCTGAGTGCCAGAGTGATGTGAGAATCACAAATGAGAGAGGGTGAGAAACAATACTCGGAGAAACTGGCTCCTCATGTACTAACAGGTCTCTCATCTTTGTAACGCGTCTGTGTGTCGTGTCTTTTGTTTTGTCTCAATTCTTGCTTTGAGTCGTTTCGAGTGTTACTCGATGTGTTTAGGTTGTTTACCTTTGTTTTTCCTTTGTCGAGTCGTTTTGGCTGTGGCCAGTCGTCGACTCAATACCTGGTTAAGAACTCATTTCTCAATTCCAAAAAAATCATCTTGTACTCAGAGTGCTGTGCCATTCTCCACATTTGTGCAAAACAGTATTTGTTCTTTCATAAAACTGCAAGGTCCACCCCCGATAAGTGTGAACAGTAAACAAGGACCTATTTGAAGCTATGTGGGTTTTAGACTGCAAAGCAAAAGAAAAGAAGGAAAATTTGGAGCATCTTAGTGCGTTTCAACTGCGGCAAATTCCGAGACTGCATTCCAGGTGCACCTTCTCAGGCCTCACCATTTCTCTGGAGTATAAGTGTATCTCAACCCCAAGTTTAAGCTTGCTTCAAGTTAGAATCGCAATTAAAGCAACTGCAGATGTTATCTCTCACCAATATAGACAGGGTGTCCCCTTTTAAGATGAGCGTGTTGCCAAGTCCTCTGAGAGGTAAATCGGAGGCACTAGAGTACATGATTAATGCCCCCATACTTGCATAGAAAATGCATCTTATCGCACTTCTTTTGTGCACCTCACTCGTACTGTCTTGTGTACCTGTATTGCATTGTTTTGCACATCTCTAACATGCGCTGTCACACACGTTCTACTTGCATTTTTATGCACGCTTTAATCGTATTGTTACGCACACCATTCGTTGCATTGTTATGCACATCTATCTAGCATTGTTATGCACCGTTACACCTGCATTGTTATGCACATTATATTTGCATTGTCATGTACCTCTTCACTTGCGCAGTCACGCACATTCCACTTGCATTGTTATGCATGCCCTTTTACACATTTCCAAAACACCGGGATACGTCCCTATGTTTTCTCTTCTCATTCTGAAACACCGGGATACGTCTCTATGTTTCTCTCTCTTTCTGAAACACTGGGATACGTCCCTATGTTTCTCTACCTCTCTGAAACACCGGGATACGTCCCTATGCTTCTCCCCTTTGGTTTAGAGCATTTGAAATACGTTCCAATGCTTATACCTTTTCGAAACACCGGGATACGTCCATATGCTTCTCCCCTTTGGTTCAGAGCATTTGGAATACATTCCAATGCTTATACCTTTTCGAAACACCGGGATACGTCCCTACGTTTCTCTCTCTTCGAAACACCGGGATATGTCCCTATGTTTCTACTTCCTTCCGAAATACCGGGATACGTCCCTATGTTTCTACTGCCTTCCAAAACACCAGGATACGTCCCTATGTTTCTCCTTCCTTCCGAAACACCGAGATACGTCCCTATGTTTCTCCTTCCTTCCGAAACTCCGGGATACGTCCCTATGTTTCTCTCTCCTTTCGAAACACCAGGATACGTCCCTACGTTTCCCTTATTTCCGAAACACCGGGATACGTCCCTATGTTTCTTCCTTCTTTCCGAAACACCGGGATACGTCCCTATGTTTCTCTCTTCTTTCTGAAACACTGGGATACGTCCCTATGTTTCTTCTTCCTTCCGAAACACCGAGATACGTCCCTATGTTTGTCCTTCCTTCTAAAACACCGGGATACATCCCTATGTTTCTCATTCCTTTCTGAAACACCGGGACACGTCCCTATGTTTCTTCTTCTTTCCGAAACACCGGGATACGTCCCTATGTTTCTCATTCCTTCTGAAATACCGGGATACGTCCCTATATTTCTTCTCCCTTCTTTCCGAAACACCGGGATACGTTCCTATGTTTCTTTCTCTTTCTGAAACACCGGGATACGTCCCTATGTTTCTCCCTCTTTGGTTAAGAGCATTTGGAATACGTTTCAATGCTTGAACCACTCTGAAACACTGGGATACATCCCTATGTTTCTCCCTCGTGTCAAAACATCGAGATATGTCCCTATGTTTCTCCCTCTTTGGTTAAAAGCATTTGGAATACGTTCCAATGCTTATACCTTTTCGAAACACCGGGATATGTCCCTATGTTTCTTGCATGATCATAAGTTATGCTCGGCTTTGTGCATTGTCTTGCATTTTGCCCCTGCTCTCGGGCGCATATCTTTGTCTGCTGCTTGTATGCTTTGTCTAAATCTTCGGTCTTGTCAAAAATGGGTCATCTCTGGGCTTTGACATTCACTCCCGTCATGTTTATGCCTTTCGAGTTCTGTCAAAGAGGGGCAACTGTAGACACCCCATTTTTTACCGTCCTTAAAACTTGGACGTCATCGTTTGAACACTCGATGATTATCCTTGTTTGTGTTCGTCATGAGTTCTCGGAGGTTTCAGCTACGCGCCTTGCCTCAGGATCTCTCGACTCGACTGTTTTGTGTTTAGTTTTGCACCAAACACTTGTGTTTTGCCTTTGAGGGGCAGGGAGTGGCTTGATGGCCATCCCTACACATCACCGGCCATGGCTTGGGGCCACCGGCTGTGTTTTGTTGCCATCGGCCAAATGTTTGGCCGGTCGGCACTCTGTTTGGTCGGCCGGCCACTGATTTTGGTCAATCGGCCACTTTTTTTGGCTGAGACCTTTTCTTGACGGGGGCTTGAACCTTTTGAACCCTTGGTTTTAGCTTCTTGAGGAAGCTTGAACCTTTTGAACCCTCGATTTTAGCTTCTTGAGGAAGCTTGAACCTTTCGAACCCTTGGTTTTAGCTTCTTGAGGAAGCTTGAGCCTTTTGAACCCTTGGTTTTAGCTTCTTGAGGAAGCTTGAACCTTTCGAACCCTTGGTTTTAGCTTCTTGAGGAAGCTTGAACCTTTCGAACCCTTAGTTTTAGTTTCTTTAAGAAGCTTGAACCCTTTGCTCCAAGCTTCTCCAAGAAGCTTGAACCCTTCTAAGCTTCCAAGAGAAGCTTTCACCTTTTGCACCTTTTCCTCTAGCTTCTCCAAGAAGCTTGAACCCTTGTCTAGCTTCTCCAAGAAGCTTGCCCCCTTTGACCCTTTTGCCTTAGCTTCTCCAAGAAGCTTAGGCCTTTTGCCTTGCTCTATAAATAGAGAGCATCTCCTTCCATTTCAGGGGTTCCAAGAAATTTGTCCAAGACAAAAACATATATCTCTCTTGATATCTTTACATCCAAGCCTCCAAAGTGCTTGGTTCTTGACCCCTTTGCACCCCAACTCCTAAGCACACACCTCCACCATTCATCTAAGGTTCTTGGAGGGTCTTGTGGGGGCTCAAGATCTGGTTTTGATTAAGAAAAATCTGCTGGAGTGCTGGTTTTGAAGAAGGTCTTCAAGGGTGAGTTTCTAAGCCTTAAATCCCCCATTTTTGCACACACTTTTAGTCTATCTTGCATGCTGTTTTGAGCTTAACTTATAACTGAAAAAGTCTTTTTTTTTTAGTGCTCTATATAGTTGTTTAAGAGTGTTTTAAGCTTTGGGGTTGTTTGACCCCTCTTATGCCTTGTTTGGCCCCATTTTGTACTATTTTTGGTGAGCTTCGGAACCACCTTGTTTGGGCCTCCTCACCACTGAAATCTTGAGGGAGGATTTCAGTGGTGAGGATGGTGTCTTAAGGTCCTAAGAAGGAGAGGGCCATCCCTTCTCCTTGTTGTCTTCAAAAAGTGCCATTTTAGCCTCATGTGTGAGCACCATTTTTAAGTTCATGTTGGCCATGCCTTAAGTGTTATTTGTGCTTATTTTGCCATGGTATAGCACTATTTTCACTTGGTTTAGACACACCATGCTTGCTTTGCATTCTTGTCCTGTAATACCATGAAATTGCCTTAACATGTATCTAGCATTTAGACCACTATGCTTACTTGTTTTGGCTTAGCTTTGTGAAGCTTTTATGCATGTTTTAGTGTGTTTGAGAACTATTTTTGGTTGTGTGGGTCATCCATGATTTGCTTTGTATAGCTACCATGCAATCTCCCTTGTAGGCTTTGAGTGTTGGACCCTCTAGCATGCTCTATTTGCATTATTTTAGTGGTTTGGAACCACTTGCCATACCATTTCAGTCCTTATGGCATGCTTGTATGCTTGCATTTGATGCTCCTTTAATGCTTTAAGAGGTTGGTGTCTTATGCTCCATGTTTGATCCCTTTTGCATGCCTTGAGAATTAGGTCATTTAGATGCCATCTAAGTGGTTTTTGGGGCTTTCTTTTGCATGACTTAGGACTGTTTCGGCTTACTTTGGTCATTTTCTTCATGAGTCACATGACCATAGTTTAAGTCCTTGGGTTTGGTTGCATGCCTTACTTGCATTGGTAGGTGGATTTGGTATCATCTTAACATGATTTTCAGAGTTTGATGTGCATGCCATTTGTCCATGATTATCCTCTTTTAATTGTGCTTAAAAGATGCTCTTTAATGCTTAAGTGTTGGGCCATGTTTGCATGCATTGTTTGTGTGTGTATTTGCCTCCATTCCATAGCATTTTGGCTTCTTATTTAGACATGGCCGAGGCTTGTCCATATTGGTCTAAGTCCACCTTTCGTATGTTGTTCAAATGTGATCACATTGCTACATGCTTGCATGCTTCGGTTTCATAATGTTTTGCATGCTCATTACTTGCATTGTTGACACATGCTTAGCTATATTGCATTTTGTTGCATGCTTCCCCCATGTTCATGTTTGCATGCTTGCCCTCATGCTCATATTGCATGCTTAGTTCACATGCCTAGGTTGCATTGCATTGAGCATGCATGCCTTGTCTTTTGATCAAGTGATAGAGGTTGGACCTTATGTGTTTGTTTGTATTTCATTTGAAATCAAAATGCACAACTTGGCCTCTTTGGCCATCACGCACTGAAATGCGTGATTGGTGGTCCGAGGGTCAAGCACCATCCTCCTTTGAGTCATAAACATGATAAGGAGTGTGGTTGGTGCAAACATTGCTTGAAATGCATTGACATGACATGTTTTGCCCTCTGCTGCTGTCAAAATAGGTTTCTACATGAAGCTTTGGCCGGCCGACCATCCTTCGTGCCGACCGACCAAATATGGATGGCCGAGAGATTAATCAATGGTCGATGACCATTACCAATGGCCGGTGATGATTCCCCATGGCCGGTGGTACTCTACAGTGTCCATAGAGCATACCTTGGGAGTTGTGAAATTTTCAGAGGAGCAGAGCAGGGTAAACAGAGGCAACTCATGCATGGCAACGGATTTCCGAGCAAACCTGAGCACGCGTGCATTGGACCCTCTTCCGAGGCCTTTTACTGCTTTCTTAGCTTAGTTAATTTGCTTAACTAGTTAAGTGGTCTGTAATATTTAATTAGCTTGTAGGTTAATTAATTTGTATTATTCTTTTGGTTCCTCCGAGCGAGGGAAAATTTGTAATAAGTGTGGGTACGTGTGTGCATGTCTTCCAACCCCCACTTCTTTCTCCCTTTTACTTACCTGCTTTCAATGGTTAGTATTAGGGCATGTTTCAATTAGCATACTTATGCCCGCATATTTGCATCATTCATTTGTCTTGCATGCACCGGGCTCGGCGCATCATACTAACTGCATTGTACTTCAATTCCAAATTGAATACATGTTATCTGTGCATCTCATATGCCATCTTAGAATAGTCGAGCCTATATCTTAGTTGCATTTTGCACGTGTTGCATTAGCCATCTTAACATGAACTAGGATCACGCATTGATTACTAACTAGTTTCTGTTTTGGCTTGGAGTACTCGGTAAGTGTTTATGCTTTAGCATCCTTGCATGTGTGTGAGTGTCTGCCATGATATCATGCTTACCATGAGGCTATATGCTTATGTGATATACCTGCCTGAATGCCTGTGGGTGAAGGTTGGGTTATTTGAATTGGAACAATGCATTGATTGTGAGTTTTAAGCCCACTTGAAAGTGGCAAAACCTTGTTTTCTAAGCCCACTCGACGGTGGCAAAATCTGCATTTTAGCCTACTTACGAGTAGCAAACCGTTTTCAAAACAAACATGAAATGTTTTGTTCCAATTCAGGCGATCCCGTCTATACTTGTATGCTGTGCACATCACATAGTAAATCTAGGCTAAGAACCGGAATAAGAGCCCATAATGTTTTCAAAACTCGATATCATGGTGAGCGGGGGTGCTCATAGCTGACCTTCCCCAATCATACCCAAGTTCCCGAGCCGAGGCAACTTTGGTGATCACGGACACGTGGCCTTAGGCAACGAGTCAGGGTTTCCTAAATTCCCCCAAAATAAATATTTAGGCGGCGACTCTGTATTTGGCAAAGCAGTCCATGTTTGGCACTTCTTTACAAAAATTTGTTTTCCAAAACGATTTACGGGATTTGGACTCTTTGGTTCAGATTAAGAACCGACACAAATCGAGTCCGAACTGTAGCATGAGCCCCCGAGGGCGCGTCTACACACATTCATCACATTCTCACTCATAAACTCAAATTTCAACGAAAAACTTTCAATAAAATAATTTATGGTGGGAAAACTCACTCAACCACTCTTTGTAGCATGTCCAAATATACAAGAACACATCTACTCAACATATAAGACAATTCAATCTTACTAATTCATTATCATCATAACACATGGCACACACACAGTCAAATTGAGACAACAATGATAAATAATCCCTGCTCTATATGCCCAAAGCATGGTAAGCCAATGATACATCTCTCCACAATGAACTGCCAATTTACCAAACACAAGCTAGAAGGGAATGGTACCTCTACCAATTCTCCAGGTGCTAGCTGGAAGGGAATGGTACCTCTCATTATCAACACGGCCAATTCTCTAGGTGCTAGCTGGATGGTAATGGTACCTCTGATTCTCAGCGCATTACACATTTTCCAACCATCACATTATACGACATTCATAGATAACACAAGTGTACTATAGACACATAACCATTTCAATATTCACAATGTCATCCTCTACCAATGACCAAGGACAAAACCTCTAACAAAATGTATTAAACAGATAATACCATTAACCAATTCTCATGAAACTCTAAATCCAATTACAACAATAGTAAAAATAAAATATATTTATAATTCAATCTCAATTTAATTTCTGAAATTCACAATGTTCGGGTTTTACTCTTCCATTTCAAAATTTAATTCTCTACATTAACATTCTCCACCCTTTACCTCAATCCATTTATTTCAATTCCCAAAAGAAAATATAACCAACTCAATTTTCTTCATTATAAATAAGGGAGTTCCAATCATGGCTAATGAAGTTATGATTTACACAATTTCTATTTAACGGTAGTGTAACACCATAATATTCAAAACTCATGGTTAGGTCCATCCTCTTCAATGTACACATTATCAATTCACTACAAACAACTATGAACAACACAACACTAAGTCAATGTTAAGAATTTATGAGGCTAAATTAATCTCTAATAATTCAACAATTCATCATTTAAATCCCTAAATTCATAACATGCTTTGTCCATTATTAAAACCCTTTTTGTCAAACGAGCATCACAATTAAAAATTACGGCTTCACCTCTCTCTCTCTCTCTCTCTCTCTCTCTACATAACAAATTAAACCACTTCTCAAAATTAGTCCTACAACAATAAATTTTTCAAAATCTCAACCTCACATAACCCCTCTTAGATCCCCACTCATGATTTTCAAAAATAATCCATAACAACATGGTTTTATACAATACAAACCTACCGCATGTCTATTTATAATGGAGGTATTGAAAAAGATCAAAGAAATCCCTACCTTAAGAGAGAAGAGGAGAAGAAGCTCAAAAATTAACTTCACCGGAATACGATCTCCACCGGTTAAGACGAAGCCCTCGACACATTCATCATTTTGATATAAGGAACTAGTGCCAAAATCCCAATGGATTCATAGGATCAAAACGAAATGCAAGGTTTTGGAGAGTTTGGGTAGAGAGAGATGAGAGAAAAAGAGATAAACATTGTAGAGAGAGAGTGATATATCAGATATGAAGTGAAAAATGAGTAAAAACTCAATACATAGCTGAAATGCACAAAAAATGAGGCAAACGCGCGCTTGGCTGCACGTGCGGGGCCCTCTCCCGCACATGCAGAGCGCCTCTCCTGCACGTGCGACTCTTATCCCCGTACGTGCGGTCTCCCCCGCACCTCCACTCGAGCACCTGCCTTTTAGACAGTGTGCATCCAGCCCTCTACCTTGCTTCCCGCACGTGCGGCCTCTCTCCCTCACGTGCGGCCCAAGGCCCCGTACATGCGGCTCTAGCCTTCCAGCCCGGAAAAACCCCGGCTCCTCCCCCGACACTCCGGAATCGACCTCACACCCTCCGGAACAAGCGAAAACTCGGAAGAGAAAAGATGCAACCGAAAATACATAAAGAAAGGATTTTCAACAACTTGCCCGACATAACTCCGAAGAAACAAGACGACTTTCGAACCGGTCATCACATATTTCTTAAAATGACAAGTATTCTAATGATGCTAAACACATAGAATTGAAATACTTTGTCAATAAAGAAGAATTTCAACAACAGAAAGTGTCAATAAAACACATAAGTATATAACTTTTAAGTGCAAATCTATTGATGAAGGAATTACTTTTAAAGACAATTAAGAAACTTGTCAATTGGGTCTTGAATGTAATCCATAACAGTTGTTTATGATTGATTGTGTTATTTGATAGATGGAGATCTCATTAATTGTGTTTCTGATATATTTCGTGTTATGAAATGAGTACGTACATATATGAGAATAAATGATGACAACAAGAATAGTCTTTCATAAAAGATATTATTGTTGGACCTCTTTATAGTCTTCACTTAAAGGGCTATGTTAAAGTAGTTGCTAGTGTTGTAGTACATGGAAGAGACTATATCGTACTATTGGTGTAGAACCGCCATGACTCATATTAGTGAACTATATAATTATAGCATTATGATGATGACTAAATTAAAGGTAATATTGAATATGGTTTATTGCGCGCTTAATGTTAACCTTGTTAAATCTTGATGTAAGTTATCATATGGGTCAAGTGGGAGAATGTAAGACTAAATTAATTATTTAGTCATTATGTTGACTCACATGATATGGTAATATGAATTAGAGATTTGGCAGGATTATAATTCCATATTTTTTGCTACATTAATTAGTAAATAAAGAATAGTGTTTTCCAAGTATCATACTTTGATGGAAAAGTGAAATCATTGTTGAATAAGGAAACCGGTCCTCTCTCTACCTATAAAAAGACATTCAGACTACCCATCAAATTAATTCTGAATTCAATGTATTCTAAAGAGGGTTAAGAGAGAGAAACATTTTTTTCACTAATATTATTATTAGGTTTATGTTCAATTAAATTTGGGTCACTTGAAGATTTCGTATAACTGATCCAGGTATGTTATTTATTTTTCGCATTATATTATTATTTGTAAAAATCATGATAGTTCACGATTTTGGATTTTGAAGGTTGTTATATGCATAACACCATAAAATTATTTATATATCTATCATATCTTATCAAAAGATATGGATAGATGGTTAGGTACTCAGCCTATATATTTGATACGATATATGGGATATGGGATGTTTCGAATAACGAATGATTTTTTTCCCATACTCTCTCTCTAACTCTCTCCCATCTGTAAAACGATCAAGCCTTTGCACTATGACTTGTGTAGGTAATACTCTTACTGTATTATCACTTCATTGTTGAGAGTTCATAGTTCGTGGTTGTGAAGCACGTGATTGACCTACAAGATTTTTCGTTTCAGATTTTTTTACACAAGGTATGGTTTGAATTCTTTTATCCGCTATGTTATCCATATCTTACAGATTATTTGGGACTCCTAACATCACTCTTCTTTATATATGTTTTCTTTAGATTTAGCAAACAATGCTAAAGAATGAAAAACATTGTATTTCTGTGCCATGGACTGAATAGAACAAAGTGAAATTCAGCTACATGAGTGCTTGTGGACTAAGTATTAGCTGAATGTTCTCTCTCTCTCTCTCTCTCTACATTCACATTCACATTCTTTCATCCATATTGGGTATTGGATTAATTAAGCTCTTGGCAATGGTTGTTTTCTCTTGGTGTACACATGATTAACTAAATATCGGGTGTGAATTGGAATGCGTTATCTAGGGATGATGCATTTTTTACTTCAATCCCGCCATTTATTGATGTATCCAAAATTTTATTTTATTTTATTATTATTTTTTTTACTGTTTTAAGTTCAAGCAAGTCCGTGAGAAAATGTGGAAAGCAATCCCTTGTGCTGTCATGTGGTCAGTGTGTCCTGTTTAGGTGCTTTTTGACTGATTGGAATTGTGCTACAGTTCTTTGTCTTGGTTGAACTCTCTTTAACCATTGAAATTGTGCTGCAGATGATTTTCCAGTATCATTTGTGCCAATTTAATTGGGATCTTTGATTTCTATCTTGATGCTCATAGCATGATTCCTTTTATTTCCTTTTTATTGATGTGCGATGTAAGGTTTTACTTTGATTCTTATTCAATAAAAGTTTCTTTTTACTGATAAAAAAATAAAAGATAAAAGTTTTTTTGCGGAGAAAAAATGAATGTTTTCTCTCAACAATTAACAATCTTATCCAAAAATCATGTTTAATTAGATCCAAATTATTTGACATACCATGAATTATTTATTGAGAAATTTATAGGATGCATCCCTAAAAAGGTGAAAATTACGATTTTTGGTGATTAAAATTATAAATGTTTGTGGAGTGTTATGTTTTGTTTTGGTAAAATTATGAATAGTGAATTCATTATGTGCAGCCTAAAGTTACGAGAGGTGAAATTATAATACTTTCTGATCTTTATTATAATATAACATTTTGTGATAAGAAAAGTTAAAAGACTTTTGTGGTGAAAAAAATTATAAAATTTGGTAATTTATATTATGAAATTTTATATTAAAAAAATTATGAATATATTATATGCACCATTTAAAAGTGCAGTAATGATTCAGACCTTCACAAAACATCACCCCACAATCCTCACTCACTTATGACTGGTTCAAGTAAAAAAGAGAAAAAAAAAAATATAGACACATTACTGGTCTACATCACTGTGGGGATAGCGGGGGTCTCCCCGAAAGGAGGTTCCAAATATTATTCTTAAAAATGCACATTCAAGCCTCTCCCACAACATACCCACATCATAAGATATGTTAGATTGGTGATTGAATCAAATCCAATAGACTGTCCCTAATCAGGAATGAATTTTCAAGACAATGACACCATAGTTTATTAACATAATTTCTTAACAGTAACTGGACTGTACGACTTCAAGTAATTAAATAATAAAACCAGAATTTTCATATTGCATAGAAATTTGTTTTCA
This sequence comes from Camellia sinensis, assembly GCF_055761805.1. Lineage (NCBI taxonomy): Eukaryota > Viridiplantae > Streptophyta > Magnoliopsida > Ericales > Theaceae > Camellia > Camellia sinensis. The sequence continues at coordinate 120,448,934 of NC_138966.1, forward strand.
TATGATTTAATAACTATGATTCATTTAAAATAGGATGATATTATCCCGCCTCTTGTAGGTAGAGGTATGGGAAATCAGACAGTTTCAAGGGATTTTTAAAATATATTAATAAAGCTCAAGCAGTCTAGTAATTTGGAGAGGCCTCTAAAATATCAAATTTGAGTGATTTATAAAGACCATATGAGATAAGTCTTAAAAATATCCAATTCAAGACCAATTAGCAATGAGCAGAGGGACTTCTGCAATATATTAATTAAATTTGGATGGCTTAGTGAAACATGTGTGACAAGTCTAACATGGACCAAGGATGCGAGTAAGTTTTCCGACAAGGCTTGGTGAGAGAGAAATGGTGATGGAGATGGGTATAAGTGAACAAGGTGGTGATTGCTCGGCACATGGTAACACAACCTTGTAATTGCCCATCACCACTGCTTCAGATACAAACTGAATGATTTAGAAAACCATAGAATTTTCATTGATCTATATCATATATAGGAAACAAAGATACATAAGGTGGTAGAGACAAATAAACCAACCTACCAACCACTGATACTGACATTTGATATCTATTATCAAGGAGTGATTGGCTACATAATTTTTACTCATACATATCACACAATGACAGCATAAAGGGGTATTGTTGGATCATGCAGAGTCAGCAGCATGATCAACAACAGGACTTATCTTCTTTTCCTTCTTCTTATCATTGTTGTTCTTAATGAAGGAAACTGCAGTTTTGAACATCATCTCCTTCACCGTCGTCTTTGGTGGCGGAATCACGGTAGCTGGTCCTTTCTTAGCTCCAGAACCCTCTCCAATCTTCCCCTTGCCATTGTCTTCCATCTCTTTGTCTCTTTCTGAATTGTGTATTTGGTGTGTTGTGCTGCTTGTGCTTCTCAACATATAGGAGGATATTTATAGACCGAAAACTAATAATGTTTTCTACATTTCTTTGGTTTGATTGCGTGTGAACACAAATTCCAACGAACCATCCGAGCGTTTGTGTGTGCATGTGTGGGGGTGTGGGATTGTAAAGCCAAGTTAACAGACTTCCTACAGGTTGATCGATCAACAAAGATTTGAGAATAAGATTTACACCGTGTTTAGTTGGCGGGATTTCGGAAGGGATTTATAAAGGAAAAGAGAAAATATAAGTGAAATATGAATAAAATATACTAACATTTTATCTAGTTTCATATACATTTTCCTTTTCTTTTTTAAATCTCTTCTTAAATCTCCCAATTAAACATAGTATTGAGGCCACGTTTGGGACTCAGGCTATTTTAGTAATTTTTTGACTTTTTAACTAAAATATGAGATAAAAGAACCTAGTAGGTTTGGAATGACTTTTTAATTTTTTACAAAAATATGTGTAAAAAATAAAAAAATAAAAAAATAAACTTTAACTTTTTTTTATATAGGTTATAAATTTTTTAATTTTTTTAATAATTTTTTAACTAAAACACTCCATGCAGTGATAAAATAAATAAAGTTAACAGACCTACTACTACATCAATGTGTATGTGTGGGGGTGTGGTCTTGTGTGGGTTTGTGAAGCGAAGCCAAGCCAAGCCAAGTTAATACACATACATCGATGTTTATGTGTGGGTGTGTGGGGGTTTTGTTGCGGTTTCATTGGTTTTTCTTGATGGGTTAGGTTTGTATTCAGTTCACAGGGAAGGGAATCATTGAGTTTTGTGGGGTTTATCATGGATTTATTTTAAAATTTTGAACGGTTCATTTTTTTATATTTTATATATATATTTAAAAAAAATTAAATTAAATAAATAATTATAGTTATATAATTTTATTATATTTATTTTCAAAAAATAATGAAAGATAATTATGATTTTAAAAATAAATTTTTATTTTTATTTTTGAAAACAAACATAATATAAATTTTATAATTAAAATTATCGAATGAATTTAATTTTTTTTATGAATGATTTACTTATAAAACTCGATAAAATAAACTATTCAAATTATCGAAACAAATTTCATGACAGGTTCCACAAGACCCAATACTCACCCTTTAGATAGGAGTTGAATCCCCTTCCGTCTATGATCGAAATTAGAGAACATTGTTTCAACTTGTAAAACCCAACACACTAACACTATGTTTGGGAACTTAGGAGAGGAAAGAAAAGAAATGATTACTTAAGTAATAAGAGAAAAGAAAAGAAAAGAAATGATTGTTATTTCTTTCCTTTTTGTTTGGATAAGGAAGAAATAAAAGAAAAGAAATGATTATAATTTCTCTCATTCTTGTTTGGTTGGGTTCCATTAAGAGAAAAGAAAAGAAATTATTTTATGTTATATTACCAAAATAACCTTTTTATATTTTCAATCATTTTATTTCTTTTATTTTTATAGGGACAAAATTGGTATTATGAAAATAGTGGTTTCTTTTCTCTCCCAATCTCTCCACTTTTGGAAAGATTGAAAATGAGGCTTATAAGAGAAATGAGTTTCTCTCCATTTCTCTTCATTTCTTCCCATTTCTCTCTACTTAGATTATCCAAACAAATAAGAGAAATATATATCATTCCATTTCTTTTCTTTTCTCTCCAAATCACTCAATCCAAACATAGCGTAAGGCCCCGTTTGTTTTGGGTGAAAGAGAAGGTATTGGGATTGCTAATACCAAGGTATTAGTAATTGCCTTGTTTGTTTTGGGAGAAGGCCCTGGGACTATTAGTCCCTTGGTATTACTAATACCCTTGGACAGGGGATTGGTAAGGAGGAGGTAGAGATGGTATTAGAAAAATAGTGAGGGGATTAGAAATTTTTTTATTTTTTTTATTTTTTATATATGGGAAATTTTTTTTAAAATATAATTTTTAATTTTTTATATTTTTTTATTTGTTTTATTATTTTATATAAAAATAATTTAGCAATTCTTCACTACTAATCATTTCACTATCAATCCCCTCACTATCAATTCCCTCTATTCTATCTCCCAAAACAAACAGGTTACTTATCATGGGTGAGACACACTAAAGTACTTTTGCTTTTAACTAAAAAGGCGACAACAGTTAGGCCAAGTTTGGGAAAACTAAAAAAGTGCACTTTTTGTCTTTTTGGACTAAAAAATTAAGGTTGAAAATATGGATGTTTGGGTTAACTTTTTCACTTTTTATTGAAAAATGTGTAATAAAAAATTGTAAAAATTGATTTGTAGGGAAAAATTTGAATTGGGAGTTGTGTTAACTTTGAATTGATTTGTTGACTTTTGATGAATAATGTTAACTTTTTAACTTTCTGAATAACTTTTTGACTTTTTTTTGAAGTACCCAAACTTGGCCTTAGTTAATCATCATCAGATCTGTTTCTATACAAATTGACATGCCCTTTAAATATAATTATTAATTATTATTTAAATGAAAAGTTGTGAGTTTCTTCGTTGGATTTGGGGCCCACTCGTAACTATTGTGTAGTTTATTCAGCCTATTTTGAAATTCATTTTAATAATTGATAATTTTCACTTTTAAAAAGACATTGAATAAACATATTTGTTAAAAATGAGTCAATTAGATATCGATAATTCTTTTATCAAATAAAATTTCTTGTGGCCTAGTCTAATAATCGAACCTTGAGCAATAGGGTTGGGAGCACCCCACCAATAGGGATATAATCGGTTTGGTACAGTTGGTATTTAAGTAAAAAAATTTTACCGAATTGATAATGTCGATTTTATTATTTTGAGCACTAATACAAACTGTTTTTTCTATCAAATCGCACTAAACTGAACCAATTAAAACGATTCGGTTTGATATAGTTTAATAAGTCTAAAACCTTTCAAACTTGCTCCATTTTTTAGTATAGTCACAAATCTATCTAAAAACATTAAATTAATTATTTGTCCACCACTTCAAACATATTCAATCCATTCATTTAATAAATATTTTTCAATTACTAGATTAATACAAACAAAAAAATAATAATAAATACCAAGGCTTCATAATGAGTTAGAATTAAAATTATATATAGTAAGAGTTTATTAACTTAAATTATAGAGATGATAAGGTTAATAATTTATTATACTTATTAATATCATTATATTATTAGATTATAATTACAATATTTGTTGAAATGGTCGGTTTCAGTTTAGTTCGGTATACAAGGTGCTTGAATCGATACCAAACCAAAGACAGAAAAAAATCAAATTAGAAAATTGCATAAATCGATTTTTATTAAAAACAGACCAAATATATATTTCGATTCGATTCAATCAGTTTGATCAATTTTTTCAATTTTTCGTATATCTATGCCCACCAATCTCTCAACAACTCTCAAGAGTTAAAGATTATGAATTTACATGGCTCCAAAGTGACAGATGTGGGCACTGAGGCTCATTTATGAGTTATTTTTGCACTAGATAAATTTGGTAGTGTTAGAGCTGCTTGCTCGTTGAAGTATTATTATATGTATATATACATTTAGATATACAAACTGAACCATACAGAAGCATAGGAGAGACTTCATGACTTCATTTATTTATCAAATATATTAAACAAAACATAGATACATAATGTAACAATTAACATAATGTTGGCTACATATTTTGTAAAAGCCAGTTACAGTTCGACACGTGGCAGAATAAGGGTAATAAAGGGAGGTTATTCAAGCCTTTGATCCTGATCGTACACGTGGCAATAAATATTGGTCCTCACATGATCTGAGTAACACTAAATCAATAACGGGATGCAAGATGACATATCTTCAACGGTTACTCATATTCAAATTCAAATACAAGAGGGAAACTCAACTGCCAGTGATGGCGTAATGGAGCTACTTGTAAGGAAGCATGATCAGCGATCATGGAGGAACAGTTCGACGGTTCGAAGGGCAGTTCGAAGGTCATCACTGACGAGTATAAATAGCAGGGCAGCCCCAGAAAAAAGAGGAGTCAGATCATACAAATCAGTCATTTACTCCATATATTTTCTTTTCCAGTCTTTTACATTTTCAGTCTTTAAATACCTGCACTTTAAATACCCGCACTGCACTTCGATTCATAGGAGTAGCTTCAAGTAGATTCAAGTAGATTGCTGTTGTAAACTTCTCTGAGGCTGAGTTCGGACCATTGTAAGTGTTCATTTTTATGAAATACTTCAATTGTTCTTCATATTACTGTTATTTCTATTAACTTCTCCTAAGTCAAGCCACCAGTAAAAGTCCTCTTCATTGAGGCTGAAAAGAAAACACAATCGTCTGATAATTGGTTGGCAATCACAATTTCTGTAAGGACTGATTGATCCTTGCTGGCACGCTCACATTCACGAAAATACCCTTCGAAAAGCCAAAAAGCCAACATATATTTTTGGCACGCCCAGTGGGACTTAATTAAAAATGGCTAGAAGAAGACGACAAGGAGAAAATGAACGCTTGGAAGAAGGCGTGGAAGGAGAGGTAGAAATACCAAATCCAGAGGATAATGTGGTAACACATCCTGTGGAAACTCCTATATTGTCAGAACCTATGGTCGAACAGACCAGTACTTCTGGACAAGAACCATATGTTCATATTATTGGACAAAACCAAGGAATTGGACCGTCCACTGTGCCATTTATTCAACCAACAAATCCATGGGATGGTTTAGTAAATGCCATGGGACAACAATTAATGAACACAATGGAAAGGTGGGCAACATCCTTTTTAGATCGAATGAATAACCACCAACCAACAAACACAAGACACACGGAGGAAGTCGTAAATGTCCCCCAACAAAGATTGGCTAGAGAAAAACAGCCTATGCAAGTTAATGGACAGTATAATGGTCAAACTAGTAATCAGAACTATGAAAGACCATCACCTCAGTCTTGGTATGAACCCGTTTCAAGGCCTATAGCAGGCCAAAATGCCTCAGTACTTAATAATGAAGCCACACAAGTTGGTGGATCTGGCCAAATACAAGAAACTGGCATAAGAATGGTTACAAACCCCATGTTCGAAGCCATACCTGGCACAAAGGGGTACACTAATCCCTTATTCGAATTTACACCCGGGGGGTTGGAGGGTTTTCCTACAAATGGCAGAGACACAACACCTGTTCTAGCACCTTTTGCAGGTCCTTTCGCAGGTCATGCTCAAAGGGGTTACCCATACCCTCAACAGCAACCTGCACCGCAAGGACAACCAGCCCCAAATTTACCACCTTATGGACCAAGAGGACCACAAGCACAAGTTTGTCCACCAAATCCTGTGTTTGCCCCTCCAGTAGTGGTTCAGCAGGCACAAAATATGGTCCCTAGAGACCAGATTGCTGATATTGTTAGGGAGATATGTGAACCAATGGCTCGGGGGGTCCAGACTCCTATATACAGAAAACCATACCCAGAATGGGTAGATAGGGTAGATGAATACCCAAGGGGATTCAGGATACCAGACTTTACCCTTTTTTATGGGACTGAAAATCAATCAACGATAGAACATATTGCTAGGTTTGCTGCTCAATGCGGTGAATTTACTAACCATGACTATATGAAACTGAGATTATTTCCAAATTCCCTAACGGGGGGAGCATTCGTATGGTACATCAACCTCACACCTGGCTCCATTCAAAATTGGCAACAAATGGAAGAGGCATTTCATGCCCAATTCTTCCAATCAGAGCCAGAAGTATCTATGGCAGATTTGGCTAGATTGAGTCAAAGGCCTGAAGAAAAGGCTACTCAGTTTATTGCCAGATTTAAAAGGGCTTGAAATAAATGTAGAGTCATCTTGCCAGAGCCAGAATTCGTCAGATTGGCTCAAAATGGTTTAGAATTCAGGCTTCGAAAGAAGTTTGATTCAACTGAATTCAGAGATTTGGTCGAACTGACCTATAAGGTGTCTCGATATGAAACATTATTAGAAGAGGAACAAAATCGAAATAATGCATCATATAAGACATATTATAGAGATCCTAATTATGAAATAGATGCAGCAGAGATTGTAGGCAAAGAACCCGTAATTTGTGAAGCATTAATTCATAAGGATTCAACTATAGACCAGCAGTTTAAAAAGAAAGACTTTCACAGAAAATACTCTTTCGATTTAACAAAAGCAGATGACATCTTTGATTATTTGCTCGCGGCCAATTTCCTTAAGTTACCAAAAGGAGTAAAACTACCATCTCCAGATGAAATGAAAGGAAAAGTATACTGTAAATGGCATAATTCTTGGTCTCACTCGACTAAAAACTGCATTGTTTTTCGAGACAGGATCCAAGAACAGATTCGGAAAGGAAGTTTGAAGTTCCCAGCTAAAACAGAAAAAGCCATGGGAATTGACAATGATCCGTTTCCAGAAGTTGGAGAAGGCACAGCTAATGTGGTTGTACCAAACTTCCAGAATCTATCTCTGCAAGAGTTGGAAGAGGTCAACGTGCAAATGCATACTGCCAACCAGATAACTGCTAAGACGGAGGCTAGAAACCCACCAGCTATTGGACAAGGTTTCTCACATCAGGAGGAGCAATCTGACGAAGAAACACTAGATGATAACTCCTTGGAAGCAGCGGTGATGCAGAGAATGTGCCCCAGGTGCAGACTCAGTTACAAGTGGTTGAAGGGGCTTCCAACTGATGGGAAGCAATACTACAGGGATGTTCAGAGACGTCCTAAGTCAACCAATGCTTACAAAAAAAGGCCGTATCCGGCTAGTGATAGGCAGAGACCACCAGTGGTTGAGCCTGTGGTGAACAGAATGCATGACAAAGGCAAGAAGCTCTTGCATGAATCCAGGCCACATAACTATTATAGAATGGAGAGTAGCCATTCTGAAAGAAAACTGGAGAGGGGTTCAGTTCATGGAATCAAAGCCAGAGATTGGCCCCCTTGACCAGTTTCACGCAGGACAGAAAATGGTCACCCTTATCGAAGGTCTGAATCAGATTCAAAACATGAGGACAAAACCAAGCACTTACCTTCACGGCCAGTTTCGAAGATGGCTTCGAAGGTGGAAAAGGGCAGTTCAGCGTCTGAATCAGCAAGTTCATGGGTACTTGGAGTCCCAGACTGGTTTGTAATGCAAAACAAACCTAGAGAATTGCCTGTTCGAGGAGATGTTGTAAACCAAGGCAGGATGATCAGGCCTCCTATGGTGGTTCCAAATAACTGGGTGCTGCTTAAACACCCAAAGACAAGGGAACCAGACATGGTCCCTGTCATCTCAATATCACAGAAAAGAAAAATTCAGCGCAGGTACACCCAGTATCAGAAAGATCTGAAGGAAAGTGGAGAAAATTCTTCACCAGTCAAAACGGAAGGAAGGAAGAACCCAAAGTCAGACTATGCTCCAAAGCCAGTTCCACAGAGCAAAGTGGTCTGCAGCCGAGAACAGTTGGCCAAGGTTCATTCTGAACTGAAAACCAGAGAGAAGGCTAGTTTGGTAGGGTTGGAGAAAGCTCTGATGGAGACAGATAGCGAGACCGAAGAAGAGATTAGCATAAGCCAGAATAAAGAGGTCGTGGAGGAAGAGATGTTCGAAGCCTTCATGGCTGAGCAAACGTTTCTGACTGAAGAGCCAGTTGAGAAAGATCCTTCGAAGGGATCCGTTAGCAATGAAATACCAGAGTGCATCATGCAGGATGTTTCTGAGGGAGTCAACCATAGTAACCAAGAGGGGGAACAAGTACAGCCAGCCATCCAGTTTGGCTCGTTTCCCCCAGTATCAGTGAACATGATACACATACTACCACAGGAATTCCAAGCTGGAGATGAAAATCAAGAGGGGCAGGAAGCTGATCCAGTTCAGATCTCTAGTGGAGACTCGCAAGCAAGCATGGTGCAAGATAACTTCGAAATGGTTACCCCGATGGAAGATGAATATGAAAGTGAGGAAGTGGTAAGCATCAATCTATCGTATCCATTCGAGTACCCCTCAGATTCGATGACGCAGCACGTCAGGCCTTTGTACATCAAGGCTTTCTTTGATGGGATACAGCTGAACCGAGTCCTGATAGACAATGGGGCAACAGTAAACCTACTCCCGAAATCTTCTTTGAAGAAACTAGGAAAAAAGAATCCCAGGTTAATACCAACCAGCACAACCATTGCTGGTTTTGCTGGAGATAAGCAAATGGCTCAGGGGATTCTACCCATTAATTTAAGTGTGGGAACCAGGGATTGTATGACAGCATTCTTCGTAATCGACAGTAATGCTAAATACAATGCTTTGCTTGGAAGGGATTGGATCCACACTAACAAATGTGTGCCTTCTTCTTTACATCAGAAAATCATGATGGCTTTAGGAAATGGAGAGACAGAGGAAATCGATGCAGATCCTCAACCCTTCATAGCTTGTGCAGACTTTGCGGAGGCTAAATTGTATATTGAGGGAGTGACACCTCTCAGTATACTGATGAAAGATGACAGCTCAGCCGAAATGACGGCTGATGAGGAGGTGACACACCTGAAACACTTAGTCCAAGAAAGTGCTGATGAAGAGGTTGTCCTTAGAGATGACAATGATGCCTGGTTATAGGCAAAGAGAGGAACCACAAGAAGCCAAGTCCTTGGCTTTGATTGAATTTTCAGCATTGGATTTAAAAGCAATAGTCCAGAAAGTTCAGGAGCAAGAGAGAGAGGCCATGATAATTGGCTGCAAACAGCAGAAGCAACAGGCTAGAGTCTTGACTCTTGGTAAGTACTGTGCCTTGGACATTGAAACAAAAGTCCAGGAGATACAGGAAGAGGAAGCCTTGTGGACAGATTTTGTCTATGAAGAGGAGGGCAGAGATATTGAATTGAAGAACCTGGGGGCAGAACCAAGCTTGAAGATCACTTCAAAGGTAGAAGAAACCAGAGGGAGTTCTCATGCACAAGACCCTTTAGAAGAAGTAAATCTAGGGGAAGGTTCTGTACAACAGCCCACTTATGTAAGTGCTTGTTTGAATGCTCTGGACAGAAACCAGCTGTTGGTTGTTCTGAAGAAATACAAAGATTGCTTTGCATGGTCTTATAATGAACTAACAGGATTGGACAGGTCATTAGTGGAACGTAGGCTCCCTATGAAGCCTAACTTCAAGCCATATAAGCAGAAACCAAGAAGGATGAGTCCAGAAGTAATTCAGAAGGTCAAGGAAGAGATCCTCAGACTACTCAAGGCAGGTTTTATTAGGACAGCCAGGTATGTTGAATGGCTATCTAATATTGTGCTTGTAGTCAAGAAGAATGGTAAAATGAGGGTATGCATCGATTTCAGAAATTTGAATCTAGCAACTCCAAAAGATGAGTACCCTATGCCCATAGTAGATTTGCTAGTAGATAGTTCAGCAGGGCATCAAGTTTTATCAATGATGGATGGACACTCTGGTTATAATCAAATCTGCATTGCAGAGGAGGATGTCCATAAGACAGCATTCAGATGTCCTGGAAATATTGGCACCTTCGAATGGGTTAAGATGCCATTTGGCCTGAAGAATGCTGGAGCTACATACCAAAGGGCTATGAACACCATTTTTCATGACCTCATTGGAGGGTATTTAGAATGTTATATTGATGACATTGTAGTGAAATCCCAGTCTATGGAGGAACACCTGCTTCACTTAGAAGCAGCCTTTGAAAGGATGAGGAAGTTCAAGTTGAAGCTCAATCCTCTTAAATGTGCTTTTGGTGTATCATCTGGAAATTTCTTGGGCTATGTTGTTCACAAGAAGGGAATACAGATTGATCAGAATAAAGCCAAAGCAATCATTGAAGCCAAACCCCCATCAAGTAAGAAAGAATTACAAAGGTTCCTTGGGCAGGTTAACTTTCTTCGAAGGTTCATTTCTAACACTGCAGGGAAAACTAAAGTATTTTCTTCCTTGTTAAGGCTGAAAGATGAAGAGGAATTTATGTGGACAGCAGAGCATCAAATTGCTTTCGAAGGTATCTAGGCCTACTTGGCCAACCCTCCAGTGCTGATGCCACCAAAGGGTAACAACCCCTTGAAGTTGTACATAGCTGCAGCAGAAGATTCATTGGGAGCTTTCTTGGCCCAAGACAATGTAGAAGGCAAGGAGCAAGCTGTTTATTACCTTAGTAGGTTTTTAAATTCTTGTGAATGTAAATACTCAGCTGTTGAAAAGCTGTGCCTTGCTTTGTATTTTGCTGCGATGAAATTGAGATACTATCTTTTACCTACAACTGTCTTGGTAATTGCAACCACAGATTTGGTTAAATATATGTTATCTAGACCAATGTTGAGGGGAAGAATTGGCAAATGGATGCTTGCCTTATCAGAATTTCATCTAGAATATGTCCCTCAAAGGGCAGTAAAAGGGCAGGTTTTAGCCAATTTCTTGGCAGATCATCCATCTCAAACAGAGAGCCAGGAGATAATGGAACTTGGTATGACCAGTGTTGAGCCATGGCAAATGTGGTTCGATGGGTCGAAAGCAAATGGGTTAATTGGAATTGGTATTGTAATCAAGTCTCCACAGGGGACAGAAACTACCCATGGTTTTAGAGTGGATGAAGCTACCTGTTCCAATAACCAGGCTGAATATGAAGCCTTAATTGTGGGACTAGAGATTCTTATTGGATTACAAGTACATGCAGTTGACATATTTGGAGATTCTCAATTGGTGGTTAACCAAGTGAAAGGAATTTTCAAATGTCAAAGCATAAGTATCCTGCCATATTATGTTGTTGCATTACATTTGCTTTCTCAGTTTCAAATAGCAAATGTAACCCATGTTCCAAGATTCTTGAACAATAGAGCCAATGATGTGGCCCAAAAGGCTTCGAACTTCAAGAGAAGGGATGATACCCAAAGGGACATAAGCCAAACAACATATCAGAGATTAATACAACCTTTGAATAAAAGGAATGTGATCTTGGAAGTCAATCATAATGACTTACAAGAACAAGATTGGAGGCATCCAATAATGCAGTACTTGGCTGGTCCATCTTCGAAGGCCAGTAGAAAAGTTAAGTTGCAGTCTATGCAATATATAATATATGGTAATGCTCTCTACAAAAGGGGGGGAGATGGCTTATTGTTAGAATGTCTAGGCCCGAAAGAAGCATTAACAGCCATGGCTGAGGTTCATGAAGGCATCTGTGGTGCTCATCAACCTGGTGTAAAAATGAGATGGTTGCTTCGAAGGCATTCCTATTATTGGCCAACCATCCTTAAAGACTGCATAGAATATGCAAAGGGGTGTCAGGCATGTCAAAAGCATGGCACAATAAGGCACGTGCCCATAACTGACCTACATGCAGTAGTGAAGCCTTGGCCATTCAGAGGGTGGGCTATGGATATGATGGGAAAAATACACCCACCTTCTTCGAAGCATCATTGTTTCATTCTAGTGGCCACTGACTACTTCACTAAATGGGTCGAACCAAAGCCATACAAGGCTGTAGACCAAACAGAGGTTATTGGTTTTATTAAAGATTTGATCCATAGATTTGGCATCCCGCAAACCATAACAGTTGATAATGGAACTGTGTTTGATGGGAAGATGGTGAAGGCTTTCGTGGCAGAATTTGGAATTAGCCTTGTTAATTCCACACCCTATTATGCACAAGCTAATGGTCAAGCTGAGTCATCCAATAAGTCCTTGAAAAAAGGAATACAGAAGGTTGTGAATGACAATCCCAGGGATTGGCATAACCTATTATTGGATGTTTTGTGGGCATATAGAACCTCACCAAGGTCAAGCACAGGAGTCACTCCCTATGCCTTGGTGTATGGACATGATGCAGTCTTACTAGTAGAGATTAATGTTAAATCTTTGAGAGTAAGATGTCAAGATCAATTGAATCCTGAACAATACCATCAAAGTATGTGCTTAGAATTAGAAGGCATAGATGAAGCCAGAATTTTGGCATTAAATAGCATTCTTTTCCAAAAGAAGAAAGCAGCCAAGAATTATAATAAGAAAGTCAAACACATTGGCTTTGATGAAGGTGATTTGGTATGGAAGACAATACTCCCAATTGGGATTAAAAGCCATAAGTTTGGCAAATGGTCACCTAACTGGGAAGGACCATATCAAATTCATAGGGTTCTGCCTTTTGGAGCATACCATTTAAGAAATTTGAATGGTTATGTACATCCCAAAAAGATTAATGGCAGATATTTAAAACCTTATTTTCCAACTATTTGGGAAACACAAGGGATAGAGTAAACATCATATGCAAGCATCATATGCAAAAACACAAGCTTGCTCAAATGATATACAAAATATTGTGCTTTCATAAAGAATCAAGTACATTGTGCCACAAATTGGCCCAAAAATCATTACAATGCTTTAGTTGTTTTTCTACAATAGCTTTCCTATTGCTAAGGGAAGGAAATAATTGGATAGCCACAGCCATGTCTTCTTTTCGATTAGCCAGCCCTTGATTGGTGATGTGCAGTTTCTTATCAGTTCGAACCAAGGCTTGGTTTACTGCGGCTAACTCTTCTTCAAGCTGAGCTTTTTTCTCCAGAAGTTGGACTCGAAAGTGGGAGGCAGAAGAGTGTTGTTCTTTCAGAGTCGATACTTCGGTATGCACTTGAGAAACAAAACTCTGGTCCTTAGCCAGCTTCTCATCCGCAGTCTTAGCAGCATGACAAATATTGAGATAAAAATCAATAGTAGCTGCAGCCTGAGATAGATGACTTGAGACACTCATGGCAGACTGCTCAGCAATGTTACAGCATTGAAGGAACCCATTCCTGATGATAGGCCTTTGTAGAGCCTCGAAGGGGATCCTTGAAAAAGAAGTCAACAGTTGCAAGCATGTGTCCAAATCTACTAAAGGTACAAAAGGCTTGTTGCTGGAGGAAGGAGAACTCTTGAAGATTTCCAATAGGGAGTCAGCCAAGGCTAATGGCTCAGCTTCAGCAGTAGAGGTGGGAGAAGTAGAAGGCATGTCAAAGAGACTAGCTAGTCTTCCTTCAAAAATGTCTACCTCATCCCTTGACATGAAGGGCATAGAGAGTGTTGTGGTGGAAGACGCAAAGGGCTGCATATGGATGGGAGAAACGGATGGAGCATCTTTGGCAGCCTCTATGGTCTTGGCCACCAGCAAATCAAGAGAAGAGGGGCTGGAAGTGGGCATTGGTGATGAACCATGAATTGAAGGGCTACCAGTGTCTTCTGTGGAAGAATCAACTGCCATTGGGAATGGAGTGGCAGTTGGAGTTTCTATAAAGGACGGAGAAAGAGCAAGGCTCGAAGGAAAAGTAGACTGAGGTAGGTTACGAGCCAAAAAAGGGAGGTATGGCTTTAATCCAAGAAAAGGAGATGCAGTAATACTGGAGTTTAAAGAAGGTATGACAAATATAGGCTTTGGAAGTGGAAGTACGATTCGAACAGCCCTGACATTCTGTATTTGGTCAACCTCAACCGAAATTGAGGAAGGTCTCATTGGAAAGGTGAGTGCAGTAGTTGTCGCTGCAAGAGGAAGAAATGCAGAACAATGTTAAACTTCAATACCACAAGCTGACAAAGTAAAAAAACAACAGAGGTATGAAAGAAATTACTTGTTCCAGAGGCGCTAGTACTGATGGGACAACTGCGGAGAGAGTAATGTCCAGCAGTCTGCTGCCTTCTTACCATTTCCCCTTGTGTTGCATCGGCAGTAGCAGGTTCCTCTCTTTGCTCTTGCCATCTTTTCTTGGCCCTCTCAAATACAACGATTGCCTTGGAATGTTCTTGTTCGATTGCCTTGGCGGCTGCTTTATGAGTAGAGTCCTCAACATAGTCAGTGACAGGAACAGTCATTTTCTTTCTCTTCTCCCTTGGCAGAGATACAACCAATTCTTTTCCAACCTCCCCTTCTTCAGATCGGGGTTCAGACTCTCCAGAGATAAGTTCTTTCTCCGCTATTATGGTGGTTGTCTCTCTAACAGGATTTTCAATGGCATCAGATGAAGATACAGCTACCTTTTGTCTCTTTGTTCTTTGTAAGGGCACTTCCTTCTCTAGCTCAACCTCTCTTTCTTCTTCAAGAGATTCAGGTACTTCAGGAGGAAGGACTAGTCTCCTTTTTGTTTTTTGTTGTTGTTTCTTCTTGAGAATAGCTAAAGTCTCGGCTCTCTTGGGAGACTCTTCTTGTGGAGACCCTACACCAGAAGCATGAGTATAAGGAAACCAACAAAAGATTCAGGAATAAAAGGGGAGGAGAAGAACTTGAAGATACTCACCCTTCTTCGAAGCAGCTCTAGTAACCCTGGCTGGAAGGGGTAAAGTGGCAGGAGTGGTGGTGACAACTTTAGGAGGGGGAGAAGTGTTCTGGGCTGTTGTTGACTTATCCTTCGAAGGCAATCCCAACCCCACCAACAAGTCATGAGGGTGTGCAGAGAGGCGTACTTCCATATTGGCTGTCCACCAGTTCTTAAACCTTTTTAAAACTGAGCCAAAGGGGCGAAAGGGGATAAACTGGAATTCACTCAATTCCTTCAGCAGTCTGAGTACTGCTGCCTCTGGCTTGGATTTGGGTATTCTCAAATCCCTGGCAGTGAGATGGACATTTGAAAGACTGCAAAGAGGAACAGGTATCCCTTGAGAGAGCCCAAATTGCCTTCCAAATTGAGAAGGGCAGTATACCTCAGATATGCATTTATAGGCTCGAGGGTTCAGAGTGCCAATGAACAGCTCCCTTGGTAATAATATAGAGGCCCACATATCTTTGTGGGGAGAAGTGGAACATTCCTTATCAGCCAGAAAAGATTGTAGCCAGGTTGGCCCTCTATTGGCTTCGAAAGGACAAAAGAAGGAAGCAGATGGAGAGATAGGAAGTTGATAAAAGAAGGTAAAGTAATAAGCAAAGAAAGCAGGGTAAAGGGCAATCCTGGCATATTTTTCCTCGTAAGTACTAGGATCCTGAACAAGGAATCCTAAACACTTGGGATGTAGGTCAGTGAAATAAGCAAAGAGCCAGAGTTGGAGTACCCAGAGGGGACCTCCTTGGTTAGAGTCGAGGGGTTTTTCGCAAAATTGGGAGCAGGTTCTGTAGACATGACCTAGAAGATAAGGAGCAAGAGCGATATGTTTCTTCAAGACGAGTGCCTTCGCAAGTGGAGCAAACTCAGGCATAATCCTCTGAGATGAGGTGCAAAAGAGGAATTTGCATAACCAGTATAATATGAAGGAGAAGAATTCTCTGTCCCGCACAGGACCTTCTCTCTTATTTTCAGCCTTTACGAAGTCACTATAAGAAGAGTTTAGGGCTGGAAAAGAAAATTTGACAGGAAGGTCTGGATAGTTAGGAGTAAAAGGAGAACCATGGGGTGAAAGCCCTAGGAGATGGCAAATATCAAGAACGGTGGGGGCCATCATACCGCACCGAAACTGGAAGAAATTGAAAGCCATATTCCAAAAACATAAGGCAGCAGGAATTAAAAAGGGGTCTTCAGGAATAATGAACCTGGAGAGTCGAAGGGCATCGAGGATATAAAGCTCTTGCAGGTCATCTTCTCTCGCAGGCACCACTCTGTCATACCATTCCTCCCATTCAGTCCTCAATGTCGGCCAGCAATGATGAGGACGGTTTACCCTCCAATTTCCCCAATCAAGTCTTCCTTCGTAGAGAAGGAAATGGTCCTCCAAACGAGGGTACAGAGCTGGGAGTTGAGCGGGAACCTCCCGGAAGATAGGACCTAGGACGTACTCCTGTTTGTTGCTATGGCGAGGACCGAAAAGACGACCATCGATGTTACTTGACTCACCAGATGTCAGCTTGCTGATTTCTTCATCGATACAATATTTCAAAGCCATGGTAGGACTGATATGGTCGCCAGCAAGTACTTTTAGAGAGGAGGGATCCATTGGTAGTAAGCAAAAGAAGAGCAAAGAAGGTCAGAAGAACCAGTAGAGAGAAGGGTTTGTAAAAGGCAAGAGATTTCGGAACACAAAACGAGAGGGTTTCAAAACCTTTGTGTCCGAAATTATACCCCGTAAGTCGTTAAGTACTAAAAGTACGAATGCGAGGAATTTCTTCCAATATTGATAGTTTTGGAGGGAAAAGCTTATTCCGGGGATTGGGGCCAGCTTCGAAATGAAATATTTGGCTTCGAAAATAAGATCTTGGCGTCAAAAAATCAAATAACAACGGCTTCGAAATACATAAGTCGGCTTCGAAGCCTAGTATATGCTTAAAGGTGCTAAATTGCTTGATTATGGGTCTGTTTAGGGGTTATAAATCAAAGTAACGACCTTCGGAGCAAAACCTAGTATTCTCTGAGTATGAGAAACGCTGTTCGGAGCATACTACATGCTTAAAAATGCTTGAATGCTCAAAGTATTGGTCTACTTCAAAAAATCTGAAGACCTGTTTGAAGGTTATCAGTCAAAATGACAACATTCGAAGCAAACCCTAGGACTCCTTAAGGAAGAGGGGCACTGTTCGAAACATCCAAGACCAATCATTGGTTTCTATATGAGCAAGAAGGAATTACCATAGGTTGCCCTTCGAAGCCAAAAGAGATCAGTTTAAAATTGATTGGCTTTATCAACCATGACCATATATTGGTTACAGTTAGTGTTGAAGAGTAAAGTCATTGAAATCGAAGTACTAAAATAATATCTGCCAGGATTGTCAATTTTACTCCATGAATTGGAAAAAGACATGATTAGTTCTTTTAGTACTTCATTAAACAATTGATTCGAAGGATGAGATTGTTCAAATTCGAAGTTACGAGTTAGCTGTTAAAGATAAAAGGAAATAGAGTCAAACAATGTTAAGTACAGAAAGACTCTGTTTATATTAAAGCCAAGATGATTACATTAAGTAACCCTATCTGGGTACAAATTCAAGCTCATAAAAATAAGGAATAGAATAAATAACAAGGTCATGAAATTTTGTCCAGCAATGGTCAATAAATTTCTGTTCTTTCTTTATTATTTCTTCTATCTCTTCTAAAGTTGGTTGCATAAGCTGATGAGCTCTCACTTCATAATAGAGTTATTCAGCCTTCGCTTCGAAAGCCTCTTCCCTCGATTTTTGTTCCAATTCATCTATAACCAAATCATCCCAGTACGCAGAATCTTTATTCCTGAAGTCGTCGAACTCTTCGATAAAATTCTCTGCTTCATACTGGGCATGAATTCGGAGAGATGAAAGTTGATCTAGATTTTGGATGGTGATCTTAGAATTCTGGTGCCAGTAGAGGAGCACTGGGAGTTGGTCCAAAAACAAATGAAGCTCTGCCTGGGCAAGAGGGTTGAGGACATGACCCCTAGTTAGGACATCACAAGCCCATTGAAAGTTCTTAAGAGGAATGTCATCCTCAAGAACATTGAAGGGCAGGTGGGAGAAAGCCGCGAGCAAAAGTTGAGCTTGCTTTCGCTCGGCTGGAGAAGGGGGTGACGGAGGTTGGTAAGGTGGAAAAACTTTGTCCATTGGAAGGGCAAGTCTTAGTTTCTCTGTCCAGGAAAGAATGGGAGAAGGAGATGGAGAAGATAGCCCTGCTTCGGAAGATGGGAAGAGAGTAGATGGCTCTGCTTCAGAAGACAAAGGGGAGGGAGTAGATGTTTCTATCTCAGAAGATGCAGAAGAGGGTATGGATGCCTTTATTATGGGAGATGGCACGGGAGCAGAAGGAACAAAAGCATTAATGTAATCAAGCCAATCAGAAGAACAAATCTTCGCCTTCTTGGGTAAGAATGAAGGGGTATACCCTTGTGCTTCTTCTGGACGCCGGGTAGGGTGCATTATCTTTGTAGGCATGGAAGAAGTATACCAAGCCACAAGCAGATTCTCTTCCAGGCTACGTCGAAGGTCAATGGGCACGTAAGGGTAGACCACTGAGCTTCGAGCGTAGGAGGGAAACTCCAAGGGGTCAGTGAACTCAACAAAATGGTGATTGATTCGCTCCCTTAAATCATAAGTCTCAGGAGTTGACCAGCTTGTCCAGCCAGAAGCCCCAGAGGGGGAAGAGGTTACAGTTTCATCCCATGCAGAGGTCTGTGAAGAAGAGTTTCCTAAGTCCATATTTTCAACTTGTCGAAGCAAAGGCTTGAGAGTAGTTCGGTCAAAATACAAAGGGAGCTTAGGGGAAGAACTCTTTGTGTCTGTAAGTTTGTAAACCAAGGGATTAAAGGCAATGTGTTCGTAGTCCAAAGGTTTATAATCTGCAAAAGCCTCCATTACCTGAATAGAGAAGGGCGGGTAAAGGTGGCTAATGAATGCGTGGAGATTCTTTCGAGGAGGAATAACTTCACTCAAAGGCTCTTCATATGCTTGATCAGTAGTAAAGGAAGTTGATGCAGCCATAGCCTGTTCGAATACTAAGGTATTGGGATGTTCAACGAGTTAATGCAAATGATCACCAAATGGATGACGGTTGTATTTCCAGAATTTGGACTCCATACACGATCTAGAGGCGCGGGAAAACTGTAATCCACTAATATCACCAAGTATTGGGTATATTAGTGCGGGGGGTAATGTTGGCTACATATTTTGTAAAAGCCAGTTACAGTTCGACACGTGGCAGAATAAGGGTAATAAAGGGAGGTTATTCAAGCCTTTGATCCTGATCGTACACGTGGCAATAAATATTGGTCCTCACATGATCTGAGTAACACTAAATCAATAACGGGATGCAAGATGACATATCTTCAACGGTTACTCATATTCAAATTCAAATACAAGAGGGAAACTCAACTGCCAGTGATGGCGTAATGGAGCTACTTGTAAGGAAGCATGATCAGCGATCATGGAGGAACAGTTCGACGGTTCGAAGTGCAGTTCGAAGGTCATCACTGACGAGTATAAATAGCAGGGCAGCCCCAGAAAAAAGAGGAGTCAGATCATACAAATCAGTCATTTACTTCATATATTTTCTTTTCCAGTCTTTTACATTTCCAGTCTTTAAATACCTGCACTTTAAATACCCGCACTGCACTTCGATTCATAGGAGTAGCTTCAAGTAGATTCAAGTAGATTGCTGTTGTAAACTTCTCTGAGGCTGAGTTCGGACCATTGTAAGTGTTCATTTTTATGAAATACTTCAATTGTTCTTCATATTACTGTTATTTCTATTAACTTCTCCTAAGTCAAGCCACCAGTAAAAGTCCTCTTCATTGAGGCTGAAAAGAACTAAAACACAATCGTCTGATAATTGGTTGGCAATCACAATTTCTGTAAGGACTGATTGATCCTTGCTGGCACGCTCACATTCACGAAAATACCCTTCGAAAAGCCAAAAAACCAACACATAACAACTGACTTTCACCCATAAAAAATTAAAAATTAAAAATTAAAAAAAAAATACATAATGTCGACACACAAATATACCAACCAACCAGCAACTGGTATGTGCAGTTGCTGGAGCTATTCTACATATTAGGTTACAAAATTTGAACTAGTAATTTTATTTCTTCTTGTCTTTAGTCTCTTTAATTGCGGAAAGTACAGACTGCGTCATCTTCTCCTTCACTATCATCTTCGGTGTCGGAATTACACTTGCTGGTTGGCTATTCTTACCTTTGTCTGACATCTTTCTCAACTCTATAAATTGTGTGTTGTGTTTGTTGTGTTGATTCTCAAGAGGGAAACAAGGGGATATTTATAGGCAGAAAATTCATATATATATATATGTATATATTTACTTTTCTTTGGCTTGACTGTGGGTGTGGGTGTGGGTGTGGGTGTGGGTGTGGGAAGCCAAGTTTTTTTTTTCTATTAGGTGAAGCCAATTTGAAAGACACATATCATATCAATGTGTATGCGTGTGAACAAGTTTAGAGGATTATCTTCTTTTTTTCGCGCGCGCGTGTGTGTTGTAGAAGCCCAGTTGAAAGGCCCGCCTCAGTTTGTTGGAATGGCCCACCTCAGTGTGGCAGTGTGTGGGGTTATGTGTGTCTTAGGTGACTCAATTTTATGACAAGTTATATAAAAATAACAATACTCAAGAAAATGAGACCTTGTGTTCAAAAAAAAAAAAAAAAGAAAATGAGACCTTACATACATCGCCAACATGAATTTTTAAGAGTTAATTACTTAGAAATTCTTTTTACAAATATTATCGTAGCTCTAAAACTATCTAAAATTTTTTGAATTAATAAGTCTTATTTAGTAAAATTAAAGATATTATCAATTTTTTCTAATTTTTAAAACTAAGAATATTATCAATTTTATATAGTAATGTTTTAATAATAATTTCACTAATTGATTATAAAAAAAAAGGGAGGCATGAGATTAAAGGTTTTTGTCTTTCCACTTATTGGTTTGATTCAACTATCCGATAAAATTGAGAATATTATCTGTTTTTTTCAGTTTTAAAACTGAGAATATTATCAATTTTTTCATTTTTGAAGTTTTTTTTTTTTTGGCACATCAATGTTTCATCATCATACTCCTTTATAGACACAAAATTTTCATTTTTGCACAAAAAAATAATTCAGTTTTTTCAATTTTTTTTTTTTTTAAATATTAGTTTGTTTTGCACATAATTTTTTTTTTTTAGTTTTTTCAATTTGAAATTTGGTATTTTAAAGTTTTGAAAATCAAAAATAAGTGTTAAATCATCATGTTCATAGATAATCATAAATGATGAACAATAATTGTTTGAAAGGTAATTCCGATTATTAAAAATTTAATGGGATTTGAAGGTCCCAAAAATCTTAGTTAGGATTTAATGGAGTATAAATTCATAAATTACGACTTGTGTGTAAACGTTGGTTTACCTTTTGTGTATTATATTAAATTTATACAAAATTATGTGATTTATTGTAATCGTTTCATTTTCAATCAAAATATTGATTATTGTCTTTATAATTAAAAAGTAAAATGTTATGCAAGTCTATTTTTTAAACCCATTTTCTAAATCTAATGATATGTAAGTGATATAATTGGTTGATGAGTAAGAAAGATATAAGAGAAAATATTGATTTAGATATTATAATTGATTGTCACACCATTGAACTTAAAAAGTGAGTCTACACATTATTTTAGATGTTTTTCTCCATAGGGCTTTTTGTGAATTATTTTATTTTTTAAATATTATAATCACGTTATTCTGGTAACAAATTTTGTATAATTATTAAGTAAGATTATCATTTTGAAGTTTTGAAATAAGCTGAGATTGCAAGTTTTATTGAAAGATGGAAATCCTTAAAGAATATGAAATGGATTTGCTTAAAAAGGTGCATGGCATGGCATAGACATTTGCATTTTGAATTGGAGTTGTGTAACTGTATATACTTTGTGAGAATTCTCTACTAGGCTTTATGCTCACCCCTATGGGATTTGGTGCAAGTAAAGATGTTGTGATCCCGCCGAGCTGAGGGTGCAGATATGTTTTGGTGAAGAGTAGAACACTCTTTCTTTTGTCGTGATTTTTTTTTTTTTTTTTTTTTTTTTTGTAAAACCTAGGGCTAATTTGGTATGGGTCTGAGAGACCTTTTTGTGTAATCGGGCTATTGCCTTGGAAGATGTAAGCCCGTTAGGGCATTTCTTTTATTTTATTTCTATTTGGAGACTATACATTTCACATGCTATAGATTCATGTGTTCTTTTGTTTCGTTGAATGTATACCGCATGTGGAACTTTTGTATTAAACTCATTTATCATAGATGTGAAGATGGAAGGACCATTGTTATTGTTTAGTGAATGTTCATTAATGTGGGTAGTTCATGTTGAATTATTTCGGGGCGTTACAATATTTTCACGAAAATGTTTAAATTTTAAGGAAAGGTGTAAGTTTTAGCAAAAGGTGTATATTTTATGATAGAAATTATTTCACAAAAAGTATAACTTTTCAGAAGTAGTGTAAGTGTTTTCACAAAAGATGTATGTGACTTCACAAAACGTGTAAATCTCATTTTCATAAAAGGTGTAAGTTCCAACAAAAGGTGTAAGTTTTATGAAAAAAATTATTTCACAAAAGGAGTAACTTTTCCGAAAAGGTGTAAGTATTTCCATGAAAAAGTGTAAATTTTCAAAAAATGCGTAAATTTTAACAAAAGATGTAAATTTTATGAAAAATTTATTATTTCACAAAAGGTGCAAGTTCCAACAAAATGTGTAAATTTTATGAAAAAAATTATTTCACAAAAAGGGTAACTTTTCAAAAAAAGATATAAGTAGTTCCACGAAAAGGTGTAAGTTTTAAGAAAATCTATAAGTTTTATGAAAGAAATTATTTCACAAAAGATATAACTTTTCAGAAAATTTGTATGTTTTTTCACAAAAGGTGTAAGTGACTTGACAAAACGTGAAAGTCATGTTTTCACTAAAATGTGTAAATTTTATGAAAAAAATTATTTCACAAAAAGAGTAATTTTTCAGAAAAGATGTAAGTAGTTTCACGAAAAGTTGTAAGTTCTAAGAAAATGTGTAAGTTTTAACAAAATGTGTAAATTTTATGAAAGAAATTATTTCACAAAATGTGTAACTTTTCAGAAAAGGTGTGTGTTTTTCACAAAAGGTGTAGGTGACTTCACAAAACGTGTAAGTTCCAATAAATGTGTAAATTTTATGAAGAAAATTAATTCACAAAAGGAGTAACTTTTCAGAAAATGTCTAAGTATTTTCACGAAAATGTGTAAATTTTCAGAAATTGTGTAAGTTTTTAAAAAATGTGTAAATTTTATAAAAGAAATTATTTCACAAAATGTGTAACTTTTCAGAAAAGGTGTATCTTTTTTCACAAAAGGTGGAACTGACTTCACAAAACGTGTAAGTCTTGTTTTCACAAAAGGTGTAAGTTCTAACAAAATGTGTAAATTTTATAAAAAAAAATTATTTCACAAAAGGAGTAACTTTTCAGAAAAGGTGTATGTATTTCTACGAAGATGTGTTAGTTTTTAGAAATGGTGTAAGTTTTCATAAAATGTGTAAATTTTATGAAAGAAATTATTTCACAAAAGGTGTAACTTTTCAGAAAGGAGTATGTTTTTTCACAAAAGGTGTAACTAACTTCACAAAACATGTATGTATTAGTTTCACAAAACGTGTAGGTTCTAACAAAATGTGTAAATTTTATGAAAAAAATTATTTCACAAAAGGAGTAACTTTTGAGAAAATGTGTAAGTATTTTCACGAAAAGGTATAAGTTTTAAGAAAAGATATAAGTTTTAACAAAATGTGTAAATTTTATAAAAGAAATTATTTCACAAAAGGTGTAACTTCTTAGAAAAGGTGTATGTTTTTTCACAAAATGTATAAGTGACTTCACAAAACGTGTAAGTCTTGTTTTCATAAAAGGTGTAAGTTCTAACAAAAGGTGTAAACTTTGTGAAAAAAATTATTTCACAAAAGAAGTAACTTTTCAAAAAGGGTGTAAGTATTTCTACGAAAAGGTATAAGTTTTAAGAAAAAGTGTAAATTTTATGAAAGAAATTATTTCACAAAAAGTGTAAGTGACTTCACAGCACGTGTAAGTCTTGTTTTCGCAAAAGGTTTAAGTTCTAACAAAAGGTGTAAATTTTACGAAAAAAATTATTTCACAAAAGGAGTAATTTTTCAGAAAGGGTGTAAGTATTTCTACGAAAAGGTGTAAGTTTTCAAAAAATGTGTAAGATTTAAGATAATGTGTAAATTTTATGAAAGAATTAATTTCAGAAAAGGTGTTACTTTTCAGAAAAGGTGTATGTTTTTTCACAAAAGGTGTAACTAACTTCGTAAAACATTTATGCACTGGTTTGACAAAAGGTGTAAGTTCTAACAAAATGTGTAAATTTTATGCAAAAAATTATTTCACAAAAGGAGTAACTTTTGAGAAAAGGTGTAAGTATTTTCACGAAAATGTGTAAGTTTTAAGAAAAGGTGTAAGTTTTGACAAAAAATGTAAATTTTATGAAAGAAATTATTTCACAAATGATATAACTTTTCAGAAAAGGTGTATGTTTTTTCACAGAAGGTGTAAGTGACTTCACAAAATGTGTAAGTCTTGTTTTCACAAAAGGTGTAAGTTCCAACAAAAGGTGTAAATTTTATGAAATTATTATTTCATAAAAGGTGTAACTTTTCACAAAAGGTATAAGTATTTTCACAAAAAGGTATAAGGTGTCACAAAAGGTATAAATTTTTCGAAAAATGCTTTAGTGTTCATGAAAGGTGTAAGTTCCCTCGGTCTGTCTCTGTTTGTCTATCTCGAACCCTCTCTCTTTGTTTGTCTGTCTCACTCTCTGTCTCTCCCTTCGTCTATTTCTCTATAGCTCTAGGGTTTTACAGAGAAAAATATTTGGGAGCAAAAATATTATTGAAAGAACAAGCTGATTTATTTAAGTTTAGCGAACAAAAATCATTTACAAACATTGATTCATAAGTGCATTCATAAATTTATTTTTGAAATTTTTTTGTCACTGGAGCACAATCGCAAGGGTAAAACGAGCACCACCACGAGGTTTAGCACCACCGTCGCTTTGTCTCCTCCAGTAGGTATGTCCTCTATTTCGCGCTCTCTCTTTCTCTGTCTTTGTGTCTCTCTGTCTCCCTGTTTGTCTTCTTTCATTCGCATATACCTTTACACCCAGACCCAAATCAACCTAATAGGAATTGTTCTTTACTCAATTTTTGTATTTTCTCCTATTCAAATAGGAACTCTTCCCTCTGCTACCCCAAATCGACCCAATAAGAACTATTATGTACTCGATTTTTGTATTTTCTCCCTTTTGAATAGGAACTCTTCCCTGTGTTACCAGTGCTACAACTTGAACATAAGTTTCATAGTAGTCAGCAACAAGCATCATTGTGTCCTGCATTTCTATGGTCAACTGTTGTTAGATTATATATAACAATATATATATATATATATATATATATATATATGTGTGTGTGTGTGTGTGCGCGCGTGTGTAATCTTGGTACGGGAAAACAATTCTTTTTTTAGAGTACCCAAAAAAAAAAAAAACCCACAAAAAACTAACAATGAGTAATCTTGATTCAGCAATGACTAGCACACTCGGTTGGATTCTGTTTTCAATTTTGTACTACTCGGTGACTTTGTGTTGCCGAAACTTATGTTAGAAACAACTATTTCTTTCAGTGCTGAAGTTCATGCATAGTTGATGGTATTGAACTTAAAACGTAGGAAATCCAATTGAAAGAGTTGAAATGATGATGATTTTTGAAATTTTTTAAAAAGATATTCCTTCTCCACACGCTTTTACTAATCCAAAGAGGAGTTGACCAACTTAGGAAGTGTTAAAACAATCGATGGACCACTCTCTAATCTCAGAACTAGAGTCACAGGCGATTACAACCAATTCTTTTCCCAAAGTCGAACCCTTCACTTTCATGGCTAGCCTTTCCAAGAACTTAAGTAGCTGGAGATAATGGCTGAAAACAAATACCTTATCACCACCTGATTCGCACAAGCCTAACAGATTAATGAAGAACTTTGCCTTCAGTCTTTCTCTAATATCTAACTTCGCTAAGATGTGGTCCATTCGGGCATTGTCAAGCCCCTCTGTTTCTCTAGTTGACGTGTCTGTAAGTGAACTCTTTAGGAGAGATCTCAACTGTACGTGCACATAAAGTGTGCTCCCATCCCATCTGATTTTGAACTTCTCAACAAAGTTCTTCAGTTCTTCAACTTCACGCTGTAGACACCCCATTTTTGACCGACCTTAAGACTCAGACGTCATCGCCTGTACACTTGATGATTGCGTATGTTTGTGCTAGTTTTGAGTGCCCAAAGGTCTCGGTCGAGCGCCTTGTCTTTGAGCCTCTAAACCCTCTGTGTTTTGGCCTTGTTGTTAGGCCAAACCTTGGTACCTCTTGGCTGAAGGAGAGTGAGACCCTACTGGCCACTTTTGGCATTTGCCAGCCACTTTTTATCCTTGCCAGCCAGTTGGGGTGGTCGGTCAGCTAGTATAAGTGGCCGGTCAGCCACTTGAACTGGCTGGCAGCCAATTTTCTCATTTTTTTGATATTTTCAGATATTTTGAGCTAGCTGTGGCTCACTGAAACTCATCCTCCATACACGTGTATGGAGGGATCAAGCAAGCCTTTTTGCTTGCTTGCTCTATATAAGGGGAGCTCCCCCCTCTTTAGAGGGGTTACAAAATTTCAGGGTTGAAATCTCCCTCTCTCTATAATTCTTTCTCTCTATATATATTGTGTGATATTGAGCTTAAAAGTGAGTTTTCTTCATACCTTTGCACTAAAACACCTAGTCAAACACCTTCACCTTAGTGTTGGAGATCTTGGAGGCCTTGTTGGAGCTCTTTGGAGTGATTTTGGCTCAGAAGTTGGCTGTTAGGTTGCTGTTTTAAAGTTGTACTTCAAGAGTAAGAATCTACCTCTTTAAGCTTTGTTTTTGTACATTGGTTTGGCCACCCTTGCATGCTAACTTTGGCCTAGCTTTCAACTACAAAAATCTCTTTTTTTAAGTGTTTAAAGTGGTTGTTTGAAGCCTTGTGGGAGTTAGGGGTGTTTCACCCCCCTTGTGTGCCTTATTTGCTTAAGCCTTGTGCCATCTCTTAAGGCTTTTGAGGTACCCTTTGTTTGACATTTCTACCACTGAAACTCAGAGAAATTTCAGTGGTAGAAATCATGTTTTGAGGTCCAAAGTAAGAGGGGGTGGCCTCCCCTCTTTGGTTCTTGGTTACATGTCTTTTTGGCCCACCAAATGAGCATGTGTCTCTACTTCTTTGTGGATTTATTCAAGCACATTTTTGTGACTTTTTAGACCTTCCATAACTTTATTTTTGTCTTGTTTGATCATTGGTTGCTTGCTCTTTGCACTTGTAGTGTAATCTTGCTCACTAGCCTTGCATGCCTAATGAGTTAGCTTGTTATTCTAGCATGTGTTGGCTTAATCTCAGCCCATTTTTGGTCTTATTTTAGCGTGTTGTAACTCTATTTTGGCCCAGTTGAGTCACCTCTTGCATGCTTTTTACACTTGTAGTGTAACCTTGCTCACTAGCTTTGCATGCTTGCTACTTTAACCCATCATTCTAGCTTATTTTGGCTATACTCATGCATGCTTTTACTCGTGTTTTAGCATGCTTTAACTCTGTTTTGAGTTGTTTAGGACATATGAGGCTTGCTTTGTATGGCTATAGCATGATAGGCTTTAATAGCTTTGTGTTTTGAGTCCTCTAGCATGCTTTGCTTGAGTTGTTCGCATGATTTGGAATCATTTAATATGTGATTTCAGAGCATATATCATGGTCATACTCTCATATGTATCACTCTTTCAATGCTTTTGAGAAGTTGAGCCTCATGCCTTGTTTGTGAGCCAATACATGAGCATATCTTTCTTGCCATCTATGCTACAAGTCTAGCACGTTTTTGCTACTATTTTAACCTGCCCTAGGTCTATTTTGAATGGTCAAGGTCATTTGAGCATTGCTTAGTATAGTTGTAGTGTAAAGGGCCTTGACCAGCTTTGAGTTTTGAGGCCTTTAACATGTTATGCATGTGATGTTTGCATGGTATGGAACCATTTAGCATGTAATTTCAGTGCATATGGTGTAGTCACACTCTCATATACTTCACTTCTTCATAGCTTTTGAGGGTTGTGTATTATGTCTTGCTAATAGGCCAACATGTGTGCATGTTCTTCTAGCATTTTGAGCTCCCATTTCAGCATGTTTAGACCATTATTTTGGCATGATTGAGCTTTGTCCAGAATTGGTTTGGTCATTTGTACTATGTATTGCATGCCTCTTGTGTGTTGCTCTTTACTAGCTTTGATGTTTTTGGTCCTCAACATGCTATGCTTGCATGCTTTAAGGTCTTTAGCATGGCACTTCAGCACTAAATATCTGCCACCTTCATCTTTTCTTCATTTTTTTTTCCATTTGATTTGAGAGTGGGTTAACCTTTAAGATTGTGTTTGAGCTTAGGATTGAGGCTCGTGTTTAAATGGCTTTAACCCTCTTTTGAGGGTTCCTCCTAGTTAAAGGCATAGTCTCTCATATGCCTTAAACCATTCTTTTGGTTGACCTCCTCTCCTCAGAGGACTTGTACATTGGACTTAACCAATTAAAGAATGGATTGGTAATGTAAAATGTGTAAACAAGAATTGAGTCAACTAAAACATGCCAAGATAACATATGTGCATTGCATTGTATGTGTTTGGATCGGACGTTAATCCAAACACAAGGAATATGGGATGTTTCATACTTGAAGTGATGAAACGTGTCACATTTCTTGGTCACTAACACCCTTGATCAAGCATGATAGGGTGGAGGCTCTTTGTGTGTTGTTTGTGCATTCATAAACATGGTATAAGCTTGGTTCTTGGCCACCATGCATTGAAAATGCTTGGTTGGTGGCTTAAGAGCCGAGTGCCATGCCCCTTTGAGCCTGAGGGAGAGTGGCAGTACCTATATTGCCTTGCAAATACACTGTTGTGCCTCTATTGTTCTCTATTGTAGCAAAACCAGAAGCCTGGAGAAGCAACTAGCCGACCAGCCAGTGGCACTAGCCGACCAACCAGTTTTAGTGGCTAGCAACCACTTTTTCTGGCTGGCAGCCCACCAGCAGATCCCTATTTTAAGGTAAAGGCAATCTAGAGGTTGGCACAATTTTCAGAGATCAAGGCAAGTGCAAACAGAGGCAATTGACAACATGGTAATGGATTTCCGAGCAAACGCCAACCGAACATGCATCTTCAACCTCTTGGAACAGAGCTGAGGCAGTATGATTTGTAATTAGCTTTACTTGTTAGTTAGCTTAAATTGGTAATTTAATTAATTAGTTTGTTAATTAATTAAGTATTGTAATAATTAGTAAGTAGTTTACTAGTTTTTCGTTTTGTTATGTAAAAATTAATCTAATTGACTTAATTAGATTGGTTAGTTAGCTTAGCTTAGATTAGCTTAGCTAAGTCATTCGAACCCTCCTTCGTGAGGGCATATTGTTGTAATAAGGGTGCTGTAGACACCCCATTTTTGACCGTCCTCAAGGCTTGGATGTCACCGTTTGAACACTCGGTGATCATCCATGATCGTGTTCGTTCGGAGTTCCCGGAGGTCTCGGCTCGCGCGCCCTGCCTCAGGATCTCCGAACTTAACCGTTTAGTGTCTGGTTTTGCACCGAACACTTGTGTTTTGCCCTGGAAGGGCAGGGAATGCCTTATAAGGCATCCCCACACACCACCGGCAGTGGCTGGAGGCCACCGGCTGGTATTTTTCTTCCATCGGCACCTTTGTTTGCCGGTCGGCACACTTTATTGCCGGTCGGCATAGTTTGTTGCCGGTCGGCACTGTTTTTTGTCGAAATGACATTTTTGGGCAGTCGACCACTGTTCATCCACTTTATGGAGATATTTTGTGCCAGCTGTGATAGCTGGCACCAACTCTTCCCCCCTCCATACACGTGTATGGAGGGATCTCCCTCTAGGCAAGCTTGTTGAATAAGCTTTGCAAGAGGGAGTCTTATAAGAGGAGGGCCTTTCTCTTTGATTTAGGTTAGCTTCTTGCAACCAAAAACCAGACCTTTGAGATATAGATACATATTATCTCTATACCTCCCCCTCTCTCCTCCTTTGTGTGTGTTTCTTAGCTCAAAAGGTGGTTTTTACCTTACTTTTGCACCATTACACACACCATTACACCTTACTCCGAGATTGAGGGACTTGGGGGGTTGTTTCTTGAGTTTTTGGACTGGTTTTGATCCAAAGAAGGAGGCTAGACCATTTGTTCTTCAAAGGTTCTTCAAGGGTGAGCATTTTGATTTATATTCCCCAAATTTGCAATAGTTTTTTACCTATCTAGCTTGCTGTTTTAGCTCTTGTGTATAACATAAAAAGGGCTTGTATTTTCCTGCTCTAGCACTTTCATTAAGGTCGTTTTGTGATTTGAGTGCAAACTCCCCCTTTTAAGCCTTGTTTGATCCATTTTGGTGCCTCTTTCATAAGGTTTTGTTCACTTCAGTGTTTTGGTCCTTTGACCACTGAAAATCAGTGTATTTTAGTGTCAAAAAAAATGGTTTGAAGTCTTGCATAGGGGAGGGACACCCCTCTCCCTTCATGGTTTGTTTCTATGCTTTTTGAGCTCAAAAGGGTAGCATGTGTGCTTGATGATCCTTGGCCTCATTTCAGAATTTTTTTAGGTATTTTAGGTCATATGTAACCTCTGTTTTTGGCCAGTTTTG
The DNA here is from genome assembly GCF_055761805.1 of Camellia sinensis. NCBI lineage: Eukaryota > Viridiplantae > Streptophyta > Magnoliopsida > Ericales > Theaceae > Camellia > Camellia sinensis. The sequence continues at coordinate 120,479,896 of NC_138966.1, forward strand.
TGCCTCCTTATATGCTTGTAATACTTGCTTTGTATTGCTCCATTTTGCTTAGAAATACATCTCATGATTAGGCCATGATTCTTGTGCATGTTGGCTTAGTTCCATGAAGCTTTTAGTATTGTTTTTCCATGCTTAAAGTTTGTTGGTTATCCATTTGGTCATGCTTGACATGTTTGTTAGGGTTGCTTTGTATTTTGGCTTGAAAGCTTTGAGCATGTTGACTTCTAGCATGCATGTTTGTGATTACCCTCATGATTTTAACATCACCAAGGACCACATTTTAGCCCAAGAATCATGTTTGTATGTGTGCATGCATGACCTCTTTCATGCCTTGAGGGTGTGTCCTCTCATGCCTAGGAGTGAGCCTTAGTGCATTTGTTTCATGGGAGGTACTTTAGCTGTCATATTAGAAGGTTTTGGGGTCCCATTTTGCATGTAAAAATTCTGTTTTTACTTGTTTTAATCATGCCATGAGTAGTCATGTTGATGAGAGTGAAATGTTTCCCTTTTGTGCCTTAACCATAGGACTTTTGGCTTGCATGTTAGCATGAACATTGGTCCATCTATCGGACACTTTTGGCCACTGTTTCGAGAAGGGTGAGGGTCTGCCCCTTTGCCATTTTAAGCCACCTTTGCATGATTGCTTCATGATTGGTGCATGGTTGCTTCACATGTCATTGTAGCATGATGATTCTATTGCTCAAAGCGTCCATGTTTACATCACATTTGTGTCTTGTATGTCTAATATTGCATGCTTGCCATACTAGTTGCTTGATTCTTGGCATACCTTGCACATTGATATCATGTTGCATCTTGAGCCATGTTTTGCATAACATGCATTGCATTACTTGGTTTGGGGTGTCAAACCAAGTGTGAGAGTTGAGGGGCGTTCATACCACAAGTGATGTAACGCGTCTTAACTTTCGGTCCCCGAGGCCTTTGACTTCGCCATGATAAGGTTTCGGAGTTCATTGCGTCTGTTGCATACATCCTTACATTAAGTGGCAAATTTGATCCCTTGAGTCATCATGCACCATTGATGGCTCAAAGATCGAAGGTCATGCTTCTTTGAGTTCAAAACATGATAGGAAGTATGACCATGCTTACATGTGTCCAAAAACTCCATGCCATGCACTGTCTGTTCTCTGTTTGCTGTCAAATTGTCTTCTGCAGGAAGTTTCTGCCGACCGGCAGAATTTAGTGCCGACCGGCACTATCTGGAGTGCCGAGGAATCCAACAAATGCCGATGGGAATTGTGAAGTGCCGGTGGTAATTCTGTCCGGCCGGTGGTGCTCTGCAGGATGCAAGGAACTTGCTCCAGTACTTTGGTAATTTTCAGAAAGACAAGGCAGTACAAACAGAGGCGGCAGGAGTACAGTACGGTTTTTTTCGGACGAGACGGATTCGAGCATGCACCATTCGCGCATCCCAAGGCAGAGGCTGCGGCTGTCCTCTTCTTTCCTTTGCCATCTTTTCTTTTAAATTAAATTAGAAATCTTGTAATAATTTTATTCGTTTATTATTTTGGGACTGTAATATTTATTTGATCCCTCTGAGTGAGGGTAAAGATGTAATAAGTGTGTGTGGGTGGCGTATATGTCTTCCAATCCCCATTTCTTTCTTCCCTTTTATTTACCCGCTTATGATGGTAGATTAGGGCATTTTTTGAAATTAGCATACCTTATGCCATGCATGCGTGCATCCATGCATTTGTATTGCATACATTAGGCTCGGTACATCACGCTAACCGCATTTGTATTTCAAATTCTAAACCGAATATGTGATAATTGTGCATTTTCACATACCATGTTTTAGGGTTAGCCGAGCCTGCCTAGATTGCATTTTTGCATGTGATGCATTAGCCATTTTTAACATGAACTAGGACACGCATGTTTGCTAACTAGTTTACTATTTTGGCACGGAGTACGATGTAAGTATTTTTGCTTTAGCATCCAGCATGCGTGTGAGTGTTGCCACAACAGTATGCTTGCCATGCGGCTAAGTGCTTACATGAGATAAACTGCTTGAATGCCTGTGGGTGGAGGTCAAATTGCTTAAATTGGGATAATGCGTTAAAACTGTGAATTTTAAGCCCACTAGATAGTGGCAAAACCATCTTTTCCAAAGGCCCACTTGAGGGTGGCAAAATCTGCATTTGAGCCTACTTGCGAGTAGCAAACCATTTTTCAAAACGAATATAAAATGTTTTGTTCCAATTTGGGCGATTTGGTCTATACTTGTTTGCTGCGCGCATAACATAGTAATTCTAGGCTAATAAATGGTTTAAGAACACATAGCGTTTTCAAAATCGGATATCACGGTTAGTAGAGGCCGGTCTTCGGACCGGGCGAAAGGGGGTGCTCATAGCTGACCTTCCCCGATCGTACCCAAGCTCCCGAGCCGAGACAACTCCGGTAATGACGGACATGTGGCCTTCGGCACCGAGTCAGGGTTTCCTAAATTTCCCCATTTTAAAATATTTAGGTGGCGACTCTGTATCTGGCAAAGCAGTCCATGTTTGGCACTACTTTTTCAAAAATCTGTTTCTCAAAACGATTTGCCAGATTTGGACTCTTTGGTTCAGATTAAGAACCGTGACACAAATTGAGAGTCCGAACTGTAGCGACGTCCCCCCCCCCCCCCGGCGGGCTTGTTACAGTTTCTGGCGACTCTGCTGGGGAGATTAGAAAGCTTGACTCGAACTCGTGATATCCTGTTTTGATTTCGCTTATGTGTTTCTTTGCATTGCTTGTGCATTGGTGCGCCTAGGACACCGTGTTTGCCATCTGCCATTCCTGAATGGTTTGCCGGAGGCTTGTCTTGTCAAGGCATGACCATAAGGCTGACCGGTTATGGGCTCTGACAGTACGGGAACACAAACCTCGGTTTTACCGGGGCACCCTTTTTGACCATTTGACCTAGTGCATATCGGATCCATAGTGACCATTCCAAATTAGGACAGGCTGCTTACCCGATATTAGGTTGTTTGAGAACCGCTGTGTGCATAGTGAAACCATAGCTCCTGAAAAAATAGGGCAGGGAAACCCTACCCCAATGTAGGGGTGTTTTGGCTCTCTGTACTTGCTATGTGCTTTTAGAATGTATTTCTGCAGGGAAATGAACACACCAGTTTGCAAGTCTGGGCATCAGGCCTGAGGGCATCAGTATCAGTTTTAAGAGAATCAGTTATCTGCGGGTATCAGGGTTCAGTGTTGGGAACAGAGATTTTGAGAACAGTGATCAGTATCGAGGAACAGTGTGTTCGGCTTATCGACTATGTGTTTTGAATATCCAACTGTATATTATTTGTTTGTTTTATGCCGTTGTGCTGTCCAGTTGTTGGTTTGTTTATTGCTTTATTTATCTTTTTGCTAGGGAAATTTAGCATCATTGCGTCTAACCCAGTAGACATTCCCCAAGCACTCTGGATCAGAGGTCGCCGGCTCCATCGATCTGAGGATCTGATAGAAGGACAACCAGTGTACCATTCTCTACCCCTGGTTACTAAACGGAAAGCAACTAGGCAGAAGACATCGGTTCAACAGTCAGTGCAAAGGGCTTCGTCTACCCCACCTGTGTACAGTAGGGATCAGGATCCCATTTCACCCACAGAGAGGGAACGCATACCAGTAATTCAACCAGAGCAGAACAGTATGGCTAGCTTAGAGGAGATGGTGCGCCAACTTCAGGAAAGCATGAAAATGATGCAGCAGGATGCTGTCCGACAGGCGGAATTCGCCAAGCAACAAGCCACAGTTATGAGTGAGCAAGCGGAGTTAATTGGGAGATTGCAACAGCAAACTGGGGCGTCAGCTTCACAGCAAGTTCCTCCCCCACTAAGGGTTCCGATACCCGAAGAGACGCCAAATGCCCGGAATGTCCAAGAAGATACGAACATCCCAACGGGGCCAGCTCCACCCCGGATTCCGCCTCAACAATCCAAGGCGCCCACTCCTGTCAATCTATCGGATTCCCCCTTCGAGTCCGAGGTGGACCCCGTGACATTGAAAATGCACAAGCTTGAAAAGCTGTTCAAGAAATCCCAAGGTACGAAGTCCATTCCCGACATTGGAGACGGATACATCGACACAGCTATGACGCTGCCAGATCGGTTTAAGATGCCACAAATTGATCGTTTTGACGGATCTGAGGATCCCATGGTACACTTGCGACTATTCTCAGACGTCCTAAGGCCAATGGGCCTCACTAGATTGCTGAAGCTATCTTTATTCGGCCGGACCTTGTCGGGTGTGGCGGCCGCATGGTATGCCAAGTTAGAGGATGACGTCAAGAGAAATTGGGACGAGATGGCTGAGGCCTTCATCCTGCAGTACTCATACAATACGCAAATCGAGATCACGACCCGGGATCTCGAGACAACGAGGCAAGAACCCAAGGAAAGCTTCTCAGAATTTGTAACTAGATGGCGGGCTAAGGCTTCAATGATGACCTTGAGACCCACAGACAAAGACCAGATTCGGATGATTGTGCGCAATCTTCAGCCGAAGCTAATGCAAAAGATGATTGTAGTCCCCTTTCCCACCTTTGCTGATCTGCATGAAATGGGGGTGCAGATCGAGGACGCCTTGAGACAAGGTTGGATTGATAATGACTGGGAGCAACCCCGCAGAAATTTCAATCGTAATACTAATGCAGGCCCGAGCGGCGCTATGACTGCCAGGACCTCCGAAGTGAGTATGGTCACCACTAACCCTTCCCCAAGAAATACGGCAGCCACACCATTCTCCGGTGCGTCCGGAAGCAACTCACAAACAGCCAAATACCCTCCCAGAAACACCAGAACCTTCGCTCCACTTTATATGCCCCTGTCCAAAGCTTTGAGGCTTTTGATCAGAAAAGGGCATCTGAAGCCCCTAGAGCCGCGGCCCTTACCTGAAAGACTGCCTGCCACCCACAATCCGGCCAAGTATTGTGCGTTCCACCAGCAGCACGGTCATGACACCGACCTATGCTTTCGTTTACATCATGAGATTCAAGATCTCATTGATAATGGGGTGATTTTAACCCCTGAGAAACCCAATGTTACTACAAATCCTCTCCCCACACATAACCAAGTTCCACCACCCAAAAGAATCAATTTCATCCACACTGGGGTCACATCCTACGATCCTAGTATCTATATCACACCCTCCTACCTGCCTAAGCCGAAAGTTTTCCTCCCTGATTGCACCAATTTGTGCATGATGGATGTCTCTATAACCCAGCCCAAACCAATGGTGGTGACCACCGAGAACAGGAAAGAGGTTGTCAAACCGGAGTCTGCGGAGCCTGAGAATGATGTTGGGAATGCTTACAGTCCGAGTGACTACATTTCACCAGTGGGCCAGAATAGACCAAATGTCGAATTTCCAGTCAGGGGAGAGCTGTGTGTAATCCGAGGGAATAGTCCAAGACAGGAAACGGATGATTTGGCAGCCATGGAAGAGGATTTTGCCAAGTTCTAGTTTTGCGATAACCAAGATCTAGAATATTCGGCCATCAACTGGTACGATAATGAAGAATCAGCGGAGGCCACGGGATGGTTAGACGATCAGCCAGATGTAATAGGGGAGTTCCAGTCAGAACAAGGCCCGGCAGGGGCGGGAATGTCCACAACGGCCGGGAGTGTCAAAGAACAGAATACATCGCCGGAGAGCGCCGGTGTCGAGAGTTGCGCTCGAGAATGGAGCATTTTAAGTACAGGGATCAGTGAGCAATCTACTGCATTGACACAGTCAGAACAAGAGAGATTCGAGGATTCTGAGAGGATCAGGAAAGCAAAAGGCCACGTGGGGGTCGAAACCGCCACAAGTACGGAAATGAAGAATGCTGCGAGCATAGGGATAAAAGGTACTGCAAGTATCAGGACAGTTGTGCCAGAACCAGACGGATGCTTGTCAGCTGCAGATGGTATGTGGTGGGAAGACGACGATCTATGTCTTGCCCACACAGACGAGGATTGGAAAGGTAACCAACTAGATGATACCTGGTATATCGGCGAAGTCGATCACATGACTAGGAGTGGACGGTATTTCAAGCCTCCACACCTAGATTAACCAGAGGCGTCTGGGAAAGATAATGAAGCAGAGAAACAAAAGGAGAAGCAACTCGAAGACGAGGCCGTATTGAGACAATTAAAAAAGATACAAGAAGACATCTCCATCTGGGGACTGCTTATGGCTTCTCGAGTACATAGGCAGGCTGTCCTTTCGGCCATGGATAAGGCCAAACTTTCCATAGATACCACGCCCAAACAGCTGGTGGGCTTAGTCTTTTCGGGAGGAAGTTCCCAAGCATTGAGTTTTTCTGACAAAGAGCTGCCACCCGAGGGTGCGAACCATAACAAGCCGCTCTACATCTCTGTCGAGTGCAGAGATAAATGGATACCTGTGGTACTTGTCGACACAGGGTCCGCCATCAACGTCTGCCCGGCAAGGACAGCTTATGCGATTGGTTTGAAAGTCGCGGATTTTGTGCCAACGGTCCAGGTGATTCGGGCGTATGACAACACGAGCCGGGAAGTGATGGGGACAGTCAAGATTCAAACAAAGGTTGGGCCAGGACAGCACGAGATAGATTTCCACGTCTTGGAGGTTCCTGCAATGTTCAACCTGCTTTTGGGGCGGCCGTGGCTGCATCAGGTAAAGGCGGTCTCCTCTACCTTACATCAAGTGGTGAAATACCCCTATGGGAAGGGAGTAGCCATCGTTTTTGGAAACTCATCAATTCATCCACCACCAGAGGTATCTACGCCTGTTCTAGAAATTGAGCACGGTATAGAAGATGTGTTCATATCAGGTTTTACCTTGGCCGAGGCTCGGATTGTACAGAACATCATGGCAGTTAATGAAGGGGTGTATGTCAGTGCCCAAGCAGTCTATCTCATGAACAAACTCCAGCACATCCCCGGGATGGGATTAGGCAAGAGCGGCAGGAAAGGTGCCGCAGCATCGGCCGAAGTGCCACATAACCCCCATACCTTTGGTTTGGGCTACCTACCCACCAAAGAGGATTGGATAAGGAAAGGAAAGGAAATGGCCGGAAGGGCCAGGGCAAAACAGATGGGGAAACCCTTTGACTTAATGCACCAGCCCATTCGGGGGACCCTAAACGGACGCTTCGTCCGGGAGGGGGAGGACTTTTCGTTCTGTGGTTTCCCAGAGCCGTGGCTCAACGCGGAGAAGAAGCGCGTACCGGGATTTGAGATTTTCTTTGATTTACAGTTACCTGAGGATGACATCGCCGAAGGGCAGGCAGATCTATCGGCTGAGGCTGAGCGAAGTAAGCAAGTGCAGCCTGAGGACGATGAAAACGAAATGGGGGCAGCACTGGCATGTCTGCTTTCAGATCCTCCGATTGAACAGAGGTGCTTGGGGGATAGCTCCTCGGTATGTGTAATTGGGAATGAAGCGGCTGCGGGCCTACCATCAGCTATTTTGGATGCATCCATCACACCTTCTCTCATCTGGCAATATGAAGAAGGCTTTTTATCAAGCAGCACCGGGTCAGGTAGTGAGCCGGAATCTGATTCTACCGAATCTTGTACGTTGGAATCAGATTCCAGCTCAACTGAGTCTGAGTTCGGTATTCCCGGGGGTGATAACCCGGATGCCACAGTCCTGTTTAGGTCATCTTTTTCATTTTCTTTTGAGTCTGTTGTAACAGAGGAATCCGACGGCTCGGAAGTATTTAATGAGAACGACGTGGATGTGGTTTCGGAGTATTTTTCTGTGCCTTTGATTTATTGCTTAAATCAAGATTTTCAAAATTTTGATGAAAACGACGAGGGAGAAATCCCTTCGGTTTTGCAACGATTAATTGATCAAGAGCAGGAAAGGTTTGTTAAACCCTTAATGGATGAAATCACTACTGTGAATGTTGGTACTGAGAAGGACCTGCAGCTGGTCCAGATCGGGTCCACGTTGTCTTTTGAGGAACGTGAGCGCTTAGTCGCTTTGTTAAAAGATTTCAAAGATGTTTTCGCGTGGTCCTACGAAGACATGCCTGGAATCGATCCTGAGATTGTACAGCACCGGATCCCTCTTGATCCCGAGGCCCGACCTGTCAAACAGAAACTCAGAAGGATCCGCCCTGATTAGGCCATTAAGATCAAGGAAGAGGTCACCAAGCAGATTGATGCAGGCTTCCTGTTGGAGTCTGAATACCCGACTTGGCTGGCCAACATTGTTCCGGTGCCGAAGAAAGACGGCAGAATTCGGGTCTGTGTAGACTTCAGAGATTTGAATAGGGCCAGTCCGAAGGACGACTTTCCCTTGCCGCACATTGATGAATTGGTAGATTTCACGGCAGGACATGCCTTGCTTTCGTTTATGGATGGCTTCTCAGGTTATAATCAGATAGTAATGGCACCCGAAGACCGGGAAAAGACTGCGTTCACTACCCCGTGGGGTACATATTGTTATAGAGTGATGCCATTTGGGCTGAAAAACGCTGAAGCTACCTATCAACGGGCAGCAACTACAATATTGCATGATATGATCCATAAAGAGGTCGAGGTGTATGTGGATGACATGATTGTCAAGTCCAAAGAAAGAGAGGGCCACTACGCCGCCTTACAAAAATTCTTTCTGAGGATCAGAGAGTTTCGGCTGCGGCTGAATCCCCAGAAGTGTACTTTTGGTGTTACAACAGGGAAGATGCTAGGGTTTCTGATTACGCAAAGGGGCATCGAGGTCGACCCTTCCAAAATCAAGGCCATCTTAGAAATGCCACCACCGAGGACTGAAAAGGAGGTGCGAGGCTTTCTAGGTAAAGTGAAATTCATAAGACGGTTTATCTCTAAATTAACCTTGACTTGTGAACCACTTTTTGGTCTCCTGAAGAAAGGAAGGAAATTCCAATGGGACGGCCGATGTCAAGCAGCTTTTGAGCAGATCAAAGAGTATCTGCAGAACCCGCCTGTGTTGTCACCACCAGAGCCGGGGAGACCGTTGATATTGTACCTTTCGGTAACTGAGACTACCATGGGCTGCATGCTCGCACAGGAGTCAGCAGACAAAGTGGAAAGGGCCATCTACTATCTGAGCAAAAAGATGCTGGATTACGAGACCCGCTACACTCCGCTCGAGAAGGCTTGCTTGGCCTTGGTATGGGCTACCAGGAAGCTGCGGCACTACCTGTTAGCTCACTCTGTAACGTTGGTTTCACGTTTGGATCCCATCAAATATCTTTTCAAGAAACCAGCACTTACGGGTGGGCTAGCTCGTTGGTTGCTATTGCTTTCCGAATTTGACTTGAAGTATGTAACACGCAAGTCGGTGAAAGGGAGAGCGGTAGCGGAATTCCTTGCCGACCATCCGGTTGAGGGGGATGAAGCGGTTGAGTACCTATTCCCAGATGAAGCCATTCTGCACATCGAAGATGAAACTTGGACGATGTACTTTGACGGAGCGTCAAACCAGTATGGGTATGGGATAGGAGTGTTGCTGATAGCGCCTGACGATTCCCGTATCCCTTTAGCATTCAAACTCCAGTTCAGAGTCTCGAACAATGAGGCAGAGTATGAGGCATGTATTGCTGGTCTGGAAGCAGCCCTACAGCTAGGGGTAAGACGGTTGGACGTCATTGGGGACTTGAATCTTGTTGTGTCTCAAGCAAAAGGAGACTGGAAGGTCAAGGAGGAAAGGATGATAATTTACCACCAAACCTTGGATTTGTTAATTCCTCGGTTCGAGAAACTAAATTTCACCCACCTCGTAAGAGAGAACAATAGGTTCGCAGATTCATTAGCAACTCTATCTTCCATGATAGACATCCCGTCGGGAGTCCAGATGCGTCCAGTCATCATTGATCAGAAGTTTGCGCCAGCATACGAGTCAATTTCCGCCATAGATGAGGCCCAAGACGACAACCCCTGGTATTACGATATTTGGAACTTCTTGGAAAAGGAGACGTACCCACTAGGGGCAAATGCCAAGGATAAGAGGGCGATCAGAAGAATGGCTGTTCAGTTCATCATCTGCGGGGGTAAACTGTACAAAAGGGGTCATTTGGGAATGCATAAGCTCTGTGTAGAAGCTGAAGAGTCGAAGCGCCTAATGGAGGCTATTCATGGAGGGGAGTGCGGTGCGCACATGAATGGAGTAATGTTGGCCAGAAAGATCCTCAGGCAGGGTTACTACTGGTCGACCATGGAGGAGGATTGTATCAACTTTGTTCGGCGATGCCACAAATGCTAGATCCACGCAAACCGTATGAACATCCCACCATCCAAGCTTTACAACATGACGTCCCCGTGGCCATTTTCCGTGTGGGGGATTGATGTGATCGGAGCTGTTACCCCGAAGGGGTCGAATGGACATGAGTATATCCTGGTAGCGATAGATTATTTCACAAAGTGGGTCGAGGCCCAATCATACGCGGTGTTGAAAGCGTCACACGTCGCCAAGTTCATCAGAAACAACATCATTTGCCGCTACGGGGTGCCAAACGAGATTATTTCGGATAATGGATCCCACTTTAAGAAAGAAGTGGTCGACTTGTTAGAAAAGTATAACGTGGCTTTTCATAAGTCATCTACGTACCGGCCGCAAACCAACGGAGCAGTTGAGGCCGCCAACAAGAACATCAAGCATATACTGCAGAAAATGGTGGAGACCTACCGAGATTGGCCAGATAAGTTGCCATTTGCTCTATGGGGCTACAGGACTTCAATTAGAACTTCTACCGGAGCAACTCCGTATTCGTTAGTTTATGGAATGGAGGTTGTTCTACCTATTGAAATTGAAGTTCCGTCGTTACGGGTATTGGCTGAGTGTCAGATAGCTGAGGCAGATTGGCAGCAGAGCAGGTTCGAGGAACTTATGCTCTTTGACGAAAGAAGGCTGAAAGCATTGTATCATGTTCAGAGTTATCAGCGCAGGATTGCTCGGGCTTTTAACAAGAGGGTTAAGTCCAGAAATCTAAAGGAAGGGGATTTGTTACTCAAAGACAACCGAGCACCCATCCACGACCCAAGGGGCAAGTTCAGACCCAATTGGACTGGTCCCTACATCATCAAAGCTATCTGGTCAGGTGGAGCTGTGGTTCTGATGGACTTAGATGGTTTAGAATTCTCTCAACCGATCAACATGGACAAGTTGAAGAAATACTATCCTTGAGAGGCTCGCTAGGCCGAAAACCCGAAAGGGCGACCTAGGCAAAAGTTAGAGCACAAAAAATTAGAAAATATAAAAACTTAGCTCGCAAGGCTGAAAACCCGCAAAGGGCAGCCTTGGCAAAAGTTAGAGCGCAAAAGGAGAGTGAAAATACTCGAGCGAACCCAAGCCGGAACTACGTAAGGCTTGATTCCCATGTTTGGGATACGTAGGCAGCTTCATCCTGAAGTTCAGCCATAACACTTCCCCGATCAACTTTGTCCATTTGATCATCTCAGCTATCTTTGTTCATCAGCATTCGTTGGAATCTCCGGTGCAGTGCCACTCAGACTAGGGGCAACTTTCCGTTGCTATGCAGTGCTGTGGGGCTTTTCAGACTAGGGGCAACTTTTCAGTTGCAGGGATCTGGGGTTGTGCATCTCAAGTGACAGATCTCAGGCGTGTCCAGTTCTGATCCGCATCAAAAATATCTTTGAAAAGTTTTAATATAAGCTGACTTTGTTCAAATAATCTTTTTACAACTTTGACCATTTTTGGACCAAGGTGGAAAATTTTCAGTGCCACAACCTTCAATTTCTTTGATTTCAAAACAGAGTTCTCCTGCTCTTACATACAATTGAAGTTGCTTTTTTATTACATTCATAAAAGAAAACTTGAAAGTACTAATAAAGCAATAAATCTGGGGCATAGTCAAGTCAGGTGTTCCTGCGCCCCCTCCCGGAGCTGGTCGAAGCCTCTGATGCCAAGCTGGGCTCGATCTGTGCTTCTTCATTGAGCCAATCTATGCACTCGTCAGACAAAGTGCAACTGAAAGTAGGAGCGGGAGCCAGGAGTTCTCTCATCCTCCACGCAGTGGCCTGCTAAGCAAGTTGCGCGCCCCGGGCTGGGAATGCAGCAGGATACCCTATCCTCTCTGGTGGGCAGGTCTGATCATGGCCAAATTGGCGTCGAATCCGAAATGGGAAATAGAATACACAATGAGTGAGACCAACCAGTTGAATCACAGTCTGCCGAGGCATATTGTAACTTATTGCCGGAAGGTTCAACCAAGGGCACCGCCAAGCAATACGGTCTGCGGACAAGTGGCACATCCAAGCGAACCACCATTCCTCATCCAAGGCATTGACTAGACGATGCCGGAAGAAGTAGCCGCGAGCTGAATATGCGGGACAGGAGTCCACAACCTGCAGTTTATCCATCAGCCACACTTGGGGAGGGATTGAAAAATGAGAGATTAAAGAATAGAGAGATGTACGAGGAGAGAAGAGTGAGAATGGGGTTTTGTGAGAAAAGACTGAGCTCGAGGGCCGAGTGATGTGAGCAATACAGAAATGCGAGATTGGATGGGAAACATTACCTGTAGTAGTAGTGGACTCCCCGCCAATCTGCACGTCTCATGACGATAAAAGGCGTCTAAGCCCATTAGCGTCTCGGCCAGAGCCATGGCAATACAGCTCTTGCCCTCCTTCAAGCCTTGGGCAACCTCAATCAACCGGATACTAGCCCCTCCAGACCCTGAAATGAACAAGAAATGGGACAACATGCACAAGCAGAGGGCATGTCGCCGGAAGCCTTGCTAGTGATGGTTGTTGTGATCACCAGCATCAGAAAATCGATTGGCCAAACTCGGAATGTCCAACATCCCGTCACCCATCAGAGACCGAGCATCACGCATGTTGAGTCCGCACATGCGCCCTAAGGATTGGGCATGACCAAAATTAAGTTGGGGCAAGAGTTCCTCATCGCGCTCGGACTCCATTAAGGCTCGGAAGTCTTCGAAAGTAGGACATATCTCTTGCCCGGCGAAGCTAAAGACATGTGTCACCGGATTCCAAAACCTTGCCGCGGCATGAAGAAACGGGAAGTGCAAGGGGGTACGACCCAAAGTGAATAGTGAATTTATGCCAAAACCCCGGAAATTCACTTTTTCCCCGCCATCCAAGCTAGTAATCCAAGCTGTGAGATTTTGAGCAAGAAACTCTTCCATTGGAGCAAATCAGTGTGAAAATGAGAAAAACTACGAAGTTGGGATCTTTTGTAGGAGATAAGGTTGAGTGGGGGACAGGTGTCAACATTCTGCTGATCCCCTCATTAAGTGCCGACCGGCCAAAAACTCTGCCGACCGGCCATCTCATTTTGCCGACCAAACATATAAATGGCCGGTAGTCATTCCTTGCAGCCGGTGGTCCCTACACCATGCCGGTGGACTTCCTTCTGGTTCCCTGAGCTGTTTATGCTAAGAATTGGGAAACTTCACCACCTCCAACCCCTCCCCAGCGATAGACTCTTGCAGAGCCGCGCCTGTCTGCTTGTCGAGTTTTTGAACATTTGCTTATCGAGTTGTATTCCGCTCTCTTTGAGCTCTTGATTTGTTTATCAAGTTGCATTCACACTTGTTTGGTTGCATCGTGTCTTTGTTTTGCTTATCGAGTTGTAAGTCGGTTCACTACCTGATTATTACGATTGCAAATTTCCAAAGTGAGTTCAAATTTCGTTCACATTTGTGGTGTGATACCCTGCAATGCGATGCACAGAAAATCCACAAATGCAACATCTTTTGAACAAAATGATTTGTTTCATTCCCATCACGTGTTTTGCAAAATGTGCAACTTTTGAAAAGAATAAAACCTGCCTAAAGGTAGTGCAATGTACTTAAGCTACTAGTAAAAAGGAAAATAAAGCGTAGAATGACAGGGTAGCCAAGTATCAGAATTGATACCGGTGAAACTCCCCTTGCGGTTAACGCACCTTCCGCATCTTTGTTCGGGTCAGCCACGTCGTTGGACGCCCTCACAATACAGGAAATCACACCTTTGAAACGTGAACCTTTGAGTTGACCTCAGGCCACAACTTCTGCGAGCAACGCTCGATGCGTGCGAAGAATGCCCCGCCCCGTATCCTTTTCATGCTTTGTGAACTCCGCAAATTGTTTCAATTATGCTATGTAATGGTACATCCTTTCATTACCTGCGTAGACCGCATGTTTTGATTGCGTAGACCGCATGTTTAATTCCATTACCTACGTAGACCGCATGTTTTGATTGCGTAGACCGCATGTTTAATTTCATTACCTGCGTAGACCGCATGTTTTGATTGCGTAGACCGCATGTTTAATTTCATTACCTGCGTAGACCGCATGTTTTGATTGCGTAGACCGCATGTTTAATTCCATTACCTGCGTAGACCGCATGTTTTGATTGCGTAGACCGCATGTTTAATTCCATTACCTGCGTAGACCGCATGTTTTGATTGCGTAGACCGCATGTTTAATTTCATTACCTGCGTAGACCGCATGTTTTGATTGCATAGACCGCATGTTTAATTTCATTACCTGCGTAGACCGCATGTTTTGATTGTGTAGACCGCATGTTTAATTCCATTACCTGCGTAGACCGCATGTTTTGATTGCGTAGACCGCATGTTTAATTTCATTACCTGCATAGACCGCATGTTTTGATTGCGTAGACCGCATGTTTAATTTCATTACCTGCGTAGACCGCATGTTTTGATTGCGTAGACCGCATGTTTAATTCCTTTACTTGCGTAGACCGTATGTTTTGATTGCGTAGACCGCATGTTTAATTTCATTACCTACGTAGACCGCATGTTTTGATTGCGTAGACCGCATGTTTAATTCCATTACCTGCGTAGACCGCATGTTTTGATTGCGTAGACCGCATGTTTAATTCCATTACCTGCGTAGACCGCATGTTTTGATTGCGTAGACCGCATGTTTAATTCCATTACCTGCGTAGACCGCATGTTTTGATTGCGTAGACCGCATGTTTAATTTCATTACCTGCGTAGACCGCATGTTTTGATTGCGTAGACCGCATGTTTAATTTCATTACCTGCGTAGACCGCATGTTTTGATTGCGTAGACCGCATGTTTAATTTCATTACCTGCGTAGACCGCATGTTTTGATTGCGTAGACCGCATGTTTAATTTCATTACCTGCGTAGACCGCATGTTTTGATTGCGTAGACCGCATGTTTAATTCCATTACCTGCGTAGACCGCATGTTTTGATTGCGTAGACCGCATGTTTAATTTCATTACCTGCGTAGACCGCATGTTTTGATTGCGTAGACCGCATGTTTAATTTCATTACCTGCGTAGACCGCATGTTTTGATTGCGTAGACTGCATGTTTAATTCCTTTACTTGCGTAGACCGCATGTTTTGATTACGTAGACCGCATGTTTAATTTCATTACCTGCGTAGACCGCATGTTTAATTCCATTACATGCGTAGACCGCATGTTTTGATTGCATAGACCGCATGTTTAATTTCATTACCTGCGTAGACCGCATGTTTTGATTGCGTAGACCGCATGTTTAATTTCATTACCTGCGTAGACCACATGTTTTGATTGCGTAGACCGCATGTTTAATTGCATTACCTGCGTAGACCGCATGTTTTGATTGCGTAGACCGCATGTTTAATTCCATTACCTGCGTAGACCGCATGTTTTGCTTGCGTAGACCGCATGTTTAATTTCATTACCTGCGTAGACCGCATGTTTTGATTGTGTAGACCGCATGTTTAATTTCATTACTTGCGTAGACCGCATGTTTTGATTGCGTAGACCACATGTTTAGTTTCATCACCTGCGTAGACCGCATGTTTTAATTGCGCGGACCGCTTGTTAGTTTCGTTACCTGCGTAGACCGCGTGCTTATGATCAATTTCGTCGCCTGCATAGACCGCTTGCTCCACGTACCTATTTGTATCTTCACAGCATTGTTATGCTCTCCACTTGCTTTGCGCTGTCACGCATTTCGAGTACACCACTATCCTTGCATTGTCATGCTTTTTCTAACAATATTATACTTGTTAAGTTTGTTTTCTTTGCAGGTACGATATTGTATGTATGGTTCATTTGAAGCTGGTGCAACCAGACGAGCCGCACAGGTATTGTATCTCCCGAGTGAGACGTATTGAGAATTGCATAATTCTCTTACATCCTTTCTGCATTGTAGTGTAGTTTGGTGCATGTTAGCTTAAAACCGTCGCATGTTTGCTTCGTTACAGTTTTCTCTGCATGATCATAAGTTATGTTCGGCTCTCTGCATTGTCTTGCATTTTGCCCCTGCCTTCAGGCGCATATCTTGATTGTCTTGCATGTTTGTCTGAGTCTTCAGCCTTGTCAAAAATGGGTCGTCTCTGGGCTTTGACATTCACTCCCGTCATTGTTATGACTTTCGAGTTCTGTCAAAGAGGGGCAACTGTAGACACCCCATTTTTGACCGTCCTCAAGGCTTGGACGTCACCGTTTGAACACTCCGTGATCATCCATGATCGTGTTCGTTCGGAGTTCCCGGAGGTCTCGGCTCGCGCGCCCTGCCTCAGGATCTCCGAACTTAACCGTTTAGTGTCTGGTTTTGCACCGAACACTTGTGTTTTGCCTTGGAAGGGCAGGGAATGCCTTATGAGGCATCCCCGCACACCACCGGCAGTGGCTGGAGGCCCCCGGCTGGTATTTTTCTTCCATCGGCACCTTTGTTTGCCGGTCGGCACACTTTATTTCCGGTCGGCATAGTTTGTTGCCGGTCGGCACTGTTTTTTGTCAAAATGACATTTTTGGGCAGCCGACCACTGTTCATCCACTTTATGGAGATATTTTGTGCCAGCTGTGATAGCTGGCACCAACTCTTCCCCCCTCCATACACGTGTATAGAGGGATCTCCCTCTAAGCAAGCTTGTTGAATAAGCTTTGCAAGAGGGAGTCTTATAAGAGGAGGGCCTTCCTCTTTGATTTAGGTTAGCTTCTTGCAACCAAAAACCAGACCTTTGAGATATAGATACATATTATCTCTATACCTCCCCCTCTCTCCTCCTTTGTGTGTGTTTCTTAGCTCAAAAGGTGGTTTTTACCTTACTTTTGCACCATTACACACACCATTACACCTTACTCCAAGATTGAGGGACTTGGGGGTTGTTTCTTGAGTTTTTGGACTAGTTTTGATCCAAAGAAGGAGGCTAGACCATTTGTTCTTCAAAGGTTCTTCAAGGGTGAGCATTTTGATTTATATTCCCCAAATTTGCAATAGTTTTTTACCTATCTAGCTTGCTGTTTTAGCTCTTGTGTATAACATAAAAAGGGCTTGTATTTTCCTGCTCTAGCACTTTCATTAAGGTCGTTTTGTGATTTGAGTGCAAACTCCCCCTTTTAAGCCTTGTTTGATCCATTTTGGTGCCTCTTTCATAAGGTTTTGTTCACTTCAGTGTTTTGGTCCTTTGACCACTGAAAATCAGTGTATTTTAGTGTCAAAAAAAATGGTTTGAAGTCTTGCATAGGGGCGGGACACCCCTCTCCCTTCATGGTTTGTTTCCATGCTTTTTGAGCTCAAAAGGGTAGCATGTGTGCTTGATGATCCTTGGCCTCATTTCAGAATTTTGTTAGGTATTTTAGGTCATATGTAACCTCTGTTTTTGGCCGGTTTTGTGCCTCCTTGTATGCTTGTAATACTTGCTTTGTATTGCTCCATTTTGCTTAGAAATACATCTCATGATTAGGCCATGATTCTTGTGCATGTTGGCTTAGTTCCATGAAGCTTTTAGTATTGTTTTTCCATGCTTAAAGTTTGTTGGTTATCCATTTGGTCATGCTTGACATGTTTGTTAGGGTTGCTTTGTATTTTGGTTTGAAAGCTTTGAGCATGTTGACTTCTAGCATGCATGTTTGTGATTACCCTCATGATTTTAACATCACCAAGGACCACATTTTAGCCCAAGAATCATGTTTGTATGTGTGCATGCATGACCTCTTTCATGCCTTGAGGGTGTGTCCTCTCATGCCTAGGAGTGAGCCTTAGTGCATTTGTTTCATGGGAGGTACTTTAGCTGTCATATTAGGAGGTTTTGGGGTCCCATTTTGCATGTAAAAATTCTGTTTTTACTTGTTTTAATCATGCCATGAGTAGTCATGTTGATGAGAGTGAAATGTTTCCCTTTTGTGCCTTAACCATAGGACTTTTGGCTTGCATGTTAGCATGAACATTGGTCCATCTATCGGACACTTTTGGCCACTGTTTTGAGGAGGGTGAGGGTCTGCCCCTTTGCCATTTTAAGCCACCTTTGCATGATTGCTTCATGATTGGTGCATGGTTGCTTCACATGTCATTGTAGCATGATGATTCTATTGCTCAAAGCGTCCATGTTTACATCACATTTGTGTCTTGTATGTCTAATATTGCATGCTTGCCATACTAGTTGCTTGATTCTTGGCATACCTTGCACATTGATATCATGTTGCATCTTGAGCCATGTTTTGCATAACATGCATTGCATTACTTGGTTTGGGGTGTCAAACCAAGTGTGAGAGTTGAGGGGCGTTCATACCACAAGTGATGTAACGCGTCTTAACTTTCGGTCCCCAAGGCCTTTGACTTCGCCATGATAAGGTTTCAGAGTTCATTGTGTTTGTTGCATACATCCTTACATTAAGTGGCAAATTTGATCCCTTGAGTCATCATGCACCATTGATGGCTCAAAGATCGAAGGTCATGCTTCTTTGAGTTCAAAACATGATAGGAAGTATGACCATGCTTACATGTGTCCAAAAACTCCATGCCATGCACTGTCTGTTCTCTGTTTGCTGTCAAATTGTCTTCTGCAGGAAGTTTCTGCCGATCGGCAGAATTTAGTGCCGACCGGCACTATCTGGAGTGCCGAGGAATCCAACAAATGCCGATGGGAATTGTGAAGTGCCGGTGGTAATTCTGTCCGGCCGGTGGTGCTCTGCAGGATACAAGGAACTTGCTCCAGTACTTTGGCAATTTTCAGAAAGACAAGGCAGTACAAACAGAGGCGGCAGGAGTACAGTACGGGTTTTTTCGGACGAGACGGATTCGAGCATGCACCATTCGTGCATCCCAAGGCAGAGGCTGCGGCTGTCCTCTTCTTTCCTTTGCCATCTTTTCTTTTAAATTAAATTAGAAATCTTGTAATAATTTTATTCGTTTATTATTTTGGGACTGTAATATTTATTTGATCCCTCCGAGTGAGGGTAAAGATGTAATAAGTGTGTGTGGGTGGCGTGTATGTCTTCCAATCCCCATTTCTTTCTTCCCTTTTATTTACCCGCTTATGATGGTAGATTAGGGCATTTTTTGAAATTAGCATACCTTATGCCATGCATGCGTGCATCCATGCATTTGTATTGCATACATTAGGCTCGGTACATCACGCTAACCGCATTTATATTTCAAATTCTAAACCGAATATGTGATAATTGTGCATTTTCACATACCATGTTTTAGGGTTAGCCGAGCCTGCCTAGATTGCATTTTTGCATGTGATGCATTAGCCATTTTTAACATGAACTAGGACACGCATGTTTGCTAACTAGTTTACTATTTTGGCACGGAGTACGATGTAAGTATTTTTGCTTTAGCATCCAGCATGCGTGTGAGTGTTGCCACAACAGTATGCTTGCCATGCGGCTAAGTGCTTACATGAGATAAACTGCTTGAATGCCTGTGGGTGGAGGTCAAATTGCTTAAATTGGGATAATGCGTTAAAACTGTGAATTTTAAGCCCACTAGATAGTGGCAAAACCATCTTTTCCAAAGGCCCACTTGAGGGTGGCAAAATCTGCATTTGAGCCTACTTGCGACTAGCAAACCATTTTTCAAAACGAATATAAAATGTTTTGTTCCAATTTGGGCGATTTGGTCTATACTTGTTTGCTGCGCGCATAACATAGTAATTCTAGGCTAATAAATGGTTTAAGAACACATAGCGTTTTCAAAATCAGATATCACGGTTAGTAGAGGCCGGTCTTCGGACCGGGCGAAAGGGGGTGCTCATAGCTGACCTTCCCCGATCGTACCCAAGCTCCCGAGCCGAGACAACTCCGGTAATGACAGACATGTGGCCTTCGGCACCGAGTCAGGGTTTCCTAAATTTCCCCATTTTAAAATATTTAGGTGGCGACTCTGTATCTGGCAAAGCAGTCCATGTTTGGCACTACTTTTTCAAAAATCTATTTCTCAAAACGATTTGCCAGATTTGGACTCTTTGGTTCAGATTAAGAACCGTGACACAAATCGAGAGTCCGAACTGTAGCGAGGTCCCCCCCCGCGGGCTTGTTACCGGTGCGTGTGTGTGTGTGTGTGCATGTCTTCCAACCCCACGTCTTTCTCCCTTTTACTTAAACGCTTTTGATGGTTAGTTTTAGGACATATTTCAATTAGCATCCTTATGCTTGCATCCGTGCATCATTCATTTGTCTTGCATGCACTAGGCTCGGTGCATCATTCAAACTGTATCATATTTTAATACACTTACTTGAATACGTGTTTCAAAGCATGTTATCAAGTGTTGCATTCATATATCATCTTAGCTAGCTGAGCCTATTTAGTTGCATTATTGCATGTGTTGCATTAGGCATCTTGTATAGTTAGGCTCATGCATTGATTTCTAACTAGTTCTATGTTTTGGCTCGGAGTACACTGTAAGTGTTTATGCTGTAGCATCCCTGCATAAATGTAAGTGATTCCTATGTTTAGCGTGATTGCCATGTTTAGCATGCTTGCCATGAGGCTATTTGCTTAAATGATTAACTGCATGAATGCCTGTGGATGAAGGCTTCATTACTTAAATTGGAACAATTGATCGAAACGTGAGTTTTAAGCCCACTTGGAGTGGCAAATCATTATGTTTTAAGCCCACCTTATTTGGTGGCAAATCCGCATTTCTAAGCCCACTTGAGAGTGGCAAATTCAAACCATTTTCGAAAACAAACATTGAATTGTTTTGTTCTAATTTAGGCGATCTAGTCTATACTTGTATGATGTGCGCATTATGTAGTAAGTTAGCTAAATAACAGGAATAAGAACACGTGTGTTTTCAAAACAACATATCATGATTAGTAAAGGCCGATCCTTTGATCGGGCGAGCGGGGGGTGCTCATTTATTGACCTTCCTCCCTCGTACCCAAGTTCCCGAGCCGAGGCAACTTTGGTGATAACGGACACGTGGCCTTTGACACAAGTCAGGGTTTCCTAAATTTCCCAAAACAAAATATTTAGGTGGCGACTCTGTGATGTGGCAAAGCAGTCCAGTTTGGCATTTTTAATTCAAAATCTGATTTTCCAAAATGATTTGCCGGATTGGATGCTTTGGTGATTTATCAGTCTTACATTGCACTTTGTGAGATTAGATTCAGAACCGTGACAGGAGTCTGAATTGTAGTAGCTAGAGCCTAATCCGTGCCCCCTCCGAAAGGAGGGCGCGTGGAGGAAGTTTGGGCGGTCTACACACGCTTATGTGTAAGGCTAATGGGAAGAAATACAGTAAAGTCAACAAGCCCAGGCAATTCATGAAGAAAATCTCATTCGTAGAAATGGAAAACCTTGCCTGTCATTGCATGCAACTCTTGAATGACAATTACCTTTCTCTTGAAATTATCATCTTTCTGTTTAATAACAGTTACATTTCAAGAGAAAGGTAACTGTCATTTAGGAGTTGCGGGCTGTCTGGATTTTCTTTAGCGAGTTCAGGACATTCGTATTTTTATTTCTGGGAATATGACCTTCGTCAAGAATGAGAATGGATAGGTAGGTTAGCAGTATTTATTGGCAAGCAACGGCAGTCTTGTTTGTTTCATTGTCATAAACAATTGAAAAAACTTGCTTGTACGCCAGGAAAAGTATTATTCTCTAATCTGCCCACTGTTTGAGCACCTGCAGGTGCTGTGCTCGATTATCTGCTTTTATAGAGTAAAAGTCATATAGCGGAATGTCCTCAATTTTCTATGTGAAGAACTCTTTCATTCATGTAGCCAGAATGCCTCTTGGCAGCACCACCAGTGGTCTAGCATGGGGATACTTGGCCAAAAAACTCTACATAGAAGTAAATATCATGAAAGTTTTTCTAGAGCTTGGAGCATGGGCCAGGATGCAGCCACCTGGATTCTTTGCAACCAAGTTACTCAGTAGGAAATTGAAGCCCTCAACTTGATGGGGTTTCATCTGCTTTTTGTGTTTGGGATGAGCACCAATTTCAGTGATAGTAGAATCCTGTCTAGATAGTTTAACCTCGTTATGAAATGTTTCAGTTGCTTCCTTGTCCTTTGTAGTCTGACCTTCATAAAAGTATGTGGGTGTAGTCCTTGTGCCCTAAATCAAAAAGAAAATGGAGCATCTTAGTCAAACAAATTAAAAAAAAAGTTACGAAGAAAATTAAGAAAGTGAAGAAAATATCTGACATGAACATTGACCCTTTTATAGCTGTTGGAAATGGCGGTGTTGCCAGTTCAAGGCGTAAGTAATTTGACAAGGATGGGTAAGTTTTGACAATAAAGGGTAAGGTTTCACAAAAGGTGTAAGTTTTCATAAAAGGTTCCTCTTCAATTTTCGGGAAATTATGCATTTGTCGCTTGCATAAATAATTATTTGAATTGTAAGCTGTCTGAACTAAACGCAAAATTTTGATGTGTGTCCTTTCTTTTGGCCATTTCAAAATTTGTATATGCGTTGGGAAATTATGCATTTTGTTGTCTTTGTTTAGGCAAAATTTTCAGGTTAACAGCCACATGTTGAAGCCGTTTCTTTGTGTTCTTATAAATATTGATCGGAATACTTTGCAGGAATTGTCATAATTGCATTTGATGGATATTGGTCACATCACACCAACAATGTTAGTTTTCTCTTTGAAGATTTGCTACCGGTTGGTTTCATACATATGTTTGTTAACAAATGAAATCCATCACCAAGGAATACCTTGAAATTTTTTTAGGATAAATTGCTACAACGTCCCATGTACTTTTGTGTTTGTGTCATTTGTTTTGCACAAATTTTGAATGGCCTCGCTTTGCATCATCAATTGTGAACTTTTCTTTCAATTACGTCCATTTGATTATATCTCTTTACTGTTTTTTTATCAGAAAATATGCATATACATGGTATCAGTCTTTTTTTTTTTTTTAGAGAACTTATAACTTTACTGAACTTAGTTAATCTTAATCAATTGACATTACAATATTTGTTCTGAAAATCACAAACGACATTATCAATTTGACCAAAATTGTCCACGAAATTTAAAATGAAGTGTCAGAATTAAGGGAATTTAAAGTGCATCGAATCAAATGAGACAACAAACAAAATGTGTACACCACCCCTGTAATTTTTTCTTCAATCTAATTTGTATGATTTGCTCTTTCTTAAAGGGGAAGGAAAAGATTGAAGACAATTGGCGAACACCATATCCAAATGTTTGACACTATCGATGGCTCTTCTCGAAAGCGGCCAGTTGCACCATTCATTTGTTACAGGTACTAGTTATTCATTTTCACAATCCAGAATTACATTTTTTATAGTCAAAGTATGCGCCTTGTCAAAGTTCAGTTTGAAATTGGTTTGGTTCCGCATGTGTAAAAATGTTTAATATGGTGTCGATTCAGTCCTGGATGTACAAAAGGTGTTTTATGCAGATTTAGTGTTGATAAGCTTCATGATGCTTGTATGCAGCTAGCAACAATTGAAGGAAATGCAAGGGGCAGACAACACTCAACCAAAAATGGTGAGTGTGGAAATCTGCATTCTCTATAATACACTATGATGGAAACACATGACTGGGTTGCTATCCACGCGTTGTATTGAATGGTTGTACTGGGCTTCTGATTCTTTCACATTTGTTGGATTGTAGCATGTAATAATGTCAACTTCCTACTATTTTTGTAAATTTCAATTATTTCTAAAATTCCATCTACGTTTTGTCTCTGACTTTTTCTTGCAACTGTTATTTGTATTTACAATCTTATTTAATTACCAACAATGCACACAGATTGCGTTTGGCAAAAGTTATAGTTACAGTTATTTTGGACTTATAGTTTTTATTTCTCTTATACGTGTGTCACTTTCGTGCTTAAAGAGTAAAAAGGAGCTTGGAGAAAGGTGGAAGGCACTCCCCTCTGATGAGAAGAAGAGGTTTGCGGACATGGCTAAGGCGAGCGCCGAGGAACACGCCAAAGTAGTTCCATGTGCACCAGAATCTGAAAAGGTAATTACGTACTTCATGTTTTCATAAATACATTTGGCTAGGTCCTGTTTTGCTGACATTGTTGGTTGTATTTTTGTATTAATTTAAGCGTAAAAAATGTGCAGACTAAAAGGCAACTCCGCTTGTCATTAAAGTCAATTGTTGAACTACTTAACTGGTGTAACGAAGCACAAAAGCAGGTAGTCATTGATATTGGGTTTGGTGGTCTCCTGTGGATGAAGGGTACACATATAGATCAGGACTTCTACGAATCGTTGGTATAGAACTTTGATCCTGACAGTAGTTCATTGAATGTTCATGGCTATCAACTCAAGCTCACCTGTAAGGTAGTTAATGTTTTATTAGGAATACGGTGTGAAGGTGATGACGTGAAGTTGGCTGGTTCATTTGAAGCATATCCCAATATCTATGAGGAGGTTGGGGTTGTTAAGGAAGTAATTCCTATGAACAAGTTGAGACTTTATCTAACTGAGACTAATGGTGCAGAGGACGAGTTTCGGAGGAAATTTCCACTGTACGTGTTGGGGGCCATGTTGTGTCCTATCACAATGATCGCCTTGAGTCCATTCATTCATGCCGTGAAGGACGTCAATGGTATGTGAGCTTGTAATTGGGCAAAGTTGACATTGCAATTCCTTCAGAACGGCGTTCGCAAGTATAAGACCAAAGGTCATCCGCTGCAACTGGATGTGTTTTCCTGCTAATGGTATGCCAATGACTTGATTGCTTTTTCCATTCCCCCGTTCATATGTTTCATGCATTATTCTGGTTCAACAAATTAGGCTTCATTAGGAAATACAATGTTACCTGGTACGTCAGTACGACAAATAACACTCTTCTTGACCAAGTATGCTAGTCGCAGAAAGAGCTTTTTTGCAACCACCGTCATGAATTTAAGAATTAAGAGTACAGGGAAAAAAAAATCGTTGACCTTAATGGAGGAACCAATTTTCCTACATTGCAAAGAGGGGAACATAATTGACTGATCTTTATCCATTTTGAATAATCAATCAGACACAAAACTGATACAGGAAATTTTATACACATTTGTAGGCAGAGTTGAAGAAGAATATACAGAAGAAACCTTGATAGGACCATTACCAAAGCAAACGTATTCATTCTGGGAAAGGTCTTTGGGGTTTCAGCCATTCATATACACAAACATGTACATAATTTATTTTTTTTTTTCATCAATAAAGTCCTTGTTTTGCTGTACATTTTTTTTCCCAAAAAACATTACATCATATGTGCCTATAAAGTTCACAGCATCGTAAACAAAATCAGTATTCTATGTACGTTCAACTGTAAAATTGACAAGAATCAGTGTTAATGTTACTGAATATAGTTGATTTTTGTGGGAAGAAGAAATTAATTATGGTGTGCCCCTTACTGTCCACAGCTATTGTACATCGATTGTGTTTGTCTGAGCTTCACAAGTACGTTGGCTACAATGCAGCCCATGCCTCTACTTCATGATTGGAGTGATACCCAAATACAGAAGACGCTATAACGTATCAGAATGACGCAAAATTTCCCAACAGATGTAGTAAGCACTCCAACCATTATGCACATTTGACACTATTGACCCACTTGTCTTGCACATACAATGTCAGACTTCATTTAGGCGTGTCTATGATTAGGTGGAGTTTGATTGCACTAACGACGAAAGTGACGCCGATCATGATGAAATGGATGCACACCATGTCGATAACCAACAAAAAGCACAGTATGATGAAGTTCGTATGACCAAAGTACAGTTAGACATCCGTGAGCTGAAGGAAATAATGAAGCAAGTTCTTCAGAACCAAACAGATTTAATGGAGATGTTGCGACATTTCCAAGGCAAGCGAGTTGTTGACAATGAGAAAGTAATCTATCCAATCATTATGCAAATTTGACACAGTTGAGCCACATCATTTGAAGATGATTTCTAAGACTGAGTTGATGTATGTGTTTGTATGATTAGGTGGAAGGCAATGATGTGTGTATCATTAACCTCTCCTCTAATGTTGCTAAACGGAAAGAAATACTGAAGCAACTGCTTCAACATTTCAGTTTGGGTTGTAACCAATCGTTGACTAAACAAACCAATTTAGCTAAATTAAAGCAAAGGCTACAGCACGTCATGGAAGATATATTCTCTAGACCACAGCCGGCAGACGTGGACAAATAGGGTGTGGACCCTTCTGTTGGAGTGGAGGCGCATGATGATGATCTGGTCAAACCGACTGACAAAGTTAACCCAATGGAGTGTAATATTTCAGATGTACAAGGAGTGGATCACCAAGAACAGAATGTCAAGGGAACCTTAGTAAGGGACAAAAGTGATTTCCATGATGGACATAAGCTGAACATCGAAAAAAGTGGGGACAACCAAAAGAAATGAGGCTTTCACTTAGGGGAAAGATACGAAACTAAAGATAAATACACTCCTGAGCTTCAGTTAGTAGACATGAAGAAAGTGGCGTGCGATGTGCATACTTCTCCTAGTAAGATTAGCCAACCATTGCGAGCAATTGGAATCGTTAGAGGAAGAGGAAAGGGAAGAGGAAGAGGAAAAGGAAAAGGAAAAATGCACGGAAGAGGAGTTTAAGCCACTGAGGTCGGGGATATGCATTTGTGCATCGATAGCAAAACAAATAGTCGACTTGTAGAAGAAAAATTACGAATTCACGGCATCAGCTCATCTTTGGATGTTGATGGTCTAAATAAGGCAAACAAGGTACAACTATTGCCTTGCCCCACAAGTTCTGAATAACCAATTCATGCCCACATCAATAATCTGAATCACTAATTTTACAATGATTTGTGTTGTATTGTACTAGTTGTCAAACAATTGCATGTTTGCACTTATTATGACTACTAGCATATGTTTTTACACATTTCTAACAGACTCCGCGCCAAACATCACAAGTTGGGAAAACTCTGAGGTTTAGAAGTTATACATCATTTCATGTTCTTTTTTATGAGTAACAACCTTATTGTATAAGCTTCAATTTTTTTTTTATGAAATGTGTTCTGTTACTTGACTATTTATTTTTGTAACACTCGTTGAGGATGTTGGACAGCGAAGGGTTCTTATCAGTGAAGGAACAAAAACTTGTCGACTATGTATTTGATGATAGCAAAAATGAAATGTATTGTTTCATTTAGTAGTTGCAAATTTTAAATGACAATCCATTGTGAAAGAACTATCGTTCTAAGGATCATTATTGCTTGTAGGGACATTGTTGTTTCCATGAATCTTCATGGAAGGGCATGTGAAGTTGGTACCCAGCGTGATATGTGCACGCTAAAACCAGGGTTGTGGCTATCCGACACTGTAAGTGTTGGCTGCGCACATATGAATCTGCGTTTTTCATTTCAAGAACTTGAAAACCTTTCTAATCAACTTGCCTCGTGTCTTACATACAATGTTCTAGCCAATCAACTTGGTGGTGGTGCAATTGGCTAATCGACAAAGGGATTCACACAATGACAGGAGGCATACTGATTGGTTCTTTCTCGTATATCTGTCGGTAAGTAAGTGTTTAAAGCTAGGTTATGTTTTGTATATGACATATTTTAACAAATGTTTGCCTCAATGACCTTTATGCATTACACATGCAGACTTTGATTCTAAATAAACATACGCAACCTCTGCACCATGAAAATATCGTCACATCATTTTTTGGACCTAACAGATACACTGGTGTGATTGATGCATGTCAGAGGGTAATATTAATGTTCATCCCATTATATTAAAACAAAAATATGAAAGCTAGTATATGTTTACATGCCCTCTAAACAATGTCTGCACTTGTGTTTACGTGTAGATTTACATGCTTTTCAATTACATAGGAGTGCATTGGTTGTGCGTTCAAATTGATATGGTGGATAGTGTAGCCTACCTATTGACTCAATTCCATCCAGCAGACTGAACCAAAGGAAGCTAAATACGGATAAAATTTTGGTATGTCCTTGTGGTGGATTTCTCAACACTACAACAAACCTGAAGATCCGTTACATAAACCAACTTCAACCTTCTGGAACAGGTTCAAGCTATGCACAACTTGCTGCAACTACACTTTGGAAATGATTATGTTACAGGCGTGTGGAGCTTCCACCTTTGCATGCTAGATGAAAGGCTAGTACAACAACTGGACGAGTAATCCACAATCCCTTCCTCATATTTATGTGTCTCCTAAATGACTGATTTAACGAACCTACTGACAATGATGACAAATCTAATGTTAAATTATTTTTGTTGCACATTGAACTGTGGGATGTTTGTCATCAAATACATACAGCAACCTGATTTACGCCCCGGTCCACACAAGGTACATTCTACCGCTTCATTTCCATTTGTCAATCAAATCCTTCCTTGTATTTCCTGTAATTATAACTGATTTGTCTTATGATCTTTCTATATAAAGTTCCATCCCTCTGTGCGTCATAAGTTGTTGGTTGACATCATTATGGATGTCAATAATTCAAAGATCACAGAGTATCGGGAGTGCCTTGTTATCAGCATTGCCACAAACTAGGGCAGTGATGGGAATGGGCTGGCAGTACGCCACTAATTTGGGTGGCAATAGGACTTCACTAATTTTTTATTCATTGATTTAAATATAGATGTTAAATATGGCTCCAAAGCATTGTTTTTATTGAAGGATGTAAAGATGTACGAACTGCAAAGTGAAAGTCATATGTAGATCAAACATTTTGACCTGGCTATTGTGTTATTACTAGTTTGTTTATACATGTTTGTTGTATAATTCGGATGAATGTGACTGAAACAAATATAATTTATAGCTATTTTTTTTACTCATATTTTGAGAAATGTACTTGCTAGCCAATTTCTGAGCATAACTTTGATGTCGCAACTGTAATGTTAGTTATAACATAGCTATGTTTCGCTAGAATGAAGTACACTATCTTCATGATGTTGTTACTCATCAAATTATGATGTCATACGTAATGCCAAATTGATTTGACACATCTCTTAAGTATTCAATATTGATTTACAGAGATGCTCTACAGCTCTCTTTTTAGAGCTGTCATTAAATCAATCTGTTATGGTTGCTATCCACTGGCTTGGCAGCTTCAATTACTTATTTCGATGTTGCACTGTCAACAAACAAGTACAACCAAACTTTTGATTTCATTAATAACAGTTAAACATGTCACTTCATAACAATAATTATATTACAAGCTTCATACCATTACAATCGACAGGTTCAATCTTACCAATGTAACACCGAACGTACTGTTGTTACACGAAAGTATAACTAGTCGTACGATAAGTTCAGCTACTCCCACTCATCAAGAATTAAAGAAGATTGCACACCAATTGAACAAACAGATCAACCGACTCTTGAGAATTTGGTTCAAATTTAGTTGTACAACCACTTGTTTCGAACAAATTACAAACGACAAGAGGGTTGGAGTAAACAAAGTACACATTGCAATTTCAGAATACAACCAATTTCATGAAGTTAAGAAGCACAATTTACGATAGGAAGTGCTCCTAAATTACAGAACAACTCCCCGGACCAAAACAGATTGAAATGTTCATTGTTCATGTCCCTCATTCCAAAATCCATGGGCTTTATATCTTCTCCCTTGTTGTATGGCCCACTATCACATGATTTTGAATCTGTAACTCCCCCTACCTCAAATGCTTCTATAACTGCATCCTTACTCAAAGGATTGGGAACTCTAAATATTTTACTCTGCCTGTCGAGATACTCTGTCTTATCATAGTATGTGTCGCTCAACCCTTTTGAACGTCTGATCGACAGAGATTAGCCCTTACTCTGTACTTCATCACTTCTGCAAGAATCCACTAAGTCCATGATGAAGCGCAGTAAGTGCTCCATCACTTGGAATAGTTGGTGCATTGAATGCCATTCTTATGATGCCATCTGTCCATTTCACTAATGAAAAACTCTCAGTTAAGTCAAACTGGCATATGTCACCATTTGTTCTATCCACCTGCCGACAGTAATAATCCACAATTTGGTGCAACCAATGCCCAACTTGTATAATTTTAATATAACTAGCGGGTGGCACATGCGATGTGTGTGCAATTCAGATAAGTAAGCATACATGCAAATATTAAACAAATGAAGAGTGTTCTGAATGAAACCCAACGTCTTGGGTTCAAATCTTGCTTCCTATGATGAATTTTTTGTGCTTTGAGGATAGAAAATTCCGCACATCATACTAGGAGAACCCAACACACTTTTTGACACCAATTCAGTGTGCACATATATAATAGTATTAGCAGTTGGCACACGCGATGCGTGCATAATTCAAATAAGTACAAATAAAATAAAATATTTATTATATATAGAACTAACAGTGAACTAGTAAGAGTCTTCCTCATTTCACATAAGTCCCAGGATCAAGTCCCCTCTTGTCATCTATCAAATATGTTTTTATTTTTAAAAAAAATAGAAGGTGGACACATGGTAGCATAAGAAACCAAGGGTTAAGGACACCATAACGGGTGTTCACTTTATATATAGTACAGATGGATACATAAAATTATTTTCACTTCAACAAACCCTTTTCTTCGACCCAGCTAAACGTTTACATAATTAAAATCATACAAGGAA
Source organism: Camellia sinensis (assembly GCF_055761805.1). NCBI lineage: Eukaryota > Viridiplantae > Streptophyta > Magnoliopsida > Ericales > Theaceae > Camellia > Camellia sinensis. The sequence goes on from NC_138966.1 coordinate 120,510,623, forward strand.
TGGGCCTAACAATAGCTGTAAAAGCTTCATGTCTTCAACATCAACTTATTTCAGACTACCTTTCTTTGCTTCATAATCTTTGTAGCCGTTTTATATGAGGTTCCCATCGACAGGTAAATCATTTGGATGGTGACACGTGGTACGGTGAAAGTGAGATTGTACGCTTAATTAAGAGGACAAGTGGCCTTCAAAGATGGAGCATCTGCATCGGATGGCTCCAATTATGTGGCGGTTATGAACTTAGGTCACAAACTTGATGGGTGCATTGCAATAAGACTCGTATGCAAGGTCTACGATTTTGTTTGTCGATATGAAGGCTAAAGTATTGAGGGGCAAGTGGCATCATGATACAAAAACAGCTCGACAGATGGAAGTGCAACTTTATTGGGGTTTGAGATCCTTCAAGTGTATGAGCAGTTCAAACACCGAACCATTGGCAGTTGCAGGATTGTGTCAGCAGGGGCCATAGAAAAAGGGAGACTAAGAAGTTAACAATTGCAAGGACCAATACAGACATCAGCAACTCAACAACATGTACGATGTACACTTAGTAGTAGTTCTATAATTTATGAGTCGATTCTGTGGAGAGTGTGTGTTGTAACTCTGTCGACTTTGGAAATGTTATTATGAAATTGCCTTCCCACATAGAACAAACATAAATGGAAAGTAGTTGGACAAAATTGTCAAATGATGTGGGAAAATGTAAAGAAGTAATAAACTAGACTTTACAACATAAAGCATTGACATTCATTAAAATTATTACAACAGCTTGGAGTTTGGTTAAAGTCTTTACAAGAGTTGGAACACAACCAAAATTCAAGTGTTGGGGAACAGAATGGCAAGAATACCCCAATTTGACTAGGCATTTGCAACTGTAGCTTGGGCATCGTCAAGTTCTGCTTTGATGGCTTCAATGGATGAAGGACCTCTTCTAATTTGTGAGAGCATGCTCCTTGCTTGTTTGCCAAGTTGGTCCTTTTGTTGTTCTAGTAAGAGCCTTCTTTGCTTGACAGCAGCTAATTCCGCCTCTAGCCTTGATTGTTCACGTGCCAACACTTTGTCTTGGTTAGAGATGTTGGAGGAGTTTTGCTGAGTGAGCTTCAGGGAGTTCAAGATGGTTTGGGCATTAGCTAGGAAATTTTTTTTCGCTTCGATTGCCGTTGAGCACTTCTGAATCATTTCCACCATGGTTGGCCATCCATTCACAATTCTGCCTAATTGTTTGAGTTGACTTGCATTGAAAGGAATGGGAGAAAGGTGTTGGATGGCTATGAGGCAGGCCAAGGTTTCTTGAGGTTGGTTGAGGGCAATCTCTTCAAGAGGAATGTTGATGAGTTTCAGAAAGTTGGTCAAAAGTTTTTGAACTTCCTCTATGAAATTATGCAACCTTTGGAGGAAGGGTGAAATGTATTGTAACCTTTGGTCAAATACAGCAATTTCATCCCATATGTTTTCACTTGATGTGGTTGCCTATCGACAGTTGAAAGTTAAGTAAGTGTTGGAAAGTACAAACTATACAAACACAGAATGTAGAAGGAATAAAGATATTACATGCACATCAGTACATATTGGAATGGGTGTGCATTCACTTGTGGGTACTGTAGTTGGGTTTCCCTTAGTTACTGATGCCTCGGTTTGTTGAGGATTGGTTGAAGTGGGAGGTTCGTGTGTGGAGGAGATAGTCAACTCTTGGGTCACTCATACAACTGCCTCTGTGTTTGCAGCTGTGTGGATTAGCTCATTTGAAGGTTTGGGGTTGGTAGATGAAGTTCTTCGAACTGCTGTCCCTACCCCTGTCAGAAAGAGTTAGTAAATTGATCATTTTATGAAGAATATGATAGGCTGCAGTGTGCTTACCATGAGTGATTTCAGTGTCCGGTAGGAGAGGCTCACTTGTTTGGTCCTTGGGAGAAGTATGAGGACTAGGGGGAGATAATTGACCCTGCATGGAGCAATGTCAGTTGTCTCTGCTTGCATGGTGGAAGGTGGGGACCTACTGGAGTCAGGTATTGATGGATGAAGGGGAAATACTGCTAGACAGGTGATAGGTTCAATTTCACCAGGGCAGTTATCTTTCACTGGCAAGGCTCCAAGTGTTACTTCAATTGTCTTAGGGGGGTTCACAGTGAATAGGTGGAATGGATTGGTTTGGAGTTGGTATATTTTGCTCACTTGCAATGATATGAGGGGAAGATTCAGTGGTTTGTTTGGGAGATGGCATGGGGTTTTCTTCTTCATCAGAACCAGTTGACATAAGAAGCCTCCTCCTTTTTGTCTACAAGGAAAAGATATAAGATTAGAGTTCAGATGTCATTGAATTTATTCCCTATACAAGAATAAGTGAGACACCTTAGGTGTGTGTTCTGAGGATGCTAAGTGGTTTGGGCAACTAGTTGGATGAGTGGAATATCTCATTCACTGGAATCTGGAGATGGATTGAATTCTCTTTTCGTGGTTCGCATCTCTTCAGATGGTGATTGGGTGGTTATTGTCTTCATTTGTTCCTTTTTATGGAGAGCTGTTATTGAGTCTCCCAAAAGCTTATGTACAGACGAAGGGGCTTTAGGATTTACAATATGGTTCATCGGTGCTTTGCCTTTGGTCTGGTCTCTGATAGGAGTTTCAGTGGAAGCAGGCTTCGCTGTAACAACGCAAAGGAGTTTAATAGAAAGCATGACAGACATGTAAAAAAATGTGAACTACAAGTGGGTTGGTAGCTACAATAAACTTTCTTGAAGTCTTGAGGCTTGAACTGGGTGGTTCCGACCCTTGATTGTCAGCAGACACATCTCTCAGATAGGTCTGAAGAGGTTTGGAGAAAATTACTACTGACATAAGGGTCCACCAGTGTTGAAAACTCGGCATGAGGTCAAGAACAGGCTTGAAGTAAAAGTGGCTAAAGCCTTGTAGAAGTTTTTCATCTTTCACTCCAATTAGTTTGACTTCGGAAGAAGCATTGATGTTGATCCTTGTCCATATTTGTTCTTCAATGGTGGAGTAGAAGTAAGGGCAAGGTGTGGCTTGCGTAAGTCCAAATTGTCTGGCCCATTGATTAAGGCAATAGTTTTCAACACTATAGCTAGACAATTTGTTAGAGGAGATAGAACATCCCACTAGGATATGCCTGGATGTCAAAATATAGTTCCATGTTTGAGCTTGACAAATCTTTTCATCATTTGTTAGGTCCGATGGATCCATGAAGAGATGTTCTGCTCCAGAAGATGGGAATCGAGATGGTTGAAATGGCATGAACAGTAGGGGGGGTCTCTGTGAGATGGAAGGTTGAAGAGTGTAATAACACATTGGGAGAAGCTAAATGTGGGCTTATCAACAAAGGTTAACAAACATTCCATATAAGAGTAATGTTTGGGGATCATAATGTTTGGTTTGGCAAGTTGTATTTCAAGAAAATACGCATACAACCATGCTTGGAAAAGCCAGAATGGCCCACCACAATTGCCAAATATTTTCTTATCAACAAAGGAAAACATGCTTTTGTAAAGTGTGGGCCATCTTGAAGGCGCAAAGCCAGAGGGAGGTATTCTTTAGTAATCTTATACCCAGGAATATAGAAAAGGAATTAGCATAGCCATATGAGGTAAAACGCAGCCCTTTCTTGGTCAGTCACAGCACTACCCGGTTTGCCTTTGTATTTTTTGGTAAATTCAGTGTAACTCATGTCAGTCTGAAGGGTGAAGGGTGCTTTAATGGGTTCTAGCAAGGCACTAATTTCTAGCCCTAGAATGGGAAGTTCAGTGAGGTGGGCGACATCAAGGACAATTAGGGATATCATTCCAAATGTTAAAAGCATGGAATTACAGGATGTGGACCAGAAGCATGCAACAACGGCTATCAACCATTTGTCCATATCGAATTTGAGGGTAGACAAATGGATTACCTAAGCGATGCCAAGATGTTTCCACACATCGGAGTCATGACATCCAATTCGTTTGACCCAGCTCTACCAAGTGGAGTCTGGTTGCCTCCATGCTCGAATGGGAGTTTTGCTGCTTTCCCAACTCGTCCAGTTCAGTCTGGGTTGGTTGATAAGCAAGGTTTCACCATTGGCAAGTGGGTAGTATGGAGCCAATACGTTGAGGAAGTGTTGTATGAAGGTAGGGCCTAGTGTTGCTTTCGCGACAGTGCAGCTGCTTGGCATCAGAATGTAGTCAAGTTTGAATGTTCGTAAGGTCTCTGATGCGTTTGGGAAATCGAAGTTGGTCTGCATTGGTTTCATCTTCTTCGGTGGACTGCGATTTCTTCAATGCCATGGGTTAAGGTTTTAAGATGGGAAATTTTGAGAGGGAGCAGCACAGTTTGAAAGCTTTGACAGAAGTCTTTATGATATAACCAAATATAAAGATTTGAGAGACGAAGAGACCAGGTGAAGTAAGACGAAGTTGAAACCTAGTTCCGTCTTTTATAGTTTTCGCCAAGCCCAGTCGTTGGGTGGGTTGAAATTGGAAAATATTTACTTAAGTGGGCCCAAAAAGGCAAGTTTGTCATCCTATATATGATTAGTATTAAAAAATGGGGGACTTATTATATGTACATCTTAATACATGTCACTAATTCACAACTTTTAGCGACAATATTAAAAATTCATCACAGAAAAACATCACTAATTATAAGTTTTAGCAACAATTTATAATTGCATTGACAAAAATAAGTCACTAATTGATAATTTTTAGCGACATATGTAAAAAATCGTCACAATACAATTATTTTTTGCAACGCTTTTACCAAGACTTAAATTTCAATAGGACTTGATGAAAATGAAGTCTAAATATTAGGACGTGTTGGCAGTTTACACTTACAATTTCTGTTTTTGCTTTGCTCAGCTCAGTGGATTGTTTCGGATGATATAAATAATTGTATTTTTTTATTTATTACAAAAATCTTTGACAAAACATAGAGACATAATGTCACCCCAAAAAAGATAAAAAGATAAAAACTCCACTTATATAGTGTACCCCAAACCAAACGCAGAATGCCACATCATCATGCTTTGTCTATTTATATATAAAGTTGAACCAAAAGTTAGTTTAGATTTTAGAGCAACTTATCTACACCTCCATTGATGTTTAGCTAAATTACTGATTCCCTCATAAATGACATCTGATTGTCCAAGGTGTATGTTTGCATAACAATTTAACTCGTACCGATAAGTACACGTTAAAAATGGTTAGCTAACATAACCAAATTATAAATTGATGGACAATATTGTCCCTCTTCAAATACCTTGGATAAATGAACAAATTTATAAAAGAATTACGTTAGATGGAGAGAAAAAAAAAAAAAAAAACTTGAGTTTTTCGAACCATGTTTGATTTGATGTTTAAAAAATAATTTGAAAATTTTAAAAATAAATAAAAACTAATATAATAAAAAAAATATGAAAAAATATATTTAATTTGTACAAATAATTTGTAAAGCACTCAAAAGATAAAATTATATAAAATTAATAATTAGTTGTATTTTTTATTTGTTAACCAAATGAATTTTTAATTTAATTACGAAAAAGTAAAAATTAATTTAAAAAATGAAACGAAACATTTTTGAAGAATTTTTTTACAAGCCATTTCTTGCATTTTCAAATTATTTAATTATTTGTTAATTTTATGAGATTTTCAGAAGCTGACAGTACAACATATAAGAGTTTTGGAGACCAATTATTTTGATCTTTAAAACTAGAAATATTGTTGCAACCGACATTTAGGGACTAATTTATGTCGTCCTGAAAAGTCAAAAATAAGGATTTTAGCGACAAAATTGCGAACATGGCAATAATAAAAAGACTTTGACGGACAAGATAAGTTGATCTCAAAATCATTTATTTCTTCAGAAAAAAATAAGCTACAAAAGTTATAATAATTAATCAGCAATGTTCAATTTTCGTTCCTAAAAATATAATAACGACACTATTCGCAACAAAAATATTTGGTCCCCTTAAAAATAATTGTCCCTACATTTTGGTCTCTACAACCTTCAGTTTTTTCTAGTGTCATAAGTGTTTTCCCATTTCAATTTTGCATTTCATAACTTATTTGAAAATGATTATTTAGGTAAACATTAGGCGAATCTGTAAATTAGCTAAACCTCAACGGTGAATCTATAATTTAGCCCAACTTGAATGGAGTGTAAGTAATTTGCCCTTATTTGTCAAAATGACATTTTAGTTAATATATGATATCCGTTAACGGCGTTGTAGATGCGCCCGAACGTCCCGGGAAAATCCCGTTTTGTTCATTGGGCTTACTACAGTTCGGACTCGATGTCACGGTTCTGAATCTAATCCGCAAAGTGCAATGCAAGACCGATAAATCACCAAAGAGTCAAAATCCGGCAAATCGTTTTGAAAAACAGATTTTTAGAAAGAAGTGCCAAACATGGACTGCTTTGCCAGATACAAAGTCGCCACCTAAATATTTTGTTTTGGGGGAATTTAGGAAACCCTGACTCGTGCCTAAGGCCACGTGTCCGTCATCACCAAAGTTGCCTCGGCTCGGGAACTTGGGTACGATTGGGGAAGGTCATTTCATGAGCACCCCTGCTCGCCCGATCGAAGATCGGCCACTACTAAGCATGATAGCTAGTTTTTGAAAACACATGTGCTCGTATCCCGGTTTATTAGCCTAGAATTACTATGTGATGCGCACAGCATACAAGTATAGACTGGATCGTCTAAGTTCGAACAAAACATCTCATGTTTATTTTTGAAGGCGTAAGTAGGCTAAAATGTGGATTTTTCCACCCTCAAGTGGGCTTAGAAACACATGGCGATTTGCCACTCTCAAGTGGGCTTTAAAACTTACAATCGATGAATTATTCTAATTTAAATAATCCAACCTTCACCCACAGGCATTTAGGCAGATATATCACATAAGTAGCTAGCCTCATGGCAAGCATGCTATCATGGCAGTCACTCACCCACATGCAAGGATGCTAAAGCATAAATACTCACCGAGTACTCCAAGCCAAAACAGAAACTAGTTAGTAATCAATGCATGATCCTAGTTCATGTTAAGATGGCTAATGCAACACATGCAAAATGCAACTAAGATAGGCTCGGCTATTCTAAGATGGCATATGAGATGCTACAGATAACATGTATTCAACTCGAAATTGAAATAAAATGCAGTTAGTATGATGCGCCGAGCCCGGTGCATGCGAGACAGATGAATGAATGCAAACATGCGAAGCATAAGGATGATAATTAAAACATGCCCTAAAACTAACCATCGTAAGCTGGTAAATAAAAGGGAGAAAGACGTGGGGTTGGAAGACATGCATCACACACATGCACACTTATTACAAAATACGCCTTCTCGATGGAGGATCCGAATAAATAATACAGAACCAACTAGCTAATCTAAACTAATCTAATTAAACTAATTATTACACGACGAAATGAATAACAAATCACAACTAATTATTACACAACACTTAACTAATTAACAAATCAACTAAATTAGCAATTAAATAAGCATGCAAACTATGTGAAATGGGCTGCCTCAGCTCTGCCTTGGATGATGAAGGATGCATGCATGCCTGAATTGCCTTGCTCGGAAATCCCTCGCGATGCCCCGACTTGCCTTTGTTTGCAATTGATCTCAGAAACTTGCACAAAGCTCCAGAGAGATGAAACTCCACCCCGGGAATCTGTGGGAAGGCTGCCGACCAGCTTATAGGCATGGGAGACCAACTACCGACCACCTTTTATGGTGAAAACCAAAAAAAGTGGTCGGCCAGCCGTAAATCTGGTCGGCCGACCAGTTTCCTCTCTTGGTTTCTAGTTTTCTGCAACAATGGGAAAGAGAAAGGCACGACAAAGTATTTGCAACACATGTGTACACGACCACTCTCCCCATCATTACATAAGCTCAAGGGAGTGTAGTCCTCAACCCTTGGGCCACCAATCACGCATTTCGATGCATGATGGCCGAAGAGCCGAATTGCACAACTCGGTGTGAAATGAATGCACATACAAGCACCTAAAGCCAACAACTCCGTCATGGGTAGTCAAGAGTGTCGGCGACCGCGAATCGAGACGCGTTTCATCACTTTGAGTATGAAGCGCTCCTCGTTTCTCGTGTTTGGGCTAACTCCTATCCCGAACACAATGCAACAAATAATGGCATGCACAATGTGACTTTAAGTATGCAACCTAAATGCTATGCAACTAAGTGATGCAAACATGCAAAGGATGACTTGTAAAAATGCGACTAGCATACACAATGCTATAAACTAACAATGGCATACTCAATGCACCTAAGAACTAACATACACAATGAGATGAGCAAGGCATGCACAATGCAATGACCAATCATGCGACAATGTGGCATACTCAATGCTATGGAATACAATGCCATACTCGATGCAAAAATGGACTTAAACCAAAATGAATGGGCCTCAGCCACACCCAAATCAGTGGCCAATATGATGAAAATGAGGCAACATGGTACATTCAAACATGCACAAATGCAAGGGACCAAACCTAAGGCACAAAGTGCAACACTACCAAAGCATGACAGGGATGAAATATGGCATACAATGACACATGTTCCAGCTCTGAAATGACATACAAGATGGTCCCGAATCATGCAAACAACTCACCCGATGCATGTTGGATGGCACAATTACCGAAACTAGTGAAGTGTATTACACTAGAGGTATGCAAAGCGATGCCCAAATGACCAAACCAACCCCAAACAGTCCCTATGCAGACCCAAAACAATGGCAAAATGGACTAAAATGATGGCTTGCAATGCACAAAAAATGAAGCACAAAAAATGAAGCTCATGCAATAGCCCAAAAATGACGCATACAAGCACAACTCTCAAACGCATTTAAAGAGTGGAAAACATGGGAATATGGCACAAGTATAAGCTCTAAAATAACATGTTCAATGATGCCAAAACATGAAAAAAAACTCAAGTTAAGCATGCAAGAGGCTTCAAAACTCGAAGCTAGGCAAGGGTATTACACTACAAGCATACATGGCAAGCATCATTCGACCATGGGACCTCAAAATAGAGCTAAGGCAGCCCAAATTATGAATAAAATCAGTTTAGAACATGGCCAAAATATGCTAGAATCAAGGGCCAAAACAACATGCAATGTGAGCTAGTAAACATGGATTACACTACAAGCATATGAAGCATTCAAGAGGCCACTAAACCAGAAAAATTTAGAGACATAACATGTCAAATAAAGCCCAAAAACCCACTGAAACATGATCAATGCATGCAAGAATGTTATGCTCCTTTGATAGGCTATAAGAGGGGTTATTCTACACATGCAAGAGACACACCCAAGGTGACAAAACCAACTCTGGATAGAGCCTAGGCAGGCCCTAAAAGTCACTGAAAAGGGCCTGAAACAAGGCTTGGAGGTGTGCAAATATGGGCTCCTTTGTAAGGCCAAAAATGCTAGTGAACAAGACAAGGAGGGAGAAGGTCACCCCTCTCTGATTTTGGCTCTCAAAAATACATGTTAACCACTGAAAATCTGCTGGATTTCAATGGTTAAAAGGCCAAGCAAAGGTCAACACAAAGGCCTTAGGGCATGGCTCAAAACAAGGAAAATAAAGCATGCAAGGGGTAGATGACACCCAATAACAAAATGACCTTAAACAAACATGAAAAGGACCTCAAAAAAAGACTTTTTTCAGTTGAAAACAAAGCTCAAATATGCATGAAAATAAGGCTAAGAGATGGATCAAAATGAAGCTTAAAAGAGGAAAAGGTGAGTTACCCTTGAAGCTCAGCAAAACCAGCAACTTCTAGACCAAGAACCAAACCTTTAACCTCTGAAAATGACCTCCAAGGAGCTCCAAGAAATGGTGGAAGGGTTAGGCTATGAGGTGGTGTGCAAAGGTGCAAGAACAATACCCTTTTTCAGCTTGGATGTACAAATATAGAGGGAGAAGTCTTGTATGCCTTAGACAAATTTCTGAACCCTCACAAAGGAGGGGGAGGCCCTCCTTTATAGGGATACAAGGCCTTAGCTTCTCAAAGAAGCTAAAAACCAAGGCCAAAGATCCTCCATATGTGTATGGAGGATGTAATCTGTGCCTTCCAGCTGGCACAGCTGGCAACAACTCACAAAGACAGAATTAGAGGGAGTAGGCCGACCAGTTCAGGTGGTCGGCCAGCCAGTTCAAAAGGGTCAACTCAAAGAAAGGTGGTCAGCCAGCCCATTTGGTGGTCTCCCAACTGAATGCAAGCTAGTGGTGTGGTGGGAGACCAGCAATTGTGACCTAAAAATGAGGGAGACCAGTTACCTGACAAGAAAATCGGTCGGTGGGGGAAAAGTGGTCTCCAAGGAGAAAAGGTGGTCTCCCACCTTTGTACCACCTTCCAAACAATGAAAACAAGGTCCATGCCAAAAATGAACCAAGACAGATGCAAAACGAGGGTTCGGGGATCAAAACGCGCAGCCGAGTGCCTCGAAAACAGGTTATTAAGCATCGAAAGTGGCGTGCGACCACAAAGGTGGTCTCTTGGGCCACAGTGTCCCTCTAGAGAGAGGAAACAAGGTGTGTGCGAAAAACCGTGCCAAACGGAGAAAGTTAAGAGGTCCCGAGCCGAGGCGCACGACCGACGGCTCCGAAAACCGAAAACTAGTCTCCAAACGGGAAAAGTGGCCTACGACCACGAAAAGTAGCCTACGGCCACTGAGAGATGGTCTATGAGACCTCTCCCTCCCTTCGGGAAGAGAAAACAAGACTTGGTTCGTAAATCGAGGCAAAGCACAAAAGGGTCCCAAGGTCCGAGGGTAAGGCTCTCAGCCGAAACTTTGAAACCTTAGAACAAGCACAACATGCACCATCACCTAGCGCTCAATCGATGACGTCTGAGTCTTAAGGTCGGTCAAAAATGGGGTGCCTACAGGCGTTAATTGGAATAGAGATTCGATGTAATTTGTTAAACCTCCTTTCGTGAATTTCATTTTTAGGTACATGAAGTACTACTACTAGCACCTCCTCCTTGTTGTTGCTTTGGTAACAGGACATGTCAGATCACTCGTAAACTCAGACAACTCTTCATGAAGGATGGTTACTATTTTACACATGCTCCCTACTCATAATGATAATGTCTTCCTACTTCGTGCTGTTTTACGTCTGAAGTTGGCAGAAATTGTAATTCTTTATTTCCACTTATGTGTTTGATATTCCAATGAAATTGTTGTCATTGTGAATTGATATAAAAATGCTATGGATCCCAAGTAAATTACCAAATAAATTACCTAACCTCTCACATGGGTGTGGGACCCACACACATGTGATTTGAGTGGATCCCACACCTACGTCATAGATTTGGCAATTTATTTGGGGTCCTTAACATAACTCAATTATTTATGTAGCAGTGAAATTGTTACTCATTTTACTTTATTTATTTTAATTATTTTTTCTAAATTGGTGCTTCAAAACATTATTCAAACCATCCCTTCAGGCACGGGCATAGCCTTATAGTACTACATAAATATTTCAAGACTGCAGATGAATCAAAAATCAATACTCTTTGTAGGTAATTTATATATCAACCCATTACCACATATGACTCCAAACAAATGGTTCACTTCATCTATCTTATCGACGATTGTAATTTGTTCCAAAGTAGTCGTAGTACTTGTAACACATGTGATGTGGTAATGGTGATTTGCAACCACACATAGAATGAAAAATGCAACGTCTTACAGGGAAGTTACAAAAAAAAAAAAAAACAAATCTACATATCTGATGCATCATCAGTAGCATCTTCTGAAGAGTTGTCCGTACTATCTGATTAGCTGTCTTCATCCATTGTCTTATCAAACTTCGCTTCGCCCGCTGCCAATTTCACATTCCAATCAATGTTCTGCTTCATAGTGCTGACTTGCCTCTACAAAGTTGACAACCATGTCTCCACTTGATTCAGCCTTCCGTAGATAACTTCCAACTTTTGCAATACAGGAGCAACCTGAGCTTCAACAGTAGATTCAATCTTTTTCGAATCACATATTTCGTAGTAATATGTGTATGGTTTATTTTACTTATTAGTTTTTTTTTTTTTTAAGAAATGTACAGATTCATAATATTACACAGCACTACGCTGTAAGTATTTATAAGATATGCTACATGACTTGTATCTTTTCACAAGACCTCATGCATTGTAACTTACATTGTATTAATTTTTCAAATCAGCCAAATTCATCTTGCACACATTCGTTCCTTCTTTTATACATCAAGTCATCCGTTCAGCACCCCTGATCGTCTATTATTTGTCATTTCAAACACACATGCATTGTATCTTAGATCAGTACTTTTCCATTGTCATTGATTTTCACACCCACAATTTATCATACATTCATTTTATTCATTCGTCACTTGTATTTGTGCCCCAATCCAATTACATGTCTATTCATCCATAACACTTACCAACATTCCTCTTATCAGATACATATGCCTTTCCAACTACACCCAACACATTAAATAAAACATTCAAATTAATTCATTTTCTTTTATTCAGTTTGGGTAGGTGTTTCTACCAAACAATAATAACTTCGTTCACATGTTTAAACCATAACTGAAGCAGTACGTGTTTCCAACTACCACCAACGTATTGATGAGTCTAAGGAAATTTAACATTTACAACCAACCACTATTCAAGTTTGCAACCAGTGTTGTTTCCTTTGCCTTTGGGTTTGTTTCTGTGTCCATATATTCTTCGTGAACCTGCGAAAACAAAGTTGGACTCAATTAAGAACCGTCACACGTATGGATGCACACCACAGTAAACGCGGTCATGGAAAATTAGTTGCAATGGGTGAGAGCTCTCGACCGAAGTCACCAGAATTGGATTATGCAAGTGGGTATATCGATTGCTTCAGTGATTGACGTTTCTCTAAAACAAGGTTCCCACTGTGGAGTTTTGAGCCTCTACGGGATTACATTTGCACCCCAATACAAGATGCTAGCCTAGGAAAATATTTTGGAATTCTAGTTTCACTATTTTCCAAATGAGTTCAGTCTGAACAACACTGTCGATGTGTTTTTCTCAAGGTTACTAAAGCTCGATCGGTTGAAATGCAGTGGCAATACCCTCATGTCAGCAAGTCCCAAGTTAGGCAGCATTTGCAAACTGAGATTGATCAAATGACTCATTGACTCGTTAGGCACTCACACATAGAGGATGCAAAGTTAGAGTCGAAGATACATGGATTGAACCCGACATCTGCGATCAAGGCTATAGTGGAGGATCCTGCACTGGTGTCGGACCCTGACCTTTCAGATTACTCAGACTCAGAGGTTGTTGATTTTAGCGAGGATTGGGGGAGCTGGAGATGTGTATAACATAGTAAGCGTAGTGTTGTAAGATGCCGTCCTGGTACGTAACGACTTAGAAAGTAACAAATCGTTAAACTGTGCTCATCATTTCAACTGTGCATGCGTTAATGTTTTCATAATTTACGCTTTCTTGAAGGTATTTTGTTTGTCAGTGTCATTGACCGAAATCTGACAAGGTATTTTGTTGGTACAACGACAAGGTAATTTCTTTTTTTCAATGTCATTGACCGAAATCAAAAGCTATCATTAACCTATGTTTTTTCATGAGCTCATGTTTTGTGATTCGTTGAATATGGACAACAAGGTTTACTTGTCAGATGCATTGAATGAAATCACAAGCTGTAATTGTAATAAAAAAGTGTGCGACCGGCCAATGGTCTCATACACTCTAATATCAATATGGGTAAAAATGTTTTGTTTTTTCAAATACAACGGTCATATGAAAGCATATGTTGTGGGGTCAACCTGTGCATTAGCGTTTTGAACAACATCATGTGTGTGTCATTCGTTCAATATTTGCCCATGATTTTCTTCGTCCACTTTATTGAATGAAATCACAAGGTACTATTGGCCAAACAAAGTACCATGGGCAAATAGTAAGACACAGATGATATGAACTGCATAGCTTGTATTGGACACAGCAAACAATAAAACTGTTTTCCATATGAACAACATTATGTGAACACAAATCCCGTAAGCAAAATTAAGTGTTTCAATGGAAAAATTCCATCATGCCTATCAGGTAGTGGTTGTGTGTTTCCGTGTGTGGTGGACTGTCCTTGATGTTCTGTGAATGGAAGTCCAACATAACTCATGTATGCATTGATATGCTTTGATGGAAAGTTAATGGGTTAGGGATAACGACAACAATCTGGGCTGCAACTGTAATGTGTGTGGGGGGAAACTGTAACATGTGGGCTATGAAGCACGGATTCTTGAAAAAGGGAGATGTATCCGTATCAGATACTTATTGGATACTGATACTCTTTGGATACTCATGGATATGTATCGGATACTTCTTAAAAGTATCAAATACTTGTTAATTAATTGTTATTAATGTTGGAATATCGGATACTTAATTTTGAAGTATCAAATACTCGAAGTTACATATTATTTGTAATACTTTGTTTAGTTATTTGGTGAGAGAAATATAGTAAGCGTTAGAGTAATAGAATTTGTCAAATTGATGTATCCTTGTTGGCTCTCTCACTTCTCTTTCGCTCAGTCAATCTCTCATGTTTCTTCTCTATGCTCTTGTTCTTTTTATGGTATTGACATGTAAGGATGATGTTCAATTTGCATTTGCATTTGATTTTTCTTTTAGTTTTGGTTGTTTTTGTGAATGGTTGAAGCTCTTAGCTTAATAGGAATCCCTCTATTTATTTATTAATTTGCTTTACGTTTTATTTTCATGCATAATACATTATTAAAATTATAATTTTTTTTAAAACGTATTGCCGCCGTACCCGTATCCTAGCCTGTTGGGGTGCAAGCGTCATAACACCTAATGGTTTGGCGATTTCCACTTCTTACAACCAACACATGGTTGTCACAAACAAGTTGGCCACTAAATTTCGATATATATTGAGTGGCCAACTGCACATATACGAAGGAATTGGTGAAGTGCAAGTATATTAATGTGTATGCAACAATTAGATAATCACATACAAACATAGGAATTGGTAAACTGCAAGTATTTTAAAGTGTATGCAACAAATTATACCCTAACTATAGGAACATTGTGTTATACATGATACGCGATGAATATGTGTGTGGTCCATTTAAGCATTCTCTGCAACAGTACTGTGTCATTAAATTGATGACACATATTGAATGCAAATAATTTAGTTGGGCGCACAATTGACTAACCAGTGGTCACAAATGAGCATGGTAGGGTGTAGGTGCAACATGTTCTGCCTGAACACTGAATGGACTACAGCCATATCATCCCACCATGCACCCGCATGCCGTGCAAACTGCATATGGAAAATGTTTCGTAACAAACTTGGAATGACCAACTCATTCATTTATATTGAAAATTGTTTAATGAATATTTGGTGAGTTACGTCGCGCATGTTGATAGGATCATCCACAATCCCTTTACATTGTTTGATCCAATCATGCCTAATCTATTCATCAAAACAAAACAAAAGCAACTGAGTTGTGCCCATCATGTTTGGAACAAAAAAAGTAAAACAACAAGTACTTACAAGAAGATATTGACTGGTCCCCTTGGTTAACGAGGCGTATCAGCCGTATGGGTTGTTGCCATCGTGTATGGGAAACAAAAGCACCTCACACCTGCTTTCAACATAAATCCGAAAATAAAATTGTTAGCATTTTCATTTTATTACACATAGTAACGGAACTTGCCCTACACCATACTTACATGATGGCATGTCAACAATTATAAGCGTGATAGTTCAAGCTGGAGTTTCTTTCATAACTATTTAAACTATGAATTATAACAGTTATATGTAATGCTCTTTGTTTTTGTATAAAAAAAAATATGGTCATGACGATTTTTGAAATGTAAAATCTGACCATTTGGTCAGTTTTCCTCACCCTCATTGTGCTTTAATCTTACCATTAACATGATGCAGGAAAAACATGGCCAGTGAGACCAGGAAAGAACTTGTCCACAAAGTTGGACCCTTTTCAGTTTCACCCATCACAGAAGCAGTTGCATCGACATGGTCAACATAAATATGTTTTCGCCTAAAATGATGTGTACCACCTATGCATATGTTTGTAAAGTGTAATGGTAACCACAATTCTTTATATCTATCTCCCTTCCCCCCCCCCCCCCACACAATACGGAATGTCTTCGAAATCAAAAAAACTTAAAATCTTTTGGCTGAGCCCCCACTACCGCAACTGATGAAATATAAGAAAACTGACATGATACAAATTAATGGATATTCAATGGGATGTAAATTGGGTACACGTATATTCTGGGAGGGGTTCAATGGCTTTCATTTTCCGTTTATCCATTCATCAGACAACTGATGCGTATAGAAAAAGGGAACTCCAGACACAAGGGCCACGTACTTGAATGTCAACAACGGTGAAAGCCAGAGAGACAGATAGTTTGACAGTGAGGGACGGATTACCTTCAAATATAGAGGGTGGCTTTCACTTTGGGCTTCAAACGTCACCTTAGAGCACAGCAATAGAGTTATGAGAGAGATGCTGACGGTGTAGGGTTAGGGTACGGAAAGGAGATTAGTGAATGGAAAAGGTGAGAGAGTCGAGGAAAGGAGGACGGTCACGTGATAGCCACCGAAATGTGCAAAGCTGTGTAAATACTGAACATGGTGGAAGGGGACAAATAAGTGAAAACAAGGTCATTTTGTTTATTACAAGGTGCAACGTCCATGTTGAGGTAATAACGTGTAACTTGTCTAACACCCTTGTATATGTATTTGGTTTTAATTTTTTTAAAATTGAGTTTTCCACATTTTGTATTATTTGGTTTTTCGATAATGTTATCAAGACTCTAGTTTGGGTTTTACATTTGCAGATGCATCTTACTTAAATGTATGTAGGAAGTAATTTACATGTCATACGTCCCGTTGAAGAAATAAAGGAATATACACGACAACCCCAAAAAATGTATTCAATTTTCTTTATTGTTTTGTGTTTTTATTAATTTTGTAATGATTTTTTCAAGATAAAAAATCCCACAAATTTGTAAGTGTGTGTCTGTTACATGTATTTGCACATTTGATAAACAACTTCTTGTCTATTTTTTGTAACAGGAAAATCCTTCAACCATCCCGCATGTCCAATTCAATGGCCATTGCGAAGATGTACATTGTGTCATGTTGTCCAATCTGAGTTAGGAGACTCGAAGTTGCGAACTTGCCCCGTCTCCCCCAAGACAGGCTCCACTTTAGTCATGATGCAAGCAGCAAGAGAGCATTGAACCGACACCAAGTGTTGTGGTAACAACAACTTCAGCCTAACCTCCCCACAAACTGCACTACGACCAGTAGGTTGGGAGAAGGAGGTTTGCTGTTGGAAGCTGAGGTCTTAACCCCCACCCGTTTACCAAGAGCGATATAGCCTTGCGTTTTTATGCACAACTTCAAAGATGAAAAAAAAAAGGTGCTCAATAATGTAAAACCCATCCCCGTTTGTTTGAACATGTAAGTTTGGTGGGATTGTTAGTGAGGGAATTATTAGTCAGGGGACTGGTACTGATGGGACTAAAACAAATATTGTTAGGGTTTAGTAACCACTGCCCTAGCAAAAACACAATATTTGTGGATTCGCAATACCTTGGGATTATAATACCCTCCATAGATAGGATTAGTAGTCCCCCATGGGAGATGGTATTAGAAAACCAATCCCTTCGATTTATAGGTAGATTTGCTGGTTTGGCCTGTGTTATCCTACATAATCTAGTTACTATACTTCCTTAGTAATGAATTTTCTGTATCAGCTTGTTTGTACTTATGCCATCAATATGTCCTATACTATAGCAAAATTAATTTACGCCTCGTTTCGCATGTAACAGTTTTACCGTAACAACCCAAAAAAACCTACAAACCACCCAAAAGCCTAATAATATGTATAATAACCAAATTTAATAGTATAATACTATGTATACCAAAGTAAATTATATTTGTGCAATATGACATGGTACCTCTCACTCCTATCTATGAAAACAAAATTAACTATTACTAGTCCACTAGTTATTTGTATAAATAAGTATTTTGTTAAAATTCTCTTGCAAATAGTCTCCTTACATCCACAATGGATGTGTTAGTGCATTTGTCAGTGTCAGCTGTTAATTTTTGGCCAACAAAGTTTCTTGTTTGGTGCTGCAGTGCAGCTGCTACGGGCAATGTTAGTGACCAAAGTTAGTGTCCAATGTTAGATTGTTTGTTAACTGTAGCTAGTGCTTTACCCACCGAGAGAGAGAGAGAGAGAGGAAACTACTGTGGGGAAGTCCTTCTGGACATCCGGCCAAAAGTCCCGCCGGACGCCTCGCCGGAAGTCCACTACGACATCTGGACCCTTCAATAAAATAAAACTTAAAAAAAAAAAAATTTAGGCCTAATCGGTTAACCAGCCAAACACCGGCCGGTAACTGCAATTCTTTTTTTTTTTGGGCTTTTTTACTTGTTCGGATTTTTATCGGGCATAATTTAGGTATAATGGCATAGTTTTCATTCCGGGCCCCACAGGCCTTCATTGAATCAAAATTTGTAATATTGCCGGACCATGGCAATTTCAGAACATAAAAATATTTTTTCCTATCTGTAAAGACTTTACAATTTTCATATATAAACTCACGTGTTCAAACCGTCGTGTCTCCCTGCATGTCTAACCCCAGTTAATGTCATGTTTGCGTCATTAGATTGACCTCATATCATTTTGCATTACAGCAGACGTATGCCTTATTCAACCTGTTGTTGCATGAAGTTGGAGCTTTGTGTACCTGGCCACTACTAAGATTTTGTACAATTGATTTAGTACATCATTTTTTTGTTGTCTGCTATAACGGCAATATGCGTGGCAGCGGAGATGCAATGGATGATGCTCTAGTTTGCTGACAAATAGGATTATTACCTGCTTGCAAGTAGCCAACTGAAAGACCGTAACGCCACTTCCTGGGCCCCCTAATTAGGTTGACAAATTGGGTCTAGGAAAAAACATTGTAACGCCAACGTACCTCTGGTAATGAGTTCGGTCTTTAATTTATGCCTCACATTCTCAAATAAAGCTTAAGCATTATATGTGCAGGCATTGAAGTGGTCATTAGTATTTATTTGAGATTACCATAAAACGAGTACAAAATATGGCCAATTGATATTCGTAAAACAGTGGCATGCAATTGGTTCATAAATTAACGACAACATATCATAATTGAACAATAAACGAAAAGTACAACTCGTAGAATGTAGGTACGACTAAATGGTCCGTTCATTATAAGTTGTTCAAAGTGAAATTTGTTTTCTATAATTTGTGATTAACCTTTTTTGTGCATCCTTATAAATATTGTCTGAAATACTTCGCAAGAATTATCATAATTGTATATGACCGATATGTCAGACAATGCAAATCAAATGTGAGTTTATGTCCTTCAATAATTCATACGATTTGGTTTGCAAGGATATGTTTCCTGTACCTACTGAATTCCATGGTGTCTTTGTGTAGGACAAATTGTGGTGGTATGTACTGTTATTGGGAGGTTATGTGATTTGATTTTCACACATTTTGGATAACCTCAATTTTCACCATGAAAGTTATGAATTTCATCTAATTGATTAAAACTCTGTCCATTTCTTATCAGAATATGTGCACATATGGCACATGTCGCGTATTCTGTTGAGAGAAATTGTGAAATTCGTAAATTAGTGACTTATACTAAACTACTTCAGTTAATAATTTTCTGTCACAATGACAAACAACATTAGCAATTTTACCAAAATGATACAACTTTTGAAATGACAAGGCAAAATTGACTGGCTTTAAAGTTAATCAACGAAAATGATAGAATGCACAAAATGTACATACCACCGATGTAATTTGGCCTTCAATATAATTTCATTTATTTGATATTTGTTACAGGGAAAGGAAAACATTGAAGACAAGTGGTGAAGGTTCACAAATAAAAATGGCTGACAGTATCGATCCCCCTCGTCGAAAGCGGCCAGTTGGACCATGTCTTTTTTACAGGTTTGATCTGTCTCCTTGAAAGCAGCTCACAGTGTCAATCCCTCTCGACAGAAATGGGTGACAATAATTTGGACAATCGTGCATTACATATTTTGTAGTCACAGATTGCGCCTGTGCAAATTTCACTTTGTACTGTCACTACAAAAAATTAAGGTTTTAGAGACCAAAAATAAGGGCCAAAATTATTTTTTAGGGACCTAATATTGTTGTTGCAAAAAGTGTGTTTATTATATTTTTAGCAACGAAAATTGGACATTAGTGATGAATTATTATCTTTTTGGGACCCAATTTTTTTCTCACAAAATAAACCATTTGTAGACCAAATTATTTTGTCCCTAAAAGTGTATTTATTAGTGTCATTTTCAAAATTTTGTATGTAAGAGCCATATTTTTGACTTTTCAGGACAACTTTTAGTGACTATCCTCATGACGATAGAAATTGGTCTCTAAATGTCAATGGTTACTATATGTGTATATAAATGTATATATATGTATTCATATCTAACATATACTTACGCCGAAATTGACAATGGTTGCAACCAGCAACAATTCAAGGAAATACAAGAAGCAGACAACCTCGGAGCCAAAATGGATAGTGTGCAGATATGTACTAAGTAGAGTACACTGATGGAAACACGTGACTGCTGTGATATCGAAGTATGGACTTCTATTCCATGGGCACACTAGTCAAGTGCTTCTATTATGTCACTTTCAGCCATTTCCAGCAGTCATAGACTGCATTTCACATGTACTTATAAACTCCGATTATTTGTAAAAGTCCATGTCCATTTTTATTTCAATTATGTGCGAAATTATTATTTGTATGTGGAATCATATGTAAATACCACAAAATGGGCACACATTGCGAGTGATACAACTTGTGGTGACAATTATTTCGGACTTATAGTTGTTATTTGTCCGGTATGTGCGTCACTTTGGTGTAACACTTACAAAGCAGGAAGGATATTGGGGAAAGGTGGAAGGAACTCCCTTGTGATGAGAAGAAGAGATTTCAGGGCATGGCTAAGGCAAGTGTCAAGGAATTGGGAAAAAAAGTTACACGTGCACCGAAATCTGCAAAGGTAATTACGTACTTAATGTTTCGATAACTGCATTTGGGAAGGACCTGCTATCGACACATTGTTGGTTCTATTTTTGTATTAATGTTCATGTTAATAACATTGCAGAATAAAATGCAAGTCCACATACCATTGAAGTCAATTATTGATATCATTAACCGGTGTAACGAAGCACAGAAGTAGGCAATCATTGATATTGGGTTCAGTGGCCTCCTGGGGTTAAAGTGTACCTGTATAGATCACAACTTGTGCCAATGGTTAGTATAGAACTTTGATCCCGACACTAGTTCATTGAATGTTCATGGGCATCACCTCAAGCTCACCTCTGAGGAAGTTCATGTTTTATTGGGTATACAGTCAGAAAGCGATAATGTGCAGTTGACTGGTTCAATAGACACATGTCCCAATATCTATGAAGAGGTTGGAGTTGTTAAGGAAGTCACTCCTTTGAACTAGTTGAGACTTTATCTGACTGAGACTGATGGTGCGGACGACGAGTTTCGCGAAAATTTGCACTGTATGTGTTGGGGGCCATGTTGTGTCCTACCACAATGACCGCCTTGAGTCCATCGTTCATTCATGCTATGAAAGACGTGAACGGTATGCGGGCATGTAATTGGGCAAAGTTGACACTGCAATTCCTTGTGAAAGGTGTTCGGAAGTATAAGATGAAAGGTCAGCGCAACATAACTGGATGTGTTTTCCTTCTAATGGTAA
The DNA here is from genome assembly GCF_055761805.1 of Camellia sinensis. NCBI lineage: Eukaryota > Viridiplantae > Streptophyta > Magnoliopsida > Ericales > Theaceae > Camellia > Camellia sinensis. The sequence goes on from NC_138966.1 coordinate 120,532,439, forward strand.
CGTAATCGACCGTTATTTGTTTGTACCATGCCGATCACATATTTCATCCATTGCTATCCATATGGTTCAATAAATTAGCAGTCGTTGCAAAATACAATGTTACCTATTATTGAACAACAGCAACAGAAATACTTGTATGGGCCACATTTTTTCAACCAGAAAGAGCTTATCTTTTTAATCATAAAGGTGCATGGGGATTCTGCCATTGAGACACATAAACACATATATATGATTGTGTTGTAAGTTGTATGCATCAATAAAGTCCTTCGTTCGCAGGAAAAAAAGGAATACATATTATTTTGCTCGAAAATGTAAAACATAGCTACCGTACCATTGTCAAGTACAAACTTCTATAGCATCAATAATTTTTTCACATCACAATTTCCTCACTTTGCATTCTTAAGAAATATAGATTATTTTGCTCAAAAATGTAAACTAATTATCTTGTCCCCCTTATAATGCAGCTGTTTTACTTGGATTGTTTTTCGTCTCCCTAAAAGAGTACGTCGGCTACTACGCGCTCCTTCCATCGGCTAACTGATTAGGGTGATGCCGAAATACAGAAGACGCGGCGACGTATGGGAAGAAAGAAAATGTTCGAGCAACATGAGGTAATCAACCCATTCGTTGTGCACATTTGACAGCATTGCCCCACATGTGTTATGCAAACAATGACAGACTTCATTTGTGTTCCTATGATTAGGTGGGTCTGTTAATGGAATCATACAATTCGCGATTCCGAACATATGTGTAGACACCCCATTTTTGACCATCCTCAAGAATTGGACATCATCGTTTGAACACCCGACGATTGTGCTCGCTCGTGTTCGTTTTGAGTCCCTGAAGGTCTCGGCTGAGCGCCTTGCCTTGGAGCCTCTCAACTTGTCTGTTTTGTGCTTGGTTGTGGACAAAGAGCTTGTTGCTTCACTTCTAGAGGAGAGGGTGTCTTGTTAGCCATCCCCAACATCCATTGGCTTTGGCTTGTGTCTGTCGGCCATCAATAGTGGCTGACCAGCCACTATTGATGGCCGACGGCCATTTTTCTCCTTTTTCAGATATTTATTTGCCAACTGTGCGAGTTGTTGATCACTCATGCTCATCTCCATACACGTGTATGGAGGGATGAATACAAGCTTTTGGCTTGTTTTTCTATATAATGGGGGGTCTCTCCTCTATTTGAGGGGCTACAAAAATTTGTGAGCAAATTTCCACTCTCTCTCACTAGAATCCTCTCTCTCTCTCCCTATTTTGTGCTTGAAAGTGGGATTTCTCAACATATTTGCATACAACCCATGACCAAACATCTTCATCTTGGACCTGAGGTTCTTGGAGGCCTTGTTTGAGCTTCTAAGGTTGGTTGTAGCTCAGAACTTTGGTTGTTTGTTGATGTGCTTCAAAGGTATAAGGCTTACCTCTTTAAAGCTTTGTTTTATTCAATTGCTTGGCCATCTTTTTGCACTATTTTGACCTAGTTTTTCAACCATAAAAAACTCTATTTTTAAGGTTCCAAAATGATGGTTTAAGCCTTGTTAAGTTAGGGGGTTGTCTCCTGGTTTGCTCTTTGGCTTGTGAAGCCTTTTGTGCCTTTTTTCAAGCTTTTAAAACAACCTTTTTTTGGCCTTTTAACCACTAAATTCCAGGAAAATTTCAATGGTAAAAAGTGTGTTTTGAGGTCCAAAATAAGAGGGGGTGGCCTCCCCTCCTTGTGTCTTGTTTGCAAGTGCAGATGGCCTAGCATGTGAGCATGGTTTTCTACCTTTTTGTGACTTGATCTTAGAATGTTTTAGTTACTGATTTGCCATGGTTTAACTCTGTTTTGAGCAGTCTTGGTCATATGAGCCTTGCCTTGCATGGTTGTAGTGCAAATACCCTCACTAGCTTAGTGTTTTGGGGTCTCTAACATGTTGTGCATGTGCTGATTGCATGTTGTAGCATCATTTTATATGTGATTTCAGTGTATATAGCTTTGTCACACTCTCACTTATTTCACTCTTTCATTGCTTTTGAGAGTTGTGCCTTAAGCCTTGTTTGTAGCCTAACATGTGAGCATGTTTTTCTTGCCTTCCATGCTTCAATCTCAGCATATTTTTACCTCTGATTTGGCATGTTTTAGCTTTGTTTTGAGCTGGTTTGGTCATTTGAGCTTGGTATTGCATGCCTCTAGTGTAGTTCTCTTCACTAGTTTAATGCTTTTGGCTTTTGAACATGTTGTGCAGTGTTGCTTGCATGATTTAGTGCCATTTTTCATGCCATTTAGCACTAAAAAGTCTGCAACCTCCCTCTATTCTTCACTTTTTAATTTGTTTTTGAAAGGGGTCTTGAGCCCCTTGTTGGCTTGAGTGAGAACTTGAGGCTCTAATGCCTAATGGTTTTAACCCCCTCTTGAGGGTTCCTCCTAACCAACAGCATGAGGCCTCTTTCATGCTCAAGGCACTTGTGGCTTAATCCATTTTTCCAATTATAGGACTTTCTCATTTGACTTAATCAGTTAAAGGATTAATCGGTAATGTAAAATGTGTAAACAAAATGAGCAAAGTAAAACATGAAAAAGAAAAGCATTTGTGTTGCATTGCATGTGATTGGATCGAACGTTAATCCAAACACAAGAAATGTTGGACGTTTCATACTCAAAGTGATGAAATGTGTCACGTTTCTTGGTCGCCATCACCCTTGATCATGCATGATAGGGTGGTGGTACTTAGAGTCTTATTCGTGCATTCATTGACTTTGTACAAGATTGACTCTTTGGCCATCATGCATTGAAAATGATTGGTTGGTGGCTTGAGAGCCAAGAATTACACTCCTTTGAGCTTGAGAAATGGTAAGGCGGGTAATAGTACATATATTTTTTGAGAATACACTATTTTGCCTCTGTTTGCTCTCCATTGCAGCAAAAAGGAGAATTCCAGGGAAATGGTGGCTGACCAGCCACCAGTGATGGCCTACAGCCACAAATAGTAGCCGACCGGCCATCAGTGGAAAAGTTGCTCAAAGTGTTCCTGAAGTGGAGCAGAAGTAGTCTAGAATTTGGTGTAATGTTCAGAGATCAAAGTAAAGTGCAAACAGAGGCACCCAAAGGCAAGGTAGTGGATTTTCAGAAGGAAGCCAACCGAGCATGCATGCGTCCCTCGCCCTCCAAGCCATTTAATTGTTTCAATTAGTTAGCGTAGCTAATTATTCGATTCAATCGTTGTAATATTTTAATTAGCTTAGCATAGCTAGTTATTCATCTGTGTTGTAATAATTTATTAGCTAGAATAGTTAATTAGTTCATTTTGTAATAATTAGCTTAACTTAGTGTAGCTTAGCTTATTCACTCGGACCCTCCTTCGTGAGGGCCTAATGTTGTAATAAGCGTGTGTGCATGTTTTCCAACCCCACGTATTTCTCCTTTTTATTTATCTGCTTTTGATAGTTAGATTAGGGACATTTTCAATTAGCATACATTATGCTGGCATGTGTGCATCATTCATTTGTCTTGCATGCACCGAGGCTCGGCGCATCATTCAAACTGCATCATATTTCAATACTTATTTGAATACGTGTTTCAAAGCATGTTATCAAATTGTTGCATTCATATGCCATCTTAGATAGCTGAGCCTATTTAATCACATTATTGTATGTGTTGCATTGGGCATCTTAACATAGCTAGGATCATGCATTGTTTCTAACTAGCTTTTGTTTTGGCTTGGAGTACACTGTAAGTTTTACGCTTCAGCATACTTGCATGAGTGTGAGTGTTGCCATGATAGCATGCTTGCCATGAGGCTATTTGCTTAAATGATTAACTACATGAATACCTGTGGGTGAAGGCTTGGTTGCTTGAATTTGAACAATTCGATAAACGTGCATTTTAAGCCCACTTTGCGAAGTGGCAAATCATGTTTTAAGCCAACTTGAGGGTGAAAAATCCACGTTTTAGCCCGCTTGAGTGTGGCACCTTCAAACCATTTTCGAAAGTAAACATGAGTTGAATTCGTTCCAAGTCTTGCGATTTAGTCTATACTTGCTTGTGTGCGTCACATAGTAAAGTTAGCTAATAACCAGATAAGAACACATGAGGTTTATAAAATAACATATCATGTTTAGTAGAGGCCGATCCTTTGATCGGGCGAGCAGGGGTGCTTATTTCATGACCTTCCCCTCATGTACCCAAGTTCCCGAGCCAAGGCAATTTTGGTGATGACGGACACGTGGCTTTTGGCACGAGTTAGGGTTTCTTAAATTTCTGAAAAATAAAATATTTAGATGTCGACTCTGTAATCTAGCAAAGTAGTTCAATTTTGGCATTATTTGATTTAAAATCAATTTTTCAAAATGATTTGACTTTTTGGTGTTTATCAGTTTCACATTGCATTTTCAGAACCATGACAGGAATTCGAACTGTAGGACCAATTCGAGCTCTCTGAAAGGCGGCGTGGAAAAGTCGAGCTACAGTTTCTGGCAACTTTGCTAGGGATTTAGAGAACTTGACTCGAACTCATGATATGTTGTTTTATCTACATTTGTGTGTTTCTTTGCATTGCATTTGCATAGGTGCACCTAAGTCACAGTGTTTGCCATCTGTTATTCCTGAACAGTTTGTCAGAAGCTCGCTTGGAAAAGCTTGCCGTAAGGCTGACCAGTTGCGGGCTCCGCCACGATGGGAACACAAACCTTGGATCTGGACTACAGTTGTACCGTTTGATCTTTCTTTCACTTCTCGGTGTTAGAAGCGAGAGGTATATTAGGTGGTCTTGCTAAGGCACCCTTTTTAACCAATTCACCTAGTTGCATATCGGAAGCTATAGAGACTGTTCCAAACTAGGACAGGTTTCTCACCCGAATACAGAACTGTTTGAAACCGTATGTGTGCGTAATGAATCCCTAGCTCCTGACAAAACTAGGACAGGGAAACCCTACCCCACCATAGTGGTGTTTTGGCTCTCACTTTCTTGATATGTGCTGTTAGGGTGTGTCTCTACAGGAATGTATGTATCAGTTGCAAGTCTGGGTATCAGTTTGGGGATACCTGTTTTGAGGCAGAAATTTTTGGAACAGAAATCAGTATTTGAGATAGATTGTCCAGCTTATGATTTCAGCTGTGTGTTGTCTCTATCAAAGCCGAGGTGCTGTGCGTTTGCTGATTGTTGTTTCCTTTTTGCTTTATTTTTCTTTTTGCAAGGTAGTATTTTCACAATTGCTTCTGACGAAGCAGTTGTCCCCCAAGTACTCTGGACCAGAGTAAGGCGACTTTATCGATCTGGGGATCTTGTGAGAGGACAACCAGTATTTACATCACTACCCTCGGTTACAAGACGGAGGAGAGTTCGGCATAATTCACCAGTTCGTCAGTCACCTATGCTCAGCGAAGTCCAGTTTTCTTCTTCCACCTCAGAAAGAGAATACACACCGGGTCAGATAGATCAACACCCCTCAGACAGTATGGAGACTATGATGTGTCAACTTCAACAAACTATCAAGGCCATACAACGGGACATTGCTCACCAAGCGAAAGTTACCACTCGCCAAATAGAGGTTGTAGCCCAGCACGCTGAAGTGATTGTTAGGGTTCAACAGCAACAATAACCACAACAAGCAGCAGCTTCCGCTTCGCATCCACCCCCAGCTAAGGTTCTAATGCTCGGGGATACAGCTAATGTCTAGGAGAATACGGGCATTCCAGCAGGGCCAATCCCACCCCAGACTTCCAAAGCACCGGCCTACCCAACAGACGCACCGTTCAAGTTTTGAGGTCGATCCTACCGCTTTGAAAGTGAGCAAGCTTGAGAAGCTTTTCAAACGAGGTTAGGGAGTCAACTCGATCCCAGATATAGAGGATGGCTACACAAATTTAGTGGTGACATTGCCGAATAGATTTAAAATGCCTCACATAGACCGTTTCAACGGTTCGGGTGATCCCGTAGTCCACTTGCGGCTATTTTCAAAATATTCTATGGCCGATGGACCTGACTAGACTGCAGAAGCTATCTCTCTTTGGTCAGACCCTGTCGATTATTGTGGCTAGCTGGTATGCTAAACTGGAGGATTCTGTGAAAAGGAGCTGGGAAGAGATAGCCGAGGCCTTTGTCGCACAATATTCTTATAACACTCAAATCGAGGTCACAACTCGTGATCTCGAGGCAACTCGACAAGAGCTGAAGGAGGGCTTCTCCGACTTTGTCACTCGGTAGAGGGCCAAGGCATCTATGATGACAACTCGACCAGCAGAAAAGGACTAGATAAGAATGGTCGTTCGTAATCTACAACCGAAGCTGCTGCAGAAGATAATTGTCTTACCCCTACCTACCTTTGCTGATCTTCATGAGATAGGGGTACAGATAGACGATGCGATGAAACAAGGTCTGGTTGATCATGAAAAAAAGTAACCCAAGAGGGCTTTTACACGCAGTTCAAATATGGCTACGAGTAGCAATGCTGCTGCAAGGACTTCTGGCATTGGTATGGTCACCACCACACCAAAAATAGCCACACCCTTTACCGGCACATCTGGAGCCACCTCACAACCTACAAAGTACCCACCCCAAGGCCAGAGGGTTTTCACCCCAGTCTACATGTCTCTATCTGCGTCCTTGAGGGTCCTAATTAGAAAAAGGGCATCTGAAGCCCCTAGAGCCACGCCCATTGCCAAATCCCTTCCCTACTTCACACAACCCGGCCAAGTATTGCACCTTCCACCAGCAGCATGGTCATGGCACTGACCTATGCTTTAGACTCCGTCATAAGATTCATGATCTCATTGACAACAAAGTGATAGCACCTCCTGAGAAGACTAACATCACTACAAATCCTCTCCCACCACATAACCAACCCCTACCACCTAGGCAAGTAAACCTTATCCAAACAATTACCATCCCATGCGACCCCAGCATATACATCACTCCCTCCCACCTGCCTAAGTAGGCATTGTTCATTCCAGAAAGCACAGACTTATGTATCATGAGCGCGTCCAAATCCCAACCCGAAACCGCGGTGGTGGCTGTGGTAGAATAAGGCATGCCTGATGGCTCCGTGAGCTTAACTGAAGAAGAGTACAACCCTTGTTGTTACATTGTGGCAACTAGCCAAGCTAGACCAACGATGGAATTGCCGAAGGGGATGGAGGTTAATGTATTCCGGGAGGACGGGCCAAGCTAAGGGCTAGATGACTTAGTGAAGCTTGAGAACGATATCAGTAATCGGCAGTTCTTTGATGAACAGGATTTGAGGAATGTACAGATCGACTGGTTTGATATGAATGGCTCGATGGATAATACAGGGTCGCTTAGTGACGAGCCGGATATTGATAAGGGGTCTTAACCAAAGTAAACATGAACGTCTACAACGGTTGAAACAGTCGACAGCAAAGGAAAGTTGCTAGAGAGCCACGGTACAAAGAATTTTGTTCGAGAATTGGGTAGCTTCATTACAGTTGATACAGAACAAAAGGCTGCACTGAAGCGGTTCGAACATGAGAGAATTGAGATTGATCAGAAGGCTAGAAAAGCCAAAGGCCCTGCGGAGACAAAATGTGTTGTGAACACGGGGAACGATTACAGCGGAACCAGACAGTTATTTGTCGGTTGCCGAGGGAATGTGGTGGGAAGACGATGATTTGCGTCTTGCCCATACTGATGAGGACTGGGGACAGAACCTGCCGGATGATACATGGTATACCGAAGAAGTTGATCACATGACTCAGAGTGGGCGATACTTTAAGCCCCCACACCTGGACCAACTGGAAGCATCAGGGAAAGATAAGGAAGCTGAGAAACAGAAAGATAAATTGTTAGAGGAGGAAGTTGTACTAAAGCAGGTCAAAAAGATTCAAGCAGACATCTCCATTTGGGGATTGCTCATGGCCTCACGGGTGCATAGACAAGTCGTCCTATCAGCAATGGATAAGGCCAAGCTCTCTATCGATACAACCCCCGAGTAGTTAGTGGGAGTGGTTTTCCCGGGTGGCGCTTCACCGACTTTGACCTTCACAAATAAGGAATTGCCACCTGAGGGCTCTGAGCACAACAAGCCACTATACATTTCTGTGGAATGTAAAGAGAAGTGGATACTAGTTGTTTTAGTTGATACCGGGTTTGCAATTAATGTGTGTCCGTCGCGCACGGCCTATGCTATCAGTTTAAAACCCGCAGACTTCGCACCAACAGCCCAGGTGATTCGGGCTTATGACAATACAAGTCGAGAAGTGATGGGGACAGTGCGGATCAGAACTCAGGTTGGCCCGGCACAACAAGACATTGAGTTCCATGTTCTGGATGTCCCAACCACCTTTAACTTACTCCCTGGATAGCCGTGGCTGCACCAAGTAAAAGTTGTCTCTTCCACTCTGCATCAGACGTTGAAGTACCCCATGGGAAGGGGGTGGCTATTGTTTTTGGGAACTCTTCCATACATCCGCCACCGAAGGTTACTACACCGATCTTGGAAATTGTACACAGCGAGGAGGATGTCTTTTTGTCTAGATTCACCTTGGTCGAGGTTCAGGTAATACAAGATATGCTGGCTGTTGATGAGGTACTGTATGTCAATGCGCAATCCGTCTATCTCATTAATAAGCTGTAACATGTACCTGGAATGGGATTGGAAAGGAGCGGCCGGAAGGGCGTCGCTGCATTGGCCGAAGTGCCACACAACCCTAATACGTTTGGTCTAGGTTACACGCCTACCAAAGAGGATTGGGCAAGAAAAGGGAAAGGAAATGGAAGGAAAAGCCAAGGCTAAACAAGCTGGGAAGCACTATGAATTGGTGCATAGACCTATTCAAGGAACCCTGAACGGCCGCTTCGTCCGAGAGGGGGAAGATTTCCCATTTCGTGGCTTTCTTGAGCCATGGTTGAATTCAAAAAAGTGGCGTTTGCCCGGCTTCGAGATCTTTTCCGACCTACAATTGCAAGGGGATGAATTTGTAGAAGAGCAGACTGACCAACCAGCTGTGGCTGAACAGTGCATAGAGGATGAGTTCGATGGCATAGAACTTGGGATGGGAGTAACGTTGGCTTGTCTTCTCTCGGATCCTCAGATCACACCAGAGTGCTCGGGAGATGACTTCTCTGTTTCCATGATTAGAGATCAAATGGCTGTGGGCCTTTCTTCTGGCATTATGGATGCATCTATCGCACCCTCCCTCGTTTGGCAGTTCGATGAGGGCTTTTTGTCCAGCAGTTCTGAGTCAGGTAGTGAACCAGAATCTGATTCCACCGAGTCTGTGGAGTCAGAATCAGATTCTAGTTCTTCAAAATCAAAGTATGGTATTTCTGGGGCTGATAACCCGGATGCCGTTGTTTTGTCCATGTCGTCTTTTTCCTTTTCTTTTGAGTTGGATGTAGTCAAGGAATTGGACAAACTGGAAGTTGTGAATGAGAATGGTACCACAGCTATTTCTGAGTACTTTTCTGTGCCACTCGTTTATTGCATTAATCAGGACTTTCAAAACTTTAACAAAAACGACGATGAAGAAATTCCTCTGGTTTTGAACCATTTGACGGATCGAGAGGATGAGAGGTTTGTAAAACCTTTGGTTGATAAAATCACTTCAATTAATGTTGGTACTGAGAAGGATCCACGTCTGGTCCAGATCGGGTCCACGTTGTCTTTGGAGGAACGCGAGCGCTTAGTCGTTTTATTAAAAGATTGCAAACATGTTTTTTCGTGGTCCTACGAAGACATGCCTAGAATAGAATCGATCATGAGATTGTACAGCACCGGATCCCTCTTGACCCTGAGGCCTGACCCCGTCAATCAGAAGCTTCGGAGAATACACCCGGATTGGGCTCTCAAAATCAAGGAAGAGGTCACCAAGCAGATATATGCAGGGTTCTTCCTAGTATCTGAGTATCCTACTTGGTTGGCCAACATTATTTCGGTGCCGAAGAAAGATGGCAGAATTCGAGTGTGTGTGGATTTCAGAGATCTGAACAAAGCTAGTCCAAAGGACGACTTTCCTCTACCGCACATCGACGAATTGGTGGACTTTACCACAGGGCATGCGCTGCTCTTCTTTATGGATGGATTTTCTCGGTACAACCAGATCTTGATCCTGAGGATAGGGAGAAAACTGCCTTCACCACACCGTGGGGAACCTACTACTATAGGGTGATGCCAATCGGTTTGAAGAATCCTAGGGCTGCTTATCAATGGGTTGCAACCACGATTCAACACGATATGATCCACAAAGAGGTTGAGGTGTACGTGGACGACATGATTGTCAAGTCCAAGGAAAGAGAAGCCCACTACACCGCCTTGAAGAAACTTTTCCAACAGATTAGAGAATATCGGTTGCGACTGAATCCTCAGAAATGTACTTTTGGTGTCACAACAGGGAAAATGCTGGGGTTCTTGATTACACAAAGGGGCATCGAAGTTGATCCTTCCAAGATTATGGCCATCTTAGAAATGCCACCACCAAGGACTGAAAAGGAGGTGCGAGGCTTTTTAGGAAAAGTGCAATTCAGAAGACAGTTTATTGCAAAATTAACCTTGACTTGTGAACCACTATTCGGTCTTCTGAAGAAAGGAAAGAAATTCCAATGGGATGACCGATGCCAAGTTGCTTTTGAACAGATCAAACAGTATCTACAGAACCCAATCGTGTTGTCACCGCCAGAGCCAAGGAAGCCATTGATTTTGTATCTGTCAGTAACCAACACGACTATGGGCTGCATGCTTGCACAGGAATCTGATGATAGAGTAGAGAAGGCCATCTATTACTTGAGCAAGAAGATGCTGGAATATGAGACCCGCTACACGCCGCTAGAAAAGGCTTGTTTGGCCTTGGTATGGCTACCAGGAAGTTGAGGCGCTACCTGTTAGCTCACTCCGTAATTCTAGTTTCGAGATTGGATCCCATCAAATATCTCTTCGAGAAACCAGCACTTACGGGTGGGCTAGCTCGTTGGTTGCTTCTTCTCTCCGAATTCAATTTGAAGTATATGACTCGCAAGTCTGTGACGGAAAGAGCGGTAATGGAGTTCCTAGCTGATCAGCCAGTGGAGGGACATGAAGTAATAGAGTATATGTTCCTAGATGAGGCCATTCTGCATCTTGAGGAAGAGATTTAGACTATGTACTTTGATAGAGCGTCTAATCAATACGAGTATGGGATAGGGGTGTTGCTGATAGCGCCCGACATTTTCGACATACCTTTAGCTTTCAAACTCCGGTTCAAGGTATCAAACAACGAAGCAAAATATGAGGCATGTATCGCTGGCTTAGAAGCCGCCCTGGAACTAAGGGCAAAATGGTTAGACGTCATTGGGGACTCGAACCTGGATGTGTCTCAAGCGAAAGGAGACTGGAAAGTTAAAGAAGAAATGATGAAAATCTATCACCAAACCTTGGATGTTCTAATTCCCAGGTTTGAGAAGCTGACCTTCACGCATCTATTAAGAGAGAGCAATAGGTTTGCTGACGCCTTATCAACTCTATCTTCCATGATAGACATCCCTTTAGGAGTCCGAATGCGTCCAATCATTATTGAACAGAGATATGTGTCTGCCTACGAGTTGATTGCTGCAAAAGATGAAGTACAAGATCAGAACCACTGGTATCATGACATCTGAAACTTCTTGGAAAATGAGACTTATCCACTAGGGGCAAATGACAAAGATAAAAGGGCAACACGGCGAATGGCTGCTCAGTTTATCATTTGTGGCGGTAAATTGTACAAACGGGGCCATCTGGGAATGCATAAGCTGTGTGTTGATGTAGAAGAATCGAAGCACCTAGTGGAGGCCATCCACGAAGGAGAGTACGGGCGGAGCACACATGAGCGAAGTGATGCTAACTCGGAAGATTCTCAAGTAGGGTTACTACTGGTCAACCATTGAGGAGGATTGTATTGGTTTTGTTTTGGTGATGCCACAAATGCCAAATCCATGCAAATCGCATGAACATTCCGTTGTCGAAGCCGTACAACGTGACTTCACCGTGGCCGTTTTTAGTCTGGGGAATTGATGTTATTGAGGCAGTTACTTCGAAAGGGTCAAAAGGGCATGAGTATATCCTGGTGGCAATAGACTACTTTACAACGTGGGTCGAGGCCCAATCCTACGTAGTGCTGAAAGCGTCGCACGTAGCCAAGCTCATCAAGAATAATATCATTTGTCGCTATGGGGTCCCGAATGAGATCATTTCAGACAATGGTTCCCACTTCAAGAAGGAAGTGATCGACTTGTTAGAGAAATACAATGTGGCTTTTCATAAGTCATCCACATATCGGCCACAAACCAACGGAGCTGTTGAGGCTACCAACAAGAACATAAAGCACATTCTACAGAAGATGGTGGAAACCAACAGAGACTGGCCAGATAAGCTGCCATTTGCTCTTTAGGGCTACAGAACATCAATTCGGACTTCTACTGGGGCAACTCCATATTCTCTGGTTTATGGGATGGAGGTTGTTTCGCTGATCGAAGTTGAGGTTCCGTCGGTGCGGGTTATGGCTGAGTGCCAGATAGCAGAAGCGGATTGGCAACAGAACAGGTTCAAGGAACTAATGTTGTTCGACAAAAGGAGGCTGAAAGCACTATACCACGTCCAAGGTTATCAACACAGGATCGCCAGGGCTTTCAACAAGAAAGTTAAGTCCAGGAATCTGAAAGAAGGGGATTTAGTTCTCAAAGACAACCGAGCTCGCATCCATGACCCTAGGGGCAAGTTCAGACCCAATTGGACTGGTCCTTACATCATCAAATCTATTTGGTCGGGTGGAGCTGTTGTTCTTATGGACTTAGATGGCCTTGAGGTCTCCCAACCAATCAACATGGACAAGTTGAAGAAATACTACCCTTGAGTGGCTTGCTAGGCCGAACACTTGAAAGGGCGACCTAGGCAAAAGTTAGAGCACAAAAAATTAGAAAAAAGAAAGACTGAGCTCGCAAGGTTGAAAACCCAGAAAGGGCGGCATTGGCAAAAGTTAGAGCGCAAAAGAAGAGTGTTAAAACTCGAGTGAACCTGCACCGAACTACGTAAGGCTTGATTCCCATCTTCAAGATACATAGGCAACTTCATTCTGAAGTCTAGCCATAAACACTTCTAAATCAACTGTGTCCATGTGATTGTTTTGGTCATCTTTGACTTTTTCTGCATCCAAGAGTTTGGTTGTGATCTTCAGTGCAGTGCTATTCAAACAAAGGACAACTTTCTAGTTATTGGATTCGGGGTTGTGCATCTCAAAGATAGATTTTGGGTGTATCCAGTTGTGATCCTTATCGAAATTGGTTTTGAAAAGTTTTACTAAAAGTTGATTTTGTTCGAATTAACCTTTTACAACTTAGACCATTTTCAGACCGAAAGGAAAATTTTCAGTACCCACAACCTTCAATTTCATTGATTTTAATACATAGTTCTCCAGCTCTTAATACAAATTGAAGTTATTTTTTTTATTACATTCAAAAGGAAAACTTGAAAGTACAGATTAAAGCAATAAACTTGGGACATAGTTGAGTCAGGTGTTCCTGTGCCCCATCCCAGAGCTTGTGGAAGCTTCAGATGCCAAAGTAGACCCAGTCTGTGCCTTGTCTTCAAGCTAAGTTATGCAATCGCCAGAAAGGGCACAACTAAAATTTGAAGCGGAGTCCAAAAGTTCTCTTGTCCTCCATGTAGTGGAATACCGAGCTAGCTGTGAGCCTCTGATTAGAAATGAAACTGGGTATTCTATCCCCTCTTCTGGGCAAATCTGGTCATCTCTGAACTGATGCCGGAACCAAAATGAAAAATAGAAGACACAGTGTGTCAGGCCAATCAATTGAATGCCAGGCTGCCGGCACATGCTGTAGCTCATCTCAAGCAAATCAAACTAGGGGCAACGCCACGCAATGTCAACAACAAATCTGTTGCACATCCAGTGGCACCACCACCCCTCATCGGGAAATCAACTAGCCATGGGTGAAAGAAATAGCCGCGCGCTGAATATGCAGGACAAGAGTCCACTACTTTCAACCTGTCCATGAGACAAACCTGCGGAGGGATGAAAAATAAGAGATTAAAGAATAAAGAGGTGTACGTGGAGAGAAAAGTGAGAAAGGGTATTAAGAGAAAAGCAGAGCCTGAAGGCCGAGTGATGTGAGAAACACAAGTGAGAAGGGTTGAAAACATTACCTGTAAGAGTAGTGGATTTCTTGCGAACTTGGATGTCTCCCGGCGATGAAAAGCATCCAAGCCCATCAAAGTCTCAACTAGTGTCAAGCCAATGCAGCTCCTGCCCTCCTTCAAGCCTTGGGCAACTTCGATCAAGTGAATGCTAGACCCTCCGAAGCCAGGGCCAAGCAGGAAATGAGCCAACACGCACAAACCAAAGGCATGTTGCCGAAAAGTTTGCCAAAGACAGTCGCCACGGTTGCCGGCGTCAGAAAATCGGTGAAAGAGATTGGGAATGTCAAGTTCTCCATTGTGAACTAAAGATCGGGCATCGTGTAAGGTAAGCCCACACATCCGTCCTAAAGCTTGGATGTGGCCAAAACAGGACTGGGACAAGATCTCATCACCACGCCGGGGTTCCATCAAAGCTTGGAATTCTTCGATTGTGGGGCATATCTCTTGGCCCCCAAAGCTAAAAACAAGTGTAATCGGATTCCAACATCTAGCTGCGGCATGGAGGAATGGAAAATACAGTGGACAACAACTCAGCAAGAATAGTGAATTTACCCCAAAACCTCAGAAATTCACCTTTTCCGAGCCATCTAAATTCACAATCCAAGTCGAGAGTTTTTCGACAAAGAATGGTTCCATTTATGGCAAAAATAGAGTTGAATTGAAGAAACCACGAAGCTGGAGCTTCTATAGGAGATAAGGTGTTGAGTGGAAGACAGGTGGCAACAATCTGGAGGTTCCTTACACTGGTGGCCAACCGGCCACTTTTGTAGCCAACCGGCCAGTACTAGTGGCCGACAATAACTTTTGATGGCCGGCAGCATCTTTTTATGGCAGGTGGCCTCCTATTTTGCTCTATGGCCCACCCATGTGTTTAAGGTGCTAAGAACCTGTCTTTTGTTCCACTTTTGGTGCATCACTTCGATCTCTTTAAGAATTTTGTCAAATTGCTTATCGAGTTGTTGTTTTTTCCTTATCGAGTTATTGTTTTGTTTATCGAGTTGTATTTGTTTTGACTGTTGAGTCATTGTTTTGTTCATTGAGTTGTTTTACTCTATTTGTTATGTGTTGGTTGGTTCATTACCTGATTAACTAGTTGCCAATACAATTTTCAATTTCCATTAATCCCGCTTTTGTGTAAAATGGTGCGATGCGATGAATGCTCAGAATGCAAAATATAACATGTTTTTATCAAAAAATGTTGTTTTCATTCCAATTATGGTTTCTTTTTACAAAGAGTACTAGTTTTTAAGAAAATAAAACTGCCTAAGGCTGTACAATGTACTAAAACAACTAGCAAAAAGAAAACTAAGCAAAAAAAAAATCTGAATCGGCACCAGCCACCTCAGGATCGAGAGGATCTCTTCGTTCTCTTCCTGGGCATGGACTCGGAGCTATTGCCATCAACGCTACTATCTGAATATGAGTCGGTGCCCTCCTCAGCATTTATGCTCCCTCTTTGGAGCCATCCTCAGCATGACCACCGCTCTCAGAACTCGAACTGGTGCCGTCACCACCACCCTCAGATGACTCTGACTGCGGGCTCGTTGGCTCCTCGTCCTCATCTATCTCATCATCATCAGGGATAGGCTCTGGTGGACCGTTCTCGTCATGAGTATGTCTAGCTGTTTGTCGAAGTCCCCTGTCTCTCTCTCCCTGCTGTCGAGGGAGGCACTGAAGGTCCTGCTGCGACTCTTGCTGGGCCGTTCGGTGGAACTAGCATCTAAAAAGGGACCTGAAAAGGATAGTTTGTCAAATGCATCAGTTATGGTATGCCAAGATGAGTATAGTGTTGAATGCAGTGTGTGGGAGCAGTGTATCAATGTAGTGTTGTTAATGCAATGAATTCAGATCAATATGGGGCAAATTGCTGTTGAAATGCTAATATATCAACAAAAAATTTCATGCCATGAAGTGCAAACTGAAGGGATTTACTGGAATCCTGTAAAGACAGAGTACATTCAGGCTCGTCTAAACCATTTCCATCAGAGAGGCCGCTAGCTTGAAAGCCTGTCCGGTGTATTCTATTGATGCCTGAAAATGTGTTGAGATGATCAGTGATCTACAAAGCATAACTGAAATGAATTAAATGTGCCAAACGTAAAGTATGGTACATGCCGGGGTCATGCCTCGAACTCTGACAAGCTCGTGACCAATTGGTGCAGGCTCAATGGGAATTTGATAAGTCTCCCATCTAGATCCCTAGCAGGTCAGTGTAGTAGGCAACTCTAGCCACCTCGCCCTCTGTCTCGTCTAAGGACCTCTCCTGTCATGAGCCCGGGATGCCCTGGATCCTCTCGATCTCTCTCCTACAGCTGGAGCTCTGGCTCTCTCACCTCCACAGGCCCCTATCAGGGACGGCAGGAGGTATGTTTGAATGAAGGCAGTATAATCGCCCTCAAGCCTGAACAAGTCAGCGTCCCAACCTCTGGTGAAGTCGATCATCTCCCGCATGGTGTACCTCTCTGTGACCCTCATGTATGTGGGAGGTGGCATCGGAACTACCGGCTCAAGCAAGCCAAGCCTCTGTCACAGGAATCGCTCTCCCAAGAACCACACCCAACAAGCTGGGCCCTCGAGCAAGATCCAAAATCGGGAAGCCTCCCGAGCGCCGACAAACTGATTTCTGACCCCGTCAGGCATCACTGCCCATGGCTGCCTGGTAATCTGAAAATAGTGAATGTACAAGTTATTAGCTGACATCGAAGATGCAATATAAAGTAAAGATGAAATAACTATAGGGTTTGGGTTACCTCTACGGCGGTCATAGTGTCGAAGAATCGACGGAAGAATGAGAATGACTCTCGAGGCCTTCGCTGGCATCTCCCGTCATATCTGTGTGAGTACAGCACCATAAGTGGTATCTCCACCTCTGGCTCGGGGGCGAGCCTCAGAAAATAAGTGTATACCCATAGTTGCGAAAGGTGGCAGAATAACAATGAGTGTATATCAGATGAATACAGATAAAGTAGAAAACGTACAGTGTGTGCAGTGCAGTGTACAAATAATGTAAAGCAGAAAGCAAATTGTGTGCAGTACAGTGTATAGATAATGTAAAACAGAAAGTAGATTGTGTGCAGTGCAGTGTACAGTGTGTGCAGTATACAGGAAATGCAAAGCAGAAATGTAAAGCAGAAGGGTAGGACATATCTCTCAGGCCCTCTAGCAGCCTCCTAGCAGATGCCCGCTCTGGCTGGAGGTGGAGTTCATGTACCCATATAATGTAGCCAAGCCTGTGCCGCCCCAATCGTAGAATTGGACGCAAGACAGGTCCACCAAAGCACTCATGAGGTAGAGCCCGACGGTGTTCGCCCGGTCAGCGAACAGGGTAGTGCCAAACAAGAACATGAAGAAACCCCAGGCGTAGTACTCGGTCTCCTCGCGGGTCATCAGCGTCGTCCCTCTGAAATGATCGGTGAACCATGTATATCGCACCATCCCTGATCGGGAGATGGGTGGGCGAATCCCCAGCAGGTAGATCTGAGCGGCCTCCCACTCGCCCATGTCTATGTCGTAAGGAATCGGATGACCCCCTACTGCTATGCCGGTGAGCATAGAGAAGTGAAAAGGAGTCATCGTTATCTCCCCTGCTGTAGAGAAGTGGAGGGAATCGGTGGTATCCCACCACCTCTCTACTAAAGCGCCCAGTAGAGGCCGACTCGCGATGAGACGTGAGAGCCCCATGCAAAATGCGCCGAAGCTTGCCTCGTCGACGATGTGACGGACGGCGTCAGGAAGCTCCATATACCACTCCCTCGCAGAGGTGGTTCCGTATTCGCGAAAGACATGTGAATCACCCTATAAGCAGGACAAGAAGATGCAAGGCCATGTAAGAAATACAGTGCGAGGGTATGTTCAGGACAAACAGATGTAAGGCAGTGTAAGAAATAAAGTGCACAAGTGTGTTTGGGATGAATAGGTGAAAGGCAGTGTGAGCTATACAAGAAATATAACCTACATTGCGGAAAATAAAGAGGAAGTGTATACCTCAGAAGCGCCATGGGAAAAATGTGACTCCGATTCACATAGCAGGAGGTCTTCCGGTGCACCTCGCGCAACCCCCTGAACTGGCGGATGCTATCGGGAGGTAATATGTATACCTCAGGATGGTATGTCGCCGGGTCGAACGGTCGAACACTGAGCGGCAAGGGCTCAAACTCTAGGTCCATCTCCATCCCCGGAGGAGCTCCGTCATATGGAATGTTGTCTACCATCTCGAGAAAGGATAAAAAAATGGTCGAAAATGTGGAAAAAGGGGCGGGAATGCCAAAAGTCAACAAAAAGTCAACTCTGAGAGAGAAAAAATAGAAGAAAAGGTCAGGGCTTGGAGGAGGGCATTGAAATCAAGGGTAACTCGGGGGAAACAAACCCCAAGTGATGGAAATCAAGAAGAGAACACCGAAATCACTTTTCAATCGATTCAAAGTGTTGTAAACTATGAGGGTTTATCGAATCAAATGTTTCTGAGACGTTGGAAAATGCATTTGAAGCTCGGATCGGAAAGGAAAAATGGTCCAGAGCAAAAGGGGAGTGTTTTTGGGCAAGGGAGAAGTGAAGAAATAGGGTTTGGAACCCTATATTTAAAAACCCGTGGTGAAATGCCAAAATTGCCCCGAATCTGTCATCCGTGGCTGACTAGCCACCAGTGTTGGCCAACCGACCACATTTGTGGCCGATGGCATTATTTTGTGGCCGATGGGTGGTCGGCGGCTTCCCATAGTGGTTGGCAGGTCTCTGATGCTCTCATTGGATGTTGTTTTGTTGTTTTGTGCCTTGATCCCTCAAAGAAAGTGCAAGGGAAGTACATTTTTAAACTCAAGTAGCCTCCACGGAAACTCCGAACTGTGTTTTCAGTATGTGATGCTCAGCACGTACGAGCTGTATCCTTTGAACTTGTTGGAACTCCTCCGAGAGGTAAATCGGAGGTTACAACTGAATCGGTCTGGTTAAGACTCGCATTCCTTTACTCAATGTTTTGCATCGAACAAGTTATTGATGTTGCATTGAATATGCATTGATTATTGTGCACAAAATGTGTATGCTGCATGGCATTGCGCTACACGTGCTCTCATGTTTGCATAGAATATGCATATCGCGCTTTATTACATTGTGCATGCCCTTACATTCGCATAGAAATTGTTTGTACCTATTGCATTGAACATGGATTTGGTGTTGCATAGAACATGCTCTATGTTTTGTTGCATAGAATATGCTTCTGTTTCGTTCTTTGCATGATGTACATGAAGCATGCCTATCTAAGCATTGTGTCATGGTTATTCGTCTTGCATAGAACATGCATTCCTATTGTATTGTACTTGTCAAAGTTTTTTTCTAATGCAGGCACGATATTGTATGTACAGTTCATTTGAAACTAGTGCAACCAGACGATATTGTATGTACAGTTCATTCAAAGGAATTTCGGGTAAGATCATTCCTGTCCTTTGAACCCGTTGTTGGTTAGAAACATTCGGGTACGCCCGGTGTTTACACAGGCACCATGTTCTGGTTCGAAGCATTTAGGTATGCCCGGTGCTTACACCGCACCTTGTTGGTTAGAAACATTTGGGTACGCCAGATGTTTATACCACATCCTTTGGTTAGAAACGTTTGGACGTGTGTCCAACACTTATACCGACCATGCTGCTTAGAAGCCTTCGGGTACGCCCGATGCTTACACCACTCCTTTGTTGGCTAGAAACATTCAGGTACGCCCGATGTTTACACTGACACCTTGTTCTGGTTAGAAGCATTCAGGTACGCCCGATGCTTACACCACTTCTTTGTTGGTTAGAAACACTCGGGTACGCCTGGTGTTTACACCACTCCCTCCGATTAGAAGTATTCGGGTACACCCGATGCTTACACCACACCCCTTTGTTGGTTAGAAACACTCGGGTACGCCCCGTGTTTATATCACCCATTTGGTTAGAAGCATTTGGGATGTGTGTCTGACGCTTATACCTCCCCTTTGGTTAGAAGCATTGGGTTATTTGCCCAATGTTTATACCCTACTTTGCTTAAAAACATTGGGACGTGTGTCCGATGTTTATACCGCTCCCCTTTGGTTAGAAGCGTTTGGACTTGTGCCTAACGCTTATACCACCCTTCCCCAGTTAGAAACACTTGGGACATGTGCCCGATGTTTATACCACACTTCCGGTTAGAAGCATTTGGACCGTCTCCCGACACTTATACCACTATGCTTTGGTTAGAAACATTGGAACGTGCTCCGATGTTTATACCACCCTCCGGTGTTTGCACTGCTCTCTTTTTCCTCTCGCGTGCGGTGCGTTAGGACACTTTGGTTAAATGTATCTGGACGAGTTTCGATGCTTATACCGCTCTTTGCTTTGATTGCATAATGGTTGGATGTCTTTCACATGTTATTACTGTTCTCTGTGGCTCAAAACCTTAGGGTGTGTCCTTTGGTTCCCACCACTTCTTTCCTTGCGCGAGCTGCGTGTTGGGACCTTATTTGCCGCCTCGGGTGCGCCCGACAATTATTGCTCTTTATCTTTCTTGCGTGAGGCACAGTTAAGATTGCATAATTTTCTTACATCCTTTCTGCATGAAATATGGTTTGGTTCACGTTAACTTGCTTATGTACGAGTTTGTTGTAGCATTTTTTTGCATAATATTTGCATCTAGATGTTTCATTATAGCCCTTATTGCATGATCATAAGTTATGTTATGCATCATGCATGTCATTTGCATCTTGCTCGAGAACTACGCTGGTTTGATTCCTTGCAAAAGGATACGTAGGCAGCCTGTGGGCGCAACCATTCTTTGTTTTGATTGCTTGTTTGTCTAAGTCTTCGGCCTTGTCAAAGATGGGTCGTCTCTGGGCTTTGACATCCACTCCCATCATTTCATGACTTCCGAGTTCTGTCAAAGAGGGGCAACTGTAGACGGCCCATTTTTGACCGTCCTCAAGACTTGGACGTCATCATTTGAACACCCGATGATTGTGCTCGCTCGTGTTCGTTTTGAGTCCCTGAAGGTCTCGGCTGGGCGTCTTGCCTTGGAGCCTCTCAACTTGTCTGTTTTGTGCTTGGTTGTGGACCAAGAGCTTGTTGCTTCACTTCTGAGGGTGGCTTGTCGACCATCCCCAATGTCCATCAGCCATGGGTTGTGCCTGCCGGCTATCAGTGGTGGCCGATCAGCCACACTGATGGCCGGTCGGCTACATTAATGGCCGGTTGGCCACTAATGATGGCCAACAGCCATTTTTCTCCTATTTTAGATATTTATTTGCCAGTTGTGCCAGCTGTTGATCACTCATGCTCATCACCATACACGTGTATGGAGGGATGAATACAAGCCTTTGGCTTGTTTTTCTATATAATGGGGGGTCTCTCTCCCATTTGAGGGGTTACAAAAATTTGTGAGCAAATTTCCTCTCTCTCTCTCTCTCTCTCTCTCTCTAGAATCCTCTCTTTCTCCCTATTTTGTGCATGAAAGTGGGATTTCTCTACATATTTGCATACAACCCCTTGACCAAACACCCTCATCTTGGAGCTAAGGTTCTTGGAGGCCTTGTTTAAGCTTCTAAGGTTGGTTGTAGCTCAAAACTTTGGTTGTTTGTTGTTGTGCTTCAAAGGTATAAGGCTTACCTCTTTAAAGCTTTGTTTTATTCAATTGCTTGGCCATATTTTTACACTGTTTTGACCTGGTTTTTCAACCATAAAAAACTCTATTTTTAAGGTTCCAAAATGATGGTTTAAGCCTTGTTAAGTTAGGGGGGTTGTCTCCTCTTTTGCTCTTTGGCTTGTGAAGCCTTTTGTGCCATTTTTTCAAGCTTTTAAAACAACTTTATTTTGGCCTTTTAACCACTGAATTTCAGGGAAATTTCAGTGGTAAAAAGTGTGTTTTGAGGTCCAAAATAGGAGGGGGTGACCTCTCCTCCTTGTGTCTTGTTTGCAAGTGTAGATGGCCTAGCATGTGAGCATGTTTTTCTACCTTTTTGTGACTTGATCTCAGCATATTTTAGCTACCGATTTTCCATGATTTAGCTCTGTTTTGAGCTCTCTTGGTCATATAAGCCTTGCCTTGCATGGTTGTAGTGCAAATACCCTCACTAGCTTAATGTTTTGAGGTCTCTAACATGTTGTACATGTGTTGATTACATGTTATAGCATCATTTTACATGTGATTTCAGTGTATATAACTCTGTCACACTCTCACTTATTTCACTCTTTCATTGCTTTTGAGAGTTGTGCCTTGAGCCTTGTTTGTAGCCTAACATGTGAGCATGTTTTTCTTGACTTCCATGCTTCAATCTCAGCATATTTTAGGCTCCGATTTGGCATGTTTTAGCTCTATTTTGAGCTAGTTTGGTCATTTGAGCTTGATATTGCATGCCTCTAGTGTAGTTCTCTTCACAAGTTTAATGCTTTTGGCTTTTAAACATGTTGTGCATGTGTTGTTTGCATGATTTAGTGCCATTTTTCATGCCATTTCAGCACTGAAAAGTCTGCAACCTCCCTCTATTCTTCACTTTTTAATTTGTTTTTGAAAGGGGTCTTGAGCC
Source organism: Camellia sinensis (assembly GCF_055761805.1). Lineage (NCBI taxonomy): Eukaryota > Viridiplantae > Streptophyta > Magnoliopsida > Ericales > Theaceae > Camellia > Camellia sinensis. The sequence continues at coordinate 120,555,054 of NC_138966.1, forward strand.
CCTTGTTGGCTTGAGTGTGAACTTGAGGCTCTAATGCCTAATGGTTTTAACCCCCTCTTGGGGGTTCCTCCTAACCAACAGCATGAGGCCTCTTTCATGCTCAAGGCACTTGTGGCTTAAGCCATCTTTCCAATTATAGGACTTTCTCATTTGACTTAATCGGTTAAACGATTAATCAGTAATGTAAAATGTGTAAACAAAATGAGCAAAGTAAAACATGAAAAAGAAAAGCATTTGTGTTGCATTGCATGTGTTTGGATCGAACGTTAATCCAAACACAAGAAATGTGGAACGTTTCATACTCAAAGTGATGAAATGTGTCACGTTTCTTGGTCGCCATCACCCTTGATCGTGAATGATAGGGTGGTGGTACTCAAAGTCTTATTCGTGCATTCATTGACTTTGTACAAGCTTGACTCTTTGGCTATCATGCATTGAAAATGATTGGTTGGTGGCTTGAGAGCCACGAATTACACTCCTTTGAGATTTAGAAATGATAAGGAGGGTAATAGAACATATATTGTTCGAGAATACATTGTTTTGCCTCTGTTTGCTCTCCATTGCAGCAAAAAAAGAGAATTCCACAGAAATGGTGGCCGACAGCCACAAACAGTGGCCGACAACCACCTATGGTAGCCGACCGGCCATCAGTGTAAAAGTTGTTCAAAGTGTTCCTGAGGTGGAGCAGAAGTAGTCTGGAATTTGGTGTAATGTTCAGAGATCAAACCAAAGTGCAAACTGAGGCACCCAAAGGCAAGGCAGTGGATTTCCAGAAGGAAGCCAACTGAGCATGCATGCGTCCCTTGCCCTCGAGGCTATTTAATTGTTTCAATTATTTAGCGTAGCTAATTATTCGATTCAATCGTTGTAATATTTTAATTTTCTTAGCATAGCTAGTTATTCATCTGTGTTATAATAATTAATTAGCTAGAATAGTTAATTAGTTCGTTTTGTAATAATTAGCTTAGCTTACCGTAGTTTAGCTTATTCATTCGAACCCTCTTTCGTGAGGGCGTAATGTTATAATAAGTGTGTGTGCGTGTGTGCATGTCTTCCAACCCCACATCTTTTTCCCTTTTATTTGTTCGCTTTTGATGGTTAGATTAGGACATTTTCAATTAGCATACCTTATGCTTGCATGTGTGCATCATTCATTTGTCTTGCATGCACCGAGGCTCGGCGCATCATTCAAACTGCATCGTATTTCAATACTTATTTGAATACATGTTTCAAAGCATGTTATCAAATTGTTGCATTCATATGCCATCTTAGATAGTCGAGCCTATTTAATCGCATTATTGCATGTGTTGCATTAGGCATCTTAACATAGCTAAGATCATGCATTGTTTCTAACTAGCTTTTGTTTTGGCTAGGAGTACACTGTAAGTTTTACGCTTTAGCATACTTGCATGAGTGTGAGTGTTGCCATGATAGCATGTTTGCCATGAGACTATTTGCTTAAATGCTTAACTACATGAATGCCTGTGGATAAAGGCTTGGTTGCTTGAATTGGAACAATTCGATAAACGTGCGTTTTAAGCCCACTTTGCGAAGTGAAAAATCATGTTTTAAGACCACTTGAGGGTGGAAAATCCGTGTTTTAGCACACTTGAGAGTGGCACCTTCGAACCATTTTCGGAAGTAAGCATGAGTTGAATTCATTCCAAGTCTTGCGATTTAGTGTATACTTGCCTGTGTGCGTCACATAGTAAAGTTAGCTAATAACCAGATAAGAACACATGAGGTTTATAAAATAACATATCATGCTTAGTAGAGGCCGATCCTTTGATCGGGAGAGCGGCGGTGCTCATTTCATGACCTTCCCCTCTCGTACCCAAGTTCCCAAGTTGAGGCAACTTTGGTAATGACAGACACGTGGCCTTTGACACGAGTCAGGGTTTTCTAAATTTTTCAAAAATAAAATATTTAGGTGGCAACTCTATAATTTGGCAAAGTAGTCCAATTTTGACATTATTTGATTTAAAAGCGATTTTCCAAAATGACTTGTCGGATTGGACTCTTTGGTGTTTATCAGTTTCTGATTAAGGCCGAAATGTACATCATTGAGGCCGTTAATTAGAATCTCATAACTTCACTTGCTGGTCAAATTGTATATTTTATGTGTGTTGAGTGTCAATCAGGTTGTACATTGTCGGAGCATAAAATGAGCAAAAAGACAGAATTTGGGCAAAGTTGACTTTCCCGCACATGCGTTGACTTTTTCGCACGTGCGTTGACTTTTCCTGGGAAAGTCAAACCGACGTTTTAAACCTGTTTGGACGAGATTGGAATGATAAAAAGGCAAGTAAAAGGCTGGATTAGGGTTCTGAAATTGTTTGGACCTAAAGAGAGAGGCTAGGGTTTGAAAAAGAGGAAGGAACAAGAAGCTTCAAGGATATCTCCCATGGTGGTTCCTTCTCCATCTACCTCCTCCCACTCCTCCATGAGTGGCTAGTCTCCGTTTCTAGGGTTTTGATGAAACCCTAGCCATGTAATTATGTAGTTTTCTTTTTTTGATTTTATATTATGTAAAGGTTTGAACCATTGTATGGTGTTTTAGAAATTCTTTATATATAATTTTCATTATCTTTTCAAATATTTGACTTTCTGTGATTGTTGAATATTATCCATACATGAGTTTTCTATTCCTTCACATTCAAGGTATGGGACGAACCATGCTACGAGGAACAAGTCGTATCACTACCCTAGTTTAGAGTGAACGATTCGTATTACTTGAGATAGTTCGTGCTCGTACATTGAATGTGATGATCTTCTTGTTAATTGCTTTGAGCTTGTAGTTGTGAAGCATTAATCCGTTCAAACCATAGCATAATTAATTTCAATTGGAAACCCTAATTATGTGGTTAGTGGTGAATTCTCTACCCTAGGATTTTTCCCTAATTCAGTAAACCCAATTTCATTTATTATTGATAATTTAATTCCTTAGTTTAATTTACTCGTTATTAAATTAGGTTATAAACAACCAATCTTTTTATCAAAATTAATTTAGGAATTTGACAATTAAATTAGTTTAATTTCACAATAGTCCCTGTGGATCGATACCTGGACTTGCCATTATTCTGATTGAATTTGGTATAGTTTAGTATTTAATTTTGGTGTGTTCAACGACCCATCAGTTTCACATTGCACTTTGCGAGATTATATTCAGAACTGTGACAGGAGTCCGAACTGTAGGACCAATTCGAGCTCTCCGAAAGGGGGTGAAAAAAAGTCGAGCTACAATATGATTCGAATCAATTCCATAGGAAATCGATTTGAACAGGTTGTGTGAATCAAAAAAAGTTGTGAATCGTAGCTGAATCGGTGAACCAAATTAGTGAATCGTCAATTCATTCGACTTGGTAAAATTGATGTTTGGCGCTGTTTTGGTGTTTTATTGTTCAACAAGGGCTGACACAACCCTTTTAAGGTATTTCGGAATTTAGGATTACCGTATGCCATATTTTCAATTTCTCCCTCCCTATTTGCTCTCAAATACTCAAACTTGTTGCGGGAAAAACTTAAACTTTCCCTCTTTACAATATTGGAGCCTTACATATTCAATTTTATGTACTACTTGCATTTATGAAACGAATTTTTTTAAGCCATAAAGTCGAATTTTTGAAAAAGCTTGAAGATTTTGGTTTTTTAACCTGTAAAAAGGTTAAAATATTGTCGTTCAGTTATTGTAAGTTAGTTTGTAACTGAAAGTTTGTCTTTCTTTATTTAATTGGGAAAAGGTCAAGTGGTAAACATGGGATCTAGTGTGAAGTTTTTATCCACACTAGATGATCATCATTTACGACAATATTTTTGTTCATTTCAGACAAAGAAATTAATTTTTATTAGATATATTTAATATGTAAGTGTGTACATATATGTTGTGTGCAATTTAAGAAAGCTGACTGAAACTTTATGATTCACAGTTCAGATCGATTCACGACTCAGTACAATATTATTTTCATTCATGATTCGAATCTCGATTTGACAACTATGTTAGGTGGAGTTTCATACCACAATGGAGGAAAGTAACGACAATGATGACGCAATCAATGCACGCCATGTTCGTAACAAACAAAAACCAAAGTTTGATGAAGTTCGTATGAGCAATGTTAAGTCCGACATTGGTGAACTGAAAGAAACGATGAAGCAAGTGCTTCAAAGCAATGCGGAAATAAGGGAGATGTTGCTCAATTTCTGCGAGAAGGAAGTTGTTGACAATGCAGAGGTAAGCAAAAGCAATCAGTACACATGCTTGACACAGTTCAGGAGGGTTACTTGAAGATGAAATATTGTACTAAGTTAATGTATGTATTTGTCTGATTAGGTGGAGTCAACTAAAAGAAATTATTACATTAAAATATCCTCCAGCATTGGTGAACTAAAGGAAATGCTGAACCAACTGGTTGCAACTATATTGTCCGGGAAACAACCGTTTAATGAACCGACACATATTGCTGAAATAAAGAAAATGATGTAGCAAGTGCTGGAAGGTTTATCGAAAACAACACAATTGCCTCGTGAGGAGGAAAGGGTGTTGACCCTAGTGTGGGAGTCGAGTTGCATGACGATGGCGTGGTCTTCCCAAATTATTACGTTAATCCAATAGAGGGTAATCTTCAAGATTTACAGGGGTTAGATCACAAGGAAAATAATGTGAATGGAATGTTATCAAATGAGATAATTGATATGCATGATGGACATTTGCGTACCGTCCAAGAAGTTGGGGACACGCACAACAACTGTGGCCTTGCCTTGGAGGAAACATACGCAAGCGAAGAAACCAAATCTCTTTCGGTTCAGTTTCTGGGCATCAAGAACGTTAAGAAAGAGAGTGTATCTTCCTTTGATGATTTGCAAACCTTGCCTCCAATACAAGAAGAAGCAGACAAAGTGCATACTTTTCCTAGTAAGATTGCCCAAACATTGGGAGCGGGAGGAATTGTAACAGGTAGAGAAAAGAGAAGAGGAAGAGGTAGAGGAAAAGGAAGAGGAAGAAAAAGATAAGTTGAAGCCACAAACGTAGGGGATATGAATTCATGCAATGATAGCAAATTAAGTACTCGACTTACTGCAGAAAAATACCTAGTCGCCACATCACTTCACCTTTCGTATGTTTCATTACGAATTGAAACCAACAACATTATTGATCATAATTGAACCATTATTTGTGTTGTATTTTAATAGTTGTCATTTTAGTGCAAGTTTGCACTAACAAATGTTCTACAATTGTCTTACAGATTTCGGACAACGTCCTATCCAAACTGCACAAGTTGGACAAGCGGTTCCGATCAGAGGTTAGACATCGATTCACTAATTTTAGATGCGTAAGGATGTGTTATGTATTTTATTAATTTATTTTGTAAACTGTGTTCAGTTAGTTCATTGTTTATATTAATAGGAGGAGTTGATGTTAGTTGATTGTTTATATTAATAGGAGGAGCTAATGGTACTGGAGAGCATAGAGATTTTATCGACAAATGAAGACAAAATTGTTGACTATGTACTTGACGATAGAAAAAATGAAAGGTACAGTTCAGTTTACTACTTGCAATTAACTTGTTCCGTAGTATTTGTCAAATAAGTTCGATTTTCTACGGATACTTGTTCCCTGTATGGACATTGTCGTGTCTATGAATCTTCATGGAATGCCATGCGAATGTGCTACCCGACGTGACATGTGCATGCTTAAACCAGGGGCGTGGCTATCCGACATTGTAAGTCTTGGCATCTGACAATGTTCTTTCCACTATATGTGCATGATGGACATTTCCATGTAGGGACATTGTTCTTTTGTATTAGATTTAAACAAATTGCAAACCTTATTTATCAAGTTGTCTCTTCTGTTATAATGTTCCAGCCAATAAACTTGGCCGCGATTCAATTGACTAACAGATAGCGTCAAGTAAACAAAGACGGGAGGCATACTGCTTGGTTCTTTCCAGTATATATGTTGGTAAGTAAGTGAAATGCATATCTTATACAACAACGTATGTGAAATGCATATTCTATGCAGCAAAGTGAAATGCATATTCTATGCAAAGAGCAAAGGCATAATTTGGCAAAAACAAATTTAGTAGCAACTTCCGATTCATCTCTCAGAAGAGTTACAATATGTTTAAAGAATACACCCTGTTCATGTTGACAAGTGACGAACATCGTGCACCAAAACACAATTTTGAGCTTCCGTACAGACAATTTGGACTCAACAATGAATCTCCCTTGCACTTCTTGGGAACCAAGGACACAGAACAGCATCAGGACTTAGAGGGAGGCTGTAGACCACCTACCAGCCACTGGAGGAGGTTGCCGGCCACCTGCCGACCTTCAAATACTGTTGCCGACCACCCATGACAAATTGAGGACTTTTTGGTCTTTTGTGCACAGGTCTTTAAGTATAGGACACAAGGGCTCATTTCCTCACTTCCTCATGTCCAAAATTCCTCTTTCTCTCTCTTTAGACACTTCTTCTCTCTAAATTCACGCTTTCTACGCGTTTCCAACGCCCCACGCAAAGTTTATTCGCTAAACCTTTTTTGTTTCTTCCGTTTTGAACTGATTGAAATTTGATTTTGGTGCTTTTTCTTAGAGATTCACCATTTGAGGATTGTTCTCCTCAAATTGTCCTTGGGTTTTGTGCCTTTTCCCGAGCTTTGACTTTTCCTTCTATTTTCTCTCTCCTAGGGTTGACTTTTTCCAAGTTTACCCTATTTCCTTCATTTTTCTTTATTTTTCGACCACTTTCTCATCTTCTTTCCAGATAGTGGATGACATTCCACATGACGGAGCTCCCCTTGAGATTCCACCCTAGTTATCACCTCCGGCAGAGATAGAGGCCAAGCCTGAGCCCGAGATATTACCATCGGGAATACGCCTTTTCAATCCGGTTACATACTATCATCAGACACACATACTGCCACCCAGGGGTATTAGACATTTCAGAGAGTTCGCACGACGTGCGCTGGAGGACCTCTTACTATGGGAGCCAAAATCCCATTTATCCCACGGCACCACCGAGGTATACACTGTATTCCCATGCTTTCTCCACTTTACATTTCATTTCTTGCTCTAACTGTATGCTTACACTGCATTTCTTACCTCTTGCTGCATTTCTTTCATTAATCATACTCTTGCACTATATTTCTTACACTGCCTTTCATCTGCATGTTCTCATATCATATCACTGTATATCACTGTTTTGATCACAAAAGGACTCTCGCTCCATCAGGGGCTACGGAGCCACATCAGTGAGGGACTGGTATCTGGAGCTCGCCACTGGCGTACACTATATAATCAACGAGGCTAGCTTCGGCTTGTTCTGCACTGGGCTATCCCACCATATCGAGAGTTAACCACTTCTTGGTGCGTTGGTGGAGCGGTGGTGGGATACCACCAACTCCTTTCACTTCTCCACCACCGGGGAGATGAAGAGACTTCCTACGATTTCTCCATGCTCACGGGCGTAGGAGTAGGAGGTGATCCTATCCCTTATGACATGGATATGGACGAGTGGGAGGCCGCATGGCTACACTTATTAGGAGTGTGCCCACCTCTTTTCAGATCGACCATAGTCCGATATAGCTGGTTCGCCGACCACTTTCGTGAGAGAGAGCTAGAGACCCCAGAGGAGACCGATCACTATGCCCGAGGCTTTTTGATGTTCCTCTTCGGTACCACCTTGTTTGCAAATAGCTGGAACACCGTAGGGCTGTATCAACTGAGCACTTTGGTGACCTCAAGTCCGACTCTATGACTAGGGAGAAGCTGGCCTTGCCACACTCTATGGCTATATGAGCTCGACATCCCACAGGAGGGGAGACAGCGTTGGAGGCTATTAGAGAGCCTAGGAGGTACGCTTCACATTTCTGTTTTACATTTTCCATCTTCCATTTTTGTGCTTTCTGTTTTGCACTTTCTGTACACTGCATACTGCATTCTTTACATCTATACACTGCACTTTCTGCATTTTGTACTTTGCATTTTTTGTATCTATACACTGTATACTCACTGTTGCCTTTTGCTTTCAGCTTTGGGTATATGCATATTTCCCAACCCTTGCTCCGGAGCCGGAAGTGGAGATGCCCCATGTTGTACCATACTCTCATCAAAATGATAGTAGATGTCTATGGAAGAACAGGAAGACCTTCTTATTCTTCTGCTAGTACTTCGACACAATGACTGCATAGGAGGTAACCCAAACTCACAGTTATTTCTGCTTTATCAACAATTGATGACGACTGACAATCTGTATATTCCCTGTTTGTAAAGCGCTTGGCAGCCTTGGGCGACAATGCCGGCTGGAGTTAGAGACCAGTACGCTGGAGCTTGGGGGGCCTCCATTTTTGGCTTTTGCTGGAGGGCCCAGTTTGCCGAGCCTTGTTTCTAGGCAAGCGGTTCGTGCGCTAGACTATTGGTTTGCCTGAGCTGGCAATTCCCATGATGCCTCCAGCATCTATGAGGACTATAGAGAGCCTCTTCTTCTAGGAAATGATTCGGTTCATTGGGGGCTTGGACGCCGACTATTTCCTCAGGAAGGGAGATTATTTGACATTCATCCAGGCACACCTCATGCCTCCCTTGATGGGTGCTCGTGTAGACAAAGCAGCAGGTGGCCCCATGGCAAGTAGGACTTGGGCAACGAGGGCCAGGACTGGAGGGGCCCCTCCTGCTGGACAGGTTACTGGTTGGCCAGAGATCTTGACCATGCTGACATGCTGGAGGCCGGCTGGGACGTCCTACCAAATTTTGATCGAGTCAATAGAGGCCGGGCATAGATACATCCAAGCTCGCGACACACCTCCGGTATGCACATCATTTTCACTGAAGCACTGATACTCATACATTTTTCCCCTTGTCTCATCATACTGATATGCTGCACTGACACACTGTACTATATTTGTACTATATCTGCCTCATTGCATTTTCTACCACTTTCATCAAACTATATTTGCAACTACACATTATATCTGATATGTCAATACTGTATCTTTTCAGTTTCAGCCGTACCGAGAGCACCAGCGGCGGCGACTGCGCCTGCACCATCACCACCTCTTCCAATAGCAAAGAGAAAGGAGAGACGAGTCCCAGCACGTAGCCAAGAGAAGCGTCATGGTCAAGGCCAGAGGAGCCCCTCAAAGCTAGTGTTGAGTAATGACAATGCTGACACTAGTGGCTCTGAGGAGGCAGTGAGTCTGCGGTCTGAGTCCTCCGAGAGTGGAGATGATGATGGCTCGAGATCTGGGGTGATGCTGAGTCAGGCTCTAGAGCAGAGAGTGACGACGATTCTGGTTACGAATCGGCATTTGAGTCAGACAGCGATGCTGATGGTGGCAGCTCTGAGTCTCCACCCAGGAAGAGGACGAAGAGGGCCTCTCGAGCCTGAGATAACTAGCGCTGGTTTATTTGTACTTTTGCTTAGTTTCTTTTTGTTACTAGCATTAGCACATGCATAGCTTTAGACAAGTTTCATTTTGCTATAAAACTTTGTACTCCTCTTTTGTAAAAAGCCATGATCGGAATAAAAACCCACAATTTTTATGAAAAATGTGTTGTCATTTTTGCATCATGAGCACCATATATGCATGAAATGGATAGGGAATTAAAACCAAGAGCACTTGATTGAAACAAAATGCTTAACCAGGTAATGAACTGACCAACAACCAAAATACAAAATACAATATACAACTTGATAAACGAAACAACAACAACTCGATAAACAAAACAACTCAAATACAACTCAACAAACTTGTTAAAACCAAAAGGACTCAAAATAAGACCTTAAAACACACAAAAAGCAAAACAAAACACATGCTTCCAGCGTTGTTCGGAACAAAGGTGAACGACAGACCTGAGAGGAATGGTGCCGACCAAAATAGGAATTTACCAGCCACCAACAGTGGCCTGCCAGCCACCAATGTGCAGAACCTCCAGATTTTTGACAGTTGGCTTCCACTTACTGCCTTGTCTTCTACAAAGGTTCACCTTCGTCATTTCTTCTCCAGAACTCATTCTAGCTGTTGTTTTTGCCACAAACAGAACCATTTCTTGCCCAAAACCTCACAGATTGGATTGCGACTTTGGATGGCTCGGAAAAGATGAATTTTTAGGGTTTTGGAATAAATTCACTTTTTTCGTTGAGTTAGACTCCACTTTGTTTTCCATTCCTTCATGTCGCGGCTAGATGTTGGAACCCGATTACAAACATTTTTAGTTTTGGGAGACAAGAAATATGCCCGACAATCGAAGAATTTCAGGCGTTAATGGAATCCTGGCGTGATAAGGAAATTATGCCTCAGCCCCGTTTTGGCCATACTCAAGCTCTAAGATAGATGTACGGACTCACTATGCACGAAGCTCGATCTCTGGTCCACAATGGAGAACTGGATATTCCCAGTCTAAATCATCAATTTTCTGACATCGGTGGCCGATGCGACCTTCTTTGGCAGGGTTTTAGGCAACATGCCATCTGCTTATGTATGCTGGCCCATTTCCTTCTTGCCCCTAGTTTCGGCGGGTCTAGCATTCGGCTAGTCGAAGTGGCCCAAGATTTGAAAGAAGGCAAGAGTTGCATTAGCTTAGTGTTGGCCGAAACTTTGATGGGCTTAGATGCCTTCCATCGGCAAGAGACTACCAAATTCGCAAAAAGTCCACCATTTCTGCGGGTATTGTTTCCCATCATTTCTCATATGCATTTCTCACGTCACTCGGCACTCATGCTCTATTTTTCTCTCAAAACCCTCTTCTCACTTTTCTCTCAACATATAACTCTCTATTCTTTAATCTGTCTTTTCTTTCATCCCTTCCCAAGTTTGGTTAATGGGCAAGCTGAAGGTAGTGGACTCTTGCCCTGCATACTCAACTCGAGAATACTTCTTCCGCCAACAGTTAGTGGATTTCCCAAATGAGGGATGGTAGTGCCATTGGATGTGCAACAGGTCTGCTATTGACATTGCTTGGCATTGCCTTTGGCTTAATTTGACTGATATGAGTTACAGCATGACTTGGAAACCTGGCATTCAGCTGATCAGCCTTACACACTATGTATTCTACTTTCCGTTCCGATTTAGGCGTCAGTTTGGGCATGATCAGATCCACCCAAAGGAGGGGGTAGAGTACCCAGTTTCATTCCCCATCCAAGGTTCACATTTGGCTAGCTATCTCACTGCTTGGAGGAAGAGAGAGTTTCTGGCCCTTGCGCCTAGTTTCAGTTGCGCCCTTTCTAGTGAATGCCTGGCTTGGCTCGAGGATGAGGTACAAACCGAGCCCACTTTGGCATCAGAAGCTTCCACAAGCACGAGCGGGGGACGCAGAAGCACCTGACTCATCTATGCCCCTAGTTTATTGCTTTAATCTTTTTCTTCAAGTTTTTTGAATATAATAAAGGAAACTTTGATTTGTATTGAGAGTTAGAGAACTTTGTATTGAAATCAATGAAATTAAAGTTGTGAGCATTGGAAATTTTCCTTTTGGCCAAAAAATGGTCTAAGTTGTGAAAGGTAAAATTTGAACAAAATCAACTTTTATTAAAACTTTTCAAAACCATTTTCGAAAAGGATCATCACTTGACATGCACAGAATCTATCCTCAAGATGTACAACCCTGAATCTAAAGATCACAAATTGCCCCTTGATTGAACAGCATTGCTCAACATTATAACCAGCTCTCAGAATAAAGATCACAACCGAACTCTCAGATAAAGAACAGACAAAGATGACCTAATCAAACATATGGACAAGACAGTTAGTCGGAGGTGTTTACGGCCAGACTTCAGGATGAAGTTGCCTACATATCCCGAAGATGGGAATCAGGCCTTACATAGTTTGGTTCAGGTTCACTCAAGTATTAACTTTCACTTTTGCGCTCTAGCTTTTGCCAAGGCCGCCTTTTAGGGTTTTCATCCTTGCGAGCTCAGTTTTTCTTTATTTCTAATTTTTTTGTGCTCTAACTTTTGCCTGGGTCGCCCTTCTGGATTTTCAACCTAGCGGAGCCTCTCAGGGATAATATTTATTCAACTTGTCCATGTTGATTGGTTGGAAAAATTCTAGGCCATCCAAATCGATGAGAATAACAGCTCCACCCGACCAGATAGCTTTAATGATGTAAGAACCAGTCCAATTGGGTCTGAACTTGCCCCTAGGGTCATGGATGGGAGCTTAGTTGTCTTTTAACACCAAATCTCCCTCTTTGAGATTTTGGGACTTAACCTTCTTATTAAAAGCCCTAGCCATCCTGCATTGATAGCCCTGAACATGGTACAATGCTTTCAGCCTTCTCTTATCAAACATTAGTTCTTCAAACCTACTCTGCTGCCAGTCCACCTCTGCTATCTGACACTCAACCATAACTCGTAGCAACGAGACTTCTATTTCTATCGACAAAACAACTTCCATCCCATAGACAAGAGAATAAAGAGTTGCCCCTGTAGACGTCCAGATTGAAGTTCTATAGCCCCAGAGTGCAAATGGCAATTTATCTAGCCAGTCCCTATAGGTCTCAACCATTTTCTATAGAATATGCTTGATGTTCTTGTTGGCGGCCTCAACTGCTCCATTGGTTTGTGGCCTATATGTAGATGACTTGTGAAAAGCCACATTATATTTCTCCAACAAGTCTATCACCTCTTTCTTGAAATGGGAGCCATTATCTGATATAATCTCATTTGGGACTCCATAACGGCAAATGATATTGTTTCGAATGAACTTAGCCACATGCGCTGCTTTCAACACTGTGTAGAACTAAGCTTCCACCCACTTTGTAAAGTAATCAATTGCCACCAAAATGTATTCATGCACATTTGACACTTTCGGTGTAACCGCGCCGACGACGTCAACTCCCCAAACTGAGAAAGGCCATGGTGAAGTCATGTTGTACAGTTTCAACGGCGGGATATTCATGCGATTATCATGAATTTGGCATTTGTGCCATCGCCGAATGAAGCTAATACAATCCTCCTCCATGGTAGACCAGTAGTAGCCTTGCCTGAGAATCTTCCGGAGCTAACATCACTCCATTCATGTGTGCTCCGCACTCTCCTCCATGAATAGCCTCCATCAAGCGCTTTGATTCCTCTGCTTCGACACACAACTTGTGCATTCCCAAATGACCTCTCTTATATAGTTTACCTCCGTAGATGATAAATTGAATAGCCATCCACCGTATTACCCTTTTGTCTTTGGCATTTACCCCTGCTGGATAAACCTCATTTTCTAAAAAGTTCCAGATAGCATAGTACCAAGGGTTTTGATCTTGCGCTTTATTTATTGCGACGATAGTCTTGTAGGCCGATGTATATCTCTGCCCCATGATAATCGGACGCATTCAGACTCCGAGCGAGATGTTTATCATAGATGATAGAGTTAATAAGCCATCAGCGAACCTGTTATTCTCTCTCAATAGATGCATGAAAGTCAGCTTTTCAAACCTAGGAATTAGAACGTCCAGGGTCTGGTGATAGATGTTCATCTTTTCTTCTTTGACCTTCTAGTCTCCATTTGCTTGAGAAACAACTAGGTTCAAGTCCCTGATGACGTCCAACCTTTTTGCCCTTAGTTCTAGGGCAACTTCCAAGCCAGCGATACACGCCTCATATTTTGCTTCATTGTTGGACACCTTGAACCGGAGTTTGAAGGCTAAAGGTATATGGGAATTGTCGGGTGCTATCAGCAACACACCTATCCCATAACCGTACTGATTAGACACTCCGTCAAAGTACATTGACCAAATCTCTTCCTCAACTTGTAGAATAGCTTCATCTGGGAATAGGTATTCTATTGCTTCATCCCCTTTCCACTGAGTGATTTCCAAGAACTCTATTATTGCTCTTCCCTTGACTGATTTCCGAGTAACATACTTCAGATCAAATTCGGAGAGAAGAAGCAACCAACGAGCTAGCCAACCCGTAAGCACTGGTTTCTCAAAAAGATATTTGATGGAATCTAATCTTGAAACCAGAATTGCAGAGTGAGCTAACAAGTAGTGCCTCAAATTCCTGGTAGCCCATACCAAGGCTAAGCAAGCTTTCTCCAGCGGAGTGTAACGGGTCTCATAATCCAGCATTTTCTTGCTCAAATAATAGATGGCTTTCTTCACCCTATCCTCAGATTCTTGAGCAAGCATGCATCCCATTATTGTGTCCATTACTGACAGATACAGAATCAAAGGCTTTCCCGGCTCGGGCGGCGACAACACAAGCAAATTCTGAAGATACTGCTTGATCTGTTCAAAAGCAAATTGACATCGATCATCCCATCGGAATTTCTTTCTTATCTTCAGTAAACCAAATAGTGGTTCACAAGTCAAGGTTAATTTAGAAATAAACAGTCCTATGAATTGCACTTTACCTAGAAAGCCTCGCACCTCCTTTTCAGTCCTTGGTGGTGGCATTTCTAAGATGACCTTGATTTTTGACAGATCTACCTCGATGCCCCTTTGTGTGATCAAGAAACCCAGTATTTTCCCTGCTGTTACATCGAAAATACACGTTTGTGGATTCAACCTCAGTCTGCATTCTTTGATCCGTTGAAAGAATTTCTTCAAGGCAGTGTAGTGGCCCTCTCTTTCTTTGGACTTGACAATCATGTCGTCTACGTACAAATCGACCTCTTTATGGATCATATCATGCAGAATAGTAGTTGCAGCCCTTTGATAGGTAACCCCGGCATTCTTCAGCCCAAACGGCATCACCCGATAGCAGTTGGTTCTCTATGGCGTAGTGAATGCGGTTTTCTCTTGTCCGCGGGCGCCATCAGAAGCTGGTTATACCTAGAAAATCGGTCTATAAAGGAGAGCAATGCATGACCTGCGGTGAAATCTACTAATTCATCAATGTGCGAAAAAGGGAAGTCATCTTTTGGACTAGCTCTGTTCAAATCCGTGAAGTCAACATAAACTCTGATCCTGCCATCTTTCTTCAGCACAGGGACGATGTTGGCCAACCAAGTTGGATACTCAGACATTAGCAAGAACCCTGCATCGATCTGCTTGGTGACCTCCTCCTTAATTTTCAATGCCCAATCCAGACGAATTCTCCACAACTTTTGCTTAACTGGTTGGGCCTTAAGGTTGAGAGGTATCCGATGTTGTACAATCTCAAGATCGATTCCAGGCATGTCTTCGTAGGACCACGCGAAAACATCTCTGAAATCTTTTAATAAAGCGACTAGGCGCTCGTGCTCCTCCGAAGACAACGTGGACTCGATCTGGACCAGACGCGAATCTTTCTCAGTTCCCACATTAAAAGCAATAATTTTATCAATTAGGGGTTTTGTAAACCTCTCTTTCTCTCGATTAATCAAATTTTTCAAAACCAAAGGAATTCCTTCCTCTTCGTTTTTATTAAAATTTTGAAAATCCTGATCAATGCAACAAACAAGCAGCACAGAGAAATACTCAGAATCTGCAGCAGCATTCTCATTCATAAGGTCCAACTCATTTAGCTCTTCGATTACAACCGACTCAAAAGCAAAAGAAAAGGACGACCTAGACAAGACCTTGGCATCCGAATTATCACCCCTAGGAATACCGGACTCTGACTCAGAAGAACCAGAATCTGATTTCAACTCCACAGACTCTGTGGAATTAGATTATGGTTCACTACCTGACTCAGAACCACTAGACAAGTAGCCCTCCTCCAACTGCCAGACGAGAGATGGTGCTTCAGATACATCCAAAATGCTGCTAGAAGGGTTCACACCCGGTTGGTCCCCGATCATGGAGATAGTCAGGTTATCCCCCAAGCTCTCTGGGTCGACCGGAGGATCTAAAAGGAGACATGCCAATGTTGCCCCTACTTCAAGTTTGCTATTGTCCATGTCATTTTCTATACTATGTTCAGCTTCAGCTGTTGGTTCATCCTTTTCTTCTGTATCACTGTCTTGCAGCTACAAGTCAAAGAAGATTTCAAAGCTAGTAACACGCTGCTTCTTAGAATTCAACCAAGGCTCAGAAAAGCCACAAAATGGGAAGTCTTCTCCCTCCCGAACAAAGTGACCATTCAGGGTTCCGCAGATTGGTCTGTAAACAAGCTCATAGCGCTTTCCGATCTACTTAGCTCTGGTTCTGCCTACCATCTCTTCTCTTTTCCTGACCCAATCCTCTTTTAAGGGCGTATAGCCAAGACCAAAGGCATGTGGATTATGTGGCACATCAGCCAATGCTTTAACGTCTTTCTGGCCACTTCTCCTCAACCCCATTCCTGGCACATATTAGAGCTTGTTCATGAAATAGATTGATTGAGCGCTGGCATACAAGCCCTTATCAACTACCAAGATGGTTTGCACTATTCGGATCTCAGCTAGAGTAAAACCTAAAAGTAAAACATCCTCCTCGCCATGAACAATTTCCAGCACAGGTGTAATTACCTCTGGTGGAGGATGTATGGACGAATTTCTGAAGAAAATAACCACTCCCTTCCTGTGAGGGTATTTCAATATTTGATGAAGGGTAGAGGAGACAGCTTTCACCTGGTGCAACCAAGGTCTCCTTAGTAGTAGATTGAAAGTGGCCATCACATCCAGGACATGGAACTCAATATCCTGTTGAGTTGGGCCCACTTGAACTCTGATTTGTACCATGCCCATAACCTCTCTGCTCGTATTGTCATACACCAGAATCACCTGGGATGTAGGCACAAAATCTGCTGGTTTCAGGCTGATGGCATAAGTTATGCGTGATGAACAAACGTTGATCTGACCCGATGTCGACTAATACCACTGGCACCTACTTTTTTTTGCACTCAACTGATATGTACAGAGGTTTGTTGTGTGCTGAGCCTTCTGGCGACAATTCCTTGTCCAAGAAGGTTAAAGTTGGCGCAGCGCCTCCTGAGAAGACCAACCCCATAAGCTGTCTATGGGTAGTGTCAATGGACAGTTTGGCTTTGTCCATTGCTGATAATACAGCATGTTGATGCACTCGAGAAGCCATGAGCAGCCCCCAGATCGAAATATCAGCTTGAATTTTCTTTAGTTGTTTTAGCACCGCCTCTGCTTCCAACTATTTTTCCTTCTACTTCTCAACTTCTTTTTCTTTCCTAAAGGCCTCAGCTTGGTCTAAATGTGGGGGCTTAAAATATCGCCCACTCCTCGTCATGTGGTCAATCTCTTCAGAGTACCAAGTATTGTCTGGAAAGGACTCGCCCTAGTCCTCATCGGTGTGGGCTAGGAGTAAATCATCATCCTCTCACCATAGTCCTCTGATAACCAAAAAACAATTGTCCAGCTCCAGTCTGATCATTCTTGCATCAAAACTATCCCCCGTAGGGTGTTAAGCTTTTCCAGCTTCCTGTTTGTCTTGATCCCTTTCTTGCACAATCTGCTTCAACGGGGCTTCTTATTCTATATCCACGGTACTCACGGTGCCCAGTTCCTGAGCTAAATTCTTGATATTGGTGCTCTCCGGCAGCTTCCCTTTTTCCTCGGCCAATCCGACCACTATAGCAATTCCTGATTCCTTTTGCTCTGGCTATACTTCAGTTCCTTCCTCTTTGTCAGGCTCGTCACTAAGCCACCCAGAGTTGTCTGTCGAGCCATTCAGACCAAACCAGTCAATCTGCACGTCCCCCTAATCTTGTTCGTCATAGAACTGCAGATTGAGTAAGTCCTCCTCTAGTTTCGCTAGATTATCCAAACATTGGCTTGGGCTATCCTCCCAAACCACATTGACCTCCACTGTTGTCAGCAATACCACTTCGAGCTTGGCTTGATTGGTCAACACAATGTAACAGCACAAATCATACACCCCCTCAGTCAAGTCCGCAGGGCTCTAAGGCAATGGACTGACATTTTCCTCCAAGGCCAACCTCCCTCCTTCCGCCACTATCACCACCATAAGTTCAGGTTGAAGTGTGGACGTGTCCATCATACACAAGTCCGTGCTTTCTGGGATGAACAACGTCGGTTTGGGTAGGTGGGAAGGGGTAATATATATGCTAGCGTCATAGGGGGATGGCCAGTGTATGTATTAGGTTTAGGTTCTGGGGTAGGGGAACTTGGTTATGGGCCGGGAGAGGCTTAGTGGTTACATTTGGCTTTTAGGGTGGTGCTATCACCTTGCTGTTAATGAGATCTTGAATCTCATGATGTAGCCTAAAATATTGGTCGGTGTCTTAACCGTGCTATTGGTGAAAAGCATGGTACGTGGCTGGGTTGTGTTTCGATGGGAGAAGATCGAGTAATGGGCGAGGTTCTAATGGCTTAAGATGCCCCTTTTTAATCAGCACCCTCAGGGCTTGGGATAAATGCATATAGAGTGGGGTAAAGGTCCTCTACGATCGAGCCTGGTTGTTTGAGGTTTGTGGAGTTGTGCTAGCAAAAGGGTTGGCAGTCTTAGTTGTGGTGGTGACAACACTCACATCAGATGGCCGTGCAGCTATGCTTCTACTAGTGGTTACATTGAAACCGCACACAAAAGGCCTCTTGGCCTGCTCCTTCTCATCGTTATCATCCCCTGTTTCATTGCATTTTCAATCTGAACCCCTATCTCATGGAGCTTAGTGAATGTGAACAACGGCAAGACAATGATCTTCTACAATAATTTTCCTTGTAGATTGCAGACCACGATCGTGATTTGATCCTTCTCAGATGACCTGGTAGTCATCATTGAAGCCTTGGCCCTCTACCTCGTTACAAAGTCTGAGAAGCCCTCATTTGGCTCCTGACAGGTTGCCTCAAGATCACGGGTTGTGACCTCGATCTGTGCGTTTATAGACACCCCATTTTTTACCGTGCTCAAGACTTGGACGTCATCGTTTATGCATTCAATGATTGTCCTTGTTTGTGTTTGTTTTGAGCGCCCGAAGTCCTCGGCGAAACACCTTGTCTTTAAGCCTCTAAACCTTATCTATTTTGTGTATGTTTTTGGACCAAGAGCTTATTGCCTCTAGTCTGGAGGAGTGGGTGACCTGCCGGCTAGTCCCCTAGGCTGTCAGCCAGGGGTTGTTCTTGTCAGCTACCAATGGTGGTCGACGGCCTTTGGTCTCTTTTTCTAGATATTTGTTGACAATTGTACTCTCTGTTGCTCACTAAGCTACATCTTCATACATGTGTATGGTGAGATGTTCACAAGCTCAAGACTTGTTTTTCTATATATAGGGGTTGTCCTCCCTCATTTTTGAGAGTTGGCATTTTTAGAACAATATATATATATATATATATATATATATATATATATATATATATATATATCTTGTTATTTTGTACACATTTGCTTAGTTTCTCTTAGCTTTTGCATATCAACCCTTAATCAAACACTCTAACCTTTGGGCTGAGATTACTTGGAGCCTCCTTTGATCTTTAGAAGGTGGTTTAAGCTCAGATTTGTGCTTATTTTGTGCTTTGCTTCAAAGGTATAGAACTTACCCTATTTGAGCTTGTTTTCAATACTTGTTTTGTCATCTTTTCAAACTGTTTTTGGGCTAATTTTGAGATTTCAAAAACTCTATTTTTGTGACTTAAAAATGGTGGCTTGGGGCTATTTTGAGTTAGGAGATGGTCCACCCTTCTTGCTCCTTTGTTTGTTAAGCTCTTGTACCATCTTTTCATCACTTTCAAACCAACTTTTTTGGGCCTTTTAAACACTAAATCTCTGAGGTTTTTCAGTGGTAAAAACCTTGTTTTCAAGTCCAAAATTGGAGGGGTTAGCCTCCCATCCTTATGCCTTATTTGTATGCCTAGTTAGCTTCATATGTTAGCATGTTTTTCTAGCTTAATTTAGCTTAAGTCCAACATGTTTTTGCCTTTGAAATAACCTTTTTTGGCTCTATTTTAGGCGGGTTAGTTCAATTGAGGCTTGTATTACATAGTTGTAGTGTTAATTCCTTCACTAGCTTAATGTTTTAATGCTTTAATCATTATTGGTTTGAGTTGAAAGCATGTTTTAGTGTTGTTTTGCACTTCATTTCAGCACTTAAAATCTCTACAACCTCCATCTTTGCTTCACTCTTTTATTTTCCTTTGAGAGTTGTTTCAAACTTGGAATCCTTTAAGCTTAAGATTGAGGTTATGCTTAATGGTTTAATCTTCTTTGAGGGTTCATTACCAACAGCATGATCTCTCTCATGCCTTAAATTACCCCTTGGTTGATACTTCTTTCCATTAGAGGACACTCATTTTTGGACTTAATCGATTAAAGAATTAATCGGTAAAGTAAAATGAGTAAACAAAACGAACAAGTAAAAAAGGCAAGATAAGCATCTTTCGTGTTGCATTGCATGTGTTTGAATCGGATGTTAATTCAAACACAAGGAAAATGGGACATTTCATACTCAAAAGTGATGAAATGTGCCACTTTCCTTGGTCACCATCACCCTTGATCATGCATGATAGGGTGGTGGTCTTTTGAGTCCTGTCTTGCACTCATTAACTTGTACAAACTTGGTTCTTTGGCCATCATGCATGGGAATTGCTTGATTGGTGGTTTGAGAGCCAAGAGTTTCATTCATTTGAGCTTGTTTGATGATAAGGAGTGTAAACAGTACACACAAACTTATGAGAATATACTGCTTTGCCTCTGTTTGTTCTCTGTTGCTGCAAGAGGAAGTTCAGGTCAATAGTGGCCGACGGGCCATCAGCAGTGGCCAACGGCCACCAGCAGTAGCCAATCGACCACCAATGGTAGCCGACGGCCACCATTGGTAGCCGACTGGCCATCAATGAAATTTGCACAGTATGTTGGTAAGGTGGAGCAGATGTATTCTGGGAGTTAACAGTGTTGTTGGTGTTCAAATGTACAAACAGAGGCGGTTAGTGGCAAGGCAGTGGCTTTTTCTAGGTGGAGAAACCGAGCATGTATGCATCCCTCACTTCCCAAGGCCTTTTAGTTGCTTTGCTTAGTTAATTAGTGGTAGCGAATTCATGCAAACGTTGTAATTTTTTAAATAGATTAGTTAGTTAATTTATGTTGTAATTAATTAGCTTGGTCACTTCTTAATTAGCTTGGTGTTTAGCTAATTAATTTGATTTGTAATATTTAATTAGCTTAGAATATTTAGTTAATTCATACTGTGTTGTAATAGTTAGCTTAATTAGTGTAGCTAATTGGTTAGCTTTTTTCATTCGGACTCTCCTTCACGAGGGCATAATGTTGTAATAAGTGTGCGTGCGTGTGTGTATGTCTTCCAACCCCACGTCTTTCTCCCTTTTATTTACCCGCTTTTGATGGTTAGATTAGGGACATGTTTCAATTAGCATATCGCATGTTTGCATCCATTCATTCGTATTGCATGCACCGAGACTCGGCGCATCATTCAAACTGCATCGTCATTTCAATATCTTATTTGAATACGTGTTTAATTGCATGTTATCAAATTGATTCATATGTCATATTAGTAGCCGAGCCTATTAATTGCATTATTGCATGCGTTGCATTAGGCATCTTACATAGTTAGGATCATGCATCTTTCTAACTAGTTTCTGTTCTGTCTTGGAGTACTCGGTAAGTTTTATGCTTTAGCATGCTTGCATGAGTGTGATTGCCATATTGCCATGTTTAGCATGCTTGCCATGAGGCTATGTGCTTAAATGCAAAGCTGCCTAAATGCCTGTGGATGAAGGCTTGTTGTTTGAATTGGAATGATTCAACGAATAAAGTTTTTAGCCCACTTGGTTGTGGAAAACCCTATTTTAAGCCCACTATGTTTGGTGGCAAATCCTATTTTAAGCCCACTATATTTGGTGGCAAATCTGCATCTTTAAGCCCACTTGAGATTGGCAAATTTAAACCATTTTCGCAAACAAACATGAGTTGAATTGTTCCAAGTCTTGCGACTAGTCTATACTTGCTTGTGCATATTACATAGTAAAGCTAGCTTAATAACTGGAACAATAACACATAATGTTTATAAAACATCATATCATGATCAGTAGAGGCCGATCTTTGATCGGGCGAACGGGGGTGCTCATTTCAAGACCTTTCCTTCTCGTACCTAAGTTCCCGAGTCGAGGCAACTTTGGTGATGACAGACACGTGGCCTTTGGCACGAGTCAGGGTTTCCTAAATTTTTCCAAAATAAAATATTTAGGTAACGACTCTGTATCTGGAAAAGTAGTCCAATTTTGGCATTATGTAATGTAAAATCAATTTTCCAAAAAGGTTTGCCGGATTTGGACTCTTTGGTATTTATCAGTTTCGCATTGCACTTGTGAGACTAGATTTAGAACCGTGGGAGTCCGAACTGTGAGGCCTTCTTTTCAAACCCTTTCTGAAAGGCGGGATACGAAAAAAGGCGAGTCCACAGTCTTGTATGAGTATTGTGCAATGAAGGCCTCAGCCATTTCCTCCTAGCTCCATTTCATAGAGTCCTCCAACTTTGCATACCAGATAGCCGCTATTCCTGACAAGGTCCGGCCGAAAAGCGACGACTTTTGACATCTAGTGAGGCCCATCAGCCGCAAGATGTCTAAGAATAACTGTAAATGAACCATGGGATCCCCAGAGCCATCGAATTGGTCTATGTGTGGCATTTTGAACCGATCCGGCAAAGTTATTGCGCAGTCGATATATCCATCTTCGATGTCAGGGATTGAGTTCACACCCTATGCTCGCTTGAGAAGCTTCTCTAGCTTGTTAACCTTAAGTACAGTCAGGTCAACTTCGAATTCAAATAGAGGCTCGGTTTGATACACTGGTGCCTTGGAGGCTTGCAGTGGGATTGGGTCTACTGGATTGCCCAAATTCTCTTGGACATTAGTAGTGATTCTGGGTGCTGGGATACCCGCAGGAGGTGTATGGGAAGTAGAAGGTGATACAAGCTGTGGTTGTTGTTGCTACAGTTTGTTTATCACTTCAGCTTGGTGGGCAGCATCTTGTTGTATAGTTTCCACTGTTTGTTAGAGATGACGAATCAAGTCCTCCATACTGACTGCAGGGTACTGAGTCATTTGAATAGGCAAGTGATCTCTTGCTGGCCTAAATGTAGAAGATTGGACCTGAATAAATGCAGGTGATTGCTAAACTGGTGAATTGTGCCTAACTCTCCTCCGTCTAGTAACCGGTGGGAGCGAAGCAAACACAGGTTGTCCCCTAACAAGATCCCCGAATCGGTAAAATCTCCTTACACAGGTCCAGACTGCTTGGGGGGTATCCGAACCGTCCGAAGCAATTTTGATAAACTACCTTGCAAAAAGAAACAAAGCAAAAAGAAAAACAAAAATTAGAAACCGCATAGCACCTCAGCTCAGATGTGAACAACACATAGGTATAATCAAAAGCTGTAAAACTGCACTCAACACAGACTTCTGCCCCACAAATCTGATAGCCAAACTTGCAACTGATATGCACATTCCTGTAGAGTTTCACTCTAAAAGCACATACCAGTTAAGTGTGAGCCAAAACACCCCTATGAGGGGATAAGGATACCTTGTCCTAGTTTCGTTAGGAACTAGGGTTCAATATTCAAACAAAGCGGTTTCACACAATCCTGTATTAGGGTAAGCATCCTGTCCTAGTTTGAAACAGTCTTTATGGCTTTCGATATGCAACTAGACCAAATGGTCAAAAAAGGGTACCTCAGCAAGACTACCTAATATACCTCTCACATTAACACCAAGAAGTGAAAGGAGGATTAAACGGTACAGCGGTAGTCCAAATCCAAGGGTTGTGTTCCCATCGTGGCAGAGCCCGCGACTGGTTAGCGTTTTGGCAAGCTTTTAGGCAAGTGTCCGGTAAACTGTCCAGGAATAGCAGATGGCAAACACAGTGACTTAAACGCACCAATGCAAATGCAATGCAAAGAAACATATAAATGTAGATAAAATTTCATATCACGAATTTCAAGTCAAATTCTCTAATTCCCCAGCAGAGTCGCCAGAAACTATAGCTCGACTTTTTCAACCCCCCCCCCCTTTTTGAAGTTTGAAAGAAGCCCTACAGTTCGGATTCTCGCGATTCTGAATCTAATCTCACAAGTGCAATGTGAAATTGATACACACCAAAGAGTCCAAATCCGACAAATCTTTTGAAAAATCAATTTTGAATCAAATTGCCAAAAATGGACTTCTTTGCCAAATACAGAGTCGCCACCTAAATATTTTTAAAAAATTTAGGAAACCCATGACTCGCGCCAAAGGCCACGTGTCCATCATCACCAAGATTGCCTTGGCTCGGGAACTTAGGTACGAGAGGGGAAGGTCATGAATACATTTGAGCACTCCCGCTCGTCCGATCAAAGATCGGCCTCTACTAATCATGATATGAATCTTATCAACATTATATGCTCTTGTTCCAGTTATTATACTAGCATTTACTATGTGATGCGCACACACACAAGGTATAGACTAGTTTACTCAAATTGGAACAATTCAATTTCATGTTTGTTTTTCGAAAAGAGTTTGATTTTGCCACTTAACAAAGTGGGCTTAAACGTACATTTATTGAATTATTCCAATTCAAGCAACAAGCCTTCATCCACAAGCATTCAAATAGTTTATAGCAATTAAGCACTTAGCCTTATGGCAAGCATGCTAGTCATGCCAATCACTCACACTCATGCAAGTATGCTAAAGCACTAAAAATCACCTAGTACTCCAAGCTAAGATAAAACAAAAGAGTTAGAAAAGTATACATGACTCCTAACTATACAAAATGGCTAATGCAACACATGCAATAATGTAACTAAATAGGCTCGACTACCTAACATGTTATTTGCAATAATTTCATAGCATGCATTTTAAACACATATTCAACGAGGTAATAAACAACAATGCAAGTTTGAATGATGAACCGAGTCTCGGTGCATACAAAACAAATGAATGGATGCAAACATGAGATATGCTAAAAGCGGATAAATAAAAGGGAGAAAGACATGGTGTTGGAAGACATACACATTATTACATTACACTCTCACGAAGGAGATTCCGAATGAACAAACTAGCTAAGCTAAACAACCAATTAAGCTAAAGCTAATGAAGCTCCCTATTAAAAAACTAAATGAATAACTAGCTAAACTACTTAACTAATTATTACAACACTTGAATTAACTAACTAGTTAGCTAACTAATTTAAAAATTACAACACAAGCTAATTTAATGAATCAATCTAAACTAATTAAATAAGTACAAAATAAACTAATTAGCTACAACTAATTAAATACAACAAACGAATGACCAATTCCTAATTAAACTAATTAACTAGTTTCGGGAAGCAAGGAAGGCCTATGCATACTCAGTTTCCACCCAAAGAACATCCACTGTTTGCTCCCGAAAGCTTCTGTTACGCAACCTTTGCACTGTTTTCCTCTTCCAGATCAACTCTACAATGCTTCACAAACACACTACTCAAAATTCACTGGTGGCCGGTAGGCCAAAAGTGGTGGCCGCCTGGCCACCAGCAGGGGGTTGCCGTCTGTAACAAGTCCGCGAAGGGGGACCTCGCTACAGTTCGGACTCGATTTTGTTACGGTTCTAAATCTGAACCAAAGAGTCCAAATCCGGCAAATCGTTTTGAGAAAACAGATTTTGAAAGAAGTGCCAAACATGGACTGCTTTGCCAGATACAGAGTCACCACCTAAATATTTTTAAAATGGGGAAATTGAGGAAACCCTGACTTGGTGCCGAAGGCCACATGTCCGTCATCACCGGAGTTGTCTCGGCTCGGGAGCTTGGGTACGATCGGGGAAGGTCAGCTATGAGCACCCCCTTTCGCCCGGTCCGAAGACCAGCCTCTACTAACCATGATATCCGTTTTTGAAAACGTTATGTGTTCTTAAACCAATTATTAGCCTAGCGTTACTATGTTATGCGTGCAACAAACAAGTATAGACTAGATTGCCTAATTTGGAAATAAGCATTGCATATCCGTTCGGTTTTGGAAAATGTTTTGGATTTGCTACTCGCAAGTAGGCTAAAATGCGGATTTCAACGAGTTTTTCCAACTCAAACAATCCAACCTTCACCCACAGGCATTCAAACAATTTAACACATAAGCACTTAGCCGCATGGCAGGCATACTGTCATGGCAACACTCACACGCATGCGGGATGCTAAAGCATAAATACTTACATCGTACTCCGTGCCAAAACAGTAAACTAGTTAGCAAACATGCATGTCCTAGTTTATGTTAAAAGTGGCTAATGCATCACATGCAAAAATGCAATCTAGGCAGGCTCGGCTAACCTTAAACATGGCATGTGAAATGCGATCAACTACCACATATTCAATTTGTGAATTGAAGTACAGATGCAGTTAGCGTGATGTACCGAGCCTAATGTATGTAATACAAATGTATGGATGCACGCATGCATAGCATAAGATATGCTAATCTTAAAGATGCCCTAATCTACCATCATAAGCAGGTAAATAAAAGGGAAGAAAGAAGTGGGGATTGGAAGACATACACACCACCCACACACACTTATTACAGATTTGCCCTCACTCGGTGTGACCAAATAAATATTACAAATTAATTAACTACGCAAGCTAATTAAATATTACAAATTGCCTAATCAACTAAGCAAATTAACTAAAACTAAGAAAACAGGAAAATCGCCTCGGGAAATGCGTCGCCATGCGTGAGCTGCCTCTGTTTCCCTTCCTTCACTCCTCTGGAGGTTGCCAAAACCTCAGGACTGCTTCTTTGGATGTTGGGAGACATCACCGGCTGCATGGAATTGCCACCGGCAGTGTGATATGGCCACCGGCACAAAATGAAGCTGTCGGTAGAGAAATGATTGCCGGTCGGCACTTTACACTGCCGGTCGGCAGAGTGTTCCTGCAGAACCTGCAACTCACAGCAACAGAGGGCAAGACAAAGCATGGCAGCACAATTCAAGGCATATATGCACCAACCATGTCCCTTATCATGGTAATGACTCAAAGGGGCATGTGCCTCGATTCTCGGACCACCAATCACGCATTTCCATGCATGATGGCCCAAGGAATCAAGTATGCAACTTTCATGTCAAATGAAATGCAAACCAATCAAACAAACTAAGGCCCAATTCCTATCATCAAGTCAAGGAACAAGGCATGCATGCAAGATGCAACGCAACCTAGGCATGCAAGCTAAGGATGCAACATGGCATGGCAAGGTACTTATGCAAGCATACAAGCAAACATGAGGCAATGCTAGTGGATACCAAGATGGACTTAAGCATGGTTTAGGCAACTCTAATAAGGCCTAAAACAAGGGCCAAAGTGCTATAATGAGGGACCAAATACACATACACACATACATGTGTTGAAAGGCCGACACTTAGGCACAAATTAGACAACCCTCAAGCACACTTGAAAGGGACAATCATGGACAAATTAGCATGCATTATAAGCTTTGGAAACATGTAGGAGATCATGCCAAATTAACCTACTCATGCAAGCTATACATGCAACAAGGCCCAAGGACCTAAAGCATGATCATAAGACTCATGAAGCAAATGACCAAATTGAGGCAAAACAGTCCCAAATCATACAAAACAAACCTCAAGAATCACTTAAATGGCATCTAAGCAACCTAATCCTAGAGGTATACATCATGGCACAAATATGAAGCATGGAGTACCAACTCTTGAAGCAACAAAAGGACCACAAAATGCAAACATTTAGGCATGCTAAAAGGACTGAAATGACATGGTGGGTGGTTCCAAACCACCAAAATGATGCAAGAAACACATTCTACACATTCACATACTTGAAGCATACAAACTCAAATGCAAAGGAGCTATACTATGCATGCCAAGATCAACCCAAACGATTATGGACAGAGCTAAAACATGGCAAAGTGAGCACAAAACCTTCACAAATATAAGCCTAAAACATGCTAGAAACAAAGGCACACAACCTAAGGCGTGTTAAGGGATCACAAGGCATTACATGGCAACTATGCTAAGCATGCATGGAGTACCAAAACTAATTTAAAATCATGTTATATTATGGAAAAATAAGCATGAAAAACAGTCTATACATGCTCAACACACACTCAAACATAATGCTCTCTCAAGAGGCCAAAACATGCCCTTTTCAAGGACAACAAGGAGACGGGGTGGCCCTCTCCCTTTAGAGACTTCAAGGCACCATCTGCACCACTGAAATCCCTCAAGATTTCAGTGGTGAAGAGGCCCAAACACCAAAGTCCCGAAACTAGCACAAAATAGCACAAAATGAGGCCTTTCAAGGCCTAAGAAGGGTCAAACACCCTCAAATCACAAAACACCCTTAATAAACAATCAAGAGGGTCTAAAAACAGAACTTTTTTGTATTATACACCAAGCTCAAAAACGAATTTAAGACAGGTAGAAATAAGGTGCAAAAATGGGGAATAAAGGGGTGAGATTCTTACCCTTGAAGCCTTCTTCAACAATGATGCTCCAATGGCCTTCCTTGGCTTGAATCCAACACCAAAGCACTAAAACCAGTCCCTTAGAACCTCAATAGCTAGACAAAGGTGAAACACTAGGTGTTTGTGTGCAATAGTAAGACACAAAACACCTAGAGCACAAAAGAAGGGAAAGAGAGATAGGATGTGTATCTAACCCTAACCCTAGAACTCAAACCCTAACAATAGCTGTCTAAGCCCTCAAAATATCTCAAGTGTCTAACCCCCTTGCAACAAGAGAGAGCCCCTCTCTATATAGAAGCTTTTGTCTTGTAAAGCTTACAAGACAAGCTTCCAAGAGAGAGATCCCTCCATAAACGTGTATGGAGGGGAGCCAAAAGCAAGACAGCTGTCTTAAAATATCTGCAAAAGCAGATGCACAGTAGTCGGCCGGCCAAAAATGCCATTTTGGCAAAAAAGAGTGTCGGCCGGCACTAAAAAGTGTTGACCGGCAATAAATAGTGCCGGCCGGCAATATATATTGCCAGTGTCAGCAAAAACCAGCCGGTGGCCTCTAGCCACTGCCGGTGGTGGGTGGGGATGGTCTACAAGCCCTACCCTGCCTCTCCAAGGCAAAACACAAGTGTTTGGTGTAAAACCAGACACTAAACAGTCAAGTTCGGAGATCCTGAGGCAAGGCGCGCGAGCCGAGACCTCCGGGAACTCCAAACGAACACAAACATGGATGATCACCGAGTGTTCAAACGGTGACGTCCAAGTCTTGAGGACGGTAAAAAATGGGGTGTCTACAGTTGCCCCTCTTTGACAGAACTCGAAAGTCATAACAATGACGGGAGTGAATGTCAAAGTCCAGAGACGACCCATTTTTGACAAGGCCGAAGACTCAGACAAACATGCAAGACAATCAAGGTATGCGCCCGAAGGCCGGGGCAAAATGCAAGACAATGCACGAAGCCGAGCATAACTTATGATCATGCAAAGAAAGCTGTAACGAAGCATACATGCGACAGTTTTAAGCTAGCATACACCAAACTACACTACAATGCAGAAAGGATGTAAGAGAATTATGCAATTCTCAATACGTCTCACTCGGGAGATACAATACCTGTGCGGCTCGTCTGGTTGCACCAGCCTCAAATGAACCGTACATACAATATCATGCCTGAAAAGAAAGCAAACTTAACAGGTACAATATCGTTAGCAACATGCATAGTAGTATACTCGAAATGCGTGACAGCGCAAAGCAAGTGGGGAGCATAACAATGCTGTGGAAATACAAACATGTAAGTGGAGCATGCGGTCTACGCCGGCAACGAAATTGATCATAAGCATGCGGTCTACGCAGGTGATGAAAACAATAATGCGGTCTACGCAATCAAAACATGCGGTCTACGCAAGCAATGAAATTAATATGGGGTTTACCCAAACGAAACATGCGGTCTACGCAGGTAGTGATATAATGCGGTCTACGCAATCAAAACATGCGGTCTACGCAAGCAATACATGCGGTCTACGCAGGTAATGAAATCAACAAATTATGCGGTCTACGCAAGCAATACATACGGTCTACACAGGTAAAGAAATTGAACAATTATGCGGTCTACGCAAGCAATACATGCGGTCTACGCAGGTAGAGAAATTGAACAAAAAATATGCAGTCTACGCAAGGAAAGAAATTAAACAATTATGTGATCTACGCAAGCAATACATGCGGTCTACGCAGGTAAAGAAATTGAACAATAAATATGCGGTCTACGGGAGGAAAGAAATTGAACAATTATGCGGTCTACGCAAGCAATACATGCGGTCTACGCAGGTAAAGAAATTGAACAATAAATATGCGGTCTACGCAAGGAAAGAAATTGAACAATAAATATGCGGTCTATGCGAGGAAAGAAATTGAACAATTATGCGGTCTACCCAAGGAAAGAAATTGAACAATAAATATGCGGTCTACGCGAGAAAAGATATTGAACAATTATGCGGTCTACGCAAGGAAAGAAATTGAACAATTATGCGGTCTACGCAAGCAATACATGCGGTCTACGCAGGTAAAGAAATTGAACAATAAATATGTGGTCTACGCAAATAAAGAAATGATTACAAACATGCGGTCTACGCAGGTAATGTAATTAACATGCGGTCTACGCAAGGAAAGAAATTGAACAATTATGCGGTCTACGCAAGCAATACATGCGGTCTACGCAGGTAAAGAAATTGAACAATAAATATGCGGTCTACGCAAGCAATACATGCGGTCTACGCAGGTAAAGAAATGATTACAAACATGTGGTCTACGCAGGTAATGTAATGAACATGCGGTCTACGCAAGTAATAAAAGTGATTACAAACATGCGGTCTACGCAGGTAATGTAATTAACATGCGGTCTACGCAAGTAATAAAAGTGATTACAAACATGCGGTCTACGCAGGTAATGTAATTAACATGCGGTCTACGCAAGTAATAAAAGTGATTACAAACATGCGGTCTACGCAGGTAATGTAATTAACATGCGGTCTACGCAAGTAAAGAAATGATTGCAAACATGCGGTCTACGCAGGTAATGTAATTAACATGCGGTCTACGCAAGTAAAGAAATGATTACAAACATGCGGTCTACGCAGGTAATGTAATTAACATGCGGTCTACGCAAGTAGAGAAATGATTACAAACATGCGGTCTACGCAGGTAATGTAATGAGATGCGCAAAATCGCGCAACGAAATGCAATGCACAAAACAGCATGACGATTTGAAATGCACAAAACAGTGCGATGATTCGAATTGCACAAAACAGTGCTACGGTTTGAAATGCACAAAACAGTGCGATGATTTGAAATGCACAAAACAGTGCGCCAGTTTGAAATGCACAAAACAGTGCGACGATTTGAAATGCACAAAATAGTGCGACGGTTTGAAATGCACAAAACGGTGCGCCGGTTTGAAATGCACAAAACAGTGCGCCGGTTTGAAATGCACAAAACAGTGCGCCGATTTGAAATGCACAAAACAGTGCGATTGATATGCGATACACATGGGGCAACTTTTGGATCTTGTAAAAGTCAAAAGGATACGAAAAGGATACACCTTGTATGAATTGGAGTGCCACGCACGAAAGCTGCAGTCCGAGGTCAAAACGGAGGCCGGTTGAGCATCAGAGATGCTCTTTCTCGCACTTTCTTGAGCTATGAAGACCAAAAACTTCTCATATGGCCTAAACAAGGTTGTGGGAACACCACCGGCCGGAAGGGGAGGCCACCGGCTGTCCACCGGCTGAAAAATCAATCCATCGGCACAAAATACTGCCGGCTGGCACAAAATATTGTCGATCGGCAAACAGTTGCTGAGTCGGGGCAGATTCGACTTTTCACTTCGGGTGTTTTAAAATAGGGTTTCAAACCCTATTTGCTCACTTCCCCACCGCCGAAAACTCTCACTCTCTCTCTCTAGAGTGTTTTTCTCTCATTTTTCGCCCGTTTCTTTGCGTTCTACGCCCGTTTCGTCGTCGGATTCGCGATTTTCTTCGCGTTTCGGACATTTTCAACCGATCATATTTTTGTTTCGGTGCCTCGTTTGGCGTTCTTGCCTTTTCGGGATTTGTTCCCCTCGTTTTCCTCTTCATTCCCGTGCCTTTTCACATTCCGGCCCTCCCGGCCATTTTCGACCTTCTCGGGAGTTGACTTTCCAGTTGACTCTTCGTATTCCGGCCCGGTTTTCCTTCCTCGGGCCATTTTCACATCATTCCTGACATGGCGGACGACATTCCACGTGGCGGGACTCCCCCGGACCACGAGATGGATCCCGGGGTCGAGCTCCTACTGTTGAGCGAGCGCCCGTTCGACCCGGCGACCTACCGACCGGCGATCCATGTTCTGCCCCCCGACGGCCTGCGCCCGTTCGACCCGGCGACCTACCGACCGGCGATCCATGTTCTACCCCCCGACGGCCTGCGTCAGTTCCGGAGCTTCAAGAGGCACGTGGCGCCTGAGCTACTACTGCGCAAGCCTACCTCCCACCTTTCCTTCAGCGTTTCCGAGGTAACTCTCTTTCTTCTGCTTTACTTTCCGCAATGTAGGATACAAAACTGTCATAGTTAGTTGTACTCTTTAACTGCTTGAATCTAATATACCATAGATTGTAGTTGACTGTAAACATACATACAACAGATATCTGCTTGAGACTGACACATGCACAGACACTGCACTAGCCCTGAATCACTCAAACACACTGCACTCACTGTATTTCACTGCATACACACTGGCACCCAGTATTTGTCTGAATCTGTTAAATTTGCACACATGCTATATCTCTTCTAAAACACCCAAACAGGCTGACACATCACACGTTGTAGTTCACTGCAAGCACACCGGCACCCGGTATTTGTCTGAATCTGACAAACTTGCACACATGCTTCATCTGCTTTTTCAAAACTGCATTTTGAATGTTGTCTTGCAATTGTTATTTTCTGTTTACAGGAGGGTTCCCATACCATCCGCGGGTATGGGAACACTGGTGCTCGGGAGTGGTACGATGAGCTCCCTGACGCGGTCCGTCGCCTCGTGGATCGAGCGGGTTTCGGCGCCTTCTGTCGAGGACTCTCCAGGCTCTCCACATGCAGACCTCTCCTTGCCGCTTTGGCGGAGAGGTGGTGGGACACCACGGATTCTTTTCACTTTTCCACTGCAGGGGACATGACGATGACCCCTTACGATTTCTCGATGCTCACTGACATCGGGGTAGGGGGTGATCCGATCCCATTCGATATTGACATGGATGAGTGGACCGCCGCTCAGGTCCATCTACTGGGGGAGGCCCCACCTCTTGCTCGTCCGGGCTTCGTCCGATACTCTTGGTTCGAGGTCCAGTTTAGGGTCCAGCCTGTGTTGGAGGAGGAGGCGCAGATGACCCAGGAGGACGTGGAGAGGTATGCTCGCGGCTTCCTCATGTTCCTGTTCGGGACGACCATCTTCGCCGACCGGGCGAACACCATGCCTCTCTGTCTTCTCAGCGCACTGGTGGACATCCGGGACATCCTGCACTATGATTGGGGTGGCGCTGCTCTGGCCACCCTTTATGGATACAAGAGCTCGGCTTCCCGCGGCAGCGGCCAGCTGCTCGGGGGCTATTGGCGGGCTTGGGAGGTACATTTCTTCTCCGCTTTTCATTTCTACCCGATATTTTCTGTACTCTGTACACTGCACACACTGTAGTCTGCTTTATACTTGCTGTATACTATACACACGGCACACACATACATTCTGCTTCACACTGACTGTACACTGCTCACACTGTACACTGCACACAATACACTGCACAACATACGACTCTGTCATTCCTGCTTTATTCTGTATATTCTACTTTTTCTGATAAATGCACTGGTATTTACCTTGCAGCTGTGGGTTTACGCCTACTTTCCTAGGCTTGCCCCCGTACCAGTCACAGAGACCCCTCTGGTTGTCCCCTTCTCACGGCGCTTTGATGGGAGGTGCACCCGACGACCACGAGAGACATTTGGCTTTTTCCGCCGATACTTCAACACCATTACCCCTGCTGAGGTATGTTTTACTTGCAGTTCATTTAAGCTTCGCTTTTCCCCTGCATGTTTTAATAACAGTAGATAACAAACTGTCTGTCACTTTCAGATCACTTGGCGGCCGTGGGCTCCATTGCCGGCGGCGACGCGGGATCGGTTTGCTGGTGCTGAGGTGACCTCGCGTTTCCGGATCCT
This sequence comes from Camellia sinensis, assembly GCF_055761805.1. Classification (NCBI taxonomy): domain Eukaryota; kingdom Viridiplantae; phylum Streptophyta; class Magnoliopsida; order Ericales; family Theaceae; genus Camellia; species Camellia sinensis. The sequence continues at coordinate 120,589,042 of NC_138966.1, forward strand.
ACTGGAGGGCCCGGTCTGTCGGGCTTGGTACCTGGGTGAGCGTTTTCTACGCCAGACCCTAGGGTTACCTGATCAGATAGTCCCGGTTCACCCTCCTACGGATATGAGGGAGACCGAGAGGCTCACCAGCAAGCAGATGGACGACTACACCATTGGCTGGGAGGAGGCCGACTTCAGAGGCACCGGAGACTATCGGGAGTACGTGCAGACGTACCTGATGCGACCTCTGAGTGGCGGCCGTCGAGCAGAGGGGGCCAGGCCTGTGGCATCGGCGGCTGGGGCCGGAGCGGGAGTTGGAGTAGAGGCTGCGATGAGGGCCCGAGTCCGTGGTAGGGGCGGAGCTCAGGGAGGACGGGGGACTGGCTGGCCCGCCCTGCCTGCTGTACTGACTTTTCAGGGGCAGGGTGGGGCGACCTATCAGATCCCCTTCGCCCCTCCGCCAGCTGATCACGAGTTCGTCGGTGTCCCCGACTTACCTCCGGTATGTATTACTGCACTTTTGTATAGTCATTCATTTTCAGTTTTATTTGATATTCCACAGAATATTAATGCATCTGATACTTTTGCAGGCTTCTTCTGAGTACACCCGTCAGTCGTTGGCGATGAATGCCTCGATGATGGGGATGCTTCAGCGGACATTTGACCTCCTAGCCCTCTACAGCATACCGGTATGTTCTTCTGACAGTGGCCTCAAACCATTCATACACTGCTTTACATAATCTGATGCACGGCACAACACCTGATACACTGATCTCACAGTATCTGACACACTGCATACACTGCATTCTGCACTGTTAAATTGCCCACGGCATTCATACACTGTACTCATACACTGCATTCTGCACTGATAGACTGCTCACGGCATTCATACACTGTACTCGGCATTGCATTCTGCACTGATAAACTGTCTACAGTATACTGATGCATTTCCCTTTTATGTACTTTTTCATCCTCCTTTCCAGATTCCCATGGTAGAAGGTGCTCCAGCTGGACCTTCCGTCCCTGCCCGGGGGAGAGATGAGGAGGGCCGAGTATTCCCCCGCTCCAAGGCGGGGCGCACTCATGTCGGGAGTAGCTCACGAGCTCCAGTCCCGGATGATGACGATGACGAGGAGTCAGAGGCGGAGTCCGAGTCATCGGAGGAGGAGTTCGGAGACGGTTCTAGCTCGGGCTCTGACGACGTTGCTGATGATGCTCCTAGACCCTCGTCCAGGAAGAGGACCAGGACAGACTGACGGCCCTTGGAGTGCTCGACACAGATGCGGATTTTTGTTATTTTTCTTCTTTCTTGTACTTTTCCTCTTTTCCTTGGTAGTTAGATTACCTTGTACTGCTGCAGGCAAATTTTGTTTTCCTCAAAACTTTGTACTTGAAAAAGATTATGAAATGAACAGATTTTTGCTTAAAAAAGTGTTACATTTACATATCTCATGTATTGCATCGCATTCCATCATGTTACACCTCAATGTAAATGAAATTGATTGGTTATCTGAAAATTGAACACTTGCAATTGTAATAACCAGAAAACTAAACAGCCAACAGCAAAATAAACCTAAGCAATCCACTGCCTGATTCTTGGACACACAGCCCTTACTCTGCTGGGGATTAATCTGCATACAGCCCATAACACAGCATTCGGTTCATTCTGCACACAGCAAACTTGAGTGAACAGCCCAATCTGACAAGACGGAGCTCAAAGATGGAACCGGTTGGAGTTGAAGCATGCTCCAATGTAGAGAATGGCACAGCATTCTGGGCATAAACAATTCTGAAATTGAATGAGGGTTTTTCAAACCGGGGTATCGAGCCTACAACTGAACACAGCGGGAAGGACTCAAACAAAAAGGGTACACATCCCAAACACAACGAGACACGCTCGGAGAAGACCTAAAACACAGGTTGAGATAAACAAAACAAAAGACACGACACACAGACGCGTTGAACGAATACGAGGGACCTCGGATCACGAGGGGCCAGCTTCTCTAGGCATTGTTTCCCACCCTTTCTGATTTGTGATTCTCACATCACTCGGCTCTCGAGCTCGGATTTTCTCTCAAAACCCTTTTCCTCACTTTTCTCTCAACTTACACCTCTCTATTCTTCATTCTCTCATTTTTCATCCCTCCCCGGGGTGATTGATAGATGAATAGGAAGTTGCGGGTTCATGCCCAATGCCGTTAGCTCACGGCTATTTCTTCTGGCGGGTAGAGCGCTCTTCTGGCAAGTACGTCGATGACGAGGGGGGACAGAACGCCTGGCTCAACTGTGCCCCTAGTTCATCATTTTAACCATTTTTTGTTTTGGTTTTCTACTAAAACAAGTTTGATCAAAATGAGAGTCGGATTAACGTACTTGTTCGATTTTTGATTTGAAAAGTATGCGAGTCAGGCTGCAAGCACTGAAAATTTTCCTTTTGGGTCCAAGACAATGGTCCAGTTTTGGAAAGTGGAACAATTTTTGAGAAAATAGTCAACCTCAGTGAAAATTTTCAAAAACTATTTTTCAAACAGTCAATGCTCAACGGGCATGGAACTTACTCTTTGAGATGCGCAACCTCGGATCGGAGGCAATGGAAAATTGCCCTTGGTTTGAAGGGAGTGGGAGGCAACGGAAAGTTGCCCCTGGTTTGAATGGCGTCTCATGGCAACGGAAAGTTGCCCCTTGTTTGGGATGGTGCCGCAGCAATCCGCAGACAGTCTTCATTGGCGGTGGTCGAACTCTCGGACACAGAGATGACGAAAACGGTCACAACACATATATGGACACAATCACCTTGAAGGGTGTTGGCAACTGGACTTTGGGATGAAATCGAAACCATTGCATGGACTGAGACGCTATGAAAGCGTTGGGGGCTGGACTTCATGATGAAGTTGCCTACGTATCCCAAACATGGGAATCAAGCCTCACGTAGTTCCGGTTAAGGTACACTCGGGTATTTTAAACTTCACTTTTTTAGGCTCTAACTTTTGCCAAGGTGCCCTATGCGGGTTTTCGGCCTTGCGAGCTTCTTTTCATTTTCTATTTCTTTTTCTCTTTCTTTTTTGTCTCCTTTTTTCATCTTTTCTTTTTTCATTTCTTTTCTTTTCTTCTTTTTTTTTTTGTATTTTTGCTTCTTCTTTTTTTTTTTTTTTTCTTGTATTTTTCTCTTGCTCTAACTTTTGCCTGGGCCGCCCTTCCGGGTTTTCGGCCCAGCGAGCCTCTCAAAGGGTAAAAGTGTAACAAGTCCATGCCAAATGGTTTTTTGAATTGAAGCCTCTCTGTATCTAAGAGAACGGCTGTTGCAATGATTTATAGGAGAATCCATCATGGCCGCTCCACGAGCTTCTTCCGGCGAGATCTACTCCTTCCGATTCAGCTTTGGTGCCTCTTGCTCGAGGGCTGCTTCGAAACTAGCCATACAGACCTTTCATGGCGTTTGACCGTTGAACTTCTAAACGTTCTGAACCGGTTCAAAGTTTGAAACGGATGTGTTGAATTTTGAGGCTGAGAGCGATCCTAGGCTGCGCAATCTCAAGAGCGATTCCACACAGGTCTTCGCAGGGCCGCGCAAAATATCTTTTGAAATTTTTAAGAAAGCGACAAATCGCTCGCGCCGAAGACAGTGTAGAACCAATCTGGATCAGGCCAGGATCCTTCTCAGTACTCACGCCGACAAGCATGGTTTCATTCATAAAAAGGCTTAGCACGCCTCTCTTTCTCTCAAAATGATCAAAATCTTGCAAAATCCGAGGAATTCCTTCCTCTTCGTTTTCATCACCGCAGTGTTCAAAAGGTTTGTTTTTTGAAAAACTTAGGTTAATGCAATGAGTTTGGCGCGCAGGAGAGCAGGCGAGATTTACTGTCAGCCCAATCAAATTCTCTGGCACTTATGCTGAAAGCAAGCATGAAGTTGAGATAGCAACAACTGTTTCATTCAGATTTGTTGGTGCAACTGGCCCCTCGGCAGAAACAGACTCAAAACAAAAACAGATAATTACAAGACAAAACGATGTTCGGGACAACAACCCCAGAATCACCTCGTATTATATACAAAGGGGATTGACTCGATACAACAAGACAGACCCTTAAGCAAAAAGACTGACTCAAGACAAAGAGACAGACTCAAAACAAAAGACTGACTCGATATCCAAGCCAGGATTTACAAAACTCGGTTTCACCGATGCTCAAAAATGCGTGCCAGACGCTACATCCAAAATATACCAAATGTCGCCCGCAGGCGGTTCACTTTACATACTCGCAGCATCTAAGCCCTCGAAATCCAACAACTGGGTGGTAACGGACTTGGCTGAGGTAGGTGGGAGGATAACCTTGTTGTCGATCAAATCTTGCACTTCATAACGAAGGCAGAAACAACCATCGGTACTGTGGCCGGACTGTTGGTGGTACGCGCAGTACAATGTAGCATCATGCGTGGCGGGGAGATTCTTCGGGAGTGGCCGAGGCTCCAAAGGTTTAAGATGCCCATTCTTCGCCAATATTAGTAATGCCCTAGACAAAGGCATGTAGAGGTCGTGAAAGACCCTGCGCCCTCGGGGCAGGTACTTTGAAGTTTGAGGATTCTTTCCAGATGCGCTAGCGAAAGAGTCGGCTGGCATTACCTTGGCTTTTTGACCCTTTCCCGGTGCAGGGTTGGGAACGACAGGAATTGTCTGGGCATGATGGGGCCCATCCCGATTTCCTGCCTGGCTTGAACTGCCTTTGATTGGAGTGGGGAAAGCATCATCCACAGCTTTGGTCACGATCGCAGATGTTTGTTGCTTGTTTATCCCTCTGACTTTCAGAGCCTCGACTGCCCACAGCAGTTGTTCGATAGGATCGGCATCTGCCTTCATTTTGTCTTTCCTCCGGCCTCAGCCTGGTCAAGGGTTTGGGTTGCTACTTCAGAGCGAAGCCCGGTTGTTGCTGACATGTCGTGGCTGTAGCCGGAAGCCACCTCTGGCTGGCTGAGCTCTATCACAATCCACCCCAGCAGCGGAGGCTCCTGTGGTATGAAATTCCCGGCATATGGCGTCGCTGGCGGTGAAGCCGACATTCCATAGGCCAGATCGGCCACGGACCTCTGGAGGTCACCTATCATCCCCATCAATTCAAAGGTGGTAGGCTCACGAGCCTGGTATAACTGGGGAGCCCAGACTAGGTGCACAACGGGCGACCTGGGTGGATGTGACATATTGATGCTGGCCTCACTCTGCGGAGCGGTCCCCTGCTCCAATGCAGCCGTCATAACCACAATTTCTTCTGAATTTTGTGCCACCATAAATCCTGCATCGGCAAGGGGAGACACTGGCTATTCTGTATCAACTCTGTGACTCTCTGAACTGAAAGGAAAAACAGACAGCATTTCAGCCCAAACTGATCAAACACGAGTGTAGCCAAACAACTGTACCCTACTGCTGATCACTGTTCCCAGAAACCACTGTTCCCGAAAACTGAACCCTGATACCCGCGGATAACTGATTCTCATAACTAATACTGATACTGGTGTCCTCAGGTCTGATACTCAAACTTGCAAACTGACATGTACTTTCCCTGTAGAAATACATTCTAGAAGCACATAGCAAGTAAAGAGAACAAAAGCACCCCTATGTTGGGGTAGGGTTTCCCTGTCCTATTTTGTCAGGAGCTAGGGTTTCACTACGCACACAGCGGTTCTCAAACAACCTAACATCAGGTAAGCAACATGTCCTAACTTGGAATGGTCACTATGGATCCGAATATGCACTAGGTCGAATGGTCGAAAAGGGTGCCCCGGTAAACCGGGGTTTGTATTCCCATACTGTCAGAGCCCATAGCCGGTCAGCCTTATGGTCATGCCTTGACAAGACAAGCCTCCGGCAAACCGTTCAGGAATGGTAGATGGCAAACACTGTGTTCCTAGGCGCACCAATGCACATGCAATGCAAAGAAACACATAAATGAGATCAAAACAGGATATCACGAGTTCGAGTCAAGCTCTCTAAAATCCCCAATGGAGTCGCCAGAAACTGTAACAAGTCCGCGAAGGGGGACCTCGATACAGTTCGGACTCGATTTTGTTACGGTTCTAAATCTGAACCAAAGAGTCCAAATCTGGCAAATCGTTTTGAGAAAACAGATTTTGAAAGAAGTGCCAAACATGGACTGCTTTGCCAGATACAGAGTCGCCACCTAAATATTTTTAAAATGGGGAAATTTAGGAAACCCTGACTCGGTGCCGAAGGCCACATGTCCGTCATCACCGGAGTTGTCTCGGCTCGGGAGCTTGGGTACGATCGGGGAAGGTCAGCTATGAGCACCCCCTTTCGCCCAGTCCGAAGACCGGCCTCTACTAACCATGATATCCGTTTTTGAAAACGTTATGTGTTCTTAAACCAATTATTAGCCTAGCATTACTATGTTATGCGCACAGCAAACAAGTATAGACTAGATTGCCTAATTTGGAAATAAGCATTGCATATCCGTTCGGTTTTGGAAAATGTTTTGGATTTGCTACTCGTAAGTAGGCTAAAATGCGGATTTCAACGAGTTTTTCCAACTCAAACAATTCAACCTTCACCCACAGGCATTCAAACAATTTAACACATAAGCACTTAGCCACATGGCAGGCATACTGTCATGGCAACACTCACACGCATGTGGGATGCTAAAGCATAAATACTTACATCGTACTCCGTGCCAAAACAGTAAACTAGTTAGCAAACATGCATGTCCTAGTTTATGTTAAAAGTGGCTAATGCATCACATGCAAAAATGCAATCTAGGCAGGCTCGGCTAACCTTAAACATGGCATGTGAAATGCGATCAACTACCACATATTCAATTTGTGAATTGAAGTACAGATGCAGTTAGCGTGATGTACCGAGCCTAATGTATGTAATACAAATGTATGGATGCACGCATGCATAGCATAAGATATGCTAATCTTAAAGATGCCCTAATCTACCATCATAAGCAGGTAAATAAAAGGGAAGAAAGAAGTGGGGATTGGAAGACATACACACCACCCACACACACTTATTACAGATTTGCCCTCACTCGGTGTGACCAAATAAATATTACAAATTAATTAACTACGCAAGCTAATTAAATATTACAAATTGCCTAATCAACTAAGCAAATTAACTAAAACTAAGAAAACAGGAAAATCGCCTCGGGAAATGCGTCGCCATGCGTGAGCTGCCTCTGTTTCCCTTCCTTCACTCCTCTGGAGGTTGCCAAAACCTCAGGACTGCTTCTTTGGATGTTGGGAGACATCACCGGCTGCATGGAATTGCCACCGGCAGTGTGATATGGCCACCGGCACAAAATGAAGCTGTCGGTAGAGAAATGATTGCCGGTCGGCACTTTACACTGCCGGTCGGCAGAGTGTTCCTGCAGAACCTGCAACTCACAGCAACAGAGGGCAAGACAAAGCATGGCAGCACAATTCAAGGCATATATGCACCAACCATGTCCCTTATCATGGTAATGACTCAAAGGGGCATGTGCCTCGATTCTCGGACCACCAATCACGCATTTCCATGCATGATGGCCCAAGGAATCAAGTATGCAACTTTCATGTCAAATGAAATGCAAACCAATCAAACAAACTAAGGCCCAATTCCTATCATCAAGTCAAGGAACAAGGCATGCATACAAGATGCAACGCAACCTAGGCATGCAAGCTAAGGATGCAACATGGCATGGCAAGGTACTTATGCAAGCATACAAGCAAACATGAGGCAATGCTAGTGGATACCAAGATGGACTTAAGCATGGTTTAGGCAACTCTAATAAGGCCTAAAACAAGGGCCAAAGTGCTATAATGAGGGACCAAATACACATACACACATACATGTGTTGAAAGGCCGACACTTAGGCACAAATTAGACAACCCTCAAGCACACTTGAAAGGGACAATCATGGACAAATTAGCATGCATTATAAGCTTTGGAAACATGTAGGAGATCATGCCAAATTAACCTACTCATGCAAGCTATACATGCAACAAGGCCCAAGGACCTAAAGCATGATCATAAGACTCATGAAGCAAATGACCAAATTGAGGCAAAACAGTCCCAAATCATACAAAACAAACCTCAAGAATCACTTAAATGGCATCTAAGCAACCTAATCCTAGAGGTATACATCATGGCACAAATATGAAGCATGGAGTACCAACTCTTGAAGCAACAAAAGGACCACAAAATGCAAACATTTAGGCATGCTAAAAGGACTGAAATGACATGGTGGGTGGTTCCAAACCACCAAAATGATGCAAGAAACACATTCTACACATTCACATACTTGAAGCATACAAACTCAAATGCAAAGGAGCTATACTATGCATGCCAAGATCAACCCAAACGATTATGGACAGAGCTAAAACATGGCAAAGTGAGCACAAAACCTTCACAAATATAAGCCTAAAACATGCTAGAAACAAAGGCACACAACCTAAGGCCTGTTATGGGATCACAGGGCATTACATGGCAACTATGCTACGCATGCATGGAGTACCAAAACCAATTTAAAATCATGTTATATTATGAAAAAATAAGCATGAAAAACAGTCTATACATGCTCAACACACACTCAAACATAATGCTCTCTCAAGAGGCCAAAACATGCCCTTTTCAAGGACAACAAGGAGAAGGGGTGGCCCTCTCCCTTTAGAGACTTCAAGGCAGCATCTCCACCACTGAAATCCCTCAAGATTTCAGTGGTGAAGAGGCCCAAACACCAAAGTCCCGAAACTAGCACAAAATAGCACAAAATGAGGCCTTTCAAGGCCTAAGAAGGGTCAAACACCCTCAAATCACAAAACACCCTTAATAAACAATCAAGAGGTTCTAAAAACAGAACTTTTTTGTATTATACACCAAGCTGAAAAACGAATTTAAGACAGGTAGAAATAAGGTGCAAAAATGGGGAATAAAGGGGTGAGATTCTTACCCTTGAAGCCTTCTTCAACAATGATGCTCCAATGGCCTTCCTTGGCTTGAATCCAACACCAAAGCACTAAAACCAGTCCTTTAGAACCTCAATAGCTAGACAAAGGTGAAACACTAGGTGTTTGTGTGCAATAGTAAGACACAAAACACCTAGAGCACAAAAGAGAGGGAAAGAGAGATAGGATGTGTATCTTACCCTAACCCTAGAACTCAAACCCTAACAATGGATGTCTAAGCCCTCAAAATATCTCAAGCGTCTAACCCCCTTGCAACAAGAGAGAGCCCCTCTCTATATAGAAGCTTTTGTCTTGTAAAGCTTACAAGACAAGCTTCCAAGAGAGAGATCCCTCCATACACGTGTATGAAGGGGAGCCAAAAGCAAGACAGTTGTCTTAAAATATCTGCAAAAGCAGATGCACAGTAGTCGGCCGGCCAAAAATGCCATTTTGGCAAAAAAGAGTGCCGGCCGGCACTAAAAAGTGCTGACCGGCAATAAATAGTGCCGGCCGGCAATAAATAGTGCCGGCCGGCAATATATATTGCCGGTGTCAGCAAAAACCAGCCAGTGGCCTCTAGCCACTACCGGTGGTGGGTGGGGATGGTCTACAAGCCCTACCCTGCCTCTCCAAGGAAAAACACAAGTGTTTGGTGTAAAATCAGACACTAAACAGTCAAGTTCGGAGATCCTGAGGCAAGGCGCGCGAGCCGAGACCTCCTGGAACTCCAAACGAACACAAACATGGATGATCACCGAGTGTTCAAACGGTGACGTCCAAGTCTTGAGGACGGTCAAAAATGGGGTGTCTACACCGTCTAACAATGATGGCCTGCCGGCTAGAAATAGTGGCCGGCCGGCCACTGATGATACACCATTTCTTGCTGCAACAGAGAGCAAACAGAGCAAAATGAGGGTATTCTCACAGGTTGTTCGTACTGTGTATCCCTCATTATCATCAAAACAAGCTCAAAGGAGTGATACACTTGGTTCAAAGACCATCAATCAAGAAATTTCATTGCATGATGGCTAAGGAACCAAGATGTACAAGTTTAATAAATGCACAAACAAGACCAAAAACCATCACCCTATCATGCATGATCAAAGGCAATTGAGACCTTAGAAAAATTGGCACATTTCATTACTTTGAGTATGAAATGTCCCAATTTTCCTTGTGTTCAATTAACATCCGATTGAACACATTAAAACACAACCAAATCTTTGCACAATTTTAGTTCCCATTTTTGTTTACTCATTTTAATTTACCATTCCACTCTTTAACCAATTAAGTCCATTGGTGAGTTAGTCCTTTCAAAGAGAAGGAAGTGTCAAACAAGGGACAGTTTAAGGCAAGAGGGAGGTGTCATGCCGTTGATAATAAACCCCAAAAGAGGATTAAACCATTAAGCATAGAGCTCAATCTCAAGGTTAAACAATCCTAAGGTTGAAACAACCCTCAAAGTAAACAAAAAAGTCAAGAAATGAGGGAGATTGCAGAGATTAATGAGTGCTGAAATTAAGTGAGAAAAGCACTAAAACATACAATCAACTCAAACAAGTAGTGTCTAAAGGCCTAAAACACCAAGCTTGTGAGGACATTTACACTAGAAGCATGCAAAACAAGACTCAAATGCAACAACTAGCCAAAAAACAAAGTTAACACAGTCCAAATTAGAGCCTAAAACATGCTAGAACTAAGCTACAAATGGCTAGAAAAATAAGCTATCATATAAAGCTATCTAGGCTAGCAAACATGACACAAGGAAGGGAGGCTAGCCCCTCCAAATTTAGACTTCAAAAGATGATTTTTACCACTGAAAATACCCTAAAATTTAGTGTTCAAAAGCCCAAAAAAAGATAGTTTGAAAGTGGGAAACAAAAGTGGAAAGGCCTTACAAACAAGGAATAAAGAGGGGTAAACCACCCCCTAACCTTAAATGGCCTAAAACCACCAATTTCAGCCCACCAAAATAGAGTTTTTTATAGTCCAAAACAGCCCAAAATCAGTGGGAAAAAGATAGAAAAACAAGTATGCAAAACAAGCTAAAAAAGCAAGTATTTTACCTCTTGAAGCAAAGATCAACTTTAGGCAACAATTCAAGCCAAAATCACCTTCAAGAGCTCCAAGAAAGCCTCAAGGAAGCTCAACAACAAGATAATCAATTTTGGTTAAGGAGGTGTAGGCAAAAGTGTAGTGTATGTAGACTAATGTTCACAAATTTACAAGAGAAAGAGATTTTTGCTCCAAAATTTCCAACCCTCAAAAATGGGGGGAGGAGACCCCCTATATATAGAAAAACATGCATTTGGCTGAGATACATTCTTTCATACATGTGTAGGGAGATGAAGCCCATTGTGCCAACATCTGGAACAACTGTCAACAAAATATTTGCAAAAAAGACACTGGTGGCCGACAGGCCACCAATGATGGCCGGTATGCCACACCATTGGCCGACAAGGCATAAGGGTGGCCAGCAGGGCACAATTGGTGGCCGGAAGTCCACCAGAGGAGGCTTGTAGGTCCCAGGGTCTTGAGGTTTGAAGCACTAAGGTTTTAGGCTTGAAACACTAAGGTTTTGGTCCAAAACAAGGCACAGAATGGACAGGTTTTAAAGGCTCAAAGGCAGCCGAGGTCTTTGGGCACTAAAACGAGCACATGCAATCATAATCATCGAGTGCACAGGTGATGACGTCCAAGTCTTGAGAACGGTCAAAAATGGGGTGTTTACACAGGGGTCCACCTATTGACACGAATTGATGTAGTCAAAAAACTACTAAAATTCTCGTGTCGAACTACCTTACTATTATGTTTCCAACTGTCCGTCCACATTTTGGGCTTCACATCGATAGGTCAAACTCTGTATTCTGGCAATGACCTTTTCTGTAATCCACCCAGTTAGTCCATACCATATCCTTGTAACTGCTGCATCATGTGGGCCCTCACATACAGTTAAACTAAACCCCTTTCATATGTGTAACTGATGGACTCTGACATTGACTTTAGCAGATGTCGTGTTGTGGTTGATCCACGTGTTGACAGGAACAAAAAAGTACAAATTTTATACTGCAAACAATAACATAACACCAATTCCTAATCAATCCCAACTTAACTTACAAGAAATAACATTTCATATCAGGTTTGACTACAAATCATGCTTATTATGAATGGACACAAAATCCACAACAATTTCAAGTAAACAATTAAACCAAAGTTACTGTAGCTCGGCTTTTTCGCGCCCATTTTTTGAAACTCGAAAAGAAGCCCTATAGTTCGAACTCCCGCGGTTCTGAATCTAATCTCACAAGTGCAATGTGAAACTGATAAATACCAAAGAGTCCAAATTCGGCAAATCATTTTGAAAATTTGATTTTTGAATCAAAAATGCCAAAATTAGACTATTTTGCCAGATACAGAGTTGCCACCTAAATATTTTGTTTTGGAAAAATTTAGGAAACCCATGACTCGTGCCAAAGACCACGTGTTTGTCATCACCAAAGTTGTCTTGGCTCGGGAACTTAGGTACAAAAGGGGAATGTCACACCCCACAATTTGGACAATTAAATATTAAATTAGGACTAAATTCCAATTAATATGCCATCGTCCAAATCCTAGGGTGAAACAAAAAAAAAACTAAACGCTAACCAAACTATCCACCATAATTTCATAACTAACCAATATCTCAACATTAAGGTAGCAACAACTAGTCAAAACAACTTAAATAATGTAAAGTTACAAACCATACCAAATCATCAAATACCAAGGTCATAAACTATATATATATATATATATACAAAAACTAATATCAACCCTAAGTTTAAGAAAACAAAAGAAATCCAAACGACATATCCTACGATCATAGTTATTTCTTGTCACCGCCATAGCCTCAACTAATCCTGCAAAGGAAGCTCGGCTGCGCTCAAACAGAACGCACCCGAGTTGCCAAGAGACAAAATGGGTCAGTATACAGGTATACTGGTATGAGTACAAGATTTAACACCCACGTATCCACCAGAAAAACAAAAATACATTTAATTCTTGTCACCACGACATGTCCTACGATCATGGTTATTTCTTGTCACCACCATAGCCTCAACTAATCCTGCAAAGGAAGCTTGGTGTAACAGTGCCCGCGTGGGCCTCGTGCTACAGTTCGGACTCTCGATTTGTGTCGCGGTTCTTAATCTGAACCAAAGAGTCCAAATCCGGCAAATCGTTTTGAGAAACAGATTTTTGAAAAAGTAGTGCCAAACATGGGTTGCTTTGCCAGATACAGAGTCGCCACCTAAATATTTTAAAATGGGAGAATTTAGGAAACCCTGACTCGGTGCCGAAGGCCACGTGTCCGTCATCACCGGAGTTGTCTCGGCTCGGGAGCTTGGGTACGATCGGGGAAGGTCAGCTATGAGCACCCCCTTTCGCCCGGTCCGAAGACCGGCCTCTACTAACCGTGATATCCGTTTTTGAAAACTTTACGTGTTCTTATTCCGATTATCAGCCTAGAATTACTATGTTATGCGCACAGCAAACAAGTATAGACTAGATTGCCTAATTTGGAAATAAACATTGCATATCCGTTCGGTTTGAAAATGCTTTGGAATTTGCTACTCGCAAGTAGGCTAAAATACGGATTTCAACGAGTTTTTCCAACTCAAACAATCCAACCTTCACCCACAGGCATTCAAAACAGTTTAACACATAAGCATCTAGCCACATGTTAAGCATGCTGTCATGGCAACATTCACACTCATGCGATATGCTAAAGCGGAAATACTTACATCGTACTCCGTGCCAAAACAAAGAACTTGTTAGCAAACATGCATGATCCAAGTCCATGTTAAGTGCCTAATGCATCGCATACAAAGTGTTGCTAGAATAGGCTCGGCTATCCTAAACATGGCATGTGAGAATGCACAACTATCACATATTCAGTTTAGAATTTGAAGTACGAATGCAGTTAGCGTGATGTACCGAGCCTAATGCATGTAATACAAATGCATGGATGCACACATGCGTAGCATAAGGTATGCTAAATTAAACGTGCCCTAATCTACCATCGTAAGCAGGTAAATAAAAGGGAAGAAAGAAGTGAGGTTGGAAGACATACACACCACCCACACACACTTATTACAGATTTGCCCTCGCTCGGAGGGACCGAATAAATATTACAAATTAATTAACTACGCAAGCTAATTAATATTACAAATTAACTAATTTAATTAACAAATTAAATAAATTGATTAAAACAGGAAAACGCCTCGGGAAGTGCGCCACCATGCATGGGCTGCCTCTGTTTTCCTTCCTTTCCTCCTCTGGAGGCTGCCAAAGCCTCAGGACTGATCCCTTAGACAGAGAGGATCACCACCGGCTGATTGAGATTTCCACCGGCAGTGTGGTATGGCCATCGGCACAAAATTGAACCTGTCGGCAGAGAAATTGTTGCCGGTCGGCACATTACACTGCCGGTCGGCAGAGTATTCCTGCAGAACCTGCAACTCACAGCAACAGAGGGCAAGGCAAAGCATGGCAGCACAATTCAAAGCATGTATGCACCAACCATGTCTCTTATCATTGTAATGACTCAAAGGGACATGTGCCTTGGTTCCCGGACCACCAATCACGCATTTCCATGCATGATGGCCCAAAGAACCAAGTACGCAACTTTGATTTCAAATGTATGCAAACCAATCAAACAAAAACTCCCAATCCCTATCACCCAAGTCAAGGGACAAGGAATGCATGCAAGATGCAATGCAACCTAGGCATACAAGCTAAGAATGTAACGTGGCATGGCAAGGCACTCATGCAAGCATACAAGCGTACATATGGCAATGCAAATTAATGCTAAGATGGTCTTATACATGAATTAGGCAGCTCTAATAAGGCCTAAAACAGTGGCCAAAGTGCTAAAAAGTGAGGGCTAAATGGCATACAAACACACATGAACATAAGGACCAACACTTAAGCACAAATCAAGTAACATTCAAGCACACTTGAAAGGGACAAACATGAACAATTAGCATGCATTATAAGCTTTGAAATCATGCCAATACATGGTGCCAAACCAAGCAACAAATCAAGCCAAGCATGCACCAAACATGGTCTAAATACTTGAGGCAAATCATGAAGCTTTGAAGCATGTTTTATCACAACAAACATGGCATGCATTAAGCAACCTAAAACAAGTTTTTAGCGCATAACATAAGGCCCAAAAGACCACTTAGATGGCATCTAGATGGTTCAAAAACAAAGGCATGCAAAGGCACCAAAACATGGAGCAATGCTACACAAGCTTCCAAAGCATTAAAGAGGCATACAAGGCAATCAAACAAGCATGGAAATGGGACTGAAATGGCATATAGAATGATCCCAAATCACCAAAACAATGCAAAGATGCCATGCTACACATGCACATGCTCAAGGCCAACAAGCCTAAATACAAAGGAGCTATATCAAGCATGCCAAAATCAACCCAAACGACTATGGACAGAGCTAAAACATGGCAAGATATGCACAAAATCTTCACAAGACTAAGCCTAAAACATGCTCCAACAAAGGCTAACAACCTAAGGCACATTAAGGCGTAAACATGGCATTACAAGGCAACTATGCTAAGCATGCATGGGGTACCAAAACCAACTTTAAATCATGTTATATCATGGATATATAAGCATGAAAAACAAACCAAACATGCTCAACACACACTCAAGCATAGGCTTCCTTAAGAGGCCAAAATGTGTCCTTTTCAAGGACAATAAGGAGAGGGGGTGGCCCTCTCCTTCTTGGGACTTCAAAGCATCATCTTCACCACTGAAATCCCTCAAGATTTCAGTGGTGAAGAGACCTCAACACCAAAATCCCGGAGCTAACACAAAATGGCTCAAAATGATGCCTTTTGAGGCCTAAGGGTGGTCAACAACCCTCAAACAACAAAACACTCTTAATAAACAATAAAGAGGGCCTAAAAATAGAACTTTTTTATGTTATACAATAATCACAAAAACAGCTCTAAGATAGGTATAAAATCAATGCAAAAATGGGGACAAAAAGGACTAGAATCTCACCCTTGAAGACCCCTTCAACAATGGTGCTCCAATGGCCTCCTTTGGCTCCAAACCAGTCAAGAAACTCAAGAACAAGCCTTTAGAACCTCAGCTCCAAGAGGAAGGTGAAACACTAGGTGTTTGTGTGCAATAGTAAGGCACAAAACACCTAGTGAACAAAAGAGAGGGAGAGAGAGATAGAAAATGTATCTAACTCAAAACCCTAGAACTAGAGCTCAACAATGGCTGTTTTGCTCTCAAAATATCCTAAGTCTCTAACCAAGCCTCTCCTCTTTGCCTTAGAGAGAGCTTCTCTCTATATTGTCTTGTAAAGCTTACAAGACAAGCTTTTGCAAGAGGGAGATCCCTCCATACACGTGTATGGAGGGGAGCAAAAGCAAGACAGCTGTCTAACAATATCTGCAAAAGCAGATGAACAGCAATCGGCCGGCCAAAAATGCCATCTTGGCCAAAAAGAGTGCCGACCGGCACAAAATAGTGCTGACCGGCAACAAATAGTGCCGGCCGGCAAACTACATTGCCGGTGGCAGCAAAAACCAGCCGGTGGCCTCTAGCCACTGCCGGTGGTGGGTGGGGATGGTCTACAAGCCCTACCCTGCCTCTCAAAGGCAAGATGCAAGTGTTTGGTGCAAAACCAGACACTAAACGGTCGAGTTCGGGGATCCTGAGGCAAGGCGCGCGAGCCGAGGCCTCCGGGAACTCCAAACGAACACAAACATGGAAGATCACCGTGTGTTCAAACAGTGACGTCCAAGTCTTGAGGACGGTCAAAAATGGGGTGTCTACAGTTGCCCCTCTTTGACAGAACTCGAAAGTCATAACAATGACGGGAGTGAATGTCAAATCCCAAAGACGACCCATTTTTGACAAGGCCGAAGACTTAGACAAACATGCAAGACAAACAAGATATGCGCCCGAAGGCGGGGGCAAAATGCAAGACAATGCACGGAGCCGAGCATAACTTATGATCATACAAAGAAAGCTGTAATGAAGCAAACATGCGACAGTTTTAAGCTAGCATACCAAACTACACTACAATGCAGAAAGGATGTAAGAGAATTATGTAATTCTCAATACGTCTCACTCGGAGGATACAATACCTGTCCGGTTCGTCTGGTTGCACCAGCCTCGAATGAACCGTACATACAATATCGTGCCTGAAAAGAAAACAAACTTAACAGGTACAATATTGTTAGCAACATGCATGACAATGCAAGAATAGTGGTGTACTCGAAATGCGTGACAGCACAAAGCAAGTAGGGAGCATGACAATGCATATTGAAATACAACTAGGCAAGCGGAGCAAGCGGTCTACGCAGGCGACGAAATTGATCATAAGCACGCGGTCTACGCAGGTAACGAAACAAACAAGCGGTCTACGCAATTAAAACATGCGGTCTACGCAGGTGACGAAACTAAACATGCGGTCTACGCAATCAAAACATGCGGTCTACGCAGGTAATGGAGTTAAACATGCGGTCTACGCGATCAAAACATGCGGTCTACGCAGGTAATGGAATTAAACATGCGGTCTACGCAATCAAAACATGCGGTCTACGCAGGTAATGAAATTAAACATGCGGTCTACGCAATCAAAACATGCGGTCTACGCAGGTAATGAAATTAAACATGTGGTCTACGCAATCAAAACATGCGGTCTACGCAGGTAATGAAATTAAACATGCGGTCTACGCAATCAAAACATGCGGTCTACGCAGGTAATGGAATTAAACATGCGGTCTACGCAAGCAAAACATGCGGTCTACGCAGGTAATGAAAATGAACAATTATGCGGTCTACGCAAGGAAAGAAATTGAACAATTATGCGGTCTACGCAAGCAATACATGCGGTCTACGCAGGTATTGAAATTAAACATGCGGTCTACGCAATCAAAACATGCGGTCTACGCAGGTAATGAAATTAAACATGCGGTCTACGCAATCAAAAACATGCGGTCTACGCAGGTAATGAAAATGAACAATTATGCGGTCTACGCAAGGAAAGAAATTGAACAATTATGCGGTCTACGCAAGCAATACATGCGGTCTACGCAGGTATTGAAATTAAACATGCGGTCTACGCAATCAAAACATGCGGTCTACGCAGGTAATGAAATTAAACATGCGGTCTACGCAATCAAAAACATGCGGTCTACGCAGGTAATGGAATGAGATGCGCAAAACCACGCAACGGAATGCAATGCACAAAACAGTGCGACGATTTGAAATGCACAAAACAGTGCGACGATTTGAAATGCACAAAACAGTGAGACAGTTTGAAATGCACAAAACAGTGCGATAGTTTGAAATGCACAAAACAGTGCGATGGAATG
Source organism: Camellia sinensis (assembly GCF_055761805.1). Lineage (NCBI taxonomy): Eukaryota > Viridiplantae > Streptophyta > Magnoliopsida > Ericales > Theaceae > Camellia > Camellia sinensis. The sequence continues at coordinate 120,607,344 of NC_138966.1, forward strand.
CATGCAAAATGCAATGAGATGCGCAAAATAGCGCGAAATTTGAAATGCACAAAACAGTGCGATGCGCAGAACAGCGCGAGGTTTGAAATGCACAAAACAGTGCGATGCGCAGAACAGCGCAAGGTTTGAAATGCACAAAACAGTGCGATGCGCAGAACAGCGCGAACAATTTCGAAATGTACAAAACAGTGCAATGCGCAGAACAGCGCGAGGTTTGAAATGCACAAAACAGTGCGATGGTTTGAAATGCACAAAAAAAACTTAAATGCGCAACAACGCACGTGTTCCGGAATGCATGACAATGCATGGAATGGAAATGCAATGAGGATGCATGAGAAATGTGCACGACGATGCAAAGGGGTGCGTGTTGCAACGCATGTAACACGTGCATAACAATGCAAATGTGTGGCGCACGACAGCGCGATGCAATGCACAGAAGTAGTGTGATGAACTCGTGCAACACACACATGGGGTAACTTTGAATTTAAAAGGATACAAAAAGGATACACCTTGCACGAATTCGAGCGCCACGCACTGAAGGCACGGTCTGTGGTCAGAATGGAGGCGGGTTGAGCGTCGGAGATGCACTTTCTTGCACTTTCTTGAGCTATGAAGACCAAAAACAACTCAAATGGCCTAAACAAGGCTGTGGGAACCCCACCGGCCGAAAGATGAGGCCACCGGCTGGCCATCGGCACAAAAACAATTCCATCGGCACAAAAAGGTGCCGGCCGGCACAAAACATTGCCGACCGGCAAACAGTTGCTGGTGCGGGGCAGTTTTGACTTTTCACCTTGGGTGTTATAAAATAGGGTTTCAAACCCTATTTTCTCATTCCTTGGCCGCCGAAAACTCTCACACTCTCTCTCTCTAGAGCGTTTCTCTTTCCCGTTTCTCCGTTTCTTCGCGTTCTACGCCCGTTTCGTAGTCGGATTCGCGATTCTCTTCGCGTTTCGGACATTTTCCACCGATCACATTTCCGTTTCGGTGCCTCGTTCGGCGTTCTCGCCTTTTCGGGGTTTGTTCCCCTCACTTTCCTCTTCATTTCCGTGCCTTTTCACATTCCGGCCTTCCCGGCCATTTCCGACCCTCTCGGGAGTTGACTTTTTGGTTGACTCTTCGTATTCCGACCCGGTTTTCCTTTTCCAGGCCATTTTCACATCATTCTCTACATGGCGGACGACATTCCACGTGGCGGGACTCCCCTGGACCACAAGATGGATCCCGGGGTCGAGCTCTTACCACTGAGCGAGCGCCCGTTCGACCCGGCGACCTACCGGCCGGCGATCCATGTTCTGCCCCCAGACGGCCTGCGTCAGTTTCGGAGCTTTGAGAGGCATGCGGCGCCTGAGCTACTGCTGCGTGAGCCTACCTCCCACCTTTCATTCGGCACTTCCGAGGTAACTCCCTTCTTTCTGCTTTATTTTCTGCAATGTAGGATACAAAACTGCCATAGTTAGTTGTATTCTCTAACTGCTGAAATCTGATACGCCATAGACCGTAGTTAACTGTAAACATACATACAACTGATATCTGTTTGAGACTGACACATGCACACACACTGCACTAGCCCTGAATCACCCAAACACACGGCATACACTGTATTTCACTACATACACATTGGCACCCAGTATTTGTCTGAATCTGTCAAACTTGCACACATGCCACATCTGTTCTGAAACACCCAAACACGCTGACACAGCACACGTATTTCACTACAAGCACACCGGCACCCGGTATTTGCCTGAATCTGACAAACTTGCATACATGCTATATCTGTCTTTTCAAAACTGCATTTTGAATGTTGTCTTGCAATTGTCATTTTCTGTTTGCAGGAGGGTTCCCATACCATTCGCGGGTATGGGAATACTGGTGCACGGGAGTGGTATGATGAGCTCCCTGATGCGGTCCAACGCATCGTGGACCGGGCGGGCTTCGGCACCTTCTGCCGAGGGCTCTCTAGGTTGTCCACATGCAGACCTCTTCTTGCTGCTTTGGCGGAGAGGTGGTGGGACACCACCGATTCTTTCCACTTTTCTGCTGCAGGGGATATGACGATGACCCCTTATGACTTCTCGATGCTCACAGGCATCGGGGTAGGGGGTGATCCGATCCCCTTCGACACCGACATGGATGAGTGGACCGCCGCTCAGGTCCATCTACTGGGGGAGGCCCCACCACTAGCTCGTCCAGGTTTCGTCCGATACTCCTAGTTCGAGGTCCAGTTTCGGGTCCAGCCCGCATTGGAGGAGGAGGCGCAGATGACCCCGGAGGACGAGGAGAGGTATGCTCGCGGCTTCCTCATGTTCCTGTTCGGGACTACTATCTTCGCCGACCGGGCGAACACCGTGCCTCTCTGTCTTCTCAGCGCACTGGTGGACGTCCGGGATATTCTGCACTACGATTGGGGCAGCGCTGCTCTGGCCACTCTCTATGGGTACATCAGCTCGGCTTCGCGCGGCAGCGGCCAGCTCCTCGGAGGCTACTGGCGGGCTTGGGAGGTATACTTCTTCTCCGCTTTTCATTTCTGTCCGATATTCTCTGTACTCTGTACACTGCACACACTGTAATCTGCTCTACACTTGCTGTATACTGTACACACGGCACACACATACATTCTGCTTTACACTGACTGCACACGGCTCATACTGTACACTGTACACAATACACTGCACAACACACGGCTTTGCCATTTCTGCTTTATTCTGTATATCCTGCTTTATCTGATGGTCATACTGACATCTGTTTTGCAGCTGTGGGTTTACGCCTACTTCCCTAGGCTTGCACCCGTACCAGTCGCGGAGCCTCCTCCGGCTGTCCCGTTCTCGAGTCGCTTCGACGGGAGATGCACCCGGCGACCACGGGAGACATTCGGCTTCTTCCGTTGATATTTTGACACCATCACCCCGGCCGAGGTATGCTTTACTTTCAGTTTATTTAGCTTCGCTTTCCCACTGCATATCTCAATAACAGTAGATAACAAACTGTCTGTCACTCCCAGATCACTTGGCGGCCATGGGCTTCCTTGCCGTCAGCGATGCGGGGTCGGTTCCCTGGTGCTGAGGAGACCTCGCGTTTCCGGATTCTTCTTGAGGGCCCGGTCTGTCGGGCTTGGTACCTGGGGGAGCGTTTTCTACGCCAGACCCGCGGGTTACCTGAGCAGATAGTCCCGGCTCACCCTCCTGCAGAGATGAGGGAGACCGAGGGGCTCACTACTGAGCAGCTGGATGATTACTCCATCGGCTGGGAGGAGGCCGGCTTCCGAGGCACCGGCGACTATCAGGAGTACGTGCGGACGTACCTGATGCGCCCTTTGAGCGGTCGTCGAGCAGAGGGGGCCAGGCCTGTAGCATTGGCGGCTGAGGCCAGAGCGGGAGCAGGGGTTGGATCTTCGAGGAGGGCCCGGGTCCGTGGTAGGGGCAGAGTGCAGGGAGGACGAGGAGCTGGCTGGCCTGCCCTGCCCTGCCCGCTGTACTGACTTTTCAGGGGCAGGGTGGGTCGACCTATCAGATCCCCTTCGCCCCTCCACCGGCTGGTCACGAGTTCATCGACATCCCCGACCTACCTCCGGTATGCATCACTGCACTTCGTACAGTCATTCAATTCAGTTTACTTGATATTCCGCAGAATATTGATGCATCTGATACTTTTACAGGCTTCTTCTGGGTACACCCGTCAGTCGTTGGCGATGAATGCCTCGATGATGGGGATGCTCCAGCGAACTTTTGACCTCCTAGCCGTCTACAGCATACCGGTATGTTCTTCTGACATTGGCCTCAAACCATTCATACACTGATTCACATAATCTGATTCGTGGCACCACACCTGATACACTGATCTCACAGCATCTGACACACTGTATACACTACATTCTGCACCGTACTCTGTACTGATAAACTGCTCACGGCATTCTCATACTGCACTTATACACTGCATTCTGCACTGTTAAACTGCTCACGGCATTCATACACTGTACTCATATACTACATTCTACACTGATAAACTGTCTACAGTATACTGATGCATTTCCCTTTTTATGTACTTTTTCAGCCTCCTTTCTAGATTCCCATGGCGGGAGGTGCTCCAGCTAGACCTTCTGTCTCTGCCCGGGGGAGAGATGAGGAGGGCCGGATATTTCCCCGTACCAGGGGAGGGCGTACTCACGTCGGGAGCAGCTCGCGAGCTCCAGTCCCGGATGACGACGACGACGAGGAGTCAGAGGCGGAGGCCGAGGCGGAGTCCGAGTCGTCGGAGGAGGAGACCGGAGGCGGTTCTAGCTCGGGCTCTGACGACGATGCTGATGATGCTCCTGGACCCTCGTCCAGGAAGAGGACCAGGACGGACTGACGGCCCCTCGGAGTGCTTGACACAGATGCAGATTTTTGCTATCTTCTTCTTTCTTTGTACTTTTCCTTTTGTTGGTAGATAGATTACCTTGTACTGCCGCAGGCAGATTTTTGTTTCCAAAACTTGTACATTTGAAAAGATAGTTAAATGAAACGGAATTTTTATCTGAAAAAGTGTTTACATTTACACATCTCATGCATTGCATCGCATCTCATCATGTTACACCTCAATGTAAATGGAACTGATTGGTTGTCTGAAAATTGAACACTTGCACTGTAATAATCAGATAACTTAAACAGCCGACAGCAAAATACACCCAAGCAACCTACTTCCTGATTCTGGACACACAGCCCTTGCTCTACTGGGGATTAATCTGCATACAGCCCATAACACAACATTCGATTTATTCTGCACACGGCGAATTCTAAACAAAACAGCCCAATCTGACAAGACGGACCTCAAAGATGGAACCGGTTGGAGTCAAAACACATTCAAATGTAGAGAATGGCACAGCATTCTGAGCATAGATGATTTTTGAAATCGAATGAGGGTTTTTCAGACCGGGATATCGAGCCTACAACTGAACACAGCGGGGAGGACTCAAACATAAAGGTATACGACCTAGCACGACGAGACACGCTCAGAAAAGACCAAAGACAAAGGTTGAGGTAAACAAAACCAAAGACACGACATACAGACGCATTAGCGAAGATAGGGGACCTCGGACCACGAGGAGCCAGTTCGATCTGGGTATTGTTTCCCACCCTTTCTGATTTGTGATTCTCACATCACTCGGCTCTCGAGCTCGGATTTTTTTTTTTTTTTTTCAAAACCCTTTTCCTCACTTTTCTCTCAACTTACACCTCTCTATTCTTCATTCTCTCATTTTTCATCCCTCCCCGGGGTGATTGATGGATAAATAGAAAGGTGCGGGTCCACGCCCGGTGCCGTTAGCTCACAGCTGTTTCTTTCGGCGGGTAGAGCGCCCTTCTGGCAAGTACGTCGATGACGGGGGAAAGACAGAACGCCTGGCTCAACTGTGCCCCTAGTTCATTATTTTGACCATTTTTTGTTTTGGTTTTCTACTAAAACAATTTTGATCAAAATGAGAGTTGGATTAACGTACTTGTTCGATTTTTGACTTGAAAACCGTGCAAGTCAGGCAGCAAGCACTGAAAATTTTCCTTTTTTGGGTCCAAGACAATGGTCCGATTTTGGAAAATGGAATAGTTTTCGAGAAAATAGTCAACCTCAGTAAAAATTTTCAAAAACTATTTTTCAAACAGCTGATGCTTAACAAGCATAGAACTTACCCTTCGAGATGCGCAACCTCGGATTGGAGGCAATGGAAATTGCCCCTGGTTTAAAGGGGGTGGGAGGCAACGGAAAGTTGCCCCTAGTTTGAATGGCGGCTCACGGCGGCTCGTGGCAACGGAAAGTTGCCCCTAGTTTGGGATGGTGCCGCAGCAATCCGTAGACAGTCTTCATTGGCGGTGGTTGAGCTCTTGGACACAGAGATAACGAAGACGGTCACAACAAATATATGGACACAGTCGCCTTTGGAGGGTGTTGGCGGCTGGACTTTGAGATGAAATCGAAACCATTGCATGGACTGAGACGCTATGAAAGCGTTGGGGGCTGGACTTCATGATGAAGTTGCCTACGTATCCCAAACATGGGAATCAAGCCTTACGTAGTTCCGGGTAAGGTACACTCGGGTATTTTAACCTTCACTTTTTAGGCTCTAACTTTTGCCAAGGCGCCCGTTGCGGGTTTTCGACCTTGCGAGCTTTGTTCTTCTTTTCTTTTCAATTCTTTTCATTTCTTTTTTTTTTTTTATTTTCTTTTCTTTTCTTCTTTTTTGTTCTTTTCTTTGCATTTTTTTTGTTCTTTTTGTATTTTTCTCTTGCTCTAACTTTTGCCTGGGTCGCCCTTCCGGGTTTTCAGCCCAGCGAGCCTCTCAAAGGGTAAAAGTGCAACAAGTCCATGCCAAATGGTTTTTTGAATTGAAGCCTCTCTGTGTCTAGGAGAACGGCTATTGCACTGATTTGCAGAAGAATCCATCACGGTTGCTCCACGAGCTTCTTCCGGCGAGATCCACTCCTTCCGATTCAGCTTTTGGTGCCTCTTGCTCGAGGGCTACTTCAAAACTGGCCACACGGGCCTTTCACGGCATTTGTCCGTTGAAATTTCTGAATGTTCTGAACGGGTTCAAAGTCGGAGAACAAATAGGTTGAATCTTGAGGCTGAGAGCGATTCTAGGCTGCGAAATCTCAAGAGCGATTCCACACAGGTCTTCACAGGGCTGCGTAAAACATTCGTTTTTGAAAGTTTTTAAGAAAGCGACGAATCGCTCGCGCCGAAGATAGTGTGGAACCAATCTGGATCAGGCCAGGGTCCTTCTCAGTACTCACGCCGACAAGCATGATTTTATTCATTAAAAGGCTTAGCACGCCTCTCTCTCTCTCAAAATGATCAAAATTTTGCAAAAGCCGAGGAATTCCTTCCTCTTCGTTTTCATTACCGCAGTGTTCAAAAAGTTTGTTTTTTGGAAAACTTAGGTCAATGCAATGAGTTTGGCGCGCAAGAGAGCAGGCGAGATGTACTGTCAGCCCAATCAAATTCTCTGGCACTTATGCTGAAAGCAATCATGAAGTTTGAGATAGCAGCAACTGTTTCACTCGGATTTGTTGGTGCAACTGGCCCCTCGGCAGAAACAGACTCAAGACAAAAACGGATAATAATTACAAAACAAAATGGTGTTTGGGACAACAACCCCAGAATCACCTGGTATTATATACAACGGGGACTGACTCGATACAATCAGACAGACCCTTAAGCAAAAAAGACTGACTCAAGACAAAGAGACAGACTCAAAACAAAAGACTGACTCGACATCCAAGCCAGGATTTACAAAACTCGGTTTCACCGATGCTCAAAAATGCGTGCCAGACGCTTCAAAAATACACCAAATGTTGCCCGCAGGCGATTCACTTTAAATACTCGCAGTATCTGAGCCCTCGAAATCCAACAACTGAGTGGTGACGGGCTTGCTTGAGGTAGGTGGTAGGATAACCTTGTTATCGATCAAATCCTGCACTTCATGACGAAGGCGGGAACATCCATCGGTACTGTGACCGGACTGTTGATGGTACGCGCAGTACAAAGTAGCATCGTGAGTGGCGGGGAGATTCTTCGGGAGTGGTCGAGGCTCCAAAGGCTTAAGGTGCCCATTCTTTGCCAATATTAGCAATGCCCTAGACAAAGGCATGTGGAGGTCGTGAAAGACCCTGCGCCCTTGGGGCAGGTACTTTGCAGTTTGAGGATTCTTGCCAGATGCGCTGGCGAAAGGATCGGCTGGCGCTCCCTTGGCTTTTTGAACCTTTCCCGGTGCAGGGTTGGGAACTACAGGAACTGTCTGGGCATGACGGGGCCCATCCCGGTTTTCTGCCTGGCTCGAACTGCCTTTGATCGGAGCGGGGAAAACATCATCTACAACTTTGGTCACTATTGCAGATGTTTGTTGCTTGTTCATTCCTCTGACTTTCAGAGCCTCGACTGCCCACAGCAGTTGCTCGATAGGATCGGCGTCTACCTTTGCCTTGTCTTTTCCCCTGGCCTCAGCCTGATCAAGGGTCTGGGTTGGTGCTGGCATGTCGTGGCTATAGCCGGAAGCCACCTCTGGCTGGCTGAGCTCTATCACAATCCGCCCCAGTAGTGGGGGCTCCTATGGTACGAAATTCCCGGCATACGGCGCCGCTGGCGGTGAAGCCGACATTCCATAGGCGAGGTCTGCCACAGACCTTTGGAGATCGCCTATCATCCCCATCAATTCGAAGGTGGTAGGCTCACGAGCCTGGTATAACTGGGGAGCCCAGACTGGGTGCACAACGGGCATCCTGGGCGGGTGTGACATACTAATGGCGGCCTCATTCTGCGGAGTGGTTCCCTGCTCCGATGCAGCCGTCATAACCACAACTTCTTCTGTATTTCGTGCCGCCATAAATCCTGCCTCAGCAAGGGGGAGACACTGGCTATTCTGTATCAACTCTGCAACTCTCTGAACCTTGAAAGAAAAACAGACAGCATTTCAGCCCAAACTTTATCAAACACGGGTGTAGCCAAAGAACTGTACCCTACTGTCGATCACTGTTCCCAGATTTATGTTCCCAAATACTGAATCTGATACCCACGGATAACTGATTCCTGATAACTGATTCTCAACAATACTGATTCTGGTGCCCTCGGGCCCGATACTCAAACTCGCAAACTGGTATATGCGTTCCTGTAGAGATACACTCTAAAAGCACATAGCAAGTAAAAAAGAGCTCAAATCACCCCTATGTTGGGGTAGGGTTTCCCTGTCCTATTTTGTCAGGAACTAGGGTTTCACTATGCACACAGCGGTTTTCAAAACAACTTAGCATCGGATAAGCAACCTGTCCTAGCTTGGAATGGTCACTATGGATTCCGAATATGCACTAGGTCGAATGGTCAAAAGGGTACCCCGGTAAACCGGGGTTTGTGTTCCCATACTGTCAGAGCCCATAGCCGGTCAGCCTTATGGACATGTCTTGACAAGACAAGCCTCCGGCAAACCGTTCAGGAATGGCAGATGGCAAACACTGTGTTCCTAGGCACACCAATGCACATGCAATGCAAAGAAACACATAAGCGAAATCAAAACAGGATATCACGAGTTCGAGTCAAGCTTTCTAAAAATCCCCAGCAGAGTCGCCAGAAACTGTAACAGCGCCCGCGTGGGCCTCGTGCTACAGTTCGGACTCTCGATTTGTGTCGCGGTTCTTAATCTGAACCAAAGAGTCCAAATCCGGCAAATCGTTTTGAGAAACAGATTTTTGAAAAAGTAGTGCCAAACATGGACTGCTTTGCCAGATACAGAGTCGCCACCTAAATATTTTAAAATGGGAGAATTTAGGAAACCCTGACTCGGTGCCGAAGGCCACGTGTCCGTCATCACCGGAGTTGTCTCGGCTCGGGAGCTTGGGTACGATCGGGGAAGGTCAGCTATGAGCACCCCCTTTCGCCCGGTCCGAAGACCGGCCTCTACTAACCGTGATATCCGTTTTTGAAAACTTTACGTGTTCTTATTCCGATTATCAGCCTAGAATTACTATGTTATGCGCACAGCAAACAAGTATAGACTAGATTGCCTAATTTGGAAATAAACATTGCATATCCGTTCGGTTTGAAAATGCTTTGGAATTTGCTACTCGCAAGTAGGCTAAAATACGGATTTCAACGAGTTTTTCCAACTCAAACAATCCAACCTTCACCCACAGGCATTCAAAACAGTTTAACACATAAGCATCTAGCCACATGTTAAGCATGCTGTCATGGCAACATTCACACTCATGCGATATGCTAAAGCGGAAATACTTACATCGTACTCCGTGCCAAAACAAAGAACTTGTTAGCAAACATGCATGATCCAAGTCCATGTTAAGTGCCTAATGCATCGCATACAAAGTGTTGCTAGAATAGGCTCGGCTATCCTAAACATGGCATGTGAGAATGCACAACTATCACATATTCAGTTTAGAATTTGAAGTACGAATGCAGTTAGCGTGATGTACCGAGCCTAATGCATGTAATACAAATGCATGGATGCACACATGCGTAGCATAAGGTATGCTAAATTAAACGTGCCCTAATCTACCATCGTAAGCAGGTAAATAAAAGGGAAGAAAGAAGTGAGGTTGGAAGACATACACACCACCCACACACACTTATTACAGATTTGCCCTCGCTCGGAGGGACCGAATAAATATTACAAATTAATTAACTACGCAAGCTAATTAATATTACAAATTAACTAATTTAATTAACAAATTAAATAAATTGATTAAAACAGGAAAACGCCTCGGGAAGTGCGCCACCATGCATGGGCTGCCTCTGTTTTCCTTCCTTTCCTCCTCTGGAGGCTGCCAAAGCCTCAGGACTGATCCCTTAGACAGAGAGGATCACCACCGGCTGATTGAGATTTCCACCGGCAGTGTGGTATGGCCATCGGCACAAAATTGAACCTGTCGGCAGAGAAATTGTTGCCGGTCGGCACATTACACTGCCGGTCGGCAGAGTATTCCTGCAGAACCTGCAACTCACAGCAACAGAGGGCAAGGCAAAGCATGGCAGCACAATTCAAAGCATGTATGCACCAACCATGTCTCTTATCATTGTAATGACTCAAAGGGACATGTGCCTTGGTTCCCGGACCACCAATCACGCATTTCCATGCATGATGGCCCAAAGAACCAAGTACGCAACTTTGATTTCAAATGTATGCAAACCAATCAAACAAAAACTCCCAATCCCTATCACCCAAGTCAAGGGACAAGGAATGCATGCAAGATGCAATGAAACCTAGGCATACAAGCTAAGAATGCAACGTGGCATGGCAAGGCACTCATGCAAGCATACAAGCGTACATATCGCAATGCAAACTAATGCTAAGATGGTCTTATACATGAATTAGGCAGCTCTAATAAGGCCTAAAACAGTGGCCAAAGTGCTAAAAAGTGAGGGCTAAATGGCATACACACACACATGAACATAAGGACCAACACTTAAGCACAAATCAAGTAACATTCAAGCACACTTGAAAGGGACAAACATGAACAATTAGCATGCATTATAAGCTTTGAAATCATGCCAATACATGGTGCCAAACCAAGCAACAAATCAAGCCAAGCATGCACCAAACATGGTCTAAATACTTGAGGCAAATCATGAAGCTTTGAAGCATGTTTTATCACAACAAACATGGCATGCATTAAGCAACCTAAAACAAGTTTTTAGCGCATAACATAAGGCCCAAAAGACCACTTAGATGGCATCTAGATGGTTCAAAAACAAAGGCATGCAAAGGCACCAAAACATGGAGCAATGCTACACAAGCTTCCAAAGCATTAAAGAGGCATACAAGGCAATCAAACAAGCATGGAAATGGGACTGAAATGGCATATAGAATGATCCCAAATCACCAAAACAATGCAAAGATGCCATGCTACACATGCACATGCTCAAGGCCAACAAGCCTAAATACAAAGGAGCTATATCAAGCATGCCAAAATCAACCCAAACGACTATGGACAGAGCTAAAACATGGCAAGATATGCACAAAATCTTCACAAGACTAAGCCTAAAACATGCTCCAACAAAGGCTAACAACCTAAGGCACATTAAGGCGTAAACATGGCATTACAAGGCAACTATGCTAAGCATGCATGGGGTACCAAAACCAACTTTAAATCATGTTATATCATGGATATATAAGCATGAAAAACAAACCAAACATGCTCAACACACACTCAAGCATAGGCTTCCTTAAGAGGCCAAAATGTGTCCTTTTCAAGGACAACAAGGAGAGGGGGTGGCCCTCTCCTTCTTGGGACTTCAAAGCATCATCTTCACCACTGAAATCCCTCAAGATTTCAGTGGTGAAGAGACCTCAACACCAAAATCCCGGAGCTAACACAAAATGGCTCAAAATGATGCCTTTTGAGGCCTAAGGGTGGTCAACAACCCTCAAACAACAAAACACTCTTAATAAACAATAAAGAGGGCCTAAAAATAGAACTTTTTTATGTTATACAATAATCACAAGAACAGCTCTAAGATAGGTATAAAATCAATGCAAAAATGGGGAAAAAAAGGACTAGAATCTCACCCTTGAAGACCCCTTCAACAATGGTGCTCCAATGGCCTCCTTTGGCTCCAAACCAGTCAAGAAACTCAAGAACAAGCCTTTAGAACCTCAGCTCCAAGAGGAAGGTGAAACACTAGGTGTTTGTGTGCAATAGTAAGGCACAAAACACCTAGTGAACAAAAGAGAGAGAGAGAGAGATAGAAAATGTATCTAACTCAAAACCCTAGAACTAGAGCTCAACAATGGCTGTTTTGCTCTCAAAATATCCTAAGTCTCTAACCAAGCCTCTCCTCTTTGCCTTAGAGAGAGCTTCTCTCTATATTGTCTTGTAAAGCTTACAAGACAAGCTTTTGCAAGAGGGAGATCCCTCCATACACGTGTATGGAGGGGAGCAAAAGCAAGACAGCTGTCTAAAAATATCTGCAAAAGCAGATGAACAGCAATCGGCCGGCCAAAAATGCCATCTTGGCCAAAAAGAGTGCCGACCGGCACAAAATAGTGCTGACCGGCAACAAATAGTGCCGGCCGGCAAACTACATTGCCGGTGGCAGCAAAAACCAGCCGGTAGCCTCTAGCCACTGCCGATGGTGGGTGGGGATGGTCTACAAGCCCTACCCTGCCTCTCAAAGGCAAGATGCAAGTGTTTGGTGCAAAACCAGACACTAAACGGTCGAGTTCGGGGATCCTGAGGCAAGTCGCGCGAGCCGAGGCCTCCGGGAACTCCAAACGAACACAAACATGGAAGATCACCGTGTGTTCAAACAGTGACGTCCAAGTCTTGAGGACGGTCAAAAATGGGGTGTCTACAGTTGCCCCTCTTTGACAGAACTCGAAAGTCATAACAATGACGGGAGTGAATGTCAAAGCCCAAAGACGACCCATTTTTGACAAGGCCGAAGACTTAGACAAACATGCAAGACAAACAAGATATGCGCCCGAAGGCGGGGGCAAAATGCAAGACAATGCACGGAGCCGAGCATAACTTATGATCATACAAAGAAAGCTGTAATGAAGCAAACATGCGACAGTTTTAAGCTAGCATACCAAACTACACTACAATGCAGAAAGGATGTAAGAGAATTATGTAATTCTCAATACGTCTCACTCGGAGGATACAATACCTGTCCGGTTCGTCTGGTTGCACCAGCCTCGAATGAACCGTACATACAATATCGTGCCTGAAAAGAAAACAAACTTAACAGGTACAATATTGTTAGCAACATGCATGACAATGCAAGAATAGTGGTGTACTCGAAATGCGTGACAGCACAAAGCAAGTAGGGAGCATGACAATGCATATTGAAATACAACTAGGCAAGCGGAGCAAGCGGTCTACGCAGGCGACGAAATTGATCATAAGCACGCGGTCTACGCAGGTAACGAAACAAACAAGCGGTCTACGCAATTAAAACATGCGGTCTACGCAGGTGACGAAACTAAACATGCGGTCTACGCAATCAAAACATGCGGTCTACGCAGGTAATGGAGTTAAACATGCGGTCTACGCGATCAAAACATGCGGTCTACGCAGGTAATGGAATTAAACATGCGGTCTACGCAATCAAAACATGCGGTCTACGCAGGTAATGAAATTAAACATGCGGTCTACGCAATCAAAACATGCGGTCTACGCAGGTAATGAAATTAAACATGTGGTCTACGCAATCAAAACATGCGGTCTACGCAGGTAATGAAATTAAACATGCGGTCTACGCAATCAAAACATGCGGTCTACGCAGGTAATGGAATTAAACATGCGGTCTACGCAGGTAATGAAAATGAACAATTATGCGGTCTACGCAAGGAAAGAAATTGAACAATTATGCGGTCTACGCAAGCAATACATGCGGTCTACGCAGGTATTGAAATTAAACATGCGGTCTACGCAATCAAAACATGCGGTCTACGCAGGTAATGAAATTAAACATGCGGTCTACGCAATCAAAAACATGCGGTCTACGCAGGTAATGAAAATGAACAATTATGCGGTCTACGCAAGGAAAGAAATTGAACAATTATGCGGTCTACGCAAGCAATACATGCGGTCTACGCAGGTATTGAAATTAAACATGCGGTCTACGCAATCAAAACATGCGGTCTACGCAGGTAATGAAATTAAACATGCGGTCTACGCAATCAAAAACATGCGGTCTACGCAGGTAATGGAATGAGATGCGCAAAACCACGCAACGGAATGCAATGCACAAAACAGTGCGACGGTTTGAAATGCACAAAACAGTGCGACGATTTGAAATGCACAAAACAGTGCGACAGTTTGAAATGCACAAAACAGTGCGATAGTTTGAAATGCACAAAACAGTGCGATGGAATGCATGCAAAATGCAATGAGATGCGCAAAACAGCGCGAAATTTGAAATGCACAAAACAGTGCGATGCGCAGAACAGCGCGAGGTTTGAAATGCACAAAACAGTGCGATGCGCAGAACAGCGCAAGGTTTGAAATGCACAAAACAGTGCGATGCGCAGAACAGCGCGAACAATTTCGAAATGCACAAAACAGTGCAATGCGCAGAACAGCGCGAGGTTTGAAATGCACAAAACAGTGCGATGGTTTGAAATGCACAAAAAAAACTTAAATGCGCAACAACGCACGTGTTCCGGAATGCATGACAATGCATGGAATGGAAATGCAATGAGGATGCATGAGAAATGTGCACGACGATGCAAAGGGGTGCGTGTTGCAACGCATGTAACACGTGCATAACAATGCAAATGTGTGGCGCACGACAGCGCGATGCAATGCACAGAAGTAGTGTGATGAACTCGTGCAACACACACATGGGGTAACTTTGAATTTAAAAGGATACAAAAAGGATACACCTTGCACGAATTCGAGCGCCACGCACTGAAGGCACGGTCTGTGGTCAGAATGGAGGCGGGTTGAGCGTCGGAGATGCACTTTCTTGCACTTTCTTGAGCTATGAAGACCAAAAACAACTCAAATGGCCTAAACAAGGCTGTGGGAACCCCACCGGCCGAAAGATGAGGCCACCGGCTGGCCATCGGCACAAAAACAATTCCATCGGCACAAAAAGGTGCCGGCCGGCACAAAACATTGCCGACCGGCAAACAGTTGCTGGTGCGGGGCAGTTTTGACTTTTCACCTTGGGTGTTATAAAATAGGGTTTCAAACCCTATTTTCTCATTCCTTGGCCGCCGAAAACTCTCACACTCTCTCTCTAGAGCGTTTCTCTTTCCCGTTTCTCCGTTTCTTCGCGTTCTACGCCCGTTTCGTAGTCGGATTCGCGATTCTCTTCGCGTTTCGGACATTTTCCACCGATCACATTTCCGTTTCGGTGCCTCGTTCGGCGTTCTCGCCTTTTCGGGGTTTGTTCCCCTCACTTTCCTCTTCATTTCCGTGCCTTTTCACATTCCGGCCTTCCCGGCCATTTCCGACCCTCTCGGGAGTTGACTTTTTGGTTGACTCTTCGTATTCCGACCCGGTTTTCCTTTTCCAGGCCATTTTCACATCATTCTCTACATGGCGGACGACATTCCACGTGGCGGGACTCCCCTGGACCACAAGATGGATCCCGGGGTCGAGCTCTTACCACTGAGCGAGCGCCCGTTCGACCCGGCGACCTACCGGCCGGCGATCCATGTTCTGCCCCCAGACGGCCTGCGTCAGTTTCGGAGCTTTGAGAGGCATGCGGCGCCTGAGCTACTGCTGCGTGAGCCTACCTCCCACCTTTCATTCGGCACTTCCGAGGTAACTCCCTTCTTTCTGCTTTATTTTCTGCAATGTAGGATACAAAACTGCCATAGTTAGTTGTATTCTCTAACTGCTGAAATCTGATACGCCATAGACCGTAGTTAACTGTAAACATACATACAACTGATATCTGTTTGAGACTGACACATGCACACACACTGCACTAGCCCTGAATCACCCAAACACACGGCATACACTGTATTTCACTACATACACATTGGCACCCAGTATTTGTCTGAATCTGTCAAACTTGCACACATGCCACATCTGTTCTGAAACACCCAAACACGCTGACACAGCACACGTATTTCACTGCAAGCACACCGGCACCCGGTATTTGCCTGAATCTGACAAACTTGCATACATGCTATATCTGTCTTTTCAAAACTGCATTTTGAATGTTGTCTTGCAATTGTCATTTTCTGTTTGCAGGAGGGTTCCCATACCATTCGCGGGTATGGGAATACTGGTGCACGGGAGTGGTATGATGAGCTCCCTGATGCGGTCCAACGCATCGTGGACCGGGCGGGCTTCGGCACCTTCTGCCGAGGGCTCTCTAGGTTGTCCACATGCAGACCTCTTCTTGCTGCTTTGGCGGAGAGGTGGTGGGACACCACCGATTCTTTCCACTTTTCTGCTGCAGGGGATATGACGATGACCCCTTATGACTTCTCGATGCTCACAGGCATCGGGGTAGGGGGTGATCCGATCCCCTTCGACACCGACATGGATGAGTGGACCGCCGCTCAGGTCCATCTACTGGGGGAGGCCCCACCACTAGCTCGTCCAGGTTTCGTCCGATACTCCTAGTTCGAGGTCCAGTTTCGGGTCCAGCCCGCATTGGAGGAGGAGGCGCAGATGACCCCGGAGGACGAGGAGAGGTATGCTCGCGGCTTCCTCATGTTCCTGTTCGGGACTACTATCTTCGCCGACCGGGCGAACACCGTGCCTCTCTGTCTTCTCAGCGCACTGGTGGACGTCCGGGATATTCTGCACTACGATTGGGGCAGCGCTGCTCTGGCCACTCTCTATGGGTACATGAGCTCGGCTTCGCGCGGCAGCGGCCAGCTCCTCGGAGGCTACTGGCGGGCTTGGGAGGTATACTTCTTCTCCGCTTTTCATTTCTGTCCGATATTCTCTGTACTCTGTACACTGCACACACTGTAATCTGCTCTACACTTGCTGTATACTGTACACACGGCACACACATACATTCTGCTTTACACTGACTGCACACGGCTCATACTGTACACTGTACACAATACACTGCACAACACACGGCTTTGCCATTTCTGCTTTATTCTGTATATCCTGCTTTATCTGATGGTCATACTGACATCTGTTTTGCAGCTGTGGGTTTACGCCTACTTCCCTAGGCTTGCACCCGTACCAGTCGCGGAGCCTCCTCCGGCTGTCCCGTTCTCGAGTCGCTTCGACGGGAGATGCACCCGGCGACCACGGGAGACATTCGGCTTCTTCCGTTGATATTTTGACACCATCACCCCGGCCGAGGTATGCTTTACTTTCAGTTTATTTAGCTTCGCTTTCCCACTGCATATCTCAATAACAGTAGATAACAAACTGTCTGTCACTCCCAGATCACTTGGCGGCCATGGGCTTCCTTGCCGTCAGCGATGCGGGGTCGGTTCCCTGGTTCTGAGGAGACCTCGCGTTTCCGGATTCTTCTTGAGGGCCCGGTCTGTCGGGCTTGGTACCTGGGGGAGCGTTTTCTACGCCAGACCCGCGGGTTACCTGAGCAGATAGTCCCGGCTCACCCTCCTGCAGAGATGAGGGAGACCGAGGGGCTCACTACTGAGCAGCTGGATGATTACTCCATCGGCTGGGAGGAGGCCGGCTTCCGAGGCACCGGCGACTATCAGGAGTACGTGCGGACGTACCTGATGCGCCCTTTGAGCGGTCGTCGAGCAGAGGGGGCCAGGCCTGTAGCATTGGCGGCTGAGGCCAGAGCGGGAGCAGGGGTTGGATCTTCGAGGAGGGCCCGGGTCCGTGGTAGGGGCAGAGTGCAGGGAGGACGAGGAGCTGGCTGGCCTGCCCTGCCCTGCCCGCTGTACTGACTTTTCAGGGGCAGGGTGGGTCGACCTATCAGATCCCCTTCGCCCCTCCACCGGCTGGTCACGAGTTCATCGACATCCCCGACCTACCTCCGGTATGCATCACTGCACTTCGTACAGTCATTCAATTCAGTTTACTTGATATTCCGCAGAATATTGATGCATCTGATACTTTTACAGGCTTCTTCTGGGTACACCCGTCAGTCGTTGGCGATGAATGCCTCGATGATGGGGATGCTCCAGCGAACTTTTGACCTCCTAGCCGTCTACAGCATACCGGTATGTTCTTCTGACATTGGCCTCAAACCATTCATACACTGATTCACATAATCTGATTCGTGGCACCACACCTGATACACTGATCTCACAGCATCTGACACACTGTATACACTGCATTCTGCACCGTACTCTGTACTGATAAACTGCTCACGGCATTCTCATACTGCACTTATACACTGCATTCTGCACTGTTAAACTGCTCACGGCATTCATACACTGTACTCATATACTACATTCTACACTGATAAACTGTCTACAGTATACTGATGCATTTCCCTTTTTATGTACTTTTTCAGCCTCCTTTCTAGATTCCCATGGCGGGAGGTGCTCCAGCTAGACCTTCTGTCTCTGCACGGGGGAGAGATGAGGAGGGCCGGATATTTCCCCGTACCAGGGGAGGGCGTACTCACGTCGGGAGCAGCTCGCGAGCTCCAGTCCCGGATGACGACGACGACGAGGAGTCAGATGCGGAGGCCGAGGCGGAGTCCGAGTCGTCGGAGGAGGAGACCGGAGGCGGTTCTAGCTCGGGCTCTGACGACGATGCTGATGATGCTCCTGGACCCTCGTCCAGGAAGAGGACCAGGACGGACTGACGGCCCCTCGGAGTGCTTGACACAGATGCAGATTTTTGCTATCTTCTTCTTTCTTTGTACTTTTCCTTTTGTTGGTAGATAGATTACCTTGTACTGCCGCAGGCAGATTTTTGTTTCCAAAACTTGTACATTTGAAAAGATAGTTAAATGAAACGGACTTTTTATCTGAAAAAGTGTTTACATTTACACATCTCATGCATTGCATCGCATCTCATCATGTTACACCTCAATGTAAATGGAACTGATTGGTTGTCTGAAAATTGAACACTTGCACTGTAATAATCAGATAACTTAAACAGCCGACAGCAAAATACAACCAAGCAACCTACTTCCTGATTCTGGACACACGGCCCTTGCTCTACTGGGGATTAATCTGCATACAGCCCATAACACAACATTCGATTTATTCTGCACACGGCGAATTCTAAACAAAACAGCCCAATCTGACAAGACGGACCTCAAAGATGGAACCGGTTGGAGTCAAAACACATTCAAATGTAGAGAATGGCACAGCATTCTGAGCATAGATGATTTTTGAAATCGAATGAGGGTTTTTCAGACCGGGATATCGAGCCTACAACTGAACACAGCGGGGAGGACTCAAACATAAAGGTATACGACCTAGCACGACGAGACACGCTCAGAAAAGACCAAAGACAAAGGTTGAGGTAAACAAAACCAAAGACACGACATACAGACGCATTAGCGAAGATAGGGGACCTCGGACCACGAGGAGCCAGTTCGATCTGGGTATTGTTTCCCACCCTTTCTGATTTGTGATTCTCACATCACTCGGCTCTCGAGCTCGGATTTTTTTTTTTTTTTTTCAAAACCCTTTTCCTCACTTTTCTCTCAACTTACACCTCTCTATTCTTCATTCTCTCATTTTTCATCCCTCCCCGGGGTGATTGATGGATAAATAGAAAGGTGCGGGTCCACGCCCGGTGCCGTTAGCTCACAGCTGTTTCTTTCGGCGGGTAGAGCGCCCTTCTGGCAAGTACGTCGATGACGGGGGAAAGACAGAACGCCTGGCTCAACTGTGCCCCTAGTTCATTATTTTGACCATTTTTTGTTTTGGTTTTCTACTAAAACAATTTTGATCAAAATGAGAGTTGGATTAACGTACTTGTTCGATTTTTGACTTGAAAACCGTGCAAGTCAGGCAGCAAGCACTGAAAATTTTCCTTTTTTGGGTCCAAGACAATGGTCCGATTTTGGAAAATGGAATAGTTTTCGAGAAAATAGTCAACCTCAGTAAAAATTTTCAAAAACTATTTTTCAAACAGCTGATGCTTAACAAGCATAGAACTTACCCTTCGAGATGCGCAACCTCGGATTGGAGGCAATGGAAATTGCCCCTGGTTTAAAGGGGGTGGGAGGCAACGGAAAGTTGCCCCTAGTTTGAATGGCGGCTCACGGCGGCTCGTGGCAACGGAAAGTTGCCCCTAGTTTGGGATGGTGCCGCAGCAATCCGTAGACAGTCTTCATTGGCGGTGGTTGAGCTCTTGGACACAGAGATAACGAAGACGGTCACAACAAATATATGGACACAGTCGCCTTTGGAGGGTGTTGGCGGCTGGACTTTGAGATGAAATCGAAACCATTGCATGGACTGAGACGCTATGAAAGCGTTGGGGGCTGGACTTCATGATGAAGTTGCCTACGTATCCCAAACATGGGAATCAAGCCTTACGTAGTTCCGGGTAAGGTACACTCGGGTATTTTAACCTTCACTTTTTAGGCTCTAACTTTTGCCAAGGCGCCCGTTGCGGGTTTTCGACCTTGCGAGCTTTGTTCTTCTTTTCTTTTCAATTCTTTTCATTTCTTTTTTTTTTTTTTATTTTCTTTTCTTTTCTTCTTTTTTGTTCTTTTCTTTGCATTTTTTTTGTTCTTTTTGTATTTTTCTCTTGCTCTAACTTTTGCCTGGGTCGCCCTTCCGGGTTTTCGGCCCAGCGAGCCTCTCAAAGGGTAAAAGTGCAACAAGTCCATGCCAAATGGTTTTTTGAATTGAAGCCTCTCTGTGTCTAGGAGAACGGCTATTGCACTGATTTGCAGAAGAATCCATCACGGTTGCTCCACGAGCTTCTTCCGGCGAGATCCACTCCTTCCGATTCAGCTTTTGGTGCCTCTTGCTCGAGGGCTACTTCAAAACTGGCCACACGGGCCTTTCACGGCATTTGTCCGTTGAAATTTCTGAATGTTCTGAACGGGTTCAAAGTCGGAGAACAAATAGGTTGAATCTTGAGGCTGAGAGCGATTCTAGGCTGCGAAATCTCAAGAGCGATTCCACACAGGTCTTCACAGGGCTGCGTAAAACATTCGTTTTTGAAAGTTTTTAAGAAAGCGACGAATCGCTCGCGCCGAAGATAGTGTGGAACCAATCTGGATCAGGCCAGGGTCCTTCTCAGTACTCACGCCGACAAGCATGATTTTATTCATTAAAAGGCTTAGCACGCCTCTCTCTCTCTCAAAATGATCAAAATTTTGCAAAAGCCGAGGAATTCCTTCCTCTTCGTTTTCATTACCGCAGTGTTCAAAAAGTTTGTTTTTTGGAAAACTTAGGTCAATGCAATGAGTTTGGCGCGCAAGAGAGCAGGCGAGATGTACTGTCAGCCCAATCAAATTCTCTGGCACTTATGCTGAAAGCAATCATGAAGTTTGAGATAGCAGCAACTGTTTCACTCGGATTTGTTGGTGCAACTGGCCCCTCGGCAGAAACAGACTCAAGACAAAAACGGATAATAATTACAAAACAAAATGGTGTTTGGGACAACAACCCCAGAATCACCTGGTATTATATACAACGGGGACTGACTCGATACAATCAGACAGACCCTTAAGCAAAAAAGACTGACTCAAGACAAAGAGACAGACTCAAAACAAAAGACTGACTCGACATCCAAGCCAGGATTTACAAAACTCGGTTTCACCGATGCTCAAAAATGCGTGCCAGACGCTTCAAAAATACACCAAATGTTGCCCGCAGGCGATTCACTTTAAATACTCGCAGTATCTGAGCCCTCGAAATCCAACAACTGAGTGGTGACGGGCTTGCTTGAGGTAGGTGGTAGGATAACCTTGTTATCGATCAAATCCTGCACTTCATGACGAAGGCGGGAACATCCATCGGTACTGTGACCGGACTGTTGATGGTACGCGCAGTACAAAGTAGCATCGTGAGTGGCGGGGAGATTCTTCGGGAGTGGTCGAGGCTCCAAAGGCTTAAGGTGCCCATTCTTTGCCAATATTAGCAATGCCCTAGACAAAGGCATGTGGAGGTCGTGAAAGACCCTGCGCCCTTGGGGCAGGTACTTTGCAGTTTGAGGATTCTTGCCAGATGCGCTGGCGAAAGGATCGGCTGGCGCTCCCTTGGCTTTTTGAACCTTTCCCGGTGCAGGGTTGGGAACTACAGGAACTGTCTGGGCATGACGGGGCCCATCCCGGTTTTCTGCCTGGCTCGAACTGCCTTTGATCGGAGCGGGGAAAACATCATCTACAACTTTGGTCACTATTGCAGATGTTTGTTGCTTGTTCATTCCTCTGACTTTCAGAGCCTCGACTGCCCACAGCAGTTGCTCGATAGGATCGGCGTCTACCTTTGCCTTGTCTTTTCCCCTGGCCTCAGTCTGATCAAGGGTCTGGGTTGGTGCTGGCATGTCGTGGCTATAGCCGGAAGCCACCTCTGGCTGGCTGAGCTCTATCACAATCCGCCCCAGTAGTGGGGGCTCCTATGGTACGAAATTCCCGGCATACGGCGCCGCTGGCGGTGAAGCCGACATTCCATAGGCGAGGTCTGCCACAGACCTTTGGAGATCGCCTATCATCCCCATCAATTCGAAGGTGGTAGGCTCACGAGCCTGGTATAACTGGGGAGCCCAGACTGGGTGCACAACGGGCATCCTGGGCGGGTGTGACATACTAATGGCGGCCTCATTCTGCGGAGTGGTTCCCTGCTCCGATGCAGCCGTCATAACCACAACTTCTTCTGTATTTGGTGCCGCCATAAATCCTGCCTCAGCAAGGGGGAGACACTGGCTATTCTGTATCAACTCTGCAACTCTCTGAACCTTGAAAGAAAAACAGACAGCATTTCAGCCCAAACTTGATCAAACACGGGTGTAGCCAAAGAACTGTACCCTACTGTCGATCACTGTTCCCAGATTTATGTTCCCAAAATACTGAATCTGATACCCACGGATAACTGATTCCTGATAACTGATTCTCAACAATACTGATTCTGGTGCCCTCGGGCCCGATACTCAAACTCGCAAACTGGTATATGCGTTCCTGTAGAGATACACTCTAAAAGCACATAGCAAGTAAAAAAGAGCTCAAATCACCCCTATGTTGGGGTAGGGTTTCCCTGTCCTATTTTGTCAGGAACTAGGGTTTCACTATGCACACAGCGGTTTTCAAAACAACTTAGCATCGGATAAGCAACCTGTCCTAGCTTGGAATGGTCACTATGGATTCCGAATATGCACTAGGTCGAATGGTCAAAAGGGTACCCCGGTAAACCGGGGTTTGTGTTCCCATACTGTCAGAGCCCATAGCCGGTAAGCCTTATGGACATGTCTTGACAAGACAAGCCTCCGGCAAACCGTTCAGGAATGGCAGATGGCAAACACTGTGTTCCTAGGCACACCAATGCACATGCAATGCAAAGAAACACATAAGCGAAATCAAAACAGGATATCACGAGTTCGAGTCAAGCTTTCTAAAAATCCCCAGCAGAGTCGCCAGAAACTGTAACAGCGCCCGCGTGGGCCTCGTGCTACAGTTCGGACTCTCGATTTGTGTCGCGGTTCTTAATCTGAACCAAAGAGTCCAAATCCGGCAAATCGTTTTGAGAAACAGATTTTTGAAAAAGTAGTGCCAAACATGGACTGCTTTGCCAGATACAGAGTCGCCACCTAAATATTTTAAAATGGGAGAATTTAGGAAACCCTGACTCGGTGCCGAAGGCCACGTGTCCGTCATCACCGGAGTTGTCTCGGCTCGGGAGCTTGGGTACGATCGGGGAAGGTCAGCTATGAGCACCCCCTTTCGCCCGGTCCGAAGACCGGCCTCTACTAACCGTGATATCCGTTTTTGAAAACTTTACGTGTTCTTATTCCGATTATCAGCCTAGAATTACTATGTTATGCGCACAGCAAACAAGTATAGACTAGATTGCCTAATTTGGAAATAAACATTGCATATCCGTTCGGTTTGAAAATGCTTTGGAATTTGCTACTCGCAAGTAGGCTAAAATACGGATTTCAACGAGTTTTTCCAACTCAAACAATCCAACCTTCACCCACAGGCATTCAAAACAGTTTAACACATAAGCATCTAGCCACATGTTAAGCATGCTGTCATGGCAACATTCACACTCATGCGATATGCTAAAGCGGAAATACTTACATCGTACTCCGTGCCAAAACAAAGAACTTGTTAGCAAACATGCATGATCCAAGTCCATGTTAAGTGCCTAATGCATCGCATACAAAGTGTTGCTAGAATAGGCTCGGCTATCCTAAACATGGCATGTGAGAATGCACAACTATCACATATTCAGTTTAGAATTTGAAGTACGAATGCAGTTAGCGTGATGTACCGAGCCTAATGCATGTAATACAAATGCATGGATGCACACATGCGTAGCATAAGGTATGCTAAATTAAACGTGCCCTAATCTACCATCGTAAGCAGGTAAATAAAAGGGAAGAAAGAAGTGAGGTTGGAAGACATACACACCACCCACACACACTTATTACAGATTTGCCCTCGCTCGGAGGGACCGAATAAATATTACAAATTAATTAACTACGCAAGCTAATTAATATTACAAATTAACTAATTTAATTAACAAATTAAATAAATTGATTAAAACAGGAAAACGCCTCGGGAAGTGCGCCACCATGCATGGGCTGCCTCTGTTTTCCTTCCTTTCCTCCTCTGGAGGCTGCCAAAGCCTCAGGACTGATCCCTTAGACAGAGAGGATCACCACCGGCTGATTGAGATTTCCACCGGCAGTGTGGTATGGCCATCGGCACAAAATTGAACCTGTCGGCAGAGAAATTGTTGCCGGTCGGCACATTACACTGCCGGTCGGCAGAGTATTCCTGCAGAACCTGCAACTCACAGCAACAGAGGGCAAGGCAAAGCATGGCAGCACAATTCAAAGCATGTATGCACCAACCATGTCTCTTATCATTGTAATGACTCAAAGGGACATGTGCCTTGGTTCCCGGACCACCAATCACGCATTTCCATGCATGATGGCCCAAAGAACCAAGTACGCAACTTTGATTTCAAATGTATGCAAACCAATCAAACAAAAACTCCCAATCCCTATCACCCAAGTCAAGGGACAAGGAATGCATGCAAGATGCAATGCAACCTAGGCATACAAGCTAAGAATGCAACGTGGCATGGCAAGGCACTCATGCAAGCATACAAGCGTACATATGGCAATGCAAACTAATGCTAAGATGGTCTTATACATGAATTAGGCAGCTCTAATAAGGCCTAAAACAGTGGCCAAAGTGCTAAAAAGTGAGGGCTAAATGGCATACACACACACATGCACATAAGGACCAACACTTAAGCACAAATCAAGTAACATTCAAGCACACTTGAAAGGGACAAACATGAACAATTAGCATGCATTATAAGCTTTGAAATCATGCCAATACATGGTGCCAAACCAAGCAACAAATCAAGCCAAGCATGCACCAAACATGGTCTAAATACTTGAGGCAAATCATGAAGCTTTGAAGCATGTTTTATCACAACAAACATGGCATGCATTAAGCAACCTAAAACAAGTTTTTAGCGCATAACATAAGGCCCAAAAGACCACTTAGATGGCATCTAGATGGTTCAAAAACAAAGGCATGCAAAGGCACCAAAACATGGAGCAATGCTACACAAGCTTCCAAAGCATTAAAGAGGCATACAAGGCAATCAAACAAGCATGGAAATGGGACTGAAATGGCATATAGAATGATCCCAAATCACCAAAACAATGCAAAGATGCCATGCTACACATGCACATGCTCAAGGCCAACAAGCCTAAATACAAAGGAGCTATATCAAGCATGCCAAAATCAACCCAAACGACTATGGACAGAGCTAAAACATGGCAAGATATGCACAAAATCTTCACAAGACTAAGCCTAAAACATGCTCCAACAAAGGCTAACAACCTAAGGCACATTAAGGCGTAAACATGGCATTACAAGGCAACTATGCTAAGCATGCATGGGGTACCAAAACCAACTTTAAATCATGTTATATCATGGATATATAAGCATGAAAAACAAACCAAACATGCTCAACACACACTCAAGCATAGGCTTCCTTAAGAGGCCAAAATGTGTCCTTTTCAAGGACAACAAGGAGAGGGGGTGGCCCTCTCCTTCTTGGGACTTCAAAGCATCATCTTCACCACTGAAATCCCTCAAGATTTCAGTGGTGAAGAGACCTCAACACCAAAATCCCGGAGCTAACACAAAATGGCTCAAAATGATGCCTTTTGAGGCCTAAGGGTGGTCAACAACCCTCAAACAACAAAACACTCTTAATAAACAATAAAGAGGGCCTAAAAATAGAACTTTTTTATGTTATACAATAATCACAAAAACAGCTCTAAGATAGGTATAAAATCAATGCAAAAATGAGGAAAAAAAGGACTAGAATCTCACCCTTGAAGACCCCTTCAACAATGGTGCTCCAATGGCCTCCTTTGGCTCCAAACCAGTCAAGAAACTCAAGAACAAGCCTTTAGAACCTCAGCTCCAAGAGGAAGGTGAAACACTAGGTGTTTGTGTGCAATAGTAAGGCACAAAACACCTAGTGAACAAAAGAGAGAGAGAGAGAGATAGAAAATGTATCTAACTCAAAACCCTAGAACTAGAGCTCAACAATGGCTGTTTTGCTCTCAAAATATCCTAAGTCTCTAACCAAGCCTCTCCTCTTTGCCTTAGAGAGAGCTTCTCTCTATATTGTCTTGTAAAGCTTACAAGACAAGCTTTTGCAAGAGGGAGATCCCTCCATACACGTGTATGGAGGGGAGCAAAAGCAAGACAGCTGTCTAAAAATATCTGCAAAAGCAGATGAACAGCAATCGGCCGGCCAAAAATGCCATCTTGGCCAAAAAGAGTGCCGACCGGCACAAAATAGTGCTGACCGGCAACAAATAGTGCCGGCCGGCAAACTACATTGCCGGTGGCAGCAAAAACCAGCCGGTGGCCTCTAGCCACTGCCGATGGTGGGTGGGGATGGTCTACAAGCCCTACCCTGCCTCTCAAAGGCAAGATGCAAGTGTTTGGTGCAAAACCAGACACTAAACGGTCGAGTTCAGGGATCCTGAGGCAAGGCGCGCGAGCCGAGGCCTCCGGGAACTCCAAACGAACACAAACATGGAAGATCACCGTGTGTTCAAACCGTGACGTCCAAGTCTTGAGGACGGTCAAAAATGGGGTGTCTACACTTGGCTGCGCTCAAACAAAACGCACCCGAGTTGCCAAGAGATAAAATGGGTCAGTATACAGGTATACTGGTATGAGTACAAGATTTAACACCCACGTGTCCACCATACACAAACAAAAATACATTTAATTCTTGTTACGGGACAAGACAAGTAGTTCCAACCGCACTGAGACGAATGGGTAGTTTCCCGAGATATGGTGGCATTTAGTTTCTTTCCCGTACACAACGAAATATAAATTGATTATAAAATAAACAAAATAGAAATAAAAATATGGTGAGTCAGCCCTGTATAAAAAAAAAGTTAGCAAGACTCACCATCCTGCAAAAAAATAAAATTAGTATAATTTAATCATAACCAACTTGCTAAAGAAGTATAAAAATGCACCATTTTATGCTTAAATAATTCGAATTGACCAAAACTCAAAGAACAAAAGTTGTACAGAATCAAATTTCCTAAAATACCACGTAAACAAATTTAACAGAAATTGAACAGGTTGAGAGAAAAACTTGATAGAAGAACCTAGATGGAATTCAATCGAAAAAAATCTGAAACTGAAAACGAACAGAAATTGCCCTAAGATGATTTTTTTTCAGAAAAGTTAAAAACATAAAAAGTGTGC
This sequence comes from Camellia sinensis, assembly GCF_055761805.1. Taxonomy (NCBI): domain Eukaryota; kingdom Viridiplantae; phylum Streptophyta; class Magnoliopsida; order Ericales; family Theaceae; genus Camellia; species Camellia sinensis. The sequence goes on from NC_138966.1 coordinate 120,635,136, forward strand.
AAAATAATGTTTTACTTCAGTTTACGCGCAACCAATAAAAATAAGCTCGTTTCGTAGGTTAAAACAGCCTCTAAAATCTACATTGCTAAAATGAATCAAAACTATTATAACCAAGATCATCCGATTATAAGTTCTAATCGATATTTTTAATAAAAAGTTAAAACACAAAAGTTGTCTAGAATCACATACACATGCCTCTGCTCAAATTTCATAATTTATCGAGATCGTTTACTATTTTTCAAGATGCACAAATCAACATAATTCACACTATACCGATAAACTCATAATTAAATTCTTTGTACCATAACTCCACCACTTCGGCCTCCACATCCAGCCTACACATATATCACATGTGCCTCCCGTATACCTAACACCGCTCTAAAGCCGAACTTGCACGGGGATATCGTCCCGAGTTTGACCCACACTCCCCGGATGGTTAGCATAAACGTACGCGCATAAATCAAAACACTCGTCTACTCATGAGAACGAGGCAACAATATACATATACAAAACATCTCACTTATGAGAACAAATATAACAATACCAAGCCTAAGGCATTTAAATAAATCTCATAATCCTCACTTTTTTTTATACACTCCTTCTCACCAACACTCAAATAAAACAACAATCCATAGAGTCATGATGGAGTATAAGGAATTTATCTATGGGTTCCTAATTAATTTTAATTTCATATAACCATGAGTGTGATTACAATCATAAAATAAATCCATATAAAAAACCTAAACCTGACATACACAACTAATCAAAATAATTAAAATCAATCAATCAACTAAAAACCCTAAACCTTACATACACAACTAAACAAAATAATTAAAATCAATCAATCATCTAAAAACCCTAAATCTTATATACACAACTAATCAAAATAATTAAAATCGATCAATCATTTACATGCAAATATGAAATCAATTCAACATCAAATAAATAAATAAAAACAACGAATTAAATATAAATAAAGGAAATTGGGTTTTGTACTCACAATATTTTTTTGAAGATCAAATAATAACTTGGAGAATTAATAGAGCCACCAAAATAAAACCCTAATCTTTTTTATTCTTTTTTCTCCACCTTCTCCTCCTTTTTCTGTCTTTCTCTTTCTCTCTCGGAATTGATCTCGTCCTCTAGTTATCTTTGATTAATCTCTCTCTCTCTCTCTCTCTCTCTCTCTCATGGCTTGCTCTCCCTCTTTCTTTTCTAATCTTTTGATTACCTAGTCCCTATTCTAACCTACTTTGACTATTATATAATATTATATTATACAATACAACATAATTGCAATATATATAAATATAAATATAAGATTAAATATATATATATATAACACCTCTTTTTTTGTATAACAAATTTAAATATATAAATATGTGGATTAATTAAATAACACATTAAATTAATTAAATATCACATTAAATTCTCATGTGACCACACAATTAATAAAATCAAAAATAAAATAAGATAATAATAATCATAATAATAATAAATAATGACTTAAGAAAATTAGGGTCACTACAATAGACACACCTCAAAAGAATCTCATCCCGAGATTCGATAGGAGAGAGTACTAGGCAAAAAGTTCCGGGTGCGTACGCCGAACTTTCTCTTCTAACCCCTAGGTAATATCGTTCTCATCTTCGCTCCATTGCACTTTAACCAAGTTCACTTTCTTACGCCGCAACTACTTTACATCCCGGTCTAGAATAGTAACTGGTAGCACCACATACGTTAGATCATCACTGATCTTCAACACCTCTGGTGATACTACTTGGGAAGGGTCTTGCACACACTTTCGCAATAAAGATATATGGAACACATTGTGATTCATAGCTAAGGCAGGTAATAGGGCTAATTTATAAGCCACATTACCAATCTTCTCAATGATCTCATATGGTCCCACAAATCTAGGTGCCAACTTTCCCCTCTTTCCGAACTACGTGATACCCTTCATTGGCGAGACCTTCAAAAACACAAAATCTCCAACATTCAACTCAACCCCCTTACATTTTCTATCAGCGTAACTCTTCTGATGACTCTGTGAAATCTTAATACGTTTCCGAATAATGTTCACCTTCTCTATGGTCTCTCTCACCAATTCAGGCCCTAACAATGGCGCATCTCCTACCTCCATCCAACAAGCAGGTGATCGACATAGCCTCCCATACAAAGCCTCAAAAGGTGCCATCCTGATACTGGAGTGATAGCTATTATTATAAGCAAACTCCACCAATGGAAAATGTTCTTCCCAACTACCACCAAGATTGAGGACACAAGCTCTCAACATATCCTCCAATATCTGATTTACCCGCTCAGTTTGCCCATCTGTCTGAGGATGATAAGCCGTGCTCAAGTCTAACCTAGCACCCAAAGCATGCTAAAAACTCTCACAAAACTCTGCCATAAATAACGGATCACGATCTAAAACTATAGACACGGGTGCACCATGAAGTCGCACCACCTCCCGAATATATAGCATAGCTAGTTTATCCGCAGTTCGGTAAACACTAATTCGAATAAAATGAGCAGACTTGATGAGTCGATCCACTATCACCCAAATAATTTCATTGCCCCACTTAGACCGCGACAATCCATCCACGAAATCCATAGTGATGTACTCCCATTTCCAAGTAGGGATCTCGAGAGGCTGCAAAAGTCCAAACGGTCGTTGGTGTTCTGCCTTAACCTATTGGCACACATAACATCGAGAAACGTACTCTCATACATCTTTCTTCATACCTTTCCACCAAAATGTCATCTTCAGGTCATGATACATCTTAGTCCCACCAAGGTGAAGGGTATATCGGGACCTATGGGCATCATCCATAATCTCTTTCCTCAATTCAACAATGTTAGGTACACACAACCTGTCCTTGAATCGCAATCCTCTATCTGAGTCACAAACCAATCAGTAGGACAATCATCGATCAAATCCACTACAAGGTCATCGAGCTTGCTGACGAGAAACCCATCTAAATTCTGCATCTGACGAACTTTACCCAGTAACGTCGGCTACACAGTCAAACTACCAATGTATGCCCTTTCAGCACTCTCTATTGGTTGAACATCATGCATCGAAATTAACTCCAAGGACTTCCATTGCTGAATCATCAAAGAAGCTATAATCCCATGTTGTCGACTAAGTGCATCTGCGACCACATTTCCTTTCCTCGGGTGGTAAAAGATCTCGAAATCATAACTATTGACGAATTCAACCCACCCCTGTTGCCTCATGTTTAACTATTTTTGAGAAAAAAGATATTTGAGGCTCTTGTGATCAGTGTACAACTCAAAGTCCTCCCCAAACAAGTAGTGTCGCCACACTTTCAACGCAAAAAGGACTGCTGCCAGCTCTAAGTCATGAGTAAGGTATCGTCTTTCATGCGGTTTTAACTTCCGTGAGGCATAAGATACAACCTTCTGATACTATATCAACACACATCCCAACCCAGTTTCACTCGCATCAGTAAACACTACTAACTTTTCCACTTGTACCAGTATAGTTAACACTAGAGTTGTAGTTAACCGCTGCTTTAACTCCTGGAAAGCTTTCACACAATCATCTGTCCATAAGAACTTCACATTCTTGCGGGTCAACTTGGTCATGGGTGCTGCAATAGTGGAAAACTTCTCTATAAATCTCCTGTAATAACCGGCTAGTCCTAAAAAGCTTCTCACCTCTGTAGGGTTCGTGGGCTGCTTCCATTCTTTGACCGCAACAACTTTTTCAGGATCTACCGCTATCCCCTGATTGGATACAACATATCCCAAAAATCGAACTTCTTTCTCCCAAAAGTGACACTTACTAAACTTAGCATATAACTGTTGCTCCCTCAAAGTCTGCAACACGACTTTCAAGTGCTCTTTGTGCTCTTCCTCATTCTTAGATTACACTAGGATATCATCTATGAAGATAATCACAAACTTATCTAGATATGGTTGAAAAATTATGTTCATCAAGTCCATGAAATAGGCAGGAGCATTTGTTAAACCAAAAGGCATTACAGGAAATTAGTACAACCCATACCGGGTTTGAAAAGCAATAAGCGGTATACTTTCCTCTGACACACCCATCTGATGGTAACCCTTTCTGAGATCAAACTGAGAGAACATGGCTGCCCCCTTCAACTGATCAAACAAGTCATCAATTCTAGGTAGCGGATTCTTGTTCTTGATAGTCACCTTGTTTAGCTCTCTGTAATTTATGCACATACGAAGAGTGCCATCTTTCTTGGAGACAAAGATCGCGGGTGCTCCCCACAGGGAGTTACTTGAACAAATGAACCATTTCTGAAGCATCTCTTCCAACTGCTTCTTCATCTCCACAAGCCCTTTAGGCGCCATTCTGTATGCCGCCTTAGAAATCGGTGCAGTTCCTGGCACTAGGTCAATGCGAAATTCTACTACCCGTCGAGGTGGAGGTCTAAGTATCTCTTGAAATACATCCTCAAACTCACGCACCACATCTGCCTCACTACTATCCTGCTTAGGGATTTCTACCGAGCACAGAAAACTCGTCATTACGGACTCTTCCACATCGCTAGAAGTGTGGGTAGGCCGTGGCATACCGGGAATATGTATAGTTACAGTCCTTCTAGCACAATCTAGAGTCACAATGTATTTTCGCAGTCAATCCATACCCAAAATAATTGTAAACCCCTCAAACCCTAACACAATTAGGTCTGCATACAAGACTCTACCCGCAAAGTCAATCTCAAAATCTTTACACATCTCATAAAGAGTAACTGCCCCTCAAAAAGGGGTCTCAACACGAATAGGTCTAGACAAGAGGTAGTTACAATATGTTCTCTTTCTACAAACTGTCAACATATAAAAGAATAAGAGGCACCAGTATCAAAAAGTACTCTAATGGGTTCTTGAAAGAGATTAAAAGTACCTTGCACTCTGTTGGTTCCTGGCGTCACTGCAAATGCCCTGGCTGAAGCTGCCTGACCCTGTCGCGCCTGCTGTCTCTAAGGGCAATCCTTGATTACATGCCCCAACTGCTGACACCCAAAACACTTCTTATTAATCGATTGAGGTGCTACTGGTCTGATAGGTGCGGGCCCCTCTAACTGAGATACAAGAGGATGATAACCCAACTGTGGTACTTGTTGCCGCTGTCCTTGATAACCCTATGGGCGCAGACCACCCTGTCTCTGATAATAGTGCCCCTGGGGCTGGAAATTCCCTTGAGGCCTGAAATTACCCTGAGGTCTGAAATTTCCCTAACTACCCTGTTGCTGTGGCCTCTGAAACTGTTGACCCCTGTACCTTTGATCATAGGGTCGGTATCTGTTCCCATCCCACTACTGGAAGTGACTCCCTCTAGAAGTCTCTCTGACCTTGGCCTTTCCTTCTTTAAACTGCTTCTCCTTTTTCTCATACTTCAGTGCCAAATCAAGAACTCTATCAAATGGTTCAGCATCAAAGGGAATAAAGGACTTAGACAGGTAATGATTCAATCCCTTAATAAACTTCTCATTCTTCTTCTCCTGCGTGTTGACCAGGTAAGGGGCATAACGAGACAACTCATTAAACTTGGTGACATACTCGATCACTGTTCTACCCTCTTGAGTCAACTTCGAAAATTTATCGATTAGTTGAGACCGAATAGCAGCAGGAACAAACTTTCGGTCAAAACGAGTCTTGAAATCTACCCAAGTCAAAGTCGTCAAATCTAGACCCTCCTTCCACAAGTTCTACCAAAATAGGGCTGCTCCCTCGAGCTGATGTGCAGCCAACTCCTGTTTTTGAACCTCGGTGAGCTGTATACGACCAAACACCATCTCAAATTTCTGAACCCAAGCATCAGCTGCAATTGGTCCTCCATCTCCAGATAATTTTTGACCTCCCAAAGAACCAAAATCTTTGTTTCTCTTCGCAAATGGATCTCCCTACTAACCTTGATGATTGTTCTGCACAACCTGAAGTAATTGAGCCATCATCGCCCCCATATTAACCTGCATCGTATTGGTTGCCCTGGTAGCAGCCGTCCCCGCTGCTGCCGCTGCCGCTGCGTTAGCAGTTGTTTCTTCCCCTATGCCATTGGACTCAACACTTCTCAAATTATACCTTCCAGCAATCACTTTCAAGTTAAATACACGAAAAAAATTCGTCATAACTACTTAGAATAAACTCAACCACCAAACTAAACCAGCTAACCCATGTTTCCACAATCCGAGGATCACCTAAACTCTCACAAGTCTAGGGTAACCTAGAGTTCTGATACCAAACTGTCACGCCCCAAAATCTGGACAATTAAATATTAAATTAGGGCTAAATCCCAATTAATATCCCATCGTCCAAATCCTAGGGTGAAACAAAAAAAACTAAACGCTAACCAAACTATCCACCATAATTTCATAACTAACCAATATCTCAACATTAAGGTAGCAACAACTAGTCAAAACAACTTAAATAATGTAAAGTTACAAACCATGCCAAATCATCAAATACCAAGGTCATAAATATATATATATATATACATAAACTAATATCAACCCTAAGCTTAAGAAAACAAAAGAAGTCCAAACAACATGTCCTACGATCATAGTTATTTCATGTCACCATCATAGCATCAACTAATCCTGCAAAGGAAGCTCGGCTGCGCTCAAACAGAACGCACTTGAGTTGCCAAGAGACAAAATGGGTCAGTATACAGGTATACTGGTATGAGTACAAGATTTAACACCCACGTGTCCACCAGACACAAACAAAAATACATTTAATTCTTGTTACGGGACAAGACAAGTAGTTTCAACCGCACCGAGACGAATGGGTAGTTTCCCGAGATACGATGGCATTTAGTTCCTTTCCCGTACACAATGAAATATAAATTGATTATAAAATAAATAAAATAGAAATAAAAATATGGTGGGTCAGCCATGCATATAAAAAAGTTAGCAAGACTCACCATCCTGCAAAAAAAATAAAGTTAGCATAATTTAATCATAAACAACTTGCTAAGGAAGTATAAAAATGCACCGTTTTATGCTTAAATAATTCGAATTGACCAAAACTCAAAGAACAAAAGTTGTACAGAATCAAATTTCCTAAAAGACCACGTGAACAAATTTAACAGAAATTGAACAGGTTGTGAGAAAAACTTGATAGAAGAACATAGACAGAATTCAATCGAAAAAAATCTGAAACTGAAAACAAACAGAAACTGCCCTAACATGATTTTTTTTCAGAAAAGTTGAAAACATAAAAAGTGTGTTGAATAATGTTTTACTTCAGTTTACGCGTAACCAATAAAAATGAGCTCGTTTCATAGGTTAAAACAGCCTCTAAAATCTGCATTGCTAAAATGAATCAAAACTATTATAACCAAGATCATCCGATTATAAGCTCTAATCGATAATTTTAATAAAAAGTTAAAACACAAAAGTTGTCTAGAATCACATACACATGCCTCTGCTCAAATTTCATAATTTATCGAGATCGTTTACTATTTTTCAAGATGTACAAATCAACACAATTCACACTATACCGATAAACTCATAATTAAATTCTTTGTACCATAACTCCACCACTTCGGCCTCCACATCCAGCCTACACATATATCGCATGTGCCTCCCGTATACCTAACACCACTCCAAAGCCAAACTTGCACGGGGATATCGTCCCGAGTTTGACCCACACTCCCCGGATGTTGAGCATAAATGTACGCGAATAAATCAAAACACTCATCTACTCATGAGAACGAGGCAACAATATACATATACAAAACAATGCCAAGCCTAAGGCATTCAAATAAATCTTCTAATCCTTACTTTTTTTTTTATACACTCTTTCTCACCAACACTCAAATAAAACAACAATCCATAGAGTCATGGTGGAGTATAAGGAATTTATCTATGGGTTCCTAATTAATTTTAATTTCATATAATCATGAGTGTGATTACAACCATAAAATAAATCCATATAAAAACCCTAAACTTGGCATACACAACTAATCAAAATAATTAAAATCCATCAATCAACTAAAAACCCTAAACCTTACATACACAACTAAACAAAATAATTAAAATCAATCAATCATCTAAAAACCCTAAACCTTACATACATAACTAAACAAAATAAATAAAATCAATCAATCATCTAAAAACCCTAAACCTTACATACACAACTAATTAAAATAATTAAAATCAATCAATTATCTACATGCAAATATGAAATCAATTCAACATTAAATAAATAAATAAAAGCAACAAATTAATTATAAATAAAGGAAAGTGGGTTTGTACTCACAATATTTTTTTGAAGATCAAAGAATAACTTGGAAAATTAATAGAGCCACCAAAATAAAACCCTAATCTTTTTTATTCTTTTTTCTCCACCTTCTCCTCCTTTTTTCTCCGTTCTCTTTCACTGTCTCGAAATTGATCTCTCTCTCTCTCTCTCTCTCTCTCTCTCTCTCTCTCTCCCCTAATCTTTTGATTACCTGATCCCTATTCTACTCTACTTTGACTATTATATAATACAACATAATTGCAATATATATAAATATAAATATAAGATTAAATATATATATAACACCTCTTTTTTTTATATAACAAATATAAATATATAAATATATAGAGTAATTAAATAACACATTAAATTAATTAAATATCACATTAAATTTTCATGTGACCACACAATTAATAAAGCCAAAAATAAAATAAGATAATAATAATCATAATAATAATAAATAATGACTTAAGAAAATTATGGTCGCTACAAGGAAGGTCATGAATTGAGCACTCTCGCTCGCCCGAGCAAAGATCGGCATCTACTAATCATGATATGATTTTTATGTACATTATGTGCTCTTGTTCCGGTTATTAAACTAGCATTACTATATGATGCGCACAAACAAGTATAGATTAGTTTGCTCAATCTGAAACAATTCAACTCATGTTTGTTTTTGTGAAAATGGTTTGAATTTGCCACCTCAAGTGGGCTTAAAAGTTTGCGGATTTTGCCACCAAACATAGTGGGCTTAAAACTGATTTGCCACTTAACAAAGTGGGCTTAAAACGCACATTCATTGAATCGTTCCAATTCAAACAACAAGCCTTCATCCACAAGAATTCAAACAGTTAAACAAATAAGCATTTAGCTTCATGGTAAGCATGCTTATCATGGCAACATTCACATTCATGCAAATATGCTAAAGCATAAAAACTCACCTAGTACTCCAAGCCAAGAAGACATAAGTTAGAAAAATATGCATGATTCCTAACTATGCGAAATGACTAATGCAACACAAGCAAGGAATGCAATTAATAGGCTCGGTTATTAATATGACATGTGAAGCAATTTGATAACATGTAGTTTAAACTCGTATTCAAATAAGATATTGAAATAACAATGCAGTTTGAATGATACGCCGAGTCTCAGAGCATGCAATACGAATGAATGGATGCAAGCATAAGGTATGCTAATTGAAACATGATGCTCCTAAACTAACGATCGAAAGCGGTTCAGTAAAAGGGAGACAGACGTGGGGTTGGAAGACATACACGCACGAACGCACACTTATTACAATATTACGCCCTTGCGAAGGAGGGTCCGAATAAAACTAGCTAAGCTACACTACTTAACTAATTATTACAAGACTTGAAATGAATTAACTATTCTAAACTAATTAATTAAAAAAAAGCAAACTAATTAGCTAAATACTTAACTAATTAATTAAAAGAAACTAAGCTAATTAATTACAACATGAATTAATTAACTAATCTACTTAAATAGTTACAACATTTGCATGAATTAGCTACAACTAATTAACTAAGCAAATTAACTAAATGGCCCCGGGAAGCGAGGGATGCATGCATGCTCGGTTTTTCACCCGAAGAGCATCCACTATCTGCTACTAATTACCTCTGTTGTACGACACGTACACTGTTTTTCTTCTCCAGATCAACACTGCTCTGCTTCAGAAGCATAATACTAAATTTTTCACTGGTGGCCGGCCGGTCACAGATGAGGGTTTGCTGGCCAACACTGAGGGGTTGCTGGCCATTGGAGGTGGCCTGCCAGCCACTGATGAGGGTTTTTCAACCACTGAAGCCAAGTCATTCCTTACTGCAATAGAGAGCAAAATAAAGCAAGAAATGGGTGGTCTCACAGGTTGTTTGTACCATGTATCACCCCTTATCATCAACACAAGCTCAAAGGAGTGATACATTTGGCCTTCAAACCATTAATCAAGCAATTTCCATGCATGATGGCTAAAGGACCAATTTGTACAAGTTCAATGAATGCAAAACAAGACTCAAATATCATCACCCTATCATGCATGATCAAGGGCAACGGAAACCTAGGAAAGTGGCACATTTCATCACTTTTGAGTATGAAATGTCCCATTTTCCTTGTGTTCAAATTAACATCCGATTTGAACACATACAATGCAACACAAAGGAATGTTTATCTTACCACTTTTACTTGCCCATTTTGTTTACACCTTTTAGTTACCAAATCATTCTTTAATCAATTCGTTCATTGGTGTGTGTCCTCTACGATGAAAGAAGTGTCAACCAAGGGATAATATAAGGTAAGAGAGAGATCATGCCATTGATAATGAACCCTCAAAGAGGATTAAACCATTAAGCATGACCTCAATCTCAAGCTTAAAGGATCCCAAGCTTGAAACAACCATCAAAAGCAAATGAAAGAGTGAAGCAAAGAGGGAGATTGCAAAGTTTATAGTTCTGAAATGGAGTGAAAAATAACACCAAAAGATGCTATTAACTCAAACAAGAGGTGTCTAAGACCCTAAAACACCAACTTATGAGGACTATTACACTATAACCATGCAAAACAAGACTCAAATGAACTAACCAGTCCAAAATAGAGTTAAAGCAAGCTATTTCAGAGGCTAAAACAAGCTGGACTTGAGCTAAGTTAAGCTAGAAAAACATGTTAACATATGGAGTTAATTAGGCATGCAAACAAGACACAAGGAGGGGACGCTACCCCTTCCAAATTTGGACTTCAAAATGAGTTTTTTGTCACTGAAAAACCTCTGAAATTCAGTAGTTAAAAGAGCCAAAAAAAGTTGGTTTGAAAGTGGTGAACAAAGGTATAAAAGCTTTACAAATAAATAAGTAAGAATGGTGAACCACCCCCTAACGGAAAATGGCCTCAAGTCAACATCGTTAGGCCACAAAAATAGAGTTTTTTATAGTTCAAAATCAGCTCCAAAACAGCCCAAAAATAGTATAAGAAGATGCCAAAGCAAGTATGTAAAATAAGCTAACAAAGCAAGTGTTATTCCTCTTGAAGCCAAGGCACAAATTAGGCAACAAAGCAAGCCACAACCACCTTCTAAAGCTCAAAGAGGGTCTTAAGTGACCTCAGCCCAAAGAGAAGCAACTTTGGTCTAGGGTTGATAGACAAAAGTGTAGAGACATTAAGCAACCAAGCACAAAATTTCAAGAGAGAGAGAATTTTGTAGAGAGAGAGAGAGCGAGAGAATTTTGCTCCAAAATTTTCTAACTCTTTGCAATGGGGGAGAAGGTCCCATATTTAAAGAAAAACAAGCTTTCAGCTGAGTTATATCACTCCATACACGTGAATGGTGATCAAGCCCATTGTGCCAACAGCTAGAACAACTGTCAAGAAAATATCTGCAAAAAGGCATCAATGGCCAGCAGGCCACTTGAGTGGCCGGCAGCCTCAATTGGTGGCCGGCAACCTCAACTGGTGGCCAGCAACCATCAGGGGGTGCAAGCTTGAAAGTTTTGGTCCAAAACAGGGCATAGAATGGATAGGGTTTGAAGGCTCAAAGACAGGGCATTCCGCCAAAGACTTCGGGCACCAAAACGAGCACAAACAATCACAATCATTGAGTGCACAAGCGATGACATCCAAGTCTTGAGGACTATAAAAAATGGGGTGTCTACAGTTACCTAGCAACTAAATCAAACTGATTGAAATGCCTGAGAAGTTGGACTTGGATACTGATTCCCATGAAGAACATGCACCTGACATTAAGACCTAAAAGTCCTATTATAGACGCGCCCGAACGTCCCGGGAAAATCCCGTTATGTCCATTGGGCTTACTACAGTTCGGACTCAAATGTCACAGTTCTTAATCTAATCTCGCAAAATGCAATACGAGATTAATAAATCACCAAAAAGTCCAAATCTGGCAAATCGTTTTAAAAAACTGATTTTTAGAAAGAAGTGCCAAACATGAACTGCTTTGCCAGATACAGAGTCGCCACCTAAATATTTTATTTTGGGGGAATTTAGGAAACCCTGACTCGTGCCTAAGGTCACGTGTCCGTCATCACCAAAGTTGCCTCAGCTCGGGAACTTGGGTACGATTGGGGAAGGTCATGCAATGAGCACCCCCGCTCGCCCGATCAAAGATCGGCCACTACTAAACATGATATCTTGTTTTTGAAAACATATGCGCTCTTATTCAGGTTTATTAGCCTAGAATTACTATGTGATGCGCACAGCATACAAGTATAGACTAGATCGCCTAAGTTGGAACAAAACATCCATGTTTGTTTTGAAAGCAGTTTGCTACTCTCAAGTAGACTAAAATGCGGATTTTGCCACCCTCAAGTGGGCTTTAGAAAACAGGGTGATTTGCCACTCTCAAGCGGGCGTAAAACTCGCAATCGATGAATTGTTCCAATTCAAGTAATCCAACCTTCACCCACAGGTATTCAGGCAGGTATATCACATAATCAGTTAACCTCATGGCAAACATGCTATCATGGCAGTCACTCACACACATGCAAGGATGCTAAAGCATAAACACTCACCGAGTACTCCGAGCCGAAGAAATAAGCTAATTAGAAATCATGCATGAATCCTAACTATGCTGAGATGCCTAATGCAACACATGCAGGATGCAACTAAGATAGGCTCGGCTATTCTAAAATGGCATATGAGATGTTATAGATAACATGTATTCAACTTGGAATTGAAATGCAATGCAGTTAGTATTATGCGCCGAGCCCAGTGCATACAAGACAGATAAATGGATGCAATCATGCGAGCATAAGGATGCTAATTGAAACATGCCCTAAAACTAACCATCATAAGCTGGTAAATAAAAGGGAGAAAGACGTGGGGTTGGAAGACATGCATCACACACACGCACACTTATTACAATAGTTGGCCCTCTCGACGGAGGGTCCGAATAAATAATACAACACCAACTAGTTAATCTAAGCTAATCTAATTAAGCTAGTTATTACACAAACAAAATGAATAATAAATTACAGCTAATTATTACACAACTCTAATTAATTAACAAACTAACTAAGTAAGCGAATAAACTAGCATGCAAACTACATGAATGTGGACTACCTCAGCTCTGCCTTGAATGATAAAAGATGCATGCATGCTCGAGTCGCCTTGTTGGGAAATCCATTGCGATGCCCCAACTCGCCTTTGTTTGCAATTGATCTCAGAAACTTGCACAAAGCTCCAGAGAGATGAAACTCCACCCTAGGAATCTGTAGGAAGGTTGCCGACCAGCTTATGGGCATGGGAGACCATCTGTCGACCACCTTTTGTGGTGGAAACCAAAGAAGGTGGTCGGCCTGCCAGAAAACCTGGTCGACCAACCAGTTTCTTCTCCTAGATTCTGTTTTTCTGTAACAGAGGGAAAGAGAGAGACACGACAAGGTATCTACAACACATGTGTGCATGACCACTCTCCCCGTCATTGCATAAGCTCAAGAGAGTGTAGTCCTCGACCCTTGGGCCACCAATCACGTATTTCGATGCATGATAGCCGAGGAGTCAAATTGCACGACTCAATGTGAAATGAATGCACATATTAACACCTAAAGCCAACAACTCCATCATGGGTAGTCAAGAATGTCGACGACCGGGAATTGAGGCACGTTTCATTACTTCAAGTATGAAACGTCCCTCACTTCCCGTGTTCGGACTAACTCCTATTCCAAACACAATGCAACACATAACATGGCATGCACAAATGCAACTCTAGGTATGCAACCTAAATGCTATGCAACTAAGTGATGCAAACATGCGAAGGATGACATGCAGACATGCAACTAGCATACACAACGCTATAAGCTACATGGCATGCACAATGCTCATGACACTAGCATACACAATGCACATGGAACTAATATACACGATGAGATGAACAAGGCATGCGCAATGCAATGATCAATCATGCGACAACGTGGCATACTCAATGTTATGGAATACAATGGCACACTCAATGCAAAAATGGACTTAAACCAAAATGAATGGGCCTCAGCCACACCCAAGTCAGTGGCCAAACATGATGAAAACAAGACTCCAAAACTCATGCTAGCATACACAATGCAAGGACCTAAGCCCAAGGCACAAAAACACAACTTTGCACATGCATTGAAAGGACTAAACATGGAGTACAATGGCATATATTCTAGCTCTGAAATGGCATATAGCATGACTCCAAAATGACTCCAAATCATGCAAACAACTCACACAATGCATGTTGAATGGCTCAAGCATTAAAACTAGTGAAGTGCATTACACTATAGGCATGCAAAGTGATGCTCAAATGATGAAACCAACCCCAAATAGACCCTATGCAGGCCCAAAACAGTAGCAAAATGGGTTGGGATGATGGCTTGAAAGGCACAAAAGTGAAGCTCATGCAATGGCTCGCAAATAGGGCATAAATGCACAACTCTAAAGAGCACTTATAGCATGGAAAATATGGAAGTGTCGCACCCTTATAAGCTCTGAAATATCATGCCCAATGATGCCAAAACATGTAAATAGCTCAAGTTAAGCATGCAAGGGACCTCCCAACTCAAAGCTAGTCAATGCTATTACACAACAAGTATGCATGGCTAGCATTTTTTGACCAAGAGGTCTCAAGACAGAGCTAAGGAAGCCCAAAATATGAACAAAATCAATTTCAAGTGTGGCCAAAATATGCTAGAATAGAGGGCCAAAATAACATGCATTGTGAGCTAGTGAACATGAGTTACACTACAAGCATATGAAGCATGTGAAGGACTACCAAACCAAGCAAAAATAGAGTCATGGCATGCCGAATGATGGCCAAAAACCCACTGAAACAAGACCAATACATGCAAGAATGACATGCTCCTTTGATAAGCCATGAAAGGGATTACTCTACACATGCAAGAAGCAAGCAAAAGGGGACCAAACCAGCCATGGTCAGAGCCTAGGAAGGTCCTAGAAGTCACCAAAAAGTGCCTGAACTAGGCCTCCAGATGGTATAAACATATGCTCCTTTGGTAGGCCAAAAATGCTAGTAAATAAGACAACAAGAGAGAGGGTCACCCCTCTCTAATCTAGGCCCTCAAAGCCACATTCTCACCACTGAAAATTCATTGGATTTCAGTGGTATGAAGGCCAAGCAAAGACTAGCTCAAATGCCTTATGGCATGGCACAAAACAAGACTAAATAGAGCATGCAAGAGGGTAGATGACCCTCAACACCAAAAGAGCCTTAAACAAACATGAAAAACACTTAAATATGAAGATTTTTTCAGTTGACAACAAAGCTCAAATAAGTATGCAAATGAGGCTAAGAGAAGGATCAAAACAATGCTTAAAAAGAGGGAAAAGGAGTTACCCTTGAAGCTTAGCAAAACCAGCAACTTTTCTGAACCAAAACCCAACTTTTGAGACCTCTCAAAACCCTCCAGCAACTCAGTAACAATGGTGGAGGTGTGTGGTTATGAGGTGGTGTGCAATAGGCCAAGAACAAAGCACTTTCTAAGCCTAAAATATAGAGACAAAAATAGAGATATAAGCTTTGCCTTAGAGCATTTTTTCAACCTGGTATAAGGAGAGGGAGGGCCTCTCTTATAGAGTTTCAAAGCCAAAGCTTCTCCAAGAAGCTAAAAACTTGGTTGCAAATCCTCCATACACGTGTATAGAGGATCCAGACTGTGCCTTCCAGCTGGCACAGCTGGCATGCACTCAGACAGACAAAATAAGAGGAAGCTGGCTGACCAGAAAAGGTGGTCGGCCGACCACTTTACCTGGTCGGCCGACCAGGGCAAGTGGTCTCCCAGATAAAAACTGGTCGGCCAAGGTAAATGGTGGTCTCCACTTTGAAAGCAAGCTAGTGGTGTGGTGGGAGACCAGTAAATGTGGCCCAAAGACTAAGAAAACTAGCTTCCCGACAAGAAAATCGGCTGGCGGGGAGAAAGTGGTCTCCAAGGAGAAAATGTGGTCTCCCATCCTTATACCACCTCCCAAACAAGGAAAACAAGGTTCATGCCAAAAATGAACCAACACGGACGCAAAACAAGAGTTCGAGAGGCAAAGCGCGCAGCCGGGGGCCTCGAAAACTGACTGCTGAGCACAAAAAGTGGCGTACGACCACAAAAGTGGTCTCCCGGACCACAGTGTCCTCTCGGACCACAGTGTCCTCTAGACAGAGGAAACAAGGTGTGTTCCAAAAACCGTGCCAAACGGAGAATGTTAAGCGTTCCCGAACCGAGGCACACGGCCGACGGCTCCAAAAATTGAAAACTAGTCTCCAAACGGGAGCAGTGGCCTACAACCACGAAAAGTAGTCTACGACCACTGAGAGATGGTCTACAAGACCTCTCCCTCCCTCCGGGAAGAGAAAACAAGACTTAGTCCGCAGACCGAGTCAAAGTACAAAGAGTCTCGAGGTCCGGAGGTGAGGCTCTCAGCCAAGAACTCTAAAACCTCGAAACGAGCACAACATGCGCAATCACCGAGCACTCAATCGATGACGTCTGAGTCTTAAGGTCTGTCAAAAATGGGGTGTCTACACCTGCCATAGGTGAACTGCATGTACAAGCCACTGCATGGACAATCCAAGTACGAAACAACGATACATGTTGTTTTAATAGTACAATACGTGTACATGTACGAAAAGGAACCGTTTTCAAAACAAAACAAGAAACTCAAATATGTTTCTTTCCATTTGATTGAGTACAATATTTATATCGTCAGTTGATTACGAGTGCGAAAGTGGGCATGTACTTAAAGCAGGTTGAACTTAATAATGCCCAGATAATCCTGTGCCATGCCAATAATTGTACTCGGAAGACTCTACTCACGATGATGGTAAGCTTAATGGTTCGATACATAAGAAAAGAACTGAGCACCTTTTGCTTCCGTCAACAAGTTGGGCTTCAAAGAACAGCAAAAGGATCTTGGTTGGACATGATTCAATGCCATGAAACATTGAAGGAATGTACAAGTTGAAGATCTGCCATACAAAATAGAAGAACATTGTGGGTTTGAACGATACAGTTTTTAGAAGAACCTATTCGTTTAATGCTAAAGCTACTCCTAAATTATGCAAGAATTATAAACTTCTTAACTTGTGTTGTTGATGATGTTGTCCTATCTTCGGCCAACATCGTGGGCTTTGATATCTGTATACTCTTTTTGTGGCCCATTATTGCATGATCTCACACTTGTACCCATAACTGCCATTGTAACTTCCCCCTGACTTTGAATCTTACAACTCTACCAAATATTAAATCTACCCTGTCGACCTTCCTTTCCATCATGCTAGCGCATGTCCCTCATCATTATGACACAAAAATCGGCAGAACATTGTCCACTTAACACAAGCACAATCCTTTCCAACTGGGCCACTGAACCACAACACTTAGCCACTCACTGTAACTGCCCACTAACTTTGAATCTTCAAACTCTGCCAAATATCCAATCTTCCCTGTCGACCTTCCTTTCCACCATGCTGCCACATGTCCCTCATCATTAAGAGCTAAAGTTTGAAAAAAAAATTGTCCACTTAATACAATCACGATCCTTTCCAAGTGGGCCACTGAACCACAACACTTGGCCAGTAAGTGGTTCAGAGTTGGTTGCGCCATTTTTGGCACATAACCACGCAGTTCATGCCACCTGTCCCTTGGATTGCTTTGGTAATATTTCACTTTCAGTCCATTATGTGTCATTCTTTCACTGGTCCACCTATCGACAGGTTCATGAACACAAGTATGTCCAAACAATTACACACCAAATTCTGTAACTTAAGAAATGCCTAACCATGTTCAGCTGAAGGACAGACACTACTCAACAAAATATAGATGTTGAAAAAACTATTTTTTTAACCCCAACATTAAGGTTATATTTAAGGACAACACATCCATAACTGGAGAGGGCAACTCACCACTGGAGCGATAACAAAAGCCTACAGTTTCAGCTTGTTACAAACATTACAGCTGAGTACTTACCATGTCATAATTGAAATCTTAATATATGGATTTCCTTCAATCCAAATCATAGTAAATATTTCGTTAACCTGAACCATTTTCACAAGCAGTAATTTAATCAACAAATTGAATGTCGATAAACTTCTTAATATTTGAAATACCATTTTTTAATATTGTAATGACTTAAACACAATTGTTGTCCTACATTTACCACAATACACAACTTATTTATATTGAAAACAAAATATACATTTAGGGTTTATAATAATAAAAATGAAAATTGCTTTTTTATTATTATTATTATTATTTTTAAATTCTGTTTACACCTACTTTTGCAAGATCCTGTCAATAAGTGCTCCACTCAATTCAGGACACATGCCAAGTCCACAGTGGATATTTAGTATCAGATGACAAGGGTCATCAACTACCACTGAATCTTGCATGCCACGTGACTTAGATGGTGGAGCAGTTATTGGCATTGATCATGGACTTAGTGGCCAATCTCCAAGAGGAAACATGAATGAAGTAGGAGTCTGTATCTGTCGAGGAAAGGCCAAAAGGACTTGAGGATACGTGGCAACTTCAAGGGTATGCAGTTTGACAAGTAAAAGTAAAGGTTTTATGTGGTTTCAAGACTTGGAAATGACAGTACAGTTACAAAAGTTGCGTAGCAGCAGTTAGAGATTCAGCACATCATGGAGTCGTGGCAAAGAAGAGCTATAAAGGGCAGAAGGTTTGCTGAGAGAGAGGACATCAACAACAACACATCAACTTACATTCTACATTTAAGGGTAGTTCAAATTATAACTTACGAGTAGTTTTTTCCCTTTTAATTTGTATTTTGTAACTGGGTGAACTTTGCTGATTTCAACCTCAAATCACCAAAGGTTTATCTTCTGTAATTTGCTACCATCAGCTCATATCAGAAAGTTCATTTCACTTGTTTACTTTGTTACCATCTGTTCATCCAAACTAGCCATCATCCTTTTCAAGCATTCGAACCAATACCACAATTGCTTGATTGTTCTTCTTTAAATTGTCATATTTGAATTACTACTTGGTTGCTGCTGATATAGGCCCACAATAATTTTACTAACAATTTCGCCATCACTTTCATAGTTAACATGAAATTATTTCACAACTCATGTTCGTAATTTGTAATTCATATACCAATCGACTTAGACATAAAGTAAACTACTTCGTTCGGCTAATTTGTCCAACTAATACCCAAAAATTAACTGGCACTTGGATTATACAGAAAATGCATGTGCTGGGATGTAATTTTGCAAAACCACATGGACAAATTTCATATTTTAATCAGAAGACAAAATATAATACTAGTTTCCCAAAACAAGTCATAACAAATCACTACGAAGCCAAAACACATCAGTAATTGTCAACCACATCGCAACAACCCTTCAGTTAGATCCAACCAAATTTGGAACAGAAACAAGCAACCCCCAATAGGAATCTTGAAATACAGGCATAAGCTAATTTCCAACCCAAAACAATACACAGACAACAGACACCCATATATATCTCACCTTCATTTACTTTTGAAAATGACAAGTCACTGCAAACAAAAATGACAAAATCACTCTAAATAATATGCAAAATAACTGTTCCCAGGCTTGCACATAAGCAACATTATGCCATTTCCTGGCCTTGTACATTAGCAATTATTTACACGTTACGTACAGTAATCCATGTAAAATCATAACTACGGACATATCTACCCTATTCTTGCCAATGATGTGTTTTCAGAAGATAGTACTGTACCTAATAAATTAAGGGAATAAGTAAATCATACAATTACCTGATTCACCTCATCAATTGCGATCGAATCATTTTTGCACACTTATGCTTTGACACTACCATATTGGCCCACAGGCTGTTTTGAATCAGGAGAAACATCAAAAAAATAGACGTCGTTGCTTAATGTGCGGTGTACTTGGATCCACCAACCCAGTTTTGCAGCGAATGGGCGATGAGTCGGCATTGTACTTACGGTCACTGATGCGGGTTGTATCTGCAACTGAGTTACTACCCATTGTTCGGCTAAACTGAACCTTAGGACACGTTCGCTTCGTGTGGCCAATGCATTTGTATTTTCCACATTTTCTTGGTCTTTGACAGTTGGACGAGGCACATCCTGGGTTCCCTTTTGTCTTCACAAGATTAGGATCTTCTACTCCAAATTGTCGTGGGATTGAATGTTTCCCTTTGTCTCCATCCCCATCATTGCAATTCCTCTCATATAACTCCTTCATCCCACTCGTCATTGGAAGACATGCATCCCTAGCCTCTTTGAACCTTCGGTTGATTGCGAGGCATAGAAACATATTTCATTGTAAGAAGAACTCAGTATCCCATAGCAAGCAGTCTATGTTGTAGTGCTATCAATTAAGGGTTGACGCCATAGCTGGCCATCCTTACTTGCAGCCCTTGTCCATCTATGCAACACAGATGTTGAGGGAATTTGCGCTAAATTTTCAGCTTTCATAACGCATATCATATGACAACAAGGTAGCCTGAATGACTCAAACTTCATGCAAGAACATGTCATTGCAGCATTCACTGGATTGTGTTACTATCCACGATCTATTCTTCACCTTGTACTTATGAATATAGTAGCATTTCTAACTATCCGGCAAAGGGAACAGGTCCTTCACATTCAACTTCCCCTCTTCTAAGATTTCATCACGAAACATTTTAAATATGTTCCGGGTGAATAACTCAGCTCCATGTCTCTCTATATCTCGTAATAGAGTAATCAATACCAGAAAAGTGTTATTTGTTTCGGTATCATCTCCAGTCTCGTTATACCTTATCCTTGCAAGAGCCCGATCATAGTGCCTAACAAATTCATATAGCTTCAATTTATGTTGGAAGAAGGGATTAAAATAAGCATTCATAGTCTCTGAGCGTTGAGTGCTCTTCATCCCAGCAAAGAAATGGCCGCGCATATATGCCTCAGCCCACATATGACGCTTCTCATATGTCTCCAACACCCAGCTATTATTTTCAAGTCCAAATTTTTTGACCATTCTCGTCCAATCATCCTCAAACTTTGCCTCATCCGTTTCTATCTCCATGCACTGCTTGAAAACATGTGCAAACCCACTTTTGTGAACATTTGACACGGCATTTTTCCCAAGATGCCAATTACATAATCGATGTCTTGCGTCTAGAAATACTCTTCTGATTGCCAATCGTGGCACCTTATCTCCATCTGTTAGTTTGGACAAAGGTGCTTTATTATCCATCGGCTCCATAAATGTTTCCAAAACCCATGTGTATGTATCAATCGTCTCATTAGCTAGCAAAACACATGCAAATATCGTAGTCGTGAAGTGATTAGTCACACCATCCAACATGACAAAAAGGTTTGTTGTACGCATTGGTATGGTAAGTTGAGTCAAATAGCAACACATCACCAAACTTTGCATAGTCAGCCCGCTATTTTGAATCTACCCAGAACAGATTTTGTAACTTGTTATCCTTACACACATCATACTTCTAAAAAAAATGTGGGTCAACATCAAGTTTTGCACACAGGTAAACCAAAGCACCCTACGCGTCACCATACTCAACTTCTGCTCTACATTCGACTTGAATGTGGTTATGCAGATCCGTACAGATGAAACCAACATTCTCATAACACCCGGATTGATTTACCATATAGTCCATGATTTGGCTAGTCTTCACACCGACGTTGCGTATAGCCATTGCTAGAGCTTTGTCTGTGCTGTTTAAACCCCGATGTGACCTCAGATACATCACACAGTGTTGTTCTGCCAATTCATGGTTGTGGTCTGCAATGAAGTGAGTCACAACATACTTTCCTCCTTCACCAACCTCTAGATCATACCGTATACGAAATTGTGCTTTGCAACCTACTCTTGTTAGTGCCTTGGGAGCTCTTCTCTTCTCTACAATACAGTCCAAGTATTTTGGTAATCTCTGACCTTCCCTTGAACACAACCATAGCCTACTAACAACCTTTTCTTGTTTATTTGTGTTAAATCTAGATTTTCGTGTACTAAATCCCTTGGCTTTAGCATACACATTGTAGAAAGCTTCTCCATCTTCGACCGAATCAAATTTATGTTCCAGAACAGCACGTTCAACCTCACTAACCATGTCATCGCCATGAGCATCGTCAACCATTTCTTGTTTCACATCGGCTCGGCCATCTTCAACGTTTATGTTGGTTGCTTCTTCATTGCACGGACCAGCTTCACAACCATGACAACGTTTTTCATTGATCAAACGAATGTCATCTGCTTCATTTGGAATGTCATAATCAACACCTTCACTTTTAACTTCGACTGGGCCATATTGTACATGAAATTAGTACAAACAATTACTTGATGACTGAAAAATGTTAACACAAACACAAACATGACATTTTAACACGGTTGGATTGTTTGTGCAAACACAAACACTTGATTGAGAAAGAGAGAGGTTACTCGGTGATGGACGGGTTTCGGTTTAAGTGAAGCGTAGAGGGGTTGAAGTTAGGATGAGGGTTTAGTTGAGGGAAAATCGCTGAAGTGAAAAGGCCAGAGAGAAAGAGACAGAGACAGAGACAAGGAGACAGCTCTATACCTAATATCTAGTTAGAGAAAATGCCTTCACTTTAGCAATGGAAACCTACAGGGCCTTGTAGTTCCGTTGTTGCTGGAAATCAAGGGTTATATTGTTCCCTACAGAGCTTCATAAATGGAACCCAGCAGGGGCTTGTCGTTGTTAATGGAAATCAAGGGTTACACGCTCAACCTTACAGAGATGAACACAATAAGAGAGAGAGAGAGAGAGAGAGAGAGAGGAAAGTGGGATGCAATCATGCAAACAGGAGGATTAACTGATTGCCCCGGTTTCACATTTTTTACGATTAAGCAATTCAATGGTCTTAATCAATTATTGTAATCTAACGGCTAAAAATTGAGTTGCATATGGTGTGCCTTAAGGGGGTTGCACACTTAAACAGCGCCCAATAAGCATAGGATTCAATAGATTAGTCATTTCTTGTCATCTAGAGGGTGTTTGAGATGATCTAAATAAGTATACTTTTTGAATTTTTACTAAAAGATGTGCAAAAAAGTCAAGAAATGATGTGATTCAAAAAAATAAAAATAAAAATAAAAAGTGCACTTTTGTAGGGGATGCCAAATAGTACCTCATGACTAAACAAATATGGAATATCTATTTTTTCTAACCAAATAGTCAAGCCTCTTTTGGCAACTAGGTTAAAAGCTAGTTTATTGGCTTTTTAATTTTTTTTAGTCACATCACCTCTCTATTTTTTTGTATATTCTTTTAAAAAAGTCAAAAAAAAATTCAAAAAAATTAACTTTAATATACTTCTCAAAATAAACCCACAATCCCTTCTTATCCAATCCATCCAACCAAACATGACCTTTAGATTGGGCTCCGTCCAGTCACCATCTAGAACAATGACACAATCTTTGGATTGGGCTGCCTCCAGTTACCATCTAGGACAATGACACGATCATAGTTACCAAAATAATTTTGAACATCAGCTTTGTGACTTCAATTACTCAAACAATGATCTTTTTAGAAACATTTTTTTTTTTTTGGGTATAAGAGCAATTTGAAAGCAGAACACTCTCCCCAACCCAATGTCGGTTTTTTTTTTTTTTAATTGATAAAAAAATTAATTATAAATATAAAATAATTACATAAAATTAGATAATTATAATCTAACAATGCATATCCATAAGCCCAACTATCATTACGCAAAAATGACCTGGCCCAACCCAATTATTATTAAAGAAACTACCGAACCCAACAATCACTCAAAACAACTTTCATAATGCGAAAGAAATAATCAAAAAAATATCAAATTGCATAGAATTTGAAACTGCAATTTTACACCACAATGTGGGGCTTGAAAAATGTCAAATATATGTCATCTTGTATTGTTTCTATAATTTTAATCAACGACGCTTAATATCACAGTGAAATTATCTAACAATTGCACCATGGGACACCCTATAGATTTTGTACAATTGACTCCCATACAAAATTATGTCTTTTGTTAATATTTAATTTAAAATTAAAATATTTCACTCATAATTTTAAAAGTATTATTAATACATTTTTGTATACAAATTTATTTCGTGAACCATTCTCCAATACTCACCTAAGAGTTTTTTTTTTTTTTTTTTTTTTTGTGTGTGTGTGTGTGATGTTTTCATTTCATATCAAAACATTCATTATTATTATTCATAAGTTTAAAAATATTATTAATACATAATATCATTGGAATTTTTTATATAAAAATTCAATTTGTGAATATTTTTGTAATTAAAATACCTACTTAACATGTGTTTAATTCCTAAATTTATGTAAGGATGTATGGGGAGAGAGAAAAATAAGGAAAAAGTTAAAAAAAATTAGTTTTTATTTCATTCACTTTTTCTTTCACTATTATTTTCTTTTTTCTTTTTTCTTCACAAATACCAACTCAAATTCAAGATCTAAATACATACTTTAGAGTGGTTCTCACTTGCACATATATATTTATGCAATTTTTTTTCACCTTTTATTCTCTCATTTATCTCTTCTCTATTTTCAATTTAGTTTTAGTATTTCACAAAGAAAATCTGAAAACTCTAAAAAGTTTGCTATATGTACGGTTAAAAAACTTATCAACAATATTACATCCTTCTGATTTATCACCCGTTAAATGACCCTAATGATGTGGCATTGAGGTTAGATCCCGTATGATAGAATGTTTGACAAATTAAAATTTGACATTTATCAGATAACATCACAAAGAGTGATTTTTAGACGTGATAAATTAGGTGTGCCAATTATTTTTCAAAACCTATAATTGAGAAAAGTTTCTCAATTTTATGGTTTTGTCAAAAATGGAAAAAAAAAATATGTAAATACTCATCGAGATTATCAAGCTAGAGCCATATTAAATAAGTTCATCAAACAATTTTGAGAAAAAATAAAAATAACTTTGAAAAATTTTACAAACAAAAATGCAATTTTCTCAATTTTGAACTTTTAGAATTGAGTTCCAACAACATTTTCTTAGGTTGAGAAATTTTTTGGTTTCAAATTTTAAAAAATTTCAGGAAATTTCTTAATCTCTGTGAAAAATAAATAAATAAACTAAAATTAAGTAACTTCTCAGTTTTTAAAATGCAAAACTTTCGCTGTTTCAAAATCTAAGAAATTCTCATTTTTCTTTTACAAAAATTTTATTTCCTACAAGGAACTTGGTTGAGACATATCTGCAAATTGGCTTCAATATTTTTTTTTTGGATAAATTACAAATACACCCCCTGAGATTTGATTAAAATACGGATCGCCCTCTGTAGTTTTGAAAATTACATTCCAGCCCCCTGAGGTTTTCAATTTTATAACAAATCACCCCTTTTGTTAATAAATCATAAAATCAATTAACAATTTTTAATAATATTAAAAATATGTTTTAATTAATAATTTAGGTAATTTTATTATTGTATAGGAGAGCAATTATGAATTCTATTTTTTTAGTTAATTCTATTAAATAAAAAATTCTAATATGGGGCTATTTATAATTTTTTAAATCATAGAGGGTAATCTGCATTTTTAGCAAATTGAGGATTGTATTTGTAATTTACCCGATTTTTTTTTTTTAATTATGAAAATGGATGTAGAGTTTGGAGACCAAAAAATAAATATAAATAAATAAAATAACCTCTGAAACGTCACTTAGTGACGTCACACGTCCAACTAATGTTTTAACAAAGCAATGCTATTGTGGTTAGTGGTTGGCACACAAAATTGTGTGTTTGATTTGAATTTTTTGGATTAAGTTTTTTAAAAATTGAGTTTTTTTGTTTTTGTGTTTTTTTATTTTTAGTGAATATTTTTAAAATTTTAAATATTTTTTTTATTTTTTAGATGCACCTTATTTAGATGTATCTAAAAAGTAAAAAAGTTGTGAAAAAATATTTAAAAAAATTAATAAATGCATAAAAATACAAAATATGTACGAAATTCTTTTTTTGTATTTTTGTTATTTAGTAAATTTTTAAAAGCTTCTTTTATAAATTTTTTACTTTTTAAGTATATTTATGTTAGGTATGTCTAAAAAGTAAAAAAAATTGCTTAAAATATTTTTAAAAATTCAGTAAAAACAAAAATAAAACACGAAAAATAAGAAAGTAGAATTTTCTGAAAAGAGTTCTTGGAAAACTCTAACCAAGCATGCTGAGTAGGATTAATGAAACTTTTGTAAGCCTTAGGCTTCGTTTAGGAATAAGTATTTTTAGTAATTTTTTAATTTTTTGGTTAAAATATAATGTAACAAAATTAATATATTTGGGATGACTTTTTAACTTTTTACGTAAAGATGTGTAAAAAGTAGAGAGAAAAGAGAATCTTTGATTTTTTTTTATATGGGTTATTAGCTTTTTGATTTTTTTGATGACTTTTTGACTAAAAAAATACTTGCCAAACGATACCTTAGTGGTGTTTTGGGAGGTTGGTAAAAAAATTTTAGTTTTTTGACTTTTTTAATAGCTTTTTTGACAAAACAAAATGGGTTTTTTTGGGTAAAAAAATTGACTTTTTTTGACTAAAAAAACTAAAAACATTTATAAATTTGTATCATGGAACTTTTGTAATTTCAACAATGCCAGAAGACTCAAAAAAATTATATGAAAAGTAGTTAGAAAATAAAATAAATGTAAACTAAAATTTAAAAAACTTTTAAATCATATGAAATTTAATTAATTTGTTAATATTAAACATAAACATTGATATGTACTATTGCAAACTCACCACAACCACCATTACCACCACTATCACAACCAGCACCGTCACCATCACGACCACCACCGCTATTGCTACCACTACCACTGTCACCACCACCTTCATCACCATTGTTATTGTTACTATAAGTACTACCATCATTTTATTACCACTACCATCGCTATCGCTACTGCTACCATTACCATTACTGCTACCACCACCACCATTGCTACCAACGCTACCACTGTGCCACCACCACCATCATAGCATCACCACCACCACTACCATTACCATTACCATCACAATATAAAAATTAAAATATATAATTTAAAAATAATAAATTTGAAAATTTAAATTTGATCTTATACATATCTAATAATTTATTTTTAATTCAGCATTTAAATTTTTATCAAATAAATTTTTAGCTTAAAAAATTTTATATTTAATTTTTAATACTTAATTTTCAGTCTTCAATTTTTAATTTTAAATTTTATCAAATACCCTCTTAGACTATATTTGAATTTACAACATATAATTTATTTTTCATCTACTTTTCAACTCTTTTTTTTTTTTTTAATTTACTAACCTTTTCATTTTTTTCATATTTGTTTGGGTGATAGAAAGTTCCAAGTCAACGGCCAAAAGAAATGTGCAAAGAAGTTGCAACGAGTCGCATAAAAACCAAACGCCATGAAGTGTGATGGATGTGATTGCTAAAATATGATTTTAATAAGGTTAAAAATATCAAAATTTATCACAGAATTAGATAAAGAATATATATAAATAGATAGAATGTTTTAAAAATAAATTTTATTAACAAATATTATAAAATTTTATCTATTCATATATATTTAGTATTCTATTCTATATTTAATTTTTGTCATAGTAGCAAAACATGTGTATTATGGGGGTGACCCCTTTTTGCCAACAAACAATTCTCTTGCCTAATTGGGAAATTAAAAAATATTAAAAGTAACCAAACAATGCCCTGAAGATTGAAAAGCATCGTGACTTCCAGTGCTGTGGTGACTTGAAAGAGAATAAAGTGAATTGAATTGCAGATTAGAGCGTTGTGGTGTGGACTGATGGAACACTATCTGAATGTTCTAACAGCAATGACAGAGATTATTAAAAAATTTCATCTCTAAAGTTGAAAAATATAAAAAATTAAAAAATTAAATAAAAAAAAACAATAGATAACCATCATATCAAAGAGAGAGTCACCTTATTAGTGCTCCCTTTTTAGTGCTCCAAAGCATTAATCATGTTCTAATTCTGTTCATACAATCAATAATCTCATTAAAATATCCTGTTTAATTAATTATTTGACATACCATGATTAATTTTAACCTTATATTCATATCATAAGATATTTTATCTTCAAAAATTATACGTGAAATGTGTACTGAAATTATAATTATTTTAATATCGTGTGTTTTTTATTGACAGTCCATAAAGTTGTCAATAGCAGGATCTTTAAAAATATACAATCAATTTTTTCAAGTGATGAAATCGCATAGTTAATATTATCTAATCAATTTAATTTTTTTCATTAGTGATATCTACACCAAAATCTAGATGGTGAATAGACAGCAAAGAAGCCCTATATATGATGAAAAATGTTTTATATATAAAAAGAAATATATGTATATATATATATATATATTTAATATTTGAACCTATAGTACAAAGTTAAATTTTGTTTGTTAATTCCTACAAATTTTTATGTTTTTTCATATACTTTTTTTTTTTTTTTCATGAATGAGCTAAATAATGTGGCCTAAAAAATTGACGGTTTGAATCATCAAAGTAAGACATGTGGCCCGAATAACACTGTTCAATCTACTTTATGGACTTTCTTACTAGTGAGTTAAGTTAAATGGATAATTAAAATTTTATAATATATAATAGTTTATTATTAAATAGTGATATTAATTATTGGTGTCATATTGGAAAATTCTAAAGATATATAAAATTTATACCCAAAAAAACTTGAACAAGTGGATGCTTTTTCTGTTATTGATTGTACTATCAAATTTGTAGCCTAATCCCACACTAACAATAATGTATAAGAATGCCTAGTTATATGGAATCAATTGAAGTGAGATTATATTAATATGAAGTGAGATCATATTAATTGATCTAACAAATTTAAGATTTGCTTTTCCAAAGAACCCACATCCAGACTTTCAATAAAACTTGTGCAAACATAAATGGATGGGGCGTTTACAATTATCTTTTTCTGTTACAATTAAAATCCACCCAACAGTTTCATTATAAACATATAAATATTCATTAGTCATTCTTTTGGTACTTGGAATGAACCCCCTAACTCAAACAAATTATGTTGCCCACTATACGGCAACTTGCAATGGTGATTTTGTTACTATTTTATTTATTTATTTATTTATTTATTATTTTTAATCTCATGCTCAACTCTAATATTTTAAACAGACTTGGACCTTATCAAAATTCTTAAGTTATGTTTGTTTGAGGGCTAAATTAGAATGATTTAGTATTTTTATGACCATTAATCTTGGAATTAGTAATATCTTTATATTATGTATTATATTTCACGTATTGTTTTGAAATTTTACATCTGACATATATTATTTTCAAGTAGACTATTTGTCTAAACTCATATTTTTTTAATCAAATATATCATTATTTATTTTATTAAATTATTAATTTAATTTTCAAATTATATTTTCAAATAAATATGACTATAATTTATGAATAATTATAGGTATTCAAAATTTATTTATTACTCCTGGGGGGAGCTAATTTAGAATTATCCCTCATAAATTAAAATAATTCAACTCAAAAATTCTCTGTGTCAAAGTACTTTGACGAGTCACTAAGGCAACCTTTGGACTACATGAGATAATTTGGCAATAAAGTAGCTACAGCAATCATTGACCTTGAAATTATATACCAATTAAAATTGATCATCACTCAAACATCTTTAAATTTGTTTGCATCTTCTTGAGCGGCTAGATCGTTAGAGTGACATCAATTGTTTGATCATCACTCAAAAGCTTTATGCTGCTGAAATGGAATAAAGAACTTAATGTACTTTTTTTTTTTTTTTTTTTTTTGGAACCGCGACGGGCCAACAAGTTGGTCTCATTTAAGAATTTTTTTTTTTTAAAGTAATTTTTTAATTTTTTAATTAAAATATGATGTTAAAAAATTAATATATTTAGGATGATTTTTTAATTTTTTACAAAAAAGATATGAAAAAAGAAGATAAAAAATAGAATCCTTAACTTTTTGGTATAAGTCGTTGACTTTTTGAATTATTTAATAAATTTTTGACTTTTAAACTAAAAAACAAGACTTAAATTCACTTTAACCAAACAAGACATTATTTCACATATCAATAATATATTAAAATATAGGTAAACTATAAATGGATCCTAATAGTTGGACTTAATTCTTATCAAGTTTTAATAAAATCGTCTTTAAAAATAATTTTTTATGACAATTTTTTCATATATTGCTAAAAATTAATAATTAGTAAAAAATTTTATCACGATTTTTATAAATTGTCGCTAAAACTTATAATTAGTGACTTTTTTTGTGACGAATTTTTTAAACAATCACTGAAAGTTGTAACTTAGTGACATTTTTTGTGACGATTTTTTTAAGCTATCATTAAAACTTATAATTAGTGACATTTTTTATGACAATTTTCAAACTGTCGCTGGAATTTAACAATTAATGACATTTTTCAATAATATTTGATAAAAAACGACGTTAATTGTCACAGGACCTATTGAACAATAAGTCTATCTATTAAGATTTACACATAAGTCCTCCTAATATATATATATATATATATATATATATATATATTAAAATTTTAAGTTCGAGTTACTCCAAAAAATTATGAGAATATTAATAGATATCACTATTGTATTGAAATTTTCATAGATAATAATATGACTTATCGTAATATATTTATTTTCATTAAAAAATAACCATTATTATTCTCATAATTTTAAAAATGTCATTGACATTTCACTCTAAATAATATTTTATAATTTTTTTATTTAAAATATTTTCTTATGTTTACAAAAAATAAATAAATAAATAAATAAAATTATTTCAAAACCCATGAGGGGCACATGACCGCCCTAGACCCTCTATACCTCCGCCATTGCCTAGTCTCTTTGCCAACATAAATTTGTAAGAAACACTATCAATCAGTCTAATTAACTAGACTTATTTATCTACAGCTTCTGATTGATAAATTTGTCACTGTAAATTTATTCATAAAAACAATAGAGTCTGATAATTAAATTTATCAATAAAACTTAATAGGTAATAAGTCCTAAAAGTAGGACCTATTAATAATTTATCTAATTTGAATAATTGAAATTGTGTAAGTTGAAACCGTGACACATTGGTTAATGATTTTTTTATTATTTTGTTTCTCTCTTATTTTTGGTTATTGCAGCTTCATTGTAACTCAAATGCAAATTAGAAAGTGTAGGGATATATTTTATGAGTACCAACATTTGGCCAAGATGACGCCGACGTGTCAGTCGATGTGCCACGTGTCCTGGTTGTTATGCCGAGGTCATCTCGGATAGGCCGAGGTTACCTCCGAAGATATCGGAATCCGAGATAAGCGGATGAGGGGCAAGAGTCCTAGAATGAGAAAAGACTTCAGTTTGTATTAAGATAAGACTCTTAGAGAGTTTATCCTAATCTTACTTGGAGTCCAAGATTAGCAGTAATCCTGAGTCCATAGAAGTTAGGCTTCTATTGGGACTAGGTTTATGTTGGCTATAAAAGTGAGGCACCCCCGTGGGTCTAAGGTATGCTTTTGATACTCAAACTTGTGAGTTTAGCACTTGATTTATCTTTGAGAGATATACTGACTTGATCGTCGGAGTGCCCCCGGGTGGACGAACCACCGCCGGAATCTTCTCTTTCTGTTACAGGTCAGCTAGGTGCCATCTATTCTGTCGGTGCTCTCCAGCTGGTTACTAAGCGGGCAGTGTGGTCAGAAAATTACCCACACAATTTGGCGCCGTCTATGGGAAAGAAAGGAGAATAGATGGCCATCACTGTACAAGATCAACGTATCGAAAACGACGAGTTTAGCAAAGATTGAGAATGTGTCGACATAAACGGAGTGAAGACCCTTCCAGAAGGGACGCAAAGACAGGGGGCATGAGTGCTCCCAAGGAGATGACATTCAAGTATAGAAGAGCTCAACCCAAGTGAGCAGATCCGGGATCCCGGATCCCAGAAGGCATGATCTTGGCCTAGATGAGTAGGTCCGAGGAGACAAGAGCTCAGCCTAAGTGAGCAGATCCTAAATTCCAGATCCTAGATCCCAGATCCCAGAAGGCATGATCTCGGCCTAGATGAGTAGGTCCGAGAAGAGAAGAGCTCAACCTGAGAGGGCAGATTCAAGATTCCAGCAGACAAGACCTCGGCACTTAAGCCCGAGAAGATAAGAGCTCAGTGAGCAGATCTCAGATCTTAGAAGATAAAAAGAAAACATACAAGGTCAGACTGCAGTTAGCCAGGTTGAAGACCTTTTATAAGGTCCACAAAAGAGCATGTGAAAGCCATGCAGGGGGCAAAGAGAAAAGAGATTATTGTTTAACACTTGTTGAAATTTGTGGACAATTTACAAGTTGAAGTTAAACCGAAATCACTGTTTAACACTTTTTGAAATTTGTGGACAATTTACAAGTTAAGTTAAACCGAAATTACTGTTTAACACTTTTTGAAATTTGTGGACAATTTACAAGTTGAAGTTAAACCGAAATCACTGTTTAACACTTGTTGAAATTTGTGGACAATTTACAAGTTGAAGTTAAACCGAAATCATTACTTAAACACTTGTTGAAATTCTATGTGAATTTACAAGTTGGTTAAACCGATATGATGTTTAGTACTTGTTGAAATTTGTAACAATCTACAAGTTGGTTAAACCGATATGATGTTTACCACTTGTTGAAATTCTGTGTGAATTTACAAGTTGAAGTTAAACCGAGATGATATTTAACACTTGTTGAAATTCTGTGTGAATTTACAAGTTGAAGTTAAACCGATGTGATATTTAAACTTGTTGAAATTCTATGTGAATTTGCAAGTTAAAGTGAACCCGAGATGATGTTTAACACTTGTTGAAATTCTGTGTGAATTTATAAATTGAAGTTAAACCGAGATAATGTTTAACACTTGTTGAAATTCTGTGTGAATTTACAAGTTGAAGTTAAACCGAGGTCATATTTAACACTTGTTGAAATTCTGTGTGAATTTACAAGTTGAAATTAAACCGAGATGATGTTTAACACTTGTTGAAATTCTGTGTGAATTTACAAGTTGAAGTTAAATCGATGTGATATTTAAACTTGTTGAAATTCTGTGTGAATTTACAAGTTGAAATTAAACCGATGTGATATTTAACACTTGTTGAAATTCTGTGTGAATTTACAAGTTGAAGTTAAACCGATGTCATATTTAAAACTTGTTGAAATTCTGTGTGAATTTAC
Organism: Camellia sinensis; assembly: GCF_055761805.1. Classification (NCBI taxonomy): domain Eukaryota; kingdom Viridiplantae; phylum Streptophyta; class Magnoliopsida; order Ericales; family Theaceae; genus Camellia; species Camellia sinensis. The sequence continues at coordinate 120,668,632 of NC_138966.1, forward strand.
AAGTTGAAGTTAAACCGATGTGATATTTAAACTTGTTAAAATTCTGTGTGAATTTACAAGTTGAAATTAAACCGAGATGATATTTAACACTTGTTGAAATTCTGTGTGAATTTACAAGTTAAAGTTAAACTGAGATGATATTTAACACTTGTTGAAATTCTGTGTGAATTTACAAGCTGAAGTTAGGCCAAGGTTATGATAAAGGATGATGGTTAAAACACTTGTTGAAATGTTTGAGAAAAATTTACAAGTTAGTCAAGCTCAAGCAATATCTGTGTACTTGCCGAGACTACCAGGTTGTCAAAACTTGAAATATAGAAAACTAAAGTCTTGATAGAAGACATTAAGTGACAAGTCCTAAGCAACACTTGTGAAAATATGAAAATATTTGTTACAATATTTTCAAGTGTTAGGACAAGGCTGAAATGAGCAAGATTAGAAGTTGTGACAGAAGTATTTTACCCGAAGAGATTGCACAGTCAAGGTGTACTTTTGAAGACATGCAAATTATTCTAAGTGTAGAATCATACAAGAGCAGAAAAAAGAAGACATTCATTCAAAAGAAGAAATTAGAGAAATGCATTTAAAGAAGAAAGAAGGCACTTTTAGCCTGAATATTGAAAAAAAATAAATTATTTAGACTACAAAAATGGCACATCGGCCGGATTAAAAGCATACAGAGAAGGACAAAGTACAAGGTACAAGATACAAGGAATAAAAGAAGGAAACAAAACTACTCGGCATCAATGGCAGGATATAGAAGACAGTTGGGAAGACTTCTCAGCAGCCTTCTCGGCCTCGAGCTCAGCATCGATCTCCCAAAGAGTTTGATCAAAGCTCTTCTCGGCGATTGGCACCTCGGAGTTTGAAGGCAAGGATTGAAAACAAGAATCTGGGAAAAAAAAACACAAAAAAAGAAACAAGAATGTAATTCGTAATCAAGAATGGTGATGAAGCTATCAGGAAATCAAAACAAAAAGATTGCACAGGTGTGTCAAGCCAAGAACAGTGGCAGAAATCAACAGATGCGTGAACAGTGTGTATTCAAGAAGATGATTTGGAAACAACGGGTAAAACAACAATGGTGATTAACAATGAAGTGGAGCTTTTTGGAAAGTAACAAGAAATAAAACCAGGAGGAACAGTGGCTTACCAGAAAGAGGGAAGCCGGAATGAGAATTGCCGAAGTCTGACGACGGATGCGAAAATGACAGAATGACGTAAGCTTCATCGGAGGAGAGGAACGAAAATAGTTGCAGAGCTTGAAAGCTTGGAACAATGACGGATTTAAGCAAAAGAGCTAGAAAGAGGAAAAGCCAGAGGATTGAATGAAAAAAGAGAAAAATCAGAGTCAAGAAGACGACAAAGTTCAAGAATAAAGCCAAGTGCACAGGCACTAAGTAAGTATGTGAAGAACAAGAAAGTAATGACCCAGACACGATGCTAGCAACAGAAAGCGGATATGGCAAGAACAATGCCAGGCGTTCAAACAATTCAAAACTTGAAAACAAATGAAAATAGAAGACAACAGAGGGCAAGTAAACAAATTCAGAAGAGTTATGAAAGATTGAACTTAATAAAAGAGTTTATGAACCTACTAAGAGAAATGAACGCCGATATGAAGATCGCCAGAGTCAAATAGATGATTGGAAGTCGAGAACCCACCGAAGAATGTGAGTGGAGCAGTTGCAAAGCTCTTGGAGTTTACAAATTAATGGAACAGGAACCTCGGCTAGGAGGTGTGATCTCGAGCAGCTTGGAAAGCATGAAGCTTGATACTTGACAGAAGTGGACAGTAAAGTCCAGGGAACTTTGAGGTCGGCGAGTTTGATCTCGGACAGAGGGGCACAGATGAACGAACAGTGTAGGTTTCATCACCTCAGAATACCGAGGTAATAGAACCTAGGGGGCAGTTGTAGGGATATATTTTCTGAGTACCAACACATGGCCAAGGTGACGCCGACGTGTCAGTCGAGGTGCCACGTGTCCTGGTTGTTATGCCGAGGTCATCTCGGATAGGCCGAGGTTACCTCTGAAGATATCGGAATCCGAGATAAGCGGATGAGGGGCAAGAGTCCTAGAATGAGAGAAGACTTCAGTTTGTATTAAGATAAGACTCTTATAGAGTTTATCCTAATCTTACTGGGAGTCCAAGATTAGTAGTAATCCTGAGTCCATAGAAGTTAGGCTTCTATTGGGACTAGGTTTATGTTGGCTATAAAAGAGAGGCACCCCCATGGGTCTAAGGTATGCTTTTGATACTCAAGCTTGTGAGTTTAGCACTTGATTTATCTTTGAGAGATATACTAACTTGATCGTCGAAGTGCCCCCGGGTGGACGAACCACCGCCGGAATATTCTCTTTCTGTTGCAGGTCAGCCAAGTGCCATCTATTCTACCGGTGCTCTCCAGCTGGTTACTAAACGGGCAGTGTGGTCAAAAAATCACTCACACAATTTGGCGCCGTCTGTGGGAATCGAACGTAGAATAGATGGCCAGTAACAGACAGAAGGAAAAGATTGGGGACGACACTCCTGCTGGGAGTGGGAGAACTATTGACCTCGATGGTGAAGGAGAAAGGTCGAACGCAGAAACTCATGAACAAAATCACGGAGCGAAAGACGTCGGCCAGACTAGCGACGCACCAAAGAAACCTGATCAAAACAGGTACTACAACGAAGACGACCTCCAGGTCTAGAAGGATAGGTACCTACGGAGGGACGAAGAGGTAAAAGAAATGGCAAACAAATTGGCAGACCTGCAGTCGATCGTCAATTTCATGATGCAAAATAACGTCATGCAGCCACCATACCTGCTACACGACACGCCAATTCCAGCGGCCAATACCCAAAAGGGAGGACAGAAAACAATCCCCGTAGCCCCTCAGCATAACGAAGACGAGAGATACTCTCACCGATCTTCTAGGGAGGACGGACGAAGAGAATCAAGAAGAGAAGGATCACGGAGAACGCATCGCACAAAGGAGGCAGACTCCAAAGGACATAGGCATGTTCAGGGGCAGACACTGTGTTTCGACACAACTTATGGAGAATGATCGAAAAGGGCTCACCACGAGGCCGAGAGTAGTATACCGAAAAGACTGAAGTCGAAAGATAGCCGAGCTCCTGGGCGGAGCAAAGAAGACTTAAGAGATTACCTCAAGAGGAAGCAACAGAATGCCGAAGCCAAGGTAACCTCTCCAGATAAGCCGAGGACACCATTCTCGGTGGAATTAGATAGATTTGAGGCACCAAAGCGATTCTGTATGCCAAGGTTTCAAATATACGATGGAAAGTCATACCCCAACTTCCACGTTGGATTATATTTGAATTCAATGGCATTTTATAGTGGGAATGAGCCGTTGCTCTGCAAAGTGTTCCCCTCATCCTTCGGGGAGATTGCATCAGATTGGTTCCACAAACTACCAAAAGGAAGCGTGAAGACTTGGGAAGGCCTGGCCGAGATGTTTGTGGCCAGGTTTGTGACAAACAAGTTGCAGCCATTAAGGGTGGACACATTAATGGCTCTGAAGATCAGCAAGGATGAAGGCCTTAGGGCCTATGCAAAAAGATACTATGAGGTGTTCAATCAGATACCCGAATGTAATCAAGAGGTGGCAGTCATATCTTTCAAGAACAGCATGAAAGATAACTGTCCACTACGAAAGTCTCTAGCAAAGACGTTGCCAAAAAGTATGGAGGAGCTCATGGCGAGAATCGAGAAGTGCGCTAGAGCCGAAGAAGACACGTCGGGAACCAGGGAGATAAAATAAGAGAAAAGAAACGGCTCGCCGAAACGAGGCCGAGGTTACAACAGAACGAGCAGGCAAGAGGCAGAACTGAGGGCCACACAAGCAGTAATAACTGTGTTCCAAATCCCAATTTCCAAAGTCCTGGATCAAATTCGGAACCAACCCTATTTCAGAACACCAGAAAGGACTCCAGGAGAGTTCATGGGAAGAAACATTGGCAGGTATTGTGCCTTCCATAATGAAGATGGGCATACAACTCAGGTTTGTAGAGCTCTGAAAACATATTTGGAAGATCTGGTGAGATAAGAACATTTGAGAGACCTTGTCGATGAGACCAGAACAAGGGAAGAACGGGCAAGATTGCCTCAGGCACCAGCAGCCCCACCTCCCCCAGCACAATAGCCGCAGGCAGGAGGACCTCGGATAATCAACATAATCCACTCGAAGGTCAACGAAAATGAAATTCGAGGAGAGACCCAGAAAGTGAAGCATCTGCAATATGTCTACCAAGTCAGGGGAAAAAGACATCGGGCAGAGGAACGACAAGGACCAATGATAACCTTTACTGAAGCCGACCTAGAGACGGTCCAACATCCGCATAATGATGCCTTGGTAGTATCCCTCCAGGTTGGGGAGTGCCAAGTAAAACGCATCCTAATTAATCAAGGCAGCTCTTGTGACATCATGTACGTCCGATGTTACAAAGAGCTCGGCCTTCACCAAGATGATATGGAACAGTCCAATGGCCCAATGGTTGGGTTCAATGGAACGCCGACATGGCCTCTGGGAGCAGTAAGCTTGGAGGTGCAGGCTAGCACCAGGAAGATCAAGACAGAATTCACCATCATCGACACACCCTCCCCTTACAACATCATCTTGGGGAGGCTATGGTTGCATACAATGGGGGCAGTTCCCTCAACATTGCATCAACTATTACGATTCCCAACAGAGCATGGGATAGAAAAAGTCAGAGGCGATCAGCTGCAGGCCAAGAATTGCTCCATGGCAGCTATGAAATCTACCTGTAGCGTACGAGAGCCAGAGAAGGCAGAAATTGAAGATGAGGACGTGGAAGTCCTAGAAGACGTCGGCAAAGAGCCAGCCGAGAAAAGCGAAGAGGCACTGAAGAAAATGCTCATCCAGGATGGGGATGAAGAACGCTTCTTTCTTCTTAGCTCGAGCTTAGCCGAAGAAGAGGAAAAGGAGTTGGAAACTTTTTTTAGAGCAAATATTGAGGTGTTCGCTTGGACACCTTACGAAATGCCTGGCATTGACCCCGAGGTCACGTGCCACAAACTGAATGTTGACAGGTCGGCCAAACCTGTAATTCAACGAGCCAGAAGACCGACATTGATGCACGTCGAAGCAGTAGAAGAAGAAGTAGACAGGCTCCTGGAGGCCAAGGCCATTAGAGAAGTACACTACCCTACATGGCTATCCAATACAGTGGTGGTAAAGAAGAAGAACGGTAAATTGAGGGTCTGCGTAGACTTCACCAGCCTCAACAAAGCCTGTCCCAAAGACAGCTTTCCTCTACCCAAGATCGACCAGCTGGTGGATACCACATCTAGACATGGAATGATGAGCTTCCTAGATGCCTACAAGAGGTACCACCAGATAGCCATGTACCCCCCAGACGAAGAAAAGACAGCATTTATCACCCCAAAAGGCCTGTACTGTTATAGAGTAATGCCTTTTGGGTTGAAAAACGCAGGAGCAACTTACCAAAGGTTGGTAACCAAAATGTTCAAGCACCTAATTGGCCGAACAGTAGAAGTCTATATCGACGACATGGTCGTTCAGACCAAGGAACCTGAGGGTCATCTTGCCGATCTAAAAATAGTCTTTGAAATCCTTAAAACATATTGACTCCGACTCAATGCATCAAAGTGTGCATTCGGAGTTGGATCCGGTAAGTTTTTAAGATACCTGGTGACCAGAAGGGGCATCGAAGCCAGCCCAGATCAGATCAAGGCCATCCTAGAGTTGAAGAGCCCGACGTCGGCAAAGCAAGTGCAGATGCTAACTGGAAGGGCCGCAGCCCTGAACAGATTCATCAGCTGAAGCTCAGATAAGTGCAGACCTTTTTTCAACTTGATAAAGAAAGCCACAGACTTCCTGTGGACAGAAGAATGCAAAGCCGCTTTGGCCGACCTAAAAAAGTACTTGACCACAACTCCAGTTCTTTCAAATCCAGAACCTGGGGAGGAGCTGTTTCTGTACTTAGCCATTTCAGAACATGCGATAAATGCAGTACTAATCCGAGAAGAAAAAGGAGGGCAAAAGGCTATTTACTATGTAAGCAAAACCCTAGCCGATGTAGAAACAAGGTATCTACCCTTAGAGAAATTGGCACTAGCTTTAGTAATGGCTTCAAAGAAATTGAACCATTACTTCTAGGCCCATAAAATTGTGGTGCTAACGAAGCACCCCTTGAAGTCCTTACTACAACAAGGAGACCTGACAAGAAGAATAGCCAGATGGGCAGTCACCCTAAGCCAGTATGACCTGGAGTACAGGCCAAGGACAGCAATCAAAGGCCAGGTTCTAGGCGACTTCGTGGCCGAGTTCACACTAGAATCCATCGGACGTCGGGCTCCGTTGAGCCAGGAAGAGCGATGTCCAGCCAAGCAAGGAGAAGCACAACCAAAGGCAAAAGAACAAAGGAAAAAGGACAAACTCAGACCCTGCAGCATTTACATCGGCGACTCCTTTCGACTATTTGTTGATGGGAGTTCAAACTGACAAGAAGTGGGGACAGGAGTAGTATTGATATCCCCAGATGGGCAAATACTAGAACAGTCAATTCGTTTGGGGTTCAAGGCCTCAAACAATGAAGCAGAGTATGAAGCACTCATTGCAGGACTGAAGTTGGCAGCAACAGTACAAGCAGATGAGGTAATAGTTTTTTGTGATTCACAACTAATATTTAATCAGACAACAGGTAAGTTTGCAGCCCGAGATGAATGAATGTCGGCCTACGCAAAGGAAGTCATCAGACTGTCAGCCTTATTTCAGAACTGCTGACTACTTCAGGTAAGCCGAGATGACAACAATCACGCCGATGCATTGGCTAACCTAGCTAGTGCAGTACAACCTGGAAAAGCAAGGACAATAATGATTGACTACCTGTCAGGCCCAAGCATTGAACCAGTAACCACAGAGCGTGAAGCAATGTACATAGACATGGGATCAAGCTGAATGGACGCAATTGTTGCGTTCCTAAAAGAAGGAAAGCTGCCAGACAACCGCAAGGAGGCACACAAGATCAGATTGAAGTCGGCAAGATTCAGTCTAACAACAGAGGGACACCTCTATAGAAGATCCTTCACTAGACCCCTTTTAAGATGCGTACACCCTTCGCAGGTTGAAGATTTTTTATACGAAATCCATGAAGGAATTTGTGGAAAACACGCTGGGGGCAGATCACTAGCTCACAGGGCCATTACCCAGGGGTATTGGTGGCCTTACATGCAATAAGATGCAAAAGCTTATGTGAAGAAGTGTGAACAATGCCAAAGGTTTGCACCCTTGATACACCAGCCAGCTGCTGACCTGAACCTTGTATCTAGTCCTTGGTCATTTGCCCAATGGGGCATGGATCCCGTTGGCCAATTACCCCAAGCAACTGGACAAAGAAAGTACTTGCTGGTAGCAACAGATTACTTCACAAAATGGATAGAAGCAGAGCCTCTTGCTAAAATCCGAGATGTGGATGTCAAGAACTTCATATGGAGAAACATCATCACCAAATTTGGAATTCCAAGAGCAATTATTGCAGACAATGGAACCCAATTTGACAGCAAGCTAATCAAGAACTTCTATGCAAAGTTCAAGATCAAGAACTACTTTTCAACCCCAAGCTTTCCACAAAGCAATGGACAAGCAAAAGCATCTAACAAAGTAATTTTGGATGGAATAAAGAAGAGGTTACAGGCAGCAAAAGGCAAGTGGGTAGACGAATTGCCCAATGTACTCTAGGCATATCGGACTACGCCGAGAAAATCAACAGGAGAATCCCCCTTCGCCATGGCTTATGGCACAGAAGCAGTCATTCCGCTGGAGATCGACATCCCAGGAATCAGAACCCAGGGAGTTAAAAACGGGACTAATGATGTACTGTTAGCCTGAGATCTGGATCTTTTAGAAGAAAGAAGAGAGAAAGCTGCAATCCAGCTTGCAGCATACCAGCAGCAACTTGCAAAAACTTATAACAAGAAAGTCAATCCAAGAGAGTTTCAAGTCGGCGACCTAGTCCTGAGAAAAGTTGTCAGCAATAAGAAGGATCCCAGAGAGGGCAAGCTTGGCCCAAACTGGAAAAGACCCTACAGAATTACCTTGGTACTGGATAATGGGGCATATCGACTTGAAGATAATGAGGGCAAAGAGTTGCCAAGACCTTAGAACACTTGTAATTTGAAATTTTTCTATCATTAAAATTTCTTTGTTCCTTTGCCATTCGTTGAAGTAAATAAATAAAGATTCTGTTCTCCTTTCAAGAAAACTTGACATTGTCTCTAGAATACTTGCATAATGAGAACCCAAGTGGAACTCAGGTTCACATTAGGGGGCAAAGAGAAGAAGAATATGCTAAACACTTGTTAAAATTTGTGGACAATTTACAAGTTGAAGTTAAGCCGAAATCATTGTTTAACACTTGTTGAAATTTGTGGACAATTTACAAGTTAAGTTAAACCGAAATTATTGCTTAAACACTTGTTGAAATTTGTGGACAATTTACAAGTTGAAGTTAAGCCGGAATCATTGTTTAACACTTGTTGAAATTTGTGGACAATTTATAAGTTAAGTTAAACCGAAATTATTATTTAACACTTGTTGAAATTTGTGGACAATTTACAAGTTAAGTTAAACCAAAATTATTGCTTAACACTTGTTGAAATTTGTGGACAATTTACAAAGTTGAAGTTATGCCGAAGTCATTGTTTAACACTTGTTGAAATTTGTGGACAATTTACAAGTTGAGTTAAACCAGTATGATGTTCAACACTTGTTAAAAGTTTACAAGTTAAGATTAAAACCAAGACGTTTGTCTATCCGAGGTGTGTCACCCCGAGAAGATTATACAAAGAAGGAAAAGTATGTGAAAGACATGCAGAATTTTCTAAGTATAGAATCATGTAGAAGCAATGAAGAGAAGACAAGAGTGCAAGCACTTAGAAAAAGAAAAGTTGCATTAGCATTCACCAAGAAAAGGGCACATCGGCCATACAAAGGCTTACATTGTTCCAAAAAGATAAAGAAGAAATAAAATACAAGTAAGCAAAAGAAAAACATGAAGCTAAGACTCCTCTCCACTAGTTGGTTGAATTTCAAGATCAGATGTTTGTATAGAAGACATCTCAGCAGCCTTATCCGCCGCGACCTCGGCGCCAATTTCTGCAAAGGTGTCATCAAGGTTCTGATAAGCAAGGGTGGCATCGGCTGATTCCTTCACATAAGCAGCGTCTTTGTTAACCTCATCGCCTTCTTCATCCTGAGTCAAGTCTAGGACTTGCTCATTCTGAAGAGGGGACTTGGCCCCATCAGCATCTTTGGATTTTCTTACCAAAGCCTCATCCTCTTCCTCATCACCATCCTCAGACTCAGATTCGTCGACATCTTGACTTGGAGGTTGAGCTGGAGGGAATAGAAGAGGAATGGCATCAGTTTTCCTCAGTGGTGAGTCCTCTGGGACATTAAGTTTCTTTAGAAAGGACATCCAACCAAGGGTGAAACCCTTGTTGCATGCCTCCTTCACTTGTTGTTCGTAGGCATCTGTAACGTCGGCCATGCCTTGGGCATACGCCTTCTCATCGGTGTCTTTTATTTCGGCTTCTTTGGTGGCTAGTGCCTCCTGAAGCTCCTTTTCTGCTTGGGCCATTTTTTCGTCGGCTTCTCTCTTCTAAGACTCAGCCACTTTCCTGATAGCCTCAGCAGCCTCAGCCTTCTCTTCGGGCATTGATCTGAGCTTTGATTGCAGCCTCGGCTTGGTCCTCCAGTTTTTTCATCTTTGATTGAAGACCTTTGTTGGTCTTTTGGAGGGAAGAGAACTCCCTCTTCATCTCGACGAGCCTCTCCAGATTCTCAAAAGACTGCATTGAGAAAGAGTGGGCATGCTGGATGGCCTGAAAGAAAACAGAGGTATTAGAGAATATTCAAAGTACGAAATAAAGAGAAAGAAAGAAAAAAATTACCAAATAGAAGACATCTACCTGAACGGAGTGCTGAAGCATTAGAGCGTAATTCTCATACTCATTGTACTGGACATTTCGCTCCAAATCGCCTGGTAACAGCAGAGCAGTACTGAGCGTAACGCCGACATTAATATCCTCGGCACTGTCACTTGCCATAGCAGGCTTGTCTTCCAGAGTAATTGAGGGGGCCCAGGGGGCATCAGGTTTTTTTGATCCTGAGGTTGTTGCAGAAAAAGACCTCGGCTTTTTTGGTTTTTAGGATTCTGGTGGTTGAGACTCAGAGCGCCTCTTCCCAGCAGAAGGCTGAGATTTATCACTCTCAGCCAACTTTGAGATAGGCAAGGTGTCTTCAGATTCAACCTGAGCTATCTTAGCCTTTGGTTGAGCCTTCTTTATTCTTTTCGGCTTCGGTGGAGGTTGGGTTTGTGCTGGTTGATCGTCAACAGATGATGGAATGCTGGCCAGAAGATCTTTTGCAATTGGTTTTGGGCGACCCATCTCGGCAGTAGAGACTGTTCGGCGTCGGCGACGGCGTTGTGATATTGGAACCAAGTATGGAGCAGAAGTTGACGGTTGCTCGGCTGGATCAGAGATTGATCCCTGGTCTGTCCGAGATGTGGATGCGGTCTGTGGCGTTGTGACAGATGGTGGAGAAAGGTTTTTTTTCTTCCTCCTAGGGACGTCGGGCAAAGCGGACCTGTATGTTTGAATAAAGTTGAGGAGCAGAGGCGCCTTTTGTTTGTGAATTGGCAAGTTCAGAAGTTTTTTCAAATCCTCGCTGGGATAGAAAAATTGGCGAAAATTCTTTGGAGGTTGAGGAAGAACTACAAAAGATAAAAACAGCACAGACATTAGAACAAGAATATTGAAAACTTTATACAAGAAGATAAAAAGGAACTTATGCAGGGTGGCCCTTACCAGCTCCTTCCCCCAAAACAGTGCGGCTTAGGGGATAAAGATGGAGGTTGTCGTTTGGCTGAAACTCCCAATTGCCCGAGATAATGAAGTAATCGTCTCCAGCTCCCTTGTTAGAGTCTAGGAGGTCGGCTACAATTTTATATTCGGTAGATCTCGGCTTAAGGTAGTAAACATAGTCCGTGTCTTTTCTAAGACGACACATGGTATAACAGTATTGGAAGTCGGCAAGTGTAATCCTGGCATTCTCTTGTTTAACTAAAGCTATGGTACCAGTAATAACTCGGTAAGAATTGATGGCGAGTTGCATTGCGTTCAATTTATAGAAGTGAAGGATTTGACGGAAAAAAGGGTTAAGTGGAAACCGAAGTCCACACTCAATAAAGGCAACTACAGGGAAGGGCATGGAGTGATCAGTAGGCATAATGGAGTCATCATCCCCAGCCAACCTCAGATTGACATCGGCTGGGATTTCAAACTCTTGCCTAAAAAAGTCTAGCTTAGAAGGGGTGTCTACCCGATGTTTCCACATACCCATGATATCGAGATAACTAAAGGTATTGGATTTCAGAAAGAAGATGTTTCAAAAAGGGTTATTGGGACCTCGGCAAAAAACCTAGGTTTGAACTGGTGCAAAAATTTGTAAGGGATGTTTCAGTTTTTCCTAAAGTGGGTTCTACAAACAAATCCCAAACCTAAAATTATGGAGATGAAGATCAAAAGTACAGATCTGGAAAAGACACAAAAAACAGAAAACAAAGGCGAAGTTTCAGAATCAAGAACAGAGGTGGACTATCAAAAACATGAAGAATACAAAGGGTTGAAGACCAAGAATAGTGGCAAGACGTGCAAGAGAACTATGAACAATACATGTATTCAAGGCATAAGCAAAAAGTAAAATCGACGCATTCAGATGTATGATTCACAAATTAAATGTTTGAGCAAGGCAGTAATAACAAGAAATTCCAGAAAAGATCAAGAACTGGAATAAGAAGAAAACAGTTGCTTACCAGAAAATATGAAGCCGGTGTAAAGATCGCCGAAGTCAGACGACGGTCGTGGAAGCAACAAAATGGTGCAAAACACGCCGAAAGGGGTGAACAGAATAAGTTTCAGAGCAAGGAAGCTTGAACAATGGCGGACTCGAGAAGAGAAAGTTAGAGAGAGAAAAAGTTTTCCAGAAACAAGAATAAAGTCAAAGGGAAAAATCGAAGAGGTGTTTTGTTGAAAATGAAAACGACGGCAAAAAGTAATCAATACGCTTAGAAGAACGTATGCGTCAGACGGCGCATGTGAAAGAGAGACGGCTTACAGGCGCGTCACAGGTACGAACCAATAAGAAGAAAACGCGTGGTTAAAAACGGTTGAATGATGGTGTATGACAGCTCATACGCGTGAAAGGGTTCTTGAAGTTCTTGTTCTTCAAAGACATGTCGGCCAAAATAATGATCTCGGCTGAGATACTGAAAACCGACGTATTGGAAAAAACGGAATGATATAGGTTCCATCACCTCAGAATGCCGAGGTAATAGAACCTAGGGGGCAGTTGTGGGGATATATTTTTAAGTACCGATATGTGGCAAGGTGACGCCGACGTGTCAGCCGAGGTGTCACGTGTCAGGGTCATAACGCCGAGGTGATCTCGGTCAAGCCGATGTTATCTCCGAAGATATCGGAATCTGAGATAAGCGGATAAGAGATAAGGGACAAGAGTCTTAGAATAAAGAGGAGACTTAGCCAAGATAAGGATAAAACTCTTAGGGAGTTTATCTCTATCTCCAAAGGAATCCAAAGTAAGTATTAAACAGGAATCCATAGAAGTCAGGCTTCTATTGAGATTAGGATTGAGGTAACTATAAAAAAGAGGCACCCCCGTGGGTCTAAGGTACGCAATTTCATACTTTTGATACTCAACCTTGTGAGTTTAGCACTTGATTTATCTTTGAGAGATATACTCACTTGATCGTCGGAGTGCCCCCGGGTGGACGAACCACCGTCAGAATCTTCTCTTTCTGTTGCAGGTCAACCAGGTGCCATCTATTCTGCCGGTGCTCTCCTGCTAGTTACTAAGTGGGCAGTGTGGTCAGAAAATCACCCACACAGAAAGAAAAACATCGTGAAACTTATCTTAGACCTTTGTTTGGGAATGTGAAGGACATTATTTCTTCATTTGATTAGCATGAAAAATAAGCAAAAATCAATAATTATAAAAAAGTAAGGAAGATTTTTACTTTGTATAAGATATGATTATCGTTTATCTTATTCTTCATCTTTTTATCATCTTTTTAAAAAAATAACAATAAATAAATAAGTAAATGTTCATTTAAATAGGAGACATTTAATACACGACAATTAAATAAGATAAATTATCAGTAGGTTCTAATAATTTGACTTAATTCTCATTAAGTTTATTAATTCGTCGCTAAAAGTTGTGGTCCTACCATAATTGTCACTACAAAAATATTTATGACGATTTTCTGAATTTGTTGCAAAGAACTAACAATTGATGACATTTTTCGTGATAATTTTCTAAATTTGTCACTAAAAATTGATAATTAACGATATTTTTCTGTGATGAATTTTTTAAATTGTCATTAAAAACTAATAATTAACAATTTTTTTTTTTTTTATAATAAAAATGCCACTATCTAATATAAGTCCTATTGAAAAATATAAGCCCACTTATTGTGACATGCACGTAAATCACCCCCATTATTTTTCCTTTTTCTTTTGTGCTTTTCTTTCTTTTTCCAATATTGTTTCATTGCTTTTCCAAACACCAATTGTCAGGCTAGTGTTGGTTAAGTTATCTATTTTCAACGAACAAAATCTTTGAAATATGAAGTTTTGGATTAATAAGTTACTTTTGGGAATGTTAGATGTTTAGTATTTAAAATTGAATATATTAAGTGATAATTAATTAAGTTTATTTAATAATTATAATTAATATTACTTAAAAATTTAAACGTTTCTTAAAATATAGGCTAATTTTTTTAAAAAAATTAAGTCATATAAAATTTACTTAATTCTAACTGAATTTATAAATATTAAATATAAGAATTAATATACATTATTACAAAACGTTAAAAAATATACAGTATTACAAACCCACTACCACCACTATCATGTTATCGCCGCCACTACCACTACTACCACCATCACCACTACCAGCACCACTATCGCTACCACTATTACCGCCATCACCACCACCACCACCACCACTACTACTATCTTTAACACTATTGTTAAGCACCAACATTATTTTACTATCACTATCATCGCTATTGCTACAACCACCACGATGCCACACCACCACTATTAATGCTTACCAATATCACAGCCACCACCACTACCACTACCACTACTGTCACCATCATACCGTCGTCGCCGCTGCCACCACCACCACCACAATTATCACCACCTTCGTTACCATTATTGTTGTTACCAGAAGCATCACTATTATTTTACTATCGTTACTATTACCACCACCACCACCACCACCACCACTACCATCATACTATCACCATCACCATCATAATATAACAATTAAAATATATCATTTAAAAATAATAAATTTTAAATTTGATCTTATATATATCAAACAATTTATTTTTGGTTCAGTAATTAAATTTTTATCAAACAGCTTTTCAACTTTAAAAATTTAAGATTCAATTTTCAATACTTAATTGTCAATCTTCAATTTTCAATTTTTAGTTTTCAATTGTATCAAATGCCACCTTAATTATAATAAGATGAGCACATTACACAATTTCACTTTTTTGATGTGAGTGGTTTTTCTTCTATCATGAATGTTTCGTTCTTGCGTTCAAAAAAAAATGTTTCTTTCTTGTTTTTGTGTTTTTGGATTTATTGTGGTGAACCAAAGAGAAAGTTCCATGAAAATAGGATCCAAAAAAAGAGTTTCAATGCCATTTTTCTATTTAATTAATGAGAATTCTCTCTCTCTCTCTCTCTCTCTCTCTCTCCCCTTTTTGAATTTTTGGACTTCTCTTTAATTAAACCGAAATAATCACTTTTCATAAAATTATTTTATTTGAAACAAATAAACTCTAATTTAGGTTATCTTATTATTATTGTATAAATTATCTTCATATATCTCACTTAATAATTTTTGAAAAAATTATTCAAATGGATGATGAGTGGAGCTGATCTTGTGTCATAGAATGTGTCTTAACACATTTTCAATTTGTTCCTGAGCTTCCAAGCTGAGTTCATTAATAATGATGGTTAAGGTCAAGTTTGGGAAGACTAAATAAGTGTATTTTTTTACTTTTCTTGTATTATGTGTAGAAAAAATAGAGAGGAGATGTTGATTGATGTGACCCAAAAAAGATAAAAAGATGAAATAAGTGCACCTTTTTAGTTTAGCCAAACTTGACCTAAGTATCTTAACTATAGAGTCATCATGGGTTCTTCAACTTTAAAATCAAGAGGTGGATCTAATTTTGGAACCTTTTATCATTTAGCTATATAAAAACCATCAATGTTGTGGACCTTAGAAGGCTTTGAGATCTATTAATTATTAGTTCGTCTATTCAATACGTGGGCCATTGAGAGAAATTTTTCAAGCCATTGCGCTTGTAAGTGACGTTCATAGTTGCAAATTATAATTTGTAATTTATATATATATATATATATATATGTATATTTGAAACTCTTAAATACGTGTGTAAAAAAGAGTGTATCATTTTCTTGGGGTCTTAGTTTTTGAAGGCAATCTAAATATTTGCACAACAACAAAGTTAGTGACAAGTTATTTAACCAAATAAAATTCAATTTTTTTTTCACATATTATTGAAGATTTATGATTTATTATAAGTTACGCTAATAAAAAAATCTAATAACCAGAAAACGCTACTCATTTATATTTAATATAAAACAAATCATTCTGATTAAGTTGATTTTTTTATATAAATAATTTGTTCAACGTGTCTCACAAGTTTAATGATTTAGATAATCAAAACCGAAGTTGTGCTCACATCTATACAAACTGGACCTTCTAATCTAAAAAAGTGGATTTTGGGCCCACTTCATTCCAAAATTAATACATAATAATATGATAAATTTTGATCTTATCACCTTAAAATAAAAAATTCATCATGTTGGTTTATGTTTTTAAAAAAATAATAATATACAAATAAAATTTTAGTACAAAAGTTTTACTAAAATTTTATACAGAATGATATAATTTATTGTAGTCATTTCATTTCTAATTAAAATACCTACCATTATCTTCATAATTTCAAAATGAAATAAAAATGTTATCTATATAACTTTCTGTTTGGAAGAATTTTTTTTGGAAATATATTCTACAAACACTTTTTTAAGAATAATCAAACTAAACAGATTTTTTCAAAAAAATTTTTAGAAATGTGTTTGGTTATCCAATTTCTAGGATTATTTTTGAAACATGTTTGCAAAAAAAGCAAACCAAACAAGTTTTTGTACTTTTATCTCTAAAATTACTCTACAAAAAGGTAAACCAAACAAGTTTTTGTATTTCTTATCTAAAAAATTACCCTACAAAAAGGCAAATCAAACCAGTTTTTGTACTTTTTTATCTCAAAAATTACTCTAAAAAAAATTAAAGTTATTTTAGAGAGAATATTTGGAAAAAGACAAACCAAACGAGTTTTTGTACTTTTTATTTCAAAAATTACTCTATAAAAAAAAATCAAAATTATTTTAAAGAAAATATTTAAAAAAAGACAAACCAAACAAATTTTTATACTTTTTTATCTGTAAAACTACTTTACAAACACAAACCAAACACACCCATTATTTTTCATTTCTGGTTGATTACACAGCGATGATCAAGTTAAGAGGCTCACCTAGACCGTGTGTGCACGTGCGAAAAGCCCAGTTATGTTCTTTTTAGGAACTTTCGCGTTTGTCTTTATCCAGTAGATTCTATAATAATAAAAATATTTTTTTTATTAAATATTATTAAAAAATGTCGTTAGGGATGGTTTAAGATATCCTAAATAAATATATTTTTTATTTTTTTTTAACTAAAAAGTTGAACAAAAAATATGAATGTTTGAGTTAACTTTTAAAATTTTCTAAAAAAAATATGTATTAAAAAATTGTATAAATTAATGTGTACGGAAATTTTTGACAAATAGGTAGTACGGTGGCAGCAAAGTTTGCAAAGTGGTGTAATAGGAAATGGTTGCCTCCTTTTCGGGCAACCAATTGGACAGTGCTCTTGGGCTAGTGGAGGCTCACCACGAATCCCATTTTGCTAATCGAAACCGTTCAATGTGTACAACTCGTCAAGTATTATATGTTTGTAAAAAATCACGCTGATTAGATAGCTATAGCTATCTGATCGGATTAGTTTTTTTGTCAACCGTTAACTGTAACACCATCTTTTTTTTTACAAAACTGATTTGATCATATAGTTAGCGATACCTGATCAATGTGATTTTTTATAAGCACATACTACTGGATGAGTTCGGCACATTGAACGGTTCGGATTATCAAAAAAGGACCCATGGTGGGCCCCCACGAGCTTAACATTACCGTCCAACTTAGTGAATACATATATGTAATTTTTTTTTTTTGTTCCTTTCACGGTACTTTCCCATCAATTTAGTGCCTTTCACAGTGTAAACACTTTTTGTATTAAAATATTATGTACATTAATTTTTTTATATTTTTAATTTGTGAATAATGATGACTTTTTTGTTTTGTTTTGTTTTGTTTTTTTTTTTTTGCAACTTTTTGACTTTTTAGATTTTTTATAACATCCCAAACCAGGCCTAAATATTTAAATGACAGTTTAAATTTTTTTTTTTATATAAAAAATATCAGTTGTACGAGCACAGAAATAATCTTCTCGTATAATCCTGTTGATCAAGTTTGCACTTCTCCAAACGTCATCGCTTTGCCACCTAAAAATACAAACATGAGCTAGTCGGGGAGTGTGTGCCGGAAACCTCTCCGATGCCTAAGTTAGCAAATAGACAATAAACACAAAAGTTTTGTGTATTCAAGAGTAAGAATTGAGATACCTGTACATAGGTCATGCTATGAGCTTTTATAGATTCTGCTTGGCAGAATCCTAGTAGGATTCCAACTCTCCTTATAAGAGTCCTCCTAAGAATTACACTCCCAGTGAAGAGTGTCTATCCTAATAATACTCTACTCACTACCAACCAAGTGAGACAGTTTGCACAATCCTAGTAGAACTCTACTCACCTTAGTAGAGTCCTCCTAGGAGTCTCAAGCCCAAGAATAATGCTTATCCTTAACACACCCTCATCACTGCAAGCCAAGTGAGATGGATGAACCCTTTACCTCAGCTGACACTGCAGTCAACAAAGTTACTTCGGCTCTGTGCTCAACATGGGCGAGCCATGATGACCCTGCCACCGGTTGGCATCCTGCCGAGCTACACCCAGTTTGACCCATCGCCCTATTATCATCTTGGTCAGACCAAGGTTTGTCCCCAGATGGATCCCAATTCCAGCAACACATCCAACCGTTTTGGTACCTGCCTCGGCCCAAAGTCGAAATATAAAATATCTCCTTGGCCCATTACGTGGCCCAACTTCCAAAGAAGACTTGTCCTAGCTCGACCCAATTTGTTCACAAATTACCCTCTCAACTGTCCTTTAATTCCATCTGCATAACATGATTGGGATTATTTTTCCTCTAGCCGAGCTAAGAATGCCCCACTCTGTCGAGCTAAAAAAGCTGTTCGATTTCACAGCTCGTTCAGCCCCAATAAGCCTTGCCAATTGCTCAATATGTCCTTCCACTAATCTAGTACGACGTCATTTCCAGGATATGTGGTGTGCCTCCATTATCCGCGTTCTCCTGTTACAACCTTCATGTACCTCCAAAAATTTGAACAGCCCCACATTTTTTCCTTCAACATTTATACCCTTCGAGTTCACAATCGCACGAGAAAAATGCCCTTTCTATGTAATTGGGCTATATGTCCCACCTTTTGTAATGAAAAATTTCAATCTCTTTGCTCGGTTACTGTGTTTATTTTTCAATGTTTTGCATCATTCCGACTGCATGTTTAGCCGAACTAATTAGCTTGGCCTTACCTAAACCTGCCAACCTTCTTTGATCGAGATACGTATCTCGGCTGAAGAATCCAAAAAAAAATTGTTGGTCAAACATGCCAACCTTCTTGAGTCGTGATCCTTATCTCGACTGAAACATGAAAAAATTGTTGGTCAAACCTGCTAACCTTCTTGAGCCTACATCCTTATCTCAGCTAGAGGAAGAAAAAAGTGTTAGTCAAACCTGCCAACCTTCTTGAGCCTAGATCCTTATCTCGGCTAAAGAATGAAAAGTGTTGGTCAAACCTGCCAACCTTCCTGAGCCTAGATCCTTATCTCGGCTTGAGGAAGAAAAAAGTGTTGGTCAAACCTGCCAACTTTTTTGAGCCTAGATCTTTATCTCGGTTGAAGAATGAAAAAAATATATTAGTCAAACCTACCAACCTTCCTAAGCCTAGATCCTTATCTCGGCTTGAGGAAGAAAAAAGTGTTCGTCAAACCTGACAACCGTCTTGAGCCTAGATCCTTATCTTGGCTGAAGAATGAAAAAATGTGTTAGTCAAACCTACCAACCTTCTTGAGCCTAGATCCTTATCTCGGTTTGAAGAGAAAAAATGTTGGTCAAACCTGCCAACCTTCTTGAGCCTAAATCCTTATCTCGGCTAAAGGAAGAAAAAAGTGTTGGTCAAACCTGCCAACCTTCTTTATTGGCCCACAGTCGGGCAAAGATTTGTAAGGAGAGTTGGTCAAACCTGCCAACCCACTTTGCTCCCAGTTGGGAAAAGATTATTTAGAAAGAGTTGGTCAAACCTACTAACCTACTTTGCCCCCAGTTAGGCAAAGATTTTTTGCGTGATTGGTCCTTCTTGTCGACCATGTTAACTTTTGTCGAAGGTGTTTCGTCCGACCTCGCTATTGTGTCGGACTCTGCCTTGGTGCGCATCTTATCTTCCTCTACCAAGATGTGTTGGTGCACTCTCTCCATCAGAGCTTCCATAGTAAGAGGCGGCGTCATTGTCATTGAATCCCTCAATTTATTGCTAGCCGACAAACCTCGTTTGTATTGTGCGATAGCTAAGTTTGTAGGGTAATCTCCAATCTGATTAAAAGTCTCCCAATACTGGTTATTGTAAGACCTCAATGTTTCTTTCTCGCCCATGTCTTATGGAGAGAAGCTGGTCAATCTCCACTGGCGTCTTGGTGTTTGTTCTGAATCTGGTCACAAATGCCTCCGCTAGTTGCGCCCATGAAGCTATGCTACCTTCTGGCAACCTTCAAACCATGTTAAACCCAGGTCACCAAGGCTGGAAGGAAACATGATACACATTAGAGCCTAGTTTCGTCGATACACGACCATAACCTGGTGAAAGTGGCTCAAGTGCATGTAGGGGTCTGACTTCCCTTCATAAGTAGTGAATTTGGGTTGGTGGAAGCCTGAGGGTAACGGTGCATTCTCAATTGCCAGAATGAACGGTGAGCTCTGCAACCTTGCTAACACTTTATCTGCTGATTCATAATCAAGGCGTGGTATTGGCATCCCCACCTCGACACTCCCATGTGTTCTTGGAGCCAACCGTTGTAATGCGGAGACTCTGCGGGGGTCACGAGCCTGAGTGTCTTCTATCCTTCGAGCCCTTTTTTCAAGCACTGTCCACAGGTCTGTCGACCTAGGCAACTCTGTGTGCCTAGATGTCGTTTGGTGTGAATGTGTGGGTCGATAGCTACTTCCTTCTGTGTAAGACCTTTTAGTCCTCGTTCTCTCAGACCTGGAGTAGCAAGTCCTAGAAATCTTTGATTGTGTATCGCCTGACCTGAGGCTTCTACTTTCAGCTTGTGATGGTGTGACTTGTTTGTCACAATCTTCTGAGTGGCGAGGGTGCGCCCTGCTCTTGCCCGCATTTTCTTTCGCCGCCCTTTCGCCCTTTATCTGGCGCTTCATAGTCTCCATGTCTGCCGTCATCCTCCGTATCAATTCGTCTTGCTCCCTTACCCGATCTTCTAGAACTTGAGGATCTAACGTTCGCCTCGGCCTTTCAGGGCTTTGGGAGCGACGAGGATTGGAGCCCCGTCTTTCACGGGTATCACTCCGCGGGTTCCGTCGCTGGGGATCTAACTCTGCCATGGGCAGGATAAAGGTAAGCCTTCGCGCCTTTCTCCATCCTCCGGGGTTTTCCTATCAATGGCAGAGTGTGGCAAGTCTTCATTATGTGCCATTGAAATCAATTGAAAGAAAACTTAATCAAGAGGTTCGTTCTTTGTGATTGCAATTTTCACAGACGGCACCAATTGTACGAGCACATAAATAATCTTTTCGTATAATCCTGTTAATCAAGTTTGCACTCCTCCAAACGTCGTCGACGGGTGTGTGCTGGAAACCTCTCCAATGCCTAAGTCAGCAAATAGACAATAGACACAAAAGCTCTGTGTGTTCCAGAGTAAGAATTGGGATACCTGTACATAGGTCATGCTATGAGCTTTTATAGATTCTGCCTAGCACAATCCTAGTGGGATTCTAACTCTCCTTATAAGAGTCCTCCTAGGAATCACACTCTAAGTGAAGGGTGTTTATCCTGATAACACTCTACTCACTACCAACCAAGTGAGATAGTGTGCACAATCCTAGTAGAACTCTACTCTCCTTAGCAGAGTACTCCTAGGAGTCTCAAACCCAAGAATAATACTTATCCTTAAAACACCCTCATCACTGCAAGCCAAGTGAGATGGTTGAAACTTTTACCTCGGCTGACACTGCGGTCAACAAAGTTACTTCGACTCCGTGCTCAATATGGGCGAGTCATGATAACCCTGCCACCGGTTGGCATCCTGCTGGGCTACACCCAGTTCAACCCGCCCTGTTATCATCGCAGTCAGACCGAGGTTTGTCCCTAGATAGGTCCCAATTCTAGCAACACATCCAACCATCCTGGTACCTACCTCGGCCCAAAGCCGAAATACAAAATATCTCCTTGGCCCATTGCATGCCCAACTTCCAAAAAAAACTCGTCCTAACTCGACCCAATTTGTTCACAAATTACCCTCTCATCAGTAATTATAAGTTTTAACGACAGCTTAAAAAAATCGTCATAAAAAAATTACTAATTATTAACTTTCAGTGACAATTGTAAAAAACTGTCACAATTTTTTTTACTAATTATAAGTTTTAGCGACAATTTATAAAAACCGTTGACCAAAAAAAGTCACAAATTGTTAATTTTTAGCAACATGTAAAAAATTGTCACAAAAATTATTTTCAACAACAATTTACTAGAACTTGTTTTTAATAGAACTTAATGAAATTAAATCCAACAATTTTGACCTATTGGTAGTTAAGAATTTCATAAATTTCCTTATTTAAATATGAGTGAAAAAACAATAATAATAAAATTATAAAAAAAATGATAAACTACCAATAGGTCCTAATAGTTGGATTTAATTCCTATCAAGTCCCATTAAAAATTAGCCCTAATAAAATCGTCGCTAAAAATAATTGTTTGTGACGATTTTTTTTGCATATATCGCTAAAAATTGATAATTAAATACTTTTTTGTCACAATTTTTACAAATTGTCTCTAAAACTTACAATTAGTGACGTTTTCTGTTATAAATTTTTCATCAAAATGTTGCTAAAAGTTAAAGTTTAGTGAATTTTTTTCGTGACAGTTTTTTTAAATTATCGCTACAACTTATAATTAGTGACATTTCTGTGACATAATTTTTAATCTATCATTGAAAATTAACAATAAGTAAGGTTTTTTAATAGTATTTGATGAAAGATATCATTAATTATCAAATGACCCACTATATAATAAGTCCACATATTACACGTAAGTCCTTAGAATTAATAATGTGAATGTGGTACTTTTAAAAAAAAAAAAACTATTTTAATGAATCTTTTATTTTAAAATAATAAAATTAAAAATTTTCATACCATTTTATATATAATTTTTCTATTTGTATAATATTTGAATATAAACAAATAACTTAATCCAAGAAAATTAAACCTTACTTACCTTGCCAGCATCAGATTTTAATTTATATTGTGTGAATTGAAGGTGTGACACATTGGTTAATGGCTTTTGATTATTATTTCTCTTTTATTTTAGGTTAATGCATCTTCATGGCAGCCAACATGGAATATGCAAAAGAGAAAATATTAAGATTTATTGAAATACAATAATATCTTATGAATCCTATTATTTTTACATATTTGATCTATCAAATCCTAATTTTCATATTTAAAGTATTTTATAGACAATTTTACCCTTACAATTATTTTTTTAACCATTAGCAATTTAGTGATATGAACATTCACATTAAATGAATTTGACAGTGTGAACATTAACACTATCAATGTGAATATTAATGTGTGCTTCACTCTATTATTATTATATATATTTTGGTAATTATGTCACCTACATAACTTATTGAAATATAAAAAAATGATAATAATAATTTAGACTAACACTACTAGAAAAATCACCTTTTGCTACCATATAATTTGCGACCACCTGATTATCAGTCGCAAATAATCAATTTATCCTTTATTTTCTTTTATTTTTTTTTCTTTTCCTTATATTTGCCTAGCCCTTCACAAACACTGATCATTCTCTCTCGTATGTGGTCTCACTGTCTCTCTCTCGGTCTCACATTGGTATGAATCTCTCAATCTCGTTCTCTCACTCTCTCTCTTCTTTCGATCTCACTCCCTCTCTCTCTGTCCCTCTGTCTCGTTCTCTCTCTCTCTCTCTCAATGTTCTTCTCAATCTTGTGCTCTCTTTGTTTCTTATATATATATATATATATATATTCTAAAAACACAATTAACTTTTCTCGATTCTTTCGAACTCGATCATTGAAGGTATGCTCTTTCTCTCTCTCAAGTTTCTTTCTCTGTTTCTTCTTGTTTTCAGGTTTGAATCTACACCTAGGGTTTCGATCGAGTTCAAGGTACTCTCTTTTAGAAGGTACTATCTCTGTTTCTATCTTCCTTCGTTTCTTCTTATTTTGTGATTTGAATCTGCTCCTAGGGTTTGGATCGACGGATGACCCTTGCAATATTCAAATTTGATGATTTATATCATTCCGTGAATGCAATTCAATTTTATTTCTTCATTTCATTTTTTTTTTCCTAAGCCTGAAAATTCAGCATGTTTTTGTTTTGTCTGACATATTTCTCCATTTTGCCTCTGTTTATCTGCTTAGAAATTGTCAAAAAAGAGAACTGAAGAAATTGAGTTTTATTCTTTAGCTCTGTTTTTAGTCCCTTTGAATGAAAATTAAGATGACAGTTTTATGCTATACATTTTTCTTATAATATTTATAGTTTTTGCCTATCTTTTGTTGTTGAGAAAATGCCGGAAAAGAAATTCTATTTCATGCTTTACGTTTGTTTTAGTTCTTGGGAATGAAAATCAGCTAAGGTTAGAGCAAATTTTGAGTTTTATGCCCCAGGTTGGTCTGATCATATGTTTTGATTTTGCCTATGTTTGGTTGCTTAGCAAATGCTGAAAATGGGAAGAAAAGGAAATCGAATCTTATGCTGTAGACTTGTTTTAGTTAGAAATTTCTACTTAATAGAGCCAAAATTAATTAAATCATGGACATCCTTGTGTCTTCAGTGTTTTTGTATTGTTGAATAGAACTGATAGAAAGGCTGTTGGGGCAAGTTTTGATACATCTAGATAATATTCAGAGCACTCCTTGTCAATTTTGTGTTTGTTATTTATTCCTAAATTGTTAATATAATCCAACAGTTCAAAGAAGGCTTTTCTCTTGTCAATTTGAACATCCTTTTCCAACCAGCAAGTTATGCTGTGGAATAATGGGAGCATCCATTCTACTAATTGAACTAAAATGGTTCATGGCACCATAAAATGTTGTTCACAATAGTAGCCATCTGCCAATTTTTTAACTATTCCTATTTAGTTAGGGATGTGAATCTAGCATCACAACAAAGCAGTCATGCAAGTTTTTGGCTTTTCTAAAAAAAAAAATTGATTTTATGAGATGCCCCAGGACTCAGGGTTCCTCAACTACATGTATGTTTCAAGTCATGAATGAATTAAGGGATGTTGAACTTCACAACTTTGTCTGGTTTCTTTTTTTTCAATTTGTCATGCCTAGTTGTCTTTGATCTTTTGGCAATATTCATGCTATTGCATCACTGTCTATATGTTCCCTGCTTTGCTATAATTATTTGTCCCTGTATGAAATTTCATGTCTCTGCTATACTTTCATTGCAGGTAGCATTGGATGACGGGTTGGATATCCCTCACAGTGATAAGAGATTTTCTGGTTTCTTGAACGAATCTAAGCGCCTGGATGCTGAGGTTCACCGCAAGTATATTTATGGCGGGCATGTCGCTGCATATATGAAGGTAAGGGTTAAGATGTGAATTTATGCCTCTTGTAACACTTATTTTTCAGCCATGAACTTGATTTTATTGGTTGTTACTTAGATTTTGATGGAAGATGAACCAGACAAGTATCAGTCTCATTTTGTTGAGTATATCAAGAGAGGAATTGAGCCTGATGGCATTGAGGAGCTGTACAAGAAAGTTCATGCTGCCATCCACGCAGATCCCATTCAAAAGAAGTCTGAGAAGGAGCCACCTAAGCAGCACAAGAGGTAAGCACCAAAAATAACTTGAAATTATGTTATCATATATATATATATATATATATATATATATTTTCAAGGGAAGTCTGGTTTAACTCAACTTCTAAGTTTGGATCTTTAACTCAACTTCTAAGTTGCAAGAGACTTAGTGGTCATTTGGTTGCATGTTTTTTTGTTTTGTAGAGAACAGGAAACATATTATTGTTTTTCCCAAGAGAATTTAAAGTGGTAATGAGCTTTTGTTTAAATGTTCGTTGGTGTGATTGCACTTGTTTTGGAAACCATTGAATACACTGCTTGTGTTACATTTTGGAGCCTTGTCTATAAAATAGTTTTCAAAAAACTGAAAGCAAAAGCAAAAGCATGTGCTGAATGAGTTGTTATTGTGTTATGAACCATTACATACTCATGATTTGGCAAAGCGTACACTAGAGACCAAATAAAATGTATAATACATATAAAAAAGATAGATTAATAAAATTGATGAATTTAGAGATAGAGATAGAGAGAGAGAGAGAGAGAGAGAGAGAGAGAAGTTAACAAGGAAATTACATAATTGGCAGTAGACTATCTAATGGCACTACTAGAACACTGACCTTTTGCTACTATATAATTTGCGACCATCTGATTAGCTTTGGAACATATTAGAGGCCAGAAAACTTATAATTCATTCATCAATATATCCTTGAGGGCAAAGAGTCATGCTGGAATGTACTTTTTTATTAGATGTAATGTAAGGCATGCTTGCAATATGATAAATTGTAATTAAAATTTTGATTGTTCATAATTACCTATGGTTATATTAAAGGGCTTGAGTGGAGTGTTCTGGTGTTCCTTCTAAATGAAGAAAAAAAAAATTAAAATTGTCCCTTTTTATTGTTAGTGTTTTTCCGGATTTATTATTCGACGGCCATGGTTAAGTCAGTTTGAGTTTTCACTTGTAGGAGAAGCACACTCAATGAAAGTAGAGAAGATTTTGTGCAAGGATAAATCAGAGTACCAAGAAATCCTGGTTTTTGAGGTTCAGCATTTTCATCTCCTAGTAGTAGATTGTCTTTGCAGTGATGACTTGCTTTCTGTTTTTCTGCCATTTATTGTCTTATTTATGAATTTCCTGCTGATACTGGTTCTTTTATTTGCAGTCCTCAACATATGGGAAAGTTCTTGTGCTTGATGTCATTGTTCAGTTGACTGAGAAAGATGAATGTGTCTATCAGGAGATGATAACTTATCTTCCCCTTTGTTCAATTCAATCCCCCAAAAACCAAAACTGTAATTTTCATAAATCATGGGTTCCATAGTTCATGATGAGTTTATTGTTTCTATTTTTATTCAAATTTAATTTCAAATGACATATAGCTATACTTAGATTATTGAAATTATAATGCAATTAAGTGTGAGGAACCTTTTGAATCCATAGCAGCTTCTTTTTTTCTTTTCTTTTATTCTAGTTGAACTTTAATAGGCATATGTACTTAGAGATACATTTGAAGTTAAATGTCCAACTACACATGATTGTTATGGTGAAAAAAATATACTCTCTTTGATTATCAATCTACCAAGAGGTTTGAGGTTTGAGGAGTACTGTGGAAGTGTGACGAGACTTCTTCCTTAGGGATTGTTGTCGAGGAACAGGGTCTATAGGTGCCCATATTCCCCACTGTTTGGCTTTGAGGATCCTCGTGTGCAACTGCATATTGCTGATGGTATGTGAAAAAGATGTTCTAATTATTTTTTACATGCAGTTTAGTGAATATGTGCATCTGAAATCTTATTATCCATTTTATATGGATCCATTAATCTAGGTTATTAATAATTTTACGTAATTAACGCCCCTAATTGTATAGCTGATTATATAGCTAGACTTTCTTGTTGATCTTCTTTTCATTTTTGTGGCAGCTGTTGAATTTTTACGGAATGTACCTAAAGGAAAGGATGATGCAATTATTGTTGATTCATCAGACCCTGCAGGTATGTTTGTAATTCAAACTTTCTACCTGTTTTCCGTTTTCCTATTTATTTGCCTGTGTTACAGTGCTTTTCAGAATGTTACTTAACAAATGCTTCATGATCTCAAACTATGCGGAAAAAAAAAAAAAAAAAATTGATTGACAGTTGTCTTAGTTTTTCTTTTATATTTCTAGTCCTTGAAATTTAGGACCATATGTATTCACAATATGGAAGGTTATCTGAGTTTTCTCTTGATTTTTCTGCTATTTGGAATATAGGCACATGATTATGCATATGGGTAGATGTTATAATTTCGAACGCCATGATTAAGTGATCCCATAGTTAAGCCTGTAGTTGCTTTCAAGGTAATTGAAACTCTTGTTGCAAATCACTGATCTGCCATAGAGAGAGGTCACTGGCATAGTTTTATTTTGATTATTTCAAGCTAAACTAACACATTGGAGTGCATTAAATTTTCAAGTCAAGTTTGATTTATGTTTTTGCAGATTTTGTTGAGGGAATAGTTGATATGATCGAGCGGTTGATGTTGGGAGCCAAATATTATGTTGCGCTTTTTTTTTTTTTTTTTTGAAGACTTGAATTTTTTAGTACAGTGTATTTAAGGATGGTTAATGGATATTATAAATTTAATTAATTTGTTAATTTTGTTATTTTCATTTCCAAAAAATTGTTTGGTGGTTGTAATTGGTTTTTTTGTTGTAGCAAGTCCATATATGATTTTTTTTTAATAAATAATTATTTGCGACAGTGAAACTATGGTCGCTAAAAGTGCTTTTAATTTTTAAAATTTTTTTGCGACGGCAAAATGGCTGTCGCAAAAAGTAGTTTGGGCGGTCGCAAATTATTTGCGACCGTTGTTTTGCCGTCGCAAAAAGTATTTGCCACCCCCACATTGGCGTCCCTCATGTGCGGTCGCATAGGCCGTCGCAAAAAGTTTTTTGCGACTGTATTTTTATTATTTGCGACGGCATGTGACGGTCGCAAAAAGTATTTTTTTTAGTAGTGTAAGTGGAATATAAGTATGTGAAAATGAATTTATGAATAAATGCCCCAAAAATAAATGGTTTATTTTTTAAAATATATATTTTTATTTTTTTGAAGAAAAAATGATAAACTAAATAGTTAGGATTATTGGATTGATCTAATTTTTTTCATTAATAATATACACAAAGGGCCTTACAAAATGAACAATTTGAATTATCGAAACGACACTCGTTGCCGCCCCATAAAC
This sequence comes from Camellia sinensis, assembly GCF_055761805.1. Classification (NCBI taxonomy): domain Eukaryota; kingdom Viridiplantae; phylum Streptophyta; class Magnoliopsida; order Ericales; family Theaceae; genus Camellia; species Camellia sinensis. The sequence continues at coordinate 120,697,354 of NC_138966.1, forward strand.
CTGAACATGTTGATCAAGTTTACATTTGAACTTGAGAAAAACCTAATACTTAAATATTTCTTTTTACCATTCTTCATTTTTAATCAGCCACACAAAGTGATGAGAGATTTCTTTTATACCATTTTTTTTTTTCTTTTCTCGCCAAATTTCTTAACCCAAAACGGGTTAGAGCTGCATGGTGGCCTGAGTATTTTTTTTTTTAATTTTTAATTTTTATTTTTTTGGGGGGTATGATCAGCAAGTTAAGTTTATTGATGTAAGACAAACACATACAAAGGAAACAAGTGGGTGCAAATTTTAAATTTAAATTTTTAGACGGTTTGGTAAATGAAAAAATAAATAAATCGTTTTGCCGTTATTAAAAGTTACAGTTATTAAATGTGAAAGTCATTCTTAAAGAAAAGAGAAAAAATAACATGATATCATTCGCATTAAATAAAATCTACACTTTATATAATAGATTTGATAAACACATAGATAAACACTGAACTATAAAGAAATATAAATTTTATTTATTGATCAAATATAAGAAGCAAAGATAGATATACATATAACAATTTAGAGATACACATATATAGCATATTATCAACCACTGATATCGCTTAATTCCTATAGTGAATGGCTACATATTTGTAATTTTAAACTATCTTCTTAATTTAAAACTCTAATTATGATATATCTTCTTCTTATCTTTAGTCTTCTTAATGACAAAAACTACTATCTGCACCATCTTTTCTTTCACTGTTGTCTTTGGTACCGAAATCACGCTAGCTGGTTGACTCATCTTTCTCTCTCTTTCTTTATCTTTCTAAATTGTGTGTTGTGTTATGTTATGTTGTGGTGATTCAAGAGAGAGGCATTGAAATATAAGTGTGTGTGTGTGTGTTTGTTTGGGGGGGGGGGGGGGGTCTGTTTTGTGTGTTCGTGAAGCCAAGTTTAATGAAATGTGTGTGTGTGTGTGAGCAAAAGAGAGAGAGAGAGAGAGATAGTCTCAATGTTTTGAATGGACAGCCTTGTGGGTGAGAGTGGTTGTAGGTGTCTTAGGTCAATTTTATGAAATGACTCACCGAAAAAAAAAAAAAAAAAAAAAAAATGACACCTTCCATGCTTTGTCTATATGAATTTTTGATTAGTACAGAAAAATTATAGAACAATGTAAGAAATTTTAATTTTATTATTTTAAAGTAAATTGTGTATCATGTTAACATAAATTTTTTAAAAACATCATTATTACATTATTTGATCAAAAATTCAGAAAAGACATCATTTTTAATTTTTAATTAATTGTGTGTGAACACAAAGTTCAAGAGCATGTGTGTGTGGGTTTGTGAAACCATGTCATTAAAAGTGATATATCAGTGTGTATGTGTGACAAAGTTGAGAGGTCTACCTAGTGTGTGAGTGTGTGTCTGTGTTTGAAAGCCCCAATTGAAAGGCCCACCTGTGTGTGTATTTGATGAGAGGGAGAAGGCAAATTAAAGAAAGGCTCCCATTGTGGGTGTGGGTGTCTTAGGTGACTCAACCCCAAATTATTAACTAATGTTTCTCTTTTATTTTAGGTTAATGCACCTTCATGGTAACCAACACGGAAAATACTAGAAGAAAAATTTTGGTTACTTAGTTTAATGCCTTTTGTTTGGAAATTGTTAAGGAAGATATTTCTTCGTTTCACTAGGATAGAAAAATCCAATAAGTGTAATTATAAAGAAATTTATCATAAAACTTGAATACAAAATACTAATAGATGGACAAAAATTTTCAAAAGAGTCTTATCAAAAAATTATGTAAAATCTTATTCATTTATTTGTTTTTTTTTTTAATTCCATTCCATATTTAATTTCCATATTTGTGACAGAATTGTAAAAATAAAGAGAAAGAAAAAATTTACAAGAAAAAAATCAGAGAGATTTTAGATATGATTTTACTTTCTTGTTATTCATTTTCTACCATCTCTTTATTTTTTAATGGGAAAATTATGCAAATAGTCCCTATAGTTTACACGATGTGCCAATTTGGTTCTTATAGTTTTAATTTTCTCGATTTTGCCACTTAATTTAACGAATTGTGTCATTTTAGTCTAATAAATAACGGTTGTTAAGTTAATTTAACGGAAAGTCAAACAATGTGTCAATTTAGTCACTGTATTTTTCATAATGTATCAATTTAGTCACTGTTAAAATTGAGAAAATTGAAACTACAGGAATTAAATTGACACATCGTGTAAAGTAAAGAGACCAAATTGACGCATAGTTTGACCTTCCGTTAAATTAACTTAACAACCGTTATTTATTGGACTAAAATGACACAATTCGTTAAATTAAGGGCCAAAATCGAACAAATTGAAATTACAGGGATCAAATTGACACATCGTGTAAACTACAGGGACTATTTGCATAATTTACCCTTTTTTAATTTATTTTTATATAAATAGGTGACAATATATAAAGGAAAACCATTCCATCTCTCTATCTTTAATCATTTTTATCAAATTATAATATTTTTTATTGAATGATAATATGATCCCGTGATACATTTTCATTATTTTGTCGAACTTATATATGTTGCAACGCCATATTTTACTGGTTAAGTGGCGTCATTTATCTTAATTAATTAATTTATGATTATGATTTTAAAAGATAACTGTTCAAAAATTTCAAAGTATCATATGATAATATTTATATATAGTAGTACTCCAAATCAATTACAAAATTTTAATCTTCTTGACATATTTTTAAACTATTTTTTACATCATTCATAACATTGAATACCCTAAGATAGTTGATAGCATTCTTCTTCTTCTTATTATTATTATTATTATTTAGGGCTTGATTGTATGTCAACACAAGGTTCAATATGCATATTCGGACGGACGGTGTGTGCGGGTGAATGTGTTGTTTTGTGTAGCAAGTTAAAGGACTCACGTCAATGTGCAAGTCATTGACCAAGTCAATAAGCCTGCCTAACGTGCCTGTGTGTGTTTAAAAAGGGATAAGCTTGGTCTCCCGTCTATAAAGTGAATTTGACGATATTGTTGGATTTGTGTGAGGTATTTTATTTTGATAATTTGAATTGTTTAATGGTCTTATTTGGTGTAACTATTAAAATAATTTATACATTATAACTTAACAGATTATAGATTATAACTTTAATCAGAAGTTGTTAATCTGTTTGGTGTAGGTGTTGGATTATAGATTTAAGTTGCTAAGTAGTGTTTACTAAATAAGCTGTGAAATAATTTTTTCAATTAATTTTTATTTTTTATTTATCTACATTTCTCATAAATAATAATAATAATAATCTATAGTCCATTTGAGTCTTTTTCTATTTTTAAAAAAATAAAAAATAAAAAAATTTAAGAGTATAACCATAAATTAATATGTCCATAGCAGAAGCTGATAATCTGAACCAAGGGGTGAGCAGCTTCTCAGAATCAGTTTTTTTAAGTTAAAATACGCTGTTAGAATCAGAAACTGTTTGAAATAAGTTTAAGCAAACAGTCCAAAATAACTTTTTCAAAGTTAAAAGCCATAAGTTGGCTCTGAAAAACTGAAACAAACACCCCCAATATATAGAGCTTATCAAACATTTTATTTTTGTGAAAAATTACATTGATCGAATATAAATAGCCCCTTAATCAAAATATATTTTTGTCAATAATTTATTTTTAAAATTATATTTACCATTGAAAAAAATATGATCGGATCAAGAGGCTATCGATATCCGATCAATATAATTTTTTACATTGGATGAAGTACTTGACAAACTCTACATATTCAATGGTTCGGATCATCAAAATGAGACCCGTGATGGACTCCACAAGCCCAAAAATACTATCCAATCTATTTTGTGAACTGGAGACAAACGTACCCTTCAAAAAGCCCAGCTAAAAGGCCCATTGGGCCAACCTAATGTGTGTTTTGATGAGATAGAAGTCAATTGTGTGTTAGGGAAGAGGGGGTTGCCGCTGCAAGTTCAGTGTAGGTTCGTCAGAATCTGTTTTGGTAACCTAAATTGTTTATATTAAAGGGTTCATCAAATAGATAATTTATGAAAAAAACAAGATTAATCGGGTTTTTGTAGACCCATTATAGAACTACACTTGTTTTTAGGAAAGTAAATAGTTAGCGTGTGTAGGAGTGGGTTCAAGAAAAAGAGTTGGAAAATTCGAAAATCTTCGAAGATCCTTGAAGAACAACTTCGAATTCTCTAGAATATGATGAGAGGCTTAGATTCTTCAATAATCTCAACTTAGGAACACAACAACAAAGGAGATGATGGAGATAAGAGATTGAGTGAAGAAGAAGGCAAAATGGCTAGAGAATAGAATAATGGCAAGGCTCTCCCATTGATCTCCCACTTTCACTCTCAAGGTTGATAATGGAGAAGGGAAATTAGTTCTTTCCCAAGAGTTAAAAATCTCCAAAATCCCTCCCTTGTAAAGCTATGGGTGGGTACTATTTATAGGCACCTCATGATGTAGGATGGAGCCCATGTGCAAGGCACATGGGGGATGTTCTCTCTAACCACCTTGTCCGAGGAGGTGACCTCTCCGAGGAGGTGACTTCTCCGAGGATGAGAAAACCCCGAAGAGGAGATCAATCCCTCGGCGAACCCTTCTTCTTAGCCACACCTAACCAATGATCCCCAATCATCCCAAAGGGTCAGGGGTAGTCCCAGAGGACGTCCTGCCGCTAAATATTGTCGAGTCTCATGGACCCCCCGGGGTCGTGCCATCTCGACCCGGGTATAGGCTAGTTTAACCGAAGAATGAATTTGTCTCCACTCACCGTCCTCGGGATCGGGTCCTTTGTTCGAACTCCATTACGCCCATGGTTCTGGTGCGTAGATCCTGGAAAGCTCCGAGCCCGCAAGTGTTCTGGGACTCATTAACGGAGCGACTTCTAGATTGCGTCTGAATCCGTTCGAAGCCAAGTATTTCGGACCTCTAGGTTCGTGGATCCGAACCCTTTCGAGTCCGAGTGCCTCGGATCTCTAGGCTTGCTTAATACCCTTTCGAGTCCGGGCCCGAGTAAGTCTCTAGGTTCGTGGATCTGAACCCTTTCGAGTCCGGGCTTGAGTAAGTCTCTAGATTCGTGGATCCGAACCCTTTCGAGGCTTAGAGCCATTCAGCCCGTTTGACGGCGATAAATCCAAGCCTACCAATCTTGGACTTGCGATGAATTCGGGCCCACTAATCTTGGGCTATTGGGCCTAAATAATTTAGTGGGCTTAAATTAGCTCCTCTTACATTTGCCCCTTGCGTGTATGAGAAATTGTAATTTTCTCGGACATGCATAATTTCACCTTATCAGCCATGCTTCACATTATGTCTTCGAGAATATTTGGCCTTGATAAAATCTATGAATAAAAACTGAGGACTCACTGTAAATTACGGATAAAATTGACAACTAATAAAAAAAATAAATAAATAACTTCTCTTTTTTTTTCTTTTTTTTTTTTTGTAGACTTTTTTTTTTGTAGACTTTTTTTTTTTTTTTTTTACCACTTATTTGTTTTTTCGAAAATCAACTTGAATTTTTTTTTTCAATTCCATAAATCAGCAGGCATGAGTCCAAATCTTCTTTTTCTTCTAAAAGAACTAAAGATTCATTTTCTTATCCCAAGAAAATAAACAAATAAACAAAGGAATAGAACACCCAATTTTTTTAATATTGGAGAAATATGGCCCACACTCACACTTTATATTATAAAAAGGTAAGGCTGATTTTGATTTGAAAAAAAACAAACGGCAGGCTCTTATACGTATATACATATATATATTCAGAATATGAACGAATATTCTAGTCATCACACTATTTCTTTTTTTTTTTATTTAAAGAAATGGCACAAAACCCTAAACTTCACCAACTGATTGTTGCCTCAGCCGCCGAAATCACCCAAATTTCTTCTCTTAGCCTACTCTCTCTCTATATTTGAGAGACCCAGTTCTTCATTTCTTCTTCAAGCAGCTTTCCTTCTTCTTCTTCGAGCTGTTCTGCTTCGGGTTTGCTCACTAATGAATTTTTTTTTGGTCTTTTGAAACCAGTGGCACAATCTTTCTCACTAAAATATTGAAGACCCAGATTTCATCTTCTTTAAAGAAGGTCCGCTGCTACAATACAGAGGCCATTGCCGTGCTCTCCTTTTTCAACAAAACAGCCGAAGACCCATGCCTTGCACATTTGAGGGACCATGGAATATTTCTTTTCTTCTTCTTTTTTTTTTTTTTTTTTTTTTCAAACAAATTTTGTCCTTATCCTTTTTTTTTTTTTTTTGGTCAAACCCATTCTCAGGTTTCCACGGACGCCGTCTTCGCAAATCTATTTGCTGCAGCTCCAGGCACCGAGACCATCACAACTCCTTGCCGCGGCTCCGTTACAACACAGGCCTCACCAACGTCGTCAAGCATTCCATCAGTGCTGCTGCTAGTTTAGATGTCACCAGCTCTATCTCATTGTCGGTGGAGATACAAACACACGGGAGCTCAGTTTTTGCTCCCACAGCCACCGAAGATGGCCACTGACGCTGCGACCCAAAGCGCCACCAGCTCGCGCTATCACCAGCAGTGCTTCCCTTCAATTTAATGATGCAGTCCCTCAAAGATCCAGGCACACCGTAGCTCTGTTCTGCTGTAAGTGTCTACGCCGATCCCACTGCGACGCTGCTACTGTCCTTAACTACCCAGCACCGACCACACATGCCACCCACTCAACGTGGCGTTCGTGGTCTCGCCAAGCACCATTCAGCTTGTTGTTGGTATTCTTTCTTAGCTTAACAATATTTATCGGAGCTCCGAACTCACAAATTTCGGCCCTGCTTTACACTCACTGGTTCCAGCTCCGATCACTGTTGACTTCGACGGTTCCAACGCACACCACACACGTTCGCCCTCTCAACGCAATATGTGTGGTTGCTGACTCTTCTGTGGTACCAGCGTTGCTTCCAGCTTCAACTTGTCCGACGCCGACCACGCACGTTCGCCCACTCAACGCAACGTGTGTGGTCCTGCCAAGCCTAGCCCAGTCTTGTTGATTACAGTCTCTAAAACCTCTCTGACTTCAACTTGAATTTCCAACATCGGCTTCGGACTTCACCCCTCTAACAGTCCCAAATTTGTGAGTACGAAATTCGGCTCCCTCTTCCTCTCGTTGAATAATAAAGATGATATATTGTTGTTTGTTTAACTTGTGGATGCTTGGGAAATACATAGCTGATGCCAAAATTTTGTGTGACCGTTGTAGCTTTACGTCGGCTTGAGAGGAACCGGCCCGGAGAGACAAAAACTTGATTGTTGCATTTCCATAAACTTGCTTAAAGTAATAAAATTGCTGTAGCTTAAATGGATCATTATTATTTGTTGATATTGCCCCATTCCGATGATGTCTGAATCAGGATATGAAATTGATATTGCTCATCTCATTTGTCAGTTTTACTATTTCAGGCAAATAAATTTTTGTGTGAAATCCACGACGTCGAGGCCTTCAGAATCTTCACTAATGAGAGCAAGGGGTGTTCCTCGGAAGTCCGACCAGAAGTAAGACTGTCCCTCGGGAGTCCGAAGGTAGCACACACCCTACTTTGGCAAAAAAGATTCCTCTGGAAGATAACCGAGTCTACCAAGCTTGCACCAACAGAAGTAAAGATTGTCTCCCAGAAGTCCGAGCAGAAGCAAGGCTGTCCCTCTGAAGTTCGAGCAGAAACAAGGTTGTCCCTCGGAAGTCCGAGTAGAAACAAGGTTGTCTCTCGGAAGTCCGAGTGGATGCACACTTCTACTTTGGCAGCTAAATGGAAGCAAAGGCTATCCCTCGGGAGTTCGAGTAAGAGTCCACTCTACTTTGAAAAGAAATATCCTCGGAGCTCGTATTGATGAAATCAAGGGCTGTTCTTCAGACCCGCACTAATGAGAGCAAGAGTTGTCCTTCGGAAGGCTCTCCTTCAGAAGTCCGAGCAGAAACAAGGCTGTCTCTCGGAAGTCCGAGTGGATGCACACTTCTACTTCAGCAGCTAATGGAACCAATGGCTATTCCTCAAAGCTCGCACTGGCGGAAGCGAGGTTTGTTCTTCGAAAGTCTGAGGTGGAGAACACACCCTACTTTAGCAAGAAAAATCCTTGAGGCTCGCGCTGATAGAAGCGAGGGCTGCTCTTCGGAAGTCTGAGTGGGAACACACACTCTGCTTCAATAAGAAAGACCCTCAAAGCTTACATTGATGGAAGCAATAGCTGCTCTTCGGAGGTCTGAGTGGGAGTACACTTCTACTGCGTCAAGAAAGGTCTCTTCAGGTTGGTAACCGAGTCTAGCATTCCTTTTTCTTCTTTGAGGGGCAACAAAAATTGAAAACTGTTTCAAGCAACATAACACAATGAAGATATACAATGTAGAGAAAATAACTTTTAATGGAGATACATAATATGGAGGAAATAAATTTCTTCATAACATAAGAAAGATAGAACTTCATGGACAATGCAGTAAATGCAAACTGTAAATGTCATAGGTAGACTTCTTTTACGAAATGTTGATATTTGCCCCTAGAGTTGCAAGATCATTTGGGAAGCTTTCACCAGTTTCTCGGGTTGTGGCCGTCATATACCATCATAGCCATGCCTTTGGATCTTTCTGTACAGACTGATATCCCCATCCCCGCAGGATTTTTCATGAATCTGTTATAGTCGGAAACTTGCTTCTTGTTGGCCAACACACCGGGCTAGGAATCCGGTACCTCCTCAGAAGTAAAGTTCACCTTGAATAATTGTGAATTGGGCAAGCTTGGCCATAGTCAGTTTTCAAACTTTGCTTCTGAGTTGTTCGAGGACTTCTCCTCTCCAGTCCTCCGGAAGGTCTTTGTCTTCAGGTATTATCGAAGGCTCTATTCTCTTCTTGATAATAATTGTCGCCTCCTCCTCTGGGATATCAACTCTTGCCCCTAATGTAGCGAGGGCATCTGAAAACTTGTTGTCGGAACGAGGCACATGCTCTATTTCGACCTTCTGAAATTTGTCAAGAAACCTTCGGACTGTTGTTCGATATGTGGCCAAGGCAGGCTCCTTTAAGACGAACTGTCCTTAAACTTGCTTCACTATCAACTTTGAGTCCCCCTGAATCCGAATCTTCTTGCCACCTTCCCGGTTATAGTAGGTCTGCTGATGAGGTATCGGATTGGATCACTCCTAGTAACAATCTGAATCTGATGTGCTAAGAAGTAATGTCTGAGCTTTTGGGCGGTGAATACCAAAGTTGAGCAATGTCTCTCTATCGGAGTATATCGGACTTCTGCTCCTCGAATCTTCCGGCTGATATAATACACCGGGCGTTCTACTCCACCTACATCTTGGACCAATAATGCCCCTATGGACTTGGGGGTTGAAGTTAAGTACAACATTAGAGGCACCCCGGGCTGCGGGGCTATCATGGTCTGAGGCGAGGTCAAGGCCGCCTTGATTCTCTCGAAGGCCTTTTGGTGCTCCTGGTTCCACTCGAACTTGGCATCTCCTTTTAACAATGAACCGAAAGGGGCAGAGATCTCTGCAAGTGCTGGGATAAACCTCCGAATATAAGACACCTTCCCGAGGAACTTCTTTAACTCCTTCTGAGAATGCGGGGGAGGCATTGCTCTGATAGATTTGACCTTGTCTTCATCTGCCTCGATACCATGCCTATGTACAAGAAACCCGAGGAACTTCTCGGCCGTCACCCCGAAAGCACATTTGAGAGGATTCATCCTCATTTTGAATTTCTGGCACCTCTTGAATACCTTCTCAAGGTCTCGGAGATGGTCTTCTTCTTTCTTGGATTTCACCACTAGATCATCAACATAATCTTCCACCTCATGATGGATCATGTCATGAAAGTTTGCAGTCATAGCCCTTTGGTAAGTTGCACCGGCATTCTTGAGTCCGAAAGGCATGACTGTATAGAAGAAGTTTCCGAGAGGTGTTCTAAAAGCAGTCTTTTCTGCGTCCTCTTCAGCCAGCTTAATCTGATTGTATCCACTGAATCCATCCATGAATGAGAACATCTGGTGTCCCGAGGTAGTATCCACGAGGGTGTCGATGTGAGGAAGAGGGAATTCATCATTCGGGCAAGATTTGTTCAAATCTCGAAAGTCTACACATACTCTGATTTGGCCATTCTTCTTCTTTACTGGCACGATGTTTGCTAACCACGTAGGGTACTGTATTGGCCGAATGAAACCAGCCTGTTGAAGTTTTTCAATCTCCTCCTTAATCTTCTCTTCGAGATCTAGATGATATTTTCGAGCAGCTTGCTTAATTGGCTTGGAGTTTGGGAACACATCAAGATAGTGGGAGACTAGGTCAGGATCTAGTCCGGGCATTTCCTTATATGACCAAGCAAACACATCTGAGTATCGGCTTATCAACTTTAACAACTGTTCCCGCTTCTCTGGGCTAAGGCTCGAACTTACGAATACCGACCTTGGTGTATCTTGTCCATCACTCAAATCTATTTCAATAAGTTGTTCAGGCTGAGGCTTCGGCCCATCTTGCATGCATTCTGGAGCCACTTCAGGCTTTATTACTATATCATTGTCAGGAGGCTCTTCTTTTGACTCGGAGTCGGTGACTGAAGAAACCGACTCCCCGCATCTTCATAAATAGTACACCATCTTGCCTCCTTCTCGGACTTTCATCACCTTCCGAGGAATAGGCGAACTTTCTGGTCTAGACATCGCCCGCTTACTTGATTCTGCCATCGACTCCTTGTCATCTTTGATATCCTCCCAACGAGAAATTTTGACCCCTCGAGGCTTAGAGGTGGTGGGAACTTCTTCGACAGCCAATTCAGTGAAGTAGATGGCATCAGAATAATGAGCTTCATGGATCTCGAAAGGCCTTTCTGTAGCTTGAATTGCCACCGTCTTCTTTCCCCATTTAGCCTTAACACACTGATGATAACTTGATGGTACAGCCCCATATCTATGCATCCAGGTCCTCCCTAAAATGATGTGATAATTTGCCTCAGAATCGATAATATGGAACTTGGTGGCCGAGCGAATCTCTCCAACGGCTAAATCAACTGTTACGCATCCGATAGTAACTCTCCTTTCTCCACCGAAGCCAGTGATGACTATCGGCTGCTTCACAATGCGTTCTTCAGAGATTCCGGCCTTTTCTAGAGTAGCGCGAGTCATAATGTTGATAGAGGCTCCACTATCTAGAAAGGCCCTTTTGAACTCAACCCCGTTAATAAAAGCAGTCACATAAAGCGGGCGATTGTGAGAAAAAGGATACTTCCGATCAACCTTGGAGAAAGTAATGGCACTAGATTGCTCTTTTGCCTTCCTCGGGATAGATCCCTCAGTCGACATGCATTCCTCATGGTGTGCCTCGGCTATATTATTGATAGACTTGGTGATTTCTGTTCTTGCCACCTTGGAAAGTCCAAGCTGGTCAAAGAACTGCTTGAACTTTACACAGTCTTGCAAGGTTTTGGCATAGTGATCCGGATCTTTTTCCACTCTTGGAGGCTCGTAGTTAACCATCTCCTCGGTCTCTTCAAAATAAGATGCCACATAAACATGGTGTCCTCCTCTTCCGTAGTACTCTTCTCCTCCTTCTGGATCGAAGGGATCTTCGCCATGAGTCATAAATGTTCTGCCCTCTAGATCGAGAGCACTTCCATAGTAAACTTGCTCACCCTCTGGCTCGAGGATGTCGTCCAGATAACAGTCATCGTCATCGAGATTAGCGATAGCCTCGATCATTGGGCCTTCATAAGCTATCATAGCAACATTCTTGCCCTTGTCTCGGTGTTGAGGATATGGTTGTTCTCGGATGTCTTGAGTCCCTCGCTTTTTGAACCTCAATTCGTCTGCCTCGACTTTATCTCTGAAGATTTTCCTGAGAGTCCAACACTTCTCTGTCGGATGTTTCAATGTACGATGGTAGACACAAAATTCAGGGCTCTCATGGTCCTTTTTTGATGGCATTTCTTCAACATAAGGCAATTTTAGCTCTCCGTCAGCCACCCATTCCTTAACTAGAGCTCGATTCCACATGGATAAGAAACATTCCCCTTTTCACCATTATATTGCTTTCTTTTCTGGCCTCTATGACCTCCTCCTTATGAATTTCGGGTATCCGGGGCAGAGGCAGCAGCAACGATAGGTCCACGAGATGACTTGAAACTAGTCTTGTAACTGGCTTTAAATCCGGACTCCTGAGCCTGAGGAATGCTAATGTTCCGAGCTGCTTCTATTAATGCCGAGAAGGTGGGTAGCTTGTGGTTAACTAGAAACATTTTGTACCTGCTCAATGCCCCTTCTAGACAAATTTGAACCAGATAACTCTCCTCAACTACTTCATGACAATCCACGGCCTTGTCCTGAAACCTTTTGACGTAGTCAAGGATGTCTTCACTTTCTTGTTGCTTCTCTTTACACAATGTAAGTGTGGTCACCTTCTCCGCCACTTGAAAGAACTTGGAGTGGAATTTGTTAACCATTTCCTCCCAACTTCGGACAGAGTTTGGGGCCAAATTAACATACCAACTATATGCTCGGTCGGTGAGGGACTTAGAGAATTCTCTCAGTCGGAGGACATGGTTTGAACCATGAATACCCAGAGTCTCGATGAATCGCACAACATGTTCTCGGGCATTTCCTTGTTTGCCGTCGAACTTGATGAACTTCGGCACTGTATACCCCTCAGGGTATGGATAGCTCAGCATCTCAATGGGGTAAGGCGGCTTGACGTCTGGATCAGGCAAAGAGGGTAAGGTCCTCTTACACCGTTCGAAATCGAACATGGCCTGCACATCGGCGAGAGTGAGAAATTGTTGAGGGAGAGAGTTTGATGGTGGTATTCCCGGGACTTGGCTTATGGACCCGAAGACTGAGCTAGGGGCGACTTGGGCATTCTGGTGCTGCGAATTCATCATTGGTGAGGACATTTGACGATATTGGCCATCAGCGCCTATAGACAAGCTAGTTGGTGATGGGACATTGAATTGAGGCCCGTAAAGTCCACCGTACGGCGTCGCTATACCGGGTTATGCTTGCAGATTTGTTGTCGGCACCAAAGGAGGCCCGGCTGGTACTTGAGTAACATTTACTGGTGGCGTAACAAGATTAGGTACGGGCAGAGCTCCCTTTTGCGCCATCATGCTCCTTATGTTTTCCTGGACACCAACAGTCGCCGGAGCACCATTCATTACACCAGAAACTCCCCCAGTCACCATTGGATCTTGGCTTGGCACGCCATGGAGCCCGGGCATGGGCAAACTGCCGCTGCCTACTGTGGTTTGAGCATGTGTTACTGTGGCCATATGAGCCATAGGCTGATTGGGGCCTACTTCTCCTTGGATTTGATTTTGTGCTCCGGCGGGAATAACTCCACCACCAGTTTGATTTCTGTTTGGTGCCGGTGCAAAGTTAGAACTCATCACCAACATGGTGTGAGTGAGATTCTGAAGAGTGGTAAGAATCTCTTGCTGAGTATTCTGTACTCCTTGAATGGCCTCCAGCAAAAGTGGTTGATCTGGAGCCATGGTTCTGTCATCACCACCATTAGAGGATCCTTGTTGGTGAACTTCATCTTGTTCCGCCATCCTTGTTGGAGTTGTGTGGATTCCAGATCTCGTTGAGACCATTAACCAATCCGCCTCCCCGCAGAGTCGCCAAAATGTAGGAGTGAGTTCAAGAAAAAGAGTTGGAAAATTCGAAGATCTTCGAAGATCCTTGAAGAACAACTTCGAATTCTCTAGAATATGATGAGAGGCTTAGATTCTTCAATAATCTCAACTTAGGAACACAACAACAAAGGAGATGATGGAGATAAGAGATTGGGTGAAGAAGAAGGCAAAATGGCTAGAGAATAGAATAATGGCAAGGCTTTCCCATTGATCTCCCACTTTCACTCTCAAGGTTGATAATGGAGAAGGGAAATTAGTTCTTTCCCAAGAGTTAAAAATCTCCAAAATCCCTCCCTTGTAAAGCTATGGGTGGGTACTATTTATAGGCACCTCATGATGTAGGATGGAGCCCATGTGCAAGGCACATGGGGGATATTCTCTCTAACCACCTTGTCCGAGGAGGTGACCTCTCCGAGGAGGTGACTTCTCCGAGGATGAGAAAACCCCGAAGAGGAGATCAATCCCTCGGCGAACCCTTCTTCTTAGCCACACCTAACCAATGATCCCCAATCATCCCAAAGGGTCAGGGGTAGTCCCAGAGGACGTCCTGCCGCTAAATATTGTCGAGTCTCATGGACCCCCCGGGGTCGTGCCATCTCGACCCGGGTATAGGCTAGTTTAACCGAAGAATGAATTTGTCTCCACTCACCGTCCTCGGGATCGGGTCCTTTGTTCGAACTCCATTATGCCCATGGTTCTGGTGCGTAGATCCCGGAAAGCTCCGAGCCCGCAAGTGTTCTGGGACTCATTAACGGAGCGACTTCTAGATTGCGTCTGAATCCGTTCGAAGCCAAGTATTTCGGACCTCTAGGTTCGTGGATCCGAACCCTTTCGAGTCCGAGTGCCTCGGATCTCTAGGCTTGCTTAATACCCTTTCGAGTCCGGGCCCGAGTAAGTCTCTAGGTTCGTGGATCTGAACCCTTTCGAGTCCGGGCTTGAGTAAGTCTCTAGATTCGTGGATCCGAACCCTTTCGAGGCTTAGAGCCATTCAGCCCGTTTGACGGCGATAAATCCAAGCCTACCAATCTTGGACTTGCGATGAATTCGGGCCCACTAATCTTGGGCTATTGGGCCTAAATAATTTAGTGGGCTTAAATTAGCTCCTCTTACAGCGTGATTTTGATAATTTTTTTAAACGCAATTAGAATCTTATAATGAGATTACAGATATTTGATTGATCTTTTTATTTATTTATTTATTATAAATGATATGCTCAATAAATTTTACCATATAAATTATTTGAATTATTAAAATAAGCTCAAAAAAAGCTCCAACAAAACCTCACAACAGCAACCCGAGGTCAAGTGGGTTGGGTTAATTTTAGGAGAATTTTTTTTCAGGTCCCTGGTATTAGGACTTTACAGTATGAAGGACACTCAATATTTTCATAATGTCTAAGGTCCCTCAAATTGATCCAGAGAAAATTGGTCTAGAGAAAATTGGTCCAGAGAAAATTGGCCCAGAGAAAATTCCTCAATATTTTCATAATTTCTTCACCTGTTTGAATTTGCAGTGTTACCATCATGGGTTTGTTTACATGGTCCAGAGAAATTCTTTAGTTTAGACTGAATTTTCTTTGGTCTGAACTGAATTTTCTCTGGACTTTCTCTGGGTTGGTCCAGAGAATTTCTCTGGTTTGGTTGGTCTGAATTTTCTCTAGGTTGTTAGACTGAAATTTGAGAAGCTGATGCATACTTACCTTGATTGAATTACCCATGAGATTTGTGATGATTTGCCGAAATCTACCTGGATCTCCATAATACTGAAATTCTTGAATTGGGAAAATTCAGTTTAAAAACCAAAGAATTTCTCTGGACCAACCCAGAGAAAATTCAATTTAAAAACCAGAGAATTTATCTGGTTTCAACTCAGAGAAAATTCAACACGCAATGCACTAATCTTTTTTGACCCATATTGGAACAACTTGAAAGAAGTTTTATTTTTTCCTTCTGTTATTTATTTGTTTAGCTTATGACATTTGAGATCAAACTCTAGGGTGCAGAAATTTCAGATTTGAGGTTGCAAAGTTTGTGTTTTGCCATTACTTTTCCATTTTTAGTTGGAATTTATGCCAAAAAGAGTTTATATACATATCTCAGTGACCATACATATCTGTTTGGTCAATCCAAACCACAAAATTTCTCTGGATCAACCCAGAGCAATTTCAGTTCAAGCCAGAGAGTTGAACCCAGAGAAATTCTGAATTTTCTCTGGAACTATAGAACTCTGATTTGATCAATTTGTCAATTGAAATACCTGGGGGGACTCTTTCTTGAAAGTGATGAGGAAGGCGAAGATGGCAGTGAAGAAAGGAGTGGTGGAGCCAATGGCTTGGTTGAAGGAGACAGGTAGGTAGCGAAGAGAGTTGTTACCGGAGACGATGGAGAAGCAGAAAATGGCGGAGAAAGCTTGGGAGAAAAAAACGTCAAGGCTGGTTATGCTTCTCACAAGTGCCTATGTGTTGCTTATGAGAATCTCAGGGCTTCTCAGGAAGAGTTCTTCAAGAATCGAAACAGTATTATAGAACATCAATATGATTCGGAGCAGTTGAAGACCAGAGAGAATAAGGAAGACAATAGATCTGTGATTGAAAACCTAAGGTAATAGACATAAATACTGTTTAGGGACCTTATCAGGGAAGTGGTGATAGAACCCATACAACAAGCACAATGTCTTGTTTTTTGTCGTTTACTAGCGTTGGGGATGGTGATAGTCAAATTTCTCTGATATATGTTTAGGGACCTTAGACATCAAAAAATAATTTTGTGGATCTCTTCCATTACGAAAAGTGGGGGAGGGACCCTAGACTAATTTTCCCTTAATTTTATTTGGAACATAATGTTGGTCTCTCGTAACTTTTATATGATTTTTTTTAAAAATAATATGATAATATTATTTATGTAATTAAAGACATTAATAGACCATTTATTTCAAAGTGAACATCTCAAAAGCCATTCATTATGTAAAAGTTTTGTGAATGGATTTTTTTTTTCTTTTTTTCTTCTACTTCTTATATATATATAATAAGAGAAGAGGGTTTTTGAATTTCTCCTAGAGACAATTGTCCTATTAGGACATTTTAATGGTCATGATTCATTTCTGTATTTAGGTGAACAGCTGAGATGAAAACCTTCTCTCTCACTCTACCTGAACTTCCCGCCCAAGAGCCACAAAATTTACAACTACCCATCCTCATCTGTCACACCTCATCGTTTCACATTTTAAATTTCAAAACACACCCATCCACTCCAGAGACCCACGCTCATCTACCTCCTTTATCACACCTCACCTTTTTACATTTTAAATTTCAAAACACACCCATCCACTCCAGAGACCCACGCTCATCAACCTCTCTCTATAAACCCCCCTCTTCCAGTCATCGCCACCGCACAAAGAGAGAGAAAGTGAAGATGGGTGGAGGATGAGGAGATCACGGATACCACGGAGATGTAGCACACGGCGGAGACTTTAGAAACAAAGTATGGAGCATGACTGATGGTCCGTACTGCAGACCCAAGCATTGGAAGCGCAACACTGCCATCGCCATGGCTGGTATCTTCCTCATCTGCATCCCCATCGCCATGAAATTTGCCCAACTCGAGGTCTTCTCTCTCTGTCTCAGAACCCACATTTCATTTTGATTGTTTTACTTTGCAAGATCTAAGTTTTTATTTCAATGATACAATGTTTAAATTGTAATTAGGTTTTAGGTTTTGTTCTAAAAGCTATTCTCAATTTTTCATGATCTGGGTTTTGCAATTTTTATTGTTGTTGTTATCAAAATTGATGATAAGTAAAACTTTATAGGATTAATTATCTGTTTGTGTTCGATGTCATTGTTTTAGTGTACATTGATGCAAGTTTTGGTGTATAGAAATTTGTCTAATACAGAGGTCTGTTTGGCAGTAATAAAAGTCCCATGATATTGATATGAAATTACTATACACTTTCGGTTTTATTGTTATTTATAAAGATGGGTCGAATTTTAAAACAATTTAAAAATGGTTACTATACACTTTCGGTCTAATTGAAGATGGGTCGAATTTTAAAACAATTTACAGCAGTTTAAAAATGGTTTAGAGCAATTTCTAGATGTGAAATTTATAGTTAAATTTGAGGGGCATTCTTAGAAAATGATAAAAGTGTGACGAAGCCTCTTCTTCTGCACTGTGTGCTTTTAATAAAAGAATAGATGTGTATGATGTTATAAATGAAAATATAGCACATAACATCTCACTGTTAGCCAACATATATTTATGCCTAGCAAACTGATTTCCCAAAGAGTTAAAACACAACTTGAACTTTGTCGAAAACAGACTTGCATGGATTCTCATGCAGGTAAATCTCCAACAATGAGAGAACACAAAGTTTGAAGAGCACGAGCTGCGATTGAGTAGTTTCACCCCTAGCTTGGTTCTTACGCTCTTTCAAAATTTTTGCAAGATTAGTATCCATGCGGAACATTGCATCATCATCCATTCTCCCATCAGAATCATCAGAAGCTTCGAGATGTTCTTTGTCAACTGCCTCAAGTCTACCTACTACTTCAGAATCATCTGTCTGCAAGTTTTATTGTTATTTATATAGATTTTATTATTATTATTATTATTATTATTATTTTTAATGTAGCTTATAGATTTGGATTTAATTTTTAAATTTTTTTTAACATAATAGTTGATCTTTATAAAATGGGTTTGATTTTAGAAATATATTTTTATTTTCAGTTTGATTTATGGAATGGATTTAATTTCTTAATGGAAAATGAGTGTTGATTTTTTATGATTTTGAAAAAAGCTTTTGAAATGGGTGTTGATTTTTTTTGATCTAACGAAATCAAATCACAAATTGAAGATAAAATAGGGTGAAAAAAAAAATACAGAGAGAGGAAGATCGAACAAGGAAATAAAGGATTTGTTATTTGAGCTCTGAGAGTAAATGTAGTGTTTGTTAAGAGATGAGAAATGATGAGAGGAGGAAATGAGAAAGAGATTACAAAGAGAGAGAGAGAGAGAGAGAGAGAGAGAGAGAGTATTTTAAATACTATACTTTTTAGATGGTGAAATTCTATAAAATCTTTAATAAAAATTTCAAATACAAATTAATATTTTAACTTAAACTTTTAGTAATGAATTTGAAAAATTATATTTTAACTTAAACGAACCGTTATTGTATGATATCTTGAATTGATTTATTATAATTGATTTCTGTAACAGTGAAATTATTATCATTTTGAATTGATTTTTTTTTGTAAAAGATGTGATACCAATATTAATAATTTATGTTAATTAATTTTTGTAAAATATGTGTACCGTACCTTCAGGTACGGACATACGCTAATATATATATATATATATATATATCACTACTCATTTATAAAAAAAACTGAAATTCTTACTGTTTTTATACATAATTGATATTTGTACTATAATGACATAACTTTGGTATTTTAAAAATAGTAGCTACAACTTTAAAGTAATAAAATCAAAAACTTATCCTATAATTTTGTATTATTTTTTCATCTAATTTGTTCCCATCACCACTACTCATCAGCACTGCATTCGCCGCATCAATTGGCTCCCACTAGTCAGAATTTATTTATTTTTATTTTTTTTAGGGGAGGCAAAATTCATTTTAACTTTATGTGGTTTAGTTTAATAGCACTTTACTCTCTTATTATTTAAAAATAGACAATTACCTCTCATATGATTTATTTTTTTTTATTATTCACTGTGTTTAGTTTGAGTTTTTTGGATTAAATTTTTTTAAAATTAACTTTTTTAGTTTTTATTTTTTTTTAGTTTTTAGTGAATATTTTTTAAATTTTAAACATTTTTTTTTTACTTTTTTAGATGCACCTTACTTAGATGTATTTAAAAAGTAAAAAATTTGTGAAAAAATATTTTAAAAAATTAATAAATACATAAAAATATAAAAAATGTACTGAATTTTTGTATTTTTTTTATATTTTTGGTATTTAGTGAATTTTTAAAAGATTTTTTTTACAATTTTTTTACTTTTTAAGTGTATTTATGTTAGGTGTGTCTAAAAAGTAAAAAATTCAGTAAAAACAAAAAAACACAGAAAATAAGAGAGTAGAATTTTCTGAAAAGTGTTTTGAAAAACTGGTTTCTGCATTAATATTTCTGTCTAAATTAACTAAATGTGTGATGCACGCGCCACAAAGTAGAGTTGCTAAGGAAAAAAATTTATTCAAATATTAAAATAAGATGTAAAAAGACAAATTTGTCCTAAACTTCATCTTATTTTCCCAAAACCCCAAATCACAATCGTCTTCTTCCCTAAACCAAATGCAACCTTAACCTCAACACTGTGTTTGGTTAGGGGATTTGAAGAGAGATTTAGAGAAGGAAAGGGAAAAACTGTATGAAACTAAGTGAAATGTAAGTATATTTTATTCACATTTCACTTACCTTTTCCATTTCCCTTTCCAAATCTATCTTCAAATCCTCCAACCAAACAAAGTATAAAAGGACCACCCACATCAACCTTGCAACTTCAATACATCAAACCACAGAAGAAACCGACAATGAAGTTACACCACCACCATCTCCTCCGCCTCTCTCTCTACTATCGCCACCACTACCACTACCACTACCACTACCACTACCGTTGCCGCCGCCGCCACTTCGCCACCAAATCTAGTGGCAAAGTCGTTGTCAAAGTAAACAATGGCCACTACTTCGCCATCAAAGTCAACTCCTCCACCTTCTAAACCAACACCAAAGGCTACACTCTCTCCAGCCGTGACTTCATTTGCAAAATCACCAAAATCCTTTCCTCCCCCTTCGCCACCATAACCACCACCTCCGACCCCTTCTTCGAACTTTTCGACTAACTCCAAACCTTAACCCTAACCCTCTTCGAAGCCTCTGAAATCCTCAAATCCCCCACCCCCACCCCTACCCCTACCCTCGCCATCGATTTCTTCTTATTTGCCGTTGTTCTATCCCCAAATTCCGTCATAGCTCCTTTCAATTGGGGCTAGACAATGGTGATTGTTCAATTGGAGCCAGGTTGGCTGGTTCAACTTGGGTTGGGTTGGGCTGGGCTGCGATGGTGGTGGCGTAGTTGTTGCAACGATGGCAAGGCTAGTGGCTACAACAATCGTGATTAGAATGGTGGATGACAGGAGATTAATAGAAGATAGAATGAGGAAAAAAATAAAAAAAGGAAAAAAGCAGAAGGGTATTAAGCTCATTTTAAATTTTTCGTTTACAATGTTAGAGTTGGACTTTAGTTGAGAACTACAAAAGGGTAAGTGGCTATTTTCAAATGATATGGGGTAAAGTGTAAATGGCCTAAACTACAGGGGATAAAGTGAAATTTGCCCCTTTTTTTTGTGTTGGAGTTTCATCTTTCTCACATATAAGTGAGATATATTTTTGTACGAAATACACTCGGTTGTGTTTGGATTATGAGTGCGGTAAGAAAATAAAAATAAAAATATGATTGTAATTTCTCAAAATCTTATTTGGATAAATAATAAATTAAAGAGAATGTGTGTTATTTTATTTTATTTATCTAGATAATTTAGATATTATAAATTATTTGTAAAGAACAATTTTGATTTCTCACTAATTTCACCATTTTTTATGAGAAATAAAATTTGAGTTCTAAACAATTTCTCTTTCTTTCTCACCATTGATTATTTCCTTAATCTCGACAAACAAGTAATGGGTGATATTTTTCTCTCTATTTTATTTTATTTTCTCATCAAACCCTAATTACAATTGCATCCTCATTGCAGTATTATAAATTATTATTTTTGGTTAGTAAAAGATAAATCTATTGAATGTGACAATTATTAAATGAGGTGGACATTCTTAAAAGAAAAAAATGACACCATTCATACCAAATAAATATACTCTATAACGCCCCAAAAATATTCCAACATAATTTAGGTACATCAACCAACCCCCATTAAAGAACAATAGCAATCCTCCAACCTTTACATCATTAATCAATAAGGTTTGTACAAAATAGTCCCACATGCGAATTATACATTCAATGATATCAAATACATGAATCTATAGCATGTAGAACATCAGATCCAATAAATAAGTAAACTGCCCTTAAGGGCTTACATATTCCAAGGCTCAAGCCCGGTTATACAAAAATGGTCTCATGAACCCATACATTTATAGCCCTTGGCTAGTAAAATAAACCACAACAAAATAAGAGTTATTTACTCCTCACAAAATATGTCCACGCCTTTAACTCGGTGGGATCACCACATCTTTTCCTGCACCAGAATCTCATACGAGTGAGCTTAAAGCCCAATAGAGAATTCTTAACAAAGTATATACATTTATGTAAGATTCCCAATATGAAATGTACATGCCATGCTATGTCTTTGAAAAAAAAAAATACATTTACATCTTTTGAAAACCACCATGCTCAATAATAACTTGAAAGCTCAACAATTCAGAAATTTACAATTTAATTCAATGGGGCGGTAAATACGACTCAGGTAATCCCTAGGTTGATGTCTGCAAGTAGGCTTAGCTAGCACTACCAAACCCCACTTTACTAGTTGCTAACCGGAAGGGAAGTGGTACCTCATTCGCGCGTGTTTTCGGTTTTTCACCCTGGACACTCAGGCCAACTTAATCAATTCCATCTACACCCCCTATCCAGACTTACCAACGTATTTACCCCAAAACATTTCAATAATTCTCATTTCAAAATATTATTTTCTCAATGTAAACGTTTTCAAACTCAATTCAAAATGTATACTAATCGATTGAATGAGATGTAATGCAATAATCATCAATGTCTCATAACATTTCTCCATTTTTAAGTATCTCAACAATAATACCATAATAACCACATTTTCCATTTTCCTCCCTTCAATGTTATTTCACAAAAATAACCACATGCTCAATTAAATCTATCAACACATAGCAACATTTTCTCATCTTGTGCAATTCTCAACAATTTTGTCATTTCAAGACTATATGTAATGTCTTGAACATCAACTTCCAAAATCACAATTCTCATACTTCATGGAACTCAACATTTATGTAAACATAGAGAAGACTTTTCTTTAAAAAAAAAGACTTTCATTTATTTTGACACCTAAGGGAAATGTGGCCATTTCATTCATGAATTTCCAACATCATTTAAAAACTCCCAAATTTTCTAGGTTTTCTCACCACAATCTCGTATCTCCAAAACATTTGAATAAAATCACACCCAAAGCATCTTTCTTCTACCAATAGCAATTTAAACACCTCTATGTGATTAATTAAAAGAAAAGAGATAACCCACTTTCCAAAAATCACTCATCTTCTTGAATCAACAACAAGATTTTAAGCTATTAATGGGGATTTCGAAAATCAACAAGATCTTGCAAAAATATATATATGACTCAAAGAAAAATCTCTACCTCAAGTTTTGATGAAGAGATGAGATGAAGCCCTAAAATCAAAGGTGTAAAAATTCGATCTCCACCGCACAAAGTGAAGTCCTCGCTTTGTTCTCCAAAACTTGTGAAAGAGGATGGATCAAACCCAATGGATTGCAAGAAATTAAGGGTTTTTGGTATTTGGTGGAGGTTTTTAGAGAGAAGGAGGAGCAAAATGATTTTTAGAGTGAGAAGGAAATGTTTTAAAAGTGATATACACAGCACAAAAGAAGGAAGAAAAACAGAGTTTTTGGACTAAGCCCGTCCCGTACGTGCGGTACTTGCCCCCGCACATGTGGCTCTTTCACTCTGCACCACTTCCCGCACCTGCATATTATGCAGTGTGCAGCCCAGAATTCCCCTGGTTTCTGCACGTGCGACCTCACCTCCCGTACGTGCGGCCCCTCTCCCGTACGTGTGGCCCTGGTCCTTCAGCCCATAATTTCCTCGGCTCAATTCCAGACACTCCGGGCTCGACCATGCACTCTCAGAAACAAGTGAAACTCAATCCCGGAATAAACAAGGACAAGAATTTTGAGAAAAACTTCCGAACACAACAAACTCAAAGAAAACAATAAGTGAAGAGACGCATAATGTAACTAGTTATCACAACCTCCCCACCATAGGAAATTTCGTCCCCGAAATTTAAATAAACTACCCAAACAAGGGTTTCAAGCGATCACAACCACGTTATTATATTTTCAAATCGCAACATTAATTCTCAACTCAAATTCATCATTAACATCATGGTTGCCACACTAGCAACGACCATCCAAGATAAACATATGCGTGGAGTTTTCCTACAATAATAGTAACAACCTACAACTACTTCACGTTTTAAAACAACAATGTACACGACAACATGCGATTAACAATTTTGATACGTTTTTCCCTCTAACACTAGGGAAATAATACTGAGGAAACAACTTAAACGTTTTCAAACAAATCCGATACTTGGAGCGGACTTTCGCCTCTTACTCCCGCATCGCTTTTTCAATCCCATGGTGTCTCCACAACACTTTCACCAACGGTATAGTTCTGCCCCGTAGCACTTGCTCCCGAGTATCTAATATCTGAACCATTTGCTCTTTGTAAGAGACATCCTCATCTACCTCTTGATCAGCCTAATCAAGCACATGAGAAGAGTCGGGCTCATATTTCCTAAGCATGGATACATGAAACACGTTGTGAACCCCCGAAAGTTGTGGCGGTAAAGCCAATCGATATGCCACTTCCCTAATTCTCTCCAATATCTCGAAGGGTCCAATAAATCTCGGAGACAATTTACCATTCTTACCGAATCTCATCAAACCCCTCCTAGGTGAGATCTTAAGGAATACATGGCCACCCACTTAAAAAGACAAAAGTCGTCTTCTCTTATTGAGAAAACTTTTTTATGTCGGCTTTGGGTCGTAGCTAACCTCTTCCGAATGAGAGCAATTTTTTCAGTTGTCTCCCTAACAATTTATGGGCACAACAACGGTGCATCACCCACCTCGGCCCAACAAACTGGTGATCTACAAAGTCGGCCATACAAGGCCTCAAACGGTGCCATCTCGATGCTAGCTTGGTAACTATTGTTATAGGCGAACTCAATCAACGGTAAGTGCCTCTCCCAAGACCCTTTGAAGTCAAGGACGCAAACTCTAAGCATGTCCTCCAAAATCTTAATGGTACGCTTCGACTGCCCATCGGTTTGAGGATGATAAGTGGTACTAAAGGTCAACTTAGTTTGCCACAATCAGGCAGTAAAACGAGAATCTCTATCCGAGACGATGGTCACAGGAATCCCATGAAGTCGAACTATCTCTGTAATGTATAACTTTGCCAAGTGTTCAATTGAGTCACCGGTGCACATACGAATGAAATGTGCAAACTTAGTCAACCTATCCACAATCAGCCAAAGGGCATCATTGCTTCGCTGTGTTCTAGGAAGCCCAACTACAAAATCCATGGTAACGTGCTCCCATTTCCACTCGGCTATCGGTAAGGCTTGTAACAAACCCGCTGGTCTCTGATATTCGATCTTCATTTGTTGACAAGTAAGGCACTTCAATATAAATAAAGCGATATCTCACTTCATGCCCCTCTACCAAAAACTAAGATCATGATACATCTTGGTGCCTCCCAGATGTATCGCAAGGCGTGAGTGATGGAACTCCCAAAGTACTTCCTCTCTACAAGATTCTAGTACAAACAAACGGTCTAGATAACGTACACTTTGATCCGAGTTAATGTTCAAACCTTTCTCTTCCTTCCTATTGAAGATTCTATTCCGAATCGAATCCACTTCACGGTCCCCTTGTTGTACCTCTATGACTCTACTAATCAAGGTAGATTGAGCACTCAAGGTAAACAAGGTTGCACTCTTACCAAACTCACCCAAGTGCAAATCAAACTCGCTGATATCACCCAGCATAACCCATTCTCGAATGGCCATATTTGCCAAACTACCCACAGATTTTTGACTCAAGGCATTGGCCACCAGATTGGCCTTTCCCAGATGATAGTGTAACTCAAAGTCATAATCCTCCATAAATTCCATCCATCTCCGTTGGCATAAATTCAAGTCTTTTTGGAAAAACAAGTACTTCAGACTCTTGTGATCGGAGAAAACCTCAAAGTTCTCGCCGTACAAATAATGTCTCTAACTTTTCAAGGCAAAAATTACCATAACTAATTCCAAGTCATGGATAAGGTAGTTCTTCTCATGAGTTTTCAATTGCCATGAACTATAGTGTGATATCCCTGTTCCGCAATATATTAATTGGTCCTTAATATGAGTATGGTTATGTGTTTAACATGATTTTGTGTGCCATTATGTGAAAATATGTGGTTTTGAATTCCTATCTGTTCACTGCAGGAATATCTGTTTGATTGTCTGCTTTGGGAATTAAATTGAAGGTCCTATCGGCCACCGAAACCAAAATTACGCCATTGTGATTAGCATAATTTTTAGAGCCTACGGTGAAATTTAATTGAAAATTGATTCAGATCAGATTAAATTGATTTAATTAGTGAATTAGTGCTCTATTGTTATATATTAAAATAATATAACAAGAGGGGCTTTTATATGAGCACTACACACTTAATTTCTCTTCTTTAGCTTGACTTGGTTGATTATAAACTCTAAGGAAAAGGAGAGGGTCGGCTAGAGAGAGAGAGAGGGTGAAGGAAATTGGAGTTTTGGCCTCAAAGCTTGGTGATCTTGAAGGCACACTCAAGAACTTACCATAAATTGTAAGGATTAAACTCCTAGGTGAGTAATCACCCCTTGGTTCATAAGTTTGAACTTGTAATTTTGTGTATTCAAGCTAGTTGGGTGATCAAGAGTAAGAGTTAACATGATTTGAGTTGGCTTTGTTGATTTGGTAGTCTATATGCACATGCATGTGAAGAATTGTTATGAAATTGCATGTTTGAGCACAAAATGTATAATCCATGGGAGATTTTGATTAAAGCTCTTATTTTGACCTTCTCTTCATCATCTAAGTTGAGAATGAGAGTAATTTGCCACATGCATGTACAATTCACAAGGGTGTAAGTGTTGAATGCATGAAATTATTATGTTGGTAATGAATTTGGTGTAAATTGGGACATGCATGTGATTAAATTGTGAAATTGAGCTTCATAATGTTGTGATTTGGTGTTTATACCATGTTAGTACATGTATATGTGATGTTTGAGCCAAAAGCATGCATCTAGAACCTTTGAATGTCGAATTGAAGCTCAAGAACATGTTCTGAATTTTCCAGAATTTTGATTCCCGCTAGAGCAGGGAAACCGCCGCTCGAGCGTGAAATTCGTGTTCCCAGTATTTTCTGCAGACATGGTGTCCGCTTGAGCGGGGAAGTTCATGCTCGAGCGGGGAGCCATGTAGAGAGGCCTTCCGCTCGAGTGCCAGAGTTCGCGATCGAGCGTAAATTTGACATATCTAGTACTTTTGCAGGCCTCAAGAGTCCACTCGAGCGAGGAAGTCTACGCTCGAGCGGGGACCCTATTTTCTGAAATTTTGAAAAGACATTCTGTGTTTCATTTTCGGTTCTCTTTCACTTCCAAGTACTCTTAGGCATGCATTGAGCATTGTAATTGAGTTAAAGAGATAAAAATGAAGCCTAAAGAGGAAAATGTGAATTTAGAACAGATCGAATTGTTTGTGACCCTTTTGTGTCCATGGAATGTGTAGGGTCGAGCTCCAGGGCAAACCAACCAACCGATCACTGTGAGTAATATCTTAACAGAGATATCTGAAATATGTTATTGTCCAATTGCTTACTTCTATGTAAGTTTTATAAATTCATTGATTCGATTGGTGGACAATATTTGCTATACCAAATGAGTGGGCCAGAGGCCAATCTGATCTGAATAATAGAATGGATGGGCCAGAGGCCGTTTTGACATGAATAGATGGGCCAGAGGCCGTCTTGACATGAATGAATAGGCTAGAGGCCGTTTTGACATGAATGAATGGGCCGGAGGCCATTTTAACATGAATGAATGGGCCAGAGGCCGTTTCGACGTGAACGAATGAATGGGCCAAAGGCCAGTTTGTCATCTGAATGGGCCAAAGGCCGTTTTGACACAAATGAAAGTTTGAATGGGCCAAAGGCCAGTTTGTTTGGGACCGCAGTCACTTGACCTAAATTGTGTATATATGTTAAATAGAAATATGAATTGGGCCTAAGGCCGTTTGAAGCATGTTGTTCTACATATCGTCTGTATAGCTTCTTTAATTGATATTATTCACTGAGCTTTCGCTCACGCTCATTCATGTGTTTGTAGGTGAGCCAAGAGAAGTCCAAATCCAGCCCCAGCGAAGTCTATGTGGAACAACAAAGGTTTTGGGAGAGTCAGCCCTTTTGTCTCACGCACGAAACCCGTCTTCGCCCTTTTGTTATGTATTTATATTCTGTCATGTTGGCGAAGACTTTGCATCTGTTGTATATAGTCGTGATGGGTTGACTTAGACTTATATGATCCTGTATGTACAGAACCTTATGTAGTACATATTTTGTTGTGAGTTATTAATATGCATATGTATGGTTTGTTATGATGTGCCATGTAAACACAGCTCTATGGACAAAGTTTTAAATTGCTTCCGTTTAGCCCCCATTAACTCTGTTAAAATACGTTTGGTTTGGTTCAAGGCCGTATGTAATCTCTTGATTACTGGCCGGTTATGTCCTTAACCCACGGGAGCAGGTTTAGGTCATGACAGAGTGGTATCAAAGCCAAGTTAATAACTCACACACTTGTCCGAAAGAGCAATAAGCGTCTAGAAAAGATCTAGGATGCATTCATATGATAAGTGTGAAATTGAAAGCATCAAGGATATGCTTAAGTGTTTTGATTTGAACAATTATGTGCTATAAGTTGTGATTTACTTGCATTGCAAATTATTTGACTACATATGCTCTCTAGTATATGCATATTTGTGGAATTTTTATATAAAGTATAATGCAAGTTTAATCAGATGGTGAGAACAAGAAGTGAGAAGATAGAGGAGTCCTCTACTGCCAGAATTGACCAAATGGAAAGACTGATATAGGAAATGGCAGAAGCTTTGAGGCAGCAACAGCAGTGGCAACAGCAGTGGCAGCAACCACATCCGCCACCTCCACCTCCGGCACCACCCGTGCCAGATAGAATTCAAGAAGATGAAACCACCACAGTTCCATGGTGGATTAGATCCGTTGAAAACCGAGGCATGGGTTCTCGGCATTGAGAAATTGTTTGAAGTGTTCCCTTGCTCTTAGACACAGAAAGTGCTTCTAGCCACTTTTATGCTAGAAGACGAGGCAAGAAGATGGTGGATGTTAATGCGAGAAAATCACAAGGATGTTGGTTGGGTGAAATTTTTGGAAATTTTCTATGACAAGTACTTCCCACAATGTGTTCGGGACAGGAAAGTAGCAGAGTTCATGGAACTTAAGCAAGACAGTATGACTGTAGCTGAGTATGAGGCCAAATTCACTGAATTGGCCAGGTTTGCACCACACGTGATTGATACGGACTATAAGAAGGCGAGGCATTTTGAAGGTGGGCTTCGAAGCGACATTTTAGAAAGAGTGAATGTTTTGAAGCTAGAAACCTACATTGGAGTGCTAGACAGGGCCATCATAGCAGAGGCTAACATAGCTAGACAGGCTAAGCCAATGAGAGAATGGAAAGGCAACAAAAGGCAAGGCTTCTTTTCAAAGAAAAAACTTCTGAAAAAGCAAAACACGGGCTCCTCAAATACTTCGAATTCTTCCCGAGACATAGCTCCCATGTGCAACATTTGTAGCAAAAGGCACCGTGGAGTTTGTTACCATGCATCAGGAGCCTGTTTCAAATGTGGGAAACAAGGGCATATGGCCCGAGATTGTAATCAGAATGGTGGAAAGATAGCTGCTAGTTCCACTGCATTGATCCCAAAGCCGGGAAATACTTTGAGATCTGCTACCACTAGGGATACCGTGAGACAGGGGAGAGTTTTTGCGCTTGTTTCGGGCGATACACGGAATGCCAACGCAGTTGTCTCAGGTACTATTTCTATATGTAAGCAGGATGCTTTTGTGTTAATTGACTCCGGATCCACACACTCTTTTGTGACATATGCATTTGCATCTAGACTGAATAGACCCTTA
Organism: Camellia sinensis; assembly: GCF_055761805.1. Taxonomy (NCBI): domain Eukaryota; kingdom Viridiplantae; phylum Streptophyta; class Magnoliopsida; order Ericales; family Theaceae; genus Camellia; species Camellia sinensis. The sequence goes on from NC_138966.1 coordinate 120,727,059, forward strand.
GAATTACTGTCATATCTGCTATGTGTGTCTACTCCATCTGGGGAATCTATATTGTGTGAATCTATATACCGGTTTTGTGATATGCGTGTTGAGGATCTTATCCTATATGTGGATTTGTTGCCCTTGAATTTTAGACATTTTGATGTTATTTTGGGTATAGATTGGTTGACCAAATATTGTGCCACCATTGATTGTGTGACAAAACGGGTTGTGTTTAAACCACCAAAATAGAAAGAGATTGTGTTTGTGGGTAATAGGGTAGTGCCTCCACCTTATTTGATATCTGTAATGAAAGCATGTAAACTGATCAGGAAAGGGTGCCAGGGTTATTTGTGCTATGTGTTGTCTAAACAATCTGTGAATGTTGAACTGAATGATATCCCTATTGTTAGAGAATTTCCAAATGTGTTCCCAAATGAATTACCAGAGGAATTAATAGATAGGGAAATGGAGTTTACTATTGAAACTGTGCCAGGCACGCAGCCCATTTCTAAAACTCCCTACAGAATGGCTATTGCCGAAATGAAAGAATTGAAAGAAGAGTTGCAAGACCAGCTTGACAGGGGGTTTATTCGACCTAGCACTTAGCCTTGGGGTGCACCAGTATTGTTTGTGAAAAAGAAGGATGGAACTTTGCGTTTGTGCATCGATTATTGGGAATTGAACAAGGTAACAATAAAGAACAAATATCCCCTACCCCGTATTCATGACTTATTTGACCAGTTGCAGGGATCACAGGTGTTTTCTAAGATTGATTTGAGATCCGAGTATCATCAACTGAAAGTTAAGGCAGAGGATGTTGAGAAAATCGCGTTCAGAACGAGGTATGGACATTTTGAGTTTCTTGTTATGCCATTTGGAGTGACTAATGCTTCGGCAGCATTTATGGACTTAATGAATCGAATTTTTAAAACCTACCTTGACGAATTCGTTGTGGTTTTTGTCGATGACATTTTGATATATTCTAAAGATAGACTTGAACATGAACATCATTTGAGAACTGTCCTACAAATACTTCGGGAAATGAAATTATTTGCTAAACTAAAGAAATGTGAGTTTTGGTTGGATGAAGTTGTTTTCTTAGGGCATGTAATCAACAAGGAAGGAATTTCAGTGGACCCGCAGAAAGTAAAGGCGATTGTGAGTTGGCCTACACCGACCAATGTGACAGAAGTCTGTAGTTTCATGGGCTTAGCTGGGTACTACAGGAGGTTTGTGAAGGACTTTTCGAAATTAGCTGTGCCTCTTACCCAATTGACACGTAAAAGGAAACCGTTTGAATGGAACGACGAAAGAGAATCTACCTTTTACGAACTAAAAACAAGATTGACTACTGCACCAATTTTGACACTACCTTCAGGTACGAATTTTTTTTTAATTTTCAGTGATGCGTCTTATAAAGGTTTGGATTGTGTGTTAATGCAGAACGAAAAAGTTATTGCTTACGCCTCCCGATAGTTGAGGCCATACGAGAATAATTATCCAACGCATGACCTAGAATTGGCCACAGTTGGTTTTACTTTGAAAATCTGGCGGCATTATCTGTATGGAGCAAAGTGTGAAGTCTACACGGATCACAAAAGTTTGAAATACTTTTTCACACAGAAAGAGTTGAATATGCGGCAGAGGAGATGGCTGGAATTGATAAAGGATTATGATCTGGAGATTCAGTATCACCCCGGGAAAGCTAATACAGTTACTAACGCCTTGAGTAGAAAATCAATGGGGAGTATGGCTTGTTTGCTTATTGAACAGAAAGAGATCTTACAAGATTTTGAAAAATTTGAAATTGAAGTGGTAATGTGTGAACAGGGCGGACTGAAAGCTGCTATTACAGTCGAGCTGGCAATCATTGACAAAATCAAGCAGAAGCAGAAAGATGATGAATTCCTCAAGAAAGTGATTGATGAATTTGAGACAAGTCCGAAAGTAGAGTTTGGCATTGAGAATGAAGTGTTGAGATTTCAGAACAGAATGTGTGTCCCAGATATTCCGGAACTAAAGAAGAGGATTTTAGATGAAGCCCACAGATCCGTATTTGCTATGCATCCGGGTAATAATAAAATGTATCAGGATTTGAAACAAACCTATTGGTGGCCTAAAATGAAGAAAGAGATTGCAGAATATGTGTCCAAGTGTCTTCAATATCAGTAAGTCGAAGCTGAACATCAGAAACCAGGCGGTTTACTTCAACCTCTCCCTATTCCTGAATACAAGTGGGAGCATGTGACTATGGATTTCGTTGTTGGCCTACCTCGGACTTCTCGATGTATGGATTCTATTTGGGTTGTAGTTGATAGACTGACTAAATTTGCACATTTTCTACCAATTAGAACCACGTTTAATGCTTATAAACTGGCTACCATTTATGTTGATGAGATTGTCCGTTTACATGGAGTTCCGGTATCCATTGTGTCGGATAGAGATCCGAAATTTGTATTTAGATTGTGGAAGAGTTTGCAGGAAGCCATGGGGACAAAACTAAGATTTAGTACTGCATTCCACCCACAGACCGATGGCCAATCAGAACGAACAATACAGACTCTGGAAGATATGCTTCGGATGTGTGCTTTGGACTTTCAGGGGAGTTGGGAAGACTATTTGCCACTTACAGAGTTTGCATACAATAACAGCTTCCACTCTAGCATCGGTATGGCACCATACGAGGCTTTGTATGGTAGAAGGTGTAGATCACCTATTTGTTGGACAGAAGTCGGGGATAGAGCTTTACTTGGGCCTGAAATTGTGCAAGACACTTCTAAGAAAATCAAGATTATTCGGCAAAGGCTCAAAACAACTCAGGACAGACAAAAGAATTATGCAGATGTTCAAAGAAGACCTCTTGAGTATGAGGTTGGTGACCATGTGTTCATCCGTGTATCTCCGATGAAGGGCCAAGTCAGGTTTGGAAAGAATGGAAAGTTGTTGCCCCGTTACATTGGGCCGTTTCAGATTCTAGAAAGGCTTGGCCCAGTTGCCTATAGAGTTACTTTGCCATCGGGATTCGAACAAATCCATAACGTGTTTCATGTGTCCATGTTGAGGGGTTACCTCCGAGACCCGTTCCACGTGATTGATTATCACCGGGTAGCTATTGATGAAAATATGGAGTACGCCGAATGGCCGGAACGAATCGTTGACCGGCAAGTGAAACAATTGAGAATCAAGTCCATCCCAATGGTGAAAGTAGAATGGAAAGAACACTATGGGACGGATGCCATATGGGAAAAAGAGGATGAAATACGCCTGCGATATCCACATTTGTTTCCCGACGAAGGTAAAATAAGTTTGAGGGACCAAACTTCCTAAATGGGGGAAAACAGTGATATCCCTGTTCCGCAACATGTTAATTGGTCCTTAATATGAGTATGGTTATGTGTTTAACATGATTTTGTGTGCCATTATATGAAAATATGTGGTTTTGAATTCCTATCTGTTCACCGTAGGAATATCTGTTTGATTGTCTGCTTTGAGAATTAAATTGAAGGCCCTATCGGCCACCGAAACCAAAATTGATTACACCATTGTGATTAGCGTAAATTTTAGAGCTTACGGTGAAATTTAATTAGAAATTGATTCGGATTAGATTAAATTGATTTAATTAGTGAATTAGTGCTCTATTATTATATATTAAAATAATATAACAAGAGGGGCTTTTATATGAGCACTACGCACTTAATTTCTCTTCTTTAGCTTGACTTGGTTGATTATAAACTCTAAGGAAAAGGAGAGGGTCGGCTAGAGAGAGAGAGGGTGAAGGAAATTGGAGTTTTGGCCTCAAAGCTTGGTGATCTTGAAGGCACACTCAAGAATTTACCATAAATTGTAAGGATTAAACTCCTAGGTGAGTAATCACCCCTTGGTTCATAAGTTTGAACTTGTGATTTTGTGTATTCAAGCTAGTTGGGTGATCAAGAGTAAGAGTTAACATGATTTGAGTTGGCTTTTTTGATTTGGTAGTCTATATGCACATGCATGTGAAGAATTGTTATGAAATTGCATGTTTGAGCACAAAATGTATAATCCATGGGAGATTTTGATTAAAGCTCTTATTTTGACCTTCTCTTCATCATCTAAGTTGAGAATGAGAGTAATTTGCCACATGCATGTACAATTCACAAGGGTGTAAGTGTTGAATGCATGAAATTATTATGTTGGTAATGAATTTGGTGTAAATTGGGACATGCATGTGATTAAATTGTGAAATTGAGCTTCATAATGTTGTGATTTGGTGTTTATACCATGTTAGTACATGTATATGTGATGTTGGAGCCAAAAGCATGCATCTAGAACCTTTGAATGTCGAATTGAAGCTCAAGAACATGTTCTGGATTTTCCAAAATTTTGATTCCCGCTAGAGCAGGGAAACCGCCGCTCGAGCGTGAAATTCGTGTTCCCAGTATTTTCTACAAACATGGTGTCCGCTCGAGCGGGGAGCCATGTAGAGAGGCCTTCCGCTTGAGTGCCAGAGTTCGCGATTGAGCATAACTTTGACATATCCAGTACTTTTGCAGGCCTCAAGGGTCCGCTCGAGAGGGGAAGTCCACGCTCCAGCGAGGACCCTGTTTTCTAAAATTTTGAAAAGACATTATGTGTTTCATTTTCTGTTCTCTTTCACTTCCAAGTACTCTTAGGCATGCATTGAGCATTGTAATTGAGTTAAAGAGATAAGAATGAAGCCCAAAGAGGAAAATGTGAATTTAGAACAGATCGAATTATTTGTGAGCCTTTTGTGTCCATGGAATGTGTAGGGTCGAGCTCCAGGGCAAACCAACCAACCGATCACTGTGAGTAATATCTTAACAGAGATATCTGAAATATGTTGTTGTCCAATTACTTACTTCTATATAAGTTTTATAAGTTCATTGATTCGATTGGTGGACAATGTTTACTATACCAAATGAGTGGGCCAGAGGCCAGTCTGATCTAAATAATAGAATGGATGGGCCAGAGGCTGTCTTGACATGAATGAATGGGTCGGAGGCCATTTTGACATGAATGAATAGGCCGGAGGCCATTTTGACATGAATAAATGGGCCAGAGGCCGTTTCGACATGAGCGAATGAATGGGCCAAAGGCCAGTTTGTCATCTGAACGGGTCAAAGGCCATTTTGACACAAATGAAAGTTTGAATGGGCCAAAGGCCAGTTTGTTTGGGACCGCAGTCACTTGACCTAAATTGTGTATATATGTTAAATAGAAATATGAATTGGGCCTAAGGCCGTTTGAAGCATGTTGTTCTAGATATCGTCTGTATAACTTCTTTAATTGATATTATTCACTGAGCTTTCGCTCACGCTCATTCATGTGTTTGTAGGTGAGCCAAGAGAAGTCCAAATCCAGCCCCAGCGAAGTCTATGTGGAACAACAAAGGTTTTGGGAGAGTCAGCCCTTGTGTCTCACGCACGAGACCCGTCTTCGCCCTTTTGTTATGTATTTATATTCTGTCATGTTGGCGAAGACTTTGCATCTGTTGTATATAGTCGTGATGGGTTGACTTAGACTTATATGATCCTGTATGTACAGAACCTTATGTAGTACATATTTTGTTGTGAGTTATTAATATGCATATGTATGGTTTGTTATGATGTGCCATGTAAACACAACTCTATGGAAAAAGTTTTAAATTGTTTCTGTTTGGCCCCCATTAACTCTGTTAAAATACATTTGGTTTGGTTCAAGGCCATAGGTAATCTCTTGATTACTGGCCGGTTATGTCCTTGACCCACGGGGGCGGGTACGGGTCATGACATATAGGCCACAACCTTTCCCCCTTGCATCAAGACACAACCAAGCCTATCCCGAGATGCATCACAATAAACAGTGTAACCCAAACCTCTTTCCGAAATTATCAAGACCAGTGCGGTGGCCAATCTAGTCTTAAGTTGTTGGAATGACCTTTCACAAGCCTCACTCCACACAAACTTGACACCCTTTCTAGTCAACCTAGTCAAAGGCACGGCTACTCTAGAGAAGTCCCTTACAAAATGTCGATAATACCCTGTTAATCCCAAGAAACTCCGGATCTCAAAAATATTTTTGGGTTGTAATCCTGTATCGCATCTATCTTCGAGGAATATACAGTTACCCCTTCCCTCGACACAACATGACCCAAAAACTTCACCTCGGTGAGCCAAAACTCGCATTTGTTAAATTTGGCATACAACTGGTGCTCTCTAAGCAAATCAAGCACTACCCGCGAGTGAGCCTCGTGTTCCTCCTCGGAGGTTGAGTAAATTAAGATATCATCCACAAAGACGACCACAAAACGATCCAAGTATTCTCGAAAAATTTGGTTCATCAAATCTGTAAAGGAAGCCGGTGCATTTGTCAACCCAAAAGGCATTACAAGGAATTCATAGTGGCCATAACGCGTACGAAAGGCCGTTTTTTTGGATGTCCTCCTCTTGGACTCTCAACTGATGGTACCCCGACCTTAAGTCTATCTTCAAAAAGCAACAAGACCCTCTAAGTTGGTCAAACAAGTCATCTATTCTGGGTAATGGATACTTGTTCTTGACAGTAACTCGATTCACCTTACGGTAAACAATACACAACCGTAACGACCCATCTTTCTTCTTCGCAAAGAGAGTCGGCGCCCCCCAAGGGGATGTACAAGGGAGAATGAAACCCTTATCTAAAAGCTCTTGGAGTTGAATCTTCAACTCATGCAATTCGGCGAGTGCAAATCTATATGGCGCAATGGAAATCGGTACCGTGCCTGACACTAAGTCGATGGTGAACTCGATCTCCCGGTAAGGTGGCAAACTAGTAAGATCCTCGACAAATACGTCCGGGTATTCACAAACTATCCTTGGCAACCCAACATGGGTCCCCGTCACTCTCACTATCCAAGAGAGTAGTAAGGAGGCCACTAAGCTCGTTTCTACTACGAAGGTAAAAAACTGGAGACAAGACAATATTAACACGGTTGCCCAGAAAATAAAAGCAATCTCTACCCGAAGTGCACACCGTAAGTCTCTAATGATAACAATCAATCACAGCTCGGTATGAAGATAACTAATCCATGCCTAGAATAACATCCAAACTCGACATGCCTACCAACACAAAAACAAACAGGAGTTGACGCCCGGCAACCTCTATCTCACAACCATGACGCCTCCGGTCTAAATCAACTGTACCCCTAACTGGTGACTCAACTTTGAGCGAAGACACTAACCGTGTCACCTCCAACCCTAATGTAGACGCGAATACAGTAGATATGAATGAATGAAACACACTCGTATCTATCAATACATTAGCCAAAGAATTGCACATAACAAAAATACCTCTCATAACTGAGGATCCTGGTAACTGCTATGGCGTGGTAATAGCATACACACGACTCTGTGGCCTCTGATCAACCTCTCATCTCTCAGAGCATAGGTCTGCTGAACTGACTGAGCCAAAGCAGCTCCTTAATTAGATTGCGAAGTATGGATAAAGTGAGCTTGTTGGTGGCTCTGAGTCTGTCTTGACCCTGATGTGCCAGACGCGCCTTCCAACTGCAAGTAAGCTCTCTTCATGTGGCCCGGTTGACCACACTAATAGCAAGTAAGTCCCCGCCCCCTACTCTGAGGCTGACTCTGGGATCAGTTAGGTGGTGGTGGTAACTGTTGTCCTCCTCCCTTCTGCGGACATGCAAAGGCCTTGTGACCCAGCTGGACACACTTAAAACATGAAAAACTATTCGGTGAACTCTTCTCCAATCTCGCACTAGGCAAGAGAAATGTGGATCTAGACTGCTGTAGTTGGGACTGGGATGAAAAGGTGTTTCTGCTTTTCTTATTGGGTCTATAGTCCCCCTGTGACCCTTGACCCCTCGACCTCGAACCTCGAATTCTCTCATCCTTGGCTTCCACAGTGATCTCTACATGTGCCGCCACCTCCACTAGACGGTCATAATTCCGAATCATGTTCCCAGCAACCTTGAGCAGAATCTTAGTTCTCAATTTCTTCTCAAACTTGATGCAACGGTACTCTTCCATTGCCACCAACTCCGGTGCAAACCGGGACAAACTAGAGGAGGCCGCCTCAAACTTAGCCACGAACATATTGAGTTGCTTGAGGTCCTGAAATTCTTCTCAACCTCTCCCTAGCAGTGGGAGGTAGGTACTTGTCTTGGAAAGCCACCACAAATACTTCCCATGTTGGTTATATTTGAACCTTGGCGTATTTCCACCATTGGCCCGCATCTCTTTTGAGATAGCAACTCACTAGAGTCACTCTTAACTCACTATCCTCAATGTGAAACATCTCAAATGTCTTCACTGTCTGTTCGAGTCACTCATCTGCTTTCTTAGGCTCGGGGCCACCATGGAACTCATTTGGCTTGGCCCGCAAAAACTCCCTAGTGAGAAAGCTTGCCCTCGTCTCTACGGAGTTCTCTCTAGCTTGGTTCTCCGCCTTTAGTATGTTCATCGACTCCCTCAAGGCCCCTACTATTTCTCGAGCTAGGGCCCCCATTACGGCTTGACCCGCTTGCCCCAGAATTTTCGCTTGTCCCACTTGCCCCAGAATTTTCGCTTGTCCCACTTGCTCACCCATATTAGCTTGCCCTGTTTGTCTAGCCACATTGGCTTGGATGAACCCCTCCTCTTGCACTGGAATCTCATAGATTGGTACTTCACGCACACCCCGGCGAGCCCAACCACGTCTCCCGCCTCTACCACCACGGGCTTGACCCCTCCCCGACATCCTAATTAAGGGACAAGGTAAACAATTTAGCACATAATCTCAATGTGCTCGCGACTTCTCTCGCACGCTTGCCAACAATAATTCTATATATTTTCTACCATACAAACAATTCAATTCCACTCCACATAAGCACTTAGTCACATAAGCACATATGGATTATCCTTTCGGGATGAAATTCGTCCCATGAAAAATCAAGAATTCTTAATAGAATGAGTATTGATCAAGTACCCTTCTAATAAGATCTCAAGGAATTTAATAGGCGCAAATAACATCCCAAAAGTCCAATCCCATACCCAACTAGTCATGTAAGCATGTTATCACATAGCCACAAAATACAAAACATCTCCTACTCATGCGAAATGAACCCATTGTGGTATAATGACTACTCCTCGTGAACCCCAAGTATTCAAACCCGGTAGCTCTGATACCAAGTTGTAACACCCCAAAAATATTCCAACATAATTTAGGTACATCAACCAACCCTCATTAAAGAACAATAGCAATCCTCCAACCTTTACATCATTAATCAATAGGGTTCGTACAAAATAGTCCCACATGAGAATTATACATTCAATGATATCAAATACATGAATCTATAGCATATAGAACATCAGATCCAATAAATAAATAAATTGCCCTTAAGGGCTTACATATTCCAAGGCTTAAGCCCGGTTACACAAAAATGGTCTCACGAACCCATACATTTATAGCCCTTGGCTAGCAAAATAAACCACAACAAAATAAGAGTTATTTACTTTTCATAAAATATGTCCACGCCCTTAGCTCAGCGGGATCACTACATTTTTTCCTGCACCAGAATCCCATATAAGTGAGCTTAAAGCCCAGTAGAGAATTCTTAACAAAATATATACATTTATGCAAGATTCCCAATATGAAATGCACATGTCATGCTATGCCTTTAAAAAAAAGATTACATTTACATCTTTTGAAAACCACCATGCTCAATAATAACTTGAAAGCTCAACAATTCAGAAATTTACAATTTAATTCAATGGGGTGGTAAATACGATTCAGGTAATCCCTAGGTTGGTGTCTGCAAGTAAGCTTAGCTAGCACTACCAAACCCATTTACCAGTTACTAACTGGAAAGGAAGTGGCACCTTCTCCGCGCGTGTTTTCGGTCTTTCACCCTGGACACTCAGGCCAACTTAATCAATTCCATCTGCACCCCCTATCTAGACTTACCAACGTATTTACCCCAAAACATTTCAATAATTCTCATTTCAAAATATTCTTTTCTCAATGTAAACGTTTCCAAACTCAATTCAAGACACTGATCCTCCAGCCCAGAATTTCCTCAGCTCGATTCCAGGCACTCCGGGCTCGACCATGCACTCTCTGAAACAAGTGAAACTCAATCCCAGAATAAACAAAGGACAAGAATTTTGAGAAAAACCTCCAAACACAACAAACCTAAAGAAAACAATGAGTGAAGAGACGCATAACGTAACCGGTTATCACATACTCCTTATATAATAATAGATATACATGTAAATACAAATCGATCCACATAAAAAACCATAGGAGGAGGCTTCATTTATTTATCAACTAAATGAAACAAACATCAATATTTGATACATAATTATGTAGAGACATAAATATACCATATTACGAACTACTGATATATCTAAATCAATCTATAATTGCTAAAGCTATAGGGTAACATAATTTGAAACTATTCTATTCATGCAGATGATAGTGAACATTATCTCTTCATAATTTGAACCTCTAATTAGGATTTATCTTCTTCTTATCATTGTTATTTTTAATGGTAGAAACTAATGTTTTGACCATCCGACCCTTCACCGACGTCTTCAATGGTGGTTTCACAGTAGCTGGTTGGCTCTTAACCCTATCTCTTATCTCTTTCTCTCCTTCACTTTCTATTTTATGTGTTGCGTTGAGTTGTAGTCCTTCTTTAGAGAGAAACATGGGCATGTATTTATAGACTAGAAACTCATATTTTCTTTTTCTTTTTCTTTTTTCTTTGGCTTGTTTGCGAGTTAACACAGAGCTCAAAGAGCCATCCAACAAAGTGTGTGTGTATTTTGTGGGATTGTGAAGCCATGTAGAAAGACATTGTGTATGTGCCCAACCAATTTTAGAGGTTTATCTAGAGAGAGAAAGAGAGAGAGAGAGAGAGAGAGAGAGAGAGAGAGAGAGAGAGAGAGAGTTTAAGAAGCCCAATTCACCTCATTGTGTGTTTTGAATGGCCCACCTTGGTGTGGGTTTATGGGTGTGTTATGTTAATTTTGTGTAATCACTCACCACAAATAAATAACTATACTCAAGAAAATGGTAACTATAGTATACTGCTTATTTGAATTTTGAATAAGTAGTGTTATAAAAATAAAATTATACAAAAAAAATTAATGTAAAATGATGTGATAAATTTTAATTTTATTATTTTAAAGAAAAAAAGGTCTATTGTGACGATTTATATGTTTAAAAAATTCACTCTCTGATCAAAAATTATATGAGAATATCATTTTTTTTTAATTTTTAATTGACTGCATGAAAACACTAAAATATGATTTTAGAAAGAAATCTCTATTTAAATTTGTGATCCTAATCAAAAGCTCATCTTATTGTGTGTGTTTGACAAGAGAGATTAGTCAATTAAAAAGACCCAATTGGGTGTGGGTGTGTGGTCGTGTGGGTGTGGGTGGGTGTTTTGAAAGTACATTAATTGTATGTATTAAAAATGATATTCTTATAAAAAAAAATTATAGTGAGTGTTAACTAGAATAATTTGATTATGTCTCTTTTTTCAAAAAAATATAAGTCACTTTAATGAGTATTTTTTAAAAAAAAAAATTTAGTCACTGTATTAAATTTTTGGGATAAATTACACTAACATCCTTGAAATTTTAAAAAAATATAACAAGTACAACAGTTTTGACATAATTAAACTGACTTCTAATTTAATAAGGTTAAATGGACTAAAAATAATGAAGACGGTGGAAAAGTAAAAAATGAATAATGTACAAGCACGAAATAATCTTGTCGTATTATCCTGTTGATCAAGTTTGCACTCTTCCAAACGTCGTCACTTTGCTACTTGAAAACACAAATGTGAGCTAGCCAGCGGGTGTGTGCCAGAAACCTCTTCGATGTCTAAGTCAGCAAATAGACAATAGGCACAAAAGCTCTGTGTATTCTAGAGTAAAAATTGTGATACCTGTACATAGGTCATGCTATGAGCTTTTATAGATTCTGTCTGGCACAATCCTAGTAGGATTCCAACTTTCCTTATAAAAGTCCTCCTACGAATCACACTCCCAGTGAAGAGTGTCTATCCTGATAACACTCTACTCACTATCAACCAAGTGAGATGGTTTGCACAATGCTAGTAGGATTCTATGCAAAGTCCTCCTAGGAGTCTCATGCCTAAGGATAATACTTATCTTTAAAACAGCCTCATCACTGCAAGCCAAGTGAGATAGACACACCCTCATGCTCAAATATACATTCCTAACCGAGCTGTTTTTATCTCGATCCCCTGCTATTCGGGCCATGTGACCGGAAACCGAGCTACCAAATGGCACCCTGTCGAGCTACACATGGCTTAACACTCTCTATTGACAACATCTCGGTCCGATAAATGATTACCTTCAGATAGCTAGGTCCAAGTCCTGGCAACCAGCCTAGTGTCTTCTTAGCCCAAGACCAAGCTACACCAGCTCATATCTCAGCCCATCGCGTGGCCTAACTCCCAAAGAAGACTCTTTCTAGCTCGGCCCGATTTGTTCACAAATTACCCTCTTAATTGCTCTTTAATTCCATCTGCGTAGCATGATTGGGATTATTTTCCTCCAGTCGAGCTAAGAACGTCCAACTCTGCCGAGCTAGAAAAGTTCCAGCCGAGCTAAGAACGCCTAACTCTGCCGAGCTAGAAAAGTTGTTTAGTTTCACAACTCGTTCGGCTCCAATAAGTCTTGTCAGTTGCTCAGCACGTCCTTCCACTAATTTGGCATGTCTAACACGACGTCATTCCTAGGATAAGTGGCATCCCCCCATTATCCTCGTTCTCATGTTACAACCGTCATGTACCTGTAAAAATTTGAACAGCCCCGCCTTTTTGCCTTCAACATTTGTATCCTTCGAGTTCGCAATTGTACGAAAAGGCTTTCTTTTTGTGTAACCGGGCTCTATGTCGCACCTTTTGTAATCATCTTCCAATTAACTAAAAATTTCGATCTCTTTGCTCGGTTATTGTTTTTCTTTTTTAATGTTTTGCATCATTCTAACCGCATGTCTAGCAGAACTAATTAGCTTGGCCTTACCTAATCCTGCCAACCTTCTTTGGCCAAGATAACCATCTCGGTCCAAGAGTTGAAAATTTTTGTTGGTCAAACTTGCCAACCTACTTTGGTTGAGGTAACTGCCATCTCGGTCAAAGAGTATAAAAGTTTTGTTGGTCAAACTTGCCAACCTACTTTGGCTGAGGAAACTGTCATCCCGGTCAAAGAGTGCAAAAGTTTTTGTTGGTCAAATCTGCCAACCTCCTTTAGCCTAGATCCTTATCTCAGCCAAATGATGCACAAATTTTGTTGGTCAAACCTGCCAACCACCTTTAGCTTAGATCCTCATCTCGGCTAAAGGGTGCAAAAATTTTGTTGGTCAAACCTACCAACCACCTTTAGCCTAGATCCTCATCTCGGCGAAAGGGTGCAAAAATTTTGTTGGTCAAACCTACCAACCACCTTTAGCCCAGACCCTCATCTCGGCAAAAGGGTGTAAAAATTTTGTTAGTCAAACCTGCCAACTACCTTTAGCCTAGATCCTCATCTCGGCTAAAGGATGCAAAAATTTCGTTGGAAAGAGTTGGTCAAACCTGCCAACCCCCTTTTGGATAAAGATTTGTTAGAAATAGTTGGTCAAACCTGGTCAAACCTGCCAACTCACTTTGCCCCCAGTTGGGCAAAGACTTTTATGCGGTCGGTCGTACTTGTCGACCGTGGTAACTCTCACCAAAGGCTTTTTGTTTGACATCGTTGTTGTGCCAGCTTTTTCTTTGGTGCAAGTGACATTTTCTTCTACCCGGATGTGTTGATGCACTCTTTCCATTAGGACCTTCATTGTGAGAGGTGGCGTCATCGTCAATGAATCCCTCAATTTATTGCCAGCCGACAAACCTCATTTGTACTATGTGATAGCTAGGTTTGTGGGGCAATCTCCAATTTGATTAAAAGTCTCCCAATACCGATTATTGTAAGACCTCAATGTTTCCTTCTCAACCATGTCTATGGAAAGAATCTAGTTAATCTCCACTGGCGTCTTGGTGTTCGTTCTGAATCTGATCACAAATGCCTCCGCTAGTTGCGCCCATGTAGCTATACTACCTTCTGGCAACCTTTCAAAGCATGTTAAACCCAGGTCACCAAGGCTGGAAGGAAACAGGATATACATTAGAGCCTCGTGTCGCCGATATACAACCATAACCTGGCGAAAGTGGCGAAAGTGTATGTAGGGGTCTGACTTCCCCTCATAAATAGTGAATTTGGGCTGGTGAAAGCCTGAGGGTAATGGTGTGTTCTCTATTGCCGGAACGTCTACAACCTTGCCAACGCTTTGTCTGCTGGTTCATAGGTAAGGCGTGGCTCTGGCATTCCAGCCTCAACACTCCCATGTGTTCTTGGAGCCAACCATTATAGCGCAGAGACTCTGCAGAGGTTGCGAGCTTGAGTGTCTTCTTTCCTTCGAGCTCTTTCCTCTAGTACTGTATGCAGGTCTGCCAACCTAGGTAACTCTATGTGCCTAGATATTGCTTGGTGCCAATGCAAGGGCCGATAACTGCTTCCCTTCGTATAGGACCTTTCAATCCTCGTTCTTTCAGACCTAGAGTAACGAGTCCTGGAAGTCCTTGATTGTGTGTTGCTTGTTCTGAGGCTTCTACTTTCAGCTTGTGATGGTGTGACTCGCCTATCGTGATCTCTTGAGTGGCAAAAACACATTTTGCCTTCTCGGATCTCTTCCCCTGCCATGCCTTTGCCTTTTATCTAGCGCTTCATCGCTGTAGACCGCCCGGAACTCTGCTCCGCGTGCGAAGGCGCGAATTGTGGTTCTTAGCTACTACAGTTCGGACTCATGTCACGGTTCTGAATCTAATCTCACAAAATGCAATGTAAGACTGATAAATCACCAAAGAGTCCAAATTTGGCAAATCGTTTTGGAAAATCGATTTTAATCAAAAAACGCCAAACATGGACTGTTTTGCCAGATTTTAGAGTCGCCGCCTAAATATTTTATTTTGAGAAATATAGGAAACCCTGACTCGTGCCTAAGGCCACGTGTCCGTCATCACCAAAGTTGCCTCGGCTCGGGAACTTGGGTACGAGAGGGGAAGGTCATGCAATGTGCACCCCCATTCGCCCATTCAAAGATCGGCCTTTACTAACATGATATGTTGTTTTTGAAAACACATGCGTTCTTATTCCAGTTATTTAATCTAGAATTACTATGAAATGCGCACAGCATACAAGTATAGACTAAATCGCTCCATTTGGAAAAAAAACATCTCATGTTTGTTTTTCGAAAATGGTTTAAAAGTGCTACTCGCAAGTAGGCTAAGACGCGGATTTGCCACCCTCAAGTGGGCTTAGAAAACAACATGACTTTGCCACTCTGCAAAGTGGGCTTAAAACTCGCATTTTGATGGATTGTCTCAATTCAAGCAATCCAACCTTTATCCACAGGCATTCATGCAATTATAGCAGATAAGCAAATAGCCTCATGACAAGCATGCTAACATGGCAACACTCACACTCATGCAAGGATGCTAAAGTGTAAAAGCTTACCTAGTACTCCGAGCCAAAACAAAAGCTATGTTAGAAATCAATGCATGACCCTAGCTATGTCGAGAATGCCAAATGCAACACATGCAAAATGCAACTAAGATAAGCTTGGCTATTCTAAGATGTCATGTGAATGCAACTAGATAACATGTATTCAAATTGGTATATTGAAATACAATGTAGTTTGTATGATGCATCGAGCCCGGTACATGCAAAACAAATGAATGAATGCAAATATGCTACCATAAGGATGCTAATTGAAATATGCCCTAAAACTAACCACTGAAAGCGGATAAGTAAAAAAGAGAAAGAAATGGGGTTGGAAGACATGCATCACACACACACACTTATTTACAACATCGCCCTCTCGGAGGAAGGTTCGAATGAATTTAGCTAACTAGCTACGCTAATTAAATTAATTATTACAAAATAACTAATTAACTAACTTAGCTAATTAATTATTACAAAACTTTAACTAATTAATCAAATTAATTAAATTACAAAACCAACAAAGCAAGAAACTAAATAGGCTGCCACAGCTCTGCCTCGGAATGATGAGTGATACATGCTCGATTGCATCCTCCCTGAAATCCACCACCGTGCCTCATGATGCCTCTGTTTGCACTATTTTAGACTTCTGAAAATTGTGCCAACCTCCAAAATATTTCTGATCCACCTTATGGACATGTTGAGAGGTGATCGGCCAAGAGGAGTGGCCATCGGCCAGAGTTTATGGCTATCGACCAATTTTTATAGCCGATCGGCAGACTAAGTGGTCGATCGGCCACTACTTCCTGTAAATTCTCCCTTTGCTGCAACAGAGCACTAACAGAGGCATGGCAGTGTATTTACAAGAAAATGTGTGTGCAACTACACTCCTTTTCATGTCTAAAGCTCAAAGGAGTGTAATGCTTGGCTCTCGAGCCATCAATCACGCATCTCAATGCATGATGGCCAAAGAGGCCGAGTTGCACAAATCAATGTCAAATGAATGCACACATAACACATAAAAGCCTCAACCTCTATCATGCACGATCAAGAGGGTCGGCGACCGAGAAATGAGGCACGTTTCATCAATTCAAGTATGAAACGTCCCTCGTTTCTCGTGTTTGGACTAACACCCTATCCAAACACAATGCAATGCAAGGCATGCACACACAATGCAATGCAACATGAGCATGTCAACACAATGCAAACAACAAGCATGCAAATATCATGCAATGCAACAAGCATGCAACAACATTCAAACAACATGCTAAACATCATGAACATGCAACAACATGCAAATAACAATGTTATGCAACAACATGCAAACAACAATGCAATGGTAAGGGCCATGTAGTGCAATATTCAATGGACCAAGCCAACCTCAAACAAACCTCTGCATGCCAATACAATGGACAAAACATGTTGAAAATCAAGTTCGAAAGTATATACAAGCATGCATACCAATTGGTTCACAAGAGAGGCATGAAGGCACCAACTCTCAAGCACATTGAATGAGTGAAAAATGTGAGAGTGTGATAATGAAATAGGCTCTAAAATCACATTCCAAAGCATGCTAAATCATGCACATATGACAAACAAAGCATGCTAGTGGGCTCAAAGCTTAAAGCTAGCCAAGGGACTTACACCATGGCCATATCTAGCAAGCCGCAAAGGACCAAGGTGAATCAAAACAGTCCCAAGACAGGTCAAAATAGTGCCAAAAACATGCTAGAACATAGCCAACACAAGCTAGAATTAAAGGCATGAATCATGGAGCATACTAGGCCAACAAAGAGGATTACACTACGCCCACCAAAACCAAGCATGAGATGACATCACCAACTAACATAAGAGTTATGGCATATCAAAATAACACCAAAAATGCACTGATATGACAGCCCAAAAGTTTAGGCAATACAGCATGCATATAGACTCATACTTAAGGCATAAAGCATGACTCACTAAAAGCATTGAAATAGTGAAGCATGAGAGAGAATGGCCACACTATACATACTGAAATCATGGTAAAAATGAGACCAAAGCATGCAAACAACTCAAGTAAGCCATGCTAGAGACCATGAAACTCAAAGCTAACGAGCAAGAATGCACTATGGCTATACAAACCATGGCATGCATGACCAAAACAACATAAAATAGAGCTTAAGCATGGTAAAACATAAGGAAAGCTTCTTGGAGTTGAGCCAAAAATATGCTAGAATGATGGTCAAAAGCATGATGCATGTTAGGCTAGTGAATGGATTTGCACTACAAGCGTAAGGAGCATGCATGATATGATCAAACCAAGCCAAAATAGTGTTATATCATGGCAAAACAAGGCTTAAGACATGCTAAAATGGAGCCACAAAGAGGTAGAAAAACATGCCAACTTGGTGAGCCATCAACACAAACACTCAAGAGAAGAGGAAGTGGGACAACCCCCTCCTATTTGAGGCTTCAAAACACACTTTCTACCACTGAAAATCCACTGGATTTTAGTGGCTAAAAGGCCAAAAGGAGATGATCTTGAAGGCCTAAAGAGGTGGCTCAAAACAAGGCCAAACAAGGCATAAAGGGGGGTAGACCACCCCCAACACCAAAGATGCCTTAAACAAACATGTTAAGCGCTTCAGAACAAGACTTTTTTTAGTTGAAATCTAAGCCAAAAGAAGCATGCAAAGTTGGCTAAATAAGCTATGAAAATAGAGCTTTAAAGAGGGAAGAGACTCAGCCTAGAAGAACCTCTTTAGAACAACAACTTCTGAGCCAAAGAAACAAGCTTTGAGAGTCCAAACAAGGCCCCCTAATACCTCAGTAACAAAGAAAAGGTGCTCTACTAGGTGTTGTAGTGCAAAAGTGAAGACAAAACGCACTTTAAAGCACAAACTCACACAAATATATATATATATAGAGAGAGAGAGATATATATCTTGTATATCAATTTTCAGAACCTCTGGAAAGAGAGAGGGGTCTCCATTCTTATAGAAAATGAAGTCCCAAGCTTCCTTAGCAAGCTAAAGCTTGGTTCAAATCCATTCATACACGTGTATGAAGGATACACCAAGTGACCAACAACTGGCACCAGCTGGAAGAAAAATATCTGCAAAAGCAGAAAAAGGGGTCTTGGCTAAAAAAATGGCCGATCGACCAGAAAGAGTGCCGACCGGCCAAAAAAGGTGCTGACCGGCCAAAACTGATGGTAGATGAAGAGAAAACATAGCGGATAAGCACAAGGCCTGGCCGATGGGTTGTAGAGAGGCCAACAAGCCACCCCCCTTCCCTCAGAAACAAAACCACAAGCTCTTAGTCCACAACCAAGCACAAAACAGATAATTTGAGAGGTTCTAAGGCAAGGCACGCAGCCGAGACCTTCAGGAACTCAAAACGAACACAAGCATGGATGATCATCGAGTGTTCAAACGATGATGTCCAAGTCTTGAGGATGGTAAAAATGGGGTGTCTACAATCACCTCCATGTCAGCCGCCATTCTTTTTATCAACCTGTCTTACTCTTTCACGTGATCCTCCAAAACCTGAGAATCCACCCTCTGTTTTTGTCCATCTGGGCTGTGAGAGCGATGAGGACTTGAGCCCCGTTTCTCTTGTGCGCCCCTTCGTGGGTTCCGTTGCTAGGGGTCCAAGTCTGCTATGGATGGGATAAAAGGCAAATGCTCGTGCCTCCTATCCCCTTCTGGAGTTTGTTCATTGATAACAGATTGAGACAAGCCTTCGCTGTGCGCCATTGAAATTAGTTGAAGAAAAACTTAATCAAAATGTTTTTTCTTTGTGATCTTTCCCACAGACGGCACCAATTGTATGAGCATAAAATAATCTTCTTGTATAATCTTATTGATCAAGTTTGCACTCCTCCAAACGTCATCACTTTGCTACCTGAAAACACAAACGTGAGCTAGCCAGTGAGTGTGTGCCAAAAACCTCTCCGATGCCTAAGTCAACAAATAGACAATATACACAAAAGCTCTATGTATTCTAGAGTAAAAATTGTGATACCTATACATAGGTCCTACTATGAGCTTTTATAGATTCTACCTAGCACAATCCTAGTAGGATTCTAACTCTTCTTATAAGAGTCCTCCTAGGAATCACAGTCCTAGTGAAAAGTGTCTATCTTGATAACACTCTACTCGCTACCAACCAAGTGAGATGGTTTGTACAATCCTAGTAGGACTCTATGCAAAGTCCTCTTAAGAGTCTCATGCCCAAGGATAATGCTTATCCTTTAAACACCCTCATCACTACAAGCCAAGTGAGATGGACATACCATCATGCTCAAATATACATTCTTGACCGAGCTGTTTTATCTCGATCCCCTGCTGTTCGGGCCATGTGACCGGAAGCTGAGCTACCAAATGGCACCCTGCCGAGCTAGACATAGCTTGGCCTTCTTTATTGATAACATCTCGGTCCAATAAAGGATTACCTTCTGATAGCTAGGTCCAAGCCCTGGCAACCAGCCTAGTGTCTTCTTAGCCCAAGACCGAGTTACACCAGCTCTTATCTCGGCCCATTGCACGGCCCAATTTCCAAAGAAGACTCTTCCTAGCTTGGCCTAATTTGTTCACAAATTACCCTCTCAAATAACATAAAAATATATATTTCGTGTTGTTGGGTATACCTCCTTATTGGAGTGTGGGACCCAATTGGTTTATTAAAAGAGTTTAATTTGGTTTGGTATTAGTTATAATATATTTTTATATATTATATCTAATTTTGTGGAGACCCAATTCAGTTTGGAAACAACTAAAGTTTTGATAAAAAACCCTAGATTCACAATATATTATTGGGTATTGTTTTTCAAGAAAAAAAAAGAATAAGCAGCCTTTTTTCTATGTAGCAGCCGTGATACATCTTCAATGGGTTTTGTGGTTGAATTACAAGCTTGGTGGCTGATTGATTCTTGATTGCATATTCAAGTGCACTATTTTTGTGTGTAATCAAGTTAGTGCTTATTCGGTTGCTTTGGTGAAGTTAATTTGGGTCTATTATTTTGGGTCTTCTACAACTTTGGTTTTGAAGATTTTTGTTCATCTATTTGGTGAGGTCTTTCCTCTTGTTTATTTGTAATTATTTGGAATTCACCTAAGGGTGGTTTTGTGAGACCATTCGTGTCTCGTTTGTAATCGTTTGGAAACTTATTTGGTTTGATAGTGGAATCGGATTTCGATCCCGTGGCCGTACCTCACATTGAGGGAACCACGTAAAAATTCTTGTGTCACTTTTGATTTAATTTTTTCGCATTAGTTTTTAATCCCATTGATTGATTTACTTGTGGGAATCACATATTTTTCCTAAAAACTGGTATCAGAGCTTACGGTTTATTTGGGTTTATTTATTTGTGTAAATCAATGGAGGGGAATGTAGGTCGTATGCCTAGCTTCAATGGAAGCAATTGGGTAATTTGGAAAACTAAAATGGAGGACCTATTATTTTGTAAAGATTTGTATGGACCCATTGAGGATGATAGTGGCAAACCTGATGACATGAAAGATGATGAGTGGAAGAGGCTTAATCGAAAAGACGTTGGTGTTATCCGTCAATGGATTGATGACAATGTGTTTCATCATGTTGCTATTGAAACTTCAGCACATGATTTATGGAAAAAATTAGAAGGTTTTTATGATAGGAAATCAGCCACAAATAAAGCTTTTATGTTTCGTAAGTTGGTTAATTTAAAATATGAAGAGGGCAGCTCTATTCCGGAACATTTGAATGAAATAAAGAGTATTGTTAACCAACTTGCTTCTATGAAAATTATTTTTGATGATGAGTTGTAGGCTTTGATGCTACTTAGTTCTTTACCCAAAGTTGGGAGACTTTGGTTGTGACAGTTAGTAATTCAGTGCCCAATGGAGTTGTCACAATGGACCAAGTCACTAGTAGCTTGTTGAATGAAGAAACTAGAAGAAAATCAGCGGATTCCTCTCATTCGGAAGCATTCGTTGTGAGAGGCCGAAGCAAAACAAGGGGGAGGAGTAAGACTCCTCATGCTCGTGATCAAAGCCGTGACAAATCAAAAGATGATTCTTTTTCAAAGAAAGACATTGAGTGCTATTATTTCCATGAGAAAAGGCACATGAAGCGAGAATGCCGAAAGCTCAAGAACAAGGAGAAAATACGTGATAAAAGTTTGGATAAGAAGCAAGAAGACACAACAGCAGTTACTACCGATGATCTCATGGTCGTTTGTGAAAATGATTGTATCAATTTTGTGGGTCAAGAGAGAAATTGGGTGATTAATTCTGGTGCTTCTTTTCATGTGACTTCTTGAATTGATTTCTTCACTACCTACACCAAAGGAGATTATGGTTCTGTTCGAATGGGTAATGAAGGTTTGTCCAAGATTATTGGCATAGGTGATGTTTGCTTGGAAACAAATTTGGGCTACAAGTTGTTGCTTAAAGATGTGAGGCATGTTCCCGACATTCGCCTCAATTTGATCTTTATTGCGAAGCTAGATGATGAAGGCTTCAACAACAAATTTGGTGATGGAATATGGAAGCTTACAAAGGTTTCTTTGGTGGTGGCTAAGTGCAAATAGACTCAAACACTTTATTCGATGCAAGGAAAAATTTGTAAAGGTGTTGTCAATGCACTTGAAGATGATACTTCTACTGAATTGTGGCACAAGCGACTTGGGCACATGAGTGAAAAGGGGCTACAAGTTTTGTTCAAGAAAGAGTTTCTACCCGGTTTGAAAGGTACACATCTTAAAACTTGTGTTCATGGTTTGGCGGGTAAACAACATAGAGTTTCTTTTTATAAAAATGTTGCTTCTAGAAAAGAAAATGTGTTGGAGTTGATTCATTCGGATGTTTGTGGTCCTTTGAAAGTTAGAATACATAGTGGTGCACTTTATTTTGTTACTTTCATTGGTGATTATTCAAGGAAAGTTTGGGCTTTTCTACTAAAAACTAAAGATCAAGTTCTAGAAGTATTTAAGCATTTTTAGGCCATGGTTGAAAGAGAAACAGGACAGAAATTGAAGTGCATCCGATCAGACAATGGTGGTGAATACATTGGGCCATTTGATGAGTATTGTCATAGCCAAGGTATTCGGCACCAAAAGACAGTTAAGAAGACTCCTCAATAAAATGGCGTTGCCGAGAGGATGAACCGCACCATTGTGGAAAGAACAAGGTGTTTGCTTTCACAAGCTAAATTGCCAAGATCTTTTTAGGGTGAGGCAATGAAGACAGCGGTTGATATGATCAATTTGTCTCCTTCCTATCATTTGAATGGTGATGTTCCAGAAAGAGTTTGGACCGGTAAAGATGTGTCTTATGAGCAATTGAGAGTGTTTGGTTGCCAAGCTTTTGTTCACATTCCAAAGGATGAGAGGTCCAAGCTTGATAATAAGTCAAGACAACGTATTTTTCTTGGCTATGGGCGTGATGAATTTGGGTATAGATTGTGGGATCTGGTCGACAAAAAAGTCATTCGAAGCCGTGGTGTTGTGTTTCTTGAAGACCAAACAATTGAAAACTTTGGCAGAGGTGATCAACTGGAGCCAAAAACTAGTGATCTCATTGACATGGATCCATCTCCTTCATCTTCAGTTGATGATGAAAATGGGGGAGATGTGCAACCACCTATTGAAGAAGTAGAGGATGATGCTAATCCTAATGAAGTTGAGCCAGAAATTGAGGAAGAACATCCAACTCAAGAATCGCCACCACAACTTGATTTGAGGAAATCTACTAGGGACAAGCAACCTTCGAGAAAGTATCCTCCCAATGAGTTTGTGTTGATTTCTGATCAATGGGAGCCCGAGAGCTACCAAGAAGCAATTGAGCATGCAAAGAAAGGTAATTGGAAAAAGGCCATGGAAGAGGAGATGAATTCCTTACTTGAAAATCACACCTATGATTTAGTGAAGTTTCTTAAGGAGAGGAAAATTCTGAAAAATAAGTGGGTCTTTAAGTTGAAGAATGATAGCAAGAATCTGAGGTACAAAGCACACCTTGTTGTAAAAGGCTTTGGGCAAAAGAAAGGTATTGACTTTGATGAGATTTACTCGCCGATTGTGAAAATATCTTCTATTCGGGTTGTACTTGGCATGGCTGCAAGTATGAACCTTGAAGTTGAACAACTTGATGTGAAAACCGCATTTCTTCACGGTGATCTTGAAGAAGAAATTTACATGGAGCAACCAGAAGGTTTTGTGAAAAAAGGGAAAGAGAAATTTGTTTGCAAATCGAAGAAAAGTTTGTACGGCCTCAAGCAAGCCCTGCGGCAATGGTATAAAAAATTTGACTCTTTTAAGATGAATAATGGTTTTTCTAAAACCAATTCGGACCATTGTGCGTTTGTGAAAAAAATTTCGGATGGTAGATTTATTATTCTTTTGCTTTATGTTGATGACATGTTAATTGTGGGTCAAGATTCTACCATGATAAACAGGTTGAAATTGGAGTTGAGCAAGTCTTTTGCTATGAAAGATTTGGGGCCAGCAAAGCAAATTTTGATATGCAAATTGTTCGTGATCGCAAAGAAGGGTTGATTTGGTTGTCTCAAGAAAGCTACATTGAGAAAGTTCTTGAGAGGTTCAACATGAATAAAGCAAAGCCGGTTGGTTGTCCACTTGCGGGTCACTTCAAGCTTAGTTCGAATCAATGTCCTACAAGTGAAAAAGACAAAGAAGAGATGCTGAAAATTTCTTATGCTTCAGCAGTTGGTTCTTTGATGTACGCCATGGTTTGTACAAGGCCGGATATTGCTCACGCCATTGGTGTGGTGAGTCAATTTCTCTTTAATCCGGGTAAAGAACATTGGGCAGCGGTAAAATGGATTCTAAGATATCTTCGAGGGACTTCGAAGGTGTGTTTGTGTTTGGGGATGGTAAACCGATACTTGATGGGTTCACAGATTCTGACATGGCTGGTGATGTTGATTCTAGGAAATCTACTTCGGGGTATTTGATGGCTTTTGCAGGGGGAGCTGTGGCATGGCAATCTAAATTACAAAAATGTGTTGCTCTCTCAACTACCGAAGCTAAATATATTGCCATTACGGAAGCTTGCAAAGAAGAGTTATGGTTGAAGAAATTTTTGCAAGAGTTGGGTTTGAAGCAAGAAAAGTATGTGCTTTATTGTGATAGTCATAGTGTTATTCACTTGAGTAAAAATTTTACTTTTCATTTGAGATCGAAACACATTGATGTGAGATACCATTGGATTCGTGATGTGTTAGATTCGAAATTGTTGCAACTTGAAAAGGTTCACACAGATGATAATATTTCGGATATGTTGACTAAGACTTTGTCGAATGACAAACATTTAAAGTGTCGAACTTTGACGGGTATAAAACATCTGATACCATTAGTTTGTCATTCATGTAACAAACAAATTATCAATGAAAAAAGGACTAAGTGATTATATAAAATAAAATCTTAAGAGAACTCAGCGTAATTATATCAAAATTGTAGGACTTGTCATATTTTTTTCAAACATCAAAGGAGATCAACGTAATTCATCCTAACTTTTTTTAATATAAATTTTTTTATTTTTTTTATATAGCAATTGAGTCTTCGACTCACCTCCAATAAATAATCAAATTCAAAAAAATGACACCAGCGTACCTTGCCAACATAAATTTATAATTGATGTAGTGTTAGTTGAAACCGTAACACATTGGTTAATGATTTTTGATTATTTTATTGGGTCCAGCTTGTCTCAAGTTGAGATCAAGACTGGACCCGTTCAGTTCGGTCTATGGGGTCTATTTTTTAGGCCCGTTTTGATAATTCGAACCGTTCAATGTGTAGAACTCGTCGAGTACTATATGTCTGTAAAAAATCACATTGATCGGATATCAATAACTATGTGATCAAATCAGTTTCGCATTAAAAAAGATAGATGGTGAAACAATTAACGGTTGATAAAAAACTATTTTGTTCATATAGCTATCGATATCCGATCAACGTGATTTTGTGTAGACATATAGTACTAGACGAGTTCTACATATTGAACGGTTCAGACTATCAAAACAGGACCCGCTATGAGCCCCCATGAGTCCAACAACACGATCCAGTCCAATCTTAAACTGGACCAAAGCCACTGCCTATTTTATTTTTATTTTATTTTAGGTTACCGCACCTTCATCGTAACCAACATGAAAAATACGGTGACACAAATCTTGGACCTTAGGCCTTTTGTTTGGAAACTGTGAAGGACATTATTTATTCGTTTGATTAGCATGAAAAATAAGTAAAAGATCAAATTACAAATAAATAAGAAAGATTTTTACTTTCTGATATGACTATCGTTTGTCTTATTCTTCATCTTTTACCATCTTGTTTAATTTTTTTTTTAAAAAAAAGAAAGAAAAGAAAAGTATTATTCATTTAAATGGGAGACAATTAATCAATAGAAATAGTTCGATTGGTTAAAATTATTGCACCTTATTAGAATATCAGTGGTTCAAATCTCCAGAGTCTTATTTACCGTGTATTAATTAAAGACTTTCTTTCACACTTTGGAAGTTTCTTTGTTTGTATTGTATAGTGGGTCTTATTCCCGTATATTAATTGAGATTTTCTCTCCTACTTTGGGAGTCTTTTTATAAAAAGTTTGTACTGTAACAATTATAATATACAAATGAAATTAATTTTTCTTTTCATTTGCATTTTTCTTCCTTCTCCAATCTCTTTTTTGTTTTTTTTGGTCATAACTTTTCCAAATGCAAATTATTGGGGTAGCATTAGTTAAATTGCCTATTTATGATGAAGAAAATCTCTCAATTTTGTAATTTTGAAGATTTAGGTTGATAAGTTGCTTTAGTTGTTTAGTGAGATAAGTACATCACAATTGTTTTGTTTAATGTGTTTTTTTTTTTTTTTTTGGATGGATGGTTTTTTTTTTTTTTTGGTTATGTAGGGTATCCTGGACCAGCTTACGCACATTATACTAAATCTCTACAGCTCGAACAATCCTTTCAAAACAGAGCATACGCCATGCGTCCGTGGCCGCAAGGTATGCGTTTATTGACTAGAGAATTCGAAGATAGTTTATTTTCTATTCGGATGTTTCTTTCTCTTTATGTGTTTTTAGATATATTGCATTAACAATGAGATAATCTTGTTTTTAGATGTATTATGTTAACAATAAGATAATCCTAAAAAAATAGGACTCAGAAAAGGGTTTTAAGGCCATTTATGTATTTCAATTAATAAGAATTCTTTTCAATTTTCTTGAAATTTGGATTTTGTTTTTGAAAAAAAAAAATCAATTTTCATAAAATTATTTTTCTTGAAATTAAATAAACTCTCCTTTTGGATAAGGTTTCGAGGATATGTTCTATTTCCTTTTTGAGATTATTTCATTATTATTGTACAAATTGTCATTCATTCATCTCACTTAATATATATATATATATATATATAAAATAATGACCTAGCTAAAAACCAATTTTAAAATAATGAATCAACTGACTGATGATGGCCATCTAATTTTTTTTTTACTGATGAATCAAATAATTTTAAAAACAATTCATCTCACTTTGTACCAACCTTTTCAGTCAAGTTCTTTGGTAATGGCCATGTCTTTTACATGTGGAATCATCAAGGGTTTTTAGACTTTAAAATCAACTGGGAGCTCTAGATATACGAGCTCTAGATATACGAGATCAACTGGGAGCTCTAGATATATCTGATAACCCGCTACTTTAAAAACAATTCTCTCTCTCACTCATCACTCTTCTCTGTCTGTCTGTCTTTGTCTCTTTCTCTTTTTGTCTCTCACTCATCTTTCTTCTCTCTATCTCTCTTCTTTCTCTATCTCTCTCGTTCATCTCTCTCGCTCATCTTTCTTCTCTCTATCTCTCTATTTTTCTATGTCTTTCTCTCGATCATCTCTTTTCGCTCTCTCTCTCTCTCTCTCTCTTTCTCTCTCTATCTCTCGCTCATTTCTTGTTTCTCTCTTTTTCTGTCTGTCTCTGTCTCTATCTCTTTTTCTCTCTGTCTCTCTCTCACTCATCACTCCTCTCTCTCTTTCTCTCTCTGTGTTTGTCTGTCTATCTGTCTCTCTCCCTCATTGTGTTCACTTTGCTCACTCTCTAACTCCCCTCTTCTCTATTTATCGAGCTCTCTACTATAAGAAAATGCACTTTTATCGACCATTTTGTCTCTCTCTCGCTCATCACTCTCCCTATCTCTCTTCTCTATTTGTCTTTCACTCATCTCTCTCTCACCACCCATCTCCTCTACCACCTTTACCACTACTGCAAATGCCATTCCACTACCACTATTGTACCACTGTTGCCATTCCATCTCTACGACTACCATTACTACCACCATCGCTACCACTCCACTACTACTACCACCACTACTACTGCCATTACCTCTCCCCTACCACCGCCACTCCATCTCCTCTACCAATACCACAGCTTCACCACTAATCTCCTTCGCCACCACCACCACCGCCATCACCTCTTATTCACCACCTTCACCATTACTGCCGCTTTCTCTCCTCTGCCACAATAAATTAGTTCTTGATTTTTAGTAACAAAAAAAAATGGGTCGCAAAAAAATATTTTTCATTAAAATATTACCCCTACTTCTACCAAATAAAAAAAAAAATTGTTAAAATAAAAATGAAACAAATAAACTTTCAACCTTAGTAACTAAAAAAAATGATTTTTTTTTTTCATTAGCTACAAAATTTTCATTAAAAATTAAACTTCTCACGACGTATAAAAAATCAGCCGTTAAAAATATTTAGGGCCTATTTAGTAACTATTCCGTTTTCAGTTTTCAGCTTAAATTTACAAAAATTCAAAAAACTGTCATAAAAACTTGTTTGATAATTTTTTTGGTTTATAAATAGTTGTCTCGGTTTATAAATCTGAGGAAAAAACAGAAACTCAAAAAATGAGTTTATGTTTTCAGTTTTCAATTTTTTTTTCAAATAATTTATTTTCAAATATATTTATTTTCAAATAATTTTTTAAATTTACACGATACTCAAGCTTGGTTTGGCATCTTCAAAAAAATTCAAAAAGTTAAAAAGTCACTATCCTAGATAAGTTACATCATCCTATTTAAGTCACATCACATCTCTACCACATCACTTCAAATCCAACTCATATTTCATAAAAAATTAAAAAGTACACTTATTTAACACATTCCAAACAACACCTGAGTTTCTATCGTGAAAGCCATGATCCATAAAAAATAGCGCCAAAATTAAAAAAATCAGGCGCCAAATGCCAAAACAAATATTAAAAAGAATGTACTCCCTCCGTCCCATAATATTAGTCCCTTATTCCATTTTTCATTGTCCCAAAATATTAGTCCCTCTTCAAAAATCAAGTACAAAAATAATATAAATTTCCCATTTTGCCCTTCTTTTAAATTCATAAATAATATAAAAAGTACAATTATGACATTGATATTCTCAAAAAAGTGTACTATCAAAGGGTAATTTTGGAAAACCAACTTTTTAAAAGTACAATAATTGTACTACTAAAAAAAGTTGAATTCCCCAAAAAAGACCATTATTTTGGGACGGAGGGAGTATATCAAAATACATAACTTTTGGCTTCTTCTGACTTCTTCTAATAAAAAACAAAAATAAAAGGGTCCATCAAAAGGCATGTAAAAGAGAGGAAGCGAAAGACAACGGCCAGAAGCGACACCTCTGCCTCCGTCGCCCAGAGCCACCTTTGCACAAGAGGGCATCAAATCGGTATTGGGATCAGAACACCCTCCAATCTTGTGAAGAGTCTGCGATTAGGTAACTAAAAAGCTTTTTTTCTTGAATTTTTTGATTTGTTGTTTTGTCTAATCCCCACCATGAACCAATGAGGACAAAAACCAAATGCAGAAAATTAAACATGATGCACAAAATGGCTTCCTTCTTCTGTTGTAGAAATCCCAATCTAGGCTTTTTTCCCTTCTCTTCTTAGCCTTTCTCTGTTTTGGAGTTGTTTATGCGAATCGTATATGTGAATCGTATTTGTAATTGGGTTTTTCCTACAAAAAATCTAACATTGGAATCTAGGTTTTTTTTTTTCATCAATGTGATCTGGGTTTTGCTTTATTTTTTGTCTTATCCCAAATGTTGTTTTCCTCTCATGTTAAGCATTGGATTTGACGTAGCTGAGCTATTTTATGACTGTTATTCATACATCCACCTCCATTACTGGGTTTCTTTACACTGTCATTTGCTTTTTGAAATCTTGATTTCTTTGAGTTTAAAAAAAAGGGAAAAAAGAGGAAAGAGAAGGAAAGAAAGGAAACAAATCTTGTGAGATTATTGTTATTATTATTATTATTATTTGGAAGGATTCGGGGGATACCTGCTGCCATTAGGGACATTAGTTACTGCTACACCTTTAAACTGCCACGTTTTGGTCAGGACATGGCTTTTCCTCTTATTGTCTTTGTGTGAACCATTATGCTTTCCAAAGTTTGAAAAGCTATTTCCTGAAGGATCTGTGCTCTTTAATATAGTAGTTGTAAAATAAGAATTAAGAGCAAAAATCTCTCACACTCAAGGATGGAGTGGGACTAACGTATGTATAAAAAAATTTAACTTAATTTTAATAAATAATAAAATTTGTATTTGTTCAATTCATTTTTTAATGGGTTTGAATTTTTTTTTTTTATAAATAAATCTTTGGGTTTAGTTTGATTATTTGATTAAAAAAATGTCAATTGATGGTGTGTGATTACAATTCTAGATTATAGATTATTTGATTTTTTTCAGCTTATTTAACTCAGAAAAAGTGAGAATACTTGTAATTTTTTCCAACTTAGGAATGTGCTTGAATTCATCTAAAATTAAGTGGAATAGGTTTGAATTTTCCACAGTGGTGGAGTTTGTGCCTCTTTGAGTTGGATCAGACCATGGTTGTTTTGTTGTGGTTATGCCTCTAATTGGGTTGCTTCAAGCCATGATTGTTTAGTTTGGTTGTCAGGTGGCATGAGAGGTGTCACACTCTTCATGTTTTTCATGAAAATATTGTTGGCTTTAGAATTTCATTCTTAATTTTTTTTTAATACAATTCCAAAATGATGTAGCCATGGCTAAAACTCTATTTTTGTGTATGTAACCTACTCTACTACACATTTAATTTAATTAATTGAAAAAATTGTGGGAGGGTTTACTAAATCCTGTAGTAACTAAACACATGCGATGCGACTTCATCTATAGGAGTGCTATATTTATCAATTTATGCAGTTGTTGCCAGACTTCAGGATATCTGAAATGGTCATAAACGAGAAAATCCACAGAAATTGTGCAATATATCCGTAGCTTTACCTAATAAAATACCCAACTAAATACCAAAAAAAGATTGAAAAAATAAAAAAAAACATGGAGACAAGTTGTTGAGTGATCACAGAAGCATAACGTGTGCAGAAAAAGGCAAAAGATCATTATAAAGTAAAAGAAAACAGAATTAAAGAAAAAGAAAAAAGGCAACCATTATAGAACAGGTTCCTACAATGAAGCTGGAATGTTCCTGAAATAGAAGCTCCCATGTAAGAGGGAAGTTTGTGGTGTGGCACACTAGCTAGCTACCTAGATACTGGACATTTGAGCATTTACATTTGAATTGTTGTGATTTGCATGATCGCACAAACTTAATATCTTGATTTTTGGTTCTGTTTAATCTAATAATGGATCAATGTGTTGTTCTTCATTGTTACAATCCTTGATACATTTGGTGATTTGATTCCAATAGTCTCATTACTCTTGAACAATCATTGATCATTGAATATTCCAAGAATATTGTTCTTGAATCTGAATATTTTAGATCCTCATTCTTCAATGAAGATGGTGTTCTCTGCTCATGGTAGATGAACATGAAATGTTTTACAGATTGTTTTGGTTCTTTAACTGTATCTTCTCATTGAATACGCTGTAGTGGTTTTTGTATTTTCTTGGAATTTGCCAATGACCAAAATCTTTCGTGTGTTGCAGAGGCTCATTAAGCAGCACAACCTCATTGTGCTCTCTGTCTTGGGTATGGGTATGTGTTCTTGAATCTTCCATCTTCCATATTGTAAAATACTAGGTTTTTTAGATTGTGTATGATTGTATCCTCTAATTCTAAGGTAAATGAGAAACATGGAGCTTGCCTCTTTATGCAAAAATTCCCATAGGAGAGGCTGCTTTTTTTCAGTACAACCATGAGAGATAATTGAACTGTCTTCTTATTTTTGCATGCATGTACTATATAGGTCCCTCAGTCCAAGAAGTTATCTGGTTTTCCTAGAAAATCATGTGGTTACGTGTCCACTAAATAATAAGAGGACATGTTACTATTTTTTAATAGAAGTAGCAACAAATTGAACACTTGAATGCTTGTAATTGGGCTGACACACGACCATGCAAGTGTTCTCGATCCAGCCCATAATTTCTGGGTCGTTATTCCCACGTTTAGTACAAGCTTTTTTGAATTGAGAATGATACCAATATTAGGCACTTCAGAAGGCAATTTATACACAGCATTACACTTCCTAATAATACATATTAACATATTAACACATAATTATATTGTCATTAATTATTTTTATTTTTTTTCAGATATTTTCGAAGTAGGAGTTTGTTTCTTGTGGATTTCATGCCTGTGAAAAATGTCACTAATTTTTGTTTTTGTACCACGGAGAATGCTAAGGAAAACTTTTAATTTTGATTTATGTTATTTTGAATTATGAATAACATTATGTATTTAAACATTATATATGTATTGGGTTAAGTTTGTTAATGTATAGTGTGTGGGTGAAAATCTGACCACACTGCCCGCTTAGTAATCAATTGGAGAGCACCGGCAGGATAGATGGCTTTATCTAACCTGTAACAGAAAGAAAAGGCTCCGGCGGTGGCTCTTCCACCCGGGGGCACTCTAACGATCAAATCAGTATATCTCTCAAAGATAATCAATTGCCAAAATCACTGCTCAAAGCATAAAAACTCATACCTTAGACCTACGGGGGTGCCTTTCTTTTATAGTTTACTCAATCCTAGTCCCACTAGAAGCTTGACTTCTATGGACTCCAATTCAATACTGACTTTGGACTCTTCAAGAGATAAAGATAAACTCCCTAAGAGTTTTATCCTTATCTTGGCTAACTCTTCTCTTTACTCTAGGGCTCTTGTCCCTTATCCGCTTATCTTGGATTCTGATATCTTCGGAGATCACCTCGGCTTCGCCAAAGATAACCTCGGCATAAC
The DNA here is from genome assembly GCF_055761805.1 of Camellia sinensis. Classification (NCBI taxonomy): domain Eukaryota; kingdom Viridiplantae; phylum Streptophyta; class Magnoliopsida; order Ericales; family Theaceae; genus Camellia; species Camellia sinensis. The sequence goes on from NC_138966.1 coordinate 120,759,757, forward strand.
TACCACGACACGTGGCACCTCGGCTGACACGTCGGCGTCACCATGCCACGTGTCGGTACTCAGAAAATATATCCCCACAACTGCCCCCTAGGTTCTATTACCTCGGCATTCTGAGGTGATGGAACCTATATCGATATCTCTTTCTATACATTGGCTTACAAACTCTTCAGCCGAGATCATTTATTTCAAGCCGACATGTTCTCTTCGGAGAACAAGAATTCTAGTGAACTTTCCCACGCGCATGAGCTGTCATGCATTACTTCTCAACCGTTTCTCTTACGCGTCTTTACCTTATTGGTCCGTGTTTGTGACACGCTTATAAACCACGTTTTTCCTGCGTACGCCGCCTGACGTATGCGCTGCTCCAGGCGCATTGATTATCTTTTGTCGCCGTTTTTGGTTTTTGACAAAAACTCTTCCTTCTTTCTTTCCGTCTCTTCACTTTTGCATTTGCTGTTTCTCTCTCTAAAACTCGTTCTTTCGATTCCGCCATTGCTGAAGCTCCAAGCTCTGCATTTGTCTTCCTGGTGGAACTTTCGTCATTCTGTCACATCTGTAACTACCGTTGACTTTGGCAGCCCTCACATCGGCTTCATTTTTTCTGGTAAGCAACTGTTCCTTCTGATTTCAATTCTTGATTGTTTTTGAAACCTCCTGTTATTACTGCTTTGCTCAAATATCTATCTTGTGAGTCATTCATCTGAATGTGTTTACTCTTTGATTTGGCCATTGCCCATATCTTGAACACACGCACCGTTGCACCACTTTACTGCATTTTTGCCACTGTTCTTGGCTCCATAGTTCTTGTTTTCCTTATGCTTTTGAGAACCCCACTTCTGTTCTTCATTCTGAAACTGCGTTCTAGTTTCTTGTTTCCTGTGTTGTTTTCCAGATTTCTGCCTTGAATTTTTGCTTTCAATCTTTACCTTCATAGATTTAGGTTTGGGATTTGTCTATAGAACCTATCAATTCTTAGGAAAAACCTGAAACAATCCTTATATGCATATACCTAGGTTTTCGCCGAGGTCCCGATAATCCTTTAAGAGCATCTTCTTTCTTAAACCAAGCCCTCTGACTTTAGGCTGACGTTATGGGTATGTGGAGGTACAGGGTAGAAACCCCGACCAAACTTGAGTATTTTAGGCAGGAGTTCTCCATCCCTGCCGATGTCCACCTGAGACTTGCTCGGGATAATGACTCTATCATGCCTACAGAAAACACCATGCCCCTTTCCATTGTAGCTTTTACTGAGTGTGGACTTCGGCTCCCACTCAACATCCTTTTTCGTGAGATTCTTCATTATTATAAGTTGAACCCCATGCAACTGACAATCAACTCTTATCGGGTGATTTTCGGTATTATCGCCTTAGCTAAACAAGAAAACGTTAGGATCACCTTAGCTGACATACAATACTGTTATACCATGTGCGCCCTTAATCTGAAGGAAAAAGGCTTCGTTTATTATCTTAAGCCGAGGTCCACTGAATTCAAAATCGTAGCCGACTTCCTAGACTCCAACAAGGGGGCTGGAGATGATTATGTTATTGCTTCGGGAAATTGGGAGTTTGGCGCAGACGAGGACGCCCATCTCTACCCTCTTCCCCGATCAGTTAAAGAGGGCAAGGGTAAGAAGCCAGTGTCAATACTCAGTTGTTTCTGTTCAAGTCTTCAATATTTTATCTGTTTCTAATGTCTGTTTCTTCTTGCAGACGTTCGCAAGCCAGCGAAAGACTTTCGCCAATCTTACGTTCCTAGCAAGGACCTGAGAAAGCTCCTGGACTTGCCTGTCCACAAAAGAAAAGCACCTCTTCTTCTAAACTTTATTCCCACATACAAATCCACTTTGCCCGACGTCCCGAAGAAGAGGAAGAAGAGTTTTTCTCCACCTTCTGCCACAACTCTTCCCACTGTTTTCACATCACGAGCAGACCAAGGATCCACTTCTGACCCGGCTGATCTGCCATCTACTTCAGCCCCATACTTAATCCCAATACCAGAAAGAAAGTGTCGGCAATGACTTGTCAAAGCTGCTGAAATGGGTCGCCCGAAGCCTGTTGCTGTAGATCTTTTAGTCGACCTACCTGTCGACGTTGATGCTGTTCCGACTCAATCCATGCCCCCACCAAAGCCAAAAAGAATAAAAAAGGCTCAGCCCAAGGTCAAAACCACTAAGGTTGAGGCTGAGGATGCTCTGCCCATCTCACAATTGGCTGAGAGTAAAAAGAGTGCTTCTTTTTCTGCCAAAAGGTTTGCCGAGGCCTAACCATCAGAGTCCACCCAATCAAAGAAGCCGAGGTCATCGTCTGCGACGACCTCGGGTTCCAGAATACCAAAAGTCCCCTGGACACTAGAGATCACTCTAGAGGATAAGCCTGTCCTTGCCAGCGACAGCGCCGATGATATAAACGTCGGCGTGGCACTTAGTACTGCTCTACTCCTCCCAGGCGATCTTGAGCGGAATGCCAAGATGAGTGAGTATGAGCACTACGCCTTTACGCTGCAACGTTCTGTCTAAGTAAGTGCCTTTATGCTGAAATTTGTTTTCTCTTTTACTTTGTAAAATTTTGTAACAATTTGTGCCTTGTGTTCTTTCAGGCCATTCAACATGCCCACTCTCTCTCCATGCAAGCTTTTGAAAATCGGCAAAGATTGGCCGACATGAAGAGGGAGGTTTCTACCCTGAAAAAGGAGAACAAATCTCTCGAATCAAAGATGAAAAAACTAGAGGACCAAGCTGAGGCCGCTACCAAAGCCCAAAGTCTAGCCGAGGAGAAAGCTGAATCTGTCGAGGCCATTAAGAAGGTTGCTGAGGCCGAGAAGAGAGAGGCCGAGGTAAAAAAGGCCCAAGCCGAAAAAGAGCTTCAGGAGGCCTTAGTTACCAAAGATGCTGGGATTAAGGAGGCTAACGAGAAGACTTATGCTCAAGGAATGGCCGACGTCACTGAGGAGTACAAACTGCAAGTTAGGCAGGCATGTAACAGGGGCTTCTCCCTTGGTTGGATGGCCCTTGCCAAAAAGCTCAACATCCCAGATGACTCGCCTTTGCGCAAGGCTGATGATATCCCTCTGCCATTCCCTCTCCCTTCTCCTCCAAGTCATCCTGAAGAAGAATCTAAATCTGAGTCTGAAGATGTGGAGGGGGGTGAGGAGGAGGGTTTAATAAGAAAATCCAAGGAGGCTGTTGGGGCTAAGTCTTCTTCCCTGAATGAGCAGGTCCTGGACCTGACTCAAGATACTGATGGCGATGAAGTTATCAAGGAGGCTACCCTGGATCAGGGTTCATCCGGCATTCCTCAAATCGGCAAGAGCGTTGATGAAACCCTTGCGGAGATCGACGCCGAGATTGCTGCGGATAAGGAAGCCGAGGTATCTCTTCAGGAGACTTCTGAGGTTCAGATCCAGCCTGTTGCTGATGTTGAAAAGTCTTAACTTTCATGTCTTTTCTTTTGTACCCTTGTACTTTGTTTTGTTTTCTAGACAATGTAAGCTTCCTTTCATGGCCGATGTGCCTTTCTTTGTTACTTCGAAACAATTTACTTCTGGTAGGCCGTAGTGCCTTCTTTTGTACACAACTGCAACTGTTTTTCTATGGATGCTTTAATCTTTTAATTTCTCTTGATTTACTTCTACATAGTTCTATACTTAGAATATTTTGCATGCTTTTCATATTTTGCCACCTTTGTACAATCCTTCTCGGGGGTTACATATCTCGGGTATAATAACTACAAGCTTTACTTCGGCAAGATACTGACTTGCAAACTTTTCATAAATTTCAACAAGTGTAAGACATATACTATTCAATGTTAATTTTGCGAACGTTTCTCAATGTTTCAATCAAGTGTTTAGACAGTGATCTTAGTCTATCCTACTTGTAAATTGCTACCAATTTCAACAAGTGTTTAAACAATATACTTAGCTTTTACCTCAATCTGTAAATTGCTGCAAATTTCAACAGATGATCACGTGTCGGCTTAACATTATCTTGTAAATTGCTACAAATTTCAATAAATGTTAAGCATCTTCTTTGGTTGGACCAACCTGTAGATTGCTATAAGTGTGCAAATTATAACCTCGGCTTTACTTCGACTTGTAAATTGTTACAAATTTCAACAAGTGAAGAGAAACAGTAATCTCGGCTTAACTTCAACTTGTAAATTGCTACAAATTTGAACAAGTGAAGATAAGGAACCATCTCAGCTTAACTTCAACTTATAAATTGCTACAAATTTCAACAAGTGAAGATAAGGAATAATCTCGGCTTAACTTCAACTTGTAAATTGCTACAAATTTCAACAAGTGAAGATAATGAATCAGCTTAACTCCAACTTGTAAATTGCTACAAATTTCAACAAGTGAAGATAAGGAACCAGCTTAACTCCAACTTGTAAATTGCTACAAATTTCAACAAGTGAATTAAGTGTCTCTGTCTTCTTTCTGCCCCCAATGTGAACCTGAGTTCTACTTGGGTTCTCATTATTCATGTCTCTAAAAACACCAATATGTATCTTTATCAATCATATGTGTTTTAAAGAAAAGCGAAAAGATTTTATTGATGACATCGGCCAAAAATACTGCACATCTAATGATAGAAGAATTTCAAATTACAAGTGTTCCAAGGTCTTGGTAGTGCTTTGCCTTCGTTATCTTCAAGCCGATAAGCTCCATTGCCTAATACCGAAGTAATTCTGTAGGGTCCTTCCCAGTTTGGGCCCAGTTTGCCCTCTCTGGGATCTTTCTTGTTGCCGATGACTTTTCTCAAGACTAGGTCGCCGACTTGAAAATCTCTTAGATTGACCTTCTTGTTGTAAGCTTTAGAAAGCTGTTGTTGGTATACTGCGAGCTGAATTGCAGCTTCCTCTCTTCGTTCTTCCAAAAGATCCAGATCCTGGGTTCTGATCCCTGGGATGCCGATCTCCAATGGGATGACTGCTTCTGTGCCATAGGCCATGGCAAAGGGGGATTTCCCTGTTGATCTTCTCGGCGTAGTCCGACATGCCCAAAGTATGTTAGGCAACTCGTCTACCCACTTTCCTTTTGCTGTCTGCAGTCTTTTCTTTATTCCGTCCAAAATTACTTTGTTGGATGCTTCTGCTTGCCCATTACTTTGGGGAAAACTTGGTGTTGAAAAGTAATTCTTGATCTTGAATTTCGCACAAAAGTTCTTGATGAGTTTGCTGTCAAACTATGTTCCGTTGTCGATAACTATTGCTCTTGGAATCCCAAATCTGGTGATGATGTTTCTCCATATAAAGTTCTTGACGTCCACATCTCAGTTTTTGGCAAGAGGTTCTGCCTCTATCCACTTCGTAAAGTAATCTGTTGTTACCAGCAAGTATTTTCTCTGCCCAGTTGCCGGGAAAAGTTGCCCAACAAGATCCATGCCCCATTGGGCAAACGGCCAAGGGCTGGATACTGGGTTCAGGTCAGCAGCTGGCTGATGTATCAAAGGTGCAAACCTTTGGCATTGTTCACATTTCTTCACGTAGGCTTCAACATCCTTTTGCATGTAGGGCCACCAATACCCCTGGATAATGGCCCTGTGGGCTAATGATCTGCCCCCAGCGTGGCTTTCACAAATCCCTTCATGAATCTCGTATAGAAAATCTTCAACCTGCAAAGGGTGTACGGTTAAAAGGGGTCCAGTGAAGGACCTTTTGTAGAGATGGCCCTCTGCTGTTAGACTGAATCTGGCCGACTTCAATCTGATTTTATGTGTTTCCTTATGGTCTTCTGGCAGCTTTCCCTCTTTTAGGAATGCAACGATTGCATCTATCCAGCGTGGTCCCAAGTTCACGCACATTGCTTCTTGCTCTATGCTCCATGGTTTTATGCTCGGGTCCGACATATAGTCGATTATAATTGTCCTTGTTTTTCCAGTCTGCATTGAACTTGCCAAGTTAGCCAACGCGTCAGCGTGGGTGTTGTCATCTCGGCTAACTTGGAGTAGTCGGCAGTTCTGAAATAGGACTGTCAATCTGATGACCTCTTTTGCATATGCCGACATCCTTTTGTCCCTGGCTGCAAATTCTCCTGCTGACTGGTTAACAATAAGTTGTGAATCACAAAAAACTATTACCTCATCTGCTTCTGCTGTTGCTGCCAGTTTTAGCCCTGCAATTAATGCTTCGTATTCCGCTTCATTGTTTGAGGCCTTGAACCCCAAACGGATGGACTGTTCTATTATTTCTCTATCTGGAGATATCAGCAGTGCTCCTGCCCCGAGTCCTTGTCGGTTCGAACTTCCATCGACGAACAGTCTGAATGAATCGCCGATGTAGATGCTGCAGGGTCTGAGTTTTTCCTTCCTTTGCTCTTTTGGCTTGGGCTGGAATTCTCCTTGCTTGCTGGGACAATGCTCTTCCTGGCTCAACGGAGCCCGATGTTCGATGGTTTCAGGCGTGAATTCTGCCACGAAGTCGGCCAAAACCTGGCCCTTTATTGCTGTTCTCGGCCTGAACTCCAGGTCATACTGGCCCAGGGCCACTGCCCATCTTGCTATCCTTCCTGTTAAGTCTCCTTGTTGCAACAAGGATTTCAGTGGATGCTCTGTTAGGACCACAATCTTGTGTGCCTGAAAGTAATGGTTCAACTTCTTTGAAGCCGTTACTAAGGCTAGCATTAATTTCTCCAGTGGTAGATACCTTGTTTCTGCGCTGGCCAAGGTTTTGCTTATATAGTAAATAGCCTTTTGCTCCCCTTTTTCTTCTCGGATTAGTACTGCACTGATTGCGTGTTCTGAAATTGCCAAGTACAAAAACAGTTCTTCTCCTGGTTCTAGATTGGAAAGAACCGGAGTTGTGGTCAAGTACTTCTTCAGGTCGGTCAAAGCGGCTTCGCATTCTTCTGTCCACAGAAAGTCTGTGGCTTTTTTCACTAAGTTGAAGAAGGGTCTGCACTTATCTGAGCTTCTGCTAATGAATCTGTTTAGGGCTGCGGTCCTTCCAGTAAGCATCTGAACCTGTTTTGCCGACGTCGGGCTCTTCAGCTCTAGGATGGCCTTGATTTGTTCTGGACTGGCCTCAATGCCCTTTCTTGTTACCAGATACCCTAAAAACTTACCTGATCCAACTCCAAACGCGTACTTTGATGCGTTGAGTCGGAGCCGGTATGCTTTGAGTATATCAAAGACCTCTTTTAGGTCGGCAAGATGACCCTTAGATTCCTTGGTCTTCACGACCATGTCATCGATGTAGACTTCTACTGTTTTGTCAATCAGGTGCTTGAACATCTTTGTTACTAACCTTTGGTAAGTTGCTCTTGCGTTTTTCAACCTAAAAGGCATTACCTTGTAACAGTACAGGCCTTTAGGGGTGATGAACGCTGTCTTCTCCTCGTCTGGAGGGTACATGGCAATCTGGTGGTACCCCCTGTATGCATCCAAAAAACTCATCCTTTTATGCCCTGAAGCAGCATCTACGAGCTGGTCAATCTTGGGTAGAGGAAAGCTGTCTTTGGGGCAGGCTTTGTTGAGGCTAGTAAAGTCTACACAAACCCTCCATTTGCCATTCTTCTTTTTCACCACTACTGTGTTGGACAGCCATGTTGGGTAGTGAACTTCTCAGATGGCCCTGGCCTCCAGAAGTCTATCTACTTCTTCTTCTACTGTTTCGATATGTATCAACGTCGGTCTTCTGGCTCGTTGAATCACAGGTTTTGCCGACCTGTCGACATTCAGTCTGTGGCAAGTGACCTCGGGGTCAATGCCAGGCATTTCGTAAGGTGTCCAGGTGAACACCTCTATGTTTGTTCTCAAAAAATCTTCCAGTTCTCTTTCCTCTTCTTCGGCAAAGCTTGAGCCAAGAAGAAAGAAGTGCTCTTCATCGCCCTCCTGGACGAGGATTTTCTTTAGTGTCTCTTCGCTCTTCTTGGCTGGTTCTTTGCCGAGGTCTTCTAGTACTTCCATGTCCTCATTTTCAATTTTTGCCTCTTTTGGCTCTCGAATGCTGCAAGTAGACTTCATTGTTGCTATGGAGCAACTTTTTGCCTGCAGTTGATCTCCTCTGACTTCTTCAATCCCATGCTCTGTTGGGAACCGTAGTAATTGATGCAATGTTGAGGGAACTGCCCCCATTGCATGCAACCATGGTCTTCCTAAGATGATGTTATATGGTGAAGGTGTGTCAATCACCATGAATTCTGTCCTGATCTTCTTAGTGCCAGCTTGTACTTCCAAGCTTGTTGCGCCCAGTGGCCACGTTGGCGTTCCATTGAAGACGACGATCGGGCCATTCGATTGCTCCATGTCGTCTGGGTGAAGGCCTAGCTCCTTGTAACATCTAACGTACATGATATCACAAGAGCTGCCTTGATCTATTAGGATGCGTTTCACTTGGTACTCCTCAACCTGGAGGGATACTACCAAGGCATCATTATGCGGATGCTGGACCATCTGTAGGTCAGCTTTAGTGAAGGCTATCATCGGTCCTTGGCACTCTTCAGGCCGGGGTTTTTTATGTTCGACCTGGTTCACGTGTTGCAGGTGTTTTACTCTTTGGGTTTCTCCCTGAATGTCGCTTTCGTTCACCTTTGAGTGAATTACATTAACCACCCATGGTCCTCCTGCCTGTGGTTGTTGTGTTGGGAGAGGCGGAGTTGCAGGTGCTTGAGGCAATCTTGCCTGTTCTTCTCTTGTCCTGGCCTCATCAATAAGGTCTCTCAAATGGCCTTGCCTTACCAAGTCTTCTAAGTGTGCTTTTAGGGCTTTGCAGCCCTGAGTTGGGTGCCCTTCCTCATTGTGGTAAGCACAATGCCTACCAACGTTTCTTTCCATGAATTCTCCTAGTGCTCTTGCTGGAGCTCTGAAATAGGGTTGGTTTCGTATTTGATCCAAGACTTTGTGGATTGGGACTCGGAATATAGTTGTTACTGCTTGTTTACCCCTCAATTCCGTTTCTTGTTTGGTTGGTCCATTGTTGCCTCAGCTTCGTTTCGGCGAGCCGTTTCCTTTCTCCTGTTTTGTTTCTTTATTTCCCGACGTATCTTCCTCAGCTCTGGCGTACTTCTCTATTCTTGCCATGAGTTCTTCCATGCTTTTTGGCAATGTTTTTGCCAAAGATTTCCGTAGTGGGCAGTCATCTTTCAGGCCGTTCTTGAAGGACATGACCGCCACCTCTTGGTTGCAATCAGGTATTCGATTGAACACCTCGTAGTACCTTTTTGCATAGGCCCTAAGGCCTTCGTCCTTGGCAATCTTTAAAGCCATCAGTGCGTCGACCCTCAAGGGTTGTAGTTTATTTGTTACAAACCTGGCCACAAACATCTCGGCCAGGCCTTCCCAGTTCTTCACGCTTCCCTTCGATAGTTTATGGAACCAATCAGATGCGATCTCCCCGAAGGATGAGGGGAATACTTTGCAGAGCAACGGCTTGTTCCCACTATATAATGCCATTGAATTCAAGTATTGTCCGACATGAAAGTTGGGATCTGACTTACCATCATAAATTTGGAACCTCGGCATACTGAATCTCTTTGGTGCTTCAAATTTGTCCAGTTCCACCGAGAATGGTGTTCTCGACTTAATTGGGGAAGTAACCTCGGCTTCAACATTCTGCTACCTCCTTTTGAGGTAATCCCTCAAGTCTTCTTTACTCCTACCTGGAGCTCGGCTATCTCTGGACTTCAATCTTTTTGGCACACTACTTTCAGCCTCGTGGTGGGCCCGTTTCGATCTTTCTCCATGGGTTGTGTCAAAGCAGAGTGTTTGCCCTTAAACATGCCGATGTTCTTTGGGCCCTGGATCCTTCATGTGATGTGTCCTTCGGGACTCTTCTTGCCTCGGCTCCTCTCGTCCGACTTCCTTGGAAGGTCGGTGAGAGTGCCTTCCACTCCTGGTGTGCTGAGGGGCTTCGGGGATTGCTTTCCTTCATCCCTTCTGGGTATTAATTGCTGGCATCGGCGTATCTTGCAGCAGGTATGGTGGCTACATAACATTGTTCTACATCAAGAAGTTTGACGACCGACTGAAGGTCTGCCAGCTTGTTTGCCAAGTCTTTTACTTCCTCATCCCTTCGTAGGCACCTATCCCTCCATACCTGAAGGTTATCTTCGTTATAATACTTGCTTTGGTCTGTCCTCTTCGAAGCGTCGTTCTCCTGGCCGACGTCTTTCTCTCTGTGGCCCTGGCCATGAGTTTTTGTGTTATGGTTGTTTCCTTCAACGTCAAGATCAATTGGTCTGCCACTCCCAGTAGGAGTGTCGCCCCCAATGTTTTCCCTATGTCCGTCACTGGCCATCTATTCTTCTAAGTTCTCACAGACGGCGCCAAATTGTGTGGGTGAAAATCTGACCACACTGCCCGCTTAGTAATCAACTGGAGAGCACCGGCAGAATAGATGGCTTCAGCTAACCTGTAACAGAAAGAAAAGGCTCCGGCGGTGGCTCTTCCACCTGGGGTCACTCCGACGATCAAGTCAGTATATTTCTCAAAGATAATCAATTGCCAAAATCACTGCTCAAAGCATAAAAACTAATACCTTAGACCCATGGGGTGTCTCTCTTTTATAGTTTACTCAATCCTAGTCCCACTAGAAGCTTGACTTCTATGGACTCCAATTCAATACTGACTTTGGACTCTTCAAGAAATAAAGATAAACTCCCTAAGAGTTTTATCCTTATCTTGGCTAAGTCTTCTCTTTACTCTAGGACTCTTGTCCCCCATCCGCTTATCTCGGACTCCGATATCTTCGGAGATCACCTCGACTTCGCCAAAGATAACCTTGGCATAACTACTACGACACGTGATACCTCGGCTGATACGTCGGCGTCACCATGCCACGTGTCGGTACTCAGAAAATATATCCCCACATATAGTTATGAATGTAAGAATATGTTTATTATGGAGAAATTATTATTTCTATATAGGAATTTTTATATTATTATGCAATTATTGGATTTTTTTTAAAATTGTTTTTCATTGAATACATGTAATTTTAATATTTTTTAATTAATTTATAGCAAGTTTTTTTTTTTTTTTTTTTTTTTTTTTTTTTTTTTTTTTTTTTTGCGACGGCACCAAACCGTTGCAAAAAATAGATATTTTATAATTTTTAATAAATATTGCATTTTTTGTGACATAATCAATGCCGTCGCAAAAAGAAATATGCCGTTGCAAAAAAAAAAAAAAATTTTTGCTACGGTAATTTCTACCGTATCAAATAATATTTTTGGCGACAGTAAAATATTACTGTCGCAAAAAGGTCTCTATTTTTATACATTATTGGCGACAGTAAAATGCCGTCGCAAATAGTAACATATGCCGTTACAAAAAAAAAGGCGACGGCATGTTGTTAAAAAATTTTTGCAATGCCCTCTATTGTGACCCCTCGTTTGCCGTCGCTAAAAGTTTTTTGCAACGGTATAATGAGTATTTGCAACGGCATTTTGCCGTCGCAAAAATTCAAATTTTTTGTAGTGTCCTAGAGTGATTAGCTACATAATTTAAACTATCTTTTTAAATTAAACCACTAATTAGGATTTATCTTTTTCTTCTTGTGTTTGGTCTTCTTAATGACATAAATTATTGTTTGCACCATCTTCTCCTTTATTGTCGTTTTCAATGCCAGAATTACACTAGCTGGTTGACTCATCTTTCTTAGCTCTTTCTTTATCTCTCTCTCTTTCTGAATTGTATGTTGTGTTGTGTTTTGTTGTGAGGATTCAAGAGAGAAGCACTGGATTTATAGGCGGAAAATTCAATTATTTATTTATATATATATATATATACTTTTCTTGGGCTTGACTGTGTGTCAACACAAAGCTGAAAGTGCTGAAGGAGGGAGTGTGTGTGTGTGTGTGACCCGAGTTTACAGTATTATGCGTGTGATGGGGAAACCCAATTGAAAGGCCCACTTCAATGTGTGTGTGTGTGTGTGTGTGTGTGTGTGTGTGTGTGTGTGACCCGAGTTTACAGTATTATGCGTGTGATGGGGAAACCCAATTGAAAGGCCCACTTCAATGTGTGTGTGTGTGTGTGTGTGTGTGTGTGTGTGTGACCCGAGTTTACAGTATTATGCGTGTGATGGGGAAACCCAATTGAAAGGCCCACTTCAATGTGGGGTTGAATGGCCAACCTAGGTGTGGGTGTGAGTGTGGTTGTGGAAGTATGGGTATCTTAGGTAATATTTATGTAATAACTCACCAAAATAAATAACTGTACTCAAGGATATGACTATTATAGACTATATGAATTTTTAGACAGTAGTGCTACAAATAAATAAATATATAAATAATTATGAGACATCCCTCTACAAGTTTGTTTAAGAGTTTAAAGATAATAATAATTGGGCCAGGCTTTTCTTCAGTTTGAGATCGGATCGGAGTGTGTTGTTAGGCCTGTGAGAGTCCATCATGAGTCCTGTTTCGATAATTCGAACCGTTCAATATGTAAAGCTCGTTAAATACTTTATCTTCTATAAAAAATCACATTGATCGGATATCGATAGCTACTTGATCAAATTTTTGTCAACGGTAAATATAATTTTTAAAATAAATTGTTGACAAAAATCTGATGCGATCAAGTAGTTATCGATATCTGATCAATGTGATTTTTTACATGGATAAAGTACTCGACGAGCTCTACATATTCGGATTATCGAAACAGAATCCGTGGTGGGTCTCACTGGCCCAACAATATCATCCAATCCACAAAATAAACTAGAGACAAACCGAACACATAATAATTTGCTTACTAGTAAAGGCTTGGTATTTGAAATCTTAAAGTGACCAGGGACAAATTTTAACATATATGGTTCAAAATCTCTTAAAAATCATAATCTTTCTCACGGTTTCTCTTGTAACGATATTTTGCTTTCTTGTGATCTTTTATATTATTTAAGTGATTTTAAACTTTAAAATTTAATAATAACTTTTGATTTATATCTCAATTTTTTGTAAAATTTATATTTTTTTTAATCTTATTGACAAGATCTTTCAAATAAGATCCATGTGTAATATGAAATATTGAAGAAAAAAAATTCATGATCAGTGAAATTTTATTGACTTGGTCATTGAAATTTCACTGATCAATCAAAATTTCATTAACTAACTGAAATTTCACCGACTTAGACTAACTCGGTCAAAATTTTACTAACTTGTCTTAGGTTAGTAAAATTTCCTCAAACTTCTTTTTTTTTTTCCTTTTTTTTTTTTTAAATATTTCTCATGAATCTTATTTCACAAATCTTGATGAAACGATTTCAAAAATACAAATTTTATAAGAAAACTAAGATCTAAATCAAAAGTTATATAATTTTAAATTTTCAAATGAGTTGAAAAAATAATTAGTATGCTTGGTTATCATTTTTTAAAAATATTTTTTAGAAAATTTTACTTTCTTATTTTTCATGTTTTTTTGTTTTTATTGATTTTTTAAAATATTTTGAGCACTTTTTTTTTTAATTTTTAGACATATCTAACATAAAAATACCTAAAAAGTAAAAAAAAATTGGGAAAAACTTTTTAAAAATTCACTAATTACCAAAAATACAAAAAAAAAATAAGAGAATTCAGTACATTTTTTGTGTTTTTATATATTTATGAATTTTTAAAAATATTTTTTCACAAATTTTTTACTTTTTCGATACATTTAAGGTGCATCTAAAAACGTAAAAAAAATATTTAAAATTTTAAAAATATTCACTAAAAATATAAAAAAAAAACACGAAAACTAAAAAGCTCAATTTTCAAAAAATTTAATTCAAAAAATTCAAACCAAATACACTGAATATGTGTTATTTGAAATAATGTAGTGAGTGTATTTTTGTCACCATGTATTTTGGAGGACATGTACTAATATAAAAAAATTATGATGTTCTTATCTATAAAACTTACTAGAAATCTTAAACCAAAAAATTCAAAATTATATAAATGATTGAGACAAAATAATGTGACAAATTTTAATTATGTCACTTTAAACTAAAAAGCCATGATGTCGACTTATATTTTAAAAAGTGTTTCTGCAACAATAATTATCACTATTGCATCATTGTTACATCATACGGATCAATTTTTTTTTGAAAAGATGTCATTTTTAATTTTCAATTCTTAATTAATTGGAAAGTTCAAAGAGCATAGTTGGGTGGGTGTGTGGGTTTGTGAAACCAAGTTATCAAGATTAAAAGAGATCTATCAATGTGCACGTGCGTAACCCACTTAGGAGATCTATCAATGTGTGTGTGTGTGTGTGTGTGTGTGTGTGTGTGTGTTGAAAAAGCCTAATTGAAAGGCCCAACTCAGTGTGTGTATGATGAGAAAGAGAAGCCAATTCCAAAGGTAAACTTCATTGTGGGTGTGGGTGTCTTAGGTGACTCAATTTTATGTAATGACTTACCCCAAGTAATTGACTAATGTTTCTCTTTTATTTTAGGTTAATGCATCGTCATGGTAACCAGCATGAAAAATACTAGGAGTAGATTTTGTGGTTACGTAATGCCCTTTTGTTTGGAAATTATTAAAGACTTTTATTATCATAAAAAATTGAATAAGTTTAAACGGAGAAAAAATTATTAAAGACTTTTATTACCATAAAAAAAAGTAGTCACAAAATTAATACAAAATATTAATAGATGGAGAAAAGTTTTTAGAAGTGAGTTCCGTCAAAATTTTTGTAAAATCTTATTCATTTATTTATATTTTTAATTCTATTTTGTATTTAGTTTCTATGTTCATAACAGAATTATAAAAATAAAAATAAAAGAAAAAATAAATAAAAAATAAAGAAATTTTAGTTATGCTTTACTTTTCATCTTTTTCATTTTCTATCATCTCTTTATTTTTTTTTAATTTATTGTTCATTTATATAGGTGATCATAAGAAAACAATTATTATTATTATTTTAAAAGCTTTTTATTAATTTATTTTTTCTCTCTCCATAAACCCGTCTCCATATTCAAGATCCAACACACACCCTAAAAGTTTCTTTATAAGAACTGTGTGTGTCGATTTCTGACCACACTACCAAACTAGAATTTAGCTGGAGAAACACTGGCAGAATAGATTAAGCTCAAACGACTTGTCACAAAAAGAAGAGATTCTGGTAGTGGTTCGTCCACCCGGGGGCACTCCGACAATCAAGTCAGTTATCTCTCAAAGATAGAAAAAGTGCTTAACTCACTATTTAGGACATAAAAAGAATACCTTAGACCCATGATGGTGCATTTTTTTTATAGCCAACACTGTCCCAATCCCAATAGAAGCTTAGCTTCAATGGACTTAGGATTATTGCTAATCTTGGCCTCCTAATAAGATTTGGATAAACTCTCTAAGAGTCTTATCTTTACCCAAACTGAAGTCTTCTTCCATTCTCGGACTCTTGTCCCTTATCTGCTTATCCCGGATTTCGGTATTCTCGTAGATAACCTCGGCCTAGTCGAGATCATCTCGGCATCATGACCAGGGCACGTGGCAACCCGGCTGGCACTTCGGTGACACCTCGGCCACATGTCGTCATTCAAAATTTATGTCCCCACAACTGCCTTCTAGGTTCTATTATCTCGGCATCCTGAGGTGATGGAACCTATATCATTTCTTCCATCTAGCACGTCGGCTAAGCTCACTTCATCATTTATTGCCGAAGTCATAACTCATCGGCTCAATATGACCAAGACCTATAGTCTGCTTTCATTAATGCCTCGGAACCATTAACCAAGTTTGTTCAAGTTTCTCAACCGAGATCATCCTCCAAGCCGAGGTACTGCTCCATTAAATCGAGAACTCCAAGAGCTCTTTCACGCGTATAAGTTGTCACGCACAACAACTCAACCGTTCTTGCCACGCGTCCTTCCCTTTTTGGGCCGTACCTGACACGCGCCACTAAGTCGCATCATTTTTGCGTGCGCCGTTTGATACGTACGTCGTCTCAAGCACTTTAATTCCCTTTATGCCGCTGTTTCGTGTTTTGACAAAACTTTTCCCTTTCTCTTTGTCGCTTCACTTTTGCATCTTTATTCTCGTGCAAACTCTCTCTCTTTCCTCTCCCAAATCCACCATTGCTCTAAGCTCTTCAAGCTCTACAACCACCGCCATTCACCTCATTCGGCGAGACTCTTGTTGATTTTCTTCGTTTGCTGCCATCATTTGACTTCGGCGTACTCAACACCGGCTTCATTTTTCCTCGGTGAGTCACTATTCCTCTCCGACTTAACTTTCTATTTTAGTTTCTTGTTTCTCTTCAATGAAACTCCATTGCTTCACTTGCTGCCTCTAGAATCCTGCTCATGTATTTGTATCTTGAATTCCACCATGTATTAAACATGTTTGTTCCATGATTCTGTTTTTGCCCAATCCATTCTTGAATATACACACACTGCGCACAAATTTGTTGATTTTCTGCCATTATTCTTGGCCTTACACATCTGTACAGACTTTGTCACTGTGCTCTTGGTGGTTGATCACGATTCTTGATTCTGAATCACTGTTCTTGTTTGTGTTTTCTCCAGATTCTTGCCTTCAGTCTTCGTTTCTATAGATCTAGGTTTGGGATTTGTTTATAGAACCCACGACTTTTAGGAAAACTGAAACATACTTCATTTAAATCCTCAGAATTTCTTGCCCCAGCATTCTTCTAGGTTTCACCGAGGTCGCTCAAACCCTCACAAAGCACCCCCCTCTGAAATCCAACAACTTCTCCTCAAGCCGACATCATGGGTATGTGGAAGCATAGGGTAAACACCCCAACTAAGTTAGAATACTTTAGGCAGGAGTTTTCCATCCCAGTCGACGTTCATCTTAGGTTGGCTGGGGAGGACGACTCCATTATGCCCACAGTCGACTCCATGCCTTTCCCGGTCGTTGCCTTCATTGGGTGTGGACTTAGGCTTCCACTAGACATCCTTTTCCGAGAAATCCTTCATTATTACAAATTAAACCCGACGCAGCTTGCCATTAACTCTTACCGAGTTATCAATGGTATAATTGCCTTAGCACGTCGAGAAAAAGCTAGGGTAACCTTAGTCGACATTGAATACTACTATACCATGTGTGGCCTCAAGTTAGAAAAAGGCTATGTCTACTACCTCAAACCGAGGTCCACTGAATACAAACTTGTTGCCGACCCCAAAACTCTAACAAGGGAGTTGAGGAAGATTACTTCATTTTCTCGGACAACTGGAAGTTTGCTCCAGATGAGGACCTTCACCTTTACCCTCTTAGCTGAACAGTATTCATAGAGGGCAATGGTAAGAGTCAAGTGTTACATTTTTTCCAAGTCTTTAATACTTTGTTCTTTCCATATGTTCTAACGTCTGTTTTCTTGCAGCTCTTCCACAGCCACCAAAAGACTTCTGTAAGTCCTTCCCCAGCAAGGATCTTAAGAAGTTGCTGGATCTGCCAGTCCATAGGTGGAGAGCTCCTTTACTGCTCAACTTTATCCCGACTTATAAATCGATACTTCCCAATGTCCAAAATAAGTAAAAAAGCAAGTCTCCTCTTTCCACCACAACTCCACCAGCAACTTCATCATCTCGGCCAGATTAGGGGTCAACTTCTGATCCAGTAGAGCAGCCATCTACCTCGGCTCCACAACTGAGCCCACCATTTCAACACCGACGCCGACGCCGAACTACAATTGCCTCCGAGATGGGTCGCAAGAAAGGAGTTACAGAAGATCTTCTAGTCGACATCCCTGTCACCGTCAACGCTCAACCAGCACAATCCCAGCCTCAACCAAAGCCAAAGCCCAAAAGACTGAAGAAGGCTCAGCCCAAGGCAACGGTGACTCAGATTGACACTGAGGACACCTTGCCTATTTCAAAATTGGCTGAGAGTGAGAAGACCCTCTCCACTGCCGAGAAAAGGTCCGTCGAGGCCGAACCATCCCAATCAACTCGGTCGAAGAGGCCGAGGTCTGAATCAGCAACAGCCTCGTGCTCTATGAAGTCTAATGCCCCCTGGGCTCCCCCCATTACAATTGAGGACAAGCCGGTTAAAGCTGGCGACAGTGCGACTGACCTCGAAGTCGGCGTTGCCCTCTCTACGGCTTTGCTCCTTCCCAACGATCTCAACCATAACGCCGAGATGAGCGAGTATGAAAACTTCGCTTTGATGCTGTAGCATTCCGTTCAAGTAAGTTCCTTGCACTTGGTATTTTTCTTTCTCTATTTTTCCATACTTAAAGAATTTCTACTAACTTTTGTTCTGTCCATTTTCTTTCAGGCGATCTAGCACGCCCACTTCTTCTCAATGCAAGCTTTTGAAATGAGGAAGGAATTGGATGACAAGATCAGGGAGGTTGCTGGTTTATAGAAGACTATCAAAAAGGCCAAGGCAAAAATGAAGACCTTGTCAGATCAGGCCGACGCGGCCAAGAATGCTCAGGACGAGGCCGAGGAAAAGGCCGACGCTGCAGAGGTCATTGCCAAGGTCTTTACGACCGAAAAGAAAGAGGCCGAGGCCAAGATGGTTGAGGCCCAAAAGGAGCTTCAACATGCCTTGGCCACAAAGGAGGCCAAGATTAAGGCCGCTGATGAGAAGGCGTATACTGAGGGGCGACCGACGTCAAGGAGGACTACAAAAAGCAAGTGAAACAGGCATGTAATAAGGGTTTCACCCTTGGTTAGATGGCTGCCCTCAAAAAGCTTGATGTCCCCGAGGACTCCCCCCTCAAGAATACTAACGACCTCCCCCTGCCATTCCCCCCTACTCCAAGCCAATCCGAAGACGATTCTGAGTCTGAGGAGGAAGCTTTGGTGAGGAAGAAGAAGGAAGCTGTTGGGGCCCCGTCCCCTACTCTAAATGAGCAAGTCGTGGACTTGTCTTAGGATGAGGAGGGTGAGGTCTCCAAAGACGCTACTCCTGAGAAGGCAACATCGGACGCGCCTATTGCCGACAAAAGCCTCGACCAAACTCTTTAAGAAATCGATGCTGAGCTCGCGACTGTGAAGGCCGCTGAGATGTCTTCTCAACTGTCTTCTGAACTCCAGACCCAACCAGCCAGAGACGCCGAAGAGTCTTAGTTTGATGTTTTTCTCTTTTTTTCTGTACCTTATACCTTTTTTCTTTCTTTTTAAAATAGTATAAGCTTTAATTTGGCTGACATGCCACCTTTGTAATTTGAACAATTACTTTTTAATGTCAGGCCGAAGTGCCTTCTTGTATTTGAACTTCCTTATCTGAATGCAAGTATCAACATACACCTTAACTGTGCAATCTTCTCGGGGTGATATACCTCGGTCAAAGAAACCAACGTTTTTATCTCGGCAAGTACGTAAGTACTTCTTTCATTACAACATTGGCTTAACTTGTAAATTTTTTTAAAAAATTTCAACAAGTGTTTAAATCAACCTTCCTTTAAGATAACCTCGGTTTAACTTCAACTTGTAAATTTTAAAATTTCAACAAGTGTTAAACATGACCTCGGTTTAACTTCAATTTGTAAATTTAAATTTCAACAAGTGTCAAACATGGTCTCGGTTTAACTTCAACTTGTAAACTTAAATTTCAACAAGTGTCAAATATGACCTCGGTTTAACTTCAACTTGTAAACTTAAATTTCAACAAGTGTTAAACATGGCCTCGGTTTAACTTCAACTTATAAATTTAAAATTTTAACAAGTGTTAAACTAGTCTTAGCTTGTAAATTCCAACTCCCAGGCATATTCTCCAACTCTTTGCCCCCTAATGTGAACCTAAGTTCCACTTGGGTTCTCATTTAAGCATGTGGCTTTTGAACTTTCTGCCGAGGTTAGATTCAAACAAAGACTGGCCGAGGTTACCAACCTTGGTTTCTTTATTAATCTAACTGGCATGTATTGAGTTTCAGTTTGTGTTTGACTCTGCCGAAATGGTAAATCCATGTTAGTTCAACTTAGTTCAACTCTATTATATGTAAGTAGGAACTTTACCCTATAATAAGTCTTAAGGTATTCGTCATGTTTCAATCGGAAACGTCGTCAAGTTCCTGACCAATCATACTACACAAGTGTAAAAAATCAAGCTAAAACTTTATTATTACTTCGGCAAAGAACTTTAAAAAACAAGAAAATCTAATGATAGAAAAACTTCAGATTGCAAGTATTCTAGGGTCTTGGTAACTCTTTGCCTTCACTATCTTCAAGCCAATGTGCCCCATGGCCCAATACCGAGATGATTCTATAGGGTCCCTTCCAATTTGGGCCAAGCTTGCCCTTCCTGGGATCCTTTTTATTGCTGACAACCTTTCTCATGACGAGGTCCTCAACTTGGAACTCTCTTGGGTTGACCTTCTTATTGTAAGCCCTAGCAAGTTGCTGCTGGTATGCCCCCAGCTGAATTGCTGCTTTATCTCTTTTTTCTTCCAATAGATCCAGATCTTGGGCCAAGAATGCTTCATTGGTCCCATTCTCTACTCGCTGGGTTTTGATCCCTGTGATGCCGACCTCTAGTAGAATGACTGCTTCTGTGCCATAAGCCATGGCAAATGGTGACTCCCCAGTTGATCTTCTTGGCGTAGTTCGATATGCCCAAAGTACACTGGGCAACTCATCCACCCATTTTCCCTTTGCTGCTTGCAGCCTCTTCTTGATCCCATCCTGTATGACTTTACTGGAGGCTTCTGGTTGACCATTACTCTGGGGAAAGCTTGGGGTAAAGTAATAGTTCTTGATTTTGTACTTTTCACAGAAGCTCTTGATTAGCTTACTGTCAAACTATGTACCATTGTCAGCTATTATTGCTCTTGGGATCCCAAACCTGGTGATGATGTTTTTCCATATGAAGTTCTTTATCAATGTCCCAAAGTCTTTGCAAGGGGTTCAGCTTCAACCCACTTAGTGAAGTAATTTGTTGCCACTAGCAAGTACTTCCTTTGTCCAGTTGCTTGAGGCAATTGTCCAACAACATCCATGCCCCATTGGGCAAATGGCCAAGGGCTGGACACTGGGTTTAAGTCTGCTGCTGGTTGATGCATCAAAGGTGCAAACCTTTGACATTTTTCACATTTTCTGACATAGGCTTCAGTATCTTTTTGCATATAGAGCCACCAGTACCCCTGAGTTATGGCCCTATGAGCAAGTGATCTGCCCTCTGTGTGGCTTCCACATACTCCTTCATGTATCTCATACAAGAAGTCTTCAACTTGTGAATGATGCACACACCTTAAAAGGGGTCCAGTAAAAGATCTCCTGTAGAGATGTCCCTCTGCTGTTAGACTGAATCTTGCTGACTTCAGTCTGATCTTGTGTGCTCCTTTATGGTCATTTGGCAGTTTTCCCTCTTTAAGGAATGCTATTATTACATCCATCCAGCCTGGTTCCATCTCCACACACATTGCTTCATGCTTTGCGTTCAATGGTTCTATGCTTGGACCTGATAAGTATTCTACCATTATCGTCCTTGCCACTCCAGGTTTTATTGCACTAGCCAGGTTGGCCAGAGCATCAGCATGGCTGTTGTCATCTCGGCTTACCTGCTGTAGTCGACAATTCTAGAATAAGGCTATCAGTCTGCCCACTTCCTTTGCATAGGCCAACATCCTTTCATCTCGGGCTGCGTATTTGCCTATTGCTTGGTTGACTATAAGTTGGGAGTCACAGAAGACTATTACCTCGTCAGCTTCCATTGCTACTGCAAGTTTTAACCTTGCAATTAGTGCTTCATACTCTGCTTCATTATTTGAGGCTCTAAACACCAAATGAATGGATTGTTCTAGTACCTGTCCATCTGGTGATACTAGCACTACTCCTGCCCCCGCTTCTTGTTCGTTTGAACTCCCATCAACAAACAGTCGAAAGGAGTCGCCGATGTAAATACTGCATGGCCTGAGTTTGTCTTATTTCCTCTATTGGCTATCCCCATCTGGGTTTCTCTTTGTTCACCTCGGCTCAACGGAGCCCGATGTGCGATGGCACTTGGTGTGAACTCGGCCACGAAGTCGGCCAAAACTTGGCCTTTGATTGCTATTCTGGGTCTGAATTCCAAGTCATATTGGCCCAGCACCACTGCCCATTTGGCTATTCTGCCTGTCAGATCTCCCTGCTGCAACAGGGATTTCAAGGGATGCTCAGTTAATACCACAATTTTGTGGGCTTGAAAGTAATGATTCAGCTTCTTTGAATCCATTACTAAAGCCAGTGTTAACTTCTCCAAGGGTAGATATCTGTTCTCTGCATCTACTAGGGTTTTACTCACATAGTAAACTGCCATTTGCTCTCATTTTTTTTCCCTAATCACTACTGCCCTTACTGCATGTTGTGAAACTGCCAAGTATAAGAACAACTCCTCTCCAAGCACTGGATTTGAGAGGACTGGAGCTGTGGTCAAATACTTCTTCAAGTCGGCCAAGGCGACTTCGCACTCTTCTGTCCATAGGAAATCTGTGGCTTTCTTTACTAAGCTAAAGAAAGGTTTATACTTGTCAGAGCTTCTACTTATGAATCTATTCAGGGCTGTAGCCTTTCCCGTCAATATCTGCACTTGCTTTGCCGATGTTGGACTCTTCAATTCTAAGATGGCCTTAATCTGATCTAGGCTAGCCTCAATGCTCCTTCTTGTAACCAAATACCCTAAAAACTTCCCAGACCCAACTCCAAATGCACACTTCGATGCATTGAGTCAGAGCCGATATGTCCTAAGGATATCAAAATCTGTCTTTAAGTCTTTCAGATGATCCTCTGGTTCCTTGGTCTTCACGACCATGTCATCTATATATACCTCTACTGTTCTGCCAATTAAATGTCTGAACATCTTGGTTACCAACCTCTGGTAAGTTGCTTCTGCATTTTTTAACCCAAAAGACATTACTCTATAGCAATACAGCCCTTTTGGGGTGATAAATGCAGTCTTCTCCTCATCTGAGGGGTAAATAGCTATTTGATGATACCCTCTGTATGCATCCAGGAAGCTCATCCTTCCATGCCCTAAAGTGGCATCCACCAATTGGTTGATCTTGGGTAGTGGGAAACTGTCTTTGGGACAAGCCTTGTTTAGGCTAGTGAAGTCCACACAGACCCTCCACTATCCATTCTTTTTCTTCACAACTACGGTGTTTGATAACCATGTCGAGTAATTTACCTCTCGAATGGCCCTGGCCTCTAGAAGTTTATCCACTTTCTCTTTTACTGTCTCGACATGCATTAACGTCAGCCTTCTTGCTCGCTGGATGACAGGTTTGGCCGACCTGTCCACGTTCAGTCTATGGCAAGTGACCTCGGGGTCAATGCCAGGCATCTCGTAAGGCGTCCATGCAAACACTTCAATGTTTGCTCTTAAGAACGCCTCTAGCTCCTTTTCCTCTTCCTCGGCCAAGCTTGAGCCGAGAAGGAAGTAACGCTCTTCATCCCCTTGCTGGACAAGGATTTTCTTCAGGGCTTCCTCACTCTTCTCGGCTGGTTCTTTGCCGACGTCCTCAAGGACTTCCATGTCCTCATCTTCAATCTCTGTTGATTCTGCGCCCCGTATGTTGCAGGTGGATTTCATTGCTGCCATGGAGCAATTCTTTGCTTGTACTTGATCCCCTCTGACCTCATCAATTCCATGCTCCGTTGGGAATCGCAACAACTGGTGCAATGTTGAGGGAACAACCCTCATTGCATGCAGCCATAGCCTTCCCAAGATAGCATTATAAGGGGAGGGAGTGTCAATTATGGTGAACTCTATTTTTACCTTCTTGGTGCCAGCCTGCACCTCTAGACTTACTGCTCCCAGGGGCCATGTCGGCGTTCCATTGAACCCAACCATTGGGCCATTGGATTGCTTCAGGTCGTCTTGGTGAAGGCTAAGCTCCTTGTAACATTTGATATACATGATGTCACAAGAACTGCCATGGTCAATCAAGATACGCTTCACTTGGCACTCCTTGACCTGGAGGGATACTACCAAGGCATCATTGTGTGGATGCTGCACCATCTCCAGGTCTTCCTCAGTAAAGGACACCACTGGTCCTTAGCTCTCGTCTACCTTAGGTCTCTTCTTCTCGACTTGATACATATGCTGCAAGTGCTTTACCTTCTGAGTCTCCTCATATATTTCGTTCTCATTGACCTTCGAGTGAATCACATTGATCACCCGAGGTCCGCTGGCCTGCGGCTGTGGTGCTGGTGGGGGAGGCGGTGCTGCCGGTGCCTGAGGCAGTCTTCCTTGTTCTTCCCTTGTCCTGGACTCGTCTATAAGGTCCTTTAAATGACCTTGCCTTACCAGGTCTTCCAGATGTGCTTTCAAGGCTCTGCACCCCTGAGTCAGATGTCTAGCCTCATTGTGGTAAGCACAGTACTTGCCAGGGCTTCTTTCTATAAATTCTCCTGGAACCCTTGCTGGTGCTTTGTAATATGGCTGATTTCAGATCTTCTCCAAGACTTTGTGAACTGGGATTCGGAATACGATTGTGACTGCCTGTGCAGCTCTTAACCCCGTCTTTTGTTTGTTAGATCCATTGTTACCTCGGCCTCGCTTCGACGAGCCGTTCCCTTTCTCTAGTTTTGTCGCCTTTGTCCCCGGCGTGTCTTCCTCGGCTTTGGCATATTTCTCAATTCTGGCCATGAGTTCGTCCATACTTTTTGGCAGTGTTTTTGCCAATGATTTTCGAAGTGGATAGTCATCTTTCAAGCCGTTTTTGAAAGATACAACCGCAACCTCTTGGTTGCATTCGGGTATTCGGTTAAACACCTCATAGTACCTTTTGGCATAGGCCCTTAGGCTTTCGTCTTTGCCAATTTTCAGAGCCATCAGGGCGTCTACCCTTAATGACTGTAGTTTGTTTGTCACGAACCTGGTAACAAACATCTCGGCCATGCCTTCCCAGTTTTTCACAGTTCTTTTCAGTAACTTGTGAAACCAGTCCGATGTAATTTTCCCGAAGGATGAGGGGAACACCTTGCAAAGCAATGGCTCGTTCCCAGTGTACAATGCCATCGAGTTCAGGTGCAAACCGACGTGAAAGTTGGGATCTGACTTACCGTCGTATGTCTGGAACCTCGGCATACTGAACCTTTTCGGTGCCTCAAATTTGTCCAACTCTACCGAGAATGGTGTTCTCGGCTTAACCGGGGAGGTTACCTCGGCATTTTGTTGCTTCCTCTGGAGGTAATCCCTTAAGTCCTCTTTGGTCCGCCTAGAAGCTCGGCTATCTCCGGATTTCAGCCTTTTCGGTGCGCTACTACCTGTGTCATTGTGAGTTCTTTTGGACTTCCCTCCATAGGTCGTGTCATTGTGAGTCCTTTTGGTGCTGTCTTCTCTGGTTCGTCGCGTTTTTTGGGATTTCCCTTTCCTTGATTCTCTATGCCCAACCTCCCGCGAAGGCCGGTGAGAATGTTCCTTGGTTTCGTTGTGCTGAGGGACTGCAGGAACCACTTTTTGCCCTCCTTTCTGGGCATCTTTTTTTGCTGTTGGAATCGGCATATCTTGCAGCGGGAATGGTGGCTGCATGACATTGTTCTGCATCATGAAAGTGACAACCGTTTGTAGGTCTGCCAATTTGCCTGCCATTCCCTTCATCTCTTCGTCCCTCCGCAGGCATCTATCTTTCCATATCTGGAGGTTGTCCTCATTATAATACCCGTTTCGGTCTGATTTCTTTGGTGCGTCGCCCTCCTGGCCGACGTCCTTTCCTCCGTGATTCTTATCACGAGTCTCTTCGTTGCAGTTGTCTTCTTCGACGTCAAGGTCAATATATTTCCCACTCTCAGTAAGGGTGTCGTCCCCAACATTCTCTTTCAGTCCATCGTTGGCCATCTATTCTCCTTTATTTCCCATAGACGGCGCCAAATTGTGTGTCGATTTCTCACCACACTGCCAAACTAGAACTCAGCTGGAGAAGCATTGGCAGAACAAATTAAGCCCGAACGACCTGTCACAAAAAGAAGAGATTCCGGCGGTAGTTCGTCCAGCCGGGGGTACTCTGACGATCAAGTCAGTTATCTCTCAAAGATAGCAAAAGTGCTTAACTCACTATTCAGGACATAAAAAGAATACCTTAGACCCATGAGGATGCCTTTCTTTTATAACCAACACTGTCCCAATCCCAATAGAAGCCTAGCTTCAATGGACTTAGGATTATTGCTAATCTTGGCCTCCTAGTAGGATTAGGATAAACTCTCTAAGAGTCTTTTCTTTACCCAAACTGAAGTCTTCTCCCATTCTCGGACTCTTGTTCCTTATCCGTTTATCCCGGATTCCGGTATTCTCGCAGATAACCTCAGCCTAACCGAGATCATCTCGGCATCATGATCAGGGCACGTGGCACCCCGGCTGGCACTTCAGTGACACTTTGGCCACGTGCCGTCATTCAAAATTTTTGTCCCCACAAGAACAATGATGCCATGGCATAGTTTCCATTTTAGCATTTCTTTTTCATTGCTTTGTCAAACTTACACAGGTTGCAATCACATATTTTATTAGTTAAGTGACATCGTTTATCTTAATTAACTTATTTATTATTATGATTTAAAATGGTAATTTTTAAAAAAATTCAAATTATCATGTGATAATAATACCTACAATTTTTAATCTTTGAACATATTTTCAAACTATTTTTTATATCATTCATGACATTAAATACCCTCAGATAATTGATAGCATATTCGGAGGGTGTGGGAATCTTTGAACATATTTTCAAACTATTTTTTATATCATTCATGACATTAAATACCCTCAGGCCATGTTTGTTTGCGTGGATATGAACTTGGGATTGGACTAATAGTCCAATAAAATTATTAATCCGATATTTGGTTAAACAATTGAAATACGGACTAATTATTTTAAACTTGACTTTTAGTTAAGATAGGATACATAATCCAACGGATTCGTAATCCCAGGACTATTAGTCATGGGAATGCTAATCCAATCCGTCCAAACAAACATGGCCTCAGATAATTGATAGCATATTCGGAGGGTGGGGGGGGGGGATAAGTGGTAAGTTGAGGATATTATTACAAGTACATGAAATATCTATAATTATATTTTAATTTTGAAAAAGGATTGAAGACTTTAAACTAAAAGTTTTAATAATTTTAATTGATGTGTGGGTCTCATGTGATGTGATGTAATGTGATGTGATATTTTGATTTTAATCTTTTTTTTAATTTTCACATTATTAATACTCTTTTAAAACTCTCAAATTAAAAGAATGCATCATTTTCTTTTAACTTTTACACTGATTTGGAATTTTCCTAAGTTAACGAGCCGCACCTAATGTTTCTGTGTGCTGGTTTGAAAAGCCCAGTTAAAAGGCCCCCCTCAGGGGCTATTTTGATGAGAGAGAACTCAATTTAAATGACCCACTTCTATGTGTGTTGTTGTTGTGAGCTCTGTGGATTTCTCAATAATTTGAATTATTTATATTATAAAAATTATTGAGTAAATTTTTTATGAAAAAAATTGAGTTAATCAAATATTTGTAAACTGGACCACATTTGCTTTTAAGAAAATAAATATTTACCATGATTTTCATAATTTTTGTAAAAATAATTAGAACCCTATTATGGGATTACGGATGTCCGATTAATCAATTTTTTTTTTATAAATAATATACTCAATAAATTTTACAATATAAACGGTTCATATTATAAAAATAGACTTGAAAAAAAAGCCTCAATAGAACCTGACAGGGTTAGGTGACTTAATTTTATTTGGAACAATGTTATTCACTCATAATTTTTATTTAGGGGAAATCTTATGGAATACTATATGCACCTTACTATAAATTAGTGTAATTTTATTACAAAATTTCGTAACATCAACAATAAAATGAGCAACCTCGCCACAAATTAGAGTAATAAAATGCTCAAAATTTATGGTTCATGCAACAAAAATTTGTGGCTTGGTTACGGCATTTTTTATGTTTCATGTAACAAAATTTTGTGGCGTAGTTACGATATTTTTTGTTAAGTTAATTTGTGGTGAAGTTACGCATTTTGCGGTTAATATTACTAAAATTTTATAATAAAGTTATGCTATTTATGATAAGGTACATGTGATACATATATTTGGAGGGGTGTGTACCATAAGATTTCCTTTATTTTAGAATGATAATGTGACAATAACATTTGTGTAATTCAGACATCTCAATGGACAATTTATTTTAGGGGTAATTACATCCTAGTGAATGGGGTGCCTCTATTTACACACCACATTTTGTCTTAGGGCATACCATTAATTAATTATTTTTTTATTATAATAATAACCTTACCTAAAATGACTAAAATGACCACAAAAGAATATCAATACACACCTTAGTTGAATACACAACATCCAAATCCTAACCCTAGCCACCACTGCTGTAGCTGCCACCATTTCACCGTCACTACCTCGTCGCTCCTCTCCAACTCCGGCGAATCCCCATCACCACAAACCCTGATCGGCGATCTCTCTCTCTCTCTCGATCTCTCGATCTGTATTCTCGCGATCTACGAGGTGGTGGGTCGCCTGCGCCGGAACCGCCTCCTCCCATCCCACCGCGACCCCCTCTCTCTAGCTCATTTCCCTTCCTTGTCACCCTCTTCCTTCGATTGCCAGCCCAACGTCGCCTCCTCCCTGTCTTCCCTCTCTGTCCCATTCCTTTCTCTCTGGCTCTATCTCTCCTTTCCTCAAACCCTAACACCACAGACCAATCGCCGCCGTGGCTCAACCTTCAAAATTGTAACTTCTGTCTAGCCTTCTCCAAATTAGATCTAGGGTTTGAGAGGGTCAGAGATCTAGGATTTTAGAGAAGAAAAAGAAGAAGGAGAAGAATGGCGGAGGAAGGGCGTCGGGGGTTGGAGAAGGAAGGCGACTGAGGAAGGTGCTGCAATGGAAGTGTGAGGGGTGGTGAGAGGTGTTGCAAGAGTGGTTTCTAGAGGTGGGGAGGGTGGCGTGAGGCTGCTGGGTGGTGGTGCCAGCGCCGGCGCTGACGTCAGATAAGGTTTGAGGTGTGTACTAAGTGGTGTGGGACTAAGGGCAAAAATGGAACGTTATGGTGTGTGTTGAGAAAAATTATATTTTTTCAAATTATTAAAAGTATGAACTAAGTAATGGTGTGCCTTGAGATGAAATATGATGTGTAAATAGAGGCACCCTAGTGAATGTCAAATATATATATATATATATATATAAATTTATGAAAAAAACATACAATTTTAATTATTAATATTTATAAAATTTCTCACTAATTTTTAATTACTTTTTCAAAATTCCATCGATTTGATATTACCCCTTTATTTTAAAGTGATATTCTCAAAACCCAACTAATACATTATGTACAAGTTTTGTGTTTGATTTATCTTTTTATATATCACTACTCTTTTATAATTAGAAAAAAATGAAATTCTGACAGAATTGATATATTTGTACCATAATAATGTAACTCTGATATTTTAAAAATTGTTAGCTATCTTAATGGATCTTTTATTTTAAAACAATAGGATAAATTAGAAATACATTTTTTTTTTTGAGATTTGTTTAAAATATGCATTTCTCCTTATGGTTTGAGAAATTATAAATACTCTTTTGTTAGAATTTTTCATTTAATAGAATTAACACACACAAAAAAAAAAAAATTCTAACTATTCTCTTATTTAATAATAAAATTATTTAAATTATTAATTAAAATATATTTCTGATATCATTAAAAATTGTTAATATATTTGATAATTCATTAATAAAATGGATCATTTGTTATGCAATTATAAATTTGAAGGGGTGGGATATAATTTCTAAAATTATAAGGGGCAATACATGTTTAAATAAATCTCAAAAGATATATTTATAATTTATCTAAAATAAAAAAATAATAAAAAAAATTTCATATAATTTTATATTAATTTTTTATATACTTGTTGCCCATCTGCACCACTCACCACCACCAGATTCGCCAATTGGCTCCAACTAGCCGAAAGTTTTTTTTTTACTGCTAGAGTTTCATCTTTCTCACATGAGATATATTTTTGAAGGAGATAAAGATGTTGTGAAAATTTCTATATATATATATATATATTTTTTTTTCTCATATAATTTGAAAATGGGCAACAAACCACAAATAATAAGTAATAATATGGTTGAAAAATTAAAGACACAAAATATCAAACTTACGTAGTTCGACAAAAATTCTTACGTCCACGGATCTAACTTCAAATCAACTTATACTATAAAATAATCAGATTACAATGGTTTATCTCTATTCACAATTAAGGATATACAATCATCAAAATAATATTCTTAAATCACTAATCAACAATTATAGCATCACTAATAAGGTGGGTTTTTACAAAATCAATCAGAAATAAATAGTCACAATTAGGGATATACAATCATCAAAATAATATTCTTAAATCACTAATCAACAATTATAGCATCACTAATAAGGTGGGTTTTTACAAAATCAATCAGAAATAAAGTTTAAGTCCCACCAAAATAAATATCTCAAATTACCAATCTAAGAGTTTTAACAAGATCAACTGCAATTAAAATGTAAGACTTACTTTCATAAACAACGTGTTAAAATTTTATCAAAATTGAGCAAGAAACTCTTTTTATCCCTTTTTCTCTTCTCTCTCGGCACTCTCTCTGTTTTGTTGCTGCTACTTGTTCAAAATTAGAGGCAAAATCTCCTTTTTATCTTTTGTCTTTCAGGCACACCAAAAAACTTCCAAGCGAAGCTTTCTAATTTATATAATAATAAAATAAGGGAAATAAACTTTTGCTTCAAATGAGAGTCTTTGGTGTAACCCACCCAATTAAGGAGTGACACCAACTTTGTTGTGTTTGGATTGTGAGTAAGGTGTTATTTGGAAACAGATTAATTTAGTAAGTTTTTAATTTTTTGACTAATATATGAGATAAAAAAAACAGAACTGCTAGGTAGCTCGAAATTCCTTTGGCTCGAGTGGCTCGACTGTCCAAAACGACGAAGTTTTGGGTAGATTTTTTTTTCCCTCTTATCTTCTCTCTAAAGAAGAGAGAGAGAGAGAGAGAGAGAGAGAGAGAGAGAGCAACATCAACAACACATCATTATCAACAATAACCAACAATCACAAAAAATAAAATAAAATAAAATAATTGTAGAA
This sequence comes from Camellia sinensis, assembly GCF_055761805.1. Classification (NCBI taxonomy): domain Eukaryota; kingdom Viridiplantae; phylum Streptophyta; class Magnoliopsida; order Ericales; family Theaceae; genus Camellia; species Camellia sinensis. The sequence continues at coordinate 120,790,698 of NC_138966.1, forward strand.
CCTGAACAATAGCAACAAACAGCACCACATCATCATCAACACGTTTTGGCGCACTTTTTTTTTTTTCTTTTCTTCTTCCATAACTCAGAATAGAGAGAGAGAGAGAGAGGTCTATACACACACAGATCTATACACAGAGAGAGAGAGAGGTACACAGATCTATACAGATCTGTGTATATACACAGAGGATGGTGGCGCTGGTGATGGCGCCGGTGATGGGTGGAGCCTCTCTCTCTCCCTCTGTGTGTGTGTGTGTGTTCTCTCTTCCTCTCTCTTCTCTATCTTTTTCTTTTTCTCTCTTCTCTCTCTTCCTCTTTCTGTTTTAGAGATATAAGAGGGGGAAAAAAAATGCCCAAAACGACATCGTTTTGGACAGTCAAGCCACTTAGGCCAAAGGAATTTCGAGCTACAAAGTACTAGTCTAATATATATATATATATATATATTTAGAATAACTTTTTAATTTTTTACGAAAAGATGTGTAAAAAGCAGAAAGAAAATGAAATTTTTGAATTTTTTGTATATGTTATAAGCTTTTAAATTTTTTAATAACTTTTAAATTTTTAGATTAAAAAAAGCACATACTAAACGAGGCCTAAGTTGAGAGAAAAAAAAGTTACTGTAGTTTTTCAATAATAAATAATAAATAAAAAGGACATGTGTCATTTATTTATTTCATATTTAGGGGGATAATTTAGATTTTATAAATTATTTATAAAGAATAAATTTGATTTCTTGATTTCACTATTTTTTATGAGAAATAAAATTTGAGCTCTAAAACATTTCTCTTCTTTACAATTTCCTTTCATTTTTCACTACTGGTCACATCTTTCAAACTTTACAAACAAGTAACGGAAGATCTTTTTCTCTCCATTTTATTTTCTTTTTCCATCAAATCCTTAATTAAATCCATATGGGTTAAAGTTGAATGCTCGTTAGGTTATTATAATATATTTTTTCAACAAAAGATAAATTTATTGATGTAAGACAAACTTATATAAAGGAACTATATATATATATATATGCATTAGTTGTGGATATTTATATAAATTCAAACCCATCCACATAACAAACCATAGAACGAGACTTCATTTATTTATCAACTAAATGAAACAAACATTGATATTTGATACATAATAATGTAGATAAAGAAATATACCAACCAACCTCGGATATATTTATCTATAATTTGCTAGAGCTATAATTTGGGTTACATAATTTGAAACAACTATTCAATTCATTACATGATGATGAACTTTATTTTTTCATAACGTCAATCTCTAATTTGGATTTACCTTCTTCTTATCATTGCTCTTTTTAATGGCTGAAATTACTGTTTTCACCATCTGTTTCTTCACCGACGTCTTCGGTGGAGGTTTGACGCTAGCTGGTTGGCTTTTAACCCTGTCTCCCATCTCTCTCTCTCTCTGTGTTGTGTGTTGTTTTGGTGCTTCTCTAGAGGGAAACATGGGCATGTATTTATAAACATGTGAGGTTTCTTCTTCTCTTTTTTTTCTTCTTTGGATTGTTTGCGTGTTAACACAATGCTGAAAAAGCCATACAATTTACAAATGTGTGTGTGTTGTGGGATTGTGGAGCCAAGTTGAAAGACATATCAATGTGTATGCCTCCGACCAGGTTTAGAGAATTATCTTTTGTGTGAGTTTGTTTGAGAAGCCCAATTGAAAGGCAGACCTTTGGTGTGGGTGTGGGTGTGGGTTTGTTAGGTCAATTTTGTGTAATGACTCACCAAAATAGCTAAACTCAAGAAAATGGGAACTATAGTATATTGCTTATATGAATTTTTATTAAGTAGTGCTATAAAAATAGAAAAATCATATAAAAATTTAATGCAGAATGATACAATGAGTTTTAATTTTATCACTTCAAATCAAAACGGCTGTCACTTCGGCTTCTATTTTTAAAAGAAAAATGTTATGAACCCCACTTAATTATCTCAAATTTAGTCCGAATAAGAGTTGTGTGTTTGAGATTAAATTTGTATAGTGTGAGATTTATATAGAATAAATCTAAACCACAGGATAGCAATTTTAGATAATTTCTAGATAATTAAGTCTAAATTTGTAATATTACTGTTTTAAAAAATATCACTATTCAACCAAAAATTATATAAAAATATCATTTTTTTTTTCCCCATTTTCAGTCGATTGTGTGAAAACACAGTCGAAAGAGCCATATCTCGAGGGGTTGTGTGTGCATTTGTGTGGGTTTGTGAACTCAAATAAAAAATAGATCAATGTATATATGTGTACCCAAGTTAAAAGGTAGTGTGTGATTGTGTGTGTGGGATTGAAAAACTCAGTTGAAAGGCCCATCTAATTGTGTTTGTGTTTGTGTTTGACCAGGGTGATTGGTCAATTTAAAAGACGCAATTGAGTGTGAGTGTGGGTGTGGGTGGGTGTGGGCGTCCTGAATTAAATTATTTTAAATATTAAAAATATTATTCTTATAAATATTTTATACTGAATGCTAATTAAAATAATATGGTTGTCATTTTTTAAAATATAAGTCATTTTAGTGAGTATTTTGTTTTTAATTTTTTTAGTCACTGAGTATTAATTTTTTGGTGAAATAAAAAAAAAATTCAAGATTTGATTCTCATAACAAAATAAATTTTAAGTTTTTAATTTTGTCAATTTAAATTCTAATTTTTTTTATTCGTTTTCAGTCTAAATCTTTTGCCTATTTTCGTTAAGTAAAATTGAGGGAAAAAAAAAATAATTTGGTCATTAGATTCAATGAAAAATAGTATTTTAGATATTTTATATACACCCACATTGAGTTTAATGGTTTAAATCTTATTTTTTCATCAGTTTTATTTAATCAAAATAAACAAATAGTTTGTATTGAAAATAAATCAAAAGATTAAAATTTTTAAATTGATAAAATAAAAAAAATTAGAATTTATTTTGTTTCACTCGTCAAACCCTATAGTTTTTTTTGATAATTTCTCTTAATTTTTTGCCAATATAAATTTATAATTGATCCCATCAAAGTTTTTTTTAATTATAATTAATAGTTTGTAACCAGAGCCCGGATACCTCCGTCATCAAAACAAAAAAAAGTTGAAACCGTGACACATTGGTTAATATTTTTTCATTATTTTGTTTCTTTCTTATTTTAGGTTATTGCACTTTTATCGTAACTAACAGGAAAAATAGGATGAAACATCATGAAACTTACCTCTAAGGCCCTTTGTTTGGAAAGTGTGAAGGACATTATTTCTTCATTTGATTAGCACTAAAAATAAACGCAAGAATAAAACATAATTAAAAAAAATAAGAAAGATTTTAACCTTTGGATGTAATTATCTTTCATCTTAGGCCTCGTTTGGCATGTAATAGTTTTAGCTTAAAAACTAAAAAGTTACTAAAAAAAAAAAAATCAAAAAGCCTATAACCTATACCAAAAAATTAAAAATTTCATTTTCTCTCTACTTTTGACACATCTTTTCCTAAAAAATCAAAAAGTCATTTAAAACATATTAGTTTTTTTTTACCTCATATTTTAGCCAAAAAGCCAAACAGTTACTAAAATAGTTTGTTCCCAAACGAGACCTTATTATTTATTTTTTTACCTTTTTAAAAATAATAACAATAATAAATAATTGTTCATTTAAATTGGAGATAATTAATATACCAATGAAATTAATTTTTCCTTTTCTTTTGTGTTTTTCTTCAGTTTCCAATTGCCAGTTATAGGGTAGCATTAGTTAGGATGCCTATTTTCAATGAACAAAATCTCTAAAATATGTAATTTTGAGGTTTTGGATTGATAAGTTGCTTTAGTTATTTAGAGGAACTACAATGCTACTCCTTATTTTTTTATTAGAATTACAAAAAATAAATACTTTTTATTTTACTTAACTATTTTTTTATTTGGGAAATTTGGCAAAAACTCTTTCATTGAACCCTTTTTTGGTGAAAATGACAATCCATAAATTTTTCATAAGCTCTCTCACTTGGAGTCTCATATGTGATGAAGGATACAAAAATATTTTTCTATTTCCTTTTGGACAATCTTGCATTGCCTTGTATACGTGTGATGAAGGATACAAAAATATTTTTCTATTTCCTTTTGGACAATCTTGCATTGCCTTGTATACGTGTGTGTGTGTGTGTGTGTGTGTGTGTGTGTGTGTGTGTCATACGTGATGAAGGATACAAAAATATTTTTCTACTTCCTTTCGGACAATCTTGCATTTCCATGTATACGTGTGTGTGTGTCTCATATGTGATGAAGGATACAAAAATATTTTTACATTTCCTTTTGGACAATCTTGCATTCACTACAAGAAAAGTGGGCTTAAAAGATGAAATTTTTTGTGATGACACAACTTGCCGTCGCGAAAAATGTGAGTTTTTGCAACGGCACTTGTCGTCGCGAAATATAGAGTATTTGCGACGGCAGAAAATGTTGTCGCGAAAAAGTAGAGTATTTGCGATGGCAAAAATTGGTGTCGCAAAAAAAAATTGGGTATTTGCGACGGCAGAGATTGCTGTCGCAAAAAAATAGAGTTTTTGCGACTGCACCAGCTACAGTCGCAAAAAAAAAAAGAGTTTTTTGCCACTGTAATAGGTACCGTTGCAAAAAAAAAAAAAGTAAAAAAAAATATATATATATTGTAGCTTTGAGACGGCTTCATATATATATAGTCACAAAATGGTTTAAATAAATGCAATGGTATTTTTTTATCACAAAAAAAAAAAAAAAATTAAAAACGACGTCGTCTTACTCTTTTGATATAACATTTCACCTTTCACCTATTTTTTCATCTTCATGTTTCTCTATCTCTGTCTATGTCTCTCTTTTCTTTCTCTCTTTCACTCATCATCCTTCTTTGTCTATTTGTCTCTCTCTTTCTCTCTGTGTCTATGTCTCTTTTCTCTTTCTCTCTCTCACTAATCACTTTTCTCTGTCTGTCTCTCTTTCTCTCTATGTCTTTCGTCCATCTCTCTTCGCTCTATCTTTCTTATCTCTCTTCTCTCTCGCTCATCTCTATTCTCTTTATCTCTCTTGCTCTCTCACTCATCTCTATTTTCTTTCTTTTTGTCTCTCTCTTTCTCGTTTATCTCTTTTCGCTCTCTTTCTCTCACTCTCTCTCACTCTCATTCATCACTTTTCTATCTCTCTTTCTCTCTATGTCTACCTGTCTGTTTGTCTGTCTGTCTGTCTCTCTCTCCCACTGTGTTTGCCTTGCTCACTTTCTCCCTTCACTCTTCTCTATTTACCGAGCTTCCTCTCGATTTATCAATCCACTACAAGAAAATGCACTTTTAGCGACCACTTTGTCTCTTTCTCGCTCATCACTCTGCCTCTGTCTCTCTATCTCTCTTTTCTATCTGTCTCTCACTCATCTCTCTTTCTCACCACCCATCTCCTCTACTACCTTCACCACTATTGCAAATGTCATTCCACTACCACCACTACTACCACTGTTGCCACTCCACCTCTACAACTACCATTATTACCACCATCGCTACCACTCCACTACCACCACCACTACTACTGCCATTACTACTACCAATACCTCTCCTCTACCACCGCCATTCCATCTCCTCTACCACTACCACAACTTTACCACTAATTTCTTTCACCATCACCACCACCACCACAACCACCATTACAACCACCATCACCTCTTATCTACCACCTTTACTACTACTGCCGCTCCCTCTCTTCCACCATAGAAAATTAGTTCCTGATTCATAGTAACTAAAAAAAATGGGCCGCAGAAAATTGTTTTTAATTGACCACAAAAAATTAACTTTATTTTAATGAAAAATATTATCCATACTTCTACCAAATAAAAATAATAATAATTTTTTTTATTAAAATAAAAATGAAACAAATATAACTAAAAAAAAAATCAAAAAAAAAAAATCATTAACTACAAAAAAAAAAAATATATATATATATATTATTATAACAAAAAAATAAATAAAACCACGTCATTTACACTACCTCTCCTCCTCTTTTCTTCTCTTCTTTTCGTTTTCCCCCTCTTTCTATCGAAATTCCCCATTCCTTTCCCCCCTTTTGTTTCTCACCATCTCAAGTCCCCAATCCCTAATCCCTTAAACGAAAAAAATCCCCAATTTCAAAAATCTCCAAAATACTATACCATCTCTCTCTCTCTCTCTCTCTCTCTCACATCTGCAAGTAGCGGCAGTGGTAACAAGGGCGAACAATGGCGAGCAGCAAGCAATGACGGTGAGTAGTGAGTGACGACAGCTAGCAGCGGCAGTGGTGGTGCGGCGTCTCAGATACCTTTGCCGATACCTTTGTCGTTGGGTTGTTCACCGTGGTCAAACTAAGATTTTGTTTTGATTTGTGAATTTCCTTTGAAAAATTCACAAGTCAAAACAAAAATTAGGGTTTTGATTTGTGAATTTCTTTTGAAAAATTAGGATTTTGATTGAGGAACTCAAAAATTAAGATTTTGTTACCCTTAAACCAAGTTTGGAGATTCAAACTAGGGTTTTGATTTGGGGTTTTCTCATTCACTCACTATTGAATGAATCTTCTTCTCTAGACTAACGCAAAATGGGTATTCTTTTCTTCTTTTCGATCCTCCTAGGTCCCCTCCAAGTATGTCCCTCCGATTCAACCCGTCGGCCGTGGTGCTTACGGCATCGTTTGGTAACCCCCTCTTTCTCTCTCTCTTCTTCACTCTCTCTCACTGTATATATATATATACATATATGATATATGTGTGTGTGCGCGTTTGTGTAATAAAATGAAAGAAAACTCGATTTGATCTGTCCAAAAAGCTAAAGTAAGTTTGGAATTAAATAGAGTTTTATGATTTTGGTCATATGTACATGATTTACACTGAAAAAAATAAAATAAAAATGGAGCTCTTGTTGTATTTCTTACATCTGGTGGATTTTTCATCCTTTTTGTTAGTCTTATGCATCTGCTTTCTCTGGACTCTTTTTTTTTTTTTTTTTTTTTTTTTTTTTTTTTTTTTTTTATGGCCTGTCTGTGGATAGGATTCAGTGTGGATTTTTAAATTCTTTGTGGTTCACTTGTAAAATCATGCAAATTAAGCTATTGTTATAATCTACCCTTGACCTGTTGATAATATCCGTGTCTTTTGGTTCACAAATTGAGATATTGCTGGGGAAGGCTGAGAAGTTTGATGAATTAATGGCAGCTGCTGCTAGGGAAAAAGACTTTGGATAAGGTGAAGAGTAGAGTTGAAGTGGTACTATTTTAGTTTCTAGGTTGTTGGTCTTAATGTAGTACGAGTGAATGTAGTTTTAACCAGTTTCTTTAATTATAGTCGTCTAATGTCCCGTGGTCCAGAATGAGTTTTGTTAGCTATGAAAGTATTTCCTATGAACATGGAAACAAGCACAACTTTCTACTCAAATTCAAATTCAAATTTGTTATTTAATTTTTTAACTTGTTTGCTGAACCTTTCTAATTTTGATGTTCGAAATACGCGTAACCAAGTGAATGTTTCGTCAAGAACTTGTCTTTCTTACTGATAAAGCCAATTTCCTATTTTTCCATTGTTTTTTCTATGGGGATTGTGGTAGTGAAGTGTATATATAGTAGTTATTGTTATGTTGCACTCAAACATGCTATCTTACATTGTCATTGTACTAAATAAATTTGTTAAGTTTCTCCTGTGGCTACTTTACAGTATTAAGCTGGGTAGAGATTCTATCATATATTTTTTTTTGATATAATAATAAATATATATTATATTTTTTCCTTATAGGGACAAGGTGTTCTATGCTGTTACCTTCTTAAATGTCCATATTCGAAATGTTATTGGGACAATATTATGTCAAGCGTTCTCAATTCAAGGCCTATGCAAGTTAGAATAACAATGCAATGACAATTCTTCCCCCATGTATTCCAACCATATTTGGGTTTTCTTACCAAAATGTGTGCTTTGCATATTAGGATTTCAATTGCTATTTGATTTTGAAAGGAAAGTATGTGAGATCAAGTATTTTATTAGTTGCAAATATATCTTAATATAACATGTAGACATCTACTTCTAAGTCATCTTGCAAGTTCATTTGGTTGTTGGCTGTTGTACCTTGCATACGTTGGCATGCTGAATTCTCATGTTATGGCAGGTTGCCCTTGCAGCTTCTGTTTTTGGTTCATCATGGACTAATTGGCAACAAATATCTGCACACACAAAGTAAGTTTTCTCATTTTATTGGCAACTTATAATTATTAAAATATGTGTACATGTGTATGTATATAATGTTATTGGAGAACAAAACAAAGAAAGAAAATAAGAACTAAGCATCTAAATAGTGGATTTTACCATGTATATGTATGTATATACACATCTCTACTAGTTTGAATTTTACCACATGAATTCATGTTGAAATTTCCTCGATTTTTTGCTTTTTCTAAATTAATCAATGCCCAACATGTAATTTTCTAAATGGCAATTTGGATTTCCTATTTAATCATTACATGATCTTACTAGTTAATTTTATCCAAACAGTGTCAGAGTAGCACGAAACTTGGCACACACGACTACCTAGGCATGAGAGACTTGTGGGAGAAGACGGGACTCGAATTGGGTTCCCGGTTTGAGAGTTACAGCCGGATTTCACGTTAGGCAAACTAGTTCCTTAAGAAACTTAGAATTCGAGGTGTTGACACTCCAAAATCACCAAACGGCGTCGGAGTAGCACGAAACATGGCACACATGACTGCCTAGGCACGAGAGACTTGTGGGAGAAGACGGGACTCGAATCGGATTCCCGGTTTGGGAGTTAGAGTTAGATTTCACTTTAGACAAACTAGTTTCTTAAGAAACTTAGAATTTGAGGTGTTGACGCCTCAAAATCACCAAACGGTGTCGGATTAACATGAAACTTGGCACACACGACTGCCTAGGCATGAGAGACTTGTGAGAGAAGACGGGACTCGAATCGGGTTCCCGGTTTGGGAGTTAGAGCCCGATTTCACTTTAGACAAATTAGTTTCTTAAGAAACTTAGAATTCGAGATGTTAACACCCCAAAATCACCAAATGCCGTCGGAGTAGCACAAAATTTGGCACACTTGACCGTTTAGGCATGAGAGACTTGTGGGAGAAGACAAGACTCGAATCGGATTCCCCGTTTGGGAGTTAAAGCTGGATTTCATTCTACACAAATTAGTTTCTTAAGAAACTTAGAATTCGAGGTGTTGATGCCCTAAAATCACCAAACGGTGTCAGAGTAGAATGAAACTTGGCACACACGACCACCTAGGCACGAGAGACTTGTGGGAGAAGATGAAACTCGAATCGGGTTCTCGGTTTGAGAGTTAGAGTCGGATTTCACGCTAGGCAAACTAGTTCTTTAAGAAACTTAGCATTCGAGGTGTTGACGCCCCAAAATCACCAAACAGTGTCAGAGTAGCACGAAACTTGGGACACACGACCGTCTAGGCACGAGAGACTTGTGGGAGAAGACGGGACTCGAATTGGGTTCCCGATTTGGGAGTTAGAGCCTGGTTTCACTCTAGACACACTAGTTGAAACCTAGAATTTGAGGTGTTGATGCCCCAAAATCACCAAACGGCGTCGGAGTAGCATGAAATTTGGCACACACGACTGCCTAGGCACGAGAGACTTGTGGGAGAAGACGAGACTCGAATCGGGTTCCCGGTTTGGGAGTCAGAGCCGGATTTCACTCTAGACAAATTAGTTTCTTGAGAAATTTAGAATTCGAGGTGTTAACTGTAACGCCCTCAAAATTAACCCATTATATATATATATATCATTGACATGCAATATTTAAAGAAAACAATTCATTAATTCATTCATCAGAGTATTACTAAATAAAAGCGTCACATGTAACATCAAATTAAATGCCCTACGGGCTAACATCTTTCCAAGCCAACACTTGGACACAGAATATGAGTTCTAACTCAAATACAAACAAAGCCCTAGGCTTGAATGTTTACATGTAATATCAAATAAATAAATAACAACTAAACTAAACAGAGTCTTCAACTCCAATTCCTTCCAAGCTAAGTCCTTGGAGGTAGCTTATCACCTGAACCTGAAAATGACGTTCCCATAAAGGGTGAGCCACAGCCCAGTAGAAAAATACTAAACCAAATATAAGCATTGGATAAAGCTATAGCATTCAATAGATGGTTAACCAAGATAATCAATTATAACTTGATACTGTCTCATGACACTAATGTCTATGACATGTTTCAATTCCCATTATTATCAATATGGCTCAGAACCTGGCCAAACTTACAACAGTGAACTATATATCACATTCACATTACTTCCAATATCAACAACACAGATGAGACTCAGGCTCATATCAAAACACTTCGTACTTCTCATTTGATACACATTTTAGTGCTGTATCAATAACATGTAAAAACACTTCAATATAATAAGCACACATAATAGTGATGCTAATGGAGTCCATCCCCTATCTCCTCCCAAACAAAAATCCGGTTTAGAGGTCCATCCCCTATCTTCCCCTAAACCGTGGAGTACATCCCCTATCTCCTCCCAAACAATATGCATATGCAATGCTCAATCAATACATGTATTTTCTGTATTAATTCAATAGTCTAAATTTATGACTTAAACAAATTGATTAGTTTCAATTTTCCCTAATCCACATGCAATGTCTACAACAAACACGACTATCCTCCACCGATAGCCCAAAACAGTTATTTCTAGACTGGAAATAAATATATCAACAATTCAATAGGCGAGTGATTTTAATTATCCAACTACACCATTTAATCAATGAATTCCTCAATTTCATGCCTTTAACCAATTTCCCCAATTTCCTTAAATTAATTATACAAATTAATTTATTAATACAACTAGGGTTTTTCCCAAAATTACCAAAGTACTCCCAACATATCAAAATACCAAAACTTAGAACAAAACTTATAGGATGGAGTAGGAAATCCCTACCTTGAAGAAAATAACCCGAATGGAGAAGACGAAGATGAATACCGAAATTCCAAAGTGCTCCAAACCACCAAACGTTCAGATTGAATGAAAGCCCTTGACTCACTCTATCTTTTTAATAAAGGACCAAGGTTAGATACTCACCCTAGGTAGATCAATTTTTAGAGAGAAGACAGGTTTAGAGAGAGAGAAAGAGAGAGAGACTCTCAAGGAGCGGTTTTCTAAAAGTTAAGAAAGAAAAGTAGGTCAAAAAGTGATCCAAAAAGTGAAATCTCGAACTGATGTAGTCGACTCCCCGCTCGAGCGTGAAAATCCCCGCTCAAGCGTCAGACACAGACTCACGCTTGAGCGTGAAAAGAGCCGCTCGAGCGTCGATTGCACACTTCCAGAAGTTTTGCAGGCGATGGTACCCGCTCGAGCGCCAAACTCTCCGCTCGAGCAGAGGGACTGCAAAGTAAAGTACTGGGAGATGGAAAAACACGCTCGAGCGTCAAAACTCCCGCTCGAGCGGATAAGCAACAACGAAGAGCCCGCTCGAGCGTTAAAACTTCCGCTCGAGCGTGAAGGCCAAAATCTGGACATCACCTTTTGGTTTCAAAGTGCAACCAACCTGTTTCAAACCTGCCCATCACAACCCAAGATTCAAATACAAAGAGGAAAGGCTAGAAGTGATAATGATACAAAAACAAGTCCACGGAACCAAGTCCAGAATACAGTATACAAAGGAAGGAAAAACCGGGATCGCTATATTAACGCTCCAAAATCACCAAACGGCGTCAGAGTAGCACGAAACTTAGCACACACGACCACCGAGGCACAAGAGACTTGTGAGAGAAGACAGGACTCGAATCGAATTCCCGATTTGTGAGTTAGAGCCGGATTTCTCTCTAGACAAACTAGTTTCTTAAGAAACTTAGAATTCGAGGCGTTGACACCCAAAAATCACCAAACGGCGTTGGAGTAGCATGAAACTTGGCACACACGACCGCCTAGGCACGAGAGAGTTGTGGGAGAAGACGGGACTCGAATCGGGTTCCCGGTTTGGGAGTTGGAGCCCGATTTCACTCTAGACAAACTAGTTTCTTAAGAAACTTAGAATTTGAGGTGCTAACGCCCCAAAATCAACAAACGGCGTCAGAGTAACATGAAACTTGGCACATACGACCACCTAGACACGAGAGACTTGTGAGAGAAGACGGGACTCGAATTGGATTCCCGATTTGGGAGTTAGAGCCGAATTTCACTATAGGCAAACTAGTTCTTTAAAAAACTTAGAATTCGAGGTGTTAACGCCCTAAAATCACCAAATGGCGTCAGATTAGCACGAAACTTGGCACACATGACCGCCTTGGCACGAAAGAATTGTGGGAGAAGACGGAACTCAAATCTAGTTCCCAGTTTAGGAGTTAGAGTCGGATTTCACTATAGGCAAACTAGTTCTTTAAAAAATTTAGAATTCGAGGTGCTAACGCCCCGAAATCACCAAATGACGTCAGATTAGCACGAAACTTGGCACACACGACCGCCTTGGCACAAGAAACTTGTGAAGAAGATGGGACTTGAATCGGGTTCCCGGTTTGGGAGTTGAGCCGGATTTCACTTTAGGTAAACTAGTTTTTTAAAAAACTTAGAATTCGAGGTGTTAACACCCCAAAATCACCAAATGGCATCAAATTAGCATGAAACTTGGCACACACAACCGCCTTGGCATGAGAGACTTGTGGGAGAAGACGGGACTCGAATCGGGTTCCCAGTTTGGGAGTTAGAGCTGGATTTCACTTTAGGCAAACTAGTTCTTTAAAAAACTTAGAATTCGAAGTGTTAACGCCCCAAAATCACCAAATGGCATCGAATTAGCACGAAACTTGGCAAACACGACCGCCTTGGCACGAGAGACTTGTAGGAGAAGACAGGACTCGAATCGGATTCCTGGTTTGGGAGTTAGAGTCGGATTTCACTCTTAAGAAACAAACTAGTTTTTTAAGAAACTTAGAATTTGAGATGTTAATGCCCCAAAATCACCAAACGGCGTTGGAGTAGCACAAAACTTGGCACATCCTACCTCCTTGGCACGAGAGAGTTGTAAAAGAAGACGGGACTCGAATCGGGTTCTCGGTTTGGGAGTTAGAGTTGGATTTTACTCTAGGCAAACTAGTTCTTTAAAAAACTTAGAATTTGAGGTGTTGACACCCCAAAATCACCAAACGGCATCGGATTAGCACGAAACTTGGCACACACGACCGTTTTGGCACGTGAGACTTGTAGAAGAAGACGGGACTCGAATCGGGTTCCCGGTTTGGGAGTTAGAGCCAGATTTCACTTTAGGTAAACTAGTTTTTTAAAAAGCTTAGAATTCAAGGTGTTAACGCCCCATGACGGGACTCAAATCGGGTTTTCAGTTTGGGAGTTAGAGTCGGATTTCGGTCTAGTACTTAATTATCTTTCTAATTGTATAGTAGTTAAATTTTTATGTTTTTTTTTTGTAATTAACATATTAACACATAATTATATTGTCATTAATTATTTTTATTTTTTTTTCAGATATTTCCAGAGTACGAGTTTGCTTCTTGTGGATTTCATGCATGTGAAGAATGCCACTAATTTTTGTTTTTGTACCACGGAGAATGTTGAGGAAAACTTTTAATTTTGATTTATGTTATTTTGAATTATGAATAACATTATGTATTTAAACATTATATATGTATTATGGAATATTATGTACTGGGTTAATTTTGTTGATGTATAGTTATGAATGCAAGAATATGTTTATTATGGAGAAATTATTATTTCTATACAGGAAGTTTTATATTATTATGCAATTATTGGTTTTTTTTTTTAATTGTTTTTCATTGAATATAGGTAGTTTTAATATTTTTAATTAATTTACAGCAGGTTATTTTATTTTAAATTTTTTTTTTTGCGACGACACCAAACAGTCGCAAAGTACAGGTATTTTATAATTTTTAATAGATATTTCATTTTTTGCGACGGCACCACACCATCGCAAAAAATCAAAAACCTTTTTTGCGACAAAATCAATGTGGTCACAAAAAGAAATATGCCGTCGTAAAAAAAAAAAAAAGATTTGCGACGGTAATTTCTATAGTCTGAAATAATACTTTTGGCGACGGTAAAATAGTGTCGTCGCAAAAAGGTCTCTATTTTTACACATTATTGGAGACAGTAAAATGCCGTCGCAAATAGTAACATATGCTGTCGCAAATAGTAACATATGCCGTCGCTAAAAAGTTTTTGCAACGCCCTCTATTGTGACCCTCCGTTTGCCGTCGCTAAAAGTCATTTAACCATCGCGAAAAGTTTTTTGAGACGGCATAATGAGTATTTGCGACGGCAAGCCGTCGCAAAAAATCAAAATTTTTGTAGTGATTTCAATGTATATGTGTGTGTGTGTGTGTGTGTGTGAGAGAGAGAGAGAGAGAGAGAGAGAGAGAGGAAGGTACCGACGACGAAGGTGTTCATGTCAAGGAACCAATGAGTTATGTCAATTTGGACAAAACTTTAGATTTCTATTGAGAAGTTCTGATTTGGAGCATTACTCTGAACATTCTATCCATTTTTTTTTTTAATACTTCATTTCACAAAGAGAAAAGTATGTGAGGAGAGAGAGAGAGAGAGAGGGGGGAGAGGTTTTGTAACGCCCCGACCCTTTACACGTCATCGATATTGTCCGCTTTGGGCCACGCCTGCACGAATTTGTTCTTCCCAGTGGGTCACCCATCCTAGAACTACTCCAGCCTAAGCACGCTTAACTGGGGAGTTCTAATAAGGATTTCACCACTTGGGAAAAGGCCTCGATGCTATATAAGGGTCCAGATTTTTACTTTTATAGCCTAGGAACTCTTCCTCCTTTCCCGATGTGGGACATCGGGGCCTTACAATCCACCCCTCATAAGGCTGCACGTCCCCGTGCAGTAGCTTGCCAGCTCGCAAGCCTGCCCACATGCACCGAGAAACGCCAGGGGCCCACACTCGGTACTCCGGAGAGTCGGCTTTGATACCATTTTGTTGTAAGGCCCCTAAAATATGTATTTACTTTTAAGACCCTAATGATGAATTATTTTCTTAAAGCCCTCGTTTACTTGAATTAATTCGAATCTTGTCGATTAGCAAATTACTATTTTTTATTTTTATTTTATCAAAACAGAAATTCCCTAACCTAATTTAATTCTACCTAGGTTACATGTAGTTAACTTCAAGCCCTCATATATTTTTTTTTATTATTTCAAAACTTGCCCAAAATAGTACTTATATCTTGTACCTTGGTATGCCATCAATCTTGCTATATATATATATATATATGTGTGTGTGTGTGTGTGTATACACCTTGAGGGATGTGCCTAGGACCAAAATTAATAAAATAGTCACCCAACACACTTCCCCAAGGCCGGCCCTCCTAGGGAAGGGAGAGAGGAGCCAATTTTCTAAGATTATGATTATGAAATCCTAGAGAAATACAACCTAGTGACCTACCTAGGATACAAAATCCAAGAATTAGTTTTATTACAACTAGAGGTGGCCTAAACCAATGGAACACACCTCCTAAGTCCCTTCCATTCCTTTAGAATTCAAGCAAAATCCTAACTTTCCATCCAATTCCAACTAAAGGACTTTTATGTCCTTTTACCCCAAATTTTCCTATATATACCACACCCTCTCTAGCTTGCAAACATACACACAACACACTCACTCACACACACATTTTGGTTAGAGAGAGGGAGGAGAGCAAGGAAGAGAAGTCTAGAGGAGGAGAGGGAAGAAGAAGAGAGTTTCTTGTGCAAAGCTAGAAGGTAAGCCACCAACACAACTTTCTCTTCATTTTCTTTTCTAATGCATGTTCTTTTAAAGATTTTAAGTGATGTTTCAGATCTGTTATTATCATGTTCTTATGTTAAAAATACCAAGATTTGAGTATTGTTTCCATCTCTCCTGTATTTTCCTCATTTTGGTACAAACCATCTTCTTTTTGTACAAATCTCTCAACTTTTCAAGGGTACTCTTTCAAACAAATTTTCTGAGTTAAACATGTGATAGTTAGCATATTTTCTTCACAAAAGAAATGAAACTTTCCCATGGTGGAACCCCATTTTTTATAAATTTCCTTGTTTTGGGCATTCCACCTTAAAACTTGTTTTTTTCAGTCAACTTTCAAAAATTCCAGAAAAATGTACAAAAATATTCTGAACCTATATTTTATGTAAAAACCTTCCTTAAGGAGTTAGCTTTCAACTAAAATTGGTTTCATCAAAAAACATTGAGTGGTTTGCAAGAAAATCAAGTTTTCGTAACAGTCGACAGATCTGGGCAGATTCTGGACAGATTCTGGAATAGTGCTGGACTATTTTCTAAATAACTTAAAATCGGGAAAAGCAATCCCATTTTCGAAAAATGTTCTAGGAACTAGATCAAATTCTCTACGAACCATAGGAAAACCGAGTCCGGTGGATGAACCTAAGTAGTCCTTCTATATTAACCTTCATGTGATGTTAAATTTGGAAATTTGTTATGTTTGGATGTTTTATACCCTTGTATTCATGAAAATGTTTAATGGCCTATTGTCATATCTTGGCATAATGTTGTATGGGTATGTTATGTTAATTATCTTCTTATCTTGAGGAGGCATGCTTATGTGAATTTTATTTTATCGTTTAGTTAGACTAACTTTGACTTAAAACACTTAATTCAACGGGAAACCTAATTGGATGAGTATTGGGTTTTCGAACATTTGAGTAATGAAAAGATGAGAATATGTGGTATATGGTTTGTTGGGATGCGTTCCCTATTCGAGGTTAAAACTTGCGCAAGTGGTTTTCGGGACCCTTGAACGGAGCGGTTGTATTCGGACCCTAGGTGGTTTGGTGTAAGGAGGGATTCGGGCAAGGCCCTATTTTTACCATCTCTTTTGAGGCCCTGCGGTTGGCGCTACGTGGTATATAACTGTTGGTAGGCATCCGAGGTTAGTTCTGCAACAAAGCAACAAAAGAGAGGGCATACCGAATAATCCGCGTCCGATTCTTGTGGTCAGGAGGACGGAATCTCTTTGGGGGATTTCTAGTTACTAACATCTGACTCAACTCTTAATGTATTTATTTGTTTATTGGAGTATCATGCTTTACTACTTGGTGCTATAAATGTGATTATGTATTGGACTGGAAAAAAGGGATGGGGTGTGTGTGTGTTTACTGGGCATTCAAAGCTTACGGCGTATCATGCCAGGTGACGAAGCGGAACTCATAGCGGAAGACGACGAGCCGGAAACCTTTGAAGACTTTTGGCTATCTTAGGAATACTAGAAGTTTCTTTTTGGATATTTTTGTAAGACTCATATGAAGCTTAAAACTTCTTTTTGGGATGTAATGTAACGGAAAAATCTCTTTTTAATCAAGTATAATTGTGGTTGTTATGTACCTATATCCTATGTATGAACCTTATTGTCGCTTATGAGACCTTGTGCCAATGCCTTGTAAGATCTGTCAAAAAGGTAGTGTGCTGCCTAAGAAAGCTGGACTTAGAAGGGAGGCTATTTTGACTCCTCCGACGATCTGGGATCTTACTTGGTTATTGACCATAGGACTCACTAGTGACTCTCCCTTGATTGCAACCTGTAGTGTAGAATCGGGGCGTCACAGGTTTATGCAATTGCAAATAGAAAGTTCAAAAAATTGAGAGTATAACATATGTGAGTTGTAAACAAGTAGAGATAGAAAAGTGTAGCACTATAGAGAGAGGGTTTACGCAATTGCAAATAGAAAGTTCAAAAAATTGAGAGCATAACATATGTGAGTTGTAGACAAGTAGAGATAGCAAAGTGTAGCACTGTGGAGAGTGCTTCTCTCTCTCTCTCTCTAAAACTCATCACTGCAAAATTGTTGGAGGAGTGAAGAAGAATCAACTACGAATAGCCACAACAATCCGAACTGTTTTGACGAGGAACAAGTCAATCCATTTTCGCTGTGATTGAGTATTCTACAAGTATGCATTTTAATTTCTTGTAATAGTGTGAGTTCATATGTAGAAAAAGTCGTACTCTATTTTTATTGTTGATGCCTTATTTAGAACAAACAGTAAAATGTTACTATCAATTAGAGTAATATTTTACTGCGAAAAAGAGTAACATGTTACTGTTTACGTTAATTTTGACAATAATTTTTTTTTAAATTTTAAATTTCATAGTCAATTGTGATCTTGATAGATCTTGATAAAAGGATTCTAAAAATACTAACTATTTTATTAAAAATCGACATTTACATCAAAAGTTATATTATTTTAAAATTTAAAATATTAAATAAGTCATCAAGGATATTTTTGTAATAGTGGCGTGTGTTGAATTTTTCAAGAAAAACTTTTTGTACTTATCCTTAACGCTTTAAAATTTTATTATGAGGGAAGTTTGACCAAATCCCTCTTTCTATTTACATGCTCCAACAATGCTTTTTTACCTTATTTATTTATACACAAACTGTTTAAACGGTTAGTTTGGAATTTTTTTTGTTTGTTTGTTAAAATACCTTGTAGCATAACTAGCCTATTGAAGGGAGTAAAATATGACGAGATTAGTTATAATAGCTAACAAGTCTTTCTTAAAAGGTCTATTGAAAATATTTGCGATGAGCATAATGTCTAAGAAATATGATTGGTTAATAATTAGAAAAAAATGTGAGAGAGAAACTTATCTTATATAATCTAATTGATTGTCACGTTATTAAATTTAAAAAATAAATTTAATTTTTGAATTAGAATAACAATGTCCTATTTTCTATCATGATGTTTCCTTCTTTCTTTTTATGTTTTTAATAATGGTGGTCTAATCTCTTACCTATGGTGTTATCATGAAATTTTTTACTTTAAAATCAAGTGATGGCTCGAGTTTTAAAATTTTAGTTATTTAAGTTATGTGAGGATCGAATAAAGATATATAAATATTGTGGATCTATTGAATTGTCAAATATTTTGTACATATAGAGTATGGAGTTATTATCTAGTTTTCCAATAATTTTATGCTAGTGTTCTGTCCTTCCAATAGTGAAGATTATGAATTTACATGGCTTTGAAGAGAGAGATATGGGCACTGAAAGGCTCATTTATGAGTTACATATTTCTGCACGAGATAAATTTAGTAGAATTAGAGCTGTTTATTCGTTGAAGGGGACTTCATGACTTCATTTATTTATCAAATATATGAAACAAACATAAATACATAATGTAACAATAATTAACGTAACAACTCAATTTCATCCCTAAAAAAATTAAAAATTAAAAAAAAGAAAAGAAAGAAACATAATGTAGACACAAATATACCAACCAAGCAGCTGGTATGTGTAATTCCTAGAGCTATTTTTATTGAGTTACATAATTTGAAGTAGTAATTTTATTTCTTCTTGTCTTTGGTCTTTTGAATGGTAGAAAGTACAAATTGCGCCCATCTTTTCCTTCACTGTCACTTTTGGTGTCAGAATCACACTAGCTGATTGGCTCTTCTTACCCTTATCTGATATTTTTCTCAACACTCTCTCCCTCTCTCTCAATTGTTTGTTGCGTTTTGCTGTGGTGCTTCTGAAGATGGAATGATGGGTATATTTATAGGCACGAAATTCTCTCTCTCTCTCTCTCTCTCTCTTTTAAACTTTTCATTGGCTTGGTTGTGTGTGTGTGTGTGGGTGTCTCTCTCTCTCTCTCTCTTTTAAACTTTTCATTGGCTTGGTTGTGTGTGTGTGTGGGTGTGGGTGTGGGTTTGTGAAACCAAGTTAATAGGTTTATCTATTGTATCAATGTGTGTCTTTGAGAGAATTTTTTTTATTTTTTTTGGAGAGGGAGGGGGAGGGGGTTGGATTCAGTGATATTTTCATAAAATAATATCAGATTATTGAAAAAATTTAATATTTTAATTATCAATATTTATAAAATTTATCATTAATCTTTTTTATTTTTTGAGAGAGCTAGTTGAAAGACCCACCTCGGTGTGGGTATGGGTGTCTTAGGTGACTCCATTTCATGACAACAAAGAAATAACAAAACTCAAGAAAGATGCCTTTGTCAACATGAATTTTTAATGAATAGTAATACTTTTAACAGAAAAATTACAGAGTTTGATATTGTAAGATTAGAGTGGGTTATATCCCTCCAAATTGATCCTATGTATCCTTGCTTCTTCTTTTTTTTTTTAATAAATTTTTTTTTTGGTGAGCAAAAAAAATATGAACTGAAAAATTAATACAAAATCATGTAAAATTTTTAAATGTGTTCACTTTAAAAAGTAAATGCCCATATGATGTGTGATGGTGTGTATTATTGAATGAGGCCTATCTTGTGTTTGAGAAGCCTAGTTGAAAGGCCCACCCCAGTGTTAGTAGGTTTGATGAGATAGAAGCCCATTTAAGAGATCCACTTGAGGTGTGGGTGACTCAATTTTATATAATGACCAATCAAAAGTAATTTAAACTTTTTTTATAAAGAAAATGGCACCTTACTTGCCCGGTCAATATGAATTTTCCATAAGTAATTCAATAATATACAAAATAATATAATAAATTTTAATTTTGTCACTTCAAAATAAAAGGTCTATTATGTTGGCTTACATTTTCAAAAGAGTAATAATATATAAAAATAAATAAATAAATAATTATACAAAATTATACAACTTCTTGTGGTAGTTTCTGTTAGATAATGTCTCAATGGGACCACATAATTAAATGTGGTGTTATCATTTATAAGAAGCCTACAATTTAAGTGATTCAATTTAGTTAATAGGCTTAAGGGTATATGTGTTATGGACTTAATGTGTAGATACTAGTTGTATAATTTCTATTTCTATAAGGGGCAGAAATAGAAATTAAAACATATTGGTTAAAGTTGGTTTTCATTTCTTTTGAACTTCCACAACCTTTCAGTTTTGAAAACCACTTTAAAAGGTTATGGTCCCTATTCCTTCCCAAGTGGAAAAGAACACTGCCATTTTTCTTTCTAAATCCTCTCAAGGAGAAACATAAGGCACCAAAGGAGAAAGGATTAGAAGGCAATAACCTAATCAATAACAAAGAGTTCATTGATAATCACGCTTCCGTTTAACCGTTCATCAATGGATTCAGGTATGTCATTTTATCTTGATTTCTTGATAATACACATGGTAAATGATCCAAAGTGTAAGGTTTATGTTCTGAAATTTATGTTTACAATTGGTATCAGAGCCAGCATATCATGTGTCTTATCAGAATTGATATGCTTTATTCATTCTATTTAGTTTCTTGGAATCAGATTCTGAATTTTCTTATGGATGTAAATTCTGTTTTTTCCTGTTTTGTTCTGTGAAAATGACAATCTGTTTTCTGGAATTGTAAAATGATTCAGTGGGCAGTTTTTTTTTTTCTTCTCTCAAATGGATGAACATCATGTATTTATATATATATATAGATATATCTTGCGATTTGATCGGTTTAATTTTGAACATCATAAAAAAAAAAAAAAAAAAACTATTTGTTTTTTGGACCCGTCAATTCTATTTATATATGTATATATATAATTGGAATTGTTGCAGATTATATAACATATACGGGGTCACAAATTTAGAAATCTTTAAATTTAATGTAATTTCATATAACGTCTACAGAAATTTAATTTTCTAACACTCTCAATATAAGTCAATTCAAACAAGATGTCACAAAAGTGATCTCTCTTGTCTAGATTGTTTTATATGGAATGTTTTGAAGTTCATGTCTGCGTATCTCATGCGGGTATTTATCGGTCCAAAGACATGATTAAGACTTGGCAGAATTACACACACATTTTGTGGTGATAAACATAGAAAACCTAATGTGAATAATAAATCCATCAAAAGATAGATTTGTTATTTGACATAACTTATTGTCAATGTTTGATCATTACAACAAGAATACCACTTACAGTTAATATCACTACCCAAAGGCTTGGTATTAATGTTGTGCTAGGTACCTTGAGATGTTGTCATTAAATTAATTTATGTAGAGATTATCTGTTTGGTAACTTAATGTGAGCATAATTGTTTATTCCTTTTATTTTCTTTTCTATTCAGCTTTAATGTCGACTACTTCAATCTCTGCCAACATGAATAATGTTCCAATGTTAAATGGAACAAACTTTAAGGACTGGAAAGAGAACATATTGATTGTTCTCGGCTGCATGGACATAGACTTGGCATTAAGGATGCCAAAACCGAATGCTCTCACTGCACAAAGTACTCTTGAGGAAACTGTGTACTTTGAAAAGTGGGATCGTTCTAACAGGCTAAGTCTTATGATCATGAAGCGTGGGATTCCAGAAGTTTTTCGGGGTGCAATAACAGAGGATGTTACCGTTGCCGGTGAATTTCTTTCAGAAATTCAAAAGCGTTTTGCTAAAAACGATAAGGCTGAAACAAGCACGCTTTAGCAAGCTTGATTTCAATAAAGTATAAAGGCAAGGGTAATGTTCGCGAGTACATCATGGAAATGTCTCATCTTGCTTCAAAACTTAAGGCACTGCAAGACCACTTAAGTTATATTGTGACAATAAGTCTGCAGTTTTATATTCCAATAACAACAGGAGCTCGACAAAATCAAAGCATATTGATATCAAATTCCTAGTTGTAAAAGAAAGAGTGCAGAGTGGACAGATTTCCATAGAGCACATTGGGACAAACTCCATGATAGCGGATCCACTTACGAAGGGACTACCACCCAAGGTCTTTCATGAGCACACTGCTCAGATGGGTGTTGTTCTATTTGAGAACATTCTAGTTTAGTGGGAGTTTGTATTTATATTACTGCTTTATGTCAGCCTTGAGTTTTATCTATGTAATTAGATTAATTTCTGCAGAAATGAAATATTCAGTTTATTACGCTCTGTTACGTATTGTGAAGTATTGATCTCAATAAAGTTAAGTAGGACCAGTTGGAAATAGGCATGTATGGATCACATCACATGTAATTTCCATGCTACGCATCCATGATTGATCTATGTCATTTAGCTGTATTAGTATACGTGACCATTGGTGGGTCGAGTTACGATTGATGTAACGAAGACCGCTTTGATCCTATATTAATATAGTTAATGGACAAGATTGTTTGGATACCCTCAAGTTATGATAACAAATTTCTGAGCTCACTAAAGTTAAGCACATTTTTCAGGATACATATGTGGTCCAGTGGGAGATTGTTAGATAATGTCTCAATGGGACCACATAATTAAATGTGGTGTTATCATTTATAAGAAGCCTACAATTTAAGTGATTCAATTTAGTTAATAGGCTTAAGGGTATATGTGTTATGGACCTAATGTGTAGATACTAGTTGTATAATTTCTATTTCTATGAGGGGCAGAAATAGAAATTAAAACATATTGGTTAAAGTTGGTTTTCATTCCTTTTGAACTTCCACAACCTTTCAGTTTTGAAAACCACTTTAAAAGGTTATGGTCCCTATTCCTTCCCAAGTGGAAAAGAACACTGCCATTTTTCTTTCTAAATTCTCTCAAGGAGAAACATAAGGCACTAAAGGGGAAAGGATTAGAAGGCAATAACCTAATCAATAACAAAGAGTTCATTGATAATCACACTTCTGTTTAACCGTTCATCAATGGATTCAAGTATGTCATTTTGTCTTGATTTCTTGATAATACACATGGTAAATGATCCAAAGTGTAAGGTTTATGTTCTGAAATTTATGTTTACAGTTTCATTTCCAATTAAAAAAACCATCTATTATCTCTATAATTTCAAAAATGTCACTAACATATTGTTTTGGATATGTTTATTTTGGGTTGATTTGGAAATTTGGTTAAAAATTAACTTTTTGATTTTTTTGACTTTTTTCTAAAATATGTATAGAGAAATAGAGAGATGATGTGATCTAAAATAGGTTTGGCTTTTAGCCATCTTCGCAATAAAATGCGCAACTTGTCACAAATTACGAAATTTTGGATATGTTTATTACATTAATTTGTGACGAAATTATGCATTTTATAATTAATATTACTAAATTTTATGATAAAGTTGCACTATTTGTCGGAAGGTACATATGATACATAAATTTGGAGGGGTATGCACTATAACATTTCTTTTATTTTAGAATGATAATGTGACAAAAAAAACATTTGTGTAATTAAGACATCTCAATGGACCATGTATTTTAGGGGTAATTATATCTCTGAATGTCCGAAAAAAATACAAATTTATGAAAAAATTTACAATTTTAAAGTTTACAATTTTAATTATTAATATTTATAAAATTTCCCACTAATTTTAAATTACGTTTTCAAAATTCCATCGATTTGATATTATAAAGTGATATTCTCAAAACCCAACTAATACATTATGTGGGAAAATTGGTCTAGGGTCCCTCTCCCATTTTTCATAATGGAAGAGATCCACAAAATTATTTTTTAATGTCTAAGGTCCCTAAACATATCACAAAGAAAGTTGACCTTACGAAATCAAAACTCATCTCTCTCTCTCTCTCTCTCTCTCTCTCTCTCTCTCTAAACTTCTCCATTCTCATACCTGTCCAGATCAACTCTTGTTCCTCACCCTTAACTTCATTCTCTAACCGATTGAGCTCCAGCTTCACCGGATCCGACCTTCAACGGCGTCGCCGAGAAACAAACAGTCAGTAGGAGACTTCAATTTCTCGAAACCAGATCCATGGCTGTGGAACACCAGTCCAGCTGCCGATTGAGAGTGGTGTGACCCATTTCGAAGGTTAGATTTGAGACCTAAACTTCAATTTGTTGGTCAGGAAGAAACTTGTGCTTTAGGGACCTAAGTTTCTTGCAAGCATTTTCAACCCTTTTGTACTCTGCTCTTGCCTCTGAGTTCGACCTCTCTTGTTTCTCCTGCAATTGAGCCAATACCTCTTCGCATGATTGTAGAGCCGTTTCTGCCATTAAAGCTCGAGCTTCATCATCCTCAATGACCATGGTCACCCCGAATTCATCTTGCAAGTTGAAACTCTCTCTTGTAGTTCTGTGGTCTGGTTCTCAATTTCCCAATACTTTGCAAGCCCACTTTCATAAAAGCTCTACACATACTCTTTCACAGTTTGTAGTCCCAAAATTTCTTTATGAAGCTTGTCAACCTCATTAAATGCCTCAGAGTTGCTCAAACCAGATTTCGTGGAAGTAGTTTTACTAACATTTACTTCTTTTGATGACTCATTGTTTTGCAGTTTCTTTGATGCTGGTGATAAGTTCAAGTCTCTACTTGGAAACTTTGTTGATGCTTGTGAAAGATTCTTTGGAGCTCTAGAAGAACCATAGTTGTCTTCATCCATTGCTAATTGGGCCCCTCTTGTGAAAAATGACCCAGTCTGGAATTTCTCTGGGTTGTGGAGTCCAGAGAAATTCTGGGTTGAGAGAATTTCTGTAGAAAGGTTTGTCTGGGAATTTCTCTGGGTTAGGGAATTTCTCTGGATATCTGTCTATGAGCGTGTTCTGGATAGCTCCTCAATTCATCATTCTTGGGATCGGAGATGGGTTTACACTTGTTGGCCTACAAGAGTACTTCTATGATCAAGTTCCAAATTCAATGAATTTGTGTGTGTACGTGTGGTATATATATGGTGTGTGTTTGGAGTAGTGAACTGAATTTTTTTTTTCATTTGAACTGAATTTTCTCTGGGTTGAAACCAGAGAAATTCTCTGGTTTTTTAATTGAATTTTCTCTGGGAGCAACCAAGAATCAAATTTTCTCTATACTCTGTTTTCTCTCTCTCTCTCTCTCTAATTTTATAAACACACTTGTGTGCTTGTTTTTATGGAATTTGATCTGGTATTGTCATAATCAATTCAGTGGGTATGGCAGTGAATGAGAGTGGGAGTGGAGGCAATGGTTCATGGTTGATAAATTCCGAAGTCAGAGAAATTTGGTGAAAACACGTTTTCTCTGACAGTGTCCATGAAAGGCTAAGGAGGCCAGAGAAATTCAAAATTTCTCTAGACCAATTTTCTCTGACTTGAATTTTCTCTGGACCAATTTTCTCTGGATTGATGTTGAGGGACCTTAGACATCATGAAAATATTTGATGTCCTTTATACTATAAAATCATAATATCAGGGACCTTAAAAAAAATACCCCACATTATGTACAAGTTTTGTGTTTGATTTATATTTTTATATATCACTACTCTTTTATAATTAGGGGGAAAAAAATTGAAATTCTTTCAAAATTGATATACTTGTACCATAATAATGTAACGCTGATATTTTAGAATTAATTTCTCAAAATCTCATATTTTGAGATTTGCTTAAAATATGGATCACTCCTTGTGATTTGAGAAATTACAAATACTCCATTGTTAGAATTTTTCATTTAATAGAATTAACACACACAAAAAAATTCTAACTATTCTCTTATACAATAATAAAATTATTTAAATTATTAATTAAAATATATTTCTGACATCATTAAAAGTTATTAATAGATTTGATAATTTATTAATAAAATGAATCATTTGTTATGAGATTATAAAATTATTTAAATTATTAATTAAAATATATTTCTGACATCATTAAAAGTTATTAATAGATTTGATAATTTATTAATAAAATGAATCATTTGTTATGAGATTATAAACTTGAAGGGATGGGATATAATTTCTAAAATTATAAAAGACAATACATATTTTAAGTAAATTTTAAAAGATATATTTATAATTTATCTAAAATAAAAAATAAAAAACTTTTCATATAATTTTATATTATTTTTTTATATACTTGTCGCCCGTCTGCACCACTAACTACCACCAGATTCGCCAATTGGCTCCAACTAGCCGAAAGTTTTATTTTCCTGCTGGAGTTTCTTCTTTCTCACAAGAGATATATTTTTGCATGAGATAAACGTGTTGTGAAAATTTCCATATATTTTTTTTCCTCGTGTAATTTGAAAATGGGCAACAAATCACAAGTAACAAGTAATAATAGGGTTGAAAAATTAAAGACACAAAATACCAAATTTACGTTGTTCAACAAAAATTTCTACATCTACGGATCTAACTCCAAATCAATTTCCACTATAAAATAATCAGATTGCAATGGTTTATCTCTAGTCACAATTAGAGATATACAATCATCAATATTCTTGAATCACTAATCAACAATTATATCACCACCAATACAGTGAGTTTCAACAAAATCAATTAGAGATAAAATTTAAGTCTCGCCAAAATAAATATCTCAAACTACCAATCCAAAATTTTTTTGACAAGATCAACTCTGATTAAAATGTAAGACTTGCTTTTTATCCCTTTTTTCTCTTCTCTCTCGGCACTCTCTCTGTATTGTGCTACTTATTCAAAATTAGAGGCAAAGTCTTCTTTTTATCGTTTGTCTTCCAGGCACACCAAAAAACTTTCAAGAGAAGCATTCTAATTTATATAATAATAAAAGAAGAGAAATAAACTTTTGACTCAAATGAGAGTCTTTGGTGTGGCCCACTATAACGTCCCAACCTTTCACACATTATTGATATTGTCTGGTTTGGACTATGTTTGTATGGATTTGTTCTTCCCAGTGAGTCATCCATCTCAGAATTACTTCAGCCTAAACATGCTTAACTGGAGAGTTTTGCTAGGGATCTCACCACTTGGGAAAAGACCTCGATGTTATATAAGGGTCTAGGTTTTTACTTTTATAGCCTAGGAACTCCCTCTGCATTCCTGATGTGGGACACCGGGACCTTACAATCCACCTCCTTTAGGGCCACACATCCTCATGCAGCAGCCTACCAGCTCACAAACCCGCCCACATGCACCGAGAGATGCCAGAGGCCCATACTCGGTACTCCAGAGAGTCGGCTCTGATACCAAACTGTCACGCCCCAAAATTTGGACAATTAACACTACTACAAAATAGTTAAAGATCACACTTTTTTTTGTGTGATGTATGTTATTTAATCACACCTTTTAAATTTTGTCGAAGTGTGATCTTTGAGAGTATGATTAAAAAAGGTCACTTTTAATCACACTTTTTGAGTGTCATTAAAAGATGATTCCATCACACGTTTTAAGTGTGATTAATAACATTTAGATCACATCTTTTAAGTGTGATTAATAATATTTAGATCACATCTTTTAATAGTAATTAATAACTTTTAGATCACATATTTTAAGTGTGATTAATATCTAATAGAACCTGTGATTAATAATGAGATAAGATCACACATTATATGCATTTCTCATCACAGTTAATACACACTATATATTATACTTTGAATCACAACCACATATTAAATAGAATAACGTCATATATTTCATAAATGAAAGTTAAATATTCGAATGTATATACAAAAGAACTAAATAATTTTTTTTTTTAACTATGGTTACATATATTAAAAAATGAAAAAATTTGAAAAAATAAGTTCTTGAATTCTTTGACCATATTTTGCATCTTCCCAAGAAATTTCTAACCTGAAAAATGAAAACATAAATTAATTCAGAAACCACTAGAAGCATATAAATAAACTAACTATTTGTAGAGACTGTTCTTGATTTCTATATAATCTTTTGTAGTTGTGTGTTCACGTTAACTAATAGGGATGAGAATACTAACTAAAAAAAATGAAAACAAGTGTCTTTACGTTTGAAATAGGGCAGCTCTATTGCATGAAGAATAGTGGCTTTTCCTAAAGCAGAATACAGCTGTTTAAAGCAATTAGCAATTGTACTCTGCTTGAGCAAAAGCCATAATTGTTCTGGCTATGATAGCAGCCTAATAGCAAAGGACCACAAAGTATATAGATAACTGCACTTCCAAAAACAGAGCTATAGTAAAGCATATACCAAAAGCAATACATGTGTGTTGTAAATACAAATTTTTCCAATCATTGGAATGAATCCTGCATCAAATTCCTGATTTACAGAGTTTCCATACAACACAACACATGTCAAAAATAAACCAATAGAAACAACTATTATGAAGGACACTGAAAAAATTAACATCAACTACCTTAAGTTTTTCCTGAACTGCACTGCAGAATTCATCTAATCCATCACCATTTATGGCAGAGATGCATACTGTGTCTTTTCTTTTCTCTACTTCCAATTTGATTTTCAGAGGATCACTGGCTTTATCAATCTGTTGTGAATAAATGTATTAGTAATCTTATGGCTTCCCTACAACACAAGAGGTGCTATGGCCGTAATCAAGCACTTGTCAATAACAAAATAATGAATGGTCAAAATCAACAAGTAGATTCACATTCCAGATAAGCATCTCAGACTTGAAAAAAGATCAGTTTTGTAGAAAACTAGTCGGAGTAACAAAGGCAAAACATCCTTCCCAAGTCTGGACAAAATGGTTTAAGTCTATGAAGCACGGATACTTCAAAAAGGGTGACGTATCCGTATCGGATACTTATCGGATACCGATACTCCTCGGATACTCGCAGATACGTATCGGATACTTCTTAAAAGTATTAGATACTTCTTATTTAATTTTTTATTAATTTTGAAGTATCGGATACTTAATTTTGAAGTATCGGATACTCGAAGTTATATATTACTTATAATATTTTGTTTAGTTCTTTGATAAGAGGAATATAGTGAGAGTTAAAGTAATAGAATTTGTCAAATTGATGTATCCTTGTTGTCTCTCTCACTTCTCTCTCGCTTTTTCACTCTCTCACGTTTCTTCTCTCTGCTCTCATTCTTTTTTTGGTGTTGGCATGTAAGGATGATGTTTAATTTGCATTTGCATTTGCATTTGCATTTGCTTTTGCTTTTAGTTTTGGATGTTTTATGAATGTTTGAGCACTTTTAGGTTAATAGGAATCCCTCTCCTTATTTATTAATTTACTTTAAGTTTTATTTTCATGCATATTACATTATTAAAATTATATAATAAAAAAAAAATTATGAATGTATCCCCGCTGTACCCGTATCGTACTTTTTCAAATTTTGACATATCGCCATATCCACATCCCCATATCACCATATTCGTATCCGTGCTTCCTAGGCTATCATTGATGACTTAAAAAAGTATATTTGCTGAAATTTTTATTTAATGATGGTTTTTTGGCTTTAGCTAAGGTCTTGTGATATTCAATGATGAAGGGAAATAAGTTGAAGCTATTGACCTTGAAGACTCTTAGTTTTATAGGAATCTTTCTTCTTTATCAAGTTGTCTTTTGCTTTAGGTTTTATTTTTATGCATACTGCATTACTAAAAATTGTTAAAATAATATTTTTTACGAACGTATCCCCGCCGTACCCGTATCCTAGTTTTTCAAATTTTGTCGTATCGCCGTATCCGTATCCGTATCGTATCGTATCCGTATCCCGTATCCGTATCCGTGCTACCTAGGTTTAAGTCTACTGTGCCACTCAATAAATGCTTCAAGTGGCAACCTATCACTTAATTTAAATTTGATAAATGAAATAAACACACACACACACACACACACACAAAAACAAAGGGTTTAGGGACATAAATCTTTAGTTTAACAATCATGAATATGCAGATAAAACACTCATTTTGCATCTCCACTTTCAAGTATGATATAAATTATTAGCAACAATGATTGTCACATATGCAACTTGAAGATGTAACAGAGCTTACCAATGTAGTTGGTAACTTTTGAATATATCCAACAGTATCTGTAAGAAGAAACTCCTTCCCATTCTTCATCTGGATAGAGCTAGCAGAACAACATATATGTGAGTTATACCTATAAAAAGGAAGCTTTAAATCATAAGATATAAAGGGTACAATGTTGTCCAACAAAGCTAAAGATGGTGTTGCACATAAATGAAATGGCTTTCAAAAAATAGAACCATTTTCCACATGACATTGATTACTATATTGAGTAACTGCTCTTATATAATCATCAAGGGGCAAGAAAAATACAAATGTGCATATATACTTGTCATACAATCAAGTCTTTTCAAATACACCTTACTAACCTGTACCCTTCTAGTAGTCGGATCAAGTGTTCCAATTCATATTGATAATGAGAATTATTTGAGTCGGTTACAAATTTAACCAGAATCAATTTTTTTAAAAACTTTCTATCTCCTTTGAACTTTCAATTTTCTACGAGGTTGTTTTTGGTTTTCATTAAAAGTGTCATGTTTTAATTTCTTAAGTGTGACCTTTAAGCATTTTTGTAGTAGTGAGTACAACTTAACATGCCTACCATCTAGCAGCTAATTTGATTGTTATATATAATACTACTAATACTAATGCCCTGCCATTTTGATGACCAGTAGCAACACTACAATCTGTGCTCTGACACTGCAATCAAGAGTCAATGGTCTAAAAGTTTTAATTAACTAACATTCATCCAACAAGAAAAGAAAAGAGAGGAAGAAGAAGAAGCCGACATTCATAATTAACTAACATTAAGATTGCCAAGATTGAAAGCCAACCCAAATATAAAACAATTCTAATTTGATTATAAATAGATCAAACAGGAACCCATATAAATTAAATTCAAGTAAAATATAATATACTAAGATAAATTTCCTATATAAATAATTCACTTAAATTGGAACCATATACACAAATCTACCTTGTGAAACCCAAATTTCAATTCAAATCAAAGTGATAAAAAAAAAAGAAAAAGAAAAGAGCATACAGTTTAGCTCCCCATCAAATGGGTTCCGGGAGGGGTAGATTAGATATAGAGCTAACCTTATGGCATAATTTGCAGAAAGTGGCTGGCTTCAAAGTATGAACCCACAACCTCAAGATTGATAGGCCAAGTTTTAAAGTCATAGTTCTAAATAGTTTATCAAATTTAAACTCATGTTCAAGTATTTAAGAGCCATTAGATTTGATATAAGCCTTTACCTGATCTACACCAAATTCAACCTTTTTGTAACACTGCTTGGCATAATTTCCACATAGAATTTTGTTCTTTTCCTGCTAAGAATCATGCACCAACAAAAATTACACAATTGTATTGAAAAAAGGAGGAGGAGGATAATACCCTGACATAAGCGTACTTGAATAATCAGTGTGTGACTAGTATCTATCTCTACAAACAACAAACAAACAAAAGAAGAAGAAAGAAATAAAGAAAATAAAAGGTTTTCCACCTATTATTACAATTACATATGTTGCAAACTAGCAATAGCAATAACGTGAACGCTTAGATGTAAATGCCTGAAGATGTCATCCAATAACAAGAACATTACTGCACTAACCACAAAATTCTTGACAAGGTAAGATCAATATATCCTAATCCATGAAGTTTATGACATGGCCCTATAGCAATATAGTAGGAGTGCAAATTTCAATATGAAGTTTATGACACAGCTAAACCATATTGGCATATTTTTTGTGATGAAATATGACAGAATTTCCGTGGTTACTAGTGATAAGATATTTGAGCTAAGCATAGATACAGAGCAACAACAGACATAGAGCAGCAGCACAGTCAAGGCTGTAGCCTTAGCCAAAGACACAGCAGCTACAACTTAAGCCACAAATGACAGCTGCAGTATGAAGCCTCCTCAGATCAAGTTGTTATTCTATTAGAACTATAGTTAACTACAAGTAGTTGTGGTCAGGTTAGGAAGTTAGTGGTTATGGTTAAAGCATTGTATCACATGTATATAATACATTAGAACCCTCTGTAATGATCATTAAATGAAATGAATCTCAATTTCTTTAGCTAGCTGCTAGAGTTCAAAGTGATCATCAGTCAAAAGTAACCTTGATTCTCAACAAGTACAATACAATTCTGGAAGTCAGCAACCATAAAAATAGCCTCATCACCATACAACCAAGAAAGAAAAACTTGAAAGAACTATATGGGACAAGAAACAAATTAACCTGGAAGCAAGGTAAGCCTTTGATGTCATCTTTAGTGACAAATAGCCACCTAGAAAAGGAAAAATATAAAAAATAGAAGAACGTAGAAAAGAAAGAGATAGAAGTTTAGAGGCATAACCAAATGAAATCGAAGACGAAGAGAAAAAATGCCATGCTCAACAACGGTTCATCCAAAAACCACACTCAAATCAAACCAATTCCATTGTTCCACAGTCAGTCATTAACCAAGACAAAACCAACATTGAACTCTACTGCTATTGGCCAAAACAATTGAGGACTTGCGTAAATCTCATTTCATGTCCAATATCCATTATGAAGATGCTAGACAACCCTAAAGAAGAACAAAAAGAGTAAAAAATAAATTTTCCCACTTGATGTAGAATCTATTAAGACTTAACTCTAACAAGACAAAATTCCTAAACAAACGAATCAAATTGTAACTTAAAAAAATTTCAACCCAACTCAAGACAGACCTCTTAGAATATGATGCTTCAACCAGAAAACCCATTATAAGCAAACAGAAACTTTTATGAGCATATAAATCCAATAAAAATTAAATTAATCAATTTGCTTCCACCACCATAAAGTTTCTAAACAAAAGCACTGAAAATCCCAGAAAAGGCGTCTGATCTAGTCAAAGAGTTGAACTTTCAGAATATAAAGACTAACGAATTATAATAAATTCAAGCTGATAAGACCAATTAAACTCCAATGACATCTTCCATGATAAAATAAATAAAAAATAAAAACACAAAACAAAACCAGAAAAAATAGAAAACAAACTAACTCCACCACCAAACATTGCACTAATACATCCAGATTAGCAATAACATCAAAGTGGTTATTCAAAAAGAAAAAGGGGCAGTGTAACTTACAAGCCACTTATCACGAGCATAGAGGACTGTATTTAACATATTCTCAAACAATAAAAATATCCCATCCACTTTGAAATAATGATTTCCACTTGAGCAACTGGAACCTCAATTTCCTCAACTTTTCCATTCAAAATTGTGATAACTATAGTAATTAAATGAGAAAATATAAAAAGGCCAAATCAGTGAAGAAGTAGAAGCAAAAACTGAAAAAAATTATGAAATTCATTGTTCCTAGTGACATCACCATCTGAAAAGCCGTTTACTTTAACAATCTCTTGTGCCATGTTTTGCCCCTACTTTTGCATAAAAGAGTGACAAAATTCCAATACCGGCACCCACATCAAGGACTATTTTTTCCTTGAACAAGAAATTATTTTTATAAATAACATTTTGGTATGTCTTAGTTCTCATTGCATCCTTCAACATTTCCAGCAATGCTAAAAAATCAGTAAGAGTAAAACATTGAATCTTGAGCAAAACAATAAGTAAAAGCTAAATATATGCCAAACCTAGATTCATAGTCAGGGGAAAAAATAATTACTACTAATAAAGTGATCAAAGGTGACAAAAAGATATTCAAAAACACAAAAGAAAATGAGGGGGGGCAAGCAAGTGATAGATGGTGTGAGCTTTACAATTCTAGGAATGATTGCAGTTGTATCAATCTTAGCCACCAAAATATGCAGTTATGCCAGTGTAAAGCGTGTTAAAGGTAAACAAATAAACTACTTCCAAACACCCAATTCAAAGAATGGAACTGAGAATTTTAAGTAGGATCACACCCCTATATCTCACAGAATTGAACAATCAAAGCTAAATTCAGAATCCAAAAAAAGGTCTACTCAACCACCATACATATAAATTAATAAAGTTCCACAATCAAAATCAATTGATTAAAAAAAATGAACACAAACCCTAGAAGACAAATTGACAATCAAACAAGAAACAGAGTGAGACCAACAATGTCAAATTTTACACAGAGAAAAAATGCATAACCTGTTCAACATCATCGCGGTCGAAATCGTCACGAGATTGACTACCATAAATGCCAGCACTTTCAACATCAACACCGTTCTTCCCAAATCTAAACCAACATGTGGCTCTTGAACCACTACTATTGGATCCTATTTTAGAAGGTTTGAGCCATCCAAGTCTCTTTCGAATACCCAGAAACTGAACTGGTTTTGAGCGAGTGTGGAGCTGAACGATATGAAGAAGATGAAGAATTGTGGGGTTGTGAAACGAAGATTGGTTGGAGATACAGGTGAAGAGAGACAGAGAGAGACAAAAAAAAAAAAAACCTGATTCAAAATCAATGGGCTTGAGACGGTGTACTGATCATGGTGATGAGACGGTGAGAGACAGTGAGCGATGGTGGCTAATGGTTAGTCAATGAGAGGAGACCCCAATAGGCAGTCAATGAGAGTGAGAGGAAGAGACTTGAGTGTTGATTGGTATTTCCTTTGGTGTATGTATCATTCGATACATACAGAGAAATTATAATAAAAAATTATAAAATTAAACATAAAATAAAATTAGGCTAAAAATATTTCCCTCAAAATCTGAATGTTCCTATCTCTGTAAGGTTTAAGTATATTTCAATGCTCAAATGAAATACAAGGGGAAAAAAAAATTAACAAACACCAAGCAAACCATCCATCATAAATTCATGACTATCCAATACCTCCAATATTAAGGTAGCACAAATAGTCAAAACAACTTAAATAATGTAAAATTATAAAATAACCCACAACGTTGAATTGTCAAGATACTAAGGTCAAAATAAATAAATAACTAAACTAATATCAACCATAAACTCAATAAAACACAAGAAATATGAGAGACATGTCCTACAACCGTAGTTATTTCTCATCTCCACCGTAGTCCTTACTAATCTTGCAAAAGAAGTTTGGCTGTGCTCGAACAGAATGCACCCAAGATGCCAAGAGACAAAACGGGTCAGTATACAAGTATACTGTTATGAGTACAAGATGTGACACTTACGTGTCCACCTGACACAAACAAAAGTACATTTAATTCTTGTTATGGGACAAGACAAGTAGTTTCACCCACACCAAGACGAAGGGGTAGTTTTCCAAGATACGGTGACATTTAGTTTCTTGCCTGTACACAACTAAATATAAATTGAGTATACAAAAAAAAATTAAATAAATAAAATATGGTGGGTCAGCCCTTGCATAAAAGGTTAGTAAGACCCACCATTCTACAAAAAATGAAGTTAGTATAATTTAATCATAAGTAAATTGCTGAAGAAGTATAAGAACGCACTGTTTCATACTTAAATCACTTGAATTGACCAAAACTTAGAGAATAAAAGTTGTGCAGAATCAAATTTCTTAAAAATCCGCACAAACGAATTTAGTAGAAATTGAATAGGTTGAGGGAAAAGCTTGACAGAAGAACCTAGACGGAATTTGACCAAAAAATCTTAAGCTTAAAATAAAAAAATGCCCTAAGATGATTTTGTTTGGACAAGTTCAAACATAAAAAGTGTTTAGAATAATATTTTACTTCAGTTTATGAAAAATCAATAAAAATGAGCTTCTTTCGTGAGTTAAAACAATATCTAAAATCTACATTGCTAAAACTAATAAAAACTATTGTAACCAAGATCATTCGTTCACAAGTTCTAATCGATCTTTTTAGTAAAAAGTTAAAATATAAAAGTTGTCTAGAATTTCGTATATATGCCTCTGCCCAAATTTCCTAATTTATCAAGGTCATTTACTATTTTTCGAGATGTACAAATCAAAGCAGTTCAAACTATACAAATAAATTCATATTTAATTTTTTGTACCTTAACCCTACCATTTCGGCCATTCACTTCCGGCCTACACATATATTCCATGTGCCCCCGGTATACCTAACACCGCTCTAACGCCAAACTTGCATGGGGATATCGTCCCGAGTTTGACCCACATTACCCGGACGGTTAGCATATACGTACGCGCAGAAATGAAAGCACTTGTCTACTCCTGAGAACGAGACAACAATATATATATATACACAACACCTCATCTACTCATAAGAACGAACATCACAATGTCGAGCCTAAGACATTCAAATAAATCTCATAATCCTCACTGTTTTTTTATACAATCTTTCTCACCAGTTCTCAAATAAAATAACAATCCATGGAATCATTGTGGAATATTCAGAATTTATCTATGGATTCCAAGTTTATTTTAATTTTATATATCCATGAGTGTTATTACAACTATAAAATAAATACATATAAAAACCCTAAACCTTGCATACACAACTAATGAAAATAATTAAAAACAATCCATCATCTTCATACAAATGCAATATCAAACCAACATCAAATAAATAAATAAATAAAAACAACGAAATAAACATAAATTAAGGAAAGTGGATTTTGCACTCACAATTATTTTTTGAAGGTCAAAGAGTTACTTGAAAAATTAATAAAACCCTCAAAATAAAACCCCAACCCTTTTTTTTCTTTTTTTTTTCTTCTCTACCTCACCACTCTCTCTCTCTCTCTCTCTCTCTCTCTCTCTCTCTCTCTCTCTCTCTCTCTCTCTCTCTCTCTCTCTCTGTGATTAATTATGAACTTTTTGGTATTGTTTGAATTGTAATGATTTGTACATTTTGAAAAATAGTAAACAACCTTGATAAATTACAAAATTTGGGCAGACTGAGGTAACATATTATTTTGAACACTTTTCGTATTTTGAACTTTTTCGAAAAAATCATCTTAGGGTAGTTTTATTTCATTTTCAATTTCAGATTTTTCAGTCGAATTCCATCTAGATTCTTTTATCAAGTGTTGCTCTCAACCTGTTCAGTTTCTACTAAATTCGTTCATGTGGCCTTTTAGGAAATTTGATTCTGTACAACCTTTGTTTTTTGAGTTTTGGTCAATTCAAATAATTTAAGCATGAAACAGTATATTTTTATACTTCTTCAGTAATTTACTTAGGATTAAATTATATTAACTTTATTTTTTTTGTAGAATGGTGGGTCTTACTAACTTTTTATACAGGACTGATCCACCATATTATTATTATTATTATTATTATTATTTTGCATACTCAATTTATATTTAGTTGTGTACCGGCAAGAAACTAAATGCCATTGTATCTCGAGAAACTACCCCTTTGTCTCGGTGCTGGTGGAACTACTTATCTTATCCCGTAACAAGAATTAATGTACTTCTGTTTGTGTCTGGTGAACATGTGGGTGTCAAATCTTGTACTCATACCAGTATACTTATATATTGACCTATTTTGTCTCTTAGCATCTCGGGTGCATTCTGTTTGAGCGCATCCGAGCTTTCTTTGCAGGATTAGTTGGGACTACGGTGGTAACGAGAAATAACTATGGTTGTAGGACATGTCTCTCGGATTTCTTGTGTTTTCTTGAGTTTAGGGTTGATATTAGTTTATTTATTTATTTTAACCTTAGTATTTTGACAATTTGGCATTGTGGGTTATTTTATAACTTTACATTATTTAAGTTGTTTTGACTATTTGTTGCTACTTTAATGTTGTAGGTATTGGATAGTCATGAATTTATAATGGATGGTTTGGTTGGTGTTTGTTAATTTTTTTTTTATCCCTTGTATTTTTTTTTAGTATTGAAATTCACTTAAACCTTATGAAGACAATAACATTTAGATTTTGTTTCACCCCTAGGATTTGGATCATGGAATATTGATTGGGGTTTAGTCCTAATTTAATATTTAATTATCCAAATTTTGAGGCATGACAGTTCTAGGTTACCCTAGACTTGTGAGAGTTTAGGTGATCATCGGATTGTGGAAACATAGATTAGCTGGTTTAGTTTGGTGGTCGAATTTATTCTAAGTATTTATGAATGCATTTTTGTGTGTTTAACTTGAAGGTGATGGCTGGAAGGTATAATTTGAGAAATGCTGAGCCCAGTGGCACAGGGGAAGAAACAACTGCTAATGCGGTGGTGATGGCGGTTGTTACTGGAGTAAACAATACTGTGCAGGTTAATGTGGGGGAAATGATGGTTCGGTTACTTCAGATTGTGCAGAACAATAATCAAGGTCAGCATGGAGATCCCTTTGCAAAGAGAAACAAAGATTTTGGTTCTTTGGGAGGTCAAAAATTCTCTGGAGATGGAGGACCCATTGTAGCTGACGCTTGGGTCCAGAAATGTAAGATAGTGTTTGGTCGTATACAGCTCACCGAGGCATTTTCCCGGGTGGTGAGATCCCTAATAGAACTCCCCAATTAAGCGTGTTTAGGCTGGAGTAGTTTTGCAATGGGTGACTCATTGGAAATAACAAATCTGTGCGGATGTGGCCCAAAGCGAACAATATCGATAACGTGTGAAGGGTTGGAGCGTTACACCCACTCAATTAAGGAGGGACACCAACTTTGTTGTGTTTGGATTGTGAGTAAGTTGAGCGAAGAAAAAAGTTATTGTAGTTTTTCAACAATAAATAATAAATAAAAAGGGCGTTTGTTAGTTTATTTTATTTATTTCATATTCAGGGGGATAATTTAGATTTTATAAATTATTTATAAAGAATAATTTTGATTTCTTGATTTCACTATTTTTTATGAGAAATAAAATTTGAGTTCTAAAGCATTTCTCTACTTTACAATTTCCCTTCATTTTTCATTATTTGTTATCTTTTAAACTTTACAAACAAGTAACGGGAGATCTTTTTGTTGGAAAATAATGGTTTTTTGGCAACTTTAATTCGAAATTAAAGTGAGACTCAATCGTTGATTGAGGTGGATCTAAGTGGTTTTGTGTTATCTTAAGTGAGAAGATTGCAATACAAAAATAATGAGTCGAAACCATTGAGTTATGAATGAGAATTGTCTCATAAAGTAGGCATCAA
The DNA here is from genome assembly GCF_055761805.1 of Camellia sinensis. Lineage (NCBI taxonomy): Eukaryota > Viridiplantae > Streptophyta > Magnoliopsida > Ericales > Theaceae > Camellia > Camellia sinensis. The sequence continues at coordinate 120,830,178 of NC_138966.1, forward strand.
TAAAGTTGGGTTTAGATTTGGACTTAGTCTTGGTTTGGACTGGGCCTAGACTTGTACTTGTGCATGTGCTGGATTTGGTCTTGGACTTGGACTTAGACCTAGTCTTGAGCTTTGGGCTAAGTTAAGTTGGGCTTAGTTTGTGCATGTGTTTGAGATTGGGCTTGGATCGGGTTGTAACCTAACACCCGTATTCATTTTGCAACCCATCTAGTTTAATTCTTAAAACCTATACATTATATACACATTATTATTTATATAATGATTTTGGAGTTTTGAACCTTTGCAACTTTAGCCCTAATGGCTAGAGTTGATGTCATTTGATGACCCCACTGATGTTAGCCTTCATGGCTAAGGCTCTCCCCTACTAGTATAAATAAAAGTCTTTCTCCTCCAACTTAGTAGGTTGTTTTTAGAGAGATTTTGTGATGGAAAATGATATAATGTTTTGAACTAAAAAGTTGAAGATGATTTTTTACACTAAAGAAAATTTTTCGTATCTTTTTTTTGTTAGCCTGTTCTTTGGTTCTTATTAAAGAGAGTGCAATCATTGTCAAGTTCGCCAAAACTATTCAGAAGGTGCTTTTGCATTAGCTGATTTTGACCGTCATATCTTGGGAGGCAGACGTGGGCAGACGTCGGCATACCTCCAACACCCATCAAGAGGCAGTGAATATGTTTTAGGGAAACTATGGTATCCCATAAGTTTCAGCTTGCTTCTTTTCTTATTATTTATTCTTTAATTTTTCAAAATTTAGTTTACCTCGACGAGTTCTAATCTTTAGTTATCCATGTTAATAATTTGTTCTTTTAGTAATGTAATATAATCTAATTTATTTATGTATTTAGTTGTGTCGTTTATTTTGTATCTCATCCTTTAATAAAAAAATTATTTTGTCATTCCTATTTAATTTATTTTATATATTTTTCTTGTATTATTATGAAAAAATACCAACAATCTTAAAATAGAGTTTTTATAAATAGTTTTTGGGAAAAAAATTAGTTTTATTTTAATTTATTCTAGTAACTCTTGAAATTAAAATTAATTTAATTGCCTAGAGTTATTAGATTGTTTTGAATTGTTTATTTCTATTAATTTATTCATGCAATTTATTTTATGTTAATTAGTTGTTATTGTATGAGTTACTTGATTGTTAGTGTTTAAGTTGGTAGGAGTTTATAAAAAATAAAAATTTTATTATGTAAGATTCTTACTATTTTATTTGATTTGTTTGATTGTTTTCTTTTGTAGCTAACTTTCTTTACAGGTTTACCTAAGCAAGAAATGATGATATATAATACGAACAAATAAAATAAATTAGAATTAGTAAATTGGGCTACTAATTTTTTATTTGATCAGGATTACCTTTATGTGGAATAAGGAATAATATTAGACATTCAGAATTTTAGTGAGTTTAATTATTGACTTTATAGTTCAGTTTGATTTTGAATTTATTTCATATGTTGTTTTGAAAATGTGATGATAATTTTGATTTAATTTGATTAATTAAATTCTAAAAAAAAAAAAAAACAAAGAGTTGGATTTTGAGAATGTCAAGAGATTCGGCTAGTCGAGAGATTTCCGACGGTGTAATCTCCAAACAAGTTTGTTTTAGAAGAAAATTCAGTAAAACAGTTTTGGTTTTTTTTCTATATAATGGTCTTATTTCTAAGTTTGCTTATGATTATGTTGTATTATAAGGTGGATGGACCCTAAGAGATAATTAGTGCATGGTGGAATAATTTTTCATTATAATTATATTAATTAATTGTTGTTTCGGTTGTGAGTTTTTCATGTCCTGATGTGTATAATTAAGTGATTTACTCTAAACATTATTGTGTATTGTCGGAGTATAACTTTATTATTTTTAAGATTATTTGCTTATAGTTGGATAGTTGGAACGCCAATATCATGACCATAATAGTCTTATAAATGTGTTATTTCAAGCCATGAAACTCATGACATTCTTGTAATTGCAATGCATCTATAGCCTTTGAATTACACATTGCGTTTGAATTACACATTGCGAGTTATAGTTGAAATTACGTGTGTAATATTCACTTTATTGGTTCATTAAACTTATTTTGTATCCAAGTGTGTATATGAACAGTGAGCATGGAGATTTAGCGACAATGAGGATAGAGTTTTGTAATGTGCTTTATACAAAGATAAGCATTACAAGTGGAGAAATGTGTTCTTAGCTAAACAGACGATTCCAAATGCAACCATAAACTTCGTTTTGCAAATTTAGACAATTTGTAATTGTAACAATTGTTGTTGCATTTCCATTTCCATTTCCATTTCCATTTGTAGTGGTTTTAATTTCTAATTTGTAATAGTTTCACCATAGTGAAAGGATAGGAGGAATGAGAGAAATTGTAAACCTTCGGGTTTAGAGAAAATCTTTGGGATTAATTTTATTATTCCCAAAGTGTTTTGGTTTTCTATAATGGAAACCAAAGTTTAGCCTTGGCTAAAGAGTGAAACGAAGATGGATTTGGTTTCAAACCTTTGTGATTAGACGAAGTCTTTGGGTTTAATCTTTTTATTCCTAAAGTGGTAGGAAACTAAGTTTTGAGAAAGTCTTTGGTTATAATTTAATTATTTCCAAAGTTTTTTGTTTTGGGGAAAAAAAAAACACCAAATTTTAGCATTAGCTAAAGTATTTTTTATTTTTATTCAGAAATAATGGACTTAGTTCTGGGAGTACAGGTTAACTTTTATGAGTGGTGTAATTCTGATAGCAATTTTTAATTGCTTATTAGTTTTGTAAACTTGGTTTGTTTAAACCTAATTCATCCTCTGAAAAACTTAATTCTAAATTTGTTTATCATAGATTAGGAGTTAACATACTCTTGAAAGTTTTGTCTAAGGTTAACTGGGTCTTAAGTGGGACCAGTGTGACCCCTCCAGTCTTCTTGGAAACTTTCCTAACCATGCTCAATTCTACGGTAAGTGGTGAGATTAGTTTTGAATTAAATTTCAGACTTTGGGATTTTCTAGTGTTAAGTTTAGTTTATGGAAATACAAAATAATGAAATTCTATTATGATTTTTCAGAAATGGCTTCAAGAGGTGACAATAGGAAATGTTTTTCCACCTAACAACCTTAAACCTTGCGAGGTTCTTAAAGGAAGATCTAGAGATATCAAATGTGATTAAAGGAAATCATAAGATTGCAAGATGATATCTCTAAATTTATCAAAGGCAATTAGTATGTTATCCTTGTGTCAATTATAGCACGTATGATTGCTTTGTGGCTTTGCTTAAGAGTAAAGATGAGACAACTCATTAGAGTGGGTAAATGTATCTTTTGAATTTTTATAATTTTGAATATATTCTTGAATTGATGGCTCCTAGTGTGTGCAAGATCACTGATCATAGAGATAGAAAACTGGTGGTTCTTAGGAGGTGTTAGACTGCTGGCTACATAGTTATGAGATTATGGTTCCTAGTAGTAAATAGATTACTAATCATATGTTAAGACATGATGGTTCCTAATAGTAAAAGAGTCTACTGATTATATGTCAAGACATGATGATTCCTAGTAATGAAATAGTCTACTGATCCTATGTCAAGACATTGTGATTCCTAGTAGTAGAGTGACTACTGCTCACATGTCAAAACATTGTGATTCCTAGTAGTGGAAAGACTATTGGCCACATGCTAAGAAATTAGTGATTCTTAGTGATAAGACTACTGGCCATGTTATGAAGTTTCGAATAGTAGACTATTGAACACTAGATCTGTGTTTCCTAATAGTCAGGCTATTGACTTCAGAGTGACAGATTGGACCAAATTTGTTTGTTGCCTTGAATTTGGAAAAAACCTAATTCGGTTGATGACAGTTTGGGATTGTGTTTTCTGTGATATGATTATGAGAGTCTCATAATCATTATGACACAATAAATTGTTTAAAGACCCTGCATGAATTATGGAAAGGCTAAAAGCTTTCATATAAATTTTACAAATGTGGGGGTGTTATGCAAAAGGTGGCAAATGCGGGTGTCATGCAAAAAGTGACAATACCTAAACCCATGATGGTTAGAATAAGCCTTAAAATCCGTTGACTTTGTATTCAATGGTTATGTACAATATAGTACTGCATATTGGTTTTTTGTGTGGACAAATCTGATATTCAGATTTACACAAGAATATGATCATGAAATTGACGAAGAGATTCTCATAAGAAAAGAGATGTGTCACGCCTCACTTTTTCGTTACTCAGAATTTGTTACCAAATTCATTAAATTAAATCAATTTCAGAGATAACATGCGAACTTCCTTACATCACAAGAAGGAATAAATCAAATTCTCTCATTTGAATATAAAATAAATGCAACATGAGTGTATCTAAATGAATTGCACGAAGGCTTCCATCTTAAAAGTAGAAAGAGGGTTTAACTTTTTTACATCAATGGCATTCTGCCTACAATAAAAGGCCTCGTGGCCAACAGGTAAGGGAGATCCATGACCTTGTAACACTTCTCGATATTCACTTGAAAAAGGATTAGCAATGTGGGATGAACATAATGTCTAGTAGGGATCTCAACATGATACTAAACAATAACAACTTACAGATAGCTATGATCATGAATGGTTAGTCTCATACTACATAAATAATGTGACAGTTTATACACAAATATACATATATAAGGCTTTCCTCAAACTCATTCATTTCATTTAATAATGTAAGCAATTCGCCCTTCTTTTTTCTAGTTACCCCTTTTCCAAAATTCACATGACAATATCAATTTTATGAAAAACAATTTCATTAAGCCCATTACGTTTTCTCCCACTCTCCAGACTCATACCTGATTTGCCTTTTTAAAACATGTTCAGAAGCATTCAATGCCCTTCACATTTTCACAATCTCTACACACTACTTACGTCCATTTCCAACGCATTCATGACTATACAAGTATGCCTTTGGTAAGAAGGAAAACAACAAACAATCAGCAACTATCTGCTTCAACAATTTAGGCAACACAACCTTTCAGAACAATAACCATCATAACCCACAATGCACCCCGATATACAAAGACGACAATGATAAATAGGTTTTGTTCTACCTGCCTTTAGCACGGTAAGCCAAGAATACACCTTTCCCCAATGAAATGTTAATTTACCAGACACCAGTTGGAAGGTAATGGTACCTCTACCAATTTTCCAGGCACTAGTTGGCCAATTTTCCAGGCACTAGCTGGAAGGTAATGGTACCTCTCATTCTCAGCACAGACAATTCTCCAGGTGCTAGCTGGAAGGTAATGGTACCCCTCATTCTCAGTGCAATACCCATATTCCAACCATCACTTCATACAACAAGTATAATTAGCTCGAGTACACTACCTTCACATAATCATTTCAACATCACAATGTCATCCTCCACCGATGACTAAGGACAAAACCTCTAAACAAAAAGTATTCAATGCACGTAATACAATCATCCGATTTTCTTAAGGCATTAAGTCCAACAACACAATAATGTTCCAAGGTTTTTAACTTTCACCAAGGTTCTTACTTAATTTGCAAAAGAGTTATAACTACCTCTACCTTCTCAAGGTTAATCTCCACAATTCCCAATTCCCAATATACCAATTATATATATATATATAGTTATATATAAAATAAATGAGACTCATTTTCTTCATTTAACCAAAAACTCAATCCACAGATAACAAGGTCATAATCTGCTCAATTTCAACTCAACAAAGGTATTACCCAACCTTTCTAACCTCATGATTAACTCCCTTTTTAGCAATTGCAAGCTACCAATTTGTTATACTCAACCATGAACAACCCAACACAAAATAAATGTTAAAACTCATGAGACTCGATAAATCTCAAACTTATCAACAATTCATCATTTAAATCCCTTAGTTCACAACATGATGATTTCATAACTTCAACCCCTCTTTACCCATTATGCATTTTTTTTAACAAAAAAATAGGGCTTGACCTCTCTCTAAAAATGAACATGTTAAGTCACTCCCTAATTTAACCCAACAACAAACAATTTTCCAAATCTCAACCCCAAACATCCAATCTTAGATCCCTTTTTATGCTTTTCGAAAAATCCATAACGAACATGGTTTTTATGCAGTAAAACTTACCACATGTCTATCTATAGACGAAGTATTGAAAAGGATCAAAGAAATCCCTAACTCAAGAGAGAAGAGGAGGAAAGCCCAAAAATCAACTTTGCCGGAATTCGATCTCCACCAGTCAAGACGAAGCCCTCGATATGCTCATCATTTTGGTATAAGGAACTAGTACTAAAATCTTAATGGATTCTTGGGATCAAGAGAAAATGTAAAGTTTTGAGGGTTTGGGTAGAGAGAGATGCAAGAAAAAGAGAGAAGGATTGCATAGAGAGAGACACATTCAGAAAATGAAATGAAATGGAGCAAAAGATCAAAACGTAGCTGAAATGCGCGAAAAATGAGACAGATCACGTGTCTGGCCGCACGTGCGGTGCCCTCTCCCACACGTGTGGAGTGGCCTCTCGTACGTGCAGCTCTCACCCCCGCATGTGCGGTCTCTCCCGTACCTCCATTTCCGCACCTACCTTTTATGTAGTCTACCGCATAGCTCTCCCCTATTTCCTCACACGTGCGGCCTAATCTCCCACACATGCTGCCCTCTCCCCGCACATGCGACCCTAGGCCTCGCACGTGCAGCCCTAGTCCTCTAGCCCGAAAAATCTTTAGCTCCACTCCGAACACTCCGGACCTGACCTCGCATCTTCTGAAACACGAGAAGACTCGGAATTGAAACAAACAATAACGAAAATTTTGAGGAGGAGTTTTCAAAAGTAACGAGCCCAACCGTTGACAGAACCACACTTTAAAACCTGACATTTTAACGAAAGTAAATCCAACAAAACTCAAGAGAACAAGGCAACTACATACCGCTCATCACAAGATGAGCCTCGAAAATGTTAATATGCTAGGACTTTAAAGTTGTTTCATCTAAATCTTTTTAAACTTATATGGTGACTAGTGAGGCTAAAAACCTTCTTTGAAGCTATGATTTCTCTAGAAAATTTAGCTTTATCTTGCATAGGTGTAGCTCGACTTTTTCGCACCCCCTTTCAGAGAGATCGAATTGGTCCTACAATTCAGACTCCTGTCACGGTTCTGAATCTAATCTCACAAAGTGTAATGTGAAACTGATAAACACCAAAGAGTCCAATCCGGCAAATCATTTTGAAAAATTGATTTTGAATCAAATAATGCCAAAGCTGGACTGTTTTGCCAGATTACAGAGTCGCTACCTAAATATTTTATTTTTGGGAAATTTAGAAAACCCTGACTCATGACAAAGGCCACGTGTCCGTCATCACCAAAGTTGCCTTGGCTTGGGAACTTGGGTACGAGAGGGAAAGGGCCTCAAATGAGCACCCCTGCTCGCCCGATCAATGATCGGCCTCTACTATCATGATATGTTGTTTTATAAACCTTATGTGTTCTTATTCCGATTATTAGCTAACTTTACTATGTGATGCACACAAGCAAGTATAGACTAAATCGCAAGAATTGGAACGAATTCAACTCATGTTTTTTTTTGTTTTTTAAATGGTTTGAAATTGCCATCCTCAAGTGGGCTAAAGCGCGGATTTGCCATCAAACATGATGGGCCTAAAACATGATTTGCCACTTCGCAAAGTGGGCTTAAAACTCACACTCGTTGAATTGTTCCAATTCAAACAATCAAGCCTTTATCCGCAGGTATTCATGCAGTTAATCATTTAAGCACATAGCCTCATGGCAAGCATGAGAATCATGAAAATATGGCAATCATACTCATACAAGTATGCTAAAGCATAAAACTTACAGAGTACTCCAAGCGAAAACAAAAACTAGTTAGAAACAATGCATGATCCTAACTATACAAGATGCCTAATGCAACACATACAATATGAAATTAATAGGCTCGGCTACTAATATGGCATATGATACAATTTGATAACATGCTTTGAAACACGTATTCAAATAAGTGTATTGAAATTGCAATGCAGTTTGAATGATGTGCCGAGCCTCGGTGCATGCAAGACAAATGAATGAATGCAAACATGCAAGCATAGGGTATGCTAATCAAAACATGTCCCTAATCTAACCATCGAAAGCGGTTAAATAAAAGGAAGAGAGATGTGGGGTTAGAAGACATGCACACATGCACGCACACTTATTACAACATTATGCCCTCGCAAAGGAGGGTTCGAATGAATAAGAGCTAAGCAAATCTAAGCTAAGCTAGGCAAACTAATCTAATTAAACTAATTAGACTAATTATTACAAAATAAGATAAAGAAATAGCTAAGCTAAGCTACTTAATTATTACAACAATCAATGCAAATTAAATAGGTAATTAATATATTAAACTATGCTGCTGCTACTCTGCTTCGGGAAGTAGAAGATGCATGCGCTCGATTCTCGACCCGAAAAGTCCTCCGGTTTTGCTCTTGAGAGGCTCTATTTGTAGGGTCGAGCATACTCCAGAATCTTTCTGCTCCGCCTTACCAAATCAATGCTAAGGATTGCACTAGTGGCCTGCCAGCCATGATTGGTTGCCGTCGGCCCTTTGCCGGCCAAAAATGTGCCTTGCCGGCTAAGAGTGAGCCACTGCCGACCTCTAATAAGCCACTGCCATGTAACAACCCTCATACTGTTTACTAATTAATGACTGACCGATTACCGATAATCACCGATTACTGTTAAACGAAACTGATAATGACTGATAACTGACTGATAATCGAACTGAATGAAATACTGAATTGACTGACTGAAATTGAAACTGAATTGACTGAGTATATGTTAGTTAATTGCATTCTATCTGTTTGATTGTCTGATTATCTGTTCATGTTTATATGTTTAAACTGCTAATTGAAGGCCTTATCGGCGGCCGAACTAGAAACCGATTGATGTTCCGTGACCCTCATATTTAATGTGATTTTATGGTATAATGATCTGAAAATTGATTAGGTATGATTAAATTAGATTAAATAAGCTAATTGAAGAGTTGGACTTAATTACCGTTCCGCCACTTAGTGGCCACCACATCACACCTCTTGAGCCTTTTACACTCCACGTATGTGATCAAACCAAACATTTCTTCTCCTCTTCTTGCCTCAACCGACCTTAGAGAGAGAGAGACTTGAGGAGTTGGTTTTCATCTTGAATTGCTTGGAATTGTTTGAGAATTGAAGTGTGATTGCTACTTTGAGCTCCTAGACCTTGAATACAAGACTAAGGTAGGACATTCATCTTCTTGTTGTTGTTCTTGAGTTCATTCTTGCACAATTCATGCTTTAATTGTAGAGTTAAGCCATGTTTTGGTGCATACATGTTGGATTGAAGCTCATCTCTTGCATGCATGTTAGTATTATTGCATTTTGAGGTTGATTACATGGACATTAGTACATGCATGCTCATATTGTTGTTATAGACCATGCTTTCATCTGGTTTTGGAAAGAAATGAGCTCATTTGAGCAAGCTTTGGATCTTCAATTTGGTTTAAAACTCATTCATGCATGTTTGAATGTTGTTCTTGAAAATGGGTTTGAATGTGGTTTTAATTGACTCACCTTTGGGGCTTGAATTCACAAATTGAGCTTTGAAACTTGTTATACATTGAATTTAGTTATGTTTTCCAGAATTTGGGCCCAAGAGGTCGAGTTTGGAGTGGTAGAATGCTTGGTTTGAGCTTGGGAGGCAGATCTGGAAATTCCAGATTTGGTTTCCTCGCTCGAGCGAAGGATTCCCCGCTCGAGCGAGCACCTTTGTCCAGGGCTCCGCTCGAGCGACCATCGAGCGACCATCGCGCGTAAAATCTCAGCATCCAGTACTTTTACTATTTTGCAGACCGCTCGAGCGAAGGATTCCTCGCTCGAGCGAAGCCTTTGATTTTGGACTTACGCTCGAGCGGAGAAAGTCTCGCTCGAGCGAAGCCCCTATTTTCAGCAAAGTTTGCGAAATGTTTTCTAAGTGTATCTTTGCATCCTCATCCCATCCTAGGCATTCTTAGGCCTAGTTTAAGACATTTAGATGAGGATATCGTTGTAGAACACACCAAGGCCAATTAGGAATTAAGTTATGATATTTCCCAACTGTGTAGCTTAGTGTGTGTTCAATCTGTTAACTGTGTAGGGTTGGCGACTGGGGAGACACGCTCTAGCATACTGTAGCCCAAAACTCTGTGAGTAACGATTGTGTAAAGATATGTTCTTAAATGAATATCTTCTGAACAAATGAACTGTACTGTTTTCTGAACTGATTACTGTTAACTGAATGAATGTATGTCCTATATTCTGAACTGTATTGTGGCATCCTTAGCACCTACTGTTTACTGTTACTGTTACTGTCACAGAGATCTCTGTCGGTTCCCTCGTGGAACCACTACTGTTTACTGACTGATGGCCATCATTACTGTTCGGTCTTTTAAGACCTACTGTTACTGTTATGCTAATGGATGTACCACATATGACTGTTTGCTGTACTGAACAACTGAAATACTGATTGAATTGAACTGTTTTCATTACTGTAAGGACATTCATTCTAAACCCCTTTACGCTTTATGTTATTCACTAGGCTTTAGCTCACTGCTCATAAATATATGTAGGTGTTCAGGCACCAGACCGCAGCTAGAGGCGTCAGGGTTACTCCAGTTTTGTCAAGCCAGCCTTTGTGCCTCACTGCGAGGTTCCGAGCCTATCTGCTAAGGCTTAGGGGTGTTTTAAGAATTCCCCCTTCTGTACTGTTTCACTGTGTTGTATAGACTGACTGTTCACTGTACTGCTATCTAGGGTAGAGTCCCTAGTTGGAATGAATGTAAATATTGTGCATACTGTTCTGTACGGTTTATGTATAAATGTATGAAAAATCTTTTTGGCATACAGACTGTCACAGCTCATTGGACATTGTTTAATTACTGTATTGGCTTCCGCCAGGCCCTGTACTCTGTTTTACTGTATTACTGTTCTGCAGGCCTTCGGTAATCTCAGATTACTGGCCGGTTACGGTGCTAAACCCATAGGGCCGGGTTTGGGTCGTGACAGAGTGGTATCAGAGCGATACTTACCACGAGTTATACCGCACACACGTGTCCAAATGAGCTATAGGGTGTCCTAGAAAAGTGATTAGGGCATCTCATGAGCATGATAAGTGTGTGGTTATGTTATGACTGAATATCTGCTAATGTGTTAAACTGGTAAACAAATGACTGCTTATGTTTAAAACTGTTATAACTGCTTATAGTGAAATGGACAATGCAAATGAACCTGAGTCCTCATCTACTGAGGCAAGAATGGAAAGAATGGAAAGAATGATGGAACTGATAACTGCTAGACTTGAACAACAACAGAACCAACCGCCCCCACCTCCTCCTCCTCCTCCTCCGGTACAACCGGAACCTAATGTGAATGTGAATGATGGGGATATTATTGCTCTCACCCATAAATTCAGCAAGATGAAACCGCCATCCTTTCAGGGAGGATTGGAACCGCTAAAGGCTGAAGCTTGGGTGCTTGAGACAGAAAAACTATTTGAAGTGTTTCCGTGCTCAGAAGCGAACAAAGTGTTGTTAGCTACCTTCACCCTACAAGAAGAGGCTAGAAGGTAGTGGATGTTGATCCGCGACACAAATACTGTTATGACTTGGGCTCAGTTCAAGGAGTCCTTCTTCGAAAAGTACTTCCCTCAGTGTGTCAGGGATAGAAAAGTGACTGAATTTGAACAGCTGAAGCAGGGCACAATGTCCGTTGCAGAATATGAAACCAAATTTACTGAACTTGCCCGTTATGCACCGCATATGGTGGATACTGAGTATAAGAAGGCCAGGAAATTTGAAGGCGGCCTTAATGTGGCAATACTTGACCGGATAAATGTTTTGAAATTACCGACTTTTGTGGGTGTTCTCGACCGGGCATTGATGGCCGAGTCGAACTTTGCAGCGGTGAAGCAATCTGAAACACCAACAACTGAATGGCATGGTAAGAGGCAGGGTTTCAAATTCAAGAAAGGCAAGCACAACCCAGCCAACAAGAAGCAGAATACGGGGTTGACAACTAGCCCCAGCCAAGGGAGTGGTTTCATACCACCCTGTCCTGAGTGTGGCAAGAAGCACAAGGGGGTTTGCTACAGAATATCTGGAGCTTGTTACAGGTGTGGCAAGATGGGCCACATGGTTAAAGATTGCCCTTCTGCTCCTCAAGGCAATAGCAAAGCTGCAGCCAGCGGCGCAGCATCAAATGCTCCACCAAAGCCTAACCCTAAAGCTACCGGGAAAGAGCCTATGAGGCAAGGCCGAGTGTTCGCACTAGTACCGGGAGATGTGCAGAATACCGAGACCGTTGTGTCAGGTATTCTCTCTATCTGTACTCAAAATGCATATGTACTGATTGATTCGGGGTCTGCACATTCTTATGTATCGCATGCTTTTTCACGGAAATTGAATAGACCCTTAGAACCTATGAACTATCTGCTGGCCGTATCATCACCCGTAGGGGGATCCATGACATGTGCTTATATGTACCCCGCATGTGAAATCATTGTTGGGGATATGCATCTGTTTATTGATTTACTGCCATTGAACATTGATCATTTTGATGTAATATTGGGGATGGATTGGTTACAAAAATATCATGCCACTATTAACTGTGTGACCAAGCAAATTGTTTTTCGTCCATCTGGTTTGCCTGAATTTGTGTTTAATGGGAGTGGTGTAGTACCTCCTCCGTATCTGATTTCGTCTGTGAAAGCTGTTAAACTGATTAGAAAGGGATGTAAAGGATATCTGTGTTCTGTATTGACTGTATCTACTGATGTTAATGTTAATATAAACTGTATTCCTATAGTCAGAGAATTCCCAGACGTTTTTCCAGAGAATTTGCCAGGGGATTTGATTGATAGGGAGATTGAATTCACCGTGGATGTGATTCCCGGAACACAGCCAGTTTCGAAAGCTCCTTACCGAATGGCTCCAACTGAACTGAAGGAGTTGAAAGTGCAACTACAGGAACTACTGGATAAGAAGTTCATCAGACCTAGCACTTCGCCATGGGGTGCTCCTGTTTTGTTTGTCAAGAAGAAAGATGGCTCACTGAGACTGTGCATTGACTACCGTGAACTGAATAAGGTAACTGTAAAGAATAAATACCCATTACCGCGTATTGATGATTTATTTGATCAGTTACAGGGTGCACAAGTGTTTTCCAAAATCGATCTCCGATCGGGGTATCATCAACTGAAGGTTAAACCAGATGACATTGATAAAACTGCTTTTAGAACGAGGTATGGACATTACGAATTTTTAGTTATGCCTTTTGGAGTCACGAATACACCAGCTGCTTTCATGGACCTCATGAACAGAATTTTTAAACCATACCTTGATGACTTTATTGTTGTATTTATCGATGACATATTGATTTACTCCAAAAGTATAGAACAGCATGAACATCATCTGAGACTTGCCCTGCAAACCTTAAGAGAACAGAAACTGTATGCTAAACTGTCTAAATGTGAATTTTGGCTTGACCATGTTATGTTTTTGGGGCATGTTGTTGGCAAAAATGGAATTTCTGTTGATCCGTAGAAAATTGAAGCTGTAGTGAACTGGCGTAGACCAACAAATGTGACTGAAGTCCGAAGCTTTTTGGGATTGGCTGGATATTACAGAAGATTTGTCAAAGATTTCTCCAAAATTGCCCTACCACTGACGCAGTTAACACAAAAGGGGACATCATTTGACTGGATTGACCAAAGGGAATCTGCCTTCCAGGAGTTGAAAACTCGATTAGTGACTGCACCAGTTCTTACCTTACCTTTAGGTACGGATGGTTATACTGTATTTAGTGATGCTTCTCATAAGGGTCTGGGGTGTGTTTTAATGCAGAATGGGAGAGTTATTGCTTATGCTTCCCGACAGTTGAGACCACATGAAAAGAACTACCCGACCCATGATCTGGAACTTGCTGCAGTAGTATTTGCACTGAAAATCTAGCGTCACTACCTGTATGGGGTAACATGTGAAGTATATACTGACCACAAGAGTTTGAAATATTTCTTCACACAGAAAGAACTGAACATGAGACAGCGGAGATGGCTAGAACTGATTAAAGATTATGACCTACAGATACTGTACCATCCGGGAAAAGTCAATACCGTTGCCGATGCATTGAGCCGGAAGTCGATTGGAAACTTAGCCTATCTGCTTACAGGACAGAAAGAGTTGCTTTGTGACCTTGAAAAATCTGAAATTGAAATTGTTTTGAGAGAACAAGGTGGAATCTTAGCTGCTATTTCTGCTCAACCGACGCTGATTGAAGAGATTAAAGAAAAACAGCAACTGGATGATTTCTTGAAGAAGATCATCGAGGAAAGAGAATCCAAACCGAGACCGGGATTCAAATTTGAGAATAATGTACTGAAATTTCAAGAAAGACTGTGTGTACCAAATGATACTGAACTGAAAAGAAGAGTTCTGCAAGAAGGCCACAATTCGAAATTGTCTATCCATCCGGGGAATACGAAAATGTACCAAGATCTGAAACAGAATTTCTGGTGGCCGGGAATGAAGAAAGAAATTGCCGATTTTGTATCCAAATGTCTCCATTGCCAACAGGTCAAAGCTGAACATCAACGGCCTGCCGGACTATTGCAACCCTTACCCATACCAGAGTGGAAATGAGAGCATATCACCATGGATTTTATCGTTGGGTTACCTCGCTCCAGAAAAGGTATGGATTCAACTTGGGTTATTGTTGATAGACTGACTAAATCTGCTTACTTCTTACCTGTCAAGACGATTTATAATGCGGACAAATTGGCTGTTATCTATATTGATGAAATTGTTAGACTGCATGGAGTGCCTGTGTCTATTGTTTCTGACAGGGATTCGAAGTTTACATCGAGGTTTTGGCAAAGCCTACAGACTGCATTGGGTACTGAATTGAGGCTGAGTAGCGCCTATCATCCTCAGACAGATGGCCAATTAGAAAGGACCATCCAAACTCTGGAGGATTTACTGAGAATGTGTGTCCTTGATTTTCAGGGAGACTGGGAAAGTCATCTGCCATTAGTTGAATTCGCCTACAACAACAGCTACCATTCGAGTATTGGAATGGCGCCTTTTGAGGCATTGTATGGCAGAAAATGTAGATCTCCAATCTGCTGGGCAGAAATTGGAGATGGGCCTTTGCTTGGGCCCGAGATTGTGTATGAAACAACTGAAAAAGTGAAACTGATACAGCAAAGATTGAAAACTGCACAGAGTAGACAGAAAAGTTATGCAGATGTCAGAAGACGGGACAGAGAGTATGAAGTGGGTGATCACGTTTTTGTGAAAGTGACACCAATGAAAGGCCAGACTCGTTTTGGAGTCAAGGGCAAGTTAGCACCGAGATACGTCGGACCTTATGAGATTATTGAGAAAATTAATCCGGTGGCGTATTAAGTTGCGCTCCCTCCTGAAATGGAACACATGCATAATGTTTTCCACATTTCTATGTTAAGAGACTATCTCCGGGATCCCTTCCATGTAATAGAGCCTACCCACGTAGTGTTGAGTGATGACTACACATACGAGGAACGGCCTATACAGATTGTAAACAGACGGATCAAGAAACTGAGGAACAAAGAGATCCCGCTGGTGAAAGTTGACTGGCAAAACCACGGTGGCGTGTATGCCACTTGGGAAAGGGAAGATGACATGGCCAAACGATATCCTGAACTGTTTCCACTGAATCCTGTTTTCTTCCAGAACGAAGGTAACTCGAGTTTAGAGGACTAAACTCTTCATAAGGAGGGGAGACTGTAACAACCCTCATACTGTTTACTGATTAATGACTGACCGATTACCGATAATCACCGATTACTGTTAAACGAAACTGATAATGATTGATAATTGACTGATAATCGAACTGAATGAAATACTGAATTGACTGACTGAAATTGAAACTGAATTGACTGAGTATATGTTAGTTAATTGCATTCTATCTGTTTGATTGTCTGATTATCTGTTCATGTTTATATGTTTAAACTGCTAATTGAAGGCCTTATCGGCGGCCGAACTAGAAACCGATTGATGTTCCGTGACCCTCATATTTAATGTGATTTTATGGTATAATGATCTGAAAATTGATTAGGTATGATTAAATTAGATTAAATAAGCTAATTGAAGAGTTGGACTTAATTACCGTTCCGCCACTTAGTGGCCACCACATCACACCTCTTGAGCCTTTTACACTCCACGTATGTGATCAAACCAAACATTTCTTCTCCTCTTCTTGCCTCAACCGACCTTAGAGAGAGAGAGACTTGAGGAGTTGGTTTTCATCTTGAATTGCTTGGAATTGTTTGAGAATTGAAGTGTGATTGCTACTTTGAGCTCCTAGACCTTGAATACAAGACTAAGGTAGGACATTCATCTTCTTGTTGTTGTTCTTGAGTTCATTCTTGCACAATTCATGCTTTAATTGTAGAGTTAAGCCATGTTTTGGTGCATACATGTTGGATTGAAGCTCATCTCTTGCATGCATGTTAGTATTATTGCATTTTGAGGTTGATTACATGGACATTAGTACATGCATGCTCATATTGTTGTTATAGACCATGCTTTCATCTGGTTTTGGAAAGAAATGAGCTCATTTGAGCAAGCTTTGGATCTTCAATTTGGTTTAAAACTCATTCATGCATGTTTGAATGTTGTTCTTGAAAATGGGTTTGAATGTGGTTTTAATTGACTCACCTTTGGGGCTTGAATTCACAAATTGAGCTTTGAAACTTGTTATACATTGAATTTAGTTATGTTTTCCAGAATTTGGGCCCAAGAGGTCGAGTTTGGAGTGGTAGAATGCTTGGTTTGAGCTTGGGAGGCAGATCTGGAAATTCCAGATTTGGCTTCCTCGCTCGAGCGAAGGATTCCCC
Organism: Camellia sinensis; assembly: GCF_055761805.1. Taxonomy (NCBI): domain Eukaryota; kingdom Viridiplantae; phylum Streptophyta; class Magnoliopsida; order Ericales; family Theaceae; genus Camellia; species Camellia sinensis. Next base: position 120,847,097 of record NC_138966.1, read on the forward strand.
GCTCGAGCGAGCACCTTTGTCCAGGGCTCCGCTCGAGCGACCATCGAGCGACCATCGCGTGTAAAATCTCAGCATCCAGTACTTTTACTGTTTTGCAGACCGCTCGAGCGAAGGATTCCTCGCTCGAGCGAAGCCTTTGATTTTGGACTTACGCTCGAGCGGAGAAAGTCTCGCTCGAGCGAAGCCCCTATTTTCAGCAAAGTTTGCGAAATGTTTTCTAAGTGTATCTTTGCATCCTCATCCCATCCTAGGCATTCTTAGGCCTAGTTTAAGACATTTAGATGAGGATATCGTTGTAGAACACACCAAGGCCAATTAGGAATTAAGTTATGATATTTCCCAACTGTGTAGCTTAGTGTGTGTTCAATCTGTTAACTGTGTAGGGTTGGCGACTGGGGAGACACGCTCTAGCATACTGTAGCCCAGAACTCTGTGAGTAACGATTGTGTAAAGATATGTTCTTAAATGAATATCTTCTGAACAAATGAACTGTACTGTTTTCTGAACTGATTACTGTTAACTGAATGAATGTATGTCCTATATTCTGAACTGTATTGTGGCATCCTTAGCACCTACTGTTTACTGTTACTGTTACTGTCACAGAGATCTCTGTCGGTTCCCTCGTGGAACCACTACTGTTTACTGACTGATGGCCATCATTACTGTTCGGTCTTTTAAGACCTACTGTTACTGTTATGCTAATGGATGTACCACATATGACTGTTTGCTGTACTGAACAACTGAAATACTGATTGAATTGAACTGTTTTCATTACTGTAAGGACATTCATTCTAAACCCCTTTACGCTTTATGTTATTCACTAGGCTTTAGCTCACTGCTCATAAATATATGTAGGTGTTCAGGCACCAGACCGCAGCTAGAGGCGTCAGGGTTACTCCAGTTTTGTCAAGCCAGCCTTTGTGCCTCACTGCGAGGTTCCGAGCCTATCTGCTAAGGCTTAGGGGTGTTTTAAGAATTCCCCCTTCTGTACTGTTTCACTGTGTTGTATAGACTGACTGTTCACTGTACTGCTATCTAGGGTAGAGTCCCTAGTTGGAATGAATGTAAATATTGTGCATACTGTTCTGTACGGTTTATGTATAAATGTATGAAAAATCTTTTTGGCATACAGACTGTCACAGCTCATTGGACATTGTTTAATTACTGTATTGGCTTCCGCCAGGCCCTGTACTCTGTTTTACTGTATTACTGTTCTGCAGGCCTTCGGTAATCTCAGATTACTGGCCGGTTACGGTGCTAAACCCATAGGGCCGGGTTTGGGTCGTGACATGCCAGCAACTAGTGGTCTGAATTACCACATTGCAATAGAGCACAGAGGAAAATTGAGGATTTTCCAGGGGTATGTTCGTATTGTACCCCTCCTTATCATCTCAAAACATCAAACGAGTGGCGCTCTTGGATCCAAAACCACCGCCAATCAAGCATTTTCAATGCATGATGGCCAAAGATCTAAGAAGTACAATTTCAATAAATGCACAAAGATGACTTGAGGCCATCACCTTATCAAGTGTGATCAAAGGCAATGGAGACTAAGGAGATTGGCTCATTTCATCACTTTGAGTATGAAATGCTCCAATCTTCCTTGTGTTCAATATAACATCCGATTGAACACATGCAATGCAACACAACACGCTTAACTTGCTCAAGTTTTACTTATCACTTTTGTTTACTCATTTTAATTACCAACTCATTCTTTAGTTGATTTAGTCCAAGGTAAGTGTCCTCTAATGAGAGAGGTGTCAACCAAGGGATGATTTAAGACATGAGAGAGATCATGCCGTTGGTTAGTAAAAACCCTCAAAAGAGTATTAAAACCATTAAGCACAAGTCTCAATCTCAAGCTTAAACACAACCCTAAGGCTAGCCAACCCTCAAAGCAAATGAAAAAAAATGATGAAATGAGGGAGGTTGCAGAGATTGTATGTGTTGAAATTACATGCAAAATGACATTACAACATGCAAGTAACTCATGCAAAGCATGTTTAAAAGCCAAAAAAACACCAAACTAGTGAAGATCACTACATTATAAGCATGCAATACAAAGCTCCAAAGGTGCAAACACTCCAAAACAATCCTAAAACAGCCTAAGAGGAGTCCTAAAATATGCTTGAAGTAAGCTAAAAATAACTAGAATAGGAGGCCAACACATAGCACAAACTAAACTATTAAAGCACAATTGCATTACAAGCATACAAAACAAGCCTCAAGTGACCAAACTAGCTCAAAACAGAGCTAAAACTAGCCAAAAAAAGTAGCAAAAACATGCTGAGATTAAGGTATAAAATGCTAGAAAATCATGCTCTCAGGTTAAGTTATCTAGGCTTACAAACAAGTCACAAGGAGGGGAGGCTACCCCCTTCCATTTTGGACCTCAAAACATAGTTTTTACCACTGAAAATCCCCTAGAATTCAGTGGTTAAAAGAGCCAAAAAAGTTGTTTTAGAAAGCTTTGAAAGTTGGTACAACAACTTAATAATCAAGCAACAAGAAAGGTAGACTACCCCTAACTCCAAACAAACCTCAAACCACCATTTTAGACCATAAAAACAGAGATTTTCAGAGGTTAAAACCAGCCTCAAAATAGTATGCAAATATGGCAAAACAAGTATTTGAAATAAGCTTAAAACACAAGTGTTCTACCTCTTAAAGACAAGATACAATTTAGGCACCAAAATCAAGCCAAACCAAGCCAAAATCCTCTTCTAGAGCTCAAATAGGACCTCAAGCAACCTTAACTCAATGGTGATCAAGTTTGATCAAGGGCTCATATGCAAGAGTGTAGAGAATTTAAGCTATAAGGCACAAAATACTTAGAGAAAGGATTCTAGAGAGAGAGAGATAAATTTTTTGTCTTCAAAAATTTCCAACCCCCACACATGCAAAAGGGGGTCTTTATATATAAAAGATGCAAAATCCCCTCAAAGAGATCCAGCCATACACGTGCAAGAAGATGGCTCAATTTGTGCAAACTGCTAGCACAAAATATCAGAAAATATCTATTAATACATTGGTGGCCGGCCGGCCATCAATGATGGCCGGTAGGGGCTCATTGATGGCCGCCAGGGCACATAAATGGCCGCCAGGACAAAATCCATGGCCGGCAATGCCTAAACATGGCTGACAGTGCATCAAAAACATCATGTTGAAAGGACCTAAACATGGTCCAAAAATGAGACAGAATTGATGCAGGGTTTTGAAAGCTCAAACTTGTGGCCTTCCGCCGCGGATTTCAAGCGCTCAATAAGCAATCAAACTCATCACTGGATATACCTACAAGAACATCCAAGTCTTGAGGACGGTCAAAAATGGGGTGTCTACAGTTGCCCCTCTTTGACAGAGCTCAGAGTCATAAAATGACGTGAGTGAATGTCAAAGCCCTGAGACGACCCATTTTGATAAGGCTGTAAGACTTAGACAAACATTCAATATAACAATACACAATAGCGCCCGCAGGCTGGGGCAAAATGCAAATGATATGCACAATGCAAGCACATAACTTATGATCACGCAATGAGACTGTAAGGCAGCATTTACATGCAAGTGTTATGCAAGGAAAATGCCACATTTTAAGCAAACCGGTGAGGTACAGTAATCTCATACATGAGAAGAAGTAAGCAAATAAACGCGCCACGCGTGAGAATCACAAGTCGAACCGCATTTCATGCATAAAGGATGTAAGAAAATTATGCAATCTTAATTGCGCCTCATGCAAAAAAAGCTAAAAGCAACTGTCGGGCGCACCCGAAGTCTCAAACAAGATTCCGACACGCTGCACGCATAAGGAAAGAAGGGATGAGGTGAACACCGGGACTTGCCCACGTGTTTCTAAAGTGTAGCATCCTAACGCGTCGCACGCGAGAAGAGAAAAGGATGGGTGCAAAGATTGGAGGGTGGTATAAACATCGAAGCACGTCCCAATGTTTCTAACCAAAACAAGGTGGTATAAGCATCGAAACACGCTCTAAATGCTTCTAATCGGGGAGTGGTATAAACATCCGGCACACGTCTCAATGTTTCTAACCAAAGAGGTGGTATAAGCGTCGAAACACGTTCCAAATGCTTCTAACCGGGGGGTGGTAGAAACATCAGGTACACGTCCCAATGTTTCTAACCAAAAAGGTGGTATAAGCGTTGGAACATCTTCCAAACGCTTCTAACCGGGGGGTGGTATAAACATCAGGCACACGTCCTAATGTTTCTAACCAAAACAATGTGTCGATGTAAACATCGGGCGTACCCGAATGTTTCTAACCAACAAGGAGTCGGTGTAAACACCGGGCGTACCTGAATGTTTCTAACCAACAAGGAGTCCAAGGGACAAGAATGATCTTATCCGGAATTCTCTGAATGAACCGTACATACAATATCATGCATGCTTGAGAAAGAAACTCGATAGGTACAATATAATACAAATGCATGTTTCATGCGAGATGAATAACTGTGACACCATATTAGAGGTATGTTTTATGCACAACATGCAAGAAAGAAAACAGAAACATATTCTATGCAGCGCAAGCAAGAACATGTTCTATGCAAAATAATCAACAAGGCATATTCAATGCAACACCTGCGTATGCTATAGAAACATGAAGATGCATGTTCTATGCAATAATTCAAAATGCATGTTCCATGCAACGGGAAAAAAAAAATGCACATTCTATGCAACGACAAAAGCATGTTTGATAAAGACAACTCAAAGGCAACTTTCGATTTATCTCTCGGAAGAGTTACAATATGTTAAAAAGGATACACCTTGTTTATGTTGATGAGCGACGGCCATCGTGCACTGGAAACGCAATTCTAAATCAAACTCTGCACACCCCCTTGCATTTCTTGGAATCCAAGGACACAAAACAGAGCTAGGGATGCAGGGGAGGCCTGTGGAAACCTGCCGGCCACCAGGCGGAGCTGCCGGCCACCAGTGTACCACTGTCGACCATCGATGGCAGATTTGGGCAATTTGGACTTTTCACTCTTGGGTCTTTACGTACACAACTCCAAACTTCATTTCCCCACAAACCTTTGCACGAAAATCACTTCTCTCTCTCTAGGTGCTCCGTTTCTCTAGATCCATGCTTTCTACGCGTTTTCCAACACCCTATACAAACTTTATTCGCTAAATCCTCCTAGTTCTCTTCACTTTGAACCGATCAGAATTTGATTTCGACACTTCTTTCCTCATTTCCACCATTCTAGGCTCATTCCCCTCAAGGTTCTCTCAAGGTTTGTGCACTTTTCCCGACTTGGACTTTCTTTGACTTTTTCTCTCTCCTAGGGTTGGCTTTTTCTAAGTTTCACTCTTTTCCTTCATTTTTTTTCTCATTTTTGCTCATTTTGCACCTATTTCAGATGGCGAATGATGTTCTTCATGACGAGGCTCTCCCTGAGCTTCCTCCAGTAAATTTCGAGGCAGACTTTGAAGCCGAGCCAGAGGCCGAGCCGAAGCTATTACCGCTAAGCATACGCCACTTTGATCCAGCGAGGTACCATCCTCAGATGCACATAGTACCCACCGCGGGAGGCATCAAATCCTTTATTGACTTTGCTGAGGACGCGCCAGATGATCTCCTACTGAGAGAGCCAGCGTCTCATTTGTCGGCCATCGCCGTAGAGGTACGAAAATTATTTTTCTACAGTACTACCCTTGACTAGTTGCATTTCTTGCACTATTTTGATCTGATTTCATAGACTGCCTTGATCCAACTGGACTGTCATCATTGATTTGTATTCAACTGTACTTTCATTGCCTGATCTGATTGCATCTTATGCATTATCACAAGATGGATCCCGCTCCTTCAGAGGTTATCGCACGACGATCGCTCGAGATTGGTACGGTGAGCTCCCAGCTGGGGTTCGTGACATTATTGATGAGATAGGCTTTGGTATCTTCTGCTCCAGCCTGACTCGAGTCGTAGCGAGCCATCCTCTCTTAGGGGCTCTAGTGGAGAGGTGGTGGGACACCACCAACTCCTTCCACTTTTCCACCACGAGGGAGATGACGATGACCCCTTACGACTTTGCCATGATCACTGGCTTGGGCGTAGGGGGTGATCCGATCCCTCTTGACCCTAATATAGGGGAATGGGAGGCAGCATGGGTTGCGCTGCTAGGGGTACATCCACCAACACTACGGGCATGCATGGTCTGGTACAGCTGGTTTGAGGAACAGTTTAGGGGGACTAAGCCCGAGACGGTCGAGGCAACAGAGCAGTACGCCAGAGGCTTCCTCATGTTCCTTTTCGGTACCACCTTGTTTTCTAACAGGTGCCATATCGTGGGCCTGTATTTACTGAGCGCCTTAGTAGTGCTCTATCGAGTTCAGTTCTATGACTGAGGCGATGCCGGCCTCACCACTTTGTATGGATACATGAGCTCGACTTCCTGCATGAATTGGAGCTTGATTGGAGGCTACTGGCAGGCTTAGGAGGTACACAACTTAGTTTCCCCTTTTCGCTTTACATTTCTTGCTTTACATTTGTTCAACACATGTACTTTCTGCTCTGCATTTTCTGTACCTGCTCATGCACTATATGCTTTATGCTTTGCATTTTCTACATTTGTTCATGCTATATTGATTGCATATCATCGCACTTTCCCTGCAGCTATGGGTATACGCATACTTCCCGGCTCCGGCTCTTGCTCCAGAGCCTATGAGGAGGTCCCAGTGATAGTCCCATTTTCCTAGGAATACGACGGCTTGCTTCGCCATAGGACCTAAGCCAGTATTTTGATATGGTCGCGGCGCATGAGGTAACCCAATAACAAAGCCATCTTACTTTTCAACCATTTGAATCCACACATTAATGATTAACAATGACTAATCATCTGTTCATTTCTATTTTAGATCACATGGCAGCCTTGGGCCGAGATACCGTCAGGGCTTTGAGCCCAGTGTGATACAGCTCGGGTCATCACCCACCATCGCATTCTTTTCGAGGGCCCGATTTGTCGCGCCTAGTTCTTGAGCGAGCGCTTCGTGCTCCAGACTTTGGGCTTGCCTGCCCCATTCACATAGACTGTCTGTCGAAGAAGTGATCCAGTTTATGGTAGGGCTAGAGGCAGATTACTTCCGTGTAGAGGGCGATTATGTGACCTTCATCCAGACACACCAGATGCCGCCTTTGATCGGCGTTCGCGGGGGCGAGGGAGTGAAAGCTCCTACCGTGAGGGTGACACACAAAGCGAGTCAGGCGAGCACAGCCCGTAGCAGAGGGATTCCCCAGGCAGAGCAGAGGGCTAGTTGGCCGGAGCTTCCAACCGAGCTGACAGGTTAGCAGTACTCTGGAGTGGCTTACCAGATTCCGATCGAGCCTTCATTGCCTAGCCACAGATACGTCAGGGCGCCTGATGCGCCTCTGGTATGCACTTCAGTTTTCATTTCATTTTACATTCTTACTTAGATACTCAGACATTCATTCATTCCAGATACTGATCATTTGAAATTGCATTTGCAGCCCTCCACAGAGTACGTTGAGGGGTTACTTGAGATGTTGGCCTCATTTTAGGGCATGATCTTGAGGAAGGAGTCAATACTCGGCTTCCATGGCATTGAGGTAAAAATTTTCAGTTTTCTTGCATTTCGGTCTTCAAATCTATGCTGATATACTGAAACTGGCATTTCAACTGAACACTTCTTCACCCTGCACTGATACACTACATGTATAGATCACGTCTGACACGCTGCATTCTCACATTGCTTTCATACTCTGCATGTACCTATTCTGCACACCACTCTCTGATACACATACTATGGCTGACACATATCGACTGCCCTTTCAAGTCCTACCTTTACTGACAACAGCAGTAGTAGGGAGAAGATGGAGACAAGCTCAAGTACGCAGCCGAGGCAGAGCTTAGGGGCGGCGGCAACGGGAGCGGCCCTTTAGAGCCCATCATAAGCGACGATGATGATGAGACACGCGAGGATGAGGAGGCAAAGAGTCTACAGTTAGAGTCATCTGAGGATAGAGACGACGATGTTGGCTCGGATTTTGCTAGTAGTGAGGCTGTAGAGGGCTCTGATTCAGACTCTGATTCAGATTCGGACAGTGGCGCCGATGGAGACAGTGCTTCAGAGCCCGCTCCGCCGAGGAAGAGGATGAAGAGGGCCTTTCGAGCCTGAGATAGTTGGCACTGACCTATCTATGTTTTGATTTAGTTTCTTTTTGCTAGTAGTATTCGCACTTTGTACAGTTCAGACGAGTTTTATTTCTTTAAAAACTTGTACTCTTTTACAAAAAGTGACCATAATTGGAATGAAAACAACTTTTGATTAAAAAGTGTTGTATTTTACATTTTGAACATCGCATGATATCGTACAGCATAAAAAGAAATGAGATTGGCCTTGATTGAAAACTGCACATTCGATTAGCATTCTCTTAATCAGGTAATGAACTGACCAACAACTGAAAAGACAAACAGAGTAAAACAACTTGATAAACAAAAAACAACTCGATAATCAATGCAAATACAACTCGATAAGCAAAACAAGGACTTTATAAACAACACAAATACAACTCAATAAGTAAAACCAAACAAATACAACTCAAATAAACATGCTCAAGTCCAAAGAAACTCAAAATAAGACCTCAAAAGACGCGAATAGCAGAATACAGCTACTGCATGTAACTAGATCTTCACAAAGGAGGACAGTGGGCAGAAAATTGAGGCTGTCGACTATAAAGGATGGCCTGCCAGCCATTTATTCTCTCTACCGGCCATTAATGTGCCCCTGCCGGCCATTGATGAGCCTCTGCCGGCCATCAACGAGCCCTACCGGCCATCAATGTGCAGAACCTCCGAAACGTTGACACCCGGCCTCCATTCACTGCCTTATCTTCTACAAAAGCTCCAGCTTCGTGGTTTCTTCATTCCAGCTCTATTTTTGCTACGAATGGAGCCATTCTTTGCGGAAAAACTCTCAAATTAGATTGCAGCTTTAGATGGCTTGGAGACGGTGAACTTCTGAGGTTTTGGGATAAATGCACTATTCCCGCTGAGTCATACCCCGCTGTGTTTTCCATTCCTCCACGTCGCGGCTAGATGTTGGAGCCCAGTTACACATGTTTTCAGCTTTGGGGGACAAGAGATATGTCTGACAATTGAAGAATTCCAAGTTTTGATGGAATCCCAGCGTGATGAGAAAATCTTGCCCCAGTCCCATTTTGGTCACATCCTGCTCTAGGAAGAATGTGCGGGCTCACTTTACACGATGTCCGATCTTTGGTTCACAACGGGGAGTTGGATATTCCCAGTTTGATTCATTGATTTTCTGACGCCGGCGACCACGGCGACCGTCTTTGGCAAAGTTTTCGACAGCATGCCCTCTGCTTGTGTATGTTGGCTCATTTCCTGCTTGCCCTTAGCTTTGGAGGGTCTAGCATTCGCTTGACACTATGGGCTTAGATGCCTTCCATCGCCGAGAGACAACCAAGTTCGCAGGAAGTCCACTACTTTTGCAGGTATGTTTCCCATCGCGCTCGCATGTGTTTCTCACATCACTCGGCCCTCAAGCTCTGTTTTTCTTTCTAAAACCCTTTCTCACTTTTTCTCTCCCCATACATCTTTTTATTCTTTAATCTCTCTTATTTTTCATCTCTTCCTAGATATGGCTCATGAACAGGTTGAAAGTAGTGGACTCTTGCCCTGCATATTCAGCACAAGGCTATTTCTTTCACCCACGGCTACTTGATTTTCCAAACGAGGGGTGGTGGTACCATTGGATGTGCCACAAATCTCCTATCGACATTTCTTGGCGTTGCCCTTAGTTTGACCTGCCTGAGATGAGCTCCAGCATGTCTCGACAACCTGGCATTCAGTTGATTAGCTTGACACACTATGTCTTCTACTTTCCAGTCTGGTTTAGGCGTTAGTTCAGACACGACCAGACCTGCCCAGAAGAGAGGATAGAGTACCCGACTCCATTTCCAATCCGAGGTTCACAACTAGCTCGATATCCCACTGGATAGAGGATAATAGAACTTCTGGCTCCCGTACCCAATTTCAGTTGCGCTCTTTCTGGGGAATGCATAGCTTGGCTTGAGGATGAGGCGCAAACTGGGCCTACTTTAGCATCTGAAGCTTCCACAAGCTCTGGGAGGGGACACAGGAACACCTAACTCATCAATGCCCCAAGTTTATTGCTTTAATCTGTACTTTCAAGTTTTCCTTTTGAATGTAATAAAAACAATTTTGATTTGTATCAAGAGGTAGATAACTCTATATTGAAATCAATGAAATTGAAGGTTGTGGGCACTGAAAATTTTCTGTTTGGGCCAAAAATGGTCTAAGTTGTGAAAAGATTAATTTGAACAAAATCAACTTTTATTAAAACTTTTCAAAATCATTTTCGATAAGGATCACAACCTGACACACTCGGAATCTATCCTTGAGATGTACAACCCCAAATCCAGTAAATGTCTGAAGAGCACTACACTGTAACCAGCTCTCGTAGTGAAGATCACAATCGAACTCTTGGATGCAGAAAAGACAAAGATGACTAAAACAATCACATGGACACAGTTGATTTGGAAGTGTTTATGGCTAGACTTCTGGATGAAGTTGCCTACGTATCCCGAAGATGAGAATCAAGCCTTACGTAGTTCGGTTCGGGTTCACTCGGGTATTAACACTCTCCTTTTGTGCCCTAACTTTTGTCAAGGCCACCCTTTCTAGGTTTTCAACCTTGCGAGCTCAGTTTTTCTTTTTTTCTAATTTTTTGTGCTCTAACTTTTGCCTAGGTCGCTCTTTCGGGTTTTCGGCCTAGCGAGCCACTCAAGGGTAGTATTTCTTTAACTTGTCCATGTTGATTGGTTGGGAGAATTCAGGGCCATCTTGGTCCATAAGAATGACAACCCCACCCGATCAAATAGACTTGATGATGTAAGGACCAGTCCAATTAGATCTGAACTTGCCCCTAGGGTCATGGATGGGAGCTCGGTTGTCTTTGAGCACCAAATCCCCTTTCTTTCAAATTCCAGGACTTAACTTTCTTGTTGAAAACCCTGGCAATTCTGCGTTGATAACTTTGGACGTGGTACAGTGCCTTAAGCCTCCTCTCGTCGAGCAACATTAGTTCCACAAACCTACTCTGCTGCCAATCCGCTTCTACTATCTGGCACTCAACCATAACCCGCAACAACAAAACTTTAACTTCAATCAGCAGAACAGCTTCCATCCCATAAACCAGAGAATATGGAGTTGCCCTAGTAGAAGTTCGAATTGATGTCTGGTAGCCCCAAAGAGCAAATGGCAGTTTGTCTGGCCAATCCTTGTAGGTTTCCGCCATCTTTTATAAAATGTGTTTGATGTTCTTGTTGGCGGCCTCAATAGCTCCATTGGTTTGTGGCCGATATGTGGATGACTTGTGAAAAGCCGCGTTGTATTTCTCCAACAAGTTGATCACTTCTTTCTTGAAGTGGGAACATTGTCCGAAACAATTTCATTTGGGACTCCATAACGACAAATGATGTTATTCCTGATGAACTTGGCTACATGTGACGCTTTCAGCACTACGTAGGATTGGGCCTTGACCTACTTTGTAAAATAGTCTATTGCCACCAGGATATACTCATGTCCATTTGACCCCTTTGGAGTAACTACCTCAATAACATCAATTTCCCAAACTCAAAATGGCCATGGCAAAGTCATGTTGTATAGCTTCGACGGCGGGATGTTCATGCGATTTGCATGAATGTGACATTTGTGGCATCGCCGAACAAAACCAATACAACCCTCTTCCATGGTTGACCAGTAGTAACCCTGCTTGAGAATTTTCCGAGCTAGCATCACTTCGCTCATGTGCGATCCTTACTCTCCTCTGTGGATGGCCTCCATTAGGCGCTTCAACTCTTCTTCATCAACACACAACTTGTGCATTCCCAGATGGTCTCTTTTATACAATTTACCCCCGTAAATGATAAACTGAGTAGCCATTCACCATATTGCCCTCTTATCTTTGGCATTTGCCCCTAGTGGATAAACCTCATTTTCCAAGAAGTTCCAGATATCATGGTACCAGGGGTTCTGATTTTGTACTTTATCTATCGCGGCGATCAGCTCGTAGGCCGGCACATACCTCTGTTCAATAATGATCAGACGTATCTGGACTCCCAAAGGGATGTCTATCATGGAAGATAGAGTTGATAAAGCGTCAGCGAACCTGTTGCTCTCCCTTAACAGATGTGTGAAGGTTAACTTCTCAAACCTGGGAATCAGAACATCTAGGGTTTGGTGATAGATTTTCATCATTTCTTCTTTAACCTTTCAGTCTCCTTTTGCTTGAGACACAACCAGGTTCGAGTCCCCGATGACATCCAACTGTTTTGCCCCTAGTTCCAGGGTGGCTTCTAAACCAACGATACATGCCTCGTATTCTACTTCGTTGTTTGATACCTTGAACCGAAGTTTGAAAGCTAAAGGTATGTGGGAATTGTCGGGTGCTATCAACAACACCCCTATCCCATAACCATGCTGGTTAGACACTCCGTCAAAGTACATGGTCCAAATCTCTTCCTCGACCTGCAGAATGGCCCCATTTGGGAATTGATACTCTACTGCTTCATCGCCCTCGACTGGGTGATCGGCTAAGAACTCCGCTACCGCTCTCCCCTTCACAGACTTGAGAGTCATATACTTCAAATCAAATTCGGAGAAAAGAAGCAACCAACGGACTAGCCTACCCGTAAGCGCTAGTTTCTCGAAGAGATATTTGATGGGATCTTGCGAGGACCGTAACCTCCAAACTAGTACATTATATAATTTGAATGAGTTTAGTTGCATGATTATGTGCTTGATTGCGTGATTACATGTTTAATTCTATAATTATCTGTTGATATGTGGAATATCGGTTTAAATTGACAACTTGGAGTCAGAAATTGAAAGCCTAGACGACTTCTAAAATTGAAATTTACTAGCCCAATAGGCTAATTAGAATATTTAGGATTTCATAGGAACTTTAATCGAAATTTGATTTGGACCAAAATAATTAGAATAAACTGACTGAATTAGTTAGAATTAAGCCTAATTAATTAATCCTAACCATATTTGATTAGGCTAACTTAATCACATCCTATATAAGACCCAAATTAAGCTTATGAGCTCATTTTATATACACACTCTGCTGAGAATTGAGAGACAGGAGAGGAGAGTTCAACATTTAGAGAGAGAAAGAGGAGAATTGTAGAGAATTAGTGGGAGGCTCAAAGATTGGAGCCATAATACACTTGAATTCAACATTAGGTATGGCATTCATCACTAATTCATGTAGTTATGGCATATAGTAGTTGAATTCATCTCATTTTTGAACTCATTGGCATGTTATTGAAGAAAAGAAGCTATGAATATCATAAAAATGGAAGAATGGAGTTGAATTGCATACATACATGCATATTTTGAGTTGAGCTCCATGAAATTCATACCTGCATGGCACAATTATACCTCATTTTGGAGAATCCTTCATGTTTTCATGCTTCTCATGTCACTTGATCATATTTTGAACATGTTTTGGAGAAATGTACACTCAAATTGAGTTAAACTTATTTTATAAATTGCGGTTGGAGTCATTGGTTGGGAAATTACCATGATTTTGAATAAATGGGTTCAAATTGGAAGTGTTTTCATGTTATATAGTGACTCTCCATGTTTTTATACCAAAAACACATGATTTAAAGCTTTGAGTACCATGTTTGAACTTCAAACACAGTTCTGGAAATCCCAGAATTCGTGTTGTCCACTCAAGCGAGGGAGTCCACGCTGGAATTCGGGCTCCCAGAAGTTTCTGAAATTTTACAGTCCGCTCGAGCGACCAAAGTGGCGCTCCAGCGAGGACCCTTTTTCTCAGTCTTCCGTTCGAGCAACCATCGAGCGGGAATTTTATGTATCCAGTACTTTTACACACCGCTTGAGCGACAGAAGTTACGCTCGAGCGACCACCTTTGTTTCTGAATCCCCGCTCGAGCGTAGGAAGTTGCACTCAAGTGGAGACCCTGTTTTCAGCAAAATTTTACCAACTCTTTTATGTGCATATTTGCATTCTCATGCCACTCCAAGCATTCTTAGGCACCATTTGGACTCCGATAATCATACAATAAGTTAGAGACGCATAAAGAGAATTGAATTAAAATGAAATGGAGTTTCATTTGTACTTTGTTATGTGCTTCGTTTAGGTGGACGTCTGAGGCTTAGTGTCACCGCAAACCACTGTGAGTAATAACCTTATATAGATATGTTCAACTTATCTTTACTTTTGAAAATGTTATTGCTATCAAAATGGATATGTGATTGATTGAATGAATTCTTAAAATGATTTGATAATTGATAGCATGGCTTGTTGAAATGTTATGTCCTTTAATGATGAAGTTCTATTTTGAAACGATATTGTGGCTTCCATTGAATATAGGCTCTTACCTAGGGGTAATAGTACCATGGCTAGGCCCTTGCCTACGGGTAACGATACCATGGCTAGGCCCTTGCTTGGGGGTAACGATACCATGGCTAGGCCCTTGCTTGGGGGTAATAGTACCATGGCTAGGCCCTTGCCTGGGCGTAACAATACCATGGCTAGGCCATTGCTTGGAGGTAACAATACCACGGCTAGGCCCTTGCCCGGGGGTAACAATACCATGGCTAGTATGATATGTTATCATTGGAATAATATTTGTCCCTTTATGGATGTACCACATATAATATTACGAATGGCTTTTGTTACTGCAAAGAGATGCTATTATTGCTAATCAAAATGTTTTGTTGTGAATTTTATCTAATATGGCGAATGCCTCCATTTGAAAATGATTTAAGATTCATTTCGAAATTGTAAGACTTGTTTTTGTACTATTGTCGAACTTCATTCATTTAACCTCTTTATTTTGTTATTACTCATTGGGCTCTAGCTCACTATTTATTTATATATGTAATTGTAGGTGGGCAAACTGAACATCAGAGTTAGATGGCCTCGAGTTTACCCCGGGTTAACCTTTTGTGGAGCTTCCAAGTGAAGTAATCAGGCTTGGGTGGAGCCATGCCTGTCGAACCCCTTTTGTGTGGTTTAATGGTTTTGTATTTATACATAGTTGGGGTTGTATTTTGTAAGATATGAATTTGTACTTATGTTGGATATAACTTTGAAACAAAACCTTGCTTATCATATTTGCTCTTCTCATATATGCACGGCTGAATGGATGAATTCTATAACATTTTAGACTTCTGCTAAGCCCTGTACTTTACATTAAAGGTTTATTTGTATGGAGGCCATAGGTAATCTATGATTACTGGCCGGTCATGACGCTAAACCTATAGGGGCGGGTTTGGGTCGTGACAAATCTAATCTCGAAACTAGAATTATGGAGTGAGCTAACAGGTAGTGCCTCAACTTCCTGGTAGCCCATACCAAGGCCATGCAAGCCTTCTCGAGCGGAGTGTAACGGGTCTTATATTCCAGCATCTTCTTGCTCAAGTAATAGATGGCCCTCTCCAATCTATCCTCAGATTCCTGTGCAAGCATGCAGCCCATTGTCGTGTCAGTTACTGATAGATACAAAATCAACGGCTTCCCTGGCTCTGGCGGTGACAACACGGGTGGGTTCTGTAGATACTGCTTGATCTGCGCAAAAGCAACTTGGCATCGGTCATCCCATTGGAGCTTCTTTCCTTTTTTCAGGAGACCAAATAGTGGTTCACAAGTCAAGGTTAATTTTGTAATAAACCATCTTATGAATTGCACTTTTACCAGAAAGCCTCGCACCTCATTTTTAGTCCTTAGTGGTGGTATTTCTAGTCTGGCCATGATTTTGAAAGGATCAACTTCGATGCCCCTTTGTGTAATCAAGAACCCCAGCATTTTTCCTGCAGTAACACCAAAAGTGCATTTCTAAGGATTCAGCCTCAACCGATATTCTCTAATCTGTTGGAAAAATTTCTTCAAGGCGGTGTAGTGGCCCTCTCTTTCCTTAGACTTGACAATCATGTCGTCCATATACACCTTAACCTCTTTGTGGATCATATCATGCAAGATCGTGGTTATAACCCGTTGATAAGTAGCCCCAGTATTTTTCAGACCGAACGACATCACCCTGTAGCAGTAGGTTCCCCACAGCGTGGTGAAGGTAGTCTTCTCTCTATCCTCGAGTGCCATTAAGATCTGGTTATACCTGGAAAATCCATCTATAAAGGAGAGCAACGCATGGCCTGCGGTGAAGTCTACCAATTCGTCGATGTGCGGTAGAGGAAAGTCGTCCTTCGAACTAGCTTTATTCAGATCTCTGAAATCCACACACACCTGAATTCTGCTATCTTTTTTTGGCACGGAAACAATGTTGGCCAACCAAGTAGGATACTAAGATACTAGCAAGAACCCTGCATCTATCTGCTTGGTGACCTCTTCCTTGATTTTCAAAGCCCAATCCAGGCGTATTCTCCAAGCTTCTACTTGACGGGTCGGGCCTCAGGGTTAAGAGGGATCTGCTGCTGTACAATCTCAAGATCGATTCCAGGCATGTCTTCGTAAGACCATGCAAAAACATCTTTGAAATCTTTAATAAAGCAACTAAGTGCTCACGTTTCTCTGAAGACAACGTGGACCCGATCTGGACCAGACACGGATCCTTCTCAGTACCTACATTAATTGCAATGATTTCATCAACCAGGGATTTTACAAACCTCTCCTCCTCTCGATCAATCAAATGTTTTAAATCCAGAGGAATTCCTTTCCCGTTGTTTTCATCAAAATTTTTAAAGCCATGATCCATGCAATACACAAGTGGCATACAAAAGTACTCAGAAACAACAGTGGTACCATTCTCATTCACAACTTCTAGCTCGTCCAATTCCTCGGTTACAATCGACTCAGAAGAAAAGGAAAAAGACGGCCTGGACAAAACAACGGCATTCGGGTTATCAACCCCAGGAATACCGGACTCCGACTCAGAAGAACCAGAATCTGATTCCAACTCCACAAACTTTGTGGAATCAGATTCTGGTTCACTACCTGATTCAGAACTGTTGGACAAAAAGCCCTCCTCGAACTGCCAAACGAGGGAAGGTGCGATAAATGCATCCAGAATGCCGATAGAAGGGTTCACAGCCATTTGATCTCCAATCATGGAAATAGTGAAGTTATCCCCCAAGCTTTCTAGTTTGATCCAAGGATTCGAGATGAGACAAGCCAGTGCTGCTCCCAGTTCAAGTTCCATGTCATCGGACTCATCCTCTGTACATTGTTCAACCTCAGCTCAGTCTACTCTTCTGCAACTTCATCCCCTTGTAGTTGTACATCGAAGAAGATCTCAAAGCCGGGCAAACGCCGCTTTTCAGAGTTCAGCCATGGCTCATGAAAGCCATAAAATGGGAAATCTTCTCCCTCCTGGACAAAACGGCCGTTCAGGGTTCCTTGAATGGGTCTATGCACCAGCTCATAGTACTTCCTAGTTTGCTTAGCTTTGGCCCTTCCTGCTATTTCCTTTCCCTTTCTTACCCAATCCTCTTTGGTAGGTGTGTAACCTAGACCAAAGGTATGAGGGTTATGTGGCACTTCAGCCAACGCAACAATGCCCTTTCGGCCGCTCCTTTCCAATCCCATTACGGGTATATGTTGCAGTTTATTCATGAGGTAGACGAATTGAGCACTAACGTACAACCCCTCATCAATAGCCAAGATATCTTGCACTACCTGGGCCTCGACCAAGGTGAACCCAGACAAAAAGACATCCTCATCACCGTGTATAATTTCCAGTACCGGTGTAGTAACTTCCAGCGGAGGATGTATAGAAGAGTTCCCAAAAACAATGGACACCCCCTTCGCATGGGGGTACTTCAACATCTGATGCAGAGTAGAAGAGATAGCTTTCACTTTGTGCAGCCACGACCGTCTAAGGAATAAATTAAAGGTGGCCAGAACATCCAAGACGTGGAACTCAATGCCCTGCTGTGCCAAGCCAACCTACGTTCTAACCCGAACTGTCCCCATCACTTCCCGACTCGTATTGTCATAAGCCCGAATCACCTAAGCTGTCGGTACAAAGTCTGTTGGCTTCAAGCCAATAGCATGGGTCGTGCGCGACGGACACACATTAATTGCAGACCCGGTATCAACCAAGACGACTGGTATCCACTTCTCGTTACATTCAACAGAGATGTATAGTGGTTTATTATGCTTAGAGCCGTCAGGCGAAAATTCCTTATCTGTGAAAGTCAAACTCGGTGAAGCCCCTCCCCGGAAGACCAGTCCCACTAACTACTCAGGGGTTGTGTCGATAGAGAGCTTAGCCGTGTCCATTGCTCATAGGACGGCTTGTCTATGCACCCCCCGTGAAGCTATGAGCAATCCCTAGATGGATATGTCTGCTAGAATTTTCTTTAGCTGCTTCAGTACAGCTTCTTCCTCCAACAGTTTATCCTTTTATTTCTCAGCTTCCTTATCCTTCCCTGATGCTTCTGATTGATCTAGGTGTGGAGGTTTAAAATACCGCCCACTCCTAGTCATGTGATCCACTTCTTCTGAATACTAAGTATTATCTGGCAGATTATGTCCCCAATCTTCATCCGTGTGAGCAAGATGCAAATCGTCATCTTCCCACCACATTCCTCCCGCAACCGACAAGCAACTATCCGGTTCCGCTGTAAATATTCCTGCATCCACAACACGGTCAATCCCCGCAGGGCCTTTGGCTTTTCTAGCCTTCTGATCATTCTCGATTCTTTCATATTCGAACCACTTTAGCGCGGCCTCCTATTCCGTATCGGTTGTACAAATGCTACCCAATTCTTGAGCAAAATTCTTAGTACCGGTGCTTTTCGGCAACTTTCCCTTGTCGTCGGCCATTCCGACCATTGCAGCAATTCCCGTTTCCAGCTGTTCCTGATTTGGTTGAGACCCTTCATCAACATCCAGTTCATCACTGAGCCACCCTGTATTATCCATTGATCTGTTCATATCAAACTAGCCAATCTATACATTTCCCACGTCTTGTTCAACGAATAATGGCAGATTACTGATGTCCTCCTCAAGCTCTGCTAAGTCATCCGGTCCCTGGCTTGGTCCGTCCTCCCAGACTACATTAACCTCCATTCCCGTTGGTAATTCCACCCCTGGTCTGGCTTGGCTAGTTGGTGCAATGTAGCGGCACGGGTTATATTCCTCTTCAGTTAAGCTTACGGAGCCCTTAGACATGCCTTCTTCTACCATAACCACCACCACAAG
This sequence comes from Camellia sinensis, assembly GCF_055761805.1. NCBI lineage: Eukaryota > Viridiplantae > Streptophyta > Magnoliopsida > Ericales > Theaceae > Camellia > Camellia sinensis. The sequence goes on from NC_138966.1 coordinate 120,866,310, forward strand.
TTCAGGTTGGGATATGGATGCACTCATCATGCATAAGTTTGTGCTTTCCTGGATAAACAGCGCCAGCTTAGATAGGTGGGAGGGGGTGATATATATATTTAGGGTCGTATGGGACGGGCAGTGCTTGGATAAGGTTTACTTGCCTGGGTAGAGGAGCTTGGTTATGTGGTAGGAAGGTATTTGTAGTGACATTAGGATTTTGAGAAGGCGCTATCACTTTGTTGTCAATGAGATCCTGGATCTCATGACGTAATCTGAAGCATAGGTCGGTATCATGACCATGTTGTTGGTGGAAGGCGCAGTACTTGGCCGGGTTATGTGTAAGAAGGAGGGGATTAGGCAATGGGCCTAACTCCACGGGCTTCAAATGCCCCTTTCTGATCAGGACCCTCAAGGCCGCAGATAGAGACATGTAGAGTGGGGTGAAAACCCTCTGGCCTCGGGGTTGGTGCTTTGCAGGTTGTGAGGTAGTTTTAGATGTACCAACAAAGAGGGTGGCTGTTTTCGGTGTGGTGGTGACCATACCAACGTCAGAAGTCCTTGCGGCTGCATTACTACTTGTAACCGCATTTGAACTGCGTGCAAAAGCCCTTTTGGGTTGCTCTTTTTCATGGTCTATCAGATCCGGTTTCATTGCATGCTTTATCTGCACCCCTATCTCATGAAGGTCAGCAAATGTAGGTAGAGGTGAGACTATCATTTTCAGTAGCAGCCTCGATTGTAGATTACGGACAACCATTCTTATCTGGTCCTTTTTAGCTGGCCAGGTGGTCATCATGGAGGGCTTGGCCCTCCACCGAGTGACGAAATCAGGGAAGCCCTCCTTCGGCTCTTGACGAGTTGCCTCGAGATCACAAGTTGTGACCTTGATTTGAGTGTTATAGAAGTATTGAGCAATAAAGGCCTCGACCATTTCTTTCCAGCTTCTCTTCACAGAATCCTCAAGTTTAGCATACCAAATGGCCGCGATACCTGTCAAGGTCCGTCCGAAGAGGGATAACTTTTGCAGTCTAGTTAGGCCCATCGGCCGAAAAATGTCTGAAAATAGCCGCAAGTGGACCATGAGATCACTCGAGCCTTCAAAACAGTCTATATGTGGCATTTTAAACCTATCTAGCAAGGTCACCGCTGCATCGGTATATCCATCCTCTATATCCGGGATCAAATTAACACCTTGAGCTCGTTTGAAAAGTTTCTCAAGCTTGCTCACTTTCAGAGCAGTAGGGTCGACCTCAAACTCAAACGGTGCCTCCGTTGGGTAGACCGGTGCTTTGGAAGTCTGGGGTGGGACTGGCTCTGGCGGAATGTCCGCATTCTCCTGGACATTAGTTGTATACCTGGGTATCGGAACCCTAACTGTGGGTGGATGCGAAGCAGAAGCGGCTGTTTGTTGTGGTTGTTGTTGCTGTTGAAGCCTAGCGATTAACTCAGCTTGCTGGGCTACAATTTCTGCTTGGCGGGTGGTGATTTCCACTTGGCGAGCAGCATCTAGCTGCATTGCCTCAATGGTCTGTTGAAGTTGACGCAATATATCCTCCATGTTGTCTACGGGGTGTTGATCTATCAGGACCGGTGTGTAATCTCTTTCTGATGTAGAAGCAGACAAATGGGTTCGACTAATCATAGGTAAAGTAGTCAATAACTGCTGAATTGGTGACTGCTGAATCGGTAAGCTATGCCTAACTCTCCTCTGTCTGGTAATCGGGGGTAGTGAAGCAAACACTGGCTGTCCTCCAATAAGATCCTCAGATCGATAAATCCTCTTTACTCTAGTCCAGAGTGCTCGGGGGGTAACTGCCTCGTCTAAAGCAATTGTGGAATACTACCTTGCAAAAAGAAAATAAAGCAAAAGAAATAAAAATTAGAAAACGCACAACACCTCGGCTTAGACAGCGACAACACACAGTTAAAATCATAAGCTGGACGACTGTACTCAGACACTGATTTCTGCTCCAAATTTTCTGCCTCAAAACTGATACCCTCAAACTGATACTCAGACTTGCAACTAATACATACATTCTTGCAGAGTTACACTCTAAAAGCACATATCAAGCAAGTAAGACCCAAAGCACCCCTATGATGGGGTAGGGTTACCCTGTCCTAATCTCATAAGGAGCTAGAGATTCACCACGCAAACAAGCGGTTTCATAAAATCCTACATTCGAGTGAGCAACCTGTCCTAGTTTGGAACAGTTTCTATGGCATTCAATATGCAACTAGGTCGATTGGTCAAAAAGGATACCTCAGCAAGACCACCTAATATACCTCTCGCTCCTAACACCGAGAAGTGAAAGGAGGATCAAATTGTACAGTGGTAGTCCAAATCCAAGGCTTGTGTTCCCATCGTGGCAAAGCCCACAACCGGTCAGCCTTATGGCACGCTTTTCCAAGCAAGCCTCCAGCAAGCCGCTCAGGAATAGCAGATGGCAAACACTGTGACTTAGGCGCACCGATACAAATGCAATCCAAAGAAACACATAAGTGTAGATAAAACAACATATCATGAGTTTGAGTCAAGTTCTCTAAATCTCCAACGGAGTCGCCAGAAACTGTAGCTCGACTTTTTTGCGCCCCCTTTCGGAGAGCTCGAATTGGTCCTACAGTTTGGACTCTTGTCACGGTTTTAAATCTAATCTCACAAAGTGCAATGTGAAACTGATAAACACCAAAGAGTCCAATCCGGCAAATCATTTTGGAAAATCGATTTTGAATCAAATAATGCCAAAACTGGACTGCTTTGCCAGATTACAGAGTTGCCACCTAAATATTTTATTTTTGAAAAATTTAGGAAACCCTGACTCGTGCCAATGGCCACGTGTCCGTCATCACCAAAGTTGCCTCAGCTCGGGAACTTGGGTACGAGAGGGGAAGGTCCTGAAATGAGCACCCCCACTTGCCTGATCAAAGATCGGCCTCTACTATCATGATATGTTGTTTTATAAACCTTATGTGTTTTTATTCCGGTTATTAGCTAACTTTACTATGTGACGCACACATGCAAGTATAGACTAAAATCGCAAGAATTGGAACGAATTCAACTCATGTTTGTTTTTAAAAATGGTTTGAAATTGCCACCCTCAAGTGGGCTAAAACGCGTATTTTCCATCAAACATGATGGCCTTAAAACATGATTTGCCACTTCACAAAGTGGGCTTAAAACTCACATTCATTGAATTGTTCCAATTCAAACAATCAAGTCTTCATCTGCAGGCATTCATGCAGTTAATCATTTAAGCACATAGCATCATGGCAAGCATGCGAATCATGGCAATATGGCAATCACACTCATGCAAGTATGCTAAAGCATAAAACTTATCGAGTACTCCAAGCCAAAACAAAAACTAGTTAGAAACAATGCATGATCCTAACTATACAAGATGCCTAATGCAACACATGCAATATGAAATTAATAGGCTCGGCTACTAATATGGCATATGATACAATTTGATAACATGCTTTGAAACACGTATTCAAATAAGTGTATTGAAATTGCAATGCAGTTTGAATGATACGCCGAGCCTCGGTGCATGCAAGACAAGTGAATGAATGCAAACATGCAAGCATAGGGTATGCTAATCAAAACATGTCCCTAATCTAACTATCGAAAGTAGTTAAATAAAAGGGAGAGAGACGTGGGGTTGGAAGACATGCACAAACGCACGCACACTTATTACAACATTATGCCCTCACAAAGGAAGGTCTGAATGAATAAGAGCTAAGCTAATCTGAGCTGAGCTAGGCAAACTAATCTAATTAAACTAATTAGACTAATTATTACAAAATAAGATAAAGAAATAGCTAAGCTAAGCTACTTAATTATTACAACAATCAATGCAAATTAACTAGGTAATTAACATATCAAACTATGTTGCTGCTACTCTGCTTCGGGAAGTAGAAGATGCATCCACTCGGTTCTCACAGCGAAAAGTCCTCCGGTTTTGCTCCTAAAAGGCTCTGTTTACAGGGTCGAGCACACTCCAAAATCTTTCTGCTCCACCTTACCAAATCAATGCTAAGGATTGCACCAGTGGTTTGCCGGCCATGATTGGTTACTGCCGGCCAAAAATGTGCCTTGCCGGCCAAGAATGAGCTGTGTCGGCCGCTAATGAGCCACTGTCGGCCACTGGTGCTCTGAATTACCACATTGCAACAGAGCACAAACAGAGGAAAATGAAGGGTTTTCCAGGGGTATGTTTGTACTGTACCCCTCCTTATCATCTCAAAACATCAAACGAGTGGCGCTCTTGGATCCAAAACCACCAATCAAGCATTTTCAATGCATTATGGCCAAAGATCCAAGGAGTACAATTTTAATAAATGCACAAAGATGACTCGAGTCCATCACCTTATCATGTGTGATCAAAGGCAATGGAGACTAAGGAGATTGGCTCATTTCATCACTTTGAGTATGAAATGCTCCAATCTTCCTTGTGTTCAATATAACGTTTGATTGAACACATGCAATGTAACACAACATGCTTAACTTGCTCAAGTTTTACTTATCACTTTTGTTTACTCATTTTAATTACCAACTTATTCTTTAGTTGATTTAGTCCAAGGTGAGTGTCCTCTAATGAGAGAGGTGTCAACCAAGGGATGATTTAAGACATGAGAGAGATCATGTCATTGGTTAGTAAACCCTGAAAAGAGAATTAAAACCATTAAGCACAAGTCTCAATCTCAAGCTTAAACACAACCCTAAGGCTAACCAACCCTCAAAGCAAATGAAAAAAAGTGATGAAATGAGGGAGGCTGCAGAGATTGTATGTGCTGAAATTACTTGCAAAATGACATTACAACATGCAAGCAACTCATGCAAATCATGTTTAAAAGCCAAAAAAACACCAAACTAGTGAAGATCACTACACGATAAGCATGCAATACAAAGCTCCAAAGGTACAAACACTCCAAAATAGTCCTAAAACAACCTAAGAGGAGTCGTAAAACATGCTTGAAGTAAGCTAAAAATAGCTAGCATAGGAGGCCAACACATAGCACAAACTAAACTATTAAGCACAATTGCACTACAAGCATATAAAGCAAGCCTCAAGTGACCAAACTAGCTCAAAATAGAGCTAAAACTAGCCAAAAAAAAAGTAGCAAAAATATGCTAAGATTAAGGTACAAAATGCTAGAAAATCATGCTCACATGTCAAGCTATCTAGGCTTACAAACAAGACACAATGAGGGGAGGCTACCCCCTCCCTTTTTGGACCTCAAAACATAGTTTTTACCACTGAAAATCCCCTAGAATTCAATGGTTAAAAGAGCCAAAAAATTTGTTTTAGAAAGCTTTGAAAGTTGGTACACCAACTTAATAATCAAGCAACAAGAAAGGTAGACTACCCTTAACTCCAAACAAACCTCAAACCACCATTTTAGACCATAAAAATAGAGATTTTCAGAAGTCAAAACCAGCCTCAAAACAGCATGCAAAGATGGCAAAACAAGTATTTAAAATAAGCTTAAACACAAGTGTTCTACCTCTTGAAGACAAGATACAATTTAGGCGCCAAAATCAAGCCAAACCAAGCCAAAATCCTCTTCTAGAGCTCAAATAGGACCTCAAGCAACCACAACACAATGGTGATCAAGTTTGATCAAGGGCTTATATGCAAGAGCGTAGAGAATTTAAGCTATAAGGCACAAAATATTTAAAGAAAGGATTCTAGAGAGAGAGAAATTTTTTGTCTTAAAAAATTTCCAACCTCCACACATGCAAGAGGAGGCCTCTATATATAGAAGATACAAAATCCCCTCAAAGAGATCCAGCCATACACGTGCAAGAAGATGGCTCAATCTGTGCAAACAGCTTGCACAAAATATCAAAAAATATCTACTGATACATCGGTGTCCAATTAGCCATCAATGATGGCCAGTAGGGGCTCATTAATGGCGGGTAGGGCACATAAATGGCCGGCAGGACAAAATCCCTAGCCGGCAGTGCCCAAACATGGCCGACAGTGCATCAAAAACATTATGTTGAAAGGACCTAAATATGGTCCAAAAATGAGACAGAATTGATGTAGGGTTTGGAAAGCTCAAACCTGTGGCGTTCCGCCGCGGATTTTGAGCGCTCGACGAGCAATCAAACTCATCACTGGATATACTTGCAAGAACATCCAAGTCTTGAGAACGGTCAAAAATGGGGTGTCTACAATAGGTAGTAAGCCTTGGGATGCAAGTGAATGAAAGCCGATAAGATAAGCTTGTTATCAAAGGATACTGGCAAAGAGAAGGTCTGGGTTACTTTAATACATGATCACTAGTTAAGTGAGTGTGATCGCAATTGTGTGACATCTGGAAATACATCAAAATGGATGTTTAGATAGCTTTCCTATATGAAGATTTAGTTGAATAAATCTTTAAGGTTTGAATACTTGAGAAGATATTCAATACTACCAAGTGGATGTTATATTCTAAGTTTGATATGAAAGATATGAGCCTTATAGATGTGATTTTGGTTATTAAGATTACTAGAACATCTGGTAGTATTGTTATTTCTTAGTCTCATTATGTTGATAAAATACTTGAGAAATTTAGTAAATCATATACAAGTGTGTCGAGGACACTGTTAGACTTATGTCTACATTTGGCCAAAAATAATTGTAAAAGTGTATTTCAACTAGTATATTCTCGCGTCATTAGAAGTTTAAAGTATCTGATGAGTGGTACAAGGCCAGGTCTAGCCTACTCAGGTAGCAGGCTAAGTAGATACACTAGTAATCCCAATGCCTATCTTTAGAGGGCGTTTCTGTGGGTACTAAGGTATTTACATTACACCCGGACTATGGATTGCATAACACTTGATATCCAGTTGTACTAGAAGGGTACAAAGGAGCCTTTTGGATATCTGATACAAAGACTAGGAATCCATTAGTGGATATGTTTTCTCTAAATTGGAGCTACAATCGTGTCTTGGAAATCTTCCAAGCAAAAGTGTATCACGAGATCAATGATAGAATCAGAATTCAGTGCTTTAGATAAAGCTACTAAAGTAACTGAATGGCTTTGTTGTTTCCTTGAGGATATTCCATGTTGATCAAAACTTATGCTAGCAATTTTGTATACTTTGCGACAACTAATCAAGTATTGGTAGGGCACAGATAGAAGATCTAGACATTTTCGTCGAAAACATAATTTCATACAACGACTACCCTTGTGTGTTGTCACTATAGGCTATATATAGTTTAAGGACGATATTACAAATTCGTTAACTTAAGGATTAAATCGAGAGTTAGTAAGAAGTCATCAAGAGGAATGGGGTTAAGGCCTTTAACGAATGTTATCGGAATGGAAAACCTAACCTAGTTGACTGGAGATCCCAAGATCTAGGTTCAAAGGGACAATCTAATTGTATGTAACAGATGAGTCACTGTGGAGGTAAATCCTCCTGTCCATTCCTTTATACAGTGATACCCTGTGGGGTGAAAGGTTAAGCTAATGCTTTTAATGACCTAAGGCCTCGTTTGTTTGAGATTATAGGGAATTGATTGGGATTGATAGTGAGGTGGGACCCACTATATGGGGTGTTTGTGTTGAGAGATGGGAAGGGGACTCTAATCCCTTGGTATTATGATAGGCCTTGGAAGGGGAATTGAGATGGAGGAGGTGAAGATGATATTAGAAAATAGTCCCAAGGACTAGAAATTCTTTATTTTATTTATTTATTTATTTTACATGTTGGGTTTTTTTTTTTTTTTTTGAACATTAATGTTTTTTTGTATTTTTTGTTAAGTAAAAATCATTGTTTTATTTTTTATTTTTAATCTTTTACATGTTGGGCATTTTTTTTTTTTGAACATTAATGTTTAATGTTTTTGGATTTTTTATTTGTTTTATTATTTTATATAAAAATAATTTAACAATCTCTATACTAACAACTATCATCAAAATAAACACAATTTTACTTAATCCCCTCACTATTAATTCCCTCACTAACAATCCTCTCACTATTAATCTCCTCAATTCTACCTTTGAAAACAAACGAGGCTTAAGTGCTATGAATAGTCAATCGTGGTATAACGAGATACCTTATGTAGGTTACCTATGTGAGTGCGAAGTGGGGCCGCTTTTTAAAGAATTGACGAGGTTGAATTCTTTTAAAACACTCACTGAACCAAACTAGTGTTCCAAGGCCAAACCGGACACACTAGTGAGAACAAGAATAATGGTTGGAGTAACTCTTGTGTGAGGTTTATTGTACCGATTTACACAAACGATAGAACAGTTCGAAATATCACGTTCAGTGGTCAACTAGTAAATTCGATAGGCTTTCACTACGAAAGGTTCAAGGCCAACAGCTATCTTTTCTGATGCAAGGTTATTCTGTATGCTCTTTCTTCGAGTCTTTATTGTTAAGCGTTGTCCGTTTTTCTTTGTTTGGCCAATTTTATTCATGTGGGTGATTGTTGGAAAATAATGGTTTTTCGACAACTTTAATTCAAAATTAAAGTGGGACCTAACTGTCGGTTGAGATAGATCTGAGTGGTTTTTTATTATCTTAAGTGAAAAGATTGCAATACAAAAATAATGAGCCGAAACCATTAAGTTATGAATGAGAATTGTCTCACAAAGTGGGCATCAATAAAGTTGGGTTTAGATTTGGACTTAGTCTTGGTTTGGACTGGGCCTAGACTAGTACTTGTACATGTGCTGGATTTGGTCTTAGACTTGGACTTGGACCTAGTCTTGAGCTTTAGGCTAAGCTGAGTTGAGCTTAGTTTGTGCATGCGTTTAAGATTGGGCCTGGATCGGGTTGTGACCCAACACCTGTATTCATTTTGCAATCCATTCAGTTTAATTTTCAAAACTTATACATTATGTACACATTATTATTTATATAATGGTTTTGGAGTTTTGAACCTTTTAACTTTAGCCATAATGGCTGGAGTTTATGGTATTTGATGACTCCATTGATGTTAGCCTTCATGGCTAAGGCTCTCCCTTATTAGTATAAATAGAGGCACTTCTCCCCCAATTTAGTAGGTTGTTTTTAGAGAGGTTTTGTGATAGAAAATGAGATGATGTTTTGAACTAAAAAGTTGGAGATGATTTTTTACATCAAAGAAAATTTTTCCTATCTTTTTTTTGTTATCCTTTTCTTTGGTTCTTGTTAAAGAGAGTGCAGCCATTGCCAAGTTTGTCGAAGCTATTCAGAAGGTGCTTTTGCATTAACTGGTTTCGACCGTCGTATCCTGGGAGGTAGACTTCGGCATACCTCCAACACCCATCGAGAGGCAGTGAATCTATTTTAAGGAAACTGTAGTATCACACAAGTTTCAATTTGTTTCTTTTCTTATTATTTATTCTTTAATTTTTCAGAATTTATTTTATCTCAACGAGTTCTAATCTTTAGTTATCCATATTATTAATTTGTTCTTTTAATAATGTAATCTAATTTATTTATGTATTTAGTTGTGTCGTTTATTTTGTATTTCATCGTTTAATAAAAAAAATTTATTTGGTCATTTCTAGTTAATTTATTTTATATATTTTTCTTGTATTACTATGAAAAAATACTAACACTTTTTTCTCCCCATTTTATTTATTTAATTTTTTGTCAAAATTATTTTATCATTTCTATTTAATTTGTTCTTTTGTCTTTCAGGCACACCAAAAAGCTTCCAAGAGAAGCTTTCTAATTTATATAATAATAAAATAAGAGAAATAAACTTTGCCACAAATGAGTCATTGGTGTGGCCCACCCAATTAAGGAGGGACACCAACTTTGTTGTGATTGGATTGTGATTATGGTCTCTTTAAAAACAGATTATTTTAATAATTTTTTAATTTTTTGATTAAAATATGAGATAAAAAATATTAGTATATTTGGAATGATTTTTTAATTTTTTGCGAAAAGATGTACAAACAGTATAGAAAAAATAGAATTTTTGACTTTTTAGTATAGATTATAAGCTTTTTAATTTTTTAATAAATTTTTGACTTTTAAGTTAAAACAAGTACATGTCAAACGAGACCTCAGTTAAGAGAAGAAAAAAGTTATTATAGTTTTTCAACAATAAATAATAAATAAAAAGGACGTGTGTCATTTTATTTTATTTTATTTATTTCATATTCAGGGGGATAATTTAGATTTTATAAATTATTTATAAAGAATAATTTTTGATTTCTTGATTTCACTATTTTTTATGAGAAATAAAATTTGAGTTCTAAAGCGTTTCTCTTCTTTACAATTTTCGTTCATTTTTCACCACTGATCATCTTTTAAACTTTACAAACAAGCAACTGAAAATCTTTTTCTTTCCATTTTATTATCTTTTTTCATCAAATCCTTAAATCCATATGAGTTAAAGTCGCATGCTCGTTAGGTTATTATAACAATTTTTTTTAACAAAAAATAAATTTGTTGATGTAAGACAAACGTATATAAAAGAACTATGTATATATATGCACTAGTTGTGGATCGAAATGCAATGTGTTTGCCATTTTACATAAATTATTGGTATTTAGTGCTTATTGAATGTGACAGTTATTAAATGAGAAGGACATTATTTGAATAAAAAGTATTCACACCAAATGAAATGTGCATCTTATATAATAAAATGGATATTTATGTAAATTCAAACCCATCCACATAAAAAACCATAGAACGAGACTTTATTTATTTATCAACTAAATGAAACAAACATTGATATTTGATACATAATAATGTAGACACAGAAATATAACAACCAACCACAGATATATTTATCTATAATTTGCTAGAGCTATAATTTGGGTTACATAAATATGAAACAATTATTTAATTCATTACATGATGATGAACTTTATCTTTTTCATAACGTCAATTTCTAATTCGGATTTACCTTCTTCTTATCATTGCTCTTTTTAATAGCTGAAACTACTGTTTTCACCATCTGTTCCTTCACTGACGTCTTCGGTGGAGGTTTCACGCTAGCTGGTTGGCTTTTAACCCTATCTCCCATCTCTCTCTCTCTATCTCTCTGTGTTGTGTTGTGTGTTTTGTGTTGTTTTGGTACTTCTCTATAGGGAAACATGGACATGTATTTATAAACATGGGAGGTTTCTTCTTCTCCTCTCTTTTTTTTTTTTTCATTTTTTCTTTTCTTTGGATTGTTTGCGTGTTAGCACAATGCTGAAAAAGCCATACAATTTACAAATGTGTGCGTGTGTTGTGGGATTGTGAAGCCATGTTGAAAGACATATCAATGTGTATGTCTCTGACCAAGTTTAGAGAATTATCTTTTGTGTTTGTTTGAGAAGCCCAATTGAAAGGCAGACCTTGGGTTTGAGTGTGGGTGTGGGTGTGTGTGGGTGTTGGTGTTTTAGGTCAATTTTGTGTAATGACTCACCAAAATAGCTAAACTCAAGAAAATGGGAACTATAGTATATTGCTTATATGAATTTTTATTAAGTAGTACTATAAAAATAGAAAAATCATATAAAAAATTTAATGCACAATGATGCAATATGTTTTAATTTTATCACTTCAAATCAAAACGGCTGTCACTTCGGCTTATATTTTTTTTTAAAAAAAATGTTATGAACCCCACTTAAGTACCTCAAATTTACTCCGAATAAGAGTTGTGTGTTTGAGATTAAATTTGTGTAGTCTGAGATTTATGTGTAGAATAAATCTAAATCACAAGATGACAGTTTTAGATAATTTCAAGATAGTTAAGTCTAAATTTGTAATATTAATGTTTTTAAAAATATCACCGTTCAACTAAAAATTATATAAAAATATCATTTTTTTTTTTTTTTTTTGGGAAAACACAGTTGAAAGAGCCATATCTCGAGGGGTTGTGTGTGTGCATTTGTGTGGGTTTGTGAAGTCAAATAAAAAATAGATCAATGTATGTACACCCAAGTTAAAAGTTCGTGTGTGATTGTGTGTGTGAGATTAAAAAACTCAGTTGAAAGGCCCATCTAATTGTGTTTGTGTTTGTGTTTCAGTTTGTGTTTGACCAGGGTGATTGGTCAATTTAAAAGAGGCAATTGGGTGTGGGTGTGGGTGTGGGTGTGGGTGTCCTGAAGTAAATTATTTTATATATTAAAAATATTATTCTTATAAATATTTTATACTGAATTTTAATTAGAATAATATGGTTGTCATTTTTTAAAATATAAGTCATTTTAATGAGTATTTTGTTTTTAATTTTTTTAGTCACTCAGTATTAATTTTTTGGTGAAATTATAAAAAAAAAAAAAAACTTTCAAGATTTGATTCTTATAACAAATAAATTTTAAGTTTTTAATTTTGTCAATTTAAATTCTAATTTTTTTTTTCATTTTCAATTTAAATCATTTGTTTATTTTCGTTAAGTAAAACTTGAAGGAAAAAAAATATATAATTTAGTCATTAAATTCAATGAAAGATAGTATTTTAGATATATAATTCTCATTGAGTTTAATGGTTTAAATACTATTTTTCATCAGTTTTACTTGATGAAAATAAACAAATAATTTGTATTTAAAATAAATTAAAATATTTAAATATTTAAATTGATAAAATTAAAAAAGTAGAGTTTATTTTGTTACACTGGTCAAACCCTAGAGTTTTTTTTTTTTTTTTTATAATTTCTCTTAATTTTTTTAATAGAATTTTTCTGTTTATATTGTACTTGAGTTTGACTCACCACAAACAAATAATCAAATTCAATAAAAAGCCAACATAAATTTATAATTGATCCCATCAAAGGTTTTTTTAATTATAATTGATATTTTGTAAGTTGAAACCGTGACCCATTGGTTAATGATTTTTTCATTATTTTGTTTCTTTCTTATTTTAGGTTATTGCGCGTTCATCGTAACTAACATGAAAAATAGGATGAAACATCATGAAATTTACCTCTAAGGCCTTTTGTTTGGAAAATGTGAAGGACATTATTTCTTCATTTGATTAGCATGAAAAATAAACGCAAGAATAAAGTATAATTAAAAAAAAATAAGAAAGATTTTAATCTTTGGATATGATTATCTTTCATCTTAGATCTTGTTTGGCATGTAATAGTTTTAACTAAAAGTCAAAAAGTTACTTAAAAAAAAAAATCAAAAAGCCTATAACCTATACAAAAAAATTAAAAATTCTTTTTTCTCTCTACTTTTTACACATTTTCATAAAAAAAAAAAAAAAAAACTAAAAGTCATTCAAAACATACTATTTTTTTTAACCTTATATTTTAGTCAAAAAATCAAAAAGTTCCTTAAATAGTCTGTTTCCAAACGATGCCTTATTCTTCATTTTTTTACCATCTTAAAAATAATAATAAATAATTGTTCATTTAAATTGGAGATAATTAATATACCAATGAAATTAATTTTTCCTCTTCTTTTGTGTTTTTCTTCATTTTCCAAATACCAGTTATAGGGTAGCATTACTTAGGTTGCTCATTTTCAATGAACAAAATCTCTAAAGAGAAATATTATGTATCTCAAATATTTTATCAAACCTCTCACATGGGGTGAGACTCACACAAATGTACATGTGTGTGGGTCATACACCCATGTGAGATGTTTGGTAGAATATTTAGAGTCCTTAGCATAACTCATCTGTGAAATATGTAATTTTGAGGTTTTGGATTGATAAGTTGCTTTAGTTATTTAGAGGAACTACAATGCTACTCCTTATTTTTTATTAGAATTACAAAAAATATTACTTTTTATTTTACTTAACTATTCTTTTATTTGGAATATTTGGCAAAACCTTCATTAGACCCTTCTTTGGTCAAAATGACAATCCATAAATTTTTCCTCCATAAACTCTTTCACTTGGAGTCTCATACGTGATGAAGGATACAAAAATATTTCTCTATTTCCTTTTGGACAATCTTGCATTTCCATGTGTGTGTGTGTGTGTGTGTGTGTGTGTGTGAGAGAGAGAGAGAGAGAGTTACTGACGACGAAGGTGTTCATGTGTCAAGCAACCAATGAATTCTATCGATTTAGACAAAGCTTTAGATTTCCATTGAGAAGCTCTGATTTGGAGCATAACTTTTTTTTTTTTTTTTTTGACTTCGTTTCACAAAGAGAAGAGTATGAGAGAGAGAGAGAGAGAGAGAGAAGAGAGAGGGGAGGTTTATGCAATTGCAAATAGAAAGTTCAAAAAATTGAGAGTAGAATATATGTGAGTCGTAGACAAGCAGAGATAGCAAAGTGTAGCATTGTGGAGAGAGGGTTTACGCAATTGCAAATAGAAAGTTCAAAAAATTGAGAGTATGACATATGTGAGTTGTAGACAAGCAGAGATAGCAAAGTGTAGCACTATGGAGAGAGGGTTTACGCAATTGCAAATTGAAAGTCCAAAAAATTGAGAGTATAACATATGTGAGTTGTCGACAAGCAGAGATAGCAAAGTGCAGCACTGTGGAGAGTGCTTCTCTCTCTCTCTCTCTCTCTCTCTCTCTCTAAAACTCACCACTCTCTGCAAAAGGTTTTTCTGCAAAATTGTTGGGGGAGTGAAGAAGAATCAACCATAAATAGCCACAACAATCCGAACTCTTTTGACAAGAAACAAGTCGATCCATTTTCTATGTGATTGAGTATTCTACGAGAATGGGTTTTAATTTCTAGTAGTAGTGTGAGTTCATATCTAAGAAGAGTCGTACTCTATTTTTATGGTTGATGCCCTATTTAGAACAGACAGTAAAATGTTACTGTCAATCAAAGTAATACTTTACTGTGAAAAATGATGAAATATCAGCTATAGTCACAGAAGAAGCTGATGCTGATTGATTATATTGTAATTAGAATAGGTTCAGAGAGTTTAGTCAGTTCAGTTTGTATCACATTTTTAATCATGTTTGTTATAACTGTTAGTAGTTATATTTGTAACTGTTAGTAGTTATATAGTTAGATATAGGATACTTACATAACTGATTCAATATTCTGTATAAATAGTGAACTCTGTACTTGAGATAAATGATAGAGGTATTTTTCATTTCTTGTGTAAATTCTTCATGGTATTAGAGCTTGTTAACTCCAACGAGCCAAGCTTCTTCAAGATCCTTCAATGGAGTCTGCAGCTTTATCTCTGCCAGCAAATCTTGTTCTTTTGATTAACAATTTGAATTCATTTGTTACAGTCAAATTGAATTCTACAAATTTTTTGATCTGGAAAAGTCAGTTTCAGAACATACTTCGAGCCACAAATCTTATTGGCTATGTTGATGGTTCTTCTCCATTTCCTCATGCACTAATTCATGATTCTACTGGTAAAGAGAGTACCAATTCAGAGTTTCTTGCATGGAAACAAATCGATTCTCATCTGTTAAGTTGCATCACTGCAACTCTCACTCCTGTTGTGTTTACATCTGTTCTCCAATGTTCTACAAGTTATGAAGTCTGGACTCTTCTCACCAAAAGGTTCACCTCCTTATCCAGATCACATGTTCATCAACTCAAGAACAAACTCAATGCTATTTCCAAGAAGTCTTTATCAATGGAGGATTATCTACTCCAGATCAAAACAATATCAGATCAATTAGCTCTTGTTTCTTCTCCGGTTGAGGAAGAGGATTTGATTCTTATTGTTCTGAATGGTCTTCCAGCAGAGTATAACTCTTTGAAGACAGCAATCCGAGTACGACCTGAACCAATCACTATGTCAGATTTGTCGTCTCTTTTGTGTTCAGAAGCTTTGCATGTTGAATCTGAATCACACATGTCTTCATTTCTTTCAGATCTCACTGTTGCATATTGTGCAACTAAAGATCAAGGATCTAAATTTCAATCTGGTTTTCGAGGACATAAATCTCCTGGTTACCGAGGAGGATCTTCTCATAGGGGTGGACAATATTTTCACAACAAAGGAGGTTATTTCAATCGTAAAAATGGAAGAGGAAGATTTGTCTCTTCATCTCAGTACCAGTTTTCACAACAACATTCCTCTTCAAATTCTTTGATCTGTCAAATCTGTGGCAAGCCTAATCACACAGCTATTGACTGCGGGTTTAGGATGGATGCTTCTTATACGGCAGCTCCTTCTTCCAGTTCTTCTCCTAAAACTGCTTTTGTTGCTAGTACACCTTCATCCTCATCACCTGTCAATTGGTATGTTGATTCTGCCGCTACAACTCATGTTACTCCAGATCTTGATAACCTACATCATTATCAACCATATTATGGTTCTAATCAAGTCACTGTGGGTAATGGAATCTCCATTCCCATACAACATACAGGTCAAGGTATTCTTCCCACTCCTTCTCATCCTTTCAAACTTAATAATATTCTTCATGTCCCTTCTCTATCATCCAATCTTCTCTCTGTTCATCAGCTCACATCTGATAATGAATGCACTATTACTTTTGATGACAAGTCTTTTGTGATTCAGGACAAGACTACTCAGATCCCTCTTTACAAAGGGGTCCATAGTCATGGTCTTTATCAAATTCCATCTACCATTCCTTCTCTCAAACACAAACCAGTTGCATCTCCAGCTGCTTGTCTTGCCACTGCCTCTGCTTCAACAACAGTTTGGCACACAAGGCTAGGTTATCCTTCTTCTCAAAAGCTTCAAGTGTTGCTTCAGCATTATCAGCTACCTGTTTCCTCTCATTGTAATAAAACTATATGCACACATTGTGCTGTAGCAAAGAGTCATAGACTCCCTTTTACTTTGTCAAATTCCTCTGTTAATAAGCCTCTCTCTCTTATTCATAGTGATGTATGGGAATAAGACTCCTTTTGAGATGTTGTTTCATCAATCTCCGGATTTTAGTTTTCTCAAGAGTTTTGGTTGTCGCTGTTTTCCTTGGCTAAAACCTTACACTTTGCATAAACTCCAACCTAGGTTTGTGCCTTGTGTGTTCATTGGGTATCATCCTTGTATTAAGGGTTATCGGTGTTTTGATCCTATCTCCGGAAAAGTTTTTCTTTCTAGACATGTTATTTTTGATGAGACTGTCTTTCCTTTTGTCTCTCATTCTCCTCTACTTCCTTCTACTGTTCCTTCTTTGTCTCAACTTCATGATTTCTTTTGGCCACCTTATTCCAACTCATCTACTCCTCTGTCTTCATCTTCTCTTCCTCGTTCTACGTCTACTGTTTTTCGTCCAGCTGCCGCTACTCCTGTGTTTATTCCTCATCCTGCTCCTGTTCTTTCTGGTTCTGTTCCTGCTGTATCTGTAGCTGCTGCTGCTCCTGTCTCTTCCCCTGGTGCTGTTGTCTCTCTAGCTGGTGCTGCTCCTCTGGATTCTTCTGGCACTGCTATGCCTACTGCTGCTCCTCTCATTTCAACTGCTGATCTGTCAAACTCCTCTCTTCCTATTGATTCTGTTCACATTGATTTCAGTCCTTATGCTCCTTCAGCTTCTTCTCTTAACACTCATCCCATGGTCACTAGGTCTAAGCATAAATTTCCTATTCATTTGACTGTTTCTTCTGCTCTTGATTCTTCTCTCATTGAACCTTCCACTTGGTCTACGGCTCTTACTATCCCTGCTTGGGCTGCTGCTATGTCTGAAGAATTTACAGCTCTTCAACGCCAAAATACTTGGGTTTTGGTTCCTCCTCCTAGTCACAAACATGTTATTGGCTGCAAATGGGTTTTTCGTCTCAAGAAAAACTCTGATGGCTCTATTGCTCGTCATAAAGCTCGTTTGGTTGCTAATGGCTATCTTCAGGAGGAAGGTATTAATTATCATGAAACTTTTAGCCCTGTGGCTAAACACCCTACTATTCGTGTCTTTCTTAGTGTTGCTCTTCACTTCAACTGGTCCATTAAGCAATTGGACATCTCCAATGCCTTTCTTCATGGCATTCTTGAAGAAGAGGTGTTTATGGACCAGCCACCTGGTTTTGTTGATTCGACTTATCCTTCCCATGTGTGTAAATTGCAAAAAGCTCTCTATGGTCTTAAGCAAGCTCCCTTGCCTGGTACTCCACTTTTTCCTCCTTTTTACTCACTTCTGGTTTTGTTAACAGTCGTTGTGATTCATCTTTATTCATTCATCACTCTTCTTCTTCCATCATTCTCCTGTTGGTGTATGTGGATGACATTCTTATTACTAGGAGTGACTCTGCTCAAATTGCTCACCTTATTACTCATATGCATTCTCAGTTTTCCATGAAGGAACTGGGTTCCATCTCTTATTTTCTTGGTATCTCTGTGCTACCTACTTTAGATGGTCTGTTTTTGTCTCAACACAAATATGCCTCTGAACTTCTTGCCAAAGCTGGCATGACTAACTGTAAGTCTTGTTCTTCTCCCATGGCTACTAAGCCTTCCTCTTCTCTTGATTTTTCCACTCCCTTTGCTCAACCTGCTTTATATCGTAGTTTGGTGGGTGGTTTACAATATCTTACAATAACCAGACCTGACATTGCCTTTGTTGTTAATCATACGTGTCAATTTATGCATGCTCCCACTGTGGCTCACTTTCATCTTGTCAAGAGGCTTCTTCGTTTTCTTCGTGGTACTCTGCATTATGGCCTTGTCTTTACTGTTGGTTCATTGGATCTTCATGCCTTTTCGGATGCTGATTGGGCTGGCAGTGTGCATGATCGCAAATCCACCACTGGGTATTGTGTTTTTCTTGGTTCCAATTTGGTCTCATGGGTTGCCAAGAAACAGAGCACTGTTTCTCGTTCCTCAACTGAAGCTGAATATCGTGCACTTGCCCAGGCTGCTTCTGAACTGACTTGGCTTCAGATGCTTCTTACTGAGTTACATCTCCCTTCTGTTGTGCCTACGCTTTGGTGCGATAATCTCTCCACAATCAGCTTGGCCTCCAATCCTATTTTCCATGCCCGCACAAAACATATTGCTGTGGATTATCATTATGTGCGTGAACAGGTGGTTTCCAAGAAACTGGTTGTCAAATTTGTTGGTTCGTCTGACTAGCTTGCTGATATCTTCACTAAGCCGCTGTCCTCTGCTCGCTTTGCTTTTCTTCAGTCCAAGCTCATGGTTCGTCCCTCTCCTCTTCGCTTGAGGGGGCCTGATGAAATATCAGCTATAGTCACAGAAGAAGCTGATGCTGATTGATTATATCGTAATTAGAATAGGTTCAGAGAGTTTAGTCAGTTCAGTTTGTATCACATTTTTAATCATGTTTGTTATAACTGTTAGTAGTTATATTTGTAACTGTTAGTAGTTATATAGTTAGATATAGGATACTTACATAACTGATTCAATATTCTGTATAAATAGTGAACTCTGTACTTGAGATAAATGAGAGAGATATTTTTCATTTCTTGTGTAAATTCTTCAAAAAAGAGTAACGTGTTACTGTTTACGTCAATTTTGACGATAATTTTTTTTTTTTTAATTTCATAGTCAACCGTGATCTTATGTGAAAGATCTTGATGAGAGAATTCTAAAAATACTAATTATTATATTAAAAATCAACATCTAAATCAAAAGTTAAATTATTTTAAAATTTAAAATATTATACCAAGGATATTTTCGTAATAGTGGTGTGTGTCGGATTTTTGAAGAATTTTTTTTTGTACTTATCCTTAATACATTAAAGTTTTATTATGAAGGAAGTTTGACTAAATCCCTCATTCTATTTACATGCTCCAACAATGCTTTTTTACTTTATTTATTTATACACAAACTGTTTAAAGGGTTTTTTTTTTTTTTTTGGGAGGGGGGGGGGGGTATTGAAGGGAAGTATAACTAGTCTATTGAAGGGAGTAAAATATGCCGAGACTAGTTATAATAGGTAACAAGTTTTTCTTAAAAAGTCTATTAAAAATGTTTACAATGAGCATAATGTCTAAGAAATATGGTTGGTTAATAATTAGAAAAAAAATACGAGAGAGAAACTTATCTTATATATTCTAGTTCATTGTTATATTATTAAATTTAAAAAATATGTCTAATTTTTGAATAATAACAATGTCCTATTTTCTATCATGGATGTTTCCTTCTTTCTTTTTTTGTTTTTAATACATTGCAGTAAACAATGAGATATGCCAATGAAAATAAGATCCAACAAAGAGTTTTAAGATCTTAAAATTAAACTCCTTTCAATTATCTTGAAATTAAACTCTTTTCAATTATCCAGAAAATTTGGACTTTTCTCTTTAAAAAACTGAAAGGCAAGGTTTCTCTTTGGATGATATTTTTTTTTTCCATTTTTTGTTCAAATTATCTCATTATTAATGTATAAATTGTCTTTATACATATATCTCACTTAATAATTTTAAAATAATGAATCAAATAGAGTGGAGGCTAATCTTGTGTCCGACAAAGTATGTGTCTAACAACTTCCCAATTTGTTATGTTCATTAATAATGGTGGTCTAGTCTCTTACCTGTGGTGTTATCATGAATTTTTTTGCTTTAAAATCAAATGATGGCTCCAGTTTTGAAAATTTAGTCATTTAAGCTATGTGAGGATCGAATAAAGATCTATAAATATAGTAGATCTATTGAGCTGTCAAATAGCTTGTATATATGGAGTATGGAATTATTAGTATTCCAATAATTTTATGCTAGTGTTTTGCCCTCCCAATAGCGATGATTATGAATTTACATAGCTCTGAAGAGAGAGATTTGGGCACTGAAAAGTTCATTTACGAGTTACATATTTCTGCACGAGATAAATTTAGTAAAATTAGAGTTGCTTGCTTATTGAAGGGGACTTCATGACTTCATTTATTTGTCAAATATATGAAACAAACATATATACATAATGTAACAATAATTAACATAACAACTCACTTTTGTCCCTAAAAAAATTAAAAATTAAAAAAAAAAGGAAAAAAAAAAAAGATACATACACTACAAGAAAAGGGGGTAAAAAACACGGAAGCATTAGCAACGGCAATTTTCCCGTCGTAAAAAATGGTTTTTTGCGACGGCAGCCTCAACCGTCGCAAATGAGGGCTTTAGCGACGGCATTGTCCCCGTCGGTAATAAGAAATGCGCGGTAGGAAGTAAATGCATCAGTATTAGCGACGGTTATTTTTACCGTCGCCAAAAGCAATTTTTTGGAGACGGCGTACGGTTGCTGTCGCGAATATTTTACATATTGCGACGGCAATTGTCCGTCGCAAATAAGTGTAAGTTAAACGGCGTCGTTTTATGCATAAATTACTTGACATTTGCGACGGTGTAAAACCTACCGTCGCAAAAAGTGAATTTTTTTTTCCCCCTCTTCATCTTGCCGCTCGATCAAAAGTGAAACCTATATCCAAATCCCTAAATCTGTGAAACCAAGTTCTTTCCCCCAAATCCCTGCGAAGCCGAACGGCGAACGGTGGTGCGGTGCTGCGGCGGTGCTGCGGCGAGGACGAACGGTGGTGCGGTGGTGCGGCGGTGGTGCGGCAAGGACGAACGGTGGTGCGGTATGCTCTCTCTCTCTCTCTCTCTCTCTCTCTGTGTATAGATATATACATGTATCATATATATATACGTATATAAATCTGTATCATCTATATATATATATATTGATAATATTTACATTATGAAATCTGTATATATATATAAATCTGTATCAATATGTATATATATAAATCTGTCTCATCTTTATATATATATATATACATTATTAAATCTGTATATATACATTATTAAATCTGTATATATAAATCTGTATCAATATGTATATATATAAATCTGTCTCATCTTTATATATATATATATACATTATTAAATCTGTATATATACATTATTAAATCTGTATCATCTTTATATATATATATATATATATTGATATATATATATAAAAATATGTAAATTAATATGTATACATTATTAAATCTGTATCTATACATTATTAAATCTGTATATATATATATAAATTTGTAGCATCTTTATATATATATATATATATATACATATTGATATATATATAAAAATATGTAAATTATATATAAATATATATATATATATACATTATAATTCTAATTACATTGATATTATAAAATCTGTATATTTAAATAAATAATAATAACATTTATGGAAATATTATTGAACACGAAATGCAACCAAATTAGTAAGTTTATTATTTTGACATTTATGGAAATATTATAAATAATAATAACATTTATTATTTTGACAAATAATAAACTTTTAAAAATTCACAACCTATTTTTATATATGTAAAAAAAAAAATTAATAAGTTTATTATTAAGTTTATTATAACCAAATTAAACTTAGGTTGTTTATAACCAAATTAAACTTATTAAGTTTATTATTAAGTTTATTATAACCAAGTTTATTAGTAAGTTTATTATTAAGTTTATTATTAAGTTTATTATAACCAAATTATTAAGTTTCTTATAACCAAATTAAAAATTAGTATAACCAAATTAGTAAGTTTATTATTTTGACATTTATGGAAATATTATAAATAATAATAACATTTATTATTTTGACAAATAATAAACTTTTAAAAATTCACAACCTATTTTTATATATGTAAAAAAAAAAATAGGAAAAAAAATTGAACACGAAATGCAACCAAATTAGTCCAAGAATAGTTTGGTCAGGAGGAAGTGACTCTACTTGATTTCATTTATGAAAATTAGGAAGGTAACATGGAAAGTAGTTCTGTAGTTGTAATATTTTCTCCCTATATGTTTATTTTCATATATTTGACTTTCTATATGAAGAAGGGTGTGCATTTTCATGCTGAAAGGCCAAAGTGTAATCGGAATTGTAAATTGCAAAAATGGGTTATGAAGAGTCTATTCTTTTTATTTGTTGTTTTCTATAATAACACTGCTTGCATTTTTGAATGTAAATGGTACTCCTATTTCGTTTTGTGATCCGTCTATATTGGTTTTGAACTACCTGGTTGTTTCCTTTGAATATTGCAATTTCAACTTTTTGATAATTGACAAAATCTTTCTATGGAATAGAAATCCTAAGGTGCAACTTGTGTCTCATGTGGTGTTTGGTTATGATTTATTTATTTTTTAAGTTATGACTCAGAAAGTATGAAATTATATCATTTTTTATGTTCTCCTATTAAATCGGTAAATAACTAACTAGGATAAGACTACCTACCTATTTCAGAGAAATTGGATGGATAGGTATCATGGTACATGAATACGTTGGTATTATATTTAGAGTTACTTTGATGAGATATTTTTGTGGATGTGTACAGATGATGGATAAGAGTTGGATCGATTTTCCAAATAGGATGTCGAGCGAATACATTAATGGGATTGATGAATTCCTTGTGTTTTCCTACACCAATAGGGTTGAAGGTTCGATGATCAGTTGTCCGTGTAGGAAGTGTGAGAATCGATACTATTTTGTACGAGAGGGTGTACGGGAGCATCTGATTTTGAATGGTTTTTTTAAAAAATACAAACATTGGATTAATCATGGGGAATCTTACGTATCTCTGCATGGTAATCGAGAGAATGAAACATTAGCTAATTCAGACATTGGGGATGATATGATTGGAATGATACAAGGGGCTATGGGAAATCCACATGCCGATACAAGTGTTGAGGGTGATGAACCACAGGGGCCTGATCCCCATGCATTTGAACCCCAGCTCGGTCCAAATGCAGAGACTGCAAAGTATTTCAAACTTCTTCAAGATGCACAAAGTGAATTGTATCCGGGTTGTCAGAAGTTCACATCTTTGTCATTCATTGTTCGACTTTTACATTTGAAGGTGCTTAATCAGTGGACAGACAAGTCTGTTGACATGCTGCTTGAGTTATTGAATGAGGCGTTCCCGTTGGGTGTGAAACTCCCGGACTCATATTATAAAGCTCAAAAGGTCACAACAGATTTGGGCTTCACGTATGAGACGTGGGATGCATGTCCCAACAGTTGCATGTTGTTTCGAAACGAGGACGCCAATCTTGATAAATGTGTCATATGCAACAGTTGTAGATGGAAATCAAATGGTGATGGTGGTTCAAATGGTCTTAACAAAGGTGGCAAACGAATAGCTGCAAAACAGATGAGGTATTTTCCTTTAAAGCTAAGGTTGCAGAGGTTGTTTATGTCATCCAAGACGGCCAAGTTAATGAGATGGCATGCAGAGGAACGAACTGATGATGGTGTCTTCAGGCATCCTGCTGACTCCCTTGCATGGAAAGATTTTGACCGTCGGAATATTGAGTTTAGTAATGATTGCCGAAGTGTAAGGCTTGGCTTAGCATCTGATGGTTTTAACCCATTCAGAACGATGAACATAGTTCATAGCACTTGGCCTGTTGTGCTCGTTCCATACAACTTGCCGCCATGGATGTGCATGAAGCAACCATTTCTAATTTTAGCCGTGCTTATTGACGGCCCAAAAGGACCTGGTGACAAGATTGATGTGTACATGCAACCGTTGATTGAGGAGTTGAAAGAACTATGGAATGAGGGTGTGTCAACATTTGATGCATCAACAAATCAAATGTTTCAAATGCATGCAACTTTACTATGGACAATTAGTGATTTTCCTGCATACGCAAACTTGTCAGGATGGAGCACTAAAGGCGAATATGCATGTCCTTGTTGCAATAAGGAAACTACATCGTGTTGGTTGAAGCATAGTAGGAAACAATCATACTTGGGTCATCGCAGATTTTTACCTACTGGCCATAAATTCCGGAAGGATAAAGTATCATTTGATGGTACTCGGGAAGTCCGACTCAAACCCAAATTGTTGTCTGGAACTGAGATGTTGCTACAATTAGAATCTGAGGGTATTTTAACCCAGTACAAGAGGGATGACCTTAAGGAGAGGCATAGGAGACAGGTAGAGAAGGAGAAAGCTGGACATCGCACCCACAGTTGGAAGAAAAAGAGTATCTTTTATGAATTGCCATATTGGGAGCACAATCTAATAAGACACAACCTCGATGTGATGCATATAGAGAAGAATGTTTGTGACAATATGTTGTGGACAATATTAGGGGTTGCAGGAAAATCAAAGGATGGCGTTAATGCTCGGTGTGATTTACAAGATATGAATATTAGAAAACCCCTACATTTGCAGTTAAGAGGGTCGAATAAAGCCTATTTACCAGCAGCACAATTCACGATGACCAAGGATGAGAAAGAATGCCTGAATTTTTGTGCACAATATCTCAATGATGTGGAAACCAAATCTAGTCGACCCGTGAGGAACTATAGTGGTGCTGATAATT
This sequence comes from Camellia sinensis, assembly GCF_055761805.1. Taxonomy (NCBI): domain Eukaryota; kingdom Viridiplantae; phylum Streptophyta; class Magnoliopsida; order Ericales; family Theaceae; genus Camellia; species Camellia sinensis. Next base: position 120,891,353 of record NC_138966.1, read on the forward strand.
TGGGTCATGCTATTGGTGAAAACACAAGCTTTTATCTTGATAATACTTCTTGGGTACAAGCTCATCGGTACATCTTATTCAATACAAGCGCGGTTCAACCATTCATAAAGTAGGTTAAGTCACTCACTCAATATTTTATTATGTTTTATTGAATTTTCTACAAAATTTTTTGTATTGCTAAAATTTCAATCTACACAGCGAACACCTTGAAGTACTTAAGCTCAAAATGCCTCGTGTTGACGATCATCAGCTTCGGCGTGAACATTTTGAAACTTTTCACATTTGGTTCAAGGAACATGTATGTATTTAACTCTATAGATTCTAGTTACTTAAGTCGAACTACATTTTAAATTTTACATTTTCGTGTAAAATAGGTCCAAACTTTGCGAAGGACTACTGATGTCATATTTTCTGAAGAGATTATTCTATTGGCAAATGGTCCTCATAACTTGGCAAGGAGGTTCAACGGGTATATACTGAATGGGTTTCGGTATCGAGTAAAGGCCATGGATGATCGTCGAGCCACACAAAATTGTGGTGTAGCTTTGAAGGCAGATACCATAAGTTATGCTAGTCGAAAAGACAAGAATCCTCATGTGGGGTCTGTGTACTATTATGGACAATTGACAGATATTGTTGAGATTCGATATTCCAATGAGAAGAAACATGTGTTGTTTAAGTGTGATTGGATTGACAACATTCATGGAAAGAAAGAAGATGTCTTCAATTTCACGTTGGTGAACTTCAATCATTTGTTGTACCGAGATGATCGAATTACCAATGAACCTTTCATCTTGGCGTCCCAAGCAGAGCAAGTTTGGTATGTTGCAGACCCGTTACAACCAGATTGGCAAGTCGTGGTGAAGATGTCTCAAAGAGGTTTATTTGATATGAGTTCGACTAATCCACAAATCGAGCCATACATGAGCCAACAATTGGAAGAAAATATAATGCTTCGTGATGAAGAAGTTGGTTGGGTGAGGGAAGCCGCAGAAGGGGAAACAGTTGATGTTCAAATAGGCTGATAGTGGTGGAAACATTAGTAATTCAATTAAGGCCAAGGTTGTAGTTAATCATCAATTTCTTAATTTACTTTGTCTTTGTAATTGTATTAGTTCAATTAATGTCATATTATAGTTGACAACAAACCATTGTCTATGTTTCTAATGTCAATTAATGTTATATTGCTTGCAGATTATTATGGGAAGGAAGAGGAAGCCTGATCATCCCCGGTGCATGATGTCTGATGTGCTACATAACAGGACATCAGTAGCAACACCATCAGAGGAGGCATCACATCGGCCACTATCGGAGGGGCCTTTAGTGACACCACAGCAGCTACCATGTACTCAGCCTCCACGCCTACCATCGGTGCGTCCACCATCAGTGCCACCACTGCAGCTATCATCATCAGCTTATGAGCCATCCGCAGGTATATAAATTTGCTTTGATTTGTATGAAAATTATTTAAACATACATTTATTTATGCTCATTATATATAACTTGTTTATTCTCATTGTATTTTGCAGACCCTTCGACTTCTTCACAGCCCACCTCAGGTTTATGTGATATGATTTGTATTCACATTATTTAAATTTGCATTTGTTTATTACCATTGCATATTGTTTATTGTTATTGTATCTCACAGGTCATGTTAGTTCTTCATCAACCTCGACTAGGCGTGGTAGAGGATGTGCCAAGGGCATTAAAGAGTGGGGTACTGGTAAAAAGCTAGACATACAATTTGATGGAAATTACTGTCCAATAGGGGATAACGTGGCTAAGTTAACTACTCAACTTGGCATTATTGTGCGGAATGGTAACATTGTTCCTCTTACTTTTCTTGACTGGAACAATGTGCCTGATGATATTATTGATGCTATCTGGAAGGATGTGAAGGTAAAAGTATATTTTTGTCCACAAATTCGAATTCCAAAATTGTGTTATTATTATTTAAATTTTGAAATTGTGTTTTATAGGACAATTTGAATATATGTCCAGAGGAGTACAAGCCAATCTGCATGAAAAACTGCAACAGCATATGGAAGGATCACAAGAACAAGCTTAAGGCAAAGTATTTCAAGCCTAGAAGTTCTGATCCTAATCTGAAGGATGATGTTCCTATGCACATTGTGCCATGCCAGTGGGAAGAACTTGTGGAGTATTGGCGTACTTCCGATGCTGAGGTATACAAATAAGTTATATTTATGATATGTAAACATACAAATCATATTTACATACTCACATTTGTCGAACCTGTTATAGAAAATCGCAAGTAGGAACGCTAAAAATCGGCGAGCTCACGGCATAGCTCATACCACAGGGCGTACTACTTTCTCTCAGATACGGCATGAGGTTTACATTTTATTGTTATATTTTTGTATATAAATAAACATTGTATATTTACAAATTATTTACATTCTAATTTTCATATTTCTAAAAAAATGCAGATGACCAGTAAGGGGGAGTCTACTGATAAGATGAATGTTTGGCTTATGACACGTAGAGTAGATGACCCAGAGATTATTCAGACCTTGGTAGTTTCCAAACACCTTTGATTGTATTTAAAGTTTATTTTTTGTGTGTCAACCATCTTAATTTGGCATATACTTATATGTCTTATTCAATACAGGATGAGTTTAATCGTCAACTCTCTATGCTACCTGAGGATGGTCGGACTTTGGAGGCTAGGAATGCCATTTTCCATGAGTTGATAGGTCATGACGGACATGGATATTGTCGCACATACGGGAGAATTGTGCCTCGAAGAGCGGTGTATAAAGATGGTGCTGGGCCATCACAATCAACACCCCAGCCATCGACTATTGATCAGATCAAGCAGAAGGTTCGTGCAGAGCTAAGGGATGAGTTGAGGGAGGAGCTGCGAGCAGAGTTCTCTACACATTTACAGCAGATGAGAGCTGAGATGATGGCCTTAGTGTCACAGGGGGCAAGTGTGGATCCCAATAGACAGGTTCGATATAAATTAAATTGTTTGATAGTTCAATTTTCACACAAGATTATGTATAAAATTCGAATATGATTACCACATTATGTATTGACTATCATAGGTTCCTGATGCATCGAGTGGCCACCGGGCATTTAGGGAATCTGCAGAAGACGAGAATCCATATACACCACCACCAGAAGATCAGGTATAAAATGTATCTTTGCATTCTAAGCTAAAATGTATCTTTGCATAATTTAGACATTCTAAGTTAAAGAGAGACTTGTGGGAGAAAACGGGGCTCGAATCGGGTTCCCGGTTTGGGAGTTAGAGCCGGATTTCACTTTAGGCAAACTAGTTCCTTAAGAAACTTGAATTCGAGGCGTTAACGCCCCAAAATCACCAAACGGCGTCGGTTGAGCACGAAACTTGGCACACGCGACCGCCTAGGCACGAGTGACTTGTGGGAGAAGACGGGGCTCGAATCGGGTTCCCGGTTTGGGAGTTAGAGCCGGATTTCACTTTAGGCAAACTAGTTCCTTAAGAAACTTGAATTCGAGGCGTTAACGCCCTAAAATCACCAAACGGCGTCGGTTGAGCACGAAACTTGGCACACGCGGTCGCCTAGGAACGAGTGACTTGTGGGAGAAGACGGGGCTCGAATCAGGTTCCCGGTTTGGGAGTTAGAGCCGGATTTCACTTTAGGCAAATTAGTTCCTTAAGAAACTTGAATTCGAGGCGTTAACGCCCCAAAATCACCAAACGGCGTCGGTTGATCACGAAAATTGGCACACGCGGCCGCCTAGGCACGAGTGACTTGTGGGAGAAGACGGGGCTCGAATCGGGTTCCCGGTTTGGGAGTTAGAGCCGGATTTCACTTTAGGCAAACTAGTTCCTTAAGAAACTTGAATTCGAGGCGTTAACGCCCCAAAATCACCAAACGGCGTCGGTTGAGCACGAAACTTGGTACACGCGACCGCCTAGGCACGAGTGACTTGTGGGAGAAGACGGGGCTCGAATCGGGTTTCCGGTTTGGGAGTTAGAGTCGGATTTCACTTTAGGCAAACTAGTTCCTTAAGAAACTTGAATTCGAGGCGTTAATGCTCCAAAATCACCAAACGGCGTCGCTTTAGCACGAAACTTGGCACACGCGTCCGCCTAGGCACGAGAGACTTGTGGGAGAAGACGGGGCTCGAAACGGGTTCCCGGTTTGGGAGTTAGAGCCGGATTTCGATCTAGTCAAAATTATTTACTAAACTATCTTTCTAATTATATAGTAGTCAATTTTTTTTTTATATTTTTCTGTAATTAAAATATTAACACCATTATATGGTTATTAATTATTTTTATCTTGTTTTTTCAGATATTTCCTGAGTAGCAGCTTGCTTCTTGTGGAATGTGGGCGTACAAAGATTATTACCAACTTTTTTTTTTGTAACCCGTCGCAAACTTGTGAATAACATCAAGACGAAAACTTTTGGTTTTGATTTTGATTTATGTTATTTAAATTTGTGAATAACATTATGTATGTAGTATGCGACATTATGTAGTGGCATAATTTTTGTTTTTATGCATTTTTATTTCTGTATTGTTATGAATGGAACAACATTATGAATTTTTATTATTTGTCAACTTTTATTTATGTATGTATTTATATTATAAATTTAATTTTTGGATTTTTTTATAGTTATTTTTCATTTAATACAGGTTATTTTTATTTTTTTAATAATTTTCCAACAGTTTTTTTTTTTTTTTAATTTTTTGAGACGGCATAATAAGCCGTCGCAAAAACATTTTTGGAGGCTTTTGCGACGGCAGACATCCTGTCGCAAAAGCTAGTAATTTAATTTAAACTAAAACCTTTAGCGACGGCTCAGCCTACCGTCGGCAATAGTATAGGCTACCACACTTTTAGCGACGGCTTTTTCCCGTCTCAAAAACCTTTTTTAGCGACGGAAATACTTAGCCGTCGCAAAAAGTCAGATTTTCTTGCGTTATTGGCGACAGAAAATTACCGTCGCAAAAAAGACATCCTCCCGTCGCAAAAAACAATGGCGACGGCACCTACCGTCGCTAAATCCCTTTTGCAACCCCCCTGTCGCGACCCCCCTTTGCCGTCGCTAAAAGCCAACTTACCGTCGCAAAAGGTATTGGCGACGGCTAACGGACCATTTGCGACGGCGTTTTGCCGTCGCAAAAAACACGTTTTCCTGTAGTGATAATGTAGACACAAATATACCAACCAAGTAGCAACTAGTGTGTATAATTCCTAGAGTTATTTCTATTGGGTTACATAATTTGAACTAGTAACTTTATTTCTTCTTGTCTTTGGTCTTTTGAATGGTAGAAAGTACAGATTGCGCCATCGTTTCCTTCACTGTCGTCTTCGGTGCTAGAATTACACTAGTTTTATCATTGTCAGACATTTTTCTCAACTCTCTCTCTCTCTCTCTCTCTCTCTCTCTCTCTCTATGAATTGTATGTTGCGTTTTGCTGTGGTGCCTCTGAAGATGGAATGATGGGGATATTTATAGGCGTGAAATTATTATTTTTTTTTTCTTTTAAACTTTTCATTGGCTTGATTGTGCGTGTGGGTGTGGCTTTGGGTGTGGGTGTGGCTTTGGGTGTGGGTGTTGGATTCAGTGATATTTTTATAAAATAATATCATATTAATGAAAAAATTTAAGATTTTAATTATTAATATTTATAAAATTTATCATTAATCTAATTTTATTTTATTTTTAATTTTATGACACTACACCAAAACAGGGTATTAACGGCGGTTTTCGTTACCGCCGTTAAAGATACTATTAACGGCGGTAATGAAGCCACCGTTAATACCGCCGTTAATGTATCTTTAACGGCGGTTTCGTTACCGCTGTTAAAAAAACTGCCACTAAAACCCTCTTTTAACGGCGGTAACGAAACCACCGCTAAAACCCTCTCATTACCGCTGTTAATGACAGCGGTCATTGCTAGCAGAGCTCCGGCGGAACTCCGGCGAGTGGTGACCACGCGCGGCCAGAGATTGAACATGACCATCTACAATAAAGCAAAAGTAATGTTTAAATATTTATTTAGGGAACATATTTCATATAGAGTGGTTGTGGTAGAGTGGTTAGCGTGCTTGGATTAGAGATCAAGCGTTCGAGACTTGGGGATTGCAAGAAGAGAGAATTACTTTTTTAAAAATTTAAACTTATTTACGGCAGTAAAGAACCACCGTTTTTGGTCCTATATTTACTACCGTTTTTGGTCGACTTTTAACAACCGTAATTTACCTTTTACGACGGTTGTACCTTTTCCGACACGAGTATAAACGGTGGTCCTAAATTACCGTCGTTAAAGGCTTTAACAGCGGTTTTACATCCTTTAACGGCGGTAAAAAATCGCCGCTAAAGCCCAATTTTGGCGTGGTGTGAGAGAGCTAGTTGAAAGACCCACCTTGATGTGGGTGTGGGTGTGGGTGTGAGTGTCTTAGGTGACTCCATTAGTTGACAACAAAGAAAAAACAAAACTCAAGAAAGATGCCTTGCCAACATGAATTTTTAATAAATAGTAATACTTTTATCAGAAAAATTGCAGAGTTTGCTTTTGTAATATTAGGCCCTGTTTAATTTCAGGATATAAAAGATGAGATTGGATATTATATTCTGTGGGGTCCACATATCTCATGTTTGTAATTTTTTTTCAAAGAGGATATAATATACTATGGGATTATATATCCCCAAAAGTGGAGGATATACAATACCACCCCCCATTATATCATATCCCCTTGGTTGGGATATGATTTAAAAAGTCCAATTTACCCTTTTGTCTATCTGACATAATATAATTTAATATATTTTTTTGAATTTAATATAATATAATTATTGAATTTAATTTAATATTATTGAATATAATATAATATTATTTTATTTTATTTAATTTAATATAATATAATTTAATACAAATTTTGAATATAATATAATATAATATTATTGATTTTTATTTAATATAATATAATATTATTTAATATAATTTAATATAATATAATATAATACAAATTTTGAATTTAATATAATATAATATTATTGAATTTAATGTAATATAATATAATTTAATATTGTTGAATTTAATTTAATATAATATAATATAATTTAATATAAAATTTTGAATTTAATATAATATAATTTAATATAAATTTTGAATTTAATATAATATAACATTGTTTAATTTGATTTAATATAATATATTATTATTTAATATAAATTTTGAATTTAATATAATATAGTATAATATAATATTATGAGGGTAATCTTAGAAATTACTTGTTTATATCCCACAATATATTTTGTAAAACAAACATGGATAATATATATTCAATCTTAAATATCAAGGCAACAAACATGAATTGGGGGATATATTATCCAATACCTATATCCTATTTATTATATATCCTGACTAAATTCCACATCATATTATATCCTCCATTTTATATTCATTGAAACAAATAGTGCCTTAGAGTGGATTATATCCCTCTAAATTGATCCTATGTATCCTTGCTCTCTTTTTAAATTTTTTTTTTTTTAAATAAAACTTTTTTTTGGTGAGAAAAAAAAAAAAAGATTAACAGAAAAATTAATACAAAACCATGTAAAATTTTGAAATGTGTTCACTTTAAAAAGTAAATATCCATGTGACGTGTGATAGTGTGTGGGGGTGTGGATTTGTGAAGCCGACATTTAACCGACCTCGTGTGTTTGAGAAGCCTAGTGTTTGATGAGCTAGAAGCCCATTTAGGCCTCGTTTGGCAAGAGGCTATTTTAGTCAATTAGTCAAAAAATTATTAAATTAGTCAAAAAGTCAACAACCCATGCCAAAAAGTCAAAGATTCTCTTTTCTCTCTACTTTTTGCACTTCTTTTCGTAATTAGCCAAAAAGTCATCCCAAACATACAAGTTTTTTTTACCTACCTTTTTAACCAAATAGCCAAAAAGTTACTAAATTAGCCTGTTCCCAAACGAGGCCTTAAAAGATCCATTTGAGGTGTGGGTGACTCAATTTTATATAATGACCAATAAAAAATAACAATAATTATTATTCAGTGTGTTTGGTTTGAGTTTTTTAGATTAAATTTTTGAAAATTGAATTTTTAGTTTTCGTATTTTTTTGTTTTTGGTGAATATTTTTAAAATTTTAAACATTTTTTTTTACTTTTTTAGATGCATCTTATTTCGATGTATCTAAAAAGTAAAAAATTTATGAAAAAATATTTTTAAAAATTAATAAATACATAAAAATATAAAAAATGTACTGAATTCTCTTTTTTTTTTTGTATTTTTGGTATTTAGTAAATTTTTAAAAGGTTTCTTTCACAAATTTTTACTTTTTAGGTATATTTATGTTAGGTATGTCTAAAAAGTAAAAAAAAATGCGTAAAATATTAAAAAATTCAGTAAAAATAACAAAATACGAAAAGTAAGAAAGTAAAATTTTCTGAAAAGAGTTTTTGAAAAATTCTAACCAAGCATGCTGATTATTATTATTTTTATTTTATAAAGAAAATGACTCCTTACTTACCTGGTCAATATGAATTTCCCACAAGTAATTAAATAATATTCAAAACAATATAATAAATTTTAATTTTACCACTTTAAAATACAATGTCTATTATGTTGGCTTACATTTTCAAAAGAGTAATAACATACAAAAATAAATAAATAAATAATTGTACACAAAATTTATACAAAATTATGACTTCTTGTGGTAGTTTCATTTCCAATCAAAAAATCATCTATTATCATTATAATTTAAAAAATGTCACTAACATATTATTTTGGATATGTTTATTTTATAAATTTTTATTTATAAATTATTTTTCCTTTTAAACTATTATAATTACATTATTTTAGTTTAAAAAAATATGTATTCCATCAAATTGATTGCGTTGTGTGTGAAAACAAGGCCCAAAGAGCCATATTCCATGTGGGTGTTTGGGTTTATGGATTTTTGAAGCGGAGTTGAAAAGACCACCTCAGACCGTGAAGCCAATTTAAATGGGAACTCATATTTTCTTACAATAAACTTTTATGTAATAATTTTGTATTGAGAGACCTTGAGGGCCCAGGCCGACCGTGGTTCTATTTCAATTATCTAAATGGTTTATTTTATAAAAATTTTAATGTATATAATTCATAAAAAAATATTAAATTAATCTAATAATTATAATATTTTTATTTTATATATTTGTCTAAAAATAGATAACTATTTTAAAAAATATACTTATAGTATATTTTTTCAATTATTTAAAAATCTATACCAAACAATTTGCAATAGCTTCTAATTTAAATTGACGTGATAAAAAAAAAAACTTTAATAAGTTGAATAAAAAATAATGTTTGTTTCTAGCTTTTTCAAAGCAGTTTTTAGAAAATTCTATTTTCTTGTTTTTCATATTTTTTTTATTTGGACTGAATTTTTTTAATATTTTAAGCAATTTTTTTCTTTTAATTTTTAGACACACCTAACATAAATACACTTAAAAAATATAATTTTCGTGAAGAAAATATTTAAAAAATTCACCAAATACCAAAAATACAAAAATACAAAAAAAAAATGAAAATACAATATATTTTTCTTATTTTTATATATTTATTAATTTTTTAAAATATTTTTTCATAGATATTTTATTTTTTAGATACATCTAAATAAGGTGCATCTAAAAAAGTAAAAAAAAAATGCTTAAAATTTTAAAAATATTCACTAAAAGCACAAAAAATAAAAATAAAAAACTCAGTTTTTAAAAAACTAAATTCAGAAAACTGAAACCAAACTCAATGAATAATTATCCTAAAATTGACAAAAGAGTGTATTAAGATTTATTTATGGCAAATTATACTAATAGTCCTTATTTTTTGTCCCTCGTATTATTTTAGTCCCTATACTTTCAATTGATTCAATGTTGACCCTTAATTTTAAATTTTAGTTCAATTGGCAACCCCATTACGATTTCTTACCAAACATTATCAATGAATTGATTACGGTTAACTCACTAAATGGATCAAGTTTATGTTTTTGTCCCTAAAATCATAGCACATGGCATTCACGTGTACATTTTCCTCAAAATAATCATAATTGCAATCAATCGGATCAAATTAAAACAAAGTAAAAAAATTCACGGTCAAAATCAAATCAATTAAAATTATAGATATCAAAATAATACAAGGGTCAAACTATAAGAACTATAAATTATAAATTTTTAATTTAAAATAAACTCTAACAAAGAAACATGGCTACTATCATTTAGGCAAAGATAGGGGCAACTTGGGAAGCTGTCTAAAGGCTAGCTTTTAGCTTTTAACTCATTTTGAGTTATATCGCCCCTCATATTTTTTATACACAAAAGGACAAAAATGCCAAAAAAAAACACATCAATATGAGTTACATTATATTTTCAATCTATACATAAGATTTATGTTAAAATTGAGTTTTAGACAGATAAAATGTAATAGTCTTACCTAATTTTCAGAAACACATAAGTATGTTTGGTTTGGTTTTGAGAGATAAATTTTCAAAAAAAAAAATAAATAATTTGAGGAAAGAGTTTAGAATTTTTTTTTGTTTGTTTGGTTGTATATTTTGAAAATAGTTTTGAAGTATGGGAGTTTGAGATGATTTGATATTTTATATAGTTGAGTAGATGTGTGTAAGAGAAAGAGTGATTGAAAATGAGAAACGAGAGAAAAAAAAGTGATTGAGTGATGTGTAGGAGATATAAAGTGATTTTTAATTTTTTTTTTTTTTCCCAAAATCACTACATCAAACAAAATTTTAGAAAAAATTTTAAAATTTGTTTCTCAAAAACAAATCAAACAAGGCAACAATTTTTGTGACTTGAGTTTGGGCGACTAGAAATGCTAATGGCAGCGAAAGTAGCCCTTAAGGAAAAGTTTAGGGAAAGTTGGTCCTATCCGATCTTTGATTTTGAAATGCTTTTTGAACCAGATACCACATATAGTTGTGTGAGTCCTTTCTTTGATGTATGTTTTCTTCAGATTTACCAATCAATGCTATAGAATGAAAAGCATTGTAGCCTTCTGTGCTGAAGACTGAATAGAACAAAGTGAAATTCAGTTTACATGGGTGCTTGTGGACTGAGTATTAGCTGAATGTTGTAATTCTGTCTCTGGATAGACTCTGTCTCTCTGTCCCTCTCTCTCACTTTACATTCACATTCTGTCATCCATATTAAGCTCTTGCATTGGTTGTTTTCTCTTGGTGTACCCAAATCCGTACACATGATTAAACTAATGCGAAAAGTTAGGGATCATAAAATTTTTTTATGAAAATAATAATGAAAGATTTATGATTTTTAGATTACCTTGATTAGTATGTGGTGCTTTATTCTAAGTGTAATCCAAGTCACAAAATTTTCATAATTATTTCTATGAAAGGCTTTTCATGATACTTAACATTATTGTAACTAAATACGGAGTGTGAATTGGAATGCGTTATCTAGGGATGATGCCATTTTTACTTTAATCCCGCCTATTATTGATGTATCCATCATGTTTGTTTTTTTTTTTTTTTTGTGTTTTTGTTTTTTTGTTTTGTTATGTTTTTTTTTTTTTTTTTTTTTTTGTACAGGTTATCCATAATATTTTTTTTGTACGGTTTTAAGTTCAAGCAAGTCCATGAGAAGATGTGGAATGCACTCCCTTGTGCTGTCATGTAGTCAGTGTTCCCTGTTTAGGTGCTTTTTGACTGATTGGAATTGTGCTACAGTTGTTCTTTGTCTTGGTTGAATTCTCTTTAACCATTGAAATTGTGTTGCAGATGATTTTTCAGTGTCATTGGTGCCAATTTAATTGGGATATTTGATTTCTATCTTGATCCTCATACCATGATTGTTTTTATTTCCTTTTTGTTGATGTTCGATATAAGGTTCTATCTTGATTCTTATTCAATAAAGATTTTTTTTTGCTGATAAAAAAATAAAAAATAAAAGTTTTTTTGCTGAGAAAAAAATGATTGTTTTCTCTCAACAATTAACAATCTTATCCAAAAATCACGTTTAATTAGATCCAAATCATTTGACATACCATGAATAATTTACTGAGAAATTTATAGCATGCATTCCTAAAAAAGTATAAATTGTCAGAAAATTACGATTTTTGGTGATTAAATTTATAAATGTTTGTGGAGTATTATGTTATGTTGTGGTAAAGTTATGAATAGTGAATTCATTATGTGTAGCCTAAAGTTACGAGTGGTGAAATTATGATACTTTCTGATTTTTGTTATAGTATAACATTTTGAGGTAAAAAAGGTTAAAAGACTTCTGTGGTGAAAAAAAATTATAAATTTGGTAATTTATATTATGAAATTTTATATTAAAAAAATTATTAATATATTATATGCACCCTTTAAAAATGCACATTCAAGCCTCTCGCACAACATACCCATATCATAAGATATGTTAGATTGGTGACTGAATTAAATCCAGTAGACTTTTCCTAATCAACAATGAATTTTCAAGACAATGACACTATAGTTTATTAACATAATTTCTTAACAGTAACTAGACTGTACGACTTCAAGTAATTAAATAATAAAAACAGAATTTTCATATTGCATAGAAATTTGTTTTCGTATGATCTAATAACTATGATTCATTCAAAATAGGACGATAATATCCCACCATTTGTAGGTAGAGGTATGGGAAATCAGGCAGTTTCGAGGGTTTTTAAAATATATTAATCAAGCTCAAACAGTCTAGTAATTTGGAAGAGTCTCTAAAATATCAAATTTGAGTGAGTTATAAAGACCATAAGAGATAAGTCTAACATTGGGGTGTATGCAACACGACCCAAGACTCTCCAACAAAGTGTTAAAATGTCAAATTCAAGACTAATTACCAATGAGCGGAGGGACTGTTGCAGTATATTAATTAAATTTGGATGGTTTAGTGAAACCGTGTGTGACAAGTCTAACATGGACCAAGGACGCGAGTAAGTTTTCCGACAAGGCTTGGTGAGAGAGAAACGGTGATGGAGATGGGTATAAGTGAACAAGGTGGTGCTTGCTCGGCACATGGTAACACAACCTTGTAATTGCCCATCACCACTGCTTCAGATACATATTGAATGATTTAGAAAACCATAGAATTTTCATTGATCTATATCATATATAGGAAACAAAGATACATAAGGTAGTAGAGACAAATAAACCAACCAACCAACCACTGATACTGACATTAGATATCTCTTATCAAGAGAGTGATTGGCTACATAATTTTTACTCATACATATCACACAATGACAGTAAAAAGGGGTATTGTTGAATCATGCAGAGTCAGCAGCATGACCAACAACAGGACTTATCTTCTTTTCCTTCTTCTTATCATTGTTGTTCTTAATGAAGGAAACTGCAGTTTTGAACATCATCTCCGTCACCTTCGTCTTTGGTGCCGGAATCACAGTAGCTGGTCCTTTCTTAGCTTCAGAATCCTCTCCAATCTTCCCCTTGCCCTTGTCTTCCATCTCTCTTTCTCTCTGTCTCTCTCTCTCTCTGAATTGTGTATTTGGTGTGTTGTGGTGCTTGTGCTTCTCAACATATAGGAGGATATTTATAGACCGAAAACTAATAATGTTTTCTACATTTCTTTGGTTTGATTGCGTGTGAACACAAAATGTTAATGAACCATCCAAGCGTTTGTGTGTGCATGTGTGCGGGTGTGGGTTTGTAAAGCCAAGTTAACAGACTTTCTACGGGTTGATGGATCAATAAAGATTTGAGAATAAGTTTTACATTGGGTTTAGTTGGTGGATTTACGAAGGGACTTGAAAAGAAAAAGAGAAAAGATAGATGAATTATGAATAAATTATACCTATATTTTATCTAATTTTACGTATAAACACAACATTAAGGCCTCGTTTGGGAACAAGCTATTCTAGTAATTTTTTGATTTTTTTGGTTAAAATATGAGGTAAAAAAATTAGTATGTTTTGAATGGTTTTTTAATTTTTTTACAAAAAGATGTATAAAAAGTAGAATGAAAAAATAATCTTTAACTTTTTTATATAAGTTAAGGTTTTTTGATTTTGTTAATAACTTTTTAACTTTTTCATTAAAACACTCACATGCTAAATAAGGTCTAAGTATGAAGTTTGAGTCATTCTAACAAGTTAGAGCATCTCCAATGCACTAGGCATATAATACTTGTTAGTTAAAATGCCTAGTGTGATTCACTTTTTTCAATTCCAATGCACTAGGCATATGATTAGGCATTTTGCCTCAACTCATATTCACTAGCTACATGTAGCTAGCCTTCAATGCTAGGCAAAATGTATTCAATCATTAGAGCATCTCCAATGGTAGTAGGCATTTTACCTATCTAAATATTACTATAAAGTATATATTTTATTTTGCCTATCGACTGTTTTATGTTTTTACTCCAACCATGCTCTTTATTTTAGCTATTTATCCAAATATTATTAATTTTATAGAATGTCACGTCAACAACAAAGATGGAGGGAAATGATCCTAATGATTGAATACATTTTGCCTAGCATTGAAGGCTAGCTACATGTAGCTAGTGAATATGAGTTGAGGCAAAATGCCTAATCATATGCCTAGTGCATTGGAATTGAAAAAAGTGAATCACACTAGGCATTTTAACTAACAAGTATTATATGCCTAGTGCATTGGAGATGCTCTTAGGATCATTTCCCTCCATCTTTGTTGTTGACGTGGCATTCTATAAAATTAATAATATTTGGATAAATAGCTAAAATAAAGAGCATGGTTGGAGTAAAAACATAAAACAGTCGATAGGCAAAATAAAATATATACTTTATAGTAATATTTAGATAGGTAAAATACCTACTACCATTGGAGATGCTCTTATTAAGATTTGTTTAATTATTAATTTTAAAATTCTAAAATTAGTCGTGGTACACACAATCTCACCTCGCTGATAAAATAAATAAAGTTAACAGACCTACTACTACATCAATGTGTATGTGTGGGGGTGTGGTCTTGTGTGGGTTTGTGAAGCCAAGCCAAGTTAATACACCTACGTCAATGTTTATGTGTGGGTGTGTGGGGGGTTTGTGAAACCAATTTTTATCTTGCGGCTTCATTGGTTTTTCTTGATGGGTTTGGTTTGTATACAGTTCACACGGAATGGAATCATTGAGTTTTGTGGGGTTTATCATGGATTTATTTTAAAAATTTGAACCGTTTTTTTTTTATATTTTATGTATAGATTATTTAAAAAAATTAAATTGATTAAATAATTATAGTTATATAATTTTATTATATTTATTTTCAAAAAATAATGAACGATAACTATGATTTTAAAAATAAACTTTTATTTTTATTTTTGAAAAAAAACATAATATAAATTTTATAATTATAATTATCAGATAAATTTAAATTTTTTTTTTATGAATGATTTACATATAAAACTCGATAAAATAAACAGTTCAAATTATCAAAACAAGTTTCATGACAAGTTCCACAAAACCCAATACTCACCCTTTCGATAGGAGTTGGATCTCCTCCCGTCCATGATCTAAATTGAAAAACATTGTTTGAACCCGTAAAACCCAACACACTAAATACTTATCATGGGTGAGACACACCAAAGTATTTTTGTTTTTAACTAAAGAGGCGACAACAGTTAACAATCAGCAGATCTGTTTCTATACAAATTGACATGCCTTTTAAATATAATTATTAATTATTATTTAAATGAAAAGTCGTGAGTTTCCTCATTGGATTTGGGGCGCACTGGTAACTGTGATGTAATTTGATGTGCCTATTTTGCAACTTATTTCAATAATTGAAAATTTTCACTTTTAAAAAGAAATTGAATAAAAATATTTGTTATAAAAAATAAAAAAATAATAAAAAAAAAGTTAATTAGATATCAGCAATTCTTTTATCAAATAAAATTTCTCGCGGCCCAATCTAATAATTGAACCTTGACCAATTGGGTTGGAAGCACACCCACCAATAAGAACGTAATTCGTTTGGTACCGTCGGTATTTAGATAAAAATTTTTATCAAACAGATAATGTTGATTTTATTATTTTGAGTATCGATACAAACTGTTTCTTTTATCAAATCGCAGTAAACCGAACCAATTAAAACGATTTGGTTCAATACGGTTTAATTAGTCTAAAACCTTTCAAACTTGAGTCACCTTTTAGTATAGTCACAAATCTATGCAAAAATATTAAATTAATTATTTGTTCACCACTTCAAACATATTCAATCCATCCATTTAATAAATACTTTTCAATTACTAGATTAACAAAAATACAAACAAAAAAATAATAATAAATACTAAGGCATCCTAATGAGTTAGAATTAAAATTAAATATAATAAGAGTTTACTAACTAAAATTATAGAGATGATAAGGTTATATTTATTAATATTATTAGATTATTAGATTAAAACTACAATATATGTTGAAATGGTCAGTTTCGGTTTAGTTCAATACACAAGGTGCTTGAATTGATACCAAACCAAAAATCGAAAAAAATCAAATTAAAAAATTACACAGACTGATTTTTGTTAAAAACAAACCAAATATATATTTTTGATTCGGTTCAATCAGTTCACTCAATTTTTTTCGATTTTTCTTACAACTATACCCACCAATCACTCAACAAGTTAAAGATTATGAATTTACATGGCTCCAAAGACACAGATGTGGGCACTGAGGCTCCTTTATGAGTTATTTTTGCGTTAGATAAATTTGATAGTGTTAGAGCTGCTTGCTCGTTGATGTGGGCACTGAGGCTCCTTTATGAGTTATTTTTTATTATATATATATATACACATTTAGATATACAAACTGAACCATACAGAAGCAAGGAGAGACTTCATGACTTCATTTATTTATCAAATATATGAAACAAAACATAGATACATAATGTAACAATTAACATAACAACTGACTTTACCCATAAAAAATTAACATCAATGGGTGGTTGACGAGAAAGTGAAGCCAATTTAAAATGACTTAGAATTTCGGTAATTAATTGTTGGTACAATAATAATTATATAATGGTTGTTTCAATTCTTAAATTACTTTTAAACCACCCAATTAAGTGTATTATTTTGGAATTCAAACCACCCATAAATCAATATTACAAATTATAGTACCCCTTTTATTGTTCAAAATATCCTTCCATGAGTCCATTTATTGACTTAACAAAAATTACTAATTTAATATATATATATATATATACTTCTAAATGCTAACTTCACCTTTTGTTGGAAAGTTATTTTTCCTCCTCCCTCTCTCTTCTCTCTTCACAGCGCAACCATTTTCGCCGGCCACAACCATTGGCCTAGCCCCAATTTTTATAGGGAAAATTAATATTTAATGGAAAGTGAGACAATTATTTATAATTTTTTTGTAATCTTCTTGGAGTGCAACTTTTGCTGTTGCTTTTTTTACACAAAAAGAGTTACACCTTTCATGCGTTTATGATTTTTTCAGTCATGTGTTCCAATTTGTAATTTCTCTATTTTTATAAGCAACCATCATCAATTTGCAGCTTGTAATGTAGTGGGAAGTGAGGCAATTTGTAATTTCTCTAGTTTTGCAGCTTTAAATGGGATTTTGGGATTCTTTGTCAAACAATTTGCAGTAGCTTCTGTTTATAATTTATATGGTGAAAATAACTTTAATAAGTTTAAAAAAAAAAAAAAAAAACACTTATTGTACTGAAATTGAAGGAATAGTATTTTTAAAATTTTACTTACATAAATTATTAATTTTTAGTTTGGAATAAGTTCAAGGAAACAAACATGGCTGCTATCTAGGTGGCGGGAAGGTAGAAGCACCTGATACTTTTTTTTAGGTGTGTGTAGTGTGTACAAAATCTTCCAATCTCTCTTATCTTATTTCAATTCGCCCTTTAGGCAAATGACCAAGAAAACAAAAAGAGGAATATCCCTTCTACTCCAAAACGTTTACCGGATTGCTGGTTGCATCATAGAGCCCACCATGAGTCAATTTCGATTATTCGAACTCTTCATTTTATCAAATACTTCATATATTTTGTTTACACAAAAAATTAAATTAATCCGATAATTATAACTTATTTAATTTATTGCGTTTGTCATAAAAAATAATATAGTTTATTTTTAAAAACACAATTATTGTCTATTTTTTAATAAAAATGCAATAAATTGAACAAGTTATTATTATTGGATTAATCTAATTTTTTTGTGTGAATGAAATAGATGACGTATCTAACAAAATGAATGGATCGAATCACTGCAACGGAATCCGTGATAGGCCCAACGAGTCCAAACAGTGCTATGCAATTCAAATTGTAGACGGGAGGGCATCTGCCTCCAAAAAAGAAAAGCCCTTTGCTATGAGTTAAATTATTCTCAATATGTACCGTAATTACAATTTATTTTTAAAAAAGACGATTTAGTGCAGAAGATTTTCATTACAGTTGGGGAAGAGTTGCGCAAAATGTTTGTAGTTTTGTTATGTTGTTTTTAGAGATTATTTTCATAAATTGAACCCATCCCACCAAGAACAAAAACAACAAACCTTATCGATGAATGAAGCTACCCTTTAATTATAATTTGTTTATTGATAATAAAAGGTTAGGGAAAGTTGGTCCTATCTTTGATATGCTTTGTGAACCAGATACCACATACGGGTTGGAGAGTCCTTTCCTTGATTTTCTTTTCTTTTATTTATTTATTTATTTTTTTAAGGTTAGCAAACAATGTTTTACAATGCTAAAGAATGAAAAGCATTGTAACATTCTGTGCTGAGCTGAAGACTGAATATAGAATAAAGTGAAATTCAGATTACACATGTACTTCTGTGGACTGAGTAACACTGAGTACTTGTGATTCTGTCTCTAGAAAGACTCTCTCTCTCTCTCTCTCTGTGGACTGAGTGACACTGAGTACTAGCTAAATGTTGTGATTCTGTCTCTGGAAAGACTCTCTGTCTCTCTCTCTCTCATTTACATGTTCTGTCATCTATATTGGGTGTTGGAATGAGCACTTGAATATAGACCATGGTTGTTTTCTTTCATCGACTAATCATACTTCAATTTCTCCCAAGTTCAAATACAAATTTATAAAATTAATAATGAATTTTGTTTTCATAATTCAATTCTTTTATTTTATAGGACCTTTCATTTATATAATTTATTAAAAAAATTAAATTTATTTGACAATTGTAATCCTTTAACTTAGATTGTATTTGTCTCTAAAGTAATTGATAGTTATTTTGTATATTGAAATGTAGAAAGGAAACAGAGGGGAAAAGAAATAAAATAAAATAAAAAATATCATTCATAAAATAGGTCTAATAAAGCTGACACTTTGGTCAAGACCTAGGACTTAGAAGTGGGCTCTCTGGTAGTCGCAGGTTTAAAATCTCTAAACGCAAATAATTTTTGGAAATAGTCCATATGGAACTTTGCATTGACTTTAATTGGACCATGTACTAATAAACAGTGGGATTAATCCTTGAATTAGTCAATCTATTAAGCGGGATACTGAATTATCAAAAGAAAAAATCATGTGAGAGTTAATGGTTTATAAATTTGTATTATGCGGAATTTGAAGGTTAATTTAGGACGAACCAATAAAGTTAACTTATTGATTTATTGACTTATTTAAGTCACATCACTATTTTATTTTTTATACATATTTTCGTAATAAGCAAAATAGTCAAAAATAAATAAATAAATCATATCCAAAACAAGTCTAAATTTATATCATATTTGACGCATTTACATACAAGTCTCAATTTATAAACTTATATTCCATTAAATCGTAACTAAGATTTTTTGGACTTTCAAGTCTTATTAATTTTTTAATAGTCTGAATTGTTCTTCAAATAATGATTGATCATCATTTATGATTATCTATAAAAGAATATGATGATTTGACATTTATTTTGATTTTTAAAATTTTAAAAATCAACTTTTAAATTGAAAAAACTAAAAAATAAAAATTATGTGTAAAAAAAAATTTAAAAAAAAAACTAATTACCTTGTTTGATTCCTATTTTCAGGATTCACTTTCAGAAAATTAAAATTTTTTATTTTTTGTATTTTTTTATTTTCACTGAAATTTTTTAATATTTTAAAAAAAATTAAAATTTTTTAGATACACCTAACATAAATACACTTAAAAAGTATAATATTTGTGAAAAGAATCTATAGTAAATTCACAAAATACCAAAAATATATTTAAAATTAAAAAAAAAACTAGAATTCAGTATATTTTTCGTATTTTTGTTTATTTATTGATTTTTTAAAATATTTTTTTTTACAAATATTTAACTACTTAGATGCATCTAAGTAAGGTGAAAATGTAAAAAAAATTACTTAAAATTTAAAAAATATTAAGTAAAAACAAAAAAAATACGAAAAACAAAAAACTTAATTAGCAGAAAATTGAATTCTAAAAAGTGAAACCGAACACACTAAATTTTTTTTATTTCTGTTTGAAAAAACTGAATTATTTTTTTGTGAAAAATTGAAAATTTTGTGTTTGTAAAGGAATATGATGATGGAACATTGATGTGCAAAATTGAAAAAAAAAAACTTTAAAAATGAAAAAATTATAATGTTCTCAAATTTAAAACTGGAAAAACTGTTAATATTCTCGATTTTATTGGATAGTTGAATCAAACCAATAAGTAAAAAGGCAAAAATGTTTAATCTCATACTCTATTTTTTTTATCAGTTAGTGAAATAATTATCCAAAACATTATTATGCAAAATTGATAATATTTTTAGTTTTAAAAATTGAAAAAAACTGATAATATTCTCAATTTTACTAAATATGACTTATTGATTTAAAAAATCTTAAATAGAATCTAAATTACCTTAACTTTTGTAAATAGAACTTTTAAGTAATTAACTCTTTACTTTTCCTTCATTTTTTTTTAATTACTTTCTTGGTAATTTTTCGAATTTCCAAACTTTTTTCCATTCTTTTGGTGAAAGAAACTTCCTAGTCAATGGCCAAAAGTGTGCAAAGAACTTGTTACGCAAAAAACTATATAATTTTTTTTTTTTAAATTGGTACCGCTAATAAATTTTATAAAATTTAATTCATTTATTTATATTTTATATTTTATCACTCTTAATTTATAGGTTAGTAGCAAAAATATACTGTAAGCTTTAGAGGAATATGGGGTGACCTTTTGCCAACAAACAATTGTCTTGCCTAATTGAAAAATTAAAAATTCTTGAAAGTAACTAAAAATGCCTAAACAATGAAAAGGATCATAACTTTCTGTGGTGCGCGGACTGATTCTTTTTACAATCAACAATCTCATGAAAATTATATCCAAAATTATTTGAGAGACCATGAATAATAATAATAGTAATGCTATATCTCTTAATTTATTCCTTCTAATCACTCTTTATGATATGATATTGAGATTATATCTCATACGATAGAATATTTAACAAATTAAAATTTTTAGGCGTAATTTTTAAATGTCATAAATTAAATGTTTTAAGCATTTTTCTAATAATAAATTTATGACATACCCATAATATCATAGGATATTTGACATCAAATGTCACGTCCTCAAAATAAGACAATCATCCATTCAGAAAATCCATAAAACATAAGAGAAATGTTACATGTTACATCCATCAGAGTATTCTTTACAGAAGATATTAAACAAATAAATGCCCTATGGGTTTACATCTTTCCAAATAATAACGTGGTTACAGCAAAAGAAGAGTTCTAACTCTTTACATATAAAGCCCTCAGCTCGAATTTACATTTAATCATCAAAACAAAATAATAAAAGGGAGTCTTCAACTCCAAAACGTCCCAAGCTAAGATTTTGGAAGCGGCATATCACCTGTACCTAAAAAATGGTGTCCCAAGTAGGGTAACCCAATGCCCAGTAGAGATATGCTAAACAATATATGAGAATTAACTAAAACATTAGCATCCGATAACCGTTTAACACATGTAAACTACGTACATCTTTTCCGTAATCCAACAACATTAACCTTCATATTTCAATCCACTTCCATTTATTCATCCAAATCAATTCATTGACATTGTTCATTGATATCGAAACATTTCAAAATGAGACTACAACTCATATTATTAACATTTCATTCATAAACATTATTCATACACTTCCATCATCTTGCCATTTTACGGAACTACGTCCGACGGAACCGGCACCCACATATATATAAGATTTTAAGACTTTTACTCTGGACACTCTGACCAACTTAATTATCCATGGAGTCCATCTCCTATCTCCTCCCACACAATGCAGTACATCACCTATCTCCTACCAAACAAAATACATATACAATGTATTTAAACACGTTGTCATATACAATGACCAATTAAATCACATATTCAATGTTTATATCCAACCGTCATATTCAATGACATAATCCAATTGATTAGTTTCAATTCACCTAATCATCATGCAATTTCTACAACATTCATGGCTATCCTCCACCGATAGCCCAAAACAGATATATCTAAACAGATAAATAGATTTCTCAATAGACAAATTATCACATTTTCCATAGGTGAGTAATTTATCAATCCAACTACACCATTTAATCACAATTTCTTCCAATTTCATGATTTTCAAGCCAATTTCATATTTCCACAATCATTTCACTATTTATACAAAGTAGTTTATATAATTTAAATTAGGGTATTTCTCCATTTTCTCAAATATTACACTCAAGGCCAAATTTCACCCATAATACACAACTAGTCCCATTTCCAAGACCTCACACACACATGGAGCCCAAAAACAGAAAACCCTATTTCGTAATTTCAAATCCAAACCCTAACTTCACCCTAACTCCCCAAATCCCACCATTTATACAAAATAACTAATATTTAGGTCAAAACTCATATCAAAGAGTAGATTATCCCTACCTCAAATGGAGATGCTCAAAGGAGAAGAAGAGTGAAACCCAAGATGCTCCAAATCCCACGTTTTTCGGATCACAAGGAAGCCCACATGACACTCTAGCCTTCTTACAAAGGAAATAGGGTAGAAGAACTCTAGATCAAGAATATTTGTAGAGAGAAGGGGTATTTTAGAGAGAGAGTCTACCGATTTAGGGTTTTGGAAGAAGAAGAGGTTCAAAAATGGTGTAAAAACACGTTGCTGCGAACTGATATATGCGAGGCTCGTTCGAGCGAAGGACTTGTCGTTTGAGTGACTAGACACAACAAGGACTTCGCTCGAGCGCAAGAAGCGTCGCTCGAGCGAACACTACGAAGCTTTAGTTCTGCCACTCTCGTAGACGCATGCTCGAGCGCAAGAGTGCTCGCTCGAACGAAGAAACACAAAACTCAGGTCTTGCTCGAGCGTAAGAAGGCTCGCTTTGTGAAGCCCCTGAAAAATGTATTTTCTTTAAAAACCCTTACGTTTGAATTATTTTCTTAAAGCCCCTTAGTTTCTTAAATTATTTTGAATCTTGTCGGTTAGCCTTTTTAATTTTTATCAGAACAAGAATATCCTAACCGAATTAGATTCCTTAGCCTAATTTAATTTAATTCTACATAAATAAGATTCCAATACATGAGTTTAATTCCAAGTCCTCACTTCTTTTATTAATTTCAAGAATTGCCCCAAAACTAGTACATGTACTTTTTACACTATAAGTTCCATCAAATCAATTTGAGATCTATATATATACATTGAGAATATGTCCATAGTACTCTTATATTGAATAAAATATTCCTCATTTCCCTTCCCCATGGCCGGCCAACCTTGGAGAGTGTAAGGGATCAATTTTCAAGGCTTCATGGCATTCTAGAAGCAAAGTACCAAGTACAAGGGTTGTGTTTCCAACCTAGTTCCATCCCAACTAGAGGCTAACTAAATCTTGTCTAATCACATAATTAAGCCCCCTAATCACTCCCTACTCCATTAGACTCCAAGTAAATCCAAACTTTTCAATCCAATTCCAACTAGTGGGCCTTTATGTCTTTTCACACCAAATTTACCTATAAATACAACCACCCTCTTAGCATAGCATACACAAATAACACACACACACACCTACATTCGGCCTAGAGGAGAGCAAGAGAAAAGTCTTGAGAGAGAGAGGAAGGAAGAGGAAAGCAATCTTGTTCAAGCCTAGCAAGTAAGCCACAACACAACTCTCTCTTTCATTTTCCTTTTCAAATGCATGCTCTTAAGCGTTCTAAACATTGTTTTCAGATGTGTCTTAATAATTTCCTTGTGTTAAAAATGAAAAGAATTGAGCCATGATTCTACTCTTCTTGTAGTTTTCTTAATCGGTACAAAACTATCTTTTTTATACAAATCTCTCAAACCTTCCAAAGGCACACCTTCAAGATAAATTTCTGAGTTTAATATCTATTATTTAGCACATTTTCATCACACAAAAGAAAGGAATAAAAATTTCCCCTAGTGGATCTCTCTTCTCACAATTCCTCTTGTTTTTTAGTATTGTGCATTAAAAATCTGTTTTTACAACCAAGTTTCAAAAATTCTAGAAAAATGTAGAAAAATATTTTGGACCACCATTTTATGTCAAAATCTTCCTTAGGAAGTTTTCTTTTATCTAAAATTTTTTTCATTAAAAACGAGTGAACGATTTGTGAGAAATTCCGATTTTCATAACGGTTGACAAATCTGGACAGCGCGGGAGTGTTTCTTAAATAACTGAAAATATAGAAGAGCTATCCCATTTCCAAAATATGTTCTAGAAACTAGATTAAATTCTCTTCGAAAATCTGAAACCACCCTTTTGATTTTAATCTTTAACAGGTACTAAATCTGAAATTTCTGTTTGGCATTGGTATTCATGCTATTGCGTTTATGAATATGCTTGTTAATATATATATATATATGAATGTTTCCTAATATGATATTACGCTTGCCATGGTTGTATATCTTATATTCTAGCCCTTCAATGATGCTTACACTTATCCAAGTTTATTTTTGTTACTTGCTTGTATGTTCTTGTTACTTGCTTGTACTAACTAACTTAAACACTAATCCAAACGGAAAACTTAAATGGGATAGTATTGGATTTTCGATCACTTGAGTAATGAAAAGATGATAATATGTGATGTATGGATTGTTGGGATGCGTTCCCTATTTGGAAGTTAAAGTCTTGCGCAAGTGGTTTTCGGAACCCTTGAATGGAGCGGTTGTATTCGGACCCTAGGTATTTGGTGTGAGGAGGGATTTGGGCAAGACCCATTATTGCCATCTCTTTTGAGGCCCTGCGGTTGGCACTACGCGGTATATAACCATTGGTAGGCATCCGAGGTTACTTCTGCAACAAAGCAGCAAAAGAGAGAGCATACCGAATAATCCGTGTCCGATTCTTGTGGTTGGGAGGACGAAGTCTCTTTGGGGGATTTTTAGTTTACTAACATCTAATCTTGTAACCCTTTATTTGTTCAGTTGAATATCATGCTTTATTACTTGCTGTCATATTTGTGATTGTGTATTGGACTGGGAAAAAGGGACGGGGTGTGTGTGCGTTTACTAGGCATTCAAAGCTCACGACGTATCATACCAGGTGCTGAAGTGGAGCTTATAGCTGGAGACGACGAGCCTAAAACCTTCGAAGACTTTTGGCTATCTTAGAAAAGTTAGAAATTTTCCTTTTCATATTTTGTAAGGCTCATATGAAGATTTAAATTTTCTTTTGGGATATAACATAATGGAACGAGCTTTTGTAATTATGGGCATTCGTGGTTATTATCTACTTATATTCTAATACTAATATAAACCCTATCGTTGCTTATGAGACATTGTGTTAATACCTTTTAAGATCAGTCAAAAGGGTAGTGCGCTGCCTAAGAAAGCTAAACTTAGAAGGGAGGCCAATTTGACTCTTCCGGCGATCTGGGATCTTACTTGATTATTGACCATAGGACTTATTAGTGGCTCTCCTTTGTTGAAACTAATAGTGTAGATTCGGGGCATCACACGCTCGAGCGAAGAATAGCAACCTTCAGGTCTTCACAGAGACACAGACGTAGCGAAGAGACACACCAAACAAGGCTCGCTCAAGCACAAGAAGCCTCGCTCGAGCGAAGAAGCCAAATCCTGGGCAGCAACCTTTTGTTCCAACTCACAACCAACCTGTTCCAAACTTACTCAACACATCCCACAACTCAAATAGAAAGAATAAACGATGGAAATAAGATATAGACAACGACATAGAACCATGGAACGCGTGTCCGAAATACAATAAATGACGGGGAGAAACCGGGATCACTATATCAAAAGGTTATGTATCATAGTCATGGTCATGATAGAATCAAATGAGAATTGAAGAAAAACAAAATAGGTAAAATTACATTAATGGTGTCTATATTTTACTCATTGTATTATTTTAGTCCATATATTTTTAATTGGCATATTTTTTTCCTTTAATTTTAGATTTTGTATTTATTTCATCCAATTGATTATCATTCTTTGATTTTTTTTTTTTTATAAAAAATATGTACATAAGTGTCATGTGTCATAATTTTAATAAAAAAAAAATACAAAGAGGGGTAATCAATTGGACTTATAAACTTACTCAACTCAGTAAATAATCTCAATCAATTTAGTGATAATTTTTTTAAAAAAATATTAAAGATATTATCAATTGGACTAAATTGACACAAAATTTAAAATTAAAGATCAAAATCGAGTCAATTAAAATTACAGATACTAAAATAATATAATTATCAAAATGCAGAGACAACTATCCTAAATTTTCCCAACATAATAAGCCTAGCCCAGAGAAAAGAGGAATCATATTCACATCCTTCGAACCTTGACTTGCTCAAATGGTCATTATCAAATTCTCTGCATCATTGTATCATTTTTTGAATTGGAAACATCCAAATTTGTGTCCTAAAATGATAATAATATATATTTTTTTATAGATTTGATTCATATGAAATATTACAATAAAATTCAATAAATTACAATTATAAAATTAATACATAAGGAGTAAGAACCACATACAAGTAATAAGATTCAAACTACTGACATCCTAACGAGATACAATAGTTCTAACCAATCAAACTAACCCTGTTGGTTATCCTAAAATGATAATTTTGAAAGTGCAATAAATGTTATTTTTTTTACTGTTTTATAGCATGAGATTATAATACAATCTCGTTTGAGGAGTAGCTATTTTAGCCAAAAAGTCAAAAAATTACTATGAGTTGCACATCACTCTTTCTACTTTTCTGCACATCTTTTCGTAAAAAGCTAAAAAGTTACTAAAATAGCATGTGTCCCAAATGAGGCCTGAGTATGATGTGTCTGTTGTGTCTTCTTTTTTTATTATATATATATATATAATTGGGTGTCCGAGTCAACTTACGTACATCTCAACTAATCATAGAGGATCAATCCTATCGCCTACTTACAAGGGCTCCATTTAAAGCCAGAATAAAAGGGCTCTATATGGTTTAGCCCCAAAAAGCGTATTAAGGTAAGTGAGTATTGAACTTAAAACTTGGAGGAAGTACAATTCCAGACCCTAAGTTGTACCCATCAAGCCAACCCCTTTAGGTTGTCTATTTTGCCTTATTACACAACATCCTTATGACACAACTGGGGATATCATCCCTGTCAGTATAATCAAACTTGGACTATATTTTTAGTCGCGTTTAAGGTAGAATAAACTCAACTTGTAACACTCGATTTATTTATTATTTATTTAAGTAAGAATAAACACCATGTTTGGTTTTGAGTTTTCAAAAACAATTTTCCAAGTTTTTAATTTGTAATATTTTAATCAATTTTTTTTAAAAAACTTTTAGATACACTTTATATACCTAAAAAAAATGCATGAAAATCTTTTTTTTTTTTTTAAAAAAGGAGATTTTTTTTTAAGGTCTCTCATATTAAGTTTTTATAACATAAAGGACATGAAATACTTTTATAGTAATTGGGGTAACTCAAATTTTTACAGAGAAATTTCGAAACACAAAGAAATTTTTGGTTTGGAAATTTCTCTAGTTGGAAATTTCTCTGATTTGCTCACAATTTTCTGTGTGCTTTGACTAATTTTGTCTGATTTGTTCACAATTTTCTCTATGTTTTGAAAATTACAAAGAAAATTAATTTGCTCACAAACCAATTTTTCTATAACTTTTACAAGAAAACACCATGTTAAGTTCGTCAAAGAAACAAGCAACATAAATTAGTGGGAGCTTAATGTGGTCAGGAAAAAATCAAATTTGAGAGAAAATCAAAGAGACAACTAGCCACAGAAAATCATGCAAGGCACAGAGAGAAAGAGACACCAATATGTTCAAAGAAAATTAATCTAAAGAGGACATCTTAGTGCCAGAGAAAATTCATCTCAAAGGAAAAATTACACCTAAGAAGACAACTAATCAGTGAAATCAAATAAGTAACCTAAAGTAGTAAGAGTTTAATATTTTCAGAGAAAATTCAAATGCCAAAGAAAATTCAGCTCAAAGAACAACTAACCAGTGAAAATCAAACAAACAACACAAATTAGTGGGAGTTTAATGTGGTCAGGGAAAATTAAAATGTCAGAGAAAATTGGAGAGAAAATCAAAGAGACAACTAGCCATAGAAAATCAAGCGAGGCATATAGAGTAAAGTGAATCCAATGTGTTTAAAAAAAATTGTGATGCTAGAGAAAATTTTTCTCAAGGGGAAAATTACACACAAGGACACAACTAACTAGTGAAAATCAAACAAGCAATATATTTTCATGGATTAGGAAAAATTCAGATGCCAGAGAAAATATATCAAAATTTTGGCCCAAAATCAGAGAAATTTCAACCCAACTCAGAGAAATTTTGCCCGACTCAGAGAAATTTTTGCCAAACTCAGAGAAATTCAAAGAAATTTCGACTTAGAGAAATTTCACCTAACTCAGAGAAATTCAGAGAAATTTCTTTGATTTTTTTTGTGTTTTGGAAATTTCTCTAGTTTGAAAAAATTTCTATGTATATTATACAGAGAAGAGAGAGAAAAAATAGAATAATTTCTTGTCAACCCTTTAATTCTTCCTTCTATAAGGGAAGTAATTCAACAAGTGATGCAAATATGTGTCTTACAAATATATATATATATACATATATATTATTGTTTGTACAGAAAATAGGGACATGGTCACCAATATATTTGTTATTCAACTCTATATTCATTTTTAGGTACACTAGAGTAAAAAAAGAATATACACACAAACAGCTATGAAAGTTTGAATATGTCGAATTGTAGAAGAAGAGGCAGATAACAGAGATATCATCCATTGCCTTGCCTAATTTTTTACGTTTTTAAGCACAAACCACTTGTTGGGCTAATCTTTTAGCCGATTCTTTCCAAAACACCACCACAAACATCAATCCTTCTTATATATATATATATATATATATATATAGAGAGAGAGAGAGAGAGAGAGAGAAATGGTGTGATATATGAGTGTAGGTAAGGGACCTTAGGCTACAGACTGATATCCGGCTGATCGATCGGCCAATATAATTTTTTTTTTATTTTTTTCCTTTAGGTCGTCGATCGGGTAGTGCAATTTTTTCACAATTTTTTTTCATTGAGATGGTCATTCGGGAGGACATCTAGGGGAACATAAGGGGGGACATCCGGCAACGGCTATGAACAGTGATTTAATGAAACGCACAATGGTCCTCAGTTTGATGAAAGAAAAGTGAAATTCTGCATTTGATACCTATTTGATGAAAATGTTAGAGTAGAAAAAGGAGTTTTTTTCACAAAATTCAAATGACAAATCTGAGTAACCATTGGAGATGGTCTAAGTGTAGAAGTATGTGGTTAATTTTTTTTTTAAAAAAACCAATAATTTGTAAGAGTAACATGTTTTCTAACATATTGAAAAACTAGCGTAAAACCCATGAAATTGATTAAATACTATGATATTAATTTAAATGAGTATTTAAATAATAGATTTGAGTGATCACTATGGATATGTTTGATTGGAGAGATAATGGGGGAGAGTATTTACTGTGTGGATTGTAATCTGGGGGAAGCATTCAATTCGACATTTGTTTTTTATTAGTCCGCCGGACATGGAGTTTGGCCGGACTCCTTATCCCCCATATGAGGGACTATTGTATCATGTGAGGGTATGGGACAATTTTCGGGGGACTATCACTGTTGGGATTATCTGGTGAAATGACCATTTTGACCATTTACTATTTAATTATATATTATATTTAGTAAAATTCAATAGAATTTAAATGTCTCAATTTAAAAATAAAATAATTTTATTTAACTTTTTATTGATGTTTTATTTATTTAATTTTTTAAAATAATTTTTTATAGATATTTTATTCATGTTTTATTTTAAAATTTTGTTTATAATTTATTTAATTTCATTATTTAAATTTTAATAGATGTTTTATTTAATTATTATTATTTTAAAAAATAAATTTATTTAAATTTTTAATTAAGAAAATAACATATATTTTTATTGATATTTTATTTATTTAATTTTTTAAAAATAAATTTATTTAATTGTGTAAAAAATAAAACAAATAATTTTTTATTTAATCTAGCTAAAAATAATTAAAATATTAAAGATATGTTTAATATTGCTATTATTTAGTAAACAATTGAAAAATGGTAAAATAGTATTTTGCACATTTTTTTTTATCCAGTCCGTCCAACCAAACAATGGATTCACTAAAAATAGTCTTTGCCAGACATCTAATCTCATGAAAAAACAAATACGGGATACATATCCAATCCAATCAAATAGTCCGGGAGATTCAAAGTTCCAAGATTCAAGTCCGATGGATTCTAATCCCTCATTATCCAGTCCGTCCAATCAAACACACCCTATGTGTATATTGATATGTAGGCCTAATTAATTTTTTTGAAATACATTCAATTGAATAAACTTAATTGAAAAAGAAAAGTAAGAGTGAAATTCTATAAATATAAGATAAACAAATATATATATATATATATATATATATATATATATATGTATGTATAAGTTTTGAAGATTAAAGTTTTTTAAAAACACTTTTCAGAAAATTTTAGTTTCCTATTTTCCGTACTTTTTGTTTTTACTGATTTTTTTTTTCATATTTTAAGTAATTTTTAAAAAAATTTTAGACATACCTAACATAAATATACCTAAAAAGTAAAAAATTTGGGAACAAAAACCTTTTAAAAATTCACCAAATACCAAAAAAAAAAGAAGAGAATTTAGTGCATTTTTTTTTTTTATGTATTTATTAATTTTTTGAAATATTTTTTCACAAATTTTTTACTTTTTAGATACATCTAAGTAAGGTGCATCTAAAAAAGTAAAAAAAAAAATGTTTAAAATGTTCACTAAAAAAAAAAAAAAAA
This sequence comes from Camellia sinensis, assembly GCF_055761805.1. Classification (NCBI taxonomy): domain Eukaryota; kingdom Viridiplantae; phylum Streptophyta; class Magnoliopsida; order Ericales; family Theaceae; genus Camellia; species Camellia sinensis. Next base: position 120,922,670 of record NC_138966.1, read on the forward strand.
AAAAACGAAAATCCAAAAACTCAAACCAAACACACTGAATATAGAAAGAGAAAATTAGATAAAGTTTTGAAAAAGAATAAACTCAATTGAAAATTAAGAGCGAGAGTGGATTTTGTAAATATAAGATAAAAAACATAAAAAAAAAAATTAAGTTTAAATTTGAGGAAGAACTATAAGAATATAGAAAGAGAAAATTAAATAAATTTTAGAAAAATGAAGTAGAGATAAATTCAAAAAACATTAAATGAAGATTGAAAATAAAAAATCAAGTTGAAATTTAAAAATTCAAAAATAAAATAAGATAAACTTGAAAAAAAAAAAATCTAATGCAACTCTAATAATAGAATAGAAGAGGGTAGTACTTTAAAAATTAGATAAGAGTGAAATATCATCTATAATTTTTTAAAATTTGTAAAAAAAAAAAATCAAAAATAAGAACTGATCTGTAGTAAGTTAAAATTAGATAAGAGTTAAATGGCACCTATAATTTTTTAAAATTTAAATTTTGTATTGTTGTAAAATAAGCATTTATGATATCTTAGTATATAAATTTTAACTCTATTTTGTGTCTACTACTAATAATTTTTAACAATTTTTGTATTCTAAAGCTACTTAATTAAAAAAAAATTCAAGGGACCACCTTTTTATTTCTTAATTTTGTTGTGTCAATAACCTATAAATTTCAACAAATTTTGTATTCTGGAGCTACTAAATAATAAAAAAAAACATTAAGCATCACTTTTTTATTTATTTATTTTAAATCTTAGTTAGTTTCATTTTAATTTTGTTTTGTGTCAATAACCTATAAATTTTAACATTTTTTTTGTATTCTGAAACTACTAAATAAATAAAAAAAAATCATTTTTCTTTTTAAAATCTTAGTTTGTTTTATTTTTACTCTGTGTTAAGAGCCAATAAAGTGGCCTTGATAGTGCTATACACGAGTATAAATAAATAATCAAAAATTAATTTTAAAATTAAACAATAAAATAAAATTTATCTAAAATATGTAGTAAAAATGATTTATAGTCAATTAAATTTTATTCATTTTTATCAATGTTACACATAAATGACTTGTATATTTATGCTAACGTGACCTTCACCTAATTATTAAAAATTATCGTGGTCTATGCCAACTTATGAATCATTTGATCTATTTATTTATTAAATTGGTAATTAAATATCTATAATTAATTTTTATTTTTTAAATAACAAATATGAATATATTTTATGCATATTTATTAAAAAAAGTTTGAACTTAGGTAAAAAATTATATATTTGTGTTAATGCTATTAAATAAATAGTGTTATATATTCATAAATTAAAAGATTATCTAAAATAGAGTTGCCCTAAATTATTTGTCATATTTTAGCTTTATTCTTACACTTAATCTAAAAAATTAACAATTAATTAGTAAAAATATTTGATAATAATAAATTTAAACATTATGTATAAATTATATCATAATTTATCGATTCGTGACCGATATGAGCTTGTTTGGGGTTCCAATATCAGATTAAACATTCAATGGGCCAATTTTTGGGCCTCATTTTGATGATTAGAACCATTCACATTTTAGGGTTCGTCGAGTATATCATCTCTGCAAAAAAAATTAAGTCAATCAGATAACAAAAATTACATATTTGGATCAATTTTGTATAAACTGTTTGCTTTCTCACGTCCATTTTTTTTCCATATAAAATTAATAATACATGATTGTCATTATCTGATCGACTTGATTTTTCACAAGGATGATGTACTCAATAAATCTTAAAATATGCATGGTTCAGAGTATTAAAATATGGTCCAAAAATAACAGCACCTCTCCAATCTGATGAAGGACTAGAGAGTAGCCCATGTCATGTTTAAAAATTAATAATGTTTAAATTTGAAGTTAAAGAATTAATTATTTTCCATATGTGTATGTATGAATATATCAAAATCATGCATTAATGCAATGTTAAGGAAGCAATTTTGAAAATATATTTGGTGTAGTGAATATAAATTAAGGAAGTAATTTGAAATAGTAATTATGGTGGCATAATTTTAGAGCTTAATATAAAACTTCATGAATTTAATTATGAACTAATTAAAATGCAAACCATAATGACACTTAGTATTTTCATTATTTAAAAAATTTAAAATTAAAAAAAAAATTGAGTTCAGAGTTTGACGCGTAAAGAAACCATATTAATATTTATTGTGTATGAAAATAATGAGGTTTAATGATATATACGTTGAGTAGTAATGGCCATGGTGAGAGGAAAAAAAACATGTTATAAAATTTTAATTATATAAATTATTTTATATTTTATGGTGAAGAATTTAAAATATTTTAATAGAAAATATTTTACGACAAAATATTTTTGAGTATGATTTATTAATTTTTTTTAATTGGAAAACTCTTTTTTTAAGTGTGTGATTTATTAATTATTTTTTCTTAATTAGAAAAGTCCTTCCGTGTTTGATGGTAAGGAAGGAATGATTTTAAGAATAAAAAATGTACTTCTTGTTTCAAAAAGTAAGTTTTAGTGTGTGATTTATTAATTATATTTTTAAATTAAAAAATCAAGAAATTTAGATTGAGTACTTAGAATTCTTTTAACTCTTCTCACTGAAAATTCATTTTTACTTATATAATATATAGATGGATATTCAATTAAATTATGTTTAAAATCACTTTTAAATTCATAATCGAATTTATAATATAAACATAAGCACAGTCAGGGGCGGAGGCACGTTGGGACCAGAGCGTCATGTGCGCTCCTCAATTTTTGAAAATTGCACTTTACCCTTATTTCAAAAATAATTAATTTTTAAAATTCAAAATATGTCATAATTTTTTTATATCTCATCTTCTATTTTTGTTTTGTGTTTTGTGTTTTGTATTTTGTGTTTTGTGTTTTGTGTTTTGTGTTTTTTTTTTTTTTTTTGACAATCTTTGCAAAACCAATAGGGTTAATCTATTAGTCAAAATTCTTGCATTTTCATTAGTATGAGGTTAGAGGTTCAAATATCTCGATCTGGTTATTGATTGTATTTTCCATGTTATTTATTTATGATTTCTCTCTCTTAATTTTGAAAATATTTATTTATATTAGTTATATGGTGTATTAATTTTCATTATGATTATAATTCGTTAGTTTCATCATAATATGATTCATTAATTAAAAATAAAATACAAATTCTTATAATTTGTCACTGTAAATATTTAATTTTGTTAAAATATTTTCTTTTAAATTCTATATTATTTCTCTCTTTTCACTCATGTCTTTCTCTTCCACTCTCCTTTTCTTTGGGTGTATTTTGGTGTAATTTTGTCATTCTCATTTTTAATAATATTATGTATATATATTATGTGATCGTATTTTAAATTACAATGGTCATCATGTTCACAAAACTAAAATAGCAAATCATATTAATAATAAATAAACAAGCAAAAATAAAAAACATAAAGTAAAAAAACTAACTAAATTGAGCACAACTTTAAAATTTTAAATATGAAATTATGTGCATTTTCAATTGTTTTATTCTCAATTAAGAATCAAAATTATTTGCATTGGTAGATCACTATGATCTTATAACTTAATATTGCTCCTCCTAAATCGAAAACCTGACTCTGCCAGTGAGCGTAATGATTTTTACTACTATTATATTATTTGTATAGAGAGTATCATGTATCAACTTGTGTATACTAAATTAAGTCCCAACCATCCAAACAAACCTTTTGAAATAAGTTTATTCTCTATAATCTGTAGCCTCAAAAATTTTGCTATGGAGGGAAGTCGAACCTGACCTCCAAATCCCAGGTTTCTTCCACCAAGGCTAAACCCTTGGGATTACTACTATCATACTCGTACTCAGATCTTCTACTGCGAATGTAATAGATGTCTCAAAAAATGGAATCGATTGAAGTAAAGATGGGAAAAGTCTATTGTGTGTACCTTTTTAGGGGTGCATACTATATCTATTTTATTATAAATTTATGTAATTTTATCATAAAATTTTATAATATTAATTATAAAATGTGTAGTATCATCATAAATTAACGTAATAAAATATTCAAAATTTTGTAATCATTTTTCAAAAGTTTATAATTTTGCTTCGATATTTTTTATTACGTTAATTTGTAATAAAATTATACTTTTTGTTATTGATATTATAAAACTTTATAATATAATTACATCAATTTATAAAAAGGTACATATAGATCTATGTTGAAAAGTATTTTTTTTTACATGGTTTATTATAAAAAAAAAAAAAAGATTCTAGCTTGTCTCAAGTTGAGATCAAGACTGGATTCGTCCAGTTCGGCCCATGGGGCCCATTTTTTGGGCCCGTTTTGATAATTCGAACCGCCTAATGTGTAGAACTCGTCGAGTATTACATGCTTGTAAAAAATCACGTTGATCGGATATCAATAGCTATGTGATCAAATCAATTTTGTATAAAAAAATAGACGGTGAAACAATTGACGGTTGATAAAAAAACTATTTTGTTCATATAGTTATCGATATCCGATCAACGTGATTTTTTACAGGCATATAGTACTCGACGAGTTCTACACATTGAACGATTCAGATTATCAAAACGGGACTTGTGGTGGGCCCCCACAAGCCCAACAGCACGATCCAGTCTGATCTTGGACTGGGCCAAAGCCACTGCCAAAAAAAAATATACAAAAAAGTAACAGGTAGTATAATCTAAAGGCAATATTAATTGATCCAACAAGTTAAAATTTCTTTTTCAATATATTAATTATTACTACTAGAAATGAACCACAAATATGTAGGGCCACACTTCATCCCTTTGTTGACGGCTATAGTTCAACCCGCACGTGTGTGCTGAAGATAAATGATAAATATATATATATATATATTTTGTTATGAAGGAAGTTATGAGTCTTTTTATGATTACTATTATTTTATATAAAAAATTGTCATATTATAATTATGGTGTTGTTGAAGTTTTAAACAAAAAAATTAAAAAATTATGATAAATTATCAAATTACTTTTTATTTTATTTTATATATTTTTACAAAAAATGAAAAAATATTAAAATAATGGGTTTTCAAATGAGAATTATCTAGAGCATAAAATCATCTTTAAACAATTCTATTGAGATAAAAAAATTATTTATTTAACCAAATCAAATAGCCTATTTACTTTATGACTTTTTTTAATTAAAAAATAATTTATTTAGAAATAAAAAAATAGACCCTGAATAATATGGGAGGGCAACAGTTAGATTTTTTGGATTTTGTGCCTGAACCCAACCCCCACATTCAACTTAACCCAATCGCGTGGCTGTGAGATCCATTGCGCAATACCAGGTTGCAGCCCTTCTTTATGCAACACCCGCCCTGCTAACATCATCTCACCTACCTTCGGTCTAATAGCAAACCCAGGACCAACAGGACACTGACTTCCCTGATCATACTTTATTATAAATTTAATCGACAATGCTACGTAGCTCAAATTTTGTGGCTCAAAAGTGGTTCAAATGGCCAAAACGACGTCGTTTTGAGTACAGAACAACATAAAAATGGCCAAAACGACGTCGTTTTGGCCATTTGAGTCACTTTTGAGACACAAAATTTGAGTTACGAGACATTTTCCAAACTTAATAGTTTCGACTTATTCAATCAACGTTTTCTCAAACTTTTTATATTAAAATCGGATTAAAATAAAGGAATTGTCATTTTTTTTTTTCCAACAAAATACTAATCCATTAAATTTAAAAGAGAAGTCCAATACATTGGATACAAAAACAAAGTAAAAGATAAGTCTAATACATTGGATACAAAAACAAAGTAAGGAGGGCCACACCTAGTGACGGAGTCAGGATTTCGATTTATGAAGGATAATATTAAGTTAAGATCACAGTGATCTATCACAATGCAAATAATTTTGATTCTTAATTGAAAATAAAACAACTGAAAATGCACATAGTTTCATATTTAAAATTTTAAAGTTGCGCCTAATTTAGTTAATTTTTTTACTTTATGTTTTTGATTTTTGATTGTTTATTTATTATTAATATAATTTGCTGTTTTAGTTTTGTGAACATGATGACCATTGTAATTTAAAATACGATCACATAATATACATGATATTATTAAAAATGAGAATGACAAAATTATACCAAAATACACCCAAAGAAAAAGAGAGTGGAAGAGAAAGACATGAGAGAAAAGAGAGAAATAATATAGAATTTAAAAGAAAATATTTTTAAAAAATTAAATATTTACAATGACAAATTACAAGTATTTGTATTTTATTTTTAATTAATGAATCATATTATGATGAAACTAATGAATTATAATCATAATGAAAATTAATACACCATATAACTAATATAAATAAATATTTTCAAAATTAAGAGAGAGAAATCATAAATAAATAACATGGAAAATACAATCAATAACCAAATTGAGATATTTGAACCTCTAACCTCATACTAATGAAAATGCAAAAATTTTGACTAATAGATTAACCCTGTTGGTTTAGCAAAGATTTTGTCACAAAAAAAAAAGAAGAAGAAGAAGATGAGATATAAAAAATTATGACATATTTTGAATTTTAAAAATTAATTACTTTTCAAATAAAGGTAAAAGTGCAATTTTAAAAATTTGAGGGAGGGCACGTGACTCCTAGTTCCAACGTGACTCCACCCCTGGCCACACCAGTCCTTATTCAAAAAAGGGTACAAAAACAAAGGAGAATGGTGTATAAACAGAACTTCATGCAAAAGGATGGCTGCAAAGTTGCAACAGCGTCAGCCCCATGATTGCCCTCTCAATAGGTAAAGCAAAACCAGATATTGCGCAATTTATGCAGAAGCTGCAGGGAGTCCTACAGAAGAGCTTGATACACGCGTGTTTTTTTAGACCAATACGAGTTCGAATGCAATCAAATTCAACAATTAAGTTTTTATAGTTTGCATGCAGAGTTTTTTTTTTTTTGGAGCAATGCGAGGAGCTCATAATTCAGCTATATTATTAGAAGTATAACCAATACGGCAAGCAAAACCTTCCAAAATTTTGGCTTGATGGTCACGAACCCTGCCAAGCCTAGATTACCTCAGGATGGGCAAAGGAATTTTGCCATTAGAGTTTTTGGTCATAATATTAAAAGTAAAAAAAAATAAAATAAAAATAAAATTAAAACAAAAAGCTCATATATCATCCACATTTAACTTTGAGGCACGGTTTGTTCTAGATAAAATAATTCGGTCATAAAGTGGTGGTCATTGACCTTGAAATTATTAATACCAATTAAAAACTCAAACAGGCTTATGATATTTGTTTTGTATCTTGTAGTTGAGTAAACTTTTTCATATTAACAAAAAAAAAAAAAAACATTATTAAATCTAAAACCACTATTGAATAATATAAATGAATAAGTTCATAAATACAAATCAATTAATTATACATAAAATTAGATATATATATATATATATATATATGTACAAATGATTAAAAAAGATTTAAAAAAAGGTTCCACCCATAAGTTTTATAAATCTTAACTCAATATTATTGTTATTATTATATAACTGGTAATACTATGGTATACACTATTCAAAAAATATATACTATATGTATTCTTATTACGTATTTTTTTGATATCTGTTATGTATTTTTTCTGATAGAGTTACAAAAATTTATGGTTCAAAAATGAAATTATGCATTTAGTTTTTTTTTTGGTAATATTACATATTTTTTGTTAGAAAATGTTCGGAATTTTTTTTTTTGTAATATCACCCCAAAATGAGCCACTTCATTTTTGAATTACAAATCATCGTAACTCTACCAAAAAATTACATAACATTTATCACAAAAATACATAACCTACACTCTAAAAATATATAACAAATACATATGATACATTCCCTTTAATGTGATGTATACCATAGAATTTCCCATATACATTTTTTTTTTCTATTTATGCTTCTATGTGTATGAAATCTCTGCGATATATAATTCTTTGGCTAATTAACTTGAATTTTTAAAACAGTTGATGTTTCATTGAGCAAGTAGACTTTCTTTATTGTCATTGATTCTCTATCACTAAATTCTAATAATTTGTTTGATATCTATAATTATTGTATTATTATATATAAGAATTTTTTTATAATAATATTCAAAAAATATAACTCAACTGAATGTTTTGTTGAGTTTGTTTTTACACATAAGAATTTACTTATCAAGAATATACTGAAAATACTTTTTTTAAAGGGGAATTGACCAGTAAATCCTATTTTGTGAACTTGTAATCCGTAAGGTCCTAAATGTTTTCTTGGTAACTGGTTGGTCCCTTAATTTATTTGTTGACTATTTTGCCACTGCTAGTATTATTGGTTGATAGTTGGCGTGGGTTTGTATAGGGAAGGTGAATGAGTGTTTGTGTGTCACGTTGATCCAAAAAGTACACTAATACCTTTTTTAATTTTGTAGGTTTGTAACACGCATAGAAATGGAACGTGGTTACGTCATAAGTGTTGTTTCGTGCGTGACGTGAACACGCGCAATAAGGCACACTGAACTAGTTTCGAATTTCCGTTTCAAATTTCTCATAACCCGAGATCATAACCAAAATCATGAGTTCCCATTTCCACAATTCAAGTTCATACAATATTTTCTTCCTAAATCTGGGAATTGCAAGGCTACAAGCTAAAGCACCAATAATCAAAATCAAACTCATTAATTGAATCACAGATCATGTACTGAACTTCATCATCTTGAACTCTTCAAGCAAATTTTCATCCAAAAAAGGATCGTCCTCGTCGATTTCACTGCTTGTACCCAAAAATCCAGATTTCATCATCCTCTAGGATCTCTGATCTTGCTCCGACGGGTACATCAATCTCAACTTCGTCTTCGCATTCAACAACCTGACCTTTTTTTTTTTTTTTTCAATTGCTGTTGTCGTGGGTTTTGAAATTCAAATACCTGTGACTAAATCCCACAAACATGATTTGTAGGACTGTATTCGAAATAGTTTTCAGATCAATTTTGTGTAGGTAAGTTGTTCATCCTTGAGATCACATTATAGATTAAGTACATGGTGTGATTCCTAATTCTGAAACCCACGTTACAGATAGAGTGAGTGGGTTCACTTTATAGTTGTTCATTGTTGGGTTCACGCAGTTATGGTGTGATTCCGAAACCATGTTATAGATGGAGTGAGTGGGGTTGATGTCAACTACAACACTGTTGGACTGTCACACAGAAAATTTTGTCACCGAAAAAAAATAGATTGATTGTTGCACTGTTGGCGTCAAACACAAGTATGAATGTTTCTCCGTTCTTGTTCCACTGTCGGTGTGATAACTAGGACATTGATTTGTGCACTGGTGTGAATGTGTGAGAATGATGAAGGATGACTTTGTAATACAAAATTCCGGACATACCTGTGTTCAACGATGGTGTCGACGTTAACTATTGCACTTCCTGACTGTCACACAATACAAATGCACTTACAAATGAAAACCCTAGTTTGAAAACTTTATCAACAAATATTCACCCCTCCCACCTCCCAAGAAAGTCAGGATTACACATACCAAACCAAACATAACATTCCCATAACCCACGTGAGGGCATATCCGTCAAGCAACTAGTCATAAACATTCAAAAAAGGACTTTTCAGTAAGCAATCACAACGCAATAGGTATTGTCGAATGAACAACAAATCAGAGGGACCAAACAGATCATAATTTAGTCATATAGGACTTTTCGATAAATTCCCCTTTTTAAAAATGTATTAAGAAGAATATAACGATTTATTGCGTAATAAATCAAATGAAAAATGATGTCAGCTATGCACATGGTCGGTCACTAAATATTCCTTATGGGAAGGAAGACTGTCTCAGTTTTTCAACATTCGATGAAGATAGAGATTAGATTTTAACTTTGCCAAAGCTAATCAGCCACCACCAGATCCAAATCACTATATTGATTTTTTTATTTTTATTTTTAATAAATACAGAATATTTTAAGAGATATGGGTTGATATTTAGTGAGCGAATATTTCAATAATTGTAGCAGTGAGAAGTGCTGCCTAAGAAAACCATGTGTTATAAATGTATATATAAATATGAGATGGATATTGTACCATGGATTAAGTCCAGTTACGATGCATCTCCCCCCATAGTTCATGTTTCTTGATGTAACCTCTTCCCTCATTTTCACTAGTAAACTTCTTTTTGCCAATAAAATATATATATATATATATATATATGTTAAGTTAACTGATTACATTTACAATAGCTCTAATATAACTTTAACGATGTAGAGAGTACCCATATGAAGGTAGGACCCATACTCCTCTTTCTATCTCTCTCTACTCTCTCTTTTCTACCTCACTAGAACTCTATTTAGAGTGCTCAAATTAGAGTTATGTATCATTACTCTTACATTTATATAGAAACTAAAACATAGATAAAAAGCAAAATGCACTTTGTCGAGAAGTAGTTCGGAAATACTCTATGGATCCTGGGAGACGCTAGTGATCCTCAGCTAGTCACCTGAAAAGATACAAACACTCCGGTGGGGGGGTGCCAGAATTAGCACTCCGACGGACAAGTTAGTTCAGATACTCAGGGTAGCTTTTTTACTAAGTTTTGTGAAGTGATTCTTACATACCTTTCTATAACCGTTGTTCCTGTATTTATACTTGTTCTTTTTGATCCTCGGGCCAGGGCCTACTTTTTAATCATTGTTTAGCACTAAGGACTTACACTTATTTGGCACATATATTATATTCGGCTCCCCACTCTCGTAGGATATAGCCGATTAATATCAGTCTTCCAGCGGTACGCACCATCTGATTCTTCCATATATTCAGCCTCCATAATTGCCCCCCGAACTCCCCATTGACGGAAGTTAATCGGCGTGTTTGGTCTTGAATTGGAAAGGTTAAAATAGGTCAGGCGGCTTCGCGTACCCCAATATAGATGTCAGGATGCGCACACCTTTTCGTTCATCATTACGCTTTCCCGTTTCAATCGTGCGTCTCGCATTTATTGTGATTTGAAATTTCAGTCCTTTCGAATGCACAGTTCGTCGAGTATTCGAGACTCTTGGACTGCCAGCAGATATCCCTTCTCTAACTCGCATTCTCTACAACTCTTCTCCGTCTACCCTCGTCTCCCTTGCTCCTCGTAAGTCTTCTTCTCTTTTCTTTACAATCTTACTTTTTGTTTATTATTTTCATTTTGGTGAACCCTTTATTCCCCGTGGAAATGGCCAAACACCTGAAAGACCTCCTTTCTGAGGGTCGTGTCTCCAGATTCCGGTGACACTTTTCCATCCCCGATGATGTTCATCTATCTCTAGTGACGGACAACACTCTGGATATGGAGAGGGAGGATCAAAATTCAATCGTCTTTCCTCTCCTATCCATTGCAGAGGGCGGGGTCTGTTTTCCCCTATATCCATTCCTTAGGGCCGTCCTCCGCTATTGGGGTTTGATTCCGTCTCAGCCCAACGTAAACTTTTTTCAAATTGTAATGGGGATCGTAGAGTTGAACTGGCACCTCAGGATAGACCTTGGGATTCTGGCCATTCGGCACTGCTATGCTTTAGCCAAATCTTCTGGTCGGCTTGGGCGGTACTTTCTTAGGGCCAAGGATACTGACCATTATTTGGTAACCATGCTCGCCAGTTCTGGCAAGCGTGTGGATGACGTAATGGTCAATATCCGAGGGAACTGGGAATTTGGCAAAGGCGAGGATCGCCTAGACCCTATTCCCAGACGGAGGGGTGAACCAGGTTGCCGTGTGTCTCCTTGTGTTTTATTGAACTTTTCTTTTACTCAGTTTTCCCCATGTGTCTAACCCTTTGCTTTTGCAGGCAGTAATTTGAAGAAGATTCTGGTTTCTACTGACAACGCGGTCTTTGTGCAGGTTGCGACTGCACTCGGATACTTCGGCCGTCCAAACTTACAAAAGCAAGGGAGAGCGGCCCATATACTTCTTCGATACAAGCCTACTTACACTACTTTTTCGGCTGCTGACAATATTCTAATTCCATCCGGCGATCGACAGCTTGCAGCTCTTATCTTCCTTAGCTTCAATAGTCTCAAACAAGTTGGTCTCGAAGCCTCTGACTTGGGGCAAGACGTCGAGCCGGTGGTAGAGGTAGTCGCCGAACCAGACAAAGAGTTCGCTGAGGAGGCCAAAGAGGTTGACGAGGCCGTAAACTCGGCGTTTGAGGCAGCCAGACGTAATCAGCCTACCTCGCCGTCCACTTCGGGTTGGGCGAAGTTTTCTTTTGGAGATATTTTTGGAGGTTTGGGAGACTTACCCGGCGATTTTTTTGAAGGTATGGTTGGGGAAAGCCTCACGCAGATGGCTTGAAAGAAAAATGCTGAGTGTATGGCCGCCCAGAAAAAGGCCGAGGCTGTCCGCTCTGGACCTGCCTTGGTTGAGTCTTCCGAACCTGTTATTGAAGAGCCGGCTAAGATTGTTGCCGCCAAAATAGCGAAAGAGGTTGAACAACCGGTCATTGATGAACGGTTGATTCCAGAAGAGCGGGGCAAGAAGCGTAGCATCGAGGGAGAGGCCGGTTCAGAAGATAGTCTTGCCGACAAAAGGCCTCGCTTAGAAGAATCGGATGTGGTTGTTCCTTTTATTGTTCAGCCAAAGATTAGAGACACGCCGATTCCTTCTGACGCATCCATCATTACCGACTCGGCGGTAGCCTTGAGCCTGGCGGCGTTAGTCTCCCTACTAGCTGATAAGGCATCCTTTCATGCCATGCCGGATTTGGTGGCTATAGCCCTATCTGCGCAGTCGGCCCTTTTGGTAGCTGAACTTTGACTTGTTTTGATTTTGGTTGCCTATGGCATCTAACGATCCCAACTCGTTTTGCAGACGGTTGGCAGGATCGCCGACTTGGGCCGCCGCCTACACGATGCCCTTGAGAGGATTGACTGTTTGCAGTCAGAAGTGGTCGATTAAAAGAGCAAGGCCGAGTTTGGGATGATGAGGGCCGCTATGGAGACTGCGCGAGCCGAAGCCGAAGTGGAAAGGGCTTGGGCTGCTGATCAGCACTGTTCTGATGCCGAAGATAGGGCGAATGCGAGCAAAGAATCGCTTAGGCTAGCTGAGGAGACGCTTAACAAGATGGAGACTAAGTTAGTAGAGTTGAAGGCAGCCAAGGAAAAGGCAGAATCTGAGGCTTCTGCCGCATTCGAAGTAGGAAAAGGCGCCGCCTTTAAAGAATACGTAGATGAAGTCCCCAAGTTTGAGAATCGGGGGTTCAAACACGGGTGGCTCAAGGCCCTTGATGCCGCTGGGGTTACATTGGCCTTGCCAATTCCTTATGAGCAGGTGGACGTTGAGCCACTTGAGTCTGACCCCGAGGATTGATCTAGGAGTCATTCGAATTTTATGAAATACTTTCCCTTTTAATGTATGTTTTTGTTTTTAGGACTTTTGTTGGTTCCGAGTAGTTTTCATGTATAAATTGGCTACTGTCTGCGCTTAATTTATTAATGAAAATTATCTTCTTGTTTCACTACTAATACGCAGTTTGTGATGTTATGTTGGTGTAGAATGTTTTCCTTTCACTACTTTAGTTAGAATGACTACTTTGTTGACTTTTCTATGATTGAATATCATGGCAATCTTATCATTCGTATGCCGAATAGTTCGTTGGTATTATGCTAAAACGATTTATGGGCTGGCTGGGGCATTTAATCCGAATAGATTGATTAATCTGCCCTTGCCCCAGGCAGTACATGATCATTCGGGCGCCAGAGGAGGTGAACTTAGTTTTGTTGTTGATTCATGGGCCGGCTGGGGCACTTAAGCTGAATGTATTGATAAATCTATCATGCCCTTGCCACAGGCGGCGCATGATAATTCTGAAGTCAATTCATGAGCCGGCTGGGGCACCTAAGCCGAATAGATTTATTAATCTATTACGCCCTTGTGCCAGGTGGGGCATGATCATTCTGAAGTCGATTCATGAGCCGACTGGGGCACTTAAGCCGAATATATTGATAAATCTATCACGCCCTTGCCCCAGGCGGTGCATGATCATTCGGGCGCCGGAGGAGGCGAACTTAGTTTTGTTATCGATTCATGGGCTGGCTGGGGCACTTAAGCCGAATGTATTGATAAATCTATCACGGCCTTGCCCCAGGCGGTGCATGATAATTCTGAAGTCAATTCATGAGCCGGCTGGGGCACCTAAGCCGAATAGATTGATTAATCTATTACGCCCTTGCCCCAGGCAGGGCATGATCATTCTAAAGTCGATTCATGAGCCGGCTGGGGCACCTAAGCTGTATAGATTGATTAATCTATCACGCCTTTGCCCCAGGCGGGGCATGATCATTCTGAAGTCGATTCATGGGCCGGCTGGGGCACTTAAGTCGAATGTATTGATAAATCTATCACGCTCTTGCCCCAGGCGGCGCATGATCATTCTGAAGTCGATTCATGAGTCGATTAGGGCACTTAAGCCGAATGTATTGATAAATCTATCACGCCTTTGCCCCAGGTGGCGCATGATCATTCTGAAGTCGATTCATGAGCCGACTGGGGCACTTAAGCCGAATATATTGATAAATCTATCACGTCCTTGCCCTAGGCGGTGTATGATCATTCGGGCGCTAGTGGGTCTATCCAGTCAGCGCTGGCCGATTGAGGTTTTCACAATTAATGAAATTGCCTTGAGGGTGCTGCCTCTGTAAAGGATAAATGATTAAGGGTACAACTTTTATGAACACAGTAAACAACTGACTCTAGCTTTTGAAGGTATCGCGTGAATGTCGAACAGACTTTTCTTTAACAGCAGAGGGGAAGCGAAGACGCTAGCTGAGTTGGGTGGAGACATGCATCGAGGTGGTGACCCTTCGCGCACAGGGGGTAGGAGTTCCAGGGATCGAGAGAGACGTCAGTCTCCTCGATGTCGAAGCAGGTCGCCCAGGCGGGACAAGCAGTCGCAAGGCAGATCTTCTCAACCTCGAGTCGAGAAGGGATCTGACTCGAATCCGTGCCCATTAAGCTTTGCGGTATTTGTGGGGGAATAGACCTATGATAGAGGTGGACTTGATCGTTCGGGACCGAAATGTAGCGGTTGAATTTGCTCGACAATTTTTCCTCTTGAGGTTCAGCAATCAATGGTAGGTCGTCAGGACTGCGAAGTATTTCGCGAAGGCATTCACAGCGCGGTGAAGGGGCTTTACACTGCTTATGAAATTGGCATGCGGTTGCGCGCTGCCCGCCGAGAGATTGAGAAGAAAGAGGAACGTATTTGAAGTTTGGAGGCTCGCGCGGAGGCGGCTGAGCGCGAGTTAAGGAAGACCAAGACGGCCCAGGCACAACCTGTCGGGCACGGAAACCTAATCGTGGAAGAAAGGGTTACTAGTCGGCTCATCAGTTCCGCGCTTGCTGATCGTGAGACGGCGAGTATGTTCGCAATGGAGAACGCGAAGGGGAGGGCCTATGAGAAAGGTTTTCATGACGGCTGAAAAGTTGGAATCGAAAAGACCAAGGAAAAACTTGCCGAAGAAGTTTGCCGATGTGAAAATCGTGGATTTAGGCACGGTTGGATCAAGGCATCTAAAGCCGCAAAAGCTCTTCGAGCGTCGGGCATTGATTCGGCATCGCCACTCTACCACAGTAAACATTTTCTGTTTTCTGCTTTTGAAGTCGAGAAGAGTGAGGATGAGGGTGATGCCGTATAAGTATACTTATTGTAAGGTTGAAACGCAGATCGCGTTCAAAACTATGTAATATATTGCTTGTTTTATCGAATAAAAAATGTTCTATGATAAATATTTTGTTGCAGTTTGTATTTGGTATGTATGCATTTCGTTTTATTGTAAATGTTTGAATGAATGTATAAATGTTGATCGGCAGGGTCGACCCATACATGATAGCCGTTTATCCCTGAATGAGGCTATTGTAACTTGAGTGGCTGCAGTAAATTCAACTCGGCTCGGGGCCTAGATTTTCGGCCAGTGCACGTGTTTCAAAAATTCATTTGGATAACTATGCCATGGCAAATGTCAACCGACGTTTTTCTCATGGAGTTTAGTGTTAGTGAAATCGCCTCGGGATTGGGGCCTCGAGATCGCTGCCAGTATTGAAAATAAAAGGAGTGGGCGCTTCGCGCAGATAAACAATCACTCATGTGTGGTGGGATAAGTGGGGATGTTAGTTAGAGAGACTGGAGTTCAGCCGATCTTGGTGTTGCCACGGAGCGTGGTAGAGGACCTATCTGTATGGGAAGTAGGGCGTCCAAAAGTTGGCATGAATCTTTAAGTCATCGAAGCAGATCACCCCAAAAGGAAAGGCAACGACCGTTGGGTTTTTATCCTTCCTTGTCCTGGATCTTTGCCTTGACATTGTCAATGGTATCAGGGGAGGACTTGGGCACGGTTGGCTCAAGGCATTGCAAACCGCGGAGCACTTCCGGGTGACGGGAGTTGATTCGGCGCTACAGCTTTACCAATGCGTCTTCTCCATTTTTTAGCTTTTAAGTTTGGAAATGGGTATTGTAATGCTCAAATGAAAGTTGCGTTAATGTAACAACTATGTCATTAAATAAAAATTGTAATGCTCAAATGCGGGTTGCGTTTATGTAACAACTGTTTGATTGAATAAAAAGCTTTATTTCGAACATTTGCGTCTTATTCTGAATTTTTTATATGCATAGTTAAGCATCTTATTTGCGATGTTGGCGAGTTTTGTTTTGTTCGTGCCAAAGGGTACTCTGAATCCAGAGGCTAAATCGGCACTTAGGTGTCATGCACCAAAGGGGGGCTCCGAATCCGGAGACTTAGTCGGCCCTAAGGTGTCATGCACCCAAGGGGGCTCCGAATCCAGAAACTTAGTTTGGCCAATTGTGATATCCACGAAGGGCGCTCCGAATCTGAAGACTTTAATCGGCCCTAAGGTGCCATGCACCCAAGGGGGCTCCGAATCTGGAGACTTTAATCGGCCCTAAGGTGTCATGCACCCAAGAGGGCTCCGAATCCAGAGACTTTAATCGGCCCTAAGGTGTCATGCACCCAAGGGGGATCCAAATCCGGAGACTTAGTTTGGTCAATCGTGATATCCATGAAGGGCGCTCCGAAGCCGGAGACTTTAATCAGCCCTAAGGTGTCGTGCACCCAAGGGGGCTCCGAATCCAGAGACTTTAATTGGCCCTAAGGTGTCATGCACCCAAAAGGGCTCCGAATACAGAGACTTAGTTTGGCCAATCATGATATCCACGAAGGGTGCTCCGAATCTGGAGACTTTAATCGGCCCTAAGGTGTCATGCACCCAAGGGGGCTCCGAATCCAGAGACTTTAATCGGCCCTAAGGTGTCATACACCCAAGGGGGCTCCGAATTCGGAGACTTAGTTTGGCCAATCGTCATATCCACGAAGGGCGCTCCGAATCCGAAGACTTTAATCGGCCCTAAGGTGTCATGCAACCAAGGGGGCTCTGAATCCGGAGACTTTAATCGGCCCTAAGGTGATGTGCACCCAAGGGGGCTCCGAATTCGGAGACTTTAATCGGCCCTAAGGTGTCATGCACCCAAGGGGGCTCCGAATCTGGAGACTTAGCTTGGCCAATCGTGATATCCACGAAGGGCACTCCGAATCCGGAGACTTTAATCAGCCCTAAGGTGTCATGCACCCAAGGGAGCTCCAAATCTGGAGACTTTAATCGGCCCTAAGGTGTCATGCACCCAAGGGGGCTCCGAATCCGGAGACTTTAATCGGCCCTAAGGTATTATGCACCCAAGGGGGCTCCGAATTCGGAGACTTAGTTTGGCCAATCGTGATATCCACGAAGGGCGCTCCGAATCTGGAGACTTTAATCGGCCCTAAGGTGTCATGCACCCAAGGGGGCTCCGAATCCGGAGACTTAGTTTGGCTAATCGTGATATCCACGAAGGGCGCTCCGAATCCGGAGACTTTAATCGGCCCTAAGGTGTCATGCACCCAAGGGGGCTCCGAATCCGGAGACTTTGTTTGGCCAATCGTGATATCCACGAAGGGCGCTCCGAATCCGAAGACTTTAATTGACCCTAAGGTGTCGTGCACCCAAGGGGGCTCCGAATCCGGAGACTTTAATCGGCCCTAAGGTGTCATGCATCCAAAGAGGCTCCGAATCCGGAGACTTTAATCAGCCCTAAGGTGTCATGCAGCCAAGGGGGCTCCGAATCTAGAGACTTAGTTTGGCCAATTGTGATATCCACGAAGGGGGCTCCAAATCCGGAGACTTTAATCGGCCCTAAGGTGTCATGCACCCTAGGGGGCTCCGAATCCGGGGACATTAATCGGCCCTAAGGTGTTGTGCACCCAAGGGGGCTCCGAATCTAGAGACTTTAATCGGCCCTAAGGTGTCATGCACCCAAGGGGGCTCCGAATCCGGAGACTTAGTTTGGCTAATCGTGATATCCACGAAGGGCGCTCCATATCTAGAGACTTTAATCGGCCCTAAGGTGTCATGCACCCAAGGGGGCTCCAAATTCAGAGACTTTGTTTGGCCAATCGTGATATCCACGAAGGGCGCTCCGAATCCGGAGACTTTAATCGGCCCTAAGGTGTCGTGCACCCAAAGAGGCTCTGAATCCGGAGACTTTAATTGGCCCTAAGGTGTCGTGCACCCAAGGGGGCTCCGAATTCGGCGACTTTAATCGGCCCTAAGGTGTCATGCACCCAAGGGAGCTTTGAGAAATGAATGGAGCCACGAAGAAAAATGGTTTGCATTGCAGAAGTGATATATATACAAGTATCAAAGCCCACAGGTCGGTTCAGTGACAGGGTTTTCATTAAATCTCTGCTTGTGCCAATTGGGGGGAGCCACGGATCTCTACAATGCCATGGGCTGTCAGGAAGCGCACAAGCTGATGATAAGTGCTTGGAACGGCCTTCATAATATGTATCCAGGTTCACCCCATAATGACATTATACGGCGAAGGGAGCTTTATGACCAGGAATTCTACTTCGACCGTTCTGAAGCCCGCTCGAACAGGTAGTATGATCTTCCCTAACGGGTATTCAGGATTCATATTAAAGCCGAACAATGGGTGAGGCGCCGGAGACAGATTTGACTCATTGAGGCCGAGTTTGATGAAAGTTTGGTAATACATAACCTCCGAAGTACTCCCCGGGTCTATGAGAATGCGTTCAATGGTGAACCGATTTATGCGTAATTTAATGACCAACGGATCGATGTGGGAAGCTGTTGTGCCACTAAGATTGGAGTCATTGTAAGTAATTGTCGGAGCTTCTTTGGGCCATTCAGTCGGAATACGTTGCTTTTGGGGGATTGGATGCGATTGAATTGTGTGCACGGTTGGGGGTGCATACAGGCTGTAGATCATATGGATCACGCCAAGTGGAGGTGAGTCCTGCCTTAAGGCCAGTGTCGTGGTTGGCTTCCCTTTCTCACGTACTGTTGCAGTCGGCCGTCTTGCACCAGTTCTTCCAGATGATCTTTTAATGCGTAACAACTCTCCATTTCGTGGCCGTGATCTTTGTGATATTCGCACAGGCGGCCCCACCATCTTTGACGGCCATTTGAAGAATGGAAGGTGTTGGACTTTGGTCATTATTGCAGCGATTGGTTCTGACAACTCTGTGTACTTCTTGTCGGCACGCCTCGAACACCTGCTGTCGACTTGTAGTTGTTCATTCGTCTAGTGGGAGCATTGATCGCTTGATCGGCGAGTATCCCGCCTTTTGTCTCGTTTAGCGCGTTACCGAGGCTCTGGGCTAGGAGGTGGCGTGGAACTTATTGGTTGAGCAATTTCAGGGGGGCCGTTTTGTTGGACATTTGGCCGACTTTTATTCTCAAGGCATCATCTTCCACTTTGCAATACTCTTCAACTTTCTTCATCAACGCCCAGACTGTTTTGGGAGGTCTTCTGGTCAGGGAACTGCGAAGAGGACTGTTAGAATATAGTCCCATTTTGAAGGCGGTGATGGCCATGGAGTCGTTGCAAGCGTCGTCGACGAGGTTGAAGCACTTCCAATAGTGCGCCGAATACGCTCTGAACGTTTCTCCTGACTAAATCTGCATAGCCCAGAGAGAGTCGGCCTGTTTCGGCTGCACCTCGTTGGTGGTGAACCTGGCCCTGAAGGATTTCTGTAATTGATGAAAGCTTTTGATCGAGGCCGGCTCCAACTTGTAATACCACCTGACAGCTAATGGCCCCAGGCTGCTGGGGAATATTCAGCACATGAGGGCTTCGTTGTCTGCATGCAATGTCATGGCCTGCTTGTAGTGACGAATATGATTAGTGGGGTCTGATTTTCCATCGTAGAGAGTGAATGACGGAGCTTTGAACTTCTTGGGCAGGGTTGCCCTTACAATCCGTCAGACAAAAGGATCGTGCTGGTCCTCTTCGTCTGAACTGCTCCTCCTGCGCTTGTTCCTTGTATGTAGACTCTTTTCGGAGGAGCTGGAAGTTTCGGATCGTCCCTTCTTGTTGAGCTCCGTGGTTAATGAGTTGGAGTCGCTATCGGTATCCTTTGATCGGGCTCGAGGTCGTTGTCCACCGGCCCTCGGAGGTCGTTCGGGATCTTGGCGCATGGCTTCTCTCGATTTTGCGACTTCGAGGGCCAAATCTTGACAGAGACGTTCATTTTCAGTGATCATGTTCTCCAGCCTTTGTTCATTCTGTTTTGCTTGTTCGATGATCGCCTGCATTGTCTCTTGCGCTGAGGTCGTTGGTGAGTCGAAGTTCAAGGTGCGTCTTACATCGATGGTTTCTTTTCCGAGCATATTTGCTGGAGTGAGGTCATCTCCCTGTGTGGTCTCGTCAATGGCTGCCGGAGGATCTTCAGTCACGCCTGCCATGGATGTATTTGAGTATTCCCACAGACGGTGCCAATTGTGGAGAAGTAGTTCGAAAATTCTATTCGAATCCTGGGAGATGCTAGTGATCCTCAGCTAGTCACCTGAAAAGATACAAACACTCCGGTCGGGGGTGCCGGAATTAGCACTCCGACGGACAAGTTAGTTCAGATACTCAAGGTAGCTTCTTTACTAAGTTTTGTGAATGATTCTTACATACCTTTCTATAATCGTTGTCCTTGTATTTATACCTGTTCTTTTGGATCCTCGGGGCCAGGGCCTACTTTTTAATCATTGTCCTTTCTTTTATTCGGCACTAAGGACTTACACTTATTTGGCACATATATTATATTCGACTCCCCACTCTCGTAGGATATAGCCGATTAATATCAGTCTTCCAATGGTACGCACCATCTGATTTTTCCATATATTCGGCCCCCACACACTTCCATTCATCAAATCAACAAAAAAAATTCATACATATATAGTGAAGTGAAAAGTATAGTTGCATCAGTGAAGAAGTGATTGACTATAAATCATAGATCTAAATATCGGTCAGTACATACCATACTGGCCGATTAGTATCGAAAAATTAGAGTGCTGATTCGGATATGGACCGGTATACCAACGAGAATAAAATTCGCAACTGCAACGACCAAGTCTCGATACGTATTGGCCTGAATCCGATACATGAAGCAATACAGTCCGATACAATCCAATACATGGATGAGTTGTGCTTTGTTTTATGCTCTGTTGCTATTTTTGTTTGTTGTTGTTGTGCTGTTGTTCTCCCTGAGTTGCCGACTCCTATTTGAAGTCCAAAACCAGACCAACCTCTCTTGTCAACACACATCAATCTTTCTTCAATTCTCTTGGATTCTATGTTTGTTGGTTTCTCTTCTTCTACTAGACTATTTACTAGTAACCACTACATTCTTGGGTGGAGCTTTAATAAAAGTGGGCAAGCACAGAACCTATGCAACCTGCAAGCTTCTTTCTATGCTCTGTTTTTTATTCGTATTTCATATATATATTTTTTCTTTTAGAGATAGATAAATAGTGTGTGTGTGTGTGTGTGTGTGTGTGTGTGTGTGTGAGAGAGAGAGAGAGAGAGAGAGAGAGAGAGAGAGGATAGGAATGTTATTGAAATGGATAAGCAGAGAGAGGTACTCACGTACATGTAGGTGCATGTGTTTATGGTAGATTTGTAGATTGTAAATGTTTAGTTTTTTTTTTCTTTTATTTATTTGTTTATACACCTGCTTCTTTGTTTATATTAATATATATATATATATATATATATTTTCACAGGAGCGAAGACTCGAACCTAAGAATTTTTTAATTAAAAGTTTAACATATGCCAAAAAAAGCTTGAGACTCAAATAAATATATATCATTTAGTTGAAATTAAGTCAAAAGTGCTCCTATATATCAAAATTTTGATTAAAATGTGACAAATTAAGGCTAAAAGAGTAAAAAAAAAATGCATAAAATTGAGTTTTAGAGGGATTTCTAATGATTTTTAAAATTTCACGGCCGCATCAGCCGATTCCCGATACGTACCAACCGATACTACCGATACCGATACTCTGCGATCAATACCATTACATTACCCCGATATTGCGATTTAGAACTATGCTCCAAATATATATATATATATATATGTGGGTATAGTTGATGTTGGTGAAATATTACAATGATTTATGGGCATTGAGAGGATATTAGAATGGAAATAAATTTCAGTTGTGGTGGTTGTTGTTTTTGGAAGGGAGAGAATGGAGAACAAGATGAGCCATGATCTCCTTGATGGACTTTCTGGGTTTGAACCACCCTTCGGCATTAGTATTGGTATGTTCACCTCCTTCCTCTCCTCCACTAGACAAGTTCTCTTCTTCCATCTTGCCCTTGCTTTTCCATCCCTTAGCTACCATCTGTGTGTGTGTGTGTGAATGAATCGAGTGTTGTGTTGTGTTGTGTTGAGATGGAGAGGAACAAATTAGGATATTATTTATAGAGGGCAGTGTTGTGTTGTATTGTGTTTTGTTTTAAAAGTATGCAGTGTGTGAACCCAATGTTGGGTTTATTTTCTGGTGTGGTCCAATAGCCTACATATCTTTTACATGTTTTATTTTATTTGGACTCTACAACTAGATAAAGCCAACATTTGAGATAAAGTTCAATAATTAGAATTTTAAATATGTGATAATTACTCTTCTAAGATAATAAGGAAACCTTGATGGACATGAATTCTTCTGATAGAGTTTATCTGGCCCTCTTCTCTCTTCTATATAAAGATTGGTGACTCTCCTTACATGATATGAGTATTTTTCCATCACTCTAAGTTCTATAGTCATCCTAATTAAGAGAGACAGAAAGAAGAAAGTGAATCAAGAATTCAAGGTTCAACTATTAAGGGTATTTTCTCAACTTCTCTAATTCAATAGCTGACAAAGGTATGTTTGTTTTATTCTTGAGTTGTATTGAATTCAAGATCCTATAATGTTCAGTTCCGCATTATTATTATGGTTACATGTACATTAATTTCTGACATGTGGTATCAGAGCCTTAGTTTTGTGAATCAATACGGCTTGAAATAATAATATATTTATGAATATTGTTATTATATTGTAATTATAATTATTCATGATACTGAGTATGGTCCCTTGCTTTTTTTCTGATGTGTCCTCTGAGGCATAACCATCTGAAGCCAATTCACCTAGTAAGGTTAAAGAGGTGAGCAGGTCTATCGGCTCCAATAATGAGGGACTGAAATTGCATGATAAACACGTAATATGCATGCTTCGATTTATTATTAATTTTAGCAATAATATTTTTTATAATCATTATAATATGACACTAAATTGAGTGTTATATTTATATTGACTGCCATTATGGCAAAGTGCATAGATTAAAAGCAATTTTAGAATTTTGTTGAATTGTTCGGTCTATTAAATAAATATATTTATTTGACTGTATTATGTTAGATAATTATGTTTTTACCTTGTCTGATTATGTTAGATATATTTATTTGACTGTATTATGTTAGATAATTATGTCTTTATCTTATCTGATTATGTACACTTATTGTCTATTATTGTTGATATTTATAAATTTTCATGACTTAAATTTGATATCATGATATAATTTTATGACATTGAATATTAAATATTGAAGTGGTTAATCCATATTAGGTGTAATTCTTATTAATCATTAAATGAGATATTCATGATTGTTATATTGCATAATTTGATTCTTTTATATGATTGCAATTACCAATATAATAATAATAATAATAACTCTGGACGAACAAGAATATTGTTGGTTAGTTCCGTATTTGTAAGGTTTACTAATTTAGTAGCTGCCAAAGTGGCCTAGATTTGTAAAAACTAATGACTATAGAACTACATAAAAGAATTGTTAAAAGGATAACATTAAGGTCGATAATATTCTCAATTGCAATTATCATTAGGAGATTGAGACTATCCCAAAGGAGAGTCACTTTCAAATAATTATGAATTGAGTAGGGTAATGTAACTTATGTACTTTCATAAATTAGAATTGAATACCCAAATGTAACATGACTAATTGAAAAGTTGCATAAATTACTTCAGACCTACATAAGTGATTCTTGACGAGTGGACAATAGATATACCTAAGTTTTGCCTAAAGGAAAGACTTTTGTGATATCAATAGTTCATCATTATAATTATCAAAACTTTAATATGTATATTTTTTATGCCTATCTTCGCATTACTTATGAGACCTTGTGTTCATACCTTTTAAGATCTATCAAAAAGATACCTTGCTATCTATGGTGGTTGGACTTAAAAGGGAGGCTAAATTGACTCCCCCGACCTTCCTAGGATCTTATTTGGTTATTGACTAAAGGACTCTTTAGTGACGATACCCTAACCTTTCGAGTAAAATTTGGGGCGTCACATGTTCTATCTTATTTCAGTGATAGTTCCCACCTTATTGCACTCTCTTGCATCGGGCGTCCCTTTACTTACTGACACTGTTATGGCTGAATTGACAACAATGAAATATAATGGCAACCGAGGAGTTTAGGATCACATCCTTAATATGGCTGACAAAGCTGCAAAGCTTAAAACTTTAGGGATACAAGTTGATGAAACTTTCCTCGTGCAATTTATTCTCACCTCACTTCCATCACATTTCGGCATATTCAAAATTCACTATAACACCGACACAGATAAGTGGCGTTTGAATGAGCTGACTAATATGTATGTTCAGGAGGAAGTGAGGTTAAGGGAGGAAGGATGTCAAACTGCATTGGCTGTAACTCATGGAGCTATAAAGAACAAGAATGGGCCTGGGGAAGGAAATCAAGCTCTGAATGGTTTCACTATCAAGTGCTACTTTTATGGCAAGAAGGGATATGTAAAGAAAGGCTGCAGCAAGCGAAAGGCTTGGTTCGAAGAGAAATGTAAGAAATTTTCTTTTGTTTGTTATGAATCAAATCTTACTAAAGTACTTTCTAACACTTGGTGGATTGACTCTGGGGCCACGACCTACATTACAAATTCTATGCAGGGATACCTCTCAACTAGAAAACCGAAAGAAAGTGAAAGATTTATATGGGGAACCATCTCAAAGTTGAAGTCGTAGCTGTAGAAACCTATCGACTGATCTTAGAGACGGGTCATCAAATGGATCTAGAAGACACTTTTTATGTTACTTTAATTTCTTGGAATTTAGTTTCGTTATCCAAATTAGATAATGTTGGATATTCAATTTTATTTAGTTATAGAAAAGTCAATTTAATGTTTAATTCAATAATGATTGGTTCAGGTAATTTATGTGATGGTTTATATGAAATTACCTTAAATCATGAGTTTGCACAATCATTAGTAACTCTGCATTCGAATATTGGTTTAAAACATGGTCTAATTAATGAAAAATCCTCAATCTTGTGGCATAGACGGTTGGGGCATATCTCTAGAAATAGAATTGAAAAATTGGTAAAGAATGAGATTTTGGAAAATCTAGACTTCACTGATTTTGAGATATGTGTGGATTGCATTAAAGGAAAGCAAACCAAACAAACCAAGAAAGGTGTCACAAGAAGTAATGAGCTTCTTGAGATAATTTATACAGATATTTGCAGGCCACTCAACATCCCATGTCTTAGTGGTGAAAAATATTCCATCACATTTATAAATGATTTCTCACGTTATGGATATGTGTATCTAATTCATGAAAAGTCTCAAGCTATTGATATCCTTGAGGTGTACATAAGTGAAGTCGAGAGACAGTTAGATAGAAAGGTTAAAATAGTGAGATCAGACAGGAGTGGTGAGTATTATGGTAAATATAATGAGTCAGGCCAAAATCCTAGCCCATTTGTTAAATTCTTAAAAAAGAAAGGCATTCGTGCTCAATATACAATGCCTGGTATGCCACAGCAGAATGGAGTTGCTGAAAGGTGTAATCATACAATTAAAGATATAGTTAGGAGTATGTTAAGTTACTCAATTGTACCCATTTCACTGTGGGGTGAAGCTTTAAAAACTGCAATATATATCTTAAATAGGGTTCCTAGTAAGTCGGTCCCAACAACTCCCTTTGAGTTGTGGACTTGTAAGAAACCTAGTTTGAGACACTTACATATTTAAGATTGTCTAGTAAAGGCAAGAATCTTCAACCCACAAGAGAAAAAGTTAGACTCAAGAATGATATCTGGATATTTCATTGGTTTTGTACGAGGATAGTGGAGACTGGTAATGCTAGATTCCTAGAGAATGGTGAAAGTAGTGGGAGTGAGAAAACACGAGTGGTGAATTTCAAGGAAATTGGGGTAGATGTGCCAACATTTGACCGTTATCAAAAAATTATTGTTCCTCATACTATTTTACAGGCTAAGGGAAAACGAACAACATAATGAAAATCCTTCGCCATCTCATGTTTCACCACTTCATGAAATACCACCATTGAAAATATTGTAGAACCACCACAACCGGCAATTTTGAGAAGATCTCAGAGGGAAAGAAAGCCTGCCATTCCAGATGGCGTATGGTGTATCTACAGGAATTTGATTTTGATATTGGGATTAACAAAGATCCATTCTCATTTTCACAAGCCATGAATAGTGATGATTCTACTAAATGGGCCAATGCTATAAATGAAGAGTTAAAACCCATGGAATAGAATGGTGTTTGGGATCTGATCAAATTGGCTAATAATTGTAAAAAAGGTCGGGTGTAAATGGGTCTTCAAGACCAAGTGCGACGCAGAAGGCAATATCGAATGATTTAAAGCTAGACTTGTTGCCAATGGTTTTACTCAAAACAAAGGCATAGACTATAAAGAGACCTTCTCTCCAGTATCTAAGAAGGATTCGCTTAAAATCATCCTAACATTTGTAGCTCATTATGACTTAAAGTTGCATCAAATGGTTGTGAAAACTGCTTTTCTAAATGGGAATTTGGATAAAGAAATTTATATAGAGCAACCAGAAGGATTTGCAAAGAAAGGTAAAGAACATTTAGCTTGCAAAGAAATCCATATATGGCCTTAAACAAGCTTCTAGGCAATGGTATTTAAGATTTAATGATATTGTAGACACCCTATTTTTGACCGTCCTCAAGACTTGGATGTTCTTGTAGGTTCATCTAGCAACAAGTTTGATTGCTCGTCGAGTGTTCGATTTTCGCGACAGAATGCTCCAGATTAGCTCATCTGCATGCACGTGGAGGGCTGGATTTGTTTGAAGGCTCCTTGTATCTCCTATAAATAGAGGTTTTCTACATGCATGCAAAGGGTTACAAAAGTTTGAGCTAAGTTAGAATTCTCTCTCTCTCTCTCTAGAATACTTTCTCTATATTTTGTGGTTGAAAGTGTATTTTCTCTTCACCTTTGCACTAGCACCCTTAGCCAAACACCTTCACCATAGTGTTGAGAATCTTGGAGGCCTTATTTGAACTCCTTGGAGTGGTTTTGGCTCAGAAGTTTGCTGATTTGTTGCTGTGCTACAAGGGTAAGGATTTCACCCTTTTAAGCTTTGTTCTAGTTCATAGCTTGGCCATCTTTGTATGCTACTTTGAGCTGGTTTTAGTATAAAAAAATTTATATTTTTAAGGCTTAAAAATGTTGACTTGAGCCTTGTGTGGTTAGGGGGTGGTTACCCCCCTTTGCTCTTTGGCTTGAAAAGCCTTTGAGCCTTCTTTCAAAGCTTTTTGAAACACCCTTTTCTTGGCCTTTCTACCACTGAAACTCAAAGGAATTTCAGTGGCAGAAAGTTGGTTTTGAGGACCAAAATAAGAGGCGGTGGTCCCCCTTCTTCATATCTTGTTTGCATGTGTTGATTGCTTAGTAGTTGAGCATGTGTTTCTACCATCTCTTAACTTGATCTCAGCATATTTTTGGCCTTATTTCAGCATGGTTAAGCTCTGTTTTTAGTTGGCTTGGCCACTTGTAGACGTCCCCGAACGCCCCGGGAGGGTTGGCTCCCGTTCTGTTCATTTGGGGTCACTACAGCTCGGACTCTTGAAATGTCACGGTTCCTAATCTGAACCAAAGAGTCCAAATCCGGCAAATCATTTTGAGAAACTGATTTTTGAAAAAGTAGTGCCAAACATGGACTGCTTTGCCAGATACAGAGTCGCCACCTAAATATTTTATTTTGGGAAATTTAGGAAACCCTGACTCGGTGCCAGAAGGCCACGTGTCCGTCATCACCAAAGTTGCCTCGGCTCGGGAACTTGGGTACGATTGGGGAAGGTCACTTCGTGAGCACCCCCGCTCGCCCGATCATAGACCGGCCTCTACTAACCATGATATCAATTTTTGAAAACATTGTGAGTTATTATTCCGGTTTATTAGCCTAGGTTACTATATGATGTGCACAGCATACAAATGTAGACCGGGTCGCCTGAATTGGAACGAAACATTTCATGTTTGTTTTTGAAAATGGTTTGCTACCCGCAGGCAGGCTTGAAACATTTGATGATTTATTCCAATTTAAGTAACCCAACCTTCACCCACTGGCATTCAGGCAGATATATCAGATAAGCACATAGCCTCATGGTAAGCATGCTATTCATGGCAGTCACTCACACATATGTAAGGATGCTAAAGCATAAAACTTACCGAGTACTCCAAGCCAAAATAGGAATTTATTAGAAATCATGCATGATCCTAAATATACAGAAATGCCTAATGTGACACATGCAAAATGCAACTATAGCAGGCTCGGCTATTCTAAGATGGTATATGAAATGCTACAACTATCATGTATTCAACTTTGAAATTGAAAGTACAATGCAGTTAGTATGATGCGCCGAGCCCGGTGCATGCAATACAGATGAATGATGCAAACATGCTGTCATACTGTATGCTAATTTAAACATGCCCTAATCTAACCATCAAAAGCGGATAAATAAAAGGGAGAAAGACGTGGGGTTGGAAGACATACAACATACACACGCACACTTATTACAGTTGTGGCCCTCGCGCAGAGGGTCCGAATAAATATACAGTCCCAAATAAAAGAATATTACAGTCCAAATATTACAGTCCGAATATGAGAATATTACAGAATCCTAATTAATTAATGAATTAACTAAGAAAGCAAATAAAACTGGCGTGCAAGCCAGGGACTGCCTTGCTTCTGATGGATGATGCATGTCCGGATTGTCTTGCGCGGAAATCCACCGGAATGCCCCAATTAGCCTCTGTTTACACCTGTTCTTGAAATGCGTGCCAAGCCCCAAAAGGTTGCTGATTCCTGGTTTTGCTACAACAGAGAGCAGGAAAGGGGCATAGCAATGTATTTGCACAGATATATGCATGTCTCGATCCTCATGCCACCAATTACGCATACTGAGGCATGATGGCCGAGGAGTCGAAATGCACGACTCAATATAGGATGAATGCACATGAAACTACAGCTAAAACCTAACTCCATCATGGATAATCCGGAGTGTCGGTGACTGGGGGAATTGAGACACATTCCGTCACTCGGAGTACGAAATGTACCTCGTTTCCCGTGCTCAGGCTAACTCCTATTCCGGACATGATGCAATATGCATGATATGGATGAAATGCAACTAAGATGCAATCCTAACATACACAATGCTATGGAATGAAATGCCTCGAAATGCGTGCATGCAGGCACGCAAACCGAGAAAATACAGAATGCTATGAAAATGCGGTGCCTCGAAATGCGTGCACACGGGCACGCAAACCGAGATGATGATATGTGTCTCGAAGTACGTGCATGCGGGCACGCAAACCGAGGCAATGATATGTGTCTCGAAGTGCGTGTACGCGGGCACGCAAACCGAGGCAATGATATGTGTCTCGAAGTACGTGCACGTGGGCACGCAAATCGAGGCAATGATATGTGTCTCGAAGTGCGTGCACACGGGCACGCAAACCGAGACGATGATATGTGTCTCGAAATGCGTGCACACGGGCACGCAAACCTAGGCAATGGCAGAATGCTGTGAAAATGAGGTGCTTCGAAATGCGTGCACATGGGCACGCAAACCGAGGCAATGGCAGAATGATGTAATGACATGGAAAATGATAAATGGACTTATACCAACATGAGAGAGCCTCAGCCGCACTCACATAAGATGCCGTCGGATAAAAAAGAAGTGTCTCGAAATGCGTGCACACGGGCACGCAAACCGAGGCAATGATGAAATGTGATGAAATGACAAATGGGCTTATATCAACATGAGTGAGCCTCAGCCACACTCACATCGGATGCCGATAGCAGAAAATGAGGTGCCTCGAAATGCGTGCACACGGGCAAGTAAACCGAGGCGATGCAAAAATATGATGAAATGACATGGAAATGACAAATGGGCTTATACCAACATGAGTGAGCCTCAGCCAGACTCACATAGGATGCCGTCGGATAAAAAAGAAGTGCCTCGAAATGCGTGCACACGGGCACGCAAATCGAGGCAATGATGAAATGAAATGAAATGGCATGGAAATGACAAATGGGCTTATACCAGCATGAGTGAGCCTCAGCCACACTCACATAGGATGCCGTCGGATAAAAATGAAGTGCCTCGAAATGCGTGTACACGGGCACGCAAACCGAGGCAATGATGAAATGCAATGAAATATGGCAAAAATGATATGCAAGCATGCTAATGGAATTTCAGCAACAAAATACGGGGGAAAACAGTCCCGAAATGAAGCGAAATGACATGAAATGCAAGGAAATGCCCCGAAATGCAACATAAGGCACCCGAAATGGCCTATAGCTATGCCAAACATGCACAATATGGACATGCAATGCAAAGACAGAAGCTAGACAGTCCCAAAAGATGCACTTTCACAGTTATGAACATGGCCAAACAGCAAGTATAGGTATGGCAAAAATAGCATGCAAGAATAGGGGCCAAAAGAGGGGTAATGATGCAAGTGGTATAAGAAAAACCCAAACTGAAAAATTTCCTTCTACAACACTGAAGATGGACCAAAAATATGAACATTTACAGTATATGGAAGCCTCAAAATCAGTATACAAACATGATAGAAATGTGATGCAAAATAAGGCTCAACAATGGCTATAACATGAAGTATACAAAATATTCACCAAACAGAAAAAAAGTGTGAATGAAACATGGAGTATAGGCCAAAATAAGACCACTTTAAGTTCGGACCAAGGTCCAAAAACAGAAGCAAAGAGGGTTGCCAATTTATGCAAAAATGGGGCCAAATAAGGGATATAACTACAAGTGACACATGGAGACACCAAACAATGTTGAGCCCTTCTCCAATGTTGAATAGGGGCTCAAAATAAGCCTCATATCAGTTTATAACATGCTCAAAAACAGATTTCTCATGGGCCAAAAATAGCATGCAAAATCATGACACATAAGAGGATCAATGAAGCAAGTGTATTATGGAGGACTCAAACGAGGTTGAGCCCTTCATGAAAAGTGAAGATGAGCTCAAAAGAGGGCCCTTTTAAGTTAGGGCCGGAGCTTGAAACAAAAAGCAAATGGGGCTTAGAAATAGATCAAGAAAAAGGGTCAAAAGGGTAAAAGTGTTACTTACCCTTGAAGATTCAAACTTTTGTTGCTTCTTGGATGGATTTACAGCTTCTTTAGCCTTCAAGAATCCTTACTTGTTGCTGGAAATGAGATGGTGGTGGTAGAGCTTGGTGGTGTAGAAGGAATGATGGTTAGGGGCTTAGGGTTTTTTGAAGAATTGAGAAGGAAGAAGATGGAGTTGGCTATGGAAGCTTGAAGGAGAGTTTTTCTAACCCTAACAAAGAACAAGGTTTGCTTGCTATATAGGCCAAAGAAGGGGTGTAAAGGTGGGGGGAAAGGAGGGTAAAACTCCCCCACAAAATATCCCCCGGATACAGGAAATATCTGGGGGATATTGCCCCACAGCTGTAAAGTACACAGTGCAAGGAAGCAGGCCGGCCTCTTACTTTTGCTGGAGGTGGCCGGCCGGCCACACCCCCTAGCCGGCCGGCCAGGGGTCAAAAGGGTCAATGAGATTTTGTGGCCGGCCAGCTATTGGAGAGGTACCCCTATGTGTGTACAACACAACCATGTGGTTGAAATTCCAAGAAAGTAGGTCCAAGGGGTTCAACATTGGCTCGGAAAGAGGGGGTCAAAAGGGTCAAGTGACCTTAATGGCCGGCCACCAACTTTTAGTGGCCTCTCAGGTGTGTAGATCACAGATATGTGGTTCAAAGTTCGAGAAAAAAGGTCCAAGGGGTTCAACATTAGCCCGGAAGAAAGGGGTCAAAAGGGTCAGGTGACCTTAATGGCCGGCCACCAACTTTTAGTGGCCTCTCAGGTGTGTAGATCACAGATATGTGGTTGAAAGTTGGCAACACTAGCTCCAAGGTATTCAACATTAGCCCGGAAGTGCGAAAAACGGGCGCCGGGAGGCTCCGGAAGAGAAATAACTAGTTGCTGCAACAATTGCTGGCCTCCCACCCTTCAGTGACCTTCCCTGTGATAAAACAGAGGTACCTGCCAAAAATGAACGAAAACCGATGCAAAACGAATGTTCGGGGGCCAAAACACGCAGTTCGGGGCCCCGGAAAGTGCCCGTTAAACACCGAAAGTGGCGTTCGGCCACGAAGTGGGTTTCTCAGACCCCAGTGTCCCTCAAAAGGGAGAAAATAAGATGTATGCCAAAAATCAGAGCAAACGGAGATGGTTAGGCGGTCCCGAACCGAGGCACACGGCCTGACGGCTTCGAAAACCGGAAACCGGGCTCCGAAATGGGAAAAATGGCCTACGGCCACCAAATGTAGCCCACGGGCATTGAGAGATAGTCTACGGGACCTCTCCCTTTCCTCAGGAAAAGAAACAGAGAAAACCGAGTCTGGTTCGCAAACCGAGACAAGGCACCGAAGAAGGTCCGGAAGTCCGGAGGCGGGGCTCGCAGCCGCGACTCTGAAACTTCTGAACGAGCACATTATGCAATATCACCAAGTGCTCAACTGGTGACGTCTGAGTGTCAAGGTCGGTCAAAAATGGGGTGTCTACACCACTTCTTGCATGCTTCTTACACTTGTAGTGTAATCTTGCTCACTAGACTTGCATGCTTCATTTTTTAGCTTATTATCCTAGCATGTGTTGACTCCACTCCAGCATGTTTTTGGCCTTTAATTAGCATGCTCTAGCTCTGTTTTGAATAGCTCTAGTCATGCATGCCTTGCTTTGTATAGCTATAGTGTTGTTGGCCCTTACTAGCTTTGAGTTTTAAGGTCATTAGCATGCTTTGCTTGTGATGTTTGCATGTTTTGGCATCATGTAGCATGTGATTTTAGAGCATATTGCTCTGTCACACTCTCACACGTATCACTTTTTCATTGTGTTTAAGGGTTGTGCCTTATGCCTTGTTCATGAGCCAATGCATGAGTATCAATTTCTTGCTTTCCATGCTACCATCTCAGCACTTTGTGGCCACTGTTTTAGCATGTTCGAGGTCGGTCCATAGCTGGTTTGACCATTAGAGCATTGCGTTGCATGGTCCTAGTGTTGTGACCTTCACTAGTCTCAATGCTTAAGTCTCCAAACATGTTGCACATGAGTTGTTTGCATGCTAGTGTCTCATGTTTCATGCCATTTCAGCACTGAAATTCTTCCATCCCCCTCTCCCCCCCCCCCCCGCCCCACCATTTCTTCACTTTTGATTTGCTTTAAGGCTTGGTTGGTCTTAAGTTGTGCTTAAGCCATGGGATTGAGGCTTATGCTTAAATGGCTTTAATCCTCTCTTGGGGGTTTCTACTAGTCAAAGGCATGGCTTCTCTCATGTCTTAAGTCATCTTTTGATTGACCTTCATCTCATTAGAGGACTTTCACATTTGGACAAATCAATTAAGGAATGGTTTGGTAACTTAAAATGGTAAACAAGAATTGAATCAAGTAAAACATGTCAAGATAAGCATGTTACATTTGCATTGCATTGCATTGTGTTCAATCGGACGTTATATTAAACATAAGGTGAATTGGTCCATTTTATACTCAAAGTGATGAAAATGAGGCAATTCCCTTTGTCTCCATTGCCTTTGATCTTTCATGATAAGGTGATAGTCCTAGAGTCTTGTTTGTCTTGCATTTATTTGAATTTGTGCAAGTTAGATCTTTGGCCATCATGCACTGTATACTTGGTTAATGGTTTTGGATCCAATAGTGCCTCTATCTTGATGTCTTGAGATGATAAGGAGTGGCATAGTACATACATGTCCTTGGGAGACCCTCTATTTTCCTCTATTTTGTGCTCTGTTGCAGTTTGGTGTCACAGCACACTAGTGGCCGGCACCCTCTCATTGTTGGCCGGCACCCTTGCATTGTTGGCTGGCAGAGGCACATTCTTGGCCGGCAGATGGCCGGCAGCCACCATTCATGGCTGGCAGGTCACTGGTGCACTCCTCAGCATTGTTTTGGTAAGGTTCAGCAGAAGTTCTTGGGGACACCCTGCAAAACAAAGCCTCTAAAGAGCAAACCGGAGAGTTTTTTGGGGCGAAAACCGAGCATGCATCTTCTACTTCTTCGAACAGAGCCGAGGCAGCGTAGTTTTAAAGCTTTACTCGTTAGTTAGGTTGAATTTGTAAATTAATTAATTTGTTAGTTAGTTAGTTGTTGTAATAATTAGTCTAATTAGTTTAATTATATTAGTTGGTTAGCCTAGCTTGGATAAGCTTAGCGTATTCATTCGAACCTTCCTTCGAGAGGGCGTGTTGTTGTAATAAGGGTGTGTGTGTGTGCATGTCTTCCAACCCCACTTCTTTCTCCCTTTTATTTAACCCTTTCAATGGTTAGATTAGGGCATATTTCGATTAGCATACCTTATGCTTGCATGATTGCATTATTCATTTGTCTTGCATGCACCGGGCTCGGCGCATCATTCAAACTACATTATAATTCAATACTTATTTGAATACATGTATCAAATTGTTGCATTCATGTGTCATCTTAGATAGCCGAGCCTATTTAGTTGCATTCTTTGCATGTGTTGCATTAGGCATTTAGCATAGTTAGGATCATGCATATTTCTAACTAGCTTCTATTTTGGCTTGGAGTGCACTGTAAATTTTATGCTTTAACATCCTTGCATGAGTGTACGTGTTGCCATATTTTACTTGCTTGCCATGAGGCTATGTGCTTACTTGATAAACTGCACGAATGCCTGTGGATGGAGGCTTTATTGCTTGAATTGGGATAATTCATCAAAAATGAGTTTTAAGCCCACTTTGAGAAGTGGCAAATCATGTTTTAAGCCCACTTGAGGGTGGAAAAATCCGCTCTTTAGCCTACTTGCGAGTAGCATTTTCAAACTATTTTCGAAAACAAACATGAATTGTTTTGTTCCAATTCTCGTGATTGAGTCTATACTTGTATGTTGTGTGCATCACATAGTAAGTTAGCTAATAATCAGAAAAAGAACACGTGTTTATAAAACAACATATCATGCTTAGTAGAGACCGATTCTTTGATCGGGTGAGCGGGGGTGCTCATTTCAGAATCTTCTCCTCTCGTACCCAAGTTCCCGAGCCGAGGCAACTTTAGTGATGACGGACACGTGGCCTTTGGCACGAGTAAGGGTTTCCTAAATTTCTTAAAAATAAAATATTTAGGTGGCGACTCTGTAATCTGACAAAGCAGTCCATGTTTGGCACTTTTTGATTCAAAGTTGATTTTTCAAAACCAATTGCCAGATTTAGACTCTTTGGTGTTTATCAGTCTGGCATTACACTTTGTGAGATTACATTCAAAACTGTGATAGGAGTCCGAACTGTAGTAGCAGGACCATAGGGGTGTTTTGGCTTTCACTTGCTTGATATATGCTGTTAGGGTGTATCTCTACAGGATGTATGTATCAGATGCAAGTCTGGGTATCATGTCTGAGGACATCAATGTTTGGGGGTATCCGTTTTACCTGAGGGTATCAGATTTGAGGCAGTGATTTGGGGGCAGGAATCAGTGTTTGAGAACAGATTGTCCAACTTATAATTTTAACTATATGTTGTTTCTATTTTGAGCCGGGACGCTATCCGTTTCCTGATTGTTGTTGTTTTCTTTTTGCTTTATTTTCCTTTTTGCTAGGTAGTGTTTTATTTTTGTTTCTAACGAGGCAGATACCCCCCGAGCACTCTGGACCAGTGTTCGGAGAATTCATCGATCTGAGGATTTAGCTGATAGACGATCCTATGGTTCATTTGAGGTTATTCTCGGATATTCTGTGCCCGATGGGCTTGACTAGACTCCATAAACTATCTCTCTTCGGTCGGACCCTGTCGAGTATTGCGGCCATTTGGTATGCCAAGCTGGAGGATTCAGTGAAAAGGAGTTGGGAGGAAATGGCCGAGGCTTTCATTGCCCAATATGCCTACAACACCCAAATCGAGGTCACGACCCGTGATCTTGAAGCAACCAGGTAAGAGCCGAAAGAGGGCTTTTCTGATTTTGTCACTCGATGGAGGGCTAAGACTTCCATGATGACAACTCGGCCACTCGAAAAGGATCAGATAAGGATG
The DNA here is from genome assembly GCF_055761805.1 of Camellia sinensis. Lineage (NCBI taxonomy): Eukaryota > Viridiplantae > Streptophyta > Magnoliopsida > Ericales > Theaceae > Camellia > Camellia sinensis. Next base: position 120,959,479 of record NC_138966.1, read on the forward strand.
GTTGTGTGCAACCTGCAACCCAAGTTATTATAGAAAATGATCGTCTTACCCCTCTCCACCTTTGCTGACTTACACGAGATTGGAGTACAGATTGAAGATGCTATGAAGCAAGGTCTGATCGACCAGGAAAAAAAGCAGCCCAAGAGGGCATTTACACGCGGTTCGAATGCAGCTACCAATAGTAGGGCAGCCGCAAGAACTTCAGACGTCGGCATGGTCACCACCACGCCCAAAACAGCTACACCCTTCACCGGTACATCCGGAACCAGCTCACAACCAGCAAAATATCCACCCCGGACCCAGAGGATTTTTACCCCGCTGTAAATGCCTTTGTCCAAAGCCTTGGGGGTTCTAATTAGAAAGCGGCATCTGAAGCCCCTGGAACCACGCCCACTACCAAATAATCTCCCGCCAACACATAACCCGGCCAAATACTATGCCTTTCACCAGCAGCACGGTCACGACACCGACCTCTGCTTCAGACTGTGTCATGAGATCCAGGACCTCATTGACAACAAGGTGATTGCGTCTCCCGACAAGAGAAATGTCACTACCAACCCACTCCCACCACATAACCAAGCTCTACCACCCAAGCAAATCAACTTGATCTAAACCATGGCCATTCTATACGACCCTAACATCTACATCACTCCCTCCCACCTGCCTAAGCCTGAGGTGTTCATCCCAGATAGCATAGACTTGTGCATGATGAGCACCTCTCTAACCCAGCCCAAGCCAGTGGTGGTGACTTTCGAAGACAAAGCCAGGGTGACCTTGAAGGAGAATGGGAATGTTGGTTCAGAACCTGAGAGATCTGGGAGCTTTACTGAGGAAGCATACAACTCGTGTGGTTATATTATATCAGCAGATCAGGCTAAACCGAGGGTAGAGTTGCCAACTGGGGCAGAGGTGCATGTGGTTCGAGAGGATAGGCCGAGTCAGGGGCTAGATGATCTTGCCGTGCTGGAGGAGGACATTGCTAATCTGCAGTTCTTTAACGAGCATGATTCGGGGGATGTGAGCATTAATTGGTTCGACCTAAATGAATCGGCAGATAATGCAGGGTGGCTCAGTGACGAGCTAAATGTTATTGAGGTGCCTCGATCAGAACAGGGTCAGTCAGAAGCAGGAATATCTATAGTGGCCAGAATAGTCAATAATCAGGAAGAATCGCCGAAGAGCACCAGTGCTGAGAATTTTTCTCGGGACTTGGGCAGTTTGTGTATAGCAAACACTGAACATGAGGCTGCATTGAAGAGGTTTGAGCAAGAGAGGATCGAGAATGACAACAGGGCTAGAAAAGCCAAGGCACCTGAGGGTGCAAAATGTGTTGTGAGCATAGAAACAGCTACAGCGGAATCAGACAGTTGTCTGTCGGTTGTCAATGGAATGTGGTGGGAAGACGATGACTTACATTTTTTCCACACAGACGAGGACTGGGGGCAGAATCAACCAGATGACACCTGGTACACTGAGAAGGTCGACCATATGACTCGAAGTGGGCGGTACTTCAAGCCCCCATATTTGGACTAGCCAGAGGTGTCCGGAAAAAATAAAGAAGTAGAAAGACAAACTGCTAGAGGAGGAAGCAGTGCTGAAATATCTAAAGAAAATTCAAGAAGACATCTCCATCTGGGGACTGCTTATGGCCTCAAGGGTGCATAGACAGGCCATCCTTTTAGCCATGGACAGGGCCAAACTTTCGATTGATACAATGCCCGAGTAGTTGATAGGGTTGGTTTTTCCGAGTGGAGCTTCCCCGACTCTAACCTGCACAGATAAAGAACTACCGGGCGCTGAACATAACAGGCCACTCTATATCTCTATGGAGTGTAAGGAGAAATGGATACTGGTTGTCTTGGTTGACACGGGATTTGCAATCAATGTATGTCCATCGAGAACGGCGTATGCTATCGGGTTGAAGCCTGAATATTTCATACCAACAGCCCAGGTAATTTGGGCCTATGATAACACCAGTCGGGAGGTGATGAGGACGGTACGGATCAAAACTCAGGTCGGCCCGGGGTAACAAGACATCGAGTTCTATGTCTTGGATGTTCCAACCACTTTCAATCTACTCCTTGGGTGGCCGTGGCTGCACTAGGTGAGAGCTGTCTCTTCCACCTTACACCAGATGCTGAAGTACTCCCACGGGAAGGGGGTAGCAATTGTTTTCAGGAACTCTTCGATACATCTGCCGCCAGAGGTTTCTACACCAGTTTTGGAAATTGAACATGGCATGGAGGATGTCTTTTTGTAGGGATTCACCTTGGCTGAGGCTCGGGTAGTACAGGACTTGCTGGCTATTGATAAGGGACTGTATGTTAGCGCGCAATCTGTTTACCTCATGAACAAGCTTCAACACATACCCGGAATGGGATTAGGACGGAGTGGCCGGAAGGGCGTCGCTACATTGTCCGAAGTGCCACACAACCCTTATACCTTTGGTTTAGGTTACTTGCTTACTAAGGAGGATTGGGCAAGGAAAGAAAGGGAAATGGCTGGAAGAGCCAAGGCTAAGCAAGCCGGGAAGCACTACAAGTTGGTATACAGACCTATCTAGGGAACCCTAAACGGACGCTTTGTCCGGGAGGGGGAAGACTTCCTGTTTTGCAGCTTTTCGGAGCCATGGTTGAATTTAGAGAAGCGGCGTTTGCCCGGCTTCGAGATCTTTTTTGACCTTCAGTTATCTGGGGATGAAGTTGCGGAAGAGTAGACTGACCTACCAACTGAGGCTGAGCAGTGCAAGGAGGATGAGTCTGAGAGCACAGAAATTGAGATGGGGGTAGCACTACTTGTCTCCTCTCAGATCCTCAGATCACACCGGAGTGCTTGGGGGATAATTTCTCAGTTTCCATGATTGGGGGTAACTTGGCTGTGGGCACTTCTTCTGGCATTCTGGATGCATCTATCGCACATTCCCTTGTTTGGCAGTACAATGAAGGCTTTTTATCTAGCAATTCTGGGTCAAGTAGTGAACCAGAATCTGATTCTGCAGAGTCTGTGGAGTCAGAATCAGATTCCGATTCTTCTGAGTCAGAGTCTGGTATTCCTGGGGTTGATAACCCAGAAACCACTGTCCTGTCCAGGTCGTCTTTTTCATTTTCCTTTGAGTCGGTTGTAATCGAAAAATCAGACGAACTAGATGTTATTAATGAGAATGGTGTTGCTGTGGCTTCTTAGTACTTTTCTGTGCCTTTAGTTTATTGCATTAATCAGGACTTTCAAAACTTTGATGAAAACAACGAGGAAAAAATTCCTCCGATTTTGAAACATTTGATTAATCAAGAGCAGGAGAGGTTTGTAAAACCTTTGGTTGATGAAATCACCTCAATTAATGCTGGTACTGAGAAGGACTCACGGCTGGTCTAGATAGGGTCCACGTTGTCTTCTAAGGAACGCGAGTGCTTAGTCGCTTTATTAAAAGATTTCAAAGATGTTTTCACGTGGTCCTACGAAGACATGCCTGAAATCGATCTTGAGATTGTACAACACCGGATCCCTCTTGACCCAGAGGCTCGACTTGTTAAGCAGAAGCTCTGAAGAATTCGCCCGGACTGGGCTCTGAAAATCAAAGAAGAGGTCACCAAGTAGATTGATGCAGGGTTCCTGTTAGTATTTGGGTATCCGACATGGTTGGCTAATATAGTTCCGGTGCTGAAGAAGGACGACAGAATCTGGGTATGTGTGGACTTTAGAGATTTGAACAAAGCCAATTCGAAGGACGACTTTCCTCTGCTGCATATCGACGAATTGGTAGACTTTACTGCTGGGCATGCGCTGCTCTCATTCATGGATGGGCTTTCTGGCTACAATCAAATCTTGATGGCACCCGAAGACAGAGAGAAAACTACTTTCACTACCCCGTGGGGAACTTTCTGTTATAGGGTGATGCCGTTCGGTTTGAAGAACGCTGGGGCTATATATCAACGGGCTGCAACCACGATCTTGCACGACATGATCCACAAAGAGGTTGAGGTGTACGTGGACAACATGATTGTCAAGTCCAAGGAAAAAGAGGGCCACGACACTGCCTTGAAGAAATTCTTTCAACGAATCAGAGAGTATCGGTTGCGGTTGAATCCTCAGAAATGTGCTTTCAGTGCTACAGTAGGGAAAATACTGGGGTTCTTGATCACATAAAGGGGTATCGAGGTCGATCCTTCCAAGGTTAAGGCCATCTTAGAAATGCGACCACCAAGGACTGAAAAGGAGGTGCAAGGCTTTCTGGGTAAAGTGCAATTCATAAGACGGTTTATTCTAAAATTAACCTTGACTTGTGAACCACTGTTTGGTCTCTTGAAGAAAGGAAAGAAGTTCCAATGGGATAACTGATGCCAAGTTGCTTTCGAGTAGATCAAGCAATATCTACAGAATCCACCTGTGTTGTCGCTGCCAGAGTAGGGGAAACCATTGATTCTGTATCTATCAGTGACTGACACGATGATGGGCTGCATGCTTGCGCAGGAATCTAAGGATAAGGTGGAGAATGTTATCTACTACCTGAGCAGGAAAATGCTGGAATATGAGACCCGTTACACTCCGCTGGAGAAGGCTTGTCTAGCCTTGGTATGGGCTACCAGGAAGTTGAGGCACTACCAGTTAGCTCACTTTGTAATACTGGTTTCGAGATTAGATCCCATTAAATATCTCTTCGAGAAACCAGCGTTTACGAGTAGGCTAGCCCGTTGGTTGCTTCTTCTCTCCGAATTTGATCTGAAGTGCATGACGCGCAAGTCTGTGAAAGGGAGAGCGGTAGTGGAGTTCCTAGCCGATCACCCAGTAGAGGGAGATGAAGCAGTAGAATATCTGTTCCTAGACGAGGCCATTCTGCAGTTTGAAGAAGAGGTCTGGACCATGCACTTTGACGGAGCGTCCAATCAGTACGGGTATGGGATAGGGGTGTTACTGATAGCACCCGACAATTCCCACATACCCTTGGCTTTCAAACTCTGATTCAAAATATCGAACAATGAGGCAGAGTGTGAGGCATGTATCGTTGGCTTAGAAGCCGCCCTAGAACTAGGGGCAAAAAGGTTGGACGTCATTGGCGACTCGAACCTGGTTGTGTCTCAGGCGAAAGGAGACTGGAAAGTGAAGGAAGAAAGGATAAAAATCTATCACCAAACTCTGGACGTCCTAATTCCCAGGTTTGAGAAGTTAACCTTCACCCATCTGTTGAGAGAGAGCAACAGGTTTGCAGACACTTTATCAACTCTATCTTCTATGATAGACATCCCTTTAGGACTCCGGATGCGTCCAAGTATCATTGAACAGCGGTATGTACCGGCCTATGAGCTAACTGCCGCCATAGATGAAGTACAATGTCAAAGCCCCTGGTATCATGACATCTGGAACTTCTTGAAAAATGAGGCTTATCTACCAGGGGCAAATGCCAAAGATCAAAGGGCAGTTCAAAGAATGGCTGCTCAGTTTGTCGTCTGCGGGGGTAAACTGTACAAGCGGGGTCATCTTGGGATGCACAAACTGTGTGTTGATGCTGAAGAATCTAAGCGCCTAATGGAGGCCATCCACAGAGGAGAGTGCGGAGCGCACATGAACGGGGTAATGCAAGCCCAGAAGATCCTTAGATAGGGTTATTATTGGTCAACCATGGAGGAGGATTGTATCGGCTTTGTTCGACGAAGCCACAAATGCCAGATCCATGCAAACTGCATGAACATTCCACTGTCAAAGCTATACAACATGACTTCACCGTGGCCGTTTTCAGTCTGGGGGATTGATATGATTTGGGCAGTTACTCCAAAGGGGTCGAACAGGCATGAGTATATTCTGGTAGCGATAGACTACTTTACAAAGTGGGTCGAGGCCTAATCCTACACCGTGTTGAAGGCATCGCATGTTGCTAAGTTTATCAGGAACAACATTATCTGTCGCTATGGGGTTCTGAATGAGATTGTTTCAAATAATGGTTGCCACTTCAAAAAGGAGGTGATTGACTTGTTAGAGAAGTACAACATGGCTTTTCATAAGTCATCCACATATTGGCCGTAAACCAATGGAGCTGTTGAGGCCGTCAACAAGAACATCAAGCATATTTTGCAGAAAATGGTGGAAACCTACAAGGACTGGCCAGAGAAACTACCATTTGCTCTTTGGGGCTACCGGACTTCAATTCGAACTTCTGCTGGGGCAACTCCGTACTCCTTGGTCTATATGTTGGAGGCTGTTTTGCCTATCGAAGTTGAGGTTCCATCACTGCGGGTCATCGCTGAGTGCCAGATAGCTGAGATAGATTGCCAGCAAAGCAGGTTCAAAGAACTCATGCTGTTTGGCGAGAGAAGGTTGAAAGCACTGTCTCACGTCCAGGGTTATCAACGAAGAAATGCCAGGGTTTTCAACAAGAAGGTTAAGTCCAGGAATTTAAAAGAAGGGGATTTGGTGCTTAAAGACAACCGAGCTCCCATCCACGACCAAATGGGCAAGTTCAGACCTAATTGGACTAGTCCTTACATCATCAAGTCTATCTGGTTGGGTGGAGCTGTCGTTGTTATGGACCTAGATGGCCTTGAGTTCTCTTAGCCAATCAACATGGACAAGTTGAAGAAATACTATCCCTGAGTGGCTCGCTAGGCCAAAAACCCGAAAGGGCGACCTAGGTAAAAATTAGAGCACAAAAAATTTGAAATAATAAAAACTGAGCTCGTAAGGTTGAAAACCCAGAAAGGGCAGCCTTGGCAAAAGTTAGAGCGCAAAAGGAGAGTGTTAACACACGAGTGAACTTGAACCAAATTATGATTCCCATCTTTGGGATACGTAGGCAACTTCATTCTGAAGTCCAGCTATAAACACTTCCCAAATCAACTTTGTCCATGTGATCATGTTGGTTATCTTCGTCTATTCTGCATCCAAGAGTTTGGTTGTGATCTCCAGTGCAGTGCTATTCAGACTAGGGGCAACTTTTCAGTTGCTGGATCCGGGGTTGTGCATCTCGAGGATAGATTCCGGGCATGTCTAGTTATGATCCATATCGAAAATGATTTTGAAAAGTTTTAATAAAAGTTGATTTTGCTCAAATTAATCTTTTTACGACTGAGACCATTTTTGGACCAAACGGAAAATTTTCAATACCCACTACCTTCAATTTCATTGATTTCAATAGAGAGTTCTTCTGCTCTTTATACAAATTGAAGTTGCTTTTTATTACATTCATAAAAAAAACTTAAAAGTACAGATTAAAGCAATAAATTTAGGGCATAGTCAGGTGTTCCTGCATCCCCTCCCAGAGCTGGTGGAAGCCTTTGATGCCAAAGTAGGCCCGATTTGTGCCTCATTTTCAAGCCAAGTTATGCACTCGCCAGAAAAGGCACAACTGAAACTGGAAGCAAGGGCCAAAAGTTCTCTTGTTCTCCATGATGTTGCATACCGAGCTAGCTGTGAGCCTTGGACCGGAAATGAAGCTGGTACTCTATCCCCTTTTCTGGGCAGATCTGATCATGCCCAAATTGTCGCCTGAATTGAAATGGGAAGTAGAAGACACAATGTGTCAAGCCAATCAGCTGAATCCCAAGCTGCCGGGACTTGCTGTAGCTCATCGCCAGCAGATTGAGCCAAGGGCAGTGCCAAGCAATGTTGACAGCAGATAGGCTGCACATCCATTCGCACCATCATCCCTCATCTGGGGCATCAACTAGTCATTGCTGGAAGAAATAGCCGTGTGCTGAATATGCTGGGCATGAGTCCACCACTTTCAACTTGTCCATCAGCCATATCTGGGAAGGGATGAAAAAAATAATGGGGATTAAAGAATAGAGAGGTGTACGTGGAGAGAAAAGTGAGAAAGGGTTTTGAGAGAAAAACAGAGCCTGAGGGTCGAGTGATGTGAGAAATACACATGTGAGAAGGGTGGGAAACATTGCCTGTAAGAGTAGTGGACTCCCTGCGAATCTGGTTGTCTCCTGGCGACGGAAAGCATCCAAACGCATCAAAGTCTCAGCTAGTGTCATGTCGATGCAGCTCTTGCCCTCTTTCAAGCCTTGGGTAACCTCAATCAAACAGATGCTAGACCCTCCGAAGCCTGGGGTAAGCAAGAAATGAGACAACATGCATAAGTAGAGGGCGTGTCGCCGAAAACTCTGCCAAAGATGGTCGCTGCATTCACAGGCGTCAGAAAACCGATGAATCAAGCTCGGAATATCCAGCTCTCCGTCGTGAATCAAAGACCGAGCGTCATGCAAAGTAAGCCCACACGCCCATCCTAAAGCTTGGATGTGGCCAAAAATGGAATTGGGGTAAGATTTCTTCATCGCCCCGAGATTCCATCAAAGTTGGAAATCTTCAAAAGTTGGACATATCTCTTGTCCGCCAAAGCTAAAAACATGAGTTACCGGATTCCAACACCTAGCCATGACATAGAGGAACGGAAAATGCAGCGGGGTGCGGCTCAGCATGAATAGTGTATTTATTTTGAAACCCTAGAAATTTAACTTTTTCGAGCCATCTAAAGCTGCAAGCCAATCAGAGAGTTTTTGGGCAAGAAATGCTTCCATTTGGGGCAAAAATGAAGTTGAAATGAAGAAACTATGAAGCTAGAACCTTTATGGAAGATGAGGCATTGAGTGGAGGACAAGTGTCAACATTTCGGAGATTCTGCTCATCGATGGCCGGCAGTGGCTCATTGATGGCCTGCAGGGGGTCATCAATGGTCGGCAAGCCATTCCCCATGGCTGGAAGCCTCCCTTCATGCTCAATGATCTCCTGTGTGAAGATCCAATTTTTTGCCAACAGTTGTATTATGTTATTGGCACCTTTCGGGGTCTAGTTTTGGTTCTTTTCAGGCCTGAGCATGCCTGTTTAAGTTATAACCATCTGGTCTTATTTGGTAAGTTGCGTTTTGTCATTATCGAGTTGTTGCACCTTGTTGATCGAGTTGTTGCACCTTGTTTATCGAGTTGTATGCATTTTGCTTATCGAGTTGTATGCATGTTGATTATCGAGTTGCTTTGTTCTTTCAGTTGTTAGTTGGTTCATTACCTGATTAAGATCAATGCAATTTGACTGTGCAGTTTTCAAACAAGGATCAATTTCATTTTCATATTGTGTGATGCTATGCGATGTTTAGAATGTAGAATGTAGCACTTTTTGAACCAAAAAGATGTTTTCATTCCAATCATGGTTTCTTTTTGCAAAAAAGTACAAGTTTTAAAGAAAATAAAGCTGCCTAAGGTTGTACAATGTACTAATACTACTAGCAAAAAGAGAAAACAAAGCAAAAAGCATCTAAATCGGTGTCATCCAGCTCAAGATTGAGATGCCCTCTTCATCCTCTTCCTCGGCTGAGCAGACTCTGGAGCACTGTCACCATCGGCACTGCTATCTGAAGCTAGATTAGAGCCTAAACTGGAACCCTCCTTAGCCTCTCCAGCCTCCCTACTGGCAGAGCCCGAGCCGGCGTCGTCGCCTTCCCCATCAGATGACTTAGACTGTCGACTCGCTGTCCCAGCCTCCTCGCCTGTCTCATCATCATCATCGCCCAAAATGGGCTCTGAAGGGCCACTCTCGCCACGGGTGCCCCTAACTCCGCTCCAACTATGTGCCTGAGCCTGTTTCCCTCTCCTCTTTGCTACTGGGGAAGGAACTAAATGTCCTGCCGCTGCTCCTGCTGGGGTGGTGATGGGACTGGCATCTTGAAAGGAAACTGAAAAGCGCAATTCGTGAGAATGCATTAGTCGCGGTGTATATGATTGCAGTGTATGTGGTGAACAGTGAATGATTCCAATGGATGTGCCATGAGCAGTAAATGATTGTAGTGTATGTATGCCGTGGGTAATGTGTGGGAACAGTGTATCGATGTAGTGTTTTGGTGCAATGTGTCAGATCAATGTAGTGTGGAACAGTTGAAGTGCTAATGTGTCTGCAGAAAAATTTCGTGGCATGAAATGCAAGTTGAAAGAAATTATCGGGATCCTGTAGAGGCTGAGTAGATCCAAGCTCGTCTGTACCATCTCAGTCAGGGAAGCCACTACCCGAGGGCCTGCCTTGTGTACTCTATGGGTGCCTGCAAGTGCGTTGAAGGGATCAATATTTTATACAGCATAGTTGAAATGAAGTAAATATGCAAAATGTAAAGTTTAGTGCATACCGAAGTCGGGCCTCGAACTCCGACAAGCGCATAACCGGCTGGTGCAAGCTTAATGGAGACTTGGCAAATCTCCCCTGAACGTCTCCGATAAGTCACTGAGGCAGGCAGCTCTGGCCATCCCTATCTCTGCCTCTCCCTCGGATCTCTCCTCCGACGAGACCTGGTCACTCTGGCTCCTCTGCCTCTCTCTCTCGCAGCTGGAGCTCTTCCTCCCTCACCTCCGCGAACGCCAGTCCGAGGCAGTATCAGATCAGTCTGGATAAAGGTCGCGTAGTCGTCCTCTGCACGAAAGTACTCCGTCTTCAGTCCTACCATAAATTTAATCACCTGCTCAGCAGAAAGTCTGTGTGTCTCTCTCATAGATGCTGGAGGTGCTGTCAGTACGAATGGGGCAGGCAATCCTAGAGTCTGGCGTGCGAAGCGCTCACTCAAGAACCAAACGCGGTAGATTGGGCCCTCGAGAAGAATATGATAGCGTGCGACGACCCTGGCTGGGTTGTACTGGTCTCGGAGCCCTGATGGTATTGCATCCCATGGCTGCCATGTGATATGAGAATAAAAGAATGAACAAGTGATTAGTCGCCATCAATTGATTAATAGGTGTATCAAGTTAATTGAAATAACTTTGTTTTGGGTTACCTCGCGCGCCGTGACTATGTCGAAGTACTGTCGGAAGAACATGAAGTTCTCCCGGGTCCTATGGCGTAGCTGGCCGTCGTATACCTGAAAGAACGGGATCGTCGCTGGGGTCTCCTCTACGGGCTCTGGAGCAAGAGCTGGGAAGTATGCATACACCTACAGTTGTAAAGAAAATGTGATCGATACAGGGTATGAACAGGATATAAAAAATGCAAAGCAGAAAACATGCAGTGTATGAGCAGGTACAGAAGATGCAAGGCAGAAAGTATATGTGCTGAACAAGTGTAAAGCAAGAAATGCTAAGCAGAAACTGTAAAGTGAAAAGGGAGAACTAAGTTGTGTACCTCCCAAGCCTGCTAGTAGCCGCTGATCAAGGTCCCACTCATCCGAGAAGTCGAGCTCATGTACCCGTACAGAGTGGCGAGGCCGGCTCCACCCCAATTGTAGAACTGAACTCTTTGGAGTACTACCAATGCGTTCAGAAAGTACAAACCCACGGTGTTCCACCTGTTTGAGAACAAGGTGGTACCGAAGAGGAACATGAGGAAGCCCCTGGCATACTGCTCGACCTCCTCAACTGTCTCGGGCTCAGCTCCTCTAAATTGCTCCTCGAACCAGCTATAATGGACCATGCTCGTCCGGAGTGTCGGTGGGTGTGCCTCAAGCAGTGCAGTCCATGTAGCCTCCCATTCCCCCATGTCAGGATCTAGAGGGATCGGATCACCCCCTACAGTTATGCCGGTGATCATGGCAAAGTCGTAGGGAGTCATCATCATCTCCCTCGTGGTGGAGAAATAGAAAGAGTTGGTGGTATCCCACCACCTCTCCATAAGAGCCCCTAAGAGGGGGTGACTCGCTCCAACCCGCGTCAAGCTGGAGCAAAACAAACCAAAGCTAGTCTCATCGATGAGGTCATGGACCCTGGCTGGGAGCTCGCCATACCAGTCCCAGGCTGTCGTCGTGTCATAGCCTCTAAAAAAGTGGGATTCGTCCTGTAGTAATGCATGAGATGCAATCAAATCAAGCACAGTTGCAAGTACAGTTGAATGCAAAGCAGTGATGTATGAATTACAGTTGAATACACAACAGTGATGTATGAAACACAGTCAGATCAAGGCATGTGATGCAATCAGATTGAAACAGTGCAAGAAAGGCAAATAATTGAAAGTAGTGATGCAAAAAAGCAAAGTTCGTACCTCCACAGCGATGGCTGATAGGTGAGACGCAGGCTCTCTCAATAAAAGGTCGTCTGGGGCGTCCTCGACAAAATCAGCGAAGGTTCTGATGCCTCCCGCAACAGGTATAATGTGTGTCTTGGGGTGATACCTCATCGGATCAAAATGGCGTATGCTCGGCGACAATGGCTTGGGCTCGACCTCAGGTTCGGCCTCGAAGTCGGCTGCAAACTCTACTCGAGGGAGCGCAGGGAAGCCCCCGTCATAAGGGATATCGTCTGCCATCTGAAATAGATGCAAAATGAGTAAAAATGGATAAAATGGTGAAACTTTGCAAAAGTCAAACCCTAGGAGAGAGAAAAGTCAAAGAAAGTTAAAACCCTGGAAAAGTGAACTAACCTTGGAAGAAACTCGAGGGAAATGATCCTTGAATGGTGGAAATGATGGAAGAACTGTCGAAATCAAATTTTGATTGGTTCAAATCGAAGAGAACAAGAGGGTTTTTGTGAAGAAAATGTTCTTAGGGTGTTGGGAAACACGTAGAATGCGCGGATCTAGAGAGAATGAGTAACTAGAGAGCAAAAGAGAGGTATTTCGTGCAAGGGTTTGTGTGGAAATGAAGTGATTTTGCTTGTAGTTGAAGAGCCACGGCTAAAAAGACCAATCTGCCATCGATGGCCGGCAGTGTGTAATTGTTGGCTAGCATCTTACATTGATGGCCAGCAGGGGGCCGGCAGGGGGCCGGCAGCTTCCCCTGATGGCCGGCAGGCCTCCGCCAACTTCCCTTGCCTCTTTTACCTTGATATGTGTCCTTGGGTTCCAAGAAATGCAGGGTATGCTCAAAGTTTGATTCAAAATGCCTCCGCGGAAGCCCATAATCACGTTCGCAGTGCGCGAGGGTCATCGGCCATCAACTCAAACAAGGAGTATCCTTTTTAAATGTATTTCAATTCTCCGGGAGGTAAGTCGGAAATTGTTTTAGAATCGTCTTTATCAAACATGCTTTTGTCGTCGCATAGGATTTGCACGTTACATTGAACATGCATTTTGAATTGTTGCATTGAACATGCATTACCATGTTTACATAAGGCATGCATCTTGCATCGAATATGCGTCATTAATTATCTCGCATAGAATATGCTTCGGTTTCATTTCTTGCATGCTGTGCATGGAGCATACCTTGAACATCATGTTATGATCGTTCGTCTTGCGTGAGACATGCATTGTATTGCATTGTATCTATCAACTTTCCTTCTCATACATGCACGATATTGTATGTATGGTTCATTCAGAGGAATTTCGGGTAAAAACCATTCCTCCGCCCCTCATTTCGTTGGTTAGAGACATTTGGGTATAGCCGATGTCTACACCGACTTTTCGTTGGTTAGAAACACCCGGGTATGCCCGATGTTTACACTAGCACCCTGATGAAAGCGTTTGGGTCGTATGCCCGACGTTTGTTTACTTTCCCTCTCTCGCGTGTGATACGCTGAGAGGTGTTGCTCTTCCCTCTCCCGCATGTGATATGTTGAGAGGTGTTGCCCTTCCCTTTCTCGCATGTGATACGCTGAGAGGTGTTGCCCTTCCCTTGCTCGCATGTGATATGCTAAGAGGTGTTGCTTTCACTCTCCCGCGTGTGATACACTGAGAGGTGTTGCCTTTCCCTCTCTCGCGTGTGATACGCTAAGAGGTGTTGCCTTTCCCTCTCCCGCGTGTGATACGCTGAGAGGTGTTTCGCTTCCCTCTCTCGCTTATGATACGCTGAGAGGTGTTGCCTTTCCCTCTCTCGCGTGATATGCTGAGAGGTGTTGCCCTTCCCTCTGTGATATGCTGAGAGGTGTTACCTTTCCCTCTCTCACGTGTGATATGCTGAGAGGTGTTACCTTCCCTCTCTTGCGTGTGATACGCTCAGAGGTGTTTACCTTCTCTCTCTTACGTGTGATACGCTGAGAGGTGTTGCCCTTCCCTCTCCCATGTGTGATACGCTGAGAGGTGTTTAACTTCCCTCTCCCGCGTGTGATATGCAGAGATGTGTTGCCTTTCCCTCTCTCGCATGTGATACGCTGAGAGGTGTTTCATTTGAGGCTTTGGGTATCCTCAACAGTCACTTTTAGCCTTTCCTGCGTACTGCATAGTTGAGCTTGTATAATTTTCTTACATCCTTTCTATTGAAATGTGTGAGACTGTTGTAACTTGTAGGTTTGCTTAAATTGTTGTATTCATTTTGCATAAATGCTTCATTACAGCTCTCTTTGCATGATCATAAGTTATGCTCTTGCAATGTGCATGTCATTTGCATTTTGCCCCAGCCTGCAGGCGCATCTATATTGTTATCTTGTATGTTTGTCTAAGTCTCAGGCCTAGTCAAAAATGAGTTGTCTCTGGGCTTTGACATTCACTCCCGTCATTTCATGACTTTCAAATTCTATCAAAGAGGGACAATTGTAGACACCCCATTATTGACCGTCCTCAAGACTTGGATGTTCTTGTAGGTTCATCCAGCAACAAGTTTGATTGCTCGTCAAGTGTTCGACTTTCGTGACGGAATGCTCCAGATTAGCTCATCTGCATGCACGTGGAGGGCTGGATTTGTTTGAAGGCTCCTTGTATCTCCTATATATAGAGGTCTTCTACATGCATGCAAAGGGTTACAAAAGTTTGAGCTGAGTTAGAATTATGTCTCTCTCTCTCTCTAGAATACTCTCTCTCTATATTTTGTGCTTGAAAGTGTATTTTCTCTTCACCTTTGCACTAGCACCCTTAGCCAAACACCTTCACCTTAGTGTTGAGAATCTTGGAGGCCTTATTTGAGCTCCTTGGAGTGGTTTTGGCTCAGAAGTTTGCTGATTTGTTGCTGTGCTACAAGGATAAGGATTTCACCCTTTTAAGCTTTGTTCTAGTTCATAGCTTGGCCATCTTTGTATGCTACTTTGAAGCTGGTTTTAGTATAAAAAAAGTTCTGTTTTTAAGGCTTAAAAATGTTGACTTGAGCCTTGTGCGGTTGGGGGGTGGTTACCGCCCTTTGCTTTTTGGCTTGAAAAGCCTTTGAGCCTTCTTTCAAAACTTTTTGAAACACCCTTTTCTTAGCCTTTCTACCACTGAAACTCAGAGGAATTTCAGTGGCAGAAAGTTGGTTTTGAGGACCAAAATAGGAGGGTGTGGTCCCCCTTCCTCATATCTTGTTTGCATGTGTTGATGGCTTAGTAGTTGAGCATGTGTTTCTACCATCTCTTGACTTGATCTCAACATATTTTTGGCTGGCTTGGCCACTTCTTGCATGCTTCTTACACTTGTAGTGTAATCTTGCTCACTAACCTTGCATGCTTCATGTTTTAGCTCGTTATCCTAGCATGTGTTGGTTCTACTCCAGCATGTTTTTGGCCTCTATTTAGCATGCTCTAGCTCTATTTTGAATAGCTCTGGTCATGCATGCCTTGATTTGTATAGCTATAATGTTGTTGGCCCTTACCAGCTTTGAGTTTTAAGGCCATTAGCATGCTTTGTTTGTGATGTTTGCATGTTTTGGCATCATTTAGCATGTGATTTCAGAGCATATTGCTCTGTCACACTCTCACATGTATCACTCTTTCATTGTGTTTGGGGGTTATGCCTTATGCCTTGTTCATGAGCCAATGCATGAGTATCATTTTCTTGCTTTCCATGCTACCATCTCAGCACTTTGTGGCCACTATTTTAGCATGTTCGATGTTTATCCATAGCTGGTTTGACCATTTGAGCATTGTGTTACATGGTCCTAGTGTTGTGACCTTCACTAGTCTCAATGCTTAAGTCTCCTAACATGTTGTACATGAGTTGTTTGCATGTTAGCGTCTCATGTTTCATGCCATTTTAGCACTGAAATTTTGCCACCCTCCCCCCCTCCCCCATTTCTTCACTTTTGATTTGCTTTGAGGCTTGGTTGGTCTTAAGTTGTGCTTAAGCCATGGGATTAAGGCTTATGCTTAAATGGCTTTAATCCTCTCTTAGGGGTTTCTACTAGTCAAAGGCTTGGCTTCTCTCATGTCTTAAGTCATCTTTTGATTGACCTTCCTCACATTAGAGGACTCACATTTGGACAAATCAATTAAGGAATGGTTTGGTAACTTAAAATGTGTAAACAAGAATTGAATCAAGTAAAACATGTCAAGATAAGCATGTTGCATTTGCATTGAATTGTGTTCAATCGGACGTTATATTGAACATAAGGTGAATTGGTCCATTTCATACTCAAAGTGATGAAAATGAGCCAATTCCTTTGTCTCCATTGCCTTTGATCCTTCATGATAAGGTGATGGGCCTAGAGTCTTGTTTGCCTTGCATTTATTTGAATTTGTGCAAGTTAGATCTTTGGCCATCATGCATTGTATGCTTGGTTGATGGTTTTGGATCCAATAGTGCCTCTCCCTTGATGTCTTAAGATGATAAGGAGTGGCATAGTACATACATGTCCTTGACAGACCCTCAATTTTCCTCTATTTTGTGCTCTATTGCAGTTTGGTGTCATAGCACACCAGTGGCTGGCACCCTTTCATTGTTGGTCGGCAGAGGCACATTCTTGGCCGATAGATGGCCGGCAGCCACCATTCATGGCCGGCAGGTCACTGGTGCACTCCTCAGCATTGTTTTGGTAAGGTTCGTCAAAAGTTCTTGGGGACACCCTGCAAACAGAGCCTCTAAAGAGCAAACCAGAGAGATTTTCGGGGAAAAACCGAGCATGCATCTTCTACTTCTTCAAACAAAGCCGAGGTAGCGTAGTTTTAAAGCTTTACTCATTAGTTAGCTTGAATTTGCAAATTAATTAATTTGTTAGTTAGTTAGTTGTTGTAATAATTAGTAAGTAGTTTACTAGTTATTCGTTTGGTTTGTAATAATTAGTCTAATTAGTTTAATTAGATTAGTTGGTTAGCTTAGCTTAGATAAGTTTAGCGTATTCATTCGGACCCTCCTTCAAGAGGGCGTATTGTTGTAATACCGGTGCGTGTGTGTGTGTGCATGTCTTCCAAACCCACTTCTTTCTCTTTTTTATTTAACCGCTTTCAATTGTTAGATTAGGGCATATTTCGATTAGCATACCATATGCTTGCATGATTGCATCATTCATTTGTCTTGCATGCACTAGGCTCGACGCATCATTCAACCTGTATTGTATTTCAATACTTATTTGAATACATGTATCAAATCGTTGCATTCATGTGCCATCTTAGACAGCCGAGCCTATTTAGTTGCATTCTTTGCATGTGTTGCATTAGGCATTTAGCATAGTCAGGATCATGCATATTTCTAACTAACTTCTATTTTGGCTTGGAATACATTGTAAGTTTTATGCTTTAGCATCCTTGCATGAGTGTACGTGTTGTCATATTTCACATGCTTGCCATGAGGCTATGTACTTACTTGATAAATTGCGTGAATGCCTGTGGATAGAGCCTTTATTACTTGAATTGGGACAATTCATCAAATATGAGTTTTAAGCCCACTTTGAGAAGTGGCAAATTATGTTTTAAGCCCACTTGAGGGTGGCAAAATCCGCGCTTTAGCCTATTTGCGAGTAACACTTTCAAACCATTTTCAAAAACAAACATGAATCGTTTTGTTCCAATTCTCGTGATTGAGTCTATACTTGTATGCTGTGTGCATCACATAGTAAGTTAGCTAATAATCAGAACTAGAACACATGTGTTTATAAAACAACATATCATGCGTAGTAGAGGTCGATTCTTTGATCGGGCGAGTGGGGATGCTTATTTCAGAACCTTCCCCTCTCGTACCTAAGTTTCCAAGCCGAGGCAACTTTGGTGATGACGGACACGTGGCCTTTGGCACAAGTCAGGGTTTCCTAAATTTCTCAAAAACAAAATATTTAGGTAGTGACTCTCTAATCTGGCAAAGCAGTCTATGTTTGGCGCTTTTTAATTCAAAATTGATTTTTCAAAACCAATTGCCGGATTTGGACTCTTTGGTGTTTATCAGTCTCACATTGCACTTTGTGAGATTAGATTTAGAACCGTGACAGGAGTCCGAACTGTAGTAGCAGGACCCAATTCGCGCCCTCTTCGAAAGGGAGAGCGCGCGGAGAGAGTTCGAGCAGTCTACAGATATCATTACCTCTATCGGATTTAAGGAAAATGCAGTTGATCAGTGCATATATTTGAAGGTTAGTAGGAGTAAGTTCATTATTTTGGTGCTATATGTGAATGACATTTTGTTAGCTAGTAATGACCTTGGCTTATTTTATAAAACAAATGAATATCTCTCAAATTGTCGATATGGTTGAGGCAAACTATGTTATTGGCATAGAGATCTTTAGGGATCGATCTCGAGGATTGCTAGGACTATCTCTAAAAGGATATATTGATCGTGTTTTAGAGAGATTCAATAAGTAGTTTTGTTCAACAGGTGATGCACCCATCATGAAGGGTGATAAATTAAGTGAAAAACAGTGTCCAAGGAATGACTTGGAAAAAAAAACAAATGAAGGACATTCTGTATGCATCAACTGTAGGGAGCTTGATGTATGCCCATATATGTACCAGGCCAGATATTAGTTTTGCAGTTGGAATGTTGGGAAGATTCCAAAGTAATCTGGAATGGAACATTGGAAAGCACTAAAGAAGGTTATGAAATATCTTCAGGGAACAAAGGACTATATGCTCACCTATAGGAGATCAGAACAATTAGAAGTGACCGGATACTCAAACTCAAGTGTTTCTTTTTTCTTTTTCTTTTTCTTGCTAGCTAGTGGAGCAATTTTATGGAAGAGTGTGAAGTAGTTCACTATTGCTTCATCTACTATGGAGGTTGAGTTTGCGGCATGCTTCGAGGCTACGAATCATGCTTTATGGTTATGTAATTTTATCTTAGGACTTGGTATTGTTGACTTAATTGCCAAGCTGCTGAAGATATATTGCGACAATACCACAATAGTTTTCTTCTCTAAGAATGGAAAGTACTCCAGTGGTTCCAAACACATAGACGTAAAGTACTTAGTTGTTAGAGAAGGAGTCCAAAAACAACAAGTGTTAATTAAAAATTTAAGTACCTCTCTTATGATTGTTGATCCATTCACAAAGAGATTGCCACCAAAGACATACAAAGAGCATGCTACCAAGATGAGTTTTTTAAGAAACTGTAGACGTCCTCGAACGTCCCGGGAAAATTCCGTTTTGTTCATTGGGCTCACTACAGTTCGGACTCCATGTCACGGTTCTTAATCTGATCTTGCAAAGTGCAATGCGAGATTGATAAATCACCAAAGAGTCCAAACCCGACAAATCGTTTTGAAAAACTGATTTTTAGAAAGAAGTGCCAAACATGGACTGCTTTGCCAAATACAGAGTCGCCACATAAATATTTTTTTTTTAGAAAATTTAGGAAACCCTGGCTCATGCCTAAGGCCATGTGTCCGTCATCACCAAAGTTGCCTCGGCTCGGGAACTTGGGTACGATTGGGGAAGGTCATGCAATGAGCACCCCCACTGGCCCGATCAAAGATCGGCCACTACTAAACATGATATCTTGTTTTTGAAAACATATGTGCTCTTATTCCGGTTTATTAGCCTAGAATTGCTACGTGATGCGCACAGCATACAAGTATAGACTAGATCGCCTAATTTGGAACAAAACATCGCATATCCGCTTGTTTGGGAATGGCTTGAAGTTTGCTACTCACAAGTAGGCTAAAACATGGATTTCAATGAATCGTCCCAATTCAAGTAATCCAACCTTCACCCATAGGCATTCAGGCAGTTATATCACATAAACAGTTAGCCCCATGGCAAGCATGTTATCATGACGGTCACTCACACATATGCAAGGATGCTAAAGCATAAACACTCATCGAGTATTCCAAGCCAAAACAGAAACTAGTTAGTAATCAATGCCTGATCTTAGTTCATGTTAAGATGGCTAATGCAACACATGCAAAATGCAACTAAGATAAGCTCGGCTATTCTAAGATGGCATATGAGATGCTACAGATAACATGTATTCAACTCGGAATTGAAATACAATGCAGTTAATATGATGCGCCGAGCCCGGTGCATGCTAGACAGATGAATGAATGCGAACATGCAAAGCATAAAGATGCTAATTGAAACATGCCCTAAAAGTAACCATCGTAAGCTGGTAAATAAAAGGGAGAAAGAAATGAGAGTTGGAAGACATGCATCACACACACGCACACTTATTTACAACAGTTGTGCCCTCTTGACGGAGGGTCCGAATGAATAATATAGAACCAACTAGCTAATCTAAACTAATCTAAAAACTAGTTATTACACAACGAAATGAATAATAAGCTATAGCTAATTATTACACAACACTAACTAATTAACAAATTAACTAAATTAGCAATTAAATAAGGATGCAAACTACATAAAGTGGGGTGCCTCAGCTCTGCCTTGGATGATGAAGGATGCATGCATGCTCGAATCGCCTTATTCAGAAATCCATCGCGATGCCCCAACTTGGCTCTGTTTGCAACTGGTCTCAGAACACTGCAAAAAGCTCCAAAAGGTTGAAAGTCCACCAAGGGAATCTGAAGGAGGGCTGCCGACCAGTTTTTATCAATGGAGACCACCTGCCGACCACTTTTTGTGGTGAAAACCAGAAAAAGTGGTCGGCCTACCACTTAATCTGGTCGGTCGACCAGTTGCTGCTGCTGATTTCTGGTTTGCTGCACAGAGAGCAAGAAGAGGGCATGGCAAAGTATTTGCAACTCATGTATGCACAACCACCCTCCCTATCATTACATAAGCTCAAGGGAGTGTAGTTCTCGACCCTCGGGCCACCAATCACGCATCTCGATGCATGATGGCCGAAGGACCAAATTGTACGACTCAATGTGAAATGAATGCACACACAAGCACATAAAGCCAACGACTCCGTCATGGGTAGTCAAGAGTGTCGGTGACCGGGAATTGAGACACATTTCATCACTTCAAGTATGAAACGTCCCTCGCTTCCCGTGTTCAGACTAACTCCTATTCCAAACACAATGCAACACATAACATGGCATGCACCAATGCGACTCTAGCATGTAATCTAAATGCAATGCGACTAAGTCATGCAAACATGCAAGGGATAACATGCAAACATGCAACTAGTATGCACAATGCTATAAACTAACAATGGCATACTCAATGCACATGGCACTTAGCATACACAATGCACATAGAAACTAACATGCACAATGAGATGAACAAGGCATGCACAATGCAATGATCAACCATATGACAACTTGGCATACTCAATGCTATGAACTACAATGGCATCCTAAACCAAAATGGATGGGCCTCAGCCACACCCAAATCAGTGGCCATAACACCAAGATAAAAGCACCGAAATGCAAAGCATGCATGCACAATGCATTGGCCAATCAAGTAGGCCAAAGAGCACAACTCTCAAGAGTGCTCAAGGAGTGATAAAAGTGGAAGTGTAACAACGCTAATTGCACTGAAATGAAGTAAGAAATGATGCTAAATCATTCAAGCAACACAAGTATGACATGCTAGGACCCTAAGGCATGGAAGCTAGCAAAGAGGACTGCAAAGGAGGCATGCAATGCATGGCACAAATGCATGAACTAAGCATGGACAGAGCTCAAGTAGGTCAAAATAAGGACCCAAACATGCTGAGATGATGGCTCAAATACCTAGGCATGCAGGCATACAAGCTAAGCCATAAACTAGGCAATAATGCACAACACTTAAAGGCATTCAAAGCATGAATGAAATGAGGACATGGCAAGTCTATATGCTCTGAAATTAAGTATTAAATGATGCCAAATCATCCAAATAGCTCAAAGATAGCATGCGTGAAGCATCGAAATGCAAAGCTAGCAAGGCCAATTGCACTATAGCTATACAAAGCATGAGGCATATGACAAAGGCGACCCAAAACAGTCCTAGAACATGTTAAAATTAGTCTAAAACATGTATGGATGGAAGCCAAAATGTGCTAGCATGAAGGGGCATAAGACATGGAATATGTAAGGCAAATAGGGTGAATTACACTACACCTATTAGGACCAAACCTGATATGACTTAAGCACCAAAAATCAGAGTTGTATTATGGCAAAATAACCCCAAATAATAACTAAAATGATGGCTCGCAAGCTATGACATGAATGCATACACAATGGCTCATGTTAAGGCATAAAGGGGGAACCCTCTGACACATTGATTGAGTGATAAATGCAAGTGCGTGGCCATGAAAAATGACCTGAAATCACATTATGAATGATGCCAAATCATTGAAATAAGCCAAGTAGAGCATGCTAGATGACTCAATACACAAAGCTTACAAGCAAGATTGAACCGAAGCTATACAAAACAAGTTATGGATGGGCAAGACAATACAAATTGGACCTTAAACATGCTAAAACATGAACAAAATGTTCTTAGAGCTAAGTCAAAAACATGCTAAAATGACATGTTAAAGCATGAGACACATTAGGCTATTTCATGGAATTGCACTACAAGTGCATGGAGCATGCAAGGGCCAACCAAACCAAACCAAAATAGAGTCATGACATGGTAAAACATCACCAAAAACATGTTAAAATGGAAATAAAACAAGCTAGAATGACATGCTCAAACATGAAGCATACAAGACTAGTTTAAGAGATTTACACTACAAGTGTATTATACATGCATGGAGTGACAAAGCCAAGCAAAAAAAGATCTAAGGAATGTCAAATTATGGCCAAAAACCTACTGAAATTGAGTCCATACATGCAAGAATGACATGCCACTTTGATAAGCCACAAAAGGGATTACTCTACACATGCAAGAGGCAAACCCAAGGTGACCAAACCAGCCATAGACAGAGTCTAGGCAGGCCCTAAAAGTCACCAAAAAGTGCCTGAACCGAGCCTTGAAAGTATGAAAACATATGCTCCTTTGATAGGCCAAAAATGCAAGCAAACAAAACCAAAAGAGAGAGGGTCACCCCTCTCTAATTTAGGGCCTCAAAACCATATGCCAACCACTGAAAATCCACTGGATTTCAATGGCTAAAATGCCGTGCAAAGATCAAGTCAAAGGCCTTATGGCATGGCACAAAACAAGGCCAAATACGGCATGCAAGAGGAAAGATGGCCCTCAACACCAAAAGGGCCTTAAATAAAAATGAAAATCACTTAAATATGACCCTTTTTTCAGTTGAAAACAAAGCTCAAATAAGCAAGCAAATGAGGCTAAGAGAAGGATCAAAATAATGCTTAAAAGAGGGAAAAGTGATTACCCTTGGAGCTCAGCAAAACCATCCAACTTTGGGACCAAAAACCAGCTCTTGAGACCTCTCAAAACCCTCCAGCAACTCAGTAACAATGGTGGAGGTGTATGGTTATGAGGTGGTGTGCAATAAGCCAAGAACTAAGCACTTTCTAAGCTTAAAATATAGAGACAGAGAGAGATATAAGCTTTGCTTTAGAGCAATTTTTCAACCTGGTATAAGGAGATGGAGGGCCTCTGTTATAGAGTTTCAAAACCAAAGCTTCTCCAAGGAGCTAAAAACTTGGTTCCAAATCCTTCATACACGTGTATGGAGGATCCAGTCTGTGCCTTCCAGCTGGCACAGCTGGCATGCACTCAGACAGACAAAGTAAGAGGAAGCCCGCCGACCAGAAGAGGTGGTCGGCTGACTACTTTCCCTGGTCGGCCGACCAGGGCAAGTGGTCTCCCAGATAAAAATTGGTCGGCCAATGCAAATGGTGGTCTCCACATTGAAAGCAAGTTAGTGGTGTGGTGGGAGACTAGCAAATGTGGCCCAAAGACCAAGAAAACTAGCTTCCTGACAAGAAAATCGGCTGGCGGGGAGAAAATGGTCTCCAAGGGGAAAATGTGGTCTCCCACCCTTGTACCACCTCCCAAACAAGGAAAACAAGGTTCATGCTAAAAATGAACCAACACGGATGAAAAACGAGAGTTCGGGAGGCAAAGCGCGCGGCCGGGGGCCTCAAAAACAGGCTGTTGAGCACAAAAAGTGGTGTACAAAAATGGTCTCCCGGACCACAGTGTCCCTCTAAATAGAGGAAACAAGGCGTGTTCCAAAAACTGTGCCAAACGGAGAATGTTAAGCGGTCCTGAACCGAGGCGCACGGCCAACGACTTCAAAAACCGAAAACTAGTCTCCAAAAGGGAACAGTGGCCTACGACCACGAAAAGTAGTCTACGACCACTAAGAGATGGTCTACAAGACCTCTCCCTCCCTCTGGGAAGAGAAAACAAGTCTTAGTCCGCCGACCGAGTCAAAGTAGAAAAGAATCCCAAGGTCCGAAGGTGAGGCTCTCAGCCAAGAACCCCGAAACCTTGAAATGAGCACAACATGCGCAATCACCGAGCGCTCAATCGATGACGTCTGAGTCTTAAGGTCGGTCAAAAATGGGGTGTCTACAGTTGCCCCCCTTTGACAGAACTCGAAAGTCATAACAAACGGGAGTGAATGTCAAAGCCTAGAGATGACCCGTTTTGGATAAGGCCGAAAACTTAGACAAACATGCAAGATAACAAAGAAATGTGCCCGCAGACAGGGCCAAAATGCAAGTGACAATGCAAGAAGCCGAACATAACTTATGATTATGCAAAGACAGCTGTAGCGAAGCAATCTTACACAATGAATGTGACAGTTTTGAACGAATAGAAATGAAACTATATTTCATGCATAAAAGATGTAAGAGAATTATACAATTCTCGTCACGTCTCACACGGAGAATACAATACCGTCCGGTTCGTCTGGTCGCACTAGCTTCAAATGAACCATACATAACAATATCATGCTTGTAAAAGAAAGAAACTCAACAGGTACAATATTCGTTAGAGATATGCATGGCAATGCAAATGAAAAGTGCATGACGACGCAAGCGAAGTGTGGGTGCATCACAATACAACCTAAGTATGATGCATAGCAATGTAGGAAGGGGTGCACGACAATGCAACCTAAGTGTAACGCATAACAATGCGGAAGGGATGCAAGACAATGCAACCTAAGAGTGGCGCATAACAATGCGGAAGGGATGCAAAACAATGCAATGCACTAACAAGTGCAGATGAGATGCGCAAGATAGCGCGATGCGCAAAATAGCGCGAATGATATGCAATATTAGAAAACAATGTAATAATATACAATGTAACGAAACAATGCAAATGATATGCAATGTATGTGAGATGATCAAACCACAAGCAGTACAAAACCACACAAATATCATAAAGGGATGGAGATGCAAAAACAAACTACTTTTAACATAGAAAAGGCAGTGGGCACAAACCGAACGATGCTTAACACAAGCTAAGTGCCTATATCCTAGTACTGGCCACAACTCAGCATGGTTGCCTACACATAACAGAACCGTGTTTCAACGTGAAAGGGGTGTGAGCACATGCAAAACTATGTGTTTCACAGAGAGACCACAAAGTACAAGTAATTGAGTGGCATGATATAAGTGGGGAATGATCTGCTGAGGAATGATCGTGATCCTAAATGCTGAATGTAGCAAACTAAAACACGATGAAATGGATGCAATGGATGAATTGAGTAAAGCGCGCAACCAAACCACATTTTGCCTAGAAAAGGCATGGACACAAACAAACCACGTCTAACACAGAAATGGTGCCATCACCCTCAACACTAGGCGCGTACACATAATCACATAACCATGCTTTAACGTGAAAAGTATGGGCACATGCCAGACTAAGCTTAACATGGAAAGGCACAAGTGATATAATGGATATGCAGTAAATGCATGCAATATATTCTATATGCAATGCAATAGACATACTAGATGATGTAGTAGTTAGGAAGCGAAGGTACCTTACAGGGGCAATTGGCAATGACCTACCTCATGCGGCTGGGAACATTCTCATTCTTCTCGGTTGAACTGCAGGTACTACTTTTCTCCCTGACTATGGTCGCAGCTTTCCCTATTCTCCAACAGGGTGACAGACTAGGTTGGTTCAGTATCCAGAATTGAGGTGCATACACATGCTATCTCAATCTATGGGGCTGCCATACAGATTTCAAGCCGAGGATATACCCCTGGGTATTTAAACCTGACTTTAGTCTCGGAAATCCTGAACCTTTGCGTTCTAGGCATGAGCCATTTGAACTCTAGTTTCCACTGTCTCAGTTGGTCTTCTAGGAACTCACCGCAAACACAAGCAGGTGGCTACACCAAACAACCGGAAGTCGTTTGGGCACAACAAACACCAAAGGAATTGCACATTTAGAGGATTTAAGGTTTCCTGGACCAGAGAGTGCACAAAACAGTGCGATGCAGAGGGAATGCACAAAACAGTGCTATACAGGTGCACAAGACAGTGCGAGTGAAATGCATGCACAATGCAGGTAAGGTGCACAAAATAGTGCGATGTGCAAAATAGAAAATGCATCTTCTATGCAAGTAAAGGTGCACAAAACAGCGCGATGCGCAAAATAGCGCGATAAAATGCATACACAATACAAGACTGGGCACACAGCTTACGATATAGCATTCCATTCATTTGGCACACAGCTTACAACACAACACTTTGTTTGTTTGGCACGTGGATTACAACACAATATTCTATTCATTTGGCATGCAGCTCGAAACACAGCACTCTATTTATCTGGGCACACAGCTCATTTTGGGCATGCAGCTCATTTTGGGCACACAGCTCATTTCGGGCACACAGCACATTTCGGGCACGCAGCACATTTCGGGGCACACAGCACATTTCGGGCACATAGCAGATCTCGGGCGCACAGCTTATCTTGGAGCACACCGCTCATTCTCGGGCGCACAGCTCATTTTTCGGGCACACGGCTCATTTCAGGCACACAGCTCATTTTTCGAGCACACAGCTCATTTCGGGCACACGGCTCGTTTGGGGCACACAACTTATTCTGAACACACAGTTCATTTCGGGCACACAGCACATTTTTTGGGCACACGGCTCATTTCGGGCACACAGCTCATTTCGGGTACACGGCTCATTCTTCGAGCACACAGCTCATTTCGGGCACACAGCTCATTTTCGGGCACACGACTCATTCTTCAAGCACATGGCTCATCTTCGGGCACACAGCTCATTCTCGGGCGCACAGCTCATTTTTCGGGCACACAGCTCATTTTTCAGGTGCACGGCTCATTTTGGGCACACAACTCATTTCGGGCACACGGCTCGTTTGGGGCACACAGCTTATTCTAAACACACAGTTCATTTCAGGCACACAACACATTTTGGGCACACGGCTCGTTTGGGGCACATGGCTTATTCTGAACATACAGTTCATTTCGAGCACACAGCTCATTCCGGGCACACAGCTTATTCTGAACACATAGATCATTTCAAACACTGCTTTGTAGACACCCCATTTTTCACTGTCCTCAAGACTTGGATTTCACCGCTTGAACACTCGGTGATCATCCATGTTCCTGTTCGTCTTGAGTTCTCGGAGGTCTCGGCTACGCGCCTTGCCTCAAGACCTCTTGACTTGCCTGTTTTGTGTTTGGTTTTGCACCAAACACTTGTGTTTTTCTTTTGAGGAGCAGGGAATGGCTTGTTGGCCATCCCCATATCTCATCGGCCATGGCTTGAGGCCACCGGCCATTGTTTTGTTGCCATCGGCCAAATGTTTGGTCGGTCGGCACTCTGTTTGGTCAGTCGACCATTTATTTGGTCAATTTGGCATTTTTGCCTGGCCGACCACTGTGCATTTGCTTTTGGCAGATATTTTGTGGCAGCTGTGCTAGCTGGCACCCACTTTGCACCCCCTCCATACACGTGTATGGAGGGATTTCACTCTTGCTTAGCTTGTTTTGTAAGCTTTGCAAGAGTGATCCTCTATAAAGGAAGGCCTTCTCCTCCCTCCTCAAGGGTTAGAGGGTTGAGTTCCAGAGCTCTGGATTAGGGTTAGCATAGTTGTATCTATTCTATCTCTATATCTCTCTCTCTTCCATATTGTGTGTGTATTAAGGTGTTTTGTTCATAGTTTTGCACACAAACACCTAGAGTTACACTTTCCTTTGGCTACTGAGGTACTAAGGAGTGATTTTTAGAGTTTTTGAGTGGATTTAAGCTTGGAGAAGGGGCTGGAGTGGTCCTTGTGAAGAAGGTCTTCAAGGGTAAGAACTTTACCCCTTTATTCCCCATTTTTGCATAGGCTTTTAGCCATCCTTGCATCTGGTTTTAAGCTTAACTTATAACATATAAAATTTCTAATTTTAAGTGCTTAAAATAGTTGTTTCAGGTTACTTTGGTGTTTGGGGTTGTTTGACCCCTCTTAGGCCTTGTTTGGCCCCCATTTTGTGCTATTTTGGAGAGCTCCGGGACCACCTTGTTTGGGCCTCCTCACCACTGAAATCCAGAGGGATTTCAGTGGTGGGGATGGTGCTTTGAGGTCCTAAGAAGGAGAGGGCCATCCCCTCTCTTTGTTGTCTTCAAAAGTTGTCATTTTAGCCTCATGTGTGAGCACCATTGTTGAGTTCATGTTGGCCATGTCTTAGCTAGTATTTATGCTTATTTTTCCATGATATAGCACTATTTTAAGTTGGTTTAGACACACCATGCTTGCTTTGCATACTTGTCTTGTAATGCCATGAATTGCCTTAACATGCTTTGTGCTTTAAGCCTTGTTTCTAGCATGTATTTGGCCTAGCTTTGTGAAGATTTTATGCATGTCTTAGTATGCTTAAGGTCTGTTTGGAGTTGTTTTGGCCATCCATGACATCCTTTGTATAGCCACCTTGCATTTTGGCTTGTTAGCCTTGGGTGTGTGAGTGTTGAGCATGCATTACTTGGCTTGTTTCAGTGGTTTGGCACCACTTATAGCATCATTTCAGTCCTTGTGGCATGCTTGTATGCTTGCATTTGATGCTCCTTTAATGCTTTAAAAGGTTGGTGTTTCATGCTCCATGTTTGAACCCTTTTGCATGCCTTTAGACTTAGGCCATTTAGATGCCATCTAGGTGTGCCTTTGACCTTGTTTTGGTCTGCCTTGGGGTGGTTTTGAGTCCCCGTGGCCCTTTGGGACTTGCTTCATATAGCCATGGTTTAAGCCCCTTGGCTTGCCTTGAGTTTTGGACATAGTTGCATGACTTGTTTGTCTTGTTTAGTCGGTTTGGCACCATCCTTAACATGATTTTCAGAGCTTGGTATGCTTGCCATATGCCCATATTTGTCTCTTTTAAGTGTGCTTAAAAGTTGCTTCTTTATGCTTAAGTCTTGAACCATGTATCTATGTATGCTTGTATGTACATTTGCCTTCATGTGCTTAGCATATTAGCCACTGTTTTGGGCTTAAAAGTTGGTCTTTGACGCATAAGTGTTGGACCTTGTGTGCATGAATGTTTGTGTGTACATTCGCCTTGCATGTTGTCACACACTTGACCCCTTTGTATGTTGTTGCATGCATAGGTGGTAGTGCATTTGGGATGCATTTCTTTTGCTTTGGTTGCTTAACATGTCACATGTCTTGCATGTTTGTTTGTTGGCATTACAGTTTGCGTGCTTGTTAGCTTGCATACTTGTTACATGTTTGCATACTTGCCTTCATGTTCATGTTGCATACTAGCCTATATGCTTAGGTTGCATTTGGCATGCATGTCTTGCCTCTTAAATCGATTATGATAGAGGTTGGGTCCATTTGTTTGTTTGGTTTGCATTACTTTTGACATCAAAATGCATACTTGGCTTCCTTGGCCATCACGCATTGAAATGCGCGATTGGTGGCCCGAGGGTCGAGGATCATCCTCCTTTGAGTCATGAACATGATAAGAAGGGTGTTGGTGCACACATTTGCTTGAAATGCATTGCCATGCCATGTTTTCCCTCTACTGCTATCAACACAAGATTCTGCAGGCATACATGGTCGGCCGACCATCTCTATTGCCGACCGACCAAACATTTGAGGCCGAGAGCCATATCAATGGTCAATGACCCTTCTACTATGGTCGGTGATGTTTCCCCTTGGTCGGTGATGTTCCACAGTGTTCAGAGAGTGTTCCTTAGGACTTGTGCAATTTTCAGAAGAACAGAGCAGTGTAAACAGAGGCAGCTTGTGCATGGTGACGAATTTCCGAGCAAACCCGAGCACGCATGCATTGGACCCTCTTCCCGAGGCTGTTTTATTGCTTTCTTAGCTTAGTTAATTTGCTTAACTAGTTAAGTGGTCTGTAATAATTAATTAGCTTGTAGGTTAATTAATTTGTATTATTCTTTTGGTCCCTCCGAGCGAAGGCGAATGTGTAATAAGTGTGGGTGTGTGTATGCATGTCTTCCAACCCCCACTTCTTCCTCCGTTTTACTTACCTGCTTTTGATGGTTAGTACTAGGGCATATTTAATTTAGCATACCTTATGCTATGCATGCGTGCATTCATTCATCAGTATTGCATGCACCGGGCTCGGCGCATCATGCTAACTGCATAGTATTTCAAATCTAACTTGAATACATGTTACTTGTTTCATTTCACATGCCATCTTAGGATTAGCCGAGCCTATTCTAGATTGCATTTTGCCTGTGATGCATTAGCCATTTGACATGGACTTGGATCATACGTTTGATTGCTAACTTGTTCTTTGTTTTGGCTCGGAGTACACTGTAAGTATTTATGCTTTAGCATCTCGCATGAGTGTGAATGTTAACATGGCAGCATGCTTACCATGTGGCTATATGCTTATGTGATATTACTGCCTGAATGCCTGTGGGTGAAGGTTAGATTGCTTGAGTTGGAACAACTCATTGAAATCCGTATTTTAGCCTACTTACGAGTAGCAAATTTCAAGTCATTTTCCGAACAAACGGATATGCAATGCTTTGTTCCAAATTAGGCGATCTAGTCTATACTTTTGTGCTGTGCGTATCACATAGTAAGATTAGCTAATTAATCGGAATAAGAACACATAACATTTTCAAAACTAGATATCATGGTTAGTACAGGTCGATCTTCGGATCGGGGGAGCGGGGGTGCTCATAGCTGACCTTCCCCAATCGTACCCAAGTTCCCGAGTCGAGGCAACTTTGGTGATGACGGACACGTGGCCTTAGGCAAACGAGTCAGGGTTTCCTAAATTCCCCCATAAAAAAAATATTTATGTAGCAACTCTGTATCTGGAAAAGCAGTCCATATTTGGCACTTCTTTCTAAAAATCTATTTTCTCAAAACGATTTGTCAGATTTGGACTCTTTGATGATTCATCGGTCTTGCATTGCACTCTGCGAGATTAGATACAAGACTGTGACTTTTAGTCTGAACTGTAGTGAGCCCAAATGAACAGGACGGGGGGATTCATTCCTCCCGAGACGTTCGGGGACGTCTACAGTTTCTGGTGACTCTGCTGGGGATTTTAGAGAGCTTGACTCGAACTCATGATATCTTGTTTTGATTACACTTATGTGTTTCTTTGCATTGTATGTGCATTGGTGCGCCTAGGACACCGTGTTTGCCATCTGCTATTCCTGAGCGGTTAGCCTAAGGTTGCGTGCCATAAGGTTGACTGGTTACGGGCTCTGCCAGTATGGGAATACAAACCCCGATTTTACCGGGGCACCCTTTTGACCATTCGACCTAATGCATATTCGAAATCCATAGTGAACATTCCAAACTAGGATAGGTGGCTACCTGCTATGTGCTTTTAGAGTGTATCTCTACAGGAACGCACATATCAGTTTGCAAGTTTAGTACCAGGCCTGAGGGCATCAGTATCAGTGTTTTGGGGAATCGGTTATATATGCGGGTATCAGATTCAGTTTTTTGGGGCAGTGATTTTGGGGAACATTGATCAGTAGTAGAATACAGTTATTCAGCTACGCCTGTGTCCATTCCGTTTGGGCTGAAATACTGTTTGTTTTCCCTTTCAGTTCAGAGATTTGGGTTCAGAGATTTGGTGTTCTCCTTCGCTGAGGCAAGACAGACGTCTGATCCGTCAATCGCTGGTTGCATAATCTCTGTTCAAAGTCCAGCGGACTTATGATGACCCAAAGTTCAGAGGAAATCGTGGTAATGGCAGCTGCATTAGACCAAGGAACCATCTTGCGGGATGAGGCCAATGTTGAAGTACCACATTCGCCCAGGTCGCCTGCC
Organism: Camellia sinensis; assembly: GCF_055761805.1. Lineage (NCBI taxonomy): Eukaryota > Viridiplantae > Streptophyta > Magnoliopsida > Ericales > Theaceae > Camellia > Camellia sinensis. The sequence continues at coordinate 120,991,456 of NC_138966.1, forward strand.
GCACGCCTGATCTACGAGCCCCAGTTGTTTCAAGCTCGTGAGCCCACCACGTTTGAATTGATGGGAATGATTGGTGACCTTCAGAAGTCTGTGGCTGATCTCGCTTACGGAATGTCGACTCCACCACCAAATGCACCATATGTCGGGAATTTTGTACCGCAGGAGCCCGGCTACTGGGGCGAATTATGATCAAGCTCAGCCAACCTGAGGTTGTTTCAAGCTATAACAATGACGTGTCAACAATAACCGGGTTTTGCTCTGATATAGCAACCCAAACCCTCGATCAAGCTGAGGCTAGAGATAAGAACAAAGTGGAAACAGATGCTGATCACATTGAACAACTGCTGTGGGCAGTCGAGGCTTTAAAATTCGGGGGGATGAATGAGCAACAAGTACTCACAGTCATGGCTAAGACTGTGGATGATGCTTTTTCCACTCCAACCGAAGGCAGTTCAAGCCAGGCAAAAAATCGAGATAGGCCCTGTCATACCAGAACAGTTCTTTCTGCTCGCAACCCTGCACCAGGAAAAGATCAAAAAGCCAAGGCAGTGCCTGCCGACCCTTTCGCTAGTGCGTCTAGCAAGAACCCTCAGACTTCCGAAGTATTTGCCTCGAGGGCGCAGAGTCTTTCATGCCCTTTACATGCCTTTGTCTAGGGCATTTCAAATTTTGGCAAAAAATGGGCATCTTAAACCCCTCGAGCCTCGACCTCTCTCAAAGAATCTTCCTCTCACACATGATGCTGCCTTGTACTACGCGTACCACCAGTAAACCGGTCACAGCACCGACGGTTGTTTCTGCCTTCGCCACGAAGTGCAAGATTTGATCGACAATGAGGTCATCCTCCCACCTACCTCAGCAAAGTCTGTCACCGCTGAGTTGTTGGACTTCGAGGATACTGCAAGTATGTGATCAGGGGTTGGACCACCTGCGGGCGGCGCTCGGTGTATTTCAGATGCGGCGTTTGGCACGCACTGTTGGGAGCATTTGCGAATGCAGTTTTGTAATTTCTGGCTTGGGTGTCAAGTCAGTTCTTTGTTTTGTTTTGAGTCTGTCTCTTTGTCCTGAGTCAGTCTTTTTGCTTAAGGGTCTGTCTTGTTGTGTCGAGTCAGTCCCATTGTATAGAATGTCAGGTGATTCCGGGGTTGTTGCCTCGAACACCGTTTTGTTTTGTAATTACCCTTTTGTTTTCTTTTGAGTCTGTCTCTCCTGTGGAGCCAGTTGCAACCAGGAAATCTGAATGAAACAGCTGCGGCTATCATGTTTTCTGTGCCTATTGTAACTTTGAGCTAGTTGTGCCAGAGCATTTGAATGAAACGGCGGAGCATCTCACTTACTCTTCTGCACCTCGAATTCATTACATTGACCCAAGTTTTTCATAAATTTTTTAACACTGTGGTGATGAAAATGAAGATGAAGGAATTCCTCGGGATTTGCAAAATTTTGATCATTTGAAAGAAAGAGAGGCGTGCTAAGCCCTTAATGATTGAAATCATGTTAGTTAACATGAGTACTGAGAAGAACCCTGGCTTGATCCAGATTGGTTCTGCACTATCTTCAACGCGAGCGATTTGTCACTTTCTTAAAATAATTTTTCAAAAACAAAATGTTTTCCGCAGGCCTGCGAAGACCTATGTGGAATCGCTCTTGAGATTGTGCAGCTTAGGATCGCTCTCAGCCTCAAGACTTGAGCCCTTGCTTTCAAACCTTGGACCTTAGTTCAGAATGTTCAACGGTCAACTACAACATGAGGCCTGCGTGGCCAAATTTGAAGCAACCCTCGAACAAGAGGCCAAGAAAGTCAAATCAAGAAGATCTAACCTCATCAGAAGAAGCTTGTAAAGCTAGAACAGAAGCACCCCTCGAACTAGGGGCAAAAATGTCCAATGTGCTCGAAGAGCCGAAGATGGATCCTTCTGCAAGTCAACACAACAGCCACCCTCCCAGATACGGATGGCTTCGAGATCCTAAAAACCATTTGGCATGGACTTGTTACACTTTTACCCTTTGGGAGGCTCGCTGGGTCGAAAACCCGAAAGGGCGACCGAGGCAAAAGTTAGAGCAAGAAAAAAGAAAAGAAAAGAAAAGAATACAAAAAATGCAAAAAAAAAAAAGAGAATGAAAAGATTTGAAAAAGAAAAGACGAAAATGAAAAAAAAAATAATTGAAAAGAAAAGAAGAATAAAGTTCACAAGGTTGAAAACCCGCAAAGGGCGGCCTTAGCAAAAGTTAGAGCATAGAAGGTGAGGGTTAATACACGAGTGAACCCAAACCGGAACTACGTAAGGCTTGACTCCCATGTTTGGGATACGTAGGCAACTTCATCCTGAAGTCCAACCCCACACACTTTCAAAGTGACTGTGTCCATATATTAGTTTTGACCATCTTCGTTTTCTCTGTATCTAAGAGTTCGATTGCGATCATCACTGATGAGGACTGACTACAGTATGCTGCGGCGTTATCCAGACAAGGGGCAACTTTCCATTGCCATGAGTCGCCATCCAAACCAGGGGCAACTTTCCGTTGCCGTGCTGTGCCCTTTAGAATAAGGGGCAATTTTCCATTGCCTCCGATCTGAGGTTGTGCATCTCGAGAGTAAGTTATGTGCTCGTTGAGCAGTGGCTGTTTGCGAAAATAGTTTTTGAGAATTTTTTACTGAGGTTGACTATTTTCTCGAAAATTATTCCATCTTTTCCAAAACTGGACCATTTTCTTGGACCTAAAAAAGAAAAATTTTCAATGCTCATAGCCTGACTTGCATGATTTTAAATCAAAAATCAAATAAGTATGTTAATCTAACTCTCATTTTGGTTAAAATTGTTTTAGTAGAAAACCAAAACAAAAAATGGTTAAAATGATGGACTAGGGGCACAGTTGAGTCAGGCTTCCTGTCTTTCCCCCATCGCCATCATACTTGCCGAAAAGGGCACAGCTGAAGCTGTCATTAAAGGCCTGAAAGCTCTCTCGACCTCCGAGCAACGAGGTATCGAGCCAAGTGCGAAGCACAAACCGGAATGGATCAAGATACTCCACTCCCTTATCAAGAACATCGACTAAACGTCGCCGGCAGAAGTAGCTGGGAGCTAACAGTGTTGGGCATGAATCCACAACCTCTTGTTTATTCATCGACAATATCTGGGGAGGGATGAAAAAAATGAGAGAGTAAAGAATAGAGAGGTGTAAGTTGAGAGAAAAGTGAGCAAAAAGGGGTTTTGAGAGAAAAACCGAGCCTGAGGGCCGAGTGATGTGAGAATCACAAATGAGAAAAGGGTGGGGAACAATACCCGGAGAAACTGGCTCCTCGTGAGCTGAGAAGTCTTTTGTTTTTATAACGTGTCTGTGTGTCGTGTCTTTTGTTTTGTTTACCTTAACTCTTGTTTTGGGTCTGTTCCGAGCATGTCTCATTGTGTTTAGGTTGTATACCTTTGGTTGAGTCGTAGTATGCTGTGTTCAGTCGTAGGCTCAATACTCAATTGAAAACCCTCTCCTCAAATCGTTTTGTGCTCAGAGTGCTGTGCTATTCCCCACATTTGTGCAAAACATGATTTGGTTCTTTCATAAAACTGTCGGGTACACCCCCAATAAGTGTGAACAGAAAAACCTGGACCTATCTGAAGCTTTTGGGTTTCGGATTGTGGAGCAAGAAATTTTGGAGCATCTGAGTGTGTTTTAACTTCTGCAGAGTTCAGAATGAACCATGCATCCAAAATGGGTAATATGCTGCTATGGGCTATGAGTTCAGAATGAGCAGTGTTTAGAATAGGCTGTGTGTTCAGAATAAGCAGTGCGCTGTACGAACTGTGTGTATAGGCTGTATACAGAGTAAACCAAGCACTGTGTTATGGGCTGTGTGTTCAGAATGAGCAGTAGGTTGTATGAGCTGTTTTGTCATTAGCTGGTTCACTACCTGGTTATTATAATAAAAGTGTTTGATTTTCAGACAAAAGATCAATCTCATTTACATTGTTGTGTAATATGATGCGATGCGATGTATGAAATACACAAATGTAACATTTTTTCATGCAAAAAGTTTGTTTTATTTCATCATCTTTTCAAGTACAAAGTTTCGAGGAAAATAAAACCTGCCTGTGGTAGTACAAGGTACTCAAGCTACCAGCAAAAAAAAAAGGAAAAGTAAAACAAAAAGAAGAAAAGCAGCAAAAATATGGATCAACATCGATCATCTCAGGCCTGAGGGTCTGTCCTCGTCCTCTTCTTGGACGAAGGTCAAGGAGCATCATCGTCAGCACCATCATCTGTGCTCGAGTCTGAGTCGTCTCCAATCTCCTCCTCAGATGACTCTGCCTCTGCCTCTGCCTCGGACTCATCATCATCGGGAACTGGTGCCTAAGAGCTACTCCCAACATGAGTGCGCCCCACTTTGGTGCGGGGGAATACTGTGCCACCTCGCCCTCCTCCTCGAGCAGGAACAGAAGGCCCAGCTGGAGCACCTCCTGCAGTAGGGATCTGGAATGGAGGCTAAAAAGCACAAACGACAAACGCATCAGTATGCTACGTAAAACAGAGTATAAATACATAATACAATGTGTGAGTACAGTGTATGAATACTGTGAGCAGTGTATCAGTACAGAATACAGTGTGTGAGTATAGTGTATGAATGTCGTGTATGAATGCTGTGAGCAATGTATGAATACAAAATGCAGTGACTGAGTGCAGTGTATGAATGCCGTGAGTAACGCTGTGAACAGTATGTGGGATACAACGTATCAAATGCCGTGAGGGCCGTGTATCAAGTGCCATGTTGGTAGTGTGATGCATCAGATTATGTGTGAAACAGATTATGCACAGTTTGAGATTGTGGTTGAAAGAGAGCCTATCGGGATACCGTAGATAGCCAGCAGGTCGAGGCTCCACTGGAACACCCCCATCACGGAGGCGGTCAACTCCAAAGACTGGCGAGTGTACTCGGAGGAAGCCTGCAAAAGTGTTAGAAGCATCAGTATTCTACGGAATATCAAACGAAATGAAATGAAATGACGATGCAAAATACAAAATGCAATAATACTTACCGGAGGCAAGTCGTAGAAACCGACTAGCTCGTGATCGGCCGGAGAGGGAGCGATGGGGATCTGGTAAGTCTCCCCACCCAGCCCTCTGCATGTCATCGTCGTGGGCAGTGCTGGCAACTAGCCCCCCGTCCTCTCCGGGCCCCACTCCTGTCATGGGCCCGAGCCATCCTAGGTGCTCCTGCCCCTGTTCCCACTCTCGCTCTAGCCGCTGGCGCCGCAGACCTCTCTCTCTCAACTCGACGGCCACTACTCAGGGGCTGCATGATGAAGGTCTGGACATACTCTGCATAGTCACCCTCACCTCTAAAGCCCTCCGCCTCCCATTCGATCGTGTAATCGGCTATCTCATGTGGGGGGTATCTCTCTGTCTGCCTCATGTCGATAGGAGGCGAACCTGGAACTATCTGCTCTGGTAAACCTAAGGTCTGGCGCAGGAAGCGCTCACCTAGGTACCAAGCCCGACAGACCGAGCCCTCCAACAAAAGCCTGAATCAGGCAGACTCCTCAGCGCCTGCATACCGCTCCCGAATTGCGGCTGGCAATGGAGCCCAAGGCTGCCAGGTGATCTGCAAATGATATGCAGTTTGTTATCTACTGTTATCGAAAGAATAATGTAAAGCAAAGCTTAAATGAACTGCAAATTCTAAAATACCTCTACGACGGTGATGGTGTCGAAGTAGCGGCGGAAGAATATAAACGACTCCCAGGGTCTCCGCACGCATCTCACGTCAAAGCAACGGGAGAATGGAACGCCGAGGGAGGTCTCCTCCTCTGGCACTGGGGTAAGCCTCGGGAAGTAGGCGTAGACCCACAACTGCAAAGCAAATATCAGTATGCTTATCAGATAAAGCAGAATGCAAACGAAGCAGAATGCAGGATAAAGCAGAAATTACAGAATCGTGTATTGTGCAGTGTATTGTACAGAGTGTACAGTTTGTGCAGTATACAGTCAGTGTAAAGCAGATTGCATGTTTGCAGTGTGCAGTCAGTTGGCAGCAGATTGTGCAGTATACAGTCAGTGTAAAGCAGATTATATGTGTGCCGTGTGTGCAGTATATAGTCAACGTGAGGCAGACCGTAGTGTGTGCAGTGTACAGAGTACATAAAATGTAAAGCAAAAATGTAAAACAGAGAAAGAAAATGTACCTCCCAAGCTCGCGAGTAGCGTCCGAGCAACTGTCCGCTAAGGCGAGAGGATGAACTCAGGCAGCCGTACAGGATGGCCAAGCCAGCACCAACCCAGTCGTAAAGGCGGATCCGTGTGACGTCCACTAAAGCGCTCAGCAGACAGAGGGGCACAGTGTTCACCCGATTGGCGAAGAGGGTCGTCCCCAACAAGAACATAAGGAAGTCGCGTCCATACTGCTCCGCCTCCTCCTAAGCCATCGGCGCCTCCTCAGCTAAGGCTGGCTGAATCCTGAAGTGGTCCTCGAACCACGAATATCTGACAAATCCTGGACGGGCAAGAGGCGATAGGTCGCCAAGCAAGTACATCTAAGCGGCCTCCCACTCGTCCATGTCTGTGTCGAAGGGGATCAGATCACCCCCTACCCCGATGCCGGTGAGCATCGAGAAGTCGAAGGGAGTCATCGTCATCTCTCCCGTGGCGGAAAAGTGGAAGGAATCGGTGGTGTCCCACCACCTCTCCACCAGAGCGGCAAGCAAAGGCCTGCTCCCAGTAAGGCGCGACAGTCCCCTGCAGAAAGTGCCGAAGCCGGCCTGGTCAACGATATGACGGACCGCGTCTGGTAGCTCCATATACCATCCTCTGGCGGCAACATTTCCATACCCCCAGAAGGCGTGGGAATCCCCCTGTATTCAAAAGCAAACAGTTGCGAAGCAATATTAAATGTACAGTTTTGAAGAACAATCAAAATTGATGTAAATACAGCGTATGTGCACATTTTCAGATTCAAACAGATATCGGGTGGGTGCCGGTATGCTCGAAGTGAACTACAACATATGATGTATTAGTGTGTTCAAGTGGTTCAGCGTAAATACAGCGTGTGTGCACGTTTTCAAGTTCAAACAAATATTGGGTATTAGTGTGCTCACAGATGAATTACAGTGTGTAATATATCGATGTATCCGGGCTAAGCAGTTAAAGAACAGAATCAACTATTGCAGTTATGTTCTACATTGCAGAAAATAAAACAGAGGGAAGACTGAACCTCAGAAGTGCCGTAAGACAGATGTGACTCTGGCTCGCGCAGAAGAAGCTCTCGTGGCACGCCCCTATCAAAAGTCCTGAACTGGCAAAGACCATCAGGAGGTAGCACATGAATCATTGGCCTGTAGGCCTTCGGATCGAACGGTCGGATGTGAAGAGGTAAGAGCTCGGCCTCTGGGTGCACATCCATCTACGGGGGAGCCCCACCGCCTGGAATATCGTCTTCCATCTCAAGGGTAGCGTGAAAACGGCCGAAAATGTGAAAACTGGGCGAGAATATGAAAAGTCAATTAAAAAAGTCAACCCCGGGACGGTGAAAAATGGCCGAAAAAGTCGGGGTGCGAAAAAGGCACAGAGATCAAGGAAAACTCAAGGGAAACAAACCCTGAGTGGTGGAAATCGAGAAAAAGACACTGAAACAAAGATTTGTTCGGTTCAAAATGTTCGAAACGGCAAGGGTTTCGCAAATCAAACGTTGAAACGGGCTCGAAAATCGAGGAAAATGGGGAAATGAGGGTTGGGAAATAACCTAGAGAAAGAGGGAAGGATTTTTCGAGCAAGAGGAAGTGAGAAATATAGGGCTAGAAGCCCTATATTTAAAGACCCGTGCCGAATTGACCAAACTGCCCCGATTCGGGCATATTTGGCCGGTCGGCCACATTGTTGGCCGATGGCCTTGTTTTGTGGCCGGTGTATGGCCGGTGACCTCCCCCAATGGCCGGTGAACCTCCTACACCTTTTTTTGTGTCTTTGATGTGGTTTGGGGCCTCCATTTCTCAACACAGTGCAAGAAAATACATTTCCGAAGCTTAACCGGTCTTTATGCCGTGTCTTCTATACGTAGCACTCGAATACGTGCGAGGCGTATCCTTTTCGTATCCTTTGATATCTTACGAGATTCAGTAACTGCTTTGAATGCGTCGCATTACAATGTTTTACCTTGTTAACGGTTAGCATACATAGGTTGCATTGTCATGCTTATCTTACTTGCATTGTTATGCATTTTAATATCGATCTAGGAGACCTTAAATCCTCTGAAGGTGCAAGACCTTTGGTGTTTGTCGTGCCCGAACGGCTTTTGGTAGGTTGCATTGTCATGCTTATCTTATTTGCATTGTTATGCATTTTAATTTCGGTCTAGGAGACCTTAAATCCTTTGAAGGTGCAAGTCCTTTGGTGTTTGTCGTGCCCGAATGACTTTTGGTAGGTTTCATCTTAGGCCGCATCGTCAGGCGCACCTTACACGCATTGTCATGCATGGTCCTTGTCACGCATCATCATGCGTACCTCACATGCATTTATTATGCATTTCAAAGAGAACATGCGTTGTCGCGCATTTGAGTCCCCTTTGCATCGTCATGCACATTCCAGTTGCATTGTCATGCATTTTCTCTATCATGCATTGTCATGCTTATCTTACTTGCATTGTTATGCATTTTAATATCGATCTAGGAGACCTTAAATCCTCTAAAGGTGCAAGTCCTTTGGTGTTTGTCGTGCCCGAACGACACTTGGTGGGTTTCATCCTAGGTTGCATTGCCATGCATCCCTCGCTCGCATTGTTATGCGCCACTCATGTGCATTGTCATGCATTTCAAAAGACATGCGTTGTCGCGCGTTCAATTTCATCTGCATTATCATGCATTTTCAAAAAAAAAAACAAAACAAAAAACAAACATGCATATGTCATGCATTACACAGTAAATAGTGCATATGTCATGCATACATTGTAAATAGTGCATATGTCATGCATTACACTATATATAGTGCATATGTCATGCATCTCACTGTAAATATTGCATTTACATACATTCCATTGCATATTGTATATATTGCATTGTGGCTTGCATGCATTCACTGCATCACCCCCATCTACGGCTTGCGCCTTTCCATATTGAGCCTGGTCTGGTATGTGCCCGTACTCTTCGCGTTGACGCACGGTTATGATATTATGTGTACGCACCTAGTGTTGTGGGTGACGACACTGTTTCTGTGTTAAACGTGGTTTGTATGTGTCCATGCCTTTTCTAGGCAAGATACGGTTCGGCCGCGGGCCTTATCCATTGTAAATATTACATTCCATTGCATATTGTATATATTGCATTGTAGCTTGCACGCATTTATTGCATCACCTCCATTTACGGCTTGCGCCTTTCCATGTTGAGCTTGGTCTGGTATGTGCCCGTACTCTTCGTGTTGAAGCACGGTTATGATATTATGTGTACGCACCTAGTGTTGTGGGTGACGGCACCGTTTCCGTGTTAAACGTGGCCTGTATGTGTCCATGCCTTTCCTAGGCAAGATACGGTTTGGCCGCAGGCCTTATCCACTGCATCCATTGCATTTTAGCTAGTAAATATTGCATTGTACATAGCTTGCATTGTCATTGTAGTGCATTTTTCCTTACTTTGCATTGTCATGCATTTCCCTACTGCATCATTTAGTATGTAGGTTTCATTGTAAATATTACATTACATTGCATATTGTATATACTGCATTGTAGTTGCATGCATTCATTGCATCACCTCCATTTACGGCTTACGCCTTTCCATGTTGAGCTTGGTCTGGTATGTGTCCATACTTTTCGCGTTGAAACACAGTTATGATATTATGTGTACGCACCTAGTGTTGAGGGTGACGGCACCGTTTTTGTGTTAAACGTGGTTTATTTGTGTCCATGCCTTTCCTAGGCAAGATATGTTTTGGTCGCGTGCCATATCCATTTCATTCATTACATTGTAGTGTAGTGTTTTGCATCCAGCATTTAGGATCACGATCTCTCCTGAGCAGAGCATGCCTCACTTATATCATCCTACCCAATTACTTGTATCTTGTGTTCCGTCTACACACTCATAGTTTTGCATGTGTATGCGCCTATTCCACTGCTGGTATTGTGGTTTGAGGGTGTCAACACCTTTTCTATGGTAGACGGACTTTGCATCTCCATCATCTTTATGATATTTGTGTGGTTTTGAACTGCTTATGGTTTGATCATTTTTCAATTGCATTGCATATCATTTGCATTGTTTATACATAGTTTTGTATATAATGCATTATCATTTTGCATCCATTCCGCATTGTTATGCGTTGCCACACATAGGTTGCATTGTCATGCACTCCTTCACTTGCGTTGTTACGCAGCTTAGATTGCATTGTTATGCATGTTGCTAACGATATCGTACCTGTTAAGTTTTCTTTCTCTTTCAGGCGCGATATTGTATGTACGGTTCATTTGAAGCTGGTGCAACCAGACGAGCCGCACAGGTATTGTATTCTCCGTGTGAGACGTATCGAGAATTGAATAATTCTCTTACATCCTTTCTACATTGTAATGTAGCTTGGTTCTTGCTTAAAACTGTTGCATGTTATGCTTCGTTACAGCTTTCTTTGCATGATCACGAGTTATGTTCGGCTTCTTGCATTGTCAGTTGCATTTTGCCCCCGCCTTCGGGCGCATATCTTTATTGTCTTGCATGTTTGCCTAAGTCTTCGGCCTTGTCGAAAATGGGTCGTCTCTGGGCTTTGACATTCACTCCCGTCATTGTTATGACTTTCGAGTTCTGTCAAAGAGGGGCAACTGTAGACACCCCATTTTTGACCGTCGTCAAGACTTGGATGTCATCGTTTGAACACTCGGTAATCATCCATGTTCGTGTTCGTCTTGAGTTCTCGGAGGTCTCGGCCACGCGCCTTACCTCAAGACCTCTCGACTTGCCTGTTTTGTGTTTGGTTTTGCACCAAACACTTGTGTTTTTCTTTTGAGGAGCAGGGAAAGGCTTGTTGGCCATCCCCACATCTCACCGGCCATGGCTTAAGGCCACCGGCCATTGTTTTGTTTCCATCGGCCAAATGTTTGGTCGGTTGGCACTCTGTTTGGTCGGTCGACCATTTATTTGGTCAATTTGATATTTTTTGCTGGCCGACCACTGTGCATCTGCTTTTGGCAGATATTTTGTGCCAGCTGTGCTAGCTGGCACCCACTTTGCACCCCCTCCATACACGTGTATGGAGGGATTTCACTCTTGCCTAGTTTGTTTTGTAAGCTTTGCAAGAGTGATCCTCTATAAAGGGAGGCCTTCTCCTCCCTCCTCAAGTGTTAGAGGGTTGAGTTCCAGAGCTCTAGATTAGGGTTAGCATAGTTGTATCTATTCTATCTCTATATCTCCCTCTCTTCCATATTGTGTATGTATTAAGGTGTTTTGTTCATAGTTTTGCACACAAACACCTAGAGTTACACTTTCCTTTGGCTACTGAGGTACTAAGGAGTGATTTTAGAGTTTTTGAGTGGATTTAAGCTTGGAGAAGGGGCTGGAGTGGTCCTTGTGAAAAAGGTCTTCAAGGGTAAGAACTTTATCCCTTTATTTCCTATTTTTGCATAGGCTTTTAGTCATCCTTGCATCTATTCTTAAGATTAACTTATAACATATAAAATTTCTGATTTTAAGTGCTTAAAATAGTTGTTTAAGGTTGCTTTGGTGTTTGGGGTTGTTTGACCCCTCTTAGGCCTTGTTTGGCCCCCATTTTGTGTTATTTTGGTGAGCTCTGGGACCACCTTGTTTGGCCCTCCTCACCACTAAAATCTAGAGGGATTTCAGTGGTGGGGATGGTGCTTTGAGGTCCTAAGAAGGAGAGGGTCATCCCCTCTCCTTGTTGTCTTCAAAAGTTGTCATTTTAGCCTCATGTGTGAGCACCATTGTCAAGTTCATGTTGGCCATGTCTTAGCTAGTATTTGTGCTTATTTTTCCATTATATAGCACTGTTTTAAGTTGGTTTAGACACATCATGCTTGCTTTGCATACTTGTCTTGTAATGCCATGAATTGCCTTAACATGCTTTGTGCTTTGAGCCTTGTTTCTAGCATGTATTTGGCCTAGCTTTGTGAAGCTTTTATGCATGTCTTAGTATGCTTAAGGTCTGTTTGGAGTTGTTTTGGCCATCCATGACATCCTTTGTATAGCCACCTTGCATTTTGGCTTGTTAGCCTTGGGTGTGTGAGTGTTGAGCATGCATTACTTGGCTTGTTTCAGTGGTTTGGCACCACTTATAGCATCATTTCAGTCCTTGTTGCATTTGATGATCCTTTAATGCTTTAAAAGGTTGGTGTTTCATGCTCCATGTTTGAACCCTTTTGCATGCCTTTAGACTTAGGCCATTTAGATGCTATCTAGGTGTGCCTTTGACCTTGTTTTGGTCTGCCTTGGGGTGGTTTTAAGTCCCCATGGCCCTTTGGGATTTGCTTCATATAGCCATGGTTTAAGCCCCTTGGCTTGCCTTGAGTTTTGGACATAGTTGCATGCCTTGTTTGTCTTGTTTAGTTGGTTTGGCACCATCCTTAACACGATTTTCAAAGCTTGGTATGCTTACCATATGCCCATATTTGTCCCTTTTAAGTGTGCTTAAAAGTTGCTTCTTTATGCTTAAGTCTTGAACCATGTATCTATGTATGCTTGTATGTACATTTGCCTTCATGTGCTTAGCATATTAGCCACTGTTTTGGGCTTAAAAGTTGCTCTTTGATGCATAAGTGTTGGACCGTGCGTGCATGAATGTTTGTGTGTGCATTCGCCTTGCATGTTGTCACACACTTGACCCCCTTGTCTGTTGTTGCATGCTCAGGTGGTAGTGCATTTGGCATGCATTTCTTTTGCTTTGGTTGCTTAACATGTCACATGTCTTGCATGTTTGTTTGTTGGCATTACATTTTGTATGCTTGTTAGCTTGCATACTTATTACATGTTTGCATACTTGCCTCCATGTTCATGTTGCATACTAGCCTATATGCTTAGGTTGCATTTGGCATGCATGCCTTGCCTCTTGAATCGATTATGATAGAGGTTGGGTCCATTTGTTTGTTTGGTTTGCATTACTTTTGACATCAAAATGCATACTTGGCCTCCTTGGCGATCACGCATTAAAATGCGTGATTGGTGGCCCGAGGGTCGAGGATCATCCTCCTTTGAGTCATGAACATGATAAGGAGGGTGTTGGTGCACACATTTGCTTGAAATGCATTGCCATGCCATGTTTGCCCTCTGCTGCTATCAAAACAAGATTCTGCAGGCATACATGGTCGGCCGACCATCTCTATTGCCGACCGACCAAACATTTGAGGCCGAGAGCCATATCAATGGTCGATGACCCTTCTACCGTGGTCGGTGATGTTTTCCCTTGGTCGGTGATGCTCCACAGTGTTCAGAGAGTGTTTCTTGGGACTTGTGCAATTTTTAGAAGAGCAGAGTAGGGTAAACAGAGGCAGCTTATGCATGGTGACGGATTTTCGAGCAAACCCTAGCACGCATGCATTGGACCCTCTTTCCGATGCTATTTTATTGCTTTCTTAGCTTAGTTAATTTGCTTAACTAGTTAAGTGGTCTGTAATAATTAATTAGCTTGTAGGTTAATTAATTTGTATTATTCTTTTGGTCCCTCCGACCGAGGGCGAATGTGTAATAAGTGTGGGTGTGTGTGTGCATGTCTACCAACCCCCACTTCTTCCTCCCTTTTACTTACCTGCTTTTGATGGTTAGTACTAGGGCATATTTAATTTAGCATACCTTATGCTAGCGTGCATTCATTCATCAATATTGCATGCACCGGGCTCGGCGCATTATGCTAACTGCATAGTATTTCAAATCTAACTTGAATACATGTTACTTGTTGCATTTCACATGCCATCCCAGGATTAGCTGAGCCTATTCTAGATTGCATTTTGCCTGTGATGCATTAGCCATTTAACATGGACTTGGACCATACGTTTGATTACTAATATGATCTTTGTTTTGGCTCGGAGTACGCTGTAAGTATTTATGCTTTAGCATCTCTCATGAGTGTGAATGTTAACATGACAGCATGCTTACCATGTGGCTATGTGCTTATGTGATATTACTGCCTGAATGCCTGTGGGTGAAGGTTGGATTGCATGAGTTGGAACAACTCGTTGAAATTCGTATTTTAGCCTACTTGCGAGTAGCAAATTTCAAACCATTTTCCGAACAAACGGATATGCAATGCTTTGTTCCAAATTAGGCGATCTAGTTTATGCTTTTGTGTTGTGCGCATCACATAGTAAGATTAGCTAATTAATCGGAATAAGAACACATAACGTTTTCAAAACTAGATATCATGGTTAGTAGAGGCCGATCTTCGGATCGGGCGAGCGGGGGGTGCTCATAGCTGACCTTCCCCAATCGTACCCAAGTTCCCGAGCAGAGGCAACTTTGGTGATGACGGACACGTGGCCTTAGGCAAACGAGTTAGGGTTTCCTAAATTCCCCCATAAAAAAAATATTTAGGTGCCGACTCTATATTTGGCTATGTGCTTATGTGATATTACTGCCTGAATGCCTGTGGGTGAAGGTTGGATTGCTTGACTTGGAACAACTCGTTGAAATCCGTATTTTAGCCTACTTGCGAGTAGCAAATTTCAAACCATTTTCCGAACAAACGGATATGCAATGCTTTGTTCCAAATTAGGCGATCTAGTCTATACTTTTGTGTTGTGCGTATCACATAGTAAGATTAGCTAATTAATCGGAATAAGAACACATAACGTTTTCAAAACTAGATATCATGGTTAGTAGAGGCCGATCTTCGGATCGGGCGAGCGGGGGTGCTCATAGCTGACCTTCCCCAATCATACCCAAGTTCCCGAGCAGAGGCAACTTTGGTGATGACGGACACGTGGCCTTAGGCAAACGAGTCAGGGTTTCCTAAATTCCCACATAAAAAAATATTTAGGTGGCGACTCTGTATTTGGCAAAGCAGGCCATGTTCGGCACTTCTTTCTAAAAAATTGTTTTCTCAAAACGATTTGCCGGATTTGGACTCTTTGATGATTCATCGGTCTTGCATTGCACTCTGCGAGATTAGATACAGGACCATGACATTGAGTCCGTACTGTAGTGAGCCCAAATGAACAAGACGGGGGGATTCATTCCTCCCGCGACGTTCGGGGACGTCTACATGCTTATTCTGAATAAACAGTTTAATCTGAACATACGTGATGCAATAACGGAACATGCAGAAGTTGAGAAAAACTCAGGTGTTCCAAATTTTCCCTCTTTTCTTTCGCGTCACATCCTGGAACACATGTAGCTTCAGATAGGTCCTGGTTTTACTATTCTGACATGACCTGGATTGAACCCCTGCGGTTCTATGAAAGAACAAATCCTGTTTTGCGCAAATGTGGAGAATGGCATAGCATTCTGAGCACAAAACAAATCATTTTGAAATGGAGAAATGAGTTCTCGACCGGGTATTGAGCCTATGACAGATCACAGTTAAAACGACTCAACGAAGAAAACCAAAAGGTACACAACCTAAACACATGTATTGATGCTCAAAACGAGTCGAGGCAAGAATTGAGACGAACAAAATAAAAGATACGACACACAGACGTAACACAAAGGCCGGAGACCTCTCAGTTCACAGGGAGCCAGTTTCTTCGAGTATTGTTTCCCACCCTTTCTTATTTGAGGTTCTCACATCACACGGCCCTCAAGCTTTGTTTTTCTTTCAAAAATACTTTTCTCACTTTTTCTCTCAACACACATCTCTCTATTCTTCAATCTCTCATTTTTAATCCCTTCCCAAAAATGGTTGATGGATAAATTGAAGATTGTAGACTCATGCCCAGCATATTCAACTCACAGCTATTTTTTCAGGCGACGTCTAGTCGATGCCCCAGATAAGGGAATGGAGTATCTTGATCCATTCCAGTTCATGCTTCGTACTTGGCTCGATACCTCGTTGCTTGGAGGATGTTGAGAGCTTTCAACCCATTGTTGTTAGCTTCAGTTATGCCCTTTTCTGGCAGGTAGAGTGCCCTTTTTTGGCAAGTATGTTGACAACAGGGAAAAGACAGAACACCTGACTCAACTGTGCCCCTAGTTCATTATTTTGACCATTTTTTGTTTTGGTTTTTACTAAACCAAATTTGACCAATATGAGAGTTATATTAACATACTTGTCCAACTTTTTTATTTGAAATCATGCAAGTCAGGCTATGAGCACTGAAAATTTTCTTTTTTTGGGTCCAAGAAATGGTCCAGTTTTAGAAAAATGGAATAATTTTCAAGAGAATTAGTCAACCTCATTAAAAATTCTCAAAAACTATTTTTGCAAATGGCCATTGCTCGAGCAACGCCAGATTTACTCTTGAGATGCACAACCTCAAATCCAAGACAATGGAAAATTGCCCCTTGTCTGAACGGCATTGCATGGCAACTAAAAGTTGCCCCTAGTCTGAATAGCACCTCAGCACTGCACGGCAATGGAAAGTTGCCCTAGTCTGAATAGCGCCACAGCACGTGGTAACCAATCCTCACAGTGACAATTACAACAAAATTCTCGGATACAGAGAAGACAAAGATGACCAGAACCATCGCATGGACACAGTCAAATTTGAAGTGTTTTACGGCTGGACTTCAGAATGAAGTTGCCTACGTATCCCAAAGATGGAAATCAAACCTTACGTAGTTCAGGGTAAGGTACACTCGTGTATTAACCCTCACCTTTTACGCTCTAACTTTTGCCAAGGCCGCCCTTCTGGGTTTTCAACCTTGCAAGCTATGTTTTTCTTTTCTTTTCAATTCTTTTCATTTCTTTTCATGTTTTTTCATCTTTTCTTTTTCATTCTTTGTATTTTTTTTTCTTTTCTCTTTTCTTTTTTTCTTGCTCTAACTTGTGCCTGGGTTGCCCTTCCGGGTTTTCGGCCCAGCGAGCCTCTCAAGGGTAAAAGTGTAGCTTTGTCCATGTAAAATGGTTTTGAGATCCTGAAGCCGTCTGAATCCAGGAGAATGGCTGATGTTCATCGATGATATAGGAGTCCATCCAATGGGGGCTGAATTTGCCCCTAGTGTTGTGGATAGGAACTCAGTTGTCCTTCAGCACAAACTTTCTTCTTTCCTCCCTTCTGGGATTTGGCATTCTTGCCAGTCTTCATTGATTTGCAGAATGATCCATCTTCGGCTCTTCGAGCACGTCTGATATTTTTTGCCCCTAGTTCGAGGGGTGCTTTTGATCTAACTTTGCAAGCTTCTTTTGACAACGTCTGACCTTCTTGATCTGACTTTCTTGCCCTTAGTTCGAGGGTTGCATCAAATCTGGCCACACAGGCCTCACATTGTGGTTGACCGTTGAGCATTCTGAACCCAAGTTCAGGGTTTTGAGAGCAAAGGGGTTGAATCTCGAGGCTGAGAGCGATCCTAGGCTGCACAATCTCAAGAGTGATTCCACACAGGTCTTCGCAGGACGGTGTAAAACATTTTTTGAAATCTTTTAAGAAAGCAACTAATCGCTCGCGCGGAAGACAATGTAGAACCAATCTAGATCAAGCCAGGATCCTTCTCAGTACTCACACTAACAAGTGTGATCTCATTCATTAAGGGCTTAGCGTGTCTCTCTTTCTTTCAATTGATCAAATTTTACAAAACCTGAGGAATTCCTCCCTCTTTGTTTTCACCACAGTGTTTGAAAAAAGTTTTGAAAAAAACTTAGGTCAATGCAATGATTTCAAAGCACAAAAGAGCAGGTGAAATGGACTGCCGTTTCATTCAAGACTTCTGGCACAACTGGTGCAAGGCAGAAGCAAACACAAGAGTGTGAAAATCACTGTTGTTTCATTTAGATCTTTTGGTGTAACTGGCTCCAAGGCAAAAACAGACTCAAAAGAGTGTAAAAGACAAACACAAAACAAGAGAGTGATGTCCGAGGTAACACCCCCGGAATCTCCCAACTTCTGCGCAACGGAACTGACTCGATACAACAAGACAGACCCGACTGATATAGTACAAAAAGACTGACTATATACAAGACAACATAACTGACTGATACCCAAGTCAGAAAGTACTAAAACTAGCATTCGCAAATACTCAAAATAGTGCATGCCATACGCCACATCTAAAGTAAACTGAATGCCGCCTGCAGGTGGTTCATCCCCTGATCACATCAAATTATCCTCTAGATTCACTGATCTAATGACGATAGACTTTGCTGAGCTAGGTGGGAGGACGACCCCGTTGTCAAACAAATCTTGTACTTCATGGCAAAGACAGAAACAATTGTCTGTGGTGTGACCGGTCTGTTGATGGTATGCACAGTACTGGGTAGCATCATGACTAGTTAGAAGATGACTAGGGA
Organism: Camellia sinensis; assembly: GCF_055761805.1. Classification (NCBI taxonomy): domain Eukaryota; kingdom Viridiplantae; phylum Streptophyta; class Magnoliopsida; order Ericales; family Theaceae; genus Camellia; species Camellia sinensis. The sequence continues at coordinate 121,009,795 of NC_138966.1, forward strand.
GAGGCCAAGGCTCGAGGGGTTTGAAATGCCCCTTTTCAGCAAGGATTTGAAGAGCCTTGGACAAAGGCATGTAGAAGGCATGGAAAACCCTACGACCTCGGGGTAGATACTTCGAGTTTTGTGCATTTTTACTGGATGCACTAGCAAAAGGATCGGCAGGTGCAGGTTTGGCATGCTGATCTTTCCCGGGTGCAGAATTAGGGTTAAAAGGAGCAGTTCTGATACGACAGTCCTTCTCCCGATTTTCCCCTTGGCTCGAACTACCCTCGTTCTGAGTGGGAAAAGTATCATCCACATTCTTTGCGGTGACTGCAAGCACTTGTTGTCTGTTCAATCCTCCGGCTTTCAGAGTCTCAACAGCCTGCAGAAGTTGTTCATAGGGATCAGTGTCTGCCTCCACCTTGTTCTTACCACTAGCCTCAGCTTGGTTGAAAGTTTGGGTTGCTACATCGAAGCGAAGCCTGGTTATTGTCGACCTGTCATTGGGATGGCTTCAGGTTGGCTGAGTTCAATTACAATTCACCCCAATAGCGAGGGCTTTTCTGGCATGAAATTCCTGGCATACGATGCAGTCGGTGGTGGAGCCAACATTTCGTAGGCTAAATCAGCCACAAATCTCTGAAGATCGCCAATCATTCCCATCAGCTCAAAAGTAGTGGGCTCATGGGTTTGAAATAGCTGGGGTTCCCAGATTAGATGTGCGGCCGGTGACCTAGGAGGGTCCTGCATTTCAACATCAGTTTCACTGTGCATGGTGATTCCCTGGTTTAATGCCGCTGTCATAACCACGATTTCCTCCGAATTCTGTGTCATCATAAATTCGTTGAATCGAACAGAGGTGATGTGACTGGTGACTAACGAATCTGATGAACCGGTGAGCCTTGACTAGCCTTTTTCCTTTTTTGCCTCGGCAAAGGAGAACATTGGTTGCTCTGAGCTGAATCTCTGAACCTTGAAAGAGAAAACATGGAGCATCTCAGCTCAATTTCATCAATAGCTGAATAACTGTATTTGACCACTGATCACTGTTCCCCAAATTACTGCCCCAAAACTGTATCTGATACCTGCAGATATAACCAATTCTCAAAATACTGATGCCCGTAGGCCTGATACCCAGACTTGTAAACTGATATATACAACCTGTAAAGATACACTTTGACAGCACATAGCAAGCAAATGAGATCCAAAACACCCCTATGTTGGGGTAGGGTTTCCCTGTCCTATTTTGTCAGGAGCTAGGGTTTCACTACGCACGCAGCGGTTTCAAACAACCTATAATCGGGTGTGCAACCTGTCCTAGTTTGGGCTAGTCACTATGGATTCCGATATGCACTAGGTCGAATGGTCAAAAAGGGTGCCACGGTAAAAACCGGGGTTTGTGTTCCCATCGTGGCAGAGCCCATAACCAGTTAGCCTTATGGCACGCTTCTCAAAGCGAGCCTCCGGCAAACCGTTCAGGAATAGCAGATAGCAAACACGGTGTCCTAGGCGCACCAATGCAAGATGCAATGCAAAGAAACACATAAGTGTAATCAAAACAAGATATCATGAGTTCGAGTTAAGTTCTCTAACTCCTCAGCGGAGTCGCCAAAAACTGTAGACGTCCCCAAACGTCTTGAGAAAATCCCGTTTTGTTCATTGGGCTCACTACAGTTCAGACTCCATGTCACGGTTCTTAATCTGATCTTGCAAAGTGCAATATGAGATTGATAAATCACCAAAGAGTACAAATCCGGCAAATCGTTTTGAAAAACTGATTTTTAGAAAGAAGTGTCAAACATGGACTGCTTTGCCAGATACAGAGTCACCACCTAAATATTTTTTTTTTTTGGGGAAATTTAGGAAACCGTGACTCGTGCCTAAGGCTACGTGTCCATCATCACCAAAGTTGCCTCGGCTCGGGAACTTGGGTATGATTGGGGAAGGTCATGCAATGAGCACCCCCGCTCGCCCGATCAAAGATCGGCCACTACTAAACATGATATCTTGTTTTTGAAAACATATGTGCTCTTATTTCGGTTTATTAGCCTAGAATTGCTACGTGATGCGCACAAAATACAAGTATAGACTAGATCGCCTAATTTGGAACAAAACATTGTATGTCCGTTTGTTTGGGAATGGCTTGAAGTTTGCTACTCGCAAGTAGGCTAAAACACGAATTTCAATGAATCATCCCAATTCAAGTAATCCAACCTTCACCCATAGACATTCAGGTAGTTATATCACATAAACAGTTAGCCCCATGGCAAACATGTTATCATGGCTGTCACTCACACACATGCAAGGATGCTAAAGCATAAACACTCACCGAGTACTCCAAGCCAAAACAGAAACTAGTTAGTAATCAATGCATGATCTTAGTTCATGTTAAGATGGCTAATGCAACACATGCAAAATGCAACTAAGATAGTCTCGGCTATTCTAAGATGGCATATGAGATGCTACATATAACATGTATTCAACTCGGAATTGAAATACAATGCAGTTAGTATGATACACCGAGCCCGGTGCATGCAAGACAGATGAATGAATGCGAACATGCAAGCATAAGATGCTAATTGAAACATGCCGTAAAACTAACCATCGTAAGTTAGTAATTAAAAGGGAGAAAGAAATGGGAGTTGGAAGACATGCATCGCACACACGCACACTTATTTACAACAGTTGTGCCCTCTTGACGGAGGGTCCAAATGAATAATACAGAACCAACTAGCTAATCTAAACTAATCTAAAAACTAGTTATTACACAACGAAATGAATAATAAGCTATAGCTAATTATTACACAACACTAACTAATTAACAAATTAACTAAATTAGCAATTAAATAAGGATGCAAACTACATGAAGTGGGCTGCCTCAACTCTGCATTGGATGATAAAGGATGCATGCATGCTCGAATCGCCTCACTCAGAAATCCATCGCGATGCCCCCAACTGGCCTCTGTTTGCAACTGGTCTCAGAACACTGCAAAAAGCTCCAAAAGGCTGAAAGTCCACTAAGGGAATCTGAAGAAGGGCTGCCAACCAGTTTTTGTCAATGGAGACCACCTGCCGACCACTTTCTGTGGTGAAAACCAGAAAAAGTGGTCGGCCTACAACTTAATTTGGTCGGTCAACCAGTTGCTACTGCTGATTTCTGGTTTGTTGCACAGAGAGCAAGAAGAGGGCATGGCAAAGTATTTGCTACTCGTGTATGCACAACCACCCTCCCTATCATTACATAAGCTCAAGGGAGTGTAGTTCTCGACCCTCAGGCCACCAATCACACATCTCGATGCCTGATGACCGAAGGGCCGAATTGCACGACTCAATGTGAAATGAATGCACACACAAGCACCTAAAGCCAACGACTCCGTCATGAGTAGTCAAGAGTGTCGGCGATCGGGAATTGAGGCACGTTTCATCACTTCAAGTATGAAACATCCCTCGCTTCCCATGTTTGGACTAACTCCTATTCCAAACACAATGCAACACATAACATTGTATGCACCAATACGACTCTAGCATGTAATCTAAATGCAATGCGACTAAGTCATGCAAACATGCAAGGGATAACATGCAAACATGCAACTAGCATGCACAATGCTATGAACTAAAAATGGCATACTCAATGCACATGACACTTAGCATACACAATGCACATAGAAACTAACATGCACAATGAGATGAACAAGGCATGCACAATGCAATGATCAATCATATGACAACTTGGCATACTCAATGCTATGAACTACAATGGCATACTCGATGCAAAATGGACTGAAACCAAAATGGATAGGCCTCAGCCACACCCAAATCAGTGGCCATAACACCAAGATAAAAGTACCGAAATGTAAAGCATGCATGCACGATGCATTAATGGCCAATCAAGTAGGCCAAAGAGCACAACTCTCAAGAGTGCTCAAGGAGTGATAAAAGTGGAAGTGTAACAACGCTAAGTGCACTGAAATGAAGTAAGAAATGATGCTAAATCATTCAAACAACACAAGTATGGGGGTGTTTGTTTCAGCTTTTCAGAGCCAACTTATGGCTTTTAGCTTTGAAAAAGTTATTTTGGACTGTTTGGTTAAACTTATTTCAAACAGCTTCTGATTCTAACAGTTTATTTTAACTCAAAAAAGCTAATTCTGAGAAGCTGCTCACCCCTTGCTTCTGATTATCAGCTTCTGCTGTGGACATGTTAATTTATGGTTATACTCTTAAATTTTTTTATTTTTTATTTTTTAAAAAATAGAAAAAGACTCAAATGGGGTATAGATTATTATTATTATTATTTATGAGAAATGTAGACAAACAAAAAATAAAAATTAATTGAAAAAGCTATTTCACAGCTTATTTAACAAACACTACTCGGTAACTTATATCTATAATCCAACAGTTACACCAAACAGATTAACAACTTCTGATTAAAGTCATAATCTATAATCTGTTAAGCTATAATCTATAAGTTGTTTTAACAGCTACACCAAACGGGGCTTATGACATGCTAGGACCCTAAGGCATGGAAGCTAGCAAAGAGGACTACAAAGGAGGCATGCAATGCATGGCACAAATGCATGAATTAAGTATGGACAGAGCTCAAGTAGGTCAAAATAAGGACCCAAACATGCTGAGATGATGGCTCAAATACCTAGGCATGCAGGCATACAAGCTAAGCCATAAACTAGGCAATAATGCACAACACTTAGAGGCATTCAAAGCATGAATGAAGTGAGGACATGGCAAGTCTATATGCTCTGAAATCAAGTATTAAATGATGCCAAATCATCCAAATAGCTCAAAGATAGCATGCGTGAAGCATCGAAACGCAAAGCTAGCAAGGCCAATTGCACTATAGCTATACAAAGCATGAGGCATATGACAAAGGCGACCCAAAACAGTCCTAGAACATGTTAAAATGAGTCTAAAACATGTATGGATAGAAGCCAAAATGTGCTAGCATGAAGGGGCATAAGACATGGAATATGTAAGGCAAATAGGGTGAATTACACTACACCTATTAGGACCAAACCTGATATGACTTAAGCACCAAAAATCAGAGTTGTATTATGGCAAAATAACCCCAAATAATCACTGAAATGATGGCTCACAAGCTATGGCATGAATGCATACACAATGGTTCATGTTAAGGCATAAAAGGGGAACCCTCCGACGCATTGATTGAGTGATAAATGCAAGTGCGTGGCCATGAAAAATGGACTGAAATCACATTATGAATGATGCCAAATCATTGAAATAAGCCAAGTAGAGCATGCTAGATGACTCAATACACAAAGCTTACAAGCAAGATTGAACCGAAGCTATGCAAAACAAGTCATGGATGGCCAAGACAATACAAATCAGACCTTAAACATGTTAAAACATGAACAAAATGTTCTCAGAGCTAAGTCAAAAACATGCTAAAATGACATGTTAGAGCATGAGACACATTAGGCTATTTTATGGAATTGCACTACAAGTGCATGGAGCATGCAAGTGCCAACCAAACCAAATCAAAATAGAGTCATGACATGGTAAAACATCACCAAAAACATACTGAAATGGAAAGAAAACAAGCTAGAATGACATGCTCAAACATGAAGCATACAAGACTAGTTTAAGAGATTTACACTACAAGTATATTATACATGCATGGAGTGACAAAACCTAGTAAAAACAGATCTAAGGAATGCCAAATTATGGCCAAAAACCTACTGAAATGGAGTCCATACATGCAAGAATGACATGCCACTTTGATAAGCCACAAAAGGGATTACTCGACACATGCAAGAGGAAAACCCAAGGTGACCAAACCAGCCATAGACAGAGTCTAGGCAAGCCCTAAAAGTCACCAAAAAGTTCCTGAACTGAGCCTTGAAAGTATGAAAACATATGCTCCTTTGACAGGCTAAAAATGCAAGCAAACAAAACCAAAAGAAAGAGGGTCACCCCTTTCTAATTTAGGGCCAAAAAACCACATGCCAGCCACTGAAAATCCACTGGATTTCAGTGTCTAAAAGGCTGTGCAAAGATCAAGTCAAAGGCCTTATGGCATGGCACAAAACAAGGCCAAATAGGGCATGCAAGAGGGAAGATGGCCCTCAACACCAAAAGGGCCTTAAACAAACATGAAAATCACTTAAACATGACCCTTTTTTCAGTTGACAACAAAGTTCAAATAAGCATGAAAATGAGGCTAAGAGAAGGATCAAAATAATGCTTAAAAGAGAGAAAAGTGATTACCCTTGGAGCTCAGCAAAACTAGCCAACTTTGGGACCAAAAACCAGCTTTTGAGACCTCTCAAAACCCTCCAGCAACTCAGTAACAATGGTGGAGGTGTATGGTTATGAGGTGGTGTGTAATAGGCCAAGAACTAAGCACTTTCTAAGCCTAAAACATAGAGACAAAGAAAGAGATATAAGCTTTGCCTTAGAGCAATTTTTCAACATGGTATAAGGAAAGGGAGGGCCTCTCTTATAGAGTTTCAAAGCCAAAGCTTCTCCAAGAACCTAAAAACTTGGTTCCAAATCCTCCATACACGTGTATGGAGGATCCAGTCTATGCTTTCCAGCTGGCACAGCTAGCATGCACTCAGACAGACAAAGCAAGAGGAAGCTGGCCAACCAGAAGAGGTGGTCGGCCGACCACTTTCCCTGGTCGGCCGACCAAGGCAAGTGGTCTCCCAGATAAAAACTGGTCGACCAACGCAAATGGTGGTCTCCACATTGAAAGCAAGCTAGTGGTGTGGTGAGAGACCAGCAAATATGGCCCAAAGACCAAGAAAACCAGCTTCTTGACAAGAAAATCAGCTGGCGGGAAGAAAGTGGTCTCCAAGGAGAAAAGGTGGTCTCCCACCCTTGTACCACCTCCCAAACAAGGAAAACAAGGTTCATGCCAAAAATGAACCAATACGGATGCAAAACAAGAGTTCGGGAGGCAAAGCGCGCGGCCGGAGGCCTCGAAAACTGGCTGTTGAGCACAAAAAGTGGCGTACGACCACAAAAGTGGTCTCCCGGACCACAGTGTCCCTCTAAACAGAGGAAACAAGGTGTGTTCCAAAAACCGTGCCAAACGGAGAATGTTAAGCGGTCCTGAACCGTGGCGCACGGCTGATGGCTCCGAAAATCGAAAACTAGTCTCCAAACGGGAACAGTGGCCTACGACCATGAAAAGTACTCCACGACCACTGAGAGATGGTCTACAAGACCTCTCCCTCCCTCCGGGAAGAGAAAACAAGACTTAGTCCGCAGACCGAGCCAAAGTAGAAAAGAGTCCCGAGGTCCGAAGGTGAGGCTCTCAGCTAAGAACCCCGAAACCTCGAAACGAGCACAACATGCACAATCACTGAGCGCTCAATCGATGACATCTGAGTCTTAAGGTCGGTCAAAAATGGGATGTCTACAGCAACCCATGATGTGTATGGATAATCTTGAGTGCTTATTTTTATTTTGACACTATTTGCGCAATAATAATTTTGTTTCTATTTTTCCTGTTCTAAAAGTGTGTGTACACATTAATTTGAATATTGATCATCAGGAAATGTCTTAACAAGACAAATTACAGGGGCCTTTCAGGCAAATAATTACATATGCCGATAATGGACTAGGTTAGTGAAGGTTATCGCTAGTGTGGTGCATAGAAGGAAATATGACATAAATGTTATGTAACCTCTGTGACTCACATTGGCGACATGAAGTAATCACAGTATTATAGTTTCTAATATATTTGAACTTATTGGCTATTTTTTAAATTTCATGATTACGTGTCAAAGTTTTTAGTGTGGAATCCAATGAGGAATTTTTTTTATAAATTGCATATTTTGTAAAAACCTCATAGTTGCATCATAATCGGCTTAATGGGCCAAGTGAAAGAATGTTGGATTTATTTTCTGGTGTGGCCCAATAGCCTATATATCTTTTACATTTTTATTTTATTTGGACTCCTCAACTAGATAAAGCCAATATTTGACAAAGTTCAATAATTAGAATTTTAAATATAGGATAATTACTCTTCTAAGATAAAAAGGAAACCTTGATGGACAAGAATTCTTCTGATAGAGTTTATCTGGCCCTCTTATCTCTTTTATATAAGGATGGGTGACTCCCCTCACATGATATGAGTATTTTTCCATCACTCTAAGTTCTATAGTCATCCTAATTAAGAGAGATGGAGAGAAGAAGGTGAGCCAAGAATTCAAGGTTCAACTATTAGGGGTATTTTCTCAACTTCTCTAATTTAATGGCTAACAAAGGTATGTTCGTTTTATTCTTGAGTTGCACATTATTATTATGGTTACATGTACATTAATTTCTAACACCTAAATTTTGAAACCCACCTCTGCGGCTCTGCATATATGTGTGTGTTTGAATTCTAGTTAAATTAACAGTTACACACTCCCACGTCCAATCTAGTGTATAATTCAGTGTGTCACAATGTTGTGTAATGCAGTGGGTGTGGGTGTTCCCTTGACAAAACTTTTCAGATTAGGCTCCCCTCCATCTAGATTGGAGTAGGGGTGTAATTTCAGCCCAGCCCATCCGAGCCAGTCGACCCGCCACTAGGCCGCACGGGCTCCTATCTTTTTACGGGCCGAGCAGGGCCACGGGCCGAAAAGTGGGGCCTAGGCCCAGGCTCAAGCCTACTCAGATTAGGGTCTAGGGCCGGGCCAGAGGAACTAGGCTTGGACTATGAGCCGAGCTTTTTGTGAAAAATAAACAATAAATATATTATAAATATAGATTATGTATGAGGGATAAAAAAAGAAAAATTATACTAGAGTATTTTAGTTAAAATTAATGAGATATTTGATTATGTTTCATGTAGTGGTATTTAAATTTAATTATATATGTTTTATGTTTTTGGGGTTATGACTAACAAAGTATGAAATTATGTAATTTTCTTCTTTTGAAATGAATAATTTTATATATATCAAAATGAAACTTTTAATATTACAATCATTAAATTAAATAGATAACATTTATTGAATGAATTATTTTTATTTCAAAATGAAATAAAATATTACAAAAATTTATATTATTAAATAAAATACATGTAGATTATTGATGATTGTAGAACAATTGTATCACTATAAGTCAAGTATATCCCAACTAGGTTAGCATCTACTATCCTGTCAATCATTTGCATTATACTCCACCTCAATAATCTAATACAGAAAAATAACGAAATGAAATAGTGAAAAATAAATTGTTGAATCATCGGAGGATGTAGACAATTCACTCTCGTTGCCTGAGAATATGTCAATAAAATGGGTTTGAATTCTCTCATTTTCATTATAATTTTATCTTCTCGTACGCGTATGCATATGATCTCTAGATATAATAAATGCCTCAACCATTTGCAGTGAAAGCCTGCTGCAGTAATAGCTCAGCACCCATCCAATTGCAATAAAAGCTGTTTCAAAAATAACTGTAGAAATAGGAATTGTTAGTATATTATGAAAGGATAGGCCACATAGGTTCATTTTGTTTCCACCAATCTAAAATATCAAAATTTTCCGTATCATCCACTGGCGGGCTATACAAATAATGTTAAAACTCAGAACTACTTATACTTATATATTGAGATATTCTTTTAGTTTTTATTGTTGAAAAAACACTTAATCTTCTGCCTCGAGATAAGGCCGATGTAGTGTGTGTAAGTGTATTTGTATTCTTCAAATAATTTTTTGCATATTTTCATAATAAGGGCAAATTGTTCTTGATTCATCGAAAATATGTTCTAAAAATTATTATAAATCAATTTCTTTACATCATATGATCAATTATTATGGCTAAACATAAAAGATGAGGTAATAGATCAAAATATTTTTTAAAATTTTCTTTCATTTTAGCAATAATAGTTACATAATATTCATTACCTATATATTTTATAATAACTTTCATTATTTCTGCTAACATATGTAAAACAAATTGTGAAATAGGAATATATATATATATATATATATATAGGGGTGTGTGTGCGCGGTTCGGGCGATTTGAGAGTAAAATTACAAACCGAATGACGGGTTAGCAGATTGACAAATTGTGGTTTGGGCGGTTTTTGGCGGATTGAAAAATATTCTAACTAATTATCATACATTTGCATAATATATAACACTAATTTGTATAATATTTTTTAGATATATAACACAAAGTAATTTTACATAATATGTTTCATATATATAACCACTAATTTATAATAAATTTTATGTCTTAAATCTCTCTCACACTTATTTTTACATTGATATTTCTTTAGAAGTTAAAAAATGTATATGTATTAACTATAGCAGAGCGGTTTGGTTGGCGGATTATACATTTTAAAGTTTAACTGTGGTTAGCAATTAGAGCAGTGCGGATTGATGCGGATCGGTACAGTTTTAACGAATTGTGCGATATTTTGCACAGCTATATATATATATATATATATATATATATAAGAAAATAAATTTGTTGCAGTATTAAAAAATTTTAGAAATCTTTATTTAAGGCTACTTGGCGCCAATTCAGTTCTAGGGTTACGAACTATCTTTAACATATTATACATTGAATTCCACCTATTGTTTATATCTAAAATTAATATTTTAAATGGCATACCTTCTCGTTGATAAATTTTTCTATATTTCAAAATTCAATTAGCAGAAGACATAATAGCAACAATTGTATTTTTTATTACCAGTACAGAAGCTTCATATACATGCATAATTTCTGTAACAGCCAAATTTAAAATATAAACACAATAATGAACATGAAATAAATCACTATCAATAAGTAATTGTAAAGTTGATTTCAAATGGATTATAGTCTGATTGTAATAGTTGCATTATCTGAACTAATAGTAAATATTTTATTTTGCAAACCCCACTCATATAATACATTTCGTATTTCTACACTAAGCGAATGACCAATGTATGAAAGTTCAACTAATCTAAATGAAATAACTCTTTTATTTAATTTTCAATCATTATCAATAAAATATGAAGTGATACATTAATATTCTAAATCATTATTTGACCATAGATCAGATGTTAAACGAATTCTTCCATTCAATTTTTTTAATATGTCAAATAATTTACTTTTAATATTCTCAAATTTCTTTAAAACTCTGTTTCTAGTAGTATTTCTTCAAAGACTTTGATATTGCGGTGCAAAACTTTCGTGAATTTGTAAAAAATTGGGACATTCACTAGTAGTAAAATGTTGTTCTTTTTTAATAATACAATCAACTATAGAATTTTGTGTAAATATAGGATTATATAAAAATGTTTGCAAATGATCAGTTGATAAAACCTCTAATTGCATTTGACTTCTAATATCAGGTTGTTGACTTTGTAAATGTTTGTTAACATACCTTTTTAGATAACTGGTACCCCTGTAGATGCAACACTAAGTAAATATGCACAATATTTATATTTTGCTTTAAATATACTTGTACCATTAGAATTATTTACAGATATTTTTTCGAAACGATCCCAAACACTACTAGTCATGCCCCTAGATGATGATCTAGTTGTTAAAAGAAGGATATTAGGTATATTAGAAAAAGAATTAACAAATTCATATTGTGCAGTATATGCATCAATATCAATATAAATATTAAGAATATTAGAATCCATAGTAATGTAAGTAAAATAATATATAAAACTAACAATTAATTTAAATAATGAGTAAACAGTAACAACTAATATATGTTAAGAAATAATTAACGTAACAAAATGTGTAAATAATAAATTTAATTCAAATAATTAATGTTATCGATTGGTGAATGTGATACAAAAATTAGTTTCTTCTGATAAAAATTTCTTCTTGCATAATTGTAATTGTCACTTAGGTATGAGACTTCAAAAAATTGAGAAAGTTGGGTGTTGTGAGAGAGGAGAATGGTGGTATTTATTGGAGTTTGGGATGAGGAGGTGAATTTATATAATAAATAATAAAAAATAAAAAATTGACCGTTGGATGTGTTAAACAATCAAATGACTATTTGAATTTTCTTTTTTCTTTTTTCTTTTTTTTTTTTGTTTTGAATTTTCTGACCATTAAGAGACAAAGAGCCGTTTGAAGGGGTGGGCCATGGGTCAAGTCACGTCAGGCTGCCTGCAAGGCACAAAATTTTTTAGTCTGGGCATCCAAACAAAGAGCCTAGACCTAGGGCCCAAGCCGCGGGCTTTTGGCGGCGTACGGGCTATTTTCACACTCCAGACCGGAAGGTGGTGTCTAGGTCCATAAGGTTTACTATGGATTTAGTTTTGAAGATCCAAACAATTTATTTTATAAATTTTTTCCTATATATCATTTACAAAAAAGAAAAATTAAATAGATCTAATAATAGTAACATATTCAATTTATAATATTTACCTCCCAAAAAATGAATGATAAGTGTTGTTAGAATAGTAGAGAGAAAGAAAATAATATGTATTGTATATAATCAATCAATCAATACAATAAAAGAAGCTATATATATAGGCCCAGAAACCTAGGTGTATAAGAAATCTAAATGTACAAGAATACAAGAATCCTAAGTATCATAGGAATAGATAACAAATACACTATCTTTTTTTTTTTTTTTTTTTGGTGATAAAACACAATAAATTGAATAAGTTACCATTATCAGATCGATCTAATTTTTTTTAATAAATGATATACACAAACAATTTTACAAAATTAACAATTTGAATGATCAAAACTTCATAGGCCCGAACAATACTTTCCAATCCATATGAGTAACTACAAGGCAACCCAATCCAAAAATTTCCAATCCATATGAAATTTCTAACTGTTCTCCGATACATTGATAAATTTACTTGAATTATTAATTTAAATAAATTTCTAACATCATTAAAAATTGTTAATAGGCTTGATAATTTATTAATAAAATTTAGCCATTTGTTATGAAATTAGAAATTTCAAGAGGTATGATGTAATTTTTCAAACTACAGTAGGCAAATTATATTTTAAACAAATCTCAAAAGGTATATTTGTAATTTACTCAAAATTAATTATAAATATAGAAATAATTACATGAAACTTGATACTTATACTTGAACAATATTACCTGGCCCAACCCAACAATCATCACAGAAAGAACTACTAAGTCCCATAATTACTCAACACCACTCTCATAATGCGAAAAAAAATAATGAAAAAGTATAAAATTTCATACGACTTGAGCCCGCAATTTCTTTGAAAAAGATCAAATATATGCCATCTTCCAATACAAAATTATGTCTTATGTGATTTAATTTAAAATTAAAATATTTCGCTCATAATTTTAAAAATACCACTAACACATTTTTGTATAATAATTTAACTAGTAACCACTTTTCCCTAATGTGAATACCTTTTTTTTTCCTTTTTTTTCTTTTTTTTTTTTTTATCTTTTGTAATGTTTTCATTTCATATCAAAACATTCATTATTATGATTCATAATTTTAAAAATATTATAAATACATAATATCATATGATTTTTTTTATATACGAATTCAATTTGTGAATAATTTTTTATTATTAAAATACCTACTTATGTTTTTAATTCTTAAATTTATGTAAGGATTTACAAAAGAAAAGAAAAAAGAAAAAAGAAAATAAAAAATAAAAAATTATTTTTATTTCATTCACTTTTTCTTTAACTATGCTTTTCTTTTTCTTTTTCTTTTTTTTTTCTTTTTTCTCTACAAATGCCTCCTCAAATTTAAAATCTAAATACATAAGAGTATATCTTTGTTCTCACTAGCACATATATTTATGCAGATTTTTTTCATCTTTCGTTCTCTCTTTTTTTTTTCTCTCTCTATTTTCAAGAAAAAAATTAAGATGATCAAATATCAAAAATTATATGTTTGAATCACATTTGTATTATAAAAAATAAATAACTATTTTTTAAATTATAATTGTCTTTCATTTTTTTAAAACAAATGTAATTCAAATATTTTCAATGCTTGTTAGTTCTTTCCTAGCTGATGAATTTTCAATTGAAGAGAAGAAAAAATAAGGGAAAAATCATCAGTCAGTCATATTATCAAAAAAAAATATTACAAATTCATGAAAAAAACTTATAATTTTAATTTTTAATGTGCATGAAATTTATCATTTCTCTATTTTTTTTAAAAGCATACAATAAATTAAAATTTTCCCAAGAAATAAACAATCCAATACTGGTAAAATTGGCATTTTATAAAATAGTATTGTCGACGAAGTCAACTAATGGTTGACTAGTGGATGGGGCAAAGTGTAATGCAATAATTAACCAAAAAAAAAAAAAAATAGACATGTTTGGTTTGTATTTGTGAAATAATTTTGAAAAATAATTTTTGGAAAGAGTTTATAAAATTTAAAATTTTATTTGGTTGTATGTTTTGAAAATAATTTTGAAGTTTGGGATTTTTTTATTTTTTTTTTATAGTTGAATAGATGGGCACTACAAGATATAAGAGTTTTAAAGACCAAGTTTTTTTTTTTTCTCTAAAAGTATAAATTTTGTTGCACAAAAAATTTAGGAACTAATTTCAATTGTAGCAAAGACAATCACTAAAAGATCATCCCCAAAAGTAAAAAAAATGGGCTTTTGGAGACAATTTTTAAAATGTCACTAATAAATTTACTTTTAGAGATAAAATAACTTGGTCACGAAAAGATTTATTTTTTGGATAAATTTCAAATACACCCTCTGAGGTTTGCTTAAAATACAAATTGTCCCATATGGTTTGAAAAATTACAAATACCTCATTGTCAGAATTTTTTATTTAACAGAATAAATTTAAAAAATGAAATTTCTAACTGTTCACCTATACAATAATAAAATTATCTGAATTATTAATTGAAACAAAATTTTAACATTATTAAAATCTGTTAATTAACTTGATGATTTATTAATAAAAAGACCTATTTGTTATGAAATTAGAAACCTTAGAGGGCATAATGTAATTTCTGGAACCACAGGGGATGATTTGTAATTTAAGTAAATCTCTGAGGGTGTGTATGTCATTTACCCTTATTTTTTTAGACAAAACTTTTAATTCCAAAAGGTTAGTAATTCATCACTAAATGTCCAATTTTGATACTAAAAATAAAATTAATTGATGTATAGAATGTGGACTCATTTGAGGCTCCCTTTGGTGAGTCGAACCATTTACTTTTTAATACTTGTTGAATAGAATATTCATACAAAAAATTAAAATAATCGGATATCAATGACTATGAACTTGTTTGGTTTGTCTCTTGAGAGACAAATTTTGAGAAAAAATTTCAAAAATTTGTTTGGTTGAAATTTACACACACACACACACAATAATAATAATAATAATAATAATAATAATAATAATTCTAAAATCACTTTTGTCTCTACTGCACATCCATCAATTAGTATTTTTCTCTCTCATCACTTCTTTTCCCACATTCTATACATCAATTAATTACTTTTTCTCTCACACCCCACTTAATTTGTAATTTAAGTGAGCCTCAAATGAGTCCACCGAATCCAAACACCTTCTCAAATTAGATGATCAACTTCAGAGAATCCAATCCTTTATAAAATTTCCCAAGTTTAAGGACACAAAGTTAATTACAAAATTAAACATAAAATATACATAAATTTACAAAAATTGGACCCACTAATAAATTTCGTAAGATCTAATGCATTCATTTATATTTTATGTTTTTAGAAGAACTATTGGCGTTCAATTATGGGGTGTGTGGGGTATGGACTTCCTCAAATGGTCATTTGTATGGACCGAAAAGAATAAAGTGAAATTGCATAAGCCCAGCAAGAGAAAAGAATAAAGTGAAATTGCAGATTAGTTAAGGTGTGGTATGGACTGATTCTGTTTACAATCAACAACCTCATGAAAATTATATCCAAATTATTTTGACAGACCACAATTAATAATAATCATAGGATATCTGACATCAAAAGGTTATATATGATAGTCATGGTCAATGGTCACGATGGAATCAAATGACAATTGAAAAGAAGAATCGTATTCACATCCTTTGCCCCTGGACTTCCTCAAATGGTCATTTGCATCAAAATCTCGGTATCATTTGTGTGGTAAAATGATAATTTTGAATTGCAATATTTTTTACCGTATTATTATACTAGAATACAATATAATGAGTACGAGTTGTCTGTTGTGTCAGATGAGACAACACAAATTATTCTTCTGATATGTGGGATCCACCATCATCTCATTATGATGATTTAAAACCTTTCATTTAAACAGTTAGAAAAATCAAATTAATCGGATATATTGGTAATAATATGATCAAAAAAAATTTATCTAAAAAGTAACGGACAATTTGTTCCATAAATCAAACTTGCTGTCAATTTTTTTAAAAGAAAAATCTAATCCAATCATGTGGCTAACAATGTTTGATCAACTTAAATTTTTTTTTTTTCATGGATGATTCACTCAATGGACCTTAATGAATGGTTTGGAAATTTCAAAGAAAACAAGAACTTTTTTTATTTCCTTGAGAAGCATATTCTTGGGACACTAGAATATACAATTGTCATTGATAGAGTTGCGAATGAATCGAACTCTTTGCGAGTTTGGGACGGCTCAGTTCATTTCATTACATATATAATCAAACATGGACTAGACTTCTAGGCTCATTCAATAAATGAGTCAAGTTCAAGTTAAGATAAACTCAGCTTGTAAAACTCAACTCGTTAATTATTTATTTAAGTAATTGGATAACTGTTTTATTTAGATTTTTAAATAATATACAATGTCTTATATATTTAATATAAAATAATATTTAATAAGATAACTGACTTTGATTATTGACCCAAATTTTTTGCTTTTTGTTATCAATTTTCAAACCGTACACAAACATGATTAGTATTAACTAGTTGAGTGTAACTCACACTAAATTAATTTTCGATCTGAACTTAAGATCGATAAACAAACCAATGGAGCTATACTGATTATATGAAATCGACTGAAGTAAGATAATATTAATTGATCCAACAAATTAAGATTTGCTTTTTCAACCTATTTAATTATTACTAGTTGGAATGAACCAGAGACGTGTTGGGCCCTCTTCATCCCTTTGTCGACTGATTTAGGACAACCCGCACGGTGTGGTTAAGAACTTCAATATTATTATCTGTGTCAGTATTGTTATTTTTGTTAGAACAATTTTTTGTGTAAAATAAATAAATTGAAACCAAATCAAACAAATAAAATAAATAACTTGCAAGATTTATATTTACTAAACCGAATGAATATTTAAAAGATCATGTCGAGTGTGTGACACTCTGTCCTTAAGACAGATTCGCCCCGCTTCGATGCTTATGGACTAATGGCGTCTATCTCCCAGGATACAATGATCTTCAGAAATTGTAGTAGCACTCCAAACAATTTGTACGGCGAACAAAAAACCTGTGTTCCAATGAATTTTTCTCTAAAACTAGTATGAAGAATAATAATGCAAGAGAGCAAAATGAAAGCATAGAAAATGAATTTTCGGAATGGAAAATCTACTGGAATGCGTTGGTATAAATACACCCAAACAAGTCTGAAAAACAAAAAATAGGTGGGTTTTTTGAATGAACAGGTGCAACAAATAACTGCTGTTGGAAAACTGTTGGCAGATTTGAATCTGTCTAGCAATTCTGAATTTGTTTGGGTGAAAAACTATTCGGACTAATTGAACTGTTGTGGAATTTGGAATATTTGAACACAAAATTTGAATTCAAATTCAAATTATAGTTGTGCAAAATTTAAATTAATTTTTCCCTCAAGAAATTTGGAAAAAAATTCAAATTAATATTAGAATCGACCTGACCCACAACCCACACCCACGCTCGGCACAGCTTGGCTCGGCCTGCTGGACGGCGATGGTGGCGCGCGCGTGTGTGTGGGGGTTTAGGCTAAGGTTCACTTTGTCTATAACTCTTTCCTTTTACAAACTTGGGGTGCCCCATGGGGTCTAACCCAAGTGTTGCCACCTAGAACTTATATACACACATAAGTTCTCTTAAGTTTCCAATGTGGGACAAGCCTTACAAGGAAACCCACATTTAATTCTTTAAATGTTCATTCCACGAACCCGAAAAACGACATCAACTTCTCATTTACTCATAAATGGTTTTAACGAACCGTCTTCACTGTGTGACATACCATGCATCAAGGAACACGTCACCTTTTTGGACCCACCTCAAAAGACGTGTGGACCCCACTCAATTTTGGGTTCAAAGATAGACCAAAATAAGCCTATATAAAATCAATTTTCCAACAATTCCCCACATGAATGGAATTTGACGGAGAGAAAATGCAACATGATCTAATTACAAGAGTACATAAATTGGAAATATTCTGAAAATAATAGGTAGCTTTTGGCTTTGAACCTTCCCTTGTGAGACACTATCGGATTTACTAGCTAACTAGTGAACATGATGTCTTGAACTGTTCAGCCGTTTGTGTAAACCAAAACAATAGAACTCACACAGTATATTACCAGACACAATTTAATTCTCACTATTGTGTTCATTTTGGCCCTGAACAACCTGGTCTTTCATGAGTGCTCTAGAGAATTGTAGCCCTTCACAAATCTCATAGAACCGGCCCAGTTCACACTCATATAGGTGATTCTTATGAAGAGTATTCTACCATACTCCACGAGGTGTGCCTAGATATAAGAATCATTAAAAGTATTACGTAACCTAAAACGCTGCAGACATCACTATTTCATCATAGAATTAATGGGTAGGAGTTTGACTCTCCAATGATCCTTATGAGTCATACACAACTCGGTTGTCCCTTTGAACCTAGATCTTGGGATCTCCAGTCAACTAGGTTGGGTTTCCATGGTGATAACTCTTATTTAATAGGCTTAGGTCTCATTCCCCTCAATGAACTCTCAACTAACTCTCTTGCTAACCGTTTAGTTGGTGGATCCACTATGTTGTCTTTAGACTTCACATATTCAATGAAAATAAGTCCATTAGAGAGTAGTTGTCTTACGGTGTTATGTCGACAACGAATGTGTCGTGACTTACCGTTATACGTATAACTCTGTGCTCTACCTATTGCTAATTGACTATCGTAATGTATGCATATAGCAGGCACCGGTTTTGGTCACATTGAAATATCTTCAAGGAAGTAGTGAAGGCATTCTGCTTATTCCCAGCTTTATCTAAAGTTATGAATTCTGATTCCATAGTAGACCTAGTTATGCAAGTCTATTTGGAAGATTTCCAAGATACAGCTGCCCCACCAAGAGTAAAGACATTCCCACTGGTGGATTTTGTGTCTCTAGTATCCGATATCTAATTTGCATCGTAGTATCCTTCAAGTACTGCTGGATATCTAGTATAATTAAGCCCAATGTTACGAGTAAATCTGAGGTATCTTAGAACCCTTATAATTGTTTTCCAGTGTTTTACTCCTAGATTACTCGTATATCTACTTAATTTATTTACTGCATAAGCTATATCTGGGCGAATGCAGTTCATTAAGTACATTAAGCTTCCAATAATTTGGGCATACTCTAATTGAGAAATACTTTCCTGTACATTCTTAGAAAGAAACAAATTAACATCAACAGGTGTTCTAGCAAGATGATCATCATCTTTGTTAAATTTGTCAAGTATTTTCTCAATGTAATGAGATTGTGACAAAGCATAACCTTCTGATGTTTTGGTAATTTTCATACCAAAAATTACATCAGCAATGCCCATGTCCTTCATGTCAAAATGTTTATTCAACATTTTCTTGGTAGTTTTAATCATTTCATTATTACTACCTATGATGAGCATATCATTCACATAAAGACATACAATGACATAATCTTTGTCTATGTTTTTAATATAAACACATTTTGTCACACTCATTAATTTTAAATTCATTTGACATCATTGCCTTGTCAAATTTCTCATGCCATTGCTTTGGCGCCTGTATTAAACCATATAATGATTTAACCAGTTTACACACTTTCTTTTCTTTTCCTGGAACAAAAAATCCTTCTGGTTGTTCCATATAAATTTCTTCATCTTACTCATCATTTAAGAAAGCGGTTTTCATATCCATTTGATGAATTTCTAGATTGTACAACGATGCAATAGCAATTAGCATTCTAATGGATGTTATTCTAGTAACCGGTGAGTATTTGTCAAAGTAATCAAGACCTTCTTTTTGTCTAAAATTTTTTACCACAAGTCTTGCCTTGTATTTGTCAATTGATCCATTCACTTTCATTTTTCTTTTGAAAATCCACTTGTATCCAAGAGGTTTATAACCTAGTGGCAAATCTACTAATTCCCAAGTGTGATTTTGCAGGATGGATTCAACTTTGTTGTTTACAGCTTCTTTCTATAAAGGAGTTTCAGGACTGGATATAGCCTCTTTAAAAGCTAAAGGCTCATTTTTTAACAAAAATGTTAGAAAATCTGGACCAAAAGATTTTGAGGTTCTAGCACGTTTACTACGCCTAAGTTCCTCTTCCTCATTTTGATCTAATTGTTCTTGATCATAACTAGTAATGGCATCATAAAATCTTTTATTAGAACTAGTCCCTTGTCCAGTCTTATTTGGAAACATATTTTCAAAAAATGATGCATTCCGAGATTCAATAATAGTATTTATATGCATTTTGGAATATTTTGACTTATAAATCAAAAACCGATATGCACTACTATTCATGGCATAACCAATGAAAATGCAATCAATAGTTTTTGGACCTATCTTAGTCTTTTTAGGACTAGGAATACCCACTTTAGCCAAACACCCCCACACTTTTAAGTATTTGTAGATGGTACTCTCCCATGCCACAATTTATAAGGTGTTTGATTCACTTTCTTTTGGGGTACTTTATTTAAAATATAATTAACAGAAAGTATTGCTTCTCCCCACAAATTCTGAGGTAATCCAAAACTTATTAACATGGCATTCATCATTTCTTTTAAAGTCCTATTTTTCCTTTCAGCAATTTCATTTTGCTGAGGTGAGTAAGGAGTGGTAGTTTGATGAATTATTCTATGTTCTTTACAAAATTCATCAAAAGGTGATTCATATTCACCACCTCTATCACTTCTAAGTTTTTTTTTTTTTTAAATTTTCTTACCAAGTTGATTTTCAACTTCATTCTTGTATTGAATGAAAGTTTCCAAAGCTTCATCATTGGTTCGAATTAAATAAGCATAACTATATCTAATAGAGTCATGTATAAAAGTGATAAAATACATTTTCCCACCTCTAGCTTGAATTGATATAAAATCATAAATGTCACTATGAATTAATTCAAGTGGTTCCATACTTTTTTCAATTGAATAAAAAGAAGTTTTGGATAATTTTGGCTCAACCCAAATTTCACATTTATAATTTAAATCAATGTCAAATTTAGGTAAACATTTCATATTAATTAACCTACGCAAAGATCCATAATTAATATGTCCAAATCTACCCTGCCATAAATTTGAAGACTCATACAAGTAAGAATAAGATGTATTTTTATTAATAACAGAGGGTGTAACAGTCATTATATTGATTTTGAAAAGGCCATCAGACATGTAACATTTTCCTACATACATCCCATTTTTGGTAAGTACAAACTTGCCACTTTTAAAAACTAGCATAAACCCATTTTTACTCAACAAAGATCCGGAAACAAGATTCTTGCGAATGTCCGGTACATGCAGCACACTGTTGAGAGTGAGTTTCTTTCCAGATATCATCTTCAAAATAGTCTTTCTTTGTCCTTCAACTTTAGAAGTCGAAGAGTTACCCATAAAAAATTGTTCACTATTGTCCACCACTGAATAAGATGTGAACATCTTTTCATTGGCACAAATATGGCTAGTAGCACCAGTGTCCACCTACCATTCTTTAGGATTTCCGACAAGGTTTGCCTTAGAAACAACTGCAGAAAGATTTATGGCATCTACACCATTGAAAATATTGCCCACGTCGGTCATATGGGCTTGAGCAGGCTTCTTACTTGATCTTCCTTTGCCTTTGCGTTTGCTATGGCAATCTTTAGCCCGATGTCCCTCTTTGTCACAAATGTAACAGTTGCCATTAAACTTGTACTTTTTAGTTTTCCCTCCTTTAGAGCCTTGTGATGAACTTTTTCCAGAAAACTTCCGTTTCTTTGCTTTTGGAGCATGTTCCACCACATTTGCCTTAGACTCCATTGAATGCTTACCAGCCCACTTTTCAAAATTGCGGTTGTTCTCTTCAATCCTCAAACTCTGAAGACATTTCTTTGCGCTTGTGTTTAAGGTAGTTCTTAAATTCCTTCCAGCCTTGTGGTAATTTTTCAATTAAGGCAGCAGCATAGAAGGATTCATTAAGAGACACGCCTTCTGTGTGAATGTCATGCAGAATGAGTTAGAGATCTTAAACTTAACTGAACACAGTCTTAGAATCAACCATCACAAAGTCCAAGAATTTGCCAACCACAAATTTATTTGAGCCAGCATCTTCTATTTTGTACTTTTTCTCCAAAGACTCCCAAAGTTCCTTTGTTGTCTTGATAGGACTGTAGACGTTGTATAATGTGTTGTCAAGTCCGTTTAAGATGTAGTTCCGGCAAATGAAATCAGCATGTTTCCAGGCATCGACCGCAGTAACCAGTTGCCGGTCAATTTCATCCTTGTTCAGAGTAAGAGCATTCTCACGGAGAAAACGAGTCAAGTTCAGAGTTGTAAAATAGAACAGCATTTTCTACTACCATCTTTTAAAATCAATTCATGAGAACTTCTCTAGCTTCTCCCGTGATTGACTGGCATAGTCACAATAACAATAGGGGTTTGAGCAATTGCAGCCATCACACTAGTACTTGTTTGAGCATTAGTTTGACCAATTTCAGTAGCCATGAATTCTAAATTATAAAATAAAATTATAATTAGAATTTTATACAACACCGAAAATTTAAATCAAAGCCACATAATTAAATTCTATAAAAATAAAGAAACAAGAATTGTAACTTTTATTTTTAATTAATTTGGAAATAAAATAAAATTTTATTTTAACCAAATTAATTCCACACAGAAAATTAAATTTCTGTAACACTTCAATAATTAAAATGCTGAAACAGAATTTTAATTAATGAACACTCAAAAATTATTTCTGAAAACCAAAATTAATTTCTGAAAAGCTCCACAAATAAATATTCTGAATTATTAATGACACTAGTATATTACTCCTATATGTCAAACAGTATATTACTACTTTTTTTTTTCAACCATAATATTATTTTGTAAGATCATAGAAAATAATTTTTGTAAGAAGAAAAAAGAGAAAAAGAAACAAACGAAAAATTCTATAAACAGAATAATTCGATTCTATCTTAAAATTGTTGGAACAATCTTCTGTGTAAAATAAATAAATTAAAACCAAATCAAACAAATAAAATAAATAACTTACTGGATTTATTTTACCGAACTGAATGAATATTTAAAAGATCAAGTTTAGTTTGCAACACTTTGTCCTTAAGACAGATTCGGCCCCGCTTCAGTGCTTACGAACTAATGGCGTCTATCTCACAGCATACAATGATCTTCACAAATTGTAGTAGCACTCCATACAATTTATATGGCGAACAAAAAACCTTTGTTCTAATACTCTCTGAATTTTTCTCTAAAACCAGTATGAAGAATAATAATGCAAGAGAGAAAAATGAAGGCACAGAAAATGAATTCTCATAATGGAAAATCTGCTGGAATGCCTTGGTATAAATAAACCCAAACAGGTCTGAAAAACAAACAGAACATGTGGGTTTTTTGAATGAACAGGTGCAACAGATAACTGTTGGGCAGTTTCTATCTGTTGGAAAATTGCTGGCAGATTTGAATCTGTTTAGTAGTTTTGAATCTGTCTGGGTGAAAAATTGTTTGGACTGATTGAATTATTATGGAATTCGGATTTGGAAAGAGGCACAATATTTGGACACAAAATTTGAATTCAAATTCAAATTCAAATTATATTGGTGCAAAATTTATATTAATTTTTTCAGCAAGAAATTTGGAAAAAAATTCAAATAAATCTTGTCCAAAAAATTAATATTAGAACCGACCCACAACCGGCACGGCTCGGCTGGCCGGTTAGACGGACGGCGGCGCGCGCGTATGTGGTGGTTTGGGCTAAGGTTCACTTTGTCCATAACTCTTCCTTTCTACAAACTTGGGGTGCCTCTCAGGCCCAACCCAAGTATTGTCACCTAGAACTCATATACACATATAAGTTTTCTTAAGTTTTCAATATGGGACAAGCCTTTTTAATTCTTTAAATGTTCATTCCACGAGCCCGAAAACAACGTTAACTTTCCATTCACTCATAAATGATTTTGACGAACCGTCTTCATCGTGTGGCTTGCCATGCGGCAAAGAACACGTCACCTTTTTGGATCCACATCAAAAGACGTGTGGACCCTACTTAATTTTGGACTCAAAGATAACCCAAAATAAGCCTATATAAAACCAATTTTCCAACATTTTTTTATAAAAAGTCTCATATTTGACTCTTGTGAAGCTTAAAAATATTTGGGTTTAAATGATAGAGCATTCAGGTCATAAATTTATTTCTAAATTTTTTTGGATTATTAGGGTTAAATTCTAGTTTCTTTGGATCATAATGATATTATTTGTCCAAAATTACAATTATATGTTAAAATCAATTTATTTATTAAAATTCATCAAGCTAACTATCTATTAAAATGTGATACATATCACTCATTCAACAATTTATATGTTAAATATCACATATTTCTTTATTTCACTACTACCACCTCCTACCATCAAATTATCATTATATTGAAATTTTTATAAATAATAATATGACTTATCGTAATATCTTTATTTTCAATTCTTATAATTTTAAAATGTCATTGACATTTCACTTTAAATACTATTTTATAATATTTTTATTTAAAATATTTTCTTATGTTTACAAAAAAAAAAAAAAAAAAAAAAAAAAAAAAAAAATTATTCCAAAACCCTGGAGGGGCACATGACTTCCCTGGACCTTCTATGCCTCCGCCACTACTTTCGTCTCTTTGCCAACAAAAATTTGTAAGAAATACTTATCAATCAGTCTAATTAATTAGACTTAATTATCTACAGTTTCTGATTGATAAATTTGTCACTATAAATTTATTCATAAAAACAATAGAGTCTAATAAATAAATTTATCAATAAAACTTAATAGGTAATAAGTTCTAAAAGTACCTATTAATAATATATCTAATTTGAATAATTGAAATTGTGTAAGTTGAAACCGTGACACAGTGGTTAATGATTTGTTTTATTATTTCGTTTCTCTCTTATTTTTGGTTATTGCAGCTTCATTGTAATTCAAATGCAAATTAGAAAGAAAAACATCGTGAAACTTATCTTAGGCCTTTTGTTTGGGAATGTGGAGGACATTATTTCTTCATTTGATTAGCATGAAAAATAAGCAAAAATCAATAAATTATAAAAAAGTAAGGAAGATTTTTACTTTGGATAAGATATGATTATCGTTTATCTTATTCTTCATCTTTTTATCATCTTTTTAAAAAATAAATAAATAAGTAAATGTTCAATTAAATAGGAGACATTTAATACGTGACAATTAAATAAGATAAATTATCAATAAATTCTAATAGTTGGACTTAATTAAGTCCCTATTAATTCGTCGCTAAAAGTTGGTCCTACCATAATTGTCACTAAAAAAATATTTATGATGATTTTTTGAATTTGTTGCAAAGAACTAACAATTGATGACATTTTTGTGATGATTTTCTAAATCTGTCGCTAAAAATTGATAATTAACGACGTTTTTCTGTGATGAATTTTTCAAATTGTCATTAAAAACTAATAATTAGCAACTTATTTATTTATTTATTTATTTATTTATCTTTTATGAAAACGCCACTAACTAACATAAGACCTATTGAAAAATATAAATCTACCTATTGTGACATGCACTAAATCACCCCATTATTTTTCCTTTTTCTTTTGTGTTTTTCTTTCTTTTTCCAATATTGTTTCATAGCTTTTCCAAACACCAATTGTTAGGCTAGCGTTAGTTA
This sequence comes from Camellia sinensis, assembly GCF_055761805.1. Classification (NCBI taxonomy): domain Eukaryota; kingdom Viridiplantae; phylum Streptophyta; class Magnoliopsida; order Ericales; family Theaceae; genus Camellia; species Camellia sinensis. Next base: position 121,035,781 of record NC_138966.1, read on the forward strand.
AGTCGTCTCTTTCCAATGAACAAAATCTTTGAAATATGAAGTTTTGGATTAATAAGTTGCTTTAGGGAATGTTTGATGTTCAGTATTTAAAATGAATATATTAAGTGATAATCGATTAAGTCTATTTAATAATCATAATTGATATCAATGAAAAATTTAAATGTCTCTTAAAATATAGACTAAATTTTTTTAAAAAAAATTAAGTCATATAAAATTTATTTAATTCTAACTGAATGTATAAATATTAAATATAAGTATCAATATACATTATTACAAAACGTTAAAAAATATACACTATTACAAACCCATCACCACCACCATGCTACCGCTGCCGCCGCCACTATTACCACCATCACTACTACTACCTCCATCGCTATCATTATTACCGCCATCACCACCACCACTACTATCACTATCACTATCTTTATCATTATTATTAAGCACCAACATCATTTTACTACCACTATAATTGTTACTGCTACCACCACCACGACGCCACACCACCACTATTAATGCTTACCAATACCACAACAATCACCACTATCTCACTACCTCCACTACCACTACTGTCACCATTATGTCGCTGCCACCACCACCACCACAACTATCACCACCTTCATTACTATAATTGTTGTTACCAGAAACACCACTATTATTTTACTATCGCTACTATTACCACCACTACCACCACCATCATCATACCATCACCATCACCATCACCATCACCATCACAATATAAAAATTAAAATATATCATTTAAAACTAATAAATTTTAAATTAATATTATACATATCAAACAACTTATTTTTAGTTCAGTACTTAAATTTTTATCAAATAGCTTTTCAACTTAAAAAATTTAACATTCAATTTTCAATACTTAATTCTCAATCTTCAATCTTCAATTTTCAATTTTTAGTTTTCAATTGCATCAAATACCACCTTAATTATAATAAGATGAGCACATTACACAGCTTCACTTTTTTGATGAGAGTGGTTTTTCTTCTATGATGAATGTTTCCTTCTTGCGTTCAAAAAAAAAATGTTTCTTACTTGTTTTTGTGTTTTACCAAAGAGAAAGTTCCATGAAAATAGGATCCAAAAAAAGAGTTTCAATGCCATTTTTGTGTTTAATTAATGAGAACTCTCTCTCTCTCTCTCTCTCTTCTTTTCTTCTTTTTTGAATTTTGGGACTTCTCTTTAATTAAACAAAAATAATCACTTTTCATAAAAATATTTTATTTGAAACAAATAAACTCTCATTTAGGTTATCTTATTATTATTGTATAAATTATCTTCATATATCTCACTTAATAATTTTTGAAAAAGTGATTCAAATGGATGATGAGTGGAGCTGATCTTGTGTTAGACAGATATAGACTATGTCTAACACATTTTCAATTTGTTCCTGAGCTTCCAAGCTGTGTTCATTAATAATGGCGGTTAAGTATCTTAACTATAGTCATCATGGGTTCTTCAACTTTAAAATCAAGTGGTGGATCTAATTTTGGAACCTTTAATCATTTAGTCTATATAAAAATCCATCAATATTGTGGATGTAGGCACTACAAGAATCTACACATTTGCCGACCACTTTTGCCGACCAAAAAAATTTTGGTCGCAAAAAAATGCCATTTGCCGACCAAAAGTAAATGTTGTAGCTAAAAATTAATACTATTACCGACCAAAATTTTTGGTCGCAACTAAGTAATTTTTTGCGACCAAATTACCGAATTGGTAGCCAAAAATATGGGCAGGAGAATGACATTTAAAAGGGAGCTGTGTATGTTATTTTTGCGACTAAAAAAATTTGGTCGCTGATACCAAAACGACGTCGTTTTGGTATCAAAATTCATTAGCCGACCATCAGTTTCGTAGGGGATAACTTTACTAATTCAAACACACATAAGAAATGCTTACGCGCCTCTTTCAGACCTCAGGCGAATTCGATCAAAAGCTCATTCGCGCCAATCATCTGACCTTACCATTAACCTTGCCGTCCGCCGTCAGCGCCTCTCCACCGTCTGCGCCTCCGTCCCTCTTCGCCATTTCTGTCACAAACCCTTGGGGATTTCTGATTCATCTAGGTATTTTTTGCAACTTATAATAGTTTCTCTCCGTTTATATCTCTGTCTCATTTTCTCTTTGATTCCTCATACTCGTCTTGTTCTACAATGTCTCACCCACCAGGGCCCTCACCATCGCGATTTGTCGGAGCATCTTCAACTCGCCCTAAAATCAATTTCAGGTATAAATCCTCTGTATCACTCTCATGAACTCAGTCTCTGCCTGTGTCTCCCTCTCCCTGTCAATGTTTGTGTTGATGTTTGCTACTGGGATATGTGGATTATAGGATTTCGTTATGTTGTTTGTGAAGTTCCCCAATCTGTGATGTTCTTGTAGTGTTTTTTTGCTCCTATTTCTTTTAAGTATCCCTGTTTATATTGGGAAATATACTTAATGAGAATAAAATTTCTTTGGGTGCTTTTGTAAGTTATTTGGAATTTGATTTCCGAACAAATTAGTTGGTTAATAGATTATAAATTCCTGAGATTTTTAAAGTACCCTTAAAGGAGCCACAAGCTGTACAAGGACTTACCGTATATACCATCCTTTAGAAGTTGGAGTTGATTTTTTATGAAGAGACAGGGTAGCACATCTTATTTTAGCCAAGTTGGACTTACCTTGTATGCTCATCATTTTTCAGTTTGAAGTTTCTTTTCCCATTGTGCTAGCAAGTTCACAGTCATGTTTACTCTTAAGGGAAAGGATAATGGTCTAGCTAATACCGTGGATCCGATTTTTTTTCATACCATGGGATGTTGGATGGATTTATATTTATTATGAAATTACAGTACTATGTTTAGTAAGAGTTGGGATAGAGGAAAGTTAATCCGACGAGTACCTGTACGAAATTAATTATGCCGAGGCACTGAGAAATTTAACCCATGGTTTTGAGGGAGTATTAATCTGTCCGCACAACTAATCCCCTTATTGGTGAATCAAAAGAAATGTAATGCTCATGCAATATATGTCTCCATTAGTCCACTAGGGACACAGCTAATAAGCCGACTACCTTTGTCCTGTATTACCTTCATCTTTCAATATCTAATGTATATTCATGGACATCTGTACCATGTTAGAAATTGAATTACAACACAATAGCTAAAGTTTTGTGCCTTAGTAGCTTCCCTCAGATTTCTTTTCTGGGTTAACGTTTGATTTGCGCTTCTCCCTACTTATTTCAGATGTTGATAGGCTCACATTTTCAGTATCACCTCGAGATTGTGGTGTTGGAGAGGGTGGTTGGGCAGGGCTTTGCTTCAGTCCAAGTCAATGGTCCATTGTATCTAATCGCTTTCATATGTATTACTTCAACTTATGTGGTATGACAATTTGCTAATGTCAGAGAGTCATGATGTTTGTCCATGACTAACAAGCTGGAAGTAACATAAGTAGCTAATATCTGTGTGCTAAGTTATGTTGTTTCCATTGTCCATTCTTCTTTTGTTTATCTTCTATTTCTTCAATCAAAAAATGTTTTGGAGCTCTAATTTGTGAGCTCTAATAGCTCTAATGTGTATGTGAGGCCCATTTGATGTGATGTTTGGCCTTTTTTTTTTTTTTTTTTTTTTTTGACTTTCGACCTCACTAGAGCTCAATTAGAGCTCTAATTTTAGAGGGATGTATCATTGTTGTTTTGAACCCAAACTTTGATTGAAAATGAGCGTATATCTCCGTGATTGTTAGAATCCCTATGATCTAAATCGATCTAGGGCTCAAGGTTAGGGTTTTTATTCTGATTTACAGGTTGATTCTTATGCATCCTATTCTGGTTTAACTTAAGTTTCTTGCAAATGAAATTACCTTGCTACTTCTTTTTCATTCTGATTTACAGATTGATTCTTTTGTTGTTGCTCATGACAATGAAATGCATGAAGCTACGCGTAGAATCTTATCAGTGTTATTACGGCAGGTATAACAATTTTTCTAAATTTTCCTGAATGATATTATTGTCACTGAAGTTTTCACTATTCTGTCTAAAATGTTATTCTCCCAGTTCATACTATCCAAGGAACCTCGAACACCTTGCAACTTACTGCCTACTATTCCCTTCAAAAGTGGGATTGTGCTGTCTTTTTCTCAAATTTCGTTGTTTGTCATGTTCTTTGAATACTTTGGAGAAATGATAGATGTAATCATTCTCTGGTAGCATGTGTTAAACTAAATAGGATATAGCTGCATTAGACAGTTTTTGTTGTGGCCTTAGTAAATTTTACTCTTCTGGTGCAGATAGATGGATTTAAGCAGGAGAAAAAAGTGGTGGTCATTGCTGCAACCCACAGAAAGCAAGACCTTGATCCTGCTTTGATTAGGTATACCAGTGCACATTTTCTTATATGACGGTTATATGCAGAATTGATTCAAGGTTTACTAACATACGTTTCATTCATTTCTGTCAGTCGGTTTGATTCTATGATCACCTTTGGCTTACTAGATCAGCAGACCCGTCAGGAAATAGCAGCTCAGTATGCAAAGCACTTGGGAAAATCTGATTTACCTGCATTTGCCAAGGTTACTGAAGAGTAAGTTTGAAATATCCAACTAATTTATCTCGATCATGCCATTACTTGAGTGAAACACATCATTAATCACCACTCTCCCTCCACCTCCCAACCATCTCTCTATTTTTGGGGTTTGTTTTTTCTCCGCTTTTTTCTGAATGTTATTTTGTCTGTCTAACTTGTGACCAGATCTATTAAAGTGATGATGGAATCAGGTTGTGAAGAGGTATGCTATCAATATAAGAGTTTTATGCCTTAAATTATAAATTTACACTATGACAATTATTCCTTCTCGCTTTCTCATCTCTTTGTGCCTAAAGCTGAAACTGAATACTATGAAAACAGAAATTAAGAAATGTACATTATAGATGAGGTGGTTTTCTATGCACCTAAACAAATTATAAATTATTGATTGGTTTTCTATGCACCTAAACAGTTCATTGCTATATATGTTAAATTCCCAGTATGATTCAGAAATGTACATTATAGATGAGGTGGTTCATTTTGGATAATGCTATGAAAACAGAATAAGTTTTGGCCCAAAGAAAATGATATGTTATACTAGTAAGAATAGCTTTTCTTGGATATATTCCATGCTAAAAACCTACGGCAACCATTTATATGTGTTCTCAATGATTATAAATACTGTCATGTTATTTACTTTGTTTTGGTTCTCCAGTGTGAGCAGTTCATTGCTAATAGCATGTATGTGCTTCAAATGCCACTTATTCATTATTTATCAGACACAAAAATTTGGTATGCACTGCCTATCAAAAGTCCACAAAGAAAATCTAAAATTTGAGAAAACACTTATATTAAATACACTGTTTTTGTTATTATTGTATAGTGTACAACTGATGAGACTACATTATACTTCATACTGCACACAAAAATGCATTTTAGAAACTCATGCATTATTTTTACGAAGACCACCTTTCCACTTCACATTTCAATTTTAAATCACCTTCTGTTAATAAAGTTGTAATCATACTATACCAAGTAAATTTAATGGAGAACTTCACATTTATGTCCATGTTTGTATTCTAGTTTTGTCCATGTTTTTATTCTAGAATACTTGTACATCATATATATTAAGACAGCCTGGCGGCTGCCACATTAACCCCATAAATAGATTTTTGGCAACCTATAAACATCAAAATGCGACATTTGTGTTAGGTACTTGACTTTTAGAGAAAAAAAAAATTCCTGAATCTTCAAGGGTTTTTTGGAGAAGTTTTTTGTGGCATTTGGAATGGGACAGATGTTGCCATTAAAGTTTTTCTCGAACAAGATTTAACTGTTGAGAACATCGAAGACTTCTGCAATGAGATATCTATTCTAAGGTTTGTCTTAATTGATCTTTTTGCAATCGTAGCTTCTCATATTTCCCCTCCTCCACTTTGTTCTTGTCCATGCAATTGACTTTTTCTTTTCTTTTCTTTTCTTCTTTTCATACACAGCCGTCTACGCCACCCAAATGGTAATGTCCTGCATTTGTTTGATCAACTTAACTCTGCCATATTATGTTTACACTTTACACTATAGGATTTGTGAATGGAAAAAACACTCAATTTTTTTCTTTTGATGTTCATATCAGAAATAATTTTAGTGTAGTGATATGAAGAAAATAATACATTTTGTTTTTCTAGAATGACCATCAAAGTGTGAGACAAGAGTAATAAAAAACAATATGGCTTTGCTTACTTCTCTTATAGCCTTTTTCTACTTATTCTTCCCCATTACTCTTCTCCTCCATTTCTACTCTTTTCTCCATGCAATAGATGAAATACAAAGAATTATACCTACCAATTCTGATCCACAATTCACTAAATTATAAAACAATTAAGTTCCTTGAAGAAAACAAAGATATCAATCCATTGCTTAAAGGTTACAAGTGACAATTAAGTGTACTGTTGAAATGCAATTATCTTCAATTAAGTGTACTGTATGTTTTTGTTGGTAACTTGGCGATTCAATTTCTCAGTATTCTTTCAATGAGATTTGATCGCTTTATGGAGATATAAATGTACTTTTGGTCCATATATTTCTCTGTTTATGGTCTATAGTGTTTTAATTGGATCATTGACATAATTACACAAGTCTACAAGACTTAGAACCCATATTTTTAGTGTAATTAAAACCATGAAGTCATATGACATGGTTTTCTTCTATGTTCTTTGGACCGGAATGTCTACAACTACAAGTTTATTGTCTTGAAATTTGTATTTACATGCATATTCTTGGCAGCATATTTTCTTGTATCTGCATGCATTAGTTGAAATCAAGTAGGTTGGTGGCTCTGTTTGGTGCAGTTTACTATGACCCCTCTCTTTTCTTTTCTTTTTTTCCTTTTTTAAATTTGACTTTCTTTGTGCTTGCTTTCATTTGAAGGCATAATAGTTGGGTCTTTATTGATTGACTTAAGAGAGCAAAAACTTTTGGTTTCTTCATTATGTTAACGGAGCACAAATTAATACTAACATCAAACTTTTGATTTATGTATTGAATAATTAATTTTGTTGGTTTGAGTGATATCTGATTAATTTTGGTGGTTTCTTTTAAAATGTCTTCATTGGAAAGAAGTTTAGTTCTAACACTTGCTATCTCACCAGGTTGATGTGGCAGAGCTACGGCAAAAGCTGCAAACTATGGAGACCTAACAAAAAGAACTTGAACTTCTTCAAAGACAAAAGGCTGCCTCTGAACAAGCTGCCTTGAGTGCAAAACAGAGGCTGAGCTCGAGCGGCATGTGGGGTTGGCTTGCCAAATCCCCTCCTAGCCAAGATGCCAATGACGCCTAAAAATTCGAACCCCAAATACACAGTAATTCCTAGTTTTGGAACTCAAAATCAATTTAATTTTTTTCCCCATTTAAAGTATTTTTTTTCTTAACCCAGTTCTTTTCAGATATGGAAATAAGATATTCAGTTTCTCTCTGCTAGAGGGAATATGGTAGGTTTACATGTTTGTAATTAGAGACATGAACATGTTTAACTGCTGGAGACATTTTTTGTGGAAGAAATAGTTTCTAAGAAGAGCTTAGTAATTGGAGACATAATCATTGTCAATTAATCCTTCATGATTAGTGGTTAATCGGCTATTTATGTTACAGGCTGCAGTTGCAGTTTTTAGTGCAGAACCTTGGACAGTGCCATTGACAGCAAAGACCATTCTGCAGGTAAATTATTTTTTCATTTATTGTATAGTTGTTACCAGCATGGACACTTCCAAGGCGCATGTCCATGTCCAAACCAATGCTCATCGGACACTTCCTGACATGTGTTGGGCATATAGTCAAATGTGTTATATTATTATTTTTTATTAGTTTTAGACCAAGACACACTTCTGATGCATGGGGGACACACATGTCCATTGCTTACACACACACACGAAACACAGTACAAGTAACTTAGCCAATACAATGGTAAAAAGAAAAAAGAAAGTAACAATTGTTGTTCAGCATTCTTGTTGTTTTCATTTTTTTCTTGATACGAGTGTTTCAATGCTTTATAGGTGGTTGATGCTTATGCGTTGATTGGGGATGTTTCTGGTCTTGCTGAAAAGATACAAAGCTTCTTTATGCAGGAGGTTCTCTCAGTAACCCATTCTGTCTTGAAAAATATTTTGCAGGAGGTATGCTGCTGCATTCTATTATCAATTGAATTCATTACTGAAGCAGCTGGAGATAAACAAAGTGAAAAGAAACAAGATACTTGCATATCATTGTGTTTGTGTGTTGGTTTGGACTTCTTTGGGCCAGGTGTAGTTTATCAGTTTGTAGATTTCCTTCAGAACAAAAGAAAGAAAAGTGTATCCCGTCCCTCATCGCATAGTTGTCTCACTTTAGTGGGTCATATAACTCTCCAGTCATCTTAGTGTTATGCCCTTCTGGAGGTAGTGCATGAGTTTGGACTTATTTTTTTTCCGATATGGTTTCTCTCTGTTTCTTTTATACTTCTTTAAGATCAAAGGACAGAAAAGTGTATTCGGTCCACATCCAGTAGTTGTCCCACCCTAGTGAGCCAATAAGTCTCCATCACTCTTTCGTGAGTCAGGCCCTTTTGGAGATAAGTTTGTGGGTTTGGACTTCTTTGGCCTAGGCATGGTTTGTGTGTTACATTTCCTTAAGATCAATAAAACCAAGTATATCATTATGGTTATCATTTTGATGCCACTGTATTACATGCAAAATTATAACCTTGAGTCATCTACAAGTGATGATCACCGTAAATGGAAATGGTATAAGCGGAATATATGAATTATTTAATTATGTGAGCATATAGCCCTTGATAGAGTGGATAATTAAATAATGGTTGGATGACACACACACACACACATGCAGACACTTTTTCATTGAACGACATTCTCACTGAGATACTATTTAAATTTGGCAGGACCTGGAACCTTCCAATATGCAAAATAGTAGGTGTTACTTTTATGTCTTTGCGTACATTGTTTGGTTTTAGCATAAACCATGCTGGTTTTGATTTAGTTTTTAAATATCTTCCAATTCTAGACTTACCTACAGTGATCTATGCCATCAAATACCTAAATCCAAGTTTAGGCAATGTTTATTGACAACACTAGCTGCCCTTATCATGCAATCATGAGCTTTCAACTAGCGGATAAGGTAAAAACTATTGTCATCACTGTATTATGGGTCATTTGGTGTTAATTACTCTATTTATATTGTAGATTGTGATTGTATATATATATATATATATATATATATATATATATATACATTTCTACTTTGTCTACAAATTTTAAAATTCTCTTACTAAATCATTTGTTATCATTGGTACATATCAGTTCACTGTCTGTGCTGATTCAACTGATATTAAACATTTTCTAGCTATTGCTGCTTGTGAAATTTGGTGCTGTAATTGATCTGTATCATATCAGTCATGCTAGGAACACAGAGTTTGTGTCCCATTCCGTGTTTGGTTTCTATTGGCACCTGTTTTTTTTTTTTTTTGTGTATATTTCTCTTTTTCCCTGTAATGTATGCTCTGAACAGACTGGACTTTTGGTATCAGGTAATGACAAATCAGGAGGCAGTGGAGTGCATTAGGAACATAAAGGATGCTAAAGCAGCTGCTAAGCACCTTGCTTGTTGATAGCAAATATTAGTAGTTTTATTTGTTGATAGCTGTGCATGGATAACAAATAGTTATGTTTCAAATTGTTATGCTAGATGGATGTGACTTGTGAATGAAAACTTAGAATAGTTGTATTGTGTCGAATGTTAATGAATTATGTATTATGATTGAATATTAATGATTCAGTTAATTTGAATGATGCTTTAAAATTATAGGTTTATTATGGATTGAATGAATTATTAGGAATTACAGATGTATTGTTTTCCTGCTTTGGCGACCAATTTATTAGTCGCGACAAATAAATAATTTTTTTTCGCAAAAAATGACAATTGCCGACCAAGAGTTTTGGTCGCAAAAAATACATCTATTGCCGACCAAAACAGCTTTTGGTCGTGGAAACTCACTTTTGCCGACCAAAAGTATTGGTCGTGAAAAGTAACAAATGGCGACCAAAACCTTTTTTGGTCGTGGAATGTCACAATTGGCGACCAAACTTTTTGGTCGCGGAATGTCATGATTGCCGACCAAAATTTTTTGGTCGCGGAATATCACGATTGGCGACCAAAATATTTGGTCGCGGAATGTCACAATTGGCGACCAAACTTTTTGGTCACGAAATGTGTCAATTGGCGACTAAGAAATTTGGTCGGCAAAAGGCGACTTTTCGCGACCAAAGTGTTTTAGCGACAAAATAAATTAGTCGCAGTAATTAAATAATTAGCGACCAAAAATTTAGTCGGCAAATCCAACTTTTGCCGACCAACCAAAATTTTGGTCGCGAATTACTTTTGCCGACCCTCAATTGGCGACCAAAGTAGCGACCAAAAAAATTGGTCGCAGATAATTTTTGCCGACCAAAAATAGACTTTTAGCGACCAATTTTTTTGTTGCCAAAAGTGTTAATTCTTGTAGTGAGGAGGCTTTGAGATCTATTAATTATTAGTTCGTCTATTCAATATGTGGGCCATTGAGAGAAATTTTTCAAGCCAGTGCGCTTATAAGTGAACTTCATAGTTGCAAATTATAATTTGTAATTTTTTTTTTTTTATACATATATATGTATGTTTGAAACTCTTAAATACGTGTGCAAAAAAGAGTGTATCATTTTCTTGGGGTCTTAGTTTTTGAAGGCAATCTAAATATTTGCACGACAACAAAGTTAGTGACAATTTATTTAACCAAATAAAATTCAATTTTTTTTTTCACATATCATTGAAGATCTATGATTTATTATAATTTTTTTAAGCTAATAAAAAAAATCTAATAACCATAAAAGCTACTCATGTATATGTAATACAAAACAAACCCTTCCGATCAAGTTGAATTTTTTATATAAATAATTTGTTCAACGTGTCTCACAAGTTTAATGATTTAGCTAATCAAAACCGGCTTGAGATGTGCCCACATCCATACAAACTGGACCTTCTAATCTAAAAAAGTGGATTTTGGGCCCACTTCATTCCAAAATTAATACATAATAATATGATAAATTTTGATTTTATCACCTTAAAATAAAAAATTCATCATGTTGGTTTATGTTTCTTAAAAAATAATAATATACAAATAAAATTTTAGTACAAAAATTTTACTAAAATTTTATACAAAATGATGTAATTTGTTGCATTCATTTCGTTTCTAATTAAAATACCTACCATTATCTTCATAATTTCAAAATGAAATAAAAATGTTATCTATATAAAAAAAATATCAGTAATTATAAGTTTTAATGATAGTTTAAAAAAATTGTCCTAAAAAATCACTAATTATTAACTTTCAGCGACAATTTATAAAAACCGTTGACAAAAAAAGTCACAAATTGTCAATTCTTAGCAACATGTTAAAAATCGTCACAAAAATTATTTTCAACGACAATTTACTAGAACTTATTTTTAATAGAACTTAATGAGAATTAAATCCAACGATTATGACCTATTGGTAGGTAAGAATTTCATAAATTTCCTTATTTAAATTTGAGTAAAAAAAATAATAATAAAATTAAAAAAAAATGGTAGACTACCAATAGGTCCTAATAGTTGGATTTAATTCTCATCAAGTCTCATTAAAAATTAGTCCTAATAAAATCGTCACTAAAAAAAATTTTGTGATGATTTTTTTACATATATCGCTAAAAATTGACAATTAAATACTTTTTTGTCACAATTTTTATAAATTGTCGCTAAAACTTACAATTAGTGACGTTTTTCTGTTACAAATTTTTCATCAAACTGTTGCCAAAAGTTAAAAATTAGTGAATTTTTTTCGTGGCAATTTTTTAAATTGTCGCTAAAACTTATAATTAGTGACATTTTTGTAACATAATTTTTAAGTTGTCATTGAAAATTAACAATAAGTGAGGTTTTTTAATAATATTTAATGAAAAATATCATTAATTATCAAATGACCTATTGTATAATAAGTTCACATATTACACGTAAGTCCCTAGAATTACTAATGTGAATGTGTTACTTTTTTTTTAAAAAAAAAGAAGCTATTTTAATGAATCTTTTATTTTAAAATAATAAAATTAAAAATTTTCATACCATTTTAGATATAATTTTTCTATTTGTATAATACTTGAATATAAACAAAGAACTTAATCCGAAAAATTAAACCTTACTTATCTGTTACAGAGCCCGAAAGGGTTTCGAGCCAAATTTGGCTCGAATTTGAGAAGGAGGAAGAAGAAGAAGAAGAAGAAGAAGACAAGGAGGAAGAAGAGAAGGAGAAGCAGAACTAGAGGGGGCCCTAAAAATAGGGCTGGAGGCAGAGGCAGAGAGAGGCGGAAGCAGAGGCAGAGGCAGAGGAGGAGGCGGGCGGAGGCAGAGGCGACGATCGGCCGACGACCGACGAGCTGCGACGATCGGCCGACGACCGACGACGAGCTCCTGCCTCTCCCCTCTGTTTTGTCTCTCTCGCCTCTGCTTCTCAGGTTCAAAACGAAGAAGAAGAAGAAAAGAAAGAAGAGGAAGAAAAAGAAGAAAAAAAAAATTTGAACCTTAAAACGACGTCGTTTTAAGGTTCGAGCCACATTCGAGCCTCACATTTCGGGCCCTCAAACATTTTTCTTTTAATTTATATTGTGTGAATTGAAGGTTTGACACATTGGTTAATGGCTATTGATTATTATTTCTCTTTTATTTTAGGTTAATACATCTTCATGGCAACCAACATGGAATATGCAAAAGAGAAAATAGTAGGATTTATTGAAATACAATAATATCTTATGGATCTTATTATTTTAGATATTTGATCCATCAAATCTTAATTTTCATATTTAAGTTATTTTATAGATAATTTTACCCTTACAATTATTTTTTTAACCATCAGCAACTTAGTAATGTGCACATTCACATTACATGAATTTGACAGTGTGAGCATTAACACCATCAACGTGAACATTAATGTGCGCTTTACTCTATTATTATTAGATATATTTTGGTAATTATGTCACCTATAAAACTTATTGAAATATAAAAAAATAATAATAATAATTTAGACTAAGTGAAACATAACTATGTGAAAACAGATTTATGAATAAATGCCCCAAAAATAAATAGTTTATTTTTTAAAATATATTTTTTTATTTTTTTTGAAGAAAAAATGATAAACTAAAAAGTAAGGATTATTGGATTGATCTAATTTTTTTTTGTTAATAATATACACAAAGAGTCTTACAAAATGAACAGTTTGAATTATCGAAACGACACTCGTTACGATCCCCATGAACCTAAACATGTTGATCAAGTTGACGTTTGAACTTGAGAAAAACCTAATACTTAAATATTTCTTTTTCTTACCATTCTTCATTTTTAATCAGCCACACAAAGTGATGAGAGATTTCTTTTATCCCATTTTTTTTTTTTCTTTTCTTGCCAAATTTCTTAAGCCAAAACGGGTTAGAGCTGCATGGTGGCCTGAGTATTTTTTTTTCAATTTTTTTTTTGGGTTTGATCAGCAAGATAAGCTTATTGATGTAAGACAAACACATACCAAGGAAACAAGTGGGTGCAAATTTTAAATTTAAATTTTTAGACGGTTTGGTAAATGAAAAAAAAAAAAAGAGGCATTTAGCAATTATTAAAAGTGACAGTTATTAAATGTGAAAGTCATTCTTAAAGAAAAGAGAAAAAATAATATGATATCTTCACATTAAATAAAATTTACACTTTATATAATAGAAATGATAAACACATAGATACAAACTGAACTATAAAAAAACATAAATTTTATTTATTGATCAAATATAAGAAGCAAAGATAGATATACATATAATAATATAGAGAGACACAAATATAACATATTATCAACCACTGATATCACTTAATTCCTATAGTGAATGGCTACGTATTTGTAATTTTAAACTATCTTCTTAATTTGTGGTTTCGTGAAGCCAAGTTTAAAGAAATGTGTGTGTGTGTGCAAGTAAAAGAGAGAGAAGCCCAGTTGAAAGGCTCACCTCTAGTCTCAATGTTTTGAATGGACAGCCTTTTGGGTGAGAATGGCTGTAGCTGTCTTGGGTCAATTTTATGAAATGACTCACCGAAAAAAATAAAAAAATAAAAACTCAAGAAAATGAGAACTTCCATGCTTTGTCTATATGAATTTTTGATTAGTGCAGAAAAATTATAGAACAATGTAAGAAATTTTAATATTATTATTTTAAAGTAAATTGTGTATCATGTTAACATAAATTTTTTAAAAACATCATTATTTCATTATTTGATCAAAAATTCAGAAAAGACATCATTTTTAATTTTTAATTAATCGGGTGTGAACACAAAGTTCAAGAGCATGTGTGTGGGTTTGTGAAACCATGCCATTAAAAGTGATATATCAATGTGTATGTGCATGACAAAGTTAAACACAAAGTTCAAGAGCATGTGTGTGAGTTTGTGAAACCATGTCATTAAAAGAGATTTATCAATGTGTGTGTGCGTGACAAAGTTAAGAGGTCTACCTAGTGTGTAAGGGTGTGTGTAACACCTCAAAAATTTAGATAGGGTATATCTATTTATACAACAAACTCACATGATAGACAAATATATATTTATAGCTAACTATTTCATACATCCATTTTCATTTAATCCCAAATGTCAAATACATACTATTCACATCTCAATGCTCCAGTTCCAATCACAAGCATGCATTTCACAACAAATATGAAACGGGAGCCAAACAAATTTATCCAAGAACATTCTTGATTATACAAAATAGAGTTTCAACTCAACGTAAATACAACCTTGAACTTACATTCAACAAATAACAATAAAACAAAAATGAAGCTCAGTTCCGAGTCCTCCCAAGTCAGTGCCTTAGCGAAGGCATATCACTTGTACTTGAAATGGTTTCCCTTATAGAGTGAGCCACAGCCTAGTAGAGATATACTACACAACATATGGACCATGACAAGACTAAAGAGGAGTATGCTCATGCCATGTTCATGATAAAACAGTTTATCTCTCTTTTTATAAAGCATATAATGCTGAGATGCAACAACAGATATAAAACTATTTCCATTTCAAACCATATCTGTTAAATGAATATAGGCTCTGTGAATCTCTAGGTGAGTGTCTACAAATAGGCCCTAATGCACTACCACTGTCATTTTTATCAGTAAATTGAAAGGCTCGACACCTAACCACGTGGTTCTACACCCCTTACCAAGATTCACCAAGTATTCATCTTTTCGCAAACAGATACATTTCCAAACATGTCTAAGAAACAGATACATTTCCAATGAAATGAATTTAATGCAATGTCCAATGCAACAAATGAGAAATGTGGTTCGATTTACCTAAGTCTCAAGCCTTTCTACAACAATCATGGCTATCATTCACCGATAGCCCAAAACAGATATTTGTAAACAGATATTTAAATAATTAAATTTCAAAAAAATTCTGATAAATACAATCTATTCCAAATCTCATCAAAGATGAACAACTACACTAGTTTTCATATCACAATCACGTCCAGTAACCTCTCAAGGTCCATTTCTAACCGTGTCGGTTTTATTCCAACAGATACATTAAGCAAAATAATACCGTTAATGCTCAAGAAAACATCATTTTCTTTCCAAACTCATTCTCTAAGTATTATTCAACTCTGACATCCTATTTTAATCAAAAGCTTCAAAAGTTAAACATAATTCCTTTATTTTCTTTAAAAATGTTCTTTTGGTCGTAAACCGGTAAAAATTTCAAAACCGATCGAGTCGAAGTCCGTTTTTGTTCAAATTTAAAACATAGCTCTTTTATAACCTTACAAACATATTCCAAGTTTACACTTTCGCAATTTGGGTATCAACTCTTTATTTTTCTCAAAATTTCCCTTTTATGCAAATAAATCACAAAATTTTCAAAAATTCTAATTAAATTATATATAACTCTAAGTTCCATATAATTAAGTAAAAATATATAAAGAAGTGTATGAAAAATCTCTACTTCAAGACAAAAAGCTTTCAAATTTTTCGGCAACAAAAATTAAATTTTTTTGGAGCCAAACGACGTATTTTCCACCCTTTACATTTTGATCCAAAGCATTCGGGGTCAAAAATGACTTAAACTAGATCAAACCCATAAAAAACTAACATTGGAACCCTTTTTCTCTTCTTCTCCCGGCAAGACCTCCCAAGAGCTCCCAAAAGTTGAATAAAAAATCATTTTGGTTACTTTTATAGGTATTTCCTAAACAAATATCTAATTAAACAAATATCTAACTATATATATATATATACACACATATATCTATTAAAAATACATTTCAACATCTTTAATGACAAAAGTAAATATAATATTTTATCACCACAAAATGTATTTCGTTTAATGGTACACACCATAAATATTCACAACTCTTTTATGGTCATTAAATAATAATAATAAAACCACAACAATATTACATGGTTACTAACGGGTCACAATTTAATCAATTGAGTCCAAAATGAATGGCGTTTAATAATTTAAAATAAATCCCCAACTGAGATTAAGTATAAATTCAGCCTCCGTTTGGGAAGTGGATTAGTTTTTTGGCTTTTTGACTTTTTTGGCTATTTTAGCCTAGGCTAAAAAGTTTGGTTTGGGAAGGACTTTTTAGCATTGTGGCTTTTTTGATTTTTTTTTGTGAGAGAAGAGTGTAATGATTATGAGTTGGATGTGATGTTTTGTTTGTTGCGGCTAAAATAGCCTATTTTATTTTTTGTGGCTATTTTAGCCCCAAAATCACTTGCCAAACACCACCTAAGGTTTTAACTCGTTACAACCTTCCCCTTTTAAGGAATTTCGTCCCTGAAATTAAAACTTGATAACCTTGTTGAATCAAAATCAATTACAACCGTAGAAATGCAACCATGGCATGATAACACAACCTCCCAATTAAACATAAGAAATTCACCCTATTTCGTAACATATACAATGTACATCCTAATATCAAAATAACATTTCTATTACAACTCTCAAACATTGATAAAAAGGTCCGGATACTTCTCACGAACTTCAGCCTCACGTTCCTAAGTTGCCTCCTCAATCCCGTGGTGTCTCCACAACATTTTCACCAAGGGACAAACACGAACAAAAGATACACAGACAAATATGGAGAAAATACATAGATACGTACATATACATAGACACATTTAGGGAATATGCCGTTACTGACAAGGAATATTCTGTCTATGGACGTCAGCAAGCATATGCCGTTACTACAATGGAATATTCTGTTAGCTGACGTCATCACGCATAAGCAAAACACGCAAAAAGGAAATAAAACACGAATGTACCGATACGGGGTTTCAAACCCTCGACCTCGGGCTCAGCCTCTCCATCCTTAGACGCTAAACCAGACCACTTAACCAAGTCACTCTTGTGACAAAAATAGTCGAATAAATGTATATAATACATAAATATACAATATATATACATATATGTATATAACTTTCCCGCTTTTCTCTTTTCCTTCAAAAACTACGTTTGACACGCGGCCTTGCTTTTGCGTCAGCTGGCCGACAAAAGCAGACCTCCTCAATTTGTAAACTCACACAACCTTGCTTTTGCGTTAGCTGGCCAACAAAAGCAAACCTCCTCAATTTGTAAGCTCGCCTCGGTTCTCTCTCCCTCTTTGTCTTCTTCTTCTTCATCACTTTCTTTCGTTTACTTAATCACTCTCTTCTCCTTCTTCTTTCTCATTCCCCCTTGAGAGATATAGAATATCGAGACTGAACGGAGGAGAAAAGCTTCCCCAAAACTCAGTTTGTTCTCTGCTATTTCTCTGACTCTTCTTTCTTTCTTTTTGCACATCTCACCACACATGGCCTCATCTCGTTCCCTCACTCTCTTTCTGGACCTTAATGATCCAAGCTCTCCTAGACCAAGTGTCCCTACTTCTACTCTTTCTAACCTTCCTAGACAAAGTACCCCTATTTCTACTCTTCTTAACTTTCCTGAACAGGGTGCCCCCACTCTTACTCTTCTTAACTTTCCTATGATGTTAGTTAAGAAAATCATGGCCGCTCAATCTGACATTGAAGCCAACCACTTCACACTGAGATCCTGCATGGAGACAGTGATTGCAGTTACCAAATTGTCTCACCGGCTGCAGAATAAGACCAATGAGGTACATCAATTAAATGCCGAACTTTCTCTGCTCCAACGCATGTACAAAGATGAATGAGCAAAGATTTGCGCACTGAAGGCGGAGAATAAAGAGCTGAAATGGAAGACCACCGTCATGACCTGATTCAGAGCACCTTCGTACTTCACCTTTGACAGCTAGCAGAGAGTCAACTCTCTCGAGGGTCCTGTATACACTGAGGCAAGGCCTTCAAGGGTCTCCCAAGATGACAAAAAGAGAAAGAGCTCGGCGGGAGAGTCGAGTAAGTGAAGTCGACGTGTGGCCGCTATAAAAAACAAGATCCCTCTCATTTTTCATTTTTCTTTTTTCTTTTTTTCTTTTTTTCATGTTGCCTCTGCAATCAGGGATGTTATCCTCTGACTTCAATAAAATCAGTTTCGTTTTTTTTTTTTTTTTTTTTTTTGGCATATCAATGGCGTAACTGGCATAACACTTTGAGCTTGAAAATAATTTTGTTTGACTAAATTTAAGAATGATTGAATTTTGAACTCTGAACTGGACACCGATTCCATACTGACCTGAATCAAAATCATAGCTTAACGAAAGAAAAACGAAGCAAAACAATCCAAGCACACTTATATACACTGACTGGTATTAACGAAAGAAAAACCGTGTAAATCAATATATTGGCAATAGAATTACAGAACAAGAAGGTACCTCTCACAACCAAAGGTGCTGGCACTAACTCTGGCGTAGTAACAGCATACACATGCCCAGTAGGTCTTTGATCTACCTGCTCCCCTCTCGAAACAAAAGTCGGATGTACAGACTAAGCCGAAGAGGGTCTCGGAGTGGCCCTCGAGGCCTGTGCCGACTGTGTTGGCTAATGACTCTGAGTCTGCTTCGATCCAGATGCACCAGGTATGCCATTCAACTGTGGACAGTACCTCTTCACGTGTCCTTCCTGTCCACACTGAAAGCAATAAGACTGCCCCATCTCTTGACTCTGGCTCAGTTGGCGGATTGAAGACGAAATAGATTGCTGTCCCCCCCTCCCCTTCTGTGAGCAAGAAAAGGACTTGTGACCCAACTGGCCACACTTGAAACAAGAAAATCCCCCCTGGCCACTTCTCCCTGTCCTTGAACTTGGCACTGGAAAAGTGGACCTAGACTGTGCCCCATGAGACTACTGTGGTGTAAAACCCCTCTGTCTCTTGTTGTCTCGGGCCTCACCCTACATCTCCTGGCCTCTCTGCCTGAAACCCCTCATCTCCCTCTCTCCAGCTCCTATTCGGGTTTGCATACTTGCCGCTGCCTCAACAAGACGGTTGCACTCCATTATCATAGACCCATCCACACAGTAGGCAAGCTCATTTCTCAGTTCAGTCTCAACCTCAATACAACGACGCTCTTTTGTCGCCACAAGCTTAGGAGCAAATCTGGACAAACTTGCAAAAGTGGCCTCGAACTCCGCTATCGGTGTGCCAAGTTACTGTTTGAGGCTCTTAAACCGTTCCCTCAACCTCTCTTTGTTAGTAGCAAGCAAATACTTCTCTTGAAAGGCGTTGACAAAGGCCTCCTAGGTCACCCCAATACATCCTCACGCGTATTTCCACCACTGACCCGCTTTTTCCTTCAGCTGAAAGGATGCCAAAGTCACTCTCAGAGCGTCATCCTCAATGTCTAGCATCTCAAACGTCTTAACCGTCTGCTCTAGCCACTCATCAACTTTCGGTGGCTCCTTAGGATCTCCCAAAAAAACATCCGGATTGGTCTGGAAGAACTCTCTTTTTAGCAAGAGTGGTCCTGTCTCTGCAACTAGGGCTGCTGGGGCCTGTGCTAGGTTCTCAGCCCTCAATATGTTCAGTGCCCCTACTATCTCTCGTACCAAAGCACTCATGGCCTGTTGCCCAGCTGGTTCAGCCACATTTGCCTGCCCTATCCCCTCCTCCTGCGCCGGAATCTCATCTGGTATTGGCATCTCATACCTCTTGGGCCTACCACGCCTACCACTACCCCTTCCGCATCCTGACATCCTAATAAAGGTAACACTCGAGATTGGCACAATCACAATTGTGCCAAAGCTAACTCACTCAAGTCCTAAGGTAATGGACAACAGTTAATTCATTCCACATAAGCACATAGTCACATAAGCACATTCAGATTTTCTTTCTAGATAATGATTGTCCCATGACGTTGCTAGAGTTCCAATCAGAAATAGCAATGATCAAGTGCTCTTCTGACTGGACTTCCAGGAACTCATAGATCCAATCAACATCTCAAAAATCAAACCTCATACCCATATAATCACATAAGCATACCATCACATAGCATTTCATTATGCAGATATCTCTATTAAGTAAGATAAACCCACTGTGGTACTAACCACTCCCCACGTACCCAAAGTATTCGAACCCAGTATGCTCCGATACCAAGTTGTAATGCCCCAAAAATTTGAGCAGGGTATATCATTTATACAACAAACCTATATGATAGACAAAACATATTTATAGCTAATTATTCCATACATCAATTTCCATTTAATCCCAAATGCCAAATGCCAAATGCATTTTGTTCACATCTTAATGCTCCAATTCAAATCCCAAGCATGCATTTTACAACAAGTATGAAATGGAAACCAAACAGATAATGAGTGCCCTACAGGCTTACAAATTTATCCAAGAATATTCTTGGTTACACAAAATGGAGTTTCAACTCGACGTAAGTACAGCCCTGGGCTTACATTCAACAAATAACAATAAAACAAAAATGAAGCCTCAGCTCCGAGTCCTCCCAAGTCAGTGCCTTGGCAAAGGCATATCACTTGTACCTGAAATGGTTTCCCTTATAGGGTGAGCCACAGCCCAATAGAGATATACTACACAATATATGGACCATGACAAGACTAAAGAGGAGTATGCTCATGCCATGCTCATGATAAAACAGTTTATCTCTCTTTTTATAAAGCATGCAATGCTGAGATGCAACAACAGATATAAAACCATTTCTATTTTAAACCATATCTATTACATGAATATAGGCTCTGTAAATCTCTAAGTGAGTGTCTGCAAGTAGGCCCTAATGCACTACCACTGTCATTTTTACCAGTAAACTGGAAGGCTAGACACCTAACTGCGCGGTTCTACACCCCTTACCAAGATTCATCAAGTATTCATCTTTTCGCAAACAGATACATTTCCAAACATTTCTCAAAAACAGATACATTTCCAATGAAATGAATGTCCTGCAATGTCCAATGCAACAAATGACAAATGTGGTTCGATTTACCTAAGTCTCATGCCTTTCTACAACAATCATGGCTATTCTCCACCAATAGCCCAAAACAGATATTTCTAAATAGATATTTAAACAATTAAATTCTAAAAAAATTCCAATAAATACAATTTATTCCACATCTCATCAAATATGAACAACTACACTAGTTTTCATATCACAATCACATCCGGTAACCTCTCAAGGTCCATTTCTAACTGTGTCAATTTTATTCCAACAGATACATTAAGCAAAATAACACCGTTAATGCCCAAGAAAATATTATTTTCTTTCCAAACTCATTCTCCAAGCATTATTCAACTCTGACATCCTATTTTGATCAAAAGTCCAAAAAGTTAAACATAATTCCTTTACTTTCTTTAAAAATACTCTTTTGGTCACAAATCGGTAAAAATTTCAAAATCAATCGAGTTGAAGTCCGTTTTTGTTCAAATTTAAAACATAACTCTTTCATAACCTTACAAACATATTACAAGTTTATACTTTTGCAATTTGGGTATCAACTCTTTATTTTTCTCAAAATTTCCCTTTTATGCAAATAAATCACAAAATTTTCAAAAATTCTAATTAAGTTATATATAACTCTAAGCTCCATATAATCAAGTAAAAATATATAAAGAAGTGTAGGAAAAATCTCTACCTCAAGACAAAAAGCTTTCAAATTTTTTGGCAACAAAAATTAAATTTTTTTGGAGCCAAAGGACGCATTTTCCGCCCTTTACGTTTTGATCCAAAGCACTAGGGGTCAAAAATGACTTAGACTAGATCAAACCCATGAAAAACTAACATTGGAACCCTTTTTCTCTTCTTCTCACTGCAAGACCTCCCAAGAGCTCTCAAAAATTGAATAAAAAATCATTTTGGTTACTTTTATAGGTATTTCCTAAACAAATATCTAACTATACACACACACATATATATATATATTAAAAATACATTTCAACATCTTTAATGATAAAATTAAATATAATATTTTCTTACCACAAAATATATTTCGTTTAATGGTACACACCATAAATATTCACAACTCTTTTATGGTCATTAAATAATAATAATGGTACACACCATAAATATTCACAACTCTTTTATGGTCATTAAATAATAATAATAAAACCACAACAATATTACATGGTTACTGATGGGTTACAATTTAATCAATTAACTCTAAAATAAATGGCGTTTAATAATTTAAAATAAATCCTTAACTGAAATTAAAGTATGAATTCAATTTGATTAACTCATTACAGTGTGTCTGTGTTTGAAAAGCCCAATTGAAAGGCCCACCTCTGTGTGTATTTGATGAGAGAGAAGCAACTCAACCTCAAATTATTAACTAATGTTTCTCTTTTATTTTAGGTTAAACCTTCGAGGTAACCAACATGGAAAATACTAGGAGAAAAATTGTGGTTACTTAGTTTAATGCCTTTTGTTTGGAAATTGTTAAGGAAGATATTTCTTCCTTTCACTACCATGAAAAATTGAATAAGTTTAAGTATAAAGAAATTTATCACAAAACTTGAATACAAAATGTTAATAGATGGACAAAATTTTTCAAAAGTGAGTCTTGTCAAAAAATTATGTAAAATCTTATTCATTTATTTGTATTTTTTTATTCCATTCTATATTTAGTTTCCATATTCGTAATAGAATTGTAAAAATAAAGAGAAAGAAAAAATTTACAAGAAAAAAATGAGAGAGATTTTAAATATGATTTTACTTTCTTGTTATTCATTTTCTATCATCTCTTTAATTTTTAATTTATTTTTTTATAAATAGGTGACAATATACAAAGGAAAACAGTTCCATCTCTCTATCTTTAATCATTTTTATCAAATTATGATATTTTTTATTGAATGATAATATGATCCCATGATTCATTTTCATTATTTTGTCGAACTTATATATGTTGCAACGCCATATTTTATTGGTTAAGTGACGTCATTTATCTTAATTAATTAATTTATGATATGATTATAATTTTAAATGATAATTATTCAAAAATTTCAAAGTATCATGTGATAATACTTATATATAGTACTCCAAATCAATTACAAAATTTTAATCTTTTTAACATATTTTTAAACTATTTTTTACGTCATTCATGACATTGAATACCCTAAGATAGTTGATAGCATTTTTCTCCTTATTATTATTATTATTATTATTATTATTATTATTTAGGGCTTGATTGCATGTCAACACAAAGTTCAAATGTGTGTGGGTTAATGTGTTGTTTTGTGTAGCAAGTTAAAGCTCTCGCGTCAATGTGCAAGTCATTGACCAAGTTAATAAGCCTGCCTAATGTGTCTGTGTGTGTTTAAAAAGGGAGAAGCTTTGTCTACCGTTTATAAAGTGGATTTGAGGATATTGTTGGATTTGTAAAATTTATTATAAGTCTCATTTCGATAATTTAAATTGTTAATATATAGAGTTTATTAAGTATTTTATTTTTATGAAAAATTACGTTGATCGAATATTGATAGCCCCTTAATCAGAACATATTTTTGTTAATAATTTATTTTTAAAATTATATTTACCATTGAAAAAATATGATCTGATCAAGAGGCTAACGATATCCGATCAATGTGATTTTTTGCAAGGTATGAAATACTTAACAAGTTCTATATATTTAATTATTCGAATCATCAAAATAAGACCGGTGGTGTACTCCACAAGCTCAAAAATACTATTTAATTTGTTTTGTGAACTGGAGATAAACGTACTCTTTTAAAAGCCCAGCTAAAAGGCCATTGGGCCAACCTCAGTGTATGTTTTGTTGAGATAGAAGTCAACTGTGTTTTAGGGAAGAGGGTTTGCTGCTGCAAGTTCTGTGTAGGTTTGTGTTTGAGTCTGTTTTGATAATTTAAATTATTTACATTAAAGAGTTTATCAAATAGATAATTATGAAAAAAATAAGATTAATTGAACTTTTGTAGATCCATTATAGAACTACACTTGTTTTTAGGAAAGTAAATAATTAGTATGATTTTGATAATTTTTTTTAAAAACAATTAGAATCTTATAATGAGATTACAGATATCCGATTAATCTTTATTTTTTTATAAATGATATGCTCAATAAATTTTACCATACAAATTATTTGAATTATTAAAATAAACTCGAAAAAAGCTCCAACAAAACCTCACAACAGCAACCGGAGGTCACGTGGTTTGGGTTACTCAAATTTATTTGGAACATAATGTTAGCCTCATAGGTAGTGTTTGGTAACGTTTACGTTTTTGGTTTATGTTTACAAAAAATTTATAAACTGGTTTTTGTTTATTTTTAGAAAAACATAAATTATAAACGCATTTGGTTTGAACAAAATGTTTAAAAAAATTTAAACACATAAACTAAAAAATATGTTTTTTCAGGCTTAAAATATTTATATTTATTTTTATTATTTATGACAATGGGATCACACACATTATAATTGAAAAAAATTAATAAAAAAAATAATTGAAAAAAAAAATTAATTGGAAAACAAATTAATTGAAAAAAATTAATTAAAAAATAATTGAAAAAAAAATTAATTGAAAAAAGATAATTGAAAAAAAAAATTGAAAACTGAAAACGTAAACTCATTTTTTGAGTTTATGTTTTTTCCTCAAATTTGTAAACTGAGACAACCATTTATAAACCAAAAAAATTACCAAACAAGTTTTTATGACCGTTTTTAAAATTTTTGTAAATATAAACCGAAAACTGAAAATGGAATAATTACCAAACAGATCCATAACTTTTATATGAATTTTTTTTTATAAATAATATGATATTATTAATTATGTAATTAAAAACATTTTAATGGACCGTTTATTTCAAAGTGAACGTCTCAAAAGCCATTCATTATGTAGAAGTTTTGTGAATGGACTTTTTTTATTTTTATTTTTTTTTTTGTTTTTATATATCACTACCCTTTTATAAGAAAAATGAATTTCTTACTGTTTTTTATACATAATTAATATTTGTACTATAATAACGCAACTTTGGTATTTCAAAAATATTAACTACAACTTTAAAGTAATAAAATCAAAAACTTATCCTATAATTTGTATTATTTTTCCATATAATTTGTTCCCACCACCACTACTCATCAGCACTGCATTCGCCACATCAATTGGCTCCCACTAGTCAGAATTTTTTTTTTTTTTTTTTTTTTTTTTTTTTTTTGGGGGTGCAAAATCCATTTTAACCCTCTGTGATTTAGTTCAATAGCACTTTACTCCCATATCATTTAAAAATAGACAATTACCACTCATGTTTTTTTTTTTTTTTTTTTTTTTTCATTTTTCCTCCTTGCTGTTAATAATTCTGTCTAAATTAACTAAATGTGTGATGCACACGCCACAAACTAGAGTTGTTAAGGAAAACTTTTTATTCAAAAATTAAAATAAGATGTAAAAAGACAAATTTGTCCTAAACTTCATCTTATTTTCCTAAAACCCCAAATCACAATCATTTTCTTCCCTAAACCAAACCCAACCTTAACTTTAATGTTATGTTTGATTGGGTGATTTGAGGAGCGATTTGGAGAGAAAAATGAAAAAGGTATGTGAAATGTGAAAAAGGAAAAAGGTGTGTGAAACTAAGTGAAATGTAGGTATATTTTATTCACATTTCACCCACCTTTTTCATTTCCCTTTCCAAATCCATTCTCAAATCTCCCAACCAAACACAGATAAGAAGACCACCCACCTCAACCCCGCAACTTCAATACATCAAACCACAGAAGAAGCCGACAATGAAGTTACACCTTCATCATCTCCTCTGCCCTCTTTTTCTACTGCCGCCGCCACCATCACCACTGCCATCGCCGCCACTTTGCCGCCAAATCTAGTGGCAAAGTCGTCGTCAAAGTAAACAACGACCACTACTTTGCCATTGAAGTCAACTCCTCCACCTTCCAAACTAACACCAAAGGCTGCACTCTCTCATGTCGTGACCTCAATTGCAAAATCACCAAAATCCTCTCCTCTTCCTACTCCACCACCACAACCACCACCTCTGACCTCTTCTTCGAACTCTCCGACTAACTCCAAACCTTAATTCTAACTCCCTCCGAAGCCTCTGAAATCCTCAAATCACCCACATTTGCCCTCGATTTCTTCTTATTTGCTGTTTCTCTATCCCCAAATTCTATCATAACTCTTTTCAATTGGGGCTAGACAATGATGATTGTTCAAGTGGAGCCAGGTTGGCTAGGTTCAACTTGGGTTGGGTTGGGTTGGGTTGGGCTGGGTTGTGATGGTGGTAGCGTAGTTGTTGCAATGGCGAAGGTGATGGCTATGACAACCGTGATTAGAGCAGTAGATGAGAGGAGATTAATGGAAGATAAAATGAGAAAATAAAAAGGAAAAGGAAAAAAATATAAGGATATTATGCTCATTCTAAATTTTTTGTTAACAATGTTAGAGTTGGACTTTAGTTGAGAACTACAAAATGGTAAGTGGCTATGATAGGGGGTAAAGTGTAAATGGCCTAAACTATAGGGGGTGAAGTGGATTTTGCCCCCTTTGTTTTTTTTATGTTGGAGTTTCATCTTTCTCACATACAAGTGGGATATATTTTTGTACGAAATAAACTCGGTTGTGTTTGAATCATGAGTGAGTTAAGAAAATAAAAATATGACTGTCATTTCTCAAAATCTTATTTGGATAAATAATAAGTTAAAGAGAATGTGTGTTATTCTATTTTATTTATTTGGATGATTTAGATATTATAAATTATTTGTAAAGAACAATTTTGATTTCTCACCAATTTCACCATTTTTTATGAGAAATAAAATTTGAGTTTCAAACCGTTTCTGTTTCTTGCTTACCATTGATTATTTCCTTAATCTTGGCAAACAAGTAATGGGTGATATTTTTCTCTTCATGTTATTTTCTTTTCTCATCAAACCCTGATTACAATTGCATGCTCATTGCAGTATTATAAATTATTATTTTTTGTTAGTAAAAGATAAATTTATTGAATGTGACAGTTATTAAATGAGGTGAACATTCTTAAAAGAAAAAAAATGACACCATTCCTACCAAATAAAATATACTCCTTATATAATAATAGATATACATGTAAAAACAAATTGATCCACACAAAAAACCATAGGAGGAGACTTCATTTATTTATCAACTATATGAAACAAACATTGATATTTGATACATAATTATGCAGAGACATAAATATATCATATTACCAACTACTGACTGTGTGGGTGATTTTCTAATCACACTGCCCGTTTAGTAATCAGCTAGAGCGCACCGGCAGAATAGATGGCTTCAGCTAACCTGTAACAGAAAGAGAAGGCTCCGGCGATGGTTCTTCTACCCGGGGGCACTCCGACGATCAAGTCAGTATATCTCTCAAAGATAATCAAGTGCTAAACTTACTACTCAAAGCATAAATTGCGTACCTTTGACCCACGGGGGTGCCTCTCCTTTATAGTTAACTCAATCCTAGTCCCACTAGAAGCTTGACTCTTATGGACTCCAATTTAGTACTTACTTTGGACTCCTTAAGAGATAAAGATAAACTCTCTAAGAGCTTTATCCTCATCTTGACTAAGTTTCCTCTTCATTCTAGGACTCTTGTCCCTTATCCGTTTATCTCGAATTCTGATATCTTCGGAGATAACCTCGGCAACACCGAGATAACATCGGCATAATGACCAGGACACGTGGCACCTCGGCTGATACATCGGCGTCACCTTGCCACGTGTTGGTACTCAGAAATATATCCCCATAACTGCCCCCTAGGTTCTATTACCTCGGCATTTTGAGGTGATGGAACCTATATCGGTACTTCCTCATGTACATCGGCTCAAGAACTCCTCAGCCGAGATCATTCATTTCAGGCCGACATGTTTTCTTCAGAGAACAAGAATTCCAGTGAATTCTTTCACGTGTGTGAGTTGTCACGTATCATTTACTCAATCGTTTCAATCACGCGTCTCCACCTTATTGGACCGTGCCTATGACACGCTTGTAAGCCGTTTTGCATCTGTGTGCGCCGTCTGACGTATGCGTTGTCCCAGGCGCATTCAATGCTCCGTTTTGCCGCCGTTTCAAATTTTTGACAAAACTTTTCCCCCTTTCTTCATTTTTCACTTTTCTATTCGATTTCTCTTTGCTTTTTCTCTCTCTAGCTCCTGAATACGCCATTGTTCCAGTCCTCGAGCTCTGCAACTGCCTTTCGTTCTCCCTTCTTGTGAAGCTTTCGTCGTTCTTGTTACATCTGTAACTGTCATCTGACTTCGGCAATCTTCATATCGGCTTCACTTTGTTCTGGTAAGCCACTGTTCCTTTTGTTTTCAATTCTGTTGATATACTTTATTACTTGTTGCCATTTTTGTTTCAAGTCTTGTGAATCACATATCTGAACATATTTATTCAAATGGTTTTGATCTTGCCTATATCTTGAATACATACTATTCACCACTTTCTTGCACTCTTGTTACTATTCTTGACCTTTTATTTCTTGTATTCTTTACGCTCTTGATATCCCATCCCTGTTCTTGATTCTAAAGCACGTCTTTGCCTTTCTGTCTTCCAAATCTGTGCCTTCAACCCTTGCTTTCATAGATCTAGGTTTGGGATTTGTTTGTGCAGAACCCATTATTTAGGAAAAAACTAGAACTAGTACTTTACTTAAGTTTTTGCCGAGGTCCCATCAATAAAAAACATCTTCTTTCTGAATTTCAACCCTTCTAATTTAGGCTGGTATCATGGGTATGTGGAGACATAGGGCAGACACCCCGACCAAACTTGAGTACTTTAGGCAAGAGTTCTCTATCCCTGCCGATGTTCATCTGAGGCTGGCTGGAGATGATGACTCCATCATGCCCACAGATGATTCAATGCCCTTTCCCATTGTGGCTTTCACTGAGTGCGGACTCCGGCTTCCACTCAACATCCTTTTTCGTGAGATTCTTCACTATTATAAGTTGAACCCCATGCAACCGACAATCAATTCCTACCGAGTGATCAATGGCATCATAGCCTTAGCTAAACAGGAAAATGTTAGGATCACCTTAGCCGATATCCAGTTCTGCTACACCATGTGTGCCCTTAATTTGAAAGAAAAAGGCTACATTTATTACCTTAAGCCGAGGTCTACAGAATTCAAATCGTAGTCGACTTCCCAGACTCCAACAAGGGGGCTGGAGATGACTATTTCATTACCTCGGGAAATTGGGAGTTTGCTCCAGACGAGGACATCCATCTCTACCCTCTTCCTCGTTCAGTTTTAGAGGGCAAGGGTAAGAGCCCAGTATTCAGCTTTGCCTGTTTTCTTTCAAAGTCTTAAATACTTTGTCTGTTTCTGACGTCTGTTCTTTTTGCAGCTGTTCGTAAGCCACCGAAAAATTTTCGCCAATCCTTTGTTCCCAGCAAGGATTTGAAGAAACTTCTGGACTTGCCAATCCATAAAAGGAAAGCGCCTGTGCTTCTCAATTTTATTCCAATATATAAGTCAACTTTGCCCGACGTTCCCAAAAGGAAGAAGAAAAGCCTTTCTCCACCCTCTGCTATAACTCCATTGACTGCATCCACATCACGAACAGATCAACGATCAACATCCGATCTAGCTGATCAGCCATCAACTTCGGCTCCATACTTGGTCCCAATATTCGAGCGAAAATGTCGCGCGACGACTTGTCCTTACTGCCAAGATGGGCCTCCCAAAACCAGTTGTAAAAGATCTTCTGGCCAGCATTCCATTATCTATTGACGATGCACCAGCACAAACCCAACCTCCACTGAAGCCGAAAAGAATAAAGAAGGCTCAACCAAAGGCTAAGATAGATCAGGTTGAATCTGAAGACACCTTGTCTATCTCAAAGTTGGCTGAGAGTGATAAATCTCAGCCTTCTGCTGGGAAGAGGCGCTCTAAGTCTCAACCACCAGAATCCCAAAAATCAAAAAAGCCAAGGTCTTCTTCTGCAACAACCTCGGGATCAAAAAAACCTGATGCCCCCTGGGCCCCCTCAATTACTCCGGGAGACAAGCCTATTATGGCAAGTGACAGTGCTAAGGATATTAATGTCGGCGTTGCGCTCAGCACTGCTCTGCTGTTACCAGGCGATTTGGAACGAAACGCCCAGTACAGTGAGTATGGGAATTACACTCTAATGCTTCAGCACTCCGTTTAGGTAGATGTCTTCTATTTGATAATTCTCTTCTTTCTTTCTCTTTATTTCGTACTTTAAATATTCTCTAATACCCCTATTTTCTTTCAGGCCATCCAGCATGCCCACTCTTTCTTAATGCAATCTTTTGAGAATCGGGAGAGGCTTGTCGAGATGAAGAGGGAGTTCTCTTCCCTCCAAAAGACCAACAAAGGTCTTCAATCAAAGATGAAAAAACCGGAGGACCAAGTCGAGGCTGCAATCAAAGCTTAGACGAATGCCGAAGAGAAGGCTGAGGCTGTTGAGGATATCAGGAAAGTGGCTGAGTCTTAGAAGAGAGAAGCTGGGGAAAAAATGGTCCAGGCCGAAAAGGAGCTTCAGGAGGCACTGGCTACTAAAGAAGCCGAAATAAAAAACGTCGACGAGAAGGCGTATGCCCAAGGCATGGCCGACGTCCCAAATGCCTATGAACTTTAAGTGAAGTAGGCATGCAACAAGGATTTCACCCTTGGTTGGATGTCTCTTCTAAAAAAACTCAATGTCCCTGACGATTCGCCTCTGAGGAATGCCGATGATATTCCTCTTCCATTCCCTCCACCTCCTCATCCTCCAGCTCTGTCCGATGAAGATTCAAAATCTGAAGATGAGGAAGAGGAAGATGCCTTGGTGAGAAAAGCAAATGAGGCTACTGCGTCCATGTCCTCTCCTCAAAATGAGCAAGTCCTAGACTTAACTCAAGACGAGGAGGTTGAGGAGGTTCCCAAGGATGTGATTCCTCCAAAGGTATCATCGGATTCACTTCTTGCTGATAAGAGTATTGATGAGACCCTTGCCCAAATTGATGCCGAGATCGCGGCGGAGAAGGCGGCCGGGGCGTCTTCTCAGCAGTCCTCTGACGTCCAAACCCAGCCTGCTGCCGATGTTGGGGAATCTTAGTTTTGATGTCATGCCCTTTCTTTTCTTGTCTTTTGTACTCTTGTACTTCTTTGTTTCTTTAGACGATGTAAGTTTTGTATATGGCCGATATGCCTTTTTGTGAATGCTAACTCAACTTTCTTTTTCTGAATGCTTGTATCTTTGTCTTCTTCTAACTGCTCTTGCATGATTCTATACTTAGAATATTTTTCATGTCTTATGTACTCTTCCTTCTTTGTGCAATCTTCTCGGGGTGACACACCTCGGTTATGCCTCTTGACGATTTACCTCGGCAAGTACTTGTCCTGTAAATTGCTTACAAATTTCAATAAGGATTAACATATACTGTTTTAATTTCTATTTTGTAAACTTTTCTTAAGTTATAACAAGTGCCAAACAATGATTTTGGTTTAGCTTCAACTTGTAAATTTCTACAAATTTCAACAAGCGTTAAGCATTACTTCGTTTTAACTTCAACTTGTAAATTGCTATAAATTTCAACAAGTGAAGATAAATAATAATCTCGGCTTAACTTTAACTTGTAAATTGCTACAAATTTCAACAAGCGTTAAGCATTACTTCGGTTTAACTTCAACTTGTAAATTGCTACAAATTTCAACAAGTGAAGATAAACAATAATCTCGGCTTAACTTCAACTTGTAAATTGCTACAAATTTCAACAAGCGTTAATAAACAATTTTGTCTTCTCTCTGCCCCCAATGTGAACCTGAGTTCCACTTGGGTTCTCATTATTTAGAAACAACATTATGCATCTTTTATCAATTCACAAGTCTTGGAGAATTCTGCTAAGATTTTATTGATGACGTCGGCAAAAAATAACAAGGAACATCTAATGATAGAAAAATTTTAAATTACAAGTGTTCCAGGGTCTTGGCAATGCTTTGCCCTCATTATCTTCAAGCTGGTATGCTCCATTGCCCAATACCGAAGTAATTCTGTAGGGTCCTTCCCAGTTTGGGCCAAGCTTGCCCTCTCTGGGATTCTTCTTGTTGCCAACAACTTTTCTTAGGACTAGGTCGCCGACCTGAAAATCTCTTGGATTTACCTTCTTATTGTAAGCTCTAGCAAGCTGCTGCTGGTATGCTGCGAGTTGAATTGCGGCTTTCTCCCTTCTTTCTTCTAAGAGATCCAGATCTCGGGCTAGAAGTATATCATTAGTCCCATTTTCTACTCCCTGGGTTCTGATTCCTGGGATGTCGATTTCCAGTGGGATGACTGCTTTTGTGCCGTAAGCCATGGCAAATGGGGTTTTCCCTATTGATCTTCTTGGCGTAGTCCGATATGCCCAGAGTACATTGGGCAACTTGTCTACCCACTTTCCTTTTGCTGCATGTAGCCTCTTCTTTATCCCATCCAAAATTACTTTGTTGGATGCTTCTGCTTGCCCATTGCTTTGGGGAAAACTTGGTGTTGAAAAGTAATTCTTTATCTTGAATTTCGCACAGAAGTTCTTGATGAGTTTGCTGTCAAACTACGTTCTGTTGTCGGCAACTATTGCTCTTGGGATGCCAAATCTGGTGATGATGTTTCTCCATATGAAGTTCTTGATGTCCACATCTCGGATTTTGGCAAGAGGTTCTGCTTTTATCCACTTCGTGAAGTAATCTATTGCTACCAGCAAGTACTTCCTTTGCCCAGTTGCTTGGGGCAACTGCCCAACGAGATCCATGCCCTATTGGGCAAATGACCATAGACTGGATACAAGGTTCAGGTCAGCAGCTGGCTGGTGTATCAAAGGTGCGAACCTTTGGTATTGTTCACACTTTTTCACGTAGGCTTCTGCATCTTTTTGCATGTAGGGCCACCAATACCCCTAGGTAATGGCCCTGTGAGCTAGTGATCTGCCTCCAGCGTGGCTTCCATAGATCCCTTCATGAATTTCATATAGAAAATCTTCAACCTGCAAAGGGTGTACACACCTTAAAAGGGGTCCAGTGAAGGACCTTCTGTAGAGATGTCCGTCTGCTGTCAGATTGAATCTTGCCGACTTCAATCTGACCTTGTGTGCTTCCTTATGGTCTTCTGGCAGCTTTCCCTTTTGTAGGAATGCAACAATTGCATCCATCCAGCTTGGTCCCAAGTCCACACACATTGCTTCTTGTTCTGTGATCGGTGGTTCTATGCTCGGGCCTGACAAATAGTCAATCATTATTGTCCTTGTTTTTCCAGTTTGTATTGAACTTGCCAAGTTGGCCAATGCGTCGGCGTGACTGTTATCATCTCGGCTAACTTGAAGAAGTCGGCTGCCAGCCTGACGACTTCCTTTGCGTATGTCGACATTCTCTCATCTCGGGTTGCAAACTCTCCTGTTGTCTGATTCACTACAAGTTGTGAATCACAAAAAATTATTACCTCATCTGCTTCTGCTGCCACTGTCAGCTTTAGTCCTGCAATCAATGCTTCGTATTCTGCCTCATTGTTTGAGGCCTTGAACCCTAATCGAATAGACTGTTCTAATATCTCCCCATCAGGAGATATTAACACTACTCCTACCCCCGCTCCTTGCCGGTTTGAGCTCCCATCGACAAACAGGCGAAAGGAGTCGCCGATGTAAATGCTGCAGGGTCTGAGTTTTTCCTTTCTTTGTTCTTTTACCTTTGGCTAGGCTTCTCCTTGTTTGCTTGGACATCGTTCATCTTGGCTCAACGGAGCCCGATGTTCGATGGATTCTAGCTTGAATTCGGCCACGAAGTCGGCCAAAACTTGGCCCTTAATTGCTGTTCTCGGCCTGAACTCCAGGTCGTACTGGCCCAAGGCCACTGCCCATCTTGCTATTCTTCTAGTTAAGTCTCCTTATTGTAACAAGGACTTCAGTGGGTGCTCTGTTAGCACTATAATCTTGTGCACTTGAAAGTAATGGTTCAGCTTCTTTGAAGCCATTACTAAGGCCAACATTAATTTCTCTAGTGGTAGGTACCTCGTTTCTGCATCGGCCAGGGTTTTGCTTACATAATAAACAGCATTTTGCTTCCCTTTTTCCTCTCGGATTAGCACTGCACTTACTGCGTGTTCTGAAACTGCTAAATACAAAAACAGTTCTTCCCTAGGCTCAGGTGTTGAGCGGACTGGAGCCATGGTCAGATATTTCTTTAGGTTGGCCAAAGCGACCTCACATTTCTCAGTCCATAGGAAGTCCGTAGCCTTCTTTACCAGGTTGAAGAAAGGTTTACATTTGTATGAGCTTCGGCTTATGAACCTGTTTAGGGCCGCGGCCCTTCTAGTAAGCATCTGAACCTATTTTGCCGACGTCGGGCTTTTCAGCTCTAGAATGGCCTTGATTTGACCTGGGCTGGCCTCAATGCCTTTTCTTGTTACCAGGTACCCCAAAAACTTATCTGATCCAACTCCAAGCGCGCACTTTGATGTGTTGAGTCGGAGCCGGTATGTTTTGAGTATATCAAAGACCTCTTTTAGGTCAGCAAGATGACCCCTAGGTTCCTTGGTCTTCACGACCATGTCATCAATGTAGACCTCCACTGTTTGGCCAATCAGGTGTTTGAACATCTTGGTTACCAACCTTTGGTAAGTTGCTCTTGCGTTTTTCAACCCAAAAGGTGTTACCTTGTAACAGTACAGCCCTTTCGGGGTGATAAACGCTGTCTTCTCCTCATCTGGCGGGTACATGACTATCTGGTGGTATCCCCTGTAAGCATCCAGGAAGCTCATCATTCCATGTCCAGATGTGGCGTCTACCAACTGGTCAATCTTGGGTAGAGGAAAGCTGTCTTTGGGACAAGCTTTGTTCAGGCTTGTAAAATCTACGCAGACCCTCCATTTACCATTCTTTTTCTTTACTACCACAGTGTTTGATAGCCATGTCAGATAATTGACTTCTCTGATGGCCTTGGCCTCCAAAAGTTTGTCTACTTCCTCCTCCACTGCTTCGACGTGCATCAACGTCGGTGTTCTGGCTCGTTGTATTACTAGTTTGGCTGTCCTGTCAACGTTCAATTTGTGGCATGTGACCTCAGGGTCAATGCCAGGCATTTCATAAGGCGTCCAAGTGAACACCTCTATGTTTGCTCTCAGAAAAGTTTCCAGTTCTCTTTCTTCTTCTTCGGCTAAGCCTGAGCCGACAAGAAAGAAGCGTTCTTCATCATTCTCCTAGATAAGGACTTTCTTCAGTGCTTCTTCACTCTTCGTGGCTGGCTCCTTGCCGACATCCTCTAGGACCTTCATGTCCTCGTCTTCAATCTCTGCCTTCTCCGGTTCTCGAATGTTGCAGGTGGATTTCATTGCTGCCATGGAGCAATTTTTTGCCTGCAGTTGATCTCCTCTGACTTCTTCAATCCCATTCTCTGTTGGGAACCGTAGTAGTTGATGCAACGTTGAGGGAACTGCCCCCATTGTATGCAACCATGGCCTTCCCAAGATGATGTTATAGGGTGAGGGCGTGTTAATCACTATGAATTCGGTCTAGATCTTCTTAGTACCGGCTTGTACTTCCAAGCTTGTTGCACCTAGTGGCCACATCGGCGTTCTATTGAAGCTGACCATCGGGCCGTTGGACTGCTCCAAGTCATCAGGATGATGGCCCAGCTCCTTGTAACATCTAACATACATGATGTCGCAAGAGCTGCCTTGATCAATCAGGATGCGTTTCACTTGACACTCCCCAACTTGGAGGGATACTACCAAGGCATCATTATGTAGATGCTGGACCATCTCTAGGTCGGTTTCAGTAAAGGCTATCGTCGATCCCTGGCATTCTTCAGGCTGAGGTCTTTTATGTTCGACCTGGTTTACGTGCTGTAGATGTTTTACCTTCTGGGTCTCCCCTCGTATATCGTTTCGTTCACCTTTGGGTGAATTACATTAACCACTCGTGGTCCTCCTGCCTGTGGTTGCCGTGCTGGGAGAGGCAGAGCTGCTGGTGCTTGAGGCAATCTTGCCTGTTCTTCCCTTGTCCTGGCCTCATCGACAAGGTCCCTCAGATGGCCTTGCATCACCAAGTCTTCTAAGTGTGTTTTTAGGGCTCTGCAACCCTGAGTTGGGTGCCCTTCTTCATTGTGGTAAGCACAACGCTTACCGACGTTTCTTCTCATAAATTCTCCTGGTGCTCTTGTTGGTGCTCTGAAATAGGGTTGGTTTCGTATTTGATCCAGGACTTTGTGGACCGGGATTCGGAACACAGTCGTCACTGCCTGTTTAGCCCTCAATTTCGTTTCTTGTTTGATCGATCCATTATTACCTCGGCTTCGCTTCGGCGAGCCATTTCCTTTCTCCTGCTTTGTCTCTTTGTTTCTCGACGTATCCTCCTCGGCTCTGGCATATTTCTCGATTCTCGCCATGAGTTCTTCCATGCTTTTTGGCAATGTCTTTGCCAAAGACTTCCGTAGTGGGCAGTCATCTTTCAGGCCGTTCTTGAAAGACACGACCACCATCTCTTGGTTGCATTCGGGTATTCGATTGAACACCTCGTAGTACCTTTTTGCGTAGGCCCTAAGGCTTTCATCCTTGGTGATTATTAAAGCCATCAGTGTGTCGACCCTCAAGGGATGTAGTTTGTTCGTCATAAACCTGGCCACAAACATCTCGGCCAGGCCTTCCCAAGCCTTTACGTTTCCCTTCGGTAGTTTATAGAACCAATCTGATGCAATCTCCCTGAAGGATGGGGGGAATACTTTGCAGAGCAACGGCTCGTTTCCACTATATAATACCATTGAATTCAGGTATAGTCCAGCGTGAAAGTTGGGATCTGACTTACCATGATATATTTGGAACCTTGGCATACTGAATCTCTTTGGTGCTTCAAATTTGTCCAGTTCCACCGAGAATGGTGTCCTCGGCTTAACCGGGGAAGTTACCTCAGCTTCAGCATTCTGTTGCTTCCTCTTGAGGTAATCTCTCAAGTCTTCTTTACTCCTCCTTGGAGCTCAGCTATCTTTGGACTTCAATCTTTTCGGCACACTACTTTCGGCCTCGTGGTGGGCCCGTTTTGATCTTTCTCCATGGGTTGTGTCAAAGCAGAGCGCCTGCCCTTGAACATGCCGATGTTCTTTGGGCTCTGGGTCTTTCGTGTGATACGTCCTTCGGGACTCCTCTCGTCCGACTTCCTTGGAAGGTCGGTGAGAGTGTCTTCCGCTCCTGCTGTGCTGAGGGGCTTCGAGGATTGTTTTCCTTCCTCCCTTCTGGGCATTAGTTGCTGGAATTGGCGTGTCTTGCAGCGGGTACGGTGGCTGCATGACATTGTTTTGCATCATGAAGTTGACGACCGACTGCAGGTCTGCCAACTTGTTTCCCAAGTCTTTTACTTCTTCATCCCTCCGTAGGCACCTATCCCTCCATACATGGAGGTTATCTTCGTTATAGTACTTGCTTTGGTCTGTCTTCTTCGAAGTGTCGCCCTCTTGGCCGACGTCTTTCTCTCCGTGGCCCTGGTCACGAGTTTCTGCATTGTGGCTGTCTCCTTCGATATCAAGGTCGATTGGTTTGCCACTCCCAGTAGGAGTGTCATCTCCAATCTTTTCCTTCTGTCTGTTACTGGCCATCTATTCTTCTAATTTCTCACAGATGGCGCCAAATTGTGTAGGTGATTTTCTGATCACACTACCCGTTTAGTAATCAGCTAGAGAGCACGGGCAGAATAGATGGCTTCAGCTAACCTGTAATAGAAAGAGAAGGCTCCGGCGGTGGTTCTTCCACCCGGGAGCACTCCGACAATCAAGTTATTATATCTCTCAAAGATAATCAAGTGCTAAACTTACTACTCAAAGCATAAATTGCGTACCTTAGACCCACAGGGGTGCCTCTCCTTTATGGTTAACTCAGTCCTAGTCCCACTAGAAGCCTGACTTCTATGGACTCCAATTCAGTACTTACTTTGGACTCCTTAAGAGATAAAGATAAACTCCCTAAGAGCTTTATCCTCATCTTGACTAAGTCTCTTCTTCATTCTAAGACTCTTGTCCCTTATCCGTTTATCTCGGATTCCGATGTCTTCGGAGATAACCTCGGCAACGTCGAGATAACATCGGCATAATGACCAGGACACGTGGCACCTCGGCTGATACATCGGCGTCACCTTGCCACGTGTTGGTACTCAGAAATATATCTCCACACTGACATATCTAAATCAATCTATAATTGCTAGAGCTATAGGGTTACATAATTTGAAACTATTCCGTTCATGCAGAATGATAGTAAACTTTATCTATTCATAATTTGAACTTCTAATTAGAATTTATCTTCTTCTTATCATTGCTATTCTTAATGGCAAAAACTAATGTTTTCACCATCTGACCCTTCACCGACGTCTTTGGTGGCGGTTTTACGGTAGCAGGTTAGCTCTTAACCCTCTCTCTTTCTCTCTCTCTTTTGAGTGTTGTGTTGGGTTGTAGTGCTTCTTTAGAGAGAAACATGGGCATGTATTTATAGACTAGAAACTCATATTTTCTTTTCTTTTTCTTTTTTCTTTTTTTGGCTTATTTACGAGTTAACACAAAGCTCAAAGAGCCGTCCAAGAAAGTGTGTGTATTTTTTGGGACTGTGAAGTCATGTTGAAAGACATATTGCGTATGTGCCCGTCCAATTTTAGAGGATTAGCTATATATATATATATATATAGAGAGAGAGAGAGAGAGTGTGTGTGTGTGTGTGTGTGTGTGTGTTTAAGAAGCCCAATTCACCTCATTGTGTGTTTTGAATGGCCCACCTTGGTGTGGGTTTGTGGGTGTGTTATGTTACTTTTGTGTAATGACTCACCACAAATAAATAACCACACTCAAGATTATACAAAAAAAAATTAATGTAAAATGATGTGATAAATTTTAATTTTATTATTTTAAAGCAAAAAGTCTATATATTGTGACGATTTATATTTTAAAAAAATTCACTCACTGATCAAAAATTATATAAGAATATCATTTTTTTTAATTGACTGCATGAAAACACTAAAATATGATTTTAAAAAGAAATCTCCATTTAAATTTATGATCATAATCAAAAGCTCATCTTATTGCGTGTGTTTGACAAGAGAGATTAGTCAATTAAAAGGGCCCAATTGGGTGTGGGTGTGTGGTCGTGTGGGTGTGGGTGTGGGTGTGGGTGGGGTGTGGATGTTTTGAAGTAAATTAATTGTATATATTAAAAATGATATTCTTATAAAAAAATTTATAGTAAGTGTTAACTAGAATAATTTGATTGTGTCCCTTTTTTCAAAAAAATATAAGTCACTTTAATGAGTATTTTTTTTTTTAAAATTTTAGTCACTATATTAAATTTTGGGTTAAATTACACTGACTCTCTTAAAATTTTAAAAAAAACATGACAAGCACAACAGTTTTGACATAATTAAACTGACCTCTAATTTAATAAGGTTAAATGGACTAAAAATAATGAAGATGGTGCAAAAATACAAAAATGAATAACATAAAGTATATATTTCGTGTAAAACATATGATAACATTAGTTGTTCATTCATATAACTAGCAAATTATCAATGAAAAAGGGGCTAAGTGGTTACATAAAATAAAATCTTAAGAGAACTCAGTGTAATTATATCAAAATTGTAGAGCTTGTCAATTTTTTTTTTTTTCAAACATCAAAGGAGATCAATGTAATTCATTCTAATTTTTTTAATATAACTTTTTTTTTATTTATATAGCAATTGAGTCTTCCACTCACCACAAATAAATAATCAAATTCAAAAAAATGACACCAACGTACCTTGCCAACATAAATTTATAATTGAGATGGTGTTAGTTGAAACCGTAACACATTGGCTAATGATTTTCGATTATTTTGTTTCTATTTTATTTTGGATTACCGCACCTTCATTGTAACCAACAGGAAAAATACGATGACACAAATCTTGAACCTTAGGCCTTGTTTGGAAAATGTGAAGGACATTATTTATTCGTTTGATTAGCATGAAAAATAAGTAAAAGATTAAATTACAAATAAATAAGAAAGATTTTTACTTTCTGATATGACTATCCTTTATCTTATTCTTCGTTTTTTACCATCTTGTTTAAATTTTTTTTATTAAAAAAAAAATAGAAAAGAAAAGAAAAGTATTGTTCGTTTAAATGGGAGACAATTAATCAATGGAAATGGTTCAATTGGTCAAAACTCCTGCACCTTACTAGAATGTCAGTAATTCAAATCTCCAAAGTCTTATTTCCCGTGTATTAATTAAAGGCTTTCTCCAAACACTTTGAGAGTTTCTTTGTACAAAGTTTGTATTATATAGTAGATCTTATTCTTGTGTATTAATTGGGATTTTCTCTCCCACTTTGGGAGGTTTTTTTTATCAAAAGTTTGCATTGTAACAATTATAATATACAAATGAAATCAATTTTTCTTTTCATTTGAGTTTTTCTTCCTTCTCCAATCTTTTTTTATTTATTTATTTTTTTTGGTCATAACTTTTCCAAGTACAAATTATTAGGGTAGCTGTAACGAGTTGAATCAAATTGAATTTATTTATTATTCTTTTCAATATTTGTGTAGTAAAATTTTTTTAAAATATGTTTCTGGGTTTGAGTATTGACTGGAGTTGGATTGATATGAATTTTCAAATCGTTTGATTGTTTAGTTGTTATTATTATAGCTGTGGTGTTGTGGGCCATTCTATTTAAATTGGTGAAAATAAATTATATTACTTCTTGATTTTGACTTCGTAAGGCCCCCTTGGCAAAATTATTTTTTTTAGTTTTAGTTATAGTAATTCTTGGGTCTTGAGTAATAAATGAGATATAAATTCAATTTTTGGATTTTATTTGATTAGCCCATACTTAATCATTTTGGTTCATATTTAATTATGTGAATGTTGGGGACCACCTTAAGTCTTTTAAAGTTAATTTATACTTTAATCTCAGCGGGAGATTTATTTTAAATTATTAAACTCCATTCATTTTGAACCCAAGTGATTGAATTGTGACCTGTTAGTAACCATGTAATAGTATTGTGGTTTTATTATTATTATTATTTGGTTACCATAAAAGAAATGTGAGTATTTATGGTGTGTATCATTAAACGAAATATATTTTGTGATGATAAAATATTATATTTACTTTTGTCATTGAAAATGTTGAAATGTATTTTTTAATTGATATATATATATAGTATGTGATAAAATTGACAAGAATAGGGTATGTATTAAGATATCTGTAAAACTGGTTAATTACAACACAACAATAAATCGATTATTTAGAAGTAACTCATCAGTCAGTTCTAGGTCAACTACCTTGCCTTCCATACCTAATCCAGGAATCATAATTAATGAAGAAGATGTTGAAATCCAAAATGATCAAATTAATTCTGGATGGAATATTCCAAAACTGCCTATTAAAGAGATTTATAAAACTTCTTTTATACAAGATGTTTTTAAAGTTACTCTTCATGTTAAAACTATTGAACAAGTTTATGCTTTAGAAAAACCAAGAGAAACTTGTCAGTTATTTGATAAAAAATTGATCAAAAGACATTTAGATCGTGGTTGCAATTTCAATGTTTTAATTAATGTTTTAATAATGTTTTAATTAATGTTTCAATGTGTTTCAATGTTTTAATTACTAATAGAATTTCAATGTTTTAATAGAATGTGCATTCCCTTTTGAGTCATCTTCCTTCATATCTTCCT
The DNA here is from genome assembly GCF_055761805.1 of Camellia sinensis. Classification (NCBI taxonomy): domain Eukaryota; kingdom Viridiplantae; phylum Streptophyta; class Magnoliopsida; order Ericales; family Theaceae; genus Camellia; species Camellia sinensis. The sequence goes on from NC_138966.1 coordinate 121,077,940, forward strand.
TCATATATGTGCTGCTTCCGCCTTTATGGTATCAGAGCCAAGTGATGTTGTATCCTGTTTCTAACTGTTTAGCTACTTCTGTACAATCTTCTTCCTTGTTTGTTTAATTAATCCTGTTTTCAGTTCATCTTAATCACCCACAAGATCAGTCTGTTTTCTCCACCTAGTTTAAGTCACCCACTTCTTCCCAGTCTTCTGTAAGTCCTTCGGTTTAGGTAGAGTCAGACTTTGGGGTTTAAAGATAGGGTATGTATGTATACTAGGTATGTGATAAAATTGACAAGAATAGGGTATGTATTAAGATATCTGTAAAACTGGTTAATTACAACACAACAATGAATCGATTATTTAGAAGTAACTCATCAGTCAGTTCTAGGTCAACTACCTTGCCTTCCATACCTAATCCAGGAATCATAATTAATGAAGAAGATGTTGAAATCCAAAATGATCAAATTAATTCTGGATGGAATATTCCAAAACTGCCTATTAAAGAGATTTATAAAACTTCTTTTATACAAGATGTTTTTAAAGTTACTCTTCATGTTAAAACTATTGAACAAGTTTATGCTTTAGAAAAACCAAGAGAAACTTGTCAGTTATTTGATAAAAAATTGATCAAAAGACATTTAGATCGTGGTTACAATTTTATGCATATTGGTTTAATTCAAATAGGTGTCAATCCATTAACTATGATAGGACAAAATACTTCTGTTTTACTTTGTTTAAGAGATGCCCGTTTTCTTAATTATAATGCTAGTTTAATGGGAATGATGGAAACTGGTCTTAATAAAGGTCCCGTACATTTTAACTGTTTTCCTGATTTTACATTAAGTTTACGCGATCCACATATTCTCAAGGCCTTAACATTAAACATTCAATTACATGGTGAATATACTGAAATGTTAGATTCTTCACATAATATTGCTTTGATCTATCGTGTTCATTATAAATGTATGCAAACTAATTTAAATGTTCATGCTTTACATAAAAGTCCCAAAGATAAAACTTTACTAATCCAAAGTAGTAGTACTAATGAATCAAACATTAATATTCCTCACATGATTGAATGGAAAGATATTAATTTACCTGATCAATGGGTTACTGTCAATGAAAATTACAAACATAATCAACAACAATCTTCAATCCAAGATATTCAACATATCCAACAAAACAATGATGGATCTGTTAATATTAAATTCAATCGAAGTCAATCTTCTAGACATAGTACATCTAGTGTCCCTTCTGAAATATCAACTGAAGATGAAATATTTAACACTCCTCTATTTAGGAAAAACAGTCAAATCCATCTTGGTCCAACTAATCCAACTTCAACAAATAAATTAAAAGGAATTGATAATTCTACCACTTCCCAAATTAGTAAACCTGTTTATACTACTACCACACATTTCCCTGCCGAAGAAATAGCTTCAACTAATTCCCCAACTCAAACTGATTTCGAAGGATTAATACCACCTGTCAATCCTCAGCTAATGACAATTAAAAAAGATTTTACTCCTAATTTAGATAAATTACTTGTTGACTTCTAATCTAAAGACAATAGAACTAAACGACATGCTTATAGTGCTAAATATAATTCTGTTCAACAATCCAGAATAACTAGAGAATGGTATAATTTTATGGTTCAATATGGTTTTGAATTATCTTTCTTTGATTATATGGATCAATATTACAAAAAGGTTAATACAATCACCAAACATAAATGGAAAACTTCTCCAAATACTTCTGTTAGTTCTAATCATCCTCCATTAGAAAATATCATTATTGATCACCAAGGTTCTGAAGTCCCAGCCTCTCCTTTTAAGTTACCTGGTACTGATCCTGAAATCAAAAAAGTTATTGAACAAAACAATTATACTAATCAATGTCTCAAAACAATTGGTAAACAATTAGATAAATTGGAAACTAATTTAGATGACCAATCGGCCAAACCAGCTAAAACTTTAGATCAACCATTACTTAATCTACCTAGTCATCGTTCTAAACGAAATAGTCTAGTTACTACTGACCAATCTACTGTCAAAGCAATTGAACAATTATTTACCAAATTAACTCCTAATGATACTTCTACATCTAAAGATAAAGGTCTTACTGTTTTAAATCAACAACCTATTACTCATACTGTATCTGAAACTGACACTACTGATAATGAACTAAATCAATTAGCTCAACAATTTCAACCTACTACTCTTAATAAAATTCACTATCCCAAAGTTAATCCTCAAACTACCAAAAACTGGTATTCTAAACCTACTCCAGTCGACCTCCAATTTGAAGACACAAATATTAGTAATCAATTTTCTGTTTCTGCTAAAAGATTATACGAATGGAATATTGATGGTCTCAGTGAAGATCAAATCCTTCAGAAATTAAATCATTTATCTATGGTCGCCAATAGTTATCTCAGTAATTATCCCCAATACACTCAACCTGAAATTGTTTCTTTACCTACCTCTGGTTTTACTGGTATGCTCAAATCTTGGTGGGAAAAATATCTCACTGAATCAGATCGTGACTCTGTTATTTATGCTAATCAAACTGATGAAAATGGTCTCCCTATTTTTGATGAAACTCTAGGATGTTGCCACCCTGATGGTATTAATCAACTTATCTATACTATAGTTCGACATTTTATTGGTACCCCTACAAATATATATTCTCGCATACATGATCAACTTAGTAATCTTAACTGTCCAACCTTAAGTGATTTTAGATGGTATAAAGATGTATTTACCTCTCGCGTCATGTTAAGAGAAGATTGTACTAAATCATTTTGGAAAGAAAAATTTATTAATGGATTACCCAGCTTATTTGCTCATAAAATTATAGATGTTCTTAGTCAACCCACTGGTGTTATTGAATATGATAATCTCACATATGGAGATATAATTAGCATTATTCAAAAAGAAGGATTAAAAATGTGTATTGATCTTAAACTTACTCAAAAAGCTAATAAAGACAAACATAAAGCTAAATACGAATTAGGCAATTTCTGTGAACAATATGGTTTACCTCCTGTTGCACCCTCTCGTAGGAAATCACACAAATACTCCAAACATAAATCCTCATACAAACATTCCAATAAATATAAATATAAAAAGAATTATTCACCCTCCAAATCCAATGATAAATTTTATACCAAACCTAAAAAGAAATATTATAAATCTAAATCATATCCAAAGTCTAAATCTACTAAAGATGTTACTTGTTATAACTGTGGTAAAAAAGGTCATTATTCTAATAAATGTAAAGAAAAACAAAAATTAAAAGATAGAGTCAATCAACTCCAAATTGATGATAATTCCAAGAATCAGTTATATGAAATCTTTCAATTAAATCACTCTGTTAGTAGTTCTTCCTCTTCTGATCAACCTAATACTTCATCCGATTACCATTCACCAAGTAGTGATTCTGATAACAATATTAATCTAGGTTGTAATGATGTTTGTTGTAAACCGGTTAAACAAATTACTGTTCTCACCAAAAGTACTCAAGAAGAATCTGCTCTCATTGATCTCATCAGTAAGTTAGATGATCCCAAGTTAAAACAAAAATATACAGATAAATTAAAATCCTTATTAATCCATTCCGATTCCAAACCTAAGTTTGACAAACCAATCATCAGTCTATCCAAAACTTTAGAAAGATTTAAAAATAAACAAAAAGAAGTCACATTACAAGATTTACAACAAGAAATTAATCAGATTAAACAAACAATCAAAGACCTACAACATAAAGATAAAAAATTAGAAGATGAAATTATTACTTTAAAACTTGATAAAAGTTTAGACAATTTCCACACCAATGAACATGAATCCCCACATGAATCTGAACATGAATCTGATCCTAATCCGGAAAATTTAAATCATCAATCACACCAATCTCAATCCAATAATCCTGAAGAAAAACGATTAAGTCTAATCAACAAACTTTATATTCAAAAATGGTATTCAAAAATCAAAATAATTGTAAATGATTTTGAATTAGAATTAATTGCCTTAATTGATACTGGTGCTGATTTAAATTGTATCCAAGAAGGATTACTTCCTACTACATATTATGAAAAATGTCAAGAAAAATTAACTTCTGCTAATGGTACCAAAATGCATATCAAATATAAGTTACCTAAAGTACATGTTTGCCAAGATAATGTATGTTTCAAAACCTCTTTTGTTTTAGTCACCAACATGACTGATAAAATTATCTTAGGCTCCCCATTTATCTATTTACTTTATCCCTTTACTACATCCAGTACAGGGATCACTACACATGTTTTGGGCCAACCTGTTACATTTAAATTTTTATCTCCTCCTGAACTATTACATTTAAATCAATTACAGGATTGTTCTATTTCCCATACAATAAACCGTTTAACTCGACATTTAAAATTTCTTAAAGAAGAAATAAATCATAAACGTATTGACCAACAATTGACTGACCCAATTCTTATTTCTCAAATCAATGATTACAAATTAAAACTTGAATCAATTGTTTGTTCTACTTTACCTACTGCTTTCTGGCATAGGAAAAAACATGTTGTTACTTTACCATATATTAAGAATTTTAATGAATCACAAATTCCTACTAAATCTCGACCTATTCAAATGAACTTTGAATTACTTGAAATGTGTAAAAACGAAATTAATGAATTATTAAAAAATCGCATAATTAGCCCCAGTACCTCACCTTGGTCCTGTCCTGCTTTCTATGTTAATAAGAATGCTGAATTAGAACGAGGTGTCCCTCGACTTGTTATTAATTACAAACCATTAAATGCTGTTTTAGAATGGATTCGATATCCTATTCCTAATAAAAAAAGATTTAATTAAACGCCTTAGTCAAGCTGCTATTTTTAGTAAATTCGATTTAAAAAGTGGTTTTTGGCAAATTCAAATTCATCCTAAAGATCAATATAAAACTGCATTTAATACACCCTTTGGCCAATATGAATGGAATGTCATGCCTTTTGGTTTAAAAAATGCTCCTAGTGAATTTCAACATATTATGAATGACATATTTAATCCATTTAGTCATTTTTCCATTGTTTACATTGATGACATCTTAATCTTCTCAAAATCAATTAGTGAACATTGGAAACATTTAACTGCATTCTTTTATACAATTAAAAGTCATGGTCTTGTTATTTCTGCTCCTAAAATTAAGTTATTTCAAACTAAAGTCCGCTTTTTAGGATATGATATTCATCATAATACTATCCTACCCATTAGTCGATCCATTGAATTTGCATCCAAATTTCCTGATGAAATTCTTGATAAAACTCAATTACAAAGGTTTTTAGGTTCCCTCAATTACATTGCTGAATTTTATAAAGACCTTAGGAAAACTTGTCAACCTCTCTTTGATAGGTTAAAGGATAATCCTCCTCCTTGGTCTTCTGTTCATACCTCTATTGTTAAACAAGTCAAACAATATGTTAAGTCTCTTCCTTGTCTTGGTATTCCCACTGACAATTCATTCAAAATTATTCAAACTGATGCCTCCGATATTGGTTATGGTGGCATTCTCCTTCAGCAACTTACTCCTCAATCATCTGAACAAATTGTTCGTTATCATTCTGGTGTCTGGAATAAAGCACAATTTAATTATAGTACTATTAAAAAAGAAATTTTATCTACTGTTTTATGTATTCAAAAATTTCAAGATGATATTTTAAATCAAAAATTTTTACTTCGTGTTGATTGCAAATCTGCTAAATTTATTTTAGAAAAAGATGTTCAAAATCTTGCTTGTAAAGAGATTTTTGCCCGTTGGCAAGCTATTTTAAGTATTTTTGATTTTGATATTACCTATATTCCTGGTTGTAAAAATTCCCTCCCTGACTTTCTTACCCGGGAATTTTTACAGGGGGGTAAGGGATGACTGCACCATTTACTGCTTACCATAAATCCCGAATTACCTATTTCAAAACCCTTATTAAACAGCTTACTCATCGCATTCACCGCCTCAAATCAGCTAGACCCACTACCAAAAGAGCCCAATACATCAATTACCAACAACTTCAAGCTCGCCGCAATTTACTTGCTCACAACTACAATTGTTTACATCATCATCAAGATTATTTAGATCTTCTTTCTGGTTGCTAATTACTATTTATTATTTCACAGATGTCTCGTCCAAGGCCTCCTTCAAAGGCTTTGGCCTCCTCTTCCAATAAACCAAATCAACTCATTGTCCCTCCTCCTTTGGAGTCAGTTACCCCCTCTTATTCTCTCGAACTCATTAACCGTTACCAAACCCTTGGTACTATTCAACGCCCCGATTATTCATCTGCATTGGCCTCTGATCCTTTTGTATCTAGCCAATCGGTTCCAGTTACTCTATTCCCAGTTAACCCTATTAAATCATCTCGATCTGAATATACCAATTCACATGTTACCAACCTGTTCTATAAAGAACCCAGTCACCCAAGAAATCAAACCATCAATGACATTGCTAAATTCCATTTTGGCTCTGGATGCCATTTCACCCTTTCCCATCCAGAAAAAACCCTAGCCTATTACAAGGATATTTTAATCAACCATCATTCCATCTTAATCAAGCCAATTCAGGACCGCACCTATGCCTATAAGGTCCTATACCATTCACTTTATATTCACAATATTGTTTCCATGGCTGAATGGGGAAATCCTAACCAGCTTCGTGATCTACCTGGTCATTCTATTCCATATAATTATCATGATTACGTTGATGCTTGGTTCAAGATTTTCTTGTACCAAAATGAAACTTTTAGTCATTCTTGGTTCATCTCATTTGATCAAAAATTCAAATCTGAGTTACCAACTTGGTTTCTGAGATGGTGGTCTCACTATGGCGCCATTTCAGCTATCCTTCCTGATGATCTCAAAAATATAATTCATTATTTCAACTATGTTTACCCATTTTCTGCTCACCAGAAGCAATTTCCCTTATTACTCATATTCATTGCCAAATACAAGATTCCATGGATATTCAAATGGCAATATGGGATTGATGATAATATTATCATCCGCCAACACACAGTTAAATGGTGGGATAAATTCAATATTCCCAGAATTCTTGAAATTGTTCCAGCAGAATTTCCACCTGATCAATTTGCTCCAACTCCTGCTCTTGCTCAAGCCCAGCAGAACCCAACTGCTGCAATCACTCAAGGAAGCCAGCCCAGTCTTCCTCCAGTCAACCTTGGCAGCCCCTCTTCTAGCGGCTCCAAGCCTAAATCAACAAAATCAAAGTCCAAAGTTGTTGCTGCTCCACCAGCCCAATCCAAGTCCAAAGCACAGTCCAAAGTCAAGACAAAGCCTATTCCACCTCCTGTTCAGCCCAAAGGTAAATCCAAAAGTAAAGCCCAATCATCCAAAGCAGACATGATCCAGTTAGCCCATCAACTGTTGAATCAAGCTAAAGCTCAATCCACCGATTCAGACAGTTCAGACGGGTCAGCCCAGATCCATTCCTCTGAAGAATCAACCAATCAGTATTCAGGACCCGAATTTCAAGATGCTCAGGATCCATTTGTCTGATCAACATCGGATTCCATATAGATACAAATTCGCTTCAATCAATACTCTTTTGAGAAAAGCTGCCAATTTGTATTTATATTGATTCCATTATTCACATGTTCCGCCAAAAGTGATGAATAGTAAAAGCTACTGTTCACTTTTACTGTTCACCGACACTATTCAACCAATCAACTTTTGCTAAAGGCTGATCATCTGTGCAATCACCGAAAGCAACCGAAAGCAACCGACAGCATCTACTTTGTCCCATGCTTTACCAGCTGCTTTCTTCAGTCACATGCTCACTATTTTACTTTTTATTTCTTTATATTGTAATCAATTGTAAGCATTCAGGCATTCTTCAATTTCCTTCTCCATCTATGTTGTAAGAAAACCAGAGTGTTTTGAGAGCCTTACAAGCTTCCCCGTTGTACCCAGTTAAAGATCCTTACAGTTGCTACAATTGTAAGTTATTCAGTGTTTCAAATTGAAAATGTTTCAATGTTTTAATTAATGTTTTAATAATGTTTTAATTAATGTTTCAATGTGTTTCAATGTTTTAATTACTAATAGAATTTCAATGTTTTAATAGAATGTGCATTCCCTTTTGAGTCATCTTCCTTCATATCTTCCTTCATATATGTGCTGCTTCCGCCTTTATGGTATCAGAGCCAAGTGATGTTGTATCCTGTTTCTAACTGTTTAGCTACTTCTGTACAATCTTCTTCCTTGTTTGTTTAATTAATCCTGTTTTCAGTTCATCTTAATCACCCACAAGATCAGTCTGTTTTCTCCACCTAGTTTAAGTCACCCACTTCTTCCCAGTCTTCTGTAAGTCCTTCGGTTTAGGCAGAGTCAGACTTTGGGGTTTAAAGATAGGGTATGTATGTATACTAGGTATGTGATAAAATTGACAAGAATAGGGTATGTATTAAGATATCTGTAAAACTGGTTAATTACAACACAACAATGAATCGATTATTTAGAAGTAACTCATCAGTCAGTTCTAGGTCAACTACCTTGCCTTCCATACCTAATCCAGGAATCATAATTAATGAAGAAGATGTTGAAATCCAAAATGATCAAATTAATTCTGGATGGAATATTCCAAAACTACCTATTAAAGAGATTTATAAAACTTCTTTTATACAAGATGTTTTTAAAGTTACTCTTCATGTTAAAACTATTGAACAAGTTTATGCTTTAGAAAAACCAAGAGAAACTTGTCAGTTATTTGATAAAAAATTGATCAAAAGACATTTAGATCGTGGTTACAATTTTATGCATATTGGTTTAATTCAAATAGGTGTCAATCCATTAACTATGATAGGACAAAATACTTCTGTTTTACTTTGTTTAAGAGATGCCCGTTTTCTTAATTATAATGCTAGTTTAATGGGAATGATGAAAACTGGTCTTAATAAAGGTCCCGTACATTTTAACTGTTTTCCTGATTTTACATTAAGTTTACGCGATCCACATATTCTCAAGGCCTTAACATTAAACATTCAATTACATGGTGAATATACTGAAATGTTAGATTCTTCACATAATATTGCTTTGATCTATCGTGTTCATTATAAATGTATGCAAACTAATTTAAATGTTCATGCTTTACATAAAAGTCCCAAAGATAAAACTTTACTAATCCAAAGTAGTAGTACTAATGAATCAAACATTAATATTCCTCACATGATTGAATGGAAAGATATTAATTTACCTGATCAATGGGTTACTGTCAATGAAAATTACAAACATAATCAACAACAATCTTCAATCCAAGATATTCAACATATCCAACAAAACAATGATGGATCTGTTAATATTAAATTCAATCAAAGTCAATCTTCTAGACATAGTACATCTAGTGTCCCTTCTGAAATATCAACTGAAGATGAAATATTTAACACTCCTCTATTTAGGAAAAACAGTCAAATCCATCTTGGTCCAACTAATCCAACTTCAACAAATAAATTAAAAGGAATTGATAATTCTACCACTTCCCAAATTAGTAAACCTGTTTATACTACTACCACACATTTCCCTGCCGAAGAAATAGCTTCAAATAATTCCCCAACTCAAACTGATTTCGAAGGATTAATACCACCTGTCAATCCTCAGCTAATGACAATTAAAAAGGATTTTACTCCTAATTTAGATAAATTACTTGTTGACTTCCAATCTAAAGGCAATAGAACTAAACGACATGCTTATAGTGCTAAATATAATTCTGTTCAACAATCCAGAATAACTAGAGAATGGTATAATTTTATGGTTCAATATGGTTTTGAATTATCTTTCTTTGATTATATGGATCAATATTACAAAAAGGTTAATACAATCACCAAACATAAATGGAAAACTTCTCCAAATACTTCTGTTAGTTCTAATCATCCTCCATTAGAAAATATCATTATTGATCACCAAGGTTCTGAAGTCCCAGCCTCTCCTTTTAAGTTACCTGGTACTGATCCTGAAATCAAAAAAGTTATTGAACAAAACAATTATACTAATCAATGTCTCAAAACAATTGGTAAACAATTAGATAAATTGGAAACTAATTTAGATGACCAATCGGCCAAACCAGCTAAAACTTTAGATCAACCATTACTTAATCTACCTAGTCATCGTTCTAAACGAAATAGTCTAGTTACTACTGACCAATCTACTGTCAAAGCTATTGAACAATTATTTACCAAATTAACTCCTAATGATACTTCTACATCTAAAGATAAAGGTCTTACTGTTTTAAATCAACAACCTATTACTCATACTGTATCTGATCAATCTGAAACTGACACTACTGATAATGAACTAAATCAATTAGCTCAACAATTTCAACCTACTACTCTTAATAAAATTCACTATCCCAAAGTTAATCCTCAAACTACCAAGAACTGGTATTCTAAACCTACTCCTGTCGACCTCCAATTTGAAGACACTAATATTAGTAATCAATTTTCTATTTCTGCCAAAAGATTATACGAATGGAATATTGATGGTCTCAGTGAAGATCAAATCCTTCAAAAATTAAATCATTTATCTATGGTCGCCAATAGTTATCTTAGTAATTATCCCCAATACTCTCAACCTGAAATTGTTTCTTTACTTACCTCTGGTTTTACTGGTATGCTCAAATCTTGGTGGGAAAAATATCTCACTGAATCAGATCGTGACTCTGTTATTTATGCTAATCAAACTGATGAAAATGGTCTCCCTCTTTTTGATGAAACTCTAGGATGTTGCCACCCTGATGGTATTAATCAACTTATCTATACTATAGTTCGACATTTTATTGGTACCCCTACAAATATATATTCTCGCATACATGATCAACTTAGTAATCTTAACTGTCCAACCTTAAGTGATTTTAGATGGTATAAAGATGTATTTACCTCTCGAGTCATGTTAAGAGAAGACTGTACTAAATCATTTTGGAAAGAAAAATTTATTAATGGATTACCCAGCTTATTTGCTCATAAAATTAGAGATGTTCTTAGTCAACCCACTGGTGTTATTGAATATGATAATCTCACGTATGGTGATATAATTAGTACCATTCAAAAAGAAGGTTTAAAAATGTGTATTGACCTCAAACTTACTCAAAAAGCTAATAAAGATAAACATAAAGCTAAATATGAATTAGGTAATTTCTGTGAACAATATGGTTTACCTCCCGTTGCACCCTCTCGTAGAAAATCACATAAATCCTCATACAAACATTCCAATAAATATAAATATAAAAAGAATTATTCACCCTCCAAATCCAATGATAAATTTTATACCAAACCTAAAAAGAAATATTATAAATCTAAATCATATCCAAAGTCTAAATCTACTAAAGATGTTACTTGTTATAACTGTGGTAAAAAAGGTCATTACTCTAATAAATGTAAAGAAAAACAAAAATTAAAAGATAAAGTAAATCAACTTCAAATTGATGATAATTCCAAAAATCAATTATTTGAAATCTTTCAATTAAATCACTCCCCTAGTAGTTCCTCTTCGGATCCTCCTGCTACTTCATCTGATTCCTTCTCACCTAGTGATGATTCTGGAAATGATATTACAATAGGATGCAATGATGTTTGTTGTAAACCAGATAAACAAATTACTGTCCTTACCAAAACTACTCAAGAAGAATCTGCTTTAATTGACCTAATCAGTAAATTAGATGATCCCAAGTTAAAACAAAAATATACTGATAAATTAAAATCCCTATTAATTCATTCAGATTCCAAACCTAAATTTGATAAACCTATAATTAGTCTATCCAAAACTTTAGAAAGATTTAAAAATAAACAAAAAGAAGTCACATTACAAGATTTACAACAAGAAATTAATCAGATTAAACAAACAATCAAAGACCTACAACATAAAGATAAAAAATTAGAAGATGAAATTATTACTTTAAAACTTGATAAAAGTTTAGACAATTTCCACACCAATGAACATGAATCCCCACATGAATCTGAACATGAATCTGATCCTAATCCGGAAAATTTAAATCATCAATCACACCAATCTCAATCCAATAATCCTGAAGAAAAACGATTAAGTCTAATCAACAAACTTTATATTCAAAAATGGTATTCAAAAATCAAAATAATTGTAAATGATTTTGAATTAGAATTAATTGCCTTAATTGATACTGGTGCTGATTTAAATTGTATCCAAGAAGGATTATTTCCTACTACATATTATGAAAAATGTCAAGAAAAATTAACTTCTGCTAATGGTACCAAAATGCATATCAAATATAAGTTACCTAAAGTACATGTTTGCCAAGATAATGTATGTTTCAAAACCTCTTTTGTTTTAGTCACCAACATGACTGATAAAATTATCTTAGGCTCCCCATTTATCTATTTACTTTATCCCTTTACTACATCCAGTACAGGGATCACTACACATGTTTTGGGCCAACCTGTTACATTTAAATTTTTATCTCCTCCTGAATTATTACACTTAAATCAATTACAAGATTGTTCTATTTCTCATCAAATTAATCGCCTAACTCGGCATTTAAAATTTCTTAAAGAAGAAATTAATCACAAACGAATTGATCAACAATTAACTAATCCAGTTCTTGTCTCTCAAATCAATGATTTTAAATTAAAACTTGAATCAACTGTTTGCTCCACTTTACCTACTGCATTTTGGCATAGGAAAAAACATGTTGTTACCTTACCCTATATTAAGAATTTTAATGAATCCCAAATTCCTACTAAATCTCGACCTATCCAAATGAATCATGCATTACTTGAAATGTGTAAAAAAGAAATTAAAGAATTATTAAAAAATCGTATAATTAGTCCAAGTAAATCACCTTGGTCCTGCCCTGCTTTTTATGTTAATAAAAATGCTGAATTAGAACGCGGTGTCCCTCGATTGGTTATCAATTACAAACCTTTGAATGCTGTTTTAGAATGGATTAGGTATCCTATTCCTAACAAAAAAGATTTAATTAAACGACTTAGTCAAGCCGTTATTTTTAGTAAATTTGATTTAAAAAGTGGTTTTTGGAAAATTCAAATTCACCCTAAAGATCGATACAAAACTGCATTTAATACACCCTTTGGACAATATGAATGGAATGTCATGCCATTTGGTTTAAAAAATGCTCCTAGTGAATTTCAACATATCATGAATGACATATTTAACCCATTTAGTCATTTTTCCATTGTTTATATTGATGACATCTTAATTTTTTCCAAATCAATTAGTGAACATTGGAAACATTTAACTGCATTCTTTTACACAATTAAAAGTCATGGTCTTGTTATTTCTGCCCCTAAAATCCACTTATTTCAAACAAAAGTCAGGTTTTTAGGATATGATATTCATCATAACACTATCCTACCCATTAGTAGATCCATTGAATTTGCTTCCAAATTCCCTGATGAAATCCTTGATAAAACTCAATTACAAAGGTTTTTAGGTTCCCTCAATTACATTGCTGAATTTTATAAAGACCTTAGGAAAACTTGTCAACCTCTATTTGATAGGTTAAAAGATAATCCTCCTCCTTGGTCTTCTGTTCATACTTCTATTGTTAAACAGGTCAAACAATATGTTAAGTCTCTTCCTTGTCTTGGTATTCCCACTGAAAATTCATTCAAAATTATTCAAACTGATGCCTCCGATATTGGTTATGGTGGCATTCTCCTTCAGCAACTTACTCCTCACTCATCTGAACAAATTGTTCGCTATCATTCTGGTGTCTGGAATAAAGCACAATTTAATTATAGTACTATTAAAAAAGAAATTTTATCTACTGTTTTATGTATTCAAAAATTTCAAGATGATGTTTTAAATCAAAAATTCTTACTTCGTGTTGATTGCAAATCTGCCAAATTTATTTTAGAAAAAGATGTTCAAAATCTTGCTAGTAAGCAAATTTTTGCCCGTTGGCAAGCTATTTTAAGTATTTTTGATTTTGATATTACCTATATACCTAGTTGTCAAAATTCCCTACCTGATTTTCTTACCCGGGAATTTTTACAGGGGGGTAAGGGATGACTGCACCATTTACTGCTTACCATAAATCCCGAATTACCTATTTCAAAACCCTTATTAAACAGCTTACTCATCGCATTCACCGCCTCAAATCAGCTAGACCCACTACCAAAAGAGCCCAATACATCAATTACCAACAGCTTCAGGCTCGCCGCAATTTACTTGCTCACAACTACAATTGTTTACATCATCATCAAGATTATTTAGATCTTCTTTCTGGTTGCTAATTACTATTTATTATTTCACAGATGTCTCGTCCAAGGCCTCCTTCAAAGGCTTTGGCCTCCTCTTCCAATAAACCAAATCAACTCATTGTCCCTCCTCCTTTGGAGTCAGTTACCCCCTCTTATTCTCTCGAACTCATTAACCGTTACCAAACCCTTGGTACTATTCAACGCCCTGATTATTCATCTGCATTGGCCTCTGATCCTTTTGTATCTAGCCAATCGGTTTCAGTTACTCCATTCCCAGTTAACCCTATTAAATCATCTCGATCTGAATATACCAATTCACATGTTACTAACCTGTTCTATAAAGAACCCAGTCACCCAAGAAATCAAACCATCAATGACATTGCTAAATTCCATTTTGGCTCTGGATGCCATTTCACCCTTTCCCATCCAGAAAAAACCCTAGCCTATTACAAGGATATTTTAATCAACCATCATTCCATCTTAATCAAGCCAATTCAGGACCGCACCTATGCCTATAAGGTCCTATACCATTCACTTTATATTCACAACATTGTTTCCATGGCTGAATGGGGAAATCCTAACCAGCTTCGTGATCTACCTGGTCATTCTATTCCATATAATTATCATGATTACGTTGATGCTTGGTTCAAGATTTTCTTGTACCAAAATGAAACTTTTAGTCATTCTTGGTTCATCTCATTTGATCAAAAATTCAAATCTGAGTTACCAACTTGGTTTCTGAGATGGTGGTCTCACTATGGCGCCATTTCAGCTATCCTTCCTGATGATCTCAAAAATATAATTCATTATTTCAACTCTGTTTACCCATTTTCTGCTCACCAGAAGCAATTTCCCTTATTACTCATATTCATTGCCAAATACAAGATTCCATGGATATTCAAATGGCAATATGGGATTGATGATAATATTATCATCCGCCAACACACAGTTAAATGGTGGGATAAATTCAATGTTCCCAGAATTCTTGAAATTGTTCCAGCAGAATTTCCACCTGATCAATTTGCTCCAACTCCTGCTCTTGCTCAAGCCCAGCAGAACCCAACTGCTGCAGTCACTCAAGGAAGCCAGCCCAGTCTTCCTCTAGTCAACCTTGGAAGCCCCTCATCTAGTGGTTCCAAGCCCAAATCATTCAAATCAAAGTCCAAAGCTGTTGCTGCTCAAACAGCCCAATCAAAGCCCAAATCAAAGTCCAAAGTCAAGGCAAAGCCCATTCCACCTCCTGTTCAGCCCAAAGGCAAATCCAAAGGTAAAGCCCAATCATCCAAAGAAGACATGATCCAGTTAGCCCATCAACTGTTGAATCAAGCTCAAACCCAATCCACCGACTCAGACAATTCAGATGATTCAGCTCAGGTCCATTCCTCTGAAGAATCAACCAATCAATATTCCGGACCAGAGTTTCAAGATGCTCAAGATCCATTTATCTGATCAACATTGGATTCCATATAGATACAAATTAGCTTCAATCAATACTCTTTTGAGAAAAGCTGCCAATTTGTATTTATATTGATTCCATTATTCACATAATTCACCGAAAGTGATGAATAGTAAAAGTTACTGTTCACTTTTACTGTTCACTGTCACTATTCACCCAGTCAATTTTGTTTAAAGCTGCCCAACGATTCAATCAATTAGCCGAAAGCACCCGACAGCATCTACTTTTCACATGCTCGGCCAGCTGCTTTCAGAAGTCACATGTTTACTGTGTTTGCTTTGTATTTCTTTATATTGTAATCAATTGTAAGGATTCAGGCATTCTTCAATTTTCTTCTCCATCTATGTTGTAAGAAAACCAGAGTGTTTTGAGAGCCTTACAAGCTTCCCCGTTGTACCCAGTTAAAGATCCTTACAGTTGCTACAATTGTAAGTTATTCAGTGTTTCAAATTGAAAATGTTTCAATGTTTTAATTAATGTTTTAATAATGTTTTAATTAATGTTTCAATGTGTTTCAATGTTTTAATTACTAATAGAATTTCAATGTTTTAATAGAATGTGCATTCCCTTTTGAGTCATCTTCCTTCATATCTTCCTTCATATATATATATATATATATATGTGTGTGTGTATATATATATAGTTTGATATTTATGGTTTGATATTTGCTTATACTATATATATATATATATAAAAGTAATCAAATAGGATTTTTCTTTCAAGCTTTGGGTTCTTGCCGTGTGAAAGAAAAGAGAAACATAGCTCTTTCATTTTTGACCCCTAGTGCTTTGGATCAAAACGTAGAGGGCGGCAAAGGCGTTGATTGGCTCCAAAAAAATTTAATTTCTGTTGCTGAAAAATTTAAAAGCTTCTTGGCTTGAGGTAGAGATTTTTCCTACACTTCTTTATGTATTTTTACTTGATTATATGGAGCTTAGAGCTTAGATTTTTATATAATTTAATTAGAATTTTTGCAAAATTTGTGATTTATTTGCTTAAGGGGGAAATTTTGAGAAAAATAAAGAGTTGATGCCCAAATTGCGAAAGTGTAAACTTAAAATGTGTTTGTAAGGTTATGAAAGAGCTATGTTTTAAATTTGAACAAAAATGGACTTTGATTCGATCGGTTTTGAAATTTTTACCGGTTTGCGACCAAAAGCATTTTTAAAGAAAACAAAGGAATTATGTTTAACTTTTGGGGCTTTTGATCAAAATAGGATGTCATAGTTGGATAATTCTTAGAGAATGAGTTTGGAAAGAAAATGATGTTTTCTTGGGCATTAATGGTATTATTTTGCTTAATGTATCTGTTGGAATAAAACTGACACGGTTAGAAATGGACCTTGAGAGGTTATCGGATGTGATTGTGATATGAAAACTAGTGTAGTTGTTCATATTTAATGAGATGTGGAATATGCTGTATTTATCAAATTTTTTGAAATTTAATTATTTAAATATCTGTTTAGAAATATCTGTTTGGGCTATCGATGGAGGATAGCCATGATTGTTTGTAGAAAGGCATGAGACTTAGATAAATTGAACCACATTTCTCATTTGTTGCATTGCACATTGCATTAAATTCATTTAATTGAAAATGTATCTATTTTTAAGAAATGTTTGTAAATGTATCTGTTTGCGAAGAGATAAATACTTGGTGAATCTGGGTAGGGGGTGTGGAGCCGCATGGTTAGGTGTCGAACCTTCCAGTTTACTGGTAAAAATGACAGTGATACTGCATTAGGGCCTACTTGCAGACACTCACCTAGGATTCACAGAGCCTATATTCATGTAACATATATGGTTTAAAATGAAAATGATTTTATATCTGTTGTTGCATCTCAACATTGCATACTTTATAAAAAGAGAGATAACCTGTGTTTATCATGAGCATGGCATGAGCATACTCTTCTTTAGCGTTGTTATGGTCTATGTGTTGTGTAGTATATCTCTACTGGGTTGTGGCTCACCTTATGAGGGAAACCATTTC
Source organism: Camellia sinensis (assembly GCF_055761805.1). Taxonomy (NCBI): domain Eukaryota; kingdom Viridiplantae; phylum Streptophyta; class Magnoliopsida; order Ericales; family Theaceae; genus Camellia; species Camellia sinensis. The sequence goes on from NC_138966.1 coordinate 121,095,610, forward strand.
AGGTACAAGTGTTATGCCTCCGCCAAGGCACTGACTTGAAAGGACTCGGATGAGGCTTCATTTTTGTTTTATGGTTATTTGTTGAATCTAAGCCCAGGGCTGTATTGCGTTGAGTTGAAACTTCATTTTGTGTAACCAAGAATGTTTTTGGATAAATTTGTGAGCGTGTAGGGCACTTATTATCTGTTTGGCTTCTATTTCATACTTGTTGTAAAATGCATGCTTGGGATTGGAACTGGAGCATTGAGATGTGAACAGCATGTATTTGGCATTTAGGATTAAATGAAAATGGATGTATGGAATAGTTAGTTAAATATATGTGTTTGTCTATTAGGTGGGTTTGTTGTATAAATAGATATACCCTGTCCAATTTTTCGAGGTGTTACAGTAGCATTCATTAAATTGCCTATTTCCGATGAAGAAAATCTCTCAATTTTGTAATTTTGAAGATTCAGGTTGATAAGTTGCTTTAGTTGTTTAGTGAGATAAGCACATCATAATTGTTTTGTTTATTTATTTATTTATTTTTTTGGATGGATGGTGTTTTTTATTTTTGTTTGTTTGTTATGTAGGGTATCATAGACCAACTTACGCATACCAGACTATCTCTATAGCTCGAACAATCCTTTCGAAACAGGGCATACGCCTTGCGATCCGTGGCCCCAAGGTATGAGTTTACTGATTAGAGGATTCGAAGATAGTTTATTTTCTATTAGGATGTTTCTTTCTTTTTATTTGTTTTTAGATTTATTGCGTTAACAATGAGATAATCTTGTTTTTAGATATATTAACAATAAGATAATCCTAAAAAAATAGGGCTCAGAAAAGGGTTTTAAGGCCATTTATGTATTTCAATTAATGAGAATTCTTTTCAATTTTCTTGAAATTTGGATTTTGTTTATGAAAAAAAAAAATCAATTTTCATAAAATTATTTTTCTTGAAATTAAATAAACTCTCTTTTTGGATAAGGTTTCGAGAATATGTTCTATTTCTTTTTTGAGATTATTTCATTATTATTGTACAAATTGTCATTCATTCATCTCTGTTAATATATATATATATATATATATTTAAAATAATGACCTAGCTAAAAACCAATTTTAAAATAATGAATCAAATGACTGAGGATGGCCATCTAATTTTTTTTACTGATGAATCAAATAATTTTAAAAACAATTCATCTCACTTTGTACCTACCTTTTCAGTCAAAATCTTTAGTAATGGCCATATAGTCTTTTACATGTGGAATCATCAAGGGTTTTTAGACTTTAAGGGCATGTTTGATTGGATGGATTAGAGTATAGGATTAGAATTATTAATTCGTTAGTCTAATTATCCTATATTTATTTTAACATTTTGGTTTAGGATTATTAATCCAATGGATAATTAATCCAACAAATTTGTAGGATTATTAATAATAGGGTATAGGGGTGAGATTATTAATCCAATGGATAATTTATCCTATTAATCCAATTGGATAGTGAATGCCACACTAATTTAATAGGATTATTAATACCTCACTATTAGGGGTTGTTTGGGATGATCTAAATAAGTGCACTTTTTAACTTTTTATGAAATATGAGTTCGGTTTGGGTTGGGTTTAAAGTGATATGGTAAAGAGGAGATGTAACTTAAACAAGATGATGCGATTTATATAGGATAATGACTTTTTGACTTTTTAACTTTTTTCAAACATGCCAAATCAACCCTTAGTCTTATGAATCAAACATGGCCTAAAATTAAGTGGAAGCTCTAGTTTTGAATCCTTTGTTCATTTAGCTTAGGTAGAAATTGGTAAAAATATATATATATATATATATATATATATATATATATATATATATATGCTACAAGTCATATGGTAAATGTAGCGGGTTACGGCATATGAGATATGAGATAAAAATATGAGATAAAAAAACAGCACTAATTTATATAATAATAATAAAATAAATTAGTGCTACTAGGTAGCTCGAAATAACAGAAATAAAGATTAGTGCTACTAGGTAGCTCGAAAAAACATAAGCTTTCTAATTTATATAATAATAAAATAACATAAATAAACTTTTGCCTCAAATGAGAGTCTTTGGTGTGACCCACCCAATTAAGGAGTGACACCAACTTTGTTGTGTTTGAATTGTGAGTAAGGTGTTGTTTGGGAACAGATTAATTTAGTAAGTTTTTAATTTTTTGACTAAAATATGAGATAAAAAAAACAGCACTACTAGGTAGCTCGAAATTCCTTTGGCAGAAGAAGAAGAAGAAGAAGAAGAAGAAGAGAGAGAGAGAGAGAGAGAGAGAGAGAGAGAGAGAGAGAGAGAGAGAGAGAGAAAGCATCAACATCAACAACAACACATCATCATCAACAATAACTAACAATCACAAAAAAAAAAAAAAAAATACAATAAAATAATTGTAGAACCTGAACAATAGCAACAAACAACATCACATCATCATCAACACATTTTGGCACACTTTTTTTGTTTTTTTTTTCCATAACTCAGAATAGAGAGAGAGAGAGATTTATACACACACAGATCTATACAGAGAGAGAGAGAGAGGTACACAGATCTATACAGATCTATGTATACACACAGAGGATGGCGATGCTGGTGATGGCACCGGTGATGGGTGGAGCCTCTGTGTGTGTGTGTGTGTGTGTGTGTGTGTGTGTTCCCTCTTCCTCTATCTTCTCTATCTCTTTCTTTTTCTCTCTTCTCTCTCTTCATCTTTCTATTTTAGAGATATAAGAGGGGGAAAAAAATGCCCAAAACGACATCATTTTGGGCAGTCGAGCCACTCAGGCCAAAGGAATTTCGAGCTACAGAGTATTAGTCTAAAAAAAAATTTATATGTTTGGAACAACTTTTTGATTTTTTACGAAAAGATGTGCAAAAAGTAAAGAGAAAATGAAATCTTTGACTTTTTTGTATAGGTTATAGGCTTTTAAATTTTTTAATAACTTTTTGACTTTTAGATTAAATCAAGCACATGCTAAACGAGGCCTAAGTTAAGAGAAAAAAAAGTTACTGTAGATTTTCAATAATAAATAATAAATAAAAAGGACGTGTGTCATTTATTTATTTATTTCATATTTAGGGGGATAATTTAGATTTTTTAAATTATTTATAAAGAATAAATTTGATTTCTTGATTTCACTATTTTTAATGAGAAATAAAACTGAAGCTCTAAAGCATTTCTCTTCTTTACAATTTCCCTTCATTTTTCACTACTGGTCATCTTTTAAACTATACAAACAAGTAACGGAAGATCTTTTCTCTCCATTTTATTTTCCTTTTTCACCAAATCCTTAATTAAATCCATATGGGTTAAAGTTGAATGCTCGTTAGGTTATTATAATATATTTTTTCAACAAAAGATAAATTTATTGATGTAAGACAAACTTATATAAAGGAACTATATATATATATATGCATTGTTGTGGATATTTATATAAATTCAAACCCATCCACATAAAAAATCATAGAATGAGACTTAATTTATTTATCAACTAAATGAAACAAACATTGATATTTGATACATAATAATATAGACTAAGAAATATACCAACCAATCTCGGATATATTTATCTATAATTTGCTAGAGCTATAATTTGGGTTACATAATTTGAAACAACTATTCAATTCATTACATGATGATAAACTTTATCTTTTTCATAACGTCAATCTCTAATTTGGATTTACCTTCTTCTTATCATTGCTCTTTTTAATGGCCGAAACTACTGTTTTCACCATCTGTTTCTTCACCGACGTCTTTGGTGGAGGTTTCACGCTAGCTGGTTGGCTTTTAACCTTGTCTCCCATCTTTCTCTCTCCCTCCCTCTATGTGTTGTGTGTTGTTTTGGTGCTTCTCTAGAGGGAAACATGGGCGTGTATTTATAAACATGGGAGGTTTCTTCTCCTTTTTTTTTTTTTTTTTTTTTTGGGATTGTTTGCGTGTTAACACAATGCTGAAAAAGCCATACAATTTACAAATGTGTGTGTGCTGTGGGATTGTGAAGCCAAGTTGAAAGACATATCAATGTGTATGTCTCTGACCAGGTTTAGAGAATTATCTTCTGTGTGAGTTTGTTTGAGAAGCCCAATTGAAAGGCAGACCTTTGGTGTGGGTGTGGGTGTGGGTGTGGGTGTGGGTGTGGATGTGTTCGGTCAATTTTGTGTAATGACTCACCAAAATAGCTAAACTCAAGAAAATGGAAACTATAGTATATTGCTTAAATGAATTTTTATTAAGTAGTGCTATAAAAATAAAAAAATCATATAAAAATTTAATGCAGAATGATACAATGAGTTTTAATTTATTCACTTCAAATCAAAATGGCTGTCACTTCAGTTTATATTTTTAAAAGAAAAATGTTATGAACCCCACATATCTCAAATTTACTCCGAATGAGAATTGTGTGTTTGAGATTAAATTTGTATAGTGTGAGATTTATATATAAAATAAATTTAAACCGCAAGATAATAATTTTAGATAATTTCTAGATAGTTAAGTGTAAATTTGTAATTTACTGTTTTTAAAAATATCACTGTTCAACCAAAAATTATATAAAAATATCATTTTTTTTTTTCATTTTCAGTCGATTGTGTGAAAACACAGTTGAAAGAGCCATATCTCGAGGAGTTGTGTGTGCATTTGTGTGGGTTTGTGAACTCAAATTAAAAATAGATCAATGTATATACGTGTACCCAAGTTAAAAGGTAGTGTGTGATTGTGTGTGGGATTGAAAAACTCAGTTAAAAGGCCCATCTAAGGCATCGTTTGGGAAGGGATTTTGTGGGCTTTTTTTTTGGCTATTTTAGTCACAAAAGACAAAATAGGTTATTTTAACCACAACAAACAAAACATCACATCCAATTCATAATCATTACACTCTTCTTTCACAAAAAAAAGTCAAAAAAGCTAAAAAGCTCTTCCCAAACCAAGCTTTTTAGCCCAGGCTAAAATAGTCAAAAAACCAAAAAGCCAACTCACTTCCCAAACCAACCCTAATTGTGTTTGTTTGTGTTTGACCAGGCCATTTAAAAGATGCAATTGAGTGTGAGTGTGGGTGTGGGTGTGGGTGTGGGTGTCCTGAAGTAAATTATTTTAAATATTAAAAATATTATTCTTATAAATATTTTATATTGAATGTTAATTAGAATAATATGGTTGTCATTTTTTAAAATATAAGTCATTTTAGTGAGTATTTTGTTTTTAATTTTTTTAGTCACTCAGTATTAATTTTTTGGTGAAATAAAAAAAAAATTAGGATTTGATTCTTATAACAAAATAATTTTTTAATTTTTAATTTTGTCAATTTAAATTCTAATTTTTTTTGTTCGTTTTCAATCTAAATCATCTGCCTATTTTCGTTAAGTAAAACTGAGGGAAAAAAATATATAATTTGGTCATTAGATTCAATGAAAAATAGTATTTTAGATATTTTATATACACCCACATTGAGTTTAATGGTTTAAATACTATTTTTTCATCAGTTTTACTTGATCAAAATAAACAAATAGTTTGTATTGAAAATAAATCAAAAGATTAAAATTTTTAAATTGATAAAATAAAATAAAAAATTAGAGTTTATTTTATTACACTGGTCAAACCCTACAGTTTTTTTTGATAATTTCTCTTAATTTTTTTTGTACAATTTTTCTGTTTATATTGTACTTGAGTTTGACTCACCACAAACAAATAATCAAACTCAATAAAAAGCCAACATAAATTTATAATTGATTCCATCAAAGTTTTTTTTTTTTAATTATAATTAATAGTTTCTAAGTTGAAACCGTGACACATTGGTTAATGATTTTTTCATTATTTTGTTTCTTTCTTATTTTAGGTTATTGCACTTTCATCGTAACTAACATGAAAAATAAAATGAAACATCATGAAACTTACCTCTTAGGCCCTTTGTTTGGAAAATGTGAAGGACATTATTTCTTCATTTGATTAGCATTAAAAATAAACGCACGAATAAAGCATAATTAAAAAAAAAAAGAAAGATTTTAACCTTTGGATGTAATTATCTTTTGTCTTAGGCCTCGTTTGGCATGTAATAGTTTTAGCTTAAAAACTAAAAAGTTACCTAAAAAAAATCAAAAAGCCTATAACCTATACCAAAAAATCAAAAATTTTATTTTCTCTCTACTTTTAACACATCTTTTCCTAAAAAATAAAAAAATCATTCAAAACATACTAAATTTTTTTACCTCATATTTTAGCCAAAAAGCCAAACAGTTACTAAAATAGTCTGTTCCCAAACGAGACTTATTATTCATTTTTTTACCTTTTTTTAAAAAATAATAATAATAAATAATTGTTCATTTAAATTGGAGATAATTAATATACCAAATGAAATTAATTTTTCCTTTTCTTTTGTGTTTTTCTTCATTTTCCAAATGCCAGTTATAGGGTAGCATTAGTTAGGATGCCTATTTTCAATGAACAAAATCTCTAAAATATGTAATTTTGAGGTTTTGGATTGATAAGTTGCTTTAGTTATTTAGAGGAACTACAATGCTACTCATTTTTTTATTAGAATTACAAAAAATAAATACTTTTATTTTACTTAAATATTTTTTTATTTGGGAAATTTGGCAAAAACTCCTTCATTAAACCCTTCTTTGGTGAAAATGACAATCCATAAATTTTTCGTAAGCTCCTTCACTTGGAGTCTCATATGTGATGAAAGATACGAAAATATTTTTCTATTTTCTTTTGGACAATCTTGCATTTCCATGTATACGTGTGTGTGTGTCTCATACGTGATGAAGGATACAAAAATATTTTTCTACTTCCTTTTGGACAATTTTGCATTTCCATGTATACGTGTGTGTGTGTGTCTCATATGTGATGAAGGAAGCAAAAATATTTTTCAATTTCCTTTTGGACAATCTTGCATTCACTACACGAAAAGTGGGCTTAAAAGATGGAATTTTTTGCGACGGCACAATTGCCGTCGCAAAAAATGTGGCTTTTAAGACGGCACAACTTGCCGTCACAAAAAATGTGAGTTTTTGTGACGGCACAACTTGTCGTCGCGAAAAATAGAGTATTTGCGACGGCAGAAATTGCTGTCGCAAAAAAAAAATAGAGTATTTGTGACGGCAAAGATTGCTATCGCAAAAAAATAGAGTTTTTGCGATGGCACTAGCTGCAGTCGCAAAAAAAAAAAAAAGAAGAGTTTTTTGCGACTGTAAGAGGTACCGTTGCAAAAAAAAAAAAAGAGTAAAAAATATATATATATATATATATCGTGGCTTTGAGACGGCTTCATATATATAGTCACAATATAGTTTAAATAAATGCAACGGTATTTTTCTATCACAAAAAAAATAAATAAATAAAAAAATGACGTCGTCTTACTCTTTTGATATAACATTTCTCTTTTCACCCATTTTTTCATCTTCCTGTCTCTCTGTCCCTGTCTCTGTCTCTCTTTTGTTTCTCTCTCTCACTTATCACTCTTCTCTGTCTGTCTGTCTCTCTCATCTCTCTTCTCTCTCTGTCTCTCTTCTCTCTCGCTCTGTCTCGCCCATCTTTCTTCTCTTTATCTCTCTCGTTCTCTCACTCATCTCTTTCTGTCTCTGTCTCTCGTTTATCTCTTCTCTCTCTCTCTCTTTGTCTATCTCTCGTTCATCTTTTGTTTCTTTTTTTTTTTTCTCTTTCTCATTCATCACTCTTCTATCTCTCTTTCTCTCTCTGTCTACCTGTTTGTTTGTCTGTTTGTCTGTCTTTCTCCCCCATTGTGTTCGCCTTGCTCACTTTCTCCCTCCCCTCTTTTCTATTTACCGAGCTCCCTCTCGATTTATCGATCCACTATAAGAAAATACACTTTTAGCGACCACTTTGTCTCTCTCTCTCTCTCTCACTCATCACTCTGTCTCTGTCTCTCTATCTCTCTTTTCTATATGTCTCTCACTCATTTCTCTCTCTCACCACCCATCTCCTCTACCACCTTCACCACTACTGCAAATGTCATTCCACTACCACCACTGCTACCACTGTTGCCACTCCACCTCTACAACTACCATTATGACCACTATCGCCACGACTCCACTACCACCACCACTACCACCACCACTACTATTACCACTACTACTATCATTACCTATCCTCTACCACTGCCACTCCATATCCTCTACCACTACCACAATTTCACCACTAATTTCCTTCACCATCACCACCACCACCACCATCACCTCTTATCTACCACATTCACTACTACTCTCGCTCCCTCTCTTCCACCATAGAAAATTAGTTCCTGATTCTTAGTAACCAAAAAAAATGGGCCGTAGAAAACTGTTTTTAATTGACCACAAAAAATTAACTTTATTTTAATGGAAAATATTTTTCATTAAAATATTACGCCTACTTCTACCAAATAAAAAAAATAATAATTTTTTTCATTAAATTAAAAATGAAACAAATAAATTTTTAACCTTAATAACTAAAAAAAAAAATCAAAAATCAAAAAAAAAAATTCATTAACTACTAAAAAAAAAATTTTTATTATAACAAAAAAATAAATAAAACCACGTCATTCACACCGCCTCTCCTCTTCTTTTCTTCTTTTCTTTTCGTTTTCCCCCTCTTTCTATCCAAATTCCCCCATTTTGTTTCTCACCATCTCAAATCCCCAATCCCTAATCCCTTAAACAAAAAAAAATCCCCAATTTCAAAAATCTCCAAAATACTATACCATCTCTCTCTCTCTCTCTCTCTCTCTCTCTCACATCTGCAACGGCAGTGGTAGCAGCAGCAAGGGGGGATGACAGCGAGTAGTAAGCGACAACGGTGAGCAGCGAGTGACGACAGCTTGTAGCGGCAGCGGTGGTGCAGCGTCTCAGATACCCTTGCTGATACCTTTGTCGTTAGGTCATTCGCCGTGGTCGAACTAAGATTTTGTTTTGATTTGTGAATTTCCTTTGAAAAATTCACAAATCAAAACAAAAATTAGGGTTTTGATTGGTGAATTTCCTTTGAAAAATTAGGATTTTGATTGAGGAACTCAAAAATTAAGATTTTGTTACCCTTAAACCGGGTTTGGAGATTCAAACTAGGGTTTTGATTTGGGGTTTTCTCATTCACTTACTATTGAATGAATCTTCTTCTATAAACTAACGCAATATGGGTCTTCTTCTCTTCTTTTCGATCCTCTTAGGTCCCCTTCAAGTACGTCCCTCCGATTCAACCCATCGACCGTGGTGCTTACGGCATCGTTTGGAAACCCCTCTTTCTCTTTCTCTTCTTCACTCTCTCTCACTATATATATATATATATGATATGTGCGTGTGTGTGTGCTTGTGTAATAAAATGAAAGAAAACTCAATTTGACCTATCTAGAAAGCTAAAGTAAGTTTGGAATTAAATGGAGTTATATGATTTTGGTCATATGTACATGATTTACACTGAAAAAAATAAAATAAAAATGGAGCTCCTATTGTATTTCTTGCATTTGGTGGATTTTTCATCCTTTTTTATTAGTCTTATGCATCTGCTTCTCTGGACTCTTTTTTTTTTTTTTTGGCTTGTTTGTAGATAGGATTCAGTGTGGATTTTTAACTTCTTTGTGGCTCACTTGTAAAATCATGAAAATTAAGCTATTGTTATAATCTAGCCTTGACCTGTTGATAATATTCGTGTCTTTTGGTTCACAAATTGAGATATTGCTGGGGAAGACTGAGAAGTTTGATGAATTGATGGCAGCTGCTGCTAGGGAAAAAGAACTTGGAGAAGGTGAAGAGCAAAGTTGAAGTGGTACTATTTTAGTTTCTAGGTTGTTGGTCTTAATGTAGTACGAGTGAATGCAGTTTTAACCAGTTTCTTTAATTATAGTCGTCTAATGTCCCGTGGTCCAGAATGAATTTTGTTAGCTATGAAAGTATTTCCTATGAACATGGAAACAAGCACAACTTGCTATTCAAATTCAAATTCAAATTTGTTATTTAATTTTTTAACTTGTTTGCTGAACCTTTCTAATTCTGATGTTTGAAATACATGTTTCATCAAGAACTTGTCTTTCTTACTAGTAAAGCCAATTTCCCATTTTCCCATTGTTTTTTCTATGGGGATTGTGGTAGTGAAGTATCTATATAGCAGTTATTGTTATGTTTCACTCAAACATGCTATCTTACATTGTCATTGTGCTAAATAAATTTGTTAAGTTTCTTATGCAGCTGCTTTACAGTATTAAGCTGGGTAGGGATTCTGTCATATTTTATTTTTTTTACTATAATAATAAATATATATTATATTTTTTCCTTTTAGGGACAAGGTGTTCTATGTTGTTACCTTCTTACATGTCCATATTCGAAATGTTGTTGGGATTATGTCAAGCGTTCTCAATTCAAGGCCTATGCAAGTTAGAATAACAATGTAATGACAATTCTTCCCCCACGTATTCCAAGCATATTGGGTTTTTCTAACCAAAAAGTGTGCTTTGCATATTAGGATTTCAATTGCTATTTAATTTTGAAAGGAAAGTATTTGAGATCAAGTATTTTATTAGTTGCAAATATATCTTAATATAACATGTAGACATCTACTTCTAACTCACCTTGCAAGTTCATTTGGTTGTTGGCTGTTGTACCTTGCATATGTTGACATGCTAAGTTCTCATGTTATGGCAGGTTGTCCTTGCAGTTTCTATTTTTGGTTCATCATGGACCAATTGGCAACAAATATCTGCACACACAAAGTAAGTTTTCTCATTTTATTGGCAACTTATAATTATCAAAGTATGTGTACATGTGTATGTATATAATGTTATTGGAGAACAAAAAAAAGAAAGAAAATAAGAACTAAGCATCTAAATAGTGGATTTTACCATGTATATGTATGTATATACACATCTTTACTGGTTTGAATTTTACCACATGAATTCATGTTGAAATTTCCTCAATTTTTTTCTTTTTCAAAATTAATCAATGTCCAACATGTAATTTTCTAAATGGCAATTTTGATTTCCTATTTAATCATTACATGATCTTACTAGTTAATTTTATCCAAACGACGTCAGAGTACCACGAAACTTGGCACACACGACCGCCTAGGCATGAGAGACTTGTGGGAGAAGACAGGACTCGAATTGGATTCTCGGTTTGAGAGTTAGAGCCGGATTTCACGCTAGGCAAACTAGTTCCTTAAGAAACTTAAAATTCGAGGTGTTGACACCCCAAAATCACCAAACGGTGTCGGAGTAGCACGAAACTTGGCACACACGACTGCCTAGGCACGAGAGACTTGTGGGAGAAGACGGGACTCGAATCGGATTCCCGGTTTGAGAGTTAGAGTTGGATTTCACTTTAGACAAACTAGTTTATTAAGAAACTTAGAATTCAAGGTGTTGATACCCCAAAATCACCAAACGATGTCGGATTAGCATGAAACTTGGCACACACGACCGCCTAGGCACGAGAGACTTATAGGAGAAGACGGAACTCGAATTAGGTTCCCGGTTTGGGAGTTAGAGCTCGATTTTACTCTAGACAAATTAGTTTCTTAAGAAACTTAGAATTCAAGATTTTAACGCTCCAAAATCACCAAATGGCGTCGGAGTAGCATGGAATTTGGCACACACGACCACCTAGGCATGAGAGACTTGTGGGAGAAGACGAGACTCGAATCGGATTCCCGGTTTGGGAGTTAAAGCTGGATTTCATTCTATACAAATTAGTTTCTTAAGAAACTTAGAATTCGAGGTGTTGATGCCCCAAAATCACCAAACGGCGTCAAAGTAGCACGAAACTTGGCACACACGACCGCCTAGGTACGAGAAACAAGTGGGAGAAGATGGGACTCGAATCGGGTTCCCGATTTGACAGTTAGAGTTGGATTTCACGCTAGGCAAACTAGTTCTTTAAGAAACTTAGAATTCGAGGTGTTGACGTCCCAAAATCACCAAAAAGTGTCAGAGTAGCACGAAACTTGGCATATACGACCGCCTAGGCACGAGAGGCTTGTGGGAGAAAACGAGACTCAAATCGGGCTCCCGATTTGGGAGTTAGAGCCTGATTTCACTCTAAACAAACTAGTCGAAACTTAGAATTTGAGGTGTTGACGCCCCAAAATCACCAAACGGTGTTGGAGTAGCATGAAACTTGGCACACAAGACTGCCTAGGCACGAGAGACTTGTGGGAGAAGATGAGACTCGAATTGGGTTCCCGATTTGGGAGTTAGATCCAGATTTCACTCTAGACAAACTAGTTTTTTGAGAAACTTAGAATTCGAGGTGTTAACGCTCCAAAATCACCAAACGGTGTCAGAGTAGCACAAAACTTGGCACACATGACCGCCTAGGCATGAGAGACTTGTGGGAGAAGATGTGACTCGAATCGGATTCCTGGTTTGGGAGTTAGAGTCGGATTTCACTCTAGACAAACTAGTTTCTTAATAAACTTAGAATTCAAGGTGTTGACACCCCAAAATCACCAAACGGAGTCGGAGTAGCACGAAACTTGGCACACACGATCGCCTAGGCATTAGAGAGTTGTGGGAGAACACGGGACTGGAATCGGGTTCCCGGTTTGGGAGTTAGAGCCCGATATCACTCTAGACAAACTAGTTTCTTAAGAAACTTAGAATTCGACGTGCTAACACCCTAAAATCACCAAAGGACGTCGGAGTAGCATGAAACTTGGCACACAAGACCGCCTAGACACGAGAGACTTGTGAGAGAAGACGAGACTCAAATCAGATTCCCGGTATGGGAGTTAGAGTCGGATTTCACTATAGGCAAACTAGTTTTTTAAAAAACTTAAAATTTGAGGGGTTAACGCCCCAAAATCACCAAATGGCGTTCGATTAGTATGAAACTTGGCACACATGACCGCCTTAGCACGAGAGACTTGTGGGAGAAGACGGGACTCGAATCAAGTTCCTGGTTTGGGAGTTAGAGCCGGATTTCACTATAGACAAACTAGTTCTTTAAAAAATTTAGAATTCGAGGTGTTAACGCCCCAAAATCACCAAACAGCGTCGGATTAAAATGAAACTTGGCACACACGACCGCCTTGGCACAGGAGACTTGTGGGAGAAGATAGGACTCGAATCGAGTTCCCAATTTGGGAGTTAGAGCCGGATTTCACTTTAGGTAAACTAGTTCTTTAAAAAACTTAGAATTCGAGGTGTTAACACCCCAAAATCACCAAATGGCATCGGATTAGCTCGAAACTTGGCACACACGACCACCTTGGCACAAGAGATTTGTGGAAGAAGACGGGACTCGAATCGGGTTCCCGGTTTGGGAGTTAGAGCCGGATTTCACTCTTAAGAAACAAACTAGTTTCTTAAGAAACTTAGAATTTGAGGTGTTAATGCCCCAAAATCACCAAACGGCATCGGAGTAGCACAAAACTTGGCACACACGACTGCCTTTGCACGAGAGACTTGTGGGAGAAGACGGGACTCAAATCGGGTTCCCGGTTTGAGAGTTGGGGCCGGATTTCACTCTAAGCAAATTAGTTCTTTAAAAAACTTAAAATTTGAGGTATTGACACCCCAAAATCACCAAACTACGTCGGATTAGCATGAAACTTGGCACATATGACCGCTTTGGCACGTGAGACTTGTGGGAGAAGATAGGACTCGAATCGGGTTCCTGGTTTAGGAGTTAGAGCCAAATTTCACTTTAGATAAACTAGTTCTTTAAAAAACTTAGAATTCAAGGTGTTAAAGCCCCAAAATCACCAAACAGCGTCAGATTAGCACAAAACTTGGCACATATGACCGCCTTGGCACGAGAGACTTGTGGGAGAAGACGAGACTCAAATCGGGTTCCCAGTTTGGGAGTTAGAGTCAGATTTCGGTCTAGGTACAATTATTTACTTAATTATCTTTCTAATTGTATAATAGTTAAATTTTTTTGTTTTTTTTTTTGTAATTAACATATTAACACATAATTATATTGTCATTAATTTTTTTTTCCAGATATTTCCGGAGTAGGAGTTTGCTTTTTGTGGATTTCATGCCTGTGAAGAATGCCCACTAATTTTTGTTTTTGTACCACGAAGAATACTGAGGAAAACTTTTAATTTTGATTTATGTTAGTTTGAATTATGAATAACATTATGTATTTAAACATTATATATGTATTATGGAACATTATATACTAGGTTAATTTTGTTGATGTATATTTATGAATGCAAGAATATGTTTATTATGAAGAAATTATTATTTCTATATAGAAATTTTTATATTATTATGCAATTATTGTTTTTTTTTAAAATTATTTTTCATTGAATATAGGTAATTTTAATATTTTTAATTAATTTACAGCAGGTTTTTTTTTTTTTTGGCGATGCCACCAAACCATCGCAAAAAACAGGTATTTTATAATTTTTAATAAATATTGCATTTTTTACGACGGCACCACACCATCGCAAAAAATCAAAATCCTTTTTTGCGACAAAATCAATGTCGTCACAAAAAGAAATTTGCCGTAAAAAAAAAAAAATTACGACGATAATTTCTACAGTCTCAAATAATACTTTTGGCGACGGTAAAACAGTGCTGTCGCAAAAAGGTCTCTATTTTTACACATTATTGTTGACTATAAAATGCCATCGCAAATAGTAACATATGCCATCGCAAAAAAGGGTGACGGCATAAAAGTTTTTGCAACGCCTTCTATTGTGACCCCCCATTTGCCGTCGCTAAAAGTCATTTACCATCGCTAAAAGTTTTTTGAGACGGCATAGTGAGTATTTGCGATGGCAAGCCGTCTCAAAAAATTGAAATTTTTGTAGTGATTTCCATGTATACGTGTGTGTGTGAGAGAGAGAGAGAGAAAGAGAGTGTCACGCCCCACTTTTTATTACTCGAAGTATTACCAATTTCATTTACTTAATTCCATTTCAAAGATAACATGCGGAAATAAACTCGTATATTCAACTCGTAGAAGTGAATAACATTGCTCTCATTCGTATGCAAGTAAATACAACATGAGTATAATAAATGAATTGCCCTTGGGCTTACATCATTAATGAATCAAGAAGAAGGGTGCAACCCTTTGCACATATGGCATTCTGCCAATACAAAAAAGGCCCCGTGGCCAACAAATAAGAAGACCCAAATCTTGCAACACATTCAGCTCAACACCTGAAAAAGATTCAACAACGCGGGATGAACATATAGTCCAGTAGGGATCTCAACATAGCCCTCAACAATAACAACTTACAAATAGCTATGTTCATGAATGCTCAATCTCATACTAAGGTAGTAATGTGGCAGTTTGCACAAAATATACATAAGTATAAACTTTTCTTGAAAACAACTAGTTTAATCAACGCCGTAGGCGATTCATCTTTCCTTTTTCCTTTTATTAACCCCCATTCCCAATCTTTCATAACATTAACAATTCCTTAGGAAACAAATTCACTAAGCCCACTACTCTCTTCCTTTTTCCAAACATACATAGATGTGCCTTTTCAAAACATATATTTCTTTAAAATATCCGTTCTCCTTCACACTTTCCAAAAGACGAAAATGACATTTTGGCTTCTTCCCGATACAATCAAATCTATACATGCACCGTTATAAAAAGGGAGATAACAACTCACCAACATGCATAAGATAAACCAATGAGGCAACTCAGCCCTCCAAAACTGTAACCGACACAATCCATGATATTCTAGACACACTGAAACATCAACAACAAAACTTTGCTCTACTAGCTATGTGCGTAGTAAGCCAAAGATACACCTCTCATAACAACATGCCAGTTTACCAGGCGCTAGCTGGAAGGGTATGGTGCCTTAGATTCTCAGCGCAGTTAGTTCTCCAGGCACTAGCTGGAAGGTCACGGTACCTCTGATTTTTAGCTCAAGGTATAACACCACCAACCAAACACAACAGGGCATAACCAACATGTATAACACATATACATAAACCATCAAGATACAAGCAATGTGTTAAAGTATATGAACACATAACTACCTCCTCCCGAGCAAGTACACATATATAATGTATCTCAACACTTCATCACATACGATGTTCAATCAACAATGGTATAATGCATACACGACAATTCAACACAACCGTGTCATCCTCCACCGATGACCAAGGACAAAACCTCTAGATGCAAATATTTAGTACATCTATTAAAGACTCAATTACTATGAGACCACAAACCCAACAACAACATTAACATGGTAGTTAAAGATACAATCCCTCACATGTGTGTGTTCAACACTCAAGAAACAACAATCCAATTTCATGCGTGTTTCAAAAATACTTTTCCCATTTCACAAAACAAGTTCCATTTCCCTTTTGTTTTCACAAAACCAACTTCGTCCTTTTTGTTGTCGCAAAACCAAATCCGTGGATAATAAAGCCATAACTAATATTAGTCCATTATATTCATTTCAAACCCATTCCAAAACCATGGTTAATTCCTTAGGCATTAACTCCTTCACCCAACTCACAATAAAAATAGAGATCTACAACATAGGATAACTACCCTCCATTTTAATTTACCAAATCAAAATATAATTTAGGGCTTTTTCTTTTTTCAACTATAACATGCTAATTAACACTCCAATTAGCCCAAAACAACCATCAATGATAACATAACCATTTTTCAAACACCCAACCCTAGGTTCCTTCTCACGATTTCAAACAAATCCAACATGGATATGATTTTCATGCAATACGAAATTACCACATGTCTATCTATACGCGAAGTATTGAAAAGAACAAGGAAATCCTTACCTCAAATGTAGAACCCAAGGAGAAGAAGAGCAAAACTTGGAAGTGCTCCAAATCCTAAATTTCTTGGATCAAAACGAAGCCATCGACGATCAACACACTTCTTACAAAGGCCTAAGGTGAAGAAAACACTCCTACTAGATCAAACCCTAGAGAGAAGTTAGGTTTTAGAGTGAGGAGCTCACAAAAATTCGATTTTGGGAAAGTAAGAGAGAGAAAAGAAAAGTGAAAAGTGATTCAAAAAGTGATTTCATGGACTGATATAAAACATGTCCGCTCGAGCGTAAAACACCCCGCTCGAGCGTCAGACACAGGTTCACGCTCGAGCGTCCAAAGATCCGCTCGAGTGCCGGATGCACCCTCCCAGAATTTTCTGCAGACGACCAAAATGCTGAGAGAAGGAAATTCATGCTCGAGCGTCCAAACTACCACTCGAGCGGAGAGGCAACAACAAAAGCCCGCTTGAGCGTCAAAGCGCCGATCGAGCAGAGAGACCAAAACCTGGGCACAATTCTAAGTTTTAAAACACAACCAACTTATTCCCAACTTGCCCAACACAACCCAAAACTCTAAAACAAAGAGTAAGGAATAGAAATGAGGATAAGACAACAACAAATCTACAGAACCGAGTTCGGATTACAGTTAAACAACAATAGGAAATACCGGGATCGCTATAGAGAGAGAGTGAGGAAGTTACCAACGACAAAGGTGTTCATGTCAAGGAACCAATGAGTTGTGTCAATTTGGACAAAACTTTAGATTTCTATTTAGAAACTCTGATTTGGAGCATAACTCTGAACATTTTGTCCTTTTTTTTTTTTTAATACTTCATTTCACAAAGAGAAAAGTATGTGTGTGAGAGAAAGAGAGAGAGAGAGAGAGAGAGGGGGGGTGGTTCACGCAATTGCAAATAGAAAGTTCAAAAAATTGAGAGTATAACATATGTGAGTTGTAGACAAGCAGAGATAGCAAAGTGTAGCACTGTGGAGAGAGGGTTTACGCAATTGCAAATAAAAAGTTCAAAAAATTGAGAGCATAACATATGTGAGTTGTAGACAAGTAGAGATAGCAAAGTGTAGCACTATGGAGAGTACTTTTCTCTCTTTCTCTCTCTCTCTCTCTCTCTCTCTAAAACTCACCATTGCAAAATTGTTGGGGGAGTGAAGAAGAATCAACTACGAATAGCCACAACAATCCAAACTCTTTTGACGAGGAACAAGTCAATCCATTTTCGCTGTGATTGAGTATTTTACAAGTATGAGTTTTAATTTCTAGTAATAGTGTGAGTTCATATTTAGGAAGAGTCGTACTCTATTTTTATTGTTGATGCCTTATTTAGAACAGACAGTAAAATGTTACTGTCAATTAGAGTAATATTTTACTGTGAAAAAGAGTAACATGTTACTGTTTACGTCAATTTTGACAATAATTTTTTTTTTTTTTTAAATTTCATAGTCAACTGTGATCTTGATAGATCTTGATAAAAGGATTCTAAAAATACTAACTATTTTATTAAAAATCGACATTTAGATCAAAAGTTATATCATTTTAAAATTTAAAATATTAAATTAGTCATCAAGGATATTTTTGTAATAGTGGCATATGTTGGATTTTTCAAGAAAAACTTTTTGTACTTATCTTTAATGCATTAAAATTTTATTATGAGGGAAGTTTGACCAAATCCCTCTTTCTATTTACATGCTCCAACAATGCTTTTTTTACCTTATTTATTTATACACAAACTGTTTAAAGGGTTAGTTTGGAATTTTGTTCGTTTGTTTGTTAAAATAGCTTGTAGTGTAACTAGCCTGTTGAAAGGAGTAAAATATGACGAGATTAGTTATAATAGCTAACAAGTCTTTCTCAAAAGGTCTATTGAAAATGTTTGCGATGAGCATAATGTCTAAGAAATATGATTGGTTAATAATTAGAAAAAAATATGAGAGAGAAACTTATCTTATATATTCTAATTGATTGTCACATTATTAAATTAAAAAAATAAATTTAATTTTTGAATTAAAATAACAATGTCCTATTTTCTATCATGGATGTTTCCTTCTTTCTTTTTATGTTTTTAATAATGGTGGTCTAATCTCTTACCTATCGTGTTATCATGAAATTTTTTACTTTAAAATCAAGTGATGGCTCGAGTTTTGAAATTTTAGTCATTTAAGTTATGTGAGGATCGAATAAAGATATATAAATATTGTGGATCTATTGAATTGTCAAATATTTTGTACATATAGGTCATGTTTGATTCACAAAACTAATAGTGACGTATTAATAATCCTATTAAATTAGTGTGGTATTTCCTATCCAATTGGATTAATAATCCCACCCCTATCCCATTACTAATAATCCTACAAATTTGTTGGATTAATTATCCATTGGATTAATAATTCTAAACCAAAATGTTAAAACAAACATGGGATAATTAGGCTCACGGATTAATAATCTCAATCTCATGCTCTAATCCACCCAATCAAATATGCCCATAGAGTATGGAGTTATTATCTAGCTTTCCAATAATTTTATGCTAGTGTTCCGTCCTCCTAATAGTGAAGATTATGAATTTACATGGCTCTGAAGAGAGAGATATGGGCACTGAAGGGCTCATTTATAAGTTACATATTTCTGCATGAGATAAATTTAGTAAAGTTAGAGCTGCTTGCTTGTTGAAGGGGACTTCATGACTTCATTTATTTATCAAATATATGAAACAAACATAAAAACATAAAGTAACAATAATTAACGTAACAACTCAATTTCATCCCTAAAAAAAATTAAAAATTAAAATTAAAAAGAAAAGAAAAAAGAAAAGAAAATAAAGATACATAATGTATACACAAATATACCAACCAAGCAGGTGGTATGTGTAATTCTTAGAGCTATTTTTATTAAGTTACAGAATTTGAAGTATTAATTTTATTTCTTCTTGTCTTTGGTCTTTTGAATGGCATAAAGTACAAATTGCGCCCATCTTCTCCTTCACTGTCATTTTTGGTGCCGGAATCACACTAGCTGATTGGCTTTTCTTATCCTTATCTGACATTTTTCTCAACTCTCTTTCTCTCTCTCTCAATTGTATGTTGCGTTTTGCTGTGGTGCTTTTGAAGATGGAATGATGGGTATTGATAATGCTGTCAGTTCCGGGTGGATGGGTCGGACTGGTCCAGACTCTTCAAGTTCCGATTCTGGGTGATGATTCCGCCAAGTAACCTGCAAGCAAGTCCAAAGGGGAACCGGGAAGTCCCCCAGTGAACCCTCCGGCGAGAGAATTAGTAGTGGAAGAAGGAAATGTAGAGAGAGAGAGAGAGAGATAAGAAGCTTAACATTTTTCTTGTCTTTCTATTCTTGCTTATATCCTTTGGTAATCATTTCACTGTCCCTTGTGAGGTGCCCTCTTCCGCCGAAAGCCTGTGCCGTAGCTTACCTTGTTCAGGGTGAGGGGGCTCTGTTCCGACGGGGAGGTGTTGTCGTAATAAATGCTGTGACGGGATGCATTAATGGTGATGTGTTGTGGTAATAACTCTGCAGATCTTTGTCTGCTGATGTGGCCCGTGTTCCTGCCATGTGCCCGAATGCCATTGGCCCCCCATGTCTAGATGGCCTCCTGCTGTCCTGGGCTTTGCCAACCGGGTTATGCTATTGGTCCTAAGCGATGGGTTCGGGGTGGTTTGCTGTGGGCCGTATGCCTCGTGGGCCTGTCCATGTCAGTAGTCTCCCATTTTCGAGTGCAGCTTTAGTCCAACGAAGGGAATAGTAATAAGGAAGGGAAGTTCAAACCGAGTGGGGAGGTCTACGGGAAGCTGTGCCGATCGCCAGGGTGGCTGAATCGGGAGAAGCTGACCGTGAGGGTGGCCGAGTGAGAAGGGTCAACCGTAAGGCATGCCGACCGCGAGGGTAGCCGAGCGGGAGGGGTCGACCGAGTGAGAGGGGTCGACCGTGAGGCGTGCCGACCGCGAGGGTGGCCGAGCGGAAGGGGTCGACCGAGAGGCGTGCCGACCGCGAGAGTGGCCGAGCGGGAGTGGTCGACCGAGAGGCGTGCCGACCGCGAAGGTGGCCGAGCGGGAGTGGTCGACCGAGAGGCGTGCCGACCGCGAGGGTGGCCGAGCGGGAGGGGTCGACCGAGAGGCGTGCCGACCGCGATGGTGGTCGAGCGGGAGTGGTCGACCGAGAGGCGTGCCGACCAGGACGGCGCGGGGCTCAAAAAGAGAGGGGGTATGGTGGGGCCATGTGATGATTTGAAATGGAAAGGACAGGGGAAGGGGAGGGGACAGTGCATCGTGGCCATACACATGGTAATATCGTGGGGGAAGTGAAGCGTTGGAGCAGAAATGAAACGATAGGTCGCGAGGGGGGTTTTGAAAAGGTGGTTTTAGCGGTTGATTTGAAAGGTTTTGAAACGGGCGAAAATTAATGTGGATTCATGGAATACGGGTAAACCGTGGGTGTTGGGTATAATGCGTTTCACCTACCGTTTTACAAAAACTCAAAATATCCAAGTGTTAATTCCTTCACTGCGTACGATACACCTGTGTAGCATTCTCTCAACTTCCTTGCTCCTGCGTCAGAAGTGATTTGTAAGCAAGCCCTAGAAATGGCACAAGAAGAAGTAGTCAATGTGAGGGTGGACCCGCTGGGGGATGATGATGCGGAGGAGTTAGCAGCGCGATACAGGACGGAGACACGGATAGTGGGGGCAGGGGTGGGGGAAACGGTGGGAGAATCGCAGGCGTCGGCCCTGATATGGGCTCCAAAGCCACTAAGCCAGGTAGAGCCAGATCAGTGGCACACTAAGGCGGACAAATCCACCCTCACGGCGGCGGATTTGGAGGTTATCAGGGAACGGTACCAGATTTCGGTGGAGGTAGAGTTATTGCTGCCAACATCAAGGGAAAGGCCGTCTACTGCGAGGCCAGGGGAGTTTTCCCTGTACGAGGAGGCACTAAAAGGTGGGCTGAGGTTGCCACTACCTCAATGGTGGTTGACGTGCTGAATCGGCTGGAGGTAGCGCCGGGGCAATTGATGCCCAATGCCTGGAAGATTCTGCTGGCCTGTGCGAGTGCGTGGCCTAAGGCGAATGGGGGGGAGGCCATGACGATAGACGAGTTCTTTTCGTGTTACAAGGCGTCGGGGCAACAAGAGACTTGGGTCACCCTACAGGCGGTGATGGGGAGGGGATTGGTGGCGGGGCTGCCTACGTCGATCAAGGGGTGGCGGCCACGGTGGTTCTACGTGTCAGTTAATGGGGGAATGGGGGTGCGCACTATCTGGAAGGTGCCAACCAGGTCGATGGAGTCGAGACTGGGGGCGATGGCGGAAGAGATGGTGAAGAGAGTGAAGGAGTGGAAAGAGAGAGAGAAGGCCAAATGGGATGAGCTTGTCCAACCGTCTGCATTGTTTGAGGCGGGGCTGGGACCGCAGTCGAAGGGCGGAGACCTCGGCCGGGCAGAATTGGAGGCGAGGAGAAAAGCTTAGGAGGTAGAGGATTGGGCCGTTCTGGCCAAGGCCACGAAGTTGAAGGAAGCGCAAAGGGACCGACCGCCTCAACCGATCACGCGGGAGAGGATCCGACCGTGCCCAAGGCCGTTGGGGGAAAAAGACTTAAGCAGTTTTGAGCCGCGGCCGCCTCCTGTAGACCCTGTAAAAGAACAGGCCAGAAAGGAGGGGGAGGCTCTGAAAAAGAAGAAGAAGAAGAAGTGGAGTGTCCTAGAGGAAGCCGCAGATGAGTCTGGGGCCAAGAGGGCTAAGGTGGCCCCAGCTGAGGTGGAGGTCCCTGTGGCCAAGGACGCCCCAGAGGTGGTGGAGGTCATTCCAACGGTGGAGGTTGTGGAGATAGCTCCACCAGTGCAAGTAGAGGCTGGGCTGACTGAGGCGGTGCTGAGCGGAAAGGAACAGGTCCAGAAGAGGCCTGACCCCCAGGAAGGAGGGGTTCGACTGGCTACGGCGATCTATCATGCGCGCGCAGTAGCTGGAAGGTTGGAGGGAGAAGAAGGCCCAGCCAGGGCGGGGGCAGACCGCCTGGTGAAGATCGTAGAGGAGACAGCTCTGCGCGCGGCATCAGGATATAATGAGGCTGACCTGCTGAGGGGGTTATGCTCCGCCCAAATGGAGGTAACTACCTTGGCAGGGGCCCTCCTTAGGAAGGCAGGGGCTGCCAAGTTAAAGGCTGAGGAGGCCAAGGCCCAGTTGGCCAAATTGAAGAAGGACAGTGCCGACTGGAAGACTGCCCATGCCGATCTGCTAGCAGTCAAGTTGGAGCTGGAGGACACACGCCATAAGGTCGTGTCGCTCGAGTTCCAACTGGCTGGTGAACAGAAAAAGTTGGAAGAGTCTGAAAGGGCCTGAGCCGTGGCAATCGAGCGGCATGAAGAGGCCATGATCAGTAATGAAGAGCTGGTCAGGCAAAAAGATGAAGCAGATTCCAGAATTGGAGATCTGTTGAAGGAGTTGGGGGGGGGGGGGAGCGCGCCAGAGCAGAGGAGGAGAAGGTGAGGCTGCTGAGGGAGTGGGAAATGGAGAAGGCGAAGGCGGTGGCGGAGCTGGAGAGTCTGAAGAAGGGGGTGGAAGAGGAGAGGGCGACGGCGACAGCTGAAAGGGGGGCCCTGCAAAGAGAGCTAGACGAGGAGAGGGCGAAGGCGGCGTCTGAAAGAGCGGTCTACCCTGATCTGTGCGTCGCAGCAGTGGAACAATATAAGGGGTCCCTCGAATTTCAGATGGTGGTAGACGCCGCTGTCGCCAGGAGTCTGGCTGGGCAAGAGTCTGGGGGGTGGGCCCATCAAGGAAGACTGCTGGAGGTAGGACAGAGGCAGAGGTGATTGAAAGCTTCCAGCAGTCAGACTTCTACAAGCATGAAATGGCCGCGTTCTTTGACAGCGGTTGGAAGACGTTCAAGCGCAGAGCTGAAGAGCTGTTCCCACACTTGGACCTTAGTAGTGTAACGATATGTGAAGATGATGTGGCCCAGACCCCCCTGGACGAAGGCATTGAAGAAGAAGATCTGGCATCGAGCGAGGAGGAGTAGCCAAGGAGAAGAAGAGCTGGGCGTGCTCTGTGTTTGTGTGTTTGTTTTGTTTGTTTTGTTTTTTTGTTTTTTTTGAAATTTGTGAACACATTGTAAAGGAACGAGTGAATGAATGAATGTATGAAAAATTTAATTGTAATGAATTTATGTACAAAGGTTATTTTGTTTATGCTGCCAGTTGAATTTTGTTTATTTTGTTTATGTTGCCAAAATGAATGAAGTGTTGTTATAAAAACTGGTCATAAAGATTGGGTCAATAAAAATATCGTGTAAAGTGAAAGTTAAAAGTTCCTCCCTGCGGAGTGTGATGGAAGTTGTATGAAAATTGAAAGGATAATAGTGTTTGATTGAAAAATTGGAGTAGGAAGTTGTAGAACATAATATTAAGCACGTATGAAGAATCCTCGGATGAGGACAAGAGGCGGTTTGCAAATTGTAACTAAACAGTTAATTGTAAACTGGGTGAGGTGGCAAATAATCTGATTGGTAAATGAAATACGTGAGAGCATGTTTGGAATTTAACTAGGTACAAACGTGGTCCTGGAATTGGGAAGAAGCTTCAAAATGTGACTAAGTGTTAAAAATGTGGTTCTGCTTGGCTTTGAAGTGCTCAGTCTGGTCGAGGCTTGAAAGCGCTCAGCCTGGCTGAGGCTTTGAGTGCTCCGACTAGCTGAGACTTTTGAAGTGCTCGGTCTGGCCGAGGCTTTGAAGTGCTCAGCCTGGCTGAGGCTTTTGAAGGGCTCGGTCTGGCTGAGCTTTTGAAGTGCTCGGTCTGGCCGAGGCTTTGAAGTGCTCAGCCTGGCTGAGGCTTTTGAAGGGCTCGGTCTGGCCGTGGCTTTAAAGTGCTCGGTCTGGCCGAGGCTTTGAAGTGCTCAGGTTGGCTGAGGCTTTTGAAGTGCTCGGTCGGGCCGAGGCTTTGAAGTGCTTGGTCGGGCCGAGGCTTTTGAAGTGCTCGGTCTGGCCGAGGCTTTGAAGTGCTCAGTCTGGCTGAGACTTTTGAAATGCTCAATCTGGCCGAGGCTTTTGAAATGCTCAGTCTGGCCGAGGATTTGAAGTGCTCAGTCTGGCTGAGGATTTGAAGTGCTCAGTTTGGCTGAGGCTTTTGAAGTGCTCGGTCTGGCCGAGGCTTTGAAGTGCTCAGTCTGGCTGAGGCTTTTGAAATGCTGCAAGTGAAAAAGTTATGGGGGCGACATAGAGACAGTTGAATTATGTAAACCGAGGTCACCAGTTAGAATTTGCATTATGTAAAAAGGGAAATACAACAATATTGACAATACAAAAGTATGAATTTATTGATAGTAACGCTTCAAATGTTCCGCATTCCAGGGATGGGGCAGGTCTCGGCCTTCCATGTCTTGAAGTCGGTAAGTGCCTGGTCGTGGTCGGGCTTTCACAACGTAGGGCCCCTCCCATTTGGCTGTCAGTTTGCCCTTGGTTGGATTCTTTGTGGCCAGAGTCACTTCTCGTAAGACAAGGTCCCCTACGGAGAATTCTCGTGGTCGAACTCGGCGGTTGTAGTGTGTTCTCATTTTCTGCTGGTACGAAGCCAATCTGACAGCAACGGTCTCTCTGAGCTCTTCGACGAGGGCCAAGTCTGTTCGATGGAGTTCTTCGGCGGCGGCCAGATCCGGATGTAAAACCCTGGGAGTGGGCAAACCGACTTCTACCGGAATAACCGCCTCAGCGCCATATGTTAAGCGAAAAGGGGTTTCACCAGTGGGAGTGCGAGCAGTGGTTCGGTAAGCCCAGAGTACGTTTGGAAGTTCCTCAGCCCAAAGGCCTTTAGCAGCTTCGAGCTTGGTTTTGATGATCTTCAGAAGGGAACGGTTGGTGACCTCAACTTGGCCGTTTGCTTGGGGGTGACCGGGGGAGGAGAAGCATGGTTGAATCTGGAGATCTGCACAAAATTTTCTGTACTTCGCCTTATCGAATTGTTTGCCATTGTCAGAGATGATGGCTTGAGGGATGCCAAATCAGCAAATGATCGATTGCCAGATAAACCTGGTGGTGTTCCGCTCGGTGATTGTGGCAAGGGGCTCAACCTCGACCCACTTGGTGAAGTAATCAATGGCGACAATCGCAAACTTGGTCTGGCCTCGACCGGTGGGAAGTGGACGAACCAGGTTGATCCCCCACTTGGCAAATGGATAAGGGTTGCAGAGTGTGATTAACTCTGTAGGAGGAGCATGAGGGATGTTGGCAAAGCGTTGACATTTATCGCATTTGAGCACGAAGTCGGTCGCATCCTGATTAAGAGTTGGCCAAAAATACCCAGTGCGGAGTATCTTCTGGGCAAGGGACCTGCCACCTGAGTGATTACCACAAATTCCCTCATGGATCTCTTGCATTACATAAGTTGCTTGAGCTGGATTGAGGCACCGTAGATATGGCCGGGAGAAACCGCGCTTGTACAATATACCGTCGACAATGACGTAGTTGGACGCTCAGGATCGAAATTTGGCAGCCTGCTGCTGGTCATCTGGGAGTGCTCCTGTGGTCAAGAATAGGAGAATGTCGGATGCCCAAGGGATGGGTTCATTTTGTATGTATTGTACAGCTTGCAGATCGGGTGAAATGGCTGGGTGGTGTAGATATTCGACGCGGACATCATGGCTGAGAGTAGGATGGTCAGCAGAGGCCAACTGAGCCATCTCATCTGCTTTGGAGTTTTTCGCCCGAGGAATGTGCCTGATGTGGAAGGTATTGAAGAGGCGAGCAAGGGGGAGTGTCAGGTCCCTGTAAGCTCGCATTGTGTCTTCCTTGGCATCAAAGTCCCCCGTCATCTGATCGACGACGAGTTGGGAGTCGCTGAATACTCAGAGGTGGCTGACCCCTATGTCCTTGGCAAGGTGGAGTCCTGCTATTAATGCCTCGTACTCGGCTTCATTGTTGCTTGCTTCAAACAAGAAACGGAGGGCACATTTGAAGTAGCCGCCCTCAGGGGAGGTGAGGATGAGGTCGGCACCACTTCCTTCTCTTCGGGACGAACCGTCGACATTAAGAGTCCAAGAATGAGGATCTTCTGGCTCTATTGGAGTTGGTGGGAGCGGAGGTGTAGTGGTCGGGGTCGGCTTGGTGAACTCCATGATGAAGTCAGCTACGGCCTGCCCCTTGATTGCTGTCCGAGGGCGGTAAGAGATGTCGAACTGGCTGAGTTCTATGGACCACTGCATCAGTCTACCTGAGAGTTCTGGTTGCTGCATGACCTTCCTCAGGGGCTGGTCGGTGAGGACCACTATGGAGTGGGCTTGGAAGTATGGGCGGAGTCGTCTGGAGGCAATGACCAAGGCCAGGGACAGTTTTTCCAGCAAGGGGTAATTCTGCTCCGCGCCCCTGAGAGCCCGACTGATGTAACAGACCGGCCGTTGGATTGAGCCATCTTCTCTGAGGAGAGCTGCACTGACTGCGGTTCCCGATACTGCTAGGTAGAGGAAGAGGGGTTCGTCCGTGATTGCTTAGGAGAGAAGGGGGGTTGGCCATGCATTGCTTTAACTGTTGGAAGGCCTCTTCGGATTCAGCTGTCCATTCAAAAGTCTGCCAAAGAACTTTGAAGAAGGGCAAGCACTTATCTATCGCACGGGAGATGAAACGGTTGAGGGCCGCCACTCGGCCAGTGAGTCTCTGAACCTCTTTGACCGTCCTAGGCGACTGCATCTCAACCAAGGCCTTGATCTTCTCAGGGTTAGCTTCGATGCCGCGCTGACTGACCATAAAGCCCAAAAATTTGCCAGACCCTACACCGAAGGCGCACTTCTCTGGGTTGAGCTTCATCTGGTACTTGCGCAAGGTGGCGAAGGTCTCACGTAAATCAGTGAGGTGATCGGAGGAGTATTTGCTTTTGACTAGCATGTCGTCGACGTAGACTTCCATATTCCGACCTATTTGGTGATGGAAAATGGCGTTAACCAGCCGCTGATAAGTGGCCCCAGCATTCTTCAATCCGAATGGTATTACACAGTAGTGGTAGGTACCTCGGTCGGTAATAAATGATGTGTGCTCCCGATCAGATGTGTGCATCAGGATTTGGTTGTACCCAGAGAAGGCATCCATGAAGCTGAGCATTTGATGACCGGTCGTGGCGTCGACCAGCAGATCTATGCGGGGAAGGGGGTAGCTGTCCTTTGGACAAGCTCGGTTCAGGTCAGAGTAGTCGATGCAGAGCCGCCATTTGCCATTGTGTTTGCGGACGAGGACCACGTTGGACAACCACCTAGGATAGTCCACATTTTGGATAAATTGGGCCTCGAGGAGTTTGTCAACTTCGGCGGCTATAAGAGTGTTGCGCTCCGGATGGAAAATGCGTTGCTTCTGGCGGTGGGGTCGGAAGTGGGGTTCGATGCTGAGGCGATGGGTTATGAAGGAGGGGTCGATGCCTGGCATGTCAGAATTGGTCCAGGCGAATACATCTCTGTGCTCGGTCAGGAGAGCAATAAGGTCGGCCTTGGCTTGGGAAGGTAATTGGCTGCCAATCTTGGCGGTTTTGATTGGGTTGGTGGGATCAATGTTAACTTCAACAAGTTCCTCTACAGGTTCACCTTTGACCAGCTCGTCCTCGTCTCGGACGTCAAGCCCTTCGATGATCATGGCCTCTTTTAGCTTGACTTCTTTGAGTGAGGCGACATAACACTCCCTGGCCACGGTCTGTTCTCCTTTGACAGTTCCGACACCGAGATCGGAAGGAAATTTGATGGCAAGATGATATGTAGATGTGATGGCTTGGAAGGCATTGAGGGCTGTGCGGCCAAGGATGATGTTGTAAGCAGAGGGGCAGTCGACCACAAGAAAGGTGAGCAATTTAGTGGTCTGCCGCGGGTGCTCGCCAATGGTGATAGGTAGATCGATGGGGCCGATGGAGGTCACACGGTCGCCGGTGAAGCCGACCAGAGGGGTTTGGAGAAGAGATAAGCTTTCTTCTCCAATCTTGAGCTGGCGGAAGCAATTGAGGAAGATAATGTCTGAAGAGCTGCCGTTGTCTATGAGGACTCGTCTGACTTTGTAGTTGGAGAGGATGGCGGAAATGACAAGGGGGTCATCATGTGGGTAACGGACTCCTGCACAGTCAGTGTCGGTGAAGGTGATGGGTTCGATCCATTGTTTTTACTGTTTGGGAGGTCGGTCCACCGTCGCCACTGCTTTGTCTGAGCCCTACCTGATTTTTCTGAGTTCTGCCTTCTGAGCCGAGCGGGATGGTCCCCTGCAAGCAAGGCCGCCTGAAATGACTCGGATTTCTCCGACTGGTGGAGGGGGATTACCAGGAGGCCGAGGCTGTGGTGGTGGGCGATCGTGGCCTTGGTTAGGTGGGGCTTGATTGCGGGGTGGTGTTTGTCGGCGATTGTTCCTGGTGAGGTCGGTTCTTTGCCTCTGTGGAGGGCGGGTGTCTGTGAATCGGCTGAGGCGGCCCTGGCGTATGAAGGTCTCGATCTGATCTTCGAGGTTAATACACTCGTCGGTGGTATGACCATGGTCTTGGTGGAAACGACAGTATTTGGACTGATCTTTTCGGGTGGAAGGGTTGCGTGAAGGTAGGGGCCACTTGAGGGGGTAGTCCCGTTGGATCTGATTGAGGACGTGCTCCATGGGGGAGTTGAGAGGTGTGTATCGCTCAAACCGACCGAGCGGTCGGGTCGGAGCCGACCGGTCGGCACGGGGGGGTCGGTCATTATAGTGGGGTGTTTGGCTATTATACTGGGCGGCTCTAGGTTTGGAGTCTTTCCTCTTGTTTCTAGGGATCGGATTTTTAGGGGTGGGCTCTTGCCGAGCGGCTAGGGAATCTTCAGCATTCATGTATTTCTGGGCTTTGGATAGTAGGGCTGCCATGGTGGTTGGAGGGTTTTTGGAGAGGGAGAAAAGGAAATTCGACGACCGCAAGCCGGCCATGAAAGCGGTGAGGATGACCTTGTCGTCATTCTCCGCTACTTGAAGGGCCTCGGTGTTGAAGCGGGTGACAAAGCTACGGAGCGACTCCCCTTCGGTCTGACGAATGTTTAAGAGTTGGGTGGCTGGGCATCTCTGACGCTGGGCTCCGATGAAATGGCTTAGGAAAGAGTCACTGAGGTGTTGAAAGGTGGAGACGGAGTCCGTCGGTAACTGGCTAAACCACAGCCGAGCTGATCCCTTTAGTGTCACTGGAAAAGCTCGGCACATGATCTCGTCAGGGAAAGCATGGAGGATCATGAGGGTGCGGTAGGTTTCCAGATGGTCGACTGGGTCCGTCGTGCCATCGAAGGAGTCAATGGTAGGCATTTTGAACTTGGCGGGCAATGGTTTGTCGCGGATGGAGGCAACAAAAGGCGAGTTGGCGGTGATTGAGGGCTTGTGCTGAATGTTCTACAGGACTCCTTGTAGTTGGAGTTTCATAGCTCGGAGTTCAGCATTCCAGAGGGGAATGTTGTCGCCATGGTCGGTCAATGGGGGTTGGACACTGCTGGCTTCCCCCTCAGGGGCTAGTGGCACGACTGGCGGGCGTAGAGGTGGACGTGGTAGGTTCATATGTGGAGGGGGAGGAGGGGGTTGTGAACCTTCTGGGTTGAGGGGAGGGGGTTGTGGAACAGTGTGGCCCGGGGTTCTTTCTTGGTTGGGTGGAATGTCTGGAGGTGGAGCGGGGAGGTTTCTTTGGAGTAAAGCATTGATCAGGGCCTGGTTTTGCTCGGCCATACGGTTAATACTGTTAGTAAGTTCGATGATGTATTGTGGTGGGTTGTTTGGATGGGAAGGGTCTATTTGGTGATCGGTGGTATTATGGTGGGAGGCCATGGACTTAGTCGTGACCATACACCCGGACGGGTGAAGGGAAAAAGGTGATGGTGAGAAAGGAGGGCTCCGGCGATAGTGAACACAACTAGCGCACGAATAAACCACAAACTTCCCATAGACGGCGCCAACTGATAATGCTGTCAGTTCCGGGTGGATGGGTCGGACTGGTCCAGACTCTTCAAGTTCCGATTCTGGGTGATGATTCCGCCAAGTAACCTGCAAACAAGTCCAAAGGGGAACCGGGAAGTCCCCCAGTGAACCCTCCGGCGAGAGAATTAGTAGTGGAAGAAGGAAATGTAGAGAGAGAGAGAGAGAGAGAGAGAGAGAGAGATAAGAAGCTTAACCTTTTTCTTGTCTTTCTATTCTTGCTTATATCCTTTGGTAATCATTTCACTGTCCCTTGTGAGGTGCCCCCTTCCGCCGAAAGCCTGTGCCGTAGCTTACCTTGTTCAGGGTGAGGGGGCTCTGTTCCGACGGGGAGGTATTGTCGTAATAAATGCTGTGACGGGATGCATTAATGGTGATGTGTTGTGGTAATAACTTTGCAGATCTTTGTCTGCTGATGTGGCCCGTGTTCCACCTGCCATGTGCCCGAATGCCATTGGCCCCCCATGTCTAGATGGCCTCCAGTTGTCCTGGGCTTTGCCAACCGGGTTATGCTATTGGTCCTAAGCGATGGGTTCGGGGTGGTTTGTTGTGGGCCGTATGCTTCGTGGGCCTGTCCATGTCAGGTATTTTTATAGGCACGAAATTCTTTTCTTTCTTTTTTTTTTTCTTTTAAACTTTTCATTGGCTTGGTTGTGTGTGTGGGTGTGGGTGTGGGTGTGGGTGTGGGAAACCAAGTTAATAGGTTTATCTATTGTATCAGTGTGTCTTTGTGAGAATTTTTTTTCTTTTTTTTGGAGGGGGGGTTGGATTCAGTGATATTTTTATAAAATAATATCAGATTAATGAAAAAATTTAAGATTTTAATTATCAATAATTATAAAATTTATCATTAATCTTTTTTATTTTTTATTTTTTTATTTTTTGAGAGAGCTAGTTGAAAGACCCACCTCAGTGTGGGTGTGGATGTGGGTGTCTGAGGTGACTCCATTTCATGACAATAAAGAAATAACAAAACTTGAGAAAGATGCCTTATCAACATGAATTTTTAATGAATAATAATACTTTTAACAGAAAAATTGCAGAGTTTGATTTTGTAAGATTAGGAGTTATATCCCTCTAAATTGATCCTATGTATCCTTGCTTCTTCTTTTTTTTTTTTTTAATAAACTTTTTTTTGGTGAGCAAAAAAAAATATTAACAGAAAAATTAATACAAAATCATGTAAAATTTTAAAATGTGTTCACTTTAAAAAGTAAATGCCCATATGATGTGTGACGGTGTGTATTATTAAATGAGGCCTATCTTGTGTGTTTGAGAAGCCTAGTTGAAAGGCCCACCCCAGTGTTAGTAGTGTTTGACGAGATAGAAGCCCATTTAAGAGATCCGCTTGAGGCGTGGGTGACTCAATTTTATATAATGACCAATCAAAATAATTTAAATTTTTTTATAAAGAAAATGGCACCTTACTTACGCGGTCAATATGAATTTTCCGTAAGTAATTCAATAATATACAAAATAATATAATAAATTTTAATTTTATCACTTTAAAATAAAAGGTCTATTATGTTTGCTTACATTTTCAAAAGTGTAATAATATATAAAAATAAATAAATAAATAATTATACAAAATTATATAACTTCTTGTGGTAGTTTCATTTCCAATAAAAAAAAAACCATCTATTATCTCTATAATTTCAAAAATGTCACTAACATATTATTTTGGATATGTTTATTTTGGGTTGTTTTGAAAATTTGGTTAAAAATTGACTTTTTGATTTTTTTCTAAAAAATGTATAAAGAAGTAGAGAGATGATGTGATCTAAAATAGGTTTGGCTTTTAGCCATCTTCCCAATAAAATGCGCAATCTCACCACAAATTACTAAATTTTGGATATGTTTATTACGTTAATTTGTGACGAAATTATACATTTTATGATTAATATTACTAAATTTTATGATAAAGTTACACTATTTGCCAGAAGGTACATATGACACATACATTTGGAGGGGTATGTACAATAACATTTCTTTTATTTTAGAATGATAATGTGACAAAAAAACATTTGTGTAATTAAGACATTTCAATGGACCATGTGTTTTAGGGGTAATTACATCTCTGAATGTCAGAAAAAAATACAAATTTATGAAAAAATTTACAATTTTAATTATTAATATTTATAAAATTTCCCACTAATTTTAAATTACGTTTTCAAAATTCCACCAATTTTATATTTCCCCATTATTTTAAAGTGATATTCTCAAAACGCAACTAATACATTATGTACAAGTTTTGTGTTTGATTTATAATTTTATATATCACTACTCTTTTATAATTAGGGGGAAAATTTTTTGATATTCTTACGGAATTGATATACTTGTACCATAATAATGTAACTCTGGTTTTTAAAAAAATATTAGCTATCTTAATGGATCTTTTATTTTAAAATAATAGGATAAATTAGAAATACATTTTTTTTAGATTTGCTTAAAATATGGATCACTCCTTGTGATTTGAGAAATTACAAATACTCCCTTGTTAGAATTTTTCATTTAATAGAATTAACACACAAAAAAAATTCTAACTATTCTCTTATACAATAATAAAATTATTTAAATTATTAATTAAAATATATTTCTGACATCATTAAAAGCTATTAATAGATTTGATAATTTATTAATAAAATGAATCATTTGTTATGAGATTATAAACTTAAAGGGGCAAGATATAATTTCTAAAATTATAAAGGACAATACATATTTTAAGTAAATTTCAAAAGGTTTAAGATATATTTATAATATATCTAAAATAAAAAAGAAAAAACTTTTCATATAATTTTATATTAATTTTTTATGTACTTCTCGCCCGTTTGAACCACTAACTACCACCAGATTCGCCAATTGGCTCTAACTAGTCGAAAGTTTTATTTTTCCTGTTGGATTTTCATCTTTCTCACATGAGATATATTTTTGCATGAGATAAACGTGTTGTGAAAATTTCCATATATTTTTTTTCCTTGTGTAATTTGAAAATGGGCAACAAACCACAAATAACAAGTAATAATATGGTTGAAAAATTAAAGACACAAAATATCAAATTTACGTGGTTCAACAAAAATTTTTACATCCACGGATCTAACTCCAAATCAATTTCCACTATAAAATAATCAGATTACAATGGTTTAACTTTAGTCATAATTAGAGATATACAATCATCAAAATAATATTCTTGAATCACTAATCAACAATTATATCATCACCAATAGAGTGGGTTTCAACAAAATCAAATACAGATAAAATTTAAATCTCGCCAAAATAAATATCTCAAACTACCAATCCAAAAAAGTTTTGACAAGATCAACTCTGATTAAAATGTAAGACTTGCTTTCATGAACAACATGCTAAAATTTTATCAAAATTGAGCTAGAAACTCTAAACTTTTTATCCCTTTTTTCTCTTTTCTCCCGGCACTCTCTCTGCTTTGTTGCTGCTACTTATTCAAAATTAGAGGCAAAGGCTTCTTTTTTATCTTTTGTCTTCTTGGCACACCAAAAAACTTTCTGGAGAAGCATTCTAATTTATATAATAATAAAAGACGAGAAATATTTTGACTTAAATGAAAGTCTTTGGTGTGGCCCACTATAACGCCCCAACCTTTCACGCGTTATTGATATTGTCCGTTTTGGGCCACGCTTGCACGAATTTGTTCTTCCCAGCGGGTCATCCATCTCAGAATTACTCCAGCCTAAACATGCTTAACTGGAAAGTTCTGCTAGGGATCTCACCACCTGGTAAAAGACCTCGATGTTATATAAGAGTCCAGGTTTTTACTTTTATAGCCTAGGAACTCCTCTTTAATTCCCGATGTGGGACACCGGGACCTTACAATCCACCCCCTTTAGGGATACACATCCTCGTGCAGCAACCTACCAGCTCACAAACCCGTCCACATGCACCGAGAGACGCTAGAGGCCCATACTCGGTACTCCAGAGAGTCAGCTCTGATACCAAACTGTCACGCCCCAAAATTTGAACAATTAAACTATTACAAAAACAGTTAAAGATCACACTTTTTTTTTGTGTGATGTATGTTATTTAATCTCACCTTTTAAATTTTGTCAAAGTGTGATCTTTGGGAGTGTGATTAAAAAGGGTTACTTTTAATCACACTTTTTGAGTGTCATTGAAAGATGATTCCATCACACGTTTTAAGTGTAATTAATAACATTTAGATTACATCTTTTAAATGTGATTAATAATATTTAGATTACATCTTTTAAGTGTGATTAATAACTTTTAGATCACATTTTTTAAGTGTGATTAATATCTAATAGAACCTGTGATTATTAATGAGATAAGATCACACATTATATGCATTTCTCATCACAGTTAATACACACTATATATTATACTTTGAATCACAACCATATATTGAATGAAATAACGTCATATATTTCATAAATGAAAGTTAAATATTCGAAAGTATATACAAATGAACTAAATAAAAAGTTTTTAACTATGGTTACATATTTTAAAAAATGAAAAAACTTGAAAAGTAAGTTCTTGAATTCTTTGACCATATATTGCATCTCTCCAAGAAATTTCTAACTTGAAAAATGAAAACACAAATTAATTCAGAAACCACTAGAAGCATATAAATAAACTAATTATTTGTAGAGACTGTTCTTGATTTCTATATAATCTTTTGTAGTTGTGTGTTCACGTTAACTACTAGGCATGAGAATTGTAACTAAAAAAAATGAAAACAAGTGTCTCTACATTTGCAATAGGGCAGCTCTATTGCATGAACAATAGTGGCTTTTGCTAAAGCATAATACATTTGTTTAAAGCAATTAGCAATTGTACTCTGCTTGAGTAAAAGCCATAGTGGCTTTTGCTAAAGCATAATACATTTGTTTAAAGCAATTAGCAATTGTACTCTGCTTGAGTAAAAGCCATAATTGTTCTGGCTATAATAGCAACCTAATAGCAAAGGACCACAAAGTATATAGATAACTGCACTCCTAAAAACATAGCTATAGTAAAGCATATACCAAAAGCAATACATTTGCGTTGTAAATACAGATTTTTCCAATCATTGGAATGAATCCTGCATCAAATTCCTAATTTACAGAGTTTCCATGCAACACAACACATGTGAAAAATAAACCAACAGAAACAACTATTCTGAAGGACACTGAAAAAATTAACATCAACTACCTTAAGTTTTTCCTGAACTGCACTGCAGAATTCATCTAATCCATTACCATTTATGGCAGAGATGCATACTGCGTCTTTTCTTTTCTCTGCTTCCAATTTGATTTTCAGAGGATCACTGGCTTTATCAATCTATTGTGAATAAATGTATTAGTAATCTTGTGGCTTCCCTATAACACAAGAGATGCTATGGCCATAATCAAGCACTTGTCACTAACAAAATATTGAATGGTCAACATCAACAAGTAGATTCACATTCCAGA
The DNA here is from genome assembly GCF_055761805.1 of Camellia sinensis. Lineage (NCBI taxonomy): Eukaryota > Viridiplantae > Streptophyta > Magnoliopsida > Ericales > Theaceae > Camellia > Camellia sinensis. Next base: position 121,131,693 of record NC_138966.1, read on the forward strand.
TAAACATCTCAAACTTGAAAAAGATCAGTTTTGTAGAAAACTAGTCGGAGTAACAAAGGCAGAACATCCTTCCCAAGTCTGGACAAAATGGTTTAAGTCTACTGTGCCACTCAATAAATGCTTCAAGTGGCAACCTATCACTTAATTTAAATTTGATAAATGAAATAAACACAAACAAACACACACACACACACACAAACAAAGGGTTTAGGGACATAAATCTTTAGTTTGACAATCATGAATATGCAGATAAAACACTCATTTTGCATCTCCACTTTCAAGTATGATATAAATTATTAGTAGCAATGATTGTCACATGTGCAACTTGAAGATGTAACAGAGCTTACCATTGTAGTTGGTAACTTTTGAATAAATCCAACAGAATCTGTAAGAAGAAACTCCTTCCCATTCTTCATCTGGATAGAGCCAACAGAACAACATATATGTGAGTTATACCTATAAAAAGGAAACTTTAAATCATAAGATATAGAGGGTACAATGTTGTCCAACAAAGCTAAAGATGGTGTTGCACGTAAATGAAATGGCTTTCAAAAAATGGAACCATTTTCCACATGACATTGATTACTATATTGAGTAACTGCTCTTATATAATCATCAAGGGGCAAGAAAAATACAAATGTGCATATATACTTGCCATACAACCAAGTCTTTTCAAGTACACCTTACTAACTTGTACCCTTCTAGTAGTCGGATCAAGTGTTCCAATTCATATTGATAATGAGAATTATTTGAGTCGGTTACAAATTTAACCAGAATCAATTTTTTAAAGAACTTTCTATCTCCTTTGAACTTTCAATTTTCTACGAGGTAGTTTTTGGTTTTCATTAAAAGTGTCATGTTTTAATTTCCTTAAGTTTGATCTTTAAGCATTTTTGTAGTAGTGAGTACAACTTAACATGCCTACCATCTAGCAACTAATTTGATTGTTATATATAATACTACTAATACTACTAATACTAATGCCCTGCCATTTTGATGACCAGTAGCAACACTACAATTTGTGCTCTGACACTACAATCTGTGCTCTGCCACTGCAATCAAGAGTCAGTGGTCTAAAAGTTTTAATTAACTAACATTCATCCAACAAGAAAAGAAAAGAGAGGAAGAAGAAGAAGCCGACATTCATAATTAACTAACATTAAGATTGCCAATGGGCACAACCAAGATTGACAGCCAACCCAAATATAAAACAATTATAATTTGATTATAAATAGATCAAACAGGAACCCATATAAATTAAATTCAAGTAATATAATATACTAAGATAAATTTTTCCTATATAAATAATTCACTTAAATTGGAACCATATACACAAATCTACCTTGTGAAACCCAAATTTCAATTCAAATCAAAGTGATAAAAAAAAAAAGAAAAAAAGAGCATACAGTTTAGCTCCCCCATCAAAAGGGTTTTGGGAGGGGTAGATTAGATATAGAGCTAACCTTATGGAAAAATTTGCAGAAAGTGGCTGGCTTCAAAGTATGAACCCACAACCTCAAGATTGATAGGCCAAGTTTTAAAGTCATAGTTCTAAATAGTTTATCAAATTTAAACTCATGTTCAAGTATTTAAGAGCAATTAGATTTGATATAAGCCTTTACCTGATCCACACCAAATTCGACCTTTTCGCAACACTACTTGGCATAATTTCCACATAGAATTTTGTTCTTTTCCTAATAAGAATCACGCACTAACAAAAATTACACAATTGTATTGAAAAAAGAAGGAGGAAGTGTAACGGCCCAAATTTTGATAATATAATACAACGATATACCAGGGTTTAACTAGCAGATACACATCATTTTTAAGCACAAAATACAAATAATTACACTAAAAGAGTTACAAATAAAATTCTTCAAGTCTTTAAATACAGATTAGTTCCTTGATACCAAAAAGATTATAAAAAATACAAGAATTATAAAATCTAATCTCTAAGGCAGCCATGGTTCCGCAAAGCTTTTAGGGGTTCCATTCTTGGTGTAAAACTCGCCTTCACCTGGCATAAAACGCGATGAGCTTGGAATGCCCAGTAAACACACACACCCCGACCCTTTTCTCATTCCAAGCACACAAGTAACATAACGGCAAGATCATAACATACAGCGAAACCAATAATTAAGCAGAGCTTATAATTAAATTTCAGTTCTCATGAATAATAGTCAATTTTAGTTAGTTCTAGGCAACTCCCCGTGGAATGCCATTCCTACCCAACCACTAACACTGACCATGGGCAATTCTGACTCCACCTTGGTTAGTACAATACCAATGCGTCGCTTACTACATAACCACCAGTGCGTCGCTTACCGCACAATTACCAATGATGCCCACCCACCTAGGTTACATACCCGAGTGGTGACATCACGTTCTACCCCAAGGGAATGAGCTTCCAGGGATACTCTCCCTGTGTGAGACCCTCACTGCCACCCTTATACCTCCCATTTCCGTTAAGTAGCCAGAATACCTCCCGTGCCATGTTAGGGTTCGAAAATACACTTGCGCAAGACTTCACAAAAATAGAACACATTCCACTATATCATACTCTTGAATCCATCGTTCATTATCTCATAAAATTTAATACAATGATCGCAACCCATTACCATCCTATTTGATTTCCCCCTTTATTAAGTGCATTATGTTCTCAGCTATAGCAAAACATGGTCAATATAATTACGAATCCAAACTAAACAACAAGTAATTTATTCATGGTAAAGAAAATTCATAATTTATCATAGATTACATATCAAGACTAAAACATTCAAGAAACATAGAATATAAGAGTTGCAAACCAAATAAGAGCATATAAGCACAAATTTCCAAATTTCCAGATTTGAACCAGTTTGAAAATAATTATGAAAAAAATATTTTTATTGGCCCTAAGTACTTGGCCTCGTGTGAGTTTGTAGATAAACAAGTCTAGTTTCAAACTCAATTTACGAAAGTAGGATAGGTATTTTAGATTTTAAGATAATTCAAAATTACCAAGATCGGTCCAGATTCGTTGACCGTTACGCAAATTGGTGTTTCTCTCGAACCCCTCACTCTCTTGAGTTCAAACAAATTTTAGTTAAAATATAACACCCAGATTAAGATTTTGACATAAAATTGGACTCAAGATTATTTTTTTGGAATTTTATAAAAATAGAGAAAGTTGACTGTTTTTCTGGTTCTGTGAGTAACAAACTTAGAAAAATTGTTTAGGTTATAAAAATACGTCCTTAGGTCCTACCAAAATTATCACATACTCTAGACATACCAAATATTACACCATAAAAACAGATTTTGAGTTTATGGAGCTTTGATAGGAAAATAAATTCAAGAGAGGGAAAAGATTTGCCGCTGGAAATTTAAGAAAAAAAAAGAAGCATACCATTTCTTGATTAATACACATTTATACAAGAGTGTAGGCCTAGACTACAATATATATATATATATATATATATAAAGAGCATGTATTAGGAGGGGAAAAACAAGTGGTAAAAGTACTTGAGGGAAGAGGTGATGTATGTTTACCTTTGTTGTACAAGACTCAACAAAATTCTTCTTTTTCTTCTTCTCCTCTTTCTCTCTCTCTCCTTGTCACGACCCAAACCCGCCCCTATAGATTTGGCACCGTAACCGGCCAGTAATCCACGTATTACCAAAGGCCTCTGAACAGATTATCAAGTGATAAGGGGCTGCGGAAGCAATAATACAAAATAGACAAGGTCCAATGAGCTGTGACAACGTACATGGGACAGAACATTTTAAAACTTATTTATATATACATAAACATGCCAGTCAAGGACACCAATATTTACAAAATAATTACAGAAGTGAACTTCCCAAGATCTGACTATACAATGCAAACTCTAAGACTAGCATGAAATACAAAAACAGCCATGACATTAAACTTCGATCGGAATCTCCTCGGGGGGCATAAAGGTTGGCTGACAAAACAGTACAGAAGGTCGTCAACTCTGGCCCTAGTCATGTGCCGGCTCACCTATATACATAATATAAACTGTGAGCGGAAGCCTAGCGAATAATAACAGAGTAAAGGGGTTATATGAATGATATCCAGCACAAGTTAGAATCCATCATTTAAATTAGAGCATAATCAGACTTCAAAATAGGAACAGATTCATATACATTTTCATATTCAGATTTTGCATAAGATCATACGTGGTACACCCATTAGCTATTAGATCAGATTGGTCCAGAGACCTACATATATAGTTGGTACCAACGACCACAAAGGTCCATATCTTGCGCGCAAGTAGCCATGGTATTGTTACCCCCAGGCAAGGGCCACGTGCAGATTGACCGCGGTATTGTTACCCCCAGGCGAGGGCCATGTGAACTAAGGGTGCCACAAATACTTTTCAGAAAATTGGACATTCATTCATTAGTAGTAAGATAGCATTTGAGAAAACAGATTATACCATACCAGTCAGAAAATACTTAGGTTAAACATAACTTTACGGAGTTATTACTAACAGTGGGCCTTGAGTCAGACAGACGGAGTAAACTTGGTCAAACGGTACGTGGCATGTGACCTATACAACACATAACAGATGCACACTTGAAACACACGTTCTAATTGTACAAAACTTATTTCATTGGCCCTTAGTGTGTTTCTAATTTCCTATCCTCATTATGGGGTCTAAAACATGGCCTAGGAATGCCTAGGATGGAATAAGGATGCAAGGATGCCTTGAAAAATATTTTTCAAAACTTGCTGAAAACAGGGGTCTCGCTCGAGTGTGGCTTTCTTCGCTCGAGCGAGCTTGTCAAAATAGAGGGGTCGCTCGAGCATAGACTCTTTTGCTCGAGTGGTCTGTAAAAATGTAAAAGTACTGGTTGTTGAAATTTTACGCTCGATGCCTGCTCGATGCTCGCTCGAGCGTGAGACACAGCTCTTCGCTCGAGCGTAGGTCTCGTCGCTCGAGCGTGTGTCTGCGTGCACCAAAAACCTGAGAGCTTGCAATTTACCCTCGAGCCACCATTCCTTCGCTCGAGCGTAGCTCTGAACAAACGATGGTCCCTCGAGCGTGGAATCCTTCGCTCGAGCGAGGAAGCCAAATTCTAGAATTTCCAGATTTGCCTCCCAAGCTCAAACCAAGTATTCAACACCTCAAAACTCGACCTCTTGGGCCCATTTTCTGAAAAACACTTGTAAACTCATAGTATAAGGTGTTTCAATGATCAATTTGTAAAATCAAAGCCCAAGGGTGAGTCAATTGAACACAATTTCAAATAAAATCTCAAGAACAAAACTTGAATGTAACATGCAAGAATCTCCTTGAAACCAAACCCTCCAAAACATGATCGAACTTGATAATTTGATGGACAACAAGATAAATGGCCACAATGTGAGTGAAATTAATACATGCATGGAAGAAATCTAAGAATTCAAACTCAAAACATGGAAATGTATGCATGCATGCATGAATTACTACTCAATTCAACATTTAAACCAATTCTTGACTTTAATCTTCAATTTTACCATGGATCATGCAAGGTATAACTTAAATGCACAAACAAGAAGGTGATTTTCCTACCTTGGGTCTAGAATTCAAAGTCTAAGAGCTCAAATTTGCCAAGCGTCTTCAATTCTCCTATGTTCCAAGCCCAATCTCTAGATGAATTCAAGTTTCTCTCACTCTCCCTCTATCCCACGGTTTGGACAAGAAAAATGGCTAAGGACAGATGTTTCTAAGTGTAATGAAGTTGGTCTCAAATAAGTCACTAAGTGGCATTTGTGTAATAACCCAAACAAGTATAAATTAACATGATTTAATCTAATTTAGTCGCTCCGAACCGAATTTTAGTTAAACCTACCATAAAATTCTATAAATCCTAACTAGCACATAAATCAAGTCAATTTCTGATGCGAACGCCGATAAGGCTTCCACTTCGCAATTTCAAGTCAAAACATGAACAGATTAGTTTATGGCAAATAGATAAAAACACATAAATAATGCAATACACATGCAAATAAATCCCAAATCCTTCATAAATTACTGTTAAGCATAATTAATCATGAATTACCATTAATCGGAGGTCGGGGTCATTACAGTCTTCCCCCCTTAAAGGAGTTTGGTCCTCCAAACTCGAATTACCTTCATTCTGAATCAACATTGGGTCCAATGAGAACAATTCCGGACGTCTCTTCATCATGTCTTCCTCGGTTTCCCAAGTTGCGTAGGTTCCTCCGTGGTTTTTCCAATCAACTTTTACCAACGGTATTTCTTTATTTCACAACCTTTTGATTCGGCGATTCACAATCTGGATAGGTCTTTCCTCATAAGTGTAGTCATCTTTCAAAAGTACATATGTCGGTTCGATGGCGTGAAGTGGATCTCTCAGATATTCTTGTAGCATCGATACATGAAAGACGTTATGCATGTGTTCCATTACTGGAGGTAAGGCTACCCGATACGATACCGGATTGATCTTTTTGAGGACTTCATAAGGTCCAACATATCTTGGCGCCAATTTTCCTTTAACACCAAACCGAGTTTGACCCTTCATCGGGGTCACCTTTATAAACACATGGTCCCAACTTCATATTCCCAATCTCTTCTTCGGACTTCAGCATAGCTTTTCTGCCGATTCTGTGCAGTTTTCAGGCGTTACTGGATCAGTTTCACTTTCTCGGTTGTTTCTTGCACAAGTTCCAGTCCCAACAAAGGTCTATCACCTACTTCAGCCCAACATAGTGGAGATCGACACTGTCTTCCATACAAAGCTTCGTAAGGAGCCATTCCAATGCTTGAATGGTAACTATTGTTGTACACAAATTCGGCTAATGGCAAGTAGGTTTCCCAATTCCCTTGGAAGTCTAACACACACATTCTGAGCATATCCTCCAAAGTTTGGTTCGTTCATTCAGTTTGGCCATTTGTCTGTGGGTGATAGGCACTGCTCAGTCTCAATTCAGTCCCCAAAGCCTGTTGCAAACTCTGCCAAAATCTCGATACAAACTTTGAGTCCTTATTAGACACAATAGATACTGGCACTCCATGCAATCTCACAATTTCAGTCATATAGATATTGGCCAATTTATCAGCATTATAAATAGTTTGACAGGCAGAAAATGGGCAGACTTAGTTAAATGGTCAACTATAACCCAGATAGAGTCCATACCTCGAGAAGAACGAGGCAATCCCACAATGAAGTCCATGGTAATGTGCTCCCATTTCCATTCTGGTATTGGGAGTGGTTTAGCAAACCAGCGGGTCGTTGATGCTCAGCTTTAACCTGTTGGCAATGTAGACATCTAGCCACAAAGTCTGCAATACTCTTTTTCATTCTAGGCCACCAAAAATTATGTTTCAAATTATGATACATCTCCGTGGTCCCCGGATGCATAGCAAATTTACTACTGTGAGCTTCGGTCATAACACGTTTCCTCAAATCACAACAATCAGGCACACAAAGACAGTTTTGAAATTTCAGCACACCATTCTCAAACACAAATCCTGGCCTTGGTTTCGAATCAAATTCCTCTATGATCTTTTTCAAGTATTCATCTTCACATTGTTTTTGTTTGATCTCATCAAGAATAACAGGTTGAGCAGAAATAGCAGATAACAACCCATCTTGTTCTAGGTTCATCAACAATTCCTTTCAGTTGAATAGCAAACATGACAAATTCGCACTGGATTTTCGGCTCAAGGCATCTGCTACAGTATTAGCCTTTCCCGGATGATACAAAATTTGCAAGTCATAATCCTTGATTAGTTCTAACTATCGCCTCTGTCTCATGTTTAATTCCTTTTGGGTGAAGAAATATTTCAAACTTTTATGGTTTGTATACACCTCACAAGTCACCCCATACAAATAGTGACGCCAGATTTTCAAAGCAAACACCACAGTTGCTAACTCAAGATCACGTGTTGGGTAATTTTTTTCATGAGGTCGAAGTTGTCTAGAAGCATAGGCAATCACCCTTCCGTTTTGCATTAGTACACACCCCAAGCCTTTATAGGAAGCATCACTGTACACTTGAAACCCATCAGTACCATTAGGTAAGGTTAAGATTGGTGCAGTCACTAACTTGGTTTTCAACTCTTGGAAAGCTGCCTCTCTTTGTTCATTCCAGTCAAATGGCACATTTTTCTGAGCTAATTGAGTCAATGGTAGGGCAAGCTTAGAAAAGTCTTTCACAAACCTCCTGTAGTAACCTACAAGTCCCAGAAAACTTCGGACTTCTGTCACATTTGTCGGTCTAGGCCAATCCACGACGGCTTCAATTTTCTGAGGGTTGACAGAAACTCCATCCTTGTTGATTACATGTCCCAAAAAATGCCACACTGTCAAGCCAGAATTCACACTTGGACAATTTAGCATACAATTTATTTTCTCTCAAAATCTGCAAGGTGGTTCTCAGACGGTTCTCATGTTCTTCCCTGTCTTTAGAATAAATCAAAATGTCATCAATAAATACAACAATGAAATCATCCAGATATGATTTAAACACCCTATTCATAAGATCCATGAAAGCTACAGGTGCATTGGTCATCCCAAATGGCATTACTAAAAATTCATAATATCCATAGCTGGCTCGGAATGCAGTTTTCTCTACGTCCTCAGTTCTAACCTTTAATTGATGATACCCGGACCTGAGGTCAATTTTGGAAAACACTTGGGCACCTTGAAGTTGATCAAACAAGTCATCTATTTGGGGCAAAGGGTATTTGTTCTTGACAGTCACTTTATTCAGTTCCCGGTGGTCTATACACAATCTCAAAGATCCATCCTTCTTTTTGACAAACAAAACTGGAGCACCCCAAGGTGAAGTACTCAGACGGATAAATTTCTTATCTAACAGTTCCTGCAGTTGGGTTTTCAATTCTTTCAATTCAGAGGTAGACATTCTATAGAGAGTCTTGGAAATAGGTTGTGTTCCCGGAAACACTTCAACAGTGAATTTAATCTCCCTATCAACTAAGTCCCCAGGTAAGTCAGTCGGAAACACATCAAGAAAGTCACAAACAACAGGGATTGTTTCTACAATAGTACTGTCAGATGGTGCAGTCAGTATACAACACAGGTAACCCCTACATCCTTTCCTAAGGAGTTTTACAGCTTTCATAGCCGAAATCAAATATGGGGGAGGAACTACCCCATTCCCAATAAAAGTAAATTCAGGCATACCCGGTGGTCTAAACACAACAGTTTTATTTGCACAGTCAATGGTAGCACAGTATTTAGTCAACCAGTCCATCCACAAAATACAATCAAAATGACTAATGTCCAAGGATAATAAGTCCACATATAACATCATATCACCAATCATAATATCACATGCCGGATAAACATGAGTACACATCATAGAATCCCCAGACGGTGTGGATATAGATAACACATATGTCATTTGTTCTAGTGGTCTAGTCAATTTTTGAGAGAAAGCATGCGATACAAAGGAATGTGCAGAACCAGAATCTATCAGGACACATGCATTTTGAGAACATACAGAGAGTGTACCTGACACCACAGTATAGGTGTTGGGTACGTCACCAGGCACTAAGGCGAACACTCTTCCTTGCCTCAATGTTTCATTTTTTGCATTTTCTCTAACATCGGTCCTTGCTGTAGAAACAAACCAGGTGGAACTTGCCATAGGACGGTTAACCTCGTTGGATCTCATCGGGCAATCCCTCACCATGTGGCTAGTCTTGCCATAGCGAAAACACGCACCTGATGCTCGATAACAAGCACCTGTGTGCTTCTTTCCACAGTCGAGGCAATTTGGAGTAGACCCGATACTTTGGCTAGAGCTGTTGAAGGATTCTGTGTATTTCCTCTTCGAAACTGACCGGCCTTTCTTGAAACTGAATCCGGTCCTCTTTCCTCTCTATTCTGTTGTTGGTGTTATAGTTTGTTTCTTAGCTGCTATTGTGGCTTCTGCCATCAATGCCCTGTCGAGTACCTCCACATAAGTAGGTAACTTTAGGACACCCACTCGGTCAAATATTTTCAGGTCCAACCCTCCCTCAAACTTTTGTGCTTTCTTGTAATCAGTATCCACCATATGTGGAGCAAACCGTGCCAGTTCGGTGAATTTAGCTTCATACTCTGCTACAGCCATTCTTCTCTGTTTAAGTTCTTGGATTTCCGACACTTTCCGATCCCTGAAACATTGGGGAAAGTACTTGTCGTAGAAGATAGCATTAAACTGTGCCCATGTTATATTCCCATTACCATTTCAGATCAGTAACCACCACCTGCGAGCTTCATCTTTCAGAGTGTAGGTGGCTAGGAGGACTTTTTGAGTTTCGGTATAAGGGAACACTTAATACAACGTCTCCATTTCAAGTAGCCACGTCTCTGCTTTCAAAGGTTCAATTCCACCATAGAATGTTGGCGGTTTCATTTTCATGAATTTCTGTGTCAGATTGATGATGTCATTGTTATTTGTCTCGGCTTGTGCTAGTGGAGGCAGAGGGAGCAAAGGTTGTTGTCTCTGTTGTTGTGTCAAGGTTTCAGTCAATACTGCTAACATCTGTTCCATTCGGCCCATGCGAGCCTCTGAAGATTCACTTTCACCACTTCCCGTTGCATTCCCCATCTTACTATACAGACATCAAATGATAATAAATACAGGCATAATCTTATTCGTTTCCTTCAATTTATTTGATTCAAATGTACATTCAGTTTTCATATTCAGTTGCATTACCACACACTCACACATGCAAATGGAATGTCCCTAACTCTTACTAGGACATCCTAAGCTCATACGGACCTATGTGTGCGGTAGAACACGTGCTCCGATACCAATCTGTCACGACCCAAACCCGCCCCTATAGGTTTAGCACCGTAACTGGCCAGTAATCTATGGATTACCAAAGGCCTCTGAACAGATTATCAAGTGATAAGGGGCTGCGGAAGCAACAATACAAAATAGACAAGGTCCAATGAGCTGTGACAACGTACATGGGACAAAACATTTTAAAACTTATTTATATATACATAAACATGCCGGTCAAGGACACCAATATTTACAAAATAATTACAGAAGTGAACTTTCCAAGATCTGACTATACAGTGCAAACTCTAAGACTAGCATGAAATACAAAAATAACCATGGCATTAAACTTCGATCGGAACCTCCCCGGGGGGCACAAAGGTTGGCTGACAAAACAGTACAGAAGGCCGTCAACTCTGGCCCTGGTCATATGCCGGTTCACCGACATACATAATATAAACTGTAAGCGAAAGCCCAATGAATAATAATAGAGTAAAGAGGTTATATGAATGATGTCCAGCACAAGTTAGAATCCATCATTTAAATTAGAGCATAATCAGACTTCAAAACAGGAACAGATTCATATACATTTTCATATTCAGATTTTGCATAAGATCATACGTGGTACACCCATTAGCTATTAGATCAGATTGGTCCAGAAACCCACATATATAGTTGGTACCAACGACCACAAAGGTCCATATCTTGCGCGCAAGTAGCCATGGTATTGTTACCCCCAGGCAAGGGCCAAGTGCAGATTGACCGCAGTATTGTTACCCCCGAGCGACGACCACGTGAACTGAGGGTGCCACAAATACTTTTCAGAAAATTGGACATTCATTCATCAGTAGTAAGATAGCATTTAAGAAAACAAATTATACCATACCAGTCAAAAAATACTTAGGTTAAACATAACTTTACAGAGTTATTACTCACAGTGGGCCTTGAGTCAGATAGATGGAGTAAACTTGGTCAAACGGTACATGGCACGTGACCTACACAACACATAACAGATGCACACTTGAAACACACGTTCTAATTGTACAAAACTTATTTCATTGGCCCTTAGTGTGTTTCTAATTTCTTATCCTCATTATGGGATCTAAAACATGGCCTAGGAATGCCTAGGATGGAATGAGGATGCAAGGATGCCTTGAAAAATATTTTTCAAAACTTGCTGAAAACAGGGGTCTCGCTCGAGCGTGGCTTTCTTCGCTCGAGTGAGCTTGTCAAAACAGAGGGGTCGCTCGAGCGTAGACTTCTTCGCTCGAGCGGTCTGTAAAAATGAAAAAGTACTGGTTGTTGAAATTTTATGCTCGATTCCCGCTCGATGCTCGTTCGAGCGTGAGACACAACTCTTCGCTCTAGCGTAGGTCTCGTCGCTCAAGCGTGCGTCTGCATGCACCAAAAACCTGAGAGCTTGCAATTTACGCTCGAGCCACCATTCCTTCGCTCGAGCGTAGCTCTGAACAAACGATGGTCGCTCGAGCGTGGAATCCTTTGCTCGAGCGAGGAAGACAAATTCTAGAATTTCCAGATTTGCCTCCCAAGCTCAAACCAAGTATTCAACACCTCAAAACTCGACCTCTTGGGCCCATTTTCTGGAAACACTTGTAAACTCATAGTATAAGGTGTTTCAATGATCAATTTGTAAAATCAAAGCCCAAGGGTGAGTCAATTGAACACAATTTCAAATAAAATCTCAAGAACAAACCTTGAATGTAACATGCAAGAATCTCCTTGAAACCAAACCCTCCAAAACATGATCGAACTTGATAATTTGATGGACAACAAGATAAATGGCCACAATGTGAGTGAAATTAATACATGCATGGAAGAAATCTTAGAATTCAAACTCAAAACATGGAAATGTATGCATGCATGCATGAATTACTACTCAATTCAACATTTAAACCAATTCTTGACTTTAATCTTCAATTTTACCATGGATCATGCAAGGTATAACTTAAATGCACAAACAAGAAGGTGATTTTCCTACCTTGGGTCTAGAATTCAAAGTCTAGGAGCTCAAATTTGCCAAGCCTCTTCAATTCTCCTATGTTCCAAGCCCAATCTCTAGATGAATTCAAGTTTCTCTCACTCTCCCTCTATCCCACGGTTTGGACAAGAAAAATAGCTAAGGAGAGATGTTTCTAAGTGTAATGAAGTTGGTCTCAAATAAGTCACTAAGTGGCATTTGTGTAATAACCCAAACAAGTATAAATTAACATGATTTAATCTAATTTAATCGCTCTGAACCGAATTTTAGTTAAAGCTACCATAAAATTCTATAAATCCTAACTAGCACATAAATCAAGTCAATTTCTTATTCGAACGCCGATAAGGCTTCCACTTCGCAATTTCAAGTCAAAACATGAACAGATCAGTTTATGGCAAACAGATAAAAACACATAAATAATGCAATACACATGCAAATAAATCCCAAATCCTTCCTAAATTACTGTTAAGTATAATTAATCATGAATTAGCATTAATCGGACGTCGGGGTCATTACATTCCCTCTCTTTTTTTTTCCCAAGATCACTCTCTCTCACTCCTCTAGTGCATGGTTGAAAATGTGTAAAATGAGGGGGAGAAGTGCGCGTATATAGAGAAAGGTTTGGAAGGTTTCTTAGGGACCAAGTTCCATAGGTGTAATTGGTCAAAGTTGCCATCAATGCCATTAAGGCCATTTCAACTCTCACATGACTAGCTACTTGGGCTCTAAGAAATATATATATATATATATATGAGATATTTGTATGAGATATTTGTATTTATAACCATAATATAATAGGCACAAGTACATTAATTATTAAAATATTACAATTAAGGGTTGGAATGAAATAAAATAAAAGTATATAGGGGCCAAGTCTAAATTTATGAAACCTTGATATATGTTATTAATATACTAACATTAGAAAATAGTTAAAATAATAAATATGGGTACTGTTAAGTTAAAGCACAAAGAAGGGCGAGAAACCGAGCGAAACGGCGTTATCTGGAATTAAGATTTTAGAGTGATTAATATATAATGATAAGGTCTAATAATTAATAATATGGTTTTAAAAGTGATTATTAATCTACCGGGATCGATTAGGGTTTACTCGAATTAATCCGTGATGCTTCCCGATTCGAGGGTTTAAAACACAATTAAGCGAAAATTCAAGGGCTTTATTGAAATAAACTCAAGGTTAGGGATTTAACGGTAATTACAAAAATTAGGGTCACTACAGGAGGATAATACCCTGACATAAGTGTACTTGAATAATTAGTTTGTGACTAGTATCTATCTCTGCAAATAACAAACAAACAAAAGAAGAAGAAAGAAATAAAGAAAATAAAAGGTTTTCCACCTATTATTACAATTACATATGTTGCAAACTAGCAACAACAATAACATAAACCCTTAGATGTAAATGCCTAAAGACGTCATCCAATAACAAGAATATTACTACACTAACCATAGAATTCTTGACAAGGTAAGATCAATATATCCTAATCCATGAAGTTTATGACATGGCCCTATAGCAATATAGTAGGAGTGCAAATTTCAATATGAAGTTTATGACACAGCTAAACCATATTGGCATATTTTTTTGTGGTGAAATATGACAGAATTTCTGTGGTTGCTAGTGATAAGATATCTGAGCTAAGCATAGATATAGAGCAACAACAGATATAGAGCAGCAGCACAGTCAAGGCTGCAGCCTTAGCCAAAGACACAGCAGCTATAACTCAAGCCACAAATGATAGCTGCAGTATGAAGCCTCCTCAGATCAAGTTATTAGTCTATTAGAACTATAGTTAACTACAAGTAGTTGTGGTTAGGTTAGGAAGTTAGTGGTTATGTTTAAAGCATTGTATCACATGTATATAATACATTAGAACCCTTTGTAATGATCATTAAATGAAATGAATCTCAATTTCTTTAGCTAGCTGCTGGGGTTTAAAGTGATTATCAGTCAAAAGTAACCTTTATTCTCAACAAGTACAATACAATTATGGAAGCCAGCAACCATAAAAATAGCCTCATCACCATAAAACCAAGAAAGAAAAACTTGAAAGAACTATATGGGACAGGAAAGAAATTAACCTGGAAGCAAGGTAAGCCTTTGATGTCATCTTTAGTGACAAATAGCCACCTAGAAAAGGAAAAATATAAAAAATAGAAGAAGAACGTAGAAAAGAAAGAGATAGAAGTTTAGAGGCATAACCAAATGAAATCGAAGAGGAAGAGAAAAAATGCCATGCTAAAAAACGGTTCATCCAAAAACCACACTCAAATCAAGCCAATTCCATTGTTCCACAATCGATCATTAACCAAGACAAAACTAACATTGAACTCTACTACTATTGGCCAAAACAATTGAGGACTTGCGTAAATCTCATTTCACGTCCAATATCCATTATGAAGATGCTAGACAACCCCAAAGAAGAACAAAAAGAGTAAAAAATAAATTTTCCCACTTGATGTAGAATCTATTTAAGACTTAACTCCAACAAGACAAAATTCCTAAACAAACGAATCAAATTGTAACTTAAAAAAATTACAACCCAACTCAAGATAGACCTCTTAGAATATAATGACTTTAACTAGAAAACCCATTATAAGCAAATAGAAACTTTTATGAGTATATAAATCCAAGAAAAATTAAATTAATCAATTTGCTTCCACCACCATAAAGTTTCTAAACAAAAGCACTGAAAATCCCAGAAAAGGCATCTGATCCAGTCAAAGAGTTGAACTTTCAGAATATAAAGACTAACAAATTATAATAAATTCAAGTTGATAAGACCAATTAAACTCCAATAACATCTGCCATGATAAAATAAATAAAAAATAAAAACACAAAACAAAACCAAAAAAATAGAAAAACAAACTAACTCCACCACCAAACATTGCACTAATACATCCAAATTAGCAAAAACATCAAAGTGGTTATTCAGAAAGAAAAAGGGGCAGTGTAACTTACAAGCCACTTATCACGAGAATAGAGGACTGTATTTAACATATTCTCAAACAATAAAAATATCCCATTCACTCTGAAATAATGATATCCACTTGAGCAACTGGAACTTCAATTTCCTCAACTTTTCCATTCAAAACTGTGATAACTTTGGTAATTAAAATGAGAAAATATAAAAAGGCCAAATCAGTTAAGAAGTAAAAGCAAAAACTGGGAAAAAAAATTATGAAATTCATTATTCCTAGTGACATCACCATCTGAAAAGCCGTTTACTTTACAATCTCTTGTGCCATGTTTTGCCCTTGCTTTTGCACAAAAGAGTGACAAAATTCCAGTATCGGCACCTACATCAAGGACTATTTTGTCCTTGAACAAGAAATTATTTTTATAAATAACATTTTGGTATGTCTTAGTTCTCATTGCATCCTTCAACATTTCCAGCAACGCCAAAAAATCAATAAGAGTAAAACATTGAATCTTGAACAAAACAATAAGTAGAAGCTAAATATATGCCAAACCTAGATTCATAGTCAGGGGAAAAAATAATTACCACTAATAAAGTGATCCAAGGTGACAAAAAGATATTCAAAAACACAAAAGAAAAGGAGGGGGAGCAAGCAAGTGATAGATGGCATGAGCTTTACAATTCTAGCAATGATTGCAATTGTATCAATCTTAGCCACCAAAATATGTAGTTACGCCAGTGTAAAGTGTGTTAAAGGTAAACAAAGAAACTACTTCCAAACACCCAAGTCAAAGAAATGAACTAAGAATTTTAAGTAGGATCACACCCCTATATCTCACAGAATTAAACAATCAAAGCTAAATTCAGAATCCAAAAAAAGGTCTACCCACCATACATATAAATTAACAAAGTTCTACAATCAAAATCAACTAATTAAAAAAAATGAACACAAACCCTAGAAGACAAATTGACAATCAAACAAGAAACAAAGTGAGACCAATAATGTCAAATTTTACACAGAGAAAAAATGCATAACCTGTTCAACATCATCACGGTTGAAATCGTCACGAGATTGACTACCATAAATGCCAGCACTTTCAGCATCAACATCGTTCTTCCCAAATCTAAACCAACATGTGGCTCTTGAACCACTACTATTGGATCATATTTTAGAAGGTTTGAGCCATCCAAGTATCTTTCGAATACCCAGAAATTGAACTAGTTTTGAGTGAGTATGGAGCTGAACGATATGAAGAAGATGAAGAATTGTGGGGTTATGATGCGAAGATTGATTGGAGATACAGGCGAAGAGAGACAGAGAGAGACAAATAGAAAAAACTTGATTCAAAATCAATGGGCTTGAGACGGTGTACTAATCATGGCGATGAGACGGTGAGTGACGGTGGCTGATGGTTAGTCAATGAGAGGAGACTGATGGGCAGTCGACGAGAGTGAGAGCAAGAAACTTGAGTGTTGATTGGTATTTCCTTTGGTGTATGTATCATTCGATACATACAAAGAAATAATAATAAAAAATTATAAAATTAAACATAAAATAAAATTAGGTGGTAAATATTTCTCCCAAAATCTAAATGTTCCTATCTCCATAAGGTTTAAGTAAATTTCAATGCTCAAATGAAATATAAGGGATAAAAAAAAATTTAACAAACACCAAGCAAACCATCCATCATAAATTCATGACTATCCAATACCTCCAACATTAAGGTAGCACAAATAGTCAAAACAACTTAAATAATGTAAAATTATAAAATAACCCATAACGTCGAATTGTCAAAATACTAAGGTCAAAATTAATAAATAAATAAATGACTAAACTAATATCATCCATAAACTCAATAAAACACAAGAAATATGAGAGACATGTCCTACAACCATAGTTATTTCTCATCTCCACCGTAGTCCCTACTAATCTTGCAAAGGAAGTTCGGCTGTGCTCAAACAGAATGCACCCGAGATGCCAAAAGACAAAATGGGTCTGTATACAAGTATACTAGTATGAGTACAAGATGTGACACTCACGTATCCACCAGGCACAAACAAAAGTACATTTAATTCTTGTTACAGGACAAGACAAGTAGTTTCACTCGCACCAAGACGAAGGGGTAGTTTCCCTAGATACGGTGACATTTAGTTTCTTGCCCGTACACAATTAAATATAAATTGAGTACACAAAAAAAAAATTAAATAAATAAAATATGGTGGGTCAGCCCCTGCATAAAAAGTTAGTAAGACCCACCATTCTACAAAAAATAAAGTTAGTATAATTTAATCATAAGTAAATTACTGAAGAAGTATAAAAACGAACTGTTTCATACTTAAATCACTTGAATTGACCAAAACTTAGAGAATAAAAGTTGTGTAGAATCAAATTTCCTAAAAATCTTTGCGAACGAATTTAGTAGAAATTGAATAGGTTGAGGGAAAAACTTGATAGAAGAACCTAGACGGAATTTGACTGAAAAATCTGAAGCTGAAAATAAAAAAACTGCCCTAAGATGATTTTTTTCGGACAAGTTCAAAACATAAAAAGTGTTCAGAATAATGTTTTATTTCATTTTATGAAAAATCAATAAAAATGAGCTTGTTTCGTGAGTTAAAATAATATCTAAAATCTGCATTGCTAAAACGAATAAAAACTATTGTAACGAAGATCATCCGTTCACAAGTTCTAATCGATCTTTTTAGTAAAAAGTTAAAATATAAAAGTTGTCTAGAATTTCGTATACATGCCTCTGCCCAAATTTTATAATTTATCAAGGTCATTTATTATTTTTTGAGATGTACAAATCAAAGCAGTTCAAACTATATCAATAAGTTCATATTTAATTCTTTGTACCTTAACTCTACCATTTCGGCCATTCACTTCCGACCTACACATATATTCCATGTGCCCCCCGCATACCTAACACTGCTTTGAAGCCAAACTTGCACGAGGATATCGTCCCTTGTTTGAAAGCACTCGTCTACTCCTGAGAACGAGACAACAATATATATATATATATACACACACAACACCTTATCTACTCATGAGAACGAACATCACAATATCGAGCCTAAGACATTCAAATAAATCTCATAATCCTCACTGTTTTTTTATACATTCTTTCTCACCAGTTCTCAAATAAAATAACAATCCATAGAGTCATTGTGGAATATTCGAAATTTATCTATGGATTCCAAGTTTATTTTAATTTCATATATCCATGAGTGTGATTACAACTATAAAATAAATACATATAAAAACCCTAAACCTTGCATACACAACTAATCAAAATAATTAAAAACTATCCATCATCTTCATACAAATGCAATATGTAGACACCCCATTTTTGACCGACCTCAAGACTTTGATGTCATCGGTTGTGCACTCGATGATTGCGCATGTTTGTGCTCGTTTTGAGCGCTCGAAGTTCTCGGCTGAGTGTCTTGTCTTTGAGCTTCTTAACACTCTGTGTTTTGGCCTTGTTTTTGGGCCAATCCTTGATGCCTCTTGCCCAGGGGAGGGAGAGGCCTTGCCGGCCACTTGTGGCACTTGCCGCCACTTTTCTCCCTTGTAGGCCACTTGAAGTGGCCGGTCGGCTAGGAGAGGTGGCCAGCGGCCAATTTTTTCTTTTTTTAGATATTTTTAGATCTTTTGACCCAACTGTTGCTCACTGAGACTCATCCTCCATACACGTGTATGAAGAGATGGAAACAAGCTTTTAGCTTGTCAAACAAGGTTTTGCTTGCTCTGTCTATATAAGGGGAGGTCCCTCCCCCTTTAGAGGGGTTCACAAAAATTTCAGAGCTGAAATTCCTCTCTCACTCTAGAATTCTTCTCTCTCTCTCTCTCTCTCTCATATATATATATATATATATATATATATATTGTGCTATATTGTACTTAAAAGTGTGTTTTCTTTACATTTTTGCACTATAACACCTAGTCAAACACCTTCACTTTGGAGCTGAGGCCCATTGAAGCTTGGTTTGAGGTCTTAGGCTTCGTTTTGGTTTAGAATTGTTGTTGAATTATTGTTGTGCTTTAAGGGTAACAACTTGTCCCTCTCAAGCTTTGTTTTGTTTAAGTGCTTGACCACCTTTGCATGCTATTTTAAGGCTGGTTTTAACCTCTTAAAAACTCTGATTTTAAGGCTTTAAAATGTGGGTTTGAGTCTTGCTTGGTTAGGGAGTGTTTCCCCTCTTTTGATCTTTGGCTTGTAAAGCTTCTTGAGCCACCTTTCTTAGCCTTTGTAATAACCTTTGTTTGGCCTTTCTACCACTGAAACTTAGAGGAATTTCAGTGGTAGAAAGTTGTCATTGAGGCCCAAAATGGAAGGGGGTGGTCCCTTATCCTCATGTCATGTTTGCATGTGTTGATGGCCTACCAAGTGAGCATGTGTTTCTCCCTTTTTGAAGCTTAGTTCAAGCATGTTTTTGTGACTTTTTGGACCTGCTCTAACTTTATTTTTGGCTGGTTGGAGCTCCTCTTGTTTGCTTCTTACACTTGTCGTGTAATCATACTCACTAGCTTAGTGTACTTGATGTTATAGCCTATTATTCTAGCATGTGTTGACTTCATTCCAGCATGTTTTTGGCCTTGCTATGACATGTTTAAGCTCTTTTTTGAGTGGTCTTGGTCCCTTGAGACCTGCTTTGTATAGTTATAGTGCAGATGGTCTTGACTAGCTTCGAGTCCTGAGGCCTTTAGCACGTTGTGTATGTGATGATTACATGTTTTGGCATCATTTAGCATGTAACTTCAGTGTATATAGTATAGTCACACTCTCACATATTTCACTCTTTCATAGCTTTTGAGAGTTGTGCTTTATGCCTTGTTTATGAGCCAATACATGAGCATGATTTTCTTGCATTTTATGCTATCATCTCGGCACATTTTAGCCTCTGTTTTGACATATTTGAGGTCTGTCCAGAGTTGGTTTGGTCCCTTGGAGTTTGATATTGCATGCTTCTAGAGTGATGCTCTTCACTAGCTTAATGTATTTGGCTTTTTGAGCATGCATTACATGAGTTGTTTGCATTGTTTTTTAGTCACTTAGCATGCTATCTCAGTGCTGAAATGTGTGTCATTTCACTCCATTGTTTTAAACTTTCATTCACCTTGAAAGTGACCTTAAGCCCCTTGTTGGCTTGAGCATGAACTTGAGGCATTCATGTCTAATGGTTTTAATCCTCCTTCGAGGATTTCTACTAACCAATAGAATGATACTTTCTTCATGCTCAAGGCACTCGAAGCTTAGGTCGTCTTTCAAATTAGAGGACTTTGGACATTGAACTTAATCGGTTAATGGACTAATTGGTAAGCTAAAATGAGTAAACAAGAATTGAGCACAGTAAAACATGCCAAGATAACATATGTGTGTTGCATTGCATGCGTTTGGATCGGACGTTAATCCAAACACAAGAAATGTGGCACGTTTCATACTCAAAGTGATGAAACGTGTCGCGTTTCTTGGTCGTTGTCACCATTGATCATGCATGATAGGGTGACAACACTTTGAGGCTTATGTGCGTATTCACTAAAGCTTGTACAAGCTTGATTCTTGGGCCATCATGCGTTGAGATGCTTGGTTGGTGGCTTGAGAGCCAAGTACCACACTCCTTTGAGCTTGAGACATGATGAGGAGGGTGGTAGTACACACATTTCTTGCCAAATACATTGTCTTGGCTCTGTTGCTCTTTGTTGCAGCAAAGGCATAATTCTGGAAAGAAAAGTGGGCCTACCGACCACTTGTACTGGCTAGCCGGCCAGTTGAGGTAGCCTACCGACCAGTTGAGGTTGCCGGCCGGCCACCTGCAAGAGAAATTATCCAAAATGTTCCTGTGTTGGGGGTAGATGCAACCTGGAAGTTCATATGATGTTCTGAGATCACCGCGAGTGCAAACAGAGGCAACTCATGGCAAGGCAATGCATTTTCGGGTGAAGTAAACCGAGCATGCATGTCTCCCTCCCCTCGAGGCCATTTTTACTGCTTTACTTAGCTAGTAAATTTACCGATTTTGTAATTAATTAGTTAATGTGCTTAGCTAATTTAATTCATCTCTGCAATATTCTAATTAGCTTAGCATTACTAGTTTCAATTCGATTTGTAATAATTAATTAGCTACGTTAGTTAATTAGTTGGTTTGTAATAATTAGCTTAGCTTAATGTAGCTTAGCTATTTATTTAGACCTTCCTTAGCGAGGGCATAATGTTGTAATAACGGTGCGTGCGTGTGTGCATGTCTTCCAACCCCACTTCTTTCTCCCTTTTACTTACCGTTTTTGATGGTTAGTTTTAGGGCATGTTTTGATTAGCATACTTTATGTTCGCATGTTTGTATCATTCATTTGTATTGCATGCATCGGGCTCAGCGCATCATTCAAACTGCATCGTAATTCAATACCTATTTGAATACGTGTATCAAGTGTTGCATTTATATGCCATTTTAGATAGCCGAGCCTATTTAGTTTCACTTTTGTATGTGTTGCATTAGACATTGTTGCATAGTTAGGATCATGCATATTTCTAACTAGTTTTCTGTTTTGGCTTGGAGTACACTATAAGTCTTTACGCTTTAGCATCCTTGCATGAGTATGAGTGTTGCCATGATAGCATGCTTGCCATAAGGCTATTTGCTTAATTGATAAATTGCATGAATGCCTGTGGATGAAGGCTTTATTGCCTGAATTGGAACAACTCGATGATTGTGAGTTTTAAGCTCACTTTTGCGAAGTGGCAAATCATGTTTTAAAGCCCACTTAAGGGTGGCATTTTCAAACTATTTTCAAAACAAACATGAGTTGTTTTGTTCTAATTCTTGCTATTTAGTCTATACTTGTATGTTGTGCACATCACATAGTAAGTTAGGTTAATAATCAGACAACAACAGAAGAGGTTTTTAAAACGACATTTCATGTTTAGTAGAGGCTAATCCTTTGATCGGGCGAGCAAAAGTGCTCATTTCAGGACCTTCCCCTCTCGTACCCAAGTTCTCGAGACGAGACAACTTTGGTGATGACGGACACGTGGCCTTTGGCACGAGTCAGGGTTTCCTAAATTTTTCAAAAATAAAATATTTAGGTGACGACTCTACAATCTGACAAAGCAGTCCATGTTTGACGCTTTTTGATTCAAAATTGATTTTTCAAAACCAATTGACAGATTTGGACTCTTTGGTATTTATTAGTCTCACATTGCACTTTCTGAGATTAGATTCATAACCGTGACAGGAATCCGAACTGTAGGACGACCAATTCGTGCCTTCTCCGAAAGTGGGTCGTGCGAAGAAAGTCAGGCGCTACACAATATCAAACCAACATCAAATAAATAAATAAATAAAAACAATGAAATAAACATAAATTAAGGAAAGTGGGTATTGCACTCATAATTATTTTTCGAAGGTCAAAGAGTTACTTGAAAAATTAATAAAACCCTCAAAATAAAACCCTAATTTTCTCTTCTTTTTTTTTTCCTTTTTTTTTTCTCTTTGCCTCACCACTCTCTTGCCGTCTTTCTCTCTCTCTCTCTCTCTGATTAATTATGAACTTTTTGGTATTGTTTGAATTGTAATGATTTGTATATTTTGAAAAATAGTAAATGTCCTTGATAAATTACAAAATTTGGGCAGACTGAGGTAACATATTATTTTGAACACTTTTCGTGTTTTGAACTTTTTTGAAAAAAAATCATCTTAGGGCAGTTTTATTTCATTTTCAGCTTCAGATTTTTCAATCGAATTCCATCTAGGTTCTTCTATCAAGTGTTGCTCTCAACCTGTTCAGTTTCTACTAAATTCATTCATGTGGCCTTTTAGGAAATTTGATTCTGTACAACCTTTGTTTTTTGAGTTTTGGTCAATTCAAATAATTTAAGTATGAAATAGTATATTTTTATACTTTTTCAGTAATTTACTTAGGATTAAATTATACTAACTTTATTTTTTTTGCAGAATGGTGGGTCTTACTAACTTTTTATGCAAGACTGATCCACCATATTATTATTATTATTATTATTATTATTATTATTATTATTATTATTATTATTATTATTATTATTATTATTATTATTATTATTATTATTATTATTTTGTATACTCAATTTATATTTAGTTGTGTACCGGCAAGAAACTAAATGTCACTGTATCTCGAGAAACTACCCCTTTGTCTCGGTGCGGGTGGAACTACTTGTCCTATCCCGTAACAAGAATTAATCTACTTCTGTTTGTGTCTGGTGAACATATGGGTGTCAAATCTTGTATTCATACCAATATACTTGTATATTGACCTATTTTGTCTCTTGGCATCTCAAGTGCACTCTATTTGAGCGCAGTCGAGCTTCCTTTGCAAGATTAGTTGGGACTACGGTGGTGACGAGAAATAACTATGGTTGTAGGACATGTCTCTTGGATTTCTTGTGTTTTCTTGGGTTTAGGGTTGATATTAGTTTATTTGTTTATTTATTTATTTTTTAACCTTAGTCTTTTGACAATTTGGCATTGTGGCTTATTTTATAACTTTACATTATTTAAGTTGCTTTGACTATTTGTTGCTACTTTAATGTTGGAGGTATTGGATAGTCATGAATTTATGATGGATGGTTTAGTTGGTGTTTGTTAATTTTTTTTTTTTTTTTTTTTTTTTTTCGAGTATTGAAATTTACTTAAACCTTATGAAGACAAGAACATTTAGATTTTGTTTCACCCCTAGGATTTGGATGATGGAATATTGATTGGGGTTTAGTCCTAATTTAATATTTAGTTGGCCAAATTTTGAGGTATGACAGTTCTAGGTTACCCTAGAGTTGTGAGAGTTTAGGTGATCTTCGGATTGTGGAAACATGGATTAACTGGTTTAGTTTGGTGGTTGAATTTATTCTAAGTATTTATGAATGCATTTTTGTGTGTTTAACTTGAAGGTGATGGCTGGAAGGTATAATTTGAGAAATGCTGAGCCCAGTGGCACAGGGCAAGAAACAACTGCTAATGCGGCGGTGATGGAGGTTGCTACTGGGGCAAACAATACTGTGCAGGTTAATATGGGGGAAATGATGGCTCAGTTACCTCAGATTGTGCAGAACAATAATCAAGGTCAGCATGGAGATCCCTTTGTGAAGAGAAACAAAGATTTTGGTTCTTTGGGAGGTCAAAAATTCTCTGGAGATGAAGGACCCATTGGAGCTGACGCTTGAGTCCAGAAATGTGAGATGGTGTTTGGTCGAATGCAGCTTACCGAGGCATGTTCCCAGGTGGTGAGATTCCTAGCAGAACTCCCCAATTAAGCGTGTTTAGACTGTAGTAGTTTTGCAATGGGTGACTCACTGGAAAGAACAAATCTGTGCGAATGTGGCCCAAAGAAGACAATATCGATAATGTGTGAAGGGTTGGAGCATTACACCACTCAATTAAAGAGGGACACCAACTTTGTTGTGTTTGGATTGTGAGTAAGTTGAGAGAAGAAAAAAGACATGGTAGTTTTTCAACAATAAATAATAAATAAAAAGGGCGTTTGTCAGTTTATTTTATTTATTTCATATTCAGGGGGATAATTTAGATTTTATAAATTATTTATAAAGATAATTTTGATTTCTTCAATTCACTATTTTTTATGAGAAATAAAATTTGAGTTCTAAAGTATTTCTCTACTTTACAATTTCCCTTCATTTTTCATTATTGGTTATCTTTTAAACTTTACAAACAAGTAACAAGAGATCTTTTTGTTGGAAAATAATGGTTTTTTGGCAACTTTAATTCAAAATTAAAGTGAGACTCAACCGTCGGTTGAGGTGGATCTAAGTGGTTTTGTGTTATCTTAAGTGAGAAGATTGCAATACAAAAATAATGAGCCGAAACCATTGAGTTATGAATGAGAATTGTCTCATAAAGTAGGCATCAATAAAGTTAGGTTTAGATTTGTACTTAGTCTTGGTTTGGACTGGGCCTAGACTTGTACTTGTGCATGTGCTGGATTTGGTGTTGGACTTGGACTTGGACCTAGTCTTGAGCTTTGGGCTAAGTTAAGTTGGGCTTAGTTTGTGCATGTGTTTGAGATTGGGCTTGGATCGGGTTGTGACCCAACATCCGTATTTATTTTGCAACCCATCTAGTTTAATTCTTAAAACCTATACATTATATACAAATTATTATTTATATAATGATTTTGGAGTTTTGAACCTTTGAAACTTTAGCCCTAATGGCTAGAGTTGATGTCATTTGATGACCCCACTGATGTTAGCCTCCATGGCTAAGGCTCTCCCCTACTAGTATAAATAAAGGTCTTTCTCCTCCAACTTAGTAGGTTGTTTTTAGAGAGATTTTGTGATGGAAAATGAGAAAATGTTTTGAACTAAAAAGTTGAAGATGATTTTTTACACTAAAGGAAATTTTTCATATCTTTTTTTTGTTTGCCTCTTCTTTAGTTCTTGTTAGAGAGAGTACAGTCATTGTCAAGTTCGCCAAAACTATTTAGAAGGTGTTTTTGCATTAGCTGATTTCGACCGTCATATCTTGGAAGGCAGACGTTGGTAGACGTCGGCATACCTCCAGCACCCATCAAGAGGCAGTGAATCTGTTTTGAGAAAACTGTGGTATCACACAAGTTTCAGCTTGCTTCTTTCCTTATTATTTATTGTTTAATTTTTCAAAATTTAGTTTACCTCGACGAGTTCTAATCTTTAGTTATCCATGTTAATAATTTGTTCTTTTAGTAATGTAATGTAATCTAATTTATTTCTGTATTTAGTTGTGTCGTTTATTTTGTATCTCATCCTTTAATAAAAAAATTATTTTGTCATTCCTATTTAATTTATTTTATATATTTTTCTTGTATTATTATGAAAAAATACCAACAATCTTAAAATAGAGTTTTTATAAATAGTATTTGGGAAAAAAATTAGTTTTATTTTAATTTATTCTAGTAACTCTTGAAATTAAAATTAATTTAATTGTCTAGAGCTATTGGATCGTTTTGAATTGTTTATTTGTAATAATTTATTCATGCAATTTATTTTATGTTAATTAGTTGTTATTGCATGAGTTACTTGATTGTTAGTGTTTAAGTTGGTAGGAGTTTATAAAAATAAAAATTTTATTATGTAATATTCTTATTATTTTATTTGATTTGTTTGATTGTTTTCTTTTGCAGCTAACTTTCTTTACAGGTTTACCTAAGCGACAAATGATGATATATAATATGAACAAATAAAATAAATTAGAATTAGTAAATTGGACTACTAATTTTTTATTTGATCAGGATTACCTTTACGTGGATTAAGGAATAATATTAGACTTTCAGAATTTTAGTGAATTTAATTGTTGACTTTATAGTTCAGTTTGATTTCGAATTTATTTCATATGTTGTTTTGAAAATGTGATGATAATTTTGATTTAATTTGATTAATTAAATTCTAAGAAAAAAAAAACAAAGAGTTGGATTTTGAGAATGTCAAGAGATTCGGCTAGTCAATGAGATTTCCAACGGTATAATCTCAAAACAAGTTTGTTTTAGAAGAAAATTCAGTAAAATAGTTTTGGTTTTTTTTTTCTATATAATGGTCTTATTTCTGAGTTTGCTTATGATTATGTTGTATTATATGGTGGATGGATCCTAAGAGATAATTAGTGCACGGTGGAATAATTTTGCATTATAATTATATTAATTAATTGTTGTTTCGGTTGTGAGTTTTTTTATGTCTTGATGTGTATAATCAAATGATTTACTTTAAACATTATTGTGTATTGTTGGCGTATAACTCTATCGTTTATAAGATTATTTGCTTATAGTTGGATCGTTGGAATGCCAATATTATGACCATAATAGTTTTATAAATGTGTTATTCATAGCCATGAAACTCATGACATTCTTGTAATTGCAATGCATCTATAGCCTTTGAATTACACATTGCGTTTGAATTACACATTGCAAGTTGTAGTTGAAATTACTTGTGTAATATTCACTTTATTGGTTCATTAACTTAATTTGTATCCAAATGTGTATATGAACAGTGAGCATGGAGATTTAGCAGCAAAGAGGATAGAGTTTTATAATGCGCTTTATACAAAGATAAGCATTACAAGTGGAGAAGTGTGTTCTTAGCTAAACAGACGATTACAAATGCAACCATGAACTTTGTTTTGCAGATTTAGACAATTTGTAATTGTAACAGTTGTAGTTGCATTTGCATTTGCATTTCCATTTCCATTTCCATTTGTAGTGGTTTTAATTTCTAATTTGTAATAGTTTCACCATAGTGAAAGAAAAGGAGGAATGAGAGAAATTGTAAACCTTTGGGTTTAGAGAAAATCTTTGGGATTAATTTTATTATTCCCAAAGTGTTTTGGTTTTCTATAACGGAAACCAAAGTTCAGCCTTGGCTAAAGAGTATTTCTGATTTGTTCAGAAATGGAAACTAAGATGGATTTGGTTTCAAACCTTTGTGATTAGAGGAAGTCTTTGGGTTTAATCTTTTTATTCCTAAAGTGGTAGGAAACTAAGTTTTGAGAAAGTCTTTGGTTATAATTTAATTATTTCCAAAGTGTTTTGTTTTGGGGGAAAAAAAAACACCAATTTTACCATTATCTAAAATATTTCTGACTTTTATTCAGAAATAATGGACTTAGTTCCAGGGGTACCGGTTAACTTTTATGTGTGGTGTAATTCTAATAGCAATTTTTAATTGTTTATTAGTTTTGTAAACTTGGTTTGTTTTAACCTAGTTTATCCCTTGAAAAATTTAATTCTAAATTTGTTTCTCATGGATTAGAACTCAACACAATCTTGAAAGTTTTGTCTAAGGTTAACTGGGTCTTAAGTGGGACTGGTGTGACCTCTCTAGTCTTCTTAGAAACTTTCCTAAGCACGTTCGATTCTACGGTAAGTGGTGAGATCAATTTTGAATTAAATTTCAGATTTTGGGATTTTCTAGTGTTAAGTTTAGTTTCTGGAAATACAGAATAATGAAATTCTGTTGTGATTTTTCATAAATGGCTTCAAGAGGTGACAATAGGAAATGTTGTTCCACCTAACAACCTTAAACCTTGCGAGGTTCTTAAAGAAAGATCTAGAGAGATCAAATGTGATTAAAGGAAATCATAAGATTGCAAGATGATATCTCTGAATTTATCAAAGGCAATTAGTATGTGAAAAATCTAGAAATCCTCTAGATGTTGATTTGTGATTATGTATCAATTTTAAGCAGTATATAACAATCCCAATCAAACAATCAAGACAAATCGACACAACGATTTTATGTGAAAAAATCACAATTGGACACCTCCAATTGTGATAAAAAAAACCATGGGCAACAGTCACAAAACAATCCACTAAGAAGATATAAAGGAATTACACAGGTATCCTCTCAATTACCTAGCAAATCCATGCTCGAATTGAACCAACCTCTATGTGTCTCTTCCAACCCCGTCTTCACCTCGGAATTGTCTTGACGATGAGCCACTCCGGAATCGACCAAAGCTTCAGGCTTGAATTCTTCAGAATCCACCGAAGAATAGCTCTCTCTCTTTTATGTAGAACAAACAAATAATCCGTTGATGTATACTCTTTAAACCATGAGTTTGAATACTCAATCAAAACATTAAAGAAAACTAGCAAAATATCCCCAGATATAAACCTTAGAATCCAAAAAGAAGATCTAGAGAAGTTATCCAAGTTTTGGGAGAAAAACCAACTACTTATAGAAATCCAAAGTAATCCTAGTTTGGAAGAAAACCAATTCTTTATAGAAATCCAAGAATCTGTATTTGCACGGTCCGCTCGAGCGTGGGAATTCCCGCTCGAGCGGAGGCTTCAAAATTGTGTGATTCATATAGGCTTCACGCTCGAGCGGAAGTTTCCACGCTCGAGCGTCGAATCACACCATCCAGTACTTTTTTCAGGCGAAACAGAGATGCTGTGAGCTTGCAATCCCCGCTCGAGCGAGGAGACCAAAATTGGAAAATCTGGAAAACTAGATCCTGTTATAACCTCGGTTTTGATCCATGGAAATTGACAAAGGCACGATTCGGGTTGGATTCGCATCTAAATACTCATAGCCTCACTGAAATAAAAATGCGAAAACAAATACAACTGAAAGGAGTTTTGTTAAACGGGGTTGCCAAGAATAAAACCTAACAATCTCCCCCTTTGGCAATGCCGTGACAAAACACACCTAACAAATAAAATCCTAGACACCCCAACCTGTTACAGCCAACAAAAGCCAACTTCTTCCTCAAGGTCATGGTCTGTAAAACAGTTATTAGTGCCATAATCTCCAAAACAACTATTAGTCCCACAAGAGTATATGAAAAAGCAATAGACATATGACACGATTATCTTGAAACATGAGATGGAAAACATGAATAGATGAAAACTAAGACTCATGAAAAACAACTCTCAAACAACAAAAGCAAGATCATAAACTAACCCAAGTCAAGATGAACCAAACTCCCCCTCACTAAAAGCAACCACAAACACTGAAACCAGTGAACAAGAAGAAAACGACAAAAATAAAATGGTGGAGCAATCAAGGAATTTCAGATTTGTACCTTAAAACACACAAGATTATCCAAGAAACACAATTACTAGTAAACACAATGTGCACAATCTGTAGAAAATTCCTCATGAAAGAAAGTGATGCATTATGTGAAAAGCATAGATCCCATGAGAAAAGTGTGTGTGTGACTCTTGGAGTTTGACAAACACTAGATTTAATCCTAGTAGTGATATGAAAGCTAAACCTCTAGCAAGAGAATCTAAGCACAACTACGGAAAGTCAAACCACTAGGAATCAATGGGTATTTGGTGAGTAAAAGCGGAGGCTCCCTTTCAATCAATGAATCTGAATCCCTTTTCTTTTTTCTTTTGCACCTTTTTTTCTTTCTTTCTTTTGCACATTTTTTTCTTTTTCTTTTTCTTTTTCTTTTGCACATTCATTGGTGGCTGACACGCTCAAGAGTATGGAAACCGAACCAGAGAAGCATGGATATAATAAGGATGGCCTGGTTGGAGACTCTGAGGTAGCCTTTTCCTCATGGCTAGACTGCAAAGAATTGAGGGGAAAGCCGTGGAGGTGCAAAAAGATTGAAGGTGGTTAAGAGACTCAACATCACTCAAGATATGCTAGTATCGGTCAATTCCTTTAAAAACACAAAAGATACCATGCCAGAAGTCCATAGAGAAAACTAATCACTAAGGCGGAAGACTCCAAAATTTGCTAATCCAAGAGTGTGTACAGAATGAGACACACTAATCAAAAAACACACACTCCAAAATGAGTAATGACCACAGAAAGCACACATATATTAACATGTAATGGATATTCTCATCAATTCCAATATGCACCAAGGACCACTCAAAAATTTCAAGCTTGCAAAACCATACTAAGAAAATCTTTTTGGGTTTTTTTATTTTATTTTTTATTTTTTTTCTTAACCAAAGCAAGACAAAAAACGAACAAGCACACATTTTTTTTCCATTAAAAACAACACACAAAAACCCAAAAGCTAAAACAAATAAACAAATTAACACAAGTCACATTTTCTCACCCAAACCGCTTTAGTATAAACAAAGTTGTGAGCATTGCGGTTCTTGGATGGTGCCTTGACATTGTGGTTCCCTTTGCTTTCAATGGGATCCCGTCTCGACTTGGTTTCCAACATCCTATTTTTAGGTCTAGACAAATACACTCTCCCGTGCAACTTATAGCAATAAGGACGAATATGACCATGCATACCACAACGATGACAAATAAAAACAAGGTGTACAGGATGTACCTTCTTTTCTTTGACCTTACCAATTCTAGGAAGATTAAGAAGTCCATCCTCATATTGAATTTTTTGTTCTCCCTTTTCTTGAGTTCTTGTATCATGAGATGTAGATGCACTCTGTTTTTGCTCTTTCTTACCACCAAAGCCAATGCCACTCTTGTCAAAACAAATTTGTTGAGAACCAATGATA
The DNA here is from genome assembly GCF_055761805.1 of Camellia sinensis. Classification (NCBI taxonomy): domain Eukaryota; kingdom Viridiplantae; phylum Streptophyta; class Magnoliopsida; order Ericales; family Theaceae; genus Camellia; species Camellia sinensis. The sequence goes on from NC_138966.1 coordinate 121,163,330, forward strand.
TTGTCCAAAGTGTTTGATCCTTTGTTCCAAAGTCTAATGGTTGCCATAGCACACTTGAGCTCTTCCTCTTTTTTGATCATTAGTTCTCCCAAAGCAACTTGAGACATCTCGAGAGTTTCAATTTTTTCTTCATATGTTGCATAGATTTGCTGTAGCTCACTCCTCTCTGTCTCACAAGTCAAGAGTTTTGCACAAAGAGCTTATCGATCATTAGCTATCTTAAGGGCATCATTCCTAGCCTCGAAAATCTCTTTCTTTAATTTGACATTCTCACTTTCACATGCTTTGAGTTTCGTAGTGAGTTTGCCATTCAATTTGGATAAGTTAAGAGACTCTTGTACTATTTTTCATAAGCTTGCTCAAGCTCTTCATTATCATTTCCCAAGGATTCATCATCAGTGGCATTCTCTACCGGGTTCTTCAGATACTCTGTTTGTCCTTCAGTTTCAGAAGTCGCCATGAAAGCAAGGAATTGTTTATGTCCTCCTTCGCCTTGATCTTCGATGTCACTTTCATCTTCATCAGATTCTGATTCATTATCCCAAGTGATAGCGAGGGCTTTCTTCTTCTTCAAATGAGTGGGCCATTCTGAAGCAAAGTGGCCAAATCCTTGGCATTCATAGCATTGGACTCTTTTCAGAGTTCCCTTGTATCTTCCCTTTCTCCTTCTTGGCTATAGAATTAATTTTGAGTTTATCTTTGCCTTTAGATTTATGAGTATGAGTAGATTCCAAAAGTTTAGGATTCTTTTTCAAAAAAGATTTTTTAAATTGTTTAACAAAAGCAGCCGGTATCTGGGAATCTATCTCACAATCCTCATCAAAATCCTCTCCAACTCTATGAGTACTACTAAAAGCAATATCTTTTTGTTTCTTTTTGAAATTCCTATGTGCCTCATAAGTTTGGAGATTTCCAACCAACTGATCCAGGTTGAGGTTGTCAACATCTTGAGCCTCCTCAATAGCCGTAACTTTTGGTTGGAACCGATCGGGCAAGGATCTCAAAATTTTTCCCATAACTTTGGATTCTGGTATTTTTTCACCTAAATTGATGCTGAAATTTATAATGTCACTCAACTTCACATAAAATTCATCAAAGGTCTCACTATGTTTCATTGAAAGGTTTTCGAAACTAGACGTGAGCCTTTGAAGTTTTGAGCGTTTAATAGGAGGAGTGTCCTCATGAATAGTTTGTAAGATATCCTAAGCCTCTTTTGCGACGTCACAATTGCAAATTCAAGTAAACTCTTCAGGTGTAATAGCGCAAAAGAGAGAATTGATAGCTTTACTATTCCAGCTACTATTTTCGTAATCAATTGTGTCCCACTTTTCAATTGGTTTGGGGAAAGTTACTCCATCAATGGTAATTGTTGGTTCGGTCCACCCATTCATGAAAGATTGCCAAACTTTTTCATCTATAGATTTCAAAAACAATCTCATCCGAGCTTTCCAAAAAGAATAATTGGATCCGTCAAGTAGGGGTGGTCGAACCATAGAATTTCCCTTAAGAATTGAATCCATTATCACAAATCAAACAAGATCTCGCTCAAAAGTTTTTTTTAAAAAAAAACAAACGAGCAACCTGCTCTGATACCAATTGAAAAATCTAGAAATCCTCTAGATGTTGATTTGTGATTATGTATCAATTTTAAGTAGTATATAACAATCCCAATCAAAAAATCAAGACAAATCGACACAACGATTTTACGTGGAAAAACCACAATTGGACACCTCCAATTGTGATAAAAAAAACCACGAGTAATAGCCACAAAACAATCCACTAAGAAGATATAAAGGAATTACACAGGTATACTCTCAATTACCTAGCAAATCCACGCTCGAATTGAACCAACCTCTATGTGTCTCTTCTAACCCCGTCTTCATCTCGAAATTGTCTTGACGATGAGCCACTCCGGAATCCACCAAAGCTTCAAACTCGAATTCTTCAGAATCCACCGAAGAACAGCTCTCTCTTTTATGTAGAACAAACAAATAATCCTTTGATGTATACTCCTTAAACCATGAGTTTGAATACTCAATCAAAATATCAAAGAAAACTAGTAAAATATCCCCAGATATAAACCTTAAAATCCAAAAAGTAGATCTGGAGAAGTTATCCAAGTTTTGGGAGAAAAACCAACTACTTATAGAAATCCAAAGTAATCCTAGTTTTGGAAGAAAACCAATTCCTTATAGAAATCCAAGAATCTGTGTTCGCGCGGTCCACTCGAGCGTGGGAATTCTCGCTCGAGCGGAGGCTTCAAAATTGTGTGATTCATATAGGCTTCACGCTCGAGCGGAAGTTTCCACGCTCGAGCGTCGATTCACACCATCCAGTACTTTTTTAGGCGAAACAGAGATGCTGTGAGCTTGCAATCCCCGCTCGAGCAGGGAGACCAAAATTGGAAAATCTGGAAAATTAGATCCTGTTACAACCTCGGTTTTGATCCATGGAAATTGACAAAGGCACGATTCGAGTTGGATTCGCATCTAAACACTCATAGCCTCACTGAAATAAAAATACGAAAACAAATACAACTTAAAGGAGTTTTGTTAAACGGGGTTGCCAAGAATAAAACCTAACAGTATGTTATCCTTGTGTCAATTATAGCATGTATGATTGCTTTGTGGCTTTGCTTAAGAGCAAAGATGAGACAACTCGTTAGAGTAGATAAATGTATCTTTTGAATTTTTATAATTCTGAATGTATTCTTGAATTGGTGGCTCTTAGTGAGTGAAAGATCATTGATCATAGAGATAGAAAATTGGTGGTTCTTAGGAGGTGTTAGACTACTGGCTACATGGTTATGAGATTGTGGTTTCTAATAGTAAATAGATTACTGATCAGATGTCATGATGGTTCCTAATAGTAAATAGATTACTGATCAGATGTCATGATGGTTCCGAATAGTAAAAGAGTCTACTGATCATATGTCAAGACATGATGATTCCTAGTAATGAAATAGTCTGCTGATCCTATGTCAAGACATTGTGATTCGTAGTAGTAGAGTGACTACTGCTCACATGTCAAAACATTGTGATTCCTCGTAGTGGAAAGACTATTGGCCACATGTCCAAACATTGTGATTCCTAGTAGTGGAAAGACTATTGGCCACATGCTGAGAAATTAGTGATTCTTAGTGATAAGACTACTAACCATATTATGAAGTTCCAAATAGTAGACTATTGAACACTAGATTTGTGTTTCCTAATAGTAAGGCTATTGATTTCAGAGTGACAGGTTGGACCAAATTTGTTTGGTGCCTTGTATTTGGAAAAAACCTAATTCGGTTGATGACAGTTTGGGATTGTGTTTTCTGTGATATGATTATGAGAGTCTCATAATCATTGTGACACAATAAATTGTTCAAAGACCCTCCATGAACTATGGAAAGGCTAAAAGCTTTCATATAAATTTTACAAATGTGGGGGTGTTATACAAAAGGTGGCAAATGCGGGTGTCATGCAAAAAGTGGCAATACCTAAACCCATGATGGTTAGAATAAGTCATAAAATCCGTTGACTTTGTATTCAACGATTATGTACAATATAGTAGTGCATATCGGTTTTTTGTGTGGACAAATCTGATATTCAGATTTACACAAGAATATGATCATGAAATTGAAAAAGCGATTTTTATGAGAAAAGAGATGTGTCACGCCTCACTTTTTCTTAACTCGGAATTCGTTACCAAATTCATTAAATTAAATCAATTTCAGAGATAACATGCGCAACATCCTTACATCACGAGAAGGAATAAATCAAATTCTCTCATTCGAATATAAAATGAATACAACAGGAGTGTATCTAAATGAATTGCCCGAAGGCTTCCATCTTAAAAGTAGAAAGAGGGTTTAACTTTTTTACATCAATGGCATTCTGCCCATAATAAAAGGCCTCGTGGCCAACAGGTAAGAAAGATCCATGACCTTGTAACACTTCTCGATATTTACTTGAAAAAGGATTAGCAATGTGGGATGAACATAATGTCCAATAGGAATCTCAACATGATCCTAAACAATAACAACTTACAGATCGCTATGATCATGAATGCTTAGTCTCATACAACATAAATAATGTGACAGTTTATACACAAATATACATATATAAAGCTTTCCTCAAACTCATTCATTTCATTTAATAATGTAAGCAATTCACCCTTCTTTTTTCTAGTTACCCTTTTTTCCAAAATTCATATGACAATAACAATTTTATGAAAAACAATTTCATTAAACCCATTACGTTTTCTCCCATTCTTCAGACTCATACCTGATTTGCCTTTTTAAAACATGTTCAGAAGCATTCAATGCCCTTCACATTTTCACAATCTCTACACACTACTTCATGACTATACAAGTATGCCTTTGGTAAAAAAGAAAACAACAAACAATCAACAACTATCTGTTTCAACAATTTAGGCAACACAACCTTTCAGAACAATAACTATCATAACCCACAATGCACCCTGATACACAAAGACGACAATGATAAATAGGTTTTGTTCTACCTGCCTTTAGCACGATAAGCTAAGAATACACATTTCCACAATGAAATGCCAATTTTCCAGACACCGGCTGGAAGGTAATCGTACCTTTACCAATTCTCCAGGCGCTAGCTGGAAGGTAATGGTACCTCTCATTCTTAGCGCAATACCCATATTCCCACCATCACTTCACACAACAAGTATAATTAACTCGAGTACACTACCTTCACATAATCATTTCAACATCACAATGTCATCCTCCATCGATGACCAAGGACAAAACCTCTAAACAAAAAGTATTCAATGCACGTAATACAATCATCCGATTTTCATAAGGCATTAAGTCTAACAACACAATAATGTTCCAAGGTTTTCAACTTTCACCAAGGTTCTTACTTGATTTGCAAATGAGTTATAACTACCTCTACCTACTCAAGGTCAATCTCCACAATTCCCAATTCACAATATACCAATTATATATATATGGTATATATAAAATAAATGAGACTCATTTTCTTCATTTAACCAAAAACTCAATCCACAGATAACAAGGTCATAATCCGCTCAATTTCAACTCAACAAAGGTATTACCCAACCTTTCTAACCTCATGATTAACTCCCTTTTTAGCAATTGCAAGCTACCAATTTGTTATACTCAACCATGAACAACCCAACACAAAATAAATGTTAAAACTCATGAGATTCGATAAATCTTAAACTTATCAACAATTCATCATTTAAATCCCTCAGTTCACAACATGATGATTTCACAACTTCAACCCCTCTTTACCCATTATGCATTTTTTTTTTTACAAAAAATTAGGGCTTTACCTCTCTCTAAACATGAACATGTTAAGTCCCTCCCCAATTTAACCCAACAACAAACAATTTCCCAAATCTCAACCCCAAACATCCAATCTTAGATCCCCTTTTATTCTTTTCGAAAAATCCGTAACGAACATGGTTTTTATGCAATAAAACGTACCACATGTCTACCTATAGACGAAGTATTGAAAAGGATCAAAGAAATCCCTAACTCAAGAGAGAACAGAAGGAAAGCCCAAAAATCAACTTCGTCGGAATTCGATCTCCACCGGTCAAGACGAAGCCCTCGATGTGCTCATCATTTTGGTATAAGGAACTAGTACCAAAATCTCAATGAATTCTTGGGATCAAGAGAAAATGTAAAGTTTTGAGGGTTTGAGTAGAGAGAGATGAGAGAAAAAGAGAGAAAGATTGTATAGAGAGAGAGACACATTCAGAAAATGAAATGAAAATGAGCAAAAGATCAAAACATAGCTGAAATGTGCGAAAAACGAGACAGATCACGTGTCTGGCCGCACGTGCGGTGCCCTCTCCTATACGTGTAGAGCGGCCTCTCGCATGTACGACTCTCACCCCCGCACATGCGGTCTCTCCCGCACCTCCATTTCCACACCTTCCTTTTATGCAGTCTACCACACAGCTCTCCCCTATTTCCCCACACGTACGGCCTAATCTCCCGTACATGCGGCCCTCTCCTCGTACGTGTGGCCCTAGGCCTCGCACGTATAGCCCTAGTCCTCTAGTCTAGAAAATCTTCAGCTCCACTCCAGACACTCCGAACCCGACCTTGCACCTTCCGAAACATGAGAAAACTCAGAATTGAAACAAACAATAACGAAAATTTTGAGAGGGAGTTTTCAAAAGTAACGAGCCCAACCATTGACAGAACCACACTTTAAAACCTGACATTTTAACGAAAGTAAATCTAACATAACTCAAGAGAACAAGGCAACTACGTACCGGTCATCACAAGATGAGCCTAGAAAACGTTAATATGCTAGGACTTTAACATTCTTTTATCTAAATCTTTTTAAACCTATATGGTGGCTAGTGAGGCTAAAAGCTTCTTTGAAGCTATGATTTCTCTAACAAATTTAGCTTTATCTTGCATAGGTTGTAAGCCTTGGGATGCAAGTGAATGAAAGCATATAAGATAAGCTTGTTATCAAAGGATAACGACAAAGAGAATGTCTGGGTTACTTTGATATGTGATCACTAGTTATAGTAAGTGTGATCACAATTGTGTGACATCTGGAAATACATCAAAATGGATGTTTAGATAGCTTTCCTATATGAAGATTTAGTTGAATAAATCTTTAAGGTTTGAATACTTGAGAAGATATTCAATACTACCAAGTGGATGTTGTATTCTAAGTTTGATACGAAAGATATGGGCCTTACAGATGTGATTTTGGTTACTAAGATTACTAGAACATCTGGTAGTATTGTTATTTCTTAGTCTCATTATGTTGATAAAATACTTGAGAAATTTAGTAAATCATATACAAGTGTGTCGAGGACACTGTTAGACTTATGTCTACATTTGGCTGAGAATAATAGTAAAAGTGTATTTCAACTAGTATATTCTCGGGTCATTGGAAATTTAAAGTATCTAATGAGTGGTACAAGGCCAGGTCTAGCCTACTCAAGTAGTAGGCTAAGTAGATACACGAGTAATCCCAATGCCTATCTTTAGAGGGCGTTTGTGTGGGTACTAAGGTATTTACATTACACCCGGACTATGAATTGCATAACACTTGATATCCAGTTGTACTAGAAGGGTACAAAGAAGCCTTTTGGATATCTGATACAAAGACTACGAATCCATTAGTGGATATGTTTTCTCTAAATTGGAGCTGCAACCGTGTCTTGGAGATCTTCCAAGAAAAAGTGTATCATGAGATCAATGATGGAATCAGAATTCAGTGCTTTAGATAAAGCTACTAAAGTAACTGAACGGCTTTGCTGTTTTCTTGAGGATATTCCATATTGATCAAAACTTGTGCTAGCAATTTTGTATACTTTGCGACAACTAATCAAGTATTGGTAGGGAACAGATAGAAGATCTAGACATTTTCGTCGAAAACATAATTCCATACAACGACTACCCTTGTGTGTCGTCACTATAGGCTATGCACAGTCTAAGGACGATATTACAGATTCGTTAACCTAAGGATTAAATCAAGAGTTAGTAAGAAGTCATCAAGAGGAATGAGGTTAAGGCCTTTAACGAATGTTATCGGAATGGAAAACCTAACCTAGTTGACTGGAGATCCCAAGATATAGGTTCGAAGGGACAACCTAATTGTGTGTAACAGATGAGTCACTGTGGAGGTAAATCCTCCTGCCCATTCCTTTATACAGTAATACCCTGTGGGGTGGAAGGTTAAGCTGATGCTTTTAATGACCTAAGGCCTCGTTTGTTTGAGGTTATAGGGAGGGGATTGAGATTGTTAGTGAGGTGGGACCCACTATATGGGGTGTTTGTTTTGAGAGATGAGAAGGGGACTCTTAATCGCTTGATATTAGGATAGGCCTTGGAAGGGGAATTGAGATGGAAGAGGTAAAGATGGTATTGGAAAATAATCCCAAGGACTAGAAATTCTTTATTTTATTTATTTATTTATTTTTACATGTTGGGCATTTTTTTTTTTTTTGAACATTATTGTTTTTTTTTTTTTTTGTATTTTTTGTTAAGTAAAAATCATTGTTTTATTTTTTTAATTTTTTTTTAAGCTTTTACATGTTGGGCATTTTTTTTTTTAACATTAATGCTTAATGTTTTTGTATTTTTTATTTGTTTTATTATTTTATATAAAAATAATTTAAGAATCTCTACACTAACAACTATCATCAAAACAAACACAATTTTACTTAATCCCCTCACTAACAATCCTCTCACTATTAATCTCTTCCATTCTACCTCTGAAAACAAACGGAGCTTAAGTGTTGTGAATACTCAATCGTGCTATAACGAGATACCTTATGTAGGTCACCTATGTGAGTGCGAAGTGGGGCCGTTTTTTAAAGAATTGACGAGGCTGAATTCTTTTAAAACACTCACTGAACCAGACTAGTGTTCCAAGGCCAGACCGGACACACTAGTGAGAACAAGAATAATGGTTTGAGTAACTCTTGTGTGAGGTCTATTGTACCGATTTACACAAACAACAAAACAATTCAAGACATCACTTTCACTAGTCAACTAGTAAATTCGATAGGCTTTCACTACGAAAGGTTCAAGGCCAACAGTTATCTTTTCTGATGCAAGGCTATTCTGTATGCTGTTTCTCCGAGTCTTTGTTGTTAAGTGTTGTCCGTTTTTCTTTATTTGGCCAATTTTATTCATGTGGGGGATTGTTGGAAAATAATGATTTTTCGACAGCTTTAATTTGAAATCAATGTGGGACCTAACCGTCGGTTGAGGTGGATCTAAGTGGTTTTTTATTATCTTAAGTGAGAATATTGCAATACAAAAATAATGAGCCGAAACTATTAAGTTATGAATGAGAATTGTCTCACAAAGCGAGCATCAATAAAGTTGGGTTTAGATTTGGACTTAGTCTTGATTTGGACTGTGCCTAGACTTGTACTTGTACATGTGCTGGATTTGGTCTTAGACTTGGACTTGGACCTAGTCTTGAGCTTTGGGCTAAGTTGAGTTGGGCTTAGTATGTGCATGTGTTTAAGATTAGGCCTGGATCGGGTTGTGACCCAACACCTGTATTCACTTTGCAATTCATCTAATTTAATTCTCAAAACTTATACATTATGTACACATTATTATTTATATAATGGTTTTGGAGTTTTGAATCTTTTAACTTTAGCCCTAATGGCTAGAGTTTATGGTATTTGATGATCCCATTGATGTTAGCCTTCATGGCTAAGGCTCTCCCCTATTAGTATAAATAGAGACATTTCTCCTCCAATTTAGTAAGTTGTTTTTAGAGAGGTTTTGTGATGGAAAATGAGATGATGTTTTGAACTAAAAAGTTGGAGATGATTTTTTACACCAAAAAAATTTTTTCCTATCTTTTTTTTTGTTATCATTTTCTTTGGTTCTTGTTAAAGAGAGTGCAACCATTATCAAGTTCGTCGAAGCTATTTAGAAAGTGTTTTTACATTAGCTGGTTTCGACCGTCGTATCCTGGGAGGTAGACTTCGGCATACCTCCAACACCCATCGAGAGGTAGTGAATCTATTTTAAGAGGAAACTGTGGTATCACACAAGTTTCAGTTTGTTTCTTTTCTTATTATTTATTCTTTAATTTTCCAGAATTTAGTTTATTTCGACTAGTTCTAATCTTTAGTTATCCATATTAACAATTTGTTCTTTTAATAATGTAATCTAATTTATTTATGTATTTAGTTATGTCGTTTATTTTATATTTCATCCTTTAATAAAAAAAATTTTTTTGATCATTTCTAGTTAATTTATTTTATATATTTTTCTTGTACTATTATGAAAAAATACCAACACTTTTTTCTCTCCATTTTATTTATTTATTTTTCTTTCAAAATTATTTTTTATTTCTATTTAATTTGTTCTTTTGTCTTTCAGGCACACCAAAAAACTTCCAAGAGAAACTTTCTAATTTATATAATAATAAAATAAGAGAAATAAACTTTGCCACAAACGAGTCATTGGTGTGGCCGACCCAATTAAGGAGGGACACCAACTTTGTTGTGTTTGGATTGTGATTGTGGTCTCATTTGAAATAGACTATTTTAGTAATTTTTTTATTTTTTTGATTAAAATATGAGATAAAAAATATTAGTATGTTTGGAATAATTTTTTAATTTTTTGCGAAAAGATGTGCAAAAAGTATAGAGAAAATAGAATCTTTGACTTTTTAGTATAGATTATAAGCTTTTCAATTTTCTAATAACTTTTTAACTTTTAGGTTAAAACAAGTACATGTCAAATGAGACTTCAGTTGAGAGAAGAAAAAAGTTATTATAGTTTTTCAACAATAAATAATAAATAAAAAGGACGTGTGTCATTTTATTTTATTTATTTCATATTCAGGGGGATAATTTAGATTTTATAAATTATTTATAAAGAATAATTTTTGATTTCTTGATTTCACTATTTTTTATGAGAAATAAAATTTGAGTTCTAAAGCATTTCTCTTCTTTGCAGTTTTCGTTCATTTTTCACTGCTGATCATCTTTTAAACTTAACAAACAAGTAACTGGAAATTTTTTTTCTTTTCATTTTATTATCTTTTTTCATCAAATCCTTAAATCCATATGGGTTAAAGTCGCATGCTCGTTAGGTTATTATAATAATTTTTTTTCAACAAAAAATAAATTTATTGATGTAAGACAAACGTATATAAAGGAACTATATATATATATATGCAGTAGTTGTGGATGGAAATGCAATGTGTTTGCCATTTTACATACATTATTGGTATTTAGTGCTTATTGAATGTGACAATTATTAAACAAGGAGGATATTATTTGGATAAAAAGTATTCACACCAAATGAAATGTGCATCTTATATAATAAAATGAATATTTATGTAAATTCAAACCCATCCACATAAAAAACCATAGAAGGAGACTTCATTTATTTATCAACTAAATGAAACAAACATTGATATTGGATACATAATAATGTAGACATGGAAATATAATAACCAACCACAGATATATTTATCTATAATTTGGGTTACATAATGTGAAAAAACTATTTAATTCATTACATGATGATGAACTTTATCTTTTTCATAACGTCAATTTCTAATTCAGATTTACCTTCTTCTTATCATTGCTTTTTTTAATAGCTGAAACTACTGTTTTCACCATCTGTTCCTTTACCGATGTCTTCAGTGGAGGTTTCACGCTAGCTGGTTGGCTTTTAACCCTATCTCCCATATCTCTCTCTCTCTCTCTCTCTCTCTCTCTCTCTCTCTCTCTCTCTCTCTCTCTCTCTCTCTCTCTCTCTCTCTCTCTCTCTCTCTCTCTCTCTCTCTCTCTCTCTCTCTCTCTCTCTCTCTCTCTCTCTCTCTCTGTGTTGTGTTGTGTGTTTTGTGTTGTTTTGGTGATTCTCTAGAGGGAAACATGGGCATGTATTTATAAACATGGGAGGTTTCTTCTTCTCCTCTCTTTTTCGTTTGTTTTTTTCTTTTTTCTTTTCTTTGGATTGTTTGTGTGTTAACACAATCCTGAGAAAGCCATACAATTTACAAATGTGTGTGTGTGTTGTGGGATTGTGAAGCCAAGTTGAAAGACATATCAATGTGTAAAACTCTGACCAAGTTTAGAGAATTATCTCTTGTGTTTGTTTGAGAAGCCCAATTGAAAAGCAGACCTTGGGTGTGGGTGTGGGTGTGGGTGTGGGTGTGTTAGGTCAATTTTGTGTAATGACTCACCAAAATAGCAAAACTCAAGAAAATGGGAACTATAGTATATTGCTTATATTGCTTATATGAATTTTTATTAAGTAGTACTATAAAAATAGAAAAATCATATAAAAAATTTAATGCAGAATGATGCAATAAGTTTTAATTTTATCACTTTAAATCAAAAAGACTGTTACTTCAGCTTATATTTTTAAAAGAAAAATGTTATGAACCCCACTTAAGTACCTCGAATTAACTCCGAATGAGAGTTGTGTGTTTGAGATTAAATTTGTGTAGTCTGAGATTTACATGTAGAATAAATCTAAACCACAAGATAACAGTTTTAGATAATTTCTAGATAGTTAAGTCTAAATTTGTAATATTAGGCATTGTTTGGGGTACCCTATTTTAGTTCATCTTTTTATCATTTTATCTTTTTTAGGTCACATCAATTAACATCTCCTCTCTACTTTTTTACACATCTTTTTATAAAAAGTCAAAAAGTACACGTATTTAGAACATTTCAAACCACCCCTTACTGTTTTTAAAAATATCACTGTTCAACTAAAAATTATATAAAAATATCAATTTTATTTTATTTTTTCAGTCGATTGTGTGAAAACACAGTTGAAAGAGCCCATCTAATTGTGTTTGTGTTTGTGTTTGACCAGGTGATTAGTCAATTTAAAAGACGCAATTGGGTGTGAGTGTGGGTGTCAGTGTAGGTGTCCTGAAGTAAATTATTTTATATATTAAAAATATTATTCTTATAAATATTTTATACTGAATTTTAATTAGAATAATATTGTTGTGTCATTTTTTAAAATATAAGTCATTTTAATGAGTATTTTGTTTTTAATTTTTTTAGTCACTCAGTATTAATTTTTTGGTGAAATTATAAAAAAAAAAAACTTTCAAGATTTGATTCTTATAACAAAATAAATTTTAAGTTTTTAATTTTATCAATTTGAATTCTAATTTTTTTTATTCGTTTTCAATCTAAATCATTTGTTTATTTTCGTTAAGTAAAACTGACAGAAAAAAAAATATAATTTGGTCATTAAATTCAATGAAGGATAGTATTTTAGATATATAATTCTCATTGAGTTTAATGGTTTAAATACTGTTTTTTCATCAATTTTACTTGATGAAAATAAACAAATAATTTGTATTGAAAATAAATCAAAAGATTAAAATTTTTAAATTGATAAAATTAAAAAATTAGAATTTATTTTGTTACACTGGTCAAACCCTATAGTTTTTTCTTTTTATATATAATTTCTCTTAATTTTTTTAATACAATTTTTGTATTTATATTGTACTTGAGTTTGACTCACCACAAACAAATAATCAAACTCAATAAAAAGCCAACACAAATTTATAATTGATCCCATCAAAGGTTTTTTTAATTATAATTAATATTTTGTAAGTTGAAACCCTGACACATTGGTTAATGATTTTTTCATTATTTTGTTTCTTTCTTATTTTAGGTTATTGCACGTTCATCGTAACTAACATGAAAAATAGGATGAAACATCATGAAACTTACCTCTAAGGCCTTTTGTTTGGAAAATGTGACATTATTTTTTCATTTGATTAGCATGAAAAATAAACGCAAGAATAAAGTATAATTAAAAAAAAAAAAGAAATATTTTAACCTCTGGATATGATTATCCTTTATCTTAGATCTTGTTTGGCATGTAATAGTTTTAACTTAAAAGTCAAAAAGTTATTAAAAAAGAAAACCAAAAAGCCTATAATCTATACCAAAAAATTAAAGATTCTCTTTTCTCTCTACTTTTTACACATATTTTCATAAAAAAACTAAAAGTCATTCAAAGCATACTAATTTTTTTTACCTTATATTTTAGCGAAAAAGACCAAAAAAAAATTACTAAAATAGTCTGTTTCCAAACGATGCCTTATTCTTCATTTTTTACCATCTTAAAAATAATAATAACAAATAATTGTTCATTTAAATTGGAGATAATTAATATACCAATGAAATTAATTTTTCCTTTTCTTTTGTGTTTTTCTTCATTTTCCAAATACCAGTTATAGGGTAGCATTAGTTAGGTTGCTCATTTTCAATGAACAAAATCTCTAAAGAGAAATGTTATGTATCTCAAATATTCTATCAAACCTCTCATATGGGGTGAAACTCACACAAATCTACATGTGTGTGAGTCCTACACCCATGTGAGAGCTTTGATAGAATATTTGGAGTCCCTAGCATAACTCATTTCTAAAATATGTAATTTTGAGGTTTTGGATTGATAAGTTGCATTAGTAATTTAGAGGAACTACAATGCTACTCCTTATTTTTTATTAGAATTACAAAAAATAATACTTTTTATTTTAGTTAACTATTTTTTTATTTGGAAAATTTGGCAAAAACTCCTTCATTAGACCCTTCTTTGGTAAAAATGGCAATCCATAAATTTTTCTTCCATAAGCTCCTTCACTTGGAGTCTCATACGTGATGAAGGATACAAAAATATTTTTCTATTTCCTTTTGGACAATCTTGCATTTCCTTGTGTGTGTGTGTGTGTGTGTGTGTGTGTGTGTGTGTGTGAGAGAGAGAGAGAGAGAGAGAGAGAGAGAGAGGAAGTTACTGACGACGAAGGTGTTCATGTGTCAAGCAACCAATGAGTTCTATCAATTTAGACAAAGCTTTAGATTTCTATTGAGAAGCTCTGATTTGGAGCATCACTCTGAACATTCTGTTCTTTTTTTCTTTTTCTTTTTTGACTTCGTTTCACAAAGAGAAAAGTATGAGAGAGAGAGAGAGAGAGAGAGAGAGAGAGGGGAGGTTTACACAATTGCAAATAGAAAGTTCAAAGAATTGAGAGTATAACATATGTGAGTTGTAGACAAGCAAAGATAGCAAAGTGTAACACTATGGAGAGAGGGTTTATGCAATTGCAAATAGAAAGTTCAAAAAATTGAGAGTATGACATGTGTGAGTTGTAGACAAGCAGAGATAGCAAAGTGTAGCACTATGGAGAGAGGGTTTACGCAATTGCAAATAGAAAGTTCAAAAAATTAAGAGTATAACATATGTGAGCTGTAGACAAGTAGAGATAGCAAAGTGTAGCACTGTGGAGAGTGCTTCTCTCTCTCTCTCTCGCTCTAAAACTCACCACTCTCTGTGAAAGGTTTTTCTGCAAAATTGTTGGGTGAGTGAAGAAGAATCAACCATAAATAGCCACAACAATCAAAACTCTTTTGACAAGAAGCAAGTCAATCCATTTTCTCTGTGATTGAGTATTCTACGAGTATGGGTTTTAATTTCTAGTAGTAGTGTGAGTTCATATGCAGGAAGAGTCGTACTCTATTTTTATGGTTGATGCTCTATTTAGAACAGACAGTAAAATGTTACTATCAATCAAAGTAATACTTTACTGTGAAAAAGAGTAACATGTTACTGTTTACGTCAATTTTGACGATAAATTTATTTATTTATTTTTTTTTTAAATTTCATAGTTAACCGTGATCTTATTTGATAGATCTTGATGAGAGGATTTTAAAAATATTAATTATTTTATTAAAAATCGACATCTAGATCAAAAGTTATATTATTTTAAAATTCAAAATATTAAATTAGTCACCAATGATATTTTCGTAATAGTGGTGCGTGTTGGATTTTTCAAGAAACTTTTTTTTTTTTTTTTGTACTTGTCCTTAATACATTAAAGTTTTATTATGAGGGAAATTTGACCAAATCCCTCATTCTATTTACATGCTTCAACAATGCTTTTTTACTTTATTTATTTATACACAAACTGTTTAAAGGGTTAGTTTTTTCTCTTTTTTTTTTGGTTAAAATAGCTTATAGTATAACTAGTCTATTGAAGGGAGTAAAATATGACGAGACTAGTTATAAAAGGTAACAAGTTTTTCTTAAAACGTCTATTGAAAATGTTTACGATGAGCATAATGTCTAAGAGCATCTTTAACGGTTACTCAAATTTTTCATCAAATTTAAGTAAAAAATGGCTCATTTTCCCAATTTGATATCAGCTACTCCAACGATAAACTTTCATCAAATCTGCGCCAGGACAACCGGTTGGTCGACCGGTAAAGGCAAAAAATTTTTTTTTTTTTTTTTTTTTTTTGGAATTGTTTGAACTTTTTTTTTGAACTGTTTGAACCTTTTAGTGGTCGACCGGTAAGGCAAATTTTTATTTTTTTTAAAATTGTTTGAACCTATAAATTTTGAACTGTTTGAACCTATAAATTTTGAACTGTTTGAACCTTTTAGTAGTCGACCGGCTGGTTGACCGGTTGGTCTTCCCCAACGGTAACAAACAGTGATTTGCTGAAATCAGTATTTTGTCCTCACTTTGATGAATTGTTTGATGAATTCTCAATTTGATATCAATTTGGTACAACTGTTGGAGCACCAAATAGTAACTTTTTCACCAAAATTTAAATTTGATGTCAGGTTTGGTGAAGCATTGGAGATGGTCTAAGAAATATGATTGGTTAATAATTAAAAAAAATATATATGAGAGAGAAACTTATCTTATATATTCTAATTCATTGTTATATTATTAAATTTAAAAAATAAGTCTAATTTTTGAATTAGAATAACAATGTCCTATGTTCTATCATGGATGTTTCCTTCTTTCTTTTTATGTTTTTAATACATTGCAGTAAACAATGAGATATGCCAATGAAAATAAGATCCAAAAAAGAGTTTTAAGATCTTAAAATTAAACTCCTTTCAATTATCTTGAAATTACACTCTTTTCAATTATCCAGAAAATTTGGACTTTTCTCTTTAAAAAACTGAAATAATCACTTTTCATAAAATAAACTCTTGTTTTGGGCAAGGTTTCCTCTTTGGATGATATTTTTTTCCATTTTTTTGTTCAAATTATCTCATTATTGTTGTATAAATTATCTTATACATATATCTCACTTAATAATGTTAAAATAATGAATCAAATAGAGTGGAGGCTAATCTTGTGTCAGACAAAGTATGTGTCTAACAACTTCCCAATTTGTTATGTTCATTAATAGATTAATGCTTCCTACCCCCACTGGGGGTCGACCCCCAGTGAGGTGTTGGCCCCGGATTGGTCCAAAAAAAAAATTGTTTTTTTTTTTTTTTTTTTTAAGTTTTCAGCTAGTGGGGGCGCGCCACGTCACTGGGGGCGCGACCCCCACTGGGGTATGCAGCGCGGTTGTTCATTAATAATGGTGGTCTAGTCTCTTACCTATGGTGTTATCATGAAATTTTTTGCTTTAAAATCAAATGATGGCTCGAGTTTTGAAAATTTAGTCATTTAAGCTATGTGAGTATCGAATAAAGATCTATAAATATAGTAGATCTATTGAGCTGTCAAATAGCTTGTATATATGGAGTATGGAGTTATTATTTATTTCAATAATTTTAGCTGGTGTTTTGCCCTCTCAATAGCTAAGATTCTGAATTTCCATGGCTCCAAAGAGAGAGATTTGGGCACTAAAAGGTTCATTTATGAGTTACATATTTCTACCCGAGGTAAATTTAATAAAATTAGAGCTGGTTGCTTGTTGAAGGGGACTTCGTGACTTCATTTATTTATCAAATATATGAAACAAACATAAATACATAATGTAACAATAATTAACATAACAACTCACTTTCATCCTTAAAAAAATTTAAAAAAACAAAAAAAAAAGAAAAAAAAGATACATGATGTAGACACAAATATACCAACCAGGCAGCAAATAGTATGTGTAATTCCTAGAGCTATTCCTATTGGGTTACATAATTTGAACTAATAACTTTATTTCTTCTTATCTTTGGTCTTTTGAATGATAGAAAGTACAGATTGCACCATCTTCTCCTTCACTGTCGTTTTCGGTGCCGGAATTACACTAGCTTTACCCTTGTCTGACATTTTTCTCAACTTTCTCTCTCTCTCTCTCTCTAAATTGTATGTTGCGTTTTGCAGTGATGCCTCTGAAGATGGAATGATGGGGATATTTATAGGCGTGAATTTATTTTTTTTTCTTTTAAACTTTTCATTGGCTTGATTGTGGGTGTGGGTGTGGGTGTGGGTGTGGGTGGTGTGTGTTTGTGTTTGTGAAACCAAGCTGAAGAACTACGTCAATGTGTATGTGTTTGACGTCAATGTGTACGTCAATGTGTATGTGTATCTATTGTATCATTGTGTGTTTTTGAGAAAAACATTTTTTTTTTGGGAAGATGGGGTGTTGGATTCGGTGATATTTTTATAAAATAGTATCAGATTAATGAAAAAATTTAAGATTTTAATTATTAATATTTATAAAATTTATCATTAATCTATTTTTTTTTTTAATTTTATGAGAGAGCTAGCTGAAAGACCCACCTCGGTGTGGGTGTGGGTGGGTGTGGGTGTGGGTGTGGTTCTCTTAGGTGACTCCATTACTTGAGAACAAAGAAATAACAAAACTCAAGAAAGATGCCTTGCCAACATGAATTTTTAATGAATAGTAATACTTTTATCAGAAAAATTGTAGAGTTTGCTTTTGTAATATTAGAGTGGAATATTATATCCCTCTAAATTGATCCTATGTATCCTAGCTCTCTTTTTTTTTTAATTTTTTTTAAATAAAACTTTTTTTGGTGAGCACAAAAAAAACGATTAACAGAAAAATTAATACAAAACCATGTAAAATTTTGAAATGTGTTCACTTTAAAAAGTTAATGTCCATATGATGTGTGATAGTGTGTGGGGGGTGTGGATTTGTGAAGCCGAGAGTTAACCGACCTTAGTCAATGTGGCCTCCCTTGTGTGTTTCAGAAGCTTAAGGTGTCGTTTGGTAACATTTACGTTTTCAGTTTTTTGTTTATATTTACAAAAATTTAAAAAACTCAAATAAAAACTTGTTTGGTAAAATTTTTGATTTATAAATCAGTGGTCTCAGTTTATAAATTTGGCAAAAAAAATAAAAACACAAAAAATGTGTTTCCATTTTGAGTTTTCAGTTTTTTTTTTTTTTACCACCCAACACTAGCCATCACCCGCCACCATTTTTCACCACCGTCTTTGGCCACTACCACCCACCACCTGCCACCACCACTCACCACCCACCTGCCACCACCACCCACCAGCCACCCACCCCTCGCCACCACTGCCACCACCACCGCCACCACCACCCACCTGCCATCCACCCGCCACCACCCACCACCCGTCACTACCACCCACCGCCCGCCACCACCACCCGCCACCTACTTGCCACCACCACCACCCACTCGCTACCACCTACCACCCGCCACCGTCACCCACCCACTACCACCACCACCCACTCGCTACCACCTGCCACCGTCACCCACCCACCCACCATCACCACCCATCCCCCACCCGCCATCCGCCACCCACCTGCCACCACCATCCACCACCCGTCACCACCACCCACTTGCTACCACCTGCTACCGTCACCCACCCACCACCACCACGCACCCGCCATCACCACCGGCGATCTGCCACCCACTTGCCACCACCACCCACTCGCTACCACCCACCACCTGCCACCGTCACCCACCCACCACCTGCCACCGTCACCCACCCACCCACCACCACCACCACCAGCTACCTACCACCCACCGTCACCACTTTCCACCACCCTCTTCCGCCGCCACTTGCTATTTCTCACTCTTTTTTATATTTTTAAATTTTTTTAAACATTTTGTCAATTACCAAACGCGTTTGTAGTTTATATTTTTCTAAAAATAAACAAAAATCAGTTTATAAAATTTTTGTAAATATAAACTGAAAACGTAAACGTTACCAAACACACCCCTAGTGTTTGATGAGATAGAAGCCCATTTAAAAGATCCATTTGAGGTGTGGGTGACTCAATTTTGTATAATGACCAACCAAAAATAATAATAATTATTATTATTTATTTTACAAAGAAAATGACTCCTTACTTACCTGGTCAATATAAATTTTCCACAAGTAATTAAATAATATTCAAAATAATATAATAAATTTTTATTTTACCACTTTAAAATACAATGTCTATTATGTTGGCTTACATTTTCAAAAGAGTAATAATATACAAAAATAAATAAATCATTGTAAAAAAAATTTATACAAAATAATAGGACTTCTTGTGGTAGTTTCATTTCCAATCAAAAAATCATCTATTATCATTATAATTTAAAAAATGTCACTAACATATTATTTTGGATATGTTTATTTTATAAATTTTTATTTATAAATTATTTTTCCTTTTAAACTATTATAATTACATTATTTTAGTTTAAAAAAATATGTATTCCATCAAATTGATTGCGTTGCCTGTGAAAACAAAGCCCAAAGGTCATGTTTGATTCAAAAGACTAATAGTGAAGTATTAATAATCCTATTAAATTAGTGTAGGATTCACTATCCAATTGGATTAATATCCATTGGATTAATAATCCCACCCCTACCCCATTACTAATAATCCTATAAATTTGTTGGATTAATTATCCATTGGATTAATAATCCTAAACCAAAATGTTAAAACAAACATGAGATAATTGGGCCCACGGATTAATAATCCTAATCCCATGCTCTAATCCACCCAATCAAACATGCCCAAAGAGCCATATTCCATGTGGATGTTTGGGTTTATGGATTTTTGAAGCGGAGTTGAAAAGCCCATCTCAGACCGTGAAGCCAATTTAAATGGGAACTCATATTTTCTTACAATAAACTTTTATGTAATAATTTTGTATTGAGAGACCTTGAGGGCCCAGGCCGACCGTGGTTCTATTTCAATTATTTAAATGGTTTATTTTATAAAATCTTTAATATATATAAAATCTTTAATCTTTAATATATATATTCATAAAAAAATATTAAATTAATCTGATAATTATAACATTTTTATTTTATATATTTGTCTTAAAAAAAATAGATAACTATTTTAAAAAATATACTTATAGTATATTTTTTCAATTATTTAAAAATCTATACCAAACAATTTGCAATAGCTTCTAATTTAAATTGACGTGATAAAAAAAAAAAACTTTAATAAGTTGAATAAAAAATAATGTTTGTTTCTAGCTTTTTCAAAACACTTTTTAGAAAATTCTATTTTCTTATTTTTCGTATTTTTTTTTATTTGGACTGAATTTTTTTAATATTTTAAGCATTTTTTTTTTAATTTTTAGACACACCTAACATAAATACACTTAAAAAATATAATTTTTGTGAAAAAAATCTTTAAAAAATTCACCAAATACCAAAAATATAAAAACACAAAAAAAAAACGAAAATACAATATATTTTTTTTATTTTTGTATATTTATTAATTTTTTAAAATATTTTTTCATAAATATTTTACTTTTTAGATACATCTAAGTAAGGTGCATCTAAAAAAGTAAAAAAAAAAAAAAAACTTAAAATTTTAAAAGTATTCACTAAAAACAAAAAAACACGAAAAATAAAAAACTCAGTTTTTGAAAAACTAAATTCAGAAAACTGAAACCAAACACAATGAATAATTATCCTAAAATTGACAAAAGAGTGCATTAAGATTTTATTTATGGCAAATTACACTAATAGTCCTTATTTTTGTCCCTTGTATTATTTTAGTCATTATTCTTTCAATTGACTCAATATTGACCCTTAATTTTAAATTTTAGTTCGATTGGCACCCCCATTACGGTTTCTTACGAAAAATTATCAATGAATTGATTACGGTTAACTCACTAAATTGATCAAGTTTACATTTTTGTCCCTAAAAACGTAGCACATGGCATTCATGTGTGCATTTTCCACAAAATAATCATAAATTTTAATCAATCGGATCAAATTAAAGCAAAGCAAAAAAATTCAAGGTTAAAATCAAATCAATTAAAATTATAGATATCAAAATAATACAAGGGTCAAACTATAAGAACTATAAATTATAAATTTTTAATTTAAAATAAACTCTAACAAAGAAACATGGCTACTATCATTTAGGCAAAGATAGGGGCAATCTGGGAAGCTAGCTTTTAGCTTTAACCCATTTTGAGTTATATCCCCCTCACATTTTTTATACACAAAAGGACAAAAATGCCAAAAAAAAAAACACATCAATATGAGTTACATTATATTTTCAATCTATACACAAGATTTATGTTAAAATTGAGTTTTAGACAGATAAAATGTAATAATCTTATCTAATTTTCAGAAACACAATTTCTGTGACTTGAGTTTGTGCGACTAGAAATGCTAATGGCAGTGAAAGTAGCCCTTTAAGGAAAAGTTTAGGGAAAGTTGGTCCTATCCTATCTTTTATTTTGAAATGCTTTTGGAACCAGATACCACATATAGGTGTGTGAGTCCTTTCTTTGACGTATGTTTTCTTCAGATTTACCAATCAATGCTAAAGAATGAAAAGCATTGTAACCTTCTGTGCCGTGGACTGAACGGAACAAAGTGAAATTCAGTTTACATGAGTGCTTGTGGACTGAGTATCATCTGAATGTTGTAATTCTGTCTCTAGATAGACTCGCTCTCTCTGTCCCTCTCTCTCACTTTTCATTCACATTCTGTCATCCATATTGGGTATTGGATTAATTAAGCTCTTGCATTGGTTGTTTTCTCTTGGTGTACCCAAATCCGTACACATGATCAACTAAATATGGGGTGTGAATTGGAATGCGTTATCTAGGGATGATGCCATTTTTACTTTAATCCCGCCTATTATTGATGTATCCATAATGTTTTTTTTTTTTTTTTTTTTTTTTTTTTTTTGTACTGGTTATCCATAATGTTTTTTTTGTACGGTTTTAAGTTCAAGCAAGTCCATGAGAAGATATGGAAAGCAATCCCTCGTGCTGTCATGTGGTCAGTGTGTCCTGTTTAGGTGCTTTATGACTGATTGGAATTGTGCCGCAGTTGTTCTTTGTCTTGGTTGAATTCTCTTTAACCATTGAAATTGTCTCGCTAATGATTTTTCAGTATTATTGGTGCCAACTTAATTGAGATATTTGATTTCTATCTTGATACTCATAGTATGATTCCTTTTATTTCCTTTTTATTGATGTTCGATATAAGGTTTTACCTTGATTCTTATTCAATAATGGTTTCTTTTTGCTGATCAAAAAATAAAAAATAAAAGTTTTTTTGCTGAGAAAAAAATGATTGTTTTCTCTCAACAATTAACAATCTTATCCAAAAATCATGTTTAATTAGATCCAAATCATTTGACATACCATGAATAATTTACCGAGAAATTTATAGCCTGCATCCCTAAAAAGGTATAAATTGTAAGAAAATTACAATTTTATTGGTTATTAAAATTATAAATGTTTGTGAAGTGTTATGTTATGTTGTGGTAAAGTTATGAATAGTGAATTCATTATGTGTAGCCTAAAGTTTCGAGTGGTGAAATTATGATACTTTCTGATTTTTATTATAGTATAACATTTTGAGGTAAGAAAAGTTCAAAGACTTTTGTGGTGAAAAAAATTATAAAATTTGGTAATTTATATTATGAAATTTTATAATAAAAAAATTATTAATATATTATATGCACCCTTTAAAAATGCACATTCAAGCCTCTCCCACAACATACTCATATCATAAGATATGTTAGATTGGTGACTGAATTAAATCCAATAAATTGTCCCTAATCAACAATTAATTTTCAAGACAATGACACCATAGTTTATTAACATAATTTCTTAACAAACAACTGAACTATATGACTTTTGAGTAATTAAATAATAAAAACAGAATTTTCATATTGCATAGAAATTTGTTTTCATACGATTTAATAACTATGATTCATTCAAAATAGGACGATAATATCCCACCTCTTGTAGGTAAAGGTATGGGAAATCAGGCAGTTTCAAAGAGTTTTTAAAATATATTAATCAAGCTCAAGCAGTCTAGTAATTTGGAGGGTTTCTAAAATATCAAATTTGAGTGAGTTATAAAGATCATATGAGATAAGTCTAACATTGGGGTATATGCAACACGACCCAAGACTCTCCAACAAAGTGTTAAAATATCAAATTCAAGACTAATTACCAATTAGTGGAGGGACTTTTGCAGTATATTAATTAAATTTGGATGGCTTAGTGAAACCGTGTGTGACAAGTCTAACATGGACCAAGGACGCGAGTAAGTTTTCCGACAAGGCTTTGGTGAGAGAGAAATGGCGATGGAGATGGGTATAAGTGAACAAGGTGGTGCTTGCTCGGCACATGGTAACACAACCTTGTAATTGCCTACATCACCACTGCTTTAGATACAAACTGAATGATTTAGAAAACCATATTAGAATTTTCATTGATCTATATTGAAAGATTATTTTGAGAGAGTGAGAGAAGCTATAGAGCGAGAGAGAGACTCTGAAATGTTTTGTATATTGATTGTATATTCAAAGAGAATGAAGTCTCTCTTTATAGAGAGAAGATGGGCATTGGATACCACCATTTCCACCGAAAGCAAAAGATAAAGAAAAGCTATACAATTAATAATATAAAGCTAAAGCTAGTCTAGTCTAACTAATAATGATAAAGCTAACTGTACAATAATGATAAAGCTAACAGCCCCCCGCAAACTCAAGGAGGGAAAGCATCAACCAAGTTGAGTTTGGAAACAAGATCATTGAAGCAGCCAGGAGGATGAGCCTTAGTGAAGATATCAGCGGGTTGATCGACGGAAGCAATAGGAAGAAGATGAACAGTTCCACAGGTGACATGCTGGCGAATAAAATGACAATCAATCTCAATATGTTTTGTGCGATCATGAAAAACATCATTGTGAGCAATCTGAATGGCACTCTGATTATCACAGTAGAGAGGGGTAGGAGCAGATGAAGAAACACCCATATCAGCAAGGAGCCAGCGAAGCCAGAGAAGTTCCTGAGTAGTATCAGCAAGAGCTCGGTATTCAGCTTCGGTGCTAGAGCGGGCAGTGAGGGATTGTTTTTTGCTACGCCAGGCAAGAAGAGAATCCTCTAAGAAGAAACAGAATCCCGTGGTGGAGCGTCGATCTGTAGGATCCCCAGCCCAATCAGCATCGGAAAAGGCACGTAGGTCAAGAGAGGAAGAAGCCGAGAAGTGAAGACCATGGAACATAGTGCCTTTGAGGTAGCGAAGGATACGGAGTAGAGCAGTATAGTGGGGAGTGCGAGGAGCCGACATGTACTGACTGACAATGTGAACAGCATAGGCAATGTCAGGACGAGTGACTGTGAGATAGACAAGACTGCCGACGAGCTGGCGATAAAGAGTAGCATCAGAGAGAAGAGTCCCATCGAGAGGAGTGAGACGAGTCTGAGGATCAACCGGAGTAGAGGCAGTTTTGCAATCAGTAAGACCAGCTCGAGCCAGAAGATCAGATGCATATTTGGCCTGGGACAAATAGGAACCAGTAGAATCATGAGAGACTTCAAGGCCTAAGAAGTAGTTAAGGGTACCAAGGTCCTTCATCTCAAACTGTTGGTGGAGAAATTGTTTGAGGTGGAGAATACCAGCTTGATCATCCCCAGTGATAATCATATCATCCACATACAGAAGAAGAAGAGTAGTACCATGAGAAGTAGTCCGTATAAAAAGAGCAGAGTCATAGGAGCTAGAGGTGAATCCGAAGTCATGAATGGTAGAACTGAACTTAGCAAACCAAGCACGAGGCGCTTGCTTGAGACCATAAAGAGCACGCTGTAGTTTGCAAACCTAATGAGGTTGAAAAGTGGACCCAGGTGGAGGTTGCATGTAGACCTCTTCAAGAAGATGACCATTGAGGAAAGCATTTTTGACATCCATCTGAAATAGCCCCCAGTGGCGAGCAGTAGCAACAGCAAGTAAACTGCGAACAGAGGTAAGCCGAGCAACAGGAGAGAATGTCTCCTCATAATCAATGCCATATTCTTGGTTGAAACCCTTGGCAACAAGACGAGCTTTGTAGCGTTCAATAGAGCCATCAGAATGTGTTTTGATTTTGTAAACCCATTTGCAGCCAATTGCAATCTTGCCAGGAGGAAGATCAACAAGATCCCAAGTGTGAGCTTTGTCCAAGGCATGGAGTTCATCAGTCATAGCTTGCTGCCAAAGAGGATTAGTACAAGCCTCACGATAGGAGGTAGGTTCATAAGTAGAGAAGGCAGTAGATCCAACAATATAATCACGAAGATGGATAGGAGGTTGAGTTACCCGGCGGGGTCGACCCGTAGGAGGATCGGTGGGAGGAAGAGTCGGTGAAGAAGGAGGTGTGGCAACAAAAGGTAGACCTTCAGGTAGAGCAGGCTGGACAGGATCAGGGGTGAGCAAGGGCGTCTCGATGGAGGAGGAACCTGTATCAAAATCAGTAGAGAAAAGATCGATGGAAGGATTAGTAAACAGTGCAGTAGTGGAAAGTCCGGGTAAGTGAAAGGAGGATAGCGAGGAAAACATTTGGTGTTCCCAGAAAACGACATGGCGGGAGATACGAAGACGTTTAGAGAGAGGATCCCAACAGCGAAAGCCTTTATGTTCAATGCCATACCCAAGAAAGCAACAAAGACGAGAGCGAGGTTCAAGCTTGGTGTGTTCATGGGATTGAAGTAGAACAAAACAAGCAGAGCCAAAAACCCGGAGATTGGCGTAAGGAGGAGGAGTGCCATGCAGACGTTCAAAGGGAGTTTGATTATGGATGACAGGGGTAGGAGCACAGTTGATAGTGTAAACAGCAGTGAGGGCAGCTTCTCCCCAAAAGTTTTCAGGACAGGAAGAAGAGAGAAGGAGAGCGCGAGTAGTGTCAAGAATATGCCTATGTTTCCGTTCAGCGCGACCATTTTGCTGGGACGTGCCAGCACAGGAACGATGAGGCAGTGTACCATGATGCTGAAGAAAGGAAAGGAAATCTGAATCCCGATATTCCATAGCATTGTCAGAGCGAAAAATTTTGATGGTTTTGGAGAATTGGGTGTGAACCATTTGTGCAAATCGATAATAAATGTGTTTAAGTTCAGACCTATTTTTCATGAGAAAAAACCAAGTAAACCGGGAAAAATCATCAATAAAAACAACAAAATAGCGGGATCCCCCCATAGTAGTAGTAGGGGAAGGCCCCCAAATATCCGAATGTATAAGATCAAAAGGGGCAAGAGAAACAGAAGTATTTTTATTAAATGATAAAGCAGGTTGTTTGGCAAGTTGACAGGGTATACAATCGAAATTATCGGGAATTACATGACCCAACTGTCCACTAGAAACCAAAGACCTTAAACGAGTAACAGAAATATGCCCTAAGCGACAATGCCAAAGATGAAAGGGAGATAATAAGGAAGTAGATGTAGGAGCAGCAATCTGAGGAGAGGCAGGAACATGAAGGTGAATGAGTTCATAGAGACGTCCACGCTTACGGCTGATCCCAATAGTCTGCCCTGTCTGAGGGTCCTGTACCAAACAATCAGTAGCAGAAAAGGTGACAGTTAGACCAAGTTCACATAATTGACCAATGGAAATAAGGTTTAAGGTAAGAGCAGGGATATGATAAACGTGAGGTAGAGATAAAGAAGAGGTGGAAACAGTACCAACATGACGAACAGACATGAGGGAACCATCAGCAGTATGTATTGAGGGAATATGAGGAGATGAAGATAAGGAAGAAAAGATAGTAGAACTGGAGGTCATATGATTACAACAGGCAGAGTCAAAATACCAAGAAGAGTTACCTGGGATTACAGACAAAGCAGTAGGAGGAGGTGTACCAGATGAGGAGAGAAGTTGTTTGAGCATGGCCTCTACATCCGTTGGAGAAAAGTGAGGGGTAGATGGAGCAGGTGACTCAGAGAACCCTGCAGAGGGGGCAGTGTCAGTGTGATGAGACTGATTCCCGGAAGCAGCAGCAGCAGTGTGATAAGACTGATTCCCGGAAGCAGAAGTAGCAGTGTGATGAGACTAGTTGCCGGAACGATGAAAACTTCCCCGGGAAGAGCCACCGCGAGAGGAGTGGCTATTGGAGGATGAGCGGGATGGATTGCGAAAACAATCCTGTTGCAGATGACCAGGACCAAGTTTGTTGCAGTAGCGGCAAGATCTGACGGGGCAATTGACCAGGAGATGGGTTGAAGGAAGGCCTCGATTCTGACAATAGAGGCAAGCAGTTGGCCGCTGGGTAAATGATGGCCGGGACGGAGGAGTGGCAAGAACAGAGTCCACATGATGAGTTTGAAGAGTACCAAGACGGGTCTCCTCTGATAACAACTCAGAAATGGCTTGTTCAAGAGTGGGCAAGGGATGGCGATGAAGCAGAGAGGCACGTACGGGCTCAAAAGAGGGGGTAAGAGCCATGAGAAATTGCACCAACCTTTGCTGGTTGCGATGGTTAGTAAATAAAACTGCATCTTCGGGGTCATGCCAAGTTGGTTCTGAAAGAGCAAGCTGATCCCAAACAGAGTATATTTGAGAAAGGAAGTCATTAATGGACTGAGTGGATTCTTGGCGCATGCGGTGAAGTTGGTTCTGAAGTTGATATTGATGGGCAAGACCAGTAGTCTGGTATCGTTCTTTTAAAAAATCCCAGATGTCTTTCGCAGGAGTAGTTACAGAGTCAAGCTGAAACCGGCCAAATTGAAGACTGATAGAGGTAACAGAGGTATTACGAAACCAGGTAATGATTTGGTAATTTTTACTGTCCCATTCCTCAAGTCGGTCTTCATATGTAGCAGTATGAACAGGAGTTTCAGTAGTGGCACTGTCTTTGACTGGTTTAGTCACATCCCCGGTGACAATTCGCCAGAGCTTCTTGCCTTTAAGAAAGGAAGACATGGCTTGGGCCCACAGAACATAGTTTGAACCATTCAGAATAACGGAAATGGGATGGGAGGTGTCAAGACGATCCATAATACTTGTTAAGTAGGATTAAAGTAACAGGAAGAGACCTGTAGGATCAAAATTTGGTAAAACAGAGTGTACCAGTGAGTCCGGAAGGTCGAAAATAGCCAGAAAAGGCTGCTGGACAGAGATGATGTCAGCGATGATGTCAGCGGCGCACGTTAGCAGAGTGCAGGGAGGAGCACGTTAGCAGAAAGGCGGCGGCGCACGGTAGCGAACAGGCGCAGGCGCGGCGCACAATAGCCGTTTTGGCGCACGCGGGTGCACTGTAGTGAAGCGGCGCACGAAAGGCGCACAATAGCAGGCGCGGCGTACGGGAGTGGCAGGGCTGACGTCAGCCGCGGTGGTGTGGGCGCGTGGAGGCGCGTGGCGGAGGTGAGTGGCAACAGATGGCGCGTGCGGACGCGTGTGAGAGTGGTGGCGGAGCTGGTGACGCGTAGAAGGTAAAGGCGGCGCGTGTGGGCGCGTGGAGGGTGTTCTGAGAACGGGCTAGGTGCCGTTGGAATCGTGAGAAAATTCCGAGCGATTTGATGTATGCCACTGTGTACGGGACTAAACACCAAAATCGAAAATTGCCAGAAATGTAACACTGGGCTCTGATACCATGAAAGATTATTTTGAGAGAGTGAGAGAAGCTATAGAGCGAGAGAGAGACTCTGAAATGTTTTGTATATTGATTGTATATTCAAAGAGAATGAAGTCTCTCTTTATAGAGAGAAGATGGGCATTGGATACCACCATTTTCACCGAAAGCAAAAGATAAAGAAAAGCTATACAATTAATAATATAAAGCTAAAGCTAGTCTAGTCTAACTAATAATGATAAAGCTAACTGTACAATAATGATAAAGCTAACATATATCATATATAGGAAACAAAGATACATAAGGTAGTAGAGACAAATAAACTAACCAACCAACCACTGATACTGACATTAGATATCTCTTATCAAGAGAGTGATTGGCTACATAATTTTTACTCATACATATCACACAATGACAGTATAAAGGGGTATTGTTGGATCATGCAGAGTCAGCTGCATGACCAACAACAGGACTTATCCTCTTATCCTTCTTCTTATCATTGTTGTTCTTAAAGAAGGAAACTGCAGTTTTGGACATCATCTCCTTCACCGTCCTCTTTGGTGCCGGAATCACGGTAGCTGGCCCTTTCTTAGTTCCAGAACCCTCTCCAATCTTCCCCTTGCCCTTATTTTCCATCTCTCTCTCTCTCTGAATTGTGTATTTGGTGTGTTGTGATGCGTGTGCTTCTCAACATATAGGAGGATATTTATAGACCGAAAACTAATAATGCTTGCTTTCTACATTTCTTTGGTTTGATTGCGTGTAAACATAAATTTTAATGAACCATCCGAGCGTTTGTGTGTGCATGTGTGGGGGTGTGGGTTTGTAAAGCCATGTTAACAGACTTCCTACGGGTTGATCGATCAATAAAGATTTGAAAATAAGATTTACACTGTGTTTAGTTGGGGGATTTAGGAAGAAATTTTAAAAAAAAACGAAAAGATAGGTGAAATATGAATAAAACATACCTATATTTTATCTAATTCACATACTTTTTTTACTTTTCTTTTTCGAATCCCTTCTCAAACCTCTTAATTAAACAAAATATTATAAGGTCAAGTTTGAGTCATTCTAACAAGTTACTAAAAGTTTGTTTAATTGTTAATTTTAAGACTCTAAAATTAGTCAGGATACACACAATCTCACCTCGACATGCAGTGATCAAAAAAAATAAAGTTGACAGACCTACCTCGACATGCAGTGATAAAAAAATAAACAATTCAAAATTTTAAAATAAATCCATGATAAACCACACAAAACTCAATAATTCCCTACGGTGTGAACTGAATACAAACCTAACCCATCAAGAAAAACCAATGAAACCGCAAGATAAAAATTGGCTTCACAAACCCCCCACACATCCACACATAAACATTGATGTAGGTGTATTAACTTGGCTTGGCTTCGCAAACCCACACAAGACCACACCCCATCCTAAAATAAAATTTAAAAGTCTCAACTTAAAAATAAAATAAATTTGTTTAATTTTTATTAATGTCCAATTTATTTAATTTTTTAAAAAGTTCTAGCTAATAAATAAAATAAAATTTATAAGTCAGATTTAGTATTGCTATTATTTAGTAATACAAAAAGGCAAAACACTCTTTTAACATTTATTATTCTTCATAATATACAAACAAATATAGGATTCAATAGATTAGTCATTTTTTGACATCGAGAGGGTGTTTGAGATGATCTAAATAAGCATACTTTTTGATTTTTTATTAAAAGATGTACAAACAAGTGAAGAAATGATGTGACTCAAAAAAAAAAAAGTACACTTTTGTAGGAGATGCCAAATAGTGCCTCGTAACTAAACAAATATAGAATAAATATTTTTTCCTACCAAATAGTTAAGCATCTTTTGGCAACTAGATTAAAAACTAACTTATCATACTTCTTGATTTTTTTGGATCACATCTCCTCTCTATTTTTTTTTTTTGGCACGTTCTTTCAAAACAAATTTTAAAAAATATAAAAAAATTAATTTTTAATATACTTCCTAAAATAGACCTCCAATTCCTTTTTATTGATTGGGTTCCCTCCAGTCACCATCTAGGACAATGACACCATCATAGTTACCAAAATAATTTTGAACATCAGCTCCGTGACTTCAATTACTTTAACAATGAT
The DNA here is from genome assembly GCF_055761805.1 of Camellia sinensis. Lineage (NCBI taxonomy): Eukaryota > Viridiplantae > Streptophyta > Magnoliopsida > Ericales > Theaceae > Camellia > Camellia sinensis. The sequence goes on from NC_138966.1 coordinate 121,194,496, forward strand.
CTTTTTAAAAACCAGATTTTTGTATAAGAGCAATTTGAATGCAGGACACTCCCCAATGTCGGTTTTTTTTATAATCGATAAAAAAATAATTACATAAAATTAGACATTTATAATTTAACACTAGCCGGTTGCTAGTGGTATTCTATACGTTGTGTTTGTTGTGGTAATTCTCAAGAGGGAAACAAGGGGATATTTATAGGTAGGAAATTCATATGTAATATGTGTATATATATATATGTTTTCACTTTTCTTGGCTTGATTGTGAGTTTGGGTGTGGGTGTAGGTGTAGAAGCCCAGTCTTTCTTTTTTTTTTTTTTTTTTAAAGGTTAAGCCAATTTGAAAGACACATCGTATCAATGTGTATGTGTGTGAACAACTTTAGAGGATTATCTTTTTGTGTGTGTGTGTGAAAGGCCCACCTCAGTTTGTTTGAATGGCCCACCTCGGTGTGGGAGTGTGTGGGGTTGTGGGTGTCTTAGGTGACTCAATTTTATGACTAGTTATAAACAAATGACAAGACGCAAGAAAATGAGACCTTACACACATCGCCAACATGAATTTTTAATGTGTAGTGTTATATGAATATAAAAAATAATATAGAATCACGTAATAAATTTTATTACAAAAAGTCTATAACGTTGGTTTATACTTTTGAGTATATATTAAATTTATATAAAATTATGTGACTTATTGTAATCGTTTCATTTTTAATCAAAATATACATTATGTCTTTATAATTAAAAAGGAAAATAATATGCAAGTCTATTTTTTAAACTTATTTTTTAAACCTAATGATGTGTAAGTAATATAATTGGTTGATAATTAGGAAAGATATGAAAGAAAACGTTAACTTAGATATTCTAATTAATTGTCATATCATTGAACTTGAAAAGTGAGTCTAATTTTTAGACGTGAATAAAAATACTCTTTGAAAAAAGCCATTGACACATTATTTTAGATGTGTTTTCTCCATAAGGCTTTTTGTGAATTATTTTTATTTTTTAAATATTATAATCACGTTATTCTGGTAATAAATTTTGTATAATTATTAAGTAAGGTTATCATTTTTCATTCCTAATTTGATTTCATATGAACAAAAGGTTGAAGGAGCCATATCCTCCAAGGGGTGTGTGGGCTTGCGAAGCCAGTTCATACATCAATGGGTGGTTGACGAGAAAGTGAAGCCAATTTAAAATGAATTAGAATTTCGGTAATTAATTGTTGGTACAATAATAATTATATAATGGTTGTTTCAATTCTTAAATTACTTTTAAACCACCCAATTAAGTGTATTATTTTGGAATTCAAACCACCCATGAATCAATATTACAAATTATAGTACCCCTTTTATTTTTCAAAATATCACTAAACCTCCCTTATATTAAATATAGGTCCTTCCATGAGTCCACCATTTATTGACTTAACAAAAATTACTAATTTAATATATATATACTTCTAAATGCTAACTTTATCTTTTGTTGGAAAATTATTTTTCCTCCACCACGATCAAACCATCCCAAACACACACAGCGCTACTATTTTCACCGGCCACAACCATTGGCCTAGCCCCAATTTTTATAGGGAAAATTACTATTTAATGGGAAGTGAGATAATTATTTATAATTTTTTTTATAATCTTCTTGGAGTGCAACTTTTGCAGTTGCTTTTTTTACAATTTTTTTAGTCATGTGCTCCAATTTGTAATTTCTCCATTTTTATAAGCAACCATCATCAATTTTGCAGCTTGTAATGTAGTGGGAAGTGAGGCAATTCCAGTTTTGCAGCTTTAAATGGGATTTTGGGATTCTTTGTCAAACAATTTGCAGTAGCTTCTGATTATAATTTATATGGTGAAAATAACTTTAAAAAAAAAAAAAAAAAAAAAAAACTTATTGTACTGAAATTGAAGGAATAGTATTTTTTAAAAATTTTGCTTACATAAATTATCAATTTTTAGTTTGGAATAAGTTCAAGGAAACAAACATGACTGCTATCTAGGTGGAGGGAAGATAGAAGCTTCTGATACTTTTTTTTAGGTGTGTGTAGTGTGTACAAAATCTTCCAATCTCTTTTATCTTATTTTCAATTCTCCTTTTAGGCAAATGACCAGGAAAATATGGTCTTCCAGTCAAGTAACCCAAAAAAGAAAAAAGAAAAAAAAGGGCAATATCCCTTCTACTCCAAAACGTTGACTGGATTGCTATTTGCGCCTTGGGGTTTACTACAGATCTATTTTGATGATTTGAACTCTTCATTTTGTCAAACACTTTGTATATTTCATTCACATAAAAAATTAAATCAATATTATAATTGTAACTTATTAAATTTATTACGTTTGTTATCAAAAAAAAAATATAGTTTATTTTTAAAAACACAATTGTTGTCCACTTTTTTTAGTGAAAATGCAGTAAATTGAACAAGTTATTATTATTGGATAGTCTTAATTTTTTGTATAAATAAAATAGATGAAGTACCCAATAAAATAAACGAATCGAATCATTACGACGGATCCATGATAAGCCTTACCAGTCAAAACAGTGCTATGCAATCCAAATTGTAGACCTGAGGGCCATCTGCCTCCAAAAAGGAAAGCACTTTGCTATGAGTTACATTACATTCTCAATATGCACTGTAACTACAATTTATTATTAAAAAGACGATTTAGTGCAGAAGATTTTCATTACAGTTGGGGAAGAGGGGCAAAATGTTCATAGTTTTATTATGTTGTTTTTAGAGATTATTTTCATAAATTGAACCCATCCCACCAAGAACAAAAACAAGAAGCCTTACAAGCCTTATTGATGAATGAAGCTACCCTTCAATTATAATTTGTTTATTGATAATAGAAAGTTAGGGAAAGTTGGTCCTGTCTTTGATATGCCTTGTGAACCAGATACCACATACGGGTTGGAGAGTCCTTTCGTTGAATTTATTTATTTATTTATTTAAGGGCATCCTTAGCACATTACTTATATTTTATCCTAAAATATTATTAAAAAATTCATTCATTATTTTAGGAAACACTTTTTCATCTACTTCTCTCAAGAGGTGCCTTATTTTTTCTCTATCCTATTAACAAACTCTCTAGTTTTTCTCTATTCTATTAAAATATAATTTTTAATTATAAATTTTAAAAAAATAAAAATCATAAATGTGTACTACAGTCCCTAAACAAACAAAAAAAAAAAAAAAGGAGGTCCAACTTGTCTCATGTTGAGATCAAGATTGGACTCGCCCAGTCTAGCCCATGGGCCCATTTTTAAGCCCCATTTTGATAATCTGAACTGATCAATATGTAAAACTCGTCAAGTATTATATCCTTGTGAAAAATCATGTTGATCAGATATCGATAGCTATTTGATCTTATCAGATTTGTATTAAAAAAATGAATGGTGAAAAAATAAACAGTTGACAGAATTCGGATCAGATTTGTATTTCAAAAAAGGAAAAATTATCAATAGTTCTTACTTTTGAGACTTATTACCCATTAAGTCCTATTGATAAATTTATCATAAATTTATAGTGATAAATTTATTAATTTCTTTGTTTTTATGAATAAATTATACTGATAAATTTATCAGTCTTTTATTTTTATAGTGATAAATTTATCAGTTAGGACCTGTAAGTAAATAAGTCTAGTCAATCGGATTGATTGGAAAGTACTCTCTAAAAAAATGAACGGTGAAAAAATAAACGGTTGACAGAATTCTGATCCGATCAAATAGCTATTGAGAGGGTGATTTATGATCCGGTGTTGGGCCGGGGTATCGACCGAGCAAGTTGAGGGCCCAGCAGTGCATTGGGCCGAGATGATCAACTGTTCACCCGGAGATGGGCTACCAGAACTTGGGCCGGGCAGGGTTTGGACTGTGTGTGCTGCCCCGGACCGTGCAGAAGTTGCTCGGTCGGGAAGTGACCGGTCAGACCAGGATGCTTGGTCCGAGGATGGTCGAAACCAGACAGACCGAGAGACCGGCGCTCGGAAAGGCGCGGTCAGCCGAGGTAGTTGATTGACCGGCGAGAAGGCCGACCAAAGGAGGAGCCCGGGCTAGGCTTTGCCGAGATGCCGCCTAGCCCAGCCCTTCATGTGTTTGTCCGGCTGGGCGCATGGGTTTGAAGCATGACATGGCCGAGGTAGAACAGCTCGGCTGCCGAGCTCCAGCTGTGAAGTCTAGCAGTTGAGGTTAGGTGGTGAATGGCATGGTTTATGCTGACAGATGGGATAGCAGAGCCACGTGTCAGGAGATGACTGAGAGTGGATATGGGGTTCAGAAGGTATAAAAGCATGCCTGCGCCCCCCATACGCGACACACGAACATATCTGTAAGAAATCCTTACACTAAAACACTCTCTCCCTTCTCTCTATTCCCTCTAAGGTGTGTGCTAACTTGACCGTCGGAGGGTTTTTCCGGCCACACACCGCCGGGTAGCTCACCATTACTTGCTCGCAGGTGATCGGACATCGACGGAGCTCGGAAGAAAGGAATACGGGCACGCCGGAATATTTGCACCCCGTACAGCTATCGATATCTGATCAACGTGATTTTTTACAAGAATATAGTACGTAACGATTTCTACACATTCAACGGTTCGAATTATCGAAATAAGGTCAAAAAATGAGCCAACGGGCCAGTCTAGACGGTCTAGTCTTGATCTCAACATGAGACAAGCTGGGTCCAAAAAAATATAAGGGTGCTACAATAACTCAGCACTGTAGCAATTTTTATTTTAAAAAAATGTTTAAAAGTGCTGCTGGAAGCATATAAAAAGCCATCAACCCCTTAAAATAGATAAGAAAGAGGTTTAGGGTGTCTGCTACTGATGTTCTAAGAGCATCCTTAATAGAATCCTTATAGCTTCTCCTTACCTATTTTAAAGGATTTGATGCTCTCTATAAACTTCCAATAACTCCTTTAAACACTCCCCTAAAATAGAAATTACTACAGTGCCTCCTATTTGTAGGAGTCACTGTAGCACCCTTATGTTTTATTTTATTTTATTTTTATTATTATTATTATTATTATTATTATTATTATTTTGCTTTGCTTTATTTAGGAGCTGTAGTGCACATTTATGATTTTTTTTTTTAATTTATTATGAAAAATTATATTTTGATAGAATAGAAAAAAAATATAAAATTTGTTAATAAAATAGAAAAAAAAATAAGGAGTATTGAAAAAAGTAGATGAAAAATTAATTTTTAAAATAAAAAATAATTTTTTTAATAATATTTTGAGATAAATATGAATAATCTGGTAGAGATACTCCAAGCAAACAACGCTTTACAATGCTAAAGAATAAGAAGCATTGTAACATTCTGTGCTGAAGAGTGAATAGAATAAAGTGAAATTCAGATTACACATGTGCTTCTGTTGACTGAGACTAGTACTAGCTGAATGTTCTGAATCTGTCCTGGAAAGAATCAGATTACACGAGATGTCTTGTTTGGTTTGTATTTGAGAAATATATTTTGAGATAAAAAATATGAAAATTTATTTGGTTTGATTTTTTTTCAAAAGATATTTTAAAAAATTATTTTGAAAGAGAGTTTTGGAAAAAGTAATTGATTTGATGTGTATGAAAGAGAGATTTATTTGAAAAATTTGTAAACTAAACAAGTTTTGAAAAAAAAATTTGAAAAAATTTGTTCGATTTGATTAACTTTAAAAACTTATTTGTAAAAAAATTTTCTCAAAATTTTTTCGGAAACACAAACCAAACAAGACTCTCTCTCTGATTTACCTGTTCTGTTGTCTATATTCGGTGTTGGAATGAGCGCTTAAGCAACTAATCATACTTCAATTTCTCCCAAGTTCAAATACAAATTTATAAAATTAATAATAAATTTTGTTTTGATAATTCGGTTCTTTTATTTTATAGGACTTTTTATTTATATCATTTATTAAAAAATTAAGTTGATTTGATAATTGTAATCTTTTTATTAGATTGTATTTATCTCTAAAGCAATTGATAATTACTTTAAACTCACACTTGTCATTCATTTTTTCTAAAACAGCCAAAACAAATTAAAATATGTTAAGATTATAAGATTAATTTAATTTTTTTGTATTAACGATATACATAGAAAGCCTTATAAAATGAACGATTTGAATTATCAAAACGAGACCTATGATGAGGGTCTTACAAAATGAATAATTCAAATTATCGAAACGAGAAAATATGGTGAATTCCATAATCCCAAACATGACTATCAGTTCAACTTTAAATTTGGATGAAACAAACTCATAAAAGATTGTGTAATGAGGTTGAAATTATTTATTTTAGGGAAAAATACCATTCAGGGTACTTTTAAAAAAATAATTACATGCACATTGAAAAACTTATAATTTTAGTAAGTAATATTAATAAAATTTATCATTAATATATAATTAATTTTGTACACATCCACTGATATGTAATTTTCCTTTTATTTTAGGCGTACCCTTATCATAGACTATGTCCCTAAACAATAAAATTCTCAAGACAATGACAGACAACCTAATAAATAAATGACACATAGTTGGTTTTGTCAATTTAGCATGCCCTATCAAATTCTAATGTTGACACTATTCACTAATAAGGAAAGACAAAGTACTAACTGAATGAAATTAAAGGAAACAATATCAAGGACGATGTCCTTCTAACTTCTTGTCAACAATCTAGAGATTCATTTTAATTTTATGTCTTTAAGCCCTTAATAACAATGCAACAGTTTGGAGTAATTCATGTTTTTAAACAAAACTTATGCCCACTAAGCCCAAGCCCAAGAAATAGATATTACACAAATGATATTAACTCATTTTTTTAGAAGTTAAACTCGAAGTGTTATATAATCACTAAACCAAATGCTCTCGTTAACACAGTTTATTCACATAAATTCTTAATAGCAGTTAGATTGCATGACTTCTAAGTAATTAAAGAATAGAGTAAATTACACTCATATTTCTTGTAATTTATTCTTATGTCAATTTAATTATTGTAGTTTTAATTGCATCAACTTTACTTTTGAATTTTTCATATCATATCAATCTAGTCTAATTGATGATACTCTTTTAAAAATTGACTGAATTAAGGAGCAAAATGATTTATTCATTCTTCTCAAAGTGATTGAGAAATTGACATTCAATTGCATTTGTTCCCTTTAAAAAAATCATTTCTTCCTTAATTTTTGTGGAATTTCTTAACTCATGTTATTAATTGCATTAAATTGACACAGTGAGATAAATTAAGAAAATAAATTTAATAAAATTAAATTTACTCAGGATACATTTAATGAGAGAAACAAATTAGAAGCATCGTGAGTATAATTTATAAAGAAGAGTAAAAATAGAATTTTCATATCCCCTCACCTAACTAATTTTTTTTTATCATATGGCGAGGTTTTCACTTCACCAAACAAGACGTTTGTTCTGCTGGAGTTTGTCTTTCATGCACAATTTTATTTCTCGCTAAATCAAAACTGAAATTGCTCATTAAATAGTAATACTATAGATATAAACTGAATCATATACAAAAGCATATATATGAGTATTTTTTTATTGATAATTATATCTCTAATGAGGAGAGTGATTGGCTACATAATTTGAACTAGCTACATGTATACATACATACACAATGATAGTAAGTATTAAAGGGTATTGGATCATGCAGAGGAGGCAGGAGCATCACCAACAACAACAGGACTTATCTTCTTGTTCTTGTTCTTGTTCTTGCTATTGTTGTTCTTCTCATTTATCTCCTTCTTGTTATCGTTGGTGTTCTTAAACAAGGCAACTCCAGATTCAAACATCATCTCCGTCACCTTCTTCTTCGGTGCCGGAATCACGGTAGCGGATCCTTTCTTTGCTCCACATCCAGATGACTCTGCCATCTCTCTCACTCTCTCTCTTTCTCCCTGAATTGTGAATTAGTGTGTTGTGTTGTGGTGCTTGCTTGTGCTTCTCAACGGAGAAACGTAGGGATATTTATAATGTTTTTAACATTTCTTTGGCTTAATGGCGTGTCCAACACATTTTTAAGAACCATCCGAGTGTTTGTGTGTTTTACATGTGTGTGTGGGTCTGTGGGTCTGTGAAGCCAAGTTGAAGTATCCACGTCATTGTGTAAAGGAAAAAAAATTGATACCCCGCAATTTTAAGTTTTATGATGTATTCATAATGAAATAATAAGTTATGTATTAATTTTTAATTTATTATAAATTTAATTATGTAATATTTAAGTTTCGTACGGAAAATTTAAATTATGATCAGAAGAGAATCTTATGTTCCTTTTTGTTAATAGCCTATCGATCAGCGTTTATTGTTATTGATGCACCTTCATGGTAACTAACATGGAAAATACCAAGATAAAATTTGAGAAACTTAACATAATGCCTTTTGTCTTGAAAATGGAAAAGGATTATTTCTTCATTTGATTACTAAGAAAAATTGAATAAGTGGAGCATCAATTATAAAATTAGACACCGAATTGAATAAGTTGAGGACCAGTCATAAAATTAGACATAGAATGTAGATGAATGAACAATTTCTCACGAGTGAATCTCATTAAAAAATTTACAAAATGTTATCCATTTATTTATATTTTGTATTTTATTTTGTATATTGGAATGTGGGAAGGAAACATAGAAAAAAATAAATAAAATAAAATAAAAAAGGTTATTCATAAAATAGGTCTAATAAGGGTGGCATGGTGGTCAAGACCTCGGACCTAAGGCCCTGTTTGTTTGGAGAGTTAGAGGGAGGATTGAGATTGGTAGTGAGGTGGGACCCACTAATATTGTGTTTGTTTTGAGAGATGGGGAGGAGATTGATAGTGAGCTCCTGATTAGGATAGGCCTCCCTAAGGGGATTCGGATGGCCCTCCAAGACTTGGTATTAGAAAAATAGTCTGGCGGATTAGAAATTTTTTATTTTTATTTATTTTTTACATGTCGAGCATTTTTTTTTTTTGAACATTAATGTTTAATTTTTTGTATTTTTTGTTAAGTAAAAATCATTATTTTATTTGTTTTATTTTTTCTAGAAATTTTTTATTTTATTTTTATTTTTTTAAATTTTTTTACATGTTGGGCATTTTTTTTAAAACATTAATGGTTAATATTTTTGTATTTTTTTAATTTTTTATTATTTTATATTTATTTTATATAAAAATAATTTAACAGTTCATACACTAACAACTATCATCAAAACAAACACAATTTTATTTAATCCCCTCACTATCAATCCTCTTCATTCTACCTCTGAAAACAAATGGGGCCTAAGAGTATATTCTCTTGTGGTCGCAGGTTCAAAATTTCTAAGCGTAAATAATTTCTTGGAAACAATCCATACGGAATTTTGCCTTAACTTTTGAGAAGACATGCTTACTAAATTCAATTTGACTTGAATATGCCCTGTGCTGCACTACGGTTACATATTTTCATCTTTATTTTAAATGGAATTCAATTTTTGTTTGATGATTTAGTGAAGTTACAAGAAAGGAAATTTGTTAATTATTGTTCCTAAGCTTTTTCTTTTTTAAATGTTATTGTTCCTTAATAGTGGTTGGGTTGAATGAATTTTGTTCGATATTGGATTGCATGTTTATAAACGAAAATTTATTGTTCTAAAAAAAAAAAAAAAAAAAAGAGATTTGGCGACTAAAAAATTGGTCGGCAAATTCTACACTTTTGCAACTAAAATCATTGGTCGGCAATTCCTTACCTTTTGGCAACTAAATTGTTAGTCGGCGATTCCTGGACTTTTGGCAACTAATCTGTTTGGTCGTGGAATGTGGTAATTGGCGACTAAGATATTTGGTTGGGAAAATATCAGTTTTCGCGACCAAAGTATTTTACCAACAAAATGGATTAATCGCAGTAATGATATATTTAGCGACCAAAAATTTAGTCGGCAAATCAAATTTTTTCCGACCAACAAAAATTTTGGTCACGAATTACTTTTGCCGTCCCTCAATTGACGACCAAAGTAGCGACCAAAAAATTGGTCGCGAATAACTTTTGCCGACTAAAAATTGGCTTTTAGCGGCTAATTTTTTGATCGGTAAAGGTGTTATTTCTTGTAGTGAAGGAAAGCCCTTTGCTATGAGTTACATTACATTCTCAATATGTACTGTAATTACAATTTATTATTAAAAAGACGATTTAGTGCAGACAGTTTTCATTACAGTTGGGGAAGAGAAAGGCAAAATGTTCATAGTTTTATTATGTTGTTTTTAGAGATTATTTTCATAAATTGAACCCATCGCACCGAGAACAAAAACAAGAAGCCATACAAGCCTTATTGATGAATGAAGCTACCCTTTAATTATAATTAGTTTATTGATAAATAGAAAGTTAGGGAAAGTTGGACCTATCTTTGATATGCCTTGTGAACCAGATACCACATACGGGTTGGAGAGTCCTTTCGTTGAATTTTTTTTTTTTTTAAGGGCATTCTTAGCAGATTACTTATATTTTATCTTAAAATATTATTAAAAAATTCATTCCTTGTGTTAGGAATCACTTTTTCATCTACTTCTCCCAAGAGGTGCTCTATTCTTTCTCTATTCTATTAACAAACTCTCTATTTTTTCTCTATTCTATTAAAATATAATTTTTAATTATAAATTTTAAAAAATAAAAATCATAAATGTGTATTACGATCCCTAAAAAAAAAAAAAAAGCCCAACTTGTCTCATGTTGAGATCAAGATCGGACTCGCCCAGTCCAGTCCATGGGCCCATTTTAAAGCCCTATTTTAATAATCCGAACCGTTCAATATGTAGAACTCGTCAAGTACTATATCCTTGTGAAAAGTCACGTTAATCGGATATCGATAACTATTTGATCGAATCAGATTTGTATTAAAAAAAATGAACAATGAAAAAATAAACAGTTCACAGAATTCGGATCAGATTTGTATTTCAAAAAAGGGGAAATTACCAATAGGTCCTACTTTTGAGACTTATTATCTATTAAGTCCTATTGATAAATTTATCTAGTCTTTTGTTTTTATGAATAAATTTATTGTGATAAATTTATTAGTCTCTTTGTTTTTATGGATAAATTGTAGTGATAAAGTTATCAGTCTCTTATTTTTATAGTGATAAATTTATCAATTAGGACATGTAGATAAATAAGTCTAGTTAATCGGACTAATTGGAAAGTACCCCTTAAAAAAATGAATGGTGAAAAAATAAAACGCTGACAGAATTCTGATCCGATCAAATAGCTATCAATATCTGATCAACGTGATTTTTTACAAGAATATAATACGCGACGATTTCTACACATTGAACGGTTCGGATTATCGAAATAAGGTCAAAAAATGGGTCCGCGGGCTAGACTAGACGGTCCAGTCTTGATCTCAACATGAGACAAGCTGATTCTAAAAAAATATAAGGGTGTTACAATAACTCAACACTGTAACAATTTTTATTTTAAAAAAAAGTTTAAAAGTGCTACTGGAAGTATATAAAAAGCCATCAATCCTTTAAAATAGATAAGAAAGAGGTTTAGGGTGTCTCCTACTGATGCTCTAAGAGCATTCCTAATCGAATCGGATATGGGGACGCTGTTGCGCAGTCCGCGCAACAACGTCTACTGTGCAGCAATTTGAGCCTATTTCAGGGCCCATTTTGATAATCCAAACCGTTCACATTTTAGAATACGTCAAGTAGAACATGTCTGCAAAAAATCAAGTTAATCGGATATCGTTTACGCATTCATCCACTCACATTTGTATCTACAAAAATAAATACAAATGTATTTTAGCTTGATTAAAATGAATACAAATGTGAGTGAATGAATAGGTAAACGATATCCGATTAACTTGATTTTTTGCAGGCATGTTCTACTTAACGTATTCTAAAATGTGAACAATTCAGATTATCAAAATGGTCTCCAAAATGGCCCCAAATTGCCGCACAGCAGACGCTGTTGCGCGGGCTACGTAGCAGCGTCCCCACTTCCAATAGAGCCCTTATATCTCCTCCTTACCTATTTTAAAGGATTTGATGCTCTCCATACACTTCCAGTAACTCCTTTAAACACTCCCCTAAAATAGGAATTGTTATAGTGCCTCCTATATGCATGGAGTCACTGTATATTTTATTTTATTTTATTTTATTTACTTTGCTTTGTTTATGGACTGTTGTACACATTTATGATTATTATTTTTTTTTAATTTATTATGAAAAATTATATTTTAATAGACTAGAAAAAATATATAGAATTTATTAATAAAATAGAGAAAAAAATAAAGAGTCTATTAAAAAAAGAAGATGAAAAATAGTTTTTAAAATAAAAAATAATTTTTTTAATAATATTTTAAGATAAAATATGAATAATCTGGTAGAGATGCTCTAAGCAAACAACGCTTTACAATGCTAAATGTACCCTTACTTAGATGATCAGAAGAGAATCTATGTTTTTTTTTGTTACAAAAATGTCTAAGACCCCTTTTTTTCCCATCCTCTTTGACTCCCTCTCTCTCTGATTGGTTGGATTTTTTTTTGTTTCTCTTGTCCTCCAATCACCACCTGCCACATGTCTGTGGGGATAGTGGGGGTGACGATTGGAGGGGGTCTCTATCGCTCCTCTTTTTGTTAATAGCCTATCGATCAATGTTTATTGTTATTAATGCACCTTCATGGTAACTAACATGGAAAATACTAAGACAAAATTTGAGAAACTTAACATAATGCCTTTTGTCTTCATTTGATTACTAAGAAAAATTGAATAAGTGGAGCATCAATTATAAAATTAGACACCTAATTGAATAAGTCGAAGACCACTCATAAAATTAGACATAGAATGTAGATGAATGAACAATTTCTCACAAGTGAATCTCATTAAAAAAATTTTACAAAATGTTATCCATTTATTTATATTTTGTATTTTATTTTGTATATTGGAATGTAGAAAGGAAACAGAGAGAAAAATAAATAAAATAAAATAAAAAGGTTATTCATAAAATAGGTCTAATAAAGGTGGCATGGTGGTCAAGACCTAGGACCTAAGGCCCTGTTTGTCTGGAGAGTTAGAGGGGGGATTGAGATTGGTAGTGAGGTGGGACCCACTATGATTGTATTTGTTTTGAGAGATGGGGAGGGGATTGATAGTGAGCTCCGGATTAGAATAGGCCTCCCCAAGGGATTTCGGATGGGCCTTGAGAGGGTAATTTTGAGTGAAAATTGGGCCGAGCTATGAGATGGACTTTATGGCCCAAAGTATGACGGACTGAGTAAAAAGGGCCGAAAAGTTACTCAGGCCCAAGGGAGATAAAGTTACTCCGGTCAAAAGAGATGAAGTTACTTCGGCTCGTGAATTGTTAAGCTACTTCGGTCCGAGAGCAACTTGAAGTTAGATCGGTCTTGAAGGTACATCGTTCTTGAATATATACCGGCTTTAGAGGTATACCGGTTTTGGAGTTATACCGGTCGAAGAGTCATTGGTTCGATCCAAGCACACCATGAGTTGAACAAATGAGAACCGAGATAAGGAAATATAAGCGGAAAGGGCCGAACTAAGGATAGTTCGGCTTACTTTGTGGCTCAGCATAGCCAAGTTTTATCTCGGTCGGATGATAGTTTGGCCATGGTGAAGACCATCCCACTTGGTTTAAGCAGTGGGGGGGTGTAAAAAGATAAGCATTATCTTTTAGGAGCATGAATCCTAAGAGGACTCTGCATGGAGAAATAAAAGTCCTACTAGGATTAGGCCACTCGAAACCTATAAAAGCTCACAAGCATTACCTTGGAAGGAGGTAACATAACACAACATACAATTTTGCTTCCTGAATACATTAAGCTTTGTCTATTTGTCAAGTTTTCTGACTTAGGCATCGGAGAGGTTTCCGGCACACACCCGCCGGCTAGCTCACGTTTGTGTTTTCAGGTGACAAAGCAACGTCGTACGGAGGAGCGTGGACTTAGTCAACAGGATTATACGAGGAGAATTATTTCTTCCCCGTACAGGCCTCCAGGACTTGGTATTAGAAAATTCACTGTATACCAAAAATAGTGAATTCAATACATTTAGCATTGTAAAGCGTTGTTTGCTTAGAGCATCTCTACCAGATTACTCATATTTTATCTTAAAATATTATTAAAAAATTATTTTTTATTTTAAAAACTATTTTTTCATCTTCTTTTTTTAATAGACTCTTTATTTTTTTCTCTATTTTATTAATAAATTCTATATTTTTTTTTCTAGTCTATTAAAATATAATTTTTCATAATAAATTAAAAAATAATAATAATCATAAATGTGTACTACAGTCCATAAACAAAGCATAGTAAATAAAATAAAATAAAATATACAGTGACTCCATGCATATAGGAGGCACTATAACAATTCCTATTTTAGGGGAGTGTTTAAAGGAGTTACTGGAAGTGTATGGAGAGCATCAAATCCTTTAAAATAGGTAAGGAGGAGATATAAGGGTTCTATTGGAAGTGGGGACGCTACTGTGTAGCCCGCGCAACAGCGTCTGTTGTGCGGCAATTTGGGGCCATTTCAAGGCCCATTTTGATAATCTGAATCGTTCACATTTTAGAATACGTTAAGTAGAACATGCCTGCAAAAAATCAAGTTAATCGGATATCGTTTACCTATTCATTCACTCACATTTGTATTCATTTTAATCAAGCTAAAATACATTTGTATTTATTTTTGTAGATACAAATGTGAGTGGATGAATGCGTAAACGATATCCAATTAACTTGATTTTTTGCAAACATGTTCTACTTGACGTATTCTAAAATGTGAACAGTTTCGGTTATCAAAATGGGCCCCGAAATAGGCTCAAATTGCTGCACAGCAGACGCTGTTGTGCGGGCTGCGCAATAGCGTCCCCATATCCGATTCTATTAGAAATGCTCTTAGAGCATCAGTAGGAGACACCCTAAACCTCTTTCTTATCTATTTTAAAGGATTGATGGCTTTTTATATACTTCCAGTAGCACTTTTAAACATTTTTTTAAAATAAAAATTGTTACAGTGTTGAGTTATTGTAACACCCTTATATTTTTTTAGAATCAGCTTGTCTCATGTTGAGATCAAGACTGGACCGTCTAGTCTAGCCCGCGGACCCATTTTTTGACCTTATTTCGATAATCCGAATCGTTTAAGTAAGGGTGCATTTAAAAATGTAATAAATAAATAAATAAATAAAATAAAATAAATTGCTTAAACTTTTAAAAATATTCACTAAAAATAAAAAAAAAATACGAAAAACAAAAAAATTAATTTGTAGAAAATTGAAACCAAACACACTGAATTTTTTTTTTTTTGGAAAAATTTGAATTATTTTTTGTGCAAAATTGAAAATTCTGTGTCTATAAAAGAATCTGATAATGGAACATTGATGTGCACAAAAAAAAAAAAAAAAAAAAAAACAACAACAACAACAACAACAACAACTTTAAAAATGAAAAAATTGATAATTTTCTCAGTTTTAAAATTGGAAAAAACTGTTAATATTCTCGATTTTATTAGATAGTTGAATCAAACAAATAAGTAGAATGATAAAAACGTTTAATCTCATGCTCTCTGCTTTTAACAGTCAGTAAAATAATTATCTGAAACATTATTATGCAAAATTGATAATATTCTTAGTTATTAAAATTGAAAAAAAAAAACTAATAATATTATTAGTTTTACGAAATAGGACTTATTAGTTCAAAAAATCTTAAATAGAATCTGAATTACCATAATATTTGTACATATAATTTTTAGATAATTTTTTTAACTTACTTTCTAGGTAATTTTTTCGAATTTTCAAACTTTTTTCCCATTGTTTTGGGTGAAAGAAACTTCCTAGTCAGTGGCCAAAAAGTGGCGTTCAGATCCTCTAGAGTTTTTTTTCCTGAAGTGATCTCTAGAGTGATGCTTTAGAGCGCGACATCTGTCCCACTAACAGAGCTAGTAGCTGAGATCAATCACCCACCAAAACGACGTCGTTTTGGTGGGGTGTAGGGGAGCAAAAATAAAATAAAATAAAAAAATCTAAGTTGCAGATTTTCAGATTGCCCACCACCTATCTCTAGCCACATTTTCTCCTCCTCTTCTTACCATCGCCCAAACCCACACCACCCACTGTCGCCCCATTCTCTTCTCCTTCCTCTCTTCTCTCTCATCTTCTTTTTTTTCTTCTTCATGTTCTTCATCTAAGAAGGACTCATAGGTATTGATGTTCTTGATCTGTTTGGTTTCTTAGATTTTGGAGGTGTTGTTTCGACTGGTTTCTTCAATGGGTTTTAGTTTTTAGGGAGAAAATGAAGATCTAATAAATCCATGGATCTTGATTTGGTGGGTTAGCAAGTCTGATCTTGGAATACACATCCATTTTCCTTGGAATAAACCTATTCTATTTATTTATTTATTTTGTTCTTTCTTGAATCTATAGTTGGGTTATTTATTGTTTCGATTGGTTGAAATGTTCTTTGGGTTCTATGTTTTTCTTGTAAATCCTGATATACAGTTCAAAAGTTGTGAGTTATGTTGGCCTTTGTGTTTATGTTTTTGTAATACTTTCGAGGTTTTGGATTGTTAGCTAAGTTGGAGGCGAGAAGAGGAGCGGCGGCCGGCCGGCGGCATGAGAAGGAAAGAAGAAGGAAGAGGAAGAAGAGAGAGAGGTGGAAAGAGGCTAGATTAATTGCTTTTCATTTTATGTTTCAAACAAAAATAAATTGAGTCATCAATTTGTTTGACATCAAACCCAGATTTGAAAAATTGAAATCAAATCCACAGAAAAATTGGGTCATCAATTTGTTTTTTTAATTACTTTCCAACCAAAATCAAGATTTGGGCTTTCATTTTGTACTGCTTTTGGCGGCAAACTCTTGGTTTCCTGCGCAACCCCTCTACTCTCCCCTCCTCCTCCTCCTCCTCCTCTCTCTCAGACTTACAGTTTCATTCTGAAACTGAAACTGAAGGAAGATTTTTTTTTTTTTTTTAATTTCATTATCAAAACGACGTCGTTTTTAAGAGGAATTGATCTCAGCCCTTGGTTACTCAAGTGGGACAGGTGTCACACCACATTGAACCACTTTAGAGATCACTTCAGGAAAAAAAACTCTAAAGGATCCCCAAAAAGTGTGCAAAAGAACTTGTTATGCAAAAAAACCAAGCCGCGTGAAGTGTGATGGATGTGATTGATAAATATGTCTTCAATATATATATATATATATATATATTTTGGGTCTGCAGTTTATGTTTTCAATAGGTTTCAGAACACAAAATCAGTTATAAAATTAAACATAAAAAATATATAATTTTTTAAAAATTGGTACCACTAATAAATTTTATAAAATTTAATTCATTTATTTATATTTTATATTTTATCATGCTTAATTTATAGGTTAGTAGCAAAAATATACTATAAGTTTTAGAGGAATATGGGGTGACCTTTTGCCAACAAACAATTGTCTTGCCTAATTGAAAAATTAAAAATTCTTGAAAGTAACTAAAAATGCCTAAACAATGAAAAGGATCGTAACTTTCTGTGCTGTGGACTGAAAAGAATAAAGTAAAATTGCAGATTACACCGAAAGTTGTGATGTGGTGTGGACTGATTCTTTTTACAATCAACAATCTCATGAAAATTATATCCAAAATTATTTGAGAGATCATGAATAATAATAATAATAATAATAATAATAATAATAATAATAATAATAATAATAATAATGCTATATTTCTTAATTTATTTCTTCTAAATCAGACTTTATGATATGAAATTGAAATTGAATCTCATATGATAAAATATTTAACAAATTAAAATTTTATATGTATTAAACATATAATTAAGAATAAAATATTTTATCAAATTAAAATTTTATATTTATTAAATATATAATTAAGAATAATTTTTAAATGTGATAAATTAAATGTTTCAAGCAATTTTCTAATAATAATTTTATGACGTACCCATAATATCATAGGATATTTGACATCAAAAGGTTACGTATTATAGTCATGGTCATGATAGAATCAAATGAGTACTGAAGAAAAACATAATAGGTAAAATTACATTAATGGTGTCTATATGTTACCCATTGTATTATTTTAGTCTATATATTTTTAATTGGCATATTTTTTACCTTTAATTTTAGATTTTGTATTAATTTCATTCAATTGATTATCGTTCTTTGCATTTTTTTATGAAAAATATGCACATAAGTGTCATGTGTCATATTATTAATAAAAAAAAATACAAAGAGGGGTAATCAATTAGACTTATAAACTTACTCAACTCAGTAAATAATATCAACTAATTTAGTGATAATTTTTTTTAAAAAATACTAACGATATTATCAATTGGACTAAATTGACACAAAATTTAAAATTAAAAATCAAAATCGAGTAAATTAAAATTAAAAATACTAAAATAATACAATTATCAAAATATAAAGGCAACTATCCTAAATTTTCCCAACATAATAAGCCTAGCCCAGAGAAAAGAGGAATCATATTCACATCATTGGAACCTTGACTTGCTCAAATGGTCATTATCAAAATCTCTGTATCATTGTATCATTTTTTGAATTGGGGAACATCCAAATTTGTGTCCTAAAATGATAATAATAATATATTTTTTTTTAGATTTGATTCATATGAAATATTAC
Organism: Camellia sinensis; assembly: GCF_055761805.1. Taxonomy (NCBI): domain Eukaryota; kingdom Viridiplantae; phylum Streptophyta; class Magnoliopsida; order Ericales; family Theaceae; genus Camellia; species Camellia sinensis. The sequence goes on from NC_138966.1 coordinate 121,213,105, forward strand.
AATAAAATTCAATAAATTACAATTATAAAATTAATACATAGGGAGTAAGACCTACACATAAGTAGAGAGATTCAAACTACTGACATCCTAATGAGATGCAAGAGTTCGAACCAATCGAACTGACCCTGTTGGTTATCCTAAAATGTTAATTTTGAAAGGGCAATGAACGTTTTTTTTTTTTTTTTTACTGTTTTATAGCACGAGATTATAATGCAATGAGTATGATGTGTCTATTGTGTCTTCCTTTTTTATTATATATATATATATAATCGGGTGTCCGAGTCAACTTACGTACATCTCAACTAATCACAGAGGATTAATCCCACCGCCCACTTTGCAAGGGCTCCCTTTAAAGCTAGAATAGAAGGGCTCTATATGATTTAGCCCCAAAAAGCGTATTACGGTAAGTGAGTATTGAACTTAAGACTTGGAGGAAGTACAATTCCAGACCCTAAGTTGTACCCATTAAGCCAACTCCTTAAGATTGTCTGTTTTGCCTTATTACACAACAGCCTTACGACACAGCTGGAGATATCATCCCTATCAGTATAATCAAACTTGGACTATATTTTTAGCCAAGTTTAAGGTAGAATAAACTCAACTTGTAACACTCGATTTATTTATTATTTATTTAAGTAAGAATAAACACCATGTTTGGTTTTGAGTTTTCAAAAATAATTTTCTAAGTTTTCAATTTGTAATTTTATATTTGTAATTATTTTGTAATATTTTAATCAATTTTTTTTTAAAAAAAATATTAGATACACTTTATATACCTAAAAAGTTTTTTAAAAAATTGTACGAAAATCTTTTAAAAAAAAAAAGGGGGAGAATTTTTTTTAAGATATCTCATATTAAGTTTTTATAGCATAAAGAACATAAAATATTTTTATAGTAATTGGGGTAAATCAAATTTTTACAGAGAAATTTGTCTGAAATTTCTCTGGTTTGGAAATTTCTCTAGTCGAAAATTTCTCTATTTGCTCACAATTTTCTCTGTATTTTGACTAATTTTGTCTAATTTGTTCACAATTTTCTCTGTGCTTTGAACAAACCAGAGAAAATTAATTTGCTCACAAACCAATTTTTCTATAACTTTTACAAGAAAACACCATGTTAAGTTCATCAAAGAACTTAAAATACAAAATCTAATTACAGTTTAAAGAACAACAAACACTACACATCCTAAATGATCAAAAATAAAATTTAAAATAAGAAATTCAGTGAAAATAAAACAAGCAACATAAATTAGTGGGAGCTTAATGTGGGAAGGAAAAATTCAAATTTGACAGGAAATCAAAGAGACAACTAGCCAGAGAAAACAAAGTAAGGCATAGAGAGAAAGAGAGTCCAATATGTTCAAAGAAAATTAATCTAAAGGGGATATCTTAGTGCTAGAGAAAATTCATCTCAAAGGAAAATTACATACAAGGAAACAACTAATCAGTGAAATCAAACAAGTAACCTAAGTTAGTAAGAGTTTAAGGTTGCGTTTGGTAGAGCTTTCTAAATATGATTTAAGAGTAGAAATTGTATTTTGAGTTTGTCAGTTTTGGAATTATGATTTGAGTGTAGAAAATTTGTTTGGTGAAAGAGTTTTGAATTGAGTGGGAAATCTTTTATGTGACATATGATATTTGATACAAAAACTTACAACTCATAACCAAACACACAACTCAAAATTCTATTAAAGCTCATAAAAAATTCAAAAATATTTTTTCCGAATATATAAAAATTAATGTGTCAATTGCAAAATAAATAAAATAAATAAATAAATTTATTGTTCCGGTCAACCGGTTGGACAACCGGTTAGCCCAAATTTTCCTGCCTAAGACAGAGTTTTCAAAATTGAATGTGGAATTAACTTTGGAAAACCGTAAACAAACATGAAACTCAAATAAAGGGGTAGAATTAACTTTGGAAAAGCGTTCCAAACACAACCTAATATTTTCTGAGAAAATTCAAATGCCAGAGAAAATTCAGCTCAAAGAATAACTAACCAGTGAAAATCAAACAAACAACACAAATTAGTAGGAGTTTAATGTAGTCAGGAAAAATTAAAATGTCAGAGAAAATTGGAGAGAAAATCAAAGAGACAACTAGCCATAGAAAATCAAGCAAGACATAGAGAGTAAAGTGAATCCAATGTGTTTAGAAAAAATTGTGATGCTAGAGAAAATTCGTCTCAATGGGTGTAACAACCCCGATCTCTAATTAACATTAATCTGTGATTAATTATGCCTAATTAGCAATTAAGGTGAAATTCTGAATTAAACTGCATGTGTGTGATACATTTTTTGTGTCTATATCTATTAGGCGTAGAAAGATCTGTTCTTGCTTGAACTTCGGTTTGCGAATTGAAAGCCTTATCGGCGTTCAAATTAGAAATTGACTTGATTTATGTGCTAATTAGGATTTATAGAATTTTATGGTAGGTTTAATTAAAATTCGGTTCGGAACGATTAAATTAGATTAAGGCCAAGTTTGGGAATTCATGAAAAATCTAAAAAGCCAAAAAGTTACTCAAAAAGTTAAAAAGTTATCACTATTCACCAAAACTCAAAAATTACGGCTGCACAACTCCCAATTTTAATTTTTCCCTACACACTAATTTATACAATTTTTTAATACACATTTTTCCATAAAAAGTCAAAAAGTTAACCCAAACATCCATATTTTTTTCCTCAATTTTTTAGTCCAAAAAGACAAAAAGTGCATTTATTTAGGACACCCCAAACAACCCCTAAATTAGTGCGACATATCTGACCCTAGTTAACTATGCTTTATCTAAGTCAATATTAGGCTAATTGAGTCTTACTCACCTCTTTTATTCATTTTGATCACACTTGAGCTTTGAGAGAAAGAAAACGTAGAAGAGAGTCAGAGAGGGAAGAAATTGGGATCAAGCTTGAGGTTTAGGAGAAATTGCTAGAGAACCTTGGTGAATTACTCAAGAACATCTCTAATCGTAAAGAGTTATGTGAAAAATCTAGAAATTCCCTAGATATTGATTTGTGATTATGTAACAATTTTAAGCAGTATATAACAATCCCAATCAAACAATCAAGACAATCAACACAACAATTTTAACGTGGAAAAAACCACAATTGGACACCTCCAACTGTGATTAAAAAACCACGGGCAACAGTCACAAAACAATCCACTAAGAAGATTTAAAGGAATTACACAGGTATACTCTCAATTACCTAGCGAATCCACGCCTAATTGAACCAACCTCTATGTGCCTCTTCCAACCCGTCTTCACCTCGAAATTGTCTTTACGATGAGCCACCCCGGAATCCACCAAAGCTTCAGGCTCAAATTCTTCAAAATCCACCGAAGAATAACTCTTTCTTTTGTAGAACAAACAAGACCTTTGATGTATACTCTTTAAAACATGAGTTGAATACTCAATCAAAACATCAAAGAAAACTCACAAAGTATTCCAAGATATAAACCTTAAGAACCAAAAAGAAGATCTGGAGGAATTAAATAGTTTTGGGAGAAAACCAACTATTTACAGAAAATCCAAAAGTAATCCTAGTTTTGGAAGAAATCCAATTACTTATAGAAATCCAAAAGTAATCTTAGTTTTGGAAGAAAATCAACTTCTTAAAGAAATCCTTGCCAAACGGGATTGCCAATAACAAAACCTAACAATCTCCCCCTTTGGCAATGCCGTGACAAAACACACCTAACAAATAAAATCCTAATCATCCCAACCCATTACAGCCAACAAAAATAAACTTCTTTCTGACAGTCAAGATCTGCAAAACAACTATTAGTGTCACAATCTCCAAAACAACTATTAGTCCCATAAGCGTATATGAAAAAGCAATAGACATATGACAATGTAAATATTAGGAGCATGCAAGAAGGAAATAATACGCAAACAGTGCATAGCAACATGCAAAACAACTATAGCCAATCTCCCTTACCAAACAAAACAAAGTGTTCATGCTAACAAACTCTTGCAATGATAAACCAAACTCCCTTACCAACGCAAATCAAGATGAACCAAACTCCCCCGCACTAAAATAAACCACAAACACTGAAAACATTGAACAAGAAGAAAAAACACAACAAAAATAATATGGTGGGACAAGCAAGGAATTTCAGATTAGTACCTTAAAACACATAAGATTATCCAAGAAGCACAATTACTAGTAAACACAATGTGCATAGTCTGTAGAAGATTCCTCATGCAAGAAAGTGATGCATTATGTGAAAAGCATAGATCCCATGATAAAAAGTGTGTGTGTGACTCTTGAAGTTCGACAAACACTAGATTCAATCCTAGTAGTGATCTGAAAGTTGGACCTCCGACAAGAGAATCTAAGCACAACAAAGGAAAGTCAAACCACTAGGAATCAAGGGGTATTTGGTGAGTAAAGGCGGAGGCTCCCCCTCAACCACTAGGAATCAAGGAGTATTTGGTGAGTAAAGTGGGACCTAACCGTCGGTTGAGGTGGATCTGAGTGGTTTTTTATTATCTTAAGTGAGAATATTACAATACAAAAATAATGAGCCGAAACTATTAAGTTATGAATGAGAATTGTCTCACAAAGCGAGCATCAATAAAGTTGGGTTTAGATTTGGACTTAGTCTTGATTTGGACTGTGCCTAGACTTGTACTTGTACATGTGCTGGATTTGGTCTTAGACTTGGATTTGGACCTAGTCTAGAGCTTTGGGCTAAGTTGAGTTAGGCTTAGTATGTGCATGTGTTTAAGATTGGGCCTGGATCGGGTTGTGACCCAACACCTGTATTCATTTTGCAATTCATCTAATTTAATTCTCAAAACTTATACATTATGTACACATTATTATTTATATAATGGTTTTGGAGTTTTGAATCTTTTAACTTTAGTCCTAATGGCTAGAGTTTATGGTATTTGATGATCTCATTGATGTTAGCCTTCATGGCTAAGGCTCTCCCCTATTAGTATAAATAAAGACATTTCTCCTCCAATTTAGTAGGTTGTTTTTAGAGAGGTTTTGTGATGGAAAATGAGATGATGTTTTGAACTAAAAAGTTGGAGATGATTTTTTACACTGAAATTTTTTTTTCCTATCTTTTTTTTGTTATCATTTTTTTTGGTTCTTGTTAAAGAGAGTGCAGCCATTATCAAATTCGTCGAAACTATTTAGAAAGTGTTTTTGCATTAGCTGGTTTCGACCGTCGTATCCTGGGAGGTAGACTTCGGCATACCTCCAGCACCCATCGAGAGATAGTGAATCTATTTTAAGAGGAAACTGTGATATCACACAAGTTTCAGTTTGTTTCTTTTCTTATTATTTATTCTTTAATTTTTCAGAATTTAGTTTATCTCGACTAGTTCTAATCTGTAGTTATCCATATTAATAATTTGTTCTTTTAATAATGTAATCTAATTTATTTATGTATTTAGTTGTGTCGTTTATTTTATATTTCATCCTTTAATAATTTTTTTTTTAATCATTTCTAGTTAATTTATTTTATATATTTTTCTTGTATTATTATGAAAAAATTGCAACACTTTTTTCTCTCCATTTTATTTATTTATTTTTCTTTCAAAATTATTTTGTTATTTCTATTTAATTTGTTCTTTTGTCTTTTAGGCACACCAAAAAACTTCCAAGAGAAACTTTCTAATTTATAAAATAATAAAATAAGAGAAATAAAGTTTGCCACAAATGAGTCATTGGTGTGGCCGACCCAATTAAGGAGGGACACCAATTTTGTTGTGTTTGGATTGTGATTGTGGTCTCATTTGAAACAGACTATTTTAGTAATTTTTTGATTAAAATATGAGATAAAAAATATTAGTATATTTGGAATAATTTTTTAATTTTTTGCGAAAAGATGTGCAAAAAGTATAGAGAAAATAGAATCTTTGACTTTTTAGTATAGATTATAAGCTTTTCAATTTTCTAATAACTTTTTAACTTTTAGGTTAAAACAAGTACATGTCAAATGAGACCTCAGTTGAGAGAAGAAAAAAGTTATTATAGTTTTTCAACAATAAATAATAAATAAAAAGGACGTGTGTCATTTTATTTTATTTATTTCATATTCAGGGGGATAATTTAGATTTTATAAACTATTTATAAAGAATAATTTTTGATTTCTTGATTTCACTATTTTTTATGAGAAATAAAATTTGAGTTCTAAAGCATTTCTCTTCTTTGCAGTTTTCGTTCATTTTTCACTGCTGATCATCTTTTAAACTTAACAAACAAGTAACTGGAAATTTTTTTCTTTTCATTTTATTATCTTTTTTCATCAAATCCTTAAATCCATATGGTTTAAAGTCGCATGCTTGTTAGGTTATTATAATAATTTTTTTTCAACAAAAAATAAATTTATTGATGTAAGACAAACGTATATAAAGGAACTATATATATATATATATATATGCACTAGTTGTGGATGGAAATGCAATGTGTTTGCCATTTTACATACATTATTGGTATTTAGTGCTTATTGAATGTGACAATTATTAAACAAGGAGGACATTATTTGGATAAAAAGTATTCACACCAAATGAAATGTGCATCTTATATAATAAAATGAATATTTATGTAAATTCAAACCCATCCACATAAAAAACCATAGAAGGAGACTTCATTTATTTATCAACTAAATGAAACAAACATTGATATTGGATACATAATAATGTAGACATAGAAATATAATAACCAATCGCAGATATATTTATCTATAATTTGGGTTACATAATGTGAAACAACTATTTAATTCATTACATGATGATGAACTTTATCTTTTTCATAACGTCAATTTCTAATTCGGATTTACCTTCTTCTTATCATTGCTTTTTTTAATAGCTGAAACTACTGTTTTCACCATCTGTTCCTTCACCGATGTCTTCAGTGGAGGTTTCACGCTAGCTGGTTGGCTTTTAACCCTCTCTCTCTCTCTGTGTGTGTGTTGTGTTGTGTGTTTTGTGTTGTTTTGGTGATTCTCTAGAGGGAAACATGGGCATGTATTTATAAACATGGGAGGTTTCTTCTTCTCCTCTCTTTTTCTTTTTTTTTTCTTTTTTCTTTTCTTTGGATTGTTTGTGTGTTAACACAATGCTGAGAAAGCCATACAATTTACAAATGTGTGTGTGTGTTGTGGGATTGTGAAGCCAAGTTGAAAGACATATCAATGTGTAAAACTCTGACCAAGTTTAGAGAATTATCTTTTGTGTTTATTTGAGAATTGAAAAGCAGACCTTGGGTGTGGGTGTGGGTGGTCAATTTTGTGTAATGACTCACCAAAATAGCAAAACTCAAGAAAATGGGAACTATGGTATATTGCTTATATAAATTTTTATTAAGTAGTACTATAAAAATAGAAAAATCATATAAAAAATTTAATGCAAAATGATGCAATAAGTTTTAATTTTATCACTTTAAATCAAAAAGATTGTTACTTCGGCTTATATTTTTAAAAAAAAAATGTTATGAACCCCACTTAAGTACCTCGAATTTACTCTGAATGAGAGTTGTGTGTTTGAGATTAAATTTGTGTAGTCTGAGATTTACATTTAGAATAAATCTAAACCACAAGATAACAATTTTAGATAATTTCTAGATAGTTAAGTCTAAATTTGTAATATTAGGCATTGTTTGGGGTACCCTATTTTAGTTTATCTTTTTATCTTTTTTTGATCACATCAATCAACATCTCCTCTTTACTTTTTTACACATCTTTTTATAAAAAGTCAAAAAGTACACGTATTTAGAACATCCCTAACCACCCCTTACTGTTTTTAAAAATATCACTGTTCAACTAAAAATTATATAAAAATATCAATTTTATTTTATTTTTTCAGTCGATTGCGTGAAAACACAGTTGAAAGAGCCCATCTAATTGTGTTTGTGTTTGTGTTTGTGTTTGTGTTTGACCAGGGTGATTAGTCAATTTAAAGACGCAATTGGGTGTGAGTGTGAGTGTGGGTGTATGTGTAGGTGTCCTGAAGTAAATTGTTTTATATATTAAAAATATTATTCTTATAAATATTTTATACTGAATTTTAACTAGAATAATATGGTTGTGTCATTTTTTAAAATATAAGTCATTTTAATGAGTATTTTGTTTTTAATTTTTTTAGTCACTCAGTATTAATTTTTTGGTGAAATTATAAAAAAAAAAAAACTTTCAAGATTTGATTCTTATAACAAAATAAATTTTAAGTTTTTAATTTTATCAATTTAAATGCTAATTTTTTTTATTCGTTTTTAATCTAAATCATTTGTTTATTTTCGTTAAGTAAAACTGACAGAAAAAAAAAATATAATTTGGTCATTAAATTCAATGAAGGATAGTATTTTAGATATATAATTCTCATTGAGTTTAGGAAAATTTACCCATAAGTCCTAGTTTTTGAAACGTTGAACCATTTAGTCCTAAAAGTTTTCTTATGCTCCATTTAGTTCTATTTTTACATCAACATGATGTGAATGATGTAAATGATCTGATGTTTCATTCTATAATTTCAAAATTTATTGAAATCTGATAAACATTAGATGTTTTTCATCCTATATTTTCAAACATTATTGAAATTTGATGAACATTAGATGTTTGAAATCCAATGTTTGTAACATGACTCTGATGTTATTAACATTGTATCTGATGTTATTAACATTGTAATGAGACCTTTCAGTCTATAAGAAAACTTTTAGGACTAAACAGTGCATAAGTTATTAATTTGGGATTTATTGGTGCATCCCCCTTGAGTTTAATGGTTTAAATACCATTTTTTCATCAATTTTACTTGATGAAAATAAACAAATAATTTGTATTGAAAATAAATCAAAAGATTAAAATTTTTAAATCGATAAAATTAAAAAATTAGAATTTATTTTGTTACACTGGTCAAACCCTATAGTTTTTTCTTTTTATATATAATTTCTCTTAATTTTTTTAATACAATTTTTCTATTTATATTGTACTTGAGTTTGACTCACCACAAACAAATAATCAAACTCAATAAAAAGCCAACACAAATTTATAATTGATCCCATCAAAGGTTTTTTTAATTATAATTAATATTTTGTAAGTTGAAACCCTGACACATTGGTTAATGATTTTTTCATTATTTTGTTTCTTTCTTATTTTAGGTTATTGCACGTTCATCGTAGCAACATGAAAAATAGGATGAAACATCATGAAACTTACCTCTAAGGTCTTTTGTTTGGAAAATGTGACATTATTTTTTCATTTGATTAGCATGAAAAATAAACGCAAGAATAAAGTATAATTAAAAAAAAAAAAGAGAAAGATTTTAACCTTTGAATATGATTATCCTTCATCTTAGATCTTGTTTGGCATGTAATAGTTTTAACTTAAAAGTCAAAAAGTTATTAAAAAAGAAAACCAAAAAGCTTATAATCTATATCAAAAAATTAAAGATTCTCTTTTCTCTCTACTTTTTACACATATTTTCATAAAAAAACTAAAACTCATTCAAAACATACTAATTTTTTTATCTTATATTTTAGCCAAAAAGACAAAAAAAAAAAATACTAAAATAGTCTGTTTCCAAACGATGCCTTATTCTTCATTTTTTTACCATCTTAAAAATAATAATAACAAATAATTGTTCATTTAAATTGGAGATAATTAATATACCAATAAAATTAATTTTTCCTTTTCTTTTGTGTTTTTCTTCATTTTCCAAATACCAGTTATAGGGTAGCATTAGTTAGGTTGCTCATTTTCAATGAACAAAATCTCTAAAGAGAAATGTTATGTATCTCAAATATTCTATCAAATCTCTCATATGGGGTGAAACTCACACAAATCTACATGTGTGTGAGTCTCACACCAATGTGAGAGCTTTGATAGAATATTTGGAGTCCCTAACATAACTCATTTCTAAAATATGTAATTTTGAGGTTTTGGATTGATAAGTTGCATTAGTTATTTAGAGGAACTACAATGCTACTCCTTATTTTTTATTAGAATTACAAAAATAATACTTTTTATTTCAGTTAACTATTTTTTTATTTGGAAAATTTGGCAAAAACTCCTTCATTAGACCCTTTTTTTGGTAAAAATGACAATCCATAAATTTTTCTTCCATAAGCTCCTTCACTTGGAGTCTCATACGTGATGAAGGATACAAAAATATTTTTCTATTTCCTTTTGGACAATCTTGCATTTCCGTGTGTGTGTGTGTGTGTATGTATGTGAGAGAGAGAGAGAGAGAGAGAAAGAGAGAGAGAGAGAGAGGAAGTTACTGACGACGAAGGTGTTCATGTGTCAAGCAACCAATGAGTTCTGTCAATTTAGACAAAGCTTTAGATTTCTATTGAGAAGCTCTGATTTGGAGCATCACTCTGAACATTCTGTTCTTTTTTTCTTTTTTTTTTTGGACTTCGTTTCACAAAGAGAAAAGTATGAGAGAGAGAGAGAGGGGAGGTTTACACAATTGCAAATAGAAAGTTCAAAGAATTGAGAGTATAACATATGTGAGTTGTAGACAAGCAGAGATAGCAAAGTGTAGCACTATGGAGAGAGGGTTTATGCAATTGCAAATAGAAAGTTCAAAAAATTGAGAGAATGACATGTGTGAGTTGTAGACAACCAGAGATAGCAAAGTGTAGCACCGTGGAGAGAGGGTTTACGCAATTGCAAATAGAAAGTTCAAAAAATTGAGAGTATAACATATGTGAGTTGTAGACAAGTAGAGATAGCAAAGTGTAGCACTGTGGAGAGTGCTTCTCTCTCTCTCTCTCTCGCTCTAAAACTCACCACTCTCTGTGAAAGGTTTTTCTGCAAAATTGTTGGGAGAGTGAAGAAGAATCAACCATAAATAGCCACAACAATCCGAACTCTTTTGACAAGAAGCAAGTCGATCCATTTTCTCTGTGATTGAGTATTCTATGAGTATGGGTTTTAATTTCTAGTAGTAGTGTGAGTTCATATGTAGGAAGAGTCGTACTCTATTATTATGGTTGATGCCCTATTTAGAACAGACAGTAAAATGTTACTATCAATCAAAGTAATACTTTACTGTGAAAAAGAGTAACATGTTACTGTTTACGTCAATTTTGACGATAATTTTTTTTTTTTTTTTAATTTCATAGTCAACCGTGATCTTATTTGATAGATCTTCATGAGAGGATTCTAAAAATACTAATTATTTTATTAAAAATTGACATCTAGATCAAAAGTTATATTATTTTAAAATTCAAAATATTAAATTAGTCACCAAGGATATTTTTGTAATAGTGGTGTGTGTTGGATTTTTCAAGATTTTTTTTATTTTTTTATTTTTTTTTTGTACTTGTCCTTAATACATTAAAGTTTTATTATGAGGGAAATTTGATCAAATCTCTCATTCTATTTACATGCTTCAACAATGCTTTTTTACTTTATTTATTTATACACAAACTGTTTAAAGGGTTAGTTTTTTCTCTTTTTTTTTTTGGTTAAAATAGCTTATAGTATAACTAGTCTATTGAAGGGAGTAAAATATGACGAGACTAGTTATAATAAGTAACAAGTTTTTCTTAAAAAGTCTATTGAAAATGTTTACGATGAGCATAATATCTAAGAGCATCTCCAACGGTTACTCAAATTTTTCATCAAATTTGAGTAAAAAATGGCTCATTTTCCGAATTTGATATCAGCTGTTCCAACGATAAACTTTCATCAAATCTGCGCCGGGACAACCGGTAAAGGCAAAAAAATTATTATTATTTTTTTTTTTGGAATTGTTTGAACTTTTTTTTTTGAACTGTTTGAACCTTTTAGTGGTCGACCGGTAAAACAAATTTTTTTTTTAATTGTTTGAACCTATAAATTTTGAACTGTTTGAACCTTTTAGTGGTCAATCGGCTGGTTGACCGATTGGTCTCCCCCAACGATAACAAACAGTGATTTGTTGAAATCAGTATTTTGTCCTCACTTTGATGAATTGTTTGGTGAATTCTCAATTTGATATCAATTTGGTACAACCGTTGGAGCACAAAATAGTAACTTTTTCACCAAAATTTAAATTTGATGTCAGGTTTGGTGAAGCGTTGGAGATGGTCTAAGAAATATGATTGGTTAATAATTAAAAAAAAAAATATGAGAGAGAAACTTATCTTATATATTTTAATTCATTGTTATATTATTAAATTTAAAAAATAAGTCTAATTTTTGAATTAGAATAACAATGTCATATGTTCTATCATGGATGTTTCCTTCTTTCTTTTTATGTTTTTAATGCATTGCAGTAAACAATAAGATATGCCAATGAAAATAAGATCCAAAAAAGAGTTTTAAGATCTTAAAATTAAGCTCCTTTCAATTATCTTGAAATTACACTCTTTTCAATTATCCAGAAAATTTGGCCTTTTCTCTTTAAAAAACTGAAATAATCACTTTTCATAAAATAAACTCTTGTTTTGGGCAAGGTTTCCTCTTTGGATGATATTTTTTTCCATTTTTTTGTTCAAATTATCTCATTATTATTGTATAAATTATCTTTATACATATATCTCACTTAATAATGTTAAAATAATGAATCAAATAGAGTGGAGGCTAATCTTGTGTCAGACAAAGTATGTGTCTAACAACTTCCCAATTTGTTATGTTCATTAATAATGGTGGTCTAGTCTCTTACCTATGGTGTTATCATGAAATTTTTTGCTTTAAAATCAAATGATGGCTCGAGTTTTGAAAATTTAGTCATTTAAGCTATGTGAGGATCGAATAAAGATCTATAAATATAGTAGATCTATTGAGCTGTCAAATAGCTTGTATATATGGGGTATGGTGTTATTATTTATTTCAATAATTTTATGCTGGTGTTTTGCCCTCTCAATAGCTAAGATTCTGAATTTCCATGGCTCCAAAGAGAGAGATTTGGGCACTAAAAGGTTCATTTATGAGTTACATATTTCTACACGAGGTAAATTTAGTAAAATTAGAGCTGCTTGCTTATTGAAGGGGACTTTGTGACTTCATTTATTTATCAAATATATGAAACAAACATAAATACATAATGTAACAATAATTAACATAACAACTCACTTTCATCCTTAAAAAAAATTTTAAAAAAAAAAGAAAAGAAAAGAAAAAAAAGATACATGATGTAGACACAAATATACTAACCAGGCAGCAAATAGTATGTGTAATTCCTAGAGCTATTCCTATTGGGTTACATAATTTGAACTAATAACTTTATTTCTTCTTGTCTTTGGTCTTTTGAATGGTAGAAAGTACAGATTGCACCATCTTCTCCTTCACTGTCATTTTCAGTGCCGGAATTACACTAGCTTTACCCTTGTCTGACATTTTTCTCAACTTTCTCTCTCTCTCTCTCTCTCTCTCTCTCTCTCTATCTAAATTGTATGTTGCGTTTTGCTGTGATGCCTCTGAAGATGGAATGATGGGGATATTTATAGGCGTGAAATTTTTTTTTTTTTTTTCTTTTAAACTTTTCATTGGCTTGATTGTGTGTGTGGGTGTGGGTGTGGGTGTGTGTTTGTGTTTGTGAAACAAAGCTGAAAGAACTACGTCAATGTGTATGTGTTTGACGTCAATGTGTATGTGTATCTATTGTATCATTGTGCGTTTTTGAGAAAAACATTTTTTTTTTTGGGGAGACGGGGTGTTGGATTCAGTGATATTTTTATAAAATAATATCAGATTAATGAAAAAATGTAAGATTTTAATTATTAATATTTATAAAATTTATCATTAATCTAATTTTTTTTTTTTTTTTTTTTTAATTTTATGAGAGAACTAGTTGAAAGACCCACCTCGGTGTGGCTGTGGCTGTGGCTGTGGCTGTGGGTCTCTTAGGTGACTCCATTACTTGACAACAAAGAAATAACAAAACTCAAGAAAGATGCCTTGCCAACATGAATTTTTAATGAATAGTAATACTTTTATCAGAAAAATTGTAGAGTTTGCTTTTGTAATATTAGAGTGGGTTATATCCCTCTAAATTGATCCTATGTATCCTAGCTCTCTTTTTAAAAATTTTTTTTTTAAATAAAACTTTTTTGGTGAGCACAAAAAAAAAAACGATTAACAGAAAAATTAATACAAAACCATGTAAAATTTTGAAATGTGTTCACTTTAAAAAGTAAATGTCCATATGATGTGTGATAGTGTGTGGGGGTGTGGATTTGTGAAGCCGAGAGTTAACCGACCTTAGTCAATGTGGCCTTGTGTGTTTCAGAAGCCTAGTGTTTGATGAGATAGAAGCCCATTTAAAAGATCCATTTGAGGTGTGGGTGACTCAATTTTATATAATGACCAACCAAAAATAATAATAATAATAATTATTATTATTATTATTTTACAAAGAAAATGACTCCTTACGTACCTAGTCAATATGAATTTTCCACAAGTAATTAAATAATAATCAAAATAATATAATAAATTTTAATTTTACCACTTTAAAATACAATGTCTATTATGTTGGCTTACATTTTCAAAAGAGTAATAATATACAAAAATAAATAAATCATTGTAAAAAAAAAGTTATACAAAATAATAGGACTTCTTGTGGTAGTTTCATTTCCAATCAAAAAATCATCTATTATCATTATAATTTAAAAAATGTCACTAACATATTATTTTGGATATGTTTATTTTATAAATTTTTATTTATAAATTATTTTTCCTTTTAAACTATTATAATTACATTATTTTAGTTTAAAAAAATATGTATTCCATCAAATTGATTGCGTTGCGTGTGAAAACAAAGCCCAAAGAGCCATATTCCATGTGGGTGTTTGGGTTTATGGATTTTTGAAGCGGAGTTGAAAAGCCCACCTCAGACCGTGAAGCCTATTTAAATGGGAACTCATATTTTCTTACAATAAACTTTTATGTAATAATTTTGCATGAGTAATGCTAGAGACCCCAAATATTCTACTAAAAGTTTTACCAAATGTCTCATGGGTGTGGGACCCACACAATGTGGTCCCATGTGGATCCCACACCCATGTGAGACATTTGGTAAAACTTTTGATAGAATTTTTAGGGCCTCTAGCATTTTTGATTTTGCATTGAGAGACCTTGAGGCCCAGGCCGACCGTGGTTCTATTTCAATTATCTAAATGATTTATTTTATAAAATCTTTAATATATATAATTCATAAAAAAATATTAAATTCATTTGATAATTATAATATTTTTATTTTATATATTTGTTAAAAAAAATAGATAACTATTTAAAAAAATAGACTTATAGTATATTTTTTCAATTATTTAAAAATCTATACCAAACAATTTGCAATAGCTTCTAATTTAAATTGACGTGATAAAAACAATTAATAAGTTGAATAAAAAATAATGTTTGTTTCTAGCTTTTTCAAAACACTTTTTAGAAAATTCTATTTTCTTGTTTTTCATATTTTTTTATTTGGATTGAATTTTTTTAATATTTTAAGAATTTTTTTTTAATTTTTAGACATACCTAACATAAATACACTTAAAAAATATAATTTTCGTGAAAAAAATCTTTAAAAAATTCATCAAATACCAAAAATACAAAAAAAAAAAACGAAAAATACAATATATTTATTTATTTTTGTATATTTATTAATTTTTAAAAATATTTTTTCATAAATATTTTACTTTTTAGATACATCTAAGTAAGATGCATCTAAAAAAGAAAAAAAATGCTTAAAATTTTAAAAATATTCACTAAAAACAAAAAAAAATACGAAAAACAAAAAATTCAGTTTTTAAAAAACTAAATTCAGAAAACTAAAACCAAACAAAATGAATAATTATCCTAAAATTGACAAAAGAGTGTATTAAGATTTTATTTATGGCAAA
The DNA here is from genome assembly GCF_055761805.1 of Camellia sinensis. Taxonomy (NCBI): domain Eukaryota; kingdom Viridiplantae; phylum Streptophyta; class Magnoliopsida; order Ericales; family Theaceae; genus Camellia; species Camellia sinensis. Next base: position 121,228,887 of record NC_138966.1, read on the forward strand.
TTATACTAATAGTCCTTATTTTTTGTCCCTCGTATTATTTTAATCCTTATACTTTCAATTAACTCAATGTTGACCCTTAATTTTAAATTTTAGTTCGATTGGCACCCCCATTACGGTTTCTTACGAAAAATTATCAATGAATTGATTACGGTTAACTCACTAAATTGATCAAGTTTACATTTTTGTCCCTAAAAACGTAGCACATGGCATTCATGTGTGCATTTTCCACAAAATAATCATAAATTTTAATCAATCGGATCAAATTAAAGCAAAGTAAAAAAATTCAAGGTCAAAATCAAATCAATTAAAATTATAGATATCAAAATAATACAAGGGTCAAACTATAAGAACAATAAATTATAAATTTTTAATTTAAAATAAACTCTAACAAAGAAACCTGGCTACTATCATTTAGGCAAAGATAGGGGCAATTTGGGAAGCTAGCTTTTAGCTTTTAACCTATTTTGAGTTACATCGCCCTTCACATTTTTTATGCACTAAAGGACAAAAATGCCAAAAAAAATAAGCACATCAATATTGTAACGCCCTCAAAATAATACATAAAACCCAACAATCTTGACATGCTTAGACATAAGAGAAATAAACATCTTTCTATTTATCAGAGTATTCGTTACAAAAGCATTACATGTTGACAACAAAAGTAAATGCTCTACGGGCTTACAACTTTCCAAACCAACACTTGGTTACAAAAAAAAAGTGCTAACTCAAATATATATTAAGCCCTTGGCTTGAATTTACATGTAATACATCAAAAGATAACAAAAAAAAAAAAAAAGTCTTCAACTCCCAGAACCTCCCAAGCTATGTCCTTGGAGGTGGCATATCACCCGGACCTGAAAATGATGTCCCATAAAGGGTGAGCCACAACCCAGTAGAGATATACTAAACCAAATATAAGCAATAACTAAAACAATAGTATTTGATAGGAGGTTAACAATTATAAACCAATTTATCTCACATTACAAATTCCATGACAAATATGTCCATGTTACATTTCATTTCTCCTTTACTTATCAAAATCATTTCATATTACATGACTCAGAATCTGACCAAACAATTCAATGAGATTAAGAGTCCTAGTAAAACAATTCCATATTTTCACAATTCATAGATGAGATTTCATCTCATATTCAAACATTTCCATACTCCAGATAATACACATATTCGCTGTATTAACACTTCCATTCAATACACATATTTGTTGTATTAACACTTCAATCTGATACACATATTTGTTGTATCAATAGAGTCCATCCCCTATCTCCTCCCAAACCGGTTTGAGAGTCCATTCCTTATCTTCCCTCAAACCATGGAGTACATCCCCTATCTCTTCCCACACAATACACATATTCTAAATATATAAACAATTATCATATACAAAGATCAATCAATACACATATTTGATGTATTATTTCAACTGTTATATTCGATGACATATTCACTGTGATTAGTTTCGGTTTTCCCTAATCAACATGCAGTGTCTACAACAATCAAGACTATCCTCCACCGATAGCCCAAAGCAGATATTTCTAAACAGAACATAAATGCATCAACAAATATGATATTAACATTTTCATAGGTGAGTGATAAATTAATCCAACTACACCATTTAATCTCATAATTTTCCAATTTTATTATTCTCAACTCAATTTCACATTTTTCCAAATTAATTATACAAATTAATTATTTATTACAATTAGGGCATTTTCCCCCATTTTCCAATAATAGCCCTAAGGCTCATTTTTCACCCATAATCCATAAACAACATCCATTTCAAGTCTATAACACAAATATGACTCAAACATGGAAAACCCCTCTTTTAAAAATTACAAAACAAACCCTAACTTTCTCAATATTACCCAATATGACAAAACTCATAAGATGGAGTAGGGTATCCCACTACAAGAAAAAACACTTTTGGCGACCACCTATTTTTTTTGGTCGCAAATAGTCCACTTTCTGCGACTACAATTTAACTTTTGGCGACCACAATTTTTTGGTCGCGAAAAATCACCTTTTGGCGACCAAAAAAAATAGTTGGTTGCGGAAAGTATACTATTGGCGACCAAAGGCTTTTTTGGTCGCGGAAGATCACCTTTTGGCGACCAAAAAAAAAGTTGGTCACGGAAAGTATACCCTTTGGCGACCAAAAAAAAAGTTGGTAGCGGAAAGTATACTATTGGCGACCAAAGGCTTTTTTGGTCGCAGAAGATTACCCTTTGACGACCAAAAAAAAAAGTTGGTCGCAGAAAGTATGCTATTGGCGACCAAAGGATTTTTTGGTCGCGGAAGATCACCTTTTGGCGACCAAAAAAACAAGTTGGTCGCGAAAAGTCTACTATTGGCGACTAGAGGCTTTTTTTGTCGCGGAAGATTACCCTTTGGCGACCAAAAAAAAAAAGTTGGTCGCGAAAAGTTATGGCGGGATAAATTTAAAAAAAAAATGATACTACAGTAATTACATGCTATTTTTCTATTTAGGCATTAAAAGTTTTATAAGATAATATATAACCCAATTTTTATGGGTTATATATTTTTTTTGTCAAATATGAACAAAAAGTATGTTGTTGGCAGAGTGGATTTGGTGTATGGTGACTCCTTGGTCAGGAGTTCAAGTCCCAGGGAGCACAAAAGAATTATTTTTTTTGGGTTAAGGCGCTGACTTTTGGCGACCAACTTATCTTTGGTGGCTAAAAGTTTACTTTTGGCTAATATGAATTGGACTTTTCGCGACCAAAAAAGTTGGTCGCGAATGGTCACTTTTAGCGACCAAAGGCTTTTTTGGTCGCAGAAAACTATCTGTGACGAGGCTTTAGCGACCAACTCGCGACCAACTCGCGACCAACATATTTTGGTCGCGAAAAGGTTTTAGCGACCAAATATGGTACTTTTCGCGACCAAACATGTTCGTCACGGAAAGTGTTTTTTCTAGTAGTGTCCCTACCTCGAAATGAAGAGCTCAAATGGAGAAGATGACCAAAATCCAAAGTGCTTCAAATCCACAAATTTTCAAATTAAAACGAAGCTCACACCACCTTCTATCTTTCTTACAAAGAACTTAGGGTAGCAACACTCAAGAACTAAATCAATCCCTAGACAGAAGGTGTTTAGAGAGAGAGAGAGAGTGGACGGATCTAGGGTTTTGAAATTAAAAGAGATGAAAAAGTGAAGTGTTTACCCGCTGCTGCCTACTGATATAACACAGGTTCGCTCGAGCGAAGGATTGGTCGCTCGAGCGACCAGACACAAGGAACTCTCACTCGAGCGTAGAAAGCCTCGCTCGAGCCAACAATGCGAAGCTTCAGGTCTGCAATCCAGAAGCATTCTCGAGCGACAGAATGCTCGCTCGAGCGAAGAAACCCAAAACATAGACCTCGCCCGCTCGAGTGAAGGAAAGCTCGCTCGAGCCAAGAAATGCAACTCTCAGATCCAGAATCAGACGCATACGCAAGCTCGAGCGAAGGACTTCTCAACTCTCTAAATTGTTTGTTGTGTTTATTGTGGTAATTCTCATGAGGTAAACAAGGAGATATTTATAGGTACAAAATTCATATATAATATATATATATATATTTACTTTTCTTTAGCTTGATTGTTACCGTGGGTGTGGGTGTGGGTGTGGGTGTGGAAGCCCAGTGTGTTTTTATTTAATTATTTTTTTTAAGGTTAAGCCAATTTGAAAGGCACACATCATATCAATGTGTATGTGTGTGAACAACTTTGGAGGATTATCTTTCGCGCGCGCGCGTGTGTTGTAGAAGCCAGTTGAAAGGCCCCCCTCAGATTGTTTGAATGGCCCACCTCGGTGTAGGAGTGTGTGGGGTTGTGGGTGTCTCGGGTGACTCAATTTTATGACTAGTTATAAACAAATAACAATACTCAAGAAAATGAGACCTTACATACATCGCCAACATGAATTTTTAATGTGTAGTGTTATATGAAGATAAAAAATAATATAGAATCACGTAATAAATTTTATTACAAAAAGTCTATATCGTTGGTTTATACTTTTGAGTATATATTAAATTTATTCAAAATTATGTGACTTATTGTAATCGTTTCATTTTCAATCAAAATATTTATTATGTCATTATAATTAAAAACGAAAATAATATGCAAATCTATTTTTTAAACTCATTTTCTAAACCTAATGATGTGTAAGTGATATAATTGGTTGATGATTAGAAAAGATATGAAAGAAAACGTTGACTTAGATATTCTAATTAATTGTCACATCATTAAACTTGAAAATGGGTCTAATTTTTATATGTGAATAAAAATACTCTTTGAAAAAAGCAATTGACACATTATTTTAGATGTGTTTTCTCCATAAGGCTTTTTGTGAATTATTTTTATTTTTTAAATATTATAATCACATTATTCTGGTAATAAATTTTGTATAATTATTAAGTAAGATTATCATTTTTCATTCCTAATTTGATTTCATATGAACAAAAGGTTGAAGGAGCCATATCCTCCAAGGGGTGTGTGGGCTTGCGAAGCCAGTTCATACATCAATGGGTGGTTGACGAGAAAGTGAAGCCAATTTAAAATGAATTAGAATTTCGGTAATTAATTGTTGGAATAATTATATAATGGTTGTTTCAATTCTTAAATTACTTTTAAACCACCCAATTAAGTGTATTATTTTGGAATTCAAACCACCCATGAATCAATATTACAAATTATAGTACCCCTTTTATTTTTCAAAATATCACTAAACCTCCCTTATATTAAATATAAGTCCTTCCATGAGTCCACCATTTATTGACTTAACAAAAATTACTAATTTAATATATATATACTTCTAAATGCTAACTTTATCTTTTGTTGGAAAATTATTTTTCCTCCACCACGATCAAACCATCCCAAACACACACAGCGCTACTATTTTCACCGGCCACAACCATTGGCCTAGCCCCAATTTTTATAGGGAAAATTACTATTTAATGGGAAGTGAGATAATTATTTATAATTTTTTTTATAATCTTCTTGGAGTGCAACTTTTGCAGTTGCTTTTTTTACAATTTTTTTAGTCATGTGCTCCAACTTGTAATTTATCCATTTTTATAAGCAACCATCATCAATTTTGCAGCTTGTAATGTAGTGGGAAGTGAGGCAATTTGTAATTTCTCTAGTTTTGCAGCTTTAAATGGGATTTTGGGATTCTTTGTCAAACAATTTGCAGTAGCTTCTGATTATAATTTATATGGTGAAAATAACTTTAAAAAAAAAAAAAAATAAAAAAAAAAAAAACTTATTGTACTGAAATTGAAGGAATAGTATTTTTTTAAAATTTTGCTTACATAAATTATCAATTTTTAGTTTGGAATAAGTTCAAGGAAACAAACATGACTGCTCTCTAGGTGGAGGGAAGGTAGAAGCTTCTGATACTTTTTTTTAGGTGTGTGTAGTGTGTACAAAATCTTCCAATCTCTTTTATCTTATTTTCAATTCTCCTTTTAGGCAAATGACCAGGAAAATATGGTCTTCCAGTCAAGTAACCCAAAAAAGAAAAAAGAAAAAAAAAAGGGGAATATCCCTTCTACTCCAAAACGTTGACTGGATTGCTATTTGCGCCGTGGGGTTTACTACAGATCTATTTTAATGATTTGAACTCTTCATTTTGTCAAACATTTTGTATATTTCATTCACATAAAAAATTATATCAATATTATAATTGTAACTTATTAAATTTATTACGTTTGTTATCAAAAAAAATATATAGTTTATTTTTAAAAATACAATTGTTGTCCACTTTTTTAGTGAAAATGCAGTAAATTGAACAAGTTATTATTATTGGATTGGCCTAATTTTTTGTATAAATAAAATAGATGAAGTATCTAATAAAATGAACGAATCGAATCATTACGACGGAATCCATGATAAGCCTTACGAGTCAAAATAGTGCTATGCAATCCAAATTGTAGACCTGAGGGCCATGTGCCTCCAAAAAGGAAAGCACTTTGCTATGAGTTACATTACATTCTCAATATGCACTGTAACTACAATTTATTATTAAAAAGACGATTTAGTGCAGAAGATTTTCATTACAGATGGGGAAGAGGGGCAAAATGTTCATAGTTTTATTATGTTGTTTTTAGAGATTATTTTCATAAATTGAACCCATCCCACCAAGAACAAAAACAAGAAGCCTTACAAGCCTTATTGATGAATGACGAAACCCTTCAATTATAATTTGTTTATTGATACTAGAAAGTTAGGGAAAGTTGGTCCTATCTTTGATATGCCTTGTGAACCAGATACCACATACGGGTTGGAGAGTCCTTTCGTTGAATTTATTTATTTATTTATTTAAGAGCATCCTTAGCAGATTACTTATATTTTATCTTAAAATATTATTAAAAATTCATTCCTTATTTTAGGAAATACTTTTTCATCTACTTCTCTCAAGAGGTGCCTTATTCTTTCTCTATTCTATTAATAAACTCTCTATTTTTTCTCTATTTTATTAAAATATAATTTTTAATTATAAATTTTTTAAAAAATAAAAATCATAAATGTGTACTACGGTCCCTAAAAAAAAATAAAAATAAATAAATAAAAAAGGTCCAACTTGTCTCATGTTGAGATCAAGATTGGACTCACCCAGTCTAGCCCATGGGCCCATTTTTAAGCCCCATTTTGATAATCTGAACTGTTCAATATATAAAACTCGTCAAGTACTATATCCCTGTGAAAAATCATGTTGATCAGATATCGATAGCTATTTGATCGAATCAGATTTGTATTAAAAAAAAAAATGAACGGTGAAAAAATAAACAGTTGACAGAATTCGGATCAGATTTGTATTTCAAAAAAGGAAAAATTACCAATAGTTCCTACTTTTGAGACTTATTACCCATTAAGTCCTATTGATAAATTTATCATAAATTTATAGTGATAAATTTATTAATTTCTTTGTTTTTATGAATAAATCATACTGATAAATTTATCAGTCTTTTATTTTTATAGTAATAAATTTATCAGTTAGGACCTGTAGGTAAATAAGTCTAGTTAATCGGATTGATTGGAAAGTACTCTTTAAAAAAATGAACGGTGAAAAAATAAACGGTTGACAGAATTCTGATCCGATCAAATAGTTATCGATATCTGACCAACGTGATTTTTTACAAGAATATAGTACGTAACGATTTCTACACATTCAACGGTTCGAATTATCGAAATAAGGTCAAAAAATGAGCCAACGGGCCAGCCTAAACGGTCCAGTCTTGATCTCAACATGAGACAAGCTGGGTCCAAAAAAATATATGGGTGCTACAATAACTCAGCACTGTAGCAATTTTTATTTTAAAAAAATGTTTAAAAGTGCTGCTGGAAGTATATAAAAAGCCATCAACCCCTTAAAATAGATAAGAAAGAGGTTTAGGGTGTCTGCTACTGATGCTCTAAGAGCATCCTTAATAGAACCCTTATACACCTATTTTAAAGGATTTGATGCTCTCTATAAACTTCCAGTAACTCCATTAAACACTCCCTTAAAATAGAAATTACTACAGTGCCTCCGATTTGTATGGAGTCACTGTAGCACTCTTATGTTTTATTTTATTATTATTATTATTATTATTTTGCTTTGCTTTATTTAGGGACTGTAGTGCACATTTATGATTTTTATTTTATTTTTTTAATTTATTATGAAAAATTATATTTTGATAGAATAGAAAAAAAAAATATAGAATTTGTTAATAAAATAGAAAAAAAAATAAGGAGTATTGAAAAAAGTAGATGAAAAATAATTTTTTAAATAAAAAATAATTTTTTTAATAATATTTTGAGATAAAAATGAATAATCTGGTAGAGATACTCCAAGCAAACAACGCTTTACAATGCTAAAGAATAAGAAGCATTGTAACATTCTGTGCTGAAGACTGAATAGAATAAAGTGGAATTCAGATTACACATGTGCTTCTGTTGACTGAGACTAGTACTAGCTGAATGTTCTGATTCTGTCCTACAAAGAACTCTCTCTCTGATTTACATGTTCTGTTGTCTATATTCGGTGTTGGAATGAGCGCTTAAGCAACTAATCATACTTCAATTTCTCCCAAGTTCAAATACAAATTTATAAAATTAATAATAAATTTTGTTTTGATAATTCGGTTCTTTTATTTTATAAGACTTTTTATTTATATCATTTATTAAAAAATTAAGTTGATTTGATAATTATTACCTTTTTATTAGATTGTATTTTTCTCTAAAGCAATTGATAATTACTTTAAAATCACACTTGTCATTCATTTTTTCTAAAACAGCCGAAACAAATTAAAATATGTTAAGATTATCAAATTAATTTAATTTTTTTGTATTAACGATATACATAGAGTGCCTTATAAAATGAACGATTTGAATTATCAAAACGAGACCTATGATGAGGATCTTACAAAATGAATAATTAAAATTATCGAAACGAGAAAATATGGTGAATTCCATAATCCCAAACATGACTATCAGTCCAACTTTAAATTTGGATGAAACAAACTCATAAAAGATTGTCTAACGAGGTCGAAATTATTTATTTTAGGGAAAAATGCCATTCAGGGTACTTTTAAAAAAATAATTACATGCACATTGAAAAACTTATAATTTTAGTAATTAATATTAATAAAATTTATCATTAATATATAATTAATTTTGTACACATCCACTGATATGTAATTTTCCTTTTATTTTAGGCGTACCCATATCATAGACTGTGTCCCTAAACAATAAAATTCTCAATACAATGACAGACAACCTAATAAATAAATGACACATAATTGGTTTGGTCAATTTAGCATGCCCTATCAAATTCTAATGTTGACACTATTCACTAATAAGGAAAGACAAAGTACTAACTGAATGAAATTAAAGGAAACAATATCAAGGACGATGTCCTTCTAACTTCTTGTCAACAATCTAGAGATTCATTTTAATTTTATGTCTTTAAGCCCTTAATAACCATGCAACAGTTTGGAGTAATTCATGTTTTTAAACAAAACTTATGCCCACTAAGCCCAAGCCTAAGAAATAGCTATTACACAAATGATATTAACTCATTTTTATAGAAGTTAAACTCAAAGTGTTATATAATCACTAAACCAAATGCTCTCGTTAACACAGTTTATTCACATAAATTGTTAATAGCAGTTAGATTGCATGACTTCTAAGTAATTAAAGAATAGAGTAAATTACACTCATATTTCTTGTAATTTATTCTTATGTCAATTTAATTATTGTAATTTTAATTGCATCAACTTTACTTTTGAATTTTTCATATCGTATCAATCTAATACTCTTTTAAAAATTGACTGAATTAAGGAGTAAAATGATTTATTCGTTCTTCTCAAAGTGATTGAAAAATTGACATTCAATTGCATTTGCTCCCTTTTAAAGAAATCATTTCTTCCTTAATTTTTGTGGAATTTCTTATCTCATGTTATTAATTGCGTTAAATTGACACAGTGAGATAAATTAAGAAAATAAATTTAATAAAATTAAATTTACTCAGGACACATTTAATGGAAGAAACAAATTAGAAGCATCGTGAGTATAATTTACAAAGAAGAGTAAAAATAGAAATTAGAATTTTCATATCCCCTCACCTAACTAATTTTTTTATCATATGGCGAGGTTTTCACTGCATCAAACAAGACGTTTGTTCTGCTGGAGTTTGTCTTTCATGCACAATTTTATTTCTCGCTAAATCAAAACTGAAATTGCTCATTAAATGGTAATACTATAGATATAAACTGAATCATATACAAAAGCATATATATGAGTATTTTTTTATTGATAATTATATCTCTAATGAGGAGAGTGATTGGCTACATAATTTGAACTAGCTACATATATACATACATACACAATGATAGTAAGTATTAAAGGGTATTGGATCATGCAGAGGAGGCAGGAGCATCACCAACAACAACAGGACTTATCTTCTTGTTCTTTTTCTTGTTCTTGCTATTGTTGTTCTTCTCATTTATCTCCTTCTTGTTATCGTTGGTGTTCTTAAACAAGGCAACTCCAGATTCAAACATCATCTCCGTCACCTTCTTCTTCGGTGCCGGAATCACGGTAGCTGGTCCTTTCTTTGCTCCACATCCAGATGACTCTGCCATCTCTCTCGCTCTCTCTCTTTCTCCCTGAATTGTGAATTAGTGTGTTGTGTTGTGGTGCTTGCTTGTGCTTCTCAACGGAGAAACGTAGGGATATTTATAATGTTTTTAACATTTCTTTGGCTTAATGGCGTGTCCAACACATTTTTAAGAACCATCCGAGTGTTTGTGTGTTTTACATGTGTGTGTGTGGGTCTGTGGATTTGTGAAGCCAAGTTGAAGTATCCACGTCAATGTGTAAAGGAAAAAAAATTGAGACCCCGCAATATAAGTTTTATGATGTATTCGTAATGAAATAATGGCTTCGTTTGGGAAGTTGCTATTTTAGTAGGTTATTTTAGTTTTTGACTATTTTAGTAGGCTAAAATTTTTGTGTTTGGAAAGATGATTGGATTTTTTTATGCACTACTGGAAATTCAGGTTTTAGGGGCGTTTTAAAAACGCCGCAATAGGTCTTAAAAACGCCGTTAAATCTTTTTGTGACGTTTTACACCAAACGCCGAAGATGCGGCCGTCGCTATAACTCTGTGACGCTTTAGAAACGTCGCTATATGACAATAGGCGGCGTTTTTAGAAGCGCCGCTAAAAATTCTACTAACGGTAACATGACGTCAGCATGTTATTTAGCGACGTTTTTAAAACGCCGTTGTATCTCTAATGCTATTTAACGACTTTTTTAAAAACGCCGTGATAGCCTTCTTTTTTTTTTCTTTTTTAATTGTGTTAATTTTAGGTTATTGAACCCAAAAATAAAAAAACCTATAATAAAACTGAAAAATAACACTAATATAAAATAATAACCCCCATTCACATAGTAAAATCTTATCAAATGATAATCCAGTCATTGTGAGAAAAAAAAAAAAAAAAAAAACATTCACACAAATCATTTGAATTACATTAAGGAGTCACCAAAATTAGATGCCCCTCCAAAAAGAACACAAGGATCTATATATATACACAAATTGAAACATTGGTTTGATAGATTACTAAGATTAACAAAATGAATGAGAAAGTCAATTATCATAACACAAATTGAAACATTGGTTTCATGCAGACTTAATACCTATGAAATACAAGCAAAAAACACAATTAAACACCTGTTTTAACAAGATTTTAACTTCCAAAAAGTAAATTTTATTTCTTCTCTGCCACACACCTGCAGAGGGGTTTTGGGTAAGGAAGAAAGAGAAGAGAAGAGAAGAAAAGGACATTACAATAATTACCTAGACAGATAGAATACAGACACTAGAATAAAAAATTACAACATTGCGGGCCATACTTTACTAACTCAGTGGGAGTCTTTCACAATCCTTTCAAATGTGATCTGCAAAACCCAGTTAAATCCAATCCTCTGTCACAGCATGAAACCTGTAAAAAAATTCATCGGTAAAAAATAAGCCCTCGGTCCATAAGAAGCAGGGATACCTGAACCTGCAAAACTTGTAATACCCGTAAGATCGTAAGATCATAACTTGTTAACGTAAAAAGAGGAAGTTGACAGAAGACAAAACCCGTTGACAGAAGACAACCCGTTACGAAACCACATGAAAAATTGCATGTTAACTAGCCTGGAATGTGTTGTGGTCAGAGAGTGCCTGACTGCAAACAAATACCAACACATGCAATAAAAGCAAAAAATAGGAATGCATCTAAATACCAAACCCATGTAATTAATGATTTTACAGAGCATCACTTGTAGTAAGACATTTGGAAACCCATGTAACTTAAAGAATGTATAGTATCAAAGTAGAACTTCTTCAAGTTATTTGTCCTACAATTCTAATCTATCCAATTTGGACAGGGGAAACCAAAAGGAAAGCCAGGAAACAAGAATTTTCAATCGGTGGATAACATAATAGGTTTTACAAGTCAAGCAGATTCCGTTTCAAAATATATGACTAGACCCATTTCTCTCTCACACACACCCAACCTTTAACTACTACACACAAGTCAGGAATTGACCATTCCTTGACGGAGACCAGAAAGCCATTGTAAATATGTTTGGTGACTTACAACTATACAGGACTGCTGCTTCAACTCCCTTACTGTTATTAAAACAAGACATAAAATAGTAGAAGCTCGCCGCTACTTATAAGTTCAAAGGGACAACACAGAAATGATACTATGTGGAATGAAAACAGTATCACAATCAATACAAAAACATCAAAAGACTACACCTCATACCACATTTCAATCATTCACAAAAATCTCCATCAGAAATAAGAATATAAGGAAATAGCATGAAATTAAAATGAAACTCAGGAATTTTAAAGGAAACTCTTCAGAAAGATTTGAGACATTTCTAAGATCTCTAACACAACATGAAGAAAATTCTCAGAAACTCTTGAAAAATTTATTGTTAACTCACCAGAAACTCTTGAAAAATTCTTATTTCCAATCATAATATATAATTGTTTTAATAATTTTCTACAAATCTAAGATTCAAACACAGCCCCAAAAGGATATTTTAACAAATTGAAACAGAATAGACAGACAGCTTACTTACAAAATAATTAACAGATATAAAACAGCCAGTAAGTGTTTATTGAAAAGTTGATGACCAGCAGTGATGATGAGAAACATTGGAAAAAGTAAGAGATCAGATGAATGTGAAAGGGAAACGATCTAGGAGGTTTTATATCACCATGCATGCAAGGCACACAGATCAAGCACATCAAAAGCAATTATGAAACCAATAAAAAAAGGCGGGGAAAAATTATCCAATCATAGAACAGTGAACCTGCACATCACCTGCACAGTGGAAAATGGTGTAAGCTACTTTGTTGGATGTGTGGGTCTTTTTTTAAATGGAACTCTTTATTAAAAGTGCAACCCAAAACATCAAAATTTTAAGAAAACAAGAATACATACCAGAAAATATTAGTTGGATCAATATCCATATCCTCGCCGTTGCTGGTTTCCATAGTACTGATCTTCATTGCTTTCGTTGTTATTGTTGGAACCATAAGTATTATCCTTATTAGCTTTTTCTGACTGTTCCTTTTCCCTGTTCCACTGCTCGATTTTGGCATGTCTCTCCTCACTTCCTTCTCTTACTGGACTCTGGTTCCTTCTTCCCCCCGGGCTCCTGTTTCGTCCTCTTCTGTGGCCAGGGCTTGTAGTCCTGTTCCTCTTGCTACAACTCTCATGGTAGTAATCCTCGTCATCATACCTTCTACTGTGCCCACAACCTCCATAGCTGCGATGCCTATAAGGACTTCAACTTCTGCTCCGACTGCGGCTATGCCTTGAGCGATACCTCCCAAACAATTGGCGTCTCAACTCTCTATCGTTCATAACAGTAAGATGAATCGTTTTAGAAACAAAATCAGGCTCTGCTCAACTGTAATACCTTGCAAAATATAGATGAGACAAAAACAAACACATCAAGGATGCTTACCTGCCAATCCTTTTCAGATGCATAAAGTTGCAATACCCACCACGATTGCAGGCATTCTCTTCATACTGCCAACATGTGGCTTCACGAAAATCAGCCTTAGGCACATAAAGTAAGAACAATAATTTTCTATCCTTTTATGGACGACAAAGAACAATAACCAAAAGCTAGAATTTTAAATCTTGTCCCATGTTTCCAATCCATTATACAATAAAATTGCACTTACCCTCCCATCATAGGATAATGATGCAAAAATCCATGGCTCTCGGGAACTCCAAGCAAGACCAGCAATTTTGGTAAAACTAGTCAGGCTAAATTCAGACATTAAGCTTTATACATATGTAGAGAAGAAAAATAATGAACACTGCAGCAATCACCATAGACCCTGTCTTCGTAGTCACTGTACGAATTGAGCAATGGATCTACCGATCTTGTATGTGACTCCATCAAGCTGCAAAATCATAGAATTAAACAAGGCCATCAGAAGAAATCAACAAAGGAAAACTACATGATGAAGTCCTAGCCTTCGAAAATAGGAAAGTAACCTTTCAGATGATAAATCATCACTGCTAGGAGGAGAAGCCATCCACAAATTGACAGCTGAGTCTGTTTCAGCACTAACAAATTACAAATCAGAAGTATAACCTGGGTACAATACTACAGATGCACAAGCCTTAGCCAGAAAAAGAGAAAAAGTAAGCTAAAAAAGAGTGACTGTATTGATTTCTATCTGGTATAATTGCAACCAATCATATCAAGACTAGTAATTTCATTCAGAACATGAGGGACGTCGTACGAATTGCACTTCTCAAGTCACAAGACATTGTAGCCAAAAATCTGCAGTTTGATTCCCTTCTCAACATCGAGTAACATAACAGAAAACCAAATTAACCTAGGAGTACACAACTGTGGAGTACCAAATATGATTAGTGAAAACTGTTATTCCTAAACACCCAAAACCCAATACCCAACCTTAAGTACTTAGTAATTGTAATAGCATGATACCTAATAAACCAAAGCTAACTCATTTGTTGCTTAGAGTCAACATAAGAGTAAAAGAGCAGATAACTAACATAGGTGCACATACATGTTGCTAGTTTAAGAGAATGAAACAAGAAATCAGTACTTTGATTTTGTTAGATGCTCAAATCCATCCAGTTGATTGAGAAGCTCCAGCATCGTCCCCTGCACTTCTATCACCATTACCAGATCCAGATTCCATTCAAAGAAAGGCAGGTTTTACTTTGAATAAATTTAAAAAACCCTTTCCTTGCCCCTTCTAACCAATTCATGTTGAACTTTCTATAGGAAGACAAAATTACCCACAATTATAACAGCAAAAGTGCATATCTTCAAAATTGGCCTCAAAATAAATAAATAAAAAAGAATTTGTTATATTTACACATGTAGGGAACCATAGCTTGGCTCAATTTCCAAAAGTAAGCTTTCATTACCAATGTTTTAATTAATATGAATATGCTTTTATTTCATGTAATACCCCGATTTTTCAAAACTACAAAGGGAAAAACTTTTCAAAATCACAAAATGACTTCTGATTCATATTTTGTGAACACTAGATGGATTTCTTTTATCAGATAATTTAAAGCATTTACTGTCATTGATATTTTACATATTTATGTGACTTGCATATTTATTGGGAGAAACTGTCAGGTTGCTTGGGATGTCTGTCTGTAAGAGGCATGGACCACCACATGGCCTTCGCCAGGTGATGTCCTGGAAGCACTGAATAACTTCTCCCAAAGCAGAGCCCACCTGTAGGCCTTTTATCCACTTTTAAAAACATATTTATTTTTATCACAGCACAAACCAGATACACATTTGAAAAACATAATATACCATGCAATCAGCGTAACTGGAAAACATGCAGAAAGAAATGTAGACCTGATCCATACTTATATCAATGCAAATAACTTATAGTAGAAAGCCGGAATGGACAAAACTTCGGCTTCCCTCTGCGTCCATACTTTAGCAGATATGCCCCCCTCTTTAAGGCTGCAATAGACTACATTTAAAAATAAGATACAGAAAAAATTATCAGATCACTCACGGATAATTTAGCAAAAGCATATAGCATACTGAAGTACCCTAAGAGGAAACAGGGAGAATATTAAGAAAATTAGCATATGTGAAGATGAATAAAAACTTCATGATATCACAAGAAATTCCCAATCATGGGCTTCCTACACCAAAAATAGTGTTTAATCATGGGCATCCATCCCATGTCTAAGGCCAAAGCAAAGATAGAAGCATAGGAACCACTGGACCACAAGCAACAAAATCACTTGATGCACTGCTGGATTACTCTACACAATAAATACTCGATCAAAATGAGGAATCGCTCAACTCTAAAGCAAGAACACTTGCAAACTTGATCAAAAGGCCAGCCTTCCTATCATATTCTCAGTGAAGCCTATAGATTACAATGTAAGAAGAGGGACCATTCGACTCAAAGAGGAAGCCAAAGGAATTAACCATGTAACTAATATTCAAAACTAGGATACTACTTGTTCACAATTCAAAATGGCACATAAGCATTTTAATTGTTCCTAGGCAATCAAAATGTAAAATTGGAATGGAGACTTGCACCTTAAAGTGAAAAATATTTCATATGACTTCTTGTTGGTTTTTATTTTTTTGTTCTTCTATTCTTTTTTCTTCTTTGTTTATGTTTAAGAACTCCAGCAAGACTCATTTCCATCAGTTGCAGATACCAACAGCCATCTTAGTTCTCTCAGAGAAAAGAAAACTGAAAGCATTTAAAGCAGACTTTCAAATGGGAAATTCAATGCAATTGGATATCAAGTCAACACAGAAGTCACACTTTCAGATTCTAGCTATTAAAGGAAAGAATAAAATTTCTAAAGTCTTAATTTGTAAATTGAAGTAAATTTTTGGCAACTATGTATATTTGAGCGGGCATTGTGCCCCACCATTGTTTGATTTTGTAGTCTTGTGAGTGTGTAGTATTTTTCCGATTGAGAAAGAAATTGTGTCAGACATAATAGATTCAATGTGGCCCAATTAATTGGTTTATGATTTTTTTACATTTGCTTCTTCTCCTAAAAAGTTGTGAAAATGGCTTCTACAATATTTAATAGTTAAAGCTGTCCCCATCATATAGCTATGGAAGCAACCTCAGATAGGAAACAAAAGCAAAAAAATTCTAATTGGCAATAAAATTATGAAAGAAAAGAAAAGGAAAAAGATAGAGAAGTTACATCACCTGCTCGACATCCCTCTCATCAAAACTAGTCCTCTGTACATGAGCCATTCACACTGCAATATCAGGTATAGCCCTTGTGCAGTGTAAATTCCATTCGGACAACACAAAATCTCTAGAAGATGCGTCGAAATTTGCCCCATAAAAAACCTAACAGCACGCTCGGCACTAAAGAATCAAAACTTAGCAACAACCAAATCAACAAAACAGAAGAGAGTTATAATATATATACATACATATATATATATATATATATAGAATCACTGAACCTACACAAACAAAACAGAATCACCGAATCAGATTTACGATAGTCATATAGAGAGAGAGAAGGGGTAGATCCGAACCTTTCTGCCTTCTCTCAATGCCTTGATCTCCGTATAACAGATAGACCTTCGCAATCGAGAGAGAGACCTTCGAAATCGAGAGAGAGAGCGCTTTGAAATCAAAATCGAAATCGCCGAGATGTCATTCTGAGATGAATCACCGAGATTCGATCGATCGATCTGTTGAAAGAGAGCTTGAGAGAGAGCGATCCGTTGAGAGAGCGATCCGTTGAGATATCGATCGATTGATATCCTGAGATGAATCACTGCTATTGGAAGTATTTGAGAGAGAGAGAGAGAGAGCGAGCCGTCCACAGATCAGGAGAGGGTTGAGTGACTGAGAGCTTAGGAAGGAGGGTGTAGAAGAGTGAGTCAGTGGCCGGCCCATTTAGGGAGATAGTGTTTAGAGATTTGAAGGCGCTTTTGAACACTTCCTATCATTAAAACGGTGTCGTTTTCATTTAAAAAAAGGCGACGTTTTCAAAACGCCGTTAAATATTATAAAACAGTGACTTTAAAAAAAACTCCATTAAATAAACGCCGTTAAAACCGTCATTTCCTGTAGTGATGGTTGGATGAGATGTTTGTGAAAGAAAAAGTGAAATGATTATGGGTTTGATGTGATATTTTGTCTTATTAGCTATTTTAGCCTATTTTGTCTTTTTGTGAATTTTAGCCTAAATTAGGCTATTTTTTTTCTTCCCAAACACCCCCAATATGTTATGTATTAATTTTTAATTTGTTATAAATTTAATTATGTAATATTTAAGTTTCGTATGGAAAATTTAAATTATGATCAGAAGAGAACCTATGCTCTTTTTTGTTACAAAAATGTCTAAGACCCCCTTTTTTCCCATTCTCTTTGACCCCCTCTCTCTCTCATTGGTTGAATTTTCTTTTTTTTTTTTTTTTTTTTTTTGTTTCTCTTGTCCTCCAATCACCATCTGCCACATGTCTGTGGGGATAGTGGGAGTGACGATTGGAGGGGGTCTCTATCACTCCTCTTTTTGTTAATAGCCTATCGATCAGTGTTTATTGTTATTGATGCACCTTCATGGTAACTAACATGGAAAATACTAAGACAAAATTTGAGAAACTTAACATAATGCCTTTTGTCTTCATTTGATTACTAAGAAAAATTGAATAAGTGGAGCATCAATTATAAAATTAGACACCCTACAGCAGATGAGCTGCAGAGGTGGAAACCTTACAGCAGATGAATTTTCTAGGCTGTTTAGTTTATCCATAGAGAATGAGGATACCCTACAGCAGATGAGTGCAAAGATTGATGCCTCAGGTAGGTTGCAGCTTCAATTCAGAAGGCCTCTCCTAGCTTGGAAGGAAGAGGAGCTGCAGAGGCTGGTAGGTATGCTGCTTTTCACTCCTAGGCTCAGAGATGGGGTTGAGGACTCATGTTCATGGCTAGCAGAGAAGTCAGGTCAGTTCACTGTTGCCTCTGTATGGAGATGGAGGGCTGCAGCTAGTGGGAATAATCTAGTAGTCCCAGCAGGGGTTTGAGAGAGTTTGGCCCCTCCAAAGATGCAATTTTTCTGTTGGTTGACTTGGCGTGGCAGAGTTAAAACTTCATCCTTTCTTCAAAGAATTGGGGCTCTTCATTTGGGTGCTAGTAACTTGTGTGTTTTTTGCGAAGCGGAGGTGGAAACTCTTGAACATGTGCTTCTGATGTGCCCTTTGGTATGGAAGTGCTGGTCTCACATGGCTGAGTGGTGGGATCAGATATGGGCTATTCTAGGTTCTATAGAAGGTCTGGTGCAGTGGTGGAATAGGGGCAGACATAATCTCAAGTCTTGGGTACTCAAAGTTTGGAAGATTATTCCCTTTGTAGTTTTACGGTCAGTTTGGAGGTTGAGAAACCAATGCTTATTTAAGGATGCTATTCCTGATATACAAGTTCTTTGCGAACAAGTGAAGGTGCAGGTAGCTTTGTGGTCCAAATGGCACTTGAAGGTGGAGTATTCAGTCCATGATTTAGTGTCCAACCTCTACCAGATCAGATGGCAGTAAGGTTCAGAGCAGTAGTAGGTTGATGTCTATTTGCTGGTTGTATATCTAGTTGTAGTAGTTCAGAGCAGTATGGTTCAGATCAGTAGAGGTGGTTTGGCTCTAGCCTGTTGTATGCCTGGTTCTCTGCTGTTTATGGAGGATGGGGGGGCGGTATTTAGTGTGTGAAGTTCTTAGTTAGTCCGCAGTTAGTGTTGTCTTTTTCCCAGAGCTCTTCTGTTTTGTTGTTTGATTGGAGGCCCAGCTGATGTTTCTGTTTTGCTTTAGTGTTTGTTTTGCTGCAGTTCTGAAATGACCCAAGAAATTAAATATCCTCATTTTGTAGTTAGTAGGAGGGTGTTGGTTCTATAGTTGTTGTTCTGTTGCGGTAGCGTTGGTCTGGTGGTGTTTTGGCTGCTGTAGTGGTGGTTTGCTGGAGCTCTGGTGGGTGTTTGGTTCTGTTTTGTGTGGCTGAAGTTGAACTGGTAGTGTGAATGTTTGTGCTGCTTGGAGTGGGTTGAAGTGGGCTGGAGTGGGTTGAAGAGGGATGGGGTTGATCTGTTGTTGATCTGTGTTGTCTGGGCTGGAGTGGGTTGAAGTTCTGAATCTGAATTTTGTCTTGCTGGTATAGTGGTTGTTCTGAATCATGTTTTGGTATGCATTAAGGAGGGCTGGCTTGTGCAGAGGAGTTTAGATTCAAGCATCTGAAGTGTTCAAGAATCTGCCTTGGACTGTTGGGCATGCTGGTTCTGATCTGCTGCAGGGTAGAATGCTGTCTTGGTCTGTTGTATAGCCCCAAAAAAAGAGTTATGTTGTTCTACTTCTGGCCTCCTAGCAGCAGGTGTGCTCTGTGCTGGCTTTGGGTTGTGGGCTGGTTTGGTCTACCTCTGGTCTGTTCTGCTCAACAGTGCTGCTCTGTCATAGGATTTTGGCTAGTGCAGAGGAGTTAGTTTGTTCTATTTGGGCTGCTGGGCATGTTGGTTCTGATCTGCCTTGGACTGCTGGGCATGTTGGTTCTGTTCTGCTGCAAGGTTGTAGGCTACCTGGTCTGCCGTAGTGCCCAAAAAAAAAAAAAAAAAAAGGAGTTACTCTGCTTTACAATGCTGCTCTGAACTTACTTGTGGGTCTCCTGCAATCTGTTTGTGGGCAAGTCCTCTTGGTGTTTGACTTGGTCTTGTTGGATTTTGGTTTTGTTGTCTCATGATGTCCTTCTTTCTTTCGAGTTTGGTTCCTCACCAATCTCTTGGGGTTGAGTTTGCAGATGATTGGGCTACCTTTTCGGTGCCAACCTAGATGGGATTGGGTTTGGTCCCTTTGATGCTTGATGTTCCCCCTCTCTCTTTTTTGATGTAAACTCATATCTTGTATGATTTTCCCTCAATAAAGGTTCTTTTTGCTGATAAATTTTTTTTTATAAAATTAGACACCTAATTGAATAAGTCGAAGACCAATCATAAAATTAGACATAGAATGTAGATAAATGAACAATTTCTCACAAGTGAATCTCATTAAAAAATTTACAAAATGTTATCCATTTATTTATATTTTGTATTTTATTTTGTATATTGGAATGTAGAAAGGAAACAGAGAGAAAAATAAATAAAATAAAATAAAATAAAAAGGTTATTCATAAAATAGGTCTAATAAGGGTGGCATGGTGGTCAAGACCTAGGACCTAAGGCCCTGTTTGTCTGGAGAGTTAGAGGGGGGATTGAGATTGGTAGTGAGGTGAGACCCACTATTATTGTGTTTGTTTTGAGAGATGGGGAGATGATTGATAGTGAGCTCCGGATTAAGATAGGCGTCCCCAAGGGAATTCGGATGGGCCTCCAGGACTTGGTATTAGAAAAATAGTCCGGCGGACTAGAAATTTTTTATTTTTATTTTATTTTTTACATGCCGAGCATTTTTTTTTTTAACATTAATGTTTAATTTTTTTACATTTTTTGTTAAGTAAAAATCATTATTTTATTTGTTTTATTTTTTTCTGAATTTTTTTTTTATTTTTTTTAAATTTTTTACATGTTGGGCATTTTTTTTAAACATTAATATTTAATGTTTTTGTATTTTTTTTAATTTTTTATTATTTTATATTTATTTTATATAAAAATAATTTAACAATTCCTGCACTAACAACTATCATCAAAACAAACACAAATTTACTTAATCCCCTCACTAACAATCCTTTCACTATTAATCCCCTCACTATTAATCCCCTCCATTCTACCTCTGAAAATAAACGAGGCCTAATTTCTTGTGGTCGCAGGTTCAAAATTTTTAAGCGTAAATAATTTCTTGGAAACAATCCATACGGAATTTTGCCTTGACTTTAATTGAACCCTCTACTAATAGACAATGAGATTGGTCCTTGAATTAGTCGATCTATTGAACCTGATACCAAGTTATCGAGAGAAAAACTCATGTGAGAGTTAACGGTTTATAAATTTGTATTACGCGGAATTTGAAGGTTAATTTGGGAAGAACCAAGAAAGTTAACTTATTGATTTATTGACTTATTTAGGTTACATCACTTCTTTATTTTTATATACATATTTTCGTAATAAGCAAAATAGTCAAAAATAAATAAATAAATAAATCATATCCAAAACAAGTCTTATACCATATTTTGGCATTTACACACGTCTTAATTTATATACTTATACTCCATTAAGTCCTAACTAAGATTTTTTAGACCTTTAAGTCCAATTAAATTTTTAATAGTCTGAATTACTCTTCAAACAATAATTGTTCATCATTTATGATTATTTATAAAAAAAGATGATGATTTGACATTTATTTTGATTTTCAGAACTTTAAAAATCAACTTTCAAATTGAAAAAACTAAAATATATATATATATATATATATATATATATATGTGTGTGTGTGTAAAAAATAAAATTAAATAAAAAATTAGCTTGTTTGGTTCCTATTTTCAAGATTCACTTTTCAAAAAATTAAAATTTTGTATTTTTCGTATTTTTTTTGTTTTCACTGAATTCTTTTAATATTTTAAACAATTTTTTTAAATTTTTAGATACACCTAAAATAAATACACTTAAAAAGTATAATATTTGTAAAAAAAAAAATCTATAGAAAATTCACTATATACCAAAAATATATAATAAAAAAAAACTAGAATTCAATACATTTTTCGTATTCTTGTGTATTTATTGATTTTTTAAAATATTTTTTTACAAATATTTTTATTTTTTAGATACATCTAAGTAAGGGTGCATTTAAAAATGTAAAAAAAAATAAAAAAATAAATAAATAAAATAAATTGCTTAAACTTTGAAAAATATTCACTAAAAATAAAAAAAAATACAAAAAACAAAAAACTTAATTTGTAGAAAATTGAAACCAAACACATTGAATTTTTTTTTTTTTTTTGAAAAATTTGAATTATTTTTTGTGCAAAATTGAAAATTTTGTATCTATAAAAGAATCTGATAATGGAACATTGATGTGCACACAAAAAAAAAAAAAAAAAAAAAAAAAAAAAAAAAAAAAAAAAAACAACAACAACAACAACAACAACAACAACTTTAAAAATGAAAAAAATGATAATTTTCTCAATTTTAAAGTTGGAAAAAACTGTTAATATTCTCGATTTTATTAGATAGTTGAATCAAACCAATAAGTAGAATGATAAAAACGTTTAATCTCATGCTCTCTATTTTTAACAGTTAGTGAAATAATTATCTGAAACATTATTATGCAAAATTGATAATATTCTTAGTTATTAAAATTGAAAAAAAAAACTAATAATATTATTAGTTCAACTAAATAGGACTTATTAGTTCAAAAAATCTTAAATAGAATCTGAATTACCATAATATTCGTACATATAATTTTTAGATAATTAACTCCTCTTTTTTTTTTTAACTTACTTTCTAGGTAATTTTTTCAAATTTTCAAACTTTTTTTCCATTGTTTTGGGTGAAAGAAACTTCCTAGTCAGTGGCCAAAAAGTGGCGTTCAGATCCTCTAGAGTTTTTTTTCCTGAAGTGATCTCTAGAGTGATGCTTTAGAGCGTGACATCTGTCCCACTAACAGAGCTAATGGCTGAGATCAATCACCCACCAAAACGTATAGGGGAACAAAAAAAAAAATAAAAAAAAAAATCTAAGTTGTAGATTTCCAGATTGCCCATCACCCATCTCTAGCCACATTTTCTCCTCCTCTTCTTATCATCGCCCAAACCTCCACCACCCACTGTCGCCCCCTTCTCTCCTCCTTCCTCTCTTCTCTCTCATCTTCTTTTTTTCTTCTTAATGTTCTTCATCTAAGAAGGACTCATAGGTATTGGTGTTCTTGATCTGTTTGGTTTCTTAGATTTTGGAGGTGTTGTTTCGACTGGTTTCTTCAATGGGTTTTAGCTTTTAGGGAGAAAATGAAGATCTAATAAATCCATGGATCTTGATTTGGTGGGTTAGCAAGTCTAATCTTGGAATACACATCCATTTTCCTTGGAATAAACCTATTCTATTTATTTATTTATTTTGTTCTTTCTTGAATCTATAGTTGGGTTGTTTATTGTTTTGATTGGTTGAAATGTTCTTTGGGTTCTATGTTTTTCTTGTAAATCTTGATATACAGTTCAAAAGTTGTCAGTTATGTTGGCCTTTGTGTTTATGTTTTTGTAATACTTTCAAGGTTTTGGATTGTTAGCTAAGTTGGAGGCGAGAAGAGGAGCGGCGGCCGGCCGGCGGCATGAGAAGGAAAGAAGAAGGAAGAGGAAGAAGAGAAAGAGGTGGAAAGGGGCCAGATTAATTGCTTTTCATTTTATGTTTCAAACAAAAATAGATTGAGTCATCAATTTGTTTGACATCAAACCCAGATTTGAAAAATTGAAATCAAATCCACAGAAAAATTGGGTCATCAATTTATTTTTTTAATTACTTTCCAACCAAAATCAAGATTTGGGCTTTCATTTTGTACTGCTTTTGGCGGCAAACTCTTGGTTTCTTGCTCAACCCCTCCACTCCCCCCTCTTCCTCCTCCTTCTCCTCCTCCTCTCTCTCACACTTACAGTTTCGTTTTGAAACTGAAACTGAAGGAAGATTTTTTTTTTTTTTTTTGAATTTTATTATCAAAACGACGTCGTTTTTAAGAGGAATTGATCTCAGCCCTTGGTTACTCAAGTGGGACAGGTGTCGCACTACATTGAACCACTCTAGAGATCACTTCAGGAAAAAAAACTCTAGAGGATACGAACGCCAAAAAGTGTGCAAAGAACTTGTTATGCAAAAAAACCAAGCCGCGTGAAGTGTGATGGATGTGATTGATAAATATGTTTTCAATATATATATATATATATATATTTTGGGTCTGTAGTTTATGTTTTCAATAGGTTTCAGAACACAAAATCAGTTATAAAATTAAACATAAAAAATATATAATTTTTTAAAAATTGGTACCACTATAAAATTTTATAAAATTTAATTCATTTATTTATATTTTATATTTTATCATGCTTAATTTATGGGTTAGTAGCAAAAATATACTATAAGTTTTAGAGGAATATGGGGTGACCTTTTGCCAACAAACAATTGTCTTGCCTAATTGAAAAATTAAAAATTCTTGAAAGTAACTAAAAATGCCTAAACAATGAAAAGGATCGTAACTTTCTGTGCTGTGGACTGAAAAGAATAAAGTAAAATTGCAGATTACACCGAAAGTTGTGATGTGGTGTGAACTGATTCTTTTTACAATCAACAATCTCTTGAAAATTATATCCAAAATTATTTGAGAGATCATGAATAATAATAATAATAATAATAATAGTAATGCTATATTTCTTAATTTATTTCTTCTAAATCAGACTTTATGATATGAAATTGAAATTAAATCTCATATGATAAAATATTTAACAAATTAAAATTTGATATTTATTAAACATATAATTAAGAATAATTTTTAAATGTGATAAATTAAATATTTCAAGCAATTTTCTAATAATAATTTTATGACGTACCCATAATATCATAGGATATTTGACATCAAAAGGTTACGTATTATAGTCATGGTCATGATAGAATCAAATGAGAACTGAAGAAAAACATAATAGGTAAAATTACATTAATGGTGTCTATATGTTACCCATTGTGTTATTTTAGTCTATATATTTTTAAGTGGCATATTTTTTACCTTTAATTTTAGATTTTGTATTAATTTCATTCAATTGATTATCGTTCTTTGCATGTTTTTATGAAAAATATGCACATAAGTGTCATGTGTCATATTATTAATAAAAAAAAATACAAAGAGGGGTAATCAATTAGACTTATAAACTTACTCAACTCAGTAAATAATATCAACTAATTTAGTGATAATTTTTTTTAAAAAAATACTAACGATATTATCAATTGGACTAAATTGACACAAAATTTAAAATTAAAAATCAAAATCGAGTAAATTAAAATTACAAATACTAAAATAATACAATTATCAAAATATAAAGGCAACTATCCTAAATTTTCCCAACATAATAAGCCTAGCCCAGAGAAAAGAGGAATCATATTCACATCATTCGAACCTTGACTTGCTCAAATGGTCATTATCAAAATCTCTGTATCATTGTATCATTTTTTGAATTGGGGAACATCCAAAATTTGTGTCCTAAAATGATAATAATAATTTTTTTTTTAGATTTGATTCATATGAAATATGACAATAAAATTCAATAAATTACAATTATAAAATTAATACATAGGGAGTAAGACCTACACATAAGTAGAGAGATTCAAACTACTGACATCCTAATGAGATGCAAGAGTTCGGACCAATCGAACTGACCCTGTTGGTTATCCTAAAATGTTAATTTTGAAAGGGCAATGAACGTTTTTTTTTTTTTTACTATTTTATAGCACGAGATTATAATACAATGAGTATGATGTGTCTATTGTGTCTTCCTTTTTTATTATATATATATATATATATATATATATAATCGGGTGTCCGAGTCAACTTACGTACATCTCAACTAATCACAGAGGATCAATCCCACTGCCCACTTTCCAAGGGCTCCCTTTAAAGCTAGAATAGAAGGGCTCTATATGATTTAGCCCCAAAAAACGTATTACGGTAAGTGAGTATTGAACTTAAGACTTGGAGGAAGTACAATTTCAGACCTGTACCCATTAAGCCAACTCCTTAAGATTGTCTGTTTTGCCTTATTACACAATAGCCTTATGACACAGCTGGAGATATCATCCCTATCAGTATAATCAAACTTGGACTATATTTTTAGCCAAGTTTAAGGTAGAATAAACTCAACTTGTAACACTCGATTTATTTATTATTTATTTAAGTAAGAATAAACACCATGTTTGGTTTTGAGTTTTCAAAAATAATTTTCTAAGTTTTCAATTTGTAATTTTATATTTGTAATTATTTTGTAATATTTTAATCAATTTTTTTTTAAAAAAAAATATTAGATACACTTTATATACCTAAAAAGTTTTTTAAAAAATTGTACGAAAATCTTTTAAAAAAAAAAGGGGGAGAATTTTTTTTAAGATCTCTCATATTAAGTTTTTATCGCATAAAGGACATAAAATATTTTTATAGTAATTGGGGTAAATCAAATTTTTACAGAGAAATTTGTCTGAAATTTCTCTGGTTTGGAAATTTCTCTAGTCGAAAATTTCTCTATTTGCTCACAATTTTCTCTGTATTTTGACTAATTTTGTCTAATTTGTTCACAATTTTCTCTGTGCTTTGAACAAACCAGAGAAAATTAATTTGCTCACAAACCAATTTTTCTATAACTTTTACAAGAAAACACCATGTTAAGTTCATCAAAGAACTTAAAATACAAAATCTAATTACAGTTTAAAGAACAACAAACACTACACATCCTAAAAGATCAAAAATAAAATTTAAAATAAGAAATTTAGTGAAAATAAAACAAGCAACATAAATTAGTGGGAGCTTAATGTGGGAAGGAAAAATTCAAATTTGAGAGGAAATCAAAAAGACAACTAGCCAGAGAAAATCAAGTAAGGCACAGAGAGAAAGAGAGTCCAATATGTTCAGAGAAAATTAATCTAAAGGGGATATCTTAGTGCCAGACAAAATTCATCTCAAAGGAAAAATTACATACAAGGAAACAACTAATTAGTGAAATCAAACAAGTAACCTAAGTTAGTAAGAGTTTAAGGTTGCGTTTGGTAGAGCTTTCTAAATATGATTTGAGAGTAGAAGTTGTATTTTGAGTTTGTGAGTTTTGGAATTATGATTTGAGTGTAGAAAATTTGTTTGGTGAAACAGTTTTGAAAAGAGTTTTGAATTGAGTGGGAAATCTTTTATGTGACATATGATGTTTGATACAAAAACTTACAACTCATAACCAAACACACAACTCAAAATTCTATTAAAACTCATAAAAAATTCAAAAATATTTTTTCCGAATATATAAAAATTAATGTGTCAATTGCAAAATAAATAAAATAAATAAGTAAATTTATTGTTCCGGTCAACCAGTTGGACAACCGGTTAGCCCAAATTTTCCCACCTAAGACAGAGTTTTCAAAATTGAATGTGGAATTAACTTTGGAAAACCGTAAACAAACATGAAACTCAAATAAAGGGGTAGAATTAACTTTGGAAAAGCGTTCCAAACACAGCCTAATATTTTCTGAGAAAATTCAAATGCTAGAGAAAATTCAGCTCAAAGAATAACTAACCAGTGAAAATCAAACAAACAACACAAATTAGTAGGAGTTTAATGTAGCCAAGAAAAATTAAAATGTCAGAGAAAATTGGAGAGAAAATCAAAGAGACAACTAGCCATAGAAAATCAAGCAAGATATATAGAGTAAAGTGAATCCAATGTGTTTAGAAAAAATTGTGATGCTAGAGAAAATTCGTCTCAATGGGTGTAACAACCCCGATCTCTAATCAACATTAATCTGTGATTAATTATGCCTAATTAGCAATTAAGGTGAACTTCTGAATTAAACTGCATGTGTGTGATGCATTGTTTGTGTCTATATCTGTTAGGCGCAGAAAGATCTGTTCTTACTTAAACTTCGGTTTGCGAATTGAAAGCCTCATCGGCGTTCAAATTAGAAATTGACTTGATATATGTACTAATTAGGATTTATAGAATTTTATGGTAGGTTTAATTAAAATTCGGTTCGGAACGATTAAATTAGATTAAATTAGTGCGACATATCTGACCCTAGTTAACTATGCTTTATCTAAGTCTATATTAGGCTAATTGAGTCCCACTCACCTCTTTTATTCATTTTGATCACACTTGAGCTTTGAGAGGAAGAAAACGTGGAAGAGAGGGAAGAAATTGGGATCAAGCTTGAGGTTTAGGAGAAATTGCTAGAGAACCTTGGTGAATTACTCAAGAACATCTCTAATCGTAAGGAGTTATGAATCTTAGGTAAGAATGTCAGTCTCTAGCTTTGTTTTTCAATTGGTTGATGCATGAAATCTTTTGTGGTAGGTGAGTTAGCATGAGAATTGTGCTAAGGGATGAAACTAAGAATGAATTCATGCATTCATGTACATTTCTTCACAATTTGAGCATGATTTCAAAGACTTCTTCCATGCATGTGGTTATTTCATCTATGTTTTGAGAATTCACCATGTTTGCTAACAATTTGCCTAGTTTGATCATGTTTTGAAGAGGTTGAATACAAGAGAGTTCATGCATGTTATGTTCATGAGTTAATTTTGGGTTTAAAGTTGAATTTTTGCACAATTGGCATGTTTTTGGGCCATGATTTATTGAAATAATGCTTTAAACATGTTGCTTTATGAGTTACTAAGTGTTTTCCAAAGTTTTGGGCCCAAAAAATTGAGTTTGATGCATTTGAAGTTGAGTTTGAGCTTGGTGATCAAATCTGGGATTTCTAGAAATTTGATCTACGCTTGAGCGGGGGACTTCACGCTCGAGCGTACACTCTGAGTACATGTACTTCCGCTCAAGCGTCAAGGGTTACACTCGAGCATGAAATGCATATACCCAGAAGTTTGTGTGTTTTGCAGTCCGCTCGAGCGAGGGAATTCAGGCTCGAGCGAGATTCTGAGTCTCACGCTCGAGCGTAGGTTGAGCACCTGTCGAGCGTGAAAAACATATAACCAGTACTTTTTTCTAGTTTGCAGTCCACTCGAGCGGGGAAAGTCATGCTCGAGCGGAGCTTCATTGTCTGCATGAACGCTCGAGCGGGGAAAGCCATGCTCGAGTGTGGACCTTATTTTCAGCAAATTTCAAGAAATGTTTTCCAATGCATTCTTGCATCCTCATTCCATCCTAGACATTCCTAGGCCATGTTTAAGATTCCATAATGAGGATTAAAGGTTAGAAACACACTAAGAGCCAACGAAGTAAGTTATGTACAATTAGAACGTGTGTTTCAAGTGTGTGTCTGTTATGTGTTATGTAGGTCACGTGCCATGTACCATTTGACCAATCTGCTCGGTCTATCTGTCTCAAGGCCAACTGTGAGTAATAACATAGTAAAACTATGTTCCACTTTACTTATTTTCTGTGTGATGAATTAAGATCTGTTTTCTAAAATGATATGTTCTGTATAATGAATGATTGTCCAATTTCTGATATGTATTCGTGACATTTTTAGCATCATGTGATATCTGTTGGCTGTTACCCAGTTTCGGAGGTTCCATCATGGAACTTAATATGTCTGCACTTTGTTACCCGTACCGGAGGCTCCATCATGGGGCTCAGCATGTTTATTCTCTGTTACCCCGGATCCGGAGGTTCCTTTATAGAACTAGTTATTCGTAACCCTCACGTGTCTGCATCTGTTCTGTATCTGCTCTGTTAATGCTAATGGATGTATCACGTATACTCATACCTCATGATTTCTGTATATGATTTGGACAAACTATGAATTTGATACGAAACTAAATTATGATTTCTGAATATGTTCGGACTCATTCATTAAAACCCCTTTACTCTATTATTGTTCACTGAGCTTTTGCTCACAGTTTATATTATGTATATAGGTGAGTCGGCGCGTGATCAGGGCCAGAGTTGACGGCCTTCATTTCTGTTTTTGTTAGCCAACCGTTGTGCCTCCCGAGGAGGTTCCGATCGAAGTCTAGTTTCATGGATGTTTTTGTACTTATGCTAGTCTCTGTCTGTTTTGTAAAGTCGAGTCCTGGCAATTACACTTTTGTAAATGTTTTGTAAATATTGATGTCCTTCGACCGACATGCTTATGTATATATAAGTTTTGAAATATTCTGTCCCATGTATGTTATCACAGCTCATTGGGCCTTGTTTATTTTGTATAATTGCTTCCGCAGCCCCTTATTATGTGCTGATCTGTTAAGAGGCCTTTGGTAATCCACGGATTACTGGCCGGTTACGATGCTAAACCTATAGGGGCAGGTTTGGGTCGTGACAATGGGAAAATTACACAAAAGGACATAACTAACCAGTGAAAATCAAACAAGCAATATAATTTGATGGATTAGGAAAAATTCAGATGTCAGAGGAAATATATCAAGATTTTGGCCCAAAATTGGAGAAATTTCGACCCAGCTCAAAGAAATTTCGCCCGACTCAGAAAAATTTTGCCCAAACTTAGAGAAATTCAAAGAAATTTTGACTTAGAGAAATTTTGCCTAACTTAGAGAAATTCAGAGAAATTTCTTTGATTTTTTCTATGTTTTAGAAATTTCTTTGATATCTCTGCTTAATAATTCAGAGAAATTATTCTATGTTTTGGAAATTTCTCTGGTTTGAAAAAATTTCTTTGTATATTACACAGAGAAAAGAGAGAAAAAAAATAGAATAATTTCTTGTCAATCCTTTAATTATTCCCTCTATAAGGGAAGTAATTCAACAAGTGATGCAAATATGTGTCTTACAAATATATATATATATATATATATATTATTTGTACAGAAAATAGGGACATGGTCACCAATATATTTGTCATTCAACTCTATATTCATTTTTAAGTACACTAGAGTCAAGAAAGAATATACACACAGACACCTATGGAAGCTTGAAGATGTTGAATTGTAGAAGAAGAGGCAAATAGCAAAGATATCATCCACTGCCTCACCTAATTTTTTACGTTTCTAAGCACAAACCGCTTGTTGGACTAATCTTTTAGTTGATTCTTTTTGAAACACCACCACCAACATCAATCCTTCTTAAATATATATATATATATATATATATAGAGAGAGAGAGAGAGAGAAAGAGAGAGAGTGATAAAGAGAGCCCTATTCAAAGATTTGTAGTGTGGACCAAAATTCACACACACACACACACACACACACACACACACACACATATATATATATATATATATATATATATATAGAGAGAGAGAGAGAGAAATGGTGTGATATATGAGTGTAGGTGAGGAGGGACCTTAGGCTACAAAAAAAATATTGTGGACCTCTCCCATTATTAAAAGTTGAAGAAGGATATTAGACCAATTTTTCCTAAAAAAAAATTTATTGAATATTTCAAAATACGAAAATGTATTCAAAAAATTTTTTTGTTTGTATTTGGTGAATTTTTTAAAGTTTTTGTTCATAAATATTTTACATTTTAAATATATTTAGATTAAGTGTATTGAAAAAAAAATTACATAAAATATTTTTAAAAAATACTAAAACAAAAAAATAAAAAACCTAATTTTCTTGAACCAAATATTTTATGAGCTCGACTCATTGCTAAATCTTTTGATAAAGCAAAAGGGAGACAACACTCATAAGTAGGAGTGAAAAAATGGCCTATAGCCCGAGGTGGGCCCGGTCCGTTTAGGCCTGGGCCCGAGCCCCTGGGCCTAGGCCATCATTTTGAAGTCCGGCTCATTGGTCAATCTATCTGCCCGCATAAGGCTCACTCAAGGCCCAGCCCGCCCGAGGCCCAACGTCTTTTAGTAGAAAATAATAAAATTTTGATAGAAAAAATTTAAAAAAATGGTTAGGCCTACCCAAGCCCGAGGCCAGGCCTAAGGTCCGAATACCTCCAGGCTTGGGCCTGGGCCTAATTTTTTGGCCCGTGAGCTGGCCCGGTCCGAATTTTGGTAGGAGTCAGCGAGGCCCGACATGGCCGAAGCCAAACTGGGCTGGGCTAGATTTACACCTCCTACCCATAAGGCACCACTTGCACCCCTTTTTATTTTTAAGGAAAAATTATGCAAATAGTCCATGTATTTTACATGATATGTCAATTTGGTCCCTGTAGTTTCAGTTTGCTCGATTTTGTCTCTTAATTTAACGGATTATGTCATTTTAGTCCAATAAATAACGGTTGTTAAGTTAGTTTAACGGAAAGTCAAACAATGTGTCAATTTGGTCCCTGTATTTTTCACTATGTGTCAATTTAGTCCTTGTCAAAATCGAGAAAATTGAAACTATAGGAACCAAATTGACACATCATGTGACGTACGATGACCAAATTGACACATTATTTGACCTTCCGTTAAATTAATTTAACAACTGTTATTTATTGGACTAAAATAACACAATCCGTTAAATTAAGGGACAAAATCGAGCAAATTGAAACTACAAAGATCAAATTGACACATCTTGTAAAGTACATGACTATTTGCATAATTTACCCTATTTTTTTTTTTATAAAATGATTATTTCAAAATAAAAATCAACCACAAAAATTTAAATCGTGATATAAAATAATAATTAAAAGCTTGATTGTTGCATAACACGTTAACTTCTATACTCAAATATACACCTGATGTGATCCTCTCTAACATGATGTACATTTAAGAGCATCTTTAACGGTGTATCAATTTTTTTTATTAAAATTGAGTAAAATTTTAAGTAAAAGTCTCATTTGATATCAAGTACTCCAACGAAAAATTTTGGAGCACCCTTAGACCATGCAGACGACCAGACTGATGTCCAGCCGATCGATCGGCCAGTATAATTTTATTTTTTTTTTGCCTTTAGGTGGTCGACCGGATAGTGCAATTTTTTCACAAATTTTTTCTTTGAGATGGTCATCTGGGAGGACATCTGGGGGGGACATAAGCGGGGACATCTGGCAACAGCTATGAACAGTGATTTGGTAAAACACACAATGGTCCTCAGTTTGATGAAAGAAAAGTAAAATTCTGGATTTACTTATTTGATGAAACTGTTGGAGCAGAAAAAAGAGTCTTTTTTCACCAAATTCAAATGACAAATCTGAGTAACCATTGGAGATGGTCTAAGTGTAGAAGTATGTGGTTAATTTTTTTCTTAAAAAAATCAATAATTTGTGAGAGTAACTTGTTTTCTTACATATTGAAAACTAGCGTAAAACCCATGAAATTAATTAAATACTATGACATTAATTTAAATGGGAATTTAAATAATAGATTTGAGTGATCACTATATGTATATTGATATATAGGGCTAATTAATTTTTTTGAAATACATTCAATTGAATAAACTCAATCGAAAAAGAAAAGTAAGAGTGAAATTCTATAAACATATGATAAATATATATATATATATATATATAATAAAAAATCAAGTTTTGAAGATGAATATAGAAAGAGAAAATTAGATAAATTTTTGAAAAAGAATAAACTCAATTGAAAATTAAAAACGAGAGTAGATTTTGTAAATATAAGATTAAAAAAAAAATCAAGTTTAAATTTGAGGAAGAACTTTAAGAATATAGAAAGAGAAAATTAAATAAATTTTAGAAAAATGAAGTAGAGATAAATTCAATAAACATTAAATGAAGATTGAAAAAAAGAAATCAAGTTGAAATTTAAAAATTCAAAAATAAAATAAGATAAACTCGAAAAAAAAAAAATCTAATGCAACTCTAATAATAGAACAGAAGAGGGTAGTGATTTAAAAATTAGATAAGAGTGAAATATCATCTATAATTTTTAAAATTTGTAAAAAAAAAATCACAAATAAGAACTGATATGTAGTAAGTTAAAAATTAGACAAGAGTTAAATAACACCTATAATTTTTTAAAATTTAAATTTCGTGTTGTTAAAAAATAAGCATTTATGATATCTTATTATATAAATTTTAACTCCATTTTGTGTCTACTATTAATAATTTTTAACAATTTTTGTATTCTAAAGCTACTTAATTAAAAAAAAATAAATCAAGAGATCACCTTTTTATTTCTTAATTTTGTTGTGTCAATAACCCATAAATTTCAACAAATTTTGTATTTTGGAGCTACTAAATAAAAAAATATATATAGCATCACTTTTTGTTTTCTTTTTTCTTTTTTTAAATCTTAATTAGCTTCATTTTAATTTGTTTTGTGTCAATAACCTATAAATTTTAACAATTTTTGTATTTTAAAACTACTAAATAAAAAAAATCATTTTTCTTTTTAAAATCTTAATTTGTTTTATTTTTACTCTGTGTTAAGAGACAATAAAGTGGCCTTGATAGTGCTATAAATAAATAATCAAAAATTAATTTTAAAATTGAACAATAACATAAAATTTATCTAAAATATGTAGTAAAAATAATTTATAATCAATTAAATTTTATTCATTTTTATCAATGTTACACATAAATGACTTGTATATTTATGCCAATGTGACATTCATCTAATCATTAAAAATTATCGTGGTCTATGCCAACTTATGAATCATTTGATCTATTTATTTATTAAATTGGTAAATAAATATCTATAATTATTTTTTATTTTTTAAATAATAAATATGAATATATTTTATTTATTAAAAAAGTTTGAACTTAGGTAAAAAAATTTATATTTATGTTAATGCTATTAAATAAATAGTGTTATATATTCATATATTAAAAAATTATCTAAAATAGAGTTGTCCTAAATTATTTGTCATATTTTAGCTTTATTCTTACACTTAATCAAAAAAATTAAAAATTAATTAGTAAAAATATTTGATAATAATAAATTTAAACATTATGTATAAATTATATCATAATTTATCGATTCGTGACCAGTATGAGCTTGTTAGGGGGTTCCAATATCGAATTAAACATTCAATGGGCCAATTTTTGGGTCTCATTTTGATGATCCGAATCGTTCACATTTTAGAGTTCGTCGAGTACATTATCTCTGCAAAAAATCAAATTAATCAGATAACAAAAATTACGTATTTGGATCAATTTTGTATAAACCGTTTACTTTCTCACATCCAATCATTTCCATACAAAACTAATACATTATGTCGTTATCTGATTGACTTGATTTTTTACAAGGATGATGTTCTCAAAATAGGGTCCAAAAATAACAGCATCTCTCCAATCCGATGGAGGACTAGAGAGAAACCCATGTCATGTTAAAAAATTAATAATGTTTAAATTTGAAGTTAAAGAATTAATTATTTTCCATATGTGTATGTATGAATGTATCAAAATCATGCATTAATGCAATCTTAAGGAAGCAATTTTGAAAATATATTTGGTGTATAGTGAATATAAATTAAGGAAGTTATTTGAAATGGTAATTATGGTGGCATAATTTAAGAGATTAATATAAAATTTCATGAATTTAATTATGAACTAATTAAAATGCAACCCATAATGACACTTAGTATTTTCATTATTAAAAAATTTTAAAATTTAAAAAAATTGAGGTGAGAGTTTGAACCTTAAAGAAACCATATTAATGTTTATTGTGTATGAAAATAATGAGGTTTGATGATATATACGTTGACTGGTAATGGTCATGGTGAGAGAAAAAAAAAACATGTTATAAAATTTTATTTATATAAATTATTTTATGTTTTATGGTGAAAAATTTAAAATATTTTATGACGAAATATTTTTGAGTGTGATTTATTAATTTTTTTTAATTAGAAAACTCTTTTTTTGAGTGTGTGATTTATTAATTATTTTTTCTTAATTGGAAAAGTCCTTCCTTGTTTGATGGTAAGGAATGAATGATTTTAAGAATAAAAAATGCACTCTTTGTTTCAAAAAGTAAGTTTTAGTGTGTGATTTATTAATTATTATTTTTTAATTTAAAAAATCAAGAAATTTAGATTGAGTAGTTAGAATTCTCTTAGCTCTTCTCACTAAAAACCCATTTTTACTTATATAATATATAGATAGATATTCAATTAAATTATGTTTAAAATCACTTTTAAATTCATAATCAAATTTATAATATAAATGTAAGCATAATGATTTTTACTACTATCATATTTTATATATATAGAGAGTATCGTGTGTCAACTTATGTATACTAAATTAAGTCCCTACCATCCAAACAAACCTTTTGAAATAAGTTTATTCTCACATCCTCAAAAATTTTGCTATCGAGGAAGTCGAACCTGACCTCCAAATCCCAGGTTTCTTCCACCTAAACCCTTGGGATTACTACTCCATACTTGTAGTCATATCTTCCACTACGAATATATTAGATGACTCAAAAAATGGAATCGATTGAAGTAAAGATGGGAAAGTTTATTGTGTGTACCTTTTTAGGGGTGCATACTAGCTATATCTATTTTATTATAAATTTATGTAATTTTATTATAAAATTTTATAATATTAATTATAAAATGTGTAGCATTGTCATAAATTAAAGTAATAAAATATTCATAATTTTGTAATCAATATTACAAAAGTTTATGATTTTATTCTGATATTTTTTATTACGTTAATTTGTAATAAAATTATACTTTTTGTTATTGATATTATAAAACTTTATAATATAATTACATCAATTTATAAAAAGGTACATATAGATCTATTTTAAAAAGTAACTTTTTTTTTTTACTTGGTTTATTATAAAAATATATATAAAAAAGTAACCGATAGTATATTCTAAAGATAATATTAATTGATCCAACAAGTAGGAGTGTAAAAATAGCCGGTGGCCCGTAGGTGGTCCGAAACCTGCTCGCAGCCTGGGCGCAAGCCCAGCCTGAGGCCTTGGGCCTGGGCCATCATTCTGAAGTTCAGCCCAGCCCGTGGGCTCGCTCAAATTCCCGGTCCGCCGTGGCCTAGTGTTATTTTTAATGAAAAATAACAAAATTTTGGTGGAAAAAATAAAAAAATTTATTTAGGCCCTCCCAAAGCTCGAGCCCAGGCTCAGGCCCAGCGGCCTAGCCCACTAGTCCACCCAAAGCTCGAATACCCCTAGGCTTAGTTTTCTGGCTCGTGGGCCGACTCGGCCTGACCTGTTTTTTGGCGAGAACCCACAAGACCTGATATGAGCCCGACCTGGTCCGAACCCAAATAGGCCGAGTTGGGCCAAAATTACACCCCTACCAACAAGTTAAGATTTCTTTTTCAGCATGTTAATTATTACTACATGGAAATGAACCACAAATATGTAGGGCCACATGTTGACGGCTATCGTACAACCCGCACATGTGTGCTGAAGAAGTTGAATATGAGTAGGGAAACTCTTACGACCCTTATAAATATGAGAAATGCGTGAGACCTCAAAATTGCAACGGCTTGAATTCCCCGAATTCCAAAACGATGTCGTTTTGGTAAATTTTTTTATTTTATTTTATTTTTCCTTTTTCCTTCTTCCTCAAAACTGGTTTGAGAGAAAGAGAGAGAAACAGGGAAGCCAGAAAAATAGAGGAGGAAGAGAGGAGACGAGAGGAAAAAGAGAGAAGAGGCGATGGCGGTGATGGCAGAGAAGGAAGAGAAAGAAGATCGACGGTGATGGCGGCGTAAGATCGACGGTGGGTATCGTCGATCGCCTCTTTCAGGCTATTTTCTCTACTTTTTTTTTTTTTTTTTTTTTCTAGTAGATCTGGATTTGAAGTTGAAGGAAAAAAAAAATTGTTGATGATGATGATGTTGATGAAGATGTTGTTGATGATGTTGATGAAGATGTTGTTGATTCTCTTTCTCTGTGTTGATGTTGTTGAAAATGATGATGTGTTGATTCTCTCTCTTTCTTGTCTCTTCTTCTTCTTCTTTCTTCATCTTCATCTTCATCTTCTTTAGAAACTATTGTGTGTTTGAGAGAGAGGGCAAGGAAAAGGAAAAAAAAAAAAAAACTTCGAGCCATTCGAGCCCTATTTTTTCGGCCAACGTAGCACGGCTGTATAAATATTTGTGGTTAGGAGTAAATGATAATTTTTTTTTTTTTTTTTTTTTTTTTTTTTTTTTGGTTATGAAGAAAGTTTTGAGTCTTTTTATGATTATTATTACAAAAAATTAAAAAGTTATTATAAGTTATCACATTATTTTTTAAAAAAAAAAATTGTATATATTTTCATAAAAAATAAAAAAAAACTAAAATAATCTGTTTCCAAACAAAGATTATCTAGTGCATAAAATCATCTTTAAACAATTCTATTGAGATACTCAAAAAAATGATTTTTAATAAAAAAAAATTATTTATTTAACCAAATCAAATAGCGTATTTACTTTATGACTTTTTTAATTAAAAAATAATTTATTTAAAAATAGAAAAATAGACCCCGAATAATATGGGATGGCAACAGTCAGATTTTTTGGATTTTGTGCCTAAACCCAATTCCAACATTCAACTTAACCCAATCGCGTGACGGTGAGATCCATTGTGCAATACCAGGTTGCAGCCCTTCTTTATGCAACACCCGC
Source organism: Camellia sinensis (assembly GCF_055761805.1). Classification (NCBI taxonomy): domain Eukaryota; kingdom Viridiplantae; phylum Streptophyta; class Magnoliopsida; order Ericales; family Theaceae; genus Camellia; species Camellia sinensis. The sequence continues at coordinate 121,267,507 of NC_138966.1, forward strand.
TTTGCTAAGATCATCTCACCTACCTTCTGTCTAATAGCAAACCCAGGACCAACGTGATAAAGAGAAATGGAGTTCTTGATATTATTCACTTTTAAAAATCAAAAATACAGATACGGAGATGATCTATTTATATATAACAAGAGATAATGAGTAACCTGACCATAACTACCTAACCAACAATTAACTACTTGTGGTTAAGGCCTAACAAACTAACTACCTTCCAAACAAACTAACTACCTCAAGAATATTCTAGAATGCACTGATATAAGCTACTGCAGGGGTTCTGGCTGCATAACTGAAGCCTTCTGTGCTGAAACCGTAGCTTGAGTGGCTGGGTTATCAGGTTGCTTATCAGCCCCTCTCAAGCTCAGTGGACAGGGAAGGACATTGAGCTGGTGCTGAAGATATTGAAAACGAGTAACAGAGAGTGGTTTAGTAAAGATATCAGCAACTTGATTAGAAGTGGGGATATGACAGATATGAAGCTTCTTGAAGGCAATTCTTTCGCGAACAAAGTGATAATCGACCTCAATATGTTTAGTACGGGCGTGAAACACTAGATTGTGACTCATAGCTATGGCAAATAAGTTGTCACACCATAGGGTAGGCACAGGAACAGAAATATGAAGTTCAGCAAGCGACATCCTAATCCAACTAAGTTCAGCTGAAGTTTGTGCTAAAGCCCTATATTCAGCTTCAGATGAAGATCTAGCCACAGTTGGTTGTTTCTTGGCAGACCAAGAGATAAGATTAGGACCAAGATAGACACAGTAACCAGTGGCGGACCTTCGATCAAGAACATTACCTGCCCAATCGGAGTCTGAATAAGCATTGAGAAGAAAAGGGCCAGCAGTGAAATGAAGCCCATGAGAGATGGTGCCTTTAAGATATCTTAGTAATCTTTTGACTGAGGTAAAATGACTAGTCATAGGAGAGTGCATGAACTGACAAAGATGATTAACCACAAAAGCTAAATCAGGTCTGGTAAGGGTAAGATATTGAAGGGCTCCGACCAAACTTCTATACAAAGCTGGCTGAGAAAAGAGAGTATCATCTGCTGCAGTAAGAGAACTAGAAGTGGACTTAGTAGCCATGGGAGACGAGTAAGATTTGCAGTCACTCATACCAGCCTTGGCCAACAACTCTGAGGCATATTTTTGTTGAGAAAGAACATAACCAGAAGCAGTTTTGGTGACAGAAATACCCAAGAAATAATTGACAAGGCCAAGCTCCTTCATGGAAAAGGTTGTATGCATATGTGTAATGAGAGAGTTAATATAGAGAGGATCACTTCCTGTGAGAAGAATGTTGTTATAGCGACCCCGGTCTTTTCCCATTTGATTATTGTATCCGGACTTAGGTTCCGTAGATCTGTCATTGTATAATTGTTGTTGTTGGCCCTTATTTTCTCATTTGGAATTATAGGATGTGTTGGGCAGGTTTGTTTCAGGTTGGTTGGGTTTAGAAACCTAGTGTTGCTGTCCAGGTTTTTGGTTCTTCGCTCGAGCGAGGAGTTGTTCGCTCGAGCGAGTGGTTGCGTTTGATTTGGACCTGTAGCTGTGCATTCTTGGCTCGAGCGAGATTTTCTTCGCTCGAGCGAGTTAGTTCGTCCTTTGCTCGAGCAATAGTTCCTTCGCTCGAGCGTGTGTCTTGTTGCAGACCTGAGGGTTTGAGTTCTTCGCTCGATCGAGCTTTCTTTCGCTCGAGCGAGCTTTTGAGTTGTTGGCTCGAGCAAGGCTTCCTTGGCTCGAGCGTAGTTTCTCTGTGTCTGGTAGCTCGAGCGACCAAGTCTTCGCTCGAGCGAGCCTGTCCAGTTTATATACGCAGCAGCGGGTTTTGATCAGTCTTTTCTTATTCTTTTTGGTTCTAAACCCTAGGTCCGACTTCTCTCCCTCAAAACTCATCTTCTCTTTAGGTGTTCATCTACTTCTAGTGTGAATCCATCTTAAGTTCTTTGTAAGAAAGATAGAGGGCGGCTTTGGCTTCATTCTAATCTGAACATTTGGTGATTTGGAGCACATTGGAATTTGGGCATTCATCTCTATCTTCTCCATTCGGGTTATTTTCTTCAAGGTAGGGATTTCCTACTCCATTTTATAGGTTTTGTTCTAAGCTTTGGTAATTTGATATGTTGGGGATACTTTGGTAAATTTTGGGAAAAACCCTAGTTGTATTATTGAATTAATTTGTATAAGTAATTCATGGAATTGGGAAAAGATGGTTAAATTCATGGAATTGGGGAATTCATTGGTCAAATAGCATAATTGGGTAATTGGAATTATTTGTCTATCGAATTGTTGACATAGTTATTTTCAGTTTAGAAATAACTGTTTTGGGCTATCGGTGGAGGATAGTCGTGATTGTTGTAGACATTGCATGTGGATTAGGAATAACTGAAACTAATCACATTGGTTAAGTCATTAATTTTGACTATGGCATTGATACAGAAATTACGTGTATTGATTGAGCATTGCATTTGCATACATTGATTGTGTGTGGGAGGAGATAGGGGATGTACTCCACGGTTTAGGGGAAGATAGGGGATGGACCTCTAAACCGGATTTTGTTTGGGAGGAGATAGGGGATGGACTCCATTAGCATCACTTTTATGTGTGCTTATTTATATAGAAGTGTTTTATTGATACAGCACTAAAATGTGTATCAATCTGGAAGTATGAAGTGTTTGATTTGAGCTTGAGTCTCATTTGTTTGTTGATATTGGAAAGTAAAACGTATCTTTGGCAATAGTGTCATGAAACTGTAAAATGAAGTAATTGATTATCTTGGTTAACCATCTGTTGAATGCTATTGCTTTATTGATTGCTTATATGTGGTTTAGTATATTTCTACTGGGCTGTGGCTCACCCTTTATGGGAACATCATTTTCAGGTTCAGGTGATAAACTACCTCCAAGGACTTAGCTTGGGAGGGTTTGGGCTTCTGGATTGAAGAAGACTACCTTTAGTTAATAGTTTTTATTTATTAGTACATGTAAACATTCAAGCCTAGGGCTTTTCTTGTAATGAGATTAGAACTCATATTTTTGAATCCAAGTGTTGGCTTGGAAAGATGTAAGCCTGTAGGGCATTTTATTCGATGTTACATGTAATGCTTTATTTAGTAATACTCTGATGAATGAATTAATAAATTGTCTTCTTTAAATAATGCATGTCAATGATATTTAATGGGTTAATTTTTAGGGCGTTACAGTTATCTACATAGATGAGAAGAATGGTAATAGCAGTAGAAGTTTTCTTAATAAAAAGAGAAGAATCACAATGACTTTGAACAAATTTATGAGTGAGAAGAAAGTTGGAGAAGGTAGAGAACCAAGCTCGAGGAGCTTGCTTTAAACCATAGAGAGCCTTGTGTAACTTGCGAACAAGCTGAGATTTATTTGGCTGAACAAAACCTTGAGGTTGGACCATATATACACTTCTTCTTCAAGAACACCCTGGAGAAATGCATTAGATATGTCAAGCTGCTTTATGGACCACTCAAAATGTAGTGCAAGACATAACAGAATTCTGATAGTTGGTTGCTTAGCCACAGGGCTAAAAGTCTCATGATAGTCCACCCCTTCAGTTTGAAGAAAACCCTTGATAACTAACCTTGCCTTATATCTGGCTATAGAACCATCTGAATTTTTCTTCATTCTATAAACCCATTTGCAGCCAGTTGCTTGTTTGCTAGGTGGGAGATCAACTAAAGACCAAGTGCCTTGTGTTTGTAAAGCTTGAAATTCGTCAAGCAAAGCAGTTTGCCAAACAGAGGAACAAGCTGCCTGTTGATAAGTTTGTGGTTCAGACTGAAGAGAGGAAGAAGAAAGACAAGCAGTGAGAGAAGAGTGAGGAAGAGTTTATTTGGATTTGGTAATCATGGGATGAGTATTGGAATTGAGACAAGGGAGATCAATAGAAATATTGGAAATAGCAATCTGATCAGATGGAACTGTGGATAAAAGAGGAATAGAAGAGGAAGAGACTGTTTGAGCTTCTGAGTGAGGTTCAGTAGCAGAAGAAGAGGTTGCCTGGGCTGAGGACAGGTCAGTAGGAGGAAAGAAAATAGGTGGCTGAGCTGCTGACTGAGGGATAGCAGCTGGTGGTGAAACTTGAAAAGAATATGGAGCTTGCTGTGACTGAGCTGCTGACTGAGGAATAGCAGCTGTAGGCTGAGGTGCTGCAGTTGGTGAAGCTGGAAAGGGATGTGTATGCTGAGGTGCTGCAACAGAAACATGTGATGGAAAAGAAGAACTGGACTGGTCTAAGGGAGACCCAAAGAAATTCAGCAAATGTGATATTAAAGATGATGCAGAAACAGAAGGATGAGAAGACTAAAAAGGAAAAAATGATTCATCAAAGACCACATGTCTAGAGATATAGACCCTTCTTGTGGTAGGATCAAGGCACCTATAACCTTTAATAGAAGGTTGATAACCAAGAAATACACAAGGAATAGATTTGGTTTGAAGTTTATGAGATGGTGTATGAGGACAAGTAAGTTGATGCTCAATTCCTTTTTGTTTGAGAAACAATTGAAATGGCTTACTCAAATATTCTCCCCCATTGTCACTCCTTAAAACTTGAAGGTGAGTATGAAACTGAGTCTCAACAAAACTTTTAAATTCAAGAAATTTGTCAAACACCTCACTTTTGTAATGAAGAGGAAAAACCCAAGTAAATTTGCTAAAATCATCAATGAACAACACATAGTATTTAAAACTAGAAATAGAAGCAGAAAATGGACCCCACACATCTATGTGAATAAGGGCCAAAGGTTTATTGATAGTGGAATTAGACAAAGAAAAAGGCAACCTATGACTTTTACTAACACAACAATGTTCACACAGACTGGTGGTCTTGTTAGACAAAGTTGAAGACTTAGAACCTAAGTGATAATGAGCCATAATGTGATGAAGCTTCTTGGAAGATGGATGACCAAGTCTTGAATGCCAATCAGGGGAAGAGGAGGCAGCTGAAGTAGTAGAACATGAAAGACAGACTGATGAAGGAACAAAGGAACCAGCAGAGGATGAAGAAATGAGTGGATAAAGGCCATTGGTGTAGCAACCTTTATACAGAATATTCTGAGTATTCTTGTCCTGAACAAGAAAAAAATCTTTATCAAAAGTAATAGTACAATGATTATCCTTGGTTAACTGATGTACTGAGAGTAAATTGGAAGAAAGAGTAGACACATGCAACAGGTTGGTAAGATGAAAAGGAAAAGAAGGAGTAGGAAGGAGTCCTTTAACAGTATGAGCAATGGGAAAAGTAGAACCATCACCAATAGCCACTTGATCTTGACCTTGATACGGTTGGTAAAGAGAAAGGTTATGTAAATCATTTGTCATGTGGTTAGTTGCTCCAGAATCAATAAACCAGTTGGTTTCAGATGAAGAAGGGGAAGAGATGGAGTGTGTATGAGCAGAGGCTACATAAGCTTGGCTGTGACCTGGAGAGGAATTGAAGGATGAAGAAGAAGCTTGAGAACTCTGAAAAGCAGCATCCAATCTGTGCCAACAGTCTAGAGCAGTGTGGTTTGCCTTTCCACAAATTTGACAAATTAAAGAGGCATTGACTGTGCTGTTTATAGAGCTAGAGCTAGGTCATGTATTGTGTGCAGAGCTATATCTGCTTTTCTGAAACTGACTTGATCCTCCTCTCTGATAGTGACTAGACATCTGACCATGAAACCTACCTCCATCCCTTCCTCTGAAAGGACCTCTGCCCCTGTAATAGCCTTTCTGACTTCCTTTATTAGCATACTGTCCTCGAGGAGCAATATAGGCAGCAGATCTAGCAGATCCTGGTATTTCAGAAATTTGTTGATGCTTAAGAGAAGACTCTATGTGAATTGATTCAGAACACAGAAGAGAACAGAGTTGATCCACAGCAATAAGATCTGATCTGGCTCTTATTGTAGTTTTGAAAGCATTATATTCCTCAGGTAGTCCATTCAGAATTAAAAGGACTAAATCCTCATCATCAACCGATGATGAAGCCAAAGCAAGCTGATCTGCAAGGACTTTGAACTTGTGCAGATAGTCTTCCATAGTTGATCCTTTCTTCACAATATGACTTAATTTGTTCTTCAGTTGATGGATGTGAGATCGAGAAAGAGAAGTAAACCGTTTGGCAAGAGTATGCCAAACATCATAACTAGTTTGACAGTGAATTACAGATGCGAAAAGTGAAGGTGATAGAGTTGTTGTTATGCAACTTAAGAGATGCGCATCAATTGTAGTCCATAGAGTATGCTTGGGATTCAGAATTTCAAGATGATTTGAATTTAAGATAACTGGTGCAGGACATACTTTAGATCCGTCCACATAGCCAAGAAGCTTGGTTGCTCTTAAGATGTTGTAAAATTGATTCTTCCAAACTATGTAATTGGATGAATCAAGCTTGATACTAACGAATGCATTAAGATTTGAGATCAACAATTTGAGGTTTGAAGGAATTACAGAAGAAAACTCTGGTATACTTTCTGGGACACCTATGGTGATGGAAGAAGCCATTGAAGAGCAGTGCTCGTAGGAGCCTAGGGCTCTGATACCATAAAGAGAAATGGAGTTCATGATATTATTCACTTTTAAAAATCAAAAATACAGATACAGAGATGATCTATTTATATATAACAAGAGATAATGAGTAACCTGACCATAACTGCCTAACCAACAATTAACTACTTGTGGTTAAGGCCTAACAAACTAACTACCTTCCTAACAAACTAACTACCTCAAGAATATTCTAGAATGCACTGATATAAGCTACTGCAGGGGTGCTGGCTGCATAACTGAAGCCTTATGTGCTAAAACCGTAGCTTGAGTGGCTGGGTTATCAGGTTGCTTATCACATGACACTGACCTCTCTGATCATACTCTACTATAAACTTAACAGTTTCGACTTACTTGTCACTATATTTTATTCTATCCAATCAAGGTTCTCTCAAACTTTTTATATTAAAATTGGATTAAAATAAAGGAATTGTCATTTTTTTATTTTTGGCCAACAAAATACTAATCCATTAAAATTTAAAAGATAAGTCCAATACATTACAAAAACAAAGTAAGGAGGGCCATACCAGCCCTTACTTATTCAAAAAAGGGTATAAAAACAATGGTGAATGGTGTATAAACAGAACTTCCTGCAAAAGGATGGTTGCAAAGTTGCAACAGCGTCAGCCACATGATTGCCCTCTCAATAAGTAAAGCAAAACCAGATATTGTGCAATTTATGCATGATAATTTGAGAGAGTTAATTGAGAAGAGAAAGAAATAACTCTTGTATTCAATCTTCTGAATCTAAAGGAACACACTACGCTCCTTTATATAGGAGAGAACAATATGCTATGCTATGCTATGCTATTACAAAACATCATCATGAGGGCAAGCTTTCAGCCGAAAGGAGAGTACAATTATTAGCCACTATCTATTAATCTATACATTACACATATACATTAATTATTAACATATACATTAATTATTAATAACAGCTCCCCACAAACTCAAGGAGGGTAAACATCAACCAACTGGGGTTTGGAAACAAGGTTAACGAAGCAGCCAAGGGAATGAACTTTGGTGAAGATATTAACAGGTTGATCAGCAGAAGAGATCGGATGGAGATAAATAGCACCACAAGTGACGTGTTGACGAATAAAATGGCAGTTAATCTCAATGTGCTTGGTGCGATCATGAAAAACATCATTGTGAGTAATTTGAATAGCACTCTGATTGTCACAAAAGAGGGCAGTAGCACTAGAGGGGGTAACATCTATGTCAGCAAGAAGCCAATGAAGCCAGAGAAGCTCCTGAGTAGTATCAGCAAGAGCACGGTATTCAGCCTCGGTACTGGAACGAACTGTAAGAGTTTGTTTCTTGCTGCACCAAGAAATAAGAGAATCGCCCAAGAAAAAGCAGAAACCGGTAGTAGATCGGCAGTTAGTATGATCCCCAACCCAATCAGCATTGGAGAAAGCACGAAGTTGAAGAGAGGAGTGGGCGGAATAATAAAGACCATGAATCAAGGTACCTTTGAGATAGTGAAGGATACGAACTAAAGTAGCATAATAAGGGGTACGAGGAGCCGACATCTACTGGCTGACAATATGAACGGCATAGGCAATATTAGAACGAGTAACAGTAAGATAGACAAGGCTGCCAACCAGCTGACGATATAAGGTAGCATCAGAGAGGAGAGTGCCATCAAGAGGAGTAAGACGACTCTGAGTTTCTAGGGAAGTGGCGGCAATCTGGCAATCGGTAAGGCCAGCGCAGGCGAGAAGATTAGAGGTATACTTAGCCTGAGAGAGAAACGAACTCATGGAATCATGTGAGATTTCAAGACCCAAGAAATAGTTGAGAGGACCAAGGTTTTTCATCTCGAAATGATGGCTAAGAAACTGTTTGAGACGAAGAATCCCAACTACATCATCACTTGTGATAATCATGTCATCCACATAGAGTAGAAGCAGGGTGGTCCCTTGAGCAGTTTTCCTTATAAAAATAGCAGTATCATAAGAGTTAGAGGTAAAACCACAATCATGAATAGTAGAGCTGAACTTGTCAAACCAAGCTCGCGGGGCTTGCTTAAGACCATACAATGCACGCCGAAGTTTGCAGACCTGATAAGGTGGATAAGTAGACCCAGGAGGAGGGTGCATGTAGACCTCCTCAAGAAGAACACCATTAAGGAAATCATATTTCACGTCCAGTTGGTAAAGGTCCTAATGACGGGAGGTAGTGACAGCAATTAAGCTGCGAATAGAGGTGAGACGGGCAACAGGAGCAAAGGTCTCCTCATAATCAATACCATATTCCTGGTTGAAGCCTTTGGCAACAAGGCGAGTTTTGTAACGCTCAATAGAGCCATCAGAACTGATCTTGATTTTGTACACTCATTTGCAGCCAATGATAGTCTTGCCACGGGAAGATCAACAATATCCCAAGTATGTGTGTTGTCTAAAACCTGCAATTCATCAGTCATAGCATGCTACCAAAGAGGATTAAAGCAAGCCTTACGATAGGAGGTAGGTTCATGAGTAGAAAAAATAGTGGAACTAACAATAAAATCACGAAGACAAGTAGAAGGTTGGGTTACCCGGTGTGTTCGAGTAGAGGGCGGAGGAGCCAGAGGGCATGAGAGAGACGTAACAGGAGGTGAGGAGCCTGAGGTAGCAAGAGCAGGACCATCAGAGCGAGCAGGAGCATGGGAGAGACCAGTAGGCAAGGGAGTCTCTGAAGGTGCAGGCAGGGGCGGTGGATCAATTTCATCAGAAAAGAGATCCGTGGAAGGGTTAGTAAAAAAGAGAGAGGGTGAGAGAGTGGATAAGCGGAATTGGGAGAGAGATGAAAACATTTTGTGCTCTCAAAAAATCACATGACGAGAGATACAGAGGCGCTGGGAGATAGGATCCCAACAACGATACCCTTTATGTTCAATACCATACCCCAAGAAGCAACAAAGACAGAAACAAGGTTCAAGTGTGCTGTGTTCATGAGGTTGGAGAAGAACAAAACATACAGACCCAAATATCTGAAGATTGGGGTAAGAGGGACGAGTGCCATGCAAACGCTCATAGGGAGTGTGATTATGAATGATAGGTGTAAGGATACAATTTATAGTGTAAGCAGCAGTGACAGCAGCTTCACCCCAAAAATTTTTTGGACAAGAGGAAGAGAGAAGGAGAGCTCGAATAGTGTCGAGAATATGTCGATGTTTTCGTTCAGCACGTCCATTTTGTTGAGACGTGCCAGGACAGGAACGATGGGGTTGAGTACCATGACTTTGAAGAAAAGAAAGAAAGTCAAAATCTTTATATTCTATGGCATTGTCGGAGCGAAAGATTTTAATAGTTTTAGAAATTGGGTTTCGACCATTTTAGCAAAATTGTAATAAAGTTGTTTGAGTTCGGAACAATTCTTTATAAGAAACAACCACGTAAAACGGAAAAAATCATCTATAAAAATAACAAAATAGCGTGCACCTCCCATAGTAAGAGTAAGGGAGGGGCCCCAAATATCAAAATGGATGAGATCAAAAGGTGCAAGAGAAACATAATCACTTTTATTAAATGATAAAGCAGGTTGCTTGGCAAGTTGACAGGACAAACAATCTAAAGTATCAGAATTGACAGGACCTAATTGACCACTAGAAATTAAAGACTTTAACCGACTAACAGAAAGATGGCCTAAACGACAATGCCAAAGCTGAAAATGAGAGAAAAGATGAGCAGTGGTAGGAGTGGCAATCTGAGAAGAAACTGGAACATGAAGATGGATGAGTTCATAGAGACTTCCATACTTACGGTCGATCCCAAGAGTTCATCCCGTTCGAGGGTCCTGAACCAAACAACTAGTAGGGGAAAATGTAACAGTTAGACCATGCTCACACAATTGACTAATGGAGATAAGATTTAAAATAAGAGCAGGCATAAGATATACATGGGATAAGGATAAGTGAGAGGTGGAAACAGAACCAACATGACTTACAGACAAAAGAGACCCATCAGCAGTATGAATCGAAGGAACATGAGGCTTAGAAGAGAGAGGAGTAAAAATAGTAGAGTCAAAGGTCATGTGATTACAACAAGCTGAGTCAAAGTACCATGAAGTGTTACCTGAGGTGATAGACAAAGCAGTGGAGGGAGGAGTACCGGAAGTGGAGAGAAATTGTTAGAACATGGCTTCGACATCGGTTTGAGAGAAGACCGGAGTTGAAGGGTCTATAGGGACAGAAGAAGGTAAATCTTCTGAGGCAGCAGCAGCAGTAGTGCGATGAACAGACAGAGATTTATACGGAGTCCCAGAACATTGAGAGTTGCTGCGTGAAAAATTCCCAGTGGAAAGACCAGTGTGAGAGGAGGAACCAGGAGAGGTGCAGGCTGGATTACAGAAGCAATCTTACTGGAGATGACCAGGACCAGTCTTGTTGCAAAATTGACAAAGACGAACTGGACAATGAACTAGAAGATGAGTTGATGGAAGACCGCGATTTTGACAGTAGCTACAAGCAGTAGACCGCTGTGGTGAAGGAGAACTCCGAGTCTGGAGAGTAGTAAGAACAGAGTCCACAGGGTGCAAATGGAGAGTACCAAGTCTAGTTTCCTCTGATAGGAGTTTGAAAATAGCCTGCTCAATAGTGGTTAAAGGAGTGCAATGAAGGAGAGATGCACGTACTGGCTCAAAATGGGGAGTTAAAGCCATAAGAAACTGAACCAATTGTTGTTGGTCACGATAAGTAGTAAACAAGGCAACATCTTCAGTATGGGGCCATGGAGGTTCAGAGAGAGCGAGCTGATCCCAAACAAAATAAATTTGGGAGAGGAAATCATTAATAGGCTAAGTTGGCTCTTGGCGCATACGGTGAAGATGACTCCGAAGCTGATATTGGTGAGCAAGACCAGTAGTCTGATATCGGTCTTTCAGAAAATCCCAGATATCTTTTACTGGAGTGGAAACAGAGTCAAGTTGGAACCGACCAAACTGAAGGCTGATAGAAGTAGTAGATGTATTCCGAAGCCAAGTGACGATCTGGTAGTTTTTATTATCCCAATCCTCCAAGCAGTCAACAAATTTGTCAGCGGATTCAGTGGTCTCTTGGATAGGTTTGCGCACATCCCCAGTGATAATACGCCAAAGTTTCTTGCCTTTAAGGATGCTAGACATGGCTTGTGCCCATAAGACATAGTTGGTCCCGTCAAGAACAACGAAAATAAGGTGATGAGAAGAGTCCCAGCAATCAATGAAGGAAACAACACGATAGATGCAGAATCTGAAAAAATTGAGGGTACCAGTGAATTCAGAAGGTCGAAATTTGTGGGAATAGGACCAAACGGACCAAATATACCACCAAAAAAGGCTTGGAATCGGTTTAGTCAAAGTGGTTAACCAATCTGGGGCTAGGGCTGATGTCACTGTAGCAAAAGATGATGTCGGCAGGCGCGACGCACGATAGTAAGAGAGTAGGAGGAGCGCACGAAAGCATTTAGGGCTGACGTCAGCTAACATCAGAAACACGCGACTCACATTAGCAGATGACTCCGCGGCACACAATAGCGCGGGACAGGTGCTGGAGGCGCATAGGGCGCGTTGGATAACGGGACAACGCATGGCCAATGTTCTGGCGGTGCGTGGAGGCGCGTGGAGCGTTGGTTGATGATGATTCCGGTGGTGTTGGCTTCGTTTGGAAGAGACGAAGAATCTGGTGTTGTCTAAACTGTGAAACAGAAAAAGACTAGATACGCAAAGACCAACGTGAGAAGGAAGCAATCTACCAAACAGGCAGAAAAAAAAAAGAAAAAAAGAGGAGGCTAGAACAAAAATCTAGGCTCTGATACCTTGATAATTTGAGAAAGTTAATTGAGAAGAGAAAGAAATAACTATTGTATTCAATCTTCTGAATCTAGAGGAACACACTACGCTCCTTTATATAGGAGAGAACAATATGCTATGATATGCTATTACAAAACATCATCATGAGGGAGACCATCATGAGGGCAAGCTTTCAGCCGAAAGGAGAGCACAATTATTAGCCACTATCTATTAATCGATACATTACATATATACATTAATTATTATTAACAATGCAGAAGTTGTAGGCAGTCCTACAGAAGAGCTTGATACACACATGTTTTTTTAGACCAATACGAGTTCGAATGCAATTAAATTCAACGAGGGTCTGTTTGGCAAGAGGATTGTGGGCTAATTTAGCCACTACACGACAGAATTGGCTAAATTAGCCACAAACCGACAAAACACATTCAGCCTCCGTTTGGAGCGTAACTTACATACAAGGAGGGGTGAAACTACCAAATTACCCCTGGGCTAATTTAGCCACTACACAACAGAATTGGCTACTCTAAAAAGACTCCAATGTCAATATAAAATCAAGTACATTTTCATCATTGAAATTATTGCCCCTCTCTCTCTCTCTCTCCCCTATCTCAGCATACTTTTTTTTGGTTTCAATTTTTAAAAATTATTTTTGTCCAAGTTTTCAATTAATATTTTTTTTATTTTTAATGATTTTTTATATTTTAATCAATTTTCTTTCTCCATTTTATAGATGCACATAATCCAAATAAATTTAAAAAGTATAATATTTGTGAATTTTTTAATACAAAAAAATAAAAATTAAGTATAGTTTCATATTTTGTTATATTTATTGATTTTTATTTTTTAATTTTTTTTATAAATATTTTGTTTTTTAAGCACATCTCAAAGGTAAAAAAATAATTAAAAACAAAGTAAAAAAATAAAGTAATACAGAAATTATCATGTGCGACGTCAATTAAAAACATAAAAACACAAGTTGAAAACAACAAAAAACCAAAACATACCTCGTTTTTTGTCATGTGTCACGGCAATATATGATTTTTCACATCATTTTAAATAAATGACATGAAAAAACGTTTTTCCAAACAAACCAAACAAATTAAAAACAAAGTAAAAAATAAAAAAATATAAAAGTAAAAAACATGAATTACCAGTTGCCACAAAATTTAAAAAAAAGGAAAACACATGAAAAACCATTTGTGAAAACTAAAAACAAATTAATGTATACAAATTAAAAAAAATAACAAAAATGTAAATTAAAAAAAAAAAAGGAACGACAAAAATACGCCTCATCCAAAAAAAAAAAAACAGAAATTAGCATTTGCCACGTAATCTATAAATAAATAAAGCACAATATAACCCATTTTTGAAATATAAAAACAAATTAATGTGTACAAATTAAAAAATAACAAAAACGTAAATTAAAAAAAAATTATGAGAAAAATACGCCTCGTTCAAAAATATTTTTAAAAACGTTTATACATAAAAACAAAAATTTACGCCAAGTCCAAACCCAAAAGAAAAGAAAAAAAAAAACAAAACAAAAAAAAAAACAAAATAAAACAATTTCGTTCCACACAAGTTGACATGGAGGACCAAAAGAAATGAGTTGACATGTAAAACACATGTGAAGGACAGTTTGGTAATTTATCATGAAGACACCTCACCAAAAAGTCAAAAAAATTAAAAAAGTCAAAAGTCTTTCCCAAATCAGGCTTTTTAGCCCCAGGCTAAAATATTCAAAAAAATCAAAAGCTAAGGGTGTGTTTGGTAACGTTTACGTTTTCAGTTTATATTTACAAAAATTTTATAAACTGGTTTTTGTTTATTTTTAGAAAAACATAAACTGCAAACGAGTTTAGTAATTGACAAAATATTTTAAAAAATTTAAAAATATAAAAAAGAGTGAAAAATGGCAAGTGGTGGCAAGTGGAGGCGAAAGACGGTGGTGGAAAGTGGTAACGGTGGGTGGGTGACGGTGACAGGTGGGTGGGTGACGGTGGCGGGTGGTGGATGGTAGCGAGTGGGTGGTGGTAGTGGCGGTAGTGGTGGCGGTGGCGGGTGGTAGTGGCAGGTGGCGGGTGGTGGTGGGTGGTGGCAGGTAGGTGGCAGGTGGTGGTAGTGGGTGGGTAGGTGATGGTGGCGGGTGGTAGGTGGTGGTAACAGGTAGGCGGTGGTAACAGGTAGGTGGCGGATGACAGGTGGTAGTGGGTGGGTGGCGGTGGTGGGTGGTAGCGAGTGGGTAGTGATGGTGGTGGTGGCGGCGGGTGGTGGTGACAAGTGGGTGGTAGATGGTGGCGGGTGGTGGTGGTGGTGGTGGTGGTGGTGGTGGTGGTGGTGGATGGGTGGGTGGGTGGCGGCGGCGGGTGGTAGGTGGTAGCAAGTGGGTGGTGGTGAGTAGTGGTGATAGGTAGGTGGCGGGTGGGTGATGGTGGTGGCGGGTGGTGGTGGCGGCAGGTGGGTGGGTGACAGGTGGCTGGTGGTGATGGGTGGCTGGTGGTGGATGGTGGTGGCAGGTGGGTGGTGAGTGGTGATGGCAAGTAGGTGGCGGGTGGTGGCGGCAGGCAGTGGATGGTAGTGGCGGGTGGTGGATGGCAAGTGGGTGGTGGTGGTGGTGGTGGTAGTGGCAGGGGGTGGGTGGTGGTGGCGAGTGGGTGGCAGGTGGGTGGTGGTGGTGACAGGTGGGTGGTGAGTGGTGGTGGCAGGTGGTGGTGGGGGGTGGGTGGTGGTGGAAAATGGTGACAGGTAGTGGGTGGTGGTGGCGGAAGACGGTGGTGGAAAATAGTGGCGAGTGGTGGCTAGTGTTGGGTGGTAAAAAAAAAAATGAAAACTCAAAATGAAAACATATTTGTTGTATTTTCATTTTTTGGCCAAATTTATAAACTGAGACTACTGATTTATAAATTAAAAATTTTACCAAATAAGTTTTTATTTGAGCTTTTTAAATTTTTGTAAATATAAACAGAAAACTGAAAACGTAAGTGTTACCAAACAGTACCTAAAAAACTAACTCACTTCTCAAATAAAGGCCAATTAAGTTTTTATAGTTTGCATGGGGAGTTTTTTTTTTTTTTGGACCAATGTGAAGAGCTCATAATTCAGCCATATTATTAGAAGTATAGCCAATACGGCAAGCAAAACCTTCCAAAAATTTGACTCGATGGTCACGAAGTACTCCTCCTATCCCTGCCAAGCCTAGATTACCTCAGGATGAGCAATGGAATTTTGCCATTAGAGTTTTTGGTCGTAATATTAAAAGTAAAAAATAAAAAATAAAAAATAAATAAAATTAAAACAAAATGCTCTTATATCATCCACATTTAACTTTGAGGCGCGGCTTGTTCTAGATCAAATAATTCGGTCATAAAGTGGTGGTCAGTGACCTTGAAATTAGTAATACCAATTAAAAACTCAAACAGGCTTATGATATTTGTTTTGTATCTTGTAGTTAAGTAACCTTTTTCATATTAAAAAAAAAAACATTATTAAATCTAAAACCACTATTGAATAATATAATGAATAAGTTCATAAATACAAATCAATTAATTATACATAAAATTAGTTATAGAATATATATATATATATATATATATATATATATGTATGTACAAATGGATTAAAAAAAATTAAAAAAAAGGTTCCACCCATAAGTGTTATAAATCTTAACTCAATATTATTATTATTATTATTATTATTATTATTATTATTATATAACGGGTAATATTATGGTATACACTTTTCGAAAAATATGTACTATATGCACTCTTATTACGTATTTTTGTGATATCTGTTATGTATTTTTCTGATAGAGTTACAAAAATTTATGGTTCAGAAATGAAATTACGCATTTAGTTTTTTTTGGTAATATTACATATTTTTTGTTAGAAAATTTTTGGAAATTTTTTTTGTAATATTACCACAAAATGAGCAACTTCATTTTTGAATTACAAATCGTCGTAACTTTACCAAAAAATTACATTACATTTATCACAAAAATACATAATCTACACTCTAAAAATATATAACAAATACATATGATACATTTCCTTTAAGGCGGTGTATACCATAGAATTTCCCGTATACATTTTTGTTTTCTATTTATGCTTCTATGTGTATGAAATCTCTGTGATATATAATTTTTTGGCTAATTAACTTGAATTTTTAAAACAGTTGATATTTCATTGAGTAAGTAGACTTTCTTTATTGTCATTGATTCTCTATCACTAAATTCTAATAATTTGTTTAATATCTATAATTATTGTATTATTATATATAAGATTTTTTTTATAATAATAATCTAAAAATATAACTCAACCGAATGTTTTGTTGAGTCCGTTTTTACACATAAGAATTTACTTATCAGGAATATACTGAAATTAATTTTTTTAAAATGTATTAAGAAGAGTATAACGATTTATTGCGTAATAAATCAAATGAAAAATGACGTCAGCTATGCACGTGGCCGGTCACTAAATATTCCCTATGGGAAGGAAGACTGTCTCAGTTTTTCAACATTCGGCGAAGATAGAGATCAGATTTCAACTTTACAAAAACTAATCAGCCACCACCAGTTACAAATCACTATATTGAATTTTTTTATTTTATTTTTTTGGTTGTTTTATAAATACAGAAAATTTTAAGAGATATGGGTCAATGTTTAGTGAGCGAATATTTCAATAATTGTAACAGTGAGTACTGCTGCCTAAGAAAACCATTTGTTATAAATGTATATATAAATATCAGATGGATATTGTACCACGGATCAAGTCCAGTTATGATACATACCCCCCCCCCCCCCCCCCCCCCCCCCCCCCCCCCCCCCACATGTTCCTGGTTTTGATGTAATCTCATCCCTGATTTTTATCAATAATTTTTTTTTTGTCGATGAAAAAAAATACAAATTACACTAATAGTACCTATAGTTTGAGCCTTGTGTCACTTTGCTTCATAACTTTTCAATTGTAACACATTTGACCTTGCATTTTGAATCTTGTTTCAAATAAGGACAATTGAAAATACTATTGCTTAATTTCAATGGCAAAATCATCAATTTGATAAAATATAAACTAATTTGACAAAAATAAATGTCAAAAAAATATTTTTAAATTTAAAAAAATTATGTCTACACACCAAAGATAAAATTATATAAAATTGACAAATTTTTTGGACATTTATTTATTTATTTATTTATTTTTTCCAAATTAATTTTTATTATGTGTTTGGATGATGATTATGTAATTGATGGTTGTTAAGATTTTAATGTGTAATCGATATATTTAATATATAAAATATTTTTAGCTTTGGATTTTTTAATTTAATGGATTGGTTTAATAAAGATATCAAAATTGTCGCCATATTTGACTTTTTGAAAAATAAAAACTAATTTAATGAAAATAAAAACAACCACCCATTTCATGATCATCATCCAAACAAATAATAAAAATTAATTTGGTAAAAAAAAATTAAATGTCTAATAGATTTATCAATTTTATATAATTTTATCTTTAATGGGTAAAAATAATTTTTAAAAATTCAAAAATATTTTTTTGACATTTCTTTTTGTCAAATTAGTTCATATTTTATCAAATTGATGATTTTACCCTTGAAATTAAGCAATGATATCTTCAATTGTCTTTATTTGGAACAAAGTTTAAAATTCAGGATCAAATGTGTTACAATTGAAAATCAGGGACCAAAGTGACACAAGTCCCAAACTGTAGAGACTGTTAGTGTAATTCGCCCCAAAAAAATTAGATGTTAAGTTAACTGATTACATTTACAATAATATTTGAAAATTGTAATACAACTCTAATGACGTGGAGAGTACTCATGTGAAGGTAGGACCCACACTCCTCTTTCTATCTCGCTACCATCTCTCTTCCACCTCACTAGAACTCTATTTAGAACTCTCAAATTAGAGTTATATATCTACTCTTACATTTATATAGAAACTAAAACATAGATCAAAAGCAAAAGGCACTTCCATTCATCAAATCAACCAAAAGGATTCATACATGAAAAATCTAAAAATCACATAGATATTGATTTGTGATTATGTACCAATTTTAAGCAATAAATAACAATCACAATCAAACAATCAAGACAAATCGACACAACGATTTTAACATGAAAAAACTATAATTGAAGCGCCTCCAATTGTGATAAAAAAACCATGGGCCAAAACCACAAAACAATCCATTAAGAAGACAAAAAGAATTATACAAGTGTACTCTCAATTACCTAGCGAATCCACGCCCGAATTGAACCGACCCCTATATGCCTCTTCTACCACGGTCTTCACCTCAGAATTGTCTTTCCCAACATTGAATTTACAACGCCGATGTCAAATCCACGACGATGAGCCACTCCAGAATCCACCAAAGCTTCAGGCCCAAATTCCATGGAATCCACCGAAGAACAACTCTCTTTTTTGTATTGAATAATTAAAACAAGCAAACCCTTTGATATGATCCACTCAATTCATGATTAATCTTTCACAGATATCAAAGGAAAATAAGCAAAGAAGCTCTAGATAAAAACCCTAATACCCAAGAACAAGATCTGGAAGCCGTACCCTAAAATCGGATTGAAATATATATTTATAGAAAACAGATCCGCGATCTCCGCTCGAGCGCAAGAATGGCCGCTCGAGCAGATCTACGCTTGAGCATAGGAATGGCCGCTTGAGCGGAAAAAAACAACTCCTAGTACTTTTGCAAGCGAGTGAAACTTCTGAAAGGTCTCGATCTTCGCTCGAGCGTAGGAATGGCCACTCGAGCGGACAAACAGCTCGATCCCCGACATAGTCAGTGAAGTGGCAAACATAAAAGAACTAATTTCTGAAATATCTCTGCAAGGCACAATTCGGGTTGGATTCGCATCTAAAAACTCATAGCCTCACTGAAATAAAAGTTAAACAAAATTACAACTGAAAGGAGTTTTGTTAAACAGAGTTGCCAAGAATAAAAACCTAACAATACATATATAGTGAAATGAAAGGTACAATTAATCAGTAAAGAAGTGATTGACTACATATATATATATATATATATATATATGGGTATAGTTGATGTTGGTGAAATATTACAATGATTTATGGGCATTGAGAGGATATTGGAATGGAAATAAATTTCAATTGTGGTGGTTGTTGTTTTTGAAAGGAAGAGAATGGAGAACAAGATGAGCCATCATATCTCCTTGACGGACTTTCTGGGTAATGGAATCATGCTTTCACTCTTCCTTTTGAACCGCCATTCGGCATCAGTATCTGTATGCTCTCCTCATTCCTCTCCTCTACTTGACAAGTTCTATTTTTTCATTTTGCCCTTGCTTTTCCATCCCTTAGCTGCCATCTCTCTCTAAATGAAGTGAGTGTTGTGTTGTGTTGAGATGGAGAGGAACAAATGAGGATATTATTTATAGAGGGCAGTGTTGTGCTGTATTGTGTTGTGTTTTGAAAGTATGCAGTGTGTGAACCCAATGTTGGATTAATTTTCTGGTGTGGCCCAATAGCTTACATATCTTTTACATGTTTTATTTTATTTGAACTCCACAACTAGATAAAGTCAATATTTGACATAAAGTTCAATAATTAAAATTTTAAATATGGGATAATTATTCTTCTAAGATAAGAAGAAACCTTGATAGACAGGAATTCTTCAGATAGAGTTTATCTAGCCCTCTTCTCTCCTCTATATAAAGATGGGTGACTCCACTTACATGATATGAGTATTTTTTTTTTCACTCTAAGTTATATAATCATCCTAATTAAGAGAAACAGAGAGAAGAAGGTGAACCAAGAATTCAAGATTCAACTATTAGGGGTATTTTCTCAACTTCTCTAATTCAATGGCTGACAAATATATGTTTATTTTATTTTTGAGTTGTATAGAATTCAAGATCCTACAAAGTTCAATTTCGCATTATTATTATGGTTACATGTACGTTAATTTCTTACATGTGGTATCAGAGCCCCAGTTTTGTGAATCAATACACCTTGGAATAATATATTTATGAATATTGTTATTATATTATAATTATAATTATTCATGATACTGTGGTCCCTTACTTTTTTTTTATGTGTCCTCTGAGGCATAACTGTCTGAAGCCAATTCACCTAGTAAGGTTAAAGAGGGGAGCAGGGCTATCAGCTCCAATAATGAGGGACCGAAATTGCATGATAAACGTGTAATATGTATGCTTTGGTTTATTATTAATTTTAGCAAAAATAATTTTTATAATCATTATAATATGACACTAAATTGAGTGTTATATTTATATTGCCTGCTGTTATAACAAAGTGCATAGATTAAAAACAATTTTAGAATTTTGTTGAATCGTTCGGTCTATTAAATAAATATATTTATTTGACTGTATTATGTTAGATAATTATGTTTTTACCTTGTCTAATTATGTACACTTATTGTCTATTATTGTTGATATTGATATAGTTTCATGATTTAAATTTGATATCATGATATAATTTTATGACATTGAATATTAAATATTGAACTGGTTAATTCATATTTGGTGTAATTCTTATTAATCATTATATGAGATATTCATGATTGTCATATTGCATAATTTGATTCCTTTATGTGATTACAATTACCAATATAATAATAATAATAATAACTTTGGACGAACAAGAATATTGTTGGTTAGTTCCGTATTTATAAGGTTTACTCATTTAGTAGCTGCCAAAGTGATCTAAATTTGTAAAACTTATGAATATAGAACTACATAAAAAAATTGTTAAAAGAATAACATTAAGGTCGATAATATTCTCAAATGCAGTTATAACTAGGAGATTGAGACTAGCCCAAAGGAGAGTCACTTTCAAGTAATTATGAACTGGTAGGATAATGTAACTTATGTAATTTGGCATATTAGAATTGAATACCCAAATGTAACATGACTAATTGAAAAGTTGCATAAATTAGGGCTAAGTAAGGAATCCGTAAAATCCGTAATCCGATCCGATCCAGTCCAATCCGATAGGTTTGGATTGGTTTTTTGAATCCATGGTTCGGTTTCCGATTAGAAATTTCAAAATCCATAGGCTACGGATCGGTTCCGGATTGAACCCCACAGTTCCGGATTGGAACCGATCCGAACCGTCTAGAAATAATCTATATTTATACCATATACAGTGTATGTTTTTTCTTTAATTTCTGGTATAATGTTATTCATTGTGTTAAGAAAGTAAGACAAAAGGTAGAAGACTTAGTCTACATGTTACCAATTAAGGTGCATCCACAAAGATTGAAAGTTGGGCTCATTCTTGAAGTAACCTAAGAAAAATAAATATAAATATATTGCAATAAGTTAACCATATACTATGTATATATGTATTTTATATTGACAAAAGCATTCATCACACTAAAACCATCCATTGATGAGCCATCTAGCTCATTCAGTAGCAAACTGATTTATCAGCAATATTAGCTAATTTGGTAGAAAACAAATACATCACCAAAAAATTATGCATGATCTTATCAATTCCTAGCATCAGAATTGTGGTTCAGTTATTACTTAACAGTAACACACAAATAGACCCACACAAAGGATGTTGTTTTCCCCATGGAGTTGTATCTAGCTCGGCTAGTGAAAGGTGGACGTCATCAGGGATGTTGTAGTCCTTGCGAAATTCGGCAATAGCCCCTGGTGAGTTTACTAGGAATCTATATTTGCCCATGTGGACTTAAATTATGTATAAATTAGCTCGGTGTTGAGATGATGTTAAGTGTCTCGGTTGAGCGTTCAAAGGAGTGCCTGGCCAACCTAAGTCAGTCTGCAAAGTGAAAAGGAAAAGTGTTAAGCACAGATCGTTGGACCGTGCTAAGTACAAAGGCAAAATAAGTATAAGCCTAGCTCGACTACGTGGAATACCATATGTTCTTAGTTCGGTTAGTGCGAAGGACTTTAGCTCTTCTTAGACCGATTGAAACTAAAGGTTTGGCATGAAGTTTTAGTTCAGTCATTAGAAGAGTTATCTAGTTAGGCTAGGTTCACACCTAAACACAAACAAGTTCCTAGTTCAGTTGGAGTTTTATTTTGGATCAAAAGCATAGTTTTTCAGCTTGTTCGTGAATCCAGTGGTTCTATTTCATGGTTTTTAGTGATTAGTTCCCAGAAAAATGGAAGCTATAATAGTGTGTTTTGAGAAACATACGAATATTATGCTACATACTGCAGAAACTATACAAACAAAAAGGAAATGGGATTGAGTTACTTACAGTTTGAAAACAGGAAGACGCAGATCAAAGCCACAAGAATAGCAAGGAGAATATGAGCTCTGCAAAAACTAAGGTGGTGAAAATGGAGGCTCAGAGGGTAAAGAGAGAGAAAATGAATAGTAGTTTGTTTTGTTCAAAAAGCTAGGGTTTTTCGTATAAGGCAAAGAAAAGGCGGGACTGTTCAAAAATTTCGGAGTACAAGGGCAGCGTTGACAGCTGTACTCAACCAATAGGGGCCAGCTACGTGTCTATGGAATAGCAAGCGATTCAAATGTACAGCGTGACTGAAGAGACGTTTTTTGACCGGGCAAATCGGTAGCCTGGTGACAATTTAGCTCGATTGAAGGTTTGAAGTTTTAGCTCGGCTGGTAACAAATAATCCCAATCATGCTGTGCAAATGGAATTAAGGGGCAATTGAGAGGGAGCTTTTAAGAGCATTAAGGCCGAGCTAAGCCCAGGCATAGTAATAGGCCGTTCTATGGGCCGTGGTGAAAAGGGCTTAACGAATGGACCTTAGTGTTAACTCGATCCAAGTATGGTTACAGTCACCATGGTCGGAGTGGTGATAATTAGCTCGGTCATAGTATTTGAAGCCGAGGTATTTGGGCTTCTGATGGTGGACCTATCTCTTGTTAGCTCGGTCAAAGCTTATTGTAGTTAGCTCGGTCTCAACAGACAAAATCGAGATGCAAGTGAGCAAGAGCCGAGCAATGTGTTGCATGTGAAGGCGCTGGATTATGTATGACAAAGAGATAGTGTTAGCTCGGTTATATTATCATCTAACCGAGGTAAAACCATCTCACTTGGTTTAAACAGTGAGGGGGGTGTTGAAGGATAAGCATTATCTTTCAGGAGTGTGATTCTTAGGAGGACTCTACATGGAGGAATAAGAGTCCTACTAGGATTGTGCCAGGCAAAAACTATAAAAGCTCACAACAGAACTTATGTATAGATAACACAACTTTGATTTACGAAATACACAGAGCTTTTGCCTATTTGTCTGCTTTGCTGACTTAAGCATCAAAGAGGTATCCGGCACACACCCGCCGGCTAGCTCACGTTTGTGTTTTCAGGGACTACAGCGACGACGTTTGGAGGAGCACAAACAAACTTGGTCAACAGGATCATACAAGAAGAATTATTTCGTGCTCGTACAAATTTCATATCTTAAATCTCACTCACACTTATTTTTACATTGATATTTTATTAGAAGTTAAAAAATATATATGTATTAACTATAGCGGAGCAGAGCAGATCGGTTTGGTTGGCGGATTATACATTTTAAAGTTTAAACCGCGATTAGCAGTTAGAGCGGTGCAGATTGATGCAGATCGGTGCAGTTTTAATGGATTGTGTGATATTTTGCACGGCTCTCTCTATATATATAAGAAAATAATTTTGTTGCAATATTAAAAAAATTTAGAAAATCTTTATATAAGGCTATTTGGCGCTAATTCAGTTCTAGGGGGGTTAGTACTCTTCATTTACAAACTTTCTTTAACATATTATATGTTGAACTCCACCTATTGTCTATATCTAAAATTAATATTTTAAATGGCATACCTTCTCGTTGATAAATTTTTCTATATTCCAAAATTCAATTAGTAGAAGACATAATAGCAACAACTGCATTTTTTATTACTAGTACGAAAGTCTCATATACATGCATAATTTCTTTAACAGTCAAATTTAAAATATAAACACAATAACGAACATGAAATAAATCACCAGCAATAAATAATTATAAAGTTGATTTCAAATGGATTACAGTCTGATTGTAATAGTTGCATTATCTAAACTAATAGGAAATATTTTATTTTGCAAACCCCACTCATATAATATATTTCGTATTTATACACTAAGCTAATGACCAATGTATGGAAGGTCAGCTAATCTAAATGAAATAATTCTTTTATTTAATTTTCAATCATTATCAATAAAATGTGAAGTGAAACATTAAAATTCTAAATCATTATTTGACCACAGATTAGATGTTAAACAAACTCTTCCATTCAAATTTTTTAATATGTCAAATAATTTACTTTTAATATTCTCAAATCTTTTTGAAACTCTGTTTCTAGTAGTATTTCTTCAAAAACTTTGATATTGTGGTGCCAAACTTTCGTGAATCATTTGTAAAAAATTGGACATTCACTAGTAGTAAAAGATTGTTTTTTTTTTTTTAATAATATAATCAATTACAAAATTTTATGTATGTATAGGATTATATGAAAATGTTTGCAAATGATCAGTTGATGAAACCTCTAATTGCATTTGACTTCTAATATCAGGCTATTGACTTTATAAATGTTTGTTAACATACATTTTTAGATGACTAGTACCCCCTGCAGATGCAACACTAAGTAAATATGCACAATATTTATATTTTGCTTTAAATACAATTTTACTTCGAAATGATCCCAAACACTACTAGTGATGCCCCTAGATGATGATCTAGTTGTTAAAAGAAGGATATTAGATACATTAGAAGAAGAATTAACAGATTCATATTGTGCAGTATATGCATCAATAGCGATATAAATATTAAGAATATTAGGATTCATAGTAATGTAAGTAAAATAATATATAAAAACTAACAATTAATTTAAATAATGAGTAAACAATAACAACTAATATATGTTAAGAAATAATTAACGTAACAAAATGAGTAAATAATAAATTTATTTCAAATAATTAATGTTACCGACTGTCGAATGCGATACAAAAATTAGTTTCTTCTGATAAAAATTTCTTCTTGCACAATTGCAATTGCCACATAGGCATGAGACTTCAAAATTAATTGAGAAAGTTGAGTGTTGAGAGAGAGAATTGTTTGTAAGAAATAAAATGGGAGAATGGTGGTATTTATAGGAGTTTGGGATGAGGGTATCAATTTATATAATAAAAATAAAAAATAAAAAATTGATCGTTGGATGCGTTAAACGATCAAATGACCATTTGAATTTTCCATTTTTATTTTTTTTTTTGAATTTTCTGACCATTGGGAGATAGAGAGCTATTTGAAGGGGTGGGCCATGGGTTAGGTCAGGTTAGGTTGCTCACAGGGCACAAAATTTTTTGGTCTGGGCTTCCAAACAGAGAGCCCAGGCCTAGGGTCCCAGGCAGCGGGCTTCTAGCGATCCATGGGCTATCTTTACACCCCCAGACCGGAGGGTGGTGTCTAGGTCCATAAGGTTTACTATGGATTCAATTTTGATGATCCAAACGGTTTATTTTATAAATCTTTTTCATGTATATCATTTACAAAAAGGAAAATTAAATAGATCTGATAATAGTAACATATTCAATTTATAATATTTGCCTCCCAAAAAATGAATGATAAGTGTTGTTAGAATAATAGAGAGAAAGAAAATAATATATATTATATATAATCAGTCAATCAATCAATACAATAGAGGAAGCCTATATATCTAGGCCAAGAAATCTAGGTGTACAAGAATACAAAAATCCTAAGTATCATAGAATAGATAACAAATACATTATCTATTTTTTTGTGATAAAACGTAATAAATTATATAGCGATCCCGGTTTCTAACTCGACCTTTATGGTGTTTTGGATTCGGGTCTTGTGATTTAATGTTGTTATTTATGTCTTTTTCCCCTTCTTACCCTTTTCATTTGAGTTTTGAAATGTCTTGGGCGTGTTCAGAACAGGGTGGTTGATTGTTGGTTTAGAACCTTATTGCCCAGAATTTTGGTCTTTCGCTCGAGCGGGTCTTCTTGCGCTCAAGCGCGGTTTGCAATCATTCAGTACTATGTGTGTCTGCAAAAAAATACTGTAGAAGTGTTTTTCACGCTCGAGCGATGTTTCGTACGCTTGAGCGAGTCTGGGCTCGAGCGGCCCTTCTGGCGCTCGAGCGACTGTTTGAAGTCTGTAAAATACTGGGCGAGTGTCTTTTATGCTCTAGCGAGTCTAATTGTGCTCGAGCGGGTGGTGCCTTACTGTTGTGTCTTGGCACTTGAGCGGCCTTTATTGCGCTCGAGCGGGTCGAATTTATGTGCCTGACGCTTGAGTGTCCAACTCTCCGCTCGAGCGGACTGTGCGTATATCAGATCGCGAAAGTGACTTTTTAAATCACTTTTTCTGTCCTTCTCTCTCTAAAACTTTCCAAAACCCTAAGTTGAGAGCTTCTCTCTCTCAAATACTCCATTTCTCTCTCTTTACATTTTAATCTAGATCTATTGATCTCCTCACCCTCCTTCCTTTGATAAAAAAGATTGAGCTCTTCAAGATCTCCATTTTCATCCGAGTAGAAATTGATTTTGTCATCTTTAGAGTTCATCTCTTGCTTGGCTCATCTTCTTTTCTTGAGGTAGGGATAATCTACTTATTACTATGAGCTTTAACATAAATATTGGTAATTTTGTATAAATGGTTGGCTTGGGTGAAGTTAGGGTTTTGAGTTTGAAATAGTAAAAGAGGGGTTTCCTATTTTGGGTTCCATATGTATGTGAGGTCTTGAAAATGGGGTTGTTTGTGTAATATGGATGATATTTGGCCTTGGAAGCAACATTTCAAAAAAGGGGGAGAATGCCATAATTTGTATTATATAAATTATTTGTTTAAATAGTGAAATCATTGTGGAAATATGAAATTGGTTTGGGAATTATGAAATTGGGGAAATATGTGATTAAACGGTATAGTTGGATTGATAAATCACTCACCCATGGAAAAGTTAATAATTTATTTGTTTGATAGATTTATTTATCTGTTTAAAAATAACTGCTTACGGCTATCGATGGAGAATAGCCATGATTGTTGTAGAAACTGCATGATGATTAGGTAAATTGAAACTAATCAATTGGATTATGTCATTGAATATGACGGTTGGATTAATGCATTGAATATGTGATTTAATTGGTCATTGTATGTGGCAACGTGTTTAAATACATTGAATATGTATCTTTGTTTGGGAGGAGAAATGGGTGTACTCCATTGTTTGGGAGGAGATAGGGGATGTACTCCATTGTTTGGAAGGAGATAAGAGATGGGCTCCATTGATAATTAAGTTGGCCGGAGTGTCCAGGGTGAAAGTCCCGAAACCTTATATACATCTGAATGATGTTGAAGATTGAAGTGTTAATGATATGAATTGTAGTCTCATTTTGAATTGTTTGGATAAAAATGAACCATGTTAATGAATTGATTTGGATAAATAAATGGTAGTCGATTGAAACATGGATGTTAATGTTGATTGGTTATGGAAAGAGTGTAAGTTGGTTTTCAAGCGTTAAACATTTATCGGATGCTAATGTTTTAGTTAATTCTCATGTAATGTTTAGCATATCTCTACTAGACATTGGCTCACCCTACTTGGGACACCATTTTCAGGTACAGGTGATATGCCGCCTCCAAGATCTTAGCTTGGGAGGTTTTGGAGTTGAAGACTCCCTTTTTGTCATTTGTTTTGATGTTAAATGTATATTCAAGCCTAGGGCTTTCTATGTATAGAGCTAGGACTCTTTTGTTGTAACCAAGTGATGACTTGGAAAACTGTAAGCCCATAGGGCATTTATTTGTTTAATATCTTTTGTAAAGAATACTCTGATGAATGTAATATGTAACATTTCTATTATGTTTTATGGATTCTATGAATGGATGATTATGTCTTAGTTTGAGAGCATTACAACTTGGTATCAGAGCATACCAGGTTTGAATACTTTGGGTACGTGGGAAGTGGTTAGTACCACAATGGGTTTGTCTCGCTTGTTAGAGACTTAAGTGTAATGTTATGTGCTTATATGATAACATGTTTATGTGACTATATGAGTATGTGATTTAGTTTCTAGGATGTTGATCGGGTCCATGGGTTTCTGGGAGTCCTGTTGGAAAGGCACTTTATCACTGCCGTTTCTAATTAGAACTCTAGCAACGCCATGGGATGGTCATTATCTGGAAACGAAATTCGTAAGTGTTTATGTGGTTATGTGCTTATGTGGAGTGAATTACTATTGTCCATTGTGTTAGGACGCGATTGAAATAGCTTCGGCACATTTATGAATATGCTAATCCCTTTGTTATCTTTATTAGGATGTCAGGACGAGGTCGTGGTGGTAGGCGTGGTAGGCCTAGGAGGCAGGAGATGCCTATACCGGATGAGATTCTTGCACAAGAGGAGGGAGTTGGTCAGGCCAACGTGGCCGAGCCAGTAGGTCAGTAGGCTATCGGCGCCTTAGCCCGCGAAGTGGCAATAGCATTGAGGGAATCTATGGACATTCTCAAGGCTAAGAATCAAGTCCAGGCCCAAATAGCTGAGGCAGGCCGTCTTTTCTAAAGAGGGAGTTTTTCTAGTCGAATCTGAATGAATTTTTGGGTGATTCTAAGGAGCCACTGAAGGCGGATGAGTGGCTTGAACAGATGACAAAGACGTTTGAGATGCTTGACATCGAAGATGGGGGCTTCCGAGTGACCTTGGCGTCTTTCCAACTGAAGGAAGACGCGGGCCAGTGGTGGAAGTATGCGCGAGGATGCATTAGAGGGACTTGGGAGGCCTTTGTTGAAGCTTTCCAGAACAAGTACTTGCTTGCCACAGTGAGGAAAAAGTTGAGGGATCAGTTTTCTCAGCTCAAGCAGTTGAATACACCAGTGGCGGAGTTTGAGGTCACTTTTACTAGCTTGTCTAGGTTTGCACCGGAGGTAGTGGCGACTGAGGAACGCCATTGTCTGGAGTTCGAGAATAAATTGAGGACCAGACTCATGTTCAGAGTTGCCGGGTCCATGATTAGGGATTACGGGCGCCTCGTGGAGGCTGCAGCCCATCTTGAGACCATTATGCATGTAGAGGATGAGAGGATGAGGGCTCCAGGAGGAGTCAGGATGGCCAGAGGGATGGTAAGAGGCAGAGGAGTTCTAACCCTCAGCAGTCCCAGGAAGTGCATTCGAGATCTACCTTTCCAGTACAGAGTTCAGGTTCTGGGAGTGGAGATCAGGGAGACATCACCTGTTACAAATGTGGTCAAATGGGCCACAAGTCTCCAGTTTACCCACAGAGGGGAGGAGGCCAGCGTCCAGCATCATCTTCGGCTCGTTCTCAGGGCCAGAGTCAAGGCAGAGGCCAGCCGCTCACCTGTTATCAGTGTAGGCAGGCAGGGCACTTGAAGAGGTTTTGCCCGCATTTGAGTGGCACATCTGGTGTGTCTGGTTCGAGGCAGACACAGAGTTACCAGCTAGGGCAATTAGTTCAAGCCTCAAGGGCCAATCAGGGAGCCTCTTCGGCTCAGTTTGTGTAGCAATCTTATGTTTCGAGAGGAGAACAGGTAGATCAGAGACCTTCAGGGCGCGTGCATGCTGTTACAACGCTGGCTCTTGTACCGGCTCCATCTGTTGTGAGAGGTACCTTTTTGTTTTGCAACTCGGTTGCCAATGTATTAATTGATACGGGTGCATCCCATTCATTTATATCTTCTGCATTTGCATCTATTTTGGGATTAGAGTTAGCGCAGTTTGCATCTCCTATTTGTGTGGTATCGCCTATTGGGGGTGAGTTGGTTTTGAAACAAGGGTGTCGGGACTGTGATATTGAGGTCGCCGATTGTCGACTTCTCTTTTCTTTTGTGTTGATGGATATGCCTAGGTTTGATGTGATTTTAGGTATGGATTGGTTATCATCATACGGGCTGTTATAGATTGCTACCGTCAGAGGGTTATTATATGTACCTTGAGCGGTGACTGTTTTCATTTCTTGGAGGATCGGGTTGGTAGAGTTTTACCATCGGTGTATGATCTGCGAGGGCGGAGTGAGCTTAGTTGTCTTCTCGCTAGCTTTATGAGTAGTGAATGTGATGAGACTCGGATTGAGTTGCCAAGAGTGATTTGTGAGTACTTGGACGCCTTTCCCGAGGATCTTGTTAGTTTACCACCCCATCGAGAGATCGAGTTCTCTATTGACTTAGTGCCTAGCATGGCACCAATTTCCATGGCACCGTATCATTTTGCCCCAGCTGAGTTAAGCGAGTTGAAGATTCAACTCCAGGAATTACTAGACAAGGGTTTTATTCGCCCTAGTACCTCGCCTTGGGGAGCATCTGCCCTCTTTGCTAAGAAGAAAGATGGGGCTTTGAGACTTTGCATTGATTACTGAAAATTGAACTGAGTCACGGTTAAGAACAAGTACCCTATGCCTCGTATAGATGATCTGTTTGATCAGTTGAAGGGATTTCGTTGTTTCTCCAAGATAGACTTGAGATCGGGTTACCATTAGTTGAGGGTCAGGGAGGAGGATATCCCGAAGATGGCATTCCGTATGCGGTATGGCCATTATGCATTTCTGGTGATGCCTTTTGGGCTTACCAATGCACCAGCTGTGTTCATGGATTTGATGAACCAGATCTTTCGAGAATTCTTAGATCGTTTTGTGGTTATCTTTGTGGACAACATTCTGATTTATTCACCTTCTGAGGAGAAGCACGTGGAACACTTGCGAGTGGTGCTCGAGTTGCTTAGAGCCCATAAGCTGTATGTTAAGTTTGGGAAGTGTGAGTTCTGGCTAAGAGGGGTTAAGTTCTTAGGCCATGTGGTATCCGGGGAAGGGGTGGCCGTAGATTCATCCAAGATAGAGGCAGTGCAAGATTGGGCATAACCTAAGAATACATTCGAGATCCGTTGTTTCTTGGAGTTAGCCAGGTATTACTGTCGGTTTGTGAAGGATTTCTCCAAGCTAGCTTCGCCTTTGACTAGATTGACACGGAAAGGGATCAAATTTGTGTGGAGTGAGACTTGTGAAAGGTCATTCCAAGACCTTAAGATTAGACTTACCACCGCTCCAGTCTTGATTATTCCAGAGAGGGGTTTGGGCTATGCAGTGTATTGTGATGCCTCACGAGAGGGTTTGGGTTGTGTATTGATGCAAGAGGGGAAAGTAGTAGCCTATGGCTCACAGCAGTTGAAGACACATGAGAGAAACTACCCTACTCATAGTCTACACAATCTAGAGTTAGCGGCTATGATATTTGCCTTGAAGATTTGGAGGCACTATCTTTATGGTGAGAGATTTGAGGTGTTCTCGTATCATAAGAGTCTGAAATATCTGTTTATACATAAAGACTTAAATTTGAGGCAGAGAAGGTGGATGAAGTTCATAGAAGATTATGACTTTGAGTTGCATTATCATCCGAGAAAGGCCAATGTTGTGGCCGATGCCCTAAGTAGGAAGTCCATTAGTGATATAGCTTGTATTGCTATCCGAGAATGAGAGATGTTGGGTGCCCTTGGTGAGTTTGACTTGCATCTGGGCGAGTCTGTTGAATCTGCAGTCTTGTTTTCTGTAGTTGCATAACCTACGCTTGTGAACTGAGTGTTAGAAGCACAGAAGGGTGACTTTGAGATAGAATCCCTCTGGGAGAAGATCTCCAGTGGGAAAGTAGAGAAGGGTTTAATTGTGTATTCCGACCTGAGTGTGAGATACCGAGACCACTTGTTTGTGCTGGAGTCTTGTCGAGAGGAAGTCCTCCGTGAGTTTCACCATCCACGCCTTGCGGTGCATCTGGAAGGCACAAAGATGTATCATGATTTGAGTCACTAGTTTTGGTGGAGAGGTATGAAGAAAGATGTCGCGGTGTTTGTGTCAAGGTGCCTTACTTGTCAGCAAGTGAAGGCTGAACATTAGAGGCCAGCGGGTTTGTTATAGCCCTTGCCTATAGCTGAGTGGAAATGAGAGCATGTCATGATGGGTTTTGTCGTGGGTTTTCTGAGGACTCAACGAGGTAGTGACGCTATTTGGGTGGTAGTTGACCGGTTGACCAAGTCAGCGCATTTTATTCCTATGTGCGTGAGAGATTCGGTAGATTACCTTGCTGACTTGTATATTCGGGACATAGTGAGGTTGCACGGGGTCCTAGTGTCGATTGTCTCAGATAGAGATCCGCATTTTACTACTAGGTTATGGTAGAGTTTGCAGAGTGCCTTGGGCACTAGATTGACTTTTAGTATGGCGTACTATCCTCAGATTGACGGGCAGTCCGAGCGTACTATTCTGATCCTTTAGGATATGCTTCGAGGCTGTGTCCTTAACTTTAAGGGGTCATAGGAGAGACACCTACCCTTAGTGGAGTTTGCCTATAATAATAGTTTCCAATCGAGTATTGGCATGGCACCATTTGAGGTCTTGTATGACCGACTGTGTATATCTCCAGTGTGTTGGGCCGAGGTGGGTGATGCACCTTTTTTGGGCCCGGAGTTGGTGCGAGAAACGACAGAGAAAGTAGCACTTATCCGTAAGAGGTTGGTTACAACACAGAGTCGCCAAAAGAGTTATGCCGATCATAGGAGGAGACCTTTGTCATTCGAGGTGGGTGATCATGTCTTTTTGAAAATATCACCTAGACGGGGTTTGATGAGATTTGAGAAGAGTGGGAAGTTGTCCCCCTCGGTTTATTGGCCTTTTTGAGATCCTTGAGCGGATTGGGAAGGTTGCCTACTGTTTGGCGTTGCCGCCGCAACTGTCCAGAGTACATGACGTGTTTCATGTTAGTATGTTTCAGAAATATGAGACGGATCAATCACATGAGTTGGATTGGACCGGCTTAGAAGTAGATGAGAATACTTCGTATGAGGAGAGACCGGTGAGGGTCTTGGATAGACAGGACCAAGTCTTGCGAGGCAAGACGATTCCCTTGGTCAAGGTATTGTGGAAACATCACAGAGTTGAGGAAGCGACTTGGGAACGTGAAATGAAAGTCCGAGAGAAGTATTCGGACTTGTTTGCTAATGTATAACTTTGTATTGAGATTATAATTGTTGTTAAACAAAATTATGAACATTGTATATGTTTAAATTATGAGAACATTGTATATGTTATGAACATCTTGGAAACATGAGTTTATTGTACACATTGCATATGTTTGGGAGTATGAAATATCACGTCTATTGTATTGCCTCAGGAGCATTGTATATGCCATGTACACTTATTGAAAATTTGAATTCTGATTAAAACATTACTAATATCTTGGAAATTGTGAATTTCGTTTCAATATGGGGCTCGTGTATCGAGTCGGTGGGAATGAATGGCCGGAGAATGGGTCATGGTATTGGATTTGTAAGAATAACATGGTTGGGAATGACCAAACGTTGATTTTGAACTTAATTTGTAATTTCGGGGACGAAATTCTTTAAGGGAGAAAGGTTATAGCGATCCCAGTTTCTAACTCGACCTTTATGGTGTTTCGGATTCGGATCTTGTGGTTTAATGTTGTTGTTTATGTTTTTTTCCCATTCTTACCCTTTTCATTTGAGTTTTGAAATGTCTTGGGCGTGTTCAGAACAGGGTGGTTGGTTGTTGGTTTAGAACCTTGTTGCCTAAAATTTTGGTCTTCCGCTCGAGCGGGTCTTGTTGCGCTCGAGCGGGGTTTGCAATTATTCAGTACTATGTGCATCTGCAAAAAAATACTGCTGAAGTGTTTTTCACGCTTGAGCGGTGTTTCGTACGCTCGAGCAGGTCTAGGCTCGAGCGGCCCTTCTGGCGCTTGAGCGACTGTATGAAGTTTGTAAAATACTGGGCGAGTGTCTTTTATGCTCAAGCGAGTCTAATTGCGCTCGAGCGGGTGGTGCCTTACTGTTGTGTCTTGGCACTCGACCGGCCTTTATTGCGCTTGAGCGGGTTGAATTTATGTGTCTGACGCTCGAGCGTCCAACTCTTCGAGCGAACTGTGCGTATATTAGATCGCGAAAGTGACTTTTTAAATCACTTTTGTTGTCCTTTCTCTCTCTAAAACTTTCCAAAACCCTAAGTTGAGAGCTTCTCTCTTTAAAATACTCACTCTCTCTACATTTTAACCTAGATCTATTGATCTTCTCACCCTCCTTCCTTTGATAAAAAGATTGAGCTCTTCAAGATCTCTATTTTCATCCGAGTAGAAGTTGATTTCGTCATCTTTGGAGTTCATCTCTTGCTTGGCTCATCTTCTCTTCTTGAGGTAGGGATAATCTACTAATTACTATGAGCTTTAACATAAATATTGGCCATTTTGTATAAATGGTTGGCTTGGGTGAAGTTAGGGTTTTGAGTTTGAAATAGTAAAAAAAGGGTTTCCTATTTTGGGTTCCATATAGATGTGAGGTCTTGAAAATGGGGTCGTTTGTGTAATATGGGTGAAATTTGGCCTTGGAAACAAAATTTCAAAAAAGGGGGAGAATGCCCTAATTTGCATTATATAAATTATTTGTTTAAATAGTGAAATCATTGTGGAAATATGAAATTGGGCAAAGATGTGATTAAACGGTGTAGTTGGATTGATAAATCACTCATCCGTGGAAAAGTTAATAATTTATCTGTTTGATAGATTTATTTATCTATTTAAAAATAACTATTTTAGGCTATCGGTGGAGGATAGCTATGATTGTTTTAGAAACTGCATGATGATTAGGTAAATTGAAACTAATCAATTGGATTATGTCATTGAATATGACGGTTGGATTAATGCATTGAATATGTGATTTAATTGGTCATTGTATGTGACAACGTGTTTAAATACATTGAATATGTATCTCTGTTTGGAAGAAGAAATGGGATGTACTCCATTGTTTGGGAGTAGATAGGGGATGTACTCCATTGTTTGGAAAGAGATAAGAGATGGACTCCATTGATAATTAAGTTCGCCGGAGTGTCCAGAGTGAAAGTCCCAAAACCTTATATACATCTGAATGATGTTGAAAATTGAAGTGTTAATGATATGAGTTATAGTCTCATTTTGAATTGTTTGGATAAAAATGAACCATGTTAATGAATTGATTTGGATAAACAAATGGAAGTGGATTGAAACATGGATGTTAATGTTGATTGGTTATGAAAAGAGTGTAAGTTAGTTTTCAAGCGTTAAACATTTATCGGATGCTAATGTTTTAGTTAATTCTCATGTAATGTTTAGCATATCTCTACTAGGCATTGGCTCACCCTACTTGGGACACCATTTTCAGGTACAGGTGATATGCCGCCTCCAAGATCTTAACTTGGGAGGTTTTGGAGTTGTAGACTCCCTTTTTGTCATTCGTTTTGATGTTAAATGTATATTCAAGCCTAGGGCTTTCTATGTATAGAGTTAGGACTCTTTTGTTGTAACCAAGTGATGACTTAGAAAACTGTAAGCCCGTAGGGCATTTATTTATTTAATATCTTTTGTAAAGAATACTATGATGAATGTCATATATAACATTTCTATTATGTTTTATGGATTCTATGAATGGATGATTATGTCTTATTTTGAGGGCAATACAAATTGAATAAGTTACCATTATTAAATCGATCTAATTTTTTTTAATAAATGATATACACAAACAATTTACAAAATTAACAATTTGAATGATCAAAACCTCATAGGTCCGAACAATACCTTTCAATCCATATGAGTAACTAAAAGGCAGCCCAATCCAAAAATTTTCAATCCATATGAAATTTCTAATTGTTCTCCTATATAATGATAAATTTACTTGAATTATTAATTTAGATAAATTTCTAACATCATTAAAAATTGTTAATATACTTGATAATTTGTTAATAAAATTTAGCCATTTGTTATGAAATTAGAAATTTCAAGATTCATAATGTAATTTTTCAAACTACATGAGGCAAATTATATTTTAAACAAATCTCAAAAAATATATTTGTAATTTAATCAAAATTAATTTTAAATATAGAAATAATTACATGAAACTTGATACTTATATTTGAACAATACAACAATACATATTTATAATCCCTACTATTACCACAAAAAAAATTACCTGGCCCAACCCAACAATCATCAAAAAAAAAAAAAAAAAAAAAAAAAAAAAAAAAAACTACGAAGTCCCATAATTACTCAACACCACTCTCATAATGCGAAAAAAAATAATGAAAAAGTATCAAATTTCATAAGACTTGAGCCCGCAATCTCTTTGAAAAAGATCAAATATATGCCATCTTCCAATACAAAATTATGTCTTATGTGATTTAATTTTAAATTAAAATATTTCACTCATAATTTAAAAAATACCACTAACACATTTTTGTATAAAAATTTAACTTGTAACCACTTTTTCCTAATGTGAATACCTTTTTTTTTTAATTTTTTTTATATCTTTTGTAATGTTTTCATTTCATATCAAAACATTCATTATTATCATTCATAACTTTAAAAAATTATAAATACATAATATCATATGAATTTTTTTATATACAAATTCAATTTGTGAATAATTTTTTATTATTAAAATACCTACTCTGTTTTTAGTTCGTAAATTTATGTAAGGATTTACAAAAGAAAAGAAAAAGAAAAAATAAAAATTTTTATTTTTATTTCATTCACTTTTTCTTTAACTATTCTTTTCTTTTTTTTTTTTTTTTCTTTTTTTCTCTACAAATGCCTTCTAAAATTTAAAAGCTAAATACATAAGAATATATTTTTGTTCTCACTAGCACATATATTTATGCAGATTTTTTTCAGTAATTCAAATATTTTCAATGCTTATTAGTTCTTTCCTAGCTGATGAATTTTCATTTGATGAGAAGAAAAAATAAGGGAAAAATTATCAGTCAGTCATATTATCAAAAAAATATTACAATTCGTGAAAAAACTTATAATTTTAATTATTAATGTGCATGAAATTTATCATTTCTCTATTTTTTTTAAAGCATACAATAAATTAAAATGTTCCCAAAAATAAACAATCCAATGCTGGTAAAATTGGCATTTTATAAAATAGTATTGTTGACGAGGTCAACTAGTGGATGGATGCAATAATTAACCAAAAAAAAATAAAAAATAAAAGAAAAATATAGACATGTTTGGTTTGTATTTATGAAATAATTTTTGGAAAAGAGTTTATAAAATTTAAAATTTTGTTTGGTTGTATGTTTTAAAAATAATTTTGAAGTTTGAGATTTTTTTTATTCATATTTTTATAGTTAAATAGATGGGCACTACAAGATAAAATAGTTTTAAAGGCCAAGTTTTTTTTTTTCTTCTCTAAAAGTATAAATTTTGTTTCACAAAAAATTTAGGAACTAATTTCAGTTGTAGCAAAGACAATCACTAAAAGATCATCTCCAAAAATAAAAAAAATAAGCTTTTAGAGACAAATTTTAAAATGTCGCTAATAAATAAACCTTTAGAGACAGAATAACTTGGTCTCGAAAAGATTTATTTTTTGGATAAATTACAAATACACCCCTTGAGATTTGCTTAAAATACGAATTGTCCCCTGTGATTTGAAAAATTACAAGTATCTCCCTATCAGAATTTTTTATTTAACAGAATTAATTGAAAAAGTAAAATTTCTAACTGTTTACCTATACAATAATAAAATTATCTGAATTATTAATTGAAATAAAATTTTAACACTATTAAAATCTGTTAATTAACTTGATGATTTATTAACAAAATGACCTATTTGTTATGAAATTAGAAACCATAGAGGGCATAATGTAATTTCTAGAAGCACAGAGGGTAATTTGTAATTTAAGTAAATCTCATGGAGTGTGTTTGTAATTTACCCTTATTTTTGTAGACAAAACGTTTAATCTCAAAAAGTTAGTAATTCATCACTAAATGTTCAAATTTGTTACTAAAAATAAAATAATAATAGTTTTGGCAGCAAAAATATTTTGTCTCTAAAAAATGATTTTGTCTTTAAATTTTTATTTCTAATACCTTAATTTCTTGGAGTGGGGTGTGAGGAAAATAGTAATTAATTGATATATAGAATGTGAGAAAAGAAGAGATGAGAGAGAAAAAAATAATTGATTGATGTGTAGTAGAGACAAAAGTGATTTTAGATCTTCTTCTTCTTTCTTTCTTTTTTTTTTTTTTCTTTTTTTTTTTGGGTAAATTTCAACCAAACAAATTTTTGAAATTTTTTCTCAAAAATTGTCTCTCAAGAGACAAACCAAACAAGTCCATAGTTTAAGAACAAGTCCATACTAGAGATAATCCAATCCTTTATAAAATTTTCCAAGTTTAAGAACACAAAATTAATTACAAAATTAAACATAAAATATACATAAATTTACAAAAATTGGTCCCAGTAATAAATTTCGTAAGATCTAATGCATTCATTTATATTTTATGTTTCATAACTCATGTTTTCGTAACAAAAATATATATATGTTTTAGAAGAACTATTGGCGTTCAATTATGGGGT
Organism: Camellia sinensis; assembly: GCF_055761805.1. Classification (NCBI taxonomy): domain Eukaryota; kingdom Viridiplantae; phylum Streptophyta; class Magnoliopsida; order Ericales; family Theaceae; genus Camellia; species Camellia sinensis. The sequence goes on from NC_138966.1 coordinate 121,306,215, forward strand.
GAGTGTGGTGTGGACTTCCTCAAATGGTCATTTGTATGGACTGAAAAGAATAAAGTGAAACTGCATAAGCCTAGCAAGAGAAAAGAATAAAGTGAAATTGCAGATTAGTTGTGGTGTGGCATGGACTGATTCTGTTTACAATCAACAACCTTATGAAAATTATATCCAAATTATTTTGACAGACCATAATTAATAATAATCATAGGATATCTGACATCAAAAGGTTATATATGATAGTCATGCTCAATGGTCACGATGGAATCAAATGACAATTGAACGCAAAAACATAAGCCTAGCAAGAGAAAAGAAGAATCATATTCACATCCTTTGCCCCTGGACTTCCTCAAATGGCCATTTGTATCAAAATCTCTGTATCATTTGTGGGGTAAAATGATAATTTTGAATTGCAATATTCTTTACCGTATTATTATACTAGAATACAATATAATGAGTACGAGTTATCTGTTGTGTCAGATGAGACAACACAAATTATTCTTCTTATCGGTGGGATCCACCCTTGTCTTATTATGATGATTTGAAACCTTTCATTAAAACAGTTTGAAAAATTAAATTAATTGGATATATTGCTAATAATATGATCGAATCAATTTTATCTAAAAAAATAACGGACAATTTGTTCCATAAATCAAACTTGCTGTCAATTTTTTTTTTAAGAAAAATATAATCCAATCATGTGGCTGACAATGTTTGATCAACTTAAATTTTTTTTTGATGAATGATCCACTCAATGGACGTTAATGAATGGTTTGGAAATTTCAAAGAAAACAAGAACTTTTTTTTTTTTTATTTCCTTGAGAAGCATATTCTTGGAACACTAGAAGATACAATTGTCATTGATAGAGTTGCACGCCAGTTTGGGACGGCTCAATTCATTTCATTACATATATAATTAAACCTGAACTAGACTTTTAAGCTCATTCAATAAATAAGTCAAGTTCAAGCTAAGATAAACTCAGCTTGTAAAACTCAACTCGTTTATTATTTATTTAAGTAATAGGATAAATTATTTATTTAGATTATTAAATAATATAAAATGCCTTATATATTTAATATAAAATAATATTTAATAAGCTAACTGACTTTGATTATTGACCCAAATTTTTTGCTTTTTGTTATCAATTTTCAAACCGTACACAAACATGATTAGTATTAACTAGTTGAGTGTACGGGGAAGAAATAATTCTCCTCGTATAATCCTGTTGACCAAATCCACGCTCCTCCGTACGACGTCGCTTTATCACCTGAAAACACAAACGTGAGCTAGCCGGCGGGTGTGTGCCGGAAACCTCTCCGATGCCTAAGTCAGAAAACTTGACAAATAGACAAAGCTCTAAGTTCTCAGAAAGATTATGTTCAATTACCTCCTCCAAGGTGATGCTTGTGAGCTTTTATAAGTTTCATATGGCACAATCCTAGTAGGACTTGTATTTCTCCATACAGAGTCCTCCTAGGATTCAATCTCTTAAGGATAATGCTTATCCTTTTACACCCTCCCCCACTGCTTAAACCAAGTGGGATGGTTTTCTTTACGGCCGAACTTCCTTTTGACCGAAGTAAACTTGGCTATACCGAGCCACAGAAGGCCGAACTATCCTTAGTTCGGTCTTCTCCTCCAACTCTTTACTTCGGCTGCCCTGTTCGACCTTGATGCGCTTAGATCAAACTTCCAAGTAACAAGTTCGGACCGACCTAACCAATATAAGTCACGACCGGACTAATTCCGACACCGGCCTTCTTAGAACATACTGCGACCGGACTAACTCTGAGACCGGCCTAACTGTGAATTGCCTCCAGACCGGAGTAATTTTACTCTTCCTCGGGCTGAAGTAACGATCTCTTCTTGAACCGGAGTAATTTCGTCTCCTTGGGCCGAAGTAGCTTTGTCTTCCCAAGGCCGGAGTAATTTTGCCCTTCTGGGCCGGAGTATTCTGTATGGCCTTTTTACCTAGTCCACTGCGTTTTGGGCTTCAAAGCTCAACTTGCAGCTCGGCCCAATCTTTCCCAAAAATTACCCTCTCAATTGCCCCTTAATTCCATCTGCATAGCATGATTGGGATTACCAGTCCACTGGCCGAGCTAGTGTCGTTTTAAGCTTCTCCAGCCGAGCTAAAAAATACTTTAGCCTCTCCAGCCGAGCTAAAAACTCTCGAATTTTAAGCCGAGCTAACTTTACTCCTGGCCATGCTTTGTCCGGTCAAAAAACGTCTCTTCAATCATAAGGTCTGTAACGCTTCCCATTCTTATGACACGTGGCATGTTTTGGTTGGCTAAGGACGGTTGTCACGCCGTCTTCGTGCTCCGTGATTTTGAAACAGTTCCCGCTTCTTCCTTTCCTTTTCCCTCTCTCATATTTCACAAAACATCCTTTCCTTTCTGAAACCTTCACCTGTATTCACATTCCTTATCTTCTCTCTCTGTCTTCATTTCTTTGCTTCCAAATCCGTGCTTTTCGTTGCTGCTACTGTTCCACCTTTAGCTTCTTCTACTCTAATCTGGTGAGTAAGCCTACCCTTTCTTGCTTTTTTGGTTGTTCTTCCATCTGTTTTTGTTTTGTATGCTTTTTGTGAACATTTTTCTCCTTCTATCTGCTTGGCTTTTGTACTTTTTTATGAAGAAACCAGTAGAACTCTATGTATGTATGAACTATTTCGTAGAAAAATAGTCTTAGATCCAAAATCACCTAGCAACCGGACTAGGAAACTGTTTGTGTTATGTATGTGGATAGATTCAGAACGTAACCGAACTAGAACTTGTAGGAATATCAGTAGTTTCTTCTGACCCACTCTAGCCAAGATAAGTTCACCGAACAAGCTTGCTCATACCGAACTAGGTACTTCGGTCTATAACCGAGCTAAGATTTTAGGGCTAAGCCGGCTTTCTTAGTCCTCAAACCGAACTCAGAAAGCCGCCCCTAAGAGCTCAACCGAAGTAATTATACTGTAATCGTTTTAGGCCTTGGGACTAAACCAGCTTTCTTAGTTTTTTAGACCGAACTCAGAAAAGCTGCCCCTAGACGTTAAACCGGTTTAAACTGCTCAAAACCGAGCTAAGAAACCTTCTGATGAGCCAAGGTAGAACCAGCCAACTAAGCCGAAGTAGGATTTGTATATCTTGCTTATAATTTGTAGCGCGGTCCAACGATCTGTGCTTAACCCCCTTGCTTTCTACTTTGCAGACTTAGGTTGCCCAGGCATTCCTGCGTGTGCTAAACCGAGCTACTGAGCCAAAATTTTTTACCGAAATAACTTATCCGTAATTTATACAACAAATGGGTAAGTATAGATATTTAGTCGAAACCCCTGGTGGCATGGCCGAATTCAGGCAGGACTACCAGATTCCTGATGATGTCCAACTGGAGTTGGCCAAGAAAGATGTTACTCCCTGGGACAATGAAGGCTTCGTCCCTTTCACCCTTCAATCCATAATAGAGACCGGACTACGGTTTCCTGTCCAGCCGTTAATTTGCGAATTTCTTAGACAGACTAGGTTATGTCCCACCCAACTATCCACCAACACATATCGTATTATAATGGGGATAGCCGCATTAAACCATCAAACCGGACTAAATCTTGGCCTAGCCGAAATATTCCATCAGTATTCCATCGGTTCGAAGAATGCTGGGTAGGTCTACTACCTTAGAATTCGTCGCCGTCGAGAGAAGATAATTAAACATACTCCGGATAAAGATCTAAATGATGATGATTTCTTTTGGGTCTCTGGGAACTTTGAGGATTTTCAAGCTCAAATTCCTGGCCGACCTATAAATTGGAAAATGGGAGAGCCAGGTAATTTTACTTTGGTCTTCTGCTTCGTAAGTTATCTCGGTTGTTTAGTCTACTAGCCGAACTAACACTTCTCTTTTTTTTGCAGATTTTGCCCATCTCCATTCCCTGTATAGCTATCCTAACCTCGGAGTCTTGTGAGCCGCTTTTCGGGTTAAAGAAAGGGATTGGGCCAAGCTTCTAAATTTTGAACCGACCTACCGTTACAGCGGTCGACGGAAAGCAAAGGTGACTGACTTCCTTCTTGAAGAGGCACCGGAACCGGACCCAACTTTGCCCGAGATAAGACTTGTTCCATTAACCGCTGAGGAAGAAATGGCAAAGAAGAGCAGAGTCAGGGCCCTTCTAACTTCAACAACTAGAGCCGAAGTAACACCAACTACTGAGGTGCAGCCTGCCGTCGTGGCCCTTCCTTCACAACGGCCTTCTTCATCTCGCCCTTCAAAACGCGCCCGATCTACGTCAGCCGAACAACAACTAGTTGATGAAGTCGAAACCGTCCCCCAAAGTCCTCATGCTGCGTCCCAACCAGAGCAAACGGACCGAGCTCGATCTCCGAAGTGGGCTCCGCCTTTGATCTTCAATGACCGTAACATCAAAGCCACTGACTCGGTCGTGGCTGAAAAAGACCACCAACTGGCCTTTAATCTGGCCAAAAGTGTGTGCCTCCCCAAGGACATGGAGCACCACTTGAAGCAACTGAACACCGAAATGAAATCAATTCGGTCTGCTTCCAAGTCCATGATCTTGGTAAGTAGCTCTGTCTGTCTTTTCCTGTCTAAATTTTTCCTAACTTTTACTTCGGCTGAGATGAGATTTTTGTTTTGCCAGGCCTTGCAAAAGAACAATGTCACGTATAGGAAAGTCCAAGAACTCCGCAAAACCACAAGGCAGGCGATGGCGGAAGCCGAAGCAAAGTCGGCCGAACTACTACAAGCCGAAAAGAGAATGGCCGAGCTAGAAGCGGAGAACGGCCGTCTTGCCGATCTAGTCAATTCGGCGGAAGCGGAGAAGCAGAAAGCTGCCATCGTTATGAAGGACAAGTATTTGCGGGAGTTGTTGAAGCTTGAGAAGAGGAAGGACGCCGAAATAAGCGAACTAAAAGAGAACATGGAGGCGGTCGACAAGGGGGGGTACAAGCGAGGTTTCAAGGAGGCAGAAGTGGCCTACGTCAAGCAATGCGATGCCGCCAAGGAGCTCTTCTTCAAGTGCGGCTGGAGGGCGGCTGTGGAGAAGCTCGGTTATGATCAACAGACCGAGGTCTTCAACCCTCCAGAGTACTTTATACCGAAGTCCCTTGCGGGGTTTGCGGATGCCCTGCAGCAGCAATTCCTTGAGGGTTCAGATACTGACGAAGATTCTGCTTCTGAGGATACTCCGGTTGAAAACGTGGATCAGATAGATCGGTCGGAGTCTAGAGTTGAAGATCTGACTATTGAACAGCCAAATGACACTGTGGCTCCGGTCGATGCCACTATTGTGACTGAAGGAGTCCTGCCGCCAGAGACCGGTCTTCCTGCTGATACTGATGCGGCCTTTGATGCCGAGATAGATGAACTTTTCTCTTAAATTTGTACTCTTTTCTCTGTAACCGAACTAAGCCCCCTTGTAATGACTTCTTTTTGAATGAAAATTTTACTTCTTTTATTCCAGTTGTTGTGTGTATGCTTGCGTTTGTAATGACTTCCTTTCACTCCAAGTGTTATTTCGGTTTTTGGTTGGTTAAACTATACTTACCAGCCAACCACTCCTTAGCCGACATAATTACTTCGGCTGAGGAGTATTAAGTGTTGGTTTATTCCAGCCAACCACTCTTCAGCCTTGCACTTACTTCGGCTGAAGAGTTACAGGTGTTGGTTTATTCCAGCCAACCACTCTTCAGCCTTGCACTTACTTCGGCTGAAGAGTAACAAGAGTTGGTTTGTTCCAGCCAACCACTCTTCAGCCTTGCACTTACTTCGGCTGAAGAGTAACAAGAGTTGGTTTGTTCCAGCCAACCACTCTTCAGCCTTGCACTTACTTCGGCTGAAGAGTTACAGGTGTTGGTTTATTCCAGCCAACCACTCTTCAGCCTTGCACTTACTTCGGCTGAAGAGTAACACGAGTTGGTTTGTTCCAGCCAACCACTCTTCAGCCTTGCACTTACTTCGGCTGAAGAGTTACAGGTGTTGGTTTATTCCAGCCAACCACTCTTCAGCCTTGCACTTACTTCGGCTGAAGAGTAACAAGAGTTGGTTTGTTCCAGCCAACCACTCTTCAGCCTTGCACTTACTTCGGCTGAAGAGTTACAGGTGTTGGTTTATTCCAGCCAACCACTCTTCAGCCTTGCACTTACTTCGGCTGAAGAGTAACAAGAGTTGGTTTGTTCCAGCCAACCACTCTTCAGCCTAACACTTACTTCGGCTGAAGAGTTACAGGTGTTGGTTTATTCCAGCCAACCACTCTTCAGCCTTGCACTTACTTCGGCTGAAGAGTTACAGGTGTTGGTTTATTCCAGCCAACTATTTGAAGTTAGTTTTTCCAGCTAACTTATAGTATTTGGTTATTCCGACCAAATGTCCTGCAGCCTGGATCCTTATCCTGGGCTTAGGAAGGATGTTGGTTTAATCCAGCCAACCTCTGAGTTAGTTTTTCCAGCTAACTTGGAATAGAATGCTCGCAAAAAACTTAGTCTCGAAAGCTAACTTTTACAAAGAATAATTTGTGCTAGAAAGAATTGCTCATTTTATTGAAGGAAGAAAAAATTACACATGTTTGAAAAAGAAAAGCTAAAAGTAAAATAACTTGAGATTGGCCGTATTCCATGGCCTAGGGATTGCCTTGCCGTCCTTGTCTTCTAGGTGGTATGCCCCTTTGCCGGCTAACCCAACCACCTTATAAGGACCTTCCCAATTTGGGCCTAACTTGCCGTCTCCTGGGACCAAGGTGTTTCCCATTACTTTGCGCAATACCCAATCGCCAATTTTGAATTGTCTTGGATGAACCTTTTTGCTGTATTTTTTGATTAATTCTCGTTGGTATGCGGCGATGTGGACCAACGCTCTTTCTCTTCTTTCTTCTGCAAGGTTGAGTTCTAAGGCTATGGCTTCTTCATTTAAGTCTGGATCAAAATTTTCGCTTCGAATTGTGGGGAGGCCAACTTCTAGTGGGATCACCGCTTCCATTCCATATGCTAAGGAGAATGGTGTTTCTCCTGTTGATCGTCGAGGTGTGGTGCGGTAGGCCCATAAAACATGAGGAAGTTCATCTGCCCACTTGCCTTTTGCCTTCTCTAGCCTTTTCTTAAGTCCATCCAAGACGACTTTATTTGATGCTTCTGCTTGCCCATTTGCTTGGGGATATGCCGGTGTGGAATTGTAGAACTCTATCTTGTACTCTTCACAAAAGCTTCTAAAGATCCTGCCGTCGAACTGAGTTCCATTGTCTGAGATCAGTGCTTTTGGTATGCCAAACCGAGTGATAATATTCTGCCAAACAAACTTCTTCACATCCTTCTCTTTGATTGACGCCAGTGCTTCTGCTTCCACCCATTTTGTGAAGTAGTCTGTTGCTGCGAGAAAGAATTTTCTGCCTCCGGGTGCTGTTGGAAGTGGTCCTACTATGTCTAAGCCCCACATTGCGAAAGGCCATGGGCTAGTTAAAGGTAGGAGTTCTCTTGCTGGTTGATGTATTTGGTGCGCGAATTTCTGGCATTTTTCACACTTCTTCACATATTTTTCTGAGTCTGCTTGCATATACGGCCACCAATATCCTTGCGAAATAGCCCTGTAGGCGAGCGACCTTCCCCCTTGATGACTTCCACATACCCCTTCATGTATTTCGAATAGGAAGGCTTCTACTTTGCTGGGATGAACGCACTTGAGGTAAGGCCCAGAGAATGACTTCTTGTATAATGCCAAAGATGGAGATAGCCAAAATCGCTGCGACTTTGCCCTTATTTTGTTGGCTTCTTTTTTCTCTGCTGGTAGGATGCCGTCTTTTAGGAACAGGATGATGGGATCCATCCATGAAGGGCCTAATTCAGTGCAATATACTTCTTCTGCTTCGGGGTCTTCTATACTTGGTCTTGGTAAGAAGTCGATGAGTAATGGATGAGGGATCGATGTATCTGCCATTGAGGCCAGGCCTGCTAGCTCGTCCGCTCGGCTGTTTTCCTCCCTGCCAATTTGTTCTATCCTTACCACATCAAACTTCTTGATCTCTGTTCTGACTAACTCTTGGTACTTGGCCATTCTGTCGTCCTTTGCTTCGTATTCGCCCGAAATTTGGTTTACTACCAGCAGAGAGTCACTGTATACCATTAGTTCGGCTGCTTTCATGAAGTGTGCTGACTTGAGTCCTGCGATAAGCGCCTCATACTCTGCTTCATTGTTGGATGCTGGGAAGCCAAGGTTGATTGCTTGCTCTATAACCAGGCCGTCTGGAGAGATGAGGACTATGCCAAGCCCTGCACCATGTCGGTTGGATGCTCCGTCCACAAAGAGCTTCCACATCTCTCCAACGAATAGTTTCCAGCAAGTGGAAGGATCAGATGATGTCGTGAGGTCAAGAAGGGTGTTTTCTTCAAAGTCCTGGTTGGCTGTCTGCCCTTCGTCCTCTGTTTGAACTGCTGGTGAGCCTTTATTCGTCTCTTCCTTGTTGTCCTTGGTGTGGTCTGCCTTGGTGTTTGATTGACTACCTTCCACTAGGGGTTGCGATATTCCGGCGTCAACTTCCGTCCCTAGTTCGGTTAAGTCAGTCAGGTCGACTGGGCAGATATGATGACTTCCAGGAGTAAACTCTGCGACGAAGTCTGCCAAAGATTTGAGCTTTTATTGCGGTCTTTGGTTGGAACTTGATATCGAATTGTCCCAACTCTACTGCCCATTTCAAAATTCGCCCACTGAAGTTCGCCCTTTCAAACAGAGCTTTTAATGGAAAGGCCGTGAGGATGACTATGGTGTGGGCATGAAAGTAGTGCGCCAATTTCCTGGATGCCATCATTAATGCTAATGCTAGTTTCTCCAATGGTAAGTACCTTGTTTCGGCTCCCAACAATGTCTTGCTGACATAAAAGATGGGCAAGTGTTGTATTCCTTCTGCACGAACCAACACTGCGCTGACTGCGTGTTGAGAGACTGCTAGGTATAAAAAGAGTTCTTCACCAGGTACTGGAGTGACAAGTAGTGGTGGGGAAGACATGTATTCCTTCAAGCTTTCCAGAGCTCGGTCGCATTCTTCATCCCACTCAAACTTGGCCTTTAAAGCTTGGAAGAACGGTCGTAGTCTGTCCGACGATCTGCTTATGAACCGGTTGAGTGCAGCCGCCATACCAGTAAGATGCTGCACTTCTTTGACTGAGTTTGGTCTCTCCAACTCCTGGATCGCTTTGATCTGAGAGGGGTCGGCTTCTATACCTCGGTTGGTCACCAGGAAGCCCAAGAATTTGCCAGATCCAACTCCGAATGCGCATTTGGACGCATTGAGGCGTAGCTTGTGTTTCTTCAGGATCTGGAACATCTCGCCTAAGTCTTTCAGATGGTCATTCTTATCCTTGCTTTTGACCACCATGTCGTCGATGTACGCCTCCATTGTTCTGCCTAACAATGGTTCAAACATCTTGGTGACCATCCTTTGGAATGTCGCCCCTGCGTTCTTTAGGCCAAAGGGCATGACCTTGTAGCAATATAACCCCCTTGGTGTTGTGAAGGAAGTGACCTCTTGGTCTGGTTCGTGCATGGCAATCTGGTGGTAGCCTCTGTATGCATCCAAAAAGCTAAGTCGGTTATGTCCTGCCGTTAAGTCCACCAGTTGATCTATCCTTGGTAGAGGGAAGCTATCTTTTGGGCACGCCTTGTTGACTGTTTTGTAGTCGACGCAGACGCGCCATTTACCATTCTTTTTTGGCACTATGACGGTGTTGGAGATCCATTTTGGGTAGTGCACTTCCCTTATTGCTCCTGCCTCCAGCAGGTTGCCCACCTCTTCTGCCACTATTTCGGCGTGGTGGAGTGCCGATCTGCGTGTGCGTTGAATGACTGGTCTGGCGGATGGGTGGACATTGAGTTGGTGACTGATGAAGTTTGGATCAATGCCTGGCATGTCGTAAGGTGTCCAAGCAAACACTTCGATGTTAGAGGTCAAGAATTCTAAGACTTTTAATCTCTCAGCGCTGGACAATGATGAGCCAAGCAAGAAGAACTTATCCGGGTTCTTCTCATCTATTTTTACTTCCACCAAGTCTTCCACCGCTTTCTGATCAGCCTCTTTGCCGACGTCAGCGAATAGTTCATTACTTTCTGGCTCTTCCACCGAATGAACGTATCCTTTGGCAGCTCGGCTTCCATTTGCTGTGGCGAAGCACTGTTTTGACATGATCTGATCGCCATAGACTTCTTCAATTATACCGGCGTCATTGGGGAACCGCATTACCTGATGGTATGATGACGCTACCGAACGCATGGCATGTAGCCATGTTCTGCCCAGGATGATGTTGTAGGTGGAGGGGACCTTCAATACCCAGAACTCCACCTGTTTTGATACACTTCCAGCTCTGACTGGAAGGATTATTTTGCCGACAGGCCACTCTGGCATGGAGTTGAATCCAATCAGGGGAGAAACTGCAGGTGCCAAGTCTTTGTCTTGCAGCTTTAGTTGTTTGAATGTGTCGTAATACATGATCTCACATGAACTACCCTGGTCAATCAGAATCCGCTTGACGTCAAAATCCTTGACTCGGAGAGTGACAACCAGGGCATCATTATGGGGGCAGTAAATTCGTTCCAGGTCCTTATCCGAAAAGGACATGACGTTTGTTGCCTCTGTCCTCCCCTTCTTGATGGCGGGTTGGGAACTTAATACTTCCCTAAAGTGTTCAGCCTTCTTGATTGAACCTCTAAGCTCGCATACGCGCTCAAGTTCAAAAACTCCATGAATTACATTGATAATGCCTTGCGGTGGTGCGTCGTTTGGCATTCTGTTGGGTTGGTCATGATCTTGGGGGTCTGGTTGCGCTCCTCCTTCAATGTATTCGTCCAAGTGGCCTGCTGCCACCAATTCTTCTAAATGCTGTCTTAGGGGCGTGCAATTCTCAGTTCGGTGCCATTTTTCTTTGTGGAAGGTGCACCGTGATCTGTCGTCGTAATTCTTCTGAGCTTCTCCAAGCTTGGCTGGCCACTTGACAAAAGGCTCATCCTTGATTTCGCTCAGAATCCGATATATTGGTTTTTTGAACACCGTGGTTATGGCAGTGCGAATTCTCAGCCATCTTTTGTCTGGGTCTTCTCCGTTATCTCGTCTACCACGTCCATTTTTGTTACTTCGGTCCACCGTATTAACCTTTGCTGAGGTTTTCTTTTCTGGTACCGTGGCCGCACTTGTTTTGGATTTGGAACGTGCGCCATCTTCTTCTACCCTGATGTGCTGATGCACTCTCTCCATCAGGGCTTCCATGGTGAGGGGTGGCGTCATGGTAATTGAATCCCTTAGTCGGTTCCCTACTGGTAGGCCTCTTTTATATTGCGCAATGGCTAGATTGGTGGGGCAGTCTCCAATCTGGTTGAATGTCTCCCAGTAGTGACTGTTGTAAGATCTGAGGGTTTCTTTCTCACCCATGTCGATGGAGAGTAGCTGGTCTATCTCCACCGGTGTTTTAGTATTTGTCCGAAACCTTGTTACGAACGCTTCTGCCAATTGGGCCCAGGAGGCTATGCTGCCCTCTGGGAGTTTTTCGAACCAAGTCAAGCCTAAGTCGCCCAGACTTGATGGGAAGAGTATGCACATTAGGGCCTCGTTTCGCCTGTACACAGCCATGACTTGGCGAAAGTGGCTCAGGTGAGAATATGGATCCGTCTTCCCTTCATATGTATTGAACTTCGGCTGAAGGAAGCCTGATGGTAGGGGTGCGTTTTCGATCGCTGGGACAAACGGCGAGGTCTGTAGTCTTGCCAATGCCTTGTCCGTTGGTTCGTAGGCCGGTCGCGGTATTGGCATTCCAACCTCGACGCTTCCGTGCGTCCGAGGAGCCAACCGTTGTAAGGCCGAAACTCGGTGTGGATCCCTTGCCCTGGCATCTTCCTTGCATCGTGCTTTTTCTTCTAGCACGGTTCGTAAGTCGGATGACCTGGGTAGCTCGGTTTGTCTGGATCTTGTTTGGTGTGAATGTGAAGGCCAATACGTGCTTCCTTCAGTGTATGATCTTTCGGATCTCATCCTCTCAGACCTGGAGTGACGAGTCCTTGAAGATAAGGAGTGAGTGTCGCCTGTCCTGAGGCTTCTGCTCTCTCCTTGAGAGGGTGTAGTATTCCTACTACGACTTTCTGAGTGGCGAGGGGGCGTCTTGTGCTTGCGCCCCTCTCCTGTCGCCACATCTTTGGTCTTCATCTGGCGTTTCAAGGCCTCCATGTCCGCCGCCATCCTTCGAATTAGTTCATCTTGTTCCTTTACGCGATCTTCCAGGGCTTGAGGATCAATCCTCCTCCTTTGCCTATCGGGACTTTGAGAGTGACGAGGGCTGCCATTCCGCCTTCCTCTGCCACCCCTCCTGGAATTATGTTGTTGGGGCTCCAAGTCCGCCATGGGAGGGACGGCAGGTAATCCTTCACGCCTTGCGCCCCCTTCTGGAGTTAGTCTGTCGACGGCGGACTGCGGCAAGTCTTCAATGTGTGCCATTGAATGAGAAAAGGAGAAGCTTAGTCAAGAGGTTTTTGTTCTTGTCTGTTATTCCCACAGACGGCGCCAATTGTACGGGGAAGAAATAATTCTCCTCGTATAATCCTGTTGACCAAATCCACGCTCCTCCGTACGACGTCGCTTTATCACCTGAAAACACAAACGTGAGCTAGCCGGCGGGTGTGTGCCGGAAACCTCTCCGATGCCTAAGTCAGAAAACTTGACAAATAGACAAAGCTCTAAGTTCTCAGAAAGATTATGTTCAATTACCTCCTCCAAGGTGATGCTTGTGAGCTTTTATAAGTTTCATATGGCACAATCCTAGTAGGACTTGTATTTCTCCATACAGAGTCCTCCTAGGATTCAATCTCTTAAGGATAATGCTTATCCTTTTACACCCTCCCCCACTGCTTAAACCAAGTGGGATGGTTTTCTTTACGGCCGAACTTCCTTTTGACCGAAGTAAACTTGGCTATACCGAGCCACAGAAGGCCGAACTATCCTTAGTTCGGTCTTCTCCTCCAACTCTTTACTTCGGCTGCCCTGTTCGACCTTGATGCGCTTAGATCAAACTTCCAAGTAACAAGTTCGGACCGACCTAACCAATATAAGTCACGACCGGACTAATTCCGACACCGGCCTTCTTAGAACATACTGCGACCGGACTAACTCTGAGACCGGCCTAACTGTGAATTGCCTCCAGACCGGAGTAATTTTACTCTTCCTCGGGCTGAAGTAACGATCTCTTCTTGAACCGGAGTAATTTCGTCTCCTTGGGCCGAAGTAGCTTTGTCTTCCCAAGGCCGGAGTAATTTTGCCCTTCTGGGCCGGAGTATTCTGTATGGCCTTTTTACCTAGTCCACTGCGTTTTGGGCTTCAAAGCTCAACTTGCAGCTCGGCCCAATCTTTCCCAAAAATTACCCTCTCATTGAGTGTAACTCACACTAAATTAATTTTCGATCTGAACTTAAGATTGATAAACAAACCAATGGAGCTATACTGATTATATGAAATCGACTGAAGTAAGATAATATTAATTGATCCAACAAATTAAGATTTACTTTTTCAACGTATTTAATTATTACTAGTTGGAATGAATCGGAGACGTGTTGGGCCGCTCTTAATTATTACTAATTGGATTTTAACCAATTTTCTCTAAACAATACACCTGCTTTGCAAGTAATTGCACGTTTTTATAAGTTGGGGTTTGATAATTACTTATTTTATTTTATTTTTTAATATAAAAGTTTACTTTTTTTGTTTGTAATATTAAAAAAGTTTATGTATATGATAATTAGTAGTGGAGCCAGAAAATTAAATCAAAAAGGACATTTATTAATTACAACTTTATTTTATTTATTTTTCCATAACCAACAATAAGAAAATAATAATAATTTTTGAATTAATATTAAGTACAAAAACTTAAATAAATTATTACAAAAGTATTACACATAAAATTTTACAATTAATTTCGAGTAAAAAAAAGTATTGCGTGTAACTAGTGTATCATGGATAATGTAAAAAAGTCATATATTTAAGTCGTAAAATAAATTATATAATGGTAAGATAAATTAAATTTTTAACAAAATTTGAGTAAAAATTTCATATAGTAGTGATATCACGTCATTATTGACATATGATATCACCAATCAATAGTAAAACAACATATGAAGAATGAACTCCATATGCAAATATAACTAACACGCTATAATTTTTACATATATATAGTGAAATTAATTATATTTACATATCAATAATGATGGATATTACCTTTATATTGAGATTTTTTCAAAAAATTTTATACATAAAAATATAATTTATTTTAGTCACTTCATTTTCAATAAAACAATCACTATTGTTTTCATAAATTTAAAAATACCATTCAGCATGCTTGGTTAGAGTTTTCTAAAAACTCTTTTCAGAAAATTCTACTTTCTTGTTTTTCGTGTTTTTTGTTTTTACTGAATTTTTTTAATATTTTAAGCAATTTTTTAAAATTTTATTTATATATATATATATTTATATAATAAGATAGAATGGTTTTTGAAAATATATAAAATGTATGTGAGATATAGTTCATTTGAATGGTCTAGATCAATCCTAATCAATATCTAATGGTTGAGATGAATTTTCTTCCCGCCCAAACACTCTCTCTCTCCCTCTCTGACCTACCCACGTCTCCTCCCCCATTCCCTCTATCTCTCTCTCCCTCTCTGTTATTATTCTTCTTTCATACCCTCCCTTTTGCGCTCGCTCCCGACGCTGGCCTTGATTTCTGCCTCTCCTCCCTTCTCTCTCCGTGACTTCAAGTTGCAACCCTCCCACTTGCACGGTAGGGTTTCCGATTGTGAATCGTGAAACTGTGCTTCGATTGGGTCACCGAAGGCTAGGGCTTCCACCACCATAGCCACCGTCATCATCATCAACTTCCTCGAATTCTACATTGACACCGCTGTCTTCTCTTTCTCTTTGCTTCGAACCCCCATGGGAGCTCTCTGGTACCTCTCTCCCTCTCTCTCTAGTACCTCTCTCTCTCAATTCAAGTGTAAGTAATTTCCTTATTATTTCTTAGTCATTTGTTCTAATCATGTGTGATGATATGTATAGTTGCCCAACTCTAAAGGGGTCAGATTTTCATGATTTTCTGTGTCTGTTTTTGAATTTCCTAATTCGCTGTTTTTGAATTTCCAAATTCGAACCCCAATGGCTTCAAGACCCATAGTTCAAGGTATTTAAATCTGTCTCTTCCCTTTTCTCTCGTGTCTGTTTTTGAATTTGGGTTCAAAGTATTTATATATGCCTTTTCCTTTATCTCTCTGTGTCTGTTTTTTAATTTGGCTTCAAGGTTCTGTTTTACATTGTCTCGTTATCTCTCTCCCCGTGTCTGTTTTTGAATTTGAGTTCAAGGCATTTTATTTGAATTTCATTCTCTTTGTTTACTCTCTCTGTTTGTGACCTGATGAATTTAGATTCAGTTTTGGAACTAAAATTTGACAATAGTAGATGTTGTGTGTGTGTGTGTCTTTGCCTAGGAATCTGTGATGTTATGTGATGCTGTGTGTAAGTTATGTGAATCTGTGATGTGTTCTCAACAATTTAATCAATCCATTGTGTTATGTACTTTTTATGCAGCATTTACAAACACTTATTGCCTGAACTAATTAATAAAGAAACATGAGAAAAGTTAGAAGAATGTATATAATGCTCTTAGACATTTCAAAGTTTCCTTCTTAAATTAACTTCGTGAAATATCAATTATTCACTTTCAACAAATGTCATAGGCTGGCTATATTTACCAAGAGATTTTGTGTTTTTCTTTTTTAATTGTAAACATAGGTTGTTTAATCAACAGTTAGAACTCAAAAAATTTATTTTGGTTATGGATCACACCATACACTCCATTTTATGAGTGCATTTTTTTGATCTATAGTTTTTTATTAGAGTGTTACATTTAGAATAAAAGAATACTGTGAGTGGGTTCTAAGTTAGGTAAAGTTTGGAGTAGGTGAGTTGGGTATTCAAAATTTGTGAAATAAATATTCAAAATATGTGAATTTATGGCACTGATTTCTTTCTATGTGCTTTCTTGCCTTCTACATACATATGTTACTACAAATCCTACTTGCATCTGCTCATCATTTGGTCGTCATCAGCCTTATTTTGCCAAGTCACAGCTATTTTGATCTGGGTTCAACCTTTTTTTTTTCTTCCCTCTAAAGGATCATTTAACGTTGAACAACAATTTAATCAATCCATTGTGTTATGTACTTTTTATGCAGCGTTTACAGACCCTTATTGCCTGACCAGATAATTTTTTTAATTGATTTAATTTTATTAAATCCGATAATGAACTAATTAATAAAGAAACATGAGAAAAGTTGGAAGAATGTATATAACGCTCTTAGACATTTGAAAGTTTCCTTCTTAAATTAACTTCGTGAAACATTTCTACAAACCAAATTGATAATTCTTTTATATGAACTCGTACAAAGCATTTTTTATAAAATATTGTAAGTTTATATACTTTTATTAAATTTTTTGTGTTAAAATTTATATAATTATATTGTAAGTTTATATCTATATAATATGGGAGAAAGGTTTTTGAAAATATGTCTAAAATGTATCAGAGATACATTTGGATGGCTCAGATGAATCCTAATAAACATCCATGGCTGAGATGATTTTCATTCCCGCCCAAACATGCTCGCTCTCTCTCTCTCCCTCTTCCACGTCTGCCCACGCTTTCAGTACCACACACGTCTTTAACGCCCTTTCTACACCTTCTCTCTCACATTCTCATAGAAGAGACCTAAAAATGAAAATCATCATCATAATCATCATCTCCGAACTCGCCACCATCGCCTCCGTCTTCGCTTCCTTCATCTACCTCCTCAGCTTCTTCACCCATGCTTCTCACAACGCCTCCTTGCTCCTCCTCTGCCTTCGCTATCTGCCTTCGCTATTGTTGATTGCGCCGCCTCCCTTCTGCAAATCGTCAAATCAATGGTTTCTGGTTAGATTCCTTTGTATTAGCTTGAATTAAAACTCAGCGATTGTTACCGTGCGGCGTCGATTCGACGCGAGGCGTTGCAGAGGCTCTCATGGAGGTCTCTCCGATCTCTCTAATTTCTGTTATTTGTATTTTTTATTTTTGTTCAAATTTTATGTTGTAGATAGAACATAAAATAAGATAAAACTATTTTATCAAATCAGTTGAGTAGTGGTTTGTTGAATAATGGTTTGTTGGTGTTTGTTACTGGAGATAGAACTGTTCTGAATAGTGGTTGAATAATGTTTTTTTGGTTTTTAGTACAGATTTTTTTGAGATTTTAAAAATTATTTATGATGGCCTCTTATAGAGTTTCGTTTTAAAATAAAATGGATTTTATTAATCTTATTCAAAGGTATGAATTTGTTATTGATCTTAATCTTAATCTAAAAAGGAATGCATATGGACCTAGTGAGCAGTGGATTATTTATATTCCGTATGTTCTTTTCTTTTTCTTTTTCTTTTTTTAATTTTTTTATATGACATCCACATTTGCCAAATTCTGTAATATTGTTCTATTTTTCAGGGTATTCCAGAAGTTGTAATGCCTGTGAATTAGGCAACTTCTGAGAGGGATGAAACAGGCGCAGCAGCAGCTGCACCTGTCTCTGGAGCACCTTATTCATCTCCCTGGAATTTGTTTCCTCAGGTCTAGCATTAGTTTAGATATTAGATAGAGAGTTTCAAGTGTATCTTTACCTTTTATATGTTTCTTATATTTTTAAACTGAAATATCTCCAGGAAACAATTTCACATTTTGGTGTTGGTGGAGTTGGCTCCCTAGATTTCCTAAGAAACAACCAACAGGTTTGGTTCCTATTATATTATTTGCTGTCATTCCTTGCTTTAAGAAGATTGTAATTATAGGAGTTTGGTCTGATCTTAAAGCTTTGCATTTGAATTACTGGATCTGCTTATAGTTAAATAGTTTTTTGTCCCAGTAAAGTTTTTAATGAGATCAGATCTTCCCAACCATCAACCATGTACTTACTACGAGATGAAATCAAATTAGACCATCTTGATTTATACATATTTTCTATTGAAATTGAATTTATTTCTTATTCATTTTTTTTTATATTGTTTGCTTTTCAGTTCCAAGCATTACGTTCTATGGTGCACACAAATCCACAGATTTTACAGGTTTCCTTTCTTATTCAGTTAATGTGCTACACTTTTTTTATTAATCTTAATCTTATTGAGGTATCATGCCTTCAAAATCTGTCACCATTAAAGAATTTGTTACTTTCCAACATTATTCTATTAGTATAATATGCCCATTTTGTGATTGAACCCCAAACCCCGTATTACTCTCTTCATCTTCTCTCTTCCTCCCTCTCTCTCCCAATCTTCATCAACAATGACGGAGTCGTTGCCCATTTTCCTTCTTTAGGAAAGCGGTGTACTTTGTCATTGATTTTCCATGATTGATGTGCAACTTCACAACTTGCCAAGCAGAGTTTTTATTTTTGAAGGGCATTCACTCTAATCTAATTTTATAATCTCTAATCTCTAATCTTTAGTATTTACTAAACGATTGTAACATAACAAGGCAAAACATGCCATATTGTCTTTGGGATAAACAAATTCATGCATTGATCAGGAGTTGCTACAATCTAGAAGGAGATGGGTATACGTTGGGATCTTTGTATGGAAACTGTTTCCATGTTTATTTTTTTTTTACTTTTGCTTTTGCAAGCAAGAAACAATTTTAGAAGAGCCATATGTACTTATTAATTGGTGTCTTTCTTGCAGGCGCCTTTGAAAGTTTGATTTGCCTAGACATGCGTTATCAAACAATATCTATTAGAAATGGGAGTAGACAAGGAAAAGGTGGAGGGATTAGTCTCTGAGATGAGCAAAGGTTTAATTACGTTGAGAATGAGGAAGCCATATCACATTCTTAGAAGGTATTCTTTAGGAAAGCTGTGTACTTTGTCATTGATTTTCCATGATTGATGTGCAACTTCACAACTTGCCAAGCAGAGTTTTTATTTTTGAAATTTGTGAAGGGCATACATACCATGCTGTGGTAAACACACTAGACAGATACATGCATAAGAGCCTACATGAGTGAATTTTTATTTCTTGCACTATTTTTTATTTTCAATCTACCTTGCACTGGTGGATGAATGTTATGTATATGTTGTGTGTTTTTCTTGCCATCAAATTGTGAGCTAGAGTTTTATGTTAGAACAATATTTTGTTTGTCTAAGTGCATATACGTACTGATTTCAAGCCCATTATAAGTCTACATTGCAAAGGCCTTCGAGTACTTTTCTTTAAATAAGCTTTTTATGCATGTTTGTATGTACGTGTCCATTGGCATGTGTTTGTTTATTAATGTGGAATTCTCTTACTCAAAGAATTGATTATAGTATAGCGTTTTGTTTGATAATTTCTTTGGATTCTGGTATTGACTTTTTGGAGTGAATTTTACAGAAGGATTTTGATTAGCATTCATTAGAAGTTTTAGAGTAAGGTAGTAAAATCTTTCTATAGCCCAGAAGTTGATTATAATACTACTTGGAACTTGAGAGCTGAGCAAAATCTCTTTTCGGTTTTTCCTTTTTTATTGGACTATGCTATTGTGTCTCGAACCTTTTATGCTTAGTTTGTAACAACCCTCACACTGTTTACCGATTAATGACTGATTAACTGCTAATCACTGTTAACCGAGACTGACTATGACTGATAATTGAACTGAATAAACTACGGAACTGGCTGACTGAAATTGGAAACCGAATTGATTGAGTATATGTTAGTTAAGTTGCATTCTATCTGTTTGACTGTATGATTATCTGTTCATGCTTATATGTTTAGACTGTAAGTTGAAGGCCTTATCGGCGGCCGAATCCACAATTGATTGATGTTTTATGATCATCATAATTAATGTGAATTTATGGTATATTTATCTGAAAACTGATTAGGTATGAGTAAATTAGATTCAATTGAGTTAATTGCAATAGTTGGCCTTATTTACCAAACTAACCCTAGTGATCCACTATCTCACACATATGAGAGCCTTACACTTGAATCAAAACACATTTTGCTCAGCCATTCTCCTTGCCTTGCCGACTAGGGAGAGAGAGTAAGAGGAGTAGAGTGTTTCAACTTGATTCATCTTTAGAATTGCTTGGAATTGGAGGATTTGAGAGGAGTTCTTGCTAGATTGAACCTCAAGACTAGTAATTAAGGAACCTAGGTATGTATTTTCATCCTCTTGATTGTGTCTTTAAGTTGATTCATGCTTGGTTCATGTCTAATTGAGGAGCTAAGTCATAATTTAGTTCTAGCATGTTGAATTGGAGCTTAATTGTTGCATGCATGTCCATGTTTTGAGTGTGGGCCATGATTTCATCATGTTTTGGAAACAATTGGCTCTTTAGAGCATCAAATTGAAGCTTTGAATTGATTTGAATTCATGCATGTTTGCATGTTCTCCATGTTCATGAAAATGGTTTGAAATTGGGTTTGAATTAAACACCCTTGGGCTTTGATTTCTCAAATTGAGCTTTGAACTATGATACTCTATGTGTTTCTAAATGTTTTCCAGAAAATGGGCCCAAGAGGATTGGTTTTGATGCATTTGAATGTGAGTTGGAGCTTGGAGGTGCAATCTGGAATTCCCAGATTCTGCACTTCTGCTCGAGCGGGGGAAGTGCCGCTCGAGCGTGGAATTCGAGCATCCAGTATCTCTGCACTATTTTACAGTCCGCTCGAGCGGAGGATTGGGCGCTCGAGCGGAGTCATGTCCCAAGCTCGAGCGGGCGTCGAGCGGAGATTTCACCCATCCAGTACTTTTACAGTACGCTCGAGCGGGAAAGTTGACGCTCGAGCGTGTACCTTTGTCACATGACTGCTCGAGCGGGGAAACCTGCGCTCGAGCGGGACCCTGTTTTTCTGAAATTCTTGAAACAGTCTTCTGATCACATCTTTGCATCCTCATTCTATTCTAGGCATTCTTAGGCCTAGTTTAAGACATCCTGTTGAGGATAGATGTAGAACACACTGAGGCATTAAGGGTTAAATTATGTTATCTCCCAACTGTGTAGCTTAGTGTGTGTTCAATCTGTTAACTGTGTAGGGTTGGCGACTGGGGAGGCACGCTCTAGCATACTGTAACCCAAACTCTGTGAGTAACAACTGTGTAAAGATATGTTCCAAATGATTATCTTCTGAACAATTAAACTGCACTGCTTTCTGAACTGTTACTGTTAATTGAATGAATGTATGTCCTCTATTCTGAACTGTATTGTGGCATCCTTAGCAACTACTGTTACTGACTGTCACTGTTACAGAGATCTCTGTCGGTTCCCTCGTGGAACCACTACTGTTTACTGATTGATGGCCATCATTTACTGTTCGGTCTTTTAAGACCTACTGTTTACTGTACTGTTATGCTAATGGATGTACCACATATGACTGTACTGACTAAAATACTAATTTAATGGACTGTTTTCATTACTGTAAGGACATTCATTCTTAAACCCTTTACGCATCATGTTATTCACTGGGCTTTAGCTCACTGTTTATATATATATGTAGGTGCTCAGCCACCAGATCGGAGCTAGGAGCGCGGGTTAGACTCCAGTTTTGTCAAGCCATCCTTTGTGACTCACTGCGAGGTTCCGAGCCTATCGTGCTAAGGCTTCGGGGTGTTTTACAATTCCCCCTTCTGTACCGTCTACTGTTCTGTATAGACCTAATGTTTACTGTACTGTTATCAAGGGATTAGGTCCCTGTACTGTGTGACTGTAAATTATTGTATAGACTGTACTGTTGTATGTATGAATGCATGAAAAATCTTTTTGGCATGCAGACTGTCACAGCTCAATGGACATTATTTATTTACCGTAGTGGCTTCCGCCAGGCCCTGTACTCTGTTTGACTGTACTACTGTTCTGCAGGCCTTCGGTAATCTCGGATTACTGGCCGGTTACGGTGCTAAACCCATAGGGCCGGGTTTGGGTCGTGACATAGTTGAACCAATTTGCAAATGCATTTGATGGTCAATGAAACTTTGCTACAAAATCGCTTCATAGTGATTTGGTGGTCGCTGTGTTTAAGAAGCCGAAGAATAATAGAACATGCTTGAAAGAACAAAATTCAAAAAATGGGAGAAAATGTATGGTGTGCTTTATTTCTTTCTAAACATAATTTTTTTTTTTTTGGTTTTTAAATATGTTTTAGTTTTAGATTGTATAGAGTGACTTAAATTTGATAATATTTATATTGTTTGAAGATCACTTCCCATTTTATTGGTTAATACTTAATAGTTATGTTCGAGTTTATATTTCTAATCCTGTGTAGATGGTCAAATAATTTGTTTCCCAATTTAGTACCAAAGTTTTTGCACTATAAGCCTGCTGCATTGGGAGTTATGTGTTTGTGTGTTTCTTTGTTCTGTTTGTTGCTCAAATCCTTTCTGCATAATCAGTTTGAAATCATTTTAATTCTAATTTCGCATTCCATGATTAGACCATTCAATCCAATGTTCTTTAAGTACTGGACTCAATATTTTTGCTACATTTTTATCTCACAATTGTATGTAACTTTTGCCATTATATATTCAATGAGTTGGAATTATTTTTATTTTTATTTTTTTTTTTGGGGGGGGGGGGTGTTGGTAAGTAATGCATTAGATTGTTATTGGAATGATTTGAATTCCAATGACTAAAGAGTGGTGGTTTTGTTCACTGATTAACTAAATCTTTTGCACATCTTGAATTCCAATGACTAGCGTAAGCCCGTGCCTAAAGGCACGGTGTAAATAATTTTAAAATTAAAATGCAGTTATAATTTATACGTATTATGTTGAAATTTATAAAGTTTGTGTCATTTTTTGATAAAAATACTGAAAAAATATATTGAAATATTTTTCTTCTTAAAGAACTTATAACAATTTCAATATTATATTTTTTCAGTAGCTTTATCAAAAAATGACACAAACTTTATAAATTTCAACATAATACATATAAATTATAACTACATTTTAATCTTAAAATTATTTACACCGTGCCTTTAGGCACGGGCATACGCTAGTCTATATAATAAAGGAGAAAGATTTTTGAATTTATGTCAAAAATATATCAGAGATACATTTCAATTAAACGGCTGAGATGATTCCTAATAAATTTCTAACGGTTGAGATCAATTTCTTTCCCTCCCAAACACTCTCTGCTCTCTCTCTCCCACGTCTACCCAAACCCATTCTCTTCAACTCTCTCTCTCTCTAACGTTCTCTCTTCAACACCATAATCTTCTTCAAGATTAGGGTTTCAAAATTCTTTCTCTTCTGAAACTGGTGACCAGAGGTAGCAGATCAGAGAAACCTAAGATAATCTTCCAACAATTTGATTCAAACAGAGATGGACCAGCTCACCACCGCCGCCGCTGCCCATCATCACTGTCGCCATTGATCACCTTTAGTTTTCGAAATCGCAAGGTATTTTACATTCAGTTCTTCAATTCTTTGTCTGTCGTGATCGCTATTTTAGGTTGAATCTTCATGGGTTCCCTGCAATCCAAACCTCAAAACAGAGGTATTTTACATTGAGAATCCTGAGGCTTCAGTTTTAGGGAAAAAAAATTTCTTCTATTCTTTCTTCAATTCTTCAAATTCTTTGAGAATCCTGAGGCTTCAGTTTTAGGGTGAAATTTTGAATTAATCATAGTTGTCTGTCATCACATTCATTTCAATTTCAACAAACAAAAAGAAACAACACTTAGCAACCAAGGGATAATTTCACTTTTATTCCCCTTACAATATCACTATTTTTCTACTTCATCTCTAAACTATCAATGTCATGTAAAGATTTCATCACATTCATTTCAATTTCAACAAACAAAAAAATTCTGATCTTTGTTCATATGATCCAAACACCCATTAAATTTGTTGTGGGTGTAATTTGTTCAAAATAGTAGGAAAATTGAGTGTATCCCCACTCCCATACTAGTATTTCAAGAGTATTTAGCAAACTCAAAAGTATTTAGGACCCATTTCATGAATTAGCACCCATTTCCCATTAAAGAATCAAACATTTCATAAATCAAACCCATTTAAACTGAAATAAACACAGATTGGGGCATCTAAATAAACATAGATTGTTTAAACTGAAATAAACATAAATCAAACTGAAATAAACAAATTCCTGAATCTAAATTAGGGCATCTTCAAATTTAACTAATGAAACCCATGGAAACCCATTTAAAAAATGAAACCCATTAAAACCCATAACATCACAGATTTCAATTTCAACAAACAAAAAGAAACAACATTTAGCAACCAAGGGTTAATTTCACTTTTATCCCCCTTACGATTAACTGGTTTGTCTATATGGTTGTGAAGATCATCATTGAGTGTATGAACTGGTTGTTTATCTTTGCTTTTTATCGCTGTTGTTGGTTGATTATTAAATCACAAACCTGATTGAACAAAAAGGGCAAGACTTGGTGTATATTATATATATGTATAATATATATAATCAAATCAATTTGAATGCTTGGAAGCTTGGAAGCTATCTCCTATGATCAAGCAATCCTTATTCTCACCTTCACTGTATATTTTTTCTCTGCTCTGTGAGTCCTTGATACTGGTTTGGAATTCGAAGGGACTCAATAAACAGTTTATTCCTTTATTTATTATGAATAGCATTTAGATAGCCAAATAACAGAGGACAAAACATTTTTCCAAACAAGTTCACTGAGCCATTTCCATTTTCTCTATCTAGAAAATAAATATTTTAAAATAATACAAAACAGTCTCTAGATTTTGAATAAAATATACTTGATCATAGTAGGATTGCGGTTATGAAGATAATTATTCCCTTTGCCTACAGAAAACAAATGCAAATAATTAAGCCCCAAAAAATACAATATACATATGCCATTGTCAATTAGGACAATGAAAAGAAAAAAAATTAAACAAAGATTAATGCCTCCTTCATCATTTTGATGAGACAGGAAGATGTGCATAGGGGAGGAAAAACACCATACGGGTCATTTTCCATACTATTATTAATTTATGGGTCATTTAGTTTCCATTCTCTCTTACCTTTTGTAGTTTCCTTCTTTACCCAATCAGAGCTCACTCCGGTAGGTTCTTTCTCTCAAATTTTGTTGTTTCACACCTCTCCTTTTTCATCTCTCAGCTTTTGTTGTTTTAGCTTTTAATGTTATGGTCTGGTGTGTTATTGTTATTGTTCTGTATTTTTTTCTTCAGTTCTTCAGTTCTTTGTGGGTTATGTACATATTGTTTTTAGGCTTTGAGAGCATCCCCTCCCGTGAAATTTATATTTTAAAGTTTCCTTTTCCCCTTCCCTTTTTGCCTCTGTTACATTAATTTTGTTTCCTACCAATTGACTAAATGAAGAATTATGTTCGAAATCAAAATTTCATTAATTTTTTAGATAACTAAATGAATAATTCTGTTCTTCCTTGCTGATAGAAAATTTACCAACTGGAATACAGGAAGAATTTCCCTTGCTGCAATTCAAACGACGCTGCTCTCCTTCGGCTCCCATCGAACTCGCACTCACAAGGTAAGATTTCAAACTCGCTCCCTTTCTTTGCTCTTCATCGCTGTGTTGAGTTGTTTGAATTTGTTGTTTGAATTGTTTGAATTCTGTTTGATGTGAATCCTTGATATTGGTTTGGAATTTTAGCAAAAATCTGATTGCAGTGGCGTTTATTAAATTTTTAGTTATATAAATTGTTATTAAGTCCCTCTCTTTTGTTATTGAGTCCCTTCGAACTCGCACTCGCACTCGCAAGGTAATTTCAGAATTTTTTTTTGCGGATTATGCTGATTACTCTCCTCTATTATTGGGTTTATTTATTCCATTGTGAATAGCATTTAGATATCCAAATTTCATTTAATGTAGTTGCATTCCCATATAAATCTGTATATGATCTCATTGGTCCATGTTGTGTTTTAACAACAAAACATTCTGCCAAACGAGTTCACTAAACAAAACAGTCTCTAGATTTTGGATAAAATATTAGATACCTTATCTTATATATATACTTGATCATAGGAGGATTGCGGTTATGAGGATAATTCATTCCCTTTGCCTATAGAAAACAAATGCAAATAATGAAGCCCAAAAAAATATGATATACAGATGCCACTGTCAATTAAGACAATGAAAATAATCTATTTCCTTTCTCTTTCGTAGATGTAAGATTGTTCAGTTTAGTGTGTGCCAACACCAACAAATAGAATCTATTTATTACTTCTTTTAATTAAATTGTTAATTTCTTGATTATTAATTTCTTTTCCCATTTTTGATTATTAAATTGGTGTATTTTAATAAATTTCTTGATTTCTAATTTATCTCATTTGAAATATTGCATTCCAGTATAAAAATTGTTAATTTCTATTTTCGATATTAAAGATTTAGATTTTGTGACCAATTTTTATTTTTTTTATAGTTATTGTAAAAATTTATTTGATATAAAAACGTGTAGAGATATGAGACAGCCAGCGATTCCTTTGTTTTTTTTTTCCAACTATGTCAACTCACAATTTCGTTATTTTTTTTTGTTTTCCTCAAAGACGTTCGGTTCATACTTGGCAAGGTAAGATTGTTTGTTTGTTTTGATTTCGGTTGTTTTTGGCTCATGGTTGTGTTTGTTTTTGTTTTTGGCTGGGTTTGTTTTTGGCTCATGGTTGTGTTAGCATTTTTAGGTTCAAACGACATTTTTGACATTGTTGGTATGAAGATTTGAGAAAGTTAGGACTTTGATGAAGAATGTTTTAGTTACATCACAATTTCCTACATTCATCAATTGAACAAGAAGGGTAACACAACATCCAAAGGTAAAAGCAGTGTTGTTTGAACTGAAAATGGTTCAAGGCATGTTAGTATAAGTTCTCTCCTACGAAGGATTAATTTAGTAATATATTTGGGTGATCCACATGGAAATGAAATTATATATTTGATGTAGGAATAGAGAAGCTTTCAATAATATAAGGATCGTTTGTTTTTTAAATCATTGACTAGCAAGCATAGCATAGTAACATACAATACAATGAAGTATAACTGTGGACAAACAATGTTTGTGTGCGTATACATGATATGAACTGCTTATCTGCAAGCCAGTAAATGATTGTGATAAAATAAACACTGATTTACAATTTCTAAGGTGCACAAAAGATCTCTTCCTGATTTGGAAACAAATTCTATCTGTCCAAAATAAACTAGTACATAGAAGTGATTAACGGATACTAGATTTTAGTTTGGTCCACTTCATGATGATGCATATAACTAAATGAAATAGTGAAATTCTGTGGGGATTACCTTGGCTTAGAAGTTAGGAGTAGTTAACAAGCGAAAGCCGCAATCATGTATTTCCACAATTATTTGATAGAATTTTTATGCCCATTTGAGGAGCCTTATATTACCACTAGAATTAAGAAAGTGGAAAACAAAAAGTTGAAGTCTGTAAAACAGGAACTAAAATGAAAACATAAAACCAACAAGTTCTCTAAGAAGAAAAAAATTTTAAATATATTTTTTTCAATATTTTTATCAAAAAATAACACAAACTTCATAAATTTCAACATGATACGTATAAATTACAATTATATTTTGATCGTAACATTATTTATATCGTGCCTTTAGGCACGGGCATATACTAGAGACAAGATAGGACTATTTTTGAAAATATATAAAATGTATTAGAGATACATTTAATATTAACGGCTGAGATGAATTTTAAGTATATATGAATGGTTCAGATTGGTTCAGATGAATGTTGATTGCCGCCTAATATACCCACCTACCCACGTCTGACCCCATCCCCCTCTCACCTTCCCCCCCTCTCTCTCTCTTTCTTTATTCTTCTTCTTCAACAGAAGCAAAAAACACACCCGATGCTACTCTACGTCTTAACCCCCCCACCTTCCAATCTGTGTAATTTGGGGTTTGATTTCCTGTTTTTGGTGGCTAATACAGACTTACAGGTTAAATCTAACTTCACAATTGTATATTAAAGTTGTATTTATTAATTGTTTGAATTCCTGTTTATTGATAATTCGCGATTTTCATTATTTTTTATCTCGATTACTATCTCTTCGCAGTGCTATGCATATGCATATCTATTTTACCTAACACAGGCCCTCCATTAGAAATGAGAAGCATAGTGGCAATGGGGGTGAAGAAAAGTGTTGATATGTTGGCTTATACTACCATGGCCATAACATGTTTGATAGTTTGCCTATGAGAAACCTACCACAATGATCGAACAGAGTAACAGAGTACTCATTTACTCATTTTGATTTTGATTTTGATTTTTCTAAACCTTAAATTCATTTGTTAATTAGGTATTTTCTGGATATTATTTTTAGGTATTTTGATTGCCCTAAAACACACAAGTTTGTAAGATTTGGTTTAGTAATATGTGTTTGTTTCCCTTTTTTTTCCCCTTTCTTGGTTTATTTCCTCCTTCTCGATTGAAGGCATTGTTGAGAGTAACTGCCTAATTGTTGCAGTTATTTGGGGTACAATTATAGTGTTTTTTATGTTAATTTTTTTATAAATTAATTGGTGCTTCTGCTTTATATTGATTACCTGCTTTATTATACCTGCTTCTGTTAAATTGTTGGTTGATTATGCTTCAAGTTTTTTATTTTTAATTTTCATTGGATAAATTGTTGGTTGATTATGCTCTTCTCTCGCCATCGACCACCGATCGTCTCACCATCCAAGTTTTGCTTTAAAGTTAATGATTTTGATGTAAACTATTTTAATTTGTTGGGGTTTGATGGGTTTTGATTTCTGAAATTTGAAATGGATTTGATGGGTTTTATTCGCAGAAATCTGCAGAAATTTGAAATCGTTTCGCTTGAGACATCATCCCCGGGAGCAAGTTTTCCGGCTTCGGCGCTTTCCGGCACATCCCCGTGAGTTTACTCTCTCTATCTCTCCTAGAAATGTTTATAGATATATGAATATATAAACATACACCGTCCAAGTTTTGCTTTAAAGTTAATGATTTTGCTTTGGGTTATTGGAACTGCTTATACAATTATATTTAATAATTATGTAATAAATTTCCTTGATTTACTAGCTTTGAGGATGTGTAAGTGTTAATTCTTTGCTTCTATACCATTCCTTTGCTTTCATGGGCTCTAGAAAGAGTATATTCTTGAAACCTTGAGTAATGAGTTAGGGTTTCTCTTGGCTGGTTCTGTTTTTGATTAAATAGAATGATCATTGTATTTTTTTTTTTTTTGGTTAAATTCTTTTCGATTAAATGCATTGCAGTTTCTTCCTTAACCTTTTGGTATGATGATGTTGAGAGCAAAAAACGAAATTGATGCTTACAAGATTTAACTTCTAAATATTTCCGCAAGTCAATTCTCTTTCTGAATGGGAGAAATATAACTCGTTCAAAGCTTAAATATAGTTATTCACCCAAAAAAAAGGCTTACATATAGTGGTCATTATTGTTAAGAGTTGAGAAATCATTATCGTTAAGAGTTGAGAAATAAGACTGGTCACACAAGTAGTTAAAAGGAAGTGGAAATGATGTAGCTCTTATTCACGAAGACAATAATGCTATGCTCAATTTTAGTAAGTTGAGTAGCTGTTGAATTTTGGGGACCAGAATAGTGTTTTTTACTTTAAAGCCATAAATCATAGAAGAGCTAGCCAAAGAAATGTGGGAATAACAAAGTAGGGTGGTTCAGCCATACTGATCCAAATGAAGTAAAGACATTGTCTCATTTTATGATAAACTTTTAGGGCCTACTACTGCTGACCATGGGGCTGGCGATGACATAAAAAACTATATCAAGAAGCAACTTACTGAATGTCAGAAATGTGAGTTACTCAGGTATGTTGCTCCTGCAGAGATGAAGCACTATGTTCTCATTGAAAGATGAAAAAGCTCTAACAGCTGATAGATATAATGCTATGTTCTTTAAAAAAGCTTGGTCCATTATAGGTGATGATGTGATTGCTTGGATATCTTTTTTCTTCAGTTCTGGTGCTTGATGAGAGAAGTTCAATATATAGTGATTAATTGGTTCGGGAAGCTGCCTAATCCTTCAAATCTAAGTGATAGACCTATCTCTTATTGTAATATCATTTATAAGTGCACTGCTAAAATTGTAGTTGATAGACTTAAAATGGTTCTTCCTTCAATTGTGTCAAATTGTCAAATTGCCCATTATGGAGGATGGAGGGGATTGCTGATAATGTGCTACTTTCTCAGGAAATATCATCGCAGTGCTAATGGCAGGAAATGTGCTTCGAAGGTGGACTTAAGAAAAGCCTATGATTCCGTAAGTTGGCATTCCAAGCTCCAGACACTTGATGGGACTGGGTTTCCTGAAAAGTTTATAAGTTGGGTCAAGGCATGTATTACTTCTCCCAGCTTTTTAATTAATGGCAATGATAATGAACTGAAGGAATATTTCCCAAGTGCCAAAGGCCATAAACAAGGGTACCCATGTCACCCTACTTGATTATTTAGGCTATAGAAATTCTGACAGGTATCTTGAGAAAGAAGATAACAGTGAGTGACTTCAAGTACTCAAGGTATGCAAAAGAAAGGATTACTCATTTGACTTCCACTTATACATACTCTTTTGCATGGCTGATGTGAGTTTTATTACTCTATTTAAAGAAGCTTTGACTGTTTTCCAGAGTTTTGTCTGGTTTAACTCCGAATCCTGCTAAGAGTGATGAGTCTTCTAATATGGCGTTTCTAGCTTAATTTCTTCCAAGTTCGGACATATCCCATACCCTTACGCAAGTGTTAACTGTCTAACACATATACTTCATAAATTTAGAAGAACCCATATAATATTGATCAATGCAATGTTATGTTCTATTCAAATATACTGAAAAATAGTATTTGAGTTTGTTCTATATCACATGATTCAAACTGCTATATTGTTATAGAAACAGGGATTGCGAGAGAAACATGGATTTTAAAAAAAAAATAAATAAAACTCTAGATGATTGATAGATTGGGGTAAATAGTATAATTATCGCTTGGCTGGTTCTGTTTTTGATTAAATATCGTTCAGGTAATTTCAGTGTTTTTTTATGTTGTGTTTTACTCAATTTCTGCCTCTCCACTTCTCTTTCTGTGTTGCTACAATTCAAACCCATCGTTCTTCAGTTCAACAGAGGTAAGTTCTCCAGTTCTTTGTGTTGACAATCCAATTCTTTGTGTTGATTGTTTATGGGCCAGTTACATTGTGTTATTTTAGATTGTTATTATTAGAATTCCATTCTCCCAAACCCACAATTTTTTGAATCAATCTAATACAATTTTTTGAATCAATCTAATACATTTTTTAAACTTATAAACCCACAATTTGTTTATTAAACCCATCCAAGCACCAAGAACTACATTAGTTTTTTGAACTGGTTTGAGGAAGATGGCTGTGGTGACCAATTTTGTTGTAAACTGGTTAGAGTTGGTTTTTTTTATTGCACCATTTAGTGTTTTTCTCATTACCACTGGTTAGTTCCCCCCCCCCTTTTTGTTAGTGTCGTTTGGTTTTTTTTCCCCCTAATACAATTTGTTATAGTTTTGTATCTTCGTATAGTGACTTAATTAAAAGCCAACAGCTACTTTAGAGCCATACTCTAAGAATTTTTTTACTAACAGCCTTAACTTCAATAATTGTATCTGCCTAACTTCCCACATCGAATAACTTCCCACCCACAAACACTCACCATCATGGACTTAGCCCATCTAGATTCAGCAAAAACAGAGGCTATCCCATCCAAATTCAGCATCCCATTCAGTATAACATTTCTTTTGGAGCATTTTTGTTTTTTTTTTTAATTGGGCCAAAGGTCATTACATTGAGGGCGCTGAGTTGATCGATTCTATTCTCGATGTTGTTCGCCAAGAGGTTGATAATTGTGATTGTTCGCAAAGCAATAACAAATTGTGATTGTTTGCAAGGTAACTGTTCTTGGTGGCCATGTGCATGTAAAGCAGCATATAAGTTGTAGAAGTAAAGAAAACCCACCAAATAATCCCACAACCCGCTCATTGTTATGATATATTAATTGAAACGCACTTACTCATTGGTAGATCAAAAAAATCCATCAGATCACTGCATGTTTCCTTTGGTAGTTGTGCGACCAAAGTTTTTGAAGCGTTGAAGTTTCAATCTCCATGTAATACGCTCATGCTTCTCAACAATATGTTCACTTTTTCCTTTCACTTTAATTTTGATGTCTTATAATTATGTGTTTTTATCAAATTCTTAGTAGGTTAGCTTGGCATTGCAAAGTTCATAAGAGCATCCAATCTAGGTATTGTAGTTCTATTTTGTGGTCGAAAAATGGGAACTTTTGCACTAAATGCTTAATTTTCATTTTTTTTATGGGTTTGACTATAAATTGTTGAACATGGTAAAGTTTGGGAGCATGGTATTGTTGAACATGGTATTGTATGAGTGGTGAAAAAAAACTATAGCTAAATAATATTTATCACATTGTAGATTGAAAATTCACAGTTTTGTTTATTTTGGATTCAGATTAATGTATACTGCAATCTTATGTGTTTTGATGCAATTGTTTGGATTTGATTTATTTGTTTGTTGTTAGATTTTTATTTTCTCATTGTAAGTGTACATCATTGTAAGTGTATATCAGTGTTTATTATCTTCATTAATAGTGTTTAGTGTTCGTAAAATTGATTTTTTGTAAACAAAAAAAATTTAAAATTGTGAAGTGATTTTTTGCGCTGATTTTTCTACTTTGAGGGAAATGATAGAGAAAACAATTGTTTTGTAAATCCATATTTTCATTGGGTTTGGTCCCAAAATTAAGTTTTTCATTGACAATGTATTTATGATTTAATTTTTATGGCTGTTGAGAGAATAGAGTGTTCCTAGAAGTTTGAATTTGCACATGACACTAATAGCTGAACTAATAATTCATGTCTTATGAATTTCTTTTTATTTGTTTCTTTCCACTGTATTTGAAAGCTAGATGAAATAACGTTATATTTTCTGAAAACTAGAGATTCAGTTTTTGGATTTGGAAACTTTGTAGGGGTAGTGGAGGTCAACAGAGTTTCACCCACTGATTAATCTAGATATGGGTTGTGAATTACACCGTGCCTTCAGGTACAGGCATACGCTAGTATATATATATATATATATATATATTCCAGGGGGCACGTGACCACATGTGGCTCCATCAC
The DNA here is from genome assembly GCF_055761805.1 of Camellia sinensis. Classification (NCBI taxonomy): domain Eukaryota; kingdom Viridiplantae; phylum Streptophyta; class Magnoliopsida; order Ericales; family Theaceae; genus Camellia; species Camellia sinensis. The sequence continues at coordinate 121,339,401 of NC_138966.1, forward strand.
TGATGATAATTGTCAAAAAAATAATATGTTGTTTTGGACAAAAAAAAAATGTGATCCTTTGCAAAATTTGATTTTTGTGTAAAATTTTCGTATTACCACTAACATTGTTGTAGAGTCTCGGTAAATATAACTAATTATCCAGAGAGTAAAATCATGTTTGCATAATTATTTTAGATTCTCAAAATAATAATTTTTTATGAAAAACTTATTTATTTAGTCAAATAAAATAACTTATTTATTTTTGAAAAAATTATATAGTGATCCCGGTTATCCCTTTTCTATTCTGTTGTTTTCCGGACGCGGTTCCGTAGAGTTGGTAGTTGTACCTATCGTGTTGTCAACCTTTAAACTCTTTAGTTTGAGTTTTAGAATGTGTTGGGCTCGGTCGTTTCAGGTTGGTAGGGCCTTAGCGCCCATTGTTGTTGTCCAGTTTTTGAACTGTCCGCTCGAGCGGGTATTCTTGCGCTCGAGCCGGGTTTTCACAGTTTCATTATTTCGTGCCTCTGCAAAACTTCTGCAGATGTGTTTTCTACGCTCGAGCGGGTTTCTTGTGCTCGAGCAGGTCGCGCTCGAGTGGACTTGTTAGCGCTCGAGCGGGTGGTACTTTTTGGTGTAAGTTCTAGGAGGGAGAAATCTACGCTCGAGCGGACTGGTTTTCGCGCTCGAGCGGATGTACTTTATTCTTGTGGCTTGGCGCTCGAGTGGGACTTCTTGCGCTCGAGCGTACCTAGCTTTTTGTCCTTGGCGCTCGAGCGCTATGTTCTCCGCTCGAGCGGGAGAGTCGTATATCAGTTGACAGCTAGGCTATTTTAAATCACTTTTTACATCCACACTCTCTCTCTTACTTTTCTAAAACCCTTTTTTGAGAGCTCCTCTCTCTAGAATCTCCCTTCTCTCTAGGGTTTGATCTAGCTAGGGTGTTCTCCTTACCTTTGGCCTATGTAAAAGTTGTATTGATCGTCGAGGGCTTCATTTTGATCCGTGAATCTTGGAGTTTGGAGCATTTTGGTTTTCTTCATCCTCTTCTCTTGGACTCCGAACTTGAGGTAGGGATATCCTACTCCTCTTCATGAATTTTGTCTTTAAATTTTATCATTTTGATATGTTGGGTGTTGTTGGGTAGATTCAAGAAAGTTTGGGCCTTTGTGTAATTTCACAAAAGTTGGGGTTTTGTTTGAAATAAACCTATATGCATGTTTGGTGTAAAAAAAAATGAGTTGGATGATGGGTTGTGGATGAAAATGGGACCTTGGAGTTGTTTTGTTAATTAAGGTAATTTGCCCTAATTGTTTTAATTAATTAATGCATATAATTAATTAAAGGAAATGAGGAATTGAATTGGAAATGTTGAAATTGGGAATGTGTGAGACTAAAGGGTGTAGTTAGATCATTTATTTCTCACCTAATTGAAATGTTGATAAATTTCCCATTTGTGCATTTATTTCCTGTTTAGAAATAATTGCTTTGGGCTACCGGTGGAGGGTAGCATTGATTGTTGTAGACAATGCATGATGATTAGGCAAACTAAAACTAATCAATTAGATGTGTCATAGAGTATGACAGTTGATAGAATGCATTAACTTTATGTGTTGGTTGATTGTGCATATGGCCAATATGTTTATATGCATTATGTGTAGACAGTTGATAGAATACATTAACTTTATGTATTGATTGATTGCGTATGTGATTCTGTGTTTATATGCATTACTTGTGCATGGGAGGAGATGGGGGATGTACTCCACGGTTTAGGGGAAGATGGGGGATGTACCTCTAAACCGGTTAATGGTTAAGGGAAGATGAGGGATGGACCCAGGGTTGCAGCTCATATGCTCTCCCATTGAAGTGTTGATACAGCTCATATGCTTATCTGTTGAAGTGTTGATATAGCTCATATGCTTATCTGTTGAAATGTTGATATAGCTCATATGCTTATCTGTGGTAGTGTGACATGGCTTATGTGCTTATCTATTGAAATGTTTGTTTGATTTGATATAGCACTAAAATGTATATCATCATCCTTTGCAAAGTATGGAAGTGGTCTATGTGTTATTGGTACAACACCAAAATGTGTATCCGTCTTGAATTTCGAAGGTGTTCTAGTCATGAACTATAATCTCATCAAATGTTTTGGCCAGAGTACTGAGCCTTGTTTTCAAACTCAAAGTTGAATAGGAAATGAAAATTGAATTGTAACGTAGACTGGGCTGTCATGGAATTGTAATAAGATGTGAATGGAAGTGTAAGTATTGACCACCTGTCAGTTGTTGATATTTTAGGCATTGTTCATAGTTGGTTTAGTATATTTCTACTGGGTTGTGGCTCACCCTATATGGGAACATCATTTTCAGGTACAGGTATCATGCCACCCCTGAGGACATAGCTTGGGAGACTAGAGGCAGGCACACTTTTGTTATCTTATTTTCCTTGATTGTATTACATATAGATTCAAGCCAAGGATTTAATGTGTAAATTAAGTTAGCACTCTCTTTTGTAACCAAGTGTTAACTTGGAAAGCTGTAAGCCCGTAGGGTATTTGCTTTTGTTGTAAACATGTAATACTTTTGTAATGAAATACTCTGATGAATAGATGAATGTGGACCTTTTATGTATCAATGCATGTCTCTATATGGATGGGTTTAATGTTATTATTTTGAGGGCGTGACAACTTGGTATCAGAGCCTACCGGGTTCGAATACTTTGGGTACGTGGGAAGTGATTAGAATCACAATGGGTTTGTCTCGCTTGATAGAGACTTAGATGTAATGTTATGTGCTTAGGTGATAACATGTTTATGTGACTATTTGGGTATGGGATTTAGTTTCTAGGATGTTGATTGGATCCTTGGGTTTCTGGGAGTCTTGTTGGAAAGGCACTTGATCAATGCTGTTTCTGACCAGAACTCTAGTAACGCCTCGGGACTATCATTATCCGGAAATGAAATTCGTAAGTGCTTATGTGGTTATGTGCTTACGTGGAGTGAATTACAATTGTCCAAGCATTAGGACGCGAGTGTCTAGTTTCGGTACAATTACGAATGTGCTAATATCCTTTGTTACTTTTACTAGGATGCCTAGGCGAGGAAGTTGTGATTTACCTCCTTCCACTCGGGAAGAGTTGCGGAAACAGTTTGTGGAGTTACGCCAAGGTACTACACCTTTGGTGCGGTTTGAAAGATGGTTTGCTAACCTGTCAAGGTTTGCTCCAGAATTGGTGGAGACGGAGGAATTGCGTTGTTTTGAGTTTGAGAGTAAGCTGCGTGACGACATCCGTGATAGGACTGCGGGGTCTTGGCATAGAAGTTATAGGGTGCTTGTTGAGGCGGCCACCCATGTAGAGGCTGCGGTGCTAGCAATGGGGCAGAGTGGAGAGGAAGCCATCTCGGCGATAGGGATGGCAATTTGAAACCGACCCAACGGGGATCCCCGATCCCGACCCCGATTTAAGCGATTTTTCCCCGAAAAATACCCCCGACGGGGAGGGGACGGTATTTGAAAATCAATCCCCGATCTGTCACGGGCCGGGGACGGTGATCAGTATTTAATTCCCGACCCGGCCCGATCCCCGTCCCCGTCCCCGTCCCCGTCCCCGTTCCCATCCCCGAATTTTTCCGAAGTGAAATTACTTTTATACCCCTTATATATATATAATAAACCAAACCGTTTATAATATTTATAACATACCAAACCAATGACACTGTGTTTATAATATTTATAATAATAATAATAAACGGTCTCCCTCTCTCACTGTGTTTATAATATTTATATTATAATATTTAGGGTTAGGGACCTCAAACACACTCATCACTCATCATCACCGCCCTCATCTCTCTCGGTCTCCCTCTCTTAATCTCCCACAGCCGATCTCAATCTCCCACCGCCGATCTCCCTCCTCCCACCACCGATCTCCATCCTCCCACAACTCCAACGTCTCTCCCACCGCTGATCTCCATCCTCCCAAGCTTGCCGAATCACCGCCACCATCACCGACCAAGCTTCGCCGATCCGCCACCATCATCGACCAAGCTTCACAGATCTGGAATATTCTCTCTCTCTTTCGATTTGTTATATATATATATATATATATTATATTTGAGCATTAGATTCAGATCTTCTCTTTTTATATGATGTTGAATCTGAGCTCTAACTTTGAATCTGATATTGAATATGATGTTGAATCTGATTTTTTTTTTATGACATTTGAGCTCATTCGATCTTCTCTTTCGATTTTTTTATATTTATTTATGATGTTGAATCTGATATTGAATATGATGTTGAATCTTATTTATGACATTTTTTTTGGAACTGATTTGAATCTGATGTTGAATGGGATGTTGAATCTGATTTTTTTTTCTTCTTTTGGTCGGGGACTTTTCGGGGTCGGGGAAACCCGATCCCCGTTAAGGGACGGGGGCGGGGGTAGTGATGAGCTCCCCGTCGGGGTCGGGACCGGGGGCGGGGGGAGTTTCCACCATCGGGGATCGGGGACGGGGAGGGTGATCCCCGGCCCCGCCCCGTTGCCATTCCTACTCGGCGACTCCTGTGACTCAGGGTGTTAGTAGGCCCTTTAAGAGGCAAAGAGGTTTAAACTCGCAGCAGGGAGGTCAGGCTAGAACTACCCTTCTAGTGTCGGATTTGGGTTCAGGAGAAAGTAAACAGAGGGGCGTCATTTGTTTTAGATGTGGTCTGCTGGGCCACATGGTTTCAGTTTGCCCACAGAGGAAGGGGGCTGGTTTGACAGTTCGACCAGTAGTAGCACCACCAGAATCTTTTGGTCAGCCAAATTTTGGGCCGACCGAATGCACTGTGGGGAGGTAGTTATTGGGATCCCCACCAGCCCAGACTTTGCACCAGTCGCTTATTCGGGATCCACTTGCTTGCTGGGTGTGTAAGCAGCAGGGTCATTTTAGACGTTCCTGTACCCAACCGGGGACTTCTTTGGGAGTTTTGCAACCGAGTTGGGTCCAGCCTTATCTGACTGGACAGGACCAATACTGTTTTGGGGAATAGTCAGGCCAGATCTCGAGGGCCTCAGGAGAGTCAAGTTCACAAGTCCCACTTGGGGAAGTCCGCAGTTGTTCCTGATGTGGCCAGAGGGGGGCACGTCAGTAGTTCTTGTCCGTGGCTTGTAAGCTCGTAGGTTATCTTATGTTCAAGGATGACCAATTTTTGGTGGTCCAGCGAGGGACGGCGGTGGTGGTAATACCGAGGGGTTGGTTTTGTTTCGACTGATCCATTTTGTAACTGGTGAATTATCGTTTTGTGGCCATTGGGTTGTAGCGTGTAACCAATGTGTCTTGGGAATGTTGAAACATCTAAACTGTTTGTTTATCTATATATATATATATATGCTTGGTTTGTTAATTTCCTTGGATTGGGTGGACTGGAGCATTGTGTAGCTTTAAAGTTTTATCGATGTGATAAGTTGCTGTAAGACCATAAAATTTTTGGTAATAATGCATTCTTATGCGTATGTTTTGGTTTGGAAAAAGTGAGGGCCGTTGAGCCGTGTTTTCGAATTTAGAAGGATCACTGAGGGATGCGTATCTTAATCAGAAGTACAAAGGGGCGAGAATAGTTATACTTACCGGTGTTCGAAATTTCACTAATGTTATCTAATTGATTTTACGCGTGTGAAAGTGATGTTAGTCTACTGTCGCGGGAACTCCTCAAGAGGATGTGAAGTGCGAGATTAATACTAGATATAGTATGTAATTAACATGGTGTTTTGCAAGGGCATAGCGCATAATCTTGTTAGGATTAGACTTGTATCTTCGTGGTAGGTAACGTTGCCGAATTGGCATGTGTTATGATTAGTCGTTCGAGAGAGGGAGTGTTAGTCCCTACATAAGGGTGTGACTGTTAACATCGGGAGTGGTGCGTTATGAGCAGCTGGTGCTATATCTCGAGTAGTAGCTTATGGACGCTTCCTAAGTTTTTGGACTTCCTTACTTTGATCGAAAGTGATAGGTTTGTACCTTAACACTGGTTAGGTCGGGAGGTGCTGTCGTGAGGATTGATTGGGTGTATAACCCGTAGTTTGGGTGTGACCCGTGAGTCGAGTCACCGTAGTAAGGTCCTTGCGAAGAAAGGTTTGGGGATATTAATGAGAGGGCTGGGGGAAGGCTTTTGCTCCTCTGGGAATTTAGAGTAGTGCATCTTTGAAAGCCTTGTCGGCAACATGCGACAGTGTCAGGATTGGTTCATGGTGGTTGTTTAGCGGTAACATTGGCTAGTGATGTGGCACGGAGACTGGGTGTCTTGATGGTACTCTCGAGATGAGTGACAAGTAAGATGTAGAGTAACGAGTGGACCCTATGAGTTATTGGGGGATTCGGTGTGGGAGTGAGAGGGCTTGCAAAATAAGGAGGTTTTGCCTAGTACGGTTGAATGTGTTAGATGTGATGGTTTCGAGAGTTGTACGGTGTTGGCAAGACTGTGAGATTTGTATCTCGAGTTAGTGGGAGTGATACCTGTATGTTGGTTCGTGTTTTGGGCCTTGCTAGTTAGCGAGCCCGTGGTGACCCCATTGGTTGTATAGGGGTAGTGTTCGTATTGTGATTGGTTATCACTTGTTGGGTTTGGGTTGTGAGTGGATGCTGGCAGCATTCTTTGAAGGAAGAGCAGTTCGTGTTCTAAAGTAATGAGTATAGCGTTGGTCAAAGTGGCCCTTCGTGTTTGGGTTGTGGTGATTGAGGTTGACCACGTCTGTCTTCGGTCAAGGAAGTGAGCAGGCTTGCTAGATAGCCATGGCGGGAGACAGTGATTCCCTTAGACGCAGTGTTGATGCGGTTCAATTTTAGGAGATCCGGTGAGATTCCAAAGCTTGTGGTTTGTGTAGAGAACTCCGTGGTTGGGGTTAGTGGTTTGAGTGGCACATCAGTGTGTGGATTACTGAGTGTAGAGTTTATTGAGTTGATTAGTCAGCTTGTCGGTATCGGGTTTTGGCATTGGTCACCTTGAGTTTAGTCTCGTTTGTTGTAGACTTTGTATGTCGATTAGGGAAAACCGAAACTAATCGAACATGTTTTATCATTGAATCTGACGGTTGGAATAATACATCTAATATATTTATTGATTGATCATTGTAAATGATTGGCTTTTTATACATTATGTATGTATGATGTTTGGTCTGATATTGATACAGCACTATAATGTGTATCATTTGTGTATTAAGGAGGTATTGTTGAGGCGAGATGTAGTCTCTTAATTGTTGGCCAGGTTCTGAGCCATGTTTATGATTTCAAATTGGTTAAGTTTATGGAGGCGGAATGAAATCGCAAAACCATGATAGTGTTGTTGTTATTTCTATTAACTATCATTATAGAAATGTTGTGTTTCATGGTGGTTATGGCATCACTGTGTGAGTGATGGTTGTTGATAGCGTTTTTCTTTGGAAAGAAATGGACAACAAAATTTTTCTAGTGGTTGGGCCATCTAAAGGCATTGTTGAGAAATTGATCTAATTCAAGGGTTTTAAAGAATTTCAAATAAATCTTTTTGGCAAATAAACTGTGGATGGTTATGTGTTTTGGATAACACCGTATTTGTGAAAAATGTTTACAAAACTTTTGAGTTTTGCGTCGAAAATGCAAGGTTCATTTTGAAATGTCTCATGAGCAAGAAAATGTTTTCCTTTTATTAATGTAGAAGATCTGCCTTGATTATCCTTTTATTGGAAATTATGGTTGTGGAGTAGTGACTTAGCTTGGGGCGCTAATCGGTTGTTGGTGAATTGTTTCGGGGAAGGTTTGGTCTTGTTAAGGCTTTCGTACCTATAGTGTTGTCGTTTAGAATGTGTTCCCTTGGTTAGTCTCTTCCTTGGTAAGAGTGAATCGAAGGTTGTAGGGAGAATAGTTCCTCTCCTAGTACTCGGGTGTTGGTGTTGTGCGATCTTTTGGCCTTGTGTTTTGGCATATCCTTAATTTCGGGGACGAAATTCTTTAAGGGGGGGAGGTTATAGCGATCCCGGTTATCCCTTTTCTATTCTGTTGTTTTCCGGACGCGGTTCCGTGGAGTTGGTAGTTGTACCTATCGTGTTGTCAACCTTTAAACTCTTTAGTTTGAGTTTTAGAATGTGTTGGGCTCGGTCGTTTCAGGTTGGTAGGGCCTTAGCTCCCATTGTTGTTGTCCAGTTTTTGAACTGTCCGCTCGAGCGGGTATTCTTGCGCTCGAGCGGGGTTTTCACAGTTTCAGTATTTCGTGCCTCTGCAAAACTTCTGCAGATGTGTTTTCTACGCTCGAGCGGGTTTCTTGTGCTCGAGCAGGTCGCGCTCGAGCAGACTTGTTAGCGCTCGAGTGGGTGGTACTTTTTGGCGTAAGTTCTAGGAGGGAGAAATCTACGCTCGAGCGGACTGGTTTTCGCGCTCGAGCGGATGTACTTTATTCTTGTGTCTTGGCGCTCGAGCGAGACTTCTTGCGCTCGAGCGTACCTAGCTTTTTGTCCTTGGCGCTCGAGCGCTGTGTTCTCCGCTCGAGCGGGAGAGTCGTATATCAGTTGACAGCTAGGCTATTTTAAATCACTTTTTTACATCCACACTCTCTCTCTTACTTTTCTAAAACCCTTTTTTGAGAGCTCCTCTCTCTAGAATCTCCCTTCTCTCTAGGGTTTGATCTAGCTAGGGTGTTCTCCTTACCATTGGCCTTTGTAAAAGTTGTGTTGATCGTCGAGGGCTTCGTTTTGATCCGTGAATCTTGGAGTTTGGAGCATTTTGGTTTTCTTCATCCTCTTCTCTTGGACTCCGAACTTGAGGTAGGGATATTCTACTCCTCTTCATGAATTTTGTCTTTAAATTTTAGCATTTTGATATGTTGGGTGTTGTTGGGTAGATTCAAGAAAGTTTGGGCCTTTGTGTAATTTCACAAAAGTTGGGGTTTTGTTTGAAATAAACCTATATGCAAGTTTGGTGTAAAAAAAATGAGTTGGATGATGGGTTGTGGATGAAAATGGGACCTTAGAGTTGTTTTGTTAATTAAGGTAATTTGCCCTAATTGTTTTAATTAATTAATGCATATAATTAATTAAAGGAAATGAGGAATTGAATTGGAAATGTTGAAATTGGGAATGTGTGAGACTAAAGGGTGTAGTTAGATCATTTATTGCTCACCTAATTGAAATGTTGATAAATTTCCCATTTGTGCATTTATTTCCTGTTTAGAAATAATTGCTTTGGGCTACCGGTGGAGGGTAGCATTGATTGTTGTAGACAATGCATGATGATTAGGCAAACTAAAACTAATCAATTAGATGTGTCATAGAGTATGACGGTTGATAGAATGCATTAACTTTATGTGTTGGTTGATTGTGCATATGGCCAATATGTTTATATGCATTATGTGTAGATAGAATACATTAACTTTATGTATTGATTGATTGCGTATGTGATTCTGTGTTTATATGCATTACTTGTGTATGGGAGAAGATGGGGGATGTACTCTACGGTTTAGGGGAAGATGGGGGATGTACCTCTAAACCGGTTAATGGTTAAGGGAAGATGAGGGATGGACCCAGGGTTGCAGCTCATATGCTCTCCCATTGAAGTGTTGATACAGCTCATATGTTTATCTGTTGAAGTGTTGATACAGCTCATATGCTTATCTGTTGAAGTGTTGGTATAGCTCATATGCTTATCTGTTGAAATGTTGATATAGCTCATATGCTTATCTGTGGTAGTGTGACATGGCTTATGTGCTTATCTATTGAAATGTTTGTTTGATTTTATATAGCACTAAAATGTATATCATCATCGTTTGCAAAGTATGGAAGTGGTCTATGTGTTATTGGTACAACACCAAAATGTGTATCTGTCTTGAATTTCGAAGGTGTTCTAGTTATGAACTATAATCTCATCAAATGTTTTGGCCAGAGTACTGAGCCTTGTTTTCAAACTCAAAGTTGAATAGGAAATGAAAATTGAATTGTAACGTAGACTGGGCTGTCATGGAATTGTAATAAGATGTGAATGGAAGTGTAAGTATTGACCACCTGTCAGTTGTTGATATTTTAGGCATTGTTCATAGTTGGTTTAGTATATTTCTACTGGGCTGTGGCTCACCCTATATGGGAACATCATTTTCAGGTACAGGTAGCATGCCACCCCTGAGGACATAGCTTGGGAAACTAGAGGCAGGCACACTTTTGTTATCTTATTTTCCTTGATTGTATTATATATAGATTCAAGCCAAGGATTTAATGTGTAAATTAAGTTAGCACTCTCTTTTGTAACCAAGCGTTAACTTGGAAAGCTGTAAGCCCGTAGGGTATTTGCTTTTGTTGTAAACATGTAATACTTTTGTAATGAAATACTCTGATGAATAGATGAATGTGGACCTTTTATGTATCAATGCATGTCTCTATATGGATGGGTTTAATGTTATTATTTTAAGGACGTGACAAATTACATGCCAGTGGTAATTGCAAAAAATTATTATTTATATATATGAAAAAATTTATAATTTTAATTATTAATATTGATAAAGTTTACTACTAATTTGTAATTATTTTTTACCTTATACTAATTTGAAATTCCCTTTTTCTTTTTAGACTCATTATTTTTTAACTTATACATTAATTTGAAATTTCCCTTTTATTTTTTGACTTGTTTAATTAAAAGTAACTTTTATTTAAAAAATAGTCAAATGGACATCGAATAACAGAAAAAAAAAAATATTTGATGGTCGAGGGATGCCATCTGGTAATGTCCCCTCCCTAATCACCAAATAAAATACTCTTATTATTTCCTTGTAATCTAACATAAAATTATGAACCCCATTCCTCCATGTATCATATAATAGTCTTGAGTACCATGTAATCATATCTCAGGACCACCACTAAATAACTTCTTGAATATGTTAGTTTAGAGTTATTGGTCATAATATTAAAAGTAAAAAAATTAAAACGAATGGCTATTATATTACCCACATTTAACTTTACGGAAAACTCTATGATGTGCACCTTTTAGGGGTGCATACTATATGCACTATATTATAAATTAGCATAATTCTATTATAAAATTTTATAATATTAATAACAAAATGTGTAACTTGGCTACAAATTGATATAATAAAAAATATCATATCAAATCACATACTTTTATAACATTAACTACAAGATTTTGAATATTTTGTTACGTCAATTTATGACGAGATTATACATTTTATGATTGATATTATGAAATTTTGTGATAAAATTATGTCAATTTCTGATAGAGTGCATATTATATGCCTCTCTAAAGAGGCTGCACACTATAGGCTTGTCAAATTTAAAAAATTATCAGATTCATTTGGCTCATCGATTTTGATAAAATTTGGAAAGAAAATAGAAAATAAAAATAAAAAGTGTGTGCAATGTAAATAAAATGTAATAAGAAGTGAAGCCACATTGAGACCAGAAGGGTCATGTGCCCCCTGAATTTTTCACATTTATACTATTTCATTTATATGTGAAGTTTTGTTCTTATTTGTCATTTATAAAATCACTAGCGTATGCCCGTACCTGAAGGCACGGTGTAATTCACAACCCATATCTAGATTAATCAGTGGGTGAAACTCTATTGACCTCCACTACCCCTACAAAGTTCCCAGATCCAAAAACCGAATCTCTAGTTTTCAGAAAATGTAACGTTATTTCATCTAGCTTTCAAATACAGTGGAAAGAAACAAATAAAAAGAAATTCATAAGACATGAATTATTAGTTCAGCTATTAGTGTCATGTGCAAATTCAAACTTCTAGGAACACTCTATTCTCTCAACAGCCATAAAAATTAAATCGTAAATAGATTGTCAATGAAAAACTCAAAATCAGGAATAGGTAAGAACAACTTACTTAGTCATAAATACTAAACACGTATTTTCTAACAAAGCAAAAACAAAAAGAGTTGTTGTCCTCCCATACACCGCCGGTACGGCCATTTTCGTCCTGTACCTTTCCCTCACAGAATTTAATTTTGGGACCAAACCCAATGAAAATATGGATTTACAAAACAGTTGTTTTCTCTATCATTTCCCTCAAAGTTGAAAAATCGGCGCAAAAAATCACTTCACAATTTAAAATTTTTTTTTTTACAAAAAATCAATTTTACGAACACTAAACACTATTAATGAAGATAATAAACACTGATATACACTTACAATGATGTACACTTACAATGAGAAAATAAAAATCTAACAACAAACAAATAAATCAAATCCAAACAATTGCATCAAAACACATAAGATTGCAGTATACATTAATCTGAATCCAAAATAAACAAAACTGTGAATTTTCAATCTATAATGTGATAAATATTATTTATCTATAGTTTTTTTTCACCACTCATACAATACCATGTTCAACAATACCATGCTCCCAAACTTTACCATGTTCAACAATTTATAGTCAAACCCATAAAAAAAATGAAAATTAAGCATTTAGTGCAAAAGTTCCCATTTTTTGACCACAAAATAGAACTACAATACCTAGATTGGATGCTCTTATGAACTTTGCAACGCCAAGCTAACCTGCTAAGAATTTGATAAAAACACATAATTATAAGACATCAAAATTAAAGTGAAAGGAAAAAGTGAACATAATGTTGAGAAGCATGAGCGTACTACTTGGAGATTGAAACTTCAATGCTTCAAAAACTTTGGTCGCACAACTACCAAAGGAAACATGCAGTGATCTGATGGATTTTTTTGATCTACCAATGAGTAAGTGCGTTTCAATTAATATATCATAACAATGAGCGGGTTGTGGGATTATTTGGTGGGTTTTCTTTACTTCTACAACTTATATGCTGCTTTACATGCACATGGCTACCAAGAACAGTTACCTTGCAAACAATCACAATTTGTTATTGCTTTGCGAACAATCACAATTATCAACCTCTTTGCGAACAACATCGAGAACAGAATCGATCAACTCAGCGCCCTTAATGTAATGACCTTTGGCCCAATTAAAAACAAAAAAAAAAAAACAAAAACAAAAAACAAAAATGCTCCAAAAGAAATGTTACACTAAATGGGATGCTGAATTTGGATGGGATAGCCTCTGTTTTTGCTGAATCTAGATGGGCTGTCACGCCCCAAAATTTGGACAATTAAATATTAAATTAAGACTAAACCCCAATCAATATTTCATCATCCAAATCCTAGGGGTGAAACAAAAATCTAAACATTCTAGTCTCAATAAGGTAATTAACAAAACACCAATCATACCATGCACCATAATTTCATAAACTATCTAATATATTCAACGTTACAGTAACAATAAATACTTCAAAACAACTTAAATAATGTAAGGTTACAACCATGGCCAAATTTTCCAAAATACTAAGGTCATTAAAAAAAAATAATAATTACATAAATTAGTATCAACCCTAAGCTCAAGAAAAATAAAAGAAGTCCAAACGACAGGTCCTACGATCACGGTTATTTCTTGTCACCACCAAAGCCCCTACTAATCCTGCAAAGGAAGCTCAGCTGCGCTCCAACAGAACGCACCCGAGTTGCCAAGAGACAAAACGGGTCAGTATACAGGTATACTGGTATGAGTACAAGAATTGACACCCACGTGTCCACCAGACACAAACAAAAAAATACATTATTTCTTGTTACGGAACAAGACAAGTAGTTCCAACCGTACCGAGACGAATGAGTAGTTTCTCGAGATACGGTGGCATTTAGTTTCTTGTCCGTATACAACGAAATATAAATTGATTATAGAATAGACAATATAGAAATAAAAATATGGTGGGTCAGCCCTGCATAAAAATTTAGTAAGACCCACCATCCTGCAAAACAAATAAAATGAGTATAATTTAATCATAAGTAACTTGTTGAAACAAATATAAAATTACATCGTTTCATACTTAAATAATTCGAATTGATCAAAACTCAAAGAACGAAAGTTGTACAGAATCAAATTTCCTAAAAGACAACGTGGACGAATTTAACAGAAACTGAACAGGTTATGAGAAAAGCTTGATCTAAAATCTAGACGAAATTCAATCGAAAAATATGAAGCTGAAAATGAACAAAAACTGCCATAAGATGATTTTTTTTTCCGAAAAAGTTCAAAACATGAAAAGTGTGCAGAATAATGTTTTACTTCAGTTTACGCGAAACCAATAAAAATGAACTCGTTTCGTGGTTAAAACAACCTATAAAAATCTGCATTACCAGAGTGAGTCAAACCGACAATAGCCAAGGTCATCCGATTATAAGTTCTAATTGATCTTTTTAATAAAAAAGTACAACACAAAAGTTGTCCAAAATCACGAATACATGCTTCTGCTCAAATTTCATAATTTATCAAGATCGTTTACTATTATATATATATTTTTTATCTTGTACATATCAGTACCATTCACACTATACTAATAAATTCATAATTAAATTCTTTGTTCCTTAACTCCACCACTTCGGCTCTCCCCTTCCGGCCTACAGATATATCCCATGTGTCTCCCGTATACCTAACACCGCTCCGAAGCCAAACTTGCACGGGGATATCGTCCCGAGTTTGACTCACACTCCCCGGATGGTTAGCATATACGTACGCACGTAAATCAAAGCACTCGTCTACTCATGAGAACGAGACAACAATATAAATAACATCTCATCAACATCATGAGACAAATATAACAATGCCGGGCATAAGGCATTAAACAACTCTCATAATCCTCACTTTTTTATACACTCTTTCTCCCCATCACTCACATAAAACAACAATCCATGGAGTCATGGTGGAGTATAAGGAATTTATCTATAGGTTCATAATTAATTGTAATTTCATATGACCATGAGTGTAATTACAACCATAAAATAAATCCATATAAAAATCATAAACATGGCATACACAACTAATCCAAATAAGTAAAATCAATCCTTCATTTACATGCAAATACAAAATTAATCCAACATCAAATAAAAATAAATAAATAAAAACAACGAATCAATCCATCATCTAACCAATATCTATGGATTCTAAGTTTATTTTAATTTTATATAATCATGAGTGTGATTACAATCATAAAATCAATCCATATAAAAACCATAAATCTTGCATATACAACTAATCAAAATAATTAAAATCAATCAATCATCTAAAAACCCTAAACCTTACATAAACAACTAATCAAAATAATTAAAATTAATCAATCATCTAAAAACCCTAAACTTTACCTACACAACTAATCAAAATAATTAAAATCAATCAATTATCTAAGAACCCTAAACTTTACATACACCACTAGTCAAAATAATTAAAATCAATCTATCATCTTTGTGTGAATACAAAATCAAACTAATATCAAATAAATAAATAAAAACAAAGAATTAAATATAAATCAAGGGAAGTGGATTTTGTACTCACAATTATTTTTGAAGATCAAAGAAACACTCAAAGAATTAATAAAGTCACCCAAAATAAAACCCCAAACCTTGCATACCCAACTAATGCAAATAATTAAAATCAATCAATCATCCAAAAACTCTAAACCTTACATACACGTCTAATCAAAATAATTAAAAATTAGTCAATCACTTAAAAATTCTAAACCTTACATATCCAACTAATTAAAATAATTACAATCAATTAATTATCTAAAATCTTAGACCTTACATATACATCTAATCAACATAATTAAAATTAATCAATCATCTAAAAATCCTAAACCTTACATATACATCTAATCAACATAATTAAAATTAATCAATCATCTAAAAATCCTAAACCTTACATACCCAACTAATTAAAACTATTACAACCAATTAATCATCTAAAAATCCTAAACCTTACATATACGTCTAATCAACATAATTAAAATTAATCAATCATCTAAAACAATCCCAAGCCTTACATACCCAACTAATTAAAATTATTACAATCTATTAATCATCTAAAAATCCTAAACCTTACATATACGTCTAATCAACATAATTAAAATTAATCAACCGTCTAAAAAAAATCCCAAACCTTTCATACCCAACTAATTAAAATTATTGCAATCTATTAATCATCTAAAAATCCTAAACCTTACATATACGTCTAATCAACATAATTAAAATTAATCAATCGTCTAAAAAATCTCAAACCTCACATACCCAACTAATTAAAATTTTTACAATCAACTAATCATCTAAAAATCTTAAACCTTACATATACGTCTAATCAACATAATTAAAATTAATCAATCGTCTAAAAAAAATCTCAAACCTCACATACCCAACTACTTTAAATTTTTACAATCAACTAATCATCTAAAAATCTTAAACCTTACATATACGTCTAATAAACATAATTAAAATTAATCAATCATCTAAAAATTCTAAACTTTACATATACATCTAATTAAAGTAATTAAAATTAATCGATTATCTAAAAACCCTAAAGTTTACCTACACAACCAGTCAAAGTAATTAAAATCAATCACTTATCTAAGAACCCTAAACTTTACATATACTACTAGTCAAAATACTTAAAATCAATCTATCATCTATAAACCCTAAATCTTATATCCACAACTAATCAAAATAATTAAAATTAATCTATCATCTTTATGTAAAACAAAATCAAACCAACATCAAACAAATAAAAATAAATAAATAAATAAAACAGCGAATTAAACATAAATCAAGGAAAGTGGATTTTGTACTCACCATATTTTTTTTTTGAAGATCCAAGAAATATTTAAAAAACTAATGGAGCCACCAAAATAAAACCATAATCTATTTTTTCTTTTTGCTCTTTTTCTTTTTCTTCACTTTCACGCCACACACACACAGCACTCTTTTTTTTCTTCTTCGATGATCAATCTCTCTCTCTCTCTCTCTCTCTCTCTCTCTGGAGCTTGCCGCCACAGACAACTTTGTTCTCTTTTTTTTTTTTTTCTTCCACCCTTAACTCCTAAACCCTATTTGACTTCCATATTGTATATATATATAAACCTAAATCTCATACATAACACCTAATAAACTATCATATAATATTATACAGCAAATTATAATATATATAAATATAAATATACGGTAATATATATAAATAACAAATATAAATACACCTTTCTTTTTTATGTATAAATGAATATATAAATATAAAGATTCTGGTTAATTATATATGATTATATAAAATTAAATATCACATTAAATTAACTAAATAATACATTAAATTCTCATGAATCCACATAATTAATAAAGTCAAAAATAAAATAAGATAATAATAATCATAATAATAATAAATAATGACTTAAGAAAATTAGGGGCGCTACATGGGCTAAGCCCATGATGGTGAGTGTTTGTGAAAGGTGGGAAGTTATTCAATGTGGGAAGTTAGGCAGATACAATTATTGAAGTTAAGGCTGTTAGTAAAAAAATTCTGAGAGTATGGCTCTAAAGTAGCTGTTGGCTTTTAATTAAGTCACTATACGAAGATACAAAACTATAACAAATTGTATTAGGGGGAAAAAAAACCAAACGACACTAACTAATAGGGGGGGAAAAAAAACTAACCAGTGGTAATGAGAAAAACACTAAATGGTGCAATAAAAAAAACCAACTCTAACCAGTTTGTTAGGTTTTATTTTGGCAACCCCGTTTGACAAAACTCCTTTCAGTTGTATTTGTTTTCGCACCTTTTATTTCAGTGAGGTTTTGAGTTTATTAGATGTGAATCCAACCCGAATCGTGCCTTTGTCAATTTCCATGGATCAAAATCATGGTTGTAATAGGATGAAGTTTTCTAGATTTTCCAATTTTGGTCGTCCCGCTCGAGCGGGGAAAGTGATGCTCGAGCGGGGATTGCAAGCTCACAGCATCTTTGTTTCGCCTGAAAAAGTACTGGGTGGTGTGATTCGACGCTCGAGCGTGGAAACTTCCGCTCGAGCGTGAAGCCTATATGAATCACACAATTTTGAAGCCTCCGCTCGAGCGGAAATTCCCACGCTCGAGCGGACCGCGCGAACACAGATTCTTGGATTTCTATAAGGAATTGGTTTTCTTCCAAAACTAGGATTACTTTGGATTTCTATAAGTAGTTGGTTTTCTCCCAAAACTGGGATAACTTCTCCAGATCTTCTTCTTGGGTTCTAGGGTTTATATCTGGGGATATTTTTCTAATTTTCTTTGGTGTTTTGATTGAGTATTCAACTCATGGTTTAAAGAGTATACATCAAAGGATTATTTGTTTCTTCTACACAAAAGAGAGAGTTGTTCTTCGGTGGATTCTGAAGAATTCGAGCCTGAAGCTTTGGTGGATTCCGGAGTGGCTCATCGTCAAGACAATTCCGAGGTGAAGACGGGATTGGAAAAGACACATAGAGGTTGGTTCAATTCGGGCGTGAATTCGCTAGGTAATTGAGAGTATACATGTTTAATTCCTTTATATCTTCTTAGTGGATTGTTTTGTGGCTGTTGCCCGTGGTTTTTTTTATCACAATTGGAGGTGACCAATTGTGGTTTTTTCACGTAAAATCGTTGTATCGATTTGTCTTGATTGTTTGATTGGGATTGTTGTTTACTGCTTAAAATTGATACATAATCACAAATCAACATCTAGGGGATTTCTAGATTTTTCAATTGGTATCAGAGTAGGTCGTTCTATTTTTTTTAAAAAAAATTTCTTTTAGAACGAGATCTTGTTTGATTTGTGATAATGGATTCAATTCGTGAGGGAAATTCTATGGTTCGACCACCCCTACTTGATGGATCCAATTATTCTTTTTGGAAAGCTCGGATAAGGTCATTTTTGAAATCTATAGATGAAAAAGTTTGGCAATCTGTCATGAATGGGTGGACCGAACCAACAATTACTGTTGATGGAGTAACTTTTCCCAAATAAATTGAAAAGTGGGATACAATTGATTACCAAAATAGTAACTGGAATAGCAAAGCTATCAATTCTCTCTTTTGCGCTGTCACACCTGAAGAGTTTAGTCGTATTTGTAATTGTGACGTCGCAAAAGAGGCTTGGGATATCTTACAAACTGTTCATGAGGGCACTCCTTCTGTGAAACGCTCAAAACTTCAAAGGCTCACATCTAGTTTCGAAAACCTTTCAATGAAAGATAGTGAGACCTTTGATGAATTTTATGTGAAGTTGAGTGACACTGTAAATTCCATCTTCAATTTAGGTGAAAAAAATACCAGAATCCAAAGTTGTGGAAAACATTTTGAGATCCTTGCCCGATCGGTTCCAACCAAAAGTTACGGCTATTGAGGAGGCTCAAGATGTTTACAACCTCAAGCTAGATCAAACTTATGAGACACATAGGAATTTAAAAAAGAAACAAAAAGATATTACTTTTAGTAGTGCTCATAGAGTTGGAGAGGATTTTGATGAGGACTGTGAGATAGATTCCAAGATTATAGCTGTTTTTGTTAAACAATTTAAAAAATCTTTTTTGAAAAAGAATCCTCATCTTTTGGAATCTACTCATACTCATAAATCTAAAGGCAAAGATAAATTCAAAATTAATTCTATAGCCAAGAAGGAGAAAGGAAAGATACAAGGGAACTCTGAAAGAATCCAATGCTATGAATGCCAAGGATTTGGCCACTTTGCTTCAGAATGCCCTACTCGTTTGAGGAAGAAGAAAACCCTCACTATCACTTGGAATGATGAATCAGAATCTGATGAAGATGAAAGTGACAATGAAGATCAAGACGAAGAGGGGCATAAACAATTCCTTGCTTTCATGGCGCCTTCTGAAACTGAAGGATGAACAGAGTATCCGAAGAGTCCGATTGAGAATGCCACTGATGATGAATCCTCGAGAAGTGATGATGAAGAGCTTAAGCAAGCTTATGAAAAGTTGTATAAGGAATCTCTTAAGTTATCCAAATTGAATGACAAACTCACTATGAAACTCACAGCATGTGAAAGTGAGAATGTCAAACTAAAGGAGGAGATTTCCGAGGCTAGGCTTGATGTCATCAAGATAGCTAATGATCGACAAGCTCTTTGTGCAAAACTCTTGACTTGTGAGACAGAGAGGAATGAGCTACAACAAATCTATGCAACATATGAAGAAAAAATTGAAACTCTCGAGATGTCTCAAGTTGCTTTGGAAGAACTAATGATCAAGAAAGAGGAAGAACTCAAGTGTGCCATGGTTACCATTGGTCTTTGGAACAAAGAATCAAAGACTTTGGACAATATCATTGGGTCTCAACAAATTTGTTCTGACAAGAGTGGCATTGGCTTTGGTGGTAAGAAAGAGCAAAAACAGAATGCATTTAAATCTCATGATACAAGCACTCAAGGAAAGGGAGAACAAAAAATTCAACATAAGGATGGACTTCTCAATCTTCTTAGAGTTAGTAAGGTAAAAGAAAAGAAGGTACACCCTGTACACCCTGTTTTTATTTGCCATCATTGTGGTATGCTTGGTCATATTTGTCCTTATTGTTATAAGTTGCATGGGAGAGTGTATTTGCCTAGACCTAAAAATAGGATGTTGGAAACCAAGTCGAGACGAGATCCCATTAAAAGCAAAGGGAACCACAACGTCAAGACACCATCCAAGAACCGCAATGCTCACAACTTTGTTTATACTAAAGCAGTTTGGGTGAGAAAACGTGACTTGTGTTAATTTGTTTATTCATTTTATTTTTTGGGTTTTTGTGTGTTTTTTTTTTTTTTGTCATTACATGTGTGCTTGTTCATTTTTTTGTCTTGCTTTATTTTTGAAAAAAAAAAATCCCAAAAAGATTTTCTTCATATGGTTTTGCATGCTTGAAATTTTTGAGTGGTCATTGGTGCATATTGGGATTGATGAGAATATCCATTACATGTTAATATATGTGTGCTTTCTGTGGTCAATACTCATTTTGGAGTGTGTGTTTTTTGATTAGTATGTCTCATTCTGTACACAGTCTTGGATTAGCAAATTTTGGAGTCTTCCGCTTTAGTGATTTTTTTTTTTATGGACTTCTGTCATTGATCTTTTGCGTTTCTAGAGGAATTGACCTATACTAGTATATCATGGGTGATGTTGAGTCTCTTAACCACCTACCATCTTTTTGCATCTCCATGGCTTTCCCCTCTATTCTTTGTAGTCCAGCCATGAGGAAAAGGCTACCTCAGAGTCACCAACCAGGCCATCCTTATTATATCCATGTTTCTCTGGTTTAGTTTCCATACTCTTGAGCGTGTCAGCCACCAATGAGTGTGCAAAAGAAAAAGAAAAAGAAAAAGAAAAGGAAAAAGAAAGAGTAGAAGAAAAAATATGCAAAAGAAAGAAAGAAAAAAAAAATTCATTGATTGAGGGGGAACCTCCGCCTTTACTCACCAAATACCCCTTGATTCCTAGTGGTTTGACTTTCCTTTGTTGTGCTTAAATTCTCTTGACAGAGGTCCAACTTTCAGATCACTACTAGGATTGAATCTAGTGTTTGTCAAACTTCAAGAGTCACACACACACTTTTCTCATGGGATCTATGCTTTTCACATAATGCATCACCTTCTTTCATGAGGAATCTTCTACAGACTGTGCACATTGTGTTTACTAGTAATTGCGCTTCTTGGATAATCTTGTGTGTTTTAAGGTACTAATCTGAAATTTCTTGCTTGATCCACCATATTATTTTTGTCATTTTCTTCTTGTTCACTATTTTCTGTGTTTGTGGTTGCTTTTAGTGAGGGGGAGTTTGGTTCATCTTGAATTGGGTTGGTTTATGATCTTGCTTTTGTTGTTTGAGAGTTGTTTTTCATGAGTCTTAGTTTTCATCTATTCATGTTTTCCATCTCATGTTTCAAGATAATCGTGTCATATGTCTATTGCTTTTTCATATACTATTGTGGGACTAATAGTTGTTTTGGAGATTGTGGCACTAATAACTGTTTTATAGATCATGACCTTGACGAAGAAGTTGGCTTTTGTTGGCTGTAATGGGTTGGGGTGTTTAGGATTTTATTTGTTAAGTGTGTTTTGTCATGACATTGCCAAAGGGGGAGATTGTTAGGTTTTATTCTTGGCAACCCTGTTTGACAAAACTCCTTTCAGTTGTATTTGTTTTCGCACCTTTTATTTCAGTGAGGCTATGAGTTTATTAGATGCGAATCCAACCCGAATCATGCCTTTGTCAATTTCCATGGATCAAAACCAAGGTTGTAATAGGATCAAGTTTTCCAGATTTTTCAATTTTGGTAGTCCCGCTCGAGTGGGGATTGCAAGCTCACAGCACCTCTGTTTTGCCTGAAAAAGTACTGGATGGTGTGATTCGACGCTCGAGCGTGAAGCTTATATAAATCACACAATTTTGAAGCCTCCGCTCGAGCGGACCGTGCAAACACAGATTCTTGGATTTCTATAAGGAATTGGTTTTCTTCCAAAACTAGGATTACTTTGGATTTCTATAAGTAGTTGGTTTTCTCCCAAAACTGGAATAACTTCTCCAGATCTTCTTCTTGGGTTCTAGGGTTTATATCTGGGGATATTTTTCTAGTTTTCTTTGGTGTTTTGATTGAGTATTCAACTCATGGTTTAAAGAGTATACATCAAAGGATTATTTGTTTGTTCTACACAAAAGAAAGAGTTGTTCTTCGGTGGATTCTGAAGAATTCGAGCCTGAAGCTTTGGTGGATTCCGGAGTGGCTCATCGTCAAGACAATTCCGAGGTGAAGATAGGGTTGGAAGAGACACATAGAGGTTGGTTCAATTCGGGCGTGGATTCGCTAGGTAATTGAGAGTATACCTGTGTAATTCCTTTATATCTTCTTAGTGGATTGTTTTGTGGCTGTTGCCCGTGATTTTTTTTATCACAATTGGAGGTGTCTAATTGTGGTTTTTCCACGTAAAATCGTTGTGTCGATTTGTCTTGATTGTTTGATTGGGATTGTTGTTTACTGCTTAAAATTGATACATAATCACAAATCAACATCTAGGGGATTTCTAAATTTTTCACAGTTTACAACAAAATTGGTCACTACAACCATCTTCCTCAAACCAGTTCAAAAAACTAATGTAGTTCTTGGTGCTTGGATGGGTTTAATAAACAAATTGTGGGTTTATATTTTGTTTAAAAAATGTATTAGATTGATTCAAAAAATTGTGGGTTTGGGAGAATGGAATTCTAATAATAACAATCTAAAATAACACAATGTAACTGGCCCATAAACAATCAACACAAAGAACTGGATTGTCAACACAAAGAACTGGAGAACTTACCTCTGTTGAACTGAAGAACGATGGGTTTGAATTGTAGCAACACATAAAGAGAAGTGGAGAGGCAGAAATTGAGTAAAACACAACATAAAAAAACACTGAAATTACCTGAATGATATTTAATCAAAAACAGAACCAGCCAAGTGATAATTATACTATTTACTCCAATCTATCAATCATCTAGAGTTTTATTTATTTATTTTTTTAAATCCATGTTTCTCTCACAATCCCTGTTTCTATAACAATATAACAGTTTGAATCATGTGATATAGAACAAACTCAAAAACTGTTTTTCAGTATATTTGAATAGAAAATAACATTGCATTGATCAATATTATATGGGTTCTTCTAAATTTATGAAGTATATGTGTTGGACAGTTAACACTTGCGTAAGGGTATGGGATATGTCCAAACTTGGAAGAAATTAAGCTAGAAACGCCATATTAGAAGACTCATCACTCTTAGCAGGATTCGGAGTTAAACCAGACAAAACTCTGGAAAACAGTCAAAGCTTCTTTAAATAGAGTAATAAAACTCACAACAACCATGCAAAAGAGTATGTATAAGTGGAAGTCAAATGAGTAATCCTTTCCTTTGCATACCTTGAGTACTTGAAGTCACTCACTGTTATCTTCTTTCTCAAGATACCTGCCAGAATTTCTATAGCCTAAACAATCAAGTAGGGTGACATGGGTACCCTTGTTTAAGGCCTTTGGCACTTGGGAAATATTCCTTCAATTCATTATCATTGCCATTAATTAAAAAGCTGGGAGAAGTAATACATGCCTTGACCCAACTTATAAACTTTTCAGGAAACCCGGTCCCATCAAGTGTCTGGAGCTTGGAATGCCAACTTACGGAATCATAGGCTTTTCTTAAGTCCACCTTCGAAGCACATTTCCTGCCATTAGCACTGCGATGATATTTCCTGAGAAAGCAGCACATTATCAGCAATCCCCTCCATCCTCCATAATGGGCAATTTGACAATTTGACACAATTGAAGGAAGAACCATTTTAAGTCTATCAACCACAATTTTAGCAGTGCACTTATAAATGATATTACAATAAGTGACAGGTCTATCACTTAGATTTGAAGGATTAGGCAGCTTGCCGAACCAATTAATCACTATATATTGAACTTCTCTCATCAAGCACCAAAACTAAAGAAAAAAGATATCCAAGCAATCACATCATCACCTATAATGGACCAAGCTTTTTTAAAGAACATAGCATTATATCTATCAGCTGTTAGAGCTTTTTCATCTTTCAGTGAGAACATAGTGCTTCATCTTTGCAGGAGCAACATACCTGAGTAACTCACATTTCTGACATTCAGTAAGTTGCTTCTTGATATAGTTTTTTATGTCATCGCCAGCCCCATGGTCAGCAGTAGTAGGCCCTAAAAGTTTATCATAAAATGAGACAATGTCTTTACTTCATTTGGATCAGTATGACTGAACCACCCTACTTTGTTATTCCCACATTTCTATGGCTAGCTCTTCTATGATTTATGGCTTTAAAGTAAAAAACACTATTCTGGTCCCCTAAATTCAACAGCTACTCAACTTACAAAAATTGAGCATAGCGTTATTGTCTTCGTGAATAAGTGCTACATCATTTCCACTTCCTTTTAACTACTTGTGTGACCAGTCTTATTTCTCAACTCTTAACGATAATGATTTCTCAACTCTTAACAATAATGACCACTATATGTAAGCCTTTTTTTTTGGGTGAATAACTATATTTAAGCTTTGAACGGGTTATATTTCTCTCATTCAGAAAGAGAATTGACTTGCGGAAATATTTAGAAGTTAAATCTTGTAAGCATCAATTTCGTTTTTTGCTCTCAACATCATCATACCAAAAGGTTAAGGAAGAAACTGCAATGCCTTTAATCGAAAAAAAAAAATACAATGATCATTCTATTTGATCAAAAACAGACTCAGCCAAGAGAAACCCTAACTCATTACTCAAGGTTTCAAGAATATACTCTTTCTAGAGCCCATGAAAGCAAAGGAATGGTATAGAAGCAAAGAATTAACACTTACACATCCTCAAAGCTGGTAAATCAAGGAAATTTATTACATGATTATTAAATATAATTGTATAAGCAGTTCCAATAACCCAAAGCAAAATCATTAACTTTAAAGCAAAACTTGGATGGTGTATGTTTATATATTCATATATCTATAAACATTTCTAGGAGAGATAGAGAGAGTAAACTCAAGGGGATGTGCCGGAAAGCTCCGAAGCCGGAAAACTTGCTCCCGGGGATGATGTCTCAAGCGAAACGACTTCAAATTTCTACGGATTTCTGCGAATAAAACCCATCAAATCCATTTCAAATTTCAGAAATCAAAACCCATCAAACCCCAACAAATTAAAATAGTTTACATCAAAATCATTAACTTTAAAGCAAAACCTGGATGGTGAGACGATCGGTGGTCGATGGCGAGAGAAGAGCAGAATCAACCAACAATTTATCCAACGAAAATTAAAAATAAAAAACTTGAAGCATAATCAACCAACAATTTATCCAACAATTTAACAGAAGCAGGTATAATAAAGCAGGTAATCAATATAAAGCAGAAGCACCAATTAATTTATAAAAAAATTAACATAAAAAACACTATAATTGTACCCCAAATAACTGCAACAATTAGGCAATTGCTCTCAACAATGCCTTCAATCGAGAAGGAGGAAATAAACCAAGAAAGGGGAAAAAAAGGGAAACAAACACATATTACTAAACCAAATCTTACAAACTTGTGTGTTTTAGGGCAATCAAAATACCTAAAAATAATATCCAGAAAATACCTAATTAACAAATGAATTTAAGGTTTAGAAAAATCAAAATCAAAATCAAAATGAGTAAATGAGTACTCTGTTACTCTGTTCGATCATTGTGGTAGGTTTCTCATAGGCAAACTATCAAACATGTTACGGCCATGGCAGTATAAGCCAACATATCAACACTTTTCTTCACCCCCATTGCCACTATGCTTCTCATTTCTAATGGAGGGCCTGTGTTAGGTAAAACAGATATGCATATGCATAGCACTGCGAAGAGATAGTAATCGAGATAAAAAATAATGAAAACCGCGAATTATCAATAAACAGGAATTCAAACAATTAATAAATACAACTTTAATATACAATTGTGAAGTTAGATTTAACCTGTAAGTCTGTATTGGCCACCAAAAACAGGAAATCAAACCCCAAATTACACAGATTGGAATGTGGGGGGGTTAAGACGTGGAGTAGCATCGGGTGTGTTTTTTGCTTCTGTTGAAGAAGAAGAATAGAGAAAGAGAGAGAGGGGGGGAGGGAAGGTGAGAGGGGGATGGGATCAGACGTGGGTAGGTGGGTATATTAGGCGGCAATCAACATTCATCTGAACCAATCTGAACCATTCATATATACTTAAAATTCATCTCAGCCGTTAATATTAAATGTATCTCTAATACATTTTATATATTTTTAAAAACAGTCCTATCTTATCTCTAGTATATGCCCGTGCCTAAAGGCACGGTATAAATAATGTTACAATCAAAATATAATTGTAATTTATACGTATCATGTTGAAATTTGTGAAGTTTGTATTATTTTTTGATAAAAATACTGAAAAAAATATATTTAAATTTTTTTTTTCTTAGAGAACTTGTTGGTTTTATGTTTTCATTTTAGTTCCTGTTTTACAGACTTCAACTTTTTGTTTTCCACTTTCTTAATTCTAGTGGTAATATAAGGCTCCTCAAAAGGGCATAAAAATTCTATCAAATAATTATGGAAATACATGATTGGGGCTTTCACTTGTTAACTACTCCTAACTTCTAAGCCAAGGTAATCCCCACAGAATTTCACTATTTCATTTAGTTATATGCATCATCATGAAGTGGACCAAACTAAAATCTAGTATCTGTTAATCACTTCTATGTACTGGTTTATTTTGGACAGATAGAATTTGTTTCCAAATCAGGAAGAGATCTTTTGTGCACCTTAGAAATTGTAAATCAGTGTTTATTTTATCACAATCATTTATTGGCTTGCAGATAAGCAGTTCATATCATGTATACACACACAAACATGTTTTCTCCACAGTTATACTTCATTGTATTGTATGTTACAATGCTATGCTTGCTAGTCAATGATTTAAAAAACAAACGATCCTTATATTATTGAAAGCTTCCTACATCAAATATATAATTTCATTTCCATGTGGATCACCCAAATATCTTACTAAATTAATCCTTCGTAGGAGAGAACTTATACTAACATGCCTTGAACCATTTTCAGTTCAGACAACACTGCTTTTACCTTTGGTTGTTGTGTTACCCTTCTTGTTCAATTGATGAATATAGGAAATTGTGATGTAACTAAAACATTCTTCATCAAAGTCCTAACTTTCTCAAATCTTCATACCAACAATGTCAAAAACGTTGTTTGAACCTAAAAATGCTAACACAACCATGAGCCAAAAACAAACCCAGCCAAAAACAAAAACAAACACAACCATGAGCCAAAAACAACCAAAATCAAAACAAATAAACAATCTTACCTTGCCAAGTATGAACCGAACGTCTTTGAGGAAAACAAAAAAGAATAACGAAATTGTGAGTTGACATAGTTGGGAAAAAAAAAAACAAAGGAATCGCTGGCTGTCTCATATCTCTACATGTTTTTATATCAAATAAATTTGTTACAATAACTATAAAAAAATAAAAATTGGTCATAAAATCTAAATCTTTAATATCGAAAACAGAAATTAACAATTTTTATACTGGAATGCAATATTTTAATATCAAACATAGAAATTAACAATTTTTATACTGGAATGCAATATTTCAAATGGGATAAATTAGAAATCAAGAAATTTATTAAAATACACCAATTTAATAATGAAAAATGGGAAAAGAAATTAATAATCAAGAAATTAACAATTTAATTAAAAGAAGTAATAAATAGATTCTATTTATTGGTGTTGGCACACACTAAACTGAACAATCTTACATCTATGAAAGAGAAAGGAAATAGATTATTTTCATTGTCTTAATTGATAGTGGCATCTGTATATCATATTTTTTTGGGCTACATTATTTGCATTTGTTTTCTATAGGCAAAGGGAATGAATTATCTTCATAACCACAATCCTCCTATGATCAAGTATATATATAGGATAAGGTATCTAATATTTTATCCAAAATCTAGAGACTGTTTTGTTTAGTGAACTCGTTTGGCAGAATGTTTTGTTGTTAAAACACAGCATGGACAAATGAGATCATATACAGATTTACATGGGAATGCAACTACATTAAATGAAATTTGGATATCTAAATGCTATTCACAATGGAATAAATAAGCTCAATAACAGAGGAGAGTAATCAACATAAACCGCAAAAAAAAATTCTGAAATTACCTTACGAGTGCGAGTGCGAGTTCGAAGGGACTCAATAACAGAAGAGAGGGACTTAATAACAATTTATATAACCAAAAATTTAATAAACACCACTGCAATCAGATTTTTGCTAAAATTCCAAACCAATATCAAGGATTCACATCAAACAGAATTCAAACAATTCAAACAACAAATTCAAACAACTCAACACAGCAATGAAGAGCAAAGAAAGGGAGCGAGTTTGAAATCTTACCTTGCGAGTGCGAGTTCGATGGGAGTCGAAGGAGAGCAGCGTCGTTTGAATTGCAGCAAGGGAAATTCTTCTTGTATTCCAGTTGGTAAATTTTCTATCAGCAAGGAAGAACAGAATTATTCATTTAGTTATCTAAAAAATTAATGAAATTTTGATTTCGAACATAATTCTTCATTTAGTCAATTGGTAGGAAACAAAATTAATGTAACAGAGGCAGAAAGGGAAGGGGAAAAGGAAACTTTAAAATATAAATTTCACAGGAGGGGATGCTCTCAAAGCCTAAAAACAATATGTACATAACCCACAAAGAACTGAAGAAAAAAATACAGAACAATAACAATAACACACCAGACCATAACATTAAAAGCTAAAACAACAAAAGCTGAGAGATGAAAAAGGAGAGGAGTGAAAGAACAAAATTTGAGAGAAATAACCTACCGGAGTGAGCTCTGATGGGGTAAAGAAGGAAACTACAAAAGCTGAGACAGAATGGAAACTAAATGACCCATAAATTAATAATAGTATGGAAAATGACCCGTATGGTATTTTTCCTCCCCTATGCACATCTTCTTGTCTCATCAAAATGATGAAGGAGGCATTTATCTTTGTTTAATTTTTTTTCTTTTCATTGTCCTAATTGACAGTGGCATCTGTATATTATATTTTTTTGGGCTTAATTATTTGCATTTGTTTTCTGTAGGCAAAGGGAATAATTATCTTCATAACCGCAATCCTCCTATGGTCAAGTATATTTTATTCAAAATCTAGAGACTGTTTTGTATTATTTTAAAATATTTATTTTCTAGATAGAGAAAATGGAAATGGCTCAGTGAACTCGTTTGGAAAAATGTTTTGTCCTCTGTTATTTGGCTATCTAAATGCTATTCATAATAAATAAAGGAATAAACTGTTTATTGAGTCTTTTCGAATCCCAAACCAATATCAAGGACTCACAGAGCAGAGAAAAAATATACAGTGAAGGTGAGAATAAGGATTGCTTGATCATAGGAGATAGCTTCCAAGCTTCCAAGCATTCAAATTGATTTGATTATATATATTATACATATATTTAATATACACCAAGTCTTGCCCTTTTTGTTCAATCAGGTTTGCGATTTAATAATCAACCAATAACAGCGATAAAGAGCAAACATAAACAACCAGTTCATACACTCAATGATGATCTTCACAACCATTTAGACAAACCAATTAATTGTAAGGGGGATAAAAGTGAAATTAACCCTTGGTTGCTAAATGTTGTTTCTTTTTGTTTGTTGAAATTGAAATCTATGATGTTATGGGTTTTAATGGGTTTCATTTTTTAAATGGGTTTCCATGGGTTTCATTAGTTAAATCTGAAGATGCCCCAATTTAGATTCAGGAATCTGTTTATTTCAGTTTGATTTATGTTTATTTCAGTTTAAACAATCTGTGTTTATTTAGATGCCCAATCTGTGTTTATTTTAGTTTAGATGCCCCAATCTGTGTTTATTTTAGTTTAAATGGGTTTGATTTATGAAATGTTTGATTCTTTAATGGGAAATGGGTGCTAATTCATGAAATGGGTCCTAAATACTTTCGAGTTTGCTAAATACTCTTGAAATACTAATATGGGAGTGGGGATACAGTCAAATTTGTTGTGGGTGTAATTTGTTCAAAATAGTAGGAAAATTGAGTGTATCCCCACTCCCATATTAGTATTTCAAGAGTATTTAGCAAACTCAAAAGTATTTAGGACCCATTTCATGAATTAGCACCCATTTCCCATTAAAGAATCAAACATTTCATAAATCAAACCCATTTAAACTGAAATAAACACAGATTGGGGCATCTAAACTAAAATAAACACAGATTGGGGCATCTAAATAAACACAGATTGTTTAAACTGAAATAAACATAAATCAAATTGAAATAAACAGATTCCTGAATTTAAATTGGGGCATCTTCAGATTTAACTAATGAAACCCATGGAAACCCATTTAAAAAATGAAACCCATTAAAACCCATAACATCATAGATTTCAATTTCAACAAACAAAAAGAAACAACATTTAGCAACCAAGGGTTAATTTCACTTTTATTACAATTAACTGGTTTGTCTATATGGTTGTGAAGATCATCATTGAGTGTATGAACTGGTTGTTTATCTTTGCTCTTTATCGCTGTTATTGGTTGATTATTAAATCGCAAACCTGATTGAACAAAAAGGGCAAGACTTGGTGTATATTATATATATGTATAATATATATAATCAAATCAATTTGAATGCTTGGAAGCTTGGAAGCTATCTCCTATGATCAAGCAATCCTTATTCTCACCTTCACTGTATATTTTTTCTCTGCTCTGTGAGTCCTTGATATTGGTTTGCTAATTCATGAAATGGGTCCTAAATACTTTTGAGTTTGCTAAATACTCTTGAAATACTAATATGGGAGTGGGGATACACTCAATTTTCCCACTATTTTGAACAAATTACACCCACAACAAATTTAATGGGTGTTTGGACCATATGAACAAAGATCATAATTTTTTTGTTTGTTGAAATTGAAATGAATGTGATGAAATCTTTAGATGAGATTGATAGTTTAGAGATGAAGTAGAAAAATAGTGATATTGTAAGGGGGACAAAAGTGAAATTAACCCTTGGTTGCTAAATGTTGTTTCTTTTTGTTTGTTGAAATTGAAATGAATGTGATGACAGATAACTATGATTAATTCAAAATTTCGCCCTAAAACTGAAGCCTCGGGATTCTCAAAGAATTTGAAGAATTGAAGAAAAATGTTTGCCCTAAAACTGAAGCCTCAGGATTCTCAATGTAAAATACCCCTGTTTTGAGGTTTGGATTGCAGGGAACCCATGGAAATTCAACCTAATATAGCGATCAAGACAGACAAAGAATTGAAGAACTGAATGTAAAATACCTAGCGATTTCAAAAACTGATGGTGATCAGTGGCGACAGTGATGATGAGCAGCGGCGGTGGTGGTGAGCTGGTCCATCTCTGTTTGAATCAAATTGTTGAAAGATTATCTTAGGTTTCTCTGATCTGCTACCTCTGGTCGCCAATTTTAGAAGAGAAAGAATTTTGAAACCCTAATCTTGAAGAAGATTATGGGTGTTGAAGAGAGAACGTTAAAGAGAGAGAGTTGAAGAGAATGGGTTTGGGCAGATGTGGGAGAGAAAGAGCAGAGAGTGTTTAGGAGGGAAAGAAATTGATCTCAACCGTTAGAAATTTATTAGGAATCATCTCAGCCGTTTAATTGAAATGTATCTCTGATATATTTTTGACATAAATTCAAAAATCTTTCTCCTTTATTATATAGATAATATTATCTCTTCTTAAATTATGTAAAAAAAATTTATATTTAAATTTTTTTAAAAGTACTCTATTATATATATATATATATATATTGTCATCTATCTATATATTATATAAGGAAAATGGAGTTTTTAACTCACAAGACTTGTGGGAACTCTAATATCTCAATCTTTAATTTTTTAATTTTTTTGATTTATAAAAAAAAAAATTCGGCGTTTATTAACTTCTCCTAACCCACAAGTTTTTTTTTTAAATTTCTCTCATACCTACTGGTGCATTTTTCAACTTCTCCTATACATTATGATTAGTAATGGAATTATTAAATTATTTTTATAAAAAATCTAAAAAAAATAATTTATATATTAAAAAAATATCTAAAACAAATATAAATTCTTATTAAAAAATATTTTTTTATAAGTTAAATTGGAAAGTTAATGGTAAGATTTGAATTCATTGTACATTTTTTTTTATTATAGGATTTGTTTAGTTGATTGCTTTTTTTTTTTTTTCCTCCTCCTCCTTTTTCTTCTCCTTCTTCTTCTCTAATGTAGGGATTTTTTATTGAGTTGATAATGTTGAATTTGTTAATCATAAATTCAATTGTGTTGTTGATGGCGGACTTCTAAGCTATATTGATGTAATTCTCATGGTAGTTGTAATATTGAATCTCAATATATCATAGGCCAAAAAATTATTTTTTTATATAAATTCAATAATATCTAGCTATTATTTGTGGTGAATTTTTTTATTCATTTTAATGATGTGAGGAATATGTATCTGTCTATCTTGAATTTTTGACTCTATCACTATTTTATTTATATTTAACTTACTTTTTATTTTATTTTTTTTAAATATCTATGCAAATCTATAAGGGATCGTTTAAAAAGTGGGTTGATTTTTTAACTGTTTTAGATCAAGTTTGGGAAGACTAAATAAGTGTACTTTTTGACTTTTCTTGTATTATGTGTAGAAAAAGTAGAGAGGAGATGTTGATTGATGTGACCCAAAAAAGATAAAAAGATGAAATAAGTGTACTTTTTTAGTTTAACCAAACTTGGCCTAAAGATTAAAAAAATCTCGTTTTGGAAAAGATTTTTGTAACTTTTGTAACTTTTTATAAAAAGAATGAATATAATAATTATAAATTAAATATGATATTTTTTATTAAATTAAAAATATATTTTATTTAAAATAATTTAAAATACAACCCAGCTCAACTTTCCGAGGCTGAATCCAACTAGTATTTTGAAGAGTCCTGAGGCGCCGTTTGTTCTGGAAGAAATGATTTGGTCGTAAAGTAGTTACAGTCATCATTAGCCTTGAAATTTAATACAATTAGATTAAGGGTTGATTTGGCATATTTCAAAAAAAAAAAATAAAAAGTTAAAAAATTATTAAAAAAATTAAAAAATTATCATTATTGATCAAAAAAAATATAAAAAAAATAATTTTACAAAAAAAAAAGTACAACTCACATGTCACGTGAGTTGTACTTTAGCTACCCACAGTTTGTATAAAGGAAACACGCGGAAAAACAAATAAGACAGTGTTGTTCGGCCTGTGGGGTTCATCATGGGTCTCATTTTAATAATTTGAACCGTTGAATGTGTAGAATTCGTCGAGTAATATATGCCTGTAAAAAATCATGTTGATCGGATATCGCTAACTATATGATCAAATTAGTTTTGTATAAAAAAAAGATTGGTGTTATAGTTAACGGTTGACAAAAAACTAATCCGATCAGATAGCTATTGATATTCGATTAACGTGATCTTTTATAAGCATATAGTACTCAATGAATTTTACAGATTAAACGGTTCCGATTAGCAAAACGGGGACCTGTGGTGGGCCCCCATGAGCCGAACATCACTGTCCAATTCAATGCCCGTAAATGAGGCAAGCTTCTCCTATACACTACTCTACCACCGTATTGCTTACTCAGCCCAAACTTCTCCTATACACTAATTTATACAATTTTTAACACACTTTTTTTCATAAAAAGTCAAAAAATTATCCGTAATAACCATCAGTGTTTGGTTTGAGTTTTCTGAATTAAGTTTTTTAAAAATTGACTTTTTTAGTTTTTGTATTTTTTTATTTTTAGTGAATATTTTTTAGATTTTAAATATTTTTTTTTACTTTTTTAGATGCACCTTACTTAGATGTATCTAAAAAGTAAAAATTTTGTGAAAAAATATTTTAAAAATTAATAAATACATAAAAATATAAAAAAATATACTGAATTATTGTATTTTTTTGTATTTTTGGTATTTAATGAATTTTTAAAAGATTTTTTTTACAATTTTTTTACTTTTTAGGTGTATTTATGTTAAGTGTGTCTAAAAAGTAAAAAAAATTACTTAAAATATTAAAAAAATTCAGTAAAAACAAAAAAATACGGAAAATAAGAAAGTAAAATTTTCTAAAAAGAATTTTTTGAAAAATAAAATCAAACAAGGTGCATATTTTTTTTCTCAACTTTTTAATTTAAAAAATTAAAAAATACACTTATTTAGAACCTCCACATAAACCTTAAAAGGTGATCCTCCCTCAGCCATATCATACACAGAATACTTCTAGAAACACCAAACGATTATACATAAAAGTATATATAAATAAATTTTAAAAAATAAAAAAATCCATCTCACTAATAAATTTTAAAATAAATTATATTAATATTTTATTCCTTATGTCATTTTAATTCGAATAATTTTAATTATTTCAATTTTAACTTTTAATTTTAAATTTTATACTTCAGGTCTCAAAATATTAGTCCCTTATTTTATTTTTTATTATCTCAAAATATTAGTCTCTTTTCAAAAATTAAGAACTATAATAATATAAATTTCTTATTTTGTCATTCTTTTAAATTCATTAACATAAAAAATACAATTATAACAAATAATATTCTCAAAAAAATACTATCAAAAGATAATTTTAGAAAATTAATATTTTTAAAGTATAATAATTATAGTACCAAAAAAATTAGATTCTTTAAAAGAGATTATTATTTTAAGATGAAGAGAGTATCATTTTTAAATCTTTGTGATATACATCTTTAACTAATTAACTTGAAATTATAACAGTTAATGATGTCTCTCATTGGAGTAATTATTCTTTTTTATTGTCATTGATCCTCTATCACTAAATTCTAAAAATTTGTCTCAAAATATTTATAAATATTATATTATATAAGATTTTTTAAAAAGATAGTCGCAAAATATAATTCAACTGATTCTTTTTTTTTTTTTTTAGACGGGCAACTGATTCTTTTGTTGAGGCTCTACTTACCCATAAGAATTTATTTATCAAGAATATTTATTAAAAATATTTTTTTAAATGTATTAAGAAGAAGATTTATTGTGTCATAAATCAAATGATAAATGACGTCAGCTACAGCCGACCATAATTTGTGCGTTGTTTATGCACGTGGTCAGTCACTAGACATTGCTTGTTGGAAGGAAGACTGACCCTGAGCTCAGGTTTTCACCCGCGGAAAATGTCTAAGCCCTCGTTTGGGGGAGCAGTTTTTTTAGTAATTTTTTAATTTTTTAGTTAAAACATAATGTAAAAGAATTAATATATTTGGAATAATTTTTTAACTTTTTACAAAAAAATATGTAAAAAGTAAAGAGAAAAATGAATTTTTGACTTGTTGATATGGGTTGTTAATTTTTTAATTTTTTTAGTGACTTTTTAACTAAAAAAATCACTTGCCAAACGAGACCTAAGACTATACCTATATTAAAAAGTCAATTTTTTTTTTCTTTCTATTTTTTGTATATTTTTTCTTAAAAAATTAAAAAGTCATCCCAAACATATTAATTTTTTTACATTATATTTTAGCAAAAAAAATCAAAAAATTACTAAAAAAGCCTATTTCCAAAAACGACTTTTTAGTTCAAAAAGACAAAATATCACATTCAATCCATAATCATTACATTCTTTCTCTCATAAAAAATAAAAAAACCCTTCCTAAATAAGATTTTTTATCCCTAAATTAAAATTACTAAAAAATTAAAAGATTAAAAAGTCAACTTCCTTTCCAAACCAACCCGTAATTTTAATTTTGGACTCTCAATCATAAGTCATATCAATTAAAAAATTTATTAAAATATAAACACTATTCCATAATTGTTTGGCATATCATACCATTAAGGGTCCGTTTGTTTGCCGCTATAGCACTCCGAAGCAAACAAACAATGATGAGCAGTAACAATATATTAGGTTTGTTTTGTTTATGGTGCTCCAAATTGGTAGTACATTCGGATTGTGAAAGGTCTTAGCAAGCAAATTAACAATTTGGGTGAGGAAATAGTATTAGAAGTTAGTCTGTTTGGCTTAAGGTGTTATCGGACGTTTGCCAGGTCGTTCAGCTGGTTAACTATAAAAAAAAAATTTGGCATTTTTTTTAACATTAATGTTTAATGTTTTTGTATTTTTTGTTAAGTAAAAATCATAATTTTAATTTTTTATTATTTTAATTTTATATAAAAATAATTTAACAATCTCTATACCAATAACTATCATGAAAAAAGATATAATTTTATTAATCATTTTACTATTAATCTCCTCACTATCAATCTCTTCCATTTTATCCTAAAAATAAAAAGGAAAGTATTATAACTACTCACCAATAATTTTTTCGACAAAATTTTGAACATTTCAAAAGAATTAATTCAGCAATATCCGGTGAAGATATAGAAAGAGAAGTGCCGATAGTGATGGTTTGCTGAAATTTTTCACATATATATTTTTCCCTCTTTATGTCTAGTACTTTCTTAATTTAGTGGTGTTTTGGAAAGTTAGTAAAAAATTAATTTTTTTGACTTTTTAAACTTTTTAGTAGCTTTTTTGACTTTTTTTTTATGTAAAAAAGCTAAAAAGCTAAAAAATTGATTTTTTAATCAAGTTCCCAAATTGTTCCTTAAAGTTTGATTTTTCTCATTTTAACCTTTTATATTTCGAATTTTTTTTTTCCAGTTTATTCTTAAAATTAATTATGTTCAAAATTAAACAAAAAATGACTTGATAACTATCACATAACTTAAAAAAATATATTATTACATTGAATTTTGAGTTTGTGTTAGAGGTGTGAATTATATATAAAATATTTTTATATTATGCGATTATCAATGTGTCATTTTCTGTCAAATTTTAACAAAAGTTAAATTTAAAAGTAAACTAGGAAAAACTTCAAACATAAAGGGACTAAAACGAGAAGAAATAAATTTTAAGGATCAAAGTAAAAAAGTGACCAAAAATAATCAAAAACAAATTGTAATTTACCCTATATATTATATATAAATGAGCCTGAAAATGGTTTTGGGTCATATTCATAAATATGAAGGCCCAGGAAAAGGAAAGAAAAAGTACTCCGAAATAACCAACTCTTTATAACTATTGGTATTTTTTACAAATAAAAAAAAAAAAAATCATGAGGGGGTCGATTTCAGTAATCGAATATTTCAATAATTTTAGTAGTGCTACCTAGGAAAGCCATTTATTATGGAATATGTATGAGATGGATACTGTAGCATGAATGTTAATTAAGTGATACATTTAAATAGAAAGTGATACATTTAAATAGAAACTGATAAAACATATATCAAAGCAAAAGACACTATCCATTCATCAAATCAACCAAAAGGGTTCATATACATATAATATAGAAGATATATATAGAGAAATGAAAAGTACAGTTGCATCAGTAATAAGAGGTTGAGCACATATATATGGGTATAGTTGATGTTAGTGAAATATTACAATGATATATGGATGTCATGGGGTGTATTGGATTGGAATGGAAATCAATTTGAGTAGTGGTGGTTGTTTTTGGAAGTAAGAGAATCGATAACAAGTTGAGCCATCATCTCCTTCACCGACTTCCTGGGTACTGGAATCACGCTTCCACTCTTCGATTTGAAACCCCGTTTGGAATCGGTCTGTTCTCGATCCTCTCCTCCACTACAATTCACCTCTTCTAGCTTGCACTTGATTTTATCTCTCTTATCTGCCATCTCTCTCTCTCTCTCTCTCTCTCTCTCGGAAGTGAGAGTTTTGTTGTGCTGTGTTGAGTTTTTTTGAGTTGGAGAGGAAAAGATGAGGATATATTTATACAGAATGTTGTGGTCTCTTTGAAGGTATATATGCAGTGCCAGTGTGTGAACCCAAATTTGAAGACCCACCCCTGTGGCTGTGTGTGTGTGTGTGTAAATTCTAGTTAAATTAACAGTTACCATCCCACTTTCAGTGTATAATTCAGGTGTGTGAAGGTGTTGTGTAATACAGTGGGTGTGGGTGTATCTTAGGTGGCTGAATGTGAAATAAATCTACAGGATTCTATCCCTTGACAATAAACTGAAAGGGATTGGACTCTATTGTCCCTTCTATGGAGAGTCTATTGTTTGGTGAAAGTTTGTAAGTCGGATTAGGAGTTTAATCAGATTTCATATTTTTCATATATGGGATGGAAAAGTGGGATATAAATAGTGAGATAACAATCTCACGAGATTAATTGTAAAAAATCACTTTTACTTCCAAGTACATATATCTTAATTTTTATTATTATTATTATTTTTTTCAAATGATGAGATAAAAATTCAATTTTTTTTTCAAATTGTGGAATAAAGATTCAACAATTTCTTTTTCCACTGTTACATAGACAAATTATTTAGCTTTATTATGTATTATACATACTAAAATAAAATTTAAAAGTCTCAACTAAAAAATAAAATAAATTTATTTAATTTTTATTGATGTTTTATTTATT
This sequence comes from Camellia sinensis, assembly GCF_055761805.1. NCBI lineage: Eukaryota > Viridiplantae > Streptophyta > Magnoliopsida > Ericales > Theaceae > Camellia > Camellia sinensis. The sequence continues at coordinate 121,378,278 of NC_138966.1, forward strand.
TAATTTTTTAAAAGTTCTAGCTAATAAATAAAAATTTATAAGTCAGATTTAGTATTGTTATTATTTAGTAATACAAAAAGGCAAAACAGTCTTTTAACAGTTATCCTTCTCCATAATATACCAAATAAGCATAGGATTTAATAGATTAGTCATTTCTTGACATCTAGAAAATGTTTGGGATGACCTAAATAAGTATACTTTTTGATTTTTTACTAAAAGATGTACAAAAAGTATAGAAGTGATATGATCTAAAAAAATTAAACAATTAAAAAAAAAAAGCGCACTTTTGTAGGGGATGCCAAATAGTGTTTCATGACTAAACAAATATGAGATATACATTTTTCCAACCAAATAGTCAAGCCTCTTCTGACAACTAGGTTAAAAGCAAACTTATTAGTTTTTTGATTTTTTTTTATCACATTATCTCTCTATTTTTTTTTTTGCACGTTCTTTCAAAAAAAGTCCAAAAAAATTAAAAAATTAACTTTTAATGTACTTTCCAAAATAGGCCATTAATCCCTACTTATGCAGTACATCCAACCAAACATGACTTTTGGATTGAGCTCTCTCCAATCACCATCTAGGACAATGACACCATGTTTGGATTGGGCTGCCTTCCAGTCACCATCTAGGACAATGACACCATCATAGTTACCAAAATAATTTTGAAAATCAGCTGTGTGACTTCAGTTACTTAATTTTGAATGCAGAAATCCCCAATGTCTTTTTTCTATAACCGATAAAAAAATTAATTATAAATATAAAATAATGACATAAAATTAGACAATTATAATTTAATAATGCATATCTATAAACCCAACTATCACCACACAAAAATAACCTGGCCCGACTCAATTATCATCAAAGAAACTACCGAAACCAACAATCGCTAAAAACAACTTTCATAATGAAATAATCAAAAAGTATCAAACTACATAGAATTTGAACCTACAATTTTACATGGGGTTTGAAAAATGTCAATTATATGTCATTTTATATTGTTTCCATAATTTTAATCCACGACGCTTAACATCACCGTAAAATTATCTAACAATTGCACCGTGGGACACCCTATAGATTTTGTACAATTGACTCCCATACAAAATTATGGAATTTTTTATATAAAAATTCAATTTGTGAATATTTTTTGTAATTAAAATACCTATTTAACATGTGTTTAATTCTTAAATTTATGTAACGATGTATTTGGGGGGGGGGGGGAGGGAAACAATTTTAGTTTTTATCTCATTTACTTTTTCTTTCAGGATTATTTTATTTTTCCTTTTTTCTTTGCAAATGCCTCCTCAAATTCAGGCCTTGTTTGGCAAGAGGCTATTTTAGCCAATTAGTCAAAAAATTACTAAATTAGCCAAAAAACCAACAACCCATACCAAAAAGTCAAAGATTCTCTTTTCTCTCTACTTTTTGCAATCTTTTCGTAATTAGCCAAAAAGTCATCCCAAACATACAAATTTTTATTACCTACCTTTTTAACCAAATAGCTAAAAAATTACTAAATTAACCTGTTCCCAAACGAGACCTCAATATCTAAATACATAATTTAGAGTGGGTCTCACTTGCACATATATATTTATGCAATTTTTTTCACCTTTTATTCTCTCATTTATTTCTTTTCTGTTTTCAGTTTAGTTTTAGTATTTCACAAAGAAAATTTGAAAACTCTCAAAAGTTTGCTATATGTGTTGTTCAAATTGTGAAATTAATTAAATAGATTTATGAAGAAATCAAAATTATATACCAAAAATATATACTGATAATTACAACTAAATTTCAATAGAAATACACAAAACAATAAAATGATAAAGAAACCAAACCGAAGTCTGCACGGTAGCAGTTTCCTTAAAACAAATTTCGCCGCCTCACGGGTCGAGTATTTGAGAATCCCGGCGTCTGTCTCCCAAGATACGACGGTCAAAAACCAGCTACGGTAGAAGCACTCCCTGTCTAGCTTAGTGAACAAAAACAGTGGCAACATTCTCTCATAGTAGGAACTTTCTAGCAAACTGACTAAAGAATGGAAGAAACAATTTCTGTCTTTGAGACTTGACAGGAGGGTCTCAATTTATACATGTATAGGGGAGAGAGAAGAAACCTCCAGTCTTTATGGCTGGTCACTAATGCACCATTAACCTCTGCAATAAAGGCAGGAGTTACAAACTTCATTAATGCACTATTAAACTCTGCAATAAAGGCAGGAGTTACAAACCTCATTAATGCACTATTAAACTCTGCAATAAAGGCAGAAGTTACAAACCCCATTAACTCTTTCATGAAGCTAACTTCATGGGGCAATTTCTCATTTCATTCTCAATGGTTTTTGGTCATTCTATTTGTGATATAAGATTTCATTATAAAGTATCTAGACCCACTTAGACCCAACACAATAATTGGTTGGGACCCACTTTAATATTTAATTAAAGTCACCAAAAACCATTTTTTCCAACAATATGTACTGTTAAAAAACTTATCAATAATGCTATATCCTTCTGATTTATCACCCCTTAAATGACCCCTAATAATGTGACACTAAAATTAGACCCCTTATAATAAAATGTTTAACAGGTTAGAATTTGACATTTATCAGACAATAACACTAGGAGTGATTTTTAGAAGTGATAAATTAGGCGTGCCAATTATTTTTCAAAACCTATAATTGAGAAAATTTTCTCAATTTTCTAGTTTTGTCAAAAATGATTTTTTTTTTTTTTTTGTAAATACTCATCGAGATTATCAAGCTAGATCCTTATTAAATAAGTTCATTAAACAATTTTGAAAAAATAAAAATAGCTCTGAAAAATTTTACAAACAAAAGTGCAATTTTCTCAATTTTGAACTTTTAGAATTGAGTTCCAACAACATTTTCTTAGGTTGAGAAATTTTTTGGTTTCATATTTTAAAAAATTTCATGAAATTTCTTAATCTCTGTTAAAAAAAAATTAAAATTAAATAACTTCTCAGCTTTTAAAACGCAAAACTTTTGCAGTTTCAAAAGCTAGAAACTCTCAATATTTTCTTTTACAAAAATTTTATTTCCTACAAGGAACTTGGTTGAGACATCTCTGCAAATTGGCTTCAATATATATATATATATATATATTTTAATTATGAAAATGGATGTAGAGTCTGGAGACCCAAAAAAAAAAAAAAAAAAAAATTAATAAATAAAATAACCTCTGAAACGTCACTTAGTGACGTCACATGTCCAACTAATGTTTTAACAAAACACCGCTATTGTGGTTTATTGGTTGGCACACAAAACTTGGTGGGATTAATGAGACTTTTGTGGGAGTTAGAAATTTATAAATTTGTATCATGGAACTTTTGTAATTTCAACAATCCTAGAAGACTCAAAAAAATTATCTGAAAAGTAGTTAGAAAACAAAATATTATCTTAAGGGTGTTTGATAATCTAAATTAAGAATAGGTCTTAATAGTTGAACTTTCCCATCAAGTCTTATTGAAAATAAGTCTTGGTAAAATTGTCGTTAAAAATAATTTTTTTATGACAATTTTTTATATATGTCGTTAAAAATTGACAATTAATGACTTTTTTTATCATGATTTTTATAAATTGTCGCTAAAACTTATAATTAGTGACTTTTTTATGAAAAATTTGTTCCATAAAATCTATTAAACAATAAATCCACTTATTAAGATCAACACGTTGGTACCCCAAATTAAATGTATTAACTATTAAGTGACAATCAATTAAACCCGTTTGATAATCACAACTAATAATAATATCACTTAAAAATTTAAGTGCATCTTAAAATGTAAACTAAAATTTAAAAAACTTTTAAGTCATATGAAATTTACTTAATTCTAACTGAATTTATTAATATTAAACAAAGACATTGATATGCACTATTAGAAACTCACCACAACCACCATTACCACTACTATCACAACCACCACCATCCCCACCTCAACCGCCATCGCTACCGATACCACCGCTACCGCTACCACCGCCACCGCCACTGCTACCTTCATCACCATTGTTATTGTTGCCATAAATACTACTATCATTTTACTACCACTACTATCGCTACCACCACCACCACCACCATGCCACTGCCACCATTACCACTACCATCACGCCACCGCTACTGCCACCATCACCACAGGCACCACCACCTTCATTATCATTGTTATTGTTACTATAAGTACTACCATCATTTTATTATTACTACAATCGCTACCACTACCATTGCCGCTACCACCACCACCATCGCTACCAACGGCACTGCCATGCCACCGCCACTACTACCCTACAACCACCATCATAACATCACCACCACCACTACCACTACCACTACCATCACAATATAAAAATTAAAATATATAACTTCAAAATAATAAATTTCAAAATTTAAATTTGATCTTATACGTATCAAATAAATTATTTTTCAATCAGTATTTAAACTTTTATAAATAATTTTTGAACTTAAAAAATTCAACATTCAATTTTTAATATTTAATTTACAGTATTTAGCTTTTGATTTTAAGTTTTATCAAATACCGTCTTAGACTATATTTGAATTTACAACCTATAATTTATTTTTCATCTACTTTTCAACTTATTTTTTTGAATTCACTAACTTTTTTTATTTTTTCATATTTTTTTGGGTGATAGAAAGTTCCAAGTCAATGGTCAAAAGAAATGTGCAAAGAAGTTGCTAAAAGTCGCATAAAAACCAAACGCCATGAAGTGTGATGAATGTGATTGCTAAAATATGTTTTTAACAAATCGAGTAATATAAAAATCTCACAGAATTAGATAAAAAATATATATGAATAGCTAGAATTTTTTAAAAATGAATTTTATTCACAAATATTATAAAATCTTATGCATTCATGTATATTTGGTATTCTATTCTATATTTTTGTCAGAGTAGCAAAACATGTGTATTATGGGGTGACCCCTTTTGCCAACAAACAATTCTCTTGCCTAATTGGGAAATTAAAAAATATTAAAAGTAACCAAACAATGCTCTAAAGAATGAAAAGCATCGTGACTTTCAGTGCTGAAAAGCAGCTCAAGAGAATGAAAAGCGTCGTGAGTTGAAAGAGAATAAAGTGAATTGAATTGCAGATTAGAGCGTTGTGGTGTGGACTGATGAGCACTATCTGAATGTTCTAATTCTGTTTATACAATCAATAATCTTATCAAAATATCATGTTTAATTAATTATTTGACATACCATGATTAATTTTAACCATATATTCATATCATAAGATATTTGATCTTTAAAAATTATATGTAAAATGTGCATTGAAATTATAATTATTTTAATATTATGTGTTTTTTATTGACGGTCCACAAAAGGTTCAACAGCAAGATCTTTAAAAATACCACCGCTACCACCGCCACCGCCGTTGCTACCTTCATCACCATTGTTATTGTTGCTATAAATACCACTATCATTTTACTACCACTACTATCGCTACCACCACCACCACCACCACCACCACCATGCCACTGCCACCATTGCCACCGCTACTGCCACCATCACCACAGGCACCATCACCTTCATTATCATTGTTATTGTTACTATAAGTACTACCATCATTTTATTATTACTATAATCGCTACCACTACCATTACCGCTACCATCACCACCATCACTACCAATGCCACTGCCCTGCCACTGCCACTACTACCCTACAACCACCATCATTGTTGGAAATGGTAGAAAAATTCTGGGTAAAATCAGAATTTTTTCTCAAGTTTGGTCTATTTTTTAGGTGGGCCCCGAGTATCGATTTACTCGGGTCAAAGTGGTAACGCGTTCTATGCCGCGTTGTGATTCACGTGGTATATTTGGTTGCTCAAAACCATTACCGAGTGAATAGGAAATTGAAGCCAAAGTGTACTCCATGGAAATGGAGTTTTGGTGGAAATTCCTTAAGGTTGTAAATTGGCTTGTCCCACATTGATTTGGTGGGAAGTTTTGAAAGGGTTTATAAGGCTTGGGTGAGATACTTGGGGTGTGCCCCAAGGGGTACCCAAGTGTTTTTAGAGGGAGAGGTTATGGGCAAAATGGGCTAGATCCATTGGACCCAAAAATCACCACACGCGCGCCGCCGTCCAGTCGTGCGGGTGTGTGGTTAGGTTGGGCTTCTAATCTTTTTGGGCCAAAAACATTTGAATTTAATTTTATTTTTTGGTAAAATAAAATCCAGAATTCAAATTAAACTGATTTGAATTTTCTGTACATCCAAACAGGGCCTTTCTCGGTTTCAAACAGAATTAAACTGGTTTGGATTTATTGTTCATCCAAACAGAGCCCTTCCCGTTTTTATCTGTTTGATTTATTAACCCAACAGATTCAAATCTGTTTAAATTTGAAACTAACAGGTTTCATACCTGTTCAATTCAAAACCAAGAGTCACTTTTACATCTATAAATAAACTAGCCTCCCATTTGGATTTTACTCCAATTTTTGTACTTCATTCTCTGCTTTAAATCTCTGCATTTTGCTGCATCTTATTTCTGAAAAAAAGAGTGTAAACACTTTGTGTGTTCGACGAACGATTAAATTGTAGTGCTGCTTTTATTCGTTGATAAGATCATTTTATCTGGGAGATAGACGTCCAAATTCTGATAGCACCGTGGAGAGGACGAATCTGTCTTAAGGACAGTGTTAAACACTGGACTTGATCAGATAGTTATTCAAAAGAAATTAACCAAGTAAGTTGTTTAATTTTTATTCCGATTTTAATTTTGTTTATTTAATCAGATTTTAATTTTGTTTTTGTAACAAAATAAAATCTGTTTTTATTTATTTATTTTTATTTCGAGTTTGATTTTTGTAATCAAACAAATTCTCTCATTTTCTTTATTTCTTTATATTCTTGTTGTTGTTTTGTACACAACAGAATTTAACTTAATTAAATACAGTGAAGATTGTCCTACAATCATAACATCACCACTACCACTACCACTACCACTACCATCACAATATAAAAATTGAAATATATAATTTCAAAATAATAAATTTCAAAATTTAAATTTGATCTCATACATATCAAATAAATTATTTTTAAATCAGTATTTAAACTTTTATAAATAATTTTTTAAATTAAAAAATTCAACATTTAATTTTTAATATTTAATTTACAGTATTTAATTTTTGATTTTAAGTTTTATCAAATACCGTCTTAGACTATATTTGAATTTACAACCTATAATTTATTTTTCATCTACTTTTCAACTTATTTTTTTGAATTCACTAACTTTTTTATTTTTTCATATTTTTTTGGGTGATAGAAAGTTCCAAGTCAATGGTCAAAAGTAATGTGCAAAGAAGTTGCTACAAGTCGCGTAAAAACCAAACGCCATGTAGTGTGATGAATGTGATTGCTAAAATATGTTTTTAATAAATCGAGTAATATAAAAATCGCACAGAATTAGATAAAAAAATATATATGAATAGCTAGAATTTTTTAAAAATGAATTTTATTCACAAATATTATAAAAATTCATGACTTTTTATTTTGTTTACATGGCATCAAAGGTTACAGAGCTAGGATCTCATAATGATGTCCTGTATTTTGTTTTATCTTATTCTTTGTATCTCTTCTGGTTGAGTGCTCATCAACCTTTTTTGGCTTGTGCCTGCACATAATTGGGTTCTTTAATAGGTACCAACATACTTGGGATGCATTTTAGAACTATGATGCATTTGTGCCAAGTCTTTTTTTGTACTTCTTTTTTATCAATAGAATTTCTTTTCTTTGCTGATCAAAAAAAAAAAAAAAAAAATTCACAAATATTATAAAATCTTATACATTCATATATATTTGGTATTCTATTCTATATTTAATTTTTGTCATAGTAGCAAAACATGTGTATTATGGGGGTGACCCCTTTTGCCAACAAACAATTCTCTTGCCTAATTGGGAAATTAAAAAATATTAAAAGTAACCAAACAATGCTCTAAAGAATGAAAAGCATCGTGACTTCCAGTGCTGAAAAGCAGCTCAAGAGAATGAAAAGCGTCGTGACTTGAAAGAGAATAAAGTGAATTGAATTGCAGATTAGAGCGTTGTGGTGTGGACTGATGAGCACTATCTGAATGTTCTAATTCTGTTTATGAATAATGCTTGGGACCCCCTTTTGGGGGTCACCCCCTCACCCCCCTTTGCCACGTGGCAGGGGGTGATTGGAGGAGTAGGAAAAAAAAGAAAAAGAAAAAGAAAAGGTAACCAATGAGAGAGAGAGGGGGGGTCAAAGGGGGTGGGGAAAAAGGGGGATGAATCATTACTCACAATCAATAATCTTATCAAAATATCATGTTTAATTAATTATTTGACATACCATGATTAATTTTAACCATATATTCATATCATAAGATATTTGATCTTCAAAAATTATATGTAAAATGTGCATTGAAATTATAATTATTTTAATATTATGTGTTTTTTATTGACGGTCTACAAAAGGTTCAACAGCAGGATCTTTAAAAATATACAATCATTTTTTTCAAGTAATGAAAGCATATAGTTAATATTATCCAATCAATTTAATTTTTTTCGTTAGTGATGTTGACATCAAGAATCTAAAAGATGAATAGACTGCATAGAAGCCCCATTCAAATATATATATATATATATATATATGTGATGAAAAATGTTATGTATATAAAAAGAAATATAAAATCCACGCAACAGTTTGATTATAAACATAATATTCATCATTCATTCTTTCCGTACTTGGAATGAACCCCCTAACTCAAACAATTTATGTTGCCCACTATGCGGCAACTTGCAATGGTGATTTTGTTACTATTTTTTTTTTTTTTAATCCCATGCTCGACTCGAATATTTTAAAAAAGGCGTGGACCTTATCAAAACTCATAGATTTTGTTTGTTTGGTCGCTAAATTAGAATGATTTAAATGGCCATTAATCTTGAAATTAGTAATCTCTTCATATTATTATATTTCACGTATTGTTTTGAAATTCTACATATGACATATACCATTTTTAAGTAGACTATTTGTCTAGACTTAAATTTTTTAATCAAATATATCATTATTTATTTTATTAAATTATTAATTTAATTTTAAAATTATATTTTCAAATAAATATGGCTATAATTTATGAGTAATTAAAGGTATTCAAAATTTATTTAGGCTTGGTTTGGGAAGTGGGTTGGCTTTTTGGCTTTTTGGCTTTTTTGGTTATTTTAGTCTGGGCTTAAAAGCTTGGTTTGGGAAGGGCTTTTTGGCTTTTTGGCTTTTTTGAGTTTTTTTGTGAGAGAAGAATGTAATGATTATGGGTTGGATGTGATGTTTTGTTTGTTATGGCTAAAATAGCCTATTTTGTTTTTTGTGGCTAAAATAGCCAAAAAAGCCTCCAACCTCACTTGCCAAACAGAGGCTTATTACTCCTGAGGGGAGGTAGTTTAGAATTGTCCCTCGTAAATTAAAATAATTCAACTCAAAAATTCTCCCTCTCTCAAAGTACTTTGATGAGTCACTAAAGCAACCTTTGGACTACATGAGACAATTTGGTAACAAAGTAGCTACAGCAATCATTGACCCTGAAACTTTATACCAATTTAAATTGATGACCACTCAAACATCTTTAAATGCGTTTGCATCTCCTTGAGCTGCTAGATCATTATAGTGACATCAATTGTTTGATCGTCACTCAAAAGCTTATATGCTGCTGAAATGGAATAAAGAACTGAATTCACTTTAACCAAACAAGACATTATTTCACATATCAATAATACATTAAAATATAAGGTAATCTACTAATAGATCTTAATAGTTTGACTTAATTCTCATTAAGTTTTAGTAAAATCGTCTTTAAAAATAATTTTTTTATGACGATTTTTTGCATATGTTGCTAAAAATTGACAATTAGTGATTTTTTTTTTCGTTATGATTTTTATAAATTGTCACTAAAACTTACAATTATTGACTTTTTTGTAATAAATTTTTCAAACAATCATTGAAAGTTGAAACTTAGTGACATTTTCTTGTGACAATTTTTTTAAACTTTCGCTAAAACTTATAATTAATGACATTTTTTTTAAACTGTCACTGGAAATTAACAATTAGTGACATTTTTTTTTAATAATGTTAGATGAAAAACGACATTAATTCTCACAGGATCTATTGAACAATAAATTTACGTATTAAGATTTTCACGTAAATCCCCTAATATATATATATATATATATTAACTAGATTTAAAATCTCAAGTTTAAATTACTCCAAAAGATCACTAGATATTTATTTCATTGTTATTTTCAGAGATTTAAGATTAATCAAAATGTGGATGCTCTAATGATTTATTTCGTCATAACTCGCATGATAAATGATGTGAGTAACAAAAGACCATATACGTGCACAGAAATTTGCACAAAACATACAGAATAGGTGGGGTCCATCAATGGTTCTATTCCATCCTCTAACTCATGTAATTGGGTCTGTGTGAAAAAGTTGTGCTTGCCGTAACTTGGAGGAGAAAATGTGTGCACAATTTTTTTTTTTTTTTTTTTTTCAGAGAACCAAAAGCAGAAGAAAAATGATATATTACCAAAAATTTTGATATAGAATTTATATTTAAAATGATGTGGTCCGTAGTGGTAAATTATATCCATAATAATAAGGAAAATTTACCCATAAGTCTTAGTTTCTGAAAAGTTGAACCATTTAGTCCTAAAAGTTTTCTTATACTCCATTTAGTCCCATTTGCACATCGATCTAATGTTTGAAACATTAATCTGATGTTCGAAATTTAATGTTCGAAACATTAATCTGATGTTCGAAATTTAATGTTCGAAACATTAATCTGATGTTTGAAACATTGTAATGGGACCTTTCAGTCTATAAGGAAACTTTTAGGACTAAACAGTGTATAAGTTATTAATTTGAGATTTATTGGTGCATCCCCCTAATAATAAACACAATAAATATATATATATATATATATATATATATATATATATTATTTATATAGCATTTTCGTAACAAAATGAGAAAGCTAATTGCAAAATTTTTAAGAATTGTTATAAACAAAAAGTGACCTCGAATGTAAGAGAAGTTATTCAATATTCTAGAGTCACGTTCACGTGGTGTCCCAAATCAAATATAAATGGTGAAAAAGATAAGATTCACTAATTTTTGTTAATAATAGAAATAACAAAAGACATGATAATTGGTGATTGGTTTAGAATGAGGAACGCAATGTCCTTGAAGTAGCTAATAATTTTTCCACATGTTGACTTCAGATCTCACACATTATGTCACATTCGTGTCTCAAATTTTTTGTGTTGTGCGCATAGTAGTTACAAAATAGACACAAAGGGACCCTTTACCCTGTGTTCGGCTGATAAATTTGAGAAGAGATTTAAAAAAAAAAAGAAAAAAGATGAGTAAAATTAGGTGAAATGTAAGTATATTTTATTCACATTTTACCTATTTTTTCCAAACCCCTTCGTAAATCTCTCAACCAAACACAGTGTTAATAAACTCAGGTTTAACAACAAGATTCTGGAGAAAAAATTCAATACAACTATGATACCACGTTATCATGCATGCATACCATCAATTAAGATTTTATCATTTGTTCACTATAATATCAACCCCACCATAATGGTATGGAAGTTACATGGAAGATATTAAAATGACATGGGTGTGTACATTTAAAAGGTGAGATTCAGTCAACGTGTGTTCACTACAACGAAATGCACCTTTGGTGACTAAAAATTAATTTTGTCGACATTGGTTCAAGATCTAGCTAGTAAAATATTTTAGTCAATAAATATTTATTATTGACAACTAAATTCTAATTTAATAGGCAAAAATTCCACTTTTAGCGACTAAACAGGATATTAGTCGCCATTAGTTCACATTTTAGGCTACAAAAAATAAATTTAATCGGCAATATTGTTTTTTCCTGACTAAAATAGAAATAAGTCACGAAATAGGACTTTTGGCCACTAAGATTTTCATTGCTGTTGAGTGATATTTGGCTACAAAAGCAGTTAGTCGGCATAATGCATTCCTTTCTTGACAAAAAAGAAAATTAGTCACTAAAGGTTCAAATTTCAATGCGCGGCAATTCTTTTATTGCTGCGCGCTCGTCGATCTCGGTTAGGAAACACTATTTCACAACAATGTATCACACACACACCTCACCAAACCTCATAGAAATCACCCCCTTCATCATAGCTTACCGTATGGACGACATTGCGACAACCATCGCCACTGGCGCAAATCACCACCGTCACATTCGCATATAACAGGTTTGTTAGGTTTTTATTCTTAGCAATCCCGTTTGACAAAACTCCTTTCAGTTGTACTTGTAATGGCACTTTTATTTCAGTGAGGTTATGAGTTTTTAGATACGAAACTAACCTGAATTGTGCCTTACAGAAAAGATTGTGGTGTTAATTTTTTTATGTTTGCCACTTCACTGACTATGACGGGGACAGAGCAAAATGAAAAAATGTATTTGAAGTTGCTTATCCTCTCGAACAGCCGTTTGTACGCTCGAGTGGAGAATGTTTAGTTCTAGAAGTCTGATCGCCTGCAAAAATACTGGGTGTTATTTTTTCTCACTCGAGCGGAATTTCCTGTGCTCGAGTGGAGATCGCGGAACAGTTTGCTATAATTATGTGCTCAGTCAGATTTTAGCGTTATGCTTCCAGATCTTCATCTTGGATATTAGGGTTTATATTTGGGGCTATTTTGCTAGTTTTCTTTGATGTTTGATTGAGTATTCAACTCATGGTTTAAGAAGCATACATCAAAAGATTATTTGTTTATTCTATACAAAAGAGAGAGTTGTTTTTCAGTGGATTTTGAAAAATTCGAGCCTGAAGCTTTGGGAGATTCTAGAGTAGCTCATCATCATGATTCAACATCGGCGTTATGGATTCAACGTTAGGCAAGATAGTTCCGAGGTGAAGACCGTGGTGAAAAAGGCATATAGGGGTCGGTTCAATTCGAGCGTGGATTCGCTAGGTAATTGAGAGTGCACTTGTGTAATTCCTTTTGTCTTCTTAGTGGATTGTTTCGTGGCTTTGGCCCGTGGTTTTTTTATCACGATTGGAGGCGCTCCAATTGTGGTTTTTTCACGTTAAAATTTTTGTGTCGATTTGTCTTGATTGTTTGATTGGGATTGATATTTGCTGCTTAAAATTGATACATAATCACAAATCAATATCTCGGGGTCTTCTAGATTTTTCAAGGTTCTCTCTCTCTCTCTCTGTTTCCCCCTTTTCTGGAATTGTTGCTGTAGGATTCATTCAAATTTTAATGTATGTGGTTGTAATTGATTAAAAATTTCAAAGATGATGTTTAATATGTGTGTGTCTGTGTATATATAATGCTCTGTACACGTATTGTAGGCTTCTCTCTCTCTTTTTCTCGAGCTCTCTCACTCACAGTCTCTCTCTCTCTCTCTCTCTCTCTCAATGGAGCTCTCTCTTCCTCTCTATCCATCTCGGTCTCTCTCTCTCTCTCTCTCTCTCTCTCTCTCTCTCTCTCTTCCTCTATTTTCCCATTTCTCACACTTGCCCTAGGGTTTTATATGATTTTTGTTGTTTAATTTTGTGTTGATTTTGAGTTAATGTTGTGTTGATTTCCCACACTTGGTATAGGGTTTGTGTTGATTTTTACACAGAAATCCCAAATTCAAGCTGGATTGAGCAAGAATTTGGGACATGACTGGGGTATTCTAATTCTAAACTATTTAGTAATAGTAATAAACTTGTACAGAATGTATTGTCTACTTTCTGTCACGATGATAAGAAAACTGAAGCAAATTTGGGAAACCCAGATGGATTACGAACTTTAAACCAAATGTAGAACTTTGGCATTCATTTGGCTTTTCTGTGATTTGATCCCTAGCTTTGAGCTCTGTATAGCGGTTCTGTACTTATGAATTGTGTCATTTTCTTTCCATTGATTCGTATTTCAGATCCATGAATCCGTGAAATTATGTTGTGAAATATATAGGACATGCTCTCTCTTTACACCGTGTTGTGCTAATTAGTATCAAATAGATGTCTGTGAGTGAAATTAGGTTTGAATTGGTTTGACCTGTTCGCTTTATTCATATCAATCTCTCTCATTTGATTGTTCTCTTGAGCTATATCGAACCTATATTCATGTCCTTTTTGTTCAACTAAGTGGATCTACTTGAAGAAACATTTAATTAAGTTATACGCTTTGCAATGAAGTTTGTTTGGCCCAGATGTCATATATATATATATATATATGTATGTGTGTATTTTTGTTTGTCTCCATTCTCCAGTTTTGTTGACAAAAAGAAGGAAAATGGAACTGTTATGATACTTTTAAAAACTGTGAAGGCCCCTATTTGCAATTTTATTAGAGATTCTCAACTCCAGATGTCTTTTCAAGAAAAGTAGTAATAAATTGGCCCTAAATGTTTATTCCTTTTCTTAATTGCTACTATGTATCATGTGTTGTCATACTTCGTGCATAACTTGGCCAAAAGGAATGAATGACTATAATTATTGTAGCTATCCCGGTTTTGACCCGTCTCTGTGTGATGTTCCGGGCTCGGGTTGGTATGGTTTTGAACAGTGTTACGTGTCTTAGTTTCCCTGTATTCTACTTATTTTGGTTATCGGGTTGTAGCGGTGTGTTTGGAACAAGAAATGTCTCCAAATTGTTAGATGCGAATCCAACCCGAATTGTGCCTTGCAGAGTTGTATCAGAAGTTAATTATTTCATGTTTTGCCACTTCGCTGAGTAGGTCGGTGATCAAGCTTCCCGGTCAGCTCGCAGGGGTCTAGGGGGCAGCGCCCCTTGGCGGGTCTAGGGCAGCACCTAGGCGGGGACGAAGGGTAGCGCTCCCGAAGCAAAAATGCAAAATGCATTCGAAGTTGCTTGTTCGCTGTTACGGCCGTTTATGCACTCGAGCGGATAATGTTTGGTTCCAGATGTTTGACCTGTCTGCAAAAGTACTGGGAAAGTGTATTCGACGCTCGAGCAGAGCTTTCTACGCTCGAGCGGGAGGCTATGTTTGACGCTTGAGCGAGACTTTCTACGCTCGAGCGAACCATGTTATATTAGTTCTTGAATATGATATTTCAGATTAGTTTTTCAGTTCTCTCTCTCTAAAACTCTCCAAAATTTTGATCTAGAGCTTCTCTCTCTAGAAGTCATCTTCTCTCTTTGATTTCTCCAAATCCATTAGGATTTAGACCTAAGTTCTTCATCAAAGTTTGTTATCATCTCGAGGGCGCCGTTGTGTGCGGTGGAGATCGAGTTTAGGCATCGTTGATTTTGGGGTTTCATCTCAATTCTTCTTTAATACTTGAGGTAGTGATTTTTTTAGAGTTATATATATATTTTTGCAAGATCTAGATGACTTTCGAAATCATCCCTCGATAGCTTTGTAAATCGATTGTTGATTCAAGAAGTTGAGCGATTTTGAAAGTGGGCTTGTTTTTTGTTCTTTTAAAATGGTCTTATGGGTTTTGATCTTCATTGATTAAAGAAAAGATGATTTTGAAAAGTTTTCTTTCAAAAGATTTGAGTTATATAGTTTTGGTAAAAAAACCTAGAAATTGGGGATTTTTAAAAGAAATTGAAAATTCATGAATGATATTGTTATATTTATTTTGTGTGTCAAAATAAATGGATGTATGGAAAATTTCTTATTTATATTTATATAAATGATGAATTTCATGGAATATGAGAATTGTTGTTCATTTTGGAAATTATTGTTCAAAACGTTGAAATAGTCTTAAAATGACTAATTGTTGAGGATACTTGAGAAGAGGGACTCGTGTTATTCCTTGGATGATGGATCGGAATAAAAGTATTTATATTCATCTTGTGAAATTGGCATATCAATTCATTTGATTACATTAAACTTTGAAATTTGATTTGAAAACTTGCATTGAGAAAAGAATGTTGAGAAACAAGTTTTCATGGAATAGTTTTGGGGTAAATACGTTGGTAAGTCTTGATAGGTGGTGTAGATGATATTGAATAAGTTGGCCTGAGAGTCCGAGGTAAAAGACCGAAAACCCGCGCGGATAGGTGTCGAGTCTTCCGATTAATACCGGTGAAAATGACAATTTGGTGATACTTGTATAGTCTACTTGTAGACACCGACCTAGGGATTACCAGAGTCCTATTTACCACCCTTTAAATAAATTGTTAAGTTTTGAACAATTGAAATTTTATGACATCATTGAGCATGATGGTTTTCAAAAGATGAAAATGTGATTTACTTTAAAAAAGGGGCATAGCATGACATGTGCATTTCATCTCTTGAGACTTGTATAAAGCGTGTATACTTTGTTAAGGATTTCCTACTGGGCTTTATGCTCACCCTACGGGATTTTTGTGCAGGAAAAGATGTGGTGATCCCGCCTAACTAAAGGCGAGGAAATATGTGTTGAGAGTACAAGGCTCTTATTTTGCTATAACTCTGTTTGTAAGCCAAGGGCTGTATTTGTGTGGGTTTGAATAACCACTTTGTATAACCAGGCCTAAGCCTTGGAAAGTTTTAAACCATTGGGGGTATTTATTTTTTTTATGTTATTTTGATTTGAAGTGAATGTATTATCGCCTGAAGACTATTTGTATCATGTAATGCAAGTGTGGGGATTTATTTTTAGTTTTACTTTAAAGAACCATAGTTATCGTATTATTATTTGGGTATAAAAATTGGGGCGTTACAACTTGGTATCAGAGCTACCAGGTTCGAATACTTGGAGCTCGTGGGAAGTGGTTGTTTTACTACCATGGTTTCATGTTGCATGATAGGTTGCATGATAGGAAGATGTTATACATTTTGTGACTATGTGATAACATACTTATGTGGCTATATGGGTATGAGATTAGACTTTTGGAATGTTGTTTGCGCCTGTTAAATTCGTTAAGGTCTTCTTAGAAGGGTACTTATTCAATACTCGTTCTACTAAGAATTCTTGGTTTTTCGTGGGACGAATTTCATCATAAAAGGATAATCCGTTTGTGTTTACATAACTAAGTGCTTATGTGCAGTGAAATTAAATTGTCTATATGGTAGAGAAGTATATAGATTTTTTTTTTTTTTTTTTTTTTTGTGATTGAACGTGTAAGGCAAATTACGGGCACACATGGGTTAGTGTAATAAATTATTTCTATTGTCCTGTATAGGATGTCAAGAAGAGGTCAAACCCATGGTGGTAGGGGCGGGAGACGTAGTAGGGCTCGTCGAGGTGTGCATGAGGTACCGGTCCATGGGATTCCGGTACAAGAGGAAGAGTCAAGCCAAGCTAATGTGGCCGAACAAGTGGAACAAGTGGGTCAAACCGCAATGAGGACCCTAGCCCGAGAAATAGTGGGGGCTATGAACTTGTTGAGGGCTGAGAACCAAGTCCAAGAGAACACCATTGAGGCAAAGTCTAGTTTCCTTACTAGAGAATTTTTGCGGGCCAAGCCGGATGAGTTCCTTGGTGGGCCCGAGCCCAAGAGAGCGGATGAGTGGCTCGAACAAACTATGAAGACATTTGAGATGCTTCACATTGAAGATAGTGAACTAAGGGTGACCCTAGCGAGTTACTACCTAAAAGGAGATGTGGGTCAATGGTGGAAGTACGCCAAGGGTAGTGTGGAACTGACATGGAAAGCATTTGTGATTGCTTTCCAAGATAAGTACTTACCTACCACTGTTAGGGAGAGATTGATGCAAGAGTTTCTGGACCTCAAACAAAATTACATGTCCGTGGCCGAGTTTGAGGCGACTTTTTCTAGTCTGTCCTAGTTTGCACCGAAGTTGGTGGCAACGAAAGAGCGTCGTTGTATCGAGTTTGGGAAGAAGTTAGAGACTATAGTGCAAGTTGAGGAGGAGAGACTTCGAGGTTCGAGGTCTAAGGGCTAGAAACCATAGGGGGACTATAGGCAGAATAAGAAGAGCAGAGGCAACTCCTCATCCCAGTCCCAACCTCAACAGTCTAGGTCTACCTTTCCTTTGCCTAGGGAAAGAGTACACATAGTGGCTTTTCTTGTTTCAAGTGTGGCCAATTGGGTCACAAAGCCTTTGCATGCCCACAGAAGGGAGGAGGGCAATTGATGTTACCATCACCACCACCTAATCGATCTCAAGGTCAATCTCAGTCCCAGAATAGAGGTTAGGGGTTTAATTGTTTTTACTGTGGTCAACCGAGGCACATGAAGAGGACTTGTCCACAGTTAGGAGGCGCATCTGGGGCATCAGGGTCGAGGCAGACTCAGAGCCACTAGTAGACTCACTTAGTTCAGACCTCACGAGTTAACCAGGGAGCCACTTCGGCTCAGTTGGTGCACCAGGCCTATGGTCCGAGAGAGGAGCAAGTTCATTAGGGGCCACAGGGGCGTGTGTGTGCTGTTACCGCGCCAGAGCAGTTACCGGGATCCTTAGTTGTGAGAGGTATTTTTGTTGTGTGTAATACTTTGGCTAATGTGTTGATAGACACGGGTGTGTCTCATTCATTTATGTTTGCTGCATTTGTTTCTACATTGGGGTTAGAGGTGGCACAGTTAGCTTCTCCACTCAGAGTAGAGTCACTTGTTGGGAGTGTGATTGATTTAGACCGGAGGTGTCATGATTGTGAGATAGAAGTCGCTGGGCGTCGACTTCCGTTTGCTTTTGTGTTGCTAAGCATGTCGAGTTTTGATGTCATTCTAGGCATGGAATGGTTATGTTTGTACCGAGCTGTGATAGATTGTTACCGTCAGAGAGTTACAGTTTGCACCTCAGGTGGTGATTGTTTCTACTTTTTGGGGAACCGAGTTGATAGGGTCGTGTCACTAGTATTTGACCCTTGTAGTAAGAGCAAGCTTAGTGGCCTTCTTGCAACTCTCTTGAATAGTGAAAGTGATGGGGCCCTTGTTAAATTGCCAAGGGTAGTTTGTGAATACTCGGATGTCTTTCCCGAGAATCTTATTAGTTTGCCACCCCACTGGGAGATCGAGTTCTCTATTGAATTACTGCCTGACATGACACTAATTTCCATGGCACCATATAGATTTGCACCAGCCGAATTGCATGAGTTGAAGGTTCAACTCCAAGAACTTTTAGACAAGGGCTCCATTCGCCTTAGTACATCCCTTTGGGGAGCGCCGGCTCTCTTTGCGAAGAAGAAGGATGGGTCATTGCGGTTGTGTATTGATTACCGCAAGTTGAATCGGGTTACCATTAAGAACAAGTATCCTCTACCTAGAATAGATGATCTGTTTGACCAACTTAGAGGGTCTCGTTGCTTCTCAAAGATAGATTTGAGGTCAGGGTATCATTAATTGAGAGTCCGGGAGAAGGACATCCAGAAAATAGCCTTTCATACGCGTTATGCCCACTATGAATTCCTTGTAATGCCTTTTGGGTTGACTAATGCACCAGCTTCCTTTATGGATTTGATGAACCAAATCTTTCGAGAATACTTGGACCTTTCTATGGTCGTCTTTGTGGACGACATCTTAAATTTTTCAACCATCGAGGAGGAACATGAGGCTCACTTACGGGTAGTGCTTGAATTGCTTATGGAGTACCGTTTGTATGCCAAATTTGATAAGTGCAAGTTTTGGCTCACCGAGGTGAAATTTTTGGGGCACGTAGTGTCACGTGAAGGAGTGACTGTAGACTCCTCAAAGATAGACGTGGTACATGATTGGGAACAACCCAAGAATGTTTTTGAGATCCGAAGTATCTTGGAGTTAGTAGGGTACTATCGACGCTTTGTAAGGGACTTCTCTAGACTAGCTGCACCTTTGATAAGGTTGACTAGGAAGGGAATCAAATTTGTGTGGAGTGAGGCTTGTGAAAAGTCATTCCAAGAACTTAAGACTAGATTGACTACCGCATCAGTTTTGGTAACTCTCGAAAGGGGTTTGAATTACACTGTCTATTGTGATGCATCCGAGGATGGACTTGGTTGTGTCTTGATGCAGGAGGGAAAAGTTGTGGCCTACGGTTCACGACAATTGAAGACTCATGAGAAAAATTACCCCACCCATGATTTAGAATTAGCATCGGTGAGTTTTGCCTTGAAAGTTTGGAGGCATTACTTGTATGATGAGAAGTTTGAAATCTTCTCTGATCATAAGAGTCTAAAATATTTGTTTTCTCAAAAAGCCTTGAATTTACACCAACGGATGTAGATGAAATTTATGCAGGATTATGACTTTGAGTTACACTATCATCCGGGGAAGGCCAATGTGGTGGCCGATGCTTGGAGTCGAAAATCTGTGAGTAGTTTGGCAAGTGTGGCCATTCGGGAATGGGTTATGCTAGGTGAAATTGGCAAGTTTGATTTGCACTTGGGTGAGTCCAGCGAGAGTGCTACCTTGTTTACTTTGACTGCTCAACCTACCTTGATTAGTAAGGTCATAGAGGCACAACGAGGAGACCGTGATATGGAATCAATCTATGTTAAGATTTCCAATGGGAAAGAAGAGAAGGGTTTAAACTTTCGCTCGAATTTGAGTGTACGTTACCTAGACTATTTGTTTGTACCAGAATCTTGTAGAGAGGAAGTACTTAAGGAGCTCCATCACTCACGCCTTGCAGTACACCCGGGAGGCACTAAAATGTATCATGATCTTAGTTGTCAGTTTTGGTGGAGGGGTATGAAGCGGGATGTCGCTTTATTTGTATCAAAGTGCGTTACTTGTTAACAAGTGAAGACCAAACACCAAAGACCAGTAGGTTTGTTACAACCTTTACCGATAGCCAAATGGAAATGGGAGCGTGTTACCATGAATTTTGTAGTTGGGCTTCCTAGAACACAATGAGGTAATGACGCCATTTGGTTGATTATTGATAGGTTGACTAAGTCTACCCATTTCATTCCTATGTGCACTAGCAACTCAGTTGAACACTTGGCAGAGTTGTACATTAGAGAGATAGTTCGACTTCATGGAGTCCCTGTGACTATTGTGTCGGATAGGGATCGTCGTTTTACTACCTGGTTATGGTAGAGCCTTCAAAAGATGTTGGGAACTAAGTTGTCTCTTAGTACCTCTTATCATCCTCAAACCGATGGACAGTCGGAACGTACCATTCAGATTTTGGAGGACATGCTTAGAGCTTGTGTCCTTGATTTTAAGGGGCCTTGGGAAAGGCACTTACCATTGATTGAGTTTGCTTACAACAATAGTTACCAAGCTAGTATTGGGATGGCACCATTTGAGGCCTTGTATGGTCGACTTTGTAGATCATCGGTTTGTTAGGCCGAAGTGGGTGATGCACTGTTACTGGGTCCGGAAATTGTTAGAGAGACAACTGAGAAAGTTATTCTCATTCGGAAGAGGTTAGCTATGGCCTAAAGCCGACAAAAGAGTTATTCCGATAAGAGGAGACGACCTTTATCTTTCGAAGTTAGTGACCATGTGTTTCTTAAAATCTCACCAAGGCGGGGTTTGATGAGATTTGGTAAGAGTGTTAAATTATCTCTAAGGTTCATTGAGCCTTTCGAGATCTTAGAGCGAATTGGGGAAGTGGCATACCGGTTAGCTTTACTACCACAACTTTTGGGAGTTCACAACCTATTTCATGTAGCTATGCTTAGGAAGTATGGACCCGACCTTTCTCATTTGCTTGATTGGAGTGACTTAGAGGTGGATGAGGATGTCTCTTACGAAGAACAATGGTTCAAATATTAGATACCCAGGAGCAAGTGCTACGAGGAAAAACTGTACTGTTAGTAAAGGTGTTGTGGAGACACCATGGGGTTGAAGAAGCGACGTGGGAACGAGAGGCAGAAGTCCGCTCTAACTATTTGGATTTGTTTGAAAATGCTTAAGTTTCTTTTCTTTGTAATATTCCCTAGTGTTGAGGGAAATGTATTTAAAGTTGTTAACCACATGTTGATATGTGCGTTGTTGTTTTAAGCATAAGATTGTTGAGAGTTGCCATTGCTTTTTGAAAAATTTCATGTTTATGCGTATTTGGGAGGTTGTTGTTAATGAGATAACCATGGTAGAAATGGTGGAATTTGGTTTAGAGTCAGTATTGTGATTTGAAAATAAAATAGTGTGGTTTTGATTGCTAGAAATCCCTTTGTTTGGGTAGTTTGATTTGAAATTTTGGGGACGAAATTCTTTAAGAGAGCGAAGGTTGTAGCGATCTTGGTTTTGACTCGTCTCTGTGTGGTGTTTCGGGCTCAGGTTGGTATGGTTTTGAACAGTGTTACGTATGTTAGTTTCCCTGTATTCCCCTTATTTTGGTTATCGGGTTGTAGCGGTGTGTTTGGAACAAGTAATGTCTCTAAACCTTTGGATGCGAATCCAACCCGAATGGTGCCTTGCAGACTTATATTAGAAGTTAATTCTTTCATGTTTTGCGACTTCGTTGAGTAGGTCGGGGGTCGAGTTTCCCGGTCAGCTCGTGGGGGTCTAGGGGGTAGCGCCCCTTGGCGGGTCCGAGGCAGCACCCAGGTGGGGACGATGGGTAACACCTCCGAAGCAAAAATGCAAAATGCATTCAATTGCTTGTCTACTCGAGCGGCTGTTTATGCACTCGAGCAGAGAATGTTGGGTTCCAGAAGTTTGATCTGTCTGTAATAGTATTGGGAAAGTGTATTCGACGCTCGAGTGGAGCTTTCCGCACTCAAACGGGAGGCTGTATCTGATGCTCGAGTGGGGCTTTCCATGCTCGAGCGATCCATGTTATATTAGTTCGTGAATCTGATATTTCAAATCACTTTTGCAGTTCTATCTCTCTCTAAAACTCTCCAAAATTTCTGATCTAGAGCTTCTCTCTCTAGAAGTCATCTTCTCTCTTTAATTTCTCCAAATCTATTGGGATTTAGACCTAAGTTCTTCATCAAAGTTGGTTATCATCTCGTGGGCTTCGTTGTGTGCGACGGAGATCGAGTTTAGGCATCGTTGATTTTGGGGTTTCATCTCAATTCTTCTTCAATAATTGAGGTAGTGATTTTCTTAGAGTTATATATATATTTGTAAGATGTAGATGACTTTCGAAATCATCGCTCGATAGTTTTGAAAATCGATTGTTGATTCAAGAAGTTGAGCGATTTTGATAGTGGGTTTGTCTCTTATTCTTTTAAAATGATTTTATGGTTTTTGATCTTCGATAATTAAAGAAAAGATGATTTTGGAAAGTTTTCTTTCAAAAGATTTGAGTTCTATAGTTTTGGTAAGAAAACATAGAAATTGGAGATTTTTAAAAGAAATTGAAAATCTATGAATGATATTGTTATATTTATTTTGTGTGTCAAAATAAATGGATGTTTGAAAAATTTCTTATTTATATTTATATAAATGATGAATTTCATGGAATATGAGAATTGTTATTCATTTTGGAAATTATTGTTCAAAACGTTGAAATAGTCTTAAAATGACTTTGTTGAGGATACTTGAGAAGAGGGGCTCGTGTTATTCCTTGGATGATGGATCAGAATAAAAGTATTTATATTCATCTTGTGAAATTAGCATATCAATTCATTTGATTACATTAAACTTTGAAAGTTGATTTGAAAACTTGTATTGAGAAAAGAATGTTAAGAAACAAGTTTTCATGGAATGGTTTTTGGGTAAATACGTTGGTAAGTCTTAATAGGTGGTGTAGATGATATTGAATAAGTTGGCCTAAGAGTCCGGGGTGAAAGACCGAAAACCCGCACGGATAGGTGTCGCGTCTTCCGGTTAATACCAGTAAAAATGACAATTTGGTAATACTTGTATAGTCTACTTGCAGATACCGACCTAGGGATTACCAGAGTCGTATTTACCGCCCTTGAAATAAATTGTTAAGTTTTGAACAATTGAAATTGTATGACATCATTGAGCATGATGGTTTTCAAAAGATGAAAATGTGATTTACTTTTAAAAAGGGGCATAGCATGACATGTGCATTTCATCTCTTGAGACTTGTATAAAACGTGTATACTTTGTTAAGGATTTCCTACTGGGTTTTATGCTCACCCTACGGGATTTTTGTGCAGGAAAAGATGTGGTGAACCCGCCTAACTAAAGGCGAGGAAATATGTGTTGAGAGTACAAGGCTCTTATTTTGCTGTAACTCTGTTTGTAAGCCAAGGGATGTATTTGTGTGGGTTTGAATAACCACTTTGTGTAACCAGGCCTAAGTTTTGGAAACTTGTAAACCCTTGGGGGTATCTATTTGTTTATGTTATTTTGATTTGAATTGAATGTATTATCGCCTGAAGACTATTTTTGTCATGTAATGCAAGTGTGGGGATTTTTTTTTTCAGTTTTACTTTAAAGAACCATGGTTATCGTATTATCATTTGGCTATAAAAATTGTGGCGTTATATTTATGGAGTGGTAAATGAGATATTAATACACAGTAGACTACTCCAAAAGGTTAAGTTGTTAGGCCGTGTAAATCAAATCCTTAAATTTATCAACAACCATTCTATTAAAGAAAGTTAAAGAAAAGAAACAAATTTTGACGGAAAATGGATAGGGCGGCTGGGAACTTGTTCAAGGAAAAGGTTAAGAGTCACTGCCAAAAGAACATTTTAATCAAAGTATACCCTCTAGCTTGAGACGAATCTTGGCACAATGGTAAGGTTACTCCATTATGACTTAGGGTTCACGGGTTCGTAACCATTGATGATAGCTTGGTTGTTTCTTCTACTTATGATGGTTGTGTTTGGTGAATTTTCTCATTCTTTTTTAGTTCTACTTGTTTATGTTCTACTTGTATAGTCCAAATAGTTAGTTGTTTCACCCTAACTTTTGAATACAATTCCTAAATCATATGTTTTCAAATTGTAATATATGTTGCAAATAAGTGAAAACTAAAAGATAGGTTGAAAAGATGGACAACAATTGGATGATGATAAAAGACACTCAATTCCACTGTTGAGTATTTTTGTTTATTTAGTATCCATTCCTACGTTAATCTTTGCTTGATTTGTAGGATTCAAAAGACGGACAAGAGTTGGATGATGATAAAAGATAGATTGAAAAGTAAAGAGTATCAACAAGGTGTTAAGTCATTTATTGACTTTGCTACGAAGAATTTTGGCCCACAGGATGACATTTGTTGTCCATGTGTCGATTGTTTGAATGGCATAAAACATAGTCGACAAGTTATATGGTTGCACTTGATTCGAAGAGGAATCGCGTGTTCTTATAGAACTTGGGTGCACCACGGGGAACATGTTCCCAGGTCTCATGATCGGTCGAGTGGGTCAAACGATGATGGTCAAAGAGATGGAGCTTCATCCATTGACAATGACGATAATTTGGGCGAGTTCCTTATTATGTTGGAGGAGATTTACATGAGTGGCCTCATGGATAATCATATCGACGAAGAAAAGATAGCTTGGAGAGAGAAAACTTATTAAAGTTGATTAGGTTGTTTGATGATGCTCGATGCAAAGTTTACTCGGGATGTGAAAAATTCTTCGTGCTGTCCTTTGTTATTAGGATGCTTTACGTTAAGGTGTACAATAGAATGGAGTAAAAAAATCTTTTGATATGGTTATGCAAGTTTTCAAAGACATTCTACCAAAGTGTGATGAAACTATTCCATGGACCCTTTATGAAGCAAAAAAGTTCTTACATGAATTGGGTTTGGGATACGAGGCCATTCATGCATGCAAGAATGATTGTATTTTAGTTTGGAAGGACAACGCAAAACTGGAGAATTACCCTACATGTAAGGCATCTAGATACAAGTTAAACGATGAAAGTGGTAAAAAGATTCCTCACAAAATATTGAGGTACTTTCCTTTGACACCGAGGTTGAAAAGGTTGTACATGTCGAAAAAAACAGCTGCAGATATGAGATAGCACAAAGAAAAGCGTGTCGATGATGGAATATTAAGGCATCCAGCTGATGGTCAAGCATGGAAAGACTTTGATATGCAGCATCCTACGATTTATGTGGAACCCCGGAATGTAAGGTTAGGGCTTGCCATAGATGGTTTCAATCCATTTGGAAATATGAGCACATCATACAGCATGTGGCCGCCTTATAATCTTCTCCCTTGGAAATGTATGAAAGAGCCATTTTTGATGATGTTATTGCTTATTCCCGGTCCATCCGCACCTGGAAGAGACATCAATGTTTACATGAAACCATTGTGGAGAAGTTAATAAAATTGTGGGAGCATGGTGTGCAAACATATGATGCCTCAAATAGTCAAATATTTAGAATGAATACAGTAGTCATGTGGACCATCCATGACTTCTTCATGTACGGTAACATGTCTGGTTGGACTACAAAAGGTTACTTGGCCTGCCCTAACTGTAACGTGGATGCATCATCTTAGAGTCTGCAAAGTAAGATAGGGTATATAGGTGCCCGTCGCTACTTGCCTAAGAACCATAATTGGCGAAGGAGTAAGCTCTTCAACGATTAACTTGAGAATCGGTCCAAACCTATGGAGTTATCAGTGTCACGCCCCAAATTTTATTACTCGGATAACATTACCAATATTCATTAATTAAGTTCATTTACAAATGACAATTCATTCTTTGATGAAATGATAAATAATTAAATATACATGTTCCCTCTCATGATACAATAAAAACATTTACATACGAATAAATGGAATGCCCTTAGGCATACAATAAAATAGAGGACACTACTCTTTACAAAAAAAATAGCACTCAGCCAAACAAACAAATGAAGTAGTACAATCCATCACTATGTCACACTTATGAAATGGTAAAACCCATTGTTTGATCTTCAAATTCCAAAACCATTCCCTGTACACATGTATAGGCAGGGGGTGAGCAACCACTAGCTCACCATACAATCTCATATTAAAACATTAGAAAATATGCGAGTACCAAAATAGTCATACATATACGTGAAATCGTATCATGTCAAAACCATATGATTCTATTACATAATCTCTTGAACCTAATTTATTTTAATTAACCACAACTAGTTAATTTAAATAAATAAGCATGCTTCAATAGCAACATGACATCATTTTCAATTCATTCAATTATCCATTTTTCAATTGAATCAAATAGTTAAACAATTCATAATGACATTTAACAAAGTATCAATACATTCTATACAGTTTTATGAGATGAATGCATATGCCATGTCATGCTTAAAATATTTTTCTCATCTTTTGAAAATCTTATGCACAATGCCAATTGAAAACATAGTAATCCAACAATTTCAATAAAATTCCAAGGTGGTAAATATGACTCAAGTAATCCCTAGGCTGGTGTCTGCGAGTAAACTATACGAGTACTACCAAACTATCATTTTTCCCGATATTAACCTGAAGGCTCGACATCTATCCGCGCGGGCTTCTGGTCTTTCACCATGAACACTTAGGCCAACTTAACCAATACCAACTACACCCCCTATCCGGACTTACCAACGTATTTACCAAAAACAAAACAATAGATCTTGTTTCATAAAACATTGTCTCTTTTAAAACCATAACGTTCCAATGCAAAATTAAAAATCAATTTCAATAGTGGTTTGATAAATGATAATACAAAATGTACAATACTTTATATGATTCCATTTCCAATTTTCTCCACACAATTCTCCATTGTGATCAATTTTCATATCTCTATCAATGTAATATTATGATACAATCCCAAGAGATAATATAACAATGCCAATGTTCATATATTTACCACATGTAAATCAACAACTTCTAACTTAGTCTTTTCAAGACAATTCAACAATATTCCTTATATAAAACAAATTTCCAAAGTCAAACATTTTCTTACCTTTCCAAAAATCTCCTCATTTAAATACCAATATGGCAATCCCCTACTAGTTATCAAAACTAAAACTTCTAAGCAATAGGTTCATCAATAGCAATAACACATGACACCAAAGTGGGTTCAAGTTTTCATCGATTTCTAACTCACATACTTTATCGATGAAATGTAATTACAATCTTTTCAAAACTCATCCTCATTCCAAACATTAAATAGAATCAAATTCTCATTTTTCTCATGCTAGTGAAATCTTGAGATCTTCAAGTTCAATCATAATTCTCAATAAGCATAAGTGAATATTATAATATTTAACCAATTATATCAAAATCTTCTCTTGACTATAAATATAAAATATAACGTGAGTGTTCACTTTCCAATTATCAACATCAACCGCATCAAATTAAACCAAGGAAAAATAAATAAATAAATAAATAAATAAATAAAAGTTTTGATAACTCATTATTGTTTTAATCCAATTCATCCATTTGATCCAAACAAGCTAAAATCATATTCTTTTCTTTTATTGTCAACATCCGCCAAAACAATTCGAATATCTCATATATGAATTTTAGGTATTATTATGATAATATAACTCAACTAGTAAAACTATGGACCAAATACCATATCACATCAACTTAATCTCGCTTAATTCCCCAAATCTCATTCTTGGTCAACATCATCACTTTTAATCTCATAATATTAAAAGTTAGGAATTTAAACCCAATAACACCCTTTTAATTACGAAGGATTTTAAATATTAACCAAAATAATTTAATTCATCAAATTAGTAAATCCATTAAGTTCACCATCTTCCAAATTAAAAACACCAAACATAAATTCACATGACTCATCGCTCAAAATACCCCCACATTTCGTGCCTAGCCAATTTTTTCAAATCTCTACAAACCACAATTTCATAACTTTTCTAAAATTAATAAATTAAGATTTAAAAAACATTATAAATATCACACTTTTAGAGTCTTAAATCCCAAAATCATTCTATAATCTCAACTTAACAATTCCCACATATTCATCAATATCAATTTATTTTTCTTCTAAAAAATAAATTCCAAAACTTAAAGACGAGATAAATTTTTCAACATTATTTCCCCAAAATAAATTATCTAATCATAATATGAGGTAGATACAACTCATATAACTATTTATTTTCTTTTATTTTCGGATTTTCAACAAGTATTTCTAACACAAGATGATTTTTCCAAATCAATTTCAAAATAACTATATTCTTAACATTTCAACATAATTTCTCTTCTAAAATTACCAAACAAAAATTTGAAAAAAATAAATATATGTAATGCCTCCTATGAATATATATTTTCTCAAAACAACCCTAACATATTTTTAATGTAATAATATGAAGAAAGTCTCTACCTCAAATATGAAGAAAAACAATCTGAAAATGCAAACATCACTCGATCATGAATTTGAGAACACCATTGCGAAGATCACGACGAGCTCTCTAACTTTCATTTACAACACTTTTGCAAAATCTCACTCTAAAAACTCTCATTTCAAGCTCAAAGATTGAGCTTCTATGGAATACAAGAGAGAAAAAGAGAAGAGAAGCGCCTCTGCTCAACGAAAATAAAAAAGAAAAAGAATGAAGAAAGATGGAATTAAGGGAGATGAGGAAAAGAGGGAAAAGAAAGAGACAACCCACATGGGCTCTACCACAACGCACGTCCCAACACACACATTTCCCAAAATTTTATTTATTTTTGTATTATTCAACCCATTAACTAGTACAATATATATTGTAATAATATTTCAAAATTTTGTAACATAAATTATAAAATGATATAATTTTTCTCACTACAAAATATAATATTTTGTATACCTTAAAATATAATATTTTACTCACCACAAAATATATACCCATTTTATCCACTATAAAAGTATATAATTTTTCACCTTATGGTACACACCATAAAATCAACTATCAAATATTTATTGTAATCCTATATAATAAATAATAACAACTCACAATGTGGTTACTACCAATTACCTAATTAAAAAGGACCAAACAGTTAAACACGAGTTATAAACAAGTTCAAGTTCAAATTAAATTAAATCTAAGTCATCGGTCTCACCCATAAGTCAAACATGGTCCAATTATACACCAAAATAGACCCAACAAATTTATCTCAAATCCTGGTCCGAACACCCAAAACTAAATTTCAAATTCTGTTATAAATTAAACTGAACACTAATCAGTCCGTGAATTTTCATAAAATAAATACTCATCATTTAATTCTGAAATATTTATTCAACGTGCTAGACTCATATGGGAACAACATATAAAAATTTCATAATTTTCTGAGATCGGGAACTATTTTTAAAAAATACAAAACCGAAGTGTTTTCGTACAGAATTTACACAACAATCAAATTCGAAAATTTGCTCCATTAAATTATTCACTAGCTATTTAAAAAAAAAATTCTGGGTTATTACAATCGGGAGAGCAAATACTAGAGCAAATTGATTCTGGGATATACAGGCCGTATGGAAAGCATCCAGACAACCGAAAAAGGCAAAGAAATGAAAATCTAACTTCCAATTGGACAAAAAGAAGCATTATATTCGACCTACCCTATTGGAAAACATTAAAGCTTCGACATAACCTCGATGTCATGCACATAGAGAAGAATATATGTGACAATCTGGTTGGGATACTATTGAGCATAGATGGCAAGAACAAGGACACCGATAAAGCACTCTTGGATCTGGAGGACATGCAAATAGAAAAGGAGTTACACCTGAAGAGATGTTCCAATGGCTCATTTGAGAAGCCTCCAACACTGTACACATTGTCCCCGGTAAAGAGACAAGGTTTTTGTGATTTCTTGAAATCGATTAAGTACCCTGATGACTACGCAGCAAATATATCTAACTGTGTCACTGCTCATGGTGGAAAATTAGCTAGCCTTAAAAGTCATAACTGTTATGTCCTTCTACAACGACTATTTTCAATTGGGATGTGTGGATACCTCTCCAAGGACATTAGGACCACACTTTTTGAGTTGGGAGCTTTTTTTCAAACAGTTATGCTCAAAGACATTGAGGGTGATTGATTTGAAGAAACTAGAGGAACAAATTGTACTTATACTTTATAAGCTTGAGAAGATTTTTTCTCTTGCATTTTTTGATGTTATGGTCCACTTGGAAATTCATTTGCCTCACGAGGCTATGCTTGAAGGGCTTGTGCAATATCGATGGATGTATCCCATTGAGAGGTAATACCATGAGTCCCCTTTCATATGCATTTAAATATGGTACAAAATGTAAATATTGACTCTCAAATCATATCGCCATGTAGGATGCTCGGACTTTTGAAAGGATTTGTTAGCAATAAAGCTCAGTCAGAAGGTTCCATTGAAGAGGCTTAAATTTCCAAAGAGTGTACAACGTTTTATTCAATGTATTTGGACGGAGTTGAAACGGTGTTTAATCGGGAAGAAAGAAACTATGATGGAGGTGACAATGGCTCAGGGTTGGTAGTTTTCACTCAAAATGTTTGTCCTTTTGGTCTACTTGCATGGGCAATCAATTTGTCTCTAGCTGACTGTGAACTGGCTCATTGGTTTGTCCTACACAACAACTTAAAAGTAGAAGAATATCTAGAGTACGACTCGAACCTTTCAACGTACTATATGTGAGCTATATGCTTTTTTTTAGTAATCATTCTTCAAATTACTTATGAATTACATTGTATTAACTAGGGAACAAAAGATGTTGCAACAACCACATGGAAGTGCATATGACATTGTCAAGAGACAATGCAAAGTATTTCCTACATGGTTCAAAGATCACGTAAGCTAAAATTCCTTATAGTATAGTTTACACATGAAGTTAAGTTATGTCAAAAATAACATGACACTTCTTTTTAAATTTTTTTTTTTTATGTAGATAAACCAATTACGAAACAAGAAGACACCTAAAGAAACCAATGAGATATGGGTATTAGCAAATGGTCCTAATGGCTTAGTGAACACATATTCGGGATGCATTTGTAATGGCGTCCGATTCCATACTCTTGACCGTAACAACCGTCGTAAAAGTCAAAATAGTGGATTGGCAGTGGAAGGGGACCATGAAGGCCAATTGATAAAGTTCTACAGCTATATTTGCAAAGTTTGGGAAATGACATATTTGTTTAGGCATCGTGTTGTTTTATTCCAATGTGAATGGTATAACAGCAGTAGGAGCAAAACTTTGCGAGTCAAACCACATTTGACTATTATTGATGTAAGAAGTCTATGGTATAAAGATGACCCGTTTGTGTTACTAAGTCAAGTTCAACAAGTTTTCTACATTCATGATACGAAGTTAGGTGCCAATTGGAGAGTAGTAGAAAAGTTCCAACATCGAAGAATTTGGGATGTGCCAGAAACTGATTATGTGTTCCAACAAGATGAAAGCACTGATGTTGTACCAACCGAGGCTATGAATGACGATGTGGTTTTGCGTCGAGATGATATTGACACTGAAATTATTCCAATAGAAGTTTTGCAGTTTGATAACCTTGTACAACCTGAGGTTGTTATGGGTGATGACTTCATCTGTGATGATGAAGATGAACCAACAATTGATGGTGACGATAAAGAAGAAGATGAGCTTGAAAATGATTTTGATACAGATATGGGCATAGAGTCTTGATGTAAGGGTTCTAAATTTGAATGTGTGTTCTTGGTAGTCCTTTTTATTTTGTTTTTTTATCATTCTTTTGCTGATGTAATGGGGAAAAGGATGAGAGACTTGTTCTATATCTTTTATGTAATGCGATCAGACCTCATGCTTTTCATTTTCAAGATGTAGTTGTAATATTTTCTGCAATATTGAACCTCTTAAATTGATGAACCTCTTCATTTGAAATTTATGCTTGCCATTGAGTCACATATAACACCTGTAACGCCCTAATTTCCTATGCCCAAATGATAACACAACCATCATGGCTCTTTAAAAGAAAACAGAAATAATTCTCCATACTTGCATTACATGATACAATTAGTTCCTCAATGCGATTATACGTTGAATCCAAAACCAAATAAATAAACAAATAGATACCCCCAAGGGTTTACAAGTTTCCAAGGCTTAGGTCTAGTTACACAAAATGGTTATTCAAACCCACACAAATACAGCCCTTGGCTTACAAACAGAGTTACAGCAAAATAAGAGTCTTGTACTCTCAACACATATTTCCTCGCATTTAGTTAGGCAGAATCACCACATATTTTCCTGCACAAAAATCCCGTAGGGTAAGCATAAAGCCTAGTAGGAAATCCTTAACAAAGTATATACATTTTACACAAGTCTCAAGAGATGGAATGCACATGTCATGCTATACTCTTTTTTTGAAAGTAAATCACATTTTCATCTTTTGAAAACTATCATGCTCAATGATGTTATGCAATTTCAATTGTTCAAAACTTAACAATTTATTTCAAGGGCGGTAAATATGACTCTGGTAATCCCTAGGCTAGTATCTGCAAGTAGACTATACAAGTATTATCAATTTGTCATTTTTACTAGTATTAACTGGAAGGCTCGACACCTGTAATCTGTCATTTTTAGCAGTATTAGCTGGAAGGCTCGACACCTATCATCTACACCACCTTTCAAGACTTACTACCGTATTTATCCTAAAACCATTTCATGAAAACTTAGTTCTCAACATTCTTTTCTCAATGCAAGTTTTCAAATCAACTTTCAAAGTTTAATGTAATCAAATAAATTGATATGCCAATTTCACAAGATAAATATAAATACTTTTATTCCAATTTATTATCCAAGGAATAACACAATTCCCTCTTCTCAAGTATCCTCAACGATTAGTCATTTCAAGACTATTTCAATGTTTTGAACAATATTTTCAAAAATGAACAATTCTCATATTCTAGGAAATTCATCATTTATATAAATATAAATAAGAAATTTTCCAAACATAGATTTATTTTGACACACAAAATAAATATAACAATATCATTCATGGATTTTCAATCTCTTTTAAAAATCCCAAAATTTCTAGGTTTTCCCACCAAAATTGTGTAACTCAAGTCTTTTGAAAGAAAACTTTCCAAAATCATCTTTTCTTCAATCAACGAAGATCAAAACCCATAAGATCATTTTAAAAGAACAAGAGACAAATCCACTTTCAAAATCGCTCAACTTCTTGAATCAACAATCAATTTTCAAAGCTATCGAAGGATGATTTCGAAAATCATCTAGATCTTGCAAAAATATATATATAACTCTAAGAAAATCCCCACCTCAAGTTTTGAAGAAGAAATGGGATGAAACCCCCAAAATCAACGGCGTCGAAACTCGATCTTTACTGCACACAACGAAGCCCTCGAGAAGTTAACTAACTTTGATGAAGAAACTATGGCAGAACTCTAATGGATCTTGAGAAATCAAGGTTTTGATCCAATTTGGCGTAGGGAAATTATAATACCCCGGCCCTCGTACGTGTTTCTGACATATTCTAGTCCCTTACTCTGTGCACTTAAATGCTTAATGTGAAATGTCATGAGAAATTAAGTTTAGTATATGGATCTTATGAGATGAGACCTATATCTGTTTGGTAAGAAAAGTATCTGTTACAACTAGACTGTTCGAATCAGAAATTGAGGGCCTTAGAGACTTGATAATTCAAAACTGATTTTATATTTGGAGTCGGCATAATTTTTAGGTAATAATAAGCATTTTTGTGGAAATTTGATTCGGGATGATTAAACTGTGTAAGTTTTGTTTTATTCACCTTATATATATATATATATTCCTTTAAATGGTTGGCTTAGAACTCTACACATATCCTGAGAGAGAGGGAAGAGAAAGAATAGAGAGGAGGAGTTCTTCAAGCTAGGGATTTGGGGAAAACTAGAAGATTGTTGGGTTTAGAGCTCCAGGTATGTGAATTTTATTTGAATTCATTGATGATCATGCAAGCTAGGGTGTGTGTTTGTTGAATTGAAAGATGTGTTATCATGGAATTGATTTGGGGTTAAGTTATGTTATGGGGAGTAGAAGTTTATTCTATCTTTTATCATTGTATTCTTACCATGATATTCCTTCCCTACACATATTTGAACTTATTCATGGCTTTAAAGGATTGCGTATATGTTTGGTAATTATCTAGAAGGGATTCAAAGTGTCCAACTTGTGTTTATGAATTGTGGGGAATTGAAGAATCAATTCATGTGGAAGTTGATACATGCTTGAGATATCTTGATGCATAAATTTTGAACCATGTTATATTAACAAAGAGCCTTATTTCAAGCCTTGGAGAAACTTACCAAAAGATGAGTTTTATAGGAAATTTGGACTGAAAATTGAAGCGGGAACCCTTGCCGCACGTGCGGGGGTCATGGCCGCACGTGCGGAGAATGTTGAATTTTGAGGTTTTGGCTACTGTCTAAAAGGCACGTGCGGGGCATCACTGCCGCACGTGCGAGTACCTTTGTCGCACGTGTGAGGCTCACAACCGCACGTGCGGCCCATTTTGAAAAACACAGGTTGCTCTGTTTTACGTGTTTAACCCTCTAATATTGTTAAAATCTGTATTTGAAACCTTTTTGATATCTGTAAATTTGTTCGATCCAAGGCGAGTCTGGGACTGATTAACAAAGAACAAGGATTGATTTGTGACTTGTATATGTGTGTAGGGCATACTCCGGAAGGAACCAGCGTCTCGCCATGACACAGTGAGTAATAGTGCAATCAACGTACATTTATTTACCGTTAATGCATATTGCTATTAACGTTCTGTTTTCCATAAGTCACGGCAATAACATTTATATTAACAAGTGGAATTCGTGCGAATGTAAACGTTGAAGGAATATGTATACATCTGGATCACTCCAGAACTATTCCATTCTGTTATTTCTGGGCCGATGGCCATTCTGTTTTTTCTGGGCCAAGGGCCAATCTGTTATTTATGGGCCGATGGCCGTTCTGAAAGTAACACAGCATCGGAATAACCATATGAGCTTTGCAGTTACATACGCGTTATTATGTATTTTAATTTGAGTTGTGCATTGAACTGCTTAAATACTATTATTCACTGAGCATAGCTCACTCTGTATTATGTCTGATTTTGTAGGTAATCAACCAGGAGGTCAGTTCTAACCCCGATACCCGTCTCCATTTTGTCAACCTAAGTATAACCAGGCACTTGGAGAGGCCCGTGCATTTTAGTGAGGTTTGGTTGGGCTTTTGGTTTGTACTCTAATTGCCGACTACAGTTGAAATGTAAATAATATTTTCGTTATACGTCCAATCTTAGGGCTGGGTCTGTATATACATATGTATATAACCGATGCTCCGATGCATGTTTCTGTATATTATTTTGCTGTTATGATGTTTGTGATCCTGGCATAGTAGTGATAGCTCAATGGAGACTGTTTTCTGTTATTTTTTTTTTTATGCTTAATGCTCCGTTCAGGCCCCGTATGTTATGTATATCAAGTTAAATGTCCATTTCTGAATAGGTCATGCCCAAATTTTTAGGGACGAGTTGGGGGTGTGACAAGCGGTATCAGAGCATGAGTTGCCATCTCATGCACGAATCCATTGAGCCTTAGGATGTCTAGAAAAGACTTAGGCATCATGCATTGCATTCTGAATGTATATGAAAGACCGATGGCAACGTTAAATGTATTTGGCTAACGCTAACGATCACGATTCATGTTTATGGTATATTCTTGTATGTATTGTAATTGAATGTCTTGTAGAATATGGTGAGAACAAGAGCAGATGACCTAGAAGACGCCATTTCTGCAAGGTTGGACAGGTTGGAAAGAATGATTATGGAAATGGCGAAAACCCTACGGCAACAACAGCAACAGCCACAACCGTAACCGCTACCAACACCGGTACCTCCACCTGTAGTATAAGATTTCCATGCTGAAGACCGAACCATTACCCTTACCAAGGAGTTTAAAAAGATGAAACTGCCGTCATTCAAAGGAGGGATAGAACCAATGGAAGCTGAGGCATGAGTGTTGGGAATAGAAAAGTTATTTGAAGTTTTTCCTTGCACCGAAGCCCAAAAAGTGTAACTGGCAGCCTTTACTCTTGAGGACGAGGCACGAAGATGGCGGATGCTTACGAGAACTATACATCCGGGATTGGCATGGGACAAATTCTTGGAGTTGTTTTATGATAAGTACTTTCCCCAAAGTATACGAGACAAGAAGGTGACCGAGTTTGAAACTCTTAGACAAGGGAACAAGACCGTTGCTGAATATGAAGCTCAATTTGCAGAACTAGCACGGTTTGCACCTCATATGGTGGACACAAATTACAAGAAAGCGCGTACATTTGAAGGGGGATTACGGAGCGCTATACTGGACAAGGTCAACATGCTGAAGTTACCCATTTATGTCGATGTGTTGGAGAGGGCTGTTATAGTAGAAGGAAACCTCGCTACTCAGAACCGAATTTCTGAATGGAAAGGGAAGAGGCAGAATACTCAATGGTCAAAGGGCATAACTACTCTACCAAATAAGAAGCAAAATTTAGGGATCTCCAGCACAACCACTTCTACTCAAGATTCAACCCCTGTGTGTTCAGAATGTGGAATGAGGCACCGTGGGGTTTGCCACCGACTGTCTGGAGCATGTTTTCGATGTGGCAAAACGGGTCATCTGATAAGGGATTGTCCTCAAGGAAATCGACAAAATAACAACAAAGCTGTTACAAGTTCAGTAGGGTCTGCACCAACTTCCAACACCAAGTCGGTTGCAAAACCTGCTAACAACAAAGACACTACGAGGCAAGGCAGGGTATTTGTATTGGTTCCGGGGGATGTGCAGAATATTGCGACAGTGGTGTCAGGTACATTTATGGTTCATTGTTATTCTGCTCAT
The DNA here is from genome assembly GCF_055761805.1 of Camellia sinensis. Classification (NCBI taxonomy): domain Eukaryota; kingdom Viridiplantae; phylum Streptophyta; class Magnoliopsida; order Ericales; family Theaceae; genus Camellia; species Camellia sinensis. The sequence continues at coordinate 121,415,853 of NC_138966.1, forward strand.
GTATTGTTTGATTCTAGCTCTACCCATTCTTTTTTGTCAAAATTATTTGTGCAACATTTAGATAAATCTAAGGAAAATTTGTCATATATGTTATGTGTGTCTTCACCTTTGGGAGATTCTATGATTTGTGCTTCTGTATATTTTGCTTGTGAACTCCAACTTGAGGATATCCGGGTATATGCCAATCTGTTGCCTCTTGACTTGACCTATTTTGACATTATTCTGGGCATGGACTGGTTGAGTGAATATGGTGCAACTATAGACTGTTTGAACAAGCAAATCAGTTTCCACCCTCCGGGACAACCAGAATCTATTTTTCAAGGATGTGGTGTAACCTCTCCACCTTATTTGGTTTCTACAGCAAAGGCTTGTAAATTGATTCAGAAAGGGTGCCAGGGATATTTATGCAGTATTTTGGAGGGACAGGTGATGAATGAGAGTATTGATCATATTTCAGTTGTCTGTGAATTTTCGGATGTCTTTCCGAAAGAATTACCGGGGGAGTTAATAGACCGTGAAATCGAATTTACAATTGAAGTAGCTTCGGGAACTCAACCTATTTCTAAAACTCCGTATAGAATGTCACCAGTTGAGATGAAGGAATTGAAGATTCAGTTGCAAGATCTACTAGATAAGGGGTTCATTCGCCCGAGTGTCTCTCCCTGGGGTGCACCAGTTCTGTTTGTGAAAAAGAATGATGGAACACTCCGTTTGTGTATTGATTACAGGGAACTCAATAAAGTAACAATCAAGAATAAGTACCCATTGCCACGAATCGATGATTTATTTAACCAGCTTCAAGGGGCACAAGTTTTCTCAAAAAATGATCTACGGCCTGGATACCATCAATTGAAGGCCAAAGCTGATGATGTGGAGAAGACAGCTTTTCGAACCCGGTACGGTCATTACGAATTTCTGGTTATGCCCTTCGGCGTTACTGACGCACCAGCAGCATTTATAGATTTGATGAACCGTGTTTTCGAGCCCTATTTGGATGAGTTTGTGGTGGTATTTATTGATGACATCCTCATTTACTCGAAAAATGCTGAAGCCTATGAGGGTCATCTTCGCCTAATCCTTCAAACACTTCGAGAAAAGAAGCTATACGCAAAACTAAAGAAATGTGAATTCTGGTTACATGAGGTAGCATTTCTGGGGCATGTAATAACAAAGGATGGAGTCTCTGTAGATCCACATAAAATTGAGGCGATCGTGAATTGGCCAACTCCTACCAATGTGACTGAGGTACGTAGTTTTATGGGATTAGCCGGTTATTACAGGAGGTTTGTTCACGATTTTTCCAAAATTGTTATGCCGCTTACACAATTGACTCGAAAGGGAATTGCATTTGAATGGTCAGAAGAGCGGGAGTTTGCCTTTCAGGAGTTGAAAGCAAAGTTGACTACAGCACCAGTTCTGGCCTTACCATCCGGTATCGAAGGGTTTGTAATCTACAGTGATGCTTCGCATAAAGGGCTTGGTTGTGTACTTATGCAAAATGGAAGAGTTATTGCTTATGTCTCTCGACAACTGAAACTCCATGAGAAGAATTATCCCACACACAATCTTGAGCTAGCAGTAGTAGTTTTTGCTTTGAAGATATGGCGACATTATCTGTATGGCACTACTTGCGAAGTTTATACTGATCACAAAAGTCTCAAGTACCTTTTTACTCAGAAAGAGTTGAATATGCGACAACGGCGCTGGTTAGAGCTGATTAAAGATTATGATTTACAGATTCATTACCATCTTGGTAAAGCCAACACAGTTGCATATGCGCTTAGTCGAAAAAATATGGGAGATTTGGCAAATCTATTTACGAAGCAAGAGGAGTTGGTGACTGTATTGGATAAAATGGATATAGATCTTGTGATACGTGGACATGAGGCCGTGATAGCAGCGATGATGGCTCAACCAACCTTACTTGAAGAGATCAAGCTATGTCAAATGGAAGATGAAACTCTACGGAAAGTATGTGATGAGTTGGAGACAAAACCAAAACCGGGGTTCAGTTTAGTGGATTCGGTGCTCAAGTTTCAAAACAGAATATGTGTCCCTAATGTGTTGGAACTTAAACGAAAACTAATGGAAGAAGAACATGCCTCGAGGTTTTCGATGCATCCGGGAAGTACCAAAATGTACCGGGATTTGAAACAAAACTTTTGGCGGCCAGGTATGAAAAAGGAGATCGCAAAATTTGTTTCTAAATGTCTACAGTGTTAGCAAGTAAAGGCAGAACATCAGAGACCAGCAGGACTGTTGCAAGCCCTTCCAATCCCGGAATGGAAGTGGGAACATTTGACCATGGATTTTGTTGTGGGGTTACCATAGACTCCTCGGGGTATGAATTCTATATGGGTCATTATAGACCGATTAACTAAGTCTGCCCACTTCCTACTAGTGAAGACTCAATATAATACAGATAAACTCGCAGTACTTTATGTGAATGAAATTGTAAGGCTTCATGGTGTTCCAGTTTCAATTGTGTCGGATAGGGATCCCAAGTTTGTTTCAAGATTCTGGCAAAGTCTGCAGGAAGCTATGGGTACAGAACTCAATTTCAGCACAACTTTTCACCCTCAGACCGACGGTCAATCCGAGAGAACGATACAAACTCTAGAAGATATGATCCGAATGTGTGTGCTGGATTTTCTAGAAAGTTGGGAAACCCATCTACCGTTGGTAGAGTTTGCATACAACAATAGTTACCATTCAAGTATTGAAATGGCACCCTATGAAGCTTTGTATGGGAGACCGTGCCGTTCCCCCGTGTGTTGGGCCGAAGTTAGGGATAGATCATTGCTAGGGCCTGAAATTGTGCAGTTGACAACTGAAAGGGTTAAAATTATCCGGGAAAGATTGAAAACGGCTCAAAGCAGACAGAAGAGTTATGCGTATAACCGACGAAGGAATTTGGATTTTGAAGTGGATAGTCATGTGTTCGTGAAAGTCACCCCAATGAAAGGGCATCCGAGATTTGGGAAAAGGGGTAAGTTAACACCCCGATATGTTGGTCCCTTTCAAATTTTGGAAAGAGTGGGTCCGGTAGCTTACCGAGTTGCCCTTCCGCCAAGTATGAGTCAAGTACATAATGTGTTCCATGTCTCTATGGTTCAAGGATATCTTTCGAATCCGTCCCATATCATTGATTATCACCAGATCGTCCTAGATGATAAGTTGGAATACGAAGAGAAGCCAATTCGAATTCTAGATCGACAAGTGAAACAGTTATGAAACTGGGAAATTCCGATGCTAAAGTTGAATGGCAAGAGCATTACAGAACTGAAGCAACATGGGAAAAAGAAGAAGACATGCAACACCAATATCCGCATCTATTTCAGCCTTGAGGTAAAACAAGTTTGAGGGACCAAACTTTTTATGAGGGGGAGAGTGTAATACCCCGACCCTCGTACGTGTTTCTGACATATTCTAGTCCCTTACTTTGTGCACTTAAATGCTTAATGTGAAATGTCATGAGAAATTAAGTTTAGTATATGGATCTTATGAGATGAGACCTATATCTGTTTGGTAAGAAAAGTATCTGTTACAACTAGACTGTTCGAATCAGAAATTGAAGGCCTTAGAGACTTGATAATTCAAAACTGATTTTATATTTGGAGTCGGCATAATTTTTAGGTAATAATAAGCATTTTTGTGGAAATTTGATTCGGGATGATTAAACTGTTTAAGTTTTGTTTTATTCACCTTTTATATATATATATATATATATATTCCTTTAAATGGTTGGCTTAGAACTCTACACATATCCTGAGAGAGAGGGAAGAGAAGGAATAGAGAGGAGGAGTTTTTCAAGCTATGGATTTGGGGAAAACTAGAAGATTGTAGGGTTTAGAGCTCCAGGTATGTGAATTTTATTTGAATTCATTGACGATCATGCAAGCTAGGGTGTGTGTTTGTTGAATTGAAAGATGTGTTATCATGGAATTGATTTGGGGCTAAGTTAGGTTACGGGGAGTAGAAGTTTATTCTATCTTTTATCATTGTATTCTTACCATGCTATTCCTTACCTACACATATTTGAACTTATTCATGGCTTTAAATGATTGTGTGTACGTTTGGTAATTATCTAGAAGGGATTCAAAGTGTCCAACTTGTGTTTATGAATTGTGGGGAATTGAAGAATCAATTCATGTGGAAGTTGATACATGCTTGAGATGTCTTGATGCATAAATTTTGAACCATGTTATATCAACTAAGAGCCTTATTTCAAGCCTTGGAGAAACTTACGAAAAGATGAATTTTATAGGAAATTCGGACTGAAAATTGAAGCAGATCGCCGCACGTGCGGGAGTCAGTGCCGCACGTGCGGGGGTCATGGCCGCACGTGGGAAGAATGTTGAATTTTGAGGTTTTTGCTACTGTCTAAAAGGCACGTGCGGGGCATCACTGCCGCACGTGCGGGGACCTTTGATGTACGTGCAGGGCTCACAGTCGCACATGCGGCCCATGCTGAGAAACACGGGTTGCTCCGTTTTATGTGTTTAACCCTCTAATATTGTTAAAATCTGTATTTGAAACCTTTTTGATATCTACAAATTTGTTCGACCCAAGGCAAGTCTGGGACTAATTAACAAAGAACAAGGATTGATTTGTGACTTGTATATGTGTGTAGGGCATACTCCGGAAGGAACCAGCGTCCCGCCACGACACAGTGAGTAATAGTGCAATCAACGTACATTTATTTACCGTTAATTCATGTTGCTATTAACGTTCTGTTTTCCATAAGTCACGGCAATAACATGTATATTAACAAGTGGAATTCGTGCGAATGTAAACGTTGAAGGAATTTGTATACATCTGGATCACTCCGGAACTATTCCATTCTGTTATTTCTGAGCTGCTGGCCATTCTGTTATTTCTGGGCAGATGGCCGTTCTGTTATTTCTGGGCCGAGGGCCAATCTGTTATTTCTGGGCCGATGGCTATTTTGAAAGTAACATAGCATCGGAATAACCATATGAGCTTTGCAGTTACATACGCGTTATTATGTATTATAATTTGAGTTGTGCATTGAACTGCTTAAATATTATTATTCACTGAGCGTAGCTCACTCTGTATTATGTCTGATTCTGTAGGTAATCAACCAGGAGGTCAGTCCTAACCCCGATACCCGTCTCCCTTTTGTCAACCTAAGTATAACGAGGCACTTGGAGAGGCCCGTGCATTTTAGTGTGGTTTGGTTGGGCTTTTGGTTTGTACTCTAATTGCCGACTACAGTTGAAATGTAAATAATATTTTTGTTATACGTCCAATCTTATGGCCGGGTTTGTATATACGTATGTATATAACCGATGCTTCGATGCATGTTTCTGTATATTATTTTCCTGTTATGATGTTTGTAATCCTGGCATAGTAGTGATAGCTCAATGGAGATTGTTTTCTGTTATTTTTTTTATGCTTAATGCTCTTTTCAGGCCTCGTATGTTATGTATATCAGGTTAAATGTCCGTTTCTGAATAGGTCATGCCCAAACTTTTAGGGGCGAGTTGGGGGTGTGACAGAAATGTAGAGGAAATGGTTTTTTAGAGAGAGAGAAAGACCTAACAAGAGTGAGATACACTCAGCCTAAAGAGAAGAAAAGAATAAAATTTCGGGCTCACCTACCACCGCACGTGCAGCACTTCTCCCGCCGTATCTGCATTTATTGCAGTAGCCAAACAAGCCCTCCCCTGTTTTCCGCATGTGCGGCTCAAGAAACTTTGAATGCATTTTGCATTTTTGCTTCAGGGGCGTTGCCCCTTGACCTCGCCAGGGCGCTGCCCTCAGACCCGCCAGGGGGCGTTGTCCCCTAGACCCCTACGAGCTGACCGGGTAGCTCGACCCTCGACATACTCACCGAAGTGACAAAACATGAAAGAATTAACTTTTGATAGAATTTTGCAAGGCACAATTCGGATTGGATTCGCATCTAAAGGTTTGGAGACATTACCTGTTCCAAACACATCACTATAACCCGATAACCAAAAATAAGCGGAATAGAAGGGAAACTAAGATACGTACTGTTTGAAAAAATGGTTTTTTGGTGACTTTAATTTAATATTAAAGTGTGGTGACTTTAATTAAATATTAAAGTGGGTCCCAACCATCTATTGTGTTGGGTCCAAGTGGGCCAAAAACCATTGAGAATTGAATAAGAAATTGCCAAGAACTTGCCTCATGATGTTAGATTCATGAATGAGATTTTAAGGGTATTTAAATCCTTTTTCTTGGCTAAAGGGTGTAAATCCTTTAGGCATCCAAACTTTTCATCTTTTTGGAAAGGGGTTATGGATCCTGGTTTATGAGGCTTTAATGACCAGCCATAAAGGCTAGAGGCTTTTCTTCTCTCCCCTATACATGTATAAATTAAGACCCTTCTGTCAAGTCTCTATATAGAAATTTTTACTTCCATTTTACAAGTCAGTTTGCCAGAAAGTTCCTACTGTGAGAGAGTGCTGCCACTGGTTTTGTTCGCTAAGCTAGACAGAGAGTGCTTCTGCCGTAGTTAGTTTTTGACCGTTGTATCCTGGGAGACAGACGCCGGGATTCCTCAAGCACTCAACCCGTGAGGTGGCGAAATCTGTTTTAAGGAAACTGCTACTGTGCAGGCTTCGGTTTGGTTTCTTTATCATTTTATTGTTTTGTGTATTTTTGTTGAAATTTAGTTGTAATTATCAGCATATGTTCTTGGTATATAATTTTGATTTCTTCATAAATCTATTTATTTAATTTCACAATTTGAACAACAAGCTTAAAACAGATTTCTTATTTATTTTCTATGAAATTGATCGAATAGATTTATACAGACAATTAGGTTAGCTTTGTATAATGTTACTAGGAACTGTTGCGGAATTGCTCACTGTTTCAATGATTGTAAATTATGCAATATTATTCTCTAATTGCTTAGTTTAATTAGAATGCTCTATCATAATTTGCATACTTAATTGTATTAGTATGATCTTATATTATGCGTATGGTTCATCATTCCCCTACCATGTTTTGCATGAATTTTAAGGTTATAAAATATAATTTATGGATGTTATAATTTTGACATGCTAATTCTATTCTAGTTTTTAATTTGTTACATGCTTATTATTTTCTAGACTAGATTACATAATTTAATGTTTTTAGAATTATTTGCATATGTTAATTGCTAAATGGATATTGGTTTGTAACTCTTGCCTATTATTTTTAGTTTAATGTATTTTGGAGTTATAGAGTTTTTATGAATTGTGTACATGATTAATTTGAATTTAATTGGGTACATTAATCTAAATTATTTAATTGGGTTCATTAATTTGAATTTATTTGGGTGCATTAATCTAAATTATCTAATTGGGTACATTAATGTAAATTATTTAATTGGGTGCATTAATTTGAATTTAATTGGGTGCATTAATCTAAATTATTTAATTGGATGCATTAACTTTGAATTTGATTTATTTATTTTGAGTTACAAGTTTACATGGTTATTGTGAATTAATAACTCATGACTTAAATTTTATTTTAAAGTTGTAATTTAATTTTGAAGTTACAAATTGTATTTTGTTTTGGTACCTTATATTAATTGGTTACTAATATAATTAATAGTTGGCTAGATGATTTCATTTAATTTATTAAATTTAGTTTTTTCTTAGATTATTTGTTTGTATTTTGTTGTGGTTTGCTACTAACTTTCTTTGCAGCCATACTAATGCGAAAGGGAATGGAAAAACAAATACAAAACCAAATGAATAGTATTTGGGATGTAAAAACAAAAATATTTGGACTATTAACCTTTGTGTTGAATATGAATACCTAAGCGTGGAAAGGCTTTTGGACTAAATAGAATCCTTATGGATTGGCTATTTTATTTAAATGTTTGAAGCATGTTTGCTTGAAATGTAGTTGGTTTGTTTACCAATTTGTAGTAGCAAGTTTTATTTGCTTATATTGTTGTAGCAATTATTTTACATTGCTTGTAAAAGTTTTGGACCTTGGTTTGTTTTAACCTAGTTCATCCCTAAGAAAATTTAATTCTTAAAATTGTTTATCACAGACTAGGAGTCAACATGCTCTTAAAAGTTTTGTCAAAAGGTTAACTGGGTTTTAAGTGGGATCGATGTGACCCCTCCAGTCTTCCTGGGAACTTTCTTAACCATATTCAATTCTAGGTTTTGTGGTAAGACTAATTTTGAATTAACTTTTTATCTAAGGGATTTTCTAAGGGTTAAGTTTAATTTCTGGAAACACAGAAGTGATATTCTGGTGTAATTTTCGAAATGGCAACTATCACTGATGCTGCTGCTACTGCTACTGCTAATGTTGGTGGGGATCTGAACCCCAGGGCAACTGGGTTGCCAACCGCTACTGCTGTGGCCTCTGTGATCAACCCTGGCGTTACTCCGGCTGTTCCGGGAGGACCGCTTAGTCACCATGAGCGCCCAGAAAAATTTGCTGGGGTAAACTTTAAGAGATGACAAGAAAAGATGCTGTTTTACTTGACCACGCTAAACCTTGCGAAGGTTTTGAGCGAGGAACCTCCAGCTGTGGCAGAGAATGAGCCTGACAGGCAGAAAGTCATAGTGCTTGACACATGGAAGTAGACAGACTATCTTTGCTGGAACTATGTGTTCAACAGCTTGACAGACTCACTCTATAGTGTGTTTTGTTCCAAGAGCTCAGCAAAAGAGTTATGGGAATCTCTGGACAAAAAGTACAGGACTGAGGATGCCGGGGCAAAGAAATTTGTGGTTGGCCGGTTCCTAGATTTTAAAATGGTAGATTCAAAAACTGTGATAAGCCAAGTCCAGGAGTTTCAAGTGATCTTGCATGAAATTCATGCTGAGGGGATGCCTTTGAACGAGTCATTCCAAGTTGCTATGATCATTGAGAAACTTCCAAATGGTTGGAAGAATTTCAAGAACTACTTAAAGCACAAGCGCAAGGAAATGTCAGTTGCAGAGCTGGTTGTCCAACTCCGGATTGAGGAGGATAATAGAAAGAAATGAGGGAGTACCTCCTCAGTAAAGGCCAATGTCATTGAGCATGGCAAATCTTCTGGGATAAAGAAGAAGCCCCCTGTGAACAAGGGCTCTAAGTTGGGGCCTAGAGGTGGTGTTGCAAAGAAGCCAGCATACAAGCCACAAGAACCAGGTTATCGGTTCTTTGGGAAGTGTTATAACTGTGGTAGCGAGGGGCATTGGGCTAGTGACTACCGCAAGCAGAAGAAGCCATACAAGACCAAACCTCATGCTCATATGGCAGATACACAAGAGCACTCCCATGAGGAGGATGATATGCACTTGTCTGCCGTTGTCTCTGAGGTGGGTTCAAACCCAAGAGAATGGTGGATTGATACTGGGGCTACACGCCACATCTGCTTCGAGAAAGAAGTTGTTTACAACTTTTGAGCCGGTTACAAACGATGAGAAGTTGTTTATGGGAAACTCTGCTACCTTGATTGTTGAGGGGAAAGGAAATGTGGTCCTGAAGTTGATGTCAGGAAGGGAGCTAACCTTGAACGAAGTCCTGTATGTTCCGGACATTAGGAAGAATCTTGTCTCAGGGTCTCTTCTTAGTAAACATGGTTTTTGCATGGTTTTTGAGTCCGACAAAGTCGTTCTAACCAAGAGCGGAATGTATGTGCGTAAGGGTTATATGTTGGGGGGTATGTTTAAACTCAATGTAATGACTATTATCCCAAAGATGAATAAAGGTGCATCTTCTTCTGTTTACATGCTTGAGTCTTCCAATTTGTGGCATGGTAGACTAGGACATGTGAACTTTGAATCTTTACGTAGATTAATCAAGTTAGATCACATACCATCTTTTAAGATTAATCCGAAACACAAGTGTGAAACTTGTGCTGAAGCAAAGTTGACAAGATCTTCGTTTCATTCTATCGAAAGAAGTTTAGAACCGTTGGATTTAGTGCATAGTGATGTGTGTGAGTTAAAATTTATACAATCACGTAGTGGCAATAAGTACTTCATCATTTTTGTTGACGATTGCACTAAGTATTGTTATGTCTATTTGCTCAAAAGCAAAGATGAGGCGATTGACAAGTTTGTTCTTTATAAGAATGAAGTTGAGAATCAAGTAGGCCGCAAGATTAAGGCTTTAAGAAGTGATTGTGGTGGTGAGTATGAATCTCCGTTTATTGAGATTTGTGCTCAATCTAGGATTATCCACCAAACCACGGCGCCTTATTCTCCTCAATCTAATGGGATTGCTGAGCAAAAGAATAGGATGCTAAAGGAAATGATGAATGCAATGTTGATAAGTTCTGGATTGCCACAGAACATGTGGGGGGAAGCAATTCTCTCTACAAATTACATTCGGAATAAAGTACCCCAGAAGAAGGTGGACAAGACGCCGTATGAGTTATGGAAAGGCATTAAGCCTTCATATAAATTCTTACGAATGTGGGGGTATCTTGCAAAAATGGTGATTCCTATACCCAAACGGGTTAGAATAGGCCCGAAATCTGTGGATTGTATATTCATTGGTTATGCACATAATAGTCATGCATATCGGTTTCTTGTACATAAGTCTGAAATTCCAGACATACACAGGATACATGTTTCTTTGAAGACATTTTTCCTTGCCGAACCCATGAAGGGGTTCCAAAGTCTTTGGAGCAATTTGATGAGCTTGCTAGTCATGATGATCATGTTGATGATCAAGGTGATAATCAAATTGAGGTTTTAGATGAGCCTAGAATGAGTAAAAGGGCTAGGATATCCGAATCTTTTGGTCTAGACTTCTTGACTTATATGGTTAAGAACGAACCTCAAAGTTTTCATGAAGTTGTGACTTCTCCTGAGAGTCCTTTATGGAAAGAAGTGATCAAAAGTGAGATTGACTCCATCTTACAGAACCACACCTGGGAGTTGGTAGATTTACCTCAAGGTTGCATGCCTTTAGGCTGCAAATGAATTTTTAAAAGAAAGATAAAGGCCGATGGGCCAATTGACAAGTATAAGGCGAGGCTCGTTATCAAAGGGTACATGCAACGAGAAGGCCTGGATTACTTTGATATGTACTCACCTGTAACTAGGATAACATCCATTCGTATGGTGATTGCGTTAGCAGCTTTCCGCAATCTAGAAATACACCAGATGGATGTAAAGACAGCTTTCTTAAATGGGGATTTGAATGAAGAAATCTACATGGAGCAACCTGAAGGGTTTTCAGCTTCAAGGCAAAGCAAGAAAGTCTGTAAACTTGTCAAATCTTTGTATGGTTTGAAGCAAGCGCCTAAACAATGGCATGAAAAGTTTGACAACGTAACATTGTCAAATGGGTTTAGAATCAACGAATGTGACAAGTGTGTTTATGTCAAAGACACTGACAGAGGTTATGTCATTTTCTGTCTATATGTTGATGATATGCTCATTATAGGTAGTAACGATGAAATGATCAAAACTACCAAGAAGTTGTTAAACTCTAAGTTTGACATGAAGGATATGGGCATTGCAGATGTTATTCTGGGAATTAAGATTACCAGAATATCTGGCGGAATTGTACTTTCTCAGTCTCATTATGTTGATAAGATACTTGAAAAGTTTAGTGGATCAGATACGAGTGTGTCATCGACACCTGTAGACTTAAGTCTACATTTTACCAAGAATAATAAAGAAAGTGTCTCTCAGTTAGAATATTCTCGGGTAATTGGAAGTTTAATGTATCTGATGAGTTGTACTAGGCTGGATATAGCTTACTCGGTTAGCAGGCTTAGTAGATACACAAGTAACCCCGATGCTTCTCATTGGAAGGGCATTGTGCGGGTGTTAAGGTATTTACGTTACACTCAGAATTATGGGTTGCATTATACTCGATATCCAGCGGTGCTTGAAGGCTATAGTGACGCGAATTGGATATCAGATATAAAGGACTCAAAGTCCACTAGTGGATATGTGTTCACTCTTGGTGGGGCAGCCGTGTCTTGGAAATCTTCCAAGAAAACGTGTATATCTAGATCAACGATGGAATCAGAGTTTATTGCTTTGGATAAACCAATGGAAGAAGCTGAATGGCTTCGCCATTTCATTGAAGATATTCCACGTTGGTCTAAACCTGTGCCAGCTATTTGTATTCATTGTGATAGTCAATCTGCAATTGGTAGGGCACAGAGTAATATGTATAATGGAAAGTCTAGACATATCCGTCGTAGACATAATTCCATACGACAACTACTCTCGAATGGAGTTGTCTCTTTAGACTATGTAAAGTCTAAGGACAACATTGCGGATCTGCTAACCAAAGGGTTAAATCGAGTGTTAGTCGAAACGTCGTCAAAAGGAATGGGGTTGAGGCCTTTGGAAGTTATCAGAATGGAAACCCAACCTAGTTGACTGGAGATCCCAAGATCTAGGTTCAATGGGACAACCTAATTGCGTGTAACGGTGGTATGTCATTGAGGAGGTTAAACCTCCAGCCATTCCTTCTATCAGTGATACCTGCAAGTGTAGAGGTTAAGCTGAGCTTTTAATGACTTTAGTGTGTTAAGCTGTTGAGCTAAGTATAGTAGGATACTAAAGTAGAGTCACCTATGTGAGTTTGAAGTGGGGCTGCTTCTAGAAGAATTGGGCAGGCTAAGATTCTTTGAAACCACTCACTGAACCAGGCTAGTGCCCAGGGCCATACAGGGCACACCAGTGAGAACAGAATGGTGGTAGGAGTAATTCCCGTGTGAGATCTATTGTCTTAGTTTACATAAACGGCAGAGCAGTTCAAGATGTCATATTCACTGATCAGCCAGTAAACTCGATAGGTTTTCACTGGGAGAGGTTCAAAGCCAAAAGCTACCTTCTCTGATGTTGGGGTTAGTTCGTTGTACTCTCTCTTCGAGTCATTATTGTTGAACGGTGTCCGTTTGTTGAGTCTTTCGGTCAATTTTTATTCATGTGGAGGATTGTTGGAAAAAATAGTTTTTTGGTGACTTTAATTTAATATTAAAGTGTGGTGACTTTAATTAAATATTAAAGTGGGTCCTAACCATCTATTGTGTTGGGTCCAAGTGGGCCAAAAATGATTGAGAATTGAATAAGAAATTGCCAAGAAATTACCTCATGATGTTAGATTCATGAATGAGATTTTAAGGGTGTTTAAATCCTTTTTCTTGGCTAAAGGGTGTGAATCCTTTGGGCATCCAAACTTTTCATCTTTTTGGAAAGGGGTTATGGATCCTGGTTAATGAGGCTTTAATGACTACCCATAAAGGCTGGATGCTTTTCTTCTCTCCCCTCTATATGTATAAATTAAGACCCTCCTATCAAGTCTCTATATAGAAATTTTTACTTCCATTTTGCAAGTCAGTTTGCCAGAAAGTTCGTACTGTGAGAGAGTGCTACGAGTGGTTATGCTCGCTAAGCTAGACAGAGAGTGCTTCTGCCGTATCTGGTTTTTGACCGTCGTATCCTGGGAGACAGACGCCGGGATTCCTCAAGCACTCGACCCGTGAGGCGACGAAATATGTTTTAAGGAAACTGCTACTGTGCAGGCTTCGGTTTGGTTTCTTTATCATTTTATTGTTTTGTGTATTTCTGTTGAAATTTAGTTGTAATTATCAGCATATGTTCTTGGTATATAATTTTGATTTCTTCATAAATCTATTTATTTAATTTCACAATTTGAACAACACATAACACCGTTCAAAACCATACCAACCCGATCCCGGAACACCAGAAGAGACGGGTCAAAACCGGAATCATTACAACCTTCCCTCCTTAAAGAATTTCGTCTCTGAAATTTCAAATCAAACTACCCAAACAAAGGGGTTTCTAGTGATCAAAACCATGCTATTTCATTTTAAAATCATAACATTAACTCTCAACCAATTTTTTTTCCATTTCCACCATGGTTATCTCATCAACAACAACCGTCCACATTAACCTAAACATGAAGCAAACAAATGACAATCCCTAACTACTTCATGCTTAACATAACAACATACATAACAACATGTGGTCAACAATTTTAACACATTTCCCTCAAACACTAGGGAATATTACAAGGAAAAACAACTTAAGCATTTTCAAACAAATCCAGATACTTAGAGCGGACTTCCGCCTCCCGTTCCCACGTCGCTTCTTCAACCCCATGGAGTCTCCACAACACCTTTACCAACGGTATAGTTTTGCCCCGTAGCACTTGCTCCCGGGTATCTAATATTTGAACCGGTCGTTCTTCGTAAGAGACATCCTCATCTACCTCCAAGTCAACCCAATCAAGCACATGAGAAGGGTCGGGTTCATACTTCCTAAGCATAGATACATGAAATACGTTGTGAACTCTAGAAAGTTGTGGCGGTAAAACTAACCGGTATGTCACTTCCTCAATTCGCTCTAAGATCTCGAAAGGCCCAATGAACCTGGGAGATAATTTACCACTCTTACCAAATCTCATCAAACCCTGCCCTGGTGAGATTTTTAGAAACACATGGTCACCAATTTTAAAAGATAAAGGTCGTCTCCTCTTATCGGCATAACTCTTTTCTCGACTTTGGGCCGTAGCTAACCTCTTCCGAATGAGAACAACTTTCTCGGTTGTCTCTTTAACAATTTTTGGACCTAGTAACGGTTCATCACCCACTTCGGTCCAACAAACTGGTGATCTACAAGGTCGGCCATACAAGACCTCAAATGGTGCCATCCCAATACTAGCTTAGTAACTATTTTTGTAAGCAAACTCAATCAATGGTAAGTGCCTTTTCCAAGGCCCCTTGAAATCAAGGACACAAGCTCTAAGCATGTCCTCCAAAATCTGAATGATACGTTCCGACTGTCCATTGGTTTGAGGATGATAAGCGGTGCTAATAGTCAACTTAGTTCCCAACACCTCTTGAAGGCTTTGCCATAATCGGGCAGTAAAACGAAGATCCCTATCTGACACAATAGTCACAAGGACTCCATGAAGTTGAACTATCTCTCTAATGTACAACTCTGCCAAGCGTTCAACTGAGTCGCTGGTGCATACCGGAATGAAATGGGTAGGCTTAGTCAAACTATCAACAATCACCCAAACGGTATCATTGCCTCGTTGTGTTCTACGAAGCCCAACTACAAAATCCATTGTAACACGCTCCCATTTCCATTCGGCTATAGGTAAGGGTTATAACAAACCCGCTGGTTTATGGTGTTCGGCCTTCACTTGTTGACAAGTAAGGCACTTCGATACAAATAAAGCGACATCTCGCTTTATACCCCTCCACCAAAACTGACGACTAAGATCATGGTACATTTTAGTGCCTCCTGGATGTACTGCAAGGCATGAGTGATGAAATTATTGGTGTACTTCCTCTCTACAAGATTCTGGTACAAACAAACGGTCTAGGTAATGTACAGATGAAATTATTGGTGTACTTCCTCTCTACAAGATTCCGGTACAAACAAACGGTCTAGGTAATGTACACTCAGATCCGAGTGGACATTCAAACCTTTCTCTTCTTTCCCATTGGAAATTTTAACCCGGATAGACTCTACTTCACGGTCCCCTTGTTATGCCGCTATGACCTTACTAATCAAGGTAGGTTGAGCAGTCAAAGTAAACAAGGTAGCACTCTCTCTAGATTCACCAAAGTGCAAATCAAACTTGCCAATTTCACCTAGCATAACCCATTCTGAAATGGCCACACTTGCCAAACTGCTCACAGATTTTCGACTCAAAGCATCGGCCACCACATTGGCCTTTCCCGGATGATAGTGTAATTCAAAGTCATAATCCTCCATAAATTCCATCCATGTCCGTTGGCGTAAATTCAAGTCTTTTTGAGAAAACAAGTATTTTAGACTCCTATGATCAAAGAAAACTTCAAGCTTCTTAGCATACAAGTAATGCCTCCAAATTTTCAAGGCAAAAATTACCGCCGCTAATTCTAAATCATGGGTGGGGTAAGTTTTCAATTGTCGTGATCCGTAGGCCATAACTTTTCCATTTTGCATCAAGACACAACCAAGTCCATCCCCGGACGCATCACAATGGACGGTGTAATCCAAACCCCTTTTCGGAATTATCAAGACTAGTGCTGTAGTCAATCTAGTCTTAAGTTCTTGGAAAGACTTTTCACAAGCCTCATTCCACACAAACTTGACACCATTCCTAGTCAACTTAGTCAAAGGTGCAACTAGTCTAGAGAAGTCCCTTACAAAGCGTCGATAGTACCCTGCTAACCCCAAGAAACTTCGGATCTCAAAAACATTCTTGAGTTGTTCCTAATCCTGTACCGCGTCTATTTTTGAGGAGTCTACAGTTACTCCTTCACTTGACACTACGTGCCCCAGAAATTTCACCTCGATGAGCCAAAACTCACGCTTATCAAATTTGGCATACAAACGGTGCTCCTTAAGCAATTCAAGCACTACCCATAAGTGAGCCTCATGTTCCTCCTCGGAGGTTGAATAAATTAAGATGTCATCCACAAAGACAACCACAAAAAGGTCCAAGTATTCTCGAAAGATTCGGTTAATCAAATCCATAAAGGAAGCTAGTGCATTAGTAAACCCAAAAGGCATTACAAGGAATTCATAGTGGCCATAATGCGTACGAAAGGCCGTTTTCTGGATGTCCTCCTCCCGAATTCTCAACTGATGATACCCCGATCTCAAATCTATCTTTGAGAAGCAACGAGACCCTCTAAGTTGGTCAAATAACTCATCTATTCTAGGTAGAGAATACTTGTTCTTAATGGTAATTCGATTCAACTTACGGTAATCAATACACAATCGAAACGATCCATCATTCTTCTTTGCAAAGAGAGCTGGTGCTCCCCAAGGTGATGTACTAGGGTGAATGGAGCCCTTATCTAAAAGCTCTTGGAGTTGAATCTTCAACTCATGCAATTCGGCGGATGCAAATCTATACGGTGACATGGAAATCAGTGTCATGCCAAGTACTAATTCAATGGAGAACTCGATCTCCCGGTGGGGTGACAAACTAGTAAGATCCTCGGGAAAGACATCCGAGTATTCACAAACTACCCTTGGTAACTCAACACGGGCCCCATCACTCTCACTATCCAAGAGTGTTGCAAGAAGGCCACTAAGCTTGCTCCTACTACGAGGGTCAAAAACTGGCAAGAAGGTCCTATCAACTCGGTTCCTCAAAAAATAGAAACAATCACTACTCGAGGTACATACATTAACTCTCTAACGGTAACAATAAATCACCGCTCGACACGAAAATAACCAGCCCATGCCTAAAATGACATCAAAACTCGACATATCTAGCAATACAAAAGTAAACGGGAGTCAACGTCCAACAACTTCTATTTCACCACCACGACAACCCTGGTCTAACTCAACTGTACCCCCAACAAGTGGCTCTACTCTGAGCGGAGATGCTAACCATGCCACCTCTAACCCCAATGTAGAAACAAATGCAGTAGACATAAATGAATGAGATGCACCCGTGTCTATCAACACATTAGCCAAAGTATTGCACATAATAAAAATACCTCTCACAACTGAGGATCCTGGTGACTGTTTTGGCGTGGCAACAGCATACACGCTCCCCTGGTTAACCTACTCGTTTCTCGGAGCATAGGCCTTTTGCACTGACTGAGTCGAAGCGGCTCCCTGATTTGCTCGTGAAGCTTGAGCTGAATGAGCCTGCTGGTGGCTTTGAGTCTACTTTGACCCAGATGCGCCTCCCAACTGTGGGCAAGTTCTCTTCATATGCCCCGGCTGACCACACTGATAACAATTAAACCCTTTGCCTCTATGTTGAGACTGAGACTAACTTTGAGATCGATTAGGTGGTGGTAACATCAACTGTCCTCTACTATTTTGTGGGCAAGAATGGGCTTTGTGGCCCGGTTGGCCACACTTGAAACACGAGAAGCTACTTGATGCACTTTTTCCCGAACCCGCACTAGGCAAAGGAAAAGTGGATCTAGACTGCTGTGGTTGGGACTGGGATGGATAGACATTCCTTCTCCTTTTGTTCTGCCTATAGTCTTCTTGAGATTCCTGGCCCCTAGGCCTCGAACCCCGAAGCCTATCCTCTTCGGCTTGTATAGAAATCTCTACATGTGCCGCCGTCTCCACAAGACGGTCATATTTCCGAATCATATTCTTGACAAGCTTGAAGAAGATCTTAGTTTTCAACTTCTTTTCAAACTCTATGTAATGACGCTCTTCCGTTGCCACCAACTCCGGTGCAAATCCGGACAAACTAGAGAAGACCGCCTCAAACTCGGCTATGGGTATGTCGAGTTGTTTGAGGTCTTTAAACTCTTGCCTCAATCTCTCCCTAGCAGTGGGAGGTATGTATTTATCTTGGAAAGCAACCACAAAGACTTCCCATGATGGCTCCACCCTACTCTTGGCATACTTCCACCATTGACCCGTATCTCCTTTAAGGTAGTAACTCGCTAGAGTCACTCTCAACTCGTTATCATCAATGTGAAGCATCTCAAACGTCTTCACTGTTTGTTCGAGCCATTCATCCACTTTCTCAGGATCGGGGCCACCATAGAATTCATCTGGTTTGGCCCGCAAAACTCTCTAGTGAGAAAACTCGCCCTTGACTCCGCGGTGTTCTCTCAGGCTTGATTCTCCACCTTCAACAAGTTCATAGACTCCCTCAAAGCCCTCGTCATTTCTCGGGCTAGGGCCCCCATTGCGGTTTGACCCGCTTGTCCCACCTGCTCGGCCACATTAGCTTGGCTTGCTTGCTCGGCCATATTAGCTTGGCCGAACCCTTCTTCTTGCACCGGAACCCTATGGCCTGGTACCTCATGCACACCTCGGCGAGCCCTACCACACCTCTCGTCTCTACCACCACGAACTTGACCCCTTCCTGACATCCTAATAAAGGACACAAGAGAAATAATTTAGCACATTAGCTCATATGTGCTCGTAACTTGACTCACACGTTCGACTGCAAGAATTCCATCTATTTCTCTACTATATACAAAATTCAATTTCACTCCACATAAGCACTTAGTCATGTAAACACATACAGACTATTCTTTTACGCTGAAATCCGTCCCACAAAAAACCAAGTATTCTTAGTAGAACGAGTATTGATAAAGTACCCTTCTAATGAGACCTCAAGGAATTTAACAAGCGCAAACAACATCCCAAAAGTCAAATCCCATACCCATTTAGTCACATAAGCATGTTATCACATAGTCACAAAATGCATAACACTTCCTAAGAAACCACTTCCCACGAGCTCCAAGTATTCAAACCCGGTAGCTCAGATACCAAGTTGTAACGCCCCAATTTCCTATGCCCAAATGATAACACAACCATCATGGCTCCTTAAAGGAAAACATAAATAATTCTCCACACTTGTATTACATGATACAATTAGTTCCTCAATGTGATTATATGTTTAATCAAAAACCAAATAAATAAACAAATAGATACCCCCAAGGGTTTACAAGTTTCCAAGGCTTAGGTCTGGTTACACAAAATGGTTATTCAAACCCACACAAATACTTCCCTTGGCTTACAAACAAAGTTACAGCAAAATGAGAGCCTTGTACTCTCAACACATATTTTCTCACCTTTAGTTAGGCAGAATCACCACAAATTTTCCTGCACAAAAATCCCGTAGGGTGAGCATAAAGCCCAGTAGAAAATCCTTAACAAAGTATATACATTTTATACAAGTCTCAAGAGATGAAATGCACATGTCATGCTATGCTCATTTTTTGAAAGTAAATCACATTTTCATCTTTTGAAAACCATCATGCTCAATGATGTCATGCAATTTCAATTGCTTAAAACTTAACATTTTATTTCAAGGGCAGTAAATACAACTCTGGTAATCCCTAAGCTGGTGTTGCAAGTAGACTATACAAGTATTACCAATTTGTCATTTTTACTAATATTAACTAGAAGGCTCGACACCTGTAATCTATCATTTTTAGCAGTATTAGCTGGAAGGCTCGACACCTATCATCTACACCACCTTTCAAGACTTACTACCGTATTTACCTCAAAACCATTCCATGAAAACCTGTTTCTCAACATTCTTTTCTTAATGCAAGTTTTCAAATCAACTTTCAAAGTTTAATATAATCAAATGAACTGATATGCCAATTTCACAAGATAAATATAAATACTTTTATTCCAATTCATCATCCAAGGAATAACACAATTCCCTCTTCTCAAGTATCCTCAACAATTAGTCATTTCAAGACTATTTTCAATGTTTTGAACAATAATTTCCAAAATGAACAACAATTCTCATATTCTAGAAAATTCATCATTTATATAAATATAAATAAGAAATTTTCCAAACATCCATTTATTTTGACACATAAAATAAATATAACAATATCATTCATGAATTTTCAATTTCTTTTAAAAATTCCCAAATTTCTAGGCTTTCTTACCAAAACTGTACAACTCAAGTCTTTTGAAAGAAAACTTTCCAAAATCATCTTTTCTTCAATCAACGAAGATTAAAACCCATAAGATCGTTTTAAAAAAACAAGAGACACATCCACTTTCAAAATCGCTCAACTTCTTGAATCAACAATCAATTTCAAAGCTATCGAAGGATGATTTTGAAAATCATCTAGATCTTGCAAAAATATATATATAACTCTAAGAAAATCCCTACCTCAAGTTTTAAAGAAGAAATGAGATGAAACCCCCAAAATCAATGGTGTCGAAAATCGATCTTCACCGCACACAACGAAGCCCTCGAGAAGTTAACCAACTTTGATGAAGAAACTATGACAGAACTCTAATAGATCTTGAGAAATCAAGGTTTTGATCCAATTCGGCGTAGGGAAATGTAGAGAGAATGGAGAGGAAAGGGTTTTTTAGAGAGAGAGAGACCTAACAAGAGTGAGATACACTCAGCCTAAAGAGAAGAAAAGACAAAAATTTCGGACTCAGCTACCATCGCACGTGCGGTGCTTCTCCTGTACTTGCACTCTTGCACCTGCATTTATTGCAGTAGCCAAACAAACCCTCCCCTGTTTTCCTCATGTGCGGCTCAAGAAACTTCGAATGCATTTTGCATTTTTGCTTCGGGGGCGCTGCCCTCAGACCCACCAAGGGGCACTGTCCCCTGGACCAATTTGGCAAAGGGGCGCTACCCTCAGACAAGCTGATCGGGCAGCTCGACCCTCGACATACTCACCGAAATAACAAAACATGAAAGAATTAACTTCCGATACGACTCTGCAAAGCACAATTCGGGTTGGATTCGCATCTAAAGGTTTGGAGACATTACCTGTTGCAAACACACCACTATAACCCGATAACCAAAAATAAGGGGAATACAAGGGAAACTAAGATACGTAACACTATTCAAAACCATACCAACCCGAGCCCGAAACACCACAAGAGACGGGTCAAAACCGGGATCGCTACAAGACCTTTCTTTGACAAGCATAATGAAGTATTTTTCCTATACTTTGACAAGCATGATGAAGTAATTTGGGAATGATTTAGCTTCTGTTAATAATCCATATTGCTGAAATTCTGTAAATAATTTTGTGTATGTGATGTTTTTGCTTAATGTATATCATGTTTGCAAATATATTGCAACTAGCAGCATGGTGCCTGAGATGAACAGATCGTCTGGTGATATGCTTGATATTTTCTATTTGGTTGTTGAGAAATCAAGAAAGGAATATAAGTTGATGTTCATACTAGTATTTTTAGAGTAAATGTTACAAAATCAAAAAAATCAAAAAAATCAAAAATCAAAAATCAAATTTTTAGAGACCAATTTTAGTTGTCTCAAAAAAAATTATAACCTTTGCACACCACTTTGATTTGCTCCAAAAACTAAAACTTTTAGAGACCACTTTCATTTGTCCCAAAAACTAAACTTTTAGAGACCAATTTCTATTGTCTCAAAAAATAATTTTTTGTCTCCATAACTACTTCTTTTGCTCTGGATTGTAATTTGACTTTTAGAGACAAATTTTGGTTGTCTCAAAATCAAAACTTTTTGCAACCACATATTTTTGTCTCTAAAAGTCTATTTATAGTGACAAATGCAAAATTTTGTCTCTAAAAGTCATTTTTTGACTTTTTTGGATGGGACATTTGGGACACACTTCGCGACGGAGAAAATTAGTTGGTTAAAGTTTTTTCCAACAAATATTACACTTTTAGGGACGGAATAAATTTGTCCATTAAAAGCTGATTTCTTGTAGTAATTACTTAAACAATGATCTTTTTAGAAACCTAGGTAGCGTTTGGTAGAGTTTTCTAAATATGATTTGAGAATAGAGTTGCATTTTGAGTTTATGAGTTTTGGAATTATGATTTGAATGTGAAAAATTTATTTGGTTATGAGTTTTGAAAAGAGTTTTAAATTGAGTTTTGGAGGGAGTTTTGAGTTTTTGAAATTAGAAAAGGTATTTGATTTGAAACTTACAACTCATAACTAAACACACAATTCAAAATTCTATTCAAAACTCATATAAAAATTAAAAATTTCAAAAATATTTTTTATTTACAATATAAAAAATAAATATAAAAAAACGAGCACTGTTCCGGTCAACCAATCGGACGTCTGGGTTAACTAAATTTTCCCGCTTGGAAATAAGTTTTCAAAAGTGGGTGTGAAATTATAATTTGAAGGTTCAAAACAAACACCACACTCAAATCAGTGGTGGAAATGTGTTTGGAACACATAACCAAACACAACCATAATTTTTGTATAGGAGCAATTTGAATGATGGACACTCTCCCCAATGTCATCTTTTTTTATGATCGATAAAAAAATAATTATAAATGTAAAATCATTACACAAAATTAGACAATTATAATTTAACAATGCATATCTATAAGTCTAACTATCACCACAAAACAGCGGGGGAGTTATGGCCGATCCTTTGGACTGGACTTAATACCCATGAGATTCTATTTCAAAATAAGTTAGCTCACCTTTCCATTTTACCCCTGATAACCCACACATTTGGCTTCTCTACTTTGTGCACATGTCACTACCATGACCCACCATTGCCCCTTCCAGCCATTGTCAATCATTTCCGATCGCCGACGATAACCTTTGGAGACCTCTAATGATCACCTCTGGCAACCTCCACTGTTGCCACTATCTTCCGACCTCCGATAATATTTTTTTTATCCATTTTTCATCTCAAGTACGTCACTACTCCTCCTCCTCAGATCTAGTGGCAACAAAAGAAAATGAGAAAAAAAATGATAAAGAGAGACGAGAAGCCATTACCAGAAAATAGTTCTCATTATTTTTCACATTCACAGATCAAGACAAAGAATAAAAAATTAGATTCAATGATAAATTTATCACTGTTTGTTTGTAAAAAAATTACAGAAGGAAAATCAAGAAATCACCATTACAAACCAACACAAGAATCAGAGATACAATCAGTGATAAATTTATCATTGATTGTTTGCAAAAAAAGAAATGCAGAAGGAAATTTAGTCATCACCATTACAAATGATACATTTGTGGAGGAAGATGGTGGCAACGACGATGTTAGATTCAATGATAAATTTATCACTGACTACTTGTAAAAAAAATTACAAAAGGAAAATAACCATTACAAATGATAAATTTATCACTGTTTAGTTTATCAAGTTTTATACAAAAACAAACATATTCAACAAATTTACTGATAAATTTATCATTGGTTTAAACGAGATAGGAGCTCCGATCGGCATTGAAAATACCTAGATGAACCCATCACCGTTCTGATTTGACACCATGAACGCATCTCTCATGTCTTCTTTTTCGTCTCGCACGCCCATTATTAACTGGTACAGAGCTCCAAACTCGTCAATGTCGACGCACTCATCTTCGTTTATGTCGATTTTCTTGATCTCTCTCAGATCTAACACCATCTTTCTCAAATCAAAGGGCCATAGAGGCAGCTCTTATGTTCACCAACACCAACTAACAACCGTTTGATTGTCGAGTCTTTGTTACAAACTTCCTCACCGCCATCGACGCCGTGACTCCTTCATCTCCGGCCAACATTACAATGGCGCAATCAATGGCTCTTGCAACACAACAGTGCATGAAGTACCTTCTCACACCGATTATGATCTCTATACCCAAACCTTTCGTTGCCTCCTTTTTCAAAATCTAGATCCTTTGGGAGAGAAAAAAAAATCAAATAGAACCACATAACTCAAACCAAACGTGCGAAGCATAACAGCAGGGGTAAAATCGGGACAAAAAAAATACAACAAGACTTCTTAGCGCATGAGATAGACACTTACGACCTAATGAGTAATAGATTCAATTATTTGGACCGACTGGTAAAAAATTCCAAAAAAAAATGACTTGGCCCAACCCAATTATCATTAAAGAAACTACCGAACCTAACAATTACTCAAAACAACTTTCATAATGTGAAAGAAATAATAAAAAAGTATCAAACTGCATAGAATTTGAACTTGCAATTTTACACCACAATGTGGGGTTTCAAAAATGTCAAATATATGTCATCTTCTATTGTTTCCATAATTTTAATCCACGACGCTTAACATCACAGTGAAATTATCTAACAATTGCACTGTGGGACACCCTCTAGATTTTGTACAATTGACTCCCATACAAAATTATGTCTTTTGTTAATATTTAATTTAAAATTAAAATATTTCACTCATAATTTTAAAAGTTTTAGTAATACATTTTTGTATACAAATTTAATTGGTGAACCATTCTCTAATACTCACCTAAGAGGGGTTTTTTTTTTTTTTTTTTTTTGATGTTTTCATTTCATATCAAAACATTCATTATTATTATTCATAATTTTAAAAATATTATTAATACATAATTTCATATGAATTTTTTTTATATAAAATTCAATTTGTGAATATTTTTTGTAATTAAAATACCTACTTAACATATGTTTAATTCTTAAATTTATGTAAGGATGTATATGTTAGAAAATTTGAATTAAAATTTACTCCAATGGTTGTGTCTCTTGAGATGGAAGGGTACATCCTTTTGAAGGGTCACAACATTTCTGAAAAGTCATGGAGGAATCTATAAATTTCATCCCCCTCACTTCAATTTGGATATAGAATTGTCATTTCTTCTTCACTTTTCATTTATTCTTCATATTTCCGGAGTCTAATTTTTCTATAAAGAGAGTACATGCACAGTGAAGCTCGCTAGGCTTGCAATAGTAGTGCTGCTAGTGCAAGAAATTGATCGTTGTATCTGGGGAGATAGACGTCCATTGAATCCTAAGCACCGGTGGGAGGACGAATCTGTCTTAAGGAAATAGTGTCACACTCTCGACTCGATCAGGTTTTATCTATTTATGTGCTGTAAGTTTTGTTACGTTATTTTGTTAATTTATTTCAGTTTTGATTTTTCCCAAAAACAGTTTACGTATTTTTAAATTATATTTTCCATATAGTTTGGTACTATTTTTCTAACAACCTTAAGATGGAATTCGGTCTTGTTTATGATTTTTGGTAAAATATTACTATATGCCTGATCTTTTAATAACTAGGAGTTTAAAAAGAAAAATCTGAGAAAATAGGATTCTATTCTATATTTAATTTTTGTCATAGTAGCAAAACATGTGCATTACGGGGGTGACGCCCTTTTGCCAGCAAACAATTCTCTTGCCTAATTGGGAAATTAAAAAATATTAAAAGTAACCAAACAATGCTCTAAAGAGTGAAAAGCATCGTGACTTCCAGTGCTGTGGTGACTTGAAAGAGAATAAAGTGAATTGAATTGCAGATTAGATCGTTGTGGTGTGGACTGATGGAGCACTATTTGATGTTCTAATTCTGTTTATACAATCAATCATCTTATTAAAATATCATGTTTAATTAATTATTTGACATACCATGATTAATTTTAACCATATATTCATATCATAAGATATTTGATCTTCAAAAATTATATGTGAAATGTGTATTGAGATTATAATTATTTTGATATTATGTGTTTTTTATTGCCAGCTCATAAGGTTGTTAATAGCTGGATCTTTAAAAATATACAATCAATTGTTAATAGCTGGATCTTTAAAAATATACAATCAATTTTTTCAAGTGATGAAATCATATAGTTAATTTCATTGGTGTTGTCGACACCAGAATTCAGAAGATGAATAGACTGCAAAGAAGCCCTATTCAAATATATATATATATATATATATTTATATGATGAAAAATGTTATGTATATAACAAGAAATATATATTTAATATTTGAACCTATAGTACAAATTTAAATTTTGTTTGTTAATTCCCACAAGTTTTAAATATGTTTTCCCATATATTTATATTTTTTTTCTTGGATGAGCTAAATAATGTGGCGTAAATAATTAACAGTTCGGATCATCAAAGTACAACATGTGGCCCGAATAACACCATCTAAATTACTTTGTGAACTGAAGAGAATATGCTTCTTACTAGTGAGTTGAGCTAAATGGATAATTAAATTTTATAATATATAATATTTTATCATTAAATACTGGTTTCAAGTATTGGTATCATGATTGGAAAATTCTGAAGATACATAAAATTTATACAAAAAAAAAAAAAGAAAAAAAAACTTGAACAAGTGAATGTTTTTTGTGTTATTGATGGTACTATCAAATTTGTAGCCCAACAATGTTAGGTAGCTCAAAATTTTGTGTCTCAAATGGCTCAAATCACTCAAAATGACGTCGTTTTGAGTGTAAATGAGTGTAAAACGACGTTGTTTTGACAGATTTGAGCCATTTGAGCCACAAAATTTTGAACTACCAAACATTTTCCTTTGTAGCCTAATCTCACACTAACAATGTATAAGAATGACTTTGTTCAAAATATATATGTATATATATATATATGTGTAAGAATGCCTAATTATATGGAATCAATTGAAGTGAGATCATATTAATTGATCCAACAAATTTAAGATTTGCTTTTCCAAAGAACCCACCTCCACACTTTCAATAAAGCTTGTGTAAACATATAAATGGATGGGTCGTTTACAGTTAGCCTTTTTCTGTTACAAGTAAAATCCACGCAACAGTTTGATTATAAACATGTAAATATTAATCATTCATTCTTTCCGTACTTAGAATGAACCCCGTAAACTCAAACAATTTATTTTGCCCACTGTTAGGCAACCTGCAATGGTGATTTTGTTAATTTTTTTTTTTTTTTAATCTCACGCTCAACTCAGAATATTTTAAAAAGGCTTGGACCTTATCAAAACTCATAGATTTTGTTTGTTTGGGAACTAAATTAGAATGATTTAGTGTTTTTATGACCATTAATCTTGAAATTATTAATCTCTTCATATTATTATATTTCACACATTGTTTTGAAATTCTACATATGACATATACCATTTTCAACTAGACTATTTGTCTAGACTCAAATATTTTAATCAAATATATCATTATTTATTTTATTAAATTATTAATTTAATTTTAAAATTATATTTTCAAATAAATATGACTATAATTTATGAGTAATTATAGGTATTCAAAATTTATTTATTACTCCTGAGGGGGTTCTAGTTTAGAATTGACCCTCATAAATTAAAATAATTCAACTCAAAAATTCTGTCTCAAAGTAATTTGACGAGTCACTAAGGCAACCTTTGGACTACATGAGATAATTTGGTAATAAAGTAGCTACAGCAATCATTGACCTTGAAACTATATACCAATTAAAATTGATCATCACTCAAACATCTTTAAATTTGTTTGCATCTTCTTGAGCTGCTAGATCATTATGGTGACATCAATTGTTTGATCATCACTCAAAAGCATATATGCTGCTGAAATGGAATAAAGAACTTAATTCACTTTAACCAAACAAGACATTATTCCACATGTCAATAATATATCAAAATATAGGGTTAATTATCAATAGATCTGAATAATTGGACTTAATTCTTGACAAATTTTAATGAAATTGTCTTTAAAAATAATTTTTGTGACGATTTTTTACATATATCGTCAAAAATTGACAATTAGTGATTTTTTTTAGTCACAATTTTTATAAATTGTCATTAAAACTTATAATTAGTGACTTTTTTCTGACGAATTTTTTAAACAATCACTAAAAGTTGAAATTTAGTAACATTTTTTTGTAATAATTTTTTTACACTGTCGCTAAAACTTAAAATTAGTGACGTTTTTTGTAACAATTTTAAAACTATCGCTAAAAGGTAACAATTAATGACATATTTTAATAAAGTTTGATGAAAAACAATATTAATTCTTGCAGGACCTATTAAACAATAAATTTACTTATTAAAATTTATACCTAAGTCCTCTTAATCTATATACATAAATATATTAAATAAATCTAAAATCTTAAATTTGAATTACTCTAAAAGTTTAGTAGATATTTATTTCATTATTAATTTCAGAGATTTAAAATTACACGAGATGTGCGTAACCGATGATAACACCTACTTAAAAAAAACAAAACAAAAAAAAAAAAACACTAGATGCTGTAATGGAAAAATTCTCGCTCTAATGATTTATTGTGTCACAGTTCACATAAATGATTCAGTAACAAAAGACAATATACGCGCACAGAAATTTGCATAAGATATACAGAATAGGTGGGGTCCATCAAGGTTCTATTCCATCCTCTAACTCTCTCTGATGTAAGAAAAATGATTAGAAACTTTAGTGAAAGAGCTTTAATAAATTTTAATGGGAGTGTGTGTTATTGTGATGTGATATTTTGATTTTTATTTTATTATTTATTATTATTTTTTTCTATTACATTATTAAATCTCAATTAAAATTTCAAAATTAAAGAAATATATCATGGCTCCAGATAAAATTGAGTCGCTGAAAAAAAAATTGTGCAGGACAAAATATGTGTACACAATTTATTTTTTTATTTTTATTTATTTATTTATTTATTTTTTCAGAGAACCAAAAGCAGAAGAAAAATGAGATATTACCAAAAATTTTGATATAAAATTTATATTTAAGATGATGTGGTCAGTAGTAACAAAAATTATTATGTATAATAATTATATATATATTTCATTTGTATGGCACTTTTGTAACAAAATGAGAAAGCTAATTGCAAAAATTATAAAAAATGTTATAAACAAAAAGTGACCTCAAATGTAAGAGAAGTTATTCAATATTTTAAGATCACGGTCACGTAGTATAATTAATGACAAAGATAGGATTCACTAATTTTTGTTAATAATAGAAATAACAAAATATATAACAATTGGTAATTGGTTAGGAATAAAAGCACGATATCCGTGGAGCAACTAATAATTTTCCCACATGTAGACTCCAAGTCTCACACATTATGTCACATTCGTGTCTCAAACTTTTGTGTTGTTCGCATAGTAGTAACAAAATAGACACAAAGGGACCTCTTAGTAAACTCAGGTTTTACGGCAAGATTCTGGAGAAAAAAATTCAATACAACTATGATACCATGTTATCATGCATACATGGTACCATCAATTAATAAGATTTTATCATTTGTTCACCATGTATAAATATCAATCTTACCATAATAATATGGAAGTTCCATGGAAGATATTAAAATGACATGGGTGTGTGTGTGCATTTAAAAGGTGGGATTCACTTGACATGTGCTAGGTTATAATTGGTTGGTGATATCACTGTTATACTTTCAAGATTTTGAATAAAAATTTAATGTAACGGTGATACTGATGTCATGTATCACTAATACACAATAAACCCTATAAATGGAGGGTGAACTCCTACTTTCTAAGTATCACATATACATTATAGGGTAAATGGTGAGATATTATTAAATAGTGATATCGATGACATGATATCACCATTGGATTGAAATTTTTTTCCAAGATTCTGGCCACTGAGAAAGAGTTGAGGAGAGTGTTTGGTAGGAGAATTCGGGGGACATGGGGATCAGCACTGTGTCCATTGGCCACGGTTGTTGTTCATCTCCCCAATCACCCATATTTTTTTTTTTTTTTTTAATAATCGAGTGTACAAGGCCAATTTACGCGCACTAGAATACAGACAGTAGGATTATTTAGTTTCAAAGTGCTTGTGAGTTTTGCATTAGAGAAAGAGAGACTAACTAAAAATAGACAAATTCACAAAGTGGTTGTATTCAATTTCATATGTAGGCCCCAAAAAATGAGATCCAGTACATCAGTGTTGAAATGATTGCGCCTATATCTTATTTTGATGATTGCAAGGCCACTATGGTTTTTTGTCTCATGTAAAAAAATAAAAATAAAAATAAAAATAAACATATACATCATACATGTCTTACGGAGTGAGTATTATTACGGAGTGAGTATTAATACATAGATCAAAGCAAAAGACGCTAGTTTCATTCATCCACCAAAATGGCTTCATACATACAGAGATGTAGTGAAATCAAAAAGTACAGTTCCATAAGCAATGATTATGGGCATTGAATTGGATCACTTGCTGTGCTTGTGATTGTTTTCGTTGCACACGAAGCAAGTAACAATACACTCAGCCATTCTCTTCTTCACTGACTTCCTTGGTGCTGGAATCACGCCGCCACTCTTGCGTTTCAACCGCGGTTCCACTTCTTTCCCTGATTCTCCTACCTCTCCTCCATTGGAGTTCTCCTCTCCCCACTTGCTCTTATCTTCCATCTCTCTCTCTCTCTCTCTCTCTCTCTCTCTCTCTCTCTCTCTCTCTCTTTCTGATCTGAAGTGTGTGTTGTGTTGTGTTGTGTTGTGTAGTGTTGTTTTGTGTGGTGTGGCGTGGTGTTGAGTTTTCTTGACATGGAGAGGAACAAATGAGGATAATTTATAGAGGGATTGTTAGTTTTCCTTGCCTCTCCCTTCGAAAGCATATATGCAGTGTGTGAACCCAAATTTGAACACAGGCCTCTGTATACCCCCACCTTGGGAGTGTAATTCAGTGTGTGTGGGGTGTTGTGTAGTGCAGTGTTTCTAACACTGTATGTTTCTTGGGTGACAAATAAATCTAGAAGATGATCTCCCTGAACAACAAAATTCTCTCAACAGTGACACCATATATAGTATTATTAACATAGGTTGTTTAAACATAATTTTTAGAGAACTTAGGTGTAAATTTTAATAAGTAAATTTATTGTCTAATAAATCTTATAATAATTAATAGCATTTTTATCGAACACTATTAAAAAATGTCACTAATTGTTAATTTTTAGTGACAATTTAAAAATTTCTCACAAAAAATGTCACTAATTATAAGTTTTAGCGACAGTTAAAAAAATTTATCTAAAAAAAAGTCAATAATTTTCAACTCTTAGCGACAATTTAAAATATTCATCAGAGAAAAATGTCACTAATTGTAAGTTTTAGCGATAATTTATAAATAAAGAAAAATCACTAATTGTCAATTTTTAGCGACATATGCAAAAAATATCACAAAAAATTATTTTTCACAATGATTTTATTATGACTTATTTTCAATATGATGGGAATTAAACCCAACTATTAGGATATATTAGTAGTTTACTTTAATTTTTATACAAAAAGTGCTAATGCACAAGAATTTCGTCACTTTCGTTATGTTTGGTTGGAGGATTTTAAAAGGAATTTAGAAAGGAAAAATGAAAAGGTAGATAAAATATGAATGAAATATACCAACAATTCATCTAATTTCACATATCTTTTTTTTTTCTTTCTAAATTCATTCTCAAATCTTACAACATTAAGGGGTTTGAAAGGGCCATCATTTGAATTTTTAAAAAGGGTTAAATGTATATAATTTTACCTTTTTACAGATAAACTATTTTGTAGAGCGATCTTGCCCCAAAAGTCACACTCTAAATTTTGTACCATACAAAATTATATTTTCTTTTATAGATTTTTAATTTCGCATTCAAAATTTTAAAAATACCGTTAACACATTAAATGCCCACGTTGCGAGTTTTTTTTTTGCTTTTGTGATGTTTTCATTTCATATCAAAGGCGGCAGGCAGGGTCATCAATACCGCCTAAAGTAGAGAAATTGCACCCTTTTTCCAATCATACTTCATCCAACCCTCTTCGGTTCTGCCTAGATTATTATTGAGTTTGGTTTCTCCCCGATCTAGATTATGAATTAGAAGGTATTGTTTAAATTCATGAGACTTATTATAGATTTTTTTTTTGATAATTTAAATCATTCATTTTGTCAAACTCTTGGTGTATATCATTCACACACAAAATTAGATCGATTCGATCATCATATCTTATTCAATTTATCATGTTTTTCTTTAAAAAATAGTATTTTTAAAAATAAATCATTCAACTTTTAGTAACAAATGAGATAAATTAAATAGTTTACAAATATTAGATCGATCTAATTTTATATGTGAATCATATATATGAAAAATTAGACAAAAAAAAAATATTCAAATTATTAAAATGGGACCGTACTGGATCCACAAACCCAACAACACTCTAAACTAGAGGGGATCCAATTCTTTTTTCTTTAATGGAGAATTTCAATAAATTTCAATCGGCTTAATTATGCATATCATTTAAAAACGTCTACAATTTCATGACTATTCGATCCACTTTCCTTTCCTTTTTTCCACAATCCTTATATTTATTTTATTATAATAGTGTTGCCCCAAAATACAAATTTCATAATGCTCCTAACTTTTAGTTCACTTTTTTGTACACTATTTCTTACAAGTTGGCATATTTTCTCCTTTCTCATGGCCCTCAGCACTTTTTTATGTTATTGATAATCTTCTGTTATTTTCTTTTTTTCTCTTCTCTATCAACATAAGATTTGGATTACATATTACAAAGATTCTACAGAAAATAATTTAATATTCAATCACATAACTTGAATCATTAAAATGTAAAATTAATATATCTAGTTGATTTATTCTGTTTGATGTTTTGTTAATTTATATCCTCGTATATATAATTATCTAATGAGTTGTATCGCCGTGCAAAATTGCAATATAAATTCTATATTATTTATAGGTAACTAAATTCATATTACTCGAATTTTTTACAATTTTATTCTTGTTCAGTGATAAATATTTTTCTTGTTTTGCATTATCATTTACATGACAATGTATCATTATAAAATTAAAAAAAAAAAAAATCTCTAACATCTATGTTTCTTCTTTTTGTTCTCACTTATAACAGTAGGGATGACAATGAATAACCTATCCTGTGGGTATCTATGGAGACCCAACCCAAATACATGGGTTTTCGCCTCTTTTCCTTATATATTGGGTAGGGTAAGTGATATTCTTTAAATATTCAAAGGGGATGGGTTGGGAATGGGTACCCACTAATTTCACCATTTTTTTTTTTTTTTTTAAGATTCACAACCAAAACTAAATATACATTCAATCTTTTTTATTTATTTATTTATTTATTTTTTCAGGTTCACAACCATTTTTTTTTTAAGATCCACAACCAAAGCTAAATATACATCAAATCTTTTTTTTATTATTATTTTTTTTATTTTTAAGGTTCACAACCATTTTTTTTTTAATTTTTAAGATTCACAACCAAAGCTAAATATACATTCAATCTTTTTTTTTTGTTTTTTTTTTTTAAGGTTCACAACCAATTTTATTTTATTTTATTTATTTATTTATTTATTTATTTATTATTATTTTTTTTTAAGATTCACAACCAAAGCTAAATATACATTCAATCTTATTTTATTTTATTTTATTTGTCTCAACAATAAAATCAAATACACATTAATTAACATTGTCACATTATTCTTGTCAAATTTTATGCATATCTAGAATTTTTTTAATTTATTTAAAAAAATTAAGGACACTGTCTAGTGTAGGTTTCGATTTGTTTTTCTATGTTATTTTATTTTGTTATGTATTGTAATTTTCAGAATGGTTTACTTGTTCTGAAATTTCAATTAACGAGTATGAATCTATTTGTTTGATGTTATCACACAATTTATACAACATATATATATATATATATATATATATATATATATATATATAAATGTATTTGAAAATAAGGAAATTGTAGAGAATCAAAACAAGCATGAGTCGTGATTGGTTAGAAATGATGAGTACAAAGATTTATTTGCTGGAAAAACAAAAAGGAGATACAAAGTCTTACTAAATAATTTTTTTTAAATTAAAAGAATTTTTTTTAGTTATGAACAAATTTAACTGAAATCAGCTTGTTTCCCAATGTTATGCTTTATTTATTTAGATAGAAAATATTTTTTAATGAAAAATGTTTTTTATAAAAAAAATTAAAAATATATTTTTTTATATTTGGTGCTGGTGGTGATGGAACAAAGGTGAAAGTAGAGATTGTTACATAGTGGTGGGGAGATGGCGGCAGTGATGATGGTAGTGGCTATGGTGATGGTAGTGTGACAGTGAAAGTGAGAATAGTGGTGATAGTGTTGTGAAATTAGTAAAAATTTAATTGAAAAAACATTTTTTGTTTTTTAAAAGTAACAAACAACAAAATTCGTGGGAGACTAAAGGAAGAAGATGGAGGATGGATTGGGTGTGATAATGCATAGATATCTTAAAATGAGTGGTTCAGATTTGTTAAAGGTATAATTAGATTTTGGATAAATTAAAATGAATGGTTCAAATTTGCTAAGAGAAAGATGGTTTAATGTCTAAAATGTCCGTGGCTAAGAGATCAACAAACAATTCTTTGTTTATGCCCTGATGCAATTTAATATGGGTCTTATAACACTTTCTTCAAACAGGTTCTTTCACATTTTATTTTTTCAAACAGGTTCTTATAACATTGTAATCAGGTTCTTATAACATGTAGGGGAGAGAGTGAGAGTGAGAGTGAGAGAGGACAGATGGTTGTAATTTTTTTTTAATCTTTCACGTTTTTCCACATTTTTTTTTTCAATTACTAAAACTTATTTGATTGTCTCAAAATTATATATTTGATTATTATAAAACAAACTTTTTAATTAATTAATTAATGTGTATTTGATTTTGTTGTTGAACCAAATAAAATAAAATAAGATTGAATGTATATTTAGCTTTTGTTGTGAACCTTAAAAAAATAAAAAATAAATAAAAAAATAAGTTGTTAACATTAAATATATTAAAAAAGAAAGAAAAAAGATTGAAGGTATATTTAGCTAAAACCTTTATATATATAAAAAAAAGAAGGTTGTTAACATTAAATATATTAAAAAAGAAAGAAAAAAGATTGAATGTATATTTAACTTTTGTTGTGAACCTTAAAAAAAAAAAAATAAATAAAATAAATTGTTAACATTAAATATATTAAAAAAGAAAGAAAAAAGATTGAAGGTATATCTAGTTTTTGTTGTGAACCTTAAAAAAAAAAAAAAAAAAAAAAAAAAAAAAAAAAAAAAAAAAAAAAGTGGTTGTTAACATTAAATATAAAAAATAAAAATGGGGATTAAAGTGGGTTGGAAAAAATCCATACCCATTAAGAAATGGGGAGGGTGGTACCCATGAAGAATGGGAAATGGGGAAAATTTATTATAGGGGAATGAGGATGGAGAATTAATATCCACCCTATTGCCCCCATTGCCATCCCTATATAACAGTGTCCAACTTGGAATAGAGTCCAACTAGGTGGAGTTTTTTATTTTATATATATATATATATATATCAATTTGTAGCTGTTTATTGATTTTTTGGAGATAAATTATAAATGCATCCTCTGAGATTTACTTAAAATACGAATTGTTCTTTATGATTTGGAAAGTTACAAATACCTTCTTGTCAGAATTTCTTATTTAACAAAATTAACATAAAAAATAAAAACATTTAACTACTTTTCTATATAACAATAAAATTATCTGAATTGTTAATTAAAATATATTTCTGATATCATTAAAAATAATTAATTGACTTCATAATTTATTAATAAAAAATGTCATTTGTTATGCAATTAGAAACTTGTAAATAGGAAATATAATTTTTAAAATCACAAAAAATCATTTATATTTTAAACAAATCTCAAAAAGTGTTTTTTATAATTTACCCTTTTTTTCGACTAGGAATTTCTTTATCAAACTTTATATATATTTTTTTGTACAAACCACAAAGCCTCCGTTTGAGAAGTGGGTTGGCTTTTTGGCTTTTTGGTTTTTTTGGCTATTTTAGCCTGGGCTTAAAAGCTTGGTTTGGGAAGGGCTTTTTGGCTTTTTGGCTTTTTTGAGTTTTTTTGTGAGAGAAGAATGTAATGATTATGGGTTGGATGTGATGTTTTGTTTGTTATAGCTAAAATAGCCTATTTTGTTTTTTGTGACTAAAATAGCCAAAAAAGCCTCCAACCCACCTTCCCAAACGGTGCCAAAGTCATGTTTGGAGTTGGGCCAACATCTTCCGATGAAAAGTTAATGTGCGCATGATACGGTTTGTTTCAATGTGTTTCAGTTTATTCAAGTTAGAAATTTGATACTCTATATAAGTATTTAAAAGTATCATTTTCTCAACTTTTGATTGATTGACTTTTTAATTATTTAAATTATTCTTACAGCAAATAATTTGATAAAAAATTTCTATAATATATATATATATATATATATATATATATATATAATCTGCTTATTTAAACTTCAACAAAGAACCTTTTTTTTTTTGTGACAAATATCACAATCTTAATTACTACAAAATTAAGTAATGTTAGGGACATGAAATTCAGACCAAGAAAAACAGTGTGTAATTCAAATTCAACACTTGTGTAGTGAAACCTTAGCATTATTATTTTCTTAGTCCTTTTATTGTTTTAAATTACGTAATCCTACATTACACCCACAAAACTAGTTCAATTGTATATGAAAACAGAAAATTTTCACATAACAATACACATGTGAAATGGTAGGATCCATACATGATTCCACCATATATGATACTTATTTTTATCTCATATTTTTTCCTCATTAGGTAAAAATTATTTATACACTTAAATTTACTTTTTTCCAGCTTGCTTAAATATAATCATAGAGCATCACCCCATGTTGAAAACGCCCACGTTAACCAAGGGGACCTCATCTACTTTTATAAATGGATCATCATCCAAAGGGCCTTGATCAACTTTTCCTGGTTCTGTCCACACTTGCTAACCAGTTAATTTATAGAAGGACTACAAATTAATCCAAATGACAACAGATAATGAATAATCTTATGTGCACTAATTGATATATCAATTAGTGTACTAACAGATGATGTGACATAATTTTAAAGATTTTAATTTGTATCATAGATGAGATTAATAATAATGTCATAATTTTGTTGATATACTAATTGGTGCATGTAACACCACCTAATAATAATTAGAGGTGGAGGTGCAATTCCTTTTGTGAGTTTTTTTGTACAGAGAGAGTTGCAACCATGTTATGTGTAATCATTTGTAAATTGGACTGAATTGTAATTTCCTCTTAATTTATTCAGTGCATTTGTTTTGTTAATTTATATCCTGTTAGATAACATTTGTGTTTCTTCTTTTACATGTTCACGTACAATTAAACTTGAGATATATCTAGAATTCTCCTAAATAGTGAAGAACTTACATTTTTTCTTTTCTTTTTTTTTGAACTTGAGTAAAGAACTTATTCTTGATCTTACAATTTAAACATAATTACACTATTTTTAAGAAACAAAAAATTAATTTTCATAACCCTTTAGCTCATACCATTAATCATTTGTTAGTTAAATAGATGGAAAATGTGAAAATCATCATTTATTAGACTAAAAAGTCTATTATACTTCATTATTCATATTGTTACAATATCTAAGAGAGAGAGTAAGAAAGATGTAGCGACCTTAATTTTCTTAAGTCATTTTTTATTATTAAGGTTATTATTATCTTATTTTATTTTTGACTTTATTAATTGTGTGGTCACATGAGAGTTAATGTGATATTTAATGGATTTAATGTTGTAATTATTAATTGGGTGGTTACATGAGATTTAATGTGATATTTAATGGATTTAATGATGTAATTATTAATTGGGTGGTTTCATGAGATTTAATGTGATATTTAATGGATTTAATGATGTAATTATTAATTGGGTGATTACATAAGGTTTAGTGTGATATTTAAGGCATTTAAGGTTGTAATTATTAAATTTACTGCATATTATAGTTTATTAAGCTATTATATATTGAGATTTAGGTTTATAGTATAAGATTATTAGGTTATACTAGCTCTTAGGTTATTATATATATAATAACATAGAAGTATTTCAACTAGGTTTAGGAGATCAAAAGGATAAAAGAGAGACCAAGTTGAGAGAGAGAGAGAGAAATCAAAGAAGACAAAGAAAGGGGCGGCAGCAAGGAAAAAAGAGGAGAGGGAAGAAAAGGAAAGATTAGAGTTTTGTTTTGGTGACTCTAGTAGTTTCTAAATATTCTTTGATCTTCAATAAAGTATTGTGAGTACAAAATCCACTTCCCTTGATTTATGTTTAATTCTTGTTTTTATCTATTTGTTTGATATTAGTTTGATTTTGTGTTTACATAAAGATAATAGATTGATTTTAATTATTTTGACTAGTAGTGTATGTAAAGTTAGGGTTCTTGGATAATTGATTGATTTTAATTACTTTGATTAGTTGTGTAGGAAAAGTTTAGGATTTTTAGATGATTGATTAATTTTAATTATTTTGTTTAGTTGTGTATGTAAGGTTTAGGGTTTATAAATGATTGCTTGATTTTAATTATTTTGATTAGTTGTTCATGTAAGGTTTAGGGTTTTTCGATGATTGATTGATTTTAATTATTTTGATTAGTTGTATATGCAAGGTTTAGGGTTTCTATATGGATTGATTTTATGATTGTAATCACACTCATGATTATATAAAATTAAAATAAACTTAGAATTCATAGATATTGGTTAGAGGATGGATTGATTCGTTGTTTTTATTTATTTATTTTTATTTGATGTTGGATTGGTTTTGTATTTACATGTAGATGATAGATTGATTTTAATTATTTTGATTAGTTGTTTATGTCATGTTTAGGATTTTTATATGGATTTATTTATGGTTGTAAATACACTCATGGTCATATGAAACTAAAATTAATTAAGAACCTATAGATATATTGCTTATACTCCACCATGACTCTATGGATTGTTGTTTTATTTGAGTGATGGTGAGAAAGAGTGTATAAAAAAAGTGAGGATTATGAGATTTATTTGAATGCCTTAGGCTCGGCATTGCTATGTTTATTCTCATGTGTGAGATGTTGTGTATATATATTGTTGCCTCGTTCTCATGAGTAGACGAGTGCTTTGATTTGCGCGCGTACGTATATGCTAACCATCCGGGGAGTGAGTCAAACTCGGGACGATATCCCCATGCAAGTTTGGCTTCGGAGCAGTGTTAGGTATACGGGAGGCACATGGGATATATGTGTAGGCCGGAAGGGGAGGGCCGAAGTGGTGAAGTTAATGAACAAAGAATTTAATTATAAATTTATTAGTATAGTGTGAATGGTACTGATATGAACATGATAAAAAAAATAGTAAACGACCTTGATAAATTATAAAATTTGAGGAGAGGCATGTATACGTGATTTTTGGACAACTTTTGTATTGTAGTTTTTTATTAAAAAGATCGATTAGAACTTATAATCGGATGATCTTGGTTATTGTCGGTTTGATTCATTTTGGTAATGCAGATTTTAGAAGCTGTTTTAACCTACGAAACGAGCTCATTTTTATTGGTTTCAAGTAAATTGAAGTAAAACATTATTCTGCACACTTTTCGTGTTTTGAACTTTTTTGAAAAAAATCATCTAAGGGCAGTTTTGTTCATTTTTAGCTTCAGATTTTTCTATTGAATTCTGTCTAGATTTTTATATCAAGTTTTTCTCTTAACTTGTTCAGTTTCTGTTAAATTCGTTGGCAATGTTTTTTAGGAAATTTGATTCTGTACAACTTTCGTTCTTTGAGTTTTGATCAACTCGAATTATTTAAGTATGAAACGGTGTAATTTTATATTTTGTTCAACAAGTTACTTATGATTAAATTATACTAACGTTATTTGTTTTGCAGGATGGTGGGTCTTACTAAATTTTTATGCCGGGCTGACCCACCATATTTTTATTTCTATTTTATCTATTTTTTTAATAAATTTATATTTCGTTGTATACGGTCAAGAAACTAAATGCCACCGTATCTCGGGAAACTACCCATTCGTCTCGGTGCGGTTGGAACTACTTGTTTTGTCTTGTGATAAGAATTAAATGTATTTTTGTCTGTGTCTGGTGGACACGTGGGTGTTAAATATTATACTCATACTAATATACCTGTATACTGACTCGTTTTGTCTCTTGGCAACTCGGGTGCGTTCTGTTTGAGCGCAGCTGAGCTTCCTTTGTAGGATTAGTTGGGGCTACGGTGGTGACGTGGATTTATGATAGTATTGGACCTGTTGTTTGGGCTTCTTTTGTTTTGTTGAGCTTAGGATTGATATTAGTTTGTGTATTTATTATTCTCTGTATGACTTTAGTATTGGAATAATTTAGAATGGTTTGTAACCGTACATTATTTAAGTTATTGTTACTTTAATGTTGAGGTATTGGTTAGTTATGGAATTATGGTGGATGTTTTGGTTGGCCTTTAGTTTTTGTTTCACCCCTAATATTTGGATGATGGAATGTTATTGGGGTTTAGTCCTAATTTAATATTTAAATTGTCCGAATTTTGGGGCGTGACAGTTTGGTATCAGAGCTCTAGGTTACCCTAGACTTGTGAGAGTTTAGGTGATTCTTGGATTGTGGAAACATGGGTTAGCTGGTTTAGTTTGGTGGTAGAATTTAATGTAAGTGTTTATGAACGAATTCTTTTTGTGTGTTTAACTTAAAAGTGATGGCTGGAAGGTATCTTTAATCTTTTTCCAAGAACCCATTGGAGTACTTTTTAATACTGGTATCTCTCATTCTTTCATGTCTAGGCAGTTTGTAGAAAAAGAACATATTGTAACTACCTCCTTGTCTAGACCTATTCATGTTGAGACCCCTTTAGGAGGGGTAGCTACTCTTTATCAGATGTGTAAAGATTTTGAGATTGACTTTGAGGGCAAAGTCTTGTATGCAGACCTAATTGTGTTAGGGTTTAAAGGGTTCACAATTATTTTGGGTATGGATTGGCTGCGAAAATACTTTGTAACTCTAGATTGTGCTGGAAGGACTGTAAATATAGATATTCCCGGTATGCCACGGCTTACCCACACTTCTAGCGATGGAGAAGAGTCGGTGATGACGAGTTTTCTGTGCTTGGTAGAAATTCCTAAGCAGGATATTAGTGAGGTAGAGGTGGTGCGTAAGTTTGAAGATGTATTTCAGGAGATACCTGGACCTCCTCCTAGAGATGGTGACTAAGTAGTACGCCAAAGAGGGCTTGGATGGTGCGCTAGAGGAGGTGGCTTGGGTTGTGCGCCAGAGGGGTGGTATATCACCATGCT
Organism: Camellia sinensis; assembly: GCF_055761805.1. NCBI lineage: Eukaryota > Viridiplantae > Streptophyta > Magnoliopsida > Ericales > Theaceae > Camellia > Camellia sinensis. Next base: position 121,457,138 of record NC_138966.1, read on the forward strand.
CATCATGATATAGGTATAATACCCCCCCCTCAAACTCAAATAGGTTTGAAGATAGAAATTTATTTGAAGTTGAATTAGAGGGAAAACATAGTGGAGCAGAAACACACAAAAAAAAAAGATTGCGAGCAAAAAAAAAAATGATAGAGATATTTGTGTAGGAATAAACCAACAGACAGAGGAAGAGATTACCATGAAACGATACTGAAAGAAAAATATGACAACGGAATGAGTTGAGGTACAACGGATGGCCAAGCCAAGGTTATGCCGCCTGCCGGTAAGGCAAAGAATACCAAGAGTTCAGCTTACTATATTTACCACATATTTAACACATATGTTTAAACATTACTTTTCAATCTCCGATTTTCTATTTGTACAAGACCCCAGTGGGAAAAATAAGAGAATTAAGAAAATTCATTAGGTAAGAAAGAGGGTCACTGTATCGTTTGATATCAATATATATAAATTTAAATAAAAATATTTCATGGTAAAATAACAATTTTATGACCATTAATATTGTTAAAATTATCGTTATTGTAAGAGAAGTTAATATGATTTTATCAAAAATATAATTTCTTCATTACTTGGAGAATGTCAATATAATCTGCCCTTATGGTTATAATTAAGCTTCCATTTTGTTGCATGAATAAAACACTCCCCTATATTGATTAAAATAATAAAAAATTTTTATCACATTTTGAAGAATAAGTCCAAAAACAAAAAAAATCAATCTCAAAATCACAAGTAGAACGTATATAGATGACTAATATTTTTCAAAAGTGGTTCTTAATTACGTATTTCAATCTTCGTTTAGTTTATGTATTTGGAAAATGCTAATAAATACCCCTACTGTAGGAGTTTAATCAGTACTAAAATTTGTGTAAAAATTATTTTGAAAATAGTGAAAGATTAAAAAAAAAATTGAAATCAATGAAAGAAATTTGAAATTAATAAAAACTACCTTGTGTAATTCTTTTTTTTTTTTTTTGCTGTCTTTTCTTGTGCCACACAAATACATATTAACAAGACCATTTATTCTTTAAGGTAATACTACAAATCTAAAAAATTACCAAAAGATATTGGTGTGTAATTCAGATTCATTTTACATATAGATCCTACAATACACTCATTCAATCTATATCACACACTTTAATTGTAAAAATCTAAATCCCAGACTTTTTGTATTCTTTATTGCATGTAAGAATATTAAGCTTACAAACTTGCTTGTTTACACAATATTTGATAGTATACTCAAATGAAATGCTGACAATTATACTTACACGTTATAAAGTAAAATAAGATGATAAAAATAACAACTAGCGTGTTTGGTTTCAGTTTTTGAAAATTGAGCTTTTTTTTTTCGTGTCTTTTTATTTTTAGTGAATATTTATAAAATTTTAATTTTTTTTTTACTTTTTTAGATATATCTAAATAGTAAAATATTTAAAAAAAAATTAAAAAATACACAAAAATTTAGAAAATGTATTGAAATTTTGTATTTTTTGGTATTTAGTGTATTTTTTAAAGATTTTTTCACAAATATTATACTTTTTAAGTGTATTTATGTTAGGTGTGTCTACAAATTTTAAAAAAAAATTGCTTAAAATATTAAAAAAATTCATTGAAAACATTAACATACGGAAAATAAAAAAGTAGAATTTTCTGAAAATTATTTTCTGAAAATCAGAACCAAACAAGTTAAACAGTACTATGTTCATATAATTTCTTTCGCCTACAATCCCTCTAATGAGGTGGCAAAACAAAATATATGTAAGGAGAGTTTTGAGAAAACATTAGAATTAGGAGTGAGCATGGTTCAAATTTGTTCGATTTGAGGTAAAACTAGGATCGATCCGTAATTTGCAGTTCTATAAAAATTGAAACCAAACTGATCTATTTAAATCAGGAAACCAATCCGAACCAAACTAAACACGGTTTGACTCGGTTTTGGAACCACGGTTTCACATAATCTTTTCACAAGCAAAATCATATAATATTTTTTTTTTAAAATTCAATCTATCATAAATTATTCAACATTAATTTGCCTTAATATTTAAGTAAATAAACATATTGTTTAACATATAGCAAACATAAAACTTCTATCAAACAAACATTTTGTCGTGCCAACAATTACAAAACTAAAATTAAATAATTAAAAAAAGCAACAGGAATAGCAGCAAGAACAACAATATTCCTGTTGCAGAAATATTTGACTAAAAGTGGAGTTTCCAAGGTTGTTTAGATTATCAACTAACAAGGAGGGCTCACTTTTCAGATTCTATGAAGGGAAATCAAACTCTGAAGAATGGGAGTTGTTTCTCAGAAGACCTCTGTATGACTGGGAAACGATTGAGGCTTCCAGATTGGATATCACTTTGTACTCTGCTCCAAATCTGAGACAGGGGTGTACAGATTGTCCTACCTGGAATGATGTAATTGTAAGAGGGTTTAAGGTGGCTGATTTGTATAAATTTTGTGACAAATTGCTTGGTCCACAGATCAAAGTTTGCAAATTTGTGTATAATAAGGATATCCCCCCTAAGGTACAATTTTTTGGTTGGTTGGCTTGGAAAGAAAGAGTCAAGACATCTGTGTTTCTGCACATAATTGATGTTCTGAATAGCAATGCAGCTACTGTGTATGTGTTTTGCAAGAATGAACCTAAATCATTTGCTCATTTATTGCTCCATTGCCCTTTCTCCTGGTGTGTTTGGTCCAAAATGATGCAGTGGTGGGGAGTTGAGTGGGCAATACCTAAAATTGTTGAGGGTCTATTCCATTGGTGGTCTGGTAGAAATTTCCAGAAGAAGGAAAAGTGGTTGTGGAGGGTTGTTCCCTTAGTTGTACTTTGGTCTCTCTGGAAGCTTAGAAATGAGTGGGGCTCAGTCTAGGGGATATAATTTTTGTGAGCTTGTCAAGATTAGAATAGCATTACGGCTTAAAACTTCAATCCCAGGATTTCATTACTCAGTCAATGATTTTGTGCACAACCTGAGACAGATAAGGGGTTGCATCTGACTGTTGCTGGTTTAAGAATGAGGAGCAGAGCTTGAGGAACATTGAGTTTGGTGGTTGGGCTGATTGGTGGTGGTGGTGTTTTTATTCCATTGAGTTTGCTGCTGTTTTTATATATGTATATATATATATATATTTTTTTTTTTTGGTTCTCACCAATTTTGAGGCTTGTGCTAACAATTGATTGCACATTCTTCCTGTGCCAATCTAATTGGGATCTTGAAGTTTTACTGTGATGTTTTGTACACTTTCTCTCTTTTATTGATTGTTTTTATCAATAAAGATTTTCCTTTTGCTGATTAAAAAAAAAGAAAAAAAGAATAACAATAAGGTGTATAGTATGTATATGGTTTAAGTTATATACAGTCCGGTTCGGTTTTAACCCGAAACCGTGAACTCAAATCCGAAACCAATCCATAGACACCGATTCTTTAATTTTTCAAACAAAAACCGGACCACATATTCAAAAAACAATTTAAACCTACCAGATTTGACTAAAGCAGGTCGGATTGTGAATTTTTTAGATTTTTTTTTTGATCAATAAATAAAGAAAAACTTTATTGATGAAAAGCAATATACAAAGTATATAAAAATATATCAATAAGGGAGGAATCATTTTCTAAAAACAAATAATGATTCTAGTTTTTCATTTTGCTTACATATATCATATGACATCATCTTGATACGATGTTGAAAACGCCCACGTCCAAACCTATATATACATATAAGTTGTAGGTTATCCGTAGTGGCTAAGGTTTCATCAACTTTTTCTTAAATACTTCTTTATCAAAGTGGGCTTCATCAACTTTTCTCAAAATGTATGTAGTTCTATCCACACTTGTTTTTTGGCGAATCTCGAACATCTTCTATATGTGAATTAAAGTTTGGACATGTCCTTTTGGACTAGAAATTTGTTGGTACTGCGTTGGTCTTTGGCGAATCTCGAACATCTTTTATATGTGAATTAAAGTTTGGCCATGTCCTTTTGGATACTAGAAATTTGTTGGTGTTTAGGGTTTATTTGGTTATGCTTTTTGTTTTTCATATTTTAAAAGTTAAAAATATTGAAAAAGTTCAAAAATATGTATTTTGTATTAGTTTATTAAAGATAAATATTCCCATCGAAAAATAAAAAAATAAGATAAATATTGGAAGTGTAAATTTTTAAAATTAAAAAAAAAAAAAGATTATTGAATTTGATTTTTTTTTAAATTAAAAACCTCTTTTTTTAAATAGAGCTTATGAACTTAATCCCACTTGTCAATATCTGTGGTTTATTTTCAATAATCTACTAATTTAAATTTCTCAAATTGTAAATAAAAGAGAATTTTAATATATTGATATTATTGTTTCAATATATATATACATATTGATAATAATATGTCAATTAATAAGTCTAAGTGCACAGAATACTAAACATAAAATGTGACACATATATCTCACAATGTGTAGGGCTCACATGTGAGACGCACCGCTTGTGAAATATTTGTGTGTTATTCTATGTGTGGCCTCTATGTTCCTAGCATTATTGTATGTTGATTATATGGATTGGAAGGGGGAAAAAATCATTTTGGTAAAAAATCAAAAAATCCATGTGTAGACACCCCATTTTTGACCGTCCTCAAGATTTGGACGTCACCATTGGAATACTTGGTGATTACCCTTGTTTGTGTTCGTTGGGAGTTCCCCAAGGTCTCGGCTACGCGCCTTGCCTCAGGATCTCCGAACTCGACCGTTTTGTGTCTGGTTTTGCACCAAACACTTGTGTTTTGCCTTGGAGGGGCAGGGAATGCCTTGTGAGGCATCCCCACACACCACCGGCAGTGGCTATAGGTCACCGGCTTATTTTTGCTGCCATCGGCATTTTTTGTTGCCGGTCGGCACTCAATTTTGTCAAAATGACATCTTTGGCCGGCCGACTACTGTGCATCTGCTTTTGTAGATATTTATCACAGCTGTCTTGCTTTTGGCTCCCCTCCATACATGTGTATGGAGGGATCTCTCTCTTTAGAAGCTTGTCTTGTAAGCTTTACAAGACAAAATGCTCTATAAGAGAGAGCCTTCTCTCTTGGCTTGAAAGGAACACTTGAGAGACTTGAGATATCCTTAGACAGCCATTTTCAGGGTTTTGAGTTCTAGGGTTAGAAACCATACACTTTCTATCTCTATATCTCCCTCTTGTGTGTGTTAAGTTGTGTTTGTGTCTTACTATTGCACACAAACACATAGTGTTTCACCTTCACTTAGCTACTGAGGTTCTAAGAGGTTGGTTTTGAAGTTTTGGAGCTGTTTTCAAGCCAAAAGGGGCTGTTGGAGCACCATTGTTGAAGGGGTCTTCAAGGGTAACAATTTTGCCTCTTTATTCCCCAATCTTGCATTGTATTTTTACCTGTCTTAAAATCGTTTTTGAGCTTGGTGTATAATACAAAAAAGTTCTGTTTTTTAGCCCTCTTAATTGTTTGTTTAGAGTGTTTTGTGGTTTGGAGGTGTTTGACCCCTCGTAGGCCTTGAAAGGCCCTATTTTGTGCTATTTTGAGTGAGATTCGAGACTTTGGTGTTTGGGCCTCTTCACCACTGAAATCTTGAGGGATTTCAGTGGTGGAGATGGTGCCTTGAAGTCTCCAAAAGGGGAGGGCCACCCCCTCTCCTTGTTGTCCTTGAAAGGGACCGTTTTTGGCCTCTTGAGAGAGCATCATGTTAGAGTGTGTATTGATCATGTCTTGGTTGTTTTCCATGCTTATTATGCCATGATATAACCTTGTTGTGTATTGGTTTTGGTATACCATGCATGCTTAGCATACCTACCATGTAATGCCATGTTATTGCCTTAATATGCCTTAGGTTGTTAGCCTTTGTTCTAGCATGTTTTAGGCTTAGCCTTGTGAAGGTTTTGTGCTCATTTTGCCATGTTTAAGGTCTGTCCTAGGTTGTTTGGGTCGGATTTGGCATGCTTAGTATAGCTCCTTTGCATTCCGGCTTGTTGGCCTTAAGTGTATGAATGTATAGCATGACATTCTTGCATTGATTTAGTGGTTTGGAACTATCCACCATGTCATTTCAGTCCCCTTTGCATGCCTATATGTTTGCCTTGGATGTCTCCTTAATGCTTTGAAAGCTTGTGTAGCATGTTCCATGTTTTGGCCATTGTACATGCCTTTGAATTTGAGCCACTTAGATGCCATCTAGGGGGTCCCCTTTGCATGGTCTAGGTCTGCCTTGAACCTATTTTAAGTCCTCTTAGCCTTGTTAGGCTTAGTTGGCTTGGTCATGGTTCAAGCCCCTTTGATTTGCTTCAAGCACTTGGGCCATTTGTTGCATGTTTAGCTTGACTTGTTGCTTGGTTTGGCACCATGTTTTAACATGATTTTCAATGCTTACCTTGCATGCCATATGTCCATGATTGCCTTCTTTCAAATGTGTTTGAGAGTTGTCCCATTTGTGCCTAAGTGGTGGCCCTTAATCATATGCATGTGTGCATGTGTATTTGGTCCTTTATTTTGGTCACTTTGGCCACTGTTTTAGGCCTATTTAGGATTGCCTAAATCATGTATAAGTCCACCTTTTCATAAATTTGCATTGCCTCATGTTTGCTTGTATGCTTGCATAAGTGTCTTGCCATGCCATGTTGCATCCTTAGCTTGTATGCCTAGGTTGCATTGCATCTTGCATGCATGCCTTGTTCCTTGACTTGGTGATAGGAATTGAGCCTTGGTTTGTTTGTTTGGTTTGCATTTCATTTGACATGAAAGTTGCACACTTGATTCTTTGGGCCGTCATGCATGGAAATGCGTGATTGGCGGTCCGAGAATCGAGACACATGCCCCTTTGAGTTACAAACATGATAGGGGACATGATTGGTGCATACATTGTTTGAATTGTATTGCCATGCAAGTTCTGTCCTCTGCTGCTGTGAGTTGCAGGTTCTGCAGGCACTCTTTGCCGACCGGCAGTGTACATTGCCGACCGGCAGTAAATCGCCAGCCGATGGATTCATTTTGTGCCGGTGATCACAGGCCACTGCCGGTGGGCATTCTACTCAGCCGGTGGTGATTCCCAGTATCCAGAGAGGCATCCTTGAGACTTTGGCAGTCTCCAGAGGAGCAGAGCAGGGAAAACAGAGGCAGACTATGTATGGTCGTGCACTTCCGGACGGGACCCGAGCATGCGCTGCATCTGGCTTTCCTCCTGAGGTGGTTTACTGTTTTTCCTAGCTTAGTTAATTTGTTAATTAATTAGGCAATTTGTAATATTTAATTAGCTTGCGTAGTTAATTAATTTGTATTATTTGTTTGGTCCCTCCGGGCGAGGGCAAATCTGTAATAAGTGTGTGTGAGTGGCGTGCATGTCTTTCAATCCCTACTTCTTTCCTCCCCTTTTATTTACCTGCTTTGATGGTTAGTATTAGGGCATGTTCAAATTAGCATACCTTATGCTATGCATGTGTGCATTCATCCATTTGTTTTACATGCACCTGGCTCGGTACATCACGCTAACTGCATTTGTACTTCAATTCCAAATTGAATACGTGCAACAATTGACTGCATTTCACATACCATGCTTAGGTTAACCGAGCCTACTCTAATTGCATTTTGCATGCGTTGCATTAGCCACTCTAACATGAACTAGGATCATGCATGTTTGCTAACTAGTTTATTGTTTTGGCACGGAGTACTATGTAAGTATTTTTCTACTTTAGCATACTGCATGCGTGCGAGTGTTGTCATGACAGTATGCCTGCCATGCGGCTAAATGCTTACGTGATATAATTGTTTGGATGCCTGTGGGTGAAGGTTGGATGGCCTGAGTTGGAAAAACTGGTTGAAATCCGTATTTTAGCCTACTTGCGAGTAGCAAATTCCAAAATGTTTTTCAAGATAAACGGATATGCAATGCTTGTTTCCAAATTAGGCAATCTAGTCTATACTTGTTTGCTGTGCGCATAATATAGTAATTCTAGGCTAACAAATGGAATAAGAACACATAACGTTTTCAAAATCGGATATCATGGTTAGTAGAGGCCGGTCTTTGGACCGGGCGAAAGGGGGTGCTCATAGCTGACCTTCCCCGATCGTACCCTAGCTCCCGAGCCGAGACAACTCCGGTGATGACGGACACGTGGCCTTTGGCACCGAGTCAGGGTTTCCTAAATTCCTCCATTTTAAAATATTTAGGTGGCGACTCTGTATCTGGCAAAGCAGTCCATGTTTGGCACTTCTTTTCAAAAATCTGTTTTCTCAAAACGATTTGCCAGATTTGGACTCTTTGGTTCAAGACTTAGAACCGCGACACAAATCGAGTCCGAACTGTAGTAGCGGGGTCCCTCGCGGGCGCGTGCTACAGTTTCTAGCGACTCTGCTGGGGATTTAGAGAGCTTAACTCGAACTCGTGATATCCTGTTTTGATCTCATTTATGTGTCTCTTTGCATTGCATGTGCATTGGTGCCCCTAGGAACACAGTGTTTGCCATCTGCCATTCCTGAACGGTTTGCCGGAGGCTTGTCTTGTCAAGGCATGACCATAAGGCTGACCGGTTATGGGCTCTGACAGTATGGGAACACAAACCCCGGTTTTACCGGGGTACCCTTTTCGACCATTCGACCTAGTGCATATTCGGATCCATAGTGACCATTCCAAGTTAGGACAGGTTGCTTACCCGATGTTAGGTTGTTTGAAAACTGCTGCGTGCATAGTGAAACCCTAGCTCCTGACAAAATAGGATAGGGAAACCCTACCCCAACATAGGGGTGTTTTGGCTCTCTTTATTTGCTATGTGCTTTTAGGGTGTTGCTCTACAGGAAAGTACATGTCAGTTTGCAAGTTTGAGTATCAGACCTGAGGACACCAGTATCAGTGTCAGTTATGAGAATCAGTTATCTGCGGGTATCAGGTTCAGTTTTGGGACAGTGATTTCTGGGAACAGTGATCAGCAGTAGAGTACAGTTGTTCAGCTACACCCGTGTTTGATCTGTTTGGGCTGAAATGCTGTTTGTTTCTCCTTTCAGTTTAGAGTGTCCAGAGAGTTGATACAGAATAGCTAGTGCTCCCCTTTGCCGAGGCAGGACTTGTGATGACGCAGAATTCAGAAGAGATCATGGTTATGACAGCTGCATTAGAGCAAGGGATCACTCTGCAAAGTGAGACCAACATTGATATGCCACATCCACCCAGGTCGCCTGTTGGGCACCTGGTTTGGGCCCCCCAACTATACCAGGCTCGCGAGCCTACTACATTTGAACTAATGGGGATGATAGGTGATCTCCAGAGGTCTGTGGCGGATCTCGCCTACGGAATGTCAGCTTCACCTCCAGCCGCACCATATGCCGGGAGTTTTGTACCCCAGGAACCCCCGCTGTTGGGGCAAATTGTGATTGAACTTAGCCAACCGGAGATGGCCTCCAACTATGGCAATGACATATCAACATCAACTCAAACCCTCGATCAGGCTGAGGCCAGAGGAGAAGATAAAATGAAGGCAGATGCCGATCCCATTGAACAACTGCTGTGGGCAGTCGAGGCTTTGAAAGCCGGGGGGATGAACAAGCAACAGATATCCGTAGTTGTGGCAAAAACTGTGGAGGATGCTTTCCCCACTCCACCTGAGGGTAGTTCAAGCCAGTCAGAAAATCGGGATAGGCCCCGTTATGCCAGAACAGTTCCTCCTGTTCCCGCCCCTGCATCCGGGAAAGATCAGAAAGCTAAGGTGGCGCCTGCCGACCCTTTCGCTTGTGCAGCTAGTAAGAGCGCTCAGACTCCAAAGTACCTACCCCGGGGGCGCAGGACCTTTCATGCTCTCTACATGCCTCTATCCAAGGCACTTTAGATCCTTGCCGAGAGGGGGCACCTTAAACCCTTGGAGCCTCGGCCTCTCCCGAAGAATCTCCCTGCTACGCATGATGCTGCTCAGTACTGCGCGTACCACCAGCAGACAGGCCATGCCACCGACAATTGCTTCCGCCTCCTCCATGAGGTGCAAGATTTGATTGACAACGAGGTTATCCTCCCACCTACCTCAGCCAAGTCCGTTACCACCCAGTTATTGGATTTTGAGGACACAGATACTGCAAGTATGTAATCAGAAGGTGAACCACCTGCGGGCGGCATCTGGATGTATTTTGAATGTGGCGTCTGGCACGCATTTTTGAGTGGCTGTGAACGCACGCTAGCTTTGTAAATCTTGGCTTGGGTATCGAGTCAGTCTTTTGTTTTGAGTCTGTCTCTTTGTCTTGAGTTAGTCTTTTTTGCTTAAAGGTCTGCCTTGTTGTAGCGAGTCAGTCCCCTTTGTATAGAATACCAGGTGATTCTGGGGTTGTTGCCTCGAACACCGTTTTGTCTTGTAATTACCTGTTTTTGTTTTGAGTCTGTTTCTGCCGAGGGGCCAGTTACACCAACAAATCTGAATGAAACAGCTGTTGCTATCTCACTTTCATGCTTGCTTTCAGTATAAGTGCCAGAGAATTTGATTGGGTTGACAGTATATCTCGCCTGCTCTCCTGCACGCCACTCATTGCATCAACCTAAGTTTTTCAAAAACCCTTTTTGAACACTGCGGTGATAAAAACGAAGAGGAAGGAATTCCTCGGGTTTTGCAAAATTTTGATCATTTTGAGAGAAAGGAGAGGCATGCTAGGCCTTTTAGTGAATGAAATTATGCTTGTCGGCGTGAGTACTGAGAAGAATCCTGGCTTGATCCAGATTGGTTCCACACTATCTTTGGCACAAGCGATTCGTCGATTTCTTAAAAACTTTCAAAAACAAATGTTTTACACGGCCCTGTGAAGACCTGTGTGGAACCGCTCTTGAGATTGTGCAGCCTAGGATCGCTCTCAGCCTCAAGATTCAACCCGCCTGTTTCGAACCTTGAACCCGTTCAGAAAGTTCAAACGGTCAAACGTCATGCAAGGCCCGTATGGCCAGTTTTGAAGCAACCCTCGACCAAGAGGCGCCGAAATTGAATCAAAAGAGTAGATCTCGCCAGAAGGAGTTTGTGGAGCAACCATGATGGATTCTTCCGCAAATTAGTGCAACAGTCGTTCTCCTAGACACAGAGAGGCTTCAACTTCAAAAACCATTTGGCATGGACTTGTTACACTTTTACCCTTTGAGAGGCTCGCTGGGTCGAAAACCCAGAAGGGCGACCCAGGCAAAAGTTAGAGCAAAAGAAAAGAAAAGAAGCAAAAAAGAAAAGAAAAGAAAAATGCGGAAAAGAAAAGAAAAAGAAATGAACAAAAGAAAATGAATAAAAGAAGCTCGCAAGGTCGAAAACCCGCATCGGGCGCCTTGGCAAAAGTTAGAGCCTGAAAAGTGAAGGTTAAAATACCCGAGTGTACCTTAATTGGAATTACGTAAGGCTTGATTCCCATGTTTGGGATACGTAGGCAACTTCATCCTGAAGTCCAGCCCCCAACGCTTTCATAGCGTCTTAGTCCATGCAATGGTTTCGATTTCATCCCAAAGTCTAGTCGCCAACACCTTCCAAGGTGACTGTGTCCATATATTTGTTGTGACCGTCTTCGTCACCTTTGTGTCCAAGAACTCGACCACCGCCAATGAAGACTGTTTACGGACTGCTGCGGCACCGTCCAAACAAGGGGCAACTTTCCGTTGCCACGAGTCGCTGCAAGCCGCCATTCAAACCAGGGGCAACTTTCCGTTGCCATCCACCCCTTTCAAGCCAGGGGCAATTTTCCATTGCCTCCGATCCGAGGTTGCGCGTCTCGAAGAGTAAGTTCCATGCTCGTTGAGCATTGACTGTTTGTAAAATAGTTTTTGAAAATTTTTACTGAGGTTGACTATTTTCTCGAAAACTATTCCATTTTCCAAAACTGGACCATTTTCTTGGACCCAAAAGGGAAAATTTTCAGTGCTTACAGCCTGACTTGCATGGCTTTCAAATCAAAAAAATCGAACAAGTACGTTAATCCGACTCTCATTTTGATCAAAACTGTTTTAGTAGAAAGCAAAAACAAAGAATGGTTAAAATGATGAACTGGGGGCATAGTTGAGTCAGGCGTTCTGTCTTTCCCCCGTCGTCAACATACTTGCCAGAAGAGCACTCTACCCGCACCAGAAGAAATAGCTGTGAGCTAACGGCATCGGGCATGAACCCGCAACTTCCTATTCACTCATTAATCACCTTGGGGAGGGACGAAAAATGAGAGAATAAAGAATAGAGAGGTGTAAGTTGAGAGAAAAAGCGAGTCAAAGGGTTTTGAGAGAAAAACCGAGCTTAAGTGCCAGAGTGATGTGAGAATCACAAATGAGAAAAGGGTGGGAAACAATACCCAGAGAAACTGGTTCCTCGTGATCCGAGATCCCCCGCCTTCGTTAACGCGTCTGTATGTCGTATCTTTTCTTTTATTTACCTCAACCTTTGTTTTAGGTCTTTTCCGAGCGTGTCTCGTTGTGCTTAGGTCGTGTACCCTTTTGTTTGAGTCTTTCCCCGTTGTGTTCAGTTGTAGGCTCGATACCCCGGTTTGAAAAACCTTTATTTAATTTCAAAAATCGTTTATACTCAGAATGCTGTGCCATTCTCTATATTTGAGCGTGCTTCAACTCCAACCGGTTCCGCCTTTGAGCTCCGTCTTGTCAGATTGGGCCGTTCGCTCAGAATTTGCTGTGTGCAGAATAAACCGAATGCTGTGTTTTGGGCTGTATGCAGATTAATCCCCAACAGAGTAAGGGCTGTGTGTCCAGAATCAGGCAGTGGGCTGCTTGGGCTATTTTGCTGTTGGCTGTTTAATTATCTGATTATTATTACAGTGCAAGTGTTCAACATTCAGACAACAGATCAATTCCATTACAACTAATCACGTAACATGATGGGATGCGATGCAATACATGAGATATGTAAATGTAACAATTTTTAAGCAAAATTTTTGTTCATTTCATAATCTTTTTCAAGTACAAAGTTTTGAGGAAAACAAAAATCTACCTGCGGCAGTACAGAATATCCTAACTACCAACAAAAAGGAAAAGTACAAGAAAGAAGAAAAACAACAAAATCTGTATCCGTGTCCAGTGACTCCAAGGGCTAACAGTCTGTCCTAGTCCTCTTCCTGGACGAAGGTCCAGGAGCATCAGCAGCATCGTCGTCAGAGCCCGAGCTAGTGCCGCCTCCGGTCTCCTCCTCCGATGACTCCGCCTCCGACTCGACCTCCGCCTCCGACTCGTCATCCTCATCATCGTCATCATCAGGAACGGGAGCCCGCGAACTACTCCCGGCATGAGTGCGCCCCGCCTTGGAGCGGGGGAATACTCTAGCCTCCTCATCTCTCCCTCGGGCGGGGACGGAAGGTCCAGCTGGAGCACCTCCTACCCCGAGAATCTGGAAGGGAGGCTGAAAAAGTACACAAAAGACAAATGCATCAGTATACTGTAGACAGTTTATCAGTGCAGAATGCAGTGTATGAGTACAGTGTGTGAATACTGTGGACAGTTTATCAGTGCAGAATGCAGTGTATGAGTACAGTACAGTTTATCAGTGCAGAATGCAGTGTATGAGTACAGTGTGTGAATACTGTGGACAGTTTATCAGTGCAGAATACAGTGTATGAGTACAGTGTGTGAATGCCGTGAGCAGTTTGTCAGTGCAGAATGTAGTGTATGAGTACAGTGTGTGAATGTCGTGAGCAGTTTATCAGTGCAGAGTATAGTGCAGAATGCAGTGTATGCAGTGTATCAGATGCTGTGAGATCAGTGCGTCGGGTGTTGTGTCGTGCATCAGATTACGTGAATCAGCTCGTGAGTGATTTGAGGCCGTGATCAGAAGAACATACCGGAATGCTGTAGAGGGCCATGAGATCAAAGGTCCGCTGTAGCATCCCCATCATGGAGGCATTCATCTCCAATGACTGCCGGATGTACTCAGAGGAAGCCTGCAAAATATCAGATACATCAATATTCTGTGGAATATCAAATAAACTGAAATGAAATGACTGGACAAAAATGCAGTAATACATACTGGAGGCAAGTCGGGGACACCGACAAACTCGTGATCAGCCGGCAGAGGGGCGAAGGGGATCTGATAGGTCGCCCCGCCCTGCCCTCGAAAAGTCAGTGAAGTAGGCAGAACAGGCCAACCGGTCCCCCGTCCCCCCTGAACTCCGCCCCTGCCACGTACTCGGGCCCTCCTCAAAGCTCCAGCTCCAACTCCCGCTCCTGTCCTCGCTACTGGCGCCACGGGTCTAACACCCTCAGCTCGACGGCCGCCACTCAGAGGCCGCATAAGATACGTCTGTACGTACTCTCGGTAGTCGCCGATGCCTCTGAAGCGGGTCGCCTCCCAACCGATGGTATAATCGGCCATCTGCTCGGTGGTGAGCCTCTCGGTCTCCCTCATATCCTCGGGAGGGTGAACCGGGACTATCTGCTCCGGTAACCCTAGGGTCTGGCGTAAGAAACGCTCACCCAAGTACCAAGCCAGACAGACCGGGCCCTCTAGCAAGATCCGGAAACGCGAGGTCTCATCGGCGCCGGCAAACTGATCCCGCGTCACGGCTGGCAAAGGAGCCCAAGGCTGCCAGGTGATCTGAAAATGCAATACAGTTTGTTATCTACTGTTATTGAAATATGCAGTGGAAAGGCGAAGCTTAAATGAACTGCAAGTAAAACATACCTCCGCGGCCGTAATGGTGTTGAAGAAGCGGCGAAAAAAGCTGAAAGTCTCTCGCGGCCTCTGGGTGCATCTCCCGTCAAAGCGACGTGAAAAAGGGACGACCAGAGGGGTCTCCGTGACTGGCACGGGTGCAAGCCTAGGAAAGTAGGCGTAAACCCACAACTGCAAGGTAAATACCAGTGCATTTATCAGATAAAGCAGAATATAGAAAAAAGCAGAAATGACAGAGCCATGTGTTGTGCAGTGTATTGTGCAGAGTGTGCAGTGTGAGCAATATACAGTCAGTGTAAAGCAGAGTGTATGTGTGTGCCGTGTGTACAGTATACAGCAAGTATAAAGCAGACTACAGTGTGTGCAGTGTACAGAGTACAGAAAAGATGGAAAAGCAGAAATGAAAAGTGGAGAAAGAAATGTACCTCCCAAGCCCGCCAGTAGCCTCCGAGCAACTGTCCGCTGCCGCGGGAAGCTAAGCTCATGTATCCGTAGAGAGTGGCCAGAGCGGCGCCACCCCAGTCGTAATGCAAGATCCCTCGGACGTCCACCAGTGCGCTGAGCAGACAGAGAGGCACGGTGTTCGCCCGGTCGGCGAAAATAGTCGTCTCAAACAAGAACATGAGGAAGCCACGTGCGTACCTCTCCACGGCCTCCGGAGTCATCGGGGCTGCATCAACAAGGGTGGGCTGGACCCAGAACTGCACCTCGAAGCAAGAATATCGGACGTAGCCTGGACGAGCGAGAGGTGGCACCTCGTCGAGCAAGTAAATCTGAGCGGCGGTCCATTCATCTGTGTCAGTATCAAAGGGGATCAGATCACCCCCTACCTTGATGCCTGTGAGCATCGAGAAATCGTAAGGGGTCATCGTCATGTCCCCTGCCACGGAGAAATGGAATGAATCGGTGGTGTCCCACCACCTCTCTACCAGAGCGGCAATGAAAGGTCTGCATGTAGTGAGCCTGGAGAGTCCTCTGCAGAATGCGCCGAAACCCGCCTGGTCCACGATGCGACGGACCACATCGGGAAGCTCGGCGTACCAATCCCGGGCGCCGTTATTCCCATACCCACGAATGGTATGGGAATCTCCCTGTAAACAGAAAACAACAATTGCAAGGCAATATTCAAAATGCAGTTCTAAGAAGCACATAGATGTAGCATGCGTGCAAGTTTGACAGATTTAAACAAATACCGGGTGCCGGTGTGCTTACAGTAAACTACAACGTGTGATGCGTCAACGTGTTTGGGTGGTTCAGAACAGATGTAGCATGTGTGCAAGTTTGACAGGTTTAAACAAATACCGGGTGCCGGTGTGCCTACAGTGAACTACAACGTGTGATGCGTCAGCGTGCTCGGGTGGTTCAGTAAAGTATAGCATGTGTGCATATTTTCAGACTCAAGCAAATATTGGGTACCAGTGTGTATGCAGTGAAATACAGTGTGCGCCGTGTGTTTGGGTGATTCAGGGCCAGTGCAGTGTGTATGCATGTGTCAGTCTCGAGCAGATATCAATTGTACGAATGTTTACAATCAACTACAGTATGCAGGGTATCTGAGCTAAAGCAATTAAAGAGCACAACTAGCTAAGACAGTTTTGTATCCTACATTGCAGAAAGTAAAGCAGAGGAAAGAGAGTTACCTCGGAAGTGTCGAAGGACAGGTGGGAGGTAGGCTCACGCAGTAATAGCTCGGGTGGCACGTGCCTCTCGAAGCTCCGAAACTGGCGCAATCCGTCAGGGGGCAGAACATGGATCGCCGGCCGGTAGGTCGCCGGGTCAAACGGGCGCTCGCTCAAGGGTAGGAGCTCGACCCTGGGATCCATCTCGTGATTCGGAGGAGTCCCACCGCGTGGAATGTCATCCGCCATGTCAAGAATGGTAAAAAATAGCCGGAGGAAGGAAAACCGGGCTAGAATATGAAAAGTCAACCGAAAAAGTCAACTCCCGAGAAGGCCGAAAATGACCGAAAAGGCCGGGATGTGAAAAGGGCACGGAAATCAAGAGGAAAGCGAGGGAAACAAACCCCAAAAAGGTGGGAACAGCAAAAGGGGCACCGAAACAAAGATTTGTTCGGTTGAAAATGTCCGAAACGCGAAGAAAATCGCGAATCCGACAACGAAACGGGCGTAGAATGCGAAGAAACGGAGGAAAGAGGAGAGGAAAACACTCTAGAGAGAGAAAGTGTGGATTTTCGGCGGAGAAGGAAGTGAAAAATAGGGTTTAGAAACCCTATTTTAAAACACCCGTGGTGAAATGTCGAATCTGCCCCGACTCAGGAACTTTTTGCCTGTCGGCAACACTTTGTGCCGGCCGGCAGAATATTGTGCCGATGGAATTTAATGATGGCCGGTGCACGGCCGGTGATGTATTCTGATGGCCGGTGGGCATCCGTTGACCTCCTACAGTGATTTTGGAGCCTCCTACACCCTTGTTTGAGTTATTTGTGGGGTCCAGGGCCTTTAGTGCTCAAAACAGTGCAAAATAGTGCGCTTCCGACGCTCAGCCGGCCTCCATTTTGATCTCGGATCGTGTCTTCCATGCATGGCACTCGAATTCGTGCAAGGTGTATCCTTTTTATATCCTTTTAGCTTTTACAGAACTCAAAAGTTGCCCCATGCGTATCGCATTTCAAATTAGCGCACTGTTTTGTGCATTTCAAATTAGCGCACTGTTTTGTGCATTTCAAATTATCGCACTGTCTTGTGTATTTCAAAATCACTCGCGCTGTTTAGCGCATCGCACTGTTTTGTGCAGTTTACACTCACGCTGTTTAGCGCATCGCACTGTTTTGTGCATTACATTTCATTCGCGCTATTTTACGCATCGTACTGTTTTGTGCAGTTTACACTCGCGCTGTTTAGCGCATCGCACTATTTTGTGCAGTTTACATTCGCGCTATTTTGTGCACCTCAATCGCACTGTTTTGTGCAGTTTACATTTCGTGCTCTTTTGCGCACCTCCATCGCACTGTTTTGTGCAGTTTACATTCGCGTTGTTTAGCGCATCGCACTGTTTTGTGCAGTTTATATTCGCGCTGTTTAGCGCATCGCACTGTTTTGTGCGTCTCATTCGTATCATTTTGCATCTTATGTGGCATGCGTGTCACACTTGCATCATTTTGCATCTTATGAGGCATGCGTGTCTCATTTGTATCATCTTGCATCATGCCTCATTTTCATTGGCATGCGTGTCACATTTTCGTTGGCATGTGTGTCGACATTTGCATTAGCATGCGTGCCTCATTTGCACTATTATGCATGTTGCTAACAACATTGTACCTGTTAAGTTTGTTTTCTTTTCAGGTGCGATATTGTATGTACGGTTCATTTGAGGCTGGAGCGACCAGACGAACCGTGCAGGTATCTACACGGTCTAGGAGACCTTAAATCCTTGGAAGGTGCGAAACCTTCGGCACATTGATGTGTGTAGTTCACTTGCATTGTTATGCATTTCTTGTGCAA
Source organism: Camellia sinensis (assembly GCF_055761805.1). Lineage (NCBI taxonomy): Eukaryota > Viridiplantae > Streptophyta > Magnoliopsida > Ericales > Theaceae > Camellia > Camellia sinensis. The sequence goes on from NC_138966.1 coordinate 121,475,216, forward strand.
TCTCCACGGTCTAGGAGACCCTAAATCCTCTGAAAGTGCAAGTCCTTCGGCATTTGTCGTGCCCAAACGGCTTTCGATAATTTGCATTGTCATGCATATCTTAAGCCGCGTGTTGTCGCGCATTCCATGCAACATGCATTTTATACATCATTTGCATTTCAAAAACAAAAAAACACATGCATTGTCATGCATACATTTTGCATCCCGGTCCAGGAGACCCTAAATCCTTTGAAGGTGCAATTCCTTTGGTGTTTGTCGTGCCCGAACGACTTTCGGTGGTCTGGTAAAGCCACCTGCCTATGTTCGCGGTGAGTTCCTAGAAGACCAACTGGGACGTTGGAAACTAGAGTTCGAACGGCTAATGCCTAGAACGCAAAGGTTCGGGAGTTCCGAGACTAAAGTCTGGTTTAAATACCCAGGGGTGTATCCTCGGCTTGAAATCTGTATGGAAGCCCCATAGATTGAGGCGGCATGTCGGCGCCTCAGTTCTGGATACTGAACCAACCTAGTATATCGCCCTGTTGGCAAGATAGGGAAAGCTGCAATCATAGCCGTTGCATCATAGTGCATTGTCATGCATTTCCATTGTAGCTTGCATGCATTCATTGCATTTTCCCCAATAGATCACATCATACTGCATTGTCATGCATTTTGTAAATATCCATTCCATTGCATATTTGTAGATATTGCATTGTAGATTGCATGCATTCATTGCATCACCTTCCATCTATGGCTTGCGCCTTTCCATATTGAGCTTGGTCTGGTATGTGCCCTTACTTTTCACGTTAAAGCACAGTTTTGCATGTGTACGCACCTATTCCACGCTGGTATGTTGGTTTGAGGGTTGCGGCACCTTTTCTGTGTTAGACATGGCTCGTATGCGTACATGCCTTTCCTAGGCAAGATTTGGTTTGGCCCGCAGGCCATATCCATTGTAAATATCCATTTCTATATTTGTAAATATTACATTTTAGTTTGCATGCATTCATTGCATCACTTCCATCTATGGCTTGCACCTTTCCATGTTGAGCTTGGTCTGGTATGTGCCCATACTTCTCATGTCGAAGCATAGTTCAGTGGACCGTTCTATGTTAGACATGGCTTGTACGCGTACATGCCTTGCCTAGGCAAGATTTGGTTTGGCCCGCATGCCATATCCATTTCCATCTCCCCAGCATATCCATATATATATTGCATTGTAGTGTAATTTTTGCATCCAGCATTAGGATCATTGTCCTTTCTCCAGCGGGTCGTTTCCCCACTTGTGTCAATTCCCACTCAATACTTGTTCTTGTGTCTGTCTACAATGCTCATAGTTCAGTTGACCATTCTATGGTAGACAGACTTGTTACCTCCATCAATCTATTTGACATAGGTGTGGTTTCGAACCACTCGTGATTGGATCGTAATTCAATTGCTTTGCATATAGTTTGTATTGTTTCAATTGCATTGCATTTTCATTTGCATTATTTATACATTGTTTTGTATATATTGCATGATCATAAGTTATACTCGGCTCTGTGCATTGTCTTGCATTTTGCCCCTACCTTCGGGCGCATATCTTGTTTGTCTTGCATGTTTGTCTAAGTCTTCGGCCTTGTCAAAAATGGGTCGTCTCTGGGCTTTGACATTCACTCCCGTTATTGTTATGACTTTCGAGTTCTGCCAAAGAGGGGCAACTGTAGGCACCCCATTTTTGACCGTCCTCAAGACTTGGACGTCACCATTGGAATACTTGGTGATTACCCTTGTTTGTGTTCATTGGGAGTTCCCGGAGGTCTCGGCTACGCGCCTTGCCTCAAGATCTCCGAACTCGACCGTTTTGTGTCTGGTTTTGCACCAAACACTTGTGTTTTGCCTTGGAGGGGCAGGGAATGCCTTGTGAGGCATCCCCACACACCACCGGCAGTGGCTATAGGTCACCGGCTGATTTTTGCTGCCATCGGCACTTTTTGTTGCCGGTCGGCACTCAATTTTGTCAAAATGACATCTTCGGCCGGCCGACTACTGTGCATCTGCTTTTGCAGATATTTTATCACAGCTGTCTTGCTTTTGGCTCCCCTCCACACACGTGTATGGAGGGATCTCTCTCTTTAGAAGCTTGTCTTGTAAGCTTTACAAGACAAAAGGCTCTATAAGAGAGAGCCTTCTCTCTTGGCTTGAAGGGGACACCTGAGAGACTTGAGATATCTTTAGACAGCCATTTTTAGGGTTTTGAGTTCTAGGGTTAGAAACCATACACTTTCTATCTCTATATCTCCCTCTTGTGTGTGTTAAGTTGTGTTTGTGTCTTACTATTGCACACAAACACATAGTGTTTCACCTTCACTTAGCTACTGAGGTTCTAAGAGGTTGGTTTTGAAGTTTTGGAGCTGTTTTCAAGCCAAAAGGGGCTGTTGGAGCACCATTGTTGAAGGGGTCTTCAAGGGTAACAATTTTGCCTCTTTATTCCCCAATCTTGCATTGTATTTTTACCTGTCTTAAAATCGTTTTTGAGCTTGGTGTATAATACAAAAAAGTTCTGTTTTTTAGCCCTCTTAATTGTTTGTTTAGAGTGTTTCGTGGTTTGGAGGTGTTTGGCCCCTCGTAGGCCTTGAAAGGCCCCATTTTGTGCTATTTTGAGTGAGATTCGAGACTTTGGTGTTTGGGCCTCTTCACCACTGTGCCTTGAAGTCTCCAAAAGGGGAGGGCCACCCCCTCTCCTTGTTGTCCTTGAAAGGGACCGTTTTTGGCCTCTTGAGAGAGCATCATGTTAGAGTGTGTATTGATCATGTCTTGGTTGTTTTCCATACTTATTATTCCATGATATAACCTTGTTGTGTGTTGGTTTTGGTACACCATGCATGCTTAGCATACCTACCATGTAATGCCATGTTATTGCCTTAATATGCCTTAGGTTGTTAGCCTTTGTTCTAGCATGTTTTAGGCTTAGCCTTGTGAAGGTTTTGTGCTCATTTTGCCATGTTTAAGGTCTGTCCTAGGTTGTTTGGGTCGGATTTGGCATGCTTAGTATAGCTCCTTTGCATTCCGGCTTGTTGGCCTTAAGTGTATGAATGTATAGCATGACATTCTTGCATTGATTTAGTGGTTTGGAACTATCTACCATGTCATTTCAGTCCCCTTTGCATGCCTATATGTTTGCCTTGGATGTCTCCTTAATGCTTTGAAAGCTAGTGTAGCATGTTCCATGTTTTGGCCATTGTACATGCCTTTGAATTTGAGCCACTTAGATGCCATCTAGGGGGTCCCCTTTGGATGGTCTAGGTCTGCCTTGAACCTATTTTAAGTCCTCTTAGCCTTGTTAGGCTTAGTTGGCTTGGTCATGGTTCAAGCCCCTTTGATTTGCTTCAAGCACTTGGGCCATTTGTTGCATGTTTAGCTTGACTTGTTGCTTGGTTTGGCACCATGTTTTAACATGATTTTCAATGCTTACCTTGCATGCCATATGTCCATGATTACCTTCTTTCAAATGTGTTTGAGAGTTGTCCCATTTGTGCCTAAGTGCTGGCCTTTAATCATATGCATGTGTGCATGTGTATTTGGTCCTTTATTTTGGTCACTTTGGCCACTGTTTTAGGCCTATTTAGGGTTGCCTAAATCATGTATAAGTCCACCTTTTCATAAATTTGCATTGCCTCATGTTTGCTTGTATGCTTGCATAAGTGTCTTGCCATGCCATGTTGCATCCTTAGCTTGTATGCCTAGGTTGCATTGCATCTTGCATGCATGCCTTGTTCCTTGACTTGGTGATAGGAATTGGGCCTTGGTTTGTTTGTTTGGTTTGCATTTCATTTGACATGAAAGTTGCACACTTGATTCTTTGGGCCGTCATGCATGGAAATGCGTGATTGGCGGTCCGAGAATCGAGACACATGCCCCTTTGAGTTACAAACATGATAGGGGACATGATTGGTGCATACATTGTTTGAATTGTATTGCCATGCAAGTTCTGTCCTCTGCTGCTGTGAGTTGCAGGTTCTGCAGGCACTCTTTGCCGACCGGCAGTAAATCGCCAGCTGATGGATTCATTTTGTGCCGGTGATCACAGGCCACTGCCGGTGGGCATTCTACTCAGCCGGTGGTGATTCCCAGTATCCAAAGAGGCATCCTTGAGACTTTGGCAGTCTCCAGAGGAGCAGAGCAGGGAAAACAGAGGCAGACTATGCATGGCCGTGCACTTCCGGACGGGACCCGAGCATGCGCTGCATCTGGCTTTCCTCCCGAGGCAGTTTACTATTTTTCCTAGCTTAGTTAATTTGTTAATTAATTAGGCAATTTGTAATATTTAATTAGCTTGCGTAGTTAATTAATTTGTATTATTTGTTTGGTCCCTCCGGGCGAGGGCAAATTTGTAATAAGTGTGTGTGAGTGGCGTGCATGTCTTCCAATCCCCACTTCTTTCCTCCCCTTTTATTTACCTGCTTTGATGGTTAGTATTAGGGCACGTTCAAATTAGCATACCTTATGCTATGCATGCGTGCATTCATCCATTTGTTTTACATGCACCTGGCTCGGTACATCACGCTAACTGCATTTGTACTTCAATTCCAAATTGAATACGTGCATCAACTGACTGCATTTCACATGCAATGCTTAGGTTAGCCGAGCCTACTCTAATTGCATTTTGCATGCGTTGCATTAGCCACTCTAACATGAACTAGGATCATGCATGTTTGCTAACTAGTTTATTGTTTTGGCACGGAGTACTATGTAAGTATTTTCCTGCTTTAGCATACTGCATGCGTGCGAGTGTTGTCATGACAGTATGCCTGCCATGCGGCTAAATGGTTACGTGATATAATTGTTTGGATGCCTGTGGGTGAAGGTTGGATGGCCTGAGTTGGAAAAACTGGTTGAAATCCGTATTTTAGCCTACTTACGAGTAGCAAATTCCAAAATGTTTTTCAAGATAAACGGATATGCAATGCTTGTTTCCAAATTAGGCAATCTAGTCTATACTTGTTTGCTGTGCGCATAACATAGTAATTCTAGGCTAACAAATGGAATAAGAACACATAACATTTTCAAAATCGGATATCATGGTTAGTAGAGGCCGGTCTTCGGACCGAGCGAAAGGGGGTGCTCATAGCTGACCTTCCCCGATCGTACCCTAGCTCCCGAGCCGAGATAACTCCGACGATGATGGACACGTGGCCTTTGGCACCGAGTCAGGGTTTCCTAAATTCCCCCATTTTAAAATATTTAGGTGGCGACTCTGTATCTGGCAAAGCAGTCCATGTTTGGCACTTCTTTTCAAAAATCTGTTTTCTCAAAACAATTTGCCAGATTTGGACTCTTTGGTTCAAGACTTAGAACCGCGACACAAATCGAGTCCGAACTGTAGTAGCGGGGTCCCTCGCGGGCGCATGCTACACCATGTTACAATATCTAAGAGAGAAAGAAATCTGTATTATATTGAATGTAGTGATAATGTATACAAGACTCCTTTATATAGGAGGAGAAAAAACTTAAGTATGGTTATCCATAGTATGGTAATTAATATAATATAGTATATATGATAGACATAATATATAGTTCCTATATTTAACATCCCCCCTCAAACTCAAGTACGAATACCAATTTCAGTTGGAGATAGAAACTAAAATATGAAATAAAATAAAAAATAAAAGGCAAATAGATTGCAAAGTTTGAATGGGAGCACAAAGGTGCTTGAGATTGATTAAAAGCTAGAGCTAATGCCAGGATATAGTTTATTGTCGTGTCGAACCATTGTAGGAACTGGCCGGAACTAATGTCGGCATAGTTTAAGGTTATGCTAGACCATTGTAGGAACTTACCAGGATTAATGTCGGGACAGCCTACGGGGTTATGTTGAACCATTGTAAGAACTGATCGGAATTAATGTTAGAACAGTTTAAAGGGTCATATCGGACCGATGTAGAGAATTGAATGTTGAATCAGCAAGTGTGGTACACATAGGAATGGCAACGGGGCGGGGCGAGGCCGGGGATCGCACTCCCCGTCCCCGATCCCCGATGGTAGAAATCCCCCCGGCCCCGGCCCCGATCCCCGACGGGGAACCTCTCACCGTCCCCACCCCCGCCCCCTAACAGGGATCGGGTTTCCCCGACCCCGAACATTCCCCGACCTTAAAAAAAAAAAAATGTGCTGCCACACAAAGCAACAGTAACAGTTTGGTATTTCTGAAGCTCCTTTTCGTCAAAACAAATAAATAAATAAACAAAAGATTAATTCAAAAACCTATTTCAGAAATTGGGGTTTTCCAGTTGAATTCAAGCTCAAATATTTTAAAAATTAGACAATCCCAGCTCAAATTGGGGTTGTCCAGCAACATCAGTGACTTCATCATCATCAACATCATCATTATCACCAACAAAAAATAATTAAAAAAAAAAAATCAAACAGATGTCCATTTTTGTACTAGATCGTACCAGATCTGGGGGTTTTGAACTAGATCTGAGGAAGATGGGTGACTGTGACGAACGGCGATGGGGAGGGGGGAGGAGGACAGCGACGATGGGGGAGGGACGACGGCGATGGGGAGGGGGGGAGGAGGACAGCAGCTGTGTGGAGGAAGGACAACGGACAGCGGCGATGGGGAAGAGGCCGACGATCGGCGGTGATGGGAGGAGGGAGATCGGCGAAGGAGGGAGATCGGCGATGGAGGGACGACGGTGACGCCGTGAGAGCAGCTGCGTAGAGAGAGAGAGAGGGGGAGAGACAGAGGCTAAGACCATGAGATGAGAGACAAATGAAATGCATCTTTTGAAATGCATGTGAGTGACTCAGAGTGAGGCAGAGTCAAACATTGCATATATCTATGAGGAATATTCGGAGAATATCCGGGGAGTTAAGCGGGGATAATTCGGGGACGGGGCCGGGGCCCGGGTCGGGGTACCTATCCCCGTCCCCGACCTGAAAACAGTCGGGGATTTCATTTTTAATACCATCCCCGGCCCTATGGGGATAATTTTCGGGGAAAAACCATTATAATCGGGGTCGGGGGATCGGGTCCCCGTCGGGCCGGGTTGAAATTGCCATCCCTAGGTACACACATAACTTATGACGTGGTGCTGAACGATGATGGTAACAGATGACTGAGTGCATCAGGGGGTGGCTTATTAAGAAAGTGCGCTAGGAGACGGCTTGGATGGTGCGCCAGGGGGTGGCTTTGGTGGTGCACCACAGGGGGTGACTTGGATTATACACCAGGGAGCTGCTTGGGTTGTGTGCCAGGAGGCTGCTTGGGTGGTGCGTCAACAGGGACGGCTTAGTGATATACCACATGAGGCAACTTGGGTTGTGCGCCACAAGAGGTGGCTTGGGATGGTGTATAACCGTGTTCACCATGATATAGGTATAATACCCCCCCTTAAACTCAAATAGGTTTGAAAATTGAAATCTATTTGAGATTGAAACAGAGTGATTGACAAAGTGGAGCAGAAACACACACAAAAAATGGATTGCAAGTAAAAAAAAAAATATGATAGAGATATTTCGGTAAGAATAAACCAGCAAACAGAGGAAAAGATCATCACGAAGCGATACTGAAAAGAAAATATTGCAACAGAATGGGTTGATGTCCGGCAGGCGGCCAAGGCAAGGTTGCCGCCTACCGGTGAAGCGAAATTATTAGGCACTTAACCGAGCTCTGATACCATGTTACAATATCTAAGAGATAGAAATTTGTATTATATTGAATGTATTAATAATGTACACGAGACTCCTTTATATAAGAGGAGAGAAACCTAAGTATGACAATCCTTGAAAGATAAACTTTACAATGGTAAATTGATCGAACATCCTGTGAAAGTGTTTATCACGCAAGATGGTCGACAATCCAAAAAGCGAAGAATGTAATATTCATTGGGAAATCAAGTGAGTTCAATGTACTACTTTGGCCAAGTATTTATAGACATCATGGTGACTTTGCAAAAAGTCACAACCTTTGGAATATTATACAAGAGGATAGAGCCATAATGCTTCACAAAGTGTCTCTTCATTTTGAATTCAAACCCATTTTCTAAATTCTCCTTTCTTCCTGCAGGAAGGTTTATGAATCACTACTTATATGGGCTATGATTCGGTGTGAGAAGGTCCACCATGTTATGGGGTGAGCAACTCTCATACCTTCATCTCCCACCTGATCACACTATAATATTGGTGATAAAACCTGAGTCAGGCATGTTTACCTTGGTACCAGAATTTTGTCTCATGCCAACTTTCATCTATGAATTTACCTCATAGATCGATGTCCGATTGTGACTTGGTTATACGTGTGCACGTTTTTGCCACTAATTTGACCACATCCGTATGATTGTATTCTCTCAGTGACAACACATTCTAGATGACTTCAATTCGCTATATTTCAAGTGAATGGCATCAATTTTCAATGCTGGGTTCATAATTCATACCCAATCACCATTGATGACTTCAGCCGCACACATTCCTCATGTGTCGACCTGCGCTGAAATTATTATTAAGTACTTCCTCTAAGGCCCATTCCTGAATGTTTTCCTTAACACACCATAGCAATGACTTTTGGCTGATCAAGTGTAGACACCCCATTTTGACCGGCCTTAAGACTTGGAAGCTTTCTTTTGATGATCCGATGATGAAAATGAGAATATGCCATCTCACAAAATTCTCAATGGAAAGATGGAATTTAAACTTTAATCTCAACCTTTACCCATTTTGGCCAAAATGTTTTAAATCGATTTTAGCCTGAATTTTACATATTTAGCCCACTAAAATATATTTTATTAGTCCATGTATTTTTATTTTATAATTTTACATATTTTTGTGTATTTTTTTGGTATTTGTACATATATTTATGTTAATAATACATTTTATATATTATTATATTATAAAATGCATAGTAATGTTATTATGTGACTTTTGAAAATCACGTTGATTGCACAGTGTTTTTTACTGTGCAACCATTTGAAAAACCTGCCACTCCACCATTTGTCTTTTGTTTGTTTTTTATTTCATTTTCTATAAATAGGGGGGAATCGGATTAAAAAGGACGAAAAAATTTCAGAGATTTATTTTCAAAGAAAAAAAATTGAGAGAAAGAATTAGAAAATATTGAGAGAAGAATTGAGGGAAAGAATCATAAAGAAAATCTGAGATATTTATATTCAAAGAGAAGAAAAGAATCAAAAAAAGAGAGGAAAAAAAAGAAGAAAAACAAAAAATTAGTTTTTAAAAGAGGAAAACAAAAAATCTTGGATATTTTATTTTTTTAAACCAAACCTTTCTTTCCATTCTCTTTATTGCTTTTTACCAATACACTAAAATACCATTAAAGCTGAAATTTTGAATTTTGAACTGATAATTGAGAACACGTTCCGCAACCTTGAGGGTGATTGAAAGAAAGGTTGGAAATCAGAAAATTCATAATTTTTCTGAAAGGTGAATTTTTGCAAATTTTCATTTAATTTAAAATGTGATATAACTTGTTAAATACATCATTTACTGCTTTTCATAACTGTTTTTTTTTTTTATCGCTTTAAAGGGAAGGCTGCGCCACCCACATATCTATTGTAATTTACTATTTTTTTTATACAATTATTTTATCGTTTTAAAGGGAATGTTGCACCACCCACATATCTGTTGTAATTTACTATTTTTTTATACAATTATTTTACCGTTTTAAAGGGAATGTTGCATCACCCACATATCTGTTGTAATATATTGTTGTACATAAACGGTTGTAATTTACTCCTTTAAATGGTCAGTCAAAACTACCTAATTTGCTAAAGATGTGACCCCATCAAATGAATAGTGACCAATGGTGAATAGTAATCTCTAGTGGGGAATAGTAACATCCGGTGGTGAATAGTAACCTCCGTCGATGAATAGTACCTCCAGCGATGAATAGTACTCGGGAATGAAAAAGTGCCTCGTAAGATGAATAATGACCAAGGACGGTGAATAGTAACTGTTGCGGTGAATAGTAATGTTGGCAGTGAATAGTGTTCCCAGATGAATAATACTCCGACAAAAATGAGTTTTCCCGAACAAAACAAAGCAATCTCCCTGCAACAAACAGAATCATTTCTAACGATCGATCTCCAAGGCATCTTTCCATTTTCTTTTAATTTGAGAGATTTGTAAGGTTTTATTTTTGTAATAATTCTCCACCCTCGCTTCTTTCTATCTTGTTCATTTTATTGCTTTTAATATCTGTAAATAAGTATCATGTTTTATTTTTTCATCATATCCATACCTTGCATCCATATTTCATGCATTCAAATTCGGCTAATTTTACATTTATTAATTTAATCAATTCCTACGTGGTTACATGTGCTACCTCATGTTCTTTAGATGATTTACATGTCATGTTTTAGTAGTCAAATATCTAGTCGCAGCTGTTCGCAGGATGTCATTAGGATTTTTATATATAAGATCATGCATATTTCCTAACTTTGTTTTGTAACTGTTCGCGGGACGTCGGTAAATATGTGAGTTTTTATATTTTAGCATCTCGTTTGTTTGTGTATGTTTTTCTTATTATTTCAAGCATTCTACCATATGGCTAGTTGCTTATATTATATATCTCTCTGAATACCAGTGGATATAGGTTGTGCCATTTAATTTGGAATAATATTGATTTCATGCTTGTGAGCTCGATTTCTTTTGAGTTGCACATCTTTAAAACTCATTCAAAAATACATAGAATCAAGTTGTTCTAAAATGAATAATATGGTCTATACTTGTTTTGCTTCACATAGAAAATTTTAGAATTTATTAAATAATCATAATATGAACATATAAAGACAATAAAATTCATATCATGGTTTACTAGAGGACAATCTTTGATTGGGTGAGCGGGGGTGCTCAATTAATGACCATCCCCCCTCATACCTAAGGTTTCGAACTGACACATCTCCGGTTACGACGAATAGTGGCCTTGGCACGAGTCGCGGGTTTCTTAATTTTTCCAAAATATTAGGTGGCGACTCTGAGATCTGATGATGCAGTCCATTTTTGGCAAAGATTTTGTACTAAAATAGATTTTCTATAAAAATTACCAGATTTGGACTCTCATCGAGGGTCCGAACTGTTTAGCACGCTCTGGTACCCTGCGAGCAATGCGACAGTTTCTGGTGACTCTATTAGGGATATTAAGAAACCTTAACTCAAACTCCATTATATGATTTTTATTGACATTTATATGTTTATTGCATTTCATGCATTGGTACACTTAAAGTCCCTATGTTGCCCAAATCCTAGTAGGAACAGTGTCAATCTTTTTGTGACACTATACCTAACTTCGCGTTACTTTTGAGACCTTGTGTTAATACCTTTTAAGATTTGTAAAAAAGGTAGCTCCGATATTTAAGGTTATCAGACTCAAAAAAGAGGTTATATTGACTCGTTCGACTTCCTAAGATCTTACTTGGTTATTAATCAAAGGACTATTTAATCATGTCACCTTGACCTCAACCCCTAAAGTAGAGCTGACCTTGTACATATAGTGAGCTATAACATCTTCCCAAATTAGGACTTGATGTTCTCCCATTTTTAGGATATATGATACCACTTGTTTGACTAGTAAAGCTCTAGATCATTTCAAAGTTAGGACAAGGTAACCCTACCTTCCATAGGGATGTTTGTTCTCTTTCCTACTATGTGCTATGTATGGAAATCTGTATAAAGGTTCTCAAATTCAGATTAGTGGTTCAGCCATATCAGTTTGTAAGGTTGAGTTCAGTTTTTTGGTGGGATCAATTGAGCGAATTAAGCTAAAGTGTTGCCGGAATTCTGATTGGGGGTATTATTTTTGGTTTTCTTTTTGCTAAGTTGTTGTAGCACCATAGCTTCAAGAAAGTTTGATATCCCACAAAGTTTACTAGCGTGAATCCCTAGAACTTGCGAGATATCAAACCATTTTTGTGATTAGGAAATGACCACATGTTGATTGCACGAGCTTTATTTTGAACGCATGGCTCGCACTTAAACTGGCAATTCAAGATAGGTTTCATTTCAAGTTCAGAATCAGATGTTGAGTTTGAGTCTAATGCCACCGAGTTTGTCAAGTCGGAGTTAGACTCGAGTCAATCTAGCCAGCCAGAGTCTGTTGATTTTGGAAATGCTAACCTACACATCTCTGTCCTGTCTAGGTCTTTTTTGTCATTTTCTTTTGAGTCTATTGTTATCACTGAGTCAAAGTTTCTTTTGAATAAAAGTGCCTTAGATTCAGCCTACTTTTCTGTGCCTTTAGTTCATTGCATTGACCAAAAAATTTCGAAACTCTAATGAAAATGAAGAGGAAGAAATTCCTCAGGCTTTGAAAATTTTGATCGACTGGGAGGAAAAGAGATGTGCTAAGCCCTTAATGGATTAGATTGTTTCAATTAATAAGGGTATTGAGAAGGATCCTTGTTTGGTCCAGATTGGTTCCATGTTGTCTTCAGAAAAAAATGCGAGTGATTAGCCGCTTTATTAAAATATTTCAAACAATATTTTTCCATGGTCCTACGAAAACATGCCTAGAATTGATCATGAGATTGTACAACATAGGATCCCTCTCGACCTGAGACCTGACCTCCTAGCTTTCAAACCTTGATTCAAAGCGTTCAATAATCAACTAGAGTATGAGGCTTACTTAGCCGAATTAAAAGCAACACTAGAACTAGGGGCAATAAGGTTGGGTGAGATTAGAGATTTAAACTTTCATTTCTCAAGCGTATCACTAGTTTGACATTCTGATTCCGATGTTCAAGAATTTGACATTCACCCACCTAGTTAGAGAGAATAATCGGTTCGCCAACGCTTTGGCAACCTTAGCTTTAATGGTGGATATACTGATCAAGGTCAATATGTGTCTAATCCTTATGAAGCAAAAATATGTGCCTACATACGAAACGATAGCCACAACAAAAGAGATTCAAGATGAAAATTCTTAGTATCATGACATTTGAAACTTTTTTTCGAAAAGTGACCTATGCCCACAAGGGGCATATGCTAAGAATAAGGTATCAATATAGGACTTCCATGGCATTTAACCAAAAAAAAAAACCAAATCCTAGAATTTGAGAGGAGAAGATTTGGTGCCTAAGGACAATTGAACTCCTATTCGCGACCCTAGGGGCAAGTTGAGAATCATTCTCATGGATTTGGATGGCTTGGAATTCTCACAACTAATCAACATGGATGAGCTGAAAAAGTACTATCCTTGAGAGGCTCGCTGGGCCGAAAACCCAAAAGGACGACCTAGGAAAAAATTAGAGCATGAAAATTAAAAATGAAAAAAAATAATTAAAAAAATGAAATATGGAAAAAAACTCGCAAGGTCAAAAACCTGGAAGGGCGGTGTAGACATCCCATTTTCGACAGCCCTAATTGATCACTCAACGATGAAAGTTATGTTGTACAAACGTTCGATTTCTTCAATAAGAAGAGCTTCTAAATCCTAACCTTACACCCCATTTTGGACCAAAACTTCTTTAGACCTTAAAACCCTCTCTTTCATAATATTTTTGAAAAGTTTCTACGATGTTCTGAGGCTCGTATTTCATTAAAAATTGCACTTTTCGGTAAACTGAGTAAGGACAAAATGCAAATAAATGAAAGGAAGGTGAAATATTTGAAAAAATATTTAAAAAATCTTATTTAAAGGTTTGGAGTTGAAGAAAATAAGAGGGGAGCGATGGAACCTAGTTAGGGAAAAAGTTAGGCATCAATCAGTTAAGAAAAAACTGAGTAGCCTTTGCTAAAATAGATGTGCAGCTGCCATCATTGGAAACTAGACTTCCAGGGCTTCAATTTAGACTCAAGAATGACATGAAACGAAGTTCGAATGAAGGAGTTATGCCCATTTGAAATCGGCCCTGAAAACAGATTTTTGTGGCTGGCCACAAATAGTGGCCTGCCAGCCCTTGCTAGTGGCCTGCCGGCCAGTAGTGAAACTTTTTTCCCTTTTTGTGTCTTGCCGTCCACCATTAGTGGCCTGTCGGCCACAAGTGTCAAAAATTCATATTTTTGCAGATATTTATGCCAGTTATTTTCACATTGCTCCACCTGTCTCTATATAGATATTTTTGACTGAAGCTCATATAGTTCTATATATAGAGAGGACCTCCTCTCTTGGTTTGAGGGTTAGAAAAATTTTGGGAGCGAAAATATTTTCTCTCTCTCTCTTGTAACTTGCATAGCCTTTGTTCAAACACTCTAAACCAAATCTAGAGAACTTCTTGTTGAGGTGATTTGAGCTTGAATTTGAGCTCTTGAAGCACTTGAGAGTGTGAAATTGGTGGTTTGTGACACAAGGGTTCATTCCTCTTCAAGAGGTATACCTTATCTTGCTTTTGTACCATCTTTACACCACTTGTTTTCCATACTTTCTACTGTTTTTTGAGTTATTTAAAACCTGTATTTTTGGGCTGAAACTTGTGATTTAAGGCCATTAAAGGTTGAGGGATGGTTCACCCTTCTTTACACCTTACTTTCAAGGCCTTTACCCTTGTGTTTCTCGTCTTTACACTATCTATTTTTGACCTTTTAAATACTTATTTTAAGAGTTATTTCAGTGGTCAAAATGTTATTTTGAAGTCCAAAATTGAAGGGGTTAGCCTCCTCTCCTTGTGTCTTGCTTATTAGCCTAGCATGATCCATGTTTTAGCTTATTGTGCTAGTTATTTTTGTCTTAATTCTAGCATGTTTTAGGACTTATTTAGCATTTTTTTAGGACTATTTTTAAGTGTTCATTGCATTTGAGCCTTATATTGCATGCTTATAGTGTAATTGTCCTCATAAGTTTGGTGTTTTAGGCCTTAGACACCACCTTATTTGAGTTGATTGCATTTATTTAGTGTTTTTCCTACTTGTTCTCACCTTTAATCACCTTTGCAACCTCCCTCATGTCTTCGATTTTTCTTTGCTTTGAAAGTGGTTTCAAACTATTTGTTTGTTTAAGCATGAGATTGAGATGTCATGCTTAATGGTTTAATCCTTTTGGAGGTACATGACCAACGTTATGTATAGACACCCTATTTTTGACCGACCTTAAGACTCAGATGTCATCGATTGAGCGCTCGGTGATAGTGCATGTTGTGCTCGTTTCGAGTTTCCGGAGTTTTGGCCGAGTGCCTTGCCTCCGAGCCTCTGAACTCTTTGTGCTTTGGCTCGGTTTGCGGACCAAGCCTTGTTTCTCTTCCCTGGAGGGAGGGAGATGGTCCGTGGACCACCTCTTTGTGGTCGTAGACCACTTTTCTCTCTTGGAGACCGGTTTCTGATTTTCGGAGCCTTCGACAACACGCCTTGTCTCGGGACCGCTTAACGTTCTCCGTTTGGCATGATTTTTGAACCACACCTTGTTGCCTCTGCCTCGAGGGACACTGTGATATGGGAGACCACTTTTGTGGTCGTAAACCACTTTTGGTGCTGGTAGACTAGTTTTCGTAGCTTTCGGCTGAGCGCCTTGCCTCTCGAACTTTCGTCTTGCACCCTTTTTGGTTTGTTTTTGGTACAAACCTTGTTTTCCTTGTTTAGAAGGTGGTACAAGGGTGGTTCCCCTTGGAGACCACTTTTCTTCTCGCCAGCTAGTTTCCTGGTCTGCCAACTGGTCCCCTTGGTCATTGGGCCATCTTTTCTGGTCGGCCACCACACCACTGCATTGTTTTCATGCTCTGGACCTTCCCCCACCATGGCTGACCACTTGTTGTCTTGGGAGACCACTTGTGGTGGTCGGCCCACCACTGCAAGTAGTCGGCTGCTTTTTTTCACCTTTTTGGAGATATTTTCATCTAGCTGGCACAGCTGGAAGGCACCAGAGCCATCCTCCATACACGTGTATGGAGGGATGGCCTTGAATCCTAAGCTTGTCCAACAAGCTTGAGTTTGGTTCTCTATAAGAGAGAACCTCCCCCCTCCTCCTCCAGGTTCAGTTCTTGAGGCTTGAGAGTTATACATACATACTTGTATCTATCTTGCTCTTGTTCTTCATTTTGTGCCTTAAAAGTGTAGTTTTACCACACTTTAACACACAAACACACACTCAAACACCATCCTTTTGTTGCTGAGGTGCTTAGGAGCTGGTTTTGGTGTTTTTGGTTTGGTTTGAGATTGGAAAACCTACTAGAGTTGCAGCCTTGAAGGTGTTCATCAAGGGTGAGCTTTTAACCTTTAAATCCCTTGATTTTGCTTAAGCTTTTAGACCCATTTTCATGCTGATTTAAGCTTAACTCTTAACTGAAAAAAGTTCTATTTTTTCATGCTTAAAATGTTTGTTTAAGGTCACTTTTGTGTTGGGGATAGTCTACCCCCTCTTAGGCCTTGTTTTGAGCCATTCCTTTAGGCTCTTGTTCTAGCCTTTGCATGACCTTTCTACCACTGAAATCTAGAGGGTTTTCAGTGGTGGATTGGTGGTTTTGGGGTCCCAAATAGGAGAGGGTCATCCCCTCTCTTTGTGTTTTACATACTTGCTTCATATGCCTCATGTTTGAGCATGTTTATTAAGCTTGTGTTGACCATATCTTAGTATGTATTTGGGGTTATTTTGTGAAGGGATGCCACTATTTTTGGTTGTCTCGATTATCCCTTGCATGCATAATACACTTGTAGTGTAAATCTTACAACTAGCTTTGTGTGCCTCATGTTTGAGCATGTCTTTCTAGCTTGTTTTGGGGCCATCTCAGTAGGTTTTTGGTGTTGTTTTAACATGCCTTATATCTATTTTGGGTTGGTTTGGTTGGCCCTTGCATGTCTTATACACTTGTAGTGTAAATTACATAAACTAGTCTTGTATGCTTCATGAAGCAGCATGTCTTTCTAGCTTATGTTGACTCCATTTCAGCATGTTTTTGGTTATGTTTTGCCATGTCATACCTCTGTTAAGGTTTGGTTTGGTTAGCCCATGCATGCTCCATGCACTTGTAGTGCATTTCCCTTCACTAGCCTAATGTGTACCATGCTTTAGACTATCATTCTAGCATGTTTTTGGCTTAACTTCATGAAGCTTTTGTCCATGTTTTAGCATGCTCTAGCTCTAATTTGTGTTGTTTTGGTCATGCATGCCTTGCTTTGTATAGCTATAGTGCATTCTAGCTTGTTAGCTTTATGTATTGAGTCCACTAGCATGCATTGCTTGGCCTATTTGAATGATTTGGCATCATTTTTTATGTGATTTCAGTTCATGTTTCATGCTCATGCATTCACATTTGTCACTTATTGTCATGACCCAAACCTGCCCCTATGGGTTTAGCACCGTAACCGACCAGTAATCCGTGATTACCGAAGGCCTGCTTAACAGTAATAACAGTAATACAGAGTACAGGGGCTGGCGGAAGCCAAAACAGTAATAAAAGATGTCCAATGAGCTGTGACAGTCTGTATGCAAAAAAGACTTTTCATAACATATTCACATTCTGAACCAAAACAGTATATACATACATATACAATCATCCAGGGCAGGGACTTAATCCCTATTAGAACAGTACAATACAGGTACAGTCAGTCTATACAAAAATAGAGACAGAAAGGATGAATCTAAACACCCCAAAAGCCCTAGCTTGAAGGACTTGGAACCTCACAATGAGGCACAGTGGTTGGCTTGACAAAAGGGAGTTAAACCCAACGCTCCTAGCTCCGATCCGGTGCTTGGACACCTACATATATATATAAACAGTGAGCTAAAGCCCAGAGAATAACATATGCATAAAGAGGTTAGGAATGAATGTCCTTTCAGTATTTAAAACAGTCATTTGGACAGTATATCAATTATTCGATCATAGCAGTCATAAGTGGTACATCCAATAGCAAACAGTACAGTAGGTCTTAACAGACCGAACAGTCAGTTGATGGCCATCATATTAGTAAACAGTAGTGGTTCCAAACATGGGAATCGACAGAGATCTCTGTGACAGTAGCAGTATAGTACAGTAACAATAAATTGATATGGATCCACGAATACAGTTCGCAAATAGGACAAGCATTCATTCAGTAAGAAATATCATTTCAGAAAGCAGTATGGTGATCATTCAGAAAATATTCATGATTGAATATATCTTTACAACATTGTTATTCACGGAGTTCTAGGTTACAGATAGGCTAGTGAACGTCCTCGGATGCCAACCCTACACAGTTACAGGATGAACACACACTAAGTTGCACATTTGGGAAACAATAACTTAGTCCCTATCTTGACTCGGTGTGGTTCTATAGCATTATCCTCATTAAGATGCCTTAAACTAGGCCTAGGGATGCCTAGGCTGGAATGAGGATGCAAAGATGCACTTTAAAACACTGTTCAGAATTTTTAGAAAAGAGGGGTCTCGCTCGAGCGTGACTTTCTACGCTCGAGCGGACATTTAGACAAAGGATCTCCGCTCAAGCGTGACTTTCTATGCTTGAGTGGACATGCAGAGAAAGGAGCTCCGCTCAAGCGTGACTTTCCTCGCTCGAGCAGACTGCAAAAGTACTGGATGCATGAAATTCATGCTCGACGGGCGCTCGACCCTCGCTCGAGCGTGAGACACAAGTCCTCGCTCGAGCGTGCATTCCCTTGCTCGAGCGGACTGGAAACACATGCAAAGTACTGGATACATTGCATTTCACGCTCGAGCGTTACTTTCCCTGCTCGAGCGGACTGCATGAACTCAGAGTGTACGCTCGAGTGTGGAGTTCCCCGCTCGAGCGTGGATCAAAAATCTGGAATTTCTAGATTTGTCTCCAAGCATGAAACTCAACATTTAAAGCATCAAATTTGATCCTTTTGGGCTAATTTTCTGGAAAAACACTTTAAAACTCATAATATGACATGTTTCAAAGATTAATTTGCAAAATCAAAGCCCAAAGGTAGTTCAATTGATCACCATTTTTAAATAAACTTCAAGAACAAGCTCAAACATAACATGCATGTATTCAATTGAATTCAAAGCTTCCAATACATAATCAAATGAGTCAAAACTTTCAAAAACATGATGAATTCATGAACAATAGTCAAGATACGGACATGCATATGGAAATTCATGAAGAACAATCTCAAAATGCAAGAATATGTACATGCATGCATGATCTAGCTCTCAATTCAACATTTTAAACCAATTCTTGACATTAATCTCCAAATTTCCATTAATCATGCAAGACACAACTTAAATACAAATTCAAGAAGATGATTCTCCTACCTTAGGTCTCAATTCAAGATGTAGGAGTTCAAATATGCAATACTCTCTTCAAAACTTCTAATTCTCCAAGAGTTTCTCTAGATGAAGCAACTCTCTCTCAAGTCTCTCCCTCTCTCACTCGGTTATGGGTCTCAAATGGCTGAGGAAATGTGTTTGAATAAGTCTCAAGGTGCCTTAGTAAGTGGCCCACTAAGTGGCAAAATGGTAGTTTATTCAAACTAATGTAATTTAACATTATTTAATCCAATTTAATCATACCAAATCAAATTTCAATTAAACATGCCATAAAATCACATAAATTCTAATTAGCATAAAACACTAATCAATTTCAGATTCGGCCGCCCATAAGGCCTTCAATTTACAGTTCAAACTTAAAACATGAATAGATAAATCAATAACAGACAGATAGAAATGCATTTAACATAACACATTCATGCAATTAGTTTAGGATTTCATCCTAATCAGTTACTTATCATGTTCAGTCACAGTTTAGCAGTAATCAGTGGTAAGGGTTGTCACACTTATTCAATGCGTTGGAGGTTTGGTCCTTTATGCCTTTAACATGAATCATTGCGTATGCCTTCATGCCTAAGCTTGCGAGCTATCATTTCAGTATGTTTTTGGGGTTATTTTGTCATGATATAACTCTGATTTTTGTTGGCAAAGCCATCTCATGCTTGGTCTTAATAGGTGTAGTGTAATCCACCTTATTTGCCTTGCATATTTCATGCTTCATACTTACCGTGCTAGCTCATTTTGACATGTTCTAGGATTATTTTGGGTTGCCTTTGCCATATGCTTCATGTTTTGCATAGTTGTAGTACAAATGCCTATACTAGCTTCAAGCTTTGGGTACCATAGCATGCTTCATTTGTGTTATGTACATGATTTGGCATCCTCTAACATGACATTTCAGAGCATGTAGCATTGCCATGTTCCCACTTCATTCACTTTTTAAGTGCCTTTGAGTGTTGTGCATTGTTGCCTAGCTTATGGCCTGTCTTGTATGCTTGCATGCCTAAGTCCTTGAGCCTCCATCTTAGCATGTTTTGGTCTTTGTTTAGACCTAGTTAAGCTCTATTCATTGTTGGTTCATGCATTTGTGCCATGTATTGCATGCCCCCTTTGTAGTCCTCTTTGCTAGCTTTAATGCTTAAGGACCCTAGCATGCCATGCTTGTGTTGTTTGAATGATTTGGCATCATTTCTTGCTTTATTTCAGAGCCTTTAGTGTGGTTACATTTCCATGTTTATCACTTCTTGAGCACTCTTGAGAGTTGTGCTCTTAGGCCTAGTTGATGGGCCAATGCATGTGCATACTTTGTTTTGCATTTCATGCCTTTGTTTTGGTGTTATGGCCACTGATTTGGGTATGAATGAGGTCTGTCCATTTTGGTTTAACTCCATCGAGCATTGTGTATGCCATGTTACATTGCGTTGAGTATGCCATGTTGCCTTGCATTGTGAATGCCATGTTGTTATTTGCACTGTGTATGCTATTTTATTGCTTTGCATTGAGTGTGCATGCCATTGGCATTGAGTATGCTATGTTATGCCATAATCACATTGCATTGAGTATGCCATGTTATTAATTAGCATTGAGTATGCTATGTTACATTGCATTGCATGTTTGCATGCTTGTCCCTCGTATGTTGTTTGCATAGTTGTTTTATTGTATTGCATGTTTGCATGCTTAAGTTGCATTGCATGTTTGCATGCTTGAGTCGCATTGTGTATGCCATGTTATTTGTTGCATTATGTTTGGAATAGGTGTTAGTCCAAACACGGGAAACGAGGGGCGTTTCATACTTGAAGTGATGAAACGTGCCTTAATTCCTGGTCGCCGACGCTCTTGATCATGCATGATAGAGTTTTAGGCTTTATGTGTTTACTTGTGCATTCATTTTACATTGAATTGTGCAACTTCGCCTCTCGGCCATCATGCATTGAAATCCGCGATTGGTGGCCCGAGGGTCGAGAACCGCACTCCCTTGAGATCATGAAATGATAGAGAGGGTGGTTGTGCACACATATCTTGCAAATACATTGCCATGCCCTTTCTTGCTCTCTGTTGCAGCAAATTGGAGAAGTGCAGCAAAAATTGGCCGGCCAGCCAGAAAAACTAGCTGGCCGACCACTTTTTCTAGTCTGTTGCAACAAAAAGTGGTCAGCCAGTGGCTGGAAGCACTCCTAGGTGGTCGGCCATCCTCCCACAAGTCCCCAAGGTGAGTTAGAAGCTTTCTGGAGCTTGGTGCAAGGTTCTGAGGACAGTTGCAAACAGAGGCAAGTTGGGGCATTGCGACAAATTCCCGAACGAGGCGACTGGGCATGCATACCCTCTTCTCCCTCTGAGGCTCTTGATTTATCGCTTTACTTAGCTAATTTGCTTAGCTAGTTTATGCTTTGATCTTGTGCTTAATTAGCTAATGTGCTTAGCTATTCAATTTATGTTGTAATAATTAGTTATAGCTAGTTATTCAATTTTGTAATGTAATAATTAGTTTAATTAGCTTAGATTAGCTAGTTAGCTTCTTATTCGGACCCTCCGTCGAGAGGGCCAACTGTAGTAATAAGCGTGCGTGTGCGTGATGCATGTCTTCCAACCCCCATTTCTTTCTCCCTTTTACTTAACCGCTGACGATGGTTAGTTTTAGGGCATGTTTCAATTAGCATACCTTATGCTTCACATGCATGCATTCATTCATCTGTTTTGCATGCACCGGGCTCGGCGCATCATACTAACTGCATTGTATTTCAATTTCAATTTGAATACATGTATCAAAGTTGCATTTCACATGACATTCTAGAATAGCCGAGCCTATTTTTATTGCATTCTCGCATGTGTTCCATTAGCCATCTTAACATGAACTAGGATCATACATGATTTCTAACTAGTTCTCTGTTTTGGCTCGGAGTACACTGTGAGTGTTTACGCTTTAGCGTACTGCATGTGTGTTAATGTTGCCATGAAAGCATGCTTGCCATGAGGCTAACTACTTATTTGATATAACTGCCTGAATGCCTGTGGGTGGAGGTTGGATTGCTTGAATTGGAACAATTCATTGAAATCCTCGATTTAGCCTACTTGCGAGTAGCAAACTTCAAATCATTTTCACAAAATAAACATGCAATGTTTTGTTCCAAATTAGGTGATCTAGTCTATACTTGAATGTTGTGCGCATCACATAGTAATTCTAGGTTAATAACCCGAATAAGAACACATGTGTTTTCAAAAACAACATATCATGCTTAGCAAAGGCTGATCTTTTGATCGGGCGAGTGGGGGTGCTCATTGCATGACCTTTCCTTCTCGTACCCAAGTTCCTAAGCCGAGACAACTTTGGTGATGACGGACACGTGGCCTTAGGCACGAGTCAGGGTTTCCAAAATTTTTCCAAAATAAAACATTTAGGTGGTGACTCTATATCTAGGAAAACAGTCCATGTTTGGCATTTCTTTATTAAAAATCAATTTTCTAAAATGATTTTTCGGATTTGGACTATTTGGTGATTTATCGGTCTCACATTGCACTTTGTGAGATTAGATTCAGAACCGTGACATTTGAGTCCGAACTGTAGTAGCCTAAAGAACAAAATGGATTTCGTGCCCTCGCAGCGCAGAACCCGGGGAGTTCTCGGGACACGTCTACAGTATGATACATCTTTCATGCCCAAAGCAATACTTAGTTTGAGCCATCTTTCCATTAGAGGACTTAAACTCACTTTTGGACTTAATTGATTAAAGAATTGAAAGGTAATTAAAATGAATTAATAAAATTGGTGAATAAAAAGGTGCAAGATAATAACTTGGTTTGTGTTCAATCAGACGTTAATTGAACCCTTGAGTCTTGAGTCGTTTCATACTCATTAGTGATGAAAACGGTTCAAGAGTCATTGTCAATTACTTCTCTTGATCATTCATGATAGGGAGGTAGTTTGGAGAGTCTTGTTTTGTTGCATTCATTGAACTTGCACACTTGATTCATAAGCCATCATGCAATGAAATTGCATCCATTGGTGGTTTGTGAATCAAACTTACTACTCCTTTAAGCTGTTCAAATGATAAAGAAAGGTAAATTGTGCAAACAAACCCGTGAGATTACCATGTCCTTGCTCTGTTTGCCCTCTGTTTTAGCAGGAAAGTCCAGTCATCAGTGGACAGCAGGCCATCTGCCGGCCACCAGTGCAAAATCCAGCAACAGCTTTTTGAATTGGAACTGAGTTGGTTTTGAGGTGAAAAACAGTGCAAGTGTTAAACTGTGCAATAGAGGCATTTGGCAGCAGAAATAACGGCTTTTTCGAGTGGAAGGTTTGTGCATGCATGAGCATTCCTCGTTTCCCAAGGCAAAGTAATTAGAATAGCTAGTTTAGCATCCTTTTCATGTTGTATTCATGAAAATAATTAGTTCATTTTGATTTATTGTAATAATTAGTTAGCTAGAATAGTTAATTAATTCGATTTGTAATAATTAGTTAAGTAGTTTTAGCTTAGTTATTTAGTTAGCTTAGCTTTAATTAGTTAGCTAGTTAGTTCATTCGGACTCTCCTACGTGAGGGCGTAATGCTGTAATAATGTGTGTCTTCCAACCCCACGTCTTTCTTCCTTTTATTTACTAGCTTATGATGGTTAGTTTATGGCATCATTTTTTTGTTTAGCATACTCCATGTTTGCATCCACTTGTATTGCATGCATCGAGGCTCAGTTCATCATTCTAACTTGCATTGTTAGTTTAAATACTTCTTTGAATACATGCTTAGACCGCATGCTAATCAAATTGATTCATATGCCACATTAGTAGCCGAGCCTATTTAGATTGCATATCGTATGCGTTGCATTAGTCATATTACATAGTTAGGATCATGCATTTTTCTAACACTTTTAAGCATTTTGGCTTCGAGTACTAGGTGAGCCTTTACTCACTTTAGCATATCGCATGTGTATGATTGTTGCCATGTCTAGCATTCTTGCCATGAGGCTATTTGCTTAAATGATAAACTGCTTGAATACCCGTGGATGAAGGCTAGTTGCTTGAATTGGAATAATTTGAGTAATGTTCATATGTGATCACTTTTTCAAGTGGTACATATTCAAACTCTTTTTCAAAAACAAACATGAAATCAAACGTTCCAATTTTTGCTAATTAGTCTATACTTGTGTGTGTGCACATCACATAATAATGTTAGCTTAATAAATCAGAACAAGAGCATATAATGTAAATAAAATTCACATCATGATTAGTAGAGGCCGATCTTTGATCAGGTGAGCGGGGGGTGCTCAATTCATGACCTTCCCCTCTCGTACCTAAGTTCCCGAGCCGAGACAATCTTGGTGATGATGGACATGTGGCCTTTGGCACGAGTCATGGGTTTCTTAAATTTTCCAAAAATATTTAGGTGGTGACTCTGTATTTGGCAAAGTAGTCCATTTTTGGCAATTTGATTTAAAATCGATTTTCCAAAAGATTTGTCGAATTTGGACTATTTGATGTTTATCTATTTCACATTGCACTTGTGGAATTAGATTCAGAACCACGGGAGTCCGATACTGTAAGGCTTATTCATCTTCTAAAATGGGGCACGAAAAGTTGAGCTACAGTTTCTGGCGACTCTGTTGGGGATTTTAGAGAACTTGACTCGAATTTCATGTTATGAAATTTTATCTACACTTATATGTTCTTTGCATTGCATTTGCAATGGTGCGCTTAAGTCACTATGTTTGCCATCTACTATTCTTGCCAAAAGGCTGACCGATCGTAGGCTCTGCCATGTTGGGAACACAACCCTTGGATCTAGACTACCGTTGTACCACTTGATCCTCCTTTCACTTCTTGGTGTTAGGCGTGAGAGGTATATTAGGTAGTCTTGCTGAGGTAACCCTTTGGCCATTTGGCCTAGTTGCATATAAAAAACCTTAGTGACTGTTCCAAACTAGGACATGATGCATACCCAAATGTAGGATTGTGTGAAACTGCTTGATTGAAGTAGTGAAACCTTAGATCATGCCAAAGCTAAGACAGGGTAACCCTACATTCTCATAGGGGTGCTTTGGCTCTCTTTTACCTGGTATGTGGTTTGCAGTGAAACTGTACAAGGGTGCTTCATATCAGTGGTATAGTTGATATCAGTTTGTGGGGCAGAATTCAGTAGAGAGTATAGTCATTCAGCTATGATCATATCTGTTCTAGTGAAATTGGGTTGAGGTACTGTCTGTTTTTTCTTTTGCTAGGTAGTCTTGGAACCACAGCTTCAGAAGGCTCTAATATCTCCCTAGGTACTCTGAACTCTTGTTGATAGACTTTGTCAGATTAGAAATTTGGTTCAAGGGTAGCTAGTGTTTGTTTCGCTTTCGTCGGTGGCAAGGCAAAGAAAGGCTAGATAGGGCTCACTGGTTCCACTGTGTCGACATTTACCAGCTAGATCATCTCTGTTTAGAGCACGACCATCTACCCTTATCATGGCTCAGCCTCTAGCAAATCTAAAGGATTTACTGATCCGTCTTCAGTAATTAGTAAGTTCGCTGCAGCAAGATATGGCTGGGCCAGATTAGATATTGCAGAAAATGATATTCAACTTTAAGGACCTCCATGAAATTGGGGTTCAAATCAAGGATGACATTAGACAAGGGCTCATTGTGGAAGATAATGAGCCTGTAAGGAAGAATATTGTTCGTAGTTCCAATGCTACTACCAGTGGTAGCAAAGCTGCGAAACAAGGCCATCTCACACCCTTTGACCCTCGGTCTCTCCCTAATCCCCTTCCATCAAGGTATAATGTCATCAAGTACTGTGCCTTCCATCAACAAACCGGCCCTGACACTGACAGTTGTTTTTGTCTTCACCATGAAGTTCAAGATCTGATTGACAGTAAGGTCATCACTCCACCAAGTCCTACAAAGTCTATCGGCACTGGATCAATGAACTTGGAGGGATAAGGTGACTACGTGATCGGGGAGGAACCACTGCTAATGGCGCTCATTTTACTACAGATGTAGTGGATGGCAGGCACTGTTTTAGCCTTTTGAAAATGCTGTTTATTGTACTTTCAGACTTGGGTATTGAGTCAGTCTTGTTGTGTTGTATTGAGTCAGTCTTGTTGTGTCAGAGGTTGGTGATTTTGGGGGTGTTAACTTGGACATCACTTTCTTGTTTTGCGTCTGTCTTTTACATTCTTTCTTTTGCGTCTGTTTCTACCATTGAGCCAGTTGAGTCTGAAGATCTGAATGGAACGATAGTACTTTTCACCTACTTTTTTGTGCCTTTAAATCATTGCATTGACCACAGTTTTTTCAAAACTTTTATACACTGTGCTGAAAACAAAGAGGGAGGAATTGCTTGGGATTTGCAAAAATTTGATCAACTGAGAGGAAGAGAGGTGCACTAAGCCCTTAATGAATGAGATCATGTCTGCTAATATGAGTACTAAGAAGGATCCTGGCTTGATCCAGATTGGTTCTACATTGTCTTCAGAAGAGCACGAGCGACCAATTGCTTTATTGAAAGATTTCAAAAAATGTTTTGCGTGGTCATACGAAGACATGCCTAAAATTGATCTTGAGATTGTACGGCATAGGATCACTCTTGGCCTCGAGACTCGACCCCTTTGCTTTTAAACCTTGAACTTTTTAGAATGTTCAACGATCAACCAAAATATGAGGCTTGCATGGTGTAGGTCGACTTTTTCGCACCCCCTTTCAGAAGTTTGAATATAAGCCCTACAGCTCGGACTCCCGCAGTTCTAAATCTAATCTTACAAGTGCAATGTAAAATAGATAAACACCAAAGAGTTCAAATCCGACAAATCTTTTGAAAAATCAATTTTCAATCAAATTGCCAAAAATGGACTGCTTTTCCAGATACAGAGTTGCCACTTAAATATTTTATTTTTGGGAAATTTAGGAAACCTATGACTTGTGCCAAAGGCCACATGTCCATCATCACCAAGATTGTCTTGGCTCGAGAACTTAGGTACAAGAGGGGGAGGTCATGAATTGAGCACCCCTGCTCGCTTCTACTAATCATGATATGATTTTTATGTACATTATATGCTCTTGTTCCGATTATTAGGCTAGTTGTCAAGACCCAAACCCACCCCTATGGGCTTAGCATCATAACCGGCCAGTAATCCGTGATTACTAAAGGCCTACTTAACAGTAACAACAATAATACAGAGTAAGGGGCTGGCGGAAGCCAAACAGTAAATAAAAGATGTCCAATGAGCTGTGAAAATCTGAATGGAAAAAAGACTTTTATGAACAAAGCCACATCCATAACCAGAATATATATACATATCAGATACACATAACATCCAGGTTAGGGACCTAATCCCTTCACCATAACTGTACAGTCGAGTCTTAAACATTTGTTACAAAACAAAGACAAAAAGGTGACTCTGGAACACCCTAAAGCAGCCTTGGCTTAAATAGACTTGGAACCTCGAAGTGAGGCACAATGGTTGGCTTGACAAAATAAAAGCTTAACTTGATGCTCCTAGCTTCGGTCCGGTGCTTGTCCACCTACATACGTATATAAACAGTGAGCTAAGGCCCAGTGAATAACAAATGCGTAAAAGGGTTTAGAATGAATGCCCTTTCAGTAATTAAAACAGTCATTTGCATCAGTAGATCAGTTATTCAATCAGTGGCTCATATTTCATGCCATATCAGTCAATTAGAAATCATAACAATTATATGTGGTACATTCAATAGCAAAACAGTACAGTAGGTCTTAATAGACCGAGCAGTCAGTTGATGGCTATCAAACGGTAAACAGTAGTGGTTCCAAACATTGGAACCAACATAACAGTAGCAGTAACAGTAACGGTACAGTAGCAGTAAGTTGCTATGGATGCCACGAGTACAGTTCGTAAAATAGGACAAACATTCATTTAGTTGACAATGTTACTTCAGAAAGCAGTATAGTCAGTCGTTCAGAAAATAATTAGAATTGAACATATCTTTACAACATTGTTATTCACAGATTACTGGGCTATAGACAGGCTAGTCAGTGTCCTCGGGTGCCAACCCTACACAGTTGTAGAATGAACACACACTAAGTTACACACTTGGGATTAACAACATAGCCCCTAACTTGACTCGGTGTGGTTCTACATCAATATCCTCATTAAGATGCCTTAAACATGGCTTAGGAATGCCTATGATGGAATGAGGATGCAAAAATACATTTCAAAACACTTTTCAAAATTTGCTGAAAACAGGGGTCTCGCTCGGGCGTGGCTTTCCCCGCTCGAGCGGACATGCAGACAAAGAGGCTTCACTCGAGCGTGACTTCCTTCGCTCGAGTGGAATGCAAACTCATGAAAAAGTACTGGTTGCACGTTTTTCACGCTCATGGACGCTCGACCCACGATTGAGCGTGAGACTCAGACCCTCGCTTGAGCGCAGATTACCTCACTCGAGCGGATTGCAAAACACATGAACTTCTGGGCATATGCATTTCACGCTCGAGCCCGAATATCGATGCTCGAGCGAAAGTGCATGTACTTAGAGTGTACGCTCGAGCATGAAGTCCTCAGCTCGAGCGTGGATCCAAAAATTTGGAATTTGGAATTTCCAGATTGATCCTCAAACACAAAACTCAACCTCTAAAGCTTCAAATTCGATTTTTCTAGGCTAATGTTCTGGAAAATACTTACCAAACCCATAGTACAACATGTATCAAAGGTCATTTTATTAAATCAAAGCCCATAGGTATGCCAATTGAACACAATTTTTTATGAAACTTTATGAACATAGCAAGAACACAACATACATGAGTTCCTATGAACTCTAATGTTCCAAAACACGATCAAATGCAAGATTGAGTTCAAAATCATGGTGAATTCATGGACCATAACTAAAATATGAACATGCATGTAAGGATTTCATGGAAAGCAACCTCAAAATTCTATGATATGGACATGCATGCATGAGTTCACTCTCAAAACAACACTTTAAGCCAATTCTTGACCAAAATCACTAATGTCCCATGAACTATGCATGTAACACACCAAATTCATAATTAAGAGGGTGAATTTCCTACCTTAGATCCTGAATTCCAAGTGTGCTAGCTCAATTTTACAAGTCCTCTTCAATTCCTCTAAATTTAAGGAAAATTCTAAATGAACTCAATTTTTCTCCTGCTCTCCCTCTTTCTCACGGTTTGGTCTTCACAAGGAAAAGATGATATAACAAATGTGTATGAAGTGGAGAGGAGTTGGCTTTGAATCAACCCACTAAATGGCAATTATGTAATAAACTTAAGTTGATGTAATTTAACATTATTTAATCTAATTAAATCATTCCAAATTGGATTTTAATTAAACCTACCATAAAATCCCATAAATCCTGATTAACGTATAACACTATTCAATTTCTGAATTGGTTGTCGATAAGGCTTTCAATTCGCAGTTCAAAATCAAAACATGAACAAATCATTTAATGACAAACAAATAGAAATGCAATTAAAGCAACACACCCATGCAATCAATTCAGGATTTCATCTTAATTAATTACTTATCATGCTCAAACACAATTTAATGATAATCAGAGGTGAGGGTTGTCACAGTCTTCCCCCTTAAAAGAGTTTGGTCCTCCAAACTCGGATTACCTTCATTTTGGAAGAACATTGGGTTCAGGGGGAACAATTCAGGATATCTCTTCATCATATCGTCATCCTTTTCCCATGTGGCATAAATGCCACCATGGTTTTGCCAATCCACTTTCACTAACGGGATTTCCTTATTTCTCAACTTCTTGATTCGTCGGTTTACGATCTGGATAGGCCGCTCTTCATAAGTGTAGTCATCACTTAGCACTACACGGGTAGGCTCAATAATATGGAAGGGATCCCAAAGATAATCCCTCAACATTGAAATATGGAAGACATTATGCATATGCTCCATTTCTGGAGAAAGCGCTACTTGGTACGCCACTGGGTTGATCTTTTTGATGATTTCATACGGCCCAGCATATCTCGGTGATAGCTTACCCTTAGCCCTAAAATGATCTGTCCTTTCATTGGTGTCACTTTAACAAAAACATGATCACCCACTTCATATTTCCTGTCTCGCCTTCGTACATCCACATAACTTTTCTGTCGGCTTTGTGCGATTTTCCATCTTTGTTGAATCAGTTTCACCTTTTCTATGGTCTCATGTACAATCTCGGGCCCAAGTAAAGGCCCATCTCCAACTTTTGCCCAGCAAATAGGAGATCGGCATTTTCTGCCATATAAAGCCTCGAAAGGCTCCATATTAATGCTTGAGTGAAAATTGTTGTTGTAGGCGAATTCAGCTAAAGGTAAGTGATTTTCCTAATTTCCTTGGAAATCAAGAAAATACATACGCAGTAGGTCTTCCAGAGTCTGGATGGTTCTTTCTAATTGGCCATCTGTCTGAGGATGGTATGCACTACTCAGTCTCAATTCGGTACCCAATGCCGTTTGCAAACTTTGCCAGAATCTCGACGTAAACTTCAAGTCCCTATCAGAAACAATAGATACAGGCACTCCATGCAATCTGATAATCTCATCAATATAAATTGTAGCCAATTTGTCCGCATTATAAATTGTTTTGACAGGTAAGAAGTGAGCAGATTTAGTCAATCAATCAACAATAACCCAAATTGAATCTATACCTTTACTGCAGCGAGGCAATCCAACAATGAAATCTATGGTGACATGTTCCCATTTCCACTCTGGTATCAGTAAGGGCTGAAGTAAGCCTCCGGGTCGTTGGTGTTCAGCTTTGACTTGTTGGCAATGTAGGCATTTTGACACAAACTCAGCAATTTCTTTCTTCATTCCAGGCCACCGGAAATTAAGCTTCAAATCTTGGTACATTTTTGTATTTCCTGGATGGATGGAAAGTTTTGAATTGTGGCCTTCCTGCAAAATTCACCTTTTCAGTTCAAAATCATTTGGTACACACAACCTTCCCTGAAATTTCAATACATTGTTTTCGAATTTAAAGTCTGGCCTAGGTTTGGATTCCTGTTCATCAATGACCTTCTTCAAAAAGTCATCTAGGTGTTGTTTCTCTTTAATTTCCTCAATAAGTGCCGGTTGAGCAGAAATAGCAGCCAATGTCCCACCTTGTTCTCGTAAGACAATCTCAACTTCAAATTTCTCAAGATCACATAGCAGTTCTTTCTGCCTGGTGAGTAAACAGGCCAAATTTCTAATTGATTTCCGACTCAGTGCATCAACAACGGTGTTAGCTTTCCCTGGATGGTACAAAATTTGCAAGACATAGTCTTTTATCAGTTCTAACCATTTCTGCTGCCTTATGTTCAACTCTTTCTATGTAAAGAAATATTTCAAACTCTTGTGATCTGTGTACACTTCACATGTTGCCCCATATAAGTAGTGGCGCCAAATTTTCAATGCAAATACCACTGTGGCAAGTTCTAAATCATGAGTAGGGTAGTTCTTTTCATGTGGCCTCAGTTGTTGGGAAGCATACGCAATAACTTTACCATTCTGCATTAATACACATCCCAAACCTTTATAAGAAGCATCACTAAAAATAGTAAATCCATCCGTACTTGAGGGTAGGGTAAGAATCGATGCAGTCACAAGTCGAGTCTTTAATTCTTGGAAAGCTGATTCTCTCTGATCGGTCCAGTCAAATGATATTCCTTTTCGAGTCACTGAGTCAATGGTAAAGTAATTTTGGAAAAATCTTTCACAAACCTTCTGTAGTACCCGGCTAAACCCAAGAAACTTCGAACTTCAGTAACATTAGTCAGTCTAGGCCAATTCACCATTGCTTCAATCTTCTGTAGGTCAACTGAAATGCCATCCTTACTAATCACATGCCCCAAAAACATCACATTATCAAGCCAAAAATCACATGCCTCAAATGACGTTCATGTTCTTCCTTACTTTTGGAATAGATCAAAACGTCATCTATAAAAACAACCACAAATTCATCGAGGAATGGTTTGAAAATTCTGTTCATAAGGTCCATAAATGCAGCAGGCGCATTAGTAACTCCAAAAGGCATAACAAGAAATTCATAATGTCCGTACCTCGTTCGAAAGGTGGTTTTTTCAATGTCCTCTGTTTTGACTTTCAACTGGTGATATTCGGATCTAAGGTCAATTTTGGAGAAAACTTGAGCACCCTCTAACTGGTCAAATAAGTCATCAATACGAGGCAGTGGGCACTTTTTTTTCACTGTTACCTTATTCAATTCACGGTAGTCAATGCAGAGTCTTAGTGAGCCGTCTTTTTTTTTCACAAATAAAATTGGTGCGCCCCACGGTGAAGTACTGGGCCTAATGAACTTCTTATCCAACAATTCTTGCAGTTGAATTTTCAATTCTTTTAGTTCGGTAGTTGTCATTCTGTACAGAGCTTTAGAAATTGGTTGCGTACCCGGTAACACTTCAATAGTGAACTCAATCTCCCTATCAATCAAATCCCTTGGCAAGTCATCAGGAAAAACATCTGAGAATTCTCTGACTATAGGAATACTATCCATATTAGCTTTAAAATCAGTAGGTACCGTCAATATGCAACATAAATACCCTTTGCACCCCTTTTTGATTAATTTAAAATCTTTCATTGACGAAATCAGATACGGGGGAGGTACTACACCAACTCCATTAAATACAAATTCAGGCAATCCAGGTGGACGAAAAATAACTTGTTTCGTTACACAGTCTATGGAAGCATGATATTTTGTTAACCAGTCCATTCCCAAAATTACATCAAAATGATCAATATTCAAAGGCAGTAAATCAATATACAAAAGTGCATCCCTAATAAAAATCTCACATGCAGGATATACTTAAGCACAAGTCATGGATCCCCCAGCCGGTGAAGATACAGCTAACAAATAGTTCATGGGTTCCAATGGTCTATTTAATTTTCGTGAAAAAGCATGCGAGACAAATGAATGTGTAGACCCCAAATCAATCAGAATATAAGCATTTTGGGCACAAATTGAGAGTATACCTGCCACAACTGTCTCAGTGTTCTGCACATCTCCCGGTACGAGTGCAAACACTCGGCCTTGCCTTAAAGTCTCCTTTCCAGTAGCTTTGGGATTGGGTTTCGGTGTAACAGTTGATGCTGCGGCACTAACTGCAGCCTTACTATTGCCATGAGATGTGGAAGGGCAATCTTTGACCATGTGGCCCACCTTGCCACACCTGTAACAAGCACCAGAAATTTTGTAACAAACCCCCTTATGCCTTTTTCCACATTCGGAGCAGGGTGGTATGGAACTGTTTCCCTGACTGAAGCTTCTCGTTGACTCTGTGTTTTGTTTTTTATTCAATGAGTTATTTCGACCCTTTTTGAAATTTAAGCCTCGCTGTAGACGGGCCCGAACGTCCCGGCTCCGCGCGGTGAATTGGCGCGAAATCTATTTTGTTCGTTAGCATACTACAGTTCGGACTCAATGTCACGGTTCTGAATCTAATCCTGTAAAGTGCAATGCAAGACCGATAAATCACCAAAGAGTTCAAATTCGGCAAATCGTTTTGGAAAACTGATTTTTGTAAAGAAGTGCCAAACATGGACTGCTTAACCAGATACAGAGTCGCCACCTAAGTATTTTATTTTGGGAGAATTTAGGAAACCCTGACTCGTTGCCTAAGGTCACGTATCCGTCATCACTAAAGTTGCCTCGGCTCGGGAACTTGGGTACGAGAGGGGAAGGTCATGCAATGAGCACCCCCGCTCGCCCGATCAAAGATCGGCCTTTACTAACATGATATCTTGTTTTTGAAAAACACATGCGTTCTTATTCCAGTTATTTGCTAGAATTACTATGTGATGCGCACAACACATAAGTATAGACTAGATCTCCTAAATTGGAACAAAACATCTCATGTTTTTTTGTTTGAAAATGGTTTGAAGGTGCTACTCGCAAGTAGGCTAAGTCGTGGATTTTGCCACCCTCAAGTGGTCTTAGAAAATATGATTTTGCCACTCCGCAAAGTGGGCTTAAAACTCGCATTTCAATGAATTGTTCCAATTCAAGCAATCCAACCTTCACCCACAGGCATTCAAGCAATTTAAACACATAAGCAGTTAGCCTCATGGCAAGCATGCTGTCATGGCAATCACTCACACACATGCAAGATACTAAAGCATAAAAGCTTACCTAGTACTCCGAGCCAATACAATAGCTAGATAGTAATCAATGCATGATCCTAGCTATATTGAGATGGCTAATGCAACACATGTAAAATGTGACTAGAAATAGGCTCGGCTATTCTAAAATGGCATATGAGATGCAACACTTGATAATCGTGTATTCAAATCGGTATTGAAATACAATGCAATTAGTATGATGCGCCGAGCCCAGTGTATGCAATACAGATGAATGGATGCAAACATACAAGCATAGGAATGCTAATTGAAACATGACCTAGAACTAACCATCGTAAGCGGTTAAGTAAAAGGGAGAAAGACGTGGGGCTGGAAGACATTCACACACTCACGCACACTTATTACAAAATTCGCCCTCTTGATGGAGGTTCCCAACTAATTAATCAACTACCCTAGCTAATTAATTATTACAAAACTCTTAACTAATTAAACAAATTAATTAAGTTACAAAACAGTTAAAACGGCCTCGAGAAGAGGGACACATGCATGCTCGGTCGGCTTCGCTCGGAAATCCGTTGCCATGCCTCATGTTGCCTCTGTTTGCCCTGTTCTGCACCTCTGATAACTGTGAAAATCTCTGTGATGCTTCTGAATCACCTAATGGACATGCTGAGAGGCCATCGGCCAAAGGATATGACTATTGGCCAAGGAAAAAGGGTCATCGACCACTTTTTAGTTTATCGGCCAAATATTGTTAGCCGATCGGCACTAAAGATAGCCGATCGGCCATCTTTTCTTGCATATTGCTCCTTTTGCTGCAGCAGAGGACAAACAAGGGCATGGCAATACATTTGCAAAGTAATGTTGTGCAACTACACCACTTATCATGTTTGGAACTCTAAGGAGTGTAGTGCTCAACTCTCGAGCCATCAATCACGCATTTCGATACATGATGGCCCAAGAGGCCGAATTGCACAAATCAATATGAAATGAATGCATAAAAACACATGAATGCCTCACACTCCATCATGTTGAATCAAGAGTGTCGGCGACCGAGGATTGAGGCACATTTCGTCACTTCAAGTACGAAATGTTCCTCGATCCTCATGTTTGGTTTTGCACCCCAAACCAAACACAATGCAATGCACGCAACATGCAAAAGCTATGCAATGTAACATAAGCATGCCAAATGCAATATGACTCAAACATGCACACAAGGCTAAGGTAACAAGCATGTGACAAAATGCAAACTAGCAAGCATGCAAAATGCAACCTAAACGTACAAACATGCATGGTATGCAAAGATGGACTAACATGCAACATGGAAACTAGCAAGCATGCGACAACATGCAACATGTCAAGTTTGCAACAACATGCAAAGATGGACTTAAACCACAATGGGTAGACCTCAGCCATGCCCAAATCAGTGGCCAAAATGCGATGAAAATGAAGACAAAAGCACAAACAAACATGCATACACTTCGGTTCACAAGCAAGGCATGAAGATACAAACTCTTAAGAGCACTTAAAGAGTGAGAAGTGTGGACATGTGACAAGCATTATAAGCTCTGAAATCATGCACGGAATGGTGCCAAACCCCTCACCTAACATAAGGATAGCATGCAAGAAAGCTCAAAGTATGAAACCAACAAAGGGACTTAAAACATGGCCATGCAAGGCAAGCCCCAAAGGGTCAAGGGCACTGAAAACAGTCCCAAGGTAGGGCAATACAAGACCAAATACAAGCTTGAACCTAGGCAACACAAGCTAGAACAAAAGTCTGAAAGGCAAGAGGCATGCAAGGCTATAAAGGAGTATTACACTACACCTATTACAACCAAACATGGCATGACTTAACCAATGAAAAAAAGAGTTATGACATGTCAAAATAAGTCCAAAAACCCACTGAGATGGCATCCCAAAGGCCTAAGCATGGAGGGGTGCACAATGATCCATTCATTGAGGCATAAAACATCAACTCTTTAAAGCATTAAAGGAGTGACAAGTGCAAGTGTATGACCACCCTATATGGACTGAAATCACATATGAAATGATGCCAAATCATGAAAATAGCCCAAGTAATGCATGCTAATGACTTGGACACTCAAAGCTAACAAGCTAGATTGAACCATGGCTATACAAAACAATGCATGCATGACCAAGAAAATGCAAATCAGAGCTAGAGCATGGTAAAACATGACTAAAAGATTCTTTGAGTTGAGCCAAAATAGGCAAGAATGATGGTCCAAATGCAAGATGCATATTAAAGCAAATAAGAGGATTGCAAGACAAGTGCATGATACATGTAAGAGGCTATCTAACCAACCTTACATAGAGGTATGGCATGGAAAAATAACACGAAATACTTGCTGAAATGAAGCCAAAACATGCTAAGCAAATATGCTACCAATATGAGCCATTTACACTAGCAATCAAGACACAAGGAGAGGGGGGTGTCCATCTCCTATCCAAGACTCCAAACCACTTCTCCAGCACTAAAAACCATCTGGATTTCAGTGGTGAGAAGGTCAAAATAAGATGGTTCCAAAGCTTAAAAGGGAAGGCACAAAACTAGGCCAAACAAGGCCTAAGAGGGGGTAGACTACCCCCAACCAAAAAGTGACCTTAAACAATCATCTCAAGTACACAAAATTAGAACTTTTTTTAGTTTAGAGTTAAGCTTAAAACAATATGCAAGTAGGTCTAAAAGCTTAAGGAAGAATGGGGGATTAAAAGGTTAGTTGCTCACCCTTGAAGAACACCTTCAAGAACACTACTCCAGCAACTTTTCTGAGCTTAAACCACTCCAAGAACTCCAAAACCAACTCTCTAGTACCTCAGCAACAAAAGGCTGGTGTATTGCTAGGTGTTTGTGTGCAATAGTATGAAGAAATCACACTTTTGGGCACAAACAAGAGCAAATGGAGAGAGAGAGAGGTAAAATATCTATAGAGAGAGATATAGAACTTCTATATGCAATTTTCAGAACCTCTGGAAAGGTAGGGGAGGCTCCCTTCTTATAGAATTTCAATCCTCAAGCTTGTTCAACAAGCTTGAGTCTTGAAACAAATCCCTCCATACACGTGTATGAAGGATGGGAATTATGCCCACCAACTATCACAGCTGGCAGAAAATATCTATCAAAAGCAGGTGGAAAGGTCTCGGCTCAAAAATATGGTTGATCGACCAAAAATAGTGACAATCGACCAAAAAGAGTGCTGATCGGCGAACACTCTTGGCCGATGGCAAGGAAACGTGGCCGATGGCATCATGCCTTAGTCGATGGGTTGTGGGGAACGCCAACAAGCCACCCTCTTCCTTTAGAAGCAAAACCACAAGTCCTTGGTCCACAACCAAGCACAAAACAAACAAGTTGAGAGGTCCTAAGGCAAGGCGCGCAGCCGAGACCTTCGGGAACTCAAAACAAACACAAGCGTGGATGATCACCAAGTGTTCAAACGATGACGTCCAAGTCTTGAGGACGGTCAAAAATGGGGCGTCTACAGTTGCCCCTCTTTGACAGAACTCGAAAGTCATAAGATGACGGGAGTGAATGTCAAAGCCCAGAGACGACCCATTTTTGACAAGGTCGAAGACTCAAACAAGTCATAGCTTCTTTAAACTGAGCCCAAGTCATAGCATTATTGGTGTCACGAACAAGCATCCACCACCGTTTGGCCTCTTCTTGTAAAGTGAAGGCAGCCAGTGATACCTTATGAGCTTCAGAACACGAAAACACTTCAAACAACTTTTTGATTTCGAAAACCCATGCTTCGGCCTTTAATGGTTCAAGGCCTCCTTGGAATGATGGTGGCTTCATTTTGTTGAACTTCTGTGTTAAAGCAATAACATCATCATGAACATTCAATTGTGGTTGTACTGGAGGAGGTGGGGGCTGTTGGTTCTGTTGTTGTCTTAGGGCCTCAATCAACAGTTCAACCGTTCTTTCTAACCTTGCCATTCTTGCCTCAAATGATTCAGATTCATCGGTATTTCTTGCATTCTCCATTTCACTATATGCAATACGGTAATAATAAACATAGGAAGTTACTTACTTAAGCACATTAACACATATATTCATATCATGGCCACACACACTTTCTCATGCTCATGTAATGCCCTAATTACTTTTCTAGGACATCCTAAAGCTCATTTGGACGCGTGTGTGGGGTATAACTCGTACTCTGATACCACTTTGTCACGACCCAAACCCACCCGTATGGGTTTAGCATCGTAACCGGCCAGTAATCCGTGATTACCAAAGGCCTACTTAACAGTAACAACAATAATACAGAGTAAGGGGCTGGCGGAAGCCAAATAGTAAATAAAAGATGTCCAACGAGCTGTAAAAATCTGAATGGAAAAAGACTTTTATGAACAAAGCCACATCCATAACCAGAACATATATACATATCAGATACACATAACATCCAGGTTAGGGACCTAATCCCTTCACCATAACTATACAGTCGAGTCTTAAACATTCGTTACAAAACAAAGACAAAAGGGTGACTCTGGAACACCCCCAAAATAGCATTGGCTTGAACAGACTTGGAACCTCGAAGTGAGGCACAATGGTTGGCTTAACAAAATGAGAGCTTACCTTGATGCTCCTAGCTTTGGTCCGGTGCCTGTCCACCTACATACGTATATAAACAGTGAGCTAAGGCCTAGTGAATAACAAATGCAGAAAGGGTTGAGAATGAATGTCCTTTCAGTAATTAAAGCAGTCATTTACATCAGTAGATCAGTTATTCAATCAGTGGCTCATATTTCATGCCATATTAATCAATTAGAAATCATAAAAATTATATGTGGTACATCCAATAGCAAAACAGTACAGTAGGTCTTAATAGACCGAGCAGTCAGTTGATAGCCATCAAACGGTAAACAATAGTGGTTCCAAACATTGGAACCGACAGAGATCTCTGTAACAGTAGCACTAACAGTAACAGTACAGTAGCAGAAAGTTCTTATGGATGCCACGAGTACAGTTCGTAAAATAGGACAAAAATTCATTTAGTAGACAATGTTACTTCAGAAAGCAGTATAGTCAATCGTTCAGAAAATAATTAGAATTGAACTTATCTTTACAACATTGTTACTCACAGATTACTAGGCTATAGACAGGCTAGTCAGCGTCCTCGGGTGCCAACCCTACACGGTTGCAGAACGAACACACACTAAGTTACACACTTGGGATTAACAACATAGCCCCTAACTTGACTCAGTGTGGTTCTACATCAATATCCTCATTAAGATGCCTTAAACATGGCTTAGGAATGCCTAGGATGGAATGAGGATGCAAAAATGCACTTTAAAACACTTTTCAAAATTTGCTGAAAATAGGGGTCTCGCTTGAGCGTGGCTTTCCCCGCTCGAGCGGACATGCAGACAAAGAGGCTCCGCTCGAGTGTGACTTCCCTCGCTCGAGTGGACTGCAAACTCATGAAAAAGTACTGGTTGCACGTTTTTCACGTTCATGGACGCTCGACCCACGATCGAACGTGAGACTCAGATCCTCGCTCGAGCGCATATTACCTCGCTCGAGCGGACTGCAAAACACATGAACTTCTGGGCATATGCATTTCACGCTCGAGCGTTAATATCGACGCTCGAGTGGAAGTGCATGTACTTAGAGTGTACGCTCGAGCGTGAAGTCCTTCGCTCGAGCATGGATCCAAAAATCTGGAATTTCCAGATTGATCCTCAAGCACAAAACTCAACCTCTAAAGCTTCAAATTCGATTTTTTTGGGCTAATGTTCTAGAAAATACTTAGCAAACCCATAGTAAAACATGTATCAAAGGTCATTTTATAAAATCAAAGCCCATAGGTATGCCAATTGAACACAATTTTTTATGAAACTTTATGAACATAGCAAGAACACAACATGCATGAGTTCCTATGAACTCTAATGTTCCAAAACACGATCAAATGCAAGATTGAGTTCAAAATCATGGTGAATTCATGGACCACAACTAAAATATGAACATGCATGTAAGGGTTTCATGGAAAGCAACCTCAAAATTCTATGATATGGACATGCATGCATGAGTTCACTCTCAAAACAACACTTTAAGCCAATTCTTGACCCAAATCACTAATTTCCCATGAACTATGCATGTAACACCCCAAATTCATAATTAAGAGGGTGAATTTCCTACCTTAGATCTTGAATTCCAAGTATGCTAGCTCAATTTTGCAAGTCCTCTTCAATTCCTCTAAATTCAAGGAAAATTCTAAATGAACTCAATTTTTCTCCTATGCTCCCTCTTTCTCACGGTTTGGTCTTCACAAGGAAAAGATGATATGACAAATGTGTATGAAGTGGAGAGGAGCTGGCTTTGAATTAACCTACTAAATGGCAATTATGTAATAAACTCAAGTTGATGTAATTTAACATTATTTAATCTAATTTAATCATTCCAAATTGGATTTTAATTAAACCTACCACAAAATCCCATAAATCCTGATTAACATATGACACTAATCAATTTCTGAATCGGTCGTCGATAAGGCTTTCAATTCGCAGTTCGAAATCAAAATATGAACAGATCATTTAATGACAAACAGATAGAAATGCAATTAAAGCAACACACTCATGCAATCAATTCAAGATTTCATCTTAATCAATTACTTATCATGCTCAAACACAATTTAACGTTAATCAGATGTACGGGTTGTCACACTAGTATTACTATGTGATGCACACACACACAAGTATATACTAACTTCCAATTGGAACACTTGACTCATGTTCATTTTGAAAATTGTTTTGAAATATGTACCACTTGAAAAAGTGATCGCATATGAACTTTACTCAAATTATTCCAATTCAAGCAACAAACCTTCATCCACTGGCATACAATCAGTTTATCAATTAAGCATTTAGCCTCATGGCAAGTATGGTAGACATGGCAACAAAAACACTCATGCAATTATGCTAAAGCTAATAAAAGCTTACCTAGTACTCCAAGCCAAAATAAACAAAAGAGTTAGAAAAATGCATGATTCCTAACTATGCAATATGACTAATGCAACACATGCGATATGCAACTAATAGGCTCGGCTACTAATATGGAATATGAATCAGTTTGATAGCACGCGGTCTAAGCACGTATTCAAAGAAGTATTGAACTAACGATGCAGTCAGAATGATGAACCGAGCAACGGTGCATGCAATACAAATGGATGCAAACATGGAGAATGCTAATTGAAACATGATGTCCCTAAACTAACCATCATAAGCTAGTAAATAAAAGGGAGAAAGACGTAGGGTTTGAAGATATATACATTATTACATTGCACTCTCACGAATGAGAGTCCGAATAAACTAAGCTAATTAACTAACTAATTAAAGCTAAGCTAATTATTACCAAACAAATAAATAAATAAATAGCTAAACTGCTTAACTACTTATTACAACAAATAAATCAACTAACTATTCTAGTTAACTAACTAATTACAAAACAAAATTGAATAACTAATTAACTAACTAATTAGTTACAACACTTTACAAATTAACTAACCACAACCAATTAATTACAATAAGATTAACTTACAACTATGATAATTATAACACTAACGAAACAATTTAATTACATTTGACAAAATGCGTAAGTGAAGATGGATGAATGTTGCATACACAGTGCTTGAGGGCAACTCTGTCTGTCCAAGCCAACTTTGTTTCACTTTCAGCCACGGCCTCTATTTCCTACAAAACTGCATTGCTGGCCACACACTAAGGGTCGGCCATGCATCAATGATGGCCGACCATGCCTAATTTGGTGCAAAACTCTGTTTTTGTGTTCTGAGGTGAACCAGTGCAAACAGAGTAGCCTCAAGCTCTATTTGTCCATTTCTTCCTCGTCTGTCATGGGAAAACCTCGAGAGAAAGTTGAACTTGATTCCAAAGCCATCAATGAGAAAATTGATTGCTTGATGGTCTTGGATACAATTTTAGACAAAAATCAATGAAATGCAGTGAATAAGACCACCCCTCCCTCTTGTCATGAAATAAACTCAAAAAAGGAGGTTACAACGCTTCAAGAATCATCAAAATGCCATGGATTAGCATATGACAACTCTTGACACAAGGAACTTGGCATAACGTCCGGCCAAGTTCAAGCAATTCCAACCATTTTCTTCATGTGTGTTAATCCAAGTTTTAAGTCAATTTTATGAAGCCTTGCCATTCTTTAGTCCATTTGTCCATGGTGATGTTAAAGTCCTCTAAACAAGAAGTAATGTCAAACGAGAGGTTCTTCTAAAGCATGAGAGAAAGACTATACCGTTGGCAATGAGTCTTCGAAAAGATTAAGCCATTAAGTAAGAGTCTTTCTTACATGTTTTGAGCAACCTCAATCGGTTGAAATCATTCTCAAGAATGAAAGAGATAGATGGTGGATTGATTGTTAAAATTAGACTTTTAGACATGGAAATGAAGTAAAGAAATGCTTAGAACAACATGCAACAAGTTAGGCATGCCAACTTATGAGACAACAAATGAACTAAACAAAGCATGAACCAATTTAAAAGGCTTGGACAGCCCTAAAACAGCCCTTAACACATGAAAAATAGAGATTTAAAATGCATGAAAAGTGCCTAACAACAAAAAGATGAAACAAGGCTAGGAAGCAAGAACAATAAGGGGTGTCTAACCCCTCCACTTTTGAAATCTCAAAACATGATTTTTAGCCCTTCTTAAACTCTGAAAATTAGTGCAAGGAGCAAAAAAGATGAGTGTAAAAGAAAGGTTTGAGCTATAAATAAAAAAGATATAGAAAGAGTGTAAACTCTCTCTACTCTTTTGGTAGCTATCCAAACTCAATCTTTAACACTTAGAATAAAGCAACACAAAACAGTAAGAATTATGAAGAAAATGAAAGAAATGAACGCAAGAGAGTAAAAAACTAGCTTATACCTCTCAAGGGGTAAGCTTTTTGTTTGTGATCCAAACTTAGTCTCAACCCACTCTCAAGCTTGAATTATGCTTCTCCAAGATCAACCAAGGCTCTAAGATGGTGAGACAATGTTATGTATGGTGTATGGAGATGACACAAGGAAGCTAGGTTAGCTCAAGGGTTGGTTGCTAAGGAAGAAGGAGGAGTGAGAAGCTCTCAAGGTGTATATAGACTTTCTAAATTTTGTGCAACCCCCAAAACAATAACACAACTTCATTTTTATAGAATTTGAGCTCAAAAGGTGATAAATATCTTCAAAATTGGACAGCTATCGACCTCCCGCCCAAAACAGTGTTTTTCGTCACCAAGGGCCGACCCGCCATT
This sequence comes from Camellia sinensis, assembly GCF_055761805.1. Classification (NCBI taxonomy): domain Eukaryota; kingdom Viridiplantae; phylum Streptophyta; class Magnoliopsida; order Ericales; family Theaceae; genus Camellia; species Camellia sinensis. Next base: position 121,518,680 of record NC_138966.1, read on the forward strand.
CATAGCCACGGCCAGCCAGCACTGATGCTTGGCCGGGCTTTGATGCCCTCGCCTATTTTTTGGTTCAAACTCAGCTCAGGGTGGTAACAGATCCAAAAATGAGACTCAAAGGTTCAAACATGGAAAATGTTGAAGATTTGAGGTTATTTCAAGAGCCTGACTAAATCCAAATCGCTGTGAATTCAAAGCACACAATTCAACTTTCATCATTAAGTGTATCGAACCAAGCGCCTAAGTCATGTGGGCAGTCAAAAATGAGGTGTCTATAGTTGCCCTTCTTTGGCAGAGCTCGAAGTCATGAAATGATGTGAGTGAATGTCAAAGCCTGAAGATGACCCATTTTGACGAAGCCGCAAGACTTGGGCAAGAAAGCAAGACATAAATTAGATTGGTTGCGCTCGCAAGCTGCCTACGTATCCCTTTGCAAGAAATCAAACCAGCATAGTTCAGCGGCAAGATGCAAATCATATGCGCAATGCAACTTTGAAAGACGGACTGACACGCTTCACGAAGCTGGCTATTTTGAAAACTTATGATCATGCAAGATGATGCATTGAGTAATAATAAATACAATACGCAAGAGAACGAAATAATAACACATGAATTAGCAGCTTCAAGCTTAAAGCGAAAAGATCCAAAACACATTCTACTTACGCCAAAACACAGGACAAGAAAAGAAAACACCACTCTGGGCTGCGTTTCACGCATCCTGAGAAACAAGAAGACGAAAATCACTGACGGTCATGTTGCACACATCTCGAGATGAAAGAAAAATAGCTTAGGGTCGCAATTCACACATCCTAAGATAGAAACAAAACCGCTTGGGATTGTTTTTCATGCATCCCAAGTGCAAACACACACAAGGTCGCGTTTCACGCGTCCTGATATAGCAGAAGAACCGATCGAGGTTGTGTTTCACACATCCCGAGGTAAAACCCGCCCAAGGCCGCGTTTCACGTGTCCTAAAAACAAAAAATTGCTCGGAGTCGTGTTTCACGCGTCCCAAGATAAAACCCGCTGAGGACCGCGTTTCATACGTCCTGAGAAACAAAAAAAATTGCTCGGAGTCGTGTTTTACGTCCCGAGATAAAACCCGCCCAGGGCCACGTTTCACGCATCCTGAGAAACAAAAAAATCGCTCGGAGTCGTGTTTCACACGTCTCGAGATAAAATTTGCCTAGGACCGCGTTTCACGCGTCCTGAGAAACAAGAAAAACCGCTTGGAGTCGTGTTTCACACGTCCTGAGATAAAACCCGCCCAGGGACGCATAACAAAAAAAAAAAGCTCAAAGTCATGTTTCACACGTCCCGAGATAAAAAAGAGAGGTGTGCAATAGATGCACAAAAGTGAATGAGTGCGATAAATGCACAAAATGAATGCATGTGCGATAGATGCACTAAATGAACAAGTGAATATGTGCAATAGATGCACTCATGATCTTAGCTACAAAGCTATGTAGGTTCTCCTATCGAGACACGAATGACTTAACCAGAACTCCTCTAAATAAACCGTACATTCAATATCATTTGATTACAACAGAACGGAACGAACTACGATTCAATTAAAACAAACAAATAAAATCAAATAAATCCGTTCTCTTTTGTTTGTTTTCACTTTTCCTAAACTTTTTCCTCTTTTGTTATCTTCTTTTTTTTTACTCACTGTTGTTTTTATATACTCAAATTAAAACTAAAACAATACCAGAAATAAAATAATAATAATAATAATAATAATAATAATAATAATAATAATAATAATAATAATAATAATAATAATAATAAAATTAACATCACATAATATAAATAACAAACAACACACAACAACAAAAAAACAAAATTGAATTCACCAAGGGCCGCCCGGGCCTTGGTAAAGCACAACCGGGCTTCGATACAGCCGAGCTTTGATACAAGGGCAAAATTGGGAAGGCCCCGACCCGTGGCCATTTAAAACACATTTCAAGCTTCAATTCACCAACACCCCAGGTCGAAATCCTCTCCCCTTTCTCTCTAAACTTCCTCACTCTCTAGAATTCCTCTTTTCTTGAGTTACCCAACAACTTTTGCAAAATTTTTCCTTCAAACCCTCTTAATCCTCCCCCTTTTGAACCGATTGGATTTTGGTTTGGTGAAGTTTTGAGTTTTCTCTTGGTTTTTCTTAGATTCTCACACATTTTCCCAAACTTTTTCCCTTTCTCCTTTTTGATCTTTCATCTCCTTTTTATTTCTCTCTCCTAAGGTTTTGGTTTTGTGATTTTCACTCCAAGAATCACTCACTCACTTTTTCTTCACTTTTCAACTCCTCTCTATGGCTAGTGACAAAGTACCTATTCCCGACCCTGTCATAGGTATCGGTGCTATCCTTGGTGAGGACATGGAGGTGGAGGGGGCTGCTGCATCGCTTCCCCTTGCCGAAAGGCCCTTTGACGCGGCTACATACCAGCAACGTACACATGTGCCACCCCCAGGCAGCATCTTGAGATTTGAGGGCTTCATCCCAGGGCTAGATGAGAACACTCTACTACGAGAGCCAATGGAGCATGTATCTGCCGACGCCTCCACGGTACGCAACTTTTCCCCTTATTTTACTTTGCACACATGTTGAAATGATAAGCGAACCACTCGTCTCTACTGTACATATATTGATAAAACTTCCAATTGATAGGTGATAACCAGGAGGATAGGTGGCTATGGCTCCATATCTAGCCCCCCGCGTTGGTATGAGCGGCTTCCCACAGAGGTCTACACTTTAGTAGATGCTGCTAGCTTTGGGCCCTTATGCTCCGGGCTTATACAGATGAGGGCTGAGCCATGGCTTTATAGGGCCCTGGTGGAGAGATGGTAGGATACCACCTACTCATTCCCCTTCTCTTCGACTGGGGATATGACGCTATCCCCAAACGACTTCTCGATGCTGACCAGTTTGCGGGTTGGGGTCGACGACCCAGTCCTCTTTGATCCGGATATGACCCAGTGGAGAGCTGCATTGCTCCAGCTTCTCGAGGTGATCCCAGACACCACCAGCCATGGGATAGTGTGCTACAGTTGGTTTTTAGAGCACTTTTCCAGCACTCAGCTAACTACTGCAGATGAGGTTGCCCAGTACACTCGCGGCTTCCTCAAATATCTTCTCGGTACTACCCTGTTTGCAAATAGGGAAAATATCGTAGGGTTATACATTCTAGGGGCACTGGTATACCTTCTTCGGGTGGTGGAGTACGATTGGGGTGGCGCCGGCCTGGCCACCTTATACTACTACATGAACTCCGTCTCCCGCCACAAGGCGGATTCACTTGGCGGCTACTAGAGCGTGTGGGAGGTATACCCTACACTCACTTCTCTAATATGCTTTACATTCTGTTTATTATTGCATATCTTGTTTATCTGATCTATTTTCTCATGTCTTTTGTTTGCAGCTTTGGGTCTACACATATTTCACTTCCTTGGCTCCAGTCCTAGTGAGGCCGATCGAGTTGTCAGTACCTCGCTCCCGGTACTACAACTCGTAGTACGAGCGACGCCACCTTGTAGACCGAACCTTCCCATACTTCTGCCGCTTTTTTGACACAGTCACAGTAGATCAGGTAACAAAATACCAGCCTTTAACGGTTACCTACCATAAGCATATTACACTGTTTCTCACACTATACATTCACTCTCAAGCGGTTGCATCTGTACCATATTGTCATTCTCATACTATACTAACTTCTGACACTGCACCGCTATTCTTATCTGACACTGCACTGATCTAACTCTACACTTATTTTCTCATATTGCACTGACATCTGACACTACACTGATTTCACTGGTTGACTGGCAGGCATTCCCCTGGTGTCGAGGACCACCTACGTCGTTGCCTGGCATGCCTTCACGATGAGGATCCTGTTCGAGGGCCCCTTTGGTCAAGCTTACTACCTGGGAGAGAGGTTCATCCGCCAGACATGGGGTGTTGCTGACCCCGACATTCCATATCCTCCTCCTCCCAGCATGAGGGTAGTGGATGATCTACAGGACAGTCCTGAGCTCGACCTCTTAATGATAGGCGAGGACGGCGACCGTCATCATGAACCTGGCAACTTCACTACCTTCTTACACACCCAGGTGATGGCACCCCTTACCCCAGGCATGGCTTGAGCTGTGTTGGAGGTTGCTACTGCTGCTGGAGCTGGCGATGCGCCTACTGGAGGTGCCCCTGCTGTTGCTCCCATTCCTGGATTTCCTGTGATCCCCACTGAGATCATATGCATACGTTCGGATGAAGTGATCAAGCAGAACCCACTTGAGCACATCAAGGAGAGCGACCGTAGGCTAGTGTTTACCCCTAGCGTTGAACAAGTACACATTCCTTTATGCTAGTCCATATTGCACTTTAGCATGTTTTCTACCATTTCTATTCATTGTCTGCTATTACCTCTGTCTGCCTTTTCTCAAATTCTGTTCTTTTGCAGATACCCCGAGCATTTGGTGACGAGCTCCTTCGGATGATTGACCGACTGCTCCTCATGGTACGGAGGAGGCAGACTGCCTTAGTCACCTATGGGATCGAGGTATATTCTGTTTGCAATTTACAGTTGTTGCCATACTGTACACTTTTGTTAATTCATACTGATATCTATCCTCTTTTCAGCTTGAGTTGGTGCCAGTTGCGCCTGCCGGACCTTCCATAGCCAGTAGACAGAGACGGGATCGAGGAAGGGGCCACGGAGGAGCCGATTGGGGGAGAGGTTGAGTGAGGCAGCACTCGCCTTCTGAGGAGTCTTTTGATGGCTCCATGACCCCCGAGGATGACAGAGAGGAGACTGACTTGCAATCCAGGAGCCCTAGCAATCACTGAGATGCACCCCCTCCGCTGCTGAGGAAGAAGAGGGCTAGGATATGGTATAGATAATGATGATGATTTTGCTTTTTTTTTTTGTTTTTTGTTTTTTGTTTTGTTTTTGTTTTTTTTTTTTTTTTTTGCCTTCTTTTTTTTCCACTATGTAGTTAAAAAAAACTAGCTTCGAATAGACCTTTTTTTTATTAAAACTTTTTTTTTTTTTGTAAAACAATGATTGGGGCTGGACCCGCCAGTTATAAAAGACAAGTTTTTGAATGATTTCCTTGCACAATATGATGAATGGCATTTGCATGTGATGAACGGTGTAACCCTTGCATTGTAACCTTTGGAACTATGGATGCTTTGTTCTTGAATTGATTCATGAATCAGATAATGACTTATAACCAGTCAACATGTAAAATGCAACTTGATGATAGAAAAATAAAATGAAAACAACTTGAAAAAGCTAAAAAAACACTTGGTGCAAACAAACCAAAATGCAAAAGTACAATCGCGGTCCACCAGAACAAAGGCCAGCTTCTGCTGTAACTACACTGAGCTGGACCAGGACCAAGACCCGGCGGGGTGTAGATACCCCATTTTTTACCATCCTCAAGACTCGGACGTCATCGCTTGTGCACTCGATGATTGTCCTTGTTTGTGTTCGTTTTAAGTGCCCGAAGTTCTCGGCAGAACGCCTTGTCTTTGAGCCTCTATACCTTATTTGTTTTGTGCATTTTTTTGGACCAAGAGCTTGTTGCCTCCAATCTGGAAGAGTGGGTGACCTATCGGCCAGCCCTCTAGGTTGTCGACTAGGGCTTCTTCTTGTCGGCTATTAGTGGTGGTTGACGACCATTGGTCTCTTTTTCTAGATATTTGTTGCTCACTTTCAAACCAATTTTTTTGGGCCTTTTAACCACTAAATTTCAGAGGTTTTTTAGTGGTAAAAGCCTTTTTTGAAGTCCAAAATCGGAGGGGTTAGCCTCTCCTCCTTGTGTCTTGTTCGCATGCCTAGTTAGCTTCATGAGTTAGTATGTTTTTATAGCTTAACTTAGCTCTAGTTCAGCATGTTTTTGGCTTTGTTTTTACCTGTTTTAGTTCTATTTTTGGCTGTCTAGGTCATTTGAGCTTTGTATTGCATAGTTGTAGTGTAAATGCCTTCACTAGCTTAGTGTTTTAAGGCATTTACCATCATTGTTTTGAGTTGAAAGCATGTTTTAGTGTTGTTTTGCACTCCATTTCAGCACTTAAAATCTCTGCAACCTCCCTTCATTATTCACTCTTTTGTTTGCTTCGAAAGTGGTTTCAAACCACTTGTTTGCCTAAGTGTGAAATTGAGGCGTTACACCTAATGGTTTAATCCCTTAGGGGGTTCATTACCAACAGTGTAACACCTCTTTCATGCCCAAAGTACCTTGTGGTTTGAGCCATCTTTCCATTAGAGGACACTCACTTTTGGACTTAATCGATTAAAGAATGAATCGGTAATATAAAATGAGTAAACAAAATGAACAAGTAAAAGAGGCAAGATAAGCATCTTGCATATTGCATTGCATGTGTTCGAATTGGATGTTAATTCGAACACTAAGGAAAATGGGACATTTCATACTCAAAAGTGATGAAATGTGCCACTTTCCTTGGTCATCATCACCTTTGATCATGCATGATAGGGTGTTGGTCTTTTTTGAGTCTTGTTTTGCCTCATTAAACTTGTACAAACTTGGTTCTTTGGCCATCATGCATGGAAATTGCTTGGTTGATGGTTTGAGAGCCAAGAGTTTCACTTCTTTGAGCTTGTTTAATGATAAGGAGTGTAAACAGTACAAACAAACCTACAAAAGTACATTGTTTTGCTCTGTTGTGCTCTTTGTTACAGCAGGGAAGTCCAAACCAGTGGTGGCCGACAGCCACCACCAGTGGCCGACCAGCCACCATCAGTAGCCGACCGGCCACCTTTGTAGGCTAACCGACCATCAGCAGTGGCTGACCGGCCCCCCTGTCCGCCACCAATGAAATTTAGCAGAATGTTCCTGAGGCAAAACAGATTTGATCTGGAGAAGAGGAAAGTGTAAGTGCTTCTGTGCAACAGAGGCTTGCAGCAGCAAAACAGTGGCCATTCGGGTGGAATATCGAGCGTGCATGCATCTCTCACTTCCTGAGGCCATTTAATTGCTTTGCTTAGTTAATTAGTGGTAGCTAATTCATTGCAGACATTGTAATTATTCAAGTAAATTAGTTAGTTAATTTATGTTGTAATTAATTAGCTTAATTGCTTTGTAATTAATTAGTCAAGTGTTTAGCTAATTAGATTGATTTGTAATATCTAATTAGCTTAGAATAGTTAGTTAAATTTTGTTTTGTATTAGTTAGCTTTAATTAGCATAGCTAGTTAGTTAACTTATTCATTTGGACCCTCCTTCGCGAGGGCATGATATTATAATAAGTGTGCGTGCGTGTGTGTATGTTTTCCAATCTCACGTCTTTTTCCCTTTTATTTCATCGCTTTTGATGGTTAGATTAGGGACATGTTTTAATTAGCATATCGCATGCTTGCATTCATTCATTTGTATTGCATGCACCGAGGCTCAGTGCATCATTCAAACTGCATTGTCATTTCAATACCTCTTTGAATACGTGTTGTGGGGGCCAAATATTGCAGGGGCAATAATGCCGAATAACAATATGAGGACAGTCAAGGACAGAATTTGTATTCGGCTTCATCCTATATGATCGCAAGGCTGAATAGATTAATCGGCATTCCAGCCAGCCGAACAAAAGTCGAATAAATAAACATGCAATGGATTAAGGGTGGGCCCGACCCTAAGGCCCAAAAGAAAAAACATAAATAGAGGAGCATCAACCAGAGAAAGGGAGGTGAGAAACATCTTAACTTAAGATACAAGCAACCAAGAGGGCATACACTGACTTATCCGTCGGAGTGCTAATTCCGGCACCCACGATCGAAGTGTTCATTCCTTTTCAGGTGACTAGCTGAGGATCACGAGTGTCCTACAGGATCCAAAGAGTATTTCCAAAATACTTGTCCATAATTGGCGCCGTCTATGGCAATACTCCAGCATATCCATGGTGGGCGTAACGGAAGATCCTCTGATAGTCGCTGATGACCTTACGCGACGGGATGATACCACTCCAAGCAACATGCTTGGGCCCGAGACCATTGCCGCACGAAGGACCTTGAACTTCGACTCAGTCGCCCAAACCACACCCTTGACATCAGCACATGAGACAATGCAAGCGATTATGGATCAAGCGAAGCTAAACAAATAGAGGTTGGAAAACATGATCGCTGAGAATGAGCGCCTTCAACAAGATTTGGCCTTGGAGGTGGCAAAATCCTAACAAGCCGTATGCTAAGAGCCGGAACGACCTCTGAGAAAGGATGGTTGATGACCTCGAGTTCGGAGACAAGATAGTGATAGTGATTCTGACTCATCATCCCCAGAATCCAAAAAGAATGGACGAGTCAAAACCTCCAGTTCCTCTGAAGGAAGTCCGCGTGCACAGAATAAGCGAAGAAGAAATGGTTCAGACGAAGAGGATCAACATGACCTCTTTGTGCGACGGATCGCAAGGGCAATGCTACCCCAAAAGTTCAAAGCTCCATCGTTCACCCTATATGATGGAAAATCGGACCCCACTGATCACATCCGTCATTATAAGCAAGCCATGACGCTACATATAGACAATGAGGCCCTCATGTGTCGAATATTTTTGAGTAGTTTGGGAGCTTTGGCCGTCAAATGGTATTATAAATTGGAGCCGTCATCGATTAAGAGCTTCTATCAACTCCAAAAATCCTTCAGGGTAAGGTTCATCACCAATGAGGTCCAGCCGAAGCAGGCCGATTCTCTCTGGGCAATGCAAATCCAACCAGGGGAAACCCTACGAGCATATTCGGCACGCTATTGGGAATGCTTTAATCTCATAGATGATGCCTGCAATGACTTCATGGCCATCACCACCTTTAAAATGGGGTTGCATCCTAATAGTGCTCTTCGCAGCTCCTTGACCAGAAGGACCCCCAAAACAGTCTGGTCATTAATGAAAAAAGTCGAAGAATACTGCAAAGTGGAAGATGACGCCCTGCGGGTCAAAGCCAGGCACAAGGCCAACAAGACGGCCCCATCTGAAATCATTCAGCTGATAAATTTTGTACCATCACAGACCCCAGAACCACGGAATCGGGCTAAACGAGACAAAAGACAAGATTCGCGCCAATCAAATGACCAATGTTCCCACTGAGCTAATGAACAACTTCAAGTGGATAGCAGGCGCACAAGGCGTGCGAAGAAGAAATATACAGAGTTTTCAGAGCCGATCAGCATGGTTATGTTAAAAGCCTCCAAATTCAGAGCCCCACCTGTACAAGACACGTTTGGGCCGAGTAAGCCTCCGAATTCGGAACGCCCTTCGTGGAAATCACAATTGGCCAAGTTAAAAGCCTCCGAATTCGGAGCCCCATCAGTGAATGACACTTTTAGGCTGAATGAGCCTCCGGATTCGAAGCGCCCTTCGTGGAAATCATAATTGACCAAGTTAAAAGCCTTCGAATTCGGAGCCCCATCCGTGCAAGACACGTTTGGGCCGGATAAGCCTCCGGATCCAGAGTGCCCTTAATGGAAATCACGACTGGCCAAGTTAAAAGCCTCCAAATTCAGAGCCCCATCCGTGCAAGACACGTTTGGGCTGAGTAAGCCTCCGAATTCGGAGCGCCCTTCGTGAAAATCATGATTGGTCAAGTTAAAAGCCTCCGAATTCGGAGCCCTATCAGTGAATGACACTTTTGGGCCGAGTGAGCCTCCGAATTTAAAACGCCCTTCATGGAAATCACGATTGGCCTAGGCCAAAGCCTCCGAATTCGGAGCCTCATCCGTGCAAGATACGTTTGGGCCAAGTAAGCTTCCGAATTCGAAGCTCCTTTCGAGGCGCCTTTCACCAAAAACCATGTTTGGCAGAGGCAAACGCCTCTGAATTCAGCACGCTTTTCATGAATATTATGATTAACAAGCATAAACGTAGTTGACGAAAATAATTTGTTTAAACATAAATTGAAACAACATGCAAACATAAATTGAAACAACATGATCGATAATATGTTTAAACATAAATTGAAACAACATGCAAACATTTAAAATAATAAGTTTTATTGAATTAATCGATAATACATAATTCGCTCCCAATCTACGTTAGAGCGGTACAATATCTTCAGTTTTATTCGGCATCCCCCTCGTCATCGATCTTCTCAACTTCGAAAGCTGCAAAAGGAAAATGATGACTCTGATATAACGATGACGCTGAATCAACGCTTGCTATTCGAAGAGCCTCTACGGCCTGGAGAGCCTTGACCCACCCGTGCTTAAATCCACGGTTCTCACATCGGCAGACCTCCTCGGCGAGCTTTTCCTTAGTCTTCTATATCCCGACCTTCCAACCATCGTGGAAGCCTTGTTCATAAGACCTGGTCTTTGCAGCCTCTATCACAAACATGCTTTCCGTATCACGATCGGCAATCGCATGACTTATAAGCTGTTGGGTCACCCTTTCTTCCACAATCGGGTTAGCATGTCCGGCCGATTGTGTCTCGGTGGTTTTGACCTTTCTTAGTTCGCGCCTAGCCTTCTCCACGCGAGCTTCTAGGCTTTGAATGTGTTCATCCTTCTACTCTATCTCCCACCGTGCGGCACGAAGGCACATGCCAATTTCATAGGCGGTATACCGCCCTTTCACCGCTCCATGGATGCCCTCTTGAAACACTGCAAAATCAGGTCGACCGACCATTGACTGTTGGACCTCTAGTGGAAAAATTTGTCAAGCAAACTCGACTGCCACATTTGGGTCGTGCACAATTGAATCCGCTTCTGTCATCGGTTTGTTCCCCACAAAAACCGCAAAACTCAACGGCGCGAAGTCGCATTGGTTTCTCCTCTCGAGCGTGGTTGAAGGGAGCTGCCTCGTTGCTGTTTTTCCCTTCTGGGCAACCTACGTCGACGACGCAGGGACTGGCATTTTTCACATTCCCTCGACGTCCTGCTCCCCGTACGCGTTGGCTCACCACCTCGATTCATCTCTACGTCCAACTCCACGAGTGTCCTCCCTTCTCCTCTACTGTTGAAGAATAATCTTCTTGCCATCCACAAATTGTCCACACTGTTTTATTGACTCTGAACACAACAATGGCCCCTCTGCGTACCTACCACCCGCCCTATTTATACCTTACAGGTGTAACACCCCTGAGGCGACCTCATCAATGTTAAATTTCAAAACCTAATGCCGATCATCCCATGTGCCCCAGCCCCGCCATGAGCTAATGTCATTCAGTGTTCTAGTTCACGAACCAGCTGGGGCACAGGCAGATTCATTCGGCGTTCCAATTCAAGCACCAGCTGGGGCAAGGGCAGATTCATTAATCTAATCGGCAAGTGTCCAGGCCTGATGCGGATCATCTCATGTGCCCTAGCCGTTCCATGAGCTAATGTCATTCGGCGTTCCAGTTCATGCACCAGCTGGGGTACGGGCAGATTCATTCGGCGTTCCAGTTCATGCACCAGCTAGCAGATTCATTAATCTAATCGGCAAATGTCCAGGCCTGATGCCGATCATCTCATGTGCCCTAGCCGTTCCATGAGCTAATTTCATTCGGCGTTCCAGTTTATACACCAACTGAGATAAGGGCAGATTCATTAATCTAATTGGCAAATGTCCAGGCCTGATGCCGATCATCCCATGTGCCCCAGCCGCTCCATGAGCTAATTTCATTCAGCATTCCAGTTCATGCACCAGCTGGGGCAAGGGCAGATTCATTAATCTAATCGGCCATAGGGCAAGCCCTTGTGCCGATCGGGTTGAGTGCCCCAACCGCTCCATGAACTAATAGCATTCGGCGATTGAGTTGGTGTAGCTAGGGTAGATTCATTAATCTAATCGGCCAGATGTTGAGACCTTTAGCTGTTTTACTCGATAGTCTATCGAATATTCATGCATCTTTCCAAATTGTTAACTGCCGATTCTTTTAGTTATTCAACTAAATAGCAAAGAGGCAAAGGATGTTTAATTGATTCGGTTAATTTATTAGATGTTTAATTTACTCATATGTAGCAAACAGAAAAGCATAAGGAATTGTCATTAATAAATTAAAGACAAATAGTATATGCAGTAAACTAGAAAGCATAGAAAAGTTTTATTAATAAATTGAGCACAAATAGTTGTCATTTTACACATGAAAATTAGCTTACATTTAAAGAAATGAAAATCTACTAACAAAAACTTACAAAAACAATGCATCTAAGATGCCTACCAAAAACCAAAATATCCCATAATCAATCTTCAGGGTCAGACACCAGTGGCCCAACGTCCACCTGCTCGTACAGAATCGACTGCGCCAATGTCACATTTGCAGCAGTAAGGGCTTTGAGCCAGCCGTGTTTGAAGCCCTAATTCTCGAACTGGGCCACTTCTTCCACGTAGTTTTCTAGGGCGACATCCTTCCCAGCTTGGAACGCTTTGAAAATCTCGGAGTCAGCTATTTCCTTTACCTTCCTCGATTTTTCCAAGTCAGCTTCCAGCTTGGTGATCACCACCTTGGCTAACTTGAGCGCATCTTTGCTCGCTTGTGCCCTCTCTTCGACGGCAAGCGTTAGTTAGTCGAAATTCCTCGCTCACTCGGCCTCAGAGTCAGCTCTCGCACGTTCCTCCACCGCTTGCGATGCCTTAGAATCGGCCCTTTGAGAGGCTACCATAGCCTTGTTCTTTTCATTGTCAATTTCGGCTTTCAAGAAGCTGATTTGTTCTATGGTGTCATGTTGATGGCGGTCGATTTTAGCTATCCTGCCCAATGTCTGCAAAACAAGAAAATAGAGTTACAACAAGCAAATAATAAGAAAAATATATATATATACATATGTATTTAGGTGGAAGATTACAGATAAGGCAAGTAATGTACCAATAAGGCCGACTGAGTGGCTAAAGCAATTAGCTTCAGATCTGGCTCCGCCCGAAATATGGCTCTGTCAACCGGCAGGGATATTGAGGAGGCCATACTCAAGGCCACAGCTGGGTCCTTCAAAGCCGACACATCAGAGGAAATCGGCATATTCCTTATCCTTGGTTGAACAGTGAACGGAATAACCAAGTCTGATTCCTCAATGCGTAGCCGTTTATTGCTTTGGTCCTCATCATAGACGACTTCTTGCTCAGCGGGGCACTTTTCCCCCATTTGCTCAGCCTCCTTATCCCCCCGTTCTACCTGCTCTGTCTCGGTTGTTTCGGTCTAAGCCGTTTCTTGCGCAATAACAGGCAGAGAGGACAAACCGACTGTGGCGGGTGGAGTTTCCGATCGGACGACCTCAGTTCTCCTCCGGGCAGTCATCCTTTCGGCTTTTTTCCTCCTGGTAAGTTGCGTAAGGGATTCCCCAACCATATTCTCAGGATAAGTGCCGAGAAGGTCTCCTAAGTCTGTAAAAACGTCTTCGAAAGAGACGTCCCCTCGACCTGATGTGGATAGGAGGTCGGAAGAATTGAGTCCGGCTTCCTCAAAGGCCGAGTTAAGAGCCTCATTAACCTCAGCTTCCAACTGGTTCAGGTCCTCGGTGACCGGTTCAGCTGCTTGTTCTTCCACGCGCTCCGAATCGGAGACTTCCAAACTAACCTGCCTTAGGTTTTTGAAGTTAGGAAAGATAAGGGCTGTGAGATGCTCTTCGCCTCTCAGAATTAGAATGTGGTCTGCCACCGAAAACGTTGTGTAACTCGGCTCGTATCACAGGAGAATGTGGGCCGCCCTCCTTTGTTTCTGAAGGCTTGGACGACCAACGAACTGTAGTACGATTTTAATTTCTGCAAGTACAACGTCATCGGTTAAAACCAACACTTTCTTCAAATCGCTACCTGCATAAACAAAACGGTGAGCATACAGAAGAAAAGCCGAATACATATATGATAGTAAAAAAACAAAAATGAGCTATTGGCCACCTGGTTCGCCATTTTGCCTTGGCATGGGATCTAGGCGATCTTCACCCTCGCCAAATTCCCAGTTGTCTCGGACAACGACCATCACATCGTCAACACGCTTGCCAGAGCTGGCAAGCATAGTCACTAAGTGATGATCGGTATCCTTGGCCTTGAGAAAATAGTGTCCCAGTCGGCCAGTAGACTTGGCTAAGGAATAGCAGTGCCGAATTGCAGGTATACCATGGTTAATCCTAAGGCGTCGGTTCAACTCTATAATCCCCATTTTGATTTGAAAAAAATTTACGTTAGGTTGGGAAGGGATTAAACCCCAGTGTCGAAGGACGGCCCTTAAAAATGGGTGAAAGGAAAAACGGACTCCGCCCTCAGCAATCGATAGGAGAGGAAAGATGATTGTACTCTCATCAGTCCTCTCCATATCAGTGGTGTTGTCTGCCGCGAGTGACAGATGGACGTCGTCGGGGATGGAATAATGGCGTCGAAAGCCAGAAATTCGATCAGAAGAAATGAGTTCTTTCAAATATTTTGCCATCCTAGTCATCCTATGGAATATGCAAAACTAAAAGTAAACGAGGAAATGGGATTCGAAGTGAAAGAGAAGAAAACTTACAAGAGGCAGAAGGGACAATAAGAAACAAGAAGAAGTTGCAAAGGTCGCAAAATGGAGGTATATCGAAAGGCAAACCAGAAGCTTCAAGTATTCAAAAGAAACTTACATTCAAAGGGACAACATGGTTTCAAATCGCATTAAATGAAGAAAGCATACGAAGAGGCGGGAAGATGTAATAGTGCATAAAAAGCGTGTGCTCTGACATACGTTGGGGTAAGGTTAGCCGCTGTTCTTTCCTTGACTTTTCAAATTCAAAATCAAACATGCCGTTCAAAACCAAACATGCCGACTAACTGGCATTAATAGGATGTTTGGAGGGTAATTGTGGAAGCCGAATATTGCAGGGGCAATAATGCCGCATAACAATATGAGGACAGTCAAGGATGAAATTTGTATTCGGCTTCATCCTATACGATCGCAGGGCCGAATAGATTAATCGGCATTCCAGCCAGCCGAACAAAAGTCGAATAAATAAACGTGCAATGGATTAAGGGTGGGCCCGACCCTGAGGCCCAAAAGAAAAAATATAAATAGAGGAGCATCAACTAGAGAAATGGAGGTGAGAAACATCTTAACTTGAGATATAAGCAACCAAGAGAGCATACACTGACTTATCCGTCGGAGTACTAATTCCGGCACCCACGGCTAGAGTGTTCATTCCTTTTCAGGTGACTAGCTGAGGATCACGAGCGTCCTACAGGATCCAAAGAGTATTTCTGAATTACTTCTCCACACGTGTTTAACCGCATGTTGTTCAAATCCATCCATATGCCATATTAATATATTAATTTCATATTGCATATGTTGCATTAGACATCTTATATGGTTAGGATCATACATCTTTCTAACTAGTTTCTATTTTGGCTTGGAGTACTCGGTAAGTCTTTACGCTTTAGCATACTTGCATGAGTGTGATTGCCATGTTGCCATGTTTCGCATGCTTGCCATGAGGCTATGTGCTTACTTGCTAAACTACATGAATACTTGTGGATGAAGGCTTGTTGCTCGAATTGGAACAATTCAACGAATGTGAGTTTTAAGCCCACTTTGCTGAGTGGCAAATCATGTTTTAAGCCCACTATGTTTGGTGGCAAATCCGCATTTTTAAGGCCACTTGGGTGGCAAATTCAAACCATTTTCACAAACAAACATGAGTTGAGTTGTTCTAATTCTTGCGATTTTAGTCTATACTTGCTTATGTGCATCACATAGTAAAGCTAGTCTAATAACCGGAATAAGAATATATAATGTTGATAAAAAATCATATAATGATTAGTAGAGGTCGATCTTTGATCGGGCGAGCAGGGGTGCTCATTTCAGAACCTTTCCCTCTCGTACCTAAGTTCCCGAGCCGAGGCAACTTTGGCCATGACGGACAGGTGGCCTTTGGCACGAGTTAGGGTTTCTTAAATTTTTTCAAAACACAAAATTTATGTGGCAACTCTGTATCTGGCAAAGTAGTTCAATTTTGGCATTATTTAATTTAAAATCAGTTTTCCAAAAAGATTTGCCGGATTTGGACTCTTTAGTGTTTATCAGTTTCACATTGCACTTGTGAGACTAGATTCAGAACCACGGGAGTCCGAACTGTGAGGCCTTTATTTTCAAACCTTTCCGAAAGGCGGGGTGCGGAAAAAGGCAAGACCACAGTTTCTGGCGACTCTGGTAGGGATTTAGAGAACTTGTCTCGAACTCATGATATGTTGGTTTATCTACACTTATGTGTTTCTTTGCATTTGCATTTGTATTTGCATTGGTGCGCTTAAGTCATA
Organism: Camellia sinensis; assembly: GCF_055761805.1. Lineage (NCBI taxonomy): Eukaryota > Viridiplantae > Streptophyta > Magnoliopsida > Ericales > Theaceae > Camellia > Camellia sinensis. The sequence continues at coordinate 121,534,857 of NC_138966.1, forward strand.
GTGTTTGCCATCTGCTATTCTTGAACGGTTTGTCGAAGGCTTGCTTGGAAAAGCTTGCCAAAAGGCTAACCGGTTGCGGGCTCTACCACAATGGGAACACAACCCTTGGATCTGGATTACCGCTGTACCGTTTGATCCTCTTTTCACTTCTCGGTGTTAAGTGTGAGAGGTATATTAGGTAGTCTTGCTGAGGTACCCTTTTTTTGAATAATCGGCGTAGTTGCATATCGAAAGCCATAGAGACTGTTCCAAACTAGGACAGGTTGCTCACCCGAATGCAGGAATTGTTTGAAACCGCTAGTTTGCATAGTGAACCCCTAGCTCCTAACGAAATTATGACAGGGTAACCCTACCTCATCATAGGGGTGTTTTGGCTCTTACTTGCTTGATACATGCTTTTAGAGTAAAACTCTACAGGAATGTTTGTATCAGTTGAAAGTCTGGGTATCAATTTTGGGGTAGAAATTTGGGGCAGAAATCAGTGTTTGAGTACAGTTGTCCAGCTTATGAATGCAAATGCGTGTTGTTTCTATCTGAGCGGAGGTGCTGTGCAGTTTCTGATTTTTGTTTCTTTTTGCTTTATTTTCTTTTTGCAGGGTAGTCTTTCACCATTGCTTTAGATGATTCTGTTACCCCCCAAGCACTCTAGACCCGAGTTAGAAGGATTTGTAGATCTAGGGATATAGTCAGGGGACAGCCAGTGTTTGTTTCACTCCCGCCGGTTACTAGACGGAGGAGGATTCGACAGAACTCGCTAATTTAGCAGTCACCGTTTACCTCGCATGTGCCCAGTCAGGCCCGATCATCTACTTCCACTCCAGACAGAGTGTACTCACCAGTTCCGGTAGTTCAAAGTCCTCCAGCCAACATGGAAGATATGCTTCGACAACTCCAGCAAACTATTGAGCGGAAGTCACCGCCCGCCAAGCGAAAATTACAGCCCAACAGGCTAAGTTGATCGCTAGGCTGCAGCAACAACAGCCGCAATAAGCAGCGGCCTTTACATCTCATCCACCTCCTGCAAACCTTCTAGTACCCGGAGCTATTGCTACCATAGTTAATGTCTAGGAAAATGCGGGCATCCTAGTGGATCCGATTCCACCCCAGACCTCCAAAGCACCGGTATACCAAACGGAGGCCCCCTTTAAGTTTGAGGTCGACCTTACTGCTCTGAAAGTCAACAAGCTAGAAAAGCTCTTCAAGCGAGCGCAGGGTATGAATGCAATCCCGGATATTGAGGATGGTTATACTGATGCAGCAGTGACCTTGTCGGACAGATTCAAGATGCCGCATATAGACCAGTTTGATGGTTTAGGGGATCCTATGGTCCACTTGTAGCTCTTCTCAGATATATTCCGGCCTATGGGCCTATCCAGACTTCAAAAGGTCTCACTCTTTGGCCGGACCTTGCCGGGTATAGCGGTCATTTGGTACGCCAAGCTGGAAGACTCTGTGAAATGGAGCTGGGATGAGATGGCCAAGGCCCTTGTAGTGCAACACTCCTATAATACCCAAATCGAGGTCATAACTCGTGATCTCGAAGCAACTCGTCAGGAGCCAAAAAAGGGCTTCTTGGATTTCGTAACAAGGTAGAGGGCAAAGGCATCGATGATGACGACCCAGCCATCTGAAAATGATAAAATCATAATAATAGTTTGGAACTTGTAGGGGAAATTATTGTAGAAAATGATTGTCTTTCCCTTATTCACATTCGCTGATCTCCATGAGATAGGAGTTCATATTGAGGATGCGATAAGACAAGGTTTGATAAATGATGAGAAGAAGCAGCCCAAGAGGCCTTTCACACGCAGTTCCAATGCGACTACAAGTGGTAGTGTATCTGCAAAGCCTTCCGATGTGGGTATGGTCACCACCACACCTAAAACTACCAATTTCTTTACTGGTACATCCAATACAACCTCACAAACCCCGAGCTACCAACCCCGAGGCCAAAAGGTCTTCAACCCGCTATACATGTCCTTATCCAAAGCCTTAGGGGTCCTGACCAAAAAAGGGCACCTTAAGCCACTAGAGCCTCGCCCCCTACCTGACCCTCTTCCCCCGAAACACAATCCGGCCAAATACTGCGACTTTCACCAACAGCATAGTCACGACACTGATCTATGCTTCAGATTGCATCATGAGATTTAAGATCTCATCAACAATAAGGTGATAGTGCCCCCTCAAAAGCCTAACGTCCCTATAAATCCCCTCCCACTACAAAACCAGATCCCTCCACCTCAGCATGTGAACCTCATACAAACACTGGCCGTCCCTTATGACCCCAGTATATATATCACCCCTTCCTATCTACCCAAGCTGACGTTGTTCATCCCAAAAAGCACGAATTTGTGCATGATGAACACGACCACATTCCAACCCAAACCCGTGGTGATGACGATGGTAGAGGAAGGCAGGTTAGTCTTGAAGGATCATGGGAATGTCAGTTTAGTGCTTGAGGGCTCCGTGGACTTATTCGAGGAGGAATACAACTCGTGCTGCTACATTGTGCCAACTAATCAGGCCAGACCAGAAATAGAGTTACAAATAAGAATAGAGGTCAGTGTAGTCTGGGAGGATGGATCGAGCCAAGGTCTGGATGATCTAGCAGAGTTGGAAAAAGACTTGGACAATCTGCAGTTCTATGATGAACAAGATCCGGGGAATGTACAGATTAGCTAGTTCAATCAGAACGGGTCGACAAACAATTCAAGGTGGCTCAGTGATGAACTTGATATAGATGAAAAACTTAAACCGAAGCTAGAAAAGCAGGAAGCGGAAACCGCTGCAAAGGTTGGAATAGTCGACAGAAAGGGTAAGTTGCCGGAAGACGTCGGTCTGAAACAAGTGGCTCAGGAATTGAGCATTGTTGGTACAATTGATACCGAGTAAGAATCCGCACTGAAGCGGTTTGAACATGAAAGGGACGAGAATGATCAGAAGGCTGGAAAAGCCCAAGACCCTATGGAAAATGATTATGATGTTGACATGTGAGTAATTATGACGGAATTAGACAATTGTATGTCAGTTGCCGAAGGAATATGGTGGAAAGATTATGATCTGTATCTTGCCCACACTAATGAGGATTGGGGTCAAGACCTGCCAGACGACACTTGGTATTCTGAGGAGGTGGATCATATGACTAGAAGTGGGCGGTATTTCAAGCCCCCACACCTGGACCAACCCAAAGCATTCGAAAAGGACAAGGAGGCTGAAAAACAGAGGGAAAAACTATTAGAGAAAGAGGTTGTACTGAAATAGTTAAAGAAGATTCAAGCAGACATATCTATCTGGGGATTGCTTATGGCTTCGCACGTACACCGGCAAGTTGTCCTGTCAACAATGGATAAGGCCAAGCTATCTATCGATACAACCCCAGAACAATTAGTGGGACTTGTCTTCCCAAGAGGTGCTTCGCCGACTTTGACCTTCTTGGATAAGGAATTGCTGCTCGAGGGCTCTGTGCATAAACCTTATACATCTCTGTTGAATATAGAGAGAAGTGGGTGCCGGTTGTATTGGTTGACACTGGGTTTACGATCAATGTTTGTCCGTCGCGCCAGCGTATGCTATTGGCTTTGTACCTATGGCCTAGGTGATTCGGGCGTACGACAACACGAATAGAGAAGTGATGGGAACAGTGCAAGTTAGAGTACAAGTTGGCCCGACACAACAGGATATTGAGTTTCATGTCCTGGATGTTCCGGCCACTTTCAACTTACTCCTTGGACAGCCGTGGCTGCACCAAGTGAAAGTTATTTCTTCCACTCTTCATTAGATGCTGAAGTACCCCCATGGAAAAGGGGTGGCCATTGTGTTTGGAAATTCATCTATACATCCTCCACCTGAGGTTACTACACCAATACTGGAGATTGTACACGGCGATGAGGATGTTTTCCTGTCTGCGTTTACCTTGGCTGAGGCCCGGGTGGTGCAAAATATCTTAGCTATTGATGAGGGGTTGTACGTCAATACTCAATCAGTCTACCTCATGAACAAGCTACAACATATACCCGGGATGGGATTAGGAAAAAGCAGCCAGAAGGGCGTTACTGCACAGGCCGAAATGCCACATAACCCACATGCTTTTGGTCTCGGCTACACGCTTACCAAAGAAGACTGGGTGAGGAAAGGGAAGCAAATGACAGGAAGAGCCAAAGCAAAGCAAAAGGGGAAGCACTATGAGCTTGTGCATAGGCCAATTCAGGGAACTCTGAACCGTCGCTTTATTCGGGAGGGGAAAGACTTCCCATTTTGCGGCTTTCCTAAGCCATGGTCGAACTCTAAGAAGCGGCGTCTACCTGGCTTCAAGATTTTCTTGCGACTTATAACTGTAAGAGGGTGAAGCCACAGAGGAACAGACTGAATTAATTGCTACGGCTGAATAGAGCACAGAAAGTGAGTCCAACAGCAGTGAACTTGAGGTAGGAGTAGCGCTGGCATGTCTACTTTCGAATCGTCAGATCACACCAGAGAGCTTGGGGGATGACCTAACTGTTTCCATGATCGGAGACCAATCAGGTGTGGACCCTTCCGGTGGGATTCTGGATGCATCTAATGCACCATCCCTCACTTGGCAACTAAAGGAGGGTTTTCTGTCCAATAGTTCTGAATTAGGTAGTGAGCCAAAATCTGATTCCATAGAGTTTGTGGAGTCAGAATCAGATTCCAGTTCTTCTGAGTCGGAGTCTGGTATTCCTGGGGTTGATAACCCGGATGCCATAGTTTTGTCCAGGTTGTCTTTTTCCTTTTCTTTTGAGTCGGTTGTAACCGAGGAATCAGACGAGCTGGATCTTTTGAATGAAAATACCACTGCAATTTTTAAGTACTTCTCTGTGCCACTTGTGTATTGCATTGATCTTGACTTTCAAAATTTTGATAAAAACGATAGGGAAGGAATTCCTCTGGTTTTGAAACATTTGATTGATCGAGGGGAGGAGAGGTTTGTGAAACCCCTTGTTGATGAAATCATTTCAATTAATGTGGGCACTGAGAAGGATCCGCGTCTGGTCCTAATCGGGTCCACGTTGTCTTCAGAGGAACGCGAGTGCTTAGTCGCTTTATTAAAAGATTTTAAAGATGTTTTCACGTGGTCCTACAAAGACATGCCTGGAATCAATCCTAAGATTGTATAACACCGGATCCCTCTTGACCCCAAGGCCCGACCCATCAAGCAGAAGCTGCACAGAATACACCCGGATTGGGCTTTGAAAATGAAGAAAGAGGTCACCAAGCAAATAAATACAGGGTTTTTGCTAGTATCTGAGTATCCGACTTGGTTGGCCAACATTGTTCCAGTGCCGAAGAAAGATGATAGAATCCGAGTGTGCGTGGATTTTAGGGATCTAAACAGAACCAGTCCAAAGAACGACTTTCCCTTGTCGCACATCAATGAATTGGTGGACTTCACCGCAGGTCATGCACTACTCTCCTTTATGGATGGATTTTCTAGGTATAACCAGATCTTGATGGCACCCAAGGACAGAGAGAAAACTGCCTTCACCACACCGTGGGGAACCTCCTGCTACAGGGTGATGTCGTTCGGTCTGAAAAATGCTGGGGCTACTTATCAACGGGCTGCAGCCACTATCTTACATGATATGATCCACAAAGAGGTCGAGATGTATGTAGACCACATGATTGTCAAGTCAAAGGAAGAGAAGACCACTACACTGCCTTGAAGAATTCTTCCAACGGATCAAAGAATACTGGTTGAGGTTGAATCCATAGAAGTGCACTTTTGGCATAACAGCAGGGAAAGTGCTGGGTTTCTTGATCACACAAAGGGGAATCGAGGTTGATCCTTCCAAAATCAAGGCCATCTTAGAAATGCCACCACCAAGGACTAAAAAGGAGGTGCGAGGCTTTCTGGGTAAAGTACAATTCATAAGACGGTTTATTGCAAAATTAACCTTGACTTGTGAACCACTATTTGGTCTCCTGAAGAAAGGAAAAAAAATTTAATAGGATGACCGATGCTAGTTTGCTTTTCAGTAGATCAAGTAGTACCTTCAGAACCCGCCCGTGTTGTCACTGTCGAAGCCGGGGAAGCCGTTGATTTTGTATCTGTCAGTAACGGACACGACTATGGGTTGCATGTTTGCTCAAGAATCTAAGGATAGAGTGAAGAAGGCCATCTATTACCTGAGTAAAAAAATGATAGACTATGAGACCCGTTACACCCCACTGGAGAAAGCTTGCTTAGCCTTGGTATGGGCTACCAGGAAGTTGAGGCACTACCTGTTAGCTCACTCTGTAATTCTGGTTTCAAGATTAGATCTCATCAAATATCTCTTCGAGAAACCAGTGCTTATGGGTAAGCTAGCTCGTTAGTTGCTTCTTCTCTCCGAATTTGATTTGAAGTATGTTACTCACAAGTCCGTCAAGGGGAGAGCGATAGCTAAGTTCCTGGCAAATCACCCAGTGGAAGGGGGCGAAGCGACAGAATGCCTATTCCTAGATAAGGCTATTCTGCAAGTTGAGGAAGAGTTTTGGACAATGTACTTTGACGAAACGTCTAACCAGTACGGTTATGGGATAGGGGTGTTGCTGATAGCACCCGACAATTCCTATATACCCTTAGCCTTCAAACTCCGATTCAAAGTATCCAACAACAAGACAGAATACAAAGCATGTATTACTGGTTTGGAAGCCGCCCTGGAACTAGGGCAAAAAGGTTGGACGTCATTGGGGACTCAAACCTGGTTGTGTGATAACCCTGTTCCGTATTATGCTAATTGATCTTAATTATGATTGTGATAATTACATGATTACATGTGTTTCTGTAATTCTATCTGTTCACCGTAGGAAAATCTGTTTGATTTTTTGCTTTAGAATTTAAATTGAAGGCCTTATCGGCCACAGAAACTAAAATCGATTATGCCGTAGTGATTAGCGTAATTTTTAGAGTCTATGGTGAAATTTAATTGAAAATTGATTTGGATCAAAGTAATTAGATTCAGAACGATTAAATTAAGCTCCATTATTTGGCCTAATTAAACTTGATTAGGAAAGCCTATATAAAAAGCCTTATTACACTCAATTCCTCCTTTTTAATTTTTTTCACTGAGATTACTCTAGAGAAAGAGAGAGAGGGTCGGTTAGAGTGAGGGAGTGAAGGCAATTGGAGATTTGAGCAAGAAACTTGAAGGATTTGAAGATCAACTCAAGATTTAACTACAATTGTGAGGATTGAAGCTCCTAGGTGAGTAAATGAGCAAAGATTTATGAGTACAAGTTGTAATTTTGTGGATTCAAAGTAAGATGGTGATCTAGAACATAAATTGAGTTGGTCTTGATGAATTTGAAGTCAATGAATGCATGCATGTAAGAAATTGCCATGAATTTGTATCTTTGAGCATGAAATACATGATCTATGTTGAATTTTGATTAAAGTTCATGCTTTTGAACATCTCTACATCATTTAAGTTGACAATGAAAGTTATATCCCATATGCAAGTACAATTCATGGAGGTATGAGTTTTGAATGCATGAATTTGATGTGTTGGAGATAGATTTGGTATAATTTGAGTATGCATGTGATTGATTCATAGGATTTGAGCTTCATAATGTTGTAATTTCGCATTGGTATCATGTTAGAGGATGTGTATGTGAAGTATGAGTCATAATATGCAAGTTACATTAGTTTGAATGCAAGTTTGAAGCTCAAACAACTTGCTGGAAAACCCAAAATTCGGTATGTCCGCTCGAGCGGGGTAACGGCTGCTCGAGCGTGAAATGCTAGTTCCCATAAGTTTTGCAGACATTGATGTCCACACGAGCGTGGAGATTCACGCTCGAGCTCCAAACCACATAGTTTGACTTTCAGCTCGAGTGTAAAAGTGAGGCAACCAATACTTTTGCAAACCAAAGGGGTCCGCTCGAGCTGCAGAAGCCACGCTCGAGCGGGGAGCCTTGTTTTAGAAACTTTGTAAAGATGTTTTGTGTTTCATTTTCCGTTCTCTTTCATTTCTAAGTACTCCTAGGCATACATTAAGCATTGTAAATGAGTTAAAAGAATAAGAAAGAAGCCTAAAAGAGATGTATGAATTAAGAACGGATTCAATCGTTTATTACCCATTATGTTCATGAAATGTGTATGGTCAAGCACGAGAGCAAGTCCACCGGCAGATCACTATGAGTAATATCTTAGTAAAGATATTTTGAAGTATGTTATTTGTCCTATTGCTTATTCCTTTATAAGTCTTATAAGCTTGTTAATTTGAATTGTGGGCAAATATTTGTTTTACTATATGATTGGGCCAAAGGCCGTTGGATATGAATGAAATAGGCCAAAGGCCGTTTGACATAAATAATTGGGCCAAAGGCCGTCGGACATGAATGATTGGGCCAAAGGCCATTGGATATAAATGAAATGGGCCAAAGGCCGTTTGACATGAATGATTGGGCCAAAGGCCGTCGGACATGAATGATTGGGCCAAAGGCCGTTGGACATGAATAAATGGGCCAAAGGCCATTGGACATGAGTGAATTGGGCCCGAGGCCGTTTGATACATCTAGAACTTTTTTCTTTTGATACATTAGATAGACACATGAATTGGGCCCAAGGCCGTCAGATGTAACTGTTTCAAAGTTCGTTCATGTATCTTCTCTAACTGATATTATTCACTAGGCTTTTGCTCACTCTCATTCATGTGTCTGTAGGTGAGCCAAGAGATGTACAAACCCAGCCTCAGTGAAGGTATGTGAGAATAGTCAAGTTTTGTGGAGTCAGCCCAAACGTCTCACGTACGAGACTTGTTTTCGCCCCTTTTGTTTGTTGTTGTACTTTTGCTAATGTTGGTGAAAACTTTGGATCACCTTTGTACATAAGCTTTTTGGTTTGGCTGATTATGACTGGAATGATCCTGTTTGTGTAAAGTTCATATGTTAACTTTCCTTTTGGTATAAGTTATTAACGAACACATATGTGAAATGTTATGATGTGCATGTAAGCACAGCTCTATGGACAAAGTTTTAAATTTGCTTCCATTTTGGCCCTTTAACTCTGATGATATACGTTTATTTGGTTTGAGGCCGTAGGTGATCTCGTGATTACTAGCCGGTTATGGCCTTATTCCATAGGGGCGGGTTCGGGTCATGATAGGTTGTGTCTCAAGCAAAAAGAGACTGGAAGGTTAAAGAAGAAAGGATAAAGATCTACCACCAAACCTTGGACGTTCTGATTCCTAAGTTTGAGAAGCTAACCTTTACTCATCTACTAAGAGAGAACAACAGGTTTGCTGATGCTTTATCAACTCTATCTTCCATAATAAACATCCCGTTGGGAGTCCGGATGCGTCCGATCATCATTGAATAGAGATATATGCCGGCCTACGAGTTGACCGCCGCAATAGATGAAGTACAAGATCAAAACCCCTGATATTATGATATCTGAAACTTCTTGGAAAAGAAGGTTTATCCACTAGGAGCAAAAGCCAAAGATAAGAGGGCAATACAGCGAATGGTCATTCAGTTTATCATTTACGGAGGTAAATTGTACAAAAGGGGTCATTTGGGAATGCACAAGATGTGTGTTAATGCAGAAGAGTCGAAGCGCCTAATGGAGGCCATCCATGGAGGAGAGTGTGGAGCGCACATGAGTAGAGTAATGTTAGCCCGGAAGATTCTCAGGCAAGGTTATTACTGGTCTACCATGGAGAAGGATTGTATCGATTTTGTTCGGCGATGTCACAAATGCCAAATTATGCAAATCGCATGAATATCCCGCTGTCAAAGCTGTACAACATGACTTCACCATGGCCTTTTTCAGTCTCGGAAATTGATGTTATTGGGGCAGTTACGCCGAAAGGCTCAAATGGGTGTAGACACCCCATTTTTTACCGTCCTCAAGACTTGGACGTCACCATTGGAACACTTGGTGATTATCCTTGTTTGTGTTCGTCTTGAGTTCCCGGAGGTCTCGGTTGCGCGCCTTGCCTCAGGATCTCTCGACTCGACCGTGTTGTGTCTGGTTTTGCACCAAACACTTGTGTTTTGCCTTGGAGGGGCAGGGAATGCCTTGTGAGGCATCCCCACACATCACCGGCCATGGCTTGGGGCCACCGGCCAATGATTCTATGCCATCGGCAATGTATATTGCTGGTCGGCACTCTTTGTTGCTGGTCGGCCATTTATTTTGTCAAAGTGGCAATTTTGGATGGCCGACCACTGTTCATCTACTTTTAGTAGATATTTTGTGCCAGTTGTGATAGTTGGCACCCACTCTGTTCCCCTCCATACACGTGTATGGAGGGATTTCCCTCTTGGATGGCTTGTTTTGGAAGCCTTACAAGAGGGAGTTGCCTATAAGAAGAGGGCTCCTCTCTTGGCATTAGGGTTAGAAAAAATTATTAGAGAAGCTCTGGTTCTAGGTTTAGGGTTTTGTATCTATCCTATATCTATACCTCTCCTTCTCTTGTATTGTGTGTGTTTAAGCCTTAATTTTGTACACAAACACACACTACCACACCTTTCCTTGGAGCTGAGGCCCTTGAGGGTTGTTTTTAGAGTTTTGAAGTTGATTTCAACCTCAAGAAGCTGCTGGAGCTCCATTGTTGAAAGGGTCTACAAGGGTAAGACTTTTGTCCCTTTTTATCCCATTTTTGCATAGCTTTTTAGCCTATCTTGAAACTGTTTTTGAGCTTTGTGTATAATATAAAAAAGTTCTATTTTTAGGCCCTCTAAATAGTTGTTTAAGGTTGCTTCAAGCTTTGGGGTCGTTTGACCCCTCTTAAGCCTTGTAAGGCTCCATTTTGTGCCATTTTGGGAGAGCTCCGAGACCTTGGTGTTTGGGCCTCCTCACCACTGAAATCTTGAGGGATTTCAGAGGTGAGGATGGTGCCTTGAGGTCCCAAGAAGGAGAGGGCCACCCCCTCTCCTTGTTGTCCTTGAAAAGGGCACTTTTTGCCTCTTGAGGGAGCACCTAGCTTAGGCTCTTGTTGACCATGCCTTAGCTGTTATTTATGCTTATTTTGCCATGAAATAGCATTGTTTTAAGTTGGTTTTGGTACACCATGCTTGCTTAGCATACATGCCTTGTAATGCCATTTTGTTGCCTTAACATGTCTTACGTTGTAAACCATTGTTCTAGCATGCTTTAGGCCTAGCTTTGTGAAGCGTTCATGTTTATTTTGCCATGTTTAAGGTCTGTCCTTAGTGGTTTGGGTCGAATTTAGCATGCATTGCATAGCCTCTTTGCATTTTAGCTTGTAGGCTTCAAGTATGTGAGTGTATAGCATGCATTACTTGCTTTGATTTAGTGATTTGGGACTATTTTCCATGTCATTTCAGTCCACTTAGCATGCTTGTATACTTGCATTTCATGGCTCTTTGATGTTTCAAGAGTTTGTGTTTCATGCTCCTTGAAAGTGCATTTGTGCATGCTTCCATGTGTGAGTCATTTAGATGTCATCTAAGTGGTTTTGAGGGTTCATTTTGACATGCTAAAACCCTGATTTTAGTTGCTTAATTCATGCCATGTTTGGTCTTGTTAAGTGTGGTTCAATACCCCTTTAGCTTGCTTTGAATCTTGGACTTTGCTTGCATACCTTGATTGCATTGTTTGGGTTGGTTTGGCACCATGTTCTTGCATGATTTTCAAGGCTTAATTTGCATGCTATATGTCCATGTTTGCATCCTCTTGAGTGCTTGAGAATTGCTCTTTAATGCTTGAAGTGTTGGAGATCATTTGCATGCGTGTTTGTGTGCCTATTAGCCCTTCATTTTCGAGCACCTTGGCCACTGTTTTAAGCCCAGTAAGGGCTGCCTAAACTATGTTTAAGTCCATCTCTTTGCTTGTTTGCATGCTCACCTCGTATGGTTGCTTGCATACTTGCATGTACACATTGCATTGCCATGTTGCATCCTTAGCTCGCATGCCTAGGTTGCATTGCATCGTGCATGCATTGCCTCACCTCTTGAAGTGAGTCATGATAGAGGTAGAAGCCCCTTTGTTTGTTGGTTTGCATTGCATTTGAAATCAACATGCATAATTGGTCTCTTGGGCCATCACGCATTGAAATGCACGATGGATGGTCCGAGAACCAAACACCATGTCCCTTTGAGTCATAAACATGATAAGGGATATAGTTGGTGCATACATTGCTTGAATTGCATTGCCATGCAAAGCTCTGTCCTTTGCTGCTGTCAAACAGATTCTGCAGGAACTTTTTGCCGATCGACTGCACATAGTGCTGACCGGCAATCCATCCGTGGCCGATATCTTCATCAACAGCCGATGATCACATATTACTGCCGGTGGCCATTCTCCTCAGCCGGTGGTGTCTCCCAATGTCCAGGGAAGCAATTCTGAGACTTTGGAAGTTTTCAGAGGGGCAGAGCAGGGAAAACAGAGGCAGCCTGCGCATGGCAGTGGACTTCTGAGCAAGACTCGAGCGCGCGTACATTGGGCCCTCTTCCCGAGGCCTTTTTTTTCTTGCTTTCTTAAATTAATTAATTTGTTAAATTAATTTAGTTGGTCTGTAATAATTAATTAGTTAGGATAGTTAATTCATTATTCGAATTGTATTATTCTTTTGGTCCCTCCGAGCGAGGGCGAATTTGTAATAAGTGTGGGTGAGTGTGTGCATGTCTTCCAACCCCCACTTCTTTCTCCCTTTTACTTACCTGCTTTGATGGTTAGTAATAGGTCATGTTTAATTTAGCATACCTTATGCTATGCATGCGTGCATCATTCATCAGTATTGCATGCACCGGGCTCGGCGCATCATGCTAACTGCATTAGTATTTCAAAACTAACTTGAATACATGCTACTTGTGCATTTTCACATGTCATTCATAGAATAGCCGAGCCTACTCTAGTGACATTCCGTATGCGTTGCATTAGACATTTAAACATGGACTTGGATCATGCATTGATTGCCAACGAGTTCTTTGTTTTGGCACGGAGTACGATGTAAGTATTTATGCTTTAGCATCCTTGCATGCGTGTGAGTGTTGCCATGATAGCATGATTACCATGAGGCTAGTTGCTTATGTGATATAACTGCTTGAATGCCTGTGGGTGAAGGTTGGATTGTCTGAGTTGGAATGGCTTATTGAAATTCGTGTTTTAGCCTACTTGCGAGTAGCAAATTCCAAAACATTTTTCTAAAAAACAATCGGATATGCAATGCTTATTCCCAAATTAGGCAATCTAGTCTATACTTTTGTGCTGTGCGCGTAACATAGTAATTCTAGGCTAATAATCGGGTTAAGAACACATAACGTTCACAATCCTCTTAGCAGCTCAGCCTCATTGAACCTGGCCATCGAGCGCACGGCTGCGTCGTCCACAATCCCCACAAGGCGATCTGCAGCCGCCCTGGCTGGGCCTTCTTCTCCCTTCAGCTGCCCAGCCACTGTGCGTGCGTGGTAGATTGCAGTCGTCAGTCTGGCCCCTTCCCCTTGTAGCGCAGGACCCCCCTTGGGTTGCTACTCCACCACTTCTTTAGGGACAACTGACCCACTCTCCAACTACACCTTGGGGTCAAGGGCGCTTTTATGCCCTTCTTCCTCTGGGACCCCTTGACTCTTCTCTCCCCTGCGCCTCTGAGGCAACCACCATTTCTGGAACAGCATCCACTCCCTTCTCCCTTGTTGCGGTCGACTCCTCCACCATGGGGGTAATCTCCTCCCCAACCCTCACCCTCTTCAATCCAGGCTCACCTGAGGCCCCTTCAGGGTGAACCCTCCTCTTCTTCAAGACCTCCCCTCCTTGTTTGCCCTTTTCCTTCACTGGATCAACGGGGGGCGATCGTGGCACAAAACTGCCCAAGTCTTTTTCCCCCAGCGGCTTGGGGCGCAGTCGGATTCTTTCCCTCACGACCGATTTTGGTAGCGGGCTTAACTGCGCTTCTTTAAAATTATTGGCTTTCGCAAAGATAGTCCGGCCCTCCACCTCTTGCGCCTTCCTTCTCGCCTCTAATTTCATCGGTTCCAGGTCCCCATCGGTCAGCTGAAGGCCCAACCCCATAGCAAATAACGCCGAAGGTTGAACGAGTTCGTCCCACCTGACTCCCTCATTCTCCCTCCATGCCTTCACCTTCTTTACTCTCTCATCGGCTGCTGCCCCCAATTTTGGCCCCACAGATTTGGTGGGCACCCTCCATACCGTGCGCACCCTAACCCCTCCATTCGCGGAAACATAGAACCACCGCGGCCTCCATCCCTTAATTGATGACGGCAGACCCGTCACCAGACCCCTCCCTGTCGCCGCCTGCAACGTCACCCAAGTCTCTTGCTGTCATGAGGCCCTATAACACGTGAAAAACTCGTCCACCGTCATAGCCGCCCCTCCATTCGCCTTCGACCACGCGCTTGCACAGGCCAGTTGTAACACGTCCGCGAGGGACCCCGCTACATTTCGGACTCGATTTGTGTCACGGTTCTTAATCTGAACCAAAGAGTCCAAATCTGGAAAATCGTTTTGAGAAAATAGATTTTTGAAAGAAGTGCCAAACATGGACTGCTTTGCCAGATACAGAGTCGCCACCTAAATATTTTATTTTGGGGGAATTTAGGAAACCCTGACTCGGTGCCAAAGGCCACGTGTCTGTCATCACCAAAGTTGTCTCGGCTCGGGAACTTGGGTACGATTGGGGAAGGTCAGCTATGAGCACCCCCTCTCGCCCGATCCGAAGATCGGCCTCTACTAACCATGATATCCAATTTTGAAAACGTTATGTGTTCTTATTCCATTATTAGCCTAGAATTACTATGTTATGCGCACAGCAAACAAGTATAAACCAACTCGCCTAAATTGGAACAAAACATAGCCTGTTTGTTTTGAAAATGGTTTGCTACCCGCAAGTAGGCTAAAATGCAGGTTTTGCCACCCTCAAGTGGGCTTTAGAAAAGATGGTTTTGCCACTATCTAGTGGGCTTAAAACTCGCAGTTTTAATGTATTATTCCAATTTAGGTAATTCAACCTCCATCCACCGACATTCAAGCAGTTATATCACATAAGCAGCTAGCTTCATGGTAATCATGCAATTATGGCAACACTCACACGCATGTGGTATGCTAAAGCATAAAAGCTTACCTAGTACTCCAAGCCAAAACAGAAACTAGTTAGTAATCACATGCATGATCCTAGTTCATGTTTAAAATGGCTAATGCAATCGCATGCAAAGATGCAATCTAGACAAGCTCGGCTAATCTATAATGACATGTGAAATGCTACGACTAACACGTATTTAATTTGGAATCGAAATACAAATGCAGTTAGCATGATGCGCCGAGCCCGATGCATGCAAGACAAATGTGTGGATGCACGCATGCATAGCATAAGGTATGCTAAATTAAACATGTCCTAATACTAACCATCAAAAGCAAGTAAGTAAAAGGGAGAAAGAAGTGGGGATTGGAAAACATGCACACACTCACCCACACTTATTACAGATTCGCCCTCGCTCAGAGGGACCAAAAGAATAATACAATTCGAATAATGAATTAACTATCCTAGCTAATTAATTATTACAGACTAACTAAATTAATTAAACAAATTAATTAATTTAAGAAAGCAAGAAAAAGGGCCTCGGGAAGAGGGCTCAATGCACGCGTGCTCGGGTCTTGCTCGGAAGTCCACTGCCATGCGTAGGTTGCCTCTGTTTTCCCTACTCTGCCCCTCTGAAAACTGCCAAAGTCTCAGAATTGCTTCCCTGGACATTGGGAGATACCACCGACTGAGGAGAATGGCCACCGGCAGTAAGATGTGATCATTGGCTGTTGATGAAGCTATCGGCCACGGATTTATAGTCGGTCGGCACTGAACACTGCCAGTCGGCCAAGAATGTCTGCAGAACCTGCAATTGACAGCAGCAGAGGGCAAGGCATAGCATGGCAATGCATTTCAAGCAATGTATGCACCGACCATATCCCTTATCATGTTTATGACTCAAAGGGACATGGTCCTTGGTTCTCGGACCATCAAGCGCGCATTTCAATGCGTGATAGCCCAAGAGACCAAGTTGTGCATTTTTCATTTCAAATGTAATGCAATGCACATAGTCAAACCAAGGGGCTTCTACCTCTATCATGACTCACTTCAAGAGGTGAGGCAATGCATGCACAATGCAATGCAACCTAGGCATGCGAGCTAAGGATGCAACATGGCAATGCAATGTGTACATGCAAGTCTGCAAGCAACCATGCGAGGTGAGCATGCAAACAAGCAAAGAGATGGACTTAAACATGATTAGGCAATTCTCAAACAAGCCTAAATCAGTGGCCAAAGTGCTCAAACATGGAGGCCAACACATGCACACATATGCACATGTTAAAGGGCTAATACTTAAGCACAAAAGGGCAACTCTCAAGCACACTTGAAAGAGGCATAACATGGACAATTAGCATGTAAATTAAGCTTTGAAAATCATGCAAGAACATGGTGCCAAACCAACCCAAACAATGCAATCAAGGTATGTAAGCAAAGTCCAAGATTCAAAGCAAGCTAAAGGGGTATTGAACCACACTTAACAAGACCAAACATGGCATGAATTAAATGACCCAAAACAGAGTTTTAGCACATAAAACAAACCCGAAAAGATTACTTAGATGGCATCTAAATGACTTGAATTCAAAAGCATGCACAATGACCAAAACATGGAGCATGCAACACAAGCCTTTGACACATCAAAGGGACCATGAAATGCAAGCATACAAGCATACTAAGTGGACTGAAATGACATGGAAAATGGTCCCAACCCACTAAATCAAAGCAAGTAATGCATGCTATACACTCACACCCTTAAGGCCAACAAGCCAAAAATGCAAAGGGGCTATACAATGCATGCCAAAGTCGACCCAAATAACTAAGGACAGACCTTAATCATGGCAAAATAAACATGAAAGCTTCACAAAGCCAAGCCTAAAACATGCTAGAACAATGGTTTACAACCTAAGGCATGTTAAGGCAACAAAATGGCATTACAAGGCATGTATGCTAAGCAAGCATGCTGTACCAAAACTAACTTAAAACAATGCTATTTCATGAAAAAATAAGCATAAATAACAGTTAAGGCATGGTCAACAAGAGCCTAAGCTAGGTGCTCCCTCAAGAGGCAAAAATGGTCCTTTTCAAGGACAACAAGGAGAGGGGGTGGCTCTCTCCTTCTTGGGACCTCAAGGCACCATCCTTACCACTGAAATCCCTCAAGATTTCAGTGGTGAGGAGGCCCAAACACCAAAGTCTCGGAGCTCACACAAAATAGCACAAAACAAGGGCCGAACAAGGCTTAAGAGGGGTCAAACAACCCCAAAGCTTAAAACACTCTTAACAAACTATTTAGAGGCCTTAAAAACAGAACTTTTATGTATTATATGCAAAGCCAAAAAATAGTTGCAAGATAGGAAAAATTAGTGTGCAAAAATGGGGTAAAAAGGGACTAGTTTCTTACCCTTGAAGTCCTCCTTCACAAATGATGATCCTGTTGCCTCCTTGAGCTCAAATCCAGTCAAGAACACCAAGAATAACCCTCTGGTCCCTCAACAACCAAGAGAAGGTGTAACACTATATGTTTGTGTGCAATAGTATGGACAAACACACACTAGACACACACAAGAGAGAGATATAGAGATAGGAAATATGTATCAACCCTAACCCTAATCCAGAGCTCCCTCTGAAATTTTTTGTAACCCTCATGCCAAGAGAGGAGCCCTCTTCTTATAGGCAACTCCCTCTTGTAAGGCTTTCAAAACAAGCCATCCAAGAGGGAAATCCCTCCATACACGTGTATGAAGGGGAGCAGAGTGGGTGCCAGCTATCACAGCTGGCACAAAATATCTACTAAAAGTAGATGAACAATGATCGGCCATTCAAAATTGCCATTTTGGCAAAATAAATGGCCGACCAACAACAAAGAGTGCCGACCGGCAATATACATTGCCGATGGCATAAAATCACTGGCCGGTGGCCTCAAGCCATGGCCGGTGATGTGTAGGGATGCCTCATAAGGCATTCCCTGCCCCTCCAAGGCAAAACACAAGTGTTTGGTGCAAAACCGGACACAACACGGTCGAGTCGAGAGATCCTGAGGCAAGGCGTGCAACCGAGACCTCCGGGAACTCAAGACGAACACAAACAAGGGTAATCACCAAGTGTTCCAATGGTGACGTCTAAGTGTCTACAGTTGCCCCTCTTTGACAGAACTCGAAAGTCATAACAATGACGGGAGTGAATGTCAAAGCCCAGAGACGACCCATTTTTGACAAGGCCGAAGACTCAGACAAACAAGATATGCGCCCGAAGGCGGGGGCAAGATGCAAGACAATGCACAGAGCCGGACATAACTTATGATCATGCAAAAAAAGCTGTAATGAAGCACACATGCGACAGTTTTAAGCTAGCATACACCAATGCAACTACATTACAAATGCAGAAAGGATGTAAGAGAATTATGCAATTCTCGATACGTCTCACTCGGAGGATACAATACCTGTGCGGCTCGTCTGGTTGCACCAGCTTCAAACGAACCGTACATACAATATCGTGCCTGCAAAGAAAGCAAACTTAACAAGTACAATGTTATTAGCAACATGCATGACAATGCAAAAATGAATGCAAAATGATATGCAATATATACAAAACTATGTATGAACAATGCAAATGAAAATGCAATGCAATTGAATCATGATCCAATCATAAGTGCTTCGAAACCACACCTATGTCAAATAGATTGATGGAGGTAACAAGTCCGTCTACCATAGAACGGTCAACAGAACTATGAGTAATGTAGACGAACACAAGAACAAGTATTGGGGGGAATGACAAAGGTGGGGAAACGACCCGCTGAAGAAAGACTAATGATCCTAATGCTGGATGCAAAAATTACACTACAACATAATATGTATGATGGATATGGCACACGGGCCAAACCAAATCTTGCCTAGGAAAGACATGGACACACACAAACCACGTCTAACATAGAACGGTCATACAGAACTATGAGTGTATAGACGTAAAAAGTATGGGCACATACCGGACCAAGCTCAACATGGAAAGGCGCAAGCCCTAGATGGAGGTGATGCAGTCGATGCATGCAAACTACAATGCACTATTTATAAATATGCAATGGAATGGAATATACACAATGGATAAGGCATGCGGGCCAAACCGTATCTTGCCTAGGAAGGGCATGGACACAAACAAACCACGTCTAACATAGAACGGTCATACAGAACTATGAGTGTATAGACGTGAAAAGTATGGGCACATACCAGACCAAGCTCAACATAGAAAGGCGCAAACCCTAGATGGAAGTGATGCAATGAATGCATGCAAACTACAATGCAATATCTACAATATGCAATGGATGGGCGTAGTGGGATGCATGACATATGCACTATCTAAGTGATGCATGACAATATGCATTATTTACAATGTAATGCATGACATATGCAGTATTTACAATGTAATGCATGACATATGCACTATTTTTTGATGAAATGCGAATGATGCATGTTTCTTTTTTGAAATGCGCAACAGCGCGTGGCGTAGGATGCATGATAATACATGAACTTTAAATGCGCGGCAACGCGCGGTTATTGAGATACATGACAATGTAAATGGACTGTGCACATCAATGCACTAAAGTTCTTGCACTTTCCGAGGATTTAAGGTCTCCTAGACTGTCGTATGTACAGGACGGTGTGATGCACAAAATAGCGCGATTGAATGCATGCAAAATGCAATGAGATGTGCAAAATAGCGCGATTGAATGCACGCAAAATGCAATGAGATACGCAAGATAGCGCGATTGAATGCATGCAAAATGCAATGAGATGCGCAAGATAGCGCGATTGATTTGAAATGCACAAGACAGTGCGATTGATTTGAAATGCACAAGACAGTGCGATTGACATATGATGCACATGGGGCAACTTTTGAGTTTTGTAAAAGCCAAAAGGATACGGAAAGGATACACCTTGCACGAATTCAAGTGCCGCGCACAGAAGACACGATCCGAGGTCAAAACGGAGGCCGCTTAAACGTCGAAAATGCACTGTTTTGCACTGTTTTGAGCACTAAAGGCCCTGGGCCCCACACATAACTCAAACAAGGGTATAGGAGGCTCCAAAACCACTGTAGGAGACCACCGGATGTCCACCGGCCATTAGAATGCATCACCGGCCATCCATCGGCCATCATTGTCATTTTATTTCAGTTTATTTTGGTATTCCGCAGAATACTGATGCCTTTGATACTTTTGCAGGCGTCCTCCGAGTACACCCGGTAGTCCCTGGAGTTGAATGCCTCCATGATGGGGATGCTACAGCAGACCTTCGACCTCCTGGCCCTCTATAGTATTCCGGTATGTTCTTCTGATCACGGCCTCAAACCATACTCATAAGCTGCTTCACATAATCTGGTGCACAACACAACACTTGATAAGCTGCTCACGTCATTCATACACTGTACTCATATACTGCATTATGCACTGATAAACTGCTCACAGTATTCACACACTGTACTCATACACTGCATTCTGCACTGATAAACTACTCACGGCATTTGCACACTGTACTCATACACTGCATTCCGCACTGACAAACTGCTCACGGCATTCGCACACTGTACTCATACACTGTATTCCGCACTGACAAACTGCTCACGGCATTCGCACGTTGCATTGCATTCTGCACTGATAAACTGCTCACAGTATTCACACACTGTACTCATACACTGCATTCTGCACTGATATACTGCTCACGGCATACTGATGCGTTTGCCTCTTATAATTTTCAGCCTCCTTTCCAGATTCCTCCGGTGGGTGGTGCTCCGGCTGGGCCCTCTATTCCTGCTCGAGGAGGGCGTGGAGACGCTGTGCGTCCTCATACCAGGGCGGGGCGTGTTCATGTCGGGAGTAGTTCTCAGGCGCCGACCACTGATGATGACGATGATAAGAAGGCAGAGGCGGAGGCAGAGTCGTCGCAAGAGGAGACCAGAGACGGCTCGGACTCGGACTCAGATGACAGCGCTGATGATGTTCCTGGACCTTCGTCCAGGAAGAGGACGAGGATGGACCCTTAGACCCACGGCCTTTCGTCATTGATCCAGACTTTTGTTGGTTTTTCTTTTTTTTCTTTTTCTTTTGTACTTCTTTGCTGGTAGTTAGAGTACCTTGTACTGCCGCAGGCAGATTTTTATTTCCAAAACTATGTACTTGAAAGAGATGATGAAATGAAACAAACCTTTTGTCTGAAAAAAGTGTTGCATTTGTACATTTTATATATTGCAACGCATTGCATCATGTTGCACCTCAATGTAAATGAAATTGATCTGTTGTCTGAAAATTGAACACTTGCATTGTAATAATCAGATAACAAACCAGTTAACAGCAAAACAACCCATACCAACCACTGCACATTCTGAACATTCGGCTCATACTCTACTGGGGATTAATCTTCATACAACCCATAACACAGCGCTTGGCTCATTTTGCACACAGCGGATCCTGAACAAACAGCCCAAATCTGACAAGACGGACCATGAAGGTTGAATCCACTGAAGTTGAAGCATGCTCAGATGCCCCGAATTTTTTTCTTCTTCTTTTGCTTCGCACAGATGTAGAGAATGGCACAGCACTCTGAGCATAAACGATTTTCAAAATAAAAAAGGATTTTCAACCGGGGTATCGAGCCTACAACTGAACACAGCGGGAAGGACTCAAACAAAAGGGTACACGACCTAAACACAACGAGACACGCTCGGAAAAGACCCAAAACAAAAGTTGAGGTGAACAAAACGAAAGACACGACACACGGACATGTTCAACGAAAGACCTCAAATCTCGAGGAGCCAGTTCCTCCGGGTATATTTCCCACCCTTTCTGATTTGTGATTCTCACATCACTCGGCCCTCAAGCTCGGTTTTTTCCTCTCAAAACCATTTTTCTTACTTTTCTCTCAACTTACACCTCTCTATTCTTTATTCTCTCATTTTTCCTCCCTTCCCAAGGTGATTGATAAATGAATAGGAAGTTGTAGGTTCATGCCCAACGCCGTTAGCTCACACCTATTTCTTTTGGTGGGTAGAGTGCCCTCCTGGCAAGTATGTTGACGACGGGGGAAAGACAGAACGCCTGACTCAACTGTGTCCCTAGTTCATCATTTTGACCATTTTTTGTTTTGGTTTTCTACTAAAATAGTTTTGATCAAGATGAGAGTCGGATTAACGCACTTGTTCGATTTTTTGATTTGAAAATCATGCAAGTCAGGCTATGAGCACTGAAAATTTCCCTTTTTGGGTCCAAGAAAATGGTCCAGTTTTGGAAAATGAAATAATTTTCGAGAAAATGGTCAACCTTAGTAAAAATTCTCAAAAACTATTTTTGTAAACGGCTGCCGCCCAACGAGCACGGAACTCATTCTCGAGATGCACAACCTCGGATCGGAGGCAATGGAAAATTGCCCCTTGTTTGAAGGACGCTGCACAATAACGGAAAGTTGCCCCTGGTTTAAACGGCAACTCATGGCAACGGAAAGTTGCCCCTTGTCTGGATGATGCCGCAGCATATTGTAAACAGTCCTTACCAGTGATGATCACGACCGAACTTTCTCGGATATAGAGAAGACGAAGATGGTCAAAACCAATATATGGACAGTCACTTTGAAGGTGTTGAGGGCTGGACTTCAGGACGAAGTTGCCTATGTATCTGGTTGTCACAACCGAACTATCAATCAAAACCATTACATGGACTGAGGCGCTATGAAAGCGTTGAGGGTTGGACTTCAGGATGAAGTTGCCTACGTATCCCAAACATGGGAATCAAGCCTTACGTAGTTCTGGTTAAGGTACACTCGGGTATTTTAACCTTCCCTTTTCAGGCTCTAACTTTTGCCAAGGTGCCCAATGCGGGTTTTCAACCTTGCGAGCTTCTCTTTCCTTTTTCTTTCTTCCCTTTCTTTTTTTTTCTCTTTTGTATATTTTTTCTCTTTTTTCTCTCTTTTGTATATATTTTTTTTTGTATTTTTCTCTTGCTCTAACTTTTGCCTGGGTCTCCCTTCCGGGTTTTCGACCCAGCCAACCTCTCGAAGGGTAAAAGTGTAACATGTCCATGCCAAATGGTTTTGAGATCCTGGAATCATCTGAATCCAGGAGAATGGCTATTGCGTTGATTTGCAGAAGGATCCATCACAGTTGCTTCACACGCTTCTTCTGGTGAGATCTGATCTTCTTGATCTGATTTTGGTGCCTCTTGTTCGAGGGCTGCTTCTAATCTGGCCACACAGACCCTACATGGCGGTTGACCGTTGAACTTTCTGAACGGGTTCAAGGTTCAAAAACGAACGGGTTGAATCTTGAGGCTGAGAGCGATCCTAGGCTGCACAATCTCAAGAGCGATTCCACACAGGTCTTCACAGGGCCGCGCAAATCATTTGTTTTTGAAAGTTTTTAAGAAAGCGACAAATCGCTCGCGCCGAAGATAGTGTGGAACCAATCTGAATCAAGCCAGGGTCCTTCTCAGTACTCACGCTAACAAGCATGGTTTCATTCATTAAAGGCTTAGCATGCCTCTCCTTTTCTCAAATTGATCAAAGTTTTGCAAAACTCGAGGAATCCCTTCCTCTTTGTTTTCACCGCAGTGTTAAAGAGGTTTTGAAAAACATAGGTCAATGCAATGATTTTCAGGGCACAAGAGAACAGGTGGAATGCACGGCCGTTTGATTCAAATCCTTTGGCACAACTAGCTCAAAATTAGCAATAAGCATAGAAACATGATAGCCGCAGCTGCTCCATTCAAATTCCCTGATTGTAACTAGCTCCACAACAGAGACAGACTCAAAACAAAAGGGTATTTACAAAACCAAAACGGTGTTCAAGGCAACAACCCTAGAATCACCTGACACCCTATACAACGGGACTGACTCGCTACCATAAGACAGACCCAAAAACAAAAAGACTGACTCAAAGCAAAGAGGCAGACTCAAAAACAAAACAAAGAACTGACTCAAAACCCAAGCCAGAAGCTACAAAACTGTATTTACAAGTGCTCAAAAGTGCGTGCCAGACGCCATATCTGAAATACATCGAGCGCCGCCCACAGGTGGTGCAACCCCTGATCACATACTCGCAGTATCCTCAAAGTCTAACAGCTCGGTGGTAACAGACTTCGCTGAGGTAGGTAGAAGAATGACCTCATTATCGATCAGATCCTGCACTTCATGGCGAAGGCGGAAACAGTTGTCGGTGGCGTGACCGGTCTGTTGGTGGTACGCGCAGTACAAAACAGCATCATGTGTGAGAGTGAGATTCTTCGGGAGAGGCCGAGGTTCAAGGGGTTTGAGGTGCCCCCTTTTGGCAAGAATCTGAAGTGCCTTAGACAGAGGCATGTAGAGAGCATAAAAGATCCTGCGCCCTCGGGGCAGGTACTTTGAAGTCTGAGTATTCTTACTAGACGCACTAGCAAAAGGGCCGGCAGGTACTGCCTTGGTTTTCTGATCTTTCCCAGGTGCAGGGTCGGAATAGGAGGAACTGGTCTGGCATGACGGGGCCTATCCCGATTTTCTGACTGGCTTGAACTGCCCTCGATCGGAGTGGGGAAAATATCATCCACAGTTTTGGTCACAATCGCAGATGTTTGTTGCTTGTTCATCCCCCTGGCTTTCAAAGCCTCGACTGCCCACAACAGTTGCTCAACGGGATCGGCATCTGCCTTTGCTTTGTTTTTACCTCTGGCCTCAGCCTGATCAAGGGTTTGGGTTGGTGTCGATACATCATTGCTACAACTTGAGACCACCTCGGGTTGGTTAAGCTCGATCACAATTCGTCCCAGTAGCGAGGGCTCCTGTGGCATAAAATTCCCGACATATGATGCTGCGGATGGCGAAGCTGACATTCCATAGGCGAGATCCGCCACAAACCTTTGGAGATCACCTATCATTCGCATCAGCTCGAACGTGGTGGGCTCGCGAGCCTGATATAATTGGGGTGCCCAGATTGGGTGTGCCATGGGCGACCTGGGCGGGTGTGGTGCGTCACCATCGGTCTTGCCCCGCAAACTGATTCCTTGACCTAATGCGGCTGTCATAACCACAGTCTCTTCTGAATTCTGCGGCATCATAAGTCCTGCCTCAGCAAGGGGGAACACTGGCTATTCTATATCAACTCTCTGAACTCTCTGAACTGAAAGGAAAAAACAAGCAGCATTTCAGCCCAAACGGATCAAATACAGGTGTAGCCGAACAACTGCACTTTACTACTGATCACTGTTCCCCAGAATCACTGTTCTCAAAACTGAACTGATACCCGCAGATATAACTGATTTCTCGACAACACTGATACTGGTGCCCTCGGGACTAATACTCAAACTTGCAAACTGATATGTACGTTCCCTGTAGAGATACACTCCAAGGCACATAGCAGATAAGTGAGAGCCAAAACACCCCTATGTTGGGGTAGGGTTTCCCTGTCCTATTTTGTCAGGAGCTAGGGTTTCACTATGCACACAGCGGTTTCAAACAACCTAATATCAGGTAAGCAACCTGTCCTAGTTTGGAATAGTCACTATGGGTTTCGATATGCACTAGGTCAAATGGTAAAAAAGGGTGGCCCCGTAAAACCGGGGTTTGTGTTCCCATACTGTCAGAGCCCACAACCGGTCAGCCTTATGGCATGCTTTGACAAAGTCAAGCCTCCGGCAAACCCACGGTGTCTTAGGTGCACCAATGCACATGCAATGCAAAGAGACACGTAAATGAAATCAAAGCAGGATATCATGAGTTCGAGTCAAGCTCTCTAAACTCCCCAGCAAAGTCGCCAGAAACTGTAACACGTCCGTGAGGGACCCCGCTACAGTTCGGACTCGATTTGTGTCACGGTTCTTAATCTGAACCAAAGAGTCCAAATCTGGCAAATCGTTTTAAGAAAACAGATTTTTGAAAGAAGTGCCAAACATGGACTGCTTTGCCAGATACAGAGTCACCACCTAAATATTTTATTTTGGGGGAACTTAGGAAACTCTGACTCGATGCCAAAGGCCACGTGTCCGTCATCACCAAAGTTGCCTTGGCTCGGGAAATTGGGTACGATTGGGGAAGGTCAGCTATGAGCACCCCCTTTCGCCCGATCCGAAGATCGGCCTCTACTAACCATGATATCCAATTTTGAAAACGTTATGTGTTCTTATTTCGGTTATTAGCCTAGAATTACTATGTTATGCGCACAGCAAACAAGTATAGACCAACTCGCCTAAATTGGAACAAAACATAGCCTGTTTGTTTTGAAAATGGTTTGCTACCCGCAAGTAGGCTAAAATGCAGGTTTTGCCACCCTCAAGTGGGCTTTAGAAAAGATGGTTTTGCCACTATCTAGTGGGCTTAAAACTCACAGTTTTAATGTATTATTCCAATTTAGGTAATTCAACCTCCATCCACCGGCATTCAAGCAGTTATATCACATAAGCAGCTAGCCTCATGGTAATCATGCAATTATGGCAACACTCACACGCATGTGGTATGCTAAAGCATAAAAGCTTACCTAGTACTCCAAGCCAAAACAGAAACTAGTTAGTAATCACATGCATGATCCTAGTTCATGTTTAAAATGGCTAATGCAATCGCATGCAAAGATGCAATCTAGACAAGCTCGGCTAATCTATAATGACATGTGAAATGCTACGACTAACACGTATTCAATTTGGAATCGAAATACAAATGCAGTTAGCATGATGCGCCGAGCCCGGTGCATGCAAGACAAATGTGTGGATGCACGCATGCATAGCATAAGGTATGCTAAATTAAACATGTCCTAATACTAACCATCAAAAGCAAGTAAGTAAAAGGGAGAAAGAAGTGGGGATTGGAAAACATGCACACACTCACCCACACTTATTATAGGTTCGCCCTCGCTCAGAGGGACCAAAAGAATAATACAATTCGAATAATGAATTAACTATCCTAGCTAATTAATTATTACAGACCAACTAAATTAATTAAACAAATTAATTAATTTAAGAAAGCAAGAAAAAGGGCCTCGGGAAGAGGGCTCAATGCACGCGTGCTCGGGTCTTGCTCGGAAGTCCACTGCCATGCGTAGGTTGCCTCTGTTTTCCCTACTCTGCCCCTCTGAAAACTGCCAAAGTCTCAGAATTCCTTCCCTGAACATTGGGAGACACCACCGGCTGAGGAGAATGGCCACCGGCAGTAAGATGTGATCATCGGCTGTTGATGAAGCTATCGGCCACGGATTTATGGTCGGTCAGCACTGAACACTGCCGGTCGGCCAAGAATGTCTGCAGAACCTGCAATTGACAGCAGCAGAGGGCAAGGCACAGCATGGCAATGCATTTCAAGCAATGTATGCACCGACCATATCCCTTATCATGTTTATGACTCAAAGGGACATGGTCCTTGGTTCTCGGACCATCAAGCGCGCATTTCAATGCGTGATAGCCCAAGAGACCAAGTTGTGCATTTTTCATTTCAAATGTAATGCAATGCACATAGTCAAACCAAGGGGCTTCTACCTCTATCATGACTCACTTCAAGAGGTGAGGCAATGCATGCACAATGCAATGTAACCTAGGCATGCGAGCTAACGATGCAACATGGCAATGCAATGTGTACATGCAAGTCTACAAGCAACCATGCGAGGTGAGCATGCAAACAAGCAAAGAGATGGACTTAAACATGATTAGGCAATTCTCAAACAAGCCTAAATTAGTGGCCAAAGTGCTCAAACATGGAGGCCAACACACGCACACACATGCACATGTTAAAGGGCTAATACTTAAGCACAAAAGGGCAACTCTCAAGCACACTTGAAAGAGGCATAACATGGACAATTAGCATGTAAATTAAGCTTTGAAAATCATGCAAGAACATGGTGCCAAACCAACCCAAACAATGCAATCAAGGTATGCAAGCAAAGTCCAAGATTCAAAGCAAGCTAAAGGGGTATTGAACCACACTTAACAAGACCAAACATGGCATGAATTCAATGACCCAAAACAGAGTTTTAGCACATAAAACAAAGCCCAAAAGATTACTTAGATGGCATCTAAATGACTTGAATTCAAAAGCATGCACAATGACCAAAACATGGAGCATGCAATACAAACCTTTGACACATCAAAGGGACCATGAAATGCAAGCATACAAGCATACTAAGTGGACTGAAATGACATGGAAAATGGTCCCAACCCACTAAATCAAAGCAAGTAATGCATGCTATACACTCACACCCTTAAGGCCAACAAGCCAAAAATGCAAAGGGGCTATACAATGCATGCCAAAGTCGACCTAAACAACTAAGGACAGACCTTAATCATGGCAAAATAAACATGAAAGCTTCACAAAGCCAAGCCTAAAACATGCTAGAACAATGGTTTACAACCTAAGGCATGTTAAGGCAACAAAATGGCATTACAAGGCATGTATGCTAAGCAAGCATGGTGTACCAAAACCAACTTAAAACAATGCTATTTCATTGAAAAATAAGCTTAAATAACAGCTAAGTCATGGTCAACAAGAGCCTAAGCTAGGTGCTCTCTCAAGAGTCAAAAATGGTCCTTTTCAAGGACAACAAGGAGAGGGGCTGGCCCTCTCCTTCTTGGGACCTCAAGGCACCATCCTTACCACTGAAATCCCTCAAGATTTCAGTGGTGAGAAGGCCCAAACACCAAAGTCCCGGAGCTCACACAAAATAGCACAAAACAAGGGCCAAACAAGGTTTAAGAGGGGTCAAACAACCCCAAAGCTTAAAACACTCTTAACAAACTATTTAGAGGCCTTAAAAACAGAACCTTTATGTATTATATCTCCAGCCAAAAAATAGTTGCAAGATAGGCAAAAGTAGTGTGCAAAAATGGGGTAAAAAGGGACTAGTTTCTTACCCTTGAAGTCCTCCTTCACAAACGATGATCCTGTTGCCTCCTTGAGCTCAAATCCAGTCAACAACACCAAGAACAACCCTCTGGTCCCTCAACAACCAAGAGAAGGTGTAACACTATGTGTTTGTGTGCAATAGTGTGGACAAACACACACTAGACACAAACAAGAGAGAGATATAGAGATAGGAAATATGTATCAACCCTAACCCTAATCCAGAGCTCCCACTGAAATTTTTTGTAACCCTCATGCCAAGAGAGGAGCCCTCTTCTTATAGGCAACTCCCACTTGTAAGGCTTTCAAAACAAGCCATCCAAGAGGGAAATCCCTCCATACACGTGTATGGAGGGGAGCAGAGTGGGTGCCAGATATCACAGCTGGCACAAAATATCTACTAAAAGTAGATGAACAGTGATCGGCCATTCAAAATTGCCATTTTGGCAAAATAAATGGCCGACCGGAAACAAAGAGTGTCGACCGGCACTATACATTGCCGATGGCATAAAATCACTGGCTGGTGGCCTCAAGCCATGGCCGGTGATGTGTAGGGATGCCTCATAAGGCATTCCCTGCCCCTCCAAGGAAAAACACAAGTGTTTGGTGCAAAACCAGACACAACACGGTCGAGTCGAGAGATCCTGAGGCAAGGCGTGCAACCGAGACCTCCGGGAACTCAAGACGAACACAAACAAGGGTAATCACCAAGTGTTCCAATGGTGACGTCCAAGTCTTGAGGACGGTCAAAAATGGGGTTTCTACACCAGTACAATCTTCCACGCGTTGGGCATTAGTTGGCCCGATGCTACCTCCAACCGGTTTAGGACATCTACCACCATTTGCGGAAGCGGCAGCCTCAGTCCTCCCTTCAGTGCCTCCTTGTAAAGGGAAAACTCCCCCGGCCGGGCATCGGATGGCCTCTCCGTTGACGTTGGCAATAGTAGCTCTATCTCGAGGGGAACCTGGTATTTTTCGCGCATACCCTCCAATTCCACCGCAGTCACCGTTGATTTGTCAGCCTTCGTATGCCAGTGATCTGGCTCAGCCTGGCTAATTGGCTTCGGAGCCGCTATCATTGTCAACGGACGAGGTAAACCCACCGGCTCCCCTGACGCCCCCGTTTTCCTCTCCCTCTTATATTGTTTCACCAGGTCAATCGCGCCATCATCCCCTAAGGGATCCACCCTTGCGGTGGTTACTTCTTCTTGTGCCATCTCTCTCGTATATCTTCGAATAGCCTCGGATGTGGGTGCAAAAAAATTCAAGAAGTGTTACAGGGGCGTATCGTTAGCAACGAAGGAGTTTACGTTTGGAATGTTTTGATGTTTTGCACAAAGATAGGTGAAACGAATAATCCCAAAGGCCCAAGGTTTGCCGGTATTCCAAGGGTCCCTATTAAATTTCGCCAGTTTGAAAATTTTTAAAACACCGCCAAAACTGTCCTTTTAACACCCTATAATGACCTATCATTTCACCTCTAGCCCAACGCCTAACCTCCCCCACCACGAGATGCTGCCACGTGTACGACCACGATCCACTGCCCCCTTCCCTTACCCTGTCTTTTCCATTTCAAGTCATCACGTGACACGCCACCCCTCGAGCCCCGCACCCCGCCACCCCACCCCTCGCGGTCGGTCCTCCTCATGTTCTGCCCTCCTCATGATCGGTCCCTCCGCTCGGCTACCCTTCGCGGTCGGCCCTCCTCATGGTCGGTCTCTCCGCTCAGCTACCCCCCACGGTCGGCCCTCCTCATGGTCGGTCCCTCCGTTCGGTTACCCTTCGCGGTCGCCCCTCCTCCTGGTCAGTCCCTCCACTCGGCCACTTCTGGTTGGTCTCATTATTCCCTTCGTTGGACTAAAGCTGCACTCGGGAATGGGGGACTACTGACATGGGTAGGCCCATAAAGGTTACAGCCCACTATGAACAACCCAAGCCTGCCACTTAGGGCCCAATACATAACCCAACTGATAAGGTCCAACACCATCTGGAAGTCAACATGGCATGAAGGACCAATGATATTCAGACGCATGGCAGGTAAAGGGCAAGCCACATCAGCAGACAAAGATCTGCAAGGTTATTGCCACTGCACATCGCCATTAATGCAATCCCTCACTACATTTATTACGACAACACCTCTCCGTCGAGACAGTACGCCCTCACCCTGAACAAGGTAAGCTACAGCATAGACTTTTGGCCAAGATGACAGGCCGGAAGAGACAACGAAATGATTACCAAAGGATATAAGTAGACGTTGAAGACAAAAAGAAGGTTAAGCTTTCTATCTCTAATTCATCCCTACACTCTACTTCTCTCTCTCTAACTTGTTCGTCGGAGGGTTCGTTGGGGGACTCCTCGTTCCCTGTTGAACTCGTGTGCAGGTTCTCAGGTGGGCTTGACCACTCAGATATTGGCTCGAGAAGCATGGATAAGTCTGACCCGTTCTACCAGGAGATCGTTGTATCATCAAGACTAAAAGGAAAATTTTTAGTACCCACAACTTCAATTTCATTGATTTCAATTCAAAGTTCTCTAACTCTTGATACAAATCAAAGTTGATTTTTATTACATTCAATAGGAAAATTTGAAAATACAGGCCAAAGCAATAAACTTGGGGCACAGATGAGTCAGATGCTCCTGCGTCCCCTCCCAAAGCTTGTGAAAGCTTCAGATGCTAAACTAGGCTCGCTTTGAGCCTCATCTCCAAGCCAAGCCAGGCATTCGCCAGGTAAGGCGCAATTGAAATTGGGAGCAGGAGCCAGAAGTTCTCTTGTCCTCCATGCAGTGGGATATCGAGCTATTTGTGAACCTCATATTGGAAATGAAGCCGGGTACTCTAACCATTATTCTGAGCAAGTCTGGTCATATCCAAACTGACGCCTGAACCAAAACGGAAAGTAGAATACACAGTGTGTCAAGTCAATCAGCTGAATACCAGGTTGCCAAGTCATGCTGTAGCTCATCTGGGGCAGATCAAACCAAAAGCAACGCCAAGTAATGTCAGTAGAAGACCTATTACACATCCAATGGCACCACCAACCTTCATTCGGGAAATCAACTAGCTATTGGTGAAAGAAATAGCCTCGTGTTGAATATACAAGGCAAGAGTCCACTACCTTCAACCTGTCCATGAGCCATATCTAGGGACAGATGAAAGAAAAGAGAGATTAAAGAATAGAGAGGTGTATGTGGAGAGAAAAGGTGAGAAAGGGTTTTGAGAGAAAAAAAACAGAGCATGAGTGTCGAGTGATGTGAGAGATACATATGAGATAGGGTGGGAAACATTACCTGCAGAAGTAGTGGACTTCCTGCGAATTGGTCGTCTCCTGTCAATGGAAGGCATCCAAGTCCATCAAAGTCTCGGCCAATGCTAAGCTAATGCAGCTCTTGCCCTCTTTTAAGCCTTGAGCTACTTCAATCAAGCGAATGCTAGACCCTCCGAAACTTGGGACAAGAAGAAAATGAGCTAACATACACAAACAAAGGGCATGCTACCGAAAATTCTGCCAAAGACAGTCGCCGTGGTCACCAGAGTCGGAAAATCGATGAATGAGACTGGGAATACCCAGCTCTCCGCTGTGAGCTAAGGATCGAGCCTCATGTAAAGTGAGCCTTCACATCATCCCTAGAGCTTGGATGTGACCAAAACGTGATTGAGGCAAGATTTCCTCGTCATACCAGGATTCCATCAAAACTTGGAATTCTTCAATTGTAAGGCATGTCTCTTGCCCTCCAAAGCTAAAAACATGTGTAACCGGGTTCCAACACCTAGCTGCGGTGTGGAGGAATGGAAAACACAGTGGAGAACGACTTTGTGGAAATAGTGCATTTATCCCGAGACCCCAGAAATTTACTTTTTTTGAGCCATCTAAAGTTGCAATCCAATTTGAGAGTTTTTTGGCAAAGAATGGCTCCATTTGTGGTAAAAATAGAGCTGGAATGAAGAAACTACTAAGTCCCAACTTTTGTAGAAGATGAGGCACTGAGTGAAAGACAGGTGGCAACAATCTGGAGGTATTGATGGCCGACCGGCCAGTGATGATGGCCGACCGGCCAGTGATGATGGCCGACAGCCACCTTTTGTAGCCGACCGGCCACCGTTGATGGCCGACAACCACCACTAGTGGCGGACAACCTTTTTTCATGGCCGGCAGCATTCTTGTTTGTCCTGTGGTCCTCTTATGTGTTGAGAGTGCTGAGAATTTGTGTTTTGTTCTACTCTTGGCGCATTGTGTTGTCCTGTTTTATTTAGTTTTGTTGAGCCTTTTTGTTTCAATTTGTTTATCGAGTTGTATTCATTTTATTTTTCTTCTTGAGTTGTATTTGTGTTGGTTATCAAGTTGTTGTGTTGCCTATCAAGTTGTATTTGTTTTGTTTTCGCTTGTCGAGTTGTTGCGTTGTTTATCGAGTTGTTATTGTTAGTTGTTTCTCGATTCGTCTTGCTTTGTTTGTTAAGTGTTGGTCGGTTCATTACCTAATTAAGAAAGTGCCAATACAATGTGCAATTTTCGATCAAGATCAATCTCATTTTTATGCTATGCGATGTTATGTGGTGCTCATAATGCAAAATACAACACTTTCTTATCAAAAAGTTGTTTTCATTCCAATCATGGTTACTTTTTACAAAAGAGTAAAAGTTTTAAAGCAAAATAAAACCTGTCTAAAGCTGTACGAAATGCTAACACTACCACACACAAAAAAAAAAACAAAAAAAAAAAAAAAACTAAGCAAAATACAGAAAATCAGCACCAGCTATCTCAAGCTCTAGAGGCCCTTTTCATCATCTTCCTCAGCGGAGCAGACTCTGCAGAGTTGTCTTCATCTGCACCGCTATCTGAACTAGATGTTGAATCAGAATCAGAACCAGAATCGTCATTGCCCTCTGCCTCGGAGCCCTCCTCGGCATTAGCATCACCACTAGTAGAATCTGAGCCAGTGTCATCGTCTCAGCTCTCGAATAACTCAACGTGATGACTCACTGCCTCATCGGCCTCACTGGTCTCAGTATCATCCTCGCTCAAAATGGGCTCTGAAGGGCCACTCTCAGCTCGGGCGCTCCTAGCTCGGCCTCGGCCGCGTGCTGGAACCTGTCTCTCTCTCCCTACTGCTAGAGGGGGTACTGATGGTCCTACTGCTGCTGCCGCCGGTACTATCGGTAAATGTGGGACTTGAAAAGGCAGTTGGTATATGTCAGGCATAGTATGTGTATCAGATGCAAGTATGGTGTACAAAATGAGTACATGCAGAGGCCAAGCACAGAGTATGAATACAGTATGAAAATACAGAATTCATATGTAGTGTATCAGTGCAGTGTGGAAAATTTTCAGTTAAAATGTCAGTTTCAATGTGTCAGTGGAAATGTGATGACTAGAATGTAAGAAAACTGAAGAAATTACCTTAATGTTGTGGAAGCTGAGCAATGCCTCCCTCCTCAAGATCATCCCCTCGAATGAAGTGACCAGCTCGAGCAGATCCTCGGTGTATCATGGAGGTGCCCACAAATGCATTTGGGAATGATCAATGTCCGGAAAGAATGAATAGTTGAGAAAGAATGGAGAAAATGAAAACTGTGGTACATACCGGAGATGAGTCAAGAGCTCTGACATATCTATAACCAGCCACTGGAGGCTCAATCAGAATCTGGAAAGCCTCGCCGGTGTACCGCCAGCATGTCAACACGGTCAGAAGCTCTGGCCAACCGAAGCCCTGTCTAGCGGGGGGCACCCCTCTGGCCCTACTCCTCGATGTTCGAGCCCTGCTCGTCAAAGGGACGTCTGTTGTCCTCCCTATGCGAGCACGAATACTTGTCAAGGGAGGCATGAGATGCATCTAGATAAATGTCGCATAGTCCTCCTCTCCGAGAAAGTAGTCGGCGTCCACGCCTCGAGTAAAATCAATCACCACCTGGGAAAAAAGGCTCTCTGTGGCTCACATGGATAGCGGAGGCGGCATAGGAACTACCTGCTGCGGTAAACCCAACGTCTGGTGTATGAAGCACTCGCCTAAGAACCAAGCTCAGTAGACCGTGCCCTCAAGTACAAGCCGATAACGGGAAGCCCCCTGAGCACGGGCAAACTGGTCCTTGACACCCTCAGGCATCGTTGCCCAGGGTTGCCATGAGATCTGCAAACAGAGAATGCACAGATTGTTATTCACCATTAGATATGCAATATGAAGCAGAGCTGAAGTAAAGTAACAATAACCATGAGTTTTGAGTTACCTCTGTCGCGGTCACGGTGTCAAAATACCGGCGAAAGAATGGGAAGGTCTCCCTAGTCCTCTTCACGTACCTGTCATCGTACCAATCTCCACCTCCGGCTCTGGGGAAAGGGCGGGAAAATATGCATATACCTACAGCTACAAAAAGCAAAAGGACAACAATGAGTATACAACAGATAAACACAAGCAATGTAGAAAGTAGAATATGTGTGTAATGTGCAGAGAATGCAGAATACAGAGAAAATGCAGAAATCAGAATGTATAGTACAGCGTACAAGAAGTACAAGTGCAAAGCAGAGATCAAACTATGTGTGTGCAATGTACAAAAAGTGCAAAGCAGAAAGTACAACAGGAAATGCCAAGCAGAAAAGTAAAGCATACCTCCTAAGCTCTCCAGTAGCCACCGACTCTATTCCCGCTCCTGCAGGATGTCGAGCTCTTGTATCCGTACAAAGTGGCCAGGCCAGCGCCGCCCCAGTCGTAAAGTCGGACCTAAGACAAGTCCACCAAGGCACTCAAGAGATATAGCCCGACAGTGTTCGCCCTGTCAGCAAACAAAGGGGTGCCAAAGAGGAACATCAAGAAGCCTCGAGCGTACTGCTCTATCTCCTCTAAGGTCTCTGGGTCTGTCCCTCAAAAATGCTCTAAGAACTAGGTGTATCGCACCATCCCTGACCGGAAGATACGCGGACGAGCCCCAAACAGGTAAATCCAGGCAGCCTCCCACTCGCTCATGTCTGTATCGTAAGGGATCGGATAACCCCCTACCTCTATGCCAGTGAGCATGGCGAAGTCATAGGGAGTCATTGTCATCTCCCCTGTGGTAGAGAAGTGGAAAGAGTTGGTTGTATCCCACCACCTCTCTACCAGTGCGCCAAGTAAGGGCCTAAAAGCTATGAGACACGGTAGCCCCATGTAGAACAAGCCGAAGCCGGCCTCATCGACAATCTGGCGGACGCCGACGGGGAACTCCATATACCACTCCACTGCGGATGTGGCCCCGTATCCTCTGATAGAGTGTGAGTCCTCCTGTAATCAGAATGAGCAGATGAAAGGCAATGTAAGAAATACAGTGTAAGAATATGTTTGAAATAAGCAGATGAAAGGCAGTGTAAGAACTACAATGCGAGAGTGTGATCTATGTAAGAAATGCAAGGTACATTGAGGAAAATGTAATAACACAGTGTAGACCTCGGTGACGCCGTAGGATAAATGGGACTCTGGCTCTCGTAGCAAGAGGTCCTCTGGCACGCCTCGTGCAAATCCTCTGATATGACGGATGGTGTCGGGTGGTAATACATGTGTCTAAGGATGATATTTCTCTGGGTCAAAGGGTCGAACCCTGGATAGTAGTGGTACAGGCTCGGGATCTGCCTCCATCCCTAGGGAAGCTCTGTCATGTGGTATGTCATCTGCCATCTGGAAAGAATATGAGAAAGTGGGCGAAAATGAGGAAAATGAGTGGAAAAGTCCAAAAGTCAACCCTAAAAGAGAAAATGGGAGAAAAAGTCAAAGCCCGGGAAAAGGCGCCAAACCCAAGAGAAACTCAAGAGAAACAAGCCTCAAGTGGTGAAAATGAAGAAAAAAGCACCGAAATCAAATTTCAATTAGTTTAAAACGAAGGAAATTAAGAGGTTTTAGCGAATCAACTTTGTGTAGGGCGTTGGAAAACATGTATAAAGCTTGGATATGGAGAAAAGAAAGGTCTAAAGTGAGAGAGGGATGAATTTCGGCTAGGGAGGTGTGAGGAAATGAAGCTTGAGTATGTGTATTTAAAGACCCAAATGTAAAAAGACCAAAATAGCCCGAAACTGTCATCGGTGGCCGACAACCTTCATGTATGGCCGACGGGTGGCCGACGACCTCCCCTTGTGGCCGACAAGTTCCCAATGCTCCTACATTGGGTCTTTCTGCTGTTTTGTCTCTTCTGATTTCACGAAGTGAAAGAAAAGTTCACTTTTCAGTTCAAATTGCCGCTACGGAAGCTTCAAACCGTGTCTTCAGTGCACAATGGTACATCGCTGACCCATATCAATGAGGTATATCCTTTTTGAACATATTACAACTCTTCCGAGAGGTAAATCAAGAGTTGCTAAGTTGGTTTTATCAAGTACGCTTTTGCCATTGCATAGAATATGCATTCCTCTGTTTGCCGTATAGAACATGCTTCTACTTTTTCATGCATGAAACATACATAGAACATGCTTTCAATTCATCTCGCATAGAACATGTTATCATTACATTTGCATAGAACATGCTTTGTCTTGTGCATAGAACATGCACTCTTACTATGTTATGCTTGTTGAGTTTCTTTCTTATGCAGGCACGATATTGTATGTACAGTTCATTCAAATGAGTTCCAAGTGAGATCATTCCTGTCCTTTGGTTTACCCTTGTTTTGGTTAAAAACATTTGGATGTGTTTCGATGTTTATCACCACTCCCTGTTTTGGTTAAACACATTCGGATGTGTTCCAATGTTTATCACCACTTCCTGTTTTGGTTAAAAACATTCGGATGTGTTTCGATGCTTATCACCAGTCCCTATTTTGGTTAAAAACATTCGGATGTGTTCCGATGTTTGTCACTACTCCCTGTTTTGGTTAAAAACATTCGGATGTGTTCTAATGTTTATCACCACTCCCTATTTTGCTTAAAAACATTCGGATGTGTTCCGATGCTTATCATCGCTCCCTGTTTTGATTACAAACATTTGGATGTGTTCCGATGTTTATCATCACTCCTTGTTTTGGTTACAAACATTTGGATATGTTCCGATGTTTATCACTGCTCCCTTTGGTTAAGAACGGTCGGGTGCGTCCCGGTGTTCACACCATCCCTTTTCTCCTTCCACGTTCGACGCATTAAGATCTGGTTTGACACCTCGGGTGCACCCGATGGTTGTGTTATTCTTTTCCTCTCCTACGTGATGCATAGTTAAGTTTGCATAATTTTCTTACATCTTTTCTGCATGAAATGTAGTTTGGCTCATGATTCTCACGCCTGGCGTGTTTGATTATTTCTTTTTCGTGTTAGAGGTTGCTATACGTTACTTCGATTTGTTTGACTGTAGCATTTCTTTACATAACATTTGCATCTAGATGTTTCATTATAGCCTCATTGCATGATCATAAGTTTTACATTGTGCATATCATTTGCATCTTGCCCAAAAACTATATTCGTTTGATTCCTTGCAAAGGGATACGTAGGCAACCTGCGGGCGCAATCGTTCTTTGTCTTGCTTGTCTGTTTGTCCAAGTTTGAGGCCTTGTCAAAAATGGGTCGCCTTTAGGCTTTGACATTCATTCCTGTCATTTCATGACTTCCGAGTTCTATCAAAGAGGGGCAACTGTAGACACCCCATTTTTGACCATCCTCAAGACTCGGATGTCATCACTTGTGCACTCGATGATTGTCTTTGTTTGTGTTCGTTTTGAATGTCCGAAGTCCTCGGCGGAATGCCTTGTCTTTGAGCCTCTATACCTTATTTGTTTTGTGCATGTTTTCGGACCAAGAGCTTGTTGCCTCCAGTCTGGAAGAGTGCGTGACCTGTCGGCCAGCCCTCTAGGCTATCGGCCAGGGCTTGTTCTTGTCGGCTACCAGTGGTGGCCGACGGCCATTGGTCTCTTTTCCCAGATATTTCTTGCCAGCTGTGCCAGCTGTTGCTCAATGAGCTGTATCTTCATACACGTGTATGGTGAGATGTTTCTAAACTCAAGACTTGTTTTTCTATATATAGGGGGGTTCCTCCCCCATTTTTGGGGGTTAGTATTTTAGAACAAAAATATCTCTCTCTCTCTCTAGAATTCTCTCTCTCTCTTGATATTTTGAACATTTTTGCCTAGTTTCTCTTAGCTTTTGCATACCAACCCTCAATCAAACACTGTCACCTTTGGGCTGAGATTACTGGGAGCTTCCTTTGAGCTCAAGAAGGTGGTTTAAGCTCAGATTTGTGCCTATTTTGTGCTTTGCTTCAATAGTATAGAACTGACCCTATTTGAGCTTGCTTTGTATACTTATTTTGCTATCCTCTTAAACTGTTTTTGGGCTGGTTTTGACATGTAAAAAAGTTCTGTTTTGGTGACCTAAAAGTGGTGGTTTGTGCCCTTTTGAGTTAGGGGGTGGTCCACCCTTCTTGCTCCTTTATTTGTCAAGCTCTTGTACCATCTTTTCATCACTTTCAAACCAACTTTTTTAGGCATTTTAACCACTGAATTTCAGAGGTTTTTTAGTGGTAAAAACCTTCTTTTGAAGTCCAAAATCAGAGGGGTTAGCCTCCCCTCCTTATGTCTTGTTTACATGCCTAGTTAGCTTCATGAGTTAGTATGTTTTTCTAGCTTAACTTAGCTCTAGTCCAGCATGTTTTTGCCTCAATTTTGACATATTTCAGTTCTATTTTTGGCTGTCTAGGTCATTTGAGCTTTGTATTGCATAGTTGTAGTGTAAATGCCTTCACTAGCTTAGTGTTTTAAGGCATTTACCATCATTGTTTTGAGTTGAAAGCATGTTTTAATGTTGTTTTGCACTCCATTTCAGCACTTAAAATCTCTGCAACCTCCCTCCATTCTTCACTCTTTTGTTTGCTTCGAAAGTGGTTTCAAACCACTTGTTTGCCTAAGTGTGAAATTGAGGCGTTACATCTGATGGTTTAATCCCTTAGGGGGTTCATTACCAACAGTGTAATACCTCTTTCATGCCCAAAGTAACTTGTGGTTTGAGCCATCTTTCCATTAGAGGACCCTCACTTTTGGACTTAATCGATTAAAGAATGAATCGATAATGTAAAATGAGTAAACAAAATGAACAAGTAAAAGAGGCAAGATAAGCATCTTGCATGTTGCATTACATGTTTTCAAATCAGACGTTAATTCGAACACTAAGGAAAATGGGACATTTCATACTTAAAAAGTGATGAAATATGCCACTTTCCTTGGTCATCATCACCCTTGATCATGCATGATAGGGTGGTGGTCTTTTTTTAGTCATGTTTTGCACTCATTAAACTTGTACAAACTTGGTTCTTTGGCCATCATGCATGGAAATTGCTTGGTTGATGGTTTAAGAGCCAAGAGTTTCACGCCTTTGAGCTTGTTTGTGATAAGGGGTGTAAACAGTACAAACAAACCTGTAAAAGTACACTGTTTTGCTTTGTTGTGCTCTCTGTTGTAGCAAGGAAGTCCAATCCAATGGTGGCCAACAGCCACCACCAGTGGCCGACCAGCCACCATCAGTAGCCAACCGGCCACCTTTGTTGGCCAACCAACCATCAGCAGTGGCCGACCAGCCCCCCTGTCGGCCACTAATGAAATTCAGCAGAATGTTCTTGAGGCAAAACAGATTGATCTGGAGAAGAGGAAAGTATGAGTGCTTCTGTGCAACAGAGGCTTGCAGCAGCAAAACAGTGGCCATTCGGGTGGAATATCGAGCATGCATGCATCCCTCACTTCCCAAGGCCATTTAATTACTTTGCTTAGTTAATTAGTGGTAGCTAATTCATTGCAAACATTGTAATTATTCAAGTATATTCATTGCAAACATTGTAATTATTCAAGAAAATTAGTTCGTTAATTTATGTTGTAATTAATTAGCTTAATCTCTTTGTAATTAATTAGTTAAGTATTTAGCTAATTAGATTCATTTTTAATATTTAATTAGCTTAGAATAGTTAGTTAAATTTTGTTTTGTATTAGTTAGCTTTAATTAGCGTAGCTAGTTAGTTAGCTTATTCATTCAGACCCTCCTTCACGAGGGCATAATGATGTAATAAGTGTGTGCGTGTGTGTATGTTTTCCAACCCCACGTCTTTCTCCCTTTTATTTCATCGCTTTTGATGGTTAGATTAGGGACATGTTTTAATTAGCATATCGCATGCTTGCATCCATTCATTTGTATTACATGCACTAAGGCTCGGCTCATCATTCAAACTGCATTGCCATTTTAATACCTCTTTGAATATGTGTTTAACCGCATGTTGTACAAATCAATTCATACGCCATATTAGTAGCTGAGCCTATTAATTTCATAATGCATGTGTTGCATTAGACACCTTGTATAGTTAGGATCATATATCTTTCTAACTAGTTTCTGTTTTGGCTTGGAGTACTCGGTAAGTCTTTACGCTTTAGCATACTTGCATGAGTGTGATTGCCCTATTGCCATGTTTCGCATGCTTTCCATGAGGCTATGTGCTTACTTGCTAAACTACATGAATGCCTGTGGATGAAAGCTTGTTGCTCGAATTGGAACAATTCAACGAATGTGAGTTTTAAGCCCACTTTGTTAAGTGGCAAATCATGTTTTTAGCCCACTATGTTTGGTGGCAAATCCGCATTTTTAAGCCCACTTGAGATGGCAAATTCAAATCATTTTCGCAAACAAACATGAGTTGAGTTGTTCCAATTCTTGCAATTTTAGTCTATACTGCTTGCGTCACATAGTAAAGCGAGTCTAATAACCGAAATAAGAACACATAATGTTGATAAAAAATTCATATCATGATTAGTAGAGACCGAGCTTTGATCGGGCGAGCGGGGGTGCTCATTCCAGGACCTTCCCCTCTCATACGTAAGTTCCTGAGCCAAGGCAACTTTGGCGATAACGGACACGTGGCCTTTGGCATGAGTCAGGGTTTCCTAAATTTTTTCAAAATAAAATATTTAGGTGGCAACTTTGCATCTGGCAAAGCAGTCCAATTTTGGCATTATTTGATTTAAAATCGATTTTCCAAAAAGATTTGCCGAATTTGGACTCTTTGCTGTTTATCAGTTTCACATTGCACTTGTGAGAATAGATTCAGAACCGCGGGAG
This sequence comes from Camellia sinensis, assembly GCF_055761805.1. Classification (NCBI taxonomy): domain Eukaryota; kingdom Viridiplantae; phylum Streptophyta; class Magnoliopsida; order Ericales; family Theaceae; genus Camellia; species Camellia sinensis. Next base: position 121,576,707 of record NC_138966.1, read on the forward strand.
TCCGAACTGTGAGGCCTTTCTTTTCAAACCTTTCCGAAAGGCAAGGCACGGAAAAAGGCGAGACCACACCAGGCTTCACTAATACACGGCCGGCCATCACTGATGCATGGCCAGCTATCAGTCAGTGTTGTCCAGCTGTCATGCACGACCCTTTCTCAAACTCTAGAAATAGTGTTCCCATCCTATTTTTCTAGCAGACTCACAAGTCCTTGATATTTTGCTCTTAAGATAGAGGTGTTACTTGTCAACAGGCTTCAAGACTGGATAGCCACTTTGGATGGCTCAGAAAAGGTGAATTTCTGCGTTTTGTCCTAAATGCCCTTTTCCCTTTAAGCTGCACTTCTCTTTGCTTTCCATTCTTCCATGTCGCAGTTCAATGTTGAAACCCGGTCACATATGTATTCCAATTTGGATCTCAAGAAATGTGTCCCATATTCGAAGAGTTTCAAGCACTGATGGAATCCCGGCGTGACGAAGAAATCATACCTCAGCCCCATTTTGGCCATGCACAGGCTTTGGGACAAATGTGTGGATTATCATTGCAGGAGGCTTGGTCTTTGGCTTATGACGGGGAACTGGACATCCCCAGTTTAGTTCATCGATTTTCCATTATTGGTGACAGGAGTGACCTTCTTCGGTGCAGCCACCGACAACATGCTCTCTGTTTATGCCTCCTCGCACAATTCCTCCTTGCCCCTAGTTTCAGCGGAGCTAACATCCGGTTGATCGAAGTAGCTCAACGCTTGAAAGAGGGCAAGAGCTGCATAGGTTTAACACTGGCCAAAACTTTGATGGGTTTGGACGCTTTCCATCGGTGAGAGACTACCAGATTCGCGGGGAGCCCACTACTTCTTCAGGTATTGTTTCCCACTCTTTGCTTATATGTGTTTCTTACATCTCTCGACACTCCTGCTCTATTTTTCTCTCAAAGCCCTTTCCTCACTTTTCTCTCAACATACATCTCTCTATTCTTTAATCTCTATTTTCTTTCATCCCTCCCCAAGTGTAGCTTATGGATAAGCTAAAGGTAGTGGATTTTTGCCCCGAGTACTCAGTTCGAGGCTATTTTTTCCGCCGCCGACTAGTGTATTTCCCAAACGAGGGATAATGATGTGACTGGATGTGCAGCAGGTCTGCTGTTGACATAGCTTGGCATTGCCCCTGGTTTAATCTAACTGAGGTGAGCTACAGCATGGCTCGACAGCCTCATATACAACTAATCGGCCTAATGCACTGTGTGTTCTACTTCCATTTCCGGTTCAAATGTCAGTTTGGGCATGATCAGACTTGCCCAAAGGAAGGGGTAGAGTACCCTGTTTCATTCCCCATCCGAGGTTCACATTTGGCCAGGTACCTCACTGCTTGAAGGACGAGGGAGCTTCTAGCCCCAACCCCTAGTTTCAGTTACACCCTTTCTAGTGAGTGTTTGGCTTGGCTCGAGGATGAGGCACAAACCGGGACCACTTAGGCTTCATAAGCTTTCATAAGTACGAGCAGGGGATGCAGGAGCACCTGATTCATCTATGCCCCTGGTTTATTGCTTTGATCTTTCTTTTTTAAGTGTTTTCAATGTAATAAAAGCAACTTTGATTTGTATCAGAGAGTTGGAGAACTTCATGTTGAAATCAATGAAATTAAAGTTGTGAGCACTGAAAATTTTCCTTTTTGGTCCAAAAATGGTCTAAGTTGTAAAAGGTAAAATTTGAACAAAATCAACCTTTATTAAAACTTTCCAAAATCATTTTCGAAAAGGATCACCACTTGACACACACGGAATCAATCCTCGAGATGTATAACCCCGGATCAAAAGATCACAAATTACCCCTTGATTGAACACCATTACTTTGCATTATAACCAGTTCATCTCTTAGAGTAAAGATCACAACCAAACCCTCAGGGAAATAATAGACAAAGATGACCTGATCAAACATATAGACATGACAGTTGAGTTGAAGGTGTTTACAGTCCAACTTCAGGATGAAGTTGCCTACATATCCCGAAGATGGGAATCAGGCCTTACGTAGTTCAGTTTAGGTTCACTCGAGTATTAACTCTCTCCTTTTGTGCTCTAACTTTTGCCAAGGTAGCCTTTTAGGGTTTTCAACCTTGCGAGCTTAGTTTTTTTTTTTTTTGTCTAATTTTTCGCACTTTAACTTTTGCCTAGATCACCCTTTCGAGTTTTCGGCTTAGTAAGCCTCTTAGGGATAGTATTTCTTCAACTTGTCCATGTTAATCGGTTGGGAAAATTCTAGGCCATCTAGGTCCGTGTGAATAATAGCTCCACCCGACCAAATAGTTTTGATAATGTAAGGACCAGTCCAATTGGGTCTGAACTTGCCCCTAGAGTCATGAATGGAAGCTCGGTTGTCTTTCAGCACCATATGTACCTCTTTGAGATTCTGAGACTTAACCTTCTTGTTAAAAGCCCTAGCAATCCTGCGTTGATAGCCCTGAACATAGTACAATGCTTTTAGCCTTCTTTCATCAAATAGCATCAGCTCTTTGAATCTGCTCTGTTGCCAGTCCGCCTCTACTATCTGACACTCAGCCATAACTCGCAGGGATGGGACTTCTATTTCAATTGGGAGAACAGCTTCCATCACATAGACGAGAGAATAAGGAGTTGCCCCCATGGACGTCCGGATTGAAGTTCTATAACTCCAGAGTGCAAATGGCAATTTATCTGGCCAGTCCATGCAGGTCTCAACCATCTTCTGCAAGATATTCTTGATGTTCTTGTTGGCAGCCTCGACAGCTCTGTTGGTTTACAGCCGATATATAAATGACTTATGAAAAGCCACTTTGTATTTCTACAACAAGTCTATCACCTCTTTCTTAAAGTTGGAGCCATTATTTGATATGATCTCGTTTGGGACTCCATATCGGCAAATGATATTGTTCCGGGTGAACTTGGCCACATGCGATGCTTTCAACACTGTGTAGGACTGAGCTTCCACCCACTTTGTAAAGTAATCAATTGCCAACAAGATGTATTCATACCCATTCGACCCTTTTGGTGTGACTGCACCGATGACGTCGATTCCCCAGACTAAGAAAGGCCATGGCAAAGTCATGTTGTACAATTTTGACGGCGGAATATTCATATGATTTACGTGAATTTGGCATTTGTGGCACCGCCAAACAAAACCAATACAATCCTCCTCCATAGTGGACTAGTAGTAACCTTGCCTGAGAATTTTTCAGGCTAACATCACTTCGTTCATATGCGCTCCGCACTCTCCCCCATGGATGGCCTCCATCAGGCGCTTTGACTCCTCTTCTTCGACACACAACTTGTGCATTCCCAGATGACATCTCTTGTACAGTTTACCTCTACAGATGATAAATTGAACGATCATCTGTCGTATTTCTCTTTTGTCCTTGGCATTTTTCCCTGGTGGATAAATCTCATTTTCTAAGAAGTTCCAGATATCGAAGTACCAAGGGTTTTTGTCTTACGCTTCATCTATTGTAGCGATAGTTTCATAGGTCGGCGTGTATCTCTACTCAATGATGATCGGACGCATCCGGACTCCAAGAGGGATGTCTATCATGGATGATAGAGTTGATAAAGCGTCAACAAACCAATTGTTCTCTCTCAGTAGATGCGTGAAAGTCAACTTTTCAAACCTAGGAATCAGAACGTCCAAGGTCTGGTGATAGATCTTCATCTTTTCTTCTTTGACCTTCCAATCTCCATTCGCTTAAGAAACAACTAAGTTTGAGTCCCCGATAACATCCAACCTTTTTGCCCTTAGTTCCAGGGCGGCTTCCAAACCAACAATACACACCTCATATTCTGCTTTTTATTGGATACCTTAAACCGGAGTTTGAAGGCTAAAGGTATATGGGAGTTATCGGGTGCTATCAGCAACACACCTATCCCATAACCATACTAATTGGACGCTCCGTCAAAGTACATTAACCAAGTCTCATCATCGACTTGTAGAATAACTTTATCTGGGAACAGGTATTCTACCACTTCATTTCTTTCTCCTGGGTGATCTGCCAGGAACTCTACTACAGCTCTCCCCTTGACTGACTTACGAGTGATATACTTGAGATCAAATTCGGATAAGAGAAGCAACCAATGGGCTAGCCTACCTGTAAGCGCTAGTTTTTCAAAGAGATATTTGATGGGATCTAATCTCGAAACCAGAATTACGGAGTGAGCTAACAAGTAGTGCCTCAACTTCCTGGTAGCCCATACCAAGGCTAAGGAAGCTTTCTCCAATAGAGTGTAGCAGGTCTCGTAATCCAGCATTTTCTTGCTCAAATAGTAGATGGCTTTCTCCACTCTATCCTCAGATTTTTTAGCAAGCATTCATCTCATTGTGGTGTCTGTAACTGACAAATACAGAATCAAAGGCTTCCCCGACTCTGGCGACGACAACACAAGCTGTGGGAGCCGAATAAGTAGAAGAGTCGGAAGATGCGTACTCCAGAAATTAGATACTATCCGGCTTCATATTGCGTGACTAGGACACCGAATACGTTAGGAAAGCCGAATAGACGGAGGTCAGTGGCTCCGAATGAATAAAAGGGAAATGGGATAAAAGTAGGCTCAGGCCCCGAAGCCCAAAAAGCAAGTATAAATACAAGAACCATAGATTTAGAAAGGTAGGTAAGAATCATTTTGCTAAATTTGGTAAACAAGCTGTTCTGAGTGTCTGAACTAACTTGTCCGTCGGAGTGCTAATTCCGGCACCCCCGACCGGAGTGTTTGTGTCTTTTCAGGTGATTAGCTGAGGATCACTAGCGTCTCCCAGTATCTGAAGAGTATTTCCAAAACCACTTCTCCATAACTGGCGCCGTCTGTGGGAATACTCAAATACATCCATGGCAGGCGTGACTGAAGATCCTCCGATAGCAACTGACGAGACCGCACAGAGAGGTGACCTCATTCCAAAGAACTCGCTTGGACCAAAAACCATCGCAGCAAGACTTGCCTTGGACCTCTGCTCATCTCCAAACCCAACGCAAAAGACAATACAAGCGACCATGGCACAAGCTAGGCAAACCAAACAGAGGTTGGACAACGACATCGCTGAGAACGAACGCCTTCGTCGCAATCTAGCCTCCAAAATAGCAAAATCCAAACAAACGGTGCGCCGGGCTTCTAAGCGACCCCCGAGGGTAGATGATTCGGACCTGACAGCAAGAAACTGGCGGCCGCCATGCTTCAACAAATCATCTTAAGGAGTTGGTAAAGGACGAACATCTCCACCAATGCGTCCGGAGGAGTGTGGTCGAAACACCTGCCCGTCCGAAGGATGCATTTCCGCTTGACACCGTCCACATGATATACAGCCTGCCAGCAGCCCCGGCCGTGCATGCAATCCAATCACATCCAGGCCCCCAACAGCAACTCACGCCAGCAAAGCGGCCCTGAGAAATGCCATGTATCACCTTTGACAATTCTGATTTGATCGGTGTAACACTCCTCACATCGATCCGTTGGTTGTTGAGCTGCGCGTAAACTGGTTCACCGTCGAACGCGTTCTTATTGACCAGGGCAGTACCTCAGAGGTTATGTATTATAAAACCTTCACCAAACTAGGATTCAGCGAGTCAGACCTAACTCCGTCTCCTTATCCACTATTCGGCTTCAATGCCACTCCAGAGTACCCATCGGGAAAGATCAGCTTACCCGTTCGAGCAGGCTCCAGAACGGTGGACGTGGAATTCTTGGTCGTCAGGTTGCCATCGCCATACAATCTCATCATGGGGCGATCGTGGTTGCATACCTTGCAGGCCGTCCCAAGCACCTATCATCAACTGTTACGTTTCTCAACAAAACACGGCATTGAGCAAATCCACGGATCCTAGAAATCGGCACAAGCATGTTATCTCCTTGCCACCAGAACGCCAAAGGAACTGCAAGTAAACTCCATTGAGGTGCCGAATCGGGAGATCCTGGACGATGTTGGGCGGTATCCAAATGAGAAGGCCACGGAAGATTTAGACCGAGTTGACATTGATGGCAGCCCAGAAAAGTTCTTGATGATCGGCGTCTCTCTGAATCAGGCTGACAGGCAGCAGCTGATCTCTTTCTTGCTTAACAACCTTGACGTCTTTGCGTGGACTCCGTATGAAATACCGGGAATAGACCTGTCAGTTTCACAGCACCATCTGAATGTCGATCCGAAATGTAAGCCAATCATTCAGAAAGGCCGACGGTCAGCTGCGGAGCACATAGCCGCCGTTGTTGAGGAGGTAGACAGACTGCTTGACACCGGGGCAATTAGAGAAGTCACTTACCCTACGTGGCTCTCCAATACAGTGGTGGTGAAGAAGAAAAATGGGACTTAGCGAGTGTACGTTGACTTCACGGATCTGAACAAAGCTTGCCCCAAAGACTGTTTTCCTCTACCTAGAATCGACCAGCTCGTCAATGTGACGACACGTCATCAACGCATGAGCTTCCTCGATGCTTACAGAGGCTACCATCAAATCGCCATGCATCTAGATGACCAGGACAAAACTGCCTTCCTCACCCCAAGAGGAACCTATTGCTACAAAGTTATGCCCTTTGGGCTGAAGAATGCAGGGGCAACCTACCAAAGATTGGTCACCGCCATGTTCAAAAAGCAACTCGGCCACACTATGGAAGTATACATCGACGATATGGTGGTCAAGTCCAAAGAAGAACAGAGTCATATAGCCGATCTAGAAAAGACATTCAGCATCTTACGCAAATACAAAATGAAACTGAACGCTTCCAAGTGTGCGTTCGGAATCGGCTCTGGCAAATTCCTGGGTTACATCGTCAATCACCGAGGAATCGAAGCCAACCCAAGGCAAGTCACAGCAATCTTGGAACTTGGCTCCCCCCGTTCAGTAAAAGAAGTCCAAAAGTTAATGGGGATGGCTGCTGCACTCAACAGGTTCATCAGCCGGTCTACAGATCGCTGCCGACAATTCTTTCAGACACTACGGCAGGGTAAGGCTTTTGAATGGTCCGACGAATGTGAATCAGCCTTCAACGGACTCAAGACCTACCTCCGCTCAATACCTCTCTTGACAACACCCGCCGCTGGTAACCCGCTCATCCTATATCTGGCAGTTTTCGATAGGGCCGTCAACGCCGTACTGTTAAAAGAGGAGGAGGGGGAGCAACGGCCAGTGTATTATGTGAGCAAAGCAATGGTTGACGCCGAAACACGCTACCTTCCGCTTGAAAAACTCATCTTAGCCCTAGTCATGGTGGCAAGAAAATTGATGCATTACTTCCAGGGACATAACATTGGGGTGCTAACAGATTATCCCCTCCGATCAGTTCTACGGAGTGCAATTGGGGTGTTTCAAAATGAGCTCTTGAACTCGGCCAATATGACATTCAATTTTTACCTAAAACTGCAATCAAGGGGCAGGTGTTGGCCGACTTTGTTGCCGAATTCATCGGCGAGCTTGCCAGCCTCAAACCTGACGAAGTTCGACCAAAGGCTGAAGTTCTACTAAAGCCGAACTAGAGAATTTATGTCGGGGATATTTGGCAATTATATTGTGATGGATCATCTAACCAAAGGGGCAGTGGCGCCGGAGTTGTAATCATGTCTCCAGACGGCGCAGTAATTGAGCAGGCCGTCAAGCTTGGCTTCGAAGCATTAAATAACGAAACCGAATACGAAGCCCTTCTAGCCGATCTACGGAATGCGCACCTTCTCGGCGCTCGGTGTCTGCTTGTGTTTTGTGATTCAAAATTGGTAATCAATCAGCTAAAGGGGGAGTACGCGGCAGGAAACGACCGTATGGCGACCTACATGAAAATGGCCAATTCCTTGCTGGAAAAATTTGACCATCACGAACTAAACCAAATAACACGCGACCAGAACACACACGTGGATGCCTTGGTGTGCCTAGCCTCCGCCATCAATTCTGAGATCAAACGGACCATCGAAGTAGGTTTCATCCCGAAGCCGAGTATTGGCCCTTCGGAGGAAATCCATGTCAACGTTATAGAATTCGCACCAAGATGGATGGACCCCATCGCTGCATTCCTCTCTTCTGAACAACTCCTAGAGGAGAAAAAAGAAGCACACAAGCTGCAAAATAAAGCCCTGCGATACTATCTGGATCCACAATGAGGGCTTTATAAAAAGTCCCTCTCTGGTCCATATTTGGAATGCGTGCACCCCGACAAAGTGAAGGAGCTTCTGACAGAGATACATGAGGGCAGTTGTGGTGCCCATTCTGGCAGACGCTCCCTGGCCCATCGAGCTATAACACAGGGGTACTATTGGCCGACAATGAGAGCTGACGCGGAGAGTTATGTAAAAAATGTGAACAGTGCTAAAAGTTCTCCCCATTAATCCATCTGCCTGCTGAAGAGTTGAACTCTATCACCAGCCCCTGGCCGTTTGCTCAGTGGGGACTTGATATCGTAGGATCGTTGCCCAGGGCCCCAGGGAACAAGCGATTCTTAATCGTCGCGACAGATTACTTCACAAAATGGGTCAAAGCGGAGGCTTTAACACATATACGAGATGCCGACATTAAACACTTTGTATGGAGAAACATCATAACACGATTCGGCATTTCGAGAGCTCTTATCTCAGAAAATGGCACCCAGTTCGATTGTGGCATATATCGAGAGTTATGCAGCAAATATGGCATTCGGCCTTACTTCTCGACACCAGCCTACCCCCCAAAGCAATAGTCAAGCCGAAGCCTCTAACAAATCCATCCTGGACGGCATCAAAAAGAGACTGGAAAAGGCCAAAGGCAAATGGGTCGAAGAATTACCGAGTGTATTGTGGGCTCATCGTACTACACCGAGGAGATCTACTGGAGAAACGCCGTTTGCTCTATGCTTTGGAACCCAGGCAATCTTACCCCTAGAAATCGGCCTCCCAACTCTGAAATCACAAGTTTTTGATATGGGCCAAAACAACATGATGCTTGCCCTGGATCTGATTCTGATCGAAGAGCGAAGAGACCGCGCCCTGGCATCTATGGCACGGTATCAGCAGCAGCTTGCCAAATCATATAATCAACGAGTTCAGTTGCGCCGATACACGCCAGGGGAGCTTGTCCTGAAGAAGGTACTTCCAGCCGACCGGAGACCGGCCGATGAAAAATTGGGTCCAAACTGGGACGGCCCCTATCAGATAGAATCCATCGCAGGAACAGGGGCATATCGGCTCTCAGACATGTCAGGAAGAAGCCTTCCACAGCCTTGGAATTCAACACATTTACGTAAATTCTATCATTGACCCGACTTGTGGGCTTAATACTTGTACATATTCCACCGTTGCAATACAAAGCTTCTCGTTTTCTCAAGCTCGCCCCCAAGCCTTTAAGGGCCGATTAAGCCTTCTAAGGCCAAAATAGGTCTCCAGATTCGGAGCCCCCTTTGGTGCAGGTCACTTCAGGGCCGATTAAGTCTCCAAATTCGAAGTCCCCTTTGGTGCAGGTCACCTCAGGGCCGATTAAGTCTCCGGATTTGGAGCGCCCTTCGTAGATAGCACGATTGGCCAAAATAATGTCTCCGGATTCGGAGCCCCCTTTGGTGCATGTCACCTCAGGGCCGATAAAGCCTCTGGATTCGGAGCCCCCTTTGGTGCAGGTCACCTTAAGGCCGATTAAATCTCCAAATTCGGAGCCCCCTTTGGTGCAGGTCACCTCAGGGCCGATTAAGTCTCCAGATTCGGAGCCCCCTTTGGTGCAGGTCACCTCAGGGCCGATTAAGTCTCCGGATTCGGAGCGCCCTTCATAGATAGCACGATTGGCCAAAATAAAGTCTCCGGATTCGGAGCCCCCTTTGGTGCATGTCACCTTAGGGCCGATTAAGTCTCCGAATTCAGAGCCCCCTTTGGTGCAGGTCACCTCAGGGCCGATTAAGTCTCCGGATTCGGAGCGCCCTTCGTAGATAGCACGATTGGCCAAAATAAAGTCTCTGGATTCGGAGCCCCCTTTGGTGCATGTCACCTCAGGGCCAATAAAGCCTCCGAACTCGGAGCCCCCTTTGGTGCATGTCACCTTAGGGCCAATTAAGTCTCCGGATTCGGAGCCCCCTTTCGGTGCATGACACCTTAGGGCCGATTAAGACTCCGAATTCGGAGCACCCTTTGTGCATATCATAATTGGCCAAAATAAAGCCTCCAGATTCGGAGCCCCTTTTGGTGCATGACACCTTAGGGCCGTTTAAGCCTATTAAGGCCGATTAAGACTCCGAATTCGGAGCGCCCTTCGTGGATATCCTGATTGGCCCAAATAAAGCCTCCGGATTCGGAGCCCCTTTCGTGCATGACACCTTAGGGCCGATTAAGACTCCGGATTTGGAGCACCCTTCATGCATATCACGATTGGCCAAAATAAAGCCTCCAGATTCGGAGCCCCTTTTGGTGCATGACACCTTAGGGTCATTTAAGCCTATTAAGGCCGATTAAGACTCCGAATTCGGAGCGCCCTTCATGGATATCTCGATTGGCCCAAATAAAGCCTCCGGATTCGGAGCACCCTTCGTGCATATCACGATTGGCCAAAATAAAGCCTCCGAATTCGGAGCCCCTTTTGGTGCATGACACCTTAGGGCCGATTAAGCCTATTAAGGCCAATTAAGACTCTGGATTCGGAGTGCCCTTCGTGGATATCACGATTGGCCCAAATAAAGCCTCCGAATTCGGAGCCCCTTTCGGTGCATGACACCTTAGGGCCGATTAAGGCTCCGAATTCGGATTGGGCTTTTTTGAGATGCATTCGCACCACTTCATTGGCCGAATAAATATTCACTGAGAATAGTTCTTAATTCAAGCCGGTCAATACATGTTTAAACATTTACGCCACACAATACAAAACTTGCCAGAAAGTTGAAATAATACGATTAATTAAACACATAACATTTCAAGACCAAATACAAACGTTGAAAATAAAAGAAATTCTATTTATTCAGCACGAAGTCTATTCATTCGACACCCTCATCGTCGCTCTTCTCAATTTCGAAATCAGAATAAGGAAAGTAGTGGCGATGATACAGGGGCGAGGCCGAATCAATGCCCACGGCTTCGAGAGCTTCCTCAGTTTGAAGGGCCTTGACCCAGCCGTGCTTGAATCCACGATTTTCACATCGGCAGACCTCCTCGGCAAGGTCCTGTTTGGTCTTCTCTATCCCGACCTTCAGGCCGTCCTGAAACCCCTTTTCATAACTCGAGGTCTATTGGGTCACTCTCTCCGCAACAACCAATTTAGATTAACCGGCCGCCACCGAACGCGCTCGTTTGAACATTCTTCAGCTCCCGAAGCTCATGCTCAGCCTTTTCCGTGCGAATCTCTAGACTGCGATTCCTTTCGTCCTTTTTCTCGCTCTCACGTCGCGCTTCCCGTAGACGCATGCCGACTTCGTAAGCAGTATATAGCCTTTTACGGCCCCATGTATGCCGTCTCGAAATACTTCGTAATCTCGACGTCCGACCATCGATTGTTGGACTTCCGGCGGGAATATCTGTCGAGCGAACTCGACTGCCACATTTGGGTTTTTAATGATAGAATCCCCCTTCGTCATTGGTCTATTCCTCACAAAAACCGCAAAACTCAACGGTCGTGGCGTTGCATCAGGCTTAATTTTCAGTCGCGAGCGCGGAGAATTTCCCCATTGTTGCCTGTCCTTTCGGGGCGATCTGCTTCGATGACGTTCTTCTTCCTTTGCACGTAGGCTCGCTACTACAACTCATTGCGGCGTCTGATTCAGTCAATCTTCGTCCCTCCCAAGTTGCCTAAATAGAAATAAGTAGGGCCTCTGGCGTGCACCCGTCCCATTTATCCTTCAATGTTTGCAGGTCTCCCGAGGCAACGTCAGTAATCCCAAACGTCAACCCATGAGCTGGGCCAGCTCGCGCCCTAGCTAAGGCAAGGGCAGATTTACTAATCTGGTCGGCCATGTTTTCAAGCGCAAGCGCCGATCAATGTGTGCCTCAGCTAGCCCACGAGTTATGCCCATTGGGCTTCCCAACTCGCGCCCTGGCTAAGGGCAGATTTACTAATCTGGTCGGCCATGTTTTCAAGCGCAAGCACCGATCAATGTGTGCCTCAGCCAACCCATGAGTCACGCCCATTCAGCTTCCCAGCTCGCGCCCTGGCTAAGGCAAGGGCAAATTTACTAATCTGGTCGGCCATGTTTTCAAGCGCAAGCACCGATCAATGTGTGCCTCAGCCAGCCCACGAGTCACACCCATTCGGCTTCCCAAGCTCGCGCCCTGTCTCAGGCAAGGGCAGATTTACTTTATTAATCTGGTCGGCCATGTCTTCAAGCGCAAGCGCCGATCAATGTATGCCTCAGCCAGCCCACGAGGTACGCCCATTCGGCTTCCCAACTCGCGCCCTGGCTAAGGCAAGGGCAGGTTTACTAATTTGGTCGGCCATGTTTTCAAGCGCAAGCGCCGATCAATCTGTGCCTCAGCCAGCCCACGAGTTACGCCCATTCAGCTTCCCAGCTCGCACCCTGGCTAAGTCAAGGGCATATTTACTAATCTGGTCAGCCATGTTTTCAAGCGCAAACGCCGATCAATGTGTGCCTCAACCAGCCCACGAGTCACGCCCATCCGGCTTCCCAAGCTCGCGCCCTGGCTAAGGCAAGGGCAGATCTGATCGGCCAAATACCTAAGCTAAGCAGCCGATCTAACCATAACCGAAAGCAATAACATTCATCAACAACATTTTCCTTAGCCAGTTGAGCACAACTCATAAAATTTTATATACTCAAGTTACCAAACAAAAAGCTACAAGCCCGTATAAAAATGCCTAGCAAAAAACAAACACTATAACTGTAGCAAAAGATGAAAAATACTAAATTAAAAACCGTAAAAATACATTTGACATCTTAAAAACTGTCAGTCGGCCGGATCAGCCATCGGAATCAGACTCCAATGGCTCAACATCCACTTGCTCATATGGTATTGGCATAATCAATGAAGCGTTAGCAGCAGCAAGGGCTTTGTGTCAGCCGTGTTTGAATCCCCGATTTTCAAACTTGGGGACTTGGTCCACGTACTCGGCGAGTCTAGCATTTTTCCCGGCCTCGAATACTTTGGAAGACTCCGAGTCGGCTGATTCCTTCACCGCCTTCATTTCAGCCAACTCAGCCTCCAGTTTGGAGATCGCCTTCTAGGCCAACTTGAGCGCATCTTCGCTTGCGTCCGCCTTCTTCTCGGCATCTGACCACAATTGATCCACGCAACGAGCCTTCTCCATCTCGGCGTCGGCCCTTGAGGCTTCCTTGTTCGCCCTCAAAGCTTCGACCTCGGCCCTTCTCCTCTGGCCTTCAACTTCCTCGCGTAAATGACCAATCTGTTTGACAGCATCGCGATGGCGACGGCCCATATCGGCTATCCATCCGACGATCTGCAAAACAAGAATTTAAAACCATAACTTCAACAGTATTTGGATTAAATGAAGCTAAGTTCGAATATGTACCAAAAGTGTCGATTGGGCGGCTAGTGCTGTTGCATTCAGATCCATTTCCACCCGGAAAGCCTCCTTGTCAGACGGCAATAACAAGGACGTAGCCAAGCTGAATGCGACTTCTGGATCTTTAAGCGCCGAAGCATCAGAAGAAACCGATATGTTTTATATCATCGGTTGATTGACAAAAGGAACGATCACGTCTGATCCCTCTAATCGAGGACGTTTGCCGCCATGTTCTTCTACACCGGCTTCAAACTCAGCAGGTCGTTTCTCTGCCTCAACTTCTTGGTCGGCCTGCACGATTAAAGTAGATTCGGCATCCTGATTTTTTGCCGTCTCCACATCAATAACGCGCAAGGACTCTGATTCGCTAACAGGCAAGGAGCATTGAGATTCGGTGGCGGGTGGTACTTCAGACGGAAGGGCCTCCGCTCTTTGCCGCGCGGCCAACCTTTCCGCATTCGCCTTCCTGGCAAGTTTTGTCAGGCTTAACCCGGCTATGTTTTCGGGGTTTGCGGCGGGAATATCGTCTAAGCCGTGAAAAACGCCGTTAAGCGAAAGATCCCCTCGGCCCGAAGCGGATGGGGGATCGGCCAAATTCAATACCGCGCCAGACTCAATTTTGGACTGATCTGATTCGGTAACATTAGCTACACCCCGCTCCGAATTCGACCCTTCAAAACCAACCTGCCTCAAGTTTTTGAAGTCGGACAAAATAAGAGCGATGAAAGAGTCTTCACCCTCCGGAACCGGGATATTTTCCGCCGTCGAGAAGGTCATATATGTCGGCTCGTAACGAAGCAGAATGTGGGCCACCCTGCCTTGTTTCTGAAGACTTCGACGGCCAAAATATTTGAGCGCGCCTTCGATATCCGAAAGAACGGTGCCGTCAGTTGAAGACAGAACTTTCTTCAAATTTCTCCCTACACAAACCAAGCCGTAACATTTCAAAGAAGAGGCTTTACAACAAAATTGAACAAATAATAAAAGCGAGAAAGCAATCAGCCACCTGGCTCGCCCCTCCATCTAGGAATAGGGTCGACGTGATCCACCCCTTCGCCAAATTCCCAGTTACCCTGGACAACGACCATAACATCATCAACTCGTTTTCCAGAACTGGAAAGCATAGTAATCAGCTGATGGTCGATATCCTTGGCCCTAAGAAAGAAACACCCGTGCTGACTAGAAGACTTAGCCAAGGCATAACAATGCCGGATGGCTGGAATGCCAAGTTTAATTCTTAGGCGACGGTTGAGCGCTATAACCCCCATTATGATTCTAAAGAAATTCACATTAGGTTGGGAAGGGATTAAACCCCAATGACGAAGTACAACCCTAAGAAACGGGTGAAGGGGGAAACGGACTCCACCCTCTGCAATTGACAAAAGAGGAAAGACAATCGTGGTTTCGTCCTCCCTCTCCATATCAAGAGTGACGTCTGTCACAAGCAACAGACGGACATCATCAGTAATGGAGAAATGGCATTTAAAGCCAGCAATATGATCTAACGAGAGGAGGTCTTTTAAATGTTTCACCATACCCTACAATCTATGAGAATATGCCAAGGAAGGAATAAACCAGAAAGAGTCCTCGAAGCAAGGGAGGAGAGAACTTACAAAGGACGAAGAGGATATCGGAGAAGAGAGTCTCAGGGACGATCCAAAAGGCAATCCAGCGATGAGCATCATAAAATACATACTTGAAAGGACGTCAAAATTTTAAATCGCAATAAATAGACACGTACGAAGGGGGCGGGAAGTCGACACGACAACCGAAAGGGGTGCGCTTAGATATCCGCATGAGGATGAGGCCAACCGCCGAATTTTGGCTTCGACTTTTAGGAATTCAAAACCAAGCACTCCAGCCAACTGTCGTCGGTGAAGTGCTTGGGGGGCAATTGTGGGAGCCGAATAAGTAGAAGACTCGGAAGATGCGTACTCCAGAAATTAGATACTATCCAGCTTCATATTGCGTGACTAGGACGCCAAATAAGTTAGGAAAGACGAATAGACGAAGGTCAGTGGCTCCGAATGAATAAAAGGGGAATGGGATAAAAGTAGGCTCAGGCCCCGAGGCCCAAAAAGCAAGTATAAATACAAGAACCATAGATTTAGAAAGGTAGGTAAGAATCATTTCACTAAATTTAGTAAACAAGCTGTTCTAAGTGTCTGAACTAACTTGTCCGTCGGAGTGCTAATTCCGGCACCCCCAACCAGAGTGTTTGTGTCTTTTCAGGTGACTAGCTGAGGATCACTAGCGTCTCCCAGGATCTGAAGAGTATTTCCAAAACCACTTCTCCACACAAGAAGATTCTGAAAGTATTGCTTAATCTGCTCGAAAGCGAATTGACATTGTTCATCCCATTAGAATTTATTTCCTTTCTTCAAGAGACCAAATAGTGGTTCACAAGTCAAGGTCAATTTGGAAATAAACGATCTTATGAATTGCACTTTACTTAGAAAGCCTCACACCTCCTTTTCAGTCCTTGGTGGTGGCATTTCTAGGATGGCCTTGATTTTGGAAGGATCTACCTCGATGCCCCTCTGTGTGATCAAGAAGCCCAACATTTTCCCTGTTGTTATGTCGAAAGTACACTTCTGCGGGTTCAACCTCAGTCTATACTCTCTGATCTGTTGAAAGAATTTCTTCAAGGCGGTGTAGTGGCCCTCTCTTTCTTTGGACTTGACAATCATGTCGTCCATATATACATCGACCTCTTTATGGATCATATCATGCAGAATAGTGGTTGCAGACCTTTGATAGGTAGCCCTGGCATTCTTCAGCCCAAATGACATAACCCGATAGCAGTAAGTTCCCCATGGCGTAGTGAAGGCAGTTTTCTCTCTGTCTTCGGGTGCCATCAGAATTTGGTTATACCCAGAAAACCCGTCCATGAAGGATAGCAATGCATGGGCTGCAGTAAAGTCCACTAATTCATCAATGTGTGGCAGGGAAAAGTCATCCTTCAAACTAGCTCTGTTCAAATCTCTAAAGTCCACACACACCTGGATTCTCCCGTCCTTTTTTGGTACTAGGACAATGTTGGCTAACCAAGTCAGATATTCAGATACTAACAAGAAACCTACCTCAATCTTCTTGGTGACCTCCTCTTTGAAGGATTTTCAGCACCCAATCCAGACGAATTCTTCGCAACTTCTACTTGACGAGTCGGGCCTCGGGGTCAAGAGGGATCCAATGCTGTACAATCTCAGGATCGATTCCAGGCATGTCTTTGTAGGACCACGTGAAAACATCTTTGAAATCTTTTAATAAAGCGACTAAGTGCTCGCGCTCCTCCGAAGACAACATGGACCCGATTTGGACCAGTCATGGATCCTTCTCTATACCCACATTAATAGCAATAATTTCATCGGCATAGGGTTTTGGAAACCTTTCCTCCTCTCGATCAATCAAGTTTTTCAAAACCAGAGGAATTCCTTCCTCTTTATTTTCATTAAAATTCTAAAAATCTTGGTCAATGCAATAAATAAGCAGCACAAAGAAATACTCAGAATCGTCAACATTCTCATTCATAAGGTCCAGCTCTTTGGTTACAACCGACTCAAAAGCAAAAGAAAAAGAGAACCTAGACAAGACCTTGGCATTCGGGTTATCACCCCCAGGAATACCAAACTCAGACTCAGTAGAGCCAGAATCTGATTCCGACTCCACAGACTCTATGGAATCAGATTTTGGCTCATTACCCAACTCAGAACTAGACAGGTAGCTCCAGCTGCCAGACAAGAGATAGTGCCTCACATGCATCCAAAATGCTGCCAGATGGGTTCACACCCGATTGGTCCCCGATCATGGAGATGGTAAGGTTATCCCCCAAGCTCTCTGAGTCGGCCAGAGGATCTGTAAGGAGACATGCCAGTGCTGCCCCTGCTCCGAGCTCGCTTTTGTCTGAGTCACTTTCCACGCTTAGATCAACTTTAACACTTGGTTCGGCCTTTTTCTCGGCATCACTATCTTACAACTGCAGGTTAAAGAAGATTTCGAAGCCAAGAACACGCTACTTCATAGAATTCATCCAGGGCTCGAGAAAGCCGCAAAAGGGAAAATCTTCTCTCTCCTACACAAAGTGACCATTCAGCGTTCCCCAAATCGGCCTGTGAACGAGCTCATAGCGTTTCCCAACCTACTTGGTTCTAGCTCTGCCTGCCATCTCTTCTCTTTTCCTGACCCAATCCTCTTTGGTGGGCATATAGCCAAGACCAAAGGCATGCGGATTATGCGGCACATCGGCCAATGCTGTGACACCTTTCCAGCCACTTCTTCCAAGCCTATTCTTGGCACATGTTGTAGCTTATTCATGAAATAGATTGATTGGGCGCTAACATACATGCCCTCATCACCTACCAAAATGTTCTGCACTACTCAGGCCTCGGCCAGAGTAAACCCTTAAAGGAATACATCCTCCTCGCCATGAACGATCTCCAACACTAGTGTAGTTACCTCTGGCGAAGGATGTATGGACAAATTCCATAACACAATCGCCACTCCCTTTCCGTGAGGCTATTTCAGCATTTGGTGGAGGGTAGAAGGGACTACTTTCACAAGGTGCAACCAGGGCCTCCCTAGCAGTAAGTTGAAAGTGGCCAGCACATCTAGGACATGGAACTCAACATCCTGTTGAACTGGGCCCACCTGAACTCGGATTTGTACTGTGCCCATCACCTTCCTACTTGTGTTATCATATGCCCGAATCACTTGGGCTGTGGGCACGAAGTCTGCTGGTTTCAGGCTGATGGCATAAGTTGTGCGAGAAGGACAGACATTGATAGTTAAATCGTTGTCGACCAACACCACTGGCACCCATTTTTCTCTACACTCAACAGATATGTACAAAGGTTTGTTGTGTGCTGAGCCTTCCAGCAGGAGTTCTTTCTCAGAAAAGGTTAGGGTTGGGCTGGCACCACCTGGGAAAACTAATCCCACAAGCTGTTCAGGGGTGGTGTTAATGGATAGTAGGGGTGCGCGCGGTGCGGTTCGGGTGGTTTGAGAGTAATTTTACAAACCGAATGGCAGGTTGGCGGATTAAGGATTGACAAATTGCAGTTTGGGCGATTTTTAGTGGATTGGCGGATTGAAGAATATTCTAACTAATTATCATACATTTGCATAATATATAACACTAATTTGTATAATATTTTTTAGATATATAACACAAAGTAATTTTGCATAATATGTTTCATATATATAACCACTAATTTGTAATAAATTTCATATCTTAAATCTCTCTCACACTCATTTTTACATTGATATTTCATTGGAGGTTAAAAAATATATATGTATTAACTATAACGGAGCGGAGCGGTTCGGTTGGCGGATTATAAATTTTAAAGTTTAAATCGCGGTTAGCGGTTAGAGTGGTGCGGATAAATGCGGATCGGTGCGGTTTTAGCGAATTAGGCGGTATTTTGCACAGCCCTAATGGATAGTTTGGCTTTGTCCATTGCTGATAGTACAGCATGTTGATGCACGAGGGAGGCCATGAGCAAACCCCAAATTGAGATATCAGCTTGGATCTTTTTCAGTTGCTTCAACACTGCCTCTTCCTCCAGCTACTTCTCTTTTTGTTTCTCAACCTCTCTATCTTTCCCAAAGTCTAAGTGTGGTGTCTTGAAATACCGTCCACTTCTTGTCATGTAATCAATCTCCTCAGGGTACCACGTATTGTCTAGAAGGGACTCATCCTAGTCTTTATTGGTGTAGGCCAGATGTAGATCATTATCCTCTCACCATACACCTCCGGCAACCGACAAACAATTGTCCAGCTCCGTTCTGATCATTCTCACATCCTAAGAATCCCCCGCAGGGTGTTGAGCTATTCCAGCTTTCTAGTTGTCTTACATCCTCTCTTGTTCAAACTACTTCAACGCAACTTCCTGTTCTATGTCTACAGTATTCACAATGCCCAATTCCTAAGCTGAATCATTCATGCTGATGTTCTCCGACAGTTTTCCCTTTTCATCAGTCACTCCATTTACTGCAGCAATTCCTGCTTTCCTTTCCTCAGGTTTTGTTTCAGTTCCTTCCTCTCTGTCCGGTTCATCACTCAACCACCCAGAGTTATCCGTCGACCCATTCAAATCGAACCAGTCAATCTGCACATCCCCTTGATCTTGTTCATCGAAGAACTACAGGTTGTCTAAGTCCTCCTCAAGCTCTGCCAGTTCATTCAAACCTTGGCTCGGGCCATCCTCCCTAACCACATTGACCTCCGCTATAGTTGGCAATACCACTTCCGTCTTGACTTGATCAATTTGCACAATGTAGCAGCACGGATCGTACTCCCCCTCAATCAAATCCTCAGAGCACTCACGCAGTAGAATCGTACTCTCCTCTAAGGGCAGCTTCCCTTCTTCTACCATTGTCACCACCACATGTTTAGGTTGGAGTGTGGACGTATCCATCATGCACAAATCTATGTTTTCATGAATGAACATCGTCGGTCTGGGTAGGTGGGAAGGAGTAATATATACGCTGGGTTCGTATGGGAAGGCCAATGTATGGATTAGGTTTAGATTGTGAGGTGAAAGAACTTGATTGTGGGCCGGGAGAGGATTGGTAGTTATATTTGGCTTTTGGGGTGGTGCGATCACCTTGTTGTCGATGAGGTCTTGAATCTCATGACGCTACCTGAAGCATAGGTCAGTATCGTGACTGTGCTACTGGTAAAACGCACAGTACTTGGCTGGGTTGTGTTTGGGTGGAAGAGGATCAGGTAGTGGGTGAGGCTCTAACAGCTTGAGGAGCCCCTTTTTCATCAACACTCTCAGGGCTTAGGATAAAGGCATATAGAGTGGGGTGAAGGTCCTCTGCGATCGGGCCAAGTTGTTTGAAGTTTATGGAGTTGTATTGGCAAAGGGATTGGCAGTCTTGGTTGTGGTGGTGACAAAACTCACATCAGATGGCCGCACAGCTGTGCTACCACTAGTGGTTGCATTGGAACTACGCACAAAAGGCCTTTTGCCCTGCTCTTTTTCATCAGTAATCAAACCCTGTTTCATGGCATCTTCAATCTAAACTCCAATCTCATGGAGCTCGGTGAACGTGAACAAGGATAAGACTATCATTTTTTGCAACAGCGTCCCGTGCAGATTGCGGACTACTATTCTTATCTGACCTTTCTCAGAAAGTCGTGTGGTCATCATTGAAGCCTTGGCCCTCCACCTTGTCACGAATTCTGAAAAGCCCTCATTTGGCTTCTGGCGTGTTGCGTCGAGATCACAGGTTATGACCTTGATTTGGGTGTTGTAGGAGTACTGTGCAATAAAGGCCTCAACCATTTCCTCCCAACTCTGCTTCACAGAATCCTCCAGCTTCCCAAATAACTGTTATTCCTAACAGGGTCTAGCCAAAGAGAGAGAGAGCTTCTGCAATTTGGTCAGGCCCATCAGCCGCATGATGTCTAAAAACAACCGAAGATAAACCATAGGGTCTCTGGAATCGTCGAACTGATCTGTGTGTGGCATTTTGAACCGATCTGGCAATGTCACCGTAGAGTCAATAAATCCGTCTTCTATGTCGGGAATAAAGTTCACACCCTGAGCTCTCTTGAAGAGCTTCTCTAACTTGTTGACTTTAAGCACGGTCGGGTCAACTTCAAACTCGAATGGAGCCTCAGTTTGATACACGAGTGCTTTGGAGGCTTGTAGTGGGATCAGCTCTTTTAGATTGCCCTGATTCTCAGCCTGGGCATTAGCAATATGGACTATGGTTGCGGGTGCTGGGATGCCCATAGGGGGTGCATGAGATACAGAAGTCGCTGCCGGTTGTGGTTGTTATTGTTGCAGCCTGTTTATTACCTTTGCCTGACGTACTGTGACCTCGGCCTGACAAACACCGTCTTGATGCATGATTTCAACTATTTGCTGAAGGTGATGGATTAGGCCCTCCATGCTAACTAGGGGATATTGTGCCATCGAAATTGATGAGTGATCTTGTACTGGACTAGATGTAGAAGACTGAGCTTGACTAGATGCAGATGAAGTGAAGGGTGACTACTGGACTGGTGAATTGTGCCTAACTCTTCTCCGTCTAGTAACCGGGGGAAGAAAAACAAACACAGGTTGTCTCCTAATAAGATCTCCGGATCTGTAAACCCTTCTAACACGGGTCCAGAGTGCTTAGGGGATATTCAAACTGTGCGAAACTATGATGTTATACTACTTAGCAAAAAGAAATAAAGCAAAAAGAAAATAGAAATCAAAAACCGCACAACACCTCAGCTCGGATGTTAACAACACACAGATGTAATCAAAGCTATAGGACTGCACTCAACACTGAATTCTGCCCCAAAAACTGATACCCAACTTACAACTGATACACACGTTCCTATACAGTTTCACTGTAAAGCACATACTAGTTAAGTGAGAGCCAAAACACTCCTATGAGGGGGTAAGGTTACCCTGTCCTAGTTTCGTCAGAAACTAGGGTTCACTATTCAATCAAAGCAATTTCACGTAATCCCGCATTTAGGTAAGCATCCTGTCCTAGTTTGGAACAGTCTCTATGGCTTTCGATATGCAACTTGGCCAAATGGTCAAAAAAGGGTACCTTAGTAAGACTACCTAATATACCTCTTACACCTAACACCTAGAAATGAAAGGAGGATCAAATAATACATCGGTAGTCCAAATCCAAGGGTTGGGTTCCCATCCTGGCAAAGCCCGTGACCGGTCAACCTTTTGGCAAGCTTTTCAGGCAAGCCTCCAGCAAACCGTCCAGGAATAGAAGATGGCAAATGCAGTGACTTAAACGCACCAATGCAAATGCAATGCCAAGAAACATATAAGTGCAGATAAAATTTCATATCAGGATTTTCAAGTCCAGTTCTCTAATTTCCGCAGTAGAGTCGCCAGAAACTGTAGCTCGACTTTTTCGCGCCCCCTTTCGGAAGTTTGAATATAAGCCCTACAGTTCGGACTCCCGCGGTTCTGAATCTAATCTCACAAGTGCAATGTGAAATAGATAAACACCAAGGAGTCCAAATCTGACAAATTTTTTAGAAAATTGATTTTGAATCAAATTGCCAAAAATGGACTGCTTTGCCAGATACAGAGTCGCCACCTGAATATTTTATTTTTGAAAAATTTAGAAAACCCATGACTCGTGCCAAAGGCCACATGTCTGTCATCACCAAGATTATCTCTGCTTAAGAACTTAAGTACGAGAGAGGAAAGTCATGAATTGAGCACCCCCACTCGCCCGATCAAAGATCGGCCTCTACTAATCATGATATGATTTTTATGTACATTATATGCTCTTGTTCCGGTTATTAGGCTAGCATACTATGTGATGTGCACACATACAAGTATAGACTAACTTCCAAGAATTGGAACACTTGACTCATGTTCGTTTTGAAAATTGTTTCGAAATATGTACCAATTGAAAAAGTGATCACATATGAACTTTACTCAAATTATTCCAATTCAAGCAACAAGCCTTCATCCACAGGCATACAATTAGTTTATCAATTAAGCATTTAGCCTCATGGAAAGCATGCTAGACATGGCAACAAGCACACTCATACAATTATGCTAAAGCTAATAAAAGCTTACCTAGTACTCCAAGCCAAAATAAACAAAAGAGTTAGAAAAATGCATGATTCCTAACTATGCAATATGACTAATGCAACTAATAGGCTCGACTACTAATATGGCATATGAATTGGTTTGATAGCACGCGGTCTAAGTACATATTCAAAGAATTATTGAACTGACGACGCAGTTAGAATGATGAACCGAGCCACAGTGCATGCAATACAAATGGATGCAAACATGGAGAATGCTAATTGAAACATGATGTCCCTAAACTAACCATCGTAAGCTAGTAAATAAAATGGAGAAAGACGTGGGATTGGAAGACATACACATTACTACATTGCACTCTCACAAAGGAGAGTCCGAATAAACTAAGCTAATTAACTAACTAATTAAAGCTAAGCTAATTATTACAAAACAAATGAATAAATAGCTAAACTGCTTAACTATTTATTACAACAAATAAATCAACTAACTATTCTAGTTAACTAAATAATTACAAAACAAAATTGAATAACTAATTAGTTACAACACTTTACAAATTAACTAGCCACAACCAATTAATTACAATAAGATTAACTTACAACTATGATAATTATAACACTAACGAAACAATTTAATTACATTTGACAAAATGTGTAAGTGAAGATGGATGAATGTTGCATGCACAGCGCCTGAGGGCTACTCTATTTGTCCAAGCCAACTCTGTTTCACCTTCAGTCACTACCTCTATTTCCTATAAAACTGCATTGCTGGCCACACACTGAGGGTCGGTCGTGCATCAGTGATGGCCGACTAGGCCTATAGATGGCCGACCATGAATCAATTTGGTGCAAAACTCTATTTTTTGTGTTCTAAGGTGAACCAGTGCAGACTGAGTGGCCCCAAGCTCTATTTGTCCCTTTCTTCCTCCTCTGTCATGGGAAAACCTCGAGAGAAAGTTGAAATCGATTCCAAATCCATCAATGAGCAAATTGATTGCTTGATGGTCTTGGATACAATTTTGGACAAAAATCAATGAAATGCAATGAATAAGACCACCCCTCCCTCTTGTCCTAGAATAAACTCAAAAAGGGAGGTTGTGAAGCTTCAAGAATCATCAAAATGCCATGGATTAGAATGGGACAACTCTTGACACAAGGAACTTGGCATAACGTCCAGCCAAGTTCAAGCAATTCCAACCATTTTCTTCATGTTGATCCAAGTTTTAAGCCAATTTTATGAAGCCTTGCCATTCTTTAGTCCATTTGTCCATGGTGATGTTAAAGTCCTCTAAACAAGAAGTAATGTCAAACAAGAGGTTCTTCTAAAGCATGAGAGAAAGACTATACCGTTGGCAATGAATCTTCGAAAAGATTAAGCCATTAAGTATGAGTCTTTCTTATATGTTTCGAGCAACCTCAATCAGTTAAAATCATTCTCAAGAATGAAAGAGATAGATGGTGGATTGATTGTTAAAATTAGACTTTTAGACATGGAAATGAAGTAAAGAAATGCTTAGAACAACATGCAACAAGTTAGGTATGCCAACTTATGAGACAACAAATGAACTAAACAAAGCATGAACCAATTTAAAAGGCTTGGACAGCCCTAAAATAGCCCTAAACACATGAAAAATAGAGATTCAAAATGCATGAAAAGAGCCTAAAAAGCCTAACAACAAAAAGATGAAACAAGGCTAGGAAACAAGAACAAGGAGGGATGGCTAACCCCTCCACTTTTGAAATCTCAAAACATGATTTTTAGCCCTTTTTAAACTCTGAAAATTAGTGCAAGGAGCAAAGAAGATGAGTGTAAAAGAAAGGTTAGAGCTATAAGTAAAGATATAGAAAGAGTGAAAACTCTCTCTACTCTTTTGGTAACTATTCAAACTCAATCTTTAACACTTACAATAGACTCAAAGCAACACAAAACAATAAAAATTATGAAGCAAATGAAAGAAACGAAGGCAAGAGAGAAGAAAACAAGCTTATACCTTTCAAGGGGTAAGCTTTTTGTTTGTGATCCAAACTTAGTCTCAACCCACTCTCAAGCTTGAATTATGCTTCTCCAAGATCAACCAAGGCTCTAAGATGGTGAGACAAGGTTGTGTATGGTGTATGGAGATGACACAAGGAAGCTAGGTTAGCTCAAGGGTTGCTTGCTAATGAAGAAGAAGGAAGGAGGAGCTCTCAAGGTGTATATAGACTTTCTAAATTTTGTTCAACCCCCAAAAAAATAACACAGCTTCATTTTTATAGAATTTGAGCTCAAAAGGTCATAAATATCTTCAAAAATGGACAGTTGGCAGCCTCCCGCCCAAAATAGTGTTTTTCGCCACCAAGGGTCAGCCGGCCATTCATAGCCACTACCGACCATCACTGATGCCCAGCCGGGCTTTGATGCCCTTCCCTGTTTTTTGGTTCAAACTCAGCATAGGGTGGTAATAGGTCCAAAAATGAGACTCAAAGGTTCAAACAAGAAAAATGTTGAAGATTTGAGGTTATTTCGAGAGCCTGACTGAATTCGAATCACTATGAATTCAAAGCACACAATTCAACTTTCATCTTTGAGTGTATCAAACGAATTGC
This sequence comes from Camellia sinensis, assembly GCF_055761805.1. Taxonomy (NCBI): domain Eukaryota; kingdom Viridiplantae; phylum Streptophyta; class Magnoliopsida; order Ericales; family Theaceae; genus Camellia; species Camellia sinensis. The sequence continues at coordinate 121,602,229 of NC_138966.1, forward strand.
CTAAGTCTTGCGGGTAGTCAAAAATGGGGTGTCTACACATGGTTGGATTAGAAGCAGCCCTTGAACTAGGGGCAAGAAGGTCAGATGTCATCAGAGGAAGCTTGCACAGCTGCATGAGAAGCAGTTCTTGAACTAGGGGCAAAAATGTCAGATGTGATTGAATATTCAAAAAATTGGGTCATTTCTCAAACCAATGGAGATCGGCAAGAAAGCCAAATCCCAAAATCTAAGAGAAGAAAATTTATCGCTGAAGGACAATTGAGTTCCTATCCACAACACTAGGGGCAAATTCAAACCCAATTGGATGGGCTCTTACATCATCAAGACTACATCATCAAGACTACATCATCAACGAACAACAGTCATTCTCCTAAATTTAGATGGCTTAGAGATCCTACGACCAATCAACATGGACATTGGGCCGAAAACCCGGAAGCGCGACCCAGGCAAAAGTTAGAGCGAAAAAAAGAAAAGAAGCAAAAGAAAATAAAAGAACAAAAATGGAAAAAAATGGAAACAAAGAAAAAAAAAGAAAAAAAATGAAGAAAAACAAAATAGAAAGAGAAAGGAAGAAAGGAAAAATGAAACGGAAAGAAAAATAGAGCTCGTAAGGTTGAAAACCTGAAAGGGCGGCCTTGGCAAAAGTTAGAGCGCAAAAAGGAGAGTGTTAATACCCAAGTGTACCTTAACCCCCGGGAACTACGTACGGCCTGATTCCCATCTTTGGGATACGTAGGCAACTTCATCCTGAAGTTCGGCCCCAACCATTTTCAAACTGCTTGTCTCATCCATGTTGGTTTGCTTATCCTTATTCAAACTTGGCTATCCTATCCATGTGCAAATTGGCTCATCTTCGGGCTCATCTTCATTCAAAATTGGGTGTCCTATTCCGTTAGAAGATTCAGCTGCAAGACAAATCAAGTTCAGATCTGAGGTTGTGCATCTCAAGAGTTAATTTCTCGTTGGTCAAGTAGTGGCCATTTGCAAAAACGGTTTTGAGGATTTTTAATAAAGCTGACTAATTTTCTCAAAAATTATTCCATTTTTCCAAAACTGGACCACTTCTTGGACCCAAAAAAGGAAAAATTTTAGTTCTCATAGCCTGACTTACATGATTTCAAATTAGAAAGTTGAACAAGTATGTTAATCTAACTCTCATGTCGTTCAAAATTGTTTTGGCGTGAGCCAAAAATAAAAAATAGTCAAAATGATGAACTAGGGGCACAGTCGAGTCAGGTTTTTCTGTCTTTTTCCCATTGTTAGCACACTTTCCAGAAAGGGCATGGCTGAAGCTAACAGCAGAGGCTAAAGTTTTCTCACCCTCCAAGCAGTGAGGAACCAATCCAAGTGTAAAGCACGAACTGGAAATGGAACTGGATATTCGATTCCCTCATTTGGACGATCACTCCCAAATTAGCGTCTAAACTGGAATGAGGAAGTGGAAAACACAATGTGTGAAACCAATCAATTGTATATCTACTGATGGGACATGTTGTAACTCATTTCGGTCAAGTTAAGCCAAGGGCATCATCAACCAATGTCAGTTGCAGATCTACTGCACATCCAGTCGCACCACAACCTCTCTGTGCGAAAGCTCACTAGTTGTGAGCGAAAGAAGGAGATCTAGCAGAGTACTAGGGGCAAGGGCCCACCACTTTTAGCTTATTCATTAACCATCTTGGGAAGGGATAAAAAAATAAGAGAGATTAAAGAATAGAGAGATATGCGCTAAGAGAAAAAGTAAGAAAAGGGCTTTTCAGAGAAATAAAGATTGAGTGCCAGAGTGATGTGAAAGCCATAAATAAGAAAAGGGTAGGAAACAATACCTGGAAAAGCAGTGTGCTCCCCGTGAACCGAGGGATTTTCCGTCAGTGGAAAGCAAACATGTAAGTGTTGTTTTTGTTATTTTTGTTTTGAGTCTTGTTTTGAGTCGTTTGTTGGAGTCGTTTTGAATTTGGTCAGTCGTAAGCTCAATACCTGGTTAAAAACTCATTCTCAATTTCAATTTCAAAAATAAATCATTTTATTCTCAAAGTGCTGTGCCATTCTCAACATATGTGCAAAACAGGATTTGTTCCTTTATAAAACTGCGTGGTCCAACCTCGATCAAAAGTGAGAGCAATAGAACCAGGACCTATCTGAAGCTACATCGGTTCCGGACTGCAAAGTAAAAGAAAAAAAGGAAAATTTTGAGCATCTTAGTGTGTTTCAACTTCAGCAAATCCTAAGACTGTATTCCAGGTGTACCTTCTCAGGCCTCGCCATTTCTCTGGAGTATAAGTGTTCCTCAACCCTGAGTTCAAGCCTGCTTCAAGTTAGAATGGCAATCAAAGAAGCATCTGTGGTTTTTGCATGTAGATGTTACCCCTTGCCAATATCTGAGGACCTTTGAACTGTGAGTTGAAGGTAAGAGTTCGAAGAACACAAAGGGGAGATCCCTGTCAAAGTAGAGCGGTTCTTTGCGACTCGCCTCATGAGGTGTTATCTAAAAGTGCCACTTTGTTGGCTTACTGTATTTCCTCAACGGCATTCGTTACATTGTTTGTCATACATCATGCATCTATCGTACGATCATATCACTATGTGCATCTATCGCATAATCATACACTTTGTATCGCACTATCTTGTGAAGCTTGTATCGCGCTATCTTACGCATCCCTTGTATCGTGCTATCTTGTGCATCCTTTGTGTCGCGCTATCTTGCGCACCCTTGTATTGTGCTACCTTGCACACCCCTGTATCATGCTATCTTGTGCACTTTGTATCGCGCTATCTTACACATCCTAAATCACACTATTTTGTGCACCTGCATCGCAATGTTTTGTGCACCTCACCCGTACTGTCTTGTGCACTCACGGGACTAGGAGACCTTAAATCCTCTAAAGGTGTAATTCCTTTGGTGTTTGTCGTGCCCGAACGACTTCAGGCGGTCTGGTATAGCCACCTGCCTATGTTTGCAGTGAGTTCCTAGGTGACCAACTGAGACGGTGGAAACTAGAGTTCGAATAGCTAATGCCTAGAACGCAAAGGTTCAGGATTTCCAAGACTAAAGTCTAGTTTAAATACCCAGGGGTGTATCCTCAGCTTGAAATCTGTATGGCAGCCCCATAGGTTGAGGTAGCTTGTATACGCCTCAATTCTGGATACTGAACCAACCTAGTCTGTCACCTTGTTGGAGAATAGGGAAAGTTACAAACATAGCCAGGAAGAAAAGTAGTACCTGTAGTTTGGAAGCGCAATCAAAAAGAAAAGGAAGATCCACAGCAACAAAAGGTGAGTCATCACCAATTGCCCCCTGTAAGGTACTTTTACTTCCTAGCTACTACTTCATATTTTATTATCTATTACATCTATCACATAGCATATAGAATTTATTGCATGCATCTACAGCATCATACCATTTTATCGCTTCCATCATTTCCATGTTAAGCTTAGTTTGACATGTGCTCATACCTTTCCCTCATTGAAACATGATTTTGTCATGTGTAAGTACCCATGCTGCGCTAAGGCCAATATTGAGGGTATCAACACTTTTCTGTGTTAGACGCGGTCTGTTTTGTGTCCATACCTTTTCTAGGTAAAATGTGGCTTGGCCTGTGCCTTATCCATTGCATCCATTGCATTGTACTTTGTCTTGTTGCATTCAACATTCAGCATTATCTTTCCCCAGTAGATCATTCCTCACCTATATCCTCCCATTCAATTACTTGTACTCTTTCTCTTTCTACGAAAAACATAGTCTTGCATGTGCTCGTACCCCTTTCACATTGAAACATGGTTCTATTATGTGTAAGCATCCATGTTGCGTTGAAGCTAGTATTGAGGATGTAAGCACTTAGTCTGTGTTAGGCGTCTTTTGGTTGTGCCTACTTTTTTTCTTTATAAAACGTAGTTTGATTTTGCATCTCCATCCCTTTATGGTATTTATGTGGTTTTGCACTGCTTGTGGTTTGATTATTTCGTTATATTATATATCATTTGCATGATTTCATTATATTGTATATCATCTGCATGATTGTGTTACATTGTGTATCATTTGCATCCTGCCCCTGAACTACGTTGGTTTGATTCCTTGCAAAAGGATACGTAAGCAACCCTCAGGTTCAACCAACTGCATCTGTATTTTGTTTGTTTGCCCAAGTCTTACGGCCTTGTCAAAATGGGTCGTCTTCGGGCTTTGACATTCACTCACATCACTTCATGACTTCGAGCTCTGTCAAAGAGGAGCAACTGTAGACACCCCATTTTTGACGGCCCTTAAGACATGAGTGCCACTGATTGATCATTCGATGATGAAAGTTATGTTGTATAAACGATCGAATTCTTCAGCAAGAAGAGTTTCTAAATCCCAACCTTACACCCCATTTTGGACCAAAATTTTTTTGACTAAAACTTCTTTAGACCTTAAAACCCTCTCTTTCAAAATATTTTTGAAAAGTTTATACGATGTTTCGAGGCTCATATTTCATTAAAAATTACACTTTTCGGTAAACCGAGTAAGGACAAAGTGGAAAAAAATGAAAGGGAGGTGAACTCTTTGAAAAAATCTTTAAAACATCGTATTTAAAGATTTGGAGTTGAAGAAAACAAGAGGGGAGGGAAGAAACCTAGTTGGAGGAAAAGTTAGGCATCAATTCGCTAGGACAAAACTGAGCAGCCTACACTAAAATAGCATATCTCTTTTCACACTTAGAATTTAGATTTGAGGCCACCACCATTGGAAACTAGACTTCTGGGGCTTTCTTTTAGACTTAATAATGACCTGAAATGGAGTCCGGATGAAGGAGTTATACCCATTTGAAATTGGCCTTGAAAACAGATTTTTGTGGCCGGCCACAAATAGTGGTCTGCCGGCCCTTGCTAGTGGCCTATCGGCCAATAGTGAAACTTTTGCCCCTTTTTGTGTCTTTCCATCCACCATTAGTGGCCTGCCGCCCACAAGTGTCAAAAAATTTGATTTTTGCAGATATTTGTGCCAGTTGTTTCCATATTGCTCCACATGTCTCTATATAGATATTTTCGACTGAAGCTCATATATTTCTATATATAGAGAACCTTCTCTCTTAGTTTGAGGGTTAGAAAAATTTTGGGAGCAAAAATATTTTCTCTCGCTACAATTCTCTCTCTCTCTCTTGCAACTTGCATAGCCTTTGCCCAAACACTCTAAACCAAACCTAGAGAGCTTCTTGCTGAGGTGATTTGAGCTTGAATTTGAGCTCTTTAAGCACTTGAGAGTGTGAAATTGGTGGTTTGTGACTCAAAGGTTCATTCATCTTCAAGAGGTACACCTTTTCTTGCTTTTGTACCATCTTTACACCACTTGTTTTCCATATTTTCTATTGATTTTTGAGCTATTTAAAACTTGTATTTTTGGGCTGAAACTTGTGGTTTAAGGCCATTAAAGGTTAAGGGGTGGTTCACCCTTCTTTACACCTTACTTTCAAAGCCTTTACCCTTGTGTTTCCCGCCTTTACACTATCTTTTTTTGACCTTTTAAACACTGATTTTTAGAGTTATTTCAGTGGTCAAAATGTTGTTTTGAAGTCCAAAATTGGAAGGGCTAGCCTCCCCTCCTTGTGTCTTGCTTACTAGCCTAGCATGATCCATGTTTTAGCTTATTGTCCTAGCTATTTTTGTCTTAATTCCAACATGTTTTAGGACTTATTTAGCATTGTTTTAGGACTATTTTTAAGTGTTCATTGCATTTGAGCCTTATATTGCATGCTTGTAGTGTAATTGTCCTCATAAGTTTGGTATTTTAGGCCTTAGACACCACCTTATTTGAGTTGATTGCATTTATTTAGTGCTTTTCTTACTTGTTCTCACCTTTAATCACCTCTGCAACCTCCCTCCTTTCTTGGCTTTTTCTTTGCTTTGAAAGTGGTTTCAAACTATTTGTTTGTTTAAGCATGAGATTGAGGTGTCATGCTTAATGGATTAATCCTTTTGGGTGTACATTACCAACGGTATGATATCTCTTTCATGCCCAAAGCAACACTTGGTTTGAGCCCTCTTTCCATTAGAGGACTTAAACTCACTTTTGGACTTAATTGATTAAAGAATTGAGATTTGGGTTCAATCAGATGTTAATTGAACCCTTGAGTCTTAAGTCGTTTCATACTCATTAGTGATGAAAACGGTTCAAGAGTCATTGTCAATTACTTCTCTTGATCATTCATGATAGGGAGGCAATTTGGAGAGTCTTGTTTTGTTGCATTCATTGAACTTGCACACTTGATTCATAAGCCATCATGCAATGAAATTGCATCCATTGGTGGTTTGTAAATCAAACTTACTACTCCTTTGAGTTGTTCAAATGATAAGGAGGGGTAAATTGTGAAACAAACCCTTGAGATTGCCATGTCCCTGCTCTGTTTGCCCTCTATTGTAGCAGGAAAGTCTAGTCATCAGTGGCCGGCAGCCCACTATTGGTGGCCGACAGGCCCATCAGTGGACGGCAGGCCATCTATCGGCCACCAGTGCAAAATCCAGTAGCAGCTTTTTGAATTAGAACAGAGTTGGTTTTGAGGTGAAAAACAATGCAAGTGTTCAACTGTGCAACAGAGGCATTTGGTAGCAGAAACAGTGGCTTTTTCGAATGGAAGGTCCGTGCATGCATGAGCATTCCTCATTTTCCAAGGCAGGGTAATTAGAATAGCTAGCTTAGCATCCTTTTCGTGTTGTATTCATGAAAATAATTAGTTCATTTTGATTTATTGTAATAATTAGTTAGCTAGAATAGTTAATTAATTCGGTTTGTTATAATTAGCTAAGTAGTGTTAGCTTAGTTATTCATTTAGGCTTGTAATAATTACTTAGTTAGCTTAGCTTTAATTAGTTAGCTAGTTAATTCATTCGGACTCTCCTGCGTGAGGGTGCAATGTTGTGATAATGTGTATGTCTTCCAACCCCACGTCTTTCTCCCTTTTATTTACTAGCTTATGATGGTTAGTTTAAGGCATCATGTTTTGTTTAGCATACTCCATGTTTGCATCCACTTGTATTGCATGCACCGAGTCTCAGTTCATCATTATAACTTGCATTGTTAGTTTAAATACTTCTTTGAATACGTGCTTAGACCACATGCTAATCAAATTGATTCATATGCCACATTAGTAGCCGAGCCTATTTAGATTGCATATCACATGCGTTGCATTAGTCATATTGCATAGTTAGGATCATGCATGTTTCTAACTCTTTTCATCTTTTTGGCTTGGAGTACTAGGTGAGCCTTTACTCGCTTTAGCATATCGCATGTGTATGATTGTTACCATGTCTAGCATGCTTGCCATGAGGCTAATTGCTTAAATGATAAACTAAAGGCCCATGGATGAAGGCTAGTTGCTTGAATTGGAATAATTTGAGTAATGTTCATATGCGATCACTTTTTCAAGTGGTACATATTCAAACTCTTTTTAAAAACAAACATGAAATCAAACGTTCTAATTTTTGCAAATTAGTCTATACTTGTGTGTGTGTGCATCACATAGTAATGCTAGCCTAATAAATCGAAACAAGAGCATATAATGTAAATAAGATTCACATCATGATTAGTAGAGGCCAATCTTTGATCGGGCGAGTGGGGGTACTCAATTTATGACCTTCCCCTCTCGTATCTAAGTTCCCAAGCTGAGACAATCTTGGTGATGACGGATACGTGGCCTTTGGCACGAGTCATGGGTTTCCTAAATTTCTCAAAAATATTTAGGTGGTGACTCTGTATCTAGCAAAGTAGTCTATTTTTGGCAATTTGATTCAAAATTGATTTTTCAAAAGATTTGCCGAATTTGGACTCTTTGGTATTTATCTATTTCACATTGCACTTGTGGAATCAGATTCAGAACTGCAGGAGTCCGATACTGTAGGGCTTATTCGTCTTCCGAAATGGGGCATGAAAAGTCAAGCTACAGGCGGTTTTGGCAAAAGTTAGGGCGCAAAAGAAAAGTGCTAATAACCGAGTGAACCTTACCCCGAGAACTACATAAGGCCTAACTCCTATCTTTGGGATACGTAAACAGCTTCATCCTAAAGTTCAGCCCCAACCATTTTCAACTCACTTGTCCTTATCCATGTTTGATTGGTTTATCTTTATTCAATTTGGCTATCCTATCCATGTTCAATTGGTTTATCTTCATTCGGTTCAATTGTCCTATCTTTTCTTCATGGAAGATTCAGTTACAAGACAGATCAAGTTTGGGTTATTTGATTTGAGATTGTGCATCTTAAGGGTTGATTTCATATTGGTTGGGTAGTGACCATTTGTGAAAACAAATTTTGATGATTTTTAGTGAAGTTGACTGATTTTCTCAAAAATTATTCCATTTTTGCAAAACCAAACCATTCTTTGGACCAAAAAAGGAAAATTTCCAGTACTGACAGCTTGGCTTACATGATTTCAGGATAGAGAGTGGAACAAGCATGCTAATCTAACTATCACGTTGATCAAAACCTTTTCATCAAAAAAATCAAAGGAACAATCAAAGCAATGAACTAGGAGCATAGTCAAGCCAGGTCTTCTGTCTTTTCCAGCACTCTCAAAAGTCTTTGTTACCAGGGTCACATTAACCTGTATCTTTTTAGAACCTTTTAGTCGGTCGGTCATCTGGGGGTTGACCAGCGGTGGTTTTTGTTTCAAATTTTGTTTTACAGCATCAAGCTCACGGTATTCTAAATCGCACCCACAATAAAGTTTTTATGTCCTTTCCATTCCAACAAGTACAAATGGGTGTGTTTAGGTTGTTTTTGTTTTGTTTTTCTTTCATTGAGTCTTATTTTTTGTTTTGGTCAGTTGTAGGCTCAACATCCAGTTCAGAACTCATTGAAATGCAACCATTCTCAATTTCAATTTTGAAACAAAATATTTTCATGTTTAGGTACTGTGTCATTCACTCCATGATTTGCAAAACAAAACTCTTTTTATTAAATTTCAGGGATTAAACCCCAATCAAAATTATACAAAAGAGAGTTAAAATTATAAGTTCCCAACTCCCAACCAAAAACATAGAAAAGAAAAAAATACAAGAAAAAAATATATAGAAATGAAGAAAAATACAGAAAAAGAAAGGGAATAAAAAAAAGAGAATAAGTTTTTCTCAGATTCCGACAACATGCAAGAGCCCGACGGTGAAGGTTGAAGGCTGACTTCATTTGCAGACAGCTTCACCGAACAACTCCACTGCCAATTGTCTCACCTCATCTTCATTGTTGGGAGGCTTTCAACGATCCTACCTTAGCACTCGTGAGACCTCCGAAGGAAATTATTCTCTATTGGCCATCAAACGAGGAACACCAAGGGACTGGAAATAGGGCCATGGTTGTTGCTCGTCACTTAAGCTCTTTGTTCTGCCTTTTCAGCTGATCAATCTCCCACCGAGCGTCTTAGTACATACACTGGTAAAAGGAGAGATGTGCGCTCAACCGTTGTACTTCATTTGTCCTACTCTGCAACCAACGAGACAAATTTGATACCACAATCATGGTCTCCACACACGAGTTCAACATGTGGGAGTTATCGTCGATATCTAATTTTTCCACCATCAGCCGTTCGACTGACAAATTAGGAAAGTTGAAGACACAATGAGGTGCACTCTGAGTTGGCTTTGAGGAGCCAGTGTCAAGTGTCTCCACCGGGGAATCATTGAGGTCAGGGAAGAGAGTGAGGGAACAGGAGGAAGTGATGACAGATAGAGAGAGAGAGAGAGAGAGAGAGAAAGAGATTTGAGCCATCACAAACTAACGATTCATAGCTTTTCACTTTGTGTCTCTCTTACAGACCTCAATTAAGAAGAAGACGAAGCAGAGAAGGAAGACAAAGAAGAGAGGCATTGAGACAAAATGATGGAAGGATAGAGGCATTGTGTCGGTTAGGCACCGCGTTTGTTAAAATCACGCTCCAGACACGGCGCTCGAAGAAAATGAAGGAGAGAGAGCGAGAGAGAGAGAGAGAGAGGAAAAAAAAGAAAAAAGAATAAAAGATAAACAAAAACAAAAACAAAAAAGAAAATCACAGAAAAAATAAAAGGAAAACAAAAAAAAAGGAAAAAAAAAAAGAAAAATTAAAAAATTGTATATTTGTGTTTAGGTTCTAACACATCTCAATTACAATATCAAAAAAATCAAAAAATGAAAGTTGGGAACCTAGTTTTTTTTTCCACGTTGAGGTGCTTCTCCGGAACACCGCTTCCTAAGATGTTTTCTACAAAACATTGCTTCCCAGAACAAAATTGACCCATACATTGAGTTCCAAAATTTGGTGTTCGAAAGAACATCACCCGTTTCAAAAAAAAAAAAATTAAAATGATAAGAAAAAGCTGCCATGCCACCATTTCCAAACCTCTTTTGTATATCCATCCCACCACTTTTGTGCATTTATCACACTACATGTTGTATCACATCACATCCTTTATGTTATTGCATTCACCATCACACTTGCACCATTTGTTACATCTATCATGCATAGTTATAACTATCACACTATTGTATCACTTGGCTACAATCTATTTACATCATTTGCTTAGAATTGTTCAATCATTTGGTTAAACCCCTTTTCTCTTCCACCATCGGTTAATACTACCCCCTTTTTGGGTTAATAGTTAACACCACCCTTTGTTAATATCAGCCCCTATTCTAGTTGTTTATTACTATTTTTTTCCTCCTCTCACGATTTTAGCATCGTTGAAGTCTATTCCTCCTCTCACGATTATAGCATGGTTGAGTCTATTCCTCCTCACACGATTTCAGCGTGGTTAGAGTTTGTTCCTCCTCACACGATTTTAGCATGTTTGGAATGTGTTCATCCTCTCATGATTTTAGCATGGTTGGAGTATGTTTCTCTTCTCATGATTACAGCATGGTTAGAGTGTATCCTTTCTCACACGATTTCAGCATGTTTGAAATGTGTTCCTCCTCTTATGATTTCAACATGGTTGGAGTGTGTTCCTCTTCTCACGATTACAGCGTGGTTAAAGTGTGTTCTTCCTCACACGATTTTAGCTTGTTTGGAATGTGTTCTTCCTTCTCTCATGATTTCTGCATGGTTGGTGTGTGTTCCTCTTCTCATGATTACAGTGTGGTTAGAGTGTGTCCTTCCTCACACGATTTTAGCGTGTTTGGAATGTGTTCCTCCTCTCATGATTTCAACATGGTTGGAGTGCATTTCTCTTCTCATGATTACAGCGTGGTTAGAGTGTGTCTTCTTCACATGATTTCAGCGTGTTTGAAATGTGTTTTTCCTTTTGTTATGATTTCAGCTTGGTTAGAGTATGTTCCTCCTCTCAAGATTTTAGTGTGGTTGGAGTTTGTTCCTCCTCTCATGATTTCAGCATAGTTGGAGTGCGTTCCTCTCACGATTATAGTGTGTGTGACACCTCAATTGTTTAATTAAATAAATAAATAAGAACTAAATAAAATAAAATACATGCTAAAATGTAATCTAAATTAAAATTAGAAGCATTGTTGTTACCAAACCATAACAATGTGGTTAATATACCATTTGGGGCCAAATCACAATAACTATGGAATTATTAAAATATTTGGGGTCATAATGGAACTAGGGACAAGATAAGTTTAAATGTGGCATTTTCAACAAAGGCCACTTGTATAAGCTTAAATGTGGCATCCCCAGCCAAGGTCGCTTGTAGAAAAATTGAAAGCATAAACGGTGATTCACCTTGGGGCCAATGGTGAATCACCTCCTTATGTCCTAGTATAAAAGAAGGGTTGGGACAATAACTCGTGTAGAAAACAAACAAGAACCAAACAGTAAGTTAGTAAGTTAGAGGAGTCACAGAGTCACAGCAATCAAAAACAACAGAAAGAAAATAGTAGATGCAATACTAAGATGAGATATATTATACCTTGAGTCACCATAACATATTTTATGTATGTCTCGAATTACCTTAATTTATTTTATGCAATTCATGTTTTATAAGTTATATTAATATTTCAATTACGTTGATTATTTTCTGAACTCTATTTGCTTAAATTGAAACCCATGGATATGATTGTTTAAATTTTAAAAATTATTTGACAATGATTATATAAATAATTATTTTTGTAAGTACCACCACGGGAGTCACATGCTTTGGGGGACTTAAATAAACCACTGGCTTCTGATTAGTCACTTTGTAGCCTTCTATTTGTCATGGATCCATTGACCTCTGTTTTGCTGTCACTTTGATGACCTTTGTTCTGTTTTGTACCGTGGTTATGATTATTTTGCTTATATGATTTCTGAATTAAATTTTTATTATTTAAATAATTTATTTATTCAATCTAAATTGTTCACTATTTTAGCCTAAATAATTATCGATGGTGACTTTTATGCCTTTATGCTCTTAGTATAATATTTCTCACTCTATTATGTGCTTGTAGTTGTTATTCCCTTTCAGATGATGAGATTTAGCGAGATCGAGATTGGAAATCGTAATTTTTTTTTTTCTTTTATTTACTATCTGTAATCCTGATCAAACTCTTGTAATTAGATAAAGCCCAAATGAATGTTTTTCTTTTAAATGAACTTTTTTTTTTGTACCCATTTATTTTATCCGCTTGAGCTATTAATATAAAAAAATTAGAATTATATTTTTATTGTCGCAACACCTAATCCCTGGGTACCAAGGTTGGGTCGTGACAGCGTGGTTAGAGTGTGTCCTCCCTCACATGATTTTAGCGTGTTTGGAATGTGTTCTTCCTCCTCTCATGATTTCAGCATGGTTGGAGTCTGTTTCTCTTCTCATGATCATAGTGTGGTTAGAGTGTGTCCTTCCTCACATGATTTCAGCATGTTTGGAACATTTTCTTCCTCCTCTCACGATTCCAGCGTGGTTGGAGTATGTTCCTCCTCTCGTGATTTCAACATGGTTAAAGTGTGTCCCTTCCTCACACGATTTCAGTGTGTTTGGAATGTGTTCGTCCTCTCATGATTTCAGCATGGTTGGAGTGCGTTCCTTTTCTCACAATTACAACGTGGTTAGAGTGTGTCCTTCCTCACATGATTTTAGCATGTTTGGAATGTGTTCTTCCTCCTCTTATGATTTCAGCGTGTTTGGAATATTTTCTTCCTCCTCTCATGATTCTAGCGTAGTTGGAGTCTGTTCCTTTTGTGATTTCAGCATGGTTAGAGTTTGTTCCTCCTCTCACGATTACAGCATGGCTGGAGTGTGTTCCTCCTCACATGATTTCAGCCTGTTTGGAGTGTGTTTGGATTTACATTTCTTGCACTCATGTAGAAAACATGTTTGCATATCTTGTTTTATATCACTCATGTAGAAAACATGTTTGAACAATATTCATTACTATATTTGCATCAGTTAGCATGTATCGTGTTGTTAGCTTGAGGTTCACCTCATTCATTGTCATCTTTGTAGCTTTATCACCATTGCATTGCATAAATCATGAATTTTCAAACGACCGGTTTTGCGAAGCATGTAAGTCCAACTTTCAATTGCATTACAACATTGTCACTTGCATTCTAGCCCTGAACTACGTTTATTTGATTCCTTGCAAAGGGATACGTAGGTAACCCTCGAGTTTAACCAATTGCATCTATATTTTGTTTGTTTGCCCAACTCTTACAACCTTGTCGAAAGGGTCGTCTTCGGGTTTTAACATTCACTCACGTCATGAAATGACTATCGAGTTCTGTCAAAGAGGGGCAAATGTAGACACCCCATTTTGATCGACCTTAAGACTTGAGCGCTTTCTTTTGATCACCTGATGATGAAAATAAGAATATACTATCTCACAAAATTCTCAGTGAAAAGATGGAATTTAAGCCTTAATCCCAACGTTTACCCATTTTGGCCAAAATGTTTTAAATCGGTTTTAGCCTAAATTTTACTTATTTGGCCTACTAAAATATATTTTATTTTATAATTTTACATATTTTTGTGTATTTTTTTGGAAGATTGACCAATAAGTCCCATATTTTAGACTTGTGATCCATGTAGTCCCATATTTTTTTCTTGTAATCCAATTAGTTCTTTTGAAAGTGTAATGACTCATTTGCTTGCCACGTTGGAATGTCACATTTGGGAAAAGTGCACTAAAGAGATTTTAATTTTTTTTAGAGTGTCATATCATATCCACCACGTTAAAGTGTCACATGTCACATTTGAAAAAAAATACACCAAAAAGTTTTTTTTTTTTTTTGTGTGTCACATCATACCCGCCACGTTGTCACATTTGAAAAAATTAAAAAAAAAATTAGTTTTTTTAGAGTGTCACATCGTTGGAGTGTCACATTAATACCTGCCACATTAGAATATCACATCATACATGTCACATTAATAAAAGGGTATATGTCCACCAAAACACTACCAAAATAAAAAAATAGGACTACACAGAAAGAAACTCTCCACTAATAGGACTTAATAGATCAATAAAAAAAAACTTGAGACTAATTGGAGTTCTTGTTTGTGAGATGGGATTTATTGGTAAATATCCCTATTTTTTTTGGTAATTGTACTTATATTTATGTTAATAATACCTTTTTCTATATTATTATATTATAAAATGCACAGTAACGTTACTGTGCGACTTTTGAAAATCACATTGATTGCACAATGTTTTTACTGTGTAACCATTGGAAAAACCTACCACTCCATCATTTGTCTTTTGTTTGTTTTTTATTTCATTTTCTATAAATAGGGTGAATCAAATGAAGAAGGAGCAGAAAATCTGGGAGATTTATTTTCAAAGAGAAAAGATTGAGGGAAGAATTGAGGGACAGAATCAGAAAGAAAATCTAAGAGATTTATTTTCAAAGAGAAAAAAATAATCAAAAAAAGAGAGGGAAAAAAACAAAAGAAGGAAACAGAAAATCTTAGATTTTTCTGAACCAAACCTTTCTTTCCATTCTTTTTATTGCCTTTTTACCAATACACCAAAATACTATTAAAGATGAAATTTTGAATTTTGAATTGAGAATTGAAAACACATTCCACAACCTTAAGGGTAATTGGAAGAAAGTTTGGAAATTAGAAAATTCATCATTTCCTCGAAAGGTGAATTTTCGCAAACTTTCATTCAATTTAAAATGTGATATAACTTATTTAAATACTTCCTTTACTGCTTTTCATAACTACTTTTTTTTTTATCGTTTTAAAGGGAAGGCTGCACCACCCACATATCTGATGTAATTTACTATTTTTTTATATAATTGTTTTACCGCTTTAAAGGGAATGCTACACCACCCATATATCTATTGTACATAAACTGTTATAATTTACTATTTTAAATGGTCAGACAAAACTACCTAATTTGTTAAAGATGTGACCCCGCCGAATGGATAGTGACCGATAGTGAATAGTAATCTAGTAACCTCTGGTGGTGAATAGTAACCTTTGCCGATGAATAGTACCTCGGGTGATGAATAGTACTCGCGAATGAAAAAGTGCCCAGTAAGAAGAATAATGACCAATGAGGGTGAACAGTAACTGTTGCGGTGAATATTACCCCCGGATGAATAATGCTCCAACAAAAATGGGTTTTTTGGGACAAAACAAAGCAATCTCCCAGCAGCAAACAGAACCATTTCCGATGGTCAATCTCCGAGACATCTTTCAATTTTCTTTTAATTCAAGAGATTTGTAAGGTTTTATTTATGATGTAATAATTCTCCGCTCCCGCTTCTTTCTATTCCGTTCATTTTATTTCTTTCCATATATGTAAATAAGTATCGTGCTTTATTTTTGATCATATCCATGCCTTATATCCATATTTTATGTATTCAGATTCAGCTAATTTTACATCTATCGATTTATTCCTACGTGATTATATGTGCTTCCTCATGTTTTTTAGATGATTCACATGTCATGTTTTAGTAGCTGAATCTCTAATCCCAACTGTTTGCGGGACATCATTAGGATTTTTGTATATAAGATCATGCATATTTCCTAACTTTGTTTGTAGCTATTCACGAGACGTTAGTAAATATGTAAATTTTTATACTTTAGCATCCCGTTTTAGCGTGTTTTCCTTATTATGTCAAGCATTCTACCATGTGGCTATTTGTTTATATAATATTTTCTCTATGAATATCAGTGGATGGAAGTTGTGTCATTTAATTTGGAATAATATTAATTTCATACTTGTGAGCTTGATTTCTTTTGAGTTGCACATCTTCAAAACTCATAGTTATTCCAAAGCAATAACGTTATTCCAAAGCATAGTAGGGGCTGACGTCGCAATACTATTTCATGGAAATGCAAGCAACTATCATTTGACAACTTGTCCTCGTAGCCCTGCAAAGCAACGTGATGGACTTTTGTTTGTATATGTTTATTGGCTATTTTCACCCGAGTCTTTACTTCCCAAACAACGCCATTATAGGATTTTCTCTATTTTTGTTATTATTATAATTAGTAAGGAAGGAATAGAAGAAAAAAAAATTACGAAATACTCACTTCAAATATTACTACAAAACACAACAAAAATTATAAAAATTTTACATTTGTATAATATTTTCCGTGTAAGAAACTTCTACACATTGAATTTCTTGAAATCCAATTTTTAACATCAGGGGCCCTATTGCTAGGGAAAAAGTTTTTAAGAATTTGACCAAAATCACCCTTTCGATGTAAACTAGTGAAAAGGGCCGTGTGCAAGGCACGCTAACTAATGCCCAGCTAGTGCCCCTACATTTCTATTTTGAACTGAAATTTATAAACATGTCAAGTCTAGTGTAGAAAATTATATGGAGAGAAAAAGTTATGTAGATATAAACCAAATTAGAATTGAGCCATCTATTTAGTGGAAAACAATTGCAAGAGAATTTGTCTCTAAATTTCAATCTATCGCAAGAGATAAACATAATCGGTAATACTCATAAATAAGTGTAACAAAATAACCAAGGCCATTTTTCACTCCCAGCATAAGATGACCCTCCCAACATCCCAACAAAGCAAAATAATCTCCCTTTTGTAGTAAAGAACTGCAGCAGCAAAAAATGTATGGTAGCCATATGACAAGTAGTACCCTACTTCAAACAAGCAACATCAGTAGCCAGTGGTATTATATGCACCAATTGGTATATCATTTAGTATACTAACATATGTTATGACATTATTACTTTAAAATTATAACCCCCACCTATTATACAAATTATAAACACCCAAAATCTCTATAATTATGTCACATCATCTGTTAATACACTAATTCGTATATCAATTACTGCACATAGTGTTATTCAACACATAAACATAACAAACATGTACCTTGCCTCGCCTTTTCATAGGCAGCTACCTTGCAAACATAAATAAACTCCCAAAAAAGTTAAACGAAGTAAAACTTTGACACAATTATAATTTCTTGGCTAATGTGAGGTTCTGAATTTAAAGAAATCAATCAAATACAAATTGGAAAAACAAAAGAAGAAAACTATAGCAAAAACTGGAAAATAGGTTTGAAAGCCGTTGTATACAAAGCAACGAAGGCCCTTTATTTTTATTTCAGCTTTTTGATAAATAAAACCTAAGGCACTTTATTTTCCAAGTGTAAATATATCAGTCACAAGTGCTTGATTGTATTTAAGGGGAAATCGTAAGAAATAGTTAGAAGTGTATTTTATTACTCTAAAGACAACACACACTAAACGGACTATCTAAAACTTGGATCTCTTTTTGTAGCAATTAATTTAGTCAGAGGCAGGGAAAATCTATTGATAAACTTCACAACCAATACCACTCCACTTCAGCTAAACACATGAAAGGTAAAGTACCCAAATCAATTCACAAAATATCAATCTTTGCAAAGAATGAAATTGAACCTCCTTTTTTTACTTTTCATAGACCTCAAACTAGTAAAAGCTTAGCGAAAAATATGTTATTGACCCTCAAATTCAACACTACAACCATTAGCGAAATTAGAAGCCAACAGTTGTCAAATCGATGCAAACATAGGCTTAAAGCAAAGAAATACAAAGCCGTGAAAGTAGAAGATACCAAAATAGCAAACGGAACAGACAAATAAACAACCTGGTAAAGGTCAACCATAAGTGGGGGAAAAAAAGACAAAAATGGAATTTTTAAATAACGTAGATAGGAATTCATGGAAGTAAACACCCAAAAAGAACAAAGACTACAAACTTTCTGACAGCTAGCTTATGCTCAAAAGCATAGATAAACTGCTAATTCTAAAATGAGAGCTCATAATTCGAGGACCACTTCTCAAACACACAACCTGTCATCATTGAATGAAATTTGGAAGACATGTTTTAGAAGGACAAGCAAAAAGTAACAGCAATTTTTTTTAACATCTAAATTGAAAAAGAAGAATGTGAAGAAAAATGAGTACCACCAATGACACCAAACAAAGAAGAAATACCAAGAGTTTTGATGCATTATAAAACCTATAGATATATATATATATATATATATATATATATATATATATATAACCAGCACCTTTCAGTTCCTTTGTTGCAGATATGTACAAATTACAAACAAAGAATAAGTCTATTTTTAAAAATATTAAAAGTATAAAAGCGAAGAAAATTCAAGAACAAGAATGAGAAAGAAATGTGCAATTAAAAGTAACAGAACTAAAAATACTAGGTTCATGAATGAGTTGGAACATTGTCCTAATCTATACCCTTATATTGCTTTTTGTTTTGATGAGTAGCTTCTAGTTTCTAACTATAATATTCTTTTCTTTCAAATACCTTAATAAAATGGACTGAAATTTAGTTATGCTCCCTTCTGTTTTATAGTATGATTACCTAACATAATAATGCATGAACTTTGTTAATTTCAATTCGGAAATAATATTCACCTTCTTTATGTTGTTTCTTTTCTTTTTGAGTATCAACATAAAAAATTCTCTTGGCTTCTTTTTCTTAAAAGGGTTTGTGCTTGCGTGTAATCCTTTGTCGTGTAAATATAGACAAACCTACAAATTTTAAATTTACATAATGACTATTTTATTCCTAACAATAACTGACCATTAGACAATAAAAATGAAAAGAAAAGAATATAGAAACACTTGTATCAATGACGTGAAGAAGTGCCAAGAGTGGGGAAAAAATAATACCCTCGTGCATAATTTAATTTAATGACATCAGGGTAGAAACCCTTTTAAGAAAAAGAAGCCAAGAGAATTTCACCATTTATGTTTTTTTCTAAAGGAATCAAGCAAATCGCATTAATCAAAGAAACATAGGAAACAAATAATGAAAATCTGTATCACTAAGTAAGACATAGATGAAACTGAACAAAGAAAAATAGAGAAAGAAAAAAAAAAGAGCAACCTGTAACTTTAAGGCCATGTCGTGTGGAGAGAATTGGTTTGCTCTGCTACTGGTTTTCATTTGAATAATTGGAAGAATTGAAATCATTCCCATCATAAAACTTTGTTCCAACACCAAATTCTTCTTCTTCTCCTTCTGGGTGTCCTAAACATTGACATATTAATCAAAACTTTGATCTTTCTTCAAAATCATTCATGAGACCTATGAGGAAAAGTAGAAAGAAAGAAAAAATCATAATAATGCTGAGTAAAAAATGAGACAATATTTGCCAATGTTAATTCCTCATTACAAGAAATAACAGTTTTGCCGGCCAAAATATTAGTCGCCAAAGGTCACTTTTTTAGTCACTGATACCAATTAGCGACTAAATTTTTTTGTCGCCATGTTAGTCGCCTAAACCCTGTCGGTGAATGTTTTAGCAACTAAACGTGTGTTTGGTCGCTGAAAGTGAAACATGTGGCTACTATTTTATTTAGTCAGGAAAACCTACCTTTTAGCTACTAAATTTGAGTTGGTCGGTAAAGGGCCAATGTTTGGCTACTAAATTATTGATCGCCAATAGTCAATTATATTTTTTAAAATTATACATTTACCGACCAATATTTTAGTCGCCAATACTCAAGGAATCGGTGACCAAACCTTTTAGTCGCCAAAAGCTCATTCGTGAAAAAAAAAAAAATATACTCTGCTCTTATGGAGATTCAAACCATCAACCTCCCACATCATAAACCTTATACAACACCCTCTTTCCACCACGCCTCCATAACACCATATAATTATATATGCAACATATATTATTTATATAGTACATAGACCCGTATTAATATAAAAGTATATATATAAAGATAGTTATTTTTTATTGAACATAATTCATGTAAAAATAAATTATTTATTAGAAAAAAAAAGAGACCACTTTTGGCGACTAAACATAATTTTAGTCGCCAATTCTATACTTTGGGCTACTAATAATGTTTTAGTCATTAAAAAATAAAATTCCCATGCTAAAATTACTACTTTTGGCAACTAAACTTGTTTTTAGTCGCCGAATGCCTCACTTTTGGCTACTAAATTATTTTTAGTCGCCAAAAACCCTCACTTTTGGCTACTAATATTTTTTTTAGTCGGTAAAAGCCTTACTTTTGGCTTCTAAATTGTTTTTAGTTGCCAAAGGGCCTAACTTTTGGCTACTAAAATTTTTTTAGTCGGTAAAAGCCATATAGCGACGACCAAACAAATTTTTAATCGCCAAAACCTATACTTTTGGCTACTAAATTTTTTTAGTCGCCAAAAATCTTTACTTTTGGCTACTAATGCTTTTTTAGTTGCCAAAACCTATACTTTTAGCAATCAAAGGTACTTTTTTAGTCGCCAAAGATGCTTTTCTTGTAGTGCCTGCTGTACAAAATCCATACTTGGCTTTAAAAAAAAAATTTGTAGCAACAGCAATATATATTATCTTGTCAAACAATCATTCATTTATAAAATGTTTTACAACGGCACCAGTAGCACATCACTTTACGGAGGATGCCTTTAACATGAAAGCTAAGCAAACAAAGCTCAACTCTTTCTAAAACACATTAAGAAGACATAACACACAAATATTACTTAATAGTTAAGCTTCAAAATTCTTGCCAAAATTCTGATATATGAAATGCACAATTTTTGTCTACATGTTAAGTTGAAGATGATTCAACATTAATGCTCAATCTTTTAATTGTAAAACCTAAAAGCTTAGTGTATGTCAAAGTCCATATACTCATTAAGATCTTTTGACTATTGGCCATAATTAAGTCTTTAAGATTATAAAGAGAGGTTTTAGGCACCGGATAAATACACTAGGAGGGTCTTAAGTACCAACAATAATCTATAATGGTAATTAACCCTGAAGATATAATATGCTTTGGAAATACAAAAAATAATGTTAATAATAAATATGACCATAGTTTACATATTACTAAAGAATTTGCAAATATAAATAGTGTGTGTTCCAGTTTAAATAATATTACGGATATTATGTGTTCTTGGTTTTCCAAATTAAATAAAAATCAAAAAATAAATCAAAATTATCTAGAAACCAAAGTTGAGTCTATAGAATCTAAAACAGACAATTTGGGTTCTATAATAAATATTGACTTAAACAAAGAAGCAAAAAATCAAATAAACAATTTGGTGGCAAAATTAGAAATTATATCTTTCATAAACAATGATGGAATGAATAGTCCAAGAGATAACTCCATTCCTAGGCTATTTTATGGTACAGAAGATATTATGGTACTTCAAACCAATACCAATAATAGAACTGAATATGAAAATATTGTTGAACTATTGGATTATTGGAGAAAATTATATAAAGATCCAGATTTAGGTATTAATGAAAGAAATAGGCTACTAGATTAGATAAGAGAAACTTATCTAGAACATGAAGCCCTTTTACAACACTTTAATTATGATATTAATATATCAAGTAACGATGATGATAGCCAATCATCCTCATCTGAAGAAACATTAGATCAAGATATTTCACCAGAAATAAATAAAGGGAAAAGAAAGGCAGAAAAGCCAATTGATCCCGAATTATTTGGCACATGGGGAGATGAAGAAAATTTTGACTTTATTCAAACAAATGAAGTTAAAAATGATACTAAAACTGGAAGTACCTCCAATCCTACACTTGAGCCAGTAATATCTAGAAAAGATAATAATCATAAGTATTCAATAGCTCAAAATGATACTTATTTAGACTTGTCTCATGTTCCATTTAAGGATCAGCCACAAATAATTGATGATTGGGCACAATCATTGTCCATCATTATTACTAATTATAAAAATAGTTAGTCAGAGGAAAAATTCCTTGATTATATTGCAGCAACTCTCCAGGGAGATGTGTGTTGCAATGGTTAAGACAGTGAGAAAAATCTAAAATTGAAAAAAGTCAAAGAATAGCTTTGTTGGCAAATTTTCTCACACTTGATACAATCTTAGCTGAGTTTGCAAAAATCATAAAAGAAAATTTATGTGGTTTTGCAAGAGATACTAATTTGCAAGCCGATGCAAATTATATTTTGACAAAATTAGAATTATGTAATATTTGTCTTTTTGAAGACTATGTTCAAACTTTTAAAAAATATTATTATCTTATTGATTCAACAACAAACCAACCCTGATTAGATCAATTTTTCCATAAACTCCTTAATCCATGGGATGAGTTATGTATTAAAACATATCCTGATTTTCTCAAAAAAAATGGAGAAGGAAGAATATGATAATCTTGATTTTCGCATTAATTATGTTCTAAGACTGATAGCAGATCGGTGTCTAGAAGCAAAGGTGAAAAAACAAATAAAAAATCAAATTTCCAACTCACAATATGGTCAAAAATGTTGCGATAAAATTCTGAAAGAAAATTAGAAAATTGGTTGTAATACATTTCCCAAGCGAAAAGGATTTTCCAAAAAACACAGAAAATATAAATGGAAATCTTGGAAAAAGAACAAAACTTTTTCAAAAAAGAAAAAGTATATTCGAAAAAAGAAACCAACGGATGTTTCAAAAAAGAAAACTTGTAAATGTTACATTTATAACAAAGAAGGTCATTATGCATCTGAATGCTCAAAAAGGGAAAAAAAATGCAAAAAAAATGATCAAAGTTCTTGAAGAACAAGATTTTGAAATAATATATGGCGAAGAAATTTCTAATGAAGAAGACATCTTATACGAAATTTCTAGTGACGAAGAAAGTTCAGATGAAAAACTAATCTTCATGATGACTAATATTAACAGTCAAGAAATATTTCAAGATGCAGATAGTATATCTCAAGAAGAATTACAGGCAATTCAACTTGGAGATGTAATCGGAAAAGAAAAAACTTTTACCAACGAAGAATTAACAAAATTCGAAAAAATGAAAGAAGTTGTTCCAAAAATTTACAAACTTTCAAAATTCAACTTCTTTTCAGCAAGTGTGTTTGAACAATATAGTGGTAACACTCAAGCAAAATGGTCAGAAGAAGGAAATATTGATATTCCTTTTTTTGATAAAAAAAAGATGGAAAAAGAAATATCCTGAAATTCAATATATTCATATTGGATTAATTCAGAAAACCATAACAACTTTATTTCGCCAAGGGATAGATACTCCGATTTTGACAATAATTTTTGATAAAAGATTTTCCGACCCAATGAAAGCAATCATTCGAGGAATCCAATCTAATTTGGCTAATGGAGTAGTTTGGTTTAATGTTAGACCAAATTTCTTTATTTCCATAAATGATCCTAATCTTGAAAACATAGTTAAAATAAGAATTAAAACATTAGGATTAGGAATGAAATCAAATTCCCATGATTTGACTATTCGTTGGAAAACAATTCACGAATTGACCAAATTTCCTGAAACAAAAACAAGATCAAACAATAATAAAATTGTTGAAATCTTTAAACCAAGACCATTTGACACGGTAATACAACCTCGTCTAATGAATTTGAGCGATTTAAAAGTCCCTCGACTTCACCAAATTGAAAGGATATCACACAAAGATGTGGTAATCTTTTGTCCATGCATTTTTTGTGCCTTCGTTTTCATTGAATACTCTACAACATTCCTAAAAGTTCTACAAAAGGGATACGCTTAAAAATGTAGAAACTAATAAATTTTAATTATATCTTCATTTTCATTCAAGCAATTAGCATAAAATAACTACAATTAGAGTAATACAAAACTTTAAAAAGAAAAAGAAAATCAAATCAAGACAATGAAAGACAGGAAAAGAAGAAAGTATGGCATTCATTGAAAGCCACATTTCACCATTGGTGCACATACCTAGACAACGATATTGCGGTTGGACCTGATCATTTCCTCTTCAAATGCCATACTCTAAAAATCCTTTTTCAAGTTGAGTACATTAAAAAATAATATGGTTTAAGTCACTGCAATTTATCTGTTAGTACAAAAATACACAATGAAATAGAAAATTTCACTACAATCAACATTACAAAAACTCAACTAAATCTTGCGAGATTAGTAGATATCTGTCAAAATTGAGTGGCAATATAGTAGGATATCATATGATTCAGAGTTACATATTATGTTCTAATTTTACTACCACAAAACCAAAGAAAACACGAAATGAAAATTGTAAATTATGCATCCTAATATTCCCATTTATACTCTTTTTTTTTAAATTATAAAAACATCATAAAATATCTTACTGCAATAATTACATCAACAAAATAACCATGCACTCACTGAGATATTAATAAAACAAATGCATCACAAAAGAACCATGCACCTTAAGAGTTATTACTACCTGCCAATGGAGAGTCTACCACCATCAAGCATCACCCCTAGTTGACCACATCAACAAAAAGAGAGGATAGAAGAAATTGGATTAGATGAAGATCAATGTTAAAAACAAAATAGTAGGGATGAAAAAAAAACAAAAAAAGAATTTGGTCTTTGTCTCTTCTTGTAATGCTCGCCTTTGAATTCATTCTCCCCGATTAAGCCTCACCTTAACCGAATCGGACATATGAAACTCAAACAATGCTGACTTGGAATTTTGAAACTCAAACTCAAACAATAAGTTCAGTGGATATGACAGAAAAAGGGAAACTCTAATATATGTGTTGACTTGGATTTTTGAATCTCATCTCTGCTTTTATTTTACACACAACATAATGGCAAGGAAAAAAGGGAAATGAGAAATAGACTCCAAAGTACAATCCAACAATATATGTAAGTACACAAAATGAAAATTTTAAAAACTATCCCATAACAACTTAAATTTAAAATTAACTAACTAAGAACAAAATAGGGCTAATAATGCTTAACTACCAAATATATAAAGCCAAATAATAACATAACAACTAAATCCATCTATACCTGCAGAGAGCAAGGTGGTAACATAGCCCCGTTGCCATAAGGTTCTACAAGCAAATAAGATAAAATACATCAAAAGGAAAAAAGCAAAAAAATGAGAACAAAAAAAACAAACAAACAAACAAACAAAATCCAAAAAAAACAAAAAACGAAGAACAATTAAAAATGGGCAACCAACAGTCATGAAACAATTTAATACCATTTCCCCCCAAAACAAACAGTAACAAAATAACAATACAACAAAATAGTGCACTAACTCAAAATAAACAAGACAAAAAAACTCCTAATATTAAGCATAGAATCCCAAAGACCTCATCATAGAATATGATCAACAAAATTAATTTTTTAGCTCAAATTGCAAGCCAAATTGCAAAATAAAAATGGAAAAAAAAAATTAACTAATGAGAAAGAAATACCAAGAAACAAATATAATCTACCAAAAATACATAACAAACCTCAAAACACCCTTGTGTAAGATCCCTCAAGATCTGTTGCATGTTAGAAAACACACAAAAAATAGAACCAAAAAAAAAAAAAAAATTGAACAAATAAGATAATAACAAATTTGAGCCGGGAAAGGGTGGAATCAACAACCAATGAAAGAAATATATCAAGCACGATAATAACACAAAAATTAAAATCATAGATGCATATTGAAGATTTATACATATCAATATACAACTCCAAACATTATCTTCACATCATGAGTATTATAAATATCTACAAACTAATACGAATAAATTTAAAAACATATAAAAAGGTTGACCCAGAGAAACGACAATTAACATAACAACATAACATGAATAGAATTTTTTGCTCACAACAACCGTACACTAAGAAAAAAACAATTAAGAGCATCTCCAGCCCTTACCCTTTACCCATATAAGATTGAATTTTAGAATAAATACAATATTAACCCTAAAAAAAAAGCAGAACATCAATGTCAAACCAAACTTGGACTTAACATTTGCTATTTTACTGTTTGGGAGAAAAAAAAATAAAAACTAAACATAAACAAAAGCAAGAAACAAAAACCAAAAAAAAAAACAAGAAGGAACAAAAAAACACAAATAATCAAAAGAAAGAACAAGAAAAAAAAAATTTAAAATACAAAATAAACGAAAAAAACCAACAAAAAAATGAAGAAAATCCAACAACATTTTGCCCTTCAAAAGTAGAACAAGAAAGAAGAATTAAAAATCGGGAACAAAAACGAAAAGAAATAAACACCATTTTTACTTTACTCAATACACAAATAATAATAATAATAATAATAACAACAACAAAACAAAATGATATACTTTACCTAAAGATATAAAGATGAAGAAACCCTAATTTTAATTGGCAAGATCCCAAAAAAAAATCTACACGTATTTTTTTTTTTTATTTCCCTTGCATCTTCTTTAGTCAATTTAGGTATAAAACATCATATTATTCATTTGGGATTATGATTTGAGGCCCAAAAAATAGGTAAAATTAGGGTTTGGTCCTTGCAATTTTTTTTTAGAACTCACAAAAACTATTCCAAAAACACTATTTTCACAAGAAGAGACAAATGATGAACAGGGAAGAGCTCGTTTGCTGCCCCGGTGGGTCTTCCTCCCCTTCCCTCCCCCTCTCTAGGCAACACAAGCATGATTTGTATTTTGTTGGTTTTGTTTTTAGGTTTTATTATAAATAAAGACCAAGGGGCAAAACAAACATTTCAACACATGAGAGGTTACTGTTCATCCGAGGCAGAAAACACTGTTCACTATATATTGATGCTTTATATATATTGTATAGAATAGATATAGAAGTTAGGGTACATTATAAATAAACTTTTTAAAATTTGTTTAAATATTAATTGCCCGTTATAGTTTTAAAAATTGTATCCCGTCCCTTAAAAAACTTTTTATTAATTAAATATTAAGTCAATTAACAGTTTTTAATGACGTGATCAATTAAAAGTTTTCATAATTTTATGCAAAAGCCTTTCATTAATCAAATATTAAGTCAATTAACAATTTTTAATGATGTAAACAATATATCTCAATCAAAAGTTTTCATAATTTTATTCTTGCATAGGGTAATAGTTAGAAATTTCATTTTTTATTTTTATTTTTTTTTTTTTTGTCAATCTAGTAAGGACAAATTCTAACAAAAAATTATTTGTAATTTTCATAACCATAGGAGATCATTTGTGTTTTTAACAAATCTCAATGAGTATATTTATAATTTACCCTAAAATAAATGAAAATTCTCGTTTAAATTCAATATGTAAAGGGACATTTTTGTCAATTCACAGAAATAAATTGTCACCCTCTAGAAATTATGAGAAAAGGAAGAGAACATATTTCAGAAAAAGTTAGGGTGTACAAAATAGAGAGCAACAACATAAGCCAAAACCCATCCCCCCCCCCCCCCCCACGCACACACACAAAGAAGAAGAAGAAGAAAATAACCCACACACATTGAGCATCAAATTGTAACAAAAACAATAAACTCTCCATGTGATAACCCTATCCCTTATTATGCTAATTGGTCCTTAATACAAATGTGATTATGTGTTTTGCTATGATTTTGTGTGTCATTATGTGAAAATATGTGATTTTGAATTTCTATCTGTTCACCATAGGAATATCTGTTTGATTATCTGCATTGGAATTTAAATTGAAGGCCCTATCGACCACCGAAACTGAAATTGATTACGCCATTGTGATTGGCATAATTTTTAGAGCTTACAGTGAAATTTAATTAGAAATTGATTCAGATCAGATTAAATTGATTTAATTAGCGAATTAGTGCCCCATTATTTGATATTAAAATAATGTGACTAAAGGGGCTTTTAATAAAGGCACTATACACTCAATTTCTCCCTTTTATCTTCATTTTGGCTGATTATAAATTCTAAGAAAAGGAGAGGGTCGGCTAGAGAAGAAGCAAGGGGAAAAATTATGGGCTTGTTTAGTTTGTTTTTGGGAGAGTAGTTTTTGAAAATTGTTTTGGGGAGAGAGTTTAGAAATTTTTTTGATTTGTTTGGTTGTGTATTTTGAAAATAATTTTGGAGTTTGGGAGTTTGTAATGATTTGATGTTTTGTTATAATTGAGTAGATGTGTGTGAGAGAAAAAGTGATTGAAAAAGAGAGATGAGAGAGAAAAAGTGATTGATTGATAGGTAAGAGAGAGAAAGTGATTTTGAAAATTGTTTTGAAAAATTTACAAACCAAACAAATTTTCTAAATTTTTTTTCCCAAAATCACTCTAGAAATTCAAACCAAACATACCCTATGTGTTTGGCTCAAGTTTGAAAAATTGGAAGGTTGAACTCAAGAATTAAGCATACATTGGGGAGATTGAGCTTCTAGGTGAGTAATCAGCCCTTTGACTCATGAGTTTGATTTGTAATTTTGGGGGATCGAAGATTAATTAGTGAGTTAGACTACGAATTGAGTTGTGTTTGTTAAATTTAAAGTCCATAGATGCATGCATGTAGGAAATCACTATGAATTTCCATAATTGAGCACAAAGTGTGTAATCCATGATGAATCTTGTTTAAAATCTATGTATTTGATCATTTCTTCACCAATTTAGTTGAGAATAATGCATATCTCTCACATGCAAGTGAAGATCATGGAGGTGTAAGCTTTGCATGTTTGAATTTGATGTGTTGGTGATGAGTTTGGATTAATTTGGGACATGCATGTGATTAAATTGTGAAATTGAGCTTCATAATGATGTAATTTGGTATTTATATCATGTTAGTATATGTATATGTGAAGATTGAGCCAAAAGCATGCATTTTGAACCTTTGAATATCAAGTTGAAGATCAAGAACACATTTTGGAAAATCCAAAAAATTTGGCGTCCGCTCGAGCGGGAGAACCACCGCTCGAGCGTGAATTTCGAGCTCCCAGTATTTTCTGCAGACATGGTGTCCGCTCGAGCGAGAAGCCATGTAGAGAGGCCTTCCGCTCGAGCGCCAGAGTGCACGATCGAGCGTAAATTCGACATAACCAGTACTTTTACAGGCCTCATGGGTCCGCTCAAGCGGGGAAGTTCACGCTCAAGCGGGGAAGTCCACGCTCAAGCGAGGACCCTGTTTTCTGAAATTTTGTAAAGACATTCTGTGTTTCATTTTCTGTTCACTTTCACTTCCAAGTACTCTTAGGCATGCATTGAGCATTGTAATTGAGTTAAGAGATAAGAATGAAGCTTAAAGAGAAAATTGTGAATTTAGAACGGATTGAATTGTTTGTGACTCTTTTGTATTCATGAAATGTGTAGAGTCGAGCTCCAGGACAAACCAACCAACCGATTATTGTGAGTAATATCTTAATAAAGATATCTGAAGTATGTTATTTGTCCAATTGCTTACTTTTATATAAGTCTTGTAAGTTGCTATACTAAATTGGGGACAAATATCTGTTATGCTATGTATTGGGCCAAAGGCCGTCTGATACGAATAATGATCTGATACAAATGATCTGACACGAATAATAGTCTGATGATCTGACACGAATGATAGTTTGACACGAATAATAGTCTGATACGAATGATGATCTGATACGAATGATAATCTGGCACGAATAACAGTTTGACATGAACGAATAGGCCAGAGGCCATTTTGACAAAGAATGAGTGAATGGGCTAGAGGCCGTTTTGACAAGAATGAGCGAATGGACCAGAGGCCGTTTTGACAAAGAATGAGTGAATGGGCCAGAGGCCGTTTTGACAAGAATGAGCGAATGGGCTAGAGGTCGTTTTGACAAAGAATGAGTGAATGGGCCAGAGGCCGTTTTGACAAGAATGAGCGAATGGGCTAAAGGCCGTTTTGACAAAGAATGAGTGAATGGGCCAAAGGCCGTTTTGACATGAATGGATGGGCCAGAGGCCGTTTTGACAAAGAATGAATGGATGGGGCAAAGGCCGTTTTGACATGAATGGATGGGCCAGATGCCGTTTTGACATGTATGGATGGGCCAGAGGCCGTTCTGACAAAGAATGAATGGATGGGTCAAAAGCCGTTTTAACATGAATGGATGGGCCAGAGGTCGTTTTGACATGAATGAATAAATGGGCCAAAGGCCAGTTTGTCATTTGAATTGGCCAAAGGCCAGTTTGATATAAATGAAAGTTTGAATGGGCCAAAGGCCAGTTTGATATGGGAAGATAAATGGCCAAAGGCTAGTATGTTTAGAACTGCAGTCACTTAACTTAAATTATGTATATACATGTCACATAGAAATATGAATTGGGCCCAAGGCCGTTTGGAGCATGTTATTCTACATATCGTTTGTATAACTTCTTTATTTGATATTATTCACTGGACTATCACTCACGTTCATTCATGTGTTTGTAGATGGGCCAAGAGAAGTCTAAACCCAGCCCCAGTGAAATCTATGTGAAACAGTAAAGGTTTTGAAGAGTCAGCTTTTGCGTCTCACGCACGAAACTCGTTTTCACCTTTTTGTCGTTTTGTTTTATATTGTCATGTTGGCGAAGTCTTTGAGTACGTCTGTTTATAATTTTGTTTGGCTGACTTAGATTTGAATAATCCTGTCTGTACAGGACCTTATGCTACTATACTTTCTATAGTGAGTTATTAACATATGTGAACGTGGATTGTTATGATGTGCATATAAACACGGCTCTATGAACAAAGTTTTAAATTTGCTTCCGTTTAGCCCCTTTACTCTGATGAGTTTTGTCTTATTTGGTTTGAAGCCGTAAGTAATCTCGTGATTACTGGCCGGTTATAGCCTTAACCCATAGGAGCGAGTTCGGATCGTGACACTCCACCTTGCTTATCAAGAAGAAAGGGTCATTTAGGAATCTTCATTTTACAACAAATTGCCTTTAGATATTCTCATATATATATCCCTAGCAAAGATATGTATTACAAAATACAAAAACCCCAAAGCATGCTCAACACTAGCTGTTGGGTTCACTAACATCAAATTGGTCTCACTGCTCTAGAATCCCTTTAACTTCCCATCATAGTTTTACATGCCACCGACCAAAAATTTTTACATTTGCAGAATCTTATCTTGCCACTGAGTTATGTGTCCAAAAAGTCAGCCAAGTCTAACACAGTTTACAGCCTACCAAATGATTAGTGCTCTGAAATATGCAACAAAAACATATTTCTATACTGGGAGATACTTGTACAGGGTCAATATTTTCTTAGGTCATTGCCTCCCCAAAATGTCTAGTTCCTTTTTCAATTCTTCATCTCAATTGCTGCCATTTTCTCCTCATAATTTAAAGTTTTGGCAGCAGTAAGAAGCATGTCCACTCCACCAGATTTATTAATCAATTCTTCGCTCTCTTTCTGTTTGTTTTCAGGATTCTCAAATGCTCCGCTTCCATCTTCACTGCTCTTTTTCAATTTATTTTGAACATTCTTATATGCCTTTTTCACCTTGCGTATTTGCCTAATCCCAGCACCACATTTTTTGCAAAACCATTTCCCTCTGGGAACCGAATCACGCGGAGGCTGCATACAATAGATGTGGTATGCATGATCGCAGACATCACATAGAACAATCTTTTCATCGTCTTGGTCAGTGAGGCAAGCTCGACACAGACAAGAAGGGCAGTACCAACACGGACCATACGTGCCCAACTGCTTAGGTGTCAAACATTTCACATGGTAGTACTTGTGAGGGCAGTAGGGATGGCCACAAACCTTGAATTTTTCACCATTGTCTACCACACACTGACAAAAGTAGCAGCGGTGTATATTTTTTCCTCCTTTTGATAGTTGGAGCCCATGTTCTACTAAACCATTTGAATTCTCTTCAAGTTCTGTGTCTTCATTTGTCAGATCATCATCTCCAACCCCATTGTTTGCAGGTCTAGAGGCATTTAGTTTCTCACACACCACACAATTGTCATGGGGCGATTCAATGCCATTGACGGTGCACTTGGCACAGTACCAACTTTTTAAGGGAATTTCTTCAATAGCAGGCTCAATGCAAGAAACATGGTACATCTCTTCACATGAATCACACACCAGACATTCCCTTCCATCTGCCTTTTCTCCACAGCGCCGGCAAACAGAGACTTTGTACACACCACAGGCCTCTGTTAGGTCTAGTTTACTTTGCAAGTCCGATTCTTCAGTAAGAAACTGCTATTAATAACAAGAAGCAAATATATCTTGTTCAGCACCAAGTCACCAGATCTAAAAGCAAAATCTAATCAAAAGGTTAAAACAACAATCCAAGAAATGATTTAGGACTTTTTTTTTTTTGTCAATACTCCCAATGTCCAAAACATCAAATATCTAACAAGTTCAAACAGCAAACAATATTAACCAATAAAAAAAAATAAAAAAATAAAAAACTAGAGCAGGAAACAAAACGTTCAATAAAATGAATAGTTAGTTATCATCAAAAACTAAGGATAAATGTACTTTTTGCAGTATAATGCTTCCAAATAAAGCTTGCTTAGATGAACCAAATCCGTTTTATCTTATGAACTGCTTAATTGTGACAGCAGGAGAGAGATAAAGAAAGAGAGTGATGTGGCTCTGGGAGTTCCAAGCAACATTTCCCAGAATCTACTTTCTACATATGCACATCCAACATGAGGGGGAGCGAATGAAAAGATTTTTGATTGAGACAAACGTCTCGTGAACAAACCATCATACACGCAAAGCATTAAATCCTCATAGAAATAAAGTCAAGCAGTTGCACAAAGTAAGAGCAGCATCAGCAAGTAAGTTCATTTTTAGGGCTTTACCTGTTCATGATAAGAAGTCCTAGACTTATCCGAAAGGCTCTTTGCAAGAGAAACCATATCAGCACCAACTTTTTGAAGCTTTGTCCACAACTGTAAAAATTATTCAGGTTTAAGACAGTAAGGCACAAGACAAAGGATTATATTTTCATTAATGAGGCAACATAAGACAATAACCTCAATATGAATTTAGTAATGACATGCATTCCCATTTACATGGTTAGTTTGTATGTTCCCATTCTACGCAACAAACTCAGCTACAAACGTTATTTAGCAACTAAAACAGTTCTGTTAACATAAAAGTATATGTTTGGTAATGGTAGCTTGTCTTTCAGAAGTTTCACATGTGATGGACTATTTAGCTATGGTAAAGTAAAAGTACAAAACAAGTTTGCAATCCTTGGACTTCAAAAACACATCTAGATAAAGGTTGCAAGCTCGAAGCTTTTACATCATCAAATTTGTTGAGATATCAAAATAAGCCAACTGTATCACAATTAAAACCCTATTCATATTAAATACCTCACTACTTGCTACTGTTGTGCTTCTCAAAGAATTATACATCAATATGCAATGCCACAAATCTGATATCCAAACTTCGACAAAAACAAGTCCACAAACACCATTTATCCCCACTCTCCGAAGTCACCCATCTAAATAGTGGAGGTAGATATCTCAATCAAAAGTTCAAAACTACAATAGTCAGGACAACATAATAACCATAGACCAATTAAGGAACATGACTGGCCTAGCCAGGCTAGAGTACATTCCAGATCAAATGAGTCACATAAAATTAGGCATGACATATGAATTCAAGAGAGTCAATTTACAGATGTACAGAAAAACATAGCAAACTGCCCAATCCCATTCATCATCACGAAATGAAAGTTTTTAAATTTTATTATCTTTCCATCAAAAGATTGAAAGTTGGAGCTAATCTTGTACAATTCAACAGTTCATAAATCACTGACCAAAATCCCCATCATATAAAAAAAACTCCAAAACTTCTAACAATGGAACAGGTTCTAATAGGAAGCAATCCTCTCACTGTCTAATTCTATGTAAGACTTGCTCTTAAACAACTATTTCTGAACTCTAAACTAAAGTCCACCTTGAACTCCACAGTAAAGACAAAGGCAACTGTTGCCGATTAACCCTTCGTCACCCTCCCTCCACTCCAACCATTTTATCTCTACCATTATAATTAACAGTGCAAGACAAACCCCTCACACCCTTTTAGCAGAATTTCATCCATCCTTCACCTTTTTTTGATTCAATAGCTGCTATCAGTTTCATAACATCATACTCAGCATTTGCAAGGAATTTCAAGAAATTTAATGAGGGTCACAGGAAACTAATGTTGTATGAAACCATTAGATTTCCAACATCTGAAATAAGAAATGGTGTTCCAGCAAGCAATCATATCAGTTACTAGTATTGAAAGTTCTTCAAGTTAAATAGACCTCATATGCTAAATTGCATTTATAACAACTTTATGAAGAATCAGAAACTAACTCACAGCAAATCTTGTTAACTGATTGCCATTTATGCCACTATCTCTATGAACTAAATCAAGTCCTAGGTCAGAAGAAATAATATCCCATTAATTAAAAACCTTTTTGTATGATCTTATTACTAAATACTAAGTAATTACATAAGAAAGTGGAAACAGCTTTTAAAATTGCCAATAAAATTACATCCAAATTTGGATATTGTTTAAACATTATAAAGCATGGACAATTCAAAACTAGCAACCATCAATCATATGGGAATTCTATATCCAACATTTTCTGAAACCACTTTAGACTAGTGGTGAAACATGTATGCAATCTGAGAGGGCTATGTAGGTTAAAGATTCATAAACAATGAGACAGATAAAAAAGATATATAAAACATTTCTATTAAAGTTAATGACAATTGACAAAAGTAGAATTAGGAAAAAAAATTGTACACATACAGAAAATAGAAAGTCAGCATCATACACTATGTGTGTCAGTAAATATGTATTTTGTGCCCAATGTGCTATGTTTATACGACATCAAGGGTAAAATAAACCAAAATAAAATTATAATAAATTATAATTTTTTGCAAATTCTATCACTGTAACTTCAAAAATAAAATAAAATAAAATAACTTCATAAATTCTCTTGTATAAAAAAATACTAAATTAAATATATTCACTACCTGACATAAGTTATTAAATTCAGTTTAATACAGATGACAATGATAACAACAAATTCCATACTTCCAAAAAACAAAATAGTGGCACATTCATCTATTGTGTTATTGCCATGAGATGAAAAATATCTCATGATGGAAACAAAAATCTAGAAGACAATAGAACAAGGCAAGGCCTGACACGCTATTTAATGAGGTCCCTCCAGGCATTATCATATGACATTTTAAATTTTATAATTGTAATCAGCATCAGAATTCCAAGGTGCCCCAAAAATATAGTAATTGTTTCACATTGTCATATAATTGTAACAATCTTCATAAGATATACAAGTACTAGAATGTTTAAATTTACTTTATATATGAGGGAAGAACAGCATAGATCTTTTGACTGACATACATGTAAACACATCCTAAGGTTGTACTATTGCCCCTTAAATACCAAAATAGCAACAATTGACTAAGACACAAACTCAAGAAGTCTCGGGTAGAAATCATCCAGGACTTCCCCACACACGTGGATTGCAAGCAATGGCCTGCACCCGTGGAAGTTAGTCTTAACTCCAAATGCGTCAGGGGCACTGAATGTTTTTAAACCCAAACTGTGGTTCAACTAGTAAAGCAGGGAACAAATCAAAAAAAGGGATGACAGGCAAACTCACAAAAAGTATTGCTACATTGAAACCTTTACAATTTGTAAGAAGCACTAAGACCACCTCTTGAACCATCTATCTGCAAAACACATTTGCAGTTCACCACAAAAGCAATCAACTAACATAAATATAAGATTTTAGGGCATATCCAGTTCAGCCCCAACTCCAAAACACTGCCCAAGCTCGAAGCCTCACATCACACCTCTTGTGTACAGCAGCAATTGTGACTTCATGGGTTCTCTTGCAAAGGAAACACCTGCTAGACAGCAACTGAGAGGTTGGCTTCTTTCTGTCTCTCCCTCTATCTCTCATATTCTCATATGTTTCTATGATTAAGATTAACAAAGTATTTACCAAATAAATTGTAACTAAATTAGACCAACATTTAACCTTCAAATGTAACTTTTTCCCTTTATCGCGCCATTTCTGTTAAATTTTAATTTTTCCCCTTAGCACTTTTTTGATGTTTTGATAAGCCCATGATCATCACAATCCCACTACACAAGTTAAAATTTTTCTAATTTTCCCCTTCTTATGCTTTTCTAGTTTTGGCTAACCCATGATCTGATTAGATACACCTATGCATCTAACACAAAAAATTCAGCTTCATGTATCATGAATAACTCATATTATACCTACCACATCAACAATGGCCTTGGTACAAGAATAGAAAATAGAGTTCTGTGTGCACTAGACAATTAGTGCATGTCAGTCAGTGGTGGTTGATAAGAGTTAACGTTATACTGCAGTCTGCATGTAACGTACCATAAATTTGTACATTGTGGTTTTTGCCATTATTCCACTGTCTCTACATTGTTGGCATACATGACAACATCGTCTAGTCAGTGTAATCTATTGAACTCTAGAAATATTCATCAAAAAATTCTAATCTATAATTTGTTTAAAATTATGAAAATAACTAAACATATTAATGATGTCATTGTGACATCACAGTACAATTCTGGTTGCCTCATCAATTGCACTAATGACTGGTGACCCCTGACCCAATCCCTTTTCTAGTTTGTTCCAAGGCTTTAAAATATTGGGTGTGAGATCAAAAAACGAAAAAAAGTGCAAAAGAAAAAGAAATCGTGCAAGATAACATCCCTATTGTGGTGTCCCATGTGTAAATGAACAATGAAATTGCTGCGTAAGCCAGACAAAGTAACCATGATGATAACATTATGTCTCCCCCAGGCCATACAAAGGGAATTCTCAAGAATGGATCAATAGAGCAGTACAAAAACCCACTAAATGAAATACAAAACTAAACCAAGGAACTGCAAATTAATGCTGAGCAATATACAGAACATAAATAATTACACTAAAAGAAACATTTTACGAAAATAAATGACAATTTGTTGAACAGTTCCACAGTTTTTTAAGAAGGCACAATAACATATCATTTCTATGCATAGTGTTCTGTGGAGCAAAGTTCATTGGATTTAAGTGTTTTGTGGACTCCGCAACATACAAGAAATTCAATAAAGAATACATATATACTTCATGAAAGAGTTCAAAACAACTATTCAATGAAAAGCTGATAAAGAAATGAATAATCAATCTCTTCTAAAAGGATGAGAAAACATCACAATAAATACTACATTAAAATATCAGTTCTTTTTCAACATTAAGGATCCCTAGAAACAACAAAGGAAAAAAAATTGGAAGGAAAAACACTATTGGAAACTTGGATATATAATCCCTAATTGCTATTACATTTCCAAATCATGCTACTACAACAAATCATAGAATCAACAACTAATCTAACACTTAATCGATACAAGCACAAAGAGAAACATGAATATTTCATTAACTGAATCATGGAAGGATAAAAAAAAATTACCTGTTGCATATCTGAATGAAAGAGAATAGGTGACCTTTCATAAGCTCCTTCTTTCATCCTTGAGTTTATAATACTAACGTCCAAAATGCTGTCAACTTTTATCCCTTGAAAATTTTCCAAGAGCAGGCTACATAGTTGAGCAAACTTTTCCGACATAACAATGTCAATGAAAGCACATCTACATAGATCAGCATTTGTACAGTTTGATTCACTTAGGGATCCATTGGACATTATGCCCACTTTCCCTCTAGAGCCATAATGGGTTCCATTAACCATCTGCCCTGTTTGTGAAGGGCATTTGTGGCTATCATCACAAGAATGAACAGGTTGCTGCAAACCAAACCACAGTAGAAGGAAAACCAAAATTTTTAGATGAAAATAAAATTAAAAAAGGAAAATTAATCATAAGCCTACTAAGATCATCTAAACCCATGACATTCTGGTGACATACCTTAGCTGCAGTTCTGCAACCACTTACTGGATGAAGCTTAAGTGCCTCTTGGATGCATCCCTGTAAACCACCTTCACTCTCACAAAAAGATTGATTCATTTGTTCTAAAACAATATTCCTCCACCGGATCAGCTGGCAGTCATCTGAAGGAAGTGAGTCCATCCTAGGATGACTAACCTGCTCACAAGAACAACTATGTAGCACCCTGTCTTGCAATGGTTCTACTGTCTGCAGGAAGCAAATAACATAAATATAGGTTATGAAAAGAACAAGGGGGAAAAGGGAGTAAAAGAATACTCAGAGAATGCATTGAATAGAGAAAATGTGAAAACATCTTTCATCAATTACTCATAATTTGAATACAATCTATAGACACATCTCTCACATTTTTTTAACTTTAAGTTTCTCCTGATGTTCAATGCAATATTATTTACTAAATGAAATCAAATTTCTTCACTGCAAATATTTACAGATCACTGCAACAAGAATTAAGGAGAACATGACAAGACCAAACGACCTTTACCTCTTGCTATTTCCTCTCACCAACTACATTTTGCCACACACACCCATATACAGTAGCCAGAGAAAAATTATTGCTGTGGCTTCTAAAGTTTTCCTAATTTTTCTCAGTAAAATAAAAAATAAATATCCAATAAAATAAAGCTTTGAAAATAATATTGCAAATGAACTTACATTTATCTATGAAAAGTTAAAACCAAGATTACTAGATTGGCATGAATTAAGATAATTTATAATAAAAATTAAAATTAAAAGAAGAAGAAGAAGAAGAAGAAGCTAACCAGCCAACGAATGCAAAAAGAACGGATGAGGTTGATGTTAACTTAAAATGGCTAACCTATCCATCTTATTAAACACCCATCTAAAGGTCATTCAACAGAAATTTTTTATTTCAACAAAATTGATATCAAATAGCTAATTATTTTAGCCACAAAAATAGAGATGTCATTGTTGTCCCTCCCCATAATTCTCCTAATTTTACAACGGAATATGAACAAAATAATTTTTCAAAATAAGTTTTTGAAATTACACATGTAAATGAGCTTATATTATCACTTCTGCAGATAGGAACATCTAAGAAACCTCAATAACTAGATTAGGATGTATTCGGATAAGAAAGCCGAGTAGCTTGCACGAAGCGGGAGAGCGAGCGAGAGCGTGGAATCGTAGACATTTCAAGAATCGTTAGTTCAAAGCGTTTGTATATATTTTAAATAATATATAAAAATATATTGTAAGATAATATTTTTTATGGAACTATATACGTTATAAATAAATAAAAAGTATAAAAAATCATATGTTAAAATATTCTAATTATATACTTTTATTAAAAAAAAAATTCATTTATTCTAAAATATTTTTATTACTTTTTATCTATTTATTATAAAATATTTTTGTTAAAAATTATTTGTTTTATGTTATTTTCTTACAAAAATAGCATAATAACATTAATTTAATAAATATAATATAAATAAATACACATAAATTTATAAAGGCAATATATAATATATAAATTAAAACAAATATATATAATTTTAAAGGTTATATATAATATATAAATAAAAACATATATATACATATGTAAATGTAAGTATAAATTATAAAAACATAAATAAAAATATATATACACACATATTACATATATATCTATCTTTATATCTATATAACCTAAGAAGAGAAGTAAGATCAGAGAGAGAGAGAGAGAGAGAGAGAGACGAGTCGCAATGCCCAGCGAAGAGGGAGAGAGAAGTTGTGAACCACTTGCAAAGAGAGAGAGAGATGTCGCGAAGACCAACGAGAGAGAAGTCGCAATGACCTGTGTGCAACTCGCGAAGACCAACGAAGAGGAAGGGAGAAGTCTGCGATGGCCTATGAAGGTTTGCAATGGCCCGTGATGTAGCTTTGACTGAGAAGAAGACAGATTCGTGATCAAATTCGCGTTTCTCTAGCATCAAACTCGCGAATCTGAGTCAGAAGTGCAGAATAGCGCTTCTAAGGAAGAATCGTGAGCAACATGAACGATTCCTGCTACTAAGGTACAAATAACAAAAGAAGACATTGATGACAAATAATACTAGCAAACCTATCCATTTTTTTCAACAACTACCCAAATGACCTTCAACGATATTTTTTTCAACACAACAGGAACGAAATAATGTATGGACATCTAACAGATGTCTATCAGGCAATAACATATAGTATGTTCAGTGAACTTTGTCTCAAAAGACATTAACGGTGTGCAACATCCACTGTTTGCAAGTTGGTGCCAATTGATTACTGAAAGTTCGAGTTCTGTCCTACAAACAACAGTATTTCAAACAAAAAGCTCAAGTAGAGAAAGAAACCCACACAAGGAAAGAGAGATAATAAGCATTCATGGATTGAGTTCAACTAAATAATCTATAAACAGCTCAATGAAATAGAACTTTTACTTGACAGAATGTTATGAACATCTATAAAGCAAAAACATCTGCAAACATTGATTGTAGAAAACTGTCCTGAATATTTTGTAAAATCATAAATCTATATCAACTCCAGACAAATGGATGCATAACTAGTGCATCTAAATAGCAACTCATAAAACATCTTGAGTAAACCCAGAACTAGCCGCCCAAATATAACAATACACAATATCAAGCACATTCAATAAAGATCCTCAACAGAATCATCATGAGATTGAGTAATAAACATTAAACATGATCAGTTTTATTTTAAACAGAATAAACACTATCAGTATAAATAAAATAAGTTCACATTGAACAAGCAAAAAGCAAGAAATTTTAATTAAAGAACTTCTTAACATATAAAAAGAAAAAAAAATTGACAAACATTACGACATTTACAGGTAGCATGTTCTTAGACATGATCACTAAAAGCTTTGGTTGCTTGGGGTGTTCTAAAACAGCCAGCTTTTTGGCTAAATAAGTCCCAAAAAAAAAAAAACCTAATTGTCATCAACTAAAAAAGCCAAAAAGCCACTCAACTTCCCTAACGCATCAGCTTTTTTAGATTCTATAAAAAAATTCAAAAGGCAAAAAGGCACTAAAAAAAACAACCCCGAACGGCTCACAAGTAGCATGTCATAGTCATGAACACTAAAAGCTTATGATGAGTTCTACATAATTCTTTGTAGTTTATCGAGGAATTCATTTTGATACTCAGACTTAGTTCAAGACATAATAGTTCTTATGCACTGGCTTAAAAAATTACTTTTAATATTAAAGAGGGCAAGCAATTTTCTTTTCATCCATGGCAGCGAAAAAAATCCAACCCAATTACTATATTCAGCATTTAGAAGAAGTGTACAAAAGAAGACAGGCCAATAACAAGAGAAAGATAGAGAAGAAAAAGACATGAGAGCAGGCATCAAGAAAAGTTCAAATAAATCAGTAGCAAAACTCTGAACTTTTTAAAAGTCTTGATGAGACAAAAATATAAGCAGCCTGTAACAAGATGGAGGCCAACCGAGCAATCAAAAGTTAAAAAGATGTTCTAGCAAGTTTCTGTTTTCAGAAACAATACAAAGCTGTTCTCATACACATTGAAACAAACACTATTGTTGATCTGTAGCCATTACTATATCCAGGTTCTCTAGATAAAGGCACCACAAACATGGATAACAAAATGAAGTTACTCTCTTCTTCATCAAATTTTACCATTTTACCACTTTATTCTAGCAAGCTTTTAGTTTACATACTTACTTTCCAAGTTTTTTGAGGTAAACACGTATGAAAATATATTACATGAAATACTACTTTCACTATCTCACCATCTGAAGGGGTGTATTGTGTATAACGGGCTTCTAACTCCGAGATAATGCTAATATTGACACCAAAGATAAACATTTAGTTCACCTCTCCCTATTGTAGAATAGATGGACATGTGTACCAGGCCTGATTTAGTGTGAACAAAAACCAGATAATGACACCAATGATGAGTTGAGTTCTCTAATTTAGATGCCAACAGTCAACCCTAAGGCTAAGAAAAAGATGTGCTTGTCACAACTTCTCTAACTGAAGGATAGAAGTTTCCGACATAATTTCATTTTCACACCTTTTGTCACTTATAATTAATCCATTACCATGTAAACCAAAAAAAAAAAATGGCTCAGAAACATGTTAGAACCTATATCATCATTTATTATATCAAAAAAAAGTTCAATTTTGTAGCTAAATGGTTGACAATTGCACAAAAAAAGCCAAACATGACCTTTGTAATAATGTAGCACACTTAGCCACATTTCAAACTAAATACCCAATGTTTAACTTTTCATCAAAAATCACGAGAATTGTTCAGGGTTTTGGAATTTCAGTATGGTTTTAGATTATTCATTTCAGTTTCCTACTCAATTGAAAGCAATTCACCATACTTTTGTTGCATTCCTAAATCTTAAAATTTACAATTACACAAAATTCCAAAACAGAATTAAGAAAGATATCAAAAAAGTAATAATAATAATAAAAATAAATCAAAGCATAAAGAACAACTCATTTACAAACACATCCATAAATTCATAGACATCAAGCATGGGGACAGTGGCTTGGATTGTTCGAAGAAGCAAACGAACCTTATCCTGGAGTTGATTGACTGAATCTGCAGCAATCTTCCCATCTTCAGCCAATTTGGTCTCTGAACTACCCATCTTAGCATGCCTTCGCCTCTTGTACGTCCGAAAACCATTACAAGACAACCCAGCAGAGTTCCCATCACCAACAACCCCATTTTCAACTCCGGTAGCAAACCCATTCATTGCATCACCACTCCACTCCATAACCCCACCACCACAGTCTTCCCTAACACCATTACTCTCTCTATCCCCCTCAACCATTCCTTAACCTCCCAATTTATAAATAAATAAATAAATCCCCTCAATTCCCAAGCTTCTGAGCACCAAATTAGGGTTCCACAAAAGAAAACCAGCTTAAACCATCCAAAACCTCAATCTTTCTGTAGACACACAAATACCCATTTCACCACATCGACAGCACAACTAAAATCTAAAAAAATTAAGAAAAACTGAAAATAAAAAATCGAAACAATTACAGTAAATTTAAGTTGAAATAAGGTTGAAAGATTACAACTTGCGAGCAAGTACACAGATATGTAAGCAATATATATATACACCTATACACAGAGAGAGGAAGGGGAGGCTTACCTGAGTTGGGGAAGACGAGAGAGGAGAGAGAAATTGGAACCCTAGAAGGCAATTCTGGACAGCTCTGCAACTGAGAGTAGAGAGAGAGAGAGAGAGAGAGAGATGGTGGGGGCTTATCCGAGAATTTGGATTTAAAATTTGAATGCGGAGGGGCTTTGGTTTGGACTTGGAGGTGTGCGTTCAGTTACGCTCGACGACGTTTTTGTTTTTGTTATTGACTGGGAACTGGGAGTTGACGGTAAGTGACTCGGCTGCTGCTGTTTGGTTGGCGACTGACAGTTGGCCGTTCTGCCGGTTCTGATGGAGTCAGGTTAAGGCTTATTTTGACAATTAAAAAAAAAATTAATTTATTGATTTATTTAAATTACATTGTGATGGTAATTTTTTTTAAAAATTAATAAATTATTTTTTTTTTATTTATTATTGTCAAAATAGACTTAAGTGGTTTGATGAGTACAGGAGTGTAGTGTAGTGGTTTTGGTTTCCTTGCAAGTTAAAAAGCCCTGTTTGTGTAACTTTTTAAAGAAAAGTTTTTGGCAATAAATTTTTGAATAATGTTTGAGGGCCACAAAATGTGTGGCTCAAATGGCTCGAAACTGTCAAAACGACGTTGTTTTGCGTCGTTTTGGCAGCAAAACGATGTCGTTTTGACAGTTTCGAGCCATTCGAGCCACAGATTTTCGGACTTCCTACCAGTGCTGTAAATTTTTTTAGTTAAAAAAGTCATTACTAAAAAAAAGTTTTTTTAGTACTTTTTTATTAAAAAAATAATTAATTAATTAAAATAATTAGTTACCAAAATAATTCATTACAAATTTTTTTTAACTTTTCAATAATTAATTTTTTTAATTTATTTAAATTATTTTATCATTAAACATTAGTATAGATTTTCAATATATATATATATATATATATAATTTCATAAGTTGCACTAAATAACTTTAAAAATAGTTTATTAATTTCATAAGTTGCACTAAATAACTTTAAAAATAGTTTATTGACTACAAAATTTATTTTACTTTAAAAAATAAGTTTGATTTATTTGACAAATTCATTTCTCTCTAAAAAAAATCACTTTAACTATTTTAAAAACAATTAAAAAATTTAAGAAGCTAACATTATCATTTTTATATATTTCTTTTGGGAAATGGTTCCCTTCCATATCACTATATGTCGTACTTTTTTATACTTAATTTTGCTAGTCCATTCTAGGTTTACAACAATGATTTAAATCATTCATCTCGTAAATTTTGCAATGAAAATACTGTGCAAAAAATTATAAAAGTTAGCTGGTTGATCAAAACCTTTTGCACCTCATTAGAAAGTAAGTAACTTGAATCTTTTTACATTTATATGGATCTTATTTTATGTAAATTGATTGAATTTTATTCAATGGCGGAACTAGAAGCTTT
Organism: Camellia sinensis; assembly: GCF_055761805.1. Lineage (NCBI taxonomy): Eukaryota > Viridiplantae > Streptophyta > Magnoliopsida > Ericales > Theaceae > Camellia > Camellia sinensis. Next base: position 121,646,785 of record NC_138966.1, read on the forward strand.
ATCCGAGTGGGGCCATCTTAAATACAAAAAAAAATACTGAGTTAATTTTGATACATTACTAATTGAACATAATTTGTTATATAAGCGTTGTGAAATAAATATTTCACAATAAAATTAAACAAATGTTTTTTAGTTTTTAAAAGTTTTGAACTTTTATTCGTTTGGAAAGTCACCTTTTTGACTTTTGTAGTTTTTTTTTACTATTTCAACCTATAGCTAAAAAGTCTTGTTTGGAAAAAAAAAATTGGCTTTTTTGAATTTTTTTGACTATTTTTGTGAGAGAAATAATGTAATGATTATGGTTTGGATGTGATGTTTTGTCTTATTAGTCTAAAAAACTTATTTTATTTTTTGTGGTTAAAATAGAAAAAAAAAAAAAGACCCAAATTTTAGTATACAATTGGTTAAACCATTATTTTAAACTATTTTATTGATTAATATAATTTAGTAAGAAGTAAAAATGTATAAAACCTCTAAAACATAACTCTTAAATTTACATTCAATGGCGTTGATACATGTCAGTTAATTGTTTAGAAATCTATCAACTAACACTCAATTTCTACCATGTCATTGTGAATAAACTTAAGGGTAAAATTTCAAGTTCTTTACCATTATTCACAAAAAAAAATATACATACTAATTTATTTTCAAGTTAAAAAAAGAAGTGATGTATATACTCTTGTATTAGTAGTAAAATTGACCCTATAAAATTGATGATATTATTTAAAATATAAAATAATTAGAGATTATTTTCATTATATATTGTGAAGTATTAATGAAGTAGAAAGTTAATAAAATAATTTTTATAAAATTAAAAAATCATCTCATTATGTAGTTTATAAATATTTATAAATATAAATTTATAATAAATTATAAAAAAATCAGATGGGGTCGGAGCCCCTCCCGGCCCTACACAGTTCCGCCCATGATTTTATTATAATATCATGTATTAATAAATACAGCAATGATTGAGGGTCACAATTTTTGTAACTCAAATGACTCGAAATTGCTAAAACGACGTCGTTTTGAGTACAAAACAACTTCAAAATTGTCAAAACGACGTCGTTTTGATAATTTTGAGCCATTTGAGCCACAAAAATTGTGGCCCTCAAACATTTTTCTAATAAATAAATGTTACATTGTGCATGATTCACAAAAATATTTAAAAATAATAATTGAAATGGAAAGGGTTACTATGATAGAATAATTTTAAATAAAAACGGAGCTGTGGTTCTTTCTCTTTAGGGATGGTTTGGAGAGTAGGTTTGAAGTTAAAATAATTAAAGATAAAATAGATTAAAATAGATAATAAGATAAAATATTATATTAGATAATAAGATAAAATATTATATTTAAATTATAATTATTTTATTTTTTCTCTCATAATTATCAAATCAATTAAAAAAAATAATTGACTTCCCAAATATAACTTTTTAGCCAAGCTAAAGTTAAAATATCAATTAAAATAACTAACTTTCCAAATGAGACCTTAATATGGTAGGGTGGTTATCCTAAAATAATCAATTGTAATAATAGTTTGAATGTCAATTTTTTTAATCTAACCAACTATGAGAATTGGCTATGTTTGGCATAGTTTTTTCTAGTTATTTTAGCCGGAAAAAAAAAAACAATATACACAAAAATGGCGAATTGACCAAATTTAAGATTATTTGAAAATTTGATTATTTTAGCTAATTTTTTAATTTTGTATACAAAAATATGTACAAAAAGTGAAGAACATCTATAAAAAAGTAAAGAAAATAGTTGATTTTTTTCTATTGATTTTTTTACTAAAAAAAAATATGTTACCAAAAACAACTCACAATAAGTTATTTTGGGTATGACTTATAAATTATTTTTTTATTTATTACAAAAAGACGTATAAAAAAATAAAAAGGTAATGTGATCTAAACCTTCGTTTGGGATGTGAGTTGACTTTTTGACTATTTTAGTTTGAAAAGCCTCATTTGGGATGAATTTTTTTGTATTTTTTAACTTTTATGAGAAAAAAATAAAATGATTATGATTTGGATGTGATATTTTATTTTATTATCTTTTTAATCTATTTTATCTTTTTATGACTAAAATAATCAAAAAAAAAAAAATTCATGTCAAACATAACCTAAATAATACATTGATTTTTTTTTGTGTGCCCAATAGAGGCGATGTCTCCACCAAAGCAATAATGGTAACATTTAGGACAAGCTAATTTAACTTTATTTTTTGATTTTTTTTTTTTTAGCTATTTTAATATGACCAAAAAAATTGTGTTTTAGATAAATTTTAATTTTTTTATAGTTGATTTAATGGTTATGGAAAAAATACGAAATAATTATAATTTGAATGTGATATTTTATTTTATTAATTAAATTAATATATTTTGTTTTTATTGATTAATTTAACTAAAATGGCTCATACCAAACGAAGCCCATTTAATAAGATAAAATTACATGGGTTTTACATTTTCCAAGTAAGTTTAAATTTAAATTTAAGAGTTATGTTTGGGCTTGTGGAGCCTACCAAGAGTCTCATTTCAATAATTTAAATAGATAATTTAGTACGACTTTTTATGTATATTATTTATATATATAAAAAAAAAAAAGAGATTGATCAAATAATTTTATATATTCATTTTATCATATTTGTTTTAAAAGAAAATAAGTAATGAGAGGGTAATTTATATGTGAATTGGGCCGAGCAGGGTTGTTATGGGCCTCGGTGTGAAGGGTGAGTAAAAAGGCCAAAGAGTTACTCCGATCTTGAAGAGGTTTAAATTTAGTCCGGTCTCAAGGCCAAAAGTTAGACCGGTCCGAAGGACTCTTGGTGATTAGCTCGGTTGAAGGATGCTTTGAACGTATACCGGTCATGGCGCAGCTAAACTAGATCGTCTATACCTTGGTAAAAAAATAGTTCGGTTTGAGGTATACCCTGGTAAGTGGAAGAGGAACAAAGGACAGAGAACCAAACGAATTATAGTTCGGCTAAATAGGGCCATGCTTACTTCGGTCGTATGGTAGTTCGGCCATGGTAAAACCATCTCACTTGGTTTAAGCAGTGAGGGGGGTGTTGAGGGATAAGCATTATCCTTCAGGAGTATGAATCCTAGGAGGACTCTGCATGGAGGAGTAAAAGTCCTACTAGGATTGTGCCACACGAAACCTATAAAAGCTCACAAACATCACCTTTGGAGAGGTAACAGAACTTTGATTCTCGAATTCACAGAGCTTCTTGCCTACTTGTCTGTTTTTCTGACTTAGGCATCGGAGGGGTTTCCGGCACACACCCGCCGGCTAGCTCACGTTTGTGTTTTCATGGAGTAAAGTGACGTCGTACGGAGGAGCGCAGACTTGATCAACAGGATTATACGAGAAGGTTTATTTCTTTCCCGTACAATTGGCGCCGTCTGTAGGAAAAACAGACAGGACAAAACCTCTTGATCAAGCTTTACCTCTTTAGGAACAATAGCGCACAATGAAGAATTACCACAGTCCGCCATCGACGGGCAAACACCAGATAAGGGTACAAGGCGTGAAGGATTACCTTCTATCCCTCCCATGGCGGACTTGGAGCCCCAACGACATAGCTCCAGGAGGGATACGAGGGGGAGGCGGACTAACAGCCCCCATCACTCTCATTCACAAAGTCCTGACAGGCAAAGGCGGAGGATTGATCCTCAAGTTCTGGAGGACCGCGTGAAGGAGCAAGACGAATTAATAAGGAAGATGACGGCGGACATGGAGGCCTTGAAGCGCCAGATAAAGGAAAAAGGAGTGGCGACAGAAGAGGGGCACAAAAACAAGACGCCCCATCGCCGCTCAGAAGACCGTGGAAGGTATTCCATACCATCACAAGCAGAAAGTAGAAGCCTCAGGACAGGCGATACTCAATCTAGAACCTCCAGAACTCGTTACTCCAGGTCTGAGAGAACGAGATCATTGAGGTCTTACACAGAGGGAAGTACCTACCGACCCTCGCACTCGCACCAGACATCATCCAGGCAAACGGAGTTGCCCAAATCATCCGATTTGCGGATCATGCTGGAAGAAAGGGCACGTTTGAAGGAAGATACTAGGGCGTGCGACCCTCGCAGCGTTTCTGCCCTTCAACGATTGGCTCCTCGATCGCATGGAAGCGTCGAGGTTGGAATGCCATTACCACGCCCTGCCTACGAACCGACGGACAAAGCATTAGCAAGGCTGCAGACCTCGCCGTTCGTTCCGGCAATTGAAAATGCACACAGGCTTCCTTCAGCCCAAATTCACTACGTACGAGGGGAAAACGGACCCCTACATTCACCTAAGCCACTTCCGCTTGGTTATGGCGGCATATCGGCGAAACGAGGCTCTAATGTGCATCCTCTTCCCATCAAGCCTTAGCGATCTAGGCTTGACTTGGTTTGAAAAACTTCCAGAAGGCAGCATAGCCTCCTGGGCGCAATTGGCGGAGGCGTTTGTCACAAGGTTCAGAACAAACACCAAAACCCCGGTGGAGATTGACCAGCTACTCTCCATCGACATGGGCGAAAAAGAGACATTAAGGTCTACAATAGTCGCTACTGGGAGACATTCAATCAGATTGGGGACTGCCCCACCAAACTCGCCATTGCACAGTACAAAAGAGGCCTCCTAGTCGGGAATAGACTAAGGGACTCAATCACCATGACACCACCCCTCACCATGGAAGCCTTGATGGAAAGAGTGCATCAGCACATCAGGGTAGAAGAGGATGACGCATGTGCTAAAATAAAATCTGGCACGACCACAGTACCAGAGAAGAAGACCTCAGCAAAGGTCAACACAGTAGACCGTCCAAACAGAAACGGACGAGGCAGGCGAGACAACGGAAAGGACCAGGATAAAAGATGGTTGAGAGTCCGCACTACCATAACCACGGTCTTCAAGAAACCGATCTACCGAATTCTAAGTGAAATACGGGATGAGCCTTTCGTCAGATGGCCAGCTAAGCTTGGGGAAGCTCAGAAGGATTATGACGAAAGATCACGGTGCACCTTCCACAAAGAAAAGGGGCACCGCACTGAAAATTGCATGCCATTAAGACAGCACCTGGAGGAGTTGGTGGCAGCAGGTCACCTGGATAAATACATTGAAGGAGGGGCCCAACCAGCCCCCCAGGACCATAGCAACCCCAACGGAATGCCAATCGACGCCCCACCTCAAGGCGTTATCAATGTGATACATGGAGTTTTCGAACCTGAGCGTGTATGCGAGCTCAGAGGATCAATCAAAAAGGCTGAGCATTTAAGAGAGGTACAAAGTGCCCAATCTGTCATCAAGAAGGGGAAGATAGAGGCCACGAACGTCATGTCTTTTTCGGATAAGGACTTGGCAATGATATATAGCCCTCACAATGATGCCTTGGTTGTCACTCTCCGAGTCAAGGATTTTGACGTCAAGCGGATTTTGATAGACCAAGGCAGTTCATGTGAGATAATGTATTACGACACCTTTAAACAGTTGAAGTTACAAGATAAAGACTTGGCACCTGTCGTATCTCCCCTGATTGGATTCAACTCCATGCCAGAATGGCCCGTTGGCAAAATAATCCTCCCAGTCAAGGCAGGAAGCGTGACGAAACAAGTGGAGTTCTGGGTATTAAAGGTCCCCTCCACTTATAACATCATCTTGGGCAGAACATGGCTGCATGCCATGCGATCGGTGGCGTCATCCTACCACCAAGTAATGCTGTTCCCCAACGATACCGGTGTAATTGAAGAAGTCTATGGAGATCAGATTATGTCCAAGCAATGTTTTATCACGATGAATGGCAGTCGCGCTGCCAAAGGATACGTTCATTCGGTGGAAGAACCTGAGAACAATGAACTATTCGCAGATGTAGGCAAAGCAGCTAATCAAAAAGCGGTGGAAGACTTGGTAGAGGTAAGAATAGATGAAAACAACCCGGATAAGTTCTTTTTGCTCGGTTCATCGTTGTATAGCACTGAGAGATTAGAGGTCTTGGAATTTTTAACCTCTAATATCGAAGTGTTTGCCTGGACACCATACGACATGCCAGGCATTGATCCCACCTTCATCTGTCACCAACTCAATATCCACCTATCCGCCAGACCAATCATTCAACGCACCCATAGATCGGCACTCCACCATGCCGAGATAGTGGCTGAAGAAGTAGGAAACCTGCTGGAGGCAGGAGCAATCAGAGAGGTGCACTACCCAAGATGGATCTCCAACACAGTTGTGGTGCCAAAGAAGAATGGCAAGTGGCGTGTCTGTGTCGACTACAAAACAGTCAACAAGGCATGTCCGAAAGACAGCTTTCCTCTACCACGGATAGATCAACTGGTCGACCTAACGGCGGGGCACAACCGACTTAGCTTTCTGGATGCATACAGAGGCTACCATCAAATCGCCATGCATGAAACAGACCAGGAGGTCACATCCTTTACAACTCCAAGAGGACTATACTGTTACAAGGTCATGCCCTTTGGCCTAAAGAACGTAGGGGCAGCATTCCAACGGATGGTCACCAAGATGTTTGAACCATTGTTAGGCAAAACAATGGGGGCTTACATTGACGACATGGTGGTCAAGAGCAAGGATGAGAATGACCATCTCAAGGACCTAGGCGAGATGTTTGAGATCCTGAAGAAACACAAGTTACGCCTCAATGCATCCAAGTGTGCGTTCGGAGTAGGATCTGGTAAATTCCTGGGCTTCCTTGTGACCAACCGGGGTATAGAAGCAGACCCCTCCCAGATCAAAGCAATCCAGGATTTGGAGAGACCAAACTCAGTAAAAGAAGTGCAGCATCTCACCGGCATAGCAGCTGTGCTCAATCGGTTCATAAGCTAGTCATCGGACAGACGATGACCATTTTTCCATGCACTAAAAGCCAAGTTCGAATGGGATGAAGAATGTGACCAAGCTTTGGAAAGCTTGAAAGAATACATGTCTTCTCCACCATTGCTGGTCACCCTAATACCTGGAGAAGAACTCTTCATGTACCTAGCGGTCTCTCAGCACGCAATTAGTGCAGTGTTGGTCCGTGCGGAAGGAATTCAACATCTGCCCATCTATTATGTCAACAAGACATTGCTAGGAGCCAAAACAAGGTATTTGCCACTGGAAAAACTGTCATTGGCCTTGATGATGGCCTCAAGGAAGTTGTCGCACTACTTTCACGCCTACACCATAGTTGTCCTCACAGCTTTCCCATTAAAAGCTCTGTTTGAAAAGACAAACTTTTCTAGGCGAATCTTGAAATGGGCAGTTGAGTTGGGACAATTCGACATCAAGTTCCAACCCAGGACCGTGATAATGGCCCAAGCTTTGGCAGACTTTGTCGCAGAATTCACCCCAGGAAGTCATCATATCTGCCCAATCGACCTGACGGATACAACCAAACCAGGAATAGAAATTGACGTCGGAATAGCGCAACCCCTGGTGCAGGATATTCAATCAGATCCCATGGCAGACCAGACTAAAGATAGCAAGGAAGAAGCAAACCAAGCTACACCGAACCAAGACTCACCAACAAATAAAGACTTGGTACAATCAAATAGCAAAGGGCAGACTGCAAACGTGGACCTTGAAGAAAACACCATCAATATTCTTGACCCCACGACATCATCTGACCCCCTCACTTGCTGGAAATTGTTCGTTGGAGAGATGTGGAAGCTCTTTGTGGATGGATCATCCAACCGGCATGGTGCAGGACTTGGCATAGTCCTCATCTCACCAGACGGCCTGGTTGTGGAGCAAGCAATCAACCTTGGCTTCCCAGCATCAAACAACGAAGCGGAGTATGAAACACTTCTTGCAAGGCTCAAAACAGCATTTTACATGAAGGCCACCGAACTAATGGTCTACAGCGACTCACAGCTAGTAGTAAACCAAATTTCTAGCGACTATGAAGTAAAGGATGATAGGATGGCCAAGTACCAAGAATTGGTCAGAATAGAGATCAAAAAATTTGAAGTAGTGAGGATAGAACAGATTGGTAGGGAGGAAAACAGCAGAGCAAACGAACTAGCAGGCTTCGTTTCAATGGCAGATACTTCCATCCCTCATCCGTTGCTCATCGACTACTTACCAAGACCAAGCATTGAAGACCCCGATGCAGAAGAGGTATGTTGTGCCGAGCTAGGCCCCTCATGGATGGATCCCATCATACTATTCTTGAAAGATGGCGTCCTACCGGAAGAAAAAAAAGAAGCCAACAAAATTAGAGCAAAGTCACAACGATTTTGGCTCTCCCCATCTCTGGCATTATACAAAAAGTCGTTCTCAGGACCCTATCTAAAGTGCATCCACCCCAGCAAAGTGGAAGCATTCTTATACGAGATACACGAAAGGGTGTGCGGAAGCCATCAAAGAGGGAGATCGTTAGCTTACAGAGCCATTTCGCAAGGATACTGGTGGCCATACATGCAAGTAGACTCAGAGAAGTATGTGAAAAAGTGCGAGAAATGTCAGAAATTCGCACATCAAATACATCAGCCGGCCAGAGAACTCCTACCATTGACCAGCCCATGGCCCTTTGCAATGTGGGGCTTGGACATAGTAGGACCACTTCCAACAGCGCCCGGAAATAGGAAGTTCTTTCTCTCAGCAACAGACTACTTCACAAAGTGAGTGGAAGCAGAAGCATTGGCATTAATCAAGGAAAAAGATGTGAAGAAGTTCGTCTGGCAAAATATCATTACTCGATTCGGCATACCTAAAGCCCTCATATCAGACAACGGCACCCAGTTTGATGGCAAAATCTTTAGAAGCTTTTGTGAAGAATACAAGATAGAGTTCTACAATTCTACACCAGCATATCCTTAAGCAAATGGCCAAGCAGAAGCATCAAACAAGGTTGTCTTGGATGGACTGAAGAAAAGGTTAGAGAAGGCAAAAGGCAAGTGGGCGGAGGAACTTCCTCTTGTTTTATGGGCTTACCGCACCACACCTCGACGATCAACAGGAGAAACACCATTCTCCTTAGCCTACGGCATGGAAGCAGTAATCCCACTGGAAGTTGGCCTCCCCACAATTAGAAGCGAAAATTTTGATCCAGACTTAAATGGAGAAGCCATATCATTGGAGCTCGACCTTGCGGAAGAAAGAAGAGAAAGAGCACTGGTTCACATTACCTCATACCAACAAGAGTTATCCAGGAAATACAACAAAACAGTGCATCCAAGACAATTCAAGATCGGAGATTGGGTACTGCGCAAAGTGATGGGAAACACCTTGATACCAGGAGATGGCAAGTTAGAGCCTAATTGGGAAGGACCTTACAAAGTGGTCGGATTAGCTGGCAAAGGGGCATACCACCTGGAAGATGAGGACGGCAAAGCCATTCCAAGGCCATGAAACACTGCCAATCTCAAACTATTTTATTTTTAGCTTTTTTTACGAGTATGTGTAATTTTCCCTTCTTTCAATAAAACAAAGTCAATTCTTTCCAGCATAGTTGTTTTTTGTATGAGATTGTATTAGTGAGTTAGGGACATCAAAAGTAAGGTTGGCTGGAAAAACCAATCTATAGGTTGGCTGGAAAAACCAACACCCCTCCTAAGCCCAGGATAAGGATCCAGGCTGCAGGACGTTTGGTCGAAATAACCAAACATTCTATTCTAAGTTGGCTGGAAAAACTAACTTAGAGGTTGGCTGGATTAAACCAACACCCCTCCTAAGTCCAGGATAAGGATCCAGGCTGCAGGACGTTTGGTCGAAATAATCAAACATTCTATTCTAAGTTGGCTGGAAAAACTAACTTAAAGGTTGGCTGGATTAAACCAACTCTTATTACTCTTCAGCCGAAGTAAGGGTATGGCTGAAGAGTGGTTGGCTGGATTAAACCAACTCTTGTTACTCTTCAGCCGAAGTAAGGATATGGCTGAAGAGTGGTTGGCTAGATTAAACCAACTCTTGTTACTCTTCAGCCGAAGTAAGGGTATGGCTGAAGAGTGGTTGGCTGGATTAAACCAACTCTTGATACTCTTTAGCCAAAGTAAGGGCATCGGCTAAAGAGTGGTTGGCTGGATTAAACCAACTCTAATTACTCTTCAGCCGAAATAAGGGTATAGGCTGAAGAATGGTTGACTGGATTAAACCACTCTTGGTACTCTTCAGCCAAAGTACGCATATCGGCTAAAGAGTGGTTGGCTAGTAAGGTCAGTCAGTTGGCACAGGTAAGACCGAAATAAAGTATCTCGGCCGAAAAATAGTATGCTTCAAGTTACAGTTAGAAAGCATGCTCAAACAGAAAAGTAAACCAAGATTACAGTTAGAGCAATAGAAGTCATTAAAAAGTCATTACAGGCACAAGCATATAGATCAAACCGGAATAACAGTTGGCACAAAAGAAGATCATTCTCATTAATCAAGTTCAAAGCGATTACAAAGGGGGGGCCATAGCTCGGTTACAAGTCGAAGCAAAAAGGAGAAAGAAAAAATACAAAATCAGCTAAAAAGGTCATCTATTTCGACATCCAGCTCGGCATCAACCCGAAGTCCGGTTTCAGACGGAATTACAGTCTGAGTTGGGAGCTCGGTCTCGGCCTGGAGCTCGGTTTCGGCAGGTTGCTCAATGGTCAGATCTTCCACCGCAGGCTCTGCCCGAACTAATTAGTTAGCTAGAACATTGTCAACCGGAGTGTCAATTGGCTCATTCTCTTCATCGTCATCGTCAGACGCTTCAAGGAATTGCTTCTGAAGATCGGCTGCATACTCTGCCAGTGAGGCCGGAATAAAATACTGAGAAGCATTGAAGACCTCGGTGTCGGGACCGCAACTGAGCTGCTCCACGGCACCCCTCCAGCTGCACTTGAAGAACAAGTCCTTCGTAGCTTCACACTGCTGGATGTATGCAGCTTCGCCTTCCTTGAAGCCCTTCACCTCGGCATCTTCAGCTTTCTTCTTCAAAACGTTTATTTCGGCGTCCTTAACACCCTCAAGTTTCGCCAGTTCCCGCAAATACTTGTCTTTCATCTCGGTTAGGGCTCTCTGTCTGTCAGCATCGGCCGAAGCAACTAGGCCGGTCAAACGAGTCACCTCGACCTCCAGCTCGGCCGTCCTCACTTGTTCTTGTTTGAGCTCGGCGGTTTTGGCTTCGGCCTCTGCCATGGCCTCCCTTGATGTTCTCCTGAGCTCCAACACCCGCTTGTGTGCAATGTGGTTCTTCTGAATGGCCTGCAATAGAATAAAAACTTTCCTTTTTAGTCGTGCTGAAAGTAGGAAGAATTAGAAAGGTACAAAAGCAAAAAAGAGTGCTACCAACCAGGATCATGGATTTTGTTGAAGACCGGATGGCCTTCAGCTCGGTGTTTAGCTGATTGTGGTGCTCTATGTCCTTTGGACGGCACACACTTTTGGCAAGGTTGAAGGCCAATATGTGATCCTTCTCAGCAACCACCAAATCAGTTTCCTCAATATCTCGCTTCTGATAAGTGAGCTTCGGTGCCCACTTGGAGGTAGCTCGGTCAGATGGCTCTGGTTGCGGACTCGGTGGGTGGCTCGGTGGGAGGGTGGTTTCGTCTTCATCAACTAACCGTTGTTCGGTCTGGGTAGTCCAGGCGCGTTTAGTTCGGCGTGATGAAGAAGGCTGTTGAGAATGAAGGGCCACCACGGTCTCTTGAGTTTTGCTTGGTGGCAGAACTTCGGGTCTGGTGGTTTCGGTCAGGAGGGCCCTGACTCTGTTCTTTTTTGCCATTTCTTGTTCGGCTGTCAGAGGGACTAAGTTAATTTGTGGCAAGGTGGGGTCCGGTTCAGGAGCGTCTTCCAACAAAAATTCAGTCACTCTGGCTTTTCGGCGGCAGCTGTATCTATAGGTCGGTTCGAACTTTAGCAGCTTGGCCCAACTACGTTCTGGATACCGTAGTGCGGCGCGTAAGGTCGCTAGATTTTTGTAACTGTATAGAGACTGGAGGTGGGCAGAATCTACGAAAGAAGACAACTGTTAGTTCGGCTGAAAAATAGAAAACCGAAATAAAGTAAAGCACGCATTGAGACCGAGGTGATTATACCGGGTGTGCCTTTCTTCCAGTTTATACTTCGACCTGGGATCTGGGCTTGGTGGTCTTCAAAATTCCCAGATACCCTGAAAAAATTGTCGTCATTTAGGTCCTTATCCGGTATATTCTTTATTATTTTCTCACGTCGGCGGCATATTCTAAGATAGTACACCCAGCCGTCTTCCTTCGAACCTATGGAATACTGGTGAAAGATTTCAGCTAGACCGAGGTTAATGCCTGCTTGGTGGTTTAGTTCGACTATACCCATTATTATACGGTAGGAGTTGATGGAAAGCTGGGTTGGGCATAGTTTGGTTTGCCTAAGGAATTCACAAATTAGGGGTTGGACTGGAAATCTTAGCCCGGTTTCTATTATTGAAAGAAGGGTAAAGGGTACAAAGCCTTCTTTGCCCCATGGTACAACATCTTGTTCGGCTAAAATGAGTTGGACGTCGTCGGGTATATTGTAATCTTTTCGGAATTCGGCTAGACCGCCTGGAGTATTTACTAAAAATCTATACTTCCCCATTTATTTTATAAGTTATGAATAAATTAGATCGGTGGCAAAATTGTGCTCAGTAGCTCGGCAAAGCGCTCAGAGTGCCTGGGCAACCTAAGTCTGCAAAGTGGAAAACAAAGGTGTTAAGCACAGATCGTTGGACCGTGCTACAAAGAAAAAAAAAAAAGCAAAGAAAATAAAAGACCTACTTCGGCTATGTAGGATGTTACAGGATCTATCTCGGTTCCAACAAGGTGATTGATATCTCGGTTGAGGGGAGGTTCTGTCAGACCGGTTGAGCCTCTAGGGGCAGCTTTCTGAGTTCGGTCTAAAAACTTAGAAAGCTGGTTTAGCCCCGAAGACGTAGTTCGGTAAGAATTGAGGTTTTCCCAGTACACTGATTGCAGAATTAGTTCGGTTTCTTATCTTGGCTATGATAAAACAAAAGGTTTGACTTATTGAAACTACTGGTATGTGTGTTAGTTCGGTTGTATAGTCTGGTCTCACTGGCATCAAACTACAAACAGTTTACTAGTTCGGTTATGTGTAATTTTGGATCAAAAGCAATGTTCTACAGGTTATTTCATGAATACCTAAGGATTGTACTAACATAGTGTTTTCAGAAGAAGCAAAGCAAATGGAAAAAATGTGTTTTGCAAAAACACACAAAACAAAGTACGAAAACAAGAAAAACAAGATAGAGGTGCAGTGCTTACCAGATGAAGAGGCAAGAACTGGAGATGAGAGCAGCAACAATGGAGAACACGAGCTCAGAGGTTGAAGAGCAATGGAGGTTCAGAGAGAGAAATTGAATAGTATGGTGAGTGATTTTGAAATGCAAAAGGGTTTGTGTTAGTGAAAGAGCTGGAGACGGGAATCGTTCGAAAATTGCGAAGTACGAGGGCGGCGTTACAGCTGTGGGTGGCCAATAGCAACCTGCCACGTGTCGTTAGAATGGGAATCGATTAAAATGCTATGATTGAAGAGACGTTTTGACCAGACAAGCGGAGCCCGGTGTCTAATTAGCTCGACTGGATAGGCTGGAAGGTTTTAGCTCGGCTAGATATGCTTAAGGGGGTTTTTTTAGCTCGGCTGGAAAAGCTAAAAGGTTTTAGCTCGGCTGGAGAGGCTAAAAGATAGTCTAGCTCGGCTGATAAATAGGTAATCCCTATCATACTATGCAGATGGAATTAAGGGGCAATTGAGAGGGTAATTTATATGTGAATTGGTCCGAGCTGGGTTGTTATGGGCCTTAGTGTGAAGGGTGAGTAAAAAGGCCAAAGAGTTACTCCGGTCTTGAAAAGGCTTAAATTTAGCCCGGTCTCAAGGCCAGAAGTTAGACCGGTCCGAAGGACTCTTGGTGATTAGCTCGGTTGAAGGATGATTTGAACGTATACCAGTCATGGCGCAACTAAACTAGATCGGTCTATACCTTGGTAAAAAGATAGTTCGGTTTGAGGTATACCCTGGTAAGTGGAAGAGGAACAAAGGACAGAAAATCAAACTAATTATAGTTCGGCTAAGTAGGGCCATGCTTACTTCGGTCGTATGGTAGTTCGGCCATGGTAAAACCATCTCACTTGGTTTAAGCAGTGAGGAGGGTGTTGAGGGATAAGCATTATCCTTCAGGAGTATGAATCCTAGGAGGACTCTGCATGGAGGAGTAAAAGTCCTACTAGGATTGTGCCACACGAAACCTATAAAAGCTCATAAACATCACCTTTGGAGAGGTAACACAACATTGATTCTCGAATTCACAGAGCTTCTTTCCTACTTGTCTGTTTTTCTGACTTAGGCATCGGAGAGGTTTCCGGCACACACCCGCCGGCTAGCTCACTTTTGTGTTTTCAGGGAGTAAAGTGACGTCGTACAGAGGAGTGCAGACTTGATCAACAGGATTATACAAGAAGGTTTATTTCTTTCTCGTACAAGTAATAAACATATGTTCAAAAATAAACCATCAATTTTTTTGGAGACACACAACACAATAAAATAAAAAAAAGTTACGATTATTAAATTGATTTAATTTTTTTTATGAATAATACACGGAAGAAAATCTTACAAAATGAATGATTTAAATCATCAAAATATAAAGACTAAAGTATTCGATGTGACACAATAGGAAGCAAAGTGAGATTATTCTTATTAACCTACCAAGATTAAAAGTTTAACTTACCCTGCTTTTTATTTTACACTTAAGGGGTTGTTTGATAATGACTTTTTGACGAAAAAAATTACAAAAGATAAAATAAGTTAAATAAATTAATGAGACAAAATGCCACATTTAAATCGTAATCATTTTATTTTTTCTCTCACAAAAGTCAAAAAATCAAACCAAACAAACTTTTCTCAAACTAAAATAATTAAAAAGTCAAAAAGTCAATTAAAAATATCAATTGTCAAACGGCAACTAAATTATAAATGATACTTGTTAACATGTGCCTTTAGAAACATGATTAAAAAAAATGAGATTTATTATAAAATCATGTGTTTGTATTTCAATTAGTCCATAAGATATTATTATATTCCAATAAGTCCTATTATTTAGACATTTGATCCATCAAATCATAATTCTCATATTTAAAGCATTTTACGGACATTTCTACCTTTACAAATATTTTTTGAACGATTAGCAATTTGGTGATGTAAACATTTATATTTTACAATGTGAATATTCACATTGACGTGTGAATGGTCACATTGACGTGATAACATTCATATTGATAGTGTGAACATTCACATCACGGAACGTTCACATTGTAAATGTAAATATTATCAGGGTAAATTACACTAACGGTCCCTATAGTTTGGAGCTTGTGTCATTATGGTCTCTTACTTTTCAATTGTGACACATTTGACCCTAAATTTTGAATCTTGTTCCAAGCAAGGACAGTTGAAGATATCATTGAATTTTTCAAGGGCAAAATCGTCAATTTGATAAAATATAAACTAATTTGACAAAAATAAATGTCAAAAAAATATTTTTAAATTTTTAAAAATTATTTCTACCCACTAAAGATAAAATTATGTAAAATTGATAAATCTTTTACACATTTATTTATTTATTTATTACTAAATTAATTTTTATTATGTGTTTGGATGATAATCATGTAATGGGTGATTGTTTTTGTTTTCGTTAAATTAGTTTATATTTTTTCAAAATTCAAATATGATGACAACTTTGATATCATTATTAAACCAATCCATAAAATCAAAAAAATCCAAAACTAAAAATATTTAATATATTAAATATATCGATTACACATTAAAAAATTAACAACTACCCATTACATGATCGCCATCTAAACATATAATACAAATTAATTTGGTAAAATAAATAAATAAATAAATGTTTAAAAGATTTATCAATTTTATATAATTTTATTTTTGATGGATAGAAATAATTTTAAAAAATTTACAAATATTTTTTTGACATTTATTTTTATCAAATTAGTTTATATTTAATCAGATTGACGATTTTGCCCTTAAAATTAAGTAATGGAACATGGTCAAATGTGTCACAATTGAAAAGTTAGGGATCAAAGTGACACGAGACTCAAACTATAGGGACTGTTAGTGTAATTCACCCATATTATTATTAGTGGTATTTTGGTAACTATGTCACTTATAAGACTTATTAGAACATAAGAAAATAATGTGAACTAAATAGAACATAAGTAAATGAAAATAATTTTTTGAAAAAGTGTCCCATAAAAAAAATTTAAAAGAACAATGATATGTAGCTCGAAAATAAGAGCTCAAATGGCCTGAATAAAAAGCAAAGTGTTTTCTCTCTCCTTAGACTCTAAAACCATCCATTTGTACTCACTCTCTAACTCTCTCCTCAGATTCCAAAATATTTTCCTCAGACTCTAAAATACTCTCTCTATTCACTCCAAAAGCATTCAAGCCAACTTAATTTCTTTTCGAAATCCTCTCATTCGATCCTCTCATCCTTCACCTCTCTGTGAAACATCCGACTCCGTGAACGCGTAAAGACAGATCTTGAGCTACATGTGTCAAATCACAAACGGAAAAGTCGTTTACCTAGTAGAACAAAAGGTAAACTCGAAATTGCAAAAAACATAGGGTTTATGTGTTCGCTTCAATTTGAGAACAAATTCGTCACACCAGACTGTTTGTGTTATGATTCTGCTTACAATTTGTGTTAGGGTTTTGGTCTTGAGTTGAATTTTTAGAACATGTTTTTCGGCCTTATGAATGAATGATTGCTAGGGTTCATAAAAACCCGAGTTTGGGCATTATGGGTTTTGCCTTGAATTTTTTTTGTTATGTTGATTTTGATTGTAAACCAACATTCTAACTTTTGAATGTGGTTAACTTAATTTTCCTAACTTAATGTTCAAATGTGAATGAACATCTCTAACTCAATTTTTGTAACTTAATTTGTGACATCCTAAATATTTAATTAATACCACAACTAACCACGATTAATAATAATAATAATAATAATAATAATAATAATAATAATAATAATAATCTATAATAGTAAAATTAAATAATTAATTTATGATGATAGGCGATAACATGTAATTTAATTTACATTAGAAACAATGTAGAATGAAGCAGATAATGGTTGAAGATAAACCTCAGTAAGGTAAACTCCAAAAAAAAAAATAATAATAATAATAATAAAGAATAATAAATCTAATTTGGTATTGGGTTATCAAATATGTAATTAATTATTTGGAGCCAAATTAACACAATTATGGAACAATACTATTAGTTGGACCACATTAAAATTAATGATTATATAAACAAATAAAGACAAATCTAATGCATAGATTTACTGAGGGAGATAAGTAGCAATTAATTGGAGTGATTTGCAAATTACTTGGAGAGAAGGAGGGTAGGCCATTTGCGCCATCTAAGCCATTAGGGAAGGTGAGTCATCAACCTTGGGGTCATCATGATGGGGTGAGTCAACACCCAAGAATGTGTATGGAAGAAGGAGAGGGGGCTGTGAAATTAGTGAGGAAACGAACGGAAAAAAAAAGAGAGAGAGAGAGAGAGAGAGAGAGAGAGAGAGAGAGGAAAAGGGTAGTGAAGGAATATCTGTGAGAATGTAGTAAAAATAAGAAGAAAATAGTAAGAGTCAATATTAAGGTGAACTATATTATATCTTGGGTCTCTATTTGTGGTCCCTATTTGTCATGGATCCATTGACCTCTATTCTGATTGTCACACCTGTGACCTTTGTTCTATTTTGTTTTGTACCGTGGTTATAGTTATTTATTTACATAATTTTTGCATTTCAGTTTCTGCCACTTTGAATAATTTGTTTATTCAAATTAAGTCGTGTAAATGTTTTAGCTTAACTAACTATCCATAGTTATTTTGTGTTCCCTATACTCTTGGCATAACATTTCTCACTCTGTTGTGTGCTTATAGTTGTTACCCTTTCAGGTGACGAGATGTAAAGAAGACCCGTAACCTCATGTAGTGGAATTCGAACAAGAATTGATACTAATCTATTATTTTGTTTTTTTTTCCTTTTCTTCCTTTTATTTATTTATTTTACTGAGGGTCAATCACTGAATAAAATAAATAAATAAAAGCCCTATAGATGTACTTTCTTTTATCAAAATATTCGGATGAAGTAAATTTTATGTTTAACTATTTTCTTACTTCCATTTTGCCTTCGCCTCCACCATCTAATTTATTAAGAGTAGAATTAATTAATAAGTTGCGATTCCAGCCCTAAGCCCCTAGGGTTGAGTCGTGACAAAGGTGGTATCAGAGCAATGATTAGACATATTAAATAAAATAAAATAAACTAAGAAATAAATATTTACCTGCAACGTTAGCCTTTTTCTGGAAAATCTCACGTTTATTTTAGTGATGTAGGAATGCCCGAGACTAACCTTGATGAGGCATTTTGGGAGGAGCTCGGGATGATTAATTTGAAGGATATTTTAGCAGAGCACCCTGCCCCCGCCTCACCTGAAGGATGGGGAGACTCGGAGGATATAATTAGGAGACTACATCCAGGCCTTACCCAATTAATGGGCCGGCCAATATATATACAAACCGATCCTACTTGTATCATACCTATTGTGGAGGCAGAGCCGTGCCTACACGCCTAGACGCTTTCTCAAACCCGCTCATGTCCTCGGCCTTGCCCCAGGATATAATCGCTCACACTACATCATTGGCCCTTTGCCTCCAGATTTGTTGCCAAAAGGGAAATGTGTACCCCGAGGACTACATCTTCACCAATGTCCCTAACTCGTTGGGAATTATTAATATTCAAAATGTTGATTTTAGTAATGACCTATCATACATTGAGCAACCGGGATGGATAGTCGATCGAGCATTTTGGGGCTACATACAGTCCATCCCCATTTACACTGTCCAGGCCGCATGGGTTTGTTTTGGTGTGGTGCAGTTGGGATGGGAATTTGAGCTTTTTATGCAACCCAACTTCCCCATGGTTGTTTGACTCGTTTGACCCACCACTCTAGATTTGATAGAAGAAAACTTCTTTTGTACGCTAATCATGATGCGTTATAATCCTTTTTTTTTTTGTTATACCACAAGGATGAAACACTAACATATTTTAACTTTTGAACAAAGATGTAATATTAATTGTAAAAATAGTAAATATGGTATTTTATATATATTGCGCTATATATGCTTATATATATGTTGCATTATGGATGTAATGCCTCGTTCATTACTTTGTAGAATGACCAATAATGGTAATGGAAGCGAGTCATCAATCAGTGGCACTGAATCAATAGAAAGAATCATGAAAAGAGCGGTTACTAGCTTTTTGTAAGCCTTGCAGACTAACATCAACAATGGGATACCGGAACGGCGAGAAGAGCCGGTTACCATAAAACAGTTCCAAGATTTGAAACCCACCACATTTACCGACGGTCCAGACCCAATGGTAGCAGACACTTGGGTTAAAGACATGGAAAAGATTTTTCACGCCCTATCCTACACCGAAAGACAGAAGGTGACTTTTGTCACTTTCACTTTTAAAGATAATGCGTAGAAATAGTGGCTTCTCACCCTAGAAAAAGAAGAAATTGTGACTTGAGCAAGATTCTTGGAAGTATTTTATGCAAAACACTTCCCAGATTTGTTGCGGGAACAAAAGGCATTGGAATTTATACATCTAAAACAAAGAACCATGACGGTGGCCGAATACGAGAGCAAGTTCACATAACTCGCTTGGTTTGCGATATATGTCATCCCCACCGAAGCTCGAAAAGCAAGAAAATTCGAAGCAGGAGTGGATGCTGAAATCAAAGATAGGCTTAAGGTTTTGAAACTACCAACCTATGCAGAAGTGGTAGACCTAGCATACATTGTAGAAAAAGAAATTAAAGCCTCCCGTTCTAGGGAACCAAGCTAAAAGAAGCGATTCTGGGAAAGAGACAATAGACGATTCGGTGTTGTACCTTCCAAGATGGTGAATATGGGCACAACCAGCTCAGGCAATCAAGGTTCTACTAATCCCAGAGGTGGCACCATTCCAACTTGCGCTACGTGTGGAAGGGCTCATTGGGGGCAATGCCATAGAGATACGGGAGCATGCTTTAAATGCGGTTAAGTTGACCACTTGCTGAGAGATTGTCCAAAGCTTATTAATCCTATAACTAGCCCCTCTGGCCCAGTCAGAAAACCTACAGAACCTGGAGGAGAGAGGAAGGACCAAAAATGTTAAGGAAGGGCTTTTGCCTTAGTACTTGGAAAACCAGAAGTTACCAACAACATTGTGTTAGGTATACTTTCTGTCGATGGTCATTCAGCTCATGTCCTTATTGACTCTAGGTCAACTCATTCTTTTGTTGCACTACACTTTGCTGTTAAGTTAGCATCAACACTCGAACCCTTAGAATATATATTGTCAGTGTCTTTTCCTTTTCGTAATTCTGTCTGTAGTACTGATATGTACAAATCATGTACTATATCCTTAAAAGGCAAAACCTTATACGTACACTTGATTCCCCTCCGCATTGGGAACTTTGATGTGATCTTGGGGATGGATTGGCTGGTTGCCAATCACGTCTCTATTGATTGTAATGCCAAAATGGTCTCCCTCAGGTTACCAAACCAACCCGAGCTTATCTTTGATGGGAGTAGAGTTTTTAACCCTCCTTGTATTATATCCTCCATGACAGCCCAACGACTTCTAAGAAAGGGTTGTTGTAGTTATATTTGTTATGTGATTGATACACAAAAAGAGGTCCCCATGGTTGATGCAATCCCCGTGGTTCAAAAATTCCTAGATGTCTTTCCTGAAGATCTACCCAATGCCCTAGTTGACTGAGAAATCGAATTCACCATTGAAACTTAACCTTGTACCCAACCAGTATCAAAAGCCCCTTACCGCATGTCAATGACGGAATTGAAAGAACTGAAGACTCAACTCCAGGAACTCTTGGACAAAGGTTTCATTCAACCTAGTACCTCACCTTGGAGAGCTCCAGTACTATTCGTAAAGAAAAATGATGGCACGATGAGGTTATGCATCGATTACCAGAAGCTGAACAAGGTCACCATCAAGAATCGGTACCCTCTGCTACGAATCGGTGACTTATTCGATCAACTTCAAGGCGCCCAAGTATTCTAAAAAATCGACTTGCGTTCTGGCTATCTCCAACTAAAAGTCAAAACGGAAACATCGAAAAGACTGCCTTCAGAACCCGTTACGGGCACTACGAGTTTCTCGTCATGCCATTTGGCATCACCAATGCTCCAGCGGCCTTCATGGACCACATGAACCGAGTGTTTAAACCCTATCTTGATGAGTTCATTATAGTCCTCATTGATGACATTCTCATATACTCCAAGTCACCGAATGACCATGAGTAGCACTTGCGAATGATTCTACAAACACTACGTGATCACAAACTTTATGACAAGTTAAAGAAATGCGAATTTTGGATCACTAGTGTACACTTTCTCGGTCACATCATTAACAAAGATGACATCTCGGTTGACCCCCAAAAAGTTGAAACAATCGTGCACTGGCCACAACCTACTAATGTGTTAGAAATTCGAAGTTTCTTAGGTCTACCTGGTTATTACTGACGTTTCATGCAAGATTTCTCGAAAATAGCATCACCTTTAACCCAGCTAACTCAGAAGAACACACCCTTTGAATGGACTGACAAATAGGAGCGCTGCTTCCAAGAATTAAAAAGTCAACTTGTGTCAGGTCTTATACTAGCACTCCCTACAGGAGTAGATAGGTTCGTAATTTATAGTGATGCCTTATACAATGGTTTGGATTGTGTTCTTATGCAAAATGGAAAAGTCATTGCTTATGCCTTACACCAACTAAAGACTTGTCACGACCCAAACCCGCCTCTATAGGTTTAGTGTCGTAATTAACCAGTAATCTAGAACTACCGAAGGCCTGACTGAACCAAGCAAATAAATGGGGCTAGTGGAAGCTATTATATAAGAAAACTAAACGTCCCATGAGCTGTGAATTCATATGAGACCAAAAAATATTACTATACATATATATACATACATGCACAAGTACATCAAGCTATCATAAGTTTGTCAAAGACAATTACATGAGAAGAGCCACTCCCACCGAAAACAAAAATAATGCCAGTGATAACCGACTAAAGTACATGAGCGAGTTACAAAAGGGTGCACACTGGCCACCTCAAAACTCTGTTAGATGGGAACCTTGCGGTGAGGCACAGAAGTTAGCTTGACAAAATCAAAGCGAGGTTGACGCCACTATGTCCTTTCCTGAGCTGGATCACCTACATGATATATTAAAATATGAGTTAAAGCCCAGTGAATAACGGCTAAATAAAGAGATTCTGAACGATAGTTATAATGTAAAATAAAACCCACACTGAGCAGATTCATATGACATTTGAGAAGAATAATACATCACGTAGTATATCCAAAAGTAACAAATACAGGCGGTCTAAAGGACCGAACAAGCGATCATGAAGACCGAGCAGGCGGTCATGAAGACCGAAGATCAGATATGGTAGTCAACACCATAATAACCAGGAGTTCCATGAAACAGAACTAACGGATCTGCAATCATACAAATAGTGTCAGGGTTGCTATAGTAAACAATGAAAACAATAATAGATTTATCATTCATTAACATAAGAAACTTCCGGAATAATGCGTAAGTTCGAAGCAGAGAAAAGATAATTTAAATTCAACATGCGTTTACAACAGTGTTACTCACAGTAGGTTCCGTGATGCAGGTGACTGGAACTTGGTATTTGACCTAGACAGACAAATATAAGCGTATAACACTTAATTTTCCATACAACTAATTAATTAGTTCCATTTCTTAAGTATTGGTTGGACTGAAAGTCGTTTACCCCTGTTAAATGCTTATACAATGCAAATGGACATTAATTACGGATGTAAATTATGTTATCGAAGGCCCAGGAGTGGGGTAAATAACACAAAAAAGTGAAAACCGAGGTTGCGAAACAATCGCACGTGCGAAGGTCCTGGGCCGCACGTGCGGGACCCTCTCCGCACGTGCACCCCTAAGTGCCTTTATTTCAGAATTACACCTTCCTCTCCCCTATTTTCCGCATGTACGCCGGTGCTCTCGCGTACGAGCGGGCTCCCTAGCCGCACGTGAGGTTTTAGGTGTTTCAGAACCGAGTTTCTACTCTGTTTTTGGGGTCCAAATTCTATAAAAATCAACCCAAAGTCAATCAAATTAAAGGCCAAAACTTAACAAACATGCTGTACAAGAAATTTCCAAGTTCAACTCAAGAATAGGGCTTCAAATTCAAACTCAAGTTTTACAATCTCATCAACAACTTCAAAATTAGATGGAAACTCTATGTTTCAACAAAATTATGGACATCTAACTTAAAGTCATGTAAGATTAAATAGATGAGCTTTATTTATATCAAGATTTGAAGAATTCCTCTTATTAGGGTTTGTACCACAATTTATTCTACCTAAGCCTCTCATTTCTCCTTATATTCTATGAATTCAAGGTGGAAATTAGTTCTTATGCAAGAGATTAGAAAGAATTTGTACCTCCAGGAGTTAGTTTAGTCAAGTTGCCGCAAGATCTCCTTTACCTCCTCCACTTCTCTTCTTGTTCCCTAGAACTCTCTCTCACACTCTCTTTTCTCTCCCTCTTTGAGTTCAACATAGATATATATATATATATATATAGAAAAGGTATAAGCATCTATATCTAATTTACTTAATTAATTTAATTAAATTAGAAATACACCCATCAAATGTTAACTGAACCCTTCCTTTTCTAATTATGGTGAATTTGGCTCTAATCACCTTCTCTACTAGTTACTACATAACCTTGCGATTTAATGAATCAGACAGGTCTTTTTCATAAAAGAGCATATCTGTTAACAAACATGACACACATAAATAAGCATATAAAGCACAGATAAAGACATAATTAAAATTAACCATAAAAATAACAAGTAGTTCAGAGGCATGTGTTACAAGACTCATGAGAGAAACTACCCAACTCATGATCTAGAATTAGCTGCGGTGCCCTTAAGATCAGGCATCATTATCTCTACGGTGTAACTTGAGAAATTTACACTAATACAAGAGTCTTAAATAGCTGTTCACATAGAAGGAACTGAATATAAGGCAACGACGGTGGCTAGAATTTATAAAAGACTACGATGTAGAAATCCATCACCATCCAGGCAAAGCTAACGTGGTGGCAGACGCACTGAGCCAGAAGACAACTAGAAGTTTGGCATGTACTCTCGTTTCTCGCAAAATCAATGGACTGCTTGCTGTAGACACCCTATTTTTGACCATCCTCAAGACTTGGTTGTGCTTGCAGGTACATTTAACAACTAGTTCGATTGCTCCTCGAGTACTCGACTGTTGCGGCGGAACGTCACAGGTTTGGGCTTCCCAAACCCTGTATCCTTTCTGTCCTTTTTTTTGGACCATGTATTGGTCCTTCCAGCTTGATTCTCTTGGTGCACTGCCGGCCCCTTTTTGGCCCTGCCGGCCATGTCTTTGTTACTGCTGGCCATTGATGAAGCCTGTCGGCCATCAATGAGCCACTGCCGGCCACTGCTGATGGCCGGCAGAACCCTTGTCTCAGCAGGTTTCACGCCAGATCTTTTGAGCCAGCTGGTTTTCACTCCTTTCCCCTCCATACACGTGTATGGAGGGATAAAGCTCTTGCCAAGCTTGTTTAACAAGCTTTGCATTGTTTTTCTTCTATATAAGGAGAGGCCCTCTCTCCTTAGCAGAAGTTCAACCATTTTAGAGAAGAAAGACCTCTCTCTCTCTCTATATTTCTCATTCCCTCTCTCTATATTGCATAGAATAGTGTTCTAAAGTCCATTTTTCTTGCACTTTTACACTACAACACATAGAGATACACCACCATCTTTGGGCTGAGGTTCTTGGGAGTGTTACTTGAGCTTTGAAACTTGGTTTTTGGCCCCTGAGGTTGCTGGTTTCGAAGTTGATCTTCAAGGGTGAGTATATTCCCCATGTTAGCATTTATTTGTACTTCATTTTGGCCATCCTTTCATATTGCTTTAGGCCTTGCTTTCAATTGAAAAAAGTTCTGTATTTGAGTGATTTTGATGATTGTTTAAGGTCTTCTTGGTGTTAAGGGTGTACAACCCTCTTGTTTGCCTTGTTTGGCCTTATTTTGTACCATGCTTTAAGGCCTTCGAGGTAGTCTTGGCTTGGCCTTTTAGCCATTGAAATCCAATAAATTTTCAGTGGTAGGAATGTGGTTTTGAGGCCTAAAATCAAAGGGGGGTGACCCCCTCTCTTTTTGTTTTGTTTGCTTGAGTTTTTGGCCTATCAAAGGAGCATGTATCCCTATACTTTTGAGGCTTGTTTCAAGCCCTTTTTTGTGAATTTTAGGACCTTCCTTGAGTCTGTCCATGGCTGGTTTGGTCATCTTTTGCATGCTTCTTATATGTGTAGTGTAATCCCATTTGTGGCTCATCAAAGTAGCATGTTTTCTTAGCTTATGTTGAGTCTATTTCAACATGTTTTTGGTGATGTTTTGCCATGACATAACTCTATCTAAAGTTGGTTTGGTCATCTTTTGCATGCTCCATATACTTGTAGAACAAATCTTGCTTACTAGCCTTATGTGCATGTTGATTTGACTCATCATTCCAGCATATTTTGGCTTTGCTCCAGCATGATTTTATTCTTATTTTGGGCTGTTCTAGGACTATTTTGGGCTGCCATGGTCATATCACTCATGTTTTGTATAGCTATAGTGTAAATGCTTTGGCTAGCCTTGGGTTTTGAGGCCTCTACCATGCCATACATGTGATGTTTGCATGCTTTGCCATCATTTCAAATGTTATTTCAGTCCATGAAATTTGGTCATACACTTGCATTTGACAAGCTTTAAATGCCTTGGAGAGTTTGTGTTTTATGCCTCATGAATGGATCATTGTGCATGCCATTAAGCCTAGGCCTTTGGGTCATCATATCAGTGCATTTTTGGTCTTGTTATACCATGATGTAACTCTGTTTTATGTTATCCAACTCATGTCATGTTTGGTTTTAATAGGTGTAATGTAATACCCCTTTTGTAGCCTTGCATGCTCCATGTTTTTGACCTTTGTTCTAGCTTGTATTGGCTAGGTTCAAGCATGTTTTTAGTCCCACATTGACCTGCCTAGGGACTGTTTTAGGTGCCCTTAGTCCTTCGGGGCTTGCCTTGCATGGCCATGGTTTAAGTCCCTTTGTTGGCTTCGTACTTTGAGCTTTCTTATATGCTATGTTTGACTTGTTTGGGTGGGTTGGCATCACTCCTTGCATGATTTCAGAGATTACCTCATTGTCACATATCCATGCTTGTCACTCCTTAAGTGTGCTTAAAAGTCGCATCTTTGTGCCTTAATCCTTGAGCCAATTGGCATGCATGTTTGTCTTACCTTTTCATGCTTTTCATACCATCATTTCAACACTAATGGCCACTAATTTGGAGCATGACTGAGGTCTATCCTTTTGGTTTAAGTCCATTGTGTATGCCATGTATATTGCATTGAGTATGCCACCATTGCATTGAGCATGCTAATTGACATTCGCATTGAGTATGCTGGTTGTTGTAAGCATTAGCATTGTGCATGCCATTAGCTTTGTTAAGTTAATCATATTACATTGCATTGAGTATGCCATATAGTTGCATGTTTGCATACTTAGGACATATTGCATGTTTTCTATGCTTGTGTTGCATTGTTGTTTGGACTAAGTGTTAATCCGAGCACGAGGAACGAGGGGCGTTTCATACTTCAAGTGATGAAACGTGTCTCAATTCTTGGTCGTCGACGCTCTTGATGATCCATGATAGAGTTCTAGGCACTTATGTGTTTTTCTTGTGCATTCGTTTCTCATTGATTTACACAAGTTGGATCTTTGGCCATCATGCATCGGAATGCGTGATTGATGGTCGTGGATCCAATTATGCCTCTCCCTTGATGTTTCGAGGTGATATGGGGTGGCATAGTACGTACATACCCTTGGGAGACCCTCCATTTTCTCTATTTTGTGCTCTGTTGCAGCTTGGTGTCACAACACACCAGTGGCCAGCAGTCTGTCATCCTTGGCCGGCACCCTGTAGACGCGCCCTCGAGGGGCCTCATGCTACAGTTTGGACTCATTTGTCACGGTTCTTAATCTGATCTCACAATGTGCGATGTGAGATTGATGAATCACCAAGGAGTCCAAATCCAGTAAATCGTTTTGGAAAATTGATTTTTAAGAAAGAAGTGCCAAACATGGACTGCTTTTCCAGATACAGAGTCGCTGCCTAAATATTTTATTTTGGGAGAATTTAGGAAACCCTGACTCGTGCCTAAGGCCACGTGTCCGTCATCACCAAAGTTGCCTCGGCTCGGGAACTTGGGTACGATTGGGGAAGGTTATCTATGAGCACCCCCGCTCGCCCGATCAAAGATCGGCCTGTACTAAGCATGATATTTTGTTTTGAAAACATGTATTCTTATTCCGGTTATTTAGGTAGAATTTACTATGTGATGCGCACAACACACAAGTATAGACTAGATCGCCTAAGTTGGAACAAAACATTTCATGTTTGTTTATTTGAAAATGGTTTGATGATGCTACTCGTAAGTAGGCTAAGACGTGGACTTGCCACCCTTAAGTAGGATTAAGGAAACATGATTTTGCCACTCTTAAGTGGGCTTAAAACACACATTTTAATGAATTGTTCCAATTCAAGTAATCTAACCTTCACCCA
Organism: Camellia sinensis; assembly: GCF_055761805.1. Lineage (NCBI taxonomy): Eukaryota > Viridiplantae > Streptophyta > Magnoliopsida > Ericales > Theaceae > Camellia > Camellia sinensis. The sequence continues at coordinate 121,674,493 of NC_138966.1, forward strand.
CAGGCATTCAGACAGTTATATCACATAAGCAGTTAGCCTCATGGCAAGCATGATATCATAGGAACACTCACACTCATGCAAGATGCTAAAGCATAAATACTTACCTAGTACTCCGAGCCAAAACAAGAAACTAGTTAGAAATCATACATGATCCTAGTTCATGTTAAGATGGCTAATGCAACACATGCAAAATGCAACTAGAATAGGCTCGTCTGATCTAAGAATGACATGTGAAATGCGACAACTCGATACATGTATTCAAGTTGGAATTGAAACACTATGCAATTAGTATAATGCGCCGAGCCCGGTGCGTGCAATACGAATGAATGTATGCAAACATGCTAACATAAGTATGGTAATTGAAACATGACCTTAAACTAACCAACAAAAGCAAGTAAGTAAAAGGGAGAAAAACGTGGGGTTGGAAGACATTCACACACGCATGCACACTAATTACAAATTCGCGCTCTCAACGAAGGGTCCAAATAAATAATACAAACCCGAATGATTAATCAACTATCCTACCTATTTAATTATTACAAACCCTTAATTAATTAACAAATTAATTACAAAAATGAGGCTGTCACAGCTCCACCTTGAAATGATTAATGATGCATGCTTGATCGCCTCGCTCGGAAACCCGTTGCCATGCCACATGTTACCTCTGTTTGCATTGTTTTGCATTTTTGAAAATTGTGAAAATCCTTGGGATGCTTCTGAAACACTCCCTAAGCACTGTGGGGGGTCACCGGCCAAGAGATAATGCCACCGACTATTTTAAAGTAGTGATCGACCATTTGTAAGGCTCTCGGCCGGATTAAGTTAGCCGGCCGGCACTAAAGATGGCCGACCGGCCATCCATTCTTGCAGAATACTGTTTTTGCTGCAGCAGAGGACAGACAGTGTATGGCAAGGCATTTACAAGACAATGTGTGCACGACCACCCTCCCTATCATACTATGAACTCAAGGGAGTATGGCTCTCGACCCTCGGACCGCCAATCACGCATTTTAATGCATGATGGCCAAAGGTGCGAAGTGTGTAAATCAATGTGGAATGAATGAAACAAAACACATGAATGCCTAGAACTTTATCATGCTTGATCAAGAGCGTCGACGACCAAGGATTGAGGTACGTCTCGTCACTTCAAGTACAAACGGGCCTCATTCCTCATGTTTGGTTTGACACTCCAAACCAAACACAATGCAATGCATGCATGCCAAATGTAATGCAATATGGAAAAGCAATGCTATGCAACCCAAGCAAGCCAAATGTAATAGGACTCAAGTATGCACACAAAACTAAGGTAGCAAACATGCTAAATGCAATGCAACCTAAGCATGCAAGTTAAGCTAATGTAACATGGGCACGCCAAGTATGCAACAATGCTATGTAATGCAATTAGCTAAATACCATGCGATATACCAAACATGCAAACATGATACAATACAAGCATGCAAATATCATGAAAGCAAACATGCTCAATGGTCTTAAACTGAAATGGGCAGACCTCAGCCGTGCCAAAACAGTGGCCAAAGTGCCAAGAGATGATGGACAAAACACACCCAAACATGCGCATGTAAAGGTCCAACACTTAGGCACAAAAAGGTCGACTCTTAAACACATTTAAAAGAGACAAATATGGACAAATAACAAGCATGATAAGCTCTGAAAATATGCAAGGGATGATGCCATATCAACCAAGCCATGCAAGTAAAGCATACAAAGGAGCCTAGAACTTGAGACTAGCCAAGGGGCTCAAGCCATGGCTATGTGAAGCAAGCCCCAAAGGGCCAAGGGGACTTAAAACAGTCCCAAGGCAGGTCCAAGCAAAGCCAAAAGTGAGCTCAAGGCTAGCCAAAACAAACTAGAATACAATGCCAAAACAATGGGGCATGCAATGCTATCAAAGAGGTGTTATACTACGCCTAACACAACCAAACATGGCATGATTTTAGTAATGGAAAACAGAGTCATGGCATGTTGAAACAAACTCAAAAACCCACTTAGATGGTATCTAAATGGTCTAAGCATAGAGGCATGCACAATGGTCCAATCTTGAAGCATAAAACACAAACCTTCTAATGCATGGAAAATGTTATGAATATGAATGCATGGCCACATTACATGGACTGAAATCTCATGTGAAATGATGCCAAATCATGAAAATGAGCCAAGTAATGTAATCATGCGACTTAGGCCTTCAAAGCTAACAAGCTATGATGAACTAAGGCTATACAAAACATGACATATATGATCAAAACAACACCAAACAGAGCTTATACATGGTGAGATAAGGCTAAAAACTTCTCAGAGTTAAGTCAAAACATGTGAGCATGATGGTCTAAGTGCATGATACATGTTTAGGTAAATAAGAGGATTGCAAGGCAAGTGTGTGGTGCATGCAAGAGACCAGTAAACCGACCCAAAACAGAGATGTAGCAAGACCAAATAACACCTAATACCCTTTGAAATGGAGCTAAATAAAGCTAAGCAAACATGCTACCCTTATGAGCCCTTAATGCAAGCAAATGAGACAAAAGGAGAGAGGGGTGTCCCTCCCCTATTCAAGACCTCAAAACCACTTCTCCACTACTGAAAATCCTCTGAATTTCAGTGGTGAGAAGGTCAAAACAAAAGGGTTCCAAAGCCAAAAGGAAGAGGCACAAAATGAGGCCAAACAAAGCCTAAGGGGGGGTAGACAACCCCCAAAGTGGCCTTAATGAAACATCTCAAGCATGAAAATACAGAATTTTTTTATGTAGGACACTAACCTTAAAACAGCATGCAAGTATTGCTAAAAGCTTAAGCAAAAATGGGGAATAAATGAGTAGTTTCTCACTCTTGAAGAACACTTCAAGAACACCAACTCCAGCACCTCCTTCTGATCAAAACCAACTCAAAAACTCTGAAATCAACTCCTTAGCACCTTAGTAACTAAAGGACAGTGTAACACTAGGTGCCTTAGTGCAAAAATATGAACAAAAACACCCTTTAGAACACTATTACACACACAACTATATAGAGAGAGGAGATATATAGAGAGAGTAATATATATGCTCTATATCAGATTGTTCAACCTCTGGAAAGGGAGGAGAGGCCCTCCTCTTATAGAAAATCCAATTCCAAGCTTCCAAGGGAAGCTAAGTGTAAGGATGAAATCCCTCCATACACGTGTATGGAGGGCAGAGTCTGTGCTCACCAACTGGCACAGCTGGCATGCATAGTGCCTGAAAAAGGCAAAGAAAATGCCTCGGCCAGAAAAAGTGGCCGATCGACCAACTAAAGTGCCGACCGACCAACACATTTGGCTGGTAGAAAGAAAGCAAGGCTGGTGGCCTCAGGTCATGGCCAATGAGTTGAGGGGATGGCTAAAAGGCCACTTCCTACCCTCAGGTACAAAAACCACATGTTCTTAGTCCACAACCAAGCACTAAACAGTCAAGTTATGAGATCTTAAGGCAAGGCGCGCAGCCGAGACTTCCGATAACTCAAAAACAAACACGAAGATAGATGATCATCGAGTGTTCAAACGATGACGTCTAAGTCTTGAGGACGGTCAAAAATGGGGTGTCTACACACCCCCCTCATCCTTGGCCGGCAGTGGGCATACTTGGTCGGCAGTGGGGTCGGCAGTAGCTTCTCATGGCCGGTAGGCCACTGGTGCACTCCCCAGCAGTGCTTTGGTAAGTTTCAGCAGCAAGCACTGGAAGACATCCTGCAAGCAAAGCCTCTAGAGAGCATTCGGAGAGCTTTCGAGACGGGAACCGAGCATGCATCTTCAACTTCTTCAAGGCAGAGCTAAGACAGCCTAGTTTACATATTTTAATGCTTACTTGTTAGTTAGTATTCGAATTTGTAATTAATTAATTAATTTGTTAATTAATTAAGTTTTGTAATAATTAGTTGTAGCTAGTTATTCAATTTGGTTATGTAATAATTAGTTTAATTAGCGTAGCTAGTTAGCTAAATTCATTCGGACCCTCCGTCGAGAGGGCACAATTGTTGTAATAAGTGTGCGTGCGTGTGTGCATATCTTCCAATCCCATGTCTTTCTCCCTTTTACTTAACCACTTACAATGGTTAGTTCTAGGGCATATTTTCAATTAGCATCCTTATGCTTTGCATGCGTGCATCCATTCATCTATATTGCATGCACCGGGCTCGGCGTATCATACTAACTGCATCGTATTTCAGTACTGATTTGAATACATGTTATAAAGTTGCATTTCATATGCCATCTTAGAATAGACGAGCCTATTTCTAGTTGCATTTTGCATGTGTTGCATTAGCCATCTTAACATGAACTAGGATCATGCATTGATTACTAACTAGTTTCTATTTTGGCTCGGAGTACACTGTGAGTGTTTACGCTTTAGCATATTACATGTGTGTGAGTGTTGCCATGATAGCATGCTTGCCATGAGGCTATTTGCTTAAGTGATATAACTGCCTGAATGCCCATGGGTGAATGTTAGATTACTTGAATTGGAACAATTCATCAAATCCGTATTTTAGCCTACTTATGAGTAGCAAACTTCAAACCATTTTCCAAACAAACGGATATGCAATGCTTTGTTCTAAAATTAGGCGATCTAATCTATACTTGTTTTACTGTGCGCATCACATAGTAATTCTAGCTAATTAACCGAAATAAGAACACATGCATTTTCAAAAATAAGATATCATGTTTAGTACAGGCCGATCTTTGATCGGGCGAACGTGGGTGTTCATAGATGACCTTCCCCAATCGTACCCAAGTTCCCGAGCCGAGGCAACTTTGGTGATGACGGACACGTGGCCTTAGGCACAAGTCAGGGTTTCCTAAATTTCTCAAAAATAAAATATTTAGGTAGCGACTCTGTATCTGGCAAAGCAGTCCATGTTTGGCACTTCTTTATAAAAATCAGTTTTCCAAAATGATTTGCCGGATTTTGGACTCTTTGGTGATTTATCAGTCTCACATCGCACATTGTGAGATTAGATTCAGAACTGTGACATTGAGTCCGAACTATAGTAGCTCAGAACAAAACGAGATTTGCGCCTTCGCGAGAAGCGCGGATATCGGAGAGTTCTCGGGAGCGCGTCTACACTTGCCAACATAACCGTGGAACCTACCTTAATTGAAGAAATTAGAGCACGCCAATGTAAAGATAAACTTTTGAAGAAAAAATACGAGGAACAAAGGAGTATGACTGACCTTGATTTCACTATAAGCAATGGGATACTGAAATTTCGAAATCGAATTTGCGTACTCGACATTCCGGAACTCAAGAAAAAGATATTGGTGGAAGATCATAGCTCGAGACTTGCAGTCCACCCTAACAACACAAAGATGTACCAAGATTTGAAGGAACACTACTGGTGGACAGGAATGAAAAGAGACGTAGCAAGCCATGTCTCCAAATGTCTGCATTGTCAGCGTGTTAAAGTAGAACATCAAAGACCTGCAAGAATGCTGTAACCACTCCCTATTCCTAAATGGAAATGGGAGCACATTACTATGGACTTTGTGGTCGGGCTACCACAATCATTTTTGAAGAATGATGCTATAATGGTTATAGTAGACTGATTGATGAAGTTGGCGCATTTTCTGCCAATCAAAATCATGTACTTCCTTAATAAGTTTGCCACTTTATACATCAAGAAAATTATTCATTTGCATGGCACCCCCGTTTCGTGTCTCATTTCTGGAACAAATTGCAGGACACTTTGGGGACTACACTAAAGTTTAGCAGTACTCATCACCCGCAAACTGATGGGCAATCCAAAAGAACAATCCAGACTTTAGAAGACATGTTATGTATATGCGTGTTGGGCCTCAAAGGTAATTGTGATGAGTACCTACCTTTGGTGGAATTCGCCAATAACAACAGCTACCAAGTAAGCATTGGAATGGCACCGTACGAAGCTCTGTATGGAAGGAGATGTCGATCACCTCTGTGTTGGGCGAAAGTCGGAGACAGGAAACTGTTAGGCCTCGAGATCGTGCAAATTACAAGTGATAAAATCCAACTCATCCAACAGCGAATTCACACTGCTCAAAGTCGCCGGAAAAGCTGTGTAGATACACGAAGACGGGAATTGGAATTTCAAGTAGGAGATCATGTTTTCCTAAAGATCTCACCAACAAGAGAGGTTATCCGATTTGAAAAGCGAGAAAAGTTAAACCCACATTATATCGGGCCCTTTGAGATACTGGAAAGGATTGGTCATATAGCCTATCGCCTTGCACTATCACCTGAACTGTCCAATGTCCACAATGTATTTCACATTTCAATGCTTCGGCGGTATCTCCGAGATCCAGAACATCTTGTCAATTATGAGAACCTAGAAGTACAAGAAGATCTCTCTTACGAAGAACAACCAATGCAGATTCTTGATCGTCGTGATCAGGTTCTCAGAAACAAGACGATACCCCTTGTAAAAGTCTTGTGGAGAAATCATCATATCAAAGAAGTTACGTAGGAAACATAAAATCAAATGCGAGTCAAATACCCACACCTCTTCAAAAGTTAAGGTACGTCAAGTTTGGGGACAAACTTCTATTTAGGAGGAGAGAAATGTGACATCCTAAATATATAATTGATACCACAACTAACCACGATCATTAATAAGAATAATAACAATAATCTGTAATAGTAAAATTAAATAATTAATTTATGATGATAGGCGATAACATGTAATTTAATTTACATTAGAAGCAATGTAGAATGAAGCAGATGATGATTGAAGATAAACCTCAGTATGGTAAACTCCAATAATAATAATAATAATAATAATAATAATAATAAAGAATAATAAATCTAATTTGGCATAGTGTTATCAAATATGTAATTAATTATTTGGGGCTAAATTAACACAATTATGGAACAATACTATTAGTTGGGCCACATTAGAATTAGTGATTATATAAACAAATAAAGACAAATCTAATGTATAGATTTACTAAGAGAGATAAGTAACAATTAATTGGAGAGATTTGCAAATTACCTGGAGATAAGAATGGTAGGCCATCTGTGCCATCTAAGCCATTAGGGAATGTGAGTCATCAACCTTGGGGTCATCATGATGGGGTGAGTCAGCACCCAAGAATGCGTATATAAGAGGGGAGGAGGCTGTGAAATTAGTGAGGAAATAAACGAAAAAAAAAGTGTAGCGAAGGAACAGTCGTGAGAAGGTAACAAAAATAAGAAGAAAATAGTAAGAGTTAATATTAAGGTGAGTTATATTATACCTGGAGTCACCATAATATATTTTACGTATGTTTTGGGTTATCATAAATTATTTTACGCAATCTATGTTTTATAAATTATATTAATATTTTGATTACGTTAATTATTTTCTGAACTCTATTTGCTTAAATTGAAACCCATGGATATGTTTGTTTAATTTTTAGAAATTATTTGACAATGGTTTTATAAACAAATATGTTTTGTAAGTACTACACGAGAGTCTCATGCCTTGGGGAACTTAAATAATCATTGGCCTCTGTTTGGCCACTTTGTGGTCTTTTGTTTGTCATAGATCCATTGACCTCTATTCTGATTGTCACTCATGTGACCTCTGTCGTGTTCTATTCTGTACCATGGTTATGATTATTTATTTACATAATTTTCGCATTTCAATTTCTGCCACTTTGAATAATTTGTTTATTCAAATTAAGTTATGTAAATGTTTTAGTTTAACTAACTATCTATGGTTATTTCATGTTCCCTATACTTTTGGCATAATATTTCTCACTCTACTGTGTGCTTATAGCTGTTACCCTTTCAGGTGACGAGATGTAAAGAAGACTCGTAACCTCATGTAGTAGAACTCGAACAAGAATTGATGTTGATCTGTTATTTTGTTTTTTTTCCTTTTCTTCTTTTTATTTTTTTATTTTTATTGAGGACCTGTCACTGAATAAAAATAATAAATAAAAGCCCTATAGATGTACCTTCTTTTATCAAAATAGTCGGATAAAGTAAATTTTATGTTTAACTATTTTCTTACTTCCATTTTGTCTGCCGCCTGCGCCTGCGCCATCTAATTTATTAAGAGTATAATTAATTAGTAAGTTGTGATTCCAGTCCTAAGCCCCTGGGGTTGGGTCGTGGCATAATTTGCTTCACAAGGTTTAATTAGAAAAGCATGGACAACACAATGCTTAAAACTGTGCATTTGAAAGTTTATTATCTGTTGATGAAATCTGTTATTTACCCAAAATAAGGATTACTCTTGGATAGTTGTCTATGGAATATGGATTACTCTTGGATATCTGTGTAAGAAGGGTATGAAATCTGTCTATGGAATATGGATTATTCTTACATATCTGTCTAAGAAGGGTATGAAATTTGTCTATGTTGGATATCTGTTTTCCCAAAATAAGGATTACTACTTACACGTATCATATCAGGTCTTCTACATATGATCACTATGCAATCCTACCATAGCAAGAAAACTACATATGTTCATACCCTTTTTAGCTATTATGCACTGAAAAACATTAAACCTGAATGTGTGTGGAATTTTCTCCTTGAAAGGTTTCCACGTTCCCTAATTAAAGTACTGACACCAAGTTCTGAGCAAGAAAATGAGTACTGGATGGGAATTATTATGCAAAAACAGATCATTTTCCATAACATGATAAGTGACTCTAAACGAAATTTGCCACTGCTTGCTCTATGTATCATGTCTGTTTTGTATGTTGTATGCAGATTAAAAAATGGCTTGTTCTTTTACTAACAATAGCAACATAAGATTAAAACCAAGAATGTGCAATTATGGAAAAATAGCTGCCATGTGCATTGTCCGAACCAATGAGAATGGAAATCAAGGGTGTTTATTCTTTGTTTGCCCATTAAAATATGTAAGGAAATTTGTTTGTAATTTTGTTTGGAAATTGATTAGCCTGATTTGATTAACTGATTGTCATGCATTGTAGAGTAATAAGGAACACTGCAATTACTTCAAGTTCGCAGATAATGATGATGACGACGTGATCTCCACAATCCGTTCCAATGCTGCACCTCGTAAAGCTATAAGAAACGAAGAATTTAACGATCTAAGAACAAGGGTTTCAGAAATGGATAATGAAATTGATGAGTATGGTAGAAGGCTTCGAAGAGTGGAGAAGAATTTCAAGGCGATGCTTTATGTTATTGTATCTTGTATTGTTTTCTATTTTATAATGTAAATTATTCAGTTGTTAGCTTTTTTGGAATTTGATAGATATACTTATGGATTGAATGAACTTGATGGGTTGTGGGTATGTGTTGTGATGATTTGAATGTGGGAATGAAAAACCTGTTCTGTTTTCAATTGTTGTTGATTTACATGTTCTTGAATGTGAGCAATAAATTAATAAGGCCAAAATACATGTTCTAAACCTTATCTGCTTGTTGATTTACGTGTTCTTTTTTTTCTTTTTTGATTCAAACATGTTCTTGAATGTGAGCAACAAATTAATAAAGCCAAAATACATGTTCTAAACCTTATCTACTTGTTGTTTTACATGTTCTTTTTTTTGTAAGCAACAAATTAATAAGGCCAAAATACATGTTCTAAACTTGATCTGCTTTGTTCATGAACCAAAACCTGATCTGTCCATGCTTTTATCTGATCTGTCCATGAACCAAAACCTGATCTGTTCATGCTTTTACCTGCTCTGTCCATAAACCAAAACCTGCTCTATTTGTGATCAATATGTTGTTACAAAACCTGTTCTGTTTTCACCTACAACAAAAACTTGTTCTGTTTTCACCCATAAATTAATTAGAACTCTGTTTCAGCAAAAACTGTTATGTCCATGAAAAACCTGCTCTGTCCATGAAGAAACTGCTGTATTTGGATTGAACAGAATATAACAAAACATGGAATTAAAAGAAAACGTAGTAATTAAAATAAAAGAGAACAAAATAAAGCAAAATTATAGGTGAAACAAGATGACACACTAATATAGAGCTCAGCATGCAACAAAAGCTCATTCATGATAACACCAATAGAAAAACTCTTATTTCTCAAAATTTTCCATAGAAGACAAACCAACACAATTTCAAAGGTATGTCAAGTGGAGGCTCCCAGTTTCATACAGTTTCATACACATCCCACCAATTCAACTTTCGCTCATAATTAACCAAAACCTGCTTCATTTACAAATGAAGCAAGACAAAATCTACAAATTTTAGCCAACGTAAATGAAACCAAACTATCCAAACTGTCCTTTGGTTACAAATAATTGTCATCAAGTCATTGAATCAGCACTAAAAATGAAATGGGGCATTTGGATCCGCATTTATATTGAAGTCAATAAATTTTGAAGCTAGTGTTGAAGTTTGACTGCTTATATTCATTCATGCTTGACTATGAGATGTGCTTCCAGTATTGTCCACCATTTGCATTGGGGTAACCCCTACCTATAAAAACAAATTACGTATTACAAATATTGTCCAGAAACATATTGACTAATATGAAATTTAATGGATGTAAAAAAGATTTGTACTCATAACTTCAACACATACCGGTACATATATACTCTCTTGCATGCCATCCATGGAAGGAAAGTAGTAAGATTGAGATTGTGGCACCTTACGACGAAATAGTGCCAACATGCGATTAACAATTTGACAAATTAAAATAAAAACAAACAAAATCAATATAATTATAAGAATACATACCGGATGGTACATAGTGTCTTGCATGCCTTCCGTAAAATCAAAGTTTGAGTTACGAGGTTCACATTGGCCCACCTTATAACCCTATAGTAACAGACATTGGTTAATAATTTAGGTTAAAAAAAATTAGAAATTTACATATCAAACTTTACCTGTGCATTCGTAGCTTTCTTATTCTTTCCCTTCTCAACTGATTCACGATTTCATCGACTTTGCTAACCTTCCGTTTGGTACATGGACAGCCTCTTCGGCGAGCAACCAAAGGACTAACAACCTTGCGAGTCATGCTTGCATTTGCAGTACTGCGACCATGAGGACTTTTTGGGGAAGTATTAGAAGGTGGTCCACTACTATTATGTGGCACATAACTCGCACAACCCGATGTTTCTTTTCTCATTCTATCCTTGATTTCCTTCAATCCAAGTTGAATCACTTCGTGTTTACCATCATCATTGGTAGCAAGTTCTAGAATTTCATCCAACATCTTGTGATACGGATCATGTAACTTTGCATTGACAGCATCCCCGGAGTTAGTATATGTGGTTGGAATACATTTGTACCCTCATTCTAAATCTTTTCTCCATGTCTCCACAATGTATTTATTTGGAACTTCATAGATGCACCTCTCAATGAGCACACTAAATGGATGGGCACATATAATGCCCCTAAACTCAAACCACTGACACAAACATTGAATCTCACATTCAGTTGAATTGCAGTAGACAACAAATTCCACCTTCTTCATCTTCTCACCGACTAGAACAACCTCCTTCACATGATAGGTACAAATTGATCCCTCCTCTTTCACAAGAGTTGCATGACAGTATAGTAGACGCTTCAATTATGCTTGAACCTCTTTAAATTTTGCATTTGTGTAGGCTTCACGAAATTGCTTCTCAAAACAATACACCGTTAAGCAATCATACAATTTGTTACGAGATTTGAAGTCTGCTTTGGTCTTCTTCTCCACCGTACTTCTCAAGACATTGTTATACTACTTAACAAATTGCTTTAAAGTAGTCTTCGAGTTCACATATCCATCAAAAAATGTATTCATGCTCTTGCTTCGTTGTGTAGTTGACATGCCAGCCCAAAAAATGTCTTTCACATAGGCAGGAATCCACCTATGTCGCTAATCGTATAATACCCCAACCATTCATTATCATAAAGACTGAACTTTGCAAGCATTGTTTGCCATTCTTCATCAAATTCAGTTTTTGTGAAACTATCATAAACTGCATTTTGCAAAGTGAACTTGATAGATTCATATTGGGAATATCCTCTCAATTTCTCTGGAATTTTCTTCATTACATGCCATAAGCACCATCGATGTTGAGGCTGTGGGAATACAATTTCTATGGAATTTTGCATCACTCTGCACCGGTCAATTATTATGGCTTTTGGGTGAGCATCTGACATGCAGCTGAACTATTCTCTAAATAGCTAAACAAATGTCTCTGTGTTCTCATTACATAACAGCCTACAACCATACAAATTTGATTGTCCATGGTGATTAACTCCTACAAACGGAGCAAACGACATATCATATTTGTTTGTCAGATAGGTTGTGTCAAATAAGACATTATCCTCAAATGCTTTGTAAGCCACCCTACGCCTTGCATCCGCCCAAAACAAGTTTTGCATGCGACCATCTTATCTAAGTCAATTGCAGAATAGAAGTTTGAATTTTGTTGTTACATGTTATGAAAATAAAGTGTAAGAGAATCAGCATCTCCTACCCCAAGTCTTAATTTCCTAGCATTCTCAATATGATTCCTTGCATCTCGTTCATCAAATGTTAATGCCTCATATCCCCCAGCTTCAACAACTATAAAATGAAAATTCCTAGCCACCTCTATCCCTGTTGCATCATTTATTTCTAGCCTTCTCTTCACAGAAGTACGAATCCTCTTATTCATTGCAAAATGCCGTGAGTCATTAGGAATCAAGTCATGAGTATGCTCAAGCACAACTGTGGTTAACTTATATCTTCCATCCTTTTGTAGAAAGCTCTTACCCTTGCATTACATTCAATCTTTAATGACAAAGATGGTTCCAAGGGATTTGCTTATGATCTTTTTGTTCTCTTCCGCCCCCGAGTACATTCTATGGGTGTTGATTCCTGACCACATAACCAAATGGGAAACTCAGTTGGAGAGCACCGATAAAATAGATTAAGCACGAACAACTTGTCATAGAAAGATAAGAATTCGGCAGTGGTTCGTCCACCCGGGGGCACTCCGACGCTCAAGTCAATAATCAAATATCTCTCAAAGATAGCAAATTATGCTTAACTCACAAAAAAGAATTTATTGCTCACAGTATATCACAAATAAAAGCCTACCTTAGACCCACGGAGGTGCCCTGCTTTTATAGCCAGCATTAACCTGATCTCTGTAGAAGCATCACTTCAGTGGATTCAGGCTCAATGTTCATCCCGGACTCTTAGCTAGATAGGGATAAACTCCCTAAGAGCTTTATCTTTATCCAAACTGAGATCCTTCCCTATTCTAAGACTCTTGTCCCTTATTCACTCATCTTGGATTCCGGTATCTTCGCAAATAACCTTAGCCTAGCCGATATCACCTCAGTGCATGACCAGGCCACGTGGCACCTCGGCTGGCACTTTGGCGTCACCTTGGCCACGTGTTGTTATTCACAAAATATGTCCCTACAACTGCCTCCTAGGTTCTATTACCTCGGCAATCTGAGGTGATGGAACCTACATTGCTTGTTCATATACTATGTCAGCTAAAATTCATTCCTTCTCCACGACCGAGATCATTATTGGTCAGCTTCAAGTAGCCAAGACTCAACTATCCTCTTTCATTAGGGACTAAAAATGAAGAACCTTGTTCGTTAAGCATCTCAATTAGGATTGCACCGGTATTCGAGGTCCTCGCCTCATTACTTCAAGAACTCCAAGAGTTTTATCTACACATGAGCTATCACGCACGATTTTTTCAACTGTTCATCCACGCGTCTTCTCTTCTTTGGTTTGTACCTGACATGCGCTTTCAGGTCACATCGCTTTTGTGCACGCTGCCTGACAGACACATCGTCCAAGGCGTATTCATTTCCTTTGCCGTCCTTTCAATATTTAACAAAAAACTATCTTTCTCTCTCTTCGTCTTCTCACTTCGTATTCTCTTGTTCTTTCTCTACACTCAGAGTTTCTCTCTCTAAAAAACCTCCATTTTCAAACTTTCAAAGCTCTGCAACTATTCGTCTCCGGTGAATCTTCTGCCACTCCATTTCGATCAAAGACATTGTCTGACTTCGGCGCACCTTGCTCCTGTGTTTTTGTTTTCGACCTTATTCAGTAAGTTCATAACTTCTTTCTCTTTAATTTCAGTCTTTCATTTTTGATTTGTTTCAAATTTGCCATCTGTTTATATTGTCTGTTAGTATTTTGCATCTGTTTTGGTTATTGTACTATGTTCCTATCTTCATGCTTTGGTCATCATGAATCATTTATTGTTTCTTTGAATTTTTGTTGTGCTTCAAGTTGCATTACTAAAATGTCAATTGTGTTTCCTGTACAATGTTCTGCACACACCCACTCAATGTTTTGTGATTTTCCTCACTCTGAGTCTCTGTTACTTTCTTTATTTTGAATCGTGCCTTTTTTCCTGCTTTTCTTGCTTTGTTTCCAGATTCTTGCCTTCAATTTTCGTTTCTATAGTTCTAGTTTTAAGATTTACCGTAGAACCCATATACCTAGGAAAAGTTGAAACAAATTTCCCTTCGTATCTTCAAAATCCTCACCCCAGTGCCTTTTTAGGATCTAGCCAAGGTTCTAAAACCCCTGCCAGTGTTTTTTCCCCGAAGTCCTTTGCAAAGCACCTCTAGCCGAGATCATGGGTATGTTTAGGTGGAGAGTAGACACCCCAACCAAATTAGAATACTTTAGGTAGGAGTTCTTCATCTTGGCCAATGTCTACCTGAGGTTGGCTGAGAAGGATAACTCAATTATGCCTGGTCAGGATTACATACCATTCCCAGTTGTCTCTGTTATTGAAGGAGGAGTTAGGTTTCCCTAGATATCCTTTTTAGGGAAGTCTCCATTATTATAAATTTCATCCCATGTAGTTGGCCGTTAACTCTTTTAGGATCATTAATGGCATTGTCGAACTGGCATGCCGGCAGAATGCCAAAATCACCTTCTCTGATATCTAGTATTGCTACACCAAAGGCTACACCTACTACATCAACCTGAGATCTACTGAATACAAGTTGATAGCCGATATCCCAGATTCTAATAAAGGTGTAGCAAATGACTACCTAATTGTCTCGGGCAATTGGGAGTTCGCGCCAGATGATGAACTCCACCTCTTCCCCCTGCGCCACGAAGTTTTTAAGGATGACAAGGGTAAGGACCTAGTCCCCTCCCAAAGTCCCTTTCTCTGTAACCTTACTTAACTATTGTATACACCCCATTTTGACCGACCTTAAGACTCAGACGTTATCGTTTGAGCACTTGGTGATCGCGCATGTTTGTGCTCGTTTCGAGTTTTCGGAGTTTTCGGCTGAGTGTCTTACCTCCGGGTCTCTAAACTCTTTGTGTTTTGGCTCAATTTGTGGACCAAGCCTTGTTGGCCTTTCCTGGAGGGAGAGAGGGGTCTGTAGACCACTTTTCTCTCTTGTAGGCTAGTTTCCGGTTTCCAGAGCCTTCGGTCGTGCACCTTGTCTCGGGACCGCTTAACGTTCTCCTCTTGGCTTGGTTTTTGGACCATGCCTTGTTGCCTTGGTCTGGAGGGACACAAAGGTCTTGTAGACCACTTTTTGTGGCCGTAGACCACTTTTCCCTCCGTAGACCACTTTTGGTGCCCGTAGACTAGTTTTCGAGGTTTTCGGCTACGTGCCTTGACCTGCGGAGTCTTATCTTGCATCATTTTTGGTTTGTTTTTAGCACAAACCTTGTTTTCCTTGCTTGGAGGTGGAATAAGGTTTGTAGACCAGTTTCTCTCCCTGAAAACCACTTTTCCTGCCTGCCAGCCAGTTTTCTAGTCGGTCAACTGGTCTTGGTGGTCTTTGGACCACCAAAAGTGGTCGGCAGCCATGCCACCACCTTGCTTTCCTCGTGCAGACCACCCCTCCCTCTTGCCGAACACTTTTCATTCTTGCAGACCACTTTCACTGGTTGGTCAACCAGTGCAAGTAACTAGCTGACCACTTCAACTGGTCGGCAGCTTTCCTGCAGTTTTTTGCAAATATTTTCTTGCTAGTTGTGCCAGCTGTTGGGCACAGAAGGCATCCTCCATACACGTATGGAGGGATTTCTTGGAGCCTAAAGCTTGTTTAACAAGCTTGTTGCATGTTTTTTTCTATATAAGGGAGCCTCATCCCTCTTGCCTTAGGTTCAGAACTTTGTATTGGAGCTATACATATATCATCTATCTCTATATTGCTCTTCCTCTTCATATTTGTGCTTGAAAGTGCCTATTCTTCACATTTTTGCACACAAACACCTAGTGAAACACCATACTTTTGTTGCTGAGTCATCTTGAAGCTGGTTTTGGAGTTTTTGGACTACTTTTGATCCAAAAAGGTTGCTGGAGTTACTTCCTTGAAGTTGTTCTACAATGGTGAGTTTCTAACCCTTTAAACATTTGTTTTTGATTAAGCTTTTGGCCCTATTTGCATGTTGATTTAGGCCTAACTTTAAAATGCAAAAAGTTCTGGTTTTAAGTGTTTAACATGTTTGTTTAAGGCTTTGTTGGTGTTGGGGGTGGTCTACCCCCTCTTGTGCCTTGTTTGGCCTTGTTTTGTGCTATCCTTTTAAGCTATTGGGATCACCTCTTTTGGGCCTTCTCACCATTGAAACTTAGAGGAATTTTAGTCGTGGAAAGTGTGTTTTGAGGTCCCAAATAGGAGGAGGTCATCCCCCTTTCCTTGTATCTTGGATGCTTGCTTTATTGGCCTCATGTTTGAGCTTGGTTTTCTAGCATATGTTGGCTTGTTCTCAACTTGTTTTTGGTGTCATTTTGACATGGAATACCTCTGTTTTAGCATGGTTGAGTCACCCCTTGCATGCTTTATACACTTGTAGTGTAAATTTTGCATACTAGCCTTACATGCTTGTGTTGATAGCTCATCTTTCTAGCATGTTTTGGTCCTATCTCAGCAAGTTTTTGGTGTTATTTTAGCATGCCTTAACTCTGTCAAAGGTTGGTTTGATAGCCTCTTGCATGCTCCTTGCACTTGTAGTGCAATTCCATTCACTAGCCTAACATGCATTTTGGCTCAACTCCAGCAAGCTTTTGTTCATGTTTTACCATGCTTAAGCTCTATTTTATGTTGTTTTGGTCATGCATGCCTTGCTTTGTATAGCCCCAGTGCATTCTAGCTCACTAGCTTTGAGTTTCCAAGTCACTAGCATGCATTGCTTGGGCTATTTGCATGATTTGGCATCATTTGGTATGTGATTTCAGTGCATGTAGTGTGGTCATGCCCTCACATCTTTCACTCATTCAATTCTTTGGAGGGTTGGTTTTTTATGCTTTAAAAATGAGCCATTGTGTATGCCATCTTGCCTAAGCTTTTGGGCTGCCATATTAGTGTGTTTTTGGTTTTGTTTTACCATGATACAACTCTAATTTTTGTTGGTGAAGTCATCTCATACTTGGTTTTGGTAGGTGTAGTCTAATCCTCCTCATTGGCCTTGCATATTCCATGCTTCATGCCCTTCATGCTAGCTTGTTTTGGCTATACTCCGTGCATGTTTTAGCCTTGCTTTGACATGCTCTAGGATTGTTTTGAGTTGTCTTGACCATGTGGTTCATGTATTGCATAGCTGTAGTGCAATTGGCCTTGATAGCCTTGAGTCTTGAGCACCATAGTATGACATACTTGAGATGTTTGCTGGCCATGACATCATTTCATATGATATTTCAGCGCATATAGTGTTGTCACACTTCCATGTTTATCACTTCTTAATAATGTTTGAGGGTTATGCTCTTATGCTTAGTTGATGAGGCATTGCATGTGCATGCATTTTCTTGCATTTCATGCCATCATTTCAGCATTTTGGCCACTGTTTTGGGCGTGATTGAGGTCTGTCCATATTCGGTTTAAGTCCATTGAGCATGTTGTTTGAATGTTGTTGTTCGCATTGTGTTTGCATGCTTGTTACATTGCATTATGTTTGCATGCTTGTTGCATTGCATTATGTTGGCATGCTTGAGTTGCATTGCATGTGTTTGGATTGGACGTCAATCCAAACACGAGGAACAAGGGGCGTTTCATACTTGAAGTGATGAAACGTACCTCATTTCTCGATCGCCGACCCTCTTGATCATGCATGATAGAGGTTAAGGCCCTTATGTGTTATTTGTGCATTCATTGACATTGATTTGTGCAAACTTGGCTTCTCGGTCATCGTGCATTGCGATGCATGGTTGGTGACCCGAGAGTCAAGAACCGCACTCCCTTGAGCTTAAGAAATGATAGGGAGGGTGGTTGTGCACAAATACCTTGCAAATACATTGCTGTGCCCCTTCTTGTTCTCTGTTACAGTAAAATGGAGTTGTGCAGAATTTTCTGGTCAGCAAACCAGTAAAAGTGGCTGGCCGACCACTTTTTCTGGTCTGTAGCAAATGTAAGTGGTCTACAGGTGGTCTACAACACCAATAAGTGGTCGGCAGCCTTCCTGGAGGTTGCCATGATGGAGTAGAAGCTATCTGGAGCTTTGTGCAGTGTCCTGAGAATAATTGCAAACAGAGGCAAGTTGGGGCATAGTGATGGATTTCCGAACGAGGCGACCGAGCATGCATGCACCCCTCGCCCCGAGGACCTCTTTTTATTGCTTTAATTAGCTATTTTGCTTAGCTAGCTAATGCTTTGGTTTTGTACTTAATTAGTTGATGCACTTAGCTATTCAATTTGTGTTATAATAACTAATTAGTTAACTAGGATTAGTTAATTAGTTTCATTTTGTAATAATTAGTTTAATTAGTTTAGATTAGCTAGTTAGCTTATTATTCGGACCCTCCGTCGAAAGGGCACAATTGTTGTAATAAGTGTGCGTGTGTGTGATGCATGTCTTCCAACCCCCATTTCTTTCTCCCTTTTATTTAACCGCTTTCGATGGTTAATTTTAGAGCATATTACAATTAGCATCCTTATGCGTGCATCCATTCATCTGTCTTGCATGCATCGGGCTCGGCGCATCATACAAACTACATTGTATTTCAATTCTAATTTGAATACATGTTATCTAAATTGCGTTCAAATGCCATCTTAGAATAGCCGAGCCTATTGTAGCTGCATTTTTGCATGTGTTGCATTAGGCATTGTTAACATAGCTAGAATCATGCATTGATTACTAACTAGCTTTTTGTTTTGGCTCGGCGTACTAGGTAAGCTTTTACGTTTTAGCAAACTGCATGAGATGTGTATGTTGCCATGTATAGCATGTTTGCCATGAGGCTATTTGCTTAACTGATATAACTGCATGAATGCCTATGGATGAAGGTTGGATTGCTTGTATTGGAACAATTCATCAAAAAATGAGTTTTAAGCCCACTTGAAGTGGCAAATCATCACATTTTCTAAGCCCACTTGAGGGTGGCAAAATCCGCGTCTTAGCCTACTTGAGGGTAGCAACTTCAAACCATTTTTGAAACACAGACATGAGATGTTTTGTTCCAATTTAGGCGATCTAGTCTATACTTGTATGCTGTGCGCATCACATAGTAATGATAGATTAATAACTGGAATAAGAACGCATGTGTTTTCAAAAATAACATATCATGTTAGTAAAGGCTGATCCTTTGATCGGGCGAGTGGGGGTGTTCATTTCATGACCTTTGCCCCTCGTACCCAAGTTCCTGAGCCGAGGCAACTTTGGTGATGATGGACACGTGGCCTTAGGCACGAGTCAGGGTTTCCTAAATTCCACAAAAACAAAACATTTAGGTGGCGACTCTGAAATTTGGCAAAGCAGTCCATGTTTGGCGCTTTTTGATTAAAATCGATTTTCCAAAACAATTTGCCAGATTTGGACTCTTTGGTGATTTATCAGTCTCACATTGCACTTTGTGAGATTAGATTCAGAATCGTGATGTGAGTCCGAACTGTAGTAACTAAGAACCACAATTCGCACCCTCGCGCATGAAGCGTAGTTTGGGCGGTCTACAACTATCTTTCTGTTTCTAATGTTTTCTCTGTGGCTTTGTAGCCCTTCCTCAGCCCGAAAAGGATTTTCGCTAATACTCCGTGCCAAGCAAGGATCTGGTTCGTTTTCTTGGCTTCCCTATTGAAGTACGAAAGGCTCCAGTCCTCCTCAACTTCATCCCTACGTACAGAAGCCCTCTGCCCGACGTCTCTAGACAAAACAAAACTTCACCTTCCATCTCAACTCCTCCAACTACTTCATCTCCTAGGCTAGATCAAGCCTCCTCATTCGATCCTATAGATCAGCCATCCACCTTGGCTCCTCAGTTAATCCCTTTAGCCCAGCGCCAGCGCCGACGCTGAGCTCCTGCCAATGCTCCCCCCTGGAAGAACTCACAGTTGCAAGGGCCGAGACTTTGACTCTTCGGCGCACGACCCAGCATACCCACTCATTACCCTACCAGCGATCCATTTTGGCACAAAAGTCACCGTTACTACTACCGCCGACAAAATAGGTCGTGCAAAAATTGTTCCCGACGACCTTCTTGTCGACATCCCGGGCGTGGTAACAGTTCACTCTTCTTTTCCTTCTCAGTCCCAGGCAAAACCTAGAGTAAAAAGGGTAAAAAAGGCTAAGGCAAAAGCCACTGTTATAGAAATTGAGTCTGAAGATACCATGTCAATCTCAAAGTTAGTCAAGATCAAGAAACAATCATCTGCCGCTGAGAAAAAGCCCACCGAGGCCGATCCATTTGACGAACCGCAATCCAAGAAGCCAAGGTCCGAACCTGGCATTTTTCATGCCGACGAACCCTAGACCCCGACGATCATGGTCAGAGACCAGCCTCTGTTGGCTGAGGACAATGCTCTAGATAACGTGGAAGTTGGTGCTGCCATCTCCACCGCCGTTCTTTTGTCGACCGACATCAATTGAATGGCTGAGTTAATAGAGTATAAAAATTATGCTCTGATGATGTAGCACTGTGTTTTGGTAAGCTTTATGTACTTTGTTTCTTATTGCATAATTTCAATTATGAGTTTTTTCTTACACTTAACCAAAATTTCTAATTTCTTCTTGCAGGCCATCTAACAAGGTCACTCCTTTATGGTAAAGACCGAGGCATTCAAGAAGTTGATCGAAAAAAACAAAGGAGGCAGCCAAGCTCATTTCTTCACTAAACCAGGCCGAGGCTTGTATCCGAAGCTTGTTAGTAGAAAATGTTGTCGAGGTTACACTAGCCGAAGCAAAAAAAGCAAAGGAGAAGGAGGCCAAGGCTCAGACCGAGCTTTGAACGACGCTCACCGCAAAAGAGGCCGAGCTCAAAGTTGCTGATGAAAAAGCGTACGCTGAAGGGGCAGTCGACGTCCGGGACATCTATAAGAAGCAAGTCAACTAGGCATGCAACAAGGGTTATACCCTTGGATGGATGGTTGCATTGAAGGAGTTGGTTGTTCCCGACGACTCGCATTTTCACGATGCCAGCCGACTTCTTTTATTATTCCCTCCCTCTCCAAGCCAATCCGACAACGAGGTTAAGATAGAAGAGGATGTCGAAGTCGACAAGTCTGAAGAAGTTGCAGCTGCTGGGGCCAAGTCCCTAACTCTGAATAATCAAGTCCTAGACTTGACTCAAGATGATGAGGATGAGGTTACCAAGAGTGCCTCACTGAAGAAAACAACTTTTGAAGCCGAAGTCAATGCCGCCTAGAAGAGCCTGGACCAAACCTTGCTCGAGATAGACGCCGAGGTCGCGGCGGAGAACGAAGCATAACTGCCAATCGAGGCCAACCTACAGCCAACGGCCAAGGTTGAGCAATTTGAGGCAGTTCCCGATGTTTCTAGTACTTAGGATGTCTTTACTTTATACTTTTTTCTTTGAACATTTGTAACTCCTTAGTAATTTGAACAATCAATCTTTATTTTGGCCGATGTGCCTCCTTTTGTATCTGAACAAGTAACCTTTTGCTGAGTGTGAGTTCTCATTTTCACTAAGTGTTGAATACTTCTATTCTTGTATGCTTACACTGCTTTTCTTTTATGCCTCATATGCTTCCATACTTCCATACTAAGTACAAGTTTCTTGTGTGATCACCTCATGTTAGAATACCCCAGCCAAGCACTATCTCGGACTGAGTCTTCTCAGGTGCAACCTTAATTGGTCACCTCGGTCCAAATAACCTCGGACTTCTTGTTTTACCATGATCTCGATCCAACCACACTTAAGAATATTTTATTCAAAGTATTTTTACAAGTGTTCTTCCTTTATTTATACTTGTTGTCTTCTAGCAAGACTTCACCCTTCCAACCCTTCCAAGCTTGACAACCTGGTTAGTCATCTTGGGTAAGATGTATCTCGAATACATCTTTCACTATTACCTCGGCTAAATGCGCAGAGCTTGGAAACTTTTCTAAAAATTTCAACAAGTCCCAAGCTCTCAAGTTTATTTATCATTTCTGCTCCCTGCCCCCTAATGTGAACCTAAGTTCCACTTAGGCTAACATTATGCATTTTTTCGCCGAAGTCATATTCAAACAAAGGCTAGCCGAGGTGTTCAACCTTGGTTTCTCTATTAGCTGAAGCGAGCTTAGTTCCATTCTGAGTTTACTTCTGCTGATATGGTGAGTGTAGGTTGATTCAACTTAGTTCAACTCTATCATATGCAAGTATAATTCAACTTGGTCATATAATAAGTTTAAGTTATGCATCATGTTTCATTCAGAAACATCGCCAACTTAGTTCAACTCTATTATATGCAAGTATAATTCGACTCTGTCATATAATAAGTCTAAGCTATTCGTCATGTTTCATTTAGAAATATCACCAACTTAGTTTAACTCTATTATATGCAAGTATAATTCAACTCTGTTATATAATAAGTCTAAGTTATTTGTCATGTTTCATTTAGAAATATCGCCAACTTAGTTTAACTCTATTATATGCAAGTATAATTCAACTTTGCCATATAATAAGTCTAAGTTATTCGTCATGTTTTATTTGGAAACATCGTCATAGGACTGGTTAGTCCTATCGCACAAATTTCAAATTCACAAAGATCAAACTAGCATTTTATTATTACTTCAGCTAATAAAATTATGACATAAACTTCAAAAAAAAAAACTAATGATAAAAATATTTCAAATTGCAAGTGTTCCAGGGTCTCGGTAACTCTTTGCCATCAGTGTCTTTCAGCCGATATGCCCCACTGCTGGCAACCGAGATGATTCTATAAGGCCCCTCCCAATTTAGGCCAAGCTTGCCCTCCCTAGGATCCTTCTTGTTGCCGACAACCTTCCTCAAAACGAGTTCCCCAACTTTGAACTCTCTTGGCTTGACCTTCTTGTTGTAAGCCCTAGCAAGCTGCTGCTGGTATGCCCCCAGCCGAATTGCTGATCTCTCCCTTCTTTCTTCTAATAGATCCAGATCTCGGGTTAAGAATGCCTCATTGGTCCCATCTTCTACTCCATGGGTTCTGATTCCAAGGATCCTGACTTCTAGTGGGATAACTGCTTCAGTGCCATAAGCCATGGCAAAAGGAGAATCCCCAGTTGATCTTCTCGGCGTAGTCCGATATGCCCAAAGCACATTGGGCAACTCTTCCACCCACTTCCCTTTTGCTATTTCTAGCCTCTTCTTAATCCCATCCAAGATAGTCTTATTGGATGTTTTTGCCTGACCATTGCTCTGAGAAAAACTTGGAGTGGAGTAGTAGTTCTTGATTTTGTACTTTGCACAGAAGCTTTTAATTAGCTTACTGTCAAATTGTGTACCATTGTTTGCTATTATTTCCCTTGGGATCCCAAACCTAGTGATGATGTTCTTCCATATGAAGTTCTTCACATCAATATCTCGAATCTTCGCAAGGGGTTCAGCCTCTACCTACTTCGTGAAGTAGTCAATTGCTACTAGCATAAACTTTATTTGCCCAGTTGCTTGGGGCAGTTGTCCAACATGATCCATGCCCCACTGGGCAAATAGCCAAGGGTTGGACACTAGGTTCAAATCTACTGCTAGTTGATGTATCAAATGTGCAAACCTTTGACGCTTCTCGCACTTTTTTGACGTAGGCTTCCTCATCCTTCTGTATGTAGGGCCACCAGTACCCCTAAGTGATGGCCTTATGAGCAAGTGATCTACCCCCAGCATTGCTTCCACAGGCTCCTTCATGAATCTCATATAGAAAATCCTTAACCTGGAAGGGATGTACATATCTCAATAGGGGTCCAGTGAAGGATCTTCTGTAGAGATAGTCATCTTCTATTAGGCTGAACCTGGCCGACTTCAATCTGGTCTTGTATGCCTCTTTTTGGTCGTCTGGCAGCTTGCCATCCTTGAGGAACATGACTATTGCATCCATCCAGCTTGGTCTTATCTCCACACACATTGCTTCGTATTCTATGATCTGGGGCTCCACACTTGGGCCTGACAAATAATCAACCATTATGGTCCTTGCCTCACCTGATTTCATTGCACTAGCCAGGTTTGCCAAGGCGTCGGCGTGACTGTTGTAATCTCGGCTAACTTGCTGTAGCCAGCAATCTTGGAACAATGCTAGCAGTCTGACAACCTCTTTGACATAGGCTATCATTCGTTTATCTCGGGCTGCATACTCGTCTGTTGCCTGATTCACAATAAGTTGGGAGTTACAGAAGACTACCACCTCATCGGCCTCTATTGCTGCTGCCAACTTCAACCCTGCAATCAGTGCATCATACTCTACTTCATTGTTTGAGGCCCTAAATCCCAAATGAATAGACTTCTCTGACATTCGCCTATCTAGTGACACTAACACCACTCTTGCCCCCGCTCCTTGACGGTTTGAGCTTCCATCAACAAACAGGCGGAAGAAATCGTCGATGTAAATGTCGTGGGGCTTTGGTTTCTCTTTTTTATTCTGTTTTGCTACAGTTAGGTACTTGGGCCCTAGTTGGGTTTCTTCTTGCTCCCCTGGGCATCCTAAGCCGCGGCTTACTGGAGTCCGACGCGGGATGGCACCCTGGGTGAACTCAGCCACAAAGTTGGCCAGAATTTGGCCCTCAATTGCTGTTCTGGGCCTAAACTCCAAGTCATATTAGCCCAACACTACTGCCCATCTCGCTACCCTGTCTACCAGATCTCCTTGCTGCAATAGGGACTTCAAAAGATGCTTAGTTAGTACCACAATCTTGTGGGCTTGAAAATAGTGATTTAGTTTTTTCGAAGCCATCACTAAGGCTAGTGTCAATTTTTCTAGGGATAAGTACCTCGTCTCTACACTAGTTAGGGTTTTACTCACATAGTATACTGCCTTTTGTTCTCAATTCTCTTCTCTGATTACCACTGCACTCACTGCGTGCTCTGAAACTGCCAAGTATAGGAATAATTCTTCTCTAGGTATTGGATTTAACAGAACTGGAGCTGTTGTCATGTACTTTTTCAAGTCGGCCAAGACGATTTCACACTCATCTGTCCACAAAAAATCGGTGGCCTTCGTAGACGTGCCCTTGGGCCTCATACTACAGTTCGAACTCAATGTCACGGTTCTTAATATGATCTCACAATGTGCGATATGAGATTGATAAATCACCAAAGAGTCCAAATCCGGCAAATCGTTTTGGAAAACTGATTTTTGTAATGAAGTGCCAAACATGGACTGCTTTGCCAGATACAGAGTCACCACCTAAATATTTTATTTTGGGGGCAATTTAGGAAACCCTTACTCGTGCCTAAGGCCACGTGTCCGTCATCACCAAAGTTGCCTCGGCTCGGGAACTTGGGTACGATTGGGGAAGGTCATTTAAAGAGCACCCCCGCTCGCCCGATCAACGATCGGCCTGTACTAAGCATGATATCTTGTTTTTGAAAACACATGCGTTCTTATTTCGGCTAATTAGCTAGAATTATTATGTGATGCGCACAACAAAACAAGTATAGACTAGATCGCCTAATTTGGAACCAAGCATCGCATATCCGTTTGTTTGAAAAATGGTTTGAGTTTTACTACTCGTGAGCAGGCTAACATGCGGATTTCAATGAATTGTCCCAATTCAAGTAATCCAACCTTCACCCACAGACATTCAGACAGTTAATCACGTAAGTAAATAGCCTCATGGTAAGCATACTTTCATGGCAACATTAACACACATGCAGTATGCTAAGCGTAAACACTCACAGTGTACTCCGAGCCAAAACAAAGAACTAGTTATAAATCAATGCATGATCCTAGTTCATGTTAAAATGGCTAATGCAACACATGCAAAAATGCAATTAAGATAGGCTCGGCTATCCTAAGAATGTCATGTGAGATGCAACTTGGTACATGTATTCAAATTGGAATTGAAATACAATGCAGTTAGCATGATGCGCCGAGCCCGGTGCATGCAATACAAATGAATAGATGCACGCATGCAAGTATAAGGTATGCTAAATGAAATATGCCCTAAAACTAACCATCGTAAGCGGTAAAGTAAAAGGGAGAAAGAAATGGGGGTTGGAAGACATGCATCGCACACACGCACGCTTATTACAATAATGTGCCCTCTCGAAGGAGGGACCGAATAAGAAGCTAACTAGTTAATCTAAGCTCATTAAACTAATTATTACACAACAAATTAATTAACTAATCCTAGTTAACTAATTACTACAAAACAAATTGAAATAGCTAAACACATTAACTATTAAAGGTACAGACCAAAGCAAAACCTAGCTATCTAAGCATGGCAGCTAAGGAAAACAATGAATCAGGAGCCTCAGAGGCAGAGGAATGCATGCATGTCCGGTCGCCTCGTTTGGAAATCCAATGCGATGCCCCGATTTGCCTCTGTTTTCATTTGTTTTTAGAAACTTGCACTAAGCTCCAGAAAGATGAAAATCCACCTTGGGAATCCAGTGGGAGGGTGGCCGACCACTTTTGGTCTCTCCAGACCCCTGCCGACCACTTTTTGTTGTTGAAAACCAAGAAAGTGGTCGGCCAGCTACTTTTTCTAGCGGGCCGACTAGTTGTTGCTGCCAGACTCCAGTTTTCTGCAACAAAGAGCAAGAAAGGGCATGGCAATGTATTTGCAAGATATGTGTGCACAACCACCCTCCCTATCATGTCATGAACTCAAGGGGGTGTGGGTTCTCGACTCTCGGGCCATCAATCGTGCATTTTCATGCATAATGGTTGAGAGGCGAAGTTGCACAATTCAATAAGAAAATGAATGCACAAGTAAACACATAAAGCCTAAAACTCTATCATGGATAATCATGAGCGTCGGCGACCGGGAATTAAGGCACGTTTCATCACTTTAAGTATGAAACGTCCCTCGTTTTCCGTGTTTGGACTAACACCTATTCCAAACACAATGCAAGCAAGCATGGCATACACAATGCGAATAAACTACATGGCATACCCAATGCAACTAGCAACCTAGCATACACAATGCAAGGTATAACATGGCATACACAATGCTAAATGTTAAGATCTGGATGGCATACTCAATGCAAGGCAATCATGAGGGTTCTTAACACAATATAATGCATGCATGCACAATGTAATACAACAAGGGCAACAATGTGTAATGCACCAAACATGCTACAACATGCAAACCATATACCCAATGGACTTAAACCGAAATGGACAGACCTCAGTCATGCCAAAACAGTGGCCATAATGCTAAAATGAAGGCACCAAAAACACATACAAACATGCATGCCAATTGGCTCACAAACTAAGGCACTAAGGTGCAACTCTCAAGAACACTTAAAGAGTGAAAAGCATGGAAGTGTAGCAACACTAAGTGCACTGAAATTAGACCAGAAATGATGCCAAATCATTCAAACAACATAAGTAAAGAATGCTAGGGTCCTAAGGCATGAAAGCTAGCAAAGAGCAACACAAAGGAGGCATGCAACACATGGCACAAATGCATGAACTAGGCATGGACAGAGCTCAAGTAGGTCAAAACAAGGACCTAAACATGCTGAGATGAGGGCCCAAAGGCCTAGGCATGCAAGCATGCAAGCTAAGGCCATAACAAGGCCATAATGCACAATACTTAAAGGCACTTAAAGCATAAATGAAGTGGGAACAAAAGCATGCTATAAGCTCTGAAATGTCATATTAGATGATACTAAATCATGTACACAACACAAATGAAGCATGCAATGATGCTCAAAGCTTGAGGCAAGCAAGAACACTTGTACTAGAAGTAGGCAAAACATGAAGCATGTGCTCAAGGCAACCCAAAATAGTCCTGGTACATGTTAGAATGAGTCTAAAACATGCATGGAAGTAGGCCCAAATATGCTAGCAAAAAGGGCATGAAGCATGATCCATACAAGGCAAATAAGGTGGGTTATACTACACCTACTAAGACCAAGCATGGAATGACTTAAGCAATAAAAATCAGAGTTATATTATGGCATAATAACCCCAAATAAACACTGAAATGGTGGCTCGCAAGCAAAGGCATGAAGTCATACGCAATGGTTCATGTTAAGACATAAAGGGGCAAACCCTCCAACGCATTGAATGAGTGATAAATGCAAGTGCATGGCCATGAAACATGGACTGAAATCACATAACAAGTGATGCCAAATCATTCAAATAAGCCAAGTAGAGCATGCTAGTGGACTTGGTGTACAAAGCTAACAAGCTAGATTGAACTATAGCTATACAAAGCAAGTCGTACATGGCCAAAACAACCAAACTTAGAGCTAAAGCATGTTAGAACATGGACAAAAGCTTCATGAAGTTAAGCCAAAAGCATGCTAGAATGAGATGTCACAACATGATGCATGTTAGGCTATTTCAAGGAAATGCACTACAAGTGCAAGGAGCATGCAAAGGCTAACCAAACCAAACCTAAACAGAGGTATGACATGGTAAAACAAGCCCAAGAACATGCTGAAATGGACACAACATAGGCTAGAAATACATGCTACTTCATGAAGCATACAAAGCTAGTGTGTGTGATTTGCACTACAAGTGTATTAACCATGCATGGAGTGACCAAGACAAGTAAAAACAGTGGTATGCCTCAGCAAAATAACCACAAATACAAGCTAAGACATGGTCAACATACACTTAGTAAAGGTGCTCAAACATGAGGCATATTAAGGCATATGTAAAGAAGACACAAGGAGAGGGGATGACCCTCTCTTTCTTAGGACCTTAAAACACCATCCCCACCATTGAAATCCAGAGGGATTTCAGTGGTGAGAAGGCCAATACAAGGTGGTCCCGAAGCTCACAAAAAAAGCTCAAAAACAAGGCCAAACAAGGCCTAAGAGGGGGTAAATAACCCCAAACACAAAAGTGATCCTTGAAGACTCTCTTTATAACTGCAACTCCAGCAGGTTTTTCAAGCTCAAGGCAACCCAAGAACACCAAAATCAGCCCCTAAGCACCTCAATAGAAAAAGGATGGTGTTTGTGTGTGTGTTTGTGTGTTAAAGTAAGACAAATCTACACTTAAAGGCAAAAAAATAAAGCAAACAAGGCAATATAGATGCAACACTATATCTATCATCTTCCCTCAGATTTTCTTGAACCTAGAGGAGAGGAGGAGTTTCCCTCTTATAAAAGAGGAAAGACAAAGCTTCTTGGAGAAGCTAAGCCTCAAGCAAATCCCTCCATACACGTGTATGGAGGATAGGTCTAATGTCCACCAACTGTGCCAGCTGGAGGAAAATATCTTCAAAAATGTGCCAAAAAGAGTGATCGGCCTGCTAGTTTAAGTGGTCGGCCGACCACTTTAGGTGGTCAACCAGAGCAAAAACTGGTCGGCCATAGGTGGGAGAGGTTAACACACTAAATGCAAGGTGGTGGTGTGGTGGCCGACCAAAAAAGATGGTCCAAAGACCAAGAAAGCCAGTTATCTGACAAGAAAACTAGCTGGAGAAAGGAAAAGTGGTCAGCCAGAAGAAATACTGGTCTCCTACCCTTGTACCACCTTCCAAACAAAGAAAACAAGGTTTGTACCAAAAACAAACCAAAGCGGATGCAACACGAGAAATCGGGAGGCGAAACACGCGGTCAAAAGCCCCGAAAACTAGCTGACAAGCATCAAAAGTGGTATGCAACCACAAAAGTGGTCTCCCGGACCACAGTGTTCCTCTAGGCAGAGGCAACAAGGTGTGGTTCAAAAACCACGCCAAACGGAGAATGTTAAGCGGTCCCGAGACAAGCATGCGGCCAAAGGCTCCAAAAACCAGAAACTAGTCTCCAAACAGGAAAAGTGGCCTACGACCACGAAGAGTAGTCTACGACTACAGAGAGATGGTCTACAGGACCACTCCCTCCCTCTGAGAAGAGAAAACAAGACTTGGTCCGCAAATTGAGCCAAAGCATAAAAAGTTCAGAGGCCTGGAGGCAAAGCTCTCAGCCAAAACTCTGAAACCTCTGAACGAGCACAACATGCACCATCACCGAGCGCTCAATCGATGACGTCCGAGTCTTAAGGTCGGTCAAAAATGGGGTGTCTACAGTTGCCCCTCTTTGACAGAACTCGAAAGTCACAAGTGACGGGAGTGAATGTCAAAGCCCAAAGACAACCCATTTTTGACAAGGCCGAAGACTTTGACAAACATGCAAGATAATAAAAAGATGTGCCCGCAGGCAGGGGCAAAATGCAAGTGACATGCACAAAGCCGAACATAACTTATGATCATGCGAAGAAAACTGTAACGAAGCAATTATGCAAAATAAATGCAACAGTTTTAAGCAGGCAAATACGAACCAAACTACATTACATGCAGAAAGGATGTAAGAGAATTATACAATTCTCACTACGTCTCACGCGGAGAATACAAAACTGTCGGGTTCGTCTGGTCATGCCAGCTTCAAATGAACCGTAGATACAATATCGTGCCTGTAAAAGAGAGAAACTCAACAGGTACAATATTGTTAGAAACATGCATAGCAATGCAAGTGAAAAGTGCGTAATAACGCAAGTCGAGGGAAGTATGACAATGCAACCTAAGTGTGATGTATAACAATGTGGTATGGATGCAAAACAATGCAGCCGAAACGAGCGTGCCAACACAAGTAGTAAGTGTATAACAAAGCCACAAATGGTGTGCATAACAATGCAGGTGAAACATGCGCGACAACGCATGTCGAAAGTGCGAGGTAATGCAAAAGAAATACGCAACTTCAAATGCGTGTTTGAAAGGAAATACTAAAAAAGAAAAGCGTAATTCAAACATAACCCCCGATTTACCTCTCGGAAGGGTCACAACATACTCAAAAAAGGATACACCCTGCTGTTAACGAGTAAACGATGAGCTACGCATCGAAGACTTGAATTGAAGTTCTCGCGGGGACATGTTTGAACCGAAAAGTGTACTTTTCTTGTAGTTTCTCGAGAGCCGAGGACT
Source organism: Camellia sinensis (assembly GCF_055761805.1). Lineage (NCBI taxonomy): Eukaryota > Viridiplantae > Streptophyta > Magnoliopsida > Ericales > Theaceae > Camellia > Camellia sinensis. The sequence goes on from NC_138966.1 coordinate 121,705,609, forward strand.
CCAATCATTATCAAAACACATAGGGAGAACAAAGGGACCTTGGAAACCAACCTAGAGGGATGACCGACCACCTAGGAAGTTGGCCGACCAGTTGTTGACCACCAAAGTGGTCGGCCGACCAGAAAAACTAGCTAGCCAGTTTATAGAAATTCGGGGCAGTTTGGTCTTTTAGCTTCAGTTCTTTAAGTACACAACTCCAAATCAGTTTGTATCACACCTCCAAGGCCGAAATACATTCTTCTTGCTCCCTAGACCCTTTTCTCTCTCAAATCTGCACTTTATACACGTTTTCCAACGCCCCACGCGAAGTTGTTTCGCGAAAACTTTCAATTTTCTTCGATTTGCACCGATTAGAATTTGTTTTTGGAGTTTCTTTCTCCATTTTCACCACTTGAGGTATGTTTGTCTCAAAGTTTGGCACCTTTTCTCGGGCGTTGACTTTTGTTGACTTTTTCTCTTCCCAAGAGTTGACTTTTGTTGACTTTTTGTGATTTTGGCTTATTTCGCTCGTTTTTGCATCTTTTGCAGATTTTTTCAGATGGCCGACGATATTCCGTATGGCGGAGGCTTTCCATATGCAGAGGACGAGCCCGACATCATACCATTGCCTCCGAGGATACGGCCATTCGACCCAGAGGAGTACAACCCGCAGGAGCATGTTCTTCCTCCTAGCACCTTCTATTACTTCACGGACTTCGCACGGCGGGCACTTGAAGACATGCTACTGCGGGAGCCGGAGTCCCATCTATCTCATCACGCGCATGAGGTACGTACTACATTTGCACATTTTCTGCGATGTATTTTGCACTTTTTTGCATATTTACATACACAGTTTATACTCAGCATTCCGTTAATTTGGCACACGGCTCATTTGGGCACATAGTATATTTGAGCACACAGCTCATTTGGGCACACAGCTCATAACACTACTCAATCTGAACACGCAGTCCATAACATAGCATTCTGTTTGATTGGCACATAGCTCATAACACTGCTCAATCTGAACACGCAGTCCATAACACAGCATTTCGTTTGGTTGGCACACAGCTCATAACACTGCTCAATCTAAACACGCAGTTCATAACACAACATTCTGTTTGATTGGCACACAACTCATAACACTGCTTAATCTGAACACGCAGCCCATAACACAGCATTCTGTTTGATTGGCACATAGCTCATAACACTGCTCAATCTGAACACTCATTCCATAACACAGCATTCTGTTTGACCGGCACACAGCTCATAACACAGTACACTTTTGCATTTTGAACACACAGCTCAAACTTTTGAATTTTTGAACACGCAGCTCATACTTTTTGTTGTGAACACGCAACTCACATTTTTTAAATTTGAACACGCAGCTCAAACTTTTTATGGTGAACACGCAGCTCACATTTTTTAAGTTTTGAACACGCAGCTCAAACTTTTGTGGTGAACACGCAGCTCACATTTTTCAAGTTTTGAACATGCAGCTCAAACTTTTTGTGGTGAACACGCAGCTCACATTGTTCAAGTTTTGAACACGCAGCTCAAACTTTTGTGGTGAACACGCAGCTCACATCTTTTGAAATTTTGAACACGCAGCTCAAACTTTTGATGGTGAACACGCAGCTCACATTTTTTGAAATTTTGAACACGCAGCCCAAACTTTTGATGGTGAGCTTACGTTTTTTGAAATTTTGAACACGCAGCTCAAACTTTTGATGGTGAATACGCAGCTCACATTTTTTTGAAATTTTGAACACACAGCTCACATTTTTTTGAAATTTTGAACACGCAGCTCACATTTTTTGAAATTTTGAACACACAACTCAAACTTTTGATGGTGAACACGCAGCTCACATTTTTTTGAAATTTTGAACACGCAGCTCACATTTTTTGTTTGTACACAGCCCATACACTTGAATTTGAAATCGCAGCTCATACATTTTCATTTGCACGATGCCCATATATTTCAATTCTGAAATTGAATATATCTAATCATTCTGAATACAGGTATCTTCCCGTTTCGCACGAGGTTATGGGTCCATCCTCGCGAGGGAGTGGTACATAGAGCTCCCAGACGCTGTCCGGCATATAGTGGATGAGGCAGGGTTTGGCCTATTCTGTGCAAGATTGTCACGTCATCCAGCGAGTAGTGCCCTCCTAGGCGCACTTGTAGAGAGATGGTGGGATACCACCAACTCCTTCCATTTTTCAGCTACTGGGGACATGATGATGACCCCATATGACTTCTCCATGTTGACGGGCCTTGACGTGACGGGCCGGCCAATCCCATACGACGCAGATATGGGCGAGTGGGAGGCCGCTTGGATTTATCTGCTCAGAACCCGTCCGCCGATCGACAGATCATCGGGTAGGGTCAGGTACACCTGGTTTGCCAAGCAGTACAGAGGGACTTCGCCTCGGACCATTGAGACCGTATAGCAGTACGCCCGGGGATTCTTGATGTTCCTCCTCAAGACCACACTATTCTCCGACAGAGGGAACACAGTTGGGCTTTATCTGCTCAGTGCTCTGGTAGACCTATCACGGGTCAGTCAGTATGATTGGGGTGGCGCGGGCCTTGCTAGCCTTTACTGCTACATGAGCGCGACCTCCCGTGAGCGGGGGACCATAGTTGGAGGCTGCTGGCGAGCCTGAGAGGTACATTCTGCCCTTTTAATTTATAGTTCTGCTTTTCATTATCTGTACACCGCACACTGCACACATCACATTTTGTATTCTACATTCTATACTCAGCATTTTGCATTTCCTGTATTTTCTGTATATTGTACACTATACCCAGCATTTTGTATACTGTACACTGCACAAAGCATTCTGTATTCTGACATTCTGCACTCAGCATTTTGTATATTGTACAGTGCACACAGCATTATGTATTCTGACATTCTGCACTCAACATTCTGTATATTGTATACTGCACACAGCATTCTATGTTCTGACATCCGTTGTCTTACCTTTCACAGTTGTGGGTTTATGCGTACTTCCCGACGCTGGCCCCTGAGTTAGAGGTCGAGGCACCGCTTGTGATCCCTTACTCGCGCAGATTTGAGGGTCCGTATCGACCTAGGCCCCGGGAGACTTTGCCCTCTCTCCGGCAGTTCTTCGATACTATACGGGTGACGGAGGTAATCTAGAACTCTCAGTTCTTCATGCTTTTCACTTTGATTTATCTTGCATATTTATGACATCTAATCAATTTATGCACTTGCAACCAGCAGGTGTCCTGGCAGCCTTGGATAGCCATGCCAGGGAATCCTCGATTTCTGTTCGCTGGGGCATGGGGCACTTCACGATACAGGGTTCTGCTTGAGGGATCGGTCGACAGAATCTGGTTCCTCAGAGAGCGCTTCATGCACCAGACGATGGGCAACTCCGATCAGGACGTTCCCTTATCGCTTCCACCAGAGATGCGGTCCGTAGGGGATCTTACGTCCCGAAAGATGGAGGACCTCATGCTGGGTATTGATGCAGTCCTTTTTCTGGAGGAGGGGGATTATGTGACATATCGCCATACGCACCTGATGCCTCCGCTATCAGGTGTTCGTATCTCCAGGATGAGAACTGTTGACATGCCTTCCTCGAGTCGCGCCCGAGCTGGAGGCGTTTCTTCGACCAGTGAGGTAGGCTCATCGAGGGGCGGGACCGGATGGATGCCCTCGACTCGCCAGTATGTTGGATGGCCAGATCTTCTGACCGAGCTGACGGGCTGGCAGTATGGGACTTCTTACCCGATTCCACTGGAGCCTCCGATGCCCGACCATCGATACGTCAGTGACCCTAACTCACCACTGGTATGTTTTACAGTTTTCATTTATCACTCAGTTATTTAAACATTCATTCATTCACTGATGACTTGAACTTGTGTGTTCAGCCTCCCAGGGAGTATACCGAGGGGTTACTCGGAGTGGTGGCTTCACTCGAGGGCATGGTTCTGCGGAGGGAGACGATGCTTTGTGCCTCCGGCGTTCAAGTACTTTTCAATTTCCTCGCATTTATCATGTTTCCGATGACATATGGAAACTGAACATTTCATTGCATTGATTCATTCCATGTGTAGAGCACATCTGACACATCGCATTCACACACTCTATCTTTATGCACCCACTCTATGTAATTCTTGTATCTACACCTGCATCTGATATATATACTGGCTGACGCATTCAAATTGTCCTTTTTAGGTCCCACCTCTGCGAACTAGGCCATCTAGGCCTTCCCGAGCAGCTAGGAGAGGAGTCTCAGCATGCAGCCGAGGCGGACGCAGAGCACCTGTCAGTCAAGATGATGAGGAGTCTAGCGAGGAGGAGGAGTCGGTACATCCTCAGTCTGAGACATCTACAGGTAGGGATGATGACTCAGGTTTTGGTTCGGAGGACGGAAGTGACACCGAGGAGGCTTCCGAGGACGGTGACTCCGATTCAGATGATGGTGCCGGTGCCGGTGCCGATGGCGTGGAGGCTGCTCAACTGAAGAGGGTGAAGAGGGCCTCTCGGTCTTGAGCTAGACAGCACTGATGCAGATGTTCCTGCTTTATTTTTCTTTTTACATGTAGTTGTAGCATATTATACAGCTTAGGCAGTTTTATTTTTCTTCCAAAACTTGTACCCTTTTGTAAAATGTTGTAAAAAAGAAGCTATGATGGGATGAAAATGGCTTTTCGTTCAAAGAGTGTTATATTTGTATTTTGAGCATCGCATCGCACCATTTTGCACAAAAATGAAATTTGAATGAAAATAGAATAACGTGTATTGCCAAGTCAGGTAGTGAACCGACGCGACAAACTAAACAACTCAACTCAAAAATAATTCGTTAAACGAATTAACAACTCAATAAACAAATAAGCAATAACTCGATAAACTAACGAGCAACAACTCGATAAACAAAATGAGCAACAACTCGATAAACAAATGAGCAACAACTCGATAAACAAAGTGACAGAATGCATCCGAAATAGAGGTAAATTCGAACCTTTAGCACTCTCAGCACACGGGGAAGTTAGAGACCCACTCATGGAGGCAAGAAACAGGTGTAAACCACTTTCATGCTCATGGCTGACCACCAGAGGAGCCTGCCGACCAGTTTTTCTATCTGTAGCCCCAAAAGTAGTTGGCTGACCAGAAAAAGTGGTCGGCCGACCACTTGATCTGAGAACCTCCAGTTTTCTGACACTTGTCCTCCAAACAGTGTCTTATCCTTTATAAAGGTTCCAGCTTCGTGGTTCCCTCATTCCAACTCAGTTTTGCACCAAAATGGAGGCATTTCTCATCCAAAATCTCACAAATTAGACTGCTTCCCTGGATGGCTCGAAAAAGTGAATTTCTGGGGCTTTGGCATAAATGCACTATTCATGCTGAGCCGCACCCTGCTGCGTTTTCCGTTTCTTCATGCCGCGACAAGGTTTTAGAACCTGGTAACACACGTCTTTAGTTTTGGGGGACAAGAGATGTGTCCCACATTTGAAGACTTCCAAGCTTTAATGGAATCCGAGCGCAATGAGGAAATTTTGCCGCAATTCCGCTTTGGCCATGTCCAAGCCTTAGGATGGATGTGTGGGCTCACTTCGCATGACGCTCGGTCATTGATTCGCGATGGAGTGCTGGATATCCCAGCTTGATTCATCGATTTTCTGATGCTGGTAACTGCGGCAATCATGACTGGTAGGGTTATCGGCAACATGCACTTTGCTTGTGCATGTTATCTCATTTCTTGCTTGCCCCAGGCTCTGGTGGGTTTAGCACTCGTTTGATTGAAGTCGCCCAGGGCTTAAGAGAGGGCAAGAGCTGCATCGCCATGACATTAGCTGAGACATTGATAGGTTTGGACGCTTTTCATCGCTGAGAGACAGCTAGCTTGACGGGGAGTCCACTACTATTACAGGTAATGTTTCCCACCCTATCTCACATATATTTCTCACATCACTCAGCCCTCAAGCTCAGTTTTTCTCTCAAAACCCTTTTCTTACTTTTTCTCTTGACGTACACCTCTCTATTCTTTAATCTCTCATTTTTAATCCCTCCCCAGATATGGTTGATGGACAAATTGAAGATTGTGGACTCGTACCCAGCATACTCAGCTCGCGGCTATTTCTTCCCGCATTGCTTGGCGGTGCCCTTGGCTTAATCTGTCGGCGATAAGTTACAGCATGACTCGCCAGCCCGGGATCCAGCTGATTGGCATGACACACTGTGTGTTCTATTTTCCTTTCCGGTTCCAGCATCAGTTCGAACATGATCAGACTTGCCCGGTAAAAGGGATGGAGTACCCCGCTGCATTTTCGGTCCGAGGCACTCAGCTAGCTCGGTATGCCACGGCATGGAGGACTAGAGAGCTTCTAGCCCCTACTCCCACTTTCTGTTGTACTCTCTCTGATGAGTGTGTAGCTTGGCTTTTTGAGGAGGCGCAGACTGGGCCTACTTTAGCATCAGAGGCTTCGACCAGCTCTGGGAGGGGGCACAGGAACACCTGACTTATCCATGCCCCGAATTTATTGCTTTATCAATACTTTTAAGTTTTCTTTATGAACGTAATAAAAAGTAACTTCAATTTTGTACTCAAGAGCAAGAGAACTCTGTATCGAAATCAATGAAATTGAAGGTTGTGTGGGTACTAAAAATTTCCCTTTTGGTCCAAAAATGGTCTAAGTTGTAAAAAGATTAATTTGAACAAAATCAACTTTTATTAAAACTTTTCAAAACCATTTTCGATATGGATCAGAACTGGACATACCTGAGATCTGTCACTGAGATACACAATCTCGGATCCCAGCAACTATAGAAAGTTGCCCCTAGTCTGAATAGCACTGCATCGGAGATCACAACCGAGCTCTTGAACATAGAGTAGACAAAGATGACCAAACATGATCACATGGACAAAGTTGATCAAGGAAGTGTTTATGGCTGGACTTCAGAATGAAGTTGCCTACGTATCCCAAAGATGGGAATCAAGCCTTACGTAGTTCGGCTCAGGTTCACTCGAGTATTTACACTCTCCTTTTGCGCTCTAACTTTTGCTAAGGCCGCCCTTTGCAGGTTTTCAGCCTTGCGAACTCAGTTTTTATAGTTTCAAATTTTTCATGCACTAAGTTTTGCCTAGGTCGCCCTTTCGGGTTTTCGGCCTAGCGAGCCACTCAAGGACGATATTTCTTCAACTTGTCCATGTTGATCGGTTGGGAGAACTCTAGACCATCTAGGCCCATCAGAACGACAGCTCCGCCCGACTAGATAGACTTAATGATGTAAGAACCAGTCCAATTGGGTCTGAACTTGCCCCTAGGGTCGTGAATGGGAGCTCGGTTGTCCTTGAGCTCTAGATCCCCTTCTTTCAAATTCCTGGACTTAACCTTCTTGTTGAAAGCCCTGGCGATTCTCCGTTGATAACCCTGAACATGGTACAGTGCTTTCAGTCTTCTTTCATCAAACAACATGAGTTCTTCGAACCTGTTTTGCTGCCAATCTGCCTCAGCTATCTGACACTCGGCCAGTACCCGTAATGACGGAACCTCAACTTGAATAAGCAAAACAGCCTCCATCCCATAAACCAAGGAATACAGAGTTGCTCCAGTAGAAGTTCGAATTGAAGTCCGATAGCCTCACAGAGCAAATGGCAACTTATCTGGCCAGTCCCGATAAGTTTCCACCATCTTCTGCAATATGTGTTTGATGTTCTTGTTGGCGGCCTCGACTGCTCCATTGGTTTGCGGCCGATATGTAGATGACTTATGGAAAGCCACGTTATACTTGTCCAACAAGTCGATCACCTTCTTCTTAAAGTGGGAACCATTATCTGAAATGATCTCGTTCGGAACCCATAACGGCAGATGATGTTGTTCCTGATGAACTTTGCAACGTGCGATGCCTTCTTCAACACCGTATAAGATTGGGCCGTAACCCACTTCGTGAAGTAGTCTATCGCTACTAAAATGTACTCATGCCCATTGGACCCTTTTGGAGTGACAGCTCCAATCACATCAATCCCCCAGACTGAAAATGGCCATGGCGAAGTCATGTTGTATAGATTCGACAGCGGAATGTTCATGCGATTTGCATGGATCTGACATTTGTGGCATCGCCGAACAAAGCTAATACAATCCTCCTCCATGGTGGACCAGTAGTAACCCTGTCTAAGGATCTTCCAGGCTAGCATCACCCTGTTCATGTGCGCTCCGCACTCTCCTCCATGGATGGCCTCCATCAGGCGCTTGGATTCCTCAACATCAACACACAGTTTATGCATCCCAAGATGACCTTTCTTGTATAGTGTACCCCCGTAGACGATGAACTGAGCAGCCATTCTTCAAATTGCCCTCTTATCTTTGGCGTTTGTCCCTGGTGGATACGCTTCCTTTTCCAAGAAGTTCCAAACATCATAATACCAGGGGTTCTCATCTTGTACCCCTTCTATGGCAGTAAGCAGCTTGTAGGCCGGCACAAACTTCTGTTCGATGATGATCGGACGCATCCGAACTCTAAAAGGGATGTCTATCATGAAAGATAGAGTTGCTAGTGAATCTGCGAACCTGTTGTTCTCTCTTAACAGATGGGCGAAATTCAGCTTCTCAAACCAAGGAATTAGCACATCCAAGGCTTGGTGATAGATTTTCATCCTTTCTTCTTTGATTTTCAAATCTCCTTTGGCTTGAGATACAATAAGGTTCGAGTCCCCGATGACGTCCAACCGTTTTGCCCCTAGTTCTAAGGCGGCTTCTAAACCGACAATACATGCCTCATACTCTGCTTCGTTGTTCGAGACTTTGAACCGGAGTTTGAATGCTAGAGGTATACGGGAATTGTCGGGTGCTATCAACAACACCCCTACCCCATACCCATATTGGTTTGACGCTCCGTCAAAGTACATCGTCCAAGTTTCATCTTCGATATGCAAGATGGCCTCGTCTGGGAATAGGTACTCAACTACTTCATCCCCTTCAACTGGGTGATCGGCTAGGAACTCCGCTACCACTCTCCTTTTTACTGACCTGCGCGTCACATACTTCAGATCGAATTCGGAAAGCAAAAGCAACCAACGGGCTAGCCTACCCGTAAGTGCTGGTTTCTTAAAGAGATATTTGATGGAATCCAATCTCAAAACCAGTATTACAGAGTGAGCTAACAGGTAGTGCCACAGCTTCCTGGTAGCCCATACCAAGGCCAAACAAGCCTTCTCCAATGGAGTGTAGCGAGTCTCATACTCTAGCATTTTCTTGCTTAGATAGTAGATAGCTCTCTCCACTTTGTCCTCTGACTCTTGCGCGAGCATGCAGCCCATTGTAGTTTTAGTCACTGAAAGGTACAAAATCAACGGTTTCCCCGACTCAGGCGGTGACAACACAGATGGGTTCTGTAAATATTGTTTGATCTGTTCAAAAGCAGCTTGGCATCGACCGTCCCATTGGAACTTCGTTCTTTTCTTCAGGAGACCAAAGAGTGGTTCACAAGTCAAGGTTAATTTTGAAATAAACCGTCTTATGAATTGCACTTTATCCAGAAAGCCTCGCACCTCATTTTCAGTCCTTGGTGGTGGCATTTCTAAGATGACCTTGATTTTGGAAGGATCGACCTCGATACCTCTCTGTGTGATCGAGAACCCCAACATTTTCCCTGCTGTAACGCCAAATGTGCACTTCTGAGGATTTAGCCGCAGCCTATACTCTCTGATTCGTTGAAAGAACTTCTGCAAGGCGGTGTAGTGGTCCTTTCTTTCTTTGGACTTGACAATCATGTCGTCTACGTACACCTCAACCTCCTTGTGGATCATGTTGTGCAATATTGTGGTCGCAGCCCGTTGATACGTAGCTCTAGCATTCTTCAGCCCAAACGGCATCACCCTATAACAATAGGTTCCCCACGGGGTGGTAAAAGCAATCTTCTCCCAGTCTTCGGGTGCCATTAATATCTGATTGCAGCCAGAAAACCCATCCATGAACGAGAGCAACACATGCCCTGCAGTGAAGTCCACTAACTCATTGATATATGGCAGAGGAAAGTTGTCCTTCGGACTAGCTTCATTCAAATCCCTGAAGTCCACACATACCCGAATTCTGCCGTCCTTCTTCGGCACTAGAATTATATTGGCCAACCAAGTTGGGTATTCAGATACCAGCAGGAACCTTGCGTCAATTTGTTTAGTGACCTCTTCTTTGATCTTGAGAGCCCAGTCAGGGCGGATCCTTCTGAGCTTCTGTTTGACAGGTCGGGCCTCTGGGTCAAGAGGGATCCGGTGTTGTACAATCTCAGGATCGATTCCAGGCATGTCTTCGTAGGACCACACGAAAAAACTTTGAAATTTTTTAATAAAGCGACTAAGCGCTCGCTCTCCTCCGAAGACAACGTGGACCCAATCTGGACTAGCCGCGAGTCCTTCTCAGTACCAACGTTAATTTGGGTGATTTCATCAACCAAGGTTTTAACAAATCTCTCCTGCTCTTGATCAAGCAAATATTGCAAAACTGGAGGAATTTCTTCCTCGTCGTTTTCATCAAAATTTTAAAAATCCGAATTCATGCAATAAATTAAGGGCACAGAAAAGTAATCGAAGGCCACAGCCGCACAATTCTCATTAAGTATTTCCAAGTCACCTGGTTCCTCGATTACAACAGACTTAAAGGAAAAAGAAAAAGACGACCTAGACAGGACTGTGACATCTGGGTTATCACTCCTAGGAATACCGGACTCAGCCTCAGACGAGCTGGAACCTGATTCCCACCCTACGGACTTGGTGGAATCAGATTCTGGCTCATTACCTGACCCGGTGTTGCTCGATAAGAAGCCTTCCTCGTATTGCCAAATGAGGGAAGGTGCAATGGACGCATCCCAGATATTTGAAGATGGGCTTGCAGCCGTTTCATTTCCAATCATGAACACTGAGAGGTCATTCCCCAAGCACTCATGTACGATTGAAGGATCTGAAAGTAGACAAGCCAGTGCTACCCCCGTTTCAATCTCTATTTTCTCGGAAACCTTCTCTTTACACTGCTTAGCCTCAGCTATTGGGTTTGTTTGCTCCTCGGCAACGTCATCCCCAGATAATTGTAAGTCGAAGAAAATCTCAAATCCCGACAAGCGCCGCCTCTCTGCATTCAACCATGGCTCTAGGAAGTCGCAGAACGGGAAGTCCTCCCCCTCCCGAACAAAGCGTCCGTTTAGGGTACCCCGGATTGGTCGGTGCATCAACTCAAAATGCTTTCCCGTCTGCTTAGCTCTGGTCCTTCCAGCCATTTCTTTGCCTTTCCTCACCCAGTCCTCCTTGGTAGGTAGATAACCTAGACCAAAGATATGTGGGTTATGCTGGACTTTGGCCGATGCTGCAATGCCTTTCCGGTCACTGCGCCCTAATCCCATCCCGGGGATGTGCTGTAACTTGTTCATGAGATACACTGATTGTGCGCTAACATAGAGCCCCTCATCAATAGCTAGAATGTTCTGTACAACCCCGGCCTCGGCTAGGGTGAACCCTGACAGGAACACATCCTCCGCACCATGTTCGATCTCCAGTACTGGCGTAGACACCTCTAGCGGCGGATGGATTGACGAATTCCCCAAAACTATGGCCACCCCCTTCCCGTGGGGGTATTTCAACATCTGATGGAGGGTGGAAGAGACTGTCTTCACCTGGTGCAGCCACGGCTGCCCTAAGAGTAGATTAAAGGTTATGGGAACGTCCAAGACATGGAAGTCAATATCGTGTTGTCCTGGACCGATCTTAGTCTGAACCTGCACAGTCCCTCTACTGGTGTTGTCGTATGTTCGAATCACTTGGGCAGTGGGTATAAAGTCCACAGGCTTTAACCCGATTGCATATGCTGTCCTCGACGGGCACACGTTAATGGCGGATCCTGTGTCGACAAGAACCATCGGTATCCACTTGTCTTTACATTCCACAGAGATATAAAGTGGTTTGTTATGGTTTGCGCCCTCGGGCGGTAGTTCCTTATCAGTAAAGGTTAACGTCGGGGAAGTTCCTCCCGAAAAAACCAACCCTACCAGCTGTTCAGGCATGGTATCGATTGAAAGTTTGGCTCTGTCCATTGCAGAAAGGATAACTTGTCTTTGTACTCTTGAAGCCATAAGCAGTCCCCAGATGGAGATGTCTGCTTATATCTTCTTCAACTGTTTCAGCACAGCCTTCTCTTCGAACAACTTTTCTTTCTGTTTCTCTGCCTCCCTGTCCTTTCCGGATGCCTCTGGTTAATCTAGGTGTAGGGGCTTAAAATACCGCCCACTTCTAGACATGTGGTCAACTTCTCCAATATACCCGGTATCATCCGGTTGGTTGTTCTCCCAATCTTCGTCTGTGTGGGCGAGACACAGGTCGTCGTCCTCCCACCACATTTCGTCGACCATCGACAAGCAACTATCTAGTTCTATTACAACCGTTCCTGTGCCCACAGCACATTCTGTTCCCGTACTCACAGCACATTTAGTCCCCACAGGGGCTTTGGCCTTTCTAACCCTCTCCAGATCTTCGATCTTCTCTTGCTCAAACTGTTTCAGTGCAGCCTGCTGTTCAACATCCTTTGTACTCAAACTGTTCAGATCCTGAGCAAAATTCTTAACACCGGTGCTCTCCAGCGGTTGCTCCTGATTCTCGACCATTGCTGATGATATTCCAACCCCTGATTGCCCCTGGTCTGGCTGAAGTTGTTCAATAACATCTGACTCGTCACTGAGCTATCCCGTAGCTTCTGCTAATCCTTCCAGATTGAACCAGTTGACAGTCACGTCCCCCGTATCCTGTTCGTTAAAGAATTGAAGGTTGGTAATATCCTCTTCCAATTCTGCTAGGTCATCTAGCCCTTGATTAGGTTCATCCTCTCGAACAACACTGACCTCTGTCCCTACTGGGAAGTCCACCCTTGGCCTAGGCTAACCCGTTGGTGTGATATAACCGCTCAGGTTGTACACAAATCTCATAGATCCCTCAAGTTCTAGATAATCATTTCTATCTGCTCCTGCAATCATCCTGATTCTATCTTCGATAGTCACCACCACCGGCTCGGGTTGGGTTTGGAAGGTGCTCATCATACACAAATCCGTGCTTTCCGAAATGAGCACCTCCAGCTTGGGTAGGCGAAAAAGGGTGATATATATTCTAGGGTCGTATGACACAACCCCAATTTGGATTAGGTTAATGCGTTTAGGAGGTGGAGCTTGGTTATGTGGTAGGAGTGGGTTGGTTGTGACGTTTGGTTTTTCCAGTGGTGCGATCATCTTATTGTCAACGAGATCTTGGATATCGTGACGCAGTCTAAAGCACTGGTCGGTGTCGTGACCATGCTGTTGGTGATAGGCACAATATTTAGCTGGGTTATGTGAAGGAGGAAGTTTTTCTAGCAAAGGTCGCGGCTCTAGGGGCTTCAAGTGCCCTTTCTTGATCAAAACCCCCCAAAGCTTTGGATAGGGGCATGTATAGTGGGGTGAAGGTTCTTTGGCCTCTGAGCGCATATCTAGTTGTTTGTGAGCTACTACTGGGCGCACCAGTGAATGGGGTAGCTGTGAGGGTTTTGGGAGTGGTGGTGGTGACCATTCCGACATCTGAAGTTCTACCAGCTGCAGCACTACTTGTGCTTGCATTTGTACCGCAATTGAATGCCCTATTGGGCTGCTCTCTTTCATTATCAATGAGGCCTTGTTTCATGGCGTCCTCTATTTGCACCCCAATCTCATGTAGGTCTGCAAAGGTGGGGAGGGGGAGAACTATCATCTTCTGCATGAGCTTGGGTTGGAGATTGTGCACAACCATCCGAATTTGATCCTTGTCAACAGGCTTGATGGTCATTATCGAGGTCTTGGCCCTCCAACGGGTTACAAAGTCGGAGAAGCTCTCCTTCGGTTCTTGCCTGGTAGTCTCGAGATCGTGAGTTGTGACCTCGATCTGTGTATTATAGGAATATTGAGCTATGAAGGCCTCAGTTATCTCCTCCCAACTCCTTTTAACAGAGTCTTCCAATTTTGCGTACCAAATGGCCGCTACACCCGACAGGGTCCGGCTGAACAAAGAAAGCTTCTGCAATCTGGAAAGGCCCATCAGCCTAAGGATATCTGAAAACAACCGCAGGTGCACCATGGGATCCCCAGACCCATCAAAGCGGTCGATGTGTGGCATTTTAAACCGATCTGGCAATGTCACGGCCGAGTCAGTATACCCATCCTCTATATCTAGAATGGATTTCACACCTTAAGACTTCTTGAAAAGCTTTTTTAGCCTGCTTACTTTTAACGCCGTTGGATCTACCTCAAACTCAAACGGCGAATCCACTAGGTTGGTGGGTGTTTTAGATAGCTGGGGTAGGACTGGGGGCAGAGCTGGCCCTGTCGAAACGTCCGTATTTTCCTAGACATTTGGCGTCTCCCCGAGTATTGGAACTCTGGGTGGTGGAGGAGCTGTGTGCGAAGTAGATGCTCTGGTTTGCTGTTGTAGTCTGGCAATTAAATCTGCCTGTTGGGTTACTACCTCGGCTTGACGTACAGATACTTCTGTCTGACGGGCAGCATCCTGCTGCATGGTTTTCATACTTTCCTGGAGCTGACGCATCATCTCTTCCAAACCTGCCATATTGTCTGGATTGGACTGGACAATCGGTATATCTAACTCTGTAGTAGGAACTAAGACCTCAGCATGACTGTTCAAGAACCACTGATCTGACAACCTCTGTACTGATACATTGCGCCTTCTTGACCTTCGCCTAGCAACCAGGGGTAAAGAAAAAAACACTGCTTGTCCGTCTATCAGATCCCTGGATCGATTAAGTCTTCGACCTCTAACCCAGAGTGCTCAGGGAATATTTGCTTAGTCAGATGCAATTGTGTTAAACTACCTTGCAAAAAGATAAATAAAGCATAATAAATAAATAAACGACCAGAAAAACAGACAGCATAACGGCTTTAAATAAATACAACACACAGTTGATATTTGCGAGCTAAATCACACTGTTCTCAAACACTGATCGTTGTTGCCCAAATAGCTGCCCCAAAACTGAATCTGATACCCATAGATATAACTGATTCTCAAATACTGATGCCCTCAGGCCTGATACCCAGACTTGCAAACTGATACGTGCAACCCTGTAGAGACACACTCTGACAGCACATAGCAGGCAAATGAGAGCCAAAAACACCCATATGTTGAGGTAGGGTTTCCCTGTCCTATGTTGTCAAGAGCTAGGGTTTCACTATGCACACAGTGGTTTCAAACAACCTATAATCAGGTAAGCAACCTGTCCTAGTTTGGAATAGTCACTATGGATTCCGAATATGCACTAGGTCGAATGGTCAAAAAGAGTGCCCCGGTAAAAATCGGGGTTTGTGTTCCCGTCGTGGTAGAGCCCGCAACCGGTCAGCCTTATGGCACGTTTCTCGAAGTGAGCCTCTGGCAAAGCGTTCAGGAATAGCATACGGCAAACACGGTGTCCTAGGCGCACCAATGCAAATGCAATGCAAAGAGACACATAAGTGTAAACAAAACAAGATATCATGAGTTCGAGTCAAGTTCTCTAATTTCCCCAGCAAAGTCGCCAGAAACTGTAGACGCGCCCTTGGGCCTCATGCTACAGTTCGGACTCAATGTCACGGTTCTTAATCTGATCTCACAATGTGCGATGTAAGAATGATAAATCACCAAAGAGTCCAAATCCGGCAAATCGTTTTGGAAAATTGATTTTTGTAAAGAAGTGCCAAACATGGATTGCTTTGCCAGATACAGAGTCGCCACCTAAATATTTTATTTTTGGGGGAATTTAGGAAACCCTGACTCGTGCCTAAGGCCACGTGTCCGTCATCACCAAAGTTGCGTCGGCTCGGGAACTTGGGTATGATTGGGGAAGGTCATTTAATGAGCACTCCCGCTCGCCCGATCAAAGATTGGCCTGTACTAAGCATGATATCTTGTTTTTGAAAACACATGCGTTCTTATTCCGGTTAATTAGCTAGAATTACTATGTGATGCGCACAGCAAAACAAGTATAGACTAGATCGCCTAATTTGGAACCAAGCATCGCATATCCGTTTGTTTGGAAAATTGTTTGAGTTTTGCTACTCATAAGTAAGCTAAAATGCGAATTTTGATGAATTGTCTCAATTCAAGTAATCCAACCTTCACGTAAGCAAATAGCCTCATGGTAAGCATGCTTTCATGGCAACATTAATACACATGCAGTATGCTAAAGCGTAAACACTCACAGTGTACTTCGAGCCAAAATAAAAAACTAGCTAGAAATCAATGCATGATCCTAGTTCATGTTAAAATGGCTAATGCAACACATGCAAAAATGCAATTAAGATAGGCTCGGCTATCCTAAGAATGTCATGTGAGATGCAACTTGGTACATGTATTCAAATTGGAATTGAAATACAATGCAGTTAGCATGATGCGCCGAGCCTGGTACATGCAATACAAATGAATGGATGCACGCATGCAAGCATAAGGTATGCTAAATGAAATATGCCCTAAAACTAATCATCGTAAGCGGTTAAGTAAAAGAGAGAAAGAAATAGGAATTGGAAGACATGCATCACACACACGCACGCTTATTACAATAATGTGCCCTCTCGAAGGAGGGACCGAATAAGAAGCTAACTAGCTAATCTAAGCTAATTAAACTAATTATTACACAACAAATTAATTAACTAATCCTAGTTAACTAATTATTACAAAACAAATTGAAATAGCTAAACGCATTAACTATTAAAGGTACAGACCAAAGCAAAACCTAGCTATCTAAGCATGGCAGCTAAGGAAAACAATAAATCAGGAGCCTCAGAGGTAGAGGAATGCATGCATGTCCGGTCGCCTCGTTCGGAAATTCAATGCGATGCCCCGATTTGCCTCTGTTTTCATTTGTTTTCAGAAACTTGTACCAAGCTCCAGAAAGATGAAAATCCACCTTAGGAATCCAGTGGGAGGGTGGCCGACCACTTTTGGTCTCTCCAGACCCCTGCCGACCACTTTTTGTTGTTGAAAACCAAGAAAAGTGGTCGGCCAGCTACTTTTTCTGGCTGGCCGACTAGTTGTTGCTGCCAGACTCCAGTTTTCTGCAACAGAGAGCAAGAAAGGGCATGGCAATGTATTTGCAAGATATGTGTGCACAACCACCCTCCCTATCATGTCATGAACTCAAGGAGGTATGGGTTCTCGACCCTCGGGCCACCAATCGTGCATTTTCATGCATGATGGCCGAGAGGCAAAGTTGCACAATTCAATATGAAAATGAATGCATAAGTAAACACATAAAGCCTAAAGCTCCATCATGGATGATCAAGAGCGTCAGCGATCGGGAATTAAGGAACGTTTCATCACTTTAAGTATGAAACGTCCCTCGTTTCCTGTGTTTGGACTAACACCTATTCCAAACACAATGCAAGCAAGCATGGCATACACAATGCGAATAAACTATATGGCATACTCAATGCAGCTAGCAACCTAGCATAGACAATGCAAGGTATAACATGGCATACACAATGCTAAATGTTAAGAACTAGATGGCATACTCAATGCAAGGCAATCATGTGGGTTCTTAACACAATGTAATGTATGCATGCACAATGCAATGCAACAAGGGCAACAATGTGTAATGCACCAAACATGCTACAACATGCAAACCATATACTCAATGGACTTAAACCGAAATGGATAGACCTCAGTCATTCCAAAACAGTGGCCATAATGCTAAAATGAAGGCACCGAAAACACATACAAACATGCATGCCAATTAGCTCACCAACTAAGGCACTAAGGTGCAACTCTCAAGGACACTTAAAGAGTGAAAAGTATGGAAGTATAGCAACACTAAGTGCACTGAAATTAGACAAGAAATGATGCCAAATCATTCAAACAACATAAGTAAAGCATGCTAGGGTCCTACGGCATGAAAGCTAGCAAAGAACAACACAAATGAGGCACGCAACACATGGCACAAATGCATGAACTAGGCGTGGACAGAGCTCAAGTAGGTCAAAACAAGGACCTAAACATGCTGAGATGAGGGCCCAAAGGCCTAGGCATGCAAACATGCAAGCTAAGGCCATAGCAAGGCCATAATGCGCAACACTTAAAGGCACTTAAAGCATAAATGAAGTGGGAACAAAAGCATGCTATAAGCTCTGAAATGTCATGTTAGATGATGCTAAATCATGTACACAACACAAATGAAGCATGCAATGATGCTCAAAGCTTGAGGCAAGCAAGAACACTTGTACTACAAGTATGCAAAACATGAAGCATGTGATCAAGGCAACCCAAAATAGTCCTGGTACATGTTAGAATGAGTCTAAAACATGCATGGAAGTAGGCCCAAATATGCTAGCAAAAAGGGCATGAAGCATGATTCATACAAGGCAAATAAGGTGGGTTATACTGCACCTATTAAGACCAAGCATGGAATGACTTAAGCAATAAAAATCAAAGTTATATCATGGCATAATAACCCCAAATAAACACTGAAATGATGGCTCGCAAGCAAAGGCATGAAGGCATACGCAATGGTTCATATTAAGACATAAAGGGGCAAACCCTCCAACGCATTGAATGAGTGATAAATGCAAGTGCATGGACATGAAACATGGACTGAAATCACATAACAAGTGATGCCAAATCATTCAAATAAGCCAAGTAGAGCATGCTAGTGGACTTGGTGTACAAAGCTAACAAGCTAGATTGAACTATAGCTATACAAAGCAAGTCATGCATGGCCAAAACAACCAAAATCGGAGCTAAAGCATGTTAGAACATGGACAAAAGCTTCATGAAGTTAAGCCAAAAGCATGCTAGAATGAGATGTCACAACATGATGCATGTTAGGCTATTTCAAGGAAATACACTACAAGTGCAAGGAGCATGCAAAGGCTAACCAAACCAAACCTAAACAGAGGTATGACATGGTAAAACAAGCCCAAGAACATGCTGAAATGGACACAACATAGGCTAGAAATACATGCTAATTCATGAAGCATACAAAGCTAGTGTGTGTGATTTACACTACAAGTGTATTAACCATGCATGGAGTGACCAAGACAAGTAAAAACAGTGGTATGCCTCAGCAAAATAACCACAAATACAAGCTAAGACATGATCAACATACACTTAGTAAAGGTGCTCAAACATGAGGCATATTAAGACAGGTAAAGAAGGCACAAGGAGAGGGGATGACCCTCTCCTTCTTAGGACCTTAAAACACCATCCCCACCACTGAAATCCAGAGGGATTTCGGTGGTGAGAAGGCTAATACAAGGTGGTCCCGAAGCTCACAAAAAAGGCTAAAAAACAAGGCCAAACAAGGCCAAACAAGGCCTAAGAGGGGGTAAACAACCCCAAACACAAAAGTGATCCTTGAAGACCCTCTTTATAATTGCAACTCCAGCAGGTTTTTCAAGCTCAAGGCAACCCAAGAACACCAAAATCAGCCCCTAAGCACCTCAGTAGCAAAAGGATGGTGTTTGAGTGTGTGTTTGTGTCTTAAAGTAAGACAAATCTACACTTTAAGGCACAAAAATGAAGCAAACAAGGCAATATAGATACAACACTATATCTATCCTCTTCCCTCGATTTTCTTGAACTTAGAAGAGGGAGAAGGAGCTTCCCTCTTATAGAAGAGGAAAGGCAAAGCTTCTTCGAGAAGCTAAGCCTCTTGGAGAAGCTAAGCCTCAAGCAAATTCCTTCATACACATGTATGGAGGGTAGGTCTAATGTCCCCCAGCTATGCCAGCTGAAGGAAAATATCTCCAAAAATGTGCCAAAAAGCAGCCGACCACTTTTGGTGATCGACCTGAGCAAAAACTGGTCGGCCATAGGTGGGAGAGGTCAACACACTAAATGCAAGGTGGTGGTGTGGTGGCCAACCAGAAAAAGATGGTCCAAAGACCAAGAAAGCCAGTTATCTGACAAGAAAACTAGCTGGAGAAAAGAAAAGTGGTCGGCCAGAAGAAATACTGGTCTCCCACCCTTATACCACCTTCTAAACAAGGAAAACAAGGTTTGTACCAAAATGAAACCAAAGCGGATGCAAGACGAGAAATCGGGAGGCGAAACACGTGGCCAAAAGCCCCGAAAACTAGCTGACGAGCATCAAAAGTGGTATGCAACCACAAAAGTGGTCTCCCGGACCACAGTGTTCTTCTAGGCAGAGGCAACAAGGTGTGGTTCAAAAATCACGCCAAACAGAGAATGTTAAGCGGTCCTGAGACAAGGCGTGCGACCAAAGGCTCCAAAAATCGGAAACTAGTCTCCAAACGGGAAAAGTGACCTACGGCCACGAAGAGTAGTCTAAAACCACAGAGAGATGGTCTACAAGACCACTCCCTCCCTTCGGGAAGGGAAAACAAGACTTGGTCCGCAAACCGAGCCAAAGCACAAAGAGTTCAGAGGCCGGAAGCAAGGCTCTTAGCCAAAACTCCGAAACCTCAAAACAAGCATAACATGCACCATCACCGAGAGCTCAATCGATGGCGTCTGAGTCTTAAGGTCGGTCAAAAATGGGGTGTCTACAGCCTTCTTCAACAAACTAAAAAATGGTTTACACTTATTAGAACTTCAACTGATAAACCTGTTTAGGACTGCTGCCTTGCCGGTCAAAATCTAGACCTGCATGGTTGATGTCAGGCTTTTTAAGTCAAGAATGGCCTTAATTTGATCTAGGCTTGCCTCAATGCCCCTTCTGGTAACCAAGTATCCCAGGAACTTACCAGACCCGACTTCAAATGCGTATTTCGAAGCTTTGAGTTGGAGTCGATATGTTCTTAGGATATCAAAAACTGCCTTCAAATCGGACAGATGATTCCCAAGTTCACAACCATGTCATCAATATACACTTCAACTGTCTTCCCAATCAGATGTTTGAACATCTTGGTCACTAACCTCTAATAGGTTACTCCTGCATTCTTCAACCTAAAAGACATTACTCTGTAGCAGTACAACCCTTTTGGGGTGATAAAAGTAGACTTCTCTTCATCTGGGGGATACATCGCTATCTGATGGTATCTCTTGTAGGCATCCAAGAAGCTCATCTTTCCATGCCCTGAAGTGGCATCCACCAGCTGCTCAATCTTAGGTAGAGGGAAGTTGTCTTTGGGGTAAACCTTATTCAGACTGGTGAAGTCCACAAAGACCCTCCACTTACCATTCTTCTTTTTCACTACCACAGTGTTGGATAGCCAAGTAGGGCAGTTCACCTCGCGAATGGCTTTGGCTTCCAACAGTTTGTTCACTTCCTCCTCAACTGCCTCAACATGTATTAATGTCGGCCTCCTCGATCGCTAGATGACAGGTTTAGCCGACCTGTCTACATTGAGCATATGGTATGTGACCTCGGGGTCAATGCTTGGCATCTCATATGGCGTCCAAGAAAATACTTTTATGTTGGCCCGTAAGAAAGCCTCTAACTCCCTTTCCTCATCGTTGGCCAAGCTTGAGCCGAGAAGGAAGAAACGCTATTCATCCCCTTCTTGGACCAGAATTTTCTTCAAGGCTTCCTCACTCTTCTTAGCCGATTCTTTGCCAACATCATCTAGGACTTCTTTGTCCTTGTCCTCGATTTCCACTTTTTCTGCCTCTCACACATTGCAGTTGGATTTCATTGCTACCATGGAGTAATTCTTTGCTTGCACTTGATCCCCTCTGACTTCATCAATCCCCTGTTCAGTTGGAAATCGTAATAATTGGTGCAGTGTTGAGGGAACAGCCCTCATTGCGTGCAACCATGGCCTTTCCAAGATAACATTGTAAGGGAAGAGGGTGTCAATTATTGTAAACTCTATGCTTACCTTCCTAGTGCTTGCCTGCACCTCCAAATTTATTGCTTCCAAGGGCCACGTCGAAATTCCGTTAAACCTAACCATTCGGCTGTTAGACTGCTTCAAATTATCTCGGTGAAGGCCAAGCTCCTTGTAACATCTGACATACATGATGTCACAAGAGCTGCCATCAGAATGCGCCTTACTTGGTATTCTCCAACCTTGAGGGTCATTACCAGATCATCATTGTGTGGATGTTGTACCATGTCTAGGTCTGCCTCAATAAAGGACACCATCGGTCTGTAGTACTTGTTTGCCCTAGGCCTCTTTTGCTGGACCTGATACACATACTGTAAGTGCCTCACCTTTTGGGTCTCTTCTCGCATATAATTCTCATTAACCTTCGAGTGAATCACATTGATCAAGGTTCTGCTTGTTGGGGTGATGGTGGTGCTACTAGTGCTGGGGAAAGCCTTGCATGCTTTTCCCTCGTTCTGGCCTCATCTATTGGGTCCCTTAAGTGACCCTGTCTGACCAGGTCTTCCAAGTGCGTCTTCAGGGCTCTGTACCCCTGAGTCAGGTGTCCATCCTCATTGTAGTAGACACGATGCTTCCCAAGGCTCCTTCCCATGAACTCACTAGGGACCTTCTCTGGCGCTCTATAGTATGGCTCGTTCCTGATCCTTTCTAGAACTTTGTAAACTGATATTCGAAACATAGTGGTGACTGCCTGGGTAGCCCTCAACCTTATTTCCTACCTATTAAAACGAGTATTACCTCGACCTCGCTTTGGTAAACCGTTCCTCTTCTCCTATTTGGGTGCCTTATTTCTCGGCATATCCTCTTTTGCTCTGGCATATTTCTCAATCCGTGCCATGAGCTCCTCCATACTCTTTGGTAGAGTTTTTTCCAGCGACTTTCGAAACGAGCATTCATCCTCCAGGCCATTCTTAAAGGACATGACTGCCAATTCCTGGTTGCATCCCAGTATTAGGTTGAACACCTCATAATACCTCTTGGCATAAGCCCTGAGGCCTTCACCCTCGCTAATTTTTAGAGCCATCAAGGAGTCTACCCTTAGTGGCTGTAACTTGTTTATAACGAACTTGGCCACAAATATCTCGACCAGGCCATCCCAACTCTTAACAGTTCCTTTCAGCAACTTGTGAAACCAATCCGATACAGTTTCCCCCAAGGATGAGGGGAACACCTTACACAACAATGGTTTGTTCTCGGTATACAAAGCCATTGAATTCAGATATAAACCGATGTAAAAGTTCGGATCGGACTTACCGTTATAAATTTGGAACCTTGGCATGTGGAACCTTTTTGGGGCCTTAAATCTGTCCAACTCTACGGAGAACGGTGTTCTCGGCTTGACGGGGGATGTGACCTCAGCATTCTTCCGCTTCCTCTAGAGGTAGTCCCTCAAATCCTCCTTAATCCGACTAAGAGCTCGGCTGTCAATAGATTTCAATTTTTTTGGTGCGCTACTCCTAGTGTCGTTATGTGTCTTCTTGAACTTCTCTTCATTCACAGTGTCAAAACACAGGCCCTTCCCTTGGATATTCCGGGGCTCTTTGACATACATCTCCCTGGTACGAGGTGTCCTCTACGAGTCACCTCTGACCAACTCTCCTCGCCTGACATCTCGTGAAAGCCGATGTGAGGGCTCCTTTTCCCTACCATGCTGTGGGACTGCTAGGATTATTTTCTGCCCCCCTTTCTGGGCGTCAGTCTTGGCTTCTGGCATCGCTGTATCTTACAACAAAAATGATAGTTGCATAACGTTGCTCTGCATCATGAAGTTGGCAACCGATTATAAATCTGCCAACTTGTTGGCCATTCCCTTCATCTCGCCATCCCTCCTCAGGCATCTATCTTTCCATACCTAGAGGTCGCTTTCGTCGTAATACTCATCTCAGCCTGATTTCTACGGGGTGTCTCCATCCTTGCTGGCATCCTTATCCCTGGGATTCTGATCCCGTGCTCCTTCATTATGATTTTCTTCCTCGATGTTAGGATTGACATGTTTACTACTCCCACATGGGACGTTGTCTCTGATCTTTTCTTCCTGTCTGTCATTAGCCATCTATGCTCCTTATGTTTCCACAGACGGCGCCAAATTGTGGGTGTTGATTCCTAACCACACAACCAAACGGGAAACTCAGCTGGAGAGCACCGGCAGAATAGATTAAGCATGAACAACCTATCACAAAAAGATAAGAATCCGATGGTAGTTCGTCCACTTGGGGGTACTCCGACGCTCAAGTTAATAATCAAATATCTCTCAAAGATAGCAAATTGTGTTTAACTCACAAGAAAGAACTTATTGCTCACAGTATATCACAAATAAAAGCCTACCTTAGACCCACGAGAGTGCCCTGCTTTTATAGCCATCACTGACTTGAGCTCTGTGGAAGCCTCACTTCAGTGGACTCAGGCTCAATGCTCATCCTGGACTCTCAGCTAGATAGGAATAAACTCCCTAAGAGTTTTATCTTTATCCAAATTGAGATCTTCCCCTATTCTAGGACTCTTGTCCCTTATCCACTCATCTCAGATTCCGGTATCTCTGCAGATAACCTCGGCCTAGCCGAGATCACCTCGGCACATGACCAGGCCACGTGGCACCTCGGCTGACACTTCGGCGTCACCTTGGCCACGTGTTGTTACTCACAAAATATGTCCCCACACATTCAATTCCAAAGTATTTTACCTCCCCATCATCTCCAATATTCTGTGTTCTATAAGCTATAGCAAATCCTAGGTGTTTTGCATATTTCGCATAAAACTTGTACACTTCTTACTTTAAGCTAAAATGCATACCATTCTTCGGCTCTTCAACTTCACCATTCTTATTTAATGAAAGATTGTTCTCCTGTTCTTCAACTTCCTCAATCCCATCGGATGAAGTATTGTTTGAATCTATTTCCATTGTAGCTTAAAACTGAAATATAGATTCACAATGAGAAAGAGTATACAATCCTAAATAATTCCAAAGCTTTACGTACTCAGATAGCAGCTTAAAACTTAAAATAACATTCCTTGTCCAAAAGCCCAATAAAGAACAAAATTTCCTTGTCTACACATAATGATTTAAAAATTTAAAAAGCAAAAAGAAAAACTCTCCTTGTCCAAAAACTTGTAATAGTAAAGGCTATGAATAGCCACAAAATTATCAGAATAAAAGAAAACATGTGTTATCAGAATAAAAGAAAGCATGTATTAATTAGCCCCAAAATTATCAGAATAAAACATTGCTATGAATAGCCCCAGAATAATCAGAATAAAACATATATTATTTAATTAGAATAAAACATTGCTATAAAACATATATTATTAAATTATCAGGATAAATGGTTAAGAAGGCCTCTTATTAAGATTTTTCCTTAAGCCCCATTGAGGGTTGGGCCATCCTTACATACATTATACTTGTATCTACAACCTTACATGCATTCTACTTGTATCTACTGAATAGTTTTTCACAACTATTATTAGGAAAATTTTCTAAAAACAAACCACCTTATAGGAAAACACAAACAAACAAAGCAAAACATGTTCAAGAAGGCCTCAAATATTTTCCAGCATTTAATATGAGGTTCTGATATTAAACTCCACATGATTTGTTTCACACTCTAAATTTGTTTCAAGATTTCTCCCACAAAATCTCTTTTTGTTTCAAGATTTCTTCCATAAATTTCAGATCATTAATCAATATATTTGTAAACCTTAACTATCCCAGATCATTACTCCACCATTTCAACACAAGCAAATCATTGAACATCTTGAGAGCAGAAAATCCAGGTACCCGTGAGTTGCAGATTACATAAGCAAATCATTCCAACATTTCATAGGCATATATATATATATACAAATCCAGGGACCGAAGGAATTGAAGTTGAAGACACACGTACCTGTGAGTTGCAGCCACTAACAGTCGAAATGTGATTCACGAACAAGTCGATGCTGCTAGTGGCAAAAGGATAATTTTGGTAGTCGTCGGTGGTCACCCAGATTGATCGTGAGCAACACCAACCAGGCCGGTGATCAGCAGTGGCACACAAGTCGGCCAGTAGGTCACGAGCTACAGTTTCGTCCTCCTCTCTCTCTACTCCCGCTTCGTCTTCGTTTTCATCTCTATTCTCGCTTCACCTCTGTTTTTGGAAATCAAAAGTGTGCTTGCACGAAGGTGTGCGACTGGGCAAAGGAGAAGACAACCTCTTGCCAACTCATTCGGGCCATTTGAACTAAGTGAAATTTAGGCTACGTAGTGGCACCGAACTTAAAAGTATTATACTTTTTTTATTACACTCACTTTCATGTACAATGTATAATTTTTTAAATTCTTAACATGTGCATTCATTATACACATTAACAAAATTCATTATATATAAGTCTATTATGACATCATCTCATTTGCTAATTCCTCAATGAGATTGACAAAATTAAAACAGTGCAAAATATCACTCAATTCACTAAAATCACTTAATTCATATCGATCTACTTGCTAACTGTAGGTTAGTTTGATCCGTGGATTAAAATTTATAATTTGTCTTTGAAATCACCCTACCCTGCTATAGTTAATACACACACACACACATATATATATATATATATATATATATATATATATATATGTGTGTGTGTGTGTGTTACTATCAATGAAATATTAAAATAAAAATCAACGTGAGAAAGATCTGAAATATAAAATTTTGTGTACATTAGCAGTGTACATATATGAAAAATATTATGTAAAATCAATTAATATCTTATATATAATATTATATAAATTAATTTTATATATTATGAAAATATTTAATAATTATTTAAAATTATTATATAATTAACTAATAAGTTAAAACTGCCTAAACACCCAAATTACAATTTGATTCTGAATAATAAATTTATCAATCTGCCATCTAAGATTTCATTTTAATTTTATTTTCAAATCATACCCAACACACCAGTAGATAGCATCACAGAAATGATATTCATTTGACTTTTTGTCATATTTAAAAATAAAAGTTGTAATTTTTCTAAATTATATATTCATCAAAAACCCAAACACTACAAAACTGCCACCCAAAAAAAAAAAAAAAATTTATTTGAAAATTAAAAAAGAGAATTACATATCATTGGAGTGAGAAAAAATATATATAAAAAAATAAAAAATATTATGAATATTAATAATTAGAATTAGAGCATTATTATTCAAATTTAAAAATCAAATCCATTTTTCAAATTTA
Source organism: Camellia sinensis (assembly GCF_055761805.1). NCBI lineage: Eukaryota > Viridiplantae > Streptophyta > Magnoliopsida > Ericales > Theaceae > Camellia > Camellia sinensis. The sequence continues at coordinate 121,732,580 of NC_138966.1, forward strand.
ATGATATATCAATCAATTAAAATATTTAAGATAATTTTCTTTTTTATATTTTTTAAATTATTAACCAATAATTTTTCTTCCACATTTTTAAATCTAAAAAAATAAATATAAAAAATAAAGTTATATCTCATTTTTTTTCACCCATATGTGTAATTTGAGAAATTATTCAATATTTGAGTACTATATATTTATACTCTTTAATCAATTTTTATTTAATATATCTCGTTGTATTCTTTAATTATTTATTATAATATTTAATTAATTTATTTTTTTATTAATTATAATATTATAAAATACCACAAGTTAATGATTCGAAATTACTCAATAATTACTGTGTAATTACCCCCAAGAAAAAAACCAGGGGGAATAAATCGAATCACGTGAAGGAATCCAAATCGGATCCAAACCCTCTTATTTGTCTCCATAAAAAATCCAATCCCATCCCACCGCCACTCTCTCTCTCTCTCTCTCTCCCCTCTACTCATCAAATCAAAGCCCCTATAATCATCATGCGACGCCACCGCCGGCGACCGTCGTCGGAGTTCGGATCGGACTCAGAGGCCGACGAGGCGGCGGGGACGATGAAGTGCGTGTCTTGCCGTGACGAGTACGAGCCACGTGACGCCGGCACTTGCAGGGAGTGCTATGAGGAAGCCAGCGAGACCGAGGAAGAGCTGAAGCGCGAGATTGAAGATCTCAAATCCAAAGTGTCCTTCCTCAGATTCTGGACTCCCTTCGATCACTATCACCATCGCTCTACCCCTTGCTTCTCCGACATCGTTTTAGTCGCTTCCGATGACGATTCCGGTAAACCCGCGTCTAACCCTGTTCCCGTCTCTGCCCATAAGGCCGTTCTAGTGAGTACCCATTTCGATTTTTAACTTTCTTTGTGTGTTTTTCTTGTGTATTGAATGTGTTTGATATGTGGATTGTGTGGACAAACTCTGAAATGGGTAGTGATGATAAACTCTGAATTTGGATCATTGGTTTTGGTGATTGTCTGATTGATGTACTTTTATATCCAATTCAACACTAATTGAAGACTCCTAAACTAATAGAATGAACTGGGTCAATTCTAGTTGACATGCATCAATAAAGTTGAATTCTTTAACCATCTTTCTGTCCCTTTACCCTATTTCCTAATGTCTGTTTTGGATTTGGATTTGGATTTGGCTTTGGCTTATTAAGTGGTTTGGAATATTTGGTGGGAAACGAGTTCAAGTTCTAGAATCTTTGAGGAGCCATAATATGATGTAATGAAGATCTGGGCAAAATTTCTGTTTGATATTGAATTCAAAATGTTTGTTTTGATTTTCGTTTATCATGTTCTAGAAACAATAACAATGACAAGCTCGGAAACACCATCATTTTAATCTAAAATTATGTCCTAAAAAATGGGTATTTTAAGGCCAAATTTGACTAACCTAAAAAAGTACACTTATTTTATCTTTTTATCTTTTTTGGGTCACATCAATCAACATTTCCTCTCTACTTTTTCTACACATAATACAAAAAAAAGTCAAAAAGTACACTTATTTAGGCCTCGTTTGGCAATTGAATTTTTTAGTCAAAAAGTCAAAAAGTTACTAAATTAGCTAAAAAGCCAACAACTCATACCAAAAAGTCAAAGATTCTCTTTTCTCTCTACTTTTTGCACATCTTTTCGTAAAAAGCCAAAAAGTCATCCCAAATATATTAGTTTTTTTTAGCTCATATTTTAACCAAATAGCCAAAAAATTATTAAATTAGCCTGTTCCCAAACGAGGCCTTAGTCTTCTCAAACTTGCCTAAGGAAATTGTTTTTGGAAACAGTCGGCAAACAATTTTTCTTTATCAATTTTAATTTATCATTTTTACTGAGAAAAGAATAATATTTGAAAATGAAACCGAATGCGTTAATATTGGCTTTTGTTTAGGCTTTTACTGCTAATGAATTTGAAGGTGTGCCATTATCACTAACTATGAGCAATTGGCTAGTGAGTTCTCATGATTGTAATTTATTCCTCAAATACCTCCACTCTAGGATACTAAAGCTTTGATGGCTACACCCTTGGTAACATAGGACAGTAAGGCTTGAAGGTTTCATCTTCGACTAGAGAGGAGAGGAGAGCGCATTCCAGCAGCTCCACCAGATGTGATAATTCTTTGTTTTTACTGATTATAGCAGAGAAGATTTTGGGAGATAAACGGATTGTTGGGTGTAGAATTGGATTCAAGGGGCAATCCTGATAGGATTCTTTTTACCTACAAAACAATAAAACATTTTTTCTCTGTTGGTATTCTCTAAATAGTGGGTGTCGTGTTGGTTTGACATCAGTACTGTCTACTGAGACCCCTCTATTATAGCTGCAAAAGAACTTTGTGCATGGCATTAAAATTATCTCCAATGGTTACTCAAACTTGTCATCAAATTTGAATTTGATGAAAAATGGCTCATTTTTCTGTTCCAACGATTTCATCAAATAGATATCAAATTCAGAATTTCATTTTTCTTTCATCAAATTGAGAACCAATATGCCTTTCATCAAATCACTGTTTATTGCCGTTAGATTTTCACCACCGGATGTCCCTCTGGATGACCATCTCAAAGCAAAAATTTGTGAAAAATTTACACTGGCCGGTTGACCGTCCGAACATCCGCCCGGTAGACCCCCTGAATGATCGTCTCAAGGCAAAAATTTGTGAAAAATTTACACTGTTCGATCGTCCGTCCGGTCAACCGGTGTTCTAATGAAACTTCACAAACCTCCGTTGGAGCACTTGATATGAAATTGACCTTTTACTCAAATTTGAGGAAAAATTTGATGCACCATTGGAGATGCTCTAATACATGGCACTGTATTTTTCATGTTCTTGATCTTGCAAAAAGTCTTGCACAATTTTGTGGCTCGTTCGATTATATATGGTTGATCTATGGCAGTATTATATTTGATCTGATTAAGTCTTGTTTTTCTGATATAACATAGTAGGATCACTACCATATGCTGCACCATTTGAATTTGCCAAAAGTTCGCGGTGCTCTGTAGCACCCTCTTTTTTCAACTGCCTTTCTTTATTGAAGGTAATATGATCTTAGATCTTGTAAGTTGTATTTATGAAAACAGCTAAAAAGATTTTCACAAAATATGACACAAATATGAGACAAGGTTGTGAAAATCTTCTGTGCACTTAGGCTTTCTCTTCGAATTAAGGGTCATGTTAACGGGAGGCTTGCCAAAATAGTTAGAATCCCAATGCACTTTTTAAATATTCCCAAACATTTTACATATTTCTGTACACTTTTTTACACACATCGTGACTAATGATCACTCCTTCCGAAATCCATAGCATTCAGTGAATAGAGACTTATCATTTAAGAGGGGGTATTTTCAAAACTTAAAAACTTTGGCCTGTTATTTTGGAATATCAAACGGGCCTTTGTGCCATTGTATTGTGATTGTGGACACAAACCTTTATTTTTCCATAGTGGAGTGGATAATCTAATAATTGAAATCCAAATTCATTCCTTTTTTGGGGGGGGTCTCTTTTCATTTACTTATTTCATTAATTTCTTTGATAATTTCAATAATTACTCAGGCCAGCCGTTCCCCAGTTTTCCGAGCCATGCTTGAAAATGAGATGGAGGAAAGCCTGAGTGGTACCATCAAGATAAGCGACGTCTCATACGATGCTCTTCGCGCCTTTGTCAACTACTTGTACACTGCCGAAGCGTGCCTTGACGAGCAAATGGCCTGTGACCTTCTAGTCTTGGCCGAAAAATATCAAGTGAAACATCTCAAGACATATTGTGAGAAGTTCATGGTGTCAAAGTTGAACTGGGAAAGCGCACTTGTGAATTACGCCTTTGCTCATCAACACAATGCCAAGAACTTGCTTGATGCAGCCTTATCGTTGATCATGGACAACATGGATAAGCTTAGTAAGAGAGAGGAGTATATGGAACTCGTGGAGAAGGATCCGCGGATTGTTGTAGAAATCTACGAAGCATATTTATCTAAACAGGTAAATACTGCTGCACATAAAGATTCGCCATCGAAGTCATAGGGTAAGTAAGTACAATTGTGGTTTGTTTGGGTATGGAAAGCTGATGCATAATTATTTTCCAGTTTTGGTTTCAATTTGTTCACTGGATTTGATTGTCACTTGTTTTGTGTTCATAGTCTGGTGGAAGGAAACTGGATGTAAATGAATTTACAGGGTCAGATGACTTATTTTTTTGGTAATTTTGTTATTGAAAACTGTGTGATTCATTCTCATCTGCCATCAGTTTATATTAAAATACATCCAAATTGCTGTTAGCTGTCAATTTGATGAAGCACGATTAAACAAGCATTTACTAAGTGAAGATATATTTCTAGTCTCTCGTGAACTAATGATCGAGGCACATTAGTTTGGATCCTTTTTTGGTGAAAATGAAGATAAGATCCCTGATCATTCAGAACTGGTAATTGATTCAGCTCTTTTAGTCTTTATTTGCACAATCTTTTGCTTTTGAGAACAAGCCCCTGAGGCATTTTGGTTGATGATCAAGGTTAGAAAACCAAAAAATTTGCACATTAGTGTGGTTCTAAAAACTTGAAAACCAAATCCTGTGGTTCAAAAAATTTGAAACCAAATCGAATCATAAACATCTTTGGAACCAAACTAAAACAAATCTCTTTTGCAGTTTGGTTCTGCAGTTCTAGGTTAGAAATTTCAGAAATTTCATCACTTCGTGGACAGGATTGAAATGATTTTGAGGTATAAGGAGGTCAAGAAGATAAGTATATTGAGAGAAACCTTACACATTTATCAAATGGTTTAATTGGATTTTATTCGGTTTTTTGTTTTAGTTCAATTTTATTTAGGGATTGTTTGGAGTGTCCTAAATAAGTGTACTTTTTGTCTTTTTAAACTAAAAAGTTGAGAGAAAAAATATGAATGTTTGGGTTAACTTTTTGATTTTTTTATGAAAAATGTGTAATAAAAAATTATAAAAATTAATTTGTAGAGGAAAATTAGGATTGGGAGTTGTGCAGCCGTAATTGTTGACTTTTGGTGAATAGTGTTAACTTTTTAACTTTTTGAGTAACTTTTTGACTTTTTTTAAGTATCCCAAACTTGGCCTTAGTTTTTTGAATCTTAATCCATGAACTGAACAGTTTTTTGAAACTGGAACTAAATCATCCCCTCAAAAAGATGGATCAAACCATAGAGTTTGGCCCAACTAGAATCAGTTTACTGATTTGATCGATTTTTTTTTAACATCCCTAATTAAATGGATGCCAATAAGATTGGACTCCCAAACTTGAAGATTATGTATACCAATGTTATGTTGTTAACCAATTGTCTTGTAGTCTTTCTTAATCTACCAAATTTGCAGTATTTACACTGTTAGGGTGGATGGATTTTCCTTTTGGGTTATACCTAGAATTTAGCTAATTTGTCTAATCAGCACTCAATGATCTATGAGAAAACTGACACGTTAGGAACAAATTAAGGGCGTCTGGTGACGAAAAATTGAGACAAAATGAATTTGAAGATATTTCTGAAAACACTCCTTTTTAAGAAACACTTCTCAATTCATTTTCCAATTTTTTTTTTTTTTAAAACCATTTTCGCACAAAAATGAAAATGATAGCTGATTTCAAACTTTCCATTATTTTGTTTCAAAAAAGCATGGAAAACAAAAATGATACCAAATCAGGCAATCTAGAAAATTAAGGGGAAAAAATAATAATTCAATATTGTGTTCCTAAAACATGGATATGAAATTATCATCTTCAGACTTCAGATGCCTCTGTTAGGATGCTATCCATGACTGACTGATAATTTACAGAAATATATTACAATAAGTCAGTCTCAGCACCATCTCTATTTTCTAGTACTGCCATTTAAGGATTAGGGAGGAATCCATGCTTTCAACATATAGGCGAAAAAGATTTGAAGATTTTTCTTTTTAAGAGAAAAAGAAGCTTTTAACCTATACAAGGAAAAAAGTGAGCAACCATAACTATGTTTAAAGACGCTTGTCACTGATCAAAAGCTTCGAGCTTGCATGAGGTCCCTCAATGGTATCGAACAGTAAGGTTGGCCATCCCATGGCATTTGCTATATCTTTAAGTTCTTCAATAACAGTGACAGTGTCGAGAATATAAACACGCCCACCTGGTCTTAATATCCGATCCATCTCAAGCATGATTGTTGATATATTACATCTAGATCTGTTTAAGTTGAAGAAAAGAGAGAGAAAAAAGAAAAGTGATTTATACAACAATGTTCTTTCTAAAAATAAGATGTGACTGCATGCAAACAGATAAGATACAAACATGAAAGATAAGAAAGTTAACCTTTTACTCTCTGCAGAGAAGAGACCTGCTGCATTCAGTAGGTCGTATGTTCTTGGGTAAGTATCGAATGGTTCACACCTAGGACATAATTGAAATCATTATCACAGAGTTCAAGATCTTACTAAAAGAAGGCAAGAGGAATGAAAAAACATAACAAATTTCATATCTTGACAAGAAACTCTGTAGATCAAGACAGTATCACCTGGATATGGTCCAATCAATTTCTAATAACCATTTTGTCTTCAAAATTGAATAGGAAAGTGGAAAATAGTTATCAGCCAATTCTATTCCTCTAGTTCCACGAGCAAAAATTTACAAATCTCAAGCACCAATTTAGGAGGGAAAATATTTTTTTAACATTTAGGAGGGAAAATATTGTCTTCATTGCCAAATGAAATCCTCTCCAATACCAATGTCTTTCAAGGGGATTAAATCAAGAAAATCTTTTCACTTTTCTTCCTTACTCCTACTACTGATGCATTTATAATTTTCCCCATCTTGAGGAGCATTCTACAACTAGAATTTAATTTCTTTTGTCCCTATATAATTTTCTTTTAAGTGAGGAGGGAGCAAAGAAAAAGTGAACCCTGTGACATGTTAGGTAAATTATTCTGGAAAACTAACAGTCAAAATATCTTTCAAATTATAGAATCTCAATGGACCAAATTATTATTATTATTATTTTTTTTATGCAATGAAGATGAATTAGTTTGAAAAATAATTAAAACTTATGAGTTACAACTTAAGTGGATGAAGTTTTGCAGTATCTCAATGGCCTGAGCTATTCAAGAAAATGGAATTTGTACAAGTGAATTTATTTCACAACAATATATAGAAAAGGTGCATAGCCCATACCAATCATGCACAACTCCTATGAGTCCACGGTCAAAAATAACAGGCAATGTATTGTAACTGCTAACAGGAACAACATTCATAACCCAGCAATCAACCCCATGATCATGTAATGCTGCAGCAAACCTGCCATGAACAAAATTCTTAAGTTAAAATAGTTCTCTTTATCAAAATTACAAAGCATTGCAGAATTAGAGAAGGCTTAACATGAATGAAGAGAAGCAAAAGAAATATAAAGATACCCTCCATATCCAGCCCTCATGTCCATCACATTTCGTAGGTTTAATTCCTTCCAATGGAAGGCACTAACATAACCATTTACAATATCATTCCAATATTTTGACTGTGATATGAATATTTCCTTTCTGGACATGTAGGCGTCCATTTTTATAGTAAAAAGCCTGTCTGATGGATTATGAAGGCGTGCAGGCCATGTGGTAACATTAGCTCCAGAACCATTCTCAGGTAACTGAGTGATGCATGCCTTCAGACCAACATACCTGCAAGAATGTATTACCATTGTTAAGACGTTTTGCTTTATTTCTTACTTTTGAGTCAAAATTGAAAACAGGATATTGTTCACCCAACTGAAAGAGAAATGTTAAATTAGATGGGTAGGAAAATAAGAACTTGAAGAAATGGTGTGACAACTCAAAATTACCATTTGAGTAATCATTTACAAGCTCACAACAATTGTAAGATTACCTGTTATGGGCAACTTTGGAAAAGATTAACAATTGGAATCTCGTTCCTTACAAACAAGGAGTTGTTGGTATGGATATAAAAATGTTCAAACAAATTGTAAAAACACTTGCCATGTAATGTTGCAAACTGAAAGGGGTAAAATGGGATATATACCAAACATTATCTGGATCATCATTAGTATGACATATAGGAGGTTGTACTTCAGGCTGACGATTAAAATAGCAGCTGTTGTTCAGAGGTTTCCGCCATATAGCAATATACCCTTCCTTCTTTACAAGTTCCCAGCAAATGCGTTCAGTAAGGTCCACCATTTCTGCGCATAATTATCGTCAACAAAAAAAAGATACAACAACCCCTCCCCCCCAAAAAAATTATATATATAAAATCAACATGACCCACAAAAAATCCAAAAGAAAGAGAAGCAGATGCCAAAAAGGAAGGGGAAAAAAAGTACTGGCGACATTGATATGATTGCATAAATAAATAAAAAAAATGAATTGTAGTTAGTTCCTGACCAATTTACTCTAGTAATTGCAACATGATGGTTACCTTCCCATTGTTTTTGTAGGATATCTTCGTGCTTATAAACCGGTTGTGCTGCCCAAACAAAGTGTCCTCCTGCCCTTAGCATCCTGTTGACCTCGAGAAGCAAAATTCCATCTTCACAACAAACCAAACGAAAAGACACATTAAACATCAAGAAGGCAGGAATGACTTCCACCAAGTAATAGATATCATTCATTCCTCTAACTGATGTATTTAAGACAAAAAAAACTTCTGATCCACGTCAATAAAAAACAAGAGAGAGAGAGAGAGAGAGAGAGAGAGGGAGAGAGAGAGATCATCTTTCCACCATAAAAACATAAAATAGAAAAGTCCGTACCATCATGAGTCCAGTTAATTCTGCATCTTGAACAATGTATCAAGTCAAATGCCTGGCTGGGATACAATAAACGGTGTGTAGCAAATACAGCCACCATGGCAGGCACACCACGCTCTAAAGCAAATTGAATCTGATTCTCATGAACATCTTTCGGTGCTATTGACAGAGTAGTCACATTACGATCAAATAAGAAAGCACCAAAACTTGCTACTCCACAACCAACATCCAAGACAACTCGGGTGTGTTGGCCAAATGCAATGTCAGGGACCATCTGCGTGTTCAAATGACAAGATGATTTAATTTTATCCAAACACAGTATAAAAATCTTTGGGAAATGAAGAAGCAGCCAACCTTGGAAATCTGATCCAAGTACTGATCCGCCCCATGGATAAACTGTGTTCCACCTCCTGGAAATATAAATTTATCATTTTTTCTTGATATCCAATTTTGGCCTCCTTTATCTTCAACCAGGCGTGTATGGGGTACATTATCGAACCACACCTGCACTAAAATCTCAAAGTTAGTGGAGACATCTTCCTCTGAATCAAGTAAACAGTCATATACTGCAACTAAAGATCAAGCCAATAAAAGAAATTCACTCAATGCAATCGTGAAGCGTGAGTACTTTCACATTGATTAGTAATTACACAACTCATATTAGGAGAATACTCAACACGAGCCTGAAAGCAGCTAAAAGGATATTCTAAATTCAATAAGATAGTGCATAAAAAGGTTTAGAGATAAAATAATTGCAACATTGATATTTACAAGAGGAAGGGAAAGCATGTCATAGAAAAGGAATGAAGCCTATCAATCAAAGAACCATCCATTGCAAGAATTTTTTTTTCAAAAAGATTGTTACACCCTTCCTATTGCATGGAGCAATGCCAATAGCTATTATTACACACCAAAATGATAGGCTCTGATGTTTAAATGTGATCAAATTTGTTGTGCCAAAAATAAAAAAAGGACAAAAATAGACAAGATTAATGAGATTCTGAGACTATCTGAATTCTTTTCTCACTGTACTCATGGTAAAAACTGTAACAATACTATCCTACAATGAAAGTGAGTCCTAGAAACTACGAATAAACTAAAAATGTTCCCAAAGCATGCTAACCCTGGGTCAATTTCTAGTAACACATCAACCTATATGCACGAGGGTGTTAGCCACCTCAATAAAAGTCAACAGACCACGGAATAAAAAATTGAAAAAAAAAAACAAAAAAACAAAACAAAAAAAAAAAAAAAAAAAACAAGAGGACTTTTGTCAGTCTAATCATGCAATAAGGCAGATTGCAAGTCAACTGGTCTAACTCCAATTAATAAACAGTTGATATGATGCAGGGAACATAGTGTGGACTCAAGATTAATGAATCAAAGTGCTAGAATTACATTTCCAAGATTTATTTTTTAAGCTGCATCTGACAATTGTCTCTAATGAAGGCACCCATTTATATAAACTGTTAAAGTGAGCATTTTGATGAATGATGGTTTCTTTTATTTGTGAAGAACTTGACTCTCCATAACTATTATGAGTCTTATCATAACATCATCTACATTGAAACCAGTGAACCAGACCTCAAATTGAAGCACAGTCCTACTATAATTTATCTAGACTAGCTTTAGCTCCAACTGAACTAAACTTCGAATATATGGCATTATTTGCACAAAGTGATTGATTTCAAATTGTGATATATAACAACTATAATAAAAAATAAAAAATAAAAAAAAATAGTCAATTCAATTCTATAACAATTCATCCAAAATGAAAAATAAATAAATATTAATTGGCAACAATCACATACATTCAATTGCTTTACCTCGTCTCTGCTTTGAGGCCAAGGTATCTTGAGCTTGTACCCCTTGGGCCTCGGCACCAAACAATTCAAGCCCTTCTCTTTCTGAGGACAATGCCGCTCGAACCCCTCCCCTCTCTCCGTCGAATTCAACCTGGAAATCGCATCCACATTATCCAAACAAGGAATGTACTCTCTCATACTCTCATCACACACCCGAAACTTCTCAAGTCTAACCCTAGCCCTGTTCCTAAAATCATCCTCATCACTCTGTCTCCCCTCTCTCGCGTTCGCGTCCGCGACGCTCTCAATTGCACTCGGATCGAACTCCCCGACCACGAAATCGTCGGTCATGAGGCCGTTGTCGTCGACAATCCCCGTTCTCTCCACTGCCAGAGGCGGCGGCGGAGGAGGAGGGGAAGAAGTGTTGGGATTAACGATGGCGGTGGTGGTGGTGGAGAAGGAGAGGATGTGGGGTTGGAAGGAGTCGGAGAAGAGCTTGGCGAGGAAGAGGAGAGAGAGGGAGAGGAAAGAGAGAGAGGCGACTTTGAGGAAAGTGGAGGTCGTGTTTGAGTCTGCTGAGAGGCTGGTGGATATGGACTTCATGGTTTTGGGTGGTCTGGCTTTTTTGGGGACTACAGAGTCTGCAGCTGAATCCTTTACGCGACGTGGGTGAGATATAGAGATATGAGAGAGAGAGAGAGAGAGAGTAAAGTGAGGAGGGAGAATAACGTCGACGACACGGTTTTCCTAAATAAGTACGATGGAGATGGTGGTTTGCTTTTTCTTGTTTAGGCATTGTTTAGGAAGTGAGTTTGGGCTTAAAATAGTTTAAAAAATAAATTAGGTCTTTTAATTTTAATTAGATATTTTATTTAATTCATAATTATTATATTTTTTCTATTATTAAAAAATCAAAAATCTTTTCTAAAAAATTTAAAAATCTAAAAAGTCAATTCACATTCTAAACCAAGCCTTGGGATTTTTATTTGGATTATCTGGGTGTTTGAGAAGTGGATTTTTATTTAGGTTTTTTTAATTGTAAGATATTATTGGAAGAAAAATTTTTTGGTGTTTGAAAAGACAGTTGATTTTTTTTGTAATTGGATGTGATATTTGTGAGAAAAAAAAATGAAATAATTATGAGGTTGGATGTGATATTTTGTTTGAATTTATTTTTTTTAATTTTATAAAAAATTTATCTTTTAGTGAAAAAAATCAAAAAACAAACCAACACACGAACTTCCCAATTATGATGGGTGGTGGTGGGCTGTCATTTTCATAAAATAAAATTTTTAAAAAAATATTAGAGGTATGCTGAGTTTGTGTTTTGAAATAAATTTTAAAAAAAAAATTTTGAGAAGAAAGTTTAGAATTTTTTTTGATTTGTTTGGTTGTATGTCTTGAAAATAATTTTGTAATTTGAGATGATTTGATATTATGTTATAGTTGAATAGATGTGTGAGAGAAAAAGTGATTGAGAAAAAAAAGGAGAGAGAAAAAATAATTAATTGATGTGTAAGAAAAAAAAATAATTTTAAAAAAATTTTAAATTTTAAATTAAACAAAATTTTAAAAAAAAAAATTTCAAAAATTATATCTGCAAACCAAATCAACCCTAAGTGTTTCAAGGGACAAGGTATTTTGATGGTTCAGGCACGAGGAATAAGGCGTGGTGGTTCGTGATTAACAAGTCAAGGCATAAAGTCCCATGATGTCTCTCCAGATCACAAAATAATTTTTCACTTTAATGTCTTATGTGTTATTAATTAATCATCTATTATCAATAATTTTGTTGTTTTTTCATCTGTAACATGAAATTATAAATTTTATTACTTTTACCTGTGTGTACTGTTTTCTGACTACACTACCAAACAGGTACTCAGTTAGAAAATACCGACAGAATAGATTGCGCTTAAACGACCTGTCACAGAAAGATGAGACTCCGGCTAGGGGTGTCCGCGGTTCGGTTTATGACGGTTTGCGGTTCAGTTTGGACCCGCCCGCATCTATGCAGTTTGGGAAAAAATCAACCCACAACCGTCCGCAATGCGGTTTGCGGTTTGTGCGGATAGGGTTCGCGGTTGTGCGGGCGGTTGCGGGCAGTTTGCGGATTGAACTTTTTTTCCACCATATAACAAATTGCTTTGATTTTAATCATATGATAGAGAAAAAATTAAGAATAAAAGATGTATTCACTCAATTTATTGAATTTTTCTGAATCGATTAGCATTTCAAGGTAGTCTCAAAACCAAAATTGTTTCTTGATGATGAGAATCCAACCAAGAAGATGATCGGAGCTGTGACAAGTTCAAGAGGTATTGCAAAAAATCAGATCCCATCAGATCTGTTTTGGTCCACAAAAAATCAGATCCCACAACAAAAATCAAAAATCAGAGATGAAAAAAATCAAATCTGTTCATCCATAAAAAATCAACAATCGGGAGAGAGAGAGAGACAGAGATTGAGAGAGAGAGTTCACCTGTGAAGCAGATCGGCTGTGCGATGATGATCGGTGCGATGAGATGAGAAAGAGAGTGATCGGCTGTGCGATGATGAAAAAAATCAGAGATCACCTGCGAGATCACCTGTGAAGTAGATCCGAGATGAAAAAAATCAGAGATAAAAAAAATCAGTTCTGTTGTTTATCCACAAAAAATCAACGATCGGGAGAGAGAGAGAGACAGAGTTCACCTGTGAATAAAGTAGATCAGCTGTGCTGTGCGATGATGATCGGTGCGATGAGATGAGAGTGATCGGTGTGGTGCAGAAACGAGAAGAGAGTGAGAAAGAGAGACAGTGAGATGAGACTGAGAGAGAGTGAAGGAGGAGAGGAGCCGATTAGATTTAGGGCTTCTTTTTTCTTTTGTTTTGTTTGTTATAGTATAGGTGAGTGAGAGAAGAGATGGACGGTTTAGATTTGAAAGAGGAAAAAAAATTTATTTAATGCGGGCGGGTTGGGCGGGTGCGGTTCAAACCCGCAACCCGCCCGCAACCCAAAATTATATAAAATTCAAACCATACCCTACCCTAATGTGTTTGCGAAACTACCCACATGCGTGCGGTTCGGTTCGGGTAGGGTAGGGCGGTTTGGGCGGGTCGGATGACCCTATGCCCAGCCCTAACTCCGGCGGTGGTTCATCCACCCAGGGGCACTTCGATGATCAAGTCAGTACTCAATTATCTCTCAAAGATACCAAATAGTGCTTATACTCACTAGGAATGGCAACGGGGCCGGGGATCACCCTCCCCGTCCCCGATCCCCGAAGATTAAAAAGTCCCCGTCCCCGTCCCCGGCCCCAGCCCCGATCCCTGACGGGGAAGGCATCACCTCCCCCACCCCCGCCCCCTAACGGGGATCGGGTTTCTCCAACCCAAAAATCTCCGACAAACCTGTTCACAACACACACACAGAGATCTGTTCAACCAAAATAATAATAATAATAATCTGTATATGGAATGAATGAACAACAACATCATCAATAATAAATCATCAACACCAACAACATCATTTTCATCAACAACATAATCAATGGCAACATCATTAAAAAAAAAAAAAATAGAGACAGACGGTGGCGAAGGGAGGATCTGCTCAAATCTGAGTAGTAGAGGGAGAATCTGTTCAGATCTGCTATGGCGGAGGGAGGAGGAAGTGAGAGGCGACGGTTCGGCGATGGCTTGGAGGAGGAGGAGGAAGTGACGGAGGAGGAGAAGAAATAGGAGGCAGTGAGGCGCGACGAAGGAGGCAACTCAGAGGACGCCATCGCCGACGGAGGAGGCGGTGAGCAGGAGCGACAACGCCATTGCTGATTGCGTGCGGAGAAGAAAGAGAGAGTGGGAGAAGAGAGAGAGAGTGAGTAAGTGAGTGAGTGAGTGAGTGAGTGAGAGAGAGGCAACTCAGAGGAGTAATTAACAAAGGGGGGCTTATATATATGAATAAATTAAAGGGTATTATGGTAATTTCATTTCGAGGGAAAAACGAGGCCGGGGCCGGTCCAGGGCTGTGAAAGCTATCCCCGTCCCTGGCCCGAAACTAATCGGGGATTCAATTTTAAATACCATCCCCGTCCCGTCAGGGGTATTTTTCGGGAAAAAACCACTCTTATCGGGAACAGGGGGTCGGGTCCCCGTCAAGCCGGGTTTAAATTGCCATCCCTGATACTCACTAGTCAGAATACAAAAAGCGTACCTTAAACCCATGAAGGTGCCTTACTTTTATAGTCAGTACTGACCTGATCCTTGTAGAAGCCTAGCTTTCCTTGGACTCTGGACTAATGCTCATCATGGACTCCCTAATAGATAAAGATAAACTCCCTAAGAGCTTTATCCTTATCCAGGCTGAAGTCCTCCCTCATTCTAGGACTCTTTTCCCTTATCCGTTCATCTCGGATTCCGGTATCTTCGTAGGAAACCTCGGCCTAGCGGAGATCATCTCGACGTCATGACCAGGACACGTGGCACCTCGGCTGGCATTTCGGTGCCACCTAGGCCACGTGTTGTCATTCAAAAAATATGTCCCCACAACTGCCCCTAAATTCTATTACCTCGACATCCTGAGGTGATGGAACCTATATCATTTGTTCATATAGCACGTCGGCTAAGCTTGCTCTATCTTTCATTATCGAGGTCATCATTCGTCGGCTCCGTATAACCCAGACTTGTAATCTGTTTTCATCAATGCCTTAGAACCAAGAACAAAGTTTTTTCAAGTTCTTTAACCGAGATCGTTCCCATAGCCGAGGTCTTTGCTTAATTAAATCAAGAACTCCAAGAGTTTCTATACGCGTGTGAGCTATCACGCACAGTAACTCAACCGTTTCGTCACGCGTCTCTTCTCCATTGAACTGTACCTGACACGCGCCATCAGGTCGCGTCGCTTCTACGCACGCCGCCTGACGGACACGTCGTCCTAAGCACACTAATTGCAAATTTGTTGTTTTCCATGTTTTGATAAAAAAACGCCTCTCTCTCTCCGTCTTTTCACTTTTGCATCTTCGTTTTCTCTCACGCTATCTCTCTCTAACGCTTATCTCCCAAATCCTCCATTGCTTCAAGCTCCCAAGCTCTGCAACCTGCTCCATTCATCCATTTCAGTGAAGTATTCATCGCTCCGTTCCATTCACCGTCGTCGTCTAACTTCAGCGAATCTCACTTCAATGCCATTTTCTTTGGTAAGTTATTGTTCTTCCCTCTTTTAAGATTTTTGACTTACTTCGAACTCTGTTACTCTTATATACTGTTTTTGTGAATGCATTCAAGTTCTTGAATTCCTTATTTATGTTTTTGAATTTTATCATATTTGTTTGCCATCCTGCTTATGTGCCATCTTTTTCTGGGTACACATTTGGTTCACACACTTGTTATCTTACTACTGTTCTTTGCTTGTTACTCATTTGCACACATTTTTGTATAATCGTTCTTGATTTTTGCTTTATGGGTTCTGAATCACATTCCTTTTCTGTTTTCTTTTTGTCTTATTTTCCAGATTCTTGCTCCTAATTTCTGCTTCAATAGCTCTACGTTTGGGATTTGCCTTAGAACTCACAAACTTTAGGAAATTTAACACTCTTCCCTTGTTCTTTGAAAAACCCTTGCCCCCGTTTCTGTTTTGGGTTTAGCCGAGGTACTTCAAACCCATATAAACCATTTTCTTCTGAATTCTCGCCTTGCCCCTCTTAGTCGACATCATAGGTATGTTTAGGTGGAGAGTAGACACCCCTGCTAAGCTAGAGTATTTTAGGTAGGAGTTTGCCATCCCTGCCGATGTCCACCTTAGGTTGGCAAGGGAGAAGGACTCCATCATGCCTGATGGGGACTCCATGCCTTTCCCTGTAGTAGCCTTTATTGAGTGTGGGCTTAAGTTTCCCCTTGATATCCTCTTCCGCCAAGTATTTAACTATTACAAACTGAACCCAATATAGCTTGCCATTAAATCTTACCGAGTTATTAATGGTATAATTGCCCTAGCTAGCTGAGAGAATGCTAGGATAACTTTAGCTGATATCCAGTACTACTATACAATGTGTGGCTTGAAATCAGAAAAAGGGCTACATCTATTACCTTAAGCCGAGATCCATATAATACAAACTTATCGCCGACCTTCCAAACTCCAACAAGGGTGCTGGAGATGATTATTTCATCATCTTGGACAATTGGGAGTTCTCACTAGATGATGACCTTCACCTCTATCCCTTAAGCCGAACAGTGTTCAAAGAGGGAAATGGTAAGAGCCAAGTGTCACTTTACTTGCTTTCAAGTCTTTATATTTTGATATTTTTGTATGTTCTAATATCTGTTTCTTTACTTGCAGTCCTTCCTCAGCCCCAAAGGACTTTCGCAAGACATTCTTTCCCAACAAAGACTTCAAGAGGCTGCTGGACTTGCCTGTTAATCAGCGCAAGGCTCCTCTACTGCTAAACTACATCCCGACTTACAAATCCGTCCTTCTCGACCTCCCCAAGAAGAGCAAGTCTTCACCGTCAACAACAACTCCCCCAACTACCTCATCACTAAGGCCCGATCAAGCCTCAACATCTGACCCAACAAAATAGCCATCAAATTCTGCTCCACAACTGATTTCACCCTCTTAGCACCAACGCTGACGTCGAGCCCACTGCTTGCCCCCACAGGCAGAACTCGTAGCCGAAGACGCCGAAGTACTGAAGCGTCGATTTACGATCCAGCCAACCCACCGACTGCACTTCCAACGATCCACTTCGGCACTGAGGTCACTGTCGTCGTTGCCGTCGACGAGATAGGTCGCAAAAAGACTGTCGCAGATAACCTTCTAGCTGACATTCCCAACGTTGTCATAGTCCAATTGTCATGACCCGAACCCGCCCCCGTGGGTTAAAGACATAATCGGCCAGTAATCATGAGATTACCTACGGCCTCAAACCAAACCAAACGTATTTTAACAGAGTTAGAGGGGGGCCAAACGGAAGTAATTTAAAACTTTGTCCATAGAGTTGTGCTTACATGGCACATCATAACAAACCATACATATGTATATTAATAACTCACAACAAAATATGTACCACACCAGGTTCTGTACATACAGGATCATAATAGTCTAAGTCAACCCATCAAAAGATGCAAAGTCTTCGCCAACATGACGGAATATAAATACATAACAAAAGGGCGAAGACGGGTCTCGTACGTGAGACACAAGGACTGACTCTCCAAAAACCTTGTTGTTCCATACACGAGACCCGTCTTCGCTCTTTTGTTATGTATTTATATTCCGGCATGTTGGTGAAGACTTTGCATCTGTTGTATATAGTTTTGATGGGTTGACTTAGACTATTATGATCCTGTATGTACAGAACCTGGTGTGGTACATATTTTGTTGTGAGTTATTAATATACATATGTATGGTTTGTTATGATGTGCCATGTAAGCACAGCTCTATGGACAAAGTTTTAAATTACTTCCGTTTGGCCCCCCTCTAACTCTGTTAAAATACGTTTGGTTTGGTTTGAGACCGTAGGTAATCTCATGATTACTGGCCGGTTATGTCCTTAACCCACGAGGGCGGGTTCGGGTCATGACAGAGTGGTATCAGAGCACGAGTTAATAACTCACACACTTGTCCAGAGAGCAATAAGCGTCTATAAAAGATATAGGATGCATTCATGTGATAAGTATGACTTTGATAGTATCGAGAATGCATCTAAATGTTTCAATGTGAACAACTATGTGTTATAAGTTTGTGATTTGCTTACTTTGCAAATTATTTGAATATGTATGCTCTTTAATATATACATACCTGTGAATCTTTTGTGCAAAGTATAATGTAAGTCTAATCAGATAGTGAGAACAAGAAGTGATGAGATAGAAGAGTCCTCTACTGCTAGAATAGATAAAATGGAAAGGTTGATTCAGGAAATGGCAGAAGCTTTGAGACAGCAATAGGAGTGGCAACAGCAGTGGCAGCAACCACACCCGCCACCTCCACCTCCGGCACCACCCATGCCAGATAATCAAAATGATGATCGGATAATAGCTCTCACCAAAGAATTCAAGAAAATGAAACCACCACAGTTCCATGGTGGATTAGATCCGTTGAAAGTCGAAGCGTGGGTCCTTGGCATTGAGAAACTGTTTGAAGTGTTCCCGTGTTCAGAGACACAGAAAGTGCTTCTAGCCACTTTTATGTTAGAAGACGAGGCAAGAAGATGGTGGATGTTAATGCGAGAAAATCACAAGGATGTTGATTGGGTGAAATTTTTGGAAATTTTCTATGACAAGTACTTCCTGCAGTGTGTTCGGGACAAGAAAGTAGCAGAGTTCATGGAACTAAGGCAAGATAGTATGACTGTAGTCGAGTATGAGGCCAAATTCACCGAATTGGCCAGGTTTGCACCACACGTGATTGACACTGACTATAAGAAGGCAAGACATTTTGAAGGTGGGCTTCGAAGTGACATTTTAGAAAAAATGAATGTCTTGAAGCTGGAGACCTACATTGGGGTGCTAGACAGGGCTATCATATCAGAGGCTAACATAGCTAGACAAGCTAAGCCAACGACAGAATGGAAAGACAACAAAAGGCAAGGCTTCTTTTCAAAGAAGAAATTTTTGAAAAAGCAAAACACGGGCTCCTCAAATACTTCAAATTCTTCCCGAGACACAGCTCCCATGTGCAACATTTGTAGCAAAAGGCACCGTGGAGTTTGTTACCGTGCATCAGGAGCCTGTTTCAAATGTAGGAAACAAGGGCATATGGCCCGAGATTGTAATCAGAATGGTGGAAAGATAGCTGCTAGTTCCACTGCATCGATCCCAAAGTCCGGAAATACTTTGAGATTTGCTACCACCGGGGATACCGTGAGACAGGGAAGAGTTTTTGCGTTTGTTCCGGGCGATACACAGAATGCCAATGCAATTGTCTCAGGTACCATTTCTATATGTAATCAGGATGCTTTTGTATTAATTGACTCCGGATCCACACACTCTTTTATGACATATGCATTTGCATCTAGACTGAATAGACCCTTAGAATTACTGCCATATCTGTTATGTGTGTCTGCTCCATCTGGGGAATCTGTATTGTGTGAATCTATATACCGGTTTTGTGATATGCGTGTTGAGGATGCTATCCTATATGTGGATTTGTTATCCTTGAACTTTAGGCATTTCGATGTAATTTTGGGCATGGATTGGTTGACCAAATATTGTGCCACCATGAATTGTGTGACAAAACGGGTTGTGTTTAAACCACTAGAACAGAAAGAGATTGTGTTTGTGGGTAATGGGGTAGTGCCTCCACCTTATTTGATATCTGCAATGAAAGCATGTAAACTAATCAGGAAAAGGTGCCAGGGTTATTTATGCTATGTGTTGTCTAAACAGTCTGTGAATGTTGAATTGAATGATATCCCTATTGTTAGAGAATTTCCAGATGTGTTTCCAAATGAATTACCGGGGGAATTGGTGGATAAGGAGATAGAGTTTACTATTGAAACTGTGTCAGGCACCCAGCCCATTTCTAAAACTCCCTACAGAATGGCTACTGCCGACATGAAAGAATTAAAAAAACAGTTGCAAGACATGCTTGACAAGGGGTTTATTCGACCTAGCACTTCGCCTTGGGGTGCACCAGTATTGTTTGTGAAAAAGAAAGATGGAACTTTGCGTTTGTGCATCGATTATCGGGAATTGAACAAGGTAACAATAAAGAGCAAATATCCCCTACCCCATATTGGTGACTTATTTGACCAGTTGCAGGGATCACAAGTGTTTTCTAAGATTGATTTGAGGTCCGGGTATCATCACCTGAAGGTTAAGGCAGAGGATGTTGAGAAAACCGTATTCAGAACGAGGTATGGACATTTTGAGTATCTTGTTATGCCATTTCGAGTGACTAATACTCCGGCGGCATTTATGGACATAATGAATCGAATTTTTAAAACCTACCTTGACGAATTCGTTGTGATTTTTATTAATGATATTTTGATATATTCTAAAGATAGACTTGAACATGAACATCATTTGAGAACTGTCCTACAAATACTTCAGGAAAGGAAATTATTTGCTAAACTAAAGAAATGTGAGTTTTGGTTGGATGAAATTGTTTTCTTAGGGCACGTGATCATTAAGGAAGGAATTTCAGTGGACCTCCAGAAAATAGAGGCAATTGTGAATTGGCCTACACCGACAAATGTGACAGAAGTTCGCAGTTTCATGGGTTTAGCTGGTTATTACAGAAGGTTTGTGAAAGACTTTTCGAAATTAGCTGTGCCTCTTACCCAATTGACACGAAAAAGGCAACCGTTTGAATGGAACGACGAAAGAGAAGCTGCCTTCCATGAACTAAAAACAAGATTGACCACTGCACCAATTTTGACACTACCTTCAGGTACGAAGAATTTTGTAATTTTTAGTGATGCGTCTTATAAAGGTTTGGGTTGTGTGTTAATGCAGAATGGAAAGGTTATTGCTTACGCCTCCCGACAGTTGAGGCCACACGAGAAGAATTATCCAACACATGACCTAGAATTGGCCGCAGTTGTTTTTGCTTTGAAAAATTGGTGGCATTATCTGTATGGGGCAAAGTGTGAAGTCTACACAGATCACAAAAGTTTGAAATACTTTTTCACACAGAAAGAGTTGAATATGCGGCAGAGGAAATGGCTGGAATTGATAAAGGATTATGATTTAGAGATTCAGTATCACCCTAGGAAAGCTAACACAGTTGCTGATGCCTTGAGCAGAAAATCGACAGGGAATATGGCTTGTTTGCTTACTGAACAGAAAGAGATCTTGCAAGATTTTGAGAAGTCAGAAATTGAAGTGGTTGTATGTGAACAGGGCGGATTGATAGCCGCTATTACAGCCGAGCCGGCAATCATTGACGAAATCAAGCAGAAACAAAAAGAGGATGAATTCCTCAAGAAAGTGATTGATGAATTTGAGACAAGTCCGAAGGCAGAGTTCAGTATTGAAAATGAAGTGTTGAAATTTTGAAACAGAATGTATGTCCCAGATATTCCGGAACTAAAGAAGAGGGTTTTAGATGAAGCCCACAGATCCGTATTTACTATGCATCCGGGTAATAATAAAATGTATCAGGATTTGAAACAAACTTATTGGTGGCCTAAAATGAAGAAAGAAATTGCAGAATATGTGTCCAAATGTCTTTAGTGTCAGCAAGTTAAAGCTGAACATCAGAAACCAGGCGGTCTACTTCAACTTCTCCCTATTCCTGAATGAAAGTGTGAGCATGTGACTATGGATTTTGTTGTTGACCTACCTCGGACTTCTCGAGGTATGGATTTTATTTGGGTTGTAGTTGATAGACTGACTAAATCTGCACATTTTCTACCGGTTAGAACCACGTTTAATGCTTATAGACTGGCTACCATTTATGTTGATGAGATTGTTCGTTTACACGGAGTTCCGGTATCTATTGTGTCGGATAGAGATCCGAAATTTGTATCTAGATTGTGGAAAAGTTTGCAGGAAGCTATGGGGACAGAACTAAGATTCAGTACTGCATTCCACCCACAGACCGATGGGCAATCAGAACGAACAATACAGACTTTGGAAGATATGCTTCGGATGTGTGCTTTGGACTTTCAGGGGAGTTGGGAAGATTATTTGCCACTTACAGAGTTTGCATACAATAACAGCTTCCACTCCAGCATCGGTATAGCACCATACGAGGCTTTGTATGGTAAAAGGTGTAGATCACCTATTTGTTGGACAGAAGTCGAGGATAGAACTTTACCTGGGCCTGAAATTGTGCAAGACACTTCTGAGAAAATCAAGATTATTCGGCAAAGGCTCAAAACAGCACAAGACCGACAAAAGAATTATGCAGATGTTCGGAGAAGACCTCTTGAGTATGAGGTTAGTGACCATGTGTTCATCTGTGTGTCTCCGATGAAAGGCCAAGTCAGATTTGGATAGAAGGGCAAGTTGTCTCCCCGTTACATTGGGCCGTTTTAGATTCTGGAAAGGCTTGGCCCAGTTGTCTATAGAGTTGCTTTGCCACCGGGATTCGAACAAATCCATAACGTGTTTCATATGTCGATGTTGAGGGGTTACCTCCGAGACCCGTTTCATGTGATTGATTATCACCGGGTAGCTATTGATGAAAATATGGAATACGCCGAATGGCCGGAACGAATTATTGAACAGCAAGTGAAACAATTGAGAAGCAAGTCCATCCCAATGGTGAAAGTGGAATGGAAAGAACATTATGGGACGGATGCTACATGGGAAAAAGAGGAGGAAATGGGACTACGCTATCTACATTTGTTTCCCGACGAAGGTAAAATAAGTTTGGAGGACCAAACTTCCTAAAGAGGGGAAGACTGTGATATCCCTGTTCCGTAATATGTTAATTGGTCCTTAATATGTGTATGATTATGTGTTTAATATGATTTTGTGTGCCATTATGTAAAAATATGTGATTTTGAATTTCTATCTATTCACCGTAGGAACATCTGTTTGATTATCTGCTTTGGAAATTTAATTGAAGGCCCCATCGGCCATAGAAATCGAAATTGATTGCGCCATTGTGATTGGCATAATTTTTAGAGCCCACGGTGAAATTTAATTAAAAATTGATTCGGATTAGATTAAATTGATGAATTAGTGCCTAAATATTTTATATAGAAATAATTGTGACTAGTGGGACTTAAAGAAGGGCATTACACATACTCAATTCCTCTTTCTTGTTTGTTTGAGCCGAATTGCTCTAAGGAAGGAGAGTGAGGGTCGGCTAGAGAGAGAGAGAGAGAGTTGAAGTTTGATCTCAAAGCTTGGAAACCTTGAAGATTACTCAAGAATTTGCTATAAATTGTGGGAATTAAAGCTCCTAGGTGAGTAATTCATGGATTCTAGTTTGTAATTTTGTGTAAACAAGCTAGTTGGGTAATCAAGAGTAAGAATTGAAATGAAATTGAGTTATTATGTTGAATTGAAGGTCAATGTATGCATGCATGTGTGTAATTGCTTTGAATATTGCATGTTTGAGCACAAAGGGTATGATCCATGTAAGTTTGTAGTTGAAGCTCATGTTTTGATCACCTCTTCATCATCAAAGTTGAGAGTAAGGGTTATATAGCACATGCATGTACAATTCATGAGAATATGAGCTTGAATGCATGAATTTGTTATGTTAGAATGAGTTTGATGAAAGATTGGGACATGCATGTGATTTATTTGTGAAATTGAGCTTCATTGGGTTGTAATTTGGGGTTTATACCATGTTAGTACAAGTATATTTGAAGTTTGAGCTATTGCATGCAACAAATGTTGGATGGAATGTCGAATTGAAGCTTAAGTACATGTTCTGGGTTTTCCAGAATTTTGATGTCTGCTCGAACGGGTAAATCGCCGCTCGAGCGTGAAATTCGTGCTCCTAGTATTTTTGCAGACTTGGATGTCCGCTCAAGCGGGTAAGTTCACGCTCGAGCGAGGAACTATTTAGACAGACCTTCAGCTCGAGCGCCAGACTTCACACTCGAGCGTAATTTTGATGCATCCAGCACTTTTTGCAGACATGGTGTCCGCTCGAGCGGGGTAATTTCACGCTCGAGCGAGAAGCCATGTAGTGTGGCCTTCCGCTCGAGCGCCATAGTTCGCGATCGAGCGTAAACTTGACACATCCAGTACTTTTGCAGGCCTCAAGGGTCCGCTCGAGCGGGGAAGTCCACGCTCGAGCAGGGACCCTGTTCTCTGAAATTTTGTAAAGACATTCTGTGTTTCATTTTCTGTTCTCTTTCACTTCCAAGTACTCTTAGGCATGCATTGAGCATTGTAATTGAGTTAAAAAGATAAGAATGAAGCCTAAAGAGGAAAATGTGAATTTAGAACGGATTGAATTGTTTGTAATCCTTTTGTGTTCGTGAAATGCGTAGGGTTGAGCTCCAGGGCAAACCAACCAACCGATCACTGTGAGTAATATCTTAACAGAGATATTTGAAATATGTTGTTGTATTGCTTACTTCCATGTAAGTTTTATAAGTTCATTGATTCAATTGGTGGACAATGTTTGCTATATCAAATGAATGGGCCAGAAGCCGTTTTGACATGAAAGAATGGGCCAGAGGCCGTTTTGGCATGAATGAATGGGCCGGAGGCTGTTTTGATACGAATGAATGGGCCGGAGGTCGTTTTGACACGAATGAATGGGCCGGAGGCCGTTTTGACACAAATGAAAGTTTGAATGGGCCAAAGGTCAGTTTGTCATCTGAATGGGCCAAGGGCCGTTTTGATACAAATGAAAGTTTAAATGGGCCAAAGGCCAGTTTGTTCGGAACCGGGCCAAGGGCTATTTTGATACAAATGAAAGTTTAAATGGGCCAAAGGCCAGTTTGTTCGGAACCACAGTCACTTGACCTAAATTGTGTATATATGTTAAATAGAAATATGAATTGGGCCCAAGGCCGTTTGAAGCATGTTATTCTACATATCGTTTGTATAACTTTTGTATTTGATATTATTCACTGGGCTATCGCTCACGCTCATTCATGTGTTTATAGGTGAGCCAAGAGAAGTCCAAACCCAGCCCCAGTGAAGTATGTGTGGAACAACAAGGTTTTTGGAGAGTCAGCCCTTGTGTCTCACGCACGAGACCCGTCTTCGCCCTTTTGTTATGTATTTATATTCCATCATGTTGGCGAAGACTTTGCATCTGTTGTATATAGTTTTGATGGGTTGACTTAGACTATTATGATCCTATATGTACAGAACCTGGTGTGGTACATATTTTGTTGTGAGTTATTAATATGCATATGTATGGTTTGTTATGATGTGCCATGTAAGCACAGCTCTATGGACAAAGTTTTAAATTGCTTCCGTTTGGCCCCCCTCTAACTCTGTTAAAATACGTTTGGTTTGATTTGAGGCCGTAGGTAATCTCATGATTACTGGTCGGTTATGTCCTCAACCCACGGGGGCTGGTTTGGGTCATGACACCAATCTTCACCTTCACAATCCCAGCCCAAACCGAAGCCAAAGAGACTGAAGAAAGCCCAAGCAAAGGCAACGGTGACTCAAATCGATTCTAAGGACACCTTGCCGATTTAAAAAATGGCTAAGGTAGAAAAAAGTTCCTCCGCCGCCAAGAAGAGGCCCGTCGAGGCTGACCCCTCCGAATCAACTAAGTCAAAGAAGCCGAGGTCGGACTCTGCAGCCACCTCGGTTTCTCTCAAGTCTAATAACCCCTGGGCCCCTCTATCACAATTGAGAACAAGCCAGTTAGAGCCGGTGACAGCGTCACTAACATCGAGGTCAACGTTGCCCTCTCTACTGCCTTACTCCTTCCCAACGACCTCAACCGCAACACTGAGGTCAGCGAATACGAGAATTTCGCTCTAATGCTGTAGCACTCTGTATTGGTAAATCCTTAACACTTGGTTCTATGTATTCTCTGTTTTCACACTTAATGAAAATACTAACTTTGTTCTCTGCATTTCTTTTAGGTGATCTAGCATGCCCACTCCTTTGCCATGCAAGCAGAGGAAATGAAGAAGGAGCTGGTCCGTAAGACTAAGGAGGCTGCTGGTTTGCTTAAGTCCATAAATAAAGCCGAGGTCAAGATGAAATCATTGATAAATCAGGCCAAGGCAGCCAAACAAGCCCAAGATGAGGCCGAGGAAAGGGCCGGGGCTGCAGAGGTTGTCGCTGAGGTCCTCAAGGCCGAAAAGAAAGGGGCCGAGGCAAAAACGATCGAAGCCCAAGCCGAACTCCGAGATGCCCTGGCCACAAAAGCTGCCGAGATCAAAGCGGCGGACGAAAAGGCCTATGTCGAGGGGGCAGCCGACGTCCGCGAGGATTACAAAAAACAAGTCAAAGAGACATGCAACAAGGGTTACACCCTTGGTTGGATGGCTGTTCTGAAGGAGTTGGTTGTCCTTAAGAACTCTCCTCTTAGAGATGTAGACTGACTTGTGCTATCGTTCCTTCCCGTTTCAAGCCAATCCGAGGCTAAGACTGGGGAGGAAAAAAAAGAAGAAAAAAAAGAAAAAAAAGAAGAAGAAGAAGGAGAGGAAGCCGAAGACGAAGAGGCCGAGGTGGCTGATGTTGAAATTCCTGCTGGGACCAAGTCCCCAACTCTGAATGAACAAGTCCTGGACTTGACTCAGGATGAGGAGGACAAGGTTTTAAAATGTGCCTCCCCCCAGAAAACAACATCTGAGGCGCCAATCGCCGAGAAGAGCATCGATCAGACTCTACAAGAGATCGACGCCAAGCTCGAGACTAAGAAGGCTTCTGAGAAGATTTCCCAGTTGTCTTCTGAGGCCGAGACACAGCCTGCCACCGACGCCGAGTAATCTATTTACAAGCTTTTTTCTTTGTACTTAGTACTTTTCTGAACAATGTTTTTTAGTTTTCATTTTTGGCTGATGTGCCACTTTTATAATCTAAACAAGTAATCCCTTTGTAGGCCGAAGTGCCCTTTTTCTTCTTTGAATGCAAGTACAACTTATTCTTTTAAGTGTTTATATGTTTGTCTTCTTTACTGTCTTGTATGATTCCATACTTAGAATAATTTGCATGTCTTCAGAGTACCTCTCAACTGTGCAATCTTCTTGGGGTAAAATACCTCGGATATACCCGCTGACTATTTATCTCGGTCTTATCTTAACACTTGAAAACATTTTGTAAAAAATATTCTCACAGATGTTTATTTAAAACTTGCCACATTCTCATTGTCTTCTATCAAGACTTCAGTCTTCCATACTTCAAGTTTTGGCAACCTGGTAATCTCGGCAAGTACGCAGATACTTCTTACAATATAACCACTATTTAACTTCAACTTGTAAATTTTTCTTGAAAATTTCAACAAGTGTTAAGCCAACTTTTAGCTTGTAAATTCTAACTCCCAAGCATCATTCTCTAGCTCTATGCCCCCTATTGTGAACTTAAGTTTCACTTAGGTTCTCATTAAGCATGTGGCTATGACCTTGTTGCCGAAGTTATACTCAAAAAAAGACTAGCCGAGATTCTCAACCTGGATTCCTCTGTTTACTCAAATGCTCTTAATTTCAATCTATGTTTGACTTTGCCGATATGGCAAATCTAGGTTAATCCAACTTAGTTCAACTTCATCATATGCAAGTATAATTTCTTCTCTGTCATATAATGAGTCTAAGTTATTCGTCATGTTTCATTTAGAAACATCGCCACCTTAGTTCAACTCTATTATATGCAAGTATAATTCAACTCTGTCATATAATAAGTCTAAGTTATTTGTCATGTTTCAATCAGAAACATTGCCAACTTAGTTCAACTGTATTAATGCAAGTATAATTCAACTCTGCCATATAATAAGTCTAAGTTATTCATCATGTTTCAATCAAAAACATCGCCAAGGGACTGGTTAATCGTTTTACACATGTTTGAAATTAAAAATCAAGCTAAAATTTTATTATTACTTCGGCTAATAACAAAAAACTTAAAAAAAAACAAAAAGAAATCGAATGATAGAAAAACTTCAGGTTGCAAGTATTCCTAGGCCTTGGCAACTCTTTGCCTTCACTATCTTCAAGCCGATATGCCTCATTGCCCAGGACCAAGATGATTCTATAAGGTCCCTCATAATTTGGGCCAAGCTTGCCCTCTCTGGGATCCTTCTTGTTGCCGACGACCTTTCTCAAGACGAGGTCACCAACTTGAAACTCTCGTGGGTTGATCTTTTTATTGTAAGCCCTAGCAAGCTACTGCTGGTATGCCCCCAGCAAAATCGCTGCTTTCTCTCCTCTTTCTTCTAATAGGTCCAGATCTCGGGCTAAAAATGCATCATTAGTCTCATTCTCTACTCCCTGGGTTCTGATCCCTGGGATGCCAACCTCCAGAGGAATAACTACTTCTGTGCCATAAGCCACAGCGAATGGGGACTCCCCAGTAGATCTTCTCGGCGTAGTCATATATGCCCAGAGTACATTGGGCAACTCATCCACCCATTTTCCCTTTGCTGCTTCCAGCCTCTTCTTGATCCCATCCAAGATAACCTTATTAGTTGCTTTTGCTTGACTATTACTCTGAGGGAAGCTTGGAGTAGAGTAATAATTCTTGATCTTGTACTTTACACAGAAGCTCTTGATTAGGTTACTGTCAAACTGCGTACCATTGTATGCTATTATTGCCCTTGGGATCCCAAACCTGGTGATGATGTTCTTTCATATGAAGTTCTTTACATTAATGTCCTGAATCTTTGCAAGGGGTTTAGCTTCAACACACTTGGTGAAGTAATCTGTTGCCACTAGCAGGAACTTTCTTTGTCCAGTCGCTTGAGGTAGTTGTCCAACAAGATCCATGCCCCATTGGGCAAATGGCCAAGGGCTGAACACTGGGTTCAAATCTGTTGCTGGTTGGTGTATCAAAGGTGCAAACCTCTGACACTTCTCACACTTTCTGACATAAGCTTCAGTATCTTTCTGCATATAGGGCCACCAGTACCCCTAAGTAATGGCCCTATGAGCAAGTGACCTGCTGTAAACACCTCATTCTTGACCGTCCTCAAGACTTGGACGTCACCGTTTGAACACTAGGTGATCATCCATGTTCATGTTTGTCTTGAGTTCTCGGAGGTTCCGGTCGCGCGCCTTGCCTCAAGACCTCTCGACTTGTTTGTTTTGTGCTTGGTTGTACACCAAACACTTGTGTTTTTGCTTCTGAGGGCAGGGAATGGCTTGTTGGCCATCCCCACACCTCACCGACCTTGGCGTAAGGCCACCGGCTCTGTTTTCTTTCTACCGACCAAATATTTTGGTCGGTCAGCAATGTTTTTGGTCGGCCGGCCATTTTTGTTGGTCAATCAGCCATATTTTCCAGCCGACCCCTTTCCATCTGCTTTTGGTAGATATTTTATGCCAGCTGTCACAGCTGGCATCCACTTTACACCCCCTCCATACACGTGTATGGAGGGATTTGCCTCTTGGTTAGCTTCTCTTAGAAGCTTTAGAATTGAACCTTTATAAAGGGGGAGCCTCTCCTCCCTCCTCCAGGTTCAGAGAATTAGGGTTAGAGAGTGAGATACAACTTTCTATCTATATTCCCTTATTTGATCCCATTTTGTGCCTCAAAAGTGAGTTTGTGTCTTACTTTTGCACTTAAACACCTAGCATTACACCACCCTTGGGTTGCTGAGGCATTAGAGGGTTGTTGTTAAGGTTTTTGAGCTGATTTTGATCAAAGAAACCTGCAAGAGCTTGGTTCTTGAAGAGGTTCTACAAGGGTGAGTTCCTTACTTTAGATTCCCCTTTTTTGCACAAGCTTTTAGCCTATCTTGAATCTATTTCTAAGCTTAAGTTATAACTGATAAAAGTTCTATTTTTAAGTGTTTAAAATAGTTGTTTAAGATCACTTTGGTGTTTGGGGTTGTTTACCCCCTCTTAGGCCTTGTTTGGCCTCATTTTTGTGCCTTTTTTGTGAGCTCCGGGACCACCTTGTATTGGCTTTCTCACCACTGAAATCCCTTTAGTGTTCTAAGGTCCTAAGAAGGAAAGGGTCATCCCCTCTCATTGTTGTCTTCAATACTTGTCATATTTGCCTCATGTGTGAGCACCTTGTTTAAGTTCATGTTGCCCATTTGATATTTGGTGTTATTTTGCCATGATTTATCTCTGTCCAAAGTTGGTTTAGACATGCCATATATGCTCCATACACTTGTCTTGTAATCCCATGTTTTGGCCTTAACATGTATCATGTTGTAACATGTGTTTTACTTACATTTGATGCTCCTTTAATGCCTTAAAGAGTTGTTGTTTTATGCTCCATGTTTGGACCATTGTGTATGCCATCATGTGTAGGCCATTTAGATGCCATCTAAGTGGGTTTTAGGGCTTATTTTGGCATGATATGATTCTGTTTTGCATTGAATAATCCATGCCATGGTTGGTTGTGATAGGTGTAGAGCAATGCTCCCTTTTGTAGCTTTGAATACCCTTTGTTTTGGGCCCGTTTCTTAGCATGTTTTGGCCTTGTTCCATGCATGCTCTAACCTTGTTTTGGTCTGCCTTGGAACTGTTTTAAGTCCTTTTGGCCCTTTGGGGCTTGGTTGATATGGTCATGGCTTGAACCCCTCGACTAGCCTCAAGTTTTGGGACTCCCTTGCATGCTTTACTTGGGTAGTTTGATTGGTTTGGCACCACTTTTAATATGATTTCAAAGCTTATCATGCTCATCATTTGTCCATATTAGTCTCTATTAAATGTGTTTAAGAGTTGCCTCTTTTATGCCTTAGATGATATGCCTTTGTGCATGCATGTTTGCATATCTATTCCATGCTTTTGTTGCATCATATTGGCCATTGATTTTGGCATGCTTGAGAGCTACCCATGTTAGTGTAAGTCCATCTCACCATGTTGTTGCATGCTTGTTTCATTTTGTATGTTGTTGCATGCTATACATGTCCACATGTTTAGGTTGTATGCCTATTGCATATTACATATTAACATGCTCATGTTGCATTAGATTTGTTGCGCACTTGAGTTATTTGCCTGCTTGCTTGTTTGCCTAGGTTGCATTGCATTGTGTGTGCATTCCTTGCCTCTTGATCAATCATGATAGAGGTTGGGGCCCTTTATGTGTTTTGTGCATTTCATTTGATATTGAGTTGCACACTTGGCACCTTGGGCTATCATGCTTTGAAATGCGTGATTAGTGGCCCGAGGGTCGAGAACCATACTCCTTTGAGTCTCAAACAAGGGTGGTGGTGCAAACATTGCTTTGAAATGCATCGCCATGCCTTGTCTGTCCTCTGTTGCAGCAAACCAGTATTCTGCAGGAAGAAATGGCCGGTCGGCAACTTTCAGTGCCGGTCAACTATCAATACCCAGCCGGTGATATAATTTTTTGTCGATGACCATAATTCCATGGCCGGTGGTGCTCCCTCTTGGTCGGTGGCCTCCCACAACTCTCAGGGAGTATTTCAGAAGCAATTTGGAAACTTGTGCAGTCCTCAGAGGTGCAAAGCAGTGTAAACAGAGGCAACATGTGACATGGCAATGGATTTCCGAGCGGAGCTGAGCGTGCATGCCTTCGTCCCTCTTCCCGAGGCTATTTTACTGCTTTCAGTAATTTAATTAATTTGTTTAATTAATTAAGGGACTGTAATATTTAATTAGCTTGTTAGTTAATTAATTTGTATTATTCATTCGGACCCTCCGAGAGAGGGCAATTTTGTAATAAGCGTGCGTGTATGTGATGCATGTCTTCCAACTACCATTTCTTTCCCCCTTTTACTTAACCGCTTATGATGGTTAGTTCTAGGGCACGTTTCAATTAGCATCCTTATGCTATGCATGTTTGCATCATTCATCTGTATTGCATGCACCGGGCTCAGCGCATCATACTAACTACATAGTATTTCAGATTCCAAGTTGAATAGGTGTATCGAGTTGTTGCATTTCACATGCCATCCTTAGATTAGCCGAGCCTATTCTTGTTGCATTTTGTATGCGATGAATTAGCCATCTTAACATGGACTTGGATCATACATTTGATTACTAACATGTTCCTGGTTTTGGCTCAGAGTACACTGTGAGTATTTATGTTTTAGCATCTTGCATGTGTGTAAGTGTTAACATGACAGCATGCTTACTATGAAGCTATTTGCTTATGTGATATAACTGCCTGAATGCCTGTGGGTGAAGGTTGGGTTGTTTGAATTGGAATAATTCATCGAAACACGTGTTTTAGCCTACTTACGAGTAGCAAACTTCAAACAATTTTCCAAGACAAAACGGATATGCGATGTTTTGTTCCAAATTAGGCGATCTAGTCTATACTTGTGTGTTGTGCGCATCACATAGTAAGATTAGCTAATCAACCGGAATAAGAACACATATGTTTTCAAAACTCAATATCATGGTTAGTAAATGCCGATCTTTGATCGGGCGAGCGAGGGTGCTCATAGCTAACTTTCCCCAATCGTACCCAAGTTCCCAAGCCGAGGCAACTTTGGTGATGACGGACACGTGGCCTTAGGCACGAGTCAGGGTTTCTTAAATTCTCCCAAAATAAAATATTTAGGTGGTGACTCTGTATCTGGCAAAGCAGTCCATATTTAGCACTTCTTTCTCAAAAATCTGTTTTCCAAAACGATTTGTCGGTTTTGGACTCTTTAGTGATTTATCAATCTCACATCGCACATTGTGGGATCAGATTAAGAACTGTGACAAATGAGTCCGAACTGTGGAAAAGCATAGGCACCGAGGGCGCGTCCACACCGGCCCCCAGTGTGGCTTCCACATACTCCTTCATGTATTTCATACAAGAAGTTTTCAACTTGTGAAGGATGCACACACCTCAAAAGGAGGCCAGCAAAAGATCTTCTGTAAAAATGTCCTTCTGCTGTCAGACTGAATCTTGCCGACTTCTGTCTAATCTTGTGTGCTTCTTTATGATCATCTGGCAGTTTCCCATCTCCAAGGAATACTATTATCGCATCCATCTAGCTTGGTCCCATCTCCACACACATTGCCTCATGCTCTGTGTTCAGTGGTTCCACACTTGGACCTGACAAGTAGTCAATCATTATTGTCCTTACTTCTCCTGGTTTCATTGCACTAGCCAGGTTAGCCAAGGCATCAGCATGGCTACTGTCATCTCGGCTAACTCGCTGTAGTCGGCAATTTTGGAATAATGCTATCAGTCTGCCCACCTCCTTTACATAGGCCATCATTCTTTCATCTCGGGTTGCATATTCACTTGTTGCCTGGTTGACGATAAGTTGGGAGTCACAAAAGACCATCACCTCGTCGGCTTCTATTACTACTGTTGTCACGACTCAAACCCGCCTCTATGGGTTTAGCACCGTAACCGGCCAGTAATCCGAGATTACCGAAGGTTTGCTTAACAGTAATACAGTAATACAGAGTATAGGGGCATGGCGGAAGCCAAAACAGTAAGTAAACAGTGTCCAATGAGCTGTGACAGTCTGTATGCAAAAAGACTTTTCATACATATATACAATCAGTGCAAAACAGTTTGCACAACATTTACAATCATCCAGGTCAGGGACTTAATCCCTATTAAGACAGTACAGTACAGTGTTATCAGTCTATACAACATTACAAAACAGATACAGAGACAGACGGGGGAAATTAAAACACCCCTAAGCCATAGCTTGGCAGGCTCGGAACCTCGCAGTGAGGCACATAGGTTGGCTTGACAAAACTGGAGTTTACCCCGACGCTTCTAGCAACGGTCCAGTGCCTGTACACCTACATATATATATATATATATGAGCAGTGAGCTAAAGCCCAGTGAATAACATAATGCATAAAGTGGTTAAGAATGAATGTCCTTACATACTGAAAACAATCATTTCAATTAGTATATCAGTTATTCAGTCATTACAGTCATATGTGGTACATCCAGTAGCAAAACAGTACAGTAGGTCTTATCAGACCGAACAGTCAGTTGATGGCCATCATATCAGTAAACAGTAGTGGTTCTAACATGGGAACCGACAGAGATCTCTGTAACAGTAGCAGTAACAGTAACAGTAACGGTAGTTGCTAAGGATGCCACAATACAGTTCACAATTAGGACATAATTCATTCAGTAACAGTATCATTTCAGAAAGCAGTACAGTTCAATTGTTCAAAAGATAATCATATTTGAACATATCTTTACACAGTTATTACTCATAGAGTTCTGGGCTACAGTTAAGCTAGAGCGTGTCCTCAGATGCCAACCCTACACAGTTTATAGGATGAACACACACTAAGTTCACATTCGGAAAACAAAGACTTAGTCCCTACTTAGACTCGGTGTGGTTCTACATCTATATCCTCGTTAAGATGCCTTAAACTAGGCCTAAGAATCCCTAGGATGAAATGAGGATGCAAAGATGCACTTTAAAAGCATTTTCAGAATTTTCAGAAAACAGGGGTCCTGCTCGAGCGTAGGTTACTCCGCTCGAGCGGACATGCAGACAAAGGTTTCCACTCGAGCGTATACTTACCCACTCGAGCGTACTGCAAAACAGTCAAAAGTGCTGGATAGGTGAAATTCACACTCGATTGGGCGCTCAACACCCGCTCGAGCGTAAGACACAATGTCCCACTCGAGCGTAAATTACCCCGCTCGAGCTGACTTCAAAACAGTGTAAAGTGCTGGGAGCACGAATTTCACGCTCGAGCGCCAGTCTCGCCGCTCGAGCGTGAGTTCAAAATCTGGAATTCCCAAATTTGAACCTCAAGCTCAAATTCAACTTTTAAAACATGAATTTTGATCCTCTTGGGCTAATTTGCTGGAAAACATTTGTAAACTCATAGAACAACATGTTTCAAAGGTCAATTGTAAAACCAAAGTCCCAAAGGAAGATCAATTCAACTCAGTTTCAAACCAAATTTCAAGAACATAACTTCAATTGAACATGCAAGACTTTAAACAACTATCAAGCTTCAAATAATTGCTCTAATGAGCCAATTGTTCCAAAAACAAGATGAATTCATGAACCTTAGCTAAACCTTGGACATGCAAGTAACAATTTTCCATGAAAACAACTCAAATTTCAACAATCGAAGCATGCATGCATGAAATGAGCTTCAATTCAACATATAAGGACCAATTCTAGGCTTAAATCACTAGGGACACAAGAACCATGCATGAATCAATTCAAAAAAGAGTTTAAGAAGGTGAATGTTCTACCTTAAGTCTTGGATGCAAGATATACAAGCTCAAATATGCACTCAATCTTTCAATTCCTTCAAATTTCCAAGCAAAATTCAAGATGAAGCCAAGTTCCTCTACCTCTCTCTCTTAGTTGGTTTTGTGTCCCTCAAATGGCTGATGAAATGTGTTAAGGCTCACATAGGTGAATCAACTAAAGGCTTAAGACTTGGCCCACTAAGTGGTAGTTTGGCAATTAGAGCCAACTATGCACTTTAGCTTATTTTAATCTAATTTAAACATACTAAATCACATTTTGATTAAATATGCCATAAAATCACATTAATTCTAATTATCATAAATCATCAATCAATTTCAGATTCGGCCACCGATAAGGCTTTCAATTTGTAGTTTAAACATAAAACATGAACATATAATTAAACAGTCAAACAGATAGACATGCATTTACACTAGCACATTCAATCAGTCAGTTCAGCATTTCAGTCGATTCAATTACTTTTCATAATCAATCTCAGTTTAGCAGTAATCAGTAGCTTAATCAGTAATCAGTGGTAAGGGTTATTACAGTCTCCCTTCCTTAAAAAGAGTTTAGTCCTCTAAACTCGAGTTACCTTCATTCTGGAAGAAAACAGGATTCAGTGGGAACAGTTCAGGATATCTCTTGGCCATGTCGTTTTCCCTTTCCCAAGTGGCATACACGCCACCATGGTTTTGCCAGTCAACTTTCACTAACGGAATCTCTTTGTTTCTCAACTTTTTGATCCGTCTGTTTACAATCTAAACAGGTCGTTCCTCGTAAGTGTAGTCATCACTCAGCACTACACGAGTCGGCTCTATCACATGAAAAGGATCCCGGAGGTAGTCCCTCAACATAGAAATGTGGAAGACGTTATGCATATGCTCCATTTCAAGAGGAAGCGCTACTTGATACGCCACCGAATTGATTTTCTCAATAATCTCATACGGTCCGACATATCTCGGCGCCAGTTTGCCCTTAACTCCAAAACGAGTCTGGCCTTTCATCAGTGTCACTTTCACAAAAACGTGATCACCTACTTCATACTCTCTATCTCGCCTTCAGACATCTGCATAACTTTTCTGTCGGCTCTATGCAGTTTTCAGTCTCTGTTGTATCAGTTTTACTTTCTCAGTTGTTTCATACACAATCTCGGGCCCAAGCAAAGGCCCGTCTCCAACTTATTCCCAGTAAATCGGAGATCGACATTTTCTGCCATACAATGCCTCGAAAGGCGCCATACCAATACTTGAGTGATAACTGTTGTTGTAAGCGAATTCAGCTAACGGTAGATGACTTTCCCAATTTCCCTGGAAATCAAGAACACACATCCGCAATAAATCCTCTAGAGTCTGGATGGTCCTTTCTGACTGACCATCTGTCTAAGGATGGTATGCACTACTCAATCTCAGTTCTGTACCCAATGCAGTATGTAGGCTTTGCCAGAATCTCGATGTAAATTTCGAGTCCCTATCAGAAACAATGGACACAGGCACTCCATGAAATCTAACAATCTCATCAATATAGAGTATAGCCAATTTGTCCACATTATAGATTGTTTTGACAGGTAAGAAGTGAGCAGATTTAGTCAGTCTATCAACTATAACCCAAATTGAGTCCATACCTTTACTGGAGCGAGGTAAACCAACAATGAAATCCATGGTGATATGTTCCCATTTCCACTCCGGTATAGGTAAGGGCTACAGTAAGCCTGCGGGTCGTTGATTTTCGGTTTTGACTTGTTGGCAATGAAGACATTTTGATACAAAATCAGCAATTTCTTTCTTCATTCCCGGCTACTAGAAATTCAGTTTCAAATCTTGATACATTTTCGTATTTCCTGGGTGGATAGACAGTTTCGAATTATGGCCTTCTTGCAAAACTCTTCTTTTCAGTTCAGACTCATTCGGTACACATAATCTTCCTTGGAATTTCAACACATTATTCTCAAATTTGAAATCCGGCCTCGGTTTGGGTTATAGTTCATCGATGATCTTCTTCAAGAAGTCATCCTGTTGTTGCCTCTCTTTAATCTCTTCGATCAGTGCCGGTTAAGCAGAAATAGCAGCTATTGTTTCGCCTTGTTCTCACAAAACAATCTCAATTTCGGATTTCTCAAGGTCACAAAGCAACTCTTTCTGTCCAGTGAGTAAACAAGCTAAGTTCCCAATTGATTTCCGACTCAATGCATCGGCAACGGTGTTGGCTTTTCCCGGATGCTACAAAATCTGTAGGTCATAGTCTTTAATCAATTCTAGCCATCTCCACTGTCTCATATTCAATTCTTTCTGTGTGAAGAAATATTTCAAACTCTTGTGGTCGGTATATACTTCACATGTCGCCCCATAAAGGTAGTGACGCCAGATTTTCAATGCAAATACTACTGCAGCAAGTTCTAGATCATGGGTCGGGTAGTTCTTTTTATGCGGTCTCAGTTGTCTGGAAGCATAGGCAATAACTCTCCCATTCTGCATTAAAACACATCCCAAACCCTTATGAGAAGCATCACTAAAAATGGTAAGAACCGGTGCAGTCACAAGTCGAGTCTTCAACTCTTGGAATGCTGATTCCCTTTGGTCAGTCCAGTCAAATGATATCCCCTTTTAAGTCAATTGAGTCAACGGTAAGGCAATTTTGGAGAAATCTTTGACAAATCTTCTGTAATATCCAGCTAATCCCAAAAAGTTTCGGACTTCCGTAACATTGGTAGGTCTAGGCCAATTCACTACTGCTTCAACTTTCTGTGGATCAACTGAAATTCCATCCTTGCTAATAACATGTCCCAAAAACATCACATGATCAAGCCAAAATTCACATTTAGACAGTTTAGCAAAAAGTTTATGTTCTCTTAGGGTCTGTAGGGCAAGTCTCAGATGATGTTCATGTTCATAACTAAAAATTCGTAATGTCCATACCTCGTTCGAAAAGCAGTTTTATCAATGCCTTCTGGTTTAACTTTCAGCTGATGATATCCGGATCTGAGATCAATCTTAGAGAAAACTTGAGCACCCTGTAATTGATCAAATAAGTCATCAATACGCGGCAATGGATATTTATTTTTCACAGTTACCTTGTTCAATTCACGGTAGTCAATACAGGGTCTCAGTGAGCCGTCTTTCTTTTTCACAAATAAGATAGGTGCGCCCCACGGTGAAGTACTAGGCCTGATGAACTTTTTGTCTAACAGTTCTTGCAGCTGAACTTTCAGTTCTTTCAATTCAGTAGGTGCCATTCTGTATGGAGCTTTAGATACTGGCTGTGTACCCAGAATTACATCAACAGTGAACTCAATCTCCCTATCAATCAAATCCCCTGGTAGACTATCTGGGAAAACATCTGGGAATTCTCTGACTATAGGAATACTGTTCACATTAGCATTATCATCAGTAGGTACAGTCAATACATAACACAGATACCTTTTACATCCCTTCTTAATCAATTTACAGGCTTTCATGGATGAAATCAGATACAGGGGAGGTACTGCTCCAACCCCATTAAACACAAATCCGGGTAAACCAGGTGGACGAAAAATCACTTGTTTAGTTACACAGTCAATAGTAGCATGATATTTTTGTAACCAGTCCATCCCCAATATTACATCAAAATGGTCAATATTCAATGGCAGTAAGTCAATATACAGATGCATATCCCCAACAATAATTTCACATGCAGGGTACATATAAGCACAAGTCATGGATCCCCCAACAGGTGAAGATACTTACCCGCTCGAGCGTACTGCAAAACAGTCAAAAGTGCTGGATAGGTGAAATTCACGCTCGATTAGGCGCTCGACACCCGCTCGAGCGTAAGACACAAGGTCCCGCTCGAGCGTAAATTACCCCGCTCAAGCTGACTTCAAAACAGTGTAAAGTGCTGGGAGCACGAATTTCACGCTCAAGCGCCAGTTTCGCCGCTCGAGCGTGAGTTCAAAATTTGGAATTCCCAAATTTGAACCTCAAGCTCAAATTCAACTTTTAAAACATGAATTTTGATCCTCTTGGGCTAATTTGCTGGAAAACATTTGTAAACTCATAGAACAACATGTTTCAAAGGTCAATTGTAAAACCAAAGTCCCAAAGGAAGATCAATTCAACTCAATTTCAAACCAAATTTCAAGAACATAACTTCAATTGAACATGCAATCCTTTAAACAACTATCAAGCTTCAAATAATTGCTCTAATGAGCCAATTGTTCCAAAAATAAGATGAATTCATGAACCTTAGCTAGGCCTTGGACATGCAAGTAACAATTTTCCATGAAAACAACTCAAATTTCAACAATCGAAGCATGCATGCATGAAATGAGCTTCAATTCAACATATAAGGACCAATTCTAGGCTTAAATCACTAGGGACACAAGAACCATGCATGAATCAATTCAAAAACAAGTTTAAGAAGGTGGATGTTCTATCTTAAGTCTTGGATGCAAGATATACAAGCTCAAATATGCACTCAATCTTTCAATTCCTTTAAATTTCCATGTAAAATTCAAGATGAAGCCAAGTTCCTCTACCTCTCTCTCTCAGTCGGTTTTGTGTCTCTCAAATGGCTGATGAAATGTGTTAAGGCTCACATATGTGAATCAACTAAAGGCTTAAGACTTGGCCCACTAAGTGGTAGTTTGGTAATTAGAGCCAACTATGCACTTTAGCTTATTTTAATCTAATTTAAACATACCAAATCACATTTTGATTAAATATGCCATAAAATCACATTAATTCTAATTATCATAAATCATCAATCAATTTCAGATTCGGCCGCCGATAAGGCCTTCAATTTGTAGTTTAAACATAAAACATAAACAGATAATTAAACAGTCAAACAGATAGACATGCATTTACACTAGCACATTCAATCAGTCAGTTCGGTATTTCAGTCGATTCAATTACTTTTCATGATCAATCTCAATTTAGCAGTAATCAGTAGCTTAATCAGTAATCAGTGGTGAGGGTTATTACAACTGTCAACTCCAATCCTGCAATCAGTGCTTCATACTCTACTTCGTTGTGTGAGACTTTAAACTCCAAACAAATGGATTGTTCCAGCATCCGCCCATCTGGCGATACTAGCACTACTCCTGCCCCCGCTCCCTGTCGGTTTGAACTCCCATCAACAAACAGGCGGAAGGAGTCGCCGATGTAAATACTGCAGGGCCGGAGTTTCATTTCTTTCCTCTGTTCTGCTATCCCCAACTGGGTTTCTCCTTGTTCACCTGGACATTGTATACCCCCACTCAACGGAGCCCGATGTACAGTGGCGCCTGGTGTGAACTCGGCCACGAAGTCAGCCAAAACTTGGTCTTTGATTGCTGTTCTAGGTCTGAATTCTAGGTCATATTGGCCTAACACCACTGCCCATCTGGCTATCTTGCCTGTCAAATCTCCTTGCTGCAACAGGGACTTCAAAGGATGCTCAGTTAATACCACAATCTTGTGGGCTTGAAAGTAATGATTCAGCTTCTTGAAGGCCATTACTAAAGCCAGTGTCAGCTTCTCCAAGGGTAAATATCTGGTCTCTGTATCTGCTAGGGTTTTACTCACGTAGTAAACTGCCATTTGTTCTCCATTTTCTTCTCTGATTACCACTGCACTTACTTTATGCTCTGAAACTGCCAAGTATAAGAACAGCTCCTCTCCAGGTACTAGATTTGAGAGAACTGGAGCGATGGTCAAGTATTTCTTCAAGTCGGCCAAGGCGACTTCGCACTCTTCTGTCCATAAGAAGTCTGTGGCTTTCTTCACTAAACTAAAGAAAGGTTTGCATTTGTTAGAACTTCTGCTTATGAATCTATTTAAGGCTGCAGCCCTTTCAGTCAACATCTGTACTTGTTTTGCCGACGTTGGGCTCTTCAACTCCAAGATGGCCTTGATCTAATCTGGGCTTGCCTCAATGCGCTTTCTGGTGACTAAGTATCCCAGGAACTTTCCTGACCCAACTCCAAATGTGCACTTCGACGCATTGAGTCGAAGCCAAAATGTCCTCAGGATATCGAAGATTGCTTTCAGGTCGGCCAGATGAACTTCAGGTTCCTTGGTCTTCACAACCATGTCATCAATGTATACCTCCACTGTTTTGCCTATTAGATGTATGAACATCTTAGTCACCAATCTCTGATAAGTTGCTTCTGCATTTTTCAACCTGAAAGGCATCACTCTGAAGCAATACAGCCCTTTTGGGGTGATAAATGCAGTCTTCTCCTCATCTGGAGAGTACATAGCTATTTGATGGTACCCCCTGTAAGCATTCAGGAAGCTCATCCTTCCATGTCCTGAAGTGGCATCCACCCATTGGTCAATTTTAGGGAGTGGAAAACTATCTTTGGGACAAGCCTTGTTCAGGCTGGTGAAGTCCACACAGACCCTCCACTTCCCATTCCTTGTCTTCACAACAACCGTATTTGATAACCATGTTGGGTAGTTTATCTCTCGAATGGCTCTGGCCTCAAGAAGTTTATCCACTTCCTCTTCTACTGCCTCAACATGCATTAACGTAGGCCTCCTTGCTCGCTGGATGACAGGTTTGGCCGACCTGTCCACATTTAGTCTATGGCAAGTGACTTTGGGGTCAATACTAGGCATCTCGTATGGTGTCCAAGCAAACACCTCAATGTTTGCTCTTAAGAACGCCTCTAACTCTTTTTTCTCTTCCTCGGCCAAGCCTGAACCGAGAAGGAAGAAGCGTTCTTCATCCCCTTGTTGGACTAGGATCTTCTTCAGGGTTTCCTCACTTTTCTCGGTTGGTTCTTTGCCGAGGTCCTCAAGGACCTCCACGTCCTCATCCTCAATCTCTACTATTTCTGCTTCTCATATGTTGCAGGTGGATTTCATTACTGCCATGGAGCAATTCTTTGCCTGCACCTGATTTCCTCTCACCTCCTCAATTCCATGTTCTGTTGAGAACCACAACAACTGGTGCAATGTTGAGGGAACAGGCCCCATTGCATGCAGCCATGGCCTTTCCAGGATAGCATTGTAAGGGGAGGGGGTGTCAATTATTGTGAACTCCGTTTTTACCTTCTTGGTACCAGCCTGCACCTCCAAACTTATTACTCCCAAGGGCCACGTCGGCACTCCGTTGAACCTAACCATTGGACCATTAGATTGTTCCAAATCATCTTAGTGAAGGCCAAGCTCCTTGTAACACCTGACATACATGATGTCGCAAGAGCTGCCCTAGTCGACTAAAATTCGCTTCACCTGGCACTCTCTAACCTGGAGGGATATTACCGAGGCATCGTTGTGTGGATATTGCACCATCTCTAGGTTGTCTTCAGTAAAGGACACCATCAGTCCCTGGCACTCGTCTGCCCTAGGTCTCTTCTGCCAGACCTGATACACATGTTGTAAGTGTTTTACCTTCTAAGTTTCCCCACATATCTCGTTCTCGTTGACCTTTGAGTGAATCACATTAATCACTCGAGGTCCGCCTGCTTGCGGTTGTGGTGCTAGAGGAGGTGGTGCTGCTGGTGCCTAAGGCAGTCTTACTTGCTCCTCGCCTCATCTGCCAGGTCCCTTAAATGACCATGTCGTACCAGGTCTTCCAGATGTGCCTTTAGGGCTCTGCACCCTTGAGTCAGATGCCTATCTTCGTTGTGGTAGGCACAGTGCTTCCCCAGACTTCTTCCCATAAACTCACCAGGAATCTTCTTTGGAGCTCTATAATAAGGCTGATTCTGGATTCTTTCCAAGACTTTGTAAACTGGAATTCAAAACACGGTTGTGACCGTCTATGCAGCCCTCAGTCCTGTCTCTTGCTTATTGTATCCCCTATTACCTCGGTCTCATTTTGGCGAGCTGTTTATTTTCTCTTGTTTTGACGTCTTTGTCCCTGGCGTGTCCTCCTCGGCTCTCGCATATTTCTCCATCCTGGTCATAAGTTCCTTCATACTTTTTGGCAGTGTTTTTGCCAGTGATTTTCGAAACAGACAATCATCGTTCAGGCCGTTCTTGAAAGACACAACCGCCACCTTTTGGTTGCACCCTGGTATTCGGTTAAATACCTCATAATACCTTTTTGCATAGGCCCTAAGGCTTTCATCCTCGCCAATTCTCAGAGCCATCAAGGAGTCCACCCTCAACGGCTGTAGTTTGTCTGTCACAAACCTGGTCACAAACATCTCGGCCAGGTCTTTCCAGCTTTTCACAGTTCCTTTCAGCAACTTGTGAAACCAATCTGATGCGATTTCTCCAAAAGATGAGGGAAACACCTTGTAGAGTAACAGCTCGTTCCCGGTGTATAATGCCATTGAGTTCAGGTACAAGCTGATGTGAAAGTTAGGGTCAGACTTCCCATCGTATATCTGGAATCTCGGCATGTGGAACCTTTTCGGGTCTCAAATTTGTCTAATTCTACCGAGAACGGCGTTCTCGGCTTGACTGGAGAGGTTACCTCAACGTCTCGCCGCTTCCTCTGGAGGTAATCTCTTCAATCCTCCTTGGTCCATCCAGGAGCTCGGCTGTCAACGAATTTCAGCCTTTTTGGTGCGCTACTCCCGGTGTCGTTATGAGTCCTCTTGGACCTCCCTCCATTAGTCGTGTCGAAACAGAGCTCCTTCCCTTGAACATGCTGATGTTCTTTGGTGTTAGCTTCTTTGGTACGATGTATCTTCCGAGACTCTCCCTTCATTGGCTCTCCTCGCCCAACCTCCTTGGAAAACCGACGAGAGTGTTCCTTGGTGCTGGTGTGCTGGGGAACTGCAGGAACTGTTTTATGTCCCCCTTTCTGGGCATCTTTCTTGGCCGCTGGAATCGGCGTATCTTGTAACGGAAACGGTGGCTGCATGACGTTGTTCTGCATCATGAAATTGACGACCGATTATAGGTCCGCCAATTTGTTTGTCATTCCCTTCATCTCGTCGTCCCTCCACAGGCATCTATCTTTCCATACCTGGAAGTCGTCCTCATTATAATACTCGCCTCAGTCTGCCTTCTTTGGTACGCCTCTCTCCTGGTCAACGTCTTTATTTCCAGGATTTTGATCCCGAATTTCTTCGTTGCAGTTATCTTCCTCTACGTTAGGGTCAATGTGTTTACCACTTCCAGTAGGGATGTCGTCCTCAATCTTCTCTTTTTGTCCGTCGTTGGCCATCTATTCTCCTTTCTTTCCCACAGACGGCGTCAAATTGTGTGCGTTGT
Source organism: Camellia sinensis (assembly GCF_055761805.1). Taxonomy (NCBI): domain Eukaryota; kingdom Viridiplantae; phylum Streptophyta; class Magnoliopsida; order Ericales; family Theaceae; genus Camellia; species Camellia sinensis. The sequence continues at coordinate 121,776,901 of NC_138966.1, forward strand.
TTTCTGACCACACTGCCAAACAGGTACTCAGCTAGAGAACACCGGCAGAATAGATTGCGCCCGAATGACCTGTCACAGAAAGATGAGACTCCGGCGGTGGTTCGTCCACCCAAGGGCACTCCGACGATCAAGTCAATACTCAATTATCTCTCAAAGATAGCAAATAGTGCTTATACTCACTAGTCAGAATACAAAAAGCGTACCTTAAACCCATGAGGGTGCCTTACTTTTATAGTTAGTACTAACCTAATCCCTGTAGAAGCCTAGCTTCCCTTGGACTCTGGCCCAATGCTCATCCTAGACTCTCTAATAGATAAAGATAAACTCCCTAAGAGTTTTATCCTTATCCAGGCTGAAGTTCTCTCCTACTCTAAGACTCTTATCCCTTATTTATTCATCTCGGATTCCGGTATCTTTGCAGGTAACCTCGGCCTAGCCGAGATCATCTCGGCGTCATAACCAGGACACGTGGCACCTCGGCTGGCATTTCGGTGCCACCTTGGCCACGTGTTGTCATTCAAAAATATCTCTTTAGCGAACCACCTAAATATACTCTACAATTATTAAATAATTTATAACAACCCTCATCTTGTCTTAGTCATATTCATGAACATTTATATGATTTTGTCTTGTTAAGTTTGTACATGCAAACTTAGACTTGTTTTGCCTAGGTAAAGGTCTTTGTCTTGTCTTGATGCTATCATGTTAAGCCTAGGTCACACCTTTGAACCTCTTACACCTAGGCCATTGAGCGCCAAAACCTAGGACCACCTTGGTCGATCTCCACCGTCACCTAGGCACCTAGGCCGAGGTATGCATCACCTAGGCCGAGGTGTGTATCATCTAGGCCGAGATGTTAATCATCTAGGCGTCCTAGATCTTTGATCCTTGCACCTAGAGATCTTGTTCCGAGACTGGTATGACCTAGACCGAGGTGTGGCATATCTAGGCCGAGGTGTGGCACAGCTAGGTCAAGTGTTATCCTTCTTAGCCAAGATCATTGAAACCTTCTTGCCGAAGCCTATGTCTTGATCCGAGATCATTGCCTTGTCAGAGTGCCCATGCCACCTTACTTGTTATACACACTTTGTCATACTCTTGTCTTTTCATTCTGGCACCTTTTTGAGGAGATCCAATCCGGCGATGCCACGTGTCCCAGCAAAGGGTTAAGTCAGGTACTAGCTGAGAATCCCATATCATTTTGTCATATCCTAGCCTTGTAGAGAGAGAAGCTCTAGGAAGAAGAAGAAAGGGTTCTTAGAGTAAGAACTAGATTTCCAAGCTTGATCCTTAGAGTTTGAACCGTTCGATCTATGTTTTGAGGTTAGATTCTTGATCTACTTTGATTGTTCTTTGCGTTGATATGATCATATTGCATGATCTAGCATGATTCATGAGCCATGCATTGATTTAAAGCTTGGTTTTAGAAAGCGAAAATGAAGTTCTTGTGTTCTTCAAGAAAAGCCTTGTTTTGATCCAAAAGTTTGTAACAAGTTCTATGTTTTTGTATTTGTTTTTAAGAAATCTTCAACTATGGGTACCCAGGTCCATGATTTCGAACTCATATCATAAAATCTCAGATTTTAAATAAAAAAGTTATGATTTTAGCATTCATATTCTTCATGTTCATGTTCTTCAAGGGGGGAAACCCAGATTTTCAGACTTCATTTCCCTAAGTGTGGTCACTGAGACCATTCTTGCCTAGATCTCACACCTAGGCCAAACATCGTATCTCACTTTGGCCTACCTTGCATGATCACTTGCACCTTACCCTATCTTGCATGCACACCTAGGCCGACCACCGAACACCTAGGCCGACCATGGTACACCTTTGCTGGCACCTTGCTATATCTCGGCAAGCAGCTGCACACCTAGGCCTAGGAGACCACACCTCGGCCAAGAGGTGTGGGACCTCGGCCAAGACTCCCTGAGTTCACCCAACTAGGCCATTTTAGCCTAAATCATCTCTGTCCATCCATTCCGAGACCTGGTTAATACTCAGCATGTTTTCCCTAAAAGAAAAACAGTGTTTTGACTCCCAGCATGTTTTGCTTTGTCTTGACTTGGTTTTGAAAAGAAATGCCGAGATCATTTTCATTCATGTAAAGCTTGTTTTAAGAATGCATTGCATAACCATCTTTGAGCATTCCGTCTTGTCTTCTTGAAATGCATTCAGTGGATTTTGCCATGTATTTGTAGGTTTTGAATTCTTGCCTTAATCCCTACATCCGAAGAACTATTATGAGTGGTATTTTTAATAAAGCTATGTTATAAAGTTTTGATAAAGCTTTGCTTCATTTTGAAAAAGTATTTGATCAAGCATGAATGATTATCCTTTAGTTTTTGTATCAAATATTATGTTTGTTTTGATGACATTCTTGGAAAATCCTTAGTGCTAGGGGACTATAATGCAACTAGTACCCTTATTTGAGATGTCTCCCTTGCCACCGACAGTCTTGTACGAGTGGGTTTTTCTAATCAATTCTGGGTCTATTATTCACTTGTTTTGTCAGGAATGTCATCCCTTGTATTATGTTGATGCAAGTAAGAATCCCTTGAAGCTTTGAAAGACTTTGATAGATGAACTTGGTTCATCCCTTGATTTTTGTACAAGCTATGATATGTATTGTTTTGATAAAGATCTCGGATATCATTCATTCAAACCTTTATTACTTATATCATTCACTGAGTATCCAAGCTCACCCTCTCCTTTTTATATATGTAGGTAAAAAAATATATATTTCATTTTTTTTAATACAATTGTCATCCATTTTGTTTAGTGAAAAATACAGTAAATTGAATAAATTATAATTATTGGATAATTTTTTATATGAATGAAATATACAAAGTGTCTAACAAAATAAATGATTAGAATTATCGAAACGAAAACTCATAATAGACTCTTCAGATCCAAACAACTCCTCTAATCCAGATTTTAGACTAAAGGAAGTCCACCTCCTTTAACAATAACTTTTAAATCAATAACTAAATATGCAAATTGTACAAGCGAAACTTACTTACCATTATGCTAAGATATGATATTTTTGTGTCTTTTAATTCTTCTAACCATATGCATATTTTTAACATCTACCAATAGATAAAATTTTCTTTTACAAGGATTGATGCATAAAAAACTAAGCAACTAAACACAGTATTTAGAGCATCAACATCAAATTTTGTATTTTCTTTTTTTAGGAAAAGGGGTCACTGTTGTGTTCAAAACACAGCAATGACTGTGGTGTCTCTGTTTGAGCTGTATTATGATCTTATTTTTATGATCCAAACCGTTATTTTGTAGGATTTGTTGAGTATTTCATACCTATCAAAAATCATATTAATCAGATATCAACAACTATATGATCGATAACCAAAAAAATAAATAATAAGTTTTTCTTTTGAAAAATAGCATAAACAATATGCAATTCAATCATATAGTTATTGATATTCGATTAATATGATTTTTGGTAAGTATGAAGTACTCAACAAATCCTACAATACCAACGGTTTAGATCATAAAAATAAAATAATAATATATCTCAAATGAAGACACCACAGTCACTGTTGTGCTTACCCCTTTCCTTTTTATTAGTTATTTTATGGCGTAGATTAATGAATGACATACTCTATCAAACTCGTCCAACTGTTAGCTATTTTAGTTCAACACCAAGCCAATAGTTACAACTAACTAGTGACGAAAGGATCTCCAAATGATTTTATTAGTTATTTTATGGCGTAGATTAATGAAAGACATACTCTATCAAACTCGTCCAACTGTTAGCTATTTTAGTTCAACACCAAGCCAATAGTCACAACTAACTAGTGACGAAAGGATCTCCAAATGATTTTAAGTAATAAAATATTTAATAATATTATAATTATTATTTTATTTATTATTCATGTTTTGTTTGTTTGGACAAAAAATATTTTTTACTAATGTTGTGTACAATGAAAAACAAAAATCCATATGTATGAAAATTATGAATAATTTTTATTATCTCATATATTAATTTTGTATTAATTTAATAAATCTCACCACTTATATCTTTTATCACTACATTGCTATACATGAGATTATAAACACATATATATATAGAAAAGAAAAACAATAAAAAATAATATTTAATGAAATAAAATATATTGTTAACACATGAGATTATATATAAAATATAATAAAAGAAAAATTATACAAAAATAAAAATAATAATAATAATATTTTAATGAAATAAAATATAATATTAACACATGAGATTATAAATAAAATATATTAACAAATTTATATAAAAATAAAAATGATGAAAAAATATTTTAATGAAATAGAATAAACACGTGAGATTATAAATAAAATATAATAAAAAAATTATAAAAAAAAAAAAGAAAGAAAAACAATAAAAAAGAATATTTTAATGAAATAGAATTTATGAATAAAGAGTCTGATGGAATGTGTATATAAAAAATAGGTAAGCTAAAATACAAAAATAAATTTTAAGTTATAATTTGACTCAAATTTTATTGAGGTTGATGCGAATGCTCTTGTATGAAGGGTGTGTTTAGAAATACAATATTTTAATTAAAAAATCAAAAAATTAATAAAAAAGTCAATTCATTTTTAAATTTTTTTTACACTTTCTAATATATAAAAGTCAAGAAGATATTAAAACAAGTCAATTCTAAACCAATCATAATCTTGTCAAACAAAAAAACATTTGCAGCATAGTATACTGTATAAAATACTAATTAGGTGGAAATTTTACAAAATGTTGAGCTGAAAATCTCTCTCATCGTTGGTTTGTTTGTTTGTTTTTTTTTATGTGACAATTGAATATTTGGATCAGTTAGTACACATTTCCATTAATTTTAAAATCTTAAAGCTAATAATCCATTGGACTGACTCAAATTCAAAAGAGTAATTTTTAGAGATATCAAAAATTTTATTAAAATTTTTACCAAATGTCTCACATGAATATGAGAACCACTCTATGTGAGTCTTTTGTGAATCTTATCCTCGTATGAGATATTTGATCGAAATTTTAATAAAACTTTTAAGATCTTTAACTTTAAAATGATAAATCTTATCCTTAAATTTTTATCATTTGACGAATTCCTTTAATTAACTCTTTGATTGTTTGGTTGATAAGAAAAATTTTGATCTGCACTCAACAAAATTGGAAATGTGGAATTGCATATTTAAGACCTCTTGTAACTGTAACGTGTATTTTGAAAATTGTCAGATGAAGTCAACTTGCCTAGAGCATTGCAATAACTCTGGCAAAATGTCGTAGATTCTAAATTTTTTATTAAATAAATGATTGAGTATTTTATATGGGTATTGAGTTTGTAATTTAGTATCTCTAATATTATTCATAACTTTGGGAGGATTAAGGGGAACTATTCACTATTTGGATTGTTTATCCGAAGGAGTGAGTAGTTCATTGTTTTTTTTTTTTAATCCGTCGAATATGGAATCCGGTCGGACTCCTTATACCCTAGATTATACTATCCTGGGTGGTGTGGGACAGTTTTGGGGTACTATTTATTATTAGGATTAGGTGGTAAAATGACCATTTTGACCCTATACTATTTAATTATGTATTATATTTAATAAAATTCAATAAAATTTAAATGTCTCAATTTAAAAATAAAATTATTTTATTTAACTTTTTATTGATGTTTTATTTATTTAATTTTTTAAAATAATTTTTTATAGATATTTTATTGATATTTTATTTTTAAATTTTGTTTATATTTTATTTAATTTTATTATTTAAATGTTAATAGATGTTTTATTTAATTTCATTATTTAATTATTATTATTTTTAAAAACAAATTTATTTAAAATTTTAACTAAAAAAATAACATATATTTTTATTGATATTTTATTTATTTAATTTAAAAAAATAAATTTATTTAATTGCATAAAAAATAATTAAAATATTAAAGTTATGTTTAATATTGCTATTACTTAGTAAATAATTGAAAAATGGTAAAATAGTCTTTTGTTCATTTATCTTATCCAGTCCGTCCAACCAAACGTTGGATTCATTAAAAATAATCATTTTCAGACATTTAATCCCATGAAAAAACAAACACATGATACATATCCAATCCAACCAAATAGTTCGGGGGATTTACAGTCCCAGAACTTAAGTCTGATAGATTCTAATCCCCCTTTATCCAATCTGTCCAATCAAACACACCCATTGTTTGTTTAGATTTTGTTTGACAATTTAATATTTTAGTTTAAAAATTAAAAAGTCATTAAAAAAATTAAAAAATCAACAACTTATATCAAAATGTCAAAAAAAAAAATTTCTTTCTACTTTTTGTATATTTTTTCATAAAAAATTAAAATGTCATTCTAAATATACTAATTTTTTTATCTCATATTTTAGTTAAAAAAATCAAAAAAAAATTACTAAAATAATGTGCTCCTAAAAAATCAAAATTCTAAATTTTAGGGTTGTTAAAAAAAATGGTCAAATTGGTTAATGGATTCAATTCGATTTAAATTGTTGGTTTGATTTGATTTTTATTAATTTTACTTTTGGTTTTGATTTTGAATCATTCAAAGTAGTTCGTTTTTCAATTATGACGTTTTAGGGATTGTTTGGAATTTACTTATTTATAGTATATTTTTTGACTTTTTATTTAAAAAAAAATAATAAAGAGATAATATGATCCAAATAAATACACTAAATCAAATAATTCCTTAGTTTTTGAATCAAACAAGACTATGACATAATTGTTTACTATTTTTTAATATTCTTGTACTCAACAAATAAGAATATAAAAATGACTTGTAAGATATGACCATATTCTTAACTATATCCTACTTAACTAATATAATTATTATTGATTAGTTTACTATTATAAAATATATATTATATTTTTGTCATATAAAAATTTCAAAACCATAAAATCGAATTGATACAAATCGGTTTCTACAGTTTGATTTTAGGTTCGATTACTTAATTAATGAGTCCTGTTTGTGATGAGAGCTTGGTCTAGCCCAAATCCATTAACCTTGGGGTGGACTTTAAACCAGCCCAAGCCCAAGTTATTCAAACCAAAACCACCTATCGCAAAAGCCCAAAGTTGGTAAAACTAAACTATTAGCCCAACCAGACACAACTGCCTGTCCTCCAACATGAGGTTAGGGGTTCAATTCTTGTCATGTTTCATATCCCGGCCTACCCTAGGGGGCGATACACTTATTCTTAATAAAAAGAAGAATTTTTTTCTAAGAATTTGTGACAGCCTGACAATTTTTGGATCGTAAATTTTTTTTTTTCCTTCCATAATAGTAATATATTACTCAAAAGAAGCAATTCCCTCATGAATTTTTATTTATTTATATTTTTTTGGATACTTGGGCCAAAAATCCAAAATTGAATTTTCTTTATTCAAAGGTTCAGGCGTTGATTTTCTTTGTCTATAAGGACAAACTCTCACAAAGTGATCAAAATATCCTTTCCTTATATATATATATATATATATACTAGAGATAACCTGTGCCTGAAGGCACTACCAACAATTTTTTTGATATCACATGCTGCGAAAGTCATTGGTAATAAATCAATTCAAAATGATAATATTACTCTGATTTAAAACTTCACCTATAAGAAACTGGAATTGTTTCTACACATTGAATTAGTGAAAGCATTTATAAATTTCAAATAGCAAATTTTAAAATTAAAGTTCAAAAAATGAATTATATATTTCAATGTAGCATAAGCAAAGAATCTAGAAATATTTGAAACAAGTAATGTCTCTCTGACCACCTCTCTTAGAACCCGAACTCGGTACTGAAAAGGTAGATCTCGAGTATGCCCCCCTAGGACTGCTGGGGGATAAAACCCCTCTGCCTCTTACTGTCCCCCTGGCCATCCTGACTCCTCCTAGAGCCCTGATTCTCTCCTCCTCCGCATGCATGATAGTCTCAAGATAGGCTGCAGCCTCCACAAGGCGCCCATAATCCCTAATCATGGACCCGACAACTCTAAACATGAGTCTGGTCCTCAATCTCTTTTCGAACTCGAGACAACGACGTTTCTCAGTCGCCACTAACTCTGGTGCAAACCTAGACAAGTTAGTAAAGGTGGCCTCAAACTTAGCCACTGGTGTATTAAACTGCACCAACTTGGAGAATTGATCCCTCAACCTCTCTCTTACTGTAGCAGGTAAGTACTTGTCCTGGAAAGCATCAACAAAGGCCTCTCCAGTCCCTCCAATACGCCCCCAAGCATATTTCCACCACTGACCTGCGTCTCCCTTCAGCTGGAAGGACGCAAAGGTCACTCTCAAACCTCCGTCTTCGATGCCGAGCATCTCAAACGTCTTCGTTATATGTTCCAACCACTCATCAACCTTCAATGGCTCTTTAGGATCACCCAAAAACTCATCTGGATTCGACCGGAAGAACTCCCTCTTTAAGAACAATGGCCTTGTTTCAACTATAAGGGCCTAGACTTGATTCTCAACCCTAAGAATGTCCATGGATTCCCTTAATGCTCTTGTCATTTCAAGGGCTAAAGGGCTTATGGCCTATTGACCTACTGGCTCGGCCACATTGGCCTGACCAACTCCTTCCTCCTGCTCTGGAATCTTATCAGGTATAGGCATCCCGTGCCTCCTAGGCCTACCACGCCTACTACCACGACCTCGTCCTAACATCCTAATAAAGGTAATAAAAGAGATTAACACATTTACAAATGTGCCGAAACTATCTCACTCGCATTCTAATTCGATGGACAACTGTAATTCACTCCACATAAGCATACAATTACTTAAGCACATACGAACTTCATTTCCAGATAATGACCGTCCAATGGCATTGCTAGAGTTCCAGTTAGAAACGGCAGTGATCAAGTGTCTTTCCAACAGGACTCCCAGAAACCCATGGACCCGATCATCATCCTAGAAATTTAATTCTATACATAATCACATAAGCATATTATCATATAAGTGCATGACATCATACTTAAGTCTCTAACAAGCGAGACAAACCCATTGTGGTACTAACCACTTCTCACGTACCCAAAGTATTCAAACCCGATACGCTCTGATACCAAATTGTAACGCCTTTAAAATAAAGAGGATAATCCAACCCAAGAGATCCATAAACATAATAGGAAATATATTACTTTCATTCATTAGAGCTGATATTACAAAAAGATTACATTCATTATACTTTCATAACTATTCATTCTGAACAACAGCATGTAACACTAATTAATTACAACAAAATAAACGCCCTACAGGCTTACATTTTTCCAAGATATTACTTGGTTACAACAAAAGTGTCCTAAGCTCCATACACATAAAGCCCTCAGCTTGAATAAACATTTAACACAAGGCAAAATAACAAAAAATGGATCCTTCAGCTCCAAATCCTCCCAAGCTATGTTCTTGGAGGTGATATGCCACCTGTACCTGAAAATGGTTTTCCAAGTAGGGTGAGCCAAAACCCAGTAAACATATGCTAAAACAATATATGAGATTTAACTAAGATATAAGCATTAGATAAATGATCAATAATCATAACCAACACAAATCCTTTCCAAGACCATTCAAAATAGATAACCATACCTCAATCCATTTCCATTCATCCATTTCGGGTTAATTTATTAACCAAATTCATTATTAGATTACACCAAATGGTTCACAATTCAATACTTCTATTTTCTTGCCATTTTACGGAATTCACATCCGAGGGAATCGGCGCCCATACATATATAAGATTTCGGAACTTTTACCCTGGACACTCCGGCCAACTTAGTTTTCAATGGAGTCTATCTCCTATCTCCTCACAAACAATGGAGTACATCCCCTATCTCCTCCCAAATAATGATACATATATAATGTATTTAAAAGCATTGTCATATACAATGACTAACCAAGTCACATATTCAATAGTGTAATCAAACTGTCATATTTAATGACATAATTCAAATGATTAGTTTCAATTCACCTAATCCTCATGCAGTTTTTACAATAATCATAGCTATCCTCCACCGATAGCCCAAAACAGATATTCTAAACAGATATACAATCCATCAAACAGATAATTTCTCAAATTTCCATAGGTGAGTGATTTAACAAATCCAACTACACCATTCAATTATACACCCTTCCAATTTCATATTTCCTACATCAATTTCATTATTTATTCAAAATAGTTCTTTAACACAAATTAGAGCAAAATCTTCACATTTTCTCAATATCAACTCCAAAGCCCAATCTCACCATTTATTTTCATATAACATCATAGTCAAGTCCTCACCTACATATATGGAGCCAAATATAGAAAACCCCTCTTTCAAAATTCAAACCCAAACCCTAGCTTCCCCCAAAACCTCCCAACTCCACCATTTATACAAAATGACCAATACCTAGGTTAAAAACCATATCAAAAAGTAGAATATCCCTACCTCAACGTTAACAGAGTATAGGGGAAGATGGAGACACTTCAAACAAGCCAACACCACGATCTATTTGGATCAACACGGAGCCCTCAAGGTGCTCTACCTTTTTAACAAAAGAACTAGGGCTAAGAGACCTCCAAATCAAGATGTATTTATAGAGAGAGAGAGAGAGAGTCGGATTAGGGTTCTTAAGGAAAAAGAAGATCAAAAGTGATATAAAATTACCCTGCTGCGAACTGATATACGCGACCTTTGCTCAAGTGAAGGAGTTGTCACTTGAGCGACCAGACACAACAAGTGACCTCGCTTGAGCGCAAGAAGCATCGCTCGAGCGTAAAATGCAAAGCTTAAGAAGTTTTAAAAACGCACACGCTCGCTCGAGTGCAAGAATCCTCGCTCGAGCGTAAAATGCAAAGCTTCAAAAGTTTTACAAACGCACACGCTCGCTCGAGTGCAAGAATCCTCGCTCGAGCGAAGCACTTCACCTTCCCAGAAATTCTGCGTCTGGGAAAAAAACCTAAGAACTCTTAATTCTCGCTCGAACGAAAAAGCAAATTACAAAAAACTCGCTCGAGCTCAAGAAGCCTCGCTAGAGTGAAGAGGCCAAAACCTCGGCAATAATAATCTAAACAAACTAACAACTAACATGTTCCAAACTCGCCCAACAAGCTCCAAAACTCAAATACAATGGGTCAAAGGGGAAAACAAGACATGGATACAATACTAAGCCACGAAACCCGAGTCCGGAATACAATGAAGGTCGGGGCAAAACCGGGATCGCGATAATTTTGCAGTCCACAATGCAATGAGAAGATTTGTAGAGACTCATGCCACTGTCCACATGCATTCTAAACTTATTTTTTGTCAACACTTCCTTTTTAGATTTTGACAATGGATATCTTTTGGGACACTTACTAATCAGTTCTATTAATTAGACTTATTTATCTATAGGTCTTAATTGATAAATTATCTCTATAAAAACAAGAGACTGATAAATTTATCATTATAAATTTATTCATAAAAATAAAGAGACTAATAAATTTAACACTATAAATTTATTCATAAAAATAAGAGACTAATAAATTTATTAATAGAACTTAATGGATAATAAGTTTCAAAAGTAGGACTTGTACGGGCACGAAATATTCTTCCCGTATAATCCTGTTGATCAAGTCTGCGCTCCTCCGTTCGTCATTGCTTTACTCCCTGAAAACACAAACGTGAGCTAGCCGGCGGGTGTGTGCCGGATAACTCTCTGATGCCTATGTCAGCAAAATAGACAAATAGACAAAAAACTCTGTGTGTTTGGGAATCAAAGTTGTGTTACCTCTCCATAGGTGATGTTGTGAGCTTTTATAGGTTCCGCGTGGCATAATCCTAGTAGGACTCTTACTCCTCCATGTAGAGTCCTCCCAGGAGTCATACTCCTGAAAGATAACGCTTATCCTTCAATACCCTCCTCACTGCTTAAACCAGGTGAGATGGTTTTACCATGGTCGGACTCCAATATGACCGAGGTAAGCATGCCTATGCTAAGCCGTAGACTAGACCGAGCTAACTTTAGTTTGGCTCTTCCATTCATTGCTTTTATCCCGGTTTCTCCCAGTGCTAACCATGGTGTGATCAGACCGAGCTAACAAACAGCAAGGCTCTGGCCGAGATAACCACGATAAGTCATGACCAGGCTAACTTTGAGTACGGCGACCGAGCTATATTCAAAGCTTCTCTTCGACCGGACTAACTTCAAGATTCTTTCGGACCGGGATAACAATAAGGCTTACTAGGACCGAGCTAACTACAAGCCTTCTTTCATCCAGCCCTTCATACTGTGGCCCAAAAAACGGCCCATTTACCCAGCTCGGCCCATTTAGGTATAAATTACCCTCTCAATTGCCCCTTAATTCCATCTGCGCAGCATGATAGGAATTACCTGTTACCAGCCGAGCTAAAAAATTTATCCTTACAATCGGGCTAAACTCTTTAGCCTTTCCAGCCGAGCTAAAAAAACCCTTTAGCCTTTCCAGCCGAGCTAAATTCTTAAGCCTTTCCAGCCGAACTAAATTTACTCCGGGCTGTACCTCTCTGGTCAAAACGTCTCTTCAATCACAAAGACTGAATCGCTTCTCATTCCAACGACACATGTCATGCTCTTATTGGCTGAAGGCAGCTGTCACGCCGTCTTCGTATCTCGCAAAATTTGAACAGTCCCGCCTTTTTTGTCCTTCCTTCTACATAAAACAAACTTTTCATTTTGAATCTACCACCACATTATTCATCTCCTTCACTCTCTCTCTCTGTGCCTCTACTTCTTCAACCCCTGAGCTCGCTGAGTTCGTGTTCTTCACTGTTGTTCCTTCCATCTTCAGTTTCCTCTTCTTGACCTAGTAAGCTACTCAAATCTGTTTTGTTTTTTTTTTTTTTTTTTTTTTTTTTTTACAATCCATGGCATATTGTTTTGTGTTGTTGCAAAACACATTTTCTGCTTGGTCATGCATTTTTCTGGAAAAGACTTAGCAATAGAACAACTTGAACTTTCGAAACAATCTGTAAAAACACTGGGTTTGATCCCAAATAATTATGCAACCGAACTAGGAAGTTGTTTGTAGTTGCTGTGAATCTTAGTCAGACTTATCCAACCAAACTAATACTTCATGCTATACCAGTAATTTCAACAAGTCAAACCATCTTTTGATTTAACTTTGCCTAGATAACAAACCGAACCAAGTTCGCAATTAGTGTGTTTGAAAGCCCCACTTCCGACCGAGCTATGTCTTGGGGATAAACCAGCGCTCTTAGTTTAGATCAAACTAAGAAAACTGCCCCTAGAAGCTCAACCGGTCTAACAGAACCTTCCTTCTACCCGAGTTATCGAACCGCTTACCGAGACTGAGCTAACAGACCCTTTGCTCAAACCGAGCTTAAACCCGTAGTATGCCATATAGCCGAGCTAATGCTTCATTTATCTTGCCTTTGTTTTCTTTTAGCATGGTCCCATGGTCTGTGCTTAACACCTTTGTTTTTCACTTTGCAGACTTAGGTTGCCCAGGCACTCCTTTGAGCGCTCAACCGAGCTACACAGCACAAATCTTCGACCAAGATAACACTCGAGTTTTAATTTACCCATAACTTAAACCATAAATGGGAAAGTATAGGTTTTTAGTTAACTCTCCTGGTGCAATAGTTGAATTTCGCAAGGACTACTAAATCCCAGATGATGTCCACCTTTCTTTAGCCGAGCTAGACACCGTCCCCTGGGGAAAACAAGGTTTTGTCCCCTTTAACGTTATTTCCATTGTGGAGTGCGGTTTACGTTTCCCTGTACAGCCTTTACTTTGTGAATTCTTTAGGCAAACTAGGATATGCCCCACCCAACTTTCCACAAATTTATACCGCATAATTAATGGTATAGCCGAACTAAACCGCAGAGCTAGCACTAACCTCGGCTTAGCCGAACTCTTCCATCAATATTCCATAGGATCAAAAGAAGATGGCTGGGTCTATTATCCAAGAATACGCCACCGTCGAGAGAAAATAATAAAGGACACACCGGATAAAGATTTGAACGATGATGATTTTTTTCTAGGTATCTGGGAATTTTGAAGACCACCAAGCCCAGATCCCTGGTGACCGAATAAACTGGAAAAAATGAACCCCCGATATAATTACCTCAGCTCTTTTGCATGCTTCTCTTTATTTCGGTTTCCTATGTCTGAACCGAACTAACAGTTGCCTTCTTTATGCAGATTCAGCCCACCTTAAGTCATTATACAGTTACCCCAACCTAGACACACTTCGCGCCACACTACGATACCCTGAAAGAAGTTGGGCCAAACTACTGAATTTTGAGCCGACGTATAGATATAGCAGCCGACGAAAAGCCAGAGTAACCGATTTCTTGCTGGAAGCCTCTCCAGAACCGGATCCATTCTTGCCCGAGATCAACTTGGTCCGAACTACTGCCGAAGAAGATATGGCAAAGAGGAATAGAGTAAGGGCCCTCATAACCGAAACCAACCGAGCTGAGGTACCACCGTCCAACCAGGCTCAGGAGACCGTGGTGGCACTTCCATCTCAACAACCGTCCTCATCTCACCCAAACAAGCGTGCCCGAACTACCCAAACCGAGCAACGCCTAGTTGATGAAGACGAAACCCTTCTTTCACTAAGCCCTCCACCTAGCCCGTAACCGGAGCATTCCGACCAAGCTGGCTCCTCCAAGTGGGCGCCCAAAATCATTTTTCAGAACCGAGCTATTCAGGACACTGACTCAGTGGTCGCTGAAAAAGATCACTTAATGGCATTCAATCTTGCCAAGAGTGCTTGCCTACCAGCAGACATGGAGCATCATAAAAATTTGACCGAGCTAAAGGCCATCCGCTCGGCCACAAAATCCATGGTGCTTGTAAGTAGCTTCCTTTGCTGATTTTTCTAATTTCCCAACTTTTATCTCGGTTCGATTACAAGTCTTCCCATTCCTTCGCAGGCCATGTAAAAGAGTCACATTGCTCACAAGCGTGTGTTAAAGCTTCGTAAGACAGCAAGGCAAGCCGTGGCCGAAGTAACCGAGAAAACAACCGAGCTAGAAGAAGCCCAGAAGCAGATAGCCGAGCTAAAAACTAAGAACGGTCGTCTGACCGGTCTTGTTAACTCAGCTGAAGCAGACAAACAAAAGGCTGCAGCCGAGATGAAAGACAAATATTTGCGGGAGCTGGCGAAGCTTGAAGGCAAAAAGAACGTCGAGATCGAAAAGCTAAAGAAGAGTGTGGATGACGCCGAGCTCCGGGGTTATAAGGAGGGGGAGGCGACTTACATTAAAAATATGAAGCTGCCAAGGATCTCTTCTTCAAATGCGGGTAGAGGGCGGCTGTAGTGCAGCTCGGTCATGGTCCAGAGACCGAGGTCTTCAACGCTCCTACATACTTTATACCGAGCTCCATGACGGAATATGCTGCTGCCCTACAGCAACAATTTCTTGAAGATTCTGATGATGAAGAAGAGACTGTGCCTAATGATACCCCGGTCGTCAATGAGCCTGTCAAACAGTCAGCTCGGTTAGAGCCAGTGGTGGAAGATCTAACTGATGAGCTGCCTACTGAAACCGCGCTCCCAACCGAGACCGTGCTCCCGAATGAAACCGGGCTCTGGGTTGAACTTGATGCTGATCTTGATGATCTATTTGCCTGACTGTTTCTCCTTTTGTTGCTTGATTTCAGTTTTTTCTTCTTTTCTTTTTTGGACACAAATTGTAACCGGGCTAGGGTCCCTCATTTGTATTTGCTTTGAATTTTCCAATGAAAAATCTTCTTTTTTGTTCAAACTCTTATTTCGGTTGACCTTTGTGCTTATGCTGTTACTTTCTAACTGATGTCTTGCATAAGGTTCAGCATTCTCTTGCCGAGATACTCTAATCATTGCCACTATAAGTATTCCTACCAACCATTCTTTGGCCGAGATACTTATCTCGGTTGAAGAGTACTAAAAGTTGGTTTAATCCAGTCAACCACTCTTTAGCCGATGTCCTTACTTTGGCTGAAGAGTACCAAGAGTTGGTTTAATCTAGCCAACCTCTAAATTGGTTATTCCAGCCAATCTTTAGAATAAAGTGTTTGGTTATTCCGACCAAACGTCCTGTAGCCTGGATCCTTATCCTGGGTTTAGAAGGGGTGTTGGTAATTCTAGCCAACCTCTAGATTGGTTTGTCCAGCCAACCTAGAGTAAAGTGTTTGGTTATTCCGGCCAAACGTCTTGTAGCTTGGATCCTTATCCTGGGCTTAGGAGGGGTGTTGGTTTTTCTAGCCAACCTAGAGTAAAGTGGTTATTCCGACCAACCGTCCTCCAGCTTGGATCCTTATCCTAGGCTTAGGAGGGGTGTTGGTTTTTTCAACCAACCTCTAGATTGGTTTTTCCAGCCAACCTAGAGTAAAGTGTTTGGTTATTCCGACCAAATGTCCTGCAGCCTGGATCCTTATCCTGGGCTTAGGAGGGGTGTTAATTTTTTTAGCCAACCTGTAGATTAGTTTTTCCAGCCAATCCTAAAGTAAAGTATTTGGTTATTCCGACCAAACGTCCTGCAGCCTGGATCCTTATCCTGGGCTTAGGAGGGGTGTTGATTTTTTCAGCCAACCTCTAGATTGGCTTTTCCAGCCAATCCTAAAGTAAAGTGTTTGGTTATTCCGACCAAACGTCCTGCAGCTTGGATTCTTTTCCCGGGCTTAGGAGGGGTGTCGATTTTTCCAGCCAACTATGTTTTTAATGCCCCTAACTCACTAAAACAATCTTTTACAGAAGGAAACAACTATACTGAAAATAAACTACTTGTTTTATTGAGAAAGGAAAAAATTACACATACTTAAAAAAAAAGCTAAAAATAAAATAACTTGAGATTCGCAGTATTCCATGGTTTGGGAATTGCTTTGCCGTCCTCATCTTCTAAGTGGTATGCCCCATTGCCAGCTAATCCGATCACTTTGTAAGGTCCTTCCCAATTGGGCCCTAACTTGCCATCTCCAAGAACCACGGTGTTTCCCATTACTTTGCGGAGCACCCAATCTCCGATCTTGAATTGCCTTGGATGCACTGTTTTGTTGTATTTCCTTGATGACTCTTGTTGGTATGAGGCAATGTGAACCAGTGCTCTTTCTCTTCTTTCTTCGGTGAGGTCGAGTTCCAATGTTATGGCCTCTCCATTCAAGTCTGGATCAAAATTTTCACTTCTAATTGTGGGGAGGCCAACATCCAGTGGGATTACCGCTTTCATGCCATAGTCTAAAGAGAATGGTGTCTCTCCAGTTGATCGCCGAGGTGTGGTACGATAAGCCCACAAAACATGAGGCAGTTCCTCAGCCCACTTGCCTTTTGCTTTTTCTAACCTCTTCTTCAATCCATCCAAGACAACCTTGTTTGATGCCTCTACTTGGCCATTTGCTTGGGGATACGCCGATGTAGAATTGTAGAACTCTATCTTGTATTCTTCACAAAAGCCTCTAAAGATTCTGCCATCAAACTGAGTGCCGTTGTCTGATATTAGGGCTTTAGGTATGCCGAACCAAGTGATGATATTCTGCCAGACGAACTTCTTCACATCTTTTTCCTTGATTGATGCCAATGCCTCTGCTTCTACCCATTTTGTGAAGTAGTCTATTGCCACGAGAAAGAACTTCCTATTTTCGGGTGCTGTTGGAAGTGGTCCTACTATGTCTAAGCCCCACATTGCGAAGGGCCATGGGCTGGTTAATGGTAGGAGCTCTCTAGCTGGCTGATGTATTTGGTGTGCAAACTTCTGACATTTCTCGCACTTCTTTACATACTTCTCCGAGTCTGCTTGCATGTAAGGCCACTAGTATCATTGTGAAATAGCTCTGTAAGCTAATGATCTTCCTCCTTGGTGGCTTCCGCACACCCCTTCATGTATTTCGAACAAGAATGCTTCCACTTTGCTGGGGTGAACACACTTTAAATAAGGTCCTGAGAATGATTTTTTGTACAATGCCATAGAAAGGGAAAGCCAAAATCGCTGTGACTTTGCTCTAATTTTGTTGGTTTCCTTCTTTTCTGCTGGTAAGATGCCATCTTTTAAGAATAGTATGATAGGATCCATCCATGAGGGGCCTAGTTCGGTGCAACATACCTCTTCTGCTTCAGGGTCGTCAATGCTTGGTCTTGGTAAGTAGTCAATTAACAACGGATGAGGGATGGATGTATCTGGCATTAAAGCAAAGCCTGCTAGTTCGTCTGCTCTGCTGTTTTCCTCCCTGCCAATCTATTCTATCCTAATTACTTCAAATTTTTTGATCTCTTTTCTGACTACGTCTTGATACTTAGTCATCCTGTCATCCTTTGCCTCGTAGTCACCTGAAATTTGGTTTACCACCAGTTGTGAGTCACTGTAAACCATTAGCTCGGTGGCCTTCATGTAGGATGCTAATTTGAGACTTGCAAGAAGCGCTTCATACTCCCCTTCGTTGTTTGATGCTGGGAATCCAAGGTTGACTGCTTGCTCCACAACCAGGCCGTCTGGTGAGATAAGGACTATGCAAGTCCTGCACCATGCCGGTTGGATGCTCCATCCACAAAGAGCTTCCACATCTCTCCGACGAAGAATTTCCAGCAAGTGAAGGGACCAGATGATGTCGTGGGGCCAAGAATATCGCTGGTGTTTTCTTCAAGGTCCATACTTGCTATCTGCCCCTCGCTATCGGATTGAACCAAGTCTTTATTTGTTGGTGAGACTTAGCTTGGTGTAGCATGGTTCGTTTTTACCTTGCTCTCTTTACTCTGGTCTGCCTTGGGGTTCGACTGAGTATCCTGCACCAGGGGTTGTGTTATTCCGGCGTCAACTTCCATCCCTAGTTCGGTTGTATTAGTCAGGTCGATTGGGCAGATATGATGACTTCCAGGAGTAAATTCTACGACAAAGTCTGCCAAAGCTTGGGCCTTTATCACGGTTCTGGGTCGGAACTCGATGTCGAATTGTCCCAGCTCTACTGCCCACTTCAAGATTCGCCTAGAAAAGTTCGCCCTCTCAAACAAAGCTTTTAATGGGAAAGCGGTGAGGACGACTATGGTATGGGCATGAAAGTAGTGCGACAACTTTCTTGAGGCCATCATCAAGGCCAAGGCCAGTTTTTCCAGTGGCAAGTACCTTGTTTCGGCGCCCAGCAATGTCTTGCTGACATAATAGATGGGTAGATGTTGGATTCCTTCCGCACGGACCAACACTGCGCTAATTGCGTGTTGAGAGACTGCCAGGTACAGGAAGAGTTCTTCTCCAGGTATTGGGGTGACAAGCAGTGGTGGAAAAGACATGTATTCTTTCAAGTTTTCCAGAGCGCGGTCGCATTCTTCGTCCCATTCGAACTTGGTTTTTAATGCTTGAAAAAATGGTCGTAGTCTGTCTGACGACCGGCTAATGAATCGGTTGAGTGCAGCTGCCATGCCGGTGAGATGTTGTACTTCTTTTACTGAGTTAGGTCTCTCCATATCCTGAATAGCTTTAATCTGGGAGGGGTCTGCTCTATACCCCGGTTGGTCACCAGGAAGCCTAGGAATTTGCCTGATCTTACACCGAACGCGCACTTAGATGCATTAAGGCACAACTTGTGCCTCTTCAAAATCTGGAACATCTCACCTAGGTCCCTTAGATGATCGTTCTCATCCTTGCTTTTGACCACCATATCGTCGATGTAAGTTTCCATTGTTCTGCCTAACAATGGCTCAAACATCTTGGTGACCATTCTCTGGAATGTTGCCCCTGCGTTCTTGAGGCCAAAGGGCATGACCTTGTAGCAATACAGTCCTCTTGGAGTTGTAAAGGACATGACCTCCTGGTCTGATTTGTACATGGCGATCTGATGGTAGCCTCTGTACGCATCAAGAAAGCTAAGTCGGTTGTGCCCCGCCGTTAGGTCTACCAGTTGATCTATCCGCGGTAGGGGGAAACTGTCCTTTGGGCATGCTTTGTTGACTGTCTTATAGTCGACGCAGACACCCCATTTGCCATTCTTTTTTGGTACCACGACTGTGTTGAAAATCCATCTGGGGTAATGCACCTCTCTGATAGCTCCTGCCTCTAGCAGATTTCCCACTTCTTCCGCCACTATCTCCGCGTGGTGGAGTGCCGATCTACGAGTGCGCTGAATGATTGGTCTGGCGGATGGGTGGACATTGAGTTGGTGACAGACAAAGTTTGGATCGATGACTGGCATATCGTAGGGTGTCCAGGAGAACACTTCGATGTTAGAGGTCAAGAATTCCTAGACCTCTAATCTCTCAGTGCTGGATAATGACGAACCGAGCAAAAAGAACTTATCCAGGTTCTTTTCATCTATTCTTACATTTACCAAGTCTTTCACCGCTTTTTGATCAGCTGCTTTGCTGACATCTGCGAACAGTTCATTGCTCTCAGGTTCTTCCACCGAATGAACATATTCCTTGGCAGCACGGCTGCCATTAACCGTGACAAAGCATTGCTTGGACATGATCTGGTCTCCAAAGACCTCTTCAATTACCCCGACTTCGTTGGGGAACCGCATTACTTGATGGTAGGATGACACTACAGATCGCATGGCATACAGCCATGTTCTTCCCAAGATTATGTTGTAAGTGGAAGGGACCTTTAACACCCAAAACTCCACTTGTTTTGTCACGCTTCCTGCCCTGACTGGGAGGATGATCTTGCCGACTGGCCATTCTGGCATTGAGTTAAATCCGATCAGGGGGGATACAGCTGGCGCTAGGTCTTTGTCCTCTAATTTCAGTTGTTTGAAGGTGTCGTAGTACATTATCTCACACGAGCTACCTTGGTCTATCAGAATTCGCTTGATGTCGAAGTCCTTGACGCGGAGGGTGACAACCAATGCATCGTTATGAGGGTAATATATTCTTTCCAAGTCTTTGTTTGAAAAAGACATGACGTTTGTGGCCTCCGTTCTCCCTTTTTTGATGGTAGGTTGGGCACTTAGTATCTCTCTTAAGTGCTCAGCCTTTTTTATCATGCCCCTGAGCTCACATACGCGCTCAGGTTCGAATACTCTATGAATTATGTTGATCACGCCTTGAGGTGGGGCGTTGATTGGCATACCGTTCGGGTGGTTGTCATTCCGGGGGACTGGCTGCGCCCCTCCTTCAATGTATTTGTCCAGGTGTCTGGCTGCCACCAACTCCTCTAAATGCTGTCTCAATGGTGTACAATTTTCAGTGCGGTACCCCTTTTCTTTATGGAAGGTGCACCGCGATCTTTCGTCGTAGTCTTTCTGAGCCTCTCCTAGCTTGGCAGGCCATCTGACGAAAGGTTCATCGCGTACCTCGCTTAGAATCTGGTAGATTGGCTTTTTGAATACCGTGGTAATGGCAGTGCGGACTCTTAACCATCTTTTATCTTAGTCTTCTTCATTGTCCCACCTGCCTCGTCTGTTTTTGCTCGGACGTTCTACCGCGTTGACCTTTGTCGCGATCTTTTAATCTGGTACTGCCGTCGTGCTAGACTTTGCTTTGGCACGGGCGTCATCTTCTTCTACCCGAATGTGTTGGTGCACTCTCTCCATTAAGGCCTCCATCGTGAGAGGCGGTGTCATAGTGATTGAGTCCCTTAGTCTGTTCCCGACTGGAAGGCCTCTTTTGTACTGTGTGATAGCGAGATTTGTGGGACAGTCCCCAATTTGGTTAAAGGTCTCCCAGTAGCAGCTGTTGTAGGATTTTAATGACTCTTTTTCGCCCATGTCGATGGAGAGCAATTGATCAATTTCCACCGGGGTTTTGGTGTTTGTTTTGAACCTTGTTACAAATGCCTCCGCCAATTGCGCCCAGGAGGCTATGCTACCTTCTGGAAGTTTTTCGAACCAAGTTAAGCCTAGGTCACCAAGGCTTGAGGGGAAGAGGATACACATCAAAGCCTCGTTTCGTCAATATACTGCCATAACCTGACGGAAATGGCTTAGGTGCATGTAAGGGTCTGTCTTCCCTTTCGTACGTGGTAAATTTAGGCTGGATGAAGCCTGAGGGTAATGATGCGTTCTCAATCGCCGGAACGAACGGTGAGCTATGTAGTCTTGCCAATGGTTTATCTGTTGGTTCGTAGGCAAGGTGTGGTATTGGCATTCCAACCTCGACGCTTCCATGCGTCCGAGGAGCCAACCGATGAAGGGATGAAACTCTGTGTGGGTCGCGTGCCCTGACATCTTCCTTCTATCGCCCCCTTTCTTCAAGCACGGTCCGTAAGTCGGATGATCTAGGCAATTCCGTCTGCCTGGATGATGTTTGGTGCGAGTGTGAGGGCCAATAGGTACTTCCCTCTGTGTAAGACCTTAGTGATCTCGTTCTCTCAGACCTGGAGTAACGAGTTCTGGAAGTCCCTAATTGTGTGTCGTTCATCCTTAGGCTTCTACTCTCTGCTTGCGATGTCGTGGTAGGCCTACTACGATCTTCTGAGTGACGATGAGGCGCATTGCCTTTGCGCCCCTCTCCTGTCGCCACTCCTTTTCCCTTAATCTGGCGCTTCATGGCCTCCATGTCCGCTGCCATCTTCCTTATTAATTCATCTTGCTCCTTCACGCGGTCCTCCAGAACTTGAGGATCAATCCTCCGCCTTTGTCTGTTAGGACTTTGTGAACGAGAGTGACGGGGGCTGTTAGTCCACCTCCTCCCCCTTGAATCCCTCCTGGGATTCTGTCGCTGTGGCTCCAAGTCCGCCATGAGAGGGATAGAAGGTAGGCCTTCGCGCCTTGCACCCCCCTCTGGTGTTTGTCCGTCGATGGCGGACTGCAGCAAATCTTCGTTGTGCGCCATTGCTTTTAAAGAGGAAAAGCTTGATTAAGAGGTTTTGTTCTAGTCTGCAATTCTCACAGACGGCGCCAATTGTACGGGCATGAAATATTCTTCCTGTATAATCCTGTTGATCAAGTCTGCGCTCCTCTGTTCGTCGTTGCTTTACTCCCTAAAAACATAAACGTGAGCTAGCCGGCGGGTGTGTGCCGGATACCTCTCCGATGCCTAAGTCAGCAAAATAGACAAATAGACAAAAATCTCTATGTGTTTGGGAATCAAAGTTGTGTTACCGCTTCATAGGTGATGTTGTGAGCTTTTATAGGTTCCGTGTGGCATAATCCTAGTAGGACTCTTACTCCTCCATGTAGAGTCCTCTCAGGAGTCATACTCCTGAAAGATAACGCTTATCCTTCAACACCCTCCTCACTGCTTAAACCAAGTGAGATGGTTTTACCATGGTCGGACTCTAATATGACCGAGGTAAGCATGCCTATGCTAAGCCGCAGACTAAACCGAGCTAACTTTAGTTTGGCTCTTCCATTCATTGCTTTTATCCCGGTTTCTCCCAGTGCTAACCATGGTGTGATCAGACCAAGCTAACAAATAGCAAGGCTCTGGCCGAGATAACCACGATAAGTTATAACCGGGCTAACTTTGAGTACGGCGACCGAGCTATATTCAAAGCTTCTCTTAGACCGGACTAACTTCAAGATTCTTTCGGACCGGGATAACAATAAGGCTTACTAGGACCGAGCTAACTACAAGCCTTCTTTCATCCAGTCCTTCATACTATGGCCCAAAGAACGGCCCATTTACCCAGCTCGGCCCATTTAGGTATAAATTACCCTCTATCTTTTCAATAATTTTGTTATGATAATTCAACTGTTTATATTTAAAGTTGAACAAAAAAAATGTCATTTTAAGATGTGTGATTTAATATTATTTTGTTTCAATTTTAAACTCGAATCATTTAATTATATATTTTGCTAACATATATACCGCGATTATTAATAATAAAAAAAAAAACATGACACAACTCCTGATTTCTACATTTTAAATTAATGTCTTAATATTTGAAGTGATTTCACGGTTAATAATCTTATATTACTATCAATACTATTTATTTGAATATATTAAATTACATTGAAAAGTTTACATGGATCTTATTAAAAGAAAAAACCATTGAAAGGGAGTTCTTGGCTGAATTATATTATTATAAATAAAATGATATTGGGGGGTTTACAAGTTGATTTTGTTCTAGGTGAATTGTCCTCAATTCCATACCACACGCGGTTTTGTAAAAAGTTGCAATATCGACGGTTAAAGTAGTTGAAGTTGTTGGGCAATTTGAACTCGTACAACTTAACATTATTTTTTGACTAAGAATACTTGACTTTTTATTTATTTTTTTATTTTTTAGAGAGGGACTAAGGAGATTTTGACCTGTAATGTTGTAATACTTCATCTAGAATTTTCAATATGTGTAGATAATTATTTGTTAATGTGGATCTCTGCAAGGTAAAGTTATTTGGATTTTATCAAAATATACACAATTACTTACTAATCACATATATTAATTAAATTTAAATGCATCATTGGTAGTAATTATTCAAAATAATTGACTTTATGATTTGTCAAAAAATTCTTAAGCCAAGTTTGGCAATTCAAAATAAGTACACACTTTTTATCTTTTTATCTTTTTTTCATCACATCATCTCTCTACTTTTCTGCACATCTTTTCGTAAAAAGACAAAAAGTACACTTATTTAAGTCATCCCAAACAACTCTTTAATAAATAAATTATTCGTACAAATTTATAGTAATAATTAAAATCACATCCAACACATACTTATGAAAATAAAAGTTAGTCATGGTGGCTAACTTGTCTAAAAACCTACCTAATTAAATTATGAAAATCATTATTATCATTTTGTATATGGGAGATTAAATGAAAATGAAAATAAAAATAAAAACAAAAATGAGAGAATAAGTAATTTAATATGAATTTCCGTAGGAAGGGATTTTGGATTATTTCCCTCTCTCATCCACAGTAATCAATTATAATTTATACCTTTTTATTTGATTCTACCCAAATATAATAACTAACTCGTTATTTCAAATCATTTATTTTATTTATTTATCTCATCTATTTATAGCATGGTATTGCTTGTCGTCTAATAATTCTATTCGTACTTCTATGATGTATCCAGTCTAATTTCATAATATGATTTATTTTCCACAATCTTATCAATAATCTATCTATATATGTTTTTATAAAAAAAAATAATAATTCAATAATCAAATACAGTAATATTACAAATTTAGAATTATCTTATCATCTTATAATACAGAATTATTTTATATAAGAATTTCACACTAAATAAATTTATTCTCATCACATAATCACCCATCCAGAATTTTCTGGGTGAATTATGTTCGAGTTTTTAGACTTAATTATTCCATCAAACATGTCCCATGTATCTTATCTTTATGAGGAAAGGTTGGGAGAAGACTTGTTTCATTTTTGAGGTGTCCGGTGTATCTAATCTTTATGAGAAAAGGTTGAGAGAAGACTTGCAAATTTTCATTTTTGAGGTAATAAATTTGGTCAAAAAAAAACGTCAAAATGAAACTTCCCAAGAAAAGTTACAATAAAAGCTGTACAAATACTCATTTTGGAATGAGTACAATATGGTCCAATGAGAAACACGCGTAGGGGTGTTTTGAGAAGTTAGTAAAAAATTAATTTTTTGACTTTTTTAATTTATTTTATTTTTTTGTTAATAAAATTATGTAAAAAGTGATATGACCTAAAATTAATAAAAAAAATTGAATATTGATTTTTTACCAACTTCTAAAAGAATACTAAGGAGTTGTTTAGGATAACCTAAATAAGTGTACTTTTTTATCTTTTTACGAAAAGATGTGCAGAAAAATAGAGAAGTGATGTGATGAAAAAAAAATAAAAAAATAAATTATTTTAAATATGTCAAACTTGAGCTAAATCGACCACGCGGTCCACACCACATTTGTCATGTGTGTGAGTCACATCATATTAATCAATGCAACACTGGTGATCGGTTTTGATAAATTAATCAGTTTAAGAATCATTATTGTATTGAAACTAATATTGTGGTATTGTTTTATTATACTAAGATATTTTGATCTAGAAGACATATTATTGATTTATTCATTTTTGTTATTGTCTCATATCACTAAAATATATAACAATGTAATATTTTCTTTTATCGATTGAAAAATCTTATATGTCACCTATTTTTTGTCACAATTTTATTTCACCATTTTATGTGAACATTCATAATTGGTTCTTTCTTGAAAAACAATCATTAAAAAAATAATAAAAATAAATAATATTAATACCATGTATCTGATGATATAAAACGCTAAAAAAAAAATGATATACAAGCGTCTCTTAATAATTATCTCCAAATAACAAATAAACCAATCTTGTTTGCTTGATTGACTTTTTTAATGCCACGTGAATAGGCATGAATTGTGTAACATGAGGTGGTGTTGACAGTTAAAAAAGCGGATGAAGTTCTTCGCTTAATTTCCTAGAAATTATGCATGGGATCTCTTATTCTAAAAATATATCTCTCTGTCCTAAACCTTTTCTTTTTTCTTGCCCATCAATTAGGGTTATAAAATGAATCAAATTATTCAAACTCAATTCATATTCAACTGTTTCATGTAAATTAGCCAAATTTAAACAATAAAATTAAAGCTGATTAAGTTATCAAGTCAAACTTAAATAATTTATTATTCAATTGAATAAGCTTATACACATTATAAAAACATAAACTACTCGACCTCGATTCGTGTTTGATTAGTTAAAAGTTTATTCGAGACCGGTTTATTATTTAAATAAGTCAAATTTGAATACATTTTGAGCTCATTAAGTTTTTAAGTCAAATTTAAATAATACTATTACCCAATTTTGGATCGAGTCAATTTAGACTTAATTACCTTGTCATCTTATAATTCAGAATTATTTTATATATGAATCTCACACTAAATAAATTTATTCTCATCACATAACCACCCATCCAGAATTTTCTAAGTGAATTATGTTCGAGTTCTTAGACTTAATTATTCAATCAAACGTGTCCGATGTATCTTATCTTTATGAGAAAAGGTTGAGAGAAGACTTGGAAATTTTCATTTTTGAGGTGTCCGATGTATCTTATCTTTATGAGTGTTAGAATAGTAGAGAGAGAGAATAATATGTATTGTATTGAATGATTTGTATTGAATGATATGTAGAGTTGAATATATTCTATACAATAGAAGGCCTGTATATATAGGCTGAGAAAGAGTATCTTACTAAAAACCTAATTATGAGAAAGAGTATCTTACTAGAAACCTAACTATGGCTATTCCTAAATATATCTAGAAAATCAATACCTAATATATTTAGGAATACCACATATACATTAACATCCCTTCTCAAACTCAAGGAGGATAAGCATCTTGAGTTTGGAGAGAGAAACTAAAACATGAAACAAAACTAAATAAAATAAAAGGCAAATAGATTGCAAAATCTGAACGGGAGCGCAAGGGCGCTTGAGATATATCAGAGGCCGTAGCTAATGCCGGGAGACAGTTTAAGGTCATGTCGGATCGTTGTAGGAGCTGGCCGGAACTAATGCCAGGACAGTTTAAGGTCATGTTGGACCATTGTAAAAGCTAATCGGAATCAATGTCGGGACAGTTTAGAGAGGTCATGTCGGACCGATGTAGGAGCTAACCGAAATCAATACGGGACAGTTTGAAGGAGTCATGCCGGACCGATGTAGGAGCTAACCAAAATCAATGTCGGGACAATTTAAAGAGGTCATGCCGGACCGATGTAGAGAACTGGATGTTGAGCCAGCAAGCGTGGCACACACATAACTAATGACGTGGTGCTGAACGATGATGGCAATAGATAACTGAGTACGCCATGGGGCGACTTGGATTGTGCGCAAAGGGGTGGCTTGGGTTGTGTGTTAAGGGGGCGGCTTGGGTTGTGCGCCAAGGAGATGGCATAGAGAGTGCACCAAAAGGAGGCGGCTTAGATAATGCGCCAACGAGGCAGCTTAAAGAGCGCGCCAAAGAGGTGGCTTAGGAAGTGCACCAAGGAAGCGGCTTAGATGGTGCGCCAATGAGACGGCTTAGTAGTGGTTTGGGGCTTAGGTGGTTCACATGGTATATCACCATACTTACCATGATATAGGTATAATACCCCCCCCCTCAAACTCAAATAGGTGTGAAGATAGATACCTATTTGAGGTTAAAGCAAAGAGAAAGACAGAGTGGAGCAAAAGTACAAAAAAAAAATATGATAGAGATATTTAGGGTAGGAATAAACCAACGGATAAAAAAAGAGATCAGCACGAAGTGATATTGACAAGAAAATATGACAGCAAAATAGGTTGAGGTTCGGCGGACGGCCAAGGCAAGGCTGTCGCCCGCCAGTAAGGCGAAGAACACCAAGAGCTTAACCTATAGCTCTGATACCATGTTAGAATAGTAGAGAGAGAGAATAATATGTATTGTATTGAATGATATGTAGAGTTGAATACATTCTATACAATAGAAGGCCTATATATATAGGTTAAGAAAAAGTATCCTACTAAAAACTTAATTATGAGAAAGAGTATCCTACTAGAAACTTAACTATGGCTATTCCTAAATATATCTAAGAAATCAATACCTAATATATTTAGGAATATTACATATACATTAACAATGAGAAAAGGTTGAGAGAAGACTTTGAAATTTTCATTTTTGAGGTAATAAATTTGGTAAAAAAAAACGTCAAATACTCATTTTGGAATGAGTACTATATGGTCCAATGAGTAACACGGCAAGTAGTGTTTTAGAAATTTAGTGAAAATTTGATTTTTGATTTTTTTTAATCAAAAAAATTAGTTTTTTGGGTAATGATTTGGGTAAAAAAGTTAACTTTTTTTGCTAAAAAACACTAACAACTAACTTTTTGCTAGCTTCCTAAAGTGAGCTGTGCTCTTTTAGAAAGTTGATAAAAAGTTAATTTTTAACTTTTTATCAATTTTAGATCACATTACCTCTCACATAACTTATCCATAAAAAGACAAAATAAATTAAAAAAACTAAAAAATTAACATTTTACTAATTTCTCAAAACACCCCTTAAATCGACCACGCATTCCACATCACATTTGTCATGTGTGTGAATCACATCAAATTAATCAATGCAACACTAGTGATCATTTTGATAAATTAATCAGTTTAAGAATCATTATTGTATTGAAACTAATATTGTTGTATTGTTACATTATACTAAGATATTTAGATCTAGAAGATATATTATTGATTTATTCATTTTTGTTATTGTTTCATATCACTAAAATATATAACAAGATAATATTTTCTTTTATTGATTGAAAAATCTTATATGTCACCTTTTTTTTGTCACAATTTTATATCACCATTTATGTGAACATTCATAATTGGTTCTTTCTTGAAAAACAATCATTAAAAAAATAATAAAAATAAATAATATTAATACCATGTATCTGATGATATAAAACGCCAAAAAAAAAAATTGATATACAACCGTCCTCTTAATGATTATCTCCAAATAACAAATAAACCAATCTTGTTTGCTTGATTGTCTTTTTTAATGCCATGTGAATAGGCATGAATTGTGTAGCATGAGGTGGCGTTGACAGTTAAAAAAGCAGATGAAGTTCTTGGCTTAATTTCCTAGAAATTATGCATGGGATCTCTTAGTCTAAAAATATATCTCTCTGTCTTAAACTTTTTCTTTTTTCTTGCAAATCAATTAGGGTTATAAAATGAATCCAATTATTCAAATTCGATTCATATTCAACTTTTTCACGTAAATTAGCCAAATTTAAACAATAAAATTAAAGCTGATTAAGTTATCAAGTAAAACTTAAATAACTTATTATTCAATTGAATAAGCTTATACACATTATAAAAACATAAACTACTCGATCTCCATTCGTGTTTGATTAGTTAAAAGTTCATTTGAGATTGGTTTATTATTTAAATAAGTTAAATTTGAATACATTTTGAGCTCATTAAGTTTTTAAGTCAAATTTAAATAATCTACTAGTACCGAATCTTGGATCGGCTCAATTCACTTATGAGTATGATACGGCAATTCCAAATTTAAAACAATTATCTTCTCTCACCATAAGATCAAGAGGGAGAGCAAACCAAAAACAGAGATGAGAGATCTAAATTTCTTCATATCAAACTGACTTTTTTTTTTTTATAATCAAGATAGATGCATCTAGGACAGCTCTATAAAATCTTGATTTTATTTTTAAATAAAAAATTTGTTTAAATTAAATACGATGACTGCACATTTGTTACATCACATAGCATCCATCTGGGAGCATTAGCCGATCTGGTACATCAATACATGTTCCTATGCCCATTCCAATATTGTCTAACTTTCCTAACTCTCCCTTCTCAATCCATATCTTGTTCATTCTGGAAACACGTCTTCCTATTCTTGACAACTCACTGGGTGGCTCAAGCCTCGCTTCATGATTGTCTCCCTGTGGATTGGGTCTCCAATCCTCCTGCTGCTCTTGCTATGTTGCTAGGAGAGTCCTAGTTTTGCTGCCTTTGTTGTTTTTTCTTCCCTGGGTTTCTTCTGTTATAATTTCTTTGTTCCAAAAAACAAAAACACAAAAAACAAAACTTAACCCATATTTGAGATGGATTGTAGTGATGGCAGGAGAGGAATATTAGAAGCAAAGTAAAAATAAAAATAAAAAAGAGAAGAAAATTGGAGATAAATCCAATCTAAGGAGTGTATAAGGCATTAGGACCAATGGATATTTTTTGTTGGTGAAAAGTCTACCATTTATGGTTTTGGAAGACATTTTGTTTTCAATTTTACCTCTTAAATTATCTGTTGACTTTTTTTACTATCTGTTCAAATTTATATCTATTTGTTTAAATTTATATCTATCTGTTCAATTTTTTTTAGTATATGTTCAAATTTATATCTATCTGTTGAATTTTTTTCCCTATCTATTCAAAATCTGTGGGTTTCTCTTTCTATCTGTCTAAAATCTGTGAGTTTCTCTCTCTCTATCTGTTTAAAATTTGACTGAGGATATCTCTCTCTATCTGTTCAAATTATTTTCTTATCTGTTCATTTTTTTTATCTATTCATTTTTTTATCTTTACATATCTATTGAAATTATTTTTTCCTATTTGCTCAAATTTACCAAGACTATTTTTTTTTATTACCTTATCTATTGAATTTTTTTTATTTGTTAAAAAATCTGTTAAAATAACAAACCTACTTCATAACTCTCTCTCTCTCTCTCTTTCTCTACTTCCATGACTGGGTTCACTATTTGGGAGCACATCCTCCTTATGCGACTGTTGTTGTTTCCTCTATATTCTAACTATGTATATATATATATATATATATATATATATATATATATATATATATTTGTTTTAATAATCTCTCTCTCATTCCCTCTTTGTTCATTGTCTGTCTGTATGTCTTTCTGTTTGTCACACCAACACCAACACCAACACCAAAACAACAATAATATTATTACTATTATTATTAATCAAACCACAAAACTCAACACACATAAAATTATTCAAACAAATACCCACTCCATTCCACTACCATCATCACCGAATACAATTCACCCAAACAAAACAACAACAAAAAATGAATACAAAAAGTATGCAATTATTTGGCTGACGCACAATTTCCAAATTCATAGATCCAAGTTTGCACTCCTCCAAACGTTGTTGCTTTACTACCCGAAAACACACGTGAGCTAGTCGGTGGGTGTGTGCCAGAAACCCTTCCGATGCTTAAGTTAGCAAGTAGACAATAGACAATAAGCTCTGTATATTTGTGAGTAAGAATTACAATACCTCGAAATAGGTTCTGCCATGAGTTTTTATAGATTTCGTGACACAATCCTAGAAAGATTCTATCTCTCCTTAACAGAGTCCTCCTAGGAATCACATTCTTAAAGGATAATGCTTATCCTTAGAACACCCTTCTCATTGCCAACCAAGTGAGATGGTTCAAACTGTTTGCTTGGCTCTCGTTGTGGTCAACCGAGCAATCACAACAACGCTTCCTCTAGAAAAACTGCGTTAATCCTGGCTATAGAGTGGCACCCTGTCAACCTACACATAGCTCGGCCCTCTTTATTGAAGATACCTCAGTCCGCTAATGGACTATTGATAACTAGGTCCAGGTCCAGCATCTCATCTCTGACCGGTCTAGTGCTTGCTTAACCTAAGATCGAACTATCCTAGCTAGGGCTGAGCAAGGAATCCGTAAAATCCGTAATCCGATCCGGTCCAATCCAATCCGATAGATTTGGATTGGTTTTTTGAATCCGTGGTTCGGTTCCGGATTGAAAATTTCAAAATCCGTAGGCCACGGATCGGCTCCGGATTAAACCCCACGGTTCCGGATTGGAACCGATCCGGATCATCTAGAAATAATCTATATTTTTATACTATATACCTTCCCACACCATATAATTTCTTATCTGATATAAAAACTAAAATGTAACCTAACCTAATCCAGCAGCCTCACTCATTCAGGCCTCTCACTCTCATCTCAGGTCTCTACATCGATGGTGTCTCTCTCTCTTCTCTTTCCCATCTCAGACTGAGTTCTCTCTCACACTCTCATCCATCTCAGATCAGATCGGTGTGCTGTTGCTCGTCTTTCTCTGTCGGTGAGCTAGCTCTCTCTTTCTCTCTCTCGGTGTTCTCATCTCTCATCTCTCTCTCTCTCGGATCGGTGACTATTTTTGTTCCTTTGTTCCCAGATCATCTCAGATTATTTTCTGTTTTTATTTTTATTTTTTTTTCTGATTTCAACTCTGTTTTGTGTTATTTGTTTGATCAATCTGATTGTATTTCATGTAGATATTTTCTCGATTTTTCCATCTTTTATTAATGAGGGGAAAAAGATTATAGAACAGGGGTTGTTATATGCTCTTGTTTTTCTATTTTTTCCATATTTTCTCGACATTGGAAGAAAGGAAAAAGTTATATGCTCTTGTTATGTTGGTTGCTGCTATTATTTTTGTTTGTAACCAATCTCAAGCAGGTTGTGGCGTTAAGATTGGGCTTGGGTTCCAGGGGAGAGCCTCTACAAGAACACTTCTGAACTTCTTCATTAAGATATGGGGTACATGTAGAGACAGTGTTTGGGTGACCTTACCCTACATCTGCCTTGATTGGTGGTTCATCGGTGGTGATGGTAAGGCTAGTACTCTTTGATTGAGACTCACCTATGCCACTGTTTGGTTTGATGGAGGTTTTAGGTAAAGATGAGAGACACATCTACAAAGTGTGTTAATAAAATATATTTTTTGATTGGTTTAAAATTTTTGAATGTTTAAATTTTGGTGGGATCAATACAGTTTTTGAATATGAGATTCATAATTTTGGACCAATTAGTTCGTGACAGATTTATTTTTGTTCATGGAAATGTAGTGTTGCAGTTTTTGAGAAGCAGCCAAAAAATTTCAAGCTGATTTGTGTTCTAACTATGAGAAATATATGGAAAAGAAACACATCTGCAGAAGAGTGGAAAAGAGAAAAGAATGAGAGAAAATAGAGATGTACAAATACTGTATTTGAAATTTTAGTGGACAACTCATGGAGTTCTTCCAAACTTTAATTTGTAATTGTATCTTCAATCTCATTTCAGTCATGTTTACTTATATAATCTTGTTTACAGATTTTCAGCAGCTATGTTGCTATTGGAATGGAAATGCTATTGGAATGGATGTTGTTTATTTATATTGTTTACAGGCTGCTATTGGAATGGATGTTGCTTAATTATATTGTTTACAGGTTTTCAGCAGCTATGTTGCTATTGGAATGGAAATGTAATGTCTATATTTTTTTTTATTTAATTATTTAAATCCGTGGTCCTAAACTGATCCAATCCATGTTTCAACGGATTGATTCGGATTGGTTCCACAATTTAAATGGATTGGATTGGTTTTAATTTTTCAGGAACCGTAGATAATGGAGTCCTGGTTTTCTCCCAATCCGGACCAATCCGGTCTATGCTCACCCCTAATCCCAGCTCTCAAACCGACCTACTACGCGACCCAATCTCCAAATATAATCTTACCTAGCTCGACCCAATTTGCCTACACAAATTACCCTCTCAATAGATCTACCCAATTAATTATCAACAAAACTCATAAACAATTATATATATATATTGGGGGTGTATGGGAAGGGCTTTTTTGGGGCTTTTTAGGCTAAAATCCACAAAAAAGACAAAATAGGCTAAAATAGTCAATAAGACAAAATGTCACATTAAACTCATAATTATTTCACTTTTTCTCTCATAAACATCACATCCAACTATAAAAAAAATCCAACTATCTTCCCAAACACAAAAATTTTAGCCTACTAAAATAGTCAAAAATTAAAATAGTCTACTAAAATAGCAACTTCCCAAACACCCACATTATATGCCCTAGAAATTCTTGAGAACGAAGAACTGGTGAACGAGTCCATGTTTTTTGTCATGAACGATGACTTTGTGAGTTGCAACTGGATAGATTTGAGAAATGTAAAAGAAAGACTCCTTAGATCTAGAACTAGAATGGAGAGAGAAAAGATGAAGGGAGGAAGAGAGAGAGAGAGAGAGAACTTAACTCTTTGGCTCTGTAATGGTCAGGGTGACGGCAAGGTCGAAGAGGAGAGAGAGAGAGAGAGAGAGAGAGAGAGAGAGAGTGACCTTGGCTTGGTGGTTCTGGACAGTGAGCTTGACGATGACTAAGACTAAGAAGGTCGATGATGATTTCAACGCCGGTGGACCATGAAGGTAGAGAAGAAGGTGTAGATCGGTGAAGACTTGAATTTATGTGTTTGTTGTAGGAGTCTCGTCAGCTTGGATGAGGGAAGATCGGTGAAAAGAAGAAAAAAATGAGATGGTAACGGAGGTGATAGTGGCGACAGTTATAGCGGTGAAAGATAAGGCATCGGCGACGACATAAGAGGTGAAGAAGAGAGAGAGTAAGGGAGAGTAGAGGGAAGAGAGAGTGTGTGTGAAATGGAGTGTGTGTTGTTAGAGCATCTCTAATGGCGTATCAAAATTTTCATCAAATTTGAGTAAAAGGTTCTTTGATATCAAATGCTCCAACAAAGGTTTTTGAAACTTCATTAGAACACCGGTCGACCGACGCAAACGACTGGGCGGATGTCTGGCCGGTCGACCGGCCAATGCAAATTTTTTATAAATTTTTTCCTTGAGGTAGTCATCTGTGGGATCGACCAGGCAGATGTTCAACCGGTCGACCGACTATTGTAAAGTTTTACAAATTTTTGCCTTAAGGTGGTCATTCGGGGAGACATCTGGTGGTGAAAATCCAACAGTTATGAACAGTGACTTGATGAAAGGCGCATACATCCTCAATCTGATGAAAGATTTTGTGAACCATTAGAGCAGTAAAAAGTAAGTTTTTCATCAAATTTAAATTTGATGAAGCATCTGGTGAACCCATTGGAGATGATCTTAGGGTTTGGACCATGTATATGATATATATATATATAACAAGGAATGATGGTTTTTGAATCTGATGGGACTTTTGTCTATTTGTCAAAATATGCATCATTAGATTGATTCAATCCAATGGTTCATATTTTTCTTACTTTCATTTGTCTTACTTGGACATTTCAATGGTTCAAATTTTTTGAGTGAATATCAATGCTTCAGATCAGGTTTACTTTAGCTCTTAAATTCTCATCCACAGGATTGAATCACACAGACATCTTCTCTCTTTCTCTCTCTGATTTTGATTTCAAAATTCTAAACTCCATTCTCTATCATGCCTCTTCCTCTTCATCTTCCTTTTCCTCTTCCTACCACACATCTTCCTCTTTCTATCAAGCTTTCTCTCTCTAGAAGTTTGATCTCCGATGGTGATTTCCGGAATATAGCCCCGGTGGTGATCTGTGGAATGTAGCTCTGACGGACACCATCTGCCTTAATCTTTGTCTCCTCTCTCTCTACACAGCTCCAAGGTATAAAGCTTTACTTCGTGTTGTTTTCTTTTTTTCTTTTTGGAAGGAGGTGAGAATCTAAGGTTTTTATTTGGGTTTTGAATTTTGATATGATAATCAATCTTTGCCTCCTCTCTCTCTCACTTTTTTTTCCCTCTTTTACTTGGGTTTTGTGTGTATGTGTGTGTGTGTGTGTGTGTGTGTGTGTGTGTCATCAGCACATGTAAAGAAAATGAAATTTTGGTTACTGTCATTTCTGAGTTTGAGTGAAAGGTCTATTTTGATTGTATTTTTATCAAAATTAATTTTTTTTTTTTATTGGGTTTTATATTTAAGAACAAGTGCTGATGTTCTTAATTGTTGTTTTTCTTAATTGACTTGGCTTATTGTTCTTAATTTCTTTACTTGCGTTTAGCTAAACCTTTCAGATTCACATAAACATTCAGTTTTGCTATAAAATTGTTAGTTATCTTCTTGATCATTAGCTTTGGTCAGGTAACTAATTTCAAATTTTGCTAGAAAGTTGTGGCAGTTGTTTTTAATGGTCAAATTTTGGATGTTCTGTAAAATACCTCAATTGAAATAGTTTATTTTCTTTCGGTTAAACTAACTGCTTATATAATTATACTTTTTTGTTGTTCAAATAATGAGTGAATCTATCATGATAGGCCAAGTAAATGATTAAACAACATTTCCTATAGAGAGTTTGATTAATAGTGCTTGAATGCACTTAGTGCTGGTAATGTGGATGTCCTAATTGATCAAAGTTATCTTATAGTTTATTCTACGTTCCCCCCCCCCCAAAAAAAAAAAATAGTGAGTGAATCTATCATTTTCTACATTTCCCCCCCAAATAGTGAATGATACATGCCTTGGGATATTTGGTAAGGTTAACAAAAATAGAAGTATATTCAAATTGGTGAATTAAACAGTGGGAGTGGATTTTAATAACAAACAGTGGATAATGGAGCTTGCTTACTTATACTTTCTAGGGTAAACAACTAATAGGTCCTAATAGTTAGATTTAATTCTCATCAAGTCCTATTGAAAATAAATCTTGGTAAAATTGTTGTTAAAAATAATTTTTTGTAACAATTTTTACATACGTTACTAAAAATTGACAATTAGTGACTTTTTTGTCATGATTTTTATAAATTGTCGCTAAAACTTACAATTAGTGACATTTTTTTATGACAAATTTTTTCCATAAGACCTATTAGATAATAAACTCACTTATTAAGAGGTACACGTAAGTAACCCCAATATTATTTTAATAAACACCATTAAAAATACTCTAAGACAATGAATCTAACACGGCTTTGCATAGGCCAAAATTGAGGCTGTTTGGCAAATTTTGTTTGCAACTTAAAAGAAAGTTAAAAACAAACATCTCAAATCTAAGGATTTTTTTTTCCTTCTTTTATTTAAAACTTATTTTGGCCTCGTTTAAAAAGTTGACTATTTTAATAGATTATTTTAATTTTTGATTATTTTAGTAGATTAAATTTTTTTTGTTTGTTTGGAAAAAGAGTTAGATTTTTTTGTAATTAGATATGATATTTGTGAAAAAAAAATAAAATAATTATAGATTTAATGTGACATTTTATCTTATTAATTATTTTAACCTATTTTATTTTTTTTTTTACAAATTTTAGCCCAAAAAGATCTCAATTTAACTTCTCAAACACCGCCAGGCAAATAAATTGAAAACTCAAAAAGATTAACGTGCTCACCACTCGAACAAATTTTCCTATTTTCTTTCTTTTTTTTTTTTTTTTTTTTTGGTAGTGGGTTGCTCTCATGTAGTCTAATTTAAATGTGATATGATGTAAATCACACTCATAATATATACGGTTCACATATTTTATATTTTAAATATTTTGAGAAAGAAAATTGATATAAAAATGTAATTTTTATATGTAAAAGAAATGATTGACTGATAATTAGAGAAAATATGAGAAAAAGAAAATTTGTTTAAATATTTTAATAAATGGACAAATTACACCATTAGTCCCTGTACTTTGGTCATTGTGACATTCTGGTCCCTATAATTTTATTGAATCAATTTGGACCTCAAAGTTTGGCTTTTTATCTCAAATTGGTCTAATTGTTAATATATATTTTTTTATGCAAAAATGTGCATATGAATGCCATGTGTAAGTTTTTAAAAGTAAAATTGTAAACTTGATCAATTCAGTAGCTTAACTTCAACTAAATCAATAAAAAAAAAAATTGTCAAAAACCCTTACGACATTATTAATTAGACCAAATTGATGAAAAATTTAAAATTAAGGATCAAGGTTGTTTTGGAAAGATGGTTAAAAACTAACTTTTGGCTTTTAACTAAACTTTTTAGCTTTTTTAGAAAGTCATTTGGGAAATTAGTAAAAAGTTACTTTTTAATTTTTTTTAATTAATATTTGTTTATATTGTTACATCACATTCAAATGACCAAAATTCCTCCATCCAAAGAATTTTGTCCTAGCCCACAAATGTAAACATGAAGGGTATAACTGTAATTTCACAGGCAGCTTTTAGCTACCTTCCCAAATAGTTTTGATGCCCGCTTTTTTGGGAAGTTGCAAAACATAGCTTTTATTTTTCTTCCCAAATGACACCTGAGTTAATTGTAATTGCAGGGACTAAAATGTACATAAGCAGTAAAATATAAGGACTGTCAATGTAGTTTTTCCTTAATAAATTATCACATCAAAATGAGTCTTAACTTTGAAATTATACATCAACCACAAATTAGAGTAACAAAATGTTCAAAATTTTGTGGTCCATGTAACCAAAGTTATATAACATGGTTACAATATTTTTTTTTAGGTCAATTTGTGACGATATTACGTATTTTGTAATTGATATTATGAAATTTTATGATAAAATTACATCAATTGATGCACACACTACAAAAAAAATTAAGATTAGAGATCAAAATTTAGGGACAAAATTATTTTAGGGACCAAATATTTTGTTACGAAAAGTGTCGTTATTATATTTTTAGCAACAAAAATTAGACATTAATAATAAATTATTATTTTTGGGATCAAATTTTGTCTCAAAAAATAAACTATTTTGAAACCAAATTATTTTGTCCCTAAAAGTCTATTTATTAATGACATTTTCAAAATTTTGTCACCAAAAGTTTTATTTTTGACTTTTCAGGACGATCTTTTAACGACTATTCTCGTGACGATAAAAATTGATCTCTAAATATCTTTTATAACAAAATTTTCACTTTTGAAGATCAAAACATTTAATCTCTAAAACTTTTATATGGTATAGTGATATGTACATACACTTAGAAGGTATATACATAGAATTTCTCATTATGAAAATCACCAATGTTAGGTATCATGAAAAACCTTTCATGAAAATAATCATGAAAATTTTGTGACCCTTGGATTACACTTGGAATAAAGCACCACACACTAATCAAGGTAATCCAAGAATCATAAATCTTTCATGATCATTTTCATGAACAAATTTTCATGATCCCTAACTTTTCTCTATGAAAACAGCTAGAAAACAGTAATGTTAGGTATCATGAAAAATCTTTCATGAAAATAATCATGAAAATTTTGTGACTCTTGGATTATACATGGAATAAAGTACCACACTAATTAAGGTAATGCAAGGATCATAAATCTTTTATGATCATTTTTATGAAAAAAAATTCATGATCCATAACTTTTTTCTATGAAAATATAGCATTACGGAATATTCTTAGCATTGTGGGTGTTGCTAAAAAGTACAAATCTACAATAAAAACAATACAATACTATTTTACAATAACAGAGATTACAACAATAACAATCCAAGACAACCCTTGTGACTGATTAAATTGAATTCAAATTCTACACACCATCAATACTATTACAACATAATTTTTTTACGAATTTCGGAGGCAGAAAGTGAATTTGGGCCACATACAGATGAATTTGGGCAAACACTTCATTTTCTGTGTCCAAAAATTTGCATTTTTAATTTTTTGTTTTTTATTTTCAAGGATTGGAAACCAACATCATGTTCTTGAATTCTTCAAAATCAAGCAACCCATCTGAATTCGTATCATACACATTAATCATTCTCCTACAATCCTTACCACAATGTGCATTCCATAACCCTAATCTTGACAACACGCTCTGAAGCTCCTCACATGAAATATAACCATCACCATTCAAATCATAAACCTTAAAAGCCTTGGCAAGATCGCTCTCCAAGTCATCATTATCCCCTTCACGATCTTCGCTTTGTTCTTCATCATCTTCTTTTAAGTTTTGCTTAATGATAGAATCGTAAAAGAAGAAGAAGTCAATGCAGTCGAGGCTTGTTTTGCCAACTAATGACCAGAGCTCATCTAGGCCGGTATGAACCCCAATTCTCTCAAGAAGCCATTGAAGCTCATCGAGGCTCACAAGGCCATCGCCATTCCGGTCTAGCTTCTCAAAAATCCGGTGCAAGTCATCGGTGTTGAGAGGAGGAGACATGGTGGAATTGCAAATTCTAGATAGAACAAGGTGGTGGAAGAATATATATAGAGAAAGAGAGAGATGGGTAGAGAGAAAAGTCTTATAAATCGTACTGGAATTGTACGGTAAATGATCAATGGGTTTTTTTGGTGATTGAGAATAATGGAGATAAAATTGAAAGAAGCTTCAGCGAAGAGAGGTCTCTCGATATTTCTTCGATACAAGTCAAATCTGACTTCCACGCACGGGGTAAGAAAGAGTTAGCGAGGTGCCCATAACTCCACGCAACCTTGTTGATTAATTCACATATGGTACCACATCTCCATAGTATTTTTTCCATGAACAAGTTTGGAGTTTGGAATCCAGAGTCTTCGTTCGGAAAGAGCTAAAATAATCTGATTTTTTAATTTTTTGATTATTTTAATCTTGTTTAATTTTTATTTTTGAATTTTTTAACTTTTATGAGAGAAAATGTGTAATGATTTTAGTTTGAATGTGACATTTTATCTTATTAACTTATGTAGTCAATTTTATTTTTTTGTGCCTTTTTAATTAAAAAGTCAAAACGAAACATAACTTAAATTATTCAAATTTTTTTGGGTGGAAGATCGTGTCACGAAAATTAATTTTTGTAATGCGAAATTCATATATAAAATAAATTTAAATTATAAAATGATAATTTGAATTCATAATATTATTATTTTTTCATTAAGTTATCATCCAACACTTCATTTAAAAGACACAATTCACAATTCATAAGGTAAAAAAAGTTAATTGTGTTTGCAAATGGTTTATCAATTCAGAAAAGGATAAGAATTCAGAATTTTTGTCCAGCTTTTTACCCAGATAATGATCATGTGGTTTAATGGGGTCTATATGTAAAATCAATCTCAATTATACAGTAATTTTTTTTTAGCAGTTCTAGGCTGAATTTTTTTTGTAATCTTAGCATTGTTGTTTTTAAATTGAATAAATAGTTGTGAGAAAAAAAAAATTGATTGATATGTAAAATGTAAGATTTTGCTAACAGGATTGAATTTTTTTACTTTTAAAAAAAACATAAAAAAAAATGATGCCTTTTTACCTACGTTAACCAAAAAGTCACTTAGCAAACAGGTTTTGATATGTTTAACACGAGATTTTGGTTAAACTAAGGAAAAGAAATCAGACTAAAAAGAATACATGAAAAATAGAAATGGACGAATAGTATATGTATTAAAGGTTTCTATTATTATAAGATTTAGTGATGTTGATATTTATATAATAATAATTATATTAAATGAGTTTTTTTTTTTTTTTGGAGAAATGAGTTAAGTTCACCAACTTTTATTTTTTATTTTTATTATTGATCCACAATCGGACACTAGTAAAATACATTAATTTTTAGAGCAATTTCTCCTTTTTAACATTTTACATTATGCCAATTTAATCCAATTAATAAAATTCGTTAAAAAATGAAAACAAATCAAAGACAAAATCTCACTCAAAAGGAAATGAACAATTTCAAATTAGACATCAACTCTCCGATCAGTATGAGAAGATTGAATAAACTATTTTGCCCTTTGATTTTAGTTTAATTTCTAAAAAGACATTATCAATTATACTAAACTGATATAATGTGTTAGGAAGAAGAAAAAAAAAAAGCAAAAGTAAAACTGATGTCATTAGAATCACAATCAAATTAAAATAAAAAAATTCAAATGATAAAGGCTTTGTTTTTTTTGATAACTTAATATCTAACTTAATGCCGGCTAATCGAAGAATCAACCACATACCAAACTCTAAAATTTTAAATTAACATAAATTACATCTATAATCTTTAATGGGAAGATCAATCCCACCGTCCCCTCCAAGTGACCCAATTAAAGATTATAGATGTAATTAATGTTAATTTAAAATTTTAAAGTCTGGTATGTGGTTGGTTCGCCAAATCTAGAGAATTCTAATGATAATATTATACTTAAAGCCAATTTTTGTTGAAATAAAAAATAAAATAAAGAATACAAATCAATTTTTGTTTTTACGCGTATGACATCAAATAATGCTTCGTGCACGCATTTGAGGTCAAGTTTTTTTTGGGTTAAAATAACAAATTACTTAAATCATTCCCAACAACACGTATATAATAACCCTTTCTTTTTTCAATTTGAGGTTGAAGTTTTACATGAAGACATGGGACTGATCATGGCATGAGATTCCCAATAATGAAATCTTTACAACAACCAAACTAATGAGAGAGAGAGAGAGAGAGAGAGAGTTCCCCCAAATTAGAGTTCATTTATGCAAAACTGAGGCAAGAAAAAAGAAGAAGAAAATGAAATAATAACCTAATAACTTTCAAACCTAGCAGCCCAACACACAGAACTACTCCTAATAAAGTTACAAAAAAGAGAATGGAAGATTTATTTTGGGCTGCTACAAGAATTACACATAACAGAATGTGACTGCTACAGAACATGAAGACAACTTATTAAGCATCAAATAATAGTTTTTGAATTAAAATAGAAGAATGAATAGTGTCATCTCTTTGGTAGAATCACCTTTCAAGGCTTCAAGCAAAACTTTCTGGGCTCATTGTAAGTCTTTTCCAACTGCTCAACCCTGTTTATTCTGAAACCCCGGGTCCTCACTTCCTCCGGTAGTGATGTATCTTTGTAATCAACATTTTCAAGGATCCAACCTTTGTTTTGCACTGAACCTCCCACTTTTACCTGTTAACAAGTGACATTGTCTTACTGTTTCTCTCTTTGCAAAAATCATCACTA
The DNA here is from genome assembly GCF_055761805.1 of Camellia sinensis. Lineage (NCBI taxonomy): Eukaryota > Viridiplantae > Streptophyta > Magnoliopsida > Ericales > Theaceae > Camellia > Camellia sinensis. The sequence continues at coordinate 121,819,878 of NC_138966.1, forward strand.
GAAGATATGTGCCAAGAAAAATATGCTATCAAATGGATCATTTTGAAATGCAGCAATTATATGACGCTTCATACTAACAAAGAAGATAGAGTGAAATGAACCGTTAACTAGAAGATATGGCAAACTTTGAACTACTATTTCCTTTCCAAAAAGAGTAAATGAAAATGATTTGGGGTAAGGAAGAACGACATTAATAGCATGTCTTGTCATTCCAATTTGCAAAACAATCCAAGGAATGTCACAACACTGAAAAGTATGAACCGCCTTAAATACTTAATTACAATCATTGATTTCCATGTACGTGATTAAAAAAGTGTGTATGTTTTATGAAAGATCAGAGAACTGCTCAAATTAACCAATGTCTATGACTGTCAATGTGTATATATCACTTAGTCATATCATACCTCTGCCTCTTCAATGGAGTTGATGACAAGAGCCCCATCCAAGGAGAGATCCTCGAGAAAGATGTTACGGCCATTAATGACCAAGGTAGATTTCTGAGAAATGGAACAGCTTCCACTAACTTTGTTTTTAACGTCTGTGAAAGTAAGTCCCCATTTGGGCTTCCAAGTGACACGTGACCATACTTCCACCTCTTGTCCATTGAACACCTGAAGGACTGGATCTTCAACCTTAACACCAGCCTAATAACAAACAGGGAGTAACGCATTCATATATTTAGATTTTCTCAAGTATTAAGCCATAAATTTAAATTTTCTATGCACTCTAAATCTGACAAGGGAAAAAACAAAAAGAAGGAAAACTAATCTCATATATTGCATTCATATAATTAAGAATTGTAAGGCAATGATGAACCAATAATTGCATTAATTCTTCAATTTAAAGCACATCCAAACAGTGTATCCCCTGGCTTCTGAACTCTAGATTACCTTGTTTCTCCAATTGGCAAAGTTGCCAGCTGCCCCACGCAAATGATACATACATAAATGCAAATATGCACATGTATATGTATTTTTAGATGCATATATGTGATACATAAATATATATATATAAGAGGATACATGTATGCATGATTGATGAATATTTATACATGTTTTCATTCATACCACATACATTTGGCTCTGTCATTTACCATTTTGCACAGCCAGGATAGTGCCCAAACTCGCTTATTTCAGTACTCAAATTTGTATATGGTGGTCTAAGGTTTACCACATCTCCTATTTCAAGATTTTACTTCCTTTCTGTCATGCATTTCTATTCCAATAACGTCCCATGCCAAAAAGTTCAAGGTTCAACTTACTCTTTGCCTATTGGTAAAGTAATGAAGTATTCCAACTGTGAGGTCAACATTCTTCTGAACCAACCCAAAGAAAATAAGAGAAAAGAAATGCAATATACTTCTTATCTTGGTGTATTTCTTCTATAGCACTCTTAAAATATTGATCAATCTGGAATCCATGAACTTAATAGCAGGATAAAAGTTAAGGATATAGGTTGAGGTTGAGGCAAAGCCAAGGACTTTGTTCTTTGCTAGTTTCTTTTCTTTTTTTTCCTTTCCTTGGGCCAACCTGCCACCCTGATAGCAGTAGAGTTCTCCTAATTAATGTAATCAAATCCAAAATGTCCATTAAATATAGCATCTATTCTATGCAACAGTATCATGAATTCATGGCTCTCCTCAGGTTCCACCAGAATGGATTCTTGACGAAGAAAGCCAAGTTAGGACTTTGTGGAAAACTTCTTTCCTCCAACCATTAAAGCAATATGCAACGAACAAATACCATTGAAACTACATCGAGCATCATAAGATTTAATGTTCTTTCTTTAAAATATGTCAGAAGAGGGAACTACATACCTTCTTAAGTATGAGGCTGTTCGCCCGATATATAGCCATTTCCCCAGAGGTAGCACTATGATATGGATTTCCCTTTGGTACCTTCAGTTGAGTGCAAACAGATTATTAATATACAAATATTTTCTGAATTCAAAAACATCAAACTGACCTCCAAGTTAACAATCCAGAATTAAATTTCATTAGTAATTGCACTCCAAACCCAAAAGAATACACCTAAGGCACACCAGTTGAGACAACAACAACCCACTAGTTTTACAACTGATCTTTTTTTCTTTTTTTCTTTTCTTGATAAATATAGTTTTACAACTGATTTTATCGGACCTCTAGTAAGCATGATGTGGTGAACTATCAAGTGAACATATGTACTTGTCATTTATATCAAACATTGGAAACTTGGAAAGTGAATAGAAAAATGGCAGTCTGGTTGACATAATACAAATATATCAAATTTAATCAATCCCATTATCTTCTTATTTATCAGAACCTCAAGGATGAGATCTTAATATCATAACCAGGAACCCACTATAAGTTGGGTGGGCACAACCCAAGATGGGGCCCACTTTAGACTCTCCATGAAAGCCCATCAAAAGAAAATTCTGCACCAAGATAGTCAAGACTATAAATTTTTTGCTTATGAAAAATGTACTACTCTCTAAAATAAACTGTATGAATGTGACCTGATCCTCAAATTTTACCATCTTGATATTTAGGGCAGAACATTTACATTTGGGCTCAATCTTTCTTGCATGCCATTGTGAAGCCAGCTTTTGGGGTGAGCTCTACCCAAGACCGTGTAGCGGCCATATGATAAAGAACTATTATATATGCCTGAGTGCATATCTAGAGACTTGTTAAACCACACTGTGCGGACTCTCTGAAGCAATTTATTATAAATCTTTTTTAATTAATGAAAAAAACAGGCAGAAATATATTGCTACTTAGCCTAATTTTAATGGACAACTACCTTAGCAGCATCCTCAGGGTTGTTCTTCACAGGTGCATAAGCGAGCCAAATATCCATCACCTAAGAAAAAATAATACAAATTGACAGAAGTAATTATGTTAACCAATTACAAAATCAAAATTTAAATATATACAATAGACATAGCAACATGTTACCTACCGTAAATCCAACCCTAGCCGTTGGAGGCAATGTTTTAGGATAGTCCTGCATCATACACTCTAATCGTGTGGACGACTTAAATGATGATTTGGTAGCATCTGTGTATCTATCAAAAAAAGGGAGAACACAGATAAGTTACTAAGAAAAGAAAAAATCTAGAACAAAGCTTTGACCAATTACGATGCAAGGATCACATAGACAAATTGAAAAAATCTAGAACAAAGCTTTGACCAATACTCTTTATGACCCCCTCCTTCATGGTACTTGAATCAAGTACAGCAAAATACTTGGATTGTGAAGTCAAACTACTTAGTTCAAGCACTACAGTATTCCCTTACCCTTCTTTTTGGATATATACCTCCACTCATTTGATGTTCCATCCTTTACCCCACCCGGTACCTCTTCACAGAAAATGGCCAAATTAAAAATGGCAATGACAGTGTTCATGGATTTCAACTCTCAAGGGGTTTTACTTTGGAAAGTTTACAATATCATGAGGACTAAAACTTTCTGCAAAATGTAATTTATAATATTTGTAATCAAACCATAGTTACGATGTGAGTATAATATATGTAACCAACACAGTTAAGTCATTATGTGATGTATGCATCAGTTGCCTTCACATAATTGAAAGCAATAATTTAATAATTCAGCACCAGTCATATCACCTCTGCTTCTCTGCTACACAACATCATAATACAGTGCAATGAACATAAACTTCTATTAGTAATATAAAGGTAATAAAAGGAAATAAACTTAGTTTAAAACAAAGTGACAAATGCAAGGAAATAGTGGAAAACACCATGGAACATAAACTTTATTAAAGTACTGTCAAAGGGTAGCAAGAAATAAAAAGATAACTTACTTAGGGTTAACAAACTCCTCTATAGCACCACCAGTCTTTGTTAGCTCTTCAATGTAGGGGCCAAGTTCAAGAATCAACTGCAAGAAAATATGACTATAAGAGTCAAGCCTAACCAATAGAATATTTTCCTAGGATTAAAGAAAATAGAAATAATAGTTTATTGACACAAATAAATCCAAAGCTGATTGGAAAAAACTTATTTTAAGTGATAACGATACTAATACAACAGTCATGAAGAAAATTACTTGATTATCCATTTTCTAAATTTATAAGCACCATGCAACCAATTCTTCACAAACAACGTTGCATAGATATAGAGTTCATAAGTCGAACACAAAAGTCACAGATAATCTGATGATTCCAGACCATTTGATTTACAGATTCATTGTAGTCAATGGACAGTTTTTAAAGGGGGAAAAAATATGGTAGATATAGAGAACCTATTGAGTGCGGTGTCCATATGTTTCTCTTCTGAAACTGAAACATCACACCGCTGTTTGTTCATGAACTCTCTTGTACACCACTTTGACTCATTAATTAAAACCTTCCAGTAAGAACAGGACAAACAGTATATAATTTAAAATGGGGTGCACCATTTTTTCTAAGGTTCTGATAACTAAAATAGGGCACAACAAATTCACCTTCCAGAAAACTGTAACCACTACTATTAGAAAATTACAACTAAAAGTCAACTTCTCAAAGATCCCAACAACTCGGGGTGGTCGCCAAAAAAAAAAATTCAAGAACAAAAAGTTTCACAACCGTTGTGCTTCAGGGTTCGACCAAGGGGTACTTAGCTAGTGGCTTTTTCCCAATTCAACCAAGTTAGAATAAACAATATTAAATACTCCAAATTGAAGACATTCATTCCAAAGGAAAACAGCTTTTAAAAAAGAAGCATCTAAATAATGGATATAACCACCCCCCAGCCAAAAAAAGAATAATGATCTGTTATGCAATAAGATAAACAGGGGAACAAATCTGCTTTTAGAAATGCACATTAAGAAAGAAAAGGAATACACAAATCATACTTGGTTTATGTTTCCAGGAAAAGGAGAATAGCCTGTCTCACAGTTGACATCACCATCAGGATTTACAGTTGCTCTAAGCAAAGGATCAAGCTGATTGTATTCCACATTAATCACCATCGTCCTACCTGAAAGTTAATTTTTTCCCTTACTAGTAAATATAATATCAAATATGAACTCAGTTCCCACATGAACCATAAAAGTCAATATTGTTCTTGCATGCGTACTGTTTGGGATGTAAACAATTAAAAAGCAACTACACAAATCATCAGAAGGAGATACTAGGAAAAAAAACAAACAGACAGAACAAAATTGTTGCATCAGGATTTATGACGAAGCTTATGCGTACACTACCATATCTTCACAGGCAACGACACATGCTTTTTAAGTCTCAGGCTCTAGACCTTATAACTTGTGGAAGGCAGAAGAAAGAATTTGATAGAGAACCTGATGTATATAAATAATCTAAACCCTATGCTCGAAATATCAAGGGCAGAAGAATCTGCAAATCCTAAACAAAAGATTTCTCTTTTTTAATTGGTGAAATCTCACTCTTTTTCCTTTATACAATGATATTATTGCTAGAAAAAGTTTGATCATATATCACCACAAGGCACAATCTTTTTTCTTTTCTTCTTTGTACAAACTATGTTGTCATATGTTAATTTATGGTAATAATTGAAGTTTTCTAGAAACTCTAACATAAATCAAGGTTTCAAATGATAGTTTTGGGTTCCTATAACAGTAACAGCAGCATTGACGCAATTGTGGCAACTGGAGCCGTAATTTATTATTTTTTATTTTTTCACACAACTCTGCAAAAACTTACCCATACACATTTGACATGTTTTTATTTCAAAATCACATTTATTGGGATTTAAAATGGTTTTTGGTGGGTTTTTGTATATTTTTTAAACATGATCAAATATATGCACTAAATTTTAAACTATTTTTAAGTCAATATAAAGAGAGTTTTAAATATGTCAATAGTTAATGATTTCATGTCATGTGTAATAAATCCATAATGCAACACTTTACTATTATTTATTTTGTTATCAATAGTTATCGAATGTGTTGTGCTTCAAACTTGCAGGTTACACATGTAAAATAAATAAAATAATTTATTAAAATTAAAACCAGCCATTTGTTATATTAAACAAACTAAAATCGTATGATGCGCATCTTCAAGTTACGTAAGTAACATAACATAAAACTTACAATTTAAAGCTAAATAAAAAAATTATGTTCAATCCTCAACGTTGACTAAATAAATAAAAAAATTAGAAATTGAACAAGGAAGCGAATCATTACGTAACAACCATAAGGGCCCATTATGGGCTTACGTAACAATGGTAGCTGTTAAATGAAATTCAATCCCACCACTATAGTGGCCCAAATGGACGTTGGGAGCCTTCAATATACGGTTGTGCCCGATGTTTGAAACACTGACACAAATCCATTGAACAAGTAGGCTGAGCAAGAATTTTGACCAATAGATCTTAAATCAAGAACATAGTGATATAAAAACAGAACATGAGATTTGAAAAATACATGTCAAATCACAAACAACATTCCCACTTCAGTAACCACAATAATTCTTACAATTTGATGCATATTAGTAATCGCAATTAACTGCCTAAAACGTTGAAACAAGATTCGAAGTAGACCATGGAAAAGGCTATTTTTCTCAAGTAGATCATGTTGAAACAATTTCCCCCTATTCTCTCATTCTTATGGTGCGGTTCAGGTTCTTTGAAATTGATTGACGTTGTTGGGGTTTGGTGATAAGAAAAATCAATTTATTATACTCGAAAACAGAGTATATTTGGCTTCTTTTTATGTTTTAAGGTACTTTGAGATATATCTAGTAAAATTTACATGCTTAGCTTCAACCATTAATTCATGGGTGGGGTTGTATTTTAATTTCAAGCTGTCTTGTCAACTATGAATAGTGTGCTTTAGTGAATGGTTTTGATTACAACTGGATTGCTATAGGTGTAGTCATCATGTGCATTGTGCCTATTGTAGTGCTACCAGGGATGTGTTCAAAATGTTGCCTTTTTTTGCTATCATGAACCATGATCAAGTGCGACAAGGGGTGGTACATCTTTGGGACACTCTTGTTTCAAGCTACTTTTGCCCCTTCTAGACAAATTTTCTGATTCCACCACTGCTTGCAATTATTTTCAGTTAGCATGAGTATTTAAGGGACATGCACTAGTTATCTGATGGAGACTGTGGAAGCATTGGATAAATTAACTCTTTTAGGAATTATTGTTCTACTATTTTCCTTTTAAATAAGAAGAAAAGGCAGAGTATTTTTAGCAAGTCATGTTCTAGATCCAGAGGAGTGTTAGCCCAATAGAATTGAACAGAATATGAAGTCAAAGTTCAATGGAAAAAAAAATTCACTTAATGACAAAGCTCAAAGTTCACCGCAACTAAACAGATGCAAATCACAAATATAGAAACATTATTATTGATAATATTACCATCTGCGTGAGTGAGTTTGGCAATTCCTCCAATAGCTTCTTTAGCTTTGCGAGGCACAGCAAGGGAATTAACATGGTATTGTTTGGTGGCACTTACACCCAGTGATGCTGGAATTGCCTAAACATACAGAAAAGGAAACGAGATAAATGTGTCCGCTTTATAGCCAAACTAAGCAATGAAGCCACAAAAAAAATCAACTGAACCTTGAAGAGAAGTCCATTTGTATCTTGGAAAAACAGAACCCATCTCATGCCAGCATCACGCCTGATAAACCATGGACATAGTGAAAAGCATGAAATTACAGACAAGAAAACTGGCCAATTATGAAATTTAATAGTATCCTCCATCATTCTATACTTAAAGGAAACGGCTATGCTTCAAGTATGTAAGAAGCCTTCTTATTTAAGATGAATGGGGTATCTTTCTGCACCCTAGCTAAATAACTTTGAAGGGTCACACCCATCCCATGGTTGGGGGATTACCCTTGAGTACATGCATAATAATTTATTTTTAAGATCTTGCAGTGCTAAGTCAGGACACCAAAATCAGTGTAAAAACAAAAGGTGACCTAGATAAACTAAAAACAAAACTCACCTATATGGACAAAATAACGTACCATATGTTTAGAAGACCGCTAGAATAAAGAAGTGAATGAACATCACCATGGCCATGAGGTTTCGTCTACAATCACAGAACATATGCGAAATAAAAATACACATGACATTGCTGAAAAATGTAAGCACGTTTATTTGCATGTAATATCTACTCAAAAAATTACATATGTTGCATAAACATATAAAATTACCTGAATTATATATTTATTTTTTGGGTCCACAGCAAGTCTCCCATCATTATCAGCTAAGCAAGCAACTTTTTCCTGAAATTGTAAGTAAAGTCAACATATCTTATTAAAAAAAAAAAAAGACGACATATCTTATGATTCCACCTACAAAAATTGGCAACTTCACCAAATAAATTGTATTGATGATCAGTTAGTTACCTGCTTTAGAAGTTTTACTTGTGTAGGAGTCATTCCAAAATAATCATTTGATTCCAACAGCTCTAAAGTACGTGCATGTGTGTCATCAGATGTCATTATAACAAAAGGAATCTGTCTTTGGCATCCACCTACAAGTTCAAAGCAACAGCATTGGAGCTATTACATTTGTTTAATGCACACATATATTCTCAGCGAACATCATAGAAAAGGGAAAGTAAAAGGCCCTCTCTAGTTTCTTCCTAAGGAAAGAAGTTTATCAACACCAAAATTTAAAAGTCTGTCCTAATCGTTGCATACCTTAAATATGTAATATCAAATGTTAGCTTATCAGTGCATGTATGTCTGAGAAGAAAAGATAAAAGAACAATCTCATCTGCTGACAATCGCCTAAGACATTTCATATCTGTCATCTGACTACACCTGAGGTCTATATAAAATATATATACATATATGGTGCATCAGAAGAATCGGGCGTCACAAGATTAATTCATCTTCTATCATTTACATTTTTTTTTTTTTAATTTAGAAAACTAAACAGGTACCACGTTCCTTCAGTAACAGATTCACACCAATTGAACCTCCTATTACATGCAACAAGCTTCTTATTCTGAGATCAGTTAGCAGGCTGGAATATTGCACAATTTGGACCATCAAAGAAAAAGGACAACTATTGTCTCATGTTCTTACTATCTGTGCTCTGTTAGTCAAAGAGGTAGCATCATACCAAGACCCATTTGGTCCAATGGCATGCAAAGGCAAAACAAAGAACCTCAGTGAAAGAGGTAAGCAGTTCAGCCATGGTAGCTTACTGTGTGCGTGTATTATCTGAAGTTCTTAAATGTACTAAAAAATAAAGGAAAAAGAAAACAAATATATCTATAAGGCTTGGAGCTCTTCTTTATGATTCTCCTCTAAAAGCCAACCTGATATCCAAAAAAAAAAAAAATCCAAAGCAGTAATTAAAAGAAAAATAGTAACAGTGTGACTCATACAAACATTTTCTGCAAGTGTCTAGCATGGATGGTCCTTGTGTTTCACAGGGCTACAAAATGGTTCTGTCATTTTCAATGGAGCTATTCTCTGACAGAACTCACATTACAAGTGTGTCCTCAATCCACATCCAACAACTTGACATTAACATAAATATCTACATGATGATAGCTAAGACTTGTTTGTATGTATAAACATTTTTCTATTTATTTTTTATTTTTATTTTCTGTGGTAGTATATGGAATATTAAAAGATTAAGGAGATGTTTCGAATTGCAAATAAAGGAATGCAGAAAAGCATAGTACACACAAAAAATCAGGTAGAGTCACATCTTGCGCTTCATAAAAATAGACAGCTTGCCTTTTCATATTACATAGTAATAGGCCATAGGTAAAAAAGCAAACCTTCCACTAGTTTACAGCTAGCTTCTTGTGAAGCTAGAATGGACTCAATGAAATGCTGTAAGAAACATGTTTCAGAGGAAGACTCTTGAGGAAGAGCCACCTGCAAGAGGTAAGGAAAAATCGTTAAATGTGAATTGAAAAATATTTATTTTACATGTCCCTTTTTAGTATCATATAGAAATACATATTAATCCTAGAACATAAATTAATAAATGGATGCAACAACCAACAATTTGTTCCAGCTAAGAATAAAATCCCAAGAATGTACATCAATTATTTACCTTAATTCCATTGTATCCAAGACGTTCACCAAGTCCCCCTGCAACAAGAACAAATGCAGCATTCTTCATTTCCCGGATACCAGTCTCCTCAAATTGAACAAAGTTATCGTTCCCAAAAGTCAGAGACTCTCCTGATGGGACCTGGAAGAAAAAAAAGTCATTGTGCTCAAGTCCACAAGCAAGAAGGTTCGGTAGATGTTCTCTAGAAATTCACTACATGCAGTATGGATATATTGAATACGTATGACATCCCAAACAGAAAAGCTAACAAATGTCCACTGTTTGGACAGTTGAACTAACCAGAAATAAGCTCATACGGAAAAGTTAGTATAAAATATAACATGACTTTTTTTTTTCGCCATCCCAAAAAATTGTTCAGACCAGAGATACAATATACGGGCAGCCAATATCATATGATTTGCTGCATCTGTTTAATTCAAGAAATTCAGAAGCCAAAAGAAAAGACTGCATTTTTACAATCATATGATTTTATCAATGATGTTTAGACAAGTCCTAACAGTACACAGCTTTTTTCTCATTCTTACTGAATGGAGCACGTAATTTGAGATAAATTTCAGACAACACCAACTTTACCAAGCACGTCATGCTAAAGCAAAGTTAATTTTAGCTCAATTGAACATGAAAAACAATTGTGTGCAAGATTCATAGGTTACAAAACATAAAGAGTATGTTGCTTACAGAAGGTGTAAAGCCGTCAAATGGATTCCTCCCAGCTTTTGAATCTGCTAAGAGTTTTCTAGCAGTTTTGATATAGGAAACCAACCCCCCTGGATAGCTTGCATCAAGTTTAGCCACCTGAAAGATATAGCTGTAGTCATTAAGCTTCTAAGAATAATACATTTGAATTAGAAGAAGAGATGCAATTACAGTACAAATACTTCTAACATGAATCCAACAATGAGGTATCAGAAGGCAAATGGATTTCAGAGAGCTGGCAACAAAATCCCATGAAGACAGAAATCAAAAAACAAAATCCAAAATCCAAAAGTCAATTTGCAGTAGTAATAATAAAATCACTTATTGTGTGACATGTACAAGTACAACATTGTCATTATTTAATGTGGTATATGTGCAGTTGCTTTTGCAAGAAAATTTAAGTATTGCATCATCTAAAATTTTAAAGGGTAAATTACATTGACCTCCCCTGAGATTTGATAAAATTACAATTAGCCCCATAGTCTTCGAATAATTACAAATACCTCCACTCTAATAACAGAGGTCTTCATGGAACTAACCAAAAATGCCAATTTACTTTTTTACCCTTAGATATTTGTGTCAAATTACTTAGGTAAATTACATTGACTTCCCTTGAGATTTGAAAAAAATTACAGCTAGCTCCACAATTTTAGCATAATTACACATACCACCTGTCCAGTACTTGAGGCCTTAACAGAACTAACAAGTAAATTACACTGACCTCCCTTGAGATTTGAAAAAACCACAACTAACATCATAATTTTGGCGTAAGTACACAGAACTCCTATCCAGTAACAAAGGTCTTAACGGAACTAATGTGAAACAATAATTTGAGAGAGTGATAGAGAATAGAGAGAGAGAAATACTGAATTGTTCAGTTGTTGTATATCTGTATAATTACAAGGAGATTTACACCTCTCTTTTATAGAGAGGAAGAGGGACATTGGGTGCCGTTGCACCGAAAGCATAAAGAGAGAGAGGGAACAACAATTATGAAAGCATAAACATAATAATAGACTACAATGATGACTAACACTACTAATATACAATATGAATATACAATAATATACTAACATCCCCCCGCAAACTCAAGGAGGGAAAGCATCAACCAAGTTGAGTTTGGAAACAAGATCATGAAAGCGGCCAGGAGGATGAGCTTTAGTGAAGATATCAGCGGGTTGATCGACTGAAGCAATAGGAAGAAGATGAACAGTACCACAGGTAACATGCTGGCGAATGAAGTGACAATCAATCTCAATATGTTTGGTGCGATCATGAAAAACATCATTGTGAGCAATCTGAATGGCACTCTGATTGTCACAATAGAGAGGGGTAGGACCAGAGGAAGAAACACCCATATCAGTAAGGAGCCAGCGAAGCCAGAGAAGTTCCTGAGTAGTATCAGCAAGAGCTCGGTATTCAGCTTCGGTACTAGAGCGGGCAGTGAGGGATTGTTTTTTGCTACGCCAAGCAAGAAGAGAATCCCCTAAGAAGAAGCAGAAACCTGTGGTAGAGCGTCGATCCGTAGGATCCCCAGCCCAATCAGCATCGGAAAAGGCACGCAGTTCAAGAGAGGAGGAAACAGAGAAGTGAAGGCCATGGAACAGAGTGCCTTTGAGGTAGCGAAGGATGCGGAGTAGAGCAGTATAGTGGGGAGTGCGGGGGGCCGACATGTACTGACTGACAATGTGAACAGCATAGGCAATGTCAGGACGAGTGACTGTGAGGTAGACAAGACTGCCGACGAGCTGGCGATAAAGAGTAGCATCAGAGAGAAGAGTCCCATCGAGAGGAGTGAGACGAATCTGAGGATCAACTGGAGTAGAGGTAGTTTTGCAATCAGTAAGACCAGCACGAGCCAGAAGATCGGATGTATATTTGGCCTGGGACAAATAGGAACCAGTAGAGTCATGAGAGACTTCAAGGCCTAAGAAGTAGTTAAGAGTACCAAGGTCCTTCATTTCAAACTGTCGGTGGAGAAACTGTTTGAGGTGGAGAATACCAGCTTCATCATTACCAGTGATAATCATATCATCCACATATAGAAGAAGAAGAGTGGTACCATGAGAAGTAGATCGTATAAAAAGAGCTGAGTCATAGGAGCTAGAGGTGAACCCGAAGTCATGAATGGTAGAACTGAACGTAGCAAACCAAGCACGAGGCGCCTGCTTGAGGCCATAGAGAGCACGCTGTAGTTTGCAGACCTGATGAGGTTGAAAAGTGGACCCAGGTGGAGGTTGCATGTAGACCTCCTCAAGAAGATGACCATTGAGGAAAGCATTTTTGACATCCATCTGAAAGAGCCCCCAGTGGCGAGCAGCAGCAACGGCAAGTAAACTGCGAACAGAGGTAAGTCGAGCAACAGGAGAGAATGTCTCCTCATAATCAATACCATATTCCTGGTTGAAACCCTTGGCAACAAGACGAGCTTTGTAGCGTTCAATAGAGCCATCAGAATGTGTTTTGATTTTGTAAACCCATTTGCAGCCAATTGCAGTCTTGCCAGGAGGAAGATCAACAAGATCCCAAGTATGAGCTTTGTCCAAGGCCTGGAGTTCATCAGTCATAGCTTGCTGCCAAAGAGGATTAGTACAAGCCTCACGATAGGAGGTAGGTTCATAAGTAGAGAAGGCAGCAGATCCAACAATATAATCACGAAGATGGAGAGGAGGTTGAGTTACCCGGCGTGGTCGACCCGTAGGAGGATCGGTGGGAGGAAGAACCGGTGGAGAAGGAGGTGTGGCAATAAGAGGTAGACCTTCAGAGGGAGCAGGCTGGACAGAATCAGGAGTGAGCAAGGGCGTCTCGATGAATGAAGACCCTGTATCAAAATCAGCAGAGAAAAGATCGATGGAAGGATTAGTAAACAGTACAGAAGTGGAAAGTGTGGGTAGGTGAAATGAGGAGAGCGAGGAAAACATTTGGTGTTCCCAGAAAACGACATGGCGAGAGATACGAAGACGTTTAGAGATAGGATCCCAACAGCGAAAGCCTTTATGTTCAATTCCATATCCAAGAAAGCAACAAAGACGAGAACGAGGTTCAAGTTTGGTGTGTTCATGAGATTGAAGAAGAACAAAGCAGGCAGAGCCAAAAACCCGGAGATTGGCGTAAGGAGGAGGAGTGCCATGCAGACGTTCAAAGGGAGTTTGATTAAGGATGACAGGGGTAGGAGCACAGTTGATAGTGTAAACAGCAGTGAGGGCAGCTTCCCCCCAAAAGTTTTCAGGACAGGAAGAAGACAGAAGGAGAGCACGAGTAGTGTCAAGGATATGCCTATGTTTCCGTTCAGCGCGGCCATTTTGCTGGGACGTGCCAGCACAAGAACGATGAGGCAGTGTACCATGATGCTGAAGAAAGGAAAGGAAATCTGAATCCCGATATTCCATGGCATTGTCAGAGCGAAAAATTTTGATGACCTTAGAGAATTGGGTGTGGACCATTTGGGCAAAGCGATAATAAATGTGTTTAAGTTCAGACCGATGTTTCATGAGAAAAAGCCAAGTAAATCGGGAAAAATCATCAATAAAGACAACAAAATAACGAGATCCCCCCATAGTAGGAGTAGGGGAGGGTCCCCAAATATCCGAATGTATAAGATCAAAAGGTGCAAGGGAAACAGAAGTACTTTTATTAAATGATAAAGCAGGTTGTTTAGCAAGTTGACAGGGTATACAATCGAAATGATCGGGAATTACATGACCCAACTGTCCACTAGAAACCAAAGACTTTAAGCGATTAACAGAAATATGCCCTAAGCGACAATGCCAAAGATGAAAGGGAGATAATGAGGAAGTAGAGGTAGGAGCAGCGATCTGAGGAGAGGTAGGAACATGAAGGTGAATGAGTTCATAGAGACGTCCATGCTTACGGCCGATCCCAATAGTCTGCCCCGTCTGAGGGTCCTGTACCAAACAATCAGTAGCAGAAAATGTGACAGTTAGACCAAGTTCACATAATTGACCAATGGAAATAAGATTTAAAGTGAGAGCAGGGATATGATAAACTTGAGGTAGAGATAAAGAAGAGGTGGAAACAGTACCAACATGACGGACAGACATGAGGGAACCATCAGCAGTATGAATGGAGGGAAAAGGAGGAGATGAGGAGGAGGAAGAAAAGATAGTAGAACTGGAGGTCATATGATTACAACAGGCAGAGTCAAAATACCAAGAAGAGTTACCTGGGATTACAGACAAAGCAGTAGGAGGAGGTGTACCAGATGAGGAGAGAAGTTGTTTGAGCATGGCCTCTACATCTGTCGGAGAAAAGCGAGATGTAGACGGAGCAGGTGACTCAGAGAACTCCGCAGAGGCAGAAGCATCAGTGTGATGAGACTGATTCCCGGAAGCAGCAGCAGCAGTGTGATGAGACTGATTCCCGGAACGATGAAAGTTTCCCCGGGAAGAGCCACCGCGAGAGGAGTGGCTGTTGGAGGATGATCGGGAAGGATTGCGATAACAATCCTGTTGTAGATGACCAGGACCAAGTTTGTTGCAGTAGCGGCAGGATCTGACGGGGCAGTTGACCAGGAGATGGGTTGAAGAAAGGCCCCGATTCTGACAATAGAGGCAAGCAGTGGGCCGCTGGGTAAATGATGGCCGGGACGGAGGAGTGGCAAGAACAGAGTCCACATGATGAGTTTGAAGTGTACCAAGACGAGTCTCCTCTGAGAGCAACTCAGAAATTGCTTGTTCAAGAGTGGGCAATGGATGGCGATGAAGCAGAGAGGCACGTACGGGCTCAAAGGAGGAAGTAAGAGCCATGAGAAAGTGCACCAATCTTTGCTGGTTGCGATAGATAGTAAATAAAACAGCATCTTCGTGGTTATGCCAAGTTGGTTCCGAAAGAGCAAGCTGATCCCAAACAGAGTACATTTGAGAAAGGAAGTCATTAATGGACTGAGTGGATTCTTGGCGCATGCGATGAAGTTGGTTCTGAAGTTGATATTGATGGGCAAGACCAGTAGTCTGGTATCGTTCTTTCAAAAAATTCCATATGTCCTTTGCAGGAGTATTTACAGAGTCAAGCTGAAAGCGACCAAACTGAAGACTGATAGAGGTAATAGATGTATTACGAAACCAGGTAATGATTTGGTAATTTTTACTGTCCCATTCCTCAAGTTGGTCTTCATATGTAGCAGTATGAGCAGTAGTTTCAGTAGTGACACTGTCTTTAACCGGTTTAGTCACATCCCCGGTGACAATTCGCCAGAGCTTCTTGCCTTTGAGGAAGGAAGACATGGCTTGGGCCCACAGAACATAGTTGGAACCATTCAAAATAACGGAAATAGGATGGGAGGCATCAGGACGATCCATAATACGAGTTGAGTAGGATTTAAAGCAAGAGGAATAGACCTGTAGGAGCAAAATTAGGTAAAACAGAGTGTACCAGTGAGTCCGGAAGGTCGAAAATAGCCAGGAAAGGTATGCTGGACAGAGATGATGTCAGCAATGATGTCAGCGGCGCACGTTAGCAGGCTGCAAGAAGGAGCACGTTAGCAGGAAGCGGCAGCGCACGATAGCGGACAGGCGCAGGCGCGGCGCACGGTAGCCGTTTTGGCGCACGCGGGTGCACTTTAGTGAAGCGGCGCACGAAAGGCGCACAGTAGCAGGCGCGGCGTACGGGAGTGGTAGGGCTGACGTCAGCCGCGGTTGTGTGGGCGCGTGGAGGCGCGTGGCGGAAGCAAGATGCAACAGATGGCGCGTGCGGGCGCGTGTGAGAGTGGTGACGGAGGTGGTGACGCGCCGAAGACAAAGGTGGCGCGTGAGGGCGCGTGGAGCGTGTTCTGAGGACGGGCTTGGTGCCGTTGGAATCGTGAGGAAATTCCGAGCGGTTTGATGTATGCCACTGTGTACGGGACTAAACACCAAAATCGAAAATTGCCAGAAATGCAACACTGGGCTCTGATACCATGAAACAATAATTTGAGAGAGTGATAGAGAATAGAGAGAGAGAAATACTGAATTGTTCAGTTGTTGTATATCTGTATAATTACAAGGAGATTTACACCTCTCTTTTATAGAGAGGAAGAGGGACATTGGGTGCCGTTGCACCGAAAGCATAAAGAGAGAGAGGGAACAACAATTATGAAAGCATAAACATAATAATAGACTACAATGATGACTAACACTACTAATATACAATATGAATATACAATAATATACTAACATAATGGATGATGTCAAACTATTTTTAACCCATATATATGAGTAATGCTAAAGACCCCATGTGAAATATTTGGTAAAACATTTGAGATTCCTAACATTTTTTCATATATATTTGGGTCAAATCACTTATTTAAGTGTAAATCTTTTCTTTTTCTTTTTTTCCCTCTCTTCTTCCTCTATTCTCTGTATTCCTCTCATCTCCCTCCGGCTACACCATAACACACCCACCCCTACTTCACCCTCCGCCGCCACACAACACTACCCTACTCAGCGTTACCCATCCTGTTGATCCAAAAAAAAAAAAAAATTGATAAATAAACGAACTTTGTAAAATAAATGGTAAAATGGTCATTTAATTAAATATTTTTTAGGACATCAGAAAATAATAATGGGTCTTTAACAGCATGAACCAATTTGTTATAAGAAGTTCAACTTTCTGAGAAGTCCGCGTAATTATATTAAACTATTGGGCTAATTGTAATTTTTCCAAACCTCAAGGGAGCTCAGTGTAATTTATCAAATTTTAAATTATGGAGTCAAATCTAGACAATTCTCTTCTGGTTTCTCATTAAATTTTGAACTTTAACTACTAACATAAAAAATTCCAAATTTTCAGCCAAATTAAATTTAAATACCAAAAAAATCGTCTTCTTTTTTCCTCTAATAATCCTTCCAAATACAAAAACTAGTTTTAATCAAACCATACATATAGAGAAAGAGAGATAGTGAGAGAGAGTCGGAGAGAGATTTGGATCCAGTCTTTTCCGTACTTTTGGCCAAATATCAATTTAATTCCAACATTAAAATCCCAAATTTACCGAATCTTTTGGAATACTGGGCAAATTATGATCTCAATTACTGGCATCTCTTTTTCTTTCTTTTTTTTCATTATGATCCCAACCAACTCAATTGTGTTCGTGTGCGCGCAGACGAAGAGAGAGCAACATTGGTATTGTTGGAATAAATGAACCACAAAATCTCCTTCTTCAAACACAGCACAGAACCAATTGGCCAACTCAGATAAACAAATAACCACAAACCTGATCGAAGAAAGCTCGCTTCTCATCATCTTCGATGCCAGGCTCGGGCCAATGCTCGAACAGATGACTCTGACCCATCTCCAACAACATCTTCGCCATCTCAATCTGCCAATAAACCACTCTAAATTAACCCTATCCAAACACAAACAGATTATACATACATGCATATACATATATGAATATGAATATATGAACCTGGTGAGGAGAGAGAAGGGAGAGATTGTTGAGGAGATTGGGAGAAGAGGAGGCCCAATCGCCATTGATGTGGAGCTTGGAGAGGCTCTCGGCGGCTGATCCAACCGTTGAAGCCATTCCGGTAAGCGAATCTAACGGGTCGCAGAGGCTTTCTGGTGAACCAAACAAGATCGGAGCTGATGAAAACGAAGAACAAGAGTCCAAGAGTGAATAGAGTTGGCGTTAGTTTGAGCTAAGTGCGGGGGAGAGGAGAGAGAGAGAGAGAGAGAGAGCGAAACATGCGTTGTTGTTTTGTTATGTTAGAGAGTCGGGTACGAAGAGATCTGTGGGGGGATGACCGGGAGGAACCGGTAAAAGGACTTTTGAAAGTTGGCCGTGCGAGGGACTCTTTTACCGGTGATAGCAAGTGGGAGTAGTAAGGTGGTGAGGAGAGGCATATTCGGCACGGACTATAGCTGATGCGACACGTTTGAGAACTGTAATGCGTGTGGCTCTTTGTGGAAAAGTTATTCGGTGGTTTGGAAGCATGTTGGTTAATACATTTTGGTTTGGAAAAAACGTTTTTAGCTTGAATTTTTAGATTTTTAATTAATTTAATCCGGTTAAATTAGTTCTATTTAAAAGAAAAAAAAATTATGAGAGAAAAAATAAAATAATTGTTTAAAAAAAGGAAAAAAAACTAATTTATTGATTTTTTAATTTTTTTGAAGAAATGTGTAAAAAAAATAAAGAATTAATGTGACTTAAATAAGCCAATAAGCTGTCTTTTTTCTATGTTTCCAAAATAGGCATTATTGGCTTCTTTATTTTGTGTCTTTAGGTAAATTATAAATATATTTATTGAGATTTGTTTACGCTGTGTTTGGTTTGAGGATTTGAAGAGGGATTTAGAAAGGAAAAGGGAAAAGTTTGGTGAAATGTGAATAAAATATACCTACATTTCACCTAGTTTCACACACCTTTTTCCTTTCCCTTTCCAAATCCCTCCTCAAATCCCTCAGCCAAACACAACATTAAAGTACATATTGTTTCCTGTTGTTTAAAAAATTGCAAACACTCCCTTGTTAGAATTTTTTATTTAACATAATTAATTAAAAAAATAAAATTCATAATTATTCTCCTACACAATAATAAAATTACCTAAATTATTAAATGAAATATATTTTTAACATTGTTAAAAACTGTTAATTGACTTGATAATTTATCAATAAAAGTGACGATTTGTTATAAAATTATAAATCTCAAGAGGTGAAATATAATTTTTAAAATTATAAAAAATAATTCATATTTTAATTAAATTTTAAAAAATATATTTATAATTTATTCTTTGTCTTTTTATAGGTTTTTAGCACCGTTTGGGAAGAAGGTTTGTAGGCTTTTTTGGCTATTTTAGCTACAAAAGACAAAATAGATTATTTTAGTCACAACTAATAAAACATCACATTCAACCCATAATCATTATACTATTCTCTCACAAAAAAAGTCAAAAAGTCTTTCTCAAATCAAATTTTTTAACCCAAATTAAAATAGTTAAAAGGTCAAAAAAACCAATCAACTTCCCAAACTAACCCTAAAAGCCAACTCATAATAGAATTTACTATTTTTTATTATGCAAGAAACAACATAACAATTGGGTCTTTTGAGAAGTTGTCAAAAAAAAATCAGTTTTTTTGCTTTTCAAATTTTTTTAACTAAGTTAGTCAATTTTTTTATCCAAAACAGCTCAATTTTTTTGTCAAAACAACTATTAAAAAAATGGGCAAATTACATATATACCTCTCAAAGTTTGGCTAAATTACAGATACCCCTGAAGTTTGAGAAATTACGAATTCTCCCCTGAATGCTATATTTGCATAAGAAATTAGGGGGTAATTTGTTATGAAATATAAACCTCAGGGGGTAAATTGTTATGAAAATACAAACCTCAGAGGGCGGGATGTAATTTCCGAAACCTCAGGGGTACCTGTAATTTAACCAAACCTCGAGAGGTGTATATGTAATTTGTCCAAAAAAATTAAAAAAATCAACTTTTATCGATTTTCCCACCCACCACAATGTTATATGTTCGATGGTGTGAAACATTGTTCTAAGACCACCCAATAAATGATTACTCTTTTGTGTTTGTCCCTAGCAAAAATGGCGGACAGAAAGGGGTGCAGGTGGCCATGGGCTCCAAAGCTTACGTGTAAAATTATTTGATTCTAATATTTTCCTGTGAAACTAAAAAGTGGTGGCCCCCAATTCTAAAATTAACTTTTTTAAAGATTTGAACTAATGTTAAAACTTATTATCAGCACATGATTTCCATAATTTACATTTTATTCATAAAATTTTAACAATAATGTTGTAGTTTTATTTTTTTGCTAAAGTTAATTATTAATTTTTAATATAATAATATTAGTATCTTATTGCCATTTTACTTGCCAATACAATAATAATGTAAGAAGGTAGATTGACTTCAGTTTAGGGTGTTGTCTGAAACCGTAAAACTCACCATAATTCTCATTTTGATAATTAAAATTTTTTATTTTGTCACTTATTTTATATATATCATTCATAAAAAAAATTAAAACGATTTAATAATCGCAACTTTTTAATTTATCACATTTGTCACCTAAAAAATAAATAATAATTATATTTTTTAAATAAACCATTCATTTTTTTAACAATGATATCTTGCTAATAATAAAATAATTTTAAAAAATCTCAATTTTAAATGTATTAAAGTTAGCCTCCTTTGTGTAGAAATTCTGCATACTGGACTCATTAATTTTTGTTTAAGTTATAGAAAATTAGTGGTTGCGGTGATGCATGTGCAATTCAGATAATTAATAATAAAAATAAATAATAAAAATTTAATAACATGATAAACTCATACATTGTGGGAACTATTATTTCAAAATCACCTAATAATTACTCTGGGGTTAGTGCGTTGGCTTTATAAAAAGAAAAGGAATTGACCTGTTTGGCTTTCTCCGTCGTACTTGAATACTCCGATATTATTTGAAATAAATTAAATACGTGTAATTATTTAGATACGTGTATTTATTTGAGTTATATTATTTTTTATTTTTTATATATTTTTGTTTAAAAAATTTAAAAATATATTTATTTAAATCATTTTAAACAACTTTTAAACCTAGTAGATGCACAAAAATTTATTTTTAGAATGAAAATTTGATTTTAAGTTTTAATATTTTATGTGTAAAAAATTTTAATAAACGAAAGCTAAATACAAATAGATTTGTTAATGGTTGATAAAAAAATTTGTCACCATGTATGATTTTAGGTAAAAAGTTTATAAAAATAATTTATTTCAAAATTATTAAAAAATTAGTGTATTCTCAACTTAAAATCAAATTTTCATTTGTATTAATCAAATTTACTACAAATCATGAATTACACTTGTATCAAAATATTTTTTCTGAAAAAAATAAAACAACAAAAAAATTTATAATATAAGAATTATGACTTGGTTATAACTTGTAATGTATTATCATTATTATTTTTTAATAATTAATAATTTAAAAAAATTATTAATTATTAACTTGTGATGTATTATCATTATTACATAATTAATAATTTAAAAAAATTATCATTATTATTTTTTAAAATAGTTAATTACACTTTTCACCCTATACACTTGTCAATTTTTTAATAAAAATTTAGACAGAGTGACCAAATTAAAACTAGATTTAAACGGTAGAGATCAAAGTGTTTAAATTGAAACAATAAAAACTAAAGTATAATTTAGATCAAATGATAGGGATGGAAGTGTAATTAACTATTCTAGAAATGAAGGAAAACTTTAGGTGAGGACAATCTTGAACATTTATTGTATGAGAGGAGGATATCACATGGTATTATTATGTCATTTGTACCCTATAAAATTATTATATATTAAGAAGGTATCACGTGACACTATTATGTGTGATTGATTTTTCATAAATAATTTAGATCAAAAGTAGATGAAAAATGAAAAGAATAAATAAACATTTCTTCAAATCTACTTCAAACAACATTAGCAAAAATGTATAATTTTGCTTTTTCTATGGTTCATCAATCTTTGTTCCTTTAAACTTGATTGAAAAATATCTTCAACCATTTAGGCATGTCCTCACCAAAAAATAATTGTAAGTAGTGGTGGAGCCACGTTTGGGAGTGGTTTCAAGTCATACAATCAAAAATAAATTGAACTGTGTTCTAATTAGTAGGGTTTTTGATTTTTTATTTTTTTATCATTCTTCTCAATTTTACAATGGCAATATGTTGTCACCCAGCTTATTCATAATTAGAGTACTATTTTACCATTTTATCAATATATTTATTTATAATTTAGTTTCTTCTGCTCTTAAGTTAAATTAAAGTCATAATAAATTGTGTGGGTAAAAATTTAGACTAAATGGTTGTTGAGAAAAACACCTTCTACTCTTGGGAAATAATACTAATATGCAAAATCGAAATTAGAAGAAATGACCTCTATTTATCACCTCTAGCAATTGTCAAACATGCCTGACCACTGTCGACGATCACGATCATCAACAACCATCTCTCACTAGTTACAACCATATTTTGACAGCGCTTTTGTCAGAAATCTAGTAACTAGCACGCATCTTTGATGAAGACCTCCAACAACAGTCAATTGTTGGAAATTGTTATAAAATTCTGGATAAAATCAGAATTTTTTTCTAAGTTCGGTCTATTTTTTAGGTGGGCCCCGAGTGTCGATTTACTCGGGTCAAAGTGGTAACGCGTTCTATGCCGCGTTGTGATTCACGTGGTATATTTGGTTGCTCAAAACCATTACCAAGTGAATGGGAAATTGAAGCCAAAGTGTGCTCCATAGAAATGGAGTTTTGGTGGAAATTCCTTAAGGTGGTAAATTGGCTTGTCCCACATTGATTTGGTGGAAAGTTTTGAAAGGGTTTATAAGGCTTAGGGTGAGATACTTAGGGTGTGCCCCAAGGGGTACCCAAGTGTTTTAGAGGGAGAGGTTATGGGCAAAATGGGCTAGACCCATTGGACCCAAAAATCACCACGCGCACCGCCGCCGTCCGTCCATCCGGTCGGGTTGGACTTCTAATCCTTTTGGGCCAAAAACATTTGAATTTAATTTTATTTTTTATTAAAATAAAATCCATAATTCAAATTAAACTGGTTTGGATTTATTGTTCATCCAAATAGGGCTCTTCCCGTTTTCAAACAGAATTAAACTGTTTTGAATTTATTGCTCATCCAAACAGAGCCCTTCCCGTTTTCAAACAGAATTAAACTGTTTTGGATTTATTGCTCATCCAAACAGAGCCCTTCCCGTTTCTATCTGTTTGAATAAACAGATTCAAATCTGTTTAAATTTGAATCTAACAGGTTTCATACCTGTTCAATTCAAAACCAAAAGCCACCTTTACATCTATAAATAGACTAGCCTCCCATTTGGATTTCATTCCAATTTTCGTACTCCATCCTCTGCTTTAAATATTCTTCATCTTGCTGCATTTTATTTTCTGAAAGAAAGAGTGTAAACACCTAGTGTGTTCGTAAGGCAAACAATTAGTAGTGCTGCTATTGTTTGTGGTAAGATCATTTCATCCTGGGAGATAGACGTCCAAATTCTAAAAGCACCGTGGAGAGGACGAATCTGTCTTAAGGACACAGTGTTAAACACTAGACTTGATCAGAAAAGTTATTCAAATAAATTAACCAAGTAAGTTGTTTAATTTTATTCTGTTTTTATTTAATCAGATTTTAATTTTATTTTTGTAACAAAATAAAATCTGTGGTTTTATTTATTTATTTTTATTTCGAGTTTGATTTTTGTAATCAAGCAAATTCTCTCCTTTTCTCTATTTCTTTTATTCTAGTTGTTGTTTTGTACACAACAGAATTTAATCTTTTTAAATACAGTGAAGATTATCCAACAATCTTAAGACAGATTCCTTTTTGGGTATCTTCATTGTATTTAATTTTCTGTATTTTTTAAATTAATATTCTGGTTGGAAAAACAAATAGTGATTTATGCTATTTGACAGATAGTAGTAATATACTGTCTCTTTTCTTTGACAACAACTAGTAGTACGATATTGGTGTCATTAACAATTCAGAATATTATTTGGTATTACAGAAAATTCTGGTGATATTTTATTTTTCTAGTTTTAGTAACAAGGAAAATAAAATTATTTTGTTGTTATAATTTATTTTTGGTTTTAGTAACTAGAAAATTAATTTGTGTTTTAATTTATTTTCTGGTTTTGGTAACTAGAAAATTATTTTGTGTTTTTTCTGATTTTTGTAATCAGATAGTTTTGTGGTATTTTATTTTCTAGTTTCAGTAACAAGGAAAACAAAATTACAGTATTTTCTAGTTTTAGTAACAAGAAAAGTAAAATGATTTTGTGTCATAATTTATTTTCTGGTTTAAGTAACTAGAAAATTAATTTGTGGTTTGGTTTTCTGATTTTTGTAATCAGATATTATTTCGGTATTTTATTTCACTAGTTTTAGTAATAAGAAAAATAAAATTATTTTGTATTGTAATTTATTTTCTAGTTTTAGTAACTAGAAATTAATTTTGTTAATCAATCATGTAACTTTGTGACTCGGTCACAATCTGTTAATTTTGTAAGTAACTTATGGTTTCGTTTGGTAGACCACTTATTTTTGAATCCTTTGTGAAATGGTGTTAATTATTTTGACTTTATCATAGTTCATCGTGAGTATACATGGAAGAATTTGTTTCTAGAGTAAAATATTAGTTTTACAAACTAATTTTATTTTTATTACAATGTGGATTCATAGTCTTGAATTGTTTCTGAACTTGAGTCGGAAAAAAAAAAATATATATATATATATATATATTCACAAGAACATTTTAATGCATATTTAATTTGTTTATTTATGTACAAATCAAACTTATTAAATGAAGGTATGTTTTGTCATTTTGAAGTTTAAAGTTTAAATGCGTTGGATTTTATTTATGAGTTGAGAATCCTTTTATTTCATGATGCAAGTGATGGGATCGTGCATGATTAATTTATTTTGTTGATTCATTATTTTTAGTTGATGCGTTTGATATGCATGTATGATATCAATTCAAGTTATTTCTTAACAATAATTTCAAGTGATTTGGAATGATAAATTGTTATGTCGACTTAGGACATAAGCAGGTTAATTTGAATATTTCTAATCAATTTTGAATGGGTGTTTAAACACCAGATAAATTTAAACATGAAGATGTATGTAATTATATCGGTCCGTTTAATTGGGAAGTAATTGAAGAAATCTTTTATGTTGATTATTGAATCATGTGACATGAGATGTCATTAATAATTATTTTACTTGCGTAGTAGAATTTGTTAAACCATGAACCATTTTATTAATATGGGGTGTATCTCTTGCATTAGTTGAGATAAGTTAATTTTCTTCTGTCACAAATATTTTTATAACAGTGACATTTATTTGTTATTGAGTTGCAAGAATGTATACAATCAAATGGGTTTTTGAATTGTTTGATTCTTAGGCAAAATTTTTTATGAGGATATGATTTTGTCAAAACATTAATTCTGACTTGAGTAGTCATAATTATTTTGGTTTTTTCTTGAATTTGTTTTAAAAATTCATTGATTTATAATAGAAGTGATAGGGGTGGTGAATATGATGCACCATTAAATGAATTTTGTGCACAACATGGCATTATTCACCAAACTACAGCCCCTTATTCTCCACGGCAAAATGGAATTGCTGAAAGGAAGAATAGAACTCTAAAAGAAATGATGAATGCCATGTTACTAAGTTCAGGCTTACCACAGAACTTGTGGGGGGAAGCAATATTGTCTGCTAATTTTGTTCTTAATAAAATACCCCACAAGAAAACCAACAGCACTCCTTATGAATTATGGAAAGGTCGATCACCTTCTTACAAATACTTAAAAGTGTGGGGGTGTTTGGCAAAAGTTGAAGTTCCTGTGCCTAAAAAGACTAAGATTGGACCAAAAACAATAGACTGTGTGTTTATTGGTTATGCTCAGAATAGTAGTGCATATCGGTTTCTGACTTATAAATCAGAAATACCTGATATAAATGTGAACACTATTATAGAGTCAAGGAATGCTGTGTTTTTTTGAACATGTCTTTCCTTACAAGAAAGGACAGGAATTAAGTTCACAGAAAAGAACTTATGATTGTACACAAAGTCAAGAAACTAATGACAATCAAACAAAAGAGACTAATAATAGTCTCGACCAACAGGATTTAACTAATGATGAACCAAGACGAAGTAAGAGAGCGAGAACATCAAAATCCTTTGGTCCAGATTTTCTGACATACTTGTTAGAAAATGAACCTCAAAGCTTTAAGGCAGCAATAACAGGTCCTGAAGCACCTTTGTGGAAAGAGGCTGTTAATAATGAAATTGAATCCACTATGCAAAATCATACTTGGGAATTGGTGGATCTTCCACCAGGTTCTAAACCTCTTGGATATAAATGGATATTCAAGAGAAAAATGAAAGCAGATGGTTCAATTGACAAGTATAAAGCAAGACTTGTTGTTAAAGGTTACAGACAAAAGGAAGGTCTGGACTTTTTTGACACATATTCCCCTGTGACAAGAATAACATCCATTCGCATGCTTATTTCTATAGCAGCGTTGTTTAATTTAGAAATACATCAAATGGATGTTAAGACAGCTTTCTTAAACGGTGATCTAAATGAAGAAATCTATATGGAACAACCCGAAGGGTTTGTAGTATCAGGGCAAGAAAAGAAAGTTTGTCGACTTGTAAAATCCCTTTATGGATTAAAACAAGCACCTAAGCAATGGCATGAAAAATTTGATCATGCAATGCTTACTAATGGGTTTAAGATAAACGAATGTGACAAATGCGTCTATGTTAAAAACACTGACCAAGGATATGTCATAGTTTGTCTTTATGTGGATGACATGCTTATCATCGGAAGCAGTCAAAACATGATCAAATCAACTAAGCAGATACTTAACAAAAGATTTGATATGAAAGATATGGGGGTCGCAGATGTTATATTAGGAATGAAAATTACTAAAACATCTGACGGATATGCATTATCTCAATCTCATTATATTGAGAAAATTCTTGATAAATTTATCAAGGATGATTTGAATTTAGCTAGAACACCTATAGACATCAGTCTTTATTTATCAAAAAATAAAGGAGATACAGTGTCTCAGTTAAAATACTCCCAAATCATTGGAAGCCTAATGTACCTAATGAATTGTACTCGTCCTGATATAGCTTATGCTATCAGTAAATTGAGTAGGTACACTAGTAATCCTAGAGAAGACCATTGGAAAGCGATCATTCGGGTTCTTAGATATCTAAGATTTACTCGTGATCATGGTTTGAACTTTACTCGATATCCAGCAGTACTCGAAGGTTATTGTGATGCCAATTGGATATCGGATACTAAAGATTCAAAATCCACTAGTGGATATGTCTTTACTCTAGGAGGCGCTGCTGTTTCTTGGAAGTCCACGAAACAAACTTGCATCGCACGATCCACAATGGAATCCGAGTTCATTGCTTTAGACAAAGCAGGTGAAGAAGTAGAATGGCTTCGTCACTTCTTAGAAGACATTCCAATGTGCCCAAAACCTGTGCCAGCTATTTGCATTCATTGTGATAGTCAATCTGCAATAGGCAGGGCACAGAATCACATGTATAATGGTAAGTCACGACATATTCGTCGTCGACATAATACTGTAAGGCATTTGTTGTCAAACGGAATAATCTCAATAGATTATATAAAATCTAAAGAGAATATTGCGGATCCGTTAACAAAAGGTTTGACAAAAGAGCTAGTGTATAGTTCATCGAAGGGGATGGGATTAAAGCCTATTACATAAGAGTCGTCATAATGGTAACCCTATTTATATGACTGGAGATCCCAAGAACTAAGTTCAAAGGGACAACTAAGTTATGTATGGCTCACCAGAAATCACCAAGGGATTAAAAATTCCCTACCCATTCCTATGGTGAGAGTGATATCTGCAACATATGTTGTATGCAGGGGTATAAGGATAAGCTTTGCTTTTAATGATTACTTATATCTTGGTTAAGGCATAAAATCAAGACGAGTATAAGGAGATACTCACAATAAGAATCACCTATATGAGTGTTGAACTGGGGCCGGTTCTATGAGAATGAATAGACTAAATTCTCTAGAAACACTTATGAAAACCAGGCACGTTCAAGGCCAAAATGAACACAACAGTGAGAACCACGATGTGTTAGAAGATATTTTGTGTGAAATCTATTGTCTTGGCTTACACAAACGGCTGAACAATTCAAGGCATCGCGTCCATTGGTTAGCCAGTAAGTCCGATAGGTTATCACTAGGGAAGGTTCAAAGCCGAAAACTACCTATCCTGATGCAAGATATTTTCGACTTATACTCTTTCGTTAAAGTCTGCATATTGTTGCATTTCCGTTGTCATCAAATTCCATTCATGTGGGGGATTGTTGGAAATGGTTATAAAATTCTGGATAAAACCAGAATTTTTTCCTAAGTTCGGTCTATTTTTTAGGTGGGCCCCAAGTGTCAATTTACTCGGGTCAAAGTGGTAACGCGTTCTATGCCGCGTTGTGATTCACGTGGTATATTTGGTTGCTCAAAACCATTACCGAGTGAATGGGAAATTGAAGCCAAAGTGTGCTCCATGGAAATGGAGTTTTGGTGGAAATTCCTTAAGGTGGTAAATTGGCTTGTCCCACATTGATTTGGTGGGAAGTTTTGAAAGGGTTTATAAGGCTTAGGGTGAGATACTTGGGGTGTGCCCCAAGGGGTACCCAAGTGTTTTAGAGGGAGAGGTTATGGGCAAAATAGGCTAGACCCATTGGACCCAAAAATCACCACACACGCGCGCGCCGCCGCCGTCCGTCCGGTCGGGTTGGGCTTCTAATCCTTTTGGGCCAAAAACATTTGAATTTAATTTTATTTTTTATTAAAATAAAATCCATAATTCAAATTAAACTGGTTTGGATTTATTGTTCATCCAAACAGGGCTCTTCCCGTTTTCAAACAGAATTAAACTGTTTTGGATTTATTGCTCGTCCAAACAGAGCCCTTCCCGTTTTCAAACAGAATTAAACTGTTTTGGATTTATTGCTCATCCAAACAGAGCCCTTCCCGTTTCTATCTATTTGAATAAACAGATTCAAATCTGTTTAAATTTGAATCTAACAGGTTTCATACCTGTTCAATTCAAAACCAAAAGCCACCTTTACATCTATAAATAGACTAGCCTCCCATTTGGATTTCATTCCAATTTTCGTACTCCATCCCCTGCTTTAAATATTCTTCATCTTGCTGCATTTTATTTTCTGAAAGAAAGAGTGTAAACACCTAGTGTGTTCGTAAGGCAAACAATTAGTAGTGCTGCTATTGTTTGTGGTAAGATCATTTCATCTTGGGAGATAGACGTCCAAATTCTGAAAGCACCGTGGAGAGGACGAATCTGTCTTAAGGACACAGTGTTAAACACTAGACTTGATCAGAAACGTTATTCAAATAAATTAACCAAGTAAGTTGTTTAATTTTATTCTGTTTTTATTTAATCAGATTTTAATTTTGTTTTTGTAACAAAATAAAATCTGTGGTTTTATTTATTTATTTTTATTTCGAGTTTGATTTTTGTAATCAAACAAATTCTCTCCTTTTCTCTATTTCTTTTATTCTAGTTGTTGTTTTGTACACAACAGAATTTAATCTTTTTAAATACAGTGAAGATTGTCCAACAAACGACACCATATATGACCATTGACAACCACCGTTGACTACTTGTGATGACCATCTCCTTGATTAATTAAGTTAATCATATGATTTGCATTCATTATGTGTTTATGTGATATTATGTGCTATGTATGAAATGAATTGTGATATTGTGAACAAATATGGTTAGGAGATGAATTGAACCTATTTGAATCAGTAAATCATAAGGTTAAAATTAAATATATGAATAAAAATTAGAACCTGATTCACATTAGTATGATTAAGTTTGGTTTAATTTCAATTAGACTATAAGGAGAAGTGACTGAAAGTAAGTGAATTTGAATTAATTAAAGTCAAGTATAGAATTGTGAACTTATATGAACATAAAAGAGAGGAATGGTAGGAATAAGTTCAAGATTTGACCATACATGGCATAAGTTTATGAAGATAATAATCACAAACTTATTTTCTTGCATTGCCTCTCCGAATTTCAAAGGAATTTCTACATATAAGCTTGAGTTGAAACTCTTAAAGTTATATTTCATGATTCTACAAATTTTCCAAAGAATTTGATCTTTTGTATGGAAATTGAGGTTTGATTTGAAGTTATGATTGTTGTTAAAGTGATATATGTTATTTTCAAGATGTTTTTGTAGAGTTTTGGGTCTTGAAATACATAAAATTGAAGTTTGTGGTTGCAAAACTCAGCTCCAAAAGTGAAGCAGATTTTTCGAACTGGATTTGAATTCAAACCGCACGTACGGCCAAACCTCCACTGTCCTAGTTTTGCTACTGTTTTAATTGCACGTGAGGGGCGCATGTACGGTGGTGGTTCCGCACATGCAATTTTCAGGGCGGTTTTGGTTTCATTTTCTCTCGGTTTTTCGGACTTCCAAACCTCCATTTGCATGGTTTTCAAATGTATTTCATATTCATATGCATAGCATAAACACCAGAGAAATTAAAGAACAAATAGAAATAACCGAGTAAACAAGTAGCGAATGAACCAAATAGGTTTAAGAACTGACTGAATGAATTGAATGTGTTTTGAAATGTTGTGCTTGAATGTGTTTGTGTAGGTCAGATGCCGCACTCTAACTACATGATACAAGGAGCTAACTGCGAGTAACAACCTTGTAAAGATATGTTTAAATTATTAGTATTTTCTGACTTATAATATGCTGTGTTTCTGAAATGATGATTTCTAACTGAATGAATGATTGTCCTATTTGTGAAATATATTTGTGGCATCCATAGTATCTGTTACTGTTACTGCTAATGTTATAGAGATCTCTGACAGTTCCAATCTTTGGAACTGCTGTTTACTGTATTGATGGTCATTAATTATAACTGTTCGATCTTATATGACCTACTGTACTGTTTTGCTATTGAATGTACCACATATGACTGCTATGATTTCAATATGATTTGATATATTATGAGATACTCATTCAATGATGAAATTGACTGTTTAAAATTACTGAAGGGACATCATTCATTACCCCTTTATACTGTTGTTATTCACTAGGTTCTAGCTCACTGTTATATATATATATATATATGTAGGTAACCAAGCTCAAGATCGAAACTAGTGGCGTCAACCTAATCCTTGTTTTGTCAAGCCAACACTCATGCCTCACAACACGGTTCCATCTAGTCAAGCTCTAAGGGTTTTGGGCAATTTAGAGTTCACCTGTTGTTTTTGCATATAAATGGTTTGAATGATACCGAGACAAGTTTTGTATGTGATTATGACTGTTGATCAAACTGGTTTTGTTATTGGGATTAAATCCCTAGGTTTGTTTTCATTTTGGTACTTAAGCTTGTCGTGGACTACGTGTATATAAGCTTAATGTTGGGACTCATGTGTAGATATAAACATATAAAGGCTCGTTTTTGTTCATGTAGGTTTTCGCAGCTCATTAGATGTTGCATTTTATTATTTATTGGCCTCCAGCAACCGCTATTACCGTCTTACTATTAAGTATACTAGTTGGTCACTTCTCTAATCCCTTGGGGTGGGGGTTAGGTCATGACACTACTCCTCTCAATTGTTTTCAAACACAGTATGCAACAAAAATATATATTTTACCAAAAAAATTATATATATATATATATATATGTTTGGGTGAATTACACTAGCCTCCTTTGAGATTTGTAGAAAATAAAGTTAGGTATATACTTTTGACATAATTATATTGATATTTCTTTTAATATAATTAAAATTGCTGAAACTAATGCATACGATGGGTAAAAATTGAAATAAACAAAAACAAATAACAATTTTAAGGATGATCATTTTCCTCTGCCCAGCTCCAATCCCAATTATATTTATATTTATTAAATATATTTATATGTATAATATATAATTTTATTTTTATATTATAATAAAACTTAAACACTAAAATATTATAATTAATATTATTTTTAATCATTTATTTATTTTTATCTTATATCTTATAATTCTCATTAAGTATAAATTATTATTCATAAGATACTATCTTATCTCTAATTTTTTCTTTTAATATTCTCATTCTTCAATTTATAAAATTAATACTTCTCCCACTCCGCTCTCATTACCTCCCAATTTGCCCTGCTCCTAATATGATGCTGGATTGATGTGAGTTATTACAAAATTGTCCCAAACCAGCCCCTGATTATCTCTAAGCAGCTCATTGGTTAGAAATCACAAAAAAACTCAATGAAGCCCATTAGTTTTGAGACTATACAGGGTTAATAATAAGTTAAGGGTTCATTTAGGAATTAATCATTTTAGAAAGTTTTTTTAATTTTTTATAAAAAAATATGTAAAAAAATAGAGAGTGCCGTGATAATTTATAATAATTTTTTAAACTATTATAGCCACTCCACAAACAATTTCTAATAAATTTCAATTCATCAATGACTAACCTCTAATTAAGATTATTTCACAAACAACATCTAATTAAGATTATTTCTCAATCTACTCAAAATTGCAAAACAATCTTCATCATAGCCCACAATAATGTGACATTTCTTGGATCCAGTACCAATTTAAGAAAAAATATTTAAAAATATGAAATCGATTAAATAATAATAAAATAATTTCATTTTTATAAGTTGGAAGTCATAAGTGTAGTGTCCAAATCTCTTTCATACACCTAAAACATTTTCATGTATAATATAATTATGGATAAATTTTACTGATTTTTTTTTTTGAGATTTAGAGAAAATAGAATAAATCGTACAAGTTTGATATAATTATGTTGAGTTTTTTTAAAAAATTTTAATTTATGTAATTCACATTTTATTAAAAATTTGTTAGTCGTATGAATGAAAAGATGATATTGTCATGTCTTTTACATTAATAATTATATTATATATTATATATCTTTATATTTTCATATCTTTTATATTAATTTTGATCCTTTTAACCTTACAAAAAAGAAGACTGGTTCAATTATGTTAAAATTTTAAAATTTGTTATATATTTTCTTTAAATTGAAGGGAGGTCTACAATTATTTTAGGGTAAATTACACTTTGACCCTTTACGTTTGATCACTTTTTCAGTTTCATCCTTAAAGTTTCTTTCTTTTTCTTTTCTTTTTTTTCATTTTGATCATTCATGTTTTAAGTTTTTTTCAGTTTACTCCTGAAGTTAATTTTTGTTAAAAATTAGACAGAAAATGACACGTTAATAGTCAAGCGACATAAAAATATTTTATTACATATAACTTGCATTTCTAACATAAGGGAAATACTATGGTACACCCTTGAAATATTATGTACCATATGTACCTTATAATTAAAAAAAAAATAGTATAACTTCATACTTTTTAAGTCATAACTAAAAAGAAAAATGTTATAGCTAAACACAATATGATGCATAATTAAAGAATAAAATTGATTATAATTAAAGAAAAAATGACATAACTAAGATTGCATATGGTATATATTTTTCAAGAGTGTGTAAATTAGAATTTTCCCTAACATAAACTTAAATTCTAATATAATAATACATTTCTTTATATTATGTGATAATTATGATATTTTTTTTTATCTAATTTTAAACAAAAATTAATTTTAAGAATAAATAAAAAGTAATTTTAAAAGTAAACAGGAAAAAGAATTTGAAACTTAAAAACTCAATGTAAAAAAAAAAAAACTAGATAAAGGTCAGAAAGTGATGTCAGGCAAAGTGTAATTTATTTATTATTTTAATATTGTAAGCTGAAATGTTATTTCCCAAAATAATTAGACAGTGAAAGATAGACCCTAAATTAGGCCTCGTTTAGTAACATTAATTTTTAGTTTAAAAATCAAAAACTTAGTAAAAAGAATTAAAAAATTAACAACTTATATCAAAAAGTTAAAGAATTTACTTTATCTTTACCTTTTACATATCTTTTCGTAAAAAATTAAAAAATTACTAAAAAAATATGTTCTCAAATGATGCCAGATTAGTTATTTTAGTAGATTATTATAATTTTTTATTATTTTAATAGGTTAAAATAGTTATCATTCTATTTAATTTTTATTTTCAAAATTTATTTTTTTTTAAATTTTACTTTTTCTTTTTTATATATTTATTTTTTTGTTTGCACTGAATTTTTTTAATTATTTTAAGTAATTTTTTTAATTTTTAAACACATCTAACATAAATACATATAAAAAGTATAATATTTATAAAATTCACTAAATATAAAAAATACAAAAAAAAAAGAAAATTTAGGAGATCTTTTATATTTTTCTATATTTATTAATTTTTAAAAATATTTTTCACATATATTTTACTATTTAAATACATTTAAATAAGGCGTATTCAAAAAAGTAAAAAATTATTAAAATTTTAAAAATATAAAAATATGAAAAATAAAAAATTTAATTTCTAAAAAATTGAATTCAAAAAATTAAAACTAAACACTTGGTATATTTTGAAAGAGAGATGAATTTTTTTAATTGAATGTAATATTTATGAAAGAATAAAAATATATATATATATATATATTTGATATGATCTGTTGTTTTATTGCCTATTTTTTAACGTATTTTTGTCATTTATTTTAGTAAAAAATAAAATAAAATAAAAAATAAAAAACGGGTATTGCCAAACACCCCCAGAGTCTCACGAATCGTCCTGTCTCAAGGAGACCGCGCCGCGCGCTTCGTCCATTGGCCTCTCGCTCTCTCTACCTCCCACTTTCCGTAGGGTCTCTCTCTCTCTCTATCTCTCTCACTCTCTCTCCCTATCTCTCCATATATATACACACTCCATATATATATATACATTTATTTGTATTTGTATGTGTACGTATATGTGCACACACATCATGCATTGTTTGCGACTCTCTTACAAACGATTAACCATTGTAGGGTTTCAATTTCCGGTATGTTTATGTATTTAGTATTTCATATTATTGTTTACGAATGTTAGTTACTATTGGATTTGGAAAATTGTTCAAGATTGCTTTTTTTTTTTTGGGGGGGGGGGGGGGGATGTTAAATTTCTTTCTATTTTTGGTTATATATTTGATATATTCGATTCCAACAATGCATATCTTTTCAATTCATTGCTTA
Organism: Camellia sinensis; assembly: GCF_055761805.1. Lineage (NCBI taxonomy): Eukaryota > Viridiplantae > Streptophyta > Magnoliopsida > Ericales > Theaceae > Camellia > Camellia sinensis. The sequence continues at coordinate 121,855,298 of NC_138966.1, forward strand.
ACTTTCTTGCCTCTTCTGCTAGAACATTACTCTGCATCGAATTTGTTCCCTGGAATGCTTAGTTAGTTGATTGATTGATTTATTTTGGTGGGTTAAAATGGAAAGCAATATTGGGGATGATTTTGACACTGTCACTGACTTGAGGTTGGCGAGGCGGTTGAAGAGAAGGCGGCTCGATATTGAACCGCTTGGGATTAATACTTTTACTCAATCATTGAAGAGAAATTTGGAATTTTTGAAGTTGGGTGATGGAATGGAGGATGAGGATTACATTATGTATTTGAATAATTTGAGCGAGCATAGTGAATCGGGCTACTCGGTGAGCGAAGATGGGGATGACATTGATGAGAGTGTTGAGGAAGATGATGTGGACCCTCAGTATAAAATGTTCTTGGAGAAATTAAGAGTGAACGGAAACTCGTATGTACTTGAAGTTCCCATAAATAATGAGATGTCTTTATCTGTAAGATATGAAGCAGATGAGGGTTTCGATGGCGAGTGTGAGCCAGTCGCTCTGAGTAAATGGAGGGAGGTTTTAAATACAGAGAAGATTGGAGCTGCAAAAGATTTGAGGGATGTTCCAAGCAAAGACAAGATGGAAACCCAGAAAAATCTGAATGATGTTATGAGCAAAGATAGGATTGATGCCACAAAAAGTGTAAGGGATGATATAGGAGGAGAAAGAATGGATTTTGTGGTGGAGAAAGATTTGAATCCTGAACCCGTAAATCATGTTTCAGGCAAGACTGAAGGATGTTCCACTAAAATACCTAGTCCAAATGCTAATTGTTTATTCGAGGTTGAAAGTGAGCATGAAATGGAGGCTGATATGGTGGATGAATGCTACCAAACAGTCCTGGATTGTATAAAAGTGGAAGGTGATTGTGTGGGTTTCACAATTAATGGGAAGTCGGTGAAATATGAAGGACGTGATATTGAAACTGCTGATTCAGAAGTATTGGAATATAATGCTTCAGATTTTGATGAAGGAAACTATAATCCAATCAAAACCTCAAAACTGTCTGATTCATTTGTAAGTAACATCCTTTATTGCAAAGTTTTTTATTATTATTATTCTAATTTTTTTAGAAAACTACTCTGACTTGGGTATGTTTTATATACTGTTGTGCAACTCTAAAAATCTAGGAAGATGAGCAGCACTGCCTTGGAAGTCCCAGTACAAGTAAACATTATGGGTTTAGGGAGATGCTCATGCAAAAACTCAGGGAATCATATGACCACGAGGAATATGAAAAACTTTGGCATGATATAAATGAACACAGGCCGAAGAAAGGGCGCCATAGAGACTTGCGTGGAGTTGGAGCATTAAAAACATTCTTGGCAGATGGATGCCCCAGCCCGTCTTATCTTGATCAACATGATGGTAAGTTGAATACCACATACAGGTTTTCTGGTGTTGGAGTTGCTTTATTTTTTTCTATTTCAAGTAACACCGCACATGTAGCTTCATTTTCCACCCTTCTTTTGTGGTTATCCATTTCCCACCGTTCTTTTTCTTATTATTTTTATTTTTGGCAAGTCTTCATACAACTTGAGTCAAATTTACCATCTTGATGGCCAATTTTATAAATTGATTACTTTAATGATGGCAGTTCTTAGAAGGAAGATTGATGCAGTCCAATTTGATCGACGAAAAGTATTGAATCTCTTGCGTGGGTTTTTCTTTTGGTTGCAGGTGAGTTGTTCCCCCATTGTAGCCTGTTTTGCTTTTGGTTGATTTGGCTATATTCTATTATCAATTAATACACAACATAAGAGCAATTACTTAATTGAAGAAATATTGTTTAGTATGGAAGTCTGAGCTTTTAATTAGTTCAATAAGCACTGCTTTCAGTTACTGGTGCAAAATCAAATTGAGAGAGTTGTTTGTACATGTAAAATTACAAATCCTCATTCTTTAGGTCCATCCCCCTTCCCTTTTCTGGTGGTAGTGGGTAGCCTGTGCTTAGGAGGGTCTATTTTGTTTATCTTACTCAAAATAAGACAGTTTTTTGAGTCATATACAAACTTCATCACTTGCCTAATTAATTATTCTGGGGATTACCTTAAGAGCACATGAAGTACAGCTAAAGGATAAGCTTCTTTGTTGACTGGGGAAAGTATGAGTAAATGCTCTGTATTATAACTCATCAAACGATGATTCATGCTAAGACGTTTTGGTATACTACTGGGCTTGTTAATAGATTGAATATTGATTCATCTGGTAAAAATATGATTGGATGGTAAGAATCCAACCCCATAACTTTATACCAAACCAAACCAAGCCTTAAGTCCTATCAAATGGGTTTGGTTACATGAATTCTTTTTCTCCACTTGACTATCAGAGGCCATTTGGTTAGTCAAATTAAGGAGATTCATATCTCTATTTACTACACTAGTCCACGTCAATCTAGGCTGCCCCTTGCCCTAACACTTCCCTCTACCACCACTATATCGCATCTCTTCACTATTATATCGCATCTCTTCACTACTATAATTTAGAATCACTTTATGAATTTGATTAGATTGAATATTGTGCTTAATAGTCACATGGGGATCAACCTTGATCTAGTAAGAACTCCACCTCCTTACAAGCCTACAAACTATGTTTCAGTCCCAATATACTCCTAGTTTATTGTTTTTATATTAAAACAAAATTACTTCTTTCCAATTGAAACCTAGTGTCAAACCTGTTTTATTTAGTCAGATTGGATGTAGGTCGGTGTCTTTGTATATATATACACTCGCTCACACACATTAATTTTCATTAGCTGGTTGTAGCTTCCATTTTTCGTTGTAGAGTGGATTATCTCCCATCCTTGTATCTTGTTTACTGTAGCTCTCTCTTTAAAGACATAACAGTTTGGGATGGTGGAGTGGTTTGAAAGAAGATTGGTACCATGGTATAGAGACAGTATTTGTCTAAATGGGGTTGAATAAATCTGAGAAAGAGCACTTGGTGTCAAAGAGATTGGAAAAAATTATAGAGGGATTTAGGCCTCGTTTGGCAAGAGGCTATTTTAACCAATTAGCCAAAAAGTTACTAAATTATCCAAAAAGCCAACAACCCATACCAAAAAGTCAAAGATTCTCTTTTCTCTCTACTTTTTGCACATCTTTTCATAATTAGCTAAAAAGTTATCCCAAACATACAAGTTTTTTTTACCTACCATTTTAGCCAAATAGCCAAAAAGTTACTAAATTAGCCTGTTCCCAAACGAGGCCTTATTGTGGGAAGTTATTACACATCCTGAAGTTGCACATGCATCAAATAAACCCTGAAGTTATTTGACGACTCATCCACCTCCACATCCTGAAGTTATTACTCTCAACTAGATTTATGTTGAATTAGATACTAAGATACTATCTCAAATCTCAGGTATATTAGCTAAGCCATTCAGAATCTAAGTTAATCTCTATAAAAAAAAAAAAAAAAATTTATCTTGGCTTAGCGCAAGTGATAGATTACTCCCCGGGAGCTTCTATTTGCACACACATATTCTACTCTGTGCACACACTTAATGATAATTATTTTTATTACAATTTTATTTTCAAATGAAATTACTATTATGGACATCACACACAATTCAAATAAATATATTCGGAAGTTGAATGTCGAAAAAATGAAAAAAATTCGAAATTCTACTGTCAAAAGAAATGATAATTTTCGGAATGCTACTTCCGAACAAGTTATTTATTGAGAAGGATGTGCATAGAGTGTAATGGATATGCAAATAGAAGCTCCCTTACTCCCCTCTATCCCCTCTACTATCTACCAAGAAACCCTGTGTGGACTTATTATCAATTGCTTTGTGAACCAATCTGCTAGAACTTCCATGATCACTCTAAAAAGTGAAGGAGGGCATGAATCCTTGCCTTAAACCCTCAAATTTTTGGAAAAAGAAAGAAAGAAAAAGAAACCATCAGGCTTTCATGTGCTTATCTAATGATGGGTCTGATGAAACAAAGCAATCCAACTCGTTCATTCGTCTCTAGAAGCCATCCTTTAAGAAACTACAAGAGGAATTTCCAGTTGCCATGGCCATAAGCCTTCTACACACCCCAATTTACTCAACAAAAGTTTGCTTTCCTAAATCTGGATTCCAGGCATTTATTGGCAATGACCCTGCAAACACATTTTCTTCCTCCAATTATTGAGAAGAGGGAACCACCTTGGCCACAAACTTCCCTAATCTCACCATTAACACAAATTGGACCAAAAGTGATGAAGAAGTTTTCAATTGACATAACAGCACATTACTTTGTGAACAATTAAAACTGATGCATCAAGAGTTCTCAATACCTGTGAGTAAAAGAAAGAAAAGCAAAACAATACCAATTTAGAAATCTACAATAGAAAATTTTCTCCTGGTGAGACATTCCTCTTCATGGCCACTGCAAGATTATATTTTTTTATTTTTATTACTATTGATTTTTAAATATTGATTCATGAATGATGAGAAATGGATTTTTTGGTTATGTGAGGTATTGTTTGATGCAGAGTGTAAGGTTAGGAGTGCCTAGGGGAGCATTTATATATTTTATACTAGTATATCCTAAGAGACGTTTTTTGCTTAGTTGTTGTGGAAAGAGCAAAAGGCAATAGGTTTGGGTAATCTATATCATTTCGACGTGTTCTTCATTTTTCACCATTTTTTACCACATTTACTACATATTTGGGATTCAATTCATGGGTTGTAGCAGTCCTGTTGCAGTTGGAACTGTGATTCTTACTGCTGGGAACACAGTTCTAACTTGCTTTTTGCTCTGAACTGCAGAAATGCCACCCCTCATAGGCGATTCCTGCTACTAAGGTTTGACAAAGCAAATGAAAAGAAAAAGAAAAACAAAGGGGTATTCGCGTGCTCCCTTCGGACTTCGCTACTTCAACTGTAAATGTTGAAGTACTTTTCCACAACTAGAATGGTAACAGAGAGATGAAGGGGAAACCACCTATTATATATTGCTTATGCCAACTCACCATTGTGGTTGGTTGGTCACTAAAGTATGCTAGATCTTGTTTGATGCCTGTCTTTTAAGTTTGAGAAGATTCAGTGCATCCATTGTTTTTTTAGATTATTTAATTATTTTGTGATAGAACATCATATAAACTAGCTAACTAGGGGGATAGGGAGGAGGGATGGTTGGATTCGAACTCGTGACCAGATTAGCCTTGTACTTTTGATGCCCAAGTACTGGACTATGTGCCTTGCTTCAAATTCTTTTTGAGAATGCTGATGAGCTAAAAGAATGTATATCAAATTCTCAGCATTAGTCGGAACAACTGTGGTACTTTATAAAATTTCCACCCACAACATTGGACAAGCAGAAGGGTGTTGCATCCATAAAAGTGGATTCGATGTTCCCCTCTGAGAAAATTTTAGGATGAAGCTACTAGGGAATTTCATTACTTTGATTTTGCATATAGACCCAGGACATTGTAACATGTATACCAGAAAAGTACTTAAATTTTTTGATGGTATGCTGCTTTCTTCCATATTGCAGTAGCACTTTCTGATGCTCTTTGTTGGTGTACATCGTTTCAGAATTTGGTTCGTGAAGATGCATTTCCTCCATGGTTAGACCCTTCGTGTTTGGCGGTGATTCCAAGAAAGCGCTAGAAGATTCTGCCTCATTGGGTGTTATTACGAAGTATGCTTTAGCTGCGAAGAGTTTGGTTCGTGAAGATGCATTTCCTCCATGGTTAGACCCTTCGTGTTTGGCAGTGATTTCAAGAAAGCTCTAGAAGATTTTGCCTCATTGGGTGTTATTACGAAGTATGTTTTAGCTGCAAAGAATTGATGCCACAGCAACCATTCCACGTAAACTGACTTGTTTCTTTCTCTCTCTTTCTCTCTCTCTCTCTCTCTCTCTCTCTCTCTCTTGGTGTGGGACCCCAAATGTTCTGTTTTTGTGGTTAGACCTCTAGTGTTTTATTTGAAGAAATCTCAGTAATTGTAAATTAAGCATTGCCAAAGACAGGAAATGGAATTTTCAGGTTATAATAAAAGCACATATGAATGTTTTGCAATGACATGATAGTGCCTTTCTTGAATCCTTAATGGATTGAAAAGTACCCATACCGTGTTGAGCAATGGAGTGTCAGAAATTTATCCCATAAATGAAATCAACTGTTTCTATTTTTTCCCTCCTTTATTCTCTTTCAGAAGTTACACATGAGATGTATTTGCCTTCTTCTTCTTCTTTCTTTCTTTCTTTTTTTTTTTTTGTTTTTTTTGTTTTTTTTTTCAGTATGAAGGGTTAGTTTATCCATCTAAGTTTGATCAAATTCACAGGTTATATGGTAGACATAGGCCACATATCATATACATATATATATATATATGTACTGATGTGGTTAATTGTACGCATCTCGTTTCTTTTTTTTCCTATCTAGCAGAGCATGAGGGACTGCAATCAAAGCTGATGTATTGCCCGAGCCACCCAATAAATTTTTCCCTTTCTTTGATGATATCTTGGTTTTGTCATTGTCTAGGGAGATTTACATGTGTGGTAGAAGAGACTGACAATTGGTTGCTAACAGATTGACTGAAAAAATACAAATTGTAATGTAAGCAAAAAGCAGAGGGGCCAAATTAGCCTAATTTTTCATTTTTTTTATTACTTTGAAATTGAACGTGTTTTTTATTTTGTGCTAAATCGAGATGAGTTCTAGGACTAGAACCATGACAAGAATCAATACAAAATTCATTTTCAAGAAGTTCTTTTTCTACAAACAGAGGGAATCTACCACCAACGGAGGAAATTTACCACGTTTGATATCACTTGGAAATCTATTCCTTTCTCTCTCATCTTTCCTTGTCACAAACAGAGGAAACACTTCCACTTTATGAATCACGGGTACGGTTATTAATATAATACAAATACATCGATGTGATAAAATTTTAAAAAAGTTAGATACGGATATGGCTTAAATATGTTTGTAAAAAATTATTTATTTTTAATTTAGAGTAATGTAAAAATTGATTAAATGAATTAATTTATTTAGATTCAACCTACAATTAACATTTAATGTCAAAAATAAATGTATAAACCAAAATTAAATGTTATTATATTAAATAACTTACAAATCATAACTTAATTTTAAAATCATACTAAGTATAAAATTAAAAATAAAAAAGAAATATAATGAAAGGAATTTTATCTCTATAATTTAAGAAAGGGTAAATTACAAATACACCCTATGAGATTTGCTTAAAATACGAATTACCCCATATGATTTAGAAAATTACAAATACATCCCTATCAAAATTTTTTATTTAACAAAATTAATTGAAAACTGAAATATCTAACTATTCACTGTTCACTTGTACAATAATAAAATTATCTAAATTATTAATTGAAATAAAATTTTAAAATTCTTAAAAACTGTTAATTAACTTAATGATTTATTAATAAAATGACATTTGTTTTGAAATTAAGAATCTTAGGGGGCATAATGTAATTTCTAAAACCACAAGAAATAATTTATAATTTAAGTAAATCTCAAAAAGTGTGTTTGTAATTTACCCTTTAAGAAAATATTATTTTGACTAAAATATAGTACAACTTGAGTATATACTAAGTACGTCTGAATACGCTAAAAATTAAGAAAAAAAATTTAGATACGTATTTCATATACCCAATATATATGTAGAAGAATCATATGCCAATATATACCCGATACGGATGCGACATGCTTTCAAAGTACTCATGTTTCATAGCTTCCACTACAGCAAGCTTCATCACAATTTGCTTAACCACTTGTGTTGCTCAAAAGCTCCCCCTTTGTTGCACATTGCAATGTATTTATTTCTCTATATGATACTAATTGATTTGGATGCGATTCCAAGTGTAATGATTGAAAAGAAATGTCCCTTGAATTCTAGAGGGTAGAACGGCACAACCAATTACACTGCATCTTGAATTCAAAGGTGCAAAAATCTACACTTAAAACGCCCGTCTCCAATCCCCACTCCATACCATACGATATAGTGAGAATCTCAAGATACAATCGTGTAGATTAGAGTTCATCGAGACAGAAAGACAAATTTTGGGGCATAAAATCTCGTGCACCTCGGGACTTCATCACAACCCACCTACCTAAAGAACTTCCTCAATCTGATGCATCCAAGATTCATGGATTTGATGGCTATTTCAAAAAATCCAACTCATTGCTGGTGCTCAACCATTGTGCCATTTGTGATCAAATCATTTTGCAACCATTCGGCTATAATTTGACTATAAATTAGCATTACAAAAAGTTCACAGGGATAACTTCATATGACATGGTTGAGTTATTCATATGCTCATGCTCAGTCATTGATCCGTCACTAAAAATACACATTGTATAAAAGTTTCGCCCAATTCAGCATTACAACCAAAAAGAGACACCATAAAATAAGCTGTACTTGTCCAGAACAATGCTATGTTCTAAACAAAGATTAATTTCTTAACTTGTAACAATAATGTGGTAAACCATTATTCCTTTGATGATACATTCTCTTCACTCTCCACGAGTGGCCTAACAACGAGTGTATACTTGGTTCAAAAATAAATAAATAAAAATAAAACAAGGCATGTATACCTCTGCAGGGAATGACTGAAATTAGTGTGATGCATTAGAGGTTTTTCTATAACTTTCTTTCACCATCGTCTTAACAAAGAGCTCACCTGCTCTGTACGAGGATCGGACCTGAAAGAGTCAACATGTTAGGAAGCTCTTGCATAAACTTGTAACTGACTAAATAAAGCACAGGCCTTAAAAGCTTTAGAAGGACAAAAAAACTGAGTCAGTGTCCCTGCCTCTCTTTTTTTCAAAAACAAATAAGTCAGACTGTCTAGTCCATGATCGCATTAATGAAGCGTTTAAGGAATTAAGTTCAAAAACATCAACTAATATTTCAAATTCCCAGAGAAAGTAAGAATCGAAGATGATTGCATCAGTTAAATATGAAATAGGTCAGACATTTACCAGGGGTCCACTAGCCACGTAGCGGAAGCCAATAGACTCTCCAAATTCTTTCCAGAAGGTAAATTTCTCGGGGGTCACGTACTCTTTAACAGTCAGATGTAATGGAGTTGGCTGCACGAAAAAGAATAACTATCAAAATTCAAGTCTTGGATCGATGGCTACAAATTAATGTGCACTGCAAATATACCCTGTTAGGTATCGTTTCTATTTTTTGGATAACATGGAGAACACATTTGGTAACTTGTTTTCTGTTTTCGTTTTCTAGAAAACACTTCAAAAAAAAAAAAAAAGAACGAAACATATGAAACTAGTTTTCAGTGTTTTCTATGTCTGTTTCCAACCTATCAGACCTCCAGACTCATCATCAACAGACCAAACTGTTAGGAAAACTGTTAGGTTTCCCTTGACATTTCTTTGTTTGCAATTTCACTCCAAAGATAGAGTTTGTATTTGCTTAAAGGATTCATGCATAAGCATCTGAGAGTTATTCAGGTATAATACGCTCACGCATGTCCATTCACATACATGGGTTGGATTTATATCTGTAGTTTTCGTTTGGGGTTGGAAGGCACATCGGGACCATTCAAACAAGAACCCCTTGGTTTGGTTTTTACTAGGTCTTTTTAAGCTTAAAATTCCGGTCAGGAACAGAAGCATGCGAGTTCGAACACGTAGGGACCGTTACAACAAAAATGGGTTTTCCGTCGTATCTTTTGATATTAGCTCACCTGTAAATACTCTCCTAGTGTCAAAATTTGCTCACCTGTAAATACTGTCCAAGAGTCAAAATGTCAACATCTATGGCTCTTAAATCAGCCATTGTTTCTTTGATCTCATTGTCAGTTTCGCCAAGTCCCAACATTATAGAAGATTTTGTTATCATCCCCTCCTTACTGTGCTTTGCATGTTTTAGAACAGATAAGCTCTGTTCATACCTGTATCATCCAAATAAAGTACTTAGTGGTCAAGTAGAATAAAACTCATTTCATTGAGAAGTAAATTCTACAATGTGCGCGTGTGTGTGTGCTTTTTTAAAAAAAAAAAAAAAAAAATTTAAAAAGACATTCTATTTTTACTATGTATAATGAGTAAACGCACAACCTGAAAGCAACTTACAGAAACATGAAAATTATTGTAGCACTAAAATAAAGTTTATTTAAACTACAGATAAATTATAGGTGGCAATTTTCTAAAAACATAAATTTCTTTTTACTTCATTTGCTGGCACATTTAAGAGGCAAACACTGAAACAACTAATTTGACAAATTGGGAACATTATGAACTATCAAACAGAGAAATTTGCACACACACAGAGATAAGTTCTCGATATTTGGTCTTTTTGATAAATAAATAGGTTCTAGGCAAACCACAGTCCTAACTTTTGTGCAACAACTGACCCAAACTATCCTTGGTACAAATTCCAAACTATTCATCCCATCTAATTTGAAGAGCTCAGCTGACAAAAACATAGACTATTAACCTTCAAGCAATCTATGCTGAGAGTATTCCCTGTCCATGCCAGGAACTGGCCAGCTAAGAAGCACACTTCTAATAACGTAATGTGTCATGTCCGAAATTGCTTGCTTTTCAAAGTTTTTGTTTGTTGGACTTTCGAAAACTAGTTGTGGAGAGTCTCTGGACAGAAGCTATTCTTTGGGTTTGTTTTGTACCAAAATAACAAAGGATTAAGGTTAATAATGGCATGAAAGAGTAGTTTTAGAGTTGAACAAGGACTCTTTGCAGGCTGTGCACAATACATGTGAAACATGGAAATTTGTCCTTCAATTTCACCTTGTAGGGTCAAGCTATGTCAGATAAGGCAGTCAAAACTCTAAAAACTCAACTCTACTGAATTAAAAAGATTATATAAATGCTTAGAAGCTATATTTCTCCTAATTGTACTAGGATTGAGACCAAAGAATGGGAAATTTTCACTCTGCTGCCTACTACTACGTTAGACAGTAAAGACCACTTATTTTTAACCTACTAATAAACCTAAACAAGACCTATGGACCCATGCGAAGGCCATGTCCTGAAGATTGTAAAATAATCCTTGACTCTAAAACCTAATAAAACATTAACAATTGTGTACAACAGCACTTTAGCTTAACAAAAAACACAAAATTAAGATTCATAATGACCTTACAACTTTATTACGCAATGTTCTAAATAGGAAAAAAGCACAAAACAAATATTCATATTAACCTTGAATTTGATTACAAGGTTCTACATAGGCCAGATGTACAAATTTTAATTTTCTCTTATTCTTTGTATTCTCTGCATTACTACTTAGAAGTAAGAAGTACAACTATACATACTTCAAGAAGAAAAAGATCTGGAGAAACAAGTAGAGAAGGAAAGGTCAACACAATGCAAGTTGGAACCAACGAGATAAATCTAAAATCTATGCAAGCCAATTGTAAGACACGGCCTGATGGCCTTTATTATTTGTAAATGGATCTCACATTTATAATTCGCAAAAGAATAGGAAAAGCTTAAAAATAAAGTTAACAATCAGAGCTTTAAAAGAGGACTGTAGGAAATATTCAGGCAACTGAAAATGGTAGTTATCATTGAGTAATCTGGTATGTTATTTGGTAAGCCAGTACAAAGTAAGCAGCAAGGGACTTTGAAACTAATGATAAACATTGGTCATTCCTGAAACTGTCTTTCCCATGGTCCCAACCCATTGAATTGAATGGAGGACTTCGATTAAAAATGGTTCATAAAGATTAATGAAGCTTGCTCGTTAAAATCGAAAAATGACTATAATAATGGGCACAAATAAGTATAGCTAATTATTAGAGGGAACAAAAAGAAAGATGATTTTTCCAAAACTTACCCAGCCCGTGGATCTCTAACAATACGCTGGAGGCGTTTCACAGTCTCAATGTTGTGGGCAAAAACATCTAATCCGGAGTGTACAAGAGTAGCTACAGCATTTAAGTCACCCCGAAAATCAGAAGTTAGACACTCAACCATGATATGAGGCTTGAGTTTCTGCCAAGAGAGTTGAATAGATGCAAATCAGATATGTTTCTCTCTTTTAAGCTGACAAGCAGAAGAACTTCAGCAAATAAAAGCAATTAAATTACACTCATGAAATATACACCTTCATAGCTTGGACAGTTTCAGCGAAATGGCCACTCCCACCATCAGGTAGATCATCACGATCAACACTCGTGAGGACAATATAATCCACACTGAAAACCATAGAACCTAGAAATTAATAATTCTATTAGAAAACACATATTCCTAATAAGCCACTATTTTAAAGTTTCAGCCATTTATTTTCCTTAACGCTGTGTTTGGTTGGAGGATTTGGGAAGGGATTTGAAAAGGAAAGAGAAAAGGAAAAGGTGTGTGACACTAGGTGAAATGTAGATATATTTTATTCATATTTCACCTACTTTTTCCCTTTCTCTTTCTATTTCCAAATTCCTTCCCAAATCCTCCAACCAAACACAGCGTAAATAGGCCACTAATGTCTCAAATGGCTCCAGTGAAGCAAATGAATTTCTATAAAAGAAGTTGAAACCTCGTGTACAATTGAATTGAGCTGCACAAATTGATTGGAAACCCCAAAATGGTCCCCAAAAGAATGCATTCATTTGAAAGACATTTTAATTTCTGCTAGTAAAAAAATCAAAATAAATTAGAAGTCAATAAGACATACCCCCAACTAGCAATAGCCTTAGCAGTGTTCTCCGGTTCCATTGGATCAGGTGGTGCAGGGTTCCTACTGGTTTTCACGGCACAAAATCTACAGCCACGTGTGCAAGTATCCCCAAGAAGCATGATCGTTGCAGTCGCAATACCATCACCGCCTCCATTCCAACACTGCTCAACACATTCCATACATAAAGTAGACGTAAACTAATTTTATTTGCCAAGTTAGCAGTCAAGATGGGTAATGGAGTTGAATGCGAAGAGGCAGATAATATAAAGCTACCGAAACCAGAAGTATTATTAATTTATTAGTAAAAGACATTATTTTATCTTCAGTTTCTTTTTTCTGCTTTTGAAATTTTAAAGAAAAAGAAAAAGCAGATGTTTAAAAAGCAAATATGCAGTTTGAATAGAATACCAGTGATAAAAAAAAAAATGAGCTAACGCTGCAGAGTCATTAAAATTTTCCAGTGTTTGCAACAATTTGAAGATGAATCACTCTTTTGTTTCCAACAGATATTTGATGAAAGATGACATAGTTTAAGATGATTAATTAAATAAAAATTAAAGAAGAAGGTTTTAATCAACCGCTTAAGTTCTCAATTGATTCCTTGAAGATTTGTTCTTTTTAACTTAGATTTGTGTTACTAACTTACATCTTCTTTGCTTATGTAGACTTTATGATTACTAACATAGAACTTCTTATCCCTTCAATTTGAAACACAACACAATGCTATAAATCTATTAGTAACAAATTACATAATAGAAAAATAGTGGATTATGAATTTGTGACAGATGAAAATATTGGACCATGTTTAAATTTAAACAAATCCCATACCATAATAAATGTAATTACAAAAAATTAATAAATAAATAAATGTGTTGCAAATTTGCAATAAGTTTTCATGAAGTTGTGCGAAGAAGGAAAAAAAACCACGGCTTGGAAGCCAGAAGTGTAACGCGCCCATGATACCCCAAAATTGTGTCACTGCCAGCGTCCATTGAACCGTTACCAGAAACCCAGCATACAGCATTGGATTTTCACTATTGAAATAGCCTAGCTAAGTTTTTCTTGGGAATGGTTATACATGTGGAACCCAATACCTTATTTCAACTTTTTTATCATATCCAAAACACTTTTTACACTAATCTCAACATTAAACGATACAATGGCAATTGTTAGCATTTTCCATACTATATAAGACAGCAAGCAACACAGAATAAACCCTCACAAAACCCAAATAAGCGGTACAATAAATCCAAACAATAAACAGCAAAGACAAACAGAATTGTGAAATTGACAGCATAGAGAGAGCAAAGAAAGACCTCTCCGATGTTAGGGCATTGAGCTTCTTCGCAGACAGTATTGAGCTTCAAATGAGACAAGGAGTCCTTCACCTCCTCAAACCTCTCTCCTTGGGGAGCTCTCTGCCTCAACCACTCCGGCTTCTTCACGTTCGGATCCCTCCCCGTGTATGGCCCACCCCGCGTCGACTTCGAAACTACCGCCGCCTCCAGATTCGCAGATTCACACGTAATACTGATTCTTGCTGAAGAAGAATATAAGAAGCCATTGTTGTGATGAAAACAGTAATCGAAGCTGCAATGACGATTGCAATTAAGAGGTTTGGGGATTCGAATTGGGATGGAAAAACAAGAAGAATAAGAAGAGATTGAAGGTTTCGTGAAGAGGCATTGATGAATCATTTTGAAAGCACTGTGATGATTCGAGATTAGAGAAAACCCCCTTCCTTCACTCCACTTCTTCTCTGATCAATCAATCAATCAGAGGAAGAAAAAGAAGAAGCAGAGGAGAGAAAAGGAGGGAATTTTCAACACAAAAGCCAAGTAATCAGGTTGGGTTGGGACCCTGCTTTTCTCTCTTGAATATCGAAATCTCCGCCACCATGGCTAACTATCGAGTTTTTTTTTGGTTAGTTTTGGTTGGGGGTTGGTCACCTCACATTCGGCTTTTAAAATGGTTGGGTCTTGGATCGGGTTCTACTCGACCCGTTTAGACTGTTTCGGGTGGGCATTTGACATGTCGCATCACATTCAATTTTGAAAACTTTTACAGATCACTTTTTAACAAGTTAGATCATCTCCAACGGTGAATCAAACCTGGCATCAAATTTAAAATTTGGTGAAAAAGTCACTTTTTAAAGCTCTAACGGTTTCACCAAATCGATATCAAATCTAGAATTCAACAAAAATGGTACCAAACTGAGTGCAGGCGAAGCATTTCACCAAATCACTGTTCCTGACCGTTGGGATGAGACGAACGGGTCGACCATCCGGTTGACCAACCGGTCGCCCCGGAGAAAGTTCAGACCGTTCACAAAAAGGTTCAAACCAGTCAAAAAAAAAAAAAGGTGGTCGACCACCCGGTCGACCGGCCGGTTGACCACCCGGTCGACCACCAAAAGTTCAAAAAGTTCAAAAAAAAAAAGGTTCAAACCGGTAAAAAAAAAAAAAGATTTGCCGTTACCGGTTGACCGGCCGGTGAACCAACCGGTTGCCCAGCGCAAATTTGATGAAACGGATTTGATGTTGAACCGTTGGAGCGCGAAGTATCAAATTAAGGAAATGACCCCTTTTTGACTCAGATTTGGTGAAACATTTGGTACACCGTTGGAGATGCTCTTAATTGTGGTTTTTAAAAAGTTAATAAAAAGTTAATTTTTTAGTTTTTTGACTTTTTTTTTGCGACTTTTTTGGCAAAAAAAATTGGGTTATTTTGGGTCAAAAAAATTGATTTTTTATCAATGTTACCAAAATGCATTATTGTTCTATGAACAAATTTAAGTGGTGTTTCAACTTCTTTATATGGCATCTCGTTCTTTGGTAGGTATATTGGAAAAGCATCTCTCTCTCTAAACCAAGAGTCTCTCTCTCTAAACTCGTTTAGGGTTCTGTCGGAAGAGCGCCGCTTGGGGAGGGGAAGGGGCCGTCGGTGGCCGGCCACCTCCTCCTCCTTCCTCTGGTTTGTCCTTTGCTTGCTGTAAATAAATTCCGGGAGCTTGTCTTCCCACTTCTCTCCCTCTATGAGAGGTTTTCTTCCCCTCTTGGTGGATGTTTGTGTTGGGCTTCCCTCTTCTCCCCCGTCAAAGCTAGATCTACCTTTTTCCCCTATCTGTCGCCTCACGCCGGAGCTGATTTTAGCATCCCGCACCAGATCTGCTCGGATCTGGACCACCTCCACAGATCTGGTCTTGTTTAGGTTTGAGGTCAAGCTTGATCTTGTTTTGCTTTGGTTTTTTGTTTTGTTTATTTTTTTGGAGTCTTTTGTTGCTTGATTGGAGCCTACACTCTTTGTGGTTGTTAACTATGATTTTCTTCAGACATGCTCTAATGCCGATTTAATTGGCTTTGCTTCGCAGTATGAGCACGAGCACTGATATGTGTCTGGATAATTTTCATAGCTCTCACCTATGTGCTTATTGTAATATTTTCATTTTGTTTGTGTTTGCTCTTGGTGGTTGGACTTGTAAGTGCCGTTTGGCTACCCTTAATGGAAATTTCCTCTAATAAAAAAAAAAAAAAACTTATTTATTATTAATTAATACAGTGAGTTCTATTTATTTATCCCATTTTGAGAGACAATTAAATATTTATCTAAACATAAATAGGGGGTGGAGCAATGCTCCTGGAGTAATGAATAATATCTCCATCTTTTCCCATTTTATTTACTATAACCTTTTTATTTTGAAATTAACTTCCAAAAATAACTTATAATAATTTACAAATCAACTTACAACCATTGGAAGGTATACCCATGGTTCAACTATACTTTTGGTTCCATAGCTAGATTTGAAACCAAAATTGATGTGTCAACTAAGAAAATATATGTGACAAAAGAAGCTTTGATTTGGTTTGCTTGTAATTTTACATAATTAATAAATGATAAAAATTATCCATGTAATGTGTCTGTCACGACCCAAACCCGGCCCTATGG
Organism: Camellia sinensis; assembly: GCF_055761805.1. Classification (NCBI taxonomy): domain Eukaryota; kingdom Viridiplantae; phylum Streptophyta; class Magnoliopsida; order Ericales; family Theaceae; genus Camellia; species Camellia sinensis. Next base: position 121,871,896 of record NC_138966.1, read on the forward strand.
GTTTAGCACCGTAACCGGCCAGTAATCCGAGATTACCGAAGGCCTGCTTAACAGTAATACAGTAAAACAGAGTACAGGGCCTGACGGAAGCCAATACAGAAATTAAACAATGTCCAATGAGCTGTGACAGTCTGTATGCCAAAAAGATTTTTCATGCACTCATACATACACAAACAGTACAGAACAGTATGTACAATATTTACATCCATTCAAACTAGGGACTCAACCCTACATAACAGTACAGAAAACATTCCGTCTGTACAAAACAGTACGGTCTATACAAAATTTACAGTCACACGGTACAGGGACCTAAGCCCTTTATAACAGTACAGTAGTCCAAACAGTATGGAGACAGACGGGGGAAAACAAACAAAACACCCCAAAGCCATAGCATGGCAACTCGGAACCTCGCAGTGAGGCACATAGGCTGGCTTGACAAAATTGGAGTCTAACCCGCGCTCCTAGCTCCGGTCTGGTGCCTGTACACCTACATATATATATATATATGAGCAGTGAGCTAAAGCCCAGTGAATAACATAATGCGTAAAGAGGTTTAGAATGAATGTCCTTACAGTAATGAAAACAGTTCAATTCAATCAGTATTTCAGTTGTTCAGTACAGTAAACAGTCATATGTGGTACATCCATTAGCATAACAGTAACAGTAGGTCTTAAAAGACCGAACAGTAATGATGGCCATCAGTCAGTAAACAGTAGTGGTTCCACGAGGGAACCGACAGAGATCTCTGTAACAGTAACAGTAACAGTAAACAGTAGGTACTAAGGATGCCACAGTACAGTTCAGAAATAAAGGACATGCATTCATTCAGTAATACCAGTTCAGCAAACAGTTCAGTTCAGTATTCAAAAGATATCAGTTGAACATATCTTTACACAATTGTTACTCACAGAGTTCTGGGCTATAGTATGCTAGAGCGTGTCTCCCCAGTTGCCAACCCTACACAGTTCACAGATTGAACACACACTAAGCTACACAGTTGGGAAATATCATAATTTAATCCCTAATTTGCCTTGGTGTGTTCTACAACGATATCCTCATCTAAATGTGTTAAACTAGGCCTAAGAATGCCTAGGATGGGATGAGGATGCAAAAATACACTTAGAAAACATTTCGCAAACTTTGCTGAAAATAGGAGCCTCGCTCGAGCGAGACTTTCTCCGCTCGAGCGTAAGTCCAAAATCAAAGGCTTCGCTCGAGCGAGGAATCCTTCGCTCGAGTGGTCTGCTAAACAGTAAAAATACTGGATGTTGAGATTTTACGCGCGATGGTCGCTCGATGGTCGCTCGAGCGGAGCCCTGGACAAAGGTGCTCGCTCGAGCGGGGAACCCTTCGCTCGAGCGAGGAAGCCAAATCTGGAATTTCCAGATTTGCCTCCCAAGCTCAAACCAAGCATTCTACCACTCCAAACTCGACCTCTTGGGCCCAAATTTTGGAAAACATAACTAAATTCAATGTATAACAAGTTTCAAAGCTCAATTTATGAATTCAAGCCCCAAAAGTGAGTCAATTAAAACCACATTCAAACCCATTTTCAAAAATATGAAAAACATGCAAACATGCATGGATTCAAACCAAATTCAATCTTCAAAGCTTGTTCAAATGGGCTCATTTCTTCAAGAACATGATGAATTCATGGAGTATGACCAAAAGATGGACATGCATGTAACCTTTTGCCATGAAAACAACTCAAACATCTACATTACAAACATGCATGCATGAAATGAGTTCCAAATCAACAACAATGAACCAATTCTAGACTTGAATCACTAGAGGCTCAAGAATCTAACATGAATGAGCTTAAACACAACAAAGAGGGGTTGAATTCCTTACCTAGAGCTTTAGTTACAAGGTGAGGAAGCTAAATTTGCAACCTATGTTCCAATTCCTTCAATTTCCAAGCAATTCACAAGGTAGAACTCAATTCCTCTCCCTTTCCCTCTCTTGGTCGGTTAAGCTCAAGAAATGAGCTGATGAAATGCTCTGATTGAAGTGTATACAAGGCTCAAGTGTGTGCATTTGAGTGGACCACTAAGGGTGGCAATTCGGTAATTAAGTCCAACTCTTTAACTAGCTTATTTAATCTAATTTAATCATACCTAATCAATTTTCAGATAATTGTACTATAAAATCACATAAATTATGAGGGTCATAGAACACTAATCGGTTTCGGATTCGGCCGCCGATAAGGCCTTCAATTAGCAGTTTAAACATATGAACATGAACAGATAATCATACTGTCAACAGATAAAATGCAATTTAACTAACGTATACTCAATCAATTCGGTTTCCAATTTCAGTCAGTCAGTTCAGTACTTTTAATCAGTTCAATTATCAGTCATTATCCGTTTCGTTTAACAGTAATCGGTGATTATCGGTAATCAAGCAGTCATTAATCAGTAAACAGTATGGGGGTTGTTACAGTGTCCCATAAGGACATGTTTTAAGTAGGATCAAGGGAGTCTATGGGGTTGATGTAACAACCCTCATACTGATTACTGATTAATGACTGATTGATCACCAGTTACTGTTAAACGGAACTGATAATGACTGATAACTGACCGATAATTGAACTGATTAAAAGTACTGAACTGACTGACTGAAACTGGAACTGAATTGACTGAGTATATGTTAGTTAATTTCATTCTATCTGTTTGATTGTATGATTATCTGTTCATGTTCGTATGTTTAAACTGCTAATTGAAGGCCTTATCGGCGGCCGAACCTGAAACCGATTAGTGTTCTGTGACCCTCGTAATTTACGTGATTTTATTGTACAATTATCTGAAAATTGATTAGGTATGATTAAATTAGATTAAATAAGCTAATTAAAGAGTTGGATTTAATTACAACCTTGCCACTAGTGGGCCACTCACACACACACACACATGAGCCTTGTAAACACTCCACGTATTGATTAAACCCACACTTCTTCTCACATTTTGAGCCTCAACCGACCCTAGAGAGAGAGAGACTTGAGGAGTTGGTTTTCAGCTTGAATTGCTTGGAATTGCTTGAGGAATTGTTGAAGTGATTGCATATTTGAGCTCCCTTCTTGAAATACAAGACTTAAGGTAGCTCCATTGTCTTCTTATTCATGTTTTAAGTTGAATCTTGCATGATTTATGTCATATTGAAGGAGTGTAGAGCCAAACATGGTTTAGATGGCGAATTGTAGCTTAATTGTTGCATGCATGTACATATATTGAAGTTTTGAGGTTGTAGTTCATAATGCCTCACATGCATGTCCATCTTTTGGTCATACTCCATGAGTTCATCTTGTTTTTGAAGGTTTGAGCTCTTTTGAAACAGCATTGAAGCTTTGAAAAGGATTTAAGATCATGCATGTCATGTTTGAAGAATGTTCTTGGAAAATGATTTGAAATTGGTTTGAATTAAACACCCTTGGGCTTTGATTTCTCGAATTGATCTTTGAATCATGTTACTCCATGTGTTTATAAGAGTTTTCCAGAAAATGAGCCCAAGAGGATCGGTTTTGATGCATTTTAACTTGAGTTTGAGCTTGGAGGTGCAATCTGGGTTTTCCAGATTTCGCACTTCCGCTCGAGCGGGGAAATTTACGCTCGAGCGTGGAATCCGAGCAACCAGCATATCTCTGCACTGTTTTGCAGTCCGCTCGAGCGGAGTATTGGGCGCTCGAGCGGAGTCATGTCTCAAGCTCGAGCGGGCGTCGAGCGGAGATTTCACCCATCCAGTACTTTTACAGTACGCTCGAGCGGGAAAGTTTGCGCTCGAGCGTGTACCTTTGTTTGCCTGTACGCTCGAGCGGGGAAACCTGAGCTCGAGCGGGACTCTGTTTTACTGAAAATTCTGTAACTGTTTTCTGATCGCATTTTTGCATCCTCATCCCATCCTAGGCATTTTTAGGCCTAGTTTAAGACATCTTGATGAGGATATCGTTGTAGAACACACCAAGGCAAATTAGGGATTAAGTTATGCTATTTCCCAACTGTGTAGCTTAGTGTGTGTTCAACCTGTGAACTGTGTAGGGTTGGCAACTGGGGAGACACGCTCTAGCATACTGTAGCCCAGAACTCTGTGAGTAACAATTGTGTAAAGATATGTTCAACTGATTATCTTCTGAATACTGAACTGAACTGTTTACTGAACTGGTATTATTTACTGAATGAATGTATGTCCTTTATTTCTGAACTGTACTGTGGCATCCTTAGTATTTACGGTTTACTGTTACTGTTACTGTTACAGAGATCTCTGTCGGTTCCCTCGTGGAACCACTACTGTTTACTGACTGATGGCCATCATTACTGTTCGGTCTTTTAAGACCTACTGTTACTGTTATGCTAATGGATGTACCACATATGACTGTTTACTGTACTGAACAACTGAATGACTGATTGAAATGAACTGTTTTCATACTGTAAGGACATTCATTCTTAACCTCTTTACATATTGTGTTATTCACTGGGCTTTAGCTCACTGCTCATATATATATGTAGGTGTACAGGCACCAGACCGCAGCAAGAGGCGTCAGGGTTACTCCAGTTTCGTCAAGCCAGCCTTTGTGCCTCACTGCGAGGTTCCGAGCCTACTGTTAAGGCTTAGGGGTGTTTTAGAATTTTCCCCCGCCTGTCTTCTGTACTGTCTAACTGTTTTGTATAGACTGACTGTTTACTGTACCGTTATACAGGGATTAGGTCCCCGCACTGTGTGACTGTTAATTTTGTATACCGTGTTGTACAGACGGAATGTTTTCGGTACTGTTACTAGGGGTTGAGTCCCTAGTTATATGGATGTGAATATTGTGTATACTGTTCTGTACTGGTTATGTATAAACGTATGAAAAGCCTTTTTGCATACAGACTGTCACAGCTCAATGGACACTATTTATTTACTGTATTGGCTTCCGCCAGGCCCTGTACTCTGTTTTACTGTATTACTGTTCTGCAGGCCTTCGGTAATCTCGGATTACTGGCCGGTTACGGTACTAAACCCATAGGGCCGGGTTTGGGTCGTGACAGTTGATTTATGGAGCATGATCATGATTATAAGGGGCGCGTAATATGATATGAATTGTCGAGATAAGAGTGGAGATCAAATTCAATTGAGGCATGATTCATTTTGATAATTAAGCTTGTAAGGTGTATTACATGTCTCGTTTTGATAATTTTAATTGTTTATTTTGTAATATTTTTTGTATATGTCATCCAGATAAAAAAATTAGATCGATTCGGTATTTATAATCTATTCAATTTATTACATTTGTCACAAAAAAAAAATTGATATATTTTTAAAAACATACTTATCATTCATTTTTTTGAGATAAATATGATAAATTGAATATGTTATGATTATTAGATCAACTTAATTTTTTATATAATGATATATACAAAAGGTCTGATAAAAATAAACTATTTAGATCATTAAAACATGACCCATAACATGGATTAGATGTGAGAGGGGAAAATCCAATGAGCAGAATGGGCCGAGTTATGTGTGCAATTGAGAGGAATTCACATTGAACAAAGGACTGGATTGCATGTGGAATGAGCCGACCTAAGGATAGTTCGAGCTAATGACACCATCTTCTGTATGGACCGAGCAATATTTGGCCGAGCCACGATTAACCGATTGGAAAACTCAAAGTTGAGCCGATTGATGGAAGTTAGTAAACGGCCTTGTGTCGGGTTATGGGTATCACGACAGGAGTTGCTACGTGACCCAATTGGAGTGCGAGAAGGAAAACCCGTCGATAGTTGCGCGTCAATACCGTTTGGTTATTTGGCCAAATGTTCTATGGCAGTTTTGACATGTACATGTGTAAGGAATAGAGAGAGCAGTACAACTATGTGTCCATGAAAGGACGAACAGAGTAGTGCGCGCAGATGCTGTATAAATGACGCAGCACCTCCATGTATAGGTCTGGGACATCTGGTTATAAAAGTTACCTACCCCATTGTCTTTCTCTCTATCTCTTCCACTCTAAGGATGCTAACTTGACCGTTTGAGTGATTTTTCGACAGCACATTCGTCGGGTAGCTTACCATTGTTGTATTTTTAGGTTATTTGGAGTGGAGCGAAGCGAAGTTTGGACACGAGGAGTATGGACAGTGACGAATATTTGCTCCCTGTACAAGATGGAAATCAAGTACTTTGTAAAAATATTACATTCAATTGTTTTTTTTTTTTTAAAAAAAAAAAACTACTTTATTTAACAGTAATAAAAAAAAACAATAATTGAAGTGATAAAAGTAAAAGGTCAAAAAAGGGAGAATATCAAAAAATGGACACTAGAAAAAATAATTGAAAATGTGTACATTATTCATGCATTGGGTTGGTTTGGGAAGTGAGTTGGTTTTTTGATTTTTTAGTTTTTTTAGCTATTTTAGCGTGGGTTAAAAAGTTTGGTTTGGAAAAGACTTTTTGGTTTTTTGACATTTTTTATGAGAGAAGAGTGTAATGATTATAAGTTGAATGTGATGTTTTGTTTGTTGTGGTTAAAATAGTCTATTTTATCTTTTGTACCTATTTTAGTCACAAACCATCTTCTCAAACGGACCTATGCAACTAAAACTTGTATCTCCATCACTTTGCAATTATATTTATTAATCACTATTTTTATGAAATTTTCTAAAAAAAAAAAAAATCCTTAGAATTTGATCCTTAGCGCTGTACTTGCTTGAAGGTTTGGAGAGTGAAATATAAGTGTGATTTATTCATATTTTATCAATATTTTTTATTTATCTTTTTAAGTCCTTCCTCAATTCTTTCAACTAAACACAACATAACATTAATTATAAAATTGCTAATCCTGATTTATTTGTTGGTTTGTTTGTTTGTTTGTTTTTGTTTTAAAATTTTCAAAATAAAACAAATTTTAAACATAAAAGTCGGAGTATTTTATTTTAAGAAGAAAGAAAAAGAAGTCTGACGCTCTACGCTGGTTTGCTCTACTCCTACTTACAAAAACACAAACCAGCACCCCAAAAACAAGTGATTTGCATCGATCTTAAACCCATTGCGGAAAAAGAAAAGAACTATTGGGGGGTTTTGTTCGTCTACTGCTGCCGCACCATTGTGTTCAAATGGGTCAAGTCCAAAGCGATGCAGCCGATTCTCCTCCTCCTCCTCCTCCTCATCATCATCAATCGGAGCGTTTGTCATCGTCATCGCCGGAAACCAATCAACCTGCTTCCATGGAATCTCTAATCGCTGGTCTCTCTCTACCTCTCTCTCTACTTGTTTCTTTTTTTTTTTTTTGGTTGGGTATCCTTTTTATGCTATATATTTGCGGTGTTTAGTGTTTTAGTATTGCAATTACATAGTTTTTTTGAACAAAACCTAATAAATAATAGTCTAACAGATGCAATTGAACAGCAAATTATACTTTTCTAGTCCATCTAGGTTTACGTCAATTTAGTCATTCTAGTTTAGTTTTAATTTAGTCTTGAATTTTTAATACTGTGAATTTAGTCCAATTGATAATGTTTTTTTCTAAAAAAAATTATACTGAAGTCAAATAAATGGACAAAATAGCTCATTCACTCTCGTTAGTAGGGATGTAAGAAAAACCAATAAAACCAAGCAGAGCCATCGAAACCGACCGAAATTTTAGTTTTCAGTCTGTTTTTCATAAATTTACGGTTTGTTTTTGGTTTTAAAACTTTTTATAGCGATGCAAACCGAATTGACCGAATTTTATATTTAGATATTTTTATATTATAATTTCTTAAAAATTATATGAGAAGTAATTAATATAATACACTTTTGTAATAAAAATTGTGAATATAATACACTTTTGTAATAAAAATTGTGGAGAAAAACATTTATACGGCAATTTTTATGTATTTTCTTCATTTGTTTTTAATATAAAATTCTGTAATTTACTATAAAACCTTTTAAAATTTCATGTAAATTTCTTTTCTATATCAAATCGACAAAATCGATAAAATCAAACTGTAGCATACGGTCTGTATCAGTTTTTCAATCTTAAAAACCGAAAGGATCGGTTCGGTGTTGCATATACTCGTAACATCGACTGAACCAAACTGCTTACACCCCTGCTCGTTACGATTGAATTTTTAACATTGTGTCAATTTAGAAGGAGTTTGTTTCATGGGATTAGACTTCATTCATGTCCAATATTGTTTAATTAAAAAAATGAAGGTCAGACTAATAGTCAAATACACATCTCATTGCCAGCTAGAATTAATAGTCCATTACATTGCAATCTCTCTTTATCTAGTCCGTCCAAACAAACAGCTCCTTAGTTCAATTGACAATGTCCTAATAAAGGAATAAAGTAGCTCATTCAGTCCCGTTAAAGTGGTTTAGGGTTTGCGTACCATTTGAAATGACCCATTCAACTATTTTGTTCTTAATTTTTGTCTAATTTCTTGAGGGATGTTAATGAGATTAAATTGACACAATGTAATTAATTAAAAGACAATGTTAATAGAATTAGAACAACAGGGACCAAGCAAGAGTTAAATTATAGGACCACATGTGTAGTTTGCCCAAAATGAAAGATACACTTGTCTTTCCTTTATTTTTTTGGGTACAATTGCTAGGTTTAGGTGATAAATCATTTCCCTACGTGGTTCAACAATTCCCAGCAGATGCCATTCGTCTTTTTATATATCCCTACAAATCATCAACATGATGGCAGCAAAAAACTGGATTCAGATTCTGTCATACCCTAGTTTGTCATGATCTTGCAATACTTTGCTAACCACAGCTTGACGCGTAAGCAAATAGATTATCCAATAGCCCATAATTATCAACAAAATAACAAAAAATAAAAATAAAAACAAAAACATATAAGAACTCCAGATTATGGATTTTTGTCCTTTTGGATCAACGAGAGAAACCACATAAGAGGGACTCAAGCTCAGTTTGGTTGCCTAGAAAACTAGGGAAATGAAAGAAAAGAAACCATGAGTAGTTGTTTAGCTTGTTTACATATGTGTACCATATTAAACAATGAAGTACCCTAAAATTTTCAAATCCAATTTCTCTTCTTCTCCTATATTTCCTCAGCAACCAAGCCAAGCATACCACAACAAACCAAGGCGGTTATGTTCCATAGCCTTTTGACAGTAACAACAAGAATTGTGTCATGAATTGTAAAAAGAACACAAACAAGGAGGAAACACTATAACCAAACAACCAAGTATGCATTATATTGAAGATATGTGCATCAATATATATAAACCCATTAGAAATGCTAGAATCTTCGCAGAATCAAGGACTAAGAGTTCTAGAAAGCAATGAAGTAGATAAATCCGTTTAATATGGTTAGATATGACAATATATATTGACCATAAATTAAATGCATTTCACACAAATCAGTCTCGACTGAATTAATTATTAAAAAAAAATAATAAACTGTTGTCCAAATAACTATTTTGGTGTATCTCATCGCATGGTGCATGTAATCTTGACATTCTCTTCAGTGGTGGCAATATATCCCCTTACATAAGAGTCGAGATAAGACGACCTTTAAAGAAAAGTACATGTAGTTTAGGCCCCACTGGATTGGAGTTTGGGAGGTTGGGTACTAACCTAACCTTTGGCATTATCTGTACAAAGTGGTGACTCTCAAGTTTGAACACACAACCACAAGGTTAGTGGCTGAGATGCAGCTATAAATAAATCTTGTTAAGACTATAATTAGCATAAATTATCATTCCAAAAACAATATGTATTGTTGATCCATGATCTAAAATATGTTATATCTATTTTCATTTTGTTAAATTTTGTACACAGTTCTTAAAATTCTATTTGATTTCTTTGTGTTCAGTGCAAAATATAATACACAATCTTAAACTGTTGAAGAGAACTATTGAATGTTCTTCAAAGAAAAATACCAACAAAAAAAAAAAAAAAAAAAAGAAGAAGAAAAAGATTGAGGTCAACAACAACAATAACCAAATTTAGTGTCCTTGAATTCTGTTGACTATTTTGAATTTATTTAATTTATTGTTGACATTGGTTTTCTTAACTATACAAGTTGCAGCCCCATGGTGCCTTTTCATGATAGTTTTTTATACTTATTCCCAGAAAAAAGAAGAAGAAGATGTATTGAATTATTCATGTCAATTGTAAAATGTGAAACAACACTACTGGCAGTTTCCCATTCTAAAAGAAAATATGAATACATATATATAAAGTTCCATATAATGCATATAGATTGATTGCTAATAGTTTAGAGAAAAAAAAAAAAAAAGAGTATAAGAAGACTTGGTTAATAATATATTGCAAATGGCTTAGTGGATGCATGTTTTTGCTTCAAACGAGCACTAAGGTTAAGAAATAGAAGTGTTTTCTTAAAATAAAAAATGGAACCCTAGGTTTGACTATTTGACAACTTGGAGAAGATTTAGTCTGATAGTTGTGGATCTAATCAATGAGAAATCATGTTAATTATTATACAACTTAACAAGCCAGAGTGCTACAATTTAGAGGCGAACATGGCCCTTGCTCCCCTCTAATTCCGCTCATGCCTACATGCAACCATTCAGTGACAAGTGAGTGACACATGACTTTACATGCAACTACCTATTGACATGTATCCGACATGCAGCCACTACGCCAAGAAGTATGTGGTCAGCTGCTTACAAGCAGCCACATCAATAACAAGCTGCTCACAAGTAAATAGCTTACAATTGTCCACCTCCAAAGGAGGTTTACCTTACAACTAAGGAAACTAAGAAAAATACACCTAATGACAAGAGTCCTAAATGTACATGACAACCTGAACTTAGAAAGGCTACTTAAACTCTTTTCTTTGAGCTTAATTTTGTTTCTTTCGTTCTCAAGGTTGGTCCTCCATCTTGATTGCATCAGTATTCATTGATGTAACCAGACTCTCGCAAATAATTTCTTGGAGTTTTTTTTCCCATGCTTTTCACTGAATATATAAAATGTAGAAAGCACTCTGATATTTGACAAACTTTAATTTTTTGCTTTGCAGAAGCTGCTGCATATGGCAACGATGAGAATGCGGTTTGTCCACTTCTGAAATTTAGATTTTCCGAATTTAGAGTTGAAGCTTGTGTGTTTGATTGTTCTTTAATAAGTTGGACTATCTCCATTTCAGTCTCTTGATGCGAAAGCTCAGAAGGCACTAGAATGCCCTTGTATATCTGACTTGAGGAAAGGGCCATGTGGTACCCAGTTCTCAGAGGCTTTCCTCTGTTTTCTGAAGAGCACTTCTGAAGAAAAGGTAACCAATGTGAAAACAGTTGATCATATGATCCCCTTGTATTATTATTCTTACCCTTTTGAATAGATTATTGTTCTTACTTTCTATATCTTGCATTTTGTGAGAAATAAAGTCAGGTTTTGATAACACATACTTCTGGTCTTCAAAGCCAATGATCTCATGTATCTTAACTGCAATTTGTGGACAAATGATGACCAGGTCAAGCGAGATGTGTTTATTTGAAACTTTGGTATCAAAAATTTTTTTTTTCTTTTCCTCATCTGTGACTTGTTTTGCCTTTTGCTTTTATTTTTTCATTATTATACCATTTGTGTGTGTGTGTGTCCTTTCAGCAACAAATTGTATTTTGTTAACCCCTTCATGAGTGAAGAAGTTTGGGCTTTATTTAATGCCTGATCTACCTAATCACATTGATAAATGGCAATGGTGTATTGTCCATATATATAGCCAGGATAGATAAATTTTCTGGTTTTAAGTTCGGGATACAAATTTTAGATTCTTCATTCTCTTCATCATCAAAGCATGCATTATCGCTCAGATGATTATGAATTCGTATGTTAAGAACTACACTCAAATCCCTATCTTGCAACTTCTAATATATAGATTTTTCTTCTTCTTTTGTTGTTGTTGTTGTGGTTGTAGGGCTCGGATTGCGTGCATCCATTTGTGGCTTTGCAGAGTTGTATCAAGGCTAATCCCAACGCATTTTCAAAGGACGTTTTAGCTGATGATGACAATGAAGTCAAGAAAGAAGCCGAGGCAACCCAAGAGCAAAGAGTCATCCCTCCCTTATGGGCTGTAGAATCACAAAAGCCAAAGCCCAAGCTTTAGGAAAATATTTACTTTATTTTATTTTATTTTATTTTAATGCTAGGCAATCCATTTTCTGACAATCATAAATTTCATCCCAATAGTTCCATCTTCAATCTATTTCTTGCAATTTTGAAGATTTAGCTTTTTTTCTCTGAAATATTAAATAGAAATACTCTTTTTATTTCAGATGAACTCCGAAGACCTAAAGCTAAACAATAAGAGGCATAAATTATGAAATATATTTATTATTTCTTTCCATCTTCTCTTGGTTATACATTGTATGACTGACTAGGTATAATCCACTGTTTATATTTTGTTATTTTTGAAATGTGTGAGATTGTTTTAATCTTCTATACTTTCATAAAAGGGGAACTCTGTTTTGGTCCCTCTTTTCCCAAACCACCTTAATGTTTTGTTTTTAAGAAAAGATCTAGCTAACGACCTGGGCATTCGTTAGCAATAAATAATATTAAAAGAGTTAGAATTTTAAAATGTATTTCACATATTTTCATATATTTTGTATACATTTTATATAATTTTACACACATCAAAATATTAACCACCATCCATTAGCTGGTTAGCATTGCCTTTTCCTGGAGGGCTAGTGTCTTAAATCAGTAGTACAATGGGAATTTTGAATTTTTGAAAATTTACAATGCCAATTTTTGTAAAACAAGAAACAAAAAAGGGCGTTTTTGTTTTTTATTTTTGTAAAAATTAAAAAAAATATATATATATATATATATTTGGTGAGTTGATAGAAGTGGTACCAATAATTACGAATGTGAGAGTTGTTGGAATTTGGTAGACATGGTGATCCAAGTGTCATTGTAGGTCACGGGTTAAAGTTTGTCAAAAGGTGATTAGAGTTCATCAGAATATATAAATATATGGTCGTGGTAAGAAAAGAATGAAAGTGAAAACAAGTGAAATATATATATTTTTTTTCATAGCCAAAATTTTCAAATTTTTTGATATCAGTAATATTTTTTAGAAAATAAAAATAATATACCAAACATGCTTTTGTTTTCAATTTCTAAAAACAATGAAAATGAGAACAATAAACCAAAAAAACAAAACTTAACAAACAAGATTCTAGTTTTGAGTTCTCAATGATAATTTTATGGTGGGGGGGACAAAATTAAAATAAAAAAAAATCAAAATAAAGTGTAATGAGATGAAATTATGGTGTAAATAGAAACTCCCAATTATGAGGCAAATGGGGCATTAAGGGGAATTATACAAGCAGCTTACGGTTTATTTTAATTTGAGGGTTTGTGTTAAACTGTTTAGTACAACTTCTGTTTATAACTTATTAGGCAAAGGTCTTGTTTGGTAAAACTTTTTTTAAGCTAAAATTCGATAACCAAAAAACAGAAGTTAAAAGTACTCATTTCTTAGTTTTTAAATAATCAATTTTTTTAAATTTATTTAAGCTATTTTTGCTTAATAAACTATAAACAGAAGTTGTATCAATTTTTTTTTTTTTTCAAAAATTAGAAGAGAATTACTTTTAATTTCTACTTTCTGATTAGCAATTTTTAACCTAAAAAAATCTTCACAATTTTCAAATTAAAAAGGAGGTTAGTATCATTATTGAAATTTTAAAGAGGTCCCTGCAATTACCTTAAATATTAGAATTTACTCTAAAATATTTATATCTCTTCTAAAAAAGAGTAAAAGTGATAGTTTTGAAAAATGAATTGATGAGAGCTCAACCCAACACTTCTGCCATCTGTCGATTAATCAACAACATTTCGTTTGGTTGCTGAGAAATCGACGGAAAATAAAGGTAGCGAATAAAGCCAAAATCTTGAGTTTCCCTTTATTTTGAAGGTCCAAATTAACAGTGGGAGCTGTGTTTTTGGCTTTTGGACACAACCTGTTTGTTGAAATGCTTATGAGAAAGTAATTTACTGTTCTTGGTGCTTCCGCGTATTTCATGATTGACTATTGTTGCCCCATTCATATGTCATGAGTTTTCTAATGATTATTGCTACTCTGGGCGTCATTTATCAGGTTAATTAGCTTCTGGGTCCGTGTAAATTTTTGAGTTGGTGGTGATTGGTCTTGAAGAAAATGTTGGTGATTGGCCTTGAAGAAACTGATAGTGAAAGAAAATTTAGCATCTTAAGCAAATATGTGGTTTGTGGACTTTGCAGCCAGGCAAAAGTGGCTGAAATGCACCATGCTGCATAGAATCAGTAATGTTGGATTCAATTCGTCATCGGTTATGGTTGATATAGGTAAGGCTCATTTGATTACTCTTACTTTGCATCTGAAGATGCTTATTGTGTTATGTTTGAATGTACTTGAAAGTTTTGGGATTTAGGAAAGAGTTCAAATGGTTCCATTTCAAATTTCCAAGTTGATTCTTGACCATCATTTTCATGTGAAAATCTGTCTAAGCAAATTTTAGTTTTTTGCTTCATAGAATCCAATATTGAATCTAAATATCTATTCGTGGTAACAGGAAGACCTATTCATAGGTTACTAGCTCATTCAGTTTATTCTACTCTGGAAGCAGTTGGCAGGTACAACAATAAAAATAGTGGCAAGGCGACTTTGGCAAAGGATTTAGCCTGTTTAGTTGATGAATCTTCTAATATTGATGACAAGAAACCCAAGACTCGTGCAGAGCTTAAGAGATCGCTTGAACTTAGTATAAAGAAGAGGGTGAAGGAGCAATATATAAATGGGAAGTTTCAAGACCTCATGTGCAAAGTGATTGCTGATCCAAAGACTCTTCAGGATGCTTATAATTGTATTAGAGTGAACTCAAATGTCGTCTTAGCTTCAGAGAGAGATTACAACCCTTTTGAATCCTTGGCAGAAGAGCTCTCTTCTGGAAATTTTGAAGTTGGTTCCAATGTTTTCTCTATCTCGACAAAAGGTGCACATAAAGAAGTACTTGTCCTTCCTAATCTAAAGTTGAAGGTTCTTCAAGAAGCTATCAGGATAGCTTTGGAGGTGGTTTACAAGCCCCACTTTTCTAAGATCTCGCATGGTTGTCGAAGCGGAAGGGGACATTTCTCGGCCTTAAAGTACATACGCAAAGGAATCTCTAATCCTGACTGGTGGTTTACATTGCTTATTAACAAAAAGCTTGATGCTTGTATCCTTGCTAAGCTCATCTCCACCATGGAGACCAAGATAGAAGATCCTAACTTGTATGCTATCATCCAGAGCATGTTTGATGCCCAAGTACTAAATTTGGAGTTCGGGGGTTTTCCGAAAGGCCATGGTCTTCCACAAGAGGGAGTTTTGTCCCCAATTTTAATGAATATATATCTTGATCTGCTTGATCGTGAGTTGTACAGTATGTCAATGAGATATGAAGCTTTTGATACAGGGATTCATAGTGAACATGATGGGTCCCACTCCAAGCTCCGTAACTGGTTTAGAAGACAGATGAAAGGCAATAATATCGAGCACAGTGGTGGGGTGAGCTCGTGTGTAAGAGTACATTCTTGTCGCTTCATGGATGAGATTTTTTTTGCTGTTTCAGGTTCCAAAGATGTAGTTCTTGCTTTCAAGTCTGAGATTCAGAGTTATGTGCAGGATTCTCTCCACCTGGATGTTGATAATCAAGCAGAAGTATTGCCATGTAATGGTTCACTTGGGGTTCGATTTCTTGGCACTTTAGTTACAAGAAATGTTAGAGAAAGCCCGGCAGTAAGAGCTGTTCACAAGCTTAAGGAGAAGGTCGAGTTGTTTGCTTCTCAAAAACGAGAGTCTTGGGATGCAGGGACAGTTAGAATCGGGAAGAAATGGCTGGCTCATGGGTTGAAGAAGGTTAAAGAATCTGAGATCAAGCATTTAGCTGATAGTAGGTCTCTTTTGAGTCAGATATCCAGTTTTCGTAAACCTGGGATGGAAACTGATCACTGGTACAAATTTTTACTAAAAATATGGATGCAAGATGTGAATGCTAAATGTGCAGAAAGTGAAGAATTTATCTTATCTAAGTATATTGCTGAACCAGCACTTCCCCAAGACCTAAAAGATTCATTTTATAAATTCCAGAAGTGTGCAGAAGAATATATTTCTTCTGAAACAGATTCAATAGTTGCTCTTTTGCCCAATTCCCCCTCTTCTACTGAATCTGTCACCACAACAGAGATTATTGCTCCAGTAAACATCATAAAGAAGCGTCTCTTACGATATGGATTGGTAAATGCCAAAGGGTTCCCCTGTGCATCACGCATGCTTATTTTACAAGATACCATTCAAATTGTTGATTGGTTTTCAGGAATAGTTTCGCGATGGCTTAGGTGGTATAGTGATTGTCACAACTTCAGTGAGATAAAGCTCATTATTTGTGATCAGGTAAGGAAGTCTTGCATCCGGACACTGGCAGCAAAGTATCGAATACATGAAACTGAGATAGAGAAAAGATTTGACTCGGAACTGAGGAGAATCCCCGCAACCCAGGAGTTAGAATATGAGTTGGCAAATGAGACACTGGATTTGACATTGGATTCTCAAGCTTCTGATTATGATGATGATGCTTTATTGTATGGAATTTCTTACAGTGGCTTGTGTTTGCTGTCTTTATCAAGAATGGTGAGTCAATCAAGGCCTTGCAATTGCTTTGTTATGGGTTGTGTGGCTGCAGCACCATGTGTTTATACGCTTCACGTGATGGAGAGACAAAAGTTTCCTGGTTGGAAGACAGGGTTTTCGAGTTGTATCCATCCGAGCTTGAATAAAAGGCGAATTGGGTTATGTAAGCAGCATTTAAAAGATTTGTATCTTGGTTGTGTATCTCTCCAATCTATTGATTTTGGTGCTTGGAAATGAAAATTTTCCAACAAAGTTAGTCTTTATTGATGCTCATTAACTAAATTCACAGAAAAGGATCCTCTCGAGACCTTGAATTATTGATCACACTCTCGGGGGATGGCTGATAATATTACATTTGGAGCTTACAATCTTATAGAGATGATGAGGGAGTTCAAGAAATCTTGGCACACAGAACTCATCTCGGTTGAGAGATCTGATGAACTGCTTCAGAGTGAAGTAAAGAGCTATTTGTGTTGAATAGTGAGTTGAAGTATGAAGCTTACTAGCTACCAGGAGAAATCAAACATCTGTCACCTCAATTATATATTCCCAGTGGTATCATTATATCTCTGTTACCTTCCATTCATTCAAAGAACAAGCAAAAACAAAGGATCTAAGAGCATTATCTCTCCTCACTTTAACTTTAATATGAAGTCCATAAGGGTGGCATCTGATATGAATCACATGATTAGATCAGATCTCTTGTACGGTACAAATCATCCTCCATAATTTTTATTTTATTTTATTTTTATTTTTTTTCTTTGAATTAAAGACTTTTTGAAACCCCCTTACTTGGAGGGGGTTTCAAAAGTCTTTCAAATGAAAAACTGCTAATTTTCCCACAAGACATTTATTTTGGGTTTGTATTGAGAAATAGGAAGATATCCCAAGATGTTGGCTGACACAACAAAAATGCATTATACTTCAGATTGCTAGAAGTGCCCCATAAAATGTAATGGTTTTTACAATCGTCTGAGGGGCACTTGAGAAACTATTTGGCAGACCTTCAAAGACAGAAGTAAAGTAAGTCTTTGAGGGTGTTGATATGGCAGCTCAAGGAAGTTTTCAGCCATTTTGGCTTTTCCACCGAAATTCAAGAGGCCTTTCAATCCCCTTTATCCATTGGTCTTATACAAAACCAAATTTATTAAATGGATTTTTCTTGTTGCAGGTACGAATAAACTTAACGCTGATGGTTGTTCCAAAGGAAACCCTGGGGAGACCATGGCGGTCTATTCAGAACGAAAGAGGTGTGTGGTTATGTTGCTACTATGGCAGAGCTGTGCAAGATCTGTAGGGACTTCCAGAATAACTCACTCACTGTTATTCTGGAAAAGAAAACGGAAAATGTAGCGATTAAAGCTGACTCTTAACTTGCTGTGAAATTGATACAAGATGGTGATGAATTGTTGAATATTCAAAGTTTCTCTTCCAAAGATGTAATTGCTCCATTAACCGGGTTCTAAGGGATGGAAACCAATGCGCAGATGGGCTATAGCCAATTTGGATGTTGCAAAGGAAGAGCTATTGATGTTTATTGAAAGAATTAGAGATCTTTTGGCTGCAGACATGAATCATGTTGTTTTTGAAAGGGCCTAATCCTCTGTGGCCCCTGTTTTGGATATTTTTTTTTCCTTGTTTGTTTTTAACTTTCCTTGTTTGTTTTAATATATATATATTCATTATGTTAACTAAAATAAATTTTACAATTTACTTTTTTAACATAAAAATTCATGATTTGATTTATGATTTGACAATAATGGAGGTAGGTGTATGTGGCAATGGAGGTGAAGTGGAAACTGATCGAGTAGTTTATGATAGGACTTAAAGAATAATTAGCTTTGCCATATACGTTGTGGTGTAGGAGTTTTCCTTGGTTCCCTGATGGTTTTCAAGGGATAAAAGGTTTGGCATAAAAGTGAGGATCCAGATTAAAGATGTTTGTAGAGGGTCCAAAACGGATCTTAAAAACAGTACCTACAATGAATAACCAATAATTATAGTGGACTGTTCAAATTAAGATGTTGATACATGGTCTTGCTAGACTTGTTTAGTAAGTTATATGAATTTGACTGGTGAACATTTTATGAGCCATCATATCATCAAATGGAACGGAAATCTACCGGACAGGTTGAAATGATCAAGGCACGACACGAATACGCTTGAATTAAAAAAAAAAAAATGAGCATCAAAATCAGAATTGCTTTTTATTAGCCTTCTTCAGATATGTATGTAGCAACAGTTACATGCACACCCTTACAACAAAAAAAAAAATTCACAATTACAACAAATTCATCAATCAGAGACTAAGTTAAGGGAAGGAGGAGGAGAACACCAGCAAACAACCTCGCATCCAATACCCGTGATAAAGCAACCCAGAAAACCGGTAAAGCAATCCATTAAAAAGAAAAGGAAAAAAGAACAAGAATATACAAAAGAATCACACAAACAAGAAGCACAATGTTCACTAGCATCTTGTCAAACATGGAGTTAGTTTAGTCGAAGCTTGATGAGCGGCTCCACCTGCCTCGCAAGTATTCCTCTAAAGAGACGGTTTGCTCGACGCTGCTCGTGGAGAGAGAATCTTCCTCCACGTCAAGCAGCGCGAGGTTAAGATGGGACAGGAGATTTGAACGTGGAAAAGCTTCATCGTCAAGCGAGTCGGTCCCTTCCGAAGCGTTGACTTGTAGCCTTGCCCACTTGGTCATCTCAGAATCACCCTGGAGGAGCTTCAAGACCTGTTATGGACAAGAACACGCAAGGATATTATGCTACTAAACCATAGAAATCTGCATATAGGCACTGGGAAAATGTAAGAGGTACATCTTTTTGCACAAGTAGTGCATGAAGTGGGATGAGATTGACATCCACAGACATGGAACACAACACGGACAAGCTGACACGGATTTTTTTTTTAAAAGGACATGATATATGGGGGACGTGCCAAAATAACTTTGTCTGCGGTTTTCTTAATAATACCTAAATTTTCACCTCCACAAGACGTTGGATTTCCACAAGGTCTCAGAATTAAGAAACAGATTTAGTTTGTCTACTTAGAAACCCAAGCATTTAGGGCAAAATGACCCTGTTGCTAATCATCCCATGCTCTAAAGTTCTAAATATGAAACTGAGAAAGCACTACAAAATCATTTCAGCTCAACCTTTTCCATACAATTGGATGCAATCTTAGATACTTAGAAAGTAAAATTACAAGGAGGTGAGTTCTTTTATAAAAAAAAGAAAAAACGAAAATGAGGAATGACTTACAATGCTCATATGGGGTCGAGCTCGTGGTGCACGTCTGATACAGAGAGTAGCAGCTAAAACCATCCTCTCCATTTGGTCACGATCATAGCTGTTGGCTAGGCTCAGGTCTAATAATTGGGCAACCTTTCCACTGTTTAGAATTGGTTTTGCCTAGAAGAGGTGATTTGCATTTTAGTATGAAACACGATCATAATGTGAGTAAACCAATGAGTAGAGGACATACCCACATAACCAGGCTCTCTTGGCCCTTTGGATGGTCATTACTTATAGGCTTTCTTCCTGAAAGAAGCTCGAGGAGTACAACACCAAATGCATAGACATCGATTTTGTCATTAACTTTGCCATACATGAAATATTCAGGAGCCAAGTAACTGCAACATACAAAATGGTTTAAATTAACTCAATTCAGATTTTTTTTTTGTATGTCTTGTTTTTGAAAAGGATCCAAACAGGATTTAGAAGTTGAAGAAAGTACAAACCCAAAGGTCCCTGCAATATCAGCACATGTTATATGTGATGAGGACATCGGTGCCCACTTAGCTAGTCCAAAATCAGACAACTGAAACCAACCAAAATGGTTAGCATATTGAGAAAGTGAAAACCAAAAATATCAATGCCAATACACTGCAAGGTCAAGTTCAATTACCTGTGGTTCAAAATCATCAGAAAGTAGTATATTCGATGATTTCACATCCCTGTGGATCACAGGTTTAGCATTTGCGTTGTGTAGAAATTCCAGTGCCTCAGCTACACCAATAGCCACCCTATATCTCTCGCCCCACCCAAACATGTTCAGGTCCTTCTTATTACCTGATTTAGAGAATGCCCATAAAATATAAAGTAAATCATGAACTATGGACACCACAATCTTCAATCTCAGTTACATTTGAAGTGTTAAACAGAAATTATCGTGTTACTGCATACCATGAAGGTTCTCTTCCATGCTTCCTCTTGATAGGAGATCATAAACCAAGAGAAGATTGCCATCCTCAAAACAGAATCCAAAGAGTGAGATAATGTTCTTGTGATTTAAAGCAGTAATAATCTCAATTTCCAATACAAACTCCTTTAATACATCTTCAGACTGCTTCAAGATTTTCACAGCGATTTCCTTGCCATCGGGAAGGCAACCTCGATAAACTTTACTGCTTCCTCCTTTTCCAATCAAGTTTTCTGGAATTACAAAAACGATCAAGTCAACTAAACATTCAGAGTTTATTAGATCCAAAAATCTTATCTCAGAAATGAATACAAGTTAGGTGATCCAACCAGGAATGAAATTCGATGTTGCCTGCAGAAGTTCCTGGTATTTAAACAATCTGCAAGTTGCAGAGTACTTCTCATGAAGTCCCTCTAATTCTTCTGGTAGGCTTCTTGAACTGCAAGGAGAAGATGGAGCGGAAAAGGTCCCAGCATCAACAGGAACGATGGCCCCACTTTCCCCATCTAGTTCAGAAGCTTGATCTTCTTTGTTATCACAGATACTTTGCTTTGAATCCGCAATTGCCAAACAGTGTCTGCTGGGCAACTGCATTGCCCACTGAACCACAGAAGTCTGCCGCAAAGGCCCATTAGAAGGTAGCTGATCTGATAAAATAGCTCGGCGAAGAAGTGGCCAACCAGGTCTTAGTTCAGGCAATTCTCTTATCAACAGCGAAATCGAACTTGATGCAGCCTCTAGCTTTGGTACAGCCACTAGAGCCATCGAGTTGTTATCTTCATCGCCGTCACCAGAAGACTCATTTGCTGATTGGACACAAGAATTTTCCTGTGAAACAGAACCCGGGGAACAAATCGAACATTTCTTTTTCAAAGCAGTCTCTTCACAATCAGAACTTGCTTTTACCAAGGCCAACTCCAAATTTCTACATGTACCCGGATCACTTGTTGCTGCCAGATTCTCATCTGCTTTTGCTCCATGTAGTACTTTGGAATTCTTACTTAGTGACCTTTGAATTGCACCAAGTAAACCATGTCCGCGGTGATCATTGATTCCTGCAAAAATAATGAAAATAAAATAAAATAAAATAAAAAGGTCAGAACTTAACAAGTATGACGTATAGATTCTTATTTTGAAATAAATACAGAAGCAACAACCTTTTGCACAAGCATTGGTTATCGAAGAGGCTTCTCTCTGAAACACAACCTTTCCATTATCAACGGCGAGTATTGTGCAATCCTTCGGTAGTTTTTTTGCACAGTACTTGGCAACAGAGACAGATGATCGGATTTTATGGTGTTTTCGAGCAGTTCCCAGTATAAGCTCGGTAGCAATGTAAGACTTCGCTTCCCGAACCAGGATTTTTCGGATCGATGAACCTCGGCATAACTTAAGCTTGAGATCCACCTGAAAATTTTCACCATGATCGCAAATCGTTAGTGTTGAATTTGGCTAACAACAAAATGTGGAAATGGGATTTGTTGCATTGGCTGGGACCTGAGAAAACTCAAAAATCCTATTTTGGCTGAACTAGAGTGGAATTCATGAACTTGTCAAAGCCAACACATTTATAAAAACATAAGTTTTCAGTTTACATATTAGTTTCTCTTGTGATTTCAGTTTCTCAACAACCGAACAGAGATGATTGTAGAAACATAAACTGAGAAAAAGAAAAAACAAATTCTTGAATTTTTCAAAACAAACACAATAACATAACATAAGTTTTCAGTCACATACTAGTTTCTCTTGTTATTTCAGTTTCTCAGCAACCAAACAGAGGTGACTGTAGAAAACCAAACTGAGAAGAAAAAGAAAAGAAAAGAAAAAAAATAAAATAAAAATTTGTTTGGTTGCCGAGATCCACTGACAAAGTTCTGCACCCAGAAGCAACCCGTAATGTTCCAATTAGTTGCTCAGAAAATGCAGGAAACGAAATTGAAATTAGCATTTCGAGCTTTAGATTTCTCAACATTATAAACCCAGTAAAAGCAAAACACTAGTGCTACTAAACCCAAAACAACTATTTGACTTTAGTCGAGATTCGAGATGAGTATTCGATCTTTCGGAAAAGTGAAACAACAAAACAAAAGCCAGTAGGTATTTCTAATTCACTATTTTCTTTTGTTTTCCCAGGAACCAAACAGTGGGTAGTTGAAATAATTCAGCAAGAAAGCAAAACCCAGAAAACATTACACAAAAAAGTCCAAAATACGAGAAATCCAAACCTGTTTCAAGTTGCAGAAACCTTCATACACAGCAAGAATAGAGTCAAACGCTTTCACAAGCGAGAGAAGAGAAGATTTCCCATCTCGATCCACGATTTCTACACATACCCATTTCACCAAACCAGTCAATCAACACTTCAATTAACCAAAAAACTCAAAAATCAAAATGACCCAACAACAATCAAAGTCCCAATTCTCTCTCTAAAACATACCATTGTTATTCAGAACATGAATAGCGATCACGCGATCACCAGGCTGAGCAACCTTCACCAGAGCC
This sequence comes from Camellia sinensis, assembly GCF_055761805.1. Taxonomy (NCBI): domain Eukaryota; kingdom Viridiplantae; phylum Streptophyta; class Magnoliopsida; order Ericales; family Theaceae; genus Camellia; species Camellia sinensis. The sequence continues at coordinate 121,895,208 of NC_138966.1, forward strand.
CAAGTCAGCAACTCTCTGCTCTGAGAATCCAACTTCACACCCACCACCACCGTCCGGCCGCCAGAAAAATCCACTTCACTCTCATCTCCGGCGAGTACAGTTTGAGTCATTTTTAATTGTGGGTCAGATTCCGGCGAGTGTGTCAGATTCCGGGCAGTTCATGAGACCACATTGGGGGACTAGAAAAGTATATAAAGACGCCTTTTGAGTGAAGGCTCAGAGAGAGAAGGAATGGCTTAAAGCTTAACCGTCGTGTTCGCTCGCTTTTTTCGGTAATGCTTTTCGAGCTCGTCCGTGGCTGTGTGTGTGTTTGTGTGTGTGGTGTACCAGACTAAGAAAGAGAAATGGAGCCAGTCATTGGGTGCTACTCGCTCTACGTTACTATGATGAGTCTGCTTAATATGCCCCACTTTTGCAACTTGCAAGGGACTTGCTAACCATGAATAATGAATTAATGGAGTAACATTAGGGATCCTTAAAAAAAAAAATTTATGAAATTTTTTTATTTTTAGATAATACATATAATAAAATATTATATACTAATTAAAAGATGAAATTTTTTATAATATTTTTTTTAATGATTTCTGACATTATTCTTAATAAGGTAAAAAATTAGAAAGTATTACCATCTCTTGTGAATTTTGTGTCAAAAGTTATACCCATATTGAGACATCTGATATAGATTTAAGGAAGATTTTCTTTTTGTCCAAAATTTAAATTGGAAGGCGTTGTTTGGATCTATAAAATTCATCATAGATCTCGTTTTGATGATCAAAACTATTCATTTTGTATAGCACTTCATATATTTTATCCACAAAATATAGGTCAATTCAATAATTGTAACATATTTAATTTATTGCGTTTGTTACACAAAAGAAAGGGTGACAATTATGTTTTTAAAAATAAATCATCTATTTTTTGAAAAACATAGTAAATTGAATAACTTACGATTATCGGATTATTATAAAATACTCGACAAAATGAACAGTTAGGATTATTGAAATGAGCCCGTGCCCTCCAATCTAGATTTTGGACTAAAAAGAATCTTCCTCCTAGATTTAAAATTGGTAAGATATGAATTATACCGAGAATTGTGATATGTAGATATACTTTTTTTGGTTAAATTTTTTTAAATTGTTAGTAAAAATTCAACAACCATAACACTACATCACGGTTAGATGATGTTACTAATTAATAATAAAATTATACATGAATAATAAACCCACTCTTCTCATATATAACTTCTTATTTAAAGATAATTCAAGAATTGCCACATATATGATAATATATGTCAATGATTATATGATATCACTATTTATTTTTTTTTTTTATTTTTGAATAATAAATCATTTGTTCGCGCTGTCTTCTTTTCTTTTTTTTGTTTTGTTTTTGCTTCGTTTTTGTTTTGGTGATATTTGTTTTTGTTTTGCATTTTTTTTTGACCATTATTATTGGTATTATTACATGAAGTTAGCATACATGCCAACTTTTTTCCTCATTTGAGTAATGTTTATGTTAATGTTAAGGAGAATTGTATGATACACATTTTATAATATGTGTATTTTTAATTACGTCCTTTTTTTTTTTTAAATTATGACTAATTTTTTTCTTTAATTATGACATTATTTTGGTTATGACTTTTTTTTTTTTTTAGTTATGACTCAAAAAAAATATAAAATTATACCATTTTTTTTTAATTATAAGATATATATTGTACACACCCTTTGAAAGGTGTGTACCATAGTCTTTCTCGTATGTTAATGGTATAATGTTTTGTTAAAAATAATTTTTGTAAAAAGTGTTTCCCCATCATAGTATGGGAGTTGTTTTTACGTTTGGGTGATTTGAGATTTGTTTATTTGTGATTTTTTTGATTTTTTATGAAAAAATATGTAAAGAAATAGAGAAGTGATACAATAGTTGTTTGGGATCACTTAAAAAATATAAAAAGTCAAAAAGTCACTACAAAAGTAAAAAAGTTTATACTATTCAAAATTTTTGGACAGGAAACTAGGATTGATTAGTCAGAGGACAAAAAGACAGAATTGTCCTTGTTTCTCCCCTTTCAACAGTGCCGCTCACGTGTGAAAAAAAAATAAAAATAGTGCAGCACAGTGCACTGACTAAGTACCTTCACTGACATGCACGGAAAGCATGTCAGTGCACAGAAGGATAGTTCGATAATTTTCGTATTTTATAAAATATTTTACTATACATTTTTTCGTAAAAAGTTAAAAAGTTATTTCAAACAACTATATTTTTTTCTTCTACTTTTTTAGATAAAAAAAATCAAAAATTGCACATATATATATTGCCGAACAACTACTTACATACTCTCTCCATTTCTATTAAAAATTCTATTTTATTTTTTCACCTACACGAGGGCTTGAAGTTGATTTCATAGTTAATAACAATATCATATGAGGATTTCGAAGCATATGAATATCACAATATGATTCAATGTTAGGATTACAATGAAACAAAGAAACATAAATATTTGGGGGATAAATAAATCGATACTTATCATGTTAACAGTCATTAAATTTCTATTTTTCTACTCTAATATTTTTTTATCATGAAATTTTTTGGAAACATAATATAACAAAAAAAAAAATATTGAAATAAAAAGACAAAAAATTGAAAAATAAAAATTCTAGCACTTCTTATTTATTTTTAGTTTTAGGCCTGAAAATATCTTCATGGACATAGGAGGGGATCATTTATTTGGTTGGTGGAGGTAAAGGAAACCGACTAGGAAGTGGCTTCTCGTGAGTCCATAGTCATAAAGTGATGACACATATGAGTACTACAAACTAGGAAAATGCTAGAGGTCCCAAATTTTCTACCAAATAAATGACCAAATGTCTCACATGGGTGTGGGGCCCACAAAATTGCGGACCCCACACCCATGTGAGACATTTGGTCATTTGTTTGGTAGAAAATTTAGTGTCCCTAGCATTACCCCTACAAACTATGGCGGAGAAGTTATTTGGTGGTTTTGAAACTCACAACTTTATATTAGACTTGAAGAAAAATAATAAAAATTTGGATAATATGGCTTAATTTGTTTTGTCGTAATCCGTTGTTTAATTGGTTAAAAAGTAAGTAAAATATTTTTTGCATCATAAAGAATAAAATGATTTATGTTTAAAAATTTTATAAGTTATTTTTTTTCTTCATCATGGTTACTATTCGAAGGACGTATCAAATTTCACTATTTTCATGTATATTGAATGTTTTTATTCTCTATCTCTCTATATATATTATGATTGAACAATTGATTGAAATTATGTTTTCAAATTAAATCGTTGTCTTATTAAATAAAATTTGTATAAAAAACTGAAATAATGATGTGTTACATTCATATTCATTTACTGAAAGTTAAAATTCTCATTACTATAATTTATAATTGTAAGCAAGACATACCACATTATTTGTATTCAATTTCAAAAAAAATTATGTATGAATATTATTTTCTTTTATTTTTTTCTTTGTAAAGTTTATTCTATAATTGATTATTTATTAAGTTTTTTTTTGTTGTAGAAAAAATTTTAAGTACTAATTAAACACACCAAAAAATAAAAAATGAATTTATTTTTAATAAAATTATTTTACATGAAAAATATTTTGCAGTGAAAGAAAAAAAAACTTTAATTGGTAAAGCCCATGGACATGTGGTGCGCATGAACCACTTAATAAATTTTCCTACCACTTCTCTCACTAGCTAGCAAGCGCCTAGGTTAGTAGAAGGACACTAGAATCACGTGATTCCCACAACTAAAATAAAATCAACATTTACAAATAATTAAGAAAAATATCTATAAAAATATTTAAAATTAAAAATGTAATCAAATTTATTTGGTGTGTAATACAAATCGCAAACACATTTTGTTATATTTTTTTTATTATATAGAATTTAAAAATAAAATTAGAGAAATTATATCAATAGTTTCTGTATTTTGTTTTTATGTTGATTTTGTCTATGTAATCTAAATTATATTGTGTTATTTTTGTTCAATTAATAATATTTATAAAAAAATAAAACAAAAATAAGAGAAAATTTATCCATCCAAAAGGGTATAACTATTTCACATTGTACGTTAATCTTAATTTTATATTTTGTCACTTTTGTTAATTCATAACATTCATTAAAAAATTAAATAAAATAAAAGAGAATTGATCCATTAAAAAAAGAATGCACTATTTCAAATTGGAAAATGCTACTTAGCTCAAATTTTGTGGCTCAAAAGTGGCTCAAATGGCCAAAACGACGTCGTTTTGAGTACAGAACAACATAAAAATGGCCAAAACGACGTCGTTTTGAGTACAGAACAACATAAAAATGGCCAAAACGACGTCGTTTTGGCCATTTGAATAATTTTTGAGCCACAAAATTTGAATTACGAGACATTTTTCATTTCAAATTGGACTATGTTGACACAAAGTAAAAAATTCATGGATAAAATTGACACATTTAGAAGTATAAGAGCTAAATTAACAAAAATAAATAAATAAAATGATATTCATGTTTCCAATAATATATAAAATGATATTCATGTTTCCAATAATATATTACTATAACATCAAATTCATCTTACATTTAGGCCTAATTTGGCAACATAACATTTTAGCCAAAAGTGAAGGAATAAAAGTCACTATAAAAAAAGTTAATTATTCTTTTTATTTTTTATTTTTATATTTTTTTAAAAAATAAAAAAATCATTAAAAAAATTCAATTCCTCAAACAACACTTAATTTTTAATTTAGTTTTTACGGAGGTAGAGGAGATCTATTCCTCACCTACATAAATTGGATTCGATTCAAAATAAATATAAACGTTACCTGAATTAAAATTTAATTTTTTAATACAATTACATTAAATAAATAAATAATTCCCATTTCTAGGTCTTCTTTTGTTTGGGCCTTATTGAGATGGGTCCCACCTTAAGTCATTTGCAAATTGCATTCCACCACTTTCCCGTTATTGCTCTTGGGGCCACCCCAATAAAATTTTTTAAGTCCTTATCAAATCTTTAATTTATAAACGAGGCCATGATGTATAGTTGGTCGGTTCAATCGTGGTCTCTTCAGCTGCTTTGTCTGCATAGTTTCTAATACCTTACTACAGTGTAAATGCATATATACAAGATATAATGATTTTGTTAATGAATATTCTAAAAATATTAACTAATAAAACTTATAATAATTATACATTTTAGTGGTATAAAATTTATAAAAGTGAACAATTATTTTAAATTTTTTAACAAATAATACCCGTTAGTATAATTTCATAAATTAATTATTTATAAGTTAAGAAAAAAATAAAACTCTCACAAGCCTCCACATAGTTGGAGAGTGCCAATAATGTAGGACCAAAATCTAATGTAGGTCCAAAATCTAACTCATATTAAAACCAACCTACCATTTTGAGCTAAAGTGGTTTCAATTCATGTACACAAAAATCTTTAGTGAAAGTTAGGTGGGCTAGGAAAGTATCTCCTGACTAGGGAGATGTTAGAAGGTGCATTTATTTTTTGGGTACGGATATGGTGTGCAACTCCTTAAGGTTGCACACCATATGCAACAAACACAAAAGGTGTAAGTGGAAGGTATAAACATAAAATAGGACAGCAAACAGAAAGGCGTAAGTGTAAGGTGTAAGTTGCACACTTAAGAAAAGTCTTTATTTTTTTTAGATAGCAAAGGTGCATATTTAATAAGAGGCATTTTGTATGTATCTTATCACAATATGTCGTAATTTTTTTTAATATTTACATAATTGCAATGATTTATAATTTTATTACAAAGTTGTATAATACATAACAAACGTTCGTAATTAATTTTTATCATAAAAATTCATAATTTTCTCATAATAAGAAGTGTTCATACTAAATTTTCCTATGAACAACGAGACATATAAAAAAGTTCGAGTTTGTGCTTGCATAAGGAGGATGGCGAGATACTTTCTTATAAAGTGTAATGTGTGAATTCAAATTCAAATACTACGCTTACTAAAAAAAAATCTCATCCATTATGTCAATCCCTCACCTTGCTAAGCAACTTCAAAGGGAGGTTAAATATGTAAAATGAAAAATATCATAATAATGAAGGGTCGCTCTAATATTTAATTAATTGACAAGGATAATAGTGATCCTACCTTGGATCCTAAGATAAGACATTTTCTTAATTGTGAATGTTTTGTCTACATTCTCCTAATACGATAAATTTGGTTTAGGAGAAGTTGTTATATATTTTGATCTATATAACTATGTAATAATATGGGTTACACGATCATATATTGTCTTAAAAATAAAACAATAAAAAATAAAATAGTCATATCTGTCTACTACTAAGGGAGCACATCATCTATTCTATAATTCAGGCATATCAAATAATTTCTCATAGAGTTAGGTTGTGATGCATATTTTTTCAATTACAGCTCAATGTGTTTTTCATTACTAAGCGATATGATCTTTTATATGATAACTAATATATTAATTGAATTGTAACTTTGAGTTATAATTTATTTGATCATTAAAATTACAGTATGATGTAATTATATATAACTCTTTCTATTATATCTCAATATGACTTTTATTACAACAATATTATATCATATCATAACTTCAAATTATAACTCACTGAATTATTAAAATTACAAAATATATTATAATTGAATTATAATTTTAAACACATCAAAACAAAAAACTTTCTCGCATAATTAGAGAGTGAATGGCGTTGTACGGAAAATCCCACTACTAAAATCCCATTTGACAAACATGACAATCTATATCTAAGATTTTTGTGGGCCTAAGGTTACATAAGCCTTGAAATGGGTGCTCGCTTTTTAATTTTTTTTTGATTATTATAATTTTAGATTAAAAAATTTTATTTGTGATGGATTTTTTAGTTTTTTTTTTCTTTTTCTAAAAAAAATAAAATAATTATGATTAAATGTGATATTTTATTTTATTAATTTTTTAACATATTTTATCTTTTTAGGACTAAAATAACAAAAGTATCTTACGCCGAACATAGCCTAAGCCTATAACTAACACGTTGGCAATGTAGTAATAGTTGTGTACACTATTCACTGTATTAAAATAGAAAAATACACTTATTTTATGGAGTGAGGATTCTCTCCTTGCAGCTTCCGTGCTTGCGCCCGTCCTTGCAGTCATTCGGGTCTACTTTTAGGCCCAATTTTGATAATCCGAACCGTTCATATTTTATGATTTATTCAGTATATCATACCTGCAAAAAATCAAGTTGATCGGATATCAGAAAGCATATGTTCGGAAAACTGTTTATTAAATTCTTTAAAAAATAGTGTTTAGTTCAATTTTTCAAACACATACTTTCTGATATCCGATCAACTTGATTTTTTACAGGTATGATATACTAAATAAATCATAAAATATAAACGGTTCGGATTATCAAAATTGGGCCTAAGAGTAGACTCGAAGACCTGTAAAGACGGACGCAAGCACAAACTTGCAAGGAGAGGCTCCTGACTCTATTTTATGGTCTTCAACAGAGTGACAGCATCACACATAACATTTCCAAGTGGACCCAGAAAAAAGTACATGTGCATGTGCACTGAAAGATAGACAAACATTTCTGTCCATTCAAATTGCTTAAAAAGTAGCATTATGTATTGTATATGATCATTATACTATTATAAGGTCTTCCAAATGTAACAGCCCCCCCCCCCAACCTAAAAAGGGTGTCATCTACTTTTTAATTCTGTGCATACATGTTTTTGTAGACACATGAGGAGCTCTCATTATGTGGGCATGTGAGTAGCAATTTGAAGCATATAGCTTGAATAGTGCCATGAAACAAGGCATAAAACATGTTGGAAATTTTTTTTTATTCAATATAGTTGGTAAAGCTGTAAACGAGTTAAGTTGAAGTTTTGAGTGTACAAGCTTATTTATTAAAAGTTAGTTGAGCTTGAGCTTGAGCTTGAGCTTAAGCTTAAGCTGAGCTTAAGTCAAGCTTGAATAATTGAGCTCCAACTCAAATCATCAAATATTTGATAAACTCAAGCTTGGCTTAAGTTCCCTCAATTACTTAAACAAGCCGAGTTTATACTCGAGCTTGAGTTTGAAAAAAATTAAACATAAATTAATATACTTATTAAGATAAATAAAAAATAAAAAATTATGAGCAAAATAAAAAAAAATACTTATATTAATAATAAATTTCATCAATCAAATATGTAAATTTATACAAACACCAAACACAAATAGAAAAATAAAATAAATTATTGAAAAATTATTTGATGTATTATTAAAAGTAAATATTAATTTATTTATTTTTCATGTTCATGAGCTTTATCAAGCCGAGCTTGGAACTACTCGAGAGTCTAAAAATCGAGTTTGAACTCGTTCATTTAATAAATTAGCCTACCTCAAACGAGTTTTAAACGAGTTGAGCTAGTGATATAGAAATTCACTTTTAGACTAATTTTTAAGACCCAAAAAGATTAGCAGCTATAATTAGAGAAAACATGAGGAAGAGAGAGAGAGAATTGCATGAGATATTTTAATAGATTATCACGCCATTAGATTTGAAGAATAGGTAAACTTTTAGGACAATGTTTAGTAAATTAAAATGGGTTGTGCATTAATATAATATAACCTAAACTTATCCATTCAATAAAGGGGTTCAAGCTAGTTGGGTTAAATTATGTTACAATATCTCATAGAGAGAGAGACTATTATGTTATGTGTATATTAAATATTGTGTTGCATAATTATGTAACAATATATACAAGACTCTTTTATATAGGAGGAGAGAAATCTAAGTATGGTAATCCTAAATATGGTAATAAATATAATATGATATGTATAATAGACAGAATATATAGTTACTATATTTAACACCTCCCCTCAAACTCAAGTAGGGATACCAACTTGAGTTTAGAGAGAGAAGCTAAAACATGAAATAAAACTAAAAATAAAATAAAATATGAATAGATTCGAGACAAATAGATTGTAAAATCCAGATGGGTGCACAATTTATAGTCATGTCGGACTGTTGTAGAAACTGGTCAGAATTAATGTCGGAATAGTGTAAGGTCATGCTGGACCATTGTACGAATTGACTGGAATCAATGTCGGGATAGTTTATAGGATCATACTGGATCGTTGTAGAAACTGACCAGAATTAATGTTAGGGTAGTTTTAGGGGTCATGCCAGACCATTGTAGGAACTGATCGGAATCAATGTCGGGCAGTTTACGGAGTCATGCCGGAACGTTATAGAGACTAAATGCCAGAGGGGGCGGCATGGGTTGTGTGCCAAAGGGGGCGGCTTGGGTGGTACGCCAAGGGGACGACTTGGGTTATGCGCCAGAGGGAGCGACTTGGGTTGTGCGCCAAAAGGGTCGGCTTAAGTGATACATCAAGGGGCGGCTTGGGTGGTTTGCATGGTGTATAACCATGCTCATCATGATATAGATATAATACCCCGCCTCAAACTCAAATAAGTATGAAGATATAAACTTGTTTGAGATTGAAACAAAGAGAAAGACAAAGTGGAGTAGAAATACAAAAAAAAAAAAAAAAAAAAAATTGACTGCAAGTAAAAAAATATGATAAAGATATTTAGGATAGAAATAAAGTAGTGAATAGAGGAAGAGATCACTAAAAAGCGATACTGAAAAAAAAAAAAAAAACAGAATGCGTTGAGGTTCGGCAGGCGACCAAGGCAAGGCTGCCACCCGCCGGTGAAGCGAAATTATTAGGTATTTAACTTAGTTCTGATACCATGTTACAATATCTGTGAAAGAGAGAGAGAGAGAGAGAGAGAGAGAGAGAGAGAGAGAGAGAGAGAGAATATTATGTCATTTATATATTAAATATTGTGTTGAATAATTATGTAACAATATATACAAGACTCTTTTATATAGTAAGAGAGAAATCTAATTATGGTAATCCTATATGGTAATGAATATAATATGGTATGTGTGGGGACATATTTTGTAAATGGTAGCACGTGGCCAAGGTGACACTGACGTGTCAGCCGAGGTGCCACGTGGCTTGGTCATGGGTCGAGATGATATCGGCTAGGCCGAGGTTATTTGAGGAGATATTAGAACCCGAGATGAACAGATAAGGGAGAGGAGTCTTAAAACAGGGGAGGATCTCAGTTTGGATAAAGATAAAGCTCTTAGGGAGTTTATCTCTATCTAGCGGGGAGTCCAAGATGAGCATTGAGCCAAAGTCCATTGAAGCTAGGCTTTTACAGGGATCAGGTTAGTGTTGGCTATAAAAGCAGGGCACCCTTGTGGGTCTAAGGTAGGCTTTTTATGCTCTGTCTAGTGAGTTAAGCACAATTTGGCTATCTTTGAGAGATAATTACTGACTTGATCGTCGGAGTGCCTCTGGGTGGACGAACCACCGTCGGATTCTTATCTTTTTGTAACAGGTTGTTCGGGCTTTATCTATTTTGCCGGTGCTCTCTTGCTGAGTTTCTCTATTTGGTTGTGTGGTCAAAAATCAACACCCACAATTTGGCGTCGTTTGTGGGAACGTAAGGAGAATAGATGGCCAACGATAGACAGAAAAGGTCGAGGACAACATCCCTAGTGGGAGTGGAAAACACGTCGATCCTAATGTAGATGAGGAGAATTGTAATGAAGGACCTCGGGATCATAATGGCGGGGAAAATGATGTCGGCCAAAAGGAAGACGCACCGAAGAAAGTGAAGGTATCACAAGTTAACAAAAATAAATAAATAAAATGATATTCATGTTTCCAATAATATATTACTATAATAGTTTCACAAGTATCAAATTCATCTTGCATTTAGGCCTAATTTGGCAACATAACATTTTAGTCAAAAGTGAAGGTATAAAAGTCACTATAAAAAAAGTTAATTATTCTTTTTATTTTTTATTTTTATATTTTTTAACAAAATGAAAAAATCATTAAAAAAATTCAATTCCTCAAACAACACTTAATTTTTAATTTAGTTTTTACGGAGGTAGAGGAGATCTATTCCTCACCTATATAAATTGGATTCGATTCAAAATAAATATAAATATTACGTGAATTAAAATTTAATTTTTTAATATAATTACATTAAATAAATAAAAAAAATTCCCATTTCTATGTCTTCTTTTGTTTGGGCCTTATTGAGATGGGTCCCACCTTAAGTCATTTGCAAATTGCATTCGACCACTTTCCCGTTACTGCTCTTGGGGCCAACGCAATAAAATTTTTTAAGTCCTTATCAAATCTTTAATTTATAAACGAGGCCATGATGTATAGTTGGTCGGTTCAATCGTGGTCTCTTCAGCTGCTTTGTCTGCATAGTTTCTAATACCTTACTACAGTGTAAATGTATATATACAACATATAATGATTTTGTTAATGAATATTCTAAAAATATTAACTAATAAAATTTATAATAATTATACATTTTAGTGGTATAAAATTTATAAAAGTGAACAATTATTTTAAATTTTTTAACAAATAATACCCGTTAGTATAATTTCATAAATTAATTATTTATAAGTTAAGAAAAAAATAAAACTCTCACAAGTCTCCACATAGTCGGAGTGCCAATAATGTTGGTCCAAAATCTAACTCATATTAAAACCAACCTACCATTTTGAGCTAAAGTTGTTTCAATCCAAGTACACAAAAATCTTTAGTGAAAGTTAGGTGGGCTAGGAAAGTATCTCCTGACTAGGGAGATGTTAGAAGGTGCATTTATTTTTTTTAGATAGCAAAGGTGCATATTTAACAAGAGGCATTTTGTATGTATCTTATCACAATATGTCGTAATTTTTTTAATATTTACATAATTGCGATGATTTATAATTTTATTACAAAGTTGTATAATACATAACAAACGTTCGTAATTAATTTTTGTCAAAAAAATTCATAATTTTCTCATAATAAGAAGTGTTCATACTAAATTTTCCTACGAACAACGAGACATATAAAAAAGTTCGAGTTTGTGCTTGCATAAGGAGGATGGCGAGATACTATCTTATAAAGTGCAATGTGTGAATTCAAATTCAAATACTCCGCCTACTAAAAAAAAATCTCATCTATTATGTCTATCCCTCACCTTGCTAAGCAACTTCAAAGGGAGGTTAAATATGTAAAATGAAAAATATCATAATAATGAAGGGTCACTCTAATATTTAATTAATCGGCAAGGATATTAGTGGTCCTACCTTGGATCCTAAGATAAGACATTTTCTTAATTGTGAATGTTTTGTCTACATTCTCCTAATACGATAAATTTGGTTTAGGAGAAGTTGTTATATATTTTGATCTATATAATTATGTAATAATATGGGTTACAGGATCATATATTGTCTTAAAAATAAAACAATAAAAAATAAAATAGTCATATATGTCTACTACTAAGGGAGCACATCATCTATTCTATAATGCAGGCTTATCAAATAATTTCTCATAGAGTTAGGTTGTGATGCATATTTTTTCAATTACAGCTCAATGTGTTTTTCATTACTAAGCGATATGATCTTTTATATGATAACTAATATATTAATTGAATTGTAACTTTGAGTTATAATTTATTTAATCATTAAAATTACAATATGATGTAATTATATATAACTCTTTCTATTATATCTCAATATGACTTTTATTACAACAATATTATATCATATCGTAACTTCAAATTATAACTCACTGAATTATTAAAATTACAAAATACATTATAATTGAATTGTAATTTTAAACACATCAAAACAAAAAACTTTGTCGCATAATTAGAGAGTGAATGGCGTTGTACGGAAAATCCCACTACAAAAATCCCATTTGACAAACATGACAATCTATATCTAAGGTTTTTGTGGGCCTAAGGTTACATAAGCCTTGAAATGGGAGTTTGCTTTTTAATTTTTTTTGATTATTATAATTTTAGATTAAAAAGTCTTATTTGTAATGAATTTTTTAGTTTTTTTTTTTATTTTTGTAAAAAAAAAATAAAATAATTATGATTAGATGTGATATTTTATTTTATTAATTTTTTAAAATATTTTATTTTTTTATGACTAAAATAACAAAAGCATCTTATGCCGAACATGGCCTAAGCCTATAACTAACACGTTGGCAATGTAGTAATACTTGTGTACACTATTCACTGTATTAAAATAGAAAAATACACTTATTTTATGGTCTTCAACAGAGTGACAGCATCACACATAACATTTCCAAGTGGACCCAAAAAAAGTACATGTGCATGTGCACTGAAAGATAGACAAACATTTCTGTCCATTCAAATTGCTTAAAAAGTAGCATTATGTATTGTATATGATCATTATACTATTATAAGGTCTTCCAAATGTAACAGCCCCCAACCTAAAAAGGGTGTCATCTACTTTTTAATTCTGTGCATACATGTTTTTGTAGACACATGAGGAGCTCTCATTATGTGGGCATGTGAGTAGCAATTTGAAGCATATAGCTTGAATAGTGCCATGAAACAAGGCATAAAACATGTTGGAAATTTTTTTTTATTCAATATAGTTGGTAAAGCTGTAAACGAGTTAAGTTGAAATTTTGAGTGTACAAGCTTATTTATTAAAAGTTAGTTGAGCTTGAGCTTAAGTTGAGCTTAAGTCAAGCTTGAATAATTGAGCTCCAGCTCGAATCATCAAATATTTGATAAACTCAAGCTTGGCTTAAGCTCGCTCAATTACTTAAACAAGCCGAGTTTATACTCGAGCTTGAGTTTGAAAAAAATTAAACATAGATTAATATACTTATTAAGATAAATAAAAAATAAAAAATTATGAGCAAAATAAAAAAAAATACTTATATTAATAATAAATTTCATCAATCAAATATGTAAATTTATACAAACACCAAACACAAATAGAAAAATAAAATAAATTATTGAAAAATTATTTGATGTATTATTAAAAGTAAATATTAATTTATTTATTTTTCATGTTCATGAGCTTTATCAAGCCGAGCTTGGAACTACTCAAGAGTCTAAAAATCGAGTTTGAACTCGTTCATTTAATAAATTAGCCTACCTCAAACGAGTTTTAAACGAGTTGAGCTAATGATATAGAAATTCACTTTTAGACTAATTTTTAAGACCCAAAAAGATTAGCAGCTACAATTAGATAAAACATGAGGGAGAGAGAGAGACAATTGCATGAGATATTTTAATAGATTATCACACCATTAGATTTGAAAAATAGGTCAACTTTTAGGACAATGTTTACTGAATTAAAATGGGTTGTGCATTAATATAATATAACCTAAACTTGTCCATTCAATAAAGGGGTTCAAGCTAGTTGGGTTAAATTATGTTACAATATCTCATAGAGAGAGAGACTATTATGTTATGTGTATATTAAATATTGTGTTGAATAATTATGTAACAATATATATGACTCTTTTATATAGGAGGAGAGAAATCTAAGTATGGTAATCCTAAATATGGTAATAAATATAATATGATATGTATAATAGACAGAATATATAGTTACTATATTTAACACCTCCCCTCAAACTCAAGTAGGGATACCAACTTGAGTTTAGAGAGAGAAGCTAAAACATGAAATAAAACTAAAAATAAAATAAAATATGAATAGATTCGAGACAAATAGATTGTAAAATCCAGATGGGTGCACAAGGGTCCTTGAGATAGATTAGAGGCCAGAACTCATGCCGGGAAACAATTTATAGTCATGTCGGACCGTTGTAGAAACTGGTCAGAATTTATGTCGGGATAGTGTAAGGTCATGCTGGACCATTGTAGAAATTGATCGGAATCAATGCCGAGATAGTTTATAGGATCATATTGGATCGTTGTAGAAACTAACCAGAATTAATGTTAGGATAGTTTAAGGGGTCATGCCAGACCGTTGTAGGAATTGATCGGAATCAATGTCGGGCAGTTTACGGGGTCATGCCAAAATGTTATAGAGACTAAATGCCAGAGGGGGCGGCATGGGTTGTGCGCCAAAGGGGGCAGCTTGGGTGGTACGCCAAGGGGATGAGGGTTGTGCGCCAGAGGGAGCGACTTGGGTTGTGCGCCAAAAGAGTCGGCTTAAGTGATACACTAAGGGGCGGCTTGGGTGGTTTGCATGGTGTATAACCATGCTCACCATGATATAGATATAATTCCCCACCTCAAACTCAAATAAGTATGAAGATATAAACTTATTTGAGATTGAAACAGAGAGAAAGACAAGGTGGAGTAGAAATACAAAAAAAAAAAAAAATTGACTGCAAGTAAAAAAATATGATGAAGATATTTGGGATATAAATAAACTAGTGAATAGAGGAAGAGATCACTAAAAAGCGATACTGAAAAAAAAAAAAAAAAAAACAGAATGCGTTGAGGTTCGGCGGGCGACCAAGGCAAGGCTGCCACCCGCTGGTGAAGCGAAATTATTAGGTATTTAACCTAATTCTGATACCATGTTACAATATCTGAGAGAGAGAGAGAGAGAGAGAATATTATGTCATTTATATATTAAATATTGTGTTGAATAATTATGTAACAATATATACAAGACTCTTTTATATAGTAAGAGAGAAATCTAAGTATGGTAATCCTATATGGTAATGAATATAATATGGTATGTGTGGGGACATTTTGTAAATGGTAGCACGTGGCCAAGGTGACACTGACGTGTCAGCCGAGGTGCCACGTGGCTTGGTCATGGGCCGAGATGATATCGGGTAGGCCAAGGTTATTTGAGGAGATATCAGAACCCAAGATGAACAGATAAGGGAGAGGAGTCTTAGAACGGGAGAGGATCTCAGTTTGGATAAAGATAAAACTCTTAGGGAGTTTATCTCTATCTAACAGGGAGTCCAAGATGAGCATTGAGCCAGGTTAGTGTTGGCTATAAAAGCAGGGCACCCTCGTGGGTCTAAGGTAGGTCTTTTATGCTCTCTCTAGTGAGTTAAGCACAATTTGGCTATCTTTGAGAGATAATTACTAACTTGATCGTCGGAGTGCCTCCGGGTGGACGAACCATCGTCGGATTCTTATCTTTTTGTGACAGGTTGTTCGGGCTTTATCTATTTTGCCGGTGCTCTCCTGCTGAGTTTCTCTATTTGGTTGTGTGGTCAAAAATCAACACCTATAATTTGGCGTCGTTTGTGGGAACGTAAGGAGAATAGATGGCCAACGACAGACAGAAAGAAAAGGTCGAGGACAACATCCCTAGTGGGAGTGGAAAACACGTCGATCCTAATGTAGATGAGGAGAACTGTAATGAAGGACCTCGGGATCATAATGGCGGGGAAAATGATGTCGGCCAAAAGGAAGACGCACCGAAGAAAGCATGTCAAGGCAAATATTACAAAGAAAACGACCTCCAGGTATGGAAGGATAGATGCTTGAAGAGAAACGACGAGATGAAAGGAATAACAAACAAGTTGGTAGACCTACAATCGGCTGTCAACTTCATGATGCAGAACAATGTCATGCAACCGCCATTTCCATTGGAGGACACGTCGATTCTAGCGGCCAAGAACAATGCTTAGAAGAGGGGGCAGAAAGCTATCCCAGCAGTCCTTCAGCATGACAGGGTGAAGGAATGCTCACATTGGTCTTCACGGGACGCCGGGCCAGCAGAGTCGATGAGGGGAGAGTCTTAGAGGACGCCTCATACCAAAGGAACGTATGTCAAGGAACATCGGCATGTTCAAGGAAAGGAACTTTGTTTTGACATCATAAATGAAGAAAGTCCAAAAGGACTCATAACGACATCGGGAGTAGTGCACCGAAAAGGCTGAAATCCATTGACAGTTGAGCTCCTGGCCAGACTAAGGAGGATTTGAGGGACTACCTCTAGAGGAAGCGGCAGAACACCGAGGTCACCTCTCCGGTCAAGCCGAGAACGTCGTTCTTAGTAGAGTTGGATAAGTTTGAGGCCTAAAAAGGTTTCACATGTCGAGGTTCCAGATATATGACGGTAAGTTCGAACCAAACTTTCACGTAGGCTTATATTTGAACTTAATGGCACTGTATACTGGGAACGAACCGTTGCTTTTCAAGGTATTCCCCTCATCCTTTGGGGAAATCACATCAGACTGGTTTCATAAGTTGCCGAAAGGAACTGTGAAAAGTTGGGAAGGCCTAGCCGAGATGTTTGTGGCTAGGATTGTTATAAAAAAACTGCAATCGTTGAAGGTAGACTCCCTGATGGCTTTGAAAATCGGCGAAGGTAAGAGCCTTATGGCTTATACCAAAAGGTTTTATAAGGTGTTCAACCAAATACCAGGGTGCAACCAGGAGCTGACGGTCGTATCTTTTAAGAACGCCCTGGAGATGACTGTATGCTTCAAAAATCACTGGCAAAGACTCTGTCGAAGAGTATAGAGGAGCTCATCGCAAGGATCGAGAAATATGCCAGAGCAAAGGAGGATACACCGGGAGCAAAGACACCGAAGCAGGAAAAAAAAAACGGCTCGTCAAAGGGAGTCCGAGGTAATACTGGATTTAATAGACAAGAAACAGGACTAAGGGCTGTGCAAGCAGTCACCACTGTGTTCTGAGTCTCTATTTATAAAGTTCTAAAGAGGATCAAGAACCAACCGTATTACAGAGCTCTAGAGAGGATCCCTGGCGAATTTATGGGGAGAAGCCTAGGAAAACACTGTGCTTACTACAATGAGAATGGACACCTGACACAAGGTTGTAGAGCCCTAAAAGTGCATTTGGAAGATCTGGTAAGACAATGTCACTTAAGAAACCTAGTAGATGAGGCCAAAATGAGGGAAGAACATGCAAAGCTACTCTAGGCACCGGCAGCACCACAATCGCAAGCAGACGGACCTCGAGTGATCAATGTGATTCACTCGAGGGTCAATGAGAACGAGGTGCATAGAGAGACTCAGAAGGTGAAACACTTACAACATGTGTATTAGGTCCAGTAAAAGAGGCCTAGGACAGACGAGCACTAGGGACCAATGGTATCCTTTACCGAAGTAGACCTAGACATGATGCAGCATCCACACAATGATGCTCTGGTAGTGACCCTCAAGATTGGAGAATGCCAGGTAAGGTGCATTCTAATTGACCAAGGAAGCTCTTGTGATATCATGTACGTCAGATGTTACAAGGAGCTCGGCCTTCACTGAGATGATTTGGAGCAGTCCAACAGCCTAATGGTCGGGTTCAATGGAACACCAGCATGGTCCCTAGGAGCAATAAATTTGGAGGTACAGGCAGGCACCAAGAAAGTAAGCACATCGTTCACAATAATTGACACCTCCTCCCCTTACAATGTTATCTTGGAAAGGCTATGGTTGCACGCAGTAAGGGCTGTTCCCTCAATACTGCACCAGCTATTGTGGTTCCCAACAGAGCATGGAATTGAAGAGATCAGAAGGGATCAGATGCAGTCAAAGAATTGCTTCATGACAACAATGAAATCCACTTGTAACGTGCAAGAAGCAAAAACAGTTGAGATCGAGGAAGAGGACATGGAGGTTTTGGAGGATGTCAGTAAAGAACCGGCTGACAAAAGTGAGGAAGTCCTGAAGAAAATTCTGGTCTAGCAAAGGGATGAAGAGCGCTTCTTCCTTCTCAGCTTAGGCTTGGCCAAGTAGGAGGAAAGGAAGTTAGAAGCATTATTGCGAGCAAACATAGAGGTGTTTGCTTGAATGCCCTACGAGATGCCTGGCATTGACCCCGAGGTCACATGCCACAGACTAAATGTAGACAGGTTGGCTAAACCTATCATTTAGCGAGCAAGGAGGCCGACATTGGTTCATCTAGAGGCAGTAGGGGAGGAAGTGGACAAACTGCTAGAAGCCAAGACCATTCGGGAAGTAACCTACCCAACTTAGTTGTCAAACACAGTTGTTGTGAAAAAGAAGAATGGAAAGTGAAGGGTCTACGTGGATGCCTGAATAAGGCTTGTCCCAAAGACAGTTTCCCACTCCCCAAGATCGATCAATTAGTGGATGCCACTTTAGGGCATGGAGCTTCCTGGACGCTTACAGGGGGTATCATCAGATAGCAATGTACCCCCATGATCAGGAGAAAACTGTATTTATCACCCCAAAAAGGCTATATTGCTACAGAGTGATTCCCTTCAGGCTGAAAAATGCAGGAGCAACCTACTAGAGGTTAGTGACCAAAATGTTTAGACATCTGATTAGTAAAACAGTGGAAGTATACATTGATGACATGGTCGTGAAGTCCAAAGAACCTGAGAATCATCTGGTCGATTTAAAGGCAGTTTTTGACATCCTGAGGACATATTGGCTTTGATTCAATGCTTCGAAGTGTGCATTTGGAGTCAGGTCTGGTAAGTTCCTAGGATACCTGGTTACTAGAAGGGGCATTGAGGCAAGCCCAGATCAAATCAAGGCCGTCATTGACTTAGAGAGCCCAACATCGGCAAAACAAGTACAGATGCTGACAGAAAAGGCTGCAGCCCTGAATAGGTTTATAAGCAGAAGCTCAGATAAGTGTAAACCATTTTTTAATTTATTGAAGAAGGCCACAGATTTTTTGTGGACGGAGGAGTGCAAAGTCGCCTTAACCAACTTGAAGAAATACCTTACTACAGCTCCAGTTCTGTCAAATCCAGTACCTAGAGAGGAGCTATTTTTATACTTGGTCGTCTCAGAGCACGCAGTAAGTGCAGTGATAATCAGAGAAGAGAAAGGAGAACAAATGACAGTGTACTATGTGAGTAAAACCTTAGCAGGCGTAGAGACCAGGTACTTGCCCCTGGAGAAATTAACACTAGCCTTAGTGATGGCTTCCAAAAAGTTGAATCATTACTTCTAAACCCACAAGATTGTGGTATTGACTGAGCATCCTTTGAAGTCCCTGTTACAGCAAGGAGATCTGACAGGTAGGGTGGCCAGATGAGCAGTGGTATTGGGCCAATACAATTTAGAGTTTAAACCCAGAACGACAATCAAAGGCCAGGTTCTGGCCGACTTCGTGGCCGAGTTCACACCTGGTGCCATCCTACATCGGGCTCCGGTGAGCCGCGACTTAGGATGTCCAAGGGAACAAAAAGAGACCCAACTGGGAATGAAAAACCCCATAACAGAGCAGAAAAAAGAAAAAAAACCCAAGCCCTGCGATATTTACATTAACAACTCCTTCTACCTGTTTGTTGATGGAAGTTTAAACCAATAAGGAGTGGGGGCAGGAATGGTGTTGGTATCGCCAGATGGGCGAATGTTGGAACAGTCTATCCATTTGCAGTTCAAAGCCTCAAACAATGAAGCAGAATATGAGGCACTAATCGCGGGGTTGAAGTTAGCAGCAGCAATGGAAGCTGACGATTTGGTAGTCTTTTGTGACTCCCAACTTATTGTGAACCAGGCAACATGCGAGTATGCAGCACGAGATGAAAGAATGATAGCCTATGTCAAAGAAGTTGTTAGATTGCTAGCCTTGTTCCAGGATTGCCGACTACAGCATGTTAGCCGAGATGACAACAACCATGCCGATGCCTTGGTTAACCTGGCTAGTGCAATGAAATCAGTTAATGGTTGATTATTTGTCAGGCCCAAGTGTGGAACCACTAATCACAGAGTATGAAGCAATGTGTGTGGAGATGGATCCAAGTTGGATGGATACAATAGTGATGTTTCTAAGGGACGACAAGTTACTGGATGATCGCAAAGAGGTGCACAAGACCATACTGAAGTCGGCAAGATTTAGCCTAATATCAAAAGGACATCTCTACAAAAGGTCTTTTACTGGCCCCCTTTTGAGGTGTGTGCACCCCTCCTAGGTTGAAGACTTCTTGTTTGAAATATATGAAGGGGTATGTGGTAGCCATGCTGGGGGTAGATCACTTGCTCATAGGGCCATTACTCAGGGGAACTGGTGGCCTTACATGTAGAAGGATGCTGAAGCTTACGTCAGAAAGTATGAGAAGTGTCAAAGGTTTGCACCTTTAATACATTAACCAGTAGCAGATCTAAACCCAATATTCAACCTTTGGCCATTTGCCCAGTGGGGTATGGATCTTGTTGGACAATTGCCTCAAGCAATTGGGCAAAGGAAGTTTCTGCTGGTAGTAACTGATTATTTCACAAAGTGGGTAGAAGCTGAACCCCTTACGAAGATTCGAGATATTGATGTAAAAAATTTCATATGGAAGAACATCATCACCAGGTTTTGGATCCCAAGGGCAATAATAGCAGATAATGGTACACAGTTTGATAGTAAGCTAATCAAAAGCTTCTGTGCAAAGTACAAAAATCAAGAACTACTACTCCACTCCAAGTTTCCCTCAGAGTAATGGTTAGGCAGAAGTATCCAATAAAACTATCTTGGATAGGATCAAAAAGAAGCTGGAAATATCAAAAGGAAAATGGGTGGAGGAGTTGCCCAATGTACTCTGGGCATATCGGACTACGCCGAGATGATCAACTAGGGAATCTCCGTTTGCCATGGCTTATGGCACTGAAATGGTTATCCCACTAGAAGTCGGTATTCCAGGGATTAGAACCCAGGGAGTGAAAAATGGTACTAATGAGGCATTTTTAGCCTGAGATCTACACCTACTGGAGGAAAAGAGAGAGAGAGAGAGCAACAATTCAGCTGGGGACATACCAGCAGCAACTTGCTAGGGCTTATAACAAGAAGGTCAACCCAAGAGAATTCAAAGTTGGGGACTTTGTGCTGAGGAAAGTGGTCGGCAACAAGAAGGATCCTAGGGAGGGCAAGCTAGGTCCAAATTAGGAGGGACCTTATAGAATCATCTCGGTCACCAGCAATGGGGCATATCGGCTTGAGGACAATGGTGGCAAAGAGTTTCTAAGACCTTGGAACACTTGCAACTTGAAGTTTTTCTATCAATAGATTTTCGTTTTTTCAAAATTTATGTCATAATTTTATTAACCGAGGTAGTAATAAAATTTTAGTTTGATGGATTTGAAATTTGTGTGAAAGGACTGATCAGTCCCATGGCGATATTTCTAAATAAAACATGACAAATAACTTAGACTTATTATATGGCAGAGTTAAATTATATTTGCATATAATAGAGTTGAACTAAGTTGGCGATGCTTCTAAATGAAACATGACGAATAACTTAGACTTATTATGTGGCAGAATTGAATTATACTTGCATATAATAGAGTTAAACTAAGTTGGCGATGTTTCTAAATAAAACATGACGAATAACTTAGACTTATTATATGGCAGAGTTGAATTATACTTGCACATAATAGAGTTGAACTAAGTTGGCGATGTTTCTAAGTGAAACATGATGAATAACTTAAACTTATTATATGGCAAAATTGAATTATATTTGCATATAATAGAGTTGAACTAAGTTGGCTATGTTTCTAAGTGAAACATGACAAATAACTTAGACTCATTATATGGCAGAGTTGAATTATACTTGCATGTAATGGAGTTGAACTAAGTTGGATTAACCTAGACTTGCCATGTCAGTAGAGTCAAACTCAGAATGGAACTAAGTGCACTTTAGTTAGATTAACAAAGAAACCAAGGTTGATAACCTCAGCTAGTCTTTGTTTGAATCTAACTTCCGCGAAAGACCATAGACACATGCTTAATGTGAACTTAAGTAAGACTTAGGTTCACATTAGGGGGCAGAGAGCTGGAGAATGATGAATAAACTTAAAAGTTTAAAGTGCTTCGGACTTATTGAAATTTTATAGACAAATTTACAAGCTAGAATTGAGTTAACACTTGTTAAAATTTCAGGAAAATTTACAGGTTGAAGTTAGCCGAGGTAATATTGCAAAAAGTATCCGAGATACATATTACCTGAGGTAACCAACTAGGTTGTCCAAGCTTGGAAAGAGTGAAGCCTTGAAAGAAGATAGCGTATGAAAGTAAAAAAACAACACTTGTAAAAATATTTTGGTATTTTTAAAGTGTTAGCCGAGGTATGCCAATGGTTGGCCAAGGAAAACATTCAAGGTTTGTATTTGAGGTATTACATTCCAAAGTCATTATGCAATTATACAAAATATTTTAAGTATGAAAGCAGTAAACTTTCATAGAAGAGAAGAAGGCATACATTCAACAGTTGGAAGAAAAAATAAGACTTGCATTCAGGAATGAAACTTGTTCGGATACAAAAAGGCACTTTGGCCTAAGAGATTGCTTGTTCATCTACAAAGACAAAAGAAGGCACATCGGCCAAATTGAAACTTAAAATTGTTCAAGCAAAATGAAGATACAACTTAAGAAAGAGTGCAAAATAAAGAAACAATATCCTAAGCATTAGGATTGGTCTGAGATTTCTTAACCTCGGCTGTTGGAGTTGTATCAGCCTCGGTTGGCCACATTGCATTCTTCTCTGTCGCAATCTCGGCATCTATTTCAAGCAAAGTCTGATCCAAACGTTTTTCGACGCATTGGACCTCGGCCTCAGAAGTGGTTGGTTTAGGAGAGACGTCCTTGGAAGCCAAGTCATCCTTCTCATCTTGAGTCAAGTCTAGGACTTGCTCATTTAGGATGGGGGACTTGGCATCAATGACAGCCTTCTCCTCCTGTTTATTAGCATCCTCGGCGTCATCCTCGTCGGCTTCTTCGCCGAAGTCCTTCTGCTCTGGAGGGAAAGACACTTGAAGTTGATTGATGTCATGGAGGTTGGAGTCCATTGGGACAGATAACTTGTTGAGCACCGCCGTCCAACCAAGGTAATAACCTCGGTTGCAAGCCAGGTTGACTTGCTCTTTGTACTAGTCAAGGACGGCAGCTTGCTCCTCCTCATAAGCTTTTTCATCAGCCGCCTTGACCTCAGCCTCCTTTGAGTCAAAGGCCTTTTAAAGCTTAGTCTCTAAATCAGCTGCCTTGGCCTTGGTAGCCTCAAGATCGGCTCTGGCGGTATCTGCTTCAGCATCGGCCATTTTTGCTTTTTTCTCGGCAATGTTCTGAGCAGCCTTGGAAGCCTTGGCTTGATCCAGCAAGGCTCGATTGTTGGTTTCGGCATGATTGAGTGAAGTGAAGAGTTTGGCAACTTCTTTGGTCTTTTTTGCCAACTCCTTCATTGTCATCTCAGTCTTGATCGCGTATGAATGAGCATGCTGGATAGCCTACAAGAAGTAAAATAAATTAGTGAAATTTGACTAAGTATGGAAAGACTGTAAAAGAGTAAATGAAGAGGATTACCAAAAATGAGTCCTACATCATTAGGTCGAAGTTCTCATACTCGTGAAGATCAGCCATATAATTCATGTTCTCGGGAAGGAGGACAGCCGTTGATAAGGCGGCGCCGACCTCCACATCCTTGATCACGCTGTCATCGGCCATCAAGGGTCTGTCCCACACCATGACCTTGGGCGCCCAAGTCATGTTTCGGGAAAAGATGCTGCCTTTGGGGTGGTCGGACCTCCGTTTCTTAGCCGATAGGGCGTCGGGTGATGGGGCCTCGGCTTGCCTCTTGTCGACGGAAGGAGTGCTCAAAATCAATCTGAGTCACTGTAGCCTTGGCCTTAGCCTTATTGACCCTATTTTGCTTAGGCTTGGATTAGGAAGGAGAAGAGAAGAATTGCACAATCACTACCCTTGGGATGTTGGCTAGAAGGTCCTCAACAATTGCTGGTTTGCGGCCCATCTTGTTGGCAGCGAAAGCAACTGTTACTTTGGTGCCGAAATGTATTGCTAGAAGTGCGATTGAGGGATTGGTTGGATCGTAAGCTGATGCCTCAAAGTCTTGGCATTTGCGACTGCGAGTTCTACCGGTAGGAGCGAAAATTGGAGCTCGGCGTCGGCGGTGGCGCTGGGATGGAGGGATTAGTTGAGGGGCAGATTAGATTGTTGCTCAGCTGGGTCAGAGGTGGAGGCCTGATCTAGCCTTGGAGATAAAGTTTTTGGTGGAGTTGTGGTAGAAGGGGGAGTCTTACTTCGGTGAGGAACGTCGGGCAAGGCCGACTTGTTTGTTGGTATGTAATTTAAGAGAAAAGGGGCCTTGCACCTTTGCACAGGGAGATCCAAAAGCTTTTTTAGATCTCGGCTGGGGCGAATGATTGCCGAAATCTCTTCGCTGGCTGAGGAAGAACTGCAGAAAACAAAGAGTAAACATTAGCAGAGATGAATAAACTGGCAAGCCTTAACCAAAATGGAATTTCAATATGAATGACTAAAGTCTTACCGTTACCCTCTTTAAAAACTGTTCGGCTTAGAGGATAGAGATGGAGGTCGGCATCAGGTGAAAGCTTCCAGTTGCCTGAGACGATGAAGTAATCATCTCCAGTACATTTGTTGGAGTCTGGGAGGTCGGTTATTAGTTTGAAGGCGGTAGATCTAGGCTTAAGGTAGTATATATAGCTTTTTTCAGACTTAAGGCCGCACATGGTGTAGCAGAATTAGATGTTGGCTAAAATAATCTTGGCTTTTTCTCAGTGTGCTGGTTCAATTATGCTATTTATGATCATATAGGAGTTTATGGTGAGTTGCATGGGGTTAAGTTTGTAGTAATAGAGGATTTCTTGGAAGAGAGTATTAAGGGGAAACCGAAGTCCACATTCGATGAATGCAACAACGGGAAAGGGCATGGAGTCTCCGTTAGGCATGATGTAGTCTTTCTCCCCAGCTAACCTTAAGTGGATGTTGGCTGAGATGAAGAACTCTCTCCTAAATTACTCAAGTTTTTTTGGGGTGTCTACCCTCCACCTGAACATACCCATAATGTTGGCTAGTAAAGATTGGAGCAAAAATTCAGAAAAGAGTGGTTGATATGAGTTTAAAGACCTCGGCTAAAACCTAAGCTAGAACTGGAGTAAGGGTTTTTTAAGATCTATGAGGAATTTGTTTCGATTTTTCTAAGGAATGTGATTTCTACCAAATCCCAAACCTAAGTCTATACGGAAATAAGAATCAAGGGCAAGAATCTGGAAACAGGTCAAAGAAAAATAGAAAAGAACATAATTTAGACTCAAGAAAACAAATAGAAATTCAAAAACACTGAGTAAGTGTGTGCAGATATGCAAAAAGCCAAGAACAGTGACAAGTTCCTAAAGCATCAAGTATATGAACAGTTCGTATGCGCATATGTAGACCCAGAGACAGATTAAACAACACAAAGTCGCAAACGAGCATGTTTGACACCCAAATGATGAAATGCAAAGCACAAGCAAGGATTTAAGAACAAAAACTGGTTTACGATGGCAGCAAACAACATGTAAACAGGTAACAAATTTGAAACAAATTAAAGGAATAATGAAAGACTGAAAAGGGAGGAAATCAATGGCTTACCGAATCGGGTCAAGAACAAGGACGCCTAAGTAAGGTTCGTCGGAGATGGACGGATGTGAAGGTTTCGCCGAAGGTACGGAACGGAGCGCTGTTACAGAAGGCTTTGAAGGTATAAAAATGGCGATTTGGGAGAGAGACGTTAGAGAGAGAAAGTTTGAAGGCAAAATACTCAAAAGTGAAAAGACGGAGAGAGAGGGAGAGGTTTTGTCAAATTTGTGAAAAGACGGCAAACCATAATGGATACCCCTTGGACGACGTGTCTGTTAGGTGGCGTGCACAGAAGTGACATGAAACAAGGCATAAAACATGTTGGGGAAAAAAAAAATGCATTCAATATGGCTAGTAAGGCTGTAAACGAGTCAAGTTGAATTTTTGAGTGTTCAAGTTTATTTTTTAAAAGTTAGTTGAGCTTGAGCTCAAGCCGAGCTCAAGTCAAACTTGAATAATTGAGCTCCATCTCGAATCATCAAATACTTGATAAACTCAAGCTTGGCTTAAGCTTGCTTAATTACTTAAACAAGTCGAGTTTATACTCGAGTTTGAGTTTGAAAAAAATTAAACTTAAATTAATATACTTATTAAGATAAATAAAAAATTAAAAATTATGAGCAAAATAAAAAAAATACTAATATTAATAATAAATTTCATCAATCAAATATGTAAATTTATACAAACACCAAACACAAATAGAAAAATAAAATAAATTATCAAAAAATTATTTAATGTATTATTAAAAGTAAATATTAATTTGTTTATTTTTCATGTTCATGAGCTTTATCAAACCGAGCTTGGAACTACTCGAGAGTCTAAAAATCGAGTTTGAACTCGTTCATTTAATAAATTAGCCTACCTCAAACGAGTTTTAAACAAGTTGAGCGCGAACTATTCATGAACAGTTCGGTTCATTTGTAACCTTAGTGGTTGGTTACGACAATGTGAAGTTCTAGAAGGTAAATGATATAGAAATTCACTTTTAGACTAATTTTTAAGACCCAAAAAGATTATTAGCTATAATTAGAGAAAACATGAGAGAGAGAGAGAGTTGCATAAGATATTTTAATAGATTATCACACCATTAGATTTGAAAAATAGATAAACTTTTAGGACAATGTTTGGTGAATTAAAATGGGTTGTGCATTAATATAATATAACCTAAACTTATCCATTTAATGAAAGGGTTCAAGCTAGTTGGGTTAAATTATGTTACAATAGTGTCGTTTGGGAAGTGCGTTTGACTTTTTAGTTTTTTGGTTTTTTTAGCTATTTTAGCCTGGGACTAAAAAGCCTGGTTTGTGAAGAGTTTTTTGACTTTTTGGCTTTTTGGTGATGTGTCCACATGTTAAATGACCGAACCGCCCTTGATGTTTTACATTTCCACTCCTAGTCGTCCTTTCTCCGCGTCAGCGTCATTATACTTTTTTTTTTTTTTTTGGATGAGGCGTATTTGTCATTTTTTTTGGTTCTTTTTTTTTTAATTTATGTTTTTGTCATTTTTATTTTTATTTGTATACATTAATTTGTTTTTATTTTTCAAAAATAGTTTTTCATGTGTTTTATTTATTTTTAAATTACGTGACAAATGCTAATTTCTGTTTTTAATTTTTTTTTTTGGATGAGGCGTATTTTTGATGTTCTTTTTTTTTTTTAATTTATTTTTTTATTTGTATACATTAATTTGTTTTTATTTTTCAAAAATGATTTTTCATGTGTTTTATTTATTTTAAAATTGCGTGGCAACTGTTAATTTTTGTTTTTAATTTTTTTTTGGTTGGATGAGGCGCATTTTTGTGGTTTTTTTTTTCATTTACATTTTGTCATTTTTCTTTTTTATTGTTTTCAATTTGCTTTTTTTTTTGGGGGGGGTTTGGAAAAAGCTTTTTATGTTTTGTTTTTTTTTAACATGACGTGGAAAATGTAAATTTGGGTGTTATGTTGCTGTCTTATATATATATATATATATATATTAATTTTTTTTTATTTTGGAAAAGACTTTTTCATTTTTTTTTTGAAATGACGTGGAAACTGTTAATTTCGGTTTCTTTTTATTGACTTTTTTTTTGTTTAATTTTTTTTTCGAAAAGGTTTTTTCATATTTTTTAATTTTAAATGACGTTGACAATGCTTATTTCAATTTCATTTTAATGTGTTTTTTGTTTTTGTTGTTGTTGTTTTTTATTTATTTTTTTTTGTTGGAAAAGGCTTTATTACGTTGTTTTTTTTTTTTTCCAAATGACTTGAAAAATGATAATTTCGGTTTTTTTTTTTGTTTTTTTTTGGAAAAGGATTTTTTATGTTTTTTTTAAAATGACGTGGAAAATGCTAATTTTGATTTTATTTTATTGACTTTTTTAATTTTTAATTTTTAATTTTTTTTTGAAAACGCTTTTTCATGTTTTTTTTTTAATTTTAAATGACATGGAAAATGCTAATTTTGGTTTTATTTTATTGTCTTTTTTTTTTGGTTTAATTTTTGTTTTTTTTTTGGAAAACACTTTTTCATGTTTTGTATTTTAAATGACGTGGAAAATAATAATTTTGATTTTGTTTTTATGCCTTTTTTTTATTTGTTTTATTTTTTGGAAAAGGATTTTTTATATTTTTATTTTAAGATGACGTGGAAAATGATGTGGCTATTTTGTCCGCTAGTGGTACGAATTGGTGCTTCTGTGAAAGTGAAACAGGAAGTGCTCTGGGGTAGTTTGGTAAATTCATCGAACGCTGAGTTGTTTGTAGGCAAGTGATTGTGTTTTGTCTTCTAGTGGCTACTTTAGCCAATTTTGGACGCATGTGGCTATTTTAGCCCCCAACCACATTGCCAAACAGAGGCAATATATCATATATATATATATATATATAGAGAGAGAGAGAGAGAGAGTATTATGTTATGTATATATTAAATATTGTGTTAAATAATTATGTAACAATATATACAAGACTCATTTATATAAGAGGAGAGAAACCTAAGTATGGTGATCCTAAATATGGTAATAAATATAATAAGGTATGTATAATAGACAGAATATATAGTTACTATATTTAACACCTCCTCTCAAACTCAAGTAGGGATACCAACTTGAGTTTAGAGAGAGAAACTAAAACATGAAATAAAACTAAAAATAAAATAAAATATGAATAGATTCGAGACAAATAGATTGTAAAATCTAGATGGGTGCACAAGGGTCCTTGAGATAAATTAGAGGTCAGAACTAATGACGGGAAAGAGTTTATAGTCATGCTGGACCATTGTAGGAATTGACCGGAATCAATGTCGGGACAGTTTACAGGATCATACTGGATCCTTGTAGAAACTGACCAGAATTAATATCGGGATAGTTTAAGGGGTCATGTCAGACCGTTGTAGGAGCAGATCGTAATCAATGTCGGGACAGTTTACGGGGTCATGTCGGACCGTTGTAGAGCCGGAATGTTGAACCAGTAAGTGTGGCACACACATAACTTATGACGTGGTGTTGAACGATGATGGTAATAGATGACTGAGTGCGCCAAGGGGCGGCTTAGATGGTGCGCCAGAGGTGGTGGCTTGGTTTGTGTGCCAAAGGGAACGACTTAGGTGATACGCCAAGGGGATGACTTGGGTTATGTGCCAGAGAGAGCGACTTGGGTTGTGTGCCAAAAGGGTCGGCTTAGGTGATACGCCAAGGGGCGGCTTGGGTGGTTTGCATGGTGTATAACCATACTTACCATGATATAGATATAATACCCCCCCTCAAACTCAAATAAGTATAAAGATATAAACTTATTTGAGATTGAAACAGAGAGAAAGACAAAGTGGAGTAGAAATACAAAAAAAATAAAATTGATTGCGAGTAAAAAAATATGATAAAGATATTTGGGATAGAAATAAACTAGTGAACAGAGGAAGAGATCATTACAAAGCGATACTGAAAAGAAAATATGACAACTGAATGGGTTGAGGTTCGGCGGCTGGCCAAGGCAAGGCTGCTATCCGCCGGGGTGAAGCAAAATTATTAGGTATTTAACCTAGTTCTTATACCATGTTACAACATCTGTGAGAGAAAGAGTGAGAGAGAGAAAAAGAGAATATTATGTCATTTATATATTAAATATTGTGTTAAACAATTATGTAACAATATATACAAGACTCTTTTATATAGTAAGAGAGAAATCTAAGTATGGTAATCCTAAATGTGGTAATGAATATAATATGGTATGTGTGGGGACATATTTTGTGAATGGCAGCACGTGGCCAAGGTGACGCCGACGTGTCAGCCGAGATGCCACGTGGCTTGGTCATGCACTTAGATGATCACGGCTAGGCCGAGGTTATTTGAGGAGATATTGAAATCCGAGATGAACGGATAAGGGAGAGGAGTCCTAGAATGGGGGAGGATCTTAGTTTGGATAAAGATAAAGCTCTTATGAAGTTTATCTCTATCTAGCTGGGAGTCCAAGATGAGCATTAAGCCAAAGTCTATTGAAGCTAGGCTTCTATAGGGATCAGGTTAGTGCTGGCTATAAAAGCAGGGTACCCTCGTGGGTCTAAGGTAGGCTTTTTATGCTCTGTCTGGTGAGTTAGGCACAATTTGGCTATCTTTGAGAGATAATTACTGACTTAATCGTCGGCGCGCCCCCGGGTGGGCGAACCACTGCCGGATTCTTATCTTTTTGTGACAGGTTGTTCGGGATTTATCTATTCTGTCAGTGCTCTCTTGCTGAGTTTCTCAATTTAGTTGTGTGGTCAAAAATCAACACCCATAATTTGGCGTCGTTTGTGGGAACATAAGGAGAATAGATGGCCAACGACGGACAGAAAGAAAAGGTCGGGGACGACATCCTTAGTGGGAGTGGAAAACATGCCGATCCTAATGTGGATGAAGAGAATTGTAATGAAGGACCTCGGGATCATAATGGCAGGGAAAAGGACGTCTGCTAAGAGGGAGACGCACCGAAGAAAACATGTCAATGCGGTTCTTATAAGGAAAACGACCTCCAGGTATGGAAGGATAGATGCCTAAGGAGAGACGGCGAGATGAAGAGAATGACACAAAGTTGGCAGACCTACAATCGGTTATCAACTTCATGATGCAGAACAACGTCATGCAGCCACCGTTTCCATGGGAGGATACGCTGATTCCAGCGGCCAAGAACAATGCCTAGAAGGGGGGACAGAAAGCCATCACAGCAGTCCCTCAGCATGACAGGGTGAAGGAACGCTCACATCGGCCTTCACGGGATGTCCGACGAGCAGAGTCGATGAGGGGAGAGTCTTGGAGGACGCCTTGTACCAAAGGAACGTATGTCAAGGAACGTCGGCATGTTCAAGGGAAGGAACTTTGTTTTGACACAATGAACGAAGAAAAGTCCAAAAAGACTCATAACGACACTGGGAGTAGCGTACCGAAAAGGCTGAAGTCCATTGACAGATGAGCTCCTGGCCGGATTAAGGAGGATTTGAGGGACTACCTCCAGAGGAAGCGGCAAAACGCCGAGGTCACCTCTCCGGTCAAGCCGAGAACGCCTGTAGATGTTCCCGAACGTCCCGGGAGGGAATTCCCATTTTGTTCATTTGGGCTCACTACAGTTCGGACTCAAATTGTCACGGTTCTTAATCTGATCTCACAATGTGCGATGTGAGATTGATAAATCACCAAAGAGTCCAAATCTGACAAATCGTTTTGAAAAATAGATTTTTAGAAAGAAGTGCCAAACACGGACTGTTTTGCCAGATACAGAGTCGCCACCTAAATATTTTGTTTTGGAGGAATTTAGGAAACCCTGACTCGTTGCCTAAGGCCACGTGTCCGTCATCACCAAAGTTGCCTTGGCTCGGGAACTTGGGTACGATTGGGGAAGGTCAGCTATGAGCATCCCCGCTCGCCCGATCCGAAGATCGGCATGTACTAAGCATGATATTTTGTTTTAAAAACATATGTGTTCTTATTCCAGTTAATTAGCTAGAATTTACTATGTGATGCGCACAACACACAAGTATAGACTAGATCGCCTAATTTGGAACAAAGCATCGCATATCCATTTTGTTTGGAAAATGGTTTGAGGTTTGCTGCTCGTAAGTAGGCTAAAACATGGGTTTCGACGAATTATTTCAATTCAAGCAACCCAACCTTCACCCACAGGCATTCAGGCAGTAAATCAACTAAGCAATTAGTCTCATGGCAAGCATGCTTTCATGTTAACACTTACATACATGCAATATGCTAAAGCATGAACACTCACAGTGTACTTCGAGCCAAAATAAAGAACATGTTAGCAATCAATGTATGATCCAAGTCCATGTTAAAATGGCTAATGCATCGCATACAAAATGTCACTAGAATAGGCTCGGCTAATCTAAGGATAACATGTGAAATGCAACAACTCGATGCACGTATTCAAATTGAAATTGAAATACTATGCGGTTAGTATGATGCGCCGAGCCCGATGCATGCAATACAGATAAATGGATGCACGCATGCATAGCATAAGGTATGCTAAATCAAATATGCCCTAAAACTAACCATCATAAGCGGTTAAATAAAAGGGAGAAAGAAGTGGGGGTTAGAAGACGTGCATCACACACACGCACGCTTATTACATAATTTGCCCTCTCGATGGAGGGACCGAAAGAATAATACAAATTAATTAACTAACAATTTAATTAAATGTTACATCACACTTAACTAATTAAAAGAATTAATTAAGCTTAGAAAGCAGTAAAGAGGCCTCGGGAAGAGGGATGAATGCGTGCACGCCCGGCTTCGCTTGGAAATCCGACGCCATACTCATGCTGCCTCTGTTTGCACTGCTTTGCACCTCTGAGGACTGCACAAGTCTCAAGGTTACTTCTGGACTACTCCCTAAGCACTGTGGGAGGTCACCGACCAAGGGGAAACACCACCGGCTATGGAGAACTGGTCATCGACCAAAAATTATACCACCGGCTGGGTTTTGATAGTCGGCCGGCACTGAAAATTGCCGGCCGGCCATTTCTTCCTGAAGAAAACTAGTTTGCTGCAACAGAGGACAGACAGAGTATGGCAAAGCATTTTCAAATCAATGTTTGCACCACCACACTCCTCATCATGTTTACGACTCAAATGAGTATGGTTCCCGACCCTCGAGCCACTAATCGCGCATTTCAATGCGTGATGGCCAAATGAGTCAAGTATGTAACTTCAATATTAAATGCACAAAACACAAAACATACCAAGGGACCCCCAACCTCAATCATGGTTGATCAAGAGGCAAGGGATGCATGCTCAATGCTATGCAATCCTAAACATGTAATCACACTAGTGCAACATGGGCATGCCAACAAGCAATGTATAATAAACATGCCAAATGTAATGCAATCTAAACTAATATGCAAACATGCATGGCATGTGACGATATTCATGGTTAGGCAAGCATGTAACAACATGTGAGGGACAAACTCATGCAAATATGCAAAGAAATTTAACACAAGATGCATGCCAAATGCAAGACCACTTAAACATGCAACAACATGTCAATGGGCCAAGTATGCAACAACATACAAGGCAAGCATGCAACAACATGTAGGATTGGTCTTAAACCAACTTGGGCAGCTCTCAAATAAGCCCAAATCAGCGGCCAAAATGATGCAACAAAAACATGAAATAGACATGCAAGCATGCATGCACAAAGGCTATCATCTAAGGCATAGAAGAGGCAACTTTTAAACACATTTAAAAGAGACTAATATGGACAAATGACAAGCATTGTAAGTTCTGAAATTAAGTTAGAAAGGGTGCCAAACCAACTAAACAAATCAAGCAAAGCATGCAACCAAGCCCAAGATTTGGAAACTAACCATGGGACTTGAACCAAGACTATATGAAGCAAACCCCAAAGGGCCATGGGGACCTAAAACAGTCCCAAGGCAGGTCTAATCAAGACCAAAAACTCACTTAGATGGCATCTAAATGGCCTACACATGACGACATACACAAAGGTCCAAACATGGAGCATAAAATAACAATTCTTTAAGGCACTAAAGGAGCATCAAATGTAAGTAAACAAGCATGCCATATGGACTGAAATGACATGGTAAGTGACCCCAAATCACTGAAACAAGCCAAGTAATGCATGCTAGAGGGTTTAAAACTCAAAGCCTTCAAGCTAGATTGCATGGTAGCTACTCAAAGAAAATCATGGATGACTCAAATGACCAAAAAAAGACCTCAAGCATACTAAAACATGGATAAAAACTTCTTGAAGCCAAGCCAAAATCATGCTAGAAAGACATGTTACAACATGAGGCATGTTAGGCCAAAAAATGGGATCACAAGACAAGTGTACGGAGCACACATGGCATGTCTAAACCAACTTTGGACAGAGGTAAATCAAGGCAAAATAACACCAAATATCAACTAAGACATGGCCAACATGAACTTAAACAAGGTGTTCACACATGAGGCAAATATGACAAGTATTGAAGACAACATGGAGAGGGGATGGCCCTCTCCTTCTTAGGACCTCAAAACACCATCCCTACCACTGAGGTGAGAAGGCCAATACAAGGTGGTCCTGGAGCTCACAAAAAAATGCACAAAAATGAGGCCAAACAAGACCTAAGAGGGGGTAAACAACCCCAAATACCAAAGTGATCTTAAACAACTATTTTGAGCACTTAAAAATAGAAATTTTATTAGTTATAGTCAAAGCTTAAAAACAGATGCAAGATAGGTTAAAAGCTTGTGCAAAAATGGAGAAACTAAAGCAAGAACACTCACCCTTGTAAACCTTCTTCAAGAACAATGGTCTAGCAAGTTTTTTGAGTCCAAAGCAACCCAAGAACACCAAAATCAACCTCCGAGGACCTCAGCTACCAAGGATGGTGTATTACTAGGTGTTCTAGTGCAAAAATATGAACAAAACAACCTTATACACACACAAATATGTAAAGAGAGGGAGATATATATATAGATAGATACAACTCTCTCCTAACCCTAATTTCAGACCTCTGGAACCCTTGAGGAGGGAGGAGAAGCTCCCTCTTTATAGAATCCCAATCTTGCAAAGCTTCCAAAACAAGCTAAGCAAGAGACAAATCCCTCCATACACGTGTATGGAGGGGGTGAATTGTGCGTGCCAACTGTGCCAACTGGCACTAAATATCTGCATAAAGCAGATGAACAGGGGTCGACTGGAAAATATGGCCGATTGACCAACAAAAATGGCCGGTCGACCAAAAACAATGCCGACCGACCAAAACATTTGGCTGGTAGCAAGAAAACTAGGCCGGTAGCCTCAAGCCAAGGCCGGTGAGGTGTGGGGATGGCCAAAAATCCATTCCCTGCCCTCAGAAGCAAAAACACAAGTGTTTGGTATACAACCAAGCACAAAACAAACAAGTCGAGAGGTCTTGAGGCAAGGAGCGCGACCGAAACCTCCGAGAACTCAAGACGAACATGAACAAGGATGATCATCGAGTGTTCAAATAATGACGTCCAAGTCTTGAGGACGGTCAAAAATGGGGTGTCTATAACGTCGTTCTTAGTGGAGTTGGATAAGTTTGAGGCTCCAAAAAGGTTCTATATGCCAAGGTTCCAAATATATGATGGTATGTTCGATTTGAACTTTCACGTAGGCTTATATTTGAACTCAATGGCACTGTATACCTGGAACGAATTGTTGCTCTACAAGATGTTCCCCTCATCTTTTGGGGAAATCGCATCAGATTGGTTTCACAAGTTACCGAAAGGAACTGTGAAAAGTTAGGAAGACCTAGCCGAGATGTTTGTGGTCAAGTTTGTTATAAACAAACTGCAGCCGTTGAGGGTAGACTCCCTGATGGCTTTGAAAATTGGTGAAGGTAAGAGCCTTAGGGCTTATACAAAAAGGTATTATAAGGTGTTCAACCAAATACCTTTTTCGGTACAAAAATGGGTACTTAACTTGCTTTCAACATTTGCACCTATCTTTTAAGAACGGCCTGGAGGATGATTGTATGCTTCGAAAATCAATGGCAAAGACTCTGCCGGAGAGTATGGAGGAGCTCATGGCAAGGATCGAGAAATATGCCAGAGTAGAGGAGGATACACTGGGAGCAAAAGCACCGAAGCAGGAAAAGAGAAACGTCTCGTCGAAGCGAGGCCGAGGTAATACTAGATTTAATAGACAAGAAACAGGACTAAGGGTTGCGCAAGCAGTCACTACTGTGTTCCGAATCCCGGTTTATAAAGTTCTAGAAAGGATCAGGAACCAGCTGTATTACAGAACTCCGGAGAGGATCCTTGGCGAATTTATAGGGAGAAGCCTGGGAAATCACTGTGCTTACCACAATGAGAATGGACACCTGACACAGGGTTGTAGAGCCCTAAAAGCTCATTTGGAAGATCTGGTAAGATAAGGTCACTTAAGGGACCTAGTCAATGAGGCCAGAGCGAGGGAAGAACATGCAAGGCTGCCCCAGGCACCAGGAGCACCACCTCTACCAGCACCACAACTGCAAGCAAACAGACCTTGAGTGATCAATGTGATTCACTCGAGCGTCAATGAGAATGAGGTGCGTAGAGAGACTCAGAAGGTGAAACACTTACAGCATGTGTATCAGGTCCAGCAAAAGAGGCCTAAGACAGACGAGCACCAGGGACCAATGGTATCCTTTACCGAAGCAGACCTAGACATGGTGCAGTATTCACACAACGATGCTCTGGTAGTGACCCTAAAGATTGAAGAATACCAGGTAAGGCGCATTCTAATTGACTAAGGAAGCTCCCTTACAATGTTATTTTGGGAAGGCCATGGTTGCACGTAGTAAAGGCTGTTCTCTCAATACTGCAGCAGCTGTTGTGGTTCCCAATAGAGCATGGAATTGAAGAGATCAGAGGGGATCAGGTGCAGGAAAAGAATTGCTCCATAGTAACAATGAAATCCACCTGCAACGTACAAGAAGCAAAACAGCTGAGATCAAGGACGAGGACATAGAGGTCCTAGAGGACGTCGGCAAAGAACCGGCTGACAAAAGTTAGGAAGCCTTGAAGAAAATTCTGGTCTAGCAAAGGGATGAAAAACGCTTCTTCCTTCTCGACTCAGGCTTGGCCGAGGAGGAGGAAAGGAAGTTAGAAGCATTATTGCGAGCAAACATAGAGGTGTTTGCTTGGACGCCCTATGAGATGCCTGGCATTGACCCCAAGGTCACATGCCACAGACTAAATGTAGCCTGGTCGGCTAAACCTGTCATTCAACGAGCAAGGAGGCCGACGTTGGTTCATCTGGAGGCAGTAGTGAAGGAAGTGGACAAACTGCTGGAAGCCAAGGCCATTCGAGAAGTAAACTACCCAACTTGGCTGTCAAACATAGTTGTTGTGAAAAAGAAGAATGGAAAATGGAGGGTTTGCGTGGACTTCACCTGCCTGAATAAGGCTTGTCCCAAAGACAATTTTTCACTCTCCAAGATCGATCAATTAGTGGATGCCACTTTAGAGCATGGAAGGATGAGCTTCATGGACGCTTACAGGGGTACCATCAGATAGCAATGTACCCCCTAATGAGGAGAAGACTGCATTTATCACCCCAAAAGAGTTATATTGCTACAGAGTGATGCCCTTCGGGTTGAAAAATGCAAAAGCAACCTACCAGAGGTTAGTGACCAAGATGTTTAGACATCTTATTGGAAAAACAGTGGAAGTATACATTGATGACATGGTCGTGAAGACCAAAGAACCTGAGAATCACCTGGCCGACTTAAAGGTAGTTTTTGACATCCTTAGGACATATCGGCTCCAACTCAATGCTTCGAAGTGCGCATTTGGAGTTGAGTCTAGTAAGTTCCTGGGATACCTAGTTACTAGAAGAGGCATTGAGGCAAGCCCAAATCAAATCAAGGCCGCCCTTGACTTGGAGAGCCCAACATCGGCAAAATAAGTACAGATGCTGACATAAAAGGCTGCAGCCCTAAATAGGTTTATTAGCAGAAGCTCAGATAAGTGTAAACCATTTTTTAGTTTATTGAAGAAGGCCACATATTTTTTGTGGATGGAGGAGTGCAAAGTCGCCTTAGCCAACTAGAAGATATACCTGACTACAGCTCCAGTTCTGTCAAATCCAGTACCTAGAGAGGAGCTATTTTTATACTTAGTTGTCTCAGAGCACGCAGTAAGTGCAGTGATAATCAGATAAGAGAAAGGAGAACAAATGGCAGTGTACTATGTGAGTAAAACCTTAGCAGGCACAGAGACTAGGTACTTGCCCCTGGAGAAATTAACACTGGGCTTAGTGATGGCTTCCAAAAAGTTGAATCATTATTTCCAAGCCCACAAGATTGTGGTATTGATTAAGCATCCCTTGAAGTCCCTGTTGCAGCAAGGAGATCTGACAAGTATGGTGGCCAGATGAGCAGTGGTATTGGGCCAATACGATTTAGAGTTAAACCCAAAATGGCAATCAAAGACTAGGTTCTAGTTGACTTCGTGCCGAGTTCACACCTAGTGCCAACCCACATCGGGCTCCGGTGAGCCACGGCTTAGGATGTCCAGTGGAACAAGAAGAGACCTAGCTGGGAATAAAAAACCCCACAACAGAGCAGAAGAAAGAAGAAAAACCCAAGCCCTGTGATATTTACATCAGCGACTCCTTCCGCCTGTTTGTTGATGGAAGTTCAAACCGACAAGGAGTGGGAGCAAGAGTGGTGTTGGTAATGCCAGATAGGTGAATGTTGGAACAGTCTATCCATTTGGGGTTCAAAGCCTCA
The DNA here is from genome assembly GCF_055761805.1 of Camellia sinensis. Lineage (NCBI taxonomy): Eukaryota > Viridiplantae > Streptophyta > Magnoliopsida > Ericales > Theaceae > Camellia > Camellia sinensis. The sequence goes on from NC_138966.1 coordinate 121,934,089, forward strand.
AACAATGAAGCAGAATATGAGGCATTAATCGTAAGGTTGAAGTTAGCAACAGCAATGGAAGCCGACGATTTGGTAGTCTTCTGTGACTCCCAACTTATTGTGAACCAGACAACATGCGAGTATACAGCCCGAGATAAAAGAATGATAGCCTATGTCAAAGAAGTTGTTATATTGCTAGCCTTGTTTCAGGATTACCAACTACAGCAGGTTAGCCGAGATGACAACAACCATACCGATGCCTTGGCTAACCTGGCTAGTGCAATGAAATCAGAGGAGACAAGGATAATAATGGTTAATTATTTGTCAGGCCCAAATGTGGAACCATTAGTCACAGAGTATGAAACAATGTGTGTGGAGATGGGTCCAAATTGGATGGATGCAATAGTGATGTTTCTAAGGGACGACAAGTTACCGGATGATCGCAAAAAGGCGCACAAGACCAAACTGAAGTCGGTAAGATTTAGCCTAATAGCAGAAGGACATCTCTACAAAAGGTCTTTTACTGGCCCCCTTTTGAGATGTGTGCACCCCTCCTAGGTTGAAGACTTCTTGTATGAAATATATGAAGGGGTATGTGGCAGCCATGCTAGGGGCAGATCACTTGCTCATAGGGCCATTACTTAGGGGTACTGATGGCTCTACATGTAGAAGGATGCTAAAGCCTACGTCAGAAAGTGTGAGAAGTGTCAAAGGTTTACACCTTTAATACATCAACCAGTAGCAGATTTGAACCCAATATTCAACCCTTGGCCATTTGCCCAGTGGGGCATGGATATTGTTGGACAATTGCCCCAAGCAACTGGGCAAAGGAAGTTTCTGCTCGTAGCGACTGATTATTTCACAAAGTGGGTAGAAGTTGAACCCCTTACGAAAATTCGAGATATTGATATAAAAAACTTCATATGAAAGAATATTATCACCATGTTTGGGATCCTAAGGGCAATAATAGTAGATAATGGTACACAGTTTGACAGTAAGCTAATCAAAATCTTCTGTGCAAAGTACAAAATCAAGAACTATTACTCCACTCTAAGTTTCCCTCAGAGTAATGGTCAATCAGAAGCATCCAATAAGACTATCTTGGGTGGGATCAAAAAGAGGCTGGAAGCAGCAAAAAAAAAAATGGGTGGAGGAGTTGCCCAATGTACTCTGGGCATATTAGACTACGCCAAGAAGATCAACTGGGGAATCTCCGTTTGCTATGGCTTATGGCACTGAAGCAGTTATCCTACTAGAAGTCGGTATTCCAAGGATTAGAACCCAGGGAGTGGAAAATGGTACTAATGAGGCATTTCTAGCCTGAGATCTACACCTACTAGAGGAAAAGAGAGAGAGAGAGCAACAATTCTGCGGGGGGTATACCAGCAACAACTTGCCAGGGCTTATAACAAGAAGGTCAACCCAAGAGAGTTCAAAGTTGGGGATCTTGTGCTGAGGAAAGTGGTCAGCAACAAGAAGGATCCTAGGGAGGGCAAGCTAGGCCCAAATTAAGAGGGACCTTATAGAATCATCTCGGTCACTGGCAATGCGGCATATCGGCTTGAGGACAGTGATGGCAAAGAGTTTCCAAGACCCTGGAACACTTGCAACTTGAAGTTTTTCTATCATTATATTTTTGTTTTTTCGAAGTTTATGTCATAATTTTATTAGCCGAGGTAGTAATAAAATTTTAGTTTGATGAAATTTGTGTGAAATGATTGATCAGTCCTATGGCGATGTTTCTAAATGAAACATGACAAATAACTTAGATTTATTATATGACAGAGTTGAATTGTACTTACATATAATAGAGTTGAATTAAGTTGGCGATATTTCTAAATGAAACATAATGAATAACTTAGACTTATTATGTAGCAGAATTGAATTATACTTGCATATAATAGAGTTGAACTAAGTTAGCAATATTTCTAAATGAAACATGACGAATAACTTAGACTTATTATATGAAAAAGTTGAATTATACTTGCATATAATAGAGTTGAACTAAGTTGGCGATGTTTCTAAGTGAAACATGACGAATAATTTAGACTTATTATATGGCAAAGTTGAATTATACTTGCATATAATAGAGTGGAACTAAGTTGGCGATGTCTCTAAGTGAAACATAACAAATAACTTAGACTCATTATATGACAGAGTTGAATTATACTTGCATGTAATAGAGTTGAACTAAGTTGGATTAACCTGGACTTGCCATGTCGGTAGAGTTAAACTCAGAATGGAACTAAGTGCATTTCAGTTAGATTAACAAAGAAACCAAGGTTGATAACCTCGGCTAGTCTTTGTTTGAATCCAACTTCGGCAAAAGACCATAGACACATGTTTAATGTGAACTTAAGTGAGACTTATGTTCACATTAGGGGGCAAAGAGCTGGAGAATGATGAATAAACTTAAAAGTTTAAAGTGCTTGGGACTTGTTGAAATTTTATAGACAAATTTACAAGCTAGAATTGACTTAACACTTGTTGAAATTTCAGGAAAATTACAGGTTGAAGTTAGACGAGGTAATATTACAAAAAGTATCCGAGATACATATTACCTGAGGTAACCAACCAGGTTGTCCAAGCTTGAAAAGGGTGAAGCCTTAAAAGAAGATAGCATATGAAAGTAAAAAAATAACACTTGTAAATATTTTGGTATTTTTAAAGTCTTAGCCGAGGTATGCCAATGGTTGGCCGAGGAAAACATTCAAGGTTTGTATCAGAGGTATTACATTCTGGAGTCACTATGCAGTTAAGGCATACAAAAATATTCTAAGTATGAAAGCAGTAAACTTTCATAGAAGAGAAGAAGGCATACATTCATCACTTAGAAGAAAAAATAAGACTTGCATTTAGGAATGAAACTTGTTCAGATACAAAAAGGCACTTCAACCTAAGAGATTACTTGTTCATCTGCAAAGACAAAAGAAGGCACATCAGCCAAATTGAAACTTAAAACTGTTCAAGCAAAATGAAGATACAACTTAAGAAAGAGTGCAAAATAAAGAAACAATATCCTAAGCACTACAATTGGTCTGAGATTGCTCAACCTTGGTTGTTGTAGTTGTATCAGCCTCGGTTGGCCGCATTGCATTCTTTTCTGCCACTATCTCGTCATCTATTTCAAGCAAAGTCTGATCTAAACTCTTTTCGGCACATTGGACCTCGGCTTCAGAAGTGGTTGGTTTGGGAGAGACGCCCTTGGAAGCCAAGTCATCCTCCTCATCTTGAGTCAAGTCTAGGACTTGCTCATTTAGGGTGGGGGACTTGACATCAATGGCAGCCTCCTCCTTCTCTTTATCAGCATCATCGGCGTCATCCTCATCGACTTCTTCGCCGGAGTTCTTCGGCTCTAGAGGGAAAGACACTTGAAGTTGATTGATGTCACGGAGGTCGGAATCCATATGGGACAGATAACTTGTTGAGCGCCGCCGTCCAACCAAGGTAATAACGTCGGTTGCAAGCCAGGTTGACTTGCTCTTTGTACTGGTCACGGACGGCGGCTTGCCCCTCTTCGTAAGCTTTTTCATCGGCCGCCTTGACCTCGGCCTCCTTTGAGTGAAGGGCCTCTTGAAGCTTAGCCTCTAAATCAGCTGCCTTGGCCTTAGTAGCCTTAAGATCGGATCTGGCGGCCTCGACTTCAGCATCGGCCATTTTTGCTTTTTCCTTGGCAATGTTCTGAGCAGCCTTAGAAGCCTTGGCTTGATCCAGCAAGGCTCAATTGTTGGTTTCGGCTTGATTGAGTGAGGTGAGGAGTTTAGTAGCTTCCTTGGTCTTCTTTGCCAACTTCTTCCTTATTATCTCAGTCTTAACCGCGTATGAATGAGCATGCTGGATAGTCTACAAAAAGTAAAACAGATTAGTGAAATTTGACTAAGTATGGAAAGACTGTAAAAGAGTAAATGAAGAGGATTACCAAAAATGAGTGCTACATCATCAGGCCGAAGTTCTCGTACTCGTGAAGATCGGCCATATAATTCATGTCCTCGAGAAGGAGAACGGTCGTTGACATGGCGACGCTGACCTCCACATCCTTGATCGTGTTGTCACCAGCCATCAAGGGTCTGTCTCCCACCATGACCTCGGGCGCCCAAGTCATGTTGCGGGGAAAGATGCTGCCTTCGGGGTGGTCGGACCTCAGTTTCTTGGCCGATGGGGCGTCGGGCGATGGGGCCTCGGCTGGCCTCTTGTCGGCCGAAAAAGTGCTCAGAATCAATCTGAGCCGCTGTAGCCATTGGCCTTATCCTTCTTGACCCTCTTTTGCTTAGGCTTAGATTGAGAAGGAGAAGAGGAGGATTGCACAATCACTACCCCTGGGATGTTGGCTAGAAGGTCCTCAACAACTATTTGTTTGCGGCCCATTTCGTCAGCAACGGAAGTAACTGTTACTTTGGTGCCAAAATGTATTGCTAGAAGTTCGATTGGGGGATTGGTTGGATCGTAAATTGATGCCTTAGAGTCTTGGCGTTTGTGGCTGCGAGTTTTGCCGGCAGGAGCGAAAATTGGAGCTCGACGTCGGCGGTGGTGCTGGGATGAAGGGATTAGTTGAGGGGCATAGGTAGATGGTTGCTCAGTTGGGTCAGAAGTGGAGGCCTGATCTGGCCTTAGAGATGAAGTTATTGGTGGAGTTGTGGCAGAAGGGGGAGTCTTACTTCGGCGAGGAACGTCGGGCAAGGCCGACTTGTATGTTGGTATGTAACTTAAGAAAAAAAGGGTCTTGCGCCTTTGCACAGGGAGATCCAAAAGCTTCTTTAGATCTCGGCTGGGTACGAATGATTGTCGAAATCCCTTCGCTGGCCAAGGAAGAACTACAGAAAACAAAGAGCAAACATTAGCAGAGATGAATAAACTGGCAAGCCTTAACCAAAATGGAATTTCAGTATGAATGACTAAAGTCTTACCATTACCCTGTTTAAAAACTGTTCGGCTCAGAGGTGTTACAACCCAAACCCGCCTCTATGCGTTTAGCATCGTAACCGGTCAGTAATCCTTGGATTACCAAAGGCCTCTTAACAGAATATCATATAGTTAGGAGCTACAGAAGTAAATATACAAAATATACGTGGTCCAATGAGCTGTGATGACATACATGGGACAGATAGACAAATAATTTAAAACTTTTGAAACTTGCGAGCGAAGTCAAAAGATATGGTATTTACACATCACTCCATGAACATATAAACAGAAATCTTGCCCGCACTTAAAAGGAGCAAAGTCTAGTACATCACAAAAACAGCCACTAAACTTGTTTCCATCCGAAACCTTCTCGGGAGGCACAAAGGTTGGCTGACAAAAATTGAAACATAGGCCGTCAACTTTGGGTCTGGTCACGCGTCTGCTCACCTACATACATAATATAAATAGTGAGCTGGAACCTAGTGAATAATAACGATGTAAAGGATTTTAATGAATAATGTCCGGACAGATTCAGAAATCATAATTCAAATTCATAACAGATTCATATTTATATTCTTGTTCAGATCATATACAGAAATCAGAGTTTATGCTTAATCATACATGGTATATCCATTAGTACTAACAGAACAGATGCAGAACATATGGTGGTTATGAATAACCAGTTCCATAAAGGAACCTCCGGATCCGGGTAACAGAGAATATACATGCTGAGCTCTATGATGGAGCCTTCGGTACGGGTAACAGATGATAGACATAATAAGTCCCATAATGGGACCTTCGATACCGGGTAACAGCTAACAGATATCATACGATGCTAAGGATGCCACGAATACATGTCAAAAATTAGACAATCATTCATTGTACAGAATATAGCATTTCAGAAAATAGATCTTATTTTATTATACAGAAAATAAATAAAGTTGAACATAACTTTACTAAGTTATTACTCACAGTTGGCTTCGGGTGCAGACAGACAGAGCAACTAATCAAACGGTCTACAGGACGTGACCTACATTAACATATAACAAATACACATCTGAAACACATGTTGGAAAACATCTAACCCATTACATTCTTGTTCTTAGTGTGTCTCATCATTGACCCTCCTTATTATGCCTTAATCTTGGCCTAGGAATGCCTAGGATGGAATGAGGATGCAAAAATGTATTTAAAATACTTTTTCCAAAACTTACTGAAAACAGGGTCCACGCTCGAGCGTGGCTTTCCTCGCTCAAGCGGACATACAAAAAGTGAACGTTCGCTCGAGCGTGACTTCCTTAGCTCGAGCGGATTGTAAACTCTGAAAAAGTATTGGTTGCTTATTTTTCACGCTCGACGGACGCTCGATCTCCGCTCGAGCGTGAGACTCAGGCCCTCACTCGAGAATGACTTCTGTCACTCGAACGTGCTGCAAAACATATAAACTTCTGCATACATACATTTCACGCTCGAGCGGGTATCATGTCGCTTGAGCGGAAGTGCACGCATTCAAAGTGCTTCGCTCGAGCGTGAACTCCCACGCTCGAGCGTATATTCAAATTTTGGAATTTCCAGATTTGGTCTCCAAGCTTCAAACTCAAACTAAACACTTCAAAACTCATCCTCTTGGGCCAATATTCTAAAAAACATTTAGATATTCACAAAACATCATAATTTAAAGATCATTTCATGAAATCAAGGCCCAAAAGCATGCCAATTGTTCGCAAATTCAACTTAAACTTCATGAACTCTTCAAAAACATGACATGCATGAAATGATTGAGCTTTAAGTTTCTAAATCATGATTAAATGAAATGAGAGGATGTAAAACATGATGAATTCTCAAAACATAAGTGAGATGAACACATGCATAAAAGAATTCTTTGAAATCATGCTCAATCTGTGAAGAAATAGATATACATGCATGGTATGGCTCAATTCTCTTCAACTTTAACTCAATTCCCACATGAATTCATCTAATTTACTTGAGGTCTTGAAAAATCTAACTCAATTACACAACTAAGAATTTGATCCCTTACCTAGAGACTTGAATTCACAAGGGTTGAAGTTGAAACTCTCAAATCTTCTTCAAATGTCAACAATTCCTAACAAATCCTTGGTTTGAGCTCAATTTCCAAGCCTAGGACCAAATCTTCCTACTCTTTCTCTGTCTCTCATGTTTAGGGCATCAATTTGAGGTAGTGAGTGAGCAAAATGGACTAATGAAGTCAAGTGGGCCTTAAATAGGTTTCATGGAATTGATGTAATTAGTTTTGGCTTAATCTAAATTAATAAGCATTAATTAATCTACTTTAATCGTTTCAAATCGAATTTCAATTGACCTTACCAGAAAATTCTAAAAAATCCAAATAACACATAAATCAAATCAATTTTAGAATCAGATGCCGATAAGGCCTTCAATTCACAGATCGAAACTAAAACATAAACAGATCTTTTTACGTTAAACAGATATAACCACAAAATGATGCAATGCACATGTAATTAACTCAGGATTTCTTCTTAATGACTTATTAGGCATAAATAAACATGAATTAGTGCTAATCATAGGTTGGGATTGTTACAAAAGGATAGAGATGGAGGTCATCATCAGGTGAAAACTCCTAGTTACCCGAGACGATGAAGTAATCATCTCCAACACCTTTGTTGGAGTCTGGGAGGTCGGCTATTAGTTTAAAGGCAGTGGATCTGGGCTTAAGGTAGTATATGTAGCCTTTTTCAGACTTAAGGCCACACATGGCGTAGCAGAATTGGATGTTGGCTAAAACAATCCTAGTTTTTTCTCGGTGTGCTAGTTCAATTATGCCATTTATGACCCTATAGGAGTTTATGGCGAGTTGCATGGGGTTAAGTTTGTAGTAATGGAGGATTTCTCGGAAGAGAGTATCAAGGGGAAACCGAAGTCCATATTCGATGAATGCAACAACGGGAAAGGGCATGGAGTCTCTGTTAGGCATGATGGAGTCCTCTTCTCCAGCCAACCTCAAGTGGATGTCGGCTGAGATGAAGAACTCTCTCCTACATTACTCAAGTTTTTCTGGGGTGTTTACTCTCCACCTGAACATACCCATGATGTCGGCTAGTAAAGATTGTGGCAAAAATTCAGAAAAGAGTGGTTGATATGAGTTTAAAAACCTCGGCTAAAACCTAAGCTGGAACTGGAGTAAGGGTTTTTTAAGGTCTAGGAGGAATTTGTTTTCTAAAGAATGCGATTTTTACCAAATCCCAAACCTAAGTTTATACAGAAATAAGAATCAAGGACAAGAATTTGGAAACAAGTCAAAGAAAAACAGAAAAGAACATGATTCAGACTTAAGAAAACAAACAAAAATTCAAGAACACTGAGTAAGTGTATGCAGATGTGCAAAAAGCCAAGAATAGTGACAAGTTGCTAAAGCATCAAGTATATGAACAGTTCGTATGTGCATATGTAGACCTAGAGATAGATGGAACAACACAAAGTTGCAAACGAGCATGTTTGACACCCAAATGATGAAATTCAAAGCACAAACAAGGATTCAAGAACAAAAACTGGTTTGCGATAGTAGCATGTAAATAGGTAACAAATTTGAAACAAATCAAAGGAATAATGAAAAACTAAAAATGGAGGAAATCAGTGGCTTACTGAATCGGGTCGAAAACAAGGACGCCGAAATAAGGTTCACCGGAGACAAACGGATATGAAGGTTTCGCCGGAGGTGCGGAACGGAGCACGGTTGCAGAAGGTTTTGAAGGTATAAAAATGGCGATTTTGGAGAGAGACGTTAGAGAGAGAAAGTTTGAAGGCAAAATACTCAAAAGTGAAGAGACGGAGAGAGAGGGAGAGGTTTTGCCAAAATTATGAAAATGCGGCAAACCATAATGAATACGCCTTGGACGACGTGTCTGTCGGGCGGCGTACGCAGAAGCGACGCGACTTGATAGTGCGTGTCAGGTACGAACCAATGAGGGAGTGATGTGTGGAGAAAATGATTGAGTAAATCGTACGTGATAGCTTATACGCAGATTGAACTCTTGGAGTTCTTGATTTAATGAGGCGAAAGCCTCGGCTAGAGGAACAATCTTGGCTAAGATACTAAGATACTTAAAGAATTTGGTTCTTGGTTCTTGATCCCTAATAAAAATGGACAGTTAAGTACTGGGTACTTGAAGCCGACGAATCATGATCTTGGTTGAAGGAAAGAATGAATTTCAGCCGGCATAGTAAATGAACTAGTGATGTAGGTTCCATCACCTCAGGTTGCTGAGGTAATAGAATTTTGGGGATAGTTGTGGGGACATATTTTTTGAATGACAGCACGTGGCCAAGGTGACGTCGACGTGTCAGCCGAGATGCCACATGGCTTGGTCATGTGCCTAGATGATCTCAACTAGGCCGAGGTTATTTGAGGAGATATCGGAATTCGATATGAACGGATAATGGATAAGAGTCCTAGAACGGGGGAGGATCTCAGTCTGGATAAAGATAAAACTCTTAGGGAGTTTATCTCTATCTAGCTGGAAGTCCAAGATGAGCATTGAGCCAAAGTCTATTGAAACTAGGCTTCTACAGGGATCAGGTTAGTGCTGGCTATAAAAGCAAGGCAGCCTCGTGGGTCTAAGGTAGGCTTTTTATGCTCTGTCTAGTGAGTTAAGCACAATTTGGCTATCTTTGAGAGATAATTACTGACTTGATCATCGGAGTGCCCCCGGATGGACGAACCACCGTTGGATTCTTATCTTTCTGTGATAGGTTGTTCAAGATTTATCTATTCTGTCGGTGCTCTCCTGCTGAGTTTTCCTGTTTGGTTGTGTGGTCAAAAATCAACATCCACAGTATGTATGTTAGACATACATATAGTTACTATATTTAACAAATTAGATACTGATTGGACAAATAAACTCGACCAACTCACTTTGGGGTGGTGAAGGTGGTGATGGAGTGGTAGAGAAGAAGGTGATGGTGGTGGTATGGTAGACGTGATGGTGGTGGGGCGGTGATTGTGAAAGTGGTGGTGGTGGTGGTGTGATGGTGTGGTAGACTTGATGGGGGTAGAGGTGAAAGTGATGAGCAATAGTAATCATTTAAACGAGTATTCATGTTCAACTCAATTAGATTCAACTCGATTTACAACATGTAACACATTCAAACTCGATTGTGGATTTGGATGAATTTGACTAGATTTTAAAAGATGAAATTATTAGACTAGTTCAAAATTTTGGATTGAGTTTATAACCTATACCTACGAATCCTTCTCTATTTGGCAAATGTGCTTTAGAACATTTTTTCTAATTAAATCCTAAAAGTCCATAGTGTTTGGCAAATACTATTGAAGTGTACAAAACAAACAAAAACACACTTTCTTTTGATCTTAAAAGACATTAAAAGCAATATTTTTTTTATTATTTATTTGTCAAATGAATCACCCTTTTCTAAGTCACACGTTTAACTCAAAAAAGAAAAGTAAAGAAACTAGTTTTTAAACAAACCTAATGTCACTTTGTGACCACGAAATGTGACCTTGATTACGGGTGCGTGCCAAACAAACCTTAAAGTGTGTACTATATATCCCCCCAATAGTTACGTAATGTTTGGTGGCTACAGCTAATTGGCGGTTAAGTGTAATGATATTTGCTTTGGAGTTGTGAAGTTTTGTAATAGTGGCTGTTAAAAAATAGGGTTTGCTGAACCAAAATTTAATGACACATTAACCAAAGGGCCAAACACACCACAAGAGCAATGCCAAACCTACCAATCCCTCTTTCCCTCCCAAATTCATCCAACTAACTAACTAATATTTCAAGTTTCAACTAACCAACATTTCAAGTTTTAACAGACTGAAAATGAAACTTAAAAAAGCAGTGTTTGGTGGCTAAGCTAATGACAAAGGCATATTACTTGACTAGGACCTTACTTCTATGATAATCATAGAACAATATTATGTTATAAATGATACAAATATATGATTAATTGCATTTCAGTAGTGAAAAAATAATTGTACTGTCCCACTTATTCAAGATTTTCCCATAAATATATAAGAAATATTAACTAGTGTCTTAGACATTGTTTGATATCAAGATTTGAGTAAAAAAATATTTTGAAAATAATAAAATGTTATAAAAAAATCAAAATTAATAAAAGATGTTTTGAAATTAATGTAATACGTTTTGTATTTTTTTACTTTTATTGTGTTTTTATTTTACTCAAAAACAATTGTTAACAAGATCTAATAACCGTTGGAAAATTGGTTTATATAAGGCTTATTTTAGACCAATTTTGAGCTCAAAATTGAGTGGGCCCCAAACATCTTTTAGGGTGGGTCCGGAAAGGTGACGTGTTTCTTGCCAAGTGGCAAGTCACACGGTGAAGATGGTTCGTCAAAGCCATTTATGAGTGAATGGGAACTTGACGTCGTTTTCGGATTTGTGGAATGGACATTTAAAGATTTAAATGTGTGTTTCCTTTTAATGGGTTGTCCCACATTGAAACTTTAAGAGAGCTTTTTTGTGTATATAAGTTCTAGACTACAACGCTTGGATTGGGCCCCAAGGGGCACCTCAAGTTTGTAGAAGGGAGGAATTATGGACAAAATGAACCTTAACTCAAACCACCACACGTGCGACCGCCGCCGTTCGGCCGAGCCGTGCCAGGTGTGGGTTGAGTTGGTTCTTATATTAATTTTTTGGATAAAATTCATTTGAAATGTTTCCAAAAAATTATTGCGGGAAATTAATTCAAAATTTGAATTTAAATTTTTCTGTCCATGTTTTATGCCTCTTCCCAGTCCGAATTCTGCTTTTAAATTGTTTGAACAATGCTTATAACTGCCCAACAGTTACAGATCTGTAACTGCCCACTGCAAATCTGTTTGTTTTCAAACTGCATCTGTTCAAAAACAGTTTACACCTGTTCACTTCAATTTAGTATCTGTTTGGGTCTATATATTGTAGTCTTGTTCCAGCAGTTTTGGGGTTGATAAAAACATCCAGAAAAATTCTGTTAAGACAAGTTTTAATCTGTTCAAATTTGAAAAGATTCAAATCTGCACAGTTGTAGATCTGTCTAGTTCCCAATCTGAATTTGTCCTAAAACAGTTTCATATTTGTTCGACGGTTTACACACCTGTTGGGACAGAATTTTTTGCCTATAAATACCGACATTTCCAGCAGTGTTCTGGCCTCAAAAACCAGTTTGAAAAATTCCTTCTCTTGACGTCCAAACTTTGTTTTGTTTGCATTATTTTTCATTCTAGTTTTAGAGTAATATTAAAGAGAGTATAGAACACAAGGTTCTAGTTCGCTGTACAAATTTGTGTGGAGTGCTACTACAAATTTGTGAAGATCATTGTATCTTGGGAGATAGACGCCATTAGTTCGTAAGTACCGAAGCGAGGCAAATCTGTCTTAAAGACAGAGTGTCACACACTCAACTTGGTCTTTTGTTTTTCCATTTGGTTCTATAAAATAAATTTTGTAAGTTATTTATTTTATTTTGTTTGATTTAGTTTCAATTTGTTTTATTTACACAGAAGATTGCTCCAACAATAACATCTATTGAGATTTGAAAAAAAATTAATTTCATAAATTTGATATAATTATATGGTGCTTCTTTACGATTTTTATTCACATAACAATTAACTCTTTTTTTATTAGTAATTCGTTAGTTGTAAAAAGATAATGTTATTGTATCCTTTAAATTGAAATTTATTTACAAAATTGTTAGAACTCCTAATGAATTACTAAATATTTTACATAATGTTAAAATAATTTGGTAATTCATTTAGGGTCTCTAATATTTTTTATTTATTTATCATTTGATTATTCTTATGCTTACATATCACCTGCATTAATTTTACTTGTTTTAGCTTTATAAAAAATAAATTAGTGTAATTATATCAAATTATGAAAATTAATATATTTTTATCAATTTCAAGAGTGATTAATATAATTTACTTTTAAATGAAATTATTAAGAAGAGATATGTACCTCACAAATTGGGCAATTAATTGAGGTACCAAAATGTAAGGTGAATTTGTTACCTGGGTCTCGCTTTTGCCACGGATATGATAAAAAGGAAAAATTGATCCTCTTTTTTTTTTTTTTTTTAAAGATTGTAGGATGTTAGTTAAGTTAGATTAAACTAAAGAGGTTATCATTGCTTCATCAGTACGAATTACTAATCTTCTCCTCAACACACCTTAAGGTATGACTACAAGATCACTGGGTTAAACCCAAGGTCTTTTTCCACTTTAATCTTGACAATAAACAATACATAAGTGACATTAATTAGCATTTACCTTTAATTATACACAACTATTAGCTAAATGAATTTGTTAACGATTGTCCTAAGGGATTGTTAACAAATTTAAAATGGTTATATATTTTTTATAAATATGTGTGCGACAATACAATCATTTAAAAGTTTGTTAATCAACACTTTTAGGGTTTTTGTCAAGTAAGATCATTAGTTAATAATGATATCGCAATGCAATCTTGTGTGGAAAAATATTCAAAAAAATTGGTCAGAAGTGGAAATATGTTGATCAAATTCATTCTAGAGTGACCCATACTATTCAAAGTTTAAACATATATGATACGTTTAAATTTTAAATGTTTTTCTGATTTTTTTTTTAATTGCATAGCATTTATGATAATAATATTACTATTTAGGCAAAATTTGTTTGGTCAAAGGGAGTTTTGCCAATGATTAAGGATCAAACATTATAAGTGAATGTAGTGCTATGATCAAATGTTTTCATCACATCTAAAAGCAAAAGGTAAAATTTATTAAGATAATTGTAATTATGAGATCTTGGATATGTTCATTGGCTATGAAAGTTTAAACAAAAGAAAATCAAAATGTGAAATAATAAAATATTTATTAAAAAATTTAAAAAAAGCAAAAAAGTTACTAAGAAATAAACTAGGGAAAATAATCAATAAGTCCTAGTTTGCACTTAAAATTACTATTGAGTCCTATCAAATTTTAATATGAATAACTAAATCCTATTTTTCATAAAATATTTCTAAAAAGTTCATTGTTTCATAATGGTATTTGCTATTCCAATTTTATCCCTCATTTAATATGAATAACAATTTCATAAATATTTTAAATCTAAGTAAAATTATATATATTTTTAATTTTAAAATTTATGATATTGTATTAAAAAAAAACTCATAAATTACAATGACAAAATTATTAAGTTCTTTTTTGTTTCAAAAATTACTATTGGGTTATGTCAAATTTTAATATTAACAAATAAGTCTCTCTCTCTCTCTCTCTCTCTCTCTCTCTCTCTCTCTCTCTCTCTTAAATTGTTATAAAAAAAGTTCAAGTATTCATAATAATATATTTTATTTTAATTTTATATTTGTCATTAAAATATGAACCAAAAGTTTGATAAATAATTTTAAAATTTTATAATAAAAATATTTTTAATTGTTGAAATTAAATAAATTTTTATAAACAAAAGCATAAGTATAAGATTCATCAATTATCTCCTACATTGATAAATATTTAAAATTTTCATAGTATTCTTTTTCATAACTCTTTGTAATTTTAATAGAATTTAGCTCTTTTAAATTGTTTGTACTAAAAAATTAATAATTTGAAATAACAAAAAATGATGCATTTTATACAATACTAGTTTCGATCTAAGTATTAATTATGTTTTTTTAACATAATATTAATAATTTATGCAATTAAAAATTTAGATTTTAATTAAATTAAAAATATTTATAAAATTATTATTATATTAAATGAGAAAAGTAAAATTGGTATAAGATACACCATTATGAAATGAATCATTTGGGAACATTTTATTATAAATAGAACTTAATTGTCCATATTAAAACTTGAAATAGTAATCTTGAGAACAAATTAGGACTTATTGGTTAGTTTCTCAATAAGTTATTCACATCATTCATCTACATTTTCCTATACAATGGCTTCGTTTGGGAAATTGGCTTTTTTAGTTGACTTTTTGACTTTTTAGCTCTTTTAGAGGATGTTTGGGATGATCTAAAGTATATCTTTTTGACTTTGTACAAAAAAATGTACAAAAAAGTAGAGAGGTAATGTGACTCAAAAAAGATAAAAAAATTATAAAAAAAAAAAATGTACTAATATAGGGGATGCCAAATAGTTAGTCTGATTAAGAAAGTTATGTTTAAGAAGATAGTTGATTTTTTTTTATACAGTTAATTTTGATGATTGTGACAGAAAAAGTGAAATGATTATAAGTTAAATACAACATTTTATTTTATTAATTATTTTAATATATTTTATATTTATTAACTATTTTAATCCAAAAAACACTTCCCAAACAGGGTCAATTAAAAAAAATTATTCACAAAAAATGTCATACACACCAATTATTAGCACTTATCCATTAAAAAAATTAAAAAATTATTAAAAAAATAAAATCTCAAACGAAATGAAAGGTGTTCTACAGAGAGAGTTCTAAGTTAGTAAAAAATTAATTTTTTGACTTTTTTTTAATTTATTTTACTTTTTTTAAATAAATTATGTGAGAAGTGATGTGACCCAAAATAAGTAAAAAAAGTTAAAACTTACTTTTTATTAGCTTGCCAAAAACTCTAATATCTAAAAACTCTAAAAAGGTGGTAATAGTACCAAAACAAATAATTCTAAATATGATAGAAGATAGATTGTCCCTGGGTTTATATTTCTGAACGAAATAGTCTATTTGGCTCCGCAAGGCTTATCACTAGTCCTATTTTAATGATTTAATCTATTCATTTTATAAATTCTTTTGTGTGGATTGTCCATTAAACAAATAGACGGTCTATTTTCATTATAGTCAGATTGATTCGATAATTATAATCATATTATTTTGTTGTATTTGCCTTTAAAATAAAAAAGGATAAATTATAAATACACTCTCCGAGATTTGCTTAAAATACGAATTATTCTCTGTGGTTTGAAAAATTACACATACCTTCTTGTCAGAATTTTTTATTTAACAAAATTAATTGAAAAAGTGAAATTTCTAACTATTCACCTATACGATAATAAAATTATTTGAATTATTAATTGAAATAAAATTTTAATATTATTAAAATCTATTAATTAACTTGATAATTTATTAATAAAAAGACCTATTATTTGTTATGAAATTAGAAACCTTAGGGAGCATAATATAATTTTTAGAACTACAATAGGTAATTTGTAATTTAAGTAATCTTCAGGAGTGTGTTTGTAATCTATCCAAAAAAATTAGACAGTCTATATTTTTGAAATCATTTTTACCCATTCATTTTTTTGGAGAAAATATGACTATAATTATCATACCAAAGACTTATAAAAAAAAAAAAGGGATCAAATCAAATTATCAAAAATGAGATCCATAGTAAATCCACTAAAACAAACTAAATTCCTTAATTACTTGGTTATATTTATTATAAAAATGACGAATAATGTTATATATATATCAATTAATATACTAATTGTATTAACAAATAATATGGTATAATTTTAAAGATTTTGAGTATTTATAATTTTTATAATAAGTAGGATTAATAATAATGATATAACACTAGTTAATACACTAATATATATATTAATTGGTATATATAATACTACTGAAAAATGACAAATCACTACGTAGCATTCAATAAATTTTGATTTGACAAAGATTTTGTGCCATCAAATTAATCATCATTCCAATCAATTTGTCTCCAATAAATACCTGAAATTGCCTAATCACTCATCACCACGTATCATAATATATATATATATATATATATATTTATGTTGGTTGTGGCTCAACATTTAGACCTATCAAAATGAGATTTATGATATGGTGTGCATGGTTGGGTAGATGAGTTTTCACAATTTTTCAAAAGGACATGGAAGGCCATTGGTGAGGTTGACCAATTCATTTTTAGTTAGTCATAGGCCACATACAATTCTAGCCTCTAGGTCATGTTGAAATCAAATTTATTGTGGAACACAAGAGGTAGGTACCTCTCTCTTTCATGCATGTGAATTATAGATAATAGAGACGCGTCAAAATAAATAAATAAATAAATCCAAGGAATTGGTAAATTAATTCAAATTGATTTAAATTGTACAATTTGATTTAATTTTTTTAAAGGATGGTTAGATTCTCCCTTCGAGCTATCATAAATTGTTGATTATGTTTTGATTTATGAATTGAAGCTCGAAAGAACTTAATCTAATTATTTCATATTTATAAGATTTTTACACTTTGTATATTATTAAAAATTTCATTTATGTAGTACTTACTCTATAATACTGTTTGGTTTGGATTTTTTAAAAACACTTTTTAGTAAATTTTACTTTTTTATTTTCGTATTTTTTTGTTTTTATTGAATTTTTTTAATATTTTAAAGGATTTTTTTAATTTTTAGACACATCTAACATAAATACACTTAAAATGTATAATTTTTGTGAAAAAATCTTTAAAAAATTCACTAAATACCAAAAATATAAAAAAAAATGAAAATTTAGTATATTTTTTATATTTTTGTGTATTTATTAATTTTTTAAAATATTTTTTTACAAATATTTTACTTTTTAGATACATCTAAGTAAGATACATCTAAAAAAATAAAAAAAATGTTCAAAATTTTAAGAATATTCACCAAAAATCAAAACACACGAAAAATAAAAAATTCAATTTTTAAAAAACTTAATTCAAAAAATTCAAGCCAAACACACCGTTAAGAACTTTGATGTCTCTTTACATATTTTATAGAAGTTGGTTTGTAGAATTTTATGAGATTTTTTAGTATTCTTTTAAATTTTGAAATGCTTTTATAAGTATTTTTATTGCACTAGATAATATGGATACAGTGATAAATTTTCAAGCAAAAACACTAGAACAAGCGGAACTAAATTGCCTTTTACAGTTTCGATCAGTTTTAAAAGTTTGATGATTTAATTTAGTTCCTAAATTGTTTGAATAGCATAGACTGGTTTTTTTTTTTTTTTTTTTTTTTTTTTTTTGGTGTTATAGGAAAATCCTCCGAATCCTCTTGCAGGTCTAAGGGGAACTTGTCCCGACCTCTTTTACAGAGATCACCAAGGTGTCCGAGGAAACTATAACTTGGGAACTTGCCCCGACCTCCCAAGACAAGATCTGCTTAGGTCAAGACTCCGAGGAAACTATAATCTGGGAACTTGTCCCGACCCACTATAAGAAAAACCACCTTTGGCGACTAAATTTTTAGTCGCCAAAAGTCCTTTTTTAGTCGCCAAAAGTCGACTTTTCACTTTCCCCGACTAAATATTTTAGTCTCCGGTTTTGTCACAAATAGATGGTCGGCGGAGGTATTGGCGACTAAAAAAGTTTTAGTCGGCAAAGTTTTAGTCTTCAGCGACCAAAGCATTTGTCGCCAATAGTCAATTACATTTTTGAAAATTATACATTTAGCGACTAATCTTTTAGTCGCCAATAGTGAATTATTTTTTTCTTTTATTTATACATTTGCCGACTAAGCTTTTCGTCGCCAATGGTCAATTTTTTGGTGACCACTGTTTTTAGTCGCCAAAAGCATATTTCAGAAGAAAAAAATGTACCCTCTGCTGTTCCCAAGATTTGAACCATCGACCCATCCCACATTCCAAACCTTTACCAACACACTCTCCCCACTATGCCACTACAACATCACATGAATATAAATTCAATATATATTATTTATATATTACTTTGACCGGTATTAATACAAAACTATATATATAAAAATAATTATTTTATTCAAATATAATTTATGTAAAAAATAAATTATTTATTAAAAAAAATTAGATCACTTTTGGCGACTAAATCTATTTTTTAGTCGCCAATTGTATAGTTCTGGCTACTAATTAGTTTTTAGTCGCTAAAAAAATTCATTCCCCCCTAAAAATAACCAATTTTGGCGACTAAACCTGTTTTTAGTCTCCAAAAACGTCCCATTTTGGCTACTAAACTAAATTTTAGTCGCCAATTGACTGTTTTTAGCTACTAATTTTTTTAGTAGCCAAAAAACTTCACTTTCAGCGACCAAACTGTTTTTAGTCGCCAAAACACGTAGAATCGACGACCAAACTGTTTTTTAGTCGCCAAAACCTATACTTTTGGCTACTAAATTATTTTAGTTGCCAAAAACTATCACTTTTGGCTACTAAAAAACCTTCAGTCGGTGAAACCCCTATATTCGGCGACTAAACTGACTTTT
The DNA here is from genome assembly GCF_055761805.1 of Camellia sinensis. Taxonomy (NCBI): domain Eukaryota; kingdom Viridiplantae; phylum Streptophyta; class Magnoliopsida; order Ericales; family Theaceae; genus Camellia; species Camellia sinensis. The sequence goes on from NC_138966.1 coordinate 121,953,168, forward strand.
AGTCGCTAAAACCCTTATATTCGGAGACTAAACTCTTTTAGTCAGCAAAAGTGATCAATTTTGGCGACTAATTCTATTTTAGTCGCCAATTCTACTACTTTCAGCGATGAAAACTCCAGTTTTAGTCGCGAAATCTGCTTTTTGTTGTAGTGACGTCCCAAGACAAGTTCCGCTTAAGTCAGGACTCACATAGAGGGAGGGCATTAAATCCACACCAAATGCTGATTAGACAACTTGAGATCCAACCTCTGATTAGAAAACTCGAGATCCAACCTCCTAACCAATTGTGCTTTGCCCAGAAGATTGGCCTAAGGGAAAAGAGAATTGAACTTGTGACCTTAAGATTTAAACCTCAAACCTTAACTATAATGCCACTCACTCCTGGATTAGTATAGACTAGTTTAATCCTTAGTTCATCTTACAATAGAATTGAATTCGTTCAGGAACGCCCCTAATAGATAGGAAAGTACTAATTTCCCAAACCGAAATATTAATATATCCTTGTAAAAAGAAGAGTATGACCCTAAACGTTTTAGCTTCAACGTATTAACATTTTTGCTTCTTGTCAAAATAAGTCATTATCACCCTATTTGGGAGGTCAAACTTATTGTGGAATACAGGTGGCATGTACTTCTCTCCCTCCATGCTTGTGAATTATAGATTTGGAAATGGTAATGACATATTTGGTGTTTATTAGAGTTATTTATAAGGTCAGTTTTTTTTTTTATTTGAGATTGAATTAGGGTGTGTTGTTAGATTTGTGAAGGCCTATCAAAGATTTCGTTTCAATAATTCAAATCGTTCAATGTATAAAATTTATCGAGTATTTTATTCCTGAAAAATAACATTAATCCGATATCGATAGTCATTTAATTAAATCATATTTCTATCAACGGTAAATATGATTTTTAAAATAAATTGTTGACAAAAATCTGATCTAATCAAGTAAATATCGATATCCGATTAATGTAATTTTTTGTAAGAATGAAATATTCGACAATCTCTACACATTGAACGGTTCGAATCATCGAAATAAGACCCGTGCTAGGCCCCATGAACTCAAATGACACGGTCTAATCCACATAGTGCATTGAAGAGAATCTGTTCCCTTATTTATAATTCTTTTTTTTTTTGAAATTTTGTGATAAATTATTTAGTTCAGTTTCTGCTTTAAATAAGTTAAAAAATTAATTATATATAAGTTGAGTTTCTGCTTTAAATAAGTTAAAAAATTAATTATATATAAATTGAGTGATGAATACTTTTAGTTTTTATTTTTTGATTGTCAACTTTCAACTTGAAAAAAATTGTACCAAACAAGATCGATATCACAACCTACACTCTCTTTCACATAATTATATAAAGACTAAAATACCCTTACGAAAAAAGTAATGTAATACAAACATTTTAGTACGTGGCTTTAACAATATCCTCATAGATTTTATTAGGTCAGATTCTCACATAATGCAGGTAGGTACTTTTGTGAACAAATCTAGTTGCGTGCAATTGAATTGGGATTGGGATAGGGATACAGTTGGATCACTAATTTATGAAGTATGGTATGGAAGAGGTTGGATTGGTGTCTCAAAATCAAATCCCTGTAACCAAAAATTAGGAATTTGTTACCATCCTAACAAATGTTCTACATTGGTAAAGTTATATAGTTTGGCCACATGAAAATAAGTACTTGGTATCCTCTTCTTATAATCTTATTATTAAAGATGAATTTTATTTAAAATTGTGTTTGGATCAATATTTCGAGTAGAAATTCGTAGGAAAAAATAAAAAAATGAAAAAAATTTAACATATTCACTTTCTCTTTTCCTTTTTTCTTTTCCTCCTACAAATCATTTAACAATCTTTTATTCAGAATTGGATTAGTACCTACCTTTTAAGCCACAATAATATTAGGGATTAAGAATTGAGGCATAGATAAAGTAACAAAAAAATAATGTTTATATGAAACTTTTGTGGTATACTAGGGTGTTTTAGAAAAATAGTTAAAAGTTAATTTTTTGACCTTTTTTTTTGACTTTTTAAACTTTTTTATGTGAGAGATGATGTAACTCAAAATAAGTTAAAAGCTAACTTTTAACTTTTTTAGAAGGTTCCCAAATGGCCCCACTTCAAATAAATTTGAACCACATATTATTTTCTTAGTCTTTTTAATTCTTAGTCAATGTAACTACTCTTTTAAGCCTCCCTTGCATCAAGAAGTGAGGTTTGGTACCTCCAAATCCTTATTAGCTATGGCTTCTTTCTACACTATTCGAAACTATGTTACTAGGTTAGAGGAATTGGACCAAACGTGTGTTTTGCCTTTTTGCCCTCCTCAAAATTCTAAAGGACTTGACAAGATTGGGAGGGGAAAAAAAAAAGAAGGAAATTTACAAAGATTTGACTTAGGGTTTTCTTTCGATATGATGTTAGTAGGTTAATAAGTTAGGTTAGTATAACCAAATGTTCGAGCATTTAAGCTTAGCTCAAATCTAAAAACCTATCTATAGAAATCTAATGTTCAAGTTGCGAGTGTGTGCTCGTTATTCTCATCATAACAATGACTAGAATGTTAGAAGAAATAATAAACACATACTTGGATGCCAAAGTCATTTGATGCTGCTTCCAAACCAAACACAAAAAATGCTTAGTACCAAGCATAGAAGCCCAATAGAATTTGCATTTGAACCCAAATAAAAAGTTTTGGGCTTGTAGGTATTGCATTTCCAGACAAGTTTACAAGTCAATTGGGTTTAAAAAGGGAGAAAAATGTCGAATAAGTGGTAATTTTTTATTGGGTTTAAAAAGGCAGAATAATATCAAATAAGTTGTAATTTTTTATAAATTAAATTTCTATTTGTTGGACAATCTTCACTGTAATTAAATTAATTAATTCTGTTTGGGTACTAAACGACAAACAGAATATAAAAGAAAAATATGAAAGGAGAGAGAAAGTTTGATTACAAAAATCAAACAAGAAATAGAATTAAATAAAAAAAAATAGATTTTATTTTGTTACAAAAACAAAATTAAAATCTGATTTAAATAAATAATAAAACAGAAAATAAATAAATAATTTACTTGATTAATATCTTGAATATTATTTTGATCAAGTCCAGTGTTCGACACTGTCTCCTTAAGACAGATTCGTCCTCTCTACGGTGCTTTCAGAATATGGACGTCTATCTCGCAGGATGAAATGATCAACTACAAATAAATGCAGCACTACAATTTATTTGTTCAACGAACACACTAAGTGTTTACACTCTTGCTCACAAAAATTAAATGCAGCAAAATGAAGAATAAATTTGCAGAGCTATTAAGGACGGAAATTATAAATCAAAATATCAAATGAGGGGCTAGTCTATTTATAGGCAAAATTGTGGCTGTTAGTTTTGAATTAAACAGATGCAAACCTGTTCAATTTAAATTAAACAGATAGGCACTGTTTAGACAGATTCAAAACCGTTCGGTTTTGAATTTGCACAGTAACCGAATCTGTTGCTCAGAATTGAACATGTTTCGGACAAATAAATTATGTACAGATTTGAATTTAATCTGTACTAAATTTGAAGAGGTGCAAAATAATTTGAATTCAAACAGATTTTATTTATTTATCAAAAATTAAATTAAATTCAAATGTTTTTTGCCCAAAAAAAATTAGTATTGGACCGGACAAGCCCAACCACACACCACGCGCCCAAGCCCAGCTCGCTCGGATTGTTGCGATTGTGTGTGTGATGATTTTTGGGTCCAATGAGTCTAGCCCATAACCTCTCTCTCTACAAAAGTTGGGTGCCCCTTGGGGCCTACCCCAAATTCCAACTCCAAGTCTTATAAATACATTCAAAACTTCCCACAAAATCAATGTGGGACAAGCCATTTTTCAACTTTAAGGAATTTCCACCAAAACTCTATTTCCATGGAGCTCACTTTGGCTTCAATTTTTCATTCACTCGATAATGGTTTTAAGCAATCAAATATACCATGTGAATCACAACGCGGCATAAAACGCGTTACCACTTTGACCCGAGAAAATCGATGCACGGGACCCACCTAAAAAATAGACCAAACTTAAAAAAAAATTCTGATTTTACCTAGAATTTTCCAACCATTTCTAACACTATTGAGTCTATTAATTTTAAGTTTGATGGGTGTGCTTGAAAATTTGACAATAATAATTTCCAAGTAAAACAGCTGAATTACAGTTATCAATTAGTTCAACTGAGTGAGATTTTTTAACAATTATTAAATTTTAGAATGCACGAAAGTTATTTTAATGATACTATCACGTTCTGCTTTATATAATAGTATTAGATTGTCAATTGATAGTATATTGTTTCATTGAAATCTATGACATATATAAGATTTTACAATTGTAAGGTCATTGTATTGTGAATCTTTTGAAAAAAAAAAAAAAAAAAAAAAAAAGAAACAAAGGAAAGAAAAGAAATTGAGAAAGTTTTGAGCATCATATGAGCAAGGCCTCAATCTTTTCAGTTCTATTAAGCTTGGGCTCTTGTTTAAAACCCAACAGTTGTATGACTCGGACAATGGATGTCAATTCTAGACTTCAAAATAAGTTACTATTGGTCCCGTTTGGAAATTTGGCTATTTTAATTTTTTTTTTTTTGACTACTTACTTATTTTGGCTTAGTTAAAAAAGTTATATTTGGAATGGTAGTTGACTTTTTTATAATTGATATGATAATTATGAGAAAAAAAGTAAAGGGGAAATTATCCGTAGGTTCTATTTGAAATATGTGTACATTATTTAATTCAACAATTTTTTGAGTAGACCCAAAAGTCTTATACGTTTTCCTCTCTCTCTCTCTCTCTCTCTCTCTTTGTGTGCTTTTTGTCTCATTCTTTACGTTTTCCTCTATTTTTTTTTTTGTGTTTTCTTTTCCTTCTCTTTATCATGCCCGACGACCAGTGATCGCACCTTCCTTATTCTCTTTCTCTTTCTCTTTCTAATATATAGTTATCAGTGACCAACGACTACCATTAATTGGGGTTCATTAATAACCACCAATATCAACTCGTGACTTCATTCTTACCAACGGCGAAGAAGATGAGACCTAGATTAGATTTGAGTAGATCTAAATGATCTAAATCAAAAATAGTTACCGAGTACAATATTCTTTTTATATCTATTATTTCTTTTGATGTTTTAATTTTTCTATCCTTTCTCTGTTACACACGTCTATTTTCCTATTTTAATAGAGAAAAATTTTATGTTTTGAATAAGTTGATTTTAAGTTTTAGTTACAAGCAGTAAAAATTATAAAATTTTATAGTTTCAACTTTTTTGGTGCTGAAATGAATAATGTTTTAAAACTGCAAAATTTTCCAGTTTTGATAACATTCTTTAGAACTGTAAAATTTTGTAGTTTCATAACATGTTTTCCAGCTTAATAAAATAATGCTTTGAAACTGTAACATTTTACAGTTTCAAAGCTTACTTTTCAGTTTAATCAATATTACAGATTATTTGCTTTACCCTACAAAAATTGAAAAATAATATATACTTTTCTCATTATTGTTTGTTGTTGTTATGTTTTTTAACTATAATTTCTTCATTTATTCTTTTTTTTCGCGCAATATTTTGAATTTTCCGATGAGTTTCCGATGATGTTCTTGACATTTTCCAGTGACATTCAAAATACTCCAGCGAACTTCCGGTGATGCTCCAGTGACTTCCCGGTGATATTGAATATTCCGGCGAGTTTTCAGAGAGTTTCACGGAAGTCGTTAGATGTAGCAACATTTTTAGAGTTATAAAAATAAAAAATAAAAAAGAGCTTTTTGGTAATAATTAAAAATATGTAGAATTAATTAGTGCAAGTATTTTATTTTGGAATTAGATGAATTTTAAATTTTGTATATAAAACTTATTGGTGAGTGTTCCAAAAATAAAATAATTATATTTAAATGTAACATTTTACCTTATTACTTATTTTAATCTATTTTATTTTTATTGACTATGACTATCACTAAGAGTAGCCAGATCTATCTTATTCTACAGGTAAAGGCCATAGCTCACAAATTATATCAAGTCCTTCTGAGGCCCTTTCCATAACTAGCCACATATCTTTGGAGTCCCTTTGTATGGGACGTGGATTCCAAAAAAAATTATAGCCCAAAGAGGGCCCAATGCATTATTCAAAGGTGAAGCCTTAGGTTATGAAAAAATCGAGTCCAATTTTTATTTTTTGTTACTATTTTGTAATTCATTTGTATCACACATCTGCCTTGTCATATTCAAACAAACACACGTATAAAATAGGTTATTTTGAAAAGTTGGTTAAAAGTTAATTTTTTTTATTTTTTTAAAAAAATAAATAAATAAGTAAAGTAGTGGTATGACTCAAAATAAATTAAAAATAATTTTTTAACTTTTAGCTAAGCTTTTAAATTGTCGGTTCCAAACAAAGATGATCTCTTTGTAGCGAATAATAAATTATATAATTGATTGTAGATAAATGTTGGTGATTATTGATTTTAGAGATTCTAGTGATATTGTAGCCAATGAACTTTGGAGCATGTTATGCCAAATGCAAATGTGTATCCACAACATGGGAAAGAAAAGCTAGAGCAATTTTAATAATGTATTATCTATCGTGCGATTACCAAAATTTAACGTAATGTGCATACAAAATATACTCCAATAGTCTCAAAATACAATTTCAAATTCATGAGAAAGTTAAAACCATCACCTTTCATTCAATTTATTTAATATAAGTTTGAATTTAATTAATGAACTGAATTTCAAAAAAATATTAATTATCGGATTATAAATTTTTTTTATTAAAAAACATAATTCAATAATATTGTCAATACATATACTTGTACACAATCATATATAATAGTAGATTTTCAACATACTAAAAAATAGAAAAAAAAAATACAGTTAATCCTACATTTTTAATATAATTACACTGATATCTCTTTAATGATTTAATTCACATAATAATTAGGTTATTTTTCATCAATAATTCAGTAGTTATATGATTGAAAAAATAATATTATCATCCATTTTTTTATTAAAATTTATGTTTATTTTTATGTATATCAATATCTACTCAACATTTTCATTAGTTTTAATATAATTATGTCAAAAAATATGAGACTGGTTATATTTTTCTTAAACTTTTGAAAATGGTGAATATAATTGAGGGCAAATTACACTTTATCCCACTCAACTATTACCACTTTTCACTTTATCCCTTCAAACTAAAAATTGATACAATGTACCCCTTCATATTTTGAAAGTTTTCAATCTAACAATTTTGTTAACAAAATAGATGAAAAAAAGGTACATGTAATGTGCACATCTCATATTTATGACAAAAATACCCTTTAAAGACCGATCATAAATACGATGCGTTTTTCGTTTATTTTGTTAATAGAGTGAAAACATAACGGTTAGATTAAAAACTTTCAAAAAATGAAAGGATACATCATATCAATTTTTAATTCGAATGGGTAAAGTAAAAAAACAATAATAATTGAGGGGGTAAAGTCTAATTTACCCTATAATTTATTTTTAAAAAAAGGTGAGATTTTTTTGAAAAAAAAAAGGAAAAAGAAAAGTAAGAGTCTCTTAAAATATGATATATTTTAATAGGGCTTGAGTTCTCTCTAGTTGAGTTCCCAACTAGAGGGTGATGTTGGGCTTTTGTAGGCCTACTATGGAGGCCACATTGATAATCAAAACTGTTTAATATGTACAACTCGTTAAGTAATTTTTCTCTATAAAAAATTACGTTAATTAGATATCGATAGTTATTTGATTAAATCATATTTGTATTAATAATTTATTTTTAAAATTATATTTCTCGTTAACACAAATATGATCTAATCAAATAGTTATATATATTCGATTAACGTAATTTTTTGTAAAAATAAAATACTACGTATTGAACTGTTGAATCATTGATGGACTCATGGACCCCAACAAAATTAGGCAGGAGAGAAGCCCCGCCCATTTTAATATTACAAAGTGCTAAAATATGTTAATCGATACATAATGGGACGTGCACTACCTTTGTTTTAAGTGGATTCATTGGATAGCATGGCATGATGGTCGGTTGATTTAGATTCGACTTCTCATTTCAGGAGGAAAAAAACAAAAATGTGTCATTTTTATTGTCAATCTTCTCTCTGTAAGAGGTTGCTTACTTTCTTCTTCGTTTACGTGGCTCTCGAATCTCCCAAAGCTCACTAATCACTGAGACTCCCTGTTTCAACCTCTCAACAGGCTTTCCAATTCTGGGTAATTCTCATACAAAAATCTCAATTAATTTTTGCATTGATTGATATATATATATATATGTGTGTGTATATGTATATGCATATGCATATGTAAATGTGATAATTGATTAGTTTCTGTTTTAACTATTTGCTTCAAAATATGATGGTTTGAATTTGAGTGGGTAATGTTTCAATTCTGCAAATTGGGCTGTTGATAGTTGAAAGTTCTGATCTTTATGGTTATAAGGGATTAAACCGTAAACCCAGGTAGGGTTTGAGTGTAATTTTTGCATTTGGGCACCTTATGGTCTTGAATTGTAATCTGAATTTCAGTCTTGTTAAAATCTTATTGTTGTCGAGTGCTTGTATTTTCATTGAATTCGGTTGAAACTTGTGGGGAAATTTCTTTTCTTTTCTTTTTTTTGGAACTGTCCAGATGGTGACGTAACCATACAAGAATTGGTAATTTTTCTTTTTATTTTGCTTGTGTATTGAAGTACTTTTGTTAATGAATACTTAACTAGGGAGACACGTATACACGCTCGGGAACAAGAATGGATTAGCATCAACATTTTATTAGTAGTTTACTTTGTGAAAGTGTTTATCTGTGTTGACAATGCTTAATGCATTGCAAAGAGTGTTAATTTGCTTGATGATGATGTTGAAATTCTTTTCCTTCCCTTCCCTCGTGAGACTTAGGATCACAGATTAGCTTTTTTCACTTCTTCCAATGTACTTTGTCTTTGAAAACAACCAAAAAAGGTAGGCTGATTACTCTCTCCTCAATTAATTATTGCTTATAATGAGGAATTGCTAACTAGTGTCTAATTAAATCTGAAAGAGCAGAAATAAATTGGGATTTTGCATTTACAGACTGAATTTTAGCTCATGCATACAGTTTTGGATGCGAAATTTCACCTATGTTGTTATTGCATTACAACATTAACTCTTAACTCACATATTCTCAATTTGCATGTTTGTTTTCTTCTTGACTCGAGAATGTGAAATTTTCTCCTTGACTATAGATCCCACCTCAACTCAGTTTCATTTGCTTTACTTGGTGCTTGTTGTGGCTTTGGGCTACCTATCTTTGTGCCTTCAAACAAGCACATGACACTTTCCTGTGAAGCAAGTAAAATCTTTGTAGGCTAGCCCTAGTGTGTTTCTTTTGAGTATGTGCCCTTTAGTGCTGTATACCTTTGGGTACATGTCCTGAGCCTCAGTGTAATTTCTCTTTCTTGTCAATAAAAGCACCTTAAACCCCCCCAAAAAAAAATCTTTTAAAACTTTTCTAAGGAAAACAAGGAATGTGATATATGGTGCAACAAGTGAGTCATTTCTCCTCTGAAGTTGATAACAATGTGTTAAACTTTCACGTGCTTCTGCATTTTGTTGTGAAAGCTAATCTTAATCACTTGGAATTGATCCCCTCAATATCAGTGGCCACTGCTTCCATTCCACCCTCTGTAACAAATGCATAGAGAACTCCTTTAATCTGTCCCTTAGGACAGATTGTGTCTCTAATGCTGAACAGAGCACATGATAATATATATATATATATATATATGTTTGCTTCCTTGGTCTTCTCTGCTAAACCCACCATCTGAAGCTGAGAAGAATTGTTTCTCTGCGCAGGTCACTTACTCCTCTTGTCAACAACTTTATGTGGAAAGTATGTGGTTGTTAGCATGATATATGGTCATAGAGGTGAATGATTATCCGTGACACAGGAAAATTTTTAATATCAGATTGTGGCAAATAAATGCGAGTTTGACGAATGCATAGAAACTGACTAATTGAGTTTGCTTGGCAGTCCATAGTGATTGCTGGAAAGACTTAAAGTTTGGAAGGAATAGGTTGCCTGCCGCATCAGTGCATCTCCTGATCACTCCAAATATAGATTCATGTAAATGTGTAGTGAAAGTGACGAAAAATATATACTTACAGTTCCACCCTCCGAGCTGAACTCAGGAAACCTTTAGCAACTTATGCATAAAGTAGAGATTTCATTGAAAGAAAGTCGTGTTGGTGGCATGTAATATTGTGTTTGACATATCCAAAAAAAGGAAAACTGAAAATAAAAGAGAAACGAAAGAAAATAATAAAGATGCATGTGTGTGTGTTTTTTTTTCTGTTTTTCCCTATGCCGCAAATGGCTAGTGGAAAGACTCTGCGTTGGAATCCACCTCCATAATCAGCAATGACATATATACCCTTCTAGCATGAGATTTTGACTTCGAACCTTATTTTAAATCAATGGGTGGAAATTATCAAATAGAGTCACAGGTATTGCTTGTTAAACTGACTTGGGCATTACATCAATGTAATTATTTCTCAGTAACCTTTTCTATACCAAAGGTTTGCCAAGTATAGTATATGTTCCTTCTTTGTGAGATGGTAACTACTCCCGTACTTAACCTCACTATCTCCTATTTGCCCCGGTTGGTGCAAATGTTATCATCGACTACAAATCTACAACAGTGAACCTCTGCTTGAAGAAAAAAATTTGATTGTTAATTAATGCAGATGGTGTGTGCTGTGTTGGCTAAGGAGTGCCTTGTAGGAAGTTGGTGGGCACTGAGATGGCTGGAAACCACCAGAGCTGGTAGAGGAGAGAGTGAAAGAAGCCTAGGAGAAAGACCATGGCAGTGGAGAATATATGAAGATAATTCTTAAATATAATGGTTTTGTTCTTTTATAAAATTATTATAATTGGGTTTGGTTGCATAGATTCGTACTGTGATAATTTTGATAGCTGAAGTCTTTCTGATCACATTATAGTAGCCGTTATTTGTGTGCTTTGAAGCCACTAATTTTGTAACCCTGATTCCCTGAAGTTTTCTGCATCCATCCATCATGCCCTTAGAATACTGCCTCTTACCTCTATGTTTTACATAGTGATTTTTATGGTCATTTTATTTTTTGGTGTTCTTGGCTCACTTATTAATTTTGTTTACAATGCGTGTTGTATAAAGCATCTATTTCTATTTGGATATGGGAATGTTTCCATGATTGTAATGAGTGCTTATTAAACCCCTTTTCTGCTATATAGGTGCAGACCTTCACAAGTTCTCTCTCCTTAATCCTTGAGTTCTAGAGCTTGATAGTTGATCTCAAAAGTACTCAAATTTTTATACTGCCAGCAACATCCCAAGAGCTGATGCTCATAAAGTCATGCAACTCTATCATCACCCGTATTCCTTGGACAGCCAAAAAGTGAGGCTTGCTTTGGAAGAAAAGGGCATTGATTATACATCATACCATGTCAATCCTATCACAGGCAAGAACATGGACTCCTCATTCTTCAGGATGAACCCGATTGCCAAACTACCGGTTTTCCAGAATGGTGCACACATTATATTCAACACAATAGAGATAATCCAGTATACTTCATCCATTACTCTTCCTTTTTAGTTATTTTTCTTTAGTATATTTATCCTGGGTTCGATTCTCGCTGGTGTCTTGTGTATGTAACTGATACCCGTGGTTTGCAAATGATTGCAGGTATCTGGGGTTTACTTTGCAGGGGTGGGTCCAAGGTGGCCTTGCCTTGCAAAGGGTCCTCGTTATCAAAAAAAAAAAAAAAAAAGAGTTTTTTTTTCCTTCCTTTTTTGGACTTTGAACTTATGTTTTTGCAGTGTAAGAAGTCATGCATCCTTGAAATTGCTTCCAAACATGATTTTATGATACATTAGATAAGGGAGAAAATTGAAGTGTTTTATTATTGTACAGGTATATAGAAAGAATCTCTGTTGTCTCAGCAGGTGGTGGTAATATCACTCTCAGCAGTCAAGAAGTTGTTGAATGGATGAACAAGATACAAGAGTGGAACCCCAAGTATTTTACTCTCTCCCACATTCCAGAGAAGTATCGCCTTTTTGTTTCTAAATTTATACGGAGAGTGGTAATTTCCCGTATGGCTGAATCTCCTGATCTAGCAAGTGCATACCACCGTAAGCTGAGAGAAGAATATGAGACAGAAGACAAGCTGAAAAACCCGGAAGTTTTGAGACGAAGTGAGGAACGTCTGGTAATGCTTCTCGATGAAGCTGAGACAAAACTGAGTGAGACATCATATTTAGTTGGCGAAGAGTTTACTATGGCAGATGTTATGTTCATTCCCGTGTTGACTCGATTAGAGCTCTTGAATTTGCAAGATGAGTATATTCATTGCCGGCCAAATATTGCCAGGTACTTGAATGTGGTGAAGAAGCGGCCGAGTTATAAGAAGGTGATCGGAAAGTACTTTAGCGGTTGGAGGAAGTACAAATCGTTGTTGGAAACATGGTGTTTTCTTCGGATCAGAAGTATGCTTAGGAGATATTGATCAAAAACACTTCGGTTTTATTTTCAGAAACTGTTTTTTTCGTATTAGAAGTATATGCTTAGGAGATTTTGACAAAGAACTCAGAATGGCTACGGAGGCGTTGGGTGTGTGTGTAACAAAGGAAATTTGCTGTCTAAGATGTAAACTATGGACCTATAAAATAAAATAAAATAATAAAAGAAAATGAAGAAGAAAAGATGTCAAATTATTTGTATGGTATAAATTGTACCGGTGTCGATTTTCACACTGGCTTTCCTAATTTTGCATGTGTTGTTTTTTGGTTTGAGATATTGAAGGATGATGATGATGACAACGACAAAGTGATTACACTGAAAAAGTATAAGGACTAAAAGTGAAATTTTATTAAAATCATATGAATTTACAGTATAATTTTTCCTTTTCATTTGAATTCCATTTTATTGCCATCTCATGGATGATTTTATTTATTTTATAGGGTGTTGTTAACGTGTGTATTATTAACGTGTAAACTTAAAAATATTATACATTCTTTGTTGTATTTTTATGTAAAATGTATAATACTTATAAATTTTTCACGAGTTACATAATCCTTATTTATATATAAGAGTTTTCAGATTTATTGTATTTTTACGTAAAATGTATAATACTTACAAATTTTTCACGAGTTACATAATCTTTATTTATATATAAGAGTTTTCAGATTTATTGTATTTTTATGTAAAATGTATAATACTTACAAATTTTTCACGAGTTACATAATCCTTATTTATATATAAGAGTTTTCAGATTTATTGTATTTTTATGTAAAATGTATAATACTTACAAATTTTTCACGAGTTACATAATCCTTATTTATATATATGGGTTTTTAGAGTAAATGGAACCATCAATTTAAAAAAACGTGTTTAACTGAAATTTCAAACAAGTCTTTTATACTAGTCAAATTTAAATAAATTTTTAAAGAATTGAAAATGACTCAGATTTGAATAACTTTCATTTTACCACCCTAGTTTTATCCCAAATCTCACATTGAACTATTATCCATTGACATTTAGCTAGTTGCTCTAAAAAAATCTCAAAATTGTGTTTAGATTATAAATTAAATAGAAATTAAAAATATATATATAAATTCATGAATCAAACACAATCTAATCTATTCAAAAGAAAGAATACAATAAAAGCGTATTTCTAATGTTTCCTTTTCTGCATAGGAAACAATTTCCAAACAAGGCCTTAATTTTCAACCACAAGCAAATGCAAGTTTCAAGGCAGCTGAAAGAACTGGTTGACTTCAAATTTTGTTTGGATCTTGAATTTATAAGCCAAAAAGGAAAGGAATGAGAAAAGGGAAATGAAGCACACAGCAAATTCTTTTTTCCCATTATTTTACTTCTACAAATTTCTCCAAAAATCTAAAATGAAGACTGAAAGAGTGACTTCCCTGAACTAACATAATTTCCCATGTCAAATCCAACTTCTAACCAAATTTGGGACTAGTTGGTGAATTTTCCAAGGAATTCAACAAACTTCAACAAGCAACTTGAGGTCATGTTTGATTTGATTTTTTATACATATAAAAAAAATCATATTTAAAAAAAATAACTAAAAATCAAATTAGTGAAAGAAATAAAAATAATAATAATAAAAAATACTTATCATTTTTATAGAATTTTATCTTTTAGGAGGTAATAAATAATTTTTTTAAAATTTAAAAATATTTTTTAATATCTATTTTTGTCAATCTAGTTTCCATTTTTAAGAAAAATTTCTCTTTTTTTAAAAAAAAAAAAAAAATAAAACAATAAAAAACAAACAAACAAACAAACCTAACATACCAAAACCATAAATAAGTAGCCATTTGGTTAAAGAAGTCCAAAAAATAAAACATAAAAAAATTTGTTTCCTTTTGTTAATAAGGATAACATGATAATTTCTCACAAAAGCTACAACAAAAACAAAACTTCAAAAAGACAACTTTCTCCATAACAAAAATGGTTAATTATACTAAAAACCCCACTTCACTATTAGCGAATAACACTTTATTCCCCACATCTATAAATACATTCATATTAAGTTTCTCAACTATAAAAATTTTATAAATGCACCCCTTCTAAAGGTGGTTTAGAGGCAAGTGAAAATAATACATATGCATAGTTGACAGAGTCAAAACGTGTACAAGTTCGTAAATGAGGTAAGTTAATATTTATAAATAGTTGACGAGATCTTGGTGTAATTAACCCTAACAAAATGAACTTTTGTAACAACTACCAATCAAATCAACTGTTTTTTTAAGTTCTAAAAAAATAAAAAAGCTACTTAAAAAATTAATTAACAGAAACAGATTAACACACCAAATGGACCAAATCCATACAGGCCAGCAGGAGAGACTACTCAATGCTTTATTCCTGATCCAATCATAATTTCATCTTTAATTTTGCTCATCAACCACCAACAAGAAAAACAGAGTAACACAGCAAATGCACCAAATCCATGGAGACCACCACAAGAAATGCTTCATTTGTCAAATCTATTTTATTTTCAATTCAAATAAGAGTAATGATATACAAATAGAAAGATTGTATATAAAATCAGTACATAATGATGTGATCAGTCTTGATTTTATCATTTTAAAGCAAAAAACCTACCAAGGTAACTTGTATTCTAAAAATGTCACCGCCACATCATCCTTGTAAAAAATGCTGTATAAACATTCTGCATAAACATCATTTTCCTTCAAATAATGATCATAATGAAGTACACTTGCCTTTTTGAGGTGCCAGTTGCCAAATCCAAATGAGCACATTGCAGCTATAAATACTGGGGACAGAGACACATAGGAATGGTGATTAGAAAAAGATTTTTTTTTAAAAAAAATCCATTGAAAATAAAATCCAGGTAATAAAGAATCGAGAGTACATCACAGGGAGCATAGAAGAAATTTTTGAAGCTCCTCGGAAAATTTCCTATAAATCAATGATAATTTTGCTGGTGTGGATACTGGTGAAAAGTATTGTAAGCACTTCCCACTCCAGTGCTTACATTTTGTGAACTATTCGGACCTTTGACCTCATTTGCCACGGTTGCTACACCTATGCTGCACATCCCATTTCTTGAATTTTTGTTTCCCATGAATCCCCAATTGTTTCTTTTACACATCCAGGTGGGGCCTTGTATCGAACTATTCCACTTCTGCTGCCTGAAATACCTCCTTCCCAAGCTATACGAGCCCCCAACTCCCCGTTGAAAAGTGTGTTGATTATACCCACCTTGAATTTCCACATCTGCTGGGGTGGCACCAGAAGTGCTTGGAGGGTTTTGATCCGAGTGACAAATGGCACGATGATGACTACCCTGTTCACCTTTTTCTGCAGGTTGATTTGGGTTACCAGCAAAACCTGGAGATGCTCTCTTGTCACGGGAATGAAGGGGTAATGGTGGAAAAGGACGGAAAGGCACACCTGGAGCAATAACCCAACTCTCTAGAGTTTCTCCTTGAGGTGTCCCAAATTGGTGTACCACAGATGATGGAATCCCATGAGAGACAGGCAAGCGATTTAAGAATCTTGCCTGAGGATGTCCCACTTCACGAGGACACTTAGCAGGGATTCTGTTTTCTCGGTGAATATCAGTAACCATTGAAGAAGCATTAGATGGAACAGAAGGCCCATTACGAGGAGGAGCAAATCCAGGAGGGACATCATCATCCTCAAGATTCTGTCCCCCATCATCTGCCCTATTAGCTTCCATCTGCTGGGAGATATCGTGCACATAACCAGAGCAAGGTTTGTCCTCTCTATGTATTCCATTCTTATGGTCTACCACTTGACCAATCTCAGGTTGTAGGCCTGAATGTGATATTTGCAACAAACTAGGCTGAACCTTTGGTTCCTTTTCCACTGCTGGCTGATCCCATCGGCTTTTACGTTTGCGAGTTTTTGTCCCATTGGTTGGGCAACCACTGGCACAGGATGAAGAGCCGCCTTCCACAGTACCTGCATCGACTGAATTTGTTGCAACAATTGATTCCTTGATGCAATTTGTTTCTTCTGTAGTTTTTACACCCTGATCACGCCAAGGATTGTATGATGGTGAGGATCTAATGCAGTTTGAACCCTGGTGAAATTCCACCCTGCCATCACTCCTGTCCATGTAGCTGCTTTTTCTGGCATGCCTGGGAATCCACCTATCTCGGAAGCTTCTTGCAATTTGATGGACCTGTATTTGCAATAAAATGATCAAAATCCAAAACAAGAAAACGTTTTCAGCCAATATTTGTAGCTTTTACTGAATAAATGTTGTTGAAAGGAAAGAAGATTACATGGGGAGAACTCCAATCAGTACAAGCATCAAATAAAAAGAACAAAACAATGAGGTAAACAGTACAATGTGCATTATACATCAGTTGAAAATTCTGATCACAACAAAATGCACCAACCCCTGGCAACCATTAGATATCTAATTTTTTGATGAATCAAAACATCACATTCATTAAATGAAAAAAAAAGGAAAAAGAATAAAAAAAGACAGAGGACAACAACAAAAGTGGAACACAGCTCCATGGATTGATAAATATATATATATATATATATGTAAGGCAACCCAGTGCATGAGACTCTTGCTAAACTGGGGTTCTGGGAGGGCAAGATGTACAAAGAGAGCATCAATGGTGACTGATTATTAGAAGCCATTTAGTTTCATCATCAATCACTTAACCTGAACAAACAAGAGATCTGCAAATTGGGATCAACCCAAGGCTATCATATAACCAATAAACAATCGACTTTGATTTGCACTGTGCCACACTGCCACTTATTTGTGAACCAGGAGGATGGTTCAATAAATAGAAAAACTAACATCCTATACTTGTCAAAATAATTCTTAAAATTAAAAAAAGAAAAAGAAAAAAAAGAAGGCATAGAAAAATGGATTTATCAATATCATGTACATCTTTCCATTAAGCAATAATCAAAATATAGTGTCAGCATTCAGTACATAGAGGTGACTAAAATTGGTGCACACTACCCAATAGCATCTCAAACAATGTATGATTGAGAAAGGTTAAAGATAGTACCTGCTTGTCATCATGTTCTGTCAATGTCAAAATCGACTCCCTAAAACTGCACAGAAGCACACATCTCAGGAATAGATAATAAATACCAGTACATGAGAACTGCACTCTTGCAAAGAGAATTAAATAAACATTCAGAGAAGCAAAAAGTGTCTGAAAAACTGTATTGCAGCAGTTGGTAATCTCTGCCCTGTTCTTTGTCTTGAATTCGTGCTTGCTTGTTTCCCCTTCTTTCTCTAAATCCTTTCTTGCATGCTCGCTGCGATATATCCTCTATCCTATAATCTATTTATTACTATAGTGGGTAATGCTCTCTCATTTGTAGACGTAGGCTAGTTTACCCTGAATTTATGCTCTCTCATTTGTTAATTGCAGTAGAGAATACAGAATCTACTTATACATGGTTTCAGTAATTTTAACAGTTTGATTCTATTGCTTATTGCTTAATTTAAAAAAGCTCAATAAAAAGCTAATGTTGTCCCAGCCTTCATGTCAGTCAAAAGGTTTCAAGAGCTTTAAGACTTGTAGGTATGTCTTCCAGTTTCCCATATTTTTTTAGGTCATTCTAGTTGGGAAACGATCCAATCACAAGCCTACTGTTGATGTAACAGAGGATAATCAGAAACGACAAAGCAAAAGCTATTATCCCCCTTCCCCCAAACACACAAGAAGAAGAAGAAGAGACCATACACACACAGTGGATGCACACATACTGTGGCATTGCAGATTCAACTTAGAAACTAGCAGCCATTAAAAGAGAAGAAATTACATCAAAGAAGTAAAGCAACTCAATAAAGAATTGTTTGATAATATGTTCTTACCTCTCCACCCCTGGATGAGGAGGGCCTCCAATAATGTGTTCCAAGGTAAGTATCTCCCTCACTGCCAGATACTCTAAAACCTGCAGAGGAAAAGGAAAAAGTAGCTGTTGATTTTGCTTCTAGATTCCTAATCATAGCTTAGCACGAAATTAAAAATCATCCATGAAAATCTAATTGCAAACATAAAACGTAGAGGTGGCATATTATGGCTGCTTTGAGGTTGTAGAAATTTAATGTATAAAGAGAAATAAAGAATTGTATTATTGATTCATGTATTGATGTATATTACAATGATTCATGATTCCTATATATAGAAGAGGGTGAGTGTGTAGTAGGTAAGGAGTAGGTGAAGTGGAGGTGGTAGTGGTGTAGTGGGTTAGGTTTAATGGACTAGGTGAGGTGGTAGTGGTGTAGTGGGTTAGGTTTAGTGGAGTAGGTGAGGTGGTAGTGGTGTAGTGGGTTAGGTTTAGTGGAGTAGGTTTAAGTGGGTGAAGTAGGTGGAGAGTAGGTGGATTTTAACAGCCCCCCGCAAACTCAAGGGGGATAGGAACTAACCAACTTGAGTTTGGAGAGAGTAACAAAACAAGAAAATACATAAAAATAAAAGAGGATAGGAGACACTGTATGGTCGTGTCAGACCATTGGTGAAGACACTGGATGGTGGTGTCATAACGTTGTAGAGGACACTGTATGGGGGTGTCATAACGTTGTAGAGGACACTGTATGGGGGTGTCATAACGTTGTAGAGGACACTGTATGGTGGTGTCATAACGGTGTAGAGGACACTGGATGGCGGTGTCAGACCGATGTAGAAAACAGTTTATGGGGTCATGTCGGATCGTTGTAGCAGACAATGTTGTGACAGTTGTGGTGACAGTTTACAGAGTCTTGCTGGACCCTTGTAGAAACTAACCGGAATCAATGTCGGGACAGTTTACAGAGTCTTGTCGGACCCATGAAGGAGCTAACCGGAATCAATGTCGGGACAGTTTACAGAGTCTTGTCGGACCCTTGTAGAAACTAACCGGAATCAATGTCGGGACAGTTTACAGAGTCTTGTCGGACCCATAAAGGAGCTAACCGGAATCAATGTCGGGACAGTTTACAGAGTCTTGTCGGACCCATAAAGGAGCTAACCGGAATCAATGTCGGGACAGTTTACAGAGTCTTGTCGGACCCCTAAAAAGTCGCACCCTCAAAAGGTGTTCCCAATCTTTCAAAAGGCGTGCCATCAAAAGGCGTGCCCAATCCATAAAAAGACGTGCCATCAAAATGAGTGCCCAATCCATAAAAAGACGTGCCATCAAAAGTTGCGCCCTCAAAAGGCGCGCCCACTTCATCAAAAGTCGTGCCCGACAGAAAGCGTCGAGCCATCAAAAGGTGAGCCGGAGACGCGGCGGGGCACGTGAGCGACAGAGTGGCGTGTCGGCCGCGTCGTCAGTGTCGATATAAACCAATGCGGAGGCTGTGCTTGAGGCAGAAGCGAAGAAAAAAAAAACCTGGGAAAAAACTTCTGAAAAACTCTTCATTTTCTGAGAGAGATATTCGTTTTTCTGAAAGATTGCCTCTAAGAGCTGCAAATCTTGAAACACTCCCCTTCCAAACATTATCAGTCTGAAATTGCTATTTCGCTGAAACACTCAGCAACCCAAAAAACATGGCCTCTTCTTCCCGTTCAGCTACCCAGAATATGGCCTCTTCATCCCGTGGTCTACTCACTCTCTTTCCCGACCTCAACGAGTCAACAAGAGAGATAACTGATGCGGAGGCCCGTGAACCTCAACCAAACACCTCTGGTTTTGCTCCGTTGAACTTTCCGATGCGGTCGGTGGAGCAAAGAATGGCAGTGCAGTCGGATGTGGAGGCCAATCAGTATACTCTGAAGTCATGTGTGGAAACCATGACTGCGGTCACAAACTTGTCGCACCGGCTGCAGAGCAGGACAAATGAGGTGCAACAGTTAAACTCCCAGCTGGCTCTGCTCCAACGCATGTATAAGGATGCGCGAGCAGAGATAAGTGTGCTAAAGGCAGAAAACAAGGAGCTGAAGCGGAAGGCCACCGTTATGTTCCGATTTGGAGGGCCGCCATATGCTGTAGTGGAGGAGCAGGGAGGAGGCAACTTGCTTGGTGGTCTAGGAAGCATGGAGGCTGGGCAGTCACGGGACAATCAAGAGAAAAGCAAGAAGAA
Organism: Camellia sinensis; assembly: GCF_055761805.1. Taxonomy (NCBI): domain Eukaryota; kingdom Viridiplantae; phylum Streptophyta; class Magnoliopsida; order Ericales; family Theaceae; genus Camellia; species Camellia sinensis. Next base: position 121,973,806 of record NC_138966.1, read on the forward strand.
GAGACCCGCAGTAGAGTAGAGAAGAAAAATCCCACTGTGGGTGCGGTTGTTTTGTTTTTTGTTTGTTTGTTTGTTTGTTTTTTTTTTTTTTGTTTTTTTTTTTTGTTTTTTTTTTTTTGGATGTAAAATGGTGATCGGGGTGAGTCCCGATATGAATAAAGCAAGTGTGTTTGGCAAACTCGAATGGTAGGTGTGGTAATGCAGAAAAATTAACTGGAATGAAATTTTTTTTTTTTGTTTTTTTTTTTGATATTGGTATCATGGAGTGGGCGGTGGTACAAAAATATTGTGTAGAAAAAGAGGGAGATGGTGGAAAATTATTGTTTAGACAGAGAGAAGGCATGTGAGGTGTAAAGTGGAGGACAAAATAAAAGAAAAAAAGGTGAGAAATGTGATGATTTCTGTCCCTTCGCACAAAAACAGTACCACTAAAAGATGTTGTGGCTGCAAAGCCTGAAAAACTCAATGCATCAGTGGTTGATGGCGGAGACAATTGGAGTGTGGGACAGAGACAGCTTCTGTGCTTGGGGAGAGTCATGCTAAAACACAGCAAGATTCTGTTTATGGACGAAGCAACGGCTTCTGTCGACTCCCAGACCGATGCTGTCATTCAGAAAACCATTCGCGAGGACTTTGTGTCGTTTACAATAATCAGCATAGCTCACAGAATACCCACAGTTATGGACTGTGACAAAGTGATGGTTATGGATGCTGGATGGGCAAGGGAATATGAAGCCCCATCTCAGTTGCTCGAGAGGCCTTCGTTATTAGCCCAACAATACTCAGATTACTATGCATTTAGAGGCCATGAGGTGTACCAAACACCATTCAAGGAGGGGAAGAAAAGAGGGTCTGAGAAGCTTGATCAGAAGCAGGTTGTCCATAGGAAGTCCATTGATGCATTTGGACAGAGGACTTCACAGTATAGAGGTGTCACAAGGCATAGATGGACCGGTAGATATGAAGCCCATCTATGGGACAACAGTTGTAAGAAAGTTGGAAGAGGCAGGAAAGTGAAGGTATGTGTACAAAATTCCAGCGGGCAGCGAAGGAACATGGGATTTCCGGCGGTTAGATCAGCCGGAGATCGATTGGGGATCCAGCTTCATCAACATGGACCAGAACCGGTCCAGCCTCTTCTGCTTCGTCGGCGGCGCTCGAGCCGACTTCAAGAACAACTTCAGAGCACTGTTACTGAACCAGTGCGGGAACGAGTCGGACTCGTTCTGATAAGAAGGTTTTGGATCAATGGGTAGTTGCGAAGTACAAGGGACAGGAGGAATTAGGCCTCTTCTCCGATCACCGCCACTGACATGGTGGCTGTGGCGGCTGATTGGCCTTGTGCCATGGCGGATCACAGACCGTTGATCCAAGCTTGAACATATGGCTGTGGAGGCTGGTGATGCACAGAAAAGGTCCATCCTTTTCATGGTTATGAAACCAAAGGGAAAACTCAAGATAGAAGAAAATTAATGGTTCACAAGTATTTGGAACTGAGAGCAAGAGAGACCATGAGAAAGAGCTTCTATATGTAGGGTTCTGGCAGAGAGAGAGTAAAGGCAGGTGTAGAGGTCCGGCGGGCGGCCAAGGCGAGGCTGCCGCCCGCCGGTGAAGCAGAATTATTAGCTTCTTAACCTTGCTCTGATACCATGTAGAAATTTAATGTATAAAGAGAAATAAAGAATTGTATTAGAGGTGAACCCCTTTTAGAATTGGTTGAACTTGTGGTACAGAAATCCAAACTGATAGCTAATTTTGGCTGGTATGATTCCCAACGAAACATGCAAATCTCTTTAAATATGATACAAACTTTCATTGTCTTGTTTTTTCAAAATAAAAAATTTAAAAAAAATAAAAAATGGATAGAAGGATGGTAGCTGTTGGCCTCCAAAAAAAAAACAAAGCGAATGGATCATTTTCCAACCTCACTGCAATCACATTCAGTTTGGTAATTCTACTCCAAACCCATCCATATCCAATCTTTTTTGAGCCTTAAGACTTGCAGAAATGGACATAGCCACTATGGGATCTTGCCACAGCAAATTCCAAAAATTACATCAAGTTGCTTTGTTTATTTTCAGAACATGAAAAATATAACCAGAGTGTTACACATACCTTGAGCAGCTTTCGAAGAATTGGAATCTTATTGAAGTCCCTTCTGTACTGCTTCATTATGTTGTGTAACATCTGCAAACCTAAAAAGTAAAGCAGCAGTCATATTTACATGAAAGGGTGTCCGACTACGATTTAATTACATCCATGACAGAAATGTAGAGAATTGCATGCAACACAACAAAAATCAGAAAACTCTTACCATTTTTATTGATTATGTCAACCAGAACCATTCGTGATTTTGTCTTCAAGAGTGCATCAAGGATCATGGAAAGATTTCGATTACTGTACAACAAATATGTACATTAATACACAAACCAATAAATAACTTCTATAAAACAATAAGTTGCCTGAGCTCAAGTAAGTGAATCAAATTATCAGAAACTATTACTAAATGAAGAGCAAGATAAAAAAAAATAACCTCTGAATTGCTTCACCACTGCCACGATCACCTGAACTTGCAGTTTGAAAAAGAAGCTTCAAGTAGCCTTTGGGGGCATCCTGTTGAAAAATAAGATGCATTTAAATTTATTGGCAACCTTGTCATTAAACATGCATCAAACATGGTGGCAAAGAAAGATATATGAGTGCTACTCACAGCAACATAAAACACTTCAAAATCAAAGTGAGAGAGGGACATATACTTCAGTAAAAAATTGAATCCATCATTTGACACCCCAAGTCCTCCTTTCATAAAGGTGAAGCTAACAAATAAACAGGACTTTCAAACAACATTGAGGCTTCTTGTGACATTCGTGGCATAGAAGCTACCATGAAAATGAATAGGAATATATTGCCCATTAAAATGTAAACACAGAGGAGAAAGGGAATACTAAGCATGATGATAGGATGAACCTGCAACAAGATCTAAAGAACTCTTTTTTCTTTTTTTTTGACAAGTAAAATGACCTCTGAAGTTTTGGACTCGTTACCATTAAAAAGCACATGAAAGCACAGAACAATGTGATTATGTGACACAAAAATATAACTTATCAAGTTCCATAATCTACAAAAAAGTAAGTCTCAGAAAAAGAAAAGATTAAAACCAAAAAAAGAAAAAGCATTTGATATAACATGAGCAAAAAATTGCTTACTTTTCTTCTGCTTATTCCCCCATCAGAATCTAGCAACTCGTCAAGTTTCTCCTCAACTGGAACAATTAAGGGGCAAAACAACATTATAGTAAGAAGTTTTGTGTAACATCCCTATATGTAGAGGGTAAAAAGAAGAAGATAGAAAATCCCATACCAGCTTCAAAATGACCACTTAGAGGACCTTCCAGTAGTTTTTTGGGTTTGTAAGCTAGCACATGAGATTTATTGACTATCATCTCAGATTTGTTGACATTCATAGAATTACTATTCAATTTTCCCTTCTTAACTGAAGAAGACGAACGAGAAGTTTTCACGAGGGAATGTGACTTTGAAATGTGCCTGTCTTCAATTGTGTCAGATTTGCACTTCTTCTTAGCATCAGTTGTATCCGATAATGATTTTCTACTAGTTGTAGTGAGTGCAGGAGTCTCTAATCCTTGAACAGACTCTTGCTGAGCATCAGAGATGGTTTTACTCAATATAATTGTTTCTACTAGTCGAACAGAAGGTGTTAACTTTTCCATTGAGTTCTCCACTTCCCAAGGGATTTGCAATTGTGCACCACATGCAGATTTTGTGGAAATCTCTACGTGTTGAGCAGCAGTTGCAGATTTATCAGTTTCATCTTCATCTTCTCCCAATATCTTTGTAGTTTGCAGTTCGGTGGTACTCTCCAATGGTCCAACAGCAGTTGCAGACTTGTCCATCTTATCTTTGTTTGATAACATACGGTCTGCAATTTGCATTTCTGTACCATCAAAGGAACTGGTTGCAGATATTAAATTTTTAAAGTCATTATCAATTTTACCATCTTCATAAACCATTACAGGTTCAGGATATTCATCATCTGAATCACCCTGAACAATTACTTCAGTATTCAGCCGATCACCACCGATATAACCCCGACACTGAGATGAGCCACAGACACATTTTTTTGCAGCAGCCCCAAAAACCCGCACATAATTATAATCAAATGTCACTTCTTCACCCTGACACAAGAAAACCCCAAGATTAAGGATATAGAGTAAAATTCATAAAATCACCCGCAAAAGAGGGGATCAAAATATTTATATAGACAACAAGAAGCAATCTCTTCAAAGACAACAAAGTCCAGAACACCAAATGCACGCGTAAGTCCCAAGTATCTTCATTCATTAGGTGAAGGCACATAGGAAGTGCGCAGAAAAATTGTATTAAGATTCCTACTCGTAATCAATAATGTTGCTAAACAATGTATACATGTAGAAAAGAAGTAAAAACTTAAACATGATATGAACAAAACAGCCAAGGGTCAAGGGAGGCGAATAGCAGATGATCCTTGAAATTTTAGTTTTACTAGGCCAAAGATAAAAACAACTTGCTCTTCCAAGAGAACAGACAAATCTTTTCATCTTTCTATTTTAAATCTAAGAACATGTAAATCTAAGTGAGAACATGTAAATCTAAGTGAGAATAAATTCTATATGCCTTCTTTGTGCTTTTTATAGCTGAAAACAAGAAAAACTATACAAGCTGGCCTTATATACAAAATTTGCTAAAAACATAAGCGTAACGGTTGTGATGGCCATAACAGTGCTGTAACAGTTCTGTAATGGCCATTACGGCCAAGGATGTTAAAATCAGGATCCTAGGTAGGATCGGTGAGAGGGTCTCATGGATCGGATTGTAGGATCGGATCGAGAATCGTAAGATCCTACTTTCTATTAAAAAAAAGATAAAAATACAACATATTAAAAACAAGATGAAAAATCACAAAATCTACGATCCAACTTACCATCCTACCTACGATCCTATACAATCCTACTTGCGATCCTATTATAACATCAATCCTACAACGATCTGGATCGTTTTATAATGTAGGATCGTAGGATCGCAATTCTAATAACCATGATTACGGCCTTTACGTAACAATGGCAGTCATTATGATTGTGAATTTCTATCACACAGCTGTAACCAGTCATAACCGGTGGCGGTAATCACCCACTATTTCACTGTCACTCGTCCAGACATTACTTATAATGTTAGTGTGATCAACCACTATAACAACACTGACTGGGCTGGACAGAATAATAGGAAATGATATTGACTGCTATCAATTTTACTTATCAACTATACTTAGTACAATCAGTAGACATCCTTTCTTCAACCAAGTGTTGGGGACAAGGAAGGGAAAAGAAGTTTTGCTTTCCAGCATTGGCAATATCTTAAGGTTCAAAAATTCCCATTCAACAATCCAATTCAGAATTTCACTTCCCAAATCAATTTCCAACCATCAAAATTACAACTAATGCAAATGATTTACAGTGAGAAGCAAGAAGCAATCCCAACATGTCTTGATGTCAAAGTAGTACAGCCATTCTAGATTCAACCTGCTAAGCATGGAAATGACTAAGCTGTGGGGGAATATACCTTCTTAATATCTCTTAATGCAAAGAGTCCAATGCAAACTTCTCCGTTCACCATCCACTGTTTCAGCAGATTCAAAAGTAAACTTATTAGTGTCACAAAAACCCAAACATATATATGCAAAATATACGTAAACATATAGAAGTTTTTGTGGGAAGCTGCAACTCCAGCAAACAATACACCAGTTTCTGTCAGTGAAATAAAATCAAAGCACCAAGACACAATAGCACAAAGTACTAGTTTACTTATCAAAAAATAGAAGTAAGTAAAAATCATAGTTGATATGTCAAAATATTAGAGACACCAACATTATGTGTGTATATAAATGCACAACTAAATAAACTTAAAGAATAGACTAACTTTAAAATCTAACATGGCTAAGCAAAAGAACAAAGATTAAACAGCATGAAGTTTCCTCAACCAAAAAGAACACAAATATGTTATAAAAGATTAAACACCCAAATGTGTCCAATCACCATCTTGTATTTTTTTAAGAAAAAAGATCATTTATTTTCCACCAAAGTAATGAAATGCATCCATATAGTAGTCCTGTCTCATCTAAAAAATCTCACATCTAATTTATCAAAAAAAAAAAAAAAAAAATCTCACATCTAATAACTTATATACTACACACTTCGCTTGTATACTACACATCCCCTTTGTATCCAAGTGATGTGTGACTTCGCTTCACAATTATAGCATTATAATAAACCATCACAACCCTTAAATAGGTAATCGAAGTTAATCTTTTACCATAATGACTCCGACCAGAATTTGTAACAGAACCCACTTGTACCATTATATACCATTTTTACATTTATTCCATGCCAAAGTGACTACTTTATAGGAACTCTGTGCTACCTCTACATGTTGATTTTGCCAAAGCCAACAAAAGTTGTGTCAATCAATACTAGAGGGGAAACAATCAATGAAGTTATCCTTTCTTCCAATTTCCTTTACTTTTGTCACCATGCATCAACTATTGTTTTTGTAGAAATTTAATGTATAAAGAGAAATGTTTGTATTATTAATTGATATATATTGATATCTATTACAATGATTCATGATTCCTATATATAGAAGAGGGTGAGTGTGTAGTAGGTAAGGAGTAGGTGAAGTGGAGGTGGTAGTGGTGTAGTGGGTTAGGTTTAGTGGAGTAGGTTTAAGTGGGTGAAGTAGGTGGAGAGTAGGTGGATTTTAACAGTCCCCCGCAAACTCAAGGGGGATAGGAACTAACCAACTTGAGTTTGGAGAGAGTAACAAAACAAGAAAATACATAAAAATAAAAGAGGATAGGAGACACTGTATGGTCGTGTCAGACCATTGGTGAAGACACTGGATGGTGGTGTCATAACGTTGTAGAGGACACTGTATGGGGGTGTCATAACGTTGTAGAGGACACTGTATGGGGGTGTCATAACGTTGTAGAAGACACTGTATGGTGGTGTCATAACGGTGTAGAGGACACTGGATGGCGGTGTCAGACCGATGTAGAAGACAGTTTATGGGGTCATGTCGGACCGTTGTAGCAGACAATGTTCTGACAGTTGTGGTGACAGTTTACGGAGTCTTGCTGGACCCTTGTAGAAACTAACCGGAATCAATGTCGGGACAGTTTACAGAGTCTTGTCGGACCCATGAAGGAGCTAACCGGAATCAATGTCGGGACAGTTTACAGAGTCTTGTCGGACCCATGAAGGAGCTAACCGGAATCAATGTCGGGACAGTTTACAGAGTCTTGTCGGACCCTTAAAAAGTCGCACCCTCAAAAGGTGTGCCCAATTTTTCAAAAGGCGTGCCATCAAAAGGCGTGCCCAATCCATAAAAAGGCGTGCCATCAAAAGGCGAGCCCAAGTCATAAAAAGATGTGCCGGACATGTTGGTGAGGCACGTGAGCGCCTTGGCTTGCGCGCCCGTGTTGTCGTCTGTCGGCAAGTGGCGCGCGATGCGCGGATCGGCCCTGGCTATTTAAACCAAGGGTGAGGCGGAGGCTGTGCATACCAGTCTGAAACCGCTGAAACCAACCCGTCTCTGAAAAACTCTGCCTATTCGGAGAGAGAAACTTTGGAACACTTTGTAACCCAGAAAATGGCTTCGTCTTCCCGCGGTCTGCTCACCCTCTTTCCCGACCTCAACGTGTCAACAAGAGAGATAACTGGTGCGGTGGCACTGGAACCTCAACCAAGCGCCCCGGAGTTTGCTCCGTTGAACTTTCCGATGCGGTCGGTGGAGCAAAGAATGGCAGTGCAGTCGGATGTGGAAGCCAATCAGTATACATTGAAGTCATGTGTGGAAACCATGACTGCGGTTACAAACTTGTCGAACCGGCTGCAGAGTAGGGCAAATGAGATGCAGCAGTTAAACTCCCAGCTGGCTCTGCTCCAACGCATGTATAAGGATGCGCGAGCAGAGATAAGTGTGCTAAAGGCGGAAAATAAGAAGCTGAAGCGGAAGGCCACCGTGATATTCCGTTTTGGAGGTCCGCCATATGCTGCAGTGGAGGAGCAGGGAGTAGTGATCATGCCCAGTGGAGTGGGAAATACGGAGGCAACACCGGCAAGGGCCGCCCAGGACGGAGGCAAGAAGAAAAGACCGGCGGCAGAGTAGAGAAGAAAAATCCCACTGTGGGTGGGTGTTTGTTTGTTTGTTTGTTTTGTTTTGTTTTGTTTTTTTTTTTTTTTTGTGTGTGTGTGTGTGTGTGTAAAATTGTGATCGGGGTTGATCCCTGAGATGAATAAAATATGGGTGTATTGTGCAAATCCGAATGGCTGGAAGCTACAAGACTCAGCAGAAAAAATGAGAGGGAATGAATATATATATATATATATTTTTTTTATTTTTTTGTAAAAGAAAAGATAAAAAGTTGAGGTTCAAGGAAAAGTTGGGCGGTGGAAAGAAGAAAAAGAAATATATATATATATATATATATATAAGAAAAAGAATCAATTTGTGTTTCGTTTGCTTTTCAAAAGATTGAGTAAAATAATAAAATAAAAAAAAGGAAAAGAAAGTTGAGTGGGGAACAGGAGTGTGTGGAAAGAAAAAAGGAAAAAATATGGGTTGGAGAATCTGAGCATCGGAGAAGATGAGAGGAAAAGGAAGTGGAGTGGTATATGCCAAGTGGTACAGCAAAATCTACGTCCCAAACTTTGTTTCAGCGATGGAAAACATCAGTGTACAGATGAGAACATCTGGATTCGGAGTAGCTGTCACAGGAGAAACATAATCCCCCTTCTTAACAAACCGAGCAAAACCAAACAATCCCAATAGGAGAGTCCAGAAGGACAGCTCGGAGATGAAGTCTCTCACGGCTGCAAAACCGATTAAGCCAGCTACTGTAAGAAGGTATGGTTGGCTGTCTACAGAGTCTGGAACAGAAGCTTCAGCAATGGCAATTACGGAAGACACCAGCACGATGATCAGAGTCAGCTCTGGAATAGGAGTATATGCTATCACTGCTGAGTAGAAAGCTCGAATGGTGTAAAGTGTAGTTTCTATTCCTCTGATCAGAGAAGTTACTGGATCACCAATGAAATGGAAAATAAGGGCCAGTGCAAGTTTTAAGAGGTATCCCACGAACTGGGTAATACTTGATAAAACCTTTTTCCAGTTGGACAACTCCCACAAGACTGTTCTCCAGGCATACAAAAGGAAAGCAAGAGCTATGAACCAAGGCCACCTAACAAGTGGGCTTGGGGCTTCCTTGGTCAAGGGCCTGAACCGGTCAGGCATGGTACTGTGCCTAGAGTGTACCCAGTAAAGGGTAGTAGAGAGGGATGATTGTGAAGAGGACGCTTTCGAAGCTGCCGTTGCCGACTTGGATGACGCCGATGAAGGTGGTGATGATATTATAGCGAAAGTGACTTTCGACATGAATGAAGTGCCTACAAGGGTTCCACCAGATAGCCCTTTGGCACCTCAATGGTATAGACTAGAGCATCGGAAAGGTGAGACCAAGGTGAAAGGAGAGGAGGTATGTGTTGAGGTCCGGCGGGCGGCCAAGGCGAGACTGCCGCCCGCCGGTGAAGCAGAATGACTAGGTTGTTAACCTTGCTCTGATACCATGTAGAAATTTAATGTATAAAGAGAAATGTTTGTATTATTAATTGATATATATTGATATCTATTACAATGATTCATGATTCCTATATATAGAAGAGGGTGAGTGTGTAGTAGGTAAGGAGTAGGTGAAGTGGAGGTGGTAGTGGTGTAGTGGGTTAGGTTTAGTGGAGTAGGTTTAAGTGGGTGAAGTAGGTGGAGAGTAGGTGGATTTTAACAGTTTTTCACTTTCCATAAACCATAAAGTACAATAAATAGTTTCCTTCTTAATTTGAACTTTTATATACCACAAAATTTCTATATTTGTATCAAAAACCATTGTTAGCTAGTGAAGATGGGAGTTGGTCAAGTTTAGCATATACTCCAAACTCGATAGTTTTGGGACAATAAAGATGTTCAAGTTGCTTATCTTTCTCCACATAAATCACATTCTATAATAACATTAGTCTATTTCTGATAAGAAGAAGCATACGTAACTCCATCCTTATTTTCTCTCTTCAAAAACAAAAACTCATCCTTGCCGAGGGCCTGTGCACCCCTGGCGATTAGTCGGACTTTGATCTTGACAACCTGGTGCCAATAAAAAATAAAATAAAATAAAAAAACTCATCCTTATTCTACACATTGCTTTATAGATCCATGTAAGGATAAATCACTTCTACATAACCACCACAAAGCTATAATGCAATCATTGAATAGAAAATTTTGGAAATCTTGTATGCTTATGCATTTAAATCTTTAGGAAAAGGTTCTTCACCTTTTCTCCACAATAGTTTCATTGTCGGATTAGCTAATTTCCAATATTTATCCGCCATTTGATAAAAACATTATACGATATTTCCTAATATTCATTTCATCATAGTATAGCCAAATCAAGTTAAGACGGGATGAACTATCAAAGGCCATAGTCTATAGCCTCCAACTGCTAACATTTTGGTGTATGTTGTAGGGAGGACTATGCTCTACAAGTGGGCATCACTACTCATCATGTCAAGACGGAATTCCAATTTATTTTCGAAGGTGGTCAAAAAGATTTGACAAAAACCAGGCATACATTCGAGAGAGATTGACAATTTTAAAATGAATGATCAAATAAAGAAAGAAGATTAAAAAAATTATTCATAAAAGATACTAGTACCAGACTAATAGAATTGTTGAGCATTGTAATCAGATGGCCCAACCTAGTTATAGAAAGAGAAAGAGCAACTCGCAATTAAATTCGACGACAATCTCCCAGTTAGGTCAGCAGTTGATAGAATGTCTGATCAATCACACGAATAGCTTCAATAGTTCACTAAAATTTTGTGCAGTTTGTTAGGTATTTCACTATGTACTAATCCAGTATACGTAAAGTAGGCCTCTTTTGTCACTCCACTTCTGACTGAAAATTGCCACTGCATACTATCTGGTGCTTGCAGGTCTGACGGTGCCTTCTCTCCAACAACTACTACAATCAATGTTAAGTCTGATTACGAGGCTTCTTAGCCTGCAGCTGACTACTTATTGAAAAAACAAACAAGAAATGAAAAGCCATACTACAACAGCTTTAAACATTCCCTCCCCCTCTAACTTCAATCAACTTGCCCGCCGCACAGCATCCTTTTTGAGAGAAGAGGTCAAGGGGCTAAGTGACTCTCGAAAGTCATCTGCTGTATCGTGTCAAGAGAAATGACATAGATAAGAGAATTGCTTGGCTGCTGCTACAGCGCTTGAGGTGTGGAAGTGAACTGATCCAGCTTGTGTTTGAGCTGGTCAATGGAATGTAGGGCTAAGTTTGTTTTGCCCAAGACAGCCATGTTAATTATGTGAAGGCTATCCATGCTTCAATCAGCTAGAAAAGCAGAGGATCACTCTATGAATAGGTTAATTCCTGTGACCACCCACCGTTCACGACATCCCTTGCTCAATTCTCTCAGGTCTTATAGCGAGATCCATGGCTACTCAAAGCTCTTTCTGACCCCGACTTCTAAGTTTGGCCCTATCGCCCTTTGCAAAATAGGGACTGAAAGAAGCTCTATTTGTAGTTGTTGGAGGCCCTTTAACCTTTTATTATCGAATGGGTACTTTTAGACCACAATGATTTGGGCAATTTTCACTATGCCAGGGCTTTGGTCTGCTTCCTTCTTTTCGTTTGAGTCACAGGAAATGATTCAATCTCAAACCAAGCCTAACTATTCAGTTGACAGATCCAATTTGACTTAACCGGACTGGCCAGCACATGAGTAAGCATCAGTGGTTTCAATTCATGCCCCTGACACGAAAAACAAGCCATTCAAGGTAAGCTCTTTCCTTATTGATCCGGAGCCACGTCTAACAACATTAGATCCGCATGAATATCCCAAGATGCAGAGGCCTTTCATCCTACAAATTCGATCCCTTCCCTTGCATCTCTTTCTTCAGAGTATCAATCCAGAAAGAGTTCCGATTTAAGTTGCTTGATTAGCCATTAAAATTACTTCAAAAGGTCAGATGAGTTTGCAAAGACATGGACATTAAAAAAATCATCATGACAATACAAGCACTTGATGAGTCATTCCCTAATTTGGCCATGCAAATCAGATACATTGTTTCAGCCAAAAAAATCACCAAACCACTACCCTTTTTGATCTGTACACCTCAAGACCATTTGATCAATGAGAACCCCTCTTTGCAAACCCACAAATCTGACAAACATATTGTTTGGCTTTAACAAGTTTATAAATTTCAATAACTCTAATGCCTAACAATTAACTAAAATTCATTTTCCTATTTATATCCTCAACCCTACAAATAATTCTCTTGAATGCAATCAACAGAAGGACTGAAATTATTGTACCAGACATTGATATTAGCTTTTTGGCTTGATGTCTTCAAAGAAACAATTAAGCAAAAGGCATCAGTATTGCCCTAGCAAAATAAGGCATCCATCCACTAACAAAAATTCAGAAACAAAACATGTTTTTCAATATTTTGAACATATAATTCTCATATTGTTATCACCAAATATGAATGTCATTATCAACAAATCTTCCATACACAAAACAAGAATATAAATCAATAATTGTTAAATTGTCAACCACAAACTGAAGATGTGGTAACTTTATTAATTCATACCCACAACACGCCCCATCACGTGTAACTAGACTCTCCTTCATAAATGGGCTAAACAAGTGCAAATATTTTTAATTATCGAGTATGCAATGAGATTTGAACACATGATCTATTGTCTGTCACGATACCATGTTAGATCACCAATTGTCCCATAAGTATAAGTTGTTAGGAAATAAGCCCAACAACATATATCAAGCTAACAGTCCCCCTCACATGGAACCCTGTCTTGCATGTGTTGAGGCAAACAAACTAAAAGAATAAGGTGACCAACAAAGAGAGTCAACAATAACTGAGATCACAGGGGAGATGAGATTTGGACTCAGAACCTCCTGGAACCAGATCTCTGATAACAAGTTAGATTAGAGAAGTAGAAGAAATAAAATGAAAGAATAAAATAGAGAACAACGGTGTGCTGAGAGAAAAGACTCCCGTGGTATCTCTGTTATTGTGCTATTTGGTCTGCATTGCCTCTCCATGTAGAAGACGTGGTCACATGTGAGGGGGACTATTTGCTTGATATCTATTATTGGGAATATTTCCTAACAGCTTAAGCTTTTGGAACAATTGGTGATCTAAAATGATAAAATTACAAGTTTACACAAAACACATTTGTTTTTCTTTTATGACTAGACCTAATGTATGTTGTTCAAATTTGTAATGTGTTCCTTTGTGTCTTAGCGATGGACACAAATTTCCCCCCAAGCGTCCGAAATGTGTCCAGGCCTAAAAAAGATTAAAATATAATAGGACACATTTTGAAGTGTGCTCAACACACATTGGGAAATATCACGTAAGTGTCACTATCCAACATGGACATGCTACCTTTTAAGAAGTGTTCGTGCTTCTTAGCAATTCAACATAAAATGCCTAAAACAAAATTCAGAAAATCATATGTGAAATGCAACTTTTTTTTTTAAGGATATCTATCATAATCATCCACAGTGGCAGGCATTTATATGTCTTGGTGTAAGTCAGTATCAGCCTTTTCAAACAATAAAAATGCTACCTCATTCAACAACTATAGCACCAAAGTCTTATCTATTTTTCCGTCCATCACTGATAAAAATACATTAGAAGAAAGACAGAGGTCTCCCCAATGGGAATCAGAAGAAAGAAATGAAGAAAAATAAAGAAGAAAAGAATGGCAGAAAACAAAGCACAAAGTAACAAATCTACAGAAAAGGTGACTATTCATGAATATAAGCACTAAGAGATCCATAAAATAAGATCTTCTGCTTTTGCGAGAAATCCATTCTGAACTGGATCATTCAAATATATTTACAAAGTATATGATGGAACAAATACAGAACACAAAATACATAGGAATTCATGCTTGCAAGTATGTTCACCTTTTCTGTACGGCAATTAGGATCACAACTATGGTTTATGAAACGGCCCAAATTCCCTTTAGCACATGCATCTATTACCTGAAAAAGAGAAAACGTCAATATTTTATTAGAAGAGGTATAACAACCACACAACAAAATCTTACAATTATAAAATTATGCTATTCATTGAATGTGAATGAAAATGAGTATACACACACAAATGCATGGTGATAAGATGATTCAAATTGAAATATTAAAAAAAAAAAAAAAATTGTAACAAAAGTATAGGAAACTAATTCAATGTATGTGTTATATGTGTACAATAAGGGAATGCAAGATTATAATTATTATTTTTTTTTTAAAGAAGGCAAATTCACATTCATTTGAACTTTCTTTAGGGGGTAGGAGGATTTGCTCAGATGCAACTAGTTAACAGTAACAGCTCAAGCTTAAGTAGCAATGTCAAGTTAGACTAATAAGGCTTATAATAAGCTACGAGAATCAGTACGCAGCTGTAGCAGCCCTGAATTCAAAGAGACTTACCAGAATACATTTTCATGGCATGCGGTAAGCAAGTGCAAAATGGTGCAGGTTTAACTATGTCTTTTAAAACTCTTGACAATTAATTGAGGGGCTCCAGCCTACTCTGGCTATTTTATTTCCGAAGGAGAAAGAATGTAACCATGAAAATGATTTCATATGATTCTAGTCTATTACTTCTTTGACTTTGCAATGAAAGCATTCCTGTTTTCATCAGAAGAGAAAAGTGCAAGGAGTTTTTCCTTCCAACTATGAGTTTTTGAGTCAGTTAGAGCCAAGCTAATACAAGTCACACTTGCACAAGTTCAGCTGATATTATGTTAAGCTGAAAATCCAAATTCTGCCAAGTGAAAATCAAACATCCAAGACTCAACTCAGTCTGTGTCAGCTACACACCTCTATGAGGACATATACAAAGATGAGCAAAACAGATTTTGGAAAGTAACAAGGAGAATTGAAAATATTCTTTTGATAATACGAAAAACACAATAAAATAAGAATTCCTTCACTTTAAAATTATTGATGTTGAATGACCAAGTTGAAATACAATAATTAGTTTACAGGTAACAACAAACTGTCCAGGATTACTTCTGCGTGCACTGTAAATGTGTGTAACTTATAAGAGAAACAAATAAGAAAAAAACTAATAAAAGGAAATATTTGACAAACCAAAATTTTGAAGTTTTTCATTTATGCCACACAAGAACAGACCAGTAATGCTGTCCCAATTACTACAAGTTCCATAACTCGAGGTCATGAAGCACCTTGAAATGAGTAAAATATAGAATGACCAGAAGTTTCTTTATAGAATTATAGTAGATTGAACCACAACCTACTCCACTGGTTACAGCAAAAAAAATTGTTTATGTTCCAAAATAACATAAAAGCAGAGATTGCCAAACCTCGCTGCCATTCAACGTCATGAAGTAAAAATGCTTATGACCCTTTGAAGCATACTCTCTTTGTCGTGTCTGATAAGCTAGCATATCAAGCACCTAGAACAAACATTGACAATAAGAAGTCTAGTTCAATAAGGTACACAAATATATAAATATACAGATCTAGATATACATGCATATCTGGATGTACATGACAGTCTGACATTTGGAAATGCATTTGAACACATCAACAAAAGCATCAACATGCATGTACATCCATCTGGGTAGATGCAAACAACCAAATTGAAAGTTTCAGGCCAGTCAAGTGAAGTATACTTCTTCCAAGGACATACTAACAATAGATTTGTATCCTTACAAAATTCTTTATTGTCCAATAATACGTACATTATCCATTCCAATCAAATACAAAGACTGGACCTCCAATTCCATCTCAATTTGCAATTGAAAAAATACATTACATGACCATCCATCATCTAGTGTAACATTTGCATGAATACACCATTTAATTTTGCACATTTTGGGTATATGTTTTAATGAATACATGGCAGAATCATGACTCCAAATTTAGTAATCAAAAGTCCAACTTTTGTTTTTCTTGTTTATATCATAACATTAGGAGGGGTACAGACATATTTTCAAGAAAAGGTGCCAAGTTACCTCCCCAACATATTCAATAAGAAATTGTCCTTCAGAGATATCTTCAAGTGACTGCAGCCCATAACCCTTCTTCCCGCATCGGTAGCACTGCAATTTGGCATACTTGCGCTTCTGAAACTGCAACCAGATAGTCGCATAAAAGGGTGACCCTTCATTAAAATTAAAACAAAAAGAAAACAACAACAATAAAACAAAACATTAACAAATCTAGTAACAGGAGAGTGTACCTGTTGATTTGAACAAAGTTCCCCACATGGGCAAGTCCTTTTTACACATTCAATGTTAAGCATTCGATTCAAGCATTTATCACCACAACCCACTCTGCCATCTGGAGGCCGTTTGCAGTGGCAAACCATTATCTGGTAGAAGTAAATCAAAAACATAAAATAAAAACTAAAAAAAAAGTTTATTGACAAACACCACTTCAGTCAAAATAGCCAAAGCCAAGCTCAAATGTATCAATTTGTCCATAATGTCATTACCAAGATCTCAGTTGTCACACACACACACAGAACACTCAGCCCCAAAAATAACAGATGTACACTCACACAAAGAAACATATAGCTAACTATGCATCTTAAAATTGGGGGCTAGAAATTCATACACATCCAATCAATCAAATAAAATTTACATGGTGCTTGCCTTTAATATTTAGGACACTCTGCACATTTAAACATACAGGAAATAATTTTCAAAATGGAAAAGACTACATGATGATGAAATTGTATATGTATCAAAAGAAATGGCAAATAGAGAAGTAATTTCTTATTTTAAAAGTTTACTGAGTAGACATCAAAAGGATATGTCACACAGGTATACCTAAGTCCCCACCAAAAATAAGGAAAGGACCATACACACACCAAAGAAGCAGCAGTTACACACACCCCAAATCAACCACACCAAGCATAAAGGAGTCACTTTTCATGCCTCCCTTCTCCTCTTGCTGACCCCCACCCTGTTCAAACAGTGCTTGAGCTCAACCACACTCCTTGAAAGAAGCCAAGAGACACCAAAACAACATCAATATTATCACACCCCCCATACCACTCCACAATGACTAAGATAGTGTTTACCAATTCCAGCCTCTTCCACACAAATAAACAACAATTGACAATGATATGCATATACCAACTTAAATTATCCAAGTAAGAATTCTTTTCATGTGCCTAGAGCAACCTTGGATTGGATGGAGCTTTAGAAACCATATATCCTTCCAAGAGGAAATTGCAATCCTCCCCACAACTAAAATATTCTCAAAAACAAAGCCATATGTGGCTCAATATAATTCAAGGGAGGAAGAAAAGAGAAGAAAACAAAAAACAAAAAACAAAACCACAATCCTTTACTATCAAGTGAAAAGGAGTACCAAAAGAAAGCATAATAGGTACCAATATTGCCACTTTATGCCAACAGAGGATGGCCTGGCTCCAAGTTGATAATTTTGGCGTGATCATTTTCCATAAAAACAATCACAAAAAATTAACATTTATTATAGACTAGTTGCAAAGGCCATAAATATGCAAAAAAAAATATTTGAAAAGCTCAATTGCTTTGACAACCTGACACAGAATATTCGTAGGAAAAAGATATGGATCGATTTTTTCCCTTTTCTAATAAGCAATTTTCTTGGGTGGAAGATTGAACTGTAATAGACAATAATCATAAGAATCTATTAAATACACAAAAAGGGAAGTGCCACTGTACACACCCCAAAAGGGTGCATACAGTATGCACTTAAAATTTAAGCCACAATGATTCATAAAGATCAAATTGGTTCATCACAAAAACGCCAAAAAAACCACATAATCAAGGTTACTTCGGTTCATAACCAAACACCACAAAGCCTAATAACCCAGACCAAATTGGTTCATAACCAAAAATAGCACAAACTATCATAACCAAGGCCATTTCGGTTCATAACCAATCACCACAAAGCCCAATAACCGAGTTCATAACCAAACACCACAAAGCCTCATATGTAAGCATCACATGATTCATAACCGGGGCGTATGGTACACACCCTTTAAGGGGTTTGTACCATAGAATCATCCCAGCAAAATATCACAAAAAATGTAAATAATTATAGAACAATTCTATATCAATGGAATTAAGATGTCAAACCCCTCCAGCCCCAATTACATCCAATTTAAAATCATATTTCCTATGTGGGAATTTTGGTTTGACCTGTAGGATCCAAACACTATTTCATATTTCTCAAAGCTATACTATCGTTAGTATTTCACCAAGTGAAAAAGAATGAGCCATTTGTGTTTCATCACTTCTGCTGCGTGTTAACCTTATATCTTCCCACAGTGAAATTAGGATTTCCCAAAGTTCCACCACAGCCCAGAAATGACTAACACATTTCCAGAAATCTAAGCAAATAAC
Source organism: Camellia sinensis (assembly GCF_055761805.1). Lineage (NCBI taxonomy): Eukaryota > Viridiplantae > Streptophyta > Magnoliopsida > Ericales > Theaceae > Camellia > Camellia sinensis. Next base: position 121,992,379 of record NC_138966.1, read on the forward strand.
CATTCCCTGATATAGCCACAGCCACTAAAATCACCCTTTTCATGCACCTTTCATTGCTTGTGATAGACAGATTATGTTATTCAGAAACCCACTGGGGATAATATGTATTGCAGCCAAAAACAAAATACAATCATAATGATGAATTAAATGTCAGAAATGTAAACTCAGTTAGGCATTGACCTCATCAATGGTTTGAGTTTTACGGCTACGATGCAGAAACAAATTCGACTTGATGAGCACCCAAGAAGACGGTTGCTGAACTGCAAGGCATATAAACTTGTGTCAACCATCCAAAGCAAGGACAACACATCCATAATCTAAAACCCAATCATAATATAAGCTCAAAGTCAATCGCATTGCCAGGCTATCACTGGTAAAAATCAAATACCTGTTGAATGTTTTGCTTCCAATATCTTGGAATTCAAACGGGCATCACAAGCGTCTTCCTCACATGAGGCGTCTGATATTTCCAACTCCGCATTAATTTCTGCATTTGACTTCTCTTGTGGTATTGAGCAGCCAGAAAATCCTTTATCCATGTTGTCCTTACAAGTCCTTTAATATGAATCACATATAACACAACAAGTCACCTTAAAATAAAATAAAAGATAACCAAATTGTGAACTGTCCCACAAAGGCTTAAATTCATCATAGTTCTGATACAATATAACATAACAAATTATGAATATGCATGGTATACACAAAATAAACTGAACTGTAGTAAGTATTACCTTCCAAGGGTAAGGATTGTGGCCAAGTGTAATCCCTTAGGGCCAGGAATTTCCACTTTAGTCCTGACAACTAACCAGTGTGGCCATGGGAATGCATAGTAACCATGCATAGCATGAGCCTGGTCTAGCCTAGTGTCACAAGTTGTGAATGTGCCTAGAGTCTTGCTCGTGACCATTGAATTGCCATCAGTGGGTATGGCAAAAAGGTGGAGGCCTTGTGCATACTATGGGGCTTTTTTGCACACTAGTGTGGGCTAGTACATTTTCATAAATATTGAGATCTCAACTTGGAGGGGAGTGAGTAATTTTCAGAGATTTTTATTGTTAAGATATGTTGTATTTTAGTTATGCTTGAGAGTAGGTTAGTCTTCTATTTTCATTTTATTAAAGATTATATTAATATTTGTTTATTATGTAGTTTTTTTTATTAGATTGAATAATGAGAGCTGCATTTGTAGGCTTCTCTCTTCTTCCTCTTTGTTAACATGGCATCAGAGTCAAACACATTATTGGATACTCATCTGTCATCATCAAAGTGAAAAAACACATCACCTCTCTCTTTCTCTCCTTCTTGTCACACCAGTCGTACCAGATCAAAACCCTTGGTTGAAACACACTCAAATCGTCATCCTAGATCACCTCTTCACTCTCTTTGAAACTCTAGGTGGAAACAGTCGCAGCATTGCAGTCCTCTTTTTGACTTCAAACAAGCCGCAGCATTGCATTCTCTCTTCGACTTCGAACAAGTCACAGTTTCTTGCAATTTGAGGTACCTTTTTTTTTTTTGTTCAAACCTTAGTGACGAATCTGAAGTTCAAGCCGTGCCATCAGTCGAGTTGTAAACTCAGACATCTTCGGTTTGACTCTCGTTGGCATCTCCCAGACTTAACCGATACCTATAGTTTGCAGGTTATTGCAGATATTTTGGCATTTATTCAGTAAAGATGGGCCCAAAGGGCCTCGCCTTGGGGAGGTTCCTCGTCATTAAAATAAAAATAAAAAAGAAGCAGAATTGTGTTGGAGCCCACATATAGGATATGTTCTTTCAAATTCGAATAGACAACTTTGAGAATTTTTTAATAACTTTCAAGCTGCCTAATGCAAAAACTAACCCCGCATGTAATATTGAGGAATTATAAGTGATTTGTAGATGATGATAATGAATGTTCACGCTTTACAATCAGACCATATCAACCACTTTGTCAAGCCTAAACCCCAACTTAATAAGCCCAAAAATTCCTCCATCAAGGAAACAATCCTAACCACCTCAAAGTACAATAAAATACCCCAATTTATTGTTAAGATGTACCATCTACCTCACCAGAAAAGCCCCCACAGCAACCAAAAGTTCCATTATTTTTGCATTATTAGAAACCAAAATCTCATACCTCTTTTACACCATTGCATCCTTTAAAATCCATGGTTTGGGGTAAGGGTAGAAATTTGTGACACGACATGATAACAACACGATAACATGACTCGAACCGTACACGAACTTAGCAGGTTCGGGTTGACCATTTCCTGATACGAACACATATATGACACGATCTATGTTACACGGACTCGGGTGCGGGTACGTATCTAGGGGTCGGGTACTTCAAAATTAAAAATTGAGGATACGTGGATATGGATCCAAACGAGGATACGAGTACGGGGATACGTTAAATATTTAATTTTTAAAATATATTTATTATATAAAGATAAGTTAAATAGTTATTTTTTAAATATATTTATTATTTTTATCTTATGTATTACTTTTATTGATAATTTTTTTGATTTATCTATATAATTTTTTTTTTTAATTTTAATTGACATATATATTATAAATAACAAAAATATAATAAATAAGGAATAACAAATTATGTTAAAATAAATATAAAATAGATAATGTATTTTATAGATTTTATTAATTTTTTATTATATATTATTTAATTAAATTTATTATTATATAATTGATAGATAGATGGTAACTTTTTTGACTTTTGATTGGTAGGTGAAAAGGTGAAAACTTATTAACTTGTTGGTTGGTGACAACTTTCAAGATGGAAGAAAAGGAGTTGTTCTCAATATATTATTTATGATATAATTTATATTATACATTATTAATTTATATTATATATTATATATGATATAATTTATATTATACATTATTTATATAATAGGCACCAATTAAAAAGAAGAAAGAAGAGAAGACGGTCAAGAGAAGAATACAGAGAGAAGGGAGAGAAGGAAAGAGAGAAGAAAACAGAGAGAAGGGAGAGATGACGTTGATCGAAACAGAGAAGAGGGAGATGAAGATGATCGAGAGTGAGAGAAGAGATAGAAGAAGACAACAATCGAGTGTGAGAGTGAGAGAGAGAAGAAGACAGTTCGAAAGAAGAAGATCGGAGCCTTAATCGCAGGATCGAAGGCCTAATCACAGTTTTCGTAGCCCTAATCCCAGGTATGCCATCTTTCTTCTTACTTCCATATGCCATATCTACTTCTTCCATGCCGTATCCACTTTTTCCATGCCGTATCCCGTACCCGTACCCGTACCCGTGTCGTGTCGTATCGACATGGGTACTTCGCCAAAACTGATGAGTCCGTGTAACGTAGGACATGACCCGATAACAAGAATATTAAACGGGTCGAGTTAGTGTCAAATCAGTCTAACACGTTATTGACACAGATAACCTATATAATGAAGAATTAGTTACACATTTTAATATTATTTTCACTGAAGAATATCAAGACATTTTTTAATCTCTTACATAATTACATCTAATTTATTAAAAAGTATGCAAAATAAGATTTTATGTTTAACATAGGTTTTGTTTTTGCTTTTAATTGAACTTAATGTTTCTTTTGTCTATTATTTGAGTTAATATAGTAAAAATATAATTTTTATAAATTACGAAGATAAAATTAAGTTGAAATCAAATATTTTTATAAATAATTTAATTTGATAGAGATTAGTTTCATTAAATTTAACTTATGAAGAAATTTTTAAATTTTTTTCACACATTTGATATTTTTAGTTAAAAGTGAATTTTTTTTGACATGACACATTAACACAACACAAACCGAATACAGACCAAAAATGACACAACACAGTAACACGAAATACTAAACAGATCAGGTTATCCAAGATTACACAACCCAACACAACATGACACCCACCCCTAGTTTGGGGCCCCATTAGCAACAAAATTTGATTATAATCAGACCTGTAAAAGAACTCCTTTACAGTGGCCCCACATCAGTTTCGTTACCAAAGCTTGCAAGAGCATGTCTTCATTCTCATCCTACATCCCTTGTCTATAAAAAATAAAACTCTCTTTTCTTTCCTATACTTGATTTTGTTGACTTTTAGTGGAAGTTGTAGGTCTCTGTAGTGTAGACACATAGGAGGGACTTTTTGTAGTTTGCCTCTTTGTCTACATCATGTGTACAGGTAACGCCCCTTTGTGGCTTTTTTGGTATGAATGAATTTTATCAAAATAAAATAAAACTAACTCCATAATTTTTTTAAGTGTTCACAGAATTCTTAACAGACCCTGTCAAGCATGGTAGCATATCCTGTCCCAGGTGTGGTAGGACAGACGTAGCTATCTTAGTGAGGCACTATGATGAAAAAGATGTTGGACAGCAGGACAAAAGTTTCCCAGTCTTGTATTGATTGAAACTTCTAAAAGATTAGGCAACTATAGGAAATTGGCAAGAAACTTATCTCTAGACAATATTTATGCAGCCTCGATATTAATATCATATTTGCAATGCAGCCGAGGAATAAGCATGGCAGCATACCATTTGCAGTTGGTTTCTTCAATGGAATCTGCAAGAGTAGCTGGTATACGCCTCCACTTGAAGCAATCATCACACCGAACCCAAGCATTACGTGGCGGTAGATATTGCTCGCCTACCACTCTCGGCACCATGTCCAAGCTGAACACATCCCTGGTTGTATTTGCATTGCCAGTTTTAGATTTCCCGGGATCATCTGATGAGTGATCTCCTAGAAAACATTAATTCGTGTAAAATCAATTTCAGTCAAAAGACTCAGACTCAGTGAAGTCAGAAACAAGCTCAATTTTGTCCTGGCTAAAAAAGTGCATCACTTGGCGAAGAGGAAATAATTGGAAAACAGATATATGAAAGGAGTTAATGACAAAGTTTGTGTGTGTGTGTGTGTATATGTATGTATGTATCTGAGTCCAGGCTAATATATTGTAAATTTTTTATACCTGTCTCTGGGTGATTTTCCACTCTGCAGACAACCTGATCACAAGCACTCTTGTCTTTCAACTTTCTCCTATTAACTGACTTCAGTGGGTTTCCCTTCTGTCTAGATGCATTTCCTATCCCGCTCCTGGATGAATCAGAGACTTCTGACCCACTTTTGCTCGCTCCTCTAGATTTTGAACTTTTCACATGCTTTCGCCCCTTAGTTTTAGCACAAGGAAGTAATTTGTCAGAAACATGTGATTCTGGTGACTCAAGCCCTGCACCGTGTCTGAAGCATGGATCTTCTTCTGTTCCACTTTCAACTTTCAAAGCCTCACAGGAGACTCCAATGTCAGCAACTCTTGATAAAGGCAATAGTTCCCTAGGAAATCCCTCGCTGCTTGAAGTGTTTCCCGACATGTTTGCTGTGGTAGTTGAAATAGAAGCCTCACTAGAGTAAAAGCCATCTCCCATTTTCTCTCCCTGTCCCTGTTTCTCTAATACACTTGCTTTATTTATGATTTCTGGACTAGGTAACCTATCTTCCACAATGAAATTATCTGCACAAGGGAGTTCATACTTTTTCTTTCCTTTCTTATTTTTTGGTGGCATGTTCAAACTGGTAACATCTTCATTAGCAACACAGACTTGGGAGGACATCAGAACATCATGCAAATCTTCTTGAACTTTTCCATTAACTTGGGCTTCTGGAATCAGGTTGATGACTTCTGAATCAGGTGAAGTTCCTGAATCTAAGTACCTATTATCAACTGCAACTTCCAATCCTTCATCCTGTGTCTGGGAGGGAACCCTTTGATGATTATCTGAAGTGACTGTTGCTGATTTTTCACTGATCAAGGTGCTCTCCAAGTCCTTGTTTGCAAGGCACACATCAACATGGGAAGCATCTGATAACATTACCACCTTCTCCGGGTCCCCACCCTTTGACTTATTTTCACTACCATTGGTTAAGTTAGGGACATCTATACTACTAGTTCCCCAGTAGTTTTCGAGATCATTGTCTATAACAGAAACCATATTTGTTGGACAAATTAGACCCATTTCTTTGCCTAGCTTAACCTTCAGACGAAGGGGGCCAGATAAAGCACAGGTTTTACCCTTCGACCTTTGTGAACTTGCACCTGCCTGATTCTTATTCCGCCTCCTGCTACCTTGAACACCCCTTGCTTTTCGTGATTTCATCTGTTTGTTTTGAATGATATCAATGGCAGCATTCTGCTCAAAAAGTTGTCTGATATGGCCCAATGATCCCCAAACAGAAGAACGAGCTGGTTTGCAAAAGTAGCTTCTTCTTTTTCTTGCCACCCTGAACAGAACTGAATCTATCAATGGTTTCTCAATAACTGTCTTCCCGCATTTTCTCAGAGCCTTCTTTGTCAGAGTCTTCTGATTCAATTTAGTAATGTGGGCGTGGACACTCCTCGGAGGAGATAAACATATAGTTTCAGGACGTTCCAGTTCAGAAGAATCATCAAATTTAATATTATCTTTCACTTCATTGTCTCTCTGTCCAGAAGATTCAACTACGCCAATAGAATTGAAAGAACCAACAAGACCCTCAGTACCCGAGATATCTGGTGCAACTAAGCTCTTAGAAGGATCGGCATCAGTAACAGAAAAAGGTTCACATGTTTGTTGAGAAACTGATAAATCTTCAACAGCACAGTTATGATCCATGCTGGATGATCCTTCCTTGAAATTGCAAGCATTTTCTAAAATAGGCAATATCTCGGTGAGCATATCAACGTTTGAACAGTGACAGCAATCTCAAAGCACTAGAACTCTCTATTGCCAGAGGCCCTGGGAACCATCCAAAGGCTTGTGCATCAAGGAAGCAGAGCACTAATTTCTGGAAGAAAAAAACAGTTGTGTTTAAATAAGTTATGTTAAGATAAGATAAGAAATACATATCTATATTTTGAAGTTTGATAGGTGAAACTACTAAGAACTGACATATTTATATTAATAACACTGAAAATGCTAAACAACATGAGATTAGACAACAGATGTGTTAACTAAGCAGATGAAGGTAATACATCACAAAAGAAGAAGGTTAGATTTAATTGTATTAAACAAAACACACCCCATATAATACACTAATCTGTTAGAGCTAGTACTATCATAAGTTGGCAATTTCATGACTGTAACATGCGTCTTAGGTAAGGCCCAATCCGCTACCACTTTGGAGAGCACATTAAACAACACTTGTAATCTAGGAAACATCGATGTTATGGGAATTCTTCATTGGCAAGCATGTTGCTATGGAAGAGCGTAATCGGCATCAAGATTGTATTGCACTAGACGAATACCTTGGAAGCTATTGCTATGGGAGTTTTTCGTTGACCTGAAAGATGGCTATGGGAGAACTTTATCAGCAAGGAGAAACCTTTAGACAAAGGCAATACCAAGGAGACCATGAAAAATGATCAACATAGTTTCATTTGGCTAACCTCGTCAGCCAGCATCAATACTTGGTCGACCAAGGGTGCTATGGTTGAAAAATGGCAACCAACCACATAGGTTGGTTGACCAGATAAGTCTGTTAGGATAGTTTTGTAAATCTCACTATGGGGGCTGACCTATTGTTGGTGTGGGCCAACTCATGAGGACATTGTAAGAGTTGGATTCATGTAGAGTTGTATGCTATGAAGTGTCAACACTTCAGAATAGGTGTTGTGGCCACATTGGACACGTATGGAACACAAACACAACAGACACTTGTATGGGACATGCCACGTGGTACGACGTGCTTTGGAACACAAAAAGGTCTTATTTTAATTTTTCAAAGCTAATTTCAAGCATCATATTATAATATTTGAAAACATGAGGGCTGAATTTAAATATATTTATATATATAACTCATCAAACCATAGAATCTAACCATAATTGTGAAGTTAAGAGACTGGCTTCTAATGATCCATGGAGCCCAATGCAACACATATATCTAGCATTTGACCAATCTAAATTTAGTTTCTTTTTAACATTAAGGCCTCGTTTGGGAAGAGGCCGATTTAGCCAAAAAGTCAAAAAGTTATTAAAAAAGCCAAAAAGCCAACAACCCATACCAAAAAGTCAAAGATTCTCCTTTCTCTCTACTTTTTGCACATCTTTTCGTAAAAAGCCAAAAAGTCATCCCAAACATACTAGTTTTTTTTAGTTCATATTTTAGCCAAATAGCCAAAAAGTTACTAAATTAGCATGTTCCCAAACGAGGCCTAAATTAATGTTATTTTTGATTAATTATGGTTGTTTATGACTGCAATATTTATATACATAACAACTAAATATATATAATATATATTTGTCGTATCCCCACCATATCTATGTCCTAACTTTTTTGAATCGTCATATCTCATGTACGTGACTGTGTTCGTAACCTATTTATATTGTGGGCTGTCCCAAACCAAACTTTCATAAACAAGTCACCAACATGTGGGCCAATCCATGGGGTGCGTGATGCGACTGCTTGAAAAAGTAGTTGTTACCTAGTTGTTGAGACTTTGTCTATTTATACCCTAACTCTCCCTATAGGCGTTAGTTGATGAGAATAAGACATTAAGGGGGTCTATACACTTGTGTGAGTGTGAATCCAAGATTTGAAGGAAGAGTGGTGTGGTCTTCAAGCTTCAAGAAAGTGAAATTTCGAAGAACTTACTCCAATGAGTCTTTTGACTTCTTTTCACTTTTGTAACTTGTAAGAGGTATTTTCTTACCCCTGTAGTGTAGATTATATACTATTGTCCTACGCACGCCACAATAGCCTCACTTAGAGACATTTGGGACTTTTGGATATCGGATCTCCTGTTTTGCAGTCCTTGTCTCTAGCTTCATACGATTTAGTGAAGTTTTAGGTTGTGTTTGGAAGTTGTAGTTTTGGGTGAGCCTAATCCCATTGTATGTGGAGAAAGTTTAGGATGTCTCCTAGAAAAAACCCTTGAAGGTGTGATTGTAAAGGTTTTAGGTGACCCTAGTGAAAACCTGTGTTAATTAGCGGAATACGCCAATTAGGGATACCACGAACAAATGTAGACGAGTAGTCAAAACCACTATAAATTCATGTTCATTCTCTTTATATTCGTTACACTTATATATATATATATATATATCGCACTTCATTTATTATCATTGATGAATGAAATGAACACATGATTAATAGTGTTGATCTTCAACATATGTTTGACATGAATATGTTTATATGATATTAACATTTGAACGAATGATATTTGAAGATAAACTTGGTGAACGGTATAATATAAGACAAATTGATATCACTAAAACTTCAAGAGTTGATTTAGGTTGAATAAATCCGATCATACTGTACAGTCTCAACCTCGGTCAACGAGGATAGGTTCTTGGTCAACAAGTTCTGTCAACCAAGAGTAAAGTTGGATGTCACCAAACCTTAGCAAGTTTACTTTGCAAATACTCCATTATCACCTAAAAATCTTAGGAGTATCAAACTACATTAAAGCACAAAACTTAAGAACACACACAAATTTTTGAAAGGTAAATGTAAAAGAATCTAATTACTACTATATATATCATAGCATCAAGTAAAGAAATTTTGTTAGTGACATTTTAAAACAATGACCCTTGTGTTTTAAATGACAATTACTTCTTTAAGTTACACACCCCTCAAATAAATAGATGGGGGGAAAGGCATGAATTTCGCCCTCCCTCAAAAATTGAATTTTGTTCAAAGGTTCAATTGAAAAGTCCAACCCACACTTCTCCTTAAAACTTAGATATTAAAGAGAAGGAAACTGGAGCTTTATAACCACCCTCTTAGACCACAACATACAGTAGTAGCTGGACAAATGACACACCAATCACAAGCCCAACCAAGCTCCGATACCAAATTAAAAAGCCTAGCTCACACTTCTCCAACCCAAGTATGAAGGAGAGGAAAACTGAAGTATTATAACCAGCACAGATGTGGCAACTCGAGGCGATGTAGGACACATTACAACAGGTTCACAATTGAAATAATAATAATAATAATAATAATCCCAATAGAGAAGAGGGTAAGATGTACCTAACCTTTACCCCATTCATGGAAATGTTGTTTCTGTAACAGGTAGGTATATAGATATATAGAGATTGAGAGACAGAGAAAGAGGGTTCTTACTTCTACCCAGCGAGAGAGAAATGAGAGATGGAACGACAATAAACACACCAAATCAATCCGACCCAGACAAACTTTACCAGAAAAAACCCTAATTTCAGTGCTACCATTCCGAATGCAGTTACATATACAGACACAGATAAATTCAGCACACAGTTTTCCGACATAGAAAATCCAAACAAGAGATTGAGAGAGAAAGCGAAAGCTCAAAGTGCCTTGCTCAGAAAAATCAAAAACAAAAAAACCTAATTCAAAGGACCCAAGCCAATGCCGACAAACATGAGCAAATTCATAAGCAATTAACAAATATACAAAACATGAAATTTATGCATACAATTTGTGAACAATAGAGAGATCGAACCTGGTTATGAAAGAAGACAAGTAATTGAAGCCGTTGAGAATCAAAGAAGAATCAACTCGAAACAAATTTATATATATATATATATATGTGTGTGTGTACATATAGATATATATGTTTATGTATGAATATTTCAATGGTTTTTTTAGAGAGAGAAATTTTTATAGAGAGAGAAAGAGAGAATCGGTGTGGTGTCAGCAACCGGTTTTTAAGAAAAAAGAAAAAAGAACCTAAAAAAAAAAAAAACGAGAGACGGCAAAAAGTGTTCCTGTGGTGAATGAAGGAAGAGGAGGGAGAAATTTTTTATTTTTACACATATATATTTAATGAAATATTATTTTAATTATAATTTTATTTTTAAATAAAATAATATAATAGATATTAAAACACATTCTTAATATTAAATTAAATTTCTTTCTATACATATTTTTTTAAAATAAACAAAAATTAATGCACATCTTTTGAGTACAATAAAAATTAAATCTTAATTTTTTCATTGTTTCTCATTAGCTCACTTCGAAAATCAAGTTTCGAATTCATAAATTAATTTCCAAAAAAAAGATATAGTTAAATTTGAAATTTAAGTTTCGAAATTTTGTAAGATTCTCAAAAGTTAACAATCAAACAAACTACTTATGTTCACATAATCAATACGGAATGGTGAAAATAATTTTTTTTCCCAAGAAATTTTGAGGGTTTATGGCAAAGGTGGATTTATGGGGAAAAAAATGATAGAAAAAAAAAAAAAAACAAATGCAATGGAACAAAATGAGCATAATTGGAAAAAAATTGTGAATCTTCAAATGCAATGGATATACTTATGCAATGGAGCGTATTCAATGAAGGCTGGGTCTTCACAAGTCTTCAACAGAGTTCTTCACCATGATTGTTTGGGAGTGTCGTAGGTGTGGACATGTTGTATAATTACAATATGTAATATATGAAATGAGACAAATAATATCTAATCAAATTTATAAACCTATGCACTGAGAAATGATATGCATAGAGATAAATAAGTGTGTAAAAATAAAATTTTAAGACAGTCAAGTTGAATGTGATATATAGTTTTTTTTTTTAATTTAAATAGTCAAAATGCACAAGTTTATAGATGAATGACAAAAATTGACATTATTTGCAAATAATTAAGAGGATTTTGGTATGATTAATTTAAAATTTAAAATTTGTTTAAATTTGACTTATTTTTGCTTTTGAGGGGATGTTAAATTAAATTCAATTAAATTGCGGTCAATCTAATTTTTTGTAATGCAAATTTGGCAGATTATAGGTTATTCAAGTTTAATTCAAAATTTAATAAGTTTTAAAATATGTTTAAATTTAACTTGTCTAAGCCTAATTTTGCAGGATTTATAAGCCTAAGTTGCTAATATAAGTCAAATGTCATTTGTCTAATTAGTGTTCTCGCCAAAAAATCAATCTAAACCATTTATTTTTTTCAAATCTGAAGGTGAGTGTAATTTAAATCACTTAAAAAGTATTAGAAAAATAAAATATATTATGTAAAATAAACTAACTCATCTTGAGATTTAAAAAAATACAATTAATTCTATATTTTTTGCATAATTACACTGGCTTCAATTAATATTTTAATTCACATAATAATTAGACTATTTTTCATCAATAATTTGTTAATCGTATGAGCGTAAGATAATATTATCATTTTTATACAATAAAATGTATATTTATTTCGGATTGTGCTTCAGACCCCAGTGGGGGTCAACCCCCAGTGACGTGGCGCACTGGGGTTGGCCGAAAATCAAAAAAAAATAAAAATAAAAACAATTTTTGTTGAGCCAATAGGAGCCGACCCCCAGCACCCCAGCTGGGTGTCTAAGGCATTTTTGATTTATTTCAGGATTTATTTATCTTTTACATTAATTTCGTTCACTTTAGCTTTACTAAAAGAAATATGAGTTTAATTTTATAAAAAATATTAATTCTAATTTTTTCAAATTACCTATTTTTGTAAGTACTAGTTTATTTATAAACTTATTTTAAATTAATAATTAGTTTACTATTGAGTTCTGTTTGGACACGGATTGCATCCGATTGGGTTGGTGAAGGCTTTCAAGGGAGTAGTTGTTGCACTCGCTCGAGAATGAGGCAACGACGCGGTGTTTGTTTGACACGTGGACAAGTGAAGGGCGTTGTGGTAATTTGGCAGGTCAATGGTTTTTGGGCACAGATGTGTTTTTGATGATGAATTAATTATTGTGGATTATGTAAATCTTTGTTTTCAGATTACAGACATAAATGACAAATAATTATGTGGTGGTCTAGGGGAGAAATTATTCAATATTCTAGAGTAAGTTTAGGTAATATTTTAAATGAGTAGTTATTGATTTAAATTATGAAATTCACTATTTTTGTGTTAGAATTTTACGAGATAAAGTGTTGTCAATCTGTAAATAAAATAGAGCATTATTCCAAAAGTATTGAATAATTTCTCAGTTAAGGACACTATGTTCCTGACCAATCATAAATCACTATGCCTCTTATTATTTTCCAATCACTTTAAAAAAATCGCAAATCATATTCTTTCTAGCCATCATAACACATTTCGTATAACTTCTTATAAATTACAACCAGGAATGCAATGAATTTAGATTACAAAAATAAATTGCAGACATTTCATGCAAATGAGGAAAGCTAGACAATGAAGCCCTAGCTGTATAATAATTTTGAGAGGGAAAATGTGATTAAACTGTTTTTTAAATTTCATTTGGATTGGATTTAGTAAAAAAAAATTGTTGACTTTTATCATTTTCAATGAATCTTTATTAAAAGTTTTCTTTAAAAAAATGATTTTAAGGTCTTCCAAACTAGATGGATCTGGAAAAATATATATATATATATATTATTTTTTATTTTTCAAAACAAAATTACATTTTAAATTTTTATAGATTAGATGGATTGGGAAAGTACAAATATTTTATACAATTTGTTACAAAAATCAATAAATACCAAAAAAAAAAAACCCTAATATTTTTCATTGTTGTCTAACAAAGTTTTTAAAAGAGGACTATTGTTACACATTAACTATTACTTTGTACATTCAACAAAGGTGGGGTTTGACAATGTTAATTCCTTTTTCTTTTCTTTTTTTTTTCTTTCTCTTTTTTAGAATATAAATAGCTTACTCGTTTGTTAATTCTAAAATGAAGAATTTATTAAAAAATTATCTTTCAAATACTTATATCTCAATTAATTTATGAGATATTTTTATATTTTAATAAATTTTATTATGTTGGACATTTGATCCATCAAATCCCATATTTTATAGACAATTTTATCCTTATAAATATTCTTTAAAACGTTAACAACGTAGTGATGTCAAAATTCATATTAAATAAATTTGACAATATAAATGTTCACATTGAAAGTGTGAATGTTCACATTATGGAGCATTAACACTGTTAATGTGAATATTAATATAAGCTTCGCCCTATTATTATTAGGCGTATTCTGGTAACTATGTCATCCATCGGATTTATTGGAATATAAGAAAATAATTTGAACTAAGTGGAGTATAAATAAATGAAAAAGAGATTTATGAATAAATGTGCCTTGTAAAAAAAGATTTTTTTTTTTGTTATGGAGAAAATTTTGTGCCTTTTTTTAAACTTTTTTTTTTATGGGTGAAAATTACTATGTATTGTTATTCAAATCCAAAAGTTATATCCATTTTCTCGACCCAATGATGTGTCAAGAAAATAATTAGTTAATAATTAAATATTCTCTAATTATTAATCAATCATCTTCTTGATGCATCACTGAATCTAAAAAGTGAATTTGTGTATCATTTTTCTATTGTTATTTATTTAGCACAAAAAAAGCATTTTTTTTAGTTTTGACTTTTTAAACAAAAAAATAACTTATTAGGGTTTGGCAACCTTATATTTACAATTTTTTGATAATATTTACAAAAATTATAAACAAAAACTTGTTTGAAATTTATTTTCCTTGTTAAAAACTTGCAAACAAATTATAAAATTTACTAATTTTTGTAACCACAAAAAAATTGATTTTACTTATTTAGGGAAAAAAAAAAGTTGTATTCAATTGTTTAGGAATTTATTTTCTCTTCTCCCACCCCTCTGGCCACCACCCATCGCTCGTCACCACCACTGCCCATCACCAGTGACTTTCTCCGAGATAACCACTACATCCCACCAATTACCTTTGGTCACCACCTCTTATCGGAACCCACCTTTGGTCACTACCTCTTACCAGAATCCTAAGGTCACAGGAGGTAAAGGGTACAAGGGTTGGTAGTGATGAGAGAAGACAATTGTGATGTGTTTTGGGGTTATGGTTTGAAAGTGATGACAAGTGGAGGCTAAAGGTTTTTTTTTTTTTTTTTATCAGCAAAAAGGGACATTATTGATAAAATTAACACATATTACATATAAAATTATATCAATAAAGGGAAAGTACGAGCAGAAAGCATCATAGTGAAGTTTCAAAATCTCAATTAGGTTAGCATCAAGGTTATCACTCAATCGTATGTTAGCTCAAGCCAAAAGAGATAGTGAGAAATCAACACAAGAGAGGAAAGTAGCCAAAGCAACAAGCCTCAAAATACTCAAGCAACAACCTACACACTACAACAAATGTGGGCCTAAGTTAGCTAAGCACAATAACAGGCAACAGTCAAAACAGGAGCTAGCCAAGCATAATATCAAGCACATATCTATTTCTTACCCGATGTAGGTTGGAAACAAAATCATGTACTGAGTATACGAATTCTTTGAGGTGAGATTTTGCCCATAAAGCAATCCTTATTTTTATCAAATCACATAACTCTTCCAAAATAAAATGTTTGCCAGTGAATAGACATTCATTCCTCAACTTCCAAATAGACCACAATGCTGCCAATGGTATAATCTTCCAAATTTTGTTTTCCATTTTCCTCCATTTAAACCCCCCCACCACCATTCTAATAGTCCTCTCACATTATGAGGAACACCCACTGTACTCGCCACCATTCCAACATGATTGATCAAACCTTCCAAGTAAATGGGCATAACATTAGCACATGGTTTAGTGTTTCTAAATCAACCCTACAAAACACACAATCAGTATTAGTATTTTGACCAATCACCCCAATTCTCTGTAAGTATGCAGATGTTTTGATTCTTTTCTTCTACACCAACCAGCTGAAGAAATGCACCTTTTGTGGAGTAGTACTGTTCCAAATGAACTTAGTAATGCTAAAACCTTGCCCAGAGTTTCTATTGTAGACTGAAGATACACTAAACTGTCCTGAAACTCCTTTCCATCTTAAAGTGTCCTAGAGCTAGAGTTTAAAGGTTAAAAATTGAGGTAATTTTTACATGATAGGTTGTACTAAGAAAGATATAAAATTATAAAGTACTATATTTATTCTTAAGTTAGCCTATACCTTTTAAGTGAAATTGATTGAAATGATTATTCCATCAAAATGTCTATCATCATATCTGTTTGACTAAAAATGTAATAAAAAAATATTACAAATGGAATCATAGAAGAACTTAAAAAATGATCATTTCATCTCATTTGAATTAAGCAAATAGAGCATTAAGTTCGTGGGAAGGAATGGAATGAATAATGTGATGTGAAATCTCCACCAAGAAAAACCTCCATGAACTTCTCTATTTGTGAACGCAGCACATTTGAAATTCACTCAAGGCTAAGTTTGGCAACAAAAGTCACTAAAAAAAAAGAAAAATGCTCTGGAGCTTTAATTTTTAGCTCTAAAGGTAGCTCTAATGAGTTGGTAGTGGGTTCCACCCACAGTTCCACCCACAGTGATGTGATGTTTTGGTCTTGGTTTGTTTTTATTTTATTTTTTTTGTTCATTGCTATGTTATTAGTGTTTTATTAGAGCACCAAAATTAGTGGTCTGAATCATTGCTGAAAAAAAAAGCTTAAAAAAAGATAAAGTACTATACAAAAAGTCAAAAATTTTATTTTCTTTCTTTTTTTTTTATAAAAAGTTAAAAAATCATTTTAAACATACTAATTTTTTTCACTTTATATTTTAGTCAAAAAAATTATTAAAATAGCCTATTTCCAAACTAACTCTATGCAAATAAGTCAAACTTAAACACATTTTAAAACTTGTTAAATTTTTAAACCAAACTTAAATAGCGGATCACTCAACTCGACACATCTAAAATCCTAATTTGTAGCCTAGTATTCCATAAGATACCACATACTAAAACTAAACCATGAAGGTAGGTGATCCCATGAGCATTGCCATTCTATAATTGTAGCACCAACCAAGTTTTAATTTATTTATTACTAGTTTCACTACTACTTGTTTTAAGGAGATTTAAGGCTTCTCTCCCACACAAAACATGTCAAACTAGAAAGTTTAGGTTCAACAAACCAAGCTCTAGAGAGTTCAAATGCCAGAAAATCCTAAATTCTCTCATGCAAATTTGGCTGGATCGGCTGCACCCGGAAGGTGAAAGGCATCTGGGGCTGGTAGTCATTCACTTGACGATGATATCCATTCTCCAATTCTCTACTTTCCCTCTCCATCTCTTGCTGATGCTGTGGTGACAAGAACAAGATAAGAAAATGAAAGAAAAGAAAAGCATAACAAGAATTTTTTAGTGCAAATATATACTTGTTGATTTTCACAGGAAAAGCAAACTCTGGTTATGTCAATGATAATCAAAAGTTTGTTGAATTAATTTCATATTAATTCACCAAAAACTAATGAATAGAAAAAGTACCTTTACAAAAACTATTTGCCTTTTGATTTTGGAGTTCAGAAGTTATTTTTTTAAAAAAATGGAATGAGTATTCAAAAACTACTATTCGATTTTGGAGTTCAGAAGTTATTTAAAAATAAATTAAAATGGAATGAGTATTCATATTTGGGGATGAGATATTTTAGTCAAAACGTCATTACAAAAAAAAAAAAAAAAAAAAGTAAAAACTCACCTCTCTATTTTCTTTTTGTACATCTTTTGTAAAAAATATTAAAAAAAAAAAACTCAAAAATCAATTCTCAAACCAACTCTGTATGGGTGTGTGTTGATAGAAGACAAAAACAGAAATCTTCCACATGAAAATTTACAATTTAACATGAAAATAGAGATTTGTATGAGTGAGTAGGATGATGAGCATACCAGTATCAGATTGAGCTGCTTGTTATCCTCCTCCAGCATCTTTCCCTGATCATTGACAATATGTTAGAATATGCATCCAACTACAACTATATAATAAAGAGATCGAAATGTAATCATTTAAGGTATGCTTGTTTCATCTCTACTACATACATTTTTCTTCATCATCCTGTGAATCTCCGACTGCAACAGAAACAAGGAAAAAAATATTAAAGATAATGTATTAGTCTTTTGGCACTACCTCGTCATATAAGTTAGATTTAATCAACCGATAGAGCTTAAAATTTTACTTTAATTACCTGTTTGTAGCGAACACTTTCAAGCCCAGTTTCGAGGGTGTTCTCTATGGCCATGAGATCTCTGGGCTGCAAAGATGTTATGTCTTCTCCTTTCAAGTGCCTGAAACATTCACTTAAAATGAGATTGTAAAAATAAGATTGTTTCAAAACAAATTTTCAAACCCAAGCAGTATTAACTTATTTCTCAAACTCAGATTGTTTGATGAAGTAATGTTTTCAAAATGAATTTAGTAAACACAACTTCAAATTTTTTTACAATAAATCAGTTGAAATTGTGTTTTCAAAACACAGTTTCGTTTGTAAATACTTAGAAGCCTATATGAAAAAGCCTGGAGCCAAGCCATTCGAATCGGCCAGTTTGCTTTTGATCTATCACTATCTTTCTGGTTGTTCTGAGTTTTTGATATAAGAGATTCCAATGTTTATATTTTGTTAGAAACAAAATATTAGAAACTTTTTCTTCCTTTCAATTTTTTGAAAGTAGATTTTGACCCTGAAGTCATGTAACAACTTGAGTTTGAGAAATAAATTTAAAACTGTTTGGATTTGAAAATATTGTTTTAAAGCAAACTTGAGATTTTGTATGTGATTTTTTTTTTTTTTTAGATAGTCAGATTTTGTATACTTTAATCATCAATAAATTCTCTTTTTGGCAGATCAAAAAAAAAAAAAAGCAACTTGTGCTTAACAAAAAAATTCAACAATATATGTGCTTGTTACCTGAGCTCAATCTGCAAGCTGTCATTTTCTTTCTTGATTCTATCCAATTCATTGCTGAGATTCTGTGAGTTTTTATTTTTTGTTTTTTCATTTGTTACAAACACCCAACAGAAAATTTATCATCACAAGCAAGTAAATGATACAGATCTAATAAGAGATAGATGCAATAAATAGGCAAATCAACCAATAGAACATATAATCCATGCTTGTTTATGTGGTTTTAATCGAAGATCCACATATTACAACAAAAAAACCAGGTAAAAGAGAGAATTCATTGATAGATTCTATTCAAGGAAATATTTTCTTGGGTACTTGGTTTTTGAAAGGAAAGAGAAGAGAGAGAATAACATTATATTACCAGATCTGTCCATGGATGTAACATCTAATCATATAGATTTTAGTGTCTTTTCACCATTATAAATAAATAAAAAATTACTGAAGAGGTGAGAGAAATAGAGAGAACTCAGAGAAGGAAGTCATCCCATTTGTAGATCTGTTCATAAAATTCATATTTTTAGCATAAAACCATGTCATTTTCCTCAGAGACAAGCCAAGAACATGAGATGCTTTTAAGGCAAAATATTAGACAAAAGGGTTGCAAGAAATAAATATATGTGTGTGTGTGTGTGTGTATATCAAAAGAGGGACAGAATCAAAAATACCTCATGCTTGGCATCCCACAACCTCTTCCCAGACTGTTGGTGATACTTCTCCAAGATGTCAACCAACCTTCACCATGAAAAATAAAATAAAATAAAATAAAAAACCCACAAAAAAACTAAGCCATCAAGAAAGAGAAAAGAACCTTCACCATGAAATTTTTTTAAAAATATATATAAAATATTTTTAAAAAAACACAAAAAACAAACCATCAAGAAAAAGAGAACCTACCATGGAAAAAAAAAAAACACAAAAAGAAAAGCCATCAAGAAAGAGATAAAAACTTCAAAACAAAGAAACCCTACAGAAATAATAATTAAAAAAAAAAGAAAAAAAAGAGAGAGAGAGAATGATACATACGTAGTGGAAGGGCTACAGAACTCATGCATCTTGCCAGAACTGCCAAAGACAACAAGAGAGACCTTAGCATCACATAGAACAGTGATCTCCTTAGCTTTCTTCAAGATCCCATTTCTCCTCTTTGAGTAAGTCACTTGCCTGTTGCTTGTGTTCTCTATCCTCTTTATCTCTATCTTTCCTCTCCCCATCTCTCACTCTTTTTCTCTCTTCTTTTTCTTCTTCTTCTTCTTTGGTTGCAGAATGTGAACATGACAGAAGAGAGAAAGATAAGAACATAAATAAATGGTTGAGAAGAGAGAGAGAGAGAGAGAGAGAGAGAGAGAGAGAGAGTAATGGGAGGGTGTGGGAAGTGCATTTTCCATTAAAGGGTTGAAGACAAGAAACTTTCGAAGAGTCCCAGTATGGTTGGTTTGAATAAAGGCACTTGACAAAGCCAAAGCCTATAGGCTGCTAATATCTTCTGTTGTTTGATTTAACTTTGCTTACAAGTTTGTTACACCTTCTTAACCCTTTGTTGCACCCTTCTTAACCTTCGGGTTTTCTCTCCCTCTCACCATGTATACATCCATATACACATACTTACCACTTACAACAATAAATTTATATATACTAGTATGCAATTCGGAAAAAAAAAAAAAGAAAAAGTAATAGCATAAGAATAATTATAGAAAAATGTAAACTTACTCAAGTGATAAGAACTTTTTTTTGCCAAACCGATGATTTTGATTTCAAGTCTTTTATATTGTATAAAAACACAATTTAATTGATGCTAATTTTACTCATGGTCTTATTTCGCCAATGCACCAAGGATCCTTTAGAGTTTTTTTTTCCTAAAGTTTCCTAAAGTGGTTTGTTGTATGGGTAAGATTTAATGCTAAAAAATTGATGTGACTTGTCATTAAATCTCAACCATACAACACACCACTCTAGGAAACTTTAGAGAAAAAATACTCTAGAAGATCCTTACTCTTCGCAATGGTATGATCTCCAACCCCAAAGTAGATGTTATGGTTCGCTCGAGCACCATATGTGGGGTGTTGGGAGTGATTCCCTTTTCCTTTTGCGGGTTGGCATTGGGAGTAATTCGTTTCCCTTCTAACAAGTGATTAAAAAAATACTGATTTATGTTTTGTCACATTTGGGATAACTTATAAAAATTAAAAAGTCAAAAAGTTATTCAAAAATTTGAAAGTCCATATTATTTTGGGAAAGCTTGTGAGGGAAGTTTAGAGGGCAAAATTATTATTTTGTCCTTTGAATTCAACTATCCAAAAGTCAAAAAGTTAAAAGTCAAAAAGGCAACAAGGGTATAATGGTCATTTTAATTTTACTACAATATTTTATTACATATTTTTTTGTAAAAAGTCAAAAAGTATCCCAAACATACATATTTTTTTTTCTCTAAAGCCAAAAATTCAAAAAGTGTACTTATATAGCATATCTCAAACAACCACTAATATTTAAAACATATCTTAATAATACTAAATTTTCTTTAAATATTTGATTTTGCATAGCTGTTTTTTTAAGAATTAAAAAATAAAATTATGATTCTAAGAGGGTGTTTGAGGTTTACTTATTTGTGTTTTTTTTTTTTTTTTTTTTTTTGGGGGGTTCTATTTTCGTTTTTAATGAACTTTTTTTAAACATTTTCAAAAAACTTTAGATTCCGCTTGACGAACTGAACAATTAAAAAAATAAAAAAAAATTCCAGCAAAAGTCTAAAAAAGACAAAAAAAATTAAGTAAAAAATTGTATTTTTTTTTTTTTTTGAATTTTTATGTTTGTCTACACAAGACAGATCGAAAAAATAAAAAATTATGACATAATTTTTTTAAAAAAAAAGTCATTAAAAATAATAAAATTCAAAAAAAAAATGTGACTTTTTTAGCTAATAGCCAACTTCGCAAACACCATCTTAGGAGAGGTCGGGACGTGAGTCCATTTTGTTTGGGTCTAGGCTTTAGTCAAATTCAAAAGTAACTTGGGTCAAGTTTGGCTAAACTAAAAAAGTGCACTTATTTCATCTTTTTATTATTTTTAGGTCACATCAATCAATATCTCCTCTCTACTTTTTCTGCACATAATACAAGAAAAGTCAAAAAGTACACTTATTTAGTCTTCCCAAATTTGGCCTTAATATTGATCAACTTTAAACTTTTTAAATATATAGAATCAAATAATTGAAAAAGATCCTTCAAAATCGAAGCCACTTAACTCAAATTCAAAAGTTATTTTGAAAAAATTTTTTTTTTTTTCTTTTTCAGTAATTATTTTATGAACATTAAAATGTTACTAACTATTGTGGTAAGAATTTTATTAACTATTGTGGTTCAGTAGGAATTATTGTGGTAGTAATTCATTACTATTTATTTATTATTTATTATTTATATTTTTCTAGTAGTCCATTATTGAATTTTATGTGCTTAATTTTAATAATAATTTATTAATTTTAATAATTATTTAAGTCGCTTAAATCTTTTCTGACCTAACTGTTTAGGTTTGTTTAATGTTTTACTTTTAGTTCGCTCGACAATAAAATTGAGACTTTGCTATAGTCTAAAGATTTTAATTTGAAACAAAATAACGTTGTTTTTTAGGCTTTGTAACTTAAAAAATAGGATAAATCATATGTCACTGTGCAACATTGAGGCCGTTAATTAGGATCTCTTAATTTTACTTGCTTGTCAAACTGTATATTTTATGTGTGTTTAATGTCAATCAGGTTGTACATAATCGGAGTATAAAATAGGCAAAAAGACAGAATTTGGAGAGAACAGATTCCCGCACGTGCATTGACTTTTCTAGGAAAACGGGTCCAATGTTTTAAACTTGTTTGCAAGACATCAGAAGGATAAATAGGCAAAAAAATGACTGGATTGGGGTTCTGAAATTATTTTTGCAAGGAAAGAGATGCTAGGGTTTCAAGCGGTGATTTTCTCCAAAAAGCTTGAAGAACACTTCCATGGGGTCTTTTTCATCATCTTCTTCCTCTTCCTACTCTTCCATGAGTGACTAGTATTCTTTTCTAGGGTTTTGATGAAACCCTAGCCATGTAATTAGGTTTTTCTTTTTAATTTTCAATTATGTAAAGGTTTGAACAATTGTATGGTGTTTTAGAAGTTTTATATATATATTTTCCATTATTTCTTTATATATTCAGCTTTCTGTGATTGTTGAATGTTTTTCATACAAGAGTTTTATATTCTTTCACATTCAAGATATGAGACAGAGCATACTACGAGGAACGAGTCGTGTCACTACCCTAGTTTAGAGTGAACAATTCGTACTACTTGAGATGGTTCATGCTCGTACATTGAACGTGATGATTTTCTTGTTAAATGCTTTGAACTTGTAGTTGCAAAGCATTATCCCGTTCGAACCATAACATAATTAATTTCAATTGGAAACCTTATATACGTAGCTAGTGGTGGACTCTTTGTCATAGGTTTTTCTCCAAATCAGTAAATCCAATTTTATTTATAATTGATAATTTAATTACTTAGTTTAATTTATTTGTTATTAAATTAGGTTATGAACAATCAATCTTTTCATCAAAATTAATTTAGGAATTTAACAATTAAATTAGTTTAATTTCACAATTATCCCTGTGAATCGATACCTAAACTTGCTATTATTCTAAAAGAATTTGGTATAATTTTGTATTTAATTTTGATGTGTGTAACGACCCATCAATACATTATCCAAAACTTAATTATAAATGCATGACAAAAATTTATAATTTTGTATTTTAATGTTTATAAAGCTTACTATTAATTTGAAAATATTTTTTTAAGTATACACTAAAATGTAATTTTACGTAAAAATTATTCTGTATTTTAATTTAGACTTCGTTTGTCAACTATATATTTTAGTCAACAAATTAAAAAATAACTATAATTTATCACATCATTTTTTTTTTACTTTTTTACATATTTTTTTATAAAAAATTAAAAAATTACTAAAATAACCTATTGTCAAGTTACTTTATTTTAGATGTAAACACAATTTTATTAAATTATGTACTGCGGGCGGTTGTCATCTACTACTAGACAAATGTGGTGATTTAAGGCATTGGATTTATGAGGGTCTCCTCTAAGATTTGAGTGGTGGGCACTTATTCAGCTCGTGAATTAATAAAATCTTAACCATCAAATCAAAATCAAAAGTTATTTTCACATCAATATGTTTGAGGAAACAAATTTTTTTCAAAAAAATACTCACAATTTATAATTAAGACCCAGATTTATTAATAATGTCATCCTATTACAAGTTTAAAAAGACAATTGCAAATAAATAAGAAAAATACTCACAATTTATAATTAAGACCCAGATTTATTAATAATGTCATCCTATTACAAGTTTAAAAAGACAATTGCAAATAAATAAGGAGGGTCCCTAATGAAATAATTGCATTAGACGAAGAATGTTGTAAAATAATTATAAAATAGTGATTAAAAATGTAAAGTTATTAAAATACTCTTTTGTAGGGATATATTTTCTGAGTACCAACATGTGGTCAAGGTGACGCCGACGTGTCAGTCGAGGTGCCACGTGTCTCGGTCATGATACCGAAATCGTCTCGGCTAGGCCGAGGTTATCTGCGAAGATACCAGAATCCGCGATAAGCGGATAATGGACAAGAGTCCTAAAATGAGAGAAGATTTCAGTTTGGATTAGGATAAAACTCTTAGAGAGTTTATCCCAATCCTACTAGGAGTTCAAGATTAGCAGCAATTCTGAGTCAATTGAAGTTAGGTTTCTATTAGGACTAGGATTGTGTTGGCTATAAAAGGGAGGTACCCCCATGGGTCTAAGGTATGTCTTTTATGCTCTGTCTAGTGAGTTAAGCACTATTGATTATCTTTGAGAGATATTTTACTGACTTGATCGTCGGAGTGCCCCCGGGTGGACGAGCCACCGCCGGAATCTCTTCTTTCTCTTGCAGGTTGTTCGGGCTTAACCTATTCTGCAGGTGTTCTCCAGTTGAGCACTAAGTTGGCAGTGTGGTCGGAAATTGACACACACAATTTGGCCCCGTCTGTGGAAAAGAAAGGAGAATAGATGGCCAGCGACGGACAGAAGGATAAGGTTGGGGACGAAATCCCTGCTGGGAGTGAAAAACATGTTGACCCAAACGTGGAAGAAGATGGTCGTAATGAGGAGACTCAGAACTAGAATCACAGCACAAAAGACGTCGGCCAGGATGGTGACGTGCCAAAGAAACCAGAACAAAGCGGATACTACAACGAGGATGATCTCGAGATATGGAAGGATAGATGCCTGCGGAGGGACGAAGAGGTGAAAGAGATGGCAAACAAGTTGGCAGATCTGCAATCGATCGTCAATTTTATGTTGCAAAATAGCGTCATGCAGCCACCATTCTCGCTGCAGGACACGCCGATTCCAGCGGCCAATGCCCAGAATGGAGGGCAGAAACCAATCCCAACAGCCCCTCAGCACACCAGAAGCGAGAAACACTCTCACCGGCCTTCTAGGGAGGTCTGGCGAGGAGAGTCGAAGAGAGAAGAGTCACGAAGGACACATTGCACTAAAGAAGCAAACCCAAGAGAACATCGGCACGTTCAAAGGCAGGAGCTGTGCTTCGACACAACTCATGGAGAAAGGTCGAAAAGGGCCCACAACGAAGCTGAGAGTAGTATGCCAAAAAGACTGAAGTTGGGAGATAGCCGAGCTCCTGGGCGAAGCAAGGAAGACCTGAGAGATTACCTCAAGAGGAAACAGCATAATGCCGATGCCGAAGTAACTTCACCTGTTAAGCCGAAAACACCATTCGCGGTAGAATTAAACAAATTTGAGGCGCCGAAGAGATTTAGTATGCCGAGGTTCCAAATATACGATGGTAAGTCAGACCTCAATATCTACGTTGGATTATACTTGAACTCAATGGCATTGTATAGTGGGAACGAGTCGTTGCTCTGCAAAGTTTTCCCCTCATTCTTCGGGGAGATTGCATTAGATTGGTTTCACAAACTACCAAAGGGAAGTGTGAAGACCTGGGAAGGCTTGGCCGAGATGTTTGTGGCCAGGTTCATGACAAACAAGCTGCAGCCATTAAGAGTGGACGCATTGATGGCTCTGAAGATCAATAAGGAAGAAGGCCTTAGGGCCTATGCAAAAAGATACTATGAGGTGTTCAACCGAATACCAGAGTGTAATCAAGAGGTGGCGGTCATATTTTTCAAGAACGGCCTAAAAGACGACTGTCCACTACGAAAATCTTTGGCAAAGACATTACCAAAAAGCATGGAGGAGCTCATGGCTAGAATCGAGAAGTATGCCAGAGCTGAGGAAGATACATCGGGGACTAAGGAGACAAAGCAAGAAAAAGGAAACGGCTCGCCGAAGCGAGGCCGAGGTAATAATGGATCCAACAAGTAAGAGATAGGACTAAGGGCTACACAGGCAGTTACGACTGTGTTCCGAATCCCAATTCACAAAGTCCTGGACAAAATTCGGAACCAACCCTATTTCAGGGCACCAGCGAGGGCACCAGGAGAGTTTATGGGAAGAAACCTCGGCAGACATTGTGCTTACCACAATGAAGATGGACACATGACTCAGGGTTATAAAGCCCTGAAAACACACTTAGAAGACCTAGTGAGGCAAGGCCATCTGAGAGACCTTGTCGATGAGGCCAGGACAAGAGAAGAACAGGCAAGATTGCCTCAGGTACCAGCTGCCCCGCCTCCCCTAGCACAGCAACCTCAGGCAGGAGGACCTCGGGTAATTAATGTAATTCACTTGGAGGTCAACGAAAACGAGATTCGGGGGGAGACCTAGAAGGTAAAACACCTACAGCATGTCTACTAAGTCGGGGAGAAAAGACATCGGGCAGAAGAGTGCCAAGGACCAGTAGTGTCCTTTACTGAAGCCGACCTTGAGATGGTGCAGCATCCACATAACGATGCCTTGGTAGTATCCATCCAGGTTAGGGAATGCCAAGTGAAGCGCATCTTAATCGACCAAGGCAGCTCTTGTGACATCATGTACGTCAGATGTTACAAAGAGCTTGGCCTTCACCCAGACAATATGGAGCAATCCAATAGCCCAATGGTTGGGTTCAATGGAACGCCGACATGGCCACTAGGAACAACAAGCTTGGAGGTGCAGGCTGGCACCATGAAGATAAAGACAAAGTTCACCATAATCAACACATTCTCTCCTTACAATATCATCTTGGGAAGGTCGTGGTTACATGCGATGAGGGCTGTTCCCTCAACATTGCATCAACTGTTGCGGTTCCCAACAGAACATGGGATTGAAGAGGTCAGAGGAGATCGGCTGCAGGTAAATAATTGCTCCATGGCAGCAATGAAATCCACCTGCAGCATACGAGAACCAGAGAAGGCAGAGATCGAAGGCGAGGACGTGGAGGTCCTAGAGGATGTCGGCAAGGAGCCAGCCGAGAAGAGTGAAGAAGCACTGAAGAAAATCCTCATCCATGAGGGGGATGAAGAACGTTTCTTTCTTCTCGGCTCGGGCTTAACTGAAGAAGAGGAAAAAGAGTTGGAGGCTTTCTTGAGAGCAAACATCGAGGTGTTTGCCTAGACGCCTTACGAAATGCCTGGCATTGACCTCGAAGTCACTTGCCATAAATTGAATGTTGACAGGTCGACCAAACCTGTAATCCAACGAGCAAGAAGACCGACATTGATACACGTCGAGGTAGTGGAGGAGGAAGTAGACAGACTTCTGGAGGCCAGGGCCATTCGAGAGGTAAACTACCCGACATGGCTGTCAAACACAGTGGTGATGAAGAAAAAGAATGGTAAATGGAGGGTTTGCATAGACTCTACCCAAAATTGACCAGTTAGTAGATGCCACTTCAGGGCATGGAAGAATGAGCTTCCTGGACGCCTACAGGGGGTACCACCAGATAGCCATGTACCCCCCAGATGAAGAGAAGACTACGTTTATCACCCCAAAAAGGCTGTATTGCTACAAAGTGATGCCTTTTGGGTTAAAAAATGCAGGAGCAACTTACCAAAGATTGGTAACCAAAATGTTCAGATATCTGATCGGCCGAACGGTGGAAGTCTACATTGACGATATGGTTGTGATGACCAAGGAGCCTGAAGGTCATCTGGCCGACCTAAGAGCAGTATTTGAAATCCTTAAAACATATCGGCTCCGACTCAATGCATCGAAATGTGCATTTGGAGTTAGATCTGGTAAGTTCTTAGGGTACTTGGTAACCAGAAGAGGCATTGAGGCCAGCCCAGATCAGATTAAGGCCATCCTGGAATTGAAGAGCCCGATATTGGCAAAACAGGTACATATGTTGACTAGAAGGTCCGCAGCCCTGAATAGGTTCATAAGTAGAAGCTCAGACAAGTGCAAACCTTTCTTCAACTTAGTGAAGAAAGCCACAGATTTTTTATGGATAGAAGAATGCGAGGTCGCCCTAGGCGACTTGAAGAAGTATTTGACCACAGCTCCAGTTCTTTCAAATCCAGAACCTGGGGAGGAGTTGTTTTTGTACTTAGTAGTTTTGGAACACGCAGTAAGTGCAATGGTAATCCGAGAAGAAAAAGAGGAGAAAAGGGCTGTTTACTATGTAAGCAAAACCCTGGCCTATGCAGAAACAAGGTATCTACCCTTAGAGAAATTGGCACTGACTTTAGTAATGGCTTCAAAGAAACTGAATCATTACTTCCAGACCTATAAAATTGTGGTGCTAACTGAACACCCCTTGAAGTCCTTGCTGCAACAAGGAGACCTGACAGGAAGAATAGCCAGATGGGCAGTGGCCTTAGGATAGTATGACTTGGAGTACAGACCCAGAACAGCAATCAAAGGTCAAGTTTTGGCCGACTTCGTGGCCGAGTTCACACCAGAATCTATCGTACATCGGGCTCCATTGAGCCAAGGTGAACGATGTCCAAGCAAAGAGGGAGGAGCCCAGCCAAATGCAACAGAACAAAGGAAAAAGAAAAAACTCAGACCCTGCAGCATTTACATCGGCGACTTATTTCGACTGTTTGTCGATGGGAGCTCAAACCGACAAGGAGCGGGGGCAGGAGTAGTACTGGTATCTCCAGATGGAGAGATATTGGAACAGTCCATTCGATTGGGGTTCAAGGCCTCAAACAATTAAGCAGAGTATGAAGCATTGATTGCAGGACTAAAGTTGGCAGTTGCAGCAGAAGCAGATGAAGTGATAGTCTTCTGTGACTCTCAGCTCATAGTCAACCAGACAACGGGCGAGTTTGCAGCCCGAGATGAAAGAATGTCAGCCTACGCAAAGGAAGTCAACAGGTTAGTGGCCTTGTTTCAGAATTGCAGACTACATCAGGTTAGTTGAGATGATAATAGTCACGCCGATGCACTGGCCAATCTGGCTAGTACAATACAACTTAGAAAAGTAAGGACAATAATGGTCGAATACCTGTCGGGCCCGAGCATCAAACCACCGATCGCATAGCACGAAGTAATGTGTGTGGATATGGGACCAAGCTGGAAGGATGCAATTGTAGCATTCTTAAAGGAAGGGAAGCTACCAGATGATCACAAAGAGACACACAAGATCAGATTAAAGTCGGCAAGATTTAATCTGACAGCGGAAGGACATCTTTACAGAAGATCCTTCACTAGACCCCTTTTGAGGTGTGTACATCCTTCACAAGTTGAAGATTTTTTATATGAAATACATGAAGGAATTTGTGGAAACCACGCTGAGGCAGATCACTAGCTCATAGGGCCATCACCCAGGGATATTGGTGGCTCTACATGCAGAAGGACGCAGAGGCCTATGTCAAGAAGTGTGAAAAATGCCAAAGGTTCACACCACTGATACACCAACTAGCAGCAGACCAGAACCCAGTATCCAGTCCTTGGCCGTTTACCCAATGGAGCATGGATCTCATTGGGCAACTGCCCCAAGCAACTGGACAAAGGAAATACCTGCTGGTAGCAACAGATTACTTCACCAAGTGGATAGAAGCTGAGCCCCTAGCCAAGATCCGAGATGTGGACGTAAAGAACTTCATATGGAGAAATATCATTACCAGATTTGGGATTCCAAGAGCAATAGTTGCCGACAATGGAACACAATTTGACAGCAAGCTAATCAAAAGCTTTTATGCAAAATTCAAGATCAAGAATTATTTTTCAATCCCAAGCTTTCCTCAAAACAATGGACAAGCAGAAGCATCCAACAAAGTCATCTTGGATGGGATTAAGAAGAGGTTACAAGCAGCAAAGGGAAAATGGGTGGATGAACTGCCAAGTGTACTTTGGGCATATCGGACTGCGCCGAGAAGATCAACAAGGGAATCCCCTTTTGCCATGGCCTATGGCACAGAATCTGTCATTCCGCTGAAGGTCGGCATACCAGGGATCAGAACTCAGGGAGTAGAGAACGGGACTAATGATGTACTCTTAGCCCGAGACCTGGATCTACTAGAAGAAAGTAGGGAAAGAGCTGCAATTCAGCTCGCAGCATACCAGCAGCAGCTTGCCAAGGCTTATAATAAGAAGGTCAACCCAAGAGAATTTCAAGTCGGCGACCTGGTCTTGAGAAAAGTCGTCGGCAACAAAAAGGATCCCAAAGAGGGTAAGCTTGGCCCAAATTGGGAGGGACCCTACAGAATCACTTCGGTATTGGGCAATGGAGCATATCGACTTGAAGATAATAAGGGCAAAGAATTGGCATGACCCTAGAACACTTATAATCTAAAGTTTTTCTATCATTAGATTCTCCTTGTTTTTTGCCGAAGTAATGAATAAAATTTTAGCAGAATTCTTCTACATTTATGACTGATAAGATACTCGTCGATGTTCTTTGAATATATGTGTAATGAGAACCCAAGTGGAACGTAAGTTCACATTAGGGGGCAGAGAGTTGGAAAATGGTTTTAACACTTGTTGAAACTTGAGAAAAGTTTACAAGTTGAAGTTAAACCGAGATCATATTTAACACTTGTTAAAACTTGAGAAAAGTTTACAAGTTGAAGTTAAACCGAGATTATGTTTAACACTTATTGAAACTTGAGAAAAGTTTACAAGTTGAAGTTAAACCGATATTATGTTTAACACTTGTTGAAACTTGAGAAAAGTTTACAAGTTGAAGTTAAACTGATATTATGTTTAACACTTGTTGAAACTTAAAAAGTTTACAAGTTGAAGTTAAACCAAGGTTAAACACTTGTTGAAATTTTACAAAAAAATTTACAAGTGAAACCAAGGTAATGCCAAGAAAGGTACTTTTGTATTTGCCGAGGTAAATCATCAGTTTGTATAACCGAGGTATGTCACCCCAAGAAGGTTGCACAAGGAGTGAAGCGTATATTAAAGATATACGAAATATTCTAAGTATAGAATTATGCAAAAGTAGTAAAGAGAAGACAAAGATACAAGCATTCAGAGAAGGAAAGTTGTATTAACATTCAAAAGAAGGCACGTCGGCCAAAACTTACTAATTGTTCCAAAAAAAGAGAAAGACAAATGTACACAATACAAAAGAAAAACACATCAAAGTAGAGACTCTTCGACAACAACAGATGGTTGGGTCTGAAGTTCGGACGACTACTGGGAAGACACCTCGGCAGCCTTTTCCGCCGCAAGTTCGGCATCAATTTCTTGAAGGGTTTCATCTAGACTCTTGTCGGCTGGGGGCACGTCTGATGACGCCTTCTCTAGAGTGGCATCCTTGGGGACTTCCTCACCCTCCTCATCTTGTGTCAAGTCCAGGACTTGATCATTCAGAGAAGGGGACTTGGTCCCAGCAGCCTCCTTTGATTTCCTCACCAAGATCTCCTCCTCAGACTCAGATTCGTCGTCGGATTGACTTGGAGTTGGAGGGAATGGAAGAGGAATAACGTCGGCGTTCCTGAGGGGCGAGTCCTTGGGGACTTCAAGCTTTTTTAGAAGAGACATCCAACCAAGGGTGAAACCCTTGTTGCATGCCTGCTTCACCTGCTTTTCATAGTCTGCCGTAACATCGGCCACACCTTCATTGTAGCCCTTCCCATCGGCTGCCTTGAGCTCGGCGTCCTTCGTGGCCAAGGCATCCTGAAGTTCTTTTTGGGCTTAGGCTATCTTTTCCTCAGACTCTTTCCTCTGGGCCTCATGAACCTTGTTAATGGCCTCAGTAGCACTTGCTTTTTCATCGGCATCGTCCTTAGCTTTGATGGCAGCCTCGGCCTGGTCTTCCAACTTCTTCATTTTTTATTGTAAGCTTTTGTTGGCCTTTTGCAGACTGGCAACTTCTCTCTTCTTATCGTCCAGTTCTTTCCGGTTCTCAAGGGATTGAATTGAGAATGAATGAGCATGCTGGATGGCCTAAAAGTGAACAAGACAAAAGTTATTAGAAAATTTCTAAGCACAAGAAAGAAAGAAAAATGACCAAATGAAGAGACTTACTTGAACAGAGTGCTGGAGCATCAGAGCATAGTTCTCATATTTACTCATCTCGACGTTTCGGTCGAGATCGCCGGGAAGGAGCAAAGCGGTACTGAGGGCGACGACGACATTAATGTTGTCGGCATTGTCGCTAGCCTTAACTGGCTTATCTTCCAGCGTGATTTGGGGAGCCCAGGGGGAATCTTGTTTTCGAGACCCCAATGTGGTTGTATTGGATGACCTCGACTTCTTTGATTTTGGGGATTTAGATGGTTGGGCCTCGGCACGTCTCTTCTCAACAGCAGATTGGGACTTATTGCTCTCAGCCAATTTAGAAACTGGCAAAGTATCCTCAGTATCAACCTGAGTCACCTTCGCCTTTGGTTTAGCCTTCTTTATTCTTTTCGGCTTCGGAGAGGGCTAGAATTGCGCTTGTGGAGCGTCAATGGTTAATGGGATGCTGGCCAAGAGATCTTTGGCAACTGTTTTTTGACGGCCCATCTCGGTAAAAAAAATGGTTCGTCGCCGGCGTTAGCGTTGGGATATCGGAATCAGGTATGAAGCCGAGGTTGACGGCTGTTCGGCTAGATCAGAAGTTGATCCTTGATCTTGCCGAGATGTGGAAGCAGCTTGAGGAGTTGTGGCGGAAGGAGGAGACAAACTCTTCTTCGTCTTCTTCTTCTTCTTATTGGGGACGTCAGGAAGAGCTGACTTGTACGTAGGAATAAAATTAAGTAGAAGAGGGGCCTTCCGTTTGAGGACTGGCAGATCCAAAAGTTTCCTCAAGTCTTTGCTGGAAAAGAAAGACTGACGGAAGCCCTTTGGTGGCTGAGGAAGAGCTACAAGAAAAACAGACGTTAGAAACAGATAAAGTATTGAAGACTTTGAAGACAAGTAAGTATGAACGTAGGGCTCTTATCATTGCCCTCTATAAAAACTGTTCGAGGAAGAGGATAAAGATGGAGGTCCTCATCTGGAGCAAACTCTCAGTTCCCTGAGGTAATGAAGTAATCGTCTCCAGCTCCCTTGTTGGAGTCTGGGAGGTCGGCTACGATTTTATACTCTGTAGACCTCGGCTTAAGGTAGTAAACATAGCCTGTATCTTTTTTGAGGCCACACATGGTGTAGCAGTATTGGATGTCAGCTAAGGTGATCCTAACATTTTCTTGTTTGGCTAAGGCAATTATACCGTTTATGACTCGGTAGGAATTGATGGCAAGTTGCATTGGATTCAACTTATAATAATGAATGATCTCACGAAAAAGAATATTGAGTGGGAGCCGAAGTCCGCACTCAATAAAAGCTACAACAGGGAGGGGCATGGAATCAGCTATGGGTATGATAGAGTTATCCTCCCCAGCTAACCTCAGATGAACATTGGCCGGGATGTCAAACTCTCGTCTGAAGTGCTCTAACCTGGATGGGGTGTCTACCCTATGTTTCCACATGCCCATGATATCGGCTTAACTGAAGGGGTTGGATTTCAGAAGGGTGTGTTTCGAAAGGGTTTTATGGACCTCGGCTAAAATACATGGAGTCTATGGGGAATCGTTTCAGTTTTTCTTAAAATTTGTGGGTTCTACAAACAAATCCCAAAACCTAAGTCTGTGGGAACAAAGATTGAAGGCATGAATCTGGAAAAGACACAGAAAACAATAACGTGTTTCAGAATCAAGAACAATTGTGAACTATCAAGAACACTGTGACAAAGTGTGTGAAAGGGTACAAGGCCCAGAACAATGGCAAAAGCAGAAAAGTTGTGAGCAGTGCGAGTATTCAAGACATGGGCAAAGAGCAAAATCGTGAAATAAACATGCTCAGATGCATGATTCATGAATCAAATATTTGAGTAAAACAGCAATGGCGACTAATGATGAAGCAAAATTTCTTGAAAAATAACAAAAAATAAGACTAGAAAGAACAGTGGCTTACCAGAAAAAAGGAAGCCGGAATAGGAATTGTCGAAGTCTGACGACGGTTGCAAAGGCAAAATATCAGTGAAAGTCACGTCGGAAGGGGTGAACGGAGCAAGTCACAGAGCTTTAGAAGCTTAAACAATGGAGGATTTGGAAGAAAAAGCTAGAGAGAGAGAAAGCCTCAGAAACGATGAAGAAAAGTGAAAAAATAAGGAAAGGGGAAAAAAGTTTTGTTAAAACTTGAAACGGTGGCAAAACAGAATTAATGAACCTAGAGCGACGGGTCTGTCAGACGGCGCACGCAAGCAAATTTCGATTTACAAGCGCGTAACAAGTACGATCCAATAAGGGGAAGGCTGTAGATACCCCATTTTTAACCGACCTTAAGACTCAGACTTCATCGATTGAGCGCTCGGTGATTGCGCATGTTGTGCTCGTTCTGAGGTTACGGAATCTCGGCTTAGAGCCTTGCCTCCGGACTTCGGGACTCTTTTGTGCTTTGCCTCAATTTGCAAACCAGGTTTTGTTTTCTCTTTTCGAAGGGAGAGAGAGGTCTTGTAGACCATCTCTCAGTGGTCGTAGGCTACTTTTCATGGTCGTAGGCCACTTTTCCCGTTTTGAGACCAGTTTCCAGTTTTCGGAGCTGTCGACCGTGCGCCTCGGTTCGAGACCGCTTAACTTTCTCCGTTTGGCACGATTTTTTGGCCCACACCTTGTTTCCTCTCTCTAGAGGGACACTGTGGCTCGGGAGACCACCTTCGTGGTCGCACGCCACTTTCGATGCTTAACAATCAGTTTTCGGGGCACCCGGCAGCGCGTTTTGACCCTCGAACCCTCGTTTTGCATCCGTCTTAGTTCATTTTTGGGCATGGACCTTGTTTTCATTGTTTGGAAGGTGGTACAAGGGTGGAAGACCACATTTTCTCCTTGAAGACCGCTTTTCCCCCGCCGGCCGATTTCCTTGACAGGTAACTGGTCTCCCTCACTTTTGGGCCACAATTGCTGGTCCCCCACCACACCACTAGCTTGCATTCAATTAGAAGACCACCATTTGGGATGGCCGACCACCATTCACTTACTTAAACCTTTTGAACTGGTCGACCAACCAGGGGGAGTGGTCGGCCGACCACCTGAACTGGTCGGCCTGCCTCCCTCAGTTCTGTCTCTGTGAGTTGTTGTCAGCTGTGCCAACTGGAAGGCATGCGTTAGATCCTCCATACACGTGTATGGAGGATCTTCAAGCTTGTTTTTTAGATTCTTCGAGAAGCTTTGTACCCCTTTGGCTATAAGAGATACCCTCTCCTTCATTGGAAAAGGTTCAGAATTTTGGTCTAGGGCATACAATACCTTTCTCTCTATATCTCTACATTTAAGCTCAAAAAGTGCTAAGTTCTTGCCCCTTTGCACACTACCTCTTAGCCTAACACCTCCAACACCAACCTAAGCTTCTTGGAGGGTCTTGGGAGGTCCTAAGGACCTACATTTTTGGTCCATAAGCTGCTGGAGTTGCTGAGCTACAAGGGTAACACCATATTCCCTCTTTTGAGCTTTATTTTGCTCCATCTTTTAGCCATACTTAAAAACATTTTTGAGCTTCAGTGTAAAATGAAAAAAGTCTTATTTTGAGGTCCTTAACATGTTTTTTTAAGATCATTTTCCTGTTGGGGGTCTTCTACCCCATTGCATGCTTCATTTTGCCTTATTTTGAGCCATGCATTGGGGCCTTTGCATTGACCTTTGTTTGGCCTTCTAGCCACTAAAATCCAGTGGATTTTTAGTGGCTAGCATGCTGTTCTAAGTGCCAAAATGAGAGAGGGGTGACCCTCTCTCCCTTTGTTTTGTTTCCTAGCATATTTGGCCTAACAAATGAGCCCTTATTTGCATGCTTCCAAGTCATGTTTCAGGCCATTTTTGGTGAGTTTTAGGACCTGCATAGACTCTTTCCAGAGCTTTTTTTTCCATATTGGGTGTCCATCTTGTATGTGTAGAATAACCCTCTTCATAGCCTATCAAAGGAGCATGTCATTCTTGCATGCATTGACCATGTTTCATGAGTTTTTGAGCTTTATTTGGCATGCCATACCTCTAAATTTTGCTGGTTTAGTGACCTCTTGAATGATTCATATACTTGTAGTGTAAACCCCCTTCACTAGCTTGTATTGCATACTATTTTGGTCTTTGATTCTAGCCCTTTTTGGCCATGCCTTAAACTGATTTTGTGCATGTTTTGGACTGACTTAGCTCTATTTTTATGCCTCATGGTCGAATGGCGCTTGCTATGCATGGTTGTAGTGTAATACCCTTGCCTAGCCTAGCCTTGAGTTTTGAAGCCTATTGCATACTTATACTGAGGTGTTTTCATGTTTTGGGGCCATTGAGCATGTCATTTTAGAGCCTATACTTGTGCCATATTTCCATGTTTTCCATTCTTTAAACGTGTTTGAGAGTTGCGCATGAATACCTCATTTATGGACTATTGCATGAGCTTCATTTCTATGCATTTCGAGCCATCATTTTAGACCATTTTCCCACTGTCTTGGACCTGCATAGGGACTGTTTGGGGTTGGTTGGGTCATTTGAGCATTACTTTGTGTACCTCTAGTGTAATGCACTTCACTAGTTTCGGTATCCGGGCCATCTAGCATGCATTGTGTGAGGTGTTTACATGATTCAGGACCATCTTGTATGTCATTTTAGAGCTGAAAAATGTGTGATTGTATGCCATATTTCATCTCTTGCCATGCTTTGGTAGAGTTGCATTTGGTGCCTTAGGTTTGGTCCCTTGCATTTGTTCATATCTGTATGTGTTTTTGTTGCCTAATTTCATCATGTTTGGCCACTGATCTGAGTGTGGCTGAGGTATATTCATTTTAGTTTAAGTCCATCTTGCATTGTGTATGCCATGTCCATGTTGTCGCATGTTTGATCGTCACATTGTGTATGCCTTGATTATGCATTTGTGTATATCCATCGTCATATGTGCGTTGTGCATGCCATATAGCGTCATGTGCATTGAGTATGCCATTCGTAGTTCATAGCATTACGTATGCTAGTTGCACCTTTACATGTCATTCCTTGCATGTTTGCATGTCTTAGTTACATTTCGTTTAGGATTGCATGCTAGTTGTTGCATTGTGTTTGCATGCCATGCCATTCTAGTTGTTGCATAGTGTTTGGAGTAGGGTTTAGTCCAAACACGGGAAATGAGGGACGTTTCATACTCAAAGTGACGAAACGTGCTTCGATTCCCGGTCGCTGACACTCTTGATTACCCATGATGGAGTTTAGGCCTTATTGTGTTCATTTGTGCGTCCATTTCACCTTGAGTCATGCAATTCGACTCCTCGGCCATCATGCATCGAGATATGTAATTGGTGGCACGAGGATCGAGGACTACACTCCCTAGAGTTTACGCAATGACGAGGAGAGTGGTTGTGCATACATATATTGAAAATACTTTGCCATGCCCCTTTCTTGCTCTCTGTTGCAGCAAATCGGAAACCAGCAGCAAAAACTGGTCGGTAGTATCCCTATAGCACGGTGGAGTTTCAACCTTCTGGAGTTTTGTACAATGTTCTGGGACCAGTTGCAAACAGAGGTAAATCAGGGCATTGCGATGGATTTTCTGGCAAGGCGACTCGAGCATGCATGCATTCCTCATCATTCAAGGCCGAGCTGAGGTAGTCCATTTTTTATGTTTTGCATGCTAGCTTATTTATTTTAGTTAATTTGTTAATTAATTAGGGTTGTGTAATAATTAGCTGTAATTCGTTATTCATTCGGTTGTGTATTATTTATTCAGACCATCTGCGGAGGGCAATGTTGTAATAAGTGTGTGTGTGTGTGTGTGTGTGTGTGTGATGTATGTCTTCCAACCCCACGTCTTTCTCCTTTTTATTTACCAACTTATGATGGTTAGTTTTAGGGCATGTTTCAATTAGCATCAATATATTCGCATGTTTGCATTCATTCAATAATACAAGCAGGGAGGTGATGGGGACTGTCAAAATTCAGACCCAGGTTGGTCCAGGACAACACGAGATCGATTTCCATGTCTTGGACGTTCCCGTAACCTTTAACCTACTTTTGGGGCGATCGTGGTTGCACCAGGTAAAGGCAGTTTCTTCCGCATTGCACTAGATGTTGAAATACCCTCACGGGAAGGGGGTAGCTATAGTTTTTGGAAATTCATCAATCCATTCGCCGTCGGAGCTGTCTACACCAGTCTTGGAAATCGAGCACGGCACGGAGGATGTGTTCTTATTGGGGTTTACTCTAGCTGAGGCTCGAGTCGTGCAAAACATCTTGGCTGTTGATGAGGGGGTGTATGTCAGCGCATAATCAATATACCTCATGAACAAGCTTCAACACATCCCTGGGATGGGATTGGGAAAGAGTGGTCAGAAAGGCATCGCAGTATCGGCTGAAGCGCCGCACAACCCGCATACCTTTGGCTTGGGTTATTTGACCACCAAAGAGGACTGGGTGAGGAAAGGCAAGGAAATGACTGGAAGAGCCAGAGCAAAGTAGGCAGAGAAGCCATATGAGTTAATGCACCGACCCATTCAGGGCACCCTAAACGGACGCTTCGTCCGGGAGGGGGAGGATTTTCCATTCTGCAGCTTTCCAGAGCCATGGTTGAATGTAAAGAGGAAGCACGTGCCAGGTTTTGAGATCTTCTTCGACCAACAGTTATCCGGGGATGATGTTGCCGAGGAGAAGACAGACCCATCAGCTGAGGTTGAGCAGTGTAAAAATGTGGATTCTGAGAGCGCTGAAATTGAAATGGGGGTAGCACTAGCTTGTCTACTTTCAGATCCTCCGATCGTACAGAAGTGCTTGGGGGATAACTTCTCGGTGTCCATGTTTGCTTCTGCCTTGCGCCAGTTGTGCCAGAAAGTTTGAATGAAACAGCAGTACCTTTTGCCTGCTCTTCTGTGCCTTGAATCGTTGTATTGACCTAAGCTTTTCAAAACTTTTTCTAACACTGTGGTGAAAACAAAGAGGAAGGAATTCCTCGGGATTTGCAAAAATTTGATCAACTGAGAGAAAGAGAGGCGTGCTAAGCCCTTAATGAATGAGATTATGCTTGTTAATGTGAGTACTGAGAAGGATCCTGGCTTGATCCAGATTGGTTCTACATTGTCTTCAGCGCAAGCGACTAGTCGCTTTCTTAAAAGATTTCAAAAAATGTTTTGCGCGGTCCTGTGAAGACCTATTTGGAATCACTCTTGAGATTATGCAGCCTAGGATCACTCTCAACCTCGAGACTCGACCCCTTGCTTTCAAACCTCGAACTCAGACTCAGAAAGTTCAAAGGTCAACCATAATGTGAGGCATGCGTGGCCAGATTCGAAGCAGCCCTCGAACTAGGGGCAAGAAAAGTCAGATCAAGAAGATCAAGTGTTTTCAAAGGAAGCTTGCGAAACTAGATCAAAAGCCCTCAAACTAGGGGCAAAACTGTCAAATGTGCTCGAAGAGTCAAAAAAATTGGGATGTTTCTCAAGCTAACAAAGATCGACAATAATGCCAAATCCCAGAGGGGAAGAGAGAAGAAAGTATTGCTAAAGAAAAACTGAGTTCCGATCTACAACACTAGGGGCAAATTCAGCCTCCACGGGATGGACTCCTGCATCGTCAGCGAATAGCAGCCACTCTCTTGGATTCAGACGGATTCAAGATCTCAGAACCATTTGACATGGACCAAGCTACACTTTTACCCTTGAGAGGCTCGCTGGGCCGAAAACCCGAAAGGGCGACCCAGGCAAAAGTTAGAGCAAGAAAAAGAACAAAAAAAAAAGAAGAAGAAAAATGCAAAGAACAAAAAAAAAAGAAAAGATGAAAAGAAAAGAAAAGAAGAACATAGCTCGCAAGGTTGAAAACCCGGAAGGGCGGCCTTGGCAAAAGTTAAAGCGCAAAAGGAGAGGTTAAAATACCCGAGTGTACCTTAACCTCGAACTACGTAAGGCTTGATTCCCATCTTTGGGATACGTAGGCAACTTCATTCTGAAGTCCAGCCGTAAAACACTTCAAATTGATTGTGCCCATGTAATGGTTTTGACCATCTTCGCCTTCTCTGTATCCGAGAATTTGGTTGTGTTCGTCACTCTGAGGACTGACTACAATGCGCTGCGGTGCCATTCAAACAAGGGGCAACTTTTCGTTGCCATTCAATGCGCCGCGGTGCCGTTCAAACAAGGGGCAACTTTCCATTGCCATGTAGCTCTCTTCAAGCAAGGGACAATTTTCCTTCGGATCCGAAGTTGTGCATCTCAAGAATAAGTTCTGTGCTCGTTGAGCAGTGACCATCTGCAAAAACAATTTTTGAGAATTTTTACTGAGGTTGACTAATTTTCTCGAAAAATTATTCCATTTTTCCAAAACTGGACCATTTCTTGGACCCAAAAAGGAAAATTTTCAGTGCTCATAACCTAACTTGCATGATTTGAAATCAGAAAATCGAACAAGCATGTTAATCTAACTCTCATGTCGGTCAAAATTGTTTTAGTCGAAAACCAAAACAAAAAAATTGGTCAAAATGATGAACTAGGGGCACAGTTGAGTCGACCTTCCTGTCGTTTCCTCGTTGCCAATGCATTTGCCAGAAAGGGCACCATACTTGCCAGAAAGGGCACCATACTTGTCAAGAAAGGGCACTCTCCTTGCCAGAAAAGGGCACAGCTGAAACTGTCAACAAAGGAGCTGAAAGCTTTCTTGTCCTCCAAGAGACGAGGTATCAAGCCAAGTGCGAAGCATGAACTGGAATGGATCAAGGTATTCCACTCCCTCATCCGGACAGATCTAACCACGTCCAAACTCCCCGACAGAGCATCAACAGCCGATGTCAGCTGCAGATTCGCTACACGCTTAGTTGCAGCGCAGCCCCTCTGTGGGAGGAACTCACTGCTGCGCGCAAAAAAGGAAGAATCTAGCTGAGTGCTAGGGGCAAGAGCCCACAACTTTTGTTTATCCATCAACCACCCTGGGGAGGGATAAAAATGAGAGAATAAAGAATAAAGAGATGTACAATGAGAGAAAAGTGAGAAAAGGGTTTTGTGAGAAAAACCGAGCTTGAAGGCCGAGTGATGTGAGAATCACAAATGAGAAAGGGCGGGAAACAATACCCAGAGAAACAGGCTCCCTGTGCACGTTTGTATGTCGGGTCTTTTGTTTTGTTTGTCTCAAATCTTGTTTTGAGTCGTTCCGAGCGTGTCTCGTTGTACTTTTTTTTTTTTTTTTTTGAGTCTTTTGGCTGTGGTCAGTTGTAGGCTCAATACCCGGTCGAGAACTCATTCTCAATTTAAAAAATGAATCGTTTTGTGCTCAGAGTGCCGTGTCGTTCTCCACATCTGTGCAAAACAAGATTTGTTCTTTCATAAAAACCACAGGGTTCAACCCAGGTCGTATGAGAACAATAAAACCAGGACCTATCTGAAGCTATATGGGTTCCAGACTACAAAGCAAAGAAAAGAGGAAATGTCAGGTATCTGAGTTTGTTTCAACTTCGGTAAGTTCCGAGACTACATTCCGTGTGTACTTCTTCAAGTCTTGCCAATGCTCCGAAGTATGAGTGTGCCTCTACCTCAAGCTCAAGATCAAGTCTGCTTCAAGCCAAAATGGCAATCAGAAGTGCTCTCATCGAGTACCGTTTCATGCCAGGGACATCTTGGCTGTGTTCGCAATGAGTTCCTAGAAGACCAATTGCGACGGTGGAAACTAGAGTTCGAATGGTTGTTGCCTAGAACGCAAAGGTTCGGGATTTCCGAGACTAAAGTATGGTTTAAATACCCAGGGGTGTGTCCCCAGTTTGAAATCTGTATGGAAGCCCCATAGGTTGAGATAGCGTGTATGCACCTCAATTCTGGATACTAAACCAACCTAGTCTGTCACCCCGTTGGAGAATAAGGAAAGTTGTGAATATGATCAGGAAAAAAGGCGGCATCCAAAGTGTTCTACGCGTAGAACCCTTGTCAGTATTTCAGAGCCTTTGTACTGTAAGTTGAAGGTAAGTGTTCGAAGAGCACAGGGAAAGATCCCCATCGGAGCAGAGCGGTTCACCGCCACTCACCTCATGAGGTGCTTTCTAAAGCGTTGTTTTGTCTATTTATTGCTTTCCTTAAGCATCATGCATTGTAATGCATTGTACCTATCAAGTTTCTTTCTCAATCATGCACGATATTGTATGTACGGTTCATTCAAAGAAGTTCCGTTTGAGATCATTTGTTAGTGTATCAATCACACTTCATTCACTTAGTGTATCTATCACACACATCCTCATTTTGTGTATCTATCATGCACATATTCACTTCGTTTACTTTAGTGTATCCATCACACTTCATTACCTTTAGTGTATCAATCACACTTCATTTATTTGGTATATCAATCATACTCTGTTCACTCAGTGCATCTATCACACTTCGTGTTCACTTTCAGTATATCTATCATACTTGTTCACTCAGTGCATCTATCACACTTCGTGTTCACCTTTTGTGTATCCATCACACTCGTTCACTAAGTGCATCTATCACACTTTGTGTTCATTTTCAGTATATCAATCATACTCTGTTCACATAGTGCATCTATCACACTTTGTGTTCACATTTAGTATATCAATCATACTCTGTTCACATAGTGCATCTATCACACTTTGTGTTCATTTTCAGTATATCAATCATACTTT
The DNA here is from genome assembly GCF_055761805.1 of Camellia sinensis. Classification (NCBI taxonomy): domain Eukaryota; kingdom Viridiplantae; phylum Streptophyta; class Magnoliopsida; order Ericales; family Theaceae; genus Camellia; species Camellia sinensis. The sequence goes on from NC_138966.1 coordinate 122,034,957, forward strand.
GTTCACTAACTGCATCTATCACACTTTGTGTTCACATTTAGTATATCAATCATACTCTGTTCACATAGTGCATCTATCACACTTTGTGTTCATTTTCAGTATATCAATCATACTTTGTTCACTAAGTGCATCTATCACACTTTGTGTTCACATTTAGTATATCAATCATACTCGGTTCACATAGTGCATCTATCACACTTTGTATTCATTTTCAGTATATCAATCACACTCTGTTCACTTAGTGCATCTATCACACTTTGTGTTCGCTTTTAGTGTATCAATCACACTCTGTTCACTTAGTGCATCTATCACACTTTGTGTTCGCTTTTAGTGTATCCATCACACTTGTTCACATAGTGCATCTATCACACTTTGTGTTCGCTTTTAGTGTATCCATCACACCTGTTCACATAGTGCATCTATCACACTTTGTGTTCGCTTTTAGTGTATCTATCATACTCTGTTCACATAGTACATCTATCACACTTTGTGTTCACTTTTAGTGTATCAATCACACTCTGTTCACATAGTGCATCTATCACACTTTGTGTTCACTTTTAGTATATCAATCACACTTTGTTCACATAGTGCATCTATCATACTTTGTGTTCACCTTTAGTGTATCAATCACACTCTGTTCACTTAGTGCATCTATCACACTTTGTATTCACTTTTAGTGTCTATCACACTTTGCTTCATATAGTGTATCCGTCACACTCGCTTCACATTATGCTCATTTTGTGTATCTATCACGCGTTCACTTTGTGTATCCATCACACACGTTCGCTTAGTGTATCAATCACACTTTATTCATATAGTGTATCCATCACACTCTCTTCACTTTTGTGTATCTATCACATATGCTCGCTAAGATTGCATCATAACTGCATGAAATGTAGTTTGATTTGCCTTCCCGCTTAAAACTGTCACATTTATTGTGAATATTTGCTTTGTTACAGCTTTATTTACATGATCCTTACTGCATGAAATGTAGTTAGATTTGTATATACTTGCTGCATTTGCATGATCATTGAGATACCTTCGGCTTCTTGCATTGTCGGTTGTATTTTGCCCCTGCCTGCGGGCAAGCCTGCGGGCGCATCTCTGTTTATCTCGTATGTTTGTCTAAGTCTTCGGCCTTGTCAAAAATGGGTCGACTCTGGGCTTTGACAGTCACTCCCGTCACTTCTTGACTTTCGAGTTCTGTCAAAGAGGGGCAACTGTAGACACCCCATTTTTGACCGACCTTAAGACTCAGACGTCATCGATTGAGCGCTTGGTGATGTCGCATATGGTGCTCGTTCTGAGGTTTCAGAGTCTTGGCTGCGAGCCTTGCCTCCAGACTTTGGGACTCTTTCATGTTTTGCCTCAGTTTGCGAACCAGGTCCCATTTTCTCCATTTTCTTTTCCCGAAGGGAGGGAGAGGTGTTGTGGACCATCTCTCAGTGGCCGTAGGCTACGTTTCGCGGTCGTAGGCCATTTTTTTCGTTTGGAGCCCAGTTTCCAGTTTTTCGGAGCCGTCGGCCGTGTGCCTCAGTTTGGGACCGCTTAACCACCTCTGTTTGCTCCGGTTTTTGGCATACATCTTATTTCCTCCCTTTTAAGGGACAATGGGATTCGAGAGACCAACTTCGTGGTCAAACGCCACCTCCGGTGCTTAACAGTCAATTTTCGGGCCCCCGGACCGCGTGTTTTGGCCCCCGAACCTTCGTTTTGCATCGGTTTGGGTTCATTTTTGGTGGAGACCTTATTTTCATTGTTAGAAAGGTTGTAGGAGAGTGGGAGGCCAGCAATTTTTCTGAAAAACCAGCTTTTTTTGGTCAAAAGTGATTCAGCATAAATCCGGGAAGGAGGAAAACACTGCCCGGCTTCACCGAAACGAGCATAACTCTTTGCATACTTGGATTTAAGATATGAGGTTACCACCATTGGAAATATTACTTCCGGGGCTTTATTTTTCACTCAAGAATCTCCTAAGGACAAGTTCGGGTGGGGGAGATATGGTTGGTTGAAGTCCATTTGGACCGAATCTGCGCGGCTTCACGAAAACAGGCATAACTTTTTGCACAGGAGGAATTTTGATGTAAGGTTTACGGCATTGGAAAGCTAACTTCCGGGGCTTCATCCTAGGGGGTGGCCGACCACTTTGGCCCTTTTGAGCTGGCCGGCCATTCTTGCCCTCCTGAGTGTGTTCCAGTTGTGCCAGCTATTCTGCATTTGACCCACTGTCCGAAGGTCTTCCCTTTTGGGGGGAAATTTGAATTAGTTTTCCCCCCCCTTTTCTCCACTCCTTTCCCTATAAAACCAGCACTTCCAGCTGCATTTTAGAGGGTTACAAAAATTGTTTTAAGGCCTTTGCATTAAATCTCTCTCTCTCTATTCCAACCTTCAAAACCACCTTGCTCCTACACCATTTCTACATCAACCCATAGAATAAGGCCTCCATCCTCCATTCCAACAACTTGAGGCTGCTTTCCAGAGGTCAAGAGCTCCCAAACTTGGTCCAAGAGCTGCTGTTCCATTGGTCTACAAGGGTGAGTCCCATTTTCCCTCTTTTGTGCCTTATTTTTCTTTGTATCTAAGCCTAGCATTTTTGGGCTCCGACCCAAACTGTAAATAGTCATATTTTGTGTTCATCTCCATGTTTGATTAAGGGTCTTTCTCTGTTTGAGGTCCCCTTCTCACCCTTTGTGTTTAAACTCTCTTTTAGGACAATTTTTGCATAGTATTTTAGGCCTATTTGTGAGTTGTTTTGGACTTTTCCATAAACTGTAAAATAACTTGTTTTGAGCCCCTCTTCAACATTGTTGAAGGGCTCTCCTCTGTTTGAGGCCTCCTGCTATCACTTGCTTCTTTATCTCTCTTTTAGGCCAATTTTTGCATAGTATTTTAGGCCTATTTGTGAGCTGTTTTGGACCTTGCCATAAACTGTGAAATATCTTGTTTTGAGCCCCTCTTCAACATTGTTGAAGGGCTCTCCTCTTTTTGAGAACAGAAGCTGCCACTCTTCATTGAGCCAATCTATGCACTCATCAGACAAAGTGTAACTGAAAGTGAGAACGGGGGCCAGGAGTTTTCTCGTCCTCCACGTTCTAGCATACTGAGCAAGCTGTACGCCTCGGACCGGAAATGCGGCAGGGTACTCTATCCCCTCTGGCGGGCAAGTCTGATCATGGCCGAACTGGCGCTGGAACCAATAAGGAAAGTAAAGCACGCAATGCGTCAGACCAATCAACTGAATCCCAGTCTGCCGGGACATGTTGTAGCTTATTGTCGGTAGATTGAGCCAAGGACAACACCAAGCAATGCGGTCTGCAGACAAATGGCACATCCAATCGAACCACCATCCCTCATCAAGGGCGTCGACTAGGCGTTGTCGGAAGAAGTAGCCACGAGCCAAGTATGCTGGGCAAGAGTCCACAACCTGTAACTTGTCCATCAACCACACCTGGGGAGGGATGAAAAAAGAGAGATTAAAGAATAGAGAGGTGTACGTTGAGAGAAAAGTGAGAAAAGGGTTTTGTGAGAAAAATCGAGCCTGAGGGCCGAGTGATGTGAGCAATATATATGTGAGATAGGGAGGGAAACATTACCTGCAGCAGTAGTGGACTTCCCGCAAATCTAGTTGTTTCCCGGCGATGGAAAGCATCCAAGCCCATCAGTGTCTCGGCCAATGTCATGGCAATGCAGCTCTTACCCTCCTTCAAGCCTTGGGCAACTTCAATCAGACAAACGCTAGACCCGCTGAAGCCCGGGGCAAGCAAAAAGTGAGATAACATGCACAAGCAAAGGGCATGTCGCCGAAAGCCCTGCCAATGATGGTCACCGCGGTCACCGCGGTCACCGGGATCAGAAAAACGTTGAATCAAGTTGAGGATGTCCAATTCTCCATTGCAGATCAAAGACAGAGCGTCGTGCATAGTGAGCCCACACATTCGTCCTAAGGCTTGAGCATGGCCGAAGCGGAGTTGGGGCAAGATCTCCTTGTTGCGCTCGGACTCCATCAAAGCTTGGAAATCTTCGAAGGTAGGACACATCTCTTGCCCGCCGAAGCTAAAGACATGTGTTGCTGGATTCCAAAACCTCACCGCTAGGGGTGTGCGCGGTGCGGGTTGGTGCGGTTTGAGAGAAAAATAGAAATCGTATGGCGGGTGGCGGATTGATAAAAGCGTCATTAGAATTTGCCATTTTCCTTATCAAAAATCGGCGGTTTGGTTGGCAAATAATGGCGAATTTGCCTTGGCGGTTCGAGCGGATTGGCGGTTTATAAAAAATATAATTCAAATTACAAAACTTAAATCAAAGAGTAAAAAAAATACGGGAGATATTGTGATGTTAAGCATCTTGCGAAGCTTTCTTCTTATGCAGCAAGTGTAGCAACAACATGATAATATCAACGACTATGCCATCAGTTCGTTACAAGCATCTGTGGAAGCTACAGTGATCAAATACAATACATAAAATTCCCCTCGAGCAGTAATGTAATACTATATTCTAAGGTATAGAACAACAAGTAAATTTAAGTAAAAAAGAATTTTTAGAATCCTATAAAACATGATTTAATAGCGGTGCGGGTCGGTGCGGTGCGGTTTGGAAAAAAATAGAAACCGGTGGATTGATAAAAGTGTCACTAGAATTTGCCATTTTTCTTACCAAAAACCGGCGGTTCGATTGACAAATAATAACGAATTTGCCTTGGCGGTGCGGTTCGGTGCGGTTTTGGCGGTTTCGGCGGTATTATGCACACCCCTACTCACCGCGGCATGGAGAAAGGGAAGATACAGCGGAGTGCGGCTCAACGTGAATAGTGCGTTCAAGCTGAAGCCCCGGAAGTTCAACTTTTCCGAGCTGTCTAAAGTAGCAATCCAAGCTGCGAGATTTTCGATGAGGAATGCCTCCATTTTGATGCAAAACTGAGATGAAATGAAAGAACCACGAAGCTGGAACTTTTATAGAGGATAAGGCACTGTTTGGGGACACGTGTCAAAAATCTGGTGGTCGCCAAACCAGGTGGTTGGCCGACCACTTTTTCTGGTAGGCCGACCACCCCTTTGGTCTCCAAGGAAAATGGCTGGTCGGCCAGCCCCTTCTGGTGGTTGGCCATGGAGAAAAGTTGGTCTTTGGTCTGTTCCTAGTTTCTAGAAGAGAGGTCCTAGCTTTTCCATGCGTTGGGAGTGTTGAAGGTCCGAGTTTACCTCTGTTTCGGATGCGTTCCGTCACTCCAATTGTCCGAGATGCATTTGCTTATCGAGTTGTTGTTCTTTGTTTATCGAGTTGTTGTTTGGTTTTACTTATTCAGTTGTTAAATTTTTGTTTATCAAGTCGTTGCTTATCGAGTCGTTGAGTTTCGTATATCGAATTGTTACTCTTTGTTTAATCAACATTGTCAGGATTTGCTTATCGAGTTGTAAACTTGCTAAGGCTTTGTTGTTTCTTAGTAAGTTAAGTTATTTAGTTTGTTGCGTCGGTTCACTAATTGACTTGGCAATTTTAGATGCTCAATTTTCATTCAATCTCATTTTTGTGCAAAATGATGCGATATGATGCTAAGAACATAAAATACAACACTTTTTCAAAAAGCTATTTCATTCCATCATGCTTCTTTTGTTACAACATTTTACAGCAAGGGTACAAGTTTTAAAGAAAATAAAACTGCCTAATGTGCTAAAACTGCTAGTAAAAAAAAAAGAAAATAAAGCAGGAACATCTGCATCAGTGCTATAAAGCGCAAGAATAAGAGGCCCTCTTTGTCCTCTTCGGCTAAACGACCTCTGCATCAGCACCATCATCCGAATCGGAGCTGTCGTCCTCGAAACCCTCTTCGGCATCATCTCCACTCTCAGAACTGGAGCCAGAGTCCTCCTCCCTGCCTGTAGATGTCTCCGACTGAGGATGCGCCGACTCCTCCTCCTCGCTAGACTCCTCATCATCTATGACAGGTGCTCTGTGCCTACCTCGTCTACGAGACGAGTCCTCTCTCCCAGCTCCTCGAGAAGGCCTGGATGGCCCAGCCTGTAGTGGTGGCATCTGAAAAGGACAATTTGAGTACATTAGCCAACATGTATATCAGATGCAGAGACAAGAATGCTACATAGAGTGGGTGTGTGCAGATACAATGTATGAACATGGTGTGTGTCATATGTGCTCTACGCATACAGTCAAGCAATGTAGTGAAATGGTTAAATACAGCATGTCATCAGAAGTATGATAAATGTGAGAAAATTAAAAAATACCATAACACCGACGATGAACAGCTGTGTCTCCCTCCGCAAGACCATGCCCTCAAGTGAGGCCACCAATCCGAGCAGATCATCAGAATACTCCCTGGAAGGCTGCAGATACAAGCTCAAGTCATCAATGAATAAATGAATGCCTAAGTATCTGAGTGATAAATGAAAAGCAGTGGAACATACCGGTGGTGAGTCAGGATCACTGACATATCGGTGATCGGGCATAGGAGGCTCTATTGGAATCGGGTAAGATGACCCTTATCGCTATCCAGTCAACTCGGTCGGAAGATCTGGCCACTCGGCATGCTGATAAGTCAGGGGAATCGAGGGAATCTGTCTAGCCCACTCCTCGTTGTGCCGGCCCTACTAGACGAAAGAACATCTGTAGCCCGGGCTCGAGTTGACGATGATGCACCAGCAACCCTCCTAGTAGGAGTACGGACACCCACCAGTGGGGGCATCAAGTACGTGTGGCGGTAAGTCGCATACTCTCCCTCCTCCATGTGCAGAGCTGCATTGGTACCCAACATAGCGACATCGACCTCCTCGGGAGTGAGTCTCTCAGCGGACCACATGTCATCTGGAGGTGCTAGAGGGACACTCTGCTCAGGGACGCCCATCGTCTGGCGCATAAAGCGATCTCCCAGAAACCAGGCCCTGCCAACTAGCCTCTCAAACAAAGTCCTATACTGAGAAGAAGCCCATGCCCTCGGGAACTGGAAACGGATATCTCCTCTCAAGGGTACCTAAGGCCGCCAAGCGATCTGAGGATAACAAGTGCATGAGCCAATCAGATGTCATAAATATGCGAGATGAATCAAAGCTGAAAATATGAAGAATCGAGAGTTCTGAAGTACCTCGATCGCCCGCACCGTGTCAAAAAACTGTCGCAAGAAGGGCAGAGTCTCTCGAGCCCTCGCCCGGCATCGACCCTCAAACACATGAGAGTAAGGGATCGTAAGAGGCACCTCCACCTCGAACTCTAGGGCTAGCGTCGGAAAGTACACGTAAACCCATAACTGTGGAAAACAGGGCAGTCGCCATCAGAATACAGAATATACAGAAAATACAGAGTGCTGAGTACAGAATGTAGAATACAGAATATAAAGTGTGCCGTGTGCAGTATACAGATAATGAAAAGCAGAAATGTAAATCAAGAGGGCAGAAGGTACCTCTCGGGCTCTCCAGTAGCTGCCAACTATGTTCCTCCGTCCGCAGGACGTCGCACTCATATAGCAGTAGAGGGTAGCGAGGCCGGCGCCACCCCAGTCATACTGGCTGACCTGTGATAGGTCCACCAAAGCACTGAGCAGATATAGTCCAACGATGTTCCTCCTGTCGGAGAACAAAGTGGTCCCAAGGAGGAACATCAAAAAACCTCGAGTGTACTGCTCTATCTCCTCAAAAGTTTCGGGCATACTCCCCCTATACTGCACGGGGAACCAAGTGTACCTAACTCTGTCCGAAGATCGATCAATCGGTGGGCGAACTCCCAACAGATGGATCCAAGCAGCCTCCCACTCGCCCATATCCTCGTCGTAAGGGACCGGTCGGCCAGCCACATCAAGGCCAGTCAGCATCGCAAAGTTGAACGGGGTCATCGTCATATCCCCGGTAGCTGAGAAGTAGAAAGAGTTGGTGGTGTCTTACAATCTCTCCACGAGTGTCCCCATCAAGGTCCTGCTTGCAGGGTAGCGAGATAGCCCCGCACAAAAGGGCCCAAATCCTGTCCCGTCCACCATGTGACGAACGGTCTCTGGGAGCTCTGCATACCACTCCCTAGCGATAATCGAGCCATAACCTCGCGTAGAACGAGAGGGTACCTGCATTCAAAATGAACAGATGTATTCAGTTTCAAAATAAAAAGTATAAGCTACGTGCAAATGAAATGAATGAGCTGAGAGTTCAAAAGTGAAATATAAGAACTGTGTGTTCAATATGCGCTGCGTGCAAATGAAACAGTGGGCTGTGTGTTCACCTCAAGAGTTTGGGTTGCGTGTTCAGATTTCAAAAACTGTGAGCTGTGTGTTCACCTCAAGAGTTTGGGCTGCGTGTTCAACTTTCAAAAACAGTGGACTGTGTGTTCACCTCAAGAGTTTGGGCTACGTGTTCAGATTTCAAAAACTGTGGGCTATGTGTTCACCTCAAGAGTTTGGGCTGCGTGTTCAACTTACAAAAACTGTGGGCTATATGTTCACCTCAAGAGTTTGGGCTGCGTGTTCAACTTTAAAAAACTGTGGGCTGTGTGTTCACCTCAAGAGTTTGGGCTGCGTGTTCAACTTACAAAAACTGTGGGCTGTATGTTCACCTCAAAAGTTTGGGCTACGTGTTCAACTTTCAAAAACTGTGGGCTGTGTGTTCACCTCAAGAGTTTGGGCTGCGTGTTCAACTTTCAAAAACTATGGGCTGCGTGTTCATAATCAAGAGTTTGGGCTGCGTGTTCAGATTTCAAAAAAATGTGGGCTGTGTGTTCACCATCAAAAGTTTGGGCTGCGTGTTCAGAAATTCGAGTGATTGAGCTATGTGTTCAAAATGCAAACAGAATGCTATGTTATAGACTAAGTGTTCAGAACAAGCTGTGTGCCCACTCAACAGAATTCTGTGCTGTGAGATATGTGCTAAAATAAGCAGAAATATGGTGTGCAAATGTGTCCAGAACGAGCGGATAAGCATGCATAGCGAAAGTATGAAATGTGCATGAAATGCAGAACACATTGCATAGAATGTAAAAGTGAAGTACGTACCTCTCGTGCCTGATGAGAGAGATGAGTCTCTAGCTCCCGCAGCAACAGATCCGCAGGCACTCGGTCATCAAAGTCAGTGAAATGGTAGAAAGTGGCCTGAGGAAGGGCGTGCTCCCGAGGATGATACCTCTCGGGATCAAACGGCCGAACTCTCGGGGGCAAGGACATGATGTCCGGCTCACCCTCGGCACCTGGAGGACCTCCACCATGAGGAAAATGACCCGTCATTTGAAGAAATCTTCAAGAAAGAGCAAAAATGAGCAAAATGAGCCAAAATTGGAAAAAGTCAACAAAAGTCAACTCTCGGGAAATAAAAAAGTCAACAAAAGTCAACTCCCGAGAAAATGTTCCAAATTTTGAGACAAACTTACCCCACGCGGTGAAAATGAAGAAAGAGGCTCCGAAATCAAATTTTAATCTGTCCAAAGTGAAGAAAACTGAAAGATTTCGCGAAACAACTTTGCGTGGGGCGTTGGAAAGCGCGTATAAACAGCAGATCTGAGAGAGAAAATGGTCTAGGAAGGAAGGAGAACTGATTTAGGCCTTGAGGGTGTGAGGAATGGTGATTGGGACATGTGGATTTAAAGAAACAAGTGTAAAAAGACAAAATTGTCCCGAATTTGGACAGGTGGTCGGCCAACCACCTTTCCTGGTAGGCCGACCACCTCCTTGCGCAAAACCTGGTCGGTGGCCTCCCTAGGTGATCGGTGGCCCTCCTGTGTGATCTCCAATGTCTCTTTGAGCTCCCTGCAAATTTTGGTGGTGATTGGAGTCCCCGGCACTTAAGAAAGTACAAGTAAAGTGCACTTTTCGGCGTGAAATCCCTCCACGGGAACTTCAAATCCAATATTCGACGCATGGCTCATCGTTACTCGCCAAGAGCAAGGTGTATCCTTTTTGAGTACGTTGCGACCCCTCCGAGAGGTAAATCGGAGGTCGTGTTTGAGTTGCCCTCGTCAAGGCTTGCATTTCTTTGCTCAATGTTTTGTTTCAAACATGTTTTTGAAGTCGAACTTATCCTGTATTGTTATGCACGTCACTTGCATTATTATGCACATCGCCTACATTGTTATGCACGTTTCACTGGCATTGTCATGCCTCCATACTTAACTTGCGTTGTCACGCGCGTTTCTCTTGCATTGCGATGCACTTTTTCATCGGCACCATGTCTATCCGCATTCGATATAGTGTTGAACATATGTTGCTAACTATGTTGTGCCTGTTAAGTTTCTCTCTTTTGCAGGCACAATATTGTATATACAGTTCATTCGAGGCTAGTGCGACCAAACGATATTGTAGGTACGGTTCATTTGAAACTGGTGCGACCAGACGAGCCGGGCAGGTACTTGTCGAAATAAACCGATAGTGGTTTAACAGAGGTATTCCATCCCGAGGAGGTTGCACAGTTAAGGTGTACATTGAAGACATGCAAATTATTCTAAATATAGAATCATGAAAGAGTAAAAAGAAGAAAAACATTCAAAGCACTTGAAAGGGAAAAAAGTTGTATATGCATTCAGATAAAGAAAGAAGGCACCTCGGCCTGACATTGAAGGATGATTGTTTAGATTACAAAAACGGCACGTCGGCCAAATTAAAGCTTTCATGGTTTCAAAAAGTAAGAAAAAAGTACAAGGTACAAAGAAAAACACAGACTAATAAAGGAGGAAATAGTGACTCACCAAAGAAAAATAAAGCCGGTGTTGAGTACGCTAGAGTCAGATGATGGCAGCAAACGGAAAGGATCAGCAAAAACCTCGCCGGAGGAGGTGAGCGGCGGTGATTGCAGAGAGCTTTAGAGCTTGAAGCAATAGGAGGATTAGAGAAAGTTAGAGAGAGAAAGCTTGCACGAAGACGAAGATGCAAAAGTGAAAAGGCACAGAGAGAGAAGTGATTTGATCAAACACACGAAATGGCGGCAAAAACGCATTTAGTGTGCCTAGGACGACGTGTTTGTCAGACGGCGCACGCAAGTGCGATGCGACTTAATGGCGCGTGTCAGGCACGGCTCAGTAAGGAAAAGTCGCGTGGCAAAAATGGTTGAGTTGTTGTGCGTGACAGCTCATACGGGTGATGAAACTCTTGGAGTTCTTAATTTAATGGAGTAGGACCTCGACTAAGAGGACGATCTCGGTTGTGAAACTTGAACAAAACTTGGTTTTTTGGTTCTAAGGCATTGATGAAAACAAACTAAGTCTTGGTCATATTTGAGCCGACGAATGATGACCTCGGTAATGAAAGATAAAGCGAACTTAGCCGATGTGCTAAATGAAATGAATGATATAGGTTCCATCACCTCAGGATGCCGAGATAATAGAACCTAGGGGGTAGTTGTGGAGACATAATTTTTGAATGACAACACGTGGCCGAGGTGACACCGAAGTGTCAACCGAGGTGTCACGTGTCTTGGTCATGACACCGAGATGATCTCGGCTAGGCCAAGGTTATCTACGAAGAAACCAGAATCCGGGATAAGCGGATAAGGGACAAGGGTCCTAGAATAAAAGAGGACTTCAGTTTGGATAAAGATAAGACTCTTAGAGAGTTTATCCCAATTCTACTAGCAGTCCAAGATTAGCAGTAATCCTAAGTCCATTGAAATTAGGCTTCTATTGGGATTAGGTAAGTGTTGGCTATAAAAGAGAGGCACCCCCATAGGTCTAAGGTATACTTTTTATATTCTGAATAGTGAGTTAAGCACTTTTGCTATCTTTGAGAGATAACTGACTTGATCGTCGGAGTGCCCCCGAGTGGACGAACTACCGCTGGAATCTCTTCTTTTTGTGGCAGGTTGTTCGGGCTTAATCTATTTTGTCAGTGTTCTCTAGCTGAGTGCTTGATTGGCAGTGTGGTCGGAAATTGACACACACACCAACCAATTATCAGACGATTGTGTTAAAATTCTTTCAGCCTCAATAAAGAGGGCTTTTACTGGTAGTTTGTTTGAGGAAAAATTTATAAGAAATAACTCGTACAAAACAATTTAGAAACTGAATTTCATTGAGTGAATAAGAATATATAATGAAATGACCCAGTTTTGAAAAGATTTACAACAAAGACTACTTGAAAACTACTCCTAAGAAATAAAATGCAGTATAGAAATTAAAGTACTGAAAATGTAAAGAACTAGAAATATAAAACTGGAACGAAAATATGAAATAAATGATTGGTTTCTAGATCTGAGTCTAGGTCCCTACAATGTAGCCATGAATGGCTATTTATAAGCAAATATTTGTAAGAAAAAACTTCCAATAACCATCTAAAACTACTCACTCTTCCATCTTCATTCCCACAATGCCACATATCTCTCCATGTCTTCATAACTTCCTTTAGCTTCCAATTCATGCTCCATGTTCTTCCATATTATACTCCATGATCATCCACATTCTCCATCATCTTTTCACATATATTTAATGATTCATAACTTCTCATAACCTCCAAACGAGTAGGAGAGTGCCACGTGTCATGCAATTTATCAATAATAATAATAATAATAATTACAGATTTGTGGTGCCAACATTACCCCCCGAAACTCTTTCAAAATGAGGAACCTCGAATTCATGAAGAGTTGTACATCAATTTAGACCATACTTGACAATTAATTAATGTATTTGAAGGAAGACACGCATTCGAAGGTTCTTTTATCATATAACATGATTCAATTTTGTTAAAAAAGAACCAAAACATTGCTCCGAAGGTGCTCACAGCATATTTTAGAAGCGTTAAAAGCTTCGAATGCATAATAGCTACTTGCTTGGAGAGTTTTTAAGGCTTCAAAACATAATTAAAATAAGTTCACACGTTTCGAATTTTAATGTGTGTTTTGAAATTGAATTACTTTGCATGTGTTTGAAATAGTGAATTCTTAACAAAATATCACCAATTTGATTTAGTCACAATGCACGCCAATGCTATTTCCTTTGAGCCATTAGTAACAGTTAGCCCTTCTATGCTTTACTTCGTGACCTTCGATGCATCATGAGACTATGGAAATTTCAAGACCTTCGAAACATGTTTCTTCAGACCTTAACCATATATTTTCACTTCCAATTGTACTACTTCGAATTGCTTTGAAGTGACAAACAACATACACACTCTTCAAATTATACTACTTTAAAGTGTTTTGCAGAGTTTTGAATTACCTTCTAACTAAATATATGGACCTTCGAAGTGCTTTTGAAGGAGCTTCAAGCCACATTCAAACTAAGTATATGGAACTTTGATGTATTTTCGAGATTCGAATTACCTTTGAACCAAATATATAGACCTCTGAAATGTTTTTGAGGGAGCTTCAAGCCACCTTCAAACTAAATATATGAAACTTTGATGTATTTTCGAGTTTCGAATTACCTTCGAACCAAATATATAGACCTTCGAAGTGTTTTTTAGGGAGCTTCGACCTACCTGCGAACTAAATATATGGCACTTTGAAGTGTTTTGAGTTTCGAATTCCCTTCAAACCAAATATATAAACCTTCGAAGTGCTTTGACATACCTTCGAAGTGCTTTGGCCACTCTTAACTGAGTTCTACCTTTCAAACGGTTAATTTGTTCTTCAATGCATCAAACTCATCAGAACAATGCTTAAAGATTATTGTTTTATTAGCCATTTCATCAAAATTAAATTTTGGATGCGGCCCACAAATCCAAAATAGATTTTGAACACTAAAATTCATGGCATAATATAGCCTTGGAAGTTCAAATACTTTGACATTTTCAACAATGTCAAATATTTTAAATCTGTCAATAGTGGGTTAATCATCATCTTTAATCACTTTTAGTCTAAGAACATGTTCTTTGACCAAATAACTTTCATCGTTCATTGACAAATGGAGTTTTTTTTTTATTTTAGCCATTAATGGCTTATGAAAATCCTTCATAGATATGTTATTTCCATGGCTTAACTTTCTAAGAATGGGTTTTTCAACCCCCTGATTTTTAACCATATTTGGCTCAACATGCTTTTTAGCCATGTTATTTTCATAAGTTGGCTCTTTAAAAATGGGGTTTTTAACCCCCGAGCCATGCATGGAACATCATTCCAAATTTGGCTCAAGAACATGCCCTTTTGTTATGTTAATTTAATAATTTGGCTCTTTAAAAGCGGGCTCTTGAACCCCCTGAGCCATTGATGAAATATTTTCACTAATTTCAGTCACAAGTGACTTGAAAACATTTTGTAAAACCTCACAAAATTCAGTCATTGAAGACTTGACAAGAAAGGTTGATAACTCATGTCTCCATTGACAAATTTTCACACCAAGTTGATGAATTACTCCAATTAAATGGTGTATTTTTTCTTCTACCAAATAATATGGCAATGAAGAAACAAGTTGGAAATTTTCTTCATCAAGAAAATTGATTTCTTTTTGAAGATCCAAAATTTTTCTTTCACACCAATATATTTTATTTTGACAAATTTGAATAGCAAAATTTAATTTATTTGTCATTTTTTCTTTTATGCCTTCTTCAAGACGCTCATTTTCTCCTTGTTGTCTACGTCTAGCCAGTATAATAGTCCCACTGGACGTGCCAAAAATATATGTTGGCTTTTTTCACTTTCGAAGGTTAACAGTGGAAATTTAAGTGTGTCAATAAAGATTAATCAGTCTTATAGAATTTTAATTGCCAATCAATTATCAGACGATTGTATTAAGGTTCATTCAACCTCAATGAAAAGGATTTTTATTAGTAGCTTGTTTTAGGAGAAATTTATAAGAAATAACAAGTACGGAACAATTTAGAAATTAAATTTCATTGAGTGAATAAGAACTTACAATGAAATGACCCAATCTTAAAAAGATTTACAACAACGATTACTTGAAACTATTCATAGGAAATGAAGTGCAATACAAGAATTGAAGTGTTAAAAATATAAAGAACTAAACTAGAAAGAAAATATGGAGTAAATGACTAGTTTATGGATCTGAGTCTAGGTCCCTACAATGTAGTCATGAATGGCTATTTATAGGAAAATATTTATAGGAAAAAACTTTCAGCAATAACTTTCCAACAACCACCTAAAACTACCTAGTCTTCCATCTTTATTCCCACAATGCCACATATCCCTCCATGTCTTCATAACTTCCTTTAACTTCCAATTCATGCTCCATGTTCTTCCACATTATGCTCCATGATCCTCCACATTCTTCATCATCTTTTCACATATGTTTAATGATTCATAACTTCTCATAACCTCCAAATGAGTAGAAGAGTACCATGTGTCTTGCAATTTATCAATAATAATAATAATAATAACAGATTTATGGTGCCAACAGTAGGTTAGGATTTGCAAAAAAAATAAAAAATAAAAAATAAATAAAAAGAGAAAGGAAAGATGGGTGAGACAAAGGAAGATATTTTGATAATATTATGGTTGCGTTTGGTAGAACTTTCTAAATATGATTTGAGAGTAGGAGTTGTATTTTAAGTTTGTAAGTTTTGAAATATGATTTGAATGTGAAAAATTTGTTTGGTGAAAGAGATTTGAATTGAGTGGGGAATTTTTGATGTGACATATGATATTTGATACGAAAATTTACAACTCATAACCAAACATACAACTCAAAATTCTATTAAAGCACATAAATTTTTTTAAAAAAATCAGAAAATATTTTTTTCGAATATATAAAAATTAACATGTCAATTGCAATAAATAAATAAAAAATTATACTATTCTGATCAACCGACCGGACGATCAATGGGACGTTCGGTGGGATGACCAGTTAGTCCAAATTTTTTAACCTTCAACCGAGTTTCAAAAGTGAGTGTAGAATTATGATTTGAAACTCCTAAACAAACATTATATGCAAAATAAGCTCAGGAACGTTAGTTCCAGAGTTGTACCAAACAAAGCCTATAATTTTTCTTACTGCTTTGTTATTGTTTTGGCTATGTTTGGTATGTGATTTTGGGGTTATTTTAGCCACAAAAAGATAAAATAGTCTAAAAGTTAATAAGACAAAATGTTACATTCAAATCATAATTATTCTATTTTTTCTCTCACAAAAGTTAAAAAAATCAAGAAACTCATCCCAAATAAGACTTTTTAACCCCAGGTAAAAATAGTTAAAAAGTCAAAAAATTAACCAACATCCCAAACGAAGGCATTTGTAATTTTGCATGTCCTCCGCAATTATTTATTGATGCTCCATTCTTTTATAATTATTATTTTTTTGTTCTTCTAATTTATTTGAAATTTTCCCCCGTCTAAAAATAAATCCATTTGAATTGAAACATTGAGTAAGTTTTTTGAGTCCATAAAATTATCAGTGTATTTGGTTTGAGTTTTTTTAGATTAAATTTTTAAAAATTGAGTTTTTTTTATTTTCGTATTTTTTTGTTTTTAATGTATATTTTTTTAATTTTAAACATTTTTTTTTTTACTTTCTTAGATGCACCTTAGATGTATTTAAAAAGTAAAAAATTGGTGAAAAACTATTTTAAAAAATTGATAAATACATAAAAATATAAAAAATATACGGAATTCTCTTTTTTTTTGTATTTTTGATATTTAGTGAATTTTTTTTAAAAAAATTTCACAATTTTTTTACTTTTTAGGTATATTTATGTTAGGTATGTCTAAAAAATAAAAAATAAAATTGCTTAAAATATTTAAAAAATTCAGTAAAACAAAAAAATCACGAAAAACAAAAAGTAAAATTTTCTGAAAGTATTTTTGAAAAAATGGAACTAAGCAAAGTGAATTTTTGTTCACTTTTTTAGTTCATTTTTGGTCATATCATCGCTCACATTTTTTATAATTTTTTTCAAAAAAAGTCCAAAAAAAAAGCTAAAAAGTTAACTTTTAGTAATTGTTTGAGATGTGCTATATAAATGCACATTTTGACTTTTTTGTTAAAAAAATAGAGAAAAAAAAAATATTTTAGATAATTTTTTAATTTTTTTACAAAAATATATGTAATAAAATATTATAATAATATCAAAATAACTATTATACCCTTTTAATTTTTTAACTTTTTAAATAATCACAAGCTACCATTAAATAAGATATATATTTTTTAATTTATCCCAAACATGCCGTAATCATCTTTCCAAAATAGCAAAGTATCAAATAGTCAAAAGTTGGACCGTAGAGTGTTTTATAGGTGTCCTAAGAAGAGAAAAAACCCTAGCCCTAAGAAATAAGATTTTCAAATTCAAAAGTTATTTGTCATAAGTTAGATAAGTCATTTTTTTTTTTTTTTTTGCTTATTTGATTAAATAAATTAAAAACTCAAAAAAAAAATTTGTTATAAGTTAGAAAAATGAAAAACCCACCCAGTTTTTTTTACAATTTTAACAAATTTTCAAATTTATCACTTTTTTATTAAAAACAAAAAAAAAATTAAAATCAATACCAAATCACCCCTTGGAGGCAAAAACTGTCAAGGTGGAAGGCCTACGAATCTACGATTGATTGGGTCAACGTGGTGTGACTTGAAAATGTAGCCCACCAAAAAAAAAAAAAAAGAAAACATTTTTTTCCTTTTTTTAAAATAAAAATTATTTGTTATCACCAAAAAAAAAAAAGAAAAAAAAATATTGATAAAATTCAAAAAACATAAAACACTAAGACAACTATCAATAAAAAAAAACATGAGACATTTTAATTGGTGCAAAATCAGCAATGCTACAGACCCCTAGTGGGGGTGACCTCCAGTGACCCTCCAGTGCCACGTGTCGGCTTGGGGTTCGCTGAAAATCAAAAAAAAAAAAAGCAAAAACTGTTTTTTAGACTAATGGGAAGGGAGCCCAGCGCCCCCTGGGGTCCGAAGCTTTATTCGTGTAAAATAGTGAAATATATAATTATGAGAAGTCATTACAATTTTATGAAGTGCACATATTTGAGTTAATCATATTTTCTATATTATTCATATATATTAAAGAAAGTAAGTGAACAAATTCATTTTTTTAAAAAAGCCTTCAATACAATTTGTTAACGAGTACTATTGAAACTGAAGGCTAACCAGATGATGCTCGAGTCACATTTCTAATTTGTTTTTAGTTTTTTGTAAATTAAAGATTTTTTTTTTATAAATATTTTATTTTTTAAGTGTATTTTTAAAAAAAAAAATTAATAAAAAGAAGGAAAAAAAAATTGAAATGATTCACCTCACCTTGAACCCAAAACTTAACGCTATATGACAGTCAAGCACACATTAGTGGACCCTATGACAATGCAAAAATGAACCCCCTTTTTCTGCACTAGTCGATAAGCTGATTTTTAAGTGAAATGGCTAGTCCAATCATGAATTGAAAGACATTATTAGGCCGGTAAAAGTTCATTATGGATTCCGTTTTAATAATTCGAATAATTTTATGTGTCAAATTTATTGAATACAATATACTTATAAAAAAGTTACGTTGATCGAATATCAATAGATATGTAATCAAATCAATTTTATATGAAAAAAAATAGACGGTGAAAAATAAATGACTTACAAAAATCTAATTTGATCACATAACTATCAATATCGAATCAACATAATTTTTTATAAATATATAGTACTCGATAAATTCTACATATTGAACAGTGCAAATTATCGAAATAAAACTCATAATAAATTCTTACAGACTCATCAATATGTTTTAATCTGATCACGGATTTAAAGTCGCAGCCAACGGAGATTTACACGTAATGGCATGCTTAAACCTGCCAGTGAAGAATGGGAAAAAAATAAATAAAAATAAATAAAGGAGTTGGTTGGCAAGAAAAATTTTAATCACTTTTAGATTAAAATTCATAAAAAGATAAAATAGGCAAAAATAATTAATAAGATAAAATATCACATCAAACATATAATCGTTTTACTTTTTCTCTTACAAACATCAAATCTAACTATAAAAAAATCTAATCATCTCTCCAAAAAATTTTAACCTACTAAAATAGTTAAAAACTAAAATAGCCTACTAAAATAACACTTCTTCAAACACCCACAAAATAAAAATCTCGTGTACAATAGGGATTAGACAGACAAATCCACAAATTTGCAGCATAAACACGAGGGAAAATGTAATCAAACCCAAGAATGCCATCCACAGAAAAAACCAAAAAAAAAAAAAGTTCGCAGGAGAAGGAACAATATACATTATACTTCCCAATCATTCTGAAGTGCACACGATTTGCCATGCTCCAAAACTCTCCATCTTTAGGTGATCTATTTTATGTAACCAGATGATTAGAACCAATTTGAAACACTGAAGTCCCGTAGCTTGCTAAGGTGTCT
Source organism: Camellia sinensis (assembly GCF_055761805.1). Taxonomy (NCBI): domain Eukaryota; kingdom Viridiplantae; phylum Streptophyta; class Magnoliopsida; order Ericales; family Theaceae; genus Camellia; species Camellia sinensis. The sequence goes on from NC_138966.1 coordinate 122,054,160, forward strand.
CTCCATGTCTTGCCTACTTTTGTTCCACTCTTCCCTCTCTATCACGGTCGTGGCATCATCTCTTTCACTCTGAAATTACAAAGGTTGCAGCAGTGAATCAACTATAATAAAATAACAGGCATTAGATAACAGGAAAGTTTTTGGATCAGAAATAGTCACCATGGGAATTATTTTGAAGGAGTTCCCATTATCGCGTATAACAAGCAAGTCTTTTTTTCTATCCCTATTCCTTCCTTCTGGAACAGTAACCTAATTCAATAATAATACACCAAAGAAGGAAATAGAAAATATTTAGCAAGTCGTAAGAATTCATATGTGTAGTACAAAAATATTTATAAAAAAATAGAAGGAAAAAAATTCATTTTATAGACTAAACTTAGGTTCATCATGGAATAACAAAACCTCCAACATATCATGTACAATGATTGAATCCTCCATGATTTAGTTTCCACTAATTTGGTCCGTTCAAGCTCAAGGAAGAGAAGGGGATGCAATAGGAGGAATGGAACCCATGTGCCCCAAGGATTCAAAAATAATAGCTATTGGTCCCTTAACAATATACAGTCTTTTTAAGTTGACCTACCTAAAGCATTATTGTGGTCAAATTGACAACATGTAATTGTAAATGAAGTGCATGGTATGGTTCACCTAAATCAATGGCCTGCAAAAAATACCCCTAGAATTTGAAAGGGAAGTGGAAGGCAAATGATTCACAGCTATCACAATTCCTTACCAAAACTTTTGCTCTGGTAATTGACTTTGTTTTTGAATCGATAACATAAATCTCCTCAAAATCTAGCACAAACTCAGGGTCACCCAACCTCCGGTTCCTATAGTGCTTTGTCAAGAAAAACTGCAATAGCAAACAAACAACATGATTAGACTTTCCTGAAAGGATACTGAAGTATTCACTTACAAGTATCAATGTTTACATGTCCACATTCTTAGAACCTTTTTTGTCTCATAAACCACCAAAATAGAATGAGGTTCCAAAGTGGAAGCTTAGTGTGAAAGAAGAAATTGAACATTTAGAATGGATGCTACTGAAATGCTACCAAACAGTTGTTTATGATCCAAACACAGCATTAATGGTCTAATGACATGCCAGCCGCTACAAGATCAGGTGTTGTGTTGGGGATTCACAATTCCCACCACGACCCCAGTTCAAGGGGGAGGGTTGCCTTCTCTTTCCCCCTAATTTGGGTATAATGTTGTATTCTCAATTGTCTCCAATAGCTGCCACCAATGGGTGGATAGTGATTTTAAAAAGAGATTACGCGATGCACTTCAAGTATAGGACCAACTGACCAAGACTACACTTGACTTACCTAAGAAAGAGATCAAATGAATGGTAACCTAAAATCAGTGTAAAACACAAAATCAGAGAAAAAAATGTTTACTCAACCTTCTTTGAATGAAATTGCTAACAAATCATTTGTCACCCTGGTATCAGCAGCTCACTCATATAAATAACAGAACAGTGGCGATTAATATCCAAAATTACTCCAAGAAACATGGGAGGCCCAACTCCAACCCCAACCTTGTAGCAATGCTAAGACCACCATGGACAGACACTGCTTTAGCTTTGTAACTCATGGTAACAACTCTTGGTTTGAACACAAATATTATTTCTTTCTTACAGGTGAAACAGAAATACACATTTTTTATTTTCCATGAATCAACCAAAATTTTGGAAATTTACACCTAAACCAAATCCACATTTCTTTGTTACTGGTCAAATTTACTGAAACTTAAGAATGTCAAGAACTTCATAATGAATTTACATGAAGATGAGATGTCAAAATTGGTTACAGTTTTCATCCAAAATTAATTTTCATGCTCATATACGACATAAAAAAATAAGTGATGCTGTATTTTATCAAAACTGTTATTCAATATACCCTATGCCAAAGTTGTTCAAGTATCAATTGGCCCAACAAACTCCTGACTGACTTATCAAAATTATATCTCGAATATATGCTATATTGAAAAGAAAATTCTGCTCTTCTCTTTACTTCGGTGCAAAAAAGTAAGTGAACCCATGCTAAACATTGCCTCTATTTCAAAACTTGCTCTTGAAAGAAAAAAAAAAAAAAAACATGATTTGCTACTGATCAGTAAAATTACTGGATGAGATATCATGGTATGATGATCACCAAGCCTAATAAGGTGGAAAAGGTCCATATACAAATAGTCAATAAGCATTTCTTGGATTTATTATATAGAAACAAGCTTTCACAGATAAAGATTAACATGGCAAACATCAACAATTCACTCGTACCTTTGATATCTCCCTTTCAGTTTTATACAAAGGATCTCGGGGAGCATCAATTGGCGGTTCCGTAACATTGTAGCATCCATAATCGCTCCTTGCACATCGAATGTACTATCGTTTCAATAAAATAAAAATAAAAATTAAAGCATTACCAACCAATTAAAATAATAAGTATAAAAATCATTTACCAAATCAGTTAACTAAAATGTTAGTCAGATCAACTTCTTTGTTTGATTTGAGTGATTTGGAGAGAAAATAAATGAAACAGAGAGAAATGGGTTTCAATCACTTGTTTGGATTACAAAGAGAATAGAAATGGAGATAAACCAATTTCTCCTCAAACACTCATTTTGAAGAGAAAAGAAACCAGGAGATTATTACATTTTCATAATCCCAATATTACCCTTGTAGATATAAAAGAAAAAATAGATATTGACACTATATCCTCACTTATATGGTCACCAAATATAAAATTGATATTTTGGTAATATAACATGAAAACATTTCTTTTCTTTTCTTTTTTAGAAGCTATCTATTTTAATTAATTTTTTTATTTTTTACGAAAAGAAATGTAAAAAAATTAGAGAGAATAAGTATTTTCTTTTCTTTCCCTTTCTCTCCTACTCAACTTAAGTAACATATTTTTTTCCTTTTTCTCCTAATTTCCGAAACATAGGGCTAAAGTAACCAATGCATCTCTAGAGAATTCAATCAAATTCAAAAATACTAATGTACCTTCTGAGGCATTGGGGCAAGGACCTTAGGAATGGAGTATATATCGGTATCCGGAGGAGTAACATACATCTACACAACCAAACAAAGCCCTAAATAATCAACATTTGCATTTAATAATTTGTTCAAAAAGTCTGAATTCAAACAAACACATAGAAATCAAAATAGAACTCTACTGAACATCTTCATAGAGAGAATTCATTACCTCTCTGAAATCATAGACATCGTTATCAGGATCTGCGGGCTTCCTGATGAAGAAATCACAGTCGAGCAAGCTAAGCTTATGAAATTCATCCTCGTTAATCCTATAATTCACGATAGTCTCGGAGTCCCAACCCTGCGTCGACACGAAGCTCTTGCTCTGTACGACGGCGATATCTTCGTCGCCGCCTCCGTCGGCGGCGGCCATGGCGGAGGCGAGGGGCTCGTACTCGACGTCGTAATCCTTCTTGTTGTCGACCTCCTCGGCTTCCTCTTCGTCCATGTCGTAGTCGTCGCCTCCGCCGTCGCCGTCGCCGTCGTCGGCCCGGACCTTGAAGTCTGGCCTCGGAGGAGTGGGAAATCGGTTGGAATTGAGCTTGAGAGAAGGGAAGTTGAGGCTTGGAATTAGGTGTAGTGACGGTGTTGTGGGGAACGTAGTGAGGTTTGGAGTGAGGAATGGTGGTGGAGGTGAGAAAACCAGTGCTTTCATGGCTTTTGTTTAGTAGCGGAGGAGGAGTTGGGGAGAGGGAAATGCGGTGGATTGGATTTTTGGGCTTTGAAGGCTACTTTTTTTTCTTTTTTTTTTAATTTTTTTTTTTAAGTAAATTACAGTAGGGGTGAGCAGCGGATATATCGATCCGTCAAAACCGACCGAACCGAACCGATCCGCCGCATTTTGGACGGATGCGTGATGACGAGCGGACGGTTGCGGATTGATTTTCTCCAATCCGCCAATTTGGCGGACGGATGGCGGATTTGAGATTTTGTGGCCGCAACCGAACCGCCAAACCGCCAAATCGTGAGCACCCCTAGTAATTTATAAAACTTTGTATTTTCAATTTGTTTAAATATTATGTTTGTGTTTTCAATTGAAAAAGAGTTTAAATATTCTGTTGAAAAAAAGTTTTCAACTTGAATATATTTTTTGAATTGAGAAAAATAAACGTATTATTCATCTATATTTTTTAGTTTTTAAATCTAACTCTAAAAATAATAAATAGAAAATATGATATATGCTGGTTGGTTTTTGTTTTCAAAAACATATGTAGACACTGCTCTGTTCATGATTTTGGTGGTTTGAATTGTTATTATATTTTAAGAATCACAGATTATAATACTTTATGTAGATGAATCATGCTGTGATTGTAATATGTGGATGAGGCATGCAGTGATCGTGATATTCTAAAGTTTTAAACTTTCTTTCTTTGAATAAGGCATACAGTGATTGTAATACTTTTTAAGTCATTGATTGTAATACTTTTTTTTTTTTTTTGAGGAAGTGCACAAGTTGAATTATGTTAAAAATTTATAAAATTTTAAACCGCCAAACCGATTCGCATCCATCCGCCAAACCGCCAATCCGCTCAATCCACATCCGTCGGATTGGCGGACGGATGCGGATTGATTTTCTTCAATCCGCCAATATGGCGGACGGATGGCGGATTGGAGGTTCCGTGGCCGCAACCGACCCGCGCCCACCCCTAAATTACAGACACAGGAGTTAAATTACAAATTATGCTTATAGTTTTAGAAATTATATTATGTCTTGTACGATTTTTAATTTCATAATAAGGGTTAGCTTCAGATGTTTTAAAAAAGTATATTTTTTAACTTATTAATTTATATGAGTTGTGGTTAAGTTTGGCAACACTAAAATAATTCATCTTTTTATCTTTTTATCTTTTTTCCATCACATCACCTCTCTACTTTTCTGCACATCTTTTCGTAAAAAGATAAAAAATACACTTATTTAGGTCATTCCAAACAGGTGCACTTTTTGACTTATTGACTTATTGATCTGATTTAAATAAGATGATGTGACTTAAATAGAATAGTGACTTTTTGACTTTTTGTATTATTTAGTTTATGCCAAACCAACCCTAAATATGTCATTTTATTAATAAATTATCAAGTTAATTAATAATTTTTAATAATGTTAAAAAAATCAATTAATAATTTAAATAATTTTATTATTGTATAGGTAAACAGTTATAAATTTTGTTTTCTTCTATTAAATAAATTTTTTTTTACAATGAGGTATTATAATTTTCCAAATCACAAAAAATAATTCATATTTTAAGCAAGAAAAATGACTCGTAGTTCGAATTCGGTGGTCTGAACTCGGCTCGAAACCCAAAACGACGTCGTTTTGGATTTCGATTTTTTTTTTCTACCTTTTCTTTCTTTCTTTTCTTCTTCTTCTTCGTTGAACACAGGAGAAGAGCAGCAGAAGAAGAGAGGAGAAGAGAAAGAGGAGGAGAGAGGGAGAAAGAGAGAGGATGAGAGAAGATCATCGCAGCACCACCGCCGTCGCCTCGCCGCCGCCGATCGTCGCAGCACCACCGCCGTCACCTTCGGTCCCACCTCCGCCTCCTCCTCTCCCTGTGATTATGCCCCCTCCAGTCCTCCTCCTTCCTCCTCCTCCTCCTCATTCCTCATCCTCTTCTTCTTCTTCTTCTTCTTCTTCTTCCTTCTTCTTCTTCTCTTCTTCTTCTTCTTCTCCGAATTCGAGCCTCCAAATTCGAGCTACCTATCGGAACCGTTTAAACAATATGAAATGTATTTGTAATTTATTCCCCAAAAAAAAAAGATTCCTGAGACATCACAACAACAACAACGGATTTGACTCATGAGTAATTGGTTGGATTTAACTCAATTTAAATAAAAGGATTTACCACGAAGGTTTCTAATGGAGTTTAGTCACGTCTCATAGAATATATCAAATATGGATTAAAGTATAATGTGGATAGGGCTGCAAATGAACCGAGCTGTTTAGGCTCGTTAAGGGCTCGGCTCGGCTCGGCTCGTTTAATAAACGAGCCGAGCTCGAGCTCGAATATTAGGCTCGTTTATCTTTATTTAAACAATATAATAAATATATTATTTATATATTAAATAATATATAAATATATATATAAATAATAATATAAATACATTTTATATATATTAAATAATATAAATAATATTAAAAATAATTTATCGAGCTGAGCCGAGCCGAGCTCGAGTTTCATTAAAATTCACGAGTCGAGTCGAGCCGAGCCGAGCTCGAGCCCAGTTCCTTATCGAGCCGAGCTCGAGCTCAATAAACAAGCTCGACAAGTAAACGAGCCGAGCTCGAGCTCAGCAAAGCTCCGCTCGGCTCGACTCGTTTGCAGCCCTAAATGTGGAGCATCTTAAAGAATTTAGTTAGACAAAATCAACATTTTGCAGAATTTAGTTAGATAAAGTTAACATTCTGCATTCTCCAATAATCGAACCTAACATATTCCTATGAAAAATATTGTTTTCTCTACTAATCCACCAATTGTAGTTTTGAAGGCTATTTAGGGAAGGGAGAATAAACACTGGTAATCCTACAAATAAAATGTAAAATCATAAAAAATGTATTAATTTAATTATTAAAATGTATAAGTTTCTTTTTAATCTGTAATTTTTGTTGTACTACTACTTGTACGAGCACGAAATAATCTTCTCGTATTATCCTGTTGGTCAAGTTTTCACTCCTCCAAACGTCGTCGCGTTACTCTTTGAAAACACAAACGTGAGCTAGCCGGGAGGGGTGTGCCGGATACCTCTCCAATACCAAAGTCAGCCAAATAGACAAATAGACAAAAGACCTGTGTATTCGAGAATTAAAATTGTGTTACCTCTACATAAGTTATTTTGTGAGCTTTTATAGTTTTTGCATGGCACAATCATAGTAGGACTCTTATTCCTCCATGTAGAGTCCTCCTAGGAATCACACTCCTGAAAGATAATATTTATCCTTCAACACCCCCCTCACTGCTTAAACCAAGTGAGATGGTTTTACTTCGGTTGGATGACAATATGACCGAGCTAACACTAGCCCTTTGTCACACTTAATCCAGCGCCTTCACATGCAACACATAGCTCGTGTAACAACCCACATTCATGTCCTAGTCATGTTTGCATGCATTTATATGTTTTGCCATGTTAAGTTTGCATTCATGAATCTTGCCTTGTTTTGTGTTCATGTGATTTGTCTAAGTGTTGTGTGCATGCTTTGTTCCTTCCTTGGTGTCTCGAGCCTAAGTTATGTTAAGTCTAGGTCATGCCAAGCCTAGGTTATGTTAAGCCTAGATCATTCCAAGCCGAGGTCACCGTCAGTCTAGAATTTATCTTGGAACCCCTTGGTTTGACCTCTACCTTCGCCCTGACATATTTGCCGACATGTCATTATCTAGGCCGAGGTGTTCATTACCAAGGCTGAGATGTGTATTATCTAGGCCAAAATGTTACCTTTGCACCTAAGTGATCTTGTCCTAGAGTGGTATGACCTAGACTGAGGTGTGGCACATCTAGGCCAAGGTGTGGCACAGCTTAGTCAAGTGTTGTCCTTCCTAGCCAAGGTCATTGTCACCTTAGTTGCCGAAACTTTGTCCTTAGCCGATGTCATCACTTGCCGGAGTGCCTTATCGGGTAGCTTGTTAGATACACTTTGTCATAGTCTTGTCTTGTCTTATCAATCTATCACCTTTTTGAGGAGAACCAACCAACCGTTGCCACGTGTCCGAGCTGAGTGTTAAGTTAGCCGGCAGAGGGAGAAACCTATCATTTCAATATCTTTGTTTTGAAGAGGAGAAAGAAGCTCTAGGTGAGGAAGAGAAGTTTTAGAGTGAGAGAGTGGGCTTTCGAGCTTGATTCCTAGAGATCAAACCGTTAGATCCGTGTTCTAAGATTAGATTCTTGATCTGCGCATGTTATTCCTTATGTTTATGTTATTGCATTGTATGATTGAATATGATTTGTAAGCCATGCATTGCTTTGAAGTTCGGTTTTAGAAAGAGAAAATAGCATTCATGTGTTCTTCAAGAAAAGTCATGTTTGATCCGAAAACTCATGCCTAGATCCATGTTTTTGTGTTTGTTTCCATATGATTTTCAAGTATGGGTACCCAGGTCCATGTTTTCGAACTCATAGCATGAAATCCCAGATTTTTGTAACAAAGAAGTTATGATTTTAGCATTCATGCTTTTCATGATCTTCATGTTCATGTTCTTCCTATTCTTCACGGGTGGAAATCCAGATCTCCAGACCTCACTTCCCGAAGTGTAGTCGCCGAGATCACTCTTACCTAGACCTCACACTTAGGCTAAGCATCGTATCTCACCTTGGCCTACCTTGCATGATCACTTACACCTTTAGTTTGTCTTGTGCGCACCTCAGCATGCAGCCGTACGCCGAAGCCTAGGTAGCCACACCTCGGCCAGGAGGTATGGTACCTCGGCAAAGACCTAGTTGGTACCCAGCATGTCTTCTTGACATGTAAAACAGTGTTTTGACTTCCAGCATGTTTTCCCGAGATCATTTGCATGCATGTAAGACTTGTTTTGAGAAGTGCATTCAGTAGACTTTGCCATGTGTTTATAGGACTTGGACCTTTGCTTTGATCCCGACGTCCGAAGAGCTAGGTGAGTGGTATTTTTAATAAAGCTATGTTATAAGGTTTTGATAAAGCTTTGCCTTGTTTTGATAAAAGTATTTGTTAAGCATGAATGATATCCCTATTTTTATGTATCAAGTATAAGCTTTGTTTTGGATGACATTCTTGGAACCGTCCTTTCGTGTTAGGGGACGTTAAGCCTATGTAGCATAGTCCTTCCGTGCTAGGGGACTTTAAGCCTATGTAGCATAGTCTTTCCGTGCTAGGGGACTTTAAGCCTAGGTAGCACCGTCCTTTCGTGTTAGGGGACGTTAAGCCTAAGTAGCACCCTTGTTAAGATATCGGCCACCGACAGACTATGAACGGGTGTGCTCGATGCCGAGATTATGCTTTTGTTTTGTCCGGAATGTCATCACCCCATGTTCTAAGTTGACGTATGTTAAGTAAGTAAGTAAGTTTTGAAAGACCAAGGTTCGATTGATGTTTTATTTCAAGCCAAGCTAAGCTAAGTTATGTATGGTTTTGACAAAGATATACTATGTATGTTTTGCAAAGATCTCGGGTATCATTCATTTAACCCCTTTATTACTTGTACCATTCACTGAGTATCCAAGCTCACCCTCCCTATGTATGTATGTATGTAGCAAGCAAGAAGTCGGCTACGCCGAGATGTGTGTTTTGTATGTATGTTATGTCGGCAGTGAGGATGTCGGCAATCTGGAAGATTATGTCTCTTGACTTGTATTTCATATATTTTGTTTATGTCAGCTTGAGAAGCCTTTTGTTAAGATGTAATATGTATTTTTGTACTTCATTTTATTTGTATTCAAGTTGTAAAGCTATGTAAAGATGTATGCCATTCCATTTGACTTATGCACTGCTCTTATGGACCACTTGTATTGTAAATTATTGCTTCCGCACACGTTAGCCCCATATATTTATACTCTGATTGTGTGTGAATTTTGTAAGTGGCCTTCGCTAATCTCGGATTACTGGCCATCACAGCACCATCCTACTAGGGGCGGGTTGGGGTCGTGACAGAATGGTATCAGAGCACGCATTCCTTATAGTACGTTATTCACACACTTTGAGTCCTAAAGAGCATAGGATTTCTCTTAGAATGATCTTAGAATTGCATCATATTGCTTGCTACTTGACAAGGTGTGCATCATCTCGGCATGAGCATTTGTTACATCGGCATGATCATGTTCACTTGCATACATGTTCATTTGTTCGTTTTGTTCTAAGAGTCACATCCTGCATGCTCCTAGCGTCATGAGAAAAGGTAGACCTCCAGTTAACCGAGATCAATCTGAGGACAGGTTAGACAGATTAGAAAGGATTGTTGAGAGTTTGGCCGATGAGTTAAGGCAAGCAAGGCAGCAGAACACTGGTACCACCTCCACCCAGGCCAAGCAGACAGATAGTCGACATGCAGTTCCACCACCGCCAGTACCACAAGTGCTCCCACAGCCAGCTTTGTATGGGGATGGCACCATAACTTTGATCAAAGAATTCAAAAAGATGAAGCCGCCGAAGTTCCATGGAGGTATAGAACCGATGAAGGCAGAAGCATGGGTTCTTGAGATGGAGAAGTTGTTCGAGGTTTTTCCTAGCATTGACGCCCAGAAGGTGTCATTAGCAGCATTCACATTGGAAGACGACACTCGTAGATGGTAGATGATGATCCGAGAAGGTAACCCAGACTTGACTTGGGCCAGATTTTTGGAGCCGTTCTATGACAAGCATTTCCCACTCAGTGTCCGAGATCGCAAGACCACAGAATTTTAGATGTTGACACAGGGTAGCAAAATAGTGGCAGAGTATGATCGTGCTTTCACCGAGTTGGCAAGGTATGCACCTCACATGGTCGACAACGAATACAGAAAAGCTAGGAAGTTTGAGAGTGGACTTCGAGGGCCAATACAAGATCAGGTTAATTTGCTCAACATGCCGACGTATGCGGGAGTGTTAGATAAAGCCATCCTTGTAGAAGCCAACCTGAACAGAAGTCAAAGTTCGAGGAGGAATCAGAAGAAGAGGCAGACCTATGACAATTGCGAAGAAGAGGCAGACCCGAATGATGCCGAGGAGGAGACAAAGGTGGACAGTCCCAACGACGCGAATCCGGAAGGTGGTACTTGGCCGACATGTGCAAGTTGCGGGAAGCTACATTTTGGAGTTTGTCTTCGGACAACTGGAGCATGTTTCAGATGCGGTGAGATGGGTCATCGCATTAAGGATTGTCCCAAGGTAAAGGCTAGAGATGATAAGAAGAGATGAGAACTCGACATTCGGAGTCATTTTGGGAACAAGGTAAGTGAAGTTTGGGGACCAAACTTCTTTAAGGGGGGAAGGATGTAACAACCCACATTCATGTCCGAGTCATGTTTGCATGCATTTATATGTTTTGCCATGTTAAGTTTGCATTCATGAATCTTGCCTTGTTTTGTGCTCATGTGATTTGTCTAAGTGTTGTGTGCATGCTTTTGTTCCTTCCTTGGTGTCTCAAGCCTAAGTTATGTTAAGCCTAGGTCATGCCAAGCCTAGGTTATGTTAAGCCTAGATCATTCCAAGCCGAGGTCACCGTCAGTCTAGAATTTATCTTGGAACCCCTTGGTTTGACCTTTACCTTCGCCCTGATATATTGGCCGAGATATCATTATCTAGGCCGAGGTGTTCATCACCAAGGCCGAGATGTGTATTATCTAGGCCGAGATGTTACCTTTGCACCTAAGTGATCTATCCTGGAGTGGTATGACCTAGACCGAGGTGTGGCACATCTAGGCCAAGGTGTGGCACAGCTTAGTCAAGTGTTGTCCTTCCTAGCCAAGGTCATTGTCACCTTAGTTGCCGAAACTTTGTCCTTAGCCGATGTCATCACTTGTCGGAGTGCCTTATCGGGTAGCTTGTTAGATACACTTTGTCATAGTCTTGTCTTGTCAATCTATCACCTTTTTTAGGAGAACCAACCAACCGTTGCCATGTGTCTGAGCTGAGTGTTAAGTCAGCCGGCAAAGAGAGAAACCTATCATTTCAATATCTTTGTTTTGAAGAGGAGAGAGAAGCTCTAGGTGAGGAAGAGAAGTTTTAGAGTGAGAGAGTGGGCTTTCGAGCTTGATTCCTAGAGATCAAACCGTTAGATCCGTGTTCTAAGATTAGATTCTTGATCTGCGCATGTTATTCCTTATGTTTATGTTATTGCATTGCATGATTGAATATGATTTGTAAGCCATGCATTGCTTTAAAGTTCGGTTTTAGAAAGAGAAAATAGCATTCATGTGTTCTTCAAGAAAAGTCATGTTTGATCCGAAAACTCATGCCTAGATCCATGTTTTTGTGTTTGTTTCCATATGATTTTCAAGTATTTGTACCCAGGTCCATGTTTTCGAACTCATAGCATGAAATCCCAGATTTTTGTAACAAAGAAGTTATGATTTTAGCATTCATGCTCTTAATGATCTTCATGTTCATGTTCTTCCTGTTCTTCACGGGCGGAAACCCAGATCTCCAGACCTCACTTCCCGAAGTGTAGTCGCCGAGATCACTCTTACCTAGACCTCACACTTAGGCCAAGCATCGTATCTCACCTTGGCCTACCTTGCATGATCACTTACACCTTTAGTTTGTCTTGTGCGCACCTCGGCATGCAGCCGCATGCCAAAGCCTAGGTAGCCACACCTCGGCCAGGAGGTGTAGGACCTCGGCAAAGACCTGGTTGGTACCCAGCATGTCTTCCTGACATGTAAAACAGTGTTTTAACTTCCAGCATGTTTTTCCCTAGATGTTTTCCCAGCATGTTTTCCCGAGATCATTTGCATGCATGTAAGACTTGTTTTGAGAAGTGCATTCAGTAGACTTTGCCATGTGTTTGTAGGACTTGGACCTTTGCCTTGATCCTGACGTCCGAAGAGCTAGGTGAGTGGTATTTTTAATAAAACTATGTTATAAGGTTTTGATAAAGCTTTGCCTTGTTTTGATAAAAGTATTTGTTAAGCATGAATGATATCCCTATTTTTATGTATCAAGTATAAGCTTTGTTTTGGATGACATTCTTGGAACCGTCCTTTCGTGTTAGGGGACGTTAAGCCTAAGTAACACCGTCCTTTCATGTTAGGGGATGTTAAGCCTATGTAACATAGTCCTTCCGTGCTAGGGGACTTTAAGCCTATGTAGTATAGTCCTTCCGTGCTAGGGGACTTTAAGCCTATATAGCATAGTCCTTCCGTGCTAGGGGACTTTAAACCTATGTAGCATAGTCCTTCCGTGCTAGGGGACTTTAAGCCTAGGTAGCATCGTCCTTTCGTGCTAAGGGACGTTAAGCCTAAGTAGAACCCTTGTTAAGATATCGGCCACCGACGGACTATGAACGGGTGTGCTCGATGCCGAGGTTATGCTTTTGTTTTGTCCGAAATGTCATCACCCCATGTTCTAAGTTGACGTATGTTAAGTAAGTAAGTAAGTAAGTTTTGAATGACCAAGGTTCGATTAATGTTTTATTTCAAGCCAAGCTAAGCTATGTTATGTATGGTTTTGACAAAGATATACTATGTATGTTTTGCAAAGATCTCGGGTATCATTCATTTAACCCCTTTATTACTTGTACCATTCACTGAGTATCCAAGCTCACCCTCCCTATGTATGTATGTAGGTAGCAAGCAAGAAGTCGGCTACGCCGAGATGTGTGTTTTGTATGTATGTTATGTCGGCAGTGAGGATGTCGGCAATCTAGAAGATTATGTCTCTTGACTTGTATTTCGTGTATTTTGTTTATGTCGGCTTGAGAAGCCTTTTGTTAAGATGTAATATGTATTTTTGTACTTCATTTTATTTGTATTCAAGTTGTAAAGCTATGTAAAGATGTATGCCATTCCATTTGACTTATGCACTGCTCTTATGGACCACTTGTATTGTAAATTATTGCTTCCGCACACGTTAGCCCCATATATTTATACTCTGATTGTGTGTGAATTTTGTAAGTGGCCTTCGGTAGTCTCGGATTATTGGCCATCACGGCACCATCCTACTAGGGGCAGGTTGGGGTCATGACAGCTCGGCTCTTTGTTCGCTTGTACCTCGGTTTTGTCTGTTGAAATCGAGCTAACTACAGCAAGCTTTGACCGAGCTAACAAGAGCAGGGTCCACCATAAGAAGCCCAAATACCTCGGCTCCGAATACTATGACCGAGCTAATTATCACCACTTCGACCGTGGTGACTGTAACCACATTTGGACCGAGTATAATAACCCTCACCACTGCTTACCGATAAACACTGATTACCGTTAAACTGAACTGATCATGACTGATAACTGAGCTGATTAAAGTACTGAATTGAACTGACTGACTGAAAACTAGAATTGAATTGACTGAGCGTGTGTGTTAATTTGTATTCTATCTGTTTGATTGATTATTTGATCTGTTCACGTTTTATGTTTAAACTGCTAATTGAAGGCCTTATCGGCGGCCGAACCGGGAATTGATTGATGTTTTATGATCATCATAATTAATGTGATTTTACGGTGTAATTATCTGAAAACTGATTAGGTATGATTAAATTAGATTAAATATTGACCAATTGTAGAGTTTGACTCATTTACAACCTTGCCCTTGAGTGGGCCACTAGCTATACACCTTTGAGCTACACCACACTTGAATCAAAACATTTCCTCAGCCTTGTTTGAGCTCTTGCCGACCTTAGAGAGTGAGGAAGGGAGAGTAGTGAATTCAACATAGAGATTTGGCTTGAATCTCGAGGAATTGAAAGCTTAAGTGCATAATTGAACCTCTAGACTTGTATTCAAGGAACCTAGGTATGAATTTCATCTTTTCGATTTTGTCTTTAAGGTGATTCATGCATGGTTCATGTCTAATTGTAGAGCTAAGTCTTGAATTGGTTCATTAATGGTGAATTGAAGCTCATTTCATGCATGCATATTTGAATTGTTGAGTTGTGAGTTGATTTCATGGTAAAATGGTACATGCATGTCCATAACCTTGTAATGGTCCATGTTTTCAACTTGTTTTTGGATCAATCAGCTCCTTTAGAGCATCAAATTGAACTTTGAAGTTGTTTAAAATTCATGTATGTTTGCATGTTCATATTGTTCTTGATATTGATTTGAAATTGAGTTTGAATTAAACACCCTTGGGCTTTGATTTCTCAAATTGAGCTTTGAACTATGTTATTCTATGTGTTTATAAAGGTTTTCTAGAAAAATGGGCCCAAGAGGATTGGTTTTGATGCATTTGAACCTGGTTTTGGCTTGGAGGTGCAATCTAGAATTCCCAGATTTTGCACTTCCGCTCGAGCGGGAAAATTGGCGCTCGAGCATGGAATCCAAGCATCCAGTATTTCTCTGCACTGTTTTACAGTCCGCTCGAGCGGAGGATTGGGAGCTCGAGCGGAGGCATGTGTCTCACGATCGAGCGGGTGTCGAGCGCCCGTCGAGCGGAGAATTCACCCATCCAGTACTTTTACAGTATGCTCGAGCGGGAGAGTTGACGCTCGAGCGTGTACCTTTGTTGCATGTCCGCTCGAACGGGTAAACCTGCGCTCTAGCGGGACTCTGTTTTTCTGAAAATTCTGAAACTGTTTTCTGGTCACATCTTTGCATCCTCATCCCATTCTAGGCATTCTTAGACCTAGTTTAAGACGTCTTGTTGAGGATATAGATGTAGAACACACTGAGGCAAATTAGGGGTTAAGTTATTATCTTTCCCCAACTGTGTAGCTTAGTGTGTTCAATCTGTTAACTGTGTAGGGCTGGCGACTGGGGAGACACGCTCTAACATACTGTAGCCCAAAACTCTGTGAGTAACGATTGTGTAAAGATATGTTCACAAATGATTATCTTCTGAACAACTAAACTGTACTGTTTTCTGAACTAATTACTGTTAACTGAATGAATGTATGTCCTATATTCTGAACTGTATTGTGGCATCCTTAGCACCTACTGTTTACTGTTACTGTGACAGAAATCTCTGTCGGTTCCCTTGTTGGAACCACTACTGTTTACTGACTGATGGCCATCATTACTGTTCGGTCTTTTAAGACCTACTGCTTACTGTACTGTTATGCTAATGGGTGTACCACATATGACTGTACTGACTGAACAACTGAAATACTGTTTAATTGAACTGTTTTCATACTGTAAGGACATTCATTCTTAACCTCTTTACGCATTATGTTATTCACTGGGCTTAGCTCACTGCTCATATATATATTTAGGTGTACAGGCACCAGACCGCGGCTAGGAGCGTCAAGGTTACTCCAGTTTTGTCAAGCCAGCCTATGTGCCTCACTGCGAGGTTCCGAGCCTATCGTGCTAAGGCTTAGGGGTGTTTTAGGACTCCCCCTTCTGTACTGTCTTACTGTTTTGTAATAACCGAATGGATTGTATAGACTGCATGTTACTGTACTGTTATGTAAGGGATTGGGTACCTAGTCTGAATGATTGTATATAGTGTGCATACTGCTCTGTACTGATTATCTTTATATGTATGGAAAGTCTTTTTGCATATAGACTGTCACAGCTCATTGGACATTGTTTATTTACTGTTTTGGCTTCCGCTAGGCCCTGTACTCTGTTTTACTGTACTACTGTTCTGCAGGCCTTCGGTAATCTCGGATTACTGGCCGGTTACGGTGCTAAACCCATAAGGCCGGGTTTGGGTTGTGACACCGAGCTAACACTAAGGTCCACTCGCTAAGCCCTTTCCACCATGGCCCATAGAATGGCCTATTACTACGCCTGGGCCTAGCTCGACCCTAATGCTCATAAAAACTCCCTCTCAATTGCCCCTTAATTCCATCTGCGTAGCATGATTGGGATTACCTTTTTATCAGCCGAGCTAAAAGTTGGCCTTCAACCGAGCTAAATTGATACCGGGCTACTAATTTGTCCAGTCAAAAAACGTCTTTTAAGTCACTCCATAACTGAATCGCTTACGATTCTTTTAGACACGTGGCAAGCCCTTATTGGTCAAATACAGCTGCCATCACGACCTTCATACCTCGCAAAATTTGAACAATCCCGCCCAAATTCATGCTTTACACAAAAAACCCTACTCTTTGAACAAAACATATCACTATTCATCTTCTCTCTCTTTTCCCTCTGAGCCTCCATTTTCCTAAACACTGCATCTGCAAAGCTTGTACTCCTGCCTGGCATATTCATCGTTTGGAACTTCATCCTCTTCTTCTAAGACTGTAAGTGACTCAAATCCTCACTTTTTCCGTTTATTTCGTGAATATGTATAGTATAGATGTACATACTCCTATATTTTGCAAAACACACTCTGTAGTTTTGCTGAAATGGATAAGAACAGTTAGTACCTAAAACCAGACCCCCAAACCATAGGCTCGTGCTTAAGAACACACCGTCTGGATTTAGAAAACATGAAGTTTGAATCTCGAATCGTGCTATAATCGAGCTAAAAACTTGTTTAGGCAACTCTAGGCTTAAACAAAACCAAACTAAAGAACTCCACCCAATAACCGAGCTAAAATTTTCTCACTTTGTCTTAAGTTTCAGCTGGAATAAGAACCCTTCGTTTCATTTAGCCGAGCTAAAGTCCTTCGCTCCAACCGAACTAAGAACGAATAGTATCCCACGTAACCGAGCTAGGCTTACATTTATTTTTGCCTTTATACTTAGCACGGTCCAACGATCTGGGCTTAACACTTTTCATCTCCACTTTGCAAACTCTGACTCGGTTGGCCAGACACTCCCTTGAACGCTCAATTGAGATACTCAACGTCATCTCCACATCGAGCTAGTACTTCGAGCTAAGTTATACATAACTTAAGTCCACAAGAGAAAATATCGATTCTTAGTAAGCTCACCCAGGGCCATAGCTGAGTTCCGAAAGGATTACCAAATTCCAGACGACGTCCATCTTTCCCTAGCCGAACTAGATACCACACCCTGGGGAAAACAAGGTTTTGTTCCATGTACCGTGTTATCCATTGTTGAAGCTGGCCTCCGATTCCTAGTTCAACCACTCCTATGCGAATTCCTTAGGCTAACTAGAATATGCCCAACCCAACTTAGCACCAATTCATATAGCATAATAAACGGCATCGCCGAGCTAAATCGCCGGCTTGGCCTTAACCTCGGTTTAGCTGAGCTTTTTCACCAATATTCACTTAGCCAAAATGAAGATGCCTGGGTATACTATTTAAGAATAAGAAGACGCCGAGAGAAAATAATCAAAAATACACTAGACAAAGATGTAAATGACGATGACTTTTTCTAGGTCTCGGGCAACTTCGAAGACCAAGAAACCCAGATACCGGGCGACCGAATTAATTAGAATAAGGGAGTAGCCGGTATAAATACCTCGGTTTAACTTTGTGCGCTCTTTACTCTGTTTATAAGTTTTGCGCCATACTAACCGTTGCCTCCTTTTTTCTTTATGCAGACTTGAACCATCTAAAGTCACAGTACCAATACCCCAATCTAGACGCACTTCACGCCGAGCTCCGATACCGTGATAGAGGTTGGGCCGAGCTACTCAATTTTGAACTGACATACAAATATAGTAGTAGGAGGAAAACCAGGGTAACAGACTTCCTCCTGGAAACTTCCCTAGAACCTGATCCATCTCTTCTCCAAATCAACCTTGTTCCTTTAACTGAAGAACAAGAAATGGCAAAACGCCGCGCTATCCAAGCCTTGATCACCGAAACAGCTACTCAGGCCGAGGTACCACAAGCCGCCCAAACAAATGAGGCAGTGGTGGCCCTTCCAACGGCCCGTGCCTCGTCATCCCGGCCGAGCAAGCGTGCTCGAACATCTGCAACCGAGCCACAACAACTTATTGATGAAGATGACATCGTGTTTCCTCAATCCACTCGGCCGAGCCCAAAACCAGTGCATTCTGACTGGGCTAGCCCTTCAGAATGGGTACCAAAGATCACATACAAGAACCGAGCTATTACCAACAGCGACTCAGTGGTCGCAGAAAAAGACCACTCCCTGGCTTTTAACCTCGCCAAAAGCGTATGCCTACCAGCCGATATGGAGCAGCACGACCATCTCACCGAGCTGAAGGCCATTCGCTCGGTAAAAAAATCGATGGTGCTGGTAAGTTCTACCTTTGCTTGTCTTTCTAATTTGTACATCTGTTTGCGCGGTTTTAACTATAATTGTTATCTTTCCTTTTGCAGGCCATGCAAAAGAATCATGTTGCTCACAAGCGTATGTTGGAACTACGTAAAACCACACGACAGGTCGTGGCAGAGCCCAATGTTAAGTCGGCTGAGCTAGAAGAGTCCAAGCAGAAAATGGCCGAGCTACACACCGAAATAGCCCGACTCATCGGACTAGTCAACTCGACTGAAGCAGATAAGCAGACGGCTTCGACCAAGTTGAAAGGTAAATATCTGCGCGAGCTGGCCAAGCTCGAGAAGAAGAAGGATGCAAAGATGGCCAGGCTGGAGAAGAGTGTAGAAGATACTGAAGACTGGGGTTATAAGGAAGAGGAGGCCACTTACATCCAATAATTTAAAGCTGCAAAAGACATATTCTTCAAATGCGAATGGAAGGTGGCTGTGGCGAAGCTCGGTCGTGACCAAGAGACCGAGGTCTTTCAGAACCCTCCTCCACATTTTATACCGAGCTACATGGCGGAGTATGCCAATGGCATTCAGCAAAAATTTCTTCAAGTTGGGAAGGAAGATGAGGCATCCCTAGAGCCTGACGACACCCCGGCTGTTACTACTGATCGCGGTCTCCATACTGCTCCATCAGCTCAGGTTGAGCCACCAGTGGAAGACTTGGTTGAAAATGTGACCGAGGTACCTGCTGAAACCGGGCTATCGAGTGGTGCAGCTCGAGTTGACCTGGATGTGGATCTGGGCGACCTTTTTGCTTGATTCTGCAATTTTTCCTTTTCTCTTGGAAACAATTTGTAACCGGGCTAAAGTCCCTCTTCTTGTAACTTTGTTTTGGATATTAAATGAAATTTTCCTTTTGCTTGGTTTATTCCATACCTGCATTTATTTTTTACTGTGATTTGTATAAAGTTTAGCATTTTCTGTTTTGGTCGAGATACTTATCTTGATCTTGAAACCTGGTAATCCGTTTGGTCACACCTTTTAACTCTCTTTAGCCTAGATCCTTATTTCGGCTGAAGAGAGATAAATGTTAGTTTTTCCTGCCAACCTCTTCAGCCTAGATCTTTATCTCAGCTGAAGAGAAATAAATGTTGGTTATTCCTACCAACCTCTTCAGCCTAGATCCTTATCTCGGCTGAAGAGAGATAAATGTTGGTTAATCCTGCCAACCTCTTCAACCTAGATCTTGATCTCGGCTGAAGAGAGATAAATGTTGGTTATTCTTGTCAACCTCTTCAGTCTAGATCCTTATCTCGGCTAAAGAAAGATAAATGTTGGTGATTCATGCCAACCTCTTCAGCCTAGATCCTGATCTCGGTTGAAGAGAGATAAATGTTGGTCATTTCTGCCAACCTCTTCAGCCTGGATCCTGATCTCGGCTGAAGAGAGATAAATGTTGGCTATTCCTGCCAACCTCTTCAGCTTGGATCCTGATCTCGGCTGAAGAGAGATAAATGTTGGTTATTCCTGCCAACTTCTTCAGCCTGGATCCTGATCTCGGCTGAAGAGAGCTCAAAGTTGGTTATTCCTGCCAACCTAGAGCCAAGTGTTTGGTTATTCTTGTCAAACTTCTTCAGGCTAGATCCTGATCTTGGCTGAAGAGAGCTTAATGTTGGTTATTCCTGCCAACTTAGAGCCAAGTGTTGGTTATTCTGGCCAACTTCTTCAGCCTAGATCTTGATCTCGGCTGAAGAGAACTCAAAGTTGGTTATTCCTACCAACCTAGAGTGAAATGTTTGGTTGTTCCTGCCAAACTTCTTCAGCCTAGATCCTGATCTAGGCTGAAGAGAGCTCAATGTTAGTTATTTCTGCCAACCTAGAGCCAAGTGTTGGTTATTCTGGCCAACTTCTTCAGCCTAGATCATAATCTCAGCTAAAGAGAGCTCAAAATCGATTATTCCTGCCAACCTAGAGCGAAGTGTTTGGTTGTTCCTACCAAACTTCTTCAGCCTAGATCCTGATCTCGGCTGAAAAGAGCTCAAAGTTGGTTATTCCTGCCAACCTAGAGCGAAGTGTTGGTTATTCCGACCAACTCTACTTTCATTGCCCCTAGTTCACTAAAACAACTCTTACAGAATAAAAAGAATTGTGCTGAAGAGGAAACTACTTGTTTTATGGAAAAAATAAAAAATTACAAGTACTTTAATGAAAAGCTAAAAATAAAATAGTTTGAGATTGACAGTGTTCCATGGCCTGGGAATAGCCTTTTTGTCTCCGTCTTCCAAGTGATATACCCAATTTTCTACTAAGCCAACCACTTTGTATGGTCATTCCCAATTAGGCCCTAACGTGCCATCTCCGGGGACCAGAGTGTTTCCCATTACTTTGCGCAGCACCCAATCTCCAATCTTGAATTGCCTCGGATGTACTGTCTTGTTATATTTTTTGGATAACTCTTGCTGATATGAGGCGATGTGAACCAGTGCTCTTTCTCTTCTGCAAGGTCGAGTTCCAAGGCTAGGGCTTCTCCATTTAAATCTGGGTCAAAATCTCCACTTCTAATAGTGGGGAGGCCAACTTCTAGTGGGATTACTACTTCCATGCCATAGGCCAAAGAAAAAGGTGTTTCTCTAGTTGACCGCCGAGGCGTGGTACGGTAAGCCCATAAAACATGAGGAAGCTCCTCAGCCCACTTGTTTTTTGCTTTCTCCAGCCTTTTCTTCAATCCATCTAAGACGACTTTGTTTGATGCTTCCGCCTGACCATTTGCTTGGGGGTATGCTAGTGTAGAATTGTAGAATTTTATCTTATACTCCTCACAAAAATCTCTAAATATTTTGCCATCGAACTGAGTGCCGTTGTCAGATATTAGAGGCTTGGGTATGCCGAACCAACTGATGATATTCTGCTAGACGAACTTCTTTACATCTTTCTCTTTTATTGAAGCTAGTGCTTTTGCTTCTACTCACTTTGTGAAGTAGTCTGTTGCCGCAAGAAAGAACTTTCTGTTGCCGGGTGTCGTTGGAAGCGGTCATACTATGTCCAAGCCCCACATTGCGAAGGGCCATGGGCTAGTTAATGGTAGAAGCTCTCTGGCAGGTTGATGTATTTGGTGTGCAAACTTTTGGCATTTCTCGTACCTTTTGACATATTTTTCTGAATCTGCTTGCATATATGGCCACCAATATCCTTGTGAAATTGCTCTGTAGGCCAATGATCTTCCCCCTTGGTGTTTCTGCATACACCTTCGTAGATCTCGAACAAGAATGCTTTGACCTTGCTGGAGTGAACACATTTCAGGTAAGGTCCTGTAAAGGATTTTTTATACAAGGCCATTGATGGGGATAGCCAAAATCACTGTGACTTTACTCTTATTTTGTTGGCCTCTTTATTCTCTTCGGGTAAGACGCCGTCTTTTAAGAATACTATAATGGGATCCATCCATAAAAGGCCTAGTTCGGCGCAACATACCTCAACTCATTCGGGTTCTTTAATGCTTGGTCTTGGTAGGAAGTCGATCAGTAATGGATGGGGGATGGATGTTTCTGCCATCAAAGCAAAGCCTGCTAGTTCGTCTGCTCTACTGTTCTCTTCTCGGCTGATCTGCTCTATCCGCACTATGTCAAATTTCACGATTTCCTTTCTAACTAACTCTTGGTACTTAGCCATCCTTTCATCTTTTGCCTCGTAGTCGCCTGAAATCTGGTTTACCACTAGCTGGGAGTCACTGTAAACCATTAGCTCAGTGGCCTTCATGAAAAGTGCTGATTTTAGGCCTGCTAAAGGCGCTTCATACTCTGCTTCATTGTTTGATGTTGGAAAGCCAAGGTTGACTGCTTGTTCTACTATTAGGCCATCTGGTGAGATGAGGACTATGCCAAGTCCTGCACCGTGCCTGTTGGATACTCCATTTACAAAGAGCTTCCACATCTCTTCAACGAATAGCCTCTAGCAAGTGGAGGGGTCGGATGATGTCTTGGGGTTATGCGTGTTGCAAATGTTTTCTTCCAAGTCCATGCCTGCTGTTGGGATTTGCTCTTCACTATCTGACTGCCCCAAGTTTTTACTTGTTGATGAGTCCTCACTGGGAATGGCATAGTTTATTCATTCCTTCTGATCCTCAAGCCTATGAGGTTTGCGATATGGCCGGGTATCTTGTATTAGGGGTTGCGCATTTCCTGCGGCACTTTCCGTCCCCATTTCGGTTGTACCGTCAAGTCAACTAGGCAGATGTGATGGCTTCCTGGTGTGAACTCTACCACAAAGTCTGCCAAAGCTTGGGCTTTTATTGCGGTTCTGGGTTGAAACTTGATATCAAACTGCCTCAATTCCACCGCCCACTTCAAGATTCGCCCAGAAAAGTCCGCCCTCTCAAACAAGGCTTTTAAAGGAAAAGCTGTTGGGATGATTATGGTATGGGCGTGAAAGTAATGCAACAGCTTCCTTGAGGCCATCATCAAGGCTAAGGCTAGTTTTTCCAATGATAGGTATCTGGTTTCTGCGCCCAACAAGGTTTTGCTAACATAAAAGATGGGAAGGTGTTGAATTCCTTCCACTCTGATCAACACTGCGCTGACTGCGTGCTGTAAAACTGCTAGGTACAAAAAGAGCTCTTCTCCATGTACTGGGGTTACTAGCAACGGTGGAGAAGACATGTGCTCTTTCAGGCTTTCAAGGGCGCAATCGCATTCTTCATCCCACTTGAATTTGGCCTTCAATGCTTGGAAGAATGGTCGACATCTGTATGATGACCAACTTATGAACCAGGTTGAGTGCGACAGCTAGGCCAGTGAGATGCTGCACCTCTTTTACTGTGTTGGGCCTTTCTAGATCCTGGATTGCTTTGATCTGGGAGGGGTCTGCTTCTATAGCTCAATTGGTCACCAGGAAGCCTAAGAATTTGCCTGATCCTACGTCGAACGCACACTTGGATGCATTTAGGCGCATTCTTCAGAATCTGGAACATTTCACCAAGGTCCATGAGATGGTCCTTCTCATCCTTGCTTTTGACCACCATGTCATCTATGTAACCTCTATTATTCTGCCTAACAATGGTTCAAACATCTTGGTGACCATTCGTTAGAATGTTACCCTAGCATTTTTTAGGCCAAAGGGCATGACCTTGTAAGAATACAATCCTCTAGGCGTTGTAAAGGATGTGACCTCCTAATCTGGTTCATACATAACGATCTGATGGTAACCTCTGTATGCATCAAGGAAGCTAAGTCGATTGTGTTTTGCCGTCAGGTCTATCAGTTGGTCTATCCGTGGTAGGGGAAAACTGTCATTTGGGCATGTCTTGTTGACTGTTTTGTAGTCCACGCAGACACACCATTTTCTGTTATTCTTTGGTACTACTACGGTATTGGAGATCCACCTGGGATAGTGCACTTCTCTGATAGCTCCTGCCTCCAGCAAGTTTCTCATTTCTTCTGCCACTATCTCGGCATGGTGGAGTGCTGATCTGCGAGTGCACTATATAATTGGTCTGGCAATTGGGTGGACGTTCAGTTGGTGACAGATGAAGTTTGGGTCAATACCAGGCATGCCATTTGGCGTCCAGGCAAACACTTCAATGTTAGAGGTTAAGAATTCCAGGACCTCTATTCTCTCAGTACTGGACAAAGACGAGCCGAGCAAAAAGAATTTTTCTGGGTCTTTTTCATCCATCCTTACCTGTACCAAGTCTTCCACTGCCTTCTGTTCAGCTGTCTTGCCAACATCCGCAAATAGTTCATTGCTCTCAGGTTCTTCCACCATCTGTACATAGCCTTTTGCAGCGCGGCTGCCATTTACTATGACGAAGCACTGTTTGGACATAATTTGGTCTCCAAGGACCTCTTCAATTACTCCGACTTCGTTGGGGAACCGCAATACTTGATGGTAGGTTGACGCTACCGATTGCATGGCGTGCAACCATGTCCTCCCCAAGATTATGTTGTAAGTGGAAGGGACTTTCAATATCCAGAATTTCACCTATTTCGTCATGGTTCCTGCCTTGACTGGGAGGATTATCTTGCCCACTGGCCACTCTGGCATTGAGTTGAATCCAATTAGGAGAGATGTTGCAGGTGACAGGTCTTTGTCCTCCAGTTTCAGTTGTTTGAAGGTTTCGTAATATATTATCTCACATGAGCTTCCTTGGTCAATCAAAATCCACTTGATGTCGAAATTCCTGACGCGTAGAGTGACGACTAGTGCATCATTGTAAGG
The DNA here is from genome assembly GCF_055761805.1 of Camellia sinensis. Classification (NCBI taxonomy): domain Eukaryota; kingdom Viridiplantae; phylum Streptophyta; class Magnoliopsida; order Ericales; family Theaceae; genus Camellia; species Camellia sinensis. Next base: position 122,079,045 of record NC_138966.1, read on the forward strand.
GCAATATATCCTTGCTAAATCTTTGTCCGAAAAAGATATGACATTTGTAGCCTCTATTCTCCTCTTTTTGATGATAGGTTGTGCACTTAATACCTCCCTTAAGTGCTCAGCCTTTTTGATCATCCCCCTGAGCTCACATGCCCGCTCAGGTTCAAATATCCTATGTATTACGTTAATTACACATTGAGGTGGTGCGTCGACCGGCATCCCGTTTGGGTTGTTGTGGTTCTGGGGGGCTAGTTGTGTCCCTCCTTCTATGTACTGGTCTAGGTGCCCAACTGCCACTAACTTCTCCAAATGTTGCCTCAACGGTGTGCAATTTTCAGTGCGGTGCCCCTTTTCATTATGAAGGGTGCACCGGTACCTCTCGTCATAGTCTTTTTATGCTTCTCTCAACTTAGCTAGCCATCGGATGAAAGGTTCATCGCGTATCTCACTGAGAATTCGGTAGATTGGTTTTTTGAACACTGTGGTAATGGCAGTGCGAACTCTTAACCTCTTTTTGTCTGGGTCCTCTCTGTTGGCCCGCCTGCCTCACCCATTCCTGCTTGGCTGTTCTACCGTGTTGACTTTTGCTATAGTCTTTTTATCTTACATTGCTGTTGTGTCAGATTTCGCTTTGGTACGGGCGCTATCTTCCTCCACGTGAATATGTTGGTGCACTCTCTCCATTAAGGCCTCCATTTTGTGGGGTGGCGTCATAGTAATTGAGTCCCTCAGTTGGTTATCGAATAGTAGGCCCGGTTTGTATTGTGCAATGGCGAGATTTGTAGGGCAATCCCCAATCTGGTTGAAGGTTTCCCAGTAGCGACCGTTGTAGGATCTCAACGTCTCCTTGTCGCCCATGTCAATGGAGAGTAGCTGATCGATCTCCACTGGTGTCTTGGTGTTCGTTCTGAACCTAGTCACGAACGCTTCTACTAATTATGCCCATGAGGTGATACTACCTTCTGGTAGCCTTTTGAACCAGGTTAGACCTAGGTCGCCAAGGCTGGATGGAAATAGGATGCACATTAAAGCCTTGTTTCGCCGGTATACTGCCATAACCTGGAGGAAGTGGTTCAGGTGCATGTAGGGGTCGGACTTCCCCTCATAAGTGGTGAATTTGGGCTGGTGGAAGTCTGAGGGTAGTGGTGCTGCAGACACCCCATTTTTGACCGTCCTCAAGACTTGGATGTCATTGTTTGAACACTCGATGATCATCCATGTTTGTATTCGTTTTGAGTTCCCGGAGGTCTCGGTTGCGCGCCTTGCCTTAGGATCTCTCAACTTGACTGTTTTGTGCTTGGCTGGACCAAGGACTTGTGGTTTTTGCACCTGAGGGTAGGAAGTGGCTTGTTGGCCACCCCCCTTTAACCCACCGGCCATGGCCTGAGGCCACCGACCTTGCTTTCTTGCCACCGACCAAGTGTATTGGCCGATCGGCACTTTATTTAGTCGGCCGGCCATGGTGTTGGTTGATTGGCCATTTTTTTGCTGGCCGAACCCTGTTCATCTGCTTTATGCAGATATTTTGTGCTAGCTGGCACAGACCCTATCCTCCATAGTGTATGGAGGATTTTGAACCTTTGTTTTAGCTTCTTGAGAAAGTTTGAACCTTTTGAACCTTTGTTTTAGCTTCTTGAGGAAGCTTGAACCTTTTAAACTCTTGTTCTAGCTTCTCCAAGAAGCTTGAACCTTTTCTCTAGCTTCTCCAAGAAGCTTGAATCCTCTTGTTTCTCTATAAGAGAGGGCCTCCCTCTCCTTTAGAGAGGTTGAAAAATTTGTCTAAGGCACAAGAGATATATCTCTCTCTATATCTCTATATTTTGGGTTCAAAAGAGTGAGATTCTTGGCCCCTTTGCACACCACCTCACAACCACACACCTCCACCATTCATCTAAGGTTCTTGGAGGGTATTTTCAGAGGTTAAAGAGCTGGTTTTTGGTCCAAGAACCTGCTGGTTTTGCTGAGCTACAAGGGTAACTCCTTTTCCCTCTTTATTCCCCATTTTTGCACAAGATTTTGGCCTATCTTGCATGTTGCTTTGAGCTTAGTGTATAACTGATAAAAGTTCTTTTTTTTTCATGCTTTTAATCTTTGTTTAAGATCACTTTTCTATTTGGGTTTGTTTACCCCCTCTTAGGCCTTGTTTGGCCTTATTTTTATGCCTTTTTTGTGAGCTTCGGGGCCACCTTGTATTGGCCTTCTCACCACTGAAATCCCTCTGGATTTCAGTGGTAGGGATGGTGTTTTGAGATCCTAAGAAGGAGAGGGTCATCCCCTCTCCTTTGTTATCTTGTTTACTAGCATATTTGGCCTATCAAAGGAGCATATGTTTATATCATTTGGAGGCCTATTTCAGGCACTTTTTGGTGACTTTTGGGACCTGTCTAGCCTCTGTCCATGGCTGGTTTGGTCCCCTTTTGTTTGCCTCTTGTATGTGTAGAGTAATCCCTTTCATAGCTTATCAAAGTAGCGCATCATTCTTGCATGTATTGACCATGTTTCAGTGGGTTTTTGGTCATATTTTGGCATGCCATGATTCTGTTTTTGGCTGGTTTAGTGGCCCCTCACATGCTTCATAGGCTTGTAGTGTAAATCATGCTTACTAGCTCACATTGCATGTTGTTTTGGCCCCCATTCTAGCACCTTTTGGCCACACTCCAAACATGTTTTGTTCATATTTTGGGCTGCCTTAACTCTGTTTTTAGGCCTCTTGGCCGATTGATGCTTGCCATGCATGGTTGTAGTGTAATAGCCTTGCTTACCTTTGAGTTTTGGGGTCCCTTGCATGTGTTGCTTGAGGCATTTTAGTGTTTTGGCATCATTGAATATGATATTTCAGAGTTTATCAGTGTGTCATATTCTCATGTTTATCATGCCTTCAATGCGTTTGAGAGTTGTGCTTTTATACCCCATTTGTGAGCCATTGCATGAGCTTCATTTTGGTGCATGTCAAGCCATCATTTTAGTCCATTTGGCCACTGATTTTGGCATGCTTGAGAGCTACCCATGTTAGTGTAAGTTCATCTCACCATATTGTTGCATGCTTGTTTCATTTTGCATGTTGTTGCATGCTATACATGTTCACATGTTTAGGTTATATGCCTATTGCCTATTGTCTATTGCATGCTTGTGTTGCTTTGTTAAGTTCATCATGCATGTATTACATTGGTCTAAGTATACTTGCCTTTGTATGTTATTAAATGTTAGCCCATTGACATGTTGTTGCATGTTCATCTATCTTGCATACTTGTTAAGTTACATGCTTGTTTGCATGTTTATCTTTGCATATTGTTATATGCTAGTTGCCTTGTATAGCATTGTGGCTTGCATGCTCATGTTGCTTTAGTTTGCTTGCATGCTTAGGTTGCATAGCATTGTGTGCGCATCCCTTGCCTCTTGAATCAATCATGATAGAGGTTGGGGTCCTTATGTGTTTTTGTGCACTTCATTTGATATCAAATTGCACACTTAGCGTTTTTGGCCTTTATGCATTGAAATACGTGATTGGTGGCCCGAGGGTCGAGAACCAAACCCCCTTGAGTTCATAGCAGGATAGGAAGGGTGGTCGTGCATACATTATCTTGTAAATTCCTTGCCATGCACTGTCTGTCATCTGCTGCAGCAAAAACAGAGTTCTGCAGGAACAGATGGCCGGTCGGCCCTCTTCAGTGCCGGCCGGCTACCAGAGTCCAACCAATGGCCCCACTTTTGGTCGGTGACCACTTCATAATGGCCGGTGGTCCTATCTTTTGGTCGGTGACATCCCACAACGCTCAGTGAGTAATTCAGAGGCATCTCAAGGATTTTCACAGTTTTCAGAGGTGCAAAACAGTGCAAATAGAGGCAACATATGGCATGGCAACGAGTTTCCGAGCGAGGCGAATCGAGCATGAATGCATTTGACCCTCTTCCCGGGGCAGCTTTACTGCTTTAATAGCTTAATTAATTTGTTAATTAATTAAGGTTTTGTAATATTTAATTAGCTAGAGTAGTTAATTATTTATTTGGTTTGTATTATTCTTTTGGCCCCTCCGAGAGAGGGCGAATTTTGTAATAAGCGTGCGTGTGTGTGATGCATGTCTTCCAACCCCACGTCTTTCTCCCTTTTACTTACCTGCTTTCAATGGTTAGTCTTAGGGCACATTTCAATTAGCATACTTATGATAGCATGTTTGCATACATTCATTCGTGTTGCACGCACCGGACTCGACGCATCATACTAATTGCATAGTATTTCAATTCTAACTTGAATACGTGTATCGAGTTGTCGCATTTCACATGCCATTCTTAGGGTAGCCGAGCCTATCTTAGTTGTATTTTGCATGCGTTGCATTAGCCATTGCTAACATGAACTAGGATCATGTATGATTACTAACTAGCTTTTTGTTTTGGCTCGGAGTACACTGTGAGTGTTTATACTTTAGCATCTTGCATGTATATGAATGTTGACATGACAGCATGCTTGCCATGAGGCTAATTGCTTATGTGATATAACTGCCTGAATGCCTGTGGGTGAAGGTTGGATTGCTTGAATTGGAACAATTCATTGGAATCCGTGTTTTAGCCTACTTGTGAGTAGCAAACTTCAAATCATTTCCAAACAAACGGATATACAATGCTTTGTCCCAAATTAGGCAATCTAGTCTATACTTGTTTTGCTATGCGCATCACGTAATAAAGATTAGCTAATTAACCGGAATAAGAGCACATAATGTTTTCAAAACTCGATATCATAGTTAGTAGAGGCCGATCTTTGATCGGGTGAGCTGGGGTACTCACGAAGTGACCTTCCCCAATCGTACCCAAGTTCCCGAGCCGAGGCAACTTTGGTGATGACGGACACGTGGCCTTAGGCACGAATCAAGGTTTCCTAAATTTTCCCAAAATAAAATATTTAGGTGGTGACTCTGTATCTGGCAAAACAGTCCATGTTTGGCACTTCTTTCTAAAAATCAGTTTTTCAAAACGATTTGCCGGATTTGGACTCTTTGATGATTCATCGGTCTTGCATCGCACTCGCGAGATTAGATACAGGACCGTGACTTTGAGTCCGAATTGTAGTAAGCCCAAATGAACAAAATGGGATTCTTCCCGGAACGTTCGGGGACGTCTACAGGTGCGTTCTCAATTTCCAGAACGAACGGCGAGCTTTGTAACCTTGCTAATACTTTGTCTGTTGGTTCGTAAGCAAGGTGCGGCATTGGTATTCCTATCTCGACGCTACCATGCGTCCGAGGGGCTAACCGCTGAAGGATTGAAACTCTGCGCGGGTCACGAGCCCTGGTGTCCTCCTTTCACCAGGCCTTTTCTTCAAGCACAGTTTGCAAGTCAGATGATCTAGGCAACTCCGTGTGCCTAGATGACGTCTGGTGCGTGTGCGAGGGCCAATAGGTGCTTCCCTCAGTACAAGACCTTTCAGTTCTCGTTCTCTCAAACCTGGAGTAACGAGTCCTGGAAGTCCACGATTGAGTGTCGCCTGTTCTAAGGCTCCTACTTTCTGTTTGCAATGGTGTGGTATGCCTACCACAATCTTCCGAGTGGCGAGGGGGCGTGTTGCCTTTGCGCCCCTCTCCTGTCGCAACCAATTTTCCTTTTATCTGGCGCTTCATTGACTCCATGTCTGCCGTTATCCTCCTTATTAACTCGTCCTGTTCTTTCACGCGATCCTCCAGAACTTGAGGGCCCATCCTCCGCCTCTGTCTTTCAGGACTTTGAGAGCGACGGGGCTGCTGCCCCGCCTCCCCCTTCCCTCCATCTGGGGGTTCTGTCGTTGGGGTTCTAAATCCGCCATGGGAGGGATAGAAGGCAAACCTTCGCGCCTCTCACCTCCCTCCGGGGTTTGCCCATCAATGGCTGATTGCGGCAAGTCTTCATTGTACGTCATTGTTTCTAACTAGAGAGGAAAGCTTGATCAAGAGGTTTTGTTCTTTGTGGAATTCCCACAAACGGCGCCAATTGTACGAGCACAAAATAATCTTCTCGTATTATCTTGTTGGTCAAGTTTGCACTCTTCCAAATGTCGTCGCTTTACTCCCTGAAAACACAAATGTGAGCTAGCCGGCGGGGGTGTGCCAGATACCTCTCTGATGCCAAAGTTAGCCAAATAGACAAATAGACAAAAGATCTGTGTATTCGAGAATCAAAATTGTGTTACCTCTACATAAGTTATTTTGTGAGCTTTTATAGTTTTTGCCTGGCACAATCCTAGTAGGACTCTTATTCCTCCATGTAAAGTCCTCCTAGGAATCACATTCCTGAAAGATAATGTTTATCCTTCAACATCCCCTCACTGCTTAAACCAAGTGAGATGGTTTTACCTCAGTTGGATGACAGTATGACCGAGCTAACACTAGCCCTTTGTCACATTTAATCCAGCGCCTTCACATGCAACACATAGCTCGGCTCTTTGTTCACTTGTACCTCAGTTTTTTCTGTTGAGACCGAGCTAACTACAGCAAGCTTTGACCGAGCTAACAAGAACAGGGTCCACCATAAGAAGCCCAAATACCTCGGCTCCGAATACTATGACCGAGCTAATTATCACCACTCCGACCGTGGTGACTGTAACCATATTTGGACCGAGCTAACACTAAAGTCCACTCGCTAAGCCCTTTCCACCATGGCCCATAGAACGACCTATTACTACGCCTGGGCCTAGCTCGGTCCTAATGCTCATAAAAACTCTCTCTCAAGTATTGTTATTTTTTCGATTGTCTCGAATTGGATTATAAATTTTATTATTATTATTATTATTATTATTATTACTAATATTTAAGTGTTTTGGTTGCTTAATTATGAGGTATATGTGATGATATGATAATATTTTTATTTATATTTTATTTGTAATTTTTATTATAATAGGACATTACTGACCTATATGATAGCATCTCCAATTCTTTACTAATTTTTTCATTTAATTTGATTCAAAATTTGAGTAAAAAAATTAATTTGATATTAATTATTTCAATAATTTCATCAAATTTTTATTGAACTTTTATGGGTAATTTTTCTTTTTATCTCCAATTTTTCATTTCATCAAATTTGATGGAAAAATCATCTCCAAAGTTTTATTTTTTAAATTTTCATCAAATTCAAATTTGATAAAGAATTTTATGAGTTATCTATTTGATAAAAAAAATGACTCTCTTTTGGTTTGGTGAACAATTAATGAAATGATTAAAAATAATTTTTGAATACTTTTTTACTAAATTTAAATTTGATGAAATAAAAAAATAAATTATTATAGATGTTCTGATATAACATTTGAGTTAAAATTTTAATAACATGATGGTAAAATATTATGTAATTAACATTAATATTGGTTTAAACATTTCGATTACAAATTTGTTATTATATTTTATTATTGTAATTATGTAATGATTAATTGTTATATATTAATTATTATAAGATTTTTACCTATATATTCCTATGTTTCCTAAATATGGAGGAGACATAAGAAACACAAGAAGACACAAATACATGAGATATTGAGTTTTAATACGAGAATATTTTATCTTTTTTATGTATTTCTGAGCGACTATGGTTTGCGACTCGTTTATATAGTGGACGTGAATATTAAATGAGGAAGGCTGTGAGGACTTTGAAGCCTCGTTTGGCAACAGGCCGGTTTAGTTAAAAAGTTAAAAAATTACTAAAAAAGTCAACAACTCATACAAAAAAGTCAAAGATTTTATTTTTTCTCTACTTTTTGCACATCTTTTCGTAAAAAATTAAAAAATCATTCCCAACATACTAATTTTTTTAGCTCATATTTTAGCCAAATAATCAAAAAATTACTAAATTAGTCTGTTCCCAAACAAGACCTGATTGTATCTTCGAACCGTTGCACTTCGAATATACCTTTAAATGGAAGGCTACATACTTTTAAATAATGTTATAATTTTGTTTCAATTTCATACTTATATCATTAGATTACCATAGTAATATTATCTCAATCATACTATTGTTGTTAAAATGTAACATAAAACTTAAAATTTTAATTTTCAATTAATAGATAAAAGAATAATATGTTATATTATCTTGTGTTTAATTTGATACAAGGCTAACTTATAACAATATTCATAAGTATTATTCATCTTTTCAACTACATTATCTCCTTTCATATCTTTAATAAAAAATTTAAAAATTAATAATTAACATAGCCGGAGATATCGAGCAAGGTGGAGTGGTGGATGTCGAGCGGGGGTAGTACCAAAGAGTGGTGAGAAGAAAATTGTGAGTGCAAATACCTTTTTATCTCGAGTAGTTTTATCTCGAGTTCGGATGGCCATGGCAGAATTTGAGTCGGCTATGGGTTTGGGCGCTGTCTCGCGTCTTCCAATTCAGGCTGCTGCCCTTTCTTCGGTAGCAAACTGGGTGCCTCCGTCTATGGGGACTTTTAAAATCAATTGCGATGTGGCTGTTAAGAGGGGCTCTAATCTAGCTACGGTCGCCGTGGTCCTTCGGAATTCTAAGGGCCAGCTACTGGATGGACTCACCAAGAAGTGTAGTATTTCTTCCTCTTTTCAAGGCGAAGCTCTAGCTTGCCGACTCGGTTGTCAGTTGGCTCAACAGTTCAATCCAGCGCTGGTGGTTGTGGAAAGCGACAATAAATCTGTCATCCACTTGTGTGTTTCTGAGGATGTTCCCCCTTGGGAGTGCGGAGCCATTATCCATGATATCAGGGGGATGGCTGCTCGAAGTCCTTTGTCTTTCCAGTGGTGTCCGAGAGTAGCCAATGGATCAGCTCACTGGGTGGCCAAGGCTGCTCTGCATGGCAATCTTCCTTTTGATTGGGTCTCTCACCCTCCTGCTGCGTTACGTTCTCTGTGTAATGTGGTGTAGCTTGGTAGTTTGTTTTGTTTCCTCATTTTCTATGTTCAAAAAAAAAAAAAAAAAAAAAAATACCTTTTTAATTTGTCATAACCAGTAAACTTATATATATATATATATATGTATCTATTTATCTATCTATTCTATACTATTATAAAGTGATCATCCTTCATGGTGTCTTGAAGTCTTTGTTTCTTATGTTACCACGTGTCTACTTTTTTATTTGAAATAAAAAAAAAATTAGATAGATGAGAGGAAGGGATTTGAACTTTAAATTTATGTTAAATGAATAAGACTTTTACCACTTAATTAGTAAATGTTTTATTTTATTTTTATTTATTTAAATTACACACGCATCGCGTGTACCAACCGCTAATATATATATATATTTTTTTATTGAATATGTTTAAAAATATTGTGCGTGCATTTTAAATTTCTAACCAAAAATAGTTCACAAGATAATCTCAACCTTTTTCTTGAGTAATTTTAATTTCTTTTGAATGCAAAAGAATAAAAAATTAATTTGACAAAAAAAAATCAAAAATACATTTTTAAATTTGTAAATTAATTTTATCCTAAAAAAATAAATTATATGAATAATAAGTATTTTAATATTTTTTCACAAAATCAATTTTACTTAAAAAAAGATTTAAAACAAATTTATGAAAACCAAATTAAACATATTAAAGATAGTTGAAGGGATTTAACTCTGGCAAGTGACTTTTTAATTTTTTTATTAAAATTTATAAAAAAATAAAATAATTAATAAAATAAAATATCACATTAAATACATAATATTATTTTTTTTCTTTTCTCATAAATATGACACCTAAGTTTCCAGATGAGACGTAAATCCCGAATTTGAATTTGAAAAAAAATAATAATAAATAAAAAAAAAAAAGATCAGAACCTAGAAGTTCATCAGCTGGGAACCACCCCAATTACTTTCCTTTGTGATTTACCATTCCTAATTTTTTTTACGATTATCCGGAAAAAGAAAATAACAGAAAGGAGAGAACGGAAATCAGAGAAAGAAAAAAATGGGTTAGCGGTTGCAGACTTTCATTATCCCGCGCGCATCTCACCCAAAAAAAAAAAAAAACTGACTCATCTCTCTCTTCCTCTTCAATCTATCTAGGGTTTACACCCCTCTCTCTCTCTCTCTCCAAATTTCAATTTTGATTTTAATCCATTCGATGGAGGAAGCAAAGGCCGGCGCCGGTGAATCGGTGAGGGCTTCGTCGTCGTTGGTTGCAGTCGGTGGTCGGCAGAGATTCACGGTGGAGCTGAGACCAGGAGAGACCACCATCGTTTCGTGGAAGAAGCTTGCGAAGGACGTGAGCAAGGTTAACAGGCCCACCTCCTCGGCACCCGCACCCGCACCTGCACCCGAACCTCAGTCCAATGCTCACTCTGCTCTTGAGTCTCGCTTAGCTCCGGTAAGAGTCAGTTCAATTTTGAATTCGTCCTGTGGCGTTTTGGTTTAGGGTTTTGTTAGCGAATTGTGTTACTAGTAATAGTTTTCAGTGTGTGATAATATGAGGCGTTGATGTTTGTTTTGCGTAGAGTTAAACCTAGACATATTATCAATAGAAGAAAAGCGTAATGTAATTGAATTGGCATCTAATGGATTAGGTAGTTGCTTTGTATTGTAGACTGGTTGATACTGTTGATATGGTTCGCTGTTTGCATAAATAATAAATGACTAAGGCCATCTCCAATGCTGTATCAAAGGTATCATCAAATTAGAATTTGATGAAAAGGAGTCCTTTTTCAGCTCCAACAGTTTCATTAAACCAGTCTCAAATCGAGAATATCAAAGTATTTCACCAAATAGAGGATTTCTGAGAGCCTTCAACATTTCACTGTTTGGTGCCGTTAGTTTTGTAGAACCGGACGACTGTCTGGTTGTCCCTCCCGGTCAGTAGAAAACTTCTCACAGCAAAGCATACTCTCAGAAGTGATGGATTGCTCTTGCCGGTCGACCGGTTGTCCCCCCGGTCGATCTGTGTGTTGATGATAGTAAAAAATGCTCCGTTGGAGTACTGGATATCAGATGGACTTTTTATTCAATTTTTTACTCAAATTTGATGAAATAATGTTTACTTCTTTTTTCCATCAAATTTGAGTAAAAGCTTGATCTGATATTGAGTATTTCAACAGAGTTTCATCAAATCACTGGTTGACCGAGAAAATGTCCGGCCGTCGATCGGCCATCCAGAGGGACAACCGGCTGATCGTTTGGTGTTCTTGCACTAACGACTATCTACAGTAATTTGACAAAAGGCTCCAGCATCCTCAATTTGATGAAAAGCTTAAGACATTCTCAATTTGATACCAAACTGATGAAATGGTTGGAGCACCGTTTTCATCAGTTTTTCATCAAATTTAAATATGATGAAAGATCTGATGAAGGGCTGGAGACGCTCTAAGAGCATTTTCAACCTTTCACCAATTTTTTTATTTTTATTTTTATCTAATTTAATTTCAAATTTGAGTAAAAAGCTTGATTTGATACGAATTGTCCCAATCATTTCATCAAAATCTTTTTAGAAATTTCCCTCTCATCCTAAATTCCACTTTTCATCAAATTTGATGGGAAAAAAATCATTTTCAATGCTTCATGTTTTAAATTTTCATCAAATTCAAATTTGATGAGAAAATGACTCTTCCTTGATTTGATGAACATTTGATGAAAGGTTTGGAGATGATTTTTTATCACTTTTTCATCAAATTTAAATTTGATGAAAGAAATGGTGAAAGGATCGGAGATGCTCTAAGAATTTGTGTGTCCCTCATGTGTCATGTCTTCTATATTTTGACAATTTATGTGGCAGCGTGTCTGTGTTGTGCCACGTTTTCATATCTGTGTCCGTGTTTCTTAGATTGCCACCAATTACATTGAAATTATTCTTTTGAAGCTGTTGGTTACCATTGTCAAGTTGTCCATGCATTCTCTCATCATGTGCTTCCATTTTGTGTGCATAAGGTTGTACCTAACTGCAGTGATGGAATAACCTATGATTTTCACGATAGGTTTTTCATGAAGTAGGAATAAATAGTGATTTTATTGGAATGCTTTTCGACTTAATATGTTTGAAGTTGTCATGTGAGCCATCGCATTCATTGAATTCCAGGCTCAATGCAACAAGTGAATGCTAGTCTATGAGTTCCATTGTATTGTACAGGCTCATTCAATATCCTAACAGTCTACTCTTCGGCAGGATAATACCGCAATCAAACGACTGTTAAACATTGAATAGCTATAAATCTGTATTTCTTCATGCTTTTTTTTTAAATAAATTGTCATTGTAACAGAACTATGTTAATCAAAGGTTTTAATTTTGGTATATTTTCTTTGTGGTTGGATGAGTGTTGTTTGTTTTGGAAGCTTCTCTCACACATGCTCAACTTTGTACATGTCACAATTGTCCACATCGCTCCCTTTTTGTTGGAGTAGGGGTGATATCTGATATCACATAAAGTGCATCGACTGTTTATGTGCATTATTGGCAGATTGTTTTGAATCAAATATTTATTTATTTTTAATTGTGTTTTGCTCTTTTAGGGACAACCTTCTGAAATTGACTTGAATGATGCTCCCCCTACAAGCCGTTTTAGTGCTGTTATTGAAAAAATAGAACGCCTATATATGGTATGCAACATTGAACATTTGTTTTTTTTTTGGATAAATAAATGCAACATTGAACTTTGATCTCTGTTTCAGTGACTCTAGTAAGTTCGTGTTGATATCCATAGATGCAATATTATATTATGTAATATTCAATAGGTTAATTGTGAGAATGCATTTTTCTTAGGGTAAGCATAGTAGTGATGAGGAAGATCTTAATGATGTTCCTGATGATGATGAATATGACACAGAAGATTCTTTCATAGATGATGCGGAGCTGGTTGGTATTGTTATCTGTTGTTAGTAGGTTTTGTATGGCTAGTTATATATGCAGCACTTATTCGTTCTCATGATAACATTTTACATCTATTAACAGTGCCATCATAATGCTTCTGCTTTGCTGTTATGCAGGATGAGTATTTTCAGGTTGATAACTCAACAATAAAACATGACAGATTCTTTGTTAATCGGGGGAAATTGGAACGCACGTGAGTTTCTCCTAGTCATTATAATAGTACTGTTTTTTTATTAGATAATAATATCCCAGTGACGTTCAAGCTTTCATAGCTTTGAGAAGGTTTTTTTGTGTGTATATTACGTGGTGCCATCCTGAGTTTACCAGTTTATGGTGATGTCTGGTTGTTAGATTTATGCTAGAGAAATCAAGCCAATGCTTTGTTTTGGTGTGGTTAAATTTGTTGTTTGTTCTCCCCACCTCCCTAACTTTCTTTATTCTCTTTGTTTTTCTTTTGCTAGAAATGAACCTACCTTATTGTCTAACCAACAACCAAAGAAAAGAAGAAGGAAAGATTTGGCAAAAGGTCAGGGTGAGGGTGATGATGATCACATGCCAAATAAACATGTAAAAGTGGGAAAGAAGGTGGCTGGGAAGTCAGTGCCATTGGTTGGAAAGAACTCTTCTGGTCACTCTCACATTGTGGCTCTACCTATTGTACATCATGAAGATACGAAATTTCAGAATCAGATGAATTCTTCTGTAATTTGTGCTAAGAAGAAATCTGCTGAAACAAAAACTCTATTGGATCCATCTCCTCCTTCAAAAGTTCCAAATGGTGATGCTTGTTTGTCTATACCAGAGGAAAAGGATATTGACAAGCAGAAGACAGGAATGGCCTCTTCTAAGTACCAGGGTAACAAATTGAAAGACGGAGGTGAATTTTCCGATCCTTCGGTTCAGAGGTCTCATGGCAAAAGTTCTTATACACAAAGCAAATCTCAACCTGGAAAACTATTGAATAATGTCAATGAGTCAGATCAATCAGTTCAGAGGAGAGAAAAAGATGGCATTCGTGAAAGGCCTGACCTCAATGTTTATGAGGGAAAATATCCCATGCAAACTGTGGTGAGTAGTTCTTTGTGAATCCTCTTTCTCCTCTCTCTTTGCATTACATTAGTGGATTAATGTGATGCGTGCAAAGTGTTGCCACATGAAGGAATTTCTAGATGGCTTTGGCAATTAGTTTAATTCTAATCAATTTTAAGTTTTCCCCTGTACTTGTCAACGACATTTGGTTTTTCTATGTGACCTCAATGTAACCTTCAATTCCACTAATGAATTATCAATTTTTTTTTGACTTTATGTGTCCTAACAATTTTTTGGTAGCTTTTACATTTTGTGCTTGTAACTGAAATTCAAGCAAATATTGATTTTGTATTCTAAAATCATGCAGAAGGCTCCACTCATGCAGAGAAAGGAAGGTTTAAATGTTAGGCCAAAAAGTACGATGCTCGAGAAGGCCATTAGGGAGTTGGAGAAGATGGTTGCAGAATGTATGTTTGAGTATTTCTTTCTATTATAGTATTTAGTCGTAATTATACATTGAATCATTACTATAAATCACATAATCAATTAATTGTATGTCTCTTTGTAAATATCAGCAAGACCACCAACCATGGAAGTTCAGGATGCTGATATTTCGTCTCAGGCAGTCAAGCGGAGGTTGCCACATGAAGTAAAGCAGAAGCTGGCCAAAGTTGCTAGACTAGCGGTACTAGAAAGTTAACATGACTATTATTATATGATCCTTGGTTTGTGGTCTAACGTAGTTTGTCTTGTACTCGCATTTTCTTTTTGTTAACCTCTCATTGTGGCCTTTAAAGAAATAAAAAAATTGACTTTTACTTGTTGGGTTAAATATGAACATATATTGTTTGGTTGTTGCAGCAAGCAAACCATGGAAAAATATCGATGGAGCTGGTCAATCGTCTTATGAGTATTGTTGGTCACATGGTACAACTGAGGACGTTAAAGGTATTTCTTTTTGGAGGAGAATTAATTCTTTAATAAATGTTGCTTCATTTTCTTCTTGATGTTAACTCTCACCCAAGGCCTACTTCACTTAACTGGGTAAGGCTTGGGTGGTAACTGTGATTGTTAGAATGATGGAAAGTGGTGATGAGAATGTGAATCTGAATAAGGATTATTTGACAACTTGTTAGGATGATTCTGGACAAATCTCAAAAATAATTTTTGGGAATAGCTTGACATTTTTTGATCCTTTAGAAAATATTTGATAATGACACTGGTGATAATAAGTTTCTAAATTAAAAATTCTACGGTTTTGTGTGTGTGTGTGTGTGTGTTTGTGATTATAAAATAGAATTTGGTTTCTCTCTTCCTTTATTGTCCCTCTCCTTGTCTGGAACTCAGCCTACCATCACGCTAGCCAATTGAAAGCTCCATTTAGCCAATGTCTAAATCCAGATGGAAAAAACAGAGATCAAATTCAACCTTGCTGGGGAAAGGTGATTTGCCGTCTGCCGTCATGCGTCTTAGGCTGTGTTTGGATCTTGATTTGGGGAGGGATTTGTATAGGAAGACGAAAAGTGAATAAAATATAAGCTAAATTTTTTTCACTCTTTCTTTCTTTTTTCCCATTCCTTTCACAAATCCCTCCCCAAATCCTAGATCCAAACACAAGCTTAATAATTTTTATTTATTTGTTTTATTCCTTGCCAATATCCAGCCAAGAAGGCAATCACTTTGTATATGGGAACAAATGAAGCACGGACCATTTCCCATGGGCATGGGAAGGCATATCCTGCACCTAACCAACACATCCTAATAAGATTTCTGGAACTATTGGATTATATTCATAAATTCAATTATGGAAACATTTCTTGGCAATTTAATAGCATATTATATATGCTTTCAAGTTATGCCAGAATGTATCTAGTTTGAAGAAATTAAGACAGTTCACTGCAGGGTTGGACAATAAGAATATTTAAAAATCTTCACTGAATAGTAGAATTCTGCTGCTTTTGTTTTGGCGAAGTTAATGTTGTCTCCTTTGTTTTTGATGGTTGAAACAGCATAGCATGTAGGTTAATTTGAAATCACAATAAAGAGGTCATAGTGCAATTCTTTAGTTCTCATAATTTTTTTTACTAAGTTCTTGCTTTCAATTATCATGTTGATCATTGATTGATGCAGCATGTTGATCATTGATTAATGCAGCATTTTTTTTTTTTTTTTGGCAACAGAGAAACCTAAAAGTCATGGTTAATATGGGTTTGTCAGCAAAAAAGGAGAAAGATGATAGATTTCAGCTGATGAAAAAGGAAGTTGCTGAGCTGATTAGGATGCGGGTGCCATATATAAAGTCCAAGGTAAGATTTTCACCCCCACCCCTTCCCCTGCCCACACACCCAACAAAAAGGAAAGATATTCTTTGTCTATTTGCGGTGATATTGTTGAGGCTTTTACTGAGTCAAAATGGAATTTCTTCCATTGTGATGTGGAACAACTTGAATAATTTTGTTTTTCCTGCGATGCTTGTGCAGAATATTGATGACTAGTTTTTGTATAATTCTATGTTTTTTCAGGCACTGGAGCAACAAGCTGGAGCATCTGATGATTTTCTGGAAATTGGCAATGAAGAGAAAGACGTAATTAAACGAAAATATAGCATGGATGATGCGTTGGAGGACAAGATTTGTGATCTCTATGACCTCTACATAGAAGTACTGATTTGTGTTCACAATTATCCCTTTTAAGGTATTTTCTGTTTTTGAGAAAATTTCCTCTCATACTGTATCCTAAGTGTTTATTCTTTGGTTCCAGGGGCTGGATGACGATGCAGGTCCACAAGTGAGAAAGCTGTATGCAGAGGTAGTTGGCCTGTGGTTTCTTTTAATTATGTTGAAAGTAGGAAGGGCCTATTATAGAATTATGTGTCTGCTTATATGGTGGTTCATGTGAAACTTTTCAAATGATGTGTTATGTGGCTGTGATTTTATTGTCTTGCTCTTTCTTCCTTTTCCAGTGATTGGTTGTAAATTATTAGTTGTTGTGACTGGTCAAACCTTATGAAGTTATTTCTATAAAACTTATTTGACTTTTTCCGTTGTTTCTGCCATTTCTGATGCAGCTTGCAGAATTATGGCCAGATGGATTTATGGACAACCATGGGATTAAGCGTGCTATATGTAGGGCAAAAGATAGGAAGAGGCCACTGCACAGCCACCATAAGGTAGTGATGTTTTCATATTCCATGTTTATGCATTGCATTATTGTCTTTATCTACCCATTGATAGACTTCATCTATGTAAACTGGAAATTCCTGGTTTCCTGAGTACTTGTGATTGAGAACAGAATTTATTAAGCTCTTGCTTCTCCAAGTGCTCTTTTAGACATTATTACTTTTCTTTCGGTTTTTTTTTTTTGATCGACAAACAAAAAGAACTTATTAAAAGTACGGAGTGAGGACAAGGAGTCCTCTTGCAAGAAAAAAAAGGAAAGAAAACACCTATCAGACATTTCAAAGATAAAGAGCACAAACAGCTCCCCAATCTTTGGAAATCAGAAAAGTGGGTCTCCTCCAACATAGGCCCAAAATGAAGCCAAATGACACACTTCTTCCAATAATAAATCCGAGTCTGCTGCTTTGTCCTCAAAGACCCTTGCATTCCTCTCCAACCAAATAACCCAAAAGATAGCAAAGACAACACAATGCCACAATGTTTTTGCTTTCTTGTTGCCACCAAAACCCTGAAAGTCAATTAAGAGTATGTGCACACAAGCCCCCGGAGCCACCCAAAGTGAACCAATCAAAAGTAAGAGTTGATGCCATAAGTTCAAAGCCACTGGGAAAAATAAATGATTCAAGGATTCGTCATTCCTCCTATACATGATACACCATTGAGAACAAGAGTGGTTAGGTCTCCTCTTTTGAAAAATACCACTGGTCGTTATGTTTCCATGAGCCATAGACCACATAAAAACTTCACTTTAAGAGGCAAAACTGCTTTCCAAATTTTCTTGTGAAATATAAATGAAGGAACAATAAGCTTATCAGTGATTTTATCAAAAAAGGATTTGCACTAGAAAATACCAGAAGAGTGAATGAGCCAAATCCTTCTATCACATGTAAGTGGAGACAATGAAAGACCATCAAGCAAAGACAGCATAGATGTCAATTCAAGAGTTTCCCTGTTACTAAGATTTCTGACAAAATTGAAGTTCCATGAAATTGGTGCAAAGTTAGAACATGCCAAAGAAGCAATAGAAACATTATGAGAGTGAACAATACATAAAAGTGGAAAATAATTACTTGATTGCAATCTGGTTAAAGTTCTGAACCTTATTAGCAGGAATTGTTCATGTTGCTCACGATTCTTCCTCAGAAGCGCGATTCTGCGCTTCTGACTTAAATTCGTAAAAGAATTACGAGTTTGATGCGAGAGAAACATGAATCTAATCACAAATCTGTCTTCTTCTCATCGGAGCTCCATCGCGGGCCATCTCAAGACCTTCACGGACCATCGCAGACTTCTCCCTTCCTCTTTGCTCGTCTTCGCTAGTTGCACACAAGCCATCGCGACTTCTCTCTCCTTTTCGCTGGTCTTCGCGACGTCTCTCTCTCTTTGCAAGTGGTTCACAACTTCTCTCTCCCTCTTCGCTGGGCATTGCGACTCCTCTCTCTCTCTCTCTCTGATCTTACTTCTCTTCTCAGATTATATAGATATAAAGATAGATATATATGTAATATGTATGTAATATTTTTGTTTTTGTTTTTATAAATTATACTTATATATGTATATATATGATTTTATTTATATATTATATATAACCTTCATATATTATATATATCTGTTTTAATTTATATATTATATATTGCCTTTATAAATTTATGTGTATTTATTTATATATTATATTTATTGATTAAGCTATTTTTTAAAGAAAATAACATAAAATAAATAATTTTTAACAAAAATATTTTAGAGTAAATAGATAAAAAAGTAATAAAAATATTTTAGAATAAATGAAAAAAATTATAATAAAAGTATATAATTAGAATACTTTAACATATGATTTTTTTATACTTCTTATTTGTTTATAACATATATAGTTCCATAAAAAATATAATCTTACAATATATTTTTATGTATTATTTAAAATATATACAAATGCTCCCAACTAACGATTCTTGAAATGTCTACGATTCCACTCTCCCGCTCCCACTTCTGCTCCCTCTTCGTGCAACTAAGTTCTGTACATCTGGGTGTGTTTGATTGGACGGACTGGAAAATGGGGGATTAGAATCCATCGGACTTGAGTCCTGGGACTATGAATCCCCCGGACTATTTGGTCGGATTGGATATGTATCCTGTGTTTGTTTTTTCATGGGATTAGATGTCTGGATAGGACTATTTTCAGTGAATCCAACGTTTGGTTGGACGGACTGGATAGGATAAATGAACAAAAGACTATTTTACCCTTTTTCAATTGTTTACTAAGTAATAGCAATATTAAACATATCTTTAATATTTTAATTATTTTTAGTAAACGTTAAACATACTAATGGTTAAATTTTGTTTAAAGATATTTAAACATACTAATATTGATAAAAAATTGACTGGTACAGATTATTTTTATTTAAACAAATAAAAATTTATTGTTGAAATTAAACATACTAATGGTTAAATGTTTAAATTTTTATTTAAACAATTAACATTGAAATTATTTTGATGTACAGATTATGTTTAAACAATTAACAATTAACAATTAACAATTAAATAAATGTTGATGTACAGATTATGTTTAAACAATTAACAAATGTTGATGTAATTAACAATTAACAAATGTAGATGTAATCAAATGTTGACGTATTAAAACATAATTTAATAGATGTTAAATAAATATACATGTTGATGTACAGATGTTGAAATAATTTAATAAACATGTTGATGTACAAATGTTTAAATGTTTAAATAAAACATAAACAAAATTTTAAAATAAAACATCAATAAAATATCTATAAAAAATTATTTTAAAAAATTAAATAAATAAAACATTAATAAAAAGTTAAATAAAATTATTTTATTTTTAAATTGAGACATTTAAATTTTATTAAATATAATACATAATTAAATAGTAGAGGGTCAAAATTGTCATTTTCACATCTAATCCAAACAGTGATTAGTCCCCCCAAAACAATCCCACCCCCCGCAGGACAGGATAGTCCCCCATATGGGGGACATGGAGTCCGGCCGGACATGGAGTCCGCCGGACTAAAAAAAAATCAAACGACGGATAAGGAGGGAGGCCGGACATGGAGTCCAAATAGTGGATAGTCCCCCCCCTTATCCCCCCAATCAAACACATTTACGTCCTAATTCTGTGTGTGCACACTTGTCCGCATTTAAAGAAAGATGAAAAAAGGAAAATAATTTGTATAATGGACTTGGATGTTGGCTTAGCTAGAAACCTACATACAAGGACACAGCTATATTTGTGTCTGTTCATTAAAGAATTACACATTCTGTCTGCAAATTCCAGTGAATTGGTAACATCATTAAAGGACCAAGCTGCTATTGTATAGTTTAAAGAACAAAATTAAGTAATATTGTTGAACTCTTGAAAACATCGCCTCCTTCCCTTGAGAGTCCAGATTAGCCAGCTCAAGCCATTGATGATAGAAAATGCTTGGTCACCCCTGGAATATTGATTCTTGACTGAGCGTGCCCTCGCCAACTCACCCACTCGGTATGCCCGACTTGCCAATGGCCCCACCAAGCAGTGCCTCAATCTTTAGATTGAAGCACTTTACTCACGCTACCTAGGCTATCGCACTCAGCATCACTAGAGGACTTTTGGATTCGAGGCTAGTGTTCAATGGTTCATCTGGGCAACTTGCCAACCTCCTCCTTGGGATGGGGCATACTCATACCAGTCACAGAGAGAGAGAGAGAGAGAGAGGGACCTTGATCAAGACATATGATGCCTCGAAGGCTGAACCATACCTAAGACTAGACTGCTCTGATACACCTCAAAAGGAGCATATCATACATACCCATTGTCAACATATGATGTGCTCCCCAAGACCCATGCTTAGGGTTGTAGAGTTGACTGAAGCTACCTCCACTTTGTCTAACCAAGGGGGTTGAGCCACCTATCCAATCTCAGCTGGCCCCTTATGGCTCGGCCACCCTGTATAAGAAGGTTCCCCAAGCATGCAACAGACACGTACACATTATTGACCTTATACCCTGCAGAGTTATCCATTACCACCCTCCCTCTCTCTCTTCTAGGGCTGCCTTGGTTCTCTTCTCCACTTCCATCTAGTGAGCTCAGTGCCTACCTTGGAGGGTCTACCTTACCTTCCATTGTCCACACATAGTATATGGTTATTAGGAAAAGAAGAAGCTTTATTTTGTTTGAGACGTGATTTCTTACTCCATTTGCATATTATTGGTTTGTTTGGAAAGTAATGGACTCATTGTCTCAAGGTCACAGCTAACAAAATGGAAAATGTTTGGGAGATTGGCATCAAGAGAACATTTTGGTTGCCTCTTGTTTATGCTTTGATTTCAAGTTCTTGTAATAGTTATTGTTGAAATTTCAGTCTCGGAAGTATCTGTTAATCCGTATCTGGAATCAACTACTGTAGTTTTCTTTCACTAGCAACCCTTGGAATCTAACTGATACACGTATTACAACCCAGTTGGCTACAATTAATGTATTTATTGACTTCAATTAATTTTTATGGGAGACCTAAAGATGCTAATTATCATAGCCATTGAATAAATTGCTTTCTATGTCAATATATGTAGAAGAATACATTAATATCACAAACCACAATGGAGAAATCATGAATGTGACACACAAGTGCAGTCGAATCAAATGTCTTACATTTAATTTCTTATGTTTTGGATCAGGAGAAAATCAGGAGGAAGAAGTTGATTCCAAAGACTGAGGAGGCTGTTCGAGTAGAAACTACAACTACTGCTCAGCCGCAATATGTGCAAGAGAAATTGGTTACTGATTCTGGTAATCATGGTTTGACTTCAGTCAGCAGGCCCATGCCCAATTCAACAACAGCAAATACTAATGTTTGGATGCCCATGCCCAGTGCCACAATGAATGGTCCCAACTTGGACCGGCTAAAACAAGATGAAGTAAAGGTAACTTCAAGTAATCTCAATGACACGAGGACAATGGATGCATTGACAAAGAAAAAGGTGAAGAGAAAGCCAGAATTGGAATCGAGTGAAACTCACTTCCATCTGGAGAAGTTAGTTTCTGCACAGGGCAAGGAAAGACACAAGCCCCATAAGCACGTTACCGGTCCTATCCGAAAACCGAGTCTTCTGTTGGCTCCTCTCCCTCCTCAAAACTTTGAACGGCCCAGCTAACAGGACGTGTAGCTCAATTAGGAAGTTCACACCGCGATGGTGTTTGTTCAACACAAATCTTTGTTTTTAATCTGTTTCCTTTTTTTACCACTTCATTCATTTTGACAGATTGGTTTCAGTCGTCGTGTAATTAAATGTTGGTGTCATGTTGAGCCAAATTCTATTTTCATAAGAGGCAACATAGCTGATTTTTTTTTAATCATTAGATGGGGTTTTGATTGCGTTTGATAGTGTTCAGCCCACAGAAGGAAAATACAATCATCATATCATATATGTAAAGCTCAAAATAATCGAAAAGTCGGGTTGGCTTATTTGTTTCATAAATGGATCCTAAATTGTGATGGTTTGTTGTGCTTCTACCCAGACCACCATGTCCGGGCAGATGAAAACATGGAGATGAAATGAAATATGTTTGGAACATTGAACTGAATAATGCTCTTGAGAAATGTTCATGTTTTGAGAAGTGTAAAAGGTTAAAGCATGGATTTCTTCTTGTTGCCCAACCTTTGGCCAGGGTTTCTTTCTTTCTTTTTCTTCTTATTTATTTATTTATTTTTGGGTAAATTACACCAAATGTGACTTTGTTCTATGAATAATTTGGTCATTGTATTTTAAGTTTAGTTTTAATTTGGTTATTTCATCCAAACTTTTGTTATTTTTTTTCTTCTACATGTACATATCAAGAGACTGACAAATTTATTAAAATCATTAATTTTAATCTCAAACTTGAATTGAATCATCAAATTGAAATTGAACTTGAAGTATAGGATCAAATTATTCAATTTAAAATAATAAAGATTAAAGTAAAATTTAGGTGAAATTATAGAGATTAAAAATGTAATTTACTTCAAATATTTTTTATTTGGATTATTTATCGTCTTTTGTGAACCTTTTAAGATTTTCATATTTTTTTTAAAAAAAAATTAGATGCTATTAGACTAAAAAAATAAAAAGCAAATTTTTAATTGTACCACATTCCTATAATATTTTAAAGCCACGAGATTGATTTTATAAAATTTAGCTTGAGATTTACCACATCAGAGTATTATTTATTTATTTATATTTTTTTTATAACAACAAAACTCGCACATGGGCACAAATTTTGTTTATTTGGGCAGAAAAGAGGAAAGTAGTTGGGTTAAAATAGTCCATTAAAAACATAATAGATTAAAATAATTAATATGGTAAAATATCGGAGGATTTTATTTGCACTAAAACAATAATTAAGTACAGCAAATTTCTCAATACAACTCATTAAATTATGGAAAATTTACCCATAAGTCTTAGTTTCTGAAAAGTTGAACCATTTAGTCCTAAAAGTTTTCTTATGCTCTATTTAGTCCCATTTGCACATCAATCTAATGTTTGAAACATTAATCTGATGTTCGAAATCTAATGTTCGAAACATTAATCTGATGTTCGAAATCTAATGTTTGAAACATTAATCTGATGTTTGAAACATTGTAATGGGATCTTTCAGTCTATAAGAAAACTTTTAGGACTAAACAGTGCATAAGTTATTAATTTGGGATTTATTGGTGCATCCCCCTTAAATTATTTAGGATTATAATTTACTCTCAATACAACTTATATTTTTTTTTCAAATTACCTTTCAAAATATATACAAATAATAAACAAATAAAAAACCCTAAATTACACCACTTTAATCTTCAAACTCTTCCATCACGGGTGAGATATCTTCTTCATTATCATGCCCATCTCTTTTAGCTTATATATGATGAAATTAAGCAAAAAAAACATACAAATGAAATGAGGGTATGTTCTAAAATTGAATCGGCATGAGTTTGCAAAACCTCTGGCTGAAACTGATGTGAATATAGAGAATCCTGTATTTACCCTAAGAAGTGAACACTTATTACTCTCTCTCTCTCTATTAATTATTTATTATTGGAGAATTTTTTTTAAGGTCCCTAATAATAGTAATAAAAAAGGGGTGATGGATCAGGTCCCTCAATTATTATCGCGCGTATTTTTAATTATCTCATGGACCAAAATACTCTTCACAAATCAACACAGAAACTGAGCTGAACTCCGATGACTGAGTTCCATTCCAAACATTCAACCATCTTCACGAGCAAGAGAACAGTAGAATTAGGGTTTCAATATCATCTTCACCATCGACATTAGAGCTTCATTATCTTCTGCAAAAATCATTCTCATTCCTTTCTCACAAATTTCTCTGACCCCGTTTTCACTGTTCATCGTCATCTCAATTCATCTTCGTCACGTCGCATCTTCATCTCAGGGCATATCAGCTCGTCATTAAAGTTTCATCCTAACTCTGGAAAGTTTTTCTACAATACAACTAGATTTTCTCTGGAAACACAGTTAATTGCATTTTATATTAACCTTTCATAAATTAGGGTTTCAGTTTTGTAATAAAAAGCTACATGAATTTGAAAAAAGTTATTTCTCTGTGTTTTGAACTTATTCTTGAACATTTTTGTGTGATTTTATCTATAAATTTCTCTGACATTTGAATTTCTCTGATTTTTGCTTGATGTATGTTTCTTCTTTGAATTTTCTCTGGCATTTTATTTTGAAAAAAGTTATTTCTCTGTGTTTTCATCTTATTCTTGAATATGTTTCTGTGATTTTGTCTATAAATTTCTCTACTCTGTAAATTTCTCTGTAATATGTATTTTTAATTGGAATGTCTATCTTTCTCTGGAATGTCTATTACTCTCTTATCTCTGCCTAAGTTTCTCTGGTATTTATAATTTTTTCTGACCACATCACTTTCCTCCCTTGTGTGTCTCTATCATGTTTAATTTTCTCTGGTTGTGTATGTAAATTTCTCTGGCATTTTAATATTATGGACTGGAATGTATGTTTCTTCTTTAAATTTTTTCTGGCATGTTTATTTTGAAAAAAAGTTATTTCTCTGTGTTTTGATCTTATTCTTGAACATGTTTCCGTGATTTTGTCTATAAATTTATCTGGAATATGTATTTTTCTCTGGAATGTCTATTACTCTCTTGTCTTTGTCTAAGTTTCTCTGGCATTTATAATTTTCTCTAGTCACATCACTTTTCTCCCTTGTGTGTCTCTATCATGTTTAATTTTCCCTGGTTGTGTATGTAAATTTATCTAGCATTTTAATATTATGGACTTGAAATTTTCTCCGGAATGTATAATTTTCTCTGGTATGTTTATTTTGTTCAATTCTTGGTTTCAATGTTGTATAATTTTCAGTGGCATGTTTACGTTGCTTTGTTTATTTTATCTTGCAAATTGTCGAATGAAAATTTTCTCTGGCTTGCCATGTTTACTTTTCTCTGTCATTCATTTTCTGTACTTGCTAGATATATGTTTCTTTTTTCAATTTTCTCTAGCTATATTTTACTTCTATATGTAATTTTAACAATTATTGAAAATTTCTCTGCCATGTTTATGTTGCTTTGTTGATTTTCTCTGGGAATGGAAATTTTATGTGGCTAGATGTATTCCACAGGAAAACAATTAGTACTATGACAGTTAATTTTTAGTGTCTGACATTTATAATTTTTCCTGGCCACCTTAGTTTTCTCCCTTATGTCCAATTTTCTCTGGCATGTTCAATTTTCTCTAGGATTTAATGTTGACATCTTTATGTTTTCATCATTGTCTAGAAATGGCAAAACGTAAAAGTAGCAAAACACCAGAAACACCAAGCAAAAAACAGAAACTCTTTCAGTCTTCTTATGATCTAAGATCAAAAACTAGCAAAACACCATAAACTCCTTGCCAAAACACGCAAGTCTAAGGTGATGAAGCAACTAACATCAAGGTGAGTACCCTAACTTCAAAAGACTCAAGCTCAAGGGGGAAAAAACCTGTTAAACTCCAAAGAAAAAGGGCTCTTTACAACATTCAATACTGATCCAACCTCTCATCTGTTGTCTCATTTTTTCAAACACTTAAATTCAATTCAAATCAACTTGTAGAGCTTCAAAAGACCCCATTCTGGTATTTGATCGAAGCTCTAACCATTGGAAGGATGGATCCAAGGAAATCTAGGAAATCTAATGATGATGCAGTTGCAATAATCCAATGTTACAATGAAAAAATAAAAGCATTCACAATTGGTAAAAAGAACTTGACCTTTACAACCAATGACATGACCTTGATTTTTGGTTTGCAATGAGGTAAATGAGCCATGTCATTAAGATACTCTAAAAAGCTAAAATCTGCATTCCTAAGGAGAAGATTCCCAAAGGACACAAGGCTCATTGGTCCTGTTCTTAAAAATGCCTTGGTCAAAGCAATGAAAGGCAAGCAACCAACTGACTACAAAGATGTAGCAATCATTGTTACATTGTACTTGTGTCTCACCTTATTTTTTGCAACAAGTGGGAATTCAATAGGGTGGGTTTTTATAAAGTATGTGAAACCTCTTGAATCAATGAAACAATATGATTGGTCAGAAGTAATCACATCAACATTGATTGATTCTATCATAGCATTGCACAAAACTCCAAAAAAAGTTACGAGATGTGTCATTGCATTACTAGTAAGTATTCAAATTTGCAGTTATCATAGTTACAAATCTGTGTGTTTAGCAAAATATAATTACTTTAATTCCCATCACAGTATTGTCTATGTGAACATGCAAATATTATTGACTTGAAAGGCAGTAACACAACTGACTTCCCAAGATGTGCTAAGTGGAACTTGCAAAGCTTGACGAAACAGCTACAGAAGACACCAGTCCACTCTCTTGCACCTCGACAGGTTAGATTTCTATCGCCATTGAAATCTCAGTGAAATTCCAAAATTTCTCTGACCGCTGGTTTGTTTCCCTCCTTGTGCCTTGATTGATTGAGATCAATTTTCTCTGAACTATCAATTTATGTTTCTTCTTTGATTACCACTGGTTTATTTCTGCCATTGTAATCAACTATCTTTGCAATCCAAATTTCTCTGACCACAATTGGAACACATTAACTTATATGCCCTGATTGATTTTCTGTAATATCTGAATTATGTTGGTTGTTTCATAATTTTCTCTGGCCCATAAAATTGTTTCTCCTTGTATGTAATTTTCTCTGGCCCATAACTTATGTGCCTTGCATCTTTGATTAACACCGTTTATTTTTACCCTTCTAATGAATTTTCTCTGGAATCCAAATTTCTCTGACACAATTATAGTAAAACATTAACTTATATGCCTTGTTTGATTTGCTCTGATATCTAAATTATGTTGCTTGTTTCATGATTTTTTCTGCCTCATAAAATTAACTCATCGTCTGTAATTTTCTCTGGCTTATACAATTTTCTCTTGTTTGTTTCCTATTAGTATCATTTAGATGAATTTTATTTTCCTTATTTGAATTTTTTCTCTCAGTGAATTTTGTAACATTTCTCTAATAAAAGAGCCTCCTGTTATAGACAGATAACAAGGAGCTAGTTAAAAACCCATCAGAGGAGTTTTGTCTTAGTAAAAAAAAGAAAGAAGAATAAAAAAGGGCAATTGTCAAATTCAATGAGACATTAGAAGATTCATCTGAAGAACCAAGGAATGAAGAAGGAGAAGGCAACATAGAAGAACACGAAGCCAGCAATGGACAAGAAGATCAAGCAAGCAGTGGAGAAGCAGAAGCCAGATAAGAAAGTGAAGAAATAGAAGTAGAAGACGAAGAAGAAAATGAACAGAAAGAAGAAGATAGTGAAGAAAAAGATAAAGGCACTCAATCTAAACAGTAAGAAAAAAACAATGAGGAAAGTGATGAAGAAGAACATAATGAGTCGATGGACCAACATCATGATAGCATTTATGGCTCAACAATGCATCAGCCTCAAGAATCTGAGGAATCGAAGGATGCCTAAATTGCTGATCTACATCAAAGACTAAAGGCACTTTCTAAATCTAAAATAGAAGAAGAGAGAAATTGGAATGAATTACTTGCAGAAAATGATATTGCAATAAGGACCTTGACATCACATAACTCAGAACTTTAACAAAGAGACAACACAATCTAAATAAAACTAAGGATGTTGGAGGTTCAAAAAGAAGATGATACAAAAACAATTCAACAGTTGAGGTATTCAATTTTAGAGCTTGAAACTGAAAATGCTAGATTGCATTAACAAATTCAAGAACTATCCGTCCAACTAGCAACACAACCTTACCGAACACCAACACAAGTTCAACCACAGGGTTAGTAAAAATCTTGAGCCACAAAAAGTTATGTCCTTATGTTAACATAACTCAGAGAAATTTCTATTTATTATAATTTTCTTTGGAAGTTAAATTTCTCTGACCACACTAGTTTCTGCTGCTTATTTCTATTGATTTCTACTACTTATTTGATTTTCTCTATCTCTTTGCTTATTTGATTTTTGGGGCTTATTTGATTTTCACTGCGTATAGTTGGAATAGAAGTGGAACAACAACCAACAACCCAGCAAAAACAAGTGACACACAAAGAACGACCAAAACAAAAGACAAAAGTCTATGGTAACTGAAAAATATTGAATCAAATAAATTTACATATTGAAATATCATCTCTTACTTCAGAGAAATTTCACTTTTACTGATATTTTCACTGTCTGCAGTGACAGTGAAAAAAGATCCTACATCAATGACAAAGAATTTAAAGGCAAAAGAAAGGAAAGAAAAGCAGTAAGATCCAAAATTTCAATATCCCAAAGTTGCAAAGGTGACTAGAGCTTTAAGGCAAGCTGCAAAGCAAACAGAGCAAACCACCAATGACAAAGAAGTACTTGATGCCGATGCGTAAGTCTTGCCTCCATTAACAAACATCAGAAAATCTTGGGTTGTTCCACAAACTCTACCAGTTTCAAGATTGATAAAAGAATATGTAAAAGACATCTTGCAGCACATATCAAATGTGTCTGGACTCGAGTAAGTACAACAAATAAAAAAGAAAATAACAAACAACAATTTACTAACTTATATTGCATTAACAACTATTAAATCCCTTCTTTGTCATCTTGTAGGGCTTTAATTTGGACGAGTGAGTTGAATCTCATTACCTTTGAAGATATTGGAAACCTAATAAAGCAAAAAGAAATTGCCAACAATGTAAGCCTTTCATCAAAATTTCTCTGCAATGTTCCATTAGCCATTATAAACCAATGTTACAATTATAAATGATATTTTTCAGGTCATTGATGGCTATGGAGAGATCTTATTTGCTGACCAAAGGAGAAAATGACAACAACCAACTTCATATTTTTTCACATCCATAAGCTTAGTATGTTACTACACTTTTATTTGATTTTCTCTGGAATTTATTTACTACTTTCTCTTGTTAAGATATTTCTTGAAGCCAGTTGTGCCCCTTGTCTAATTTTCTCTGGCTAATTGTGTGCATTTAAAATTTATCTGTGCGTATATTTCTTAAATCCCTGTCATTTCAACTTTCTCATAACATAACCATTTTTTTATTTTCTCTGACCGCAGAACTTCATCAAGATGATGGAAGATCAAACTTTTTGATTCTCATTATTTGACAAGCATCTTGAAACAACATGAAGGAACATACGATAAATACTGGGGGTAAAAATGAGAAGCCAACAGATGGAAATCACTGGACCTTGCTAGTCTTGGACAAACAAGACAATTTATGGAGGTTCTACAACTCACTAAGGCCAAGGAGGGATGATGCACAAGACAAATATATCAAAGATGCAAAACAATTGGTAACGAGTTCAAATTTCTCTGATGCATCATAATGTTTATGTGATGATAATTTTCATAGAATCCCATTGATTTGTCTGTAAATTTCTCTGTTATTTAAAAATTATTTTTTTGCAGCAAGATTATGTGGAGAATTTTTTGAAAGCTTGCCAGAGAGGCACAATCACAACTCTCTTTCAAATTGATGGACTCACAAAACACAAATTACGACTTTGAATATGTCAACAATGCTCTACAACAAGACAGTGATTCGTAAGTTTCATACAACATTCATAAATAAGATAATCTAATTTGAATGTTTTTTAAAACTAACTATACCTATAATTTGTATGCAGCCTGAATTGTGGCGTCTTTGTATGCTACATAATGAGACAATATAGCAACCATGAACCTATCAGCTCCAAATTGTCCACACAAGACGTAAGGTTGATGAGGGCAAAAATCATAGAGAGATTTGTGACCAAAGTCGGCCGGTCATGGACAGAACCAATTCAAATACCACCAGAAGAAGAACCAAAAGTATAATAGTGAAAGCACACTAGTGAAAAGAAGACAATGTACACAATGTAATTAGGATTAACCATTAAATTTGTTTTTCATACATTGAATGAATGATGATGTTTGACATATATGTATATATCTTTTTTTGACTAATGTAAATTTCATAGTTATTAGTGGTTAAATATATATTTTTTTATTGTGATTGTCAACACAATCCACACAGAGAAAATTGTCTATAGAAATTTCTCTGGTATGATGTTACCAGAAATTCACAGAGAAATTTAACTCGTATTTTGCCAATAACATAAATTTCTCTGGTATGATGCCTATATGATCATGTAATTTATAATGCTATGTGTTGGTACAAAACAATTATCAAATTCAGAAAACACAAAGCAAACAGTAATTTTCTCTGCTACTGACAAATTTCACTGGATGAATTCGAAGCTTCAAAACACAATGCACAGATAATTTTCTCTGTTATTGGCAAATTTCACTGGATGAATTTGAAGCTTCAAAACACAATGCACAGATAATTTTCTCTGCTAGTGAAAAATTTGTCTGGATGAAATTGACTGGTATTATGAAGACAATGCCCATAGTATGTTTCAACAAACACAATGCACATTGTAATTTTCAATGCTATCGACAAATTTCTCTAGATGAATTGGACCTCACAAAACACAATGCTCATTTCAACAAACACAATGCCCATCGTAAATTTCTCTTCTATTGGCAAATTTCTATAGATAAATTTGACTGGTATGAAGTTACCAGAAATTCACAGAAAAATTTAACTCGTATCGTCCCAAAGAGGGTGCCTATATGATCATGCAATCTGTAATGCACTGTGTTAGTACAAAACAATCATTAAATTCAAAAAACACAATGCACACAGTAATTTTCTCTATTATTGGCAAATTTCTCTGGATGAATTTGAAGCTTCAAAACACAATGCACATAGAATTTTCTCTGTTATAGACAAATTTCTTTGGATGAATTTGACTGGTATTATAAACACACTACCTATAGTATGTATCAAAAAACACAATGCACACTTTCACTGCTATTGGAAAATTTATCTGGATGAATTTGATAGGTGTTATTATATACACTGTCCAAAAAATACATTTCACAAAATAAAATACACAAAGTAATCATCAAATGTATTATTCAATCAATAAAATGTATTATCCTCAACTATTTATCAAAGGTTCCTTGCATGTCCTCTTATTATGGCGACCAATACTTTCACAACGACTATACTTAATCACCCTTTTAAACTCTCCAGTAGAAGCAATTCTATTCTTTTTTGGCCTCACAGCTGGTCTCTTACTCAATAGAGGTAAAATCATAGTATCATCAATGCTACATACAGGTTTTTCAACAATTAGAACTAGGCCAATCGAAAACGAGTATGCTTGACGATACATATCAGCATGAAAAAATGGTTCAACAAATGAATTCAAATTCTTTCCACTCCTAAAAATTACAGCAACAACATGTTGACATGGATACCCATTTATTTCCCATTTTCGACATGAACAAGTTCTCAACCCAAGATCAACCATAACCGAAAGAAAACAATGCACTTTAAAGACATTATCAGATGATAAACTCACATTCCATGTCCTCTCATCCAAGAAAGCCTTCTCTAATACACTATCCATACGAGGGCATAGAACTTTATTCCATTTACTAGAGAGCAGCCTCCTATCAGACCTCATATTCATGATTTGTAACCGTATCATGTCCACCAAATTTGTTATTGACAAGTGCCGAGCGTCTCGTATCCATGAATTGAATGACTCAGCAACATTTGAATACATCTCACCGTAACGTTTCCCTTCAAAATATGCATCACTCCAATTTTCATATGGTAAACTTCTCAAGAAAACACTCATAATGTCTCCTCCCTCACTGTTTAATTCATTTAACTTAATATGAAATGATGCCTTTGTTGGCGCATATGCACATTTTGAAAACTTGGACACAGTCGTCTCCCTAACTAAATTTGTGTTTCCACATGACAACTTATCCGTCAAATTTCTCTTTAGATGCTCAAGACAAAATCCATGAAAGCAATTAGGGAAAAACCTACCAATTCCTTCCACAATACCACAATGTCGATCTGATATGGAACTTATCACCCTCTCCGATCCCAATACTTCACATAAATGTTCGAGGAACCAATACCAATTGTCTTTAATCTAAGCATCAACAACAACAAAAGCTATAGGAAAAAAACCTACAAAACAAATAGGACCTAGCATATTAGATATACACATACAGAGAAAATTTGAACAATAAACAACGAGAGAAATTTGACACTGCCAACATCCAGAGAAAATTCACACAACGGCAACCTCCAGAGAAAAATCACTTAGTGACAAACTCCAGAGAAAATTCAATACTGACCAACTACAAATAAAATTCACACATTGGCAACATCCAGAGAAAATTCACTTAGTGACAATATCCAGAGAAAATTCACTTAGTGACTAACTATAGATAAAATTCACACAATAACAACATCCAGAGAAAATTCACACATTAACCAAAATCCAAAGAAAATTCACACTGGCCACAACCAGAGAAAATTCACACAGTGGCCAAAACCAGAGAAAATTCAAAGTGTCAGAGAAAAATCACATTCACTCAATTCCTACATGTATAGAAAATTCACATACTTAGATAAAATAAAATATATTTACAATTACCTTCATTCCCATATTTTCCCGTCGCAGCAAGCATAACTCATTTGTATCGTCTTTCAAAAATGTTCCATCAAGAAACAGCAATGACCGACAATATTTTAAACCAGCAATGCATGTATGAAAAGCCACAAACACTCTTTTGAAACGCTTGTTATCGTCAAAATCTAACTCAAAACGACTACCTGGATTGTTTTTCAATGCCTCATCAAAATACCACTGTAATTGATCGAATGACAAACAAGAATCCCCATATGTACTACATTTTACTTTTTCAACCCCCAACCAACCACAGTCATAACTAATTAAGCCCCCATACTTGTCTTTCATTTCTTTGACAACATCCACTGGACAAGTTAAAGGTTTTGCACTTACCTCTTCAAGTATCAGCCCATAAACTAAGCAAGAAGTCATCCTAGCATGTTTACTAGTACGAACTGCCACACCACATGTATGTTCATTGTTCAAAGTTCTGATGTAAAAGAACCCATTTGTTTTTTCAATTGAAGCATGTACACGCCACATACATCCCCTTGATTCCTTATATGCACATTCTGCCGTAACCTTCAGCTTGTCATTTTTAACAAACGTAAACTGAAAGCCAACCTCAATAGCATACTTGCATAAAATAGTACAGAACTCAACCACACCACCCTCAAACTTTTGTCTAACACTCGTAATAATATTTCACCAACCAGCTGATAATAACACCTTTTCTTGGTGAGAACAAAACTTAGAAAGTGAATTCCTTTCAATATCCACCAGTCTATCACATTCACCATGCACAAAATCTACCCAATTAGACCCCACTTCATCTTCTTGATCAGAAGTACTACACCTAGTAATTAAAACATCAACTATATCAACATCGCGTGTACAAACAACCCTCAACATATTCATAAAATCAATATCATTTCGAACCATACAATTCGGATGGCCCACAATAGAATATGAAATACACATCGTCTCAGGTTTCAAATTCTCCCATGTTTTACACAAAATGCCAACTAATTCCTCAAAATTTAATTCGCATGAAACATTAATGACAATAGTATTATTCCCATATTTGCACAGCAACAACACTGCACTGTCCATCAAAACTGAAAGAAAAAACAAGAAAAATAATTTGTTCAACATAAAAACACTTCACAAGAACAACATAAAAGTCTAGAGAAATTTCTAATAATTATAATTTTCTCTGGATTATAATAACAAGCTTATGATTTTCTTTGAACTCAAATAAAAGTTCAGAGACATTTACAAACTTATATTCACCTTCAAGATAACAAAAACAAAATCACAGAAAAATTAATGAATCCAGAGAGAATTACAGAGAAATTTACTGCTAACTATTAAACATAATCATAGACAAAAATCACACAAAAGATCTGTTATAAAATTATAAGCTTCTCTGTGATTTTCACTGACGGACAAGCTTACAATTCTCTGCGTCATTCTGCAATTATACAATCATATCAAAATCCAAAGAAATTTACAAACTCATATACACCTTCAAGATACACAAAAAAACACTGCACTGCCCATCTAAACTGAAAGAAAACACAAAAAAAAAAAATTTGCTCAGAGAAACAAAAACTTATATTCATTTTCTACAAACTTATAATTTTCTCTGAACTACAAACTGAAAGTGAATAACAAATTTATAATTTTCTCTCAACTACAAATAAAAGTCCAGAGAAATTTAAGAACTTACATTCACTTCCTCAGATTCTATCTGCATTAGAAACTTCTAATAATATGTCCATATGAACTTATAATTTTCTCTGTAATTTTCGTTGGATTATAATAACAAACTTACAATTTTCTCTAGACTATACCAACAAAAGTGCAGAGAATGAAATTTCTCTGGTTTAAACAAATTTCTCTGATTTGAAAAACTAGAGAACAAAACTTATCATTGATCAGCATGTTGATGAAAAACAGAGCACGAAAAATGAACTCTGATCAGCATGTTGATGAAAAAAAGGGCATGAAAAATGAACTCTAAACATCAAAATCCACTACACCATCAAGATTCTTTGAAATTGATAAAAAAATAGAGAATGAAAAATTAATTCCAAAAATAAAAATCAACTCTATCAAGCTGGCCTCTATCTAAAATTGATCAATAACAGCAAATGAAAAATCAACTCCAAAAATCATAAACAACTTCATTGAGCTAGCCTCTCTTTTAAATTGATCAAAACTGAAAACAAAAACCTAATGCAAAAATACACTCGAAAAACTAATATGAAATCGGAATCCTTACATAAAATTCAAAACAAAATAAAAAATTCATGTAGAATCTCTATCGAAACCATACCTGGTTCAACTCCATTGAAAAACCTACGCGATCAACACACTATAACACCTACACGATCGTCGTAATCTCTATCGTCAAGTCCACTGCAACACTTGCGAAATCCCTACGAAATCTTCGACAAAATCTCCACCTCGAAATCAGTTTCCAAAATCTCTATCATGAAGTCAGCAATAGAATATTCAGTTTGCCAAAATCAAAACATGTTATTGTGTACCTTTCTTCCTATCAAAAGTTGGGGAGGGACCTTAGGCCAATTTTTCCTTTATTATTTTATGCGAACGTAGGAATGCTTCTTTGTCATCTACGCATATATAGGAATACTTTTCTTATTTGATTATTATTTTTATCTATTGTAGATTTTGTTTAAATTTTTTTATTTGTAAATAACACAATAAAAAAAAATCAGCTTGCTTGGTTCTATTTTTCCAAAACACTTTTCAGAAAATTATACTTACTTATTTTTTGTGTTTTTTTATTTTTAATGAATTTTTTTAATATTTTAATCATTTTTTTTTACTTTTTAGACACACTTAACATAAATACACCTAAAAAGTAAAAAAATTATAAAAAAATCTTTTAAAAATTCACTAAATACCAAAAATACAAGAATTCGGTATATTTTTTGTATTTTTATGTATTTATTATTTTTAAAAAATATTTTTTCACAAATTTTTTACTTTTTAGATACATCTAGGTAAGGTGTATCTAAAAAAGTAAAAAAAATGTTTAAAATTTTAAAAACATTCACTAAAAACAAAAAAATACGAAAATCAAAAATTCAATTTTTAAAAAACTTAATCCAAAAAACGCAAACCAAACATGTTGAATGATATTGATAATAATGTTAAGTTTTAGTCGGGGGATTGAAATTTTGAAGTGAAAAAAAAAATTAAAAGAAAATAATTGAAACTTATGAAAAAAACAATGAAGAGAGTTTAATATAATAAATATGTATAAGTGGTTTAGGTGTATTATGAGGAAAAAAAATATTTATTTTAGGGTTTAATGTGCAATGTCGTTATTATTAAATTTACATTAAGGTATAATAAGAACTAAATTTTAAAAATTTTAATTAGACGTATTGAGTTATTATTTAGGTGCAAATAGAATAATTCTAAAATGTCACATTTAACCCATAATCATTTCATTATTTCTCCCACAATCATCAGATTAACTATAAAAAAATCAACTAACTTTCCAAACATAATGGGTGTGTTTGGTTTGGTTTTGAGAGATAAACTTTCAAAAAATATTTTGTAGAGGAAGTTTAGAAATTTTTTTGGTTTGTTTGGTTGTATATTTTGGAAGTAGTTTTGGAGTATAAGAGTTTGAGATGATTTGATATTTTGTTGTAATTGACTAGATGTGTGTGAGAAAAAAAATGATTGAAAAAGAAAGAAAAGAGAGAAAAAGTGATTGATTGATGTGTAAGAGAGATAAAGTGATTTTGAATTTTTTTTTTCAAAATCACTAAACCAAACAAAATTTTGAAATTTTTTTCCCAAAATCACTCTTCCAAAAACAAACCAAACATGGCCAATGTTTTTTAACGTGCCTAAAATAACTAAAAAAATTAAATAGCTAACTTTCTAAACAAAGCCCGGAACTCTTTGACTATTTTTGAACATGCCTTTGGATTGAGTGATTTGGAGAGAAAATAAAAGAAATAGAGAGAAATGTGTTTCTCTTCCTTGTTTGGTTATCTTAAGTGGAGAGAAATGGGGAGAAATTGAGAGAAACTCATTTATCTTATAACCCTTATTTTCAATCTTCCCAAAAGTTGAGAGATTGGGAGAGAAAAGAAACCCACAAATATTTATATTTTCATAACACCAATTTTACCCCTGTAAAAATAAAAGAAATAAAATAGTTGGCACCTATGTCCTCAAGACTTTTCATATCCAGCACAAATTTTTGACTGTCCATTTCTCCACCTCTCTTCCCACTGCTCCAGCTCTCTCCACACTTTCTTCTTCTTCTTATGCAGGTAATCATCTTCTGAAATTACAGTGGATTGCCCATCTATTGTTATGTATTATATATTCTATTATGTATTATATATATATTCTCTACGCTTTCTATTGTTATGTATTATATATTCTGTTATAATATATATTCTGTTTATATATTCTGAAATTACAGTTTCATCTCTGGAACAATTTTATATTACATTAGTTTGTTATCCATTTGAATAGAGATGGCAATAGGATAGGTTTGTAGTGCATTGCCCTGTTTCAGATCATATAACAGGCGAGATATTTTTATTTAAGAATGAGAATTTTACTAAAAATTGTATTATATTATAAATAATGATTTATGATTAATAAGATTTAAAAGATATAATATGAGAAATAAATGAGTGAAAATAAATGTTAAGTGTAAATTTTAACATTTTAAATTTATTATATTAAATTATATATTTTTATATATAAATAAATATAATTAGAATGAGAAGGGAGGAATAAATTGCCATGGCTTAAATGCTCACTTCTTAGCTAGTTAAATAATAGTGTTGTTCTCTACATTGTGATGGGGCACTCTGCACCCATGTCAATTGCTTAATAAGACATAGTTTGTGAATAGTATGAATGTTCTTTTTTCCCCCCCCCAAATATCAAGATTATAAAATTATGCATGCCCATCAACTTGTAGTGCAGTAAAACTTTCAAAGCATGGCACTTTTAATTTACAATCTAAAATTCTTGATTTGGCCATTATATGATTATATGATTGATTTTATAACACATTAGGAAAGACATTTTAAATATTTTAATTATTTTCCTTTATTCATTTGAAATCAATGTTGAAATGGGAAAAAATTATTCCTAACGACTATGGATCAACAAGATGTATACAAAGAGCTAAGAAAAAAATTATTATTTTTAGTCAAAATGTATATTGATTTATTTTAATAAAAAATATAGGATAAATGGAGTAGCAAGACAAAGAGCTAAGAAAGGACTTGATTATGTGGGATAGAAGGCGAAAGTTAGCTGTTGTTCAAGTTGTTTGCCATGTGGTATATTGGTATATTCAGAGAAAATATCACCTTAGGAAGTACGTGGACCATCCTATTAATTATTTGAAGAGAGAAAAAGTGAGGATTGAGCTAATGACAAAACTTAAATGTATTAAGAATTGTCGTAATATCACTCGTATGGGGCCGCAGGCATTTCAAGATTTGTGTCATATACTTGAAAGAGATGGTGGTCAGAAACTAACAAAACGTGCAACAGCTGAGGAACAAGTTGCAAAGTGTCTTTACATTTTGTTACATAGCGTGACGAATAGAAATGGTTCGTTTTTCTTTTGTCGCTCCGGTGAGACTGTAAGTCGGCATTTTCATAGTTTTTTTAGAGCTCTTATATCATTAGAAGATCGATTTCTTTGCCAACCTTATGGATCCAAAGTCTCTCCAGAAATACTCAATAATAATAGGTTCCGTCCATATTTTAAGTTAAAAATTCGATATTACATTTCGCTTTTAAATTTTTAGTTTTATTTATATATAAAACTACCACATAATACATTTATGTTAGGATTTTATTAGAGCACTTGATGGAACACATGTTCGTGTTAAAGTATCTAGCAAGGATGCGCCGAGATATCGTGGTAGAAAAGGTTACCCTACACAAAATGTATTGGCTGCATGTTCATTTGACTTAAAATTCACTTATGTCTTCCATGGATGGGAGGGGACTGCATCTGACTCAAGGATCATAAAAAATGCACTCACTAGAGAAGATAAATTGAAAATACCCAACGGTAATTCATGCTTAGAGAATATGAAACTTTTGTAAAATTATATAGATTTGGGGTTTAACATAGTGATGTGTTTTGTTTTAAATAGGCAAATTTTATCTTGTGGGGTATATGTTAAGGAGTTCCCTTATCCCTCCTTACAGAGGTGTGCGTTATCACTTGAAAGAGTATTCCAACCATCCACCGGAAAATGCTCAAGAGTTGTTTAACCACCGACATGCTTCTTTACGCAATGCCATTGAGAGAGCATTTGGTGTGCTAAAGAAACGATTTCCCATCATAGCAAGCACAACTGAGCCTACTTACTCGGTTAACACACAATCAATTATCGTAATAGCATGTTGATCTTACATAACTTTTTAATGGGTGTTGATCCAAATGAAAACATTATTGCTGAAGTAGACAAAGAGCTTGAAAATCAATGTCAAACTCAACAAACGACTCGTGCACCAAGGGATACTGATGAGGATGCAAAACAGGGGGAACTCATTAGAAATGTGATAGTAGCTACAATGTGGTCTGATTATGTCGCTAATCAAGAGTGATATTTTAGTTTTTACATGTTTGGTAGCCATCTTGATTTTATGTGATAAGTACTTGAACATCGGATCAGATGTATCCATAACTTTGCTATTGTGATGATATTGTTGTGGTTTATGATATTACTTTGAATTTGTTTTGTTATAGATTCGGATGTATCCATAACTTTGCTATTGTGATGACATTATTGTGGTTTATGATGTTACTTTGAATTTATTTTGTTGTAGATTCGAATGTATCCATAACTTTGCTATTGTGATGACATTATTGTAGTTTATTGTCACGACCCAAACCCGCCCCTATGGGTTTAGCATCGCAACTGGTCAGTAATCGGTGATTACCAAAGGCCTGCTTAACAGAAATGACAATAATACAGAGTAAGGGGCTGGCGGAAGCCAAACAGTAATAGAAAGATGTCCAATGAACTGTGACATTCTGTATGCAAAAAGACTTTTCTGAACATATTCACATACATAACCAAAACATATTTACATAACGAGTGCACATAACATCCAGGTTAGGGATCGAGTCCCTCCAACATAATTGTATAGTCAAGTCTAAAACATTCATTACAAATAGAGACAGAAGGGTGAAACTGAGACACTCCAAAAATAGCCTTGGCTTGACAGATTTAGAACCTCTAAGTGAGGCACAGTAGTTGGCTTGACAAAACAAAAGCTAACCCGACGCTCCTAGCTCCGGTCCGGTGCCTGGACACCTACATATAAATATAAACAGTGAGCTAAAGCCTAGTGAATAACAGCTGTGTAAAGAGGTTAAGAATAAATGTCATTTCAGTAATTAAACAGTCATATCAGTCATTTAGAAAACCAAAGCAGTCATGTGTGGTACATCCATTAGCAAATCAGTACAGTAGGTATTGACAGACTGAATAGTCAGTTGATGGCCATCATAACAGTAAACAGTTGTAGTTCCAATCATTGGAACCAACAGAGATCTCTGTAACAGTAGCAGTAACAGTAGCAGTAAGTTGTTATGGATGCCACGAGTACAGTTCATAAAAATAGGACAAACATTCATTCAGTAAGCATTGTCATTTTAGAAAACAGTACAGTCAATCGTTCAAAAATAGATATAATTGAACGTATCTTTACAACATT
Organism: Camellia sinensis; assembly: GCF_055761805.1. NCBI lineage: Eukaryota > Viridiplantae > Streptophyta > Magnoliopsida > Ericales > Theaceae > Camellia > Camellia sinensis. The sequence goes on from NC_138966.1 coordinate 122,119,780, forward strand.
GTTACTCACAGAGTGCTGGGCTATAGACAAGCTAACGAGCGTCCTCGGATGCCAACCCTACAATTGCAGAACAAACACACACTCGGGATTAATAACTTAGTCTCTAACATGACTTGGTGTGGTTCTATAACATTATCCTCATTAAGATGCCTTAAACATGGCCTAGGAATGCCTAGGATGGGATGATGATGCAAAAGTGTACCTTAAAACACTTTTCAAATTTTTGCTGAAACAGGGGTCTCGCTAGAGCGTGGCTTTCTACGCTCGAGCAGACATGCAGACAAAGGAGCTCTGCTCGAGCGTGACTTCCCTCGCTCGAGCGGACTGTAAACTCATGAAAAAGTACTAGATGCACGATTTTCACGCTCGACGGACGCTCGACCTCCGCTCGAGCATGAGACTCAGACCTTCACTCGATCGTGAATTCTCTCGCTCGAGCGGACTGCAAAACACATGAACTTCTGGGCATATGCATTTCACGCTCGAGCGTGGCTTTATATGCTCGAGTGGAAGTACATGTACTCAGAGTGTACGCTCGAGCGTGAAGTCCTCCGCTCAAGCGTGGATCCAAATCTGGAATTTCTAGATTGATCTCCAAGCACAAAACCAAGAATCAAACATGTCAAAACTCAACCTTTTGGGCCAATTTTCTGGAAAACACTTGGAAACTCATAATACAATACGTTTTGAAGATCATTTAATAAAATCAAAGCCCAGAAGTAAACCAATTGAACGCCAATTCAACTCAAAATTCAAGAACAAGATGTAAATATGCCATGCATGTGTTTATTTGAAATCAAAGCTTCTAACACATGATCAAATGAGCCAAGACTCCAAAAACATGATGAATTCTTAGATTACATCCATAATCTAGACATGCATGGAAGAATTTCATGGAAAACAATCTTGAACTTCATGATATGTACATGCATGTGAGGATTCCATGCAAAACAACTCCAAATTCAAGAACATGTACATATATGCATGAATTCACTCTCAACTCAACACTTTAAACCAATTCTTGAATCTAAACATTAATTTACCATGAACCATACGAGAAATAACTTAAATTCACAATGAATAAGGTGAATTACCTACCTTAAGCCTCAAATTTCAAGTGTACTAGCTCAATTTTGCAATCTTCCTACAATTCCTCTAATTTCAAGTCAAAATCTAGATGAACTCAAGTTTTTCTCCTACTCTCCCCCTCTCTCTCTCGATTTGGTCTGAAGAAAGGATAAGATGATGCACAAAATGATTTAAAAACAATTAGTGGACTAAATGCCCACTAGTGGCAAAAATGCAAATAGTTTAGGTTGATGTAATATAACAAAATAATTCTAATCTAATTATTCCAAATCAGATTTCAATTAAACTTACTATAAAATCTCATAAATTCTAATTAGCATAAAATACTAATCAATTTCTGATTCGGTCACCGATAAAGCCTTCGATTCGCAGTTCGAAACTTAAAACATGAACAGATCATTCGGCAATCAAACAGATAGAAATGCATTTAAAACAATACACTCATGCATTCAGTTCAAAATTGCAGTCTGATCAATTACTTATCATGCTAAAACACAGATTAACACTAATTAGAGGTGAGGATTGTCACATTTATGATGTTACTTTGAATTTATTTTGATGTAGATTTTATAAATGAGTAAAAAAACATAGAAGTCCGAAGATTCTAAGAGAAAAAAACTTTCATGGACAAATCAAATGGATGATGCATTGATTGATGTCGGGCAATCTTCACTGTATTTAAATAGATTAAATTCTGTTGTGTACAAAACAACAATAAGAATATAAAGAAATAAAGAAAATGAGAGAATTTGTTTGATTACAAAAATCAAACTCGAAATAAAAATAAATAAATAAAAACAGATTTTATTTTGTTACAAAAACAAAATAAAAATCTGGTTAAATAAACAAAATTAAAATCGGAATAAAAATTAAACAACTTACTTAGTTAATTTCTTGTGAATAACTATCTGATCAAGTCCAGTGTTTAACACTGTGTCCTTAAGACAGATTCGTCCTCTCCACGGTGCTTTCAGAATCTGGACGTCTATCTCCCAAGATAAAATGATCTATCAACGAATAAAAGCAGCACTACAATTTATTCGTTCGTCGAACACACTAAGTGTTTATACTCTCTGTAACAAGAACTTAATGCAAAATGAAGAATAAATTTATAGCAGAAGATGAGTACGAAAATTGGAGTATTTTTCCAAATAGGGGGGTTTAGTCTATTTATAGATGGATTGGTGGCTTTCCATTTTGAATTAAACAGGTATTGTACCTGTTCAATTTGAATTAAACAGATACAAACTGTTTAGGCACTGTTTGGTTTGAAATTCAAACAGATTTAGAGCTGTTGGGTTCAAAAAACGGAAGGGCCCTGTTTGGATGTACAGAAAGAACTGAACCAGATTATTTTCCGGTTAATTTGAATTATGGATTTTATTTTACCAAAAAATAAAAATAAATTCAAATGTTTTTGGCCCAAAAAGATTAGTATTGGGCCGAACAAGCCCAACCCAACCACACACCACGCACCCGCGCCCAAGCCCAGGCCCAGCCCGCCTGATCGGACGGATGGCGGCGGCGGCGGCGCACACGTGGTGATTTTTGGGTCCAATGGGTCTAGCCCATTTTCCCTATAACCTCTCCCTCTAAAACACTTGGGTACCCCTTGGGGCACACCCCAAGTACCAAACCCAAGCCTTATAAACCATTTCAAAACCTCTCACCAAATCAATGTGGGACAAACCATTCTACAACTTTAAGGAATTTCCACCAAAACTCCATTTCCATGGAGCACACTTTGGCTTCAATTTCCCATTCACTCGGTAATGGTTTTGAGCAACCAAATATACCACGTGAATCACAACGCGGCATAGAACGCGTTACCACTTTGACCCGAGTAAATCGACACTTGGGGCCCACCTAAAAATAGACCAAACTTGAGAAAAAATTATGGTTTTACCCAGAATTTTTCTACCATTTCCAACAATCCCCCACATGAATGGAATTTGATGACAACGGAAATGCAACAATATGCAGACTTTAACGAAAGAGTATAAGTCGAAAATATCTTGCATCAGGATAGATAGTTTTCGGCCTTGAACCTTCCCTAGTGATAACCTATCGGACTTACTGGCTAACCAATGGACGCGATGCCTTGAATTGTTCAGCCGTTTGTGTAAGCCAAGACAATAGATTTCACACAAAATATCTTCTAACACATCGTGGTTCTCACTGTTGTGTTCATTTTGGCCTTGAACGCGCCTGGTTTTCATAAGTATTTCTAGAAAATTTAACCTTTTCATTCTCATAGAACCGGCCCCAGTTCAACAGTCATATAGGTGATTCTTATTGTGAGTATCTCCTTATACTCGTCTTGATTTTATACCTTAATCAAGATATAAGTAATCATTAAAAGCAAAGCTTATCCTTATACCCCTGCATACAACATATGTTGCAGATATCACTCTCACCATAGGAATGGGTAAGGAATTTTTAATCCCTTGGTGATTTCTGGTGAGCCATACATAACTTAGTTGTCCCTTTGAACTTAGTTCTTGGGATCTCCAGTCAGATAAGTAGGGTTACCATTATGACGACTCTTATATAATAGGCTTTAATCACATCCCCTTCGATGAACTATACACTAACTCTTTTGTCAAACCTTTTGTTAACGGATCCGCAATATTCTCTTTAGATTTTATATAATCTATTGAGATTATTCCGTTTGACAACAATTGTCTTACGGTATTATGTCGACGACGAATATGTCGTGACTTACCATTATACATATGATTCTGTGCCCTGCCTATTGCAGATTGACTATCACAATGAATGCAAATAGCTGGCACAGGTTTTGGCTATATTGGAATGTCTTCTAAGAAGTGACGAAGCCATTCTGCTTCTTCTCCTGCTTTGTCTAAAGCAATGAACTCGAATTCCATTGTGGATCGTGCGATGCATGTTTGTTTTGTGGATTTCCAAGAAACAGCAGCGCCTCCTAGAGTAAAGACATATCCACTTGTGGATTTTGAATCTTTAGTATCCGATATCCAATTTGCATCACAATAACCTTCAAGTACTGCTGGATATCGAGTAAAGTTCAAACCATGATCACGGGTGAATCTTAGATATCTAAGAACCCGAATGATCGCTTTCCAATGGTCTTCTCCGGGGTTACTAGTGTACCTACTCAATTTACTGATAGCATAAGCTATATCAGGACGAGTACAATTCATTAGGTACATCAGACTTCCAATGATTTGGGAGTATTTTAACTGAGACACTGCATCACCTTTATTTTTTGATAAGTAAAGATTGACGTCTACAGGTGTTCTAGCTAAATTTATATCATCCTTGATAAATTTACCAAGAATTTTCTGAATATAATGTGATTGAGATAATGCATATCCGTCAGATGTTTTAGTAATTTTCATTCCTAATATAATATCTGCGACCCCCATATCTTTCATATTAAATCTTTTGTTAAGCATCTGCTTAGTTGATTTGATCATGTTTTGACTGCTTCCAATGATAAGCATGTCATCCATATAAAGACAAACTATGACATATCTGTAACAACCCTCATACTGTTTACTGATGAATGACTGATTGATTACCGATAAGCACCGATTACTATTAAACGGAACTGATAATGACTGATAACTGACTGAGAATTGAACTGATTAAAGTACTGAACTGACTGACCGAAATTGAAACTGAATTGAGTGAATACATCTGTTTGAATTGCATTTTATCTGTTGACTGTTTGTTTGATCTGTTCGTGTCTTATGTTTAAACTATTAATTGAAGGCCTTATCGGCCGCCGAACCGGAAATGGGTTAGTGTATTATGATTGTCATATTTAATATGATTTTATGGTATAATTATCTGAAAAATGATTAGGTACGATTAAATTAGATTAAATATTGATCAATTGCAGAGTTAGCCTTATTTACCGAACTACCCCTAGTGGACCACTATCTCACACACACACTTGAGCCTTATACATTGAATCAAACATTTCTTTAGCCTATTTGTGAGACCCTTAGCCGACCATAGAGAGAGAGAGACTTGAGGAGTTGAGTTCATCTCAATATTGCTTAGAATTTGAAGAGAATTGAAGTGTAGATTGCTTAATTGAGCTCCTAGTCTTCTAATTCAAGACCTAAGGTAGAGTAATTACCCTCTTGCTTATGAATTGAGCTTGTTCTTGCATGATTCATGTCAAATTAAGGAGCTAAGTCTTGTTTTAGTTCATACATGTTGAAATAGAACATAATTCATGCATGCATGTTTGAATTGTTGGATTTTGAGTTGAATTCATGGCAAATTGTCACATGCATGTCCATAATTTTGTAATGGTCCATGTTTTCATCTTGTTTGTGAATCAATTGGCTCACTAGAGCATGTTTTGAAGTGTAGACACCCTATTTTTGACCGACCTTAAGACTCAGACGTCACCGATTGAGCGCTTGGTGATGTTGCATAATGTGCTTGTTCAGAAGTTTCAGAGTTGCGGCCGTGAGCCCTGCCTCCGGACTTCCGAACCCTCTTCTGTGCCTTGTCTCGGTTAGCGAACCAGACTCGGTTTTCTCTGTTTCTTTTCCTGAGGGAAGGGAGAGGTCCCGTAGACTATCTCTCAATGTCCGTAGGCTACATTTGGTGGCCGTAGGCCATTTTTCCCATTTCGGAGTCTGGTTTCCGGTTTTCGGGATCGTTGGCCATGTGCCTCGGTTCGGGACCGCTTAACCATCTCCATTTGCTCTGATTTTTGGCATACATCTTATTTGCTCCCTTTTGAGGGACACTGGGGTCTGAGAAACCCACTTCGTGACCGAACGCCACTTTCGGTGCTTGACAGCCCATTTTCGGGACCTCGAACTGTGCGTTTTGGTCCCCGAGCATTCGTTTTGCAACGGTTTTCGTTCATTTTTGGCAGGTACCTCTGTTTTATCACCGGGGAGGTCACTGAAGGGTGTGAGGCCAGCAATTGTTACAGCAACCAGTTATACATCCTCCGACGCCCTCCGGCGCCCGTTTTTCGCACTTCCGGGCTAATGTTGAACACCTTGGGCCCATTTTCTCGAACTTTGAACCACATATTTGTGATGTACACACATGAGAGGACCCTAAAAGTTGGTGGCCGGCCAGTAATTCCACCTGACCCTTTTGAACCCCCTCCTTCCGGGCTAATGTTGAACCCATTGGATCCACTTTCTTGAACTTTTAACCACAGGGTTGTGTTGTACACAAATAGGAGGACACCATCAGTTGGTGGCCGGCCACTAAATCAGATTGACCCTTTTGACCCCTAGCCGGCCGGCTAGGGGGTGTGGCCGGCCGGCCACCTGCAGCAAAAGTAACAAGCCGGCCGAGCTCCTTGCACTGTGAACTTTACAGCTGTGGAGCTTTATCCCCCAGAAAATATCTTTATCCGGGGGATATTTTGTGGGGGAAAGTTTGTCTCCTTTTCCCCCACCTTTACACCCCCTTTTTGACCCTTATAACAAGCAAGCTATATCATTTGTTGGGGTTAGAAAAATTGGTCTTCAAGCTTCCATACACAAAGCCATCTCTATACCTCTCATTTCCTTGAAAATCCCTAAGTCCCTAAGCACCATTTCTTCTACACCACCAAGCTCTACCATCACCACCTCATTTCCAGCAACAAGGAAGGCTTCTCAAAGGCTAAAGGAGCTGCAAATTGATCCAAGAAGCAACAAAATCTTTGATCTTCAAGGGTGAGTAACACTTCTCCTCTTTTGACCCTTTTTCTTGATCCATTTGTAAGCCCCATATGCTTTTTGTTTCAAGCTCCGGCCCTAACTGAAAGGGGCCCTATTTTGAGCTGATTTTCACTTTTTATTAAGAGCTCAACCCTGTTTGAGCCCTCCATGATGCACTTGCTTCATTGATCCTCTTATATGTCATAATCTTGCATGCTATTTTTGGCCCATGAGTAATCTGTTTTTGAGCATGTTGTAAACTGATATTAGGCTTATTTTGAGCCCCTCTTCAACATTGAAGAAGGGCTAAACACCATTTGGGACTTCCATGTTGTACTTACCTTTATACTCCTCTTTTATTCCCCATTCTTGCATGCAATGGCAGCCTACCATGCTTTTGTTTTTGGCCATTTTACAGTTCTGAAAAAGTGCTTATTTTGGTCCATTCTTCATATTTCATTTAGGTCCTTTCATGGTTTGGGGCCTCCATATGCCACTTCATGTTATATCTCTCTTTTATTCCCCATTCTTGCATGTTTAGTTAGCCTACCATTCTTTTGTTTTTGGCCATTTTACAGTTCTGAAAAAGTGCTTATTTTGGCCCATTCTACATGTTTTATTAAGGGTCTTTGGCTGTTTGGTGAATATTTTGCATACCTCATGTTATAGCCACTTTTGAGCCTCATTTTGCATCACATTTCTATCATGTTTGTATACTGATTTTGGGGCTTCCATATACTGTAAATATTCATATTTTTGGTCCCTATTCAGTGTTGTAGAAGGGAATTTTTCAGTTTGGATTTTGTTTATATCACTTGCTTCATTACCCCTCTCTTGGCCCCTATTCTTGCATGCCATTTTTGCCATACCTATGCTTGCTGTTTGGCCATGTTTATAACTGTGAAAGTTCCTTTTTTGGGACTGTCTAGCTTCTGTCTTTGCATTGCATGTCCATATTGTGCATGTTTGGCATAGCTATAGGCCATTTCGGGTGCCTAAATTCGCATTTCGGGACAATTCCATGCATTTGGTGTCATTTCGCCTCATTTCGGGACTGTTTTCCCCCATATTTTAGTGCTGAAATTCCATTAGAATGATTGCATATCATTTCATGTCATTGCATCGCATTTTGTCATCGCCTCGGTTTGCGTGCCCGTGTGTACGCATTTCGAGGCACCTCATTTTTATCCGTCAGCATCCTATGTGAGTGTGGCTGAGGCTCACTCATGTTGGTATAAGCCCACATCATGCTTCCATGCCATTGCATCGCATTTTGTCATCGCCTCGGTTTGCGTGCCCGTGTGCACGCATTTCGAGGCACCTCATTTTTATCCGTCGGCATCCTATGTGAGTGTGGCTGAGGCTCACTCATGTTGGTATAAGCCCATATCATGTTTCCATGCCATTGCATCGCATTTTGTCATCGCCTCGGTTTGCGTGCCCGTGTGCACGCATTTCGAGGCACCTCATTTTTATCCGTCGGCATCCTATGTGAGTGTGGCTGAGGCTCACTCATGTTGGTATAAGCCCACATCATGCTTCCATGCCATTGCATCGCATTTTGTCATCGCCTCGGTTTGCGTGCCCGTGTGCACACATTTCGAGGCACTTCATTTTTTTATCCGTCGGCATCCTATGTGAGTGCGGCTGAGGCTCACTCATGTTGGTATAAATCCATATCATGTTTTCATGTCATTACATCACATTCTGCCTTTGCCTCAGTTTGCGTGCCCGTGTGCACGCATTTCGAGGCACTTCATTTTCAGCCATCGGCATCCTATGTGAGTGCGGCTGAGGCTCACTCATGTTGGTATAAGCCCATATCACATTTTCATCTCATTCGCATTGTGTATGTCATTTTCTCGGTTTGCGTGCCCGTGTGCACGCACTTTGAGGCATCTCATTTTCATAGCATAGTGCATACTAGGTTGTATCTTAGATTGCATTCTGTCATTTTCTCAGTTTGCGTGCCCGTGTGCACGCACTTCGAGGCATCTCATTTTCATAGCATAGTGCATACTAGGTTGTATCTTATATCACATTCTGTCATTTTCTCGGTTTGCGTGCCCGTGTGCACGCACTTTGAGGCATCTCATTTTCATAGCATAGTGCATACTAGGTTGTATCTTAGATCACATTCTGTCATTTTCTCGGTTTGCGTGCCCGTGTGCATGCATTTCGAGGCATCTCATTCCATAACATTGTGTATGTTAGGATTGTATCTTAGTTGCATTTCATGCATATCATGCATATTGCATCGTGTTCGGGATAAAAGTTAGCCCGGGCACGGGAAACGAGGTGCATTTCGTACTCCGAATGACGGAATGTGTCTCAATTCCCTAGTCACCGACACTCCGGATTATCCATGATGGAGTTAGGTTTTAGCTGTAGTTTCATGTGCATTCATCCTATATTGAGTTGTGCATTTCGACTCCTCGGCCATCATGCCTCGGTATGCGTGATTGGTGGCACGAGGACCGAGACATGCATATATCTGTGCAAATACATTGCTATGCCCCTTTCCTGCTCTCTGTTGCAGCAAAACGAAGAATCAGCAACTTTTTTGGGACTTGGCACGCATTTCAAGAACAGGTGTAAACAGAGGCTAATTGGGGCATTCCGGTGGATTTCCGCGCAAGGCAACCCGGACATGCATCATCCATCAGAAGCAAGGCAGTCCCTGGCTTGCACGCCAGTTTTACTTGCTTTCTTAGTTAATTCATTAATTAATTAGGAATTTGTATATTATTCGGACTGTAATATTTTGGACTGTAATATTCTTTCATTTGGGACTGTATATTTATTTGGACCCTCTGCGCGAGGGCATAACTGTAATAAGTGTGCGTGAGTGTGATGTATGTCTTCCAACCCCACATCTTTCTCCCTTTTATTTATCCGCTTATGATGGTTAGATTAGGGCATATTTAAATTAGCATACAGTATGACAGCATGTTTGCATTCATTCATCTGTATTGCATGCACCGGGCTCGGCGCATCATACTAACAGCATTGTACTTTCAATTTCAAAGTTGAATACATGATAGTTGTAACATTTCATATGCCATCTTAGAATAGCCGAGCCTGCTATAATTGCATTTTGCATGTGTTGCATTAGGCATTTCTGTATAGTTAGGATCATGCATGATTTCTAATGAATTCCTATTTTGGCTTGGAGTACTCGGTAAGCTTTATGCTTTAGCATCCTTGCATGCGTGTGAGTGACTGCCATGAATAGCATGCTTACCATGAGGCTATGTGCTTATCTGATATAACTGCCTGAATGCCTGTGGGTGAAGGTTGGGTTACTTAAATTGGAATAAATCATCAAATGTTTTAAAGCCTACCTGCGGGTAGCAAACCATTTTCAAAAACAAACATGAAATGTTTCGTTCCAATTCAGGCGACCCGGTCTATATTTGTATGCTGTACGCATCACACAGTAACCTAGGCTAATAAACCGGAATAAGAATTCACAAAGTTTTCAAAAATTGATATCATGGTTAGTAGAGGCCGGTCTATGACCGGGCGAGCGGGGGTGCTCACGAAGTGACCTTCCCCAATCGTACCAAAGTTCCCGAGCAGAGGCAACTTTAGTGATGACGGACACGTGGCCTTTTGGCACCGAGTCAGGGTTTCCTAAATTTCCCAAAATAAAATATTTAGGTGGCGACTCTGTATCTGGCAAAGCAGTCCATGTTTGGCACTTCTTTCAAAAATCAGTTTTCTCAAAAATGATTTGCCGGATTTGGACTCTTTGGTTCAGATTTAGAACCGTGACTGACGACAAAAAGTCGAGTCCGAGCTGTGGCGAGGTCCCCCCCGCGGGCTTGTTACATGAAGCTTGAAAGTTATTTAAAGATCATGCATATCATGTTTGAAGATTGTTCTTGAAAATGATTTGAAATTGAGCTTGAATTAAACACCCTTGGGCTTTGATTTCTCAAAAATTGAGCTTTGAACCATGTTATACTATGTGTTTATAAATGTTTTCCAGAAAATGGGCCCAAGAGGATTGGTTTTGATGCATTTGAGTGTGAGTTGGAGCTTGGAGGTGCAATCTGGAATTCCCAGATTTTGCACTTACGCTCGAGCGGGGAAAGTGGCGCTCGAGCGTGGAATCCGAGCATCCAGCATCTCTCTGCACTGTTTTGTAGTCCGCTCGAGCGGAGGATTGGGGCGCTCGAGCGGAGTCATGTCTCACGCTCGAGCGGGAGTCGAGCGGAGATTTCACCCATCCAGTACTTTTACAGTACGCTCGAGTAGAAAAGTTTACGCTCGAGCGTGTACCTTTGTTGCATTACCGCTCGAGCGGGGAAACCTGAGCTCGAGCGGAACTCTGTTTTTCTGAAAATGCTTTTAAATGTGCATCTTTGCATCCTCATCTCATTCCTGGCATTCTTAGGCCTAGTTGTAGACATCTTGTTGAGGATATAGATGTAGAACACACCGAGGCATTAGGGGTTAAATTATTATCTTTCCCAGCTGTGTAGCTTAGTGTGTTCAATCTGTTAATTGTGTAGGGTTGGCGACTGGAGAGGCACGCTCTAGCATACTGTAGCCCGAACTCTGTGAGTAACGAATGTGTAAAGATATGTTCACAAATGATTATTTTCTGAACAACTGAACTGTACTGTTTTCTGAACTGATTACTGTTAATTGAATGAATGTATGTCCTATATTCTGAACTGTATTGTGGCATCCTTGGCACCTACTGCTTACTGTTACTGTGACAGAATTCTCTGTTGGTTCCCTCGTTGGAACCACTACTGTTTACTGACTGATGGCCATCATTACTGTTCGGTCTTTTAAGACCTACTGTTACTGTTATGCTAATGGATGTACCACATATGACTGTTTACTATACTGAGCAACTGAAATACTGATTGAAATGAACTGTTTTCATTACTGTAAGGACATTCATTCTTAACCTCTTTACGCTTTATGTTATTCACTGGGCTTTAGCTCACTGCTCATATATATATGTAGGTGTTCAGGCACCGGATTGAAGCTAGAGGCGTCAGGGTTACTCCAGTTTTGTCAAGTCAGCCTTTGTGCCTCACTGCGAGGTTCCGAGCCTAACGTGTTAGGGCTTAGGGGTGTTTTACATTTCCCCCTTTGGTACTGTTTCATTGTTTTGTATAGACTGAATGTTTACCGTACTGTTATCTAGGGTTGAGTCCCTAGTCTGAATGATCGTAAATATTGTGCATACCGTTCTCTACTGTTTACGTATAAATGTATGAAAAATCTTTTCATATAGACTGTTGCAGCTCATTGGGCATTGTTTATTTACTGTTTTGGCTTCCGCCAGGCCCTGAACTCTGTTTTACTGTATTACTGTCCTGCAGGCCTTCGGTAATCTCGGATTACTGGCCGGTTACGGTGCTAAACCCATAGGGCCGGGTTTGGGTCGTGACAATATCCTTGGTCAGTGTTTTTAACATAGACGCATTTGTCACATTTGTTTATCTTAAACCCATTAGTAAGCATTGCATGATCAAATTTTTCATACCATTGCTTAGGTGCTTGTTTTAATCCATAAAGGGATTTTACAAGTCGACAAACTTTCTTTTCTTGTCCTGATACTACAAACCCTTCGGGTTGCTCCATATAGATCTCTTCATTTAGATCACCGTTTAAGAAAGCTGTCTTAATATCCATTTGATGTATTTCTAAATTAAACAACGCTGCTATAGAAATAAGCATGCGAATGGATGTTATTCTTGTCACAGGGGAATATGTGTCAAAATAGTCTAGACCTTCCTTTTGTCTGTAACCTTTAACAACAAGTCTTGCTTTATACTTGTCAATTGAACCATCTGCTTTTATTTTTCTCTTTAATATCCATTTATATCCAAGAGGTTTAGAACCTGGTGGAAGATCCACCAATTCCCATGTATGATTTTGCATAATGGATTCAATTTCATTATTAACAGCCTCTTTCCACAAAGGTGCTTCAGGATCTGTCATTGCTGCCTTAAAGCTTTGAGGTTCATTTTCTAACAAGTATGTCAGAAAATCTGGACCAAAGGATTTTGATGTTCTCGCTCTCTTACTTCGTCTTGGTTCATCATAAGTTAAATCCTGTTGGTCGAGACCATTACTAGTCTCTTGTGTTTGATTGTCATTAGTCTCTTGACTTTATGTACAATCATAAGTTCTTTTATGTGAACTTAATTCCTGTCCTTTCTTATAAGGAAAGACATGTTCAAAAAATACAGCATTCCTTGACTCTATAATAGTGTTCACATTTATATCAGGCATTTCTGATTTATAAGTCAGAAACCGATATGCACTACTATTCTGAGCATAACCAATAAACACACAATCTACTGTTTTTGGTCCAATCTTAGTCTTTTTAGGAACAGGTACTTCAACTTTTGCCAAACACCACCACACTTTTAAGTATTTGTAGGAAGGTGGTCGACCTTTCCACAATTCATAAGGAATGCTTTTGGTTTTCTTGTGGGGTATTCTATTAAGAACATAATTTGCAGACAATATTGCTTCCCCCCACAAGTTCTGTGGTAAGCCTGAACTTAGTAACATGGCATTCATCATTTATTTTAGGGTTCTATTCTTCCTTTCAGCAATTCCATTTTGCTGTGGAGAATAAGGGGCTGTAGTTTGGTGAATAATGCCATGTTGTGCGCAAAATTCATTTAATGGTGCATCATATTCACCGCCCCTATCACTTCTAACCATTTTAATGGTTTTACCAAGTTGATTTTCAACTTCTGTTTTGTAGAGTTTAAACATTTCTAAGGCTTCATCTTTACTTCTAAGTAAATAAACATAACAATATCTTGTGCAATCATCAATAAATGTTATGAAATATTTTTTGCCTCCTCTAGTTTGAATAAATTTTAGATCATATACATTAGTATGAATTAATTCTAGAGGTTCAGTTTTCCTTTCAACCGATTTAAATGGAGCCTTAGTTAGTTTCGCTTCTACACAAATTTCACATTTATGATTAGGATTAATTTCAAACTTTGGTATATGATCTAAACCAATTAATCTACGCAAAGCATCAAAATTCACATGTCCTAATCTACCATGCCATAAATTTGACTCAAGAATATAAATAAAAGATGTGTTATTCTTATTCATAACAACTTTCGGTACAACTGTCATTACATTCAACTTAAAGAGACCATCACTCATGTATCCCTTATCAACATACATACCACTCTTTGTTAATACAAATTTATCAGACTCAAATACAAGTCTAAAACCATTTTTACTTAACAAATACCCAGAAACTAAATTCTTCCGGATATCAGGTACATGCAGTACGTTGTTGAGGGTTAGTTCTTTCCCTGATGTCATCTTCAAGATCACTTTCCCTTGTCCAGCTACAGTAGAAGTAGAAGAATTTCTCATAAAAAGTTGTTCACCATTTACAGCCTCATTGTAGGTAGTGAACATCTTCTTGTCCGCACATATGTGACGAGTTGCTCCAGTGTCAACCTACCACTCTTTGGGATTTCCAACCAAGTTAGCCTCAGACACCACAGCATAAAGGTTGATGTCATTCACTCCGTCAGAGATGTAATCCAATTCTGTTACATTGGCCTGATTGGTGGTCTTCTTACTTGTACTTCCATGATCCTTCTTAGGGCGGCGGCAGTCAGAAGCTCGATGTCCAGTTTTGCCACAGTTATAGCATTTTCCTTTGAACTTCTTGCTACTATCGCCTTGTTTAGGACCATCTCCAGTAAACTTTCTTTTTTTGTTATGTGGTTTATGAACTTGTTCAACCACATTAGCCTTGGACTCAATGAGATTTTTCCCATTCTTTTTTTCAGCCTTTCGGTTATCTTCCTCAATTCTTAATCTTACAATCAATTCATCCATAGTCATCTCTTTGCGTTTATGTTTTAAATAATTTTTGAAATCATTCCAAGCCGGTGGTAACTTTTCCACTAAAGCAGCGACTTTGAATGACTCGCTAAGAGACATACCTTCTGAATGAATATCATGCAAAATTATTTGAAAACTTTGAACTTGAGATATTACCGTTTGGGAGTCTACCATAACAAAATCCAGAAATTTACCGACGACAAATTTCTTCGTGCCGGCATCTTCTGTCTTATATTTCTTCTCCAAAGAATCCCACAATTCTTTTGCTGTTTTCAGAGGACTGTATACATTATACAGCATATTGTCAATGCCATTTAGGATGTAGTTTCTGCACAGGAAATCTGAATGTTTCCAAGTATCTACAGCGGCAACAACTTGCCGATCACTTTCACCCTCTTTAAGTGTTGGAGCCTTTTCATGGAGAAACCGGGCCAAATTAAGAGTTGTAAGATAGAACAACATCTTCTGCTGCCATCTCTTAAACTCGGTACCGTTAAATTTTTCCGATTTTTCTCCGTGATTGATTGGTACATGAACATGGTTCTGGATAGAGACCGATGTAGGTGTAACAATAGGAGTACCACTGCCAGATGCAGTTTCAGTTGTAGTAGCCATAATCTCTGGATTACAAAAATCAGAAAAAATTAAAACACAAATTAATTTTCTAGTTACTAAAACCAGAAAATAAATTATAACAACAAAATAATTTTATTTTCCTTGTTACTAAAACTAGAAAAATAAAATATCACAATAATTTTTTGTAATACCAAATAATATTCTGCAATTGTTAATGACACCAGTATATTACTACTAGTTGTCAAAGAAAAGAGACAGTATATTACTACTATCTGTCAAATAGCATAAATCACTATTTGTTTTTCCAACCAGAATATTACTTTGAAAACACAGAAAATTAAATACAATAAAGATACCAAAAAAGGAATCTGTCTTAAGATTGTAGGGCAATCTTCACTGTATTTAAATAGATTAAATTCTGTTGTGTACAAAACAACAACAAGAATATAAAGAAATAAAGAAAATGAGAGAATTTGTTTGATTACAAAAATCAAACTCGAAATAAAAATAAATAAATAAAAACAGATTTTATTTTGTTACAAAAACAAAATTAAAATCTGATTAAATAAACAAAATTAAAATCGGAATAAAAATTAAACAACTTACTTGGTTAATTTCTTTTGAATAACTATCTGATCAAGTCTAGTATTTAACACTGTGTCCTTAAGACAGATTTGTCATCTCTACGGTGCTTTCAGAATCTAGACGTCTATCTCCCAAGATAAAATGATCTATCAACGAATAAAAGCAGCACTAAAATTTATTCGTTCGTCGAACACACTAAGTGTTTATACTCTGTGTAACAAGAACTTAATGCAAAATGAAAAATAAATTTATAGCAGAAGATGGAGTACGAAAATTGGAGTATTTTTCCAAATGGGGGGGCTTAGTCTATTTATAGATGGATTGGTGGCTTTCCATTTTGAATTAAACAGGTACTGTACCTGTTCAATTTGAATTAAATAGATACAAACTGTTTAGGCACTGTTTGGTTTGAAATTCAAACAGATTTAGAGCTGTTGGGTTCAAAAAACGGAAGGGCCCTGTTTGGATGTACAGGAAAAACCGAACCAGATTATTTTCGGTTTAAAAAATAAAAATAAATTCAAATATTTTTGGCCCAAAAAGATTAGTATTGGGCCGAACAAGCCCAACCCAACCACACACCACGCACCAGCGCCCAAGCCCAGGCCCAGCCCGCCCGATCGAACGGCCGGCGGCGCGCGCGTGGTGATTTTTGGGTCCAATGGGTCTAGCCCATTTTGCCTATAACCTCTCCCTCTAAAACACTTGGGTACCCCTTGGGGCACACCCCAAGTACCAAACCCAAGTCTTATAAACCCTTTCAAAACCTCCCACCAAATCAATGTGGGACAAGCCATTTTACAATTTTAAGGAATTTCCACCAAAACTCCATTTCCATGGAACACACTTTGGCTTCAATTTCCCATTCACTCGGTAACGGTTTTGAGCAACCAAATATACCACGTGAATCATAACGCGGCATAGAACGCATTACCACTTTGACCGGAGTAAATCGACGCTCGGGACCCACCTAAAAATAGACCAAACTTGAGAAAAAATTCTGGTTTTACCCAGAATTTTTCTACCATTTCCAACAGATTGATGCATTGTATCACCAACATGTTGAAGGAAATAGGGTCAATGGAACTTTCACTACTTCAGCATATGATAAAATAGTAAAGGAATTACGTGAGATATACAACTTGGACTTAGATAAGGCCAAAGTCAATAATAGGCTGAAAACTATCAAAGAGCATTTTGCTGAGTGCTATGATTTATTCAAACATACTAGTGGTTTTGCTTGGAGTCCAGTTACAAGGATGTTCACTACTGAACCTGAAGTTTGAGAGGCATTGATTGAGGTACTTCAATTAATTTCAGTTTATGTTGATTTTTTTAAAAAAATAATAGAAAAACATAACTTATATTTAATTGTAACTTTTCTATTTTTATTTTTATTTTTTATTTTTTATTTTGGTAAAAAGTGAAACCACATGCTGAGAAATGGAAATGTACACCCATTGGCAACTATGAAAAGCTGGTTGAGATCTATGGAAAGGATAGGGCAACTGGTGTAGGTGCTGAAACTGCTAAGGAAAAAATACGACGATGGGCCAACTCATCAAATAATGATCATGTAGATAGAATTGAAGTCATTGATGAACTGGTGCACCAAAATGAAGCAAACTTGGAAAGTTTTGTTGTGGATGAGGATGACGTTGTGTTGTCTCCTAAAAGTGGAACATCTTCGAAGGCAAAGAAAAGAAAGCTCTCAAATGATGGTGAGAGGGACGTTGACATACTGAATACAGCATTACAGGATATCGCATCAGCTATAAGAGAGGGAAATGCTTCTATGGAGAAATCCCAAGGATGTTTTCCAAGAGGAGAGTTACATAAAGCATTAGAGGAAATTTGGAATTGCGCCACACTTGTTTACTGAGGCATACATCTTTTTTACCAAGAAATCTGAGAGGATGGTGCAATTCTTTGGTTGCCCAGTAGAGTATCGCAAGGAAACTTTAGAGAGCATGATGTATGACCCTGAGAATCGTTGGTAACTCTTCTATAGATGGGATCGTACTTTATTTGAAGGGAACATTAGAGATGTCTATCGTATTTTATACTTGACTCCATTTAGGATGTGGTGTCTTTTGTGGATGACTTTGAACTTATTTTGGATTTTTTGTGGATGATTTTAACTCTTTTTGGATCTTTTATGGATGATAGCGTTGGTAACTCTTCTATAGATGAGATTGTACTTTCTTTGAATGAGACATTAGAGATGTCTATCGTATTTTGTACTTGACTCCATTTAGAATATGGTGTCTTTTGTGGATGACTTTGAACTTATTTTGGATCTTTTGTGGATGGATTTAACTCTTTTTTGATATTTT
Source organism: Camellia sinensis (assembly GCF_055761805.1). NCBI lineage: Eukaryota > Viridiplantae > Streptophyta > Magnoliopsida > Ericales > Theaceae > Camellia > Camellia sinensis. The sequence goes on from NC_138966.1 coordinate 122,137,904, forward strand.
GTGGATGGTGAATTCCTTGCTTTAATACCCATTTTTTTTTACTCAATTTCATACTATTTGCTTGATTGGTCTTAAGATGTTGTGAATGATTCTTAGGTGTTAATTCTTACTTTTGGAAGATTACCTAATACACTCTCACTCCTACTTATGACATCTTCATTGTTGAAAATTCTCCTTTGAGTTGAATTATAGGTCTATGATGCTGCTTAGATCCAGTTAAAATTATAACAATCACATAAAAAAATAAAAATAAATAAATAAATAAATTTAAATACAGAGTTAAAACTGGTGCTTCCAGATCCTGCAACCTTAGGTCGCCCATTGATACTCCAATTAAAGTTTGGTGTTATATTGTTACTTTGCCATGCCTTTTAAATTCCAATAAAAGTTTGATCGTCCTGTAGTGGTCAAACGATGAATTATTTGTGTAGGGAACAACACCCGATAGAAAATAGTTATGTTGATTATATATATGTTATTACTAAAGTTGAATGCAAAGTCCTGATATCATTAGAGTCATGCACCTATGAAAAAATATGATTTTTTTTTCTCAAAATTGAATGAAAAAAAAGAAAAAGAAAAAAAAAAGAGTGAAGATTGGAGATGCTCGTGACAAAATATAAAAAGGTTATTTTGGTAATATAATGTAAAATAGTTTATTTTCTTTTCTCTTATGAAATCTAACCAAATAAGAAGGAGAGAAATCACAATCATTTATTTTCTTTTATTTCTTACTTATCCAAATAAAAAAAAAGAGAAATTACAACCATTTATTTTTTTTTTCTTTTCTCTCGTTACGTAAGTAATCATTTCTTTTATTTTGCAGTATAGGTATCGGAGATTTTTGGGTGTTTTATCATTTACAAAATGAATCATAGCTCAGAAAATAGACGATTCAGTGATATATAACATACATTCCCGCGTTTAGTTTGCTTCTTTCAAGTTTTCAACACAAAACCTAGCTTCCCCTCTCACTCTCACTCTCCCATTGCCGATTCTCTCTCTCTCTCACTCCCATTGCCGATTCTCTCTCTCTCTCTCTCTCTCTCCCCAATTCCAATTCCATTTTTTTTTTTGTTTGTATACAAATATATAAAGATGATGTCGAAGACGTTCGAAGGAGCGAACGTGTTCATGTCTCGGAACCTAGTGCCGCCGGAGATCTTCGATTCGCTTCACGACTCTCTCAAGCACAACGGCGCCAAGCTCTTCCTCTGCTCCGATCCTTCTCGAAACGGCCCCGATGATTTCCATGTCATCTCTTCTACTGATCATGTAACCCCCAATTGCTCACCTACAATTTCAATTTTCACTTCAATTTTTTCAATTTCTGAATTCTCAATCTTTGCTTTGCAGGAAAAATTCGAGCTTCTTCAAAAAAAGGGTTGTAATTTGCTCGGTATGGTTTCGAGTTTACTCCCACTAATTTATCTCCATTTTAGGCCATTTTTTTTAAAAAATGTGTATTAATTTATTCTCAATTTCTAACCCAGCTAAATAAGCTAAAAAATTAGCTTCTTTTACTTGTTTTTTACTATATTTGTACTTTCATTTTATTTTTCTTCTGGAAATTGAAGATCTAAACACAGCATTAATGTGTGAATCTTATAATTACATTTGTAAAGTTTGGGTTGGATTTGGATTTGCATTTGTAATTTTTTGTTACATTTCTTTGAATTGTTGGGCTTTAATATGGAACTATTGATATGTATTTAACATACACATGCACAAATATATAAAAGACCTATGATATTTCATAGTTTGAATTGCTTTTTTTGCAATTCCAGAACTTTTGTTATTTCATATTGGACATGTACACCCATTAAAGTACATGTATGCATGTGTTCTTGAAATTGGTATGTTTGCCTTAGCTGTTTGGTATTGTGTAGGGATTGATTATGAATTTCAGTCACCAAATTTTGTGGTTGGTTTTGACTCTGATTTTTTTTACAGTTATCTTGGAATATAGTCATATATGCATATATTCAAATGGCACTCTAGTCAATTTTGGGCAGAACTGCATATGTGAAAATTGACCACTAAATTAAACAATGATTTTTTAGCTGTGTGAACTGAATTAATGCGGTAATGTTACATTGTTACTGCTGCATCTCCACTTCAAATTCACCTTTTATTAGGAAAAAATGACAAAGTTACTGTTTTTTCATGGCTAATCTGCTGAGTTTTATGTGTATTTGTACTTTTTCAGGTCCTCAATGCGTGCTTTCTTGTGCAAAAGAACATAGACCGCTTCCTAAACAAGGGTTTACTTGTTGCCTCGCAATGGATGGAGTCAAAGTACTGGCATCCGGTTTTGAGATGGATGAAAAGGTATTTTGGCCCCATTGTCCATCACTCCGCACTACTTCTCATCTCTATATCACAGATACATAGGGAAATGGGGCTGAAAGGGTATACTACTGTTCTTTTCTTCCAAAATGCGCTTCTATTTCCTTGTTTAGTTTGACAAATATGTTGTAAAAAGCTTAATCTAAAGGTGAGGAAATTGCATTATTCCAGCTCTTCATCTCTCTCTGTGTCTGCTGATGTTGATACTTGGTAGCTTCTGCTTGTGTGTGATCAATTATGTAATCATGTTCCATCTTTGTCCTGCATCCACTGTTTAAAACTTATGCAAGCAGAGAAAGTATGACACATGCTTTCTAATTCTGAATGATTAGTGGCACACTGAAATGCACACAAGCCAGCTCTTGATTATCTCAACTACATCATCTTATTTAGAAATACAGGAAACTCTTTATTTGACCATTTTTTTGGAATGGTGTTACTAGTTTTATACTTTTGCATTATATTAGTTGGGTGATATGGTCTGGTATTCGATAAATGTTTTTTTACTTGCAAAGTCTGATACACTAGTATATGCTATTCCTGAAGAAACGTTTGGCCTACCGTTCATTCTTTTTGACATTGTTCTTTTATCTTATTGTTCTCTCTCTCTCTCTCTCAAAAAAAAAAAAAAAAAAAAATGTGTTTCTTGTTTTCTTAGAAACAAAAATACTAAACGTATAACACAATCAAATTGCCCTGTGTGTCTGGTAGTTATCCATCATGGACTCTACAGCATTTTTTTTCTTTGTTTTAAACTCCCTCTTCTTTATATGGGGAAGTGATTCTTTGTGCTTATAAATGTTTTGCAGCTTGAGATTGGAAAGATGGTGACTGCTATGGGGGGAGTGTTGCATGCTAAAACATCTTTGGATGTCAGCTTTGTTATTGTAAAGAATGTTTTGGCTGCAAAATATAAGGTTTTCAGTTTTTCTTTTTCTTCTTCAGTTTTCAGCATTCCATCTGTTTTTATTTATTGTTATCAAGTAAAAAATGACCACTGGCCTAAGCTTACTTAGGCTGTCAATGTGGTGTATTTCATGAGTATGTCGGGTTTCTCCATCAATGCGCCAACGTGGTCATTATTGTTAGATCACCAATTGTCCCAAAAGCTTAACCTGTTAGGATATGAGGCTAATAATGTAAATCAATCAAGCTACTCCCTCTCACGTGCAACCCCTTGTTGCACAGGGAGAGAATAGATGAGTACACATGTAGAGAAAATAGATTGAGTGCACAATGACAAGGATAACCAGGGAGACGCGATTTGAATCCAGGATTTTCTAGACCCTGATATCAGGGAGCTTCTATTTGCACACACCACTTCCCCTCTCCTCACACACTTAATGATATTTTTTTTATTACATTTTTATCTTAAAATAAAATTACCAAAATATCCCTTTCTTCTTCAACCAAAACCCTAACCCTAACCCTAACCCTAATACCCAACAGAGTGCCTCCCCCTCCGGTCATCTCCTTCCTCCCTCCGTCGCCTCCCTCCAGCCTCCCTCTTCTCGAATTGAAGCCCCACCCCACCTCATCGTTCATCGCTCACTCACCCACCCACCCTCTCCACCACCCCCGTAACCCCTCACTTCGGGACACAACACCACCGCCGCTGCAGCTTCCACCCCTTCGCGACCCTCAATTCTGCATAGAGAGAGAGAGAGAGAGAGAGAGAGAGAGAGAGGAGAACCTAGATCCGAAGCCCCCTTTTCGCGACTGAGAGGGGAGAGAGAGAGAGATCGAGGGGATGGGGTGGGCGTCGCGGTAGTGTCGCCGGTGGGTGAAGGAAGGGGTGAGAATGGCGACTGGAAGGGAGGTGGTAATGATGGTGGTTGCCGGCGAGGTGGTCGCCGGCCTGGAAGGTGTGTGGATTGGGAGGGTTGGAGAGTTGTGTTTATGGGGATATAATTGGAATAAAAGTGTGTGTAATGAGTAAATATTTTATTTTTTATTTTTTTAGGTGTGTGAATTAAGAAGGATGTGCCAATAGAGGATTGAGTGTGTGCAAATAGATGGTCCCCTGATACCATGATAGATCACCCATTGTCCCAAAAATTGGACAAAAGTTCTTCTTTCGATTAGTATATTGGGATTTAGGCATGCTTTTTGTTTTTGGCTTCTATTTTTTTAACCATTCTTTCTTAGAACAAAATCTTCTTTCAATTACTTTATTGGTATTCCATAACTTTTGTTTCCCACTTTCTGGTGCTGCAGTGGGCATTGAATGTTTTAAAGAAACCAATCGTCACATTAAACTGGTTACATCAGTGTTGGAAAGAGCATCGTATTGTTTCTCAGGAGTCATACAGGGTTCTTCCTTTTTCTGGATTGACAGTCTGTGTTACCAGAATTCCTGCAGGTTGACAGTTTTGGAAAATAGTTTTTTACTAACCTAGTAATATAGCTACGGATTGATGCCGTTGATATATGTTAGATTTAATGTCGTGTTAATGTGCTTGTTTACTCTCAGATGAGCGGAGGGAGATGGAGAAAGTTGTGGTGCAAAATGGTGGCAAATATTCTGCTGAATTGACCAAGAAGTGTACACATTTAGTTTGTGATATATCCTATGGCTATGTGTGATTTTCTTTGAATTGCAAGTACATTTTCCCATATCAATGCAGTCATGTGTCAACTCAATACATTCTTGTCCTTCATACTTGGTTTTGGGTGCCCAAAATTGGTTTTATCTGCTCTGAGATCGTATTGTGAGTAGTCATCATTTCTTTATTACCTAGCCTTTAGGCCTTTCTATCTTCCTTTTAATGCCTAAATTCAATTTGTATTGTTATTCGTTGTTAGCATGGTTGTTAGTATTTCTTGCTAGTGACCTGCCTATCTTTGTTAATTTTTTCTTATCTTCTTTCAAATTTTATAAAAAAGCACAAGGGCGTGGAAATATATGTGTGTGTGTGTGTGTGTGCATTTATTTATGAATATTAAATGTAAATGGCAATCAATCTCTTTGTGCTATGTGCACTCATGAAAGACAATTGTGGGCAATTTGAATGGCACTCTTATTGTCGAGTAGAGGGAAATAAGAGAGGAGAGAGGAAAAATACTTCTTCATTCTAAAATCATTGTGTAGGATTGTTGAAAATTATTTAAACTAGACACATTTGTCTCCTTGACTATTGGTAAGCTCCTGAAGGTGACAAATACAAGGTCGCCAAACGATGGGGTCATATTCATATCGTTACGCGTAAATGGTTTGATCAATCTGTTTCTAGAAGAGGTGATGCATTATGTTCATGGTTCTGTAACTTTTAACTTTCTAACTTTTGTTTGTGGTTTGAGGAATCCCTAATATGGCGTCTGACCTTAAATTTACTTTTTGAATGACTAGTGTGTCTTAATGAGGAGTCCTATCCTGTTCAGGGTGGATCTTCATCTTCAATAAATGGCATGAGGACTTGTTTGTTGGCACGGCGCAGCCAAGACAAAGGTGTGGGAAATTCGCAATGTGCCCCATCGTCAGTGGCTGGAGATTCAAATTTGGAGACTGTTTTATGTGGTGGAATTGCAGATCCAGAATTAGAAGCTACTCTCTCACAGAACGTTTCTACTACATTTTCGGACACATCTATCTTTGTCAAAGAGGAGAGTGGAGCCCTTGCTAAGCAGCCTAAAAGTGATACAAATTTTGATGGATGTGTTGCTGATGACTCTCAAAATGAGGACAATGATTTGTACTTGTCAGATTGCAGAATTCTACTACTTGGTTTTGATGCCTCTGAAATGCGTAAGCTAGTCAACATGGTCCGTCGAGGTGGTGGGTCCCGTTATATGTCATTCAATGAAAAATTGACGCACATAGTTGTTGGAACTCCATTGGAGATGTAAGATCTTATTTATAATATTATTTTTTTTGTGCATTTTAAAAAAAAGTTGCTATCATCAATACATAATTGTGTTGAAACACTTGTCAACTGGCTTATGAACTCAACCTGATGTTATTTGTGTAATATGGTTCTCTACTGAGCATGGAGCCTTGTTTTTTAACTAATTTTTTTTCTTGGTCTATTTGATGAAATTTTTGAGGTTGAAATTACTGTATGTATGAGATTTCTTACATATGCTTCCCTTGTGTGTCTTTCACATCTATAAGTGATGAGTAACATTCACATTCGTTTGATTGATCTCTTACTGAAGTGGTTTTCATGTGAACTCGTTTTGCTTTATACTAAAAAGAGGAACAAGGAAAAGGTTTATTAGAAACAAATTGCTGAATGGTCAGCATTGACATAAGATTGAAGTCCCCAAGAATGCAAAAGATTTAGGGTGATCAAATAAATGTCTGCCAATAAGTAATGGACCAACAATGTAAAACAGAAGTTGTTTTGACAATTATGTGTACTATGGTAATCTTCTAGTTCGTTATTAATATATTCATCTGCGAAGCAGGATTACTCTGGGATATGTTGAAATTGAATGTATAAAGAGAAATAGAGAATTGTATTATTGATGTAATATTGATTGATATATATTGAATGTTACAATGATTCCTATATATAGAAGAGTATGTGGTAGTAGGTGGTAGGTGGAGTAGGTGAAGTGGAGGTGGTAGTGGTGTAGTGGGTTAGGTTTAGTGGAGTAGGTGAGGTGGTAGTGTGGGTTAGGTTTAGTGGAGTAGGTGAGGTGGTAGTGGTGTAGTGGGTTAGGTTTAGTGGAGTAGGTTTAAGTCGGTGAAGTAGGTGATAGGTTTTAACAGCCCCGCAAACTCAAGGGGGATAGGAACTAGTCAACTTGAGTTTGGAGAGAGTAACAAAACAAGAAAATAGACGAATACATAAAAGAAAAGAGGATAGGAGACACTGTATGGTCGTGTCAGACCGATGGTGAAGACACTGTACGGTGGTGTCATAACGTTGTAGAGGTCACTGTATGACGGTGTCAGACCGATGTAGAAGACAGTTTATGGGGTCATGTCGGACCGTTGTAGCAGACAATGTGGTGACAGTTGTTGTGACAGTTTACAGAGTCTTGCTGGACCCTTGTAGAAACTAACCGGAATCAATGTCGGGACAGGTTACAGAGTCTTGTCGGACCCATAAAGGAGCTAACCGGAATCAATGTCGGGACAGTTTACAGAGTCTTGTCGGACCCTTAAAAAGTCGCACCCTCAAAAGGTGTGCCCAATCTATCAAAAAACGTGACATCAAAAGGCGTGCCATCAAAAGACGGGCCATCAAAAGGCGCGCCCATTCCATAAAAAGGTGTGCCGGACATGATGGCGAGACGCGTGACCACATTGGCTTGCGCGCCCGTTTTGTCGTCTGGCGTCAAGTGGCGCGCGATGTGCGTGTCTGCCTCTTCATCATGGTCTTTATAAACCGAAGCGGAGGCTGAGGCTTGAAAGCATAACTAACCAGTGGAAACCTCTTCGTTCTCTGAGAGAGATTTCTGAGAGAGATACTCTGTAACACTCTGGTGTCTCTGTTTTCTGAGAGAGATTTCTGAGAGAGATACGCTGTAACACTCTGTTTTCTGAGAGAGATTTCTGAGAGAGACACTCTGTAACACTCTGTTGTCCAGAAAATGGCTTCGTCTTCCCGTGGTCTGCTCACTCTCTTTCCAGACCTTAACGAGTCAACAAGAGAGATAACTGGTGCGGGGGCCAGTGAACCTCAACCAAGCGCCCCAGGGTTTGCTCCGTTGAACTTTCCTATGCGGTCTGTGGAGCAAAAAATGGCAGTGCAAACTGACATTGAAGCCAATCAGTATACATTGAAGTCATGTGTGGAAACCATGACTGCGGTCACAAACCTGTCGCACCGGCTGCAGAGTAGGACAAATGAGGTGCAGCATTTAAACGCCCAACTGGCTCTGCTCCAGCGCATGTATAAGGATGCGCGAGCAGAGATAAGTGTGCTAAAGGCGGAAAACAAGGAGCTGAAGCGGAAGGCCACCGTGATGTTCCGATTTGGAGGTCCGCCATATGCTGTAGTGGAGGAGCAGGGTGGAGTGATCGTGCCCAGTGGAGTGGGAAACATAGAGGCAACACCGTCAAGGGCCGCCCAGGACGGAGGCAAGAAGAAAAGACCGGCGGAATAGGCGAAGAAGTGAGGTCGATGGGTGGCCGGCTGCAGAAAAGAAAACAAATCTTTGGGTGTTTTGTTTTGATTGATTGTGTGTGATTTTTTTTTTTTTTTTTTTTTTTTTTGATCCTTGAGATGAATAAAATATGGTTTGGTGTGCAAAGCTATATTATTTTTATTTTTATTTTTATTGTGAAAAATGGAACATAAAAAAGATAAGATAAATAAATAAAAAATTCTATTTTGTGGTGAGGGAGTCGGTGAGGGAGGTGCAAAAGGTGATTAAAAGAAATAAATAAAGAAAGAGTGTGATGATGGATATGGGTATAGATGTAATAAAGGAATGAAAAGAAAGAAATAAATAAAGAAAGAAAAGAAAGAACAGCGTGTGACTTTGTTGTTTGAGAGAGAGAGACCGTGGGTTTGGTCTCACCAAAAATCAGAAAGATAGAGAGAGCCCCCCCTATTTGGTTTTCTCTTTTCTTCTTTATGCTCCTTAAGAGACACAGCCAACGCACAGATGGAAAGACCTAACAAAGGCCCTGCGGGCATTATTTTGCGAGTAGCTGCCAATCTTATACCAAATACAGACGCAAAGAGGAAGGTGGATCCAAACGCAAGGGCATCCCCTATTTCCTTCATCTCTGATGCTTGCATAAGAAAGTAAGCTGCAGCCATTAGAGATCCACCAGTAAGGCCTCCTAGAAGCGATCTTTTGCTTCCTGTTCTTGTATAGGCAAAAAGACCACCAACAAGGAGAAGCACTCCGTAGGCTGCAGAGGTAGCAGGGGCAAGGTCTCCGCCCAGTTGAGAGTTGCATCGATGAAAGGGACCACTAGTAGTACAAGTGGACTCAGAATTTCTGTTGAAGAGGAGGCATTGTCTTTGTCTTCCCCTGAAGCTAAAGCTAGGGCTTGTGGAAGAAATGCCCGAAAATCTCCTTCTTCTTCCTGTACTTCCTCTCAGATCGAGAATCGACGACAATGGAAATATCGGAGGCGTATTTGTAGCTGCAGCTGGTATTACTATTAGACACACACAGCGACACTGACAGGACGCCATCGTCCCCCCCAATTGACGGCGGCGCAACCTCCCTCCTCAACCAGGTACCAAACGCTGAACCCAACCAAGTCAGAAAAAGCAAAATACGGTGTGCTGTCTGTGGTTTGTGCACTCAGCAGGTTGAAGAAAGGAAATTTCAAGGTGCGTGTAGAAAATTTTAACAGACTAGGTTGAGGTCCGGCGGACGGCTAAGGTGAGGTTGCCGCCCGCCGGTGAAGCGAAAATATTAGGTTCTAAACCTGCTCTGATACCATGTTGAAATTGAATGTATAAAGAGAAATAGAGAATTGTATTATTGATGTAATATTGATTGATATATATTGAATGTTACAATGATTCCTATATATAGAAGAGTATGTGGTAGTAGGTGGTAGGTGGAGTAGGTGAAGTGGAGGTGGTAGTGGTGTAGTGGGTTAGGTTTAGTGGAGTAGGTGAGGTGGTAGTGTGGGTTAGGTTTAGTGGAGTAGGTGAGGTGGTAGTGGTGTAGTGGGTTAGGTTTAGTGGAGTAGGTTTAAGTGGGTGAAGTAGGTGATAGGTTTTAACAGGATACATGATGGCTTTCTTTGTTTCCAATTTATATTTGATTCTCAAACATTGAGCATGATTTGTGTTGCTGGCTTGGGTGATTGGAATGAGGGACTGTGGAATATTATTGTACTCTTAAATAAGATTTGTGCATGTCTGAAGGTTAGGAAACACTTTACTTCTCTCACATGCCAATGCTTTGCAGTGAGAAAAAGGAGGTAAGGGGCCTTGCAGCTTTAGGTGTCATTTATGTGGTCAGAACCGTGTGGCTTGAAGATTGTGATCGCACAAAAAAAGAAGTTCCTGTCCTTCAAAGGCACATTGCTTATGAGTTACTTCTTCCAAAAGGTTTAATAATTATTTTGTGTGATATATCAGTTGTTTTTTATTTATTTATTTTTAGTTTGCCAGTTTTGCTGTGTATTTTATGAACGTTATTGCATTGCATTGAGTTGGTTGTGTTCAGTAAGCCTTTGAGCCTCTCTATGCATGACTTTTATCTCATTATTAACTGTATTTCTTAAATCACAGATCCTGTATGCTCCAATAAAGGAGCCACAATGGGCATAGCTGGTATGAAACAGGGGAAAGCCTCCGCTGTTCAGTCTATCTTGCCAGATGATCAATTATGGGGAGCTACAAATTCTGGATCTGGGACTCCATTGGATAAAAACGACGAATTAAAAGTTAACTTGACTGAGGATAGCTCTTTGAGACCAACAGTGAGATCTGATAAGCATATCCAGTTTTGTGCTTTTAATGGTAAAGACAAGGATCCACAGAAGACACAACGTCCTTCATGCAATGAAATTCTGGATGTGAAGTCATTGAATGTATTTAAAGGGAAGCTATTTCGTTTTGCAAGTTCATTTCCACAAGCTAGGGTAAGCTTCTTTCATTAAATAGGATACGATAGGATGAGTTTTTCCTTAAATTTTCATTGATTAGCTTAGTTTTTGTTGAAGATATTTTATATTGATGCTTCTTTTGCTGTTTAACAAAAAAAGGTATATTTGGAAGTCAGTTTCACAGTAACACAAGTTATTTAATTTGTGGACAATGTGATATAAATTTTAGCTGAACATTCAAGATATAGAAGAGATTAACACCCTAAACCAAATTTGTAATATTTGCAAAAGAAAATTTATGGAGTGATTTTCTAGACCGTGGAAGTGCTTGCTGCTGAGAACTTATGATGCATCCACCTATTACACTTGGATTTGGTTGTTCAGTGTTTGGTTTTGAGCGAAGAATATTTTTTTCCATCTATATACAATTAGAATGTGATGCAAATTGTGTCTTAATAGAATAATACATTTAGTTAAGAAGGCAAATTGAGAACAAGATTAAGCTAGAACTCTGGTCTCAATTCTAGTTGACTGAATTTCATAAACAGTACTTCCAATACTGCTGGATCCAATATGGAAAGAGTCCTTTATTTTTGTTTTGTTTTTAATTTTTAGGTAAATGTCCTTTTTGGTTTTTGAACCTAAGGACTATGTAAAATCAATAATCTAAATTGACCTATTTGCTCATGTTCACACAATTCATTTAAAAATCACATAACATAGAACTGATATGAAAAAAGCACCCATGACTTGAACTTAATGGTAGATCAACAAAGAAATCACTAAAAATTAATTTAATACAGATTTAAGAGTGTAGGACGTCCGAAAATGTGGAGTGGTGTATTCAAGAATCTGTATCACCGAAGAGGTGAGTGTAAAAATATATTGATGTATATTATTGATTGATGTATTGATTGTTGTGTAAATTACAGATGGTGAGGTACTCATTATATAGGAGAGGATTGGGGAGTAGGTGAGTGTGTGTGGTAGGTGAGTTGAGTGGAGGTGGTAGGTGATGATATATTTTAACAGCCCCCCGCAAACTCAAAGAGGATAGAAACTAGCCAACTTGAGTTTGAAGAGAGGAACAAAATAATAAAATACATAAAAATAAAAGAGGATAGGAGACACTGTATGGTCGTGTCAGACTGATGGTGAAGACACTGTATGGTGGTGTCATAACGTTGTAGAGGACACTGGATGGTGGTGTCATAACGTTGTAGAGGACACTGTATGGGGGTGTCAGACCGATGTAGAAGACAGTTTATGGGGTCATGTCGGACCGTTGTAGAAGACAGTTTATGGGGTCATGTCGGACCGTTGTAGAAGACAGTTTATGGGGTCATGTCGGACCGTTGTAGCAGACAATGTTGTGACAGTTGTTGTGACAGTTTACGGAGTCTTGCTGGACCCTTGTAGAAACTAACCGGAATCAATGTCGGGACAGTTTACAGAGTCTTGTCGGACCCTTAAAGGAGCTAACCGGAATCAATGTCGGGACAGTTTATAGAGTCTTGTCGGACCCTTGTAGAAACTAACCGGAATCTATGTCGGGACAGTTTACAGAGTCTTGTCGGACCCTTGTAGAAACTAACCGGAATCTATGTCGGGACAGTTTACAGAGTCTTGTCGGACCCTTGTAAAAGTGGCACCCTCAAAAGGTGTGCCCAATTTTGTCAAAAGGCGTGCCATCAAAAGGCGTGCCCAATTCATCAAAAGGTGTGCCGGACATGATGGCCAGGCACGTGGGCGCCTTGGCTTGCGTGCCCGTTTGTCGGCTGGTGGTAAGAGGCGCGCGATGCGCGTGGCTGCCTCGGCTATAAGACAGAGGCTGAGGCTGAGGCAAAAAAAACCTGCAAGAGATATTCTGAGAGAGATTTCTGAGAGAGATTCTGTATAACACTCTGGTGCCTAGAAAATGGCTTCATCGTCTTCCCGCGGGCTGCTCACCCTCTTTCCCGACCTCAACGAGTCAACGAGAGAGAGAACTGGTGCGGTGGCACTGGAAACTCAACCAAGCGCCCCGGAGTTTGCTCCGTTGAACTTTCCGATGCGGTCGGTGGAGCAAAGAATGGCAGTGCAGTCAGATGTGGAGGCCAATCAGTATACTTTGAAGGCATGTGTGGAAAGCATGACGGCGGTCACAAATTTGTCGAACCGGCTGCAGAGTAGAACAAATGAGGTGCAGCATTTAAACGCCTAACTGGCTCTGCTCCAACGCATGTATAAGGATGCGCGAGCAGAGATAAGCGTGCTAAGGGCAGAAAACAAGGAGCTGAAGCGGAAGGCCACCGTGATGTTCCGATTCGGAGGTCCGCCATATGCGGCAGTGGAGGAGTATGGGGGAGTGAACGTGCTCGGTGGACAAGGAAACACGGAGGCAACACCGGCAAGGGCCGTCCAAGACGGAGGCAAAAAAAGAGACCTGCAGTAGAGTAGAGAAGAAAATCCTGCCTGTGGATGTGGTTGTTCTGTTGGTGTTTTTTTTTTTTTTTTTATGTAAAATGGTGAACGGGGTGAGCCCCGACAAGAATAAGAGAAGGTTGGTGTGCAAGTCGTGTTCGTCGGTGGTTTTTTTTTTTTTTTTTTTTTTTGTGTTGTGTTAATTGTAAAGGAATAAAAAAAGAAAAAAAAAAAAAAAGAAAGGTGATATTCAAATCAGTAGAGAATAGAAAAATAAAAAGAAACGAAAAGAGGAAAGTGGGTGCTGGTGTGTGGTGGTGGGAAAGGTGTTAAAGAAATAAATAAAGGAGAAGAAAAAAAATAAATAAATAAATAAAAGAAAATAAAATAAATAAAAGCTTATAGTGGATGTCATGATAAGAAAGCAAAATGAGTGGAATTCGGTGGAAAGAAGAGAGAAAGCAGGATTATAATGTGCTTTGGCTAGTGGTAGGGCCCATCAGCATTATTCACTTTAGAATGGTGATATGTTAGGAGAATGGTCAATGTAGTCAGTAGGTAGCATTTCTACCCAGAAGATGTTGCACGCGAAGCCCGTCAATCTTAGCAGCAAGTAAGAAATCATTTTCTGTAAGTCCACCAACAGCATGTGTCCATAAATCAATTTTGACATTGTTCCATCCAACAAGATGAAGATCTGGATGATGGCCTGCAACAAATGCTTCTGCTTCAGCAACATAAGCAATGGCCTGAAAGAACTCCAAACCTTTCAAGAAGGTCTTGACTTTCCATGACCGACTTAACTTCAGCCTACCACCTTCATTGACCAAGTTCCACTCAGGAACCTTTGAGATCAACTCATGGGCTGCTTGTTCAGTCATGGGACTCATATCTTGCGAGTCGCATACCACACACTTCTTGGTTGTCAAATCTGAGATGGAAGACGGCCACTGAAGGCGGTGACGCGAGGAGGCTGAAGGACAGCGACGCGATATGGTGAGGCTACGGATTGACGCCATGAGTGTTCAAGAGAGAGAAAGCAGAAGCAGCGGTAAGAAGTATGGTTTGCAGCGAGAAAGAGAGAGAACATGGGTAAACAGAGAGATGTGTGGATAGGGATGGTTTGGGCATGTGTAGAGGTCCGGCGGGCGGTCAAGGCGAGGCTACCGCCCGCCGGTGAAGTAGAATTACTAACTTCTTAACCTTGCTCTGATACCATGTAAAAATATATTGATGTATATTATTGATTGATGTATTGATTGTTGTGTAAATTACAGATGGTGAGGTACTCATTATATAGGAGAGGATTGGGGAGTAGGTGAGTGTGTGTGGTAGGTGAGTTGAGTGGAGGTGGTAGGTGATGATATATTTTAACAGTGAGTAATGTGAATAGAAAGTTGGAGACGGAGGGGAGAGTCACTTGATGAGAGCAAGCAAATCAGGAAAGACAATGGCAATGGTGAAACTTCCCCTTTCCCTAGTTTCACTCTCTTATCGAGCTATGAGAAGCTCAAAATCACTCTCTCTATTGAGTTATGGAAATCCCCTCAAATCACCCTCGAGCTACGGAAAATGAGCCCTATTTATAGGTGTTCTTTTATTAAACAAGTGACTAAGTAGCCAATAAGGTGATGCCATGTGTCTTAGGGATCATGTGATAATATTCCTTTCTGTAGCTACTAGGCCTCGGTGGGTGCGTGCTCTCATCGGCCATTCCATTTCAGGACCTCATAAGTCCCTCGGTATGACCTTATTCGGGAAATGTAGCCTCAATCAGGTATATGCTCAACCACTTCAGTGAACCCCTACTCTTAACCACCAAGCCCAAGATCCTAACGTCCTGGAAAAAGGTCATGGCGTAGCCTTGTATCAGCTAAGCAATGCCGCGCACCAAGCCTCAAGGATTTCCCGAGTCCTGCCATCTCAACTTGGGCAGGCTCTCTTGGCTTAAGTAAATTTTGGCTATGGGGAGCGGATTCCTTGCTTTCTGATATTACTCTCCATCTTCACGGGAGTCATTGTTTTGACATGTCCGCAACATTTTGATAACTCTTGTAGGGGGTCCAAATGTGCAGTGTAATTGAGGTGTTTGGTGTTGCTTATTTTGGCCAACTTATAGATTCTAGCTTTGGAAAAACTATTTTGGACTGTTTGGTTAAATTTATTTCAAACAGTTTCTGTTTCTATCAACTTATTTTAACTCAAAAAAATTGATTTTGAGAATCTGTTCATCCTCTGCTTCTGATTATCAGTTTCTGTTGTGGGTATGTTAATTTACAATTATACCCTTAGATATATATATATATATATTTGAAAATAGCAAAAAGACCCAAGTGGACTATGGATTAATTTTTTTTAAATTTTTTTTATTGGGAAATGCGGACTAGTAATGAATAACAAAAAATAAAAATTAATTTAAAAAGTTATTTCATAGCTTGTTTACCAAACATTACTCATTTACTTAAAACTATAATCCAGTAGTTGCACCAAACAGATTAACAACTTCTGATTAAAGTTAGAATCTATAATATGCCAAGCTACAATCTATAATCTATTTAACAGTTGCACCAAACACCCCCAATAAATCATTGGAGAGAGGCAAACAATGTAGAATAGTAAATAATCTGAGAGATGGAGAGCAAGTAGCTGGGTGAGAGTGGGCAAGCAGTTAGGAAGGAAGGAATATGGTAGTAAACAAATGGGCAAAACTTCTCTCCTAAAATCCTTTTTTTGAAGTTTGGGAAATGGACCCTATTTATAGGCTTTTCCTTGGTGCACAAGAGACTTATGTCTCGTTTGGGATCAAGCTATTTTAGGAACTTTTTGACTTTTTACGAAAAGATATATAGAAAAGTAGAGAGAGTGATGTGATAACTTATAGTGACTTTTTGGCTTTTTGGCTAAAATAGTTACTCTCCAAACGATAGGGTGATGACATGTGTCTCTGGGGATCATGTGGAACTGTTGGGCCTCAGTGAACACATAGTACCTCCTTTAGTAACACCTGTGTTGGTGGTACCTCATTTGGTATTAGTCTTCTCGGTACTGCTTTCCATAGACCTTGTTCCGGAGTGTAAAAAATAAATTGATGTATATTATTGATTGATGTCTGATTCATATTCTGTCTATTACAAATGGTTCCTTATATAGATGTAGGTGTAGTGGATGGTGGTAGTGGTGTAGTGGGTTAGGTTGAGTGGAGTAGGTGAGGTGGTAGTGGTGGTAGGTGATGGTAAATTCTAACAGCCCCCCGCAAACTCAAGGAGGATAGAAACTAACCAACTTGAGTTTGAAGAGAGGAACAAAACAAGAAAATACATAAAAATAAAAAAGGATAGGAGACACTGTATGGTCGTGTCAGACCATTGGTGAAGACACTGAATGGTGGTGTCATAACGTTGTAGAGGACACTCGATGGCGGTGTCAGACCGTTGTAGAAGACAGTTTATGGGGTCATGTCGGACCGTTGTAGAAAACAGTTTATGGGGTCATGTCGGACCGTTGTAGAAGACAGTTTATGACAGTTGTTGTGACAGTTTACAGAGTCTTGCTGGACCCTTGTAGAAACTAACCGGAATCAATGTCGGGACAGTTTACAGAGTCTTGTTGGACCCATAAAGGAGCTAACCGGAATCAATGTCGGGACAGTTTACAGAGTCTTGTCGGACCCATAAAGGAGCTAACCGGAATCAATGTCGGGACAGTTTACAGAGTCTTGTCGGACCCTTGTAGAAGTTGCACCCTCAAAAGGTGTGCCCAAATTTGTCAAAAGGCGTGCCATCAAAAGGCGTGCCCAATTCATCAAAAAATGTGCCGGACATGATGGCGAGGCACGTGAGTGCCTTGGTTGGCGTGCCCGTTTGTCGTTTGGCGGCAAGTGGCGCGCGATACGCGTGGCTGCCTCGGCTATTTAACCAAGACGAAGGCTGAGGCTGAGGCATACCATTCTGAAACCTCTGAAACCAACCCTTCTCTGAAAAACTCTGCCTCTTCGGAGAGAGAAACTGTGGAACACTTTGTAGCCCAGAAAAATGGCTTCGTCTTCCCGCGGGCTGCTCACCCTCTTTCCCGACCTCAACGAGTCAACGATAGAGAGAACTGGTGCGGTGGCACTGGAAACTCAACCAAGCGCCCCGGAGTTTGCTCCGTTGAACTTTCCGATGCGGTCTGTAGAGCAAAGAATGGCAGTGCAGTCGGATGTGGAGGCCAATCAGTATACTCTGAAGGCATGTGTGGAAAGCATGACGGCGGTCACAAACTTGTCAAACCGGCTGCAGAGTAGGACAAATGAGGTGCAGCATTTAAATGCCCAACTGGCTCTGCTCCAACGCATGTATAAGGATGCGCGAGCAGAGATAAGTGTGCTGAAAGCAGAAAATAAGGAGCTGAAGCGGAAGGCCACGGTGATGTTCCGATTTGGAGGGCCGCCGTATGCTGCAGTGGAGGAGTATGGGGGAGTGAACGTGCTCAGCGGCGTGGCAAACACAGAGACAGCACCGTCAAGGGTCGCCCAGGACAGAGGCAAGAAGAAAAGACCGGCGGCAGAGTAGAGAAGAAAAATCCCACTTGTGGATGTGGTTATTTGTGTGTGTTGGGTTGTTGGGTATTTTTGTTTTTTTTTTTTTTTTGTTTTTTGTTTTTTTTTTTTTTGATGTAAAATGGTGATCGGGGTGAGCCCCGACATGAATAAAAGATGGGCTGTTGTGCAAGTTTGGAAATAAAAGATGGGCTGTTGTGCAAGTTTTGAAATTGTTTTGGTTTTTTTTTTTTTTTTTTTTTTTTTTTTTTTTTTTGTGGGTGTGTGTGATTTTGTGTTGTGGTGTGGTGTAATAATAAAAATAATAAAGTGAATGAGTGGAGTGAACGTGTGATGTTTAAATAAAGGAGAGTGGGTGGAGAATATTAAAATAAAAAAAAAATAAAAAAACGAAAAGAGGGAGACAAAAGTTGGTGTCGGGTGTGAGTTGGGCGGTGGTAGGAGCCATAGATCAACTGTTATAAAAATAAAAGTTAAAATTAAAAAGACAATACTAAAACCAAATGTGAGTCAGATGCCAAATCCTAACAACGCAAATCTGAGACAAAGAGATTGGAGAGATTGAAAGCGAAGGCAGATAGAAGAAACCCGAGAGCCGATGACGGCGACGACCCGGCTGACCCCTCACTCTCCGACGACGGCGAGGGCGACTCGGCTACCACCTTACAACCCTCCTCGACCTCCACAGCCCGAGCCGCGGCTGCTGCTGCTGCTGCCACCTTCGACGACCTCGGCTTCGACTTTTTGGCATCGATTGGCTTTCCCTCAGCCAAGGTCTGGCAGATCGCCTGTAGCTTGGCGTCGACGGCTGAGTGGAGCGGCTTGTCCTCGCCGATGTGGGACCCACTGTGACGGATGTGGGGAAGTTGAGCCGTGCGAAATCGCCTAGAAGCTTGTAAGCCGCCTTGTCGTAGGCCAGCGCGGCTTCCTCTGCTGTGTCGTAGGTGCCTAGCCAGAGTCGGGTCCGGTTCGTGGGTAAACGGATCTCAGCGACCCACTTTCCCCAGTGCCTCTGTCTCACTCCTCTTCTGTCTGTGTGCCTCTCTCTCTCTAGGGTTTGGGACGGCGGTAGGTAAGAAGAGGTGGGGGTGAGCAGGTATGTGTAGAAAAGTCCAGCGGGCAGCAAAGGCAAAGTTGCCGGCCGGCCGCCCGCCGGTGAGAAAAAAAATACAGGCCTAAATCTTATAGCTCTGATACCATGTAAAAAATAAATTGATGTATATTATTGATTGATGTCTGATTCATATTCTGTCTATTACAAATGGTTCCTTATATAGATGTAGGTGTAGTGGATGGTGGTAGTGGTGTAGTGGGTTAGGTTGAGTGGAGTAGGTGAGGTGGTAGTGGTGGTAGGTGATGGTAAATTCTAACACGGAGACATAGCCTTGCTTTGGCTAAACTAGAATCCACCTTAGGAATTCCCCTACTCTTAGCCACCAAAACACATGATTCCCATTATCTCAATTTTGGGTCATAACAAGGCCTTAGATCATCCGAGCTATGCTTCCTACCAAGCCTCAGGAGCTCCCTAAGTCCTGCCATTGCTACAAAGGCGGGTCTCTTAGCCTAGGTAATTGTATATTTATGGTAAGGAAGTTCCTTGCTTTCGGGCTTCTTTTGCCCGTCTTCGCAGGATTCATGATTTTGACTTGCCATGGTATTTTTGGTATCTTTTGGCCTGCTATCGGCTCCAATCAGCAATCTTCATTTGCACGGATGGTAGGCCTCCTTCTAGGGCTGCACTCGCCTCAGGGAGTCTTTCCTCAGATAGTTGTACCTCGGTTAGTGATGCCTCAGTGAGTCTTACCTCAGGAGTCTTACCTCGGTTACTGCTGCTGCGGTTAGTCGTTTCGGATCTAGTAATCAGACCCTATTTGGTTCTTCGTTGGCCTATATTCCTTAGGGTTTTGCCCATACTCCCTTCTTCAAAAGTATTTCTCCCGCCAAAACGACGTTGGCGGGATAATTTAAATTTTGAATTTCATCGTCCTACAACTCTAAACTTGCTATCAGCTCTAAGGGGACCCTGCCCTCAGGTGGTACCTTGGGGATTTTGTTTACCTCAAGGGCTTTACTCACGCCTTAAAGGGTTTTGCCTCAGTTAGTTGTACCTCATTAGTTTCACCTCAGCTAGTTGTGCCTCAGTTGGTCCTTCTTTCTTAGAGACTTGGTCTTGTTTTTCAATTAATAACAAAAAGGCTTTGGATAAAGCGATATCGTACAATGCATACGAGCAAACCCAAATAAAAAACACCACAATATGTCCATTTGTTGGCATGAATCACTGTATTGATCATCTGGTGAATTTAATTAATTTTAAATGCCAGGGAGAAAATTTCTCTAGAGTTTGTGCACACGCCTATTGTTGCACATGGCTTCAAGTATCTGAATAAGAAAATGAAAATCAGAAAAATTCATATTTAGGGAAAAAGTGATGATATAAAGAAGTTGCACACAAACAGGCTCAATTGATGCAAATACGTTGATGGCAAATTGATTAGTAAAGAAGCCTAAATGTTTGAAATGAAACTAGATGCCAATGCATTGGGTCTGAATCGGGCTGGGTTTTGATTCAAGGGTAAGTAATCAAATTTAAGGGAGAATTTCCTTTATCATATCACTAAAAGTCTTCATATCACCACTATGAATTGTGGCGGATTCTTATTTTTGGCTCATCAGAAAGGGTTGGGGGCTTGGGAATTATGATGTTACTCATTATACTTCAATGGATATCTCAATATCTTGATTGTCATTCACCCAAAAAAAAAAAAAAAAAAATCTTGATTGTCAATTTGATGTTTTAAAAGATCAATTGGAGTGATCTGTTGATGGATATATTGACATGTCTATGGACACTTAGAACATTGAACATCTGGTAGCTTGATCTTGAAGCCTTAAGCTGGTTACTGCCATCCTGGAGCATTTTTTTATTTGCTTAAATCATGTTGTTTCACTTTTCTGTTTTGATGATCCTTTTTGTCAAAAAAAAAGTGTTACTTTCTATTTATCATCGACTATGTTTGACTAGAAGTTTTGGATTCTTTATCTGGCCAGAGGGCTGAAATTATTCAATGGGTTAATCAAGGGGGAGGAGCAGTGGTGGATGAGCAGACTGAACAGAATGCACACTTCACTGTTGAGTGCCATGGTGTGGTACCCAGCCTGGTTGATGTTTCCAGAACTACCCACATATCCAGTCACTGGATTCGGTCTTGTTTGGAGGTACAATGATCAATTCATGAATGGCTCTGCTTCTTATGTCTTTTTTGTTATGGTATTGGAAGCATGCGACATACTAGATGGCTCATGTGAAGCTTTAAGCTCCTTGATTCCAGACATTCTTTTCGTTTCCCTTTCACTTAAGATTATCCTTATGTTCAAATGCCTTTTTCTGGTTTATTTCTTCTTTTTTTTTTTTTTTGTGCCTTTTTACACTTCAAGTGACCTTCAGGTCATCTCTCATCTCTCACCATGAAGTGCAAAGACCTAAAAACATATCACTATATTAATGAAGTGTTTAAATATTTTCTTTTTTGCTATTATGTCCATTGCTGCAAGCTATTATGTCCATTGCTGCAAGTATATGCCATTTTCCTAAATACTCCAAACATTGGCTCATTTTGAAAACATTGGCTTGTTTCACTTTGTCAGGATGACTGGTTCCTTAATTATCCTTATTTCAAGACTGTTGGCTCATTTCAAAAACATTGGCTGGTTTCACTTTTGTCAGGATGACTAGTTTCTTAATTATCCTCATTTTAAGGCTGTTTGATGTTTGAATCTTTATTATATTTCAATTCTTTACTTATAACTACTACTGGAAAGTGGATGAAGATTTAAACTTAGAGGAAAGTTTATCTTGAAGCTTCAAATTTTGAAAACTTCAAACTTGGGCAAAGCTTGTTGAGTTGAGTATTAAACATCCTCTTAGTTCAACTTATTTGAGAAGTTGAGGGGGCACAGTTAGCAGGTTTATGCATTGAATGCCTTTTATTAGCTTGGCGAAATTGATTGGCATCCATCTTCTATCATTTTCTTGGACTAACAATAACTATTTTAGTCATTGAGATTCTGGTACCATGAATTTTATTGTTCCCTTTAGTTACTCTGTAATTTGTTGTTTTTCTTTCTTTCTTTTTTTCCTGCTGTCATCTTGCTACTCATCAGTTTAATTGAATATTTGTTTACCTAATATTTTTATTGTTCTTCAACATCTTCTTCGACTTCTGATCTGCTGTCATCACAGTTAGCTTTCTTGTCTCCCCCAACCATCCTTTTAACAAATATTTTCAAAGTCAGAAGCTAAAGTTGCACAATTGTCTTTTTTTTTTTCTTCCACCCCACTCACCTCAACATTTTGGAAAACATAATCATAGGGCAAGTGCTAATGAAATTAGAACGTTGCTATTGAAGGATGGATGCTTGCTGGATGTTCGTAGTCACATTCTCTATTCTCCACTGCCATGCCGGGTTCCTTTTCCTGGGTTTGAAAGGTTTCGTTTCTGTGTTTCTCAGTATGATGAGAAAGACAGGCTGCTACTAAGAAATTTATGCTTCATTCTTGGAGCCAGATTTGTTGAAAAACTGACTAAAAAGGTCACCCATTTATTGTGCAAGTTCACCAATGGTCCAAAATATGAGGCTGCTTGTAAATGGCAGATACAGACAGTTACATGTGAGTGGATTTACGAGTGTATTAAGCAGGTTGGTCACTTAAACACTCTCACCATGTGTATATCAATTGCATCTCATCTGTTTGCTTTATATCCATCTAATCTTTTTACTATCCGTGCTGGGACAGAGTGAAGTTGTTGCACCCGGTTCATTTTGTCCAAAGAAAGTTACTTCTCAGGACCGAGAGGCAGGACTCTGCACTTTAAGCCAGTATCCTACACAAGCCACTAGAATGATATCTGGAGATGATGCATCTCAGTTTCCAAGTCAGTCCCAGGACCCGAGAAATATACAGAGTCGAGCTATTGGCACGAGTGACGACAGTAGGGAAGAGGCAAAGTTTTCAAGTATTTGTGGTAAAAGGGCAAGGCTTTTTGAAGAAGACATTGATAAGGGTATACTATCTTCTGGATCAAATCATAGTGATCCTACCTGCAAAATGACTTCCACAGGAAACAACATACCACGAAACACTGGAGAAGTTTCTAATGCTGTACCTGATGTGGCTGCTGCTATTGAGGATTTGTTAGCACAGACTAGTAAGGTAAAGCCGACAGTTCTAATCTACTGTATCAATTAATCAATGTGCAGGTTTGTCTGTTGAGTGTTAACTTTTATATTGTCTGGTTTCTGCTATTAGATTCATGATCTGAAGTCTCCGGGGAGTATCGAATGCGATAAAAATGTATCCTTCAATTCATTTGAGTTTCACTTATTCATTGTCTTTTATATACTATTGATATCTTCGTTAGTTTCAATCCTTTATTCTAGAACAGCTTTTCTCATCTGATTGTTCAATCCTTGGTCAAGATCAGGCAGATCCGCATTCTGCCTTTGTGTTGTCCAAGCACTGGATAAATAGGTTTTTTTCTCATCTTTTCTCCTAGTATCATTGATATACTGGCATTATTTTTTCCAAACATTGAAGAAAAGTTAAATTAACTGGCATTGCTATTGTTGTCCTCTTTATTTGTACTGAGCAAATTCATTTGATTTTCCATCTCATAATAAATATATGTGCCAGGAACTTAAGGCGAGCAATATTAGATAATTTGGTTACTTAACAATGAAATTCTTTGAGTGGGCATTAAGATTTGTCCATCAATAAACCCAAGCCCTTCCCAATTGATTAAGGCTTGTCTGTTCCATTCGGCATTTTCTTCATTTGGAGCTTATTTTGCATCAGGGCTGACAGAAAGGATGATGTTTGTGATCCTTCTGGAGATCGGAATGCAGGCATGTATGACGGCTTTAGTGAAACGCAAACAGAATCTCAGGTTTCAACTCTTAATCACTTGCCATTACTGGTGCTTGTTTTCCATGTTTGAAACTCCTAGTAGCTGTCAGCCTGTCTTTATTGTTATTGCTTTCGTGGTCTGAGTTGTGAGTCTCTTCACGCCACTGTTACTTTGACATTGTGTTAGAAAACGCATTTTTCAAGGGAACTTGAAAAGATAAGTGATTTGAGCTGGTTCGATCCCTATTTACCCTTTTTCATGTTAATGATAGTGCTGTATGCTGCAATTGCAGGTTGTTGGTTATGAAGAAGATTTATCTGGCCGGCAAATGATTATAGATAGAGTCCGAACAAGGAGTAGCATGATTTGAACTCCCACTGCAACTCTCAACTGACCAAAATGACATGAATACCAGTACAGAGAAACAGAACAAAAACAACATGCTGAATTTAGGGTTCAAGAAATTGAATATAGTAAATGAGTCTGTTGTATTCGTATTGGATGTGAGCCCTTTAGGTAAGGATTAGATAAGGTCTTTAATCTCCTTGCAAGTTAGCCATTTTGGGCTGTGTGGTAGGTTGACCCTCGTGAAATTCATTTGGGTATTTCCCGTTGTGTAGATACGAACATTCCTACCTCTTGTTGAAAGAGAGAAGAAAAAAAAAAAAAAAAAAAAAAATGCATGTTAACGCTATGTTTGGATTGAGTGATTTGGAGAGAAAAGAAAAGAAATAGAGTGATATGTATTTCTTTTGTTTGTTTGGATAACCTAGGTAGAGAGAAATGAGAAGAAATGGAGAGAAATGGAGAGAAACTTATTTCTCTTATAAGCCTCATTTTCAATCTTTCCAAAAGTGGAGAGATTGTGAGAGAAAAGAAACCACTATTTTCATAATATCAATTTTATCTCTATAAAAATAAAAGAAATAAAATGATTGAAAATATAAAAAGATTATTTTGGTAATATAACATAAAATAATTTTTTTTCTTTTCTCTTAATGAAACTTAACCAAACAAAAATGAAAGAAATCACAATTATTTCTTTTCTTTTATTTTTTCTTTATCTAAACAAAAGGAGAGAAATCACAATCATTTTTTTTTTCTTTTCTTTTATTACTTAAGTAATCTTTTCTTTTCTTTTCTCTCTTAGGTTCCCAAACATAGTGTAATTGTTCTTCTTTTCCACACTATTTTCTCCCCATAATTCCATGCCCTAGTTGGTGCTTTCTAATTATCTAGATTTTGACACAATTTCACATTGGATGAAGTTAGGCATTTTAACTTTGAAATTTGAAAATTCAGTTTATTTACTTTTCCTTGCAAATGTTTAGTTGTGTTTTTCTACTTCTTCTTCTCTTCTTTTTTCTTCTTCTTTTTTTTTTTTTAAGAAACTATTAATATTTTTAATTTTTTCATATGTTTTTAGAAACAAAAATAGATTGTTTAGAAAAAAAATTCATTTTGGTAGCGTTAGTTTTATTTTGGAATCACGATTTCAATAAAAAAATTTCAATTTTTTTTTTAAAATTCATAACCAAAAACTCAATTCAAAACTTTTAACTAATTTTTTTTCAAAACTCTTTTTTTCTTTTAAAAAAAAAATTCAATTTTTTTTTTTATTTTGTTCTTTAAAATTTTTTAAAATATTTTTTTATTTGTATATTTAAAGAAGAATATTTTTTATTTTTTCAAAAAAAATATTTTATTATTTTTTAAATATTGATAAAATAATTTGTTATGATTTAAATATATATGGGCGATTTAAATTTTTTTAAAATTTTGAAAAATATATATAAAAAAATAAATATTTAAAAAAAAATAAAATAAGAAATTATTTAAAATAATTTTTTTTAAATATTTAAAAAATATTTAAAATATTAAAAAAATACAACGCACTAATATAGTAAATACGATGCACATTAAAAAAAATTATTTACAATACGAAATATTTATTCTAAAAAAATAAAATTAAGAAATTTTTTAAATATATAAAAAAAATAATTCCAAAACAATTTCAAAATATAACTCAAAAGTCTCTTTAAAACACATAACTAAATAATTTTTTTTTCAAAATTGATTTCACAAACGTAGCTTTCAAAACAGAATTTCACATTCAAATCATGATTTTAAAACTAAATCAAAAGGATTTCAAACCAGTTTGGCGAACAAATTTTTTAAAACCAGTTAAGGGCAACACAAAAATTACAAAATGTTTTGGGTAAATTATACTTATCTTAAGATTTAGAAATAAAAAAAAAATCTCGCAATTATGATATATAATTACATAAACTTTTCTTTTATTACCAACCTAGTATAAATGATGTGGAGATGACAAAAATAAATAAAGTAAAATATATATTACAATACAAAAAGAAAAAGAAAAAAAAATGGCAATATCATTTTTTATCTATCTAAACAATGAATTACCGATAATTTTTTTTTATAAATTAAAATATTAAAGACTTTAATATATTATAAAAAAATTATGAGATTTATATTTTTCCTAAATATTAGGGATGTTAGCCAATGTTTTTTACACAGCCGTATTTTGACTTCTCTCTGAGCCGACACCGTAGTCCGAACTACTCGTCTCTGGAGACGAGACACATAAATTCACCACAATTCGCCGGACCGGAAATTCTCTCTTGGAAAATTCCCAAACCAAAAACCCTGATACTCGTACAACTCTTGCGCTTCAGGTTTGTCAATTTATACCAATTTTTGCTCATACAACTGTTGTAAATTCTAGATTAGGTTTGAAGAATCGTTTTGTTTGAATGTGGAATGAAATTTGTATAGATACGTGTATAAATTTGTGATTGTCATGTGTTCGTATTTTTGTGTCACCGATTCTATCCTAGCTCTCTTGTGGTTTTGTGTTTGTTGATTGGCTCAACAAGGTGAAGTGTACAAGTTCTGTACCATCGGTGTAGTTGTAGCATCAGTCATGCATGGTTATGGTATTGATGGGAATCAACTGGTTCATGGCCAACATAATTTTTGAGGTATTGGTGGTGGTGGTTATATAAAAGGAGCATATTTAAACATTGGGTTTGGGTAATTTTGGTTTCAGAAAGAGTGAACATAATGATGTTTTTATTTTATGTGCAAGTTTATAATGAAGTAGGGGTAGAAATGCCGAGAGATAGGAAGAGAAGCTTGATAGAATGGAAATTCTTTGATGAAGAGGTTGAAGAAGGTCTGGATGGATGTTTTATGGGTCGATGATTCTTTACTCAATATATAAACCCAATTGCTGAGTGTCAATTCATTTGGCACTCTTCTACTTCTTTTTTTTTTTTTTTTTTTTTTTAAAAGTCAACAAGAAATTTTATTAAAGAAGAAAGTGTGCAGGACAAGAAGTCCTTATACAATGAACAAGAACCCAATCAAAATAAAAACAACTATCAAAAAAGAAAGAGAAAACAAGAAAATCCAAACACTAGGGGTTGCAAACAGCAAACCAATCCCTAGAAATCAAGAAAAGTGGAACTCCTTTAAACGGAGGAGACACAAAAGCCCAAAATGAAGCCAAAAAACCAGCCCTATCCCACAAAGAATCTACAGTAGCCTCCTTTCCATCAAAGATCCTTGAATTCCTTTCCAGCTAAATAATCCAGAAAATAGCACAAACAATACAAGACCATAAGGTTTTGGCTTTCTTAGAGCCGCCGAACCCATCAAACTTAACAAGAAGCATATGTGTGCAATCCCGTGGAACAACCCATTTAACATCACACAAACCAAATAGACACTGCCATAACTGTATAGCCACCGAACAATGAAGAAAGTGATGATCTACTGATTCCGAACTCCTCTTGCACATCACGCACCATTGAGGGCAAAGATAGTGATTAGGCTTTCTTCTTTGGAAAAGGTCATTGGTCATGACACCTCTATGAGCTAAGGACCACATGAAAAACTTCACTTTATGAGGAACACCCGCTTTCCAGATTTTCATATGAAGAGGAAACAAACGAACGGAGGATTTATCAATGAGATTGTCAAACAAAGATTTACAAGAAAAGATCCTTGAAGAACTGATATTCCATACCCTTTTATCGGGAGATAAAACTAAGGAAACCCCATCAATCAATGTCAACAAAGATGCCAACTCAAGAGACTCCATATCACTTAGATTTCTAAGGAAATTGAAATTCCAAGAGATTGGTGCGACATTAGAACATGCCACCGACGCAATTGACACATTTCGTGCATGAACCAATCGATATAAAAGTGGAAAAGCTTTGTCAAAAGATGTCTCCCCCACCCAAACATCCTCCCAAAATCGAATATTGGCCCCATCACCCACTTTCATAGACACAAACCGAGATACAATGGGAAACAAATGAGAGATAGACTTCCATGGAGAACGACAATTGCCTCCGCTAACCACAATAGAATCTCTACCATTAGCCTGAATTCCGTACTTGCTTTTAATAATAGAACACCATAAAGACTCGCTTTCCTCGGGAAATCTCCACAACCATTTGCTCAAGAGGGCAATGTTTCTAGCAACAATGTTCCCAATAGCAAGACCCCCTTTACGCCGAGGAAGAGAGACAACCTCCTAACTGAGTAAGTGATCCCTCTTACCCTCATCACACACCTCCCACAGAAAATCCCTCAACAATTTCTCAATTTGCCTTGCAAAACGAACTGGTATCTTGAAAAGGGACAAAAATAAATAGGAATACAACTCAACACTGATTGTACCAAAGTGTATCTCCCTCGGTTTCCTTGTTCCCTTTTCATAAGAAAATTTGGAAAGCGGGTGTCCCTCATAAAGTGGAGTTTTTCATGTGGTCTTTGGCTCAGAAGAGTGTTACAACTAATGATGTTCTCCTGAGGAGAAGGCCTAATCACTCTTTATGCCCCCAATGGTGTGTGATGTGCAAGAGAAACTTGGAGGTAGTGGATCATCTTTTTCTTCATTGCCCGGTGGCTGCTGTATTATGACAGCGTCTTTTCAGGTTATGTGAAGTACAGTGGGTTGCTCTACGGGAGTGTATGCATATGCTTCTTATTCGGTTTGACGGGTTTGGAAGTACCAAGAAAGCTAAAACAATGTGGATAGGTATTGTTTTTGCTATTTTCTGGGTTGCATGGTTGGAGAGAAATGTTGGAATTTTTGAAGGCAAGGAAGGAAGTGTAGAGGATTTGTGGGATAGGGCTGAATATTTGGCCTTTTTTTGGGCATTTGTATCTCCTTCTTTTAAATGAGTCCCTTTATTTTTGTTCTCTAGGTATTGGGCTGCTGTTTGCCATCCTTAGGCTTCGAGTTTTGTGATTTTGTTTTGTTTTTTCTTCTTTTCTTTCTTTGTATGAGGACTTCTTGTCCTCTTTCTCTTTCCCGCTTTAATAAAATTTTGTTGTTATTCGAAAAAAAAAAAGGCCTCTGTTTTAGGATCACCACCTAATGGGAGCCCCAAATACTTGAGAGGGAACTTCTCAATGGGACAACCCAACACATCTGCCATACGAAACTCGCAACTACGCTCAAGATTAATACCCACAACACAGCTCTTAGTGAGATTGACCTTAAGACCGGATACAACTTCAAAGATCCTCAAAAGCATAAGTAGATTTCAGACCATACTTTCCTCCTTAGAAGAGAAAAATATGGTATCATTTGCAAACTGCAAATGAGTCACACTAATCAAATCTCTACCCACCACAAACCCCTCAATAACCCCCTTATCCCTAGCAACATCAATCAACCTCCCCAACGCGTCAACCACTATGATCAATAAAAACGGTGATAATGGGTCTCCCTGCCTTAATCCCCGAGACGCATGAAAAGAATTTTCCGCTTTTCCATTCACAATAACCGACATATTGCACGATGACACACACCTCCAAACTCACTTCCTCCACCTAAAACCGAAACCCTTCCTTTCCAAAACAAAGTCCAAAAAACCCCAATCTACATGATCATATGCTTTTTCAAAGTCTACCTTAAATACTACCCCCTCCTTATGTAACACTCTATATTCCTCCACAACCTCATTGGCCAGTAGGACCACATCCAAAATTTGCCTTCCATGCACGAAGGCGCCCTGTGAAGCAGAAATCGTTTCCCCAAGAACATCTCTAATTCTTTTGAACAGAACTTTCCTCAAAATTTTGTAAAGCGATGTAACCAAGCTAATGGGTCTGAAATTCCCAATCTTCACCGACTTCTCCTTCTTGGGAATAAGGCAAATGAAAGTTGCGTTGGTGCAAAGGTTAACCTCTCCACTTTCGAAAAATTCACCGAACACTCTCATTAAATCTCCTTTCACAACGTCCCAACAATCTTGGAACAATGCCATTGAAAAACCATCTGGGCTTGGAGCCTTATCTCTCTCACAATCAAACACAGCCTGACGTACCTCACACTCATCAAAAGGTCTCTCAAGCCATCTAGCTTTAGAGACATTAATTGGAGCCCAGTTGATGCCTTCAATCCCTGGCCGATCCACACCTCCATCAGAGTAAAGATTCGAGTAAAATTTGAAAATTTTATTCACAATTTGCTCTTCCCTATTCACCAATTACCCCTGATCAACCTCCAAACACTTGATAAAGTTTTTTATCCTTTTTCCTGACGCAACTCTATGAAAAAATCTAGAATTTATATCATCCTCCTTTGCCCATTTCAACTTAGCCCGTTGCCCCCAAAAAATCTGTTCCCTAAAAACTGTCTCTCCTAGTTTCATTCGAAGCATGTTCCTTTCATCCCTCGAAGCCCTAGATAAACCCTCCCCAACCTCCTTGGCATCCAACTCCTCAATGCCTCTAACCAACTCCGCCTTTAACTCATTCAAATCACCAAAGACATTATGCCTCCAGACTTTCAAATTTTCTTTGACCCATTTCAGCTTATGCATGAATTTAAAACTTTCCCACCCCTGGGGACTACAACTCTCCCACCAAACCTTAAAATAGCCCTTAAAAGAACGATCCTCCAACCATGCATTCTCAAACCTAAAGGGACGAGGACCCCATTTGAAGGGGCAACTCTCAAAAATCACCGGGCAATGATCGGACACAACCCTAGGCAATGCGTCTTGTCTAATATTGGGAAACAACCCTTCCCACCCCAAGGTATGAAGGAACTTATCCAATCTACAACACACAAGATTCTCTTGAAGGTTAGACCAAGTAAATCTAGCATTGCTCAAAGGAAGATCAATCTATTCACCCTCCCTAATGAAAGAATCAAAATCCCCCATGCTTCTATTGGAAGAAGTCCCATTAAGCTTTTCAGACACGAGTCTAACCACATTGAAGTCACCCTTCAGAACCACTCTTTTGTCAAAGATCAATTTTTTGTGAACTACTTGGTTTCTAGTAAACGTAGAAACTTACTAAATTGCTTCTCAACAAGAAATTGCTGATGGATGACATGAACAAGAACAAATAATTCAAAGTGATCTTTCATAGGGCCATCCCAAACTCACTCTCGAATTTGCACTAGTTGAAGGTTATATGGGAGAAAGTTGTTTAAGATGGTATGGTTTTCCACAATGAAGGTACTCGACTTTACTATATGGCCATGTCAGTCAATCGGATTGTATGGGGAGTAAGAGTGGGAGACCAGCCCTTCATGTTTTTTTGGGGGTTAAGAAATACCATCCCCCTGTATTTCTTGTTCCCCTCCATGGGATAAGATCCCATCTTCCATTCAATGGCTAGATTCTAGAAGGGCGAGAAATAATCCTCTCTTTTTATCCCCTGCTTTATCAAACCCTAACCAAACATAATGAAAGTGTTCCCTTTGTATATTATCCCAAGTATTACTAATCTCATCCATAATCCCTAGGCATTACTTATGTCCCTTGATCTAATCCCGGGAACCAATTGAGGCCTGTAAGATAAGGAGTGATGTTATTTCAAAGGCTATGATGAAAAGGGATGTCTCATGTCTTGAAAGAATATGAACAGTTTTTAGTAGAGAAATTATCGTGTTGAGCATCAGATTTGGCTTAGATAGAGGGCTATGACTGAATATAATGATGTGGTATACAAAAAACAACTGTAATAGTGTGTGGTACTTGAATTAAACCATATAAGGTAAGACTCAAGGGGAGAGGATTTGGAGCAATGAAGAATATTTTTTGTTTGCTAGATTTTCTATTTTTAATGTTTAATTTAGCTATCTTATTTTTAGGATATTTCTGTAAGAAGTCTCCCCTTTGTAGTTAAAATATGGTGTGCCAAGATGTTATTTTCACACTGAATACTTATGTTTTTTTTCCATAAGTTTGCTC
Source organism: Camellia sinensis (assembly GCF_055761805.1). Lineage (NCBI taxonomy): Eukaryota > Viridiplantae > Streptophyta > Magnoliopsida > Ericales > Theaceae > Camellia > Camellia sinensis. The sequence goes on from NC_138966.1 coordinate 122,169,836, forward strand.
ATGCTAGACAATACTTTATTGGCATCTCCATTGCCACTCTATCTCCATTCACATCCTTTTTTTTTCTTCTTCTTTTTATTATTGAAATAATCATAGAATTATTGTTTATGTGTAATATTTACAGCTTATGGATAACAACTATGATCAGCCGCTCCCTCCTGGAGTTCAATCCCTTCCAATTTCTTCACCATTCTCTGCTTCTTTGAATCCTTCCACCCAGCATCCTCCTCATCCATTTCAAGTCTATGACAAACCTCACTACAATGCTCATTTTTCTCAAAATCATCTGTTTCCCGTTCCAACTTCCCATGCAGCCTATTTTCCCCCCTCTCAAGGCTTCTATCCACATGTTAGGCCATCCACTCATTTTGATCATGCTCCACATGCCCCTCAGTTATCATATCCAACCCAAAATCACTTTCAGAATAGCAACTATTTTCAACCTGGCATCCCAACCCCTCAACCCTTCAGACAGGATATTGGGATTGTGCACGGGTCAGTGCAGCCTGATGTGAAATGTGATGGTTCTCAGCTGTGCACAGAAGAAAGTCTTCTAAGTGATGGTGACAAAAGTTTGCTTCAGTTAGCTGATTCCAACATCTCCACCAAACAGGAAAAGGAACCAGATGCTTCTGAGCAACAAGTAAAGTTTAGCAATATAAATCAGGGGACCCAATCTGGAGAACTTGGGTGTTCTGTACCATTGGTTGCTCCTCAAGGTGAGTTGTTAAGTAATTTAGAGTTACATGCTAGAACAATGACAAAAGCACCTTCAGATAATTCACTAATTTTATTTTGAATAACCATGTTTCTGTAATTGACGAAGTGGAAGTTCCTCTACTTTTTATTTTTTATATTTTGGCTCAGTATGTATGCAATTTGATAATCATCTTTCACAAATGAATACAACGTTTCCCCAGATGGTCCTGATGCGTCTGCCAGCTACCCGAGGCTACATTTGGAAAGTGCCAGCAGCATTGAAGCTTCTGCTCAGGATGCTGTGTTACATGAACAGGTATGTCTTTTAAAAATATGCTTTGTTCACATGTTCCATTTCTTTCTTTCCTTTTTTAAATTGATTTGACTGATATACCTTTATCTTTAACAATCAGGAAATTGCCACCCAGAAAATTATTCAAAGCCAAAGGTGCATTTTGATTTTCTTTTAATGAAACATCTACTTATTTTTGTATCAGTAGATGCTGAAAACAGAAAGATGCAACTCTTATGTGTATTTATGTGTTATCACAGACATGCAAGAGGTGCAAGTGGACCACCTGAGGATGATACAGACATCTTCTCAGGACGTCTTGACCCGAATTCTCTAAAGGTACTGAGATTTCCCTTTTTTGTTGCGGCAGGCAACCTCCTACGTGAACTCATTTTTTATAGTCTTTTATTCTGATGCATTAATACATGCGTCAAACTTTTTATCAGGAGCATCTATTGAAGATGACCACAGAGCACCGTGCAGAAATGGCCCTGAAGCGTGGCAGATCTACCATCCCTGATGAAGGTTGATTTTTTAGTTTCCTTTAGTAGACACAATACTGATTCATATCTTATATCTTTTTCATACATAAATAAGGATTTTAGAGGCCATTTTTTTTATAATAGGTAAATGTAGAATCCACTGGAAGTGCCAAAATGCCCCAACTTTTGTACATTAGGAGTGTACAAAGACCAAAAACAAAAAACTATCAACAAAAGCTAGTTTAGATTTGCAATCAATTATTTCTTAGGAAAAATTTAATTTGTCCCCTTGTGATATTGCCGTAGAGCACTTCACAGCCCTGACATTTGCAAATAACCAGAAGTCCTACCCACTTTGCTTGTTTTTGGTTTTCCAAAAACACTTTTCAAAAAATTCTAGGTTGCGTTTGGTAGAGCTTTCTAACTATGATTTGAGAGTAAGAGTTGTATTTTGAGTTTGTGAGTTTTGGAATTATGATTTGAGTGTGAAAAATTTGTTTGGTGAAAGAGTTTTGAATTGAGTTGGAAATTTTTGATGTGACATATGATATTTGATATAAAAACTTACAACTCATAACCACACATACAACTCAAAATTCTATTAAAACACATAATTTTTTTTTTAAAAATTCAGAAATTTTTTTTTTTTGAATATATAATAATTAACATATGTCAATTGCCAAAAAAAAAAAAAATTGCACTGTTCTTGTCAACCGGCCAGACGACTGGTGGGACGACTGGTTAGCTCAAATTTTCCCGCATTCTAAGAAGCACGGACACGGACACGTGACACGACACGAGTACGACACGGACACGCTGACACGTTAATTTTCAAAAAATGTAGGACACGACACGTGAGGGACACGCATGAAATATGTAATTTTATATATTTATTATATGTTATATATATGAATATATCATTAAAAAGATAATAAAAAATACAATATGATACTAATTCCTATAAATTTATATAGTTTTTGTTTTATTATTGTATCTTAAGTTGTTTTGTTCAAACTTATAATTAATTTCACATATGTCTAATCGTTAGACACTTGTATTTAAGCGATGGACACATATGTCCTTCAAGTGTCCAAAGAGTGTCCAAGTCTTTAAAAAAATTTAAAAAATAGGACACGTTTTGAAGAGTGTCGGACACGTGTCCTGAGAGTGTCCAAAGAGTATCGGTGTCCGACACGGATACGACACGAATACGTCACCTTCTTAGAAGTGTCCGTGCTTCTTAGCCCGCATTTGACAGAGTTTTCAAAACTGAGTGTGGAATTAACTTTGGAAACCATAAACAAACATCGAACGCAAATAAAGAGGTGAAATCATAGTTTGAAATCCATTCCAAACAGAGCCCTACTTTCTTGTTTTCCATGTTTTTTTTTGTTTTTACTGAATGTTTTTAATATTTTAAGCAATTTTTTTTTAAAAATTTTTAGACACACCTAACATAAATACACATAAAAAGTATAATTTTTTGTGAATTTTTTTTTAAAAAAAATTCACTAAATACCAAAAATACAAAAAAAAAAAAACTAGATTTCAGTATATTTTTCGTATTTTTATCTATTTATTAATTTTTTTAAAATATTGTGTCACAATTTTTTTATTTTTTAGATACATCTAAGTAAGGTGCATCTAAAAAAGAAAAAAAATGCTTAAAATTTTAAAAATATTCACTAAAAAAAAAAAAAAAAACACGAAAAACAAAAAATTTAGTTTTTAAAAAATTTAATTCAAAAAACTCAAACCAAACACGCACATTGTGATTTTGGATCATTATGCATTTTACCTCTCCACCATTACTAATTCCTTCCAAATTGACGAGAATTGTCCCACACGCACCTAATTGAGAGTTGACATGAAAATAAAAAAAAAGAAGTCAAAATAAAATGTAAAAAGATAAATATGCCCTTATCTTATCTTAATCTTCTTCCCCCAAAACTCTTAACCCTAAAAGGAAAAACTTCATCTTCTTCACTCCTCTACCAGCCACCTCCTTGCCACTACCTCTCCCTCTCTCTCTTCCTCTACCTTACTGCACTTCCATCTCAGAATCTTTCTTACTATATTCCAAGGTCAGTGATGGAAGCAATAGTGTTTGTTTGCAACTCCATGAGTTCCTTACATGTAAAGCTATATATTCTAATTGGTACATATTAAATCCTAACAAATTCTGAAATTGTATTGGGTCCGTAACATTATAGTCATTGTGTTTGATCTAAGCATCTCATATCACTTTATAGTTTAGTAAGTTTTTGCTTTTTTGTCAGGCAATGTGGACATTGGCAATGGATATGGTGTACCAGGTGGGGGTGCTTATTCTAGTGCTCCAAGGCCTTATACTGTTACCCCCAGTAAGACTATATAATAATATGAGTACTTGTTTATTCTATTACCTATATTCTAAAATAGGTGAAGATTTCATGTATTGTTTACCTTTTGGGTAAATCTGGAGTTGATGGGCATGAAACAGGCAAGGAAATCCCTGTGGTTGATGGAGAGTTGGGACAGAGGGCTGCTGCCAAGGAGTTGCCTGAGTACCTAAAACAGAAGTTGAGAGCAAGGGGTATTCTAAAAGCTGAGCTGGCTAAAGAGGGTTCTGCTATGACTGATAATGCAAGTAGCTTTCTCTTATGTGGTTTCTTCTTCTTCTTCTTCTCCCTGCCTCCGCCCTCTTTTCCCAACCCTTTGCCTTGTGTTTTTAGGTGTTTCTGTGAAGCTAAATCCTTGGGTGAAGCCGCGATATTCTTGTTTTATACTTTTAAATAAATTATTCTTCTTGTTCTTAATTAGTTTTGATATCCTTTTCACTTTTAAACTACAATATTGATGGGATCTGTTTTCCGAACAATCTTATTTAATTACTTTGTTAATAGTTTCCCTGAAAATTTACATTTCAGAAGTCAGAGACTCCATCAACCCAAACCATAGCACTTGGGGAGTTGCCTCTTGGATGGGTGAGTGTGAGTTTCTATTATTCATATGTATAATTCTTGTATATGTTTTAGAGTGGAGCTGTTTTTAATCTCTAGACCAATTGGAATGGAACTGTGTGGGTGTAATAGAAATTTGCATCATAAATAATACAGCTCTTGAGTTTGACAATTTAAGTTCAAAAGAGCCTTGAAAATAAGTTGGAAATAATGAAAAAAACTTAATCTTCTTGAAACTAGGGAAACTCGAATATCAATCATCGATTCGTCGTTGTTTCCAAAGAGAAATTTTAAATATTTGAGAAACTTACTAGAGAATAATCACTAGAATTATGGAAAATTAGATCATAAGTTTCTTGGCTGTAGTGTGGATTCTCTTTGGTTGTGTCAAGAATGTCATGTGAGATAGAGGTTATCAAGAAAATTAATTGTTGTTAAGGAAAAGCTGCTGCTTTGAATAATTCTTTGATTAACAATAAGTTCATTTGCTAACACGAGGATGTTGAGATGGGGTACTTTTACAGTGAAGGAAAGAATAAGAAATGATTAAATTTGTGTAAAATTAGTTGTGCCCCAATTTAAATATAAAATGAAAAAGTAGCTTGAGATGGTCTAATGATGTGTAACCTAGACCAACTAACATATTGTTGCAGAGGACTTACTTGATTCATGCTAGGAAACACGGACATAACATGAAACAAAAAGATTTTCAAGGTTGGCTTTATAATTAAGAATTAGTATTTGGAAAATGTTTTAGTCGAACATGAAAAGTATCATTAAGTGCGATGGATTCTGGATGAATAAGTTATCTGAAATCTTGACAGTACTTTAACAGTGGGAACAAATATGTAGGGGCAAGTATGGAAAATTCAATTTGAAGAAAAAAGAAAGAAAAACTGTAATTTATTGGTCTTTAAAGTTATGACAGGTTGATGTGAAATCATCTTTTTAACCTTTGTGGATCATATTATTTTGCAAGATTTGGTTTTATTTTTTCATTTTTTTATGTTTGAGTCACATGAGTTTATTTAAGTGCTTGCTTAATCTTAAGATATTATTTAGCTTGCTTAATCTTAAGCTATTTTATGCTTTATTTCTTATGTTGGTTTTATTTACTTGAAACGTCTTTCTTCCTATCACTGTTGATTGCATTTCTTTTGTTCTGATATTCATTTCTATAAATTTCCATGTAGGTTGAGGTAAAGGACCCTGCAAGCGGTGTGCCATATTATTACAATGAAAGTTCTGGGAAAAGTCAGTGGGAAAGACCTGTTGAGACAGGTAGTAGCTTAAAGCCTCTGCCACCTTTATCACTTCCAGAAGATTGGCAGGAGGTATTGGATGAAACGTCAGGTTTGCCTCATATATCTGTTTCCTTTGTTGTTCTTTGAATAAATAATGTGGAAAATGGTGAAAAGAACACAGATCAGAGCTGTGTGAAGGCCATGCAGTTCTTTGTTGTTTACCTTTTGATTTAATTGTTTTATATTCACTGTCTTCTTCAGAAGCTTGGCATATTGTTGGTTGATGTTCTAAAGTATTTACTAGTGGTTGACGATTTTCTGATGGATTAAATCTTTGTGTCAATTTAATTTTCTGAGTGGCATTGTTTACCCTTCTAATTACGAAGGTAGTTTAATAACAATAAAGTGACAAAAAAGAAGATAACCCTATACACGAAATTCCTTGACTTGCAAACAGTGAAGTGGCAATCATTAAAGATTATGAATATTCTTTTTCCATGGATAAATTATATGTTAGTGAAGTTGTTGAACTGATAACCAAAACAATTGAAAGAAATAGAAGGGAAATTATTGAAGTGTGACTGGGTGATTAATCTAAGGATGGTGCTGTTGAGAGTGTCAATGTTCCATTCAGTCAGTCTTAGAACTAGAAGATGATGAGAGGTTTTTTATTTTTATTTTTCATTCCATTTTCCTCACTAGCTTCCATGTTAATTTGCAAAGCTGTTTATGCTATTAAGGATAAGGTACAATATGCATTACCTAATGCTTCTAAAGATTGAAGACCTGTGTCGATGCTGGGTCTTTAACTCTTTAGATTATTAGTTGCACTACATTCCCTTCTCTTAATTTAGATGTCTTTAATCTACAGGTCACAAATATTACTACAACACAAAAACCAATGTATCACAATGGGAGCACCCTAAGTCATCACAGCAGGATGACTCACAACATTCTGACAGCATTGATTCCAAAGATGCAGCTAATGGGATTTGGAGTGATCAGTTATCCATGCTAACCAAATGCATGGGGTGCGGTGGTTGGGGAGTAGACCTTGTGCAGTTGTGGGGTTACTGCAATCATTGTACACGGTTTGGTGATCCCTCTTATTTGTCACAAGCAATCTTTTGCTTATTTTCTTTCCTCTCTCACTCTTGTTTGCCACATAATTACTTGAATTATTTGATAATAGAGGGGCAAATAATGTGTGTAATTGCAGCATAGCAGGAGGAGTTAGGTCGGCAATGTGAATGCAAGATGATGTCTGTGATATGTTTTACCTTACACCAGATAGAACATATCTTCTCCTCTTCCACTTATCTCTGACCCTCATCTCATATGTGTTGCTATACTCATCATTACTATCATTAGTACCATTCTAGTTATTATCCTTGTCACCGTCCTCGTCATCATCACCACTGTGATTATCATTATTATTATTTTGATTTAGAAAAGGATACTGCTATTGCATTTTAATTAAATTCCATTTCAACTGTAGAGTTCTCAATCTTCCTGAAAGCAAATTCTTGTCAGCTAGTATAGAAAACCAACAGCGGACCACTAATTCTGCAAATTCTAATGAAGATTCAGAGAAGAGGTTTTCCAAGCAGAGGTATTTTAACTTCCTTTGAAACTCCCAATTTTGCATGTCTGCTTCCTGAGCATCCACTGTAAAGTACATGTTTGAAATGCTTCCGATTCAATAACAAAGGGATTACCAATTTCATGGGCATTTTACAACGTTGAATTTGTGTTACTAGAAAACGCTAATACCCTAGCGAATTTCGTATTGGTATGCACGCTCCGAAACATGGTACACTTCCGTTCCAAAATGGTAAATTTAGTGATCCGAAACGATTCCGTTAGTTTTTCCAATATATTAGGAGGAAAAAAAACAAATATAATGGACTAAAATTTAAGGTGAGTTAAGTTTTGGCAAAAAACATAAAAAATGGGTCGTAATGCTTATGGAGATTTTTTTTTGGGGGATAAATTTATAGAAATGTTTTGCTACATAAAAAAAAATAAAAAATTACATTTTATTGGATACTTATTAGTTGAAAGAAAATTCTTCTAAAAGTTCCTTAAATTCTTAAGTGTAATATATACAAGCTTACCCCTACCGTACCATATTTTAGTGCATGTGGTGTACTATGTTCCCATTTCTGTTCCACGTACCAAAATGATCCACATTCTAGGTAACATAGCGATGAATATGGAGGGCCCATAGGTTGATGGTTAGGAGGTGCCAGGCTCTCTTGAAAATATATATATATATAAATTTATATATAAAACTTGGCGAGCTTATGATCTGACATATTTGATTGATTTTTGGGTTTCCAGGTCCAGTTTGAAACCCCCTATTGGAAAAGGCAAAAGAAGCAAGAAGCGTGACTACGACGACGATGATGAGTTGGATCCCATGGATCCAAGCTCTTACTCAGATGCCCCTCGCGGTGGCTGGTATGCTATACACATTTCACTTGACAGATGTGGCACCTCTCTCTCTCTCTCTCTCTCTCTCTCTCTTGTTAACATATGTGCACTGGACAGTTTCTTATACAGTTTAAAGCCCTATATTTGGCATATATTGCTCTGAGGCTCTGAATTATTTTGTAATTTCATCTAATTTTGCAGGGTTGTAGGCCTGAAAGGAGTACAGCCACGAGCAGCAGATACCACTGCCACGGTACATTAACATTCTTTTAGTTAATAAATCTATTGCTCTGAAGCTACTAAAGATGTCTGCCGCCTTCTTGTAAATGACAATCATATCGGTGAAATCAGATCTTTTCACAATTTTATAATTTGTGCTTGTTGAGGTTTTGTAGTGGACATGTGGGAAATGTGTTGGTCTCATATTAAAACATGTTTTTGATCAATACATAGGAAGTGAATTGGAAATGCCTGGAAATTGCTTTATAAAATAGTTGGGAAGTTTGGAAATTTTGAAATTGCTAGGAATCTCTAGTAAAACAGTATGTCACCTCTGAATTTCTCTTTTTCTTAAACAAGTTCTTGATTTATGGTATTCTCAGACAATTAAAAGCTTGTTTTCTGACCAAAAGAGGACTCATGCTTTAAACTGAATTGCTCATGTCTCTGTGAATTTCAGGGTCCTCTCTTTCAGCAGCGCCCTTATCCGTCCCCTGGAGCTGTCTTGCGAAAAAATGCTGAAATTGCTTCACAGAAGAAGAAACCCAAGTCTCACTTTGCACCTATATCCAAGAAAGGGGATGGGAGTGATGGACTTGGTGATGCTGACTGAATGAGGTGAACCATGTGATATCAATGGTGTAAATTTCAACTTTGGAAATGCTGTTTCAGTCAAGTGGTGTGAGTTTATATGTTTTTTTTTTCATGTGATATGGTTGGTGAAAATTTCAACTTTTCGTAATGATTAAGCTCTCATGCCTTGTGATTATTTTCAGTGATCCAGTTAAAGCGAGCAATTCCGAGGTTGAATAGCGTATGTTTAGTGAGGGGCAAGAGTTCAAGACATGTGCTTGAAGAGTACGAGATATATACCAGCGCACAGGTCTGCAGTTCTGGGTGGAATTATAGGCCTTGTTCTCTATCTTCTCATTTTAACGGGCAGAGATTATAGAAAACTGTCAATAGGTAAAGAATTCTGTAAATTTTTGCTCCCATCACTATCAAAAAATACATTAGCTTGCACTAAATCTTTATAGTTTAACAGGGACTTCGGATTTATTGTGGAAAAAGAGAAATTCCATCGCGTTTCTAATGCAATGACTACCTTCTGCAACACTTGTCTATAGATTGAGTAGAAAAATTTGTGATATTTTATGATCTGTCAACATGTAAAACTTTTTGACTCAATACATAATTTTGTTGAGAGAGATCAGAATTTTGTTGTTTTTGTTTTTGTTTTTGTTTTGATTATGTTATCTTTCTGAATCAACTTATATATAGTTCTTAAAAACATTTGAAACTGAACGATGTGAGTTTGTCGTGACAAGCTTGCCACAAGAAATCAAGTAACAAAATTTCCTATTTTTGAAATGGCTTAAAAGTTATTAATTTTTAAGAAATCGAAACAAAACATTCAAGGAATATTGAAATCCGAATGTTTTTACAAGAACATGCTAAATTGCATTGAGTTGTTTTGACGCCTAGTTAATAATTTTTATTTTTATTTGCCATTTTTGTCAAAAGAAAATATTTGAGAATAGAGATAAATATTAAAATTATTAGAGGATTTGAGAAACTCAAAAGGACAAAAGGAGAAATAATCTGAGTCACTTATTAATTTAATTTTGAATTTTTTAAATAATTTTTATTATAATGGCAAACATATTACCAAACTAAACTTTTAAATGTTTGGTTTATGTACTTTTAATATTCATAAATTTTAATATGTTGAATTGATTAATTATTGAAAATGCATTAACATTTACATAAGTTTTAGATTTTGTTTTCAAACATTTTTAAATTGTTTATGAAGTGTTTTGGAAATATTTCTATTTCTAAGTTAACCGAAACAAGATTTTGATCATTGGAGAGATTTTGAAAGGTAGAAGAAAGCAAGACGAGAGAAAGCAGATGAAGGGTGATTCGGATTTTGATTCTCTATTTCAAAAAGTTGCAAAACATTTTCAAAATTCAAAATAATTAGTCTTAAAACTTTTTTCTAATTGTTCTTAAATTTAAAATAAATCTTTATTGATTTTATTGATGATATGGATAGATTGTGAAATGAAATTTTCATTCCACTCATGAAATAGAGAGCATATGGATTATTCTAATTTAATAGTTTGAACACATTTGCTAAATAGTTCTATGTGTTACGCTAAGTCAGTTAAAAGCAACACAAGATTCTCATGCAATCAATCACTATATTTGGTTTTAATTTTTTGAATTTAATTTTTTAAAAATTGAGTTTTTTTATTTTTCGTATTTTTTTTTTATTTTTAGTGAATATTTTTAAAATTTTAAGAAATTTTTCATAATTTTTTTTTTTTGTATTTTTTGATATTTGGTGTATTTTTTTAAATTTTTTTTTACAAATATTATACTTTTAAAGTGTATTTATGTTAGGTGTGTTTAAAATTTTTTTAAAAAATAAACTTTAAATATTAAAAAAATTCATTAAAAATATTAAAATACGAAAAATAAAAAATAGAATTTTTTGAAAACTGTTTTCTAAAAATCAGAACTAAACAAGTAGAATATATTTTTTTTTGGAACGAATCATGAAATCAATGAAAAATGAGTTAAACCTCTAAAAAGAGAGCTCTAATGGAGTATTAATTTATCTTTTTCTTCCTTATGTTTTGTCTTTTACCTCACTAATTTTTTTTTTATATGTGCGCCAGCTCATTAAAGCTCCTGCAGAGCAGCTCTAATTAGAGCTCTGTAGCACTGTTGTTATTGGGGGTACAAATAAGGGCTGGTTTGGTAAGTTACAAAAAAGTCAAAAAGTTATCAAAAAAGTTAAAAAATTATCACTATTCACCAAAAAAAATATAAAAAATTTAATATATAAATATTAAAATATAAATTAACTTTTTAACCCATCAATGTACTAACGTCAAGCCAACTGCAGTGAAAGGAAAAAAAATAGGTGGTTTTTTTGAATGAACTATGCTCATAAATATGAGAAACCATTTCAGTTCAAATTTATATTCATGTGATAAGTGATCAAAAAAATATTGTTTGATATTAAGATGAGTAAGTTACAGAAGTTGGAGAAATTATGTCTGGTTTGGGGTGTTTCAAAAAATTCAAAAAATTAAAAAATTATAAAAAAATTTAAAAAGTTATCACTATTCACAAATTAAAAATATAAAAAAATTAATATATATAATATTTTAATACAAACCAACTTTATACGGTTTTCGGGACTAAATTGATGGCTTTAGTATCGTGCAAGGAACAAAAAAAATTACATATATATATATTTACTAAGTTAGACGGTAATGTTGGACCTGTGGGGCTCATCATGGGTCCCGTTTTGATAATCCGAACCTTCAATGTGTAGAAATCGTCTAATACTATATGCCTGTAAAAAATCACGTTGACCGGATATCGCTAACTACATGATCAAATTAGTTTTGTATAAAAAATGGATGGTGTTATAGTTAACAGTTGACAAAAAAATTAATCCGATCAGATAGCTATAGATATCCGATCAACATAATTTTTTACAAACATATAATAATCAACGAATTGTACACATTAACGGTTCTGATTAGTAAAACAGGACTGTGGTGGCCCCCACTGACCAAGGAGCACCGTCCAAATAGTTGCCTGAAAAGGAGACAACTACTTCCTATTACACCACTCAGCAAACCAAACCTGCCACCGTACAGTCAAAAAGTCAAAACGTTTCCTACACACTAATTTATACAATTTTTTAATACACATTTTTTTCATAAAAAGTCAAAAAATTAACCTAAACATCCCTTTTTTTTTCCTCAATTTTTTAGTTAAAAAAGTCAAAAAATATATTTATTTATGACACCCCAAATAACAAATTTTATAATATAAACTAAATAAAAAATTTATTGAGGTTTTGTTTGAAAATATGTTATTTTAATAATTTTTTAACTTTTTATAAAAAAAAAAAAATTATAAAAAATAATAATTTGAGAACTTATAGTAACTTTTTTAATTTTTTAATTAAAATGCATAGTGGACAAAACCAACGTGAATTTCCATAGTGTTAACCGGATATGGGGATGTTGCAGTGCTTAATGCACAGCAGCAACTGCTGCGACACCGAACTGTGCGATTTGGTTACATCTTCACTACTTTTTTCATTTTATAGTAGTGTTTTAGTTAAGGGATGTTTTTGAATTCTTTTATGTAATCTCATTGAATTAAAAATAGAAGTAAAAAAAAGAAAAGAAAAGGAATTTGACTCTTATAATAAAATAATTTTTTAATTTTTAATTTTATTAATTTAAATTTTAAATTTATTTTAAATTTAAATTGTTTGTCTATTTTTGTTAAGTAAACTAACGAAAAAATTATATTCTAATTATTAAACGTAACAAAAAAAAAATCATTTTAAACATTTTATATATACTTAAATTGAGTTTAATAATTAAAATATTCAGTGTGTTTGGCTTGAATTTTTTGAATTAAGTTTTTTGAAAACTAAATTTTTTATTTTTCGTATTTTTTTGTTTTTAGTGAATATTTTTAAAATTTTAAACATTTTTTTTTAAATTTTTTAGATGCACCTTACTTAGATGTATCTAAAAAGTAAAAAAATTGTGAAAAAATATTTTAAAAAATTATTAAATATATCAAAATACAAAAAATGTACTGAATTCTCGTATTTTTTTTTGTATTTTTGGTATTTAGTGAATTTTTAAAAAGTTTTTTTCCCAATTTTTTTACTTTTTAGGTATTTTTATGTTAGGTATATCTAAAAATTAAAAAAATTGCTTAAACTATTAAAAAAATTCATTAAAAATAAAAAAACACGGAAAATAAGAAAATAGAATTTTTTGAAAACTGTTTTCAAAAAAATGAAACCAAACAAACTGATTATTTTTTTTTGGTGTGTTTTACTTAACGGAAATAGGTAGCGCTATAAATAAACTGAGTCGAGTCGAGTCAAGTCGATCTTTAGTATGCTTGGATTTGTTTATTAAGATTTTAACGAATTCAAACTCGAGTTCAAACTCAATAAAAATTTAACGAATCGAATTCGAGCCGAAGTTGCTTAGGCTTGACTCAAGTTTGAACCTATTTATAAAACTTAACAAGTTTAAAAAAATTATAAATTCATACTTGCTATGAAATTAAAGTTACAATTAAAATTTTGATTATATAGTTATATATAAATATATTAAAAGAAATGTCAATAGCTTAAAAGATAATATTATCTACCACCATATAAATGTATTACCTATAGTTATTATTTATATTATTTAAACATATAAATAACATATTTATTCTATTTTTTTATACATATTTATACATTATTTAATATATAAGTAATATATTTATTCTATTATTTAAATAAATGTTAAATGAGCCGAACTCAAGCGTGTTCACGAACGACTCTATTTATTTACAACCTTTAAAATAGGTGAATTGAATATGGTCTAGATTGTAAACAAACTAATTAGGATTTAAAGTTTATAAAGTTCAAACTTTGAATTTTTTGTTGTTGTTGATATTTTCTAGACAAATAATTCAGATTGAAAACAAATCAAAAAATTATTTAAACAAGTTGACTTAAAATTTAATTATTTTAAGGGTCAAATTATGCTTGTATATATATATATATTTATGCAAAGTTTGTAGAGTTTTTTTTTTAAATATTCCAAAAAAAAAAAAACTAATTAGAGAATTGACCCACTTTTCAAACTATTTAGGAAACTAACTTACTTTTTAGAATCGTATTTTCAAAATGCGATTTTAAAATTGAAATTGCATCTTGAACATGTAATTTTACCTTAAAATCACAAGTTGAAAATGATGATATCGCATTTTTAACATGCAATTTCAAGATGAAATTGCATGTTGAAAATGCAATTTCAATTTTAAAATCGCATTTCCAAAATGCGATTTCAAAAGTAAGTTAATTTCTTAAATAATTTAAAAAGTGGGCCAATTCTCTAAATAATTTCTTTTTTTTGGAACATTAAAAAAAAAACTCCAATGTAGAGTAGCATAAATTGAAGAAGTTTTGAGGATGCAACCAAACAGTACCGTTTGGTGTCACAACAGTCCCTATGCTCGTGTTAACCAATTTTTATAATATGTTGTGATACTGTCTCATGATATTTATTTGCCTTAATTAGGCCAGCACACTCACCATTGTAGGTTGAATGAATTTCCCAATTTCTTATTCTAAATTTAAAATTTTGTAGTTAAATTCATCCGCGGTCTTAATTTGCTTTAATTAATTTATTTTTTTGTTGGGACGGGTGAGCAATTTTACAAATATTTCTTTTGATACCACCGTTACGATAACCCTTTCAAGCATTTCCACAGTATTGTTTTGAAAATAAAAAATGTTAACAAATTTATTTTCAATGGGACACACATTACATTGGCAAATTACATCAACGGTTTTTATAGTTTGAGATTTGTATTATTTTAATTCTTAACATTTCAATTCTGATACATTTGATCATGAATTTTAAATCTCTTTCAAAATGAGGATAATTGAATACACTGTGGGCAAATTAATATGTCTAGTGATTTATTTTATTCAATTTCATAAAATAATATTTTAATTTTTTAAAAATTATCAAAATATAAAACTTAAACATATCATAATAATACCTGACCTTTTTAAACTATATATATATATATATATATATATATATATGAAGTTAAAGTAGTACAAGATACGCCTTAGCAACACATGTCCGTGGCCGGGTTCGTCAATTTTTTAATTTTTTCTAATAAGAATTTAAGCATGCGGATTTAGTAATTAATAAATTTTTTTTATTCCGGTGGAAAAGTTTGTTTTTTCAAAGCTGAAAACAAACATGGTTTTGTTGTTTTAACTTATTTAGTAAAAAAAAAAAAAAAAATTTATTTAACCAAAGCCAGATTGGAATCTGCTCATCTCTTTTGAAATATGTGCTCTGTTATTTATTTATTTATTATCAGTTATCCATGCTAACCAAATGCAATGCATGGTGATCTCTCTTATTTATCACAAGCAATCTTTTGCCTATTTTCTTTTGCCTATTTGATAATAGATCATGAATCCCTTGGTCGTTGATCTTTCTAATGTTGAACTGGCAAGAGGTTATTTTAGTCAATTAGTCAAAAAGTTACTAAATTAGTCAAAAAGCCAACAACCCATACCAAAAAGTCAAAGATTCTCTTTTCTCTCTACTTTTTGTACATCTTTTCGTAATTAGCCAAAAAGTCATCCCAAACATACAAGTTTTTTTTACCTAGCTTTTTAGCCAAATAACTAAAAAGTTACTAAATTAGCCTGTTCCCAAACCAGGCCTAAAGGCAAAGGAATCAAACATGGCCACCAAAAGAGAAGGTGAAAAGACTGTATTGGCTGGCCCATAAGACAAAAGTACTACATGGGGACGCTCAATGCCTTTGTTGCAACTTGCCATCAACTATCAGTATATTCTCACTATGCCCTTGTCCTCCACACGCTATCATGCTTGGTTCTCTTTGTTATGTCCTTGCACAAAATTTTAGTTATTATATTGATTCTTACATATAAATTAAAATTAATACAGATGATACAAAATAACAGATATATACAGTATTTTTTCCATTGTTAACTATTTTTTAATGAAAAAATTGACCAAAGTTTGTCATTTTAATTAAAATTTCAAGAAAATTCAATGTTAAATTTGCTGGAATTAGTGTATTTTTTTTTTTTTCAAATTTAAAGAGAAACCAATGCAACTAATTTAAATATAAATAGGGATGGGCTTTTCTTCAGTTCACTTTGTGGGCCGCACCGTATTGTTGGGCTTGTGGGCCTTACCATAGGTTCCATTTCGATAATCCGAACTGTTAATGTGTAGAGCTCATCGAGTATTTTATCTCTGCAAAAAATTATGTTGATTGGATATCGATAGTCTCTTGATCCAAACACATTTTTGTTAATAATTTATTTGTAAAATTATATTTATCATTGACAAAAATGTATTTCGATCAAGAGGTTATCAATATCCAATTAACGTGATTTTTTATAGGGATAAAGTATTCAACGAGCTCTACACGCTAACGGTTTGATTTATCAAAATAAAACTCGTGTTGAACCCCATGAACCCAACAGTATGATCTAGTCCACAAAGTGGACTAGAAAGAAACTCATCCCATATAAATATATTGAGATATTAATACTTTTGAAAATTTTAACGCAACTTATAAAGTTGTCATTAGCGTAACTCAAAACTAAAATTTGACAATAATACTTAGAAATTCATTTTCAATAAAGTTAACTTTCATGCTAAATTATAACATTGTTCTATCACAAAATTTGAAAAATATACTAAAATATAACAATATTCCCTCGTATTCTGACAAAATACTAATTACACTTTTGCACCAAAAAAAAAAAAAAAAAATTGAATTGTTTTCACACCAAAAAAAAAAAAAAAAGGATAAAAAAACTCAACCAAACAAGTCATAACTTCTTTCACTTCAGTTTATTTTCGTATCTTTGTTTTTTCTTTTTTTCCTTTTAACTACGCAAATATAAGTTCTAAACATTGATAACCCATAAGATTATCGAAATAACCTCGCTAAATTATTCTTTATACCAATCAAAAGACTTGTGATTTCGTTATTTTGATAGAAAAGGTATAAGGAAAAAAAAAACTTTCCCATTTTTTTGCATTAAGGCCTTATTTAGTAATTGGTTAAAATAATAAAAATAAATAAATAAAGTCAATACAAAAAATTAACCCTTTTTTTTTTTTTTTTGGATTGAGAAAATTGGTGAAAAATCCATTCTAGCAATTGTCTAAGTTATTAGATCCAGTGATTTTTTTTTTTGTTTTGTTTGTGAGAGGTCTACATTTTGTAAAATAATTTGGTGAGAAGTCTTAGAGGACATTTTTGTTTCCATTTTTACCCTTTGACTTTTTTATCTATTTGACTTTTGGTTGACTATTTGTTCAAATTTATATCTATCTGTTCAAATATTTGTCTATCTGTTCAAATTTTATCTATGTAAATTTTCTATTTGTCCAATTTTTTATCTGTTCAATACTTTTATCTGTACAAATTTTCTATCCAAATATTTGTACAAATTTTCATATATATAATTTTTATCTGTACAAATTTTGCAAATCAATCAAACATCTGTTCAAATTTTGATATTTTTTTTTAGCTATTGAATTTTTTGACCTATTTGTTCAATTTTTATATCTATTTGTTGAACCTACTTTCTCTCTTTGTGGAACCAAACATATGGAATCTGTTCAACCTACATATATGCAATCTGTTTCATCAACATCAACAACAACAACACAACAACAATCAATAGCTACAAAAAAAAAAAAAAAAACTTTGAACAGATCTAGATTTGAGAAATCTATTCAACAACTCAATTTATCTGTTTCAAAAAAAAAAAAAAACCCTATTATGTAATCATATGCCTTTTCTTTATTACTCGATGACGATGACGATGAGGAGATCATATCTTCATCCTCAAACTCAATATAATCATCACTAGCACCATTATTCTTCTTATCAAGACTAGCAGCAATCTCTTCATTGAGGCAAGTAGTCTCCGACAACTCACCATAAGCCTTCATTAAGCATATACTTGAGAATTACATCAGCCTTATCATCTTGATAATCTCGAAGTCTAACGAGTATGATGTCTCCAGCAGCGATCCAGACCTTCTTGTGCATCTTGCCATGGATGTGACGAGCCGCTTCGTTCTGTCGATGCACATTGCTTCACAATGCCCGTTTCCAAGCATTCGCTGGACTTGAGCATACTCTTGCCTGCCTTCTTTGAAGACTAGTTCACGTTTCTCATCATCTACTTCGTTCTTACCTCTCTTTTGATTCTTTCTTCCCTAACCTTTGTTCTTCAGCATGGCTAAAAATCCTTGATCGTACGGTTCTTGTTTATTCTCCTCTCTATCTTCTAATATGATTTGATCTGATCGCTATATATATGTATGTATTTCTTAGATTGTGTATGTGTGGTGAGAGGGTAATTTTTGAGTAAATTGGGTCGAGCTGGGTAATGGGCCGCTCCGTGGGCCGCGGTAAAAAGGGCCCAGTGAAAGGACCTTGCAGTTAGCTCGGTCCAATTGTGGTTGTGGTTACCACAGTCGGTATGGTAATATTTAGCTCGGCTGTGGTATTCAGAACTGAGGTATTTGGGCTTCTTGTGACGGACTTTACTCTCGTTAGCTCGGTTTAAGCTTACTGCGGTTAGACTCGGTCTCAGCGGACCAAACCGAGGTACAAGCAATGAAGGGAAGAACCGAGCTAGTTGGAGCTCGGTCATTTCTGCCGCTTTATCATGGCCATGTTAGCTCGGTCGTTTTGTCATACTACCGAGGTAAAACCATCTCACTTGATTTAAGCAGTGAGGGGGATATTGAAGGATAAGCATTATCTTTCAAGCGTGTAATTCCTAGGAGGACTCTACATGGAGGAATAAGAGTCTTACTAGGATTGTGCCACACGGAACCTATAAAAGCTCACAACATCACCTATGGAGGGGTAACACAACTTTGAATTTCGGAATATACAGAGCTTTTGTCTATTTGTCTATTTTGCTGGCTTAGGCATCAGAGAGATATCCGGCACACACCCGCCGGCTAGCTCATGTTTATGTTTTTTAGGGAGTAAAGCGACGATGTATGGAGGAGTGCAGACTTGATCAACAGGATTATATGAGAACATTATTTTGTGCTCGTACAATTGGCACCGTCTGTGGAAATTCCAGAAAAAACAAAACCTCTTGATCAAGTTTTTCCTCTCTAATTGGAAGTAATGACGCACAATGAAGAATTGTCGCAATCAGCTATTGACGGGAAAACCCCAGAGGGGGGTGAGAGGTGCGAAGGTTTGCCTTCTATCCTTCCCATAGCGGATTTAGAACCCCAACGACAGAACCCCCGGAGGGATACAAGGGGGAGGCTGGCTAACATGACCAGTCGCTCTCAAAATCCTGAAAGATAGAGGCGGAGGATGGATCTTCAAGTTCTAGAGGATCACGTAAAGGAGCAGGACGAATTGATAAGGAGAATTGCGGCAGACATGGAGTCGTTGAAGTGCCAGATAAAAGGAAAAGGGGTGGCGACAGGAGAGGGGCGCAAAAGCAACACGCCCCCTCGCCACTCAGAAGATCGTGGGAGGCATACCACACCATTGCAAGCAGAGAGTAGGAGCCTGAGAACAGGCGACACTTAATCAAGGACTTCTAGGACTCGTTACTCCAGGTCTGAGAGAACGAGAACAGAGAGGTCGTACACAGAGGGAAGCACCTATCGGCCCTCGCACACTCACCAGACGTCATCTAGGCACACGGAGTTGCCCAGATCATCTGACTTGCGAACTGTGCTTGAAGAAAGGGCGCAATGGAAGGAGGATACCAGGGCACGCGACCCACGCAGAATTTTAGCCCTTCAGCGGTTGGCTCCTCGGACGCCTAGGAGCGTCGAGGTAGGAATGCCAATACCGCGCCTTGCTTACGAACCAACAGATAAAGTATTAGCAAGGTTACAAAGCTCGTCGTTCATCTCGGCAATTGAGAACGCACCACTACCTTCGGGCTTTCTCTAGCCCAAATTCACCACTTATGAGGGGAGATGGACCCCTACATGCACTTGAGCCACTTTCTCCAGGTTATAGCAGTATACCGACGGAATAAGGCCTTGATGTGTATCCTGTTCCCATCCAGCCTTGGCGACCTAGGTCTAACTTGGTTCAAAAGGCTACCAGAAGGCAGCATTGCCTCCTGGGCGCAATTGGCAGAGGCGTTCGTGACTAGGTTCAAAACGAATACCAAAACACTAGTGGAGATCAATCAGCTACTCTCCATTGACATGGGCGACAAGGAGACGTTGAGATCCTACAATAGTCGATACTGGGAAACCTTCAACTAGATTGGGGATTGCCCTACAAACCTCGCCATTGCATAATACAAACGGGGCCTGCCAGTCGGCAACAAATTGAGGGACTCAATTACCATGATGCCACCCCTCACAATGGAGGCTTTGATGGAAAGAGTGCACCAGCATATTCGGGTGGAGAAGGATGGCACCCGTGTTAAAGCAAAATCTGATGCAACAGCAGTACTAGATAAAAAGTCTACGGCAAAATTCAACACGGTAGAACGACCAAGCAGGAATGGGTGAGGCAGGCGGGCCGACAGAGAGGACCCAGACAAAAGGTGGTTAAGAGTTTGCACTGCCATTACTACGGTGTTCAAAAAACCAATCTACCGGATTCTCAGTGAGATATGTGACGAACCTTTCGTCCAATGGCCAACTAAGTTAGAAGAAGCACAGAAAGACTATGACGAAAGGTCCTGGTGCACCTTCCATGATGAAAAGGGACACCGCACTGAAAATTGCACGCCGTTGAGGCAGTATTTAGAGGAGTTAGTGGCAGCTGGGCACCTGGACTAGTACATAGAAGGAGAGACACAGCCAGCTCCCCAAAACCACGACAACCCAAACGGAATGCCGATTGACGCCCCACCTCAAGGCGTGATTAACGTAATACATGGGGTATACGAATCTGAGCGGGTATGTGCTCAGGGGAATGATCAAGAAGGCTGAGCACTTAAGGGAGGTATTAAATGCACAACTTACCATCAAAAAAGGGAGAAAAGAGGCCACGAATGTCATATCTTTTTCAGACAGAGACTTGGCAAGGATATATTGCCCTCACAATGATGCACTGGTTATCACTCTTCGTGTCAAGGATTTCGACATCAAACGGATTTTGATCGACCAAGGAAGCTCGTGTGAGATAATGTATTACGAAACCTTCAAATAATTGAAATTGGAAGACAAAGACTTGGCGCCTGCAACATCTTCCCTAATCGGATTCAACTCAATGCCAGAGTGGCCAGTGGGCAAGATAATCCTCCCAGTCAGAGTAGGAAGCATGACGAAACAAGTGAAATTCTGGGTATTGAAAGTCTTTTCCACTTACAACATAATCTTGGGAAGGACATGGCTGCATGCCATGCGATCGGTAGCATTAACCTACCATCAAGTATTACGGTTCCCCAATGAAGCCGGAGTAATTGAAGAGGTCTTTGGAGACCAAATTATGTCTAAACTGTGCTTCATCACAGTAAATAGTAGCTGCGCTGCCAAAGGGTATGTACAGATAGTGGAAGAACCTGAGAGCAATGAATTGTTTGCGGATGTTGGCAAAACCGTTGAACAGAAGGCAGTGGAAGACTTGGTACAGGTAAGGATAGATGAAAAGAACCCAGAAAAGTTCTTTTTGCTTGGCTCATCTATGTCCAACATTGAGAGAATAGAGGTCATGGAATTCTTAACCTCTAACATCGAAGTGTTCACCTGGACGCTGTATGACATGCCTAGCATTGACCCAAACTTTATCTGTCACCAATTAAACGTCCACCCAATTGCCAGACCAATTATACAGCACTCGCAGATCAGCACTCCACCACGTCGAGATAGTAGCGGAAGAAGTGGGAAACCTTCTAGAGGCAGGAGCTATCAGAGAAGTGCACTATCCCAAGTGAATATCCAATACAGTAGTGGTGCCAAAGAAGAATGGAAAATGGCGTGTCTGTGTGGACTACAAAACAGTCAACAAGGCATGCCCAAAGGACAGTTTTCCCTTACCACGGATAGACCAACTGGTAGACCTGACGACAGGACACCATTGACTTAGCTTCCTTGATGCATACAGAGGTTACCATCAGATCGCTATGTATGAACTAGATCAGGAGGTCACATCCTTTACAATGCCTAGAGGATTGTATTGTTACAAGGTCATGCCCTTTGGCCTAAAAAACACAGGGGCAACATTTCAGCGGATGGTCACCAAGATGTTTGAACCATTGTTAGGCAGAATAATGGAGGCTTACATCGACGACATGGTGGTCAAAAGCAAGGATGAGAAGGACCATCTCAAGGACCTACATGAGATGTTCCAGATTCTGAAGAAGAACAAGTTGCGTCTAAATGCATCCAAGTGTGCATTCGGCGTAGGATTGGGCAAATTCCTACGCTTTCTGGTGACCAACCGAGGTATAGAAGCAGACCCCTCTCAAATCAAAGCAATCCAGGATCTTGAGAGGCCCAACGCAGTCAAAGAGGTGCAGCATCTCACTGGCTTAGCAGCCGTACTCAACCGGTTCATAAGTCGGTCGTCAAACAGATGTCGACCGTTTTTCCAAGCATTAAAGGCCAAGTTTGAGTGGAACGAAGAATGCGACCGAGCCCTAGAAAGCCTGAAAGAATACATGTCTTCTTCACAGCTGCTAGTCACCCTAATACCTGGAGAAGAGCTCTTTCTGTACCTGGCAGTTTCACAGCACGCAGTCAGCGCAATGTTGGTCCGAGCGGAAGGAATCTAGCACCTGCCCATCTTTTATGTCAGCAAGACCTTGCTGGGAGCAGAAACCAGGTACTTACCTTTGGAAAAATTGGTCTTAGCCTTAATGATGGCCTCAAGGAAGCAATCACATTACTTCCACGCCCACACCATAATCGTCCTCACAGCTTTTCCATTAAAAGCTTTGTTTGAGAGGGCGAACTTTTCTGGGCGAATCTTGAAGTGGGCGGTGGAATTGGGACAATTTGATATCAAGTTCCAACCCAGAACTGCAATAAAAGTCCAAGCTTTGGCAGACTTATGGCAGAATTCACACTAGGAAGTCATCACATTTGCCTAGTTGACTTGACTGGTACAATCGAAAGGGGGACAGAAAATGTCGCAGTAAATGCGCAATCCCTAAAACAAGATACCCAACCACATTGCGAACCACACAGGCTTAAAGATAAGCAGGAGGAAGCAAACCATGCTACACCAGGCAAAGACTCATCAACAAACAAAAACCTGGTACAGTCAGATAGTGAGGGGCAAACAGTAAGTGTGGACTTTGAAGAAAAAACTAGCAACACTCACGACCCCAAGGCATCATCCGATCCCTCCACTTGCTGGAAGCTGTTCGTTGGAGAGATGTGGAAGCTCTTGGTGAATGGAGTGTCCAACAGGCACAGCGCAGGACTCGGCATCGTCGTTATCTCACCAGATGGCCTAATAGTGGAACAAACAGTCAACCTTGCCTTCCCAGCATCAAACAACGAAGCGGAGTATGAAGCGCTTCTGGCAGGACTAAAATCAGCACTCTACTTGAAGGCCACCGAGCTAATGGTTTACAGTGACTCACAGCTGGTGGTAAACCAAATTTCAGGCGACTACGAAACAAAAGATGAAAGGATGGCAAAGTACCAAGAGTTAGTAAGAAGGGAGATCATGAAATTCGAAGTAGGACGGAAAGAGCAGATCGGCCGATAAGAAAACAGTAGAGCAGACGAACTAGCAGGCCTCGCTTCGATGGCAATACATCCATCCCACATCCATTACTGATCGACTTCTTACCAACACCAAGCATTGAAGAGCCCGAAGTAGCTGAGGTATGTTGTGTCAAACTAGGCCCTTCATGGATGGATCCCATCATACTATTCTTAAAAGACGGCATCCTATCCGAAGAGAAAAAAGAGGCTTACAAAATAAGAGCAAAGTCACAGCGATTTTGGCTCTCCCCATCAATGGCCTTGTACAAGAAATCCTTCACAGGACCTTACCTAAAATGTGTTTATCCCAGCAAGGTCGAAGCATTCTTGTTCGAGATACATGAAGGCGTATGCGGAAGCCACCAAGGAGGAAGATCATTGGCCTACAGAGTAATTTCACAAGGATATTGGTGGCCATACATGCAAGCAGATCCAGAGAAGTATGTTCAGAAGTGCGAGAAATGTCAGAAGTTCGCATACCAAATACATCAGCCAGTTAGAGAACTCCTACCATTAACTAGCCCGTGGCCCTTCGCAATGTGGGGCTTGGACATAGTAGGACCACTTCCAACGGCACCCAGCAACAGGAAGTTCTTTCTTGCAACCACAGACTACTTTACAAAGTGGGTAGAAGCAGAAACACTCGCCTCAATAAAAGAGAAAGATGTGAAGAAGTTCGTTTAGCAGGATATCATCACTCGGTTCGGCATACCAAAAGCTCTAATATCTGACAATGACACTTAGTTCGACGGTAAAATTTTTAGAGGCTTTTGTGAAGAATACAAGATAGAATTCTACAACTCTACACCGGCATACCCCCAAGCAAATGGCCAGGTGAAAGCATCAAACAAAGTCATCTTGGATGGATTGAAGAAAAGGTTAGAAAAAGCAAAAGGAAAGTGGGCCGAAGAGCTTTCTCATGTTTTATGGGCTTACCGTACCATACCTCGGTGATCAACTAGAGAAACACCATTCTTCTTAGCTTACGGCATGGAGGCAGTAATCCCACTGGAAGTCGGCCTCCCCATAATTAGAAGTGAAAATTTTGACCCAGAGTTAAATGGAGAAGCCATAGCCTTGGAACTCGACCTTGCGGAAGAAAGAAGAGAAAGAGCACTGGTTCACATCGCCTCATACCAGCAAGAGTTATCCAGAAAATATAACAAGACAGTACATCCAAGGCAATTCAAGATTGGAGATTGGGTGCTGCGCAAAGTAATGGGAAATACTCTAGTACCCGGAGACGGCAAGTTAGGGCCTAATTGGGAAGGACAATACAAAGTGGTTGGATTAGCAGGAAAATGGGCATACCACTTGGAGGATGGAGACGGCAAGGCCATTCCCAAGCCATGGAACACTGCCAATCTTAAACTATTTTATTTTTAGCTTTTCTTTAAAGTACTTGTAATTTTTCCTTTTTCAATAAAACAAGTAGTTTCTTTTCAGTATAATTATTTTCCTTTGTAAAAGTTGTTTTAGTAAGCTAGGGGCATTGAAAGCAGAGTTGGCCGGAATAACCAACTTTGAGCTCTCTTCAGCTAAGATTAGGATCTAGGCTGAAGAGATTGGCTGGAAAAACCAACACTTCTCCTAAGCCAAGATAAGGATCTAGGCTGCAGGACGTTTGGCAGGAACAACCAAACACTTTGCTCTAAGTTGGCAGGAATAACCAACTTTGAGCTCTTTTCAGCTAAGATTAGGATCTAGGCTGAAGAGGTTGGCTGGAAAAATCAACACTTCTCCTAAGCCAAGATAAGGATCTAGGCTACAGGACGTTTGGCAGGAATAACCAAACACTTCGCTCTAAGTTGGCAGGAATAACCAACTTTGAGCTCTCTTCAGCTAAGATTAGGATCTAGGCTAAAGAGGTTGGCTGGAAAAACTAACACTTACTTTTACCTAAGCCGAGATAAGGATCTAGGCTGCAGGAAGTTGGCAGGTATGACCAACACTTTCTTCTCTTCAGCCGAGATAAGGATCTAGGCCGAATAGTGGTTGGCTGAAATAAACCAACTTTAAGTACTCTTCAGCCGAGATAAGGATCTAGGCTGAAGAGTAGTTGGCTGGAATAATCAACTTTTAGTACTCTTCAGCCGAGATCGAGATCTAGGCTGAAGAGTGGTTGGCAGGTATGGCCAAACAGCTTTCAAGGTTAAGATCGAGGTATGTATCTTGGCCAAGAAATGTTATACTTCATACAACTATAGTTGAAAAATAAAGTGTAAGAATGGAACAGAACGAACAACAAGAAGAAGATTTTCATTCAAAAGCAGAAGTACAAAAGGTGGGGCCTCAACCCTGTTACAAGCTTTTTTGTTAAAAAAAACAGAAAAAAAAAAGAAAAATCAGGAGAAAAGGTCCTCCAAGTCGGCATCCAAATCAACCCGGGTTTCACCCAGAGGTAGCTCGATCGAGACAAGCACACCTTGGTTTAGCTCGATCGTAGGCACCACATGGTAGTCATAACAGTTGAAGGTGGGACAGAGACCACTGGAGTGGGAGAGATGGATTGGCGACCGAGCTGGGCGTTGGCCTCAGGAGCAGAATCCTCGTTATCCTCCCCTTTTGAAGAAATTTTTGTTGAATGGCGTTGGTGTACTCTACTATGTATCTGGGAATAAAATTGGGAGGAGGGCTCTGAAAAACCTCGGTTTCCTGACCATAACCGAGCTGCGCCATGGCTGCTTTCCACCCACATTTAAAAAATATATCCTTAGCAGCCTCACATTGCTGGATATAGGTGGCTTCACCCTCCTTGTAACCGCGGTCTTCCGCGTCTTCTATCTTTTTCTCCAGTTTGGTTATTTCGCCATTTTTCTTTCTCTCGAGCTTGGACAGCTCGCGCAGATATTTGTCTTTCAGCTCGGCCGCAGCCTTTTGCTTGTCTACTTCAGCCGAGCTGACGAGACCGGTCAGACGGGCTACTTCGGTGCGTAGCTCGACCATTTTTTGCTGTGACTCTTTTAGCTCGGCCGTCTTTGCGTCGGCCTTTGCCACGACCTGCCGTGTGGTTTTTCGAAGTTCCAACACGCGCTTGTGAGCGGTGTAGTTCTTCTGTAGGGCCTGCAAAAAGAGAGAAACAATTTTGAGCAAAACCAAGCAAACAGATATATAAATTAGGACAGGAAAAGGAAAAATTTACCAACACCATTGATTTTGTTGCCAAGCGAATGGCCTTCAGCTCGGTGAGATGGTCGTGATGCTCCATATCAGCTGGAAGGCATACACTCTTGGCAAGGTTAAAAGCTAACGAATGGTCTTTTTCGGTGACCACTGAGTCAGAGTCAGTGATAGCTCGGTTCTTGTAGGTGACCTTGGGCACCCATTCTGATGGGCTAGCCCGGTCTGGTCGCTGAGGTTGTGGGCTCGGTGGTCTGGTTTGGAGAAGAACAGTTTCATCCTCGTCAACAAGGCGTGGCTCGGTTGTGGAAGTCCGAGCACGCTTGCTGGGCCGAGATGATGAAGGCTGGGCGGTTGGAAGGGCTACCACGGCCTCTTGTGTTTGGCCGATTTGTGGTACCTCGGCCTGATTTGTTTCGGTAATGAGGGCCCTAACAGTTCTCTTTTTGGCCATCTCTTGTTCTGCAGTTAATGGAATCAAATTGATTTGAAGAAGTGTTGGATCTGGTTCTGGTGAGGGTTCCAAAAGGAAGTCTGTCACCCTGGTCTTCCTCCTGCTGCTATATCTGTAGGTCAGTTCGAAATGAAGTAGCTCGGCCCAACTTCGATTGGGATATCTTAGTGCGACGCGGAGTGCGTCAAGGTTGGGATAACTGTACTGCGACTTTAGATGGTCCAAGTCTGCATAAAAGAAGACAACGGTTAGCACGGTTGAAAATGATGATAACGAAGTAAAGAAAGCACAAAACTGAGCCGAGGTGTTTATACCGACTACTCCTTTATTCCAGTTGATTCGGTCTCTTGGTATTTGGGCTTCTTGGTCTTCGAAGTTGCTTGAGACCCAGAAAAAATCGTTATCGTTTACATCTTTGTCGGGGGTATTTTTTTATTATTTTCTCTTGGCGGCGTCTTATTCTTAAATAATAAACCTAGCCATCTTTGTTATGGCCTAGAGAGTATTGGTGGAATAGCTCGGCTAAACTGAGGTTCAGGCCAAGCCTGTGATTTAGCTCGGCGATGCCATTTATTATTCGGTAAGAATTGGTGGAAAGTTGGGTAGGGCAGAGATTTGTTTGTCTGAGGAATTCACAAAGAAGAGGCTGAACGGGAAAACGGAGGCCGGCCTCTACGATGGAAATAACGTTGAAAAGGACGAAGCCCGGTTTTCCCCAGGGGATGGTGTCTAGTTCGGCTAGTGAGAGGTGGACGTCGTATGGAATTTGGTAATCCTTTCGGAACTCGGCTATGGCCCCTGGAGAGTTCACTAAAAATCGATACTTCTCCATGTGGCCTTAAATTACGTATAATTTAGCTCGGTGTCGAGATGACCTTCAGTATCTCGGTTGAGCGTGTAAAGGTGTGCCTGGCCAACCTAAGTCAGTCTGCAAAGTGCAAAGGAAAAGTGTTAAGCACAGATCGATAGACCGTGCTAAAAGTAACAAAGGTAAAATAAATTTGTCTTAGCCCGGCTATGTGGGAAACTATCCATTCTTAGCCCGGTTTGAGCGAGGGACTTTAACCCGGTTAAGCAAATAAAAAGTTGGTAGCCCGGTTGAAGCTTATGGTGCAACATTCTTAGTTGGGTTTTGACTAAGTGAGGGAGTTGGTTTGGCCCCAAGTTATAGCTCGGTCGGTGGTTGAAGCTTTCTAGCACGGTATTGCGCAAACCTAATACAGCTCGCTACGTCGGCTAAATAAAATAGAAGGTACGTGGACCTATTGAAACTACAAGTATGGCATGAAGTTTTAGTTCGGTTGTTTAGTTTGGCTAGGTTTGCACCTAATACAAACAACTTCCTAATTCGGTTGAAGTTTTATTTTGGATCAAAAGCATTGTTTCCCATAATGTTCGTGAATCTAGTGGATCTACTACATGGTTCTTGGGCAAAAGTGGCCATATCCCATGGAAACTAGAAAGTGTTTTGAGAAACATACATAATATGCTGTGTATTACAAAATAGTACGAAATAAACGGAAATGAAATAGATTTGAACCATATACCAGTCAAGAATAGAGGAACTGAAGATGGAAACAATATCAGCAAAAGCACGAGATTCGCAGGCACTGTGGTTGCAAGAACAGAGACTCAGGAGAAAAGAGAGAGGGAAGATGAATAGTAGAAATGAATGGTTCAAAGCATATGGTTTTGGTGTAAAGAGAGTGAAAAAGGGCGAGACTGTTCAAAATTCGCGAGATACGAAGTCGGCGTTGATGGCTGTACTCAACCAATAGGGGCCAGCCACGTATCTATGGGATAGCAAGCGATTCAGATGACAGCGTGACTGAAGAGACGTTTTTTGACCGAACCAATTGGTAGCCCGACAGCATTTTAGCTCGGTTGAAAGGCAAAAGTTTTTAGCTCGGTTGGTAACGGGTAATCCCAATCATGCTGCGCAGGTGGAATTAAGAGGCAATTGAGAGGGTAATTTATAAGTAAATTGGGCCGAGCTGGGTAATGGGCCGCTCCGTGGGCCGCGATAAAAAGGGCCCAGTGAAAGGACCTTGCAGTTAGCTCGGTCTAATTATGGTTGTGGTTACCACGGTCAGTATGGTAATATTTAGCTCGACTGTGGTTTTCAGAACTGAGGTATTTGGGCTTTTTGTGACGGACCTTACTCTCGTTAGCTCGGTCTAAGCTTACTGCGGTTAGACTTGGTCTCAGCGGACCAAACCAAGGTACAAGCAATAAAGGGAAGAACCGAGCTAATTGGAGCTCGGTCATTTCTGCCGCTTTAGCATGGCCATGTTAGCTCGGTCGTTTTGTCATACTACCGAGGTAAAACCATCTCACTTGGTTTAAACAGTGAGGGGGGTGTTGAAGGATAAGCATTATATTTCAGGAGTGTGATTCTTAGGAGGACTCTAAATGGAGGAATAAGAGTCCTATTAGGATTGTGCCACACGGAACCTATAAAAGCTCATAACATCACCTATGGAGAGGTAACACAACTTTGACTTTCGGAATATACAGAGCTTTTGTCTATTTGTCTATTTTGCTGACTTAGGCATCGGAGAGGTATCCGGCACACACCTTCCGGCTAGCTCACGTTTGTGTTTTCAGGGAGTAAAGCGACGACGTACGGAGGAGCGGAGGCTTGATCAACAGGATTATACGAGAACATTATTTCGTGCTCGTACATGTGGTGTTCTAATCTAGAGGATCGGACAGAACCGAGTTCATGATCAGTGTCAGGAGGAAGAGATTGAGTGGAGAGATCGGTGGCCGTGGCCAGCTCGGCGGTGGTCGAAGAGGCAAGGGACAGAGAGAGAGGATGACAGAGTTGGAGCTTAGAAGGAGGACGAAGATCTCACGTCGGCGTTAGTGAGGCGACAAAAACGACAGAGCTCTGACCATGGAAGGATAGTGACGATCGGCGGTGACGGAGAGTAAAGAAAGAGAGGAGTAGAGCAGAAAGAGGATTTAGGCTTCAAAGAAGAGAGAGAGAGAGAGAGAGAGAGAGAGAGAGAGAGAGAGAGAGAAAGGGAGATGATGGGTGTGTTATTGGGTGATGATATTAGGAATTTGGGATCATGTATAATTATAGAGAAAAATTAGGGATTAAGAAAATTTTTTCATGAATATGATCTTTGGATTACCTTGATTAGTGTGTGGTGCTTTATTTTAAGTGTAATCCAAAGGTCACAAAGCTTTCGTGATTATTTTCATGAAAGGTTTTTCATGATACCTAGCATACCATATAACTATATATATATAGGCAGTGACAGAGTCAGTAATTTAATATAGGGGCACCTAATAATTATAATTTCAAAATTTTCTTCCCCAATCAATAACAATAACATAATAATAATTTTTCGAGCTAATATTAAACGTTAAAAATTAATATTTATTACAAAAAAAAATTAATTTTAAACTTTTACAATTGACCCCGACGAGTTTTCATCTTTTGAAATCTTTCCATGATAGTATCATTGTCAATGCCATCAAAAATCTCTCTCACAATGTAGATAACTAAGCTATCATTCATCTATTCATCACCTATTTGGTTTCGCAGCTGATTCTTCACAATATTCATGGCTGAAAATACCCTCTCAACAGTAGCAGTTGCAACATGCAAGATTGATGCTAAAGTCAAGAGCAAATACACCAATGGATATATTTTGTCTCTTCTAGTCTCCACCATTTTCTTAGCAAAATCGGTAATTCCATTCAACCTTGATAACTCACTACTAGATAGCATGTCGATAATATATGTATCAAGTTGATCATTAAGTACCACGAGCTCCACTAAAGAAAATTATTTGGGATAAAATTCGGTAAGATGAATTAAATTTTTCTTGTCAAAACTAGAGAAAGAGTTAGATGGATTTAAACATGCCACACAAAGTGACAACTCAGTGTTCGACTCAGTGAAACGAGTATTTAGTTCTTGAATTTGCATATCCAAAACAGTGTAGAATAACTCAATGCGATAGTGATGTAAGTTTATAATTTCTTGAGCACTGCACCTTTTTCTCCCTCGAGCTACAAACATATCATTCATTTGGAGAACATCAATTTCACGTTTTTCACAAAAAAAAAAATATTATCAAGTAAAGATGTCCACCCACTCTCCCTCATCTTTTGGAGCCGTACTTAAGAAATTTGAACTAAATTCATGGCATTAATAATATCTTGATATTTCCTTTGTAGTGCTTACGATAACTCACTTGTAATAGCCAATATTGTTTTCATCAAATGAAGGTTGAATACAAACTCAAATGATTGCATTGAGTCCAACAATACATTTGCTTCTGCTTGCTGTTCTGAATTTGAACCATCCTCCGAAATCATTTCAGGCACATGAATCACTGTTAAAAACATATTAGCCAAACTAACTAACGTACCATAGTGTAAACTCCAACGTGTATCACCAACACGTTTAAGATTAGTTTCTTGATTTAAGCCTTGTCCACTAGATAGCTCTCCAGTATTAAGTGCCTCAGCAACTTTTGTAGCTTGCTTCTCCCTAACAATATCTTGGCATTTACATGATACTCCAACAACATTCACCACATTAGAAACCAAAGTGAAAAGTAAAGCAATTTGATCATGATTCTTTGCCACGGCTACAAGTACCAATTGCAATTGATGAGCAAAACAATGAACATAATATGCACAAGGATTCTCTTTCAGTATAAGTGTTTTGAGACCATTGAACTCACCTTGTATATTACTAGCCCCATCATATCCTTGACCCCGCAATTTGGAAATACTCAATCCAAGTCTGGAGAATAAATTTTCCACAGCTTGTTTGAGTGAGAGAGCATTCTTATTAGCAATATGCACAATACCCAAAAAATGCTCAATCAGTTGGCGTCTTTTGTTAACATATTATTACAACTGCCATTTGCTCCTTGATTGATATGTCACAGGCTTCATCAATCAAAATAGAAAAAAGAGCATCACCAAGACCTCTAATAATCACATTGATAGTTTCAAATGCGGCCACATTTACAATATCTTTTTGAATATCAGGAGATGTTAACTTGAGATTTTATGGAGCATTGCTCAATACAACCACTTTGACATCTTCATTATGATCAGCGAGAAAATTGAGAAGTTCAAGAAAATTTCCTTGATTACTTGAATTTTCATATTCATCATGCCCATGAAATGCAAGTCCTTGTCTTAGAAGAAATTTGACACAATCAACCGATGCATTCAAATGGGTTAGATACTTAATTCGAGCTTGATCAAATTGTTTGAAAAAAATTCGTTTAAATATGTTGATTTTGGTTTAACAAGTCTTAACATTTACTCGGAGATTGATTATGAGCACTATTGGGACCTCCAACTTGAGTCTGATTTTTTTTTTCCTTCCAATTTGAAAATCCCTCACCAACAAAAGAATCACTACCAGCTTGATCTCTAATATCGGGTTTGAAAAGATAACAACATAAACCAAATGCTGCATCTTTTGCTACGCTATACTCCAACCAATTAGGAAATTCACTAAACCAAGCTTGATTAAATCGCCAAGTTTTTGTCCAAATGATTTTTATGGAAAATTATGATCACGAGGTTGACAAGGACCTTTTTGTAGATATGTTCTACGAATTTGGTCTCGATCATTAGCATTATAGTCCATAATTCGAGGTCGTAGTCCTAGATCTGCAAAAAGGTCTGCTAAAAAGATTATAACTATTCTTCCGTAAAACAAAGTCGCATAGAAATCAACTTAGACGACCTTCCTACAGATCTAGGACTACAGCCTCGGATTATGGACTATAATGCTAATGATCGAAACCAAATTCGTAGGGCATATCTACAAAAAGGTCCTTGTCAACCTCGTGATCATAATTTTCCACAAAAATCATTTGGACAAAAATTTCAGCAATTTAATCAGGCTTAGTTTAGTGAATTTCCTAATTGATTGGAGTATAGCGTAGCAAAAGATGCAACATTTTGTTTATGTTGTTATTTTTTCAAACCCGATATTGGAGATCAAGTTGGTGATGATTCTTTTGTTGGTGAGGGTTTTTCAAATTGGAAAAAAAAAGAAAAAATTCAGACTCAAGTTGGAGGTCCTAATAGTGCTCATAATCAATCTTCGAGTAAATTTCCAGACTTGTTAAACCCAAATCAACATATTTAAATGATTTTTTTTTTTTCAAATAATCTGATCAAACTCAAATTAAGTATTAAACCCATTTGAATGCATTGGTTGATTGTGTCAAATTTCTTCTAAGATAAGGACTTGCGTTTCGTGGGCATGATAAATCTGAAAATTCAAGTTACCAAGGAAATTTTCTTGAACTTCTCAATTTTTTTGCTGATCATAATGAAGATGTCAAAGTGGTTGCATTGAGCAATACTCCACAAAATCTCAAGTTGACATCCTGATATTCGAAAAGATATTGTAAATGTGGCCGCATTTGAAACTATCAATGTGATTATTAGAGATCTTGGTGATGCACTTTTTTCTATTTTGATTGATGAAGCCTGTGACATATCAATCAATGAGAAAATGGTAGTTGTAATACGATATGTTAACAAAAAAAAGCCAAGTGATTGAGCGTTTTTTGGGTATTGAGCATGTTGCAAATAAGAATGCTCTCTTACTCAAACAAGCTATGGAAAATTTATTCTCCAGACTTTGATTGATTATTTCTAGATTGCAGGGTCAAGGATATGACGGGGCTAGTAATATGCAAGGTGAGTTCAATGGTCTTAAAACACTTATACTGAAAGAGAATCCTTGTGCATATTATGTTCATTGTTTTACTCATCAATTGCAATTGGCACTTGTAGCTGTGGCAAAGAATCATGATTAAATTGTTTTACTTTTCATTTTGGTTTCTAATGTGGTGAATGTTGTTGGAGCATCATGTAAATGCCAAGATATCCTTAGGGAGAAGCAAGCTGCAAAAGTTGCTGAGGCACTTAATACTGGAAAGCTATCTAGTGGGCAAGGCTTAAATCAAGAAACTAATCTTAAACGTGCTGGTGATACAAGTTGCGGTTCACACTGTGGTACTTTAGTCAGTTTGGCTAGTATGTTTTCAACAGTGATTGATGTGCTTGAAATGATTTTGGAGGATGGTTCAAATTTAGAACAGCGAGCAGAAGCAAATGTATTGTTGGACTCAATTCAATCATTTGAGTTTGCATTCAACCTTTATTTGATGAAAACGATATTGGCTATTACAAGTGAGTTATCGCAAGCACTACAAAGGAAATATCAAGATATTGTTAATGCCATGAATTTAGTTCAAATTTCTAAAGTACAACTTCAAGAGATGAGAGAGAGTGAGTGAACATCTTTACTTGATGATATTTTGTCTTTTTGTGAAAATTATGAAATTGATGTTCCCCAAATGGATGACATGTTTGTAGCTCGAGGAAGAAAAAGGCGCAATGCTCAAGAAATTATAAACTTACATCACTATCGCGTTGAGTTATTCTACACTGTTTTGGATATGCAAATTCAAGAACTAAATGCTCGTTCCACTGAGTCGAACACTGAGTTGTTACTTTGTGTGGCATGTTTGAATTCATCTAACTCTTTCTCTAGTTTTGACAAGAAAAAGTTAATTCATCTTGCCGAATTTTATCCCAAAGAATTTTCTTCAGTGGAGGTTGAATGGAATTGCTGATCTTGCTAAGAAAATGGTGGAGACTAGAAGAGACAAAATATATCCATTGGTGTATTTACTCTTGACTTTAGCATTAATCTTGCATGTTGCAACTACTACTGTTGAGAGGGTATTTTCAGCTATGAATATTGTGAAGAATCGATTGCGGAACTGAATGGGTGATGAATGGATGAATGATAGCTTAGTTGTCTACATTGAGATAGAGATTTTTGATGGCATTGACAATGATACTATCATGGAAAGATTTCAAAAGATGAAAACTCGTCGGGGTCAATTGTAAAGGTTTGAAATTAAAATTTTTTGTAATGAATATTAATTTTTAATGTTTAATATTAGCTCGAAAAATTATTATTATGTTATTGTTATTGATTGGGACAAAATTTTGAAATTATAATTAATAGGTGCCCCCTCTATATTAAATTCCTGACTCCGCCATTGTGTGTCAGTGTGTTTTTGGGTCAAATTGGACTACTGTGTATATAGGCACTGCGTGTAAGCCACAAACAACCCTCAAAAAAAAAAAAAAAAAAAAAAAATTGAAAAGTCAGGAGGGGCACGTGACCCCCCTAACTCCATGTCCCTCTGTCTCCGTATATAGGGATATTTTGGTCATTTTGTTTACATTTGTCATTTTAAACAAAATATTTCAAAATCCGGACCTTTGAGCAAACAAAATTTGAATTTGAATTTATGGATTGAATACTTTTATTTTTTATTTATTTATTTTTAATGTCTTTTCGGAAGAAAAAAAAAATCAATTCTCAAAAATGGAACCTTAACTTCTGCACATTTGCACGCAAAGTGATACAAAAGACTAGCGATATGCATGTTATACACATATTGTGCCTGCATTACGAAAACACTGGGGTACACATTACACAAAGGAAGGAAGCCGCATATGGCTTTACCAAAATCAAGAGTCAACCTGTTAAAATAATAATAAAATTAATTTTGATTCAACAATTCAGAGAATTGAAGGTGTTTAAAAAAATTTAGGTCAATAACAAAAATTTTATTTAAAAACACTCAAGCTCTACTTGAGGCAACTTGATTATATAAACAAATCGAGTTTAAATTTAAAAAAATTAAATTTAAATTAATTTACTTATTAAGATTTTAAAAGGGAGAATTATGAGCAAAATATAAAAGAATACTTATATTAATTATAAATTTCATCATTCAAATATGTAAATTTATACAAATATTAAACACAAATAGAAAATAAAATAAAATAATCTTATATATTATTTAAAAATAAATATTAATTTGTTTTCTTTTGGTCTAAGAATTGAGTTTAAACTCATTCATTTAGTAAATGAATCAAATTCAAACAAATTTTAAATGACAGCATACCATTAATCAATGAAAAATCGATATTGATAAAACATACATAGTCTTCTTTTTGTAATATATATGAAAAGAAAAAAATCGGCAATAATCAATTATTAATCGTTAATTCAGTTTTGGAAGGAGTTCAATGCAATCTCTCTCACAAACATTTAAATGCTATCTCCATGCCAATAGACCACGAGATCATAATCATAATTGAATTAATAAGATGGTTTTGATAACCTCATTCAGCACTTAAAATTAAATGTATTAAGTAATAATCAATTAAATCCATTTAATAACCATAATTAATATCATTTAAAAATTTAAGAGCCTCTTAAAATGTAGACTAAAACTTAAGAACATTTTAAATCATATGAAACTTTCTTAATTCTAATTGAATTTATAAATACTAAACATAAATATCGATATACACTATTATAAAATCATTACCAACACTACCATAACTACCGCTACTTAGGGGTGCATACGGCCTAGATTGGTTCGGTTCTAAGAAAATCCAAGAACCAAACTGATCCTAACGGTTTTGTAATTTTAAAAACCAGACCAAACCATTACACTTGTAAAACCAGACCAGAACTAAACCGAAATAACAATTTGGTTGCGATTTGGTTCACGGTTCCAAAAATTTCTATTTACAAGAATAAATTGTTAATATTAGCAAAATAATTACTCAAAATAAATTGTTAATGTTAGCAAATGCTCTTCCCAAACCAGACCTTTTAACCCCAAACTAAAATAGCCAAAAAAAACTAAAAACCACCCCACTTCCCAAACCAAATCTTAGCAGGTTTGGGTTGCCTTTATATGAGATTGTCATAAATAGTCGACCAACCCATTTAACACTATTTGGCCCATTTAATTAAGGAAGCCCTATTAACCCATGTAACTCAAAACCTATTTAAAAAGTTAAAAAGGGTAATATAGTAAATATAATTCACAATTGCCACCCATAGTTTATTTATTGTTAGATGACTATGTTTATCAAAGTAAGTTGTACAGAAAGAATATAAAATATACATCACTCAAGTTGATCAGAAGTTCAAGAACCATGTTGATGTTTGAAAAATCTAGTACAAAAGAACCAAAAACAAAAAGTGAAAATTAAAATCAACAGACTACAAATCCCACAATTTATAGATTCTCAAAATTTCTAAATCCTCCCAAGATGAACACTACCATAATGATATTTCACGAACTCTAGTTAATTGCACTCAATTTTGGTGTTTGTAGTATTATGTTGAAATTCTTTATGCAACTGTCTATAGACAAAGGAATTCAAAATTCTTTTCAACCACTACAACTAAACCGTACCCTTTGAACCTCCTTATGGATCACAAACCATACATTAAATAGAAAATGTAAGTCCACACATAATCTAACTTGACTTGTTGCAAATATTGAGAGTGAAGGACTACAGGACAACTGCCTCTTAATTCAACTGAATCAAAACGAAAAATCACTTAATAAATTTTTACAAGTCTAACAACCACAAGAATGAGGGAGAGCACCAACCTCTACACCAAATCTATTGATCCTTCTTTAGCTTGGAAGTGGAAGAAGATGATCTAAGATCTTGATTGGAAGTTCTAATTATGAAAAGAAGCGTTTCTAAGAGCATAGTGCAAACCAAACCCAGGATGCCTCCAGCAGCATTCTGAAAATTACGATAAGAGAATCATCAATTATGGTATTACTATTACCAAATGAACCACAAAGAATGGTAGGAAAAAAAAGAAAGGTGGGCGCGGGCCGAAAAATAAAAACTCTTGTGCACAAAATGGAATAATTTTTAAATGTTTCAAGTAGATTAAAATAAATATATAAAAACTGAGCATGCTTTCTCTGGAGGTACCATAACAGGACTGTGGCTAAAAAGTGCTCTGAATGCAGCATATCCAACCAAATAGCCAGTAAACATTGTCAGTGCAACATGTAAACCTGTAAAAGTGCAAGAGTGATGTTAAATTAAAAACATACAGATGCAGATTTTGGATAAGGCATATTACAACTGAAATCGACAACTTGAATTGAAAGATTGGGAAGAGGCATAAAATTAACAATACTCAACTCA
The DNA here is from genome assembly GCF_055761805.1 of Camellia sinensis. Lineage (NCBI taxonomy): Eukaryota > Viridiplantae > Streptophyta > Magnoliopsida > Ericales > Theaceae > Camellia > Camellia sinensis. Next base: position 122,208,096 of record NC_138966.1, read on the forward strand.
ATTCAACAAACCTTAATCCCAAGGAGTACAATACTTGACTCAACTCAACAAACTTAATCACAAGGCAACCTTAGAGTAGAGAGAGAGAGAGAGAGAGAGAGTGACAGTACGAGAGGATAGCTTATGATGTACGTAGAAGCTCTATGTCTAAAGCGGAAGCTTGCTAACTGCAAATGGAGGGGAAGACATCCTTTTATTAGGAAAGTTGGGCCATGGAGGCTAGCTCACTCCCGTGGGTTATGTTTAGTCTAAGAAGCATGGACACGGATACGACACGGACACGCCGACACGCTAATTTTCAAAAAATGCAGAACACGACACGCGGGGGACACACATGAAATATATAATTTTATATATTTATTATATGCTATATATATGAATATATCATTCAAAAATAATAAAAATATTAAATATGACAATAATTCTTATGAATTTATATGATTTTTGTTTTATTATTGTATCTTAAGTTGTTTTGTTCAAACTTATAATTGGTTTCACATGTGTCTAATTGATAGACACGTGTGTTTAAGAGATACACATGTATTCTCCAAGTGTCCAAAGAGTGTCCGGGTCTTTAAAAAATAGGACACGTTTTAAAAAGTGTCGGACACGTGTCGGGAAAGTGTCCAAAGAGTGTCGGTGTCCGACACGGATACGACACGGATACGTTACCTTCTTAGAAGTGTCCGTGCTTCTTTGTGTTTAGTAACTATAACACACCTTACTAGATACCCCAGTGGGTAAGTATGATACACTTTCCGAGGTATCACATGACTTAGTCAATTTAGGTCTTGTGCAAAGGCCTCTCTCTCACGTCAAAGTGGGGTTACCCCAAATGGGTGAACATAGCAACTTTAATGATCCCTCAACTCTAACCACGATGTTGATCCAACGCAGGCTCATGGGTCATAGATCGCTCAGGCATCCCATGACCAAGGCACCAACCCTGAGGGGGTCCCTAGGCCTTCCTTATGGCTTAGATAGGCTATACAGTGTTAGCGTGCCATTTTTTACTAGAGTGATGGTGGGGCGGGGCAGGGCAAGGCGAATGGCACTGAACATATAGTCGCCAAGCGGTGGTGGTGAGCACGGAGTGGGGTGCTGACGTAAGGTCACCTTGGCAAGGTTCATGCCTTGTCATAGTGTAGCCAACCTCTTGGGTATAATGTTTTGGCCCTGTGGGACACAAGCACCTACAATTAGCAATTGTAAAAAAAAAAATAGCTGCAGTCTCAGAAGATAAGGAAAGTCAAGATAGCACAAGCTCATAGCAATAACTAAACTCAAAAATGCAAAAACTAATAAGGGATTAAAAAATGCAGATACCAAAAATCTCAATTTATTTAGATTCAAGAAGATATCAAGTAACCTGTGAAGTAAAAATTGTCAAGTGCTGCATCTAATATGAACTGTTAATATTGAATGTGTTTAGTTACTATTACAATCACAATCCCAAGAATACAAAAGCCCAAGTTCCCACTAAAAAACGAAAAATAAAGATAATGGTCACAATTCTAAATATCCAAGATAACATTAACAGAATTCTAGAGATCCTAAAAATATCGTTTGATCTGTCACGCTCACCAAATAATCCTCTATGTCACACAAACTCCAGATGTTTTCCCCAGTTTATTGATTCCTAATGAACCATCATGATTCAAAAACTCCGTTCACCTTTTTCCTATATTGCAGTAAGTCGCAATCCAAAGGCAATAAGAAACTATCAACATCATCCCAGCCCAAGAAGGTCCAAAAACAATTTTTGTTAGATAATGAAGAGTAAGCCAACATCCCAGGGAAATAGGTCTATCAATGGCGCGTACACTATGAAGTATGGATACGGATACAAATGCATTGATACGAAAAATTCTTAAAATAATAGGATTGATGATATGTGTGCATAAATATCATGTATGTATGTGTACAATAAAAATTATGAAATATAATAATATTAATACACCGAATCTCAATTGTAAAAAACACAGCCACTATTATATATTCCATGTTCAAGATCAAAAAAGCACTTAATAGGATTATAAACAACAGAACTAATAATGATAAAAATAAAAAATAAAATAAGTCCTCACCAAAACCTAGTTGATCTTTGTAAGATGAGAATGGTTCATCCGTCTCCTTCCTTGGCGTAATATCTTTCACAAGCTCCTGATATGCTTTCCTCTCCGCTACTTCCTCGAGCTTCCTCAGTCTTGCCTTCAATTCCTCACTCTAAAGAGGTTCCACAAAATCCACAAACCAAATTAAAAGCATACACATAAATTTCAGAGAATCCAAATAATTTTCTCAGGAAACGAAAGGAGGGGCCATAGAAAACTTTTTTCTGACCTTTTCTCTGGGTTTGGGGCTGGTGAAGACGAAATCAGATCCGGAGAATAGGCATAGAAGGTCAGGTCGGGTAGAAGGCAGGGAAGCAAACCAGACGGATCGGAGAGATTTGTAAGGCACGGATGGTTGGACAGAGAGGTCAGAAGCAGTTTTCCGGAGGTCTAGGGACAGAAGAGGGTCGTTTGAGGCTGTGATGAGGAATGATCGAATGGTTTCAGTGTTGGATATGATGAGACCGCCGGTCAGGTTTGAACATGTATCACTAGTCATTAGAGAAACTCCAACTTTACTAGCAAAAGTAAATAAAAAAAAATCAGATTCTGTATTTTGCCCCAACATCACTCTCTAATTTAGCTAGTCATTCAAACTAACTTAACCAATTTTCAAAATAAAAATGCTACATACACAAAAATCAAAAACCATTTCAAACTATAAGCAGTTACCTAATTGATTTTTACAGGTTTTCCAATAAGAAGTTTAGTTTCAAATTTCAGTTAACAGCAAGACAATGAAAATTGCAGATGGGTAAGGGCTCAAAAGTTCAATACATTCATAAAAATCACCTGAATCAATCAATCACAAGCTAAATTTATGCTCAATCAATCGAACAACATAAAATATCACAACAATCGCTTTAGCAAACCAACCCACAAGTAAAATCTTGAAGCAAATTTACAATAACATAACACCCATTTTGCTAAAACAAGTAAAAAAAAAATTGGTAAATCATATGTGAGCAAAAGAAATCAATCATAGTGATTCATATGACACCAATCACACATAACTCATGTCCGAGCAACTATAAACATCAAAAATTAAGAATAGAATGTAAAAGAACGATAAGACTCCACCAATTCAAATCCAAAACCATGAGAGAGAGAGAGAGAGAGAGAGAGAGAGAGAGAGAGATCGTCCATACCTAGACTCCAAGTCGCACGAAGAGAGAGAAGATGCAGAATGTGAGTAAGGATGGCAATGGGCGTTAATGGGGTGGATATTAATTCCCCATCCCCATTCCCCTATAATAAATTTTTCCCATTCCCCATGGGTACTACCCTCCCCATCTCCTAATGGGTTTGTATTTTCCCCAACCCACCTTAATCTCCATTTTTTTTTTTTTTAATATTTAATGTCAACAACCAATTTTTTTGTTTTTTATTTAAGATTCACAACAAAAGCTAAATATACCTTTTTTTTTTTTTTAATAATATATTTAATGATAACAACTTTATTTATTTATTATTATTTTTTTTTAAGGTTCACAACAAAAGCTAAATATACGTTCAATCTCATTTTATTTTATTTGGTTCAACAACAAAATCAAATACACATTAATTAATTAATTAAAAAATTTGTTTTATAATAATCAAATATATAATTTTAAGACAATCAAATAAGTTTTAGTAATTGAAAAAAAAAATGTGAAAGAACGTGCAAGATTAAAAAAAAAATAACAACCACTCATTTTATTGGCAGCCCACCTAATGACAGCAAGATTGAGAGAAAAATATATAAACGATGTTGTTTCTAAAGTTATAGCTCATTTCTCCAGACTTCCTATATCTTTCCATTAACAATAGAGTGATGAAAATATGTCTGACATACTGGTGTATTGAGTCAAAGTCAGATTGCCTATTCATAGTAAAGTACATTTCCAAATGTTTAGAAGCCAATTTCAGATTAGGAACTTACACAATAAAATATTGCTAGCAATAACCAGATCCCAATCCATCAAACAATTGAGCAAAGTTAAAAGACATACAAACGAGGGATCTACTATACCTATCATGTCATATTGTTCATTCCCTAAGTCTAATTTTATAATGAAAAATAAAAAAAAAAAAATTCCACCAATCATGAGAATGAAGGTCAAAAGCATCAAATCTTATTGATAGTCCTCACCAATATTTTCTTGGATCTATCTTCCTTATCGTATGAAAGAGAAAAAGAACTCACGCTTAATGTGAGGAAGGACGGGAGAAATTCCATTAACTCTACAATTATGAGCTATGTTCTCTGCAATTTCTTGATCATCATAGTCTGAGGTAGTGATGTCAAATTCCCTCTTTACTTTGTTTATTTGTGTCTTCACACCATTATGTCCATTAATTCCAATCACTTTACCTTACTAAAAGAGATGTCGGTGTAATTACACTAAAAATATGGGGCTTATTATTTCTTTTCTTTCATTATTTTATTTTATTTTTTCAGATCTTAGGAGAATGGATCCATTCTTTTATTAGTTTTACATGAACAGAGGAGCATTAGCCAATTCAACAGCTGATCAACACAACAAAGTGAAAATTCAACAGTATTGATCAATAATTGATGAAAGTAAAATTGAAAGATTGGATTAGTACCTGAAACAATCCCTAAAATCCCAAGACACTCTCTCTCTCTCTCTCTCTAAAAACCCCTATTTCTCTATCTCTACAAGCTAAAAGGGATCAACTTTCCACTCAACATTCTCTTCTCTCTCTCTTCTTATTCAATGGAAATGTTAAAACACTCATTTTATTTTGACTATATAAAGCAACCAATCATCAAAACAGAGATAACCTATTTGCTTAAAAACTTAAGGAGTAGCTATATTGATCTTGATCATTTGCAGAGGCAATTCCCATTTTTGTAACAAAGCTTTTATGCAATCCATTTTGACCCTAAACCCTTTTAACATAACATAACATAACACAACATAACATAGCAAAGTCCCGAGAAAATAAATAGACAGTAAATCAATTTCATCTTCCACATGAGAAATCAAAGCTAACAATTTCCAAATGCATCAGAATTCACAACTGATTTAAATCCATAGCTTTAAACAACATTGAGTTAAAATTTCCATGAATCAAAGCAACAACTCAGTGAAGCTAACCGTATTTTCTGCTGATTGATGCGTAAGTCTCTTCGACAGGTTTCGCCAATTGCAAAAGAGTGCCAAAAACTCTGTGAAGCAACAACTCTGTTTGGAAGTTGAGAAAGTGACGAATAGATGAATTTGTAAACACACACAGAACAAGAGAGAGAGAGAGAACGAGAGAACGAGATAGAGAAACTCACCACGCCGGAGAACCACCGTGGTAACGCCGACGGAGATCGCCGCCGCTAGATCGTTGCCTTTGCAAAACCTATGGAGATTGTTGCCTTCGCTGCTATGTGAGAGTGAGAATGAGAATGAGAAACCGTGAGAGTGAGATTGAGAAAGAGAACCCTAACATATGGGGAAATGGGCGGGTTTCCATTCCCGATCCATATCCTGTGGATATTTTAAAAATCCACTTAATTAATCCTATAAGTAAAAAAAAAAAAAAAAAAAAAATTTAAATATTTAGATTGGATCCCTATAAACTCATGAGGTATGGTCTCTATTGTCATCCCCAAATGTGAGAGAGAGAGAATTTGGGTTGGAATAGGGAGAACAGGCCAAGAACGGGATAACCCACCTAAGTTTAGTTGGAATAGAATTGGCCTTGGATTGAATCCTTGAGTTGCCCGACTTGCCCAATTGATTAGGCTTGCTTGGGTTGTGCGCTGTAAACGTCAGTGCCGTTTAAAGATTAATAGAAAGGGATTGATAAATTTAGGTTAAGTTTGACTATCTTAAATAAATATATATTTTTTATCTTTTAATTTTTTTTATCATATTATTTTTTTATTTTTTTACATATTTTTTCGTAAAAAAATAAAAAATATATTTATTTAGGTCATTCTAAACAATCCCTTATTATTAGAAACTACACTTGGCATGTTTTTGGTTTTTCAAAAATATTTTTTAAAATATTTTTTTTATTTTTTGTGTTTTTTGTTTTTACTAAATTTTTAAAATATTTTAAGTATTTTTTTTAAATTTTTAGATATGCCTAACATAAATACATATAAAAAATATAATTTTTATGATTTTTTTTTAAATTCACAAAATACCAAAAATATATGAAAATTCAGTATATTTTTCGTATTTTTATGTATTTATTAATTTTAAAAATATTTTTTCACAAAATTTTTACTTCTTAAATACATTTAAGTAAGGTGCATATAAAAAAGTAAAAAAAAAATACTTAAAAATTTTAAAATATTCACTAAAAATAAAAAAATACTTAAAATTTTTAAAATATTCACTAAAAATAAAAAAATACAAAAAATAAAAAATTTCAATTTAAAAAAAATTTAATCCAAAAAACTCAAACTAAACACACACATTAATTTTTTTTTTATCAAAAACCTTTTGATTGGCTTGGCAGTTCAAGTGAATTGACGGATTAAAAACAAATAAACAGAGGAAAGAGCTTGGGTTGACAGATTTAGGCCTGGTTTGACATCTACAAAATAAGACAAAAAGTCAAAAAGTTACTAAAAAAATTAAAAAGTTATCACTATTCACAAAAAAAAATTATATATATATATTTTTATACAAATTGTGAGACAACTCACTCTGACGTGAGTTGTCTTAGCCTGACTTTGGCGAGGACAAATTACACAGACGGAGGCAAGCTTAAGGACGGTGTTGTTCGGCACGTGGGGGCTATCACGAGTCCCGTTTTGATAATCTAAACCGTTTAATGTGTAGAACTCGTCGAGTACTATATATTTATAAAAAATCACGTTGATCAGATATCGCTAACTATATGATCAAATCAGTTTGTATAAAAAAATGGATGGTGTTATAGTTAACGGTTGAAAAAAAATTAATCCGATCAGATAGTTATCGATATCCGATCAACGTGATTTTTTATAAGCATATAGTGCTCGACGAGTTCTACACATTGAACGGTTTTGATTAGCAAAACGGAACCTGTGGTAGGCCCCCACGGGCCGAACAGTACCGTCCAATTCAATGCCCGAAAAGGAGGGAATCATCTCCTACCCTATACTTTGCACACGCTGCCCCTTTACGCCTTCTGACCATACGGCCTATTCCATCACAATCTTCTCCTATACACAAATTTATACAATTTTTTAGTACACATTTCTTTCGTAAAAAGTCAAAGAGTTATCCCAAACAACCATCTTTTTTTCCTAAACTTTTTAGTCCAAAAAGTCAAAAAGTGCATTTATTTAGGGCATCTCAAACAACCCCCTTAACAACAAATTTGTCGAACTAATAGATCCGATGAAGATGCCAAAAAAAAAAAAAAAACAACAGTAGAGGAAAGAGCTTGGATTGAAAGATGAAGAGAGAGGACGCGAGAAAGTGAGGACTATTTGGAAGGGAGAGAAAAATAAAAGGATGGTTTTGGATGGTTTTGTCATAACTTTAAAAAGTTAAAAAGTCACTATCTTATTTAAGTTACATCACCTCTCTTTCACATCACTTCAAACCCAATTCATACCCAAATCATATTTTATAAAAAGTCAAAAAGTGCATTTATTTAGATCATCCCAAACAATATTACTAGTGTATGTCTGTGTCTAAAGGTACGGTATAAATTAAAATAATGTTAGGCACGGTGTAAACACAAATTTCGTATCCTACAATTAAAATACGAAATAAATGTATAAATAATTAATTTTATTGATTATAATAAATGGGTACAATTTTCTGTAGTTTGCTCTATTACAAAAGAACAAATTCTCTAATTCGTTCTCTGAAATTGGCGTGATTCAGCGGCTGTAAAAAGTTGTTGTTGAACTAGACAAGTTGATGGATTTCTTCAAGTCTTCGAATTGAGAGACTTGGAGAAAAAAAGTTTGATCTCGGGCTTGAACGGTTTGATCTCGAATGAGTCTTGAAATGACCTCTTTGAAAATAGAGACCAATTTTGTATTTGTAACTTGAAAAAATTGGCACAAGTTTGGAATGCTTGCTAATCCTTTCTTCTAAGTTTGAAGAATTTTAGAGAGAATTTTAAGAAGAAAATTTGGCAGAGTCTCGAGATTGCATAGGAGCTTGCAAGACTATTAGCCAAAAAATGTCCCCCATCCTCTTGGTGAAAGCCTTTATTTATAGGTTTAGGAGGGAAGAGTTAATTTTGGAAGCTTCAAAATTGACTCTACTTTTCAAGAAAAATATCAATTTATTTATTACTTTATGGAAATGATTTGTATTGAACTTTGAATTATTCCACTAATTTCTTGACAAAATATCTTCGTGGGCCCCATACTTTTGGATTGATCCAATTGTCAAAATAGGTCCATTTTTGTTTTAGTGTGGCTCATAATTTAAAATGGGTTAAGATCCATAATTTTAATCAGTGATGCTAGAGACCTCTAATTTAGAGGCTCTAAACACACCTCTAATGAGGTGGAAAAGGAAAAAAAAAAAAAAAAAAAGAGACACAACACTGACAGTGGCAGTGGGTGGGACGCACTGACAGTGGCAGTGGGTGGGACGCACTGCCACATCATTAGTGGCACCTCTAATTAGAGGTCGCAAGCATTTTTACAATTTTAATAGGATCCATATCCATTTAAAAATTTTGACCATCTTAATTTTGACCAATTAATCAAGAAAAATTATTTGTCTTGATTAATCAGGCGATGATAAAGACACGTAAAAATTTAAAGTGTTTACAAATTGTCCCTATTTCAAAACTCTAGTTTGATGCTTGCTTGTTAATATCAAAAGTGAGGTTTGAAATAGATTGGTTATGCTTATGTAAGGATTTAATTGCAATGTATGCCATGCAAATTTTATTTTATTTTATTTTAATATTTTTTAAGCATAGCGTGGTTGGCCTTCTACCTCCTATGAAGGTAATGTTTAGGTAGCACAACTTGGATTTTAATGTTTCTTTCCGCTGCCCAATATGTATTATTTCTCTTTATAAATGATTGATGAAGGGTAGGAATGGCAACGGGGCGGGGGCGGGGATCACCCTCCCCGTTCCCGATCCTCGATGATAAGAATGTCCCCGTCCCCGGTCCCGATCCCCGACGGGGAACCTATTACCATTCCCATCCCCGCCCCCTAACGGGGATCGGGTTTCCTCGACCCCGAAAATTCCCCGGATCAAAAAAAAAAAAAAAAAACAACAACAAAACAAAACAGTAGCAACAAGAACAACGATTCAAACAACATCATCAACAACAATATCATCAAACAACATCAACAACAAACAAATCTAAGTAAAGAGAGATAGATCTAAGTAAAGAGAGAGATAGATCTGAGCTGCAATCTAATATATATATATATGTGTGTGTATATATAACACATAGAGAAAGAGAGGTGGAAAGAGTCGGGCGGCGGAGGAGATCGCGGAGGAGGGCGACGAAGGAGATGGGCACGACGGTAGAGGAGGGCGGTGGAGGAGCGATGCTGTGAGATCGGCGGAGGAGGGGCGTTGTGAGATCGATTCTTCTCTCTCTCTCTCTCTCCCTCTCCTCATTTTTCTCACGCGAAATGAAGCCGTATGTGTGTGCTTGTGTGAGGGAGCATATCAGACAAATATATATAGACAAGGGTAGAATTGTAATTTTGTTTCGGGGGAAAAACAGGGTCGGGGCCGGGGCGGGTTCGGGGCTGGGACATGTATCCCCCTCCCTGGCTCGAACATCATCGGGAATTTTTTTTTGAATACAATCCCTGGCCCGTGGGGGATATTTTTCGAGGAATCACAGCTCAATTCAGGATTGGGGAGTCGGGTCACCGTCGGGTCGGTTTCAGATTGCCATCCCTAATGAAGGGTTACTTTCCACTGGCTAACTCTGCATCTCCTTTTCCTTGACCATTGCTAGCAACTGCCTTGTGCTTAACAATCAAGGTAAGGCTTTTACATATATATATATACACACACACACATGTCATGTTGCCTTGTGACTGTGCACTAGTTCCTTTGCTTTTTTTTTTTTTCTTTGTCACGATGCTTTGTATTTTGCGTAGACTTTTATATATATATATATATATATATATATATTTTAAGTGTCCATGATATCATCTTGGTATGATACCACCATAAATTTCATGAATATATATATATTTTAACTTGTTTGATTGCATCATCAATCTATGTGCACTGAACGATTTTTTTTATTTTTATTTTTTTGCAAATTGCATTTGATTATGGCCCATAAGAATAATGATTTTATAAGAATAATAGAGTAATATATCTCACTATTCTTTTATCATAATTGGTTATTTTGACTTATGTGGAGGATGCGTTTGTCGAGCTAGCTGTTTGGATATCGGGCTAGTGAAGTAGACACTTCCACCACCATTCATTTGACCATAGGTGATTAGTTTGGCTCATGTGAGGGAATGCGTCTATCGAACTAGCTGCGTAGATATTGGGCTAATGAAGTAGACGCTTACACCACCACCCATTTGACCGTAGGTAATTAGTTTGATTTATGTTGGGAAATGCGTCTATCGAATTAGCCGCTTGGATATTGGGCTAATAAAGTAGACACTTCCACCACCACCCATTTGACCATAGGTGATTAGTTTGACTTATGTGGATGAATGTGCCTATCAAGCTAGCCGCCTGTACATTGGGCTAGTAAAGTAGACATTTCCACCACTACCCATTCGATCATAGGTGATTAGTTTGACTTATGTAGAGGAATGCGCCTATTGAGCTAGCCGCTTGGATATTGGGCTAGTGAAGTAGACACTTTCACCATCACCCATTTGACCATAGGTGATTAGTCTTGACTCATATGGAGGAATGCGCCTATCGAGCTAGCCACTTGGATATTGGGCTAGTGAAGTAGACACTTCCACCACCACCCATTCGACCATAGGTGATTAGGTTGACTTAATTAGGTGGGGGAATACGCCTATCGAGCTAGCCGTTTGGATTTGGATATTGGGCTAGTGAAGTAGATACTTCCACCACTATCCATTTGACCATAGGTAATTAATTTGACTTATGTCATGATCATATGTCATATATGTCTCCACAACATATGCATATATATATATATATATATATTTTTCATTGTTTAGCTTTTGTCACTTAGTGATGGTGTACTTCAAAACTTTCAAGAAGGGGTACTTGACCATTCTCGAGGACTCTAATGACGCTATTGAGGAGGTGACTACTCTTCCAATTCACCCTCATTTCCTTGGTGCTTGGGGCTTGAAGTTCGAGTCACTTGATGGCTCTTTTCATTTAGTGCAATGGGCTCGTGAGACTTCATGTCAATTGGTTGAAGGCCTGTCACACTCTAAGGTTTTATTAGTAAAGTCATCTAACCATGAAGACATTGAGGATCTTAGTTCATTTCTTATCCTTAGGAGTGCGATTCGGGCTCAGAAGGTGACATAGGGCACCATTTTCAAGGCCATAGCAGAACCTTCTTTTTGTGAAGGCTATTGGAAGTGGTTGGAGGATGTACTATGGCAACACCATGAGGTACTACAACAGGCTAGCATTTACGATGTAATTTATGCCTCACTGTTCTCGTATGACCGACTACATAGTGTTATGCGGGCCTTTTGTGAGCTTTGGTGTCCGTCCACTAATACCCTTCACACTTTCATAGGCGAGATGTCTATCTCGTTATGAGATTTGTGTCAGCTTGGTGGACTTTCTATTAAGGGTGCAATATACGATAAAGTGGTGCCAAGTGCCCAAGAGTTGGCCGACAATACGAGGGACAAGAATTTCCTTTTTCCTGTCAGTTGTGGTTATTTATTTCTTGTTTACCATTGACTTTGTAAGGAGTCGAAGAAGAATGTGGTGAGGATTACTAGCTGGATAAAATTTTGGTTTAAAGGGGAAGTCAAGTACCATAAATCAACCAAGCGAGCTTCGAGGAACAAGACTCAACGCCCTAAGGATACTAGTAACCCTTCTGGTATTATTAACACAACTCGATCTTGAACTGTGCAATGGGACAAAGTCTTCAGTGACTTGGGGATTATTGGTGCAGCAAAGGGTGAGACTTATCTGTCAGTTTTCCTTGTTTGTTGGTTATGCAAATTTGTTCTACCACGTGGGGATGGCGACTTGATTAGGCCTGGGGTTTTTAAGGTTGCTAGTATGATGGCTCGTGGTCATTCATTCAGCCTTGCTATTCCTGTACTTGTTAGCATCTATAAAGGGCTGAATAAAATTGTTTCTTCTTCTGATCTTGGAAAGTACGACGCCATCTTTCCGATCCATTATGTTTATGCTTGGTTAGTAGAGTATTTCAACACACACTTTAGTATTGAATCTTTTCTAAAGCCTCGAATGACGAGATATGCTGGTGAAAGGATGGCCAAACATTTTGAGGAGTCAGAGGCCTATGACTTATTTCGATCATGCAAAGATATGACCTTGTACCGTTTGGCGTATAGCGAGGGCAATCCCAAGGAATTGGCTGATGACGATCATCTTTCTAACTCAGACTTAGAGTATTTCATCAGCATCTGTTGAAGTTCGTCCGCTATGGTCATTAAGCCATACAGTCCTCACAGGTTTAGCAGGCAATTTGGTTTTATTCAAGCCATCCCGGGTAGTTTACAGAACATTATTCAGCATTGGGATTCTTGTGTTCATGATGGTACCCATTCTGTATTGAGGCTACCAGTGCATTTTGATTTCCTATCTCGTTCCATTACCAAGGCTTATTTGGAGTGGTGGTCCCAACTTTATGCAGGCTATTTCTCCAACAAAGAAAATTCTATCCTAAGGAGCAAACGCTCGGCTTCACCAAATCAAGAGATGGTTAAAGTGAAGAAAAATACAATTGCTAGGCAAAATTCTAATCCTAAGACCAACGAAATGGTTCGAGGAAGTGTTAATGGGACTCTTGGTAGAGTAGCAGATGAGGACTATAGTCACGGTTATCGTAATTGGCGTCACTTAGAGAGAAAATCTAGTACTGGCACCGTTGGAAGGAATACCACTACTTTTAATGACGTGGAGTCATTTTTGATCGGCGTTCCTAGCACTTCTTAACCATTGGCTACCGATGTTGTATCAATAATGACAGAATCTATTATTTGTCATTTCATTTTTTTTTTTTTGACTCCTCTTTAATTTGTTTTGACAGTTGCCAAATGATGACTTTGATTTGGCTTCTGGGAATGAGGATATGAGACTTCTTGATGAGTTCTCAGATAATGAAGAATCAGTTCATGGGCTATCAGCCTTTGATTTAGTGATTAATCGTAAGAGTTGACTCTCAGTTGACCCAACTCCAATTGTCCGAACTTCTTTCTTACCTATTGCTTTTATATTGAGTCAAGTTGCACCTTTTGTGGCTTCTACCATTGATATAAGAAGCATGATCCTTAACGCTAGCCACTCAGCAGCTTCAATACTTGATAAACATATTAAAGGCTTATTGAGCAAAACTCCTATTCAAAAAGTTCCAACATTGGGCCCAAAGCTCCAAGAGCTTTATGATGAGCTCTCAAAGCTTCAGATAGACTATTCTCTATTGCAAAGCCAAATTGAAAAGTACGTACAAAATGTCACTACATACATCTTTATGAAATTAGTATTTGCTCAAGGGATGACTTTAGAGCTACAGAATCAACGTTTGGCGGATGTCAGTGAACGTGTTACTTATGCTTTAGCTCTTGACAATGAAGGAATTGAGCAGGTTCACTTGCGGAAGTCTGATTTGGGTAGCCTTGTAGCACAAATGCATAATTGTTAAAGGCGTTGGAACATTTAGATGAACAATCACAACAACTAGAGACTACAATTAGTGTTGCTGAAGCTGAAGTAGTTCAAAGGCGAGCTATTGTTTCCACTTTAAAGGATGAACAAACTACAATAGAAGCAACTGAGGTGATAAAGAAGCGAGGATATCGAAGTCGCCAACAAGTTGGAGCAGCTCTTGAAGGTTGAACAAGGCGAGATTCAGAGTTTATCATGGTTGCCATGATTTATTTATTTATTATTATTTTATTTCATTTTTTATTTTCATGAAATGTAGCTCAAAACCAAATACTTCATTATAAAATAATTGCTTTAGCAAACACTTTATTTATGAAATAAATATTATAGTTCGAAGCAAAAATACTCTTATTGTAAAACACATTTGGTTTATGGATTTATTTAGCTGTTCATAGTTATACTCATGCAGGCCAGGAGTAGTACAATTTTTTTTTTTTTTTTTAACAATTTTATTTCATATGGGCCAAAAACATCATGCAGTTTATGCTCATGCGATTAGGAGCATTACATTCTCATGGATAGTAACGCTTTAAGAACTTGTCGTCGATTGGGCCAACTCTTATACCTTCTTCATCAACAATCTTGTATGCTCCATTAGTGTAGACTTCAGTCACCACGTATGGACCATCCCACTTGGACAAGAACTTGTTGCCGATTCAGTGGGTAGTGATGATAGGTCTTCGAACAGCTAACACCAATTCTCCAACTTGAAAAGACCGGGGTCTAACCTTCTTATTGAAAGCTCTAGAGAGTCGAGCTTGGTAACACTTAAGTTTTTGTTGTGCTTCCAATCTCTTCTCATCCAATGTTTCCAACTCAGCAAGGCGTAGTTTTGCATTCTCATCATAAGTGAGACCTTCCTGTATAGCTACCCTTAATGAAGGAATCTGTTGTTCCAAAGGAAGAACCACTTCAACACCATATACAAGGGAGTATGGGGCCCAGGGTGCTTCTCCAATTCTTTCATGTCAATCTCGCTTTGATTTAGCAACTATTTTTTTCAATAGGTTGCCTAAAGTTTTGTTAAACACCTCTGCCAGTCCGTTGGCAGGTGTATTGTACATTAAGGAATTGCGTTGCATAAATCCAAATCTTTCACAAAGTTTGTCCATTAGACTGTTGTAGAAAGACTTTCCGTTATCAGTGATGATGTAACGAGGTACACCATACCGATAAATAATGTGGGATTCGATGAAGTCAACAACAGTTTCTTTCTTGACTTCTTTAAGTGGGACGACTTCAGCCTATTTGGAGAAGTAATCTATGGCGGCCAAGATGCATAAGTGGCCTGTAAAAGACTTAGCCAATAGGCCAACTGCATCTAGACCCCATGCATTAAATGGCCAAGAAGCAATTGTCGGATGTAAAGGTTCTGATGGTTGATGGATAAAGTTTGCATGAAACTGGCAAGGTTAACACTTTCTTGAGTAGTCCAAGCAATCTTTAACCATCGTAGGCCAATAGTAACACATCATTTTTACTCGAAAGTGAAGTTTCGAACCACACTGATGCGCTCCATATATCTCAGAATGGGCTTCTTCCATGGCTTGTTGAGCTTTGTCATCCCCTAGGTAACAAAGAAAAATTCCTTCAAATGATCATCAGAATAAAGTTCCCTTGTAGTAGATGAATCGAGGAGCTCGACGTCTTATTTCAGTTTTATGGGGAGTATCATCAGGGAGCTTCCCATGTTCAAGGTAATCTATAATTGGCATTCTCCAATCGTTGACTTCAATGGCTAGTACTGAAATTGCGTTTGTTTCTACAAGGTGACATTCCAATAATTGTGGCAATACCTATCATTGGCACACAGGAACATTAACTTGTTCACCTTCTAACAATGCCAGTGTAGTTGCTAGATTGACAAGTGTATCAGCCATGCGGTTTTCTTTCCTTGGAACATGTTCGAGTACCACCCCCTCAAATTTTTCAATGAGATGAGTTGCATATTGGAAATATGGGACTAAGTTATCTTTCTTGACTTCATAATCCCCCAGAGCTGATTAATTATTAACTTAGAATCCCTATAGACATCTAGGTCAATAATCTTTAGCTCTGTTTCCATTTATAAACCAATGATCAAGGCCTGGTACTCAGCAACATTATTTGAGCAATTTTCGCCAAGAATAAATGAGTAATGCAAAATGTGTTTCTGTGGTGAAACAAAAATGACACCTGCTTCTGCCCCTTCCTTCCTGGAAGCCCCATCAAAGAACATCATCTAAGGTTGTAGGATTTCTATGAACAATACATCTTCGTTAGGGAATTCCTCAGAAATTTCCCAATCAGTAGGGATAGGATGGTCGGCCAAAAAGTCTGCAAGGGCCTGCCCTTTCACCGTTTTTCTTTGCACGTAAATTATCTCAAATTCATTAAAGGGGAGAGACCATCTTGCAAAGCGTCCTGAGAGGATGGGGTTAGACATAACATACTTTATTGGGTCGGCTCTTGTAATGAGATGCACTGTATGGACATGGAAATAATGTCTCAATTTTTAAGAGGCAAAAACAAGTGTCAAACACATTTTCTCAATGGGTGAGTACTTGAGTTCATTTTTAGTTAATCTGCGACTCAAGTAATAGAGTGCTCGCTCTTTATTTTGTTTGTTATTTTGGGCCAGTATCGCTCCAAGAGACTCTTCTTGAGCAGCAATGTAAAGTATCAATGGTTTTCTCTGAATAAGAGCTCCTAATATTGGTGGATGAATCAAGTACCTCTTAATATTGTCGAAAGCATTTTGACATGCCTGATCCCAAACAAATGGAGCCTCATTTTTCATCAGTCGACTAAAAGGTTGACAACGGCCTGCCAAGTTTGCAATGAATCTGC
This sequence comes from Camellia sinensis, assembly GCF_055761805.1. Classification (NCBI taxonomy): domain Eukaryota; kingdom Viridiplantae; phylum Streptophyta; class Magnoliopsida; order Ericales; family Theaceae; genus Camellia; species Camellia sinensis. The sequence continues at coordinate 122,224,820 of NC_138966.1, forward strand.
GGATATATGCCAAGTGACCTTGGAGGCTTCTAAGTTCTTTCAGGTTTTTTGGTGGTGGCATCTTTTGTATAGCATCGATTTTGGACTGATCAACCTTAATGCCTTTATGTCGAACAATAACCCCGAGGAACTTTCTAGATGTCACTCCAAATGCGCATTTGAGTGGATTCATCTTCAAGTCAAATTTTCTCAGCTGGTTAAGGACTGCACGAAGGTCCTCTAGGTGATTTTCCCTTTTCTTAGTTTTGACCACCAAATCATCAACATAGCACTTAACAAATTTATGGAGCATGTCATCGAAGATCTTTTGCATGGCATGTCGATAGGTGGCACCAGTATTCTTGAGTCCAAAAGGCATCACTTTAGAATATTAGATGCCTTTTGTGGTACGAAATGCAGTTAACTCTTTATCCTCAGGTGCCATCCGTATTTGGTTGTATCCTGAACACCTATCCATGAAGGATAACACCTCGTGTCCGGTAGTGGCGTTTATCATTAATTCCATAATAGGAAGCGAAAAGTCATCCTTGGGACATGTTTCGTTCAAATTTCAAAAGTCGACACATATTCTAATTTATCCATTCTTCTTGACTACCGGGACCATACTTGATATCCATGTCAGATATTTTACTTCACGTATGAACCTAGCTACGATCAACTTGTTGACTTCTTCTTCCACTTTAAGGATGTGCTCAGGTCTGATGTATCGATGAGCCTGCTTTACTAGTCGCATACCATGTTTGATCCCAAGGTGATGGACAACAACTTTTGGACTTAAACCTGGCATCTCCTTGTACATCTATGTGAAGACATCTTTATATTCGAGGAGCAGTTCAAAAAATGTCTTTTTTTCCTCAGGTGTTAAGAGTGTTCCCACAAAGGTTGGTCGAGGGTCATCAGGAGTTCCCAAGTTGAATTCTTTCAAATTGTCAACAGTTGATTGCCCCCCATCTTCAAGTTTTAAAGGAGCTTCTTGGAGATCATCATCCTCCGAATCTGAGCTAGAATCTTTTTCAATTGTTACATGGTAAGAAGCAACATGTTCAATTTCTTCTTCTCTTCTACATTTCGCTTGAGTCTTAATTTCTTCAGTTAGTATGATAGTGTGCCTTTTGATCTTAAGCGAACCTTCAACACTAACTTCAAGTGACGTCATGCATTTCATGCGAGAAGGAATCAAACTTCAAGTCTCATTATCCTTCTTTGCAGAATTTAACTCAATTGTTGCTATGCTTCTCTTGTTGTTGACTTTTCTAGGTGATGTATTAATATCGCCAAGTCGAGCAAAAACGGACTTTTGTGACTAGGAAGTTTGTTTTTCATCCCCTTCCTTAGCAGTGCCTAATTTGTTAAAAACTGAAGGTTGAGAAGTTGTACTTTCGTTTGTCTTATCAACAGTGCTCAATCTATTAAAAATCGAGGTTCAAGGTGCAGGAGCTTCAATGTGGTCAAACATTGAGACTCGAGGAGTTGGGTTTGGACTTTTGTCTTCCTTCACTTCTTCCACAGTGATATGTTATACGTCTTTCTTCTTTCATTTTCTTTTGGCAGAGATATGAATGGGTTCAGTTGGCATGAATCCGACTCCAGTCTTTAGGGGGCTCAACCTGTACCCTTGTTGCCTTAACTTTTTTTGAGTTTTGTTGAGATCGTGAACTTTCTGATCTACAAGTTCAGGACTTAACTCTCCCAGTGATGAGGGATCAGTAAAGTCATAACCTGACTTGGCTAAAAGCTTGTAAGCTTGTGGATCAAACCCTTCCGTTCGTCTTTCAGGTAAGGAGCCATGTTCGATAAAATTTTGCGCAGCCCTAAGAAATCCCTTCAGTGGAAGTTTAATCAGGTTTGACGATCCCACCTGTGGAATTGGTATTGTTGCATCTGCTCTTAGTATCTGCAGATCTTGTAAGCAAAGTCTCCTTTAACTTTTGTGGACGTCATGACTTCTTCAAACGACGATTGCCCTTTTTCCATTGAGACCTCAGCACATACTTGAAGACTTTTGTCATTGCATGGCCTTTTAAGGATGAAGGCTGTTTTTGTGGTGACATAACCTCAGGTGTTTTTTCGCCACTTGATACGTCTTCCCTTGAGAAGTCCAACATAACTTGCTTTTCTTCATTCATTTTTTTTGTTCTTGTAGAAGGGATTTTAACTGAAATAACTTCAGGTATCCCATTGGAATCCAAATAAAATTTTACATCAGCAAAGTGAGACTTAGTTTCTGTAAATGGCTTGTCATCTGCTAGCACCGTCTTTATTCCACCTTGGCCAAATTTAAAACATTGACGGAAAGTTGTTACAACTACACCATTTTCATGGACCCAAGGTCGCCCAAGCAACAAATTATAGGACGTTCTTGTATCGATGACGTGAAACAAAGTACTGGCTGTGAGTTCTCCAATGGTGAGGTTCAAACGAATCATACCAATCGTGCATTTCCCTTCTTGGTTGAAACCATAAATAACCAGACGGTTTCGAGCTAACTCGTCAGTTGGGATTCCGAGTTTCTTCATGGTGAACTTTGGCATAATGTTTACTACTAAGCCTCCATCAACAAGGATGCAGATAACTTTTTGTTCACTAATAAAGCCAGAGACAAACAATGGGCGATTGTGTGGCTTTGAACCTAGTTGAAGGTCTTTATTAGTGAAGGTGATTATTGTGCAACAGGGAACAGAAGTGATGGAGTTCACCATTGTAACGCCCTGCTATTTCATACATGAATCCATCGCAACCAATATAACAACATACCACAAAGCCATCATTTTCACTGAACTAAGAATTAAAATTTGTAACTTCTCTATTTACATGTCCTTAAAATCTTGTACCCAACTCCAAGTTCTACAAACATGATGACAATTACAATAGAAGAACCCCATGGGTGTACAAGACAACAACAAAATAAGTCTAACAGCCCTATTACAAAACTCTAAGTCATTATAGTAAAATATTCTCAGCTGTCAATCCCAAAACCGCTTACTTCAAGTCACCACTGTAGTTGTACAACATTATTTCCTGAAAAAAGAATAGGGGTGAGCTATATGCCCAGTAGGAATACATTTAACCAAGTATTTAATCATTCAAATAAATTTATGGCACATTTGAAACAAAACATAATAAGTAGTTATGAACACATGTAATCTTCATTGATCATGTAAATACATAACGATTAAGCATGGAGCATTACATTTCACACCTTTATAACACAACAATTAGACAATGACATCAATGGAAAACAAACCATGAGTCCCATGTAAGAGTCCAACACAAGTGTAGACACCCCATTTTTGACCGTCCTCAAGACTTGGACGTCATCGTTTGAACACTCGATGATCATCCATGTTCGTGTTCGTCTTGAGTTCTCGGAGGTTTCGGCTGCGCGCCTTGCCTCAAGACCTCTCGACTTGTTTGTTTTGTGTTTGATTTTATATCAAACACTTACTGTTTTGCTTCTGAGGGTGGAAAATAGCTTGTAGGCCATCCCCACACCTCACCGGCCATGGCTTGAGGCCACCAGCCTTGTTTCCTTGCCGCCGGCCATTGGTGATGGCCGGTCGGCACTATTGATGGTCGGTCGGCATTGTGTTTGGTCGGCCGGCCACTATTTTTGATCAATCGGTCACTTTTCCTGGCCGAGACTTTTTCTTGAGGGAGCTTGACCCTTTTGAACCTTTTTTTTAGCTTCTTGAGGAAGCTTGAACCTTTTTAGCTTCTCCAAGAAGCTTGATCATTTTTTTAGCTTCTCCAAGAAGCTTGATCCTTTTTTTTAGCTTCTCCAAGAAGCTTGAACCTTTTGACCCTTTTTAGCTTCTCTAAGAAGCTTGACCCTATTTTAGCTTCTCCAAGAAGCTTGATCCTTTTTTTAGCTTCTCCAAGAAGCTTGAACCTCTTGACCCCTTTGTCTAGCTTCTCCAAGAAGCTTGGCCCTTTTGCTCCAAGCTTCTAAGAGAAGCATGGCCTTTTTGCTCAAAGCTTCTAAGAGAAGCTTTGCCCCATTGGTTTCTCTATAAAAAGAGGGCCTCTCCTCCCCTTTAGAGGGTTAGAAAAATCTGATATATATCATATATATCACTCCCTCTCTATATCTCCCTCTCTCTCTCTACATTTGTGTGGGTTAGAGGGTGCAAAAGGGTCTAGTTCTTGGCCATTTGAACTACACCTCCTAGCACAACACCTCCATCATCAACCTAAGGAGCTTGAAGGCCATTTTCAGAGGCTAAGGGACTATTTTTTTGGACCAAGAGGCTGCTGTCCCCTTTTGGCTACAAAGGTAACTCCTTTTATCTCTTTATTCCCCGTTTTTGCACACACTTTTAGCCTATCTTGCTTGCTGTTTTGAGCTTTGTGTATAACATAAAAAAGTTATGTTTTTTTGTGTTTAAGATACTTCATTAAGGTCACTTTTGTATTTGGGGTTGTTTACCCCCTCTTAGGCCTTGTTTGGCCTTTTTTTTATGCATTTTTGGTGAGCTCCAGGACCACCTTGTTTGGGCCTCCTCACCACTGAAATCTTGAGGGATTTCAGTAGTGAGGATGGTGGTTTGAGGTCCTAAGAAGGAGAGGGTCATCCCCTCTCCTTGTTGCCTTCAAAACTTGTCATTTTAGCCTCATGTGTGAGCACCTTGTTTAAGTTCATATTGGCCAAGTCTTAAGTAGTATTTGTGCTTATTTTACCATGATATAGCACTGTTTTAAGTTGGTTTAGACACACCATGCTTGCTTTGCATACTTGTCTTGTAATGCCATGAAATTGCCTTAACATGTATCTAGCATTTAGACCACTATGCTTACTTGTTTTGGCTTAGCTTTGTGAAGCTTTTATGCATGTTTTAGTGTGCTTAAGGTTTATTTTTGGTCATTTGGGTCATCCATGCTTTGCTTTGTATAGCTACCATGCAATCTCCCTTGTAGGCCTTAAGTGTTGACCCCCCTAGCATGCTTTACTTGCTTTGTTTTAGTGGTTTAGAGCCACTTATCATGCCATTTTAGTCCTTATAGCATGCTTGTATGCTTGCATTTGATGCTCCTTTAATGCTTTAAGAGGTTGGTGTCTTATGCTCCATGTTTGGTCCATTTTGTATGATTCCATGTATAGGCCATTTAGATGCCATCTAGGTGTGTCTTTGACCTTGTTTTGGCATGATTTTGGGCTGTTTTGTTTCACTTTGGTCATTTGCTTCATGTGTCACATGACCATAGTTTAAGTCCTTGGGCTTGGTTCCATACCTTGAATTAGGTTGTGTGCCTAGTACATATTGCATGTTTGCATACTTGCCTCCATGCTCATGTTGCATACTTAGCTCACATGCTTAGGTTGCATTTGGCATGCATGCCTTGCCTCTTGAATCACCATGATAGAGGTTGGGCCTCTTGTTTGTTTGTATGCATTTCATCCCATTGAAATTGCACAACTTGGCTCTTGGGCCATCACGCATCGAAATGTGCGATTGGTGGGCCGAGGGTCGAGGACCATCCTCCTTTGAGTCATGAACATGATAAGGAGGGTGGTGGTGCAAACATTGCTTTGAAAATGCATTGCCATGCCTTGTCTGCCCTCTGCTGCTGTCAAACAGGTTTCTGCAGGAAGTTTTGGCTGGCCGGCCATATATACTGCCGACCGACCAAATATATTTAGCCGAGAGCTCAATGGATGGTCGATGACCACTCCAAAATGGCCGGTGATGATCCCACTTGGTCGGTGATGCTCCTCAATATCCATAGAGTGCTCCCTGGGACTTGTGCAATTTTCAGAGGAGTAGAGCAGGGAAAACAGAGGCAAACTTGTGCATGGCGTTGGATTTCCGAGCAAACCCGAACACGCATTGTATTGGACCCTCCTCCCGAGGCCTTTACTGCTTTCTTAGCTTAGTTAATTCCCTTAACTAGTTAAATGGTCTGTAATATTTAATTAACTTGTAGGTTAATTGATTTGTATTATTCTTTTGGTCCCTCCGAGCGAGGGCGAATTTGTAATAAGTGTGGGTGCGTGTGTGCATGTCTTCCAACCCCCACTTCTTTCTCCCTTTTACTTACCTGCTTTTGATGGTTAGTATTAGGTCATATTTAATTTAGCATACCTTATGCTATGCATGCGTGCATCCATACATTTGTCTTGCGTGCACCGGGCTCGGCGCATCATACTAACTGCATTGTATTTTAATTCCAAGTTGAATACGTGTTAGTTGTAGCATCATCATATGACATCCATAGATTAGCCGAGCCTATTGTAGCTGCATCTTACATGTGTTGCATTAGCCATCTTAACATGAACTAGGATCATGCATATGATTACTAACTAGTTTCTGTTTTGGCTTGGAGTACTCGGTAAGCATTTATGTTTTAGCATCCTTGCATGCGTGTGAGTGTTGCCATGACAGCATGCTTACCATGAGGCTACTTACTTATGTGATATAACTGCTTGAATGCCTGTGGATGGAGGTTGAATTACCTAAATTGGAATAATGCATTAAAACTGTGAGTTTTAAGCCCACTTGGAAGTGGCAAAACCATATTTTCTAAAGCCCACTTGAGGGTGGCAAAACCTATATTTTAGCCTACTTGCGAGTAGCAAACCATTTTCAAAACAAACATGCAATGTTTTGTTCCAATTTAGGCGATTTGGTCTATACTTGTTTGCTGTGCGCATAACATAGTAATTCTAAGCTAATAATCGGAATAGGAACTCATAATGCTTTCAAAACAAGATATCACGGTTAGTAGAGGCCGATCTTTGATCGGGCGAGAGGGGGTGCTCATAGCTGACCTTCCCCAATCGTACCCAAGATCCCGAGCCGAGGCAACTTTGGTGATGACGGACACGTGGCCTTTGGCACCGAGTCAGGGTTTCCTAAATTTCCCAAAATAAAATATTTAGGTGGCGACTCTGTATCTGGCAAAGCAGTCCATGTTTGGCACTTCTTTTCTACAAATCTGTTTTCCAAAACGATTTGCCAGATTTGGACTCTTTGGTTCAGATTAAGAACCGTGACAATTCGAGAGTCCGAACTGTAGTGAGCCCAATAATGAACAGAACGGGACTCACCCTCCCAGGGCATTCGGGGACGTCTACAACAAGTTGCTTTAGTTTAAAAAACCATCCCCCACATTTGCCGGCTATTATACGGCAGGAAGTGGGCACTCAAGAAAACCATCCGTTTTTCCACTTTCGCCAGCTATTATACGGCAGGACTGTGTGGACACTCAAAAATATTTTTCCCACATTCGTCCAGCGATAAGCTTAGACAGGGCATTTGGGCACCTTTTAAACTCCCTGCATAGGTACCAATAGAATACCACATTTTCCAAAACTGACTCTTACCTGGACTCATGCACAATTAATGATTCCATCACATTTTAATTCCATCAACAAACATCTATCATCACAACAGATGAAACACCACATTATATTCAAAGAATAATAGCATTCAAGTCACAATTCCTTTACCATATCAACATCCACATCTTTCATCTCTTGATTGTTCATAATATTCTATGAATCAAAGGAAATTCCACTCAATTTAGTGTTTTCCATTCAAATTGAAAAGTTAGGTGTAGACCCCATTTTTGATCGATCTTAAGACTCAGACGTCACCGATTGAGCGCTCAGTGATGATGCATATTGTGCTCGTTCTGAGGTTTCAGAGTCTCGGCTGAGAGCCTTGCCTCCGGACTTCGGGGCTCTTTTGTGCTTTGCCTCGATTTGCGAACCAGGTTCTGTTTTCTCTTCCCGAAGGGAGGGAGAGGTCTCGTAGACCATCTCTCAGTGGCCGTAGGCTACGTTTCGTGGTCGTAGGCCATTTTTCCCGTTTGGAGACCAGTTTTTGATTTTCGAAGCCGTCGGCCGCGCGCCTCGGTTCGGGACCGCTTAACTACCTCCGTTTGCTCTAGTTTTTGGCACACACCTTGTTTCCTCTCCCTAGAGGGACACTGTGGCCCGAGAGACCACCTTCGTGGTCGCACGCCACTTCCGATGCTTGATAGTCAGTTTTTGGGGTACCTGGTTGCGCATTTTGACCCCCGAACCCTCGTTTTGACTCGGTGTGGGTTCATTTTTGGCATGGGCCCTATTTTCATTGTTAGGAAGGTGGTACAAGGGTCGGAGACCACCTTTTCCCCTTGGAAATCAGCTTTCTCCTTAGAGACCACTTTTCTCTCTCCTCTAGCCAGTTTTCTTGTCGGGAAACTGGTCTCCCTCACTTTTGGGCCATAATTTCTGGTCTCCCATACCACCATTGTGTTGCATTCATTTGGGAGGCCACCTATTTGGTATGGCCGACCACCTTTGGTGCTTGACGCTTTTGACCCCTTGGTCTCCCTCACTTTTGAGCCACATTTTCTGGTCTCTCATACCACCACTATGTTGCATTCACCTGGGAGGCCACCAATATGGGTAGGCTGACCACCTTTTCTTCTTGACCCTTTTGACCCCTGGTCGGCCGACCAGGGGGAGTGGTCGGCGGACCACCTAGACTGGTCGGCCAGTTTTCTGCTTTTTTGTCTCATTGAGTTGAAGCCAGCTATGCCAGCTGGAAGCCTCAAAATGCATCCTCCATACACGTGTATGGAGGATGTTTGAGCTTGGTTTTAAGCTTCTTGGAAAAGCTTTAGACCTTCTCCTCTATAAAAGGAAGGCCCATCTTCCATTGCTAGGGTTGAGAATTTTGTTTAAGGCTCATGCATACACATCTCTTTGTATCTCTCTCATTTAGTTTCAAAGATTGGCCCCATTGCCCTACACCTCCAAGCACAACACCTCGACTACCACTCTAAACACCTTGGAGCTAATTTTCAGAGGTTGAAAGCTTGCTACATTGGTCCAGAAGCTACTGGACTTCTTCTCTACAAGGGTAACACTCAATTTCCCATTTTTTGACATTATTTTGCTTCATATCTTAGCTCTATTTGAAAGCATTTTTGGGATTCTTCATAAACTGAAAAAAGTCTTGTTTTGACCTTATAAACATGTTTGTTTAAGACATTTTTTCTGTTTGGGGTCATCTTCCCCTTTGCATGCTTCATTTCCTCATGTTTAGGGCTATGCATTAGAGCATTTGTGTTGGCCTTGGTTTGACCTTTTAGCCACTAAAATCCAGCGGATTTTCAGTGGCTAACATGTGTTTTTGAGCCCTAAAATCAGAGAGGGGTGACCCTCTCACCCCTTGATTTGTTTACCAACTTTGTTGGCCTTCCAAAGGGGCTCCTACTTGCATGTTTCAAAGCCATATTTCAGGCCCTATTTGGTGAGTTTTAAGGTCTGCATAGGCTCTGTCCAGAGCCCATTTTGCCATATAAAGTGTCTATTATGCATGTGTAGAACAATCCTATTCAAGGCCTTTCAAAGGGGTTTTCACTTGCATGCTTCCTAGACTAATTTTAGGACCTTTTTGGTGGGTTTTAGGACCCTCATAACCTCTTTCCAGAGGTGATTTTGCCATTTTATGTGTCCATCATACATGTGTAGAATAACCCCTTGCATGGCCTTCCAAAGGAGCCTATCATCCTTGCATGCATTGACTGAGTTTCAGTGAGTTTTTGGGCATATTTTGGCATGGCATACTTCTGTTTTTGGCCGGTTTTGTGAGCTCTCATATGCTTCATATAGTTGTAGTACAACTCATGGTTCACTAGCTTTCTTTGCATGCTTTGTTGAACCTTGATTTTAGCACTTTTTGGCCATGCCTTAAACTGATTTTGTGCATATTTTGGATTGCCTTAGCTCTGTTTTTGGGTCCCATGGTCGAATGATGCTTGTTTTGCATACTTGTAGTTCAATGTCCACGCCTAGCTTTGAGATTTGAGGTCTATTGCATGCATATACTGAGGTGTTTTCATGCTTCAGGGTCATTTTGCATCATATTTCAGAGCCTATATGAATGCCATATCCTCATGTTTTCCTCTCTTTAAGTGTGCTTGAGAGTTGTGCATGAATGCCTTGTTTTCGGACCATTGAATGAGCTCCATTTCTTTGCATTCCGAGCCATCATTTTAGGCCATTTCCCCATAGTTTCAGACCTGCCTAGGATCTGTTTGGGGTTGGTTTTGCCATTGGTGCATTGCTTTGTGTACCTCTAGTGTAACCCGCTTCACTAGTTTCGGTACCCGGGCCATCTAGCATACATTGTGTGACATATTCGCATGTTTCGGGATCATCTTTTATGCCATTTCAGAGCTGTGTCATGTGTGCTTGTATGCCATATTTCACCCTTTGCCATGCTTAGTTAGAGTTGCATGTTGTGCCTTAGGATCAGTCAATTGCATTCGTGCGTGCTTGTATGTATTTCGGTTGTCTCATTTTCATCCCATGGCCACTGATTTGGGCACGACTGAGGCCTCTCCATTTTGGTATAAGTCCATCGTGCATTGTGTATGCCATGTTACAATGTGCTGTGCATGTTATGTTGTTTTAGGCATTGTGTATGCCATCTCATTTCCTTGCATTGCGTATGCTAGGTTGTTAGTCGCATTGTGTATGCCATATGGTTCATAGCATTGTGTATGCTAGTAGCATGTTTGCATCTCATCCTTGTATGTTTGCATGATTAGGTCGCATTGCATTAGGATTGCATGCTAGTTGCATTTGTGCATATCATGCCATCCTTATTTGTTGCATTGTGTTTGGAGTAGGGTTTAGTCCAAACACGGGAAACGAGGGACGTTTCGTACTCCAAGTGACGAAACGTGCCTCGATTCTTGGTCACCGACACTCTTGACTGTCCATGATAGAGTTGTTGGCTTTACTTGCTTGTATGTGCATTTATTCCATACTAAGTAGTGCAGTTCGACTTCTCGGCCATCATGCATCGGGATGCGTGATTGGTGGCCCGAGGATCGAGGACTACACTCCCTAGAGCTCATGCAATGACGGGGAGAGTGGTCGTGCACACATTTGTTGAAAATACATTACCTTCTCTCTCTCTCTTGCCTTTGTTGTAGAAAAACCAGAATCCAGGGGCAGAAAGTGGTCGGCCGACCAGGTTTTCTGGCAGGCCGACCACCTTTTTTGGTTCCCACCACAAAGGGTGGTCGGCAGGTGTCTCCCAAGCCAATATCTGGTCGGCAGCCTTCCCAGGGTGGAGTTTCAGCCTCTTGGAGCCTTGTGCAAATTTCTAAAATCAGTCGCAAACAAAGGTGAGATGAGGCATCGCGATGGAATTTCTCGACGAGGCGACTCGAGCATGCATGCATCCATCATCACCCAAAATAGAGCCGAAGCAGTCACATTCATGTAGTTTACATTCTTACTTAGCTAGTTTGTTAATTAGTTAATGTTGTGTAATAATTAGCTGTAGCGGTTATTTATTCGGACTGTATTATTTATTTGGACCCCTCGAGGGGGGGCAATGTTGTAATAAGTGTGCGTGTGTGTGATGTATGTCTTCCAACCCCACGTCTTTCTCCCTTTTATTTATTAGCTTATGATGGTTAGATTAGGGCATGTTTCAATTAGCATACTTATGCTCGCATGTTTGCATTCATTCATCTGTCTTGCATGCACCGGGCTCGGCGCATCATACTAACTGCATTGTATTTCAATTCCGAATTGAATACTTGTTAGTTGTAGCATTTCACATGCCATCTTTAGAATAACCGAGCCTATTGTAGTTGCATTCCTGCATGTGTTGCATTTGGCATTTCAGCATAGTTAGGATCATGCATGGATTTCTAACATAGTTTCTGTTTTGGCTTGGAATACTCGGTAAGTGTTTATGCTTTAGCATCCTTACATGTGTGTGAGTGACTGCCATGATAACAATCTTGCCATGAGGCTATGTGCTTATGTGATATACCTGCCTGAATGCCTGTGGGTGAAGGTTGGATTATCTGAATTGGAATAATGCATTGACTGTGAGTTTTAAGCCCACTTGAGAGTAGCAAATCATCTTGTTTTCTAAGCCCACCTGAGGGTGGCAAATTCGCATTTTAGCCTACTTGCGAGTAGCAAACCGTTTCAAAAGCAAACATGAGGTGTTTTGTTCCAATTCAGGTGATCCAATCTATACTTGTATGCTGTGCGCATCACGTAGTAAATCTAGGCTAATAACCGGAATAAGAATGCATAATGTTTTCAAAACTTGATATCATGGTTAGTAGAGGCCAATCTTTGATCGGGCGAGCGGGGGTGCTCACGAAGTGACCTTCCCCAATCGTACCCAAGTTCCCGAGCCGAGGCAACTTTGGTGGTGACGGACACGTGGCCTTAGGCAAACGAGTCAAGGTTTCCTAAATTTCCCAAAATAAAATATTTAGGTGGCGACTCTGTATCTGGCAAAGCAGTCCATGTTTAGCACTTCTTTCAAAAAAATCTGTTTTCAAAAACGATTTGTCGGATTTGGACTCTTTGATGATTCATCGGTCTTGCATTGCATTCTGCGAGAATAGATACAGGACCGTGACATTTGAGTCCGAACTGTGGTGAGCCCATATGAACAAAACGGGGGTTCCCTCCCGGGACGTTCGGGGACGTCTACATTAGGGTTTTACCAAATTTGGGGGTTTCTCTCCTTCATCATAGATATAGGTTTTAATAACATTTGTATATATGTTTTTAGCAAAAGAGTTGAGAAATTTCAAGCAAAATTCAAGCAAAATGATTTATTTGTGTAAAACATGGATTTAATCCAACAAGATCCTCAAATTAGCCTATAAGTCACAACAATACCATGAAATCTCTTCAAAATAAAGAAATACTAGGATAAAAGTATCTCTACCTCAAAGAAATGAAAAGAAAACTCGGAGAAACCCAAAGTTGATGAAATCTTGAAGTCCTTGGATCAAAAGAAAGCTCTTGACATGCTCTCCAACCTTCTTCAAGGGACCTAGGCTAGAAGATGCTTCTAGATGAATAGATCTAGCTATCTAAGTGGGAAAAAGTTGGGTTTAGAGAGAGAGGAGAGAGGCTCACGGTTTGAGAGGAAAGAGGAGGAGAAAATCATGAGAGAGAAGAGTGTTGGGTCTGTTTATAATAGTAGAAAAGTATCCCTAAGGTCATTGCAAAGAATAAGCCCAAAACCCCCAAAAGTAGGGCCCATTCAGACCCAAAAATTCTGGAAATAACACGCAGGGATCGACCCTTCGGTTAGAGGTGTCGACCCTTTAGGTAGAAAAGACAATCTGGCACAAGCAAGGGGGGGTCGACCCTTTCTAGACTGGTGTTGACCTTAAAGAAAACCAGCAGAGGCACTAAGAATTCAAACAAGTATAACTCTCTCGTTCGGACTCTGTTTTAGGTCGTTCTTATGTTCAAATCGAAGTCCCGGAAACAAGCTTTCCAATGGTTCTAGTCTCATATTTAAATTCAAAGTATGGAAGGAGAAAAGGAATAAAGAGTGAAGGTTGGTCAAAAACAAAAACTCAAATTTGGGGCTTTTGATCTAATCTTGCCTAAATACCTTGTTAAGGTTTCAATCAAGGTTCCAAACATCCCCCAAGGATCCTCAATCATAGTATTTAAAGTTCACTTTCCAACCCATCAATGTCAAGAGTCCGACAACCATACAAGTTTTAAGGTAATGGGTACTAATTTACACCAATCCAATACGAATTAGAATCCGAGTCATTACAACCTTGGGATAGTCTAGCTCATTAACAACAAACTCATATTTCCTAGGATCTTCTAACACTCGAACAAGTGCAAGTTGTACAGACCGAGGGAGATAAGACGCTTCACGCAAACTGAAGTGTGGGGGTAGTTCTTTCAAGGTTATCAGGACATCAATTTCCTCCTTATCTGGCGTTACCTTAATGGCGTGAACTTGTTCCATATCTTCTTCAATGGTTGAAACCATATAGACCACCTCGACCAAGTTATCTCCAATATACCCAATGGGGAAGAAGTCTTGTAGGATGATTGGGGCACGTGAGTTTTCTTCAGGAAATTTATCTTTTTGTTGCATCTTCTTTTCATTCTTCCTTTTGTCTATCACCTCCTTCTTGGAATGTCGATGGGAGTTCTTCTTTTCTTTTACTTTCTTGAGTGGAAAATGTTGAGTCTTGGACTTGCTTCTTTGTGCCTTCCTTCGTGTCACAAGAGTCCAACTTTCATCTTCTCTAATAGTTAAGACTTCTTCAAAACTATCATGGACATGCATATCTTGATTTGGAACTTGAATAATGAAAGGTTAAAGTGAACCAAGCTGGATGACCTTGGGAATTGCCCTTACTATTTGGATTGCAGATTGTGACATTTCTATCTTGGATTTGAGGATAGAGAACTTGGAGGTCCTACAATAATCGTCACATGGTTGGATTCTGCCAATTCGTCAAGGTCCAAGAGGATTTTATTCTTTTTGGCCAAGTCTACAAGCAATTCCTTTAACACGAAGCATTTTTCAGTAGGGTGACTAACTATCCGATGATAGTGGCAGTACTTTAGATCTTTCACATGACCTATTTCTTCAAGACGTTTGCACTCAGGGAGTTGAATGACTTTCTTTTCAAGTAAATCTTCTAACATCCCTGGTACGTCAGAGTCAAGAAAGGGATACTTCTTTTTTTGTAGTTCCTTTAGAGATGGGCGTGTTTCCTTTCTTTCTTCTTTCTTCTTGTCTTTTGTTAAAATCTTGATTAGAGTTGTGGTTACCGCCATTACTTCTTTGGTGGTACCTTTGAAAGGCTTGCCTCATTTTTTCACTTCTTTGTTATCTTTCCTTTGTTCAAGAATGGGAAGGTCTTTCTCGTCATGGTTGGCTATGCTAATTTCCATGTCATGTGAATGCGTAGCTAACTCTTTAGATGTTTGTGGTTTTATCCCTTGAAGGATGTAATGGAGTCCCCAGTGCATGCCTTGCATGCACATTTCCACAGCTGAGATCTCAGAGAGTCGGTCTTTGTAATCTAGACTTAGAGCACGCCAACGATTGATATAGTCTACCACAGGCTCGTCCTTCTATTGCTTGGTATTGGTTAATTCCATCATGTTTACCATACGACAGGTGCTATAAAAACGATTAAGGAATTTACGTTCTATTTTTTTCCAATTGTCGATTGACTCAGCCTCCAAATCAGTATACCAATAAAAGGTATTTCCTTTGAGTGACCGAACAAATTATTTGACAAGTAGATCTCCGTCTGTCCTGGCAATGTTACAAGTTTCAACAAAGTGAGTGACTGATTAAGGCCGAAATGTACATCATTGAGGCCGTTAATTAGAATCTCTTAACTTCACTTGTTGGTCAAACTGTATATTTTATGTGTGTTGAGTGTTAATCAGGTTGTACATCGTCGGAGCATAAAATGAGCAAAAAGCCAGAATTTGGGCAGAGTTGACTTTCCTGCACGTGCGTTGACTTTTTCCGCACGTGCGTTGACTTTCCCGCACGTGCGTTGACTTTTTCTGGGAAAGTCAAACCGACGTTTTAAACCTGTTTGGACGAGATTGGAAGGATAAAAAGACAAGAAAAAGGCTGGATTAGGGTTCTGAAATTGTTTTGACCTAAAGAGGGAGGCTAGGGTTTGCAAAGGAGAAAGAAACAAGAAGCTTCAAAGATGTCTCCCATGGTTGTTCCTTCTCCTTCTACCTCTTTCCACTCCTCCATGAGTGGCTAGTCTTCTTTTCTAGGGTTTTGATGAAACCCTAGCCATGTAATTATGCAGTTTTCTTTTTTGATTTTATATTATGTAAAGGTTTGAACCATTGTATGGTGTTTTAAAAATTCTTTATATATGATTTTCATTATCTTTTCAAATATTTGACTTTTTGTGATTGTTGAATATTATCCATACATGAGTTTTCTATTCCTTCACATTCAAGGTATGGGACGAACCATGCTACGAGGAACGAGTCGTATCACTACCCTAGTTTAGAGTGAACGATTCGTATTACTTGAGATGGTTCATGCTCGTACATTGAATGTGATGATCTTCTTGTTAAATGCTTTGAGCTTGTAGTTGTGAAGCATTAATTCGTTCAAACCATAGCATAATTAATTTCAATTGGAAACCTAATTATGTGGTTAGTGGTGAATTCTCTACCCTAGGATTTTTTCCCAATTTAGTAAATCCAATTTCATTTATTATTTAATTTAATTCCTTAGTTTAATTTATTTGTTATTAAATTAGGTTATGATCATTCAATCTTTTTATCAAAATTAATTTAGGAATTTAACAATTAAATTAGTTTAATTTCACAATAGTCCCTGTGGATCGATACCTGGACTTACCATTATTCTAATAGAATTTGGTATAGTTTAGTATTTAATTTTGGTGTGTTCAACGACCCATCAAATTTTGGCGCCGTTGTCGGGGACTTCTGGCGAAATTAGTTAATTTAAAGTTACATTCTTATTTTAATTTTTAGTTTAGGATTTTATGCTTTTGGTGTTGCTAAGTGTGCAGAGCGTTCGAAATTGGAGCTATCACTGAAGTGCAAGCGGAGCGCAGCCGAGCTTTAAAAAAAAACCGCAGCGCTAAAGTGAGTAAACAGAAGCAAACACTCATAAGCAAAGCACCAAAGTGCTAAAACAGAAGTCAAAGCTCAAACAGAGGTTGGAGACAACGTCTACACGTCAACCATCCGTAAGACGAGTAAAGCGTTTTCGTTAAACCGCTGTGAGTATTTCTTCCTTTGGTATTTTGCTTTCATACTTAGTGCACAGAGTCGGAACTTGTTGTGTGTGTTTGGGTAGTGTATGCACGGGCGTCGTTCTTGTCGCCCTGAATTGTGGAGTTTGGACCTTGAACTAGAAAGGACCCTTAGGAGACTTAGGACCTCTGCCCGTATTCCTAGGCTTGAATATTCATACATTGAGCCATTAGAGATGGCAGATCCTAATGTCCCGGATGTACCCAACCGGACACGTAAGGATTATTTTACACCTACTGCATATACATCACCATCATGCATCCAATTGCCCAACATCACTGCTGCTCATTATGAGATTAAGTCCAGCACCATACAAATGCTCCCATCATTCCATGGACTAACTCATGATGACCCTTATAAGCATTTGAATGAATTTCTGGAAATTTGCTCGACAGTAAGGATCCAGAATTTCACAAATGAGGCCTTAATGTTGCGATTGTTTCCATTCTCGTTAAAGGATAAAGCCAAACACTGGCTAAATTCTTTACCTGCTAATTCAATCACAACTTGGGACCAATTACAGCAACGGTTCTTGGAGAAGTATTTTTCCATAGGTAAAACCAACCAACTTAGGCGAGCCATCACAAACTTTGCTCAAATGGATGGCGAGCAATTCCATGAGACTTGGGAAAGACTTCGAGACCTTCTCCAACAGTGTCCCCACCACCAAGTGCCTAATTGGCAACTTGTTCAAACATTTTATTACGGCTTAACTGAGCCACACCGCCAAATGGTGGATTCGTCATGTGGTGGGACATTTATGTCTAAAAATGATGCCGAGGCATGGCAATTGTTTGAGAACCTAAGTGATAATTCCCTTCACCATGCCTCCGCAGCCCGGCAAGTCCGGCAACCCATGGTTGGAGCCCCGAAAAAAGGGGGCATTTATGAGGTCGGGCAAAACCTAGAGTTAGCCCAACAAGTAGAGGCATTGTCCCGCAAGATGGACCAATTATTAGCTACGGGACATGCTCCTACCCAACATGATCAGCCTCAATTTCACGAGGCATGTGTTATTTGTGCGAGCCCTGCTCATGACTTGAGTGAGTGCCCTTCGGCATCACAATTTTCGGAGTTAGTCCAAGAGCATGTGAATGCGGCTCAAGGATTCTCCAACCCGGGTAATAACCCATACTCCAACACATATAATCCGGGATGGAGAAATCACCCTAATTTCTCATGGAGGCCCCCTTCACAAGGCACTTCTTACAATCCTCCACCACCAAGGCAGAATTTCAATAATTTTGCCAACCAATCATCTTACCGACCACCGCAACCGTATAGACCCCCACAACCATACCGTCAACCACAACCCTCGCCTGTTCCTCAGGGCAACTCTGCTTTGAGACTCAGGTGTTGGAAGTTCTTTCAGAACTTAAGGGGTTAGCATCGATAGTTCACTCCCACACTCACTTTATTGCCAAGATAGAGACCCAATTGGGTCAAATGGCTAACAACATGAATCGGAGAGAGGAGGGAAAATTACCAAGTCAAACTGTGGCTAACCCTAAGGGACAATACGGGGCAGAGAGTTCGGGTGGGAATGGTAAGCAACATGAGCAAGTGCAGGCGGTGGTTGCTCTAAGAAGTGGTAGGGAGTTAGAGCCTCAATCTGTTGCGTCTGATGTAACTAGAGTTAGGAAGGGTGACCGCGGTGGTTCACCAAGTGAGAGCAAGGGTGAGGGGGAAACACTTAAGAGGGATGAGTTAGTCCCTAGCACTCCATATGTGCCTAAGGCACCCTTTCCCCAGTGCCTTGATACACCGTCCCCTTTTAATAAGAATGCGGCATCTATGGAGGCAATGATGGAGGTCTTTAAACAGGTAAAAATCAACCTTCCCCTGTTGGAGGCGATTAAGCAAGTACCATCATATGCCAAATTTCTGAAGGACCTTTGTACGCAAAAGCGTAAATCTAGGACACATATGTCCCAAAAGGTCCTACTCACGGAGCAAGTAAGCTCCATCTTGTTGAATGACACACCTCCTAAGCTTAAGGACCCAGGTGCCCCAACCATTGCATGCATTATAGGGGACCACTTCATTGATAGGGCCTTATTGGATTTAGGGGCTAGTGTTAATTTGTTGCCGTACTCTGTGTATGAGGAATTTGGGCTTGGCGAGTTGAAGCCCACTACTGTTACTCTTCAGTTGGCTGACCGGTCTCTCAAAGTGCCACGTGGCATGATTGAGGATGTGCTAGTTAAGGTTAATAGGTTCTACTTCCCTGTTGACTTTTTGGTATTAGATATGGAACCGGTAGCCAGTTCGAGGAAACAAATCCCGGCGATTTTGGGTCGACCTTTCTTGGCTACGGCCAATGCATGCATTAATTGTCGGACCGGGGTTATGGAAGTTTCATTTGGTAACATGCAAGTGAAACTTAATGTTTTCCAAGCATCACAACAACCTCATGAGAGAGAGGAGTGCTTATTAGTGGATGTTGTGGATGAGATTGTTGAGGAGGCTTTGCCCTCCATTCTTGTAGAGGACCCTTTGGAGGCTTGTCTAGCTCATTTTGGGTTTGAAAATTTTGATATAGATGGGTTAATTGAGGAGGTGAATGTCTTGCTTAATTCTTTTTCTACACCGGATTTTCCTCCATGGAGAGCCCGGTTTGAGTCACTTCCTCCTCTGTCGAGAGAGCCTGCCACAACTTCTTTGGTCACACCACCTACACTTGAGTTGAAGCCACTTTCGGCCACACTCAAGTATGCATTTTTAGGGCCCCAAGATACTTTACCGGTCATCATTGCATCTGACTTGACTGCAGCGCAGGAGAGTCAGTTAATGAGTGTTCTCGTGGCACATTGGAGTGCTATAGGGTGGTCAGTGGCTGATTTGAAATGGATAGATCCCTCCGTGTGCATGCATTATATACACCTAGAGGAGGACACCAAACCTTCTCGCGAAATGCAACGGAGACTGAATCCTAACATGAAAGAGGTGGTGAAGAAGGAGGTTTTGAAATTGTTAGATGCGGGTATCATATACCCCATCTCAGATAGCAAGTGGGTGAGTCCCACACAAGTAGTGCCCAAGAAATCGGGCATCACTGTTGTTGAGAATGAAGGAGGAGAGTTAGTCCCCACACGGACCACTACTGGGTGGCGAGTGTGCATTGATTATAGGAGACTAAATTCCTCGACTAGGAAGGACCATTTTCCCTTACCTTTCATTGACCAAATCCTAGAGCAATTAGCGGGGCAGGGTTTCTATTGTTTTCTTGATGGCTATTCGGGGTATAATCAAGTCCTGGTGTACCCCGCTGACCAGGAAAAGACCACATTCACATGCCCTTTTGGCACTTTTGCTTACAGGTGCATGCCTTTTGGGCTGTGTAATGCACCGGCGACCTTTCAACGGTGTATGATGGCTATTTTCTCCGACATGGTGGAGAAATTCTTAGAGGTTTTTATGGATGACTTGTCGGTGTTTGGACCGTCTTTTGAGGAATGCCTTAGGAACTTGACTAGAGTGTTAGAACGATGTACTGAGGCAAACCTAATCTTGAGTTGGGAAAAGAGCCATTTTATGGTTCGTGAGGGTATAGTGTTGGGACACATTGTGTCCCCTCGAGGTATAGAAGTTGACAAGGCTAAGGTCGACCTCATTGCAGGCCTTCCTCCACCCAATTCTGTGCGTCAAATTAGGTCTTTCCTAGGGCACGCAGGTTTTTACCGTAGGTTCATCAAAAACTTTAGTAAGATATCACGTCCTTTGTGTAGTTTACTAGTTAAGGACGCGCCTTTTGTCTTTGATGACGTATGCTTAAAGGCATTCGAAACACTAAGAATGGCCTTGACTACCGCCCCAATCATGAAATCACCAGATTGGTCTCTTCCCTTTGAAATCATGTGTGATGCCTCTGATTATGCCGTCGGGGCTGTGTTGGGCCAAAGGGTCAATAAGGCACCATTTGCTATATATTATGCTAGTCGCACTCTCTCGGATGCTCAATTGAACTACACTACTACCGAGAAAGAGTTGCTAGCTGTGGTCTTTGCCTTAGACAAATTCTGGTCTTATCTCCTAGGTTCCAAGGTCATAGTCTTCACTGATCATGCCGCTTTGCGGTATTTACTATCTAAGAAAGAGACCAAACCTAGGTTGATTAGATGGATTTTGTTGCTTCAGGAATTTGATTTAGAGATCCATGATAAGAAAGGATATGAGAATGTGGTAGCGGATCATCTCTCCCGAATCCTCGTTGAGTATAATAGTGACCCTTTTATTTTGCATGATTCGTTTCCGGACGAACAACTTTTTGAGCTGTCACAATCGAGCCCCCCGTGGTTTGCACATATTGTGAATTACTTGGCCATTGGGCAAACTCCGCAGAATTGGTCTAAGCAAGACAAAGACCGATTCTTTTCATAGGTCAGGTATTACTTTTGGGAGGATCCGGAGTTGTTTAAATATTGCTCCGACCAAGTGATCCG
The DNA here is from genome assembly GCF_055761805.1 of Camellia sinensis. Taxonomy (NCBI): domain Eukaryota; kingdom Viridiplantae; phylum Streptophyta; class Magnoliopsida; order Ericales; family Theaceae; genus Camellia; species Camellia sinensis. Next base: position 122,245,844 of record NC_138966.1, read on the forward strand.
ACGGTGTGTGCCGGAGAGTGAGGTGCATAGCATTCTTACATTTTGTCATTCTTCGGCATGTGGCGGTCATTTTAGTGGGCATAAAACGGCTGCCAAGATTTTACAAAACGGGTTTTATTGGCCCACATTTTTTAAAGATGCCCATCAATTTTGTAGAACTTGTTTGCGTTGTCAGCAAATGGGTTCGATGTCTCGGCGTGACATGATGCCAATGTCCCCTATTCTTGTGGTAGAAATATTTGATGTTTGGGGAATTGATTTTATGGGCCCTTTCCCGTCGTCGTTCGGGTTTGAGTACATTCTCTTGGCAGTAGATTATGTGTCTAAATGGGTGGAGGCAATAGCTACCCGAACAAACGATCATAGAGTGGTAATCAAATTTTTGCATGAAAACATCTTTAGTCGTTTTGGGTTTCCTAGAGCCATAATAAGTGATCAGGGTACACATTTTTGTAACCGGTTCTTTGAGTCGGTAGTTAAGAAATACTCTATCACCCATAAAGTTGGCACTCCATACCACCCTCAAACTAGTGGCCAAGTAGAAGTCTCGAATAGGGAGGTAAAGCACATAATTGAGAAAACGGTGAGACCGGATAGGAAAGATTGGTCACAATGGTTAATTGATGCATTATGGGCTTACCGCACTGCTTATAAGACACCCATTGGGATGTCACCATATAGGGCAGTGTTTGGCAAAGCTTGTCATCTCCCGGTTGAACTTGAGCATCGAGCATTGTGGGCCATAAAGAAATTTAACTTCGATATGGCCGTGGCTGGGCTCAACCGGAAATTGCAACTCAATGAGCTGGAGGAAATCCGAAATGATGCATATAAGAGTTCGAGAGTTTTTAAAGCTCGGACTAAGGAATTCCATGACAAGCACATTAATAGAAAATCTTTTGAACTCGACCAAAAAGTGTGGCTTTTTAATTCAAAATTGAGACTCTTTCCGGGTAAGCTAAGATCAAGATGGGATGGCCCCCTTGAGGTTGTTGAGGCATTTAGTCATGGCGCCGTTGAGGTGCGGGATCCAAAAACTGGCCACACTTTCAAAGTGAATGGCCAAAGATTGAAACCATATATAGAGGGGATTGGGAATGGGGATATGATTGAGTCCATTGCTTTGATGGACCCATTTTACTATGATTGATAAATTGATTTCTTGTTCTCTTTTCTTTCCCTTCTATGCTATTTAGTTTTTCTTTGTTCTCGATATGCTTTACTTGCGTCTAGGAGACTTTAAATCCTCTAAAGGTGTAATTCCTTTGGTGTTTGCCGTGCCCGAACGGCATCTGACGGTCTGGTATAGCCACCTAACTGTGTTTGTAGTGAGTTCCTAGGAGACCAACTGAGACGGTGGAAACTAGAGTTCGAATGGCAAAGCCTAGAACACAAAGGTTTGGGATTTCCGAGACTAAAGTCTGGTTTAAATACCCAGGGGTGTGGAGATTGCTTCAAAACTACCTCGGCTTGAACTCTGTATGGCAGCCCCATAGATTGAGGTAGCTTTATGCGCCTCGATTCTGGATACCAAATCAACCTAGTCTGTCACCCTGTTGGAGAATAGGGAAAGTTACAAATACAGTTAGGGAGAAAAGTAGTATCCGTGGTTTTCGCGTGAAGATTATACCTTTAGTGGGCATTCCGTTATTTTCTTATGTACTATATTTATTTCGGATGTCAATTGAAGGTAGAAATGCTTTGTTTTGATTTTTAAAAAAAAAAAAAAAGAGTTATACTTGTTCATGTTAACAAAAAAAAATAACAATAATAATTTTGTATTGTACTTGTTGTAAAAAAAAAAAAAAAACACGTGCGGCGTTGACTCCCACACGTGCGGGAAAATTCCTTAAAACCAACCTTGCACTCTGCTAAATAAGCAGGTGCGGAGGCCCGTGCGTGGACCAGCCGCACGTGCGGGACGCCGATTTGCGAAAAAAAAAAAAAAAAGAAAATTAATTTTGAAATCGCCGCATGTGCGGCCTGGGCCCCGCACGTGCGGGAAAATTGGGCAAAAACCAGTTTGCACCCTGCTAAATATGCAGGTGCGGGACGGACGTGCGTTGACCGGCCGCACGTGCGGCTTGACTCCCGCACGTGCGGGACGACGATAATAATTAAAAAAAAAAAAGAAAAAAAAAGAGAAGCTCGGGGGATGGAATCGCCGCACGTGCGGCCTTGACTCCCGCACGTGCGGGGCGGGGAAATTTTCAAAAAATAAATAAATAAATAAAAAATTATTGTGTTTTGTTTTCTTATTATTATTATTTTTTATTTATTTATATTTTCATTTACTATTTTTTTTTTTTATTTTAAATTTTCGTACCCAAAAAATAATAATAATAATAATAAAATAAAATAAAATAAAACAAACAAATAAAATATTTGTTTATTTATATTTTCATTTACTAATTTTTTTTTATTTTAATTTTCGTACAAAAAAAAAAAAAAAAAAGAGAATCAAACCACCTTATCTACTCACTCTCTCCTAATCACTCTCACACTCTCAGATCTCTATCTCTCTCTCTCTCTCTCTCTTATCCCCACAAACCCATCTTCTTCTTCTTTTTCTTCTTCTTCTTCTTCCCTTTTCTTCTTCTTTATTCTTCCTCACCACCATCATCTCACCGCCGGTACCACTTCCCTCTCCGTCCGGCGAAACTCCGGCGACCACCATTTTTTCCGGCGAACCTCCATTCTTTTTCTCTCTTTCTCCACTTTTTCAAGGTAAATTTTTCTTTTTCTTCTTTTCTTTCTTTTGCATAGATTTGTGAAAGTAGAAATTATTTTGTAAAGTTTTTGATTGATTTATTTATTTATTTTATCTTGATCTAGTGTTCAAAAAAAAAAAAAGAAAAAAAGAAAGAAAACCAGACTCAAACTCGGCTAAGGAGAAAGATGAGGCCGCACGTGCGGCTTGACTCCCGCACGTGCGCAAAAAAAAAAAAAAAAAAACCTCATAAATATTGGTACTAACACTAATCCTAATTTAGTTTTTTTTTATTTGTTATATTTAGTTAGTTTAAATTGCTTCGTAGTGATTCTGGTTAAGTTAATTAGTTAGTGAAATTTGGTTTTATTTTTATTTGTCTTATACTTGTGTAGTTAGTGCTTTTATTTTTATCTTATTCTATGATGTCATTGTTCATATATTTTCTAAATAGTTTAGTTCATTTTCTTTTATTTTATTTTCTGAAGTTTTATTTAATTTTCTTCTCTTCCAAAAAAAAAAAAAAAAAAAAAAAGGTTTAATTTTGGTTGTTTTACTCTATACTTTAGTCTATTTGGTAGTTTAGTTATTTTATAGTTTAGTTTAGTTTATTTTATAGTTTGGTTAATTTAATTTAAAGACATTTTACTTCATTTATTTAATTAATTTCGTTTTTATATATAATAAAAAAAATAAAATAATAATAAAAAAAATAAAAAATAGAAAAAAAAAAAAAAACAAAATAATAATAAAAATATATATATATACATAAATTTTTGGGAATTGCATGTGGTACATTGGTGGGCAAATTTGTGCTTTCCTATTTTATTTGATTCTCATGCTGGTTTCACGGGTATCTGTATTTCTTGTTGGTGTGTGCAGGATATGAGTCGCCGTGTCTCTGCTCGGGCCTCCAAAAAGGCCAAGGGTGCCTCCTCTTCGGCGCCACCACCACCATCATCACCACCATCCTCGCCACCACCACCAGGAGACTTGCCCCGGCCGGAGTGGGCTTCACGGCCTCTGCACAAGCTCACACAGTTCAACCTGCCATTTTTTCAGCATAACGAGGACACTACTTGGGCGGTTGAGCAGCTCCGACTCCGGCAACAGTTGGGCATTTGTGCTGTGACAGCGCCCACTTATCCTCGTCTGGTGCGCCTATTCTACCAGAACCTGGATGAGACACCCACTGCGGTTGGACTGCTCTCTGACATTGAAGGTCATGTTGTTCACATCACCTCGGCCATGATTGCCACAGTGTTAGAGTTTTTCGCCAAACCGGAATATCAGCCTTTCCCGGAAGTTGAGGATTGCCAACCCATACATCGCCTCATCCAGCAATACTTCCCGGGAGCCCACGGTGACAACAGTTTCACTTGCCTGTAGCGGAGCAAGCTACCTAGCCGCTTGCTTTTCCTTGATTCTGTGGTCCATAAGAATGTCCTTCCACTTGGGCATCGAGCTGAGCGCCGTTTGGAGTTTGTGCGGATTTTACACGGGTATCATCTTGGCTATCAGGTCCCGCTTGAGGATTTCATTTTGCTGCATTTGCAGAAATTTCTACGTGAGGCAGTTCGGCCTACTCCTATGCAGAACCTGACTTGGCCACTACCATTCGCCAATTTGTTGACCCTTGTGTTTGCGCTGAACCACCTCCCCATTGCTGAGGATGAGGAGATTGATAGAGGGTATCCGACATTCGGCCAGCGGGAATGGCAGCATAGCATATCTCGCATCCCGCAGCCGGTAGGTGCCCCGGTTGATGAGGCCCAGGACCCCATCCATGACCACCCAGCTCATCCTGTTCCCCCTGTGCCTCCCCACGGGGACCCACTCTACATGACTCGCGAGGAGTACTTACAACTTCAGCACTCTGTCGATCAGGTCCATCATACTCTTCGTGATCACCACCAGAGTCTCATGGAGTTGCGCACGGATTTTCAGGCTTATCGCGACTATTCTCAGGCGCGTTTCGATCAGCTCCACGCCGACAACCTCGCCATCCAGCAACAGGGTCAGGATAACGCCTTCGAGACGCGCGCTTTGATGCAAGCCTTGTTTGCCCAACATTTCCCACCACCACCACCACCACCGGCTTCTCCCTAGTACCCACCTGTCTATTGCTTTGTCTCTTTTATTTTTATTTTTATTTTCCTTTTTCTTAAAAAAAAAAAAAAAAAAAAAAAAAAAAGAAAAAAAAAAAAAGAGTGAAGTGTGTATATGTTACTCTCTGCCTGCCTGGATGTGCACCTACAATTCTGGTAATTTTCTCTCATTTCTCTTTACTTTTCCATTGAGGACAATGTCATATTCAAGTTGGGGGATGAGGGTTATATTTTATTTTGTGCATTCCTATTTGGCTCATAATTCATGCTTATACCTGTTTCACTTGACTGCATTACTTCACCTGATGTGACTTTTTGCTAGTAGGGTGATGATATTTGCATATGTTATTTGGAGATCATAGTAGACTTGTATGAAAAGGATTTATTGGGTAGATACTTGCATGCCATGTTTGCACGAGGAGAGTTGTCTGTGTTTGTGATTTTAGTACACTTGTCATGAGTATGTCTTAATTCACATGAACACACTATCATAGCGGTGATCTTTTTATTATAATACCTAGTGTACATCATTGATAATAGCTATAGTTGCAGAAAAGAATAAATGAAGAACCAAGATTCCTAAAAAAAAAAAACACTTAACTGGTTTGGGTCCGTAGCCTTTTTAACTCGAGTTATTAAGCCCGTAGGGGTGTCTCTACACTTAATGCCCTAAAACCATCTGGTTTGGGAGTCATTGGCCCAAAACTTGCTACATGGGTTAATTAGAAAGCTTAAGGGACTTGGACATTGCACAGTTAAGGAAAAATAAGAAGAATGACTTGTTCAGATTCGTAGCCTTTTCAACTCGAGTGATTAAGCCCGTAGGGGTGTCTCTACACTTAATGCCCTAAAACCGTCTGGTTTGGGAGTCATTGGCCCAATGCTCGTTACATGGGTTGATTAGAAAGCTTAGTGGATCAAGGCATTGCACAGTCATTTAAAAAAAAAAAAAAAAAAACAACTTTGAGAATCTTGGCTGCAACAGGTTAGTTTTTCTGTATATGTTGGGTGTTATTATGAGTTATACTGGGCTATTATAGTGGATAGTTAACTAATATGGAGATTGCACTTTACACCGAGGGTACTCATGACTTGTCTACTAGCATGCACAAGTATAGGAAACTTTACTTTTGTATGAACTGAATTGTGGTTTTGACTCAATAGGTTCCTTCATGCTTGTCCACTGTGCCTTTAATGACTCATGATGTCTAAATATCACACTGTAGTGGCACATAAGTTGATTGTTAGATGGTGTAGTGTGGTCATTTGTTGTTGAGTATATATGAATATGTTAATGTTTGTGGGTATCATTTCTGGAAACCCTCACGAGACTTTACTCGTCCACCTGGGGTCACCTTGTGGTTTAAAGGCTTGTTGCATATGCTAAATGCAACCGTTTTCCCACGAAAGAGGAAATAGATAGATTTTGTTTAATTTTATTTTATTTTACTTGCTTGAGGACTAGCAAGTAGTAAGTTGGGGGATGTGATTAAGGCCGAAATGTACATCATTGAGGCCGTTAATTAGAATCTCTTAACTTCACTTGTTGGTCAAACTGTATATTTTATGTGTGTTGAGTGTCAATCAGGTTGTACATCGTCGGAGCATAAAATGAGCAAAAAGCCAGAATTTGGGCAGAGTTGACTTTCCCGCACGTGCGTTGACTTTTTCCGCACGTGCGTTGACTTTCCCGCACGTGCGTTGACTTTTTCTGGGAAAGTCAAACCGACGTTTTAAACCTGTTTGGACGAGATTGGAAGGATAAAAAGACAAGAAAAAGGCTGGATTAGGGTTCTGAAATTGTTTTGACCTAAAGAGGGAGGCTAGGGTTTGCAAAGGAGGAAGAAACAAGAAGCTTCAAAGATGTCTCCCATGGTTGTTCCTTCTCCTTCTACCTCTTTCCACTCCTCCATGAGTGGCTAGTCTTCTTTTCTAGGGTTTTGATGAAACCCTAGCCATGTAATTATGTAGTTTTCTTTTTTGATTTTATATTATGTAAAGGTTTGAACCATTGTATGGTGTTTTAGAAATTCTTTATATATGATTTTCATTATCTTTTCAAATATTTGACTTTCTGTGATTGTTGAATATTATCCATACATGAGTTTTCTATTCCTTCATATTCAAGGTATGGGACGAACCATGCTACGAGGAACGAGTCGTATCACTACCCTAGTTTAGAGTGAACGATTCGTATTACTTGAGATGGTTCGTGCTCGTACATTGAATGTGATGATCTTCTTGTTAAATGCTTTGAGCTTGTAGTTGTGAAGCATTAATTCGTTCAAACCATAGCATAATTAATTTCAATTGGAAACCCTAATTATGTGGTTAGTGGTGAATTCTCTACCCTAGGATTTTTCCCTAATTTAGTAAATCCAATTTCATTTATTATTTAATTTAATTCCTTAGTTTAATTTATTTGTTATTAAATTAGGTTATGATCATTCAATCTTTTTATCAAAATTAATTTAGGAATTTAACAATTAAATTAGTTTAATTTCACAATAGTCCCTGTGGATCGATACCTGGACTTACCATTATTTTAATAGAATTTGGTATAGTTTAGTATTTAATTTTGGTGTGTTCAACGACCCATCAGTGACATAATGTTTAGGATTACCTTTTCCGTTGAACTGCTGGAACTTGGGAGATTGGTATCCACTAGGCATTTTGAGAATGTCTATCCTCTTTGTGTAATGCTTGGAGTACATGAAAGAGCTTTGCGAGGGCCCACCGTATTGTGCTCGAATGGTATTTGCAATCATGTCTTGGAGTTGTTGAACAGACAAAGAAGCAATAGATGTTGGTTGACTACTTGTGTCAAACTCTTGCCTCACAATAGATGTATGGCAAGTTTCCTCCCCAACAACTTGCTTGGACTTATACGTAGGGTTCACCTTCTCAACAAACGTGCCTTGTGGTGTAAAGCCAGGTGGATGAGAATTGTCTTGATTTGTCTTGTCAGCATTTCGTGCTTTTAACTTGTTCATCAAGGTGGCAATCTGAAGATCTTTCTCTTCCATAGTTTTGGTGAGCTTGTCAATGGCACGAGCCAATTGTTCTTCAACTGAAGTGATGCCAGTGGTCATAACTTGCATAGCCACTGAGTGAGACAAATTTGAATGATTTGATGAAATTGAACGTTGAGGACTACTACGAGATGATCCTGAGTGTGAGCTTGTGCTTGAGTTTACATCAGACGCTACGGGTATTGGGTGTGGAGAGAAACCTTCTGGTAGAGGATCCTTTGAGATAGAAGTGAACTTCTTCCATTCCCTCACTTCCTTTTGCTTAGCCCTCGACGTGGATACCATGAAAGATTTGTGAGACTTGTCTTGTGCTTGCTTTGTTGCATTGGCGATCGACATGAACTTGTGAGTGGTGAGAGCAATGGTAGCCTTGGTCTTGCTACGAGTGATGGGACCCGTAGAAGTGCTGTTGTTGCTGGTCATGACAGCGGAATTCTTGCAAGCGTTCTTATTAATCAGAGCAATTTGAACTTTCTTTGAAGCCATTATGCTTGATCAAACAAGACTTCGAGAAGATGCTTTAGGAGAAAGAGATTAGAGGCAGAGAGGTCCTACAGGGTTTGCCAAAATTTGTAAACACAAATTTCATATCATGCATTTAAAACACGAAATAAATACAAAAATAGTTAATTTTATTGATTATAGTAAATGGGTACAATTCTTTGTGGTTTGCTCTATTATAAAAGAACAAATCCTCTGATTCGATCTCCGAAATTGGTGTGATTCAGCAGTTGTAAAAGCTTGTTGTTGAACTAGACAAGTTGATGGATTTCTTCAAGTTTTCGAATGGAGAAACTTGGAGAAAAAAAAATCTTGATCTCGGGCTTGAACGACTTGATCTCGAATGAGTCTTGAAATGATCTCTTTAAAAAGATAGACCAAATTTGTATTTGTAACTTGAAAAGATTGGCACAAGTTTGGAGTGCTTGATAATCCTTTCTTCTAAATTTGAGGAATTTTAGAGAGAATTTTAAGAAGAGAATTTGGCAAAGTCTCGAGATTGCTTAGAGTTTGCAAGACCATTAGCCAAAGAATATCCCCCATCCTCATGGTGAGAGCCTCTATTTATAGGCCTATGAGGGAAGAGTTAATTTTGGAAGCTCCAAAATTGACTCTACTTTTCAAGAAAAATAGCAATTTATTTATTACTTTATGGAAATGATTTGTATTGAACTTTGAATTATTCCACTAATTTTTTGATAAAATATCTTCGTGGCCCCCACACTTTTGGGTTTACCCAATTGTCAAAATAGGTTCACTTTTGTTTTAGTGTGACTCATAATTTAAAATGAGTTAAATCCATAATTTTAGTTAGACCCATATCCAGTTGAAAATTTTGACCATCTTAATTTTGACCAATTAATCAAGAAAATTTATTTGTTTTGATTAATCAGACGGTGATCAAGACACGTAAAAATTTAAGTGTCTACACATGGTATAAATAATGACACTGGAAAAAATAACTTGAAATATTTTTCTTCTTAGAGAACTTGTAATAGCTTTCCCTAAACTTTAATCATTAGGTTTTCAACTTAATTGGACTCTAAGTGAGTTACTAGAAGCTTAAACTTGTGTGAGAAAACATTCCTTGGGTTAGAAAGATACAGTTATGACGGCATGACTTTAATAAATTTGAGAACTAAAAGCCAAACACAATCTTGCTTAGGAAGATGGTGGTTCACTCCTTGGGAACTCATTTTGTTTGAGCATTCATGAAAATGAGGCCTGATACAACTATTCTTATACTGTTGGTACAGTTAAAATGTGTAGGTATTCAACTCATCTTGATAATGAAAACAAAAAAAAAAAGTTGAAAAATGTCTAAGCTAGATGTTGCAAGCATTCTATCATTATATCACATAGACAAACCAGTTTTCTGAGAATTACAATTGAACAAACAATGGAAAATACCATTGAAAATACACAACAACCATTGAATTAAGATGCTACAAAGAAAGCTACCAAACATTTGGGGCACAATGGGAAGCTTTTTCCTCCTAGCAAAATTAAGAAAGCTCATCATCAATTAACAAAATAATATGCAAAAAACTTTGAAAAAAAAAAAATCAGTAATAGATTCAACTAGTATATACCCAGAAAGCATACTGAAGCAGAAGTATCACAATTTTTATAAATTCAATCATCATAACATAAATCAATCAAACCCAGATGAATTCACACACATATGTATAGACACATTAAAAAAATATCTTCAATTGTTCAGTAAAAGTAAATCAAAGCCCCCTACATTAAAAAAAAAAAAAAAAAAAAAACCTTGAAATCGACCTTCAGGCACGGGCATACAAATTTTATTCTACTCTTCAGAAAGGATATGTCAAATTAGAAACCTGTGATAGAATAAAAAAATGATCATTCTATTTAATCAAAAACAGAACCAGCCTACTATATACCCCAATCTATCAAAAATCTAGATTTTTAATTTCAATCCAACCCAATAAACACCAGTTGAACAAAAAATATATTCACTGTACAAACTAAAAACAAAATAAACAATTCATTATAACCACTTAAAATCAAAATCATAATTTTCCATTACAAATCGCAACAGATCTAAGACAGCCCTATTAACCCACCATAATTTAACCCAATAATCACCAATTGACCAAAAATTCAAGGTGTAAAAAAAAACCCCAGAAAAATCAAACAGATAGAACCAAATATGGAAGCAAAAAACTGAAGAAATGAAGTACCTCTGTTTTGGGGTTTGAACAGACACAACCAGGAAAAAAGAAAACCCATGCTATGCTGTGGTACAGTGATGATGTCGTTGTGGCTGGAACAAAGAAATCTAAGAAAGGAAAGCCATAAAAATCATACACATACAAATGTATATAATAAAGTATTCTAATAAAAACAGGAAATAAAATCCCAAATTAAATTGCCTCAATAGTTTACACAGATTGAAAACCCTAAATTCAATTGCCTCGTATCTATTTTAAACCCAGATAAACAATCAAACCTTGAAGCCTCAAGTTTGGTGTTGAATGATTATACACAATTAAAGTATCGTATGTGAGAGAGAGACAGAGAGAGAGAGAGAGAGAAAGAGAGAGAGAGAGAGAATTGAAGTACCTCTGTTTTGGGATTTGAACAGACACAACCACAATGAACATGCAGTATATTAGTAACCCAAATAAATTCCAAATTCAGAAAAATTAATATACATTTTTATATGGGAATCAAACTGCTAACCATATCTATTGTTTTCAATGGAGGTTAGTGGACAAAGCTGTAGTGGTATATTGGCAGTGAAAAGACATGGGCAGTGTCTACATAGATAAAACCCCAAATTCAAAGAAAGAGAAATGAAAGAAATCTGGAGCAAAGAGGGAATAGAAAGATAAAAAACATAACAACAATTAAACCTTGATAAACAATCAAGCCATTATAGACTAATGTATTCAAATTTGTCCAGAAATTGAAATCAGAGATAATCAAACCATTATAGACTGATGTATTCAAATCAGAGACATGGGTAGTATTGCGTGTGTGTGTGTGTGTGTATGTGTGTGTGTGTGTGTGTGTGTGTGTGTGTGTGTGTGAGTGAGTGAGTGAGTGAGAGATAGAGACTGACCTCGCCTAGGAAGGTCATGTTCTCTTTCTTAATGCTAGGTCATGTTCTCTTTCTTAATGCTAGGTCATGTTCTCTGCTGTCATTTTGTTCTTTATAGTTATCTAAATTTTCGATCAACAACTGCAAAACATATCTATCACTTGAGTTAAAGAATTGCCACTTATTACTTTCATCTCATAACTACCTCTTTATACCTTTAATTGGAAAAAATTTAACTGGGAAAAAAATATTATAACAGGAATTTGAGCATCAAAAGGAATACTATAAAATAATAATTCTAATCAAACCATTATAGGCTGATGTATTCAAATCTGTCCAGAAATTAAAATCAGAGACAATCAAACCATTATAGACTGATGTATTCAAATCAGACAATAGAGAAAGAGAAAGAGAGAAAGAGAGAGAGAGAGAGAGAGAGAGAGAGAGAGAGAGAGACCGACCTCACCTGGGAAGGTTTTTTTTTTTTTGTTAATGCTAGGTTCTGTTCTCTACTGTCATTTTGTTCTTTATAGTTATCTAAACTGTCTATCAACAATTACAAAACATATTTGTCACTTGAGTTGAAGAATCACCACTTATTACTTTCATCTCATAACTGCCTCTTTATGCCTTTAATTAGAAAAAAAAAATTACAACAAGAATTTGAGCATCAAAAGGAACACTATAAAATGATAATTCTATTTAACCCATTATAGACTGATGCATTCAAATATGTCCAGAAATTGAAATCAGAGACAATCAAACCATTAGTATTCAAATCAGAGACATGGGTGGTATTGCATGAGAGAGAGACCGACCTCGTTTGGGAAGGTCCTGTTCTCTTTCTTAATGCTAGGTCCTGTTCTCTGCTGTCATTTTGTTCTTTATAGTTATCTAAACTGTTGACCAACAACTGCAAAACATATCTGTCACTTGAGTTGAAGAATTGCCACTTATTACTTTCATCTCATAACTACCTCTTTATGCCTTTAATTGGAAAAAATTTAACTGGCAAAAAAAAAAAATGACAACAGGAATTTGAGTATCAAAATGAACATTATAAAATGATAATTCTATTTAATCAAAAATAGAACCAGCCAATAAACTCCAAATTTAGAAAATTTAATATAGAAATTTAATATCTGTAGTGGTACATTGGTAGTGAAAAGACATGGGTAGTGTCTACATGGATAAAACCCCAAATTCAAAGAAAAGAGGGAACAAAACCCCAAATTCAAACCTTGATAAACAATCAAACCTTGATAAGGTAGTGTCTACATGGATAAAACCCCAAATTCAAAGAAAGAGAAATAAAAGAAAAGATGGAATAAAACCCCAAATTCAAGCCTTGATAAACAATTAAACCATTATATACTTGAAACATAGACAGAAAGATAGAGAGGGTGAGAGGTACCGGAGGGGGTTCGAAGAAGTTGATGATGATTACTGAGGCTGTGGTGGTGGTGAAGCCAATCAAAGCACAGTGAGAGGGTTGCGACTTGAAACCACTGAGGAGCCAACTCGGTGAGCCAATCGAAGTACAGTTTCACCAAAACATTGAATCGGGAATAAAAACTTACCTTGCGAGCAGCGAGTGAGAGGGTTGCGACTTGAAGCCACTTAGAAAGAATGGGGGAAAGGCAAAATCGAGGCCGAGTTCGAGAGGGAGGGTAGGAAGAAGAAGAATAGAGAGGAAGAGGGAAAGAGAGAGAGAGAGAGAGAGAGGGGAATGGAGAGGAGATGTGCAATAGAGAGGGAGAAAGAGATAAAGAGAGAATGAGGAGGAGACGTGGATAGATGAAAGGTTGAGGAAGGAAAATGTTTGGGCGGGAAACAGAGAGAGAGATAAAGAGAGAATGTGGAGGAGATGTAGATAGGTGGAAGGTTGATGAAGGAAAATGTTTGGACGGGAATGAAAGTCATCTCAACCATGGATGTTTATTAGAATTGATATGAGTCATTTAAATAAAATGTATCTCTAATACATGTTGACATACTTTCAAAAATCGTCTTATTTTATTATATAGATATTATTATATTATTTTTTAAAAAATTTTGTAGTGGTATGTGAATAGTGGGATAGATTATATTTATATATTTTCTAATTTTTTTTTATATTTTTCTAGTCGAGAAAATGTAAATATATATATTTTTAAAAAAAGTTTTAAAAAGATCATAAAAAACAAAAACAAACAATAAAAAATTACTTTAAAACCTATATCCAAATATCACCTACAAAATTAGAGGAAAGGTTTGTTAAGATTTCTCAAAATGACATGTGACAATTGGAGCACCATTACTATAATTTGGCAATTTAGTATTGTAGATTGCCAAATTATAGCAATGGCAATGTTATTATACCATTTGCCATTAGAGATGCTCTACCTTCTATTGGGAAGAAAAAGTTTTGATTTTTTTTGACTAAAATAGTACTAAAAGACAAAATATGCTAAAATAGTTAATAAGATAAAACGTCGTATCAAATTTATAATCATTTCACTTTTTTTCTCACAAACATCATATCAAATTATAAAAAATTCAACTCTCTTTCCAAACATAACTATTTTAGTCTACTAAAATAATCAAAAAATTAGTATAACCTACTAAAATAACCAACTTTCCAAACACCCACATGTACAATTTAAGGCCATCAACCAAATTCAAAATGGCCCAAGCCACAACTCTCGGCATAGGGTCCTTATCGAAGATGCAAAATTTCTCCTGAAAAGATGCAATTGTTCTCTTAGCCACACCTTTAGGGAAGGAAACAGAGCTACAAATAAGCTAGCAAACATGGGAGTGACCGAGGATGAACATCTGGTAATCTTAGGGGATCCACCAGAAGATGTTAGAACTCTGGTCATTGAAGATATGATTCCTCTAGGCTGTAGTAATTGTAATGCTACTTTGAACTACTATAAGCTTTTTATTTCAATTAAATAAATAAATAAAAATGAAAACAATTTAGTGTTCAGCTTGCTCGGGCTATCCTATATCTTTACTCGAACTTGACTTAAATTTAATTTGAACTTCTAAATTTTACCAAGCACTCACTAAATTTAAAAATATATTGCCGAAGTCCTAAAAAACTTAAGAACAAATTTAGATTGGATTCGTTGGAATTACACCCTTAATATCTAAGGTTTCGTCCCAACTAGAGGTGTTAAGTGGGCAAACTCACCAAATTAATGAGTCGAAATGAATTATATATTAAAATAACTCAACTAAAACTCAAGAAATTAATAAAGTGGAATTGGTTTGAATCGGATATGAATTAGGCAATTCAACCCAATCAATTCATTTATTTTATTAAACTTTTTTTTTAATTAATGGCAATGGAGTGGTAGTGGAAATAGCTGAAGAGAAAAGGTAGTGGCGGTGGCAACAACTATGGCCATGACAATGATTATAACTCATTTATGATTTAGACGGTTTTAAACAAGTGCAATTAAATGGATTCCTAGTTTTCGGATTAAATTTGCAAACTTTGATCCCAAATAATCTTCTAAAATAAAATAAAAAATCTTGAGAATTGTCTTTCAAAAATTATAAAATAAAAAATCCTGAGAATAGTCTTAAAAGAAAATTGAAGAATTAAATACTTAACCATTGATTTTTGTTGAAATTCATAATATGTGAGATAGGGTAATATAAAATTCTGATAATCTGGACAATTTGTTAGACTATAGTTATAGAAATGCTCTCCTTGGTCTATTAAAGAAAAGTAATAAAATCTTGGCAGGATTGCGTTGCTGTGAATAGTCATACAGCTAGGAATTAAATAAATAAAAGTGAAATAAGATGAAAAGTGTATTAAATGTCAAAAGGGGTTAATTAACAGTTGGTGGTTACATATAGCATCACATTTAATAATGTGGTTGGCTTCAGAGCTATATAGCTGGATAAAGGAGTGATTTTGGAGCAACGTTTTTGATACTTTCTATTTTATGGTTGCAACTTGCAATAGAAGTTCTTTAATTATGTGAATTAATTATTATTTTAAATTACTAAAATTTATTGTACATGTCGAGGTGATATTTTCACTACCTCTTGTTAAAGCAGAATACGTACAACCAATTTGAGTTTTAATAAGGGTAAATTAAAGTAAACATTTTAAAATTATGATTCATTTGTATTTTGTCTCCTTAAATTTAAAAATTTAATAGTTAATCACCTCAAAATATTTTATTACACTTGACACTTTCCGTTATAAGTTAAAGATTTAAAAAGAATCAAAGTCATGTGTGAATCACATACACACTTACTGATCTTTTATGATAATAATACTCTTATTTAGTAATTTTATTTATATTTTATCTCTCTTATCTGACCAAATAAGAATATTATTGTCCTAAAAATTCAATAATTATGCCATGTGTAAATTTCTAAGAATAGAATTTTAATGAACGGGGTTAATTGTAACAAAAATAAATACTTTGAGATGATTAACAGTCACATTTGAAGTTTAAAAGAATATAAAGCGCAAATGGGTTATGACGTGGGTAGGCCCATAAAGGCCATAACCCACTATGAACAACCCAAGCCTACCACTTAGGGCTTAATACAGAACTCAACTGACAAGGCCCAGCACAGCTGGAAGTCAACATGACTTGAAGGACCAATGATATTCAGACACGTGGCAGGTAAAGGGCAAGCCACATCAGCAAACAAAGATCTGTAAAGTTATTGCCACTACACATCGCCATTAATGCAGCCCCTCACAGCATTTATTACGACAATGCCTCTCCATTGGGACAGCACGCTCTCACCCTGAATAAGGTAAGCTACAACATAAACTTTTGGCCAAGGTGACAGGTCGGAAGGGACAACGAAATGATTACCTAAAAATATAAGTAGACGTTGAAGACAAAAAGAAGGTTAAGCTTTTCTATCTCTATTCCATCTCTACACTCCACTTCTCTCTCTAACTTGCTCATCGGAGGGTTCGCTGGGGGACTCCCCGTTCCCCGTTGAACTCTTGTGCAGGTCTTCAAGTGGGCTTGGTCATTCGGACATAGGATTGAGGAGCGTGGATCAGTCCGACCCGTTCTACCATCACAAACTGTATCATCAGTTGGCGCCGTCTGTGGGAATGCTTTGCTCTGCGCGCCAGTTGTGTTCACTGTCGCCAGAGACCCTGTCCCAATAACCCTTTCCTGCTACCCATTAAAGTGTATGGTCACGACTAGATTCATGGCTTCTCACCATAATGCTGCCGACCATCAAGCCGACCCCCCCAATCCAAACAACCCACCACAGTATTTCATCGAGCTTACCAATAACATTAACCGCATGGCCGAGCAAAACCAAGCCCTAATTAATGCCCTACTCCAAAGAAACCTTCATATGCCTCCTCCACCACCTCTGGATATTCCGTCCAACCAAGAACGAGCCCCGAGCCATACTATCCCGCAGCCTAATCCACCCAACTGGGAAGGCTTGCAACCCCCTCCCCCAGGTATAAACCCGCCACCCCGGGGCCCACAATCGTTGATCCTGGCACCAACCCCTGAAGGGGAAGCCAGTAGCGTCCAACCCCCGCTGCCTTCCAGTGGTATAACATCCCTTTCTAGGATGCAAAACTCTGAGCCATGAAGCTCCAACTCCAAGGGGTCATGCAGAACATCCAGCATAAACTCTCTACCCTAGCAAACTCACCATTTGATGCCTCTATCCGGGACAAACCACTACCCCCAAGTTCAAACCTCTACCAGTCGACCATCTGGAGACCTACAGAACCCTCATGATCCTCCATGCATTCCCCGATGAAATCATGTGTTGAGCTTTCCCCGTAACACTCAAGGGGTTGGCTCGACTTTGGTTTAGTCAACTCCCAACAGACTCTGTCTCCACTTTCCAGCACCTCAGTGACTCCTTCCTCAGCCATTTCATAGGAGCCCAGCGCCAGCTACGTCCAACAACCCAACTCCTCAATATTCGTTAGACTGAGGGGGAGTCGCTGCGCAGTTTCGTTACCCGCTTCAACACTGAAGCCTTGCAGGTAGCCGAAAACGATGACAAGGTCATCCTTATGACTTTCATGGCCGGCCTATGGTCATCTGATTTCCTTTTCTCCCTCTCAAAAAACCCCCCAACCTCCATGGCAGCCCTACTCTCCAAAGCCCAAAAATACATGAACGTAGCAGATTCCCTAGCCGCTCGCCAAGACCCTACAACAAAAAACCCGACCTCCCGAGACAAGCGAAAAGACTCAGAAGCCAGAAACACCCAGTACAATAACCAAACACCGCATTATACCAACCAACCCCCCCGAGCCGACTTGTTGGCACCAGTCCGACCGCCCGGTCGGTTCGAGTGTTACTCATTTTGGGGTTAAAGGCAAGTTAGCGTCGCGATATGTCGGACCGTATGAGATTATCGAAAAGATTAATCCGGTGGCGTATCAAGTAGCGCTTCCTCTTGAAATGGAGCATATGCATAACGTATTCCACATTTCAATGTTGAGGGAATACCTTCGGGATCCTTTCCATGTAATTGAGCCTACCCGTGTAGTGCTAAGTGATGACTACACTTATGAAGAACGGCCTATCCAGATTGTAAACTGACGGATCAAGAAGTTAAGGAACAAAGAAATTCCGTTGGTGAAAGTTGACTAGCAAAACCATGGTGGCGTGTGTGCCACTTGGGAGAGGGAAGATGATATGATGAAGAGATATCCTGAATTGTTCCCACTGAATCCTGTTTTCTTCCAAAATGAAGGTAATTCGAGTTTGGAGGACCAAACTCTTTATAAGGAAGGGAGACTGTGACAACCCTCACTGTTGTTTACTGATAACACCACTGATTACTGCTAAGCTGTGACTGATCATGATAAGTAATTAAATTGATTAAAATTCTGAGCTAATTGATTGAGTGTGTTAGTTTAAATGCATGTCTATCTATTTGACTGTTAAATTATCTGTTCATGTATTATGCTTAAATTGCAAATTGAAGGCCTTATCGGCGGCCGAATATGAAATTGATTAATGTTTTATACTAATTAGAATTTATGTGATTTTATGGTATACTTGATTGAAATGTGATTTGGTATGATTAAATTGGATTAAATAGTGTTAAATCACATAAGTTGGACTTATTTACCAGAATGCCACTTAATGGACTATTTCATGAGCCATTTGTTTGATTTCTTTATGTTAGCTTTATCACATTTCCTCAGCCATTTGAGTCCAAACCGACTAGAGAGAGAGGGACTTAGGAGAGAATTGTTTTCATCTTGTTTTGGCTTGGAGGCTTAGGAGATTGAAGGAAATTTGCATATTTGAGCTTCTGCATTTGTAATTCAAGGTCTAAGGTAGGAGAACCATCTTCTTGAGCTTGCATTTGAGTTATATCTTGCATGATTCATGGAAGTTTAGAGATTAAAGTCAAGTTTTGGTTTAGATTGTTGAATTGAAGCTTAAATAATGCATGCATGTGTATATCATGAAGTTTGAGGTTGTTTTCATGGAAATTCTTGCATGCATGTCCACATTTTTGTTATAGTCCATGAACTCACCATGTTTTGAAGTTAAATCTTGCATTTGATCTTGTTTTAGAACATTGAAGTTTCAAGGAACCCATGCATGTGTTGAATTTGCATTGTTCTTCATGTTCTTGAAGTTTATTTGAAAATTGTGTTTAATTGAACTACCTTTGGGCTTTGATTTGTCAAATTGATCTTTGAAGCATGTCATATTATGAGTTTGCAAGTGTTTTCTAGAAAATTAGCCCAAGAGGATCGAATTTGATGATTTAAAGTTGAGTTTTGATCTTGAGGTTCAAATTTGGAAATTCCAGATTTTGGACCCACGCTCGAGCGAGGAACTCCACGCTCGAGTGTACACTTTGAATACATGACGTTTGCTCGAGCGTAGAAAGTGACGCTCGAGCGTGAAATGCGTGTATCCAGTACTTTGCATGTGTTTACAGTCCGCTCGAGCGAGAGAGTTCACGCTCGAGCGAGGACTTGTGTTTCACGCTCGAGCATGGATCGAGCGCCCGTCGAGCGTGATTTTTGTGCATCCAGTATTTTTACTGTAGCTTACAGTCCGCTTGAGCGATAGAAGTCACGCTCGAGCGGAGCTCCTTTGTCTGCATGTTCGTTCGAGCACGCTCGAGCGAGACCTTTGTTTTCTAAAAATTCTGAAAAGTGTTTTAAAGTGTATCTTTGCATTCTCATTCCATCCTAGGCATTCCTAGGCCTAGTTTAAGGCATCTTAATGAGGATATTGATGTAGAACCACACCGAGGCAAATTAGGGATTAAGCTATTATTTTCCAACTATGTAGCTTAGTGTGTGTTCGTTCTGTAACTGTGTAGGGTTGGCATCCGAGGACGCGTACTAGCTTATCTGTAGCCTAGAACTCTGTGAGTAACTATGTTGTAAAGATATGTTCAATTGAGATTATTTTCTGAACAAATGACTGTACTGCTTTATGAAATGACACTGTTTACTGAATGAATGTTTGTCCTATTTGTGAACTGTATTCGTGGCATCCATAGCAATTTACTGTTACTGAACTGTTACTGCTACTGTTACAGAGATCTTTGTCAGTTCCCATGTTTGGAACCACTACTGTTTACTGATATGATGGCCATCAATTGACTGTTCAGTCTGTTAAGACCTACTGTACTGTTTGCTATTGGATGTACCACTTATAACTACTATGATTGAATAACTAATATACTGTTCAAATGACTGTTTTAAATATTGAAAGGACATTCATTCTTAACCTCTTTACGCATATGTTATTCACTGGGCTTTAGTTTACTGTTTATATATATATGTAGGTATCCATGCACCGGATCGGAGCTAAGGGCGTGGGGTTTAAACTCCCTTTTTGTCAAGCCAACCAATGTGCCTCACTGCGAGGTTCCAAGTGCTGCCAAGCTAAGGCTGCTTCGGGGTGTTTTAGATTTCTCCCTTTCTGTATCTGTTTTGTATAGACTGTATAGACCTGTACTGTACTATTATGGTAAGGACTTGATCCCTAACCCGAATGTTTGTATATGTATGTATAGCATTGTTTTGTTCTGAATGTGAATATGTTTAAAAAAAAAAAAAGTCTTTTTGCATACAGACTGTCACAGCTTATTCCGCCAGCCCCTGTACTCTGTATTACTGTTTTACTGTTAAGCAAGCCTTCGGTAATCTCAGATTACTGGCCGGTTACGGTGCTAAACCCATAAGGGCGGGTTTGGGTCGTGATAGAGGTTTACTCCTACCCATTTCTATGATAAAAAGAGTGATACATGTAATGTTAGTAGGATAAGCTTTGCTTTTAATAATTCTTATAGCTTGGACATCCAAGTGGGTTATAGCAGGATACTCTTAATAAGAAGTCACATATATGAGTGTGAACTGGGCCGGTTCTGTGATAATTGAGAAGGCTAAATTCTCTAGAGCACTCATGAATTACTAGGCGTTGTTCAGGGCCAAAATGAACACAACCGTAAGAACCAAACTGTGTTTGCGAATACACTATGTGTAGTCTATTGTTTTGGCTTACACAAACAGCTGAACAGTTCAAGGCATTGCGTCCACTAGTTAGCCAGTAAGTCTGATAGGCTTTCACTAGAGGAAGTTCAAAGCCAAAAGCTGCCTATTTCGATATGGTGTATCTTTTTTATGCACTCTTTCTTTGTCTGCATCTTGTTGCATGTCCGTTATCGTGAATTCTATTCATGTAGGGGATTGTTTGAAAATGACTTTTGTATAATCTTATTTTTGGCTAACTTTGAGCATTAATTAAGGTGAGACCCAAGCGTTATTTTTAACGTTTCTAATTGGGTTCATGTTTAATACCGCGTAGTGAATAAATTCATGTATTTGGTTACTCAAAACCATTTCCAGATGAATGAGAATTCAACATGCGTTTTCGAGTTCGTGGAACTAGTTTTTTTGATGGGTTTCCTACACATTTGTAAAATGTGCTCGTCCCACATTGGAAAGGCTTGAGGTTTTGAATGGGTTTATATACCTTAACTTGGGATACTTGGGATGGGCCCCAAGGGGTACCCAAGTTTGTGGAAAGGTGAGGTTATGGGTGAAGTGGGCTAGACCCATTAGACCCAAAATTAAAACCACACGCGTGCGCGTTGCTACCGTTCGTCCGGGCGGGCGGGCTGGTGTAGATGCGCCCGAACGTCCCGGGAAAATCTCGTTTTGTTCATTGGGCTCACTACAGTTCAAACTCAATGCCACAGTTCTGAATCTGATCTCGCAAAGTGCAATGCAAGACCGATAAATCACTAAAGAGTCCAAATCCGGCAAATCGTTTTGAAAAATTGATTTTTAGAAAGAAGTGCCAAACATGGACTGCTTTGCCAGATATAGAGTCGCCACCTAAATATTTTATTTTGGGGGAATTTAGGAAACCCTGATTCGCGCCTAAGGCCACGTGTCCGTCACCACCAAAGCTGTCTCGGCTCGGGAACTTGGGTACGAGAGGGGAAGGTCATGCAATGAGCACCCCTGCTCGCCCGATCAAAGATCGACCTTTACTAACATGATATCTTGTTTTTGAAAACACATGCGTTCTTATTCCGGTTATTAGCCTAGAATTACTCTGTGATGCGTACAACACACAAGTATAGACTAGATCGCCTAAGTTGGAACAAAATATCTCATGTTGGTTTATTTGAAAATGGTTTGAAGGTACTACTCGCAAGTAGGCTAAGACGTGGATTTGCCACCCTTAAGTGGGCTTAAACTCAAATTTGATGAATTGTTCCAATTCAAGTAATCCAACCTTCACCCACAGGCATTCAGGCAGTTATATCACATAAGCACATAGCCTCATGGCAAGTATGCTATCATGGCAACACTCACACGCATGCAAGGATGTTAAAGCGTAAACACTCACAGTGTACTCCGAGCCAAAACAGAAACTAGTTAGTAATCAATGCATGATCCTAGTTCATGTTAAGATGGCTAATGCAACACATAAAAAATGCAACTAAGATAGGCTCGGTTATTCTAAAATGTCATGTGGAATGCAAGTGGATACATGTATTCAAACAGGAATTGAAATACAATGCAATTAGCATGATACGCCGAGCCCGGTGCATACAAGACAGATGAATGGATGCAAACATGCGAACATAAGGATGCTAATGCAAACATGCCTTAAAACTAACTATCGCAAGCTGGTAAATAAAAATGAGAAAGAAATGGGGGTTGGAAGACATGCATCACACACACGCATACTTATTTACAACAGTTGTGCCCTCTCGATGGAGGGTTCGAATAAATAATATAGAACCGACTAATTAACTAATTATTCTAGCTAATTAATTATTACAAAACAAGTTGAAACAAATAAATATTCTAAGTTAACAAAGCACTGAAATGGCCTTATGACGAGGGATGCATGCATGTTCGAATCGCCTCGCTCAGAAATCCATCGCGATGCCCCAACTTGCCTTTGCTTGCAACTGTTTTCAGAACATTTCACCAAGCTCTACAAAGCTTCAACTCCACCTAGGAGACCTCTGGGGATGCTGCTGACCAATTGTTGGAGAGGGAGACCACCTGCCGACCATTTTTCTTGCTGAAAAACCAGGAAAAGTGGTCGGCCAACTAGTAATACTGGTCGGCCGACCAATTTTGCTGCACTTCTTCCAGTCTGCTGCAACAGAGAGCAAGAAAGGGCATGACAATGTATTTGTAAAATATGTGTGCACAACCACCCTCCCTATCATTTCATAAGCTTAAGGGAGTGTGGTTCTCGATCCTCGGGCCATCAATCATGCATCTCGATGTATGATGGCCGAGGAGCCGAATTGCGCAACTCAATATGAAATGAATGCACATATGAACACGTAAAGCCTAAAACTTCATCATGTATAGTCAAGTGTGTCGGCGACCGAGAATTGAGGCATGTTTCATCACTTCAAGTATGAAACGTCCCTTGTTTCCCGTGTTTGGACTAACTCCTATTCCAAACACAATGCAACAAATAACATGGCATGGCATACACAATGCGGCTTAAGCGTGCAAACATGCAATGCAACCTAAGCATGCAAATATGCAAGGGACATGATAGCATACACAATGCCAATATGGAATGCAACATGAACAACCTAACAAGGCTAATGGCATGTACAATGCACAATGCTAATGCACACATACTCAATGCAAGATAACATAAGCATGCAACAATATGACAAAATGCGACTAGCATACACAATGCGAATGTCAAATAGCATACTCAATGCGACGAACTACATGGCATGCGTAATGCTAAGTGGACTTAAACCGAAATGGACAGACCTCAATCATGTCCAAATCAGTAGCCAAAACACCAAAACTAAGGCACCAAATGCAAGGCATGCATGCACATGCATTGGCCTATAAGCTAGGTAATAATAGACAACCCTTAGAGGCACTCAAAGGGTGAAAGAAGTGGGAATATGGCAGGCCTAAATGCTCTGAAATATCATGGAAAATGATGCCAAATCACCCAATCAACACAAATGAGGCATGCAAGAGCACCCAAAGCTTGAAGCTAGCATATGCATTTGTACTATAACTATGCAAAACATGAAGCATATGACCAATGTAACCAAAAACTGTCCCAGATCATGGTAAATCATGGACAAAAGCTTCTTAAAGTTAAGCCAAAAGTATGCTAAAATGACATGTTAAAACATGATGCATGTTAGGCTATTTAATGGAAATGCATTACAAGTGCATGGAGCATGCAAGAGCCAACCAAACCGAACCAAAACAGAGTCATGACATGGCAAAACATCACCAAAAACATGCTGAAATGGAAACAAAACAACCTAGAATGACATGCTACTTCATGAAGCATACAAGACTAGTTTGTGTGATTTACACTACAAGTGTATTAGGCATGCATGAGATGACTGAACCAAGTCAAAACAAATCTGAGGCATGCCAAAATAACCCCAAATAAACACTGAAATGATAGCCCAAAGGCCAAAGCATGATGGCATGCACAATGACCTATTTTTAAGGCATGAAACACCAACTCTTCAAAGCATTGAAAGAGTGACCAATGTGAGGATATGGACACATTACACAAACTGAAATCATGTTAGAGATGAGGCCAAAGCATGCAAACAACTCAAGTAAGCCATGTTAGGGACCATGAAACTCAAAGCTAGTGAGCCAAAATGCACTAAGGCTATACAAAGCAAGGCATGCATGACCTAAAGCACTTAAAGCAGAGCTTAAGCATGGAAAAACATGGATAAAATCATGCTGGAGTGTAGTCAAAAAAAGGCTAAAATGATGGTCCAAAGTATAGAGCATGTTAGGCTAGCAATATGGAATTACACTACAAGTGTATGAACCACTCAAGAGACCATCAAACCAGCCAAAAATAGAGTCATATCTGGTCCCAAAAGTCACCAAAACAAGCTTAAACAAAGCCATAAAGAAGTGCAAAAACATGCTCATTTGATAGACCTTCTATGCATACAAACAAGACAAGAGGAGGGGGGACCACCCCCTCTCATTTCAGGCCTTAAAACCACATTTTCCCCACTGAAAATCTACTGGATTTTAGTGGTTAAAAGGCCAATAAAAGATGATCTCAAAGGCTTAAAGAGATGGCTCAAAAGCTATACAAGTCAAGGAGCAAAAGGGAGGAAACACCTCCTAGCCAAACAAGGCACAAACCAACACTTTGAGGACTGAAAAACAGAGTTTTCTTCAGTTCAAAACCAAGCCAAAAATAGTTTAAAATGGTGGCAAAACAAGCATGCAAGAATGGCCAAGGTAGTGTACAAAAATGAGCTTAAAAGAGGGAGATGCTTACCCTTGAAGCACAGTTGCAAAACAACCACTTTTCTGAGCCAAACAACCTTTAATCAACCCAAAAATTAGTCCAAGAGACCTCAACCCATGGATATGCAACTTTGATGAAGGATGCCTAGGCCAACTAGTTATATTTCTCTACTTCTATGCCCTTCTATGCACAAAAGGGAAAGAGAGAGTGAACTATAGAGAGAGAGGCAGAGATTTAGGTATGAAAATTCTAGAGAGAGGAGTTTTTAGAGAGAGAGGCTCCCAAAATTTCTCAAGAAGTTCTCCTTTTGCAAAATGGGAGATATGGCTCATATATAGCAAAAAGCAAGAGTTGGTTCGAAATATCTGTTTATGGAACAACTGGAGGTTGTGGAAGACAGCTGGAGGGAAAATATCTTCAAAAAATCTGAGTTTGGGACCTGCCAGCCACTTTTCTGGTCGGCCGACCACTTTTTTTGGCCGGCTACTTTTTCTGGTCGGCCGACCACTTTTCTACTTTCCAGGTCCAACTTCAAATGGGCATAACTCCTTCATCTAGACTCTTTTTCCGGTCATTCTTGTGTCCAAATTGAAGCCCCAGAAGTAAGATTTCCAATGGTGGAAGCTTTGCATCAAAATTCCAACTATGCAAAAAGTTATGCCTATTTTGGTGAAGCCGCTCAGTTTTAATCCTTCTCGGATTCATGCCATACTTCTCCCAAACTAGTTTTCTTCTCTCCTTTTTCATTTTCTTCAACTCCAAACCCCTAAATAAGGTGTTTTGAAATATTTTTCAAAGATTTCATCTCTCTTTCATTCATTTCCACTTTGTCCTCGCTCGGTTTACCGAAAGGCGCAACATTTAAGAAAATGCGAGCGTTGGAACATCGTAGGAACTTTGTTTCAAAAATGTTTTAAAAGAGAGGGTTTTAAGGTCTAAAAACCATTCAAAATAGCTTTGGTCCAAAATGGGGTGTGAGGTTAGGATTTGACTCTCCTCTTGCCAAAGGAATCGAACCTTTGCACTGTACAACTTTCAACACCAAGTAAACCATCAGTAATGGCGCCCAAGTCTTAAGGGTGGACAAAAATGGGGTGTCTACAGCTGGGCTCGGGTGCGTGGTCTGAGGTTAAGTTAGGCTTGTCTGGCCCAATTCTTATCTTTTTGGGCCAAAAATATTTTTTATTTTTTAATTTCAGTTTCAAAAATTAAAATAATTTTGGTCCAGATTTTTTCTCACCCAAACAGGTTCGAACAGGTTTTATACTTGTTGGTTTCCACCCGAACAGGTTTGAACCTGTTGAATCCTTTCCCGAACAGATCTGGAACTATCCAAATAGTTCAAATAGATTTTCTATCTGTTGAAATCTGTCCTAACAGTTGCCTATCTGTTGGCACCTATTCGAACAACCACCATTCTGCCTACATAAAGCCTGCTTCCAACAATTCATTTCATTCAATTTTCCATCAGAATTTCATCTTTCTTCTCTGTGTTTCTCTGCATCTTTTCTGCATTTATTTTTTTAAGAAAAGAAAGAGAAAGAGAAAGAGTTCAACATAATTTTTGGTTTGCAAGGCTTGGTTTTGTAGTGCTGCAAAATTCAAATGTTAATCGTTGCATCCTGAGAAGTAGACGCCATTACAACTAGAAACACTGAAGCGAGAGCAAAATCTACTTTAAGGAGATTGTGTCCAACACAAGCATCGACATTTTTTTTTGTAAGCATTTAATTCGACAAATAATTTATATAATTATTATCTGAATTATTTTATTTTATCGTTTATTTAATTTATACATTTAATTTACATACATCTTTGTGGGTATAACAAATTAGGCAATTCAACCCAATCAATTCATTTATTTTATTAAACTTTTTTTTTTTTTTTTTTTAAAGAATGGCAATGGAGTGGCAGTGAAAATAGCTGAAGAGGAAAGGTAGTGGCGGTAGCAACAACTATGGCCATGACAGTGATTATAACTCATTTATGATTTAGACGGGTTTTAAACAAGTGCAATTAAACGAATTCCTAGTTTCGGATTAAATTTGTAAGTTCTGATCCCAAATAATCTTCTAAAATAAAAAGTCTTGAGAGTTGTCTTTCAAAAAATAATTATAAAATCAAAAATCCTGAGAATAGTCTTAAAAGAAAATTGAAGAATTAAATACTTAACCATAGATTTTTGTTGAAATTCATAATATGTGAGATAAGGTAATATAAAATTCTGATAATCTGGACAATTTGTTAGACTATAGTTATAGAAATACTATTGCAATGCTCTCCTGGGTCTATTAAAGAAAAGTAATATAAAATCTTGGCAAGGATTGCGTTGCTGTGAATTGTCATACAGATAGGAATTAAATAAATAAAAGTGAAATAAGATGAAAAGTGTATTAAGGGCTAGTTTGGTATGTACTAAATAAGTTAAAAAGTCAAAAAGTTACTATCTTATTTAAGTCACATCATCTTATTTAAATCACATCACCTCTCTAACACATCACATCAAACCCAACCCAAACTCAACCCAAACCCACCAATAAATCAAAAAGTGCACTTTTTTAGGACATCCCAAACCAACCCTAAATGTCAAAAGGGTTAATTAACAGTTGATGGTTACATGTAGCATCACATTTAATAATGTGGTTGGCTTCAGTGCTATATAGCTGGATAAAGGAGTGATTTTGGAGCAACGTTTTTGATACTTATATTTAATGGTTACATATAGCGTCACATTTAATTAATTGTTTATTATAATTTTAAAAAGTTAAAAAATTATTATCCAGTTACATCATTTTATTTAAATTATACCACCTCTCTACCATATCACTTTAAATCTAACTCATATTTAATAAAAAGTCAAAAAATACACTTATTTAAATCATCCCAAACTAATTATTATTTTAAATTACAAAAATTTATTTTACACATCGAGGTAATATTTTCACGACCTTTTGTTAAAGCAGAATACATACAACCAATTTGAGTTTTAATAAGGATAAATTATAGTAAACATTTTAAAATTATGAATCATTTATATTTTCTCTCCTTGAATTTTAAAATTTAGTAGAGCCACCTCAAAATATTTTATTACACACTTTCCGTTACAAGTTAAAGATTTAAAAAGAATCAAAGTCACGTGTGAATCACATACACACTTATTGATCTTTTATGATAATAATACTAGCAATCTTATTTGTACTTTACCTCTCTTATCTTAGTGACAAGTGCAAATAAATCACCAAATAAGGATATTATTGTCCTAAAAATTCAATAATTATGCCATGTGTAAATTGTTAGAAATGGTTTTGGAAAAATTAGATTTTTTCTCAACTTTGGTCTATTTTTTAAGTGGGATCCATGCGCCAAAGTTGGAGGGTTAAAGTGGTAACGCGTTCTATGTTGCGTTGTGATTCACGTAGTATATTTGGTTCCTCAAAACCATTATTGGGTGAATGAAAAATTGAAGCCAAATAGAGCTCCATGGAAATAGAGTTTTGGTGGAAATTTTTTAAAATGTGTGATTTAAGGCTTGTTCCATATTGGTTTGGTGGGAAGAATTTTGTGGATATATAAAATATGGGTTTCTAATTTGGGGAGGGCCCCAAGGGGCACCCTAAGTTTGTAGAAATGAGAGGTTATGAGTAAATTGGGCTAGACCCATTGGACCAAAAAATAAACACGCGCCGCCGCCGTCCATCTGGTTAGTCGGGTAGGCTTGGGCTTGGGTGTGTGGTGTAAGGTTGGGTTGGGCTTGTTCGGCCCAATACCTATCTTTTTGGGCCAAAAATATTTTTATTTTTTGGTAAAATAAAATATGTTCAGAATTCAAAATTAATTCTGAATTTCTGTCCAGTTTAATTTCAATTTTTAAATTCAAATCAGTTTGCACCTCTGTCCAATAGATCTGAATCTGTTCAAGCCCAGAACAGTTTTAGTTCAAAAAACCCTTACCTATTTAATTTAAATTCAAATAGATTTGTATCTGTTTAATTTAAACCGAACAGGTACTATACCTGTTGGATTCAAACCAAAGCGGCCGTTTCTCATTTAGTTTTTCCTATATAAATAGGTAGTTTCTCACTTAATTTCAATTTTGGATTCAAACCAAAGAGGCATTTTCCTATATAAATAGGCAGTTTCTCACTTAGTTTTTCACTCTAATTTTTTATCCCTAACTCTGCCTGCTCTCTCTACATTTTGCTGCATTGTTTTCTGTGAGAAAGAGTGTATACACAAAGTGTGTTCGTTGTGCGAATAATTTGTAGTGCTGTAATTATTCGTTGTTGATCATTTTATCCTAGGAGATAGACGTCTGCAAATCTGAAAGTATCGTGGAGAGGACAAATCTGTCTTGGTGGACTTGATCAGAAAATTTGTTCAACAAATTAATTTGGTAAGTTGTTAATTTATTTTCTGTTTTATTATTTAATTATATCAGAAAAAATTTGTTTTTATTTATTTATTTTATATTCTAGTTTGATTTTTATAATCAAACTATCTCTCTCATTTCCTTTATTTTTTCTGTATTCCGTTTGCTGTTAAGTACACAAATAGAATTTATTTTTAAATATAGTGAAGATTGTCCAACATAAATTTTTAAGAGTAGAATTTTAATGAAAGGGGTTAATTGTAACAAAATAAATACTTTAAGATGATTAACTGTGAAGTTTTGAAGTTTAAAAGAATATAAAGTGCAAATGGATTATAATTTGAGGGCAAATTATTATTTGTTTTTGGGACTCTAAAACAAACTAGTAACTTTTCTAATTTGAGGAGGTTTACTATAATTTATTTTTTTAATAATTATGTGTTAGAGCCTCAATTAATGAGAAATTATTGGGTACGGATAGGATATCATGTGGCAATATCACTTGGTGCTTTCCTTTATTCTCATTAGTTTAGATTGTAGGACCTATTATATTTATGTTAAGTAGTTGGGGAACATGAAAGGGGGCTACATAATTTGTGATTAGTTAAAAAATACCAAATGGCATGCCACTTGTTACCCTATTGGTACCCAATAATTTAGTTGGGAACATGAAAGGGGTTACATAATTTATGATTGGTTAGAAGATATCAAATGGCATGCCACTTGGTACCCAATAATTTTTCTTCAATTAATGAGAAATTATCTTCATTGTTCAACCAACGGCTGAGAACTCTTTGAGTAGGCATTCGTAATTTGTTATTGGTTTTATTTTATTTTTTTAAATTTAAGTTGGAAAAATAATTTAAAATTTAAAATTTGTCAAAAATAAAGTATGTAAATTCAAATTTAGGGTGGTATTTTGCTATTTTTTATGTTTTAAAATAAAATTATTACTAACAAATTTAATGTGTTTGACAAATGATAAAAAAAAAAAAAAAAAAAATTACTTTTATTGTTGAGAGAGTTTATACAAAGTTTGGAAATTTTCTATTTTTTTCTTTGGTGAATTTGTTTTGAATTTTTTTTAAGATTCTTTTATACTACAAAGACCTAAAAAGTAATATATATATATATATATATATACTGGTTTAAAAATGCTGATGCAAGGCATGAGCTATTATTAAAGTATGTTTAAGTTTTATATTTTGATAATTTTTTAAAAATTAAAATATTATTCTATAAAATTGAATAGAATAAATCATTAAATATATGGTATAATTATGTGGTATTATATGTATTATTTTTTGATTTGTTATACACCTAATGATGTAGACTCCAATTTTATTACCATATCATTTTGGGTGAATTTATGAGTCTTTAACATTTCTTCTGAATTTATAAAAAAAAAAATTGTGGTGTATAGTTTTTCTCAACAGATAAATATAAAACAAATATTAAAATAATTCTTCTATCTAAAAAAAACTATTAAGATAATTCATTGAACTAATAAAGAAGCAGAAGAAAAAAAATATATATATATACAAATGACTAATTTTATTAATACATAAATCATATTCGCATAACAAATGACCAATTTTATTAATAAGTATATCAACAAGTTTTAATGATATGAAAAATATTTTTCATTAACTATTTTGTCATTAAATAAATCATTAAGGCAATTAACAATTTTTAATGATATAAGAAATATTTTTCAATAAACAATTTTGATAATTTATTACTGCATAGGAGAATAGTTTATTTTTTCCCCTAAGTATTGTGTTAAATTATAACAAATGATAGTTGTAATTTCTAGTATTATATGACCGATTCATATTTTAAACAAACCTTATGGGTTTATTTGTAGTTTGTTAAAAAATAAAAGATTTATGTTTCATAATTGACCGAGAATGTTTGCGTAATTAAAAATCTGCTTCATAATTGCCCAAGAATATTTACGTAATTACGAAAAAATCTTCACTCAATATATAGGCTACCATTAATAAATTATTCAAAATGAAAGAGTAAAATCAGGAAGAAAAAACGACTCTCAAATAGCTAAGCGGTTCTTACATATATATATATATATATATATATATAATTTTAAAAATTCAGTGAAGATATAAATTTTTTTTAAATATATATTATTTTTTTAACACTTACTAAGCAATTGGATCCTATTAAAAAAATTATTTTATTAGCTAAATAAAGTGAAACCAAACACTCAAAATATATTTTAGGTTAAATAGATTTAAAAATAAAAATAAAAATAAAAAAACTTTCTTTTTTGAAACCAAACCAACCTTATACTAGGTAACTTTTTAGATAATTGTTTTTTTTGGTATTATCTAAATAAATATATTTTTTTGACATTTTATAAAAAAGATGTATAAAAAAATAGATAAATAATGTGACCCAAATAAATGCACTTATTTAATTTATACCAAATAGTGTCTTGCTATATATATTGTTGTTGTTTAATATAAGGGTAAATCACACTGACACCCTTTGAGTTTCTGTTTAATATAGATCTCTCCCTCACATTTGAAAAATTATACTTACCCCTCTGTCAGATTAAAATGACATATTCACTCCATAGTCTTTGTACATATAAACTAACAAAACAATATAGATATTTTGTTCATATTATTTTAAGGGAAATAAAAATCATTTTTTTTTTGTTTATCTCACACAAAAAATTAAGTTTTCTTGTTTTCATATTTTGTTTTATTTTTACTGATTTTTTAAATAATTTTTTATTTTTTAGATACACCTAATCTAGATATACTTAAGAAATATAATATTTTGTGATTTTTTTTTAAATTCAAAAATACAAAAACAAAAAGAAAAAAATACAAAAATTCAATACATTGTATTCATTGATTTTTAATTTTTTTTAATACTTTTTAAATATATCTAGATTAAATTGATATAATCTACATATAATGGTGAAAATAAAAATGAAAAATTATATTCATATATAAAAATTTATACAAAAAAAATATTATAAAAATATTGTGATATTGATATTGTTGTAAATATAAATCATGTTTATGGATGTTTTGTTTTAAAATGAAATGTTACCATTAAGCTATATCATTGTGTTTGAAAATTCTACATAAAATTTATATTTATATATATCATTACTCAATAAGAATATGTTTAGATAGAATTTAATGATGAAAAATTATATAATGTAATTATGAAAATAGGAAGAAGAAATGATAAAAAAATGACAAGATGATTATTTAAAAATTATAAAATATGACATCAACAATTTCGAAAGTAATTTGTAATAAAATTACAAATTTTAAAAAGAAAAATATAATTTTTTAAATGTGAGGAAAAAATATATATTAAAAAAAAAAAAAAACCTCACGTGTCAGTGTAATTTACCTGTAATATAAATGGGTCTAAATGAAGAGCATCTTCAGAGTTTCTAGAAGAGACATGAACTCACGGCTGTTTTAGCAATTAGGTGTTTGTTGTGGTGCCGTGGCTGTGTATTACTCTACCAACACCCACACACGTGGTTACCAAACACCCTTTTTGGTTCGATGGTAAATTACATTGACACCTTGAGGTTTGTCTGAAAATTACATTTTTTTTTTCCTTAAAGTTTAAATTTTTTTATAATTTAATCTTTTTATTAATCAATCTTTAAGTTAACTAACGAAAAAAATAATATAATAAATTATTTTTTTTAAATGCCTATTTTACTCTTATTAAAAAAAATCCTTTTTTTTATTAAAAAAAATCCTTTTTTTTATTAAAAAAAAAGTGCTAGATGAGTAAAGAAAATCTATAAGAAATTACAAAAATTCATTTAATACTAATACATATATTATTATACTATTAAACATTTAGGTAATGCTATGATATATAAGCTTTTGTGGTGTTAATTATCACAAATATTATAATTAAATAATTTTCTATCATAATTAACAAAATAGTTATAATTAAAAACCACATAAGGCAGAACTAAATACCTTTTGAATCGTAACCAAAATAACATTATAATCAATAGTTATAACTATTATAATAGGTTATAACCAAATACCATGACTGAGGCATATAAAATTTTCTTAAACAGAGAATTGTTTGTCAATTTTGTATATATAAATAAGGGTAAAATAAGCATTTTAAAAATTAGTTTCTTATATTAGTTTTTCTGTTAGCTAACGTAACGGTTAACTAAAAGAAGGATTAAATGATAATGAAACTTTAAATCTTAGGGAGATGATGTAATTTTTAGAACATAAGGGGGTAATTGTATTAAAGATAAATCTCAAGGGTGTCAATGTAATTTACCCTTGATTGATTAAACTTTTAGGTATATTTTATATCATATGCACTCTATTACAAATTATTATAATCTCATCATGAAATTTCATAACATCAACTATAAAATTTGTAATCTCATCAAAAATTGACGTAACAAAAAAAATCATAATCAAGTCACAAATTTTTGTGACATGAATTACAAAATTTTGAATAATTTATTACATTAACTTGTGCTAAAATTACGTATTTTTACGATTAATGTTACAAAATTTTGTAATAAAATTATTCCAATTGTGATAGGGTTTTCCCAAACTTCCATCAGTTACTCCTCTCCCTCCTTCTCTCGTATCTCCCTCTTACTAACACAAAAATCAATCATAAAAATTAAGAATGAAATATGTTAATGTATATTGGCTTTATTATACTTATCTATACTGTATTGTAGATATATCTTTTCTCTATCTCTATCTCTCTCTCTATCTCTATCTTCTTCTATACTTGTCTAGGTTTCTCTACAACCTATAAATACATGCTTCTTCTATTGTATGTCATTCAATTCAATATATATAAAATACATAGTTTATTTTTCTTTTCTCGCAACCATTCTAACATATCAGAGCACAGAGAGAGAGGGACGAAAATATAGTAGAACTGGAAGTCATATGATTACAGCATGTAGAGTCAAAATACCAAGAAGATGTACCTGAAGTCATAGACAAAACAGTAGGAGAAGGTGTACCAAAGGTGGAGAAAATTTGTTTGAACAGGGCCTCAACATCAGTTTGGAAAAGACAGGGGCAGACGGATCGAGAGACTCGAAGAAATCCTCAGAGGCAGTAGCAACAGTGCGATGAGCAGGCAAAGGTCTAGACTAATTCTTGGGACAATGTGAACTATCCTTAGAAGAGCCACCGCGAGAGGAAGGTCCAATAGAAGATGACTGGGAGGGATTGTGAAAACAATTCTATTGTAGATGACTAGGACCAATTTTGTTGCAGTACCGAAAGGGTCTGACTAGGTAATGAACCAGAAAATGAGTAGAAGGAAGGCAGGCCCCGATTTTGACAATAAATGCAAGCAGTGAATCGCTGGGTCAGCATGGAAGAAGTCCGTGACTGAGGAGTGGCAAGAACAGAGTCTACGTGATGAGCTTGGAGAGTACCGAGACAAGTCTCCTCAGATAATAGCTCTGAATTAACCTGTTCAAGAATGGGCAGTGGAGTACGATAAATGAGAGATGCACATACAGCCTCAAAATGGCTAGTGAAAGCCATGAGAACTTGAACCAACTGCTGCTGATTACGATATGTAGTGAATAAAGTAACATCTTCAGTGTGAGTCTA
The DNA here is from genome assembly GCF_055761805.1 of Camellia sinensis. Taxonomy (NCBI): domain Eukaryota; kingdom Viridiplantae; phylum Streptophyta; class Magnoliopsida; order Ericales; family Theaceae; genus Camellia; species Camellia sinensis. Next base: position 122,281,024 of record NC_138966.1, read on the forward strand.
GGTAGGTTCTGAGAGAGCAAACTAGTCCCAAACAGAATACATTTGAGAAAGAAAGTCATTAATAGACTGACCAAGGTCTTGGCTCATGCAGTGAAACTGACTTTGAAGTTGATACTGATGAGCAAGATCAGTAATCTAGTATCGTTCTTTCAAAAAATCCCAAATATCTTTAGTAGGAGTGGTAATAGAATCAAGCTGAAAACGTCCAAACTAAAGACTAATAGAAGTAACAGAGGTATTTCGAAGCCAAGTAATGATCTAGTAGTTCTTACTGTCCTAATATTCTAATCGACCTTCATACTTAGCAGCAGTTTCAGCAGCTTCTTTTACAAGTTTGGTCGCATCCCCGGTGATAATACGCCAGAGTTTCCTACATTTGCGTAAGGAAGATATGGCTTGGGCCTACCGAACATAATTGGAGCCATCAAGAAGTTGATACTGATGAGCAAGATCAGTAATCTAGTATCGTTCTTTCAAAAAATCCCAAATATCTTTAGTAGGAGTGGTAATAGAGTCAAGCTGAAAACGTCCAAACTAAAGACTAATAGAAGTAACAGAGGTATTTCGAAGCCAAGTAATGATCTAGTAGTTCTTACTGTTCTAATCTTCTAATCCACCTTTATACTTAGCAGCAGTTTCAGCAGCTTCTTTTACAAGTTTGGTCACATCCCCGGTGATAATACGCTAGAGTTTCCTACATTTGCGTAAGGAAGATATGGCTTGGGCCTACAGAACATAATTAGAGCCATCAAGAATAACAGAAAATTGGATGGGAGGCATCATAGCGATCCATAATAATATTGTGGTAGGACTAAATAAATAGAAACAGAACTGTAAGAGCAAAATTAGGTAAAACAGATCGTACTAATAAGTCCAAAAGGTTGAAAATAGCTAGAAAAGGGCTTAATGGTATAGAGATGACGTCGACAAGAGGCTGAATGATGCCAACAGAGGCACGGTGCACAATAGCAGAAGGAGCCGGGGCTCATAATAGCAGTAAGAGGCGCGTGGCGCACATTAACAGAAACGGCACACGCGGGTACACAGTAGTAGAAAATGGCGCACATTGGTGCACAATAACAGGAGCAGCGCACGTTGGTGTACAGTAACAAAAGCGGGCGCACATTGGTGCACAATAACAGGAGCAGCGCACGTTGGTGTACAGTAACAAAAGCGGTGAGCACGGTAGCAGGAATGACGCACGAGGGTGCACGGTAGCAGTAGTGGCGCACACGGGTGCACGATAGGACGCATGTGTGCGCGTGGGAGAATGGCAGCGGAATGCTGGACGCGCCGGCGAGAAAAATGGCGTGTGAGGGCACGTAAGAAGGTTTCTTGCGACGAGCCTGGTGGCGTTGAAACCAGGGCACAATTCCAAGCACTGTGGGGCAAATTTTTTAAAAAATTTTGGTCAACAATGATGACAGAACTGTGACAAAATCTTGTTGTGGAACAAACAATAGTGTATTGATGAAAAAGAAAAGAGATGCTATAGGGCCATTGTGTACGGCAAGAAACAAGAGAAAATAGGAGGTTACATATAGACTTCCTCAAGAAGATCACCATTAAGGAATGCATTTTTGACATCCATCTGAAAAAGATTCCAGTAGCGAGCAACGACAACAGCAAGTAAGATATGCACAGAGGTAAGCCGAGCAACCAGAGCGAAAGTCTCCTCATAATCAATGCCATATTCCTGGGTGAAGTCCTTTGCAACAAGATGGACTTTGTAGCGCTCAATAGAGCTAACGGAATGGGTCTTGATTTTGTATACCTATTTATAGCTAATCGCAGTCTTTCCAAGAGGAAGATCAATAACATTCCAGGTATGAGTTTTGTCCCAAGCCTATAGTTCATCAATCATAGCTTGCTACTAAAAAGATTAGTACAAGCCTCACGATAGGAGGTAGGTTTATAAGTAGAAAATGCAGTAGACCCGATAATATAATCACGAAGATGAACAGGTGGTTGGGTTACCCGATGACGACGACTTGTGGAAAGAGCTGGTTGGGAGGTAGGAGACGAGCTAGAAAGCGCAATGGGAGGTGGACCATCAAGGAGAGCAATCTGGATGAGATCAGGTGTCAGCAAAGGCATCTCTACAAATGAAGAACTTGTGTCAAATTCATTAGAGAAGAGATCTATGGAAGGATTAGTGAACATGATGGAAGTAGATGGAGAGGGTAAGTGAAATGATGATAGGGAGGAATACATTTTATGCTCCCATAAAATCACATGACGGGATACACGAAGACGCTTAGAGAGAGGTCCCAACAGCGGTAGCCTTTATATTTATCCCATACCCGAGAAAGCAACAAGGACAAGAACGAGGTTCAAGCTTGATGTGTTCATGAGGTTAAAGCAAGACAAAAACATGCAGACCCAACAATCCACCGCCTGAATTTATTGTCAGAGTCGGGGCCTTCCTTTTACTCATCTTCTGGTTCATTGCCTAGTCAGACCCTGTCAGTACTGCAACAAAATTGGTCCTGGTCATCTACAACAGGATTGTTTTCACAATCCCTCCCAGTCATCTTCTACCGGCCCTTCCTTTTGCGATGGCTCTTCCAGGGGTAGTTCATATTGTCCTGGGAATCAGTCTAGACCTTTCCTTATGATGTCCATCTTGTTATTCAGTACATATCGACTCCCCGCATCCCACATTATACTGTTCTACTTCGCATACTTCGCTACCTTAAAGACACTGTTCCATGGCCTCCACTATTTTGCTCACTCTTCTCTTAAGTTTCATGCCTTTTCTAATGTTGATTGGGTTGGGGATCCTACTGATCGACTCTCCACTACAGGTTTCTGTTTCTTCCTAGGGATTCTCTTTTTACTTGGCACAGCAAGAAACAGTCCCTCACTGCTCGCCCTAGTACTGAAGTTGAATACTGCACTCTTGTTGACACTAGTCAAGAATTGTTTTAACATCGCTAGCTCTTTGCTGATATGGGTGTTTCTTCCCCTGGTGCTACCTCTCTCTATTATGACAATCAAAGTGCCATTCAGATAGCTCATAATGATGTCTTCCATTATCGCACCAAACATATTGAGATTGATTGTCATTTCATTTGACATTATGTTACATGTGGCACTGTTCATCTTTTTTCTATTTCTTCTGCTGATCAACCTGCTAATATTTTCACTAAGATTCATCCTCTTGGTCGTTTCAGTGATCTAGTTTTCAAACTCAAATTAGTTGATGCTTACCCATCTTGAGTTTGAGGGGGACTATTAATGTTTATTAGCTTTATTATACTTATCTATATTGTGTTGTAGATATATTTTATCTCTATCTCTATCTCTATTAGGAATGGCAACGGGGCGGGTCGGGGTCGGGGATCACACCCCCCATCCCTGATCCCCGATGGTACAAATTCCCCCGTCCCCATCCCCAATCCCCGACGGGGAACCTATCGCCATCCCCGCCCCCGTCTCCTAACGGGGATCGGGGTTCCTCGGCCCCGAAAATTCCCCGGTCAAAAAAAAAAAAAACATTGAATGAGAAGATCTAAATCCAACACACAGATCTAAACACACCATTCAACAAATCCAACACACAGATCCAAAAAAAAATTATAGATCTACTAAACATTTATATATATAAAGATCCTGAAAAAAACATTTAGATATGTTAAAAAAAAAAATTAGATCTGAATCCATATATATAAAGATCTATATCTAAAAAAAAACATAGATTTGTTGAAAGGATTTAAAAAAAAATCCAGTTGGTTAGTGTAGGCATAAAATTAATTGGTCCAGTTGGTTAGTGTAGGCATAAAAAAAATCTCGGGATGGACCATAGATTTGTTGAAAGGATTTCAAAAACATAGATTTCAAAAAAAAAAAAAATCATAGATCTGTTAAAAAAATCATAATATATATATATATATATATATATATGGATGAAAGGATTGTAAGTTGTAACAGAGGCTTTCTTCAGATTTGCTTACTTCAGATGCTTCTTCAATGGCTTGTAAATTGTAACAGAGGAACTTTGAGTGAGAGGGAGAGAGAGAGATGAGATACGGTGAGTGAGTGAGAGGGAGAGAGAGATGAGAGACGGTGAGCACGACAGAGAGATCAGAGACGGTGAGTGAGTGCAATGGAGAGAGAGAGAGAGATGAGAGGGAAGAGAGAGAGGGAGATTAGATGTGAAATGAAAAACAAATCAAATAAAAGAGAGAAAGAGAGAGAGAGAGAGAAAAAAAAACAGTATAGAAAGTATATATAATATATATATATATATATATTGCTTCGGGGACAACCGGGCCGTGGATCGGGGCCGGGGCCGGGGCTGAAATATGTGTCCCCGGCCCAAATATCATCGGGGATGAATTTTTGCATACCGTCCCCGGTCCGTAGGGGATATTTTTCGGTGAATAACCATTGAATTCGGGGTCAGGGAGTCGGGTCACTGTCGGGCCGGTTTCAAATTGCCATCCCTAATCTCTATCTCTGTCTCTATCTCCTTCTATACTTATCTAGGTTTCTCTACAACCTATAAATACATGCTTCTTCTATTGTATGTCATTCAATTCAATATATATAAAATACACAGTTTATTCTCCTTTTCTCTCAACCATTCTAACAAAATACATATCAATAAACAAAATTATACAAGGAAATAAAATTTAATCATAAAATTAGATACAGAATGCTTATAAATGAACAAATTTACATAAGGTTGGTTAATAAAATCCACTTTTACAGAAAGATTTTTTTTCCCTCAAAGTTTAAATTTGAAATTGAGAGAACTTGAGAAGTTCGTGAGATTCACTATAGGTTCTGTTTCGATAATTTGAATCGTTCATTTTGTAAGATACTCTATGCATATCATCGATAAAAAAAATTAGATCGATTTAAAATCGTAACTTTTTATTTTCTTTGTTTGTTTTAAAAAAATATGATTTATTTTTTTAAAAAAAGAAGAGAGTGTTATACAAAATCCAATCATCGAAACTCATCAAGTACAAATTCTTCATTCAGGTATAAACTCGAGAGAAATACATCATTTTTAAAAAAAAAAAAAAAAAACCCTTATCAGTTCATAATACATTTTATTTTGGAAAAATTATGAAAAAAACTCAGAATTTGACCTTGTAACAAAATAAACTCTGAACTTTAAATTTTGTTAATTTAAACTTACATTTTTTTATTTAATTTTAATCTAAATAATTTACTTTTTTTTCTTAAGTAAAATAGACCAAAAAATAGTATTTAGGCTCCGTTTTGTGGAGTTTTCAAAATATAATTCCATATTTACCTTTGAGTGTGGTGTTTGTTTAGCATTTTTAAGGGCAAATTACAAATATCCCCCTCGAGGTTTGGTGAAAATATAGATTTTCCCATGAGATTTGAGAAATTACATCACACCGCTTGAGGTTTATATTTTCATAACAAATTGCCCCATGAGGTTTTTATTTTCATACAGATTCTCCCCTAATTTCTCCTAGTTTGTTATGAAAATTTGACTCTCAGGGGGCAATTTGTAATTTTTCAAATCTCAAAGGGAATCTGTATTTTTTCCAAACCTCGAGGGGGTGTTTGTAATTCGCCCTATTTTAAAAAATTAATTCTACACTCACTTTTGAAAACTCTTTTCAATGCGGGAAAATTTAGACTAATCGGTCGGTTGACCGGAATAGTGTTCGGTTTCTCTTTTTTTTTTTTTTGCATCTGTTATTTTTATATTACAAAAAAACATATTTGTGAAATTTTTTTAAAATTTTTTTATGAGCTTTGAATAAAATTTTTGGTTGTGTGTTTGGTTATGCATTTTAAGTTTTTGTATCAAATATCATATGTTACATTACTCAATTCAAACTCAATTTAAAACTCGTTTCAAAACTCATAACCAAACAAATTTTTCACACTCAAATCATAACTCCAAAACTCACAAATTTAAAATGCAACTCTATTATCAAATCATAATTCTAAAATTTAACCAAATAGTATCTTAATTTTTAAAATCAATGAAAAAAAATATTTTATATATACCTACATTAATTTAATGACTAAAATACTATTTTTTCATCAATTTTACTTAATAAAAAATAGATGAATAATTTAAATTAAATCAAACGAAAAAATTAAGATTTAAATTAATAAAATTAAAATTTTATTTTATTAAATGACTCAAATCTTGAGTTTTTTTTTTTTTTTTTTTGTTCTTCTGTAGTTGGCTCTTTTATTTTTTATTCTGTTACCTAGGGGTGTTCGCGGATCGGTTTTGTGCGGTTTGCGGTTCGGTTTTGACCCGCCCGCATCTATGCGGTTTGGGAAAAAGTCAACCCGCAACCGCCCGCAATGCGGTTTGCGATTTATGCGGATAGGGTTTGCAAATGTACGGGCGGTTGTGGGCGGTTTGCGGTTTACACTTTTTTCTTTAAAAATTAATTTTCAAGTTTTTTTTTCTCAACGAATTTAGGCATCAGATTCATTTTATATATTTGTGATAACAATTTTTTGATGAGTTTATAAATAAAAATTGAATATCAATGCATTAAATGAAAGTACCCAAAACAAAGAGACCCTACACTAGCATTTTTGCCATGAAAAAAATGTATATCAATGCATTAAAGGTTGTACTCAATTAGAATTGCCAGTTCAGTAATCAATAATCAAACTATAACTTCCATTGACCATTAGAAGGAAAATTTTATTAGGAAAAAGTGGATGAATCACCAATGAAAATCATATAAGAAACCAAGTTTAGGACTTGATAATTCTACGGCATTAAGAAAGTTGAGAAATACTTAAAAATAAGGATCCTAGTGTCATAGAGAATATAATGGTACTCCTGTAAAAGTTATAAAGTTGGTATATAAAAAATAATAATAATAACAATAATAATAATAATAATTAAAGTGCGGGCGGTTTTTGCGGGTTGCGGGTTTAAACCGCGACCCGCCCGCAACCCGCAAATTTTTCATATTTCAAACCGCATCCGCCCGCATTATATTTGCGAAACCGCCTATTTATATGCGGATTGGACGGATTGGGCGATTTGAACGATTCGGATAAATCGTTGCCCACCCCTACTGTTACCCATTTTTGTGTTGGTAGATTCTCTCTCTCTCTCTCTCTCTTCATCTTCGCTAGGTGCCAACAACCACTTGCCAACCATCTACTACTCACCACGCTCTTTGAATGCTAGGTCTCCTCTCCAACCTTTCCTCTTAAATACCCAGCTCACCACTCTGCTTCTCTCTGTCCAAACTCCCAATTCTCTCTCTCTCTCTCTCTCTCTCTCTAAAAGTCATGGCACCAGCATCTGAGCAGCACAACTCCAAAACGGTCTGTGTAATGGATGCCTCAGGCCGATTTGGCTCAACCCTGGTCCAACGCCTTCTCAGAAGAGGCTACAAAGTTCATGCTGCTATTCAGAACCCTAGTCAGTCCCAGTCCCTTCTATTAGAGTTTTTGTTGATTATACTGCTTATATACAGATTATGGGTTTTATGATTAAAGCTTACATGGATTGGATTGGACCTTTTTTTCTTTTCTTTTTTTTTAGGTGAAAATCAGGGGCTTGATTGTGAAAACAAAAACTTGAAAATATTTCAATCAGACCCCTTCGATTACCATAGCATAATTGAAGCTTTGAAGGGCTGTTCTGGTTTGTTTTACTCATTCCAGCCTCCTCAAGATCAACCCACCTATGATGTACATCTCTCTCTCTCTCTCTCTCCCTTTTTTGTTTAATTTACTCTTCTTTCTTTTTTTTTGTTATGATTTTATTTACGTGTATCAGGATTATGAAAATTCAAGAAGCAATATTTGGGTGATATATTTTATAAAATTGTTTTTCTAACTTCTTAAAATAAGCTAATCTTTTTTCCCCCTTAGTTTTAATTCTTTATTTTTAATAGCAACATAAACCAATGCTTGATTTCAATAATTGGAGGGATTAATATGTTTTCTTAATGAAAGATGTTATTACACGAGGGAAAGTGACATTTTTTTCCCCTCATAATTAATTTCTTACTCCTCCTTTGAGGATTTGACTATTTTAATTAATTTTTTTAATTTTCTATCTATTTTAGTAGATGGAAAAAATTATGTTTGTGATGATTTATAATTTTTTTATAATTAAATAGATAATTATAATCAAAAAAATAATTAATTGATACATAAAATTTAATATTTTATTTTATGAATTATTTTAATTATTTTAATCTTTATTAACTATTTTGATAAAAAAAATATTATTAAATATGACCTAAATTTTAAATCCAAACCCACCATGTAAAACAGTTTTACACTTTCTCGTGCGCTTTGAATATTGAATCAAACTACACGCAAAGTAACCTAGTTGGAGGAGCAAGGATCATCTCCTTGATCTCTCTACTTGGCCCTTTATTTGGTAGGTTGTTGGGCTTATCTCTCGAATATATTGTATTTGTAAAAAGTTAAATTGATCATATATCGGAAACTACATATTGAACTAAAAATAATTTATTAAAAAAAATTTAATAAACAATTATTTTTTAATGAAACTTTTAGTTTGATGATTTGAACATATGGTTTTCGATATCTGATCGACTTGATTTTTTACGGATATGATATATTCGATAAATTTCAAAATGTGAACGATTCTGATTATTAAAATTTGATCCAAAAGTAGGCTCAATGGCTCACCAAATAAAGAGCCAAGTGGAGAGATCCATGAAGAAGATCTGGACTGTAGTTGGAGTTGGCTTTCAATTTCAAAGGTTGGGGTTTGAGTTTGGGTCCAATAATTGTAGTAGTCACTATTAATCATATTGAAGAAAATTGTTAAATCCACTTCATCTAAATCCTTTTATTCTAGAATCATTTTATAAATATTAAATTTCAAAATAATTTTGACTTTTGTCAAGGTAATATTTTTAATTGTCTAATAGTTGTACTATTATACTTTCATAATAAAGATTTCCATTACTTTGTTTATAAATAGCCATCCTTAAAAAATTACTTGTTTACTTTAAATATTATCCATGTCTTCTTATCATTAGTTTTTAGTTAATAAACAAGAAACTGTGTGAATGGTAAAGGGGATAAAAATTAAAAGGATAAATTTCTTAATATTTAAGAAAAATATAATTTTTATAAAACCTAATCACACTAACTCGCTTAAAATTTGAATTTTCATAGGACTTTGTACTCATCATCAATCATATAGTTAGTAATATAAATTCAAAATAATAATGTCGTTTATTTATACTAAGGAAAATGCTATGGATCCCAAACAAATTACTAAATTTTTTACCAAATCTCTCACATCGGTGTGGGATCCACACAAATCAAATGTGTATGGGTCCCACACCCATGGGAGAGATTTGATAAAAAATTTGATAATTTATTTGAGATCCCTAGCATAACTCTTATACTAAAACATATAGGTATAGTCACTTCAAATCAAGTTTGAATTTAAAGCGATTACTTCAATTTTAATGTAATTTTTAAGTTGATGTATGATTTTGTGCCATTAATGAACATATTTTAAATGAAAAAAAAAAAAATTGATTGTCAACTAATAAATGAAAAATAATTTTTGATTATGGAGCAGGAGTTAATGGCGGAAGTGGAAGTAAGGGCAGCGCACAATGTGTTGGAAGCGTGTGCCCAAACAGAGACCATAAACAAGGTTGTATTTACTTCCTCTGCCACCGCCGTTATTTGGAGAGACGATCGTAAATCTTCATCGTCCGATTTCGACGAGAGACATTGGTCCGACATTAATTTTTGCCGTAAATTTAAGGTAACATTTTTATTGAAATAATTAAGCAGAGTAACAATAATGCATGAGTCAGATTCAGGAATTGTTTGAGAATTCACTAAATAAATGTATTTATTTGGTTTATATTATTTATTTATTTATTTTGTATTTTTTTAATAAAAAATTTAAAAGTAAACGAAATAAGCAAACTCCAAATAATCCCTCATTGACATATATTAAATTTGAATTTATATTATATATTTAATTTTATCGCATTTTTGAATTACTTTCTTTCAATTTTAGTCACTATTTAGTTTTGAATTTTTAAAAATAATTTTTGAATATTTTGTTTTTTGTGTTTTGTTATTTTTAATAATTTTTTTTTTTTTTTTGTATTTTAGTCATGGAATTTATTTTTCAAATGCACCTAATCTAAATATATTTAAAAAGTAAAATATTTGTAAAAAATATTAAAAAAAATCAATAAATATACAAAAATACAAAATTGTATTTAGTGAATTGTTAAAAGATTTTTTTTTAAAAAAATAAATTTTGTACTTTTTACATGTATTTGAATGTGAAAATTAAAAATTTTAATTAATTATGATTATTAAATTAATTTAAATTTTTATTAATAATCTATCTATAGAGACCTAAAATATAAATTAAATTGAATTATTAAAATGTGGAGTTTGTGATGTGTTCATATATCTAAATTATATTGTCCAATCTACTAAACTAGTGATAAGTTATTCTCTACAAACTAGTGATAAGTTATTCTCTTAAAAAGTATAACATGTATAATATATTTACGGGTAATGTTTGGATGTGCAAGGGACATATCATATGTACTTGTGTAAGTTTTCACAAATATATATAAGTTATCTCATAAAATAGTTTAAGTTCTCATAAATATATGTAAGTTGTGGTTTCTCAAATTTTTATAAGTTAACTTACGTATATTAGTAAAAATTTATGCGATTTTATAAAATAATTTACGTATATTTATAAGAATTTACACAAATCTATATGATATGCAATTGTAGATTTAAAAATACCCTACATGTCATGTCATAAACGTTTTAGCATAGATTTTTTTGTTAATTGACAAAACTAACCGTTTATTATTCAATTGACACTTAATTGAGGGTAATTCCGTCAAATTTGGTTTGAATATTGAATTTGCATTCTTACCATTGGCTTGGCATGGACAGTTGTGGCATGCCCTATCCAAGACACTAGCAGAGAAGACTGCCTGGGCTTTGGCAATGGACAGAGGGATGAATCTGGTGTGTATCAACGCAGGATTGCTGATGGGTCCCGAACTATCGATCACCAACCCATACTTGAAAGGAGCGGCTGAGATGTATGAAGACGGGGTGTTTGTGACCGTTGATCTAAATTCCTTGGCCGATGCCCACATCTGTGTCTTCGAAGATGTCTCATCATATGGTCGTTATTTGTGCTTCAGCCACGTGATCAATAGCACTGAGGACGCCATCAAGATGGCCCAAATGCTTGATCCTGCATCTCCACAACCTCAAAGGTAAGCCGTTGATCAATCATCAGGCACATTAATCAACGGTTTAGATGTCTTGTGACATTGATTATGGTGGTGCTCACTCTCACACTATAATTTGTTCCTTTTTTTACTCTACAGTCATGACCAGGACATGAGGATGATCCAGCAGAAAATAAGCAACAAGAAATTGAATAAATTAATGGTTGATTTCGAGAGTGGACCCCAGGTTGATTGATTCACTCACAGCTGTCCAACGTTGTATGCCTCCCAAGTTGAGGAATCTGTCCTGTTAATCATATAGTGATGAAGTGATTTGAAAAGAGGGATAAAGAAAATCCAACCGTCTCAAATTGTACAAATGTTGGGTTGTTTTTCCGTTAGCAAAATGGCTATAAAATATTATTGTACTTTTGTAACACTTAAAATGTTTGTCCAAAGGTGTTTTTTTTTTTTTTTTTTTAATGTCAAAATTAAATGTTATACCATTGTACACGTAATACTTGGTGTGCAAGACTTTTGACTTTTTTTTTGATTGTGTACTCCCACCTAAGTGGCTTCAATGCAGTACACACTACATATGTAAATTTATATTTTAAAATTTATCTTAAAAATGAGATGAATAATATAAATTTAAAATTAGTCTAATACAAGTCACACTTAGGGTCCGTTTGGCAAAGAGGTTTGGAGTTATTTTAGTCAAAAAAAAAAAGAGAGAGACTATTTTAGCCACAACAAACAAAACATCACATTCAATCCATAATCATTACACTCTTCTCTGTCAAAAAAAATTAAAAAGTCATTCCCAAACCATGTCTTTTAACCCAAGTTAAAATAGCCAAAAAAATCAGAAAGTCAAAAAACCAACCTACTTCTCAAACGGAGGTTTAATATAATGTGACTTTTTGATGTAGTTTTTAATTTATTATTTATTTTTACTTATAGAGAAATTAATTCTAGAATCATATACAACTCTTTAAAAAAATAAAATAAAATAAAACTCATTTCATGTATTTTTTTTTAATTTATTATAAGAGCTTTGCTACAAACACAAAAATAGTGCATAAAATAAATTACAAATAAGACACAAATGATAGGTCTAACATGTGAATCCCACAAAAGTGAGACACATCTTTTATGTGTTGACGCATTCTTTATGAATTCTTTTGAGAAGTGCGTTAAAAGTCACTTTTTAACTTGTAATTCATTTTGAATCATATTATCTCATATATTTTTTATACATTTTTTTAAAAAAAAATTAAAAAAAATTAAAAAATCAAATTTTAATTATTTTTCCAAAATAAACCTATGTTGTGTGTGTGCACCATTTCCTAACACTAATGTTTTCATGATTGTTTTCTGATACGAAAGTCAACGTATAAGAAGATCAGCGTTGCGTGTGGTGTCCTTGAAGACAATAATGGACTCGTTTGGTAGAATTTTGAGGAAGTAATTATACTTTATAATTTAATATTTTATAATATATAGTTGTAAATATAAATTAATTTTTAATTTATAAATTAAGTTTCTCCTCTCCATTTAAAGAATAAGTTAATTTTTGATTTATAAAAAGTTATAAATTGTATTGTTAAATTGAACTAAATACATCAAAATAGTTTAAATTAAGTTAAAAATTGAAATAAGTTAAAAATAAACTCTACCAAACAGGACCAATGCCAGAGATTTGATAGATTTTTTTTAAAATTTTGTTAGTATCCCTAACCTTTTTTTATTTTTATTTTAAGGATAAGATGCGTACAGGTGACCAGTAACATTTAAGAGAGGCATGTGATGTGGGGTTCGCAATGTCAAAGACGCTCATGACCCTTCAAAGTTTCAAGTCATGCATTTTGAGTGAGAAAGTTTCTTACTCCACTTCACAAGATAGAGGGAGAGCATTCTACATCAATTTCCAAAGGGCTGATTCATGCATTTAGGTTTGGTTTAGCATGTTTAAAAAAAATTAAAAAGTCACTATTATATTTAAGTAATATCATCTTATTTAAGTCACATCACTTCTTTAACACATCATTTCAAATCCAATCCAAACTCAATACATATTTTATATAAAGTTAAAAAATACACTTATTTAGATCATCTCAAATAACTCCTTAATAAATCCAAAGTGGTCATTGTTGGATTACCACTTTATTATTGGAGAGCATTCTACATCAATTTCCAAAAGGCTGATTCATTCATTCATTAAGTCCAAAGTGGTTATTGTTGGATTACCACTTATTATTAGGTTATTAATATGATTGGACTTATTTTATGTTGAGATTTCAATATTAGAATATTTAAAAGGTTTATAAGATCTAATACAGATTTCGTTCCAATAATTTAAACTGTTTATTTTATAGAGTCTATGAAAAAAATTAATTCGATCCAATATTCATAATTTTTTCATTTTATTATATTTGTCTCTGAAAAAATAAATGACAAATATATTTTTGAAATAGATTATCCATATTTTAGAGATAAACACAAAAAAATAAAATAAAAATAAAAATGAAAAGATTACGATTATCGGATTGATTAAAAATTTTTCACGAATGATACACATTCAAGATCCTATAAAATGAACGGTTCGGATCATTTCTCAACATTAGAGAAGTCCAACCCTAATAGTATGTATGTTTATATATATAATATATACACTCACAAAATAGAGTATATATTATAGCATTTTCGGAAAATACAAATAGATTAGAGAATAATATGCATGCAGGGCCGGCCCTGAGTTCGTCGGGGCCTAAGGCGGATTTCGGAAATGGGGGCCCTTTTATATTGAAAAAAAATTCATGAATAAAACGATAAGTTATAATTTTTTTATTTGTTTGTAACCATAAAAAAATTTACTTATACATATAATTATTAAAATTATAAATAAAACAATTTAATAAAACAAAATTAGAACAAAAAAATTACGAAAAAATTATTCAATTAAAATTGATAAAGACCTAGGTAAAAAAATTTGAGCAAAATTATTTATTCCACTAAAATTTAATAGATAAAGAAGGTAAAAATAAAAAAAATAAAAAATAGGGCCCATATATTGTATGTATTATTTTTCTTGAGCCCAAACACTTTTTTTTAATATATATTTTCATTTTAATAGATATGGACCAAACTATACTTATAAATAAATATGGAGTAAATCATACATGGACCAAAAAAAATATTTTTGGGCCCTTTAAATTGATCCTAAAATCAAAAAAAAAAAAACATTGAGCCTATAATATTTTACCAAATTTAGGGGCCCTATTTTTGGGCCAAATTTAGGGGCCCTATGTTATATATGTTTATGTTTTACCAAATTTAAGGGCCCTATTGTTTTTTATTTATTTATTTATATATTTTCATTTTAATAAATATGGGCCAAACACATTTATAAATAAATATGGGCCAAATTATATATGGCCCAATAAAACATTTGGGGCCCTTTAAATTGATCTTAAAACCAAAAAAAAAAAAAAAAAAAAAGTTGAACCTATAACAATTTTTTAAATTTGGGGCCCCATTTTTGGGCCAAAATATGGGGCCTAAGGCACAAGCTTTACCTGCCTTAGGGCAGGGCCGGCCCTGTATGCATGAAGAAAGATAAAACACTAGAATACAATAATAGCACGGATGAAGAGGGTGAGAAGACCTCAATTCATAACCTAGGAAATGGCTTCAATTGCCAATTATACCCCCATCGTCAGGGGTGTAAAAATTACTCGCAGCCCGTGGACGGTTTGAAACTCGTCCGCCGTCAGGGATGGGTTTAGCCTAGTTAGGCCGGGTTAGGCCCAGGCCCGACTCCAGTCCGAAACTCTAGACTTGGGCCTGGGTCGCCATTTTGTTGGGTTAGATTTATTTATTCTTTTGTTTGTTTTATTTATCATATTATATACCAAAAAAAAAAAATTAAAAATAAACTAATGCACATGCATATAAAAGAAAAGAAAGCAATCAAGAAAAAAAGATTATCTATCAAAAGGAATCTGAATTTTTTTAATTAATGCTTCTGTGTGATTTTATAAGTTTGTACTTATAAAAATAATGATACTAATAACAAAAAATAACTCTTGATATTGATGGATACCCAAGAGGGTCCAATCATGAGGGCCCAACCCACAAGGGCCCAACCCACGGAATAGAGCCAGTCCACACCCTAGTTATCAAAGCCCAATAGCTCTGAGAAATTAATATCAGGCTAGGACCAATAACGTTCAAACACTTGCCAAACAGGGGTCTAGACACATAAGCAGACAAAGATCCTACAAAGTTATTGCACCACACATCATCCATTAATGAGACTCTCACAGCATTAAATGCGACAACCCCTTCACGTCGGAACAGACAGCCTCACCGTGAACAATGCAAGCTAGAGTATAGGCTTTCGACCAACACGACAGGTCGAAATGGATGATGAAATGATGGACAAAGGATATAAGGAAGTTTCCAAGACACATCAAAGGTTAAGTGCTTCATTATTCTTCTCTTCTCTTTCCTTCTCTCTACACAATCAATCTCTTATGTTCTAACTTGATCGTCGGAGGGTCCGCTGGGGGACTCTCATTCTCCATCGGACCTTTTTGCAGGCACCACCAGTGAGCTTCGAGACCAGCAAAGTTGTTAGAAGCTTGGATCTGCCTGACTCGTCCTCTGTTGAAACTACAACATTATCAACTCTAACAATATCAGCACCGACATCATATTATGTGTATGGAAACTTGTTTGTTTATAAGGGTGGGGGGTTATGGGAAAATAGGAAATAGGTATTTTGTTTTTTATTAGAATTTAATAATGAAATAATGGTGGTAATGTGAGAACATTATATTTATATTTTATTTCAAAGAAAAAATTATTAAAAACTTTCAAAGTATCATGAATTTGGGTGGGGGGTGGGGATGCCAAATTCATAAGATTTAGGGTTGGTATCAACGCAACATTCACAATGATTAACCCACAGTTAATTATATTACAAAAGAGTAATTCTAATTAGGTAGAAAAGAGTAATTCCAATTTTATTAAGAAGAACAATGTATTACTCATATTCATTTTAAGTGTTTTTATATCCTCACTGTTTTGTTTTTATAAATAAAATTCTGTGAAATTTTTTCTATATATCTAAAATTACTAATTAAAAAGATCAATAGACTATGAATGGAAACTATAGATGACCCACTACTCATCTAATTAATGTGGTTATTTTATGTAGAACATTCTGATTTGTAAATGTCATATGTCGGCAGTAATATTTGAAAAGAAATTTGAGGGAGTTTCTTTTTTTTTTTTTATTGAAATTTGAGAGAGATTGTTACAGAATTTTGGGAATGTTTTTCAACAATTTTGGTTTTATATTGTTTGATCTCATGTTTAATTTTTGTAGAGAGGATAATTTGGATGATACGGACCGCCTAGCATGGGTGACAAGATTATTTCGGGTTAAAAGACTATTTAAAATTAAATTAATTTTGATTAGTTTTAAATTTTTAGACTTAAACTTATTTTGAAAGGTAGATTAAAAGTTAATTTTTTGATCTTTTTTTTATAATGTGTAAAAAATTAAAGAGATGATGTGATCTAGAAAAGCCAAAAAGCTTGCTTTCAGACCTAGTTTGGAGAGTGGCTAAAATATCAAAACATCACTGTAAGTTATCACACCATTCTCTTTATTTTTTACATGTATTTTCATAAAAACTAAAAAATAACTAAATTAATTAATTTTCAAATCAACCCCCAATCAGTTGTCAAAATAGGCCTAAAAACGAAAGGATCATTTTAGAATCCATATAAATTTAGTTAGGTCCCGTTAATAACATTTTTTTTTTATTATTTCATTTGTTTGAGTGTATTGTTTTGTGTAGACTAACTTGAGATTATGGATTCAATTTCTACAGAAAGGAACTTGATATTGTTGGAATAATTTTCTGTGTAAAATAAATAACTTGAAATCAAATTAAACAAATAAAAATAAATTACCTATAAAATTTATTAACCGAACCGAATAAATATAAAAAGATCAAGTCGAATGTGTCATATTGTGCCCTTAAGGTAGATTCGCTCCGCTCCAGTTATTACGGTTAAATGGCGTCTATCTCCCAGGATATAATGATCTACACAGATTGTAGTAGCACTCCAAACAATCTGTACGGCGAACCAAACCTGTGTTCTATACACTCAGAATTTTTCCCTAAATAACTAATATGAAGAATAATGCAAATAGAGTGCAAAAACGGGAGAGAATAAATTTTCTAAATGTGAAAAACTGCTGAAAATGATCTCTATTTATAGGCAACTTGGAGACAGTTTGAACAAATCCGAATAGGTATGAAAAAGAACTAAATAGGTGCAATAAACCTGAACGAATACAATTTGAATTTTGACCAGATCTACTGGCAATTTGAATCTGGCCAAAACTGTTGGGTAGGGCAATTTTAAAACTGTTAAGAAACAGTTTGAAACTGTTGGAAATTTGGACCGAATAAGACTTGTTTGGACAGAAAATTTGACTTCAAATTTGGTGCAAAATTTGAATTAATTTCCAGCAAGAATTTTTCAAACAAATTCAAATAAATTTCGTCTAAAAAATTAATATTAGAACCTACCAAACCCACAACCCATACCTGCGCCTGCGCTCGGTCGGACGGTGGCGGTGGCGCACGTGTGTGGTGGTTTGAACCAAAGGCCACTTTGTCCATAACTCCTCCCTTCTACAAACTTGGGGTGCCCTGTAACAACCCTCATACTGTTTACTGATTAATGACTGATTGATTACCGATAATCACCGATTACTGCTAAACGGAACTGATAATGACTGATAACTGACTGATAATTGAACTGATTAAAAGTACTGAACTGACTGACTGAAATTGGAAACCGAATTGATTGAGTATATGTTAGTTAAATTGCATTCTATCTGTTTGACTGTATGATTATCTGTTCATGCTTATATGTTTAAACTGTAAATTGAAGGCCATATCGGCGGCCGAATTAGAAACCGATTGATGTTCCATGATCCTCAGAATTAATGTGATTTTATGGTATAATTATCTGAAAATTGATTAGGTATGATTAAATTAAGCTAATTAAAGAGTTGGACTTAATTACCGTTTTGCCCTTGAGTGGGCCACTATCTCACACATCTTTAAGCCTTGTATACACTCATACACTTGAGCCAAAGACAACATTTCCTCAGCCATTTCCCCTCTCATTGCCGACCATAGAGAGAGAAAAACTAAAGGAGTGGAGTTCATCTCAATTTTGCTTGTAAATTGCTTGGTAATTGAAGAAATTGTTGAAGTGATTGCATATTTGAGCTCCCTTCTTGAAATACAAGACTAAAGGTAGCTCCATTGTCTTCTTATTCATGTTTTGAGTGGATTCTTGCATGGTTCATGTTAATTTGTAGAGCTAAGTCATGATTTGGTTCATTAATGGTGGATTGAAGCTCATCTCTTACATGCATGTTAGTATTGTTGCATTTTGAGGTTGATTACACGGACATTAGTACATGCATGCTCATATTGTTGTTATAGGCCATGTTTTCATCTGGTTTTGAAAAGAAATGAGCTCATTTGAGCAAGCTTTGGAGCTTTAATTTGGTTTAAAACTCATCCATGCATGTTTGAATGTTGTTCTTGAAAATGGGTTTGAATATGGTTTTAATTGACTCACCTTTGGGGCTTGAATTCATAAATTGAGCTTTGAAACTTGTTATACATTGAATTTAGTTATGTTTTCCAGAATTTGGGCCCAAGAGGTCGAGTTTGGAGTGGTAGAATGCTTGGTTTGAGCTTGGGAGGCAAATCTGGAAATTCCAGATTTGGCTTTCTCGCTCGAGCGAAGGGTTCCCCGCTCGAGCGAGCACCTTTGTCCAGGGCTCCGCTCGAGCGACCATTGAGCGACCATCGCGCGTAAAATCTCAGCATCCAGTATTTTTACTGTTTTGCAGACCGCTCGAGCGAAGGATTACTCACTCGAGCGAAGCCTTTGATTTTGGACGTACGCTCGAGCGGAGAAAGTCTCGCTCGAGCGAGGTTCCTATTTTCAGCAAACTGTGCAAAATGTTTTCTAAGTGTATTTTTGCATCCTCATCCCATCCTAGGCATTTTTAGGCCTAGTTTAAGACATTTAGATGAGGATATCGTTGTAGAACACACCAAGGCAAATTAGGGATTAAGTTATGATATTTCCCAACTGTGTAGCTTAGTGTGTGTTCAACCTGTGAACTGTGTAGGGTTGGCAACTGGGGAGACACGCTCTAGCATACTGTAGCCCAGAACTCTGTGAGTAACAATTGTGTAAAGATATGTTCAACTGATATCTTTTGAATACTGAACTGAACTGTTTACTGAACTGGTATTATTTACTGAATGAATGTATGTCCTTTATTTCTGAACTGTACTGTGGCATCCTTAGTACTTACTGTTTACTGTTACTGTTACTGCGACAGAATTCTCTGTCGGTTCCCTCGTGGAGCCACTACTGTTTACTGACTGATGGCCATCATTACTGTTCGGTCTTTCAAGACCTACTGCTACTGTTATGCTAATGGATGTACCACATATGACTGTTTACTGTACTGAACAACTGAAATACTGATTGAATTGAACTATTTTCATTACCGTAAGGACATTCATTCTAAACCCCTTTACGCTTTATGTTATTCACTGGGCTTTAGCTCACTGCTCATATATATATGTAGTTGTACAGGCACCGGACCGCGGCTAGGAGCGTCAGGGTTACTCCAGTTTTGTCAAGCCAGCCTTTGTGCCTCACTGCGAGGTTCCGAGCCTATCTGTTAAGGCTTAGGGGTCTTTTACAATTCCCCCTCCTGTACTGTTTTACTGTTCTGTATAGACTGAATGTTTACTGTACTGTTATCAAGGGATTAGGTCCCTGTACTGTGTGACTGTAAATTTTGTATAGACTGTACTGTTTGTATATGTATGAATGCATGAAAAATCTTTTTGGCATACAGACTGTCACAGCTCAATGGACACTATTTACTTACTGTATTGGCTTCCGCTAGGCCCTGTACTTTGTTTTACTGTATTACTGTTAAGCAGGCCTTCGGTAATCTCGGATTACTGGCCGGTTACGGTGCTAAACCCATAGGGCCGGGTTTGGGTCGTGACAGAGTGGTATCAGAGCGATACTTACCACGAGTTATACCGCACACACGTGTCCAAATGAGCTATAGGGTGTCCTAGAAAAGTTATTAGGGCATCTCATGAGCATGATAAGTGTGTGGTTATGTTATGACTGAATACATGCTAATGTGGTAAACTGTTAAACAAATGACTGCTTATGTTTAAAACTGTTATAACTGCTTATAGTGAAATGGACAATGCAAATGAACCTGAATCCTCGTCTACCGAGGCAAGAATGGAAAGAATGGAAAGAATGATAGAACTGATAACTGCTAGACTGGAACAACAACAGAACCAACAGCCTCCTCCTCCTCCGGTTCAACCGGAACCTAATGTTAATGTGAATGATGGGGATATTATTGCTCTCACCCATAAATTCAGCAAGATGAAACCGCCATCCTTTCAGGGAGGCCTCGAACCGTTAAAGGCTGAAGCTTGGGTGCTTGAAACAGAAAAATTATTTGAAGTGTTTCCGTGCTCGGAAGCGAATAAGGTATTGCTAGCTACCTTCACCCTACAAGAAGAAGCTAGAAGGTGGTGGATGTTGATCCGCGATACAAATACTGTTATGACTTGGGCTCAGTTCAAGGAGTCCTTCTTTGAAAAGTATTTCCCTCAGTGTGTCAGGGATAGAAAAGTGACTGAATTTGAACAGCTGAAACAGGGCACAATGTCCGTTGCAGAATATGAAACCAAATTTACTGAACTTGCCCGTTATGCACCGCACATGGTGGATACTGAATATAAGAAGGCCAGAAAATTTGAAGGTGGCCTTAATGTGGCAATACTTGACCGGATAAATGTTTTGAAATTACCGACTTTTGTGGGTGTTCTCGACCGGGCATTGATGGCCGAGTCGAACATTGCAGCGGTGAAACAATCTGAAACACCAACAACTGAATGGCATGGTAAAAGGCAGGGTTTCAAATTCAAGAAAGGCAAGCACAACCCAGCCAACAAGAAACAGAATACGGGGTCAACGACTAGCCCCAGCCAAGGGAGTGGGTTCACTCCACCCTGCTCTGTATGTGGCAACAGGCACAAAGGGGTTTGTCACAAATTATTTGGAGCCTGTTACAGGTGTGGCAAGGTGGGCCACATGGTTAAAGATTGCCCTTCTGCTCCTCAAGGCAATAGCAAAGCTGCAGCCAGCGGCGCAGCATCAAATGCTCCACCAAAGCCTAACCCTAAAGCTACCGGGAAAGAGCCTGTGAGGCAAGGCCGAGTGTTCGCACTAGTACCGGGAGATGTGCAGAATACCGAGACCGTTGTGTCAGGTATCCTCTCTATCTGTACGCAAAATGCATATGTATTGATTGATTCGGGGTCTACACATTCTTATGTATCATATGCTTTTTCACGGAAATTGAATAGACCCTTAGAACCCATGAACTATCTGCTAGTCGTATCATCACCCGTAGGGGGATCCATGACATGTGCTTATATGTACCCCGCATGTGAAATTATTGTTGGGGATATGCATCTGTTTATTGATTTACTGCCATTGAACATTGATCATTTTGACGTAATATTGGGGATGGATTGGTTACAAAAATATCATGCCACTATTGACTGTGTGACCAAGCAAGTTGTTTTCCGTCCACCTGGTTTGCCTGAATTTGTGTTTAATGGGAGTGGAGTAGTACCTCCTCCGTATTTGATTTCGTCAGTGAAAGCTGTTAAATTAATTAGAAAGGGGTGTAAAGGATATCTGTGTTCTGTACTGACTGTGTCTACTGATGATAGTGTTAAAACTGATGTGAATTGTATTCCTATAGTCAGGGAATTTCCAGATGTTTTTCCAGATAATCTTCCAGGAGATTTGACTGACAGGGAGATTGAATTTACCGTTGATGTGATTCCCGGAACACAACCAGTTTCTAAAGCTCCTTACAGAATGGCTCCAACTGAACTGAAAGTGCAATTGCAAGAACTGTTAGACAAAAAGTTCATCAGACCTAGCACTTCGCCATGGGGTGCTCCTGTTTTGTTTGTCAAGAAGAAAGATGGCTCACTGAGACTGTGCATTGACTACCGTGAACTGAATAAGGTAACTGTAAAGAATAAATACCCATTACCGCGTATTGATGATTTATTTGATCAGTTACAGGGTGCACAAGTGTTTTCCAAAATCCATCTCAGATCGGGGTATCACCAACTGAAGGTTAAACCAGAAGACATTGATAAAACTGCTTTTAGAACAAGGTATGGCCATTATGAATTCTTAGTTATGCCATTCGGAGTCACGAATGCCCCTGCTGCTTTTATGGACCTCATGAACAGAATTTTTAAACCGTACCTTGATGACTTTATTGTTGTATTTATCGATGACATATTGATTTACTCCAAAAGCATAGAACAGCATGAACATCATCTGAGACTAGCCCTACAAACCTTAAGAGAACAGAAACTGTATGCTAAACTGTCTAAATGTGAATTCTGGCTTGACCATGTTATGTTTCTGGGGCATGTTGTTAGCAAAAATGGAATTTCTGTTGATCCGCAGAAAATTGAAGCTGTAGTGAACTGGCCTAGACCGACAAATGTGACTGAAGTCCGAAGCTTTTTGGGACTGGCTGGATATTACAAAAGATTTGTCAAAGATTTCTCCAAAATTGCCCTACCATTGACTCAGTTAACTCAGAAGGGGACATCATTTGACTGGACTGACCAAAGAGAATCTGCTTTCCAGGAGTTGAAAACTCGATTAGTGACTGCACCGGTTCTTACCTTACCTTCAGGTACGGATGGTTATACTGTATTTAGTGATGCTTCTCATAAGGGTTTGGGATGTGTTTTAATGCAGAATGGGAAGGTTATTGCTTATGCTTCCCGGCAACTGAGACCGCACGAAAAGAACTACCCGACCCATGATCTGGAACTTGCTGCAGTAGTATTTGCACTGAAAATCTGCCGTCACTATCTGTACGGGGTGACATGTGAAGTATACACCGACCATAAGAGTTTAAAGTATTTCTTCACACAGAAAGAACTGAACATGAGACAGCGGAGATGGCTAGAACTGATTAAAGATTATGACCTACAGATACTGTACCATCCGGGAAAAGCCAATACCGTTGCCGATGCATTGAGCCGGAAATCGATTGGAAACTTAGCCTGTTTGCTTACAGGACAGAAAGAGTTGCTTTGTGACCTTGAAAAATCTGAAATCGAAATTGTTTTACGAGAACAAGGTGGAATCTTAGCTGCTATTTCTGCTCAACCGGCACTGATTGAAGAAATTAAAGAGAAACAGCAACTGGATGACTTCTTGAAGAAGATCATCGAAGAAAGAGAATCTAAACCGAGACCGGGATTCAAATTTGAGAATAATGTACTGAAATTTCAAGAAAGACTGTGTGTACCAAATGATACTGAACTGAAAAGAAGAGTTCTGCAAGAAGGCCACAATTCGAAATTGTCTATCCATCCGGGGAATACGAAAATGTATCAAGATCTGAAACAGAATTTCTGGTGGCCGGGAATGAAGAAAGAAATTGCTGATTTTGTATCCAAATGTCTTCATTGCCAACAAGTCAAAGCTGAACATCAACGACCCGCAAGCTTATTGCAGCCTTTATCAATACCAGAGTGGAAATGGGAGCATATCACCATGGATTTTATTATGGGATTACCTCGCTCCAGAAAAGGTATGGATTCAATTTGGGTTATTGTTGATAGATTAACCAAATCTGCTCACTTCTTACCTGTCAAGACAATCTATAATGCAGACAAATTGGCTGTTATCTATATTGATGAAATAGTGAGACTGCATGGAGTGCCTGTGTCTATTGTTTCTGACAGGGATTCGAAGTTTACATCGAGGTTTTGGCAAAGCCTACAGACTGCATTGGGTACTGAATTGAGGCTGAGTAGTGCCTATCATCCTCAGACAGATGGCCAATCAGAAAAGACCATCCAAACTCTGGAGGATTTACTGAGAATGTGTGTCCTTGATTTTCAGGGAAATTGGGAAAGCCATTTACCTTTGGCTGAATTCGCCTACAACAACAGCTACCATTCGAGTATAGGTATGGCGCCTTTCGAGGCATTGTATGGCAGAAAATGTAGATCTCCGATTTGCTGGGCAGAAGTCGGAGATGGGCCTTTGCTTGGGCCCGAGATTGTGTATGAAACAACTGAAAAAGTGAAACTGATACAGCAAAGACTGAAAACTGCACAGAGTAGACAGAAAAGTTATGCAGATGTCAGAAGACGGGACAGAGAATATGAAGTGGGTGATCACGTTTTTGTGAAAGTGACACCGATGAAGGGCCAGACTCGTTTTGGAGTCAAAGGCAAGTTAGCGCCAAGATACGTCGGACCATATGAGATTATTGAGAAAATCAATCCGGTGGCGTATCAGGTTGCGCTCCCTCCTGAAATGGAACACATGCATAATGTTTTCCACATTTCTATGTTAAGAGATTATCTCCGGGATCCGTTCCATGTAATAGAGCCTACCCACGTAGTGTTGAGTGATGACTACACTTACGAAGAACGGCCTATACAGATTGTAAACCGACGGATCAAGAAACTGAGGAACAAAGAGATCCCGCTAGTAAAAGTTGACTGGCAGAACCACGGTGGCGTGTATGCCACTTGGAAAAGGGAAGATGACATGGCCAAACGATATCCTGAACTGTTTCCACTGAATCCTGTTTTCTTCCAGAATGAAGGTAACTCGAGTTTAGAGGACTAAACTCTTTATAAGGAGGGGAGACTGTAACAACCCTCATACTGTTTACTGATTAATGACTGATTGATTACCGGTAATCACCGATTACTGCTAAACGGAACTGATAATGACTGATAACTGACTGATAATTGAACTGATTAAAAGTACTGAACTGACTGACTGAAATTGGAAACCGAATTGATTGAGTATATGTTAGTTAAATTGCATTCTATCTGTTTGACTGTATGATTATCTGTTCATGCTTATATGTTTAAACTGTAAATTGAAGGCCATATCGGCGGCCGAATTAGAAACCGATTGATGTTCCATGATCCTCAGAATTAATGTGATTTTATGGTATAATTATCTGAAAATTGATTAGGTATGATTAAATTAAGCTAATTAAAGAGTTGGACTTAATTACCGTTTTGCCCTTGAGTGGGCCACTATCTCACACATCTTTAAGCCTTGTATACACTCATACACTTGAGCCAAAGACAACATTTCCTCAGCCATTTCCCCTCTCATTGCCGACCATAGAGAGAGAAAAACTAGAGGAGTGAAGTTCATCTCAATTTTGCTTGTAAATTGCTTGGTAATTGAAGAAATTGTTGAAGTGATTGCATATTTGAGCTCCCTTCTTGAAATACAAGACTAAAGGTAGCTCCATTGTCTTCTTATTCATGTTTTGAGTGGATTCTTGCATGGTTCATGTTAATTTGTAGAGCTAAGTCATGATTTGGTTCATTAATGGTGGATTGAAGCTCATCTCTTACATGCATGTTAGTATTGTTGCATTTTGAGGTTGATTACACGGACATTAGTACATGCATGCTCATATTGTTGTTATAGGCCATGTTTTCATCTGGTTTTGAAAAGAAATGAGCTCATTTGAGCAAGCTTTGGAGCTTTAATTTGGTTTAAAACTCATCCATGCATGTTTGAATGTTGTTCTTGAAAATGGGTTTGAATATGGTTTTAATTGACTCACCTTTGGGGCTTGAATTCATAAATTGAGCTTTGAAACTTGTTATACATTGAATTTAGTTATGTTTTCCAGAATTTGGGCCCAAGAGGTCGAGTTTGGAGTGGTAGAATGCTTGGTTTGAGCTTGGGAGGCAAATCTGGAAATTCCAGATTTGGCTTTCTTGCTCGAGCGAAGGGTTCCCCGCTCGAGCGAGCACCTTTGTCCAGGGCTCCGCTCGAGCGACCATTGAGCGACCATCGCGCGTAAAATCTCAGCATCCAGTATTTTTACTGTTTTGCAGACCGCTCGAGCGAAGGATTACTCGCTCGAGCGAAGCCTTTGATTTTGGACGTACGCTCGAGCGGAGAAAGTCTCGCTCGAGCGAGGTTCCTATTTTCAGCAAACTGTGCAAAATATTTTCTAAGTGTATTTTTGCATCCTCATCCCATCCTAGGCATTTTTAGGCCTAGTTTAAGACATTTAGATGAGGATATCGTTGTAGAACACACCAAGGCAAATTAGGGATTAAGTTATGATATTTCCCAATTGTGTAGCTTAGTGTGTGTTCAACCTGTGAACTGTGTAGGGTTGGCAACTGGGGAGACACGCTCTAGCATACTGTAGCCCAGAACTCTGTGAGTAACAATTGTGTAAAGATATGTTCAACTGATATCTTTTGAATACTGAACTGAACTGTTTACTGAACTGGTATTATTTACTGAATGAATGTATGTCCTTTATTTCTGAACTGTACTGTGGCATCCTTAGTACTTACTGTTTACTGTTACTGTTACTGCGACAGAATTCTCTGTCGGTTCCCTCGTGGAGCCACTACTGTTTACTGACTGATGGCCATCATTACTGTTCGGTCTTTCAAGACCTACTGCTACTGTTATGCTAATGGATGTACCACATATGACTGTTTACTGTACTGAACAACTGAAATACTGATTGAATTGAACTGTTTTCATTACCGTAAGGACATTCATTCTAAACCCCTTTACGCTTTATGTTATTCACTGGGCTTTAGCTCACTGCTCATATATATATGTAGGTGTACAGGCACCGGACCGCGGCTAGGAGCGTCAGGGTTACTCCAGTTTTGTCAAGCCAGCCTTTGTGCCTCACTGCGAGGTTCCGAGCCTATCTGTTAAGGCTTAGGGGTCTTTTACAATTCCCCCTCCTGTACTGTTTTACTGTTCTGTATAGACTGAATGTTTACTGTACTGTTATCAAGGGATTAGGTCCCTGTACTGTGTGACTGTAAATTTTGTATAGACTGTACTGTTTGTATATGTATGAATGCATGAAAAATCTTTTTGGCATACAGACTGTCACAGCTCAATGGACACTATTTACTTACTGTATTGGCTTCCGCTAGGCCCTGTACTCTGTTTTACTGTATTACTGTTAAGCAGGCCTTCGGTAATCTCGGATTACTGGCCGGTTACGGTGCTAAACCCATAGGGCCGGGTTTGGGTCGTGACATGCCCTTTGGGCCTAACCCAAGTATTGCCACCTAGAACTTATATACACACATAAGTTTTCTTAAGTTTTCAATGTGGAATAACCATTTTAAGGAAATCCACATTTTATTTCTTTAATAATCTATTTCACGAACCCGAAAACGACGTCAACTTTCCATTCACTCATAAATGGTTTTGACGAACCGTCTTCACCGTGTGACTTGCCATATGGCAAGGAACACGTCACCTCTTTGGACCCACTCCAAAAGACATGTGGGCCCCATCCAAATTTGGGTTCAAAGTTAAACTAAAATAAGCCTATAAAAATCATAATTCCAACAATCCCCACATGAATGGAATTTGATGGAGAGAAAATGCAATAACATGATCTAATTACAGAGAGTACAAAAATTGGAAATATTCTGCAAATAATATGTAACTTTTGGCTTTGAACCTTCTCCTGTGAGACACTATCGGATTTACTAGCTAAGCAGTGAACATGATGTTTTAAACTGTTCAACCATTTGTGTAAACCAAGACAATAGAACTCACACAATATATTACTAGACACAGTTTAGTTCTCACTAATGTGTTCATTTTGGCCCTGAACATCCTGGTCTTTCATGAGTGCCCTAGAAAATTGTAATCCTTCACAAATCTCATAGAACCGGCCCAGTGTAGACATCTCATTTTGGCCGGCCCTAAGACTTTGACGCTTTCTTTTGATTACCCGATGATGAAAATAAGAATATGCTATCTCACAAAATTCTTAGTGAAAAGATGGAATGTAAACTTTAATCCCAGCCTTACACCTGTTTTTGTCAAATTATTTTAGACTCATTCTTCATTTTCTTCTCCTTTATTATGTATTTTATATATATATATATATATATATATATATATATTATGTTATATTATTATATAATATTTTATTAAATTTATTCGATGTCGTAGTTTCACCCACACACCATACTTTTGTGTATATATTAAATATTTTATATATTATTATATTATATAAGGGTACTATTCCCCCTTTGAAAAATTTACCACACTCCCATCGTTTACTTTTTTATCTTCTTTTGAGTTAAACCTGCTTTAGACCCAAATTATGTTACATATTTGGCTTGCTAAACTATATTTTATTAGTCCATGTAGTTTGTTATTTTAATGTTACATATTCGTGCGTTTTTATATATTTTTTTTGGGTATTTGTACATATATTTATGCTAATAATATCTTTTATATATTATTATATTGTAAAGTGCATAGTAATTTTACCAGTAAAATCACTGTGCACCTTTTGAAATTAGCACCGTTTGTTCTTTTGTCATGTTCTTTATTTTCTTTTCTATAAAAGGGGATTGGGAGAAGAATTGAACGAGGGGATTAGATTAGATAATTGAAAGGATTGAAAAGAGAGAATTAAGAAGGAGAGATCAGAAGATTGAGAGAAAAAAAGAGATTAGAAGATTGAGAAGAAAAGAAAAGAAGGAAAATCTGTTTTTGAGGGAGGGAGAAAGAAAAATATTTTCTTAGATATTTTATTTTTTTGAACTAAACTTTTATTTCTATTTCATCAATACACCATTCAAAAAATCAACCACTAAAGCTGAAATTTCAAATTTTGGATTGAGAGTTGAGAATATATTCCACAACCTTAAGGGTAATCAAAAGAAAGTTTGTAAATCAAAAAATTTATCATTTCCTCGAAATGTGAGTTTTCACAAATTTTCATTTGATTTAAAAATGTGATATAACTTGTTTAAATACTTCATTTACTACTTTTCATAACTGTTTTTTTTTATCGCTTTAATAAAAAGGCTGCACCACTCACATATCTATTGTAAATTACTTTTTATATAATTGTTTTACCATTAATGGGAATTTAATATTATATATAAACTGTCGTAATTATTACTTTAAATAATTTACCCCACTGGATGAATAGTAACCGCCGGCGGTGGATAGTAACCTCCAGCTGTAAATAATAACCTCCGGCAATAAATAGTAACTTCAGCGATGAATAGTAACCTCCAGCAATGAATAATAACTACGAACGAAAAATGTCCAGTAAGATGAATAATGATAAAAAAAAAAGGTGAATAGTAATTATCGTGGTGAATAGTACTGTCGGCGGTAAATAATGCCCCGGGATGAATAATGCTCCCACAAAATAAGTTTCCTCAAACAGAACAGAGCAATCTTCATGCTTCAAGCGGAACCGTTTCGGGTGGTTTTCAAGGCATATAAAGATTTTTCTTTTGTTTATTTTATTTTGAGTGTTTTGTGAGGTTTTTATTTTGTTGTAATATTTTCCTCATCCCTCTCTAATTTGGTTTGTAATTATTCTTTCAAGAGTTGTAATAATTCCCCACCCCGCTTCTTTCTATCCCGTTCGTTTACTTTCTTTCTTTATCTGTGAATATACATTATATTTATTTTTCATCATATTCATGCTTTGCATCCATGTTTCATGCATCTTAATTAGGCTAAATTTGCATTTGTGGATTTAATCAATTCCTATGTAATTATGTGCGCTATATCATGTTCTTAAGATGATTCACATGTCATATTTTAGAAGTCGAATCTTTAGTTGCATCTCATGAGTGAATTGCATTAGGATTTTGTATATAAGATCATGCATGTTTTACTAACTTTGTTTTGTAGCTTGTTCGCGGGACGTCAAACATGTAAGTTTTTATACTTTAGTATCCCCGTTTGTATGTGTTTTTCTTACTATGTTTAGTATTCTACCATGAGGCTATTTTCTTATGTGATATAACTTTATAAATGCCAGTGGATGAAGGTTGTGTCGCTTAATTTGGAATTATGTTTATTTTCTTGTTTGTAAACTCAATTATTTGGGTTACATCTTCAAAACTCTTTCAAAACTACATGAAATCAAGTTGTTTCAAAGTGGGTGACATAATCTATGCTTGTATGCTTCATATAGTAATTTTTTTAGGATTTATTAAATAACCGGAAGATGAACATATAAAGCAAATAAAATTTATATCGTGGTTTAGTAAAGACCGATCTTTTGATCGGGTGAGTAGGGGTGCTCAATTAATGACCTTCCCCTCTCATACCTAAGGTTCCGAACCGAGGCAACTTTGGTTATGATGAACAGTGGCCTTGGCACAAGTCATGGGTTTCCTAATTTCCCAAAATATTAGGTAGCGACTCTGAGATTTGATGATGCAGTCCATTTCTAGCAAAATATTTTTTTGCAATAAAATGGATTTTCTAAAATTTGCCAAATGTGGACTCTCGTCTATGTTTCATATTGCACTTGTGAGACTAGATCAAAGAGATCTCGGGGGTCCGAACTGTTTAATGCGCGTGGGTACTCCCCGGGCATGTTACATCCAATTCACACTAATATAAGTGATTCTTATGAAAAGTATCCTACCATACTCCACTAGGTATTCCTAGATATAGGAATCATTAAAAGTATTGCTTAACCTAAAATGCTGCAGACATCATCACTATTTCATCATAGAAATGGGTAGTAGTTTGACTCCCCAATGATCCTTATGAGTCATACATAACTCGGTTGTCTCTTTGAACCTAGATTTTGGGATCTCCAGTCAACTAGGTTGGGTTGCTGTTGTGGTAACTCTTATTTAATAGGATTAAGTTCCATCCCCCTCGATGAATTCTCAAGTAACTCTCTTGCTAACCCTTTGGTTAGTGGATCCGCTATGTTATCTTTAGACTTCACATATTCAATGAAAATAATTCCATTAGAGAGTAGTTGTCTCCAGGTGTTATGCCAACGACGAATATGTGGTGACTTACCGTTATACATATGACTCTATGCTCTACATATTATTGATTAACTATCGCAATGTATGCATATAGCAGGCACCAGTTTTGGCTACATTGGAATATCTTCAAGTAAGTGACGAAGTCATTCTGCTTCTTTCCCAACTTTATCTAAAGTTATAAATTCTGATTCCATAGTAGACTTATCAACGCAAGTCTGTTTGGAAGATTTCCAAGGTATAGCTGCCCCACCAAGTGTAAAGGCATACCTACTGGTGGATTTTGAGTCTCTAGTATCTGATATCGAGTTTGCATCATAGTATCCTTCAAGTACTGCTGGATATCTAGTATAATTTAGCCCAATGTTACAAGTAAATCGGACATATCTTAGAACCCTTATAATTGCTTTCCAGTGTTCTACTCCTGGATTACTCATATATCTACTTAATTTACTTATTGAATAAGCTATATCCAAGTGAGTGCAGTTCATCAAGTACATTAAGTTTCCAATAATTTGGGCATACTCTAATTGAGAAATACTTTCATGTACATTCTTAGAAAGAAATAAATTAATATTCTTAGGTGTTCTAGCAAGATGATCATCATCTTTGCTAAATTTGTCAAGTATTTTCTCAATGTAATGTGATTGTGACAAATCATAACCTTCTAATGTTTTGGTAATTTTCATACCAAGAATTACATTAGCGATCCATATGTCCTTCACGTCAAAATATTTATTCAACATTTTTTCGTAGTTTTAATCATGTTATTATTACTACTTATGATGAGCATATCATCCACATAAAGACATACTATAACATAACTATTGTTTGTATTTTTAATATAAACACATTTATCACATTCATTAATTCTAAATCCGTTTGACATCATTGCTTTGTCAAATTTCTCATGCTATTGTTTTGGCGCTTGTTTTAAACCATATAGTGATTTAACCAATTTACACACTTTCTTTTGTTTCCCTAGAATAGAAAATCTTTTTGGTTGTTCCATGAAAATTTCTTCATTTAACTTACCATTTAAGAAAGTTGTTTTCACGTCCATTTGATGAATTTCTAAATTGTTCAAAGATGCAATGACAATTAACATTCTAATAGATGTTATTCTAGTAACTGGTGAGTATGTGTCAAAGTAGTCAAGACCTTTTTTTTGTCTATATCCTTTGATCACAATTCTTGTCTAATACTTATCAATTGATCCATTCGCTTTCGTTTTTCTTTTGAAAATCCACTGTACCCAAGATGTTTACAACTTGGTGGCAAATCTACTAATTCCAAAGTGTGATTTTGCAGGATGGATTCAACTTCGCTATTTACAGCTTCTTTCCATAAAGAAGCCTCAGGACTGGATATAGCTTCTTTAAAAGTTAAAGGCTCATTTTCTAACAAAAATGTTAGAAAATCTGGACCAAAAGATTTTGAGGTTCTAGCACGTTTACTACGCCTAGGTTTCTCTTTCTCATTTTGATTTATCTCTTGCTTTTGTTCTTGATCTTGTCCTTGGTCATGACTAGTAATAGCATCATAAGATCTTTTATTAGTACTAGTCTCTTGTCCAATCTTATTTGAAAATATATGTTTAAAGAATGATGCATTCCGAAATTCAATAATAGTATTTACATGTATTTCGGAATGTTCTAATTTATGAATCAAAAACCGATATGCACTAGTATTCTTGGCATAACCAATAAATATACAATCAACAGTTTTAGAACCTATTTTAGTCTTTTTAGGACTAGGAATAGCCACTTTAGCCAAATATTCTTACACTTTTAAGTATTTGTAGGATGGTACTCTCTCATGCCGCATTTCATAAGGTTTTTGATTTACTTTCTTTCGGGATATTTTATTAAGTATATAATTAGCAGAAAGTATCGCTTCCCCCCACAAATTCTGAGGTAAACTAGAATTGATTAACAGGGCATTCATCATTTCTTTTAAAGTCTTATTTTTTCTTTCAACAATTCCATTTTGCTGAGGTGAGTAAAGAGCGGTGATTTGATGAATTATTCCATGTTCTTTACAAAACTCACCAAAATGTGATTTATATTCACCACCTCTATCACTTCTTAGTTTTTTAAAATTTTCTTACCAAGTTGATTTTCAACTTCATTCTTATATTGAATGAAAGCTTCCAAAGCTTCTTCCTTGATTCGAATTAAATAAACAGAACTGTATCTAGTATAGTCATCTATGAAAGTGATAAAATATTTTTTCCCACCTCTAGTTTGAATTGATTTGAAATCACAAATGTCACTATGAATTAATTCAAGTGGCTCCAGACTTCGTTCAATTAAATAAAAGGAGTTTTAGTTAATTTTGCCTTAACACAAATTTCACATTTATGATTTAATCAATGTCAAACTTAGGTAAACATTCCATATTAATTAATCCACACAAAGATCCATAATTAACATGTCCTAGTCTAGTATGCCATAAATTTGAAGACTCAAGTAAGTAAGAAGAAGATATATTATTATTAATAACAGAAGGGACAATAGTTATTACTATAACAACCCCGACCTTTGATTAATGTTAATTTGTGATTAAATTAGCCTAATCAGTAATTAAGGTGAAATTCTCAATTAATTGCATGTGCGTGTGTGTCGCATTGTTGTGGTTATATCTGTTTATCGTATAAAGATTTGTTTGCATTTCTGTTTCTTCTTGCGAATTGAAGGCCTTATCGGCATCCAATCATGAAATTGATTTGATTTATGTGCTATTTAGGATTTTTAGAACATTATGGTAGGATTAATTAAATTCAATTCGAAACGATTAAATTAGAATAATTAATGCTAACTAATTAGCCAACTCCTAATTAAGCCTATACAAGGCACCTATTGTGCCTCTACTCATTCTTTTTCTTCATCTCAATACATCTTTGAGCTTACACACAGAAACCAAATGTGGGAGAAAGAGAGAAAAGAGGAGTTTGAGCTCAATTAAGAAGATTGTTAGAGAACTTACAGATTTTGGCTTGGAACTTCTAACAATTGATCATCTAGAGCATCATTGACAAGCCTAGGTAAGAATTCAACCTTTAGATTGTACAATTATGATGTGTAAGACATGAACTCTAGAGAATTGTGATGGATAATACAAGAATTGAGCTAGAAATGATGAGAATTGAACCATATCCTGCATGCATGCATATATCATGGCATTTTGAGTAGATTTCTAAAGAATTTTCACATGCATGTGTCTATCTTGACTTGGTTTTGAGAATTCATCACATTTCTGACCATTTGACCTTAATTGATCATGTTTTGGAAAGCCTAAGCTCAAAGTACTTCATGCATGTCATGTTCATGGCATATTCATAATTGCAAGTTGGAGATTTGGTCAATTGGCATGCTTTGGGGCCTTGATTTAGTGAAATGATTTTCAAATCATAGTATTTTATAAGTTTCTAAGTGTTTTCTAGAATTTTGGCCCAAAAAGATGAGTTTTGAAGTGTGTAATTCGAGTTTGGAGCTTGGGAGTACAATATGGAAATTTCAAATTTTGCACTTCTGCTCGAGCGGCAGAATCTGCGCTTGAGGGACCATCCTGTGATCTTGCACTTTACGCTCGAGCGACTAGAAGTTCGCTCGAGCGAGAAATACAAGCTTCCAGAAGTTTTCACATTTTGCAGGCCGCCTGAGCGACATAAGTTGTGCTCGCTCGAACGGGAACCTCAGTCTCACTCTCGAGCGACCGTCGAGTGGCCATCGAGTGGAGATTTCACATAACTAGCGCTTTTGCAAAATTTACAGACCGCTCGAGTGAGGGAATCTACGCTCGAACGACCCCTTATATGTTTGCATGTCTGCTCGAGCGAGGGTAGTTGCACTTGAGCGTGACCCCTATTTTTAGCAAGTTTTGTTAAGAGTTCCAAAGTACATTTTGGCATTCACATTTCATCCTAGACATTCCTAGGCCATGATTAGGGCTCAATAAAAGGTTAAGACCTAGAAACACATTAAGGAACGAAAGAAGTTTAGTACTAACCGAGTGTGTGTTTCATTATGTGTGTGTAGGCCATGCGCCACAAATTGTTTGACTTGTCTATTTTGCAAGTGGAGCCATCTATGTGTAATAGCTTTGTAAAGCTATGTTCACGTTGAAGTATTTTCTTATATGATATGACAAGAAATGATCAGTTTTTTAAAATGCTATGTTCTGTATCAATGAATAAATGTCCAATTTCTGGCAAGTATGCGTGGCATCCTTAGCACAAGGCCCTTGCCTAGGGGTAATAATACCGTGGTTTACAAGTACAAGGCCCTTGTCCGGGGGTAACAATACCGTGGTTTCAAGGCCCTTTCCGGGGAAGCAATAATATTGTGGTTCAAGTATGATACAAGTTTCTCAGTACTGGAGGTTACTTATGGAACTAACAAGCATGATAATGTTAATGGATGTACCGTGTATGATTAAGCATGAACTTTGATTTCTGTATGTAGTTTGAATAAGAATATGAATATACATCTGTTTTTTATATGAACTATGATTTCTGAATCTGTTATGGACATCATTCATTTAAACCCTTTACTTTGTTATTATTCACTGGGCTTCCGCTCACTATTTATATTATGTATGTAGGTGAGCAGGTGCGTGACCAGGCCTAAGTTACTGTCTAGAGTGTTTTGTGTCAGCTAACCATTGTGCCTCCTAACGAGGTTCCTT
This sequence comes from Camellia sinensis, assembly GCF_055761805.1. Taxonomy (NCBI): domain Eukaryota; kingdom Viridiplantae; phylum Streptophyta; class Magnoliopsida; order Ericales; family Theaceae; genus Camellia; species Camellia sinensis. Next base: position 122,316,959 of record NC_138966.1, read on the forward strand.
TTGAGTAGTCAAGTTTTGCGAACCTCATGAAGATGTTTTGTTGGTTGTTTTGCTTATCTGTACGCTAGGCTAAGTCCCTTATAACACTATATGTATGGTGATACAAGTCTTATAGAAGTTTGACATTATATAAGTTTAAAACTTATTTGTCTCATGTATGTCTTCACAGCTTTATGGACCGTGTATTTTGAATAATTGCTTCCACAGCCCCTTATATGTTTGTTATTCTGTTAAGAGGCCTTGGGTAATCCCAGGATTACTGGCCAATTGCGTCACTAAACCTAAAGGGGCAAGTTTGGGTCGTGACAATTATATTTAGTTTGAAAAAGCCATCAGACATCTAATCTTTTCCTACATACATTCTGTTTTTGGTAAGTACAAATTTGTTACTTTCAAAACTAGCCTAAACCCATTTTTACTTAACAGAGATCCGGAGATTAGATTCTTGCGAATGTTCGGTACATACAGTACATTGTTGAGAGTGAGTTCCTTTCTAGATGTCATCTTTATAATAATCTTTCATTGTCCTTCAACTTTAGAAGTTGAGGAGTTGCCCATAAAAAGTTGTTCGCCGTTATCCACTATAGAATAAGTTGTGAACATCTCTTTGTCGGCACAGATATGGCGAGTAGCACCAATGTCCACCCACCATTCTTTAGGATTTCCGACAAGGTTTTCTTCGGAAACAACTGCAGAAAGATTTATGTCCTTAACACCATTGGAAATTTTGTTCACTTTGGTCATATTGGCTTGAGCAGGCTTTTTGCTTGATTTTCCTTTACCTTTGCGTTTGCTACGGCAATCTTTGGCCGGATGTCTCTCTTTGTTACAGATGTAACATTTGCCATTAAACTTGTACTTCTTAGTTTCCTCTCCTTTAGAGCCTTGTGCGGAACTTTCTCCAGAATACTTTCGTTTCTTTGCTTTTAGAGCATGTTCCACCACATTTGCCTTAAACTCTATTGGATGCTTACCAGCCCGTTTCTCTGAATTGCGGTTGTCCTCCTCAATTCTCAAACGCACAATCAATTCCTCCAAAGTCATTCTTTGCACTTGTGTTTGAGGTATTTCTTGAATTCCTTCCAGCCTTGTAGTAATTTTTCAATTAAGGCAGCAACTTAGAAGGATTCATGAGAGACATGCCTTCTGTATGAATGTCATGCAGAATGAGTTAGAGATCTTGAACTTGGCTGATCATAGTCTTAGAATCAACCATCATAAAGTCCAGAAATTTTCCTACTACAAATTTCTTCGAGCCAGCATCTTTTGTTTCGTATTTTTTCTCCAGAGACTCCCAAAGTTCATTTGTTGCCTTAATAGGACTGTAAACGTTGTACAGCCTCCGTTTGGGAAGTGGGTTGGCTTTTTGACTTTTTTGGCTATTTTAGCCTGGGGCTAAAAAGCCTGGTTTTGGAAGGACTTTTTGGGTTTTTTGGCTTTTTGATGAGGTGTCTTCTTGTTAAATTACCAATATGCCCTTTTTGGCTTATTTTATTTTATTTTTATTTTGGATTTGGATTTGGCAAATTTTGCTTAAATGTTATTTATTTATTTATTTATTTTTTAATTTTCAGTTTGGATTTGGCGTATTTTGCTTAAATTTTTTTTTTATTTTTTTATTTTGGATTTGGCGTATTTTGCTTACATTTTATTTTTTATTTTTTTATTTTGGGTTTGGATTTGGCATATTTTGCTTTTAAATTTTTTTAATTTTTAATTTTTTTATTTTGGGTTTGGATTTGGCATATTTTGCTTAATTTTTTTTTTAAGTTTTTTATTTTCGGTTTGGATTTGGCGTATTTTGCTTAATTTTTTTTTTATTTTGGGTTTGGATTTGGCATATTTTGCGTACATTTTTTTTTTTTTTTTTATTTATTTTGGGTTTGGACTTGGCATATTTTGCTTAATTTTTTTTTAAATTTATGTTTTTGTCCTTTTTTTTATACATTAATTAGTTCTTGTTCTTTAATTTACGTTTTTTGCCTTCTTTATTTTTATTGGTATACAATAACTTTTCTATTTATTTATTTGTAAATTACGTGGCGAATGGTAATTTATGTTTTCATGTTTTTTTTTAAATGTTTTTGAATGAGGTGTATTTTTGTCGTTATTTTTTTTTAAATTTACGATTTTGTCATTTTTTTATTCACTCACATTAATTTATGTTTTTTTTTCTTTTTTATTTTTATTGGTATACAATAATTTTTTTTTATTTTTCAAAAATGAGTTTTCATGTGTTTTATTTATTTCTAAATTACGTCGCGAATGGTAATTTATGTTTTTATATTTTTTTAAAAAATATTTTTGAATGAGGCATATTTTTCTCGTTATTTTTTTTAATTTACGTTTTTTTTCATTTTTTAAGTTTTTTCTCGTTATTTTTTTTTAATTTATGTTTTTTTCATTTTAAGGTTTTTTTTTTTTTTTTTTTTTTGCAAATGGTTTTTTCATGTGTTTTTTATTTTAATTTTTATTTCATTTTCTGTGAAATGATAAAAAGTGAGGTTTTATTTTATTGTCCTGTGTATTTTAAATAATTTAATTTTAATTTAATTTTAAATATTTAATTTAATTTTAATTTTAATTTTAATTTTATTTTAAATTATTTAAATAATGTAAATAATCTAAAAAATTTAATAAGCAAAAAATTAAAATAAATATTCAAAAAATTTAAATTGTAAAAATTTAAATAATTTAAATATTCAAAAAATTATTTTAACAAAAAAATTTAAATAATTTAAAATGTTAATATTTTAAATTAAAAAACAACTCTACACTCAAATCGTAACCAAACACATAAAATAAAACTTAATTAATAAATTATTTTTAAAACTCATAACCAAACACATAACTCGAAACTCCATACTAATTTCACAATTCTACACTCAAAAAATAACCAAATACATAACAAAAAAATTAAAATATTTAAAAATATTTTTATAAATAGAGTTTGAATTTATTTTTATAAAATATTTTAACAAAAAACAAAAAAATGTTTTAAATTTTTTTTTTCAACTTTCTTTGTTAAATTTACGAAAAGGTGTGTTTTGGGAAAAGGTTTTTTTTTTTTTATATTAATTTTTGTGTGTTGCAGTTGATGGTGATGCCCAAAATTAACATGTGGGGGTAATTTCGTAAATTGACCTTGGCATTAGCTGTTGGGCTGTACCTGTGAAGGTTTTGTCCCCATGTGGCTAAAAAAGCCACCTTTGTTGTGACATGGCTATTTTAGCCCAAGTTTGGCTTCCCAAACACCACTACAATGTGTTATCAAGCCCATTCAAAATGTAGTTCCGACAAAGAAAATCAGCATGTTTCGAAGTACCGACTGCAGCAATCACTTATCAGTCGGTTTCATCCTCGTTTAGAGTAGGAGTATTCTCACGGAACAAACGCCGCTAGGTTTAGAGTAGTAAGATAGAACATCATTTTCTGCTGCCACCTTTTAAAATTAGTTCTTAAGAACTTCTCTAATTTTTCACCGTAATTGACTGGCACAGTCACAACAGGAGAAGGGATTGGAGCAATGGCAGTCACCATACCATTATTGGTTTGAGCATTAGTTTCAGTAGTCATGAATTCTAAATTACAAAACAAAATTATAATTAGAATTTTATATTACACAGAAAATTCAACCAAAAACACAGAATTTAATTCTATAAAAATAAAAGAAACAAGAATTGTAACTTTTATTTCTAATTAATTTGAAAAAAAAAAATTATTTAAACAAATTAATTCCACGCAGAAAAATGTTTCTGTAACACGTCAAAAATTAAAACATTAAAAATAGAATTTTAATTAATGAACCCTCAAAAATTATTTCTGAAAGCCAAAATTAATTTCTGACCAACTTCACAAATAAATATTCTAAATTATTAATGATTACCAGTATATTACTACTAATTGTCAAAGAAAATAAACAGTATACTACTATTATTTATTTTTTCAACCAGAATATTATTTTGTATAAGCATAGAAAAATAATTTCTGTAAGAAGAAGAAAGGAAGAACAGGAAATAAAAGAAAATTTTTGTATAAACAGAATAATTCTAATCTGCCTTAAGATTGTTGAAACAATCTTCTGTGTAAAATAAAATAACTTGAAACCAAATCAAACAAATAAAAATAAATTACTTACATAATTTATTTACCAAACCGAATAAGTACAAAAATATCAAGTTGAGTATGTGACTGTAACAAGCCCGCGGGGGACCTCGCTACAGCTCGGACTCGATTTTGTTGTCACGGTTCTAAATCTGAACCAAAGAGTCCAAATCCGGCAAATCGTTTTGAGAAAACAGATTTTTGAAAGAAGTGCCAAACATGGACTGCTTTGCCAGATACAGAGTCGCCACCTAAATATTTTATTTTGGGAAATTTAGGAAACCTTGACTCGGTGCCAAAAGGCCACGTGTCCGTCATCACCAAAGTTGCCTCGGCTCGGGAACTTGGGTACGATTGGGGAAGGTCACTTCGTGAGCACCCCCGCTCGCCCGATCAAAGATCGGCCTCTACTAACCGTGATATCTATTTTTGAAAACTTTGTGTGTTCTTATTCCGGTTATTAGCCTAGGTTACTATGTGATGCACACAGCATATAAGTATAGACTGGATCGCCCGAATTGGAACAAAACATTTCATGCTTGTTTATTTGAAAGATGATTTGCTACTCGCAAGTAGGCTTAAAATGCAGATTTTACCACCCGCAGGTGGGTTTAGAAAAGATGGTTTTGCCACTATCTAGTGGGCTTAAAACAAACAGTCGATGATTTATTCCAATCTAAACAACTCAACCTTCACCCACAGGCATTCAGGCAGATATATCACATAAGCACATAGCCTCATGGTAAGCATGCTATTCATGGCAGTCACTCACACGCATGCGAGGATGCTAAAGCATAGAACTTACCGAGTACTCCAAGCCAAAATAGGAACTACATTAGAAATCATGCATGATCCTAAGTATACAAAAATGCTTAATGCAACACATGCAAAATGCAACTATAGTAGGCTCGGCTATTCTAAGATGGCATATGAAATGCTACAACTAACATGTATTCAACTTGGAATTGAAAATACAATGCAGTTAGTATGATGCGCCGAGCCCGGTGCATGCAAAACAGATGAATGATGCAAACATGCTGTCATACTGTATGCTAATTTAAACATGCCCTAATCTAACCATCATAAGCGGATAAATAAAAGGGAGAAAGACGTGGGGTTGGAAGACATACATCACACTCACGCACACTTATTACAGTTGTGCCCTCACTCGGAGGGTCCGAATAAATAATACAGTCCAAATTACAGTTGTGCCCTCACTCGGAGGGTCCGAATAAATAATACAGTCCAAATATTACAGTCCCCAAAATAAAAGAATATTACAGTCCAAAATATTACAGAATTCTAATTAATTAATGAATTAACTAGAAAGCAAATAAACTGGCGTGCAAGCCAGGGACTGCCTTGCTTCTGGTGGATGATGCATGTCCGGACTGTCTTGCGCGGAAATCCACCGGAATGCCCCGATTAGCCTCTGTTTACACATGTTCTTGAAATACGTGCCAAGTTCCAAAAAGTTGCTGATTCCTCGTTTTGCTGCAATAGAGAGCAGAAAAGGGGCATAGCAATGTATTTGCACAAATATATGCATGTCTCGATCCTCGTGCCACCAATCACGCATACCGAGACATGATGGCCGAGGAGTCGAAATGCACAACTCAATATAGGATGAATGCACATGAAACTACAGCTAAAACCTAACTCCATCATGGATAATCCGGAGTGTCGGTGACTGGGGAATTGAGACACATTCCGTCACTCGGAGTACGAAATGTACCTCGTTTCCCGTGCCCGGGCTAACTCTTATTCCAGACACGATGCAATATGCATGATATGCATGAAATGCAACTAAGATACAATCCTAACATACTCAATGCTATGAAAATGAGATACCTCGAAATGCGTGCACACGGGCACGCAAACCGAGAAAATGATATGTCTCGAAATGCATGCACGCGGGCACGTAAACTGAGGCGATGATATGTGTCTCGAAATGTGTGTGCGTGGGCACGCAAACCGAGGCGATGATATGTGTCTCGAAATGCGTGCGCATGGGCACGCAAACCGAGGCGATGATATGTGTCTCGAAATGCGTGCACGCGGGCACGCAAACCGAGGCGATGGCGGAATGCAATGTAATGACATGAAAACATGATGTGGGCTTATACCAACATGAGTGAGCCTCAGCCACACTCACATGGGATGCCGGTGGATAAAAATAGGGTGCCTCGAAATGCGTGCACACGGGCACGCAAACCGAGGCAATGACAGAATGCTATGAAATGACATGGAAATGACAAGTGGGCTTATACCAACATGAGTGAACCTCAGCCACACTCACATCGGATGCCGGCGGATAAAAATGAGGTGCCTCGAAATGCGTGCACACGGGCACGCAAACCGAGGCAATGACAGAATATGATGAAATGACATGGAAATGACAAGTGGGCTTATACCAACATGAGTGAACCTCAGCCACACTCACATCGGATGCCGGTGGATAAAAATGAGGTGCCTCGAAATGCGTGCACACGGGCACGCAAACCGAGGCAATGCTAAAATGTGATGAAATGACATGGAAATGACAAGTGGGCTTATACCAACATGAGAGAGCCTCAGCCGCACTCACATGAGATGCCGATGGCAAAAAATGAGGTGCCTCGAAATGCGTGCACACGGGCACGCAAACCGAGGCAATGCATACGCAATGCAAATGACATGGAAACTGACAAATGGACTTATACTAACATGAGAGAGCCTCAGCCGCACTCACATGAGATGCCGACGGATAAAAACGGAGTGCCTCGAAATGCGTGCACACGGGCACGCAAACCGAGGCAATGATGAAATGTGATGAAATGTGGCAAAAATGATATGCAAGCATGCCAATGGAATTTCAGCACTAAAATATGGGGGAAAACAGTCCCGAAATGAGGCGAAATGACATGAAATGCAAGGAAATGTCCCGAAATGCAACATTAGGCACCCGAAATGACCTATAGCTATGCCAAACATGCACAATATGGATATGAAATGCAAAGACAGAAGCTAGACAGTCCCAAAAGATGCACTTTTACAGTTATAAACATGGCCAAACAGCAAGCATAGGTAGGGGAAAAATAGCATGCAAGAATAGGGGCCAAAAGAGGGGTAATGAAGCAAGTGGTATAAGAAAAACCCAAACTGAAAAATTTCCTTCTACAACACTGAAGATGGACCAAAAATATGAACATTTACAGTATATGGCAGCCTCAAAATCAGTATACAAACATGCTAAAAATATGATGCAAAATGAGGCTCAAAAGGTGCTAAAACATGAAGTATACAAAATAATCACCAAACAGAAAAAAAGTGTGAATGAAACATGAAGTATAGGCCAAAACAAGGCCACTTTCAGTTCGGACCAAGGTCCAAAAACAGAAGCAAAGAGGGCTACTAATTTATGCAAAAATGGGGCCAAATAAGGGATATAACTACAAGTGACACATAGAGACACCAAACAATGTTGAGCCATTCTCCAATGTTGAAGAGGGGCTCAAAATAAGCCTTATATCAGTTTACAACATGCTCGAAAATAAATTGCTCATGGGTCAAAAATAGCATGCAAAACTATGACATACAAGATGGTCAATGAAGCAAGTGTATCATGGAGGGCTCAAACAGGGTTGAGCCCTTAATGAGAAGTGAAGATGAGCTCAAAAGATGGCCCTTTTCAGTTAGGGCCGGAGCTTGAAACAAAAAGGAAGTGAGGCTTAGAAATGGATCAAGAAAAAGGGTCAAAAGGGTAAAAGTGTAACTTACCCTTGAAGATTCGAATTTTTGTTGCTTCTTGGATGGATTTGCAGCTTCTTTAGCCTTCAAGAATCCCTTCTTGCTGCTGGAAATGAGATGGTGGTGGTAGAGCTTGGTGGTGTAGAAGGAATGAAGGTTATGGACTTAGGGTTTTTTGAAGAATTGAAGAAGAAGAAGATGGAGGTGGCTATGGAGCTTTGAAGAAAAGTTTTTCTAACCCTCAAGAAGAAGACCCTCAGCTGGCTATATGGTCAAGAAAGGGGTGTAAAAGGGGGTGAATTGGAGAGCATAACTCTCTCCCAAAATATCCCCCGGATACAGAAAATATCTGGGGGATATTGCCCCACAGCTGGAAAGGGTACAGTGAGAAGAACACGGCCGGCCTCTCACTTTGGCTGGAGGTGGCCGGCCGGCCACACCCCCTAGCCGGCCAGCTAGGGGTCAAAAGGGTCAACAAGCTTTTCTGGCCGGCCAGATATTGGGGAGGTAGCCCTATGTGTGTACAACACAACCATGTAATTGAAGTTCCAAGAAAGTGGGCCCAAGGGGTTCAACAATGGCTCGAAAAGAGGGGGTCAAAAGGGTCAAGTTGACTTACTGGCCGGCCATGAACTTTTAGGGGCCTCTCAGGTGTGTACATCACAGATATGTGGTTCAAAGTTCAAGAAAAAAGGTCCAAGGGGTTCAACATTAGCCCGGAAGAAAGGGGTCAAAAGGGTCAGGTGACCTTAATGGCCGGCCACCAACTTTTAGTGGCCTCCCAGATGTGTAGATCACAGATATGTGGTTGAAAGTTGGCAACACTACCCCTAGGGTGTTCAACATTAGCCCGGAAGTTGGAAAAACGGGCGCCGGGAGGCTCCGGAGGAGAGATAACTGGTTGCTGCAACAATTACTAGCCTCCCACCCTTCAGTGACCTTCCTGGTGATAAAACAGAGGTACCTGCCAAAAATGAACGAAAACCGATGCAAAACGAATGTTCGGGGGCCAAAACACGCAGTTCGGGGCCCCGGAAACTGCCCGTTAAACACCGAAAGTGGCGTTCGGCCACGAAGTGGGTTTCTCAGACCCCAGTGTCCCTCAAAAGGGAGAAAATAAGATGTATGCCAAAAATCAGAGCAAACGGAGATGGTTAGGCGGTCCCGAACCGAGGCACACGGCCTGACGGCTCCGAAAACCGGAAACCGGGCTCCAAATTGGGAAAAATGGCCTACGGCCACCAAATGTAGCCCACGGGCACTGAGAGATAGTCTACGGGACCTCTCCCTTCCCTCAGGAAAAGAAACAGAGAAAACCGAGTCTGGTTCGCAAACCGAGACAAGGCACAGAAGAGGGTTCGGAAATCCGGAGGCGGGGCTCGCAGCCAAGACTCTGAAACTTCTGAACGAGCACATTATGCAATATCACCAAGTGCTCAACTGGTGACGTCTGAGTCTCAAGGTCGGTCAAAAATGGGGTGTCTACAGTGACACTCTGTCTTTAAGATAAATTTGCCCCGCTCTGGTGCTTACAGTTAAATGGTGTTTATCTCCTAAGATACAATGATCTACACAGATTGTAGTAGCACTCCAAACAATCTGCACGATGAACCAAACCTGTGTTCTATACTCTTGGAATTTTTCCCTAAACAACTAATATGAAGAACAATGAAACAGAGTGCAAAAATGAGAGAGAATAAATTTTTTGAATATGAAAAATTGCTAGAAATGATCTCTATTTATAGGCAACTTGGTGGAAGTTTGAACAGATCTGAACAGGTATGAAAAAGAACTGAATATGTGCAATAAACCTGAACAGATACAGTTTGAATTTTGAACAAATCTACTGGCAGTTTGAATATGTCTATAACTGCTAGGCAGTTTTAAAACTGTTAAAAAGTAGTTTGAAATTGTTGGAAATTTGGACTGGAGGAGACTTGTTTGGACAGAAATTAGAATTCAAATTTGGCGTGAAATTTGAATTAATTTCTCGCAAGAATTTTGTCCAAAAAATTAATATGAGAACCTACTCGAACCATAACCCAACTTGGGCTCGGCACAACCGGTCGGACGGCGACGGTGGCGTGCGTGTGTGGTGGTTTAAACCAAAGGCCACTTTGTCCATAACTCTTTCATTCTACAAACTTAGAGTGCCCCTTGGGGCCCAACCCTAGTGTTGCCACTTAGAACTTATATACACATACATAAGTTCTCTTAACTTTCCAATGTGGGATAACCATTTCAAGAAAACCCACATCTTACTTCTTTAATAGTCCATTCCACGAACCCGAAAACGACGTCAACTTCCCATTCACTTATAAATGGTTTTGACGAACCGTCTTTACTGTGTGACTTGCTATGCGGTAAGGAACACGTTACCTCTTTGGCCCCACCCCAAAAGAAGTGTTGGCCCCATCCAAATTTAGGCTCAAAGTTAACCCAAAATAAGTCTATAAAAATAATAATTCCAACAGATATTTTATATGATGTTTATTTATTTTTTCTCATCACGAGGGTTGTATATAGTTATTTTTTTTAATATTTGAGAAAATTAATTAATATCCAATAATAGTCAAAATCATAAATAAACAAAATATATTAAATTCCATAAAAATTGAGATGATTTGATTTATAATTTTTTTGGAAATTTTTTTTTTTTTGGATGTCCAATCCTAAGCTCCATATAGGTAAGAGTTTTGAGCGAGTGATTCTACTTACACTATTAATTTACCTCCTTATACCATTAAAAAAAAATGTGATTCTCATTACCCCCATTATATTACCAAAACTAACCCTAAACTAAAAACTTTTCAAAATTCTTTCAGTTTTGTCTCTTTACACCGATAGCTTTTGGTAATACAATGCTAAAGAATTTAAATTACTCTAATGCTGTGTTATCAAACAAACTAATTTTTTCCAGCCATTTGTTGGCATTTGATTAGATAATTTTACTTTACTTTAACAAGAAATTAGTTGGGGCTCATTTGTGAAGTAACTGTTCGGTAATATATTGATATACAAAGTAGATTACTCTAGTGTCATGTTGCCGAACTAAAATAAATTTTGTCCAGCCACCTGTCACTTTACGTGTGTTGTAGACTTTCTTTATTGTTATCGCATTAAAGGCATCCGTTCGTTTTAATGTAATTAATATCTCTTTTGGTCGCACTATACTCTTTGACATGTCAAATAACAATGATGTTTCTTCCTCAAATAATCCACTAACAGATGAGTGTCATTCAGGATGTTCAGTAGCAGGATAATTGTACTTGCATTGCTGTAATGAATAAAAACATAATCCTCCCAATCAAAAATATATATATATATATATATATATATAAATTAAAACTAGAAATGCACAGTAATGAATAACCAAACAAATTAAAACGTTCATCCTTGCATTATCGGAAATGTATTTTTTATTCGACAGTGGGTTACCAGACATATATTTTTTATTAGGCAATGTGATTCCGGACTATTTTATTTTGTTTGATTTTGACACACCAAACAAAAGTCGAATAACTCTCTCAAAAAACGAAACAAAAACTTACCAAACAAATAAAAAAAACTCATAATTTCACTTTTTTTTATAGTTCTTCAGTATCGTTTCTTCATTTATTGCTTTATTCTATAATTAAAACATTATGATTCTCACTTTTTAAAAAGAGATATTTAGTAAAAAGAAAACTGTGATACATATATATACTTTTTTAGAATGCAAATGTTAAAATATATAAAAGAAGTGAATGAAAAATTAGTAACTTTTTTGGCTATTTAACTTTTTGAATGTTTGGTTAAAATATGAGGTAAAAAAATCTAATATATTTGGGATGACATTAGGTTTTTACAAAAGAACATGTGAGAAATAGAGAGAAAAAAAAAATTTAACTTTTCTGTACAGTTTGTTGATTTTTTGACATTTTATGAGAAAACATCTACCACGGGATCCGTTTCAATAACTCGAACTATTTATTTTATAAAACCCTCTAAAAAAATTATGTCGATACAATAATTATAATATTTTTATTTCATTGCATATATTTTCAAAAAAATAAACGACAACTATATTTTTATTTTATCATAATTTTTTTATTGATTTTTTGGTTTGATTTATTAGCCCTTTTTTTTTATAATATATATCTTCAATGGTATTTTTTTTTTCAAATTTATTCACAAATATTTTGTTGGTATTTTTTCATAATAATACAAGAAAAATATATAAAATAAATTAAACAGAAATGACAAAATGATTTTTTGTTTATTAAAGGATGAAATACATAATAAATGGCACAACTAAATACATAAATAAATTAGATTACATTACTAAAAGAACAAATTATTAACATAGATAACTAAAAATTAGAACTTGTTGAGATAACCTAAATTCTAAAAAATTAAAGAACAAATAATAAGCAAAGAAGCAAACCAAAAACTGTGTGATACTATAGTTTCCTTAAAACAGATTCACCGCCTCTCAATGGATGATGAAGGTACGCCGGTGTTTGTCTCCCAGGATACGACGGTTGAAACCAGCTAATACAGAAGCACCTTCTGAATAACTTTGGACAATGGACGCACTCTCTCTAACAAGAACCAAAGAAGATGCTAACAAAAAAAGATATGAAAAATTTTCTTCGGTGTAAAAAATCATCTCAAACTTTTTATCTCAAAACATCATCTCATTTTCCGTCACAAAACCTCTCTAAAAACAACCTACTAAGTTAGAGGAGAAAGCCCTCTATTTACATTAGTTGGGGAGAGCCTCAACCATAAAGGCTAACATCAATAGGGCCATCAAATGTCATCAACTCTAGCCATTAGGGATAGAGTTACAAAGGTTTAAAACTTCAAAACCATTATATAAATCATAATGTGTATATAATACATAAGTTTTGAGAATTAAACTAGATGGGTTACAACATGGATACGGGTGTTGGGTTACAACCCAATCCAAGCCCAATCTCAAACACATGCACAAACTAAGCCCAGCATGGTTCCGCCCAAAGCTTAAGACTAGGTTTAAGTCCAAGTCTAAGACCAAACCTAGCATATACACAAGTATAAGTTTAGGCCCAGTCCAAATCAAGATTAAGTCTAAATCTAAACCTAACTTTATTGATGCCCATTTTATGAGACAATTCTTATTCATAATTCAATGGTTTCAACTCATTATTTTTGTGTTGCAATCTTCTCACTTAAGAGAATACAAAACTATTCAGACCTACCTCAACTGGCTGTTAGGTTCCACTTTAATTTCGAATTAAAGATACTGAAAACCCATTATTTTCCAACAATCCCCCACATGAATAAAATTGGCCAAATAAAGAAAAACGAACAACGCTTAACAACAAAGACTCTGAGAGAGAGCACATAGAATAACCCTGCACTAGAAAAGATAGTTGTTAGCCTTGAACCTTTCATAGTAAAAGCCTATTGGATTTACTGGCTGACCAGTGAACGTGATCGTGATGTCTTGAACTATTCTGCCGTTTATGTAAATTGAGACAATAGACCTCACACAGGAGTCACTCCAACCATTATTCTTGTTCTCCCTGGTGTGTCCAGTTTGGCCCTGGAACACTAGCCTGGTTCATAGAGTGTTTTTAAAGAATTCAGCCTCGTCAATTATTAAAGAAGTGGCCCTACTTCACACTCACATAGGTGACCTACATAATTGACTATTCATAGCACTTAGGTCATTAAAAGCATCAGCTTAACCACCCCATAGGGTATCACTGTATAAAGGAATGGGTAGGAGCATTTCCCTCTGTAGTGACTCACCCGTTACACGCAATTAGATTGTCTCTTTGAACCTAGATCTTGGAATTTCCAGTCAACTAGGTTGGGTTTTTTGTTCCGGCAACATTCGCTAAAGGCCTTAACCCCATTCCTTTTAACGACCTTTCTATTAACTCTCGATTTAACCCTTTCGTTAACGGATTCGTAATATCGTCCTTAGATTGTATATAGTTTATAGTGACAAAACATGAGATTAGTCATAGTATGGAACTACGTCTTCAACAAAAATGTCTAGACCTTTCATCCATGCCCTACCAATACTTGATTGGTTGTCGCAAAGTATACAAAATTTCTGGCACAAGCTTTGATCAACATGGAATATCCTCAAAAAACTGACAAAGCCATTCAGTTACTTTAGTAGCTTTATCTAAAGCAATAAATTCCGATTTCATCATTGTTCTCATGATATACATTTGCTTAGAAGATCTCCAAGACACAGTTGCAGCTCCAATTAGAGAAAACAAATCCACTAATGGATTCGTAGTCTTTGTATCAGATATCCAGTAGGTGCCTTTGTATCCTTTTAGTACAATTGGATATCAAGTGTTATGTAGCCTAAAATCCCAAGTGTAGTGTAAATAATCCAACACCCGCATAATGCCCTTTCAATGAGTAGTATTAGGATTACTCGCGAATCTACTAAGCCTGTTCACTGAGTAGGCTATACCAGGCCTTGTATAACTCATCAGATACTTTAAACTTCCAATGACCTGAGTATATTCTAGTTGAAATACACTTTCACCATTATTCTTGGCCAAATGTAGACTCAAGTCTACCAGTGTCCTCGACACACTTGTATCTGATTTACTAAATTTCTCAAGTATCTTGTCAACATAATGAGACTGAGAAAGTACAATACTACCATATATTGTAGTAATCTTAATACCCAGAATCACATCTGCAAGGCTCATATCTTTCATATCAAACTTAGAGTATAACATCCACTTGGTAGTATTGAGTATCTTCTCATAACTACCAATAATGAGCATGTCACCTACACACTGACACAACACGACATATACTATTGTCAATGTCTTTAACATAAACACATTTGTGAATACCCACTTGGCAACATAGTGTAGTCAAATTCCTCATGCCATTATTTCGACACTTATTTCAAATCATAAAATGATTCTCAAGCTTACAATCTTTCATCCTGGAACCGACAAACCCTTCAGGTTGTTCCATAAAGATTTATTCAACTAAATCTTCATATAGGAAAGCTATATGAACATCCATCTTGATGTATCTCTAGACTTCGCACAATTGTGATCACACTCACCATAACTGGTGATCACGTATCAAAGCAATCCAGGCCTTCTCTTTATCGGTATCCTTTGATAATAAGGCTATCTCATTGGCTTTCATTCACTTGCATCCCAAGGCTTATTATCTATGCAAGATAAAACTAAATTTTCTAGAGAAATCACAACTTCAAAGAAGCTTTTAGCCTCACTAGCCACCATATAGGTTTAAGAAGGTTTAGATAGAAGAACTTTAAAGTCCTAGCATATTAACATCTTTTAGGCTCATCTCTTTTCTTATGAAAATCATTTCCTCAATTTCATGATAGTATTCTTGTGTAAATCTGAATATCAGATTTGTCTACACAAAAAACCCGTATGCTCTACTATATTATGTATAGCCATTGAATATAAAGTCAACAGATTTTAAGGCTTATCTTATTCATCTTGGGTTTAGGTATTGCCATATTCTGCATGACACCCCCACATTTGCCACTTTTTGCGTGACACCTCCACATTTGTAGAATTTATACGAAGGCTCCCGGCCTCTCCAAAAATTCATACAAGGTCTTTAAACAATTTCATATGTCGCAATGATTATGAAACTCTCAAAATCATATCATAGAAAACATATTCCCAGACCGTCATTAACTGAATTAGGTCTTTCACGAATTTAAGGCACCAAAACAAGTTTGGTCCAACATGTCACTCTGAAGCCAATAGTCTTACTATTAGGAAATACAAATCCAGTGTTCAATAGTCTACTATTCGGAATTTCATAACATGGCCAGTAGTCTTATCACTAGGAATCACTAATTTCTCAACATATGCTTAGTAGACTTTCTACTACTAGGAATCTCAATGTTTTGACTTATGATCAGTAGTTACTTTACTACTAGGAATCACAACATCTTGACATATGATCAATAGACTCTTAAATTACTAGGAATCATCATGTCTTGACATATAATCAGCAGCCTTTCCGTTACTAGGAACCATCATGTCTTCACATGTGATCAGTAATCTATTCACTACTAGGAACCACAATCTCATAACTGTGTAGCCAGTGGTTTAACATCTCCTAGGAACCATAAATTTTCTATCTCTATGATTAGAGATCTTGTACTCACTAGGAGCCACCAATATAAGAGTATATTTGGAATTTAAAAAATTCAAAAATATATTCACCCACCCCAATGGGTTGTCTCATCTTTGCTTTCAAGCAAAGTCACATAGCAATCATACATGCTATAACTGACATAAAGATAACATGCTAATTGCCTTTGATTAATTCAGAGATATTATCATGCAATCTTATGATTTCCTCTAATCACACTTGATCTCTCTAGATCTTTCTTTAAGAACCTCGCAAGGCTTAAGGTTGTCAGGTGGAACCATATTTTCTGTTATCACCTCTTAAAGCCATTTCGGAAAAATCACTATAGATTTTCACTATTCTGTTTTTCTAGAAACTAATCTTAACACTAAAAAATTCCAAAGTCAGAAATTTAATTCAAAACTGATCTCACCATTACCCTAGAATTGAACATGGTCAGGAAAGTTTCCAAAAAGACTAGAGGGGTCACACCGGTTCCACTTAAGACCCAGTTAACCTTAGACAAAAGTTTCAAGAGCATGTTGACTCCTAATTCATGAGAAACAAATTTAAAATCAAGTTTTTTAGGGGATAAACTAGGTTAAAACAAACTAAATCTACAAAACTTATAAGTAATTAAAATTTGCTATCAGAATCACACCACTCATAAAAGTTTATCGGTACTCCCGGAACTAAACCCATTATTTCTGAATAAAAATCAGAAATATTTTAGCTAATGCTAAAAGTTGGTTTCTTTTACCGAAACAAAACACTTTGGAAATAATCAAATTATAACCAAATACTTTCTCAAAACTTGGTTTCCTACCACTTTGGAAATAAAAAGATTAAACCCAAAGATTTTCTTTAACCACAAGGGTTTGAAACCAAATCCATCTTAGTTGTCATTTCTGAACAAATCAGAAATACTCTTTAGCCAAGGCTATACTTTGTTTTCTATCATAGAAAACCAAAGCACTTTGGAAATAATAAAATTAATCCCAAAGACTTTCTCTAAACCCGAAGGTTTATAATTTCTTTCTTTCCCCCTTTCTTTTTAATATGGTGAAATTATTACAAATTAGAAATTAAAACCACTACAAATGGAAATGGAAATGCAAGTACAATTGTTACAATTACAAATTGTCTAAATCTACAAAACGGAGTTCATGGTTGCATCTGGAATCATCTTTTTAGCCAGGGACACACTTCTCCACTTGTAATGCTTATTTTTGTATAAAACACATTACAAAACTCGATTCTCATTGCTACTAAATCTCCATGCTCACTGTTCATATACACATTTGGATCCAAGATGAGTTAATGAACCAATAAATTGAATATTACACAAGTAATTTCAGATATAACTCGCAATGTGTAATTCAAAGGCTATAGATGCATTGCAATTACAAGAATGTCATGAGTTGCATGGCTATAAATCAATTATATATATATAGGAATATTATGGTCATAATATTTGCAATCCAACCATCAACTATGAGCAAATATATATAACAATAGAGTTAAATTCTCACTTATCATTCCATAAATATATAAAATATTTTGGAGTAATTTCCTTGGTTATGTATCAAGACATGAAAGAACTCACAATTGATACAACAAAAAATAAGTAGAATAAATGAGTTAATATCACTACAATACCAAGCTATACCGCCATGTGATAATGCAATATAATCATAAGTAAGCTTAGAAATAAGACCATTATATACAAAAATAGAAACTATTTACTAAATTTCCTCCTAAAATAAACCAGGTTGGAGTATACTATATCGTTGAAAACCTCTCGACTAACCGAATCTCTTGACATTCTGAAAATTCAGCTCTTTGTTTTTTTCAAAATTTAATTAATCAATTAAATTGAATTTGTTACCAAACTTTTAAAACAACAAACGGAATAAATCCGAAATTAAATTGAACTCTTACTACCACAAAATCATAAATAGATCACACTTTTTATGTGTGATATATGTTATTTAATCACAATTTTTAAGTTTTGTCAAAGTGTGATTAAAAAATGTCATTTTTAATTACACATTTTAAGTGTCATTAAAAGATGATTCCATCACACGTTATGCGTGTGATAATAAATATTTAGATCACACTTTCACACTTTTTACGTGTAATAATAAACATTTAGATCACACTTTTTATGTGTGATGTATAACTAATAAAATATGTGATTAATAATGAGATAAGATCACACGTTATATGCATTTCTCATTATAATTAATGCGTGTGATAAAAAAAAATAGTTCAACATATTTGAAGAATAATCGATATTATTTTTGTACGCATTTGAAGAACGTAATACACAATATATATATATATATATATATATATATATATACACTATCATTTGAATCACAACCACATATTGAATGGAATAACGTCATTTATTTCATAAATGAAAGTTGAATGTTTAAAAGTATATACAAAGGAAATAATAAAAAAAAAATTAACTGTGATTATATATATTAAAAAAATGAAAAAACTTGAAGCACAAAGTCCTTGAATTCTTTGACCATATTTTAAAATAATTTCTGATCTGAAAAATGATAACATAAATTAATTCAGAGGCAAAATTTGCCTCTTCTTTAGAAATAATTTTGGGCTAAACGAAAAATAAATTCAAGAAATTCACAAAGATGTGTGTTTGGGTCAAAATAATTAAGATAATATGGTTATTATGTTTTACGCACTTCAACTACAAAATAATTTTTGGGTAGTGACACATGTGAAAGAAGAATAAAAATTGGATAGCCTTTGATTAGAGATATCCCAACCCACATTAAAAAATAATCTAATTAGAACAAGAGATATCCCAAAATCTTCAAAGGTTGGGTTGGTTATCCATCCAAATATAATAATAAAGAAGGTAATCCAACCACAAATGAAAACGAATGAATCCGCCAGGCAACCCCAACACAATTAAGGTCAATATCAAATGAGGACCCAAATGACATACCTGATATAGTTGTGCACCCTTGTCATGAAAGCCAGCAACCAGCAGTGAAACACCAAAAGACCTTACACCATTACACAAAAAACAAAAAGGTAAGAAATTACAGCAAAAATAAGCATTTGCAAGAGCCAAGATAAAACCCATGGTATACAGAAAATAATAGGTGAGGAAAAGAAAAAAGGTGCATGCACATACTCAACAACAAAAGCAGGTAAGGGAATGAAAAGATAAAAGCACTCCAAAAATTTAGAGCTCTTAACACTGGACCCACAATAATGGACTTCCTTAACAAAAGTACTAGCATATTTAAGTACCTGCACATTAACACTTAGAATAAAAATATGGTAACTCCTAAGCATAGAGATTCCAGATGCAATGTTTAGTAATTACTCCTAAGCATAGGACAAAACAAAACAATACACCAACAAAAGGAATAACATGAGAGTTATCCAGCTGAATAGAAATGTCTCTCACATGGCAACCAAAGAGAAAGGGGTTCTTAATTAATTTTGAATGTCATGACATAACCAAATGATAGCTAAAAAATTTGTAAAAAATCTCAACTTAATTATTTTTTATTTTTTTATTTTGCAAATGAAACCAAATGATAGCTAGAAAATTTGTGAAATGTGGAACTTAACCTAACTTGATGAATTCCTCTGTCAATTTTTTGATCAAAATAGCACCATGTGTTCTAGATACCTTACTTGCACCATAACATCAATGAAACTATAGAAATATTATGATATATAGGAATTAATCAATACCATAGATATATGCTTCAATTCAATCAAAAGAATGATGGCAACAAAAGAACCATAAAACTTATTGCAAACTCACATAAAAAAGAAATATGAAACATTAACTATGAAACAAACCATTGGCCAAGCTCCAATGACTATGTGTAGTTTTCCTCACATTTTTATTTAACCCTCGATAGTGGGCCATGGCATTGCCCCTAATCAAATTAAAACATGATTCATGCTAAAGTAGTATAATTCTCTTTCATAATTGAAACTCAAACAAAAGTCATTTTCAAAACCCCCAAAAAAATATAAAATGATGATGAAAAGAAAAGATTGGACCTTTAATAACTAATGTACAATACCTGAAAGAAGGCATAAACCTTAATTGCTAATTGGTAATTTATGTTAAATCCCTATGTATTAAAATCTTTATTAGTTGGTTGGTCATTCAAAATCGAAAGTTGTGGACTCGCATTTTTTCCGCGCCCTGCCTTTCGAAAGGTTTGAAAAAGAAAGGCCTCACAGTTTGGATTCCCGCAGTTCTGAATCTAGTCTCACAAGTGTGATGTGAAACTGATAAACACAAAAGAGTCCAAATCCGAAAAATCTTTTTGAAAAATCGATTTTAAATCAAATAATGCCAAAATTTAACTGCTTTGTCAGATGCAGAGTCGCCACCTAAATATTTTATTTTGAAAAAATTTAGAAAACCCTGACTCGTGCTGAAGGCCACGTGTCCGTCATCACCAAAGTTGTCTCGGCTCGGGAACTTAGGTACGAAGGGGGAAGGTCATGAATTGAGCACCCTCGCTCGCCCGATCAAAAATCGGCCTCTACTAATCATGATATGATTTCTTATCAACATTATGTGTTCTTGTTGATTATTCAACTAGCTTTAATATGTGATGCACACAAGTAAGTATAGACTAGTTTACTTAATTTAGAACAATTCAACTTATGTTTGTTTGCGAAAATGGTTTGAATTTGCCACCTCAAGTGGGCTTAAAGATTGCGGATTTACCACCAAACAAAGTGGGCTTAAAACATGATTTGCCACTCAAAAATGGGCTGAAAACGCACATTCGTTGAATTGTTCCAATTCAAACAACAAGCCTTCATCCACAAGCATTCAAGCTGTTAATCATCTAAGCACGTAGCCTCATGGCAAGCATGCTGATTATGGCAATAGGGCAATCACACTCATGCAAGTATGCTAAAGTATAAAAACTTATAGAATACTCCAAGCCAAAACAGAAACTAGTTAAAAAGATGTATGATCCTAACTATACAAGATGTCTAATGCAACGCATGCAATAATGCAATTAATTGGCTCGGCTACTAATATGGCATATGAATTAATTTGATAACATGCGGTTAAAAATGTATTCAAAGAAGTATTTGAAATTGCAATACAGTTTGAATGATGCGCTGAGCCTCGGTGCATGCAAGACAAGATGAATAGATGCAAGCATGCGATATGCTAATCAAAACATGACCCTAATCTAACCATTGAAAGCGATTAAATAAAAGGCAGAAAAACATGAGGTTAGAAGACATACACACACGCACGCACACTTATTATAATATTATGCCCTCACGAAAAAGGGTCCGAATGAATAAGCTAACTAACTAGTTATGCTAATTAAGCTATCTAATTATTACAAAACTCGAATTAATTAACTATTTTGGTTAACTAATTATTACAAAACGAAATTGATAATTAGATATAACCAATTAATTACAACACATGCTTGATCTAATGCTAATTAAACTAACTAGTTAATCCTGGGAAGCGAGGAATGCATGCATGCTTGATCTTTCACCCAAAAAAGCTATTGCTTTGCTGCTGCAAGCCTCTATTTGCATGTTTGAGCATTGAAAATTCTGCCAATTCTAGAACACCTCTGCTTCACCTCAGGAACACACTGTGCAAAAATCACTGATGGCCGACAAGAGGACAAGAGGCTGGTCGGCTACCACTGGTGGCCGGTCGGCCACTGATGGTGGCTGTCGGCCACTACTGGTTCACACTTCCATGCTGCAACAGAGAGCAAAACAGTGTATTCTCACAGGTTGTCTGTATTATTTACCCTCCTTATCATCACACAAGCTCAAAGGAGAGAAACTCTTGGCCCTCAAACCACCAATCAAGCAATTTTCATGCATGATAGCTAAGGGACCAAGTGTGTACAGGTTTAATAAATGCACAAACAAGACCAGAATGACCACCACCCTATCATGCATGATCAAGGGCAATGGTGACCTAGGAAAATGACGCATTTCATCACTATTGAGTATGAAATGTCCCATTTGCCTTGTGTTCAAATTAACGTCCAATTTGAACACATGCAATGCAACACAAAGAATGCTTATCTTGCACACTTTTACTTGTCAAATTTTGTTTACTCATTTTAGTTACCAAACCATCCGTTAATCAATTTGTCTATTGGTGAGTGTCTTCTAAAGTGAAAGAAGTGTTAACCAATGGGTGGTTTAAGGCATGAGGGAAACTCCATGCCGTTGGTAATAAACCCTCAAAGGAGGATTAAATCATTAAGCATGAGTCTCAACCTCAAGCTTAAACAACCCTAAGATTGAAACAACCCTCGAAGCAAATGAAAAAGTGAAAAAATCAGAGAGATTGCAGAGATTGAATGTGCTGAAAATGAGTGATAAAAGCACTAAAAACATGCAACCAACTCACACTAATGATGATTAATGCCTTGAAACACTAAACTAATGAAGGAATTAACACTATAACTATGCAAAACAAGACTCAAACAAGCTAACCAGCTGAAAACAAAGCTAAAAAAAGGTTATTTCAGAGACTAAAACATGCTGGACTTGAGCTAAGTTAAGCTAGAAAAACATGCTGACATGTGAAGTTGCCTAGGCATGCAAACAAGACATGAAGAGGGGAGGCTAACCCCTCCAATTTTGGACTTCAAAATGATTTTTTGGCCACTGAAAAACCTCTGAAATTCAGTGGTTAAAAGGCCCAAAAAATTTGATTTGAAAGTGATGAATGAAAAGCACAAAAGCTATACAAGCTAACAAGCAAAAAGGATGGACCACCTCTAACTAAAAAAGGGCTCAAAGTACCATTTTTAAGACACAAAAACAGGGCTTCTTACGGTTCAAAACCAGCCTCAAAATAGTTTACAAAGATGAGAAAACAAGTATACTAAACAAGTGAACAAAGCAAGTAAACTACCTCTTGAAGCAAAGAGCAACTCTAGGCACAAATCCAAGCTAAAACCAAAGAGAAATAACTTTGATCAAGATAGGGTATGTAAAAGTGTAGAGAAAACTAGCTACAAAGCACAAAATTGTAAGAGAGAGAGAGAAATCTAGAGAGAGAGAATTTTGTTCCAAAATTGCTAAGCTCTCAAAATGGGGGAGGAACCCCCATATTTATAGAAAAACACTCTTTGAGCTTGGAAAGATCCCACCATACACGTGTAGGGAGATACAACCCATTGTGCTAACAACTGGCACAACTGTCAACAAATACCTGGAAAAAGGCATTGGTGGCGGTCAGCCACCACTGGTGGCCGACCGGCTACACCCCTGGCCGACAACCATCATCCATGGCTGACAACCTATGGTGGTGGCCAACAGGTCACCAATAGTTCCAAGCAAGCAAAAACAAGGTTTTGGTCCAAAACAAGGCACAAAACAGATAAGGTTTCAAGGCTTAAAAGGCAAGATAGTCCACTAAGAACTTCAAGCACTCAAAACGAACACATGCAATCATAATCATCGAGTGCACAAGCGATGACGTCCGAGTCTTGAGGATGGTCAAAAATGGGGTGTCTAAAAACGTGTTTTGGGTTTTCCCTTCATTTATTGAAGATTTTAGCTAAGTAATCCATTGATTCAATCAGGGTAGCTTTCTAGACTAATGATCATTAGGACATTGGGTTTTACTCTATAACTGATATGCTTGCATTCATGGCATTAGGGTATTGGACCTAAAATGATTGTAGTTTGCAACTGTAAAGTGATTCCATGAAAATTTGTAAAGCAAACTTTGGATGCCAAGTTAAAATCTACTCGATTCTTTCCATGCTGTAGCTTAATAAATATAGGCTACTCTCAGAGATACTATGTTACAGTATCTTAACACCACAATTCTGCACAATGAATTCATGAAGCATGTAATTCAGTAGCATCAAATTTCTAACCTGAAAAATTGCTAGAAAACTTGGTGAAGTTTTTTGGGTCTAATTTAGCATGATTTTCTCTTCCATAACAACCAAAATAACAAGCATTAGCTATGTGAAAATATACAACACATTGAGACATACACACCAAAATAAGGCAGGTAGTAAAAGCAACTGTGAAGAGCTCCATCCCTCTTCAACTACTCCTGTCAACATTATGCATGAGAGTGACAAAGATAATAGATTCATACAAATACTAATTAGTATATGATTAACAAAAGAACAACCCCCATCAAATTATTCTTGGAAATAGATACATTATGCATGGGATTTGTGAACCTTAGACAACAAAATGAGAATAAATTATTACAATACCTGAGTTCCAAGTCGCTTGTTCAAGGCTTCATTCCAAATATTAGCTACATAATTAGGCTATAGCTGGCTCCAAACAGTTGTAATAGAAGCAACCTGTACCCATAAAAG
This sequence comes from Camellia sinensis, assembly GCF_055761805.1. NCBI lineage: Eukaryota > Viridiplantae > Streptophyta > Magnoliopsida > Ericales > Theaceae > Camellia > Camellia sinensis. Next base: position 122,341,306 of record NC_138966.1, read on the forward strand.
GTTAAAAATCTAAACTAGTAAATGAAAATAAAAGCCATCATCATGATACTAGTATATAGAAGAAAGAAGAGAGAGAATCAATTAAAATGAAAAAAAGGCCATATAAATACATTACCACATGAGCATCCAAGGGTGGTGGATAATTCCTAGGTTATGAAAACCAAAAGGCTGGCTGGACATGCTTGGTGCATACTCTCAAGCAGCAGTCTCATTAAATTTGGCCCAGAGATCAAGATGCCAAGAAAGCAACGCAATATGTGCACTGCTATCGTCTTTAGTGAACAACCATTCATTCCATGGCAAAATAACAATGATATCGTGTCTCTGAAAAATTGAGAAAAAAATTCCTGAAAATAATTGTGCAAACAGTTTGTAAAATGAGCTTGTTTGTAGTAGTTTTCATTTTTTTTTTAATTTTAAAATGAAACCAGTTGCGAATCTTTGGTGCATTACACAAGTAATTCATTTATTTAGAAGAGACTATATAGCATAGCCTATTCCATTGCAAATCCTGAAACGATCCATTCCTAAAATTTGGAATCATACATGATATTCCTTTTTTATGGTTAACATCTATGTCACACATCCATATTGTAATGAATGACAATATATTTGAGTTAAAAACTCCTCCAAATTCCATGTCTCAACTCCATGATTGTAATAAAATGAGGCAAGAAGTTAAACATTACCATCGAAGCTGACCTGTTATGGTGCAAACCACAAGCATACAAACTAATAGTGCTGAAACATATAAGAATATAATTAGTAGCAATAGAAATTCAAATATAATTTTATTAAGATCGTAAAGCCACCACTGAGTAATCATGTTAAGCATTATGTGCTGAGTTACATCTCTATGACATAAAGCTTGGATCCCTTTTAACATGGGTTCTTACTTTTAAATGGTGATTTATCATGCTTTATTAAACTAACTTAATAGAAGATCCACTAAAAATTTCCACATTTAAGCACTTAATGGTGTTATAAAATGAGCCAAATGTTTTAATAAGATTAATTCTTTAAGGGGCGCACTTTGCCATAACTGAAAGACTCATATTTGAAAATGTTTATACCAACCAATTTCCATTCCTGAATAATCAAACAAACATGCAAACAAGTCTAAGGGAAAACATGAATTGTTAAGAAGAAAATCGAAATCTAAACAATAACAAAACCTTCTAATGAGTCATTCCAAGAAAGCCAACAAAACCCTCAAATTTAGCATGCCTGAAAACTGAGACTCCTAAAAACCAAATTTCCCAATATCTTATTACAATCAATCGAAAAAATCAAATAACTAACCAATAAATAACCCAAATCAATTTTGTTTCTGCTCACCACAAACATACAGAGAAACCCATTTTAGAAATTCTACCAAAAGAAAGACAAAAAAGCCCAAGCACAAGAAGTAAGCACTATAACACCAATCTGCAGGTACCCAATACTCCAAAAGTGCAAATGATCTCAGCCATGTATCATTTTAACCACTAAAACTTGATTGGGTCTTGAAAGCCTTTGTATCAAAAGAAAGGGAAAAAAAACCCCTAAATGTAGATCAAAACCCATAACCCATTTACTTGTTTCTCATAAATCAAACCCATACAACATTAAAACACAAAAACAAACAAATCCTAGAGCTAGTGTCAAATTAGGAAATAGATGGAGGGAGAGAGACAAAGCAAGACACAGAGAGAGAGAAATAGAAAAACCTGATTCAAAATCAATGGGCCTGAGATGGTGTACCGATCGTGGCGATGAGACGATGAGTGACGGTGGCCGATGGTTAGTTGATAAGAGGAGACCAATGGGCAGTCGACGAGAGTAAGAGCAAGAGACAGTGTTGATGGGTATTTCCTTTGGTGTACGTATTATTCGATACATACAGAGAAATAACAATAAAAAAAATTAAACATAAAATAAAATTAGTCGGTAAATATTCCCTCCAAAAACTTTTGATCGCCCTTATTTAGAAGTTGTGATTACAAAAATTATAAATAATCACACTTATTTAGAATGTGAGATTAAAAATATATATATATATATATATATATATATATATAATCGCACTTAAGTGAAAAGTGACATAAAAAAAAATATTATCACATTTAATTAAATTACGTGTGATTAAAATATCAATCTAATTTTTTTTTTATCACACTTCTAATAAAAGAGAGATATTTTCATTTGTCAAAATGTGATCTTTACTGTTTTTGTAGTAGTGTCTAAAGTGAATAATTAAATTCACTAAAATTCTGAAGGTCCAAGGTAATCATGTTCAAATAGACAATTAGTAGTCCAATTTACTAATTTCAATTTATTTTATTTGTTCGTATTATATATCATTCTTTCTCGCTTAGGCAAACTTGTAAAGAAAGTTAACTACAAAAGAAAATAATCAAATAAATTAAATAAAATAGTAAGAATCTTACATAATAAAATTTTTATTTTTATAAACTCCAACAAACTTAAACACTAACAATCAAATAACTCATGCAATAACAACTAATTAATATAAAATAAATTGCATGAATAAATTATTAGAAATAAACAACTCAAAACAATCTGATAACTCTTAAATTAATTTTAATTTCAAGAGTTACTAGAATAAATTAAAATAAAAGCTAAATTATTTTTTCAAAAACTATTTATAATGAATCTATTTTAAGATTGTTGGTATTTTTCCATAATAATACAAGAAAAATATATATAATAAATTAAATAGAAATGACAAAATAATTCTTTTATTTTTTGTTCAAGGATGAAATACAGAATAAACGACACAACTAAATACAGAAATAAATTAGATTACATTATTAAAAGAACAAATTATTAATATGGATAACTAAAGATTAGAGCTCATCGAGGTAAACTAAATTCTGAAAGATTAAAAAACAAATAATAAGAAAAGAAGAAAAAAAGCCGAAACCTGTGTGATACCACAGTTTCCTTAAAACAGACCGCCTCTCGATGGATGCTGGAGGTACGCTGACGTCTATTTCTCACGATACAACGGTTGAAATAAGCTAATACAGAAGTACTGATTAAGGCCGAATTGTGCAACATTGAGGCCGTTAATTAGGATCTTTTAACTTTACTTGCTTGTCAAACTGTATACTTTATGTGTGGTTAATGTCAATCAGGTTGTACATAGTCGGAGTATAAAATGGGCAAAAAGACATGATTTTGAGCGAAAACAGATTCCTGCACGTGCGTTGACTTTCCTGCACGTGCGTTGATTTTTCTGGGAAAACGTGCCCGATGTTTTAAACCTGTTTGGACGAGAGCAGAAGTATAAATAGGCAAGAAAAAGGCTGGATTAGGGTTCTGAAATTGTTTTTGGCAAGAAAAGAGAGGCTAGGGTTTCAAGAGTGATTCTCTCCAAAAAGCTTGAAGGACACTTCCATGGGGTCTTCTTCCTCATTTTTTTCCTCTTCCCACTCCTTTATGAGTGGCTAGTCGACTTTTCTAGGGTTTTTTTATGAAACCCTAGCCATGTAATTAGGTTTTTCTTTTTGATTTTCAATTATGTAAAGGTTTCAACAATTGTATGGTGTTTTAGAAGTTCATATATATATATATATATATATATATTCCATTATTTCTTCAAATATTTGGCTTTTTGTGATTGTTGAATGTTATCCATACAAGAGTTTTCCATTCTTTCACATTCAAGGTATGAGATGAACCATACTATAAGAACGAGTCGTATCACTACCTTTGTTTAGAGTGAACAATTCGTATTACTTGAGATGGTTCGTGCTCGTACATTGAACGTGATGATTTTCTTGTTAAATGCTTTGAACTTGTATTTGCGAAGCATTATTCCGTTCGAACCATGGCATAATTGTTTTCAATTTGAAAACCTATTTACGTAACTTGTGGTGGAATCATTGCCTTGGGTTTTTCCCCAAATCAGTAAATCTAATTTTATTTATAATTGATAATTTAATTACTTAGTTTAATTTATTTGTTATTAAATTAGGTTATGAACAATCAATCTTTTTATCAAAATTAATTTAGGAATTTAACAATTAAATTAGTTTAATTTCACAATTGTCCCTGTGGATCGATACTTGGGCTTGCCATTATTCTGAAAGAATTTGGTATAGTTTTGTGTTTAATTTTGGTGTGTTCAACGACCCATCAAATTTTGGAGCCGTTGCCGGGGACTTCTGGCAAAATTAATTAATTTAAAGTTATATTCTTATTTTAATTTTTAGTTTAGGATTTTATACTTTCGTGTTGCTAAGTGTGCAGAGCGTTTGAAAGTGAAAACTATCATTGAAGTGCAACCAGAGCGCAACCGAGCTTAAAAAAAAAAAAAAAATCGCAGCACTAAAGTACTTAAACAGAAGCAAACACTCCCAAGTAAAGCACCAAAGTGCTAAAAAGAAAGACAAAGCTCATTTAGAGGTTGGAGACAACGTCTACATGTCAAGCACCCGCAAGACGAGTAAAGCTTTTTCGTTAAACCGCTGTGAGTATTTCTCCTTTTGTTACTTTTCTTTCGTAACTTAGTGCACAGAGTCGGAACTTTTTGTGTATGTGTGGGTAGTGTATGCACGAGCGCCGTTCTTGTTGCCCTGAATTGTGAAGTTTGGACCTTGAACTAGAAAGGACTCTTAGGAGACTTAGAGCCTCTGCCGTATTCCTAGGCTTGAATATTCATATTCATACATTGAGCCATTAGAGATGGAAGATCTCAATGTCCCGAATGTGCCTTACCAGACCCTTAAACCCACTGCATATACATCACCATCATGCATCAAATTACCCAACACCACTGTTGCTCATTATGAGATTAAGTCCAGCACCATACAAATGCTACCATCATTCCATGGACTAGCTCATGATGATTCTTACAAACATTTGAATGAATTTCTGGAAATTTGCTCGACAGTGAGGATCCAGAATTTCATAAATGAGGCCATAATGTTGCGATTGTTTCCATTCTCATTAAAGAATAAAGCCAAACACTGGCTGAATTCCTTATCTGCTAATTCAATCACAACTTGGGACCAATTACAACAACGGTTCTTGGAGAAGTATTTTCCCATAGGTAAAACCAACCAACTTAGGTGAGCCATCACCAATTTTGCTCAAATGGATAGCGAGCAATTCCATGAGACGTGGGAAAGACTTCGGGACCTTCTTCAACAGTGTCCCCACCACCAAGTGCCTGATTGGCAACTTATTCAAACATTTTATTACGGCTTAACTGAGCTGCACCGCTAAATGGTGGATTCATCCTGTGGTGGGACATTCATGTCCAAAAATGATGCCGAGGCATGGCAATTGTTTGAGAACCTAAGTGATAATTCCCTTCACCATACCTTCGCAGCCTGGCAAATCCGGCAACTAGTAGTTGAAGCCCCGAAGAGAGGGGGCATGTGATATCCCTGTTCCGTAATATGCTAATTGGTCCTTAATTTGAATATGATTATGTGTTTAACATGATTTTGTATGCCATTATGTGAATGTATGTGATTTTGGGTTTTTATCTGTTCACCGTAGGAATATCTGTTTGATTTTTCCGCTTTGGAGATTAAATTGAGGGCCTTATCGGCCACAGAACCCGAAATTGATTGCGCCATTGTGATTGGCATAATTTTTAGAGCCTACGGTGGAATTTAAATGAAATTTGATTCGGGTCAGATTAAATCGATTAAATTGATGAATTAAATGCCTAATTATTTTATATTGAAATAATATGTTGAGTGGGGTTAAATAGGAACCTTATTATAGCCAATTCTCTTTCCTTATATCATTTTGGCTGATGCTGACTCAAGAGTGAGAAGAGAGGGTCGGCCTTAGGAAGAGAGAGGGAGAGAATTGCATAATTTGACTTAAAGCTTGGAAATTTTGGAGATTTAGCTCAAGAGTTGACTAGAGCTTAGAAGATCAAAGTTTCTAGGTGAGTAATTCTTGGATTATAGTTTGTAATTTTATGTGTTCAAGCTAATTTGGTGATCAAGTGTAAGATTGAAACGAATTTGTGTTGGATTTGTTGAATTGGAGCTTAATATGTGCATGCATGTAAGAACTTACTTTGAAATTGCATGTTTGAACACAATTGTGTATAATCCATGTGAAATGTTAAAGGAAACCCATGTTTTGATCACCATTTGTGTTATCTAAGTTGGGAATGTGGCTAATTCATCACATGCATGTACAATTTGAGAAGATATGAGCTTGAATGCATGAGTTTGTTATGTTGGTGTTGAGTTTGACATATTTTGGGACATGCATGTAGATAAATCAAGAAATTGAGCTTCATAATGTTATAATCTTGCATTGGCGCCATGTTAGTATAATTATATTTGAGATTTGAGCCATTTCATGCAAGAAATGTTAGCTTGAAGGTCGAATTGAGCTCAAGAACACAATCTGGGAAACCCAGAATTTTGATGTCCGCTCGAGCGGGAAAAATGTGCTCCCAGTACTTTTTACTGACTTGGTGTCTGCTCGAGCGGGTTAGTTCACGCTCGAGCAAGGGAGCTACGTAGACAGGCCTTCCGCTCGAGCGCCCTAAATCACGCTCGAGCGTAATTTTGAAGTAACCAGTACTTTTGCAGGCCTCTTGGGTTCGCTCGAGCGGAGAAGTCCACGCTCGAGCGTGGACCCTGTTCTCTAAAATTTTGTATGCTCGTTTTGTGTTTCGTTTTCCGTTCTCTTTCACTTGTAAGCACTCTTAGGCATATGTTAAACATTGTAAATGAGTTAATAAGATAAGAATAAAGCCTAAAGAGAAATATGTGAATCAAAGAACGGATTGAACTGTTAGTGACCCCTTGTGTGTTTATGAAATGTGTAGGGTCAAGCTCCAGGGCAAATCCATAAGCCAATCACTGTGAGTAATATCGATATTTGAAAGCTTATCAATGTCCAATTGTTTATTTCCCTTATAAGCTTTATGAGTTATTAATTGGGATTGTGGACAAAAGTTTGACATGATAGAAATGAATGGACCGAAGGTCGTTTTGATAGAAATGAATGGACCAAAGGTCATTTGATAGAAATGAATGGACCGAAGGTTGTTTTGACATGAATGAGTGGGCTGAAGGCCGTTTTGACATAAGTGAACGGACCTAAGGTCGTTTTGACACGAATGTATGGGCCAAAGGCCGTTTTGACGTAAATGAATGGGCTGAAGGCCGTTTTGACAAAAATGAATGGGCCGTAGGCCGTTCTGACATAAATGAATGGGCCGAAGGCCGTTTTGACATGAATGGAAATCTAATTGGGCCAAAGGCCAGTATGTTTAGAACTACAGTCATTTGATCTGAATTTTGTATAAGCGTATATATGTTAAGTAGAAATATGTATTGGGCCCAAGGCCGTTCGGAGCATGTTGTTTTTCATATTGCTTATGTAACTTATGTATTCGATGTTATTCACTGGGCTATCGCTCACGTTCATTCATGTGTTTGTAGATGAGCCGAGGGAAGTCCAAACCCAGCCCCAGTAAAGTCTGCCAGGAACAACATGAGTTTTGGAGAGTCAGCCTTGTGTCTCACGTACGAGACCCATCCTTGCCATTTTGTTATGTATTTATATTTTGTCTTGTTGGCAAGGACTTTGTGTACATCTGTATATAGTTTTGATATGGGTTGACTCAGTTTGGATGATCCTGTCTGTAAAGGATTTTGTGATACTGTACTTGTTTTGGGTTATTAACGTATATGTGCATGGTTTGTTTTGAGTGCATATAAGCACGGCTCTATGGACAAAGTTTTAAATTTGTGCTTCCGTTTGGCCCCTTTACTCTGTTGAGTTACGTTTGTTTTAGTTTGAGGCCGTAGGTAATCTCAGGATTACTGGTCGGTTATGTCCTTAACGCATGGGGCCGGGTTCGGGTCATGACAGGGCATTTATGAGGTCGGGCAAAACCTAGAGTTAGCCCAACAAGTAGAGGCATTGTCCTGCAAAATGGACCAATTATTAGCTGCGGGACATGCCCCTACACAATAAGATCAGCCTCAATTTCACGAGGCATGTGCTATATGTGCGAGCCCTGCTCATGACTTGAGTGAGCGCCCTTCGCCATCACAATTTCCGGAGTTAGTCCAAGAGCATATGAATGTGGCTCAAGGATTCTCTAACCCAGGCAATGACCCATATTCCAATACCTATAACCCCGGATGGAGAAATCACCCCAATTTTTCATGGAGACCTCCTTCACAAGGCACTTCTTACAATCCACCACCACCAAGGCAGAATTTTAATAATTTTGCCAACCAATCATCCTACCGACCACCGCAACCTTATCGACCTCCATAACCGTACCGACAACCACAACCCCCGCTTGTTCTTCAAGGCAACTTGGCCTTTGAGGCTCAGGTATTAGAAGTTCTCTCAGAGCTTAAGGGGCTAGCACCAGTAATTCACTCCCACACTCACTCCATTGCTAAGCTAGAGAACCAATTGGGTCAAATGGCTAACAACATGAATAGGAGAGATGAGGAAAAATTACCGAGTCAAACTGTGGCCAACCCTAAGGGACAATACGGGGCAGAGAGTTCGGGTGGGAATAGAAAGCACCATGAGCAGGTGTAAGCGGTGATTACTTTGAGAAGTGGTAGGGAGTTAGAGCCTCAGTCAGTTGCGTCTGATGCAACTACAGCTAAGAAGGGTGACCACAGTGGTACACCCAATGAGAGCAAGGGTGGGGGGGAAACACTTAAGAGGGATGACTTAGTCCTTAACACTTCATATGAGCCCAAGGCACCATATGTGCCTAAGGCACCCTTTCCCCAATGCCTTGATATACCATCCCCTTTTAATAAGAAGGCGACATCCATGGAAGCAATTATGGTGGTTTTTAAATAAGTAAAAATCAACCTCCCATTGTTGGAGGCGATTAAGCAAGTACCCTCCTATGCGAAATTTCTGAAGGACCTTTGTACGCAAAAGCGTAAATCTAAGACACATGTGTCCTAAAAGGTCATACTCACAGACCAAGTAAGCTCCATTTTGTTGAATGACACACCCCCTAAGCTTAAAGACCCGGGTGCCACAACCATTACATGCATTATAGGAGACCATTTCATTGATAGGGCCTTATTAGATTTAGGGGCTAGTGTCAATTTGTTGCCGTACTCTGTGTATGAGGAATTTGGGCTTGGCGAGTTGAAGCCCACTACTGTTACCCTCCAGTTGGCTGACCGGTCCCTCAAAGTGCCACGTGATATGATCGAGGATGTGCTAGTAAAGATTGATAGGTTTTACTTTCCTATTAATTTTTTGGTGTTAGATATGGAACCGGTAGCCCGTTCTAGGAAACAAATCTCGGTGATTTTAGGTCGACATTTCTTGGCTACAGCCAATGCATGCATTAATTGTCGTACCGGGGTTATGGAAGTTTCATTTGGTAACATGCAAGTGAAACTTAATGTTTTCCAAGCATCCCAACAACCCCATAAGAGAGAGGAGTGCTTATTTATGGATGTTGTGGATAGTGCTGTTGAGGAAGCTTTGCCCTCCATTCTTGTAGAGGACCCTCTAGAGGCTTGTCTAGCTCATTTTGGGTTTGAAAATTTTGATATTGACGGATCGGTTGAGGAGGTGAATGCCCTGCGTAATGCTTCTTCTACACTGGATTTTCCGCTGTGGAAAGCCCAGTTTGAGTCACTTCCTCCTCTGTCGAGAGAACCCGCTATATCATCTTTGGTCACACCACCGACACTTGAGTTGAAGCCACTCCAGGCCATACTCAAGTATGCATTTTTAGGGCCCCAGGATACTTTACCAGTCATCATTGCATCTGACTTGACTGCAGAGCAGAAGAGTTAGTTAATGAGTGTTCTCGTGGCACATCGGAGTGCTATAGGGTGGTCGGTGGCTAATTTGAAAGGGGTAGATCCCTCCGTGTGCATGCATTATATACACCTAAAGAAGGACACCAAACCTTCTTGTGAAATGCAACGAAGACTTAATCCTAATATAAAAGAGGTGGTGAAAAAAGAGGTATTGAAACTGTTAGATGTGGGTATTATATACCCTATCTCGGATAGTAAGTAGGTAAGTCCCACACAAGTGGTGCCCAAGAAATCGGGCATCACTGTTGTTGAGAATGAGAGAGGAGAGTTAGTCCCCATACGAACCACTACTAGGTGGCGAGTGTGCATTGATTATAGGAGACTGAATTCCTCGACTAGGAAGGATCATTTTCCCTTACCTTTCATTGACCAGATCCTAGAGCGGTTAGCGGGGCAAGATTTCTACTGTTTTCTTGATGGCTATTCGGGGTATAATCAAGTCCCAGTGTACCCCGCGGATCAGGAAAAGACCACATTCACATGCCCTTTTAGCACTTTTGCTTACAGGCGCATGCCCTTTAGGCTATGTAATGTACCGGCGACTTTTCAACTGTGTATGACGGCCATTTTCTCCGATATAGTGGAGAAATTCTTAGAGGTTTTCATGAATGATTTTTTGGTTTTTGGAGCGTCTTTTGAGGAATGCCTTAGGAACTTAACTAGAGTGTTGGAACGATGTACTGAGGCAAACCTAATCTTGAGTTGGGAAAATAGCCATTTTATGGTTCGTGAGGGTATAGTGTTGGGACACATTGTGTCCCCTCGAGGTATAGAGGTAGACAAGGCTAAGGTTGACCTCATTGCAGGCCTTCCTCTACCCAATTCCATGTGTCAAATTAGGTCTTTCCTAAGGCATGCAGGTTTTTACCGTAGGTTTATCAAAGACTTTAGTAAAATATCACATCCTTTGTGTAGTTTACTTGTTAAGGACGCGCCTTTTATCTTTGATGAGGCATGCTTGAAGGCGTTTGAAACACTGAGAATGGCTCTGACCACCGCCCCAATCATGAAATCACCAGATTGGTTGCTTCCCTTTGAAATTATGTGTGATGCCTCCGATTATGCTGTCAGGGCTGTGTTGGGCCAAAGGGTCAACAAGGCACCATTTGTTATATACTATGCTAGGAGCACTCTCTCGGATGCACAATTGAACTATACTACCACTGAGAAAGAGTTGCTAGCTGTGGTATTTGCCTTAGATAAATTTCGTTCCTATCTCCTAGGTTCCAAGGTCATAGTCTTCACTGATCATGCTGCTTTGCAGGATTTACTATCAAAGAAAGAGACCAAACCTAGGTTAATTAGATAGATTTTGTTACTTCAAGAATTTGACCTAGAGATCTAAGATAAGAAAGGGTCTGAGAATGTGGTGACGGATCACCTTTCCTGAATCCTCGTTGAGTATACTAGTGACCCTCTTATTTTGCATGATTCATTTCCAGACGAACAACTCCTTGAGCTGTCACGAGCGAGCCCCTGTGGTTTGCACATATTGTGAATTACTTGGCCATTGGGCAAATTCTGCAAAATTGGTCTAAGCAAGACGAAGACAGATTTTTCTCGCAGGTTAGGCATTATTTTTGGGAGGATCCAGAGTTATTTAAATATTGCTCTGACCAAGTGATCCGACGGTATGTGCCGAAGAGTGAGGTGCATAGCATTCTTACATTTTGTCATTCTTTTGCATGTGGCGGTTATTTTAGTGGGCATAAAACGACTGCCAAGATTTTATAGAGCGGGCTTTATTGGCCCACAATTTTTAAGAATGCCTATCAATTTTGTAGATCTTGTTTGCGCTGTCAGCAAATGGGTTCGATATCTCGGCGTGACATGATGACAATGTCCCCTATTCTTGTGGTAGAGATATTTGATGTTTGGGGGATTGATTTTATGGGACATTTCCCGTCGTCATTTGGGTTTGAGTATATTCTTTTGGCAGTAGACTATGTGTCTAAGTGGGTGGAAGCGATAGCTACTGTAACGATTTGAAATTTTTCCCTCCGCTCGAGCGGGGAAGTTGACGCTCGAGCAGACTTGAGAGGTTCCCAACATTTTTGCAGAAGGTTCAGAATTCTGAGAGTTGTGAATTCCCGCTCGAGCGTAGGAGTGGCCACTCGAGTGGACAGCTTTGTTGGTCTGCGCGCTTGAGCATAGAAAGCGACGCTCGAGCGTGGAAAGTGAGATTGCCCTTGACATTTTTATTAATGTATTTGGAACCTCCTTATTTTATTTTGGAGTATTGATCGAAGTGGTAGCATAATGGCAAAGTAAGAGTGAACCAAGAATTTAATTCGAATAATTTTTCTTACGAGCAACCATCACTCTTTTGCCCTTTTCTTTTTCCACACTTTGAATTTGGATATGAGGCTAGAACCATTGGAAATCTTATTTCTGGGGATTCGATTTGGACACAAGAACGATCTAAAACGAAGTCCGATGAGAGAGTTATACTTATTTGAAGTTTTGAAATCTGTGCTAAAAGCAGGTACGCTCGAGCAGGAAAAGAGAGGCTCGAGCGGACCGCGCGAATTTAACAAGTTTAAAAGGACTTTTCTAGATCATTCTTCACACTTTTCATCTCCTCTCTTCATCCTTCTCACCTAGGTCCGAAAACCCTAGGTCTTTGACCTCAAATGCCTCTCATTTCCCTTTGAATTAATCAAGATCTTCTACCAAAAAGTGAAGAAGGCTTTAAGAACTCACTTTTCAACCGATTGGATTTCGGATTGGCGAAGGATTCTTCTTGGAGCTTCGTTCTTTTTCTTGATTCTTGAGGTAGGAGTCCTAGTTCCCTTTCAATACTTGCATTAATGGATGGATTTGTGATATTTTGACTATATAAATACAAAATCTATATTTTTGAGCATATAGTGTCCAACATAAGATTTGGGGGTTTAGGGTTTGAAATGTTAGGGGTGCAATTGTTGGGTTAAGATGATGGATTATGAACCTTAGGTGTGTTAGCAATGGGAAAATTGGAATAAAAAGTAATGGTTTGGAAAGTTTGGATTTTCTTGAAAACCCTAGGTTGATTCATGATGATAATTAATGATTTTTTCCAAATTGAAAGTAGAATCATGAAATTGAGGTATTGAATTATATACGTAGAAGTTTAATTGAATTTTGGAGATGTTTGAAAATTATGCTAAAAATTAGCAAATGAACCTTGATATGGGCATTATAAATCATGTTATAATATGAAATGAATTGGGGGAGAAGATGTGTTAATGATATGGATGACATAAACATGGTTATGGAATGTTGAAATGGGATTCAAGAATTTATCTTGAACTATGTTGAATTGTAAATAGTATTGTTGAATTAAGTTGTGTTGACTTATGTTGAATTAAGTTGAGTTGACTAATATTGAATTGAATTGAATTGTGTTGAACTATGATGAATTGTGTTTGAATCATGTTGGGTTGTGTCGAGTTTGGGTTGAGTTGAGTTGGGTGGTGTTATGTTGGTACCCACACGGGGAGTTGAAAAATGGCTTTTTTCGGTGCCCACGACCGTCCGTATTATAGTCGGCAAGTATGGGGGATGGTTTTAAAAAGTTGAAAAATGATTTTTGGAGAAATATGGTTTTTGAAAGAAAATAGTTTCTGAGAAAATGGTTTTTGGGAGTTCATTTCCCGCTGTATAGTAGCCGGCGAAAGGTGGATTGTGTTGAGCTATGTGCTGAGAAATGTGTTGAGTCGATGATGTCATTTGTGACTTGTGTTGAATTTGTGACATTGCAAATTGATGTGTAATTTGGTATAAAGAGAATTGAACAAGTTAAGAACGGAATAAATTATATAGTGACTTGATTTCTATGTGCATTATGAATTATGTAGGGTCAGCTGCAAGAGTGGGTGGACCAAGCATCTGAACACTGTGAATAATAACTTTGTAAAGTTATGTTTAATTTTAAGTATTTTCTGACTGATATGATACGATCTGTTTTCTGAAATGCTATTTTATGAATTATGAGTGAATGTCCATATTTCTGAAATGTATTTATGGCACCCTTAGTTCACGTGGCCCTCGCCTGGGGGTAACAATACCGTGGCCAATAGGCATGTGGCCTTTGCCTAGGGGTAACAATACCATGGCCAATATGCACGTGGCCCTTGCCCGGGGGTAACAATACCGTGGCCAATATGCACGTGGCCCTCGCCCAGGGGTAACAATATTGTGGCTTATATTCACGTGGTCCTTACACAGGAGTAACAATATTGTGGCTTATATTCACGTGGTCCTCACCCAGGGGTAACAATATTGTGGCTTATATTCACGTGGCCTTTGCCCGGGAGTAACAATACCGAGGCTTATATTCACGTAGCCCTTGCCTGGGGGTAACAATACCATGGCTACTTGCGCCCAAGACGTGGACCGTTATGGTCGTCGGTACAGACTATACATGTGGGTTTCAAGACCAAGTTGATTTGATAACTAATGGGTGTACCACGTATAATCTTATGCAAAATATGAATATGAATATGAACATGTATTTGAATCTATTTCCGATTTGAAACCTGAATATGTATAAGACTTTGTTTCCGATAAGAATATGCTTATGATATAATAAGAATATGTTTCTGATATAAGCTCTGATTTCTGACCCTGTGTTGGACATCATTCATTAAAAACCCTTTACTTTGTTATTATTCACAGGGCTCCAGCTCACTGTATTATTTTATGTATGTAGGTGATCAGGCGTGTGACTAGTCCTAGAGCTACTGCCTGGATTCTTCTTTCTGTCAGCCAACCTATATGCCTCCCGTGGAGGTTCCAGACGTGTCTAGCGTTTATGGCTAAGTGCATAAAGTTTAAGCCTTGTCTTCTTGTTTGGTCAAACAAGTTTTCGTTTATTTTGTAAATAGGGCCAAGTCCCTTTTTGTTTAGTCTGTATGTATATGATGTCGCAAGGATGATGTATAGATATGTATATAAAAGTTGAAAATTTTTCTGTCTCATATAAGTCTGCACAGCTCAATGAATGTTGTATATTTGTTATTTGCTTCCGCTAGCCCCTATTATTATATTAATCTGTCTCAGAGGCCTTCAGTAATCTCAGAATTACTGGCCGGTTACGATGTTGAACCCATAGGGGCGGGTTTGGATCGTGACAGCTACCTGAACAAACGATCATAGAGTTGTAATCAAATGTTTGCATGAAAACATCTTTAGTCGTTTTGGGTTTCCTAGAGCCATAATAAGTGATCAGGGTACACAATTTTGTAACCGGTTCTTTGAGTCGGTAGTTAAGAAATACTCTATCACTCATAAAGTTGGCACTCCATACCACCCTCAGACTAGCGGCTAAGTGGAAGTCTCAAATAGGGAGGTAAAGCACATAATAGAGAAAACGGTGAGGCCAGATAGGAAAGATTGGTCACAACGATTGATTGATGCATTATGGGCTTACCGTACTGCTTATAAGACACCTATTGGGATGTCACCATATAGGGCGGTGTTTGGCAAAGCTTGCTATCGCCCGGTTGAACTTGAGCACCGAGCATTGTGGGCCATAAAGAAGTTTAACTTCGATATGGCCGCGGCTGGGCTCAACCGAAAATTGTAACTCAATGAGTTGGAGGAAATTCGGAATGATACATATGAGAGTTCGGGAATTTTTAAAGCTTGGACTAAAGAATTCCATGACAAGCACATTAATAGAAAATCTTTTAAACTCGGCCAAAAAGTGTGGCTTTTTAACTCAAAATTGAGACTCTTTCCTGGTAAGCTTAGATCAAGATGGGATGGTCTCTTTGTGGTTGTTGAGGTGTTTATTCATGGCGCCATTGAGGTGCAAGATCCAAAGACCGGCCACACTTTCAAAGTGAATGGCCAAAGACTGAAGCCATATATAGAGGGGATTGGGAATAGAAAAATGATTGAGTCTATCGCTTTGATGGACCCTTTTTACTATGATTGATAGATTGATTTCTTGTTCTCTTTTCTTTCCCTTCTATTCTATTATTTTTTTATTTGTTCTCGTTGTGCTTTATTTGCGTCTAGGAGACTTTAAATCCTCTAAAGGTGTAATTCCTTTGGTGTTAGCGATGCTCGAACGGCATCTGACGGTCTGGCATAGCCACCTAACCGTGTTTGTAGTGAATTCCTAGAAGACCAACTGAGACGGTGGAAACTAGAGTTCGAATGGCAAAGCCTAGAACACAAAGATTTGGAATTTCTGAGACGAGAGTCTGGTTTAAATACCCAGGGGTGTGGAGATTGCTTCAAAACTACCCTGGCTTGAACTCTATATGGCAGCCCCATAGGTTGAGGTAGCTTTATGCGCCTCGATTTTGGATACCGAATCAATCTAGTCTGTCACCCTGTTGGAGAATAGGGAAAGTTACACACACTGTTAGGGAGAAAAGTAGTACCCGTGTTTTTTGCGTGAAAATTATATCCTTGTTAGGCATTCCGATATTTTCTAAAGTGCCATATTTATTTCGGATGTTAAACGAAGGTAGAAATGGTTTAGCATGCTTTAGATTGTACTCGGTTCTTAATTTCTTGTCTTTAATCTTTCAAATATATATATATATATATATACATATAGTTATATTAAAAAAAATGTGTTGTTTTTGGTAAGTGTTGTTTTTGGTCTCTGAAAAAAAAAGTCCCGCACGTGTGGCACAAAATTTCATTCCTCAATTGCGTACTACATTAATTTCAGGTGCGCGCGGAGGTGTGTCAATCAAGCCGCATGTGCGGCTTGGGCCCCGCACATGCGGAAGCCGCACGTGCGGAACGTCATTCTTACCAAAAAAAAAAAAACAAGTGAGGAAATCGCCGCACGTGCGGCGTGTTTCCCGCAGGTGCGGGAAATTTTGTGATCTGCACACCGCACACTGCTTTATATGCAGATGCGTGGCCTTGGTGTAGTGCACGTCCGCACGTGCGTGGAGAAATCCCGTACGTGCGTGACGACGATCATTAAAAAAAATAAAAATTAGATTTTGTTTTGTTTTGTTATTATTATTATTTTAATTTATTTACTTATTTCAAAAAAAAAATTCAGAATTTTTTTGTTTTGTTTTATTATTATTATTATTTTAATTTATTTATTTACTTCAAAAAAAATAATAATAATAAAATAAAATAAATACTTTTAAAAATAAAAAGAAAAAAAAAGTGTACAAATTTTATTTCTTTATTTATTCTTGTTTCCTTATTTTATATACATATTAATATATATATATATATAAACAAAAATCTGATTTCTTTGTTTAACTTCTGTTATTTATTTTATTCTATTTATTTTATTTTATTTTGTTAAAAACAAAAATAAAAATTGACCTCAACAAAACCTAACCCACTCTCTCAACCACTCACATTCACAGATTTCTCTCCCTCTCTCTCTCTCTCTCTCTCTCTCTCTCTCATAACCCCACAAACCCACCATCACCATCTTCTTCTTCCTTTTTCTTCCCTTTTCTTCTTCTTCCTTCTTCTTCACCATCATCTCATCGCCGACATCACTATTTCCTCTCCGTTCGACGAATCTCCGGCGACCACCATTTTTTCCGACGAATCTCTATTCTTTTTCTCTCTTTCTCCATTTTTTTTCAAGGTAAATTTTACTTTTTGTTTAGATTTGTGGGTGTAGAAGAAGAGAAGTAGAATTTTGATTCTAATTTTTGTTCAAATCTTGATCTATGTTTCATACTAAAAAAATAAAAATAAAAAAAATTCGGGCAGCAAGAAGATGACAGCCGCACGTGCGGCCCACTCCGGCGCACGTGCGGTCCCTCTCTGAAAAAAAAAAATAGTTGTTTTTACTTGTTTTTTTTTTTCTAATTTATTTTAGTTCGTAGGTTGTCCATTTATTTATTTAGCTATTTAGTTGTTTGTTTATTTAGTTATTTATTTATTTCATCAGTTGTTACTCACATAACATGCTTAGGTGTCTAGTTGATTTTATTTTAGGTTTCATATATTGTAAATTAAAAAAAATATAAATAAATAAAAATAAAAATTTAATTCCTAGCTTTTCTAATTCATTGTATTTTCTAGCTATTTATTTAGTTGTTTAGATGTAGTTTATTATCTTAGAATTCCTTGTTAGTTTAATTTAATACTTGTTAAAATGTTAATATGTAAGTTTAAATTATTCTTTTTCATTTTGTAAAAAAAAAATGGTGCGAATTGCATGTGGTACGTCAGTGGGCAAACTTGTGCTTTAACATTTTATTTGATTCACATGCTGGTTTCACAGGTATATGTGTTTATTGTTGATGTGTGTAGGACATGAGTCGACGTATTTTCGCTCGAGCCTCCAAAAAGGCTAGAGATTCATCCTCTTCGGCACCACCGCCGCCATCGTCACCATCGTCCTCACCACCACCATCGGGTGACTTGTCACGGCCGGAGAGGGCTTCACGCCCGCTTCACAAGCTCACACAGTTCAACATTTCATATTTTCAGCATGACCTCGCCACTTCTTAGGCTGTTGAGTAGCTCCAACTCCGGCAGCAGTTAGGCTTTTGCACTGTGATAGCGCCAACTTATCCTCGTCTGGTACAGCTTTTCTACCAGAACCTGTATGAGTCACCCACCGAGCACGGGCTGTTGTCCACTATTGATGGCCATCTCGTCAACATCACCGAATCCATGATTATTGACGCGTTAGGGTTCTTCTCCAAGCCGGAATACCAGCCATTCTCGAAAGTTGAGGATCAACAACCCATACATAGCCTCATCCAGCAATACTTCCCGGGGGCCCACAGTGACACCAGTTTCACATGCTTGCAGCGAAGCAAGCTGTCTGGCTGCTTGCTATTCATTGATTCCGTGGTCCATAAGAATGCCCTTCCACTTGGGCATCGAGCTGAGCACTGCTTGGAGTTTGTTCGGGTTTTATACGGTTATCAGCATGGCTATTAGGTTCCGTTTGCGAACATTATCTTGAACCATATGTGAAAATTTCTACGGAAGGTAGTTTGGCCGCAACCTATGCAGAACTTGACTTGGCCGCTACCATTTTCCAACTTGCTGACACTTGTCTTCGAATTGAATGGCCTCCTCATGGATTCGAATGAGGAGATTGATAGAGCTTGTCCGATTTTCGGCCAGCAGGAATGGCAGCATAGCAACTCTCGCATCCCATAGCAAGTTGGTGCCCCGGTTGATAAGGCCCAGGACCCTGCCTACAACCAACCACCTCATCTTACCCCCTTGTGCCTCCTCAAGGGGACCCATTCTACATGACTCGCGAGGAGTACTTACAGCTTCAACACTCTGTGGATCAGGTCCACAGTATTCTTCGTGATCACCACTAGAGTCTCATGGGGTTGCGCACTGATTTTCAGGCGTATCGAGACTATTCTCAAGCGGCCTTCGACCAGCTACACGCCGACCAACACGACATTCAGCAGTCAGTTGCATCACTGCAAACTGACTTTTATACGTATTAAGAGTCAAGCCAGCAGCGTTTCGATCAGCTCGGCTAGCGGGTTCAGGATGAAGCCTTTGAGACGCGATCTTTGATAAACACCTTGTTTGCCTAGCATTTTCCACCACCACCGCTGTCGGATTCTCCTAGTACCGGCCTGTATTTTGTTTTGTCTCTTTTCTTTTTATTTTTTTTCTTTTTATTTTCCTTTTCTTCAAAAAAAAAAAAAAGTGTGTGTCTGTTACTCTATGCCTACCTGGATGTGCACCTACAATTTCTGGTAATATTCTCTTCTTTCTCTTTACTTTTCCATTGAGGACAATGTCATATTCAAGTTGGGAGATAAGGGTTATATTTTCTTTTGTGCATTTCTATTTGGCTCATAATTCATGCTTATACCTGTTTCACTTGATTGCATTACTTCACTTGATGTGACTTGTTGCTAGTAGAGTGATGATATTTGCATATGTTAATTGGAGAGCATAGTACACTTGTATGGAAAGGGTTTATTGGGTAGATACTTACATGCGATGTTTGCATGAGGAGAGTTGTTTGTGTTTGTGGTATTAGTACACTTATCATGAGTATGCCTTAATTCACATGAACACACTATCATAGCGGTTATCTTTTTATTATAATCCCTAGTGTACATCATTGATAGTAGCTAGGGTTGCAGAAAAAAATAAATGAGGAGCCAAGATTCTTAAAAAAAAAAAAAAAACTTGACTTGTTTGAGTTCGTAGCCTTTTTAACTCGAGTTATTAAGCCCGTAGGGATGTCTTTACACCTAGTGCCCTAAAACCATCTGGTTTGGGAGTCATTGGCCTAATACTTGCTACATGGGTTGATTAGAAAGCCTAATGGATCAGAACATTGCACAGTCATTTAAAAAAAATAAATAATTGAGAATCTTGGCTGCAACAGTTTAGTTTTTCTGTATATTTTGGGTGTTATTACGAGTTACGCTGGGCTATTATAGTGGACAATTAACTAATATGGAGATTGCACTTTACACCGAGGGTACTCATGATTTGTCTACTAGCATGCACAAGTACAAGGGACTTTACTTTTGTATTAACTGAATTGTGGTTTTGACTTAATAGGTTCCTTCATACTTGTTCACTGTGCCTTTAATGACTCATTATGTCTTAATATCACACTGTAGTGGCACATAAGTTGATTGTTAGGTGGAGTAGTGTGGTCAATTATTGTCAGGTATATATGAATATGTTAATGTTTGTGGGTATCATTTCTAGAAATCCTCACGAGACTTTACTCGTCCATTTGGGGTAACTTTGTGGTTTAAAGGCTTGTTGCATATACTAAATGCAACCGTTTTCCCACGAAAGAGGAAATAGCTAAATTTTGTTTTATTTTATTTTATTTTTATTACTTGCTTGAGGACTAACAAGTTGTAAGTTGGGGGATGTGATTAAGGCCGAATTGTGCAACATTGAGGCCGTTAATTAGGATCTCTTAACTTTACTTGCTCGTCAAACTGTATACTTTATATGTGTTTAATGTCAATCAGGTTGTACATAGTCGGAGCATAAAATGGGCAAAAAGACAAAATTTGGAGCGAAAACAGATTCCCGCACGTGCGTTGACTTTCCAACACGTGCGTTGACTTTTCTGGGAAAAAGTGCCCAATGTTTTAAACCTGTTTGGAAGATAGCAGAAGTATAAATAGGCAAGAAAAATGCTAGATTAGGGTTCTAAAATTTTTGGCAAGAAAAGAGAGGCTAGGGTTTCAAGAGGTGATTCTTTCCATAAAGCTTGAATGACACTTCCATGGGGTCTTCTTCCTCATCTTCTTCCTCTTCCCACTCCTTCATGAGTAGCTAATCGTCTTTTCTAGGATTTTTGATGAAACCCTAGCCATGTAATTAGGTTTTTTTTTTTTTTTTGATTTTCAATTATGTAAAAGTTTGAACAATTGTATGGTGTTTTAGAAGTTCATACATATATATATTCCATTATTTCTTCAAATATTCGGCTTTCTGTGATTGTTGAATGTTATCCATACAAGAGTTTTCTATTCTTTCACATTCAAGGTATGAGACGAACCATACTTTGAGAAACGAGTCGTATTACTACCTTAGTTTAGAGTGAATGATTCGTATTACTTGAGATGGTTCGTGCTCGTACATTGAATGTGATAATTTTCTTGTTAAATACTTTGAACTTGTAGTTGCGAAGCATTATTCTGTTCAAACCATAGTATAATTGTTTTCAATTTGAAACCCTATTTATATAACTAGTGGTGGAATCATTGCCCTGGGGTTTTCCCCAAATCAGTAAATCCAATTTTATTTATAATTGATAATTTAATTACTTAGTTTAATTTATTTGTTATTAAATTAGGTTATGAACAATCAATCTTTTTATCAAAATTAATTTAGGAATTTAACAATTAAATTAGTTTAATTTCACAATTGTTCCTGTGGATCGATACTTGGACTTACCATTATTCTGAAAGAATTTAGTATAGTTTTGTGTTTAATTTTAGTGTGTTCAACGACCCATCAAGTACCTTTTGAATAGCTTCGATGAACTTGACAATGGATGCACTTCTCTAATAAGAACCAAATAAGAGACTAACAAAAGAAGATAAGAAAAATTTTCTTTGATATAAAAAACCATCTCCAACTTTTTATCTCAAAACATCATCTCATTTTCCATTACAAAACCTTCCTAAAAACAACCTACTAAGTTGGAGGAGAAAGCTAACCCTCTATTTATATTAGTAGGGAAGAGCCTTAGCCATAAAGGCTAACATCAATAGGGTTATCAAATGTCATCAACTCTAGCCATTAAGGTTAGAGTTACAAAGGTTCAAAACTCTAAAACCATTATATAAATCATAATGTGTATATAATATATAAGTTTTGAGAATTAAACTAGATGGGTTGCACCATGGATACGGGGTGTTGGGTTACAACCCGATCAAAGCCCAATCTCAAACATATGTACAAACTAAGCCCAACATAGCTCGACCCAAAGCTTAAGACTAGGTCAAAATCCAAGTCTAAGACCAAACCCAGCACACACACACAACTACAAGTCTAGACGCAGTCCAAACGAAAACTAAGTCCAAATCTAAACCTAACTTTATTGATGTCCACTTTATGTGAAAATTCTCATTCACAACTCAATGGTTTCAGCTCATTATTTTTGTATTGCAATCTTCTTACTTAAGAGAATACCAAAACCACTCAGACCCACCTTAACTGGTGGTTGAATCCCACTTTAATTTCGAATTAAAGTTGCCGAAAACCCATTATTTTCCAACATATTTTAGAGACAATGACAAAAAATAATCTTAAGGTTTTAGTCTTGTAACAAAATAAATCATGATTTTTTTATTTTGTCAATTTAAACTATAATTTTTTGATTTATTTTTAATGTAAACTATTTGCCTATTTTCGTTAAGTAAAATTGATAGAAGAAAATATTTTAGTCATTAAATTTAATGTAGATATAAATAAATAAAATATCTAAAATATCATTTTCATTGAGTTTCATGATTGAAATATTTATTTTTCTATTGATTTTACTTAATCAAAATAGTTTAATAATTTAAATTGAAAAGAAATCAAAATTTACGATTTAAAAATTTAGAACTATTTAGTTGGAATGGTCAAATTCTGATATTGTTTTTTGAATAATTTACTCAATATTTTATGTTTTAGGTTTATCTAAATTACGTATATTTAAAATTAACTAAGACATAAAATTTTTGATTAAAAATAAAAAAATATGATTAAAAAAACTCAAAAATTAAATTACAAATTACAACTGTTCCAAACTTTTTGCCAAAAAAAAAAAAAAAAAAAACTGTTCCAAACTTGGGCACAAGCGTTCCATCCACAATCTAGTAGTGACATATCATCACTTCCAGCTTGTTTCCCACAAGGAAGATTACAGCATTTCTTTCCCGAATAGGATTATAAACGAACCTAAACAAGTCCAAATAGTTAATTATTTAAATTTGATTTTATAACTTTAACAAGTTTTAAAATTTATTTAAATTTGATTTGTAAAATTTTTGAGTAGTTTTTAAACAAATTTTTATCAAGTCAAGCTCGAATAATTTGATATTTTATATAATTTTAAGCTTAATAACAAAGCCAAATGAGCAATTGATTGTTCTATTTAGATTTAAAAATTTTAATAAAATTTAAAATATATTTAAATTTAATTTATTTGTTTAACTAACCGAGCTTTTAACAATCTAATATTAGTTGAGCTCTAGTTGTTTCCCTACCCCGAAGACAATGACAAATTCCGAGAAAAGAAAATTAAAAAGCGGAATTGCAAAAAAATAATATCAGCACAAAATAATTTTAATGTCACGAAATTATAATTAATTTATATATTAATATGGTGTTTGATAAAATTAAAAACTGAAGATTGAAAATTGAATGTTAAATTTTTAAGCTAAAATATTGTTTGATAAATATTTTATTGAATTAAAAATAAATTGTTTAATATGTATAAGATTAAATTTAAAATTTATTATTTTTAAATTGTATATTTTAATTTTTTTTATTGTGATGGTAGTGGTAGTTGTAGCGGTAGTGGTATGATGATGGTGATGGTGGTGGTGGTAGTAGTGGCAACAATGGTAGTGGTAGCAATAAAAATGGTAGTGATAGTAAAATGATGGTAATATTAATGACAACAATGACAATTGTGATAAATGTGATAGTAGTAATAGTGATGGTGATAGTGATGATAGTAATAGCGATGGTAGTAGTGGTAATGGCATGATGGTTAGTAGTAGCGATAGTGGCAGTGGAGGTGATGCCATGGTGGTGGTGGTTGTGATAGCAGTAGTGATAGTAGCGGTAGCGTTAGTGGTGGTGATAATAGTGATAGCAGTGGTAGTAATGATGGTGACGATAGTGGTTGTGAGTTTATAATAATGTATATCGATACTTATATTTAGTATTTATAAATTTAGTTAGAATTAAGTAAGTTTTATATTATTTATTTTTTTTTTAAATTTTAAACGACATTTTAAGAAACATTTAAATTTGTAAATGATATTAATTATGATTATTAAACAGACTTATTGATTATCACTTAATGCATTCAATTTTAAATGCCAAATCATGTTATCAAACACCTCTATATTAATGTAAAAAAATGCAACAGGTCTTAAATTTCCTACTAAATAAATGAACAAAAGTCTTACCTTAGGTGTGGGGTCCACAAAATTACGGACCCCAAACTCATATAAGCCATTTAGTCATTTATTTAATAGAAAATTTAGTACCCCTAACACTACTCTATTATTTAAATCTTGTATTTTATGATTTTGTAATTATTTTAAATTTGTACCCATTTTTTTTTTACCCCAAATTGAAAATAGACGCGAACTATGCTCTAACCTTTTTCTCATGTCTTGATTATTAGTTACTCTTTCTTTCCAATCTTTATGACAGAAATAGCAAAATGGGTTATGGGTATATTCCCATTTGGTTTCTGATTCCTTTCGCAGATTTATCAAATCTATGTTGCAAAAATTAAAATCTTGTAATAATCTATGTAAGTCCGTAAACCTTTTTGTTTTGGAAATTTATCTCCTCTCATTAATTGCTTCTTGTTTCTTCAAATCTAGTTTGATATTTATCGATCTATTCTAAATGGGTAACTAGATTTTGTTTTCAGGTAAACTTTCTCGATCTGTTTGTAGTCTTTTTACTCTTTTTAATGTTTTTCTTGTTGCCGTTGTTGTGGTTGATTGAAAATACTGATTTTCCCCCTCTTTCTCTGTGGAATTTGAATTTTTTAGCAGAGTATAGAATACCCATTTCTTAAATTGTTAGAATTCTGCAGTTATACTGACTTGTGATCGAATTCAGGGTGATCTGGGTTTGTGGGTGTTGTTTGGATGGTCTGAAAATTCTCTTTAATTGACAGTTTCAGTTAGGTCATAAGTTTAATTGCATAAAATATATATGGGTTTTGTAGTTTTGTTTGAGCTATCAACAGTTAGGGTTTTTTTCTTCATTTCTTTTGTTTCTTGAGCTTTGTGTACCTAAAACTATAAAAAAAAAAAAAAAAAAAACTTGGTTCCTGGGTTGTACTGGTAATGGATTACGGCCAAGAATCCGGGTTTTCTGGTGGAAATGTAGTTCAGGTACTTACTGGACCACAGAGCAATGGTGTGGGTGAGAATTGGGGTTCGGGGTCTGCCGACCAGGCGGTTTGGGCAAGTGAAGATGATTATAGGGTTTGGAATAGGGAAGCTTCTGTTGATACTACTTCCAATTCGGATTACGATGGAAGGCAATTGCAAACTAGGTCTGGTAGTGAACCCCCAAATAAGAAATCAAGAAACTCCCAATCTGGTGATAGTCGATCGAAAGCAATTGGAAAGATGTTTTTCAAAACCAAATTGTGTTGCAAATTCCGAGCGGGGACTTGCCCATATATCACCAACTGCAATTTTGCGCATAGTATTGAAGAACTTCGGAGACCACCTCCTAATTGGCAAGAGATTGTGGCGGCCCACGAGGAGGAGCGAGGTGTATCGTCTGAGCCAAGAGAGGAGTTCCAAATTCCATCACTCGGGTCATCTGGTTTTAGTGGGGAGACTCAGAGGTCATATAAAGGGCGACATTGCAAGAAATTTTATACTGAGGAGGGCTGCCCATATGGAGATAATTGCACGTTTCTTCATGATGAGCAGTCGAAAGATCGAGAGAGTGTGGCAATAAGTTTGGGTCCTGGGAGTGGTGGGGGATATGGGGGAAGTGCGAGTGCGACTGCAAGTGGATCAAATTCAAATGTGAAGCCTTCGAATTGGAAAACGAGGATTTGTAACAAGTGGGAGATGACAGGGTATTGCCCATTTGGAAATAAGTGTCATTTTGCTCATGGGTCTCAAGGTATGATTTCATCCACAACTTTCTATTTCAAATTCAAAGTAAAAAAAAATTTGTTCAAGAGAGGAGAGACTCTGTGATCCATCACTTGGTGAATATATATTCGAAATAATGGTTTTTTTCTCTTTTGTGCTATTTTTGAATTCTCAATTTTGACGCATTTAGTTTAGTTTAGTGACTTAGCTCTATGTTAATGATGTTGAATACCAAAATATGCCAAACTACAAATGGCATCAGATGATCTGATTTCTTTCGACTGACGTAGGTGTTTGGCTCCGACTTTTAAGCTGGCTTTAATTTATGTTTTTTTTTTTTTTTAGTGATTTATTTATTTATTTTTTAAATTTGGTCATCTTAAAAAAAATAAACTTTTTAGGGGCTTCTAGAAACAAAGCTAATTTCTTGGTCTTTTTCATATGGCTTTTTTGTTTTTAGTGGATTTTTTTTTTCAAATTTGTTCCATCTTTTGTTTATTTATAATTTCTAGGTGTTTCTAGTTGGGAAGCACCGAAAAAGTAAAATACAAAATGGACAAAAAAAATTTAAGAAAAAGTTCATGAAAGACAGAGCTGCCAAAAAAGCGAAGAAAAAAGTCCACAACCATTCGATACCTATTTGAAGGCAAATTTTTCACCTTCCACGTATGCAAAGAAAAAAGCAACTTCTCCATCTTTATTTGCTTTAAATGTGCAGAAGAGCAATAACAAACAAAATGTGAATGCCTAAGGAAGAGAGAATTTGTACGCTGAGGACAGACAACTCATTTTATTTACCTTCCTTCACTTCTATATAGAAGACAAACCACCATAGAGAAAACAAATTCATGCATTTTTTAGATGTGGCTGATAATGAGTACATGCATGAGAAACGTTTGTTGTATGAAGCATATACCTTTTTTTTTGTGTATGAAGGTTGTATGAAGCATATATACATACTGATAGAACTACATCCTGCACTTAAAATTATACTGATTTTATAACGAGTGAATCTAAATATGAACCAAGTGGATCTGTGTATGCATGCCTTCACATGCTCATGTCCACTTAAATGTCTATATGTGCGGCATGTGTGTGGTATAGAGGTGTTTTGGGCATAATCGTTGACATGCATGGGTGTTTCAAGGTGTTACAGAAAGTGTACACACTGGCTTGTTCATGTAGCATTTGGATTGTATCTTAAGGAGTAAAGGATGAATCTTCTCAACACAAGGCATACACTTTGTGAAGTAACGCATGGGCCTCATCAGTCAAATACCGACCTCATTGAAAATTAATAGAGAGCTCAATCCTTTTAAAGTTACCAAGCTACAACCATGGGCTAAAAGCCCAAAACTCCTCTATAATACAAGATGATAGTCCAATTTATGTAATTTAGTACTTGATTGCTTATTTGCTATTATTATACCTGAACATAAGTTAGCATGCCATTTAGCTTTGTCTCCTTGCTATACTTTTCATAAAACAAAAGAACTTCATCTTGTTATACATATCATAGGTTTACTTTTCTGTAAGTGCATGCTTCCTTGTTCATCTCTCATCATTTTTTGGCTAGTTAAAGCATGTGCCCCTATTAGATCACCAATTGTCCCAAAAAGTTTAGGTTGTCTAGAAATAGGCCCGATGATGTATATCAAGCTATTCAACACTCTCCCTTACGTGCGATCCCATCTTGTATGTAGTTTAAGTTGATAGAAAATGGACCCAATAATATATATCCAGCTATTCAATACTATCCATGACATGTAATCTGGTCTTGCACTTAGAGATGCAAACATACATACATAGAGAGAAGAATGAATGCAAACAAAAGAAGGAATTCAAACGAGGACTACATGCAAATAGGGAGAGACTTGAATCTAATACCTCTCCCAACCTGAGATCGCTTTGATACCATGTTAGATCACCAATTGTCCCAAAAGGTTAAGTTGTTAGGAAATAGACTCAACAATGTATATCAAGCTATTCAACATAGACCCTACAATTTTAAAGCATTGTTCTCACTTCTCATGGTGGTGTTTACTTCATCTTGTTGGCTTGTCTTTCATGTTCCTTTTTCTGAGTTTGGCCTCAGATTTCATGAAATCAAGCATATGGCATACTAATTTTGTTATTGGTGATACCTTAATAAAAAATTTGGTAGAAGTTTTGTCGATGTAGTCATTACTTTTATTAATCAATAGTGAAATTTATTATTTGTCTCAGAATTGCATCGTTATGGTGGGGAACTTATGGAGACAGAAACTAGAGATTCTTCCTTCGCTCCTCCAGATGTAAAGCTGGGGGCAGTGCCTTCGAGAACTCTGGCTGATACTATAGTTGCGTCTGTCACTTCAGCTCCTCATTCAGACGGTTATCATATTGGAGTTCCGTCACAGAGATTGTCCAATGTAATCCAGAGGACAGGTCAGAGACCCCACCAGAAGTGGAAGGGTCCGGATAAAATTAGTAGAATATATGGTGATTGGATCGATGACTTTGAGTAAATTCTTCACCGGCATATATTGAATTCCCATGAAAGAAGTTTCGCCCAGAAGGTAGAATGATTTGGCGCTTTTGGAAACAGTACTTCTCTTGCCCTATCTCTTAGATTAAGTGAAGATTTGCTATTGCTCTTGTTTTTAAAGTTCCCAGGTGACAAGGCTTGTAGAATCTCAAGCACATGTATGAATTTACAAGCTTTTTTCTTTCATGTTTGTAGGTTCGGTAACTTATGTAATCTTTCTTTTGCTCTGTTCATTCCCTCTTTCTATTGGGAAGGCTCATCTTGGTTTTAATATAATCCGAGTTTGTGCTTAAATCTCACCGCTTATGTGTTTAAATTGAAATTATGAGACCTGTCATTACTTGTTACCTTCAAAATTTTGCAATTTGTGAGGTATAGAGTTCTATGTGATGTGCGAGGCAAAGGAAACTTTATTATTTGCATCAATGCATGAAGGTTGATTAGAGAATGATGCTCTTTGATGATATCAGAAACTGGGTGGATTATATTGGATCTTCCATGAGACAAATTTTGTTAGTATCAGGGTGGCCTCTTCAGAAGTCCTCCGATCTAGTTAGTGGAGAGCTTGAAGGTGAAGATCTACCAATGGGAATCTGACACGTGGGATATTAGCATCGTGCATGACTTCTAGGGATTATGGTCATGAGATATGTCGTGCAGGCGGCTGCAGGTGGGGGACCACTCTAGATCTCTCCGTGCATTCCTCTCCTGCCACTCCTGCCATGAATCAGTCCCTAGAGTCCCCAAGTTGACATGGGGTTAGTTGAGTAGAAGAGGCAAAACAATAGTTGGATGAGCTGGTGTTCGATCTAGTGGTTGGTGAATCCATTGAGTTGCCTGATGTATAGTGGTTGACGAAGCCATTGAGCTGTTCAACCTAGAGGTCAGAGAAGCCATTGGTTCGCCCGACCTCATGGGCGATGAAACCTTTGGGCTTGACTCATACTAATTGATCCATTACGACCAACATGGCCTGACCAGGCTTGACCGATGGGCTTGACTCTTTGGCCTGGCTCAGCCCCCTCCTGTATGTATCAGTCCTAACCCATATGAATCATTCTTTGGATTTGCCGACAAGTGGGGCTAGGCATTTTTTGATCAATTCATTATCATTAATAGCATTTGCCAAATCATGATTTTGTTCCTATCATTTTTCAGTCTGGTAGTACATAGGATCAAACTACTAATTTCTATAATTAGTGTACATGGTCATAATTAGCTGTGAAGGATTTTTTTTTTTTTTTTTTTTTTTTTTTTTTTTTTTTTTTTTGTGAATTTGAGTCATGTCTCATATCCAACTCCAAAAGCTAAAAATAAAAAAATAAAAAAAATCTTAGGCCGGACTAACAGGCCTCCAGCCAACAATCAACTTTCTGCATTTTTATTCCGGCAATGATGCATCCAAAAAAACACTTTGGAATGATTATCCTCGCCAGTGACTATAATCCTCACCATCCTCCTCGTGTTCTTTGTTTTTTTTTTTTATTTCCTTCCATGACCTTCTGCCGGTGTTTCATGGAAAAGCTACTTTCTTTGTAGTATCTCCAACACAACTAACATTCAATCATGAAATTATGAGATTATTTTATGAAATTCTTTATTTTAGAGAAATAGCAAAGGACATTTTCCAGCATAGTTGACATTCTCAACTTTGTATATATTAACTTGCTTTGTGTAATTAACTTGTTATATGTATAGTCTTCTGAACTATCAACCACATATATATATACATATATATGTAAAATTTTTATTTACTCAAAAAAGACAACAACGGAACTTGACTTACAATTTTCATAAGCATCAAAATTGCTTTGTGTGTGTGTGTGTGTGTTTTTTTTTTCCTTTTTTTGTGTCTTTCTTTTCCTCTTTCTTAGTAGCAAAAAAAAAATAAATAAATAAAACAAAATAAATAAATAAATAAAGATAGCATAGTAGACTTGTGTTTGAACTAGCGATTTTATACGATCAACCAAACACGTCTCACAAACAAATTTTATTCTCCTTAGGTAATTCAAAAAGCTGACACGTGGATTAGTTTTGTGTCTATATCTTGTTTCATAAGCGCTCTAGAGTTAATCATTTGGTCTCATAAGAAGCGGTACCACCTCCTACACTCATATAAGTAAGCATACTGAGAGTATCCCTGTAACTATAGTATCCTAACTCACCGTTGTAAACTTGTTAAGAGTTAAGTAGCTCAATCTCATCTTTTAGCATTACAGGTTCCAAACATTTTATCTTGGGATGGTTATAAAAATAAAAATTTAAGTGCTTGCAATCACAACATATGGTGTGCTTGGGCTCATTGAATTCAAGGACTTGATGTTTCTTCAAGCGTTGAGTTGAGTTTCTACTAGTAGTGATTATGTTACTTGGGTTTAAGACCTATCCCTTCTGATGATCTCACATCAAATTCCTTGCAATTACTTCTAGATAATTCATAGTCACGTAGACAATATTCTTCCATAGCTATGTATTACGATAGTTTATGACATGATCAACATGTTCGGACTAATAATTACTGTCATAACTATCAACTCATATTTTGATGATGAGTTTGTATCTTGAAAATTTCAAGAAAAACCCATGACAAAAATACCATGTCACTCCATCTCTTTTGTTACAAGAAACTAACAAATTGTTAAAATCATCTCTTTAATTCTAAGAGATAAACCCCCACCAAGAGTAATCTTTGTTAACTCTTAAGCCATAGTTATCATGCTAAGTGTTCAAACTTGCGCCTTTGTATGCTTTTAAATAACTGGATATCGATTTTAACATGTAAACTAACTATTCTCAGTAATTTTGAGAAATTAAATTGCAGGATTTAAATAGTCAAATACTTTAGATATTTAGAATTAATGTTTTTGTATTTGTTTTGAATCATAAATTGATTATTCAAATACAAGTTACATAAATTAGAAATTCTAATTTAATTACATTTAAAAACTTCACCAAATATATAATACTCTATATTTTCTCATGTTTCAAAAAATCACAAACCAAAAATATACCTTGTTTTATAAATAAAATCATAATTTGACTTTAAAATATAATCTTAAAACTTTCACAAAATAGGATTTTAGCTCAAACCTGAGTCTCCTTCTTAATCCATATTCATTCATTATATAGATAGATGAATAAAGCTTCAGACCCCAGTGGGGGTGTTGGGGTTCTCTTTCCATTGGTCCAAAAAACAATTGTTTTTTTTTTTTTTTTTTGATTTTCAGCCAACCCCATGCTGACACGTGGTACTGGGAGTCTGTAGCATTGGTGTAGATAGATTATGTGATCCAGAATAGAATTTGGGCTGTTTAGTAAATTGAATACATGGATTTAAACCCATATGACCCAAACAATTTGATTCTATAATTGGTCCAAAGTGATACCTATTAAACCCACAACTGTACATGGACCTTATTTAAAAACAAAAAAACAGTAGCTGATGCCCCAAACTTCTGTCGATATGGTGAATCAATGTTAAGAGTTTGCAATACACTTCTCCAAGAGTCAAGACGGCATTACTGCATTTTTTTATATCAAAACCAAAACACAAAACCTGTTAATACATAACACCAAACCTATACTTTCCACTGCTTTTAGAATACAAAAGCAACTGTCAATAGATAAGCAGAAATATGTTTCATTTTCCATCCCGCTAGGTCATCTTCCCCGACAATGGTAGCCAAGCTATCAATGGAATTAACCTTGTCTTTGCAAAAATGCTGACGGAATTCAGTTTGCAAAGAAATCCGCAGAATTTCTGTGCCACGAAACTTTGCAAAATACAGAATGTAAAACATGATAGATAGATAGATACCGAAACTAAAGATTCCCGTTTGCATATTGATAAAAATAAAATCTCAGCAGCAATCAATACTCATCCGAATCATACAAAAAGATTCAGATTTTTCAAATAGAAATTTCCTTTTCCAACTTCAAAGTCAATTTGTGGAAAAATCAAGCCTATCGACTTATACACACACACACATATATATAGACTAATAAAATTTTCATATGAATCAATCAAATAATATCCTACAAAACTTAAAAGTTTCATGTAACGTGATAATATGTAAAACAATAAAATTATGTGTTTCACAAATAACGTGCAAAATGAGACAAAAATTATAGTTGACCTATGTTCTAGTCACTGAACACTAAAAATGAGAAAGATCTTACTTTCTGAATTACATCTCATCGATGCCAACAAAAAGTCATATTTATCATGCAATAGAGAAAGCAAAAATTCTAATTAAAAACACATAATTTGTTCATCACAGTTTCTTTCATGGCATATGAGTAGGATATTTTTCCTCGAAGGTTACGTGTCAACTATAGACACAAACTTTTTTATCCGAGAAACAAGAGATATAGGCATGCAATTATTCATATCATACTAATTTTAAAATAGAATAGAAAATAACCCATACCTAACAATCTGATTTTCGTTATCATCATCATATAAAATCGTGCACATATAGAAAATGCATACCTTTCTACTAGAAGAAAAATACAATTACCTTCAATCGTTTATAGAGTGTTCGTCTAGAAAGTTGAATGAAAGAACAACCCAATATTAGAACCAACGTGGGGAAAAACTCTGTGACTCGACAATGTTTCTGTATCCGAACAGATTCGTTCAATTAACACCTCACTAAATATTGAAATTAGATCAATACTTTATTGTTAATCGTATTTTCATATAAAAAATTATTTTTTTTTCCATCACTTCTTAACATTGTTGGTGCAAATTTGGTAAATGAGATGGAAGAAAATAAAACATAAATAATTAGGATTGCTTCAAGGCACGTTACAACATTGCTTTCCTTAAGATGATATTCTCCCTTACCAATTCTATCGAATATGGTGTGCATTGGGTTACCTGCAAATCCGTCTCCAGGATACAATAAAGCCCAGTTTAAAAACTGATGTCTGACTACGTTATGCACGAACGAAATCAGATCCTTAATACCTTTGGATTTTTCTAATCCACCAAGTACAAGAAGAAAATAACTATATTAATGTTAGAGAAAAATTCTATAGAAAGTGTATGGATTTCTTATTATCAATTGCCAATCCATTCCACCGTTATATAGGCATTAGTTTGTATCTCTTAGACCAAAGGTCGTATCTTTTAAATTCAAAAGTGACATCCTTTAAATCCAAGAGTCATGTCTTTTGGTTTAAATCCAAAAAACACATCTCTTTATTTAAACTCAATGGTTACACCATTTGGTTTAAACCCAAAAGTCATACCTCTCCATTAATTCATATAATTAAAATATATATAAATATATTATGAAAGTGTTCCAACAGTACCACCTATATTTACTGTAGGAGTATTGAATAATTTCTCCAATCTCATTAGATATTCACATCACTCACTAGCCTTATATTCGATTATGATATTTGTTTAGTTTAATTGATATTATGTTATGGTATTTTTTGCCCCCCCTTAATTTGGCTAGTATATATAATTGAATGAATTTTCTAAATTTTGATAATTTTGAATTCAATTGATACCATTGTTATAAATAAGAAGACGACCCTCTCAAATGCTTCTTAGATCATCTCCAACATTTTACCTATTGTTTCATCAAATTTAAATTTGATGAAAAAAGGTCCCCTTTTGTTGCTCCATCGTTTCACCAAAATATCAAATCGAAGATATGTTAAATCTTTCGCCAAATTGAGTATGGTTGTGAGCTATCATCAATTCATTAGTTATACCTGTTGCATTTTCACCACCAAACTACCGGCCGGTTGTCCTCCTGAATGACTATCTCCTTACAAAAAATTGTGAAAAAATTAAACTGGTCGGTTGACCGGTGTTTTGATGAAAGTTCAAAATCTTTCGTAGGAACATATGATATCAGATGGAGTTTTTACTTAAATTTAATAAAAAAAAAAGATATAATATTGGGGATACTCTTAGACCAAGAAAGTAGTGAACTACGATTTAAGAATATAATAGAGATAATTCAATTCAATACAACGCGCACACCATACACATCATCATCCTACCGCCTAATTTAATTATTCTAATTATGAAATAGAGTGTTATCCAAAAAAATGTTTGTCCACTTGTTCTTCGAATCAAAAGTTTAATTTAAAATTTTATTGGATGATTGTGACTGACAAGACACAGACACATATGTCACCTTTGCGACCAACGAGGGGCGTTAGGATTCTCTAGAGTCTTTCCCTGGAGTGATCTCCTACAATGAAGGAGAGGAATTCGACACGTGTCCCACTCAGCCTTCAAGAGTTGAGATTTAAACTCACCAAAATGACGTCGTTTTGGTGACTAAATTGAAAAGAACAAAACAAAAAAAAAAAATTCTTGACAACATCTATATCTTTTTCACTCAGTTCCTGGGGAGAATTAGAGAGAGAGAAAGAGAGAGAGAGAGAGAGAGAGAGAGAGAGAGAAGGGACCAGAGCTTTGATTTTGGGTGCTTCGATTTCTTTTAAATCGATTCAATCTCTTGATTTAGCTTCTATACAAACAAACCATCCATATGCTTGAAAGAGGTAGATTTGTTCAGCCAGGCCTTGGTAATGATGATGATGAAAACAATAGCCCCTCTCCATTCTCTTCCTCTTATCTTTCATCTTTCTTTTTTATTCTCTCACTGCCAAAAAACAGAGAATGCCCCAAATTGGCATCAATGCCAATCGCAACTGTTGGACAATCACCATTTTATTATTTCCCACCCAAAAAAATCAGTTCCCCCAAACCCTATTTCATCCATAACTGCCACCTTCTCGTATCACATTAACATCCACCATCAACTCACCAAAACCTCTACCATGGATGCTCAAGATTCTCGCATCTTTGATATGTTTATCTATAATCTGTGGAAAAATATATAAATGTTAGGGATTGAATGCAAATCACGAAACGAAATGTAACGATCTGATCATCATCATCATCAAGGTGTTTGAAATACCTTTCTATTGCTAAGCCACCAATATTGCTTCTTTTCTCCAGTCGCCAAAGATGGAGATGTTGCTGCCAAGCCCTGGTCCTTTCTCTCTCTCTAATTCTCCCCAGGAACTGATGAGTGAAAAGTGAAACCCAGAATTTTGGATTTTTTATTTTTTCTTCCAATTTACTTACCAAAACGATGTCGTTTTTGTGAGTTTAAATCTCAACCCTTGATTTTGTGAGTGGGACACATGTCGGACTCCTCTGCTTTACTGTAGGAGATCACTCTAGAGGATCCTAACGTATTTTATATCCATTTCCATATGTGTACGTGTATTGCACCTCCCCTCCCCAGTTGATAAATGTTCTATTTAATCTTCACCCCCACTTTCTTATTTTTTTTATTTTGCTTTTAACTCGAATAATTTCATGTGCACTCTATGTGAAAAAGTATTTATGTTGTATTTGATTAATGAATTTGAATAGAAATTTAAAAAGGAAAAGAGAAAAAATAAGTGAAATATGAATAAAATATATAATTACATTCCATATACATAGCTTTTTTTCTTCTTTTTGTAAATTTCTACTCAAATCCATGAATCAAACACAACCTTACTATAACCTACTTTTATGTTTCTAATGTCTCTTGTTATTCTCTCTTCTTTTTGTTTTCCCCTTCTTCTATTTTATTTTATTTTAGGTGGGATTTGACAATTATTTTTTTAGTTTTATTTATTTATTTAATTTTTTTATATGGAATTTAAAAATATTGGTTTGTTTCGTAATTATCAAAAAAGATTTATTTTAATGAAAAAGTAGATTTATTTTGCGTTTTTTTGTCGAAAACAAGCATTTACTTCAATATATATATATATATATATTTAGCCGAAACAAAAAGGTGATAGTTATCAGGTTTATTTATTTTTAATTTGGTGATGTTCCTATCTTTCTAAATTAACTTGTACATGGTTCTTTGAAACTGAATGAAGTGATGCATGTATTGTTTGACCGAATGCTCTCTCGTTGATATTATGTTCGTAAAATGAATCAAATTATGTAAGTTTGGTATAAATTTAATTCGTTATTTTTTTTAATCGGCACGTTATATAGATAAATCAATTTTGAACACAATTTACAACTTATTAAAATTTAAATAATTTACTACTCAGTTTGATTTAGCTCTAAAAAAAATTATTGTCATTCGTGAGTTTGACTTGTGATTAGTTTAATTAAACCTCATCTCAAATCAACTTGAAAAATAAATAAGTCAAATTCAAATACATTTTAAAATTTGTTAAATTTAAATAAATTATTATTGAATTTGACTTCCATTGGCCCATATGGGAGGTGGGCTTCAAATAATGTGAGCCTAATTTGGACCATTTTGAACATTTCGTTTTATAAAGTTGCAACACATCATAAAATATTAATTTATATATATATATATAGTTGAAAACTTAACAACTGAACTAATATTCAGTGGCCACAAAATTTAAGATCACTACAAGAAAAAGCACAAATGGCGACTAAAATTCAGAATTTCGTCGCTGAAAGTTGACCAAATGGCGACTAAACTGGATGTAGTCGCCAAAAATGAAGCCTTTTGCCGACTAAAATGAATTAGTCGCCGAATACCAGGGTTTTAGCGACTAAACTGTTTGTTGGTCGCCGAATGTAGCAGTTTTACCGACTAAAGGTTGTTTGGTAGCCAAAAGCGACGATTTTTGGCGACTAAAATAATTTAGTAGCCAAAAGTGATGGTTTTGGCGACTAAAAACCATTTTAGTCGCCGATTATAGGTCTTTTGCCGACCAAAAAAAGATTAGTCGCTGAAAATGAAGGTTTTTGGCTACAAAAAAAAATTAGTAGCTAAAAATAGTGAATTGGCGACTAAATTTGAATTTAGTAGCCAAACCAGGACGTTTTTGGCGACCAAAAACAGATTTAGTCGCCAAAAGTGCTATTTTTAATTTAAACATATTTTTTTAGCGACAGCAAATTAATTAGTAGCCCAAAAATCATAGAATTGGCGACTAAATAATTGATTTAGTCGCCAAAAGTGGCCTAAATTTTTTTTTAATAAATAATTTATTTTTTACATAATTTATATTTGAATAAAAATAATTATATTTATATAATTAGTTTTGTATTAATACCGATTAATATACTATATAAATAATATATATTGCATATACATTCATGTGATGTTATAGTGGCATAGTGGAGAAAGTGTTTGGTTAAAGGTTTAGAATGTGAAAGGGTCAGTGGTTTGAAACTCAGAAAATGCAAAGAAATAAGGTTTTTTTTTTTTTTTTTTTTCACGGAATACCTTTGGCGACTAAAATTAGTCGTCGCCAAAAGTGTTGCTTTGGGCGACTAATCACTTTGGTCGGCGATTCATGGCTATCAGCGACTAAAATATTAGTCGCTGAATGTATAATTTCCGAAAGTGTAATTCACTATTGGCGACCATCACTTTCGTCGCTGAAACACCTGTTTTTGCCGACTAAAACTTGTTTAGTCGCCAATACCTCTGCCGACTAAGTACTGGCGACAAAATGGGCGACTAAAAAATTTAGTCGCTGAATCTGAAAAATCCACTTTTGGTGACTAAAGAGGGACTTTTGGCGACTAAAAATTTAGTCGCCAAAGGTGATTTTTGTTGTAGTGGATGTTTAGACCTGGTGTGTGACCTTTTAAGTAGTAAACTTTTTAATTGCCTCTTATCTCATTAAACTAAACCCTTTGGGGTTAAAATCATATTTTAAACTTTTCATATTTTAAACTTTTCTTATCAATAGTTTACAACAATCATATCAATAAAAAATTTTAAACTTTTCTTAAATAAAAATTTATTGAAGTAAATCAATCATAGTTATTGATCCATTCAATTGATTGAATCGGAGTAATCTTACGGCCGTATAGTATAGTTTGTATAAATCACTTTAAAGCACATTCTTTTTGAAACAAGAGTCTCATGAAATCAATACAATATCCAAACTATAAAAATAAGATTCTCATGAAATCAATACAATACCAAAACTATGACTATTTTACTTGTATGACTTTATCCGCAAAAATAGTGTGGGTCACCTACCAAAAAATAAGCTTATATAAGTGGTTTTATTGAATAAATATGAGAAAGTGTTTCAATCCAAATCTGTATGCAAGCAATATCAAGATGGGTAAAAGAAAACAATATCATGCAGATCTACTTGCAAGTTGGAGATGTTGGAGCAAACCAAATGTCACACCGCGAATTATGAACATAATTATAACACCATTTTCTATCTAAACAAAAATATGTTAAAATTTAAATTAAATATGTTGAAAGTAATTTATGCTCGAATAACTGAAATTTAAAAAGTGTATTGTTTTAGAACTCAATAAAATATTACGGCCCAACACCTCCGGCTACGGCATAGTTGTCACTCTTTCACTCTCTCGTATTCCTTCTTTTTTCCTCTCTTCTTCAGCAAGACCTCTGGTTGTGGCTCCATGGATGTTATCAGTTCGTTGCAGAGACAGTTCGGTAATTACACAACTTCCCTTTATCGCGAGGTCAGTGTATTTCACAAAATTTTCAATTGGGTTGCTCTGTTTAGGGTTCTTTTTGATTTCTATGGCTTTGATTCCGATTCTTTGAGGTTTTTTTAATGATGGGTTGTTGTTTTTTGGGGGTGCGAGAAGGGTTTCTTGGATGATCAGTCTACGCAGCTTTAGAAACTTCAAGATAAGAGTAACCCAGAGTTTGTTGTTGAAACAGTATCACTGTTCTTTCAAGATTTTGAGAAGTTTCTCAACAATTTGACCTCTTCTCTGTGAGAATCTTTTGTCTATTTTGTCTTTCTTGTATTTTTAATGTATAGGAATTGAATATGGAGACCTAGGATTAATGGGTTGTTTTTGGATATACAAACAACAACGGATTGTAGATTATAAACAGGTGGATGCCCATGTCCACCAGTTCAAGGGTAGTACCGGTGTTTATTCATGTATTTCGTTGAATCTGTAAATCTTTATGGACTAAAATGCTTTAATATGTGTTCTTAGAAATACTTGTAATGTTGATGACTTATTATTTCTTTACAAAAATCATAATTGCTTATTCTTGCATTTTTCTTTAATTTTGTATGTTTTATTGACTAAAATGATCTAATTCGTAAACTGCCCACATATCTGCATAAACCGCAACCTGCATTGCTGGCGGTTGAGGGCTCAATTTTTCCCAAATCGCAGACATGCGGACAGGTCCAAACCACAAACCGAACCATCCAAAACCGATCCGTGACCACCCCTAGTTTCTAGTGCTAGCAAAACCCAACTGATATTGCTTCACTTCCTCTGCTATAGGTGAAATCGACCACCATGACACGAAGAAGGGATAGAAGACTAGCCACTGCAGATATCATGTTCTTAACAAGGCCAAAACCACAACAACTAGAAACCCTCCTTTCATTATGCCTAAATTACAATTACTAAAAACTTCATACTTAATTTTTTGGGTAAATTACACTTACCTCCCCTAAATTTCTGACAATTATAGGAACCTTCCTTATAGTTTCAATAATTACAGTAATTTCTTCTATTTTTGAAATTATTATCAAGAGTCCATTTTTCATCGTTAATTTGTTAGAATGTACAATAGAATGAGATGGTGTCATCAACTTTTGCTATTAAAAAGTCAAAGTTGCCCTTGATCATTTATTTCTTGCAATACAAAGATTAAAAAGTAAATTGCACTAAACTCCCTTGAAATTTTACATAATTACAAAGGCCTTCCATATTTATTATTCCTATGGGCGCAACTACAGGATCTTAGCCCACATTATCTTTTTCCTCTCACTAAATTGATACTCTCTCTACTGTATATAACATTTTTTAAAAAAAATCCATTTTCTTCTTTTTCTTTCTTTTTTCTTCTTTCTTCAATTTTTTTCTTCTTATTTTTCTTATTCTTCTTTCTCTTTAAGCAAGATCCATTTACTCTCTCTAAACCATCCATCTATCTTTCTTAAATTAATTTCCAATTTTCTTATTCTTTTTATTTCTTTCATTCTTCTTCTATTTCTTCACTTTATTCATAGTTGTTGCTACAACTAATAGTAGCGCCATATACTTTTTATTTGCTCTACCATTCTCTCCTTTGTTAATTTTCTTTATCATTTTTTCTCCATCATTGTTATGCCGCATGTCATTTCACAATCCTATATTATTTTCAAATTTTTTTTTTTATTTTAGTTCTTAATTTTTAATCGACATTTCACTACAAGAAAAAACACTTTTTGTGACCACCTATTTTTTTTGGTCGCAAATAGTCCACTTTCTGAGACTAAAATCTAACTTTTGGCGACCACAAATTTTTGGTCACGAAACATCACCTTTTGGCGACCAAAAAAAAAGTTAGTCGCGGAAAGTATACCTATTGGCGACCAAAGGCTTTTTTGGTCGCGGAAGATCACCTTTTGGCGACCAAAAAAATGTTGGTCGCGGAAAGTATACCCTTTGGCGACCAAAGGCTTTTTTGGTAGCGGAAAGTATACCTTTTGGTGACCAAAAAAATGTTGGTCGCGGAAAGTATACCCTTTAGCGACCAAAGGCTTTTTTGGTAGCGGAAAGTATACCTTTTGGTGACCAAAAAAATGTTGGTCGCGGAAAGTATACCCTTTGGCGACCAAAAAAAAAGTTGGTCGCGGAAAGTATACCTATTGGCGACCAAGGGCTTTTTTGGTCGCGGAAGATTACCCTTTGGCGACCAAAGAAAAAAGTTGGTCGCGGAAAGTATACTATTGGTGACCAAAGGCTTTTTTTGTCGCGGAAGATTATCCTTTGGCGACCAAAAAAAAAAGTTGGTCGCAGAAAGTTATGGCGGGATAATTTTTCAAAAAAATGGATACTACTGTAATTACATGCTATTTTTCTGTTTAGGCATTAAAAGTTTTATAAAATAATATATAACCCAATTTTTATGGGTTATATATTTTCTCTACCAAATATGAACAAGAAGCGTGTTATTAGTAGAGTGGATTGGGTGCATGGTGACTCCTTGGTTAGGAGTTCAAGTCTTAGGCAGCG
This sequence comes from Camellia sinensis, assembly GCF_055761805.1. Lineage (NCBI taxonomy): Eukaryota > Viridiplantae > Streptophyta > Magnoliopsida > Ericales > Theaceae > Camellia > Camellia sinensis. The sequence continues at coordinate 122,382,922 of NC_138966.1, forward strand.
TAAGAGAATTAATTTTTTTGGGTCAAGGCGCTGACTTTTGGCGACCAACTTATCTATGGTCGCTAAAAGTTCCCTATTGACTAATATGAATTGGACTTTTCGCGACCAAAAAAGTTGGTCGCCAATGGTCACTTTTTTTGGTCGCTAAAAGTTCCCTTTTGGCTAATATAAATTGGACTTTCCGCGACCAAAAAAGTTGGTCGCGAATGGTCACTTTTAACGACCAAAGGCTTTTTTGGTCGCAGAAAACTATCTGTCACGAGGCTTTAGCGACCAACTCACGACCAACGTATTTTGGTCGCGAAAAGGTTTTAGTGACCAAATATGGTACTTTTCGCGACCAAACATGTTCGTCACAGAAAGTGTTTTTTCTAGTAGTGTTTAATAAAAAAAATGTCACTTAATATTCTCTAAGTTATTAACAAAGTTTAAAAGTAATAAAAAAAGAAATAATATAATCTTTTTACAACAAATGTAAATTAGTTGATAGGGAATGAAAGATTTTTTTGTTTGTTTGTTTGTTTGTTGAGAATGTCAAACTATTCAAAGAATTTGTCATTTATTACATAAAAAATTAAAATTAAACTTTACTCGGACCAGTCTTTAGTTTTATTTTTTAAAATTTTTATTATAATAGGTATTTGATTTTGTTTTTAGTATGAAAATACCTATTTGGAGAAATTAGAGTTTTTATAAAATTTTAAAAATACCTATTTTTAATAAAAATTTATCTTAAAAATACATATGGCTATTTTGAATTTTGTTTATGAAAAATACTTATTTTGAGAAATAATTAGTAATAAAATTTTGAATTGGTAGAGGTAGAATGTCATGACTCGAACCCGTCCCTATGGATTAAGGTCATAACCGACCAGTAATCAAGGGATTACCTACAGCCTCAAACATGATCAAACTTATTTTCAATAGAATAAGAGGCCAAAACGGAAGTAGACTTAAAAATTTTGTCCAGCGACCTGTGCTTACATAGTAAAACAAACATTTCATAATAACTCACACGTATAGATAAAATTAATAGATTATGTGTCCAGGACCTTTCAAACATATAGTCAGTCCAACAAAAAACTTATGTACGTGGTGATCCAACATATTCATCAAAATAACAAAAGGGAAATTAAAAGTAAAAGAAATAACGCAAGGTCTCATGCGTGAGACGTTCGGGCTGACTCCACAAAAACTTGACTCCTCTCATGTCTTTCACTGGGGCTGGATTTGGACATCTCTTTGCTCACCTATACATACATAAATGAGAGTAAGTGATAGCCTAGTGAATAATATCAAAATAAAGGAGTACATGAATGAGATTTGTAGCAGCTATACCAAACGGCCTTAGGCCCATCATGATTCTATCCAATACATCAAACGGCCTCAAGCCCAATTCGTTGTTATGAAATGGCCTCGGGCCTTATTTGTTCGTGTCAAACGGCCTTTGGCCCATTCATTCATGTCAAACGGCTTTTGGCCAAATCATGCATATCAAACGGCCTTTGGCTCAATCACTCATGTCAAACGGCCTTAGGCCCAATTCGTTTATGTCAAACAACTTTTGGCCCAATCCTTCATGTCAAATGGCCTTTGGCCCAATTCGTTTATGACAAACGGCCTTCAACCCAATTCATTTTCATATTTGTATTTATATGTGTCACATACCCGTGATCATCATCATACCCATATTCAATTAGTCTTATGCAAAAGATTGATTTATCCATAATTCAAAATACAAATCCATAAGGCTCATACAGAAGTAACGTTTGGAAAATAACGTACTTGAACATATCTTTAATAAGATATTACTCATAGTGATCTGGCGGATGATTTACCCTTACACTTAACCCTACACATTTCATAAACATAATGGGTCACAAGCGATTCAATCCGTTCTTAATCCATATATCCTTCTTAGGCTTCTTCCTTATCTTTTTAACTCGTTTATAATTCGCAATGCATGCCTAAGAGTGCTCAGAAGTGAAAGAGAACGAAAAATAAATCATAAAACACACTTTAAAAAAATTTCTGAAACAGGGATCTCCGCTCGAGCGCAGCTTTCGCCACTCGAGCGGACTCCTTTGGTTCGCAAAAGTACTTGTTACCTCATTTTTGCGCTCGAACATGACTTTGGACACTCAAGCTAAGAGTCAAAACATGTGACTGGGCGCTCGAGCGTAACTACTCCCGCTTGAGCATACATCAATGTCTGCAAAACTTCTGGGAGTTAACATTTCATGCTCGAGCGGTGGTTTCCCCGCTCGAGCGGACATGCCAAATTTTGGAATTTCCAAAATCGCATTTGAAGCTCAAACTTAGTATTCAAAGGCCCAAAGCTCATGTTTTTGGTACAAAAACATGGAAGCTCAATGCATGGCATGAGAATATAGGTTATTTGAGACAAATTGACCAAAACCATGATGTAATTCTCAAATCATTTAACATTTTTCTTGATATGGTTAAAGCTCTTGCATTCAAACTTCATACAAACTTCATATCTTCATGAATCATTTATGAATGTCAATTATTGACTCCAATCCCTCTTCAAATAGCACAAAAGATGCTCAAAATTATAGAGTTCATTGAAATTATGCATGCATGTATGATTTGGTGTCATATTCTTCATGTTTCAATAACCAACTTCTAATTACAACATAAATCCATAGAATTGAGTTTCATATCATGATAATTCTCACATGTATGTAGTAAAGGACTCTCAAATTAACCTGAACTACATATTTCATGCTCAAATATGCAAATTCATGGCAATTTCTTACATGCATGTGTACATTGACTTCCATTTCATCAAATTCAACTAAATTCTTGTTCTTAGTCACATAACAAGCTATAATTCATGCAAGGATGAACTTAAACTCATGAAATTGAGTTTATTTACTCACCTAGGAGTTCAAATCTTCCAAATTCTAGCTAGCTCTTTGAATTAACATCCTCAATTTCAAGCTCTTAGTTCAAATCCTCAATTTTGTGCTCCCTCCCTCTCTACAATCGGCTCACTCTCTCTCTAGAGTGTCTATTTCAGATTTTTGAGCTCCTAGGAGAATGAATATAAGTGTAATTAGGCCCTTATATAAGCTTGCCTAATCAAATTTGATTAGGGCTACGTAATGGTGCTTAATTTAATCATTTTAAACTAATTAATTTGTTCCGAATCAGTTTTTAATTAAATTTCACCATAGGCTCTAAAAATCATGCCAATCACAATAATACAGTCTGAAAAATCTAGAAATTCCCTAGATGTTGATTTGTGATTATGTATCAATTTTAAGCAGTATATAACAATCCCAATCAAACAATCAAGACAAATCGACACAATGATTTTACGTGAAAAAACCACAATTGGACACCTCCAATTGTAATAAAAAAAACCACGGCAACAGCCATAAAACAATCCACTAAGAAGATATAAAGGATTTACACAGGTATACTCTCAATTACCTAGCGAATCCATGCTCGAATTGAACCAACCTCTATGTGCCTCTTCCAACCCCGTCTTCACTTCGAAATTGTCTTGATGATGAGCCACTCCGGAATCTACCAAAGATTCAGGCTCAAATTCTTCAGAATCCACCGAAGAACAACTCTTTTTTTTGTGTAGAATGAACAAACAAACCTTTGATGTATACTGTTTAAACCATGAGTTGAATACTCAATGAAAACATCAAAGAAAACTATCAAAATATCCCCAGATATAAACCTTTGAATCCAAAAAGAAGATCTGGAGGACTTGTCCAAGTTTTGGGAGAAAAACCCACTACTTATAGAAATCTAAAGTAATCCTAGTTTTGGAAGAAAACCAATTCCTTATAGAAATCCAAGAATCAGTGTTCGCGCGGTTCGCTCGAGCGTGGTAATTCCCGCTCGAGCGGACGTCCCCACGCTCGAGCGTCGAATCACACTATCCAGTACTTTTTCAGGCGAAGCAGAGATGCTGTGAGCTTGCAATCCCCGCTCGAGCGTCACTTTCCCCGCTCGAGCGGGATGACCAAAATTGGAAAATCTGGAAAACTTGATCCTATTACAACCTTGGTTTTGATCCATGGAAATTGACAAAGGCACGATTCAGGTTGGATTCGCATCTAATAAACTCATAGCCTCACTGAAATAAAAGGTGCGAAAACAAATACAACTGAAAGGAGTTTTGTCAAACGGAGTTGCCAAGAATAAAACCTAACACAGTCAATTTCAATTTCTGAAACCTCCACAGTCTTAAATCTTCAAGTTATCGCAGTAAGTTGGACAGATTTTTCTACGGTGAACGGATATAGTTTCAAACACTTGAATAATCACATAATTACCGCTAAAAATCATATTGAACATATAATCACAATCATAATTGAGATTAATTAGCATAACACGGGACATGGTTATCACATAGAAATATAGAGAAAATGAGAGGATAAATTACACTTATTTCCCTTGAGGTTTCTGACAACTATAAGGATCTCTCCTGTGATTTCGTGCTCAGACCAAAGGGTAATATGGTCATTTTGTACATCCAAGTAACGTCGTTTGTGCTAACTTAACATATTAGGAGAATTTTGATAATAGTTTCAAAAGTAGGGAATGTTAGTATAATTATCGAAACCACAGGGGAAGTCCTTATAATTGTCAGAAATCTGAGGAGAGGTAAGTGTAATTTAACCTTAACTTTTTAAGTTTTGAAATGATTGAATTTTGACTAAAAATTTATAGAAGGTTGGTAGTAGATTAAATGCATAACAACTACTACTGAGAGGGAATAATAATAACCACAAGAATTATATGGGTCCAGATACTGCCACGTGGCATGGTTATGGATTATCACGTCAAATTCTTAACAAACACTGCGTCGGTGTTTTATGTTATGTAAAACTCAGCAGGATATGAAATCTTATCGATATAGAAGTCTTAAACAACCGGAGATTGTTTGGGACAGGACTTCTAAAACATCCAAACTACTTGGTAGGTAAGTCACTGGATATTATAAATAGGCAACACCCATATGGCTTGAGGTAGGCGATTTTTCTCTATGAATTTGTCCATTAAATATTTTGATAATATTGGAGGACTGACTTAGGTGTCGAAGGGCCCCCGACTACGGCTGGGGGTGCTTTGTCTTGCAGATAGCTGGAGGTGTTTTCTCTTGCAGATGGCGATCGTGCAGTGGTGCTGATCATATTCTTTGTTGGATTTCTTTATCATCAAATACGGTATTTTTTATGTCCATACAATTGGCGACGTCGGTGGGAATCGACTAAATCTTACAAAAAAGATGAATTCGCAATTATCAGCACTAGGATACATTAACATTGATTTTAAACTGCAGCCAAAGATACATTAGAATAGGTTATGGCAAAACCCTATTTAAATTCAAGTTGAAAGAGATTTTTTCATACGATATTATTTGTTTGGGTGTATCTGGTATTAACCATCCAACGAATCAGGAAAGCGTATTAAATTGGCTAAGGGACATATTCCCAAGCCATGTGAAGCAATATGTCCATAATGATGCTACAGCAACTTTGGCCAGTGGGAAAATGTGTAAACTTCGTGGATGCGCTTTGATAGCCCCCAAATTTAATTTGGGTCACATTGAGCATGACTATAGCCTAACATTGCTAATTTTATTTGAGGTATTCGGATATTCTTTTGGCTTGGAGTTTCTTAAACAAAGACTCTTATAGAGTAATGTTATGGCATGCTATATTTTGTCGACATGAAGCAGTTTGTCTTGTTCAACGCCAAACCTGATTCAATGAGAGAATCAAACAGTTCTGTGGAGTAAGATTTTTTATGTATTATTATTTTGGACATGGAGATACTTTTGTCAGTTATCATGTCAGATTTTCATTATCTGCGGATTATGAATTTTATGAATTATTATTCAAACCCTGGAGATATTATTAACAATTATTATTATTTGTGGAGTACGGAGTTTATGCACTATTATTTTGACTACGAAGACATGGAAGATCAAATTATTATATCAGATTTTTATTATCTAAAAAATATGAATTTTTATACCGAATGTGGATGGAGACCGTTATTTTAGTCAAATATGTAGATGAAGATGGAGTTCGCACTTTATGGATCACAGGGGCAAGATAAATTACGCTACCTTTTGGTTAAAAACTTTGAAAAACTTTGCCGAGCAGTATTTTGCTCGGCAAAGTAGGTTGGACTAACTTTGAAAATCTTTGCTGAGTAGGTTTTGCTCGGCAAAGTAGGTTGGTAGGTTTAACCAATTTCAAAAATCTTTGTTGAGTGGCATTTTGCTCGGCAAGGTTTGACCAACTTTGAAAATCTTTGTTAAGCGGGTTTTGCTCGGCAAAGTAGATTGGTAGGTTTGACCAACTTTGAAAACCTTTGTCTAGCGGCATTTTTCTTGACAAAGTTGATTGGCAAGTAACTTTATAGGTTGGCAGGTTTGACTAACTTTAAAAATCTTTGTTGAACGGTATTTTGCCTAGCAAAATAGGTTGGCATGTTTGACCAACTTTGAAAATCTTTACCAAGAGGGATTTTGCTCTGCAAAAAAGCAAGTTGGCGTTTCGGTAGTTCCTAATTTGGCTAGGCACTCTTTACAATAAGTCCTAGCAAGATTAGGCATTCTAGAAATAAGTCCTAACAAGGTTAGACATTCTCGGGATAAGTCGTAGCAAGGTTAGGCATTTTCGAAATAACTCCTAACGAGATTAAGCATTTTTGGAATAAGTTCTTATGAGATTAGGCATTTTGGAATAAGTCCTAGCAAGACTAGGCATTTTTAGAATAAGTCCTAACGAGGTTAGGCATTTTTTGGGATAAGTTCTAGTAAGACTAAGTATTTTTGGAATAAGTCCTAACGAGGCTAGGTATTCTTGGAATAAGTCCCAGTAGGGCTACGCATTTTCGGAATAAGTCCTAATGAGGTTAGTCATTCTTGGAATAAGTTTTAGTAGGGCTAGGCATTTTCGAAATAAGTCTTAACAAGATTAGACATTATTGAAATAAGTCCTAGCGCCCGTATATCATTCTACCTAGGCAATATTACACAGTTATTTTTATCGGATTAATAACATAAAGCTTTCACTCTTTCATTGGACTCAAAGAGAATGAAAGCTTGGGGGCAATTAAGAGGAAATAAAAAACACCATAAGAATTATGTGGGTCCAGGCAATGCCACATGGCATGGTTATAGATTATCACGTCAAATTCTTATCAAACACTGCATTAGTGTTTTATGCTATGTAAAGCTCACCAGGAGATGAAATCTTATCGATATAGAAGTCTTAAACAACCAGAGATTATTTGAGATAGAGCTTCTGGAACATTCAAATTACTTGCTAGGTAAGTCACTTGATATTATAAACAAGCAATACCCCATGGGATGAGGTAGGAGATTTTGCTCTATGAATTTGTCTATTAAATATTTTGATTATATTGGAGGACTGACTTGGGCGTCGGAGGGCTCCCGGCTACGACTGGAGGTGTTTTGTCTTGTAGATGGCGATCGCGCAGTGGTGCTGATAATCTTCTTCGTTGAATTTCTTTATCATCAAATATAGTATCTTTTATGTCCATACAACTACTCTATTATAAGTGATAGATCAAGGTTTTGATATGGAATAGACTATAGAAGTTTATAAATCAAGGTTTTGAGATGGAATAGATTATAGAAGTTTGGTAGTAAAGTTTAAGTAAATAACAACTACTCTATTATAAGTGATAGAGAGTTTAAATGTGAATATGTTTCATCTCATTAGACTTATCTTAATTACTAGTGATAGATCAAATATTTCAAATGTGATGGATTACAAAGATTTTTTTATTTGAATTATAAAGAGTTAAAGTATGAACATATCGGATCATTATTCTTATCTTAATTTAATGAAAAAATAGTATATATATAATCTCTTTTTTTACTTCGAAACACAAGTGAGTGGTTCCATATAAATTTATTAATGAGAGTTTCATTACTTTGTGTAAAAATAAAATAAAATTGTGTATGGTATTGCTCTAATTTAATTTATCATGTTTTGTAAGTGAGTTTTAAATTAAAATTTTGAAAATTTTATATTCTTTAAAATATCAAAACCCCAAGCTAAAATGTTCATTTTTATAATTTTTAAACAATTAAAAAAATCTATTGGTTGACTTGCTCCTTTATCCATATAACACAATAAAAATTTAAAATTTCTATGATATCTTTAAATCTTTTATCACAATTAATGTTTTCTTTCTAAAAAAAAAAAAATCCTTAGAGCATCAGCAACGGAGCTGGTAGTATGTGTTTTAGTGTTAGATTTTAAATTCTAGCCAACTGAAAATGTTATTTTGTGTTGCAATGGAATTGTTAAGCACCTGCTAAGTTGTGTCAGAAGTTAGTGAGCTTGTTAGTTAATCCCTTTAATTCTGATGATACTACTTGTTTCTGGGTAATGGGTCGGGCCGATCCAGGCCTCCCACACGGTTGTCTGATCACTGGCCCACTGAGAAACTTGCACAAGAGTTCAACGGGGAACGGGAGTCCCCCAGCGAACCCTCCGACGAACAAGTTAGAGAAGGGAGATCAACGGAGTATAGAGATAGGATGGAGTTAAAGAACTTAACCTTCTCTTTGTCTTAGAAACCTACTTATATCCTTTGTTCATCATTTTCTTATCCATTTCGACCTGTCATGTTGGTCGAAAGTCTATGTTCTAGCCTGCCTTGTTCATGGTGAGGCTATTCTGTTCCATCGTGAAGGGGTTATCGCATTAAATGTTGTAGGGAACTTCATTAATGACTGATGTGTGGCATAATAACTCTACAGGATCTTTGTCAGCTTATGTGACTGGTTTTTCTCTTGACACGTGTTTAGATGCCATTGGTCCTTGGTGTAACGTTGGGCTCCAGCAACGTTCCGCTTTGGTGTTTGAATTATGTATTGGGCTCTAAGTGGTGGTCCAAAAGCCCCTATAGGCCTACTTACGTCAGTAGTTCCCCATTCCCAAGTGCAGCTTCTGTCTAACGAAGGGAATAAAGAAGAAGACAGGGGTTATGAGAGGTCGACGGAGAGAGGGCCGACTAGGAGGTGGGCCGATCGCGAAGGGTGACCGAGTAAGAAGGCCGATTGCGAGGAGGGCCGACTGCGAGGAGGGCCGACCACGGAAGGTGACCGAGTGATAAGGCCGACTACGAGAAGGGCCAACCGTGGAGGGTGACTGAGTGAGACGGCTGACTGCAAGGAGGGCCGACCGCGGAGGGTGACCGAGTGAGAAGGGGAAATGGCAGCGCGAGGGGCTCGAGGCGCGGCGTGGCACGTGATGATGTGAAGTGGAATAAACAGGGAAGAGGAAGAGAGTAGTGGATCATGGTCGTACATGTGGCACAATCCCGCAACAAGGGTAGTGAGGCGTTAGCAGGAGATGAAGGGATAGGCTAATATAGGGCGTTAAAGAGACGGGGGTGAAAATTTTCGAAATTTTTTAAACTAGCGAAATTTAATCTTGACCTTTGGAATATAGGCAAACCATGGGCATTTGGAGTTATTCGCTTTACCTACCTTTTTGCAAAAAACCAACACGTCCTAGAAGTGAACTCATTTGTTTTGTGTGATACACCTTTCCAACACTTTGGGAACTTTCTTGTGCTAGCGTCCGAAGCTATATGCAGACACATAAGAGGGATGACGCGAGATGAAATGCCAACCATGAGACTAGACTCTTTGGGGGAAGACGATGCAGTGGAGTTGGCGGAATAGTATCGAGCAGAGCAGAGGGAGGAGAAGGGAGCGGGGCAGGTGGTGCGGGCTCGTCCGACAATGATGATCGCCGCCGCAAGGCCAATTAGCCATGTGGAGCCAGACCACTGACACGCCAAGGCCGACAGGTCCACATTTACGGCGAAGGAGCTGGAGGAGGTACGAAGGAAGTACCAAATTTTGGCAGAGATAAAGTTGAAGGTGCCCACATCTAAGGAGAGGGCGTCAGATGCGCGGCCGGCAGAATTCTCATTATACGAGGAAGCATTGCGAGGAGGCTTAAGGTTGCCGATCCCCCAGGTAGTGGTAGATATACTGAACCGACTGGAGGTGGCGCGGGGGCAGCTGATGCCCAACCCATGAAAAATTATAATGGCCTGCGCGATCGTATGGCCACGGGCGATCGAGGAAGCGGTGATGACAGTGGAAGAATTCTTTTCGTGCTACAAAGCATTCGGTCAACAAGAGATGTGGATGACTTTGCAAGTGGTGGTGGGTAGGGGGTTAGTATGGGGGTTGCCCTCATCGGTGAAGGGGTGGAGGCCGAGGTGGTTTTATGTGTCGGCGAATGGTGGGGGGCAGTGTGCATGACATAGAAAGTCCCGACGAAGTCGGTGGAGGCGAAGTTGGGGGCGGAGGCAGAAGGTAGGGTGAGAAAAGTGAAGGAGTGGAGGGAGGGTGTGAGGTGGGACGACCTTGTCCGTCCTTCAGCTCTGTGTGCCTTAGGTTTAGGGTCGCAATCGATGGAAGAGGACCCCGCCCTGGAGGAGTTGGAGGCGAGGCAAAAGGCGGAGGAGGTAGAGGAGCGGAGGACCTTGGCCAGGGCAGAAAAGTATAAGGAGGCTAAGCTGGGGCCTGCTCCTAAGTTGGTGATGAGGGAACGGGTCCGACTGCGTCCCAAATCGCTGGGAGACAAAGACTTAGCTGGCTTCGCCCCACTGCCGCCCCCAGTAGACTCATTGAAGGAGAGGGGCAAACAAGAGGTAGAGGTAGTGTTGAAGAAGACAAAGAAGAAGAGGGCGGTTGTAGAGGGGGGGGGGGGGAAAAGTGCCCCTGTCTTGAAAAAGAAGAAGGTTGGGAGTGAGGACCCCCCCATGGTGAAGAAGATTCAGGAGGGAAGGGTGGAGACAGCTCCAGAAGGGGAGATCACCCAAGTGGCAAAAGAAGACGAGGGTCCAAGCACCCCAGGGATGAGTGCCGTGCTGACGACCGCGTTATACCATGCGTGCACGCTGGCAGGTCGCTCGGCGGACGAAGAGGGGAACGCCAAGGTGGCAGCCGATCGCTTAGTTAGAGTGCTGGAGGACGCTGCCGTGCGATCGATGGCACGGTTGGGGGAGGCCAACCTCCTGAGAGGGTTGTGCTCGCCCTAGATGGAGTCAGGGACTTTGGCGGCTGCCCTATTGAATATAGCAGCGCGTGCGAAGATGGAGGTAGAGCTGCTGAGCGTTCAACTGGAAGGGGTGAAGGGGCAACTGCAGAAACTAATGGAGGAGACAACGGGCTGGAAGAAAACTGCTCGGAGTGCATGTGCCAAGGGGCTGGAGTATGGACAGAGGACAAAGAACATGGAAGTATTGGCATTGGTGCTGGGCTACTCAGCAGACCGAGCTGGTGCCGAGCTCCTCGCAACCAAGTCAGAGTTGGACACGGAGCGTCGCAAGGCGATATTGCTAGAGTTTGAGTTGGCGGGCGAGAAGAGGAAAGTAGAGCAGGTCCAACAAGCCTGCACCACTGCCAATGAGAGGTGGGAAGAGGCCATGGCCAACAATGAAGAGCTTCGTGACCAGGCAATCAAGGACAAAGACAATGTAGATGGTCAGATCGCGGAGTTGGAGAAAGCCCTGGCAAAGGAGATGGCGAAATTGGCATCTGAGAGGGCGACATACCCCGACTTGTGTATGGTGGACATAGAGCAATTCAAGGGGTCCGCCGACTTTTAGATGGCCATTAATGCCGCTGTCCCCAGTAGTATGGCGAAGAATGGAGATGGGGGGGCTAGGCCATCGGGAGCGGCCGCTGGAGGTAAGAGTGAAGAGGAAGTGATCCAAAGCTTCCAGCGGTTTGACTTCTACAAGCATGAGATGAGCGAGTTCTGGGACAACGGCTGGATGACCTTCAAACATAAGGCGCAAGAGCTGTTCCCGAACTTGGACTTCAACCTCGTGAAGGTAGGGGAAGATGACGTCGCCCAGACCTCCTTGGACGAGGGGATTGAAGAGGAAGATCTTGTCTTGAGTGAGGAAGAGTGATTTGTGTAAAAAGTTTATGTTTATATGTTTTGTTGTTTTTGTTTGTTTGTTTGTTTTTTTTTATTTATTGTGTTTGTGTGTAATTTTGTGCAACGATTTGTATGAAAGCGTAAGGTTATGAATAAAACAACAAGTTTCCTTGTATATTATTGTTGTCGTTATTCTAAGTTGTAAACTTGTGCGTAAATTGTGATGTAAAATGATCAAAATGGGCAAGCAGTGAGAAGTGAAAATGTGAAACCGTGTTTAAACATGAAAATGTTAAAAATGGGTAAACCATGATGAGAAAAATATTAAAAATGAATGATTAGTGAAAGTTTGACTAGTGAAAATGGACATGAAATGTTAAAAATGGGTGAACTATGAAAGTATGATATGAAATTTCGTAAGTAAACCATGATGGGAAAAATGTTTAAAATTGGCAGACAGGCTAACTTGTATGATTGGTGAAAATGGATGGTCGTGAATTTTAACTAAGTATGGCAACCATGTCGTGATATTAAATTGTGAAAATAGATCGGCAGAATTTTTTATTCGAGTGTTAACTAAGACTTGGAGGGCTCTGTCGCACTAAGTCGGTCTGGCTGAGCTTTGCGTGTTTAGTTTGACTGAGACTTTAGCTAACTCAGTCTGGCTGAGCTCTTCGTGCTCAGTCTGGCTGAGGCTTTAATTAACTTAGTCTGGCTGAGCTCTTTGTGCTCACTCTGGCTGAGGCTTTAGCTAACTCAGTCTGGCTGAGCTCTTCCTGCTCAGTCTAGCTAAGGCTTTAATTAACTCAGTCTGGCTGAGACTTCAGCTAACTCAGTCTGGCTGAGCTCTTCATGTTCAGTTTGGCTGAGGCTTTAATTAACTTAGTATGACTGAGCCCTAGTTTACAAGTCGTTATTGAAACACAACGTAGATAATGGAGACACAAAGTTATTGTCATTTAAGGCGTGGCCTATTGATCACAAGTTTACATCATGTATGGAAAGGAAAAAAATGAACAAGTTTGCGGATCGCCAAAAAAAACATATAACAATTGATCAATACAAAAATAGGAGACGCCATTTTACTGGAAATAACGCTTTAAGTGCTCGGTGTTCCATGGATGGGGGAGGTCTTTGCCCTCCATGTCTTGGAGTCGGTAAGTGCCCGGGTGAGGTCTGGCTTTAATTACGTAAGGTCCTTCCCATTTGGCTGCTAGCTTTCCCTCAGTGAGATTTTTGGTGGCAAGAGTCGTTTCACACAAGACGAGGTCCCCTACTACGAACTCCCTTGGTCGGACTTTACGGTTGTAATGTGTTCTCATTTTCTGTTGATATGAGGCCCGTCTGACAACAGTGATCTCTCAGAGCTCTTCAATCAGGTCTAAGTCAGCCTGACGCAATTCTTCGGTGAGTTCTAGATCTAGATGCAAAACCCTCAGGGTCGGGAGGCCGTTCTCCACTGGGATGACCACCTCAGCGCCGCATGTTAAGCGAAAGGAGGTCTCTCCAGTAGGGGTTCGGACGATAGCACGATAGGCCCAGAGTATGTTTGGTAATTCCTCAGCCTAGAGTCCCTTAGCGGCTTCCAACTTAGTTTTGATGATCTTCAAGAGAGAGCGGTTGGTGACCTCGACTTGCCCATTGGCTTGGAGATGACCTGGGGAAGAGAAACATGGTTATATATAGAGCTCTGTACAGAATTTCCTGAACTTGGCATTGTCGAATTGCTTACCGTTGTTTGAGACGATGGCTTGAGGGATTCCAAATCGGCATACGATCGACTGCTAGATAAATCTGGTCGTGTTCCATTCGGTGATTGTAGCGAGGGGTTTCGCTTCCACCCACTTGGTGAAGTAATCAATGGCGACCACAACGAACTTGGTTTGGCCCTTACCAGTGGGCAGTGGACCAACTAAGTCAATGCCCCACTTGGCGAACGGGTAAGGACTGCTGAGCGTAATCAGTTCTGTAGGTGGAGCATGGGAGATGTTGGCAAAGTGTTGGCATTTGTCACACTTGAGCACAAATTCAGTGGCATCTTGGTTGAGAGTAGGTCAGAAGTAACTGGTGTGAAGTATTTTATGGGCCAACGATCTGGCACCAGAATGATTACCACATACACTCTCGTGAACTTCCCTCATCACATAGGTCGCCTATGCAAGGCTGAGGCACATGAGGTATGGGCGTGAAAATCTATGTTTGTACAGTAGGCCGCTGATGAGGATGTAATTGGACGACCGGGCTTTAACTTTAGCGGCCTACTATTTGTTGTCTGGCAACTCCCCATTTGTCAAAAACAGAAGGATGTCCGCCGCCCATGGGATAGGTTCATTTTGGAGAAAGTGGACCTCCTTCTGGGTTGGCAAAATAGCCAGGTGGGCCAGGTATTCAAGACGGACGCCATGGCTGAGGTCTAACTGGTCGGCCGAGGCTAATTGGGCCATTTCATCTGCCTTGGAGTTTTCTGACCGAGGGATATGTTTGATGTGGAAAGTGTTGAAAAGGCGAATAAGGGGGAGTGCAATATCCCTGTAAGCTCGTATTGTGTTTTCCTTTGCGTCGAATTTCCTCGTAATCTGTTCGACGATTAGTTGGAAGTCACTGAACACTTAGATATGGCTCACACCGATGTCTCTGCCCAGGAAAAGACCTGATATCAAGGCCTCATACTCGGCCTCATTATTGTTCGCATCAAAGAGGAAGTAGAGAGCACACTTGAAATAACTGCCCTCGGGGGTGGTGAAGATGAGACCAGCCCTGCTGCCTTCTTTACGGGATGATCCATCGACATTGAGGGTCCAGAAGTGCAGATCTTCTGTCTCAGTGTCGAGTTGCCTAGGCTGAGGAGGTGTGGTTGAAGTGGGATTGGTGAATTCCAAGATAAAATCGGCGACGGCCTGTCCTCTGATCGCCATTCGAGGTCGGTAAGAGATTTCAAATTGGCTGAGCTCGATAGACCATTGCATAAGTCTGCCGGACGACTCTGGTTGTTGCATTACCTTCTTCAAAGGTTGGTCAGTGAGGAACGCTATGGAGTGAGCTTTGAAATAGGTCGGAGTCGTCGTGAGGCTATGACCAAGGCAAGGGCCATCTTTTCCAACAGAGGGTAGTTCTGTTTTACCCCCTTGAGAACTCAACTAATGTAATAAACTGGATGTTGTACTGAAATGTCCTCCCTGATGAGGGCCGCACTGACTGTGATGTTCGATACGGCTAAGTAGAGAAAGAGGGACTCGCCCGAGAACGCTTGAGAAAGTAGGGGGGGTTGGCCATGCACTACTTCAATTGTTGAAAGGCCTCTTCGGATTTGGTGGTCCACTCAAAGGCCTACCGAAGGACTTTGAAAAAGGGGAGGCATTTGTCTGTTGCGCGGGAAATAAAACGGTTGAGGGCAGCGACTCTGCCGGTAAGCCTTTGAACATCTTTAACCGTCCTGGGAGACTGCATTTCTATCAGGGCCTTGATCTTTTCGGGGTTCGCCTCTATACCCTAGTGACTGACCATGAAACCCAAGAACTTCCTAAATCCTACGCCGAAGGTGCATTTTTCCGGATTCAGCTTTATTTGATACTTATGTAGGGTTTTGAAAGTCTCTCGCAGGTCTGCCAAATGATCAGAGGAGAGTTTTCTATTGACAAGCATGTCATCAACGTAGATTTCCATGTTCTGACCTATCTGATGGTGAAAGACGGCATTGACCAACCGTCGGTAAGTGGCTCCGGCATTTTTCAATCCGAATGGCATAACGCGATAGTGGTAAGTTCCTCTGTCTATGATGAAGAAAGTGTGTTCCTGGTCAGCTGGGTGCATCAAAGTTTGATTGTAGCCAGAGAAAACGTCCATGAAATTGAGCATCTGGTGTCCAGTCGTGGCGTCGACAAACAGATCTATGCAGAGGAGGTGATGACTATCTTTGGGGCAAGCCCGATTAGGGTCAGAGTAGTCGACGTAAAGTCGCCATTTACCGTTTCTTTTACGGATCAGGACCACATTTGACAGCTATTTGGGGTAGTTTACGTTCTTGACAAACCGTGCCTCCAGTAGTTTGTCAACCTCAGAAGCAATAAGAGCATTGCTGTAGAGTGCCCTTCTTGGCAAGTATTGTGGCAATGGGGAAAAGACAGAACACCTGACTCAACTGTGCCCCTAGTTCATCATTTCGACCATTTTTTTGTTTTTGGCTTTCTACTAAGACAATTTTGACCAAAATGAGAGTTTGATTAACATGCTTGTTCGATTTTCTGATTTAAAATCATGCAAGTTAGGCTATGAGCATTGAGAGTTTTCCTTTTTTGGGTCCAAGAAATGGTCCGGTTTTGGAAAATGGAGTACTTTTCGAGAAGATTAGTCAACCTCAGTAAAAATTCTCAAAAACTATTTTTGCAAATGACCACTGCTCAACGAGTATGAAACCTACTCTTGAGATGCACAACCTCGGACCCATAGCAATGGAAAATTGCCCCTTGTCTGAAGGACACTGCATGGCAACGGAAAGTTGCCCCTTGTTTGAAATGACACTGCGGCGTTTTGAATGGCAACGGAAAGTTGCCCCTTGTTTGGATAGCACCGCAGCGCATTGTAGTCAGTCCTCAGAGCGACGAACACAACCAGACTCTCAGATACAAAGAAGACAAAGATGACCAGAACCATCGCATGGACACAATCGAATTTGAAGTGTTTTACGGCTGGACTTCAGAATGAAGGTGCCTACGTATCCTAAAGATGGGAATCAAGCCTTACGTAGTTCGGGGTTAAGGTACACTCGAGTATTAACCTCTCCTTTTTGCGCTCTAACTTTTGCCAAGGCGCCTGTTGCGGGTTTTCGACCTTGCGAGCTTTGTTTTTCTTCTTTTCTTTTTTTTCAATTTTTTTCTTCTTTTTTTGATATTCTTTTCTTTTCTTTTTTTTTTTGCATTTTTTCTTTCTTTTTTTTTCTTTTCTTTTCTTTTTCTTCTTTTTTCTTTTTTTGTTCTTTTTCTTCTTTTTCTTGCTCTAACTTTTGCCTGGGTCGCCCTTCCGGGTTTTCGGCCCAGCGAGCCTCTCAAGGGTAAAAGTGTAGCTTGGTCCATGCCAAATGGTTATAGGGTTTCGAAGCCATCCGTATCCAGGAGAGTGGCTGTTGATTTGCAAGAGGACTCATCTTCAGCTCTTCGAGCATGTCTGATATCTTTGCCCCTAGTTCGAGGAGTACTTCTGTTCTAGCTTTACAAGCTTCTTCTGATCTTCTGATCTTTTTGATCTGACTTTCCTGGCCTCTTGTTCGAGAGTTGCTTCAAATCTAGCCACACAGGCCTCACATCGTAGTTGACCGTTGAACCTTCTGAATTCAAGTTCAAGGTTTGGAAGCGAAGGGGTTGAGTCTCGAGGCTGAGAGCGATCCTAGGCTGCACAATCTCAAGAGCGATTCCACACAAGTCTTCACAGGACTGCGCAAAACATTTTGTTTTTGAAAGTTTTTAAGAAAGCGACAAATCGCTCGCGCCAAAGATAGTGTGGAACCAACCTGGATCAAAGATAGGGTCCTTCTCAGTACTCACACTAACAAGCATGATTTCATTCATTAAGGGCTTAGCACGCCTCTCTTTCTCTTAGTTTGATCAAATTTTTGCAAATCCCGAGGAATTCCTCCCTCTTTGTTTTCATCGCAATGTTCAAAAAAAAAAGTTTTGAAAACTTAGGTCAATGCAATAATTTCAAGGCACAAGAAAGCAGGTGGAATGCACTGCCATTTCATTCAAAACTTCTGGCACAACTGGCACAAGGCAGAAGCGAACACAAGAATGCGAAAATCACTGTTGTTCATTCAAATCTGTTGATATTACTGGCTCCAAGACAGAAACAGACTCAAAAGAAAGCAAAAAGACAAACACAAAACAAAATAGTGATACTCGAGGTAACACCCCCGGAATCACTTGACTCTAACAAAACAGGACTGACTCGGTACAACAAGACAGACCCAACTGACTCAGTAAGAAAAGACTGACTCTATACGACACAACAAGACTGACCCAATACCCAAGTCAGAAAGCACAAAAACTGGTATTTGCATATTGCTCAGAACAGTGCATGCCATTCCCACGTCTGGAGTAAATCGAGTGCCATCCGCAGTTGGTTCAACCTCTGATCAGAGCATATTATCCCCCCACGAGTTCACTAATCAAGTGCCGATAGACTTTGCAGGACTTGGTGCGGCAATGACCCCGTTGTCAAACAGATCTTGTACATCATGGCGCAGACGAAAGCAACTGTCGGTGTCATGACCGGTTTGTTGATGGTAGGCGCAGTACTTAGTCTGATCATGTTTTGCAGGGATAGGATCGGGTAAGGGGCGTTGTTCCAACGGTTTCAGATGCCCTTTTCGGATTAAGACCTCTAGAGCCTTTGACAAAGGCATATAAAGTGGGATGAAAACCCTCTTGACTCGCGGTGGATATTTGGTTTCTTGTGAGCTACTCCTGGATGCACCAGTGAATGGGGTAGCTGTTTTTTATGCGGAGGTGGTAACCATGCCCACTTCAGAAGATCTTGCAGCTGCATCACCACTGGTGGTCGCATTTGAACTGCGGAAAAATGCCCTCCTGGGCTGCTCTTTCTCCTGGTTAAGAAGGCCCTGCTTCATAGCGTCCTCAATCTGTACCCCCATCTCATGTAGATCGGAAAAGGTGGGGAAGGAGAGAACGATCATTTTTTGCATAAGCTTGGGCTGGAGATTGCGCACAATCATCCGAATTTGATCTTTGTCAGTGGGCCTAAGGGTCATCATTGAAGCCTTGGCTCTCCAGCGGGCTACGAAATCAGAAAAACTCTCCTTAGGCTCTTGCCTTGTTGTCTCAAGATCACGGGTTGTGACCTCGATTTGCGTGTTATAGGAGTACTGCGCAACGAAGGCCTCGGCCATCTCATCCCAGTTTCGTTTTACCTCATCTTCCAATTTCGCGTACCAGATAGCGGCCACACCCGACAGGGTTCGGCCGAACAGCGAAAGCTTTTGTGGTCGAGTTAGGCCCATTGGCCGCAGTATATCTGAGAATAATCGGAGGTGGACCATGGGATCCCCGGATCCGTCGAAACGATCAATCTGTGGCATCTTGAATCTATCTGGCAACGTTACGGCCACATCGGTATATCTGTCCTCGATATCCGGAATAGCCTTTACTCCTTGTGATTTCTTGAAAAGCTTCTCAAGCTTGCTCAGCTTCAGAGCTGTATGGTCTATCTCGAACTCGAAGGGAGAGTCCGGGTGGTTGGGTGTATTGGTCTTGGACAGTTGAGGTGGAAGCGGGTGCGGAGCTAGCCCCGTTGGAAGGTCTGTGTCCTCTTGGATGTTCTGGACATCGAGTAAGGTGTTCTGGGTGTTTGGTAGGGCATTCTGCACAGTTGGTGCTTGCTCGGGTAACGGGACCCCTGGTGGAGGAGGAATTTGATGTGAGGCCGATGCTGCATTTTGTTGTTGTAGTCTAGTGATTAGCTCGGCCTGCTGAGCTATGACTGTGGCCTGTTGTTTAGAGAACTCTGCTTGGCGGGCAGCGTCCTCCTGCATTTGTTTCATGCTCTCTTGGAGCTGGCGCATCATTTCTTCCATCCTGGCAGTATTCTACTGATCTTGCTGACCGACTGGTGGGGTGATTAAAAACTGATAAAAATTGAGGCCTCGGCCTGGCTATTCACTAGTGGGGTGGATAAAGGCCACTGATCTGGTAACTGCTGAACCGGTGATCTGTGCCTAACTGGCCCCCTTTTACCCTGCCTTTGGCGGAGGAACACTGATTTGTCCTTGAACTGAATCTCTGACCCGACAAAATCTATTAGCACAAGTCCGATGAACCTCGGGGGATATCGGAGCCTTCTGAAGCTATGGTTCCAAGACTACCTCCCTAGCAAAAGAGAAAACATGCAATATCTCAGCCTGATTTCACCTGAACAGATATGAGCATAGTTGAATGAGTGTGCTCTCTACTGAATTCTGTCCAAAATTTTGCCGGTGAATTGATACCCTCAGGTGAACTGAATCCCAAAGTACTGAATTGGTGCCCGCAGGCCTGATGCCCAAACTACTAAACTGGTGCCTGCAGGCCTGATGCCCAAACTTGCAAACTAATACATGCAACCCTTGTAGAGACACACTCTGACAGCACATAACAGATAATTGAGAGCCAAAACACCCCTATGTTGGGGTAGGGTTTTCCCTGTCCTATTTTGTCAGGAGCTAGGGTTTCACTACACACGCAGCGGTTTCAAACAACCTATAAACGGGTAAGCAACCTGTCCTAGTTTGGAATGGTCACTATGGATCCGAATATGCACTAGGTCGAATGGTCGAAAAGGGTGCCCCGGTAAAACTGGGGTTTGTGTTCCCATACTGGCAGAGCCCACAACCGGTCAGCCTTATGGTCATGCCTTGACAAGACAAGCCTTCGGCAAACCGTTCAGGAATAGCAGATGGCAAACACGGTGTCCTAGGCGCACCAATGCAAATGCAATGCAAAGAAACACACAAGGATAGTCAAAAATAGGTATCATGAGTTCGAGTCAAGTCCTCTAAATCCCCAGCAGAGTCGCCAGAAACTGTAGACGTCCCCGAACGCCCCGGGAGGGTGAGCTCTCGTTCTGTTCATTTGGGGTCACTACAGCTCAGGACTCTCAAATTTTGTCACGGTTCTAAGTCTGAACCAAAGAGTCCAAATCCGGCAAATCGTTTTGAGAAAACAGATTTTTTTGAATGAAGTGCCAAACATGGACTGCTTTGCCAGATACAGAGTCGCCACCTAAATATTTTATTTTAGGGGAAATTTAGGAAACCCTGACTCGTTTGCCTAAGGCCACGTGTCCGTCATCACCAAAGTTGCCTCGGCTCGGGAACTTGGGTACGATTGGGGAAGGTCACTTCGTGAGCACCCCCGCTCGCCCGATCAAAGATCGGCCTCTACTAACCATGATATCTATTTTTGAAAACATTATGTGTTCTTATTCTGGTTATTAGCCTAGATTACTATGTGATGCGCACAGCATATAAGTATAGACTGGATCGCTTGAATTGGAACAAAACATTTCATGTTTGTTTTTGAAAGATGGTTTGCTACTCGCAAGTAGGCTTAAAATGCAGATTTTGCCATCCTCAGGTAGGCTTTAAGAAAAGATGTTTTGCCACTATCTAGTGGGCTTAAAACTCACAGTCAATGATTTGTTCCAATCCAGATAACCCAACCTTCACCCACAGGCATTCAGGCAGTTATATCACATAAGCAAATAGCCTCATGGTAAGCATGCTATTTATGGCAGTCACTCACACGCACGCAAGGATGCTAAAGCATAAAACTTACCGAGTACTCCAAGCCAAAAAAGAAGCTAATTAGAAATCATGCATGATCCTAAATATACAGAAATGCCTAATGCAACACATGCAAGATGCAACTATAACAGGCTCGGCTATTCTAAACATGGCATATGAAATGCTATAGTTAACATGTATTCAACTTGGAATTGAAAATACAATGCAGTTAGTATGATGCGTCGAGCCCGGTGCATGCAATACAGATGAATGATGCAAACATGCTGTCATACTGTATGCTAATTTAAACATGCCCTAACCTAACCATCATAAGCAGGTAAATAAAAGGGAAGAAAGACGTGGGGTTGGAAGACATACATCACACGCACGCACACTTGTTACAATTACGCCCTCGCGCTGAGGGTCCGAAAGAATATACAGTCCCAAATGAATAAATAATACAGTTCCGAATAAATACAAAAATCCTAATTAATTTACAAATTAATCTAGGAAAGCTATAAACCGGCATGCAAGCCAGGGACTGCCTTGACTCTGATGAATGATGTATGTTTGGCCTGCCTTGTGCGGAAATCCACTGGGATGCCCCGATTAGCCTCTGTTTTACAATTATTCTTGGAAAGCGCGCCAAGCTCCGGAAGGTTGCTAATTCTTGATTTGCTGCAACAGAGAGCAGGAAAGGGGCATAGCAATATATTTTCACAAATGTATGCATGCCTCTATCCTCGTGTCACCAATCACGCATCTCGATGCATGATGGCCGAGGGGTCGAATTGTGCAACTCAATATAGAATGAATGCACATATAAACACAACAAGACCTAATTCCATCATGGATAATCCGGTGTGTCGGTGACTTGGAATTGAGACACGTTCCGTCACACGGAGTACGAAACGTACCTCGTTTCCCGTGCTCGGGCTAACCCCTATCCCAAACACGATGCAATATGCATGATATGCATGAAATGCAACTAAGATACAACCTAACATGCACAATGCTATGAGATGGCATACACGATGCCCGAGGTGACATACAACCTAGCATGCGCAATGCTATGAAATGAAATGGCATACACAATGCACAATGGACTTACACTAACATGAGTGGACCTCAGTCACACTCACATAAGAGGCCATAAGATGAAAATGAGACAACTCGGAATACGTGCACACATGCACGCAAACCGAGGACCGTACCTAAGGCACAAAATGCCACTCTAACAAGACATGGCAAGGCATGAAATATGATATGCTAGCATGCGAATTTCAGAACTGAAATGCGACAAAAAACAGCCCCGAATCATGACGATATAGCACCCGATGCATGAAATGGTCTCGAAATGCAAGATTAAGCGCATGAAATGACTTGTAGCTACATCAAGCATGCATTATTTGCTTATGACATGTGAAGACAGATTCAAGGCAGCCCCAAAATAAGCATGTTTTCAGTTCTAAGAAAGACCAAAAATCAAACACAAATAGGGCAAAACTAGCATGCAAAAATGGCCCTAAATGTGAGATAAAGAAGCAACTCACAGCTTCTGACCCCAAACAGATTAGGGCCCTTCAACAATGTTGAAGAGAGGCCCAAAATATGACCTTTTACAGTTTACAACAAACCCCCAAAACCAGCACAGGTATGGCTAAGATCTCATGCAAGAAAAGGGCCAAAAGATGGACAAAGAAGCAAGTAGTGGTTTCTGGCCTCAAACACAAAGGGTCCCTTCAACAATGTTGAAGAGGGGCCAAAAATAATGCACTTTATAGTTGATGTCCGGACCTAAAACAGTATGCATGCAAGCCTAAGATACCATGCAAAATGAGGCCCAAAAGAGAGATATAACACAAAGTATATAAAAGATGCCTCAAACCATGAAAGACCATTAATGAAACATGAAGAATGGGTCAAAATAAGGCTGTTTTAAGTTCAAACCAGAGCCGAAAAACAGAAGCTCAAGAGGCTAATAAATCATGCAAAAATATGGCCAAAATAGAGATATAATGGCAAGTAGTAAATGTAAGTCTCAAACAGCAATGATCCCTTCAACAATGTTGAAGAAGGGCTCAAAATAAGCCCTTTTACAGTTTATGACATGCCTCAAAACAACTTATACATAGGCCAAAAATACTACACAAGAAAATGGCATACAAGAGGGATAATGAAGTAAGTGCAACAAGGAGGCCTCAAACAGTGAGAGACCCTTAAACAAAAGTGAAAAGGAGCTCAAAATAAGCCTAACTCCAGTTAGGTTCGGAGCCCAAAACAGCAAGCACAAGAAGCTAGAATAGCATGCAAAATATGGACCAAAAGGAGGGAAATAGAACTTACCCTTGTAGACCAAACTTTTGGCAACTCTTGGCTTGAGTTTGGTGGCTCCTAGGCCTTGAAGAACAACCTCCAGTTGCTGGAGTGGAGGATGGAAGGGTGGGGCTTGGTGGTGGTGTGGAAAATGGTATAGGGTTTGAAGGATTGGAGCTTGGAAGAGAGGGAAAAAGAGAGATACAAAGCAAGGGCTTAGGGGGGATTTTTTGTAACCCTAAACCAGCAGCTGGAGCTGCTGATATATAGGCCAAAGAGGGGGAAAAAGGGGGGGAAAATGGAGGGAAAATGAGTCAAGTTTCCCTCCAAAAGTGCCAAACCCTCGGACATGGGTGAAGTGTAAAAAGAAATACATGGCTGGAATACACTCACAGGGGCAAAAATGGCCGGCCAGTTTAAAAGGGGAAAAAAAGTCATCCACCAGGTAAGTGGCCGGCCGGCCAGAAAAAGTGGTCGGCCGGCCAGGTCAAAGGGGAAAAGTGGCCGGTCACCCACTAGGATGAAGCCCCAGAAGTTAACTTTCCAATGGCGTAAACCTTGCATTAAAATTCCTCCTGTAGAAAAAGTTATGCCCTTTTCCGTGAAGCCACGCAGATTCGGTCCAACCGAACTTCAACTAACCACATCTCCCCTCCCCCCCCGGACTTGGACTTAGGAGTTTCTTGAGTGCAAAATGAAGCCCCGGAAGTAAGTTTTCCAATGGTGGTGGCCTCATATCTTAATTCCTCTTGTGCAAAGAGTTACGCCCGTTTCGGTGAAGCCGCGCAGATTTTTCTCCTTCCCGAATTCATGCTGAACCACTTTTGACCAAAAAGAAGTTGGCTTTTCAGCAAAATTGCTGGCCTCCCACCCTCCTACAAGCTTTCTAGCAGTGAAAATAAGGTCTCCACCAAAAATGAGCCCAAACCGATGCAAAATGAAGGTTCGGGGGCCGAAACGCGCAGCCCGAGGCCCCGAAAACTGACTATTAGGCACCGGAAGTGGTGTTCGACCACAAAGTTGGTCTCTCGGACCACAGTGTCCCTCAAAAGGGAGTAAATAAGATGTATTCCAAAACCCGGAGTAAACAGAGATGGTTAAGCGGTCCCGAATCGAGGCACACGGCCAACGATTTCGAAAAATCGGGAACCGGACTCCAAACGGGCAAAAATGGCCTACGACCACGAAACTTAGCCTACGGCCACTGAGAGATGATCTACGAGACCTCTCCCTCCCTTCGGGAAGAGAAACAGAGAAAACTGAGCCTGGTTCGCAAACTGAGGCAAAACACAAAAGAGTCCGGAAGTCCGGAGGCAAGGCTCGCAGCCGAGACTCTGAAACTTCTGAACGAGCACAATATGCAACATCACCGAGCGCTCAAACCATGGCTAGATGGTATGTAGATGTGACAGCTTGAAAAGCGTTAAGGGTGGTGCGGCCGAGGATGATGTTATAAACGGAAAGAGAGTAGACGACGAGGAAAGTGAGCAACTTGGTGGTCTGCCGTGGATACTCTCCGATGGTGATAGGAAGATCGATGGAGCCTATGGTGGTCACCCGATCCCCAAAGAAGTCGACCAGTAGGGTTTGGAGAGGGGACAAACTTTCTTCCCCGACCTTGAGCTAGCGATAGGCGTATAGGAAGATAATGTCTGAAGAACTGCCGTTGTCGACAAGCACTCGTATGACTTTGTAGTTGGACAGGAGAGCAGAGATGATGAGGGGGTCGTCGTGAGGGTAACAGATGCCTTCGTAAAAGTGATGGGCTTCATCCATTGCTTGGGGAGTTTGAAGGGACGATCCAAAGTCGCGACTTCTTTATCGGAGCCCTGCTTAATTTTTCTGAGTTCTGCTCGTTAGGCCGAACGGGATGGTCCTCCGCATGCAAGCCTGCCGGCAATGACTCTGATCTCTCTAACCGGGAGGGCAGGTGTAACAAGCCCGCGGGGGACCTCGCTACAGCTCGGACTCGACTTTCGCAGTCACGGTTCTAAGTCCGAACCAAAGAGTCCAAATTCGGCAAATCGTTTTGAGAAAAAACTGATTTTTGAAAGAAGTGCCAAACATGGACTGCTTTGCCAGATACAGAGTCGCCACCTAAATATTTTATTTTGGGAAATTTAGGAAACCCTGACTCGGTGCCAAAAGGCCACGTGTCCGTCATCACCAAAGTTGCCTCGGCTCGGGAACTTGGGTACGATTGGGGAAGGTCACTTCGTGAGCACCCCCGCTCGCCCAGTCATAGACCGGCCTCTACTAACCATGATATCAATTTTTGAAAACTTTGTATGTTCTTATTCCGGTTATTAGCCTAGGTTACTATGTGATGCGCACAGCATACAAGTATAGACTGGATCGCCTGAATTGGAACAAAACATTTCATGTTTGTTGTGTTTTTTGAAAATGGTTTACTACCCGCAGGTAGGCTTGAAACATTTGATGATTCATTCCAATTCAGATAACCCGACCTTCACCCACAGGCATTCAGGCAGATATATCACATAAGCAATTAGCCTCATGATAAGCATGCTATCATGGCATTCACTCACACGCATGTAAGGATGCTAAAGCATAAAACTCACCGAGTACTCCAAGCCAAAATAGAAACTACGTTAGAAATCATGTATGATCCTAAATATACAGAAATGCCTAATGCAACACATGCAAAAATGCAACTATAGCAGGCTCGGCTATTCTAAGATGGCATGTGAAATGCTACAACTATCATGTATTCAATTTGGAATTGAAAGTACAATGCAGTTAGTATGGTGCGCCGAGCCCGGTGCATGCAATACAGATGAATGAATGCAAACATGCTGTCATACTGTATGCTAATTTAAATATGCCCTAATCTAACCATCATAAGCAGGTAAATAAAAGGGAGAAAGACATGGGGTTGGAAGACATACAACACACACACGCACACTTATTACAGTTATGCCCTCGCGCAGAGGGTCCGAATAAATAATACAGTCCGAATATTACAGTCCCGAATAAAAGAATATTACAGTCCGAAAAATATACAAATTCCTAATTAATTAATGAATTAACTAAGAAAGCAAATAAAACTGGCGTGCAAGCCAGGGACTGCCTTGCTTCTGATGGATGATGCATGTCCGAGTTGTCTTGCGCGGAAATCCACCGGAATGCCCCAATTAGCCTCTGTTTACACCTGTTCTTGAAATGCGTGCCAAGCCCCAAAAAGTTGCTGATTCTTCGTTTTGCTGCAACAGAGAGCAGGAAAGGGGCATAGCAATGTATTTACACAGATATATGCATGTCTCGAACCTCGTGCCACCAATCACGCATACCGAGGCATGATGGCCGAGGAATCGAAATGCACAACTCAATATAGGATGAATGCACATGAAACTACAGATAAAACCTAACTCCATCATGGATAATCCGGAGTGTCGGTGACTGGGGAATTGAGATACATTCCGTCACTCGGAGTACGAAATGTACCTCGTTTCTCGTGTCCGGGCTAACTCCTATTCCGAACACGATGTAATATGCATGACATGCATGAAATGCAACTAAGATACAATCCTAACATACACCATGTTATGAAAGTGAGATGCCTCGAAATGCGTGCACACTGGCACGCAAACCGAGAAAATGACAGAATGCAATCTAAGATACAACCTAGTATGCACTATGCTATGAAAATGAGATACCTCGAAGTGCGTGCACACGGGCACGCAAACCGAGAAAATGACAGAATGCAATCTAAG
This sequence comes from Camellia sinensis, assembly GCF_055761805.1. Lineage (NCBI taxonomy): Eukaryota > Viridiplantae > Streptophyta > Magnoliopsida > Ericales > Theaceae > Camellia > Camellia sinensis. The sequence continues at coordinate 122,410,188 of NC_138966.1, forward strand.
ATACAATCTAGTATGCACTACGCTATGAAAATGAGATGACTCGAAGTGCGTGCACACGGGCACGCAAACCGAGAAAATGACAGAATGCAATCTAAGATACAACCTAGTATGTGATATGGACTTATACCAACATGAGTGAGCCTCAGCCACACTCACATAAGAGGCCGACGGATAAAAATGGAGTGCCTCGAAATGCGTGCACACGGGCACGCAAACCGAGGCGATGACAGAATGCGATGAAATGACAAATGGGCTTATACCAACATGAGTGAGCCTCAGCCACACTCACATAGGATACCAGCGGATGAGAATGAATTGCCTCGAAATGGTCAAAGAGAAGAAATGTTACTCACCCTTGAAGACTAAATGCTTTTGTTGCTTCTTGGACCAATTTGCAGCTCCTTTAGCCTTTGAGAAGCCTTCCTTGTTGCTGGAAATGAAGTGGTGATGGTAGAGCTTGGTGGTGTAGAAGAAATGGTGCTTAGGGACTTAGGAATTTTCAACGAAATGAGAGGGATAAAGATGGATATGTGTATGGAAGCTTGAAGAACTATTTTTCTAACCCCTACAAGTCAAGCCACCAGCTGGTTATAAGGGCCAAAAAGGGGGTGTAAAGGTGGGGGAAAAGGAGGGCAACTTTCCCCCACAAAATATCCCCCGGATATTGATATTTTCTGGGGGATAAAGCTCCACAGTTGTAAAGTGAACAGTGCAAGGAACACGGCCGGCCAGTTACTTTTGCTGCAGGTGGCCGGCCGGCCACACCCCCTAGCCGGCCGGCTAGGGGTCAAAAGGGTCAAGCAGATTTAGTGGCCGGCCACCACATAATGGTGTCCTCCCATGTGTGTACATCACAAATATGTGGTTCAAAGTTCAAGAATGTGGGTCCAAGGGGTTCAACATTAGCCCGGAAGGAGGGGTTCAAAAGGGTCAAATTGAATTACTGGCCGGCCACCATTTTTTAGGGTCCTCCCATGTGTGTACATCACAAATATGTGGTTTGGGTTTGAAGAATGTGGGTCCAAGGTGTTCAACATTAGCCCGGAAGTGTGAAAAACGGGCGCCGGAGGGTGTCGGAGGATGTATAACTGGTTGTTGCAACAATTGCTGGCCTCCCACCCTTCAGTGACCTCCCCGGTGATAAAACAGAGGCACCTGCCAAAAATGAACGAAAACCGTTGCAAAACGAATGTTCGGAGGCCAAAACGCGCAGTTCGAGGTCCCGGAAACTGCCCGTTAAACACCGAAAATGGTATCCGACCACGAAGTGGGTTTCTCAGGCCCCAGTGTCCCTCAAAAGGGAGAAAATAGGAAGTATGCCAAAAATCAGAACAAACGGAGATGGTTAGGCGGTCCCGAACCGAGGCACACGGCCTGACGGCTCCGAAAACCGGGAACCAGACTCCGAAATAGCCAAAATGGCCTACGGCCACCAAATGTAGCCTACGGCCACTGAGAGATGGTCTACGGGACCTTTCCCTCCCCTCGGGGAAAGAAACAGAGAAAACCGAGCCTGGTTCGCAAACCGAGGCAAAGCACAAAAGAGGGTTCGGAAGTCCGGAGGCAGGGCTCACGGCCGCGACTCTGAAACTTCTGAACGAGCACAACATGCAACATCACCAAGCGCTCAATCGGTGACGTCTGAGTCTTAAGGTCGGTCAAAAATGGGGTGTCTACAGTTGCCCCTCTTTGACAGAACTCGAAAGTCATAAGTGACGGGAGTGAATGTCAAAGCCCAGAGACGACCCATTTTTGACAAGGCCGAAGACTTAGACAAACGTACAAGATAAACAGAGATGTGCCCGCAGGCATGCCCGCAGGCAGGGGGCAAAATGCAAATGATATGCAAGAAGCCAAACATAACTCAATGATCATGCAAATGCAGCAAGATGTAATGAAGCAAGTATTCGCAAATAGATGCAACAGTTTTAAGCAAGAATGCAAAGCAACAACTACATTTCATGCAGTTAAGAAATGCGGAGGATTATTCAATCCCCGCCACGTCTCACACGGAGAAGATACGATACCTGCGCGATTCGTCTGGTCGCACCAGCCTCAATTGAACCGTACATACAATATCGTGCCTGCAAAAGAGAGAAATTGCAACAAGTACAACATGCTACCAACATATATTTAATGTGATTCCGAAAGTTCGACACACGCAGTGCCGGTGAGTGTATGCATCGCAATGCAAGAGTGGAACATGCGTGACAACGTATGCTCAAACATAGAGGTATGCCAATATCAAGAAATGTGCATGTTAATGCAGGTATGCTCATGAGAATGCAAGTTATGTGCATGATAGTACAAAATGAGCATGAATCAGGGTGCCCGTTTGTCATGAAGTAACGAGTACGGAAATGCGCGTTTCGGCGAAGGCGACTTAATCATGGCCTCCGACCCACTTCCCGGAAAGGCCACAACTCATTCAAAAAGGATACACTTTGATTTTGATGAATGATGATGAGACACATGTCAGATCTCGAAGCCGAAGTTCCGACGGAGCAATTTCGCGACCGGAAGTGTACTTTTCTTGAACTTTTTCGGGTCTCGGGAACTCCGATCTTCCTCAAAATTTGCAGGGAGCTAGGTGAGCCTGTGAGGGACATGGCCGGCCGGTTATATGGGAGGGGGGAGGTGGCCAACCGATTTTCCAAAAAGCAAATAGCTGGCCGGCCAGTTTTCCAAAAAGGAAATGGCTGGCCGGCTAGAAAAAGTGGCCGACCGGCCATATGCCCAAATCCGAGGGCATTTTGGTATTTTCACCTCCTTTTTTATGCTCCTTCAATCCAAGACTTGGGGCCTATATAATGCAGCCGAGACTTCTTCCTTTCTTGCCTCCCACAACACTTTCTTCTCCAGATCTGAGTTCTATACGCGTTTTCCAACGCCCCACGTAAGTTGTTTTCGCAAAAACATACTGTTTCAAGCACTTTGAAGCGATTAAATTTCGGTTTCGGAGCTTCTTTTCGCATTTTCGCCACTTGAGGTAAGTTTGTCTCAATATTTGGAAGATTTTCTCGGGAGTTGACTTTTGTTGACTTTTTCATTTCCCGAGAGTTGACTTTTGTTGACTTTTTCCAATTTTGGCTCATTTTCGCTCATTTTTGCTCCTTTTGCAGATTCTTTGAAAATGGCGGGCAATTCTCCCCACGGCGGAGGCTTTCCAGGTGCCGGAGATGATTTTGATCCCATGACCCTACCCCCGAGGACCTGACCTTTTATTCCTGGGAGGTACAATCCTCCAGCACATGTTCTTCCGCGCGCCGTTTTCCGTCACTTCACTAGCTTTGACGAGCGAGCACCCGGGGATCTGCTTCTCCGAGAGCTGGAGCATCACCTCTCTCATGAGGCCCGAGAGGTATTTACTTCATTTTCTGTATTTTTTCGTACATTTCGCACCTTTGCCATGCTTGAACACGCAGTTTAGCTTATGACATAGTACTTTGCTTGCATCCTGAACATGTAGTTTCAACACTCGAATTTCTGAACACTCGGCTCATTAATTAATTGTGAACGCACAGTACACATTAGTTTAGAGGTGAACACACGACTCAAACACTGATTTGTCGAACACACAGCCCGAATTCGAAAGTGAACACACAGCCCACACTTTAAATTTTCTGAACACGCAACCCAGATTGATAGTAGTGAACACGCAGCCCACAATTTAACTGAAAGTTGAACACGCAGCCCAAACTTCAAATTTTCTGAACACGCAGCCCAGGTAGATAGTGAACACGCAGCCCACAATTTAACTGAAAGTTGAACACGCAGCCCAAACTTCAAATTTTCTGAACACGCAGCCCAGATAGATAGTGAACACGCAGCCCACAATTTAACTGAAAGTTGAACACGCAGCCCAAACTTCAAATTTTCTGAACACGCAGCCCAGATAGATAGTGAACACGCAGCCCACAATTTAACTGAAAGTTGAACACGCAGCCCAAACTTCAAATTTTCTGAACACGCAGCCCAGATAGATAGTGAACACGCAGCCCACAATTTAACTGAAAGTTGAACACGCAGCCCAAACTTCAAATTTTCTGAACACGCAGCCCAGATAGATAGTGAACACGCAGCCCACAATTTAACTGAAAGTTGAACACGCAGCCCAAACTTCAAATTTTCTGAACACGCAGCCCAGATAGATTTAGTGAACACGCAGCCCACACTTTAAATTTTCTGAACACGCAGCCCAGTTGAATAGTGAGAATGCAGCCCACACTGATAGAAAGTTGAACACGCAGCCCAAACTTTAAATTTTCTGAACACGCAGCCCAGATTAAATAGTGAACACGCAACCCACAATTTAACTGAAAGTTGAACACGCAGCCCAAACTTCAAATTTTCTGAACACGCAGCCCAGATAGATAGTGAACACGCAGCCCACAATTTACTGAAAGTTGAACACGCAGCCCAAACTTCAAATTTTCTGAACACGCAGCCCAGATAGATAGTGAACACGCAGCCCACAATTTAACTGAAAGTTGAACACGCAGCCCAAACTTCAAATTTTCTGAACACGCAGCCCAGATTAGAATTGCATGTAGCTTATTTCACTTCATCGGCATACAGTCCATTTCATTCCATTGGCACGCAGCCCAGTTCATCTCATTGGCACACAACCCATTTCATCTCATTGGCACACAGCCCAATCATTTCATTGGCACACAGCCCATTCATTTCATCGGCACACAGTCCAGTTCATTTCATTCCATTGGCACGCAGCCCAGTTCATCTCATTGGCACACAGCCCATTTCATCTCATTAGCACACAGCCCAATCATTTCATTGGCACACAGCCCATTCATTTCATCGACACACAGCCCAGTTCATTTCATCGGCACACAGCCCATTCATTTCATTGGCACACAGCCCAGTTCATCTCATCGGCACACAGCCCGTTCATTTCATCGGCACACAGCCCATTTCATTTCATCGGCACACAGCCCAGTTCATTTCATCGGCACACAGCCCATTTCATTTCATCGGCACATGTATTCATTCTGAATGCAGGTTGGTTCCCGTAGTGTGCGGGGGTATGGTTCCACCATCGCGCGGGACTGGTACGCTGAGCTCCCAGAGGGTGTCCGAGACTTAGTAGACTTGGCAGGGTTCGGGCCCTTCTGCGTCGGGTTGTCACGTTGTCCTGCCAGGAGGACACTGATGGCAGCCTTGGTAGAGAGATGGTGGGACACCACCAACTCCTTTCATTTCTCTGCCACTGGAGACATGACCATGACGCCTCTAGACTTTGCTGTGCTGACTGGCCTGGACATCGGAGGTTGGTCCATCCCCTATGATGAGGATATGGGTGAGTGGGAGGCCGCTTGGATGTATCTATTGGGGGCTCACCCGCCTGTTGACAGGGTTTCTGGGAGAGTCCGATACACTTGGTTCTCTTCCCACTTCCGGCGGGCGGAGATGGTGCCCGAGACTCCTGAGGAGACGGAGCAGTACGCCCGTGGTTTCCTTATGTTCCTCTTCGGGACTACCCTGTTCGCCGATAGAGGGAACACAGTTGGGTTATATCTGCTGAGCGCTCTGGTCGACCTATCACAGGTCAGTAGATTTGACTGGGGGGGTGCCGGCCTGGCTACCCTTTACTTTTATATGAGCGCGACCTCCCGCGGGCGGGGCGATTTACTTGGCGGCTACTGGAGAGCCTGGGAGGTACTTTTCTGTCTTCTTGATTTACATTTCTGCTCTTCATTACTTGTACATTGCACTCACAGCGCACTTTTACAGTCTGTATTTTGCTCTCAGCATTTCGTACTTACATTCTGCACTGCTTTTCTCAGCTATGGGTCTATGTATATTTCCCAGCATTAGCCCCAGAGTTGGAGGTGGCAGGGCTTCCTATGACCCCATACTCACTGGTGTTCGAGGGCCCGCACCGGCCGAGACCTCGAGAGACCCTCCTTTACCTGCGACAGTACTTTGACACTGTGCGACATTCAGAGGTACCTCAGAGCTTTCAGTTCCTTTCATTTTCATCTTTGATTTGCTCTGTATATTCTCGATTTCTGATTGGTTTATGCATTTATCATCCGCAGATCTCATGGCAGCCCTGGGTGTCCCTGGGTGATGGTCTCCGACTTCAGTATACCGGAGGGTCGGATATCTCCCAGTATAGGGTCCTGCTCGAGGGGCCGGTTGGCAGGGCATGGTTTCTAGGGGAACGCTTTCTGCGCCAGGTACGGGGGTATCTTTCTCAGGATCCTCCCGCGGTACCCCCAGTCAGTATGCGGACTGCTGACAGGCTCTCTTACTCGGAGGTAGTCGGCGCCATGCTGGGTAGTGATGCTTTACTATATATTGAGGAGGGGGACTACGCCACTTACCGTCACATATATTTGATGCCTCCATTGACGGGAGCTCGTATCCCGATGATGAGGCCTGCCGGTATGTCATCCTCGGGCCAGGCTCGGGCTCGGGCTGCAGACGCCCCTTCTACTAGTAGGGCTGGTACATCTAGAGGTGGGAGTAGACCGGTTCCTCCGATTCCGTTGACTTATCCTCATCCTGGATGGCTAGATATGCCGACTGAGTTGATGGCGTGGCAGTATGGGGCTATCTCTCCGACCCCGATCCCGCTAGAGCCTCCGATGCCCAGTGATCGATACGCCATTGATCCTGACTCACCGCTGGTATGCTCCACTGTTTTTCATTCATCATTCAGATGTTTAGACATTCTTTTGTTCACTGATGATTATGAACTCATATTTGCAGCCACCGCGAGGGTACATGGAGGAGGTGGTTGGACTGGTGGCCACACTCGAGGGCATGGTCCTGCGTAGGGAGGCACAGTTGTCTGTCGCGGGCATTCAGGTACCCTTCAGTTTCCTGGCATTTATCATGCTTCTGATGACATGTTGATTTCTACTGCATCGATAGACTACTTGTGTAGAACACATCTGACACACACCCCACTTGTACACTGTATTTACATGCACCAACTTCACGTAGCCTTTGCTTGTATCTGCATCTGATGTATATATTTGGACTGATGTATTTGAATTGAACTCTTTGTTTTCAGATGCCTTCATGGTCCGGTCAGCCGCAGGCCAGGCCACCTGGGCCTCCTTGGGGAGCTGGGCCATCTGGGCCTTTTCAGGGAGTTGGGTCACCCGGGCCTTTTCAGGGGGCGGGGCCATCTCGGCCTTCCCGAGGAGCCGGGCCATCTAGGCCTTTTCGAGGAGCTCGAGGAGGGTCTATCCGCAGACGCAGGGCTCACGTTGTAGAGGTGGAGCCTGATGAGGAGGAGGAGGATGCTGAGGAGGAGGAGGAGGCTACCGACCGTCAGTCAGAGACATCTGCTGAGGAGGGGGGCTCCGGTTTTGGCTCGGGGAATAGAGGCGAGGCTGAGGGGGATCCTGAGGATGACAGCTCCGACTTAGATGATGATGATGGCGCGGAGGTTGTCCCGCAGAAGAGGATGAGGAGTGCTTCTCGTTCCCACTCCCGAGGACATTAATGTTGCTATTTCCTGCTTTATTTTTCTTTTACTAGTAGTTTGTAGCACTTTGCACATTGTTAGGCAGTTTTATTTTTTGTAAAACTTGTACCTTTGTTTGTTGTAAAGCATGATGGAATGAAATAGCTTTTGAAAAGGTGTTTGTATTTTAAACTTTTAGCATCGTATCGCATCATTTTATTTTGCACAAAAATGAAATTGAATGGGAATGTGCATTGTGTAATCACCAAGTCAGGTAGTGAACCGACGCAACAAACTAAGCAACTCAACTTACTAAGATATAACAGGACCTTAGGAAGTTTACAACTCGATAAGCAAAATGCAACAATGTTGACAACGCAAATAAACAAGACTTTAAACGAAGATTGTTTAAACAGAGAACAATGGCTCAAAAACACGAAACACGTCCGCTCGACAAACAACTCGATAAGCAAAACAACAACTCGATAATCAAAACTACAACTCGATAAACAAAACGACAACAGAGTGTACTTCGGACGATCTGGGCACCGGAACGCATCCGAAACGGAGGGAGATGAAGGCCTTTGACTCTCTCGTTGCATGGAAATGCTTGGAACTTTCCCTCGAAGGGTAAAACAGGGCCAAGGAGATATACTGCAGCATTGCCGGCCATCTTTGGGAGCCGGCTGGCCATTTTTGTGGAGAGAGACAGCTGGCCGGCCAGTTTTGTAAAAAGTAAATGGCTGGGCAGCCAGAAAAGGTGGCCGGCCGGCCACTTAGTCCTGCAGCCACCAGATTTTTGACACGTGTCCCCGTGAATAGTGTTTTTCCCTCTATAAAAGCCTCAACTTCGAGAACATTCATTTCATCTTAGTTTTAGCCAAAGATGGAGGCGTTTCTCGCAGAAAATGTCACATCTTGGATCTCTTCTCTAGATGGCTCGGAAAAGCTGAATTTCCGGGGTTTCGGCTTGAATGCACTATTCACGCTAAGCCGTACTCCGCTACAGCTTCCTTTTCTCCATGCCGCGGCAAGGTTCTGGAATTCAGTGACGCATGTTTTTAGCTTTGGCGGCCAAGAGATGTGTCCCACTGTAGACACCCCATTTTTGACCGACCTTAAGACTAAGACGTCACCGATTGAGCGCTTGGTGATGTTACATAATGTGCTCGTTCAGAAGTTTCAGAGTTGCGGCCGTGAGCCCTGCCTCCGGACTTCCGAACCCTCTTTTGTGCCTTGTCTCGGTTTGCAAACCAGGCTCGATTTTCTCTGTTTCCTTCCCCGAGGGGAGGGAGAGGTCCCGTAGACCATCTCTCAGTGGCCGTAGGCTACATTTGGTGGCCGTAGGCCATTTTGCCCATTTCGGAGTCCGGTTCCCGGTTTTCGGAGCCGTCAGGCCGTGTGCCTCGGTTCGGGACCGCCTAACCATCTCCGTTTGTTCTGATTTTTAGCATAATTCCTTTATACTCCCTTTTGAGGGACACTGGGGGCTGAGAAACCCACTTCGAGGTTGAATACCATTTTCGGTGTTTAACGGGCAGTTTTCGGGACCTCGAACTGCGTGTTTTGGCCCCTGAACATTCATTTTGCAACGGTTTTCGTTCATTTTTGGCAGGTACCTCTGTTTTATCACCGGGGAGGTCACTGAAGGGCGGGAGACCAGTAATTGTTGCAGCAACCAGTTATACATCCTCCGACGCCCTCCGACGCCCGTTTTTCACACTTCCGGGCTAATGTTGAACACCTTGGGCCCACATTCTTGAACTTTGAACCACATATTTGTGATGTACACACATGAGAGGACCCTAAAAAATGGCGGCCGGCCATTAATGTTACTTGACCCTTTTGACCCCCTCATTCCGGGCTAATGTTGAACACCTTGGGCCCACATTCTTGAACTTTGAACCACATATTTGTGATGTACACACATGAGAGGACCCTAAAAGTTGGTGGCCGGCCAGTAATTCCACCTGACCCTTTTGAACCCCTCTTTCCGAGCTAATGTTGAACCCCTTGGACCCACTTTCTTGGACTTTTAACCACAGGGTTGTGTTGTACACACATAGGAGGATACCATCAGTTGGTGGTCGGCCACTAAATCAGATTGACCCTTTTGACCCCTAGCCGGCCGGCTAGGGGGTGTGGCCGGCCGGCCACCTGCAGTAAAAGTAACTGGCCGGCCGTGTTCCTTGCACTGTTCACTTTACAGCTGTGGAGCTTTATCCCCCAGAAAATATCAATATCCGGGGGATATTTTGTGGGGGAAAGTTGCCCTCCTTTTCCCCCACCTTTACACCCCCTTTTTGGCCCTTATAACCAGCTGGTGGCTTGACTTGTAGGGGTTAGAAAAAATTGTCTTCAAGCTTCCATACACAAATCCCTCTCTATCCCTCTCATTTCCTTGAAAACTTCCAAGTCCCTAATCACCATTTCTTCTACACCACCAAGCTCTACCATCACCACTTCATTTCCAGCAACAAGGAGGGCTTCTCAAAGGCTAAAGGAGCTGCAAATTGGTCCAAGAAGCAACAAAAGCTTTAGTCTTCAAGGGTGAGTGACATTTCTCCTCTTTTGACCCTTTTTCTTGATCCATTTGTAAGCCCTATATGCTTATTGTTTCAAGCTCCGGCCCTAACTGAAAGGGGCCCTCTTTTGAGCTCATTTTCACTTTTCATTAAGGGCTCAACCCTGTTTGAGCCCTCCATGATGCACTTGCTTCATTGATCCTCTTATATGTCATAATCTTGCATGCTATTTTTGGCCCATGAGTAATCTGTTTTTGAGCATGATGTAATCTGTGAATATGCTTATTTTGGGCCCTTATTCAACATTGTTGAAGGGCCCCTCACCATTTGATGCCTCCATGTGCCACTTGTAGTTATATCCCTTATTTGGCCCCATTTTTGCATAAATTGGCAGCCCCCTTTGCTTCTGTTTTTGTCTTTTCCACAGAACTGAAAGTGGCCTTATTTTGGCCTATACTTCATGTTTCATTAACATCTTTTTTCTGTTTGGTGATTATTTTGTATACTTCATGTTATAGCACCTTTTGAGCCTCAATCTTGTGCCTTTTTTTTAGCATATTTGTATATTGATTTGAGGCTTGTCATATACTGTAAACATTCATATTTTTGGTCCCTCTTCAATGTTGTAGAAGGAACTTTTTCAGTTTGGATTTTGCTTATATCACTTGCTTCATTACCCCTCTCTTGGCCCCTATTCTTGCAAGCCATTTCTGCCATACCTATGCTTGCTGTTTGGCCATGTTTATAACTGTGAAAGTGCCTTTTTTGGGACTGCCTAGCTTCTGTCTTTGCATTACATGTCCATATTGTGCACGCATTGCATAGCTATGGGCCATTTCGGGTGCCTAAATTCGCATTTCGGGACTATTTCATGCATTTGGTGTCATTTCGCCTCATTTCGGGACTGTTTTCCCCCATATTTTGGTGCTGAAATTCCATTAGAATGATTGCTTTCCATTTCTATATCATTTGCGTCGCATTCTGCCATCGCCTCGGTTTGCGTGCCCGTGTGCACGCATTTCGAGGCACTCCATTTTTATCCGCCGGCATCCTATGTGAGTGTGGCTGAGGCTCACTCATGTTGGTATAAGCCCATATCATGTTTTCATATCATTGCATCGCATTCTGTCATCGCCTCGATTTGCGTGCCCGTGTGCACGCATTTCGAGGCACTTCATTTTCATCTACCGGCATCCTGTGTGAGTGTGGCTGAGGCTCACTCATGTTGGTATAAGCCCATATCATGCTTTTATGTCATTTGCATTGCGTATGTCATCGCCTCGGTTTGCGTGCCCGTGTGCACGCATTTCGAGGCACTTCATTTTCATCCGTCGGCATCCTGTGTGAGTGTGGCTAAGGCTCACTCATGTTGGTATAAGCCCATATCATGTTTTCATATCATTGTATCGCATTCTGTCATCGCCTCAGTTTGCGTGCCCGTGTGCACGTATTTCGAGGCACTTCATTTTCATCCATCGGCATCCTGTGTGAGTGTGGTTGAGGCTCACTCATGTTGGTATAAGCCCATATCACATTTTCATGTCATTGGCATTGCGTATGCCATTGCCTCGGTTTGCGTGCCCGTGTGCACGCATTTCGAGGCACTTCATTTTCATCTACCGGCATCCTGTGTGAGTGTGGCTGAGGCTCACTCATGTTGGTATAAGCCTATATCATGCTTTCATGTCATTTGCATTGCGTATGTCATCGCCTCAGTTTGCGTGCCCGTGTGCACGCATTTCAAGGCACTTCATTTTCATCCGCCGGCATCCTATGTGAGTGTGGCTGAGGCTCACTCATGTTGGTATAAGCCCATATCATGTTTTCATATCATTGCATCGCATTCTGTCATCGCCTCGGTTTGCGTGCCCGTGTGCACGCATTTCGAGGCACTTCATTTTCATCCATCGGCATCCTATGCGAGTGTGGCTGAGGCTCACTCATGTTGGTATAAGCCCATATCATATTTTCATGTCATTGGCATTGCGTATGCCATTGCCTCGGTTTGCGTGCCCGTGTGCACGCATTTCGAGACACTTCATTTTCATCTACCAGCCTCTTGTGAGAGTGTGGCTGAGGCTCTCTCATGTTAGTATAAGTCCATGTTGCATTCCATATGCCATTTTCCATGCCATTGCATTGCATATGCCATTGTCTCGGTTTGTGTGCCCGTGTGCACGCATTTCGAGGCATCTCATTTTCACAGCATAGTGCATACTAGGTTGTATCTTAGATCGCATTCATGCATTGCCTTGGTTTGCGTACCCGTGTGGACGCATTTCGAGGCATCTCATTTTCACAGCATAGTGTATACTAGGTTGTATCTTAGATCGCATTCATGCATTTCCTCAGTTTGCGTGCCCGTGTGCACGCATTTCGAGGCATCTCATTTTCACAGCATTGTGTATGTTAGGATTGTATCTTAGTTGCATTTCATGCATGTCATGCATATTGCATCGTGTTCGGGATAGGAGTTGGCCTGGGCACGGGAAACGAGGTGCGTTTCGTACTCCGAGTGACGGAACGCGTCTCAATTCCCCAGTCACCGACACTCCGGATTATCCATGATGGAGTTAGGTTTTTGTTGTGTTTTCATGTGCATTCATCCTATATTGAATTGTGCAATTCGACTCCTCGGCCATCATGCCTCGGTATGCGTGATTGGTGGCACGAGGATCGAGGCATGCATATATTTGTGAAATACATTGCTATGCCCCTTTCCTACTCTCTGTTGCAGCAAAATAAAGAATCAGCAACTTTTCGGAGCTCGGCACGCTTTCCAAGAATAACTGCTAAACAGAGGCTAATTGGGGCATCCCGGTGGATTTCCGCGCGAGACAACCCGGACATGCATCATCCATCAGAAGCAAGGCGGTCCCTGGCTTGCACGCCAATTTTACAGCTTTCTTAGTTAATTTGTTAATTAATTAGGAATTTGTATATTATTCGGACTGTAATATTTGGACTGTAATATTCTTTTATTCGGGACTGTATATTTATTTGGACCCTCTGCGCGAGGGCATAATTGTAATAAGTGTGCGTGAGTGTGATGTATGTCTTCCAACCCCACGTCTTTCTTCCCTTTTATTTACCAGCTTACGATGGTTAGATTAGGGCATGTTTCAATTAGCATACAGTATGATAGCATGTTTGCATTCATTCATCTGTTTTGCATGCACCGGGCTCGGCGCACCATACTAACTGCATCGTACTTTCAATTCCAAATTGAATACATGTTAGTTGTAGCATTTCATATGCCATGTTTAGAATAGCCGAGCCTGCTATAGTTGTATTTTTGCATGTGTTGCATTAGGCATTTCTGTATATTTAGGATCATGCATGATTTCTAATAAACTTCTTTTTTTAGCTTGGAGTACTCGGTGAGTTTTATGCTTTAGCATCCTTGCATGCGTGTGAGTGACTGCCATGAATAGCATGCTTACCATGAGGCTAATTGCTAATGTGATATAACTGCCTGAATGCCTGTGGGTGAAGGTTGGGTTATTTGAATTGGAATAATTCATCAAATGTGTGTTTTAAGCCCACTAGATAGTGGCAAAATCATGTTTTCTAAGCCCACCCGAGGGTGGCAAATCCACGTCTTAGCCTACTTGCGAGTAGCAAACCATCTTTCAAAAAAACAAACATGAAATGTTTTGTTCCAATTCAGGCGACCCAGTCTATACTTGTATGCTGTGCGCATCACATAGTAACCTAGGCTAATAACCGGAATAAGAACACACAATGTTTTCAAAAATAGATATCATGGTTAGTAGAGGCCGATCTTTGATCGGGCGAGCGGGGGTGCTCACGAAGTGACCTTCCCCAATCGTACCCAAGTTCCCGAGCCGAGGCAACTTTGGTGATGACGTACGCGTGGCCTTTGGCACCGAGTCAGGGTTTCCTAAATTTCCCATTAAAAAAAACATTTAGGTGGCGACTCTGTATCTGGCAAAGCAGTCCATGTTTGGCACTTCTTTCAAAAAAATCTGTTTTTCTCAAAACGATTTGCCGGATTTGGACTCTTTGGTTCAGATTAAGAACCCTGTTGCAAAATCGAGAGTCCGAACTGTAGCGGTCCCTCGCGGACTTGTTACAGTTTCTGGTGACTCTGCTGGGTATTTAGAGAACTTGACTCGAACTCGTGATATCTGTTTTTGACTACACTTGTGTGTTTCTTTGCATTGCATTTGCATTGGTGCGCCTAGGACACCGTGTTTTCCATCTGCTATTCCTGAACGGTTTGCCGGAGGCTTCTCTTGTCAAGGCATGACCATAAGGCTGACCGGTTGTGGGCTCTGCCAGTGTGGGAACACAAACCCCGGTTTTACCAGGGCACCCTTTTTGACCATTCGACCTAGTGCATATTCGGATCCATAGTGACCATTCCAAACTAGGACAGGTTGCTTACCCGATTGTAGGTTGTTTGAAACCGCTGCGTGCGTGGTGAAACCCTAGCTCCTGACAAAATAGGACAGGGAAACCCTACCCCTTCATAGGGGTGTTTTGGCTCTCACTAATCTGTTATGTGCTTTAGAGTGCGTCTCTACAGGAATGCATGTATCAGTGTATGAGTTTGGGCGTCAGGCTTGCGGGCACCAGTTCGCGAGTTTGGGCATCAGGCCTGCGGGCATTACTATCAGTATTTGGGAGTCAGCTTTACCTGTGGGTATCAGACTCAGATTTGGGGCAGAATTTTGGGGCAGAATTCAGTAGAGGGCACACTCATTCAACTATGCTCGTATCTGTTCAGATGGAATCAGGCTAAGATGCTGTCTGTTTTCTCTTTTGCAAGGTAGTCTGGGAACCATAGCTTCAGAAGGCTCTGATATCCCCGAGGTTCATCGAACTTGTGCTGATAGACTTTGCTGGGTCAGAGATTCAGTTCAAGGGCAATCAGTGTTCCTTTACCAGAGGCAGGGTAAAAAGGGCTAGTCGGGCACAAATCACCGGTTCAGCAGTTACCAGGTCAGCGGCCCTTATCCACCCCACCAGTGAACAGTCAGGCTGAGGTCTCAGTTTCTACTGCAGGGATAGATACCAACCAGTTAGATGGATCAGCCGAACACATCAGAGATGGAGGCAATGATGCGCCAGATGCAAGAGAGTATGAAACTCATGCAGCAGGATGCTGCCCGTCAGGAGGAATTTGCCAAACGGCAGGCTGCAATCATGGCCCAGCAGGCCGAGCTCATCACCAAGCTACAACAGCAAAGCGGTGCGTCCGCTTCACAACAAGTTCCTCCCCCAGCAGGAGCTCCAGCACCTCGGGAGACGCCAAAATGTCCAGGATGATACGGACATTCCAGGCGGGCCGGCTCCGCCCCCAATTTTACCTCAACTATCCAAAACACCTACCAATCTACCGGACTCTCCCTCCGAGTTCGAGGTTGACCCCACAGCGTTGAAGTTGAGCAAGCTTGAAAAGTTGTTCAAGAAATCCCAGGGGGTAAAGTCCATCCCCGGCATTGAGGACGGGTACACTGACGCAGCTGTAACTCTGCCGGACAGGTTCAAGATGCCTCACATCGACCGTTTTGATGGGTCAGGAGATCCCATGGTCCACTTGAGCTTGTTTTCAGATGTTTTGCGCCCGATGGGCTTGACAAGATTGCAGAAGCTCTCCCTTTTTGGCCGGACCCTATCGGGTATTGCAGTCACCTGGTATGCCAAATTGGAGGATTCAGTAAAACAAAGCTGGGAGGAGATGGCCGAGGCCTTCGTCGCACAATATTCATACAATACCCAAATCGAGATTACGACCCGTGATCTTGAGACGATGAGGCAGGAGCCGAAGGAGAGCTTCTCAGAGTTCGTAGCTCGGTGGAGGGCGAAGGCCTCGATGATGACTCTGAGACCCACTGACAAAGATCAAATTCGGATGATTGTGCGCAATCTCCAGCCCAAGCTAATGCAGAAAATGATCGTGATCCCCTTCCCTACCTTTTCAGATTTGCATGAGATGGGAGTGCAGATCGAGGATGCTATGAAGCAGGGCCTTTTTGACCAGGAGAAGGAGCAGCCCAGGAGGGCGTTTTCCCGCAGTTCGAATGCGACCACCAGTGGTGATGCAGCTGCAAGATCTTCTGATGTGGGTATGGTGACTACCACTGTATCAAAAACAGCTACCCCATTCACCGGTGCGTCCGGAAGTAGCTCACAAGGAGCCAAATATCCACCCCGAGTCAAGAGGGTTTTCACCCCGCTTTATATGCCTTTGTCAAAAGCTCTAGAGGCCTTAATCCGAAAAGGACATCTGAAGCCATTGGAACAACGGCCTTTACCTGATCCTATCCCTGCAAAGCATGATCAGACTAAATACTGCGCCTACCATCGACAAACCGGTCACGACACTGACAGTTGCTTTCGTCTGCGCCATGATGTACAAGATCTGTTTGACAACAGGGTTATCCCCGCGCCAGTCCAGCAAAGTCTATCGGCACTCGATCAGTGAATTTGCGGGGGGATAATGTGATCTGATCAGAGATTGAACCAGCTGCGGGTGGCACTCGATTTACTCCAAATGTGGGAAGTGCAGGCACTGTTTTGAGCATTTGCGAATGCCAGTTTCTGACTCGGGTATTGGGTCAGTCTTGTTGTTTTGTTTTGAGTCTGTCTTTTTGTTTTGAGTCAGTCTCTTTTTGTTTCGGGTCTGTCTTGTTGTATCGAGTCAGTCCTGTTGTATAGGAGTCGGGTGACTCTGGGGGGTGTTACCTCGGACGTCACCATTTTGTTTTGTGTTTGTCTTTTCATTTTGTTTTGAGTCTATTTCTGCCAGGGAGCCAGTTGTGCCAACAGATTTGAATGAAACAACAGTGGTTTTTCATGCTTTTGTGCTTGCTTCTGCCTTGTGCCAGTTGTGCCAGAAAGTTTGAATGAAACGGCAGTACTTTTCGCCTACTCTTCTGCACCCCAAAATCATTGCATTGACCTAAGTTTTTCAAAACTTTTTGAACACTGCGGTGAAAACGAAGAGGAAGGAATTCCTCGGGTTTTGCAAAAATTTGATCATTTGAAAGAAAGAGAGGCGTGCTAAGCCTTTAACGAATGGAATCATGCTTGTTAGCGTAAGTATTGAGAAGGATCCTGACTTGATCCAGATTGGTTCTACACTGTCTTCAGCGCGAGCGACTGGTCACTTTCTTAAAAACTTTCAAAAACAAAATGTTTTGCGCGGTCCTGCAAAGACCTGTGTGGAATCACTCTTGAGATTGTGCAGCCTAGGATCGCTCTCAGCCTCGAGACTCAACCCCTTCGCTTCCAAACCTTGAAACTTGAATTCAGAAGGTTCAACGGTCAACTATGATGTGAGGCCTGTGTGGCCGAATTCGAAGCAGCCCTCGAACAAGAGGCCAGGAAAGTCAGGTCAAGAAGATCAGATCTCATCAGGAGAAGCTTACAAAGCAAAACAGCAGCCATTCTCCTGGATTCAGATGACTTCAGGATCTCAAAACCATTTGACATGGACAAAGCTACACTTTTACCCTTGAGAGGCTCGCTGGGTCGAAAACCCGGAAGGGCGGCCCAGGCAAAAGTTAGAGCAAGAAAAAGAACAAAAAAGAACAAAAAAAGCAAAATGCAAAGAATAAAAAAAAAGAAGAAAATGAAGAAAATGAAAAGAAAAGATGAAAAAAAAAAATGAAAAGAGAAAAAGAAAGAAGACCAAAGCTCGCAAGGTTGAAAACCCGCAACGGGCGCCTTGGCAAAAGTTAGAGCCTAAAAAGGAGAGGTTAATACCCGAGTGTACCTTAACCCCGAACTACGTAAGGCTTGATTCCCATCTTTGGGATACGTAGGCAACTTCATTCTGAAGTCCAGCCGTAAAACAATTCGATTGTGTCCATGCGATGGTTCTGGTCATCTTTGTCTTCTCTGTATCTGAGGATTTGGTTGTGTTCGTCACTCTGAGGACTGCCTACAATGTGCTGCGGTGCCATCCAAACAAGGGGCAACTTTCCGTTACCATTCAATGCGCCGCGGTGCCGTTCAAACAAGGGGCAACTTTCCGTTGCCATGCAGTTCCCCTCAAGCAAGGGGCAATTTTCCTTCGAATCTGAAGTTGTGCATCTCAAGAGCAGGTTCCGTGCTCGTTGAGCAGTGGCCGTTTGCAAAAATAGTTTTTTGAGAATTTTTAATGAAGTTGACTAATTTTCTCTCAAAAATTATTCCATTTTTCCAAAACTAGACCATTTCTTGGACTAAAAAAGGAAAATTTTCAGTGCTCATAGCCCAACTTGCATGATTTTAAATCAAAAAATTGAACAAGCGCGTTAATCTAACTCTCATGTTGGTCAAAACTGTTTTAGTAGAAAGCAAAAAATAAAAAATGGTCAAAATGATGAACTAGGGGCACAGTTGAGTCAGGTGTTCTGTCTTTTCCCCTTTGTCAAAATTCTTGCCAGAAAGGGCACTCTACTTGTCGGAAAGGGCACCGTATTCGCCAGAAAAGGGCACAACAAAGGGCAGAAAGCTCTCACGCAACCAACGAGGTATCAAGCCAAGTGCGAAGCACGAACTAGAATGGGGCAAGATATTCCACTCCATCATCTGGACAGATCTTATCACGTCCAAACTCCCCAGCAGAGCATCATCGACCGATGTTAGCTGCAGATTTGCTACACACCCAGTTGTAACGCAACCCCTCTGCGGGAGAAACTCACTGTTGTAAGCAGAAGAAAGAGAATCTAGCAGAATGCTAGGGGCATGAGCCCGCAACTTCCTGTTTATCCATCAACCACCCAGGGGAGGGATGAAAAATGAGAGATTGAAGAATAGAGAGATGTGCGGTGAGAGAAAAAGTGAGAAAAGGGCTTTTTCAGAAAAATAGAGCTTGAGGGCCGAGTGATGCGAGGATCACAAACGAGAGAGGGTGGGAAACACTACTCGATGAAACAGGCTCCCTGAGCACGTCTGAATGTCGTGTCTTTTTGTTTTATCTCGATTCTTGTTTTGAGTCGTTTCGAGTGTTACTCGATGTGTCTAGGTTGCGTGCCTTTTATTTCCTTGTTGAGTTGTCTTGCTGTGTTCAGTCGTAGGCTCGATACCCGGTCAAAAGCTCATTTATCAATTCAAAAATAAAATCGTTTTGCGCTCCGAGTTCCGTGCCGTTCTCCACATCTGTGCAAAACAAGATTCGTTCTTTCATAAAACAGCAGGGTTCAACCCAGGTCACGTCAGAACAGTAAAACCAGGACCTATTTGAAGCTATATGGGTTCCAGACTACAAAGCAAAAGCAAAAGAGGAAATGTCGGGTATCTGAGTTTGTTTCAACTTCAGTAAGTTCCAAGACTACATTCCATGTGTACCCATTCAAGTCTTGCCAAAGCTCCGAAGTATAAGTGTGCCTCTACCTCAAGCTCAAGATCAAGTCTGCTTCAAGCCGGAATGACGATCAAAAGTGCTCTCCCTGAGTACCATTCCCCGCCAGTGGCATCTTGGCTGTGTTCGCAATGAGTTCCTAGGAGACCAACTGTGACGGTGGAAACTAGAGTTCGAATGGCTGATGCCTAGAACGCAAAGGTTCGGGATTTCAGAGACTAAAGTCTGGTTTAAATACCCAGAGGCGTGTCCTCGGCTTGAAATCTGTATGGAAGCCCCATAGGTTGAGATAGCGTGTATGCACCTCAATTCTGGATACTGAACCAACCTAGTCTGTCACCCCGTTGGAGAATAGGGAAAGTTGTGAATATGATCAGGAAGAAAGGCAACGTCCAAAGTGTTCTACATGAAAAACCCTTGTCAGTATTTCAGAGCCTTTGTACTGTAAGTTGAAGGTAAGTGTTCGAAGAGCACAGGGGAAGATCCCTTTTGGAACAGAGCGGTTCACCGCCACTCACCTCATGAGGTGCTTTCTAAAGCACCGCTACGCTTGTTTATTGCGTTCATTAAACATCATGCATTGCATTGCATTGTACCTATCAAGTTTCTTTCTCATTCATACACGATATTGTATGTATGGTTCGTTCAAAGAAGTTTGGTTTAAGATCATTTCTTTAGTATATCTATCACACTTTTCTTCATTCACTTTTGTGTATCTATCACATACATTCTCATTTTGTGTATCAATCACACTTCTTTCATTTTGTGTATCCATCATATACATTCGCATTTAGTATATCAATCATACTCTGTTCACATAGTGCATCTATCACACTTTGTGTTCACTTTCAGTATATCAATCATACTTTGCTCACATTGTGCATCTATCACACTTTGTGTTCACTTTCGGTATATCAATCATACTTTGCTCACATTGTGCATCTATCACACTTTGTGTTCACTTTCAGTATATCAATCATACTTTGCTCACATTGTGCATCTATCACACTTTGTGTTCACTTTCAGTATATCAATCATACTCTGTTCACATAGTGCATCTATCACACTTTGTGTTCACTTTCAGTATATCAATCATACTCTGTTCACATAGTGCATCTATCACACTTTGTGTTCACCTTTTGTGTATCCATCACACTTGTTCACATAGTGCATCTATCACACTTTGTGTTCACTTTTAGTGTATCAATCACACTCTGTTCACATAGTGCATCTATCACACTTTGTGTTCACCTTTTGTGTATCCATCACACTTGTTCACATAGTGCATCTATCACACTTTGTGTTCGCTTTTAGTGTATCAATCACACTTTGATTCACCAAGTGCATCTATCACACTTTGTGTTCACCTTTAGTGTGTATCCATCACACTTTGCTCACTTCACCCTTAGTATATCAATCATACTTTGCTCACATTGTGCATCTATCACACTTTGTGTTCACTTTCAGTATATCAATCATACTTTGCTCACATTGTGCATCTATCACACTTTGTGTTCACTTTCAGTATATCAATCATACTTTGCTCACATTGTGCATCTATCACACTTTGTGTTCATTTTCAGTATATCGCTTGCTTTGCTCACTTAGTGCATCTATCACACTTTGTGCTCACCTTTTTGTGTATCAATCACACACACTCGCTTTGTGTATCTATCATGCTTGTTCACTTAGTGCATCTATCACACTTTGTGCTCACCTTTTTGTGTATCAATCACATGTTCGCCCTATGTATCTATCACACATGCACACTGTATTTGCAGTGAGAATTCCATAATTTTCTTACATCCTTTCTGCACGAGGTGTAGTTTGGCTCGAGTTTACTTGCTTGCCTAGCATTCGCTTAAAATGTTGCATTTATTTCGCATAATTGCTTCATTACAGCTCTCTTTGCATGATCATGAGTGATAACCGGCTTCGCGTAGCGTATAAGTCCAATTATCAAAACCGGCTTCGCGTAGCGTATAAGTCCAATTATCAAAACCGGCTTCGCGTAGCGTATAAGTCCAATCTTCAAAATATTTCTGCGTATCATTTGCACTTTGCCCCCTTTTCCTGCAGGCCTGCCTGCGGGCACATCTCTGCTTACTTTGTACGTTTGTCTAAGTCTTCGGCCTTGTCAAAAATGGGTCGTCTCTGGGCTTTGACATTCACTCCCGTCACTTGTGACTTTCGAGTTCTGTCAAAGAGGGGCAACTGTAGACACCCCATTTTTGACCGACCTTAAGACTCAGACGTCACCGATTGAGCGCTTGGTGATGTTGCATAATGTGCTCGTTCAGAAGTTTCAGAGTTGCGGCCGTGAGCCCTGCCTCCGGACTTCCGAACCCTCTTTTGTGCCTTGTCTCGGTTTGCGAACCAGGCTCGGTTTTCTCTGTTTCTTTCCCCGAGGGGAGGGAGAGGTCCCGTAGACCATCTCTCAGTGGCCGTAGGCTACATTTGGTGGCCGTAGGCCATTTTGCCCATTTCGGAGTCCGGTTCCTGGTTTTCGGAGCCGTCAGGCCGTGTGCCTCGGTTCGGGACCGCCTAACCATCTCCGTTTGTTCTGATTTTTAGCATAATTCCTTTATACTCCCTTTTGAGGGACACTGGGGGCTGAGAAACCCACTTCGAGGTTGAATACCATTTTCGGTGTTTAACGGGCAGTTTTCGGGACCTCGAACTGCGTGTTTTGGCCCCTGAACATTCATTTTGCAACGGTTTTCGTTCATTTTTGGCAGGTACCTCTGTTTTATCACCGGGGAGGTCACTGAAGGGCGGGAGACCAGTAATTGTTGCAGCAACCAGTTATACATCCTCCGACGCCCTCCGACGCCCGTTTTTCACACTTCCGGGCTAATGTTGAACACCTTGGGCCCACATTCTTGAACTTTGAACCACATATTTGTGATGTACACACATGAGAGGACCCTAAAAAATGGTGGCCGGCCATTAATGTTACTTGACCCTTTTGACCCCCTCCTTCCGGGCTAATGTTGAACACCTTGGGCCCACATTCTTGAACTTTGAACCACATATTTGTGATGTACACACATGAGAGGACCCTAAAAGTTGGTGGCCGGCCAGTAATTCCACCTGACCCTTTTGAACCCCTCTTTCCGAGCTAATGTTGAACCCCTTGGACCCACTTTCTTGGACTTTTAACCACAGGGTTGTGTTGTACACACATAGGAGGATACCATCAGTTGGTGGCCGGCCACTAAATCAGATTGACCCTTTTGACCCCTAGCCGGCCGGCTAGGGGGTGTGGCCGGCCGGCCACCTGCAGTAAAAGTAACTGGCCGGCCGTGTTCCTTGCACTGTTCACTTTACAGCTGTGGAGCTTTATCCCCCAGAAAATATCAATATCCGGGGGATATTTTGTGGGGGAAAGTTGCCCTCCTTTTCCCCCACCTTTACACCCCCTTTTTGGCCCTTATAACCAGCTGGTGGCTTAACTTGTAGGGGTTAGAAAAAATTGTCTTCAAGCTTCCATACACAAATCCCTCTCTATCCCTCTCATTTCCTTAAAAACTTCCAAGTCCCTAATCACCATTTCTTCTACACCACCAAGCTCTACCATCACCACTTCATTTCCAGCAACAAGGAGGGCTTCTCAAAGGCTAAAGGAGCTACAAATTGGTCCAAGAAGCAACAAAAGCTTTAGTCTTCAAGGGTGAGTGACATTTCTCCTCTTTTGACCCTTTTTCTTGATCCATTTGTAAGCCCTATATGCTTATTGTTTCAAGCTCCGGCCCTAACTGAAAGGGGCCCTCTTTTGAGCTCATTTTCACTTTTCATTAAGGGCTCAACCCTGTTTGAGCCCTCCATGATGCACTTGCTTCATTGATCCTCTTATATGTCATAATCTTGCATGCTATTTTTGGCCCATGAGTAATCTGTTTTTGAGCATGATGTAATCTGTGAATATGCTTATTTTGGTCCCTTCTTCAACATTGTTGAAGGGCCCCTCACCATTTAATGCCTCCATGTGCCACTTGTAGTTATATCCCTTATTTGGCCCCATTTTTGCATAAATTGGCAGCCCCCTTTGCTTCTGTTTTTGGCTTTTCCACAGAACTGAAAGTGGCCTTATTTTGGCCTATACTTCATGTTTCATTAACATCTTTTTTCTGTTTGGTGATTATTTTGTATACTTCACGTTATAGCACCTTTTGAGCCTCAATCTTGTGCCTTTTTTTTAGAATAATTGTATATTGATTTGAGGCTTGTCATATACTGTAAACATTCATATTTTTGGTCCCTCTTCAATGTTGTAGAAGGAAATTTTTCAGTTTGGATTTTGCTTATATCACTTGCTTCATTACCCCTCTCTTGGCCCCTATTCTTGCATGCCATTTTTGCCATACCTATGCTTGCTGTTTGGCCATGTTTATAACTGTGAAAGTGCCTTTTTTTGGACTGTCTAGCTTCTGTCTTTGCATTACATGTCCATATTGTGCACGCATTGCATAGCTATGGGCCATTTCGGGTGCCTAAATTCGCATTTCGGGACTATTTCATGCATTTGGTGTCATTTCGCCTCATTTCGGGACTGTTTTCCCCCATATTTTGGTGCTGAAATTCCATTAGAATGATTGCTTTCCATTTCTATATCATTTGCGTCGCATTCTGCCATCGCCTCGGTTTGCGTGCCCGTGTGCACGCATTTCGAGGCACTCCATTTTTATCCGCCGGCATCCTATGTGAGTGTGGCTGAGGCTCACTCATGTTGGTATAAGCCCATATCATGTTTTCATATCATTGCATCGCATTCTGTCATCGCCTCGGTTTGCGTGCCCGTGTGCACGCATTTCGAGGCACTTCATTTTCATCTACCGGCATCCTGTGTGAGTGTGACTGAGGCTCACTCATGTTGGTATAAGCCCATATCATGCTTTCATGTCATTTGCATTGCGTATGTCATCGCCTCGGTTTGCGTGCCCGTGTGCACGCATTTCGAGGCACTTCATTTTCATCCGTCGGCATCCTGTGTGAGTGTGGCTGAGGCTCACTCATGTTGGTATAAGCCCATATCATGTTTTCATATCATTGCATCGCATTCTGTTATCGCCTCGGTTTGCGTGCCCGTGTGCACGCATTTCGAGGCACTTCATTTTCATCCATCGGCATCCTGTGTGAGTGTGGCTGAGGCTCACTCATGTTGGTATAAGCCCATATCACATTTTCATGTCATTGGCATTGCGTATGCCATTGCCTCGGTTTGCGTGCCCGTGTGCACGTATTTCGAGGCACTTCATTTTCATCTACCGGCATCCTGTGTGAGTGTGGCTGAGGCTCACTCATGTTGGTATAAGCCCATATCATGCTTTCATGTCATTTGCATTGCGTATGTCATCGCCTTAGTTTGCGTGCCCGTGTGCACGCATTTCAAGGCACTTCATTTTCATCCGCCGGCATCCTATGTGAGTGTGGCTGAGGCTCACTCATGTTGGTATAAGCCCATATCATGTTTTGATATCATTGCATCGCATTCTGTCATCGCCTCGGTTTGCGTGCCCGTGTGCACGCATTTCGAGGCACTTCATTTTCATCTAACGGCATCCTATGCGAGTGTGGCTGAGGCTCACTCATGTTGGTATAAGCCCATATCACATTTTCATGTCATTGGCATTGCGTATGCCATTGCCTCGGTTTGCGTGCCCGTGTGCACGCATTTCGAGGCACTTCATTTTCATCTACCGGCCTCTTATGAGAGTGTGGCTGAGGCTCTCTCATGTTAGTATAAGTCCATGTTGCATTCTATATGCCATTTTCCATGCCATTGCATTGCATATGCCATTGTCTCGGTTTGTGTGCCCGTGTGCACGCATTTCGAGGCATCTCATTTTCACAGCATAGTGCATACTAGGTTGTATCTTAGATCGCATTCATGCATTGCCTTGGCTTGCGTACCCGTGTGGACGCATTTCGAGGCATCTCATTTTCACAGCATAAAGTATACTAGGTTGTATCTTAGATCGCATTCATGCATTTCCTCAGTTTGCGTGCCCGTGTGCACGCATTTCGAGGCATCTCATTTTCACAGCGTTGTGTATGTTAGGATTGTATCTTAGTTGCATTTCATGCATGTCATGCATATTGCATCGTGTTCGGGATAGGAGTTAGCCTGGGCACGGGAAACGAGGTGCGTTTCGTACTCCGAGTGACGGAACGCGTCTCAATTCCCCAGTCACCGACACTCCGGATTATCCATGATGGAGTTAGGTTTTTGTTGTGTTTTCATGTGCATTCATCCTATATTGAATTGTGCAATTCGACTCCTCGGCCATCATGCCTCGGTATGCGTGATTGGTGGCACGAGGATCGAGGCATGCATATATTTGTGAAATACATTGCTATGCCCCTTTCCTACTCTCTGTTGCAGCAAAATAAAGAATCAGCAACTTTTCGGAGCTCGGCACGCTTTCCAAGAATAACTGCTAAACAGAGGCTAATTGGGGCATCCCGGTGGATTTCCGCGCGAGACAACCCGGACATGCATCATCCATCAGAAGCAAGGCGGTCCCTGGCTTGCACGCCAGTTTTACAGCTTTCTTAGTTAATTTGTTAATTAATTAGGAATTTGTATATTATTCGGACTGTAATATTTGGACTGTAATATTCTTTTATTCGGGACTGTATATTTATTTGGACCCTCTGCGCGAGGGCATAATTGTAATAAGTGTGCGTGAGTGTGATGTATGTCTTCCAACCCCACGTCTTTCTTCCCTTTTATTTACCAGCTTACGATGGTTAGATTAGGGCATGTTTCAATTAGCATACAGTATGATAGCATGTTTGCATTCATTCATCTGTTTTGCATGCACCGGGCTCGGCGCACCATACTAACTGCATCGTACTTTCAATTCCAAATTGAATACATGTTAGTTGTAGCATTTCATATGCCATGTTTAGAATAGCCGAGCCTGCTATAGTTGCATTTTTGCATGTGTTGCATTAGGCATTTCTGTATATTTAGGATCATGCATGATTTCTAATAAACTTCTTTTTTTAGCTTGGAGTACTCGGTGAGTTTTATGCTTTAGCATCCTTGCATGCGTGTGAGTGACTGCCATGAATAGCATGCTTACCATGAGGCTAATTGCTAATGTGATATAACTGCCTGAATGCCTGTGGGTGAAGGTTGGGTTATTTGAATTGGAATAATTCATCAAATGTGTGTTTTAAGTCCACTAGATAGTGGCAAAATCATGTTTTCTAAGCCCACCCGAGGGTGGCAAATCCACGTCTTAGCCTACTTGCGAGTAGCAAACCATCTTTCAAAAAAACAAACATGAAATGTTTTGTTCCAATTCAGGCGACCCAGTCTATACTTGTATGCTGTGCGCATCACATAGTAACCTAGGCTAATAACCGGAATAAGAACACACAATGTTTTCAAAAATAGATATCATGGTTAGTAGAGGCCGATCTTTGATCGGGCGAGCGGGGGTGCTCACGAAGTGACCTTCCCCAATCGTACCCAAGTTCCCGAGCCGAGGCAACTTTGGTGATGACGTACGCGTGGCCTTTGGCACCGAGTCAGGGTTTCCTAAATTTCCCATTAAAAAAAACATTTAGGTGGCGACTCTGTATCTGGCAAAGCAGTCCATGTTTGGCACTTCTTTCAAAAAAATCTGTTTTTCTCAAAACGATTTGCCGGATTTGGACTCTTTGGTTCAGATTAAGAACCCTGTTGCAAAATCGAGAGTCCGAACTGTAGCGGTCCCTCGCGGACTTGTTACACCCACTTTCGAAGATTTTCAGGTTTTGATGGAGTCTGAATGCTCTGAAGTGATCTTGCCCCAGCTCCGTTTTGGCCACGCTCAGGCTTTAGGGCGGATGTGTGGGCTCACGGCGCACGACGCTCGGTCTCTGATCTGTAGTGGGGAACTGGACATCCTTGGCTTGATCCATCGTTTTTCCGACGCCGGTGACCGCAGCAACCATTATTGGCAGGGTTTCCGGCAACACGCCCTCTGCTTGTGTTTGTTGTCTCACTTTCTGCTTTCCTCGGGTTTCGGCGGGGCTAGCATTCGCCTGATTGAAGTCGCCTAAGGCTTGAGAGAGGGGAAGAGCTGTATTGCCATGACCTTGGCCGAGACACTGATGGGCTTAGATTCTGTCTATCGCCGGGAGGTGACTAGGTTTGCTGGGAGTCCACTGCTGCTACAGGTAATGTTTCCCACCCGACCTCACATATATTTGCTCACATCACTCGACCCTCAGGCTCGGTTTTTCTCACAAAACCCTTGTCTTACTTTTCTCTCATCGTACATCTCTCTGTTCTTTATTCTCTCATTTTCCATCCCTCCCCTAGGTATGGTTAATGGACAAGTTGCAGGTTGTGGACTCTTGCCCGGCCTATTCAGCTCGAGGCTACTTCTTTCGACAGCGCCTAGTCAATGCTCTTGACGAGAGGTGGTGGTTCGATTGGATGTGCAATTTGTCCGCAGACGACATTGCTTGGCGTTGTCCTTGGCTCAACCTCCCGGCGATGAGCTATAGCATGTCTCGGCTGATTGGGATCCAATTGATTGGTCTAACCCACTGCGTATTTTATTTTCCGTTCCGGTTCCTGCGTCAGTTTGGTCATGATCAGACCTGCCCACCGGAGGGGATTGAGTACCCAGCCGCTTTCCCGGTCCGGGGTGCACAGCTTGCCCGATATGCCACAGCATGGAGGACGAGAGAGCTCCTGGCCCCTGCTTCTTCTTTCAGTTGCACTTTGTCCGATGAGTGCTTGGATTGGCTCAATGAGGAGGCACAGGTTGGGCCTAGCTTGGCATCAGATGCTTCGTCCAGCTCTGGGAGGGGACGCAAAGATACTTGATTCAACTATGCCCCAAATTTATTGCTTATTTAGTATTTTCAAGTTTTCTTTATGAATGTACTAAAAAAAGCAACCTCGATTGTAATGCAAGAGCAGGAGAACTCAGTTTTGAAATCAATGAAATTGAAAGTTATGGTACTGAAAATTTTCCGTTTTGGTCCAAAAATGGTCTTAGTCGTAAAAAGATTAATTTGAACAAAGTCAACTTTTATTAAAACTTTTCAAAATCATTTTCGATGTGGATCAGAACTGGACACGCCGAAAATCTGTCACTGAGATGCACAACCCCAGATCCCCGCAACTGGAAAGTTGCCCCTAGTCTGAAGAACAATGCGGCACTGCACGGCAACGGAAAGTTGCCCCTTGTCTGAGTAACTTTGCACCGTCGCGGCAACGGAAAGTTGCCCCTAGTTTGAACAGCACTGTACCGGAGATCGCGATAAATGCTGATGGATAAAGATGACTGAGATGATCAAAATGGACAGAATTGATCGGGGAAAAGTTTATGGCTGAACTTCAAGGTGAAGTTGCCTACGTATCCCAAAGATGGGAATCAAGCCTTACGTAGTTCAGGCCGAGGTTCACTCGAGTATTTTCACTCTCCTTTTGCGCTCTAACTTTTGCCAAGGCCGCCCTTTGCGGGTTTTCAACCTTGCGAGCTCAGTTTTTATATTTTCTAATTTTTTGTGCTCTAACTTTTGCCTAGGTCGCCCTTTCGGGTTTTCGGCCTAGCGAGCCTCTCAAGGATAGTATTTCTTCAACTTGTCCATATTGATCGGTTGTGAGAACTCCAAGCCATCTAGATCCATCAGAACCACAGCTCCACCTGACCAGATAGCTTTGATGATGTAAGGACCCGTCCAATTGGGTTTGAACTTGCCCCTTGGGTCGTGGATGGGAGCTCGGTTGTCTTTGAGCACCAAATCTCCTTCTTTCAGATTCCTGGACTTAACCTTCTTGTTGAAAGCCCGGGCAATTCTGCGTTGATAGCCTTGGATGTGGTACAGTGCTTTCAGTCTTCTTTCATCAAAGAGCATGAGTTCTTCGAATCTGCTTTGCTGCCAATCTGCTTCGGCTATCTGGCATTCAGCCAATACTCGTAACGACGGAACCTCAATCTCAATGGGTAGAACAGCCTCCATTCCATAGACCAATGAATATGGAGTTGCTCCAGTAGAAGTTCTGATTGAAGTCCTGTAGCCCCACAGAGCAAATGGCAGCTTGTCTGGCCAATCCCGATAGGTTCCCACCATCTTCTGCAGTATATGCTTGATATTCTTGTTGGCGGCCTCAACCGCTCCGTTGGTCTGCGGCCGGTATGTAGATGACTTATGGAAAGCCACATTGTATTTTTCCAACAAGTCTATCACTTCTTTCTTGAAGTGGGAACCATTATCTGAAATTATCTCGTTTGGCACCCCGTAGCGACAGATGATGTTGTTTCTGATGAACTTTGCGACATGCGACGCCTTCAACACCGCGTATGATTGGGCCTCGACCCACTTTGTAAAATAATCTATCGCTACCAGGATAAACTCATGCCCGTTTGACCCCTTCGGGGTAACAGCTCCGATCACATCAATTCCCCAGACTGAAAAAGGCCATGGCGAAGTCATGTTGTACAGCTTTGACGGCGGGATGTTCATGCGGTTTGCATGAATTTGACACTTGCGGCATCGCCGAACGAAACTAATACAATCCTCCTCCATGGTTGACCAGTAGTAGCCCTGTCTGAGGATCTTTCTGGCCAGCATTACTCCATTCATGTGTGGACCGCACTCTCCCCCATGGATGGCTTCCATCAGGCGTTTTGACTCTTCAGCTTCTACACAGAGCTTATGCATTCCCAGATGACCCCTTTTGTACAGCTTACCCCCGCAGATGATAAACTGAGCAGCCATTCTCCTGACAGCCCTCTTATCCTTGGCATTTGCCCCCGGTGGATATGTCTCCTTTTCCAAGAAGTTCCAGATGTCGTAATACCAGGGGTTGCCGTCTCGAACCTCATCTATGGCGGAAATTGACTCGTATGCTGGCACGAACTTCTGATCAATAATGACTGGACGCATCCGGACTCCGGACGGGATGTCTATCATAGAAGATAGAGTTGCTAATGAATCTGCAAACCTGTTGTTCTCTCTTACGAGGTGGGTGAAATTTAGCTTCTCAAACCGAGGAATTAACAAATCCAAGGTTTGGTGGTAGATTATCATCCTTTCCTCTTTGACTTTCCAATCTCCTTTTGCTTGAGACACAACAAGGTTCGAGTCCCCAATGACGTCCAACCGTCTTGCCCCTAGTTCTAGGGCTGCTTCCAGGCCAGCAATACATGCCTCATACTCTGCTTCATTGTTGGAAACTTTGAACCGGAGCTTGAATGCTAAAGGGATACGGGAATCATCAGGCACTATCAGCAACACCCCTATCCCATACCCATACTGGTTTGACGCTCCGTCAAAGTACATCGTCCAAGTTTCATCTTCGACGTGCAGAATGGCTTCATCTGGGAATAGATACTCAACCGCTTCATCCCCCTCAACCGGGTGGTCGGCAAGGAACTCCGCTACCGCTCTCCCTTTTACTGACTTGCGCGTCACATACTTCAAATCAAATTCGGAGAGCAACAGCAGCCATCGAGCTAGCCTACCCGTAAGTGCTGGTTTCTCGAAAAGATATTTGATGGGATCCAAACGCGAAACCAACATTACTGAGTGAGCTAACAGGTAGTGCCGCAGCTTCCTGGTTGCCCATACCAAGGCCAAACAAGCCTTCTCCAGCGGTGTATAGCGGGTCTCGTAATCCAGCATCTTTTTGCTCAGATAGTAGATGGCTCTTTCCACTTTGTCTTCTGACTCCTGCGCGAGCATGCAGCCCATGGTAGTCTCAGTTACCGAAAGGTACAATATCAACGGTCTCCCCGGCTCTGGTGGTGACAACACGAGTGGGTTCTGTAGATATTCTTTGATCTGCTCAAAAGCTGCTTGACATCGGCCGTCCCATTGGAATTTCATTCCTTTCTTCAGGAGACCAAAAAGTGGTTCACAAGTCAAGGTTAATTTAGAAATAAACCGTCTTATGAATTGCACTTTACCCAGAAAGCCTCGCACCTCCTTTTCAGTCCTTGGTGGTGGCATTTCTAAGATGGCCTTGATTTTGGAAGGGTCGACCTCGATGCCCCTTTGTGTAATCAGAAACCCTAGCATCTTCCCTGCTGTAACACCAAACGTGCATTTCTGGGGATTCAGTCGCAGCCGAAACTCTTTGATCCTTTGAAAGAATTTTTGTAGGGCGGTGTAGTGGCCCTCTCTATCTTTGGACTTGACAATCATGTCGTCCACATACACCTCGACCTCTTTATGGATCATATCATGCAATATTGTAGTTGCTGCCCGTTGATACGTAGCTCCAGCATTTTTCAACCCGAATGGCATCACTCTATAACAATATGTACCCCACGGGGTAGTGAACGCAGTCTTCTCCCGGTCTTCGGGTGCCATTACTATCTGATTATAGCCTGAGAAACCATCCATAAACGAAAGCAAGGCGTGTCCTGCCGTGAAATCCACCAATTCATCAATGTGTGGCAAGGGAAAGTCGTCCTTCGGACTGGCCCTGTTCAAATCTCTGAAGTCTACACAGACCCGAATTCTGCCATCCTTCTTTGACACCGGAACAATGTTGGCCAACCAAGTTGGGTATTCAGATACCAGCAGGAACCCTGCGTCAATTTGCTTGGTGACCTCTTCCTTAATTTTGAGAGCCCAGTCTGGGCGAATCCTTCTGAGTTTCTGTTTGACAGGGCGGGCCTCGGGATCAAGAGGGATCCGGTGCTGTACAATCTCAGGATCGATTCCAGGCATGTCTTCGTAGGACCACGCGAAAACATCTTTGAAATCTTTTAATAAAGCGACTAAGCGCTCGCGCTCCTCTGAAGACAACGTGGACCCGATCTGGACCAGCCGCGGGTCCTTCTCAGTACCAACATTCACAGTAGTGATTTCATCCATTAAAGGTTTAACAAATCTTTCCTGCTCTTGATCAATTAACCGTTGCAAAACTGGGGGAATTTCTCCCTCGTTGTTTTCATCAAAATTTTGAAAATCCTGATTTAAGCAATAAATCAAAGGCACAGAAAAATACTCGGAAACCACATCCACATCATTCTCATTAAATATTTCCAAGCCGTCAGATTCCTCTGTTACAACAGACTCAAAAGAAAATGAAAATGACGACCTAGACAGGACTGTGGCATCCGAGTTATCACCCCCACGAATACCGGACTCAGACTCAGTCGAGCTGGAATCTGATTCCGACGCACAAGATTCGGTAGAATCAGATTCCGGCTCACTACCTGACCCGGAACTGCTAGATAAAAAGCCTTCTTCATATTGCCAGATGAGAGAAGGTGCGATAGATGCATCCAAGATCGGCGCTGGAAAGCCCGCAGCTATTTCATCTCCAATCATAGAAACCGAAGAGTTATCCCCCAAGCACTCTTGGCCGATCGGAGGATCTGATAGTAGACACGCCAGTGCTACCCCCATTTCAAGCTCTGTGCTCTCAGGATCCACTGCTCTACACTGCTCAACCTCAGTTGGTGGGTCTGTCTGCGCTTCGGCAACGTCATCCCCAGATAATTGTATGTCGAAGAAGATTTCAAAACCAGGCACGCGCTTCCCCTCCGCGTTTAGCCATGGCTCCGGGAAGCCGCAGAATGGAAAATCTTCCCCCTCCCGGACGAAGCGTCCGTTTAGGGTACCCCAGATGGGCCTATGCATTAACTCAAATGGCTTCCCGGCCTTCTTTGCTCTGGCCCTTCCGGCCATTTCTTTTCCTTTCCTCACCCAGTCTTCTTTGGTGAGCAGATAACCCAGTCCAAAGGCGTGAGGGTTGTGTGGCACTTCGGCCAACACTGAGACGCCCTTCCGGCCGCTTCTCCCTAATCCTATCCCGGGAGTATGTTTTAGCTTGTTCATGAGGTAGATAGATTGAGCACTAACGTACATACCCTCATTCACAGCCATGACATTCTGTACAATTCGGGCCTCCGCCAAAGTGAACCCCGATAAAAACACATCCTCCGTGCCGTGCTTCGATCTCCAAGACGGGTGTGGACACTTCCGGCGGCGGATGGATTGATGAATTCCCAAAAACGATCGCTACCCCTTTCCCGTGAGGGTACTTTAGCATCTGATGTAGAGTGGAAGAGACTGCTTTGACCTGGTGCAACCACGGTCGCCCCAAAAGTAGGTTAAAGGTTGCGGGAACGTCCAAGATATGAAATTCAATGCTGTGTTGTCCTGGACCAACCTTGGTTTGAATTTTAACAGTCCCCATCACTTCTCTGCTGGTATTGTCGTATGCTCTGATTACTTGGGTAGTTGGGACAAAGTCCACGGGCTTCAACCCGATTGCATATGCCGTTCTAGTCGGGCAGACATTAATTGCAGACCCGATATCAACAAGTACCACCGGTATCCACTTATCTCTACATTCCACAGAAATATAGAGAGGTTTGTTATGATTTGTGCCCTCAGGCGGTAGCTCCTTGTCCGAAAAGGTTAATGCCGGGGAACCTCCTCTCGGAAAAACCAGCCCAACCAGCTGTTCAGGCGTGGTGTCTATAGAGAGTTTGGACTTGTCCATAGCAGATAGGACAGCTTCTCTGTGTACTCGTGATGCCATTAGCAGTCCCCAGATGGAGATGTCTGCTTGTATCTTTTTTAACTGTTTCAGCACAGCTTCATCTTCAATCTGCTTCTCCTTCTGTTTCTCCGCTTCTCTATCCTTCCCGGATGCCTCGGGTTGGTCCAGGTGTGGGGGTTTGAAGTACCGCCCACTTCTCGTCATATGGTCAACCTCATCGAGGTACCAAGTGTCATCCGGTTGATTATTTCCCCAGTCTTCATCCGTGTGGGCAAGACATAAGTCATCGTCTTCCCACCACATTCCGTCGGCAGCCAACAGACACCTGTCTGGCTCCGGTTTAGTTGCACTCACAGTACTCCCTGTCCATATGCTCGCAGCATTCTCTATCTTCGTGCACACAGCACTTTCAGTCCCCTCAGGGCCTTTAGCTTTCCTAATTCTCTCAGCCTCCTCAAACTTTTCTTGTTTCAGCTGCGTCAGTACAACCGTTTGTTCAACAATTCCCGTATCCATAATGCCCAAATCTCGAGCAGAATTCTTAGCACCGGCGCTCTCCGGCGATGCAACTTGACTTTCGGCCATTTCGGCCACAGCTGATACCTCTGCCTCTGCCGGGCTCTGTTCTGGTTGGGCTTCCCCCACTACATCTGGTTGATCTTCGAGCCATCCAGTGGCCTCCGCTGATTCCTCATTGTCGAACCAATTGATCGACGTATCCCCCAGTTCCTGGTCATCGAAAAATTGCAGATTGGCAAAGTCCTCCTCTACGGCTGTCAGATCATCTGCCCATAGCCTAGATCCATCCCCCCGGATCATGCATAGCTCTCCTGTCTCTGGCAATTCTATACCTAGCCCAATTCGGCTCGTTGATAGGATGTACTCGCTTGGATCATAGGCTCCCCTAGCAAAACTCTGTCCAGTCCCAGATTCAACAATCTCATTCTCTCCCGAAATCTGCCCTGCCCCATCTTCAACGGTCACCACCATCAGTTCTGGTTGGGTTTTGGAGATGTCCACCATGCACAAGAAGTCAGTGCAATCGGGGAGGAGCACCTCCGGCTTGGGTAGGTGGGTGGGCGTAATATAGATGCTAGGATCGTAAGATGCGACCCCAGTCTGGATAAAATTAATTCTGTTGGGAGGGGGAGGTTGGTTATGTGGTGAGAGAGGGTTGGTTGTGACATTGGGTTTATCAGGAGGCGCGATCACCTGTTTGTCAATAAGATCTTGGATCTCATGACGCAATCTGTAACAACGGTCGGTGTCATGACCGTGTTGTTGGTGATATGCGCAGTACTTTGCTGGGTCATAAGAGGGGGGGAGTGGATTCGGTAATGGCTTTGGCTCCAGGGGTTTTAAATGATTTTTTCTGATCAATATTCCCAGAACTTTGGTCAGGGGCATATATAGTGGGGTAAAGGTTCTTTGGCCTCGCGGTTGGAATCTGTTGGTTTGTGTGTTGCTTCCGGACGCACCGGAGAAGGGTGTGGCAGTCATGGGCCTTGGAGGGGGAGGGGGAGTGGTGGTGACCACACTAACTTCCGAGGTTCTCGTATTTGCAGCGCCACTCGGGCCCGCATTGTTGTTACGGTTGAACGTCCTCCTCGGTTGTTCTCTGTCGTGGTCAAACAGACCTTGTTTCATTGCGTCTTCGATTTGCACCCCCATCTCATGTAAATCTGCGAAAGTAGGGAAGGGGACTACAATCATTCTCTGCATCAACTTCGGGTGGAGATTGCGCACAATCATCCGGATTTGATCTTTGTCAGTGGGCCTTAAGGTCATCATTGACGCCTTTGCCCTCCATCGGATCACAAAGTCCGAGAAAGTTTCCTTGGGCTCTTGCCTTGTCGTTTCAAGATCACGGGTTGTGATCTCGATCTGAGTGTTGTATGAATATTGCGTGACAAAGGCCTCAGCCATCTCATCCCAATTCTTCTTCACTTCATCTTGTAACTTTGCGTACCAGTGGGCGGCCACTCCCGACAGGGTTCGGCCGAATAATGAAAGCTTCTGTGGTCGTGTTAGGCCCATTGGCCGCAAGATGTCTGCAAACAGTCGGAGATGGACCATGGGGTCGCCGGTCCCGTCAAAGCGGTCGATTTGTGGCATTTTGAACCTATCGGGGAGCGTTACGGCCTCCTCGGTATATCTGTCTTCGATATCCGGCATAGCCTTGACCCCTTGGGATTTCTTGAAGAGTTTCTCCAGTTTGCTCAATTTTAGAGCTGTATGATCAACCTCGACCTCGAAGGGAGAGTCCTGGTGATTGGATGTATGGACCTTGGACAATTGTGGCGGAAACGAGGGCGGAGCTGGCCCCGTTGGAAGATTCGTATCCTCTTGCGGGTTCTGGATAGTCGGCACAGTATTTTGGGTGTTTGGAGGAGCGTTCTGAACAGCAGGTGTTTGCTCAGGTAATGGAGCCCTTGCCGGAGGAGGAATTTGTTGTGAAGCAGATGCTGTATTCTGTTGTTGCAGTCTGGTAATCAGCTCAGCCTGCTGGGTCATAATTTCGGCCTGTTGCTTGGCGAGTTCATCCCGGCGAACGGCATCCTGCTGCATGGCCCGCATGGTTTCCTGCATTTGGCGCATCATTTCCTCAACTCCTGTTGGTGCCGTCATACTGTTTCGATTTGTCTGAACTACTGGCAGATCTGTCTCAATGGGGATCTCAATCCAACTGTCCACTGATGGGGGAAACCACTGTTCTGGTGATCTCTGTTCAGATACACTGCGCTTTTTC
This sequence comes from Camellia sinensis, assembly GCF_055761805.1. Taxonomy (NCBI): domain Eukaryota; kingdom Viridiplantae; phylum Streptophyta; class Magnoliopsida; order Ericales; family Theaceae; genus Camellia; species Camellia sinensis. The sequence continues at coordinate 122,446,701 of NC_138966.1, forward strand.
TGCTTTCTTCTGGTAACAGGGGGTAGAGAATGGAACACTGGCTGTCCGTCGATTAGATCCTCAGATCGATGGAGTCGACGACCTTGTGTCCAAAGTGCTTGGGGAATGCCTGCTGGGTTGGAGGCAATTGTGCTAGAACTGACCTAGCAAAAGATAAATAAAGCGAAAAGGAAATAAATAAACAGATAAACGGGCAGCGTAACAGCTTAAAATAAAATGCATGACACACAGTCGGGCATAACAACACACAGTCAATAAGCTGAATACACACTGTCCTCAAACACTGATTATTATCCCTGTATCACTGTCCCCTAAAACAGAATCTGATACCCGCAGATAACTAATTCTCAAATACTGGCTGATGCCCGCAGGCCTGATACTGACAATACTGAACTGATGCCCGCAGGCCTGATACTCAAACTCATATACTAATCTGATGCCCGCAGGCCTGATACTGACAATACTGAACTGAAGCCCGCAGGCTTGATGCCCAAACTCATATACTGATATATGCATTCCTGTAGAGACGCACTCTAAAGCACATAACAGATAAGTGAGAGCCAAAACACCCCTATGTTGGGGTAGGGTTTCCCTGTCCTATTTTGTCAGGAGCTAGGGTTTCACTACGCACGCAGCGGTTTCAAACAACCTATAAACGGGTAAGCAACCTGTCCTAATTTGGAATGGTCACTATGGATCCGAATATGCACTAGGTCGAATGGTCAAAGAGGGTGCCCCGGTAAAATCGGGGTTTGTGTTCCCATACTGGCAGAGCCCACAACCGGTCAGCCTTATGGTCATGCCTTGACAAGACAAGCCTCCGGCAAACCGTTCAGGAATAGCAGATGGCAAACACGGTGTCCTAGGCGCACCAATGCACATGCAATGCAAAGAATCACAAAAGTGTAGTCAAAAACAGATATCATGAGTTCGAGTCAAGTTCTCTAAATCCCCAGCGGAGTCGCCAGAAACTGTAACAAGCCCGCGGGGGACCTCGCTACAGCTCGGACTCGACTTTCGCAGTCACGGTTCTAAGTCCGAACCAAAGAGTCCAAATTCGGCAAATCGTTTTGAGAAAAAACTGATTTTTGAAAGAAGTGCCAAACATGGACTGCTTTGCCAGATACAGAGTCGCCACCTAAATATTTTATTTTGGGAAATTTAGGAAACCCTGACTCGGTGCCAAAAGGCCACGTGTCCGTCATCACCAAAGTTGCCTCGGCTCGGGAACTTGGGTACGATTGGGGAAGGTCACTTCGTGAGCACCCCCGCTCGCCCGGTCATAGACCGGCCTCTACTAACCATGATATCAATTTTTGAAAACTTTGTATGTTCTTATTCCGGTTATTAGCCTAGGTTACTATGTGATGCGCACAGCATACAAGTATAGACTGGATCGCCTGAATTGGAACAAAACATTTCATGTTTGTTGTGTTTTTTGAAAATGGTTTACTACCCGCAAGTAGGCTTGAAACATTTGATAATTCATTCCAATTCAGATAACCCGACCTTCACCCACAGGCATTCAGGCAGATATATCACATAAGCAATTAGCCTCATGATAAGCATGCTATCATGGCATTCACTCACACGCATGTAAGGATGCTAAAGCATAAAACTCACCGAGTACTCCAAGCCAAAATAGAAACTACGTTAGAAATCATGTATGATCCTAAATATACAGAAATGCCTAATGCAACACATGCAAAAATGCAACTATAGCAGGCTCGGCTATTCTAAGATGGCATGTGAAATGCTACAACTATCATGTATTCAATTTGGAATTGAAAGTACAATGCAGTTAGTATGGTGCGCCGAGCCCGGTGCATGCAATACAGATGAATGAATGCAAACATGCTGTCATAGTGTATGCTAATTTAAATATGCCCTAATCTAACCATCATAAGCAGGTAAATAAAAGGGAGAAAGACGTGGGGTTGGAAGACATACAACACACACACGCACACTTATTACAGTTATGCCCTCGCGCAGAGGGTCCGAATAAATAATACAGTCCGAATATTACAGTCCCGAATAAAAGAATATTACAGTCCGAAAAATATACAAATTCCTAATTAATTAATGAATTAACTAAGAAAGCAAATAAAACTGGCGTGCAAGCCAGGGACTGCCTTGCTTCTGATGGATGATGCATGTCCGAGTTGTCTTGCGCGGAAATCCACCGGAATGCCCCAATTAGCCTCTGTTTACACCTGTTCTTGAAATGCGTGCCAAGCCCCAAAAAGTTGCTGATTCTTCGTTTTGCTGCAACAGAGAGCAGGAAAGGGGCATAGCAATGTATTTGCACAGATATATGCATGTCTCGAACCTCGTGCCACCAATCACGCATACCGAGGCATGATGGCCGAGGAATCGAAATGCATAACTCAATATAGGATGAATGCACATGAAACTACAGCTAAAACCTAACTCCATCATGGATAATCCGGAGTGTCGGTGACTGGGGAATTGAGATACATTCCGTCACTCGGAGTACGAAATGTACCTCGTTTTTCGTGTCCGGACTAACTCCTATTCCGAACACGATGTAATATGCATGACATGCATGAAATGCAACTAAGATACAATCCTAACATACACCATGTTATGAAAGTGAGATGCCTCGAAATGCGTGCACACGGGCACGCAAACCGAGAAAATGATAGAATACAATCTAAGATACAACCTAGTATACACTATGCTATGAAAATGAGATGCCTCGAAGTGCGTGCACACGGGCACGCAAATCGAGAAAATGACAGAATGCAATCTAAGATACAACCTAGTATGCACTATGCTATGAAAATGAGATGCCTCGAAGTGCGTGCACACGGGCACACAAACCGAGAAAATGACAGAATGCAATCTAAGATACAACCTAGTATGTGATATGGACTTATACCAACATGAGTGAGCCTCAGCCACACTCACATAAGAGGCCGACGGATAAAAATGGAGTGCCTCGAAATGCGTGCACACGGGCACGCAAACCGAGGCGATGACAGAATGCGATAAAATGACAAATGGGCTTATACCAACATGAGTGAGCCTCAGCCACACTCACATAGGATGCCGGCGGATAAAAATGGAGTGCCTCGAAATGTGTGCACACGGGCACGCAAACCGAGGCGATGATAGAATGCGATGAAATGACAAATGGGCTTATACCAACATGAGTGAGCCTCAGCCACACTCACATAGGATGCCAGCGGATGACAATGAATTGCCTCGAAATGCGTGCACACGGGCACGCAAACCGAGGCGATGGAAAAATGCGAACTATGGCATGGGAAATGATATGCAAACATGGTAATAGGATTTCAGCACTGAAAAGTGGGGGAAAGCAGCCCCGAAATGAGGCGAAATGACACTAAATGCATGGAATTGTCCCGAAATGCGAATTTAGGCACCCGAAATGGCCTATAGCTATGCCAAACATGCACAATATGGACATGCAATGCAAAGACAGAAGCTAGGCAGTCCCAAAAAAGGCACTTTCACCGTTATAAACATGGCCAAACAGCAAGCATAGGTATGGCAAAAATAGCATGCAAGAATAGGGGCCAAGAGAGGGATAATGAAGCAAGTGATATAAGCAAAATCCAAACTGAAAAATTCCCTTCTACAACACTGAAGAGGGACCAAAAATATGCACATTTACAGTTTATGGCAGCCTCAAAATCAGTATACAAACATGATAGAAATGTGATGCAAAATGAGGCTCAAAAGTGGCTATAACGTGAGGTATGCAAAATATTCACCAAACAGCCAAAGACCCTTAATAAAACATGTAGAATGGGCCAAAATAGGACTATTTCCAGAACTGTAAAATGGCCAAAAACAAAAGCATGATAGGCTAACTAAACATGCAAGAATGGGGAATAAAAGAGAGATATAACATGAAGTGGCATATGGAGGTCCCAAACCATGAAAGGACATAAATGAAACATGAATAATGGACCAAAATAAGCACTTTTTCAGAACTATAAAATGGCCAAAAACAAAAGCATGGTAGGCTGCCATTGCATGCAAAAATGGGACCAAAAGAGGAGTATAAAGGTAAGTACAACATGGAAGTCCCAAATGGTGTTGAGCCCTTCTTCAATGTTGAAGAGGGGCTCGAAATAAGCCTAATATCAGTTTACAACATGCTCAAAAACAGATTGCTCATGGGCCAAAAATAGCATGCAAGATTATGACATATAAGAGGATCAATGAAGCAAGTGCATCATGGAGGGCTCAAACAGGGTTGAGCCCTTAATGAAAAGTGAAGATGAGCTCAAAAGAGGGCCCCTTTCAGTTAGGGCCGGAGCTTGAAACAAAAATCATATGGGGCTTACAAATGGATCAAGAAAAAGGGTCAAAGAGAAGAAATGTTCCTCACCCTTGAAGACTAAATGCTTTTGTTGCTTCTTGGACCAATTTGCAGCTCCTTTAGCCTTTGAGAAGCCTTCCTTGTTGCTGGAAATGAAGTGGTGATGGTAGAGCTTGGTGGTGTAGAAGAAATGGTGCTTAGGGACTTAGGAATTTTCAAGGAAATGAGAGGGATAAAGATGGATATGTGTATGGAAGCTTGAAGAACTATTTTTCTAACCCCTACAAGTCAAGCCACCAGCTGGTTATAAGGGCCAAAAAGGGGGTGTAAAGGTGGGGGAAAATGAGGGCAACTTTCCCCCACAAAATATCCCCCGGATATTGATATTTTCTGGGGGATAAAGCTCCACAGCTGTAAAGTGAGCAGTGCAAGGAACACGGCCGGCCAGTTACTTTTGCTGCAGGTGGCCGGCCGGCCACACCCCTAGCCGGCCGGCTAGGGGTCAAAAGGGTCAAGCAGATTTAGTGGCCGGCCACCGCATGATGGTGTCCTCCCATGTGTGTACATCACAAATATGTGGTTCAAAGTTCAAGAATGTGGGTCCAAGGGGTTCAACATTAGCCCGGAAGGAGGGGTTCAAAAGGGTCAAATTGAATTACTGGCCGGCCACCATTTTTTAGGGTCCTCCCATGTGTGTACATCACAAATATGTGGTTTGGGTTTGAAGAATGTGGGTCCAAGGTGTTCAACATTAGCCCGGAAGTGTGAAAAACGGGCGCCGGAGGGTGTCGGAGGATGTATAACTGGTTGTTGCAACAATTGCTGGCCTCCCACCCTTCAGTGACCTCCCCGGTGATAAAACAGAGGTACCTGCCAAAAATGAACGAAAACCGTTGCAAAACGAATGTTCGGGGGCCAAAACGCGCAGTTCGAGATCCCGGAAACTGCCCGTTAAACACCGAAAATGGTATCCGACCACGAAGTGGGTTTCTCAGGCCCCAGTGTCCCTCAAAAGGGAGAAAATAGGAAGTATGCCAAAAATCAGAACAAACGGAGATGGTTAGGCGGTCCCGAACCGAGGCACACGGCCTGACGGCTCCGAAAACCGGGAACCAGACTCCGAAATGGGAAAAATGGCCTACGGCCACCAAATGTAGCCTACGGCCACTGAGAGATGGTCTATGGGACCTCTCCCTCCCCTCGGGGAAAGAAACAGAGAAAATCGAGCCTGGTTCGCAAACCGAGGCAAAGCACAAAAGAGGGTTCAGAAGTCCGGAGGCAGGGCTCACGGCCGCGACTCTGAAACTTCTGAACGAGCACAACATGCAACATCACCAAGCGCTCAATCGGTGACGTCTGAGTCTTAAGGTCGGTCAAAAATGGGGTGTCTACAGCAGGGTTGCCTTTTTCTCGAGGTTACGGTGGGGGTCGATCATTGCCTTAGTTAGGTTGTGCGGGTTGTCGGGGAGGGGTGTGTCCGTGGTTGCCTCTGGTAGGTTCGGTCCTTGGCCGTTGCTGGGGACGGGCTGTCGTGAACCGACTGAGACGCCCCTAGCGTATCAAGCTCTCAACCTGGTCTTTAATGTTAACACACTCCTCGGTATTGTGGCTATGGTCCTAATGGAAACGGCAGAATTTGGACTGGTCTCGCCAGTTGGAAGGAGACCACGATGGTTGTGGCCATTTCAGGGGATAATCTCATTGGATCTGGTTCAAGACTTGTTCCATGGGGGAATTGAGGGGAGTGTACCGTTCGAATCGACCGGGCGATCGGGTAGGTGACAATCGGTCGGCTCGAGCAGGTCGGTCGGTATATTGAGGTGTTTGCTGTGTGCTCTGGGTGATTCTGGTTTCAGATTCCTTTCTTTTCTCTCTAAAGGCTGGGTTTTTGGTTGTGGAATCTTGTCGAGTGACTAGAGAATCTTTGGCGTTCATATATTTTTGGGCCTTGAAGAGGAGGGTTGCCATGGAGGTCGGAGGGTTTTTGGGGAGGGAGAAGAAGAAGTCGGATGATCGTAGACCAACCATGAAAGCCGTGAGAATGACCTTGTCGTCATTTTTCGCCACCTGTAAGGCTTCGATGTTGAAACGGGCGACGAAGCTACGTAGTGACTCCCACTCCGACTGGCAGATGTTGAGGAGCTGGGTCGCTGGACGCCGTTGGCGCTGGGCACCAATGAAGTGGCTAAGAAAGGAGTCACTTAGGTGTTGGAAAGTAGAGATGGAGTCCATCGGCAACTGACTGAACCAGAGTCGAGCCGACCCCTTGAGCGTTACGGGAAAAGCCCGACATATGATCTCATCAGGAAAAGCATGAAGGACCATTAAGGTCCTGTAAGTCTCCAAGTGGTTGATCGGGTTTGTTGTACCATCGGAAGAGTCGATCGAGGACATTTTGAACTTTAGAGGTAGGGGTTTGTCTCTGATGGAGGTGACGAATGGTGAGTTGGCTGTTGTGGAGGGTTTATTCATATGCATGACTCCTTGAAGCTGGAGTTTCATGGCTCGGAGCTCCATATCCCATATAGGAACGTTGTCACCCCCAGAATGCAATGAAGGTTGGACACTACTGGCCTCTCTCTCAGGAGCAAGTGCTTGGACCGGCGGATGTAGACCCTGAGGTGGTGGATTCATATCTTGGGGTCGGGGTCGCAAACCCTCCAAGTTGGAGGGATTTGCTTGTTGAGAGGGATAGGTCGAAGTTCGTTCTCGGTTAAGTAGGATATCTTGTAGTGGTGGAAGAGACACAAGGAGGTCTCGTTGAAGCAAAACGTTGACCAGGGCTTGGTTTTGTTCGACTAGGCGGTTGATGCTGTTGGTGAGTTCTGTGAAATACTGCGAGGGGTTGTTTGGGTTAGGAGAGTCGGCTTGGGGGTCGGCAACGTTGTGTTGAAAAGCCATGGATCTTGTTGTGACCATCCATCCCGGTGAGGTGGCAATGAGGAATTATTGGGAGTAGGGCTCCGGCAACAATGAGCACGATTGTCACACGGAGTCAAACGTTGCCCACAGACGGCGCCAACTAATGATACTACTTGTTTTTGGATAACGGGTCGGGCTGATCCAAGCCTCCCACACGGTTGTCCGATCACTGGCCCACTGAGAAACCTGCACAAGAGTTCAACGGGAAACGGGAGTCCCCAGCGAACCCTTCGACGAACAAGTTAGAGAAGGGAGATCAACGGAGTATAGAGATAGGATGAAGTTAAAGAACTTAACCTTCTCTTTGTCTTAGAAACCTGCTTATATCCTTTGTTCATCATTTCCTTATCCATTCTGACCTGTTATGTTGGCCAAAAGTCTATGTTCTAGCCTGCCTTGTTCATGGTGAGGCTGTTCTGTTCCGTCGTGAAGGGGTTATCGCATTAAATATTGCAGGAAACTTTATTAATGGCTGATGTGTGGCATAATAACTCTGCAGGATCTTTGTCAGCTTATGTGGCTGGTTCTTCTCTTGACACGTGTTTAGATGCCATTGGTCCTTGGTGCAACGTTAGGTTTTAGTATTTGAATTATGTATTGGGCTCTAAGTGGTGGGCCAAAAGCCCCTATAGGCCCACCTACGTCAAATTCTAATTGTGATATATCTACCTTTTTTTTTAATTTTATTTGTTTTATTTGTTAATTTGGTCTGTTCAATTATAGGCATTAGAATTTGGATGAAAAATGATCATGTGTGAGGGGAATACTTCCATTTTTTCTCTCCCCTTTATCTTCTTGTTCCTCTCTGTGTGCAGAAAATTACATACATAACAATATATACACATGCACACCATCCACAATAATACACACGACTTACATATTGATTCAGAACCGTTGGTATAAAGATATTTAGTGGATTTTCATTTTTGGTTAGTAAAACGGTAATTTTGAAGGCATTCTAATGTTGTCAGATCTGCTCGAAATGATTCATATTCGATCTGCAATGCCCCACAATCAATACAAATACAATGGATTTTAGATAGATTTCATCGTTAAGGCCTTCAATTTCTTAATTTTGCAATTTTTTGAGAAGTTCTGTTCTGTCAGTTACTTGTCCATACAATTCGTAATTTGAGGGAATTATTAAGATTTCCCTAAAGAGAGATATTCCATTTTATTCATCATTGAAAGATGATATTGGTATTAATTGAGGTGCGTATAAGTTGACTCAGAAATTTGAAATATGGATGACAAAATAGGAAGGCTAGCCCGAGTAAGCCTTAGGTTGGGTTTGCACAAGTTGAAGCCTGGGCTGACCTGTTGATTTTTGAGAGTTAGCCAGCCGGTTGGCCCGACTTGAAAAGCTTGGCTGAAAATAGAAAAACATTGGCAAAAACTAAAGGGGAACTTATTGATAAGTCCCATGTACCAAGTTCAAGATCCAACTAATCCCAAAACAAAACACTTGCACCAATTAGTACAATACATTTTTAATTGTTACCAAAAAATCCTTTTTTTTTTTTTAATTTATAGACACTGTTCACATCTTACTATCATCGGACTTCCGTCAAACGGTTGCCGGAGACTCGTCGGAATGTTCAACATCGCCGGGAAGTCGCCGGAGTCAAATTAATCAAATTGAAAAACATGTTATGAAACTGTAAAATTTTACAGTTTTATACCATGATTCATTCCAGTACCAAAAAAATTTGAAACTGCAAAATTTTACAGTTTTTACCGTCTGTAACTAAAACTCAAAAACTACTTGTTCAGAATCTGTTATTCTCTCCTTCTTCCTCTGTTATTAGTTTTTTTTTTTTTTTTTTGTGTAAATTTGGTAGATTTGTGTATTTTGATTTTTTAATTTAGATTTAGGTTTTGATTTTGATTTTTTCGAAGAGCAGGGTTGCGATTTGGATGAAGACTTCTACAAAAGGATTGCATTATTCAGTGAATGACTTCATATATAATCAAGATCAAGTGAGATATTGCGCCAGTGGTAAGTAATTTCAGAAATGGAGAGAGCATGAGTGGAAAGAACATGATTTGGTAACGGTGGATCTTGACTTGGAACTTGGATGCTGCCAGTTTTATTTTTGCTTTTGTTGTTATCCTCACGTTTGGGTAAAGCTTGACTGCTCTGCTGCTGCTGCTGCTGCTGAAAACAGAGGCAGAGGGGAAAGAAGAAAAACGAGAGAAGAAAACGTAAAGAGGGAAGCACAAAGCAAAAAGATAGAGGAAAAGGACTTTTGGGTGTACTCAAAAAGTTATGGAATTAAATGGTGTTCACATGTTCCACATGGGACCTGTGGGTAATTTCCCCAAAACTAAAAATGCCCAAATCTCAGCCCACTATCCTGGCCTGACCCATAGCCGTTCTGGGTTAAGCCGATAGGTTAAGACTTGGGCTTATGATTTTACCAGCCCATTATTTCACAAGTCAACTCCATACATAGGCGGAGACGGTTTCTCCCCAATTTTTTTTTTATTTTTATTTTTTTTAGAATAATACTAGGAATAATGGAAAAAAATATCATGAAATATTTCATAAAGATTTTTCATTATTTGATTAGCGTGTAGTGTTTTTTTGTATGTGTAATCTAACAGTGGAGAATCTTTCATGATCATTTTCATGATATTTTTTTCATGATACGTAGCATTACTCTTTTTTTTTTTTTAAATGATGATAGAGATTCTAAAAATTTTATTAAATTTTTATCAAGTGTTTTATATAGGTGTGCAACTCACATCTTTTATTAAATTTTTTATCAAATGTCTTACATGGTGTGTGAGGCTTACATAGTGTAGATCTCACATCTATATAAGACATTTGATAGAAAATTTGATAAAACTTTTAACATAATTGAAATAGGAGCACAAGGACGTTCGGAATCCTTGGCCTACTATGAATATTTGTATTGAACCTGAAAATTTATAATTTATTAACATTAGGGATTGTTTGGGATGTGTGCACTTTTTGACTTTTTATCAAATATGGGTTGAGTTTAAAGGAATGTGGTAGAGAGGTGATATGACCTAAATAAGATCATATAACTTAAATAAGATAATGACTTTTTGATTTTTTTTTTTTAAAATAGTCAAACTTAGCCTAAAAGCATCTCAAAAGATCCATTGAGCTAGTTCAATTTCTATCACTATGTTTATTAGATGATTTTCCCCTAAAACATAGATAGGCAACGCTTCCGATATAAATGGTGTCAGTTCAAACATTTTCGGCTGTGATTCTTTCACCAACCACAAAAAACAAACAAATCTTACTACAATCTCTCTAACCACTTCATCCTCATACCTTAGAGTACGTGACCTGACCTCCTCTCTCTGTCTCTCGGAACTCACCATGGGTTCAACAGATAAAAAACTCCATGTAGTTTTCCTTCCATACCTAGCACCAGGCCACATGATGCCAATGCTCAACATCGCTCGTCTCTTCGCCACCGCACACGGTGTTCACGCCACCATCATCACCACCACCCTCAACGCCCAACGCTTCAAACCCACCATTTTCTCCACCCTCAATAACAACATCACCCTCCAAACCCTCCCATTCCCTTCCACCGAAGCTGGCCTCCCCGAAGGCTGCGAAAACCTAATTGACACCCCAAACCCCGAAACCACCATCAAAATCTTCCGAGCCATCAACATGCTCGAACCCCAGATTAAAACACTCATTCACCAAAACCGCCCCGACTGCATTTTCTCCGACGTCCTATTCCCCTGGACATCTGACGTGGCAGCCGAGCTTAACATTCCAAGACTCGCTTTTAGTGGCAGCGGCTTTTTCAACCTCTCATTGGCCCACGCGGTCGAAAGTTACCGGCCGCAAGAGGGTGTGGATTCTGACAACGTACAGTTTGTGGTCCCCAACTTGCCAGACCGAGTCATGCTGACGAGGTCACAGTTACCGGACATTGTTAAAAGTGAAACTAAGTTTTCAGAGTTTTTTGAGAAGCTTAAAGCCGCCGAGAGGAAGAGTTTTGGGATGGTGGTGAATAGTTTCTATGGATTGGAATCGGGTTATGCGGATTATTACAGAAAAGCGATGGGGATTAAGGCGTGGCACGTTGGTCCGGTGGAGTTGTTTAAAATATGTGAAGATTATAAGGACGAAAGAGGAGATAAGGAGTGTGTTGAGAGACATAGATGCCTCGGATGGCTTGATTCGAAGAGAGAGAGCTCGGTTTTGTATGTGTGTTTTGGGAGCTTGACTCGATTCAGTAAAGCTCAGCTAATGGAGTTGGGTTGTGCTCTTGAAGATTGTTGCTGTTGTTTCATTTGGGTTGTGCCGAAAGAGTTGAAATTGGGCGGAGAAGAGGTGGAGGAGGGCGGAGAATGGTGGTTGCCGGAGGGGTTTGAGGAGAGGATGGAGGAGAGTGGCAAAGGAATGATCATAAAGGGTTGGGCACCACAGGTTTTGTTAAGAATGTTTTATTAAAATAAAAGGAGAATTATAGATGAGTATAGTTCAGAAAATTTATTTACAAAAAAGTAATAAATATTAATAATTATAATTATAATATTTTTTATTATTTTGTAAATAATTTTTTTCTGCTCTAATGATTAGTGATTTCCCTAAAGTAAAATTGTTTATTAATATAATTATTATCGGGTTGTGTGGGTTGATGTTGTGGGGAGTCTTGTATTTTGTTTTATAGTTAAGTTCTTCTTAACTTTTTTGTTTAAAAAATAAAATAAAATTCGTGAGGCCAAGGGGTTGGTTGTATGGATGCGAGTAGCAATAGTAGGGGTATTCTGTACTTTCCGAATCTCTCTCGATGCATGTCATCTGCTTGTATCTTTAATTTCATGCTGTTAATGAAATTTTTCTTTGCTGATAAAAAAAATATATATATATATATATATAGTTATATTTAAACTAGTTTGTGTAATCCTATTCATTGTTATAGGAATTTCTTACAGAATGAAGTAGTCTTCTGTAGGCTCATAATTATAAGAATATCATTATTTTTGTATATAAAAATTCTATTTGCAAAATTATTTTTCAACTATTATTTGTAAATTTTAATTCACAATTTGGTTTAAGTGTCTTTTGATATTTGTAAACACTGTATAATGGACACGGTGATCATATTGAATTTTATTTTTAAATTGTTTCAATCCACTAACATTTTTAGCAAAGAAAAAAACAATTTTAAAACAATAACACTATTTTCAAAATTTCACATGTCATTTTTTATTTTTTTTGTTTCTTCTAGTTTCATATATATATATATATATATATATATATATAATTTGGAAATATTGTAGTTGATGAGATCTCAAAACAAATATATTTTTATAGAGGGGATAGTGTTTATTTGTACTAAAAACCCACCTGCATTATTTTAATTTGTTCTCATTTAAAAACATATATAATTTTTTTTTTTTTTTTTAAAACAGGTTTTGATTCTTGAACACCCTGGCATTGGAGGGTTCTTGACGCATTGCGGATGGAACTCCATACTAGAAGGCGTCGCGGCGGGTTTGCCTCTGATCACTTGGCCGATCATGGCAGACCAATTTTACAATGAGAAGCTAGTAACTCAAGTATTGAAATTCGGAGTGATGGTTGGGAATGAGGATTGGAAGATTTGGGCCACGGAAGAGACAACATTGATCGGAAGAAACAAGATTGGAATGGCGATGAGAAGGGTGATGGGCGGCGGAGATGAGGCGGAGGAAATGAAAAACATAGCCAAGAAGCTTGGTGAATTGGCGAAGAAGGCGGTTGAAGAAGGTGGTTCTTCATACAATGACTTAAATACCCTCATTCAAGACATCAAAATGTACAAGTCTCTCTCTTAAGCCCTCATTTTTCTGATAGGATTAGGAGATATGTAATATTTATGAGTTCCATATTTTTTTATAATACCATCAAATTATTGGATAGTGTTGTATATATATGTATATATATAATATATGGATTATTTGATTAGAGTAGCTTAAAGTATTATACATATGGATTATTTGATTAGAGTAGCTTAAAGTTCGGATAAAAATTGAAGGATCATTTTTTATGGTTAATTCAAAGAAAAATAAGCAATCTCGTTATAGATATGTAATTTGTAGGATTAAAATTTAGGCATCGTTTGTCATCATCAGACAAAATATCATATCTAAATTATAATCATTTCAATTTTTCTCTTACAAAAGTCAAAAAAAAAAAAAAACCCAAAAAGCCTATCCAAAACAAAACCTTTTTACCTAAGCTAAAAAAAATCAAAAATTCAAAAAACTAACTCATTTTCCAAACGAAGGCTTGTTTTACCTCTTGTGATTTGGAACTAGAGCACTTAATCACCCTATCGTTTAAATATGGTCAAAAGTCTCCATGTTTCCATCCAAATTAATAGAAGGTGTATTACACATTCCATTTTTTAGAGTGAATTTTGCTTTTTGAAAAATTAGAATGAAATTAATACAACAAGAGAACAATTTTACCCCCATTTTTTTCAAACCCAAAATTAGATTAATATTTCAATTAAAATAAATTAAATTAAACTGAAATATAATTAAGAATTAATCTAAAATATAAAATATAATTAAATAAAATATAAAATAAACAGTAATTAAGAATTGATCTAAAATGTAATTAAATTAAAAATTAGATTAGCATGTTAGAAATCATAATAAATAATTAAGAATTTAGGATTAATTGTGATATAAAATATAATTAGATTAAAAATTTAGTAATTACAATAAATAATTAAATATCTAGGATTAATTGTGATCTAAAATATAATTAAATTAAAATTACAAAAAAATTTAAGAATTACAATAAATAAATAAGAATTTATAGTTGTGATTTAAGTAGATTAATACTAGACATTATAAATTATGTGTATGAGAGATGAGATAGAAAGAAAATAACAAAAAATATAGGTTTGAGAGTATTATAGTCATTTCAAATCTATAGTTAAAAGGCTCCGTTTGGCAAGAGCTAAACGGGGTTTTTTTGGCTATTTTAGCCACAAAAGACAAAATATGTTATTTTAGTCACAAAAAACAAAATATCACATCCAACCCATAATCATTACATTCTTCTCTCATAAAAAAAGTCAAAAAAGTCAAAAAACCCTTCCCAAATCAAACTTTTTAGTCCAGGTTAAAATAGCCAAAAAAATTAAAATTCAAAAAGCTAACCCACCCAAATGGAGGCTTAATGATTGTATTTTGCTCCAAAACTAAATGGAATCACATGACTATTTTTGAAAGAAAATGGAGTAAAGTACAGTCAAGTCATACCACAGGAGGTAAATGGATTTTGCCTTTTTAAATAGGGTAAATTATAAATATACTTTTTGAGATTTGCTTAAAGTATAAATTGTCCCTTGTGGTTTAAAAAATTATAAATACCTTATTGTTAAATTTTTTATTTAACAGAATTAACTAAAAAATGAAATTCATAATTACTCTCTTATACATTAATAAAATTACCTAATTATTAATTGAAATATATTTTTAATATAATTAAAAACTATTAATTGACTTGATGATTTATTAATAAAAGGGATGATTTGTTATGAAATTAGAAATCTCAGAGAGTGGAATGTAATTTTTAAAATCACAAGGGGTGATTTGTATTTTAATTAAATCTTAAGAGATCTATTTATAATTTACCTATTTGAATAATAGTATCAAAATAAATTAGTCTATATATTTAGTGAATAACAGCATAAAAATAATAATAATTAACAGTTTAACCAATTAACTTTCACTCTCAACATAAGCACTGGCGTAATCAGGAATTCCCCTCAGTAGGGTCATTCAGAAGGAGAAAAAGAGAACAAATAAAGGAATGTATCAATGGCAATGCAACAATGGTTGTTAGAGAATGAAGTGTTGATAGAGCAAATGAATGAACGAACACTGAGCTAAAATTGACACCACTAAATAATGAATAGCTCCAAATAAATGTGATATATGTAAAATTTATCTAGATTCACTGGGGTCATTTTGTTAAAATTGACACTACTAAACAATGAATAACTCCAAATACTGAGGTCCTTTTATTAAAATCCAAAACTATTAAATAAAATTTCATACATATTTAAATAAAATTTAAAAATTCAGACAATTGTCACCACTGGATTAAACATAACCCCGCCCCTGAACATAAGTGAAAAAGTAAAAATCTTTAAAATAGAAAGAAAAACAGTAAAACGTCACGCATAGTAGCAGCAGCGTGAGCAGTATGTTTGAGACGGCCTCATTTGGGAAGAGACTATTTTAATAGGTTATTTAACTTTTTGATTATTTTAATAGGTTATTTTAGTTTTTGTGTTTAAAAAGTTGAGATGAATTTTATTTGGGTTATTGTATTGAAAAATGTGTTGAAATGATGTTTAAAATTAGAATGACAAATTTATCCCTAAAAATATATATTTTTAAATTGTTGTCAAGGGATAAAACCGTAATTTACCATCTAAAAATCAAATTTTGTAGCTGACAGTGTAGGCACAGCCTACACTGCCGCTGTGCAGGGCTTTTTTTTTTTTTGAAAAAACTTGCAAAATGACTTTTTGGCTAAAATTTTTTTTTAGGCTATAATAGCCGGCCAAATCACTTCCCAAACAGCCCCAATTCGCTCATTTTGGAAAATGAGTCAACTTTTAACCCACTTCTTCCCTTTATAAAAAGAAAATTTTTAAAAGTTAAAATTTTTAATTATCTTTTTAAATCACTCGATTATCTCATAGTGGGCAAGTAACTTTTTAAGCCTTAAGATAAAAAATTTAAGATAAATTATAAATACATTTTTTAAGATTTGTTTAAAATATAAATTATTTTAAAAAATTACAAATACCTCCTTATTAGAATTTTTTTATTTAATAAAATTAATTAAAAAAATAAAATTTATAATTGCTCTCCTATATAATAATAAAATTACTTAAATTATTAATTAAAACATATTTTTAACATCATTAAAAACTGTTAATTGACTTGATGATTTATTAATTAAAAGGATTATTTGTTATGAAATTAGAAATCTCAAGGGTGGAATGTAATTTTCAAAACTATAGAGGAAAATTCGTATTTTAATCAAAACTCAGAGGATGTATTTATAATTTATCTAAGAATTTATGTTAACAACAATGATTCATCCCCATTTTCCTCCCATCCCCTTTGACCCCCTCTTTCTCTCATTGGTTACATTTTCTTTTTCTTTTTCTTTTTTTTCCTACTCCTCCAATCACCACCCACTACGTGGCAAAAGGGGTAAGGGGGTGACCCCCAAAAGGGGGTCCCAAGTATTATTCTTATGCTAATGTACATTTAGAACTCAGTAGTATTTTGAAAAATTAGTAAAAAAAATTAACTTTTTGACTTTTTTTAATTTTTTGGTAACTTGTGACAACCATGATTTTTTCTGTCTGGGTTCAATCTTTCATGACTAACATTGTTGGTTCATACGGACGTCTCCTTTTAGCAAGAGTTAAAAGTAACTTTTTTTAACTTTTTTTTTAATTATATCCTTTCTTTATTTTTTACACATTTTTTTAAAAAAAATAAAAAAATAAAAAAATAAAAAAATTAACTTTTAACTTATTTCTCAAAACAATTCGTAATAGGACTAGGATTTATCTTCGTGTATTTATTAGATTAATTTGTTAATTGTGTCAATTTTGTTCTCCTAGTTTCAATTGTATTAATTTTGTACTTTAATTTAGTCAAATTAACTTGGACATTTGGTTTAGTAATTGTGTAACACGATTTGTAGTGTAAGGTCTTAGATTTAATTTCTACATAAAAGAGTTTGATACATTTTGTGTAGGGGTGGCTTTGAGCCCGGTGGCCCGCCCAACCCAATATTTTTAGAGCTTGAGAAAATATATTTAGTCCATAAATTTGGGTTGGGTTAAGATTTTATACCCATTTAATTTTTGGGCTTGGCTTAATTTAAAGAGTTTTAGCTCAACCCAACTCAACTCGCTTATTTATAAAATATTAATTTTAATTTTTATATAATATTAAAACAGTTGTCTAAAAGATTATATTTATTTTATAATTGAATTTTGTTAATGTCATAAATTCAAATAATTATTAAAAAATTTTAAAAAAATTAATATTCCATCACGAAAAAAAAAACAAAAAAAAAATTAATAACACATATATTAGGTTAAGTGAACAGGATTTGGAATTTAGAAATTCTTTTAAGGTCAGGCTTGGGATGACTCAATTAGGCCCAACGTCGAGTTAGACTGTGCTTGAGAAACCTTTGTGCTTGTATTTAAGTAATGGTTGTTGGGCTTGGGTTTGGTGGACTTAGTGTATTAGCTGTATTAGGCTTTGTTTATTTTCAATTTGTTTAATGATATAAGTATTTTATATTTATAATTACTCTCCTATTAATTGATAAAAAAAAATAATCAAACTAATAATACTCGTTAAAAATTTGAACAAAAATTAAGAACAATATAGTCCATTCAAACATAAATCAATTACATATTTTAAATTAGACGTCAACTGCTTAATCATTTTGAAAAGAGTAAATAAATTATTTTGTCTATTGATTTAGTTTAATTTCTAAATGGTAGTTATTAATTAGATTTCACCATGAAATTGTATTTGAATTTGTAATTTTAAAAAGTCAGTTATTTGATAAATAATTTAAAATTTTAGTTATTTTCATAAACAGTTTAATTTTTTTAAATAGTCACAAAAAAAAAACAAAAAAACAAACTATAAAGAATTGATGGTAATTTTTTTTATTTTTTATTTTTTATGTGCTCTTAGAGTTAAACCATGAGTGGGGAAGCTATCGAATATGGTGAGATGAAATACACGCGAAACTTTCCTTGGTTGGGGGGCCACCACGTGGAAGAGGGGTAGTTGGTGGCAGTTTGCCATTTGAGGAAACCATAGGGTGTGTTGAACCAAATAAAAAACTTGAACCAAGTGATTTTAGAAATTTAAAAAAAAAAAATTTAAATCAGACAAAATTTTAAATTTTTTTTCAAAAATTATATCTTAAGATATAAATTAAACAAGCCATAATGTTCTTATTATTCTTTGCCGCTGCTCCTCTTTTTTAATAATCATGACTCCACCCATTGTCATGACTCCACTTGTGTTACATATTAACAAACGTATTTATTATTTTATTTAGAATTTAAATATGTTAATAAAATTCACAATACATTAATTTTAAATTTCTGGTAGAATTATAGGTAATTTTTCATAATTTTTAGAATTATTGCTCATGACTCATGTATCTATTGACCAGAAAGGTTTTAGTAATCTATGAACTAGAAAAAATATTTATAAATTGTTCCAAATTTGTAGATCAATGGTTTATATTTTAAATTTCTAATGTGGATCCATGCCTTAGGTAAATCTTGATCATTAATTTGAAATTTTGGCCATTGGGGGATGGTAGTGTTGTTGAAAAGGTTTTACTGTTTCAACAGTTCTAGAGTCCCAAACAAAATTCAAAATTTGTAACAATAAATGACCAAAGATTTTTTAAAATATTTTTTATATGTAGGAAAATTACTATTTTTTAAATTCTCAAGACATTTAGGAGTTTGAGCAAAATTGAAGATTTTGGAATAGAAATATCACAGAATTTTCTAATGGGCTTAGATGTTATGTATGTGCTATGTTGTCATGGCCAATTGTGGTTAATACTACTAACTACTTAAATTTCTAAATTAACCAACATAACTATTGAAAGTTTATAGTTATTGCTCATGTTTCAAGTTGTTGGCAATCAAAATAGAAGATAAAATTTGAAGTTAATTCTCATATTTCAAGCTCTTTGATATCTTTTAATTATATTTGTAATTAATTTTCTATTGAGAACTAATCAAAACCGTGTGCATGATGAAATCGAACCAAACAAAATCTATCAGACTAAACAAAGCCTATGGTGATAGTTCGATTTTAATTTGAAACCATGATTCCATGTCAAAAATCACTATTATTAAAATATATAATAGCAACAAAAAGAAAAAAAAGAAAAAGAAATTGGTACAAAGTGCTATTGAAACAATCAATGGCCACACCATTTGGGCTATGTTGTTGATCTTCAAGTAAATCAACTTGAATTGGGCAAAAGACCAAAACAAATGCTCACCGGAGATGGACTCAAAAGTGAGAGAGGACAAGTAGTCTGAGAACGAGAGAAAGGGAGACACAATCACGATTCTGTTTGGTCGAGTTTTCAAAAAAAAAAAAAATTTAACTTTTTAAACTAATTATGTGAAAAAATAATTTAAAAAAAAAAACTCATTATTTTTTTTATAAATTCTAAAAAATTCAACCAAACAAAGAGATGGAAATAAATTATTTAGTTTTGCTCGGTTGAGCTAAGAAAATGAGATGGGAATGAATAGAAATTTTCATAAGATTCATTTGATTGTTTGGTCATACAAAGTAATTTCAATTTCCTTTTTCCTCCCACTAGAACTCTCAAATTCAAATATAGCATTAAAGTGGTTACGATCAATGTCTATAGTAAATAGTTACTGAATTGAGTTCTTTCACAATTGATCAATATATATAAAAAGTCCAATGCACAGAATTTCACAAGCAAGAGAAATTAAAGAACAAAAAATAATTACTTCGTAAGAATGATTATATTGTCAAACAAATCTTACCCTCAACTTGATGATATAAAAGAAATTATTGCATAAACAATTATTATTATTATTATTTTGGCAGAGTAATACAAAAGTGAAATATATCTATATACTAGTTTAAAAAGACCCATGCAAGACATGGGCTATTATTACAGTATGTTTCAGTTTTGTACTTTTATAATTTTTTAAAAATTAGAATATTATTCTATGAAATTAAATAGAATAAATTATTAAATATATGATAGAATTATGTAATATAATATGTATTATTTTTTGATTTGTTATACACCTAATGATGTAGACTCCAATTCTATTACCATATCATTTTGGGAGAATTTATGAGTCTTTAACATTTCTTCCGAATTTATAAATAATAAAAAAAAAATTATGATGTGTAACTTTTCTTAATAGATAAATATAAAACAAATACTCAGATAATTCTATCATAAAAAAAAAACTACTAATATAATTTACTGAACTAATAAAGAAGTAGAAGAAAATACATCACATATATCACTACAAGAAAAAAACATATTTGGCGACTGCCAAAAGTCGGTTTTTTAGTTTCCCGACTAAATTTTTTAGTCGCCGGTTTGGTCGCTGGAAGACGGTCGGGAAAGGTATTGGCGACTAAAAAACTTTTTGTCGCCAAAAATTAAGTCTTTAGAGACTAAACCTTTGGTCACCAATAGTCAATTATATTTTTTAAATTATACATTTACCGACCAATTTTGTAGTCACCAATAGTCAATTATATTTTTTTTAATTATACATTTACCGATTAATGTTTTAGCCGCCAATACTCAAGGAATTGGCGACCAAACCTTTTAGTTGCCAAAAGCTTATTCGTGAAAAAAAAAAATTACACTCTACTATTGTAAAGAATTGAACCATCAACCTCCCACACCATAAACCTTATACAACACACTCTTCCCATTACGCCTCCATAACACCATATGATTATGCATACAACATATTTTATTTATATAGTACTTAGACCCGTATTAATATAAAAGTATATATAAACATAAATATTTTTTATTCAACATAATTTATGTAAAAATAAATTATTTAGTAGAAAAAAAGAGACCACTTTTGGCGACTAAACATAATTTTAGTTGCCAATTTTATACTTTTGGTTACTAATTATTTTTTAGTCGTTAAAAAAAAAATTTCCCGCGCTAAAATTACCACTTTTGGTGACTAAACTTTTTTTAGTCGCCAAAAAGCCTCACTTTTGGCTACTAAACATGTTTTTAGTCGCCAAATGCTTCACTTTTGGTTACTAATTTTTTTTAGTAGCCAAAGGGCCTTGCTTTTGGCTACTAAAATTTTTTTAGTCGATGAAAGCCTCACTTTTGATGACCAAACAGATTTTTAGTCACCGAATGCCTCACTTTTGGCTACTAAATTTTTTTAGTCGCCAAAAGGCCTTACTTTTGGCTACTGAAATTTTTGTAGTTGGTAAAAGTCATATATCGGCGACCAAACAGATTTTTAGTCGCCAAAACCTATACTTTTGGCTACTAAATTTTTTTAGTCGCCAAAAATTTTTACTTTTGGCTACTAATGCATTTTTAGTCGCCAAAACCTATACTTTCAGCGACCAAATGTGATTTTTTAATCGCCAAATGTGCTTTTTCTTGTAGTGTATATTATTAAAAGTAGTATTTTTTTCCATGTTTAGGTGACACATTATAAGAGTTTACTTTTTCTAAGAGAATCACGTCAGCATGTATTTTCTTAATTATAAATAGATTTCTACACAAACCCAAACTTAATTTAAATTATGCTAACTTTATTTATTTTATATGGACTCTATTTGATAAATATTTCTTTTCTATATATTTTTCTTGGTAAATTGAGATAATGCACAAACCCAATACCAATTTACACGTTTTTTTTTTCTTACTTCTTTCAAGGATATTAAGATTTTTTTTAATGCTAAATTGTCTTCTTCTTTTTTTTTTTTATTCTTTTCTTCTTATCCTATGCATTATTTTATACCCAATACCAATTCTATATTATGGATTTGTCTTTTAAATTTTATAGCAATTTTATATATAAAATTATATTTCATTTCCTACATTATTTTATATAATTACAACTCACAGGAGGAAGATCTTGCACAACAATGATACTCTCGAGAAACCTCTAAAGTTTAGATTTATTGCTTGAGTTACTTTTTCAATTGTTGAACAGTAAGTTCTTTTATGTTTTAATCGTTATTGAATTTCTTTTATATAGTTGATATTTTAATTTAATTAAGAGTGTTTATTTTTCAAATCTTATAATTTAATATATGTATATATACATATATAGCATATAAAATCATTATATGATAATCCAACTACAACATATTTATATTTAATTTTTTTAATAAATTTTATATAATTTATATTTCCTCATATTTTTATTTTCCAAATGAATATAAAAAAAAATAAATAGTTAGAATTAATTTTAATTTTATGTTACTAATTCTTCTTCTAATTTAACTATTATTTTTAATATCTAAATGAGTATTTATTTTACTATTTTATAATTCAATATATATCATACAAAACTATTATATGATAATTACACTTTTATAATACGATAAAACTAAAAGGATTAATTACCAAAAAGTCCTGTCTACATATTTGGTGGTAGCTTAGGTCCTATCAAAAAGTTTTTGAACCAATAAGTCACATTTATAGGTAAAAAGACGTTTTGCCCTTTAATCCCAAAACAAAGAATGATTTCAGTATATAATTATCAAAACTAAGAAATTTCTCAATTTTTTTCCCAGTATAAACTGAGAATATTATCAGTTTTGAGAAATCTCTCAATTTTTTTGGTGCTTTTGGTGCGGCAACTTTGGAGAAATCGAAGCTCGATATGACACAGAAGCAAACCACATGAAGTCCTGAGGTATGTGTTCTCTTCTTGCTTGATCACAATCTGTTTGGCTTACACTACAACAAAAAGTAGTTTGGCGACTAAAATTCAAATTTTCGTCGTTGAAAGTAGCACAATTGGTGACTAAAATGGAATTAGTAGTCAAAAGTTTTTGGCGACTAAAACAGTTTAGTAACCAAATGTATAGTTATTGTCGACTAAAAACCAATTTAGTCGCCGACTATATGGGTTTTAGCGACTAAAGGTTTTTTAGTAGCCAAAAGTGAAGGTTTTTGGCGACTAAAATAATTTAGTAGCCAAAAGTATAGGTTTTGGTGACCAAAAAATAGTTTGGTCGCCGATTATACGTGTTTTACCAACAAAAATAAATTTTGTAGCCAAAAGTGAAGCTTTTTGGCTACTAAAAAAAATTTAGTAGTTAAAAGTCTACAATTGGCGACTAAAATTCAGTTTAGTAGCCAAAGGTGGAGGTTTTTGGCGACTAAAAACAAGTTTAGTCGCCAAAAGTGGTTATTTTTAGGCGGAACTTATTTTTTTAGCGACTAAAAAATAATTAGTAGCCCAAAATTATAGAATGGGCAA
The DNA here is from genome assembly GCF_055761805.1 of Camellia sinensis. Taxonomy (NCBI): domain Eukaryota; kingdom Viridiplantae; phylum Streptophyta; class Magnoliopsida; order Ericales; family Theaceae; genus Camellia; species Camellia sinensis. The sequence goes on from NC_138966.1 coordinate 122,470,020, forward strand.
CTAAAAAATATATTTAGTCGCCAAAAGTCGCCTCAATTTTTTTTTAGTAAATAATTTATTTTTTACATAAATTATATTGAATAAAAATAATTATATATATATATATAGTTTTATATTAATACGGGTCAATATACTATATAAATAATATATATTACATATATAGTCATGTGGTGTTGTAGTGGCATAGTGGAGGGAGTGTATTGCAAAAGGTTTAGAAGGTAGAAGGTTCGTGGTTCGAATCTTAGAAAAGTTAGTTTTTTTTTTATTTCCACCGAACGACCTTTGGCGACTAAAACTATTGGTCGCCAAAAGTGTTTCTTTTGGCGACTAAACAGTTTGGTCGGCGTTTATTGACTATTGGCGACTAAAACATTAGTCGCTACATGTATAATTTTAAAAAGTGGAATTGATTATTGGCGACCAAAACTTTGGTCGCTAAAGACCTGTGTTTTTGCCGACTAAAACTTTTTTAATCGCCAATACCTTCCCCGACCGTGTTTTCGTGACAAAAATGGCGACTAAAAAATTTAGTCGGGAAACCTAAAAAGAAGGTTTTTGGCGACTAAAAATTTAGTCGCCAAAGGTGATTTTTCTTGTAGTGTTATGAGAAAAGTATGGGATTGAAAAGAAAGATAATTTTGCGAACCTGACACATTAGATTGCTGAATTGAGTTTTTTTTCATGATTAAAATTGAGAATATTCTCAATTTCAAAAAAGAGACTCAGCTGAAGAGTGTAATGCAGTGTCATGTGTCTGAGTACCTGGTTCTGCCTCTACACAGTGACTCAAGTTTAACAGAGAGTTTGCAATTGAGGGTCGTGGCTTGCTTTGTGTTGCGATTGTAGAATCTAAATCTAAAAATCGATTTCTTACTATGAATCTAGATTTTAGACCTCAGTTTAAGAACTGAGAGGACTTTCGCATCAGTTCGAAACTGCTTTGATACGAGTCGCGGATGAATTCAAGGGAAGAAGTCGTGATCTCGAACTGAAATCCAGATTCGAAATCGAAGAGTGACCTGCGAAATTGATTGATCGAGCTTCAATCAATGACGAATCAAGACCCAAATTACCCTTGTGAACTCGAATCACCCATGTCCGTCGAATTGAAGTTGCGTAGAACTTCGAACTATAACTGTGGAGAGAGAGAGAATGAAGACAACAATGGATGTTTGGCAGCTATGGAGGAGGTCTTGGAAGGGTAAATTGGTCTATTAAAAATTAATGGGACTTGAAGGAGTAAATAATTTTATCTAGGACTTAATGGATTATAAGTTCACAAAATGGGACTTGTATGTAAATGCCCCAAACTAAAATTATCAAAATATACAAATAATTTAACTAAAATTAATATATATAAGTATTCAAGTAATAATTTTATAAAACGATAGTGCTAATATTATCAAAATAAATAATTAAAATCATACTTTGATTTAATTTTAATTTTAAATTAAAATTAAAATTATTCTTTTATAACACACATTGTATCATCAAATATTTTTTGAAAAAAAAAATAGCAAGTGCATTGCACGGGTCAATTGCTATATATATACAAATGACTAATTTTATTAATACATAAATTATACTCGCATAAATTTTTTTTTTTTTTTATCAGCAAAAGTGAAACTTTATTGATGAAAAAAAGATTTACAAACGAAGAACTTAAATCAATAAAGTAGGAAAGTGTTACAAGCATCATAACTATACTCAACAATTCCAACTAAGTTGACACCGAAAAGGTGGCACAATCATATGTCAGCACTCAACCATGATTGGTGAGGATCCAATCAACCAGCCAAGAATAAGAAAACAAAAACCAGTAAAAGTAACAAAATACACCCAAAGTAAAATAACCCCCAAACCAACAAGTAAACACCCCAAGCCTAATACTGCACTTTGGCAGCAGTAGACAACTAGAGATAGCAGAATGCACCCAAAGTAACATAATCCCCAACATAATAAATGATCAATTTTATTAATAAGTAAATTAATAATTTTTAATGATATAAAAAATATTTTTTAGTTAATCATTTTATTAATAAATAAATGATTAAGTCAATTAATAATTTTTAATGATATAAGAAATATTTTTCAATAAACAATTTTAATAATTTATTATTGCATATAAGAATAGTTTTTTCCCCCCTAAAGTATTGTGTTAAATTAAAATTTATAAAAAACGATAATTGTAATTTCTAATATTATAATACCGATTCATATTTTAAACAAATCTTGTAAGTATATTTGTAATTTGTTAAAAAAATAAAATATTTATATTTCATAACTAAACAAGAATATTTGTGTAATCATGAGAAAACCTATTTCTTAATTGACCACGAATATTTACGTAATGACAAAAAAAACTGCTGCATAATTAACCAAAAATATTTTCGTAATTACAAAAAAACCTTCTGTGATACCCCTGTCCCGTAATATGCTAATTGGTCCTTAATTTGAGTTCGATTATGTGTTTAGCATGATTTTATGTGCCATTATGTGAATGTTTGTGATTTTGAAGTCTTATCTGTTCACCGTAGGAATACCTGTCTGAATAACTTGTTTTGGAAATTAAATTAAGGGCCTTATCGGCCACAGAACTCGAAATTGATTACGCCTTTGTGATTAGCGTAATTTTTAGAGCCTACGGTAAAATTTAATTGAAAAATTGATTCGAGCTAGATTAAGTCGATTTAATTGATGAATTAGTGCCCAAATATTTTATATTGAAATATTATGTTAGTAGGCCTTGTTGTATGATAGCATTACACTCCCCTCTAGCCCTTATGAACTCAAAATCTGAGTTAGCCTATTGAGAGGAAGAGAGAGCCGGCTGTAGAGAGGAGGAGAGAAGAGAATTGAGCAAACTTAGCTCAAAGCTTAGGAGCCTTGAAGATTATTCAAGTTTTGACCATAGATTGGGAGAATCAAGCCTCTAGGTAAGTGAATTCATGAATATTAAGTTGTAATTTTGTGAATTCAAGTTGAAATAATGGTCAAGAACATGATATAGTTTGATTATGAGGAAATTGAAGGGGTTTGGTTGAATTGAAGGCCATTATGTGCATGCATGTAAGAAAGTACCTTGAATTTGCATGTTTTATATAATCCATGTACAATTTTAATTGAAGCTCATGTTATAATCATCATTTATGCCATCTAAGTTGAGGATGTGGCTAATTCATCACATGCATGTACAATTTGAGAAGACATGAGCTTGAATGCATGAGTTTGTTATGTTGATGTTGAGTTTGACATGTTGTGAGACATGCATGTAGATAAATCAAGAAATTGAACTCCATAATGTTATAATCTTGCATTGGTACTGTAGACGTCCCTGAACGCCCCGGGAGGGATGGCTCCCGTTCCGCTCGTATTGGGCTCACTACAGTTCGGGACTCTAATTGTCATGGTTCTAAATCTGAACCAAAAAGTCCAAATCCGGTAAATCGTTTTGAGAAAATAGATTTTTTTGAAAGAAGTGCCAAACATGGACTGCTTTGCCAGATACAGAGTCGCCACCTAAATATTTTATTTTTGGAAAATTTAGGAAACCCTGACTCGTTGCCCAAGGCCACATGTCCGTCATCACCAAAGTTACCTCGGCTCGGGAACTTGGGTACGATTGGGGAAGGTCACTTCGTGAGCACCCCCGCTCGTCCGGATCAAAGATCGGCCTCTACTAACCATGATATCTAGTTTTGAAAACTTTATGCGTTCTTATTCCGGTTATTAGCCTAGATTTACTATGTGATGCGCACAGCATACAAGTATAGACTGGATTGTCTGAATTGGAACAAAACATTTCATGTTTGTTTATTTGAAAATGGTTTGATAGTGCTACCCGCAAGTAGGCTAAGACGTGGATTTGCCACCCTCGGGTGGGCTTAGAAAATATGATTTTGTCACTATCTAGTGGGCTTAAAACTTGCATTTAATGAATTGTTCCAATCCAAATAACCCAACCTTCACCCACAGGCACTCAGGCAGTTATATCACATAAGCAATTAGCCTCATGGTAAGCATGCTATCATGGCAGTCACTCACACGCATGCAAGGATGCTAAAGCATAAAACTTACCGAGTACTCCAAGCCAAAACAGAAGCTAATTAGAAATCCATGCATGATCCTAATTATACAAAAATGCCTAATGCAACACATGCAAAAGTGCAACTATAGCAGGCTCGGCTATTCTAGACATGGCATATGAAATGCTACAGCTAACATGTATTCAACTTAAAATCGAAAATACAATGCAGTTAGTATGATGCGCCGAGCCCGGTGCATGCAAGACAGATGAAATGAATGCAAATACGCTATCATACTGTATGCTAATTGAAACATGCCCTAATCTAACCATCATAAGCGGGTGAATAAAAGGGAGAAAGACGTGGGGTTGGAAGACATACATCACATAAAAGGTGCAAGAACCTTAGGGTTTTGGTGGGTTGAAGTAGAGAGAGGGGGGTTTTTAATGCAAAGCTCCAAAATGAATTTTTTTCACCCCTAAAATGCAGCTGAGGGTGCTGGTTTTATAGGGAAAGGAGTGGAGGAAAGGGGGGAAAATGAGGGGGAAAACCAATTCAAATTTCCCCCCAAAAGGAAAGACCCTCGGGTATAGGGTTTGGAGGAAAACAAATTGCACACCTGGAACACACTTGGGGAGGAGATCATGGCCGGCCAGCTCAAAAGGGCCAAAATGGTCATCCAACCAGGTAGGTGGTCGGCCTGCTACTTTTGAGGACAAAAAATGGGTCTGCCGGAAAGAAAGGTGGTCGGCCAGTGGTAGGGAAGTCCAATGGTGGCCGTTCAAGTGTCCAAATTGAAGCTTCGGAAGTTATCTTTCCAATGGCGCAAACTTTGCATTAAAATTCCTCCTGTGGAAAAAGTTATGCTTGTTTTGGTGAAGCCGCGCAGATTCGGTTCAATCGGAGTGATGCCTTACTTCAATCAACCTTATCTCCCCCGTCCGGAATTGGATTTAGGAGATTCTTGAGTGCAAAATGAAGCCCCAAAAGTCTTATTTCCAACGGTGGTGGCCTCATAGCTTGATTCCAAGTATGCAAATGAATAGGCCCGATTCGGTGAGGGCTGTTTGCCTTTTTCTTAACGGTTCATGCCCATTTTCTCCCCCAACTGGATTTCTTCCCTCTTCTCCTCTTTTCTTCAACTCCAAACCCCTAAACAAGGTGTTTTGAAAGATTTTTCAAAGATTTCATCTCTCTTTCATTCATTTCCACTTTGTCCTTGCTCGATTTATCGAAAAGCGCATCATTTGACAAAATGTGAGCCTCGGAACATTGTAGAAACTTTATTTCAAAAATATTTTGAAAGAGAGGGTTTTAAGGTCTAAAAACCCTCCAAAATAACTTTGGTCTAAAATGGGGTGTGAAGTTGAGATTTTTCTCTCTCCTTGCCGAAGAAACTGAACCTTTGCCCTGCACACCTTTCTCCACCAAGTAAACCATCAGTAACGCCCAAGTCTTGAGGGCGGTCAAAAATGGGGTGTCTACAGTTGCCCCTCTTTGACAGAACTCGGAAGTCAAGAAGTGATGGGAGTGAATGTCAAAGCCCAGAGACGACCCATTTTTGACAAGGCCGAAGACTTGGACAAACAAACAAAATATAGATAAATAAATGGTTGTGCCCGCAGGCTGCCTACGTATCTTTTTGCAAGGAATCAAACTAGCGTAGTTCAGGGGCAAGATAAAATGATATGCAGAAATATTTTGATAATTGGACTTATACGCCACGCGAAGCCGGTTTGAAGATTGAGGATTTATGCACTGCACTGTAATGTGATAACTGAAATGCAATGTAATAGCTAGGAAATGAAGGTACCTCACAGGGGCAATTGGCAATGACTTGCCTCATGCTGCTGGGGATCTCCCGCTTCTTCTCAGTTGAACCACAGGTACTACTTTTCTCCCTGACTATAGTTGCAGCTTTCCCTATTCTCCAACAGGGTGACAGACTAGGTTAGATCAGTATCCAGAATTGAGGTGCATACAGATGCTATCTCAATCTATGGGGCTGCCATACAGATTTCAAGCCGAGGATATACCCCTGGGTATTTAAACCAGACTTTAGTTTCGGAAATCCTGAACCTTTGCGTTCTAGGCATAAGCCATTCGAACTCTAGTTTCCACCGTCTCAGTTGGTCTCCTAGGAACTCACCGCAAACACAGGCAGGTGGCTATACCAGACCACCAGAAGTCGTTCGGGCACGACAAACACCAAAGGAATTGCGCCTTTAGAGGATTTAAGGTCTCCTAGACCAGAAAGTGCACAAGACGGTGCGAATAAATGCAAGTGTGATGCGCAAAACAACGCGAATGATGATGCAGGATTTAAGGTCTCCTTAGACCGAAGAGTGCATAAGACAGTGCAAATGATGCAAAAATACAATGTGCACAAGATAGTGCGATGCAGAGTGAATGCACAAAACAGTGCTAAACAGATGCACAAAATAGTGCGATGCTAAAGGTGTACAAAACAGTATGAGCAGGGTGAGTGCACAAAACAGTGCGATACAGATAAGGTGCGCAAGATAGCGCGATGCAATGCATGCACAATGCAAGTAATGGTCACGGCATAAGATAGCGCGATGCAATACACTAACAAGTACAGGTGAAATGCGCAAGATAGCGCGATAAAATGCATGCACAATGCAAGTAATGTGCACAAAATAGTGCGATGCGCAAAATAGCGCGAGTGAAATGTAATGCACTAACAAGTGCAAGTGAGACGCGCAAGATAGCGCGAATGATACAATGCACAAAACAGTGCGATACGCTAAACAACGCGATTGATTTGAAATGCACAAAACAGTGCGAATGATAAACTGCACAAAACAGTGCGATTGAGGTGCGCAAAATAGCGCGAATGTAAACTGCACAAAACAGTGCGATTGAGGTGCACAAAATAGCGCGAATGATAAACTGCACAAAACAGTGCGATGGAGGTGCGCAAAATAGCGCGAGTGATAAACTGCACAAAACAATGCGATACGCTAAACAACACGAGTGGTTATAAATGCACAAGATAGTGCGATACGCTAAACAGCGCGATACGCTAAACAGCGCGAGTGATTTGAAATGCACAAATAGTGCATTACGCTAAACAGCGCGAGTGATTTGAAATGCACAAGATAGTGCGAGTGAGATACAACCACAAGATGCACAAAACAGTGCAAGTGAGATACAAAGTGTAAGTGCACAAGACAGTGCGAGTGAGATAAAATGCATAAGAAAGTGCGATAAAATGCATCTTCTATGCAAGTATGGGGGCATTTTCCATGCAAAAGATACAACCATTTTCTATGCAAGTATGGAAGCACATTCTATGCAATATTGAAAGCAAGCATATTCTATGCATGAAACAAGCAAAGCATATTCTATGTGGAATCGAAAGCAAGCATATTCTATGTGGAATCGAAAGCAAGCATATTCTATGCATGAATCATAACGATGCGTGGCACGCATGCAACAACAGTGTATATGAAAGTTCACATTCTATGCAGTAGAGGAGCATCAAATATGTACTCTGGTGCCTCTGATTTACCTCTTAGAGGACTTTGCAACACACTCAGCTCAAAAAGGGCACACCCTGTTCATATTGGCGAGAGATAACATCTGCATATGAAACCCTCGGGTGCTGCTTGGACTGCCATTCTAACTTGAAGTAGGCTTACACTTGGGGTCGAGATACACTCATACTCCAGAGAAACAACGAGGCCTGAGAAGGTGCACCTGGAATGCAGTCTCGGATTTTGCTAAAGTTGAAACATGCTAAGATGCTCCAAATTTTCCCTCTTTTCTTTTGCTTTGCAGTCTGGAACCTAAATAGCTTCAGATAGGTCCTTGTTTTACTATTCTGACATGACCTGGGTTGAACCTTGTGGCTTTATGAAAGAACTGATCCTTTTTTGCACAAATGTGGAGAACGACACGGCACTCTGAGCACAAAACGATTTTTGAAATTGAAATGAGAAAAAGGGTTCTCAACCGGGTATTGAGCCTACAACTGACCATAGCCAAAACGACTCAACAATGGAAAACAAAGGTAGAACAACCTAAACACAACTCAACAAAGGAAAAACAAGGTAAAATGACCTAAACACATTTGTTGACACTCAAACGACTTAAAACAAGAAACGAGACAAACAAAACGCACAAACACAACACTCAGCTGTGTTACAAAGGTGAGAGACCTCTCGGTGCACGAGGAGCCAGTTTCTCTGGGTATTGTTTCCCACCCTTTCTCATTTGTGATTCTCACATCACTCGGCCCTCAAGCTCTGTTTTTCTGAAAAAGCCCTTTCCTCACTTTTTCTCTCAGCGCACACCTCTCTATTCTTCAATCTCTCATTTTAAATCCCTCCCCTGGGTGGTTGATGGATAAACAGAAAGTTGTGGGCTCTTGCCCCTAGTATTCCGCTAGATTCTTCTTCTTCTGCACGTGGCTAGTGAGTTTCTCCCACAGAGGGGCTGTGCTACAACTGGGTGTGTAGCAAATCTGCAACTGACATCGGTTGACGATGCTCTGCTGGGGAGTTTGGACGTGATCAGATCTGTCCAGATGAGGGAGTGGAATATCTTGATCCATTCCAGTTCGTGCTTCGCACTTGGCTTAATACCTCGTTGCTCGGAGGGTGAGAGAGCTTTCAGCCCTTTTGCTGTTAACTTCAATTGTGCCCTTTTCTGGCAAGTAGAGTGCCCTTCTTGGTAAGTATTGTGGCAATGGGGAAAAGACAGAACACCTGACTCAACTGTGCCCCTAGTTCATCATTTCAACCATTTTTTGTTTTTGGCTTTCTACTAAGACAATTTTGACCAAAATAAGAGTTCGATTAACATGCTTGTTCAATTTTCTGATTTAAAATCATGCAAGTCAGGTTATAAGCACTGAAAATTTTCCTTTTTTGGGTCCAAGAAATGGTCCAGTTTTGGAAAAATAGAATAATTTTTGAGAGAAAATTAGTCAACCTCATTAAAAATTCTTAAAAACTATTTTTGCAAACGGCCATTGCTCAACGAGCACGGAACCCGCTCTTGAGATGCACAATTTCAGATCCGAAGGAAAATTGCCTCGTGCTTGAAGAGAGCTTCCTGGCAACAGAAAGTTGCCCCTTGTTTAAACGGCACCGCAGCGTATTGAATGGCAACGGAAAGTTGCCCCTTGTTTGGATAGCACCGCGGCGCATTGTATTCAGTCCTCAAAGTGACGAACACAACCAAATTTTTGGATTCAGAGAAAGCAAAGATGATCAAAACCATTACATGGACATAGTGTTTTACGGCTGGACTTCAGAATGAAGTTGCCTACGTATCCCAAAGATGGGAATAAAGCCTCACGTAGTTCGGGGTTTAAGGTACACTCAGGTATTTAACCTCTCCTTTTGTGCTCTAACTTTTGCTAGGGCCGCCCTTTGCGGGTTTTCAACCTTGCGAGCTATGTTTTTCTTCTTTTCAATTTTTGTGTTCTTTTCTTTTCTTTTCTTTTCATTTCTTTTTTGATTTTCTTTTTTTGTTCTTTTCTTTGCATCTTTCTTTTTTGTTCTTTTGTTCTTTTCTCTTTTTTGTTCTTTTTCTTCTTTTCTTGCTCTAACTTTTGCCTGGGCCGCCCTTCCGGGTTTTCGGCCCAGCGAACCTCTCAAGGGTAAAAGTATAGCTTTGTCCATGTCAAATGGTTTTGAGATTCCGAAGTCATCTAAATCCAGGAGAATGGCTGTTGTTCGCTGACGATGCAAGAGTCCATCCAATGGAGGGTGAATTTGTCCCTAGTGTTTGTGGATAGGAACTCGGTCGTCCTTCAACAATGTCTTCTTCTTTCCTCCCTTCTGGGGTTTGGCATTCTTGCCGATCTTCATCTTGGACTCTTCGAGCACATTTGAAATTCTTGCCCCTAGTTCGAGGGGTGCTCCTGATCTAGCTTCGCAAGCTTCTTGATCTGACTTTGTTGCCGCTAATTCACGGGCTGCTCTGGATCCGACCACACAGGCCTTACATTGTAGTTGACCTTTGAACTTTCTGAGTTCTAGTCCAAGGTTTGAAAATGAGGAGTCGAGTCTCGAGGCTGAGAGCGATCCTAAGCAGCACAATCTCAAGAGCGATTCCACACAGGTCTTCGCAGGACCGCGTAAAATATTTTTTTTTGAAATCTTTTAAGAAAGCGACTAATCGCTCGCGCTGAAGACGGTGCGGGACCAATCTGGATCAAGCTAGGATCCTTCTCAGTACTCACGTTAACAAACATGATTTCATTCATCAAGGGCTTAGCACGCCTCTCTTTCTCTCAGTTTGATCAAAGTTTTACAAATCCCGAGGAATTCCTTCCCCTTTGTTTTCATCACAATGTTCAAAAGGTTTTGAAAAACTTAGGTCAATGCAATGATTTTCAAAGCACAGAAAAGCAGGTGAAAAGCACTGTCGTTTCATTCAGAACTTCTGGCACAACTGGCACAAGGCAGAAGCGAACACAAGAATGTGAAAATCACTGCTGTTCATTCAAATCTGTTGGCATTACTGGCTCCAAGACAGAAATAGACTCAAAAGAAAGCAAAAAGACAAACACAAAACAAAACAGTGATGCCCGAGGTAACACCCCCGGAATCACCTGACTCTTAACAAAACAGGACTGACTCGGTACAACAAGACAGACCCAACTGACTCAGTAAGAAAAGACTGACTCTGTACGACACAACAAGACTGACCCAATACCCAAGTCAGAAAGCACAAAAACTGGTATTTGCATATTGCTCAGAACAGTGCATGCCATTCCCACGTCTGGAGTTAATCGAGTGCCACCCGCAGCTGGTTCATCCCCCGATCACATAACATTATCCCCCCAAATTCACCGATCCAGTGCCAATAGACTTTGCTGAGCTCGGCGGGAGGATGACCCCATTGTCAAATAGATCCTGTACTTCATGGCGAAGACGGAAGCAGTCGTCAGTAGTATGTCCAGTTTGTTGATGGTACGCGCAGTACTGGGTAGCATCATGTGTAGCCGGAAGAGGATTTGGAAGAGGCCGAGGCTCAAGGGGTTTGAGATGGCCTTGTCCAACAAGGACTTGGAGAGCTTTGGACAAAGGCATATAGAGGGCATGGAAGACCCTCCGACCTCGGGGTTGGTACTTCAAGGTTTGTGGATTTTTGCGAGTAAAGGGATTGGCAGGTGCTGGCCTGGTTTGTCGATCTCTTCTGAGTGCAGGATTATAGCTGAAAGGAACGTTTCTGATACAACGACCCTTCTCTCGGCTTGCCCCTTGATTCAAACTGCCCCCAACTTGAGTGGCGAAAATGTCGTCCACAGTTTTTGCAACAACTGCGAGCACTTGCTCTTTGTTCAGTCCCTCGGCTTTCAAAGCCTCAACAGCCAACAGAAGATGTTCATGGGGATCCATGTTCGCCCCTATCTTGTTCTTTCCACTCGCCTCCACTTTGCCAAGGGATTGGCATTCCTCAAATGCTGCCCGTTCCAAGACTGGGGAGCCTTTTGACATGAACTCCCTGGTATGTGATGTGGTTGATGACGGAGCCAATGTCTCGGAGGCCAGATCTGTCACAGTTCTCTGAAGATCTTCGATCATTCTCTTCAGCTCAGACGTAGTGGGCTCACGGGTTTGAGGTGATTGGGGTTCAGATGTACCCATCATGCATAAGTCCATGCTTTCTGGGATAAACACCTCAGGCTTGGGTAGATGGACCGGGGTGATGTATATGCTGGGGTCATAGGTGGATGGCAGTATATGGATGAGATTGAGGTAGGCAGGAGATGTTTGGTCATTGGGGTCTGAAGGTGGAGCTATCGTCTGATTGTCGATGAGATTTTGGATCTCATGACGAAGGCGGTAGCAACGGTCGGTGCCATGACCGCGCTGCTGATGGTACATACAGTACTTGGAGGGTTATGTCTGGCTGGGAGTGGGTCAGGAAGAGGTTGAGGATCGAGGGGTTTGAGATGCCCTCTTTCCATTAAGGCTTTTAGTGCGCTAGTCAGGCTCATATAGAGGGGGGTGAAAGTTCTGCCCTGAGCTCGGGCTGGGCCGACGGTTTGTAGGCTTGGTTTGGTGAAAGGGTTGGCTGTGGTGACTGTATTGATTTCAGTGGGTTCGGGAATAGTGCTACTTCCAGCATTGGTACTCCTTGAAATCATCCTCCTTGTCGGTTTCCTTGTTCTGGGAATGATCCCACTGTTGAACGCATTCTCGATCTGAACCCCTAGTTCATGCAAACTTTTGAAAGTGAATAGCGGAGCGACTATCAACTTTTGCAGCATATCATGCTCAAGGTTTCGCACCATCATCTGCACTTGATCCCTCTCAGAAGGGCGACGATCTGTCATCTGTACTACCTTTGCTCTCCACCTCGCAATAAATTCTACAAAAGGCTCTATTGGGTTCTGGCGGGTTGCTTCAAGCTCTTGGATGGTCATTTCAACTTGGGTATTGTAGGAATACTGATTGACAAAGGCCTCAGCCAATTCTTCCCAATTTTACTTCACTTTGTCCTCCAACTTAGCATACCAAGTGGCTGCTACACCCGACAGGGTTCTTCCATACAGAGAGAGTTTCTGTGGCTTAGTCAGACCCATCGGCTTCAGGACATCCAAGAAAAGTCGGATATGTACCATTGGATCTCCAGACCCATCGAAACCGTCAAAATATGGCATCTTGAATCTATCTGGGAGCTGTACGGCAGACTCGGTGTACCCATCCTCAATGTCGAGAATGGAGTTAAGGCCCTGTGCCTTTTTGAACTGCTTATCAAGGTTCGCAATTTTCACTGCGGTCAGATCGAGGTCATTAGCATCAAGGGGATAAAGTCTCTCATTAGGCTGCACCAGGGGTTTGAAAACTCGTGCTTGAGCTAACCCTTCTCGAGGATCTGGACCCTGCAAATCTTCAGCTGGCGGAGGTGGGTCAAAGTTCGGCTGGGGTCCCAAAGCTGGATGTGAAGCAGACGCCCCAGATGGGCGTTGTGTTTCAATACTAGTCTCAACTTGCATGGCAGTTCACTGATTTAGCACTGCTATCACGGCCACAAATTCTTCCGAACCCTGTGCCGTCATGGTCTGCTGAGTCTGAACAAAGGTGATATGACTGGCGACTGACGGATCAGATGAACCGGTGAGCCCTGACTGGCTTTTCTTTGCCTTGCCTCAGCGAAAGAACACTGGTTGCCCTTGAATTGAATCTCTGACCTAACAAAGTCTATCAGCACTAGTCCAATGTACCCGGGGGATATCGGAGCCTTCTGAAGCTATGGTTCCTAGACTACCCCTAGCAAAAGAGAAAACATGCAGCATCTTAGCCTAACTTCACCAAAACGGATACGAGCATAGTAGGATGACTGTGCCCTCTACTGAATTCTGCCCCCAAAATTCGGCCTGTAAACTGTTACCCTTTGGTAAACTGAATCCCAAAATGCTGAACTGGTGCCCGCAGGCCTGATGTCCAAACTTGTAAACTGATACATGCATTCGTATAGAGACACACTCTAAAGCACATAACAAGCAAGTGAGAGCCAAAACACCCCTATGTTGGGGTAGGGTTTCCCTGTCCTATTTTGTCAGGAGCTAGGGTTTCACTACGCACGCAGTGGCTTCAAACAACCTATCGGGTAAGCAACATGTCCTAGTTTGGAATGGTCACTATGGATCCGAATATGCACTAGGTCGAATGGTCGAAAAGGGTGCCCCGGTAAAACCGGGGTTTGTGTTCCCATACTGGCAGAGCCCATAACCGGTCAGCCTTATGGTTATGCCTTGACAAGACAAGCCTCCGGCAAACCGTTCAGGAATAGCAGATGGCAAACACGGTGTCCTAGGTGCACCAATGCAAATGCAATGCAAAGAAACACATAAGTGTAATCAAAACAAGATATCATGAGTTCGAGTCAAGTTCTCTAAATCCCCAGCAGAGTCGCTAGAAACTGTAGACGTCCCCGAACGCCCTGAGAAGGATGGCTCCCGTTCCGCTCGTATTGGGCTCACTACAATTCGGGACTCTAATTGTCATGGTTCTAAATCTGAACCAAAGAGTCCAAATCCGACAAATCGTTTTGAGAAAACAGATTTTTTTGAAAGAAGTACCAAACATGGACTGCTTTGCCAGATACAGAGTCGCCACCTAAATATTTTATTTTTGAGAAATTTAGGAAACCCTGACTCGTTGCCTAAGGGCACGTGTCCGTCATCACCAAAGTTGCCTCGGCTTGGGAACTTGGGTACGATTGGGGAAGGTCACTTCGTGATCACCCCTGCTCGCCCGATCAAAGATCGGCCTCTACTAACCACGATATCTAGTTTTGAAAACTTTATGCGTTCTTATTCCGATTATTAGCCTAGATTTACTATGTGATGCGCACAGCATACAAGTATAGACTGGATCGTCTGAATTGGAACAAAACATTTCATGTTTGTTTATTTGAAAATGGTTTGATGGTGCTACCTGCAAGTAGGCTAAGACGTGGATTCGCCACTCTCGGGTGGGCTTAGAAAATATGATTTTGCCACTATCTAGTGGGCTTAAGACTCGTATTTAATGAATTGTTCCAATCCAAATAACTCAACCTTCATCCACAGGCACTCAGGCAGTTATATCACATAAGCAATTAGCCTCATGGTAAGCTTGCTATCATGGCAGTCACTCACACACATGCAAGGATGCTAAAGCATAAAACTTACCGAGTACTCCAAGCCAAAACAGAAGCTAATTAGAAATCCATGCATGATCCTAATTATACAAAAATGCCTAATGCAACACATGCAAAAGTGCAACTATAGCAAGCTCGGCTATTCTAGACATGGCATATGAAATGCTACAGCTAACATGTATTCAACTTGAAATCGAAAATACAATGCAGTTAGTATGATGCGCCGAGCCTGGTGCATACAAGACAGATGAAATGAATGCAAACACGCTATCATACTGTATGCTAATTGAAACATGCCCTAATCTAACCATCATAAGCGGGTGAATAAAAGGGAGAACGACGTGGGGTTGGAAGACATACATCACACACACGCACACTTATTACAACATTGCCCTCGCGCAGAGGGTCCGAATAAATAATATACAGTCCCAAATGAATAATTACAGTCCAAATATGTACAAAACCTTAATTAATTAACAAATTAAATTAGGAAAGCAATAAATTGGCATGCAAGCCAGGGACTGCCTCAAATCTGCTCCGGATGATGAATGATGCATGTTCGGGTTGCCTTGTGCGGAGAATTCCTCGCGATGGCCCGGTTTGCCTCTGTTTGCAATTGTTTTTGGAATGCGTGCCAAGCTCTGGAAGACTGTCGATTTCTGATTTGCTGCAACAGAGAGCAACAAAGGGGCATGGCAAAGTATTTTCACATATGTATGCATGACTACTCTTCAGGGAGTGTAGTCCTCGATTCTCGTGCCACCAATCACGCATATCGATGCATGATAGCCGAGGAGTCGAATTGCACGACTCAATATGAAATGAATGCACATATAAACACAACAAGACCTAAACCACATCATGGACAATCCGGAGTGTCGGTGACTGGGAATTGAGACACGTTCCGTCACTCGAAGTACGAAACGTCTCTCGTTTCCCGTGCTCGGGCTAACTCCTATCCCAAACACAATGCAATATGCATGACATGCATGAATGCAGCTAATATACAACCTAGCATGCATGATGCTATGAAATGGCATACACGATGCACGAGGTAACATGGCATACTCAATGCGCTAACATACAACCTAGTATACACAATGCTATGAAATGAAATGGCATACACAATGCGCAATGGACTTACACCAACATGAATGGACCTCAGCCACACTCACATCGGTAGCCATTAGATGAAAATGAGACTCTCGAAACGCGTGCACGCATGCACGCAAACCGAGGACCGAACCTAAGGCATAGAAATCCCATTCTACCAAAGCATGGCAAGGCATGGAACATGGTATGCAAACATGCAAATTTCAGCGCTGAAATGTGATACAAAACAGCCCCGAATCATGGAAACATGGCACCCGATGCATGGAATGAACCCCGAAATCCAAAATTAGGCGCATGGAATGACTTATAGCTATACAAAGCATGCATTATTTGATCATGAAGAATGAAGACAGATGCGAGACAGTCCCAAAACATGCATATTTCCAGTTTATAACAAGTCCCAAAAATGAATGCAAATAGGGCTAATCTATCATGCAAAAATGGCCCTAAAAGAGAGATTAAACACAAAGGGACAGCATCTGGCCCCAAATGGAAAAGATCCCTTCAAAAAAGTTGAAGAGGGGCTCAAAACAAGGCACTTTACAGTTTTTATCAAGCCACAAAAATATTCACAAATAAGGCCAAACTATCATGCAAGAAAAGGCCTAAAAGAGGGGTAAAGAGACAAGTGGTAGCTTCTGTTCTCAAACAGAGGAGAGCCCTTAAACAATGCTGAAGAGGGGCTCAAAACAAGATATTTCAAAGTTTATGGAAAGGTCCAAAACAGCTCACAAATAGGCCAAAAATACTATGCAAAAATTGGCCTAAAAGAGAGATAAAAAAGCAAGTGATAGCAAGAGGCCTCAAACAGAGGAGATCCCTCCAACAATGTTGAAGAGGGGCTCAAAAAAAGATATTTCACAGTTTATGGAAAAGTCCAAAACAGCTCACAAATAGGCCTAAAATACTATGCAAAAATTGGCCTAAAAAAGAGATAAAGAAGCAAGTGATAGCTGCTGGCCTTAAACAGAGAAAGACCCTTAATCAAACATGAAAAGGGGCTCAAAATATGACTATTTACAGTTTGGGTCGGAGCCCAAAAATGCAAGCAAGTGTGGCTTAGATACAAAGCAAAATAAGACACAAAAGAGGAAAAATGGGACTCACCCTTGTAGACCAATGGACCAGCAGCCTTTGGACCAAGAAATGGTGCTCCTAAGCTCTGAAAAACAGCCTCAAGTTTCTGGAATGGAGTATGGAGGTTGTAGGCTTGGAGGTGGTGTGTAAAAGGTGCAAGAACCTTAGGGTTTTGGAGGGTTGAAGTAGAGAGAGGGAGGCTTTTAATGCAAAGCTCCAAAATGAATTTTTTTCACCCCTAAAATGCAGCTGAGGGTGCTGGTTTTATAGGGAAAGGAGTGGAGGAAAGGGGGGGAAAATGGGAGGGAAAACCAATTCAAATTTCCCCCCAAAAGGAAAGACCCTCGGTTATAGGGTTTGGAGGAAAACAAATTGCACACCTGGAACACACTTGGGGAGGGGATCATGGCCAGCCAGCTCAAAAGGGCCAAAATGGTCATCCAACCAGGTAGGTGGTCGGCCTGCCACCTTTTCTGGTCGGCCTGCTACTTTTCAGGACAAAAAATGGGTCTACCGGAAAGAAAGGTGGTCGTTCAGTGGTAGGGAAGTCCAATGTTGGCCGTTCAAGTGTCCAAATTGAAGCCTTGGAAGTTAGATTTCCAATGGTGCAAACCTTGCATTAAAATTCCTCCTGTGGAAAAAGTTATGCCTATTTTGGTGAAGCCGCGCAGATTCGGTTCAACCGGAGTGATGCCTTACTTTAATCAACCTTATCTCCCCCGTCCGGAATTGGCTTTAGGAGATTCTTGAGTGAAAAATGAAGCCCCGGAAGTCTTATTTCCAACGGTGGTGGCCACATAGCTTGATTCCAAGTATGCAAATGAATAGGCCTGATTCGGCGAGGGCTGCTTGCCTTTTTCTTAACGGTTCATGCCCATTTTCTCCCCCAACTAGATTTCTTCCCTCTTCTCCTCTTTTCTTCAACTCCAAACCCCTAAACAAGGTGTTTTGAAAGATTTTTCAAAGATTTCATCTCTCTTTCATTCATTTCCACTTTGTCCTTGCTTGGTTTATCGAAAAGCGCATCATTTGACAAAATGTGAGCCTCGAAACATTGTAGAAACTTTATTTCAAAAATGTTTTGAAAGAGAGGGTTTTAAGGTCTAAAAACCCTCCAAAATAACTTTGGTCCAAAATGGGGTGTGAAGTTGAGATTTGTCTCTCTCCTTGCCGAAGAAACTGAACCTTTGCCCTGCACACCTTTCTCCACCAAGTAAACCATCAGTAACACCCAAGTCTTGAGGGCGGTCAAAAATGGAGTGTCTACAGGTACCATGTTGATATGATTATATTGAGATTTGAGCCATTGCGAGCAAGTATTGTGGCTTGAAAACCAAATTGGAGCTCAAGAACACATTCTGGGTTTTCCAGAATTTTGAAGTCCGCTCGAGCGGGGTAATGGCCGCTTGAGCGTAAAGTACGTGCTCCCAGTATAATTTATGCAGCCCTTCATGTTCGCTCGAGCGGGGAAGTCCACACTCGAGCGGGGAGCTACGTAGGATGGACTTCCACTCAAGCGTCCTAGGTCGCGCTCGAGCGTAAAAATGAGACATCCAGAACTTTTTGCAGGCATGGCTTCTGCTTGAGTGGGTAAGTTCGCGCTCGAGCGGGGAGCCATGTAAAGAGGCCTTTCGCTCGAGCGCCAGATTTAACGCTCGAGCGTAAATTTCCCATATCCAGTACTTTTGCAGGCCTCAAGGGTCCGCTCGAGCGGGGACCCTATTTTCTAAGATTCTGTTTTTGCATTCTGAATTCTGTTTTTCGTTCTCTTTCA
The DNA here is from genome assembly GCF_055761805.1 of Camellia sinensis. Taxonomy (NCBI): domain Eukaryota; kingdom Viridiplantae; phylum Streptophyta; class Magnoliopsida; order Ericales; family Theaceae; genus Camellia; species Camellia sinensis. Next base: position 122,488,641 of record NC_138966.1, read on the forward strand.
CTTGTAAGCCCTCTTAGGCATATGTTGAGCATTGTAAATGAATTAATGAGATATGAATAAAGCCTAATGAGGAATATGTGAATTAAGGAACGGATTGAATTGTTAGTGACCCTTTTGTGTTCATGAAATGTATAGGGTCAAGCTCCAGGGCAAATCTACAAGCCGATCACTGTGAGTAATATCAATATTTAAAAGCTTGTAAATGTCCAATTGTTATTCCCTTATAAGCCTTATGAATTTGCTAATTGGGATCGTGGACAAAAGTCTGATACGAATAAATGAATGGACCAGAGGTCGTTTTGATAGAGATAATGGACCAAAGGTCGTTTTGATATAAATGAATGGGCCGAAGGCCGTTTTGACATGAATGAGTGGGCTGAAGACCGTTTTGACACAAATGAATGGGCCGAAGGCCGTTTTGATATAAATGAATGGGCCGAAGGCCGTTTTGACAAGAATGAACGGGCCGAAGGCCGTTTTGTTATAAATGAATGGGCCAAAGGCCGTTTTGACAAGAATGAGCGGGCCGAAGGCTGTTTTGACATAAATGAATAGGCCGAAGGCCGTTTTGACGTAGTTGGAAATCAGAATGGGCCAAAGGCCAATATGTTTAGAACTACAGTCACGTGATCTAAACTTTGTATAAATGTACATATGTTAAGTAGGAATATGAATTGGACCCAAGGCCGTTTGGAGTATGTTGTTCTACATATTGTTTATATGACTTCTGTATTTGATATTATTCACTGGGCTATCGCTCACGCTCATTCATGTGTTTGTAGGTGAGCCAAGGGAAGTCCAAACCCAGCCCCAGTGAAGTCTGCTAAGAAAAATACGAGTTTTGAGGAAGTCAGCCTTGCGTCTCACTCTTGGGACCTATCCTTGCCTTTTTGTTATGTAATTATATTTTGTCTTACCGGCAAGGACTTTATGTATATTTGTAAATAGTCTATCATGGGTTGACTTAATTAGATGATCCTGTCTGTAAAGAATTTTATGGTACTATACTTCGAAGCGTGGGTTATTAACGTATATGAGTTTAGTTTGTTTTGAAGTGCATATAAGCACGGCTCTATGGACAAAGTTTTTGATTATTGCTTTCGTTTGGCCCCTCTACTCTATTGACTTATGTCTATTTTGGTTTGAGGCCGTAGGTAATCTCAGGATTACTGGCCGATTACGTCCTTAACCCATGGGGGCGGGTTCGGGATGTGACAGAGTGGTATCAGAGCACGAGTTAATAACTCACACACTTGTCCAATAAGAGCAATAAGCGTCTAGATAAGATCTAGGATGCATTCATGTGATAAATAGGAATTTGGAAGCATTTATTATATGCTTAAATGTTTTGATATGAACAATTATAGGTTATGAGTTGTGAATTACTTGCATTGCAAACTACCTGAAAATGTATGCTCCTTGTTACATGCATATGTGTGTATCTTTTGTATAAAATATAATGCAAGTTTAATCAGATGGTAAGAACCAGAGGAGATGAAATAGAAGAATCCTCAACTGCCAGAATGGACAGGATGGAAAGACTGATACAGGAAATGGCAGAAGCTTTGAGACAGCAACAGGAGTGGCAACAACAGTGGCAACAACCACACCCGTCACCTCCACCTCCGGCACCACCTGTGCCAGATCATCAGAATGATGACCGAATTATAGCTCTCACTAAAGAATTCAAGAAAATGAAACCACCACAGTTTTACGGGGGATTAGATCCGTTGAAAGCCGAAGCGTGGGTCCTCGGCATTGAGAAATTATTCGAAGTGTTCCCCTGTTCAGAGACTCAGAAAGTGCTTCTAGCCACTTTTATGCTAGAAGACGAGGCAAGAAGATGGTGGATGTTGATGCGAGAAAATCATAGGGATGTTGACTGGGTAAAGTTTCTAGAAATATTCTATGACAAGTACTTCCCGCAGTGTGTCCGGGATAGGAAAATGGCAGAATTCATGGAACTCAAGTAAGACAGCATGACTGTAGCTAAGTATGAGGCCAAATTCACTGAATTGGCCAGGTTTGCACCACATGTAATTGACACGGACTATAAGAAGTCAAGACATTTTGAAGGTGGGCTCCGCAATGACATCCTAGAAAGGGTGAATGTCCTGAAATTGGAAACCTACATTGGGGTGCTTGACAGAGCCATCATATCAGAGGCTAACATAGCCAGGCAAGCTAAGCCAGTAACAGAATGGAAAGGCAACAAAAGACAAGGCTTCTTTTCGAAGAAGAAATTTCTGAAAAAGCAAAACATGGGCTTCTCAAATACTTCGAGTTCTTGCCGAGACACAGCTCCCATGTGCAACGTTTGTAGCAAAAGGCACCGTGGAGTCTGTTACCGTACATCGGGAGCCTGTTTTAAGTGTGGGAAGCGAGGGCACATAGCCCGGGAATGTAATCAGAACAGTGGGAAACTAGCAGCTAGTTCCACTGCATCGATCCCAAAGCCGGGGAACACTTTGAAATCTGCTACTGCTGGGGATACAGTGAGATAGGGGAGAGTCTTTGCACTTGTTCCGGGCGATACACGGAATACCAACGCCGTTGTCTCAGGCACTATTTCAATATGTAATCAGGATGCCTTTGTATTAATTGATTCTGGATCAACGCACTCATTTGTGACATATACGTTTGCATCTAGACTGAATATACCCCTAGAGCTATTGCCATATTTGTTATGTGTGTCTGCTCCATCGGGGGAATCTGTGTTATGTGATTATATATATCGGTTTTGTGACATGCATATCAAGGATGCTACCTTATATGTAGATTTGTTGCCCTTGAACTTTAGACATTTTGATGTAATTTTGGGCATGGATTGGTTGACCAAGTACTGTGCCACCATAGACTGTGTGACAAAAAGGGTTGTATTTAACCTACCAGAACAGAAAGAGATTGTGTTTGTGGGTAATGGGGTAGTGCCTCCACCTTATTTGATATCCGCAATGAAAGCATGTAAACTGATTAGGAAAGGGTGCCGGGTTATTTGTGCTATGTGTTGTCTGAACAATCTGAGAATGTTGAATTGAATAATATTCCTATTGTTAGAGAATTTCCGGATGTGTTTCCAAATGAATTACCAGGGGAATTGGTAGACAGGGAGATCGAGTTTACCATTGAAACTGTGCCAGTCACCCAGCCTATTTCTAAAACTCCCTACACAATGGCTACTGCCGAAATGAAAGAATTAAAGGAACAGTTGCAAGACCTTCTTGATAAAGAGTTTATCCGGCCTAGCACTTCGCCTTGGGGTGCACCAGTGTTATTTGTAAAAAAGAAGGCTGGTACTTTACGCCTGTGCATTGATTACTGGGAGTTGAACAAGGTAACGATAAAGAACAAATATCCCTTACCCTGTATTGACGACTTATTTGACCAGTTGCAGGGATCACAGGTGTTTTCTAAGATTGATTTGAGATCTGGGTATCATCAGCTGAAAGTTAAGGCAGAGGATGTTGAGAAAACCGCATTCAGAACGAGGTATGGTCATTTTGAGTTTCTTGTTATGCCGTTTGGAGTGACCAATGCTCCGGCAGCATTTATGGACTTAATGAATAGAATTTTTAAAACCTACCTTGATGAGTTTTTTGTAGTCTTCATCGATGATATTTTGATATACTCTAAAGATAGACTTGAACATGAACATCATTTGAGGACTGCTTTACAAATACTTCGAGAAAGAAAACTATTTGCTAAATTAAAGAAATGTGAATTTTGGTTGGATGAGGTTGTTTTCTTAGGGCACGTGATCAACAAGGAAGGAATTTCAAGGGACCCGCAGAAGATAGAGGCAATTGTGAATTGGCCTACACCGACCAATGGGACAGAAGTTCGCAGCTTCATGGGCTTGGCTGGCTACTACAGGAGGTTTGTGAAAGACTTTTCGAAATTAGCAGTGCCTCTTACCCAACTGACATGTAAGGGGCAACCTTTTGAATGGAACGAAGAAAGGGAATCAGCCTTCCATGAATTGAAGACAAGATTGACTACTGCACCAATTTTAACACTAGCTTCAGGTACGGAAAATTTCGTAATCTTTAGTGATGCATCTTATAAGGGTTTGGGTTGTGTGTTAATGCAGAACGGACAGGTTATCGCTTACACCTCCCGACAATTGAGGCCACACGAGAAGAACTACCCAACACATGACCTTGAATTGGCCGTAGTCGTTTTTGCTTTGAAAATATGGCGGCATTATTTGTATGGGGCAAAGTGTGATGTCTACACAGATCATAAGAGCCTGAAATACTTCTTCACGCAGAAAGAGTTAAATATGTGTCAGAGAAGGTGGCTGGAACTAATAAAAGATTACGACCTAGAAATTCAGTACCATCCCGGGAAAGCTAATACAGTTGCTGATGCCTTGAGCAGAAAATCAATGGGGAGTATGGCCTGTTTGCTTACTGAATAGAGAGAGATCTTGCAAGATTTTGAGAAGTCTGAAATTGAAGTGGTAATGTGTGAACGAGGCGGATTGGTAGCCACTATTACAGCCGAGCCGGCGATCATTGATGAAATCCAACGAAAATAGAAAGAGGATGAGTACCTCAAGAAAGTGATTGACGAATTCAAGGCAAGCCCGAAAGCAGAATTCAGTATTGAGAATGAAATGTTGAAATTCCGAAACCGGATATGTGTCCCAGGTATCCCAGAATTGAAGAAGAGGGTTTTAGATAAAGCCCACAGATCCGTATTTGCCATGCATCTGGGTAACAATAAAATGTATCGGGATTTGAAACAGACTTATTGGTGGCCTAAAATGAAGAAAGAGATTGTAGAATATGTGTCCAAGTGCCTTCAGTGTCAGCAAGTTAAGGCTGAACGTTAGAAACCGGGCGGTCTACTTCAACCTCTCCCTATTCCTGAATGGAAGTGGGAGCATGTGACTATGGATTTCGTTGTTGGCCTACCTCGGACTTCTCGAGGTATGGATTCTGTTTGGGTTGTAGTTGATAGACTGACTAAGTCTGCACATTTTCTGCCTGTCAAAACTACATTTACCGCTTATAGGTTGGCTACCATTCATGTTGATGAGATTGTCCGTTTACACGGAGTTCCAGCATCTATTGTATCAGATAGAGATCCGAAATTCGTGTCTAGATTGTGGAAGAGTTTGCAGGAAGCCATGGGAACAAAACTAAGGTTCAGTACTGCATTCCACCCACAGATAGATGGGCAGTCAGAACGAACGATACAAACATTGGAAGATATGTTTCGCATGTGTGCTTTGGATTTTCAGGGGAGTTAGGAAGATTACTTGCCACTTGCAGAATTTGCTTATAATAATAGCTTCCACTCTAGCATTGGTATGACACCATACGAGGCTTTGTATGGTAGGAGGTGTAGATCACCTATCTGTTGGACAGAGGTCGGGGATAGAGCTTTGCTTCGGCCAGAAATTGTACAAGACACATTTGAGAAAATCAAAACCATTCGGCAAAGGCTCAAAACAGCTCAAGACCGACAAAAGAATTATGCAGACATTCGAAGAAGACCTCTTGAGTATGAGGTTGGTGACCATGTGTTCATCCGTATCTCTCCGATGAAAGGCCAAGTCAGATTTGGGAAAAAGGGCAAATTGTCGCCCCGTTATATTGGGCCGTTCCAGATTTTGGAGACTCGGTCCAGTTGCTTATAGAGTTGCCTTGCCACCGGGATTTGAGCAAATTCATAATGTGTTTCATGTGTCAATGTTGAGGGGTTACCTCCGAGACCCATTACATGTGATTGATTATCACCGGATTGCTATTGATGAAAATATGGAATATGCTGAATGGCCGGAAAGAATTGTTGACCGACAAGTGAAAGAATTGAGAAACAAATCCATTCCAATGGTGAAAGTGGAATGGAAAGAACACTATGAGACAGATTCTACATGGGAAAAAGAGGAGGAAATGCGCCTACGCTATCCACATTTGTTTCCCGACGAAGGTAAATTAAGTTTGGAGGACCAAACTTCCTAAAGGGGGGAAGACTGTGATACCCCTGTCCCGTAATATGCTAATTGGTCCTTAATTTGAGTTCGATTATGTGTTTAGCATGATTTTATGTGCCATTATGTGAATGTTTGTGATTTTGAAGTCTTATCTGTTCACCGTAGGAATACCTGTCTGAATAACCTGTTTTGGAAATTAAATTGAGGGCCTTATCGGCCACAGAACTCGAAATTGATTACGCCTTTGTGATTAGCGTAATTTTTAGAGCCTACGGTAAAATTTAATTGAAAATTTGATTCGGGCCAGATTAAGTCGATTTAATTGATGAATTAGTACCGAAATATTTTATATTGAAATATTATGTTAGTAGGCCTTGTTGTATGATAGCATTACACTCCCCTCTAGCCCTTATGAACTCAAAATCTGAGTTAGCCTATTGAGAGGAAGAGAGAGCCGGCTGTAGAGAGGAGGAGAGAAGAGAATTGAGCAAACTTAGCTCAAAGCTTAGGAGCCTTGAAGATTATTCAAGTTTTGACCATAGATTGGGAGAATCAAGCCTCTAGGTAAGTGAATTCATGAATATTAAGTTGTAATTTTGTGAATTCAAGTTGAAATAATGGTCAAGAACATGATATAGTTTGATTATGAGGAAATTGAAGGGGTTTGGTTGAATTGAAGGCCATTATGTGCATGCATGTAAGAAAGTACCTTGAATTTGCATGTTTTGTATAATCCATGTACAATTTTAATTGAAGCTCATGTTATAATCATCATTTATGCCATCTAAGTTGAGGATGTGGCTAATTCATCACATGCATGTACAATTTGAGAAGACATGAGCTTGAATGCATGAGTTTGTTATGTTGATGTTGAGTTTGACATGTTGTGAGACATGCATGTAGATAAATCAAGAAATTGAACTCCATAATGTTATAATCTTGCATTGGTACCATGTTGATATGATTATATTGAGATTTGAGCCATTGTGAGCAAGTATTGTGGCTTGAAAACCGAATTGGAGCTCAAGAACACATTCTGGGTTTTCCAGAATTTTGAAGTCCGCTCGAGCGGGGTAATGGCCGCTCGAGCGTAAAGTACGTGCTCCCAGTATAATTTCTGCAGCCCTTCATGTTCGCTCGAGCCGGGAAGTCCACGCTCGAGCGGGGAGCTACGTAGGATGGACTTCCACTCGAGCGTCCGAGGTCGCGATCGAGCATAAAAATGAGACATCCAGAACTTTTTGCAGGCATGGCTTCCGCTCGAGCGGGTAAGTTCGCGCTCGAGCAGGGAGCCATGTAAAGAGGCCTTCCGCTCGAGCGCCAGATTTAACGTTCGAGCGTAAATTTCCCATATCCAGTACTTTTGCAGGCCTCAGGGGTCCGCTCGAGCTGGGAAGTCCACGCTCGAGCGGGGACCCTGTTTTCTAAGATTCTCTTTTTGCATTCTGAGTTCTGTTTTCCGTTCTCTTTCACTTGTAAGCCCTCTTAGGCATATGTTAAGCATTGTAAATGAATTAATGAGATATGAATAAAGCCTAATGAGGAATGTGTGAATTAAGGAACAGATTGAATTGTTAGTGACCCTTTTGTGTTCATGAAATGTGTAGGGTCAAGCTCCAAGGCAAATCCACAAGCCGATCACTGTGAGTAATATTAATATTTAAAATCTTGTAAATGTCCAATTATTATTCCCTTATAAGCCTTATGAATTTGCTAATTGGGATCGTGGACAAAAGTCTAATACAAATAAATGAATGGACCAGAGGTCGTTTTGATAGAGATAATGGACCAAAGGTCGTTTTGATATAAATGAATGGACCGAAGGCCGTTTTGATATGAATGAGTGGGCCGAAGACCGTTTTGACACAAATGAATGGGCCAAAGGCCGTTTTGATATAAATGAATGGGCCGAAGGCCGTTTTGACAAGAATGAACGGGCCGAAGGCCGTTTTGATATAAATGAATGGGCCGAAGGCCGTTTTGACAAGAATGAACGGGCCGAAGGTCGTTTTGACATAAATGAATGGGCCGAAGGCCGTTTTGACGTAGATGGAAATCAGAATGGGCCAAAGGCCAATATGTTTAGAACTACAGTCACGTGATCTAAACTTTGTATAAATGTACATATGTTAAGTAAGAATATGAATTGGACCCAAGGCCGTTTGGAGTATGTTGTTCTACATATTGTTTATATGACTTCTGTATTTGATATTATTCACTGGGCTATCGCTCACGCTCATTCATGTGTTTGTAGGTGAGCCAAGGGAAGTCCAAACCCAGCCCCAGTGAAGTCTGCTAAGAAAAATACGAGTTTTGAGGAAGTCAGCCTTGCGTCTCACTCTTGGGACCTATCCTTGCCTTTTTGTTATGTAATTATATTTTGTCTTGCCGGCAAGGACATTATGTATATTTGTAAATAATCTGTCATGGGTTGACTTAATTAGATGATCCTGTCTGTAAAGAATTTTATGGTACTGTACTTCGAAGCGTGGGTTATTAACGTATATGAGTTTGGTTTGTTTTGAAGTGCATATAAGTACGGCTCTATGGACAAAGTTTTTGATTATTGCTTCCGTTTGGCCCCTCTACTCTGTTGACTTATGTCTTTTTTGGTTTGAGGCTGTAGGTAATCTCAGGATTACTGGCCGGTTACGTCTTTAACCCATGGGGGCGGGTTCGGGTCATGACACCTTCACTCAACATAGAGGCCACTATTAGTAAATCATTCAAAATGACCAAGAATATTTGCTTAATTATGAGAAAACCTATTTCATAATTGACAAAGAATCTTTACATAATTATGCAATAGGTTTTTTTCGTAATTATGCAAACATTCTTTGTCAACATTTTTTTTTTTTATCAACAAAATGAAAACTTTATTGATGAAGAAAGTATAATATACAAAATCTTACATCAACAAAGAAGGAAGTACAAAAAGTATCAACGCTAACCTTAACAATCTCAACTAGGTTGGCACCGCTAAGAAATCACAATCATTTGCAAATACTTGACCCAAGATTGGCAAGAAGCCAATCAAAAGAAACCAAAGGAGAAAGAGAAAAACAAATAACAGAACAACAAAACCAGCAGTAACAGAGCAGAGAAATAGCATTTCAACTTCCCTCATAGCTATACAGACTAAACCTGCCTCATAATAGCTTCACAGACCAGACCAATCAACCAAACCAGCATTAGTAAAATGCCAAACAGCAACATACATCAACAAGCCTCTGAATAGCAGCATACAGCATACCAAAAACAACATTATATAGCAGCAACATACCACATCTGACCTTGCACCAGCGGCAGATCTTATTCTTTTACCCAAAGCAAGAAGAATACCCCTAATACCAACAGTACATTCTTCACAGTAGCTTCCCTGTTTCACACTTGGCTACACATAGTAGCATCCCTTTACCAGCATATCTAGATCTAACTTTACTAATGACCTTGATAAAATGGCCAAACAATAAAAAGCTGTCCAGCTCTCCAACCTAACCCAGATCAACATAAATAGTCCCCTACTAGCAATATCAGCCACATCCCCCAACCACTACTTAGCATAACCTCCTACCATCAATCTGGAAACAGCCTTCTTCTACACACATAGGCCTTGATCTGATGAAGATTCGTCACTATCTCCTGCACTGAATACTGTAGCCCCTTAATATTTGATTTACTCCAAAGTGCTACCCTTACTTTCACTAATTCTGAAAGATCATTCCAATCCATTGGTTTGTCACTAAAGAAACATTTATTTCTTATTTTCCATAATGACCACATAACTGCTAAAGGAACCACTTTCCACATTCTAAGAACCACCTACTAAATTTGACTCCTGACTACCAAAGCAACAAAATCTCAACTGAACCAAGAAGAACCCACACCAGGTCCCACCACTGCATTATATCAGTCCATAATTTCCAAGCTAATGGGCAAAACAACATAAGATGCTGAACTGACTCCTCCTCTATTTTACAGAACAAGCACAATGCATTTGATTCCTCATGTAACACTCCAAAACTCTTTAAGGCAGCTGCAGTTTTAACCCTACCTCTCCATGCTAACCACCAACAAAACTTTACCTTGGGTAAAGCAACATTATTCCATAATTCCTTAGTAACACTGACAGTAGGACTTTTTGAAGACATTCACCACTTCCATGATACTGCTACTATAAATGATCCTGCTAGATTATCCATCCATTTACACGAATCCTCAGTCTTCATGGAAAGACTAGGTGCTTCCCTTAGCAAATCATACAACCGTAGGACCTCATCTTCCTCCCATGCTAACAATGATCTTCTAAACAATAAATTCTAATCATTTGATTGACCCCTCCTCTGATAGATCTGCTGCACAATGCTACATTTCTCTTCTGATAAACTATATAGTCTAGGAAATTCCTCCTTCAAGCATGTATTATTCAACCACTTGTCATCCAAAAATTGAATTCTATCTCCATTCCCTACTGTTAATTTTAGATTAGATAAATAAAAGTCAACTAAAGTAGGGCTATGTGTAACAATTTGAAGGATATCACCCCAAATCCTGGACACTGCAACATTATCTGGATTACGTGGAACCTACATGCTCTAAACCACACCATACTTACTACACACAATATTTTTCCACAGAGCTATATCATTTTTCCCAAACCTGCACCATCATTTGAGCAGAATGCAATCATTAACTTCTCTTAGATTTCTAACCTCCAATCCCCCTTGATCAATGTTTGCTGATATCTCCTTCCAGTTTACCATGTGAAGTTTCTTCTTTGTTTCAGAATCACCCTACATAAAGGCTACCTGAATCCTATCCAACTGTTTAGCCACACCCACAGGTAGTTTAAAAATTGATAGGAAATATAAAGGTAAACTTGAAAGAACTGCCTTCACTAATGTTAATCTACCTATAAAGGAGAGCATCTTCCTTTTCCATGAAGCCAATTTGTGCTTTACTTTCTCGATCACTGGATTCCAAGTGCTCTTTCGTCTAGGATTTGCCCCAAGAGGTATGCCTAGATAAGCAATAGGAAGCTTTTGGCTATAACAATGCAAAATTGAGACAAAATCATTAATGTCCTCTTCATTAACACCAACCCCACACACCACACTCTTGTGGAAATTAATTTTTAAGCCAGACATTAACTCAAAACACCTTAAAATTCTCTTTATATTGACCAATCCTATCAGCTTCACAGAAAATAATAGTATCATCTGTGAATTGTAAATGAGAAACCTTCAACTCATTAGGCCCAACAGTGGCACCTTTTACAAAACCCAACTCTTTTGCCTTTTCAATCAATATATTCAATCCTTCAGCAACAATGTTGAACAAAAATGGTGATAACAAGTTGCCCTGCCAAAGTCCTTTTTGAGGTGTAAGTTCATCAGATGGAGATTCATCAACCAGAACAGATATTTTGGCTGAAGATGTGCATATTTTGACCCACCTCACCCACTTTTCCCCAAAACCAAAATTCTTCATCATTGAAAAAAGAAACTCCCAATTTATTGAATCGTAAGCCTTTTGAAAATTCAATTTTAGAATGATTCATTTTCTTTCAGATCATTTCCACCAATCCACCACTTCATTAGCAATCAATACTCCATCTAGAATGAATCACCCCCCTCAAAAAAAAAATGCAGTTTGGACTTCACTTATAATTGCTGGCATTACCTTTTTTAATCTTCTAGACAACACTGTAGCTAAAACTTTATAAACTGAATGAACTAAGCCTATTGTTCTATTGTCACGACCCAAGCCCGTCTTTATGGGTTTAACACCGTAACCGGCCAGTAATCCATGATTACCGAAGGCCTGCTTAACAGTAATGATAGTAATACAGAGTAAAAGGGTCGGCGGAAGCCAAAACAGTAAATAAAAGATGTCCAATGAACTGTGACAGTCTGAATGCAAAAAGACTTTTATGAACAAGTCACATTCGTAACCAAAACACATTTGCATATCAGATATACATACATACATACAAGTCAGGGATTCAATCCCTATGCCATAACTGTACAGTAGGAGTCTACAACATCTATTACAAAACAGAAACATAAGGGTGAATCCAAACACCCCAAAATAGCCGTAGCTTGAACGGACTTGGAACCTCGAATTGAGGCACAATGGTTGGCTTGACAAAACAAGAGCTAATCCGATGCTCCTAGCTCCGGTCTGGTGCCTGGACACTTACATATATATATATATATATATATATATAAACAGTGAGTTAAAGCCCAGTGAATAACAGTTATGTGAAGAGGTTAAGAATGAATATCCTTTCAGTAGTTAAACAGTCATATTAGTCATTTAGAAACCATAGCAGTCATATGTGGTACATCCAATAGCAAAAAAGTACAGTAGGTCTTAACAGACCGAACAGTCAGTTGATGGCCATCATAACAGTAAACAGTAGTGGTTCCAAACATGGGAACCGACAGAGATCTCAGTGTCAGTAGCAATAACAGTACAGTAATAGTAAATTGCTATGGATGCCACGAATACAGTTTACAAATAGGACAAACATTCATTCATTAAACAATAACGTTTCAGTAAGCAGAACAGTTAATCATTCAGAAAATAATCATAATTGAACATATCTTTACAACATTGTTACTCACAGGGCACTGGGCTATAAGCAGCTAGTGGGCGTCCTCGGGTACCAACCCTACACAGTTACAGAACGAACACACACTAAGTTACACACTCGGGAATAAACAACTTAGTCCCTATCTTGACTCGGTGTGGTTCTACATCAATATCCTCATTAAGATGCCTTAAACATGGCCTAGGAATGCCTAGGATGGAAAGAGGATACAAAGATACACTTTAAAACACTTTTCAAAATTTGCTGAAATAGGGGTCCACGCTCGAGCGTGGCTTTCTACGCGTCGAACGGACATGCAGACAAAGGAGCTCCGCTCGAGCGTGACTTCCTACGCTCGAGCGAACCGCAAACTTCATGAAAAGTACTAGATGCATGCAATTCACGCTCGACGGACGCTCGACCCCCGCTCGAGCGTGAGACTCAGGTCCTCGCTCGAGCGTGAAGTCTTTCGCTCGAGCGAATTGCAAAACACAAGAACTTCGAGGCATATGCATTTCACGCTCGAGCGTGACTTCCTACGCTCGAGCGGAAGTGCATGTACTCAGAGTGCACGCTCGAGCGTAGGTCCAAAATCTGAAATTTCCAAATTGAACCTCAAGCATGAAATTGAACTTTTAAAGCTTCAAATTCGATCCCCTTGGGCTAATTTTCTGGAAAACTCTTGGAAACTCATAGTATAACATGTTTTTGAAGATCATTTGGAAAATCAAGCCTAAAGGTAAGCCAATTGAACACAAAAATTAAGTGTAAGCACGAAGAACATTGCAAGATCATACATGCATGAGTTCTCATGAACTCTAGTGTTTCAAAACAAGATCAAATGCAATGTTGAGCTCAAAATCATGATGAATTCATGGACCATAACAAAAATATGAACTTGCATGTGGAAATTCTCATGAAACAACTCCAAAATTCAAGAATATGCACATGCATGCTAGGATTAACTCTCAATTCAACCTTTTAAACCAATTCTTGACTTAGATCACTAATTTCCATGAATCATGCAAGAAACAACTTAAATACATAAACCAAAGGATGAATTCTCTACCTTAGGTCTTGAATTCTAGGTATGGAAGCTTAATTTTGCAATTTACTTCAATTCCTCTAAGTCTCCAAGCTAATCCTTGTTGAAATCAAGTTTCTCCTACTCTCCCTTCTCTCTCTCTCTCGGTTTTGGACTAGAAGATGGACAAAATGATGCACCAACTGATATGAATTAAGTCTCAAAGTGTTATATGAAGGTGGCCCACTAATGGCAATTTGGTAATAACTCAAACTAATGTAATTTAACATTATTTAATCCAATTTAATCGTTTCAAATCAAATTTTCATTAAACCTACCATAAAATCACATAAATTCTAATTAGCATAAAATACCAATCAGTTTTAGATTCGGCCGCCGATAAGGCCTTCAATTTACAGTTCGAAACTTAAAGCATAAACAGATCGATCAAATGACAAACAGATAGAAATGCAAGTAAAGCAATATACCCTTGCAATCAATTCAGAATTTCAGTCAAATCAGTTACTTATCATTCTCAGTTACAGTTTAGCATTAATCAGAGGTGAGGGTTGTCATATCTATAATCCCCTAAACTACTTAAGTTCTCTTTCTTTGGGATCAAAGTGATAAATGAACAATCTGAAACCAGCTTCCCATTTTCATGGAACTCATTCATGAATTGTAGAAACTCCCTCTTCATTATCTTCCAACACTTTTGAATGCAGGCTATATTAAATCCATCTGGCCCCAGAGCCTTATTACCATCACAGTCTTGTATAGTTGCCTAAACCTCTTGCTCTGTAAATGCTGCTTCTAAACTTTCCTTCTGTACAGAAGTAAGGGATAAAAATGGACTAGAGAATTTAGGCCTAGAGCACCACTCCTCAGTAAATACTCTTTCAAAGTAATTACAGACTGACCGCTTTACTCTATCTAGATCCACCAACCTTTTCACTTCCTCCACAACTGAATCCAACATATTTTTCCTTTGCCTAATGCTTGCCATCAAATGGAAAAATCTTGTATTCTTATCACTACATTTAGCCCACACCATTCTAGATTTTTGATGCCATAAGCTCTCTTTTCTCTTACTCAAATTCCACATTTGACTTCTTACTTCCCTTATTCTAGTTAGTTCAGCTTCTGATAAATTCCTTGCTTTAGCTACCAAATCAAGCTCATGTTGTTCCTCCTCTGCCTTCTTTAACTGAATATCCACATTACCAAAAACCTCCGTATTCCATATTCTAAGATTGGCCCTAAGATTAGCCAACTTCCTCTTAAGCCTAAAGCCAGCCCATCCTGGTTTAACTACACCATCCCATGACTTCTTCACTTCTACTTTGAACTGTGGATAAAGTAACCATGCATTAAGAAACCTAAAGGGTTTTGGACCCCAATTTCTATCACCTTCCTTTAATAATACTAGGCAGTGATCCGAAATACTTCTTTGGAGTCCTCATTGCTTAAATGAGTACTCCTCTAACCATCTACTTTCCAATAGAAACCTATCTATCCTGCTCCATCTCTCCCCATCTTGAGCATTACACCATGTAAATCTTTTCCCTATCATAGACAAATCCACTAAATTTAACTGATCTATTAACCCATTAAAATCATTCATACCTCTCTCTCTCTTCTTGAACATCCCTTTCTTTCATTAATGTACCTGATTTCATTAAAGTCTCCTCCCATACACCAAGGTTTAGTATAAAGTGTTTTCAACCTATCCAGTATATCCCATACCAATCTCCTCTTAACTACATCATTCAGAGCATAAATATTAATTATAGTATATTCAAAGGCCACTCCAGCAGTACCTGAAAGCAGAATAAAATGCCTTGAACTACAACACTCCTTAAGTTTAAAGCTATCTGGATTCCAAATGCATAGCAAACCTTCTGCACTGCCTTCTACATCAACCCCCATGAACTCCATCTTGTCAAATGGCCACATCAATTTTATAAACTCTTCTTCTATTCTACTTCTCTTTGTTTCTTGCAATAACACTACATCCACTCCTCCATCTTTTAGCATACTTTTTATCTTCCTCCTCTTTTCTGGTCTTCTTAGACCTCCAACATTCCATGTCATTATCTTCATAGTAAACCATATAATGCACCTGAACCCCTGCATATATTCCTTAGGCTTCAACTGCCCTTCTACTGTTTTCAATCATTTCCAAATCCTTATTTTCCATCTGAATAATTTTCTCTATAGCTTCATCTTCTTTTTCTTTAAAATTTATGCCCAATGATTTCCCCATCTGGACTGTTGCCCTAGCTTCCATAATCAACCTTCTACTGCTTCTACTCGACTCACTATTAATGGATAGTGAATTTGATATAGTCGCTGCTGCAGCTCTGAAAATAACACCTCTATTAAAACTTTTTGGACGCACTCTTCCCCTCTGTAATAATAAAGTCTTACCTTTTATCACAGCTTCTCTATCTCTCCCCTTATTTCCTTTGTTTTACTGGTAACCTTTCTTTTAATCTTTGTACAACTAATTTTTTTCATTCTTTTGGGCTGTTTACAGATCTACTTGTTGGATTTGAGTCTAAGCTACACAGTCACTCAGATTTGATAACGAATGCCCAGTGGGCCTGTTGTGGTTAGCTTCATCATGGGCTCGTTGTAGCGTAACTTCTAAATTAATATTGGGTATACCTATCTTAGGCCTACTTAAACTCTACATACCCCCTAGTGTGTATATGTTGTCATCAATCTTTTGCATACTCCCAACCACATTTTTCCTTGGGTTTTTCACAATCTTCATCATACCAACGCTGCCAGAGCCTCCACCTGTTGAGTTTCCTAAGCCTTCATCGGATTTCCGCAATGATGAGACTTCTACCATTCTTCCCCTTCTGTCCAACTTAACTATTCCATACTCCATTGTGTCCTTAACCCTGCTTGCCACTTCATCAGTAAGTGACACATCATCACCACCTTCATCTTCCTTTGCTACTTCCTTCTTACCTTCAATGGTGCATGATATCATATTTTGGCCACTGCCAAAGCTTGAATTCTTATCTTCATTAAGCTGATAACTACACAGTCCTGTGGTTATCCCTAATTGGAAACTTATCTCTTCACACACTCTAACTAGATATTGTGCCCCATTGCACTCAAGGATTACCACTGCGTTAATAAACTCTCTGCTTGTGGTTATTATCCTTTCTTTACTCTATTGAAATGAAACTGGGTTGTTGGTACCTTCATCATGTTGAGCTACTTCGCCCCAAACACTCCCAATGTCATTGAGAGTTTTTGTGTTCCACAAATTAAAAGGAATTCCAAAGCAATATAACCAACCACACTTTTCACTTTCAATCATTTTTTCTTTTTCCCATTCATTCATTGATATGCACCATTTATAGATCCATTCCTCAAATTTTACTTTCCATGTCTTTATCTGTTCGACTGACTAGAATGTTAGTACTGCAACTCTACCCCCATTCTATGACGTTCATATCCTTAACCCCTCTGTTACTACACTCCTTTTTAAAAGCATCAAAGGTGAAAAATGTTTTTCGCTTGACTACTAAACTCTCGTAAAGCCAACCATTGCCAATCTCTTCAGCTTTGATAGGTATTCTCTTGATATCTCTATTAAACCCTCGTATTACATCCACATAAGAACTATGGCCTTTAACCCCATCTGTTGGCTGCCAGTGCATCTTCTGTTTAATTAGATTAGTACTCTCCTTTCTTGATCCTTGCATCTTCAGATTCTGATCTTTATTTCCATATGCCACTATCCGTACCTTCAATTCTTTATTATCACACCGCAACCCTTCAGCTTTTTGAATTGCCATACTTGTTGCAACCTGGCAATCATACCGAACAAACCCAAATCTTGTTCCCACAACTTTCCTTTTCTTCTTTGGAATAAAAACATCCTTTACCACTCCGTAGTTACTAAATAACTTAAACAAGCCTCTCGGATCCATCGATTCTAGTAAGTTATCCACAAAAACGGTGAACATTCTTGATCCTCTGAATCTATCTTGCAGATATCCCACTGGCCTTCTCCTAATCACCAGTTGCCACCCTCCTCTCTCCATTTCTTCTTGGAGATAAATTAGACTTGTCAGAGATGTTTAGGATAACATTCTTTGTCAATATGAAATATAGCCCTCCTTTAATCTATTTGGTTAAATCATGAACATTCTTTGTCAATATGAAATAGGTTTTTTTGTAATTACACAACTATTCTTGTTCAATTATGAAACATAAATCTTTTATTTTTTAACAAAGTATAATACACTCATAATGTTTGTTTAAAATATGAATTGGTCCTATAATACTAGAAATTATAACTATCGTTTGTTATGAATTTTAATTTAACAAAATATCCAAGGGGAAAAAAAATAATTCTCCTATGCAATAATAAATTATCAAAAAACAATTATTGAAAAATATTTCTGATATCATAAAATTTTTTTAATTGATTAA
The DNA here is from genome assembly GCF_055761805.1 of Camellia sinensis. Classification (NCBI taxonomy): domain Eukaryota; kingdom Viridiplantae; phylum Streptophyta; class Magnoliopsida; order Ericales; family Theaceae; genus Camellia; species Camellia sinensis. The sequence continues at coordinate 122,506,665 of NC_138966.1, forward strand.
ATGATTTATTTCTTAACAAAATGGTTAACTGAAAAATATTTTTCATATCATTAAAAATTGTTGGCTAGTAATTTTTTTTGCCTATTTTGCCCTTTCATTTTGAATAATTTACTAATAGTGGCCTATATATTGAGTAAATATTTTTTTGTAATTATATAAATATTCTTGGTCAATTATGTAACAATTTTTTTTGTAATTACGCAAACATTCTCGATCAATTATGAAATAGGTTTTTTCGTAATTACGCAAATATTCTTGGTCAATTATGAAACATAAATTTGTTATTCTTTAACAAATTACAAATACACTCATAAAGTTTTAAAATATGAATCGGTCCTATAAGATTAGAAATTACAACTATCGTTTGTTATAAATTTTAATTTAACACCATACCCAAGAGAAAAAAAAAACAACAACTATTCTCCCATACAATAAATCATTAAGTCAATTAATAATTTTTAATAATATAAGAAATAATTTTTAATGAACAATTTTGATAATTTATTATTGCATAAGATAATGTGTTTTTTTTTTCCCTTGAGTATTGTGTTAAATTAAAATTTATAATGAACAATAGTAGTAATTTCTACTACTATAGAACCGATTCATATTTTAAACAAGCTTTATGAGTGTATTTGTAATTTGTTAAAAAAATAAAATATTTATGCTTCATAATTGACCAAAAATATTTACGTAATTATAGAAAAACCTATTTCATAATTGACCAAGAATGTTTGCACAATTATGAAAAAACATGTTGCATAAGTGACCAAGAATGTTTGCGTAATTACAAAAAAATCTTCACTTAACATATAAGCTACCATTAATAAATTATTCAAAATGAAATGACAAAATCAAGAAAAAGCAAAGCGGAGATTTATCAAAATGAAAGGACAATTGTGTATATGGTAAAATAAATGGAAAATGGAGGGCAAAATGGGAATCAAAAGACAAGCCATCTTTAGGAAAGTGCTTCTTATATATTTATAAGAATTGTTTAGCTGCTTGAGGTTCGTCTTTTCTTTTCGATTTTACCCTTTCATTTTGAATAATTTACTAATAGTGGCCTATATGTTGAGTGAAGATTTTTTTCGTAATAACGCAAACATTCTTGGTCAATTATGCAACAAGTTTTTTTTCGTAATTACGCAAACATTCTTAGTCAATTATGAAATAAGTTTTTTTGTAATTACGCAAATATTCTTGGTCAATTATGAAATATAAAATTTTTATTTTTTAACAAATTACAAATACGCCCATAAAGTTTATTTAAAATATGAATCGGTCCTATAATACTAGAAATTATAATTATCATTTGTTATGAATTTTAATTTAACACAATACTCAGGAAATTTTTTTTTTCCTCTACAATAATAAATAATCAAAATTATTTATTGAAAAAAAAATTCTTATATCATTAAAAACTATTAATTGAATTAATGATTTATTTATTAACAAAATGGTTAACTAATTTTTTTTTAATATCATTAAAAATTATTAATTTACTTAATAATTTATTTAATACTAAAATTATTGGTCATTTGCTATGCGAGTATGATTTATGTATTCATAAAATTATTTACATATATATATATATATATATATATATATGTGTGTGTGTGTGTTTTCTTCTACTTCTTCATTAGTTCAGTAAATTATCTTAATAGTTTTTTTAAGATGAGAGAATTATGTTAGTATTTTTTTTTATATGTATTTATTTGTTGAGAAAAGTTACACCATATTTTTTTTTTAATTTTATAAATTCGAAAGAAATGTTAAAGACTCATAAATTCACCAAAAATTGTATGGTAATAGAATTAGAATCTATATCATTAGGTATATAATAAATTAAAAAATGATACATATCATAATACATAATTCTATCATATACCTAATGATTTATTATATTCAATTTTATAAAATAATATTCTAAATTTTAAAAAATTATCAAAACATAAAATTTAAGCATAATACAATAATAACATGTGCTTTGCACTACCTTTTTCAACTAGTGTATATATATATATATATATATATATATATATGTATTATTGTAAAGCAAACCTGACACGCCATTCCATCCATTGGCAAATTACTTTGTGGTCCATGTGGTGGACAGTGACCAATGACAGGTACAGTGGGGTTTAATTGTGGATGATCATTCTTCATACAAATACAAACATACTTGTAACTATATATATATGCAAGAATTTATGAGACTTTAAGCTAAAAATAACGAGGATGTGTTAGTTGTAATTGAGATCTCATTATGTAATGGTGTATTTTACCTTAAAGTTTTAATATATGTTACATTTAATTCTATTTTTATCAATAATTTATATTTTGTATAAATGCAAAAAAATAATGCTTTATTGCAAACACTCTTCGAAGAAAAATTAGGGAGACATAGCATTACTCAATGAAAAATAGGACTATATTGTGAGCTCGATAACACTTATTCTAGGTCCACTTTAATGATTCAAATTGTTTAATTTTTAAGATACATTTAGTAGACTATATCTGTAAAAAATCAAGTTAATCGAATATCGTTAATCATTTCATCAAATAACATTTGCATTCAACCTTATATTACTAATTATATTTAGCATTTATTTTTTAAGAAACAAATATGACTTGATGAAAAGGATAGTAATGCAAATATATTCTAAGAAATAAATGCAAATATGAAAAGGATATTTACCATTCATTTTTTAAGAAACAAATGCAGATATATTCTATTTGATATATTCTAAAAAGTGAACAATTTAAATTATCGAAGTAGAATCTGAAATGAGCCCTATTGGGTGCATAACAATAACTGTTGTATTGGAGCACAACAGCTTCTATGTTTCGTGAAAAATAATATTGCTATCTTTTTTATATTAAAACTTATATTTTACTCATATTTACCACGGTCTATAAATCACATTCATCATTTTTTTATCACTTTAATCTTATTAAAAAAAAGTTAATAAATATTTTTTAAAAATTATTATAATTACCTCCAATGTGAGAGATTGTCTCCTAGCCTCTTTTTCTTGTTTTTCGTTCAAGAGACAAAACGGTTTAGAGTGAGCAAATTATTCAGTGATAATTGTAATTTATCTCATATATCAATTTGATTTTTATAATTTTAATTATATCAATTTTTTCATAAAATTTTGATAGTATATCAAAGTTCAATTTATAATATTTATTAAAAAAATAAATAGAAATTAAGAATAAAATGATCCATTCAAAACGATATTAACCATTTTAAATTGGATACCTACCCCTCAATATTTTTTAAGAGAGTGAATGCAATGCATCGTAAAATGTTCTATTCCATAAAAATGATTCACACATAAATATTGTGTAACTAAAGTAAACCTAATGACTAATAAGTGATCACGACTGCTCTATCTACTTCACTCGCTTAATTAATATGTATAAAATCACAACCATCTCAGTTTTTAGGGTATCCGCAAACATAAATAATAAAGAATGCTCTACTTAATTAAAAGTTACTATATTTCTCCAAATATATTTGTATCATATAGTTGGAGTTTCATAGACATGGAAAGCAGCAATTTATCAAAAACTAGAAAAAGGAAAAAACAAAAACAAAGGAACACTCTGTTTGGTCATTTTGTTTTGGGTTTTTTTTTTTTTTTTCCTGTTTTGACAAATTGTTCATGAAAATTGTTTTCGAAATTTTTTCAAAAACACAATCCACTTTTGCTTATGAAAACGCAAACATAAAAATAAAAAAGGATACTTAGGTTAGAGGCCCACTTTTAAAACTATTGGGCTAATAGACCCAAGGTTAAGCTTTTTCGGTCAAAATGACATCATCTATTTAAAAGAACACCTATCTGCTTCCAAAAGTTTATCTATCTGTCTATTTGTTCATTTATAACTTTCATATATTATTTATCTGTCCAACTATTATCTATTTGTAGACGTTTCACTTGTCTATACTTATTTATCTACTTCAATGCCAATTTGCCGGTATCAATGACTTTTCTAACAACTTTTTTGCGTTTTTATCACCAAAAAAAAGATTAAACCTTGGATCAAATGATATATGACCCTATAAGTGTGGAGTTTTTATAATTTAACCAAATAAAAAAAGTAAAGCAATTTTTTTTGGGTATTTTTCAATAAATGCAAATAAAAAAACCAAAAAAGAGGAGCAAAATGTTACTTACGTTGAAGCCAAGGGCCAAGATGAAGTTTTCAACACTACCTCAAAATGCTATGAAGACTAATGACTTTGCCATGGAAACCCTATCAGAAATTGATTCTCTCTCTCTCTCTCTCTCTCTCTCTCTCTGTGGGATGGGATTGTAACATTTTGTCTGTTCCCTTTTCAGCCCATGGAATTGGCCAGCACCCACTTTACTTTCCAAATGAAGAAACCCTAAATTAATGGGCACTGTTGAAATGAACCTGAAATTGGAATAAACGCAGGATGGTAGCTTGGCAGAAACAGTGGTTGTTAAACGTCAACAGCAACAATTTGTTCATGCTCTTATCAAAAGGACCATCCAGGACTACTTCTTTCATCCAATTTACATTAGTGCCACACCAGTCAGTCATGGAAATTCATTCCTATGCATGACGAACTCATGGTGCCAAAAACCTTTGACAGTGCTGGACCTTTACATCACAACCATCTTTTTACCTTCCTCGTCAATACTACTATATATAGGCCCCGTTTAGTAGAACTGTAGGAAAGGAATTACAACTTATAACCTGATAACTTATCGCTTATAACTGTGAACATAAGTTAGTTTTTGACTTATAAATTAAGCTTCTCCTTCCCCACTCAAAGAATAAGTTGATTTTTTACATACAAAAAGCTATAAGTTGTATTATTAAGCTGAACCAAACACATCAAAATAGCTTAAATTAAGCTAAAAGTTAAAATAAGCTAGAACTAAACCCTACCAAACAGGGTCATATTCATAAAAATATATTACAATCTGTTTGGCTTCATTTTTAGATTTTTTTTTTTTTAAAAAAAAATATCGAAACTAGTTTAACGAAATAAACACTAAAAAAATAATTTTAAAATTTCAAAAATTAATTTCACGTTATAAAAAATAAAATCATGTGAAAATGATGAGTACTTTTGATTTTTTTTTTTAAAAAAATGATTCTTAAAACCAAATCAAACCAACTTTAAATTTATGCTATACACATAATTTTTGGAGTAAATTTCATGGTAAAAATTCATGGTAGATAACAATTTTGTTCTTAATTATTGACTTGGCATATGTGATACCAGTTCTGCACAAGACATGGACAAGATTTTACAAGGATTTTTTTTTTTTTTTTTTGTGTGTGTATTTTTGGAGACATTCCATGCAATACACACAATACAAGCTCTCTCCCTCTCTCTCCATATTGGTGGTCTTGCCCAAAAGGTTGAGCCTTTAGGGGAAGTAAGGTAGTCTATATAGGGAGTAGATCAACTCACTATACACTCTTTCTATACCAACTCTGAATCCAGAAAGAAAGCCAAGTGAGAATAGGTAAACTGTGTAATGCTCAACTTTTCTATGCTCATCTCTCTCTGTGTCTTTCTTTTCTCTACCATTTCTCTTCTTCCTCCATCTCCTGTTTTAAGAATTCTTTACAAATTTCAGTAACTTATCTCTTGGTTTTCACTAAGATCTAGGTTTCCAATTCTGATGACAACCATTTAGTTTTAGCAACTTAATCCTAATTAAGATATGCATGTTACATTTCTTTTGCCAAAAATTCAAACCCATATATGTGTTTAATTATTGGTTTTTATCTTGATATGAACAAAAAAATTCTATGAATTTTTTTTAAAAAGAGATTTGCATTACATTTCCTTTACTAGAAGAGGGACAAGATCAAAGACTGGTGATATAATGGGTAGAGGAAAGATCGAGGTTAAGAGGATCGAAAACAACACTAGCAGACAAGTCACCTTCTCAAAACGCCGAACAGGGCTGCTCAAGAAGACCCACGAACTTTCTGTCCTCTGCGATGCGCAGATCGGACTCATCGTCTTTTCCAGCAAAGGGAAGCTCTTTGAGTACTGCACTCACCCTCTGAGGTCCAGTTCTATCACTTGATGTTTCTGAATTCTTTGTTGTCTTGCTCTTTTTTTGGGTGTAGATACAAGGGTTTCCCATTGTTCTTCATAATTTTTAACAGAGTTTTAAATATTGGACCATACGTATTGAGATTTTGAATTTTTGACGGATATATCAACCCACAGTATTTGATATATGGTAGTATTGTCGATATGTATGAGAGTACCATAATTTAAACCCATGATTCTCAACAGAAGGCCTCTGCTATTGTTTTCTTTGTGATCGTGGAATTGTTATATGATGCCTCTGTGTGTTTTCTGTTTCATGCCTAAAAGACCTAGTTTTTATGTTTTGCATGCTTTTTTTTTTTATTTCAAGTAGTTGGGTTGTTTCTTGGAGAGTCTTGAATTGCTTTCTCTTTGGTTTCAACTTGGCCACACCCCCCCCCCCCCCCCCCCCAAGGATGGTGATCACTGATATGCCATGGTTGTTTTGTTTGTTGTGTTTTTGTGGCAAGCCTTTGATGATCAGACTTTGATTTGACCAACTTGAGTGCTTTGACTTGCTTTTTCATGCCTCTGATTCTCCTTAATTTTCTTTTCTTTTCTTTTCTTTTCTTTTTTGTTTCTAAATTTTAATGTTTATTTATTTTTCTTAAAAAGCTTAACTTGCCTGATGATTTTCTTCCAACTTTTGATCTGAAGATTTCTCCCACTACAAGTGCACCTCTGACTCATTTCGTTTTTATCTGAAATTTGTTACCATAAATTTCATGTACATTTGTTAGGAATATATATCTGCAGTTTTTGTATTTGTTGTCATATGTTGAAAAATATTCAACTTACAAAACCTGACAAAACAAAAGAGTGATTTTTTATTTTTTATTCTTTGCTAAATACTTAGTAATTTGGGATTTATGAGAACAAGGTGGTTTTGGATACATAGCTGGACTTTTTAGTACCAATCAATTGATCAAACTTTTAGCCTGTGTTTAGTTAGGAGATTTGGGAGAGAGATTTAGAAAAGAAAAGAGAAAAGATATGTCTGAAATTAGATGAAACATAAGTATATATTATTCACATTTCACTTATTTTTTTTCTTTCCTTTCCAAATTTCTTCATAAATTTCCCAATTAAACACGACGCTAATCTGTGTTCAAAGAATTCTTTGTGAGTTATTTTTTTCAAATGATATAATTTATATCATTTTATCAATGATTGACATCAAAGCTATATCTAAATTTTGTTAATCCTCTAATTCTAATTGTAGTGTAAGCTTGATCTTAGTTTCACTATATGTCAATTACTATTCAAATGATTTTAATGAGACAAACAAATATTATGATGTAATTTAAATCCTCCTTGTTGATTTTTTAAATTCCTCCCAATGCCTTTCTAATACCTAATGTGAAAAGCATTGTTTTTAGATGACATTCCGTTATGAAATTAGATTAGGTCTCGTTTGAGAGTATACTGTTTTAGTAATTTTTTGATTTTTTATGAAAAAATATTAAAAAATATGCAAAAAAATAAATAGAGTGATGTGACAAGTAACTTTTTGACTAAAATATTTAGTCTCCAAACAAAGTCTAATTGTGAAGTTCTAGAATTCAATTATTGCAAATTAAAGATTAGAATTTTGTTTGTTGTGTGCTGACCTAGTTGGGATTTGCCTCCTAGTTAATTTGCGTTGTAATGTTCCTCTTATGAATTCACACTCATTGACTGTTGCATTTCCTTTCTTTCATTTTTTTATTTATTTTTATTTATTTTTTGTATTCTTTCCAAAATCTTTACAGCATGGGTGAAATGATAGGAAGATATCTGGATGCTACAGGGATTCGTATACCAGAGCACGATGACCGGGTATCATGCAAATTATAGGCTGGATATTAGTTTAGACGATAACGTTGTCAGTTTCTATATTTTGTTCCTATAAAATAGAAAATAAGTTTTATTTTTTATTTTTTTTTTGAACAAAAAACATACTTAGATTTGATGTAAAATATAAAATAGAAAATATTGTGTTGTTTGATGTTATACTATATTTTGAAACAAATAAAAACAAAAACAAAGAAACAACTTTTTGAAAAAAAAAAATTTGAATGAAAGAAAGAAAATATGAAACTAAAGTATTACCAAACAACAACTTAGATTTGCCTTTTTTTTTTTTATTTAATTTTTTATTTTTTAAAATTTTAATCAACGAGTAGTTGCAGGAACAAATATTCAATGAGTTGACAAGAATCAGGAATGAAACTCATAATCTTCAACTGAGTTTGCAGCGGTACAAAGGTGAGGACTTGAGTTCTGCACGGTACGAGGATTTGGATGAGCTTGAACAACAGCTTGAATCCTCAGTTAACAAGGTCCGAGCTCGGAAGGTATTGTTTTCTTTTTCTTCATTTTTGCCCTTTGTTTTCTTAAAAAGTTTAATTTTTCTCCATCTCCGTTGTAATAATTAGATAAATTTTGAAATAGAAGAAGATAATTTGAGAGAGAAAGAGAAAAATTAAGGTAAATGTGATTTGAACATTACAAACTACATCCATGATACAAGCCTCAATAGGGCTACACATTCTCTTATTACTTTCTCGCATTTTCTTTACAATCAATCACCCAATGACAGAGCTAGGAATTTGATTGAGGGGGTAATGGTAATATTAAGGCAATTTATTGAGTTGGATTGATTTAGGAAACAAATTTTAGCTTGGGGTTGGATTTGATAAAAATAAATAAATAATGATATATTACTATTTTAGAACTATTCCATAGAGAACCCTAAAAAGAAATGAAAAAAAAAATTAAAAATCAAAATGCCAAACAAATAAAAAAAAAAATCATAACTCCTTGTGAAAGAAAAGAATACGAGAGCACTCCACTTCACACCCACACAAAAACTCCCTTAGCCTTCCAACCCCATCAACTCAAAGTAAAAATAGTTGAGGAGTTAGCAAGAGCAAAAATTGGATAATGAAAGGAGTGATTAAAACATGCTTATTTGATCAGCATAGAATTATTTTCAATCATGAAATTATTTAGAGTTTGAAATCTTACTTAATATGAAGAAATGATTTGAGGGGAGAGGGTATAGTGTGCACCCTCTTTTTTTTTTGATCGGCAAAGAAAAAATTCCATTAAAACATGAAATTTAAAAGGTACAAGGAAAAAAAACGTATTGAGAGAGATTTGAAGAGTAAAAACACTCTCCTACTACTGCTACTCACGTCTTTACAACCGACCCTTCAGCCTCACAATTTTATATATATTTTTTAAAAGACAAATAAAACAACAAAACAAACCAAAAAACTAAAATTCAAACTCTTGAGCCCCACACCAACACTAAAACACAAAGAACACCCGTGCCTGCCCCGACTGCCGAAAACCACCTAAAACACTGATACCTAAAACACAGAGCCCCACACCTACTGCTGCCGAGAACCACCCATGACTGACTGCAAACCCTGCTGGTTACTCCTCCTTGGCTCAACAAAATCCTAGCTCTCGTCAACAACCTCCGTCGGAACCTGCTGTTGGTGCCTCCTCTACGCTGCCTCTGTAAATGGAGCCGCTGGTGCTGTTAATCCTCACCACGGTTTTGCCCTGAAAACCCAGATTACCATCTTAAACTTCACCCACGGTTTACTCACCCAAACAACTCCCTTGGTTGATCCTCACCAACAAACGCTGAGTAGTCCCCTCTATGTAGACCTGGCACCATTCTCCTCTTATCCGAACAAAAACATCGACCACCAAAGATTTGAAACGGAAATCACCCCTCAAACTCCCACTCGCACGGAGCGCTCGAATGAAGAACCTAAACAGCTCTAAATCCTCCACCCCTCAAACTCCCGCTCGCAGTGGAAGTGCCCGAATGAAGTTCCTGAACCAACCCACCCAAGATCAACAAACCCCCGCTCGTAGCCACCCTAAACCGAAACCCATGGCCAAATCTGAACACCATGGCCGAAGCAGAGATAGATCTAACACCTTCCAAGGAAAACACAGCAAAAAATCCTAAAGAAAACCAGAGAGAACAGACCACCTAAACAAAAATGAAAGGACAGAACAGCATCCTAATCAAATCTAGAGATTAGATCTGAAAAGAAGAAAACCGAAAAACAAAAGGGGGCTCAAGATTATAAGGAGAAAAAACAACAACACAAGGAAAAACTAGGCCAGCCAACCGCCATGGCCATAAGGCGGCGGCCGGCTGGCCAGCGATGAGGCCCTGAGGTGGAGGTTTTTTAGAGAGAGAGAAAGATGTGCAATAAGAATCAGTAGTGTGCACCCCCTTAGAAGTGCATATGATATGCACCCTATCATAAATTAGTGTAACTTTATCAGAAAATTTCATAATATCAACCACAAAATGTATAACCTTGTCACAAATTAGTGTAATAAATTGTCCAAAATTTTGTAGTTCATGTTACAAAAGTTTGTGGCTTGATTACGATATTTTTTGTTATGACAATTTGTGAAGAGGTTATACATTTTGTGATTGATGTTACAAAATTTTGTGATAAAGTTACATCAATTTATGATATATATGCACCATTAAAGGGATGCACACCATAGGGTTTCCCTGATTTGAGAAAAATATAATTCAAGAATTTTGAATTCACATTCTATAGTGTGATCAATGGATATTCCTTTACTTTCACAAAACAAATGATGCAAACATAAAAATGATTTCCTGATTTATATGTGACAATAAATTATAACTTTGTCCCAAAATATGTAGCTTGTATTTGAGTTGTTCTGATTACATAATGTTAGTATTGTTTTTGCGGATACGTTTGCAGTTTCAGCTATTGCAGCAACAACTGGACAACCTACAGAGGACGGTAATTATTCACGTTGTCTCTCCTTCTATCTATATACATTTATGTATTTCATTGTCGAAATAACAATTTTTTTATTTTATTTTTTACATTTTAGGAAAAAATGTTGGAGAAGGAAAACCAAGACATGTACCAGTGGGTGAGTGCAGTGATTGAATAAGCATGTGGGCAATGAGAACTAATGCTTATTTGATCATCAAGACAATGAACATAAAACTCTGATATCAATAAATAATCTTTAACTAGTTATTTGCCTCTCTCTTTTTTGTTTTCTTTAGTATTTTTTTAAAAAAAATTTGTCAAATACTTTTTATTTCCTATTAGAAGAACCTAAAAATGTATCAGGGAAAAAAAAAAGAAGAAGAAGAAGAAAACAGACCAAATTTAAAAAGTTGACAAAAAAGTAAATTTTATTTTTATGTCCTTCGTAATTTTTTTTCAAATTTGGTCATTTTTAAAATTTTAAGGTTTCTCAATCTTGAAAAAACCTTGAGATAAAAAATAAAAAATAAATAAAAATTATTAAAGAGAAAAAAGTTTGAAAAAAAATGCTAATTTTTTGGCATTTGTCAAACAGTAAAAGTTTCAATGCACCACATAAATGGTTAATTATCTTCATTACAAAGATGGGATATATTGTTAAACAAAAATTTCAAAGCTTCATTCAATTAGCTATAGTGTGGAGGTCTAACAAATTAACATGATAACCATCTGGGGGATAACTATGTAGTTGATGAGTAATCACATGAAGCAACAGGCAGAGGAATTGAACCATCATCAACAGGCAATGACTGAGCTGAGCCTAGTGGGACAGCAGCACCAACAGCAAGTGTTGGAACAGTTTCCATTCTATGGAGAAGAGCAGCCAAGCAGTGTTCTTCAACTTGCAAGTGTCCCTCTCCAACTCCACCACCACCACCACCACCCCTACCAACTCCAGCCTACTCAGCCCAACCTTCAAGACTCCAATCTCCTACAACAAACCTATGGTACACTTCAAAACCCCTTAAAAGATCACATTGATATTTGCATTAACAGTTGTGATGGAGTAGAGAAGAATTTTACAAAATGAGATACAGATGTGTGACGAAGGTCCCACTCCTTTTTCTTACATTTATTGACCCACTCATACAAACTAACAAATTTTATAAAATTTTCTTACTTATTGATGTGGCTGCACCTATCATATTATTGAAGTGAGTCATGTTTTAGATATGGAAGTTTTATTATTACATGTCATATCAATTAGTAAGAATGATTTGTAAAATTTATTTGTTAAAATAGCATTATTTGTTGGTTTTCTCTCGTTTTGGCTGTTGGTTTCTCACCAACTGGAGCTTAGAGCTTGAGTTAGCTCCAAGCTCCTATTTATTGATGTACTATATTTCTCTTGACATGCTTCCATTAATAAAGATTTTCTTTGCCGATTAAAAAAAAAAAAAATTTGTGAGTTTTGACCAATTTTACCTAGTTGAAATCCAATAAACTTTAATTCATCTACAATTGTTTGTTTAGTCCTTTTTATACCTAGATGTGCTTTTTTGTTTGTTGTTGATGATTTGCAGAGCAGTGAAAATCCTTCATGAGGAGGGTCTTTGGTGATCAGGAACAGAAGGGAATTAACTTGTCGATTAGTTATCAAGAACAGAAACTGCAGTTGATGATTTGGATATTTAAGTTAAGAAGGTTCATTTAAATTAGTTGAATATATGTACTTTTACCTTCTGTTGTGTGTTTTGGAGACCTCCATATGTGTACTTGGCTTGAGAATAACTTACTTTATGTTTTTAATATGGCTTTCCATGCATTAATGAGTACTTTGTTCACTCTAACATGGCTTAAATTCCAGAAAGGAGTACATGTCACAGAATAAATTTTACCACCAATTTTTTCACCTCTTACATGCAAACAGTGAAAAAAATCAATGAAATTCATATGGTTTTGCATAACACTCATTCTATTAACTTCATAGAGGGACAGAAAATAGAGTAAGGTACTATACTCCTATTGTTGATGAAATCTTAAGCCATATAATGGTTTTGTTGTGAGATATTTTATATTTTTATTGTACACTTACATTTACTATAAGGGGGCTTTTATAGAAACGAAGGGGTTAAAGACTCAACCCATATTACTTTTCGATTAGGATTTTAATATATAAGAGTTTAATAACATCTTGTTTATTTTGTTTTTCTTCCATGTTTTATGATTGAAACCGTTTATTTATTTAATTTCCCAACCTTTTGAGCTGATGTGAGTTGCACGGTTAACTTTGTTTCTAGGATAATTGAAGATGGGAATTTCAAGAAATATTCCCCATCTTAGGCTATTTCTTTGATGCTAGTTTATAAGTTTTATTGGCTTAAAAAGTTCACAAATAAGCTAATACTCAAGAAAGTTAGGTCATTTGATATATATTTCGATTTTTTTGAATTTTTTGATAGCATTTTTAAGACCTAAAAGAAGTCCTAGCATTTTTCTTTCTTTCTTTCTTTTTTTTTTTTTTTTTTTTTTTGACAAGGAATTTGATTAATTTTTTTTATTGAGAACTCTCTAACAACATGAGTTTGCCAAACTTTGCACTACTACTCTAACAAGTTGAACTTAGAGATTATAATTAACCCATATGCAGTTGTTGAACAGTCAACATACGTGGCCGTTTGACATTTTATTTTTTTGAAGTTAACTTTTTGCTTTTGGATTATTTTAGTTTCGATTAGAAAGTTCCTTTCAATTGAATTTTTTTTTATTTTTATGAAAAAATAATGAAATAACTATGATTTATATATAACATTTTGTCATATAAATTTTTTAATTTTTAATTTTTTTTATAATTAATTTAGCCAAAAAAAATTATTGCCAAACGAAGCCTAACCCTCTGGTTGCCCAAATCCGTAGTAGAGTTCTAGGCATCAGTGATCATTTCTTTAGTCTTTACAGTTAATCTTCATCCAATAAGCTTCAAGTTTAAAAATCTCCTTCTACTTTTCAAAATTTGAGACATTCACTAGATTTGGAAACGGTTGGACTTTTTGACTTGTGGGATTTATGGGGGTGAAAATTTTATTTTTAATAATTTAAATCGTTTATTTTATGAAATTTTTAATATATATAATCTATAAAAAAAATTAAATTAATTCAATAATTACAACATTTTTATTGTATGACATGTGTTTGTGAAGAAAAAATAGATGATAAACATAATTTTAAAAACAATTTTTTTTTTAGATAAATATAATAAAATAAAATAATTATGATAATCGAATTGACTTACTTTCTATGAATAATATATGTATTTTTTTTAATTTTTTTTTAATTATAAGATAAACTGTTCAAAACATTCAATTTTTTAAAAAAAAAATTCTTTTTCATCTTTTCACCTATCTCGCAATTGTAATGAATTCTACACTAATTTAGTATTGGACACGTATCACTTTAATAGAAGAGTTATGTTAGGGATATTAAAAATTGGGAAATTTTTTTTAAGGTCCCTAATAATAATAATTTAGAGGATAAAGGACACCAAAAAAAATAGTGATGCATCAGGTCTCTGAACAACATGGCGCGCATTTTTAATTATTTTGTGAACCAAAATACCCTTCCCAAAATCAACACAGAAACGAAACTCATTCCAACGTCTGAGTTCCATTCCAAGCATCCAGCATCTTCACGAACAAGAAAACAGCAGAATTAGGGTTTCAATATCATCTTCACCATCAACATTAGAGCTTCGTTATCTTCTGCAAAAATCATCCACATTCCTTCCTCATAAATTTCTCTGACCCGATTTTCACTGTTCATCGTCATCTCAATTCATCTTCGTCACGTCGCATCTTCATCTCAGGCCATATCAGCTCGTCATTCAAGTTTCATCCAAACTCTGGTAAGTTTTTCTACAATACAATTAGATTTTCTCTGGAAACACAGTTAATTGCATTTTATATTAACCTTCCATAAATTAAGGTTTCAATTTCGTAACAAAAAGCTACCTGAATTTGAAAAAAGTTATTTTTGTGTGTTTTGAACTTATTCTTTAACATGTTTGTGTGATTTTATCTGTAAATTTCTCTGGCATTTGAATTTCTCTGGTTTTTGCTTGATGTATGTTTCTTCTTTCAATTTTCTTTAGCATGTTTATTTTGAAAAAAGTAATTTTTTGTGTTTTCATCTTATTTTTGAACATGTTTCTGTGATTTTGTTTATAAATTTCCCTGCTCTATAAATTTCTCTGTAATATGTATTTTTAATTGGAATGTCTATCTTTCTCTGGAGTGTCTATTACTTTCTTGTCTCTGTCTAAGTTTCTCTGGTATTTAAAATTTTCTCTGACCACATCACATCACTTTCCACCATTGTGTGTCTCTATCATGTTTAATTTTCTCTGGCATTTTAATATTATGGATTGGAATGACTGTTTCTTCTTTGAATTTTCTCTAACGTGTGTATTTTGAAAAAAAGTTATTTCTCTGTGTTTTGATCTTATTATTGAACATATTTCTGTGATTTTGTTTATGAATTTCTTTGTTTTGTAAATTTTTCTAGAATATGTATTTTTCTCTAGAATGTCTATTACTCTCTTGCCTCTGTCTAAGTTTCTCTGGTATTTATAATTTTCTCTGACCACATCACATCACTTTCCTCTCTTGTGTGTCTCTATCATGGTTAATTTTCTCTAGTTGTATATGTAAATTTCTTTGGCATTTTAATATTATGAATTGAATTTTTCTCTGGAATGGAAATTTCCTCAAAAATGTGTAATTTTCTCCAGAATGTGTATTTTTCTCTGGTATGTTTATTTTGTTCAATTATTGGTTTCAATGTAGTGTAATTTTCAGTGGCATGTTTACATTACTTTATTTATTTTATCTTGCTAATTGTGGAATGAAATTTTTTTGATTTGCCATGTTTACTTTTCTCTGTCATTCATTTTCTCTGGTATGTTTACTTTTATATGTAATTTTAACAATTATTGAAAATTTCTCTCCCATGTTTATGATGCTTTGTTGATTTTCTCTAACATTTAATTTTTAATGTCCAATTTTCTCTAGCATGTCCAAGTTTCTCTAGCATGTCCAATTTTCTGTAATTTTTCCTTATCTGTAATTTTCTCTGACATCTCCAATTTTTTCTTATTTGTAATTTTCTCTGACATCTCCAATTTTCTCTGGCATGTTCAATTTTCTCTGGGATTTAATGTTGACATCTTTATGTTTTAATCATTGTCTAGAAATGGCAAAACGTAAAAGCAGCAAAACACCGGAAACACCAAGCAAGAAACAAAAACTCTCTCAGTCTTCTTATGAGCTAAGATAAAAAACCAGTAGCACAACACTAGAAACACCAAGCAAGAAAGAACAACTCTCTCAGTCTTCTTATGATCTAAAATCAAAAACCAACAACAAAACACCACAAACTCCTCGCCAAAACACACAAGTCTAAGGTGATGAAGCAACTAGCATCCAGATTAGTACCCCAACTTCAAAAGACTCAAGCTTAAGGGGGAAAAAACCTGTTAAACTCCAAAGAAAGGCAGCTCACTACAGCATTCAATACCAATCCAACCTCTGATCTGTTGTCTCCTTTTTTCAAACACTTAAATTCAATTCAAACTAACTTGCAGAGCTTCAAAAGACCCTATTCTGGTATTTGATCCAAGCTCTAACCACTAGAATAATGGATCCAAGGAAATGTAGGAAATCTAATGATGATGTAGTTGTAATAATCCAATGTTACAATGAAAAAACAAAAGCATTCACAGTTGGTAAAAAGAACTTAACCTTTACAACAAATGACATGACCTTGATTTTTGGTTTACAAGGAGGTAAAGAAGCTATGTCATTAAGATACTCTAAAAAGTCAAAATCTGCATTCCTAAGAAGAAGATTCCAAAAGGACACAAGGCTCACTGGTCCTGTTCTTAAAAATGCCTTGGTCAAACTAATGAAAGGCAAGTAACCAACTGACTTCAAAGATGTAGCAATCATTGTTACATTGTACTTGTGTCTCACCCTATTTTTTGCAACAAGTGGGAATTCAATAGGGTGGGTTTTTATTAAGTATGTGGAATCTCTTGAATCAATGAAACAGTATAATTAGCCAGAAGCAATCACATCAACATTGATTGATTTTATCATAGCATTGCACAAAACTCCAGAAAAAGTTACGGGGGTGTGTCATTGCATTGCTAGTAAGTATAATATCCATTCAAATTTGTAATTATCATACTTATAAATTTGTGCGTTTAGAAAAATTTAATTACTTTAATTTTCATCACAGTATTGGCTATATGAACATGCAAATATCATTGACTCGGCAAACAGTAAAACAACTGACTTCCCAAGATGTGCCAAGTGGAACCTGCAAACCTTGACGAAACAGCTGCAGAAGACACCAGTCGACTCTCTTGCACAGGTTAGATTTCTATCACTGTTGAAATCTTAGTGAAATTCCAAAATTTCTCTGACCACTGCTTTGTTTCCCTCATTGTGCATTGATTGATTAAGATCAATTTTCTCTGAACTATCAATTTATGTTTTCTTATTTGGTTACCACTGGTTTATTTCTGCCATTGCAATCAATTTTCTTTGCAATCCAAATTTCTCTGACCACAATTGTAACACATTAACTTATATGCCCTGATTGATTTTCTCTAATATCTGAATTATATTGTTTCATAATTTTCTCTGTCCCATAAAATTGTTTCTCCTTGTGTGTAATTTTCTCTTGCCCATAACTTATGTGCCTTGCATCTTTGATAAACACTGTTTATTTCTACCCTTCTAATGAATTTTCTCTGGAATCCAAATTTCTCTAGCACAATTATAGTCAAACATTAACTTATATGCCTTGATTGATTTTCTTTGATATTTAAATTATGTTGCTTGTTTCATAATTTTCTCTGCCTCATAAAATTAACTCCTTGCCTGTAATTTTCTCTGGCCCATATAATTTTCTCTGATGTTTGTTTCCCATTAGTATCATTTAGATAAATTTTATTTTTCTTATTTGAATTTTTTCTCTCAGTGAATTTCGTAACATTTCTCTAATAAAAGAGCCTCCTGTTACAGATAGATAACAAGGAGCTAGTCAAAAACCCATCAGAGGAGTTCTGTCTTGGTAAAGAGACGAAAAAAGAATAAAAAAAGGCAATTGTCAAATTCAATGAGACATTACAAGATTCATCTGCAGAAGGAGAGAATGAAGAAGCAGAAGGCAACATAGAAGAATACGAAGCCAGTAATGGACAAAAAGATCAAGCAAGCAGTGGAGAAATAGAAGCCAGAGAAGAAAGTGAAGAAATAGAAGCAGAAGACAAAGAACAAAATGAATAGAAAGAAGAAGACAGTGAAAAAGAATATGAAGAAGAAGATGAATAGCAAGAAGAAAACAAGGAGGAAAGTGATAAAGAAGAACGTAATGAGCCGATGGACCAACAACGTGATAGCATTTGTGGCTCAACAATGCATCAGCCTCATGAATCTGAGGAATCAAAGGATGCCCAAATTGTTGATCTACGTCAAAGATTAAAGGCACTTTATCAATCTAACAAAGAAGAAGAGAGAAATTGGATTGAATTACTTGCTAAAAAGGATATTGCAATAAGAACCTTGACATCACTTAACTCAGAACTTCAAGAAAGAGACAGCACAATCTAAATGAAACTAAGGATGTTGGAGGTTCAAAAAGAAGATGATACAAAAATAATTCAACAATTGAGGTATTCAATTTCGGAGCTTGAAACTGAAAATGCTAAATTGCATGAACAAGTTCAAAAACTATCCGTCCAACTAGCAACACAACCATACCGAACACCAACACAACTTCAACCACAAGGTCAGTGAAAATCTTGAGCCACAAAAAGTTATGTCCTTGTGTTAACATAACTCAGAGAAATTTCTATTTATTATAATTTTCTATGTCATTAGTAATTTTCTCTAGAAATTATATTTCTCTGAACACATTAGTTTCTGCCGCTTATTTCTATTGATTTCTACTGCTCATTTGATTTTCTCTGTATATTTTCTTATTCGATTTTTAAGGCTTGTTTGATTTTCACTGTGTATAGTTGGAATACAAATGGAACAACAACCAACAACCCAACAAGAACAAATGGCACACAAATAACAACCGAAACAAAAGACAAAAGTCTATGGTAACTAAAAAATATTGAATCAAATAAATTTACATACTGAAATATCATCTGTTACTTCATAGAAATTTCACTTTTACTGATATTTTCACTGTCTACAGTCAAAAAAGATCGAACATCAATGATAAAAAATTTAAAGGCAAAAGAAAGGACGGAAAAGCAGCACGATCCAGAATTTCAATATCCCAAAGTTGTGAAAGTGACTAGAGGTTCAAAACAAGCTGCAAAGCAAACTGAGCAAACCACGAAGGACAAAGAAGTACTTGATGCTGATGCGTACGTCTTGCCTCAACCTATAAGCATCAAAAAATCTTGGGTCTTTCCACAAACTCTACTGATTTCAAGATTGATAAAAGATCATGTAAAAGACGTCTTGCAGCACATATCAAATGTGTTTGGACTTGAGTAAGTACAACAAACAAAATAGAAGATAACAAACAACAAATTACAAACTTATATTGTATTAACAAAAATTAAATCCCTTCTTTGTCATCTTGTAGGGCTTTAATTTGGACAAGTGAGTTGAATCTCATTACCTTCAAAGACATTGGAAACCTAATAAAGTAAAAAGAAATTTCTAACAATGTAAGTCTTTCATCAAAATCTCTCTGCAATGTTCCATCAGCCTTTATAAACCAATATTACAATTATAAATCATATTTTTCAGGTCATTGATGGCTATGGAGAGATCCTTTTTGCTGACCAAATGAGAGAAAGACAACAACCAACTTCATTTTTTTTCACATCCACGAGCTTAGTATGTTACTACTATTTTATTTGATTTTCTCTGGAATTTACTGACCACTTTCTCTTCTTAAGATACTTCTTGAAGCCAGTTGTGTCGCTAGTCTAATTTTCTCTGGCTAATTGTGTGTATCTAAAATTTCTGTGTATATATTTCTTAAGTTCCTGTTATTTCAACTTTCTCATAACATAACCATTTTTTGATTTTCCCTGACCATAGAATTTCATCAAGATGGCGGAGAATTAAACTTTCCAAGTCTCATTATTTGACAAGCATATTGAAACAGCATAGAGGAACTACAGGTTCCTCCATTTTCCAATAAATACTGGGGGTAATCAGAAGTCAACAGATGGAAATCACTGGACCTTGCTTGTCCTGGACAAACAAGACAATTTGTGGAGGTTCTACAACTCCCTAAGGCCAAGGAGGGATGATGCAGAAGACAAATATGTCAATGATGCAAAACAATTGGTAACGAGTGCAAATTTCTCTGATCCATCATAATGTTTATGTGATGATAATTTTCATAGAATCCCATTGATTTGCCTGTAAATTTCTCTGTTATTTAAAAATTATTTTTTTGCAGCAAGATTATGTGGAGAAATTTTTGAAAGCTTGCCTTGAAAGAGAGGCTCAATCACAACCATCTTTCAAATTGATAAACTTACAAAACACAAGTTACGACTTTGAGTATGTCAACAATGCTCCACAACAAGACAGTGATTCGTAAGTTTCATACAACATCTATAAATAAGATAATCTGATTTACATGTTTCTTAAAATTAACCATACCTATAACTTGTATGCAGTCTGGATTGTGGCTTCTTTGTCTGCTATATAATGAAACAATATAGCAAGCATGAACCTATCAGCTCCAAATTGTCCACACAAGACATAAGGTTGATGAGAGCAGAACTCATGGAGAGATTTGTGACCGAAGTTGGCCGGTCATGGACTGAACCAATTGAAATACCTCCAGAAGAAGAACAAAAAATGTAATAGTGAAACTAGTGAAAGAAAGACAATGTACATATCCACACAGAGAAAATTATCTCACATATATGTATGTATCCACACAGTATTAACCATTCAATTTTTTGTTCATACATTGAAGGAATGATGATACTTGACATATATGTATATATCCTTTTTTGACTAATGTAAATTTCATTTTTATTTTTATTTTGACTAATGTAAATTTCATACTTATCAATGGTTATATATATATATATATATATTAATGTGATTGTCAACACAATCCACACAGAGAAAATTGTCTGCAAAATTTTTTCTAGTATGATATTACCAGAAATTCACAAAGAAATTTAACTCATATCATCCCAAGGGGATGCCTATATGATCATGTAATCTGTAATGCTTTGTGTTGGTACAAAACAATCATCAAACTCAACAAAACACAAAGCGCACAGTAATTTTCTCTACTATTGAAAAATTTCACTGGATAAATTTGAAGTTTCAAAACACAATGCCCAGATAATTTTCTCTGCTAGTGGAAAATTTCTCTAGATGAAATTGACGGATTCGAATGGTGACAGAAAATGAAATTTCTGAGTTGTGAATTTCTCTGGGTTGAGTGATTTGGAGAGGGGGAATTTCTCTGGGTTGGTAAGGAAAATTTCTCTGGCTTTGAGAAAAATTTCTGAATTGAAGTGATTCTAAATAAATTCTTCCCTGGTTCAGAGAAATTCTCAACTCAGATAAATTTCATAAGAGCTTAATTTTGTTTCTTGGTTGTACTCAGTGCAATAATTTTGTGTATGCTCTGTCTAGTGTGCACATTTCTTGAAGTGAGTCCAGAAAAATTCTTCCTTGATAAGAATTTCTCTGTGAAGTTTAGAGAAATTATCTGGATTTCTCTAGTTTAAACTTAGAGAAATTTCAACAAACACAATGCACACTGTAATTTTCAATGCTATTAGCAAATTTCTCTGGATGAATTGGACCTCACAAAACACAATGCACATTTTAACAAACACAATGCCCATAGTAAATTTCTCTTCTACTGGCAAACTTCTATGGATAAATTTTGACTGATATGAAGTTACCAGAAATTCACAGAGAAATTTAACTCGTATCGTGCCAAAGAAGGTGCCTATATCATCGTGCAATCTGTAATGCACTGTGTTAGTACAAAACAATTATCATATTCAAAAAACACAATCCACACAGTACTTTTCTCTGCCATTGTCAAATTTATGTGGATGAATTTGAAGCTTCAAAACACAATACACAGAGAATTTTCTCTGCCATAGGAAAATTTCTCTGGATAAATTTGACAGGTATTACAAACCCACAACCTATAGTATCTATCAACAAACACAATGCACACTTTAACTGATATTGAAAAATTGCTCTGGATGAATTTGATTGATATTATTATATACACTGTCGAAAAAATACATTTCACAAAATAAAATACACAAAGTAATCATCAAATGTATTATTCAATCAATAAAATGTATTATCCTCAACTATTTAACAAAGGTTCCTTGCATGTCCTCTTATTATGGAGACCAATACTCTCACAACGACTACACTTAATCACTATTTTAAACTCTTCAGTAGAAGCAATTCTGTTCTTCTTCGGCCTCTCAGCTGGTCTTGCTCAATGGAGGTAAAATCATAGCATCTTCAATGCTACACATAGGTTTTTCAACAGTTGGAACTGGGCCAATCGAAAACGAATATGCTTGACGATACATATCAGCATGAAAAAATGATTCAACAAATGAATTCAA
Organism: Camellia sinensis; assembly: GCF_055761805.1. NCBI lineage: Eukaryota > Viridiplantae > Streptophyta > Magnoliopsida > Ericales > Theaceae > Camellia > Camellia sinensis. The sequence goes on from NC_138966.1 coordinate 122,529,214, forward strand.
ATTCTTTCCACTCCTAAAAATTGCAGCAACAGCATGTTGACATGGATACCCATTTATTTTTCATTTTTGACATGAACAAGTTCTCAATCCAAGATCAACCATGACCGAAGGAAAACAATGCACTTCAAAGACATTATCAGATGATAAACTCACATTCCATGTCCTCCCATCCAAAAAAGACTTCTCCAATACACTATCCATACGAGGACATAGAACTTTATTCCATTTACTAGAGAGCAGCCTCCTATCAGACCTCATATTCATGATTTGCAACCGTATCATGTCCATCAAATTTGTTATTGGCAAGTGCCGAACTTCTCGTAACCATGAATTGAATGACTCAGCAATATTTGAATACATCTCACCATAACGTTTCCCCGCAAAATATGCATCACTTCAATTTTCATATGGTAAACTTCTCAAGAAAATATTCACAATGTCTCCTCCCTCACTTTTTAATTCATTTAGCTTGAAATGAAATGATGCCTTTGTTGGCGCATATGCATATTCTGAAAACTAGGACACAATCGTCTCCCTAACCAAATTTGTGTTTCCACATGACAACTTATCCTCAAATTTCTTTTTAGATGTTCAAAACAAAATCCATGAAAGCAGTTAGGGAAAAACCTAGCAATTCCTTCCACAATACCACAATGTCGATTTGATATGAAACTTATCACCATTTCTGATCCCAATACTCCACATAAATGTTCAAGGAACCAACACCAATTGTCTTTATTCTCAGCATCAACAACAGCAAAAGCTATAGAAAAAAACCTACAAAACAAATAGGAACAAGCATATTAGATATACACATGCAGAGAAAATTAGAACAATAAACAACCAGAGAAATTTGACACTGTCAACATCTAGAGAAAATTCACTTAGTGCCCAACTCTAGAGAAAATTCACACATTGGCAACATCTAGAGAAAATTGACTTAGTGACCAACTACAGAGAAAATTCACACAGTCAGAATATCCATAGAAAATTCACTTAGTGACCAACTACAGATAAAATTCAAACATTGGCAACATCCAGACAAAATTCACTTAGTGACCAACTACAGATACAATCCACAAAATGACAACATCTAGAGAAAATTCACACACTGACCAAAATTCAGTGAAAATTCTCACAGTGGCCACAACCACAGAAAATCCACACAGTGGCCAAAACCAGAGAAAATTCAAAGTGTCAGAGAAAAATCACATTCACTCAATTCCTACATGTATAGAAAATTCACATACTTAGATAAAATTAGATATATTTACAATTGCTTTCATTCCCATCTTTTCCCATTGCAGCAAGCATAACTCCTTTGTATCGTCCTTTCAAAAATGTTCCATCAAGAAAAAGCAATGACCGACAATATTTGAAACCAGCAATGCATACATGAAAAGCCAAAAACACTCTTTTGAAACGCTTGTTATCTTCAAAATCTAACTCAAAACGACTACCTGAATTGTTCTTTAATGCCTCATCAAAATACCACCGTAATTGATCGAATGACAAACAAGAATCCCCATATGTACTAAGTTTTGCTTTTTCAACCCCCAACCAACCACAGTTATAACTGATTGAGACCCCATACTTGTCTTTCATTTCTTTGACAACATCCACTAGACGAGTTAAAGGTTTTGCACTTACCTCTTCAAATATCAGTCCAGAAACTAAGTTGGATGTCATCCTAGCATGTTTACTAGTACGAACCACCACACCACACATATGTTCATTGTTCAAAGTTCTTATGTAAAAAAACCCATTTGTTTTTTCAATTGAAGCATGTACACGCCACATACATCCCCTTGATTCCTTATATGCACATCCTGCCGTAACCCTCAGCTTGTCATTTTTAACATACGTAAACTGAAAGCCCACCTCAATAGCATACTTGCATGAAATAGTATGGAACTCAACCACACCACCCTCAAACTTTTGTCCAACACTCGTAATATTATTTCGCCAACCAACTGACAATAACACATTTTCTTGGTGAGAACAAAACTTAGAGAGTGAATTCCTTTCAATATCCACCAGCCTATCACATCCACCATCCACAACATCTACCCAATTAGACCCCACTTCATCCTCTTGATCAGAAGTACTACATCTAGTAACTGAAACATCAACTATATCAACACCACGTGCACAAACAACCCTCAACATATTCAGAAAATCAATATCATTTCGAACCAAACAATTCGGATGGCCTACAATAGAATATGAAATATACATCGTTTCAGGATGCAAATTCTCCCATATTTTACACAAAATGCCAACCAATTCCTCAAAATTCAATTCGCATGAAACATTAATGACAATAGTATCATTCCCATATTTGCACAGCAACAACACTACACTGTCCATCAAAACTGAAAGCAAAAAATAAGAAAAATAATTTGTTCAACATAAAAACACTTCACAAGAACAACATAAAAGTCCAGAGAAATTTCTAATAATTATAATTTTCTCTGGATTATAATAACAAGCTTATAATTCTCTCTGGATTCAAATAAAAGTCCAGAGACATTTACAAACTTATATTCACCTTCAAGATAACAAAAATAAAATCACAAAAAAATTAATGAATCCAGATAGAATCACAGAGAAATTAACTGCTAACTATTAAACACAATCATAGACAAAAAACACACAGAAAATCTGTTATAAAATTATAAGCTTCTCTGTGATTTTCACTGAAGTACAAGCTTACAATTTTCTTTGCGTCATTCTGCAATATTACACTCATATCAAAATCCAGAGAAATTTACAAACTCATATACACCTTCAAGATTCTCTAAAAATAGTGCACTGCCCATCTAAACTGAAAGAAAAAACACAAAAAATAACTTTTGCTCAGAGAAACAAAAACTTATATTAATTTTCTACAAACTTATAATTTTCTCTAAACTACAAATTGAAAGTGAATAACAAACTTATAATTTTCTCTCAACTACAAATAAAAGTCTAGAAAAATTTAAGAACTTACATTTACTTTCTCAGATTCTATTTGCACTAGAAACTAATAATATGTCCATATGAACTTATAATTTTCTCTGTCATTTTTGTTGGATTATAATAACAAACTTACAATTTTCTCTGGACTATACCAACAAAAGTGCAGAGAATAAAATTTCTCTAGTTTAAACAAATTTCTCTGGTTTGAAAAAATAGAGAACAAAACTTAACATTGATCAGCATGTTGATGAAGAACAGAGCACGAACAATGAGCTCTGATTAGCATGTTGATGAAAAACAGAGCATGAAAAATGAACTCTAAATATCAAAATCAACCATACTGTCAACACTCTTTGAAATTGATCAAAAAACAGAGAATGAAAAATTAATTCTAAAAATAAAAATCAACTCTATCAAGCTGGCCTTTGTCTAAAATTGATCAATAATAGCAAATGAAAAATCAACTCCAAAAATCATAAACAACTTCACTGAGCTAGCCTCTCTTTTAAATTGATCAAAACTGAAAACAAAAACCTAATGCAAAAATACATTCAAAAAACTAACATGAAATCGGAATCTTTACATAAAATTCAAAACAAAAATAAAAAATTTATATGGAATCTCTATCGAAATCATACCTGATTCAACTCCACTTAAAAACCTGCGCGATCAACACACAATAACACCTACACGATCGTCGTAATCTCTATCGTGAAGTCCATTGCAACACTTGCGAAATCCCTACAAAATCTCCGACAAAATCGCTACCGTGAAATCAATTTCCAAAATCTCACCGTGAAGTCAGCAGTTTGCCAAAATCCAAACGATTTTATGTTATAACGAGAGTAAATTAGGTATTTTATAACATAAAATAAAGTCGAGGGACCTTAGCCATCATAACATATTATTGTGTACCTCTCCTCCTATTAAAAGTTGAGGAGGGACCTTAGGCTAATTTTCCTTTAAAAATTCTACTAAATATTTGATTAAATATCTCACATGAATATGGGTCTCATAGGATCTTACATGAGTGAGAAATCTATACATATATGAGACATTTGGTTAAATATTTAGTATAATTTTTAAAACCTTTAATATTTTTGTTAATAGAAAGTACCCCTAAAAAATAAATAAATAAATAAATACTAAAGTTTAGGAACTTTTCTTTCAATATTGTAAACTTTTCCTCTAATTAATCCCAAGGTTGAATGAATTGGTAAATAACGACCTGCCAAATCTATACCAATTTCTTTATAATCCTTGGCTGAAATTGAGGGGTGAGGAATAAGTTTCTCAATATCCTTTTCTCAGTTAACTTATAAGTTTAGGTCATAAATAGAACCAATCTTGAATTTTCAAATCATAAAAAAAATAAAAAAATAAAAAAATAAAAAATACTTTTCCTCTAATTTTGTATTACTTTTCCAACATCCAATTAAAATGATATTTCCAATTTTTCTTATTTGTTTTTGTTTTGTTTTAAAGTGTGATTATTTATGGCCTCTCAATGGTTTAGATATTGGAGATTGTATTTCCACAAAATTAAAAAAATAAAAATAGAAAGTGGGATCCATATCCACTAAGGAATATCACATCAAAACATCAAAATCAATAGCAACAAACTGAAACAACAGCTACAGCACAGCACAACACAACACAGCACAGCATATACGAGTGGAAGACGAAGCGTACAACCAACATCGACAACAAAACCATCACCACCACCTATTACAACTGCCAACGATACTATCCACATAATATTCTTCTCTCTCTCTCTCTCTCTCTCTCTCTCTCTCTCCTCTTTATCCAAATCCCAATTCAATCATGTACATGTAAATTGCCAATCCTCATAATTTACATAATCACAAAAATTATATATATACCCACCTCCCACTTGTACAATTTCATGTTATGCTCTTGCTCTTGCTCTTTCTGATGCCACTTGTTCATCGGCGGCGATATGAATCGGCCAATCGACACCGGAGCAGCAACAACAACAATAACCCATCTCTGTCCCCTCAGTTTTCACCAATTTAGCAGAGCCACTCAGATTCCTGGGTTGGGTTTTGGGTTTTCGTTTCAGAGAAAAGAGAGATTCTTCGAAAGGCGTCATCTCAGGTTCGTCGTCAGTGCGGAGCTCACGAAGCCTTTCTCTGTGAATATCGGTTTGGACTCGAAGGTATGTGTATATGTGGAGTCGTAGAAATGATGTTTGATGAAATGACTGTGAAGGGTACTTTAATTCAGAAAGAGGGCTGTAAGGTTTATTCTGAGAAATGGGTTTGATTTGTTTGTGTGTTTTGATCTTCTTTTACGAGAATTTCAATATACTTGTGATGGGTTTTTATCAATTGAGTCGTCTCGGGCCAATTTTGGGTCTGGTTAGAAAAACTGGTTTATCAACAGGGGACTCTAATTGTTGGCATTCATTCATGAATTTTCTTAATTTTTGAGAAAATAATAAATTGAATCTCATTGAACTGATATTTATTCTTAGAGCTCCAATTTTAAATTGCTTGTTAAATTCTTAATGACCATAAGGTTGGGTGCCATCACTTTGGCTCTAGTCAAAAGACTCAGTCTTTTTTTCGTGTAAGTTTGATTTTTTATGTTCTGTTTTGCATGGGGCTTCAGGATGAACTTGATTTGAATAGAGGCATGTTGAGATTGCTTATGTTGTAAACAAGCCAATGTCAGTATTTAATTGGGAGCTAGTTTACTTTTGATCTTGAGTTGAGCTCGATCAGCTCATGAGCTACTCAAGCTCAGACTAGAAGCTCATTTGTGATCTTTTGTAATATAAACAACATGAGCTCTACCTTAATCAGAGCTTATTAGTTTATCAAGTCAAACTCGAGCAGCTTAGTATTTGGCTTTTCTCATTTACAGTCCTAATCTTACCCTTGCTTCCACCACAGCATTTGAGCCTTAAAACACTGATTTTGTATTTGCAATAGTAAAACTGTTCCCTGTCTCATGACCATGCTTACTTTTTAACTTTCTTTAGATCAACTTTGTGCTGCGTTTTGAATTTCGCTTCTTGGCATCGAGCAAGTGCTTCAAGTTTTTATTTCTTTGTATGTTGTGACTTATTGATGTGTGGCTTTTACTTTAGATTTGTTGTTTCTCTGTCAACTGATGCTGATTTTCCATTTTGTCTGTCTTTTATAGCAGGTTAGTTTTTTCTCTCTCTATTTCTAGTATTGCAGGTTTACATAATTTATTTTTCCTGTTGAATAGCTAATCAGCTTCTTTCATTAGAGGATTTGATTAGAAAAGATGATAAACTTGATAACTCTGTCAGATTATGTACTGATGCCTGTTTATTTGAATTTTGAAGACCTTCAAGTCCCATGATCTATCACAGTTGCCTTGGATTGGTCCAGTTCCTGGGGATATCGCAGAAGTTGAGGCATATTGTCGAATCTTTAGGGCTGCCGAACAACTACATAATGCATTAATGGACACATTGTGCAATCCATTAACAGGAGAATGTACTGTTTCCTACAATTTCCCGTCAGAGGATAAACCATTATTGGAAGATAAAATAGTGTCTGTTCTTGCTTGCATGGGGTGTCTCCTGAACAAAGGAAAAGAAGATGTTCTTTCTGGAAGATCCTCCTTCATGAATTCATTTCGTGTTGTAGACATAAATGTAAGTGACGATAGGCTTCCACCACTTGCCGTTTTCAGGGGTGAGATGAAAAGGTATTGTGAGAGCTTACATGTTGCTCTCGAAGACTATTTGACACCCGATGACGATCGAAGCTTAAATGTATGGAAGAAACTGCAAAGACTGAAGAGTGTTTGTTATGATTCTGGTTTTCCCCGTGGGGATGGTGATCCATGCCATACACTGTTTGCAAACTGGAATCCCGTTTATCTATCCACCTCAAAAGAAGATATAGAAACTAATGATTCTGAGGTTGCTTTTTGGAGGGGTAGCCAGGTGACAGAAGAAGGACTAAAATGGCTGATAGAGAAAGGATTTAAAACCATAGTTGATCTCAGAGCAGAGACTATAAAGGATAACTTCTATGAAATGGCATTGGATGATGCTATCCTTTCTGGCAAAGTTGAACTGGTAAAACTTCCTGTTGAAGTTGGGACTGCGCCTTCAATGGAGCAGGTTGAGAAGTTTGCAGCTTTAGTGTCAAATTCAAGTAAAAAACCCATATATCTTCATAGTAGGGAAGGAGTTTGGAGGACTTCTGCTATGGTTTCTAGATGGAGGCAGTACATGATTCGATATGCATCCAATTACGCAACTACTCGACGTGACATTCGATCAGGAGATGCAAAAAGAATGGAGGAATTGAAAACGTCTAACTTAGAAATTGCATGCTTTGGTGATGAAAATGGATTGCTTGCCAAGAAGTTTGATACGGTTCATAATTCCACTGCAAATATTCTCAATCATGTCTCTCTGGCTACAGAAAACCAATGCAATGGGGTCTATGTTGGAGTTGTCTCTCAGAAAGACACCACATCAATACCATCAGTTAACAATGATGAACTAGGATCTTTAACTGATTTCTGCAGTAAAGTCAATCCTCTTAAGTCCCAGCTACCTCCTTGCAACGTTTTCTCCAGAAAAGAGATGTCCAGGTTTTTCAGAAATAAGAAGATCTCACCTCCCACTTACTTAAATTACCGTCAGAGAAAACCAGAGACACTGTGTTGTCCCAGGGAGAAGTATAATGGGACACTTCAGAAGAGTAAAATTAATGGGAAAAGTCCCGAATTGAGGTTCATGGATATAGGAAGTACAAATGGATCAGTAAGCAATAAGAATTTAACTCTGAAGCCTCAGAGTCCTCCAGTTAGCAATGGGACTTATTTTGGTGATAATAATTACCCTTCCTCTATTCCCACTCTGAATGGATTTGGCAAAGAGGAAAGGTATAGCATAGATGATGCTACAAATTTGAGCAATGAGTTGGACAAGAATGTTATATCTGTCACAGAGGACCAAAGGAGCAATAGTATGGCCTCCATAAGTTCAGGTGATGATAGTTTGGGGCTGATCGAAGGAAATATGTGTGCTTCTACGACTGGTGTGGTGCAAGTGCAATCAAGAAAGAAAGCAGAGATGTTCTTAGTTCGCACGGATGGTTTCTCTTGTTCCAGAGAAAAGGTGACAGAATCTTCCTTGGCCTTCAGTCATCCTAGCACCCAACAGCAGATGCTTATGTGGAAATCTACGCCAAAGACTGTACTATTGTTAAAGAAACTGGGCCAAGAACTCATGGAAGAAGCTAAAGAGGTAGCACACCAAGATCTTGCTGATAAAAATCGAAAGAATACTAGCATACCAAGATCTTGCTAACAAAAATCAAAAGAACACTTTGTCTATTTTTGTATGCTAGTATTGCCAAACTTTTTCACCTTAATGCTAAGCATTTCGAAGGACTTATTGTATGTGTATATGAAGTTTGAAAAAGTATGCAAACAAAATAAGAGAAATTAGAAAATTAATTGATTAAATAGGATGGGCTCATGTAGCTTGTGATTGAGTTCACCATGTTTGATTGATTTTTTCCATGTTATATAAATTGAAGTTCCATTTATCTTTTCTGCTACATTAAATATTTTTCTCTAGGGTTTCATAAAAGCTGTAGTAAAGTTTGATAATGCATTTTTATGGTGTTCAAGGATCAAAGTATTTCATTTTTAATCTTGTAGATACAAGAAGCTCAATATTATGAGCCTTTGTTTTCTGTTGTTCAGTTTTTGACCATTATAAACAGCCTTTGATAAGTTTGCTATGCTAAACTTGGATTATTCTTCCACTTTCCTGGAACTGATTCTATTCTTGTTCTTCATGATTTTTAGTGGAGTGTATCAATTGCTTGTCGGATTTTACATGTGAATTTGAATCTTGGAGACACAAAAGATTAAGAATAGATTCCAAATGGAGGGATATCTGTTTTGAAATATAGAAAATTTGGTAGAGATTCTGGCTGATTCCTACATCACCAATTCTGTGTACTTGTATAGTCTTTCATATATTTCACGGTAGCCTTTTTAACAGCACCTATTGTGTCCAAAAGTGCAGGTTGCCTCTTACTTGTATCACCAAGAGAAAATGAATGTTCTTGTTGAACCCGATGTACATGACATATTTGCAAGAATCCCAGGGTTTGGGTTCGTTCAGACCTTCTATAGTCAAGATATGAGGTATGGAACTCACCCATTTAAAATTGTAAGAGCTTTGTTCTTCTGTACGTGTTAAGAACTCTATCTATATGCTTTTAATGCAGTAATCTTCATGAGAGGGTTGACTTTGTGGCATGCTTAGGAGGGGATGGGGTTATACTGCATGCCTCAAACATATTTAGAGGTGCTGTTCCCCCCGTTGTATCATTTAATCTTGGATCCCTTGGATTTCTCACTTCACACAATGTATGCTGCTCAACCCGACTTTTGAGAATTAACTTCAATTTCTTAGTGGATGAACTTTTTTTTATTGTTTTTAATCATTTCATCTATATTTTGGTACAGTTTGAAGACTATATGCACGATTTGAGACAAGTTATCCATGGGAACAACACAATGGATGGTGTTTATATAACTCTCCGAATGCGTCTTCGCTGTGAAATGTTTCGAAATGGAAAAGCAATGCCTGGGAAAGTATTTGATGTCCTCAATGAGGTTGTGGTTGATCGTGGTTCTAATCCATACCTTTCTAAAATTGAATGTTATGAACATGACCGGCTTATAACCAAGGTATGATCAATGAATTCATGTCTTCCCAAGATCTTTTGAAATATTCTTCAGTCCAGTGCTTAACAGTCAAATAGGCAACAAACTCATACTTACTCTTATGCTAGCACTGCCCACTGTTAGTGCTACTTTTTTTTTCCGTCTAAATCTAGAAATAGCGTAATAATAAATTTTTTTTTTCATCGTTATCATAATAAATTCTTTTATTACAATGTTTCCAAATCATTTATCTTATAGGTGCAAGGTGATGGAGTCATAGTTGCTACCCCTACTGGAAGTACAGCTTACTCAACTGCTGCAGGAGGTTCCATGGTATGTTTTCTTGCTAATTGTATTTTTTCTAGTTGACGTGGTTGCAGCATATCGGCTCGAAATTCAGTGATATGCAATGATATGATACATATAAGACTCAATAAAAATAAAAATAAAAAGATACAAAAGCATAAAAATAATGAGAAGAATGAAGGGGTTCACAAATAACCAAAGAAAAAAAAATTAATGTAACATTATTTAGAAGGTTACAGAGGCAGGCATTACCACAATTTGCTACTACAAATTTGCTTAATAAGTAAATAGAAAATAGCAAAGTTTTAAAGGCAAATGTGTAACACGAGGCATTTTACTACTTGGAAGATGAGGCGTAAGTATATGAAAATTTGAAATATGAAATATAGTAAATAATTAATTATTTTAAAAGCTAAAAAAATATTAAAAATTAAATATGAAGCTGAAAATACTTTTCTTTCCTCAAGGCATTGAACATTTCACTACAAAAAAGGAAGCTTGCCTTCATTGAAGGTGAAAAATCAACATTCTTAACTTCAGTTATCAAGTTTCTCAATTGAACTTTAGTCTTGTGTTTTTCTTGGTTGGTCATTTAATTGAATTTTTTAATTTAATAAATAATTAAATATTTTAAAATAGTAAAAAAATTTAGCAACATGGAATGTAGGTAATTTAACTGGTAAGACTATGGAATTCGTAAATGTCATGATTAGGAAGAGAGTTAGTATAGTTTGCGTATAAGAAACTAAGTGGACGGGTGAGAAAGGTAGGGAAATAGAGGATACCAGTTTTAAATTGTATTATAGTGGCGAAGATAAACACAGGAATGGGGTAGAAATAATAGTTGCTAAGGGTCTTGTAGAAAATATAGTGGCGGTCATTAGGAAAGGTGATAGAATTATGTTGGTTAAACTAGTTATTGGAGATAATATAGTGAACATTATCAGCGTATACGGCCCCACAAATAAGATTAGATGATCAGACTAAGAGAGGTTTTTGGGATCAAATGGATGAGATATTACGGGAGATACTCGTAGGAAAAAAACCTAGTTATGGGGGGTGATTCCAACGGCCGTGTAGGAATAGATAAATTAGGTTATGAGAGGGTGTATGGTGGGTATGTGATGAAGATCATGGAAAGAAGAAAAAGAGTAAATTTGAAATTTCACATGAAGCACATTTAATGCATCAAGAATTAAAGATTTAGAATAATTTTGAGTCTTCATGTCATTATAGTAGGTTTTAGTAATTATGGATATAATGGTAATTTCAATAATTGTTGGACATGGGTTGTAGGGGTCACCCATGGGTTTTATTTTGGGTCAAGTTATTAAATAGGTTATTATATATAGGTTTTATTATGTTTAAAATAATCTTAGTAGTCAAAGGTCCAAATTTCCTATTTTGATATTGAAGTAGAATTAGAAGTCATTAAAGTTTCCTATTATGATTGAAGTAAAATTGGAAGTCATAGTTGGTCTAGAATATTAGTAGTTGCTAAATATTTTTTAGTTTCTAAATTTGAGAAATAGTCTTTATAGAATTAGGAAAGTCTTTAGCCTATAAATATATGTGTAATCTCAATGATTCAATAGCAGGGTTAATATTATGAAAATTTGAGATTGTTTTTGTGTGATTGGCCTATCCCTTGTGAGGGTGAAGCACTTCTCTTTCTTTTTCTCTTCTTCTATCCAGCAAGGTTACTGTTCACGTCACTGTTCACAGTGCTTTGAACAACCACCCACCTGTCTCTAAACACTTGTGTTTTCATCCCGAAATCCTACCTTTTTACAAACCCTTAAAAGTCTTATTTTTTACATAATTTTGCAGCCACAAAATCTCACAAAATCCAGCCTTATAAGTGTATTGTTACTGCTGCCATTATATTTAAACCGGGCTCACTACTTGTAGGAAAGTAATCCCTACTCGTCCTACATCAGTATGGTTTTGGTGATAAAAATGAGGCCGATGAGAGTATATTAGATTTTGCATTGGCTTCTGACCTAGTGGTGGCCAATACTATGCATAAGAAGAGAGAGGAGCATTTGATAACTTTTTAAGAGTGGGTTAATTAGGAGCCAAATAGACTACTTTCTAGTAAGAAATCGTGTAAAATGCAGTGACTGTAAGGTGATTCCTGGAGAGATCCGCCTGACGTCTCAACATAAGATTTTGGTACTAGATTTATGCTTTAAAGGGCAATACCAAGCTAGAAAGGATAGTGAACGTCATAGGACGAGATGGTGAGATCTAAAAGGGGATACTAGAAATATTTAAGAATAGAATGGATAAAGAAAGTACTTGGGACTTGGAAGATGACACTAACACTATGTGGAACTCGATGGCCAATTGTATGAGGAGAATCTCAAGGGAAGTTCTTGAAGAGTCAAAAGGAAAAGGACCTAGCTCTAGGGAAACTTGGCGGTGGAGAGAGGAGATTCAAGTGGTAGTAAAGACGAAAAAGAATGCTTTAAAAAGTAGCAGAATGATAGAATTGAGGAAAACCTTAAGAACTACAGATTGGCTAATAAGGAAGTCAAAAAAGTAGCGAGGGAGACTAAGTTGAAAGCCTATAATGACTTATACACTAGACTAGATAGTAAGGAGGGAGAGAAGAGAATATACAAACTTGCTAAGATAAGAAAAATGAGAACAAGATATTTTAATTAGGTTAAGTGCATCAAGAATGAGGACTCTAAGGTGTTGGTGAAGGATTAAGAGATTAAGGAGAGGTGAAAGAACTACTTTGAAAAGTTATTAAATAAGGAACATGGAGGTAGGTTGAAAGAGAGGAAGTAGGCAGTAATAAGGAAAATCAAGACTACAGGTTCTATCGTAAGATTAAGAACTTTGAAGTAGAGATTTCACTTAAGAAGATAAAATTGAATAAGGTTTTAGAACCAGATGATATTCCTATTGATGCTTGAAAATGTTTGGGTAAGAAGGGAGTTGCTTGGTTGATTAGGTTATTTAGCAAGATTTTGTTGACTTGGAAAATGATAGAGGATTGGAGGAAGAGTGTTTTAGTGCCAATCTATAAGAATAAAGGAGATGTCCAAAACAGCAACAACTATAGAGGAATCAAGCTCATGTGTCTTATAATGAATGTGTGGAAGAGAGTGATGGAACGTCAATTTGCAAGATGTAACAGAGATGTCAGAGAATCCATTTGGGTTTATGCTTAGTAGGTCAATAATGGAAGCGATTTATCTTTTGAGGAGAGTAATAGAAAAATATAGAGAAAAAAAAAGAGACATTCATATGATTTTTATCAATCTTGAGAAAGCATATGATAGAGTGTCTCGGGATATAATCTAATGAGTGTTAGAGAAGAAAGGGGTGACAAAATGTTACATTGATATGAATAGGAATATATATGAAGGTGTGGTGATCACTGTTAGATTGCCTGTTGGAAAGACGAGTCAATTTTCAATTATTGTAGGGTTACACCAAGGATCAACATTAAGTCCTTGTCTTTTTTCTTTAGTTATGGATGAGTTTACGAGAAATAATCAGGATGATGTGCCATGGTGTATGCTTTTCGCAGATGATATCGTGTTAGTGGATGAAACTAGAGAAAGAGTTAACATTAAGTTGAAGACTTGGAGATGAGCACTTGAATTTAAAAGATTTAGGATAAGTAGAACTAAGACAGAGTACATGGAGTGTAATTTTAGTAATAGTAACAATGGAAGTAGAGGAGAAGTGAAGACTGAGAGCCAAAAACTATCAAAGAGTGAACATTTTCGTTATTTAGGATCGATTATCACAAAGGCTGGGGAGATTGGAGGGATGTGGTGCATAGAATTAAGGCGGAGTGACTTAAGTGGTGGAGTGCATCTGGGTATTGTGCGATAAACGAGTACCCACTAGACTAAAATGAAAGTTCTATAGAACGGCTATTAGACCAATGATGTTGTATGAGTCGGAATGTTGTGCAACTAAAAAATAATATGCAGATAAGATGAGTGTTTCATTATTTATCCAAAAAAAAAAAAAAAAGATGAGTGTTACAGAGATGAGGATGCTAAGGTGGATGTGTAGCAAAACTAGAAAAGTTAGAATTAGAAATGAGTATGTTTGAGATTGGATAAGAGTAATACTGACAGAAGATAAGTTGAGAGATAATAGATTGAGATAGTTTGGTCATATACAACGGAGGCCAACAGAGACAGTAGTGAAGAGATGTGATTCAGTAAAGGTAGATGGTAGTGTTAGGGGAAGGGGCAGACTTAGATTGACGTGGGTTAGTGTAGTAAATAGATATATGAACCCCCTTAATTTGACTAACAAAATGACCTTGGATAGAGTCGAATGGAGAAGAAAGATTCATGTAGCCGACCGCATTTGATAGAACTTAAGGCTTAGTTTGGTTTAATAAAAAAATTTAAAAATTAAGTGTGAAGGTATGAATACTTTTCTCTTCAAGGTGTCAAATATTTCACTACAAAAAATGAAGTTTGCACTCATCAAAGGTGAAATCAAATGAGCTTTCTCACTCGAGACCTTGGCTTTATGTTTTTTCTTAGTTGGTTATTTACTTAATTTTTCCCATCGAATATAGTTATAAAAGAGGTTATTCTTTTTTATGTTTCTCAAAAAAAAAAAAAAAAAAAAAAAAAAAAAAAAAAAAAAACTGTTTAATCCTTAGCTGCTAAAAGAAATAGCTTTCTTTATGTGGGTGTGGCTGGAGAATGTGAATAATTTGTTAAGTAGAAACATGATAGTTTCTTATTAAGTGTGTTACAGATGAAAAGAGGGTAATGAATCAATGGATCAGTTTTTCCCTCATTCTCTGTAAACCTTTTCATCTGGATGCCAGTGGATGGCTCTGGGGAAGCTTGTCCAGTCACTGATTTTATGAGTAGTCTCACTATAAGATATTCTCCACTCCACTGTTCACGTCATCTTGTTACCCAACAAAAGAACTAGGAATTGAATCAACTTCTTCATGACTGTATTTGAATTTTCAGCTGTAGACCAGAATGATACTTAAACTTGCTTCTTCTTATTCTTTTTTTCTTCTTCTTCTTTTTTTTTTTTTTTCCTGTCATTCTGTTAGTAATTTTTGTTTGTTGTTTATTTCTAAGGTAAAGGTATTATGTATCTTACAATAGATAATCTGATATACAGGTGCATCCAAATGTTCCCTGCATGCTGTTTACACCAATCTGCCCACACTCCCTCTCATTCAGACCTGTTATACTTCCAGATTCTGCCCGGCTTGAATTAAAGGTGAACTCATTTTTGTATTTGTGCAATCTTAAAAATAAAAATTAAAAATTAAAAAAGAAAAGAAATTTGTTTACCCATTTTTTTGTTTCTTCTTTCTGATTTCCTAGAGCAAGTATAGGTTTCCAACCCGTGACTTATTTCTAATTTCATTGTCCTACACAGCACTTCAACTGCATTAAGACAAGGTTGGAGATAAGTAAGACGAACTTCCATCTCTGACATTTGGAAGAAGCCAGTTGACCATAATCATTTCAACTGTCTTCCCTTATGTGGAAGTAAGTCTTTCGGGGTCATATCTGTCTGTGGCTCTAGCCTATTTCGCGTAGGTTTGAGTACAGGTGTCATGTTTGGTCTAGTCAATTAACCTCGCATATCTCAAGTACTGGGCAATTGGCATTCCAATGTGGCTTAGAAAGATTGATAGGTGACCAATTTCTTACGGAAACTTGGTTGAACTTTCATTATTATTGGAAATCCCTTGGAAAAAATGCTTTAAATTTTCTATAAACATAAGTTTTAGCAATGGTTATCTTCTCTTGTTTATTGGGTTTTGATGCTTAAGCTATTCTTTGTTGATATCATGGAAAAATCGAAGTTGACAGGATATTGCTCAAGACATGGCATGTAGAAAAATTAATAATAAAGTTTGTTTAATTGTTTTCTTCTGGACAAAAAAGGGTGTTATGAACTTATCAAATGAAGTCCCTTCATAAATAAATGACTGCAGTGGCTGGATTTCACTGTTAATGTAGATATCATGGCCAAAAAACTGTCATCATATTCTTTTCTAGTCACTTCTTAAAAAGCTATGTTACAAGGACTCAGGTACTATGTTGCAAGGACTCAGGTATGAGTGTCAGGTGCTAGTATGTATGTAAACTTATAAGTGTCTGATTTATCTAGTTTTCATGTCCAAAGACATTAGGACTTGGGTAGATTTCATATTTCGTAGAAATCTCTTTTTATGGCATCATGTAATTGGAGTTTTCCACTGAATTTGCTGAAAGTATGATACTAAAAACTATTTACTAAACATTCCAGCTCCCAACAAATCTGTGACTTGCTGATCATATTCTTGTCGATGATATTCTCAATTTGGAGGCTCTGATTTATTTTTATTTTTATTTATTTATTTGTATGCATGCAGATTCCGGAGGACACGAGAAGCAATGCATGGGTCTCTTTTGATGGGAAGAGAAGGCAACAACTTTCAAGAGGTGATTCCATCCAGATATCAATGAGCCGGCATCCACTTCCAACAGTGAACAAGTCTGATCAAACAGGTGACTGGTTTCACAGCTTAATTCGCTGCCTTAATTGGAATGAAAGACTGGATCAGAAGGCCCTTTGAAGCCTCTAAAGCCCATCCAATGTGGTCTGAGGTTTGTATAAATTACTGTACAGATTATAAGTTTAAAGAAACAGTTTTTTTTTTTTTTTTTTGGGTCTTTGGTTTTCCATATTTCAGATGTAATTATGTACTGTCATTTGAATGAGAGTAAATATCTAATCTTACACAGCTCATGGGTCTATTTTTTGATAAGTAGGACTCTCTCATGTCTTAAACAATAGTGTTTGCTCAACTTCTTGCTATGCTTTCTAGTTTGTTTTAAATATAAACATCAACTGGAGTAGATCCATTTAGAAGGCTGAAAAAGATAATTTGAAACCTTATAGACGGCAAGAAGTGGTGTGTATGGGCCGGTTATCAATTTTTGGATTTAGAACTGAACCAATCGAAATAGTAGAACCAAATCAGCCTAACCCGAGAAAATTCGGGTTGGACCTGTGGATTAGTGGATCTAATTTTATTCCATGAAGTTGCCCTTATTCACTTAATGACTGGAATACAAAGAATCCTAGAACGGAAGAGTTAATTTTATTCTGAGTTAAAATTTGTGAAATTGTAGATGAAAATATTATGTTACCCACTAATGAAACAAAAAATTGGAAAGATCTAAAGTATCGTGAAAAACTTGAATCACTAAATCAAAATGGACGCCTGGTCTGATCATAGAATTTTGTAAAATGCATCTCATATCAAAGTATATATTGAAATTTCCAAGGAAATTGGACACAACTCAATATTAAGATAAACAAAGAAAGAGGATTCACTTAGTACCAACATAGATTATATTCTAAACAAAAATGTGTTGTCTGTTTAAAGAAGTCTACCCACTTGTTTATATTGTAAGAGGAAAATATATAAAGGAATTACTCAGCATATCTCAGACTATCTATACCATCTGCAACATACACAAAATATACATAATAACAAAGCTAGTCGGCCAGGTCAAAGATCAACTGGATGAATTTAGAAAAGAACAACGAATGTGATCCAAGATTTTTAACACTGCATGCTAAAAAATAGTTAACATTAACTAGTCTTCGTGTATAAAAAGGATCGGAGGCTCACGCCTTTACGGGGGTTTAGGGAGGGTCATATGTATGCAACTCTCTCTTTGCATGTGGATAAAATACATACATATACAAGGACTCTGTAATCGGCCACAAATCAGTTTGAGACCAGGAACTGTTTTACATATGAGAAACTGACTTGTGGCCGATTACAGAGTCCTTGGTGCAAGAACTTGATAAAATTTTAAAACAGAAAAGGAAGAAAATAATAATAAAAAAATGGAAGTATTTGCAATACATGGAAAAACAAGAAATCTTTTGGATCATGGTATGTAAATTCTACTCATTTTATTATCCTCAAAAACTCAGATCCAACAAAATTTAAAATTTCTAGCAGGTGTACAATTCTGACGTATACAATATCTTATTAGATACTAGGCAGGACAGGTTGTGAATCAAGTAGAATATTGAACTATTGGCCTAATACACTGAGTTTCCGCCCATGATTACGCAATTATATATGCTCACAATATTTATATTCACCGGCAGCTGAAACTCATTAGGAAGATAAGGTAATTTTTGATGTGGAGGAGAATATCGATGGACGTACACATATTGTTTCCTGTTGAAAGACATTGATTATTCCTATCTGTCTCTGATTCATGCTTTCAGCATTTTCGTATAAGCTTCTGTTCATAATCTAGTTCATGATTACAGTCATTTTAAATTGTTTATGCCAAGAAAAAAATATAAAAATTAGAGAAACATCTTATATATATGTATATATATACAGTTGCATTTGCAGTGCACAGTTGTAGACCTTTCGATACCGCTGCTGCTTTTTGCGCATGTCTTAAATATATTTGTACGTAGAGATTTGCGACATTGCTTACATCTACAGAAAAATAAATTAGTGTGGTTTATATTTATATATACATCTAAACTGTGCCTTGGAGGTAATCATTTATGGATTTTATTGGGTTCATTTCATGGAGTTTTTCCAGGTTTATTTTAGGTTTTCAGATAGGATGGCAAAGCTTCTCTACCAATGGAGTCTGGATTTTGAACAGTTGACCCTGCCTAGAAAGAAAAATAACAGAACTCCTGCGAGCCTTAGTTCTGAACTATATAATACAATAAAATATGACTTAATCCATCCGGTCAATAGTTTTTAAAAAAAAGTATTAAGTAGCAAATGATTACATAGTAAGAGAGAACTCGGAAGGATGGTTTTAAATAATGGTATCAGGCTGTATATCGGTGTCGGTGATATGACCATACATCTACCGAATAATATATTAGTAAATATTGATATCACAAGTCTAAAAACCTAATATATATTTTTTCAACCGATATTTAAAACCCTAGAAGTGATTTTCCGGAAACATAACTGACAGAGTGACAAAAGTTACATTTCTTTTCCATTTTCATCAAAGAGATGTTGGAAAGTACAATTTATATGGTCACTAATGTACAAAGCAAACATTAAATAAAGCACCCAATATTACACTGCAAGACAGACAAACACAACCAAATAAAAAACACACACTAGACAAGCTTTTCTATCCTCATCTAGGCATGTTCCTAGAGGATTATACGCCATAGCATTTCTGCCATTTCGGCAAAATTTCATTGTTAGGGTGTATAAGCCCACCAAAAAAAAAAAAAAAAAAAAAAAAAAAGAAACCCCCACCTTATGAATGTGAAGATTTGCTTTCTTGATTACATGGCCTTAACAGCATGGAACCTTGGTTCTTTGGGAAGGAACTTTTGCTCGGCATAAACCGACATGTAGTCACCAAACACGAACTTGGGATAAGCTTGATCCGCCTCTCGGTCCACCTTTTCCACAAGTTCTGGTGCAGGAGCTATGGTGGCCTTGAGTGACGGGTTGTAGAATGAAGCAATCGATCTCCTGTTCTCGCCTGGGATGGGTAGAACTCGGTGCCAAACACTCTTGTACAGACCGTTGCTCAAGACCTCAATTTGGTCACCAGTATTGATGACAATAGCATTGGGCAGTGGTTGGACATCGATCCATTCTCCATCTTTGTGGATCTGAAGGCCTCTGACCTCGTCGTCTTGGAAGAGTAAGATGACGCCTCCGGCGTCAGTGTGAGCTCGAAGACCTGTCACCATCTCGGGATGAGGACAAGGTGGGTAGTGGCTCACCTTCGTGCCAAAGAAGGCATTTTCTCCATAGCCACCGTTGAATGCCTTCTTGATGTATTCCTTAGGCAATCCCAAGTTCTCATCCATCACTTCCATGACCTTCTCGGCCAGTTTCTTCAATTCAGACCGGTATTCTTCCATCGTTTCCCTGTCATCAAATTCAAACTGTTAAGTAATGTTCTTAATCAAATGCGACGTATTGAATCATAAACTTGTACTAGTTTTTTTTATAGCATTTATCGATTAGAAGTTTGAAATGTCCATATTGGAAATGAAAGTATTGTATTGATCTCTTTCTATATGTTCACTTTTAGGCCCCGTTTGTTTGGGGTTATAGGAAGGGGATTGGGACTACTAATACCTTGGTATTACTAATACCTTGTTTGTTTTGAGAGATGGCCTTGGAACTACTAATACCTTGGTATTACTAATACCCTTAGAAGGGGGATTCATAATGAGGAGGTAGAGATGGTATTAGAAAAATAGTGAGGGGATTAGAATTTTTTTTTATTTTTTTTATATTAGGAATTTTTTTAAAAATATTAATGTTTAATTTTTATATTTTTTTTATTTATTTTATTATTTTATATAAAAATAATTTAACAATTTCTCACTATCAATCCCCTCCATTCTATCTCTGAAAACAAACAGGGCCTTAAATTTTGAGGAATTTTCACTAAGGTGATAAATTGGATTACATCCGTTCGTGCTTTGTTTGTTTGGTTGCTCATAAAATTAGGTTACTCTTGACTGTCTTCCAAACAAGAGCATTCATAGGATTTAGGAGATAAATCAGAATGCTTACTTGAATCCAGGAGTCTTCGATGGCCACTCGTTTTCATCGGAGAGGAGGAAAACATCCTCCCAGTCCACATTCTCCAACTTCTCGCTGTCTTTCTTCTCTGCCAAATCATTCAACTTCTTGACCATCGCCGAGTTCTTGAAATCTTCTTCTCTTTCCAGCTTGTAGCATTCAGAGCACACCTTCTTCACCCTCTCTAGGAGCTCCACTGAAATACCATGGTTCACCAACTGCACCATATCAGAATAATCACTTAGGCATCCTGGATATTCTTACATTTCAAAAATATGCTATCAGCGATAGTCATATATGCTAAAAAATATGCTAGATATTTCACTTCTGCACCATTTCAAAAATATGCTCAAAAAAATGTTGTTAGTTTTAAACAAGTGTATCAGCAATAGTCATATATGGACTATAACAGTGAATATCGGCATTGGAAGTTTAAAATCCTGATACGCATTGGTTGTTTAAAGCCCTAGTTAGCAGCTATAGATTTGAATAACAATCAATGTTCAAGTACCTGAAAGAATCCCCATTCTTCGCACCCGTTAGCTATCTCAGCCATTGTCTTGGCCCTCTCTTCTCCATTGAGCTTCGAGAAATCAATCACCGGGATTGCCATTGAAATGTTAGAGAGAGAGAGAGAGAGAGAGAGAGAGAGAGAGTGTTGTGTGTGTGTGTGTGTTGCTTTGTGATGTTCGCTGAGTTGTGGTGGTGAAGAGGGTGACTACTGGCTCAGCCTATTTATAGCCTTTTTGGTTCCCGCCATCTTGGATGTCAACGCTTTATACATTATATAATAATAATTAGAATTATAATGTCTTTCGGTTTCCAATTTTGATTAAAAAGTAACCGTTAGAGGGGGTGAGGTGTTGGACGGTGACCTATATATTTTAAACTTTGAAGAAAAGAATGTCAAATGCTTTTGTGATTGTGAGGGTTTGTTGCTAGCCCACAACAGAAGCATACTCTCTCAGGTGATTTATTATTCACTCAACCCTAGGGCGGTAGCCTATGGGTTGGGAGATCACTTCAATTCAATTGGCATTGGTGAGCAAGTGACTCCAGATTTGAGAATTCATGCTCATATTCTGCTCTCAATTTTCTCTTGGTTTAATCCTAGAGTGTTATGGCTCAAGCCGTCTCGATGAACCGTCCCTCATTTTCTCGGGTGTGGTGCCCAACTCTCACAAATTCATCTAAGCTCCTCTTGTCTAGCTCCCGAATGAATGAGGAATCTTTTGGTCACGTTCAAAGAAAATTGCTATGGGGCCGAGACAAAAAAACAAAAAAAAAAAAACCATCGAGAGCTACCCATTGAACTAACCAATTATAAAAATTTATTAATTTACGTAGTATTTTTACTAAACAGGTCCATACGAATATAAGCTCCATCTGGGCTTCTGCCACGTATCAGCCTTGATGGTCCCATCTGATGATTGACTTTTCATGGAGCCATCTTTTCATCAAGAAGAGCATAAACCTTGATCCAAATGGACCTCTACATAACCTGTGAATTGGTGGGTACGCAGGAGTGAGGATCCTCTCCTTGCAGCTTCCGTACTTGCGTCCGTCCTTGCAGGCTTTCGGGTCTACTTTTAGGTCCAATTTTGATAATCCGAACCGTTCATATTTTATGATTTATTCAGTATATCATACCTGTAAAAAATCAAGTTGATCGGATATCAGAAAGCATATGTTCGAAAAACTGTTTATTAAATTCTTTAAAAAATAGTGTTTAGTTCAATTTTTCAAACACATACTTTCTGATATCCGATCAACTTGATTTTTTACAGGTATGATATACTGAATAAATCATAAAATATAAACGGTTCGGATTATTAAAATTGGACCTAAAAGTAGACCCGAAGGCCTGCAAGGACGGACGCAAGCACAAACTTGCAAGGAGAGGCTCCTGACTCGGGTACGCAGTGGGGGTTTGAGAGTAAATTATAAATCGTACAGTGGATTGACAAATTGATAAATCGCAATTTAGGCAGTTTAGTGGATTAGCAGATTGAAAAATATTATAATTAATTATCAAACATTTGCGTAATATATAACATAATTTGACATAATACTTGACATGGGTAAGCTCATAAAGATTATAGCCCACCATTTAGGGCCTAGTACATAACTCAAATACTAAAGCCCAGCGTTGTTGAAGCCCCACGTAGCAATCAGAACCAATAACATCAAGACACATGGCAAGAGAAAGGCAAGCCATATAACCAGACAAAGATCTGTAAAGTTATTGTCACTGCACATCGCCATTAATGAAGCCCCTTACAGCATTTATTACGATAACCCCTCTCCGTCGGGACAGAACGCCTTCACCATGAACAAGGTAAGCTAGAGCATAGACTTTCGGCCAAGGTGACAGGTCGGAAGGGACAACGAAATGATTATCAGAGGATATAAGCAGACATTGAAGACAAGGAAGATGTTAAGCTTTCTATCTCTAATCTATCTCTACATTCCACTTCTTTTTCTAACTTGCTCGTCGGAGGGTTCGTTGGGGGACTCCTCGTTCCCCGTTGAACTCTTGTGCAGGTTCCTCCGTGGGCTTGGTCACTTGGACACCGGTTTGGGAAGTGTGGATCAGTCCGACCTGTTCCATCTGGAACCCGCTGTATCATCAGTTGGCGCCATCTGTGGGAAGCGTTTTTGTTCCGCGTGCTAGTTGTGCTCATTGTCGCCGGAGACCCTCTCCCAATAACCCCCTCCTACCACCTGTGAAGGTGGATGGTCACAACTAGATCCATAGCTTCTCACCCCAATGTTACCGATCATCAAGCCGACCCTCCCAATCCAAATAACCCACCACAGTATTTCACCGAGCTCATCAACAGCATTAACCGCCTGGCCGAGCAAAACCAAGCCCTGATTAATGCTCTACTCTAAAGAAACCTTCCTATGCCTCCTCCACCGCCTCCAGATATCCCACCCAACCAAGAACGAGCCCCGAGCCATACTATCCTGCAGCCTAATCCACCCAACGTGGAAGGCTTGCAACCCTCTCCCCCAGGTATAAACTTGCCACCCCGGGGCCCGCATCCATCGATCTCGGCATCAACCCCTGAAGGAGAGGCCAGCAGCGTCCAGCCCCCGTTGCCTTTCGGTGGTGACAACATTCCTCTCTGGAACGCGGAACTCCGAGCCATAAAGCTCCAACTCCAAGGGGTCATGCAGAACATACAGCATAAACCATCTACCACAGCCAACTCCCCATTTGTTGCTTCTATCAGGGACAAACCTCTACCTCCTAAGTTTTAAATGCCCACGATCGACTCTTTTGACAGTATAACGGACCCAGTCGATCACTTGGAGACCTACAGAACCCTCATGATCCTCCATGCATTCCCCGATAAAATCATGTGTCGGGCTTTCCCCGTGAAACTCAAGGGGTCGGCTCGACTCTGGTTTAGTCAACTGCCAGCAGACTCTGTCTCCACTTTCCAACACCTCAGTGACTCCTTTCTCAGCCATTTCATTGGAACCCAGCGCCAGCGGCGTCCGGTAACCCAACTCCTTAACATCTGTCAGACTGAGGGGGAGTCGCTGCGCAGCTTTGTCACTCGCTTCAACACCGAAGCTCTGCAGGTGGCGGAAAACGATGACAAGGTCATCCTCACGACATTCATGGCCGGCTTACGATCATCTGATTTCCTTTTCTCCCTCTCAAAAAACCCCTCGACCTCCATGGCAACCCTTCTTTCCAAAGCCCAAAAATACATGAACGCAGAAGATTCCCTAGCTGCTCGCCAGGACCCTATAGCCAAAAATCCGACCCCCAGAGAAGAGAAAGGACTCAGAAACCAGAAATACCCAGTACAATAACCAAACACCTCAGTATATCGACCGACCCCCCAGAGCCGATCGGTCGGCACCAGCCCGACCGCCCGACCGGTTCGAATGATACACACCCCTTAATTCCTCCATGGAACAAGTCCTCAATCAGATCCAACGAGACTACCCCCTAAAATGGCCCCAACCATCACGGTCTCCTTCCAGTCAGCGACCAGTCCAAATATTGCCGTTTTCACCAGGACCACGGTCATAATACTGAGGAGTGTGTTAACCTCAAAAATCAGGTCGAGGGCTTGATACGTTAGAGACGTCTCAGTCGGTTCACGGACACCCGTCCTCAGCAAAGGCAAAGGATCGAGCCCATCAGAAACATCCGCCAGCGCACTCCTCCCTGGCAACCAGCACAACCTAACCTTGGCCATGATCGCCCTCCACAGTAACCCCAAGCACGGTAACCCCGCCCCCCCTGTTGGAGAAATCAGAGTCATAGCCGGCGGGCTTGCTTGTGGAGGTCCATCCCGCTTGGCTCAGCGGGCAAAACTCAGAAAGATAAGACAGGGCTCAGACAAAGAAGTTGCCACATTAGACCGCCCTCCCAAACAGCCCAAGCAGTGGATGGAGCCCATCACTTTGACGGAAGCCGACTGCACAGGTATCCGTTACCCCCATGATGACCCCCTCATCATTTCTGCCCTTCTCTCCAATTACAAAGTTAGACGGGTCCTTGTCGACAATGGCAGTTCTTCAGACATCATCTTCCTAAATGCCTTCCACCAGCTCAAGATCGGGGACGAAAGTCTGTCTCCTCTCCAAACCCCGTTGGTCAGTTTCACTGGAGACCGGGTGACCTCCATCGGTTTCATCGATCTTCCCATCACCATCGGAGAATACCCACGGCAGACCACCAAGTTGTTTACTTTCCTAGTCGTCGACTGTCCCTCTGCTTACAACATCATCATCGACCGTACCACCCTAAATGCCTTCCAAGCTATTACATCCACTTTCCATCTTGCAGTCAAGTTCCCCACCGATCTTGGGGTCGGCACGGTCAGGGGAGAGCAGACTGTGGCCAGGGAATGTTATGTTGCCTCGCTTAAAAAGGTCAAGCTCAAAGAGGCCATGATCATTGAAGGACTCGACGTCAGAGACGAGGACGAGCTGGTTAGGGGGGAACCAGTGGAAGAGCTTGTCGAGGTCCTCATCGATCCCACCAACCAGGCAAAAACTGCCAAGATCGGCAGCCAACTATCCTCCCAGGCCAAGGCCGACCTCACTGCCCTCCTGATTGAGCATAATGACGTATTTTCCTGGACCCACTTCGACATGCCAGGTATTGACCCCTCCTGCATCACCCATCGTCTCAGCATTGAGCCCCATTTCCGACCCATCCGCCAGAAGCAACGCATCTTTCACCTGGAGTGCAATAACCTTATTGCTTCTGAAGTAGATAAGCTCCTTGAGGCACAGTTTATCACAAATGTGGACTACCCCAGATGGCTGTCGAATGTGGTTCTGGTTCGTAAAAACAATGGTAAATGGCGACTATGTGTCGACTACTTCGACCTCAACTGAGATTGCCCCAAAGACAGCTATCTTCTTCCTCGCATAGATCTGCTGGTTGATGCCATGGCCAGTCATCAAATGCTCAGTTTCATGGATGCCTTCTTTGGATACAACCAAATTCTAATGCACCCGTCTGACCAAGAACACACATCCTTCATCACTGATCGGGAAACCTACCATTACCGTGTGATGCCATTTGGGTTGAAAAATGCTGGAGCCACTTACCAACGGTTGGTCAATGCCGTCTTTCATCACTAGATAGGCCGGAACATGGAAGTATATGTTGACGACATGCTAGTTAAGAGCAAGCTCTCCACTGATCATCTGGCCGACCTGCGAGAGACCTTCACCACCCTACGAAAGCATCAAATGAAGCTCAATCCGGAGAAATGCGCCTTCGGCGCAGGATATGGAAAGTTCTTGGGTTTCATGGTCAGTCAGCGGGGCATTGAAGCTAACTCCGAAAAGATCAAGGCCTTAATTGAAATGCAGTCACCCAGAACAGTTAATGAGGTTTAGAGGCTTACTGGCCGAGTTGCCGCCCTCAACCATTTCATTTCCCGCGCAATGGACAAGTGCCTCCCCTTCTTCAAAGTTCTTCGGCAAACTTTTGAGTGGACGACAAAGTCCAAAGAGGCCTTTCAGTAGTTAAAACAGTGCATGGCCAACCGCCCCTACTTTCTCAAGCAATCACGGGTGAACCCCTCTTCCTCTATTTAGCCATGTCAAACACCGCAGTCAGTGCAGCACTCATCAGGGAGGACAACTCTGTCCAACGACCGGTCTACTACATCAGTCGGGCTCTCAGAGGCGCGGAACAAAATTACCCATTGTTACAAAAAATGTCCTTGGCTTTGGTCACTGCCTCCAGACGACTCTGTCCTTACTTCCAAGCCCATGCCATAGTGGTCCTCATTGACCAACCATTGAAGAAGATAATACAACAACCAGAGCTTTTCAGCAGACTTATGCAATGGTCGGTCGAGCTCAGCCAATTTGACATCTCCTACCGGCCTCAAACGGCGATTAAAGGGCAGGCTATAGCCGATTTCATCCTGGAATTCACTAATCCTACTCCAACCACAGCTCCTCCGCCCCCGCCACCCCTTACCGAGCCAGAAGACCCCCACTCTTGGACCTTCAACGTCGATGGATCATCTCGCAAAGAAGGCAGTGTGGCTGGTCTCATCCTTACCGCTCCTGAGGGTGGTTATTTCAAATGTGCTCTCTCTTCTTGTTCGACACAAGCAATAATGAGACTGAATATGAAGCATTGATTGCCGATCTTCGCCTCGCCTGAGACATTTGTGTCAGCCACATCCAAGTGTTCAGCAATTCTCAGCTCATTGTCGGACAAATCATGGGGGAATTCGATGCCAAGGAAGACACAATGCGGGCTTATAGGGATATTGCACTCCTTCTCGCTCGCCTCTTCAATAATTTCCACATCAAGCACATCCCTCGGACGGACAACTCCAAGGCAGATGAAATGGCTCAGTTAACTTCTGCAGACCAGTCAGACCTCAGCCACGGTGTTCGCCTCGAGTACCTGGCCCACCCTGCCATTTCCCTAACTCAGCAGCAAGTCTACTTCCTCCAAAATGAACCTATTCCATGGGCGGCCGACATCTTCCTATTTCTAACAACGGGGGAACTGCCAGCCGACAAACAGCAGGCCGCCAAAGTCAGGACCCAATCGTCCAACTACATTCTTGTCAGCGGCCTCTTGTACAAACGTGATTTTCACGCCCATACTTGCGATGCCTCAACCCTGCTCAAGCAACCTACGTAATGAGGGAAGTCCATGAGGGTATCTGTGGTAATCATTCGGGCGCCCGGGCCCTAGCCCACAAAATACTTCGCACTGGTTATTTTTGGCCTACTCTCAATCAAGATGCGACAGACTTCGTGCTCACATGTGATAAGTGCCAGTGTGTAACAGCGCCCGCGTGGGGCCTCGAGCTACAGTTCGGACTCTCGATTTGTGTCGCGGTTCTAAATCTGAACCAAAGAGTCCAAATCTGGCAAATCGTTTTGAGAAACAGATTTTTTGAAAAAGTAGTGCCAAACATGGACTGCTTTGCCAGATACAGAGTCGCCACCTAAATATTTTTTATGGGAGAATTTAGGAAACCCTGACTCGGTGCCGAAGGCCACATGTCCGTCATCACCGGAGTTGTCTCGGCTCGGGAGCTTGGGTACGATCGGGGAAGGTCAGCTATGAGCACCCCCTTTCGCCCGGTCCGAAGACCGGCCTCTACTAACCATGATATCCGTTTTTGAAAACTTTACGTGTTCTTATTCCATTTATTAGCCTAGAATTACTATGTTATGCGCGCAGCAAACAAGTATAGACTAGATTGCCTAATTTGGAAATAAACATTGCATATCCGTTTGGTTTGAAAATGCTTTGGAATTTGCTACTCGCAAGTAGGCTAAAATACGGATTTCAACGAGTTTTTCCAACTCAAACAACCCAACCTTCACCCACAGGCATTCAAAACAGTTTAACACATAAGCATCTAGCCACATGTTAAGCATGCTGTTATGGTAACATTCACACTCATGCGATATGCTAAAGCGGAAATACTTACATAGTACTCCGTGCCAAAACAAAGAACTTGTTAGCAAACATGCATGATCCAAGTCCATGTGAAGTGCCTAATGCATCGCATACAAAATGTCGCTAAGATAGGCTCGGCTAATCCTAGACATGTCATGTGAAAATGCACAATTATCACGTATTCAGTTTGAAAATTTGAAGTATTGATGCAATTAGCGTGATGTACCGAGCCTAATGCATGCAATACAAATGCATGGATGCACACATGCATAGCATAAGGTATGCTAAATTAGACGTGACCTAATACTAACCATCAAAGCAGGTAAGTAAAAGGGAAGAAAGAAGTGGGGATTGGAAGACATTCACACACCCACACACACTTATTACAGATTTGCCCTCGCTCGGAGGGACCGAATAAATGTTACAAATTAATTAACTACGCAAGCTAATTTAAATATTACAAATTAACTAATTTAATTAACAAATTAAATTAAATTAATTAAAGTAGGAAAGCGTCTCGGGAAATGCGCCACCATGCGCAAGCTGCCTCTGTTTTCCTTCCTTTCCTCCTCTGGAGGCTGTCAAAGCCTCAGGACTGCATCCTTGGACAGAGGGGATCACCACCGGCTAGATGAAACTTCCACCGGCAGTGTAGTATGGCCATCGGCACAAAATAGGGTCTGTCGGCAGAGAAAATTGTGCCGGTCGGCACATTACACTGCCGGTCGGCAGAGTATTCCTGCAGAACCTGCAACTCACAGCAACAGAGGGCAAACAAGGCATGGCAGCACAATTCAAGGTATGTATGCATCAACCATGTCTCTTATCATTGTAATGACTCAAAGGGACATGTGCCTCGGTTCTCGGACCACCAATCACGCATTTCCATGCATGATGGCCCAAGGAACCAAGTATGCAACTTTGGTTTCAAATGCATGCAAACCAATCAAACAAACTAAAGCCCAACCTCTATCACATGATCAAGAGGCAAGGCATGCATGCCAGATGCAATGCAACCTAGGCATACAAGCTAAGGATGCAACATGGCATGGCAAAACACTTATGCAAGCATACAAGCATGCATATGGCAATACAAATGAGTGTAAAGATGGACTTAAACATGAATTAGGCGACTCTAAAATAGGCCTAAAACAGTAGCCAAAAGCGCTAAAGAGTGAGAGCTAAATGGCATGCACACACACATGCACATAAGGACCAACACTTAAGCATGAATCAAACAACATTCAAGCACACTTGAAAGGAGGGATCATGGACTAATTAGCATGCAACATGAGCCCTAAAATCATGTTATAAAATGATGCCAAATCAAGTTATAAATCAAGCCAAAACATGCACCAAAAGGCCTAAGCGTTCAAAGCAAATCAATGAGGCATTGAACTACACTAAGCAAGACCAAACAAGGCATGCAAAGAGAGACCAAAATCAGAGGTTTAGCATGTTAAAACAAACCTAAAGGACCACTTAGATGGTATCTAAATGGCCCAAATACAAAGGCATATACCATGGCCAAAACATGGAGCATTGCAACACATGCTTTCAAAGCATTAAAGAGGCATGCGAGGCAATCAAACGAGCATGGAAATGGGACTGAAATAGCATGCAAGATGATTCCAAATCATCAAATTCATGCAAAGATGGCATGCTACACATGCACATACTCAAAGCCAACAAGCCTAAATGCAAAGGAGCCATATAATGCATGCAAAGATCAACCCAAACGACTATGGTCAGAGCTAAAGCATGGCAAAATAAGCACATAAACTTCACAAATGCAAGCCTAAAACATGCTCCAACTAAGGCTAACAACCTAAGGCACATTAAGGCATAAACATGGCATTACAAGGCAACTATGCTAAACATGCATGGAGTTCCAAAACCAACTTGAAATCATGTTATATCATGGATATATAAGCATGAAAAACATACCAAACATGCTCAACACACACTCAAGCATAGGCTTCTTTAAGAGGCCAAAATGTGCCCTTTTCAAGGACAACAAGGAGAGGGGGTGGCCCTCTCCTTCTTGGGACTTCAAAGCATCATCTTCACCACTGAAATCCCTCAAGATTTCAGTGGTGAAGAGACCTCAACACCAAAATCCCGGAGCTAGCACAAAATGGCTCAAAATGAGGCCTTTTGAGGCCTAAGGGTGGTCAACAACCCTCAAACAACAAAACACTCTTAATAAACAATAAAGAGGGCTTAAAAATAGAACTTTTTTATGTTATACAATAATCACAAAAACAGCTCTAAGATAGGTATAAAATTGATGCAAGAATGGGGAATAAAGGTGTAAGTTTCTTACCCTTGTAGTCCTCTTCAACAAGGATGCTCCAATGGCCTCCTTTGGCTCCAAATCAGTCAAGAAACTCAAGAACAACCCCTTAGAACTCTAATCTTAAGAGGAAGGTGAAACACTAGGTGTTTGTGTGCAATAGTAAGGCACAAAACACCTAGTGTGCAAAATGGGAGGAAAAGAGAGATAGATTGAGTGTATCTAACCCTAACCCTAGAAAACCAGAGCTCTTCTCTGTCTTTCTTCTCTCTAAAATGTCTAAGCCTCTCCTCTAAGCCTTAGAGAGAGCCCTCTCTATAAGCCTCTTGTAAAGCTTATTCAACAAGCTTTGCAAGAGGGAGATCCCTCCATACACGTGTATGGAGGGGAGAAAAAGTTATACAGCTGTCCTAAAATATCTGCAAAAGCAGATGAACAGCAATCGGCCGGCAAAAAATGCCATCTTGGCCAAACAAAGTGCCGACCGGCACAAAAAAGTGCTGACCGGCAACAAATAGTGCCGACCGGCAAACTATTTTGCCGGTGGCAGCAAAAACCAGCCGGTGGCCTCTAGCCACTGCCGGTGATGGGTGGGGATGGTCTACAAGCCCTACCCTGCCCTTCCAAGGCAAAACACAAGTGTTCGGTGCAAAACCGGACACTAAACGGTCGAGTTCGGGGATCCTGAGGCAGGGCGCGCGAGCCGAGACCTCCAGGAACTCCAAACGAACACAAACATGGATAATCACCGAGTGTTCAAACGGTGACGTCCAAGTCTTGAGGACGGTCAAAAATGGGGTGTCTACAGTTGCCCCTCTTTGACAGAACTCGAAAGTCATAACAATGACGGGAGTGAATGTCAAAGCCCAGAGATGACCCATTTTTGACAAGGCCGAAGACTTAGACAAACATGCAATACAAATAAGATATGCGCCCGAAGGCAGGGGCAAAATGCACGACAATGCATGGAGCCGAGCATAACTTATGATCATGCAAAGAAAGCTGTAATGAAGCAAACATGCGGCAATTTTAAGCTAGCATACCAAACTACACTACAATGCAGAAAGGATGTAAGAGAATTATGGAATTCTCAATACGTCTCACTCGGGAGATACAATACCTGTGCGGCTCGTCTGGTTGCACCAGCTTCAAATGAACCGTACATACAATATCGTGCCTGCAAAGAAAACAAACTTAACAGGTACAATATGGTTAGCAACATGCATGACAATGCAAATGTGGATGCAAAACGATATGCGATATATACAAAACAATGTATAAACAATGCAAATGCAGATGCAATGTAATTGAAACAATGCAAGCTACATGCAAAGCAATTGAATCGTGATCCAATCACGAGCGGTTCGAAACCACACCTATGTCAAATAGATTGATGGAGGTAACAAGTCTGTCTACCATAGAACGGTCAACTGAACTATGAGTATTGTAGACAGACGCAAGAACAAGTATTGGGTGGAATGACACAAGTGGGGAAACAAACCGCTGGAGAAAGGACTACGATCCTAATGCCGGATGCAAAAATTACACTACAATGTAATGGGTGGATATGGCACGCAGGCCAAACCAAATCTTGCCTAGGAAAGGCATGCATACATACAAGCCATGTGTAACACAGAAAAGGTGCCGCAACCCTCAACCAACATATCAACGTGGAATCGGCGCGATACACATACAGAACTGTGTTCTAACATGAAAAGTAAGGGCACATACCAGACCAAGCTCAACCTGGAATGGCGCAAGCCATTAGGCGGAAGGTGATGCAATGAATGCATGCAATCTACAATGCAATATTTACAAATATGCAATGGAATGGATACAATGGATATGGCATACAAGCCAAACCAAATCTTGCCTAGGAAAGGCATGCACACATACGAGCCATGTGTAACACAGAAAAGGTGCCGCAACCCTCAACCAACATATCAACGTGGAATCGGCGCGATACACATACAGAACTGTGTTTTAACATGAAATGTAAGGACACATACCAGACCAAGCTCAACCTGGAAAGGCGCAAGCCATAGGCGGAAGGTGATGCAATGAATGCATGCAAACTACAATGCAAATGCAAGACAATGCAAATATGCAATGACTATGATTGCAACTTTCCCTATCTTACCAACAGGGTGATATACTAGGTTGGTTCAGTATCCAGAACTGAGGCGTAGACATGCCGCCTCAACCTATGGGGCTTCCATACAGATTTCAAGCCGAGGGTAAACCTCTGGGTATTTAAACCAGACTTTAGTCTCGGAACTCCCGAACCTTTGCGTTCTAGGCATAAGCCGTTCGAACTCTAGTTTCCACCGTCCCCGTTGGTCTTCTAGGAACTCATCGCAAGCACAGACAGGTGGCTTTACCAGACCACCGAAAAGTCGTTCGGGCACGACAAACACCGAAGGAATTGCACCTTCAGAGGATTTAAGGTCTCCTAGACCGGGATGCAAAATGTATGCATGACAATGCATGTTTTTTTTTGTTTTGTTTTTTTTGAAATGCAAATGATGCAAGTGATGCATGTTGCAAGGAATGCGCGACAACACGCGGCTCTCGAAGTGTACGACAATGCGAACACTAAAGGTCTTACACCTTCCAAGGATTTAAGGTCTCCTAGACCGTACGTGTTTAAGGTCTCGCCAGACCATGCGTGTTTAAGGTCTCGCCAGACCGTGCGTGTTTAAGGTCTCGCCAGACCGGCGGTATTGCACGACGGTATGATGCGCAAAATAGCGCAATGCGTTAGGCAACGCGAGTGCACAGGACAATGCGATGGAATGCATGCAAAATGCAATGAGATGCGCAAAACAGCGCGAACAATTTTGAAATGCACAAAACAGTGCGATGCGCAGAACAGCGCGAGGTTTGAAATGCACAAGACAGTGCAATGCGCAGAACAGCACGAACAATACAATGCACTAACAAGTGCAATGCGCAGAACAGCGCGAACAAAATACAATGCACTAACAAGTGCAAGTAAGGTGCGCAAGATAGCGCGAACAATTTTGAAATGCACAAAACAGTGCGATGCGCAGAACAGCGCGAGGTTTGAAATGCACAAGACAGTGCAATGCGCAGAACAGCACGAACAATACAATGCACTAACAAGTGCAATGCGCAGAACAGCGCGAACAAAATACAATGCACTAACAAGTGCAATGCCAAGTGTGACATGCATGCCACACGGAGTGTAAATGGGCTTAAATGCGCAACAACGCACGTATTCCGGAATGCATGACAATGCATGGAATGGAAATGCAATGATGATGCATGAGAAATGTGCACGACAATGCAAAGGGGTGCGTGTTGCAACGCATGTAACACGCGCATAACAATGCAAATGTGTGGCGCACGACAGTGCGATGTAATGCACCGAAGTAGTGTGATGAATTTGTGCAACACACATGGGGCAACCTTTGAATTCAAAAAGGATACAAAAAGGATACACCTTGCACGAATTCGAGTGCCACGCACTGGAGACACGGCCCGAAGTCAAAACGGAGGCCGGTTGAATGTCGGAGATGCGCTTTCTTGCACTTTCTTCAGCTATGAAGACCCAAAACAACTCAAAAGGCCTAAACAAGGCTGTGGGAACCCCACCGGCCGAAAGGGGAGGCCACCGGCTGGCCATCGGCACAAAAATAATTCTATCGGCACAAAAAAGTGCCGGCCGGCACAAAACATTGCCGACCGGCAAACAGTTGCTGAATCGGGGCAGTTTTGTCTTTTCACTTCGGGCATTATAAAATAGGGCTTGAAAACCCTATTCTTCACTTTTCCACCGCCGAAAATTCTTGCCCTCTCTCTCTAGAGTGCTTCTGTCTCATTTTTCGCCCGTTTCTTCGCGTTCTACGCTCGTTTCGTCGTCGGATTCGCGTTCCTCTTCGCGTTTCGGACGTTTTCCACCGATCACATTTTCGTTTCGGTGCCTCGTTTGGCGTTCTAGCCTTCTCGGGGTTTGTTCCCCTCACTTTCCTCTTCATTTCCGTGTCCTTTCACATTCCGGCCTTCCCGGCCATTTCCGACCCTCTCGGGAGTTGACTTTTCAGTTGACTCTTCGTATTCCGGCTCGGTTTTCCTTTTCCGGCCATTTTCACACCACTCTCTACATGGCGGACGACATTCCACATGTCGGGACTCCTCCGGACCACGAGATGGACCCCGGGGTCGAGCTCTTACCACTGAGCGAGCGCCCGTTCGACCCGGCGACCTACCGGCCGGCGATCCACGTTCTGCCCCCTGACGGCCTGCGTCAGTTCCGGAGCTTCGAGAGGTACGCGCCCCCTGAGTTACTGCTACGCGAGCCTACCTCCTACCTTTCATTCGGCATTCCCGAGGTAACTCTTCATCTTCTGCTTTACTTTCTGCAATGTAGGATACAAAACTGCCATAGTTAGCTGTATTCTTTAATTGCTGAAATCTGATATGCCGTAGACCGTAGTTGACTGTAAACATATATGCAACCGATATCTGCTTGAGACTGACACATGCACACACACTGCACTAGCCCTGAATTACTCAAACACACTGTACTTACTGTATTCTACTGCACACACACTGGTACCCAGTATTTGTCTGAATCTGTTCGATTTGCACACATGCCACATCTGTTCTGAAACGCTCAAACACGCTGACACAGCACACGTATTTTCTATAAGCACACCGGCACCCGGTATCTGCCTGAATCTGACAAACTTGCATACATGCCATATCTGTCTTTTCAAAATCGCATTTTGAATGTTGTCCTGCAATTGTTGTTTTCTGTTTACAGGAGGGTTCCCATACCATTCGCGGGTATGGGAATACTGGTGCGCGGGAGTGGTATGACGAGCTCCCTGATGCGGTCCAGCGCATCGTGGACCGAGCGGGCTTCGGCACCTTCTGCCGAGGGCTCTCTAGGCTCTCCACATGCAGACCTCTCCTTGCTGCTTTGGCGGAGAGGTGGTGGGACACCACCGATTCTTTCCATTTCTCTGCTACAGGAGATATGACGATGACCCCTCATGACTTCTCGATGCTCACAGGCATTGGGGTAGGGGGTGATCCGATCCCCTTCGACATAGCGATGGATGAGTGGACCGCCGCTCAGGTTCATTTACTGGGGGAGGCCCCTCCGCTAGCTCGCCCAGGCTTCGTCCGCTATTCCTGGTTCGAGGCACAGTTCAGGGTCCTGCCCGCATTGGGGGAGGAGACTCAGATGACCGAGGAGGACGTGGAGAGGTATGCTTGGGGCTTCCTCATGTTCCTTTTCGGGACTACTATCTTCGCCGACCGGGCGAACACCGTGCCTCTCTGCCTTCTCAGTGCACTGGTGGACGTCCGAGATATCTTGCATTACGACTGGGGCGGCGCTGCTCTGGCCACCCTGTACGGCTATATGAGCTCGGCTTCTCGCGGCAGCGGCCAGCTGCTCGGAGGTTACTGGCGGGCTTGGGAGGTACATTTCTTCTCCTCTTTTCCTTTCTGTCTCGTACTTTCCGTAGTCTGTACACTGCACACACTGTAGTCTGCGTTACACTTACCGTATACTGTACACACGGCACGCACATACATTCTGCTTCACACTGACTGTACACTGCTCACACTGTACACAATACACGGCTCTGCCATTTCTGCTTCATTCTGTATATCCTGCTTTATCTGATGGTCATACTGACATCTGTTTTGCAGTTGTGGGTTTATGCCTACTTCCCTAGGCTTGCACCTGTGCCAGTTGCGGAGCCTCCTCCGGCTGTTCCTTTCTCGAGTCGCTTTGACGGGGGATGCACCCGGCGACCTCGGGAGACATTCGGCTTCTTCCGCCGATACTTCGACACCATCACCCCCACAGAGGTATGCTTTACTTTCAGTTCGTTTAGCTTCGCTTTCCCACTGCATGTTTCAATAACAGTAGATAACAAACTGTCTGTTACTTTCAGATCACATGGCGGCCATGGGCTTCCTTGCCGTCGGCGATGCAGGGTCGGTTCCCTGGTGCTGAGGAGACCTCGCGTTTCCGGATTCTGCTAGAGGGCCCGGTCTGTCGGGCTTGGTACCTGGGGGAGCGTTTTCTACGCCAGACCCGCGGGTTACCTGAGCAGATAGTCCCGGCTCACCCTCCTGCAGAGATGAGGGAGACCGAGGGGCTTACCGCTGAGCAGCTGGATGATTACTCCATCGGCTGGGAGGAGGCCGGCTTCCGAGGCACCGGCGACTATCAGGAGTACGTGCGGACGTACCTGATGCGACCTTTGAGCGGCCGTCGAGCAGAGGGGGCCAGGCCTGTGGCATCGGCGGCTGGGGCCGGAGCGGGAGCAGGGGCTGGATCTTCGAGGAGGGCCCGGGTCCGTGGCAGGGGCGGAGTGCGGGGTGGACGAGGAGCTGGCTGGCCTGCCCTGCCTGCTGTACTGACTTTCCAGGGGCAGGGTGGGTCGACCTATCAGATCCCCTTCGCCCCTCCACCGGCTGGTCACGAGTTCATTGACATCTCCGACTTACCGCCGGTATGTTCTACTGCATTTCGTACAGTTATTCATTTCAGTTTACTGATATTCCACAGAATACTAATGCATCTGATACCTTTGCAGGCTTCTTCTGAGTACACCCGTCAGTCGTTGGCGATGAATGCCTCGATGATGGGGATGCTCCAGCGGACATTTGACCTTCTGGCTGTCTACAGCATACCGGTATGTCCTTCTGACACTGGCCTCAAACCATTCATACACTGCTTCGCATAATCTGATTCACGGCACAACACCTGATACACTGATCTCACTGTATCTGAGCACTGCACACACTGCATTCTGCACTGAACTCTGTACTGACAAACTGCTCACGGCATTCATACACTGTATCCATACACTGCATTCTGCACTGATAAACTGTCTACAGTATACTGATGCATTTCACTTTTTGTGTACTTTTCAGCCTCCCTTCCAGATTCCCATGGCAGGAGGTGCTCCAGCCAGACCTTCTGTCCCTGCCCGGGGGAGAGATGAGGAGGGCAGGATATTTCCCCGCACTAGGGGTGGGCGTACTCACGTCGGGAGCAGCTCGCGGGCTCCAGTCCCGGACGATGACGACGACGAGGAGTCAGAGGCGGAGGCAGGGTCATCGGAGGAGGAGACCGCAGACGGTTCTAGCTCAGGCTCTGACGACGACGCTGATGATGCTCCTGGACCCTCGTCCAGGAAGAGGACCAGGACAGACTGACGGCCCTTCGGAGTGCTTGACATAGATGTAGATTTTTGCTATCTTTTCTTTCTTTCCTTGTACTTTTCTTTTTGGTTGGTAGATAGATTACCTTGTACTGCCACAGGCAGGTTTTGTTTCCAAAGCTTGTACATTTGAAAAGATAGTGAAATGAAACAGACTCTTTATCTGAAAAAGTGTTTACATTTACACATTTCATGCATTACATCGCATCTCATCATGTTACACTTTAATGTAAACGGAACTGATTGGTTGTCTGAAAATTGAACACTTGCACTGTAATAATCAGATAACTTAAACAGCTAACAACCGAAACAACCCAAGCAACCCACTGCCTGATTCTTGAACACACAGCCCTTACTCTGTTGGGGATTGATCTGCATACAGCCCAAAACACAGCATTCAGTTCATTCTGCACACTGCAATTCTCAAACAAGACAGCCCAATCTAATCAGGACGGACCTCAAAGATGGAACCGGTTGGAGTCGAACACGCGTTCAAATGTAGAGAATGGCACAACATTCTGAGCATAAGCGATTTTTGAAATCGAATGAGGGTTTTTCAAACCGGGATGTCGAGCCTACAACCGAACACAGCGGGGAGGACTCAAATATAAAGGTACACGACCTAAACACAACGAGACACGCTCGGGAGAGACTCAAAACAAAAGACGAGACCGTCAAATGAAAGAGACACGACACACAGACGCGTAACCAAAGATGGGGGACCTCGGACCACGAGGAGCCAGTTCAATCTAGGTATTGTTTCCCACCCTTTCTGATTTGCGATCCTCACATCACTCGACTTTCAAGCTCGGATTTTCTCTCAAAACCCTTTTCCTCACTTTTCTCTCAACTTACACCTCTCTATTCTTCATTCTCTCATTTTTCATCCCTCCCCGGGGTGATTGATGGATAAATGGAAAGGTGCGGGTTTATGCTCAACACCGTTAGCTCACGGCTATTCTTCCGGCAGGCAGAGTGCTCTTCTGGCAAGTACGTCGATGACGGGGGAGAGACAGAACGCCTGGCTCAACTGTGCCCCTAGTTCATCATTTTAACCATTTTTTTCGTTTTTGCTTTCTACTAAAACGGTTTTGATCGAAATGAGAGTCGGATTAACGTACTTGTTCGACTTTTGTTTTGAAAAGCATGCAAGTCAGGCAGCAAGCACTGAAAATTTTCCTTTTAGGTCCAAGACAATGGTCCGGTTTTGGAAAATGAAATAGTTTTCGAGAAAATAGTCAACCTCAGTAAAAATTTTCAAAAACTATTTTTCAAATAGCTGATGCTCAACAAGCATGAAACTTACCCTTCGAGATGCGCAACCTCGGATCGGAGGCAATGGAAAATTGCCCCTGGTTTGAAGGAGGTTGGGAGGCAACGGAAAGTTGCCCCTAGTTTGAAAGGCGGCTCACAGCGGCTCGTGGCAACGGAAAGTTGCCCCTTGTTTGGGATGGTGCCGCAGCAATTCACAGACAGTCTTCATTGGCGGTGGTCGAGCTCTTAGACACAGCGATGACGAAGACGGTCACAACACATATATGGACACAGTCACCTTGAAGGGTGTTGGCCACTGGACTTTGGAACGAAATTGAAACCATTGCATGGACTGAGACGCTTATGAAAGCGTTGGGGGTTGGACTTCATGATGAAGTTGCCTACGTATCCCAAACATGGGAATCAAGCCTTACGTAGTTCCGGTTAAGGTCCACTCGGGTATTTTAACCTTCACTTTGTTTGGCTCTTATTTTTGCCAAGGCGCCCAATGCAGGTTTTCGACCTTGCGAGCTTCTTTTCATTTTCTATTTCTTTTTCATTTCTTTTTCTTTTCTATTTTTTTCTTTTCTTCTTTTTCAATCTTTCTTTTTGTATTTTTCTCTTTTTTTGTTGTATTTTTCTCTTGCTCTAACTTTTGCCTGGGCCGCCCTTCCGGGTTTTCGGCCCAGCGAGCCTCTCAAAGGGTAAAAGTGTAGCAAGTCCATGCCAAATGGTTTTTTTGAAATTGAAGCCTCTCTGTATCTAGGAGAACGGCTGTTGCACTGATTCGCGGAGAATCCATCTCGGTTGCTCTACGAGTTTCTTCCGACGAGATCTACTCCTTCTGATTCGGCTTTGGTGCCTCCTGCTCGAGGGCTGTTTCGAAACTGGCCACACGGGCCTCCATGGCGTTTGTCCGTTGAACTTTCTGAACATTCTGAACGGGTTCAAACTCGGAAAACAAATAGGTTGAATCTTGAGACTGAGAGCGATCCTAGGCTGCGCAATCTGAAGAGTGATTCCACACAAGTCTTCGCAGGGCCGCGTAAAACATTTGCTTTTGAAAGTTTTTAAGAAGGCGACGAATCGCTCGTGCCGAAGATAGTGTGGAACCAATCTGGATCAAGCCAGGGTCCTTCTCAGTACTCACGCCGACAAGCATGATTTCATTCATAAAATGGCTTAGCACGCCTCTCTTTCTCTCAAAATGATCAAAATTTTGCAAAACCCGAGGAATTCCTTCCTCTTCGTTTTCATCACCGCAGTGTTCAAAAGTTTTTTTTTTGAAAAACTTAGGTTAATGCTATGAGTTTGGCGCGCAGGAGAGCAGGCGAGATGTACTGTCAGCCCATTCAAATTCTCTGGTCCTTATGCTGAAAGCAAGCATGAAGTTGAGATAGCAACAGCTATTTCAATCGGCTCTGTTGGTGCAACTGGCCCCTCGGCAGAAACAGACTCAAAACAAAAACAGATAATAATAAAACAAGACGGTGTTCGGGACAACAACCCCTGAATCACCGGGTATTATATACAACGGGGACTGACTCGATACAACAAGACAGACCCTTAAGCAAAAAAAGACTGACTCAAGACAAAGAGACAGACTCAAAACAAAAGACCGACTCGATATCCAAGCCAGAATTTACAAAACTCGGTTTCACCGATGCTCAAAAATGCGTGCCAAACGCTTCATCAAAAAAAAATATACCAAATGTTGCCCGCAGGCGGTTCACTTTACATACTCGCAGTATCTGAGCCCTCGAAATCCAACAACTGAGTGGTGACGGGCTTGCCTGAGGTAGGTGGTAGGATAACCTTGTTATCAATCAAATCCTGCACTTCATGACGAAGGCGGGAACATCCATCGGTACTGTGACCGGACTGCTGATGGTACGCGCAGTACAAGGTAGCATCATGGGTGGCGGGGAGATTCTTCGGGAGCGGTCGGGGCTCCAAAGGCTTAAGATGCCCATTCTTCGCCAATATCAACAATGCCCTAGACAAAGGCATGTGGAGGTCGTGAAAGACCCTGCGCCCTCGGGGCAGGTACTTTGCAGTTTGAGGATTCTTGCCAGATGCGCTGGCGAAAGG
Source organism: Camellia sinensis (assembly GCF_055761805.1). Lineage (NCBI taxonomy): Eukaryota > Viridiplantae > Streptophyta > Magnoliopsida > Ericales > Theaceae > Camellia > Camellia sinensis. The sequence continues at coordinate 122,570,547 of NC_138966.1, forward strand.
ATCAGCTGGCGCTGCCTTGGCTTTTTGAACCTTCCCCGGTGCAGGGGTGGGAGCTACTGGAATTGTCTGGGCATGACGGGGCCCATCCCGGTTTTCTGTCTGGCTTGAGCTGCCTTTGATCGGAGCGGGGAAAGCATCATCTACAGCTTTGGTCACTATTGCAGATGTTTGTTGCTTGTTCATCCCTCTGGCCTTCAAAGCCTCGACTGCCCACAGCAGTTGCTCAATGGGGTCGGCGTCTATCTTTGCCTTGTCCTTTCCTTTGGCCTCAGCTTGATCGAGGGCCTGGGTTGGTTCTGGCATGTCGTGGCTATAGCCGGAAGCCACCTCTGGCTGGCTGAGCTCTATCACAATCCGCCCCAGTAGCGGGGGCTCCTGTGGTACAAAATTCCCGGCATACGACGCCGCTGGCGGTGAAGCGGACATTCCATAGGCGAGGTCTGCCACAGACCTTTGGAGGTCACCTATCATCCCCATCAGTTCAAAGGTGGTGGGATCACGAGCCTGGTATAACTGGGGAGCCCAAACCGGGTGCACAACGGGCGACCTGGGTGGATATGACATACTGATGTTGGCCTCACTCTGTGGAGCGATCCCCTGCTCCAATGCAGCCGTCATAACCACAACTTCTTCTGAATTTTGTGCCGCCATAAATCCTGCCTCAGCAAAGGGGAGACACTGGCTGTTCTGTATCAACTCTGCAACTCTCTGAACTGAAAGAAAAACAGACAGCACTTCAGCCCAAACTGATCAAACACGGGTGTAGCCGAACAACTGTTCCCTACTGCTGATCACTGTTCCCAGATTTCTGTTCCCCAAAATACTGAATCTGATACCCGCGGATAACTGATTCTCAAATTCTGATACCAATGCCCTTAGGCCTGATGCCCCAAACTTGCAAACTGGTATGTACATTCCTGTAGAGATACACTCTAAAAGCACATAGCAAGTAAGAGAGAGCCAAAACACCCCTATGTTGGGGTAGGGTTTCCCTGTCCTATTTTGTCAGGAACTAGGATTTCACTACGCACGCAGCGGTTTCAAACAACCTATAATCGGGTAAGCAACCTGTCCTAGCTTGGAATGGTCACTATGGATTCCGAATATGCACTAGGTCGAATGGTCAAAAAGGGTGCCCCGGTAAACCGGGGTTTGTGTTCCCATGCTGTCAGAGCCCATAGCCGGTCAGCCTTATGGACATGCCTTGACAAGACAAGCCTCCGGCAAACCGTTCAGGAATGGCAGATGGCAAACACTGTGTTCCTAGGCGCACCAATGCACATGCAATGCAAAGAAACACATAACTGTAATCAAAACGGGATATCATGAGTTCGAGTCAAGCTCTCTAAAATCCCCAGCAGAGTCGCCAGAAACTGTAACAGCGCCCGCGTGGGGCCTCGAGCTACAGTTCGGACTCTCGATTTGTGTCACGGTTCTAAATCTGAACCAAAGAGTCCAAATCTGGCAAATCGTTTTGAGAAACAGATTTTTTGAAAAAGTAGTGCCAAACATGGACTGCTTTGCCAGATACAGAGTCGCCACCTAAATATTTTTTATGGGAGAATTTAGGAAACCCTGACTCGATGCCGAAGGCCACATGTCCGTCATCACCGGAGTTGTCTCGGCTCGGGAGCTTGGGTACGATCGGGGAAGGTCAGCTATGAGCACCCCCTTTCACCCGGTCCGAAGACCGGCCTCTACTAACCATGATATCCGTTTTTGAAAACTTTACGTGTTCTTATTCCATTTATTAGCCTAGAATTACTATGTTATGCGCGCAGCAAACAAGTATAGACTAGATTGCCTAATTTGGAAATAAACATTGCATATCCGTTTGGTTTGAAAATGCTTTGGAATTTGCTACTCGCAAGTAGGCTAAAATACGGATTTCAACGAGTTTTTCCAACTCAAACAACCCAACCTTCACCCACAGGCATTCAAAACAGTTTAACACATAAGCATCTAGCCACATGTTAAGCATGCTGTTATGGTAACATTCACACTCATGCGATATGCTAAAGCGGAAATACTTACATAGTACTCCGTGCCAAAACAAAGAACTTGTTAGCAAACATGCATGATCCAAGTCCATGTGAAGTGCCTAATGCATCGCATACAAAATGTCGCTAAGATAGGCTCGGCTAATCCTAGACATGTCATGTGAAAATGCACAATTATCACGTATTCAGTTTGAAAATTTGAAGTATTGATGCAATTAGCGTGATGTACCGAGCCTAATGCATGCAATACAAATGCATGGATGCACACATGCATAGCATAAGGTATGCTAAATTAGACGTGACCTAATACTAACCATCAAAGCAGGTAAGTAAAAGGGAAGAAAGAAGTGGGGATTGGAAGACATTCACACACCCACACACACTTATTACAGATTTGCCCTCGCTCGGAGGGACCGAATAAATGTTACAAATTAATTAACTACGCAAGCTAATTTAAATATTACAAATTAACTAATTTAATTAACAAATTAAATTAAATTAATTAAAGCAGGAAAGCGTCTCGGGAAATGCGCCACCATGCGCAAGCTGCCTCTGTTTTCCTTCCTTTCCTCCTCTGGAGGCTGTCAAAGCCTCAGGACTGCATCCTTGGACAGAGGGGATCACCACCGGCTAGATGAAACTTCCACCGGCAGTGTAGTATGGCCATCGGCACAAAATAGGGTCTGTCGGCAGAGAAAATTGTGCCGGTCGGCACATTACACTGCCGGTCGGCAGAGTATTCCTGCAGAACCTGCAACTCACAGCAACAGAGGGCAAACAAGGCATGGCAGCACAATTCAAGGTATGTATGCATCAACCATGTCTCTTATCATTGTAATGACTCAAAGGGACATGTGCCTCGGTTCTCGGACCACCAATCACGCATTTCCATGCATGATGGCCCAAGGAACCAAGTATGCAACTTTGGTTTCAAATGCATGCAAACCAATCAAACAAACTAAAGCCCAACCTCTATCACATGATCAAGAGGCAAGGCATGCATGCCAGATGCAATGCAACCTAGGCATACAAGCTAAGGATGCAACATGGCATGGCAAAACACTTATGCAAGCATACAAGCATGCATATGGCAATACAAATGAGTGCAAAGATGGACTTAAACATGAATTAGGCGACTCTAAAATAGGCCTAAAACAGTAGCCAAAAGCGCTAAAGAGTGAGAGCTAAATGGCATGCACACACACATGCACATAAGGACCAACACTTAAGCATGAATCAAACAACATTCAAGCACACTTGAAAGGAGGGATCATGGACTAATTAGCATGCAACATGAGCCCTAAAATCATGTTATAAAATGATGCCAAATCAAGTTATAAATCAAGCCAAAACATGCACCAAAAGGCCTAAGCGTTCAAAGCAAATCAATGAGGCATTGAACTACACTAAGCAAGACCAAACAAGGCATGCAAAGAGAGACCAAAATCAGAGGTTTAGCATGTTAAAACAAACCTAAAGGACCACTTAGATGGTATCTAAATGGCCCAAATACAAAGGCATATACCATGGCCAAAACATGGAGCATTGCAACACATGCTTTCAAAGCATTAAAGAGGCATGCGAGGCAATCAAACGAGCATGGAAATGGGACTGAAATAGCATGCAAGATGATTCCAAATCATCAAATTCATGCAAAGATGGCATGCTACACATGCACATACTCAAAGCCAACAAGCCTAAATGCAAAGGAGCCATATAATGCATGCAAAGATCAACCCAAACGACTATGGTCAGAGCTAAAGCATGGCAAAATAAGCACATAAACTTCACAAATGCAAGCCTAAAACATGCTCCAACTAAGGCTAATAACCTAAGGCACATTAAGGCATAAACATGGCATTACAAGGCAACTATGCTAAACATGCATGGAGTTCCAAAACCAACTTGAAATCATGTTATATCATGGATATATAAGCATGAAAAACATACCAAACATGCTCAACACACACTCAAGCATAGGCTTCTTTAAGAGGCCAAAATGTGCCCTTTTCAAGGACAACAAGGAGAGGGGGTGGCCCTCTCCTTCTTGGGACTTCAAAGCATCATCTTCACCACTGAAATCCCTCAAGATTTCAGTGGTGAAGAGACCTCAACACCAAAATCCCGGAGCTAGCACAAAATGGCTCAAAATGAGGCCTTTTGAGGCCTAAGGGTGGTCAACAACCCTCAAACAACAAAACACTCTTAATAAACAATAAAGAGGGCTTAAAAATAGAACTTTTTTATGTTATACAATAATCACAAAAACAGCTCTAAGATAGGTATAAAATTGATGCAAGAATGGGGAATAAAGGTGTAAGTTTCTTACCCTTGTAGTCCTCTTCAACAAGGATGCTCCAATGGCCTCCTTTGGCTCCAAATCAGTCAAGAAACTCAAGAACAACCCCTTAGAACTCTAATCTTAAGAGGAAGGTGAAACACTAGGTGTTTGTGTGCAATAGTAAGGCACAAAACACCTAGTGTGCAAAATGGGAGGAAAAGAGAGATAGATTGAGTGTATCTAACCCTAACCCTAGAAAACCAGAGCTCTTCTCTGTCTTTCTTCTCTCTAAAATGTCTAAGCCTCTCCTCTAAGCCTTAGAGAGAGCCCTCTCTATAAGCCTCTTGTAAAGCTTATTCAACAAGCTTTGCAAGAGGGAGATCCCTCCATACACGTGTATGGAGGGGAGAAAAAGTTATACAGCTGTCCTAAAATATCTGCAAAAGCAGATGAACAGCAATCGGCCGGCAAAAAATGCCATCTTGGCCAAACAAAGTGCCGACCGGCACAAAAAAGTGCTGACCGGCAACAAATAGTGCCGACCGGCAAACTATTTTGCCGGTGGCAGCAAAAACCAGCCGGTGGCCTCTAGCCACTGCCGGTGATGGGTGGGGATGGTCTACAAGCCCTACCCTGCCCTTCCAAGGCAAAACACAAGTGTTCGGTGCAAAACCGGACACTAAACGGTCGAGTTCGGGGATCCTGAGGCAGGGCGCGCGAGCCGAGACCTCCAGGAACTCCAAACGAACACAAACATGGATAATCACCGAGTGTTCAAACGGTGACGTCCAAGTCTTGAGGACGGTCAAAAATGGGGTGTCTACACAGTGTTTTGCCAACATCCCCTATGCTCCTCCTACAGAATTGATCACACTTTGCAGTCCCTACCCATTCGCCAAATGGGGGATCGACCTAGTTGGCCCATTGCCCACTGGCCGAGGCCAAACCAAATTCGCCATTGTCGCCATTAATTACTTCACTAAATGAGTGGAGGCAGAACCCCTTGCCACAATTACCGTGCGGAACACAACCAGGTTCATCTGGCAGTCGATCGTATGCAGATTTGGCATCCCTCAAGCCATCGTCTCCGACAACAGCAAATAATTCGACAATGCCAAGTTCAAGAAATTCTGTGCAGAACTTCAAATCCAGCCATGTTTTTCTTCCCCAAGTCATCTCCAAGCCAATGGCCAAGTTGAAGTTACCAACCGTTCTTTTCTCAAGATCATTAAAACTAAGCTGGAAGCCGCTAAGGGACTCTGGGCTGAGGAATTACCGAATGTACTCTAGGCCTACCGCACTACCGATCAAACCCCCATTGGGGAAACCCCATTTCGCTTAACATACGGCGTTGAGGCGGTCATCCCAGTGGAAATCGGTCTGCCTACCCTAAGAATTCTACATCCGAATCTAGAACTGACTGAGGAGTTGCGTCGGGCAGACCTAGACCTAATTGAAGAGCTCCGAGAAACCACTGCTGTCAGACGGGCCTCATACCAACAGAAAATGAGAACATATTACAACTGCAAAGTTCAACCGAGGGAATTCGCCGTGGGGGACCTTGTTTTGCGCGAAGTAGACCTTGCTACCAAAAATCCGGCTGAGGGCAAATTGGCAGCCAAGTGGGAAGGACTTTACATTGTCAAAGCTAGACCTCGTCCGGGCACTTATTGACTTCAGGACATGGAAGGCCGAGACCTCCCCCATCCGTGGAATGCCGAACACTTGAAGCGTTATTTTCAATAAATCCCTATTTTTGTATTGATCAGTTATTGTATTTTCCTTTTTGGCAATCTACACCCTTGAATGTTCTTCTTCTTCTTTCACATGCTGTAAATTTCTGATCAAATGGGCTACACTTTACACGATAACAATCTTATATCTCAATTATCTGTGTGGTACCTCAGTAAGGTTTTGATTGCAGCACTCCGCTACAAGCCTCAGCCAGACTAAGCATGAAGAGCTTAGCCAGACTGATCACGACAAGCCTCAGCCAGACTGATCATGAAGAGCTCAGCCAGACTGAGTGACTTAAAGCCTCAGCCAGACTGAGCACGACAAGCCTCAGCCAGACTGAACATGAAGAGCTCAGCCAGACTGAGTCACTTAACGCCTCAGCCAGACTAAGCACGACAAGCCTTAGCCAGACTAAGTCACTTAACGCCTCAGCCAGACTGAGCACGACAAGTCTCAGCCAGACTGAACATGAAGAGCTCAGCCAGACTGAGTCACTTAAAGCCTCAACCAGACTGAGCACGACAAGCCTCAGCCAGACTGAGCATGAAAAGCTCAGCCAGACTGAGTTACTTGAAGAGACAGCCCGACCAGCCTGAGTCACTTAAAGCCTCAGCCAGACTGAGCATGAAGAGCTCAGTCAGATTGAGTCACTTAAAGCCTCAGTCACACTGAGCATGAAGAGCTCAGCCAGACTGAGTTGCTTGAAGAGACAGCTCGACCGAGTTAATCATGGCTTAACCCGGATTGAGCACGAATGAAGCGCTCGGCCAAGGCCATTCTTGTAACTTCATGATTGTGGCATAGTTGCCATACTTAGTCAAATTCCGGTTTAACGTTTTCCAAGTCAGACTGGTTCCTCGCTAGGTCAGGATTCATAACTTCACGTTTTTAACATTCTTGTATTCCAGTTTAACGTTTTCCAAGTCAGACTCGTGATTCATAACTTCACGTTTTTAACATTCTTACGTTTTAAACTTCACTCGGCATTGAGGTTTTCCTACATTTTAAACTTCACTCTGCGCTGAGGTTTTCTTACATTTTAAACTTCACAATAATTTATACACAAGCCCTGTGTAAGTCACCACTTTCATTTTTTGCAGATCCTTAAACAATACAGACAATAGCATAAAAACACAAACACAATTCATAATTTTATTCATTCACAAACTTATACATAAGTTTATTACAGAAATTCCAAAAAAAAAAAAAAAAAAAAAACCAAAACTCTGAATACAAATTTTGTTTACACCAATCATTCCTCTTCACTTGAGACGAGGTCTTCTTCTTCAACACCATCATCTAAGAGGGTTTGGACCACATCATCTTCATCAATCTTTACACTGCTGAAGTCCAAGTCTGGGAATAACTTTTCTACTTTGCGTTTAAACATCTTCCAGCAGCTGTCCTAGAACTCAGCCATCTCGTGTTTGTAGAAATTCGACCACTGGAAGCGTTGGATCACTTCTTCTTCACTCCTACTCCCAGCGGTCGCCCCCGACGGGCCAGCCCTCCCAGACCCCTCTCTCGCCAAGTTGTTGGCGATCGCGGCATCGACAGCCATTTGAAAGTCAGCAGACCCCTTAAACTGCTCTACTGCTGCGACGCATAAGTTGGGGTATGCTGCCCTTTCAGAGGCTGCCTTGGTACTTTCTTCCTCTAACTCCTTCTCCAACCCCGCTTTCTCTGCCGCTGCCTTGGCGCGCTCGTCTGCCAAATCCTTCTCCAACCCCGCAATCTTCAGATCTGCTTCTTTATTTTCTTTGATCGATTGGGCGCGCAGATCCTCGTTACAAGTCATCGCCTCCTCCCACCGTTCATTGGCGACGGTGCAAGCTTTCTACGCCTCTTCCAGCTTCTTCTGCTCGCCAACCAGCTAGAACTCGAGCGACACCACCTTGCGGCTTTCGTCTTCCAGCCCCAACTTGCCCGCGAGTAGCTCAGCATGGGCGCGATCGGCAACATTGCCCTGTACCGCCGCCAACGCCTCCATCTTCTTGGCCTTCTAAGCCTCTTCCAACCCTCTAGCATACACACTTCGCGTGGCCCTACGCCACCCTGCAGTCTCCCCCTTTAAGCTTTCAAGTTGAGCCTCCACCCCCTCCAATTTCGCCTTCAGTGGCCTCACTTTGCCTTTTGTAGCCGCCGCCTTGTTCAGAAAGGCCCCTACTAGGGCGGTCGCCTCCATTTGGGCAGAACACAGCCCCTTAGCAGCTCAGCCTCAGAGAAACTGGCCATCGAGCGCACGGCTGCATCCTCCACTACTCCTAATAGGCGATCTGCAGCGGTTCTGGCCTCTATTCCTTCTACTCCCAGCCGCCCAGACACTGCAGGGACATGGTAAAAAGCGATCTTCAGCCTGGCCCTCCCTTCTTCTTCTTAGGGCGCAGGACCCCCCTTGGTCTGCTGCTCTACCCCCTCCAAAGGGCCAGTCTCCCCACCCTCCACTTGTCTTTCAGGGACAGTCCCACAACCCTCTACCTCCTTCGCCCCCTCCTCCCGGCCCACATCAGAGGTCTCTTCTGGCACCACCCCCTTTGTTCTCTTCAGGGTTGGCCCCTCCTCCTTCTCCCTTACCCTTCTATTTTTCTTCACCACAGCCTCCACCTCCTTGTTGGCCCTTTCCTTCAAAGGATCAATTGGGGGCGGTCGCGGCTCAAATTCACCGAAGGCATTTTCCCCCAGCGGTTTGGGGCGCAGTCGGATCCTCTCCCTTGCGATCGACTTTGGTGGCCAGTCTGCCTGTGACTCTTTGAATTTACTGGCCTTGGCGAGAATGGTCCTATCCTCCGCCTCTTGCGCCTTCATTCTCGCCTTTAATTCCGTCTGTTCCAGGTCTCCACCGGTCGGCTGAGGGCCCAACCTTACGGTAAACAAGGCTGATGGCTGAACGAGCTTATCCCATTTAGCGCCCTCCTTCTCCCTCCATACCTTCACCTTCTTCACCCTCTCCTTAGTTGCTGCCCCTAGCTTTGGCTTCACAGACTTGGTGGGCACTCTCCACACCGTGTGCACTCCAATTCCTCCGTTTGAGGACACGTAGAACCACTGCGGCCTTCACCCCTTTATTGATGATGGCAACCCCGCCACGAGGCCCTTCCCTGCCTCCGCTTGCAAAGTGACCCAAGTTTCTTGCTGCCCCGAGGCCTTGTAGCATGCAAAAAACTCGTCCACCGTCATAGTCGCCCCCTTGTTCGCCCTCGGCCACGGGCTTGCACAGGCCAGTACAATCTTTCACGCGTTGGGCATTAGTTGACTTGGCGCCACTTCCAACTGGTTTAGGACATCCACTACCACCTGCGGAAGCAGCAACCTCAACCCTCCCTTCAACGCCTCCTCGTAGAGGGCAAACTCCCCCGGTCGGGCGTCAGATGGCCTTTCCTTCGTTGTCGGCAGCTTTAACTCTATTTCTGCAAGAATCTAGTATTTCTCGCGTATACCCACCAACTCCTCTGCGGTAACAGTCGACTTGTCGGCCTTCGTATGCTAGTGATCTGGCTCAACTTGGCTGATTGGTTGCGTAGCCGCTATCATTGTGGACGAACGAGGTCGCCCCACCGGCCCCCCCTCACTTCCCACTCGCCTCTCTGTCCGGTATTGTTCTGCCAAATCCACTGCATCGTCGTCGCCCAGTGGATCAACCCTCGCGGTTGTTGCTTCTTCTTAGGCCATCCATTTTGTGTATCTGCGAATAGCTTCGGATGCTGGTGCGAGATAGTCCACAAAATGTTGTAAAGGGATATCACTTGACATAAAGGAGTTTACACTTGGAATATTTTGGTTGTTTGCAAAGAGATACGTAAAACGGATAATACCAAACGCTCAAGGTTTGCCTATATTCCAAGGGTCACAATTAAATTTCACCAGTTTAAAAATTTTCAAAAATCCGCCAAAACTGTCTCTTCAACACCCTATATTGACCTATCGTTTCATTTCTTGCTCAACGCCTAGCCTTCCCCATCATGGGATTCCGCCACGTGTACGCCCACGATCCACTGCCCTTTTCCTCTACCCTGTCTTTTCTACTTCAAATCACCACGTGCCCTGCCACCCCTCGAGCCCTGCGCACCGCTACTCGGTTATCCTTCGTGGTCGGCCCTCCTCATGGTTGGCCCCTCCACTCGGTCACCCTTCGCGGTCGGCCTTCCTCATGGTCGGTCCCTCCACTCGGTCACCTTTTGCGGTCGGCCCTCCTCATGGTCGGTCCCTCCACTCGGTCACCCTTCGCGGTCGGCCCTCTTCATGGTCGGCCCTCTTCATGGTCGGCCCCTCCACTCGGCCATCCTTTGCGGTCAGCCCTCTTCATGGTCGGCCCCTCCACTCGGCCACCCTTTGCGGTCGGTCCTCCTCATGGTCAGTCTCTCCACTCGGTCACCCTTCGTGGTCGACCCTCCTTATGGTCGGCCCCTCCACTCGGCCACCCTTCGCGGTCAGCCCTCCTCATGGTCGGTCCCTCCACTCGACCACCCTTCACGGTCGGCCCTCCCTATAGTCGACCACCCCTCTCGGTCGGCCTTCACCCTGCCAGTCTCTCACAACCTTCATTTTCTTCATTACTCTTTTTGTTGGACTAAAGCTGCACTTGGGAATGAGGGACTACTGACATGGGTAAACCCATAAAGATTATAGCCTACCGTTTAGGGCCCAGTACACAACTCAAATACTAAAGCCGAGCATTACTGAAGCCCCACGTAGCAATAAGAACCAATGACATCAAGACACATGGCAAGAGAAGGGCAAGCCACATAAGCAGCCAAAGATCTGCAAAGTTATTGCCTTTGCACATCGCCATTAATGAAACTCTTTACAGCATTTATTGCAATAACCCCTCTCCGTCGGGACAGAACGCCTTCACCATGAACAAGGTAAGTTAGAGCATAGACTTTCGGCCAAGGTGACAGGTCGAAAGGGACAACGAAATGATTACCAGATGATATAAGCAGACGTCGAAGACAAGAAAAATGTTAAGCTTTCTATCTCTAATCTATATCTATATTCCACTTCTCTTTCTAACTTACTCGTTGGAGGGTTCGCTGGGAGACTCCCCGTTCTCCGTTAAACTCTTGTGTAGGTTCCTCCGTGGGCTTGGTCACTCGGACACCGGTTTGGGACGTGTGGATTAGTTCGACCCGTTCTATCTGGAACCCGCTGTATCATCAATACTTTTCATATATATATATATATATATATAGCAAACTAATTTTACATAATGATTTATATATATAACTAATAATTTATAATAAATTTCACATTTTAAATATCTCTTATACTCATTTTTACTTTGATATTTCATTAACTGTTAAAAAATATATACGTATTAACTATAACGGAGCGGAACAGTTTCGGAAACAAATTATAAATTTTAAAATTTAATCTACGGTTAGCGAATAAAGCGGGTACAAATTAATACAGATCGGTGCGATTTTAGCAGATTTGTTGGTATTTTCTACCACCCTACCTATGAAGGTGAGAACCATGCAAATCGAACAGCTGTGATTGGCTACCTGCTCAGATTAAACCAATTCATTCCATGTGTCACAAAAGTTTACTTATTACAGCTTATATAATTAGCAATAGAAATAATTTGAATAAATTAAATTTAATTAATTATTCTAAAATTGGAAATAAGTAATATTGAATTCTGATTATAGATTTTTAATTTTGAGTTCAGAATAAAGCGCAACAAATAAATCTTTATGTTTTATTTTACTTATAATTCAAATATGTGCCGACTACAACCGTTGATCATGTTGACCACAGCAATTACTTTGACTTTTTACACATGCATGGCCATGCTTTTGTTTGACAAACTAAGGGATCAAAGGATTAAAATAATACACTGATTTGTAGGCATAGTTTAAGGGGTAAGGAAGAGCTAGGATTTCAATAAACAAACCTATCATCAAAACACTAATTTATAACTATAATATTATACATTGTCAACTCCATTATATTTATATATACACACTAGAAAATGATCTGTAATTCAACAAATTTTGTTGTACTTACACTTGGGCATATGATCAGCCTTTGATTTGATTCGAAGTGTCTAAGCATTAGAATACAATTTCAAGGGCAACAGATGACATTGACCGTTTGATCAAGAACATATATGTGTTATCAGATTGATTTAATCATTATTGGTGGTACAAGATTGGTAGTACTTCACAGCCATTTGTCCAAAAGTGTGTTGTTTGGACAGTTTACTACATGGGCATGGCATATATGACAGATCAAATACATAACCAAACCAAACGAAGCCTTAAGTCCCATCAAATGGGGTCGGCTACATGAATCCTTCTTCTCCACGCGGTCCTATCAAATACATATTATATAAAAAATCATTAAATAAATAATTATTCTGCACTTTTTTAACAACAAAATAATAAAAAAAAAAAAATTGCTACAATGGCTGTAAATGAGATAATGAATGAAAAATAAGAGTTTAACTAATTTCAAATTCTAATTTTGTCTAATATAAATAACTATCATGATTGTTTTAAATGACGCACACTTTTAATGTACGAATGTGATCAAATCACAGATTAGATTCATATGTTTAAATTTTATATAACCTTTTTTTCCATCTAAACAAAATAAAAAATTATATAACTTTTGCCGAGTTGCATGGTTTTAGATTAAATTGTCTAAATGATAGCTTAGAGAAAAGGATACATTGTTTATTATCAAGTAAAGTGTCATTTAGAGTTGGAGCTATATGTTTGGCTACTGTTTTTAAATAAATAAGCTAGTTCAACCCAATTCAAAATAAAATAAATAAAATAAGTATGACTAGTATAAGTGAATTTTTTTTTTGGGTAATTAAATATTAGAGGTGTTGAAAGATCAAGACAACCTATCAAACTATCCAACCTTTATTAAATACTCTGAAATTTGTTGAATGGAACATGGGTTCAATAGTCAAAGGTCAACCCTACTTGTAATTAATCCTCATTTAACTAAATTTTTGCTAAGACATTTACTTTAAATTTCACATTTTTTTAAGGGAACCAACATTTCAAAGTCAAGATTCTTTTACTTATTTATTTTTGAATTAATTACAAAAACAAAAACAAAAAAAACCACCACCCATTTTTCACTAAGGGAGAGACTTCTCTCCAGTTGAAATCAGATTGGAGACAGTTGCCAGGCCTCCATGGACTCAACACGAAGTCCACATCAATAATCCGTACCATTCAATGTGTAAAACTCGTTGAGTATTTTCATATTTGTAAAAAAATCACATTGATTGGATATCATAGCCATTTGATCAAATCACATTTCTATCAACAGTAAATATAATTTTAAAAATAAATTGTTGACAGAAATGTCATCTGATCAAGTGTCTATCGATATCCGATCAACGTAATTTTTTATAGACATGAAATATTTGTCGAGTTATATACATTGAACGGTTTGGATTACCTATACGGCCTCTGTGGTGGGCCCATGGAGGCCCAACAACACCCTATAGTTAGGAAGCCCAATTGGAGAGAACCCAATCCTTTTCACTTTAAATCCCAGCGTTTCAATTTCAACAAATTAAATCCTGAAGTTACATCTATATTTCAATGTGCCTCTTTTGGCCATCTCCGTCTATGTAAAGTAATGGAGATGGTTTAAAGTGAAAATTAGTAGGGCTTAAAGTGAAAAATATGTGAAACCTTATAGTTTATTTTGTAATTAATCCTGTTTCATTTTTAGTGATTTTAATTTTTTTTTAAAATGGTTAATTACACAAAAAATCTCAAGGTCTCACATATTTTTCACTTTAAACCCCTTCCATTACTTTACATAGATGGAGATGGACGGAAAGGACACATTGAAACACTGATAAAACTCTAGGATTTTATTTATTGAAATTGAAATACTATAACTTAAAGTAAAAAACACATGCAACCTTGAGATTTTTTTATTTTTTATTTTTATTTTTATAATTAACCCTTTATTTTTTTGTTACCATGTTGGCTTTTTGGCTTTCGAAGGTTATTTTTGTAATTATGAGCGTGCCAGCAAAGATCAATCAGTCCTTACAGAATTGTAATTGCCAAACAATTATTCAGACGATTGTGTTATGGTTCTTTTAGCCCCAATAAAGAGGACTTTTACTGGTGGCTTACTGGTAATTTGACTTCAGAGAACTTGAGCATAAGAACAGTTAAATAAACTGAAGCATTTCATTAGTATGAAAAACTTACAATGATCTTAGTTCCGTGGAGAATTACAGCGGCAATATACTCGAAAACTACTCCTACAAATGAAGTGCAGCGCAGGAACTTAAAGTACAGAAATGTAAAGGACAGGAAATAACACTGGAATATGTAAAGTAAGACTGGTTTTCTTTAGATCTTTCTTCGTCCCCTTCTCTAAAGTCCTTCCTGCTATTTATACTCTCCGAAGATAACCATCGAATTGTACTTCAAACCGTCGAACTGCTCCTCCGTGATCGCTGATCATGCTACCTTATAAGTAGTTCCAGTACGCCTTCACTTGCAGTTAGACTTCCCCCCTATATTCGAATTTGAATGTGAGCAACCGTTGACGCCACGTCACCGTACATTTCTTTGTTGATCCGCTATTACACAGATCTTATAACAACCAATATTAACTGCCACGTGTATGATCAGGATCGAAGACCTACCTGGTCTCCCCATATTACCCTTACTTTGCCACGCGTCGAATTGTCACTGGCTAGCACAAAATGTGTAGCCAACATTACCCCCCGCACTAATATGCCCAAGACTTGGTGATATTAGTGGATCAGGGTCCTTTTCCCACGTCTTAGAACGTGCATGGGTTTTGTATCTTCCTAGAAATGCAACTGTCACTCACCATCTGTATTAATACTCTCGTCTTGATCCATTAAGTATTTTCACTGTCTTATTATTCGAACAGACTGATATATTTCATGGCCAAATTAATTCTTTCCTCCAGTGATGAAGCATACGAAGAGTCATATGTCGATGCTATTTCTCATCGAAAGCATGCATTTATTACCCACCTTTACCCACCTTTCTATATTCAGGTCATGGATGCCTTTGCAAATTACCGACCTTTGGATTACGAACACATTGCTCTTAATCCTTCGATTCAGAAAGCTACAAACATAGACATAAGAATTTTTCCCTCTGACCTACCTTTACAGTTCGAACAAACTACTCTCAAACCTTTGATTTGGAAAATTGCAAATATGAATTTGAGCAACTCTTCTTCGTAAATTTCTGTATGGGATAAAGCTGCAACTTCTTCCTCTTCTGGGGGTTCTGACTGGACAAGCTGGTCAATACCTGAGGCTTATGATTTGAAGGAGCGAATCAACCACCATTTTGTTGAGTTCACTGACCCTTTAGAGTTTCCTTCCTATACTCGAAGTTCAGCTGTTTATCCCTATGTGCCCATTGACCATCGGCGTAGTCTGGAGGAGAATCTTCTTGTAGTATGGTATACATCCTCCATGCCTACAAAGATAGTGCACGCTGCCCCCCGCCCAGAAGAAGCACAATGGTATAACCCATCATCCTTAGCCCAGAAGGCGAAGATCTGTTCTTCTGACTGGCTTGATTATATTAATGCCTTTGTTCCTTCTGCTCCCGTATCATCCCCGAAAACAGAAGCGTCCACACCTTCTTCTTCGTCTCCCGAAATTGAAGTATTCATACCTTCTCCTCCACCAATTCTTTCCTGGACAGAGAAACTGAAGATTGCCCTATCCATGGAGAATGTCTTCCCACCTTATAAACCTCTACCTCCTCCTACCCCAGCTGTGCGGAAACAGGCTCAACTTCTGCTTGCAGCCTTCTCTCACTTGCCTTTTAATGTACTCGAGGACGAAGTCCCTCTCAAGAACCTTCGATGGGCTTGTGATATTCTAACTAGGGGCCATGTCCTTAATCCCCTCGCTCAGGCAGAACTTCATATGTTTCTGGACCAACTTCCGTTGCTCCTTTACTGGCATCGAAATTCTGTGGCTACCACACAATCTTTAGACCAACTTTCGTCTCCGAATTCATGCTCAGTACGAAGCAGAGAACTTTATTGAAGAATTCAATGATTTCAAGAATAAAGATTCTGCGTATTGGGATGACTTAGACATTGATGAATTGGAACAAGGATTAAGAGAGGTGGCTTTCGAAATAAAGGCTGAAGAGCTCTACTATGAAGTGAGAGCACATCAACTTATGCAGCCAATGCTAGAAAATTTAGAAGATAGAATAAGGAAAGAACAAAAGTTCATTGATCATTGTTGGACTAAATTTCATGATCTTGTTATTTATTCCATTCCTTATTTTTATGAGCTCGAGTTCATACCGAGATAGGGTCAGCTGATGTAATCGCTCTAATCTTAATATAAACAAAATTCTTCTTCATTTGTCTTTGTTTGACCCTGTCTTCACTTGTGTTTTAAAAGTCAACTCAGAGCTTCGAACTTCGAACGATTTCATCCTTTAAATCTGGACTTAATTGTTTTAAATGAAACAATAAATGAGCCAATTGTAAACCTTTCCAATTTGTGGAATAAAGTTTTGGCTGATTTTCAATTGGAAACAGTGCTTCGAATCTAGCAATCTTACACTTAAAGCCTGTTTTGACCATAGTCAACATCTAATCATTGTCATTATTGCTTTTGATGTTTCAAACACCAAATCTCATCCTTAAAGAATCTCAAGTTTTGCCTCGAAGGACATTCCCTTTGCTAAAAAAAACCTAAAAACAAGTCTTTAAACTCTTTTAAGTGAAATAAACACTCGAGTATTTTTATATTTTGGGTATGGCAACCTGCTTCGAAGCCGGCTTCTCTGTTTCGAAACCGTTTGACTTGGCTTCGAAGCAAAATATCTTACTTCGAAGCTAGCCTTAACAACTGGGCTTTGTTTTTCCCTCCAAAAGCATCAATATTGAAGGAAGCTTTTGTATTCGTACTTTTAATACTTAACAGCTCATGTAATATATTTTCAAATACGAGGGCTTTAAAAACCCTTTTGTTTCGTGTTCTGAAATCACTTGCTCTTCCAATTGCACAAACCCCTCTTATTACCGATCGTCGGCTTCTCTCTACTTCCTTTCCCGATTTCATTGTCAAGAAAAGCATACCGTCAATGGCTTCTCCTTCAGTATCAGTCGCAGAGCGTATGAGCCCATCTGTGGCCCTGAAGAGGATTATTGATGCAGAATGTGAAAAGTACAAAGCTGGGGAGAAAAGCGCTATTGATGGACGCATCTTTGTCCCTCGTCGCCATGTGCAGTTAGACTACGTGCTCGGGCCCATATTCAAAGAGGTCCTTACTGAGCTCCCAGCCCTGTATCCCCGACTGGAAAACCAATGTCTTCTCTATGAAGGTGGTCTTGACTGGAAGAACTGGAGGATAAATCGCCCCCACCGATGCTGGCCCACGGTGAGACCAGAGTGGCAAGAATGGTATGATCGGGTTATTCCTGCTAGGACCCTGGACCTTTAAGAACTCTGCCTTCTCGATGCTCTTAGACTATCTAGGGTAACTATTTCAGAGGACCCTTTCCTTGTTCCTGCTGCCCTATGTTTTTGGAATCCTGTCTTTAACTTTTTCCAATTTAGATGTGAGATGATGGCCCCTACTGTTCTTGATATTTGCCATTTACTGGGACTATCTCCCATTGGCACCCCTTTTGGACCAGATTATCCTGATTTAGCAGTCTCTTTCTCTCTCCCCTCCCTTAACTCATCTTATAGTGATTTCGCTAGGGCTGAGAATAAAAGAGAGGGCCCTATGACTGATAGAGAATTCTTTTCTTTCTTATTGTATTGGCTTTACAAATTCCTTTTTTGCACTTCCTCTCAGAGAATTATGCCTGAATTTGCCCCTCTTGCCAAAGCCTTTGTTTTACAGAAAAAGGTGGCCTTAGCCCCACATGTTCTAGGGCACGTATATAGAGTCTGCTCCCTTTTCTGTGAGAAACCCTTAGATGCTAATCAAGGGGGGCCATTCTGGATCCTTCAGTTTTGGCTTTTCGCCTATTTTACTGAGTTACAATCCAAATGCCTTAAATTTTCCGAGCCAAACCCTCTTACTCACGGCATAAGGATGGCCAATGCTTCACTTTACCCTTCTACCTTTGCTTTTTACTTCTCTTTCTTTCACCAGCTTCCAGCCTCCCTTCCTACTTACCGCTTTCGTCCCTTTGAACTTTCCATTGGTCCATCTTGGTTGAGGAATTTTCTAAGTGACCAGTCCTGTACTTCACTTATTCACAAGGATATATGGGCTTCCATTCTGATTCCCAGAGAATTATTTATCGGGACTTTGAACCCAAAGGCCTACAAATGCATTGCTGAACCTTACTGTCCAGCTCAGTTTGCTAGACAATTTGGCCTCACACAAGGGGTCCCAATACCTCTCTGTAGCAACACAAATCTCAGCCTTACCAGAAGGGATCTGAAAGTCCGGAAATCCAGGCTAGAAGAGGCAACTTTGAAATTTGTAGATGACTTAGCCAACTTTGAGTACACCCCTTTCATTTCTCAAGGTACCGTGTTGAAGAGGTACCAAAACTGGTGGGTGACTAACATGGAGATTTATTTGGCCATTTCACCTTTAAACCTACTAACGGTGTTAGATGTGACCAAGCCCAAAGAAACTGGGGTTGTCACTTCTTCCACTGTTTCAGATACAGCACATGCTGCTCCTGCTGCTTCAATTTCTCCCAGAGTTACTCGGGCTGCCTCGAAGAAAGGTATACCCTTGTCCCTTCTCCTTTTGTCTTTTATAATGCATTTTGCCTTATCTTTAATTCTTCTTTTGTAGAGGTGGTCAATCACAAAAGAAAAGGAGGCTCTTTGAACTCGAGAAGGGAACATCCAATATTCAAGGGAAAGAAAAAGAAGAAACAGATGAAGAGGAGAGTTATTTTTGAAAAGAAAGAAGAAAGCGATCGTCTTTTCATCCGACTCGGTTAGAGATGAGACAACTGCCAGAGAGTCGGAAGATGAACTCATCTCTTTGGAATCCAGATCGCAGCTTGAAGAACTTGAGGGAAAAGTTGAGAAAGAGCAGACCCTGCCAACACAGAGGAAAAGGAAAAGAAAGGTGACTGTCTCTCCTTCTGATATGGTCGAAGACTTTGATTCTGAGACAATTGCCAAAGCCATAAAGAAGAGAAAAAAAATGTCTGCTTCCGTTCCTGTCTCAGTTGAAGATACCATCCATGAAGCAACCATCAAGACAATAGAGCAAGAACATCCTAAAGCCATGATTGTCTTTGAGAGAGCTGAGAAAAGACGGCAGCAAAAATTTCTGAGAGATGAATTTGCCGTTGCTGACATACTACAAAGGGAAACTGTAAGAAAGCAACAGACTGCCAGATATTACACCCTTCGTAGTTCCCCCATTATCGCCAATACTTCTGGAGCAGGTAATTTTTATGCTTCTGCGATTTTTCCTCTGTTAGCCTTTGGTATCGAGGTTTAACATTGCCTTACATTTCTTCCTCTTGCAGCGGCAGCTTCTGAGTTCATCTTTCTGATGAGACCTCTCTCAATTTCACTCAAGGTTGATTAGATGCAGGATGTAAGGACTACTCAGACCATACTTCCATTTTTAGGGTCTACATTTTCTACACTTTTCTTGAGGCCAAGCATTCCCGCACCTCTTCCTCTTGGTTTGACTCCATATCTTTCTTACTTGACTCTTGACCTTCCTCAATTTACTTCTTTGCCGAGTCTTACTCCTCTTTCTCCTTTCAAGGAGATTCCAACTGCTACCTTGTCTCTGAGGGTGCTGATAGCTCTCCAATTCATGACTTACCACCTTTACCTAGCTCCAGCCCTCCTTCTCTTGATTCATTGGTGACTAGGACCATGGAGACCATTAAAGATGCTCCACCCATTTCTCCTATCCCTATGCAATCTTCTGTGTCTCCCATGGCAACTCTCTCTGCGCCTCTCATGTCTACTGATGAGATTGATATTTTTGAAGCGAGATTAGCTAGTCTTTTTGACATCACTTCTACTTCTCTGATATTCGATGAAGAGGCTAAGCCATTAGTTTTGGTTGATTCTTTGTTGGAAATTTTTGAGAGCTCTCCTTCCTCCAGCAGCCAACCTTCTGTGCCTTTGATAGACTTGGACACCTGTCTAGACCTGCTAATTTCTTTTTCGAGGATTCCTTTCGAGGCTCTACAAAGGCCTATAATTAAAAACGGATTTCTTCAATGCTGCAAACTTGCTGAGCAGTCTGGTATGGATGTCTCTAATCACCTATCCCAGGCAGCAGCTACCATCGATTTTTACATCAGCATCTGTCATGCTGCCAAGGCCGCAGATGAGAAATTGGTTAGAGATCAAAGTTTTGTTTCTCAAGTGCATACTGAAGTATCAACGCTTAAGGAACAACACTCCTCTGCCTCTCACTTTCGAACTCAACTGTTGGAGAGGAAAGCTCAACTCGAAGAGGAGCTTTCTGCAGTGAATCAGGCCTTACTCCGAACTGACCTGAAACTGCAAATCACCAATCAAGGACTGACTGATCAAAAGAAAGATATGGCTGAAGCTATTCAACTATTTTCGTCGTTTACCAATAGGAAATCTGTTGTACAAAAACAGCTAAAACATTGTAATGATTTTTGGGCCAGCTTGTGGCACAATGTACTTGACTCTTTATAAAACATTTCCTTGTTTACTATTTTATGTTCTTGTACTCAGTGTTTATTTTATTCCCTGTGTTTCCCAAATAGTTGGAAAATAAGGTTTTAAATATCTGCCATTAATCTTTTTGGGATGCACATAACCACTCAAATTTTTCAAATGGTATGCCCCAAAAGGCAAAACTCTATGAATTTGATATGGTCCTTCCCAGTTAGGTAACCATTTGCCAAATCTATGGCTTCTAATCCCAATTGGGAGTATCGTCTTCCACACCAAATCACCTTTATCGAAGCCAATGTGTTTGACTTTCTTGTTATAATTTTTGGCTGCTTTCTTCTTCTGAAAGAGAATGCTATTTAATGCCAAAATTCTAGCTTCATCTATATCTTCTAACTCCAAGCACATACTCTGATAGTACTGCTCAGGATCCAACTGGTCTTAGCATCTTACCCTTAAGGATTTAACATTGATCTCCACTGGTAACACTGCATCATGCCCATAAACTAAGGCATAAGGAGTGACTCCTGTGCTTGACCTTGGGGAAGTTCTAGAAGCCCACAATACATCTAATAATAAGTTGTGCCAATCTCTAGGATTATCTTCCACAACCTTTTGTATTCCCTTTTTTAAGGATTTGTTAGATGACTCAGCTTGATCATTGGCTTGTGCGTAATATGGAGTGGAATTAACAAGGCTAATCCCGAACTCAGCCACAAAAGACTTTACCATTTTCCCATAAAAAACAGTCCCATTATCGACCGTTATCGTTTGTGGGATGCCAAATCTATGGATCAAATCTTTAATGAACCCAATAACCTCCGTCTGATCTACAGCTTTATATGGTTTAGCTTCGACCCATTTGGTGAAATAATCAGTAGCTACCAAAATAAAACAATGATGCTTCGAAGAGAGAGGGTGTGTTTTCCCCATCATATCCATGGCCCATCCTCTGAATGGCCAAGGCTTAACTACTGCATATAGATCAGTTATGGGCACATGCCTTATTGTACCATGCTTTTGACATGCCTGGCAGCCCTTTGCATATTCTATGCAGTCTTTAAGGATAGTCGGCTAATAATAGGAATGTCTTCGAAGCAGCCATCTCATTTTCACACAAGGCTGATGTGCACCACAGATGCCTTCGTGAACTTCAGCCATAGCTATTAATGCTTCTTTTGGCCCTAAACACTCTAACAATAGACCATCTCCCCCTCTTTTGTAGAGATCATTGTTGTATATGATGTATTGCACAGATTGCAATTTAACTCTTCTGCTGGCTTTTGAGGATGGGCCAACCAAGTATTGTATTATTGGATGTCTCCAATCTTGTTCCTGCAGATTATTATAATTGATTTCCAGGACCATGTTCCTCTTACTTAAAGGTGGTATAGGTTTTTGGTATGTTGTTTGGCTTACATCCCACTGGGTACCATCTTCATTCTTGAAATTCGAAGCTTTCTGTGCCACATCGTTAGCTCTATTATTCAAGAATCTCGGAACATAAGTTACATTTACTATTTCAAATTGAGAGAGCAAATGTAATGCGACGACATAATATGGCAGCATACTTATACTTTGACACTTGAAAATCCCTTTTACTTGGTTAACGACCAATTGGGAATCTCCAAATATGTCAACTGCATGTACTTGTAATCCAATAAGAATTTCCAATCCCACTATCAAAGCTTCATATTCAGCTTGATTATTAGAACAAACAGTTTCATCTATTCTGAAACCATGTGTGGTTTCTATTCCTTGTGGTGACTTGATTACTATACCAATTCCAATTAGGCCATTGGCTTTCGATCCATCGAACCACATTTTCCATGGCTCGACACTAGCCATACTGAGTTCCATTATTTCTTGACTCTCTGTTTGAGATGGATGGTCTGCCAAAAAATTGGCTAAAACTTGTCCTTTCACTGCCCTTTGGGGCACATATTCTAAGTGAAATTCTGACAAGGCTAATACCCATTTGCCAATTCTTCCCCTCAACATAGGTCTAGATAACATGTATTTAACCAAATCTGTGGTTGCAATTACCAAGACAATCGTAGGCAAAAGGTAATATCTTAATTTCATTACAGCAAAATACAGCGCAAGGCAAAGCTTTTCTACAGCTGAATATTTACATTCACAAGAATTTAAAAACCTACTAAGGTAATAAACAGTTTGCTCCTTGCCTTCCTCATTGTCTTGGGCTAACAAAGCTCCCAATGAATCTTCTGTTGCGGCTATGTACAACTTCAAAGGCTTAACGCCATTTGGTGGCATCAGTACTGGAGGGTTGGCCAAGTAGGCTTTGATTCCATCGAAAGCACTTTGATGCTCCGTTGTCCACACAAATTCCTCTTCATCTTTCAGCCTTAATAAAGAAGAAAAAATTTTAGTTTTCCCTGCAGTGTTAGAAATGAATCTTCGAAGAAAATTAACCTGTCCAAGGAACTTTTGTAATTATTTCTTACTTGATGGAGGTCTGGCTTCAATGATGGCTTTGGCTTTATTCTAGTCGATCTGTATTCCTTTCTTGTGTACTACATAGCCCAAGAAGTTTCCAGATGACACGCCAAAAGCACACTTAAGAGGATTAAGCTTCAATTTGAACCTTCTCATTCTTTCAAAGGCTGCCTCTAGGTGAAACAGATGTTCCTCCATGGATTGGGATTTAACCACAATGTCGTCAATATAACATTCTAAATACCCACCAATAAGGTCATGAAAGATAGTGTTCATAGCCCTCTGATATGTGGCCCCGACATTCTTTAGGCCAAACGGCATTTTAACCCATTCGAAGGTCCCAATATTTCCAGGGCATCTAAATGCTGTCTTGTGAACATCTTCCTCCGTAATGCAGATTTGGTTATAGCCTGAATGCCCATCCATCATTGATAAAATGTGATGTCCTACTGAGCTATCCACCAGCAGATCTACTATAGGCATAGGATATTCATCTTTTGGAGTTGCCAGATTTAGGTTTCTAAAATCGATGCATACCCTCATTTTTCCATTTTTCTTGACTACAGGTACAATATTAGATAGCCACTCAACATATCTGGCTGTTCTGATAAAGCCTGCCTTAAGTAGTCTAAGAATTTCTTCCTTGACTTTCTGAATCACTTCTGAACCCATTCTTCTTGGTTTTTGTTTGTATGGCTTGAAGTTAGGCTTCATGGGAAGCCTATGTTCCACTAATGACCTATCCAATCCTGGTAGTTCATTGTATGACCATGCAAAACAATCTTTATATCTTCTCAGAATAACCAATAACTGGTCCCTATCAAGAGAATTCAACCAAGCACTTATATAAATGGGTTGTTGTACAGAATCTTCCCCTAAATTTATTTCTTCTAAGGGGTCTTGTATCTGGGTACTTACTGGAACTCCTTCTTTGATTTTCTCTGACTTCGCAGAAATCTCCTTGCTGTGTTCTGTTTCCAAGCTCTTTGATTCCTCCTCTTTATTCTCCTCCTCGTAGACAAAGTCTGTCCACAAGGTTTCTTCTTCCTGTATTTCTTGGACTTTTGTTTCTATGTCCAATGCACAGTATTTATCAAGGGTCAAAACTCTGGCTTGTTGCTGCTCCCGCTTGCAGCCAATCGTCATAACTTCTTTCTCTTGCTCTCGTACTTTCTGGACTATTGACTTTATATCTAATATTGAAAACTTGATTAAAGCCAAAGGCCTGGCTTCTGGTGCTTCATCTTGCTGCCTATAACCAGGCATCATTGTCATCTTTAACCACTAGCTCTTCACCAGCACTCTCCTGGACTAAATGCTTCAGGTGTGCTACTTCCTCATCAGCCGTTACTTCGGCTGGGCCATCGAATTCCATCAGTATACTGAGCAGTGCCACGCCATCAATATACAACTTAGCTTCTACGAAATTTGCACAGGCTATGAAAGGTTGAGGATCTGCATTAATTTCCTCCGTCTTCCCATTGCCTAGAGCTATTATCATTTTCTGATGCAAAGAGGAAGGCACACATTTATTAGTATGGATCCAATTTCTACCAAGTAAAGCATTGTACTTCGCATTGCTATCAATGATGAAAAACGCCGTCATGCAGTCCTTGGTTCCCACACTCAGGTTGATGGGTAGAATTCCCTAGGCCATCTGCTTATCTCCAGCAAAACCAGCGATGGTTGTACTGGTTGGGATCAACCTGGGATTCCTCTTCCCTAATTTCTTTAAGGAGGATTTCGGTAATAAGTTCACCGCCGCTCCATTATCCACCAAGACTCGATTTAACTGAACCCCATCGAAGAAGGCCTTAATGTACAAAGGCTTAACATGCTGCGTCATGGAATTCGAGGGATATTCGAATGGATACGAGAGGTTAATGCTTACCACTTCTTCGCTCTCATATTCAGCTTCCATTGGGGTAACCATTCTGAAATTATCTTGTACTATACTCGCTTGTGAATCTTCACTAGAGATCGGAATTGGATCAGCTTCTTGCCCCTCTTGATTCTCATCTCCAGCTTGGAATTCCTGTGGTAGTATGTGTACCATGTTCACTGATACCGGGGGAAACGAGCCAAACTGGATGGCTGGTTGTACCTGTTTCCCCTCTTGGTCACATTGGTCACTTACCTCAGGGTCACCTTGGTCACTTACCTCAAAAGCATCCTGCATGCTGCATTCTGGTATTTCATTGCTAACAGGTCCCTTCGAATGATTTTCCTCGGCTGGTTTTCCAACCAGAAATGTTTACTCGGCCATGAAAGCTTCGAACATTTCTTCTTCCACCATTTCTTTCTTCTGGCTTACGCCAATATCTTCTTCCGTTTCGCTACCACTCTCCATCAGAGCTTTCTCCAACCCTGCTAGACTTTCCTTCTCTCTGACTTTTAGTTCAGAATGAACCTTGGCCAACTGTTCTCTGCTGCGATCCACCTCATTTTGTATAACTGGCTTTGGATTATGGTCTGACTTTCGATTCTTCTTTTCTCCAGTCTGGATCAACGAAGAACTCTCTCCACTTTCTTTCAGGTCTTTCTGGTATTGGGTGTACCTACGCTGAATTTTCCTCCTTTGTGATCTGGAAATAACGGGGACCATATCTGGTTCCCCCGTTCTTGGGTGTTTCAGCAATACCCAATTGTTGGGGGCCACCAAAGGAGGCTTAACCATCCTACTTTGATTTCCAAAATTCCTTTGGGTAGGCATTTTCCTAGGTTTGTTTTGCATCAAAAACCAATCTGGCACTCCAGGTACCCACGAACTTACTGACCCAGACGTTGAACTGCCTCTTTCTTCTTTCGAGGTCACCTTCGAGGCTGGCTGTGAAGACAATAGTTTGGCCCTGTCTCCAAGCTTTGAGCCTGATTCAGGCTCTTGATGATGGTGATCATTTTCTGTCCTTCGTGAAGCTGGCCCAAGGGGCCAATTCCTGGCTTTGATCCTAAAACCTGAACTATTCTCCAGTCTTCTTTCAGAATGACTACTCTCCATCCTGTAATAGTTAGGTGACCTGGCCTCATATAAGGGCCTCTTGCCTTTAGCATGCATTCTATCAACTGCAGGCTCAACCACTAATGGCTGCCGCCTAACATTAGCCGGATACGGCCTTTTATTATAAGCATTGGTTGGTTTGGGACGCCTCTGCACATCCCTGTAATACTGCTTCCCATCGACTGGAAGGCCTTTCAACCACTTATAACTCAGTCTGCACCTGGGACACATTCTTTGCATTACGGCTGCCTCTAAGGAGTCATCATCCAGTGCTTCTTCATCAGAGTCTTCCCTCTGATGTGAGAAATCTCGTCCCATAGCTGGTGGACTTCTAATGTCTTTTTTGGTTGCTGTCTGGTTGGCCACATGCATCTGTACATTGACTTCCTCCAATTCTTTCAAAGACAGGTTCTGAAAGTCTGACATAATGACATTGGCTGCCACCTCTCCAATTTCTGGAAATTGTGAAACCCCGTATTTTTATATAATAAAAATAATATGTATATTTTTAATTTTCTTAAATAATTATTCACAATATTTTGAATTTAATAGTCTGTATATTTTTATACTGAAAATTTATTCAAAACAAAATAAAATAAAATATTTTTGACTTTATATTATTACTCAATATTAATTTCTGAACCGTATGATATTTTTATTATATTTTTCTCTATATTTTTTTTGGTAATCAAATTACACTGAAACCATATATTTGCTGTACTAAAACCCAATCAAAAACCATGGGTTGCTACCCCAGGTTTTCTTGCATTCCACCTGCAACGTGGTGAACATGCTGACCAAGTGTTCAATTTCTTTTTTTTTATTTATTTCTTTTCATTTTCTTTTATCTTCTTTTACTCTTCCTCATTTTGCTTCTCTTCCAATTACATAGCCCTCTCTCTCTATCCGTTTCATCTCTCTCTCTCTCCCTCCATCTCTCATTCTCAAAACTCTCTTTCTCCTTTATCTATGTTTTTCCTCCTTCCCCAACCTCCATAGCCATGGCCTCAACCCACACTATCGCCAACCCGCGAATTTCACCACCATTGGCGCACCGTCGAACCGCCACCACCACCATCACCTATTTCTATTATCATCTAGAACCACCACCCACGAAGTGTTGTAGGTGAAGAAAGAAAAGAAGAAAGAATATGAAGGAGAAAGAAACAAAGTTAGAGAAATTTATTTTGAAGTTCAAAAGTTGGTTTTCGGCTTACTTTCGGCATGCCAAAGCCATCCATTCCGGGAAGAAGTGAGACAAATAGGCCATGTAAGATGAAGTACGAAGTAAGTTGAAGAGATTGGCGAAAGAATGAAGTAAAACCGTTAAGAATTGAGAAAGTTATGGGGTCCGAAAGATGGTTCAAAAAAATGTCCGAGACGGTAGGAAAATAATCTTATTTTTGGTCAAATTTTGGAGATCCGACGGCATGCAAAAAGAGACGGAACGAGGCGTGTGAGTAGTGAACCAAAAACTAGGCCGTGAGGTGAATCCAATGACAGAAAAATAAGATAAAACAGAGTTACGATGAAGAAGATACAAGCATTTGAACTGGTGACATTGAAACTAAATTTCTGGGTCTCTCTGTCGTACATGCCACGGCTTGGAGAAGATGAGCTTAAATTTTATCCAGTGTTTCTCGGCCCATGGTGCTACGGTGCACCCTAGTACCTTTAGGTTAATCGAGTGGTCCTATGACTTTGGGGATGACCACCCTTAGGTTTTTCGACGTGTAGAATCCATTTTTCGGGTTAGATCTTGCAAATTTTGAGTCTAAGATGATGATCAACAACTAAAAGTTCTAAGAGAATCCAATGGCAGATCAACGGTGAGATCGCGTCCGATTGATGTGAAATTTTAGCAAGACGATCATGGAGCCAGGACAATCATATCTTACGATCAGAATCATAAATCAAATTCGGACGATAAATCGTTAACAACCTAACATAGTAAGTAAACTCTTATAACCGTCTAATTCTTTTTAATTGTTAAATATTTAGATTTGTGTTCATATGTTAACATAGCTAAAACTTTAGATAAAATTTTGTTTATAGTTGTATGTGAATTTGTGATTGGTATGTTATTTGAAGGTCATTTCTTTATTAGTAGCCTTAAAATCATGATATAATCTTGGATTTAGACTTGCATGTGTAGTTTGTGTCATTAAAGAGATGATTAAGAATTTTATTTGGTTTGATTATATAACTCTTCAATCTGCCAGAAATTTGTACGAATTTTTAGACAATTTTGTGCTCAAAATTTTGAAATGATTTCTTCTACAAAGTTGTTGAGAATGATGTCTAGTTCATCCAGAAATTTTCTTAACAATTATTGAGCTTGGTACGAATTTATACAAATTTATAATTAAATCTGCTACTGTAAGACAGATTTTAGTATATGTTTAAAAGCTTATTAAAAATTCTATATTAAGCCAAATCTGGTAATTTCTAACTAAAATATGAAATTTGAGAAGTCTAATTTCATACAAAATTTTTAGATTGTGGATCTGATTTATAAATTTAAGTATGGAATTAATTTAAGAAAATATGATAAATCTGTGTCATAAAATTTCTGAGAATTTTACAGAATTATTTATAACTTATTTTTGGGAATTTGTTTCTGAAAAATGACCCAAACATATTTATTGAATATTCTGTACATTTTCACGAATTTTAGAACTGTATAAATAATTTATTTATAATTTTTATTACCTAAGGTATAACCTGAAAATTTCCAGACAGGTTTAAGATCATGACTTTAATTATTTATTCGGAAAAAAAAATCAGTTATTGTGTTGGTCCAATTCATCAAATATAGTAAATTAGTAATCCATGTATGGGTGTATTGTGGTTTATTTAATATTGTGGTAGTCTAATCTTGCAAATTAAAGATCCATGCACGTGTGTGACTTTGGTTTATTTTCTCTGTATCTAAATTATTATTTCATACCATGGTTTAAATAAATTGTTTATTTAAATGTTGTACATTTATTTATTATTGTGTGACATGTGCAATATTTTATGTTGGGAATTTTAATGAGTTGATATAACATCAATTGTGATTAAAATTTGGAATTATTTGTGAGTAATATCAAAATTAACTGAAATGATTAATGGCATATACAAAGTTAACGATTGACGGTTAATACCAGTTGTTCAGAGTGAGTCTGGGTTTTAAAGAGTATACGAAATTAAGGGTTGACGGTTAATACCGGTTATTCAGGGTGAGTCCTGATTTTAAAGAGTGTATGAAATCAAGGGATTGACGGTTAATACCGGTTGTTCAGGGTGAGCCCTGGTTTTGAGAATTCTCACGTAAATTGTGTTGCGAAACTCTAAGATGGCACGGGACTTATTTGAACCCTTTTCGGTATTTGGTTTTGGAATAAGGGTGGATGTGCTGGTGGCACACAGGGAGGTTACGTACCCCTGGCAGACCGTTTCCTTGGGGCAGACCACGGATGCCACTACTTGGGTATATCACTCCGGACGTGGGCATCCCTGGTAGTTACGGTTGGTAACACTTGAATATTTGACCAAGGGAGGGTTTCAAATTAACCGTTGCCATGCTTAGTGGTTGGTAAGTTAAATCTCTTTGGTGAGATTTCGAGTATCACCTAATTTATTAAACTTATTTTAATGGTTGTAATTTATGCTCACAATTATATTGTTACTTCATGTTTATAATCTCATTATTTTTCTCTTAAAAAGAATGGTAGGTTGGTTATGTTTTCTTACTGTGTTGCAAAACTCATGGCATATATTTTTGTTGCCCTGGCGTTTTATGCCAGGTCTTGGCGAGAAAATAACTGAAGCTGAAATGGAGTCGACGCTAACGTAGAGCCTTGGCTGACCTGAAACCCCGAGTAGAGCCGAATAAATAATATTATTTTATATAATAGCTATTAAGGACTTTATAATTTCATTTGATGTTGTATTTGGATAATTTTAAGCTTTTATCTATTGTTATTTGGACGTTTGGTTATGTACGAGAGTTGGATTACCCTATTAAGATGTCAAATTTTTAGTTTATTAAGTCATTTTGTTTATTTAATTTCCTTTGTTGTTCAAAAAAAATTTGGGGCGTCACAGAAATGGATTACTATCGATCCCTATGGCTTTTTCAGCTTTGGCTGGGAACTTCAAACTCCCTTTCCGAATTTGTTCTTGGATCCTGTCTCGAAAAACAACACAGTTTTTAGTCGAGTGAGACCACGAATTATGCCATTTACAATATATTTTTCCTTTAAGTTCATCAAGAGATGGAATTTTAACCCCTTTTGGTAACTTAAGGAAGTTGGCCGCAAGCAAATGATCAAAAATGTCATCTGCCTTAGTTAAATCGAAAGAATATTTCCTGTGGAGATCTTTCTTTTTAAACTGCTGGTCAATTGTCGTATCTTTATGAATTAATGCTTCACAGATCATAGGCTCTTTTCCCACAATCTCTGCTGCATCAATCTCATAATTAGGATCTTTGTAGTATGTCCTATATGATGCATTTTTTCGATCCTGTTCCTCTTCTAGTAATGCTTCATATCTAGATACTTTATAAGTCAGTTCCACTAAATCTCTAAACTCTGTTGAATCAAACTTCTTTCGAAGCCTGAACTCTAGGCCATTTTGAGCCAATCTTACGAATTCCGTTTCTGGCAAGATTACTCTACATTTATTTCGAGCCCTCTTAAATCTAGAAATAAACTGAGTAGCCTTCTCTTCAGGCCTTTAACTCAATCTTGCCAAGTCTGCCATGGAAACTTCTGGCTCAGATTGGAAGAATTGGGCATGAAATGCCTCTTCCATTTGCTGCCAAGTCTGGATGGAGCTAGGTGGAAGATTAATGTACCATACAAACGCTCCCCCAGTTAAAGAATTCGGGAATAGTCTCAATTTCATATAGTCATGATTGGTAAATTCACCACATTAAGCGGCAAACCTAGCAATATGCTCTACTGTTGATTGGTTTTCGTTCCCATGAAAGAGGACAAAATCTGGTACCCTGAAACCTCTTGGATATTCATGTACCCTATCGACCCATTCTGGGTATGGTTTTCTATACACAGGAGTTTGGACCCCCCAAGCCATTGGTCCACACAACTCCCTAACTATCTCAGTAATTTGGTCCCTAGGGACCATATTTTGTGCCTACTGAACCACTACTGGGGGAACAAACACAGGATTTGGCGGACAAACTTGTGCTTGTAGTCCCCTTGGTCCATAAGGTGGTACATTCGGGACTAGCTGTCCCTGTGGTACAGGCTGCTGTTGGGGGTGTAAGTAACCTCTTTGAGCCTGTCCTACGAAAGGACCCACGAAAGGTGCTGGAACAGGTATTGTATCCCTTCCACTTGTAGGGAAACCTTCCAACCCCCCGTGTATAAATTCGAATAAGGGATTATTGTACCCCCTAGTGCTAGGTAAGGCTTCGAATGTGGGATTTGGAACCATTCTTATGCCATTTTCTTGTACTGGGCCAGATCCACCAATTTGCATGGCTTCACTGTTAAACATTGAGGCATTCTGGCCTGCCGCAGGCCTCGAAATGGGTTCGTACCAAGACTGAGGTGGTAATCTTTCATGAATCTGATTACTGGTTTGACCATTGGAATGTCCATTAGCTTGCATAGGCTGTCTAGCCAATCTTTGTTGAGGGACATTTACTTCCTCCATGTGTCTTACATTTGTTGGTTGGTGGTTATTCATTCGATCCAAAAAGGATATTGCCCACCTTTCCATAGTGTTTATTAATTGCTGTCCCATAGCATCTACTAAGCCGCCCCACGGGTTGACTGGCTGGGTAGATGGGACACTAGATGGTCCAATTCCTTGGTCTCGTCCACTATTACGAACAAATGGTATTTGCTCTGAAGTATTGGTCTGTTCGACCATGGGTTCTGATAAAATAGGAGTCTCCACAGGATGTGTTATCACATTATCCTCTGGATTGGATGTCTCCACTTCTCCTTCCACGCCTTCTTCCAATCGTTCGTTCTCTCCTTGTCTCCTACGTCTAGCCATTTTTTAAAGAGTCCCACTGGGCGTGCCAAAAATATATGTTGGCTTTTTGGCTTTCGAA
Organism: Camellia sinensis; assembly: GCF_055761805.1. Lineage (NCBI taxonomy): Eukaryota > Viridiplantae > Streptophyta > Magnoliopsida > Ericales > Theaceae > Camellia > Camellia sinensis. Next base: position 122,602,710 of record NC_138966.1, read on the forward strand.
GGTTACTTTTGTAATTATGAGCGTGCCAGCAAGGATCAATCAGTCCTTACAGAATTGTAATTGCCAAACAATTATTCAGACGATTGTATTATGGTTCTTTTAGCCTCAATAAAGAAGACTTTTACTGGTGGCTTACTGGTAATTTGACTTCAGAGAATTTGAGCATAAGAACAGTTAAATAAACTGAAGCATTTCATTAGTATGAAAAACTTACAATGATCTTAGTTCCGTGGAGAATTACAGCGGCAATATACTCGAAAACTACTCCTACAAATGAAGTGCAGCGCAGGAACTTAAAGTACAGAAATGTAAAGGACAGGAAATAACACTGGAATATGTAAAGTAAGACTGGTTTTCTTTAGATCTTTCTTCGTCCCCTTCTCTGAAGTCCTTCCTGCTATTTATACTCTCCGAAGATAACCATCGAATTGTACTTCAAATCGTCGAACTGCTCCTCCGTGATCGCTGATCATGCTACCATATAAGTAGTTCCACTACGCCTTCACTTGCAGTTAGGCTTCCCCCCCTATATTCGAATTTGAATGTGAGCAACCGTTGACGCCACGTCACCGTACATTTCTTTATTGATCCGCTATTACTCAGATCTTATAACAACCAATATTAACTGCCACGTGTATGATCAGGATCGAAGACCTGCCTGGTCTCCCCATATTACCCTTACTTTGCCACGCGTCGAATTGTCACTGGCTAGCACAAAATGTTAGAATTGTAATTGCCAAACAATTATTCAGACGATTGTGTTATGGTTCTTTTAGCCCCAATAAAGAGGACTTTTACTGGTGGCTTACTGGTAATTTGACTTCAGAGAACTTGAGCATAAGAACAGTTAAATAAACTGAAGCATTTCATTAGTATGAAAAACTTACAATGATCTTAGTTCCGTGGAGAATTACAGCGGCAATATACTCGAAAACTACTCCTACAAATGAAGTGCAGCGCAGGAACTTAAAGTACAGAAATGTAAAGGACAGGAAATAACACTGGAATATGTAAAGTAAGACTGGTTTTCTTTTGATCTTTCTTCGTTCCCTTCTCTGAAGTCCTTCCTGCTATTTATACTCTCCGAAGATAACCATCGAATTGTACTTCAAACCGTCGAACTGCTCCTCCGTGATCGCTGATCATGCTACCTTATAAGTAGTTCCACTACGCCTTCACTTGCAGTTAGGCTTCCCCCCTATATTCGAATTTGAATGTGAGTAACCGTTGACGCCACGTCACCGTACATTTCTTTGTTGATCCGCTATTACTCAGATCTTATAACAACCAATATTAACTGCCACGTGTATGATCAGGATCGAAGACCTGCCTGGTCTCCCCATATTACCCTTACTTTGCCACGCGTCGAATTATCACTGGTTAGCACAAAATGTGTAGCCAACATACCATAAAATAGATATCTCGATTTCAAGTATATAATTTACCCACGAGACATTAGAATACGTGCTATAGCATGTGTCATTATGAGAAGATTTGAATTAAAGATCTCAACAATTGAAATATTTAACTTGATTACCAAACGCCATTGAACAATATGGCTATTGACACAAAATAGCATTCGCTAATCCCAATTGTGTATGAGAACATATATGGTTATGATGATTAAATATATTAAATAAGAATTTTGTTAATAAGTGTCTTTAATTAGAATATATGATAAAAAAAATAAATTAAAAATGCTGTATATCATTTATTATACTCACTTTCATACATAACATACAAATAAACAAAGTATATTAACATGTGCCACCACGATAACAAAACCCATTAAACAATTAATTCTAGTCTTATCATGTGCCAATATATCCCTTCATTAAATTGTGGGCTTCAATGCACCCAAAAAAAAGGTTCTGATTAGATAATAGTGACTCTTTATGAATTACAAGTTACTTAATTTTGCTGAAAGAGAAAAAAAAAATGTTATTATAATTAGTACCCTCATTTAATTGTCAATGAATCTTGTATTGGGAGAACACCAAGTCATGTTGAACTAATAATTAAGGGGGCATAATCATTTTAAAAGAAAATGGTAAATTACAATACACTTTTTGATAGTTATTTAAAATATGATTTGTCTTTTATATTTTTAAAAATTATATTTTGCCCCTCGAAATTTCTAATTTCATAATAAATGGTCCATTTTATTAATAAATTATTAAATCAATTAATAATTTTTAATAATATCATAAATTTATTTCAATTTATAATTCAGATAATTTTATCATTGTAAAGGAGAACATAAGGGGAATTTTATATTTTTAATTAATTCTATGAAATAAAAAACTCTGACAATGAAATATTTGGAATTTTTTAAACTGTATGAGGCAATTCATATTTTAAACAAATCTCAAAAAAAAAAATATTTATAATTTATCCTAAAAAAGTAACAAATTGTTCGAGTCTTTATCACATGCAATGCAAAGATATTCCTATGTCAAACTACAATTTTTGATGTACCAAAAAAAGGTTTTAGTAGGATAATAGGTGAGTCTTTATGAACTACAAATTACTCAACTTAAATTGTCACATTCAACTAATAATGAGACATGTAACCATTTTTAGAAAAAAATAAGAGTAAAGTGACTATTAGACAGGTAAACAACCCAATTAAGTTTAGGAATACTAAAATTAAACACAGAATCAGACATAGAAATCAAATGGACGGATGGATATGAATTTTTAAAAGTAGACTTCACCAATAAATTTGTAAAATAATATTCATTTATATATATTTTGTACCTGATTCTACATTTAATTTCTATATTCCTAACATTATTGGTATAATGTCGCATTATAATTTTTTACTCACCTATTAAGTTTTCAATTCTTTTATTTTATTATTATTATTTTTTTTTTCAATTAAGATGGACACATTGTGGACAAACATAACTTCCATTAACTAACAATATCAGTTAAATAACTTTCACTTTGGAAGAGCTTGACTTTTTTTTTTTTTTAATATATAAATGCATAACAGACTTCTTCCACATATTATGTATAATATTTCCCAATTATAATTGTTACAAGTTTGGAGTATTCATTCCCCCAAGACATTGTCATTTTCCCTGGATTGAAGGGTGTCTTGGGTGAGATGAAATTAGAGTAGGAATATTCGTGCATGGTTATGAATTTTGTTTCCCTTCCTTCCATTTCAAGAACTATCTCTCTCTCTCCACATGTTGCTGACTAATGGTGTCCCTAAGAAGGGGTTCATGAAACTGACAAAAAAGAAATGGTCTAGGGTGCCTGTACATGGATTTGGTTTGTAGTCTCTGCCCTTAATTCACTTATATTTTAGTGAATTTCATTTTTTTTTCCCCATATAATAAGAGTTATAGTAAATTAGATTATAACAAAAAATTGCAGTCGCTCCATTGACTCAAATCTTGAACCTCTAATCTTTTCACTATCCCAAAAAGTAACTACATAAACTACTGGATTAACTACCCTGGCTTTTTAATCAACCTCACGATCATCACAATTTTACAAAATGTACGAGTTTTTTTTTTTTTAGTCAAGATTGTAGAATATTAGTAAAGTCATATCACAATTAAAAAGATCACCGTTATTTTATCAACTCGAACTGTTGACATTTCCCTCACCACACTCTAAGATGTGACTACAAAACTACTCGGCTAAACCCAAAGTCAAAAAAATAAATGAGTTTATAGATAAAGAAAACATAGTGATATTAGTTAGAAAATATTTATTTTATTCTTTTAAATTATTTTCCTTGTGTCACTTTGGATAAGGGGGTGCTACCCCCTTTTGGGAGGTCTTTCCGAGTGTTTTTCGATAATCTTAACCGTTCATATTATAAGATTCATCAATAATATTATTCATTTTGAAAAATTAAATTAATCGGATATTCATAACTCCACGATTAGATCCCAATTGTTTTTAAAATTTTATAAAAGTTATGTTAACCATTAATTTTTATAAAAACAAATGTGCTTGGTTATAGGGTTACAGATATCCAATCAATTTGATTTTTTGTATGGATGATCTACTCGACGAATCCTACAATATGACGGTTCAAATCATCAAAACACTCGAAAAAAACCTCCCTCAAGAGGCACAACACTAACTACGGTGCCTCAAAGCACAGCAACACCCCCTCTCTCCGTGTCACTCTACCTTTAGAACTATCAATTTGAACAATTATTCCTTTAAATTATTTTCATCAATTTATTTTTCCCATATCAAGATTAATATTTTTGACAAAATATCACACTTTCCAACGCACACATGATTAATTAAAGATATTGATTCATTTTTTTACAGCATAAACATTTAAATACACTATGCAACAAAACACAGCTAAATGTTTTGAATACAGTCAATAAAACACAAAATATAATCAATTGTAACTAACTATTACCTCTCGATACAATCAAATTAAGCAAATCCCATGTATAAATATTAACAGGTATGTTATTTCATAAAAAAAAAAATATTCTTTGTTGATGATTTGCAATAAAGTGAACTAATAATATGACACAACTATAATATTTTGAAGGAGCAAAGTGAATTTTTTTTTATTCACCAATAGTGGAAGGGATGTTAATATAAATTAATTAATACAATACTAATACATGATATGATAAATAATTTTTAATACAAAAATGTGATAATCATAATAATATTATCTCAATGTCTTTAAAAAAAAATATAAATATAAGCAATCCAAGTCTTTTGGCTGTGTCGGCACCACCCGATCTAGATACACTTGGCAAGGTTGCAATGGAAAAAAATAAAAATAAAAAAATGAATTACTTCGCTGTTAAATTATTGATTGTTTAATATTAATTCAATTACTTTTTTATTAAATTGTAAGACAACTAAAGTGGAATATTCTTGGCTGGAAATCATATATATATATATATATATATATATATATAAAATAGATATATAAATTTTTGACATTTTAGTATATAATAAAAAAAAATCAAAAAATGATAGCCGATGAGCGTTGGCCTATGTGATGGACCAAATTAGAGTTAGTTAAACCACCTCGAGCCATGCATGCCTAGTTAAAAATTTAATTCAAACATCCGTGTTTAATTAGTTATATAACTACCAACATAACTTTATATTATGGTTTCGTAAACAAACATTTGGCAATGGGAGTATTACATGCAACACATGGACATTCTTTGGAAATAACAAAACTTTATTAATTCAGTTTTGCAAAGTCGTACTTGGTATTTATGCAACCACTCATTTAAGGTGTTAACCCACCATTAGACTCTCTCTCTCTCTCTCTCTCTCTCTCTCTCTCTCTCTCTCTCTCTCTCTCTCTCTCTCTCTCTCTCTCACTTTTTTTTTCTTAAACTATTAAAAATACAGAAACTAAATATATAAAGTTGAGTACAAAAAATACTTGGACAGACAAAATTTTACAATATTTGTTGGTGAGATTATTCACTTTCTGAGCAAAATTTATCTATTAATATATTTTTTGTGTATGATTTTATAATTAATTTTTGTTTTCTTAGAATTTTAGTTTATTTATTTATTTGTTTGTCATTTAATACAACTGAATATTTATTACTCTCATTTTCCCATTAAGATAGTGTGCCTCGTTGCTCAGTTGAAGGTTATTATTATTACAACTTGATTATTTACCTTTATTTATAAAAGAAATTGGAAAAATTGAACGTCTACAAAAAGGGTAAAATTACTAGCTAGTTAAAAGTTGTTTCTAAGTGTTTCTCCATCAAACTAGTGAAATCTTTAATCAAATTTAGGGTAAAACTCTTTTTTAAAAGTTCAAGTCACAAACACTTCTGATATTTGATGAAAATACATGGACACAGTATTTTTAATATACTCCTTAACATTTGAAAGGTTTATTAGTCGTGCCCTTTTCGCAAATCACCCTTAACTTTTTCAATTAAAAAATTATTTTGCCCTTTAATTTAAAATCACATACATCCCTTGGCTCAGCAAAAATATACGGACGATTTCTGAGATTTGGAAAAAATACACAGACACCTTCTAATATTTTAATATATCAATGAGACCCCTTGACATTTGGAAGTTGTATCATTGGCACCCCAATCAGCATTAAAATGCCATTGACACTAATATTTCAAATGAAGTTACTCTCATGCCTTCCATTTTATTTTTTATTTTTTGAAAAAGTCAAATAAACATAAAAGAGTAATTTTATTGCGGTTTCAAAATTTAATGCAAGAAAATCATTCTCCATTATAGTATTGATTTGTTGTTGCCGTTTATTATAATTAATAAAGTTAATTAATAATTTCAAAAAATTAAGTAAACTCAGAGGTTGTTCTTATATTTTTGTCAAATGACATTTGATATTCTCATATTGCCCTTCTTTGTTTATAAATGGTTACTACTAGTTGAGGTTTTGAAGTGTTGTTGTGCAATTTTCTAATGTTAAAAATGTACGGGAGATATTTGAAATGTCAATAGTGTTCTTGTATATTTAATAAATACTAGGTAGTGTCTATGATTTTTATTATTATTATTTTAACTAGTCACTTTTGATAATACACCCTTCAACAAACTATTTATTCTTGATTTATTTTGCTTAAATATTCTTTCTTAATTATTTTACCAACTTCATATTTTTTCAATAGTTATTTTTTCAAAGGACATTTCAGAAGGGAGAAATTGCAAATTAGCATACCTATTAAAAAATAATTATAGATTGACGACAAAATTTATAATTTTAATTATTAATATTTATAAAATTTATTATTAATTTATAATTATTTTTAAATCTCTCATTGATTTGATATTTCTAGTTTAAAAAAAGTCGGTGTACAACTTTACATTGGCCTCGTTTGGGAAATGGCTATTTTAGAGGCTTTTTGGCTTTTTAGCTATTTTAGTAGGCTATTTTAGTTTCTATGTTTGGGAAGATGAGATAGATTTTTATTTGAGTTGGTGTATTGAAAAATGTGTTGAAATGATGCTTGTAATTAAAATGACAATTTTATCCCTATTCTCACATTTTTCAAAATAAACCAATAGGGGCAAAAGTGTAATTCTACTACCTGTCACTGTGACAGCCTACCACTGTCACAGTGACAGCCACAGCCGGCCACATTTTTCTTTTCTTTTCTTTTTTTTTTTTTTTTGAAAACCTTTTGATTAGAGGCTTTTAGGCTATTTTTATTTTTGAGGCTACATTAGCCTAAACCATCTCTTCCCAAACACCCCCATTGATAGTGTTGTCAATCAGTAGTAAGAGAAAGCAACATAACATTGCATAAAGGGTAAATTACATGTTGCCCTCTTTATTTTAGACAATCTTGCCCTGAGCATGTATCTCAAGTGGGAGTTGGGTAGGAAAGTCCAAAATACCTCCATCATTTTGACAATGGGTAGATCTAATTGCATATTTCAACTCTATGGATGAGAAGATTTTGTAAATAGAGTATTAATTGACGCACCTTATTTCTAGAAATTTGCGATTTAGGAAACTATTCAATTTTTGATTTGCGAAAATCCTTGTTTGGCTATAATGAAATGAGCCACCAAGTGGCAAAAGTGAAAGCTTTGATTGAAAGCCTCAATGCCGCTATTTGTTGAGTTTGTTGGTTGTTGATTTTTGTTTGTTGAGTTTTTTTATTTTTTTTATTTTTTTTGAACAAAAGGGCAATTAGATTAACCAACAAAAGAGGATACATCAACAGATAATAAAGATAAAAGACAAATAGGTGGGAGCACAGCCCATGTCATAGGTAGACTCTGAGAAGCTTAGGTTTTGGCCACCCAATTTGCCACACGATTGTTGGACCTACTGGTCCATGAAAAGAAAAGCTAATAGGCAAAGGCGAAGAAACGGATATCCAAAATGATAGCACTCAACTCCCAATGAGGGACTTGCTCTAAAATACACAGTTTGATAACCAATTGGTTGTCACTTTCAATCTCCACAGACGACAAGTTTTGGGCCCGAACCATTAGGCAAGCCATGCAGACAGTGAAAGCCTCAGCTTGGGACGCTGAAGAGGCCGAAACAGTCGTGGCGTTACCGTCAATTAGTTGTCCATTAGAATCTCGAAGAACTGCTGCAATGGCAGCTATGGAGTTCCGCTGGTAAAAAGAGGCATCACAATTTATTTTGAAATAACCATGTCGAGCTGGAAACCAGCCTGAAACAAGAGTAGAGGACAGTGAAGCTGGTCGATGGTCTCGATTGGATGTAGTTCTAAGGAGGTTTTCTTGTTCAGTCCAAAAATGAGCAATTCGATGGAGTGTAGCCAAAGGATCCACTGGAATATTGTTGAAGACAAAATCGTTCCTAGTTTTCCAAATAAACCAACCAACAGTTACAATTTTGCTGAGAAAATGCTGCGCAATAGAGGTAGAGATGGCTTGGCTAATGATATCACTTGTCCATTGGGACACATTGGGAATCGAGCCAAGATCAATTGTAAAGTTGAGCGAGCTTCCAAACCACACTGCTTTAGACCAGGAGCAATCAAATAGCAAATGTTCCATAGTTTCAGTAGCAGAAAGACAGATTGGGCATACCTCAGAAGTTCCACACCTGCGCCTGAATAGACCAGCTTTAGTTGCTAGGAGGTTATGGCAAACCTTCCACCAAACGTGCCGAATTTTGGGCGATGTCTCTAAGCCCCAAATAATCTTCCACATATTATCAACAAGGGATAGAGAGGATGAATGCGGGTTTTCCAATGTTCGTTCCCTAAGAGATCTGGCAAGAGCGTAACCTGATTTAACTGAATAGAGGCCCAACTTGTTGAGGTGCCAAATGACAGAATCATCCCGCCCATCTACCGCAATGGGTATGACAGAGATGGCCTCAACTTCCTCGGTGGTAAGACAGTGCAACAGTGGGGCCAAATGCCAAGACTTGTGAGCCGGATCAATTAAGTCAGTCACCATCGTAACATCGCAGTGGGGAGGCTTCGGTGAAAGGATGTTGAACCCTAAAATAGAAGGAATCCACGAGTCCTTCCAAATATGAATCTGTTGTTCAAATTGAACTTGCCACCAAATAACACCCTGAATCAACTCTCGACCCTTTAAAAGGCTAGTCCATGCCCATAACGCATTAGAGCCCTTAGTAGCTTGTAAGAAAGTAGAGTGAGGGAAATAAAGGCCCTTGTATATTTGAGCCCAATAGGAATCCGGATTAGACAATAAGCGCCAGCCCTGTTTGGCCAGAAGGGCTAGATTAAAATCTTTAAAGTCTCGCAGCCCCATACCCCCCTCCGATTTAGGATTAGTCATGTGCGTCCATTTGGTCCAACAAATGCCCCTGTTTTCTGGGTCTCCCTTCCGCCAAAAATTACGAACAAAACTGTTGAGTTTAAAGCAAAAAGCTTGAGGGAGCTCAAAACATGTAATTGCGTAAGATGGGATAGCCTGAACGACTGCCTTGGTGAGAATCTCCTTACCCGCTGGAGATAATAAATTGGACTTCCACCCTTGTAACTTCAGCAAAGCTTTTTCAAGAAGAAAACTATAGGCTTCAGTCTTAGATTTTCCCCATGAAGTTGGGAGGCCCAGGTATTTGGCCCAAGGATTGGCTTGAGAAACAACCAATAAAAGGCACATAGCATGGCGGTCACTAACTGAGGTGTTGGTAGAGAAAAGAGCTCCTGACTTATCAAAATTAAGAATTTGACCAGATGCTTCACTGTAGACCCGCAACATGTTCAAAATCTGCAGACCCTCAGAATGCTCAGCCTTGAAAAAAGAATGGCATCATCTGCAAAAAGAATGTGTGATAGCTTGGGGCAAGTCCTGCGCATCTGAAGTCCAGAAATCGCATTGGAAAGAAGACTTTGGTGGATTAAATTAGAGAGCACATCAGCAATCAAAAGGAACAAATATGGTGATAGTGGGTCACCTTGACGAAGCCCACATGAAGGAGTAAATGTGGTACGTCGTTCACCATTAGCAAACACTAAAAACTCCACAGTAGTCACACATTCCATTACTAATTTCACCCATTTTGGATGAAAGCCCAGATGAAGAAGAGTAGCTTGTAATATATCCCATTGAATTTGATCATAAGCTTTATTAAAGTCTAATTTCAGAGCCATAAAACCCATACGCCCCTGCTTATGCTTTAAAAAGTGAAAGGCCTCGTGCGCAATTAGAATGCTCTCTTGGATGAGATGGCCAGGTACAAAGGCCGCTTGCTGTGGAGAGACAAGATTCTTGAAACAAAGTTTTATTATGTTAGCTAGCACCTTTGTTATGATTTTAGGCCGAAACTGACTCAATTTTTCCGGGGCCTGCACTTTAGGGATTAGGATGAGGTTAGTGTGGTTTACACCTTCATGTAGACGGCCAGTATGAAAAAAGCTACGGATCGCCTTGCAAACTGCAGACCCGACCACAGGCCAATGTTTTTGATAAAATAGGCCCGAAAAGCTATCAGGCCCAGGGCTTTTAAAGGTCCCAATTGAAAAGTAGCAAACTTTACTTCATCATCATTCATTGGTCTAAGAAGAGCCTCATTCATCGGTTGAGTAACCGGCAGCTTCACCACTGCCAAAGCATCCTCAAAATTTCTAAGTTCCTTTGCCTGAAAAAGCTGAGTGAAGTAGGAAGAGAGATGGTCATTAATAGCACTGTTAGTCTCTAACCAGGCACCATTATCCATTTTGAGCTTGACCAATTGGTTTCGCTGCCTGCGCTAAACAACCAAGGCATGAAAGAAGGTAGAGTTACGATCTCTATAACTGAGCCAGTTGATGCGAGACCTTTGGTGTTGCAACATTTTTTCCCTAAGAAAAACCATTTCAATTGCATCTTGGACATGCTTAATCTGGGTGCCGTTATAATCTGAGTAGGGGAGAAGCTAAAGGTGAGGAAGTCTAGTTTTCAAAACGGCCAACCGTACTCTATTGTTTCCAAAGGCTTGTTTACTCTAGGCGATAAGGCCTCTTTTACAATTCTGGAGCCCAAAACAGATTTTAGAAATTGGAGGACCCGGTTGGAACTGGACACGCATTTCCTTAATAATTTCTTCACAGTCAGGGTGTGTTGTCCACATAGATTTAAACTTGAACTGGTGAGGCACTCTCTTCGGAGGAATTTGGCAGTGAAAAAGAAGGGGACAATGGTCCGAACCTAGAAATATCTCATGGTGAACTTGAGCATAGGGGAATAGGGGTCTCTAATTAACAGTCACCAAAGCTTTGTCTAAACGTTCCCTCACATTACAGATGCCTTTTTGATTGTTAGTCCAGGTATAAGGGGTGCCTTTGTATTCAAGATCCATAAGTTGACAATCCGACAAGAGTCAATGATATTGTTCCATCCTCACACTGTTGCAAGCAATTCTACCTTGCTTCTCCAAAGACATCCCCACTTCATTAAAGCCACCAATACAAAGCCAATGATCCTTATTGTCTTGAGCAATTGCCTGTAAAACCTGCCAAAACATCTTTCTTTTCGTCCATCTGGGGGGCGCATAAACAAAGGTAGCTAGCCAAGAGGAATTAGTAGAGCATCAGAAATATGACATCTAAATAAATTTGTAGATTTAAAACTAACCTGAATATGGACCTCGTCCAACCACCAAAGAGCTAATCTACCTGAAAGACCCATTGGATCAACATAGCTTTTATTTGGATACCGAAGTCGGTGTTTGAGAGTTTCCATCTTCGATTGATTATTTTTCGTCTCCATGAGGAAAATTATTTGAGGGTGATGGGTTTAGCATAGCCCTTGGAGGATCCAGAATGTCAGAGGTCGCCCCATCCCCTGACAATTCTAGCTCAGGATTAACATGGACCTTGTGGCTATTTAAGGACAACCACCACCACCTCAACACATGGGATCACAATCGGAGTAGGACAAGAAGGAAGAGAATCAAAGAGGTTAGTTCCTGAAGCACACTGACTTACTGGCACTGCAACGAGAGCTGCACTATCTTTGCCAATTCCATCTTCTTGAATCTCAATTTCAACCAGAGTGTTCCGCCTATAAACTCGGGTGCCTCGACTCCGAGATGGGGCTTTAGTTGGTTTACCAGCAACCAATGGTCCACGAGAGTATAGACAATTTCCATCCACCAGAGAAGGTAAGAGAGGGTCAGAGATGTGAGGGACAAAAGGAGAGGGTGCATCATAGTGTAGCAGCTTGGCGGGTTGAAATAAGGGTTGGAGGTCTTCAGGGTCTTTCCTCTTGAGGGAGAGGGTCTTAATTGCTTTTGATAAGCATACGTCTAGGGCATAAGAAGGGACCAGAGATTGTAAGAGAGGGGCATGGGTTTGGAGGGTAGGGTGGAAAGTTAGGAGGCCTAAATCATGAGGGGTGTTAAAATGGGTCAAGGTACATGGGTTGTTTGGTGGTTTCCTCACATAATAAGCAAGCCCAGTAGAAATAGTAGTGGGTCTCTCCTTGGCAGTGTAGACCGCCCCGAACTTGCTCTGCGCGTGAGGGCGCGAATTGGGTTCTTAGCTACTATAGTACGGACTCCTGTCACAGTTCTGAATCTAATCTCACAAAGTGCAATGTAAGACTGATAAATCACCAAAGAGTTCAAATCCAGCAAATCGTATTGAAAAATCGATTTTGATAAAAAAGCGCCAAACATGGACTGCTTTGCCAGATTTCAGAGTCGCCACCTAAATATTTTGTTTTGAGAAATTTAGGAAACCCTGACTCGTGCCTAAGGCCATGTGTCCGTCATTACCAAAGTTGCCTCGACTCGGGAACTTGGGTACGAGAGGGGAAGGTCTTGAAATGAGCGCCCCCACTCACCCAATCAAAGGATCGGCCTCTACTAACGTGATATGTTGTTTTTTGAAAACACATGTGTTCTTATTCCGGTTATTAATCTAACTTACTATGTGATGCGCACAGCATACAAGTATAGACTCAATCGCAAGAATTGGAACAAAACATCTCATGTTTGTTTTTCGAAAATGGTTTGAAAGTGTTACTCGCAAGTAGGCTAAAGCGCGGATTTGCCACCCTCAAGTGGGCTTAGAAAAACATGATTTTGCCACTTCAAGTGGGCTTAAAACTCACATTTCGATGAATTGTTCCAACTCAAGCAATGAAGCCTTCATTCACAGGCATTCATGCAGTTAATCATTTAAGCACATAGCCTCATGGCAAGCATGCTAAACATGGCAATCACTTACACTCATGCAAGGATGCTAAAACGTAAACACTCACACTCATACAAGGATGCTAAAGCATAAACACTTACAGTGTACTCCGAGCCAAAACAGAAGCTAGTTAGTAATCATGTATGATCCTAGCTATGTTAAGATGCTTAATGCAACACATGCAAAAATATAACTAAAATAGGCTCGGCTATTCTAAGATGGCATATGAATGCAACACTCGATAACATGCTTTGAAACACGTATTCAAGTAAGTATTGAAATTCAATGCAGTTTGAATGATGCGCCGAGCCCGGTGCATGCAATACGAATGAATGATGCACGCATGCAAAGTATAAGTACGCTAATTGAAACATGCCCTAAAACTAACCATCCAAAGTTGGTAAATAAAAGGAAAAAAGACGTGGGGTTGGATGATATTCACACACACATGCACACTTATTACAACATTTGCCCTCTCGACGAAGGGTTCGAATAATAAGCTAACTAGCTACGCTAATTAAACTAATTATTACAAATCAACAAATTAACTATTCCTAGTTAACTAATTATTACAAAACAAATCGATTAATCAAGCACATTGACTAATTAAGTATAAAACCGACGAATTAGCTAACTAAGCAAAGTAGCTAAAGCAGTTAAAAGAGGTCCTCGGGGCGAGGGGTGCATGCATACGCGATCGCCTTGCTCGGAAATCCATTGCTATGCCCAGAATTGCCTCTGTTTGCACTTGCCTTGACCTCTGAAAATTATGCCAATCTCCAGAATGCTTTTTCTCCAACACAGGGACCCTTTGGTGGGCTGCCGATCAGAAAAGGTGGCTATAGACCAGAAAAACTGGTTGTAGACCAGAAAAAGTGGTCGGTCGACCACCCTTACTGGTCGGCCGACCAGAAAATTTGGCAAACTCCAGTTTTGCTGCAACAGAGAACAACAAGGGCATAGCAGTGCATTTGCAAGATGTGTGTGCACAACTATCCTTCTTATCATTTCTCAAGCTCAAGGGAGCGCGGTACTCGACTCTCGGGCCACCAACCGAGCATCGCAATGCACGATGGCCGAGAAGCCAAGTTTGTACAAGTCAATGTCAATGAATGCACACAAATAACACATAAGGGCCTCCACCTTTATCATGCTTGATCAAGAGGGTCGGCGACCGAGAAATGCTACACGTTTCATCACTTTGAGTGTGAAACGTGCGACATTCCTCGTGTTTGGATTAACGTCCAATCCAAACACAATGCAACGCAAACAAGATGCCTATCTATCAATGCTAATGTGGCATGCACAAGGTTGTATCATGTAAGCAATGCATTAGTGGCATGCTTATGAGCTAAGGCACCAAGGCAAGTGAAGTGTATCACACATGAAGCATGCACTACAATGCTCAAATGGTCAAACCTACCTCATGCCACAACAATTGCAGAATCATGCTGGAAATGAGGCACCAAAAGCTACAACAACATGTTCATGCATTGGCTAGCAAGCCATACATTAAACACAACTCTCAAATACAATGAAGAAGTGATAAATATGAGAGTGTAGCTACACTATATGCACTGAAATCATGTGTGAAATGATACCAAATCATCCAAACAACACAAGCATAGCATCCTAAGGACCTTGAATCATTAGGCTAGTCAAAGCCATTGCACTACAACCATGCATAACACATCCCATAAGAACCAAACTACTCAAAACAGAGTTGAGGCATGCGAAATCAAGGCCGAAAGCATGCTAAAACATAGGCTCAAAAGGAAAACAAAGCGTACTCATTCATTGGCTCACAAACAAAGCATAAGGCATAACCCTCAAGAGCAATGAAAGAGTGATAAACATAGGAGTATAGCAAAGACACAAGCTCTGAAATTACATTCCAAATAATGCCAAATCATGCACACATCACAAATGAGGCATGCTAGGAGGCTCAAAGCTTAAGGCTAACAAAGGCACTTGCACCATAGCCATATCAAGCAAGCCCCAAAGGGCCAAGATGACTCAAAACAGTCCCAAGGCAGGTCAAAATAATGTCAAAACATGCAAGGAGTAGAACTAACACATGTTAGAATGGGAGGCATAAAGCATGACGCATGTAAGGCCAAAGAGGAAGATTACACTACACATACCAAAACCAAGCATGAGATGACTTTACCAACAAAAATCAGAGTTGTAACATGGTAAAATAACACCAAAAACATGCTGAGATGGTGGCCCCAAAAGCTTAGGCAAGCATGCATACATATTGGCTCATGGTTAAGGCATAAAGCACAACCCTCCAAAGCATTGAAAGAGTGATACACACGAGGGTATGATAGTGAAACATGCTTTGAAATCATATATCAAATGATGCTAAATCATGCAAATAGCCCAAGCAATGCATACTAGTGGATTCAAAACACAAAGCTAGTGGAGAGGCTTTACACTATGGCTATACAAAGCAAAGCATACATGATTAAGACCACCCGAATTAGACCTAAAGCATGTGAAATCATGGCAAAAAGCATGCTGAAATAGAGCCAAGACAAACTAGAACCATAGGCCAAAGTAGTAAGCATGCTAGGCTAGTGAGTGGAATTGCACTACAAGTGCAAGGAGCATGCAAGAGGTAACCAAACCAACCCCAAACAGAGCTATATCATGGCAAAACAAGGCCTGAAACATGCTAAGATAGGGCCTCAAGGAGGTAGAAAAACATGCCAAAGTGTTAAGCCAACAACACAAGCAATCAAGACACAAGGAGAGGGGATGACCCCCTCCTATTTGGGGCCTCAAAACACACTTTCCACCACTGAAATTCCTCTGGAATTCAGTAGTTAAAAGGCCAAGAGAAGGTGATCTCAAAGGCCTTAGGAGATAGCACAAAGTAAAGCAAAACAAGGCATACAAGAGGGTAAAACACCTCCAACACCAAAGAAGTCTCAAACAACCACCTTAAGCACTTAAAAAAAAAGTTTTCGTAGTTGCAAGTTAGGCCTAAAACATCATGCAAATAAGGCCAAATAAGCAATGAAAACAAAGCTTTAAAAAGGCTATTACTCACCCTTGAAGCACAACTTCAGAACAGCAAATTCAGAGGCAAAAACCAAGCCAAAACCACTTAAATGCAACCTCCAAGAACTTCAGCTCAAGAGTGAAGGTGTTTCACTAGGTGTTTAGTGCGAAAGTGTGAACAAAACTCACTTTAAGGCACAAACTAATACAAATATAAAGAGAGAAGGAGAAATATAAAGAGAGAGGGATATGTACAAATTTCTAAACCTCTGGAAAGGGAGATGGACCTTCCCTCTTATAGAATTCCAAGCCTCAAGCTTTTTAGACAAGCTAGAGGCTTGGTGTAATCCCTCTATACATGTGTATGGAGGATGCTTTATGTGCCCAACAGCTGGCACAGCTGGCAAGAAAAATATCTGCAGAAAGTACACAAAGGCTGCTGACCAGTTATAGACCACTCCCCCTAGTCGACCGACCACCAAAAGTGGTCTAAAGGGAATAAAACTGGTCGATAAGGGAGGAAGAGGGTCTACAGAGATAGTAGAAGGTGGTAGCAGGCTGCCGACCACCTTAGGTGGTCCACAGACCACCCACCCTAGCTGGCCGACCACCAAAAGTGGCTGGCAGGGAAGAAAAGTGGTCTACAGGGGGGGAAACTGGTCTACACCCCTGTTCTACCCTCCAGGCAAAAGGTAACAAGGTTTGGTTCAAAAAGAAACCAAAAAGAAGAAAGACAAGAGTCTGCAAGACAAGGCACTCAGCCGGAAGCCCCGAAAACTAGTCTATGGGCCACTACAAGTGGCCCACGAGAGGGAAAGGTAGCCTACGGCTACAAAAAGTGGCCTACAGGCCTCTGTCTCCCTCTAGGCAAATGCAACAAGGCATGACCCAAAAACCAAGCCAAAAGGAGAAAGTTAAGAGGTCCTGAGACAAGGTGCTCAGCCGGAGGCTCCAGAAACTCAAAACGAGCACAAACATGCACAATCATCGAGCGCTCAATCGATGATGTCTGAATCTTGAGGTCGGTCAAAATAGGGTGTCTACGGTTGCCCCTCTTTGACAGAACTCGGAAGTCATGAAATGACGGGAGTGAATGTCAAAGCCTAGAGACGACCCATTTTTGACAAGGTCGAAAACCTAGACAAACAGGCAAGATAACAAAGAGATGCGCCCTCCGGTAGAGGCAAAATGCAAAAGACATGCATAATGCAGAACATAACCTATGATTATGCAAAGAGGACTGTAATGAAGTATTTATACAAAATAAATACAACATTTTAAGCAAATGCTATGCAAAGAAATGCTACAGTAAACTCGTACATAAGCAAGAAACACGAACCAAACTACATCTCATGCAGAAAGGATGTAAGAAAATTATGCAAACTTAACTATGCAGTGAGCATGTGTGATAGATACACAAAGCGAATGTGTGATAGATACACAAAGTGAACATGTGTGATAGATACACAAAGCGAACGTGCAATAGATACACAAAGTGAGCATGTGTGATAGATGCACAAAGCGAACGTGTGATGGATACATAAAGTGAGCATGAGTGATAGATACACAAAGCAAACATGTGATAGATACACAAAGTGAGCATGTGTGATAGATACACAAAGCGAACGTGTGATAGATACACAAAGTGAGCAAAGTGTAATAGATACACAAAGTGAGCAAAGTGTGATAGATACACAAAGCGAACGTGTGATGGATACACAAAGTGAGCATGTGTGATAGATATACAAAGGAGAACAAAGTGTGATAGATACACTAAGTGAACATGTGTGACAGATACATAAAGGTGAACGAAGTGTGATAGATACACTAAGTGAACATGTGTGATAGATACACAAAGGTGAACGAAATGTGATAGATACACTTAAATGAATAAAGTGTGATAGATACACTAAGTGAAGAGAGTGTGATAGATACACTAAATGAGCAAAGTGTGATAGATACACTAAGTGAAGAGAGTGTGATAGATACACTAAATGAACAGAGTGCGATAGATACACTAAGTGAACATGTGTGATAGATACACAAAACAAACGTGTGATGGATACACAAAGTGAGCATGTGTGATAGATACACAAAGCGAACGTGTGATAGATACACAAAGTGAGCATGTGGGATAGATACACAAAGCGAATGTGTGATATATACACAAAGTGAGCAAAGTGTGATAGATACACAAAGCGAACGTGTGATGGATACACAAAGCGAACATGTGTGATAGATACACAAAGCGAACGTGTGATGGATACACAAAGTGAGCAAAGTAAGATAGATACACAAAGCGAACGTGTGATGGATACACAAAGTGAGCAAAGTGTGATAGATACACAAAGCGAACGTGTGATAGATACACAAAGTGAGCAAAGTGTGAAAGATACACAAAGTGAGCAAAGTGTGATAGATACACAAAGCGAACGTGTGATGGATACACAAAGGAGAACAAAGTGTGATAGATACACTAAGTGAACATGTGTGACAAATACATAAAGGTGAACGAAGTGTGATAGATACACTAAGTGAACATGTGTGATAGATACACAAAGGTGAACAAAGTCTAATAGATACACTTAAATGAACAAAGTGTGATAGATACACTAAGTGAATAGAGTGTAATAGATACACTAAATGAGCAAAGTGTGATAAATACACTAAGTGATGAGAGTGTGATAGATACACTAAAAAAACAGAGTTTGATAGATACACTAAGTGAACATGTGTGATAGATACACAAAACAAACGTGTGATGGATACACAAAGTGAGCATGTGTGATAGATACGCAAAGCGAACGTGTGATAGATACTCAAAGTGAGCATGCGTGATAGATACACAAAGCGAATGTGTGATAGATACATAAAGTGAGCAAAGTGTGATAGATACACAAAGCGAACGTGTGATGGATACACAAAGTGAGCATGTGTGATAGATACACAAAGCGAACGTGTGATGGATACACAAAGTGAGCAAAGTGAGATAGATACACAAAGCGAACGTGTGATGGATACACAAAGTGAGCAAAGTGTGATAGATACAAAAAGCGAACGTGTGATAGATACACAAAGTGAGCAAAGTGTGATAGATATACAAAGCGAACGTGTGATGGATACACAAAGTGAGCAAAGTGTCATAGATACACAAAGCTAACGTGTGATGGATACACAAAGTGAGCATGTGTGATAGATACACAAAGGTGAACAAAATGTGATAGATACACTAAGTGAACATGTGTGATAGATACACAAAGCTGAACGAAGTGTAATAGATACACTAAGTGAACATGTGTGATAAATACACAAAGGTGAACGAAGTGTGATAGATACACTTAAATGAACAAAGTGTGATAGATACACTAAGTGAAGAGAGTGTGATAGATACACTAAATGAGCAAAGTGTGATAGATACACTAAGTGAAAAGAGTGTGATAGATACACTAAATGAACAAAGTGTGATAGATACACTAAGTGAACATGTGCGATAGATACACAAAGGTGAATGAAGTATGATAGATACACTTAAATGAACAAAGTGTGATAGATATACTAAGTGAAGTGAGTGTGATAGATACATGTGATAGATACACTAAGTGAAGAGAATGTGATAGATACACTAAATGAGCAAAGTGTGATAGATATACTAAGTGAACATGTGTGATAGATACACAAAACATAACCAATTTTAAACGAAACTTCTCTGAATGAACTGCACATCCAAAATCGCCTGGTTGCACCAACTTCAAATGAACCGTACATACAATATCGTGCATGAATGAGAAAGAAACTTGATTGGTACAATGTAATACAATGTATGATGTTTAAGGAATACAATAAACAAACATAGCAGCGCCATAGAACCCACCTCACGGGGTGAATGGCGATGAACCGCTCTACTCTGACGGGGATCTCCCTTTGTGTTCTTCGAACTCTTACCTTGCGTCTTTCGAACTCTTTCCTTTAACTCACATTATAAAGGTTCTGAAATGCCGACAAGGATTCTTCATGTAGAACACTTTGGATGCCACTTTTCTTCCTAATCATATTCACAACTTTCCCTATTCTCCAACGGGGTGATGGACTAGGTTGGTTCAGTATCCAGAATTGAGGTGCACACACGCTATCTCAACCTATGGGGCTTCCATACAAATTTCAAGCCGGGGATACACTCCTGGGTATTTAAACCAGACTTTAGTCTCAGAAATCCCGAACCTTTGCGTTCTAGGCAACAGCTATTCGAACTCTAGTTTCCATCGTCGTAGTTGGTCTCCTAGGAACTCATTGCAAACACAGCCAAGATAGCTCTGGCAGGGACAGTGCTTAGGGAGAGCACTTCTGATCACCTTTCTGGCTTGAAGCAAACTTGATCTTGAGCTTGAGGTAGAGGCACACTCATACTCTAGAGCATTGACAAGGCCTGAAGAGGTACATACAGAATACAATGACGGAACTTACTGAAGTTGAAACAAACTCAGATGTCCGACATTTTCCCTTTTTTCTTTTGCTTTGTAGTCCGGAACCCATATAGCTTCAGATAGGTCTTGGTTTTACTATTCTCACATGACTTGGGTTGAACCTGCAATTTTATGAAAGAACAAATCCTGTTTTGCATACATGTAGAGAATGGCACAGCACTCTGAGCACAAAAAAATTTTATTTTTGAAATTGAAATTGAGGAACGAGTTCTTAACCGGGTATTAAGCCTACGACTGACCACAGCAAAAATAACTCGACAAAGGAAAACAAAGGTAAAACAACCTAAACACATCTACTGACACTCGAAACGACTCAAAACAAGAATTGAGACAGACAAAACATAACAAAACACAAGACTCAAATGTGCACAAGGAGCCTGTTTCTTCTGGTATTGTTTCCCACCCTTTCTCATTTCTGATTCTCACATCACTCTGGCACTCAATCTCTATTTTTCTGAAAAATCCTTTCCTTACTTTTTCTCTCAGTGCACATCTTTCTATTCTTCAATATCTCTTCTTTTTATCCCTTCCCTGGGTGGTTAATGGATAAACAGGAAGTTGTGGGCTCTTGCCCTTGGTATTCTACCAGATTTTTATTCTTCCGCTCACAACAGTGAGCTTTTCCACAGAGGGGTTGTGATGCGGTTGGATGTGCAGCAGATCTGCAGTTGACATCGATTGATGATGCCCTTGGCCAGTTCGGATGTGATCAGACCTGTCTAGATGAGGGAGTGGAATATCTTAATCCATTCCAGTTTGTGCTTCGCACTTGGCTTGATACCTTGCTGTGTGGAGGATGGAGAGCTTTCGACCTTTTGCTTGTTAGCTTCAGTTGTGCCTACTTTGGCAAATAGAGTGCCCTTTCTGGCAAGTATGGTGCCCTTTCTGGCAAGCATGTTGACAACTGGGAAGAGACAAAAAACCTGACTTAACTGTGCCCCTAGTTCATCATTTTGATCGTTTTTTGTTTTTGCTTTCTACTAAAACAATTTTGACCAATATGAGAGTTAGATTAACACGCTTGTTCAATTTTCTGATTTGAAATCATGCAAGTCAGGTTATGAGTACTAAAAATTCTCCTTTTTTGGGTCCAAAAACTGGTCCAGTTTTAGAAAAATGGAATAATTTTCGAGAGAATTAGTCAGCTTCATTAAAAATTCTCAAAAACTATTTTTGCAAATGGCCACTGCTCGACCAACACATAATTTATTCCTGATATGCACAATCTCAGATCCAAAACAATGGAAAATTGCCCCTTGTCTAAATGGCACCGCATGGCAACAGAAATTTGCCCCTTGTCTGAATGGCACCACAACGCATTGTAATCAGTCCTCAAAGTGACGATCACAACCGAACTCTCGGATATAGAGAAGACAAAGATGATCAGAACCATTACATGGACACAGTCGATTTGGAAGTGTTTATGGTTGGGCTTCAGAATGAAGTTGCCTACATATCCCAAAGATGGGAATCAAGCCTAACATAGTTCCGGGTTAAGGTGCACTCGGGCATTAACCTCTCTTTTTGCGCTCTAACTTTTGCCAAGGCCGCCCTTTCTGGGTTTTCAACCTTGCGAGCTATGTTCTTCTTTTCTTTTCAATTCTTTTCATTTATTCTTTTCTTTGCTCATTTATTTTCAGAATTTTTCATTTTTTTTTCTTCATTTCTTTTTTTTTTTTTTGCATTTTTTTCATTCTTTGTATTTTTCTTCTTTTTTTCTTGCTCTAACTTTTGCCTGGGTCGCCCTTCCGAGTTTTCGGCCCAGCGAGCCTCTCAAGGGTAAAAGTTTAACTTAACTATGTTGATCGGTTTTGAGATCTTGAAGCCATCTGAATCTAGGAGAATGGCTGCTGTTCGCTGGTGATGTAGAAGTTCATCCAACGGGGGCTGAATCACCCCTAGTGTTGTGGATAGGAACTCGATTATCCTTCAGCAAAAACTCTCTTCTTTCCTCCCTTATGGGATTTGGCTTTCTTGCCAGTCTTCATTGGTTTGCAGAATGACCCATCTTTTGACTCTTCAAGCACATCTGACATTTTTTTTCCCCTAGTTCAAGGGCTGCTTCACATCCAGCTTTGCAAGCTTCCTTTGATCACATCTGATCTTCTTGCCCCTAGTTCATGGGCTGCTTCAAATCTGGCCATACAGGCCTCACATTGTGGTTGACCGTTGAACATTCTGAATCCAAGTTCAAGGTTTGAAAGCAAAAGGGGATGAGTCTCGAGGCCGAGAGCGATCCTAAGCTGCACAATCTCAAAATCAATTCCACACAAGTCTTCGCGGGACCGCATAAAATTTTTTTTGAAATCTTTTAAGAAAGCGACTAGTCACTTACGCTGAAGATAATGTAGAACCAATCTAGATCAAGCTAGGATCCTTCTCAGTACTCACATTAACAAACATGATTTCAATCATTAAGGGCTTAACACGCCTCTCTTTCTCTCAATTGATCAAATTTTGCAAATCCAGAGGAATTCCTTCCTCTTTGTTTTCATCACAACGTTTAGAAAAGTTTTGAAAAAAACTTAGGTCAATGCAATGATTTCAAGGCACAGAAAAGTAGGTGAAAAGTTAATGCCATTTCATTCTAATCTTCTGGCACAACTGGCTCTAAGGCAGAAACAGACACAAAAGGGTGAAAATCACTACTGTTTCATTCAGATCTTCTGACACAACTGGCTCCAAGGCAAGAACATACTCAAAAGAAAGAGTGAAAATCACAAACACAAAACAAGACAGTGATATCCAGGGTAACACCCTCGAAATCACCTGACTACAATGCAACAGGACTGACTCGATACAACAAGACAGACCTGACTAACTCAGTACAAAAAGACTGACTCAATACAAAACAATAAGACTGACCCAAAACCCAAGTCAAAAAATAGAGTAAACAGCATTCGCAAATGCTCAAAACAGAGCGTGCCATCCATAACATCTGGAGTAAACTGAGCACCATCCGCAGGTGGTTCATCCCCCGATCACATCACATTATCCCCCAAGTTCACTAATCCAGTGCCGATAGACTTTGCAGGGCCAGGTGCGACGATGACCTCTTTATCAATCAGATCTTGTATTTCGTGACGAAGACGAAAACACATGTCACTGCCATGGCCGGCTTATTGATGAAAGGCACAGTACTTGGCCGGATCATGGGAGAGAGGAAGTTTATTCGATAATAGTCGCGGCACCAAGGGCTTCAGATGCCCCTTTTCGATCAGGACCCTTAGGGCCGTTGACAGAGACATTTACAGTAGGGTGAACGCCCTCTGGCCCCGAGGTGGGTATTTGGCAGGTTATGAGCTGGTTGTGTTGGATGTACCGACGAAAGGGTCGATAGGTGTTGACTGGGTTTGTCGATCTCTTCCGAGTGTAGGACTAGAATTGAAAGGGGTCTTTCTGGTACAACATCCCTTGTCCCGACTTGCCCTTTGATTCAGAATGCCCTCATCCCGAGTAGCAAAAGTGTCATCCATAGTTTTTGCAACAACTACGAGCACTTGTTGTTTATTCAGTCCTTCGGTCTTCAAAACCTCAACAGCCCACTGAAGATGTTCGTAAGGACCAATGCCTGCCCCTACTTTGTTCTTACCACTTACCTCCACTTTGCCAAAGGATTGACCTTCTTCCAATGTAGCCTGTCCCAAGGTTAGGGAGCCTTTTGACACAAAATCCCTAGTATGTGATGTGGTTGATGATGGAGCAAAAATTCTAAATGCCAGATCTGCCACAGTTCTCTGAAGATCTTCGATCATTCTTATCAGCTCAGAAGTAGTGGGTTCATGGGTTTGAGATGATTGGGGTTCAGATGCACCCATCATGCATAAGTCCATGCTGATTGGAATGAACACCTCAGGCTTGGGTAAATGGGCTGGGGTGATGTATATACCGGGGTCAGACGGGTTGGCCGTTGTTTGGATGAAGTTTTCCTGCCTATGTAGAGGGTTTTGATTGACAGTTGGTTTTTTTGGAGGTGCTATTACCTAGTTGTCAATGAGATTTTGAATCTCATGACGTAGTCTGAAGCAAGAGTCGGTATCATGACCCTGCTGCTGATGGAAGGCACAGTATGTAGCCGGGTCATACTTTGGAGGAAGAGGATTGGGTAGAGGTCGCTGTTCTAACGGTTTCAGATGTCCTTTTTTGAGTAGGACCCCTAGGGCTTTAAACAAAGGCATATAAAGTGGGGTGAAAACCCTCTTGCCTCGGGGTGGATAGTTGGCTGCTTGTGAGCTGGTTCCGGATGCACCAGTGAATGGGGTGGCTGTTTTTAGTGTGACGATGGTGACCATGCCCACATCTAAAGTTCTAGCAGCAGCATCACCACTGGTGGTCGCATTCGAACTGCGGGTAAACGCCCTCCTGGGCTACTCCTTCTCCTAGTCAATAAGGCCCTGCTTCATAGTGTCCTCAATCTGTACCCTAATCTCGTGCAAGTCGGCAAAGGTGGGGAGGGGTAAGACTATCATTTTTTGCATCAGCCTGGGTTGAAGGTTGCACATAACCGTCCTTATCTAATCTTTCTCGACCGGCCTGGTGGTCATCATAGCAGCTTTGGCCCTCCAACGGGTTACAAAGTCAGAGAAGCCCTCTTTTGGCTCTTGCCTGGTTGTCTCGAGATCACAAGTTGTGACCTCAATTTGCGTGTTATATGAATACTGGGTAACGAAGGCCTCAGCCATCTCCTCCAAACTCCTCTTGACAGAATCTTCCAATTTCGCATACCAGATAGTCGCAACACTTGACAGGGTTCAGCTAAAGAGGGAAAGCTTTTGCAGTCTGGAGACGCCCATTGGCCGTAGGATATCTGAGAACAGCTGCAGATGTACCATAGGATCTCTAGAACCGTCAAAACGGTCTATATGCGGTATCTTGAACCGGTCCGACAACGTTACCGTTGAGTCGGTGTAACAATCCTCTATGTCCGGAATGGAATTAACGCCCTGAGCTCTTTTAAACAGCTTTTCTAGCTTACTCACTTTCGGCGCTGTTGGATCCACCTCAAAGTCAAATGGTGTGTCCACTGGATTAATCAGTGCTTTGGACAGCTGAGGTAGGATTAGGAATGGAATTGACCCCGTTGGGACGTCCGTATTTTCCTGGATGTGAGCCGCTTTCGCAGGTGTTAGAACCATAGGTGGGGTGGGGGTGGGGGTGGGGGTGGATGCGAAGCAGATGCTCTAGCTTGTTGAGGTTGCTGCTGCTGCTAAAGTCTGGCAATTAGTACTGCCTGTTGAGCCACAACCTCTACCTAACGTACAGTAACCTCCGCCTGGTAGGCAGCATTCCGCTGCATGGCGTGCGTGGTCTCTTGGAGCTGGCGCATCATGTCCTCCATATTAACTGAAAACTGCAGATCTGACTGAATAGGTGTGTATTCCCTCTCTAAGGCAAAAACGGAAATCTCAGCCCAACTGCGCACAGGTGGTGTGGACAATGACCGTTGAATTAGAGACTGTTGAATTGGTGATTTGTGCCTGACTAGCCTTTTTGCCTTGCCTCTGGTGAAGGAACATTGATTGCCCTTGAACTGAATCTCTGACCTGACAAAGTCTATCAACACAAGTCCAATGAACCTGGGGGATATCAGAGCCTTCTGAAGCTATGGTTCCAGGACTACCAAGCAAAAGAGAAAATAGACAACACCTCAGCCTGATTTCACCAGAACCAATATAAGAAAAGCTGAATGACTGTGCTCCCTACAGAATTCTGCCCAAAATTTTGCCTGTAAACTGATACCCTCAGACCGATACTTAGACTCGCAGCTGATACATACATTCCTATAGAGATGCACTCTAACAGCACATACCAAGCAAGTAAGAGCCAAAACACCCCTATGGTGGGGTAGGGTTTCCCTGTCCTATTTTGTCAGGAGCTAGGGTTTCACTACGCACGCATGCGGTTTCAAACAACCTACATTCGGGTAAACAACCTGTCCTAGTTTGGAATGGTCACTATGGCTTCCGATATGCAACTATGTCGAATGGTCGAAAAGGGTGCCTCGATAAAAACCAAGGTTTTTGTTCCCATCGTGGCAGAGCCGTAACCGGTTAGCCTTATGGCATGCTTCTCAAAGCAAGCCTCCGGCAAACCGTTCAGGAATAGCAGATAGCAAACGCTGTGACTTAGGCGCACCAATGCAAATGCAATGCAAAGAAACACATAAATGTAGACAAAACAACATATCATAAGTTCGAGTCAAGTTCTCTAAATCCCCAGCAGAGTCCCCATAAACTGTAGACCGCCCCAAACTCACTCCGCGCGCGAGGGCGCGAATTGGGTTCTTAGTTACTACAGTTCGGACTCCTGTCACTGTTCTGAATCTAATCTCACAAAGTGCAATGTAAGACTGATAAATCACCAAAGAGTCCAAATCCGGCAAATCGTTATAGAAAATCAATTTTAATCAAAAAGCGCCAAATATGGAATGCTTTGCCAGATTTCAGAGTCGCCACCTAAATATTTTGTTTTGGGAAATTTAGGAAACCCTGACTCGTGCCTAAGGCCACGTGTCCGTCATCACCAAAGTTGCCTTGGCTCGGGAACTTGGGTACGAGAGGGGAAGGTCCTGAAATGAGCACCCCCACTCGCCCGATCAAAGGATCGGCCTCTACTAACATGATATATTGTTTTTTGAAAACAAATGTGTTCTTATTCCGGTTATTAATCTAACTTACTATGTGATACGCACAACATACACCTATAGACTCAATCGTAAGAATTGGAACATAACATCTCATGTTTGTTTTTCGAAAATGGTTTGAAAGTGCTACTCGCAAGTAGGCTAAAGCGCGGATTTGCCACCTTCAAGTGGGCTTAGAAAAACATGATTTTGCCACTTCAAGTGGGCTTAAAACTCACATTTCGATGAATTATTCCAACTCAAGCAATGAAGCCTTCATCCACAGGCATTCATGCAGTTAATCATTTAGGCACATAGCCTCGTAGCAAGCATGCTAAACATGGCAATCACTTACACTCATGCAAGGATGCTAAAGCGTAAACACTCACACTTATGCAAGGATGCTAAAGCATAAACACTTACAGTGTACTCCGAGTCAAAACAGAAGTTAGTTAGTAATCATTCATGATCCTAGCTATGTTAAGATGCCTAATGCAACACATGTAAAAATGCAACTAAAATAGGCTCGGCTATTCTAAGATGGCATATGAATGCAACACTCGATAACATGCTTTGAAACACGTATTTAAGTAAGTATTGAAATTCAATGCAGTTTGAATGATGCGCCGAGCCCGATGCATACAATACGAATGAATGATGCATGCATGCAAAGTATAAGTATGCTAATTGAAACATGCCCTAAAACTAACCATCCAAAGCTGGTAAATAAAAGGGAGAAAGACGTGGGGTTGGAAGACATTCACACACACACGCACACTTATTACAACATTTGCCCTCTCGACGGAGGATCCAAATAATAAGCTAACTAGCTACGCTAATTAAACTAATTGTTACAAATCAACTAATTAACTATTCCTAGTTAACTAATTATTACAAAACAAATCGATTAATCAAGCACATTGACTAATTAAGTACAAAACCGACGAATTAGCTAACTAAGCAAAGCAGCTAAAGCAGTTAAAAGAGGTCCTCAAGGCGAGGGGTGCATGCATGCGTGATCGCCTCGCTCGGAAATCCATTGCTATGCCCAGAATTGCCTCTGTTTGCACTTGCCTTGATCTCTGAAAATTATGCCAATCTCCAGAATGCTTTTTCTCCAACACAGGGACCCTCTGGTGGGTTGCCGACCAGAAAAGGTGGCTGTAGACTAGAAAAACTGGTTGTAGACTAGAAAAAGTGGTCGGTCGACCACCCTTACTGGTCGGCCGACCAAAAAATTTGCCAAACTCCAGTTTTGCTGCAACAGAGAACAACAAGGGCATAGCAGTATATTTGCAAGATGTGTGTGCACAACTACCCTCTCTATCATTTCTCAATCTCAAGGGAGTGCGGTACTCGACTCTCGGGCCACCAACCGAGCATCGCAATGCACGATGGCTGAGAAGCCAAGTTTGCACAAGTCAATGTCAATGAATGCACACAAATAACTCATAAGGGCCTCCACCTTTATCATGCTTGATCAAGAGGCTCGGCGACCGAGAAATGCTACACATTTCATCACTTTGAGTATGAAACGTGCGACATTCCTTGTGTTTGGATTAACGTCCAATCCAAACACAATGCAACGCAAACAAGATGCCTATCTATCAATGCTAATGTGGCATGCACAAGGTTGTATCATGTAAGCAATCCATGCGTAGCATGTTTATGAGCTAAGGCACCAAGGCAAGTGAAGTGTATCACACATGAAGCATGCACTACAATGCTCAAATGGTCAAACTTACCTCATGCCACAACAATGGTAGAATCATGCTGGAAATGAGGCACCAAAAGCTACAACAGCATGTTCATGCATTGGCTAGCAAGCCATACATTAAACACAACTCTCAAATACAATGAAGAAGTTATAAATGTGAGAGTGTAGCTACACTATATGCACTGAAATCATGTGTGAAATGGTGCCAAATCATCCAAACAACACAAGCATAGCATCCTAAGGACCTTGAATCATTAGGCTAGCCAAAACCATTGCACTACAACCATGCATAACAAATCCCATATGATCCAAACTACTCAAAACAGAGTTGAGGCATGCTAAATCAAGGCCGAAAGCATGCTAAAACATAGGCTCAAAAGGCAAGCAAAGCGTACTCATTCATTGGCTCACAAACAAGGCATAAGGCATAACTCTCAAGAGCAACGAAAGAGTGAAAAATATGGGAGTATAGCAAGGACACAAGCTCTGAAATTACATTCCAAATAATGCTAAATCATGCACACATCACAAATGAGGAATGCTAGGAGGCTCAAAGCTTAAGGCTAACAAAGGCACTTGCACCATAGCCATATCAAGCAAGCCCCAAAGGGCCAAGATGACTCAAAACAGTCCCAAGGTAGGTCAAAATAATGTCAAAACATGCAAGGAGTAGAACTAACACATGTTAGAATGGGAGGCATAAAGCATGACGCATGTAAGGCCAAAGAGGAAGATTACACTACACATACCAAAACCAAGCATGAGATGACTTTACCAACAAAAATCAGAGTTGTAACATGGTAAAATAACACCAAAAACATGCTGAGATGGTGGCCCCAAAAGCTTAGGCAAGCATGCATACATATTGGCTCATGGTTAAAGCATAAAGCACAACCCTCCAAAACATTGAAATAGTGATACACACGATGGTATGATAGTGAAACATGCTCTGAAATCATATATCAAATGATGCTAAATCATGCAAATAGCCCAAGCAATGCATGCTAGTGGACTCAAAACACAAAGCTCGTGGAGAGGCTTTACACTATGGCTATACAAAGCAAAGCATACATGATCAAGACCACCCGAATCAGACCTAAAGCATGTGAAATCATGGCAAAAAGCATGCTGAAATAGAGCCAAGACAAGCTAGAACCATAGGCCAAAGTAGTAAGCATGCTAGGCTAGTTAGTGGAATTGCACTACAAGTGCAAGGAGCATGCAAGAGGTAACCAAACCAACCCCAAACAGAGCTATATCATGGCAAAACAAGGCCTAAAACATGCTAAGATAGGGCCTCAAGGAGGTAGAAAAACATGCCAAACTGTTAAGCCAACAACACAAACAATCAAGACACAAGGAGAGGGGATGACCCCCTCCTATTTGGGGCCTCAAAACACACTTTCCACCATTGAAATTTCTCTGGAATTCAGTGGTTAAAAGGCTAAGAGAAGGTGATCTCAAAGGCCTTAGGAGATAGCACAAAGCAAAGCAAAACAAGGCATACAAGAGGGTAAAACACCTTCAACACCAAAGAAGTCTCAAACAACCACCTTAAGCACTTAAAAACAAAAGTTTTTGTAGTTGCAAGTTAGGCCTAAAACATCATGCAAATAGGGCCGAATAAGCAATGAAAACAAAGCTTTAAAGAGGCTATTACTCACCCTTGAAGAACAACTTCAGAACACCAAATTCAGAGGGAAAAACCAAGCCAAAACCACTCAAATGCAACCTCCAAGAACCTCAGCTCAAGAGTGAAGGTGTTTCACTAGGTGTTTAGTGCAAAAGTGTGAACAAGACTCACTTTAAGGCACAAACTAATACAAATATAGAGAGAGAAGGATATATATAGTCCTAATACAAATTTTTGAACCTCTGGAAAGGGAGAGTGACCTTTCCTCTTATAGAATTCCAAGCCTCAAGCTTGTTGGACAAGCTAGAGGCTTGGTGCAATCCCTCCATACACGTGTATGGAGGATTCCTTCTGTGCCCAACAGCTGGCATAACTGGTAAGAAAAATATCTACAGAAAGTGTAGAAAGGCCGCTGACTAGTTATAGTGGTCGGCCGACCACTCCCCCTAGTCGACCGACCACCAAAAGTGGTCTACAAGGAATAAAATTGGTCGGCAAGGGAGGAAGAGGGTCTACAAAGAGAGTAGAAGGTGGTGGCAGGCTGCCGACCACCTTAGTGGTCCACAGACCACCCACCCTAGCTGGCCGACCACCAAAAGTGGCTAGCAGGGAAGAAAAGTGGTCTACAAGAGGGGAAACTGGCCTACACCCCTGTTCCACCCTCCAGGCAAAGAGTAACAAGGTTTGGTTCAAAAACAAACAAAAAGGAAGAATGACAAGAGTCCGCAAGGCAAGGCACTCAGTCGGAAGCCCCAAAAACTAGTCTATAGGCCACTACAAGTGGCCTATTGTAGACACTCCATTTTTGACCGACCTTAAGACTCGGACGTCATCGATTGAGCGCTCGGTGATTGCGCATGTTGTGCTCGTTTCGAGGTTTTGGAGTTCTTGGCTGAGAGCCTCGCCTCCGAACCTCGGGACCCTTTGTACTTTGACTCGGTCTGCGGACTAAGTCTTGTTTTCTCTTTCCGGAGGGAGGGAGAGGTCTTGTACACCATCTCTCAGTGGTCGTAGACTACTTTTCGTGGTCGTAGGCCACTGTTCCCGTTTGGAGACTAGTTTCCGATTTTCAGAGCCGTTAGCCGTGCGCCTCGGTTCGGGACCGCTTACCATTCTTCGTTTAGAACGTTTTTTGGAACACACCTTGTTTCCTCTGTCTAGAGGGACACTGTGGTCCGGGAGACCACCTTTGTGGTCGTACGCCACTTTTTGTGCTCAACAACCAGTTTTTGAGGCCACCGGCCGCGCGTCTTGCCTCCCGAACTCTCGTTTTGCATCTGTGTTGGTTCGTTCTTGGCACGAACCTTGTTTTCCTTGTTTGGAAGGTGGTACAAGGGTGGGAGACCATCTTTCTTCTTGGAAACCACTTTTCTCCCGCCAGCCAATTTTCTGGTCGAGAAACTGGTTTTCTTGGTCTTTGGGCCACATTTTCTGGTTTCCCACCCCACCATTGGCTTGCTTTCAGTGTGGAGACCACCAATTACCCTGGCCGACCACTTTTTTTTTGGGAAACCACTTTGGGTGGTCGACCGACCACTAAAAGTAGCAGGCCGACTACTTTTTCTGGTCAGCAGGTTTCCTCCTATTTTGTCTGACTGAATGGATGCCAGCTGTGCCAGCTGGAGGGCATAGACTATATCCTCCATACACGTGTATGGAGGGATTGCATCCAAGTTTAGCTTCTCCAAGAAGCTTAAACCCTTTGTTTCTTCTATAAGAGAGGCTCTCCCTCTCCTTGAACTAGGTTCAAAAAATTTCCTAAGGCACAAACATATATCTCTCTCTATATCTCTATATTTTGAGCCAAAAGTGTGTATTGTTCTTGACCTTTAACACCCCAACTCTTAGCCATTCATCCTTACCATTGAACTGAGGTTCCCAGAGGTTATTTTTGGAGGTTAAAAGGGTGGTTTTTGGCTGAGGACTTTGCTGGTTTTGCTAAGCTTCAAGGGTAATCTCTTTTCTCTCTTTTTAAGCTTTGTCTTGATCACCCTCTTAGCCATACTTGCATGCTTATTTGAGCTTTGTTGTCAACTAAAAAAAGCTCCATATTTAAGTGTCTTTCATGTTTGTTTAAGGCTCTTTTGGTGCTGAGGATCATCTTCTCTCTTGCATGCCCTATTTGGCCTTATTTTGTGCCATGCCATAAGGCCTTTGAGTTAACCCTTGCATGGCCTTTTAGCTACTGAAATCCAGTGGATTTTTAGTGGTTGGCATATGGTTTTGAGGCCCTAAATTAGAGAGGGGTGACCCTATCTCTTTTGATCTTGTTTGCTTGCATTTTTTGGCCTATCAAAGGAGCATATGTTTTCATACTTCCAAGGCACGGTTCAGGCACTTTTTGGTGACTTTTAGGGCCTTCCTAGACTCTGTCTATGGCTGGTTTGGTCACCTTGGGTTTGCCTCTTGCAAGTGTAGAGTAATCCTTTTTGTGGCTTATCAAAGTAGCATGTCATTCGTGCATGTATTGGTCATATTTCAGTGGATTTTTGGTCATCATTTGGCATGCCATGACTCTGTTTTTGGCTGGTTTGGTAGCCTCTCACATGCTTCATATGCTTGTAGTGTAAATCATGTTTACTAGCTTAGAATGCATGATGTTTTGGGCCCTCTATTCTAGCATATTTTGGCCATGCTCCAACCTGGTTTTGTTCATATTTTGGGTTGCCTTAGCTCTATTTTGAGGCCTCTTGGTCGAAAGATGCTTGCCATGCATGCTTGTAGTGTAATAGCCTTGACTAGCTTCGAGTTTTGAAGTCCCTTG
Source organism: Camellia sinensis (assembly GCF_055761805.1). Classification (NCBI taxonomy): domain Eukaryota; kingdom Viridiplantae; phylum Streptophyta; class Magnoliopsida; order Ericales; family Theaceae; genus Camellia; species Camellia sinensis. The sequence goes on from NC_138966.1 coordinate 122,636,042, forward strand.
CATGCTTAACTTGAGGTATTTTCATGTTTTGGCATCATTGAGCATGATATTTTAGAGCAAATAGGGCTGTCATACTTCCATGTTTTCCACTCTTTAAGTGCCCTTGAGAGTTGTGCTTTTATACCCTATTTTGTGAGCCATTGCATGTGCTTCATTTTTGTGCCTTTCAAGCCATCATCCCAACTCATTTTGCTATTGTTTTGGGCCTGCATAGGGTTTGTTTGGAGTTGGTTTGGCCATTTGAGCATTGCCTTGCATGCCTATAGTGTAATACACTTCACTAGTTTCGATGCTTGAGCCATTCAACATGCATTACATGAGTTGTTTGCATAATTTGAAGTCGTTTTGTATGCCATTTCAGAGCTAAAACATGTGTCATTGCACTCCATATTTCATCCCTTCAATGCGTTTGGAAAGTTTTGTTTTGTGCCTTAGACTTGGGGCCGTTGCATTGTGCAAGATCATATGTGTTTTGATGCCTTATTTCCATCATCTATTGGCCACTAATTTGGGTGTGGCTGAGGCCCATCCATTTTGGTTTATGTCCATTTTGCATTGAGTATGCCATTGTAGTTTATAGCATTGAGTATGCCATGTTGTCGTATGATTGATCATTGCATTGTGCATGCCTTGTTCATCTCATTGTTTATGTTAGTTTCTATGCGCATTGTGTATGCTAAGTGTCATGTGCATTGAGTATGCCATTATTAGTTCATAACATTGTGTATGCTAGTTGCATGTTTGCATGTTATCCCTTGCATGTTTGCATGACTTAGTTGCATTGCATTAAGATTGCATGCTAGAGTTACATTGGTGCATGCCTTGTTTGTTGCATTATGTTTGGAATAGGGGTTAGTCCAAACACAGGGAACGAGGGACGTTTCATGCTTGAAATGATGAAACGTGCCTTGATTCCCAGTCGCCGGCACTCTTGACTACCCATGACGGAGTTATTGGCTTTAGGTGCTTGTATGTGCATTCATTTCACATTGAGTCGTGCAATTCGACTCCTCGGCCATCATGCATCGAAATGTGTGATTGGTGGCCCGAGGGTCAAGGACTACACTCCCTTAAGCTTATGCAATGATGGGGAGAGTGGTCGTGCACACATATGTTGCGAATACTTTGCCATCTCTCTCTCTTGTCTTCTGTTGCAGAAAACCAGAAACCAGGGGCAAAAACTGGTCAGTCGACCAGATTTAGTGGCTGGCCGACCACTTTTTCTGGTTTTTCACCACAAAAGTGGTCGGCATGTGGTCTCCAAGGCCAATAGCTGGTCGGCAGCCTTTCCACAAATTCCCAGGGTGGAGTTTCAGCCTTCTGGAGCTTTGTGCAGTGTTCTGAGGTCAATTGCAAATAGAGGCAAGTCAGGGCGTCGCAAGGGATTTCCGAACAAGGCAATTCAATCATGCATGCATCCTTTGTCATTCAAAGCAGAGCTGGGGCAGCCCACATTCATTTAGTTTGCATGATTGCTTACTTAGTTAATGTTGTGCAATAAGTAGTTGTAACTTGTTATTCATGTCGTCGTGTAATAACTAGTTTAATTAGATTAGCTTAGATTAGCTAGCTGGTTCTGTATTATTTATTCGACCCTCCGTCGAGAGGGCAAATTTTGTAATAAGTGTGCGTGTGTGTGATGCATGTCTTCCAACCCCCATTTCTTTCTCCCTTTTATTTACCAGCTTACGATGGTTAGTTTTAGGACATGTTTCAATTAGCATCCTTATGCTCGCATGTTTTCATCCATTCATCTATCTTGCATGCACCGGGCTCGTCGCATCATACTAACTGCATCGTATTTCAATTCCAAGTTGAATACGTGTTATCTGTAACATCTCATATGCCATCTTAGAATAGCCGAGCCTATCTTCATTGCATTTTGCATGTGTTACATTAGCCATCTTAAACATGAACTAGGATCATGCATTGATTTCTAACATAGCTTTTGTTTTGGCTCAGAGTACTCGGTAAGTGTTTATGCTTTAGCATCCTTGCATGTGTGTGAGTGACTGCCACGATAGCATACTTACCATGAGGCTATTTGCTTATGTGATATAACTGCCTGATTGCCTGTGGGTGAAGGTTGGATTACTTGAATTGGAACAATTCATTGATTGCAAGTTTTAAGCCCACTTGAGAATGACAAATCACCATATTTTCTAAGCTCACTTGAGGGTGGCAAAATCCGCATATTAGCCTACTTAGGAGTAGCAAACCACTTTCAAAAACAAACATGAGATGTTTTGTTCCAAATTAGGCGATCCAGTCTATACTTGTATGTTGTGCGCATCACATAGTAATTCTAGGCTAATAAACTGGAATAAGAACTGTAGACGTCCCCGAACGCCCCGGGAGGACGAGTCCCCCCGTTCTGTTTGTTTTGCGGGTCTACTACGGTTCAGGACTCTCAATTTGTCACGGTTCTAAATCTGAACCAAAGAGTCCAAATCCGGCAAATCGTTTTGAGAAAACAGATTTTGAAAAGAAGTGCCAAACATGGACTGTTTTGCCAGATACAGAATCGCCACCTAAATATTTTATTTTGGGAAATTTAGGAAATCCTGACTCGGTGCCAAAGGCCACGTGTCTGTCATCACCAAAGTTGCCTCGGGTCGGGAGCTTGGGTACGATTGGGGAAGGTCAGCTATGAGCACCCCCTCTCGCCCGATCCTAAGATCGACCTCTGCTAACCATGATATCTAGTTTTGAAAACGTTATGTGTTCTTATTCCATTTATTAGCCTAGAATTACTATGTTATGCGCACAGCAAACAAGTATAGACCAAATCGCCTAAATTGGAGCAAAACATTGCATGTTCATTTTGAAGATGGTTTGCTACTCGCAAGTAGGCTAAAATGCAGGTTTTGCCACCCTCGAGTGGGCTTTTTAGAAAAGATGGTTTTGCCACTATCTAGTGGGCTTAAAACTCACAGTTTTAATGCATTATTCCAATTTAGGTAATTCAACCTCCATCCACAGGCATTCAAGCAGTTATATCACATAAGCAGCTAGCCTCATGGTAATCATGCTGTTATGGCAACACGCACACGCATGCGGTATGCTAAAGCATAAATGCTTACTGAGTACTCCAAGCCAAAACAGAAACTAGTTAGTAATCATATGCATGATCCTAGTTTAAGATGGCTAATGCAACACATGCGAAATGCAACTAGAAATGGGCTCGGCTGTTCTAAACATGGCACGTGAAATGGTACAACTAACACGTATTCAATTTGAAATTGAAACATAATGTAGTTAGCATGATGTGCCAAGCCTGGTGCATGCAAGACAAATGTATGAATGCACGCATGCATAGCATAAGGTATGCTAATTTAAATATGCCCTAGTCTACCATCATAAGCGGGTAAATAAAAGGGAAGAAAGACGTGGGGTTGGAAGACATACACACACTCATGCACACTTATTACACAATTGCCCTCACTCGGAGGGTCCGAATAAATATTACAGTCCGAATAAATAACACTAAGTTAATTATTACAGAATTTCTAATTAATTAACAAATTAAACAAAGAATTAAAGTGGCCACAGCCCCTGCCTCGAAATGCATGGATGATGCATGCTTGACTCGTCTTGCCCAAAAATCCGTACCATGCCACTGTTGCCCTTGTTTACACTGCCTTGCTCCTTCGAGGACTGCCAAAGTCCAGGGATATGCTCTTTGGATGCTGAGGGGTATCACCGACCAAGTAGAAACGCCAACGGCCGGAGGGAATGATCACCGGCCACTGAATAAGCTATCGGCCAAACATGTTTTGCCGGTCGGCAGTATAGGCGGCCGGCCGGCCAAAGCTTCCTGCAGAACCTGTTTTTGATAGCAACAGAGGGCAGACAGTGCATGGCAAGGAAATTCAAAGCAATGTATGCATGGCCATTCTCCCTATCATGCAATGGACTCAAGGGAGCATGGCCCTTGACCCTCGGGCCATCAATCACGCATTTCAATGCATGATGGCCCAAAAGCCAAATGTGCAACTTCGATATCAAATGGAATGCAAGCACAAAACACATCAAAGGGCCCCAACCCCTATCATGGTTGATCAAGAGGCAAGGGAATGCACAACGATGCACATGCGACCTAAGCATGCAAACAAACATACGAACATGCAATGCAACTACATGGCACACACAATGCTAACAACATAACATGCACAACGCATTGAAACATGGCATACACAATGCAGGATGGACTTATACCAATGTGAGTGGGCCTTAGCCACAATCACATCAGTGGCCAATAAGATGGAAATGAGGCAACCGAAATGCACACAAATATGTCTAATGCATGGACCGATCCTAAGATACAACATGCAACTCTAACTAAGCATGGAAAATGATGAAACATGGCATATGAACATGCAAATTCCAGCACTGAAGTATGATGCTAAACAGCCCCAAAACATGGAAAAAAATGGCATCCGATGCATGAGATAAAACCCGCAACTCGAAACTAGGCACATGGAATGACTTATAGCTATACAAAGCATGCATTATTTGATCATGAAGCATGAAGAGGGGCTCAAAAAAAGATATTTTACAGTTTATCCCGAAGCCCATAAATGCTTACAAACAGGGCTAACATATCATGCAAGAAATAGCCCTAAAAGAGAGATAAAGGGAAAGGGGTAGCAGGTGGCTTCAAACAGAGAAAAACCCTTGATCAAACATGAAGATGAGATCAAAATATGACTATTTCTAGTTCAGGTCGGGGCCTAAAAATGCTTGCAAGCAAGGCTTATAAATGAAGCAAGAAAAGACTAGTTTAGGGGAAAAGTGTGCTTACCCTTGAAGAGCAATGCACCAGCAGCCTTTGGACCAAGAAGAGGAGCTCCTAGCCTCTGGAAATCAGCCTCAAGTTGTTGGAATGGGGTATGGAGGTTGTAGGCTATGAGTGGTAGTGTAAAGGGAGGCAAGAACCTTAAGGTTTGAAGGGTTTGGAAGAGAGAGATAGGGAGAGAGTTGAGAATTTTAGAGAGAGAGGAAAATGTTTTTTCTTCTTTCAAGTTGTATCTCCCTTTTCCTTCCTTGTTCCCTCTTTTGAGAGAGCTTGATTGATATAGATATATCAATCTGTAGCCCCTCAGAACTCCCACGTCCAGGCATGGGCTGGGGTATGGCCTGGAATGACAACTGCCAACTGTCTACAGAAATATCTGTTGAAAACCACATTTTGCCGGTCGGCCATCAAAGTGGCCAACCGGCAGTCAAATTGGCCGGCCGGCCATCACCTTTGGCCGATTGAAAATCAAGGTGGCCGGTGGGCAGGAGACTTGGTCGACGGGCTCCCTCCTTTCCTCAGGAACACATCCACAAGCTCTTGGTGCAACCAAGCACAAAACAGAGAACTTAAGAGATTCTAAGGCAAGGCGCGCAGCCAAGACTTTTCAAAACTCAAAACAAACACAAGCATGGATAATCATCGCGTGTTCAAACGATGACGTCCAAGCCTTGAGGACGGTAAAAAATGGGGTGTCTACAAGAACGCATGTGTTTTCAAAAATAAGATATCATGTTTAGTAGTGGCCGATCTTTGATCGGGCAAGCAGGGGTGCTCATTGCATGACCTTCCCCTCTCGTACCCAAGTTCCCGAGCCGAGGCAACTTTGGTGATGGCGAACACGTGGCCTTAGGTGCGAGTCAGGGTTTCTTAAATTTTCCAAAATAAAAATATTTAGGTGGCAACTCTGTATCTGGCAAAGCAGTCCATGTTTGGCACTTCTTTCTAAAAATCAGTTTTTCAAAACGATTTGTCGGATTTAGACTCTTTGGTGATTTATCGATCTTGCATTGCACTTTGTGAGATTAGATTAAGAACCGTGACATTGAGTCCAAACTGTAGTGAGCCCAATGAACAAAATGGGATTTCCCGCGATGTTCGGGCGCGTCTACAGTTTCTGACGACTCTGCTGGGGATTTAGAGAACTTGACTCGAACTCAGGATATCTTGTTTTGACTATACTTATGTGTTTCTTTGCATTGCATTTGCATTGGTGCGCCTAGGACACCGTGTTTGCCGTCTGCTATTCCTGAATGGTTTGCCGGAGGCTCGCTTTGAGAAGCGTGCCATAAGGCTGACCGGTTACAGGCTTTGCCACAATGGGAACACAAACCCCGGTTTTTACCGGGGCATCCTTTTTGACCATTCGACTTAGTGCATATTCGGAATCCATAGTGACCACCTCAAACTAGGACAGGTTGTTTACCCGATTATAGGTTGTTTGAAACCACTGTGTGTGTAGTGAAACCCTAGTTCTTGACGAAACTAGGACAGGGAAACCCTACCCCTCCATAGGGGTGTTTTGGCTCTCACTTGCTTGCTATGTGCTTTTAAAGTGCGTCTCTACAGGAATGCATGTATCAGTTTGCAAGTTTGGGCATTAGTGTTTTGAGAATCAGTTATATCCACGAGTATCAGATTCAAATTTGGGGTAGTGGTTTGGAAACAATGATCAATAGTTGAGAACAGTATATTCAGCTTACAAATGCCAACTGTGTGTTATCATACCGACTGTGTGTTGTGTTTATTTAAGTCGTTATGCTGTCCGTTTTTTTCCTGGTTGTTTGTTTCCTTATTATGCTTTATTTATCTTTTTGCTAGGTAGTTTAGCACAATTGCTTCCGACCAAGCAGATATTCCCAAGCACTCTGGACTAGAGGTCGCAGACTCCATCGATCTGAGGATCTGATAGACGGACAACCAGTGTTCTACTCTTTACCCCCGGTTGCTAGACGGAGGTCAGTGAGGCACAGTGTATCGGTACCGTAGTTCCCAGATCAGTGGTCCTTGAGCAGTTAGGTTGAGATTTTCGAGTCTACTACAAAGGCAAATATACCAGCAGTTCAGTTAGATCAGGGCAGTATAGCAGGAATGGAGGAAATGATGCGTCAACTCCAAGAAAGTATGAAAACTATGCAGCAGGACGCTGTTCGTCAAGCAGAATTTGCCAAACAACAGGCTAAGGTCATGGCTCAACAGGCAGAGTTAATTGCCAGGCTACAACAGCAAACCGGAGCATCTACTTCACACCAAGCTCCTCCCCCACCAAGAGTCCCTATACCCGGGGAGACGGCGAATGTCCAGAATGTCCAGGAGGATACAGACATCCCAACAGGGCCACCTCCGCCCCTGATTCTACCTCAACTATCCAAGGCACCCATGCCTATCAATCTACCGGATTCTCCCTTTGAGTTCGAGGTGGACCCTACGGCATTAAAGGTGAGCAAGCTTGAAAAGCTGTTCAAGAAATCTCAAGGTGTGAAGTCCATTCCGGACATTGAGGATAGGTATACCGATGCGGCCGTGACGCTGCCAGACCGGTTTAAGATGCCACATATTGACCGCTTTGACAGATCTGGGGATCCCATGGTGCATTTGTGGCTGTTTTCGGACATACTAAGGCCGATGGGCCTCACCAGATTATAGAAGCTTTCTTTGTTCGGCCAGACCCTATCGGGTGTAGCGGCCATTTGGTATGCAAAATTGGAGGATTCCGTCAAGAGAAACTGGGAGGAGATGGCTGAGGCCTTCGTAGCTCAATAGTCCTACAATACACAGATCGAGATCACAACTCGTGATCTCGAGATGACTAGGCAGGAGCCGAAAGAGAGTTTCTTCGATTTTGTGACCCGCTGGAGGGCCAAGGCCTCGATGATGACCATTAGGCGGACTAACAAAGAACAAATACGGATGGTTGTGCGCAACCTCCAACCCAAGCTCATGCAGAAGATGATCGTCCTCCCTCTCCCCACTTTTGCAAATCTACATAAGATTGGGGTGCAGATCGAGGACGCTTTGAAGCAGGGTCTGATTGACAATGATAGAGAGCAGCCCAGGAGGATCTTTAACCGCAACACGAATGCAGGCACGAGCAGTGCTGCAACGGCCAGAGCCTCAAAAGTAAGCATGGTCACCACCACCCTCCCAAGAACCCTTACAACTACACCATTCACCGGTGCGTCCAGAAGTAACTCACAAACAACCAAGTACCTACCTCGAGGCCAAAGAACCTTCACCCCATTATATATGCCCCTGTCCAAAGCTCTGGGGGTCTTAATCAGGAAAGGGCACTTGAAGCCCCTGGAGCCGCGACCATTGCCAGAAACACTTCTCCCCTCCCATAACCTAGCCAAATACTACGCCTTTCACCAACAGCATGGTCACGACACCAACCATTGCTTTAGATTGCGTCACAAGATTCAGGATCTCGTTGACAATAGGGTGATCGTACCTCCGAAGAAACCCAATGTCACGACCAACCCCCTCCCACCACATAACCAAGCTCCACCTCCCAAACGCATCAACTCAATCCAAATTGGGGTCGTGTCATACGATCCTAGCATATATATCACCCCTTCTCACCTACCCAAGCTGGAGGTGTTCATTCCTGACAGCACTGACTTGTGTATGTTGGACATCTCCCAAACTGAACCTCAACCAATGGTGGTGATTGTCGAAGGTAGAATAGGGATGACTTCAGAGGAAAGAGGGACTGTTGATCCAGGATCTGAGGAATTTGGGAGCTTCGCTGAGGAGGTATACAATCCGAGTGGCTACATTATGTCAGCAAGCCAGGTTAGGTCGAATGTGGAATTGCTAGTGAGAGTAGAGATTTGTGTAATACGGGAGGATGGATTTGATCAGAGGCTAGATAACTTAACGGATTTGGAGGAGGGTATCACTAACCTTCAGTTTTTCAACGAATAAGATCCAGGAGACATGACAGTCAACTGGTTTGATTTTGATGGGTCAACAGAGGCTACAGGGTGGCTTGATGACCAACCGGATATTGTTAAAGAATCGCAGCCAGAACAGGGCCTATCAGGGACAAGGACATCAGCTGTGGCCGGAAGGGCTGGAAATCAGAATGCATCGCCGAAGAACGCCAGTGCCAAGAATTTTGCTAGGAATTTGGGTATTGTGGGTACAGGAGATGTTGAACAGCAGGCTGCACTGAAGCAGTTTGAATGATAAGGGATTGAAGATTCTGAGAGAGCCAGAAAGGCCAAAGCTCCTGTGGGGACTGAACGTGCTGTGTGTAGAAGAACAGAGCGTGCTGCGAGCACATGGACGAAAGGTGCTGTGCGTACAAGGGCAGTTGTAACAGAGCCGGACAGGTGTCTGTCGGCTGCCGAGGGCATGTGGTGGGAAGACGATGACCTATGTCTTGCCCACACCAATGAGGACTGGGGAAATAACCACCCGGATGATACCTAGTATATTGGTGAAGTTGACCATATGACTAGGAGTGGGCGGTATTTCAAGCCCCTGCACCTAGATCAACCAGAGGCGTCCGGGAAGACAAGGAGTCGGAGAAGCAGAAAGAGAAGCTACTTGAAGAAGAGGCCGTGCTGAAGCATTTGAAAAAGATACAAGTAGACATCTCCATCTAGGGACTACTTATGGCTTCATGTGTTCATAGACAAGTTGTCCTATCAGCAATGGACAAGGCCAAACTCTCAATAGACACCACACCTGAATAGCTGGTGGGATTGGTTTTTCCGAGAGGGGCTTCCCCGATGTTGACCTTTTCCGACAAAGAACTGCCACCTGAGGGCGCGAATCATAACAAACCACTCTACATCTCTGTGGAGTGTAGAAACAAATGGATACTGGTGGTTCTTGTTGACACGGGATCCACTATTAACGTGTGCCCGTCAAGGACGGCATATGCAATTGGGTTGAAGGCCGCGGACTTTGTGCCAACAGCCCAGGTGATTTGGGCATATGACAACACTAGCAGACAGGTGATGGGGACCGTGAATATTCAAACTCAGGTTGGTCCAGGACAGCACGAGATTGACTTTCATGTCTTGGACATTCCCGCAACCTTTAATTTATTCCTAGGGCGACCGTGGCTGCACCAAGTAAAGGCAGTTTCTTCCACCCTACACCAGATGTTGAAATACCCCCACGGGAAGGGGGTGGCTATTGTTTTTGGGAATTCGTCAATCCATCCGCCGCCAGAAGTGTCTACACCGGTTTTGGAAATTGAGCATGGCACGGAGGATGTGTTTCTAGCAGGATTTACCTTAGCCGAGGCCCGGGTCGTACAGAACATCTTAGCTGTTGATGAGGGGTTGTACGTTAGCGCTTAGTCAGTATACCTCATGAACACACTCCAGCATATCCCTGGGATGGGACTAGGAAGAAGTGGCCGGAAGGGCATTGCAGTATCGGCCGAAATGCCGCACAACCCACATACCTTTGGCTTAGGTTATCTGCCTACCAAAGAGGACTGGGTGAGGAAAGGCAAAGAGATGGCTGGGAGAGCCAGAGCAAAGCAAGCGGGGAAACCTTATGAGTTGATGCACCGACCTATTCAGGGTACCCTGAACGGACGCTTTGTCCGGGAGGGGGAGGATTTTCCATTTTGTGGCTTCCCAGAGCCATGGTTGAATGCAGAGAAGCATTGCTTGCCAGGGTTTGAGATCTTCTTTGACCTGCAGTTATACGGGGATGATGTTGCTGAGGAGCAGACAGACCCATCAGCTGAAGTTGAGCAGTGTGGGAAAGTGGATTCTGAAAACACTGCGATGGAAATGGGGGTAGTACTGGCTTGTCTACTTTCAGATCCTCCGATCGTACAGAAGTGCTTGGGGGATAACTTCTCCGTGTCCATGATCAAGAATGAAACGGCTACGAGCCCACCTTCAAACATTTTGGATGCGTCCATCATACCCTCCCTCATCTGGCAGTACGAGGAGGGATTTTTATCAAGTAGCACCGGGTCAGGTAGTGAGCCGAAATCTGATTCCACTGAGTCTGTGGAGTTGGAATCAGGTTCCAGCTTGTCTGCGTCTGAGTCCGATATTCCTGGGGGTGACAACCCGAATGCCACAGTCCTGTCTAGGTCGTCTTTTTCTTTCTCTTTTGAGTCTATTGTAATAGAGGAATCGGACGATTTGGAAGTGATTAATGAGAATGGAATGGCTGTGGCTTCTAAGTACTTTTGTGTGCCTTTGATTTATTGTATTAATCAGAACTTTCAAAATTTTGATGAAAATGACGAGGAAGAAATTCCTCCAATTTTACAGCATTTAATTGATCAAGAGTAGGAGAGATTTGTTAAACCCTTGGTTGATGAAATCACTACAGTTAATGTTGGTACTGAGAAGGACCCGCGGCTAATCCAGATCGGGTCCACGTTGTCTTCGGAGGAGCACGAGCGTTTAGTCACTTTATTAAAAGATTTCAAAGATGTTTTCGCATGGTCCTACGAAGACATGCATGGAATCGATCCTGAGATTGTACAGCATCAGATCCCGCTTGATCTAGAGGCTTGACCCATTAAACAGAAACTCAGGAGGATCCTCCCGGACTGGGCTCTCAAGATTAAAGAAGAGGTCACCAAGCAAATTGACGCAGGGTTCCTGCTAGTATCGGAGTACCCAACTTGGCTGGCCAACATAGTTTTGGTGCCGAAGAAGGATGGCAAGGTTCAGGTATGTGTGGATTTCAAGGATCTGAACAAAGCCAGTCCGAAGGACGACTTTCCTTTGCCGCATATCGATGAGTTAGTGGACTTCACTGCTTTCGTTCATGGATGGATTCTCAGGCTACAATCAGATACTGATGGCACCCGAAGACTAGGAGAAGACTGCCTTCACCACCCCGTGGGGGACATATTGTTACAGGGTGATGCCATTTGGGTTAAAGAATGCTAGAGCTACATATTAACGGGCTGCAACCATGATATTTCACGACATGATCCACAAAGAGGTTGAGGTGTACGTGGATGACATGATCGTCAAGTCCAAGGAAAGGGAGGGCCACTACACCGCCTTGCAAAAGTTCTTTCAAAGGATCAGAGAATTTCGGTTGCGGCTGAATCCTCAGAAATGTACGTTTGGTGTTACAGCAGGGAAAACGCTGGGGTTCTTGATCACACAGAGAGGTATCGAAGTCGACCCTTCCAAAATCAAGGCCATCTTAGAAATGCCACCACCAAGGACTGAAAAGGAGGTGCGAGGCTTTCTGGGTAAAGTGTAATTCATAAGACGGTTCATCGCACAATTAACCTTGACTTGTGAACCACTTTTTGGTCTCCTGAAGAAAGGAATGAAGTTCCAATGGGACGGCCGATGCCAAGCTACTTTTGAATAGATCAAGCAATACTTACAGAACCCACCTGTGTTGTCACCACCTGAGCCGGGAAAACCGTTGATTTTGTACCTTTCAATAACTGAAAATACAATGGGATGCATGCTCGCACAGGAGTTTGAGGACAAAGTGGAAAAAACTATCTACTACCTGAGCAAGAAGATGTTGGATTACGAGACCCGCTACACTCCACTCGAGAAGGCTTGTTTGGCCTTGGTATGGGCTACCAGGAAGCTACGACACTACCTGTTAGCTCACTCTATAATGTTGGTTTCAAGATTAGATCCCATCAAATATCTCTTTGAGAAACCAGCACTTACGGGTAGGCTAGCCCGTTGGTTGCTTCTGCTTTCTGAATTTGATCTGAAGTATATAACTCGCAAGTCAGTAAAGGGGAGAGCGGTAGCGGAGTTCCTAGCCGATCACCCAGTTGAGGGGGATGAAGCAGTTGAGTACTTATTCCTAGACAAGGCTATCTTGGATATCGAAGATGAGTTTTGGACGATGTACTTTGACGGAGCGCCAAACTAGTACGGGTATGGGATAGGGGTGTTGCTCATAGCACCCAACAATTCCCGTATCCCTCTAGCATTTAAACTCCGATTCAAAGTCTCAAACAACAAAGCAGAGTATGAAGCATGCATTGCTGGTTTAGAAGCCGCCCTAGAACTAGGGGCAAAACGGTTGGACGCCATCAGGGACTCGAATCTTGTTGTATCTCAAGCTAAAGGAGATTGAAAAGTCAAAGAAGAAAAGATGAGAATTTACCACCAGACCCTGGATTTGCTGATTCCTCGATTTGAGAAACTGAACTTCGCTCATCTGTTAAGAGAAAACAACAGGTTCGCAGATTCATTAGCAACTCTATCTTCTATGATAGACATCCTTTTTCGAGTCTAGATGCGTCCGATCATCATTGACTAGAAGTTTGCACCGGCCTACAAGTCGATTGCTGCCATAGAAGAGGTTCAAGATGAGAACCCCTGGTATTACGATGTCTGAAACTTCTTGGAGAAAGAAACGTATCCACCAGGGGCAAATACCAAAGACAAGAGGGCAATCCGAAGAATAGTTGCTCAGTTCATCATCTGCGGGGGAAAACTGTACAAGAGAGGTCATCTGGGAATGCATAAGCTGTGTGTTGAGGCTAAAGAGTCGAAGCGCCAAATAGAGGCCATCCATGGAGGAGAGTGCGGAGCGCACATGAACGGGGTGATGCTAGCCCGAAAGATCCTCAGACAGGGTTACTACTGGTCCACTATGGAAGAGGATTGTATTGGTTTTGTCCGGCGATGCCACAAGTGTCAGGTCCATGCAAACCGCATGAACATCCCACCGTCGAAGCTGTACAATATGACTTCGCCATGGCCATTTTTAGTTTGGGGAATCAATGTGATCGGGATTGTCACTCCGAAGGGGTCCAATGGGCATGAGTTCATTCTGGTCGTGATAGACTATTTCACAAAGTGGGTTGAGGCCCAATCTTATGTGATTATTTCAGATAACGGTTCCCACTTCAAGAAGGAAGTGATTGACTTGTTGGGAAAATACAACGTGGCTTTTCATAAGTCATCCATATATCGGCCGCAGACCAACGGAGCAGTTGAGGCCGCCAACAAGAACATTAAACACATTTTGCAGAAGATGGTGGAAACCTACCGGGACTGGCCAGATAAGTTGCCATTTGCTCTGAGGGGCTACCGGACTTCAATTAGAACTTCTACTGGGGCGACTCCGTATTCGTTGGTTTACGGGATGGAGGCCGTTCTACTTATCGAAATTGAGGTTCCGCCATTACAACTACTGGCTGAGTGCCATATAGCTGAAGCAGATTGGCAGCAGAGCAGGTTTGAAGAACTCATGCTCTTTGACGAGCGAAGGCTGAAAGCACACCATGTTCAGGGTTATCAGCGAAGAATCGCCAAGGCTTTCAACAAGAAGGTTAAGTCCAGAAATTTGAAGGAAGGAGATTTGGTGCTCAAAGACAACCGAGCTCTCATCCATGACCCTAAGGGCAAGTTTAGACCCAATTGGCCTGGTCCCTACATCATTAAGTCTATTTGGTCGGGTGGAGCTGTCGTTCTGATGGACCTAGATGGCCTAGAGTTCTCACAACCGATCAACATGGACAAATTGAAGAAATATTATCCCTGAGAGGCTCGCTAGGCCAAAAACCTGAAAGGGAGACCTAGGCAAAAGTTAGAGCACAGAAAATTTGAAATTATAAAAACTGAGCTCGCAAGGTTGAAAACCCGCAAAGGGCGGCCTTGGCAAAAGTTAGAGCGTAAAAGGTGAGGGTTAATACACGAGAGAACCTAAGCCGAACTACGTAAGGCCTGATTCTCATCTTTGGGATATGTAGGCAACTTCATTCTGAAGTCCAGCCATAAATATTTCCCCGATCAACTTTGTCCATGTGATCATGTTTGGTCATCTTTGTCTGTTCCGCATTCAAGAACTTCGGTTGTGATCTCTGGTGTAGTGCTATTCAGACTAGGGGCAACTTTCCAGTTGCCGGGATCTAGGGTTGTGCATCTCAGTAACAGATCTCAGGCATGTCTAGTTCTGATCCATATCGAAAATGGTTTTGAAAAGTTTTAATAAAAGTTGATTTTGCTCAAATTAATCTTTTTACGACTTAGACTATTTTTGGACCAAATGAAAATTTTCAGTACCCACAACCTTCAATTACATTTATTTCAGTACAAAGTTCTCCTACTCTTGAATATAAATTAAAGTTGCTTTTTATTACATTCATAAAGAAAACTTGAAAGTTCTGATTAAAACCAAATAAATCCGGGGCATAGTCAGGTGTTCCTGCGTCCCCTCCCAGAGCTGGTCGAAGCCTCTGATGCCAAACTAAGCCCAACCTGTGCCTCTTCATTGAGCCAATCTATGCACTCATCAGAAAGGGTGTAACTGAAAGTGAGAGTGGGGGCCAAAAGCTCTCTCGTCCTCCATGCCGTGGCATACCGAGCTAGCTGTGTGCCTCGGACCGGAAATACAACTGGGTACTCTATCCCCTCTGCCGGGCAAATCTGATCATGGCCGAACTGGCACTGGAACCAGAAAGGAAAGTAAAACACGCAGTGTATCGGGCCAATCAACTAAATCCCGGCCTGCCGGGACATGCTGTAGCTTATTGCTGGTAAATTGAGCCAAGGACAACACCAAGCAATATGGTCTGCGGACAAACTGCACATCCAGTCGAACCACCATCCCTCATCAAGGGCATCGACTAGACGTCGTCGGAAGAAGTAGCCGCGAGCTGAGTATGCTGGGCAAGAGTCCACAACCTGCAACTTGTCCATCAACCACACCTGGGGAGGGATGGAAAATGAGAGAATAAATAATAGAGAGGTGTACGTTGAGAGAAAAGCGAGAAAAAGGGTTTTGTAAGAAAAACTGAGTCTAAGGGCCGAGTGATGTGAGTAATATATGTGAGGAAGGGTGGGAACATTACCTGCAGCAATAGTGGACTCCCCGCAAATCTGGTCGTTTCCCGGCAATGGAAAGCATCCAAGCCCATCAATGTCTCGGCCAATGTCATGGCAATACAGCTCCTGCCCTCTCTCAAGCCTTGGGCAACTACGATCAAACGAACGCTAGGCTGAAGCCTGGGGCAAGTAAAAAGTGAGACAACATGCACAAACAAAGGGCATGTCGCTGAAAACCTTGCCAATGGTGATCACCGTGGTCACCAGCATTGGAAAAACGATGAATCAAGCTGAGGATGTTCAATTCCCCGTCGCGGATCAAAGACCGAGCGTCGTGCATAGTGAGCCTACACATTCGCCCTAAGGCTTATGCGTGGCCGAAGCGAAGCTGGGGCAAGATTTCTTCGTTGTGCTCGGATTCCATCAAAGCTTGGAAGTCTTCGAAGGTAGGACACATCTCTTGCCCGCCAAAACCAAAGACATGTGTTACCAGGTTCCAAAACCGTGCCACGGCATGGAGAAACGGAAGGTGCAGCGGAGTGCGACTCAGTGTGAATAGTGCATTTATGCTGAAGCCTCGGAAGTTCAACTTTTCCGAGCTTCTAAGGTAGCAATCCAAGTTGTGAGATTTTGGATGAGAAATGCCTCCATTTTGATGTAAAACTAAGATGGAATGAGATAACCACGAAGCTGGAACTTTTATGGAGGATAAGGCACTATTTAGGGGACAAGTGTCAAAAATCTAGAGGTCATCATGCCAACTGGTCGGCCGACCACTTTTTCTGGTCGGCCAGCCAGTTCTTCTGGTCGGCCGACCACATAACTGGTTTACTGAGCAAAAAACTGGTCGGCCAGCCACTTTTGGTGGTCGGCCATGGAGAAAAACCGGTTTTTGGCCTTTTCCTAGTCTCTAGAAGAGAGCTCCTAGCCTTTCCATGTGTTGGGAGTGTTGAAGGTCCGAGTTTACCTCTATTTCGGATGCGTTCCGTCGCCCCGTTTGTCCGAAATGCATTTGCTTATCGAGTTGTTAAGTTTTACCGAGTTGTCGAGTTTTGTTCATCGAATTGTTGCCCTTTGTTTATCAACAATTGTTGAAGTTTGCTTATCGAGTTGTAAACTTGCTAAGATTTTGTTGTTTCTTAGTGAGTTAAGTTGTTTAGTTTGCTTTGTTGGCTCATTACCTGACTTGGCGATGTATAATGCTCCATTTCCATTCAATCTCATTTTTGTGCAAAATGATGCGATGCGATGCTAAGAATGCAAAATACAACACTTTTTGAACAAAAAGCTGTTTCATTCCGTCATAGCTTCTTTTGTTACAACATTTTTACAACAGGGTACAAGTTTTAAAGAAAATAAAACTGCCTAAAGCTGATGTGCTACAATTACTTGTAAAAAAAAAAGAAAATAAAGCAAGAACATCTGCATCAGTGCTGTCAGGCTCAAGATCGGGAGGCTCTCTTTATCCTCTTCGGCTGAACAGCCTCTGCACTGCCTCCACCAGCACCATCATCCGAATCGAAGCTGCCGTCCTCGGAACCCTCCCTGGCATCACCTCCACTCTCAGAACTGGAGCCAGAGTCCTCCTCTCTGCCTGCGGATGTCTCCGACTGAGGATGCACAGACTCCTCCTCCTCGCTGGACTCCTCATCATCTCTGATAGGCGCTCTACGCCTGCCTCGGCTGCGAGTCGAGTCCCCTCTCCCAGCTCCTCGAGAAGGCCTGAATGGCCCAGCCTGTAGCGGTGGCATCTGGAAAAAAAAAAAAAAAACAACAACAACAACAACAACAAAAGAGGGCAATTTGAATACATCAGCCAGAGTATGTATATCAATGCAGATGCGAGAATGCTGTGTAGGGTGCGTGCTTGCAGATATAGTATGTGAATACGGTGTGTCAGATGTGCTCTACACATGAAGTTAACCAATGTAATGAAATGTTCAATTGCAGTCTGTCGTCAGAAGTATGATAAATGCAAGGAAATCGAAAAGTACCGAGACGCCAGCGATGAACAGCTGCGTCTCTCTCCGCAGGACCATGCTCTCGAGTGAGGCCACCACTCCGAGTAACCCCTCAGTGTACCCTCTGGGAGGCTACAGATGTAAGTGCAAGTCATCAGTGAATGAATGAATGTCTAAACAGCTGAGTGATAAATCAAAACTGTAAAGCATACCAGTGGTGAGTCAGGGTCACTGACATATGGATGATCAGGCAATGGAGGCTCCAATGGAATCGGGTAGGATGTCCCATACTGCTAGCCTGTCAGCTCGGTCGGAAGATCCAGCCACCCAGCACACTGATAAGTTGGGGGGGATCTCTCTAGCCCCACTCCTCGATGTACCGGCCCTGCTAGTCGAAGGGGTATCTGCAGTCCGGACTCGACTCGATGATGGCACGCTAGCAGCCCTCCTCGTGAGAGTATAGACACCTGTCAGTAGAGGCATCAAGTATGTATGGCGGTAGGTCACGTAATCTCCCTCCTCCAACAACAGAACTACATCAGTACCCAACATAAGCTCCTCGACCTCCCGGGGAGTGAGTCTCTTAGTGGATCTGGAGAGCTGAGAGGATACCCTGATCAGGGTTACCCATCGTCTGACGCATGAAGCGATCCCCTAAAAACCAGGCCCTGCCAACTGGCCCCTCAAATAAAGTCCTGTATCGAGAAGCGGCCCACGCCCCAGGGAATCGGTACCGGGTACCTCTTGACAAGGGTGTCCAGGGCTGCCAAGTAATCTGCGGATAACAAGTGCATAAACAGATTAGATGTCATGAATATGCAAGATGAATTAAAGCTGAAAGCATGAAGAACTGAGAGTACTTGATTACCTCCGTCGGCCGTACAGTATCGAAGAACTGTCGAAGATAGGGCAAAGTCTCCCGAGTCCTCGGCCGACACCGACCCTCAAATTTGCGAGAGTAGGAGATCTCAAGAGGTACCTCCACCTTGAGCTCAGGGGCCAGCGTCGGGAAGTATGCATAAACCCATAGCTGTGAAAGGCAAGACAGTGACTGTCAAAACACAGAATATATGAAAAATACAGAATGCTGAGTGCAGAATGCAGAGTACAGAATGTAATGTGTGCCGTGTGTGCAGTGTATAGATAATGAAAAGCGAAACTGTAAATCAAGAGGGCAGAATGTACCTCCCAGGCTCTCCAGTAGCCACCTACTATGTTCCCTCGCCCGCGGGAGGTCGCGCTCATATAACAGTAAAGGGTAGCGAGGCCAGCGCCACCCCAATCATACTGGCTAACCTGTGATAGGTCTACTAAAGCACTAAGCAAATAAAGTCCAACTGTGTTCCCCTTATCGGAGAACAGAGTGGTCCCGATGAGGAACATCAAAAAACCCCGGGCATACTGCTCTATCTCCTCGACAGTCTTAGGTATAGTCCTCTTGAATCGCTCGGAGAACCAGGTGTACCTGACTCTACCTGATGATCTGTCTATCGGCGGGCGGGCTCCCAGCAAATAAATCCAGGTCGCCTCCCACTCGCCCATGTCTGCGTCATAAGGGACAGGTTGGCCGGCCACGTCAAGGCCCGTCAACATGGAGAAGTCATACGGGGTCATCGTTATGTCCCCAGTAGTTGAAAAATGGAACAAGTTGGTGGTGTCCCACCATCTCTCCACAAGTGCCCCTATGAGGGTCCTACTCGCCAGATAACATGATATCCCCGCGCAGAAAGGTCCAAATCCTGCCTCGTCCACGATGTGACATACAACATCTGAGAGCTCCGTATACCGCTCCCTAGCAAGGATCGATCCGTAACCCTGTGTGGAATGGGAAGATACCTGCATTCAGAATGAACAGATGTATTCAGTTTCAAAATGAAATGTATGAGCTGCGTACAAATGAAGTAAATAAACTATGTGTTCAGAAATAAAGTAAATGAACTGTGTGTTTAGAAATGGAGTAAATGAATTGTGTGTTTAGAAATGGAGTAAATGAACTGTGTGATCAGAAATGAAGATGTATGAGCTGCGTGCAAACAAAAATGTATGGGCTGTGTGTTCAGAATTGAAAGGTCTGAGCTGTGTGTTCAAAGTGGAATGTATGAGCTGCGTGCAAACAAAAATGTATGGGCTGTGTGTTCAGAAATGAAATGAGTGAGCTACATGTTCGAAGTGGAATGTATGAGCTGCGTGCAAACAAAAATGTATGGGATGTGTGTTCAGAATTGAAAGGTCTGAGCTGCGTGTCCAAGGTGGAATGCATGAGGTGCGTGCAAATTAAATCAAATACTGTGTGCCCAGTATGAACCGCGTACAAATGAAATGTGTGAGCTGCGTGTTCAAACAAAAAAGTGAGCTGTATGCCCAAAAAACGAGCTACGTGCCCAAAGAACGAGCTGTGTGCCCCAAAAACAAGCTGTGTCCCCGAAAATGAGCTGTGTGCTCGAAAAAGAGCTGTGTGCTTGAAAATATGTTTTGTGCCTAAAAACGAGCTGTGCGCCCGAGAATGAGCTGTGTGCCCGAAAATGTGCTGTGTGCCTGAAAATGAGCTGCGTGCCCAAAGAGTGAGCTGTGTGCCCGAGATAAACTGTGTGGTCAGGATGAACCGTGTGTTTAGAGTGAGCTGTATGCCAAATTAACAGAATATTGTGCTATGAGCTGTGTGCCAAGTCAGCATCATATCCTAAGTAAACTGCGTGCCAAATCAATATTGTGCTATTTGTGAGACGTATCCCAGAATAAACAGAAGTACTGTGCATATGAATGTGTTCAGAACGAGCAGATAAAGTACATTGCAAAGGCATGAAAAGTGTAGGGAATACAAAAAATACATTGCAGAAAATGTAAAAGGAAAATACGTACCTCTCGCGCCTGGTGAGATAGATGAGACGCTGGCTCCCGTAGCAGTAGGTCCACGGGTGCTCACCGTTCGAAGTCGATAAAGTGATAAAAGGTGGTAGGAGGTAGGACGTGCTCCTGAGGGTGGTATCTCTCCGGGTCGAAAGGCCGAATCCTCGAAGGCAATGACATGATGTCTGCCTCATCCTCAGCATGTGGAGAGCCTCTGTCATGATTAAAATGATCTGTCATCCGAAGAAATCTGCAAAAATGAGCGAAATGAGCCAAAATTGCAAAAAGTCAACTCTCGGGAAAAGAAAAAGTCAACAAAAGTCAACCCCCAAGAAAATGTGCCAAGGTTCGAGACAAACATACCTCAAGTGTTGAAAATGGAGAAAGAAGCTCCGAAATCAAATTTTAATCGGTTCAAAACGAAGAGAATCGAAAGTTTTCGCGAAAAAACTTCGCGTAGGGCGTTGGAAAACACGTATAAAGTGCAGATCTAAGAGAGAAAAGGGTCTAGGGAGCAAGAGGAGCTGATTTCGGCCTTGGAGGTGTGAGCAAAAGTGATTTGGATGAGTGAACTTAAAGATCCGGCCTTAAAAGACTAAACTGCCCCAAATTTCTATAAACTGGTCGGCCTACTAGTTTTTCTGGTCGACCGACCACCTTGGTGTGCAAAAAACTGGTCGGCTACTAGCCTAGGTGGTCGGCCATCCTCCTGGATGGTCTCCAAGGTCCCTTTGTTCTCCCTGTGTATTTTGGTGATGATTGGAGTCCTCGGCTCTTAGGAAAGTACAAGAAAAGTGCACTTTTCGGCGCGAAATGTCTCCATAGGAACTTCAATTCAAGTCTTCGATGCGTGGCTCGTCGTTACTCGCTAAGAGCAAGGTGTATCCTTTTTTAGTACGTTGCGACCCCTTCGAGAGGCACGATATTGTATGCACGGTTTATTTGAAGCTGGTGCGACCAGACGAACCGGAAGGTATTGTATTCTCCGCGTGAGACATAGCGAGAATTGTATAATTCTCTTACATCCTTTCTGGATGTGATATAGTTTGGTCTGTATTTGCTTGCTTAAATTGTTTCATTTATTGTGTATATTTGTTGCATTACAGCTTTCTTTGCATGATCATAGGCTATGTTTGGCTTCTGGCATTGTCACTTGCATTTTGCCCTCGCCTGCGGGCACATTTCTTTGTTATCTCGCCTGTTTGTCTAAGTCTTCCGCCTTGTCAAAAATGGGTCGTCTCTGGGCTTTGACATTCACTCCCGTCACGTATGACTTTCGAGTTCTGTCAAAGAGGGGCAACTGTAAATACCCCATTTTTGACCGACCTTAAGACTCGGACGTCATCGATTGAGCGCTCGGTGATTGCGCATGTTGTGCTCGTTTCGAGGTTTTGGAGTTCTTGGCTGAGAGCCTCACCTCCGGACCTCGGGACCCTTTGTACTTTGACTCGGTCTGCGGACTAAGTCTTGTTTTCTCTTCTCAGAGGGAGGGAGAGGTCTTGTAGACCATCTCTCAATGGTTGTAGACTACTTTTCGTGGTCGTAGGCCACTGTTCCCGTTTGGAGACTAGTTTCTGATTTTCGGAGCCGTCGACCGTGCGCCTCAGTTCGGGATCGCTTAACATTCTCTGTTTGGCATGTTTTTTGGAACACACCTTGTTTCGTCTGTCTAGAGGGACACTGTGGTTTGAGAGACCACCTTTGTGGTCGTACGCCACTTTTGTGCTCAACAGCCAGTTTTTGAGGCTCCCAACCGCGCGTCTTGCCTCCTGAACTCTCGTTTTGCATCCATGTTGGTTCGTTCTTGGCACGAACCTTGTTTTCCTTGTTTGGAAGGTGGTACAAGGGTAGGAGACCAGCTTTTTCCTTGGAAACCACTTTTCTCCCTGCCAGCCAGTTTTCTGGTCGGGGAACTGGTTTTCTTGGTCTTTGGGCCACATTTTCTGGTTTCCCACCCCACCATTGGCTTGCTTTCAGTGTGGAGACCACCAATTACCCTAGCCGATCATTTTTTTTTTGGGAAACAACTTTGGGTGGTCGTCCGACCACTAAAAGTAGCAGGCCGACCACCTTTTCTGGTCGGTAGGTTTCCTCCTGTTTTGTCTGACTGAATAGATGCCAGCTGTGCCAGCTAAAGGGCACAGACTGTATCCTCCATACACGTGTATGGAGGGATTGCATCCAAGTTTAGCTTCTCCAAGAAGCTTGAACCCTTTGTTTCTTCTATAAGAGAGGCTCTCCCTCTCCTTGAACCAGGTTCAGAAAATTTCCTAAGGCACAAACATATATCTCTCTCTATATCTCTATATTTTGAGCCAAAAGTGTGTATTGTTCTTGACCTTTAACACCCCAACTCTTAGCCATACATCCTTACCATTGAACTGAGATTCCTAGAGGTTATTTTTGGAGGTTAAAAGGGTGGTTTTTGGCTGAGGAACTTGCTGGTTTTGCTGAGCTTCAAGGGTAATCTTTTTTCTCTCTTTTTAAGCTTTATCTTGATCACTCTCTTAGCCATACTTGCATGCTTATTTGAGCTTTGTTGTCAACTAAAAAAAGCTCCATATTTAAGTGTTTTTCATGTTTGTTTAAGGCCCTTTTGGTGCTGAGGGTCATCTTCCCTCTTGCATGCCCTATTTGGCCTTGTTTTGTGCTATGCCATAAGGCCTTTGAGTTAACCCTTGCATGGCCTTTTAGCCACTGAAATCCAGTGGATTTTTCAATGGTTGGCATGTGGTTTTGAGGCCCTAAATCAGATAGAGGTGACCCTCTCTCTTTTGGTCTTGTTTGCTTGTATTTTTTGGCCTATCAAAGGAGCATATGTTTTCATACTTCCAAGGCTCAGTTCAGGCACTTTTTGGTGACTTTTAGGGCCTTCCTAGACTCTGTCTATGGCTGGTTTGGTCACCTTGGGTTTGCCTCTTGCAAGTGTAGAGTAATCCCTTTTCTGGCTTATCAAAGTAGTATGTTATTCTTGCATGTATTGGTCATATTTCAGTGGGTTTTTGGTCATCATTGGGCATGCCATGACTCTGTTTTTGGCTGGTTTGATAGCCTCTCACATGCTTCATATGCTTGTAGTGTAAATCATGTTTACTATCTTAGAATGCATGATGTTTTGGGCCCTCTATTCTAGCATATTTTGGCCATGCTCTAACCTGGTTTTGTTTATATTTTGGGTTGCCTTAGCTCTATTTTGAGGCCTCTTGGTCGAAAGATGCTTTCCATGCATGCTTGTAGTGTAATAGCCTTGACTAGCTTCGAGTTTTGAAATCCCTTGCATGCTTAACGTGAGGTATTTTCATATTTTGGCATCATTGAGCATGATATTTTAGAGCATATAGGGCTGTCATACTTCCATGTTTTCCACTCTTTAAGTGCCCTTGAGAGTTGTGCTTTTATACCCTATTTTGTGTGCCATTGCATGAGCTTCATTTTTGTGCCTTTCAAGCCATCATCCTAACTTATTTTGCTACTGTTTTGGGCCTGCATAGGGTTTTTTTGGAGTTGGTTTGGCCATTTGAGCATTGCCTTGCATGCCTATAGTGTAATACACTTCATTAGTTTCGATGCTTGAGCCATTTAACATGCATTACATGAGTTGTTTGCATAATTTGAAGTCGTTTTGTATGCCATTTCAGAGCTAAAACATGTGTCATTGCACTCCATATTTCATCCCTTCAATGCGTTTGGAAAGTTGTGTTTTGTGCCTTAGACTTGGGGCCGTTGCATTGTGCATGATCGTATGTGTTTTGATGCCTTATTTCCATCATCTATTGGCCACTGATTTGGGTGTGGCTGAGGCCCATCCATTTTGGTTTAAGTCCATTTTGCATTGAGTATGCCATTGTAGTTCATAGCATTGAGTATGCCATGTTGTCGCATGATTGATCATTGCATTGTGTATGCCTTGTTCATCTCATTCTGTATGTTAGTTTCTATGCGCATTGTGTATGCTAAGTGTCATGTGCATTAAGTATGCCATTGTTAGTTCATAGCATTGTGTATGCTAGTTGCATGTTTGCATGTTATCCCTTGCATGTTTGCATGACTTAGTTGCATTGCATTAAGATTGCATGCTAGAGTTACATTCGTGCATGCCTTGTTTGTTGCATTGTGTTTGGAATAGGGGTTAGTCCAAACACGGGGAACGAGGGACGTTTCATACTTGAAATGATGAAACGTGCCTCGATTCCCGGTCACCGGCACTCTTGACTACCCATGACGGAGTTATTGGCTTTAGGTGCTTGTATGTGCATTCATTTCACATTGAATCGTGCAATTCGACTCCTCGGCCATCATGCATCGAGATGCGTGATTGGTGGCCCGAGGTTCAAGGACTACACTCCCTTGAGCTTATGCAATGATAGGAAGAGTGGTCGTGCACACATGTGTTGCGAATACTTTGCCATCTCTCTCTCTTGCCTTCTGTTGCAGAAAACAGGAAACCAGGGGCAGAAACCGGTCAGCCGACCAAATCTAGTGGCTGGCCGACCACTTCTTCTGGTTTTTCACCACAAAAGTGGTCGGCAGGTGGTCTCCAAGGCCAATAGCGGTCGGCAGCCTTCCCACAGATTCCCAGGGTGGAGTTTCAGCCTTCTGGAGCTTTGTGTAGTGTTTTGAGGTCAATTGCAAACAGAGGCAAGTCGAGGCGTCGCGAGGGATTTTCAAACAAGGCAATTCAATCATGCATGCATCCTTTGTCATTCAAAGCAGAGCTGGGGCAGCCCACATTCATTTAGTTTGCATGGCTGCTTACTTAGTTAATGTTGTGTAATAAGTAGTTGTAACTTGTTATTCATTTCGTCGTGTAATAACTAGTTTAATTAGATTAGCTTAGATTGGCTAGCTGGTTCTGTATTGTTTATTCGGACCCTCCGTCGAGAGGGCAAATTTTGTAATAAGTATGCGTATGTGTGATGCATGTCTTCCACTCCCATTTCTTTCTCCCTTTTATTTACCAGCTTACGATGGTTAGTTTTAGGGCATGTTTCAATTAGCATCCTTATGCTCGCATGTTTGCATCCATTCATCTGTCTTGCATGCACTGGGCTCGGCGCATCATACTAACTGCATCGTATTTCAATTCCAAGTTGAATGCGTGTTATCTGTAGCATCTCATATGCCATCTTAGAATAGCCGAGCCTATCTTAGTTGCATTTTGCATGTGTTGCATTAGCCATCTTAAACATGAACTAGGATAATGCATTGATTTCTAACATAGCTTTTGTTTTGGCTTGGAGTACTCGGTAAGTGTTTATGCTTTAGCATCCTTGCATGTGTGTGAGTGACTGCCACGATAGCATGCTTACCATGAGGCTATTTGCTTATGTGATATAACTGTCTGATTGCCTGTGGGTGAAGGTTGGATTACTTGAATTGGAACAATTCACTGATTGCAAGTTTTAAGCGCACTTGAGAATGGCAAATCACCATATTTTCTAAGCCCACTTGAGGGTGGCAAAATCCGCATTTTAGCCTACTTACGAGTAGCAAACCACTTTCAAAAACAAACATGAGATGTTTTGTTCCAAATTAGGCGATCCAGTCTATACTTGTATGTTGTGCGCATCACATAGTAATTCTATGCTAATAAACTGGAATAAGAACACATGTGTTTTCAAAAACAAGATATCATGTTTAGTAGTGGCCGATCTTTGATCGGGCAAGCGGGGGTGCTCATTGCATGACCTTCCCCTCTCGTACCCAAGTTCTCGAGCCGAGGCAACTTTGGTGATGACGGACACATGGCCTTAGGCGCAAGTCAGGGTTTCCTAAATTTCTCAAAATAAAAACATTTAGGTGGCAACTCTGTATCTGGCAAAGCAGTCCATGTTTGGCACTTCTTTCTAAAAATCAGTTTTTCAAAACGATTTGCCGGATTTGGACTCTTTGGTGATTTATCAATCTTGCATTGCACTTTGTGAGATTAGATTAAGAACCGTGACATTGAGTCCGAACTGTAGTGAGCCCAATGAATAAAACAGGATTTCCCCTGGGACGTTCGGGCACGTCTACCCCTATGAGAGGGAAAGGTGGTCTACGGCTACAAAAAGTGGCCTACAGGCCTCTGTCTCCCTCTAGGCGAAGACAACAAGGCATGGTCCAAAAACCAGACCAAAAGGAGAAAGTTAAGAGGTTCAGAGACAAGGCGATCAGCTGGAGGCTCCGAAAACTCAAAACGAGCACAAACATGCACAATCATCGAGCGCTCAATCGATGACGTTTGAGTCTTAAGGTCGGTCAAAAATTGGGTGTCTACAGGCAGGCCCAGCCGGGCTTGATCGGTCCAAAGAAGAAAAGTCAGCAGGGTGGTAAAGAGGCTTAGAGGGCAAGGAAGCTCTATATCCTTTAACACTAGCCAAATTTGGAGGTATATCAGTAACGGTCAGACCACATGGCTCAGAAGATAAAGGGCCACCTATCTCTGGGAAGGTAGTGCCACTTGTCTTTGGAAAGGCAAGCGATCATGGCACAATATTTTACTAGAAAATAGGGGATGCGAGTGGGGTACAGTGTCCTTTTGGCTCGTTGGAACATGCGCCGCCATGGTGTCAGAGGAGGATGATGCATATTGCTTATTCCGATGACTGGGTGAAGGACTTTCCCTAACGAGCAATTCCTCCTCCTGTCTTAAAAATTGATCAACCGGTAGGCCCCAGCTCTTGACAACCCCAATGCAAAGTTCTAGTCCAAAACCAGATGCTCGTCCTTGCTTCTAAGACATGAATTTACAAATCTTGTTGTTGTGACCAGTCCTCCCACAGTCGTAACAGAAATCAAATAGGCTTTCATACCGGAAAGAGACCCAAATCGCTGAGCTACCCTGCGTTTGAGCCAAACACCCTTGAAGGTTTATAGCCACTCAGAAACGGATAAAGCTGCAATTGAGGAGCAACCCCTCAGATTGAGCGTCCACTTGGACTAGGCGTCCAACCCATCGACCCAAAATCTCACCAGTGTGCCTTTATGTTGAATTTTTGTTAATTTGTTATTGAATTGTGTTGATTTGAATTGTTGTTTGTTGATTATTGTTGATTTGTTTGTAAACTTATAGTGAAAGAACTCGTAAAACTTCTTTCAGTTTATACTCTGTTTTTTTTTTGTTATTGAAGCCCTATTCAAAAAGACAGTACAGTGTTACTCTGGTAGTCAGTAATATTTTACTGTGAGTCATAATAACATTTTACTGTTAATTAGAGTAAAATGTTACTTTTACATCAACTTCGACATTAATTTTTATTTTTTTAAAAGAATTTCATAGTCAATCAGAATTTTATTTGGTAGATCTTGATGAGAGAATTTTAAAAATAATAATTTATTAAAAATCGACATTTATATCAAAACTTATATCATTTTAAAGTTTAAAATATTAAACTAGTCAGTAAGGATATTTTGGTAATAGTGGCATGTGCTAGACTTTTCAAGGAACACTTTTTTTGCTTGTCCTTAATGGGTGGTTCTATTTCCACTCACTAATTACTCTCAGTATACGCACTTAATGAACACTTTCTCAGTCCACACATTATAAAAATATAAATTCTCAGTACACATCTCTATCTTCCAATATTACCTCTTTTTCAATTTTAAAACCCTAAGGCTATGCTTGCTTTTAATTTTTGATTCAATTTTTTGAAATTTTTATGAGAAAAATATAAATTAATTTGACAAAAATAAATACCAAAAAAATATTTTTTTTATTTTTTTAAAAAAAATTCCCCTAAAAAGATGAAACCATATTGAAATAAGAAGTTTTATTTATTTATTTTTTAAAACATATGCTAAAACTATACCAAACAGAGTCTAATTTTATGCTGTTTTAGAAATGGGGTTTGAGTAGAAGAAAATGAGGGTATTATGGTATTTTTATTCTAGGATAAAATTCTATTAATGAAAATTTTCATTAAGTGTGTGAACTGAGTGGAATTAGTGTGTGGAAATAGAATTACCCGTCCTTAATGCATTAAAATTTTATTGTGGGGAGACTTTGACCAAATTCCCCTATTTTTGGTTGCCAAACCAACCCTTAAATTTTAAATTAGTGGGTGTTGTTTGGACATATGAGGCTTATCACAAGTTTTATTTTTGTATTCAAACTGTTTATTTTGTAGAATCTTTCATGGATATTATTTACACACAAAATTAAATTGATTTGATAATCACAACTTGTTCAATTTATTGTATTTGTCTAAAAACAAATGGATGATAAGTGTTTTTTTTTATAAAAAAAAAAATAGACTATCCATATTTTTTTGTTGACAAACTCAATAAATTGAACAAACTATGATTACTAGATCGACTTAATTTTTTATATTTATTTATTTTTAGATGATATCAAATTATCGAAATGGAATCCGTACTAGACCCACCGGCCGAATATTGAGAACAAAATAATGAGAAAATAATTATAAAAATTAAAAATTGTATTGAAAATGAAATATTTAATAATTTTTTTTTAGGGTGAAACACCAATAAATCCTAAAATATGATCTGGCGAATTGTTTAGTCCTTCCTTTTTCTTTATGAACCCAAAGATCCTATTAAAGTAGAAATTATACAAAAGGGTAGTCTGTTAAACATTTGGATTTAATTTTTGATGGATAAAAGTGGGTTTCTCTAAATTTGAAATTACACATTTAGGCAATCCACAATATAGAGGTTTTGGATTTTCTCTCATTTTGGAACAAATCCTACATTACGAATAAGAACGTAACACTCTAATGTAATACTACAATAACGTAACACTCTAATATAATACATTAAAAAACTCATTAGTGTACTTTTCCTAAACGTAACAACGTAATACTCTAAACTTTTTTCAAACGTAACACTCTATAATGTAACACACACAAAAAACTTCTTGGTGCACTTTTTCCAAATATAACACTCCAATCAATGTAATTTCGAATTAACACTCCAATGTAACACACTAAAAAATTACTTAGTGTACTTTTTCCAAACATAACACTCATTGTTTGAAATTATACATTCATTCAAAATTTATTAAAGAATTTTTGTATTCCTTTTGGAATGGTTTGAAGAATCCCACACTCTTTTTTTGGAGTGTTACATTGGATTATTACATTTGAAAAAAGTACAGTAAGACATTTTTTTGTGTGTTATATTGGAGTGTTACACTAATGAATTTTTTTGGAGTGTTACACTAAGGAGTTTTTTTAGAGTGTTACATTAGAATGTTACGTTTGAAAAAAGTATACTAAGAAATTTTTTTTTAGTGTTATACTGGAATATTACGTTTGGAAAAAATACACTAAGGAGTTTTTTTAGAGTGTTACATTGGCGTATTACGTTTGAGTGTTACAGATTAAAATTATACATTTGCTCAAAACTTACTAAGGAGTTTTTGTATTTCTTTTGAAATATTTGAAGAATCTCACATTCTTTTGGAATGTTTGAAGAATTCCATATTTCAAGTCATTTTTATACTCCTTTTTAAATATTTGAAAAATCTTACCTTTCAAGTCATTCCAAATAAAAAGTATTCTCATATAAAAATTCATTCCAAATTTGATTCTCATAAGTTGTGTATCTTACATTTCTAGCGCAAAAGAAAGAAAAATAAAAAAAGAAAAAAACATAATAGAAATAAGGTTATAACTGTAAAAAAATTTCAAACAATATATTAAATCTACTTTTTCCAAATCAATAGAACTGATTGGTCTAGAAGAAAACTCTTAGGACTAATCGGATCACTGTTGCTCAAGATGGAATTTATAAGTAAATTTTCCTTTCATTTTTATTTTTTAATTTGAAAAAAGGTTTAGTATTTACTAAAATGTAAATGCTTGATTTAATTAGATTATTTGATATGTAAATTATTTTCATACATTCTTTATATTATTGTAGGGGGGGTAGCCACATGGTGGTGTTGGTGTAGTGGAGTGTAGGTAGTGATGGCTATAATGGTGGGTTGTATGGTGATAAACTATGAAACATAGGTATTTTGACAAATATGTTGTATTCATATCAAGTACTTATCGACATGTGGTATTTCGTATAGTACTTGCACATATGTGCTGGGTATACGAAACACACATTCAAATTTTTTTTCTTCTTCATTTTTGCGTATCCGGATGTACCTAGTGTATATACCTAAGCCGTACCGTACCTTAATCAAAATAATATATTCTTCTATTACAGAGCTTAAAAAAAAATTCACTAGATTTTTATTTTTATATTTAATTGTATGCTTAGCATAATTTTGAAATTAACTATAGTTTGTAAATTATTTAATATAATGATATTTAATTTTCGTTTATACCATTATTTTTGGTATTAAATGTTAATTGTAAGTTGGATATTAACAAATTAAATCATTTAATCAATTTTTGCAATACTCTAAATTAAAATAAATATTTTTTTACAAACGTACTTGAGAGGGAGATTGTGCCGAACGGTTGGCCGAGC
Organism: Camellia sinensis; assembly: GCF_055761805.1. Taxonomy (NCBI): domain Eukaryota; kingdom Viridiplantae; phylum Streptophyta; class Magnoliopsida; order Ericales; family Theaceae; genus Camellia; species Camellia sinensis. The sequence goes on from NC_138966.1 coordinate 122,666,833, forward strand.
TATACCAACACAAAATGTGGTGTTGGGCCGTGTGAGGAGAGCATGGGGCGCATATTGTGACAAACCAAACCCGACCGAATTGGCTCACGTCGGTGGGTAGAACTGCTTCAGCGTTGAGGTTCCAAGTGGCGGAACCATGTGGCGGCCAAGCTGTATACAGTTCAGGTTACATTCATTGACACAAATGGGCCGTGAGATCGCAGTCTGTAGTCGAGATGACGAACAGCGGGCCCACCCTCAGTCGGTTCCAAACGATGATATTGGGGTTTTGGCCGAGCACCTTATTTCTAATAGACCGGTTTGATTCAACTCGGCATCAAAGAGGTTGACATAATGCTGGTGGTTCACAAGTAATAGCCCGGTCGGGTATTCCACGTGGACCAATAAAAAGAAGAGAGGAATCCACTCCTCGTGTGTGTCAATACTATTTGGTGGTGCGACAAACACTGTTTGGAGGTTTTGGTCTCTACACGTGTAAGAAATGTAAAAGGAAGCACAACCGCCTGTCTAGAGAAAGACAGCAGAGGTAGTACGCCCACAATCTCTGAGGCTGCATGGCCAGCCTTGAAAAGGAAGAACACGAAGGCATTAGTGGTAACCAATTACGAACTCTCTCTCGACAGTGCTTTGTCTTCTCTCTTCTTCCAGAAAGCTAACTTGACCGCCGGAGGGGTTTTCCGGAAAACCCACCCACCGGGTAGCTCACTATTTTTTGTTTGTAGTGTAATAGAGTTCAATCACAGCGATCTCAACTTGGTAGCAAAGAAGTACGGAGTGAGGTGAATATTTCTCACTCGTACAATTGGCGCCGTCTGTGGGAATCCCAAAGAGTGCTGGCATTGCAAAGGATGAGTACTAGAATCCGCTGCAATGAGGAAATGGTCATGCCACCACCTAGAATGGTGGTTCCGATACCAGCAGACAGAGACTTGGCAAGACTCATGGCCACTTTGCTATCTCCTGAGATTGAGAGCACACCCCTCCCCGCTAGATTCTATTAACCTAAGTTTACGCTGTACAATGGCAAGACGGATCAGTACATGCACGTTAGTCATTACCGGCAAGTAATGGCTGGCCATCGGCGCAATGATGCCTTGATGTGTGTCATATTCCCAGCAAGTTTGGGAGAGTTAGGCCTGAAGTGGTTCGAAAGGCTCCCAGAGGGGAGTATCGAAGGGTGACAGCAGTTAGCGAAAGCCTTTGTCACCAGATTCAAGACCAATACTCGAACACTGAAGGAGGTTGACCACCTCCTGGGCATCAAGATGGAATCAGGCAGTTCATACAATACCAAGTATTGGGAGACCTACAATGAGATCCTCGATTGCCCCACTAATTTGGCAATCGCCTAATACAAGCGAGGTTTATCGGTCGGACATAGGCTGCGAGACTCACTCATGATGCACCAGTCCACAACCATGGAATCACTGATGCAACAGATTAACGAGCACATCTGAGTTGAGGATGATGCCGTCACCGCCACCATAACTGAGAAGGCAAATCCGATTACGGCAGACAAATGTGTGGCGAGGAAGGTTCACTTGGTAGGGTAGAAGGATAACCGAGCTAGAGAACAACATCTCGGTGCTAGCTGTAATGACAGAAATAAAGGTCGTAGCAATGACAAGGCTAATGCTCCTCACAACGAAGAGGAAGACGTCAAGAGAAAATTGAAGGCACGGACAGGCATCACCATTATTTTTAAGATTCCAATCTATCGCATCCTCAGTGAAATCCGAGGTGAGCCATATGTCCGTTGGCTAGCAAAATTAGGGGATTGACAAACGGGCTTCAACTCAAGGTACTGCTGCACTTTCCATAAACAAAGGGGCACCACACGGAGGAATGCATGCCATTGAAACAACACTTAGAAGAGTTGTTTGCGGCTGGGCATTTGGACCAATACATAGACGGAGGTATGAGGGCTACTCCACAGGGACCGGCCGAGCCAAATGGGCTAGCTGTTCTGGACGCAGCGCCTCAAGGAGTTATCAATGTTATTTACAGTATCATAGAACCGGCTCAAGTATGCGAGCTTAGGAGAATGATTAAGAAGGCTGACCACCTGAGGGAAGTGCTATCTGTTCAGCCCGTTGTGAAGAAATGGAAGACCGAGATACAAGACATCATGACTTTTTCCAGCAAAGATTTAGAGAGAATTCAAACCCCTCAGAATGATGCTTTGGTAGTAATGCTTCATGTCAAGGATTTCGACATCAGGCGAAATTCGATCGACCAAGGTAGTTCGATCGAGATCATGTACTATGACGCATTCAAACAGATGAAGATGGAAGAAAGGGACTTGGCTCCAACGTCTCCTTTGGTCGAATTTAACTCATAGCCGGAATGGCTGACAAGGAAGATCATATTGCCGGTCAAAACGGGGTCAGTAACGAAGCAAGTAAAGTTCTGGGTGCTAAAGGTCCCATCGACATACAAGCTAATCTTGAGGAGGAGTTGGCTATACACCATATAAGTAGTGGCATCAACTTATCACTAGGTCATGCGCTTCCTAACCCCAATCGGGTAAATAGAAGAAGTTTAGAGAGACCAAGTCATGTCGAAACAATGCTTTGTCACGATCAATGGCAGCCGGGCGACAAAGGGCTTCGTCCAAATGATAGAAGGGCCAGAGGGCAAGGAGGGCCTGGAAGATGTGGGACGGAAAGCCGAAGAGAAATCAATTAAAGACTTAGTAAAGGTTCGGATCAATGAGAATGATCCAAGCAAGTTCTTTCTCTTGGGCTCGCCATTGTCTAGCACCGAGCAGATGGACTACGTCAACTTTTTGGTCTCCAACATTAAGGTCTTTGCGTGGATGCCTTACAATATGTCTAGCGTTGACCCAAGCTTTATTTGCCATCAATTAAATGTCTTTCCAAACGCTCGGCTGGTCATTTAGAGAACTCGGTGCTCAGCTTTACACCATGCCGAGATAGTGGCAGAGGAAGTCAAAAACTTGTTGGAGACTGAGGTGATCGAAGAGGTGCAATAACCAAGGTGGATCTTTAACACGGTTGTGGTGCTGAAGAAAAATGAGAAATTGTGGGTATGCGTCGACTACAAGACCGTCAACCGTGCCTGCCCGAAGGATAGCTTTCCACTCCCGAGGATTGACCAACTGGTGGATCTTACTACTGGTCACCAAAGGTTTAGCTTCCTAGATGAATACTGCGGCTACCACCAAATAGACATGTACGAGCTAGACAGAGAGATCACATCATTCACCATGCCAAGAGGCTTGTATTGCTACAAGGTTATGCACTTTGGCCTAAAGAACGTTGGGGCAACCTTTCAAAGGATGGTGACCAAAATGTTTTCCCTTCTCCTTAGCCGTACTATGGAGGCTTACATTGATGACATGGTAATAAAAAAGCAAAGATGAGTCCCGGAACTTTGCCGACCTAGCTGAGATGTTTGCTACATTTAAACGACACAAGTTACGCTTAAATGCTTCCAAATGTGCTTTCGGCGTTGGGACATGAAAGTTTTTGGGTTTTTTGGTTACAAATCGAGGTATGGAAGATGACCTTTCACAGATCAAGGCAATCTAAGAGCTGAAGCGACCAAATTCCACAAAGGACGTGCAACATCTTGCTGGAATGGCAACTGCACTGAATAGATCTTTAAGCCGGTCTTCAGATCGTTGCAGGCCCTTTTTCAAGACTTTGAGAGCCAAGTTTTTCTGGGATGAAGAATGTAATCGCGCTTTGACGAACCTAAATGCATATCTCTCTTCCACCCCAATCCTGGTCACTCCACAGTTAGGCGAAGAGCACTATCTATACTTGGCTGTTTCTTAGCAAACAATGAGCGTGGTGCTCGTCCGAGAAGAAGGGATTCAGTAGCTTCCTATTTTATATCTCAACAAAACATTGCTCCCAACCAAATTGAGATATTTGCCGCTTGAAAAATTGGCTCTAGCTCTCATGATGACCTCCAAAAAATTGGCGCACTATTTTCACGCTCACACAATAGTAGTGCTAACTGAATTTCCACTCAAGGTGCTCTTTGAGAAAACGGATTTTACAGGCAGAATTTTGAAGTGAGCGGTAGAGCTGGGGCAGTACGAAATCAAGTTCCAGCAGCGAACAGCCATCAAAGCATAAGCCCTGCTAATTTTGTCGCGGAATTTGCACCAGGCACCCACCTTATCTGTCTAATAGACTTGGCGTGCGACACGGAGCAAATGGAAATGGCTAGTGCAGATTTTACACAACCCATGGTGTCAATGCTGCCATAGGGAGATGAGGTGCATACGATAGACGAGCAAGACAATCCTAAGCAAGTAGAGTAAGGGCCAGTTGACTTACTGAACGACAAGATGAGTGCGCATGCAGGAAAACTGCACATGGTGCCGACCAATGCCTTGGACTTGCAAAAATCTCGAAATCCCTCTGATTGCTGGAAAGTGTTCATTGAGGAGATGTGGAAACTCTTTGTTAATGAGGCCTCAAATAGACACGGTACTGAGCTAGGAGTTGTATTAACCTCGCCAAACGGACTGACCATTGAACATGCCATCACGTTAGGATTCCCAGCGTCCAACAATGAGGCAGAGTATGAAGCTCTCCTAGCCGGCTTGAAAAGTGCTCTATGGATGGAAGCCACCAGGCTCATGGTGTTCAGTGACTTCAAACTCATTGTTAACCAAGTCTCTGGTGAGTATAAGGCTAAAGATGAGAGAATGGCCAAGTATCAAGCACTGGTACGGGCCGATATCAAAAAGTTTGCCACAATAAGAATGGAATGAATTGGCCGCGAAGAAAATAGTTGAGTAGATAAACTAGCTGACTTGGCATCCATGTAAAATACCTTTCCCAATCCTTTGATGATTGAGTTCTTGCTCCCAACCTAGCATCAAGGAGCCAGAGGCGCCCGAAGTACTCTGCACCAACTTGGGGCCATCCTAGATGGATCCAATCATCACCTTTCTAAAAGATCGAATCCTGCCCACCGAAAAGAAGGAAGTCAACAAGATCAAGGCCAAGTCAGAACGGTTTTGGCTTTCTCCGTCTGGCGTCTTGTACAAAAAGTCCTTTACTAGGCCATACCTGAAATGCGTCCATCCTAGCAAGGTTGATGCTTTCCACTTTGAGATTCATGAAGGCATGTGTGGTAGCCACATTGAAGGCAAATCCCTAGCATATCGAGCAATTTCTCAAGGGTATTGGTGGCCATGTATGTAGGCTGGCGCGTAGAAATATGTTCGCAAATACGGGAAATGTCAAAAGTTTGCTCACTAGATCCACCAGCCGGCCAGAGAGTTGTTCCTCTTGACAAGTCCATGGTTATTTGCCCTTTGGGGGCTTGATATTGTTGGACCACTCCCAACGACTCTGGGCAAGCGCAAGTTCTTCATTGCTGCCACTAACTACTTCTCCAAGTGGGTGAAAGCTGAGCCACTACCCACCATCAAAGAGAAAAATGTGAAGAGGTTTGTATGGCAGAATGTCATCACTCGGTTCAGAGTCCCAAAATCCCTCATCTCGGATAATGGTACACAATTTAATAGGAAACTGTTTCGTGGATTTTGTGAAGAGTTAAAGATTGAATTCTACAATTCCAAACTGGCCTACCCTCAATCGAATGGCCAAGCCAAAGCTTCGAACAAGACTATCTTGAGCGGGTTGAAGAAGCAGGTTAAGAAAGCTAAAGGGAGGTGGACTGAGGAACTCCCGAACGTGCTCTACTCAACCAGAGAAACTCCATTAACCCTAGCTTATGGCATGGAAGCGGTCATACCTTTAGAGAACAGCATGCCAACCATCCGGTTTGAAAATTTTGAGCCAGACTTGAACAACGAAGCTATTGCCCTGGAGTTAGGCCTAACTGAAGAAACAAGGGAAAGGGCGCTAATTCGTGTCGCGGCCTACCAACAAGAGCTCTCCAATAAGTACAACAAGACCATGTATCCACGTCTATTCAAAGTTGGGGACTAGGTCTTGAGAAAAGTGGTGGGCAACACATTAGTCCCCGGTGAGAGCAAATTGGGTGCAAGTTGGGAAGGGCCATACAAAGTAACAGGCCTTGCTGGCAAAGAGGCATACTATCTGGCGGACTTGGACGGCAAAGCCATTCCAAGACCTTGGAATGTGGCCAATCTTAAGTTGTTGTTTTGCTTTTGAAATGTAACTCTTTTTTCCCTTATTCAAACTTAGCCTTTTTGCGTTGTATGTAATGTTTGTTGAGCAATAGAAAAAAGCCACCTATTTCTCTTGTATTATGTGCTTATGCTTACCCTTTCCCCATTTTTATATTAAAGTGTTAAGCTACTGAGTACTAGGAGCAATTCAGCCTTCACCATGCAAAGAGTTAAGACTAGCTTGGGGCACAAAATCGAGTTGACTTCGCTCAATCCAGACTGACTTTGCCCGCCGTGCTAACAATTGTTATTCCCAATTGTGGTTGCTTGTTTTGAACTGATGTTACTCATCCTTTGCCGAGCTGATCTTGAACTCTGAAAGGGCAATTGGTGGTATCTCCAATTTTGACCATAGAATCTGAGCTGATTTTGCTCGCTTCCCCCCGAGCTGATTTTGCTTGCCGAGGAGAAAGTTGCTGGTCTGCCCAACTTCTGATTTAAAACCGAGCTGATTTTGCTCGCCGGAGAGAAAGTTAGTGTTCTGCCCAATTCCTAATTTGAAACTGGGCTGGCTTTGCTCGTTATCCTGAGCTTATTTTGTTTATCGGGGAGAAAGTTTGTGTTCTGCCCAACTTCTGATTTTGCTCAGTGGGGGAGGGAATTAATATGATTTCAAAGCCAACCTTTCACTTCTCTCACCGAGATGATATCTACTCGGAGGGACGTTGTGCTTCCCCATATTGAAACTAGCTAAGTCTATTATGTGAAAAGTTATTTCACGTTTGTATTGTTTGAGTGGAAATTAGATCGGCACGTCCGACACACTTCACATCTATGCAAATTTAACAAGACCGAGCTAAACGAGCAGTTCTATATTGGCCATTATACAAGATAGCATTAGTTATTCAAACAAAGAAGTAAATTGAAGAAAACAAATGCACATGGCGAACAAAAAAAAGCTGATATTTCATTGATGAAATAGTTCGGTTACAAAAATAGGGTTCATAGCCTGGTTACAAAAAACAAAAAACAAGAAAAAAAAACAAAAACATGAGAGCTTAATCCACGTTCACTATGTTGGCTTCGTCGGCAACTCCTTCATCGGCCTTTTCCTCAGTGCCAAGCACGGCATTATCTTCCAGCTTGGGATCCTCCTCAGTAGGGTTGGTCATTTCCTCAAACCCTACCAGCGACAGATTCAGTTCGGCTGGTTGAGCGGCAAATGCGTCGGCCGCAGCTGCAAGTTTCGCCGCTTTAATGAACTTTTGTTGCACGGCATTGGCATAAGCCTGCATGTGGCCCGGGATGAAAGCAGCTGGAGGATGAAAGTAGCTGGAGGATTCTTGAACACATCAGAATCTTGCGCGAGGCCAAGTTTCTACGCGGTAACTTTCCAGCCGCACTAGAAAAATATGTCCTTCGTCGCTTAGACCAGCCGTTCATATGTTCTTTCGCCCTCAGCGTAGCCGCAATCTTCAGCGTCGTCAACTTGCTTCTCTAACTCAGCTTTATGTGCATCACAGACTTTGCGCAGCTCGGCAATGTATCTAGTCTTAGTAGCCTGCAGAGCCTTATGTTTGTCCTCATCCACCCTCACCAACCGCTTAGCCAGCTGGTCAAGCTCGGCCACTGTTGCCTTCTAAGCAGCCTTCAGTTTTTCCAACTTGGTAGTTTTGGCCTTATTATCAGTTATGGCCTCCCTCAAACTTTGCTGCACAGAGACCATGCGCTCGTGGGCAAGGTAGTTTTTCTTCGTGGCCTGGAACAAAAAAGATGTCAGTACTCGCCGAGCAATAACTTGTTAACAAAGAGGGTCACACACATACCAAAGCAATCAACTTTACGGCCGGCCTAAGGACCTTCAGGTCGGAAAGTTCTTCATGCCTCTTCATGTCTGCTAGAAGGAGCAGACCCTTAGTTATGTTGAAGCCGAGGGAGTAGTCTTTGTCAACATAAACTGAATCGGCCATGGTCACTGCTCGACCCTTGTTTTTCAACTCGAGTAACCAGACTCGAGGAGCAGTGAAGCGAGTGGACTGCTCGGCCAAGGGCTGTTTGGTCTAGTCACCCTGATTGGCAGACGACTGCTTGGTTGAATCTTCATCGACCAAACCCTGCTCAGTCGAACTCCGCTTGGGCCTCTTCTTCGACCGACCAACAACTTACTTGCTGGCGAGAGCCAACATTGGTCCTCCTTCTTGCACGGCTGGCTTGGAGGATTGGCCCCTAGTGGTTTCGGCCGGCTGTGAATCGCTTGGCTCACCTGTGATCATGGACTTTATAGCACGGATCTTGGCCTTTTCTTGCTTGACAGTTAGAGGTACAAGTCTGGTCAGCGGAAGGTTTGGATCCGGCTCTAGAGAGGGGGCACAAAGAAAATTAGTGACCTTGCTTTTACGTGGTGTAGTGTGCCAGTAGCTCGGCTCGTATCTGAGCAGCTTGTAAGGCTCTCGTTCCTCGACAAGATACCACAAAGCAACTCTGATGGCCTCCTGATTGGCACGAGAGTAATCCTCCGCCAAGATTGTGTAATCTGCAAGGAATTCTAAGTGTTAGATCGGCAAAATAGACCATACGCAAAAATATAAACTGTGCTAGGCTGCTCACCAACGCTCCCGAAATTTTTGCGTATATACTAACCTGGTATAAGCGCCTCAGTGTCTTCGTAATTGCCAGACACCCATAAAAAGTCATCGTCATTTAGTTCTTTGTCTGGGTTACCCTCTACAAGATTTACTTGGCTCTTTCTAACCTTCAGGTACTAGCAGAAGCCTCCTTTATTTTTGCTAAGTGTATATTGATAAAATATCTCGGCAAGGACAAGGTTCAAACCGAGGATTCGGTTCAGTGTGGCCACGCCATTTATTATCTTGTAAGTATTGTTGGACACTTGGGTTGGACACGGCCTAGTTTGCCTCAAAAATTCACAAACTAAGGGTTGGACTGGGAAGCGTAGGCCGCCTTCCACAATAAACACGACTGTAAAGGGGCAGGCATCCAATTTGCCCCAAGGAGTGTCTCCTTTCTTGGCCAGCTCAAGGTGGACATCATCTGGAATGTTAAATTCTTTACAGAACTCGGCCATTGGCCCAGGCGAACTAACCATAAACCGGCACTTCCTTATCTACCCTGGTTTTATTTCGTATGGTAAGTTCGATAACAGCTCAGCCAAAATTGAGCAGCTCTGGTGATTATTTGCTCGGTCTTTGAGCCCCACCGATTGTGATGTTGAGATGTGCCTGGTCGATCTTAGTGATTGTCTGCATGATGACAAAAAAAGTGCAAGTATTAGCGCGGCATCAAGTGCGTGGTTTTTGTGGATTTTGTTCAGTTCAAAAAGACATCATTTTTGTTCGGTCGTAAGCTGATTAGGCCTCTGCCCTAGATAGCTGGCTCCTACCTCTGTAATGCCCCAACCCTTCACATGCCATCGATATTGTCCGCTTTGGGCCACGCACAAATTTGTTCTTCCCAGTGGGTCACCCATCCCAGAACTACTCCAGCCTAAGCACGCTTAACTGCGGAGTTCTGTTAGGGATTTCACCACCCTGGAAAAGGCCTCGATGCTATATAAAGGTCTAGGTTTTTACTTTTATAACCCAGGAACTCTCCCTCCATTCCCAATGTGGGACACTGGGGCCTTACAATCTCAGTTCGACACCCTTACTGGATTCTAGTACGGTCCAAATCACTTAAATCAACCACAAATACTTTGTAGCTTTGTTTGGGGCAATTTCAGGATCCAAAACCGAAATTTTGCTCGATTTTTCCCAAGAATTACATTGTTCATCCTAAGTATGAAGTCTATATACTGGAATTAAAGGGAATTGGGGACACGGAGGCCCCATTTGTGTTTTTGGCTCTAGTTTTGCCTAACATCCACGAATATCTTTAGTTTTTACCCCATGAGAAGGGTATCACCTGAGTTTTTATAGCCCTAGACAAGGAAAATGTGAAGAAGACGAAGAACAACAATGAAAGAGAGATAAAAGCGTGAAGAACTTATAGATTTGGATACCAAATCAAGATCCAATCGACCTCGACCTCCGTTGCGATATCCGTAAGGATGGGAAACACTGGAAGTGGAGCAAACGGGAGCAGCAACGGCGATGATGGAAGAAGCTCAAAGGTTTAGGGTTTTTTGCAAAAAAGATGAACAGTGATTAGGAAGGTCTGACCCTTTGTGTATATATAGGTGATACTGAAGAGGCGCCAATTTTTTGAATATCAGAGATAGTGGGGACAACTGTAGGGTTACACGGAACCAATCAGGGAAGGTCACATGGCATCGAAGTGATGGGTTGTCAGTACGACCAAACCCTACTCAGTCGAAGTCCGCTTGGGCCTCTTCTTCGACCGGCCAGCAACTTGCTTACTGGCGAGAGCCAACATTGGTCCTCCTTCTTGCACGGCTGGCTTGGAGGATTGGCCCCCAGTGGTTTCGGCCGGCTGTGAATCGCTTGGCTCACCTGTGATCATGGACTTTATAGCACGAATCTTGGCCTTTTCTTGCTCGACGGTTAGAGGTACAAGTCTGATCAGCGGAAGGTTTGGATCCGGCTCTAGAGAGGGGGCACAAAGAAAATTAGTGACCTTGCTTTTACGCGGTGTAGTGTGCCAGTAGCTCGGCTCATATCCGAGCAGCTTGTAAGGCTCTCGTTCCTCGACAAGATACCGCAAAGCAACTCTGATGGCCTCCTGATTGGCACGAGAGTAATTCTCCGCCAAGATTGTGTAATCTGCAAGGAATTCTAAGTGTTAGATCGGCAAAATAGACCATATGCAAAAATATAAACCGTGCTAGGCTGCTCACCAACGCTCCCGAAGTCTTTGCGTATATACTAACCTGGTATAGGCGCCTCAGTGTCTTCGTAATTGCCAGACACCCATAAAAAGTCATCGTCATTTAGTTCTTTGTCTGGGTTACCCTCTACAAAATTTACTTGGCTCTTTCTAACCTTCAGGTACCAGTAGAAGCCTCCTTTATTTTTGCTAAGTGTATATTGATAAAATATCTCGGCAAGGACGAGGTTCAAACCGAGGATTCGGTTCAGTGTGGCCACGCCATTTATTATCTTGTAAGTATTGTTGGACACTTGGGTTGGACACGGCCTAGTTTGCCTCAAAAATTCACAAACTAAGGGTTGGACTGGGAAGCGTAGGCCGTCTTCCACAATAAACACGACCATAAAGGGGCAGGCATCCAATTTGCCCCAAGGAGTGTCTCCTTTCTTGGCCAGCTCAAGGTGGACATCATCCGGAATGTTAAATTCTTTACAAAACTCGGCCATTACCCCAGGTGAACTAACCATAAACCGGCACTTCCCTATCTACCCTAGTTTTATTTCGTATGGTAAGTTCGATAATAACTCAGCCAAAATTGAGCAGCTCTGGTGATTATTTGCTCGGTCTTTGAGCCCCACCGATTGTGATGTTGAGATGTGCCTGGTCGATCTTAGTGATTGTCTGCATTATGACAAAAAAAGTGCGAGTATTAGCGCGGCATCAAGTGCGTGGTTTTTGTGGATTTTGTTCAGTTCAAAGAGGCATCATTTTTGTTCGGTCGTAAGCCGATCAGGCCTCTGCCCTAGATAGCTGGCTCCTACCTCTGTAATGCCCCAACCCTTCACATGCCATCGATATTGTCCGCTTTGGGCCACGCACAAATTTGTTCTTCCCAGTGGGTCACCCATCCCAGAACTACTCCAGCCTAAGCACGCTTAACTGCGAAGTTTTGTTAGGGATTTCACCACTTGGGAAAAGGCCTCGATGCTATATAAGGGTCTAGATTTTTACTTTTATAACCTAGGAACTCCCCCTCCATTCCCGATGTGGGACACCGGGGCCTTACAATCCACCCCCTCTTAAGTTGTACGTCCCCGTGCAATAGCCTGCTAGCTTACAAGCCCGCCCACATGCACCGAGAGACGCCAGGGGCCCATACTCGATACTCTGGAGAGTCGGCTTTGATATCATTTGTAACGCCCCAACCCTTTACATGTCATTGATATTGTCCTCTTTGGGCCACACCCGTACGGATTTGTTTTTCCTAGTGGGTCACCCATCCCAGAACTACTCCAGCCTAAGCACGCTTAACTGCGGAGTTCTGTTAGGGATTTCACCACCCTGGAAAAGGCCTCGATGCTATATAAAGGTCTAGGTTTTTACTTTTATAACCCAGGAACTCTCCCTCCATTCCCAATGTGGGACACTGGGTCCTTACAATCTCAGTTCGACACCTTTACTGGATTCTAGTACGGTCCAAATCACTTAAATCAACCACAAATACTTTGTAGCTTTGTTTGGGGCAATTTCAGGATCCAAAACCGAAATTTTGCTCGATTTTTCCCAAGAATTACATTGTTCATCCTAAGTATGAAGTCTATATACTGGAATTAAAGGGAATTGGGGACACGGAGGCCCCATTTGTGTTTTTGGCTCTAGGTTTGCCTAACATCCACGAATATCTTTAGTTTTTACCCCACGAGAAGGGTATCACCAGAGTTTTTATAGCCCTAGACAAGGAAAATGCGAAGAAGACAAAGAACAACAATGAAAGAGAGATAAAAACGTGAAGAACTTACAGATTTGGATACCAAATCAAGATCCAATCGACCTCGACCTCCGTTGCGATATCCGTAAGGATGGGAAACACTGGAAGTGGAGCAAACGGGAGCAGCAACGGCGATGATGAAAGAAGCTCAAAGGTTTAGGGTTTTTTGCAAAAAAGATGAACAGTGATTAGGAAGGTCTGACCCTTTGTGTATATATAGGTGATACTGAAGAGGCGCCAATTTTTGGAATATCAGAGATAGTGGGGACAACTGTAGGGTTACACGGAACCAATCAGGGAAGGTCACATGGCATCGAAGTGATGGGTTGTCAGTACGGCTGATTAATTGATGACAAGACAGTCGACACAAATCTCAACAGCCGGCTAAAATGGATTGCTCGATTGTAAAAGGTAATCCCACTCATATTTAACTCGAATGGGATTAAAGGGCAATTGAGAGGGAGAGTGTGTCGAACGGTGGACCAAGCTATACCAATACGGAATGTGGTGTTGGGTCGTGTGAGGAGAGCCTAGGGCGCATAGTTGGGCCGAGTCGGTCGGCACGGAATATGGTACTAGGTTGAGCTAGACCCATGCAGAATATTGTGACGAACCAAACCCGGCCGAACTGGCACACGTCGACGAGCCAAACTGCCCCAGTGTTGAGGTTCCAAGTAGCGGAACCACGTGGCGGCCGAGCTGTATACAGTTTGGGTTACATTCGTTGACAGGGATAGGTCATGAGATCGTGGTCTGTAGCCGAGATGACGAGCAGCGCGCCCACCCTCAGTCTGTTCTAGATGATGTTGTTGGGGTTTTGGCCAGGCACCTTACTTCTAATAGACCGGTTTGATTTAACTCGGCATCAAGGAGGTCAACATAATGCTAGTGGTTCACAAGTAATAGCCTGGTCAGGTATTCCATGTGGACCAATAAAGAGAAAAGAGGAATCCACTTCTGGTATGCGTCAATACCATTTGACAGTGCGACAAACATTGTTTGGAGGCTTTGGTCTCTACACGTGTAAGAAATGTAGAGGACAGCAAAACCGCCTGTCCAGAGAAGGACAACAGAGGTACTGCGTCCACAATCTCTGAGGCTACATGGCCAGCCTTGAAAAAGAGGAGCATCCAAGCATTAGTGGTAAGTAATTTCGAACTCTCTCTCTCTCTCTCTTGATAGTGCTCTAACTTCTCTCTTTTCCCAGAAAGCTAACTTCACCGTCGAAGGGGTTTTCCGGCAAACCCACCCAGCGAGTAGCTCACCATTGTTTGTTTGTAGTGTGACGGAGTTCAATTGCAGCGATCTCAGCTTGGTAGCAAGGAAATACAGAGTGAGGTGAATATTTCTCTCCCGTACAGTATCAAACCATACTCGTACTCAATTTTTTTTTTTTTTTTTTGAATTTTATCGTATCAACATACCTGTATCGTGCCAATACTAGTACCAGTACTCTTACCCATACTTCATAGGTGATAAGATAGTGGTCGCAATGACAGTGTGGGTGGTGGCACAACAATTGTAATGGTAGTGTTGTGAGGTAAGATAAATTTAGGAAGTTGGTTAAAAGCTGACTTTTTTTATTTTTTTTGACTTTTAGTTCTTTTGTGTGTAAAAAATGTGATAGGTGACGTGACTCAAAATGGGTTAAAACCGAAAAGCTAGCTTTTAGCTAACTTTCCACTAACTTTCCAAATCACTCCAAAATTAACCAAAGTAGTAATAGTAGAGTAATAGTGATAGTGGTGATTTGTGGTGGTGGTGGTGGTGGTGGTGATAGTAATTTGGTGGTGATGACAGTGATTACAAATGGTGATAGTGGTACAACTCAATAATGCACTCGTTTGGCATAATAGGTTAGGGTGGTTTGGGGCTAAAATAGTCACAAAAGACTTAAATATGCTAAAAAGTCAATAAAGCAAAATATCACATCCAAACCATAATCATTTCATTTTTTCTCTCACAAAAGTTCAAAAAACCAAAAAGCTCATCCCAACGAGGCTTTTTAGACCCAAAAATAGTTACAAAGTGAAAAACCCAAAAAACCAACCCACATCCCAAACGAACCCAATGACATAGGTGTTTGGCAAGTTAGATTTTAGCCCATTTTTGGGCTAAAATTCATAAAAAGACAAAATAGACTAAAATAGCTAATAAGACAAACTGTTATATCAAATCCATAATCATTTCACTTTTTCTCTCACAAACATCACATCTAATTATATAAAAAAATCCAACTATCTTCCTAAATACAAAAATTTTAGCCTACTAAAATAGTCAAAAACTAAAATAGTCTACTAAGGTGTTGTTTGGCAAATTTGGCTTTTTGGCTTTTTTGACTTTTTTAGCCTGGGACTTTTTTATTTGTTTGGTTTTCTTGTTTGACTTTTTTGACTTTTTTGCATTGGAATGACAAAATTGCCCTCCACTTGGAAATGATGCTTTTTTAACTTTTTGTTTGTATATGGGTCAATTTGGTAATTTTGCATCAAAAGTCAAGTGTTTTGTTATTTTGTGATTTTGTGACTTTTTTTTGTCCTTATGTGCTTATTTAGTCCCAATATGTTTACCAAACCAAGGCTAAAATAATAACTTCCCAAACACTCACATAATCATGAAAGGTTAAAAGTCCAATATTGAGTATTCATAATTATGTAAAAAATTTGTGACTTAAAAACTTTATGTTGTACAAAATTTGATTATCAAATCGACTTAATTTATTTTTACTAAGGAAAATGATTTTTTCCCCGAAATTTGTCCCCCCAAACAGCCCGAAATTTAGAAGAGAAAGAGAAAGAGAGAGAGAAAGAAAAGAGAGGAGAAGAGGAGATGGCAGCTCGTCGGCGCAGCCCCGCCCGCCGTCGCCTCTGCCCGATCGTCGCAACTCGTCGCAGCCCCGCCTCCGCCTCCGCCTCTACCTCCACCCGCCGTCGTCTCTGCCTCTGATCATCGCAGCCCCCGCCTCTGCCTCTGCCTCTGCCTCCGCCTCTTCTTCTTCTTCTTCTTTCTTTTTCTCTTCTTCTTTCTTTCTTTCTTCTTCTTTCTTCTTCTTCTTCTTCTTCTTCTTCTTTTCTGATTGAAAAAAAATAAAATAAAATAAATTCAAAACGACGAAACGACATCGTTTTGAATTCGGGGGATTCGGGCGCCCTCTCTTTCGAGCTACGTAGCACAATTCTTTTACTAAAATACATTCAGATTTGAGTTACCACTAAACTCATAACCAAACACCTGTGTTTTTGCAAAGAATTTGAGTATTGACTGTTAGTACCAAATTGTGTTTTTGCCAGGGACGGTTTATTGTTGCTGTGTCCCTTTGTGTAGAGAATATGGACCAATGTGCTAAATTGGTGGGGGATTAGCTGGATAGCTCCTCAATCGATGGAGTCATTTTGGACAAGTGGCTAAACTTCAAGTTTTGAAAGCTAGAAGGACAGATTTGGAGCTCTATTCCTTGTGCTATGCTGTGGTTAGTGTGGAAAAGAAGAAATGATTTTTTCTTCAATTATAAACAACCAATCTTAGAGGAACTATATGAAATGGTAAAAGTGCGAGTGGCAATTTAGGCAATGGCTCATTCAAATGGGATATTTTTTGCAGTCAATGATTTTGTTTCAAACTTGCAGGAAGTTCGGTTCAATAGCAGGCAGGGTTTTAAAAAGCGGCCGCAACTATTACGTAACGCCGTTATGTAACGTAATAGTTGTGATTGTTACCGCCACCCGTTACAGCTGCTATAGCGATGTGACAGAAATTCACATGTATAACGGCCATTTTGGTATTACATAATAGTCGTAACGGCACCACAATAGCCGTAACGGTCCGTTAAACACCGTTATACCTAAAGTTTCAAAATGCAACATTATGTAACGGTTGCATCGGTAGGCACCACGCGTTACCTTCGCTTTTGCGGCGGTAGTGGAGATTTGGTCAAAACCCCCTCATAATAAAATTTTAATACATTAAGAACAAGTACAAAAAGTCTTCCTTGAAAAGTTCAATAAATATTACTATTATCAAATTATTAAATTTTAAAATAACATAACTTTTAACGCAGATGTTGATTTTTAATAAAATTAATATTTTTATAATTCTCTCATCAAGATTTATCAAATAAAATTCATGTTGACTATGAAATTCTTTATAAAAAAAAATTATTGCTGTTGAAATTGATGTAAACAGTAACAGTAACATGCTACTTTGTTTGATAGTGGCATGTTATTCTATTTGACAATTACTCTATCTGTCAGTAATTTGACAGTAACATATTACTCTGGCAATATTATCTAAGAAAGAAAAAATATATATTTTATTTTGTCCTTACTCAATTATGTATTTTCTCCTCATGGGTATGAAGAAAAATAAATTTGTCTGTCCTTTTCACCGAATAAGGATCCAATAGTGAGGTTTTGACCAAATTTTCTTTTTAGAAAAGAAAGACAAGCAGATAGCTTAAACAACGTAGCAAGGCCATTTCCTGTCAAGTTGAAAGTGGGAATTGGGAACTGTCAAGCGAGCGTTTAAAATGGATTGTTATCTTTAGCAGTACATATGGACCAACTGAAAACCAAATATTTTAACTTCTTTTGTCTTTCCCTAGCACCCTCAATTTGACCTCAACAATTAAAGACAATCAAAAGAGATGGAAACGAGCCAAGAGAGTCAAAGATGCAACAGAGATCATTCTTATAATATTACCAATTTCAATAATATTATATGTAAAAAAATTAATGTAACTAAAATTTTTCTATAATTATACTAAAAATAAATTTGAAACTATGTTGTATAATTTTTTTTTTTTTTTCCTGGGCATACTTAACACTACTTTATAAATTTTGAACTTTTCTTCACAAGGTCTTTTGACCAAATGCAAGTGACTTTAAATCAAAATTTTCAAATTCAGATAGTTTTGAATTTATTTTTCAAACCTTAATTATTTGGTGAACTCATACTTTGAAATGAAACTTCAACTCATTTTTCTGTTTAAAAATAAAAATAAAAATAAAAATTGAAGTTATTTTTTTTTGAAAATATTACTTCAACCCTATAAAGTGTTATATTGAAAACATGATTTCATGAAACAACATAGATTTGAAAAATAAGTTTGACTGTTTGGATTAAAGAATTATATTTCAAAACAACTTGCATTTTAATTAGTATGAAGAAACTCCTTTCACATTCCACCTTTAGGTCTCTAATCTCTCTTTGTGAAAACATTAAATTTCATCTTCCAGAATGGGTGCTTGACTAATGTGACTGGCTAATTCAAACTCACCAGTCCTCCTGACATCATAGTCCTCGAGTTCTTGGAAAGATATATAAGATTACAATTGTTATCTCCCTCTCCTTGGCAAAATTGATCAGTTAGTTAGTTCGTAGTGTTGTATTTGCTAACATTTTAGGTATGGGCTCAAGAGAAGAAGAACAAGCAATTGTCAATTGGCAAGTTCTGGAAATGGATTCGGGAGAGAAGCGTCTCAATGAGCTCGGATACAAGCAAGAACTCAGAAGAGAGATGGTCAACTCCATATCTTCACTTAATTTTATGTCTGCATGTCTGTGTCATGTCCGTGTCCACAAATTTTGTGTAATTTTGACTATTTTTTATCAGGTTCTTTTACGCTGTGTTTGGTTGGGAGATTTGAGGATGGATTTGGAAAGAGAAAGGAAAAGTTAGGTGAAATATGAATAAAATATACTTACATTTTACCTAATTTCACACACATTTTCCCTTTCCCTTTCCAAATCCCTCCCCAAATCCCCCAACCAAACACAGCATTAGTGATCCAAAGCTAGAAATGTTTGATAAAGCAATCTTTGTTTGTTTGGTTGGTTTGTTGCAGACATTTTTCAAAACACTTGCAATTACATTCTCAAGCATGGCAGTGTTTACCGGAACACCACTGTATGGACAAAGTCTGCTATATGCAGGTCCAGCACCCTTAATATGGGGATGGATTGTGGTCACATTCTTCACTTGGTTTGTTGGAGTTGCCATGGCTGAAATATGCTCTTCCTTCCCAGTATGTTTCTTTTCTCTTCCTATTACATTTTTTGCATAATTATGATCAATAATACTAGAAACTCAGAAACTAAATATAAAATCAAACACACCAGATTTATTTGAGGGCCTACTTCTCAAAAATCCTCTCAATTCATTTATTTCAGTGTCCCATTTTATGTTTGAGTTTTGTGTTTTCTAAACTTATAATGGAATAATAATATACAAACAAAAAATTCATAGGGAAACTTTATCCAAAATGATGACAGCTTTATGTCTTCTCAATTTAAAATCAAAAATCCATCAGGTTTTCCTTTATAAAAATGTCATTATCATATCATCCTTCATAAATTTTGTATAACAATTTTATTTGTAGATCAATTTCCATATGATGCTCTAATAATCTATGGGTAGCCTCAATTTTTCAATTTCTTTGGGACCCTATGGTATCTTTTAGATTCTTTTCCTTTTCATGTTCTGTTTCCCTTTCACATGTTTCAAATTGAATAAAGATAGTATGTTTGACAGTACAATGTTTTTAAAGTGTTTTTGTTTTGTTATGAACCTGGATTTTGTATGACTGAAAACAGTTTAGAACTATTTCATTAAGATGGGTTGTCTTAAAAAGGACTAATTAAACTAATGGTTTTTAAAGTATGACCTATGTTGCATCTTATTGATTACTTTTTTAATTTTGTCAATTTATAGTCTTTGCATTACAAAATGTAAATTTGAATGATCGCAGTACTCATGCGGTCTAAATTTATTAACAGAAGCTGAAGTATTTTTAGAACTTTATTTAAAAAAAAAAAAAAAGTAAAAAAATTAAAATATGAAAACTGATTTGTATACAAAAAAATTCGACAAGAATGGTGTGATAGTAAATTATAAGTCACTTCAATGGACCTTTTGATTTTAAATGAATGGACATATACCTATCACATCATTTTGTATGAATTTTGAGTACTGTTTGTACATTACTCATCTATGTTTCTTTTTTGTCTAATTGTGTATTTGATTGATGTATTTTTATACTTCCTGATTACCAAATCAATGTGATTTTGGAAATTTGAAACATGTTGAACGTAGACAACAGGTTCGCTCTACTTTTGGGCAGCTTCTTTGGCTGGACCAAGATGGGGACCATTTGCATCATGGTGTTGTGCATGGCTCGAGACTGTCGGCGTCATCTCTGGAATCAGTGCTCAGGTGGGTGCTCTATACTCCTTCACATCAAAATGTATACAGATGAATAAGATTTTTCAAAAAGGAGTCTACTAACAAATTTTGTACATTCATATGTATTTTGTGTTCCATTGATTTTTTTTTGTTCCTAGCAAAACTGTTTGCCTACTGAGAACATTTTATATACACATTTTTTTGTGATAAATAGGCATATTCAGGAGCACAGGCATTGCAGATGATAATACTACTGGGGACAGGAACAAACAAGGGAGGGGGATACTTTGCACCAAAGAGTGTGTTTTTGGGTTTGTATTTGTTGTTAATCTTCATCTGGGCTGTCCTCAACTGCTTCGCTTTGAATTTCATTGCCTACCTCCACATTCTCTCCATTTCGTGGCAGGTACTCACATCAATAATTCATGTTCTAAATATATTTTTGATTTTTTTTTTTTTTTGATACATAGTATAGCTAGTGTTCGGGAGGGCTACTCCCATGTGATTTGATAATGGAAAGGACATGGGTTTGAATTTTTGGGTTGACGTTCTAGGGCTATATCCATTAATTGTGAGCTACTGACTCTTTGCCACACTACCCCTTTGGTAAAGCTAGGATTAAGCTATGGCCCAAGTCTCTGTCTTGATGAAGTGTCTGCAGATTTCCAGTGTGCAGTTCCACCGTGCTGTCGAGCCTGTCTACAGTGGCAGAGCCAGTAATTCAGTGAAGAGGAGGCACAAATTAATAACAATACTGATTTTGTTTTTTTCTCATAATAAACAACAATGAGATATTACTAAGCGTAAATATTAAGAGTTTATTTGGATAAATGTGAATTTTAAATTAAATGATTTGAGGTTAAATTTTATACAAATATTGTGGAGTAACTCTTTTAGGTGGATTGAAAAATTAAAAAAGAAGATAAGTTGAAATAGAAATGATATATTTTAGTAGAGAAATTCTATAATGCGCACAGCAAAAAAAATGCTTATCATATGTCGCAACTATGATTTTTGTGGTCTTTAATTATGACACATTATAATGTTAGATATAACTTAGTTATAACTTCTTGTGGTTGTTATTTTGGTTATGATTGAAGAAGTCTTTGATTATACATCAAGTAGTGATTCGTAATGCCTCATTCCGATATTAATTATGACTTATTATAATTTTTTTTTTTTTTTTTTTTTGTTATAATTGAAGATGTGTTGTTTGGTTATAACTTATATAATAGTCATTTTAGTTATGAATGAAAATAATTTGGTTATGAAAATTTATAATATCAATACCATAAAGTAATAACTAACATATGGTACACCCTTTTTGGAGATGTATAATAGAATGACTCATTTTAGTAGGTTCATTGTAATTAGAAATAAAATTTATAATACAGGGACTATTATAATTTGAAGAACGGATATTATTTAATCTTATGAAAGATATATATGATATAATTTATATATATAAGGGTACCAATATAATTATCAAAACTTGAGAGGAGGGGGGTGGGAGACGTGCCCCCCTGGGCAGTGGGCACACACTGCCTTCGCCCCTGCCTGTCTAGAAAGCTCCTTCTATCCGACTCTCCAATAAATAGAGACTCCTACGACCATGCCTAGTATAATTTTAATTAACAATATCACGATTTATATATTAGTATCGACATATGGCTTTGTCAGTTAATCATCTGAGACAAGTTAACATATTGGCAGATCATTGGTGGTTTGGTAGTGATCATAATGCTTCCACTGGTGGCACATCCAATACAACCAGCTGCCTATGTGTTCACACATTTTGAAATGGCACCTCAAGACACTGGCATTTCAAGCATTCCTTATGCAGTGATTATGTCTGTACTCTTAAGCAATTATTGTCTATATGGCTATGACACTGCTGCTCATTTGACTGAAGAAACCAAAGGAGCTGATAGAACTGGACCGCTTGCTATTCTCTCTAGCATTGGTATTATCACTGTGTTTGGATGGGCATATAACCTGGCTCTTACTTTCAGCATCAAGGTACATCCCTGAAGGTTAAGCCCTTTTTTTTTTCTTCTTCTTCTTTTATTAAGAACTAAAAATGTATAAATTCGGGATTCAAATACCACTCCTCAGCCTATGAAATGAGCAAATGATTAGTTTTCTGTCAACTGTTTATTTTTTTACACTGTTCATTTTTTTTAAAAAAAAAAATGGTTTGATCACGTAATTATTAATATCCGATCAACATAATTTTTTATAAATATATAATACTCGACGAGTTTTACACATTGAACGATTCGATTTATCAAAATAGAACCCGTGATACACCTCCACGGATCCAACAGCACCCTCCAGTCCGATCTAAGACTGGAGGGGAGCCAGTGACTTTTAAGTAAACAAGAAAAATATATTTGTAATTTATTCTAATTAAATCGTTTGATGGTAGGACCCAAATTACTTGTATGATGTGAACAACGAGACAGCAGGGGCGCTCGTACCGGCTCAGATCATTTACGATGCATTCCATGGGAGGTATCACAATTCCACAGGAGCTGTCGTTTTCCTCTGCATCATCTGGGGTTCCTTCTTCTTTTGTGGCCTTTCTGTCACCACCAGTGCTGCTAGGGTTGTAAGTCTCTCTCTCTCTCTCTCTCCAATAGCATACAAGAATTTTCCCCCACTCTCACTTTACAAACTTATTATTGTGGGTTGCGTCTGAATCATTAGTTTTGGTAAAAATTTAAAAAGAAAAATAAAAATATAATCAAATATGAATAAAATATAATTAGGTTTAACTCATTTTTTTTTTTTATTGTTGGTTCTTGAATCTTTCTACGACTGTACTTGAATCATAAATGTAGATAGGAATTTGAAAAAGAAAATAAAAAAAATAGATAAAATGTGAATGAAATATAATTATATTTCACTCATCTTTTTTCTTTTTGCTTTTCAAATTTTTACATAAATCCATGATGCAAATAGAGCCATAGAGCGGTCCAAGAACCAGTTAGCTCCTTTCTCAATCACTCTCCTACTTACTACTTTCCTTTCTCATAAAAATTTAGTTTTATCAATTATTTGGGCACAATATGGGCCTATAGTTTTCTTCCCATTCCACACTCTTATGCTATGTTTGGTTACAAGCAACAAACTGTCTCTTTTTCCTTCCAGGTTTATGCATTATCCAGGGATAACGGAATCCCATTTTCCCCAATATGGCGAAGAATTCACCCCAAGCATAAGGTTCCAATAAATGCAGTGTGGTTCTGCGC
The DNA here is from genome assembly GCF_055761805.1 of Camellia sinensis. Lineage (NCBI taxonomy): Eukaryota > Viridiplantae > Streptophyta > Magnoliopsida > Ericales > Theaceae > Camellia > Camellia sinensis. The sequence goes on from NC_138966.1 coordinate 122,689,905, forward strand.
AGTCATCTCCGCCATCCTCGGCCTCCCCATCTTAAAAATCAATGTGATCTTCAATGCCATCATCTCCATAAGCACAATAGGGTGGGTCGGTAGCTACGCTGTCCCAATTTTCGCGAGGATGATGATGGCAGAGGAGAATTTCAAGCCCGGCCCGTTCTACTTGGGAAAAGCAAGAAGGCCTGTTTGTTTGGTGGCATTGTTATGGATATGCTATACCTGTTCAGCATTCTTGTTGCCAACTCTCTACCCAATTACATGGAGCACCTTCAACTATGCACCAATAGCTCTTGGTGTTGCTTTGACGATTATAATGCTTTGGTGGGTTTTGGATGCTAGGATGTGGTTCAAGGGTCCTGTAAGAAACATTGACATGAGGAATGGAAATTCTTAGTTTTTTTTTTTTTTTTTTAAAGATTGGAGAGGCAGTTGAATTTGTGATACTAGGGTTTGTTTCTATCTCCCCTGTTTCCAAAGCATTGATGTGATCTTCGATTATGGTATGATTTAAGGCTGCTGACTTGCATACTTCTGTTGCGCCCATTTCGAAGTTAAAATCTTAAACTTTCACAATCATATGAGTAAACGGAACAAAGATGCGAGTTCTCAATTCAGGGAAACTTTGGCAGAGTTGTCAATGTAGCACACGATGAATGCAGCAAAACCAAAAGCATTTCTATACATAAATCTCCGAGGAAAAAAAAATATTAAAAAAAAGGAGACAATAAAAAGAGACGTTACAACTAAAACTAATGAAAGATATGTGATCCTTTCAAACAAAAGGCAGCAAAGCAAAATTAATCTCCCAAACATGATAAATGTAACCGGCGCTCACCTTAAGGCAACTTACAGTAAAGAAAGAACAATCAAACTTGTGAGCTAACAATAAGAAAAGAGAAGAAAAGGACTAGAAATATAATTCCAATCGAAAGTCTTCTATACAAATTACCTACCACCTTTCAGACAAACCATATACCGTGCGATCCAGTTTCATAGCAAGCTGTACTCTACACATCTCATTTATCTTTCTATATCTCTTTTCTTTAATAGTGACTTAATATGGTATGCACATAAACAACTTCTGCTATATACAAATTATCTACATTACTGAAACAATAGTTTTGTTGACTTATTAGTTATGTTGACTTGTCCAGATTGTCGTACCCACGGCCACCAGCATGGATCTTCATATGTTGTATTCATCCACATGATCCTTCAAGTGAGACTTCCATTACGATCCACAATAGTATACCTGGTGAGCTCAAATAGAAACACTGAATCAGCATTTATCCAATTGTTAAGCTTGTATGTTGATTTGTCTACCGACAACTCATGCAATGCAATACTAGACTGAAAATTTTTATTGTACAAAAACTTATTTTTGCATCACCCTAGCGAATAAATTAGCAGTTTTCAATATGAAGGACAATCAAAACGAATTCTAAAGAATAATAACAAGCAGATTTTTTGAATCAATTTAGGGGATAACATCCTGAAATAGACCATTTTAAGTAAAATTGGTGTTAATCAAGGCACCAGTAATTCAGGAAAGTGCACTACATTAACAATCCTGCTAGGCTACTATTAACGTTCTTTAGCAAGAAGATCCTTCAGGCTAACCAAACTAAGCCTTAATGAGTCAACTACATGATTCATTTTTCATCTTCCTCCTCTATCAACGGCTATATGCTCAGTTGTATTAAAGAAATTCATATCCTTCAAACTAGATGTCCAAATTGGAGGTTTTTTTGAGATAACATAAAACTGACTTGTAATTAGGAGAGACTCTTATCCAAATATATTGCAAGACTTCGGATACCTAACCTGAAGCTAAATGACATGTATATCAAATTTTTGATGAATTTTCATTTTGCTATGCCCCGCATGAATATCGTAGACAAAATTAATGAATGCTTTAAAGGATGCGGTCTTTCATATGGACACAAAGCTATTATTTTTTTTTATCTTTTTCAATAAAATCATAGCATTTGTATCAATATTAGTCGGGGAAAGCTTAGAGAGATCTCCCAGAAAAACAAAACGAAAATCAAAATCAAAGTGAAAAATATCTGGTATACCTTAATTACTTTATCAGCTGGTACAACAAAAACCTTTCATTGCCAGTATAAGAGAGCCGTTATGACAGAATCACAAACAATAGATCCAAGGCTCGTCACATCTATTCCAAACTCATCCCCTAATAGTTCCTAAAAATCAGTAGACAACCTCATGAGATTTCAACAAAATGGACTAGATCTAAATTCTGAATTATCTAAATTAGAGAAATCATTGAACAAAAAATATAAATATTATTTTAAGAAGAGTATAACATTTATTCATCAGGAAAAATAGAGAAGTGCATCAAATTCAATAAAAAATTTTATGAAACTTGCAATGTTTCGTAACATGACGAATTCTTATCTAGGTTAGCATCAACATGGCAATCAATTCAAAAAAAAGCTCAGGACTTAGAAGGGCGATCGACATAGAATCTATGTAATATACTACAAAATTTACCTACACATTGGCAACCTTGTCCCAACCCCTGAAAAAACCCACTTTCCCTCCATGCCAACAGAAAAAATGGCACCATTGTGAGCTTGTTTGGATTTCAGAGCACATCATTTCTCCAAATCTGAAAGAACAAAGAGAAAAGAAAATGATTGCTTGGTACTAAATTTAATTAGTAACTCTTTATCATTCTGTAGTGCACTTGTATGATGTTATTCCAGTGATAGCCTCTATTAAAAAATTTGTTAGTTTCAATCCAAATACTTCAAACATAAGAATAAAAAATTCCATGTTATTTTACAACCCAATTCACGCATTTTGAGACTATGTCATCTCAATTCTTGGAAGAGCTTGACTTTTTCTCCTTTTTTGGGGGGAGGGGTAAATTACATTGACATCCCCTGAATTTCTTTGAAATCACACTGACATGACACCCCTTTATTATTTGAAATATCACCAACCTCCCCAGTGACGGCTAATTAACTAATAAAGTTACAATATCACCCCTTTATGTAAAAAAAAAAATTCTTTCCTTTTTTTTCTTCTTCTTTCCCTTCTGTCTTATCTCTATCTTCTTCTGGGTCTACCACACGATGGTAGCTATGGCAGTAGGAACACCAACCAAAATCCATCGTATCTCTTTCTTCAACCCTGCAACATCACCATTGTCAACCTCCACTACCTCCAATTCCTAATACAAAAGCATAAACAAGGCAACTATATTTGAAATATAGTTGCGAAGCTATTTTTTGGCTAAAATAGTTAAAAATCTAAAAATAATCCATCACGTCACTTCGTCTATTTTTTAACACGTTTTTTAAAAAAAAAAAAAAAAAAGTCAACTAGTCAATTCCCAAACGAGCCTTGTTGGGAGTTTTAGCTTAAGCAAATTATCGAACAGTTAATGGGCATCCTCCATCCAAAGAGAAAAAGAGCATGCCCCCCATACAACCAAAGAGTCCAATGGCAGCAATCAACGAGAATGAAAAAAACCCAGAATTAACGGGAAGGAAAGGATCTAAAAGTCAGACCCGCTTCTTTACGTGGCGCTTGATGATTGAACTCTGCTGAATCGGACGTCTATTGAATGAAACTCAAAACCAACAGGAAGGAAGAGGGAGGTTGCGGTCTTTGGTGGTTTCGGGTGGAGGTGCGTGAGGAGTAGGGGTGTAAATCTGGCGCGGCCCGGCCCGGCCCATGTCGAGCCTCACGGGCTCCCGCCAAAATTTCGGTCGGGCCGAGCAGGTCCACGAGCTAAAAAATCAGGCCTAGGCCCAACCCTAGTGTAATAACATCGATATCTGATTTACGTTAATTCATGGTTAAATGAGCTTAATTAGTAATTAAGAGAAATTCTGAATTAAATTACATGTGTGTGTGTTGCATTATTGTGCTTCTATCTGTTTATCGTAGAAATATCTATTTTCGTTTTTGTTTCGTTCTGTAAATTGAAAGCCTTATTGGCATCCAATCGCAAAATTGACTTAAATTATGTATTAGTTGGAATTTTTAGAATATTATAGTAGATTTAATTAAAATTCAATTCGGAACAATTAAAATAGGAATATCAATGTTCAATTAAGCTTAATTAATGAATTACTTAATCCAAGCCTATATAAGGCACCTTTTATACCTTCACTCATCATTTTCCTTCATTTCAACACATTCTTGAGCCCATACACACACACACAAACGTGAAAGTAGGAAAGTAAGGAGAAGATTGAGCTCAACCAAGGGATTTGCTACGAAAAGGAAGAATTGAATTTAGAGATTCAAGAATTAAGCCTCTAGCTCTCATCTTAGGAAGTTTAGGTAAGGTTTCAACCTTTAGATTGTTTACATCTGATGTGTAGGACATGAGCTCTAAATAATTAAGTAGGTTGATACAAGAATTGAGTTAGAATTAAAGAGAAATGAACCATATCATGCATGCATGCTCATTTCATTATAATTTGAAGTTGTTTTCAAAGAATTCCCTCTTACATGTCCTCATTTTGACCTTGGTTTGAGAATTCAACATATTTTCAAGTTAGACACCTCATTGGATCATGTTTTGGAAGCTTGGAACTTGCAGCTTTACATGCATGATATATATAGTTATATTTTCAAAGAATTGGGTTTGGTTTTGCATACATCACATACTCTTGAACCTTGATTTTGTGGAATTAATTTTGAATTCACCATGTTTTCCCAGTTTACAAGAGTTCCCTCAAGTTTTTGGCCCAAGAAACCATAATGTGCAGCTTTGGGGTTGAATTTGAAGCTTGGAAGCAAATCTGAAAATTCCAGAATTCTGCTTCCACGCTCGAGCGACAGATCCTATGCTCAAGCGACCACCTTCATTTTCATATTTCTGCTCGAGCGACCAAAAGTTGGCTCGAGCGTAAAATGCATGCTCCCAAAAGTTTGTGTGTTTTGTAGACCGCTTGAGCAACAAAAGTTGCGCTCGAGCAAGGGTATGGTCTCACGCTCGAGCGAGCATCGAGCGGGAAAATCAAGCAACCAGCACTTTTGCAAAAGTTTACAGACCGCTCGAGCGACAAAAGTTACGCTCGAGCGACCACTCACATTTTGCATGTCCGCTCAAGCGAAGGAAGTTGCACTTGAGCGAGGACCCTGTTTTCAGCATGTGTTTGTTAAGTGTTTTCAAGTGCATTTTAACATTCTCATTGCATCCTAGGCATTCCTAGGCCAAGATTAAGACACAATAATGGGAATAAGAGATAGAAACACACCAAGACAAGAAAGAACCTAGTTAATGATTCTGGGTGTGTAATTCAGTACGTATTCATTCTGTATCTGTGTAGGTCACGCGTTACAAGATATCTGAATTGCCTACTGTGTCCGTTTACTTGGAGCCATTTGTTATCTGTGAGTAATATTATATTCAAGTTAAATTATTTTCTGTATGTGGAATAAAAGCTGTTTTATGAAATGTTATGTTCTGTACTATGAATGATTGTCCAATTCTGACAAATATTTGTGACATTAAATCTGTGATTCAAGTATGCTATCTGTACCCAGACCGGAGGTTCCTTTATGGAACTAACAAGTTATATGTACCCAGTTGGAGGTTCCTTTATGGAACTGACAAGTTATCTGTTCCCAGTCCGGAGGTTCCTTTATGGAACTGACAAGTTATCCGTACCCGGCCGAAGGTTTCTTATGGAACTGACAAGTATGACCTTTGATGTTCTGTATGAGATATATTAGCCCTAACAGATAAGCCATGTAAGATTAAGCGTGACCTTTGATTTCTGTGTATGTTCTGATCAAGAATACGAATGTGAACCTGTCTCCGATATGAACTCTGATTTCTGAATTAGTTATGGGACATCATTCATTTAACCCTTTAGTATATTATTATTCATTAGGCTTCCACTCACTGTATTATTTATATATGTAGGTGAGCAGGCACGTAACCAGGCTTAAGATGATGCCTGAAGAATTTTGTGTTGTCAACCACCCTTTTGTTCCTCCAGAGGAGGTTCCGGATCATGTCAAGTCTTGTGGCCTTGTTTTGTAAATGTTTAAGTCTTTGTTCCTTTTGGTTTGTTTTACGAACAAACTTTCTATTAATTACACAGGAAGTGGCGTGTGGCTACTATAACTTTTGACGTCACACGTGTGTTTATAAAAGTTTAAGACTATCTGTCTCATGTATGTCTTCACAACTCAATGGACTATATATATTTTTGAATATTACTTCCGCAGCCCCAAACTATATGTTATTCTGTTAAGAGGCCTTCGGTAATCTAAGGATTACTGGCTGGTTACGGCGCTAAACCTATAAGGGTAGGTTTGGGTCGTGACACCTAGGCCCAGGGGTATTCAGGCCTTAGGCGGACCGGTAGGCCGAGCCTCGGGCCGACCCGTTGGACCTAGGCCTAGCCTCGGGCTTGGGCTGGGTTTAGGCGGGCCTAGACATTATTTTTTTATTTTTTTACTAAAATTTTATTATTTTCTACTAAAAAAGACATTAGGCCTTGGGCGAACCGAGCCTTGAGTGGGCCTTAAGCGAGCCGCTGGGCTCGGGCTTGGGCCCAAACAGGCCTGGCCCATCCCGAGCCGAGAGCGGGCTTCGGGCTGCCCATGGGCCACAGGCCATTTTTACACTCCTAGTGAGGAGGAGAAATTGTATGAAACGTTGTGGCCAATTAATGAAAATTATTAGGTATTCTCGTACTAGTTTCCATGCTCCTTCGTCATGTTCTTCAATCATTCAAATAAAATCATTAGGAAACGTATAAGTTTTATTATCCAATTTGAGAATTGATTACTTTGTTTGGTTCTGGTTTTAAAAAATAATTTTCAGAAAATTTTATTTTTTTATTTTCTGTATTTTAATGTTTTCAATATTTTAAGCAAATTTCTTTTAGTTTTTAGACATACCTAATATAAATACACTCCAAAATTATAATATTTGTGAAAAAAATTCTTAAAAAATACACTAAATATAAAAAATACCAAAAAAATATAAAAATTCAGTACATTTTTCGTATTTTTGTTTATTTATTAATTTTTAAAAATATTTTTTCACAAATATTTTACTATTTAGATTCATCTAAGTAAGGTGTATGTAAAAAAGTAAAAAAATTGCTTAAAAATTAAAAAATATTCACTAAAAACAAGAAAATTCAAAAAACAAAAAACTTAATTATCAGAAAACTGAAACCAAACACACTGAATGACATTTTTCATCAAACACTATTAAAAATGTCACTGACTGTTAATTTTTAATGACAGTTTAAAAATTTTATCACAAAAAATGTCACTAATTATGAGTTTTAATGGTGATTTAAAAAATTTGTCACAAGAAAAGTCACTAATTTTTCACTTTCAGTAACAGTTTGAAAAATTCGTCACAAAAAACATCACCAATTATAAGTTTTAACGACAATTTATAAAAATCGTGATAAAAAAAAGTTACTAATTGTTATTTTTTACTAAAACTTATTTTTAATAAGATTTGATGAAAATTAAATTCAACTATTATGATCTATTAATAGTTTATCCAAATTATAATACTATAGCACCATGCGGCCGTGTTTCGAGAGTATCCAACTAGTAACAAAGTTGGATGGAAAGCCAACTATGTATTTTGCTCCACAAAAAATTATATAATTATTTTTATGGGATTTTTGGTGAAACTCCCATTTTGGACCTTTTTATTTGGGTAAAGGATAATACAATCAATTTTCTTTCAAAAAGCCCCTGAGTAGGAAATGCCTACCTTAATAAGGACATTTTATAATTTTTATTTTTTTATCACAATATTGCCCTTCTATATATACGTATCATACATTTGAAATATTTGAAATCTGAGCTGAAGATCTCGCAGGAACGAAATCGGTGAAGACGATCTCAAAATCTGAAGATCTCGCAACCGAAGATCTTTCTCTTGGTCAACAATAGACGATCTCGCCGTCGACGATCAACACTCTCAATTAAACGAGAGTTTCATTAAGATTTGTGACTGTTGATCGAGTTTTAGAGGTTTTTCTTCTCAATTAGGTATGTTGATTTATTGATTAATTTTTTTTTGTTTTTGTATGTTTTTTTTTTTTTGATTTATTTTTGTTATGTTTCATCTGATTTCGTTTGACAGAATCAGAGTAAAATTTTACTCTGGTTCTATTGCTCTATTTTTTGTCTAAGAGAATTAAAGTAAAATTTACTCTGGTACGTGCTCTGTTTAGAATGAGAGTAAAATTTTACTATGGTGTTAGAATAACAGTAAAATTTTACTGTCAAGCGGTGGTCATTGCCAAACACTTCAGCCGCCACAAACACTGCCTCCACTGACGTTGATCATGTTTGTTGCAACTTTTGCTTGGGTAAAAATATCTTAGATAAGCATAAATTTTGATTATTGAGAAGATATGGGAGATATGCTCTTTTAGCTTATGCGTTTTAGTTATCAAATTTTAACTAGCAAAAAATTGCACCAAACAAATTCATTGTCTGCAAATAATACCATTTCTATAAAGTACAAATTTACTATGTTATTGAATGGTTATCTATGGGTGTGATGAGCCTGTGGTTTCACAGTAAAATGTTACTTTTAGATTAAAATTTTACCTTATTTCAAAGTAAAATGTTTTACTTTTGTACAGAGTGACATTTTACTTTTAGATTCAGAGTCTAACATTTTACTCGTTTTTCATAGTAAAATTTTACATTTATACAGAGTAAAATTTTACTTTTAAATTCAGAGTGTAACTTTTTACTTGTTTTTCAAAATAAAATTTTACTTTTGTGCAAATTCAAACATTTTATTCGTTTTTCAGAGTAAAATTTTACTTTTAGATTCAGAGTGTAACATTTTACTCTTAGATTTAGAGTGTAACATTTTATTCTTATTTCAGAGTAAAATTTTACTTTTATGCAGAGTAAAATTTTACTTTTAGATTCTTTTTGTAACATTTTACTCTTATATCGAAGTAAAATTTTACTTTTAGATTCATGTCTTAAGTTGTGTTGGTGACACACTGCATGAGTTGTCAATCTTTGGCAAACCAAATAGTAAAAATTAATTCTAAAATATAGTACAATGTTACACTAAACCACAATAAAATTTTATCAATTCAAACTAAACACAAATTGACTTTTGGACTTATAGTGACAGTAAAATTTTACTTTGATTGACAGTAAATTTTTACTATTAATTGATTGCAGATTTGTAAAATAGTTCCACCTCTTGTGTTGTTATGCAAGTATGGTGATCGTACCTGGGAGGGAGATTTATGGTCTGGAATTGGGCCGAGGTAACGGCCGGGCAGGTTGAGAGCCCAATGATGCATGGGGCCGAGATGACCGGCGATCCGCCCGTTGACGGGCTGCCAGGAATTGGGCCGGGCAGAAATTGGGCCAAGCATGTGCCGACCAGACCGTAAAGAAGCTGCTCGGCAGGTAGTGCTCGGTTGGACTGAGCTCCTTGATCAGGTAAAGGCGGAGCCAGTCAAACTGAATGACCGGCGCCCGGAAAGGCGTGGTTAGCCGAGATAATCATTTGATCGGCAGTAAGGCTGACCACAGGAGGTGCCTCGGGCTAGGCTTTGCCGAGATACAGCCTAACCCGGTCCTCCCTAGGCTTAGCCAGTGAAGTGCTTGGGTATGAAGCACGGCACGGCAGTGGATAGAGCAGCTCGGCTGCCGAGCTCCAGCTATGAAGGCAGGCAGTTGAGATTAGGTGATGGTCAGCAAGGTTTATGCTGACAGATGGGATAGCAGAGCCACGTGTCAGGAGATGACTGGGAGTAGATATAGGGCGCAGAGGGTATATATGCATGTGGACGCCCCCCCGTACGCGTGAACACGAACATTTTTGGTAAAGAAATTCTTACACTCAAACTCTCCTCTCTCTCTCTCTCTATCCTAAGGTGTGTGCTAACTTGATCGTCGGAGGGTTTTTCCGGCCACACATTGCCGGGTAGCTCACCCTTATTGGCTCGCAGGTGATCGGACAGAGACGGAGCTCGGAAGAAAGGAGTACGGGCTTGCCGGAATATTTGCTCCCCGCACAATTGGCGCCGTCTGTGGGAAGCTTGACAGACAAAACCTTGTCTTCCAGGTTCATCTGATCGCCGTCCATGGCGAACAACGACGAGTTTCCGTTGTCTACCATAGACGGAGCCACCCCGGAGTTCACCCGAAGGAGAGAAGGTCCTCCCGCCATCCATCCAATGGCAGACTTGGGGACGCCCGCTGGAGGACAGTCAGTAGACGCGCGGGATAAGCGCGGAAGAAGTCATGGTCATTCGCGGAGTCCAGACGGTCACCGGCGGAGGAGAGACTCACACACCAGACGACTGGAAAGTAAGTTGAGGGACCAAGATGCTGTCATCCGGCGAATGGCAGCGGAGATGGAGGATCTGAAGAGGCATGTCAAAGGGAAAGGTGTAGCTGGAGTGGGAGACCACAGTGAGTGCACCCTATCCCGCCGTTCAGGCGGATAGAGTCAGCGACGTACTCAGTCCATATCTATTACCAGAAGTTACCAGGTTGGTGATTCCGACGCGAGTGCAGAGAATTCTAGCGCGCAAGACAGCACCTACAAACCCTCACGTCCGGAGACGACGTCGAGGTACTCTTACTCCGCTCATTCAGAGGATTTGCGGGCAGTTTTAAAGGAGCGGGCTCGCCGGTGCGAAGCTCAGAGAATACCGGCGTTCCAGCGGTTATCCTATGGGGTTCACGCCAGCGAGGAGGTTGAAATGCCTCCCCCCCGCCAAGCAGTGCCACTCTTTGAAGATACGGACTTGGCCAGGCTGAGCGCCACCCCTTTCTCCCTGGAAATAGACACAACACCGCTTCCGGCAGGCTTCCACCAGCCTAAGTTCACAATCTACGATGGAAAAACTGATCCTTACATGCATGTGAGCCACTTCCGACAGGTTATGGCCGGACATAGGCGAAATGACGGACTTATGTGCCTAATCTTCCCGTCAAGTTTAGGCGAGCTGGGCTTAAAGTGGTTCAAGAGGTTGCCTGAATGGAGCATACAAAGGTGGCATCAGTTGGCCGAGGCGTTTGTTACACGCTTCAAAACCAACACAAAAACGCCGAAGGAAGTCGATCACTTGTTAAGTGTCAAGATGGAGCTGTGCGACACACTGAAGGCGTACAACTCAAGGTACTGGGAAACCTTCAACGAGATCTTGGACTGCCCGGTCAACCTAGCAATCACGCAATATAAGCGTGGTCTCCCGGTCGGCCATAGATTGCGGGACTCGCTGACCATGCACCAACCGACCTCCATGGGCCAACTCATGCAGCGTATCAATGAGCACATCCGAGTAGAGGATGACGCATCAGCTTCTACCGTGAAGGCAATACCGGTAGCAACGGACAAGAAGACAGCAGGCAAGGTGCACGCAGTTGGGCAAGAGTCCAGCCGCACAAATGAGGGAGCAGAGGAATCAGACCGTGGCTCGAATCGCAAAAACCGGGGTAGAGGACGTCGGAACGACCGGGATGACTACGCCCGAGATGATGTGGCAGATGCTAACAGAAGATTGAAGGCGAGGACTGGCATCATCACGGTCTTCAAGATTCCAATTTATCGCATACTTAGTGAAATTCGAGACGAGGAGTATGTCTGGTTTCCTGCTAAGTTGGGCGATGGACAGAAGGGCTACAATCCGCGGTATCGTTGCACATTCCACCGGGAGAGGGGCCACCGAACAGAGGATTGTTTTCCTTTGCGGCAACACTTAGAAGAGCTGGTCGCGGCCTGGCATCTAGATCTTTACATTGACGGCAGCGTAAAGCCGAATCAGGCTCCGGTCGATCCCAGGGGACAGGATGACCGAGACGCACCACCACAGGGAGTCATTAATGTCATCCACGGCATCGTAGAACCGGAGCGTGTTTGCGAACTCCGGGGAATGATAAAAAAGGCAGAACATATGCGGGAAGTTTTGTCGGTATAGCCTGCCATCAAAAGGGGGAAGACAGAAGAAAAAGACGTGATTAGTTTCACCTCAAGGGATCTAGAGCGTATCCAGACGCCGCACAACGATGCCCTAGTAGTAACACTACGCGTCAAAGAATTCGATGTTAGACGGATCTTGATCGATCAGGGAAGCTCGGTCGAGATCATGTATTATGATGCGTTCAAGCAGCTCAAACTCCGTGAGACAGACTTGGCTCCGGCGACTTCGCCATTGGTTGGATTTAACTCGCAACCGGAGTGGCCCTTGGGAAAGATTATCCTGCCGGTCAAAGCGGGATCCGTGGTCAAGCAAGTGGAGTTTTGGGTGCTACAAGTGCCTTCGACGTACAACCTTATCCTTGGAAGGGGATGGCTTCACGCTATGCAAGCCGTAGCGTCAACCTACCACCAGGTGATGAGATTCCCCTCGGCTATGAGGGCAATCGAGGAGATTTGGGGCAATCAGGTCATGTCCAAGCAGTGCTTCGTGGCGGTCAACGGGAGCCGGGCTGCCAAAGGATTCGTTCAAATGATTGAGGGACCGGAGGACCAGGGTGTTTTGGATGATGTGGGCACCAAGGCCGAAGACAAGGCTGTTGAGGAATTGGTTGAGGTGCGAATTGATACAGAGCAGCCGGACAAGTTCTTCTTGCTCGGCTCAAGTCTCACGGCCATAGAGAGGACCGAGATGGTTGAGTTTTTGATGGCCAACATCGAAGTCTTCGCATGGTCGCCCTACGACATGCCTGGCCTCGATCCAAGTTTTATCTGCCATCACCTCAATGTCTTCCCTGGAGCAAAGTCAGTCATCCAGCGAACAAGGAGATCGGCACTACATCACACCGAGGTAGTTGCAGAGGAGGTTAAGAACCTGCTTGAGGCACGAGCAATTCAGGAAGTGCACTACCCTCGGTGGATTTCCAACATAGTAGTGGGGCCCAAGAAGAATGGAAAGTGGCGAGTTTGTGTCGACTATAAGACAGTCAACCGAGCTTGTCCCAAAGATAGCTTCCCTTTGCCGCGCATTGACCAACTAGTGGACTTGACGGCTGGGCATAATAGGCTCAGTTTCTTGGATGCCTACCGCGGCTACCATCAGATTGCCATGCACGAGCCTGACCGAGAGATCACCTCTTTCACGACTCCAAGGGGACTCTTCTGCTACCGAGTCATGCCTTTTGGTTTGAAGAACGCCGGGGCGACCTTTCAAAGGATGGTGACCAAAATGTTTGCTCCTTTGCTTGGCCGGACAATGGAGGCCTACATCGATGATATGGTGGTAAAGAGCCAACATGAAGCAAACCATTTGTCCGACTTAGCCGAGATGTTTGCCATTCTAAAGAAGCACAAGCTGTGCTTGAATGCGTCAAAGTGTGCCTTTGGCGTGGGATTCAAAAATTTTTTGGGATTCTTAGTCACGAACCGAGGCATCGAAGCAGACCCTACTCAGATCAGAGCCGTGCAAGAATTGAAACAGCCCAGCTCGGCTAAGGACGTGCAGCATCTGGCCGGGATGGCCGCCGCGCTTAATCGGTTTATAAACCGGTCATCAGATCGCTGCCGCCCTTTCTTTCAAGCATTGAAGTTAAAGTTCTCGTGGGACGCAGAGTGTGACCGAGCTTTGGCCGAACTCAAGGAATATCTGTCTACTCCGTCACTGTTGGTTACACCAAAGCCGGGAGAGGAACTTTACCTTTACCTTGCTGTCTCCCAGCATGCGGTCAGTGCTGTGCTAGTCCGCGCTGAAGGAATCAAGCACTTTCCAATCTTTTATGTCAGCAAAACTTTGTTACCGGCAGAGTCGAGATACTTACCGTTGGAAAAGCTTGCTTTGGCATTAATGATGGCCTCAAGAAAATTGGCGCACTATTTCCATGCACATACCGTCGTCGTCTTGACCGAGTTCCCCCTCAAAGCCTTATTCGAACGGGCAGACTTCTCCGGTCGGATCCTTAAGTGGGCGGTCGAGTTGGGACAGCTTGATGTGAAGTTCCAGCCGCGCACTGCTATCAAAGCCCAGACTTTGGCTGACTTCGTCGCCGAATTTTCACCTGGCACTCATCCGGTATGCCCGGTCGATATTACCGTAGCAGATGATAAGATGCACATAAGACCATCCGAGATACAACCAGTTGGTGGTGGTAGCGACGCGGAGTTTGCGCGCACCGTCGAAGCACCCCCAGTTTTCAAGGTTTTACCACCTGGTGATGCGACGACGGAGTTGAGTATCACCGACCCATCTGCTCTGTCCGGTCCCGCCTCACCAAGGGGGGAAGAAATGGAGGAACAAGTGGAACCACACAGCTCAGAACCTGCGGCCGGCATAGCACCGCAACCTGATGATTCGCCTACGGACTTGAGCATTACAGACCGACTTGCTGAGTCCGGTGCCGAATCACCAAGGGGGGCTGGAGTGGAACCAATCACCACAGAACTTGAACCCAGACAGCCGAGAAACCGTGATCTCATTGCCCTTCGCAACTCTCAAGACCCATCAGACTGCTGGAAGCTTTTTGTGGGGGAAATGTGGAAGCTTTTTGTTGATGGAGCGTCCAACCGTCATGGTGCCGGCCTAGGTATCGTTCTTATCTCCCCAGATGGCCTAACCATTGAACATTCTATCACACTTGGTTTCCCCGCATCTAATAACGAGGCAGAGTACGAGGCCCTTCTCGCCGGGCTCAAGAGCGCTATTCAAATGAAGGCCGCCGAGCTACTTGTGTACAGTGATTCCCAGCTTATGGTGAACCAAGTCTCTGGGATTTATGAAGCAAAGGACGACAGGATGGCGAAGTACCAAGCTCTGGTAAGGGAACACATCAGGCAGTTTCAGGCAATCAGAGTCCAATAGATTGGCCGTGAAGAAAACAGCCAAGCTGATGAGCTGGCCGGCCTCGCTTCCATGGTAGATTATACGTCTCTAAACCCCCTATTAATTGACTTTCTTCCACGTCCAAGCATTGAAGACACCGGGCAGTCGGATGTTCTCTGCGCCGCACTGGGTTCTTCCTGGATGGACCCCTTAATCTTGTTCCTCAGAGACCGGACTTTACCAACTGACAAGAAAGAAGCACACAAAGTCCGGGTGAAGTCAGAGCGGTTTTGGCTCTCTCCATCTGGTGCGTTGTATAAAAAGTCCTTCACCGGTCCTTATCTAAAGTGCGTGCACCCGAGTAGTGTGGAGGCCTTCTTGTACGAAATTCACGAAGGCATCTGTGGCAGCCACATAGGGGGGAGGTCTTTGGCCTACCGAGCTATTTCACAGGGATACTGGTGGCCGTGCATGCAGGCTGACGCACAAAAGTACGTCCGCAAGTGTGAAAAATGCCAGAAATTCGCCCATCAGATCCATCAGCCTGCTAGGGAACTTCTCCCCCTCATCAGTCCTTGGCCATTCGCCATGTGGGGGCTAGATATAGTGGGGCCACTGCCAAAAGCACCGGACAACCAGAAATTCTTCATTGCGGCCACAGATTACTTCACAAAATGGGTTGAAGCTGAACCCTTGGCAACAATCAAAGAGAAAGACGTGAAGCGGTTTGTCTGGCAGAACGTGGTCACGCGGTTTGGCGTCCCAAAAATCTTGATCTCTGACAACCGCACCCAGTTTGACGGTCGCCTGTTCCGAGGATTTTGTGAAGATTTGAAGATCGAATTCTACAACTCCACTCCGGCTTACCCGCAGTCCAATGGTCAAGCCAAGGCATCGAACAAGACTATTCTGGATGGGCTGAAGAAACGGCTAGAAAAGGCAAAGGGAAAGTGGGCTGAGGAGTTACCCAGCGTCCTTTGGGCGTATCGAACAACCCCGCGGCGATCTACCGGGGAAACTCCATTTGCTTTGGCTTATGGCATGGAGGCGGTCATACCTTTGGAAGTTGGCATGCCCACCCTAAGAAGTGAGAGTTTTGAGCCCGAACTAAACGCCGAGGCTATAGCCTTGGAGCTGGACCTAGTGGAAGAGCGTCGGGAGAAGGCCCTCATCCATGTGGCCGCCTACCAACAAGAGCTCTCAAAGAAATACAACAAGTCGGTGCACCCCAGACCGTTCAAAGTTGGTGATTGGGTTTTGAGGAAAGTTATGGGCAACACCCTGGTGCCAGGTGAAGGCAAACTAGGGGCAAATTGGGAAGGACCCTACAAGATCACCGGTCTGGCGGGCAAGGGGGCTTACCACTTGGAGGATCTGGAGGGAAGAGCAATACCCCGGCCATGGAATGCGGCCAACCTGAAACTGTATTACTTTTAAGTTTTTGCTTTCTTTTCTTGTGCAAAGGAATTTTTTGGCTTGCACTTCACAATGTAAATCTATTTGTCAATCTATAGAAGTCATTTTGCTTTAGCACTTGGACTATTGTTTTAATGTAAAAAACCGAGATGAGTTATTCCGGTTGGGAGAGTTGGTGTTTTGTCCAACTTAGGACTCCCAACCGAAATGGTTTTCTCCGGTTGGAAGAGTTGGTGTTTTGTCCAACTTATGACTCCCAACCGAGATGGTTTATTCCGATTGGAAGAGTTGGTGTTTTGTCCAACTGCGGATTCCCAACGGAGATGGTTTGCTTCGGTTGGAAGAGTTGGTGTTTTGTCCAACTGCGGATTCCCATCCGAGATGATTTACTCCAGTTGGAAGAGTTGGTGATTTGTTCAACTTTGTTATTTACCAACCGAAATGGTTATTTCGGTTTAACAATTCGTTTTGTTCTTAATATTTCAACCGAGTTATGAATTCCGGTTGACGAGGTGTTGTTCAATCTATGATTTAATACCGAGGTGATTTGCCGAAGATGGAATTGATAACAACCGTGCAAACACTTAGCGAAATTTAAGTTTTTTCATTGATAAGAAAGTAAATACAAAAGGTGGGGACAGAGCCCGGTTACATCAAAAGCGGGAAAGCAAAAATACAAAAATAAGAAGACAATTAAACTAAGGGGGAGAGATTGGTAAACTCGTCCTCGGCGGCTTCAAGGTTGATGGTTGGACTTTTGTCTCGTGCACCGGGCTCGTCATGGCCGGGCTGCTCCTGCATCTCGGCATCTTCTGCCTTTGAGTCTGTCTCACCATCTCCTTCTTCAAGCCCTTCCTCGGCCTCAGCTTGCAAAGCGCTGAAGACGTCGTTCGCGTAAGGCACGAGGTAGACCGGTAGTGAAGCAGGAGGAGGATTGGCAAATACGTCGGTGTCAGAGCCCTGGCCGAGATACTCGCAGGCGGACTTCCAGCCAGCCTTGAAGTAGATGTCTTGTGTTGCAAAGACTTGCTTCTTGTAGCTCTGCTCGGCTTCGTTAAAGCCAGCATTGTTAGCAGCCTGGCAGGCTTTCTTCTTTGACTTTTTGAGCGCGTCTACCTCGGTCTGGAGCTCATCCCGTTTTTTCTCGGCCGCATCCAGCTAACCGAGCAGTCTGTTGTTATCTGCGTTTGCAATCTCAAGCGAAGACTTTGCCCGGCCGAGCTCGGCTTGGAGGCTCTCCACTTGGCTGGCTGTGTCATTGGCCTTTTGCCGAAGCCTATGGATGCGCTCCAATACGAGATGTTGTTTCTGAATGGCCTGCAAGAAGCAAAGTTGATTAGAAAAGGCACCAGGCAAACACTTATGAAATTTTCAGAGGAACATTGACTTACTCTAGCCATAGACTTCACTGATGATTTGACCAACCGAGTGTCAGGGACGTGGTCGCTGCCGACCACGTCGCTCGGTAGAAGCAGAGCTTTGGAAAGATCGAAGGCGAGCAAATGCTCTTTGTCGCCCTTGATCGAAGCCGTGGCCGGGATGTCTTGACCCCGGTGTTTCAACTGTGGACGCCAGGCCGGCACTGGGACAGGGGCGTCAGATGGATGCTCGGTAGTCAGCTCGGCGACTAGCTCGGCAGATGGGTCTGCCCGAGCTCTTTTACCGGCACGTCTTGGAGCAGGTTCTCGGCTGGATTGCCCGGTCGCTTGAGAGTCGAGAGCGACCACAGCGCCACTGGATTGACCGGCGGCAGGCGAGCGAGTGACAACGCTCGGTATCTCGGCGGATGTGGCGGTGAGCGGGTTCTTGATTCTGCTTCGTTTGGCCATTTCTTGTTCCTCTGTCAGGCGAATGAGGGGAACGTCTGGCAGAGTTGGATCTGGTGGAGGTGTTGTGAAACCCCATACTTTTATATAATAATAATAATATATATTTTTAATTTTCTTAAATAATTAGTCACAATATTTTGAATTTAATAGTCTGTATATTTTTATACTGAACATTTATTTAAAATAAAATAAAATAAAATATTTTTTTGACTTTATATTATCACTCAATATAAATTTATGAACCTTATGATATTTTTATTCAAATTACACTGAAACCTAATATTTTATATACTAAAACCCCAAAAAACAAAAAATATATATATATACATATTAAATCAGACTCTAATGAAAGTCAATTAGACTAATTAAATTAGGTGGGATTTGAGATTAGATATAATTAACTAATTTTGTGTCAATCAAGACTTATTAAGAAAATGTATTATTTAATTAAATCAATCTTAATCATAAATTAAACTATGGAAGGAAAAAAAAAAATTTATGGGTGTATATGAAGCGAGGGTGTGCTGAGAAACCCAAGTGTGTGTACAAAGAAATCTGTTTGTGTGTGCATGTGTAAGTGATGTGCTGGAAGCTTGACCAAGGTGCACGTGTGCAATATGTGTCAACAAGAGAGGTGCATGTGTGTGTGTGTATAACTAAGGAGTTAAAGGTGTTTGGGTTAGGAATTGGTGGGTATGTGCTGTGAGAGTCCTAGAGGGAGAGAGAGAGAGAGAGAGAGAGAGAGAGCCAAGAATGAGAGAGAGGGAGTGAAAAATAAGAGAGTATTGAAGCCTATTCAATTTTCTTTGGTAGAAGGAATTTCATGGGAAGCAAAAAAAAAAAAAAAAAAAAAAAAAAAAAAAAAAAAAAAAAAAATTAAAGAAAGGAAGATCTTGAAGGCTAATAGGTAAGAAAACCCTCTCAACCTTCTCATTTTTTTTTATATAATTGAAATTTTCAGATTGTATACATAGGATACATTGTCTAAACTGTTTTGAATCTGCCCGCATGTTTACCCGAATTTTTAGATAATTTTATACTCAAAATTTCGAGATTTTTTCTTCTACAAGGTTGTTGATAATGATGTCTAGTTTGTCCAGAAAGTTTTGGAAATAATTTTTGAGCTTTCTACGAATTTATACAAATTTTTAACTAAATCTGAAACTGTATTGAGAATAAATTGTTTTGAATCTGCCCGCATGTTTACCCGAATCTTTAGATAATTTTATACTCAAAATTTTGAGATTATTTCTTCTACAAAGTTGTTGATAATGATTTCTAGTTTGTCCAGAAATTTTTGGAAATAATTTTTGAGCTTTCTACGAATTTATACAAATTTTTAACTAATCTGAAACTGTGTTGAGAATAAACTGTTTTGAATCTGCCAGCATGTTTACCTGAATTTTTAGATAATTTCATACTCAAAATTTAGAGATTATTTCTTCTACAAAGTTGTTGATAATGATGTCTAGTTTATCCAGAAATTTTTGGAAATAAATTTGAGCTTTCTACGAATTTATACAAATTTTTAACTAAATCTGAAACTGTGTTGAGAATAAACTGTTTTGAATCTGCCAGTATGTTTACCCGAATTTTTAGATAATTTTATACTCAAAATTTAGAGATGATTTCTTCTACAAAGTTGTTGATAATGATGTCTAGTTTATCCATAAATTTTTGAAAACAATTTTTGAGCTTTCTACGAATTTATACAAATTTTTAACTAAATCTGAAACTGTGTGACAGATTTTACCATGTATTTGAAAATTTATTTAAAATTTTATACTAAGCCAAATCTGGTAATTTCTAACTAAAAGATGAAATTTGAGAAGTCTAGTTTCATGATAAATTTTTAGATTATGGATTTGATCTATAAAATTAAGTATGTAATTAATGTAAGGAAATGTGACAAATCTGTGTCATAAAGATTGCTGGAAATTTTACAGGATTATTTACATCTTATTTTTCTGAAATTCTTTCTGAAAAGTGACCTAAACATCCACATTGAGTATTCTGTTCAATTGCATGAATTTTTGGATTGTGTAAATAGTTTATTTATAATTTTAATATCTAAGTTATTATGTTCATACCATTGTTTAAATTAATTGTCTGTTAAATTTTGGACATTAAATTATTAATGTGTGACATGTATAATGTTTTATATTTTAGTTGGTGTAACATTATTAGTGATTGAGATTTGAATAATTTGTGTTCAATATATGAAGTTACTGATAAAGGATTAATACTAGTTGTTCAGGGTGAGTCTTGATTTTAAAGAGTGTATGAAATCAAGGGATTGACGGTTAATACCGGTCGTTCAGGGTGGGCCCTGGTTTTGAGAATTCTCACGTAAATTGTGTTGCGAAACTCTAAGATGGCACGGGACTTATTTGAACCCTTTTCGGTATTCGGTTTTGGAATAAGGGTGGATGTGCAGGTGGCACACAGGGAAGTTACTTACCCCTGGCAGACCGTTTCCTTGGGGCAGACCACGGATGCCACTACTTGGGTATATAACTCCGGACGTGGGCATCCCTGGTAGTTACGGTTGGTAACACTTAAATATTTGACCAATGGAGGGTTTCAAATTAACCGTTGCCATGCTTAGTGGTTGGTAAGTTAAATCTCTTTGGTGAGATTTCGAGTGTCACCTAATTTATTAAAAATTATTAAAATTATTCTAAGGGTTGTAATTTAAATTAAATCTCTTTGGTGAGATTTCGAGTGTCACCTAATTTACTAAAATTATTGAAATTATTCTAATGGTTGTAATTTATGTTTACAATTATATTGTTATCTCATGTTTAGAACCTCATTATTTTTCTCTTAAAAAGAATGGTAGGTTGGCTATGTTTTCTTACTGTGTTGCAAAACTCATGGCATATATTTTTGTTGCCCTGGCATTTTATGCCAGGTTTTAGCGAGGAAATAATTGAAGCTGAAATGGAGTTGACGCTAACGTAGAGCCTTGGCTGACTTGAAATCATAGCAAAAGTCGAATAACTTTATTATCCTATATATTAGCTATTAAGGACCTTATAATTTCATTGATGTTGTATTTGGATAATGTTAAGTTTTTATTTAATATTATTTGAACCTTTGGTTATGTACGAGAGTTGGAATGCCCTATTAAGATGTCAACCTTTTAGTTTATTAAGTCATTTTGTTTATTTAATTTCCCTTGATGTTTCAAAAAAAGAAAATTTGGGGCGTCACAACATGGTATCAGAGCTCTAGGTTAGAATACCTAGGGACGGTGGGAAGAGGTTTAACCTCAATTGAGGAGTAGTGTCATGTGTTAGAAGGAATAGAATTGTGTAACTCATAGTTTTTGAGAGCTTTATGCTAATCATAGTAACTATCATTGTTTGATGCTAACTGGGTTGACGCCAAATTTGTCGGATGTAAAATCATCACTGCTCTATCTTCATTGAACCTTTCCAATTCGACAAAGTATTGCCTTAAGATGATCAATTGGTAATTTTTGAGTCATGTTTATTGTATCTTGTATGTTGTTCTCTTGAAAACCGATTGCACTCTTTTAATCTTTACAGGGTGAAGAATCTCAGGTGTTTGGTTTGAAATGTGTATGGCCAAACACAATTTCAATTCAAATATCTAGTTTGGTCACCAGCTCCATAATCTTAACCCTATTAAAAGTTCAAAACTATCATGTCATCCGACTTTACCGTCTGCTCAAATTCCTTTTGAATTCTTATGCTAGTTATGCTATGGTCGTAGCCACGTCATACTCTTTCTTCTCTACTATAATTGTGTGGATCTTGGGATTAGAGCTTGAACGATTAGAAACACCTATAAGTGTAGCTTCACTGCTAGGAGGTCAAACTCGAGTAGATAACGTCTGCAAATCATGTGAACTAGGAGTCTCTAATTTACGTTTAACTTGCGACCTACGAGTCATGGAAATTTCAGACTTTGGCGTTATCCTAGGAATGGACTGGTTATCAGCCCATAGAGCCACCATTGATTGCTATCGGAAGACGGTGATTGCTTACTCTCAAGACGGAACGCGATTCCAATTTAAGGGGGATAGACAAGATTCCCTATCACTGACACTTGGAAATTCAAAGTAGCACAATCACCTAGTTGGGTGGCTAGCCAGCTTAGTTCTGGAAGATAAAGATCGTATGGAACTAGGGCTACGAATATGCTGATGTGTTCCCAGAGGAATTACCAGGACTACCCCCAAAGCGAGAAGTAGACTTTACCATTGAACTACAACCTGGTACATCACCGATTTTAATGGCACCACATCGTCTGGCACCAGCTGAATTGAGAAAGCTAAAGACATAGTTGCAAGAATTATTGGACAAGGAATTTATAAGGCCAAGCACGTCCCTGTGGGAAGCACCAACCTTATTTGCTAAAAAGAAAGATGGGACACTCAGGTTGTGCATTGATTATCGACAACTCAATAGTCACCATTAAGAATCGGTATCCACTACCTCGGATTGATGACCTTTTCAATCAGCTTAGAGGGGCAAAGTATTTCTCAAAGATAGACCTCAGGTCGAGGTATCACCAATTGCGTGTTCAGGAAGAAAATATTCTTAAGACTGCGTTTCGAACCTATTACAGCCACTATCAATTCGTAGTGATGCCATTCGGCCTAACCAATGCACCAGGCATGTTCATGAGCTTAATGAACAAAATATTCACGCTTTACTTAGATCAAATTGTGGTAGTTTTCATAAAATATATTTTGGGGTATTTCAAGTCTGAAGGAGACCATAAATAACATTTGAGAATAGTACTTCAAACTTTGAGAGAAAACCAGCTGTATGCTAAGGCTAGTAAATGTGAGTTCTGGATGGGGGAAGTAAGGTTTTTGGATCACGTGGTATATGACAAGGAAATATTAGTAGACCTAACTAAAGTAGAAACAGTGACAGAATGGAAGCAACCTAAGAACACATTTGAGATTCATAGTTTCTTAGGATTCGCCGGTTACTATCGAAGATTCAAGACTTCTCAAAACTGGCCAAACCAATGACACATATTGACTCAAAAGAGGGTAAGTTTGAATGGAACGAGTCTTGCGAAAATTCATTCCAAGAACTCAAGAAAATATTGACGAGCGCCCCTATTCTCCTAGTGCCAGAACGTGACGTTGGGTACAACGTGTATTGTGATGCTCCCAAAGAAGGTCTGGGGTGCGTAATGATGCAAAATAGCAAGGAGGTGAAATTGATAAGTTAAATCAGTTTAATTTCAAGTATTGGACCCTATGAAAGTGTAATCAAATACTCGATTCAGTTTAATAAAACTAAGGTTTAATCAATTGGGTCCGAATTGGAGTTAATTGAGTTGTGAGGATTGAGAATTTAGATTATTATGAATTAAATTTATTTATGAGGTGCTCAATTGAATATGTAATTTATAGATGGAGATTTTGAGTTTGATATGAAATTGAAGGCCTTAAAGGTTAGAGAAACCAAAATTGATGAGCTCAATAAGTTTAATTTGATAATTGGAGCATTTTGGAGATTTGATTTGAAATCTGATTCAGAATGATAAATTAACCAAAATTAATTGGGCCTTTATGGAAGTCAAATTCGACCAATTAAATTATGTACGAGTCTAGAAGTTAGAGTGTTTATGGGTGTGGGTGTATTGAGAAATCCGATGTGTGTGTGCATGTGAGTGATACGATGGAACCTCAATGAAATGTGCTAGTGTCCAGGTGCACACGTGGTGTGGAATGGAAGATGGCAGAGGATGTGAATGAGGTAAAACTGGAAACTAATAACATAATAGTAGAGTTCGCTCATTGGTTACCCACAACTTTTCAAAACCCAAGGACAACTTAAATTTCGGGGACGAAATTTTTGTAAGGATGATAGATTGTGAAACCCCATATTTTTATATAATAATAATAATAATATATATTTTTAATTTTCTTAAATAATTAGTCACAATATTTTGAATTTAATAGTCTGTATATTTTTATACTGAACATTTATTTAAAATAAAATAAAATAAAATATTTTTTTGACTTTATATTATCACTCAATATAAATTTATGAACCTTATGATATTTTTATTCAAATTACACTGAAACCTAATATTTTATATACTAAAACCCCAAAAAAAATATATATATATATATACATATTAAATCAGACTCTAATGAAAGTCAATTAGACTAATTAAATTAGGTGGGATTTGAGATTAGATATAATTAACTAATTTTGTGTCAATCAAGACTTATTAAGAAAATGTATTATTTAATTAAATCAATCTTAATCATAAATTAAACTATGGAAGGAAAAAAAAAAATTATGGGTGTATATGAAGTGAGGGTGTGCTGAGAAACCCAAGTGTGTGTACAAAGAAATCTGTTTGTGTGTCCATGTGTAAGTGATGTGCTGGAAGCTTGACCAAGGTGCACGTGTGCAATATGTGTCAACAAGAGAGGTGCATGTGTGTGTGTGTATAACTAAGGAGTTAAAGGTGTTTGGGTTAGGAATTGGTGGGTATGTGCTGTGAGAGTCCTAGAGGGAGAGAGAGAAAGAGAGAGAGAGAGAGAGAGAGAGAGCCAAGAATGAGAGAGAGGGAGTGAAAAATAAGAGAGTATTGAAACCTATTCAATTTTCTTTGCTAGAAGGAATTTCATGGGAAGCAAAAAATAAAAAAAATAAAAATAAATAAATAAAAATAAATAAATTAAAGAAAGGAAGATCTTGAAGGCTAATAGGTAAGAAAACCCTCTCAACCTTCTCATTTTTTTTATATAATTGAAATTTTCAGATTGTATACATAGGATACATTGTCTAAACTGTTTTGAATCTGCCCGCATGTTTACCCGAATTTTTAGATAATTTTATACTCAAAATTTTGAGATTTTTTCTTCTACAAGGTTGTTGATAATGATGTCTAGTTTGTCCAGAAATGTTTGGAAATAATTTTTGAGCTTTCTACAAATTTATACAAATTTTTAACTAAATCTGAAACTGTGTTGAGAATAAATTGTTTTGAATCTGCCCGCATGTTTACCCGAATCTTTAGATAATTTTATACTCAAAATTTTGAGATTATTTCTTCTACAAAGTTGTTGATAATGATGTCTAGTTTGTCTAGAAATTTTTGGAAATAATTTTTGAGCTTTCTACGAATTTATACAAATTTTTAACTAAATCTGAAACTGTGTTGAGAATAAACTGTTTTGAATCTGCCAGCATGTTTACCCGAATTTTTCGATAATTTTATACTCAAAATTTAGAGATGATTTCTTCTACAAAGTTGTTGATAATGATGTCTAGTTTATCCAAAAAGTTTTAGAAATAATTTTTGAGCTTTCTACGAATTTATACAAATTTTTAACTAAATCTGAAACTGTGTTGAGAATAAACTGTTTTGAATCTGCCAGCATGTTTACCCGAATTTTTAGATAATTTTATACTCAAAATTTAGAGATGATTTCTTCTACAAAGTTGTTGATAATGATGTCTAGTTTATCCATAAATTTTTGAAAACAATTTTTGAGCTTTCTACGAATTTATACAAATTTTTAACTAAATCTGAAACTGTGTGACAGATTTTACCATGTATTTGAAAATTTATTTAAAATTTTATACTAAGCCAAATCTGGTAATTTCTAACTAAAAGATGAAATTTGAGAAGTCTAGTTTCATGATAAATTTTTAGATTATGGATTTGATCTATAAAATTAAGTATGTAATTAATGTAAGGAAATGTGACAAATCTGTGTCATAAAGATTGCTGGAAATTTTACAGGATTATTTACATCTTATTTTTCTGAAATTCTTTCTGAAAAGTGACCTAAACATCCACATTGAGTATTCTGTTCAATTGCATGAATTTTTGGATTGTGTAAATAGTTTATTTATAATTTTAATATCTAAGTTATTATGTTCATACCATTGTTTAAATTAATTGTCTGTTAAATTTTGGACATTAAATTATTAATGTGTGACATGTATAATATTTTATATTTTAGTTGGTGTAACATTATTAGTGATTGAGATTTGAATAATTTGTGTTCAATATATGAAGTTACTGATAAAGGATTAATACTAGTTGTTCAGGGTGAGTCTTGATTTTAAAGAGTGTATGAAATCAAGGGATTGACGGTTAATACCGGTCGTTCAGGGTGGGCCCTGGTTTTGAGAATTCTCACGTAAATTGTGTTGCGAAACTCTAAGATGGCACGGGACTTATTTGAACCCTTTTCGGTATTCGGTTTTGGAATAAGGGTGGATGTGCAGGTGGCACACAGGGAAGTTACTTACCCCTGGCAGACCGTTTCCTTGGGGCAGACCACGGATGCCACTACTTGGGTATATAACTCCGGACGTGGGCATCCCTGGTAGTTACGGTTGGTAACACTTAAATATTTGACCAATTGAGGGTTTCAAATTAACCGTTGCCATGCTTAGTGGTTGGTAAGTTAAATCTCTTTGGTGAAATTTCGAGTGTCACCTAATTTATTAAAAATTATTGAAATTATTCTAAGGGTTGTAATTTAAGTTAAATCTCTTTGGTGAGATTTCGAGTGTCACCTAATTTACTAAAATTATTGAAATTATTCTAATGGTTGTAATTTATGTTTACAATTATATTGTTATCTCATGTTTAGAACCTTATTATTTTTCTCTTAAAAAGAATGGTAGGTTGGCTATGTTTTCTTACTGTGTTGCAAAACTCATGGCATATATTTTTGTTGCCCTGGCGTTTTATGCCAGGTTTTAGCGAGGAAATAATTGAAACTGAAATGGAGTTGACGCTAACGTAGAGCCTTGGCTGACTTGAAATCATAGCAAAAGTCGAATAACTTTATTATCCTATATATTAGCTATTAAGGACCTTATAATTTCATTGATGTTGTATTTGGATAATGTTAAGTTTTTATTTAATATTATTTGAACCTTTGGTTATGTACGAGAGTTGGAATGCCCTATTAAGATGTCAACCTTTTAGTTTATTAAGTCATTTTGTTTATTTAATTTCCCTTGATGTTTCAAAAAAAGAAAATTTGGGGCGTCACAGGTGTTGGAACGCATAGGAAGTCTGTAACTTTACTCCGTCGGGGAGCGGAGTATCTGTATGTGGGACTATAGCCGAGCAATTGGTTGCAATCTCGGTCGCGATAGCGGAGCGCGGTCCTGATTGCCTCTATGTTGGGGAAATGATAGTTGGCTTGCAAGGCTTGGATTGCTGCAAAAGAAACAAGAAAGAAAATGATTAAGTACAAAAACACGAAGAAAGTGTATTAACCGAGATAGTTTGCGCGGTTTACATGTGCTTCCAAAGTCTTTGCTTATCATCCAGCCCGGTACCTCGACTGTCTCGTAATTGCCAGACACCCAGAAGAAATCATCGTCGTGAAGATCCTTGTCTGGTGTGCCGATTACGATTTTCTCTCTGCCCGGTCTAATCTTGAGGTAATAGGCGAGACCGTCGCCGGTGTGGCCTAGGGTGTATTGGCGCAGGATCTCGGCTAAACCTAGGCTTATGCCTAACCGGTTGTTTAGCTCGTGCACGCCGTTTATTATCCGGTAAGTGTTGGTGGACACTTGGGTGGGTGCTAGCCCGGTTCGGCGTAGGAACTCGATGATTAGTGGGTTCAGAGGGAAGCGGAGGCCTCCTTCGACGATTGACAACATGGTGAAGGGGCATTGTTCGATTCTACCCCAAGGCGTGGTCTCTTCTTCTGCGAGCTCTAGGTGGACATCGGCCGGGACGCCGTACTCCTCCCTGATCGCAGCCAGCGCGGCCGGAGTATCCACTAGGAAGCGGAATTTCCCCATTTGTGGCCGGCCTAGTATAGCTCGGCTGAGGGGTTTGGCACTGTGGTAATTGGTTGCTGCTCGGTCCTAAGAGCCTCAGGAATGGACAGTGGTCCCCTTGGACTCTGCAGGAAAAGGATGGCAAGTGTAAGTGTGAGCGCGGTCGCGCGAAAGGAGCTGGACTTTAGCTCGGTTATTAAGAGTGCCAAACCACCTCGGTTGTCTAATCTAGCTAAGGAGCTCGGTCGCCCAAGCAGACCAGATGTTAGCCCGATTGAGCGGCCAAGTCCTTTTGTTATCACGGTTTTTGCTGGGATATAGGCAAACATGTTATTTGCTCGGTTAGATTGGTTTTTTGGATCAAATGAAGACTAGGAGCCTGGTCCGCCCCAGTTCTTCAGTGTTCTTCAGGAAAATAAAGAACACCAAGAACAGTGGGAGGTTTGGGATAGTTTCTATGGCCTATGCCCTAAGAGCTACGTTTTAGTGCCCTAATGTGTGTAATATTAAAGAAAATAGTAACTAAAGAGGGATTGAAGGTCTTACCTGTGAAGGGCAGGAACTGTTCCTTCAAGCACGAAGAATGGCAGTCGAGGCTGGGAGGAAGTTGCTTGAGCTCCAAAGCGTCAAATAGAAGAGAAGCAGTAGGAAGAAATTGAACAAGAGGGGTCTGGTATATGTAGGCAAGAGAGGCCGCCCAAATTCAAATTCTGGTAAAAAGGACGGGTTGGCTGCTCGAGGACCAATGGCAGCCCACCACGTGTCCCCATTTATGGCAACGTCAGAACTGAAGAGACAGGTTGAAGAGTCAAAGAGCCAACCGGGATACTTTCAAAGAAAAGGATGTCAGCCGAGGAGTACAGCCGGGCAAGTTTGCAGACAGTAATGATTAACTAGCCCGGTCGCCCTTTGGCATTTTGAAGACCGAAGAAATGTTACCCCGGTCGAAGTATAGGTTCCCAGTCACGCTCGTGCGGACGGAATTAAGGGGCAATTGAGAGGGAGATTTACGGTCTGGAATTGGGCCGAGGTAACGGCCGGGCAGGTTGAGAGCCCAATGATGCATGGGGCCGAGATGACCGGCGATCCGCCCGTTGACGGGCTGCCAGGAATTGGGCCGGGCAGAAATTAGGCCAAGCATGTGCCGACTAGACCGTAAAGAAGCTACTCGGCAGGTAGTGCTCGGTTGGACTGAGCTCCTTGATCAGGCAAAGGCAGAGCCAGTCAAGCTGAATGACCGGCGCCCGGAAAGGCGTGGTTAGCCGAGATAATCATTTGATCGGCAGTAAGGCTGACCACAGGAGGTGCCTCGGGCTAGGCTTTGCCGAGATGCAGTCTAGCCCGGTCCTCTTTGGGCTTAGCCAGTGAAGTGCTTGGGTATGAAGCACGACACGACAGTGGATAGAGCAGCTCGGCTGCCGAGCTCCAGCTGTGAAGGCAGGCAGTTGAGATTAGGTGATGGTCAGCAAGGTTTATGCTGACAGATGGGATAGCGGAGCCACGTGTCAAGAGATGACTGGGAGTAAATATGGGGCACAGAGGGTATATATGCATGTGGACGCCCCCCCGTACGCGTGAACACGAACATTTTTGGTAAAGAAATTCTTACACTCAAACTCTCCTCTCTCTCTCTATCCTAAGGTGTGTGCTAACTTGATCGTCGGAGGGTTTTTCCGGCCACACATCGCCGGGTAGCTCACCCTTATTGGCTCGCAGGTGATCGGACAGAGACGGAGCTCGGAAGAAAGGAGTACGGGCTTGCCGGAATATTTGCTCCCCACACAGTACCATTGTGTTCAAAGTTGTGTCAAACTGCACGTTGAAGGATTTAATTGATTTCTTAAGTTGTAAATTGAAGAAGTTTGACAGTAGTGGTTGCATACTGTTATTGTACTATTTACCTGGATATTCGCAATGCATGATTGATGATGATTCTGATTTTCAAAATATGTCGTCGCTTGTTTATCCCCTTGGTGTTGACCGGGTTGATGTGACTATTACTGAAATGGGCATTTCAAATGAAAAACATGGAGTTAGAGAATCAAGGGACGCTAGTGGATCCAACATTACTGGTGATGAAATGGATTTACACCCTATGTTTTGTTAACATAAAGAAAGGACTTTGTTGTCTTGTGGATAGGTGAATGGAATTACTCATGTAGGTCAAACATTTATTGGAGGTGCAAAGGTATTCGGATTGCATTATGTAAATATGCCATTGAGATAGGATTTGAGTTTGTGTATGTGAAGAATGAGAAGTGTCGGGTCACTGCTGTGTGTTCAATACGGGAGTCCAAAGCTTGTTTATGGCGAGTACATGCATCTCTAGAAAGTGCTAATAATTTTTTCTACATTAGGACTCTACATGATGAGCATACTTGTGGAGCTACAGTTCGTACTTCTAAAAACTCAAGGATGAGTTCAAATTTGGTTGCAAGTTTGATTGTTAATGAAGTTCATGGGAATCCCCAAACTTGTCCAATTAATGTTACGCGTCAATTTACATATCAGTACGGGCTCACCATTACGTACAATCACACTTGGTTGGGAGTTAAGAAAGCTAGGACTACTACTTTTGGAGATTTATCTATGTCTTATGATGAGATTCGATGGTATATAGATATTGTGATAAGCACAAATACTGGTAACTATTTGCATCTTGACTATAACCATCAAAGTGGATAGTTCAAGAGGTTTTTTGTTGCATTTAATGCTTCCATTCAAGGGTTTAGGCATTGTCGTCCTCTATTATTTATCAATGGAACTTTTCTGAAGGGGAAATATAAGGGCACCTTGTTAACAGCTACAGTGAAGGATGGGGATCAAGGTAGATATTACTATAATTTATTCAAAAGCAACAAGTTACTTATTCTCAGACTAACATGTTACTTATTTTCAGAGTAACATGTTACTGTTATTCAGAGTAAAAATTTACTATATTTGTCCATTTCGTTTGATATACTTACTAATTGTAAAATGTTATTTTTCAGGTTTTTTCCCTCTTGCAATGGCTATTGTTGATACGGAGACTACAGACTGTTGGGAATGGTTTTTTATGCATTTGTCGAATATATTGTTGGACGAAAGACCAATTACCTTCATATCTGATCGGAACGCTGGACTTTTGGAGGCTTTACCCAAGGTTTTACCTACTGCTTACCACTATTTTTGTCTCAAACACTTGAAGGCCAATTTAAGGAATAGGTTCTCCGGTCCAAGTTTCAGCAATACTTTCAGGAGTAGAATGGTTTTTTTGTTTTCTTCATGTGTTTATGCTCCGACAGTGGGATGTTTTAATCGGTGCTTGAAAGAATTACAAGATGAGGGAAAATGGATCGTTTGTCGGTTTCTATCCAATTTGCCCTATGACAAGTGGACTAATGCATATTTTAAAGGACAAAAATACGGTGAAATGCACTCGAATGTGGCAGAGTCTTTCAATTCATAGATCAGTCAAGCTCGTCATTTGCCCACTACGAAGATGATTGATTCAATTAGGTTGAAGATCATGGATTTGATGTCGAGAAAGAGAGAACAAGCTAAGAAATGGAATAATTTTCTTTGTCCGGAGATGGATTCAACATTAGTAAATGCTCTTAAAAGTGGAAGAACTTGGTTGGTTAGTCGTTCAAGTGATCATGTTTTTGAGGTTCAATCCCGGCCATCGGTTAGCGTTGACCTCTTGAATAGAACTTGCTCATGTTACCAATGGCAATTGAATGGATTTCTTTGTGCTCACGCGGTGACCGTTATCCAAAAAAGCAGAGGTGATTTGTATGCACATGTGGAACCATTTTATTACACTAGCAAGTTCAAAGCTTGCTATGCTGAGTCTGTTTATCCAATACCCACTGTTGAGAAACCTCTTGTAGCTATGGATGATTTGTTGTCCTTCCTCCAATTTGTAAGAAGCCACTTGGTAGGCCAAGGAAGAATAGGATTCCATCTAGGGGTGAGAAGATAAGACGAATACAGTGCAGTAGGTGCTAGAAGTACGGTCATAATAGGAAGACTTGCAAGAAGACATTGTCATGAAAGACATTATTGATTTTGTAATAGAAGTATGAAAATAATGCAGTTCTTCTGCAATAAATAGTCCATAGCAATAATAGTATAGTCTTTTAGACTAGATTTGTAAGGAGACATTGCAATAAAAGACATTTTTACTATGTTCTTGAATGATTGTCTGTTCAAGTTTCTAATTTGCTTTGTGGTTGAGTTTGACATTTTAATATATTTTTTTAATGTGGTCGAATAAGTTTCATGTAAATAAACTTATAATAGAGTTTGTTCAGTAGGTGTGAAGGTTTGAAATGGTTGTGCTCAGCCTGTGCTTTCAAAGTAAAATTTTTCAGTATTTCAGAGTAAACTTTAACTTTATTGCAAAGTAAAATTTTACTTTTTTCAGAGTATAACATTGTCTTCATTCACATGAAAGTAAAATTTTACTGCCTTTCAAAGTAAAAATTTACTATGTTGTTGAATGGTTCTCTATAGGTGTGATGAACCTGTGGTTTCACAGTAAAATTTTACTTTATTTCAGAGTAAAATGTTACTTTTAGATTAAAATTTTACCTTATTTCAAAGTAAAATTTTACTTTTATAGAGGGTAAAATTTTACTTTTATGCAGAGTAACATTTTACTTTTAGGTTTAGAGTCCAACATTTTACTTGTTTTTCAGAGTAAAATTTTACTTTTAGATTCAGAGTATAACATTTTATTCTTATTTCAGAGCAAAATTTTACTTTTATGCAGAGTAAAATTTTACTTTTAGATTCAGAGTGTAATAATTTATTCATATTTCATACTTCAGAGCAAAGTAAAATTTTACTTTTAGATTCAGAGTGTAACAATTTACTCATATTTCATATTTCAGAGCAAAGTAAAATTTTACTTTTATGCAAAATAAAATTTTACTTTTATGCAGAGTAAAATTTTACTTTATTTCAGACAGTATGTTAGCCCCTTAGAAAAACATTTCAAACCTGCACCAAAATTTACCACAATACACAAACTCCCCTGATGATCATCATCATGCAATCTTTGTACAAAAATAATCTAACAACACAACTACATATATCATCAAAGATACACAAGTATAACTTGTATTATTGTATTCTATCCATAACAACGTTCATTCCTAGTCAAAACAATATCCTGCTATAATAATGTATTAATCACCAAACCACAGTAAAATTTATTAGAACAATAGACATAGCATGTACTATCTAATACTCTTTTAGTATTCTTTCACTTACAATTACTTTTTCACCATTCTTTCATTTACAAAAACCGAATCCCCATTTTTTTTTTTTTTTTTTTTTGAGGTTGAATTGTTCGTCAGTCCATGCTTTTGGATAATCATTCAAAAATTAATGCACTATTGACGCTCGAAAATTGTTAATTTCATCATATTCCATAGAATTTGCAATAGGCTCATCTCTTATGATTTAGCGCATGATATAACATACAATAATTCCGCAATCAACACTGTTAATAAAAATCAAGATCTTGTTAGATTTAGTCAAATTTGAAAACTACCAATTCAAGCATGTAGTAGAAGCGTGAAATATAGCGATCTCGGTTTTGCCCCGACCTTCTTTATGTCCTGGACTTGGGTTCCGTGGTTAAATATTGTATCCATGTCTTGTTTTTCCGTTTTGACTCTTTGTATTTGAGTTTTGGAACTTGTTGGGAGTGTTGGGAATAGGTTGGTTGCTAGTTAGGTTAGAATGTTGTCGCTCAGATTTTAGCCTCTTCGCTCGAGCGAGGCTTCTTGCGCTCGAGCGAGCCTTTTGTAATTTGCTTCTTCGCTCGAGCGAGGTTTCTTGTGCTCAAGCGAGAATTAGGAGTTCTCACGTTTTCTTCCAGACGCAGCATTTCTGGGGAAAATAAAGTTCTTCGTTTGACTAGACTTCCTGCTCTCGAGCGAGCCTTGTGTTATTTGTTTCTTCGCTCGAGCGAGGCTTCTTGCGCTCGAGCGAGGGTGTACGTCTATGAAATACCTGAAGGGTTGTATTCTTCGATTGAGCGAGGCTTCTTGCGCTCGAACAAACGAGTGCGTCTATGGCAGACCTGAAGCTTTGCATTCTACGCTCGAGTGATGCTTCTTATGCTCTAGCGAGGTCACTGTTGTGTCTGGTCGCTTGAGCGACAACTCCTTCGCTCGAGCGAAGGTCGCATATATCAGTTCGCAGCAGAGCTTTTCTGCATCACTTTTTGTATCTCTTTCACCCAAAACCCTAGCTCAGCTCATTCTCTCTCTAAAATACTCTCTCTCTCTATAAATACACCTTGATTTGGGAGTCTCTCAACCCTAGTCCCCTTGTTAAAAAGGTAGAGCACCTTGAGGGCTTCATGTTGATCCGAATAGATCGTGGTGTCGGCTTGTTTGAAGTGTCTCCATCTTCTCCTTTGCTCTCCCAACATTGAGGTAGGGATATTCTACTCTTTAGTATGATTTTTAACCTAGGTATTTGTCATTTTGTATGAACGGTGGAATTTGGAGGGTATTTGGGTGAAACTTGGGTTTGAGCTTGAGATTTGAAAGAGATGTTTTCTATTTTAGGTCATGAAAATATATGTAGAGTATTGAAGATGGGATTATGTGAGTTAAAATGATGAAATCTAGACTTGTAATTGATATTTGGAAAAATGGGACAATTGCCCTAATTTGTGTTAAATAATTATCTTGTAGAAATGATGAAATTGATATGAAAAATATGAAATTGGGAGGATGTATAAATGAATAGTGTAATTGGATTTGATAAATCATTCACCTATGGAAAATTGGACAAATTATTTGTTTGATAGATTTGTTTATCTGTTTAGAAATATCTGTTTTGGGCTATCGGTGGAGGATAGTTATGATATGATTGTTGTAGAAACTGCATGAGGATTAAGTGAATTAAAACTAATCATTTGAATTATATCATTGAATATGACGATTTGATTAAATTGTTGAATGTGTGAATTTGGTGGTCATTGTATATGACACGCTTTTAAATACATTGTATATGTATCATTGTTTGGGAGGAGATAGAGGATGTACTCCATTTGTGTGGGAAGAGATAGGGGGTGGACTCTATTGAAAATTAAGTTGGCCGGAGTGTCCAGGGTGAAAGTCCCGAAATCTTATATATAAATATATATGGGTGCTAGTTCCCTCAGATGCGATTCCGTAAAGTGGCAAGAAAAAATTGAAGTGTTTGAATAATGATTGCTATTGAAGTATTGATAAATGAGTTGTAGCCTCGTTTGGGATTTGTTTAGATAACGGATTATATCTATGAGTTGATTTTGAATAAATGAATGAAAACGGTTTAGGACATTGATGTCGTTATGGTTTGGTCTTGAAAAAAGGATGTCAGTTGGTTTTAAGTTTTGAACATTTATCTGATATATATATATATATATCTTAGTTAAATTTCATACATTTTGTTAGTATATCTCTACTGGGCTTTGGTTCACCCTACTTGGGAAACTATTTTCAGGTACAGGTGACATGCCGCCTCCAAGGACAAAGCTTGGGAGGTTTAAGGACGGAAGGCTCCATTTTGTTATTTCGTTTTGTGTTAAATGTTTATTCAAGCCGAGGGCTTTACTTGTATAGAGACTTAGACTCTTCTTTTGTTATAACTAAGCGAAGTCTTGAAAAGATGTAAGCCCGTAGGGCACTTATTTTGTTGTTATCAATTAAAGTCACATGCAATAGTTTCAAGATGAACATTTATAAAAGTGTAATACATATAACATCTTTTGTAATGTAAACTCTGGTGAATGAAAGTATAACATTTCTATTATAATTCTAGATCTTACGAATGGTTGATTTATATCACATTTTGAGGGCGTTACATGAAATACTTATGATGTTGGGCGTTGTTGTGGACTATCTTTCACTAAAACCAAGTTTGCAAACTTTCTTCTACCTCTCTTCGTTTTGTTGGCCAACCTGTTCTCCATATATGTTATCTAACATCATTGCATAATTGTTTGGTCACGATTAAATACAAGAATAAAACACAGCAAAAAATTACTGTTAATATGATGCATAGCACTTACAATCTTTTTTGCATCCTTAAGGTAAGAATCTTCTCTGTTGTCTCTTGGCCTTAAAAAATTGTAATGTCTACACTCATCAAATTCAGTGTCAAATACAAGAACTGTCCAGTGGTAGGGTTTTTCTTCCTTGTTCCCATTGGAGTTCATGCAAAAGTGAAGGTATCTGTATCCACTCAAATCTTGCTCAAGCACTTCGTCAATTAAATCATTTCTCAAATCTCCATAACCCATTTCACTAATGACTGCATTTAATCATATAAGAGTGTCATGTCTCAAGTTGTGTTGGTGACACACTGTATGAGTTGTCAATAACCAAATAGTAAAAATTAACTCTAAAATACAATACAATGTTACACTAAACCACAGTAAAATTTTATCAATTCAAACTAAATACAAATTGATGGCTTACCCAACAAAGACTTGAGAAAAAGAATGACTTATTCTTTTCTAGCTTCTTTGCTTGTTGCTCAATCTGAAGCATTTTTACAAAGCTGTGAATGACCTACAAAAACAAAAATCAATTAAATATATGTTAATAAATTAAACTAATTTTAGTTATTGAAGTGAACACTAGTCATTGAAAATTGTATGGCCACTTACATTATTTACAGTATCACTGTCATGCCTCCAAAATAATACAATAAAGATAACTCATATACGGAATAAATATGAGAAACAACATACTTTCATACATCAGAGTTCACTGTTTAACAACCAGTTAGATGCCATGTAGGCTTACATCTTTCCAAGTCATTGCTTGGTTACACAAATTGAGTCTTGCTCATTACATCTTAAGCTCTTGGCTTTACAAATAGCAAACATACACACATAAGACATAATTAAGAAGCTCTTGCTTCCCGAAAGTCCATCCACGCTATTGCCTTGGAAGAAACATTTCACCTGCACCTGGAAATGATATTCCCCGTATAGGGTGAGCCAACAGTCCAGCAGAGATAATCTAACACAATATATAAGGTTTAGCAAAGGTATAAATACTACGTGCATAAACAATACCGATTCTAAAACATCCACAAGGTCTGCATATTCATATGCCATTAAGACCTAACCTCTTTCCATATTCCTTCAATTCATTTCCAGTTCATATATGTTACCCAATTCATGAGTTAAGTTCATTATCTTTCAACAACCAAAATGAGACTACAACTTAATGGTTTTCCAACTATGCAAAACACACATAAACACTTCAAACTTGTCATTTTACGGATATTTCGTCCGAAGGAATCGACACCCATTTATATATGAAATTCCGGGTCTTTCACCCAGGACATCTGGCCAACTTGATTTAAACGGAGTCTATCCCCTTTCTCCTCCCAAACAAATATACATATGTAATATATTTATAGACATAATCACATATGGAGTACATCCCCTTTCTCCTCCCAATAAACATACATATACAATGTATTTATGAACAGGGTCATATGCAATGACAACCAACATTTGATTAGGATTAAATCGCCTAATCCTCATGTAATTTCTACAACAATCATAGCTATCCTCCACCGATAGCCCAATATAATTATTTTCTAAAGAGATGTTCAATCTCAAAATAAATATTTTATTCAAAACTTACATAGGTGAGATAACACATATCCAATATCACCATTTATAACCACAACCTTCCAATTTCACATTTTCAATGTTAATTTCAATTATTTATTCAAAATAATAATTTTAATCAAAATTAGGGCAAAATCCCCCTTTTACCAAATATCAACCCAAACACCAAAATCAACTATTTTGGCACAACACAATCTTGTATCCAAACCTCAAACCCACTTATGCCAATTTCATCAAAATCCTTCTTTTCATTTCACACCCAAATCTTAGATTTGTCCAAACCACAACCAAATCCCATCATCTATATACAATAGCAAGTAACTAAGCTAAAAACCATATTAGAGTGTAGAAATTCCCTACCTCAAGTGTAGAAAACCCAAACAACAAGGTGGAACTTCAAAGATGACGAAACCAATTACTTCTTGGATCAAAACGAAGCTCTTGAAGCCCTCTACCTTATTCTCAAAGACACTAGGGTCAAGAACACAACAGATCCAGATGAAATCTTAGAGAGAATGTGAGTTTTAGAGAGAGAAACAGTCGGATTAGGGTTTTGGGGAAGAAATTGAATCAAAAGATTGTAAAACATCACTGCTGCGATCTGATATACACAGGCTCACTCGAGGGAAAGAGTCCTCGCTCAAGCGACCAGACACACAAAGGTCGCCTCGCTCGAGCGCAAGAAGCATCGCTCGAGCGTAGAATGAGAAGCTTCAGGTCTGCCACCCAACGCAGACGCACGCTCGAGCGCAAGAAGCCTCGCTTGAGCGAAGAAACATTTTCACAGGGCTCGCTCGAGCATAGAAAGCCTCGCTCGAACGAAGAACAGATTACACAAGGCTCGCTCGAGCGCAAGAAGCCTCGCTTGAGCAAAGAAGCCAAAATCTGGGCAATAATCGTTTATACCAAAAGACAACCAACCTGTTTCAAACTCGCCCAACAAGTCCCAAAACTCAAATTCAAAAAATTAGAGGGAAGCAACAAGACATAGACAATAATATACAATCACAAAACCTGAGTCCAGAACACAATAAAGGTCGGGATAAAACCGGGATTGCTATAATCACCATCTCTCAGAATTACATCCACATCATACAATGTAACATATACTCCATTTCCTATGCCGGACCATATGATTGTACTAGTCATAAGGTAAAAAAAATGTTGATTAACTCGTTGCAATTTGATAACAGTAAAAATCTATTGTTTCATAAAATTAAAATGGTCTTACTCTATGGTTTCCAAATTGTAAATCTTGCTCAATAGACACTTATCATTCTTATCAAGCAATTTGCATATTGCAGCTTTATCTGGAAACAAAACCCTTCCAACTGGCTTTGGTTAGCTTAGAGGCAAGTTGTCAACACAAATCACTTCATTTGATATCACTTCAATTGTTTGTTTTGTGGTCTTTTTTTTCTTTGCCTCTCTTGGCTCACATTCAAAATCAGACATCTCTTTTTTCTTCCTCGCCTTGATTTTGATTTTCTTGACCATGGATGTTTGCAATGGCTCTATGACTATAAGTGTTTCTTTCAATGTAGTTTGAATCCTAAAGTTTTGCTCTTGTTCTACTCCTTTGGCAAGTGGTATTTCTTTAGAAGCAAAAGCTTGGGTAGCCTCATGAATTGCATTTTCTTCAATCTGTTCAACCAACTATTTATTTTCATATTCGAGTACTTCAAACTCCTTTCTCAGCTTCTCCATTTCTTTCTCTGTGTTGCTCACTGTTCAACCAACTATTTATTTTCATATTCGAGTACTTCAAACTCCTTTCTCAGCTTCTCCATTTCTTTCTCTGTGTTGCTCATCTTTTCCATCATTTCTTTTATTTTTTCCTATTGATCCTCTTGTATTTTGTCACGACCCAAACCCGCCCCTATGGGTTTAGCACCGTAACCGGCCAGTAATCCGAGATTACCAAAGGCCTGCTTAACAGTCAGACAATAATATAGAGTACAGGGGCATGGCAGAAACCAAAACAGTAAATAAACAGTATCCAATGAGCTGTGACAGTCTGTATGCAAAAAGATTTTTCATACGCATATACATGAACAATACAGAACAATATGTACAACATTTACAGTCGATCAGAACAGGGACCTAATCTCTGTTAGACAGTACAGTACAGTACAGTGCTATCAGTCTATACAGTTATTACAAAACAGATATAGAGACAGACGGGGGAAATTAAAACACCCTTAAGCCATAGCTTGGCAGGCTCGGAACCTCGCAGTGAGGCACAGTGGTTGCCTTGACAAAAAGGGAGTCTAACCCACGCTCCTAGCTCCGGTCTGGTGCCTATACACCTACATATATATATATATATATATAAACAGTGAGCTAAAGCCCAGTGAATAACATGACACGTAAAGAGGTTAAGAATGAATGTCCTTACAGTAATGAAAATCGTTCATTAAATCAGTATTTCAATCATTCAGTCATAACAGTCATATGTGGTACATCCATTAGCATAGCAGTACAGTAAACAGTAGGTCTTAAAAGACCGAACAGTCAATGATGACCATCATATCAGTAAACAGTAGTGGTTCCAACATGGGAACCGACAGAGATCTCTGTAACAGTAGCAGTAACAGTAAACAGTAGTTGCTAAGGATGCCACAATACAGTTCAGAATATAAGACATACATTCATTTAGTTGACAGTAACAGTTCAGAAAGCAGTTCAGTTAACAGTCAGAAAATATTCATCTTTGAACATATCTTTACACAGTTGTTACTCACAGAGTTCTGGGCTACAGTTATGCTAGAGCACGTCCTCAGATGCCAACCCTACACAGTTTACAGGATGAACACACACTAAGTTCACGGTCCGACGTATCTCGACGCCAGCTTGCCCTTGACTCCAAAACGAGTCTGGCCTTTCATCGGTGTCACTTTCACAAAAACGTGATCACCCACTTCATACTCTCTGTCCCTTCTTCTGACATCCGCATAACTTTTCTGTCGGCTCTGTGCAGTTTTCAGTCTCTGTTGTATCAGTTTTACTTTCTCGGTCGTTTCATATACAATCTCGGGCCCAAGCAAAGGCCCATCTCTAACTTCTGCCCAGCAAATCGGAGATCTACATTTGCTGCCATACAATGCCTCGAAAGGCGCCATACCAATACTTGAATGGAAGCTGTTGTTGTAGGCAAATTCAGCCAATGGCAAATGGCTTTCCCAGTTTCCCTAAAAATCAAGGACACACATTCTCAGTAAATCCTCCAGAGTCTGGATGGTTCTTTCTGACTGGCCATCTGTCTGAGGATGATAGGCACTACTCAGTCTCAGTTCAGTACCCAATGCAGTCTGTAAGCTTTGCCAGAATCTCGATGTAAACTTCGAGTCCCTATCAGAAACAATGGACACAGGCACTCCATGCAGTCTAACAATCTCGTCAATATAGAGTATAGCCAATTTGTCCGCATTATAAATTGTTTTGACTGGTAAAAAGTGACCAGATTTAGTCAGTCTATCAACTATAACCCAAATTGAGTCCATACCTTTACTGGAGCGAGGTAAACCCACAATAAAATCCATGGTAATATGTTCCTATTTCCACTCCGGTATGGGTAAGGGTTGCAGCAAGCCTGCGGGTCGTTGATGTTCCGCTTTGACTTGTTGGCAATGAAAATATTTCGATACAAAATCAGCAATTTCTTTCTTCATTCCCGGCCACCAGAAATTCAGTTTCAAATCTTGATACATTTTTGTATTCCCTGGATGGATAGACAATTTCGAATTGTGGCCCTCTTGCAAAACTCTTCTTTTCAGTTCAGTATCATTCGGTACACACAATCTTCCCTGAAATTTCAGTACATTATTTTCAAATTTGAAACCCGGTCTCGGTTTAGATTTCTGTTCTTCGATGATCTTCTTCAAAAAGTCATCCTGTTGTTGTTCCTCTTTAATCTCTTCAATCAGTGCCGGTTGAGCAGAAATAGCAGCTATTGTTCCACCTTGTTCTCGCAAAACAATTTCAATTTCAGACTTTTCAAGGTCACATAGCAACTCTTTCTGTCCGGTGAGCAAACAGGCTAAGTTCCCAATCGATTTCCAACTCAATGCATCGGCAACGGTTTTGGCTTTCCCCGGATGGTACAAAATCTGTAGGTCATAGTCTTTAATCAATTCTAGCCATCTTCGTTGTCTCATGTTCAGTGCTTTCTGCGTGAAGAAATACTTTAAACTCTTGTGGTCTGTATATACTTCACATGTCGCCCCATAAAGGTAGTGATGCCAGATTTTCAATGAAAATACTACTGCAGCAAGTTCTAGATCATGGGTCGGGTAGTTCTTTTCGTGCGGTCTCAGTTGTCGGGAAGCATAGGCAATTACTTTCCCATTCTGCATTAAAACACACCCCAAACCCTTATGAGAAGCATCACTAAAAATGGTAAAACCATCCGTACCTGAAGGTAGGGTAAGAACAGGTGCAGTCACTAGTCGAGTTTTCAACTCTTGGAAAGCTGATTCTTTTTGGTCAGTCCAGTCAAATGATATCCCCTTCTGAGTTAATTGAGTCAACGGTAAGGCAATTTTGGAGAAATCTTTGACAAATCTTCTGTAGTACCCGGCTAATCCCAAAAAGCTTCGGACTTCTGTCACATTTGTTGGTCTAGGCCAGTTTACTACTGCTTCAACTTTCTGTGGATCAACTGAAATTCTATCCTTACTAATAACATGTCCCAAAAACATAAGATGATCAAGCCAAAATTCACATTTAGACAGTTTAGCAAAAAGTTTATGTTCTCTTAAGGTCTGTAGGGCCAGTCTCAGATGATGTTCATGTTCTTCTCTACTCTTGGAATAAATCAGAATGTCGTCAATGAATACAACAATAAAGTCGTCGAGGAATGGTTTAAAGATTCTGTTCATGAGGTCCATAAATGCAGCAGGTGCATTGGTAACTCCGAAAGGCATAACTAAAAATTCGTAATGTCCATACCTCGTTCGAAAAGCAGTTTTATCAATGTCCTTTGGTTTAACTTTCAGCTGATAATATCCGGATCTGAGATCAATCTTAGAGAAAACTTGAGCACCTTGTAACTGATCAAATAAATCATCAATACGCGGTAATGGATATTTATTTTTCACAGTTACCTTGTTCAATTCACGGTAGTCGATACAGAGCCTCAGTGAACCGTCTTTCTTTTTCACAAACAAGACAGGTGCGCCCCACGGTGAAGTACTAGGCCTGATGAACTTTTTGTCTAACAGTTCTTGCAGCTGGACTTTCAGTTCTTTCAATTCGGTAGGTGCCATTCTGTATGGAGCTTTAGATACTAGCTGTGTACCCGAAATTACATCAACAGTGAACTCAATCTCCCTATTAATCAAATCCCCTGGTAGACTATCTGGGAAAACATCTGGGATTTCTCTGACTATAGGAATACTGTTCACATTAGCATTATCATTAGTAAGTACAGTCAATACGTAACACAGATACCCTTTACACCCCTTCTTAATCAATTTACAGGCTTTCATGGATGAAATCAGATATGGAGGAGGTACTACTCCAACCCCATTAAACACAAATTCAGGTAAACCCGGTGGATGGAAAACTACTTGTTTCGTTACACAGTCTATGGTAGCATGATATTTCGTTAACCAGTCCATCTCCAATATAACATCAAAATGATCTATGTTCAGAGGCAGTAAGTCAATATACAGATGCATATCCCCAACAATAATTTCACATGCAGGGTACATATAGGCACAAGTTACAGATCCCCCAACAGGTGAAGATGCGGCTAACAGATAATTCATGGGTTCTAATGGTCTACTCAGTTTTCGCGAAAAAGCATGCGATACATATGAATGTGTAGACCCCGAATCAATCAGAACATATACATTTTGAGTACAAATAGAGAGAATACCTGGCACAACGGTCTCGGTATTCTGTACATCTCCCGATACTAGTGCGAACACTCGGTCTTGCCTCATAGGCTCTTTCTCGATAGCTTTGGGGTTAGGCTTTAGTGTAGCAATCGATGCTGCTGCGCTAGGTGCAGCTTTACTATTGGCATGCGGAGCAGAGGGGCAGTCTTTAACCATGTGGCCCACCTTGCCACACCTGTAACAAGCTCCAGATATTTTGTAACAAACCCCT
This sequence comes from Camellia sinensis, assembly GCF_055761805.1. Taxonomy (NCBI): domain Eukaryota; kingdom Viridiplantae; phylum Streptophyta; class Magnoliopsida; order Ericales; family Theaceae; genus Camellia; species Camellia sinensis. The sequence continues at coordinate 122,733,433 of NC_138966.1, forward strand.
TTGTGCTTCTTGCCACACTCAGAACAGGGTGGTATGGAACCACTCTCTGGCTAGGGCTAATTGTTGACCCCGTATTCTGTTTCTTGTTCAATGGGTTATTTTTGCCTTTCTTGAACTTAAAACCCTGCCTTTTACCATGCCATTCAGACGCTGGTGCTTCAGTTTGTTTCAGTGCCTCGATGTTCGACTCAGCCATTAATGCTCGGTCAAGAACATTTACATAGTTCGGTAGCTTTAAAACATTTATTCTGTCTAGTATCGCAACATTAAGGTCGCCCTCAAACTTTCTGCCCTTCTTGTAGTCAGTGTCCACCATATGTGGCGCATATCTAGCAAGTTCGGTGAACTTTGTTTCATATTTAGCAACGAACATGGTACCCTGTCTCAGCTGTTCAAACTCAGTCACTTTTCTGTCCCTGACACACTGAGGGAAATACTTTTCAAAGAAGGACTCCTTGAATTGAGCCCAAGTCATAACAGTGTTGGTGTCGCGGACTAACATCCACCACCTTCTGGCCTCTTCTTGTAGTGTAAAGGTGGGCAATAGCACTTTGTGTGCTTCAGAACATGGAAAAACTTCGAACAATTTTTCTGTCTCAAGGACCCAAGCTTCAGCCTTTAAGGGTTCAAGGCCTCCCTGAAAGGATGGCGGTTTCATTTTGCTGAACTTCTGGGTGAGAGCAATTATATCCCCATCATTAACATTCGGTTCCGGCTGTACCGGAGGGGGAAGTGGGGGCTGTTGGTTCTGTTGTTGTTCTAGTCTTGCAGTTAATAGTTCCACCATTCTCTCCAACCTCGCCATTCTTGCCTCAGAGGATTTAGTTTCATTAGCCGTGCTTGCATTATCCATTTCACTATATGCAACATTATAATAATAAACATAGGAAGTTGCATACTTTAAACATTTAAACATAAGCAGTTATATGTTTCAACACATTAACACATATACATGTCATGTCCACACACACTTTTCATGCTCATGTGATGCCCTAATTACTTTCCTAGGACACCCTATAGCTCATTTGGACACGTGTGTGCGGTATAACTCGTGGTTAAGTATCGCTTTGATACCACTCTGTCACGACCCAAACCCGCCCCTATGGGTTTAGCACCGTAACCGGCCAGTAATCTGAGATTACCAAAGGCTTGCTTAACAATCAGACAATAATACAAAGTACAGGGGCATGGCAGAAGCCAAAACAGTAAATAAACAGTGTCCAATGAGCTGTGACAGTTTGTATGCAAAAAGATTTTTCATGCGCATATACATGAACAATACAGAACAATATGTACAACATTTACAGTCGATCAGAACAGGGATCTAATCCCTGTTAGACAGTACAGTACGGTGCTATCAGTCTATACAGTTATTACAAAACAAATACAGAGACAGACGGGGGAAATTAAAACACCCTTAAGCCATAGCTTGGCAGGCTCGGAACCTCGCAGTGAGGCACAATGGTTGGCTTGACAAAAAGGGAGTCTAACCCATGCTCCTAGCTCCGGTCTGGTGCCTGTACACCTATATATATATATATAGACAGTGAGCTAAAGCCCAGTGAATAACATGACGCGTAAAGAGGTTAAGAATGAATGTCCTTACAGTAATGAAAACCGTTCATTAAATCAGTATTTCAATCATTCAGTCATAACAGTCATATGTGGTACATCCATTAGCATAGCAGTACAGTAAACAGTAGGTCTTAAAAGACCGAACAGTCAATGATGGCCATCATATCAGTAAACAGTAGTGGTTCCAACATGGGAACCGACAGAGATCTCTGTAACAGTAGCAGTAACAGTATACAGTAGTTGCTAAGGATGCCACAATACAGTTCAGAATATAGGACATACATTCATTCAGTTGACAGTAACAGTTCAGAAAGCAGTTCAGTTAACAGTCAGAAAATATTCATCTTTGAACATATCTTTACACAGTTGTTACTCACAGAGTTCTGGGCTACAGTTATGCTAGAGCGCGTCCTCAGATGCCAACCCTACACAATTTACAGGATAAACACACACTAAGTTCACATTCAGGAAACAAAGGCTTAGTCCCTACTTAGACTCGATGTGGTTCTACATCTATATCCTCATTAAGATGCCTTAAACTAGGCCTAAGAATGCCTAGGATGAAATAAGGATGCAAAGATGCACTTTAAAAGCATTTTCAGAAAACAGGGGTCATGCTCGAGCGTAGGTTACTCCGCTCGAGCGGACATGCAGACAAAGGTTTCCGCTCAAGCGTAAACTTACCCGCTCGAGCGTTCTGCAAAACAATCAAAAGTGCTGGATAGGTGAAATTCACGCTCGATTGGGCGCTCGACACCCGCTCGAGCGTAATACACAAGGTCCCGCTCGAGCGTAAATTACCCTGCTCGAGCTGACTTAAAAACAGAACAAAATGCTGGGAGCACGATTTCCACGCTCGAGCGCCAGTCACCCCACTCGAGCGTGAGTTCAAAACTTGAAATTCCCAGATTTGAACCTCAAGCTCAAATTCAACTTTAGATGCATCAAAACCATACTATTTGGGCCAATTTTCCAGAAAACATTCCAAAACTCAAGGTTTAACATGATTCAAAGCTCAAATGTAAAATCAAAGCTCCAAAAGAAGATCAATTGAGCCCAAATTGAAACTAAATTTCATGAATATGAAGAACATGCAAACATGCCTGAATTTAACCAATTCAAAGCTTCCAACACTTGCTCTAATGAGCCAATTCTTACAAAATCAAGATGAAATCATGGTCTACTCTCAAAACATGGACATGCATGTGAGGAATTATGAACTACAATCTCATAACTTCAATGTATATATACATGCATACAACAATTAAGCTTCAACACAACAATTTGAGCCATAAATTGGCTCTAGTCTTCAACTTTGCTCTAAACCATGCAAGAATCAATTTAAACACAAGAATGAGAAGATGAATTTCTACCTTAAGTCTTGTATTCAAGTATAGAAACTCAATTGCACAAATCCTTAACAATTTCTTCAAGTTCTCTAGCCAATTCTCCAAGTTGAACTCAATTCCTCACACTCCCTCACTCTAGTCGGCTATGGGACTCAAAATGGCTGAAGAAGTATGTTTGAAGAAGGCTCAAATGTGTTTAGATAGTGGGCCACTAGTGTGGCATTTTGGTGAATTAAGTCAAATTATGTAATTAGCTTATTCTAATCTATTTTAATTATACTAAAACAAATTTCAGATAAATATACCATAAAATCACATTAATTCTACTGATCTTAAGACACTAATCAATTTCAGATTCGGCCGCCGATAAGGCCTTCAATTAGCAGTTTAAAACATAGAATGTGAACAGATAATCAAATAGGCAACAGATAGATAATGCATTTAAACAGATACAGTCAATCAATCAATTTCAGATTTCAGTCAATCTATTCAGTATTTCAGTTGATTCAATTACTTATCGTAATCAGTCTCAGTTTAGCTGTAATCAGTAGTTTATTGGTAAATAGAGGTGAGGGTTATTACATATTTTTTGCATTGTTTCCCTCATTTTCTTCAGTTCTTAAACCAATGTCATATTCTTACTTTTAAGCCTCTTGTTTTCTTTTTGAACTCGTTCTAATTTCCTAAGATCAATGAAGTCCTTCAAAGGTTGATCATCTTCTAAAGCTTCAGCCACATGATCTTCATCTTCTTTAGTCTCCAAATTTTCCTCTATGTCCAATACATCTTTTTCCTCATCATTGCGAATGAGTTCCATTTCTTCTCTGGAAATGGGCTTCAGTTCAACATGATTTACCTGCATTTGAAAAATAGAAAAAGAAAAAAAGTTGTCAATGAAGCAAACTTTAACCACTAGAGTAAAATTTTACTCTGTTTCAAAGTAAAAGTTTACTCTGATTGTAAGTAAACTTTTACTCTGTTCAAGAATAAATAAAATTTTACTCTGATTGTAAGTAAACTTTTACTCTGATTTAAAGTAAACGTTTACTCTGTTCAAGAGTAAGTAAAATTTTACTCTGATTGTAAGTAAACTTTTACTCTAATTTAAAGTAAACTTTTACTCTGTTCAAGAGTAAGTAAAATTTTACTCTGTTTCAAAGTAAAATTTTACTCTGATTGTAAGTAAACTTTTACTCTATTCAAAAGTAAATAAAATTTTACTATGTTTCAAACTAAAAGTTTACTTTGATTGTAAGTAAACTTTTATCTGATTTTAAGTAAACTTTTACTCTGTTCAAGAGTAAGATTTTATTATGTAAGTATAATTTTATGCAAAGTGAACCAGTAAGGCTGAGTTTGGAAAGATGATACCTCTTCGGGCTTTAGTGTTTGCAATGACCTCTTCATTAGCTTTTTCCTCAACGTTGATAAGTTCCATCGAAGGAGCCTTGGAAACAAATTTTTTCCTTGAGGTTGAATGAGGGTAGCATGCTCGCATAACCAGTACTATAAAATAAAAAATCGAAATTAATTAATTCTCTAAAGATAGATTGCGTAATATTTCAAGTAGTTCAATTTATTTACCAAAAGAAGAAGTACACATCTAGTTACATTTTCAAGACTTTCTAATGAAGAATGGATTGAAGTAGTCAACGTGGATGCAACTACAATCGACCATGCATATGAATTCATCATTTTCCAAATCTTCTACAAGGGCGACAAAAGCTCATCCAACTGTTAGACCAATTGTTGGTAATAGCAAAGTTGCCACAACAAATAAACACATTATTCGTGCAACATCCTCAACATCAACTATCGTTGTCCCTTCCAATGCATCTCCTAATGCCTCTTGCAAACTCTTTACGGATATTCTTGACATATTACGAAACCTTCTCTGCACAAAAGGTGATTCTTGTTTCTTTCCATATGAGACGTCTACTTTTTTCGTTCCCGATTTTATCCAAAAATCAAAGTAACGTCACTGTCCCGTATGTCACACGTTTTCCTCCCAAGTTTAAATCCCTTTGCATAAAAGTCATAAGATTTGATCACATCCATGACATTATCGTCAACTTTCTTGAACTTCTTTAACACCACATCTTCTTTCTTCCAAAACAAAACCTTTGAAGTTGAATATTGTACATGGAGTACGGGAGAGAGAGAACTATGTGAAACAATATAGGTCAAATGTTGTTTCATTGATAAACCTAATGCGAGACACAAGGTTCACTAAAAGACACATTACTGCCCTCGAGAGAACACCTTTTGGATTGCTTTCATTACAGCATTCATCATCACTAGCATTGGATTGAACTTCTTTACTACTTTTGCTCTTTTTTTTAGGGACTTTCTTCTTTTGTATAGCCGTTGGTGGAACTTCGAAATCATCATCATCATCATCACCACATTTGCTTCTTGTAACAACCATTTTAAAACACTAAAAAGTTTCCCTATATCAACAGTATAACATTTTACTTTAAACAACAAAGTGACAAAACAAATAAGCACTAAAGAAAAATGCACAAGCATTGTAATGAGACAGTAAAGTTTTACTCTGTTTGGCAGTAAAACTTTACTTTTATTGAAAGTAAAATTTTACTCTGATTGGAAGTAAAATTTTACTCTGAACAATATACCCTAGGAAATAAACAAAAAACACATACAAAATTTATAGAACCAAGAATCAAAAAAACCTTGTCTCAATTTTGACTATACGCAACACAATTTTGAAATTAACATGTACAATTCACATTCAAACCGAAATCAGAGAAATGACGAAACTACAATCACATTCACATGCATAAATAGATACATATATATATATATATATATTCATATACAAATTGATATGCACATTTATGTAATGAGCAAAGGCTAGAGTTAAAGTAAAATTTTACCCTGTTTATAAGTAAAACTTTACTCTCATTGTAAGTAAAATTTTACTCTGGTTGGAAGTAAAATTTTACTCTGAAAAATTCATGAAGCAAGTGAAGTTGAAAACATTGAAATTGCAGGACCAAAACACTACAGAAATCAAAGCAACGAAATTGAAGCAAAACTGCATACACCGTTCCAAAATACCTAAACTAGTTTTCAAAATTTTTAAACCTTAACATTCTCACATGATTTAGTAATTTAAAGTATTTTAAGATAGTGATAAAAATTTTAGAACAGATAATCCTTAGTGTAACCCAAAATCCCAAACTCTACTCACCCTAAAGCAACAATGAAAAAAAAGAAAAGAAAAAAATAAGTGTATTAAAATCAGTGACCTCTGTATTTTGTTAGAATAACATTTTGTTATAAATCAAACAAAATCTTATGTCAATAATTTTGAATAAACAATTTTTTAGCAGCACTGATTCAACACACACATTACTAAAGGGTTAAGACGAAACGAGGATAAATGGCGGCCATTTTCAACACAAAATCCTTAGCAGCTTTACAATCCTACCATATACCATGCCAACGTAATCTCATACACCACTCCCAAAATGAAAACAAACGCAGACATACTTCATAATATCGAAAAACTAGCAGAAAGGGGAAAAAATCACCTGCAAAATGCGTGTCCAAAAGAGAGAGTAAAACGTAATGCGGAGTTCGATTGAGCGTAAGCGACGAACCTGTAACGTTGCAGGGGTAGAAAAACGAAGTAGCTCTAGAGAGCGAGAGTAATGAGACTTAGATAATGGTTTTCAATCGATGCTAGGGTTTTCAAATGATGATATTCAGAGAAGCGTTTTCAATCGATGAAACAGAGTGAGGGGAGAGAAACGGTAGAATTGTTTCATATTTCCTCACTTATATGGAAGGGCAGTTCAGTCAGTTCATGATATTTTTTTAATTGAGGGGCTTTTGGGGCCATTGTTTTATTTCGTGGGCTTCACACAAAATAGGCCCAATGGGAAGGGCATTTCACCAGAAATCCTTATTTTTAAATGACAAGTAAATTTACACATAGTCTAAACTATAAGGATAAAGTAAATTTTACTCATTTATATAATAATTGTTTGAAGGTTTGAAGGTGGCTCGGCCATTAAAGGACTACTATTCATTCCCCAAGACATTGTCATTTTCCCTGGTTTGAACGGTGTCTTGGAAGAGATTAAGTTAGCGTAAAATAAGTAATATTGATGCATGCTTATGAATTTTGATTCCCCCTTTCTTCCATTTCAAGAACACACACTCTCCAAAAAGAAACCCTATCTGACTGGCCTACTACTCGAACTGCTTCCTGTCACGACCCGCTCCTCGTACCCAATGGTTAAGCATCATGATGGCCAGTAACTGAAGTTACCTACGGCCAATTCTTAAATAAATTACTAAACGCGAGCAGAAAAATAATATTTAAGTGACGGTACCAAAATAATCATTGGAGCTTCTACTTAATTAAATTGTCAGAGCTGAACTATGTCTACAAAGTGTTTTGTGCCTACCCCACGCGCTTAGGAATGGCAACGGGGTGGAGCGGAGCCGGGGATCACACTCCCCGTCCCCGATCCCCGATGGCAAAAACCCCCCGTCCCCGACGGGGAAGTTATTACCGTCCCCATCCCCGTCCCTTAACGGGGATTGGGTTTCCCCGATCCCGATATTTCCCCGGCCAAAAAAAAAAAACGAAAACAACATCAACAGATCATCATCAACAAAATTATCAAACATCAACAAAGCTGAGATCTCAGCTAAATCAAACATCAACAGATCTGTGTCACATAGAGAGAGAGAGAGAGAGAGAGGACGACAGATCTCAGATCTGGTTTGGTGACTGACGAACGACGAAGGAGATCGGCGGCGATGATGGATGATGGAGGAGGTGGAGCGGTGATTTGAGGTGGACAAAGGTGTGTCCGTGATAGACGATGGAGGAAGTAGACGTGGATCGGCGGTGCGACGTGGATAGAGGTGGAAGAGAGACGCGAGAATGAAGCGGCGGTGCTAGCTATACGGCGACTCCGGCGTCTTAGACAGCGGCGGTGGCGCCGCTAAGGAAGAGGAGATGTGCGAGAGTGTGAGAGAGTAAAGGGGAGAGAGAGAGAGAGACAGAGGAGGGTCATTCTGAGAGAGAGATATATATATGAGGGTATATATGTGAATTAATGATGAAGGGGGTAAAATAGTAATTTTACTTCGGGGGAACCGGGGACGGGGACGGGCCGGGGCTAAAAAATGTATCCCCGTCCCTGGCCCGAAAATCACCGGGGATTTATTTTTGAATACCATCCCCGGCCCGTCGGTGATATTTTTCGGGGAAAAATCGCTCTAATCTGGGACGGGGGAGCGAGTCCCCGTCGGGCCGGTTTTAAATTGCCATCCCTACACGCGCTAGCCCTGACATGTCACCTGAAAGTGGTAAACAACTATAAGCACATGGCAGAGTGAGAAATATTATACTAAGAGCATAAGGGCATAAAATTCACCATGGATAATTATAGGACTAAACAGAGTTTGATATTAAAATACAGAATATATAATACGGAAATCATTTGACATATAATACAGAAATTACGTAAACAACTATAACCACGGTACGGAACAGAACAGGGGTCACTAGAGTGACGATCAGAACATGGTCAATGGATCCATGACAAACAGGGATCACAAAGTGGTCAAACAAGGGCCAATGGTTATTTAAGTCCCCCAAGGCATGGGACTCCCGTGGTGGTACTTACAGAAAATAATTGTTTACAAGATCATTATCAAATAATTTCTAAAATTTAAACAAATATATCCATAGATTTTAATTTAAGCAAATGGAGTTTAGAAAATAATCTACGTAATTGAAACATTAACATAACTATAAAATATACATTATATAAAATAAATTATAGTACCTCAAAACATTCGTAAAATATATTATGGTAACTCATGACATATTTAAAACATCTTATGGTAACTCAAGGTATAATATAACTCACTTTAAAATTAATAGAAAGGATCCTCTAGAGTTTTTTTTCCCTAAAGTTTCCTAGAGTGGTGCATTGTGTGGTTGAGATTTAATGACAAGTCACATCAATTTTTCAACATTAAATCTCAATCACACAATACACCACTTTAGAAAACTTTAGGAAAAAAATACTTTAGAGGATCCTTGCTGACACGTCTATATATAGGTGCCTAACTTATGCACGAGAGACATTTGGCAGCAACGTGTCTACACCAAATTTGTGGTGGCAAATCTACTTTCTATAATTACACTTTAACCACTAAATTCTTAGATAATTACATTACTTTACTCAATTACACATAATAATATAAAATAAATCGTATATTTTCCAACTGTGATTAAATAATATTAGTATAAATTTTAAATAATAATTAAAAATATGAGTTGTTACACTTCCCACACTTGGAGGAGCATTATCAAGACCAGAGATCTTCTCAAAAAGGGAGTCAGGTGAACAACGGTTGATGGTAAGAGCATATCATTCTGGAATGACTACTGGTGTGAAGAAGGCACCATTGCAGCCCAATGCCCTGGAGATCATTCTTTGAACAACATGAAGGTAGCTGATATCATACAGGAGGATGGTTCTTGGAAGGTTGAAGAAATTAAAGATTTTATTCCATACTTAGTTCTTCACAATATCCTGCAAATCCACCTTCCACAATTTGTGACAGTAACTGACACTCCACACTAGAAAGGGGCATCCACAGGAAATTTCTCAGTAAGTGTAGCTTATAACCTTTTAACCAACACTGATACGAACACTAACATGGTTAGTTAGAACTGGATATGGAATCTGAAGATACCTCAAAAATTGAAAAGGTTTTTGCTGGTTGCTATTCCACTGCCGTCTATTAACAAATTAACAACGATGCATCAAAGGATTAACTACTGATGATAACTGCCCTAGATGTAACTTAGCTACTGAAGGCCTCAACCACCTCCTCAAAGAGTGCCCTAAAGCTAAGAAAATTTGGCATACCACAAGAGAATCCAGATGGTTAGAGGCTTGTGAGAGACAACCTATGGACCAGTGGCTTCAACTAAATCTAAAGAGCCAAAAAAAAGACAACCTATAACATTCCTTGAGGCATTGTGTTCTTGTACACCATTTGGGCAATTCGGAAGGCCAGGAACAATGTTGTTTTCAGACAAGAGGAAAGGAATGTCCAGGAAGTTATCAGATACATTCAACACCAAGCCAAAGAGACCTATGAAGCCTTCCAAACTAACCTTTTTATTGGGCAACCTCTAAATCACATACCTAATTGTGTTTTGCCTCTTGCAGGGAAAATTAAACTCAACACTGACGGGTGTTCAAAAGGCAATCCGGGACCAACTGGGTATGGTGGCCTTTTTAGAGATGAAAGAGGAGCTTGGATTCATGGCTATCAGGGAAAACTGGAGACAACAACTAGCATGGAAGTTGACCTTTGGGTAGTTTATAGAGGCCTCACCATAATGCTTGAGAAGGGAATGAAGGACATATGCATTGAAACAGATTCAAAACAAGTTGTCAACCTCATCAAGGATGCATCATCTCAACACTCAGGGCACAGGGACCTGCTTGAAGATGCAAAATTCCTAATGAAACGATGCAATTGCACCATAGCCCATATTTTCATAGAGGGTAACAAGGGTGCAGATGGCTTGGCAAACATGGGTGTGAACCACCAAGTTTCATTTGTGTTTCTTAATGTTCTCCCTCCTGAGATTGCCAATCTGCTTGTTGCAGATATCATTGGGTCTTCTTCTACTGTCTAAGGCAATTGTGCCTTGTACTTTATTTTTGTTTCCTATTTCTTTTCCGATTAATCAACAAAAAAAAAAAGACATACCCTCTCTCTCTCTCTCTCTCTCTCTCTCTCTCTCTCTCTCTCTCTCTCTCTCTCTCTCTCTCTCTCTCTCTCTCTCTCTCTCTCTCTCCACATGGTGTTGACTAATGGTGTCCCTAACAAGGGAAAAACTATTTGTTGGTCGGGGCACCACTTAATCATAATCGATCAATCATAAATTATCATGTTTTTTTTATGTTCTTTGATTACTTAATATAAAATTGTAAATCTCACTTTCTCTACTAATCACAACATATTTGGACATCACGTGACTGTAGCGAGGACCATCAGATAAATTATCAATAGGTCATATTTTTTAGACTTATTATCCACTAAGTTTTATTAATAAATTTATCAATGTCTCTTATTTTTATAAATAAATTTATAGTGATAAATTTATTAGTGTAAATTTATTAGTCGAAACCTATAAATAAATAAATCTAATTAATAAAACTAATTAGTAAGTGTGCCACCAAATAGCTTCTCCTAAACAAGGGGTTCATGAAACTGACAAAAAAGAAATGGTCTAGGGTGCCTTTACATGGATTTGGTTTATGGTCTCTGTCTTTAATTCACTCATATTTTAATCAACCTCATCATCACCATACAATTTTACAAAATATATGGGTTTATAAATAATGAAGGTAAAGTAATATTAATTAAGAAATATTTACTTTATTCTCTTAGATTATTGTTCTTGTGTCATTTTACTTTCTGAATTATCAAATTGAACAATTATTGTTTTAAGCTATTTACATTAACTTATTTTACCCCAGATCGAGATTAATATTTTTGACAAAACATCATACTTACCAACACAAACATGATTAATTGAGAATATTAATTTACTTTACCGCAAAATAAGAAGGTAACAGTACAACAGGCCTCATTTGAGTAGTAACTTTTTTTAGCTTAAAAGTCAAAAAATCACTAAAAATTCAAAAAGCCAACAACTTATATAAAAAAGTTAAAGATTTCACTTTCTTTCTATTTTTTACACATCTTTTCGTAAAAAATTTAAAAGTCATCCTAAACATACTAATTTTTTTTATCAACAATGCTAGAGGGCCACAATTTTTGTGGCCACAATGGCTTAAAATTACCAAAACGGTGTCATTTTGGCATGTTTTGCACCCAAAACGACGTCGTTTTAACAGTTTTGAGCTATTGTGGCCACAAAAATTGTGGCCCTCAAACATTTTTCTTTTTTTATATCATATTTTATCCAAAAAGTTAAAAAAGTACTAAAAAAATATATTCCCAAACGAGGCCAATGACATAATCATGAAAGGTTAAAAGTTTAGTATTCATAATTTTTTGTGACTTAAAAATTTTTTCTTTTTTCTAAGAGGTTCAAATTTTTATTATCGAAATGACTTAATTTATTTTACTGAAATACATCCAGGTTACTACTAACCTCATAACCAAACCAATCATAAATAGTTCTAAAATTTTTTGAGTAAATTATCAATTAGTCTTAATAGTTGGATTTAATTCCCATCAAATCTGATTGAAAATAAATCTTGATAAAATTGTCGCTAAAAATAATTTTTTTGTAATAATTTTTTACACACATCGCTAAAAATTGACAATTAGTGACTTTTTTTATCATGATTTTTATAAATTGTCGCTAAAACTTACAATTAGTGAAATTTTTTTATGATAAATTTCTCTCATAAGACCCATTAGACAATAAGTCCACTTATTAAAACCTACACATAAATATCTCTAAATTTTTTAATCTAAAACCAAACTAATCCTCCGCTGGAACCAAAGAAACGTGATTCCACCGTTACATAAGGGAATCATTTTGTTATAAAATACAACCTCAACTTCAATCTCACGTCACCAAGAATTTTTAAAAAATAAATAAATAAATCAACAATAAATTAGTACAACGGAAAAGTCTTGAGTATCCTATCAACAAATATTATGCATAATAGAGACTTTATTTTAGTATTAAAAAATATGTATTTACTTTATTGTACGTATTCAGATATTGTCAATGTATTTATATAATCAACAATACTACAGACCACTAAATTTCTACCATTAACACTATCACTAATGATGTGGAAAGTAAAAAAAAAAAAACAAAACAAAACTAAGACACAAAATACATGTGGTACTGCCACATCATTAGAGCAACCACTAATTAGTGGTCTGCATCATTTTTCTTATATAATATACCATTCTTATTTATTACAATCCCGGAACATGTATGATAAAATTAATAAATATTTTTTCAAAATTCACATGTCATATTACTACAATCTAGTAAAAATATCTATGATGCATAACTCGTACCTCATGATAGGACACATTTTCATGTGCGCAATCAAAATGGTTTTACATTGCGTATGGTTGGAGATTTAGGAAGTAATTTGGAAAGAGAAAGAAAAAAATATGTGTAAAATTAAGTGAAATGTAGGTATATTTTATTTATATTTTACCTACATTTTTCAAATTTCTAAACCAAACACAGTATTAAAGACCAAGAATCCAAGTCAAGAAAGCAAAGTACATGGTTGTGAATTTCTTGGTTGATTAGAATTTTAAAAAGGAAAGAGAAACAGCCTGCTTAACCAATGTAGGCCAATTCTTGTCAAGTTGAAAGTCGGGATGACACCTTGGAGGTGGGGGGGGGGGGGGGTTGTCAAAATTACTTAAATGCCCTTCACTAATTTGAAATATTACCAAATTGTCATTATATAAACCACAAAATCACTGTTCATTCTCTGAGAGAGAGAGAGAGAGAGACGATTTTCGGCGTGAGAAAGAGGCAATTTTCAACATTATGAATCAGATCTCTCTCTCCCTCTCTCTGACGTTGTTCTCTGGCTGTGCTATGAAACCCATCACGATCTGAAACCATCGCGAGTGACGATGGACGGCGTGGCGATCGTCGGCGTGACGATGAAACCTTTTTTCTTCTTCTCTCCGGCATTGTGATCTGAAACCCTTCTTCTCCTCTTTGGCATCGCGATCGCGATCAATCGTAGTTATCTCTCTCTTCGCAATCGCGATCAACGACAAGCTTCTCTCTCTCTCTCTCTCGATCAACCCTAACTCTCACAGTGTTCACTCCGGTTTTGCAGAGGGTTGCCGACGGTAGGGTTTGGTATTTGTGGGATGAGGAGGAGAAAAAGAAGGGTGCGGCTGGCGGTGGCTAAGGCTGCCAGCGGTAGGGTTTGGTATTTGTGATGAATTATTAAATTAAAAAAAAGTTAACAATTTTTATATTATTAATTAATATTAATTGTAATGAATTAATAATAAATTTTTAAAATTAACAATTTTTATATTATAATTTGTATTATAATGAAAATAAATAATCACAATTTTTAATTCATTGATATTTTGTGCATAATGAAAAAATAAATCACAATTTTTATATTAATTGGCATGTAATAAAAAAAATGAAGAAAATGAAATAGGTTAACATTTTTATATCTAATAAGGGTAAAAAGGACATTATACAAGAAAAATATATTTTACAGCTTATTAAACAAACACTACTTAGCAACTTAAATCTACAATCTAACAGTTATATCAAACAGATTAACAACTTCTAATTAAATCTATAATCTATAATCTATAATCTATTAAGTTATAAGTTGTAAACTATTTTAACAATTGAACCAAACGCCAGTTTGATTGTTATATTTAGCAATTCATAGAGACCAACGGAAAACCAAAAGATTCTAACTTTTTTTTGCCTTTCCCTAGCCCCCTCAATTTGACTCCAAACAAGTAAAAGACAAGCAAGTAAAGACAATCAAAAGAGATGGAAACTAGCCAAGGGAGTAAAGATGCAACAAAGATCCTTCTTTATAATATTACAAATTTCATGTATAGAAAAATTATGGTGCAACTTAAATTTATTTGTCATTATACTTAAAATAAATTTGAACTATGCTGTATTAATTTTTAAATTTTTTTTGTAAATATAATATTACTCTACCTCACAAGGTCTTTTAACCAAAGGCAAGGGGCTTTAAATCAAGAGCAAAGTTGTTTTATGAAGTAATATTTTAAAAGCGAGATTTTAATAAAGTTGTGTTTTGATAACACAACTTATTAATTGATTTGCTGAATGAAATAGAAAAATAAATTATGACGTTTTTTTTAAAAAAAAACTTTGCTTCAACTCTATAAAGTGGTATATTGAAAACATGATTTCATGAAACAACGTAGATTTGAAAATTAAGTTTAAAACTACTTGGATTGGATTAAAGAAATCTATTTCAAAACAACTCTGCATTTTAATTAGCATAAAAAAAACTCCTTTCACATTCCACCTTTAGGTCTCTAATGTCTCTTTGTGAAAACTTGGATTTCATCTTCCAAAATATGTTCTTACCTTAGGCTGTTTGTTTTGACATAAAATATTTTATATAAAAACATTTTTCTTGTAAATTAATTTTACAAAAAAAAAAAATTGTTTTTGTTTTTGTTTTTTGCATTTGATTGACACTTGAAACAAAAACATTTTATTGTCTAAAAGAAAATTTTGATTCAATGAAGTGTCATTTATAACTTTTTAGTAAGTTAAGTTATTTATTTGAAAATACTAAATGCATTGAAAAAGTAGCGAGTGAGAGTCAACTTTATAAAAATTGACTTACGAAAAGTTTAAAAATACGTCATTTTTGAAAAAATGATGCAAAAATATTTGCTTTTTGTTCATCCAAACAACGAAAAATAAACAAAAACATTTCACGTTAAAAAGCAGAACTGTGACCGACTAATATTCAAACCCACCTGTGCTCATCACATCATAATCATCCACAGATCTTGGAATGATGATATACAATATCACAATTCTCATCTCCCTCTCCTTGGCATATTAATCAGTTATTTAGTTCATAGTGTTGGGTTCAAGAGAAGAAGAACAATCAATTGTCAATTGGCAAGCTCTGGAAATGGATTCTGGAGAGAAGCGTCTCAATGAGCTCGGATACAAGCAAGAATTCAGAAGAGAGATGGTCAACTCTATTTTTTCACTTAATTTTATGTCTTTGTCTGTGTCCATGTTTGTGTTGACTTTGTTCTTCTTCTTAGATCTACTTTGGAAACCTGTAGCAAATTTTACAATATCTTAAAACTATTTTTTATCTGGGTTTTTTAGTAATCCAAGCTAGAAATGTTTGATAATGAAATCTTTGTTTGGTTGGTTTGTTGCAGACATTTTTCAAAACACTTGCAATTACATTCTCAAGCATGGCACTTTTTGTTGGAACACCACTGTATGGACAAAGTCTGCTATATGCAGGTCCAGCAACCTTAATATGGGGATGGATTGTGGTCACATTCTTCACCTGGTTTGTTGGAGTTGTCATGGCTGAATTATGCTCTTCCTTCCCTGTATGTTGCTTTTCTCTTCCTATTAACTATGTTAGGAACACATAAACTAATCATAAAATCAAACACAAAAAAAAAAAAAATCATGAATAAACAAGATTTTACAAGATTTATTTGTGGAGCTACTTATCAAAAATCTTATCAACCCATTTATTTCCGATTTTGTGTTTGGCTTTTGTGTTCCCTGACCTATTGTAATAAACCAAACCAAGTCAAGCCTTAAGTCCCATCAATCCTGACCTATTGTAATACAAATAGAAAATTTATGCAGAAACTTTATCTAAAATGATATGACAGCTTTATATCTTCTCATTTTAAAATCAAAATTGAATCAAAAACAGCTTTTATCTTTAAAAATATTATTGTCATGTTATTCTTGTGATAAATTCTTTATAATAATTTTTTTGTACATCAATTTCCTTATGATGCTCTACTAATCTCTGGCAGCCTCAATTTTAAAAGTTCTTTGAGGGACATTTGGTATCATGTAGATTGCTGTCATTTACATATTCTGTTTCTCTTTTACATGTTTTCAAAATGAAAAAAGATGGAATGTTTGAAAAGGAAGAGACAATTTGTTTTGAAGTGTTTTTGTTTTTGTTATGAACCTGGTTTTTGCACGACTGAAAATTGTTTAGGGGATTTTACAAGTCAGATGTTTTCGCAAAAGTTAATTACAAAATCATAAAAAAGTTCATAATTTTACCTTTTTAAATATTTTTTTAAAAGTGCACTGAAATGAAATCATCCCCAGAATATTTCATTAAGATGGGTTCTCATTAAAAAGGACTAATTAAACTAATGGTTTAAAATATGAGCTTTGTTGTATTTTATTCTTTAATTTTTTAAATTTTGTCAATTTAATCTCTGAATTACCAAATGTAAGTTTAAATGATCCCATTACTCACACTGTCTAAATTGATTAACTGGAGCTAGAATGTTTTTGAACCTTAAAAAAAAAAATGTTACAAAATTAAAATATGATAAATGATTTGCGAACAAAAATTCTAGACAAAAAATTCCACAAGAATGACGTGACAGTGGCATTTTGAAAATTATAAGTCACTTTAATGGACCTTCTAATTTTAAAGACATATATCTATCATATCATTTTGTATGAATTTTTTGTGGTCCTTGTATATCATTACTCATCTATGTGTTTTTTATGTCTAATTATGTATTTTATTTGTGTATTTCTATACTTCCTGATTACCAAATGAATGTGATTTTGGAAATTGAAACATGATGAATGCAGACAACAGGTTCGCTCTACTTTTGGACAGCTTATTTGGCTGGACCAAGATGGGGACCATTTGCATCATGGTGCTGTGCTTGGCTCGAGACCATCGGCCTCGTTGCTGGAATGGGTGCTCAGGTGGGTGCTTCATCCTCCTTCACAGAATCAAAATGTATAGATTGATAAGATTTTTAAAAAACAGGTCCACTAACAAATTTTAACCATTCATATGTATTATGTGTTCCATTCTATATTTGACTTTTGTGTTCCAAGCAGAACAGTTTGCTTAATGAGAACATTTTATATACATGTTTGGTTTTTATATATAAATAGGCATATTCAGGAGCACAGGCATTGCAGATGATAATACTATTGGGGACAGGAACAAACAAGGGAGGAGGATACTTTGCACCAAAGAGTGTGTTTTTGGGAATGTATTTGTTGTTAATCTTCATCTGGGCTGTCCTCAACTCCTTTGCTTTGAGTGTTGTTGCCTACCTCCACATTCTCTCCATTTGGTGGCAGGTACTCACATCAATGCTTCATATACTAAATATATGTTGTTTTTTTTTTTTTTTACATAGGCGCTGTTTGGGAAGAAAGGGTTGAGGCCATTATAACTTCAAATTACAAATAAGCCAAAAAGTCCCACTGTACAAAATTTTTCAAAAAAAAAAAAAAAAAAAATAGGCTGCAGCTGCCGGCAGTGTAGGCACAGCCTACACTGTCAATTGACAAATTGTTACATCAACTAGTAAATTACGATTTTGCCCTTTTATATCAATTTAAAAAATTGTAATCTTAAGGACAAATTTGTCATTTTAACTTCAAACATCATTTCAACACATTTTTCAATACAATAACTCAAATAAAAATCCATCTCATCTTCCCAAACACAAACTAAAATAGCCTACTAAAATAGCCAAAAAGCCAAAAAGCCTCTAAAATAGCCACTTCCCAAACGAGGCCTATGGTATTGCTGAGCTCTACTGCTATCACATGTGATTTGATGATGAAAAGGACATGGGTAGTTTTGGGGAGTGAAGCTCGAGGGCAAGACTCTTGTCCATTAATTGTGGGCTACCGGCTCTTTGCCACACTACACCTTTAGTAAGGCTAGGATTAGGCTATGGCTCAAGTTTGTCTTGATGGAGTGTCTGCGGATCTCCACAGTACAGTTCTACCTCGCTGTCTGACTCCACAATAGATAGGGACTCTTATGATCATGCCTAGTATGATTTTAATTAACAATATCACGATATACATATCAGTATTGACAATATGATTATATATGGCTTTGTCAGTTAATCATCTGAGACAAGTTAACATGTTGGCAGATCATTGGTGGTTTGGTTGTGATAATAACACTTCCATTTGTGGCACATCCAATACAACCAGCTTCCTATGTGTTCACACATTTTGAAATGGCACCTCAAGACACTGGCATTTCAAGCATTCCTTATGCAGTGATTATGTCTGTACTCTTAAGCAATTACTGTCTATATGGGTATGACACTGCTGCTCATTTGACTGAAGAAACCAAAGGAGCTGATAGAACTGGACCTCTTGCTATTCTCTCTAGCATTGGCATCATCAGTGTGTTTGGTTGGGCATATTACTTGTCTCTTACTTTCAGCATCAAGGTAATCCCCATCTGGCCTGTTTGATTTGATTTTGTTTTCTTTGTTTTAGTTTTTTGTGTCTTAAAAACAAAGCAATGAAAATTTTGAAAATACACATCATTTTATATCATTTTCATTTTTATGAAAAAGTAATTTTTAAAAAGAATAAAATATACTTAAAGAAAGCATTCTGTGTCGCTTTGATCCTATAAATTTCAGTTTTGTCTCTAAATTTTTTGTAATTTGAGTCAAATTAATCTAATTTCAAACGGCTTGTTTAAATTATTAACAAAATGAGAATAAAATACATCAGTGGCTCCTAAATTATACACTTCGATCGTGTCACTTTGATCTTGAAAGTTTTTAATTTTATCTGTAAATCAGATCAATTGCAATGTTATTGACAAAATTGACACTTCAAAAATCAAAATAACACATTTTATTGTTTTTCCATTAATGTTTTAAACTGACATCTAAAATTGGACAAATTTAATATAAATTGAAAACTTTGATGGTAAATTGACCAAAGTAAAATTTAGAGAATCTATGTAACACAAAACCCATACTTTAAGGGTCATAAGTGTATTTTACTTTTGAACACAACTTTTAATGTTTCCTACAAAATTGGTTGTTTTAACAATGGTTTGCGCAACAATTTTTTTGTATTTTTCAGTCAATAAAAACATAAAACAAAAAAAAAATGAAACTAGAACCAAACAGGGATGTGTCACAAGCATGTGATTAATTTGTTCGATGGTAGGACCCAAACTACTTGTATGATGTGAACAACGAGACCGCAGGGGCACTTGTACCGGCACAGATTTTCTATGATGCATTCCATGGGAGGTATCACAATTCCACAGGAGCTGTTGTTTTCCTCTGCATCATCTGGGGTTCCTACTTCTTTTGTGGCCTTTCTGTCACCACCAGTGCTGCTAGGGTTGTAAGTCTCTCTCCCTCTCTCTCTCTCTCTCTCTCGCTGTCTCTCTCTCCAATAGCATGCAAGAATTTCCCTACTCTCACTTTACATAGACACACATACTTTCGGTAAGCTAAGCTGGGTTTGGATCATGAATTTGAATAAGAATTTGAAAAAAAAAAAAAAAAAAGAAGTAAAATATGAATAAAATATATTTACATTTTACCAATATTTTTTCTTTTCCTTTCCCTTTCTAAATTATTACCCAAATCTATAATCCAAATACAGCAATAGAGAGGTCCAAGAACCAACATATATACTGTGTTTGAATCATGAATTTGGATAGTAATTTAGAAAGATAAATGAAAAAAGTGAATAAAATGTGAATAAAATATAGTTACATTTTACACACCTTCCTTCCTCTTTTTAAATCTTTACTTAAATCTATAATCCAAACATAGCAATAGACAAGTTCAAGAGCCAGTTAGCGCCTTTTTCAATCACTCTCCTACTTGGTGATTTCCTTTCTCAAAAAATTTAGTTTATCAATTATTTGGGACACAATATGTACCTATAGTTTCTTCCTATTCCACTCTCTTGTACTATGTTTGGTTACAAGCAACAAACTGTCTCTCTTTTCCTTTCAGGTTTATGCATTATCCAGGGATAATGGAATCCCATTTTCCCCAATATGGCGAAGAATTCACCCCAAGCATAAGGTTCCAACAAATGCAGTGTGGCTCTGTGCGGTCATCTCCGCCATCCTCGGCCTTCCCATCTTAAAAATCAACGTGATCTTCAATGCTATCATCTCCATAGCCACAATAGGATGGGTCGGTAGCTACGCTGTCCCAATTTTCGCAAGGATGGTGATGGCAGAGGAGAATTTCAAGCCCGGCCCGTTCTACTTGGGAAGAGCAAGAAGGCCTGTTTGTTTGGTAGCATTCTTGTGGATATGCTATACATGTTCAGCATTCTTGTTGCCAACTCTCTATCCTATTACATGGAGCACCTTCAACTATGCACCAATAGCTCTTGGTGTTGCTTTGATGCTTATAATGCTTTGGTGGGTTTTGGATGCTAGGAAGTGGTTCAAGGGTCCTGTAAGAAACATTGACATGCAGAATGGAAACTCTTAGAATTTGTGATACTAGGGTTTGTTTTCTATCTCCCCTGTTTCCATAGCATCGACATGTTTGATTATTGTATGATTTGAGTCTGTTGACTTGCAGACTTCTGTTGCAATCATTCTAAGTTAAATCTTGAACTTTCACAATCATACGAGTAAATGGAACAAACACATGAGTTCTCAATTCAGGGAAAATCGTGTTTAAAATCACTATATATAGATCGAATGGCCATGAAAGTCAAGAAAGTTGGCAAGAGTTCTCAATGTAGCACACAATGAATGCAGCTAAACAAAGTAGTCAAAAAGCATTTCTATACATACTTCTCCTAGGGAAAAAAAAGGAAAGAAAAACTAATCTCCCAAACAACATGATGAATATAACGGGTGCTCATTAAGGCAACTTACAGTAAAGGAAGAACAATCAAACTCATGAGCTAACGATAAGAAAAGAGAAGAAAAGGACAACATATATTTTCAATCAAAAATCTCGTATACAAATTACCTATCATCTTTCAGACAAACCAAATACCGTGTGATCCAGTTTCTTTGCAAGCTATACTCTACACATATCATTTATCTTACTATATTTCTTTTCTTGAATAGTGACTTAATATGGTATGCAAATAAACAACTTTTAATCTATACAAATTATCCACATTACCAAAACAATAGTTGTGTTCACTTGTCCTGCTCATCGTGCCCGTGGCCACCAGCATGCATCTTCATATGTTGTATTCGTCCACATGATCCTTCAAGTGAGACTTCCATTACAATCCATAGAAGTATACCTGGTGAGCTCAAACAGAAACACTGAATCAGCATTTATCCAATTGTTAAGCTTGTATGTTGGTTTGTCTACCACCAACTCATGCATACTAGACTGAAAATTCCATTGTACAAACAACTTATTTTGCATCCCCCTAGCAAATAAATTAGCCATTTTGAATATGAAGGACAATTTCTTTCCGATGCAACCAAAAAAAAAAATATATGCTGGACAATCAAAACAAATTCTAAGGAATAAAGTGGAGCAAATTTTTGGAAACAATTTAGGGGACAAGATCATGAAATAGAACTTTTTAAGAAAAATTGGTGTCCATGAAATTGTTGCCATCCAACAAGGCACCAGTTATTCAGGAAAGTAATACCGACCCTCCATTAACAATCCTACTACTACTGTTCTTTAGCAAGAAGATCGTTTAGACTTAGCAAACTAAAAGTCTTGTGTCCCACTAAAGTAGGGTCGACTACATGAACCATTTTTCATCATTTTGCTCTATCAACGGCTAGATGCTCAATTAAATTAAATAAATTCATATCCTTTAGACTAGACACCCAAATTAGAGAATTTCACAAGATAACATGAAACTAACTTGTAAGAGAGCCTGTTAAGCAAATATATTGCAAGACTTCGGCTACCAAACCTGAAGCTAAATGACAGGTATACAGAGACAAAAGTGAAGCCTCACTGATTTGGTCTTGTACTATCTAGAACATCCATATCAAACTTTTGATGAATTTTGATTTCGCTATGCCCCGCATGAATATTTTAGACAAAATTAATGCCTGCTTTAAAGGATGCGGTGTTTCACAGGGACACAAAGTTATTGTTTTTTTCAATCTTTTAGTCACTAAAATCATAGCATTTGTATCAATATTTGTCAAGGAAAGCTTAGAGAAATCTCCCAGGAAAACAAAACTAAAAATCAAAATCAAAGTGAAAAGATCTGGTATACCTTAATTACTCTATCAGCTCGTCCAACAAAAAGCTTTCCTTGCCAGTACAAGAGAGACGTTATAACAGAATCGCAGGCAATAGATCCAAGGCTCGTGGCATCAATTCCAAACTCATCCCCTAATAGTTCCTGAAAATCAGTAGACAACCTCACGAGCCTTCAACAAAATGCAGATGATCCAAATTCCAAATTATCTAAATTAGAGAAAACATTGAACAAAAAAAATATAAATATTACTTTGAGAAGAGCATCACATTTATTCATCAAAAAAAAGAAAGAGAAGTATCAAATTCAATAAAAAAATTTCTTGGAAGTTCCAACGTTTCATAGCATAAATTATTATCTAGGTTAGCATCAACAATGCAATCAATTAAAAAAAAGAGCTCAGGACTTAGAAGGGTGATTGACATAGAATCTATGCAATATACTACAAATTTTACCTGCACATTAACAACCTTGTCCCAACCCCCTGTAAAAAGCCACTTCCCCTCCATTCCAACAGAAAAAATGGCACCATTGTGAGCTTGTTTGGATTTCAGAAGCACATCATTTCTCCAAATCTGAAAGAACAAAGAGGAAAGAAAATGATTGCTTAGTACTAAATTTAATTAGTAACTCTTTATCATTTTGTAGTGCACTGGTATGATGTCAATCCAGTGATGGCCTTCATTAAAAAAATTTGTCAGAGTTTTAGTCCAAACAAAAGGATAAAAAAATTCCAAGTTATTTTACAAGCCAATTCACACATTTTGAGACTTATAGTTCTTGCATGGTATCATAGCTACTTTATTGGTTACTTTTGGTGACTATGCATCATGAATAACTTGAGTTGAGGGATAGTAAGTGATGTGACTGATGTTGTGTCATTATATTCCCCTAGCAGTTCCAACTTCCAACCAGTGCCTATAGAAATATGACCAAATATAACCAAGTTAAGTAGGGTTTAAAAAATACATAACCTTCATACACCCATTCTCATGAGCCACAACAAGAGCATCCCCGTAAGCAGCAAGAGACAAAACAGAGGTCACATTTCCAGGTGTATCTTCCCCGAGTACTGTCAAAGGACTGTGATCACTAAGACACCATAACCGGACAGTTCCATCCCAACTTCCACTATAAAGAACCCCGTTACAAACTGCTAGAGTAGAGACAACTGACTTATGCCCATTCATAGTACATGACAGAGAGTAATCCTGAATACAAATTAAACGAAACCTCAATTTTCAGATTCCAAAGCAATAAAATTACTGTGTAACCAGAGTGGTCACAAAATGAGTATAAGCCCATTACCTGCAAGGACCATGCCTTTATTGACTTATCTCCACTGCCAGTATATAGGTATCCAGTTCCAGAAATGGCAAGGGCATGAATACCAGTATAGCGCCAATCTTTTTGCTCAAACAGTTTCTTTATTGGTTCTTGACCAAATGGATCAGTAATACCCCAGATGTAAATGCCACCTCCACTATCACCACTTATGCACAATGGTTGTTCTTCATCTGTGAAAACTATAGCAGTAATTTTATGCTCATGACCCCTAAATGTATGCAAGTGAGTAAAATCCTGCAATGGGTAGATCCACTAATGAATCTCAGTATAAAGGGATATTTAAATAGGAAACTACAAGACTGCAAAATGAAAATGAGTCATTCATTCTATCATATTTATGATTTAATTAATAGTGATTTGCAAAACTTGACCCATGCTACAAGTAATCAAAATTTGAAACTTAAAAGGTTTTTCAAATTTATAATTGAACTTTTTTACTTCCAATATATTAGTTTCAATTGTTAAAACTTGGACTACTAACCTTGAGATTGTGGGTTGAACCTTAGGACAGCCTGCACCCAATCTACCCCTCCTAGAGCCCCATTAAATGGGGAGTAAACTGGGTTTACTTTTTTAGTAGGATTTTATTTTAGTTAGATTTTTTTAATACTTTGTCAAAATGTTTTGTAACAGAAGTTTGCAAGAAAATTTTTCTGGGTGCTACACTCATGTTTTTAGCATAGATTTTGTTAACAAGTGGAGTGCCAAAAGGGAACTTTTTAACAAAGCTTGAAATGGTTGTACATTATTTACAAAAGGGTGTGCCACAAAGAATATAAAACCATTAAGCAATAATTTGATGCTAGTTGGATTAACGGACAAATTTCAACAAATGTTCACTGTAAGGCATGTACCTGCAGAGACCATACATGGACCGTTTTATCAAAGGAGGAACTAAAAAGGAAACCACCTACAAGAGAAATGAAAAGGGATTTAATTAAGATGGTTTCATGGCACCATAAATAAAGTCTAAAAGCACCAAGTCAAATCCATACCTCCAATGGTTAATCCTGAAATACAATCCAGATGGCCCTTCAGATCAATACATTTGACATGACCCCCGGAGAGGCCTTCAACAAGATCTTTGTCAACCATTACTTCCCCAACTTGATCAACATCTTCTCTATTACTATCATCTTTCTCCTGCAAGTCATTTACCAACTGCTTTTCCAATATTTTGTTAGTTTCCTTTCGTAACTGACTCAGTTCTCCAAGAAACAAGCAATGCCCAGTGTTCTTTTCAATCGCCCGAGCTAAACTGACCATGATATCGAATTTTGGTTTAATAATCAATTCCCTGATGCATTTCCACACATCAATCACATCTGGTCGACTCCCTGGATCAAATTCCAAACATCCACATAGGATCTCCTGCAATGGTACAAACTCTGAAACCAATTTAGTTTCTAATGAAGTCCTAACTTTCTCCATCCAATTCATATACAATCCTGCATAATCAGAACCCTTTCCATCACTTGGTATTGGTACGAAACAGTGCAAATAATTGCCCATCAGTTCAGTAAATGGTTCTCCAATAAGAAGCCAAAGCAATACACAAGCTAAGGACCAGACATCTGAGCCATAGCCAACCTCAAATTTTGACCCACATTCTATGTCAATTGCATTCTTCTGCAGTAACTCAAACAATAGCTCTGGACTAACAAATTCAAGGGTTTCTGACGCATCGTTTCTTAAGCTTACTTCCAATTCTTTCCTTTTCTTTGCACCCAGAATAGCCTTGGTAATCATCTTCCAAACTCTACTACTCATCACCAAGGCTTCATTCAAGTCAATATGAACATGGCCAAAATCATCAAAATTAAAGCTCCTTACAGCCAAACAACCACTAAACAATCCTTCTGAATGTAGAGCACTCACTGATTCACATATCTCCATACCAATCATTGCAAAATTTGTGGTATCTAACAAACCATTACTTTCATTTTCACCAACAAACCCATTTCTCCAATCACCAAACTTCTCCAAAAAACTCCCCGCATACCTCTCACACACTATGTACACACCCTGATCATCCGGATTACACCACAGCCCATATACCTTACAAATTTGACTCTGTTTCGAACAAGACGCCTTCAAAATCAAACCCAATTCAGCTCTTTCCCTATCCGTCATCCCATACAAAACCCACAAAACTTTAGCAACATAACTGTAATTAAACTTAGAATCATTCTCACATAAAGAACCACCAACTCTAACAAGACTCACCTTTTCATTCCCTTTCATCGAACACCTTACAGACAATCCCCAAGAATCCAAAGAAGAACCCACAATTATTCCACAAAACACAGAACACAAACCATCTTCAGCACTAAATTCAACCACTAAAGCGTCCTCGGGAACAACCCAGTCCTTCCATGCCAGATAAAACTCATGAGACCACAAATTGGGTATAAAATGGATCGGAATTGACTGTTTTTCGATTGGTTTTGGGGGGTTTTGGGGATTTTGATGATCTGGGCATTGGAGAAGAGAGGCGAGGCGGAGGAGATCGATGTTCTTGGGGAGAGCGGAGGGGCCTTGGGGATGAGGGTACTTGACGAGTTGGGTACAAGCAGGGCAGCGAATGGTGTGAGGGAAGGGTTGGGGGAGGAGTTTGAGGCAGGTCTGGCAAGCGGAGTGACCGCAGGCGAGGACGCGAGGGGTTGTGGAATCGCCGTCGTAGGGTTGAAGACACACCGGGCACTCCGGCGGCTCCGGCAGCTCCATGTCCGGCGTCTACTTCTGTTTGGTGTTGACTTTTTGTAATGGCTGGCGTACCCAGTCCAAGCTCAAACTATACAGTAACAGCATATCCAATCCACTAGTCATATAATACTTATTAGTTAAAATATTTAGTATGATTTACTTTTTTCAATTTCAATGCATTAGGCATATGATTAGGTATTTTGGCTCAACTCATATTCACTAATTACATGTAGCTAGCCTTCAACGCTAGGTAAAATGTATTCAATTATTAAGATTATTTCCCTCCATCTTTGTTGTTGACGTGGCATTCTATAAAATTAATAGTATTTTGATAAATAGCTAAAATAAAGAGCATGGTTAGAGTAAAAACATAAAACAATTGATAGGTAAAATAAAATATATACTTTATAAAAATATTTGGATAGGTAAAATGTCTACTACCGTTAGAGATGCTCTAAAATCAGCAAGGTCTCTCTCTGTATATATTGCTGTGTCAAATTTTTTTTTTATTTTTAATTTTTAATTTCGAAAATTACAATGACTTCAATGAAATTTAACAAAATTGTAGGAAGTTCCTCCAAAGTTTTTTACATTCACTTTTAAATTTTATACATACACCCTTTTATCCTTTTATTTTAATTGATTGTTGACCATTTTCGATTTTGTTTGTGACTATCAAATTATTTTATTTTATTTATTATTTTGCAATCATTTTATATGTTAAAGGATAAAAAATACTCCCGCAATCTCAATTGTTTTTTTAGTGTAAAAAATATACAGATTATTATTTTATTATTTATAAAGCTAATGAATTATTGATAAAAGAGGAATAATTCTATTTTCACACATCAATTTCTTTCAATTCACACATTTAATGAATTTATTTTTTTTAAATACAATTTGCCTTAGAATAAAAATTACATAATACCTTTATCTTTTTTCACTCAAATCTTATTTCTAAAACACCACAACCATCCTCCATCGCTAAAGCCACCTCTTTCCTCCATCATCCCCTCACATCGCCTATTTCTTCCTTCGTCTGCAATCACTTTCTGTCATGAATCATACACTCTCACAAGCCTTCCGTTACAATTGCCTACTTTTAAGGTTGATTATGGAGGTTTATGATGAAAGTCGATGAGTTGAAAGTGGCAGCAGTGGTTGTGATGGAGGGTAAGAGTGGTAGCAACAGTTGCGAAGAAATGGTAAGTGAATGGAAAAAAAACAAAAAAAACGTAGGGTTTTGAAATTGAAGATAGGGATATTATTAGAGTAAAGAAATGTGTATTGAGAATTTTTATTTTTTTTGTGTGTACTAATAATGTGACGCCTCAAAAATTGGGAACATCAGATAATATATTAACAATTAAATATGGGGTTTATCTAAGGTTACAAGAGTGGGAAACGCCACTAATGAATCATTTGGCTAATAACCAAGCAAAATCACAAGAAGGTTGGAGGAGTCAAAATAGCCTCATTTCTAAGTCCAACCACCTTAGATAACAAAGCTACATTTTTTATAGATCTTGACAAGGTATTAACACAAAACCTACATAAGTTGACGGAGTATAAGGATATGTTACAAATATTATATATAAAAATACAAAATCATGTCTTCAAATACAGCAAACGATTAATCACTTACAATCGCATAATCGTGTTTGCAAAACTAATTCCCAACTCTCATAGGATAGCCATATGTCTTCAAATACTTCCGTTTTTCCTTCGACCAGTCTAATAGTCCTTAATACCTAGCATGAAACGCCGTGAGTTTTGAATGCTCAGTAAATGCACACACACTCCGTCCCTTTTTCTCAATTCAATACACCAAAGTATTTATAACAACCAAGTAGTGAAGCATGATATTCAAGTCAATAATAGAGGAAAGGAACATGACATTCAAATAGATAACAAATGCTACAATGTTAGTAGTTAGTATTCTAGAAATTCCCCAAAGAGATTTTATCCTCCTAACCATAAGAATTGGATTCGGATTATTCAGTATGCCCTCTCTTTTGCTACTTTGCAGACCTTACCCCGGATGCCTACCAACGGTTATATACCGTGTAGCGCCAACCGAGAACCTCAAAAGAAACGGTAAAATAAGGGCCTTGCCCATAACCTCCTCCAACCTTATCCATCATAAGCACCTAGGGTCCGAATACAACTGTCACGACCCCAAACCGCCCCTAGCAGGATGGTACCGTGATGGCCAGTAATCCGAGATTACCGAAGGCCAACTTTCAAAATTCACACACAATCAGAGTATTACATAAGGGGCTAACATGTGCGGAAGCAATAATTTACAATACAAGTGGTTCATAAGAGCAGTGCATAGATCAAATGAAATGACATACATCTTTAACATGGTCTTACATCTTGAATATAACATAAGCAAAATACATGTTACATATTGATCAAAGGCCTCTCAAGCCGACATGTACAAAACACATGAACTACAAGTCAAGAAACATAATCTTCCAGGTTGCCGACATCCTCACTGCCGACATAACATACATACAAAACACACATCTCGGCGTAGCCGACTTCTTGCTTGTTACCTACATATATACATAGGGAGGGTGAGCTTGGATACTCAGTGAATGGTACAAGTAATAAAGGTTTTAAATGAATGATAACCGAGATCTTTGCAAAACATACATATCATAGCTTGTACAAAACATGAGATGAATCTAGTTCATCAATCTTGATCTTACAAAACTTACTTACTTACTTTGGATGTTAATAATATCTACATAATACAAAGGATGACATTCCGGACTTACAAAACCCACGTGGTAAACCGTCAGTGGTAAAACAAGGGAATAATCGACCCGGAATCGATTAGACAAACCACCCGTACAAGGTCATCGGTGGGGCCATTCGTTCATAGACCGTTGATGGCAGAGATCTCTCATACTTAGTACTGCGAAAGTTTAGAGTCCTCCAGCACAAGGGACTTTAGTACTGCGAAAGTTTAGAGTCCTCCAGCACAAGGGACTTTCCGAGAATGTCATCAAAACAAAGCTTACTTGATACATAAAAATAAGAGTAATCATTCATGCTTGATCAAATGCTTTTCTCAAAATGAAACAAGGCTTTATCAAATCTTTATAACATAACTTTATTAAAAATACCACTCACATAGCTCTTCGGATGTCGGGATCAAGGCAAAGGTCCAAGTCCTACAAACACATGGCAAAGTCTACTAAACGTACTTCTCAAAACAAGTCTTACATGCATGCAAATGATCTCGGGGAAAACATGCTGGAAGTCAAAACACTATTTTACATGTCAGGAAGACATGCTGGGTACCAACTAGGTCTTTGCCGAGGTCTCACACCTCCTGACCGAGGTGTGGTTACCTAGACTTCGGCGTGCGACTGCATGCCGAGGTGCGCACAAGACAAACTAAAGGTGTAAATGATCATGCAAGGTAGGCCAAGGTGAGATACGATGCTTGGCCTAAGTGTGAGGTCTAGATAAGAGTGATCTCGGCGACTACACTTAGGGAAATGAGGTCTGGAGATCTGGTTTCCACCCGTGAAGAACATGAAGAACATGCATGCTAAAATCATAACTTCTTTATTATAAAATCTGGGATTTCATGCTATAAGTTCAAAAACATGGACCTGGGTACCCATGCTTGAAGATCATATGGAAACAAACACAAAAACATGCGTCTTGATACAAACTTTTGGATCAAAACATGACTTTTCTTGAAGAACACATGAATACTATTTTCTCTTTCTAAAACTGAACTTCAAAGCAATGCATGGCTTACAAATCATATTCAATCATGCAATGCAATAACATGAACATAAAGAACAACACGGGCAGATCAAGAATCTAATCTTAGAACACGGATCTAACGGTTCGATCTCTAGGGATCAAGCTTGGAAATCCACTCTCTCCCAAGAACTCATCTTCCTCTCCTAGAGCTTCTCTCTCCTCTTCAAAACAAGGATATAACAAATGATAAGTTCCTCTCTCTACCGGCTGATTTAACACTCAGCTCGGACACGTGGCAACGGCTGGTTGGTTCTCCTAAAAAATGTGATAGATTGACAAGACATGTGTAAGACAAAGCGTATCTAACAAGCTACCTGGCAAGGCACTCTAGCAAGTGATGACATCGGCTAAGGACAAAGCTTCGGCAACTAAGGTGACAATGACCTCGGCTAGGAAGGACAACACTTGACTAAGCTGTGCCACACCTTGGCCTAGATGTGCCACACCTCGGTCTAGGTCATACCACTCCAGGACAAGATCACTTAGGTGCAAAGGTAACATCTCGACCTAGATAATACACATCTCGGCCTTGGTGATGAACACCTCGGCCTAGATAATGACATCTCGGCCAATATGTCAGGGCGAAGGTGGAGGTCAAACAAAGTGGTTCTAAGATAATTCTAGACTGAAGATGACCTCGGCTTGGAATGATCTAGGCTTAACATAACTTAGGCTTGAGACACCAAGGAAGGAACAAAGCAGGCACACAACACTTAGACAAATCACATAAGCACAAAACAAGGCAAGATTCATGAATGCAACCTTAACAAGACCACATGATGTGAATGCACATGAACATGACTAAGCCATAAATGTGGGTTGTTACAAAAACTAATCCATTCAAGGGTTCCGATACAATCGCTTGCGCAAGACTTTCCTTTAATTAGGGAACACATCCCATCAATTCATACATAACACATTATTATCTCTTCATTATTCAAGTGATCGAAAACCCAATACCAACCCAATTAAGTTTTTCGTTAAGTTAAAAGTTTTAAATTAATGTTAGAACAACTTAACAAAATAGTAATATCCACATAAGCATGAGCACCGTCAAATGAAGAAGATAAGGAACATAACCATAATACATGCAATATCATACCAAGACATTTTCATATACTAATAAGCATATTCATAAAGTCAACAGCATAAAATATCAATGTAAATAAAATTTTCAGATTCAGAGTCACTTAAAGATCAAGATTAAAAAAGCTATGTCAAATTTTTCCAAAATTCGGCCTTCCTATGGTTCGTAGATAATTTTATCTGGTTTTCAGAAATACTCTAATTTTGTCCAGATTCGTCGATCGTTACGAAAATTGGATTTTCTCACAAATCGCTTACTCTTTTTCAATGAAACCAATTTTCCTTGAAAATTAACTCCGGAAGATTTTGACTTAACATTTAGGTTCAGAAGATTTTTCTACATTTTTCTAAAATTTTTGGAAATTGGCTGTAAAACAGATTTCTCTAGCACAATTCTTGAAATAAGAAAGTTTGTGAGAAAAGATATCAACTATGAGAAATTTTCGACTTCTACTGTGATGAAAACATGATAAATAATATGTATTAAACTTAGAAATTTGAGATGAAGGTGTGCCTTTGGAAATTTTGAAAGATTGATATGGAAAAAGGTAGCCTTATACCGATTAAGGGAAATACAAGAATGGTAAAATCAGGGGCTCAACTCCTTTCATTTTTAACACAAGGATGCCACCAAAACACATCTGAAATGAATGTTTAAAACTTCTAAGAGTATGTATTTGAAAGGAA
Organism: Camellia sinensis; assembly: GCF_055761805.1. NCBI lineage: Eukaryota > Viridiplantae > Streptophyta > Magnoliopsida > Ericales > Theaceae > Camellia > Camellia sinensis. The sequence goes on from NC_138966.1 coordinate 122,765,749, forward strand.
AAATAAGATAGAGTTGTGTTGTGGCTTACTCGATTGTCTAGTAAAGTGTTTGCACAATTTCTTCTCTTTTTCCTTTCCTCTACCGCTAAAGCTCTTTTCTTCTCTTTTTCTCTCCCTCAATTGAAATGTGTAGTGTGTGAGTGTGTCAGATGTGCAAAAATGCTAGGGAAGAGGTCCTATTTATAGGAAAAAAAAATAATGGTGGAAAGTCTAAAAAGCCCTTGGTTGAAATTGGATGGAAGAATTTGTAATTGGTTAGAATAGAATGAGATTGATTAAGAAGATTAATTATAACTTGGAACATGATTTAGTCGTAGTTTGGTCAAGATAGAACTAGATTGAAAACTAGTACAAACATATCTCCATGATTAGGGATTTAGTCAAAATTCTTCATAAAATCAAGCATTCTTGTCCCAAAAAGTACACAACAAAGGGTTCATCTAGGGTGGCTAGCCACTTGACGTTGATTTGAGGGAATTAATTTATTTATTTTTCTTGTGTACAAATATTGGAAATTGTAAAGTATAGTGTATAAAATAAGTTTTAAGGTACAAGTTTATATATATATATATTAGTACTTGTTTGAGGTCAATAAGTGATTTAATAAAAGTGTGAGGGTTTAGTGTTTGATTTATGAATTGAAAATTTTATTTTAATGTAGAATTAAACTAAATTAAGATTAGAGAATCTAATTCGGTTTGGATTTCTTGTTTCGACTAAAAAGACGATCAATCGACAAACACAATAAAAATGAGAAAAACCTAAAGTTTTCAAGTGGTAATTCCATATTTAGGGAGTCAATTAATCAGTATTAGACTATTAGAAAATGATTCCTGAGTTACTGAAATAGATTAGGGTTTGCGAGTTTTCAGTTGGCACATATATTTTGATCATAGAATTAAAATTGTAATTAATTAAGAAACTAAGGGACTTCAAGAAAATAATTTAAAAGTAAAGGACTTTTAAGAAAGTAAAATTTTTAGGGGCCTCACAAATAACGTGTTCATTAAAGGTATGCATTAAGAGGAGTGAGTGGGCCCCATTATCACCACGCACATGAATGAAGAAGAAAATTTGTTGCAATAAATGAATAACAAGCTGTCTTTGCCGACCTTCACATTGACCTCTTGAGTCCCATACCATCCCATATGAGCTATTGACTAAAAAACCTCTCTCACTCTTCTCTCTCGAAAAACCTCCTTCCCCGACCTTTTTTTTGGGCTGGCTGGCTGGCCTAGCTCGTTTTAGCGGCTGTCTTGTTAGTTTTCTCTCTCAATAAACTTGAGTCTTCCATCTTCCCACCTAGGTGTGTTTTTTGTTGCTGTCCAGGTTGTCATCGGATGTTTTCTTGTGTTTCAACTTTGCCGTTATAGCTGATTTATCAGGGGAGTCCAGGAATTTCATTCGAGCGCTTTTGGCGAGTAGGAGCTTGAGGGGTGCACTCTGGTTCGTAGGTGATTCAGTTCTTTCTGGTTTTCACTCGAGCGCTCATCCTCGAATGAGAGTTTGAGGGGTGAAGACCTGTGTCCCAGCGGGTGGTCGGTGTTCGGTGGGTGTGTGGATCCGCGGTGTGAGTTAGAAGACCTGTGAGGTAGAAGTCCTGTTGGCTTTGGAGTGGACTACAACAGAGGCTTTGGAGTAGGTACTGGGTGTGAGCTAAGAAGAAAACCTGGTGGGATATGATCTGTTGGGTGTGCTTGCGGGTGTTGTGATCTTTAGATCTGTGGGTGTTGTGCAGTGGAGTTGCAGTAGCTCGGAGTCTTCAACATGGGTGTTACTGCAGGGGTGTGTTGGTTCAGTGGGTGTGTGGGTGTTGCAGCAGCTTAGGGGGTGGTTGGGAAGTTGGTCAAGGGAGTGATCTTCTCCAGTCAAGGGAGTTTTCTCAGCCTTCGAGCGGGTGGCTATGGAGTTTTCCGGCCAGCGTGCAGCAGGTGTGGAGCAGCGGAGCGCGCGGTAGGTGTGAGATGGGCATCATATAGTGTTGTCAGGCGTCGGGAGTGAAGAAGGGTGGCGTTGGGAGTTGTTAGCAGCTTAGGTGTAATGATTTAGTTTTCAAAATAGCAGGTGGGCCTTGGCAGAGGCGTGGATGTTGATTAGATGGGTTTTTAGTTCGGGTTGCTTTGGGTGTTGGTTTTGTTATTTTAGTTTGGTTCCGGTGTTTTGGTGGGTTGATTATGTGGAGATTCATGTATTTTAATTTTTTTAGTTAAGTTCTTCTTAACTTTTTAAAAAAAAAAAAAAATCGAGAAGCTTAGGGGTTGGTTGTATGACTGTAAGTAGCAGTAGTAGGGGTATTTTTATACTGCCTAATCTCTCTCGATGCATGTCATCTTCCTGTACTTTTAATTTCATGCTGTTAAATGAAATTTTTCTTTCCTGATAAAAAAAAAAAAAAAGGTATGCATTAAGAGAAATTGATATGAGAAAATAAAATTATCCATAAAAAAGACTAAGGTCCATTTAAAAATTGACTATTTTATTAGTTAATTTTTTAATTTTTTATAAAAAAACATGCAAACAAAAAAAAATTATGTACTAATTTATAATAATTTTTTTAAAAAATTTTTGTAGCTAAAAATCACACTTCACACACGGACCTAAGTGTAATAATCATGTAAAATTTGTAAAACTCTCCAAATTTTGTGGGAGGTTACTGTAATTTACACTTTTTATTTTTATTTTTATTTTTATTGCAAAGGCGATTTGACATAATTGTCCTTTTTCTTTAACAAAAATAACAAAATTGTCCTCACGCTAAAAACACTGGAAGCCTATAATTATAGAACCCCCATTCCCATTCTTTCTCAGGAGATCGAAATCCACCGGAGCAGCGAATAGTGACAACAACTGGTTCGGAGGTATGTTTCCGATCCTTTCTTTCTCTCTCTCTCTCTCTCTATATATATATATATATATATACGCACACATATAGAGTATACGTATAGATTTCATCGATCTATGAGCAAATCTAATGAATTAGCATTGGAAAAGTCCTGATTTCGTTGTTCAGTATTCGTTTGATTGCTCTTAAAATGCAGTGAAAAATTGAAAAAATTGAAACTTTGATGCTTATGTTTTTCACTTGTTGCTAACAAATGCCACTGGGCAGTGTATTGTATCAGAATTTGTGTTAAAAGTGTTTTAGAAATTGTGAAAAGATTATTTGAAATTGGTGAAAAGCGTCTTGGGGGATCTTGTTAGCAAGACCCTTTTCAATTTTGTGATCAGAGACAAGAAAAAACAGAACAGAAAGCATGGGAGTTGAATTCTGTTCTTATTTCCCTTTTTGATCTGTTTTGTCAGCAACCAAATGGAGGTAGGGTTTTGCTACAAGCAGTTATGAGTTGGGTTTGCTGTTAGTACATCTAAGACGGTTGTTGCTTACTTCACTTGACACCTCCTAACAAGAGATGAACAAATTTGAGGTATTAAGGAACTATACATAATGATTGTAGTTTAAGATGAATTGCAAACCCAGCGTCTACAGGTAAATAGAAAGGGGTACGAGGGGGCAACCAAAGGTTGGCAACTCTGCCTTGACGCAACTATAACAGTCCCTACCCGATGCAGAGTTGGACAGAAGGGACGTAGACGGGCCTGGCAATGCATGGTACCACAACAGAGGAGAGCTTGGTGACAATGGCTGTAGATTTTTCTTGTTAAAAAATGAAACCTTTTAGCTAGGGCTGAGTAAGGAATCTGTGAAATCCGTAATCCGATCCAGTCCAGTCCAATCCGATAGGTTTGGATTGATTTTTTGAATCCGCAGTTCGGTTCTGGATTGAAGATTTAAAAATCCGTAGTACACGGATTGGTTCCGGATTGAACCCCACGGTTCCAGATTGGAACCAATCCGGACCGTATACAAATAGGATATATTTTTATTATATATCCTCCCCCATAGTATCTTCTCTTATTCTATATAAAATCTAAACTCAAACATAAAACCGTATAACATCTTCTTTTATTACTTTTGTTTGTTTGTTAGTTTTTAATTTTAATTTGTAATGGTCTAAATATTTATGTTGAAACTAGTTTTCTTATGGTTGTTTAAATTCTAGAACAGTATGTCACTATTATAGAAATATATGTTGCTATTGTGGAACTAATATAGCGCTATGTTTATATTTTTATAAAATTAAAGTGTTATATATATTTTTTTGTTATTTAATTATGTGAATTTATGGTTCTAAACCGATCCAATCCGTATTTAAATGGATTGGTTCGGATTGGTTCGGATTGGTTCCATGATTTAAACGGATTAGATTGGATCCAATTTTTCAAGAACCGTAGATAACAGATTGGTCTTGATTTTACCCCAATTCGATCCAATCCGGACCATGCTCACCCCTACTTTTAGCTTCAAATAAACTCTTTTTTTTGGGGGGGGTCCTCAAACTGCCACGGGTCATGCAAGCAAGCTTATAGCCTTTCTTTAATCAATAAGTTGTGCTGAACTTGCATCATTCTTTCTTTCATAATTTATTCTGATAGTAGTCATCCATGAGCTTGTGAATAGTGATTGTTACAATTACTTCTTATTGTTGTTGTTCTTAATAGTTAACAATTTAATCTAATGATTTGTTTTTTTGTACAACCTGAAGTCCATGGCAGGAACGGGGAGTTCCATGTTATATTCTCTCCTTCTATTCATCATCATTCTCTCACTGCAAGAAATGTATAGAGGGAAGTTGGCATCAACAGAGTTATTCACTATTCTTGGAGGGTTTACCAGTTCTCTCCTATTTGTTATGTTGCTTACAGTGAGTTAAAATGCTTCTGATTGTGGTATTCTAAAATGCTTTTCAATCACTTGTTCATTCTTATGTTTGATTATTGCATTGATACATAAAGGTTGGTATTCTAATAATATTAACTTCATTGTCTATTTTCGTTTTTTGATAATTTTATTGCCTTGCACTGTTTGAACATTTCCTACCCCCACCCCTTATAGGGTCTAGCATTAAACTATTTTTTTTTACATCTATCCCATTCATTGGAAGCTAGATATTTCAGTCAAATGCTATATGTTTTGATCATTTTTAATATTTAATATTGGTATTCCCTTTGTAATATATTTCCAACTACATGTGGTGAAGGAAATTTTACTTGACTTCTTGCATGACAACCAATCTCTGTAATAATCATTATTTTTATGAAAGAATTGGGAATTGAAGTTCTATGTGCCGCCCTTTGTTGTCAGTTGCTGCAATTAAATAGTTGAGTAAATAGTAGCTGTGTCTGTGGCCTCTTTCCAAGTACTTATTAGATCCAATGTTTCTTTAGTTCATTTTCTTTGGCCTTTCGTAAGAAATTATTTAAGAGCCTCTCAGATTTTATTATGCACTTGAATACATTTCATGCTAGTAAGTAATACATGCATCTAATAGTTGTTAATCACTATAATTTGTTAGTTTAGTGATGTTTCATATTACATACTTCGTTGTTTGTCTTTGCATTATCAGCTGTTTATGTTCCTTGGTCTCTTAGTTTGCCAAAGTCCTACATTATAAACAATATATGATTTAATTTCTCAACCACATATCTGTAATGATATTGAGCTGTGTATGGTTTTTTGCTCTCACTTAAGTGCATCTCTTGCAGTTCATTGGGAATTATCAAGAAACCATTGGCATCAAGACTGGGTGGGGTGCTGGTAAGGGCAAACTGACTTTTTTCTTTCTGATATTCTCTATTAAATGACCAAAAGATGAATTTATTATTTATGTAAATTTAGCATATCGTACTGGTTTTCTTGAGTTTCGAATTCAACTTCTTATTTCATGCCCTTTTTTCTGAAGTCTCAGTACAAATAGTAGACTAGACACTCAATCATGCACATGCCACTTTTATTGAGGGACAAATGGATTAAATTGTGCACAGTGCATTGACCGAGAAGGAGACTACCTTTATGAATAGCTTTCTGTTAGAATTTACCATCACCTACCACCACTACCACCTCACCTACTCCACTAAACCTAACCCACTACACCACTACCACCTCACCTACTCCACTAAACCTAACCCACTACACCACTATCACCATCCACTACACACCATCCACTACACCTACATCTATATAAGGAACCATTTGTAATAGACAAAAAATAACAACATATCAATCAATAATATATCAATATTAACATGGTATCAGAGCAGGTTTAGAACCTAGTATTTTCGCTTCTCCGGCGGGCGGTAACCTCACCTTAGCCGCCCGCCGGACCTCAACCTAATTCGCTAGAATTTTTTACACATACCTTGAAATTTCTTCGAGTCCACCACCACTGCCCTTCCTCTCACTTGTCCTCCTATACACCACCGTCTCGGTCGTCTTCATCTACCACACACACTGCCGGCTGGAGTCCCTTCACTCTGAACAACGACTAGACACACACACTGCCGGCACCATCGCAGATTCTTCGGCATGAGAGGCCGCCTATGGACCCTCTGGATCCTCCAAACACTATGAATCGTACCCAGTGTACCCAGATTTAGTGGCTCTTCCATTCTTCATCCTTTTCTTCTTGTTCACCGGATTTTTTAAGTTCACCGGACTTCTCAAGTTCCACCTCCAGATCCTTTGATGGGTCAAGTTCAGTATCCGTTTGCATTTTGCAGTCGGATCCCTTGAGGTCATTATCCGATGTTTCCATGGTTCTGTTGTGTGCACTGCAGCATCATTCTTGTTGCCACAACTTTCTTGATTGCTTGGTGGAGTTCGAGGATGTCTCAGATTTGCATCATACCGCAAAGGTGCTGGAGGTGGTCTATAAGTGAAGGGAATTGAAGTTTCCAGATTTGTGTCGACTAAGAACCCAGTAGAAAGTGCAGAGACTGTGCCATGGTGAGCTGCCAAAGGCTCGTGCTTCTGCTTAACACTCTTGATGACACCAACAGCCACCACCTTTTGCACATACCCATACCCTTTTTTTATTTTTTAAACCAATCTCCACCCAACATCCCACTCAGACCATCATCCTCTTCTCTTATTTTAATATATCTCTATATATATATATCTATGTTTATTGTATTTTATTGCACACACCATCATCCTCTTCTCTCTCTCTCTCACTTTCACGCCCACGGTTTTGATTATACCCAGCATATAGTTTGCAAGCCACCCATGTGGGCTTGTCCCCTCTTATTATTATTATTATTATTCTTAAAAAAAAAAAAAAAAAAAAAAAAAAAAAAAAAAAAAAAAACAAAAAAAACAAAACAGGCAGACGACGAACTTGCACACCACACTCCTTTTATTCATGTCGGGGTTCCCTCCGTTCACAATTTTACATCCAAAAAAAAAAAAAAAAAAAAACAACAACACCACAAACAAAACAACCACATCCACAGGCGGGATTTTTTTTTCTCTACTCTGCCGCCGGTCTCTTCTTCTTGCCTCCGTCCTGGGCGACCCTTGACGGTGCTGCCTCCGTGTTTTCCACGCCGCCGAGCACGTTCACTCCCCCATACTCCTCCACTGCAGCATATGGCGGCCCTCCAAATCGGAACATAACGGTGGCCTTCCGCTTCAGCTCCTTATTTTCCGCCTTTAGCACACTAATCTCTGCTCGCGCATCCTTATACATGCGTTGGAGCAGAGCCAGCTGGGAGTTTAACTGTTGCACCTCATTTGTCCTGCTCTGCAGCCGGTGCGACAAATTTGTGACCGCAGTCATGGTTTCCACGCATGACTTCAGAGTATACTGATTGGCCTCAATATCAGTTTGCACCGCCATTTTTTGCTCCACCGACCGCATCGGAAAGTTCAACGGAGCAAAACCAGAGGTGTTTGGTTGAGGTTCACTGGCCACCACACCAGTTATTTCTCTTGTGGACTCATTCAGTTCTGGAAAGAGCGTAAGCAGCCCACGGGAAGAGGAGGCCATGTTCTGGTTAGCTGGACGGGAAGAAGAGGCCATGTTATGGGTTGCTGAGTTTTTTAGAGAAGGGTTGGTTACCGAGTGTTTCAAGATTTGCAGCTCTTAGAGACAATCTCTCCGAAAACGAATATCTCTCTCAGAAAATGAAGAGTTTTTTCAGAATTTTTTTCACAAAGTTTTTTTTTCTGCCTCAAGCACCGCCTCCGCCTCAGTTTATAAAGACCCTGACGAAGAGGCAGACACGCGCATCATGCGCCGCTCGGCGCTCGAAGACAAAATGGGCGCGCCTTTTGATGGCACGTCTTTTGATGGCACGCCTTTTGATGGCACGCCTTTTTATGGATTGGACACGCTTTTTGAGGGACGCCTTTTAACAGATTGGGCACACCTTTTGAGGGTGCGACTTTTTAGGGGTCCGACAAGACTCTGTAAACTGTCCCGACATTGATTCCGGTTAGCTACTTCAAGGGTCCGACAAGATTCTGTAAACTGTCCCGACATTGATTCCGGTTAGTTTCTACAAGGGTACGACATGACCCCATAAACTGTCTTCTACAACGGTCCGACATGACCCCATAAACTGTCTTCTACATCGGTCTGACACCACCATACAGTGTCCTCTACCACGTTATGACACCCCCATACAGTGTCATCTACAACGTTATGACACCACCATACAGTGTCCTCTACAACGTTATGACACCACCATACAGTGTCTTCACCAACGGTCTGACACGACCATACAGTGTCTCCTATCCTTTTTTTATGTATTTTCTTGTTTTGTTCCTCTCTTCAAACTCAAGTTGGTTAGTTTCTATCCTCCTTGAGTTTGCCGGGGGCTATTAGAATTTACCATCACCTACCACCACTACCACCTCACCTACTCCACTAAACCTAACCCACTACACCACTACCACCTCACCTACTCCACTAAACCTAACCCACTACACCACTATCACTATCCACTACACACCATCCACTACACCTACATCTATATAAGGAACCATTTGTAATAGACAAAAAATAACAACATATCAATCAATAATATATCAATATTAACACTTTCTTAAGACCACCACTTCCTCAACCAATGGTGGCTGGTGGGGATCTAGCCACTTGAATATACTCAATGGCAGGGACATGCTAGTTAGTTTACGGCATTGGCTATTTAATAAAGGATTAAAGCATTTAAATAAGATAACGTTGTTATTGTTTTGTTTTCTCCCTTTGCAGTTATATTTGCAGAGTTAGTTGCCCTTATTGCTGCAGGCACTGTTCATCGAGTTTGTATCACAACATGGTAATGCTTGTGATTCATGCTTGAATTGTTTTTATTGTAATTTTTATGTTTCAGGAAAAATATGAAAATATATATTATGTATGTGTAGGGAAGGAAAATGATAAATTTTGTTACTAATTGGTATGGCTCCCATCATGATTAATGTGGGATGTCATCTTTGTTTTCAAAGTGAAAGGAAAGATTTGGAAAGCCACATAAAGCTATGAGAAGTAGCCATGACATAGATGCATTGCCCTACATGAAATCTTAAAGGAGAAATTTAATCAAAACCCCTCCATTGGACCCTAGTTTGGTGTAAAGGACAGTCCAATTTATTTTTTTTCATAAACTCCCTACGGAGCACATAATTGAGCAGTGACAAAGTAAAATATCTTCTTTTTTTTTTCTTTCTTGCACAATATTGTCAGAATAACATGTTACTGTGAACCAGAATAACATGTTACTGTGAGACAGAGTAACATATTACTGTCAAATAGAATAATTGTTAAACAGAATAACATGTTATTGTAAGACAGAATAACAGTTTTAAAAGGCTTTCCTGAGGCTCGCCTCGAGGTTAAGGTAAAATGCATCAAGACTTTGATTTTTAGGCATTACTCTCCAAAGACTTACGCATCACAGTTTGAGACATGTGCCTTAGGTGCGCTTTGTACGCTTTTTGCGTATAAGGATGTGAGGAGTACGCGCATACAGGGGTTGCCTTGGGTTTTTGTTAGTCTATTAGATTGTTTAAACATAAAAATAAAAAAATAAAAAAAATAAAAAAAATTTAAAAAAAAAATAAAAAAAATCCCTTTTTACAACTATAATCACCAGGAAAAATTAAGTAAATGATCAACCAAGAAAAATCACATTTAATGGTCAAGTGAGAAGCTCAATCACTCAAGTTAAGAATATCAATTTCACTTTCAGTGAATGAAAACTTCCTTCTATGCAGTAAAATGTTCAACGCCTTCAAGCAAAAAGTATTTACATCTTTATATTTAATTTTGTTTTTATTTTTTTACTATTTTAATATATTTAATTTATTCACTAAATATTAAAATTTTGAGATTTGAAATGCTTACGCCTCAGCGCCCTGAGGCTTACGCCTCACCTCATGAGGGGTAAAACGTCTCGAGATACTCATTCGCCTTTAAAAACTTTGCATGTTACTGTTACTGTTTACATTAATTTTAACGGTAATAAATTTTTTTTAAAAAAGAATTTCATAGTCAACATGGATCTTATTTGATAGATCTTAATGAGAGAATTCTAACCAAACCAAACGAAATCAAAATCAAGCCTTAAGTCTCATTAAATGGGTGATGAGAGAATTCTAGAAATATTAAAAGCCGACATTTACATCAAAAGTTATATTATTTTAAAGTTTAATATTTTGATAATAGCAATATTTGTTGGACTTTTCAAGGAAAATTTTTTGTGCTTGTCCTTAATGCATTAAAATTTTATTCTAATGGGGTTTTGACGAAATCCCCCATCTTGAAGACCATAAGTTTGCTGCCCAAATTGTGCTGATGTTTATCGGCCATATATTTTGGTTAATTGATAATTGATATAGAGGTATTTTAATCTTTAGGGTTAATTCGAGTTTTGCTCTCTTTTTACTTTGTGATGTGTTGGCATATTATAGTATAGGAAGACATGGTGCATTAAATAGTTAGGAATTCATGATGTTCTTGGTAATCTGAATTATGAGTATTTTTTGCATCTTCACCTTTTTTTTTCTGGGGTGGGTTATACATGTCTAGCATTTGATGAATATGATTGTAAATGTACATCTTTCTTGTTAGAGAAGCAAGCATCTCCTTTAGGTGTTTCCTAATCTTAGCATATGTTGATAGAAGCAAGTCAACCTTTGACTTGTGTCAATGGAGAAAGGTGAGGTTTTAGAAGAAATGGTGGTATAGTGAGAGACACCCCAATTAGGATATACATGTGCGGTTCTCATTTTATCTATATTATCTCTGTTTCTGTCATTAATGGGGGAATGAAGAGTTTGATAGCACATGGTAGGTTCCTGATAAGAAAGGAAAGTCTATGATTCATTCCTCGACAAGAGTCTTTAAATTTCAATTGGATGATGCTTTCCCCATGGACAAATTTGGAGGTTGTTTTATTTCATTTTGTTTCTTCCCATTTGCTCTTTGTATTTGGAGTGCTTCTGTTGATGACGTCTCTACTTAAATGGTTAGATGAATTTTGATCCAGTAACGTGTGTTGCTGGGAAGAACTCAACCACCATTCTCGAGAATGGTCTGAAGTGGATAGTCTTAACTGCATATTAACTTCTTCTAGGATGGAAGATTGGTTCCAGCTAGTCGGGAAAATGACTCAAAACTTCGCAGTTTCTCATTATAGGGTATTTATAAGGAACAGAGTTGTATTACCTTTGAATATTACAGGTTTTGTGTCAGGTATGCAGAAGCAGAGAGATGGCGTTAAGGATTTCCATTTAGCCGGTTTATACTGGATCATCTGTGCTTTTTTGTTTGTTTATTTGTTTAGCATCATTTCTTTAAATCAATTTTATCTCCAAGAAACATAAGAAAATTTAATTTGAGCTTGAGAAAATAGGGTTGTGGATTGTTATGCTCTCATCAAATACTTCAAATTTTCGTAGTAGTGCTCAATGGGAGCTTTTAAAACCGAGTTTTTGCTTATGATGCTATACTGATGTTTTTGTAACCCATTGCAGCTTATTGTTCTCTGCTGGACTACTCTATGAGATCAACAAGCTTTCAGGGACGACGCTTTCCAAAAGCGAATCGAAAACGAGGAGGCACTGAGGAACATTTTCCTCTTTTGGATATTTTGTTGCATTTTCCCAGATTTGAGTTGTATTAGGAAATGAAGAATGAGAACATAAAATACCATCTATAGACCTTACCTGATAGACAATTTGAACTCGGCTATGTCTAAGTTTATTTCTACAGAAGAAGAGAAGTTCACCCCTTGCTTCCCAATTTCTCCATATAATATAATTTAGTATTTTAGTAACCGTACATGTAGAGGGGTTCACTCAGCCCTTCTGATAACAATTTTGTTCTGTTTTTATAAAATTTGAAAAATTAAAAACAAAATTTCATTTTAAAACTGTTTTTATTTTCACAAAACAGCAAGTTGGAGTGAGAGGGTCATGTTAAAACAAAGATTTAGAGAAGGCAAGACTTTTGCAATCTTATTCCTAATATTATGGGCGCAGTATTTGTGATTCAAAAATAATAAAAAAAAAGATTTGTCAAGGTGGACTTGCAAATATTTTTTTGTTTTTACTTGTTTTTTTTCTCACATCTCTTCACACCATTTTAGCCATTCCAATGTGCCACTAATTTACCAAATTCGTTTATATTTTAACATTTTTGCTTAAATTTCTTACCGAGATAAAAACATTGTTTTCTATATATGAAAAGAATAATGCTTGGGATCCCCTTTTGGGGGTCACCCCTCACCCCCCCCCTTTGCCACGTGGCAGGAGGTGATTGGTGGAGCAGGAAAAAAAAGAAAAAGAAAAAGAAAAGGTAACCAATGAGAGAGAGAGGAGGTCAAAAGGGGTGGGGGAAAAGGGGGGATGAATGATTACTCATATGAAAATTGGATAACAAACAACATTATTAAATTGTTGGGATGCATTGCTCTCTAGTCTTGAAAAAATTAAATGTACATTACTGTGCAATCCTCCCTTATGGGTTCGTGAGTTACTTGAACTGGAATTGAAATTGAACTCCATGAGATTTAATTTCCCTAATGATCTGCTTCAATAGTCTTTATATGTATGTAGATCTTTTGTTTAAAAAAAAAAATTAATATATATATATATATATACGACTCCGATTCGTAGCTTGAATTCGGAGGCTCGAATTTGGCTCGAATTCGGAGGAGAAGAAGAAGAAGAAGGAGGAAAGAGGAGGAATAAGGAGAACTGGAGGGGAGGAGGCTATCAAAATCGGGCTGGAGGAGGTGGGGCCGAAGGCGAGGCTGCAACGATTGGAGCTGCTGCTGCAACGATCGGAGATGCTGCGACAATCGGCGCCGGCGGAGGCACAGGAGGGGCCCTTCTCTCCTCTCCTCTCTCTTTCTCCCTCTCTTCTCCTCTTCCCCTCTGTTCTTCTCCTGTGTTCAACGAAGAAGAAGAAGAAAAGAAAGAAAGAAAAGGAAAAAAAAAAAAAAGAATCGCAAAATGACGTCGTTTTGCGATTCGAGCCAAAATCGGGCCACTTTTTTCGAGCTACCAGTCATTTTCCATATATATATTTTAAATGAAAGGGGGACATACCCACTGCACGAAACTCTTGCTAAAGCAAGATCTTGAAAAGGGTCGACATACACAGCCTTACCCTAACAAACGGAGAGACTGTTTCCGCGACTCGAACATGTGACCACTGACCACTAGGTCACCAAGGGGTAGATGACTATTTTGTTACCAGTCATTGTTCTCTATGAAGGTTCCTTCTCTCAGAACCAGTGTTTTGTCCCCTTTTTTTGCAAGAACAGAGCTTCTTTCATAGATAAAAGCAGGAAACTACAAAGTTCAAAAGGTAAAAAAGAGAACTACAAAGCAAAGAAAGAAAGAAAAAAAAAAAAAAGCAATCCAAACAGATTGCAGAAGATGTCTTCATTGACCCCATTCTTTTCCACTAAGAGAAACGTTCAACAGCATCACAAAGTTGTAGATGTCTTCATTGCAGCAGATGTGCGAGTGACGGAAAATCCAGGATAATCCATATCAAAACAATCAAACAAGAATACCTAGTGAAACGTATAGTGAATTGATAAAGATAATTAACATTAAAGCACACGTTCCAACAATCATGAAAAGCAAAAAACATCCAAAAAAAAAAATAAATCCAACAATAGGAACCTGAAGACAGGAAAAACAATTCTCCCTCACTAGACTCAGTGTCATCCCATGTGGCTACCTTCTTCTCCTTAGCCTTAGTCCTTTTCTTATTAGCACAGTCCTTAGCTATGTGACCAAAGCCGTGACACTCATAACATTGGATAACTTGGGGTTTCCTACCTCTACCAGAGTCAGACTTCTTGTAACTCTTAATCTGATTAGACCTTGAGTTTTCACCCTTCCTAGAAGATGTGGAAGTTTTACCCTTTTCGAGCTTGAGGAATTTTTTAAATTCCTTAAACAATTTAGCTAGGTCTTCCTCACTTAGTTCATCATCACTAGATGTAACATCATCCTCCCCAACGGTTTTGAAATCTATGCTCTTCGGTGGAAACGTGTTCAACTCATAGGTTCCGAGGGATGTTACTAAATCCTCAATTCTCATGGAACAAATATCCTTACACTCCTCTATAGCAATGACCTTAAACCTAAATCGTTCAGGGAGAGACCTAAGGACCTTCCTTACAATTTCAGACTCACTTATCAGTTCCCCATAGTTGCACCTAGAATTGACAATGTCACTAAGCCTATCATAAAACTCATCAAAAGTTTCTGACTTCCGCATTCTACATTCTTCAAACTTTGTGGCTAGGGCTTGAAGTTTTAAGTTTTTTACGCAGAGTGTTTCCTCATAATTAACTTTAATAGTGTCCCAAGCATCCTTGGCCGTACCACAATTAGAGATCTTCCAAAACACACTAGGGGTAACAGCACAGAAAATCGCATTTAGTGCCTTAGCATTCCAGCCAATATTTTCAGAGTCTGATTCATCCCAGTCATTACAAGATCTAGGGTTATATTTACCACTAGGGTCTAACACCGGAGGAGGTCCACATCCAATTTCAAACCATAACCAAACACGGTAAGACCACAGGAACGTCTTCATGCGAGCTTGCCAACATGCATAATTTGAACCATCAAACAATGGGGGTCTCCATTCGTCATTTTTGCTAGGCATATGCATCGCCATTGACATATCTTCCAAGACCCAATTAGGTTACTACAGCAAACAAGCAACAAAGATGCTATGATACCAATCGAAAAGAGAGGTTTCAGGTTGATGATTCAGAATTCCACTCGACGGACAAGAGAAGAGTTTGATAATGCCACATCCAGTGACCTACAGGGAAAAAAACAAATTTTGTTTCAGCGACAAATCAAACCGAACTATACCTTTTGAGGGCACCTAAAAGTATGCAAATCATAAATTCTGGTAAAACAGCTATATGTCAATATTGCCACAAGTGCATTGATATTTCTAATAGATTAGAATGTAATTCTTTATTTTTATTTTTATTTTTTAAATGAGAATGGTACAAACAATGGACTCATAGTTTTAGTGTCAATAAGAACTGAAGTTAAGATTAGGTGTCAAAAGTGAAGCAAGACAAACTATACAATGGATACCAAAGTAAAAATATTTCTGATGTAAAAAAAAACAATACTATCGAACTTGAAAAAAACTCCAAGGTTTCATGTTCAACTACATCTATCCTATTATGTGCCAATTTGTGTATTTCCAGAAAAAAAAAAAAATTCTTGTTATCTTATATGGTAATTCCCACGAGGATAGAATAATGGTTAGAATAGGGAGATGTACTACAGGGAGAGTAGGACATGCTTAGAAGGGAGAAGTAACAGAGGGCAGTGGAATAGTTATACGAGTTGATAAATATTTATTTAAAAAAAAAAAAACATAAACGGATCTCATACATATATAAATATTAAATACGTAAATGGACTAAATGCACCCATGCATCAATACTTATCATGAATGAAACCATAGTAACCATGAACTACCCACATTGGTCAGCGCTCCCGGGGTTTGAAAGATCGCAACTGTTAACATACAATATCCATCATAGTGCATTTGTAGCTGTCAACCCACTACCACACACTTTCACTTTTATATTTGTTAATATATTTTATGTTAGTGCTTTAGGCTTTAGATTAGTGCATTTACTTTCAGTTAGTGGATACACTTTTGGCATGATGATGTTTGTAATGTTCTCTCCTATATAACGGAGAGTGTACCTCTTTATTCAAATAACATTCTATACCATACCAATCTTTCATTCCAGTCTCTCTCTTTTCTCTCTCTCTCTTTATCAATCTTTCATGGTATCAGAGCACAGTAATACAATTCTGGCATTCTTCAATTTTGGTTCTTAGTCCCGTACACAGTGGAACTACACCAAACAGCTCGGAATCTCCTTACGATTCCAACGGCACCAAGCCCGTCACCAGAAACACTCTCACGCGCTCTCACGCGCCGCCCTTTTGCTCGGCGCATCTCTGCTTCCGTTGCCACGCTTACACGCGCCTTCCACTCTGCCCTTTCGTGCGCCGCGCCTGCTACCGTGCACCCGCGTGCGCCATTCGTCTACCGTGAGCCGCGCGTGCGCTGTTCCGCTATTGTGCACCCGCGTGCGCCATTCTGCTACTACACGCCGCACGCCCTCTCTGCTACCGTGCGCCGCACGCCCTCTCTGCTAACGTGCACCGCTGACATCATTTTCCATCCTGCTGACATCATCTCTACACAGCCCACCTTTCTTAGCTATTTTTGACCTTCCGGACTCACTAGTACACTCTGTTTTACCTAATTTTGCTCCTACAGGTCTATTCCTATCAATTTAGCCCTACTCAACTATTATTATGGATCGTCATGATGCCTCCCATCCCATCTCCGTTATTTTGAATGGTTCCAACTATGTTCTATGGGCCCAAGCCATGTCTTCCTTCCTCAAAGGAAAGAAGCTCTGGCGAATTATCACCGGGGACATAACCCAACCGGTGAAAGACACCGCTGAAACCACGGTTCCTCCTGCTACTCCTACATATGAAGATCGCCTTGAGGAATGGGACAGTAAGAATTACCAAATCATTACCTGGTTTCGAAATACTTCTGTTACCTCTATCAGTCTTCAGTTTGGTCGCTTTCAACTTGACTCTGTCACTACTCCTGCAAAAGACATCTGGGATTTTTTGAAAGAACGATACCAGACTACTGGTCTTGCTCATCAATATCAACTTCAGAGCCAACTTCATCGGATGCGCCAAGAATCTAGTTAGTCCATCAATGACTTCCTTTCTCAAATGTACTCCGTTTGGGACCAGCTTGCTCTTTCCGAACCGACTTGGCCTCACCGAGAAGATGCCGTTTTATTTGCTGCCTATCGAAATCAGCAAAGGTTGGTGCACTTTCTCATGGCTCTCACTTCATCTTTTGAGCCCGTACGTGCCTCTCTTCTTCATCGCCATCCCTTGCCCACTCTGGAACAAGCTATTTCTGAGTTGCTATCAGAGGAAACTCGTCTTGGTACTCTCCAAACTCATCATGTAGACTCTGTTCTTGCCACTCCTCCGTACCGGCCATCATTCACCCAGCGGACCACTGCCTGCCTCTACTGTCAGAATCGGGGCCTTTCTTCAACACATCTCCTGGTCAATTGCCCCGTCAGAACCTGCCGATACTGCAACAAAGTTAGTCCTGGTCATCTGCAACAGGATTGTTTTCGCAATCCATCCCGCTCATCCTCCAACAGCCACTCTTCTCGCGGTGGTTCTCCTCGGGGGAGCTTTCATCGTTTCAGGAATCAGTCTCATTCCGGGAATCAGTCTCATCACACTGCTGCTGCTGCCGCTGAGGGTTCTTCTGAGTCTCCTGCTCCGTCAACTCCTCTCTTTTCTCCAACGGATGTCGAGGCCATGTTCAAACACCTTCTCTCCCCTTCTGGTACACCTCTTTATACTGCTTTGTCTGTAATTCCAGGTAACTCTTCTTGGTATTTTGACTCTGCCTGTTGTAATCATATGACCTCCAGTTCAACTATATTTTCTTCCATCTCTTCATCTCCTCACATTCCCTCAATTCAAACTGCTGATGGTTCTCTTATGACTATCCGTCATATTGGTACTGTTTCCACATTTTCTTTATCTTTACCTCAAGTTTATCATATCCCTGCTCTCACCTTAAACCTTATCTCTATTGGTCAATTATGTGAACTTGGTCTAACTGTCACCTTTTCTGCTACTCATTGTTTGGTGCAGGACCCTCAGACGGAGCAGACTATTGGGATCGGCCGTAAGCACGGACGTCTCTATGAGCTCATTCACCTTCATGTTCCTGACTCCCCTCAGATCGCTGCTCCTGTATCTACTTCCTCATTATCTCCTTTTCATCTTTGGCATTGTCGCTTAGGGCATATTTCTATTAATTGCTTAAAGTCTTTGGTTTCTAGTGGACAATTGGGTCATGTAATTCCAGATACTTTCGATTGTATACCCTGTCAACTTGCCAAA
Organism: Camellia sinensis; assembly: GCF_055761805.1. NCBI lineage: Eukaryota > Viridiplantae > Streptophyta > Magnoliopsida > Ericales > Theaceae > Camellia > Camellia sinensis. Next base: position 122,784,134 of record NC_138966.1, read on the forward strand.
CAACCTGCTTTATTATTCAATAAAAGTACTTCTGTTTCCTGTGCACCTTTTGATCTTATACATTCGGATATTTGGGGCCCCTCCCCTACTACTACTATGGGGGGATCTCGTTATTTTGTTGTTTTTATTGATGATTTTTCCCGGTTTACTTGGATTTTTCTCATGAAAACTAGGTCTGAACTCAAAACCCTTTATTATCGATTTGCCTAAATGATCCATACCCAATTTTCCAAATCCATCAAACTTTTTCGCTCTGACAATGCTATGGAATATCGGGATTCAGATTTCCTTTCTTTTCTTCAGAGTCATGGTACCCTGCCTCATCGTTCCTGTGCTGGCACGTCCCAGCAAAATGGCCGTGCTGAACGGAAACATAGGCATATTCTTGACACTACTCGCGCTCTCCTTCTCTCTTCTTCCTGCCCTGAAAGCTTTTGGGGGGAAGCTGCCCTCACTGCTGTCTACACTATCAATTGTGCTCCTACCCCTGTCATCCATAATCAAACTCCCTTTGAACGTTTGCATGGCACTCTCCCTCCCTATACTAATCTTCAGGTTTTTGGCTCCGCCTTCTTTGTTCTCCTTCAATCTCATGAACACACCAAGCTTGAACCTCGTTCTCGTCTTTGTTGCTTTCTTGGGTATGGAATTGAACATAAAGGTTTTCGCTGTTGGGACCCTATCTCTAAACGTCTTTGTATCTCCCGCCATGTTGTTTTTTGGAAGCACCAAATGTTTTCCTCCCTATCCTCCTTTCACTTACCTGCACTTTCCACTAATGTACTGTTTACTAATCCTTCCATAGATCTCTTCTCTGATGATTCTGATACAGGTTCCTCCTTCATTGAGACGCCCTTGCTCACTCCTGCTCCTGACCAGACTGCTCTCCCTGAAGGTCCCCCTCTCCCTGCACCACCTTCTTCTCCACCGGTTCTTCCCCCCACCGATCCTCCTACGGGTCGACCACACCGGGTAACTCAACCTCCTATCCACCTTCGTGATTATATTGTTGGGTCTGCTGCCTTTTCTACTTATGAACCTACCTCCTATCGTGAGGCTTGTACTAATCCTCTTTGGCAGCAAGCTATGACTGATGAACTTCAAGCCTTGGACAAAACTCATACTTGGGATCTTGTTGATCTTCCTCCTGGCAAAACTGCGATTGGCTGCAAATGGGTTTATAAAATCAAGACTCATTCTGATGGCTCTATTGAACGTTACAAAGCTCGTCTTGTTGCCAAGGGTTTCAACCAGGAATATGGGATTGATTATGAGGAAACCTTCTCCCCTGTTGCTCGACTTACCTCTGTTCGCAGTTTACTGGCTGTTGCTGCTGCTTGCCACTGGGAGCTCTTTCAAATGGATGTCAAAAATGCTTTCCTCAATGGTAATCTTCTTGAGGAGGTCTACATGCAACCTCCACCTGGGTCTACTTTTCCCCCTCATAAGGTTTGCAAACTACAGCGTGCCCTTTATGGCCTCAAGCAAGCACCCCGCGCTTGGTTTGCTAAGTTCAGTTCTACCATTCATGACTTCGGGTTCACCTCTAGCTCCTATGACTCTGCTCTTTTTATACGGACTACTCCTCATGGTACCACTCTTCTCCTTCTGTATGTGGATGATATGATTATCACTGGTAATGATGCAACTGGTATTCTCCACCTCAAACGTTTTCTCCACCGTCAGTTTGAGATGAAAGACCTTGGTACTCTTAACTACTTTTTAGGCCTTGAAGTCTCTCATGATTCTACTGGTTCTTATTTATCTCAGGCCAAATATGCATCCGATCTTCTGGCTCGTGCTGGTCTTACTGATTGCAAAACTACATCTACTCTAGTTGATCCTCAGATTCGTCTTACTCCTCTTGATGGGGCTCTCCTCAATGATGCTACTCTTTATCGCTAGCTCGTCGGTAGTCTTGTCTATCTCACAGTGACTCGTCCTGACATTGCCTATGCTGTTCACATTGTTAGTCAGTACATGTCGGCTCCTCGCACTCCCCACTATACTGCTCTACTCCACATCCTTCGATACCTCAAAGGCACTCTGTTCCATGGCCTTCACTGCTCTGCTTCCTCCTCTTTTGAACTGCGTGCCTTTTCTGATGCTAATTGGGCTGGGGATCCTACGGATCGACGCTCCACCACGGGATTCTGTTTCTTCTTAGGGGATTCTCTTCTTACTTGGTGTAGCAAGAAACAATCCCTCACTGCCCGTTCTAGCATCGAAGCTGAATACCGAGCTCTTGCTGATACTACTCAGGAACTTCTCTGGCTTCGCTGGCTCCTCACTGATATGAGTGTTTCCTCTTCTGGCGCTACCTCTCTTTATTGTGACAATCAGAGTGCCATTCAGATTGCTCACAATGATGTTTTTCATGATCGCACCAAGCATATTGAGATTGATTGTCATTTCATTCGACAGTATGTTACACGTGGTACTGTTCATCTTCTCCCTATTGCTTCTGCCGATCAACCTGCTGATATTTTCACCAAGGCTCATCCTCCTGGGCGCTTCCGTGATCTTGTTTCCAAACTCAACTTGGTCGATGCCTACCCTCCTTGAGTTTGCGGAGGGCTGTTAACATACAATATCCATCATAGTGCATTTGTAGCTGTCAACCCACTACCACACACTTTCACTTTTATATTTGTTAATATATTTTATGTTAGTGCTTTAGGCTTTAGATTAGTGCATTTACTTTCAGTTAGTGGATACACTTTTGGCATGATGATGTTTGTAATGTTCTCTCCTATATAACGGAGAGTGTACCTCTTTATTCAAATAACATTCTATACCATACCAATCTTTCATTCCAGTCTCTCTCTTTTCTCTCTCTCTCTTTATCAATCTTTCAGCAACTAAATGGAAAGTAGGATCATGATGGGCATTTCATAGAGCATGTGGAGCACAATATTGGACAGGTCATGTTTCACAGTATACATTCAATGGTAGATATAGCGCAAACATTTATTTACATTGACAGAAGGAAACAGAATAGATAGATAGTTACAAACCCAATAGTTAGCCTTTAGAGTTTAAATTTTCCTAATTAACAGAAACAATTGATTTGCTTGTTTTGAATTTGACACTTTGCGGGTACACTCTTGGTATTCAATCTATTCTATTATATATAAAGTGTACAGTCCTTTCGGGGTGAACGTTGTCACGCTTTTTTCAAAAATGCCTTCCACTTCCAATAACTATTAAACGTTTTTCTCATTTATCAAATCATACAAAACTGGTAAATGATTTTCCTTATTCAAAAGATGTTAAATGATTTTCCTCAATTATCAAATAACCAAAAAATTGAAATGTATAATTGCAATCTCATCGTGTTTTATATATATTTATGGATGAGGTGTTTAACCTGAATGTCAATCTTTTCGAAAGATTCTTAACCCTCCTTCCAGTGGGGTATGAAACTTCTTATTACATGCAAATACTAAATCCGATCTAATGTTCTACTTTCTCTCTCATATTGTTGTCAATTTTGGGGGATTGTGGGGGAGATAAGAACAGTAAAAAAGCTATATACATACATAAATATATAAAAGATTGAGAAACTTGATTTTGTTGTATCTTGTGAGGATCTATACATACCTAACACACACATACTTGCATATATATATATATATATATGCACACACACACAAAAGGAAAGGCAGCCATAAGAGATTGCAAAGAAAGAAGAACAGAGAGATAAGAGAAGGGAAACAATAAATCACAGACCAATCACAAGACGAAGAGAGAACAAACTAGACACGAGAATGGATTAGAGAGAGAGAGAGAGAGAGAGAGAGAGAGAGAGAGAGACTGACCTGTTGTAATGCTTATCAGCAGAGCTTCTCCTTCTCCTCCCGAGAGTTTGGGTTTGAGTGAGTGTGAGGGCTGCAATGGCTAAATAAATACAAATACAAATATAAATATACCCTTGTTTGGTTGCTGAATTTGAAAAGAGAAAAAGCAAAGAAAAATTGAATAAAAAGAAAAAGAAAAGGAAAAAGAAAAAGAAAAAAACTTTATATTTTGGAGAATTTTTTTTAGATCCCTTGTATTAAGATTTTATAGTATAAAAGATGTGTGAGTGAATTTCTGACCACACTGCCAACTCAGTATTCAACTGGAGAGTACTGGCAGAATTGATGGCGCCTGATTGACCTGCAACAAAAAGAAGAGATTCCGACGGTGGTTCGTCTACCCGGGGGCACTCCGATGATCAAGTCAGTTATCTTTTAAAGATAGATCAAGTGCTAAACTCACCGTTCAAAATATAAATTGCGTACCTTAAACCCATGGGGGTGCCTTTCTTTTATAGCCAACACAATCCTAGTCCAAATAGAAGCCTAGCTTTAATGGACTTCTGTTCAGTACTTAGCTTGGACTCTCTAATAGATAAAGATAAACTCTCTAAGAGTTTTATCTTTATCCAAGCTGAAGTCCTTCCTCATTCTAAGACTCTTGTCCCTTATCCGCTTATCCCGAACGCCGATATCTTCGGAGATAACCTCGGCCTAACCGAGATCACCTCGACGTCACGACCAGGACACGTGGCACCCCGACTGACACGTCGGCGTCACCTTGGCCACATGTTGGTACTCATAAAATATATCCCCACAACTGCCTCCTAGGTTCTATTACCTCGGCATCCTGAGGTGATGGATCCTATATCAATACTTTCTTCTATAATGTCGGCTAAGCTTTGTTTCTTAATTCATTGTCGAAGTAAGAACTCGTTGGCTCAATATGACCAAGACCCACAGTCTGCTTCCATCAATGCCTCAGAACCATTAACCAAGTTTTGTTCAAGTTTCTCAGCCGAGATCATCCTCCAAGTCGAGGTACTGCTCCATGAAATCAAGAATTTCAAGAGCTTTATCACACGTATGAGCTGTCACGCATGACTATTCAACCGTTCTTGCCACGCGTCTCTCTCTCTTTGAGCTGTATCCGATACGCGCTTGTAAGTCGTCTTGTGTCTGGGTGCGTCGTTTGGTAAGCACGTTGCTCTAGATGTATTGATGACTTTTTGCCGTCATTCTCCGCGTTTTGATCAAAATCAACTTTCTCTCTCCGTCTTTTCACTTTTGTATCCTTCGTTCTCAAGGACCCAACTCTTTCTCTAACTTTTTCTCCTAAATCTATCATTATCATTTTTGCGAAGCTTTCTGCAATTACTTCTGTTCACTCCTCTCCGGCGAGGATTTTCGCTACACTTTTCCGGTTGCTGCCACCATCTGATCTCGGCGACTCTAATTTTCCCTTGTAAGTCACTATTCCTTCGTTTTGATTTTTACTCTTCCTCAAACTGTTACATCTGTATACTATAATTGCAATGTTTGTTCACATTTGTCTTTTTTAATCCAACCATGTATTTTGAGCATATTTTTCTCACAATTTTGCTTTTTGCCCAAACCGTTCTTTAATATACACATAATACCCACATACTTGTTCATTCTACCACTATTCTTGGCCTTGCACCCTGGCACACACTCTGTCACAGTGTTCTTGATGATTCACCCCTTTTCTTGATTCTAAATCATTGCTCTTGTTTCTGTTTGCCGTGTTTTTTCCAGATTCTTGCCTCCAATCTTCATTTCCATAGATCTAGGTTTGGGATTTGTTTATAGAACCCACAAATTCTAAGAAGAGCCGAAACGACCCCCACAAATTCTTACCCCAGATTGCATTTTAGGTTTTTGCCGAGGTCCCTATAACTCTTACAAAACACCTTCTTTCTGAAATCCAACTTCTCCAATTTAAGCCGACGTTATGGGTATGTGGAAGCATAGGGTAGACACCCCGACCAAGTTAGAACACTTTAGGCGGAGTTTGACATCCCGACCGACATTCATCTGAGGTTGGCTGGGGAGGATGACTCCATCATGCCTACAACTGATTCTATGCCCTTCCCTGTTGTAGCTTTTATCGAGTGCGGACTTAGGCTCCTACTCAACATCCTCTTTCGTGAGATAATCCATTACTATAAGTTGAACCCAATGCAACTTGCCATCAATTCCTACCGAGTCATAAATGGTATAATAGCCTTAGCCAAATAAGAAAATGCTAGGGTTACCTTAGCCGACATCCAATACTGCTACACCATGTATGGCCTTAAAAACGAGAAAGGCTATATTTACTACCTCAAGCCGAGGTCCACAGAGTATAAAATCGTTGCCGACCTCCCAGACTCCAACAAGGGAACCGGGGATGATTACTTCATTATCTCGGGGAACTGGGAGTTCACTCCAGATGAGGACCTCCACCTCTACCCTCTTCCTCGAACAGTTTTTGTAGAGGGTAATGGTAAGAGCCTAGTGTTTATACTTACTTTGTCTTTAAAGTCTTCAATACTTCGTTTTTTCTAATGTCTGTTTTTCTTGCAGCTCTTCCCCAACCAGAAAAAGGCTTCCGAAAGTCCTTTTTCCCCAGCAAGGGTTTGAAGAAGCTATTGGATTTGCCAGTCCACAAGCGCAGAGCCCCCTTGGTACTCAATTTCATCCCAACCTACAAATCGGTATTCCCTGACGTCCCAAAGAGGAAGAAAAGCCAATCTCCCCCTTCTGCCACAACTCCTCCAACAGCGTCCTCATCTCGGCCAAATCAAGGGTCAACCTCATATCCAGTAGAGCAGCCATCCACCTCAGCTCCACAACTGATCCCACCATCTCAATGCCAACGACGATGGCGAACTGTTTTTGTTGCTGAGATGGGCCGCCAGAAAGCAGTCGCTAAAGACCTCTTGGCTAACATTCCATCCACCGTAGACGCCCAACCAGCACAGTCCCATCCTCTACCAAAGTCAAAGCTAAAAAGAATAAAGAAGGCTCAGCCAAAGGCAACGGTGACTCAGATTGATACTGAGGACACCTTGTCAATTTCAAAGTTGGCTTCGAGCGAGAAGTCGCCCTCTGTCCCCGAGAAGAGGCTCGCCGAGGCCGAGCCATCCCAATCAACTCGGTCAAAAAGGCCGAGGTCAGAATTTGCCACGACCTCGAGGACCATAAAAGCAAATGCCCCCTAGGCCCCCCAGATCACCGTTGAGGACAAGTCGGTCAGAGCTAGCGACAATGCGACTGATCTTGAAGTCGGTGTCGCCCTCTCAACGGCTTTGCTCCTTCCAAATGATCTAAATCGAAACGCCGAGATGAGCGAGTATGAAAACTTCGCTCTGATGCTTCAGCACTCTGTTCAAGTAAGTCTTCCACACTTGGTATTTCTTTTTTTTCATTCTTTCATACTCAGAGGATTTTACTAAAGTTGAGTTTTGCTGATTTTCTTTCAGACGATCCAGCACGTCCACTCCTTTTCAATGCAAGCTTTTGAGATGAGGAAGGAGTTGGCCGACAAAATCAGGGAGGTCGCTGTTTTACAAAAGTTCCTCAACAGAGCTAAGGACAAGATGAAGACCTTGGCAGATCAAGCCGAGGCAGGTGTAAAAGCTCAGGACGCAGCTGAGGAGAAAGCTGACGCTGCCGAGCCATTGTCAAGGTCCTTACGGCAAAAAAGAAAGAGGCCGAGACAAAGATGGCCGAGGCCCAAAAGGAACTGCAAGATGCCTTGGCCACTAAGGATGCTGAGATCAAGGCCATAGATAAAAAGGCATATGCTAAGGGGGTAGCCGATGTCATGGCGAACTACGAGCGTCAGGTGAAGTAGGCATGCAACAAGGGTTTCACCTTTGGTTAGATGTCTGCACTGAAAAATCTTGAAGTCCCCGAGGACTCCATTCTCAGGAACACCGACGTCCTTGCCCTGCTATTCCCCCAACTCCAAGCCAATCTGACGACGATTCTGAGTCTGAGGAGGAAGCTTTGGTGAGGAAGTCAAAGGAAGCCGCTAGGGCCAAGCCCCCTACTCCAAATGAGCAAGTCCTGGAATTGACTCAAGATGAGGAGGGTGAGAAGGTTCCCAAAGATGCTACTCCTGAGAAGGCAACATCGGACGTGTCTATTGCCAATAAGAGCCTCGACCGAACCCTCCAAGAAATAGATGCCGAGCTTGCGGCTGAAAAGGCGGCCGACATGTCTTCTCAGCAGTCTTCAGATCAGACCAAACCAGCCAGTGCTGCCGAAGAGTCTTAACTTGATGTCTTTCTCTTTTTTTCTGTTTCTTTGTACTTTTTCCTTTCTTTGAAACAATGTAAGCTCTCGATGTGGCCGATGTGCCTTCTTTTCAATGTAAATACAGCTTCTTCTCTTGAACGCTTTACATGTTCGTCTTCCTTTTACTGCTCTTGTATGGTTCTCATACTTAGAATATTTTTGCATATCTTTAATGTACACCTTAACTATGTAATCTTCTTGGGGTGAAATACCTCAGTTGTATCCACCAACGGTTTACACCGGCAAGTACATAAGTACTTATTTTAATACAACCTTGGCCTTAACTTTAAAAAAAAAAAAAATTCACAAATTTCAACAAGTGTTCAGTTCAACTTCAACGTATAAATTTTTCTCAAATTTCAACTTCAACTTCAACTTGTACATTTCAACAAGTGTTCAGTTCAACTTCAACGTGTAAATTTTTCTCAAATTTCAACTTCAACTTCAACTTGTACATTTCAACAAGTGTTCAGTTTAACTTTAAACATGATCTCGGTTTAACTTCAACTTGTAAATTTTTCACAAATTTCAACAAGTGTTAAATATGATCTCGGTCTAACTTCAACTTGTAAATTTTTCACAAATTTCAACAAGTGTTTAAACGTGATCTCGGTTTAACTTCGACTTGTAAATTTTTCACAAATTTCAACAAGTGTTAAACATGATCTGGGTTTAACTTCAACTTGTAAATTTTTTACAAATTTCAACAAGTGTTTAAACATGATCTCGGTTTAACTTCAACTTGTAAATTTTTCACAAATTTCAACAAGTGTTAAACATGATCTCGGTTTAGCTTCAACTTGTAAATTTTTTACAACATGATCTCGGTCTAACTTCAACTTGTAAATTTTTCACAAATTTTAACAAGTGTTAGACTGATTTTAGCTTGTATATTCTACCTTGCTAGGAACCATTTTCCAACTTTCTGCCTCCTAATGTGAACTTAAGTTCCACTTGGGTTCTCATTACACATGTATTCTGGAAACATCATCAACTATTTTATCAATCACAAGTGTGAAAAATCAAGCTAAAACTTTATTTATTACTTCGGCTAATAACAAAGAACAAGAAAATTTAATGATAAAAAAAAATTTAAGATTGTAAGTATTCCAGGGCCTTGGCAACTCTTTGCCCTCATTATCTTCAAGCCGATATGCCCCATTGCCCAATATTGAGATGATTCTATAGGGTCCCTTCCAATTTGGGCCAAGCTTGCCCTCTCTGGGATCTTTCTTGTTGCCGATGACTTTTCTCAAGACGAGGTCACCGATTTGAAACTCCCTTGGGTTGACCTTCTTATTATAAGCCTTGGCCAGCTGAATTGCAGCTCTCTCCCTTCTTTCTTCTAGCAGATCCAAATCTCGGGCTAATAATACATCATTAGTCCCGTTCTCTATTCCCTGGGTTCTGATCCCTGGGATGCCGACTTCCAGAGGAATGACTATTTCTGTGCCATAAGCCATGGCAAATGAGGATTCCCCAGTTAATCTTCTCAGCGTAATCCGATATGCCTAAAGTGCACTTGGTAGTTCATCCACTCACTTTCCTTTTGCTGCTTGCAGCCTCTTCTTAATCCCATCCAAGATGACTTTGTTGGATGCTTCTGCTTTTCCATTGCTTTGAGGAAAGCTTGGGGTTGAAAACTAATTCTTGATTTTGAATTTTGCACAGAAGCTCTTGATTAGCTTACTGTCAAATTGTATTCCATTGTTGGTAACTATTGCTCTTGGAATCCCAAATCTGGTGATGCTGTTTTTCCATATGAAGTTCTTCACATCCACGTCTCGGATCTTGGCAAGGGGTTCAACTTCTATCTATTTGGTGAAGTAATCTATTGCTACCAGCAGGTACTTCCTTTGCCCAGTTACTTGGGGCAGTTTTCCAACAAGATCCATGTCCCATTGGGCAAACGGCCAAGGACTGGATATTGGGTTCAGGTCTGCTGCTGGTTGGTGTATCAATGTGCAAACCTTTGGCACTTTTCACACTTCTTGACATAGGCTTCTGTATCTTCTGCATGTAGAGCCACCAATACCCTTGGGTAATGGCCCTATGAGCAAGTGATCTGCCCCCAGCGTGGCTTCCACATACTCCTTTATGTATTTCGTACAAAAAATCTTCCACTTGTGAAGGATGTACACACCTTAAAAGGGGTCCAGTGAAGGATCTTCTGTAGAGATGTCCCTCTGCTGTTAGATTGAATCTTGCCAACTTCAATTTGATCTTGTGTGCCTCTTTGTGATCATCTGGCAGTTTTCCTTCTTTCAGGAAAGCTATTATTGCATCCATCCAGCTTGGTCCTATGTCCACACACATTGCTTCACGCTCTGTGGTCAGTGGTTCGATGCTTGGGCCCGATAAGTAGTCAACCATTATCGTCCTTGTCTGTGCAGGTTTTATGGCACTAGCCAGGTTGGCCATGGCATCGGCATGACTATTATCATCTCGGCTAACCTACTGTAGTCGGCAATTCTGAAACAAGGCCACCAACCTGCCTACTTCCTTTGCGTATGTTGACATACGTTCATCTCGGGTTGCAAGTTCTCCTGTTGCTTGGTTGACTATAAGTTGAGAGTCACAGAAGACTATCACCTCATCTGCTTCTACTGCTACTGCCAGTTTCAGTCCTGTAATCAGTGCTTCATACTTTGCTTCATTGTTTAAGGCCTTGAATCCTAAACGAATGGATTGCTCTAGTATCTGTCCATCTAAAGATACCAGTACTAATCCTGCCCCCGCTCCTTGTCGGTTTGAACTTCCGTCAACAAACAGTTGAAAAAAGTCGCCGATGTAAATACTGTAGGGCCTAAGTTTTTCTTTCTTCCTTTGTTCTGGTTCCTTCGGCTGGGCTCCTTTTTGCTTGCTTGTACATCGTACACCTCAGCTCAACGGAGCCTGAGGTACGATGGCTCTTGGAGTGAATTCGGCCACAAAGTCGGCCAAGACTTGGCCTTTGATTGCTGTTCTGGGTCTATATTCCAGGTCATACTGGCCCAAGGCTACTGCCCACCTGGTTATTCTGTCTGTCAGATCTCCCTGCTGTAACAAGGACTTGAAAGGATGTTCAGTCAGCACCACAATTTTGTGGGCTTGAAAGTAATGGTTCAGCTTCTTTGAAGCCATTACTAAGGCCAGCGTTAACTTCTCCAGGGATAAATACTGGTTTCTACATCAGTCAGGATTTTGCTTACATAGTAAATAGCCCTTTGTTCCCATTTTTCTTCTCGGATTATCACTACGCTTACCGCATGTTCTGAAACTGCTAAGTACAGGAACAGCTCCTCTTCGGGTTCTGGATTTGAGAGAACTGGAGCCGTGGTCAAATACTTCTTCAAGTTGGCCGGGGCGACTTCGCATTCTTCTGCCCATAAGAAGTCTGTGACTTTCTTCACTAAGCTGCAGAACGGTTTGCATTTGTCAGAACTTCTGCTTATGAACCTATTCAAGGCTGCAGCCCTTCCAATCAACATCTGTACTTGCTTCGCCGATGTTGGGCTTTCCAGTTCTAGGATGGCCTTGATCTGATCTGGGCTGGCCTCAATGCCTCTTCTGGTCACCAAGTATCGTAAGAACTTACCAGATCCCACTCCAAATGCGTACTTCGATGCATTGAGTCGAAGCCGATATGTTTTAAGGATATCAAAGACTACTTTTAGGTCGGACAGATATCCTTTAGGTTCCTTGGTCTTCACGACCATGTCATCGATGTTAATTTCCATTGTTCGGCCAATTAGGTGTTTGAACATTTTGGTTACCAATCTCTGATAAGTTGCTCCTACATTTTTCAACCCAAAAGGCATCACTCTGTAGCAATACAACCCTTTTGGAGTGATAAATGCAGTCTGTTCCTCATCTAGGGGGTACATGGCTATCTGATGGTACCCCTTGTAGGCATCCAAGAAGCTCATCATTCCATGCCCTGAAGTGGCATCCACCAGTTGGTCTATCTTGGGTAATGGGAAACTGTCTTTGGGACATGCCTTGTTCAGGTTGGTAAAGTACACGCAGACTCTCCATTTACCATTCTTTTTCTTCAACACCACTGTATTCAATAGCCATGTCGGGTAATTTACCTCTCGAATGGCTCTAGCCTCCAGAAGTCTATCTACTTCCTCTTCTACTGCCGCAACATGCAGCAACGTCGGTTTTCTTGCCCGTTGGATTATAGATTTGGCCGACCTGCCTACATTCAGTTTATGGAAAGTGACCTCAGGGTCGATGCCAAACATCTCGTAAGGCGTCCAGGCAAACACTTCAATGTTTGCTCTCAAGAACGCCTCAAATTCTTTTTCCTCTTCTTCGGCTAAGCCCGAGCCGAGAAGGAAATAGCGTTCTTCATCCCCCTGCTGGATGAGGATTTTCTTTAGGGCTTCTTTACTCTTCTCGGCGAGCTCCTTGCCGACGTCCTCTAGGACTTCCACGTCCTCATCTTCGATCTCCGCCCCTTCTGGTTCTCGTATGCTGCAGGTGGATTTCATTGCTGTCATGGAGCAGTTCTTTGCCTGTAGCTGATCCCCTCTCACCTCTTCTATCCCATGCTCTGTTGGGAACCGCAGTAACTTATGCAATGTTGAGGGAACAACCCCCATTGCATGCAACCATGGCCTTCCCAGGATAACGTTGTAAGGGGAGGGTGTGTCGATTATGGTGAACTCTGTCTTTATCTTCTTGGTACCAGCCTGCACGTCCAAGCTTGTTACGCCCAGTGGCCACGTCGGCGCTCCATTGAACCCGGTCATTGGGCCATTGGATTGCTCCATATCGTCTGGGTGAAGGCCCAGCTCCTTGTAACATTTGACATACATGATGTCACAAGAGCTACCTTGGTCAATTAGGATGCGCTTCACTTGGCACTCCCCAACCTGGAAGGATACTACCAAGGCATCGTTGTGCGGATGTTGTACCATCTCCAGGTTGTCTTCAATAAAAGACACTACTGGTCCCTGGCGCTCCTCGGCCCGAGGTCTTTTCTGCCGAACTTGGTACACATGCTGCAAGTGCTTTACCTTCTAGGTCTCTCTCCGTATTTCGTTTTCATTGACCTTCGAGTGAATTACATTAACTACCCAAGGTCCGCCTACCTGCGGCTGCTATGCTTGGGGTGGTGGAGCTGCTGGTGCCTGAGGAAGTCTCGCTTGCTCTTCTCTTGTCTTGGCCTCATCTACAATGTCCCTCAAATGGCCTTGCCTTACCAGGTCTTCTAGGTGTGACTTCAGGGCTCTGCAACCTTGAGTCAGATGCCCATCTTCATTATGGTAAGCACAATGCTTTCCAAGGCTTCTTCCCTCCTTGTACCCTAGCTGGTGCTCTGAAGTAGGGTTGGGTTCAGATTTTATCCAGGACTTTGTGAATTGGGATTCGGAATACAGTTGTGATTGCCTGTGCAGTTCTCAGCCCTATCTCTTGTTTATTGGATCTGTTGTTACCTCGGCCTCGCTTCGACGAGCCATTTAGTTTCTTTTGCTTTGTCGCCTTAATCCTTGGCATGTCTTCCTCGGTTCTGGCATAATTCTCAATTCTGGCCATGAGCTCCTCCATGCTTTTTGGCAATGTCTTTGCCAATGACTTTCATAGTGCACAATCATCTTTCATGTCGTTCTTAAAAGATACGACTACCACCTCTTGATTGCACTTGGGTATTCGGTTGAACACCTCATAATACCTTTTTGCGTAGGCCCTAAGGCCTTCATTCTCACTGATTCTCAGAGCCATCAGGGCGTCTACCCTTAATGGCTGTAGTTTATTTGTCACGAACCTAGCCACAAACATCTCGGCCAGGCTTTCCCAGGTCTTCACACTTCTTTTTGGCAATTTGTGAAACCAATCTGATGCAATTTTCCCGAAGGATGAGGGGAACACCTTGCAAAGCAATGGTTCGTTTCCAGTGTACAGTGCCATCGAGTTTAGGTATAAATTGATGTGAAAGTTGGGGTCTGACTTACCATCGCATATCTGGAACCTCGACATACTAAATCGTTTCGGGGCCTCAACTTTGTCTAACTCCACTGAGAATGGTGTTCTCGACTTAACAGGGGACGTTACCTTGGCATTTTGTTGCTTTCTCTTGAGGTAATCTCTAAAGTTTTCTTTGGTCCGCCCAGGAGCTCGGCTATCTCTTGATTTCAACCTTTTAGGTGCACTACTTTCAGCTTCGTTATGAGCCCTTTTCAATCTTTCTCCATTGGTCGCATTGAAGCACAACTCCTGCCTTTGAACATGCCGATGTTCTCTAGGGTCTGCCTCCTTGGTGTAATGTGTCCTTCGAGATCCTTCTCTTCTGCCCGACCTCCTTTGACGGTCGGTGAGAGTGTTTTTTGCTTCTGGCGTGTTGGGGGGCTACAGGGATTGTTTTCTACCCTCCGTTCTGGGCATTGGCCGTTGGAATCGGCGTGTCCTGTAGTGGGAATGGTGGCTGCATGACGTTATTTTGCATCATGAAATTGACAATTGTTTGCAGGTCCGCCAATTTGTTCGCTATGGTATTTACCTCATCGTCCCTCCGCAGGCATCTTTCTTTCCATACCTGGAGGTCGTCCTCGTTGTAGTACCCGCTTGGGTCCGTTTTCTTTGGTACGTCGCCTTCCTGGCCGACGTCCTTTCCTCCGCGATTCTGGTCACGAGTTTCTTCGTTGTAATTGTCTTCTTCGACGTCAAGGTCGACAGGTCTCCCACTCCCAGTAGGAGTGTTATCCTCAATCTTCTCTTTCTGTCCGTCGTTGGCCATTTATTCTCATTTCTTTCCCACATACAGTGCCAAATTGTGTGAGTGAATTTCTGACCACACTGCCAACTCAGTATTTAACTGGAGAGTACTGGCAGAATAGATGGCGCCTGATTGACCTGCAACAGAAAGAAGAGATTCCGACGGTGGTTCATCCACCCGAGGGCACTCCGATGATCAAGTCAGTTATCTCTCAAAGATAGATCAAGTGTTAAACTCACTGTTCAGAATATAAATTGCATACCTTAGACCCATGGGGGTGTCTTTCTTTTATAGCCAACACAATCCTAGTCCAAATAGAAGCCTAGCTTTAATGGACTTCTGCTCAGTGTTTAGCTTGGACTCTCCAATAGATAAAGATAAACTCCCTAAGAGTTTTATCTTTATCCAGGCTGAAGTCCTTCCTCATTCTAGGACTCTTGTCCCTTATCCGCTTATCCCGGACTCCGATATCTTCGGAGATAATCTCGACCTAGCCGAGATCACCTCGGCGTCACGACCAGGACACGTGGCACCCCGGCTAACACGTCGACGTCACCTTGACCACGTGTTGATACTCATAAAATATATCCCCATAAAAGATATGAAATATTTTTATAATAGTTGGGGTCTCTCAAATTTTTATAGAGAAATAGGAAAATTTCGATCTAAACAAATTTCAAAACACAGACAAACTTCTCTGTATTTTGAAATTTCTCTATTTTTCTCAATTTCTCTAGTTTGAAATTTTCTAATTTGCTCACAAATTTCTCTATATTTGGACTAATTTTGTTTGATTTGGTCACAATTTTCTCTTTATTTTGAATAAATTAGAGAAAATTGAGCTACTCACAAACAATTTTCTCTGGCATCAATCAAGGCACTAATGACAAAAAAAATTGCAATGAAATTGATCTTAACTAAACTACTAGCTTCAACAAGATCAAACAAAAACATAAAATAAAGTGAATCCAATGTGTTCAGAAAAAATTGTGATGCCAAAAAAAAATTCATCTCAAGAAACTCTTGTCAAAGAAAATTCTATCAAGAGTTTTAACTAATCCTTGTATAAAAAAAATCCCTTCCATCTTGACATGGTTCAGGAGCATGTGTTTTTCTTAGTTCATCAAGCATCTAAGGCATATTATTGCCATTAGGACAATGTGTTCCAACACACCATCATCGATGCATCATAAAATTCTATTTTTGCCATCTTACTTCCTCCTCTCTATTTCTTTTTTAGAACCAATAGTGTTTTCAAAATTTTCATCACTTTCATTTCAAAAAATTGAAAAAATATAAATTGAGAACAGACAAATGAAAAATGAAGAAATTGGTATAGAAGAGTACCTCCCAAATCTAAGGCTCTGTTTGGTTGTGAACTGAAATCAATTTTCAACACGTGGGCTCGCGTATGACGTTTGGGTACGATGTTCAAAAATTGATTCCGCGTGTTAATTCAAATTACAGTTTGAAAATCTGTTTGGTAGCAAATATCTCCCTTTCAACGTTTCTGCCTTCTTCATCATCTCCCAACTTTCACGTGAACCTCATCTACACCTGTCCTTCAGATTCATCACGGGTGGCTTTTCTGTGTTCAGATTCATCACGGATGAGTTTCAGAGAGTTTCAGAAGTCAGACTCATTTTATAAATAATGAATCTACCCAACCCACTCCGTACTCGTATCATATTACACAAATCAACTGAGTTACGATTTGTGCGTTGCGGACGATTCTTATTACGGGCAACCAAACAACGACGACTGGGAGGTGAAATTACTCACAAAATTATTTACATATTTTGTTATAGGGAAATTATTTGAGAAATTCATTCTAATTTTTTTTTTAGGTCAAATTTATCAAATTTATTGTCGAATTCGACGAGCAAACAGTGGCACGTTCAATCAGTATACACATTTCATCTCCGGCGATAATTATTCAACTCCCACTAATCTGGTAAATAAATCCTTCATCCTTCATCTGTTATCTGAAAATGATTTCAAACGACTCGATCAACTATTTCAACTTTTTGTTCTTCAAGAATAGTGTAAATCATTCATCTGTTATGTATAAATGAATTCGGAGAAGTTGAAATCAGTTCGTAAATGGTTTATCAGAATTTGGTATGTCGTATTTTCCATTTCAGATCGGTTGTTATTTGAAATTATGAACGGTTTGAACCTTTCTTCTATCAAAGGCATAGTGGCAGTGCCTGGGACACCCGGCCGGTCGTCCCCCGGGTCATCCGGCCGGTCGACCGGCCGGTCTTCCCACCTCTCTTCCGGTTTTGTCTTCCACTTTCCATTCCTGAATGGTTTGAACCGCCGGTCCTCCCTGAACTGTTTGAACCCACCGGCTTTTTTACTATTTTTTTTCCTTAATTTCAATTAACAAGCAATACTGATTTGTTTTGAATTCAAATCAATATAACACAATGTTAAACACATTGTTAAATATTGAATGTTAACTGAATTTTTTTTGTAAAACATTGTTAACTGAATGTTAACATTGTGTTTTTTTTATTTCAGATTTTTTTTTTTTACATTGTTAGCAACCAATACTAATTTTTTTTTATCTGATTGTTAATTAAAAAAAAATTACTGATTTCTTTCCTACTATTTAAACACAATGTTAACTGAATTTTGAGGCTTTGAGAGCAAAGACACCCCAATGTTAACTGAATTTTGAGGCTTTGAGAGCAAAGACACCCCTAGCGCTGGCACACACGGTTAAAATCAGGGATAGCTACTGTTACATTACCATTTAGACATATATATGTCTATATTTATTTATTTATATGGTAAATAAGACTTATAGAAAATATAGTAAAGTTTTTAATTTTTATAGCATTTCATTTTTTATTAATAATTTATCATTCATATGAATATGAATTAAAAAAAATAATAATGTTATCTTTTTTACATTAAAATATTTTTTATTTTGATCTTATTAAAAGATAAGTCAATGTACTTATGTTAAAATTAATTATATTTTTTCATAATTTTTCAACAGATTAGAATATTTATGTATGTATTTTACTTTTTTATTATTTTGAGTCATATTTTAATTTATAGAAATAAATAAATAAAATGTTCATACCATACTTTTTTTTTGATCGAGTTCATACCATACTTTACTCTCCTTTTCTTTCTATTGGCTGAAATTACATTTTGTAGAATTAAAAAAAAAAGGTTTAGCGAAATTTTTTTTATGCAAAACTTTTTTTGATAAAACAAAAAAATGTTTTTTCCATGACTACTTGCAAGGGGTCGTTTGGGACACAGGAAAAAAAGTTGGTTTTGGGTTTATAAGAGTCGATTTTTTTTTTTTTTATTTGTGGTTATATTTCTGCTATCTGAATGTTTTTTTTTTGTGATTATATTTCTGCTATTTAAATTCAATTAATCTGCTACGTACTTTTTTCCTTGAAATAAAATAATCTGTTCTTTTTCCTTTATCTGTGTTCTCCTTCGAATCATATTGCACTGTTATTGTTGTATATCCATCGCAGTGTTCTTTAAAATACTCCGTTCTGCTTGTATATTCATCCCAAAATAGTTTAAATATAATTTGTATATTTATAGATGGATGGAAATAATTCCGATGACAATGAGAACACCAAAATGTGGACGCCCAGAATTGAAACGAAATTAATTAATATGTTGAGAGATGAGGTTAGAAACAATCAAACAACGGGCCGTACTACTTCGTGGACAATTAGGCATTGGAATCATTATGCAAATCAGTTGCACAACATATATGGATTTCGGTATACAGGTGTTAAGGTGCGCCAAAAATATCAGCGCTTGAAAGCTGGTTACCAGACATTCAAGCGACTCCAGGCACAGACTGGTTTGGGATGGGATCCTATTATAGGCACTGTTGTTGCACCCGATGAATTTTGGGATAAGGTTTTCCATTAATCTGTACTATTTTCTAATTTTATTTTAAACGTTTCATGATATATACAATGCTTAATTCTTGTTTTGTACTTGTTGTAGGCTAACAGAAATGTGAAGAAGTTTAGGACAAAAGAGTTTGAATATTTTCAAGAAATGGCAGAGATTGTTGAAAATTGTTGTGCTACAGGGGCCTTGTCTCGTGCATCCACACAAGGACCCCTTGACTCAGAAGAAGAAGACGACATGTTAAATAAATTTTGGAACGCCGATGCTGGTGGGAGTAACACTGGTGAGAGTAATGCTGCTGAGGCCATTCCTGTTGACTTATTCGGGGATGAGTATATAGATCCAGCAAAGGGCAAAAGTCACAAGAGGGGCCCTGCAACCAGCCAGACTGACAGTGGTCGTTCCAAAAAGTCACGGTCAAGTGGGTTTGATGATGTGTGTGCAGCTTTCACATCCTATGTACAAGCCAAAACAGGACATTCACGTGCACGAGAAAATGAGACTGAGGCTGTAAGTGCAAGTGGTGATGATTATTCCCTTGATGCATGTCAAGATGCATTGCTTGAGCTTGGGGACATACCACCGTTGCAGTACGTTAGGGCACTGACACTGTTCAAGGATAAGGAATGGCGAAGGTTTTTCATGCGCACTCCTACCCATTTGCGCCTAGCCATGATCCTCGCTTTGCAGTGAACTGAGACGTTCTGTTTTGCTTGTGTTAACAAATCTTCTTGGCTGAACTGTTTGATCATTTCATTATTCCTAATTTGGTTTTAATTCTTATTTTTTTTCATTCCATCATATTCTTTTTCCTTTTCTATGTTCGTAAGTTTTTTTTTTTTTTTTTTTTTTTTAAACTTTTAAGTGTTTTCTGTTATATTAAAACTATGGAAGTTATTATAATATGACCATGTGTTAAATAAATTTTGTTATCCTCTGAATTTTACTGTTTCACCAATAACGCTAACTGTTACTGCATGAATAACATATTTTATAATTATGCTTTTACTGTGATGTAGACAAAGGCATATGTCATCCGACGGAGAAAACAATACAATGGAGCTCTCATCAGAGGAGGATGAGGTTGTTGATGATTTTATGGATTTCTTGATGATTGCTGTAATGTATGACCATATGAACGCGTCAAGTAGTCGCCGACCGCAGCGAACGTGTCCATTCAGAGGTGATGATTACATCTTCGGCCTATTAAATGGCCATCCAGAAACAATGATGAACGTTATGCGAATGGATGCACAAACATTCATTTTATTGAAAGACACTTTACTCCATAATGGCTTTATCGATACTGAACATATGCATATAAGTGTGGAGGAATCGCTTGGAATTTTTTTATACACTTTTGCACAAAATGATCGCCATCGAATAATGGCAGATAGATTTCAACACTCAACGGAAACAATTTGTCGGCACATAAAAATTGTTATGCGGGCATTGTGCAAGCTTTCATCATCGGTTATCAAACCATGTAACCTAGAGGACATCCCGGGAAAAATTTTAAATGACAGGCGGTTTTTTCCCTGGTTCAAGGTACGAACAGTGTGTCTGTCCTGTAAATTTGTTCATATCCATAAGGGTTAATAAATATTATTATTTTTTAATTATGAAAGTAAAATCAATCAGTTTGTTTCGCTTTTAATATCAAAGTCTGATATCTGTCAATTAGGATTGTGTCGGTGCTATCGATGGCACATTGGTGGATGCATGGGTCCCTGCTTCAAGACAACATACATTCCGCGGTCGGAAAACAACAGTATCGCAAAATGTACTCGCAGCTTGCAACTTCGATATGTTGTTCACATTTATTAATTCTGGATGGGAAGGTAGCGCTCACGACAACGCTATTCTGGTTGACTCTATTACACGAGCTGATCTACAATTCCCACATCCACCCAATGGTGACTGTCCCTGAACAACATACTGTACACTTTTTTCCTTGTCTGTTTTTATACATATCAATTGACAGAACTGTGTATTCATTATTTACATGTAGACAAGTACTATTTAGTTGATGCTGGTTTCACGAACATGCCTGGATTTCTTGCTCCATTTCGGTCTCAACGATATCACTTGCAAGAGTTTCGTGGCCATCGTTATGCAGGACCTAAGGAATTGTTTAACCATCGACATTCGTCATTACGCAACGTCATAGAAAGAACATTTGGTGTTTTGAAGAAGCGCTTCCCAATATTGTGGTCCATGCCAAATTACAAGTCTACACGACAAGGGCCTCTCGTGATTGCATGTTGTGTAGTGCACAATTGGATCCGTTTGCATGCAGTTATGGATCCATTCTTTATGGAAGCTGATAATGAAATGGCCGCAGAAGCAGAAGCAGAAGCAGACGGGCTTCTTGGAGACCAACCTGACTACGTTAACATGTCACAACATGGGTTAACGTCCCAATCGAACGTTAGGGATGCAATTGCTACTGCTATGTAGCAAAATCATGTTCACCATGGGCACTGAAGATAATGGTTTTCTTAGTACATGTGTACTTAAATATGTTGTTCATGCAATGTGTAATATCCAAATTTATGTATAGTCTACCAAAGACAATTAAATATGTTGTTATTAATATGCAATGTGTTTCTTAGTAACTTTCAGAAATAAATATGTTGTCATTAAATTAAATGTGGTGGTGGGTGGTGGGTAGTGGGTGGTGGTGACAGATGGGTGGTGGGTGGTGATGGGTGGTGCTGGCAGGTAGGTGGTGGTAACAGATGGGTGGTGGGTGGTGATGGGTGGTGGTGGCAGGTGGGTGGTGGGTGGTGATGGGTGGTGGTGGCAGATGTGTGGTGGGTGGCGATGGGTGGTAGGTAGTGATGGGTGGTGGTGCAGATGTGTGGTGGGTGGCGATGGGTGGTAGGTAGTGATGGGTGGTGGTGCAGATGTGTGGTGGGTGGTGATGGGTGGTGGTGACAGGTGGGTGGTGGGTGGTGGTGACAGGTGGGTCTTGGGTGGTGGTGATGGGTGGTGGGTGGTGGTGGCAGATGGGTGGTGGATGGTGGTGGGTGATGGTGGCAGATGGGTGGTGGGTGGCGGTGGGTGGTGGTGGCAGGTGGGTGGTGGTGGCAAGTGGGTGGTGGGTGGTGGTGGGTAATGGTGGCAGGTGGGTGGTGGTAGCAAGTGGGTGGTGGGTGGTGATGGGTGGTGGTGGGTGGTGGTGGCAGGTGGGTGGTGGGTGGTGATAGGTGGTGGGTGGTGATAGGTGGTGGGTGGTGGTGGCAGATGGGTGGTGGATGGTGGGTGATGGTGGCAGATGGGTGGTGGGTGGTGATGGGTGGTGCTGGCAGGTGGGTGGTTGGTGGTGGTAGGTGGTGGTGGTAATAAGTTCACCATTTAAAAATGTAACAAATAACGAATAATAATAAGAATAAATAAAATAACATAAAATAATTATTATATTTTACTTTTTTATATCCCCGATATAAAAAAAGAATGTTTATTATTAAATATATTTTTTTTTGCTTATATGAATTTTTTTTCCCCTTTTCATTAAAAAAAAGAATGTTTATTATTAAATATTTGTTTTTTTAGTACACATGTTTATTATTAAATTGTAAGTTGTTGTATTTAATTTCAGAACATTAATTTCATTTTTTCTATTAATTGATGCACACAAATTATTTAATAATTGTGTATTTTTTATTTTTTTTTATTGAAATGAAGGTTTTCATAGACATGTATGACGTACTATTTATTAACATTATAACTGTGTAATTAAATGCTTCCAAAAAAAACCCCTCGTTCTTATTCATTACGTGAATAGAAAAGTTTATAACAAAATAACAAAAGTAAAACAATCACAACAAAACTCACCAAATAAATAAGCAAAACAAAAATAAAGGAAAAAAAATATAACAACCGTATGATTTTTAAACAAGTTAAGCATCCTTATCAGGTGGTGTTGGAGGTGGAGGGAAATGCTGATGGTACGGCTGAGTGACTCGATGGTCAATCAGATCAATGCGGTTCCTTATCAGTTCAGCACGTCTCTCGGAGTCTACGCGGAACTCACCAAATTGATGAATTAGTGAGTTCTGAGCGGTGGCAATTTCATTGAATCGAGTACCAAATTCATCAAACCGAGTACCCAGTGTATTGAGCTGATTAGCCATTTGTTGTTCCCATTGTAGGCACTGATTGTACCATTCTTGTTCCAAGGCTAAATAATCTGTCCAGTAACGAGGTTGTTCATTTGGCGGCATGGCATTGTCATTGGGTTCTTCTTCATCAGGTATTGGTTCATTTTGAAGATTAAGAGAGCCCATCAACGTGTCAGAACCACCAGCTCGGGTCAGTGTATATTCAGAAATTGGTGAAGTGATTCTGATCCATACTTCATCTTCAAGGTTCATATCATGGGCTTTGAAAATTATGGTTAGTAAAGCTCCAAAAAGTAGGGACCGGCCACTCAGAGTATCCAATTTTGCAACCATCATTTCTTTTAGTAATATAAAGCATAAATCTAATTTTTGTCCAATTTCAAAACAATATAACAAGCAAACTTGAAAACATGAAACAGTATTATAATGTCCTTTTTGGGGGGTGACATTTTCAACTATCCATCGATGGAGAATACGAAGGTGAGGTTTTAAATGGCTGACTTTTAAATTAGTGCCGCTAAATCGATTGTCACAAATTGTGGTATAAATCTGAGTGACATCATCAACAATTTTTTCTAAGGCAGACTCATTTTGAAAATAACATTGTAAATCTCCTGTTTCGACTCCAATAATTTGTGCAAAACGACGCAGAGAGAGTGTGATTCTTTTCCCCTTAACATAAGAGGTAAGACTCCACAGTTCATTTTGTTGGTCACCCGCTGTCAAGTGAACATAAAATAATTGTACAAGACGGGGATATATCTTACTTGGTAAATTATTTAATGGTAACCATCCCATTGTATCTAATTTGCCAAGTAAGAGTGAATCATATTGAGAATGTGGTTTTACGTTTCTCCCCGTAACAATTGGTCGACGAATGAAATGTTCATCGGCTTGTTCATAATGATATGTTGCAAAATCATTAGTTAGATAGCCATCATCTTGTTGCTGTGGTGGTGGTACAGGGTTTGACGATCCACCAAGTTCGGGTCTGGTTCGTTTTGTTCTTGGCATGATTGTTCTTGGCATGATGACTGTAAAAGTGAAAGAAAAATGTATATTAAAATATACGAGAGGTAAGAAAAATGTATGAAAAATATATTAAACATTAGTATCTTTTTATGCATACAAACTTATTTTTATGAAAAAAATAAATATAAAAAAATTTGGTGACAAAATTTAATTAGGCAGATTCCAAAAAAACAGATTTGTATAAAAAAAAAAATCATAAGGAATAATATTTGTCATTGGGGTTTGATTCATAGAGTTTATTAGAACTTAGAAACTGATAATTAGAAAAATAAATGATAGTGCGAAAAAATTATAACAGATATCAGAAAATATAACAAATGAAAATGGAACAGATTTATGAAAATGGAACAGAAATGAAAAGTGACTGGGCCGGGATGACCGGGCGGAAGTCCCACAGGATGAACGGCCGGTCGTCCTCCCCTTCCCCTTCAGTGAAGCTAATTTCTGAAGCTCATGTCTGAATTTTTGAAGCTCATGTTTGAACCAAATATGAAGATGAACTGGCATCAAAATCTCACCTGTAAATTATGGAAGTGGAGAAGAAGGACCTAACCAGATGGTGGATATTTTCTATTTGTCTAATTTAATTCTGTGATGTAACTGGAGAAGGTGCTTTCGAGAAGGTGAAGTTGGTGCAGTAAATAGAATGAGATTCAGATTTAATAGGAAGGGTGAGGTTCAGAAGGGTGAGGTTCATATAATTGTAGGAATTTTTTTTTTTTTTTTACTTTTTATTTGTTAAATATAATATTATTACTTTTTTCAAATCAATATCACATGCGTCCTCTGCTTTTTCTTTCCCTCACTGTTAGAACACAGCTAGAACACAGCTATTATATAATGGGGAGTAGGTATTAAGTAAGTGAAATTACGATCTTACCCTTTGTATTTTGTTTTATATCATCATTTCTCATTTAAGTCCAGAGGGGCATAATGGTCATTTCATATGTCAATTCCTAGAATTATATGAGCTCTTCGTGGACAATAATAGAGTGCATTTCTGTTACACATCTGTACTAAATTACAAAAAATGTAATAAATGAAAAATAAATTGATAATGTTTTGTAAGATTTATATTATGATTTGTATTTTAAAATATGAAAGTTAGTATATTTATCCCTTCTTTATTAATATGTATTTTCACAAGTTGTTGACTTTAAAAATATGTTAGAAAAAAATTAAAAATGTATTTTATAAATGAATTGATAGAAAAATTAATTGGCAGAAAAAATTGACATCGGTTTATTTTAAAATGAAAAAATTATTTCGAAATCACAATTATTCAAAAAAATTACTAAAAAAAATAATTGTCAAAAAAAATCAATGTTTAATTTCAGTATTTTAAAAATAGTTTGGTTATTATTGTTGATAAAAAATATAGATATCGATATCGATATATGAGTTGTGTGTTTGATGATAAATTATTGGTTGAATTAAGTTTTGAAAATTACTTTCAAAACACATCACCAAACAAATTTTCACCTTTCACATGTCACATCAAACTTCCAAAACATAATTCAAAATACATCTTCAAAACACAATTCAAAACTCTATTTAAAAATCATAACCAAACAAATTTTCTACACTCAAATCATAATTCTACAACCCATAATAAATTCAAAATACAATTCATACTCTTAAATCACATTTACAAAACACAACCAAACGCAGGCTAAGTCATTTATATCTCCATTAGGTTCTATTTTTAAACTTTACATCGTTGTCACCATCTAGTTTTTACCATCTCACTGCACACAATGTCTATAATCATATCTAATATATGTGAGAATGTAGTATTAGTCTCTACCGTGGTATGTGTTGATTTTTAATAACAAGTGTCATTAGTTGTTTTTCAAAGTCTTTAGCTTCTATAGTATTTTATATTAGCAAACATGATAGAGGCCCCCACTCCCCCCTCCCACCCCCCACTCTTACTACCCCCACACACATGTGGAGGTTAGTAATTGGAGAAGAAAAAAAAATTCTGGCCAATCACAGCCCACTGGGGGTCCTGGGGGTCACCCCCAGTGAGGGTTCGGAGCATTTTTCTTTATATTAGTGGTCACAATTAGTTGATTGCAAAAGCCAAATGGCCAACTTAATTGTGATAAATGCAAATTTTAGCAGATGACCTGTTCTAGGCTGATCAAAGTGTAAAAACTTGGTATATGTATATATATATATAGAGAGAGAGAGAGTATGTGATATATGGGTGTGGACGAGGGAGCTTATGCTACAAAAATATATAAATTGTGAATATCTCTTATTACTAAAAGTTGTAGAGGGATAAATTTTTCGTTATATTTATTTTAATTTTTAAATTTTAACTTAAATTTATAATTTAACAACAACCATTTTGGAGAGGATTGGTGAACCTTATCAATCTGTTTAGTTTTTTTTTTTTTTAAAAAAAAATTAATTTAACAAAAATAAGGGTCAATTTCACTTGGGACGGTGGGATGATAAATTCAAATTTGAATTTTTCTTGGCTAGTGATCTGCGCGATAATCATAGACAAAGTTATGTGAAATGACCAAAATATTCAGATAGCTACACGAGAGAAATAGTAGATCCGCCACAAAAATTTTCTCTTTGTATCTGTGTGTTTCTCTCATTTCTCATCTTCATATCTCTTTCTCTCCATGGTAAATTACACTCACCTTCCCTGAGGTTTATGACGTCAATTACACTCACCTCCCTTGAAATTTTTGATAAATACAGAGACCTCTCCTGTGATTTGAATAATTACGCAAACCTCCCTTACTTTAACTGACATTGTCCAGATTCCCCCATTCCGTCAAATTAGAACAAACGGTGTTATTTTCATATAGTAAATGACCTTCTTACCCTTCCTTTTGAGCACAAAACGATAATACCCTTGTCCCCTTTGTTTACGTTATACAGTAATTAAATTTTGAATTATTTTTTAGGATTTATTACTCTTATTTCCCTTACTTTTTTGGATTTAATTTTTTAAAATATTAAAAAATGTTTAATTTTTTTTTTAATTTGAAATATATAATTTTTCTTGGGACATTTACACACAAGTCCTAATTTATGAACTTATACTCCATTAAATCATAACTAAGATTTTTTTGACCTTAAAGTTCTACAAATTTTTAATAGTCGGAATTGTCTTTTAAATAATAATTATTCATCATTTATGATTATTTATAAAGTAACATGATGATCTGATATTCATTTTGATTTTCAAAACTTTAAAACTATCAACTTCAAATTGAAAAAACTAAAAAAATATTATGTAAGAAAAAAAAAACTAATTTTTTTTGAAAAAATTGAATTCTTTTTTTTTTTTTGTGTAAGACTGAAAATTTTGTGTCTATAAAGGAGCATGATGATGGAACATTGATGTGTAAAAGTTAAAAAATAATAAATAAATAAATAAATAAAACTTAAAAAATGAAAAAACAGATAATATTCTCAGTTTTAAAATTGAAAAAAATTGATAATATTCTCAATTTTATTGAACAATTAAATTAAACTAATAAGTAGAAGAGTAAAAACGTTTAATCTCAAACTTTGTTTTTTTTTTTTCTTCCCTTAGTTAGTGTAACAAAAATCTGGTACATTACTATGCAAAATTGATAATATTCTTAATTTTAAAAATTAGAAAAAAAAAACTGATAATATTATAGTTTATTAAATAGGACTAGTGATTCAAAAAATCTTAGATATAACTTGAGTTACCATAACATTTGTAAATAGGAATTTTAGGTAATTAACTCATTTTTATTTAATTTTTTTTATTTTTAATATTTTAGTTTATTTTGTAAATATTTTAAGTTTTTAAATTTTAATATTTTAAACTCAAAACACAACTCCACATTAAAATCGTAACCAAACATATAATTCAAAACTCAATTCAAAAATTATTTTCAAATCTCATAACTAAATGCATAACTCGAAACTCCACACTACTTTCAAAACTCTACACTCAAATCATAACCACATAACAATAAAATTAAAATATTTAAAAATATATTTATAAAATAAAATAAAACTTATATATTTAAAATAAAAAATAATTTTTTTAAATTTTTTTAATATTTAAAATATTTAAAAAAAAATACAGCACATAAATGTATGAAATATGGTACACATTAAAATAAAAAAATAAATATTTAAAATGTAAAATATTTACCCTAAATGAATAAATAAAAAATATTTCAAAATACAACTCAAAACTCTTTTCAAAACAAATAACCAAACAAATTTTCTCTTTTCAAAACTCAATTCAAAACTCATAACTCAAAATACGACTCCACACTCAAATCATGATTTTAAAAATAATTTTAAAAAATAAAATAAAAAATATATTTTAAAAATATTTTCTTTTAAAATAGAGTTTTGAAAACAATTTGCTTTTGAGGTTGAAAAGAGTTTTAAATTTCGTTTTGAGTTGTGTGTTTGGTTATAAGTTTTGAAAATAATTTTTAAATTGAGTTTTGAGTAGTTTTGAATTGTATATTTGGTTATGAGTTTTGAAAAGTTTTTTGAAAATTTTTAATTGGAATCGTGATTCTAAAAAAGAACCAAACATGTTTCTTTATTATTGTTTGGCTAATTAATTGTTTATACTTCTAGTGTTTACCTTACTGTAAACTAAAATTTTAATTGGAGTAACTATGAAATAAATAAATAAGAATAAATTTTAAGATAAATTTTAATAGTTATGGATAACCTACCTATTGTTGTGTTTTTAAATAAAAGGTTGCAATTGCAAAAAAAAAAAAAAAAAAAAAAAAAAAAAGAAGATGAAGAAGATGGGTTGAGGGCACATGAGAGGCATTATAGGCATTTTAGTGTTTAGCTTTGATGACATCAACAAGTTCTATGGAGTGTGTAAACGGCAGTCAAAAAATAGGAGAATCTTGACATTGTCAGGTAAAGTATGCGAGGTTACTGTAATTATTGAAACTACATGAAAAGTCTCTGCATTTATCAGAAAGCTCAGGGGAGGCAAGTGTAATTTACCCCTTTCCCGAACTATCTGTCTTGCCATCAACTGAGAGGAAGTTGGGACCAAATAGGGAGTCGTTGTATCTGGAGTTGTAACCACCGTCAGAAAAGGATCTCTTTGTCTTTCCACCATTTCTCCTTTTACCACGACGGTCACTGTTTGCGTTGTGTCGAGATTCAAATCATTGCCGTCATATTTGGCCAAAACAACCTCTATAGGGTGGGCGCGGGTCTGTTGCGGCCACAAAACCTCTAATCTGCCATCCGTCCGCCAGATTGGCAGATTGGAGAAAATCAATTTGCATCCGTCTGACAATTCGACGGATGTGGATTGAGTAGATTGGCGGATTGGCGGATGGATGCGGATCGGTTTGGCGGTTTAAAATTTTATAAATTTTTAACATAATTCAACTTGTATACTTTCTCAAAAAAAAAAAAAAAAAAAGTGTTACAGTTAATGACTTAAAGAAATATTATAATCACTGCATGTCTCATCCAAAGAAAGAAAGTTTGAAACTTTAGAATATTAAAATCACTGCATGCCTCATCCACATAGTAGAATTACAGCATGCTTCATCCACATAAAACCACCAAAATCATGAACAGAGTTGTGGGGGCCGAGAAGAGGGAGTCGTAGAGATTCTGGATAGTCGAATTCCGAAGAGTCGAGATTCGAAGCACTCGGCAATTGGCTCCCATGTTCAAATCCAACCATATTCGGCCAAATAGCCGATTAGGCAAGGGGCCGAGTGAAGGTCGGTCTATTATAAGACGTGCCGAATCTGAGTTGGAAATGGACCTAATCCCGAGGACTATGGAAGAAAAGATATAAATAGAAGAACATCAGCCAGAAAGAGGTATGTAAGAATGGTAATGCTTAACTTAGAATAAAAGTATTCTTAAGTGTGGTTACTGACTTGTCTGTCAGAGTACTAATTCTGGCACCCTCGCCGGAGTGCATATTCCTTTTCAGGTGACCGGAAGAGGATCACGAGCATTCCCTAGGATCTGAAGAGTATTTCCAAACCACTTCTCCACAATTGGCACCGTCTATGGGAATACTCAAGTTCATCCATGGTGAGCGTGACGGAAGATCCTCCAACAGTCACTGTCGACCCTATACCGCAAGATGCAACCACTCCAACAACCATACTTGGAGCAGAGACTTTCGCCGCAAGACGTGCCTTGACTTTCACTTTACCCTTGCCTTTAGAGCACGACGCAATGCAAGCGATCCTGGAACAAGCACAGCAAAACGAACAAAGATTGGAGAACATGATTGCAGAGAACGAACATCTCCGTCAGGATTTGGCCTCGAAGGTGGCGAAGTCCAAACAAGTTGCATATCAAGGCACGGAACGACCCGTGAGGGCAGTTGGTCGACGAACTCGAGCCCGACAACAAGATATTGATAGCAACTCCGACTCATTATCCTCGGAGCTCAAAAAGAAGGGACGATTTGAAATTACCAGTTCTTCTGAAGAGAGTCCCCGTACAAGGTGTAAGCAAAGAAGAAACAGCTCGGATGACAATCAAGACGATCCTTTTCCGCGACAGATCCCAAAGGCAGTGCTACCTAAAAAATTCAAAGCACCGTCATTCACCCTGTACGACGATAAATTGGTACAAGATGGCCGGCTACAACAGTACATCTGAAATGGCAACCCAACCCAAGCAATAGCCTTGGCACAGGATTCACGTTCGCTCTGCGCGATCCACATGATATACAACCTGCCAATGTCATCGGCGGTGCACGCAATTCAGTCAAAGTCTAACCCTCAAGAGTAACTCACTCCGGCTAAACGGCCCATGAAGCTGAGGTTATCACTTTCGATGATTCAGATTTGGCCGGAGTAACATTGCCCCACATTGATCCCTTGGTAATTGAGTTACGCGTGAACCGATTCACCGTTGAGCGCGTACTCATTGATCTGGGGAGCACATCGGAGATTATGTACTACAAGACATTCACCAAACTTGGCTTCTCCGAATCCAATCTCTTTCCGGCCCCTTACCCCTCATTCGGCTTCAATGCCAATCCAGAGTACCCGTTGGGAAAAATCAGACTTCCCGTACGAGCAGGTACCCGAACAGTGGATATGGGATTCTTGGTCATCAAACTGTCGTCGCCGTATAATCTCATCATGGGGCGATCCTGGTTGCATACTATGCGAACCGTCCCCAGCACCTATCATCAGCTGCTCCGCTTTCCGACAGAACGCGGTATTGAGCAAATCTGTGGCTTCCAAAAATCGACACAAGCATGTTATCTCCTTGCTGAGAAAATGCTAAAGGAACTACAGGTGAATTCCATTGAGTTTCCGGATCGAGAAAGCCTCGACGATGTTGGGCGGCCTCCAAATGAAAAGACAACGGAAGATTTAGAACGAGTTCAAATCGATGGAAGCCCCGACAAGTTCTTTATGGTCAGCGCCTCCTTGCACAGGCCGACAAACAACAGCTAATATCTTTCCTGCTCAGCAACCTCGATATCTTTGCATGGACTCCGTACGAGATGCCGGGTATAGATTCGTCAATTTCACAGCACCATTTGAATGTCGATCCTAAGTGTAAACCGATTATTTAGAAAAGCCGACGGTCAGCCGCAAAGCACACTGCCACCGTTGTTGAGGAGGTTGACAGGCTGCTTCACGCCGAAGCAATTAGGGAAGTGACCTACCCTACAAGGCTCTCTAATACGGTGGTGGTGAAGAAGAAAAATGGGACTTGGCGAGTGTGCGTCGACTTCACGGACCTAAACAAAGCCTACCCAAAGGATTGTTTTCCTCTTCCCAGGATAGACCAGCTTGTAGATGCTACAGCGCGCCATCAGCGTATGAGCTTCCTTGATGCCTATAGAGGTTATCATCAAATCGCCATGCACCCAGAGGACCAAGAGAAAACTGCATTCCTCACCCCAAGAGGAACCTATTGCTATAAGGTAATGCCTTTTGGGTTGAAGAATGCGGGGGTAACCTACCACAGACTGGTCACCACCACGTTCAAGGAGAAACTCGGCAAAACTATGGAAGTATACATTGACAATATGGTGGTTAAATTCAAAGAAGAGCAGAATCATATAGCCGATCTAGAAGAGACATTCACCATCCTACGCAAATATGGAATGAAGTTGAACGCTTCCAAATGTGCATTTGGTATTGGCTCTGGCAAATTTTTAGGCTACATTGTCAACCACAGAGGAATTGAAGCCAACCCAAGGCAAATCACAGCAATCCTGGAGCTCAGCTCCCCTCATTCAGTAAAGGAGGTCCAAAAGTTGATGGGGATGGCTGCCGCACTCAACAGGTTTGTAAGCCGGTCCACAGATCGCTGCCGACAATTCTTTCATACACTACGGCAGGGCAAGGCCTTCGAATGGTCCGCCGAGTGTAAAGCCATTTTCAACGGCCTGAAGACCTACCTCCGCTCAGTACCACTCCTGACAACACCCTCTGCTGGCGACTCGCTCATTTTGTACCTGGTAGTTTCTGACCGAGCCGTTAGTGCCGTATTGATAAAGGAAGAGCTGGGGGAGCAGCAGCCCGTATATTATGTGAGCAAGGCAATGGTTGATGCCAAAACACGCTACCTTCTGCTGGAAAAGCTCATCCTAACCCTAGTTATGGCGGCAAGGAAGATCATGCATTACTTCCAGGGGCATAGCATTGGGGTGCTGACAGATTATCCCCTCCGATCAGTACTACGCAGTGCGGAAGCATCTGTACGTGTATCAAAGTGGGCTCTGGAACTTGGCCAGTACGATATTCAATTTCTACCTAGAACCTCAATCAAGGGACAGGTACTTGTCGACTTCGTCGCCGAATTCACTGGGGGCCTTGCCGGCTTCAAGTCTGATGTCCCCAACTCCAAGTCAGATGAAATTCAACGAAAGCCGAGTTGGAGGATTTATGTTGGGGACATCTGGCAGTTGTATTGTGATGGATCGTCCAATCAACGGGGCAACAGAGCTGGAGTTGTAATCATGACCCCCGACGGTGCAATAATTGAACAGGCCGTCAAGCTCGGCTTCGAAGCATCAAATAACGAAGCACAATACGAAGCCCTTTTAGCCGGTTTGCGGAACGCGCATCTTCTGGGTGCTCGCCGTCTGCTTGTATTTTGCGACTCAAAACTAGTGATCAATCAGCTAAAGGGGGAATACGCGGCAAGAAACGACCGTATGGCGACCTACATGAAAACGGCCAATTCCCTGTTGGCAAAATTTGACCATCATGAGTTGAACTAGATAATACGTGATCAGAACACCCATGCAGATGCCTTGGCTTACTTAGCCTCCGCAATCAACTCAGAGGTTAAACACACTATCGAAGTAGGATTCATCCCAGAGCCAAGCATTGGCCCTCCGGAGGAAGTCCAAATCAACGTTATCAAATCTGTACCAAGTTGGATGGATCCCAATGTTGCATTCCTATCTTCTGAACAGCTCCCAGAGGACAAGAAAGAAGCATACAAGCTGCGAAACAAAGCCATGCGATACTACCTGGATCCACAAGGAAGGCTTTATAAAAAGTCACTCTCTAGCCCATATTTGGAATGTGTGCACTCGGACAAAGTTGGAGAGCTTTTGGTTGAGATACACGAAGGCAGTTGTGGAGCCCATTTTGGCAGACGCTCTTTGGCCCATCGAGCTATAACGCAGGGGTATTATTGGCCGACAATGAGAGTGGACGTCGAGTGTTATGCAAAAAAGTGTGAACAGTGCCAGAAATTCTCCCCGTTAAACCATCTGCCTGCTGAAGAGTTAAACTCTATCACTAGTCCTTGGCCATTTGCCCAGTGGGGGCTTGACATCGTAGGGCCATTGTCGAGGGCCCCAGGGAACAAGCGATACCTGATCGTCGCAACAGACTACTTCACGAAATGGGTCGAAGCGGATGCATTAACACACATCCGAGAAGCACTTTGTGTGGAGGAACATCATAACACGATTCGGCATTCCCAGAGCTCTTATCTCAGACAATGGCACCCAGTTTGATTGTGGCGTATACCGAGAGCTGTGTAGCAAATATGGTATTCGGCCTTACTTTTCTACGCTGGCTTACCCCCAAAGCAATGGTCAAGCCGAAGCCTCTAATAAATCCATCTTGGACGGCATCAAGAAGAGGCTGGAAAAAGCCAAAGGAAAATGGATCAAAGAATTGCTGAGTGTACTGTGGGCTCATCAAACTACACTGAGAAGATCAACTGGAGAAACGTCGTTTGCCCTATGCTTTGGAACCTAGGCAATCTTACCCCTGGAGATCGGCCACCCGACACTCAAGTCACAAGTTTTTGACATGGGCCGAAACGACATGATGCTGGCTTTGGATTTGATTCTAATCGAAGAACAAAGAGACCGAGCCCTTGCATCCATGGCATGGTACCAGTAGCAGCTGGCAAAGTCGTATAATCAACGGGTTTAGCTGCGCCACTACTCACCGGGAGAATTGGTCCTGAAGAAGGTGCTTCCAGCTGACAGGAAACCGACCGATGGAAAATTGGGTCCTAACTGGGACGGCCCCTACTAGATTGATTCAATCGCTGGAGTAGGGGCATATCGGCTCAAAGACATGTCAGGAAGGAGTCTGCCGCGACCTTGGAATTCCACACATTTACATAAATTTTATCATTAACCCGACTTGTGTGACATGATGCTTGTTTCGAACTGTTCGCTATGTACATCTCTTTTTCTGTAATACAAAGATTCCCATTCACCTACTATAGAATCCAGCTCAAAGATATGCCGATAAAGCCTCCGGATTCGGAGCGCCCTTCGTGGATATCACAATTGGCCAATTCAAGTCTTCGGATTCGGAGCCCCATCGGCGAATGACGTCTTTGGGCCGATAAAGCCTCCGGATTCAGAGCCCCATCGGCGAATGACGTCTTTAGGCCGATTAAGCCTCCGGATTCGGAGCGCCCTTCGTGGATATCACGATTGGCCAATTCAAGTCTCCGGATTCGGAGCCCCATCGGTGAATGACGTATTTGGGCCGATAACATAATGATGTCAATTAAATCAAGCCGAACAATGTCCATTCAATCGTCTGGAATATGTTTATTTAAACATTTATATAATAGAACGCATGCAAGCATGTGTGTGTCGAACAAAACTTCTAACAAAACATTGAAAATAAAATGCTTTTTTATTCGACCAACCAATAATTACATAATCTTAGACGCGATCCGTGTTTTAACATTTATAACGAATATTTTTATTCGGCGTCTCCCTCATCGTCGCTCTTTTCAGCTTCAAAGGCGGAAAAGGGCAAATGATCACGATGATCCATGTCACATAAGTTGAAATCGACACCCTTCGCTCAGAGAGCCTTCCGCGGCCTGAAGAGCCGTAAGCCAACCATGCTTAAAGCCGCGATTCTCGCATCGGCAGACCTCCTCGGCAAGTGTCTCTTTCGTTTTGTCAATCCCAACTTTCCGGCCAGCATGGAAACCCTCCTCATAACCCTTGGCCCTTGCATTTGCTACGGCAAACATGTCTGCCGTATCTCGGTTGGTGATAGCATGACTCAATAACCGTTGGGTCACCCTCTCGTCCACAATTAGGTTAGATTGACCCGCCGCATGTGGATCGGCGACTTTAACCTTCCTGAGCTCCCTAAGCTCGCCCTCCGCCTTCTCCGCATGAGCCTCCGAACTGCGGACCCGTTCGTCGATTTTCTCAATCTCCCGCCGCGCGGCGCGCAGACGCATGCCGACTTCGCAGGCGATGTACAGCCCCTTCACCACCCTATGAATTCCTTCTCGAAACACTTCAAAATCGCGTTGTCCAACCATCGATTGTTGGACTTCCGATGGAAAGATCTGTCGAGCGAACTCGATTGCTACACCCGGATCATTGACGATGGAATCTGCCTCAGTCATCGGTTTATTCCCCATGAACACCATAAAACTCAATGATCGTGGCGTCGCATCTAACTCACTCCTCATTCGTGGTCGCGGGGAGCCTCCCCGTTGATGCTTCTCTCTTCGGGGTGATCTGCTTCGACGGCTTGAAGGTTGAGGCTTTTCACTTTCCTTGGACGCCCTTCCTCCCATACGCGCAGGCTCGCCGCTGCGATTCATCGCAGTATCTGGCTCAGCCAGTGTTCGTCTCTCTCCTCTGCTGTTAAGAACAGTCTGTTTGACATTCACCCTCGCCCCAAGATAGTTCAAATCGAGTCTGAATAAGAATAAGTGGACCCACTAGCTCGAGCTCACCCCATTTATTCGTAAGCATGCAGTGACCCGAGGAAATTTCCTTAACGCTTTTGGCAGTCTCCAAATGCCCTCACCCCATGCCGATTAAAGTATGCCACAGCCATTTCATGTACTGATTTTTGGCTTTTTAAACGGCCTAATTATCCAAACGGCGATTATGGGCGAATGCCTTGAAATCCATGCACTGGCTGGGGCAAGGGCAGATTTATTAATCTAACCGGCCGAGCATCTTGGCCCCGTGCCGATTAAAGTGTGCCACAGCCACGCCATGTACTGATTTTTAGCTTTTTAAACGGCCTAATTATCCAAACGGCGATTATGGGCGAATGCCCTGAAGTCCATGCACTGGCTGGGGCAAGGGCAGATTTATTAATCTAACTGGCCGAGCATCTTGGCCCTATGTCGATTAAAGTGTGCCACAGCCACTTCATGTACTGAGTTTTGGCTTTTTAAACGGCCTAATTATCCAAACGGCGATTATGGGCGAATGCCCTGAAGTCCATGCACTGGCTGGGGCAAGGGCAGATTTATTAATCTAACCGGTCGAGCATCCTGGCCCCGTGCCGATTAAAGTGTGCCACAGCCACTCATGTACTGATTTTTGGCTTTTTAGATGGCCTAATTATCCAAACGGCCTATCATCTAGTCGGCAAGTATACAAAACGTTTTATCCAAAATAGCAACCAAACAATTCCGTTCATTAGTAACAGCAAAGTACAAAATGAATTTTCATTAAGTAAATTGGGCACAATTTGTAACCATTTTACATATGAAAATTACTAGACAAAAGCTATAAAAAACTGAAAATTACATACAAATCCTAAAACAAAAAACAAGAGCCGCCCAAATTAGTCCTCAGAGTCAGACTCCAGCGGCTCAACATCCACTTGCTCGTATGGAATTAGCGTAGCCAAAGTCACATCAGCAGCAGCAAGGGCTTTGAGCCAGCCGTGTTTAAATCCCTGATTCTCAAATTTTGGGGACTTCGTCTGCATATTCATCAAAAGTAAATTTTTTCTCGGCATCGAATGCGCTGGAAGCCTTCAGGTCGGCCGTTTCCTTCGCCGCCTTCATCTCTTCTAACCCTGCCTCCAATTTAGAGATCGCCTCCTGGGCCAATTTAAGCGCGCCATCGCTCGCATCCACCCTTTTTTCGGCGACTGATCTCAATTCTTCAGCATTGCAGGCTCTCTCCATCTCGGCCTCGGCACAGGCGCCCTCCGTCTGTGCTCTACTCCTCTGGCCCTCAACCCCCTCCTGTAAACGACCAATTAGCTCGACGGCATTGTGATAGCGACGACCCATGTCGGCTAATCTTTCGACGGCTTGCAAAACAGTAAGATAAGAACAAAATAACATTTGCCTAAAGAGAAAAGACAAAGTGCAGATATATACCAAAAGAGCCGATTGCGCGGCCAACCCAATTGCAACAGATCTGGCTCTGCCCGAAAAGTCGCCTTGTCAGCAGGCAGTGAAACGGACGTCGCCATACTGAGTGCAACCGCTGGATCTTTTATCACCGAAGCATCAGAGGAGATCGGCATATTCTTTATTTTGGGTTGGATAACAAAAGGTACGATCACATCCGACTCCTCCAAACGAGGTCGTTTGTCAGCACATTCTTCCGAGCCGGCCTCGACATCGGCAGGGCATTTCTCCACCCTTTCCATACTTGCCTGCACAAAAGGTTCTTCCTCGGTACTTCTGTTCTTTGCCATCCCCTCGATAACAGGCAAGGAGGTCTGGGACTGAGATTCGGTAGCCCGAATCTCTTCCGCCCTTCGCCGAGCGGCCATCCTTTCCGAGTTTGCCTTCTTGGCAAGTTTAGTGAGGCTCAATCCAGCCATATCTTCTGGGAACGCACCGGGAAGGTCCTCTAGACCGTGAAAAATATTGTTGAGCGGATGGTCCTCCCAACCCGAAGAGGACGAAGGATCAACCGAATTGAGGCCGGCTTCTTCAAATGCTAACTTCAAAGCCTCGTCAACCTCAGTTTCGGATTGGTCTGACTCGGCAGCCTCAGTTATTTCCAGTCGCTCCGAATTCGATCCCTTGCGACCGATTTGCCTCAAATTTTTGAAATCAGTCAAGATGAGGGTGATAAGACACTCCTCACCCTCCGGAATTGGAATGTTCTCCGCCGCCGAAAAGGTTGTATAAGTCAGCTCGTAGCGGAGTAGAACGTGGGCCACCCTCCCCTGCTTCTGAAGACTCGGTCGACCGAAATACTTAAGCGCAGTCTTGATTTCCGAAAGGACGGCGGCGTCGGTCGATATCAAGACTTTCTTCAAATCGTTTCCTGCAAAAGCAAAACCATGAGGTCCCGAAAATAAATTTTAATAAATATAACAAGTAAATAAATAAAAGAAGGCACTCGGCCACCTGGTTCGCCCCTCCGTCTAGGAATACGATCAAGGCGATCCTCACCTTCGCCGAATTCCCAGTTTCCTTGGACGACTACTATAACATCATCGACTTGCTTCCCAGAGCTGGAGAGCATAGTCACTAGTTGATGGTCGGTGTCTTTGGCCCTAAGGAAATAACGCCCATGCCGACCAGAGGACTTGGCCAAGGCGTAGCAATGTCGAATAGCAGGAATGCCAAGGTTAAGCCTAAGGTGGTGACTTAGTGCGATAATCCCCATCACGATCCTATAGAAGTTGACGTTAGGTTGAGAAGGGATTAACCCCCAATGGCAAAACACGGCCCTAAGGAGAGGGTGAAGGGGAAAACGGTGTCACGACGCAAACCCGCCCCTATAAGTTTAGCATCGTAACCGGCCAGTAATCCTTGGATTACCGAAGGCCTTTGAATAGATTAACAAGATTAAGAGGCTAGCGGAAGCAATTATATATATATAGTTGTCCAATAAGCTGTGTTGACTTATATGAAACAGAATATTTAAAAACTTTATATATAATAACCAAAAGTCAACCATGCATTATACCCACACACATTACAGTATTTTAAGTACAGCCAGCAAAATTAAATTAAGTCATACATATGCATAAAATCAACAGAACTTGAACACAGGACACTTCGGGAACCTCCACGTGAGGCACAACGGTTGGCTGACAACGGATCACAGATCCAGACAAAAGCCTTCGGGCTTGAACTCCAGAATGCTCACCTATGCATATATATATATATATACAAACAGTGAGCTAAAGCCCAGTGAATAACATTAAGGTAAAGAGGTTAGTGAACGAAATCCGAACATATCATAAGTAGAAAACAGATCATAGCATAATCATTCTCATATCAGAACATAATAATGGTACATCCCATAGAACACATTACAGAACGTCTTCCGACTAGAGTAATCGGTTCCGGATACCGATTAAACACATATCACCACAATGAAGTGGCTAACGAGATCTCGTAATTACTTGTATGTCATGGACCGGCATTTTCATGCCGTCCCCCATGACTTGGGACAATCTATGGATGCTATAATAGATTTCAAACTTGGGATGTTCGTTCACGTAAAACGGATATCATAACAGAAATAATAGCTTATCACATTTCATTTGGAACATAATTCATATAAACGTATCTTTACGATAACGTTACTCACAGTGGTTCTCGCAAACAGTTAATCAATCTTCAGACGTTGACCTACAATTACAAAAGTACATAACACAACATATCTCATTATTACACGTTCACATGGTCAACACAGCTTAACTTTCATTACGTTAGTTCTTGTTCAAACTTAGCACATTGATTAAAACACACACACACTTGCAGTCTCGGAACCTGGTACATTCTTTTCTTAGTGTGTTTCTAATCCATAACCTCATTATCAAAGCTTAATTAAGGCTTAGGAATGCCTAAGATGCAAGGAGGATGCCAAAACATGAGTTGGAACATTTGGGCAAAATTTCTGAAAATAAGGTCCCCGCTCGAGCGTAGATTTCCTCGCTCGAGCGGACATACAAAATGAGAGGGGTCACTCGAGCGTGACTTCCTTCGCTCGAGCGACCTGCAAATTTGGAAAAAGTACTGGTTGGTCGTAATCCACGCTCGAGCTATAAATACCACGCTCGAGCGGATCGTCAACATGCAAAGGGTTCGCTCGAGCGTCCAAGTGGTCGCTCGAGTGGAGAGCTCGTGACTACAGAAAAATACTGAGAGCTCGCATTCTCCACTCGAGCACAGGTTTCCTCGCTCGAGCGGACTGTGAAATTCTGGGTTTCCAAAAACAGAGTTCTGAGTTTCAAAATGCAATTTCAATGGCAAATTCGTGCAAAGCTTGGTCATAAACTTGGAAAACTTATTCATAAACATGAATGTATGGTTTTCATCAATTCTTTTTAGTCACAACCCATGAATTTACCAAAATTAGAACCAAAACTTCCATGCATGTAGAACACACAATTCTTTTCTCCAAAACTCATGAAATTAGTTAATTTGAGCTCATCAACTTCATGCATGTAAGAAATTATTTTCCAAAACATGAAACAAGGTTCAAGACATGATAATTCAAACATGTATGTGACCTCTAGCTTGTAATTTCATCTCTAATGGCATGAATGATGCTCAAACATGGGAGATCTTGACAAACTTATACATGCATGTATAACTTAGCAACAATTCCCCTCATCCTAAGCTCATGAACACAATTTAAACACATAATCTTGAAGAAAACTCATGTTAAATGACTTAGATGCACAATCTAGAGGTTGAAATCTTACCTAGAGTCTTCAATTAGCTAGATTCTTGCACAAAATTGGTGAACTCAAGCAAAATCTTCAATTTCTCCTTAATCTCTTCCTTTCTCTCTCTAGAATTGCACTCTCTCTCTCTCTAAGATAATTCCTCAAATTTTTGCACTAAGAGGTGAAGGAAATGAGCTCAAATGAGCTAAATGTATTGGATGTAAAGTATTAATAATATAACGCATTAATTGGGACATTAGGCTAACCAAACACAACCTAATTAATCGTTCTGGATTAATTTTTAATAAAATTTGCCATAAGGTTCTAAAAATTCCAAATAACATATTAACGTAATCAATTTCGGTTTCGGATGCCTATAAGGCTTTCAATTTACATATCAAAGAGGAATTCTAAACAGATATTTCTACAAGTGACAGATAGAAAGCCAAACCTCACGCAATTTACATAATAATCCCGTAATTTATTTTATTCACTTAATTAACATCCTTAATTACTGATTAGTAGCTAGTTACGGGTCGGGGTTATTACAAATGGACCCCACCCTCTGCGATTGATAGAAGAGGGAAGACGACCGTGGTCTCATCATCCCTCTCCATATCGAGGGTGCCGTCTACCACAAATGACAAATGAACATCATTAGGAATGAAAAAATGGCATCGGAAGCCAGAAATTCGATCTGGTGAGAGGAGATCTTTTAAATGTTTCGGCATTCCCCCAGCCAATAGGATTATGCTAAGCCAAAAGAAAAACAAAGCAGAGAATGAGAGAACTTACAAGAGGCGAAGGAGATAGAGAAGAGTAGGAAGTTGCAGAGGTAGTTCGGAAGGCAATCTAGCGACAGGCGTCTAAAAGCATGTATGTATTTGAAAAGACGTCGAAATTTCAAACCGCAATAAATAGAAACATACGAAGAGGCGGGAAGTTGGAATGATACCCGGGAAACATGTGTATAGACATTTGCGTTGGAATACGGTCAGCCGTCGAATTTCGGCTCTGACTCTTCGAGTTCGAAACCAAACATTCCAGCCAACTGTTGTTAGTGGAGTGCTTGGGGGGCAATTGTGGGGGCCGAGAAGAGGGAGTCGTAGAGATTCCAGATAGTCGAATCTCGGAGAGTCGAGATTCGAAGCACTCGACAATTGGCTCCCATGTTCAAATCCAACCCTATTCGGCCAAATAGTTGATTAGGCAAGGGGCCGAGTGAGGATCGGTCTATTATAAGATGTGCCGAATATAACTTGGAAATGGACCTAATCCCGAGGACCATGGAAGAAAAGATATAAATAGAAGAACATCAACCAGAAAGAAGTATGTAAGAATGGTAATGCTTAACTTAGAATAAAAGTATTCCTGAGTGCGGTTACTGACTTGTCCGTCGGAGTGCTAATTCCGACACCCCCGCCGGAGTGCATATTCCTTTTCAGGTGACCGGAAGAGGATCACGAGCGTTCCCCAGGATCTGAAGAGTATTTCCAAACCACTTCTCCACAAGAGCAGTAGTAGAAATTGTATGCCTCTGTATTGTTACATCTATATCTATTTTTGAGAACAAAAACCAACTAGTATATATAATCTTTTTTATTTATTATTTTTAGAGTTAGATTTAAAAACCAAAAAATATAGATAAATAATACATTTATTTTTTTCAATTTAAAAAATATATTCAAGTTGAAAACTCTTTTTCAACAGAATATATTCAACAGAATATTTATTCTCTTTTTCAATTGAAAACACAACCAGAATATCTAAAAAAATTAAAAACACAAAGTCTTACAAATTAATAGGGGTGCTCGCTGTTTGGCGATTCGATTGCGGCCAAAGGAACTTCAAATCCACCATCCGTCCAAAACTAGGTGGATTATAAAAAATCAATCCACAACCGTCATCACGTCATCACGTATCTGTTCAAAATGTGGCGGATCAATTCGGTTTGATTGGTTTGGGCGGATCGGTATATTCGTTGCTCACCTCTATATATAGGCACCACCGTAGCGACACCACCACTACCACCACAAGATCACCATTCCAAATGATGTTCGCCAATGGTCATGGTGGTGTCCATGGACTCCAAATCGATGATCCTCGTTGTTAAGAAGAGTGCGGTGGGAAGACAGCGGCTCGTGGTTGTGGCTGCGTTTGGTAGAAGAGGCGGTGTGTGTGTGTGTGTGCGTGTGTGTGTGACAGAGAGAGAGAGAGAGAGAGAGAGAGAGAGAGAGAGAGAATAAGATGGGGAGTAAAAGATGAAGAAGATGCTTGGATAGGCGACCCCAGCTGTTGCTATAGCAGCGATTGAAGTCGGTCGATCAGGTATCGCATTTATTGGATTTTGTATCGAAACCCTAGATCGAATATCATTGTGACTGGATATATATGTACATGAATACTTCGAATGGGTGGTCCTTGTCATGCCCCAAAATTTGGACACTTAAATATTAAATTAGGACTAAACCCCAATCAATATTCCATCATCCAAATCGTAGAGGTGAAACAAAATCTAAACGTTCTCCTCTCCATAAGATTGAAGTAAATTTCCATGCTCAAAAGATAACAAGGGATTAATATAATATTAACAATAATAATTAATAAACGCCAACCAAACTATTCATCATAGATTCATAACTATCTAATACCTCCAACATTAAACTAGTAACAACTAGTCAAAACAACTTAAATATTGTAACGTTGAAAAACAACCCATAATGCCAAATTGTCAAAAATACTAAAGTCATAAAAAATAATAAATACATACACTAATATCAACAATAAGCTCAAGAAAACAAAAAAAAGTCCAAAAGACATGTCTTACGATCATAGTTATTTCTTATCACCACCAT
This sequence comes from Camellia sinensis, assembly GCF_055761805.1. NCBI lineage: Eukaryota > Viridiplantae > Streptophyta > Magnoliopsida > Ericales > Theaceae > Camellia > Camellia sinensis. The sequence continues at coordinate 122,827,721 of NC_138966.1, forward strand.
AGTCCCAACTAATCCTGCAAAGGAAGCTCAGATGTGCTCAAACAGAACGCACCCGAGTTGCCAAGAGACAAAATGAGTTAGTATACAGGTATACTGGTATGAGTACAAGATTTAACACCCATGTGTCCACCAGACACAAACAAAAATACATTTAATTCCTGTTACGAGACAAGACAAGTACTTCCATCTGTATCGAGACGAATGGGTAGTTTTCCGAAATACGGTGACATTTAGTTTCTTACTCGTACACAACGAAATATAAATTGAGTATAAAATAAAATAAAATAGAAATAAAAAATGGTGGGTCGGCCTTGCATAAAAAGTTAGTAAGACCCACCATCCTAAAAAAAAATAAAGTTAGTATAATTTAATCATAAGTAACTTGCTAAAGAAGTATAAAAATGCACCGTTTCATACTGAAATAATTCGAGTTGACCAAAACTCAAAAAATAAAAGTTGTACAGAATCAAATTTCCTAAAAGACAACATGCATGAATTTAGTAGAAACTGAACAAGTTGAAAGAAAAACTTGACAAAAGAACCTAGACGAAATTCAACCAAAAAATCTAAAGCTGAAAACGAACAGAAACTACCGTAAGATGATTTTTTTCAAAAAAAGTTCAAAACACAAAAAGTGTACAGAATAATTTTTTACTTCAGTTCTCGTGAAACCAATAAAAATGAGCTCGTTTCGTGAGTTAAAATAGTATCCAAAGTCTGCCCTGCTAAAATGAATAAAAACTATTGTAACTAAGATCATCCGATTACAAGTTTTAATCGATCTTTTTAATAAAAAGTTAAAACACAAAAGTCGTCTAGAAGCCCGTATACCTGTCTTTACTCAAATTTCATAATTTATCGATGTCATTTACTATTTTTCAAGGTGTACAAATCAATACAATTCACACTATAACAATAAACTCATATTTAATTCTTTGTATCTTAACCCCACCACTTCAGCCCATCACTTCCAGCCTACACATATATCCATGTGCCTCCCATATATCTAACACCGTTCTGAAGCTAAACTTGCGTGGGGATATCATCCCGAGTTTGACCCACACTCCCCGAATGGTTAGCATATACGTACGCGCGTAAATCAAAGCACTCGTCTACTCATGAGAACAATGCAACAATATATATATACACAATCTCTTATTTACTCATGAGAACAAATATAACAATGCCAAGCCTGAGGCATTCAAATAAATCTCATAACCCTCATTTTTTTTTTCTTCATACACTTTTTCTCACTAACACTCAAATAAAACAACAATCCATGGAGTCATGATGGAGTATAAAGAATTTATCTATGGATTCTTAATTTATTTTAATTTCATATATTTATGAGTGTGATTACAATCATAAAATAAATACATATAAAAACCCTAAACCTTACATACACATCTAATCAAATAATGAAATCAATCCATCATTTACATATAAATACAAAATCAAACCAACATCAAATAAATATAAATAAATAAATAAAAACAACGAATCAATCTATCATCTAACCAATATCTATGGAGTCTAAGTTTATTTCAATTTCATATAATCATGAGTGTGACTACAAGCATAAAATAAATACATAAAAAAATCCTAAACCTTGCATACACAACTAATCAAAATAATTAAAATCAATCAATCATCTTCATGTAAATACAAAATCAAACTAATATCAAATAAATAAAAATAAATAAATAAAAATAACGAATTAAACATAAATTAAGAGAAGTGAGTTTTGTACTCACAATTATTTTATGAAGATCAAAGAAATATTTAAAGAACTAATGGAGCCACCAAAACAAAACCCTAACCTTTTTTTTTTTCTTCCTTTCCCCTCCTCGTTTCTCTTTCTCTCTTGGCAGAGAGCCTTATCTTCTTTCTTTGATTACTCTCTCTCTCTCTCTGTCTCTCGGGGCTTCTGTGGAAAATCTTCCACCAAAAAGTGATTAAGCCTTGGTCTATTATAGTATATCTAATTGGCTATTATATTTATATCTTACACATATAATATAAATACAATATAGATAAATATGAATATGATATATATTTTATCAATATATAAACACCTTTATATATATATATATATTTATAAACAATAAAAATATATCAATATTCGGATTAATTACCTATAATTAAATAACACATTAAATTAATTAAATATCACATTAAATTCTCATGTATCCACACAATTAATAAAAATAAAAATAAAATAAAGTAATAATAATAATAATAAATAAATAAATAATGACTTACGAAAACTCAGGGTTGCTACAATATACACACCTCAAAAGAATCTCATCCCAAAATTCGATAGGAGAGAATACTAAACAAAAAGCTCCGGATGCATACGCCGAACTTTCTCTTCCAATGCCCAAGTGATGTCATTCTCATCTTCACTCCATTGCATTTTTCACTAAGTTCACTTTCTTGCGCCCTAATTGCTTTATGTCCCGATCTAGAATAGTAACCAGTCGCACCACATAAGTTAGATCGTCACTAATCTCCAACACTACTTGGGAAGGGTCTTACACACTTCCGCAATAAAGATACATGGAACACATTGTGAATCATAGCTAAAGCAGGTGCTAAAGCTAATTTGTAAGCCACATTACCAATCCTCTCAATGATCTCATATGGTCCCACCAATCTAGGTGCCAACTTTCCCTTCACCGGTGAGACTTTCAAAAACACAAAATCTTCGACATTCAACTCAACCTCTTTACGTTTTCTATTAGCGTAACTCTTCTGATGACTCTATGCAGTCTTAATATGTTCCTAAATAATGTTCACCTTCTCTGTGGTCTCTCTTACCAACTCTAGCCCTAATAACGGCGCATCTCCTACCTCTATCCAACAAACAGGTGATCGATATGGCCTCTCATACAAAGCCTCAAAAAGTGCCATCCCGATACTAGAGTGATAGCTATTATTATAAGAAAACTCCACTAATGGCAAGTGTTCTTCTCAACTACTACCAAGATCGAGGACACAAGCTCTCAACATATCCTCCAAGATCTTATTTACCTGTTTAATTTGCCCATATGTCTGAAGATGATAAGTCGTGCTTAAGTTTAACCTAGCACCCAAAGCATGCTGAAAACTCTCCCAAAACTCTACCACAAACAACGGATCACGATCCGAAACTATAGAAATTGGTGCGCCATGAAGTCGCACCACCTCCCAAATATACAGCCTAGCCAGTTTATCAACAGTTCGGTGAACACTGATAGAAATAAAATGAGCAGACTTGGTGAGTCGATCCACTATCACCCAAATAGATTCATTACCTCGCTTAGATCGCGGCAATCCATCCACGAAGTCCATAGAGATGTACTCCCATTTCTAAGTAGGGATCTCGAGAGGTTGCAAAAGTCTAAACGATCGTTGGTGTTCTACCTTAACCTGTTAACACAAATAATATCGAGAAACATACTCTCTTACATCCTTCTTCATACCTTCCCAGCAAAACGTCATTTTCAGGTCATGATACATCTTGTCCCACCAGAGTGAATGGTATATCGGGACCTATGAGCATCATCCATAATCTCTTTCCTCAATTCAACAGTGTTAGGTACACACAACTTGTCCCTAAGTCGCAATCTCCAATCTGAGGCCACAAACTAATCAGTATGACAATCATCGATCAAATCAACTACAAGGTCATCGAGCTTGCTGACGAGAAACCCATCTAAATTCTACATCTGAAGAACTTTACCCAGTAACGTCGGCTGCACGGTCAAACTACCAATGTATGCCTTTCCAATACTCTCTATTGGTTGAACATCATGCATCGAAATTAACTCCAAGGACTTCCATTCCTAAATCATCAAAGAAGCTATAATCCCCATGTTGTCGACTAAGTGCATCTGCGACCACATTTCCTTTCCTTGGGTGGTAAAGGATCTCGGAATCATAACTACTGACGAATTCAACCCATCTCTGTTGCCTCATGTTCAACTCTTTTTGAGAAAAAAGATATTTAAGGCTCTTGTGATCTGTGTATAACTTAAAGTGCTTCCCACACAAGTAGTGTCGCCATACTTTCAACGCAAAAAGAACTGCTGCTAACGCTAAGTCATGAGTAGGGTATCGTCTCTCATGAGGTTTCAATTGTTGAGAAGCATAAGATACAACCTTCTGATGCATCAACACACATCCTAAACCAATTCCACTCACATCAGTAAACACTACTAACTTTTTCCCTTGTACTAGTATAGTTAACACTAGTGCCATAGTCAACCGCTGCTTTAACTCCTGGAAAGCTCTCACACAATTATCTGTTCATACAAACTTCACATTTTTACGGGTCAACTTGGTCATAGGTGCTGCAATAGTGGAAAACTTCTCTATAAATCTCCTGTAATAACTGGCTAGTCCTAGAAAACTCCTCACCTCTGAAGAGTTCGTGGATTGCTTTCATTCTCTGACCGCAACAACTTTCTCAAGATCTACCGCTATCCCTTGATGGGATACAACATGTCCCAAAAATCGAACTTTTTTCTCCCAAAAGTGACACTTACTAAACTTAGCATATAACTGCTGCTCCCTCAAAGTCTGCAACACGACTTTCAAGTGTTCTCTATACACTTTGTCATTCTTAGAATACACCAGGATATCATTTATGAAGATAATCACAAACTTATCTAGATACGGTTGAAAAATTCTGTTCATCAAGTCCAGGAAACAGGTAATAGCATTTGTCAAACCAAAAGGTATAACAAGAAACTCGTACAATCCATACCGAGTCTGAAAAGCAGTAAGCGATATACTTTTCTTTGACACATTCATCTGATGGTAACCCATTCTGAGATCAAACTAAGAGAACATGGCTGTCTCCTTCAACTGATTAAACAAGTCATCAATTCTAGGTAGCAGATACTTGTTCTTGATAGTCACCTTGTTTAGCTCTCTGTAATCTATGTACATACGGAGAGTGCCATCTTTCTTGGAGACAAATATCGCAGGTGCTCCCCACAGGGAGTTACTCGAACGAATGAACCCTTTCTGAAGCATCTCTTCCAGCTACTTCTTCATCTCCACAAGCTCTTTAGGCGTCATTCTGTATATCGCCTTAGAAATCGGTGCAGTTCCTGGCACTAGGTCAATGCGAAATTCTACTACCCGTCGAGGTGGAGGTCCAGGTATCTCCTGAAATACATCCTCAAACTCACGCACCATATCTACCTCACTAATATCCTGCTTAGGGATTTCTACCGATCACAGAAAACTCGACATCACCGACTCTTCTCCATCGCTAGAAGTGTGGGTAAGCCGTGGCGTACCGGGAATATCTATATTTACAGTCCTTCCAGCACAATCTAGAGTCACAAAGTGTTTTCGCAACCAATCCATACCCAAAATAATTACAAACCCCTCAAACCCTAACATAATTAAGTCTGCATACAAGACTTTGCTCGCAAAGTCAATCTCAAAATCTTTATACATCTCATAAAGAGTAACTGCCCCTCCTAAATGGGTCTTAACACGAATAGGTCTAGATAAGGAGGTAGTTACAAGGTGTTCTCTTTCTACAAACTGTCTAGATATGAAAGAATGAGAGGCTCCAGTATTAAAAAGTACTCTATGGGTTCTTAAAAAAAAATTAAAGATACTTTCCAACTATCACCTTCAAGTTAAACACACAAAAAGAATTTGTTCATAAATACTTAGAATAAACTTAACAACCAAACTATACCAGCTAACCCATGTTTCCACAATACGAGGATCACCTAAACTCTCACAAGTCTAGGGTAACCTAGAGCTCTGATACCAAACCGTCACGCCCCAAAATTTGGACAAATTAAATATTAAATTATGACTAAACCCCAATTAATATTCCATAATCCAAATACTAGGGGTGAAACAAAATCTAAACGTTCTAGTCTCCATAAGGTTTAAGTAAATTTCCATGCTCAAAAAATAACAAGGTATTAAAAAAAATAGTAATAATAATTAATAAACGCCAACCAAACTATTCATCATAGATTCATAACTATCCAATACCTCCAACATTAAAGTAGCAACAACTAGTCAAAACAACTTAAATAATGTAACGTTAAAAAATAACCTACAATGCTAAATTGTCAAAAATACTAAGGTCATAAAAAATAATAAATACATAAACTAATATCAACCCTAAGCTCAAGAAAATCAAAAGAAATCCAAACCAAAAGAAATCCAAAAGACATGTCCTACAATCACAGTTATTTCTTGTCACCACCGTAGTCCCAACTAATCCTGCAAAGGAAGCTCAGCTGCGCTCAAACAGTACGCACTCGAGTTGCCAAGAGATAAAACGAGTCAGTATACAGGTATACTGGTATGAGTACAAGATTTAATATCCACGTGTCCACCAAACACAAATAAAAATACATTTAATTCTTGTTATGAGACAAGACAAGTACTTCCATCTGCACCGAGACAAATGAGTAGTTTTCCGAGATACGGTAGCATTTAGTTTCTTACCCGTACACAACGAAATATAAATTGAGTATAAAATAAAAAAAATAAAAATAAAAAATGGTGGGTCAGTCTTGCATAAAAAGTTAGTAAGACCCACCATCTTGGAAAAAAATAAAGTTAGTATAATTTAATCATAAGTAACTTACTAAAGAAGTATAAAAATGCACCGTTTCATACTTAAATAATTCGAATTGACCAAGACTTAAAGAATAAAAGTTATACAGAATCAAATTTCCTAAAAGATAACTTGAATGAATTTAGTAGAAATTGAACAGGTTGAGAGAAAAACTTGATAGAAGAACCTAGACGGAATTCAACCGAAAAATCTAAAGCTGAAAACGAACAGAAACTGTCCAAAGATGATTTTTTTCGAAAAAGTTCAAAACACGAAAAGTGTGCAGAATATTTTTTTACTTCAGTTTACACGAAACCAATAAAAATGAGCTCATTCCATGGGTTGAAACAATATCTAAAGTCTGCCCTGCTAAAATGAATAAAAACTATTGTAACTAAGATCATCCGATTACAAGTTTTAATCGATCTTTTTAATAAAAAGTTAAAATAAAAAAGTTATCTAGAAGCACGTACAGATGTCTTTGCTCAAATTTCATAATTTATCGAGGTCGTTTATTATTTTTCAAAATGTACAAATCTATACAATTCACACTATAATAATAAATTTATACTTAATTCTTTGTACTTTCACTCCACCACTTCGGCCCATCACTTCCCGCCTACACATATATCTCATGTGTCTCCCATATATATAACATCGCTCTGAAGCCAAAATTACACAGAGATATCGTCTCGAGTTTGACCCATACTCCCTGGATGGTTAGCATATACGTACGCGCGTAAATCAAAGCAGTTGTCTACTCATGAGAACGAGGCAACAATATATATATATATATATGTACACAATCTCTCATCTACTCATAAGAGCAAACATAACAATGTCAAACCTAAGGCATTCAAATAAATCTCATAATTCTCACTCTTTTTTTTTTATACATTCTTTCTCACCAACACTCCAATAAAATAACAATCCATGGAGTCATGGTGGAGTATAAATAATTTATCTATGGGTTCCTAATTTATTTTAATTTCATATATCTATTAGTGCGATTACAATTATAAAATAAATGAAAAATGCTTGAGACCCCCATTTTTTGGAGACTCCCATAACCCTTTTGGATCTCCGCCATTGATATATGTATAGGACCCACTCATGTATGTGTAGGGCCCACACCATCAATGGTAGAGATTCAAAGGGGTTGTGGAGGTCTCCAAAAAAAGGGGTCTCAATCATTATTAAAAATAAATACATATAAAAACTCTAAACCTTACATACACATCTAACCAAATAATGAAATCAATCCATCATCTACATGCAATTACAAAATCAAACCAACATCAAATAAATAAAAATAAATAAATAAAAACAACGAATCAATCCATCATCTAACCAATATCTATAGATTCTAAGTTTATTTCAATTTCATATAATCATGAGTGTGATTATAACCATAAAATAAATATATAAAAAAACCCTAAACATTGCATACACTACTAACCAAAATAATTAAAATCAATCCATCATCTTCATGTAAATACAAAATCAAACTAACATCAAATAAATAAAAATAAAAAATAAAAATAACGAATTAAATATAAATCAAGGGAAGTGAATTTTATACTCACAATTATTTTTTTAAAGATCAAAAAAATATTTAAAAAATTAATGGAGCCCCCAAAACAAAATCCTAACTCTTTTTTTTTCTCCCTCTCCTCTCCTCGTTTCTCTCTCTCTCTCTCTCAAGAGAGCCTCTCTTCTTCCTTTAATCACTCTCTCTCTCTCTCTCTCTCTCTCTCTCACATACACACTCTCGGCTGTTGTGAAAAATCTTCCACCAAAAAGTTGTTGGAAAAATGGTTTAATGTAGGCATATTTTTTAGCCCAATTTTAAGTGGGCCCCAAACAACGTCCGACGAGATGAAGTGTTCCTTGCCGCGTGGCAAGTCATACGATGAATACGGAACGTCAAAACCATTTATGAGTGAATGGGAAGTTGACGTCGTTTTCAGGTCTAACATTAATTTTTTAGATAAAATTCATTTGAATTTTTTCAAAAAACAATTATTGTGGGAATTTAATTTAATTCAAAATTCAAAATTTGGGTTCCTAAGTGGTTTCCTAAAGTTTGTAATTTTGGAAATTTAATTTAATTCTAAATTCAAATAGTGGTTTCCTAAATTTTTTTTTTTTTGTTACAGGAAAATCCTCCTACTCTCCCGCAAGTCCAAGGCAGCGGCCCTTGAGGAGATCACCAGGGTGTCCTATTGTCCGTTCCGAGTAAGAGACTATAACCTGAAAGCTTGTCCCGACCTCCCAAGACAAGCTCCGCTTAAGTCAGGACTCACACAGCGGGGAAGCATTAAACCTACACCAAGCTGCTGATTAGGCATCCTGAGGTCAACCTCCTAACTAACTGTGCTACGCTCAGGAGATTGGCCCAGAGGGGAATCGAACCCAGGACCGAGGGGCTTAAACCCCAGGCCCTTACCAGGTTGCCATCCACCCCTGGGTTAGGTTTCCTAAAGTTTGTCAAATAGATTAATATTTATATTCTAAATATTGTTTTATTAAATCTATTCAACTTTTGGCTTTATTTGATTAAACTATTCTAAATAGTTTAATAAATATATATATTCCAATTGTTTTGAATCTAGTACCAACGGATCTTTCCTTTTCATATGTTTGAATATTTGTGCATTAGTGTAACGGTCACAGAATTTGTTTGAATTCAAATTCTGAAACTGTCCATATTTTGCACCTGTTCACTATATATTTTGCACTTGTTCGGGACAGCATTTGTGTGCCTATATATACCTACTTTCAGCAGTGTTTAGGGATTCGAAATTTAGTCTGCATGTTTGATATTGCTATCCATATTTCATTTGTATGCATTACTCTTCATTTTAGATTTAAAATAAATTAAAGAGAGTATAGAACACAAGGTTTGGTTCGCTGTACAATTTTGTTTGGTGTGCTACAACAATTTTGTGAAGATAATTGTATCCTGGAAGATAGACGCCACTCAACCGCAAGCACCGTAGTGGGGCGAATCTGTCTTAAGGACAGAGTGTCACACACTCGACTTGGTCTTAATTTTAATTCGGTTCGATAAATAAATCTGGTATGTTATTTATTTATTTTGTTTGAATTTATTTCAAGTTATTTTATTTACACAGAAGATTGTTCCAACAATCTTAAGGCAGATTTGAATTATTCTGTTTACAGAATTTTTTGTTTGTTTCTTTTTCTAAGAAAATTATTTTCTGTGGATTTACAAAATAATATTCTGGTTGGAAAAACAAATAGTGATTATATGCTATTTGACAGATAGTAGTAATATACTGTCTATTTTCTTTGACAACTAGTAGTACGATACTGGTGTCATTAACAATTCAGAATATATTTTTGCAAAATTTTGTCAGAAAAATAATTTTGGTTTTTAGAAATTATTTTCTGTGTTTTCATTAATTAAAATTCTGTTTCAGTATTTTAATTATTGGAGTGTTACAAGAGATTTAAATTTTTGTGTGAAATTAATTGGGTTAAATAAAATTTTATTTTATTTCCAAATTAATTGGAAAAATAAAAGTTATATTTTTATTTCTTTTATTTTACAGAATTTAATTTCTTATGTGGAATTAATTTGGTCAAATATAAAATTTTATTTTATTTCCAAATTAATTGAAAAATAAAAGTTATATTTTTATTTCTTTTATTTTACAAAATTTAATTTCCTGTGTGGAATTAATTTGTTTAAATAAAATTTTATTTTATTTTCAAATTAATTGGAAATAAAAGTCACATTTTTTTTTCTTTTATTTTTACAGAATTTAATTCTGTGAATTTGGATTAGTTTTCTGTGTGGAATTAATTTGGTTAAATAAAATTTTATTTTATTTTATTTCAAATTAATTGAAAATAAAAGTTACATTTTGTTTTGTTTCTTTTATTTTAACAGATTTTATATCTGTAGTTTTGGTTTAATTTGTTTAAATAAAATTTTATTTTATTTTTAAATTAACTGGAAATAAAAGTTACAATTTTTGTTTCTTTTATTTTTTACAGAATTTAAAATTCTGTGTTTTTTGGTTTTAATTTTCTGTGTAGTATTAAATTCTAATTATAATTGTGGTTTATAATTTAAAATTTATGGCTACTAAAACTGGTCAAACTAATGTTCAAACCAGTACTGGTATGGTGATTGCCATTACGCCAACCTCTCCTTATGTTGGGACTATGCCAGTGAATCATGGTGAAAAACCAGGAAAGTTCTTAGAAACTATTTTTAAAAGATGGCAGAAGAAAATGCTATCTAAAGGAGGGGAAACTAAGAAGTACAAGTTTAATAGCATGTGTTACATTTGTAACAAAGAATGACATCGGACCAAAGATTGTCGTTACAAACGTAAAGGCAAAGGAAGATCAAGTAAGAAGGTTGCTAAAGCCAAAATGACCGAATTGGATAAAATTTCCAATGGTGTAGATGTCATCAATCTTTCTGCAGTTGTTTCTGAGGCAAATTTTGTCGAAAATCCTAAAGATTGGTGGGTGGACACTGGTGCTACTCACCATATCTGTGCCGACAAAAAGATATTCACGTCTTATTCTACAGTGGACAATGGTGAACAACTTTTTATGGGCAACTCCTCAACTTCCAAAGTTGAAGGACAAGGGAAGATTATTCTGAAAATGACATCAGGAAAGGAACTCACTCTCAACAATGTGCTGCATGTACCGGACATTCGCAAGAATTTAGTTTCCGGATCTTTGTTGAGTAAGAATGGGTTTAGGCTAGTTTTTGAAAGTGACAAGTTTGTACTTACCAAAAACGAGATGTATGTAGGAAAAGGTTACATGTCTGATGGCCTTTTCAAGTTAAATGTAATGGCCGTTGTACCCTCAGTTATTAATAATAATACATCTTCTTCTTACTTGCTTGAGTCTTCAAATTTATGGCATGGTAGACTAGGACATGTCAATTATGGATCTATACGTAGATTAATTAATATGGAATGTTTACCTAAATTTGATATTGATTCAAATCATAAATGTGAAATTTGTGTTGAGGCAAAATTATCTAAAACTCCTTTTCATTCAATTGAAAGAAGTACGGAACCACTTGAATTAATTCATAGTGACATTTGTGATTTTAAATCAATTCAAACTAGAGGTGGGAAAAAGTACTTTATCACTTTTATAGATGACTATACTAGATATAGTTATGCTTATTTAATTCGAACCAAGGATGAAGCTTTGGAAACTTTCATTCAATATAAGAATGAAGTTGAAAATCAACTTAGTAAGAAAATCAAGAAAATTAGAAGTGATAGAGGTGGTAAATATGAATCACCTTTTGGTGAGTTTTGTAAAGAACATGAAATAATTCATTAAACTACTGCTCCTTACTCACCTTAGCAAAATGGAATTGCTGAAAGGAAAAATAGGACTTTAAAAGAAATGATGAATGCCATGTTAATAAGCTCTAGATTACCTCAGAACTTGTGGGGGGAAACAATACTTTCTGCTAATTACATTTTAAATAAAGTACCCCGGAAGAAAGTGAATCAAACACCTTATGAATTGTGGCATGGAAGAGTACCATCCTACAAATACTTAAAAGTGTGGGGGTGTTTGGCTAAAGTGGCTATTCCTAGTCCTAAAAAGACTAAGATTGGTCTTAAGACCATTGATTGTATTTTCATTGGTTATGCCAAGAATAGTAGTGCATATCGGTTTTTGATTTATAAATCAGAACGTTCCGAAATGCATATAAATACTATTATTGAATCAAGAAATGCATCTTTCTTTGAACATGTATTTCCAAATAAGACTGGACAAGAGACCAGTAACAATAAAAGATCTCATAATGCTATTATTAGTCAAGATCAAGAACGTGATCAAGAACAAGAGTTAGATCAAAATGAGGAAGAGGAACCTAGGCGTAGTAAATGTGCTAGAACCTCAAAATCTTTTGGTCCAGATTTTCTAACATATTTGTTAGAAAATGAGCTTTTAACTTTTAAAGAGGCTATGTCCAGTCCTGAAACTCTTTTATGGAAAGAAGCTGTCAACAGTGAAGTTGAATCCATCTTGCAAAATCACACTTGAGAATTAGTGGACTTGCCACCAGGTTGTAAACCTCTTGGATATAAGTGGATTTTCAAAAGGAAAATGAAAGCAGATGGATCAATTGACAAATACAAGGCAAGACTTGTGGTCAAAGGTTTTAGACAAAAAGAAGGTCTTGATTACTTTGACACATACTCACCGGTTACTAGAATAACATCCATTAGAATGCTAATTACCATTGCATCTCTATACAATCTAGAAATTCATCAAATGGATGTGAAAACCGCTTTCTTAAATGGTGAGTTAAATGAAGAAATTTACATGGAACAACCGGAAGGGTTTTCTGTTCCTAGGAAAGAAAAGAAAGTGTGTAAATTGGTTAAATCATTATATGGTTTAAAACAAGCGCCAAAGCAATGGCATGAGAAATTTGACAAAGCAATGATGTCAAATGAATTTAAATTAATGAGTGTGACAAATGTGTTTATATTAAAAACACAGACAAATGTTATGTCATTGTATGTCTTTATGTAGATGATATGCTCATCATTGATAGTAATAATGACATGATTAAAACTACCAAGAAAATGTTGAATAAATATTTTGACATGAAGGACATGGGCATTGCTGATGTAATTCTTGGTATGAAAATTACCAAAACATCAGAAGGATATGTTTTGTCACAATCTCATTACATTGAGAAAATACTTGACAAATTCAACAAAGATGATGATCATCTTGCTAGAACACCTGTAGATGTTAATTTGTATCTTTCTAGGAATGTACAGGAAAGTATTTCTCAATTAGAGTATGCCCAAATTATTGGAAGCTTAATGTACTTGATGAACTGCACTCGCCCAGATATAGCTTATGCAGTAAGTAAATTAAGTAGATATACGAGTAACCCAGGAGTAGAACACTGAAAAGCAATTATAAGGGTTCTAAGATATCTTCGATTTACTCGTAACATTGGGCTGAATTTTACTAGATATCCAGCAGTACTTGAAGGATACTGTGATGCAAATTGGATATCGGATACTAGAGACTCAAAGTCCACCAGTGGGTATGTCTTTACTCTTGGTGGGGCGGCTGTATCTTGAAAATCTTCCAAACAGACTTGCATTGCTAGGTCTACTATGGAATCAGAATTCATAGCTTTAAACAAAGCAGGGGAAGAGGCAGAATGGTTTCGCCACTTCCTTGAAGATATTCCAATTTGGCCAAAATCGGTGCCTGTTATATGCATACATTGCGATAGTCAATCAGCTATAGGTAGAGCACAAAGTTATATATATAACGGTAAGTCACGACACATTCGTCGTCGACATAACACCGTAAGACAACTACTCTCTAATGGAATTATTTCCATAGAATATGTTAAGTCTAAAGACAACATAGCGGATCCACTAACCAAAGGGTTAGCAAGAGAGTTAGTTGAGAATTCATCGAGGGGAATGGGACTTAAGCCTATTAAATAAGAGTTACCACAACGGCAACCCAACCTAGTTAACTGGAGATCCCAAGATCTAGGTTCAAAAGGACAACCGAGTTGTGAATGACTCAGAAGGATCACTGGGGAGTCCAACTCCTACCCATTTCTATGATGAAATAGTGATGTCTGCAGCGTTTTAGGTTAAGTAATAATTTTAATGATTCTTATATCTAGGTAAACCTAGTGGAGTATGCTAGGATACTCTTCATAAGAATCACCTATGTGAGTGTGAACTGGGCCGGTTCTGTAAGATTTGTGAAGGGCTATAATTCTCTAGAGCATTCATGAAAGACCAGGTTGTTCAGGGCCAAAATGAACACAATAGTGAGAACTAAACTGTGTCTGAGAATATACTGTGCGAGTTCTATTGTCTTGGTTTACACAAACGACTGAACAGTTCAAGACATCATATTCACTGATTAGCTGGTAAATTCGATAGTGTCTCACAAGGGAAGGTTCAAAGCCAAAAGTTACCTATCCTTTGCAGAATATTTTCATTTTCTGTACTCTCTGAAATTAGATCATGTTGTTGCATTTTCTCTCCGTCAAATTCCATTCATGTGGGGGATTGTTGGAAAAATGGTTTAATGTAGGCATATTTTTTAGCCCAATTTTAAGTGGGCTCCAAATGTTGTTTGGGGTGGGTCCGACGAGGTGAAGTGTTCCTTGTCGCGTAGTAAGTCACACGGTGAATACGGAACGTCAAAACCATTTATGAGTGAATGGGAAGTTGATGTCGTTTTCGGGTCTAACATTAATTTTTTAGATAAAATTCATTTGAATTTTTTCAAAAAAAAATTATTGTGGGAATTTAATTTAATTCTAAATTCAAAATTTGAGTTCCTAAGTGGTTTCCTAAAGTTTGTAATTTTAGGAATTTAATTTAATTCTAAATTCAAATAGTGGTTTCCTAAAGTTTGTCAAATAGATTAATATTTATATTCTAAATATTGTTTTATTAAATCTATTCAACTTTTGGCTTTATTTGATTACACTATTCTAAATAGTTTAATAAATATATATATTCCAATTGTTTTGAATCTAGTACCAACGGATCTTTCCTTTTCACATGTTTGAATATTTGTGTGCTAGTGCAACGGTCATAGAATTTGTTTGAATTCAAATTCTGAAACTGTCCATATTTTGCACCTGTTCACTACATGTTTTGCACTTGTTCAGGACAGCATTTGTGTGCCTATATATACCTACTTTCAGCAGTGTCTAGGGATCCGAAATTTAGTCTGCATGTTTGATATTGCTGTCCATATTTCATTTGTATGCATTACTCTTCATTTTAGATTTAGAATAAATTAAAGAGAGTATAGAACACAAGGTTTGGTTCGCCGTACAATTTTGTTTGGTGTGCTACAACAATTTTGTGAAGATCATTGTATCCTGGGAGATAGACGTCACTCAACCGTAAGTACCGTAGCGGGGCGAATCTGTCTTAAGGACAGAGTGTCACACACTCGACTTGATCTTAACTTTAATTCGGTTCGATAAATAAATCTGGCATGTTATTTATTTATTTTGTTTGAATTTATTTCAAGTTATTTTATTTACACAGAAGATTGTTCCAACAAAAGTGATTAAACCTAGGTCTATTATAGCATATCTAATTAACTATTATATTTATATCTTACACATATAATATAAATATAATATACATAAATATCAATATGATATATATCTTATCAATATATAAATATTTTTTTTTATGAACAATATAAATATATCAATATTCAAATTAATTATCTATAATTAAATAATACATTAAATTAATTAAATATCACATTAAATTATCATGTATCCACACAATTAATAAAAATAAAAATAAAAATAAAATAATAATAATAATAATAATAATAAATAAATAAATAGTGACTCACGAAAACTTAGGATCGCTACGGTCCTTGAATGATTGTTCTCTGTTAATATTATCAACAATGTTGACCATTTCTCACACAGATTTGAGCCTCCAATTTTCTCTTCTCTCAATATAGATTGATATTATAGATATGTGTACTTTTTTACTTAACTTCTCTTTATTCTTTTTCAGTTCTTCTTCATACTTCTTTAATCTCTCATTCCACTTCTTCTGTCCATAGAAATCACAAAAACAAGGAATTGTTGCAGAGCAAAATAGAATAAAATGAGGGGATTGAAGATTGAAGAGTCAATCTATAGTATTTGTTAGATAATGTCTCAATGGGACCACATAATTAAATGTGGTGTTATCATTTATAAGAAGCCTACAATTTAAGTGATTCAATTTAATTAATAGGCTTAAGGGTATATGTGATATGGACCTAATGTGTAGATACTAGTTGTATAATTTCTATTTCTATGAGGGGCAGAAATAGAAATTAAAACATATTGGTTAAAGTTGGTTTTCATTCCTTTTGAACTTCTACAGCCTTTCAGTTTTGAAAACCAATAAATAGAAATTAAAACCAATAATGGTTAAAGTTGGTTTTCATTCCTTTTGAACTTCCACAACCTTTCAGTTTTGAAAACCAATTACAACCTTTAAAAGGTTATGGTCCATATTCCTTCCCAAGTGGAAATAAGAACACTGCCATTTTTTTTCTAAATCCTCTCAAGGAAAAACATAAGGCACCAAAGGGGAAAGGATTAGAATGCAATAACATAATCAATAATAAAGAGTTCATTGATAATCACACTTCCGTTTAACAGTTCATCAATGGATTCAGGTATGTCATTTTGTCTTGATTTCTTGATAATACACATGGTAAATGATCCAAAGTGTAAGGTTTATGTTCTGAAATTTATGTTTACAATTGGTATCAGAGCATGCATATCATGTGTCTTATCAGAATTGATATGCTTTATTCATTCTATTTAGTTTCCTGGAATCAGATTCTGAATTTTCTTATGGATGTAAATTCTATTTTTTCCTGTTTTGTTCTGTGAAAATGGCAATCTGTTTTCTGGAATTGTAGAATGATTCGGTGGGCAGTTTTTTTTTTTTTTTTTCAAATGGATGAACATCATGTATTTATATATATATAGATATATCTTGCGATTTGATCGGTTTAATTTTGAACATCATAAAAAAAAAAAAACTATTTGTTTTTGGACCCGTCAATTCTATTTATATATGTATATATATAATTGGAATTGCTTCAGATTATATAACATATACGGGGTCACAAATTAGAAATCTTTAAATT
The DNA here is from genome assembly GCF_055761805.1 of Camellia sinensis. Classification (NCBI taxonomy): domain Eukaryota; kingdom Viridiplantae; phylum Streptophyta; class Magnoliopsida; order Ericales; family Theaceae; genus Camellia; species Camellia sinensis. The sequence continues at coordinate 122,845,023 of NC_138966.1, forward strand.
TAATGTAATTTCATACAACGTCTACAGAAATTTAATTTTCTAACATTCTCAATATAAGTCAATTCAAACAAGATGTCACAAAAGTGATCTCTCTGGTCTAAATTGTTTTATATGGAATGTTTTGAAGTTCATGTCTGTGTATCTCATGCGGGTATTTATCGATCCAAAGACATGATTAAGACTTGGCAAAATTATACACACATTTTGTGGTGATAAACATGTGCCAATTGTCAAGAAAACCTAATGTGAATAATAAATTCATCAAAAGATAGATTTATTATTTGACATAACTTATTGTCAATGTTTGATCATTACAACAAGAATACCACTTACAGTTAATATCACTACCCAAAGGCTTGGTATTAATGTTGTGCTAGGTATTTTGAGGATGTTGAGTTTGGGGGGAGAAATCCAGTTAATACTACTTTTGACCAATCACAGGTTCCTATACCTGTCATTGCTCGAGAAGTAATTTCGGATCCTCAACCAGACAATGTTGTTCAAGATAATATAGTTCAAACCCCCATTCAAGATGAGGTAATTGTTCCTGAGGAACAAACTCTACAACCTCAACCTCAAGAATCTATGCCATTAAGGCGATCCACCAGAGAATGGAGATTTGCATTTTCAGATGATTATATTGTATATCTCCAGGAACATGAGGTAGAAAATGGAATGTCGAAAGATGATCCAATCAACTTTCGTCAAGCCATGGAAAGTTCCAACTCTCATAAGTGGATAGAAGCCATGAATGAAGAATATAAGGCACTGCAAGACCACTTAAGTTATATTGTGACAATAAGTCTGCAGTTTTATATTCCAATAACAACAGGAGCTCGACAAAATCAAAGCATATTGATATCAAGTTCCTAGTTATAAAAGAAAGAGTGCAGAGTGGACAGATTTCCATAGAGCACATTGGGACAAACTCCATGATAGCGGATCCACTTACGAAGGGACTACCACCCAAGGTCTTTCATGAGCACACTGCTCAGATGGGTGTTGTTCTATTTGAGAACATTCTGGTTTAGTGGGAGTTTGTATTTATATTACTGCTTTATGTCAGCCTTGAGTTTTATCTATGTAATTAGATTAATTTCTGCAGAAATGAAATATTCAGTTTATTACGCTCTGTTACGTATTGTGAAGTATTGATCTCAATAAAGTTAAGTAGGACCAGTTGGAAATGGGCATGTATGGATCACATCACATGTAATTTCCATGCTACGCATCCATGATTGATCTATGTCATTTAGCTGTATTAGTATACATGACCATTGGTGGGTCGAGTTACGATTGATGTAACGAAGATCGCTTTGATCCTATATTAATATAGTTAATGGACAAGATTATTTGGATACCCTCAAGTTATGATAACAAATTTCTGAGCTCACTAAAGTTAAGCACATTTTTCAGGATACATATGTGGCCCAGTGGGAGATTGTTAGATAATGTCTCAATGGGACCACATAATTAAATGTGGTCTTATCATTTATAAGAAGCCTACAGTTTAAGTGATTCAATTTAGTTAATAGGCTTAAGGGTATATGTGTTATGGACCTAATGTGTAGATACTAGTTGTATAATTTCTATTTCTATGAGGGGCAGAAATAGAAATTAAAACATATTGGTTAAAGTTGGTTTTCATTCCTTTTGAACTTCCACAACCTTTCAGTTTTGAAAACCAATAAATAGAAATTAAAACCAATAATGGTTAAAGTTGGTTTTCATTCCTTTTGAACTTCCACAACCTTTCAGTTGTGAAAACAAATTGCAACCTTTAAAAGGTTATGGTCCCTATTCCTTCCCAAGTGGAAATAAGAACACTGCCCTTTTTTTTTAAATCCTCTCAAGGAAAAACATAAGGCACCAAAGGGGAAAGGATTAGAAGGCAATAACATAATCAATAACTAAGAGTTCATTGATAATCACGCTTCCGTTTAACCGTTCATCAATGGATTCAGGTATGTCATTTTGTCTTGATTTCTTGATAATACACATGGTAAATGATCCAAAGTGTAAGGTTTATGTTCTGAAATTTACGTTTACAGTATTTACTTGTTTCTCTTACCAAACACTTGTTAATGATGATGATGTTTGTGTGTGAGATCATGAGGCCATGCTGATCCAGGTCTTCGCTCAAGATCTCTCTCATCCTCTGCACTCTGCAATTTCTCTCTCTCTCTCTCTCTCTCTCTCTCTGTTTGTGTTTGTGTTTTGAAATTGGTTGATTGTGAAGTAGTATTGGTGATCCAGATTGTTTTTGTCGTAAATTATTTGAACAGATAAAAACATTTAAACAGATCAGTCTCTATTTCATCTATAAATATATATATTAAAAAAATTTAAACAAATAAAAAGAATAGGCTTGTGAAATTCAACAGATAAGGAAAATAGGTTTTGTGAAATCTAGCAGGGGCAAAATTTTGAGCAGATAATCAAAAAGTTTGAATAGATAAATATAAATTTAAACAGATAGATATAAATTTAAACATATAGAAAAAAATTGAACAGATATATATAAATATGAATTGATAGTCAAAAAAAGTCAACAGATAACAAAAAGTTAATAGATAAATTAATGGGTAAAATAAAAAAACAAAATGCCTTCTGAAGCCAATAAAAGAACTTCTCACCAAATTATTTTACAAATAATAGACTTCTCACTGACCAAAAAATCCACTAGACCTAATATCTTATACATTTCTTACCTTTTTCAACAATTTCTCTTTCACTTTTATCTCATAATTTATTTTTTAAAATTTTATTTATTTAGTCCTTAAAGCTTCTTATTTGAGTTTTTTTTTTTGATAAATTACGAATACACCCCATGAGGTTTGCTTAAAATACGAATTGCCCCTGTGGTTTAGAAAATTACAAATACCTCACTGTCAGAATTTTTTATTTAATAGAATTAATTGAAAAAGTGAAATTTCTAACAGTTCACCTATACAATAATAAAATTATCTGAATTATTAATTGAAATAAAATTTTAACATTATTAAAAACTGTTAATTAACTTGATGATTTATTAATAAAAAGACCTATTTGTTATGAAATTAGAAACCTTAGGGACATAATATAATTTCTAGAACTACAAGAATAATTTGTAATTTAAATAAATTTTAGAAATGTGTTTGTAATTTACCTCTTTTTTTTTTATTAGAACTACCAATCACCTTTCATTCAAAGCAAGACTACTAACAAGAGCTGAGGGAGGGCATGACACCCAGTCCGAAGGCAAGACCTCATCTAAAGAAGCTTCTTCTTTGAGAGTTGGTTTGGGAAGTGGATTGACTTTTTGACTTTTTGATTATTTTAGTCTGAGTTTAAAAAATCTCATTTGGGAAGGATTTCTTGGTTTTTTTTGGGCTTTTTTAGCTTTTTTGTGAGAGAAAGAATGTAATCATTATGAATTGAATGTGATGTTTTGCTTTATTGGGCTAAAATAACATATTTTGTCTTATATGACTATCTTAGCCCCAACCCATTTTCCCAAAGACAGTTAGTTCAAATCAATTATCGTTAAAGCGTAATTTAGAGAGTGTTTAGAATGATTTAAATAAGTGTATTTTTTAATTTTTTACGAAAAGATGTGTAAAAAAAAAGTAAAGAGATAATGTGACTTAAAAAAGATAAAAAAATAAAATAAAAATGCACTTTTATAAGGAATTAATGCCAAATAGTGCCCTAACGAGTAGGAAAGTAATTTTGTAGTTTGAACAATCCAAAGCATATTATCAAACACTCATTTTCTTACTCGCACTATATCTTATTATCAATTACTTACACATTTTTCTTCATGCTCATTTCAAAATAGTGAATAAAAAAATTGAGTATTTCATTATATGATTTAGTTGTTTAAATTTTAAATTGATTTTTTTGCCCATTGCTATGAAGCACGGACACGGACACGCGACACGACACGGACACGACACGGACACGCCGACACGCAAATTTTCAAAAAATGGGGGACACGACACGCTGGGGACACGTTCAATATATATAATTAATTTTATTTATTATATGTCATAAAATTATTAAAAAATAATTAAAAAAACATTGAAATAACATAAAATTGCATTCCATCAATACATAACATGTCATTTGAAGCTACCAACCATCAATTGTTACAAAATGCATGAAAATCAAACCACAAAATATAAAATTATCCAATGTACCAATAACTATCATCTATTACAAAATCCATAAATATCAGAAAATGTGAATTTAAGTAGAGGAAACTATTACAACATCTTCACCACCACCTCCATCTTCTCCTTCATCTGTAAATAGGACCGCCTCCATAGCCAGTTCATCAAGTGAGAGGTTAGCTATCCCAAGCATTCCAATATCATCAAGTGAGTCAAAATTATCTCCAGCAATGTCCCACATTTTTTTCTCTCCTTGCAAGTATTGGGAGCTCCTCCTTGATAAAAGACGAAGATTGCTATGAATGAACACCAAGTCCTCCGCTCTTTGAGGGACCATTTTGTTCCTTCTCACTGAGTGAATAAAGGAGTAAGTACTCTAATTTCTCTCACAACAAGATGAAGAGGCGGGTTGCACAAGTAATCTCAAAGCTAGTTTTTGAAGAGATGGTGCATATGCACCATATGCACACCACCAAGTATAAGGGTCCATGTGCCACCTATTATGAATAGAATCATACTCCGAGAATGCTTCAACATAACCCGAAAATTTTCCAAACTCAGTTATCACCTTGGTTCGCTCTGTGATATCTTCAAAATACCTCTTAAAACACTTGTTCCTCTCACGTGTCACCTCTTCATCCCTATGTGGAGGAACTCTATTTTGATCCTCATGGAGCCACTCATCACTATAATATCTACAATACAAAATAGGAAAAAATAATTATTTCAAGAAAGACTAGATAAGTCCATTAAAATGAAATATCTAAAACAAATTTAAATGTGATACTTACTTTGGATTCAATGAATGTGCCATACAATGGAGAGGAGTATTGTTTTTATTCCAACGATCCACAAGAATTTGATGTACCACATTGTAAAATGTAGATTCCTCATCTATTCTTTTCCCTTCATGCCTATATATTGTCATCTTCACTTTCTCTATCATTGTGTCCCACATATCATACACTAAGTGAAGGCAAGGTTTGTCCGTATCACAAGCCCTAAGCATGTCATATATAGGACCCGTGAAGGAAAGAATGTAATCAATGTAGTTCCACCACACATCATCCAAAATCTTTTCTTTTACAAATTTGGCCTTCCCAACATCATCCTCTCTATAGCAATTCCACTTGTCACTAATTACCATTGCTTGAAGCCCATGTTTTATAAGCTTCAACCTCTTGAGCATCACAATTGTGGAGGCAAATCGTGTTTCGGCAACCGATAGCAACTTCAATGACACAAATTCATTGTACATAGCCAATCGCATTGAGTGATTAGAGATAAAATTTTTAATCATCAAACCATCTCCGGCAATATCACTAATCCAACTACACTCTTCATATGTGACCTCATTTCTCTCAATATTCTTTGCCGCACAAATATTTTTCAAAGCTAGATTTAATGTGTGCACTACACAAGGAGTCCATAGAATATGAGAGAATTGAGTTTCAATGAGTTGTCCAGCTGCCTTACAATTAGGAGCATTATCCGTGATGACTTGAACAACATTACTAGCCCCAACCTCATTAATCACTTCTTTCATCAAATTTGCAATAAAATATTTGTCTTTAGTTTCTCCAGAACAATCAACTGCCTTACTAAACATAGGCCCACTTTCACTCACCGCCATAAAATTAATCAAAGGCCTCCTTTGAGAATCACTCCAACCATCACTAACAATGTTCACCCCTTTTTCCTTCCATGTACCCCTAATTGGTTGCAACAATCTATCAATATTTGCCCTCTCCTTTTGAAGTAATGTGGTTCGTAACAAATTATAACCGGGAGGCAAATATCCAGGAATATTATGGTTTGCAGCAAATGTGTAAGAGCTAACATAGTAAGGATTTCTTGCAAGATTAAATGGTACCCCCCCTGAGTAGAACATCCTAGCAATTTCAAAATGTAATTGCTCTCTATCCTTCATGTTGAATGCTTTCTCAATAGCACTCCCACTCCCAGGCGCACTTCCACTCCCACTCTCACTCCCACTCCCACTTGCACATGTCCTCCTTTTCTTTGATTCATAAGCATAACTACTACCAATTGATACACTAGAAGGGGGTAGTGGTACATTTTTGGGATGAGCATTTTTAATTCTCAATTCAGCAGCATCATTCTCATTTTGCAATTGTGAAAGTTTTTGACTTGTAATTTTCTTACAACCACCAATTCCCTTTCCTGGAAGTTTTAATAGATGTGCCCTTGCTCTTGTATATGAACCTTTGAAAGTATTATTACAAAAATTACATTGTAATTGGCAATTTCCTCCACCTTCCCCAGGTTTTGCTAATTTAGTTACATACTTCCACAATGGTTTGTTCTCATCAAAATAATCATCAGGTACATCATTAGAACTACCACCCGCAGTAGCCATTGTTTCAGAATTACAAATTTGTTCCTATAATAAAATTAATAAACACACATTATTATTAAAATTAACAAAACTAATAATATATATATATATATATATATTAGAAAAACTAATAAAATATATATATATTCTGAAATAAATACTGAAAAAAAGACTTATTAACAAAAATTAATTAATAAATATATATATATATTCTGAAATAATATAGGGAAAAAAAATATAAAAAGAAAATAGAAAAAAAAAAGAGAGAGACCGAAGTCGAGGAGAAAGAGAGAGACCGAAGTCGAGACGATGGACGAAGACCAGACAGAGAGAGAGAGAGAGAGAGAGGAGACCTCGACAGACACAGAGAGAGAGAGACATCGACTGGCGAAGACCAGAAGAAGAAGGAAGAAGACCGAAGCTGAGGAAGGAAGAAGATGTACCTTACGAGCGACGAGCGACGGCCGAGGAGCGACGAGCAGCGACGAGCGATGACGAGCGACGGACGAGCCCAGGTTCTCTTCTCCTGTGTTTCTTCGCCTTCTCTCTTTCTCTTTTTGATCTCTACTAAGCTGTTAGATCGATTAGGGCTTTTGATCGATTAGGGCTTTTTGATCGATTTAGGGCTTTTTTACAGATTGACCCCAAACATATTTTGTAAATTTTGAAATTGACCCTAAAAATGTTTTGTAAATTCTGAAATTGGCCCCGTGCGTGTCCGAAAGTGTCCATAACGTGTCCTGGACGTGTCCGGATTCAGAAAAAATAAAAAAAAAATTGGACACTCTGTAGTGCGTGTCCGACACGTGTCCACCGCGTGTCCGACGCGTGTCCGTGTCCGACACGTGTCCGACACTGGTACGGAGCCCTCGGAGAGGTGTCCGTGCTTCATAGGCCCATTGTATTTTAACGGTTACTATATATAGTTTGTCAAACCTGCACATAAATTCTTGAGAACTCACCGGTGAATGTTTTTTCTAAGGACTCTTCGATGACAAAGTTAGGTGTGTTTTAAAGAAAAAAATAATGAGAGAGAGTAGATGTATAACGAAAAGCATGCATTTTTTGTGAATTGTCAACGAGATATATAAAACCTTTCACCTGAGCGAGAATGTGATTTTTTGTGACACTATTCTTAAGATGTGCATGCATAATAGTACTTGTAGTGCAAGTTCATGTTTTCTCCTGATTCGACCATAGTTGCAACTGTGGGGTTCACTTCTTAGGGGCTATTTGGGATTATGGATTAAAAAATTAAAAGTCGACTTTTAATTTATTTTAGATTACATTATCTTTTTTATAAAATAATCAAAAAAATTAAAAAAGTTAAAAAATTAATTTTTAATCATATTTTCAAAATATCCCTTAATCGTATAAACTTCACTACAAATGGAGGTTGTACTAAGTACGGAGTGTGACGATGGTGGTCGAGATAATCCAAGTATCACAGATGTCTATCCGAGCACGAGGTGGTCATTGGTTGACTTGGGCGATTTGGTGCTCGCAGCCCACCGAGCTTAGTTTTTTTATTTATGTTGTTTTCATTTACCTAAATTGTAATATATATATATATACCTGCTCTCTCTGTTTGCTGATTGTTACACTTGAACCATTGACATATCTTTGTCATCAATAAGAAAAAATGATTTTTTCTTTGTCAATATATATTGAAAAATTACATATTATTCCTTTCAATTAGGACCATTATCACTCTCTCTAAACTAGTGTTATCAATATCATATGATACGTGATACGTTTCAAATATTTAAAATATTTCTTTTTGGTGATATATATTTATAGTTAGTGCTGTAACATACTATTTTTTCAACTTATATTTTTATTGTTCATGTATTTTACTATACACGATACAATACGATACATATAATTAGAACAGTAATACACGATATGTATCATAATTCGACAACATTGCTCTAAATTAATATTGATTATATTTATTTTCTTAATATTTTGATTTGCTTTAATCTCAACTTTTTATTAACACTGTGTTAAAAATAAGATGAAAAAAAATGACATGTGAATTGTCCATATCCAATATTCATCAAAAAGTTTAGCCTGCGTTTGGTTGTGTTTTGTAAATGTGATTTGAGAATATGAGTTTTATTTTGAGTTTGTGTGTTGTAGAATTATGATTTGAATGTAGAAAATTTGTTTGGTAAAGAGTTTTGAAAATAGTTTTGGAAAAGAGGTTTGATTTGAGTGGGGAATTGTTGATGTGACATTTGATATGTGATACAAAAATTTACAACTCATAACTAAACATACAACTCAAAATTATTTTAAAACACATAAAAAATTTAAAAAAATTCAGAAAACATTTTTCCCGAGTATGTAAATCAATTGCCAAAAAAAAAAATCTGGAATTCAGAGGACATCCGGGTGGACGTCCCCAAGGACATCCGGGTGGTCTTCCGGGTGGACTTCCTCAGGCAAAATTTTGACAAAAAACGCGGCCTGTGCATCAGAGTTCTCTGCAAAGAGTGTGAAAAATTGATTTCAAAACCATAACCAAATATCATACTCAAACACACGTGTAGAAAATTGATTACAAATCACAACCAAACAGAGCCTTATTTATTTACATTTATGTGAAAAGATATGTATATATCTTTCTATCTCTATGAAGCAAATTTAGTAGGTATGGGGCATTCCCTTTGTAATTGTAATTATGTATAGTTTCCTCATTTTATTTATTTTATGACTTAATTGTGAGAGGTTATGTTGTCCACCTCTAAAATGGTTACATATGGTATGTTTTTCATAATTTATTTATAAAATTTTATAACATAAACATGAACCGTCATGACTATTTCATTATAAAAGTTATAACTTTTCTTACTATAAAATATCATAACATAAATCTGAAAGTATTGTAACATTATCATCTTTAATTTTAAAATGCACACCATAAATTCAATGTTTGTAACTTCAACACAAAATGTCATAACATATATTAGAAATAACTATAATCTTCATCACAAAAATCACAATTTTTTATGATGTACATGTTTTTATGGGATGCACTATAATTTTATCTAAAATAAAATCTCAATAACTTTTACATTTGAAAATAGGCTATTTTAATAATTTTTTTAACAACTTTTTGATTAAAATATGAGGAGTTGAAAAAAAAAAGTGTAAAAAGTAAAAAGAAAATAAAATCTTTAACCTTTTTTTAATTTTTTTTTTTTTATGTTCTTTGACTTTTTAACTTTTTTTTATTTTATGTAACACGCCAAATGTTCAATTAATTTAACACCACATTAATATTAAATTTTAGAAGCATGTAATTCAAAATTTTTATTGCGAACCACTAAATACTCTCAACTAAACTCAAAGGTTTACAACAACTAGAAAGCAAAGAAAGAATGAGTGGTGATTCATCCCACTAATTTTTGGATCACTAATAGCTCTAATGAGCTTAAAAAAAAAAAAAAAACAAACAAACTCAAGCCAAAACATCACATCACTTTGGTGGGGGCCACTGTGCCACATCATTAGTGATGCTCTAGAGCTCCCAATTTAGTGCTCTAAAACATTATTCAAGAAAGAATAATAAGAGAGTTTGGGGAAAATGGTGAGGATACGTTAGATGATTGACACCTATATACAGGGAAGAGGCATGGGCAGCAAGACGCGTGGGTAGCAAGACAGCTTGGGGCGCACATACTTTCGTTGTAGAGAAAATGTTATATCTAAATATAAGCTATACAACATAATTTGTATAAAATAAATTATGGTAATTCAAAACATACATGAAATATGTTATGATAACTTAAGATATAATATAACTCACCTTAATATTAATTTTAACTTTTTACTCCGTTTATTGCGACCTACTAAATACCCCAAACTAAACTTGAAGGTTTATAACAACAATTAGAAAGCGAAGAGAGAATAAGAGAGTTTGGAAAAAATGGTGAGGATGTGTTAGATTATTGACACCTATATATATAGGGAAAAGGCGTGGGTAGCAAGACGCGCTTATAACTGTTAGTCCCCTTCAGGTAATGAGATTTAGCGGAATCGAGATTGAGAATAAATCGTAGTTTTTTTTTTTCTCTCTATTTGTAATTTTGAACTCTTGTAATAAAATAAAATTCAAATGACTATTTTCATTTTAAACAAACTTTTTAGTACCTATTTATTTTATTTCAATTTATTTTATTTATTCGCTTGCGTTACTACTATAAAAACTTTAGAATGTGAAACCTTTGAATACTGGTTTGAATCGTGACATTTTAGCTTTTGACTACTATCCAAACTTTTCAAACTTTTTGAGATCTTCCACATTAGTCAAAAAATTAAAACTCTTACTTTAGGAAGTGCTAAATTATTATTTTTTAATTATGAAAAAATATGTAAAATAAAATAAAATGATGTGACGCAGACAAGGTAAAAAGTCAATAAATTAACTTATAAGCTATTTCCCAAGAGAGCTCTAAGGTCGAAAAGTTAAAAAATTATATCCAAAAATAAAAAATTTTGATAGTGTATGGTAGAGTTTTAAAATTGTGATTTGATAATAGAGTTGTATTTTGAGTTTATGAGTTTTGAAATTATGATTTGAAAAGAAAAAATTTGTTTAGTTATGAGTTTTGAAAAGAGTTTTAATTTTTTAATGTAACATATGAAATAAAAAAATTTGTTTGGTTATAAGTTTTGAAAAGAGTTTTCAAAACGTAATAGAAAAACTTATAACTCATAACCAAACACACAATTCAAAACTCTATTGAAAATTTTATTCGAAACTCATAACCAAACTCTTTTAAAATTCAATTCAATAAAATAATTTGTCATTTTGATCTAAAAAAATAATTTTTATATTTAAAAAATATCAAAAACAAATATAATTTTTTTTTCCAAATAACAAGTGACGATTGGCAATTGCCAAAAAAAAAAAGAAAAAAAAAAAGGTACTACTCCGGTTAATCAGCCGAATGTCCAGAAGGATGACCGGATAGACTCAAAATTCAAAAAATTCTCTACTATCCAAACATGATTTGAAATGTGACATTAGGATTAATTTTTAAAAACTTAAACCAAACGAAGTATTGAAATGTGCACTAGAATCATATTTCCTCTTTTTTCCCTCTTTTTTCATAAAAAAACAAAAAAATCATCTCAAATTATTTATAAGTCCTATTAGGGAGACTTATGTTACATATGGTTCTACTAAAAAACTTATGTTCTCATAAGTCCTGTGGGAAGTTTGTTGACACATTTACCCTCAACATTAGTTGTTAATATCATAAATAATAGTAAAACCATATATAGGAAATTAAATGTTACCATAAATCATATCTATATAAACGTAACGTAACGCGACACCTACATAAACGTAACGTGACACCTATACGTAACGTGACACCTATATAAACGTAACGTGACACTTATGATCTATAGTAACATACAATTTGTATGTTACTATAGATCATATCTACATAAATGTAACGTAACGTGACACCTATGATTTATGGCAATATTCAATTTCCTATACCATAGATTATATTTACATAAACGTAACGTAACGTGATACCTACATAAACGTAACGTGACACCTATGATTTATGGCTATAGGAAATTGAATGTTACCATAGATCATATTTATATGAAACGTACCGTGACACCAACATAAACCAGCAACATTTTCACATTCAATTTAAAAAAATAAAAACTCATTAAGTTTGCGAAACGTAACGTGACGCGTTACGCTATGTTCATGCAGGTGTCACGTTACGTTTATGTAGGTGTCACGTTACGTTACGTTTATGTAGGATCTTGTGGAATACATTCCTATCTAAATAGGACTTGAGACTCTATAAAAAATTACACAGGACTTGGCCTACCATAAGTGTCTGAAAAAGGACTTATAAATAAATCTCCCTATTTTTTTCATCTTATATTTTAATTAAAAAATTACTAAAATAATTTATTTCTAAAACAACCAACATATTTTTTATTTTTTTTATTTATCTTTTTTTTTTGTCATCTTTTTTACTCACATTTTAACATTAAGAGTAAATTACAAATATATCTCCCGAGATTTGCTAAAAATATGAATTGCCTCTTATGATTTGAAAAAATACAAATACCTCCCTATCAGAATTTTTAATTAATAGAATTAATTAAAAAACTAAAATTTCTAACTGTTCACCTATATAATAATAAAATTATCTCAATTATTAATTAAAATAAAATTTTAACATTACAAAAAATTATTAATTAACTTGATAATTTGTTAATAAAAAAAACTATTTATTATAAAATTAAAAATCATAAAAGACATAATATAATTTTTAAAATCACATAAAATAATTTATAATTTATATAAACATTAAAAAAGATGCGTTTGTAATTTACCCTCAGCTTAATGCAGTCATTATCATGCCCTTTAGAAAACACGTTATTCGCTCTGTCCGACAAGGCAAGCATAACTTGTTAGTCCACCGACCCCCGCCACGGGGTGGCCCACTACTCAAATTCACCGGAACCGTTGACTCCCCATCTCACTCTCTCTGTCTCCCCCTCTCTCTCTACCACCGCTCCACATCACTCTCCACCGCCAACCTCTCTCCAACACCAAGCCATTAGACACACAAAAAAAGCTTAATTCATTTCGCACTGTTTGGCAAATCATCTTCTTCCCCTAGCTTTTCTTCATCACTCGATTCGCTATCATTTCTCTCCCTGCACAGCTCAATCGACACATACTAGTATCGATACGAACCTGACCGCTTTGCAAATGGACGAGTTTGGCGTTTTGGTTGAAAGTATTGGGTTCAAAGCACAGGGAAAATCAACCCCAATGGCCGATTTGAAGACCAAAACGAACACTAACAATCGAGGTTCTCGAAATTTCGGAATCAATTCCAGTTCCGACCTCAAACCCACTTCAGTAAATCAATCGAAATCGGTATATACTTGGAATTCAACTACTGGGTCCTTCGATGGTGATATCCACGGAAATTCTCGATCCAGTAACAATCGGAAAGCCGGGAATTTAACTGATTTTGATGGCTTTGACGACGTATTTGGTGGACCTGTTAAGACTTCGAAGCCATCAGGTGGTGATGGTTTTGATTTGGATTCAATTTTTAAGGGTTCGAATAATTTTAGTGTGAGGTCATCTGTATACGATGATGAAGATGATGATATATTTGGTGTAATGCCGGGGTTGAAGAGCTCCACAGCAGTCAATAATGATGACTTGTTAGGAAATTTTGGTGGAATGGGGTTGGGATCCAATGGGTTGAGGAAGAATTTGGGAGAAATGGAGCAAAGTGATCAGAATTTGGATGATTTGATACCTGGGTTTGGTGGAAGTAGCACTTCAAGTAATGGGTATGTGCTAATTTGCAAATTGGGTATTGATTGTGTTTAGTTTTATTAATTGAATGCCAATAATTTATCTGGAAGTTTGTGTTTATTTGCATGTATATGTCCATGGAAGAATCTGAATTCTTAGAGAGTTCAGCTGGTTGTTTCTGAATATTTAGGGAATTTGTTGGCAGTGGTGTTTGCAAAACAAATTTTCAATGATGTAACAAGTTTGGAATAGATTTTGCTGAAAATTTAATTAAGAGATTCAAAAAATTTGCATTGAATGAGTAACCGGTGTGTTCAATTGTTTTTGTAGACTTGCTTATGGAGAAGCATAGCTAACTCAAATAGGAACTTTTAGAAACTCTTAGCAATCAAAGAGTTTCTAACTATAATGAGAATCATCTCTAAACAAAAACAAGAATCGACAATACAGAGATAGAAGAAAACAAACATTTACTAACTTGTACATCAAATCACCATAAAATAACTAAACCTGAGTGGAAGTAGTTGTAAGCAGTCCTTGGCATGAATATAAGGTTTCTTATGAAAGAGTACCCATCTGATAACTCAATATCTATCAGTTGTCTCCTGAACTACGAGCAACAGAGGCATAATTAGTTCAATATCAGTATCGTTTCTGTTTGTCATTTTATGTAGTGGTTTATTTCTTGCAGCATCAGTCTCTTCTCATTCTGAATTATTTATGTTCACTATAGTTAGTCTGATCTCCAGTTGTTTATTTATTTTTATTCTTTGCACAGAGAAAATGCAAAAACAAGCTGCTCTCCACTGTCAAGTGGTCGTTCAGCTAAATCAACCTCCACTTCATCAGAAGACCCTTTTGTAGTCTTAGAGCAATCTCCCTCCCAGGCATATACTTCTGGGTTGTTTTCAGAACCTGTGGAACAATATGCAGGAAAAAGCTCAGTTTTATCTTCAGTTGATGAACTTGAGGATTTTGCCATGGGTAAGGTGCGAAATAATGCAAATGAGCAATCAGATTATTCCCCGAAGGAAAGAGTTGAGACAGCTACACATGATCTAGACTTCCTTTTCAATATGGGTGCTCAGCCAAGCAGTGGTTCAAGGCATAAGTCTACAATGGCCGTAAGAACTTACAACTACAAAGCTGTATTTGGATCATGGATTTGAATAGGGAATTAGAAATGATAAGGAAAAGGCAAAGAAAATGGAGAAAAAATTAGCTTATATTTCATTCACATTTCCGTCGCCTTTTCCTTTTCTTTTTCAAATCTCTATCCAAATTTATGATCCAAACATAGCCTAAAAGTTCTACCATATTTTTTAGTTGTTGGCCAAAAGCAACGGTCTAAGCTTTCTGTCTTTTTGCCTCTTTTGATTCAGGACCCTGTGTTTGATTCATTGTTCCAGAGCAGAGGAGACCCTGGAGTGAAACGAACTCCTTCTATGACTTCATCTGGTGCAAAGAAGGCTTTTCCCACTACAAATATTGTTGATGACTTTTCGCTCTTTTTTGGAGGTAACCTCGTTGTCCAAATGGGATTTCATCATGGCATTGCATAGGTCTTTTGGGGGAGACATTGCTATTGATGCTTAATGCTTAATTTTTGTTTTGTTTTGCAAAAGCTGCCCCTTCATGTGGAGAATTTCAGGAAATTGAAGGAGAAAGTGAAGAAAGACGAAAAGCCAGATTAAACCATCATATGAGGACCCAGCAGCGAATGGTATATGTTTCCCCTCATTTCATTTCACCACTAGTTGTTTCCTTAAATAGTTAAATTACATGTATCCAGGTCTTGTATGGAATCAGCATTTTTTCTTATTTTATTGGCTGATGTATTAAAGAAAAAGAAAGTTTATTGAAATAGAAGAGACAGGCAATTCCGTAATGGAAAGTAGAGATGCAAAACGAAATAGTGGTATACAACTGAAAATGATATAATAGTGATCAGCTTTCAGACCATCTCAATTTGATGATTGTGACTTTGCTACGTTTTTTTGTTAAAAGGATTGCATGAAAAAAGGACACTTCCTTACCCATGTCACTATCTTATTTCCCTGAACTGCTTTTTACCATCAAAACTTGACTTTTCTTTACTCTTGACAAAGATTCCAAATTAAGTATATGTTTTCATAAACGCTTACCAAATGCTACTCGCGTTGTGAACCTGCTTGGTTCTGATGTTTTCCGTTCAGGCAAAAGCTTTGGCAGAAAAGAATCAGCGGGACCTTCAGACTCAGCTGGAGCAAGAAGAGAGGCATGTAAGTATCTGTGGTGCTAAACTAAAGCTAAGCATTTATTTCTTATTGAATGATGAGACCCTTTCTCCAATTACAAGTTGTTTGTGAATTACTGATTGTCTGATAATGAGCATGTACTGTCTGTCTTGTCTCTTTTCTCTTCAATTTTCTTCTTTTTTTTAAAATTTTCTTTCCCCCCCTTCCCAGTCCTGCTTAGAACCTGTTTAGAATTTCCCGAAAAATTGTTGTTTATTTGACTTTAAGCTGCATGATTTCAGAGGATTGCTGAAACTCTAGACAACAATGTAAAGCAATGGGCTGCAGGGAAGGAAGGAAATTTGCGTGCGTTGTTGTCATCATTGCAATATGTGCGTTATGACTGTATAATCTGTTTCTGATCCCTTTCCTTTGTTATTGTAGCATTTTGAATTACATATGCTCTTACTTTGAATAGAGGTTTTTTATTTAATGTTTGGGAAAACGCAATTACTTTAGGAAAGGAACTGAACAGTTGGGGCACAAGGAACACACACAAACAATAATAATAATAATAATAATAATAATAATAATAATAATAACAACAACAATTTGGAGCCAAGATGGATGATCATCAATACCCAATGATTAGTTAAAAGTCATCCCCTCCCAAGTGCCCATGCTGCATACTTCTGAAAATACCTGAAAGATGTTCGGCAAGATTGCGCTACTGAATACTTTATTCATTACATTTTGTATTTCATGATCTCATAAGAGAATCAAAACTTAACTCCAAGGGGTTGGCTTAGTAGGTGCAACTTGGGGGTACACGCTTCCTCTAGGTCTCAGGTTCAACTCCCACTTATGTGCTATGAACTATTTGGGGCCACACTCGCGGGCTCTACCTGAGATTTGCCTGATCCATGTGAAGGAGGTGCTTTACGTGGGTCTCAAAATTAGTCAAGTTGCACGTAAGCTGGTCCGGACAATTGGTCATCAAAATAATAAATAAAATAAGAGTCTCAAAACTTTGTAGTATGGGGAGTGAGGTCTTTTAGTCTTGTGAATGCCTTTTGCATTGGACAATGTTAATATCTTTCATTTTTTAGTACACAAAATGAATTTTGTTTCCTTTCAAATTTTTTTGGTTATATATGTATGTATATGTATTATATAATATTTTGGGAATCACACACAAACCTTTATTAAAATATCAACTAATCCTTCATACGTGTGGGATGATGTCCAGGTGCTATGGCCTGAATGTCGTTGGCAGCCAGTTTCATTGATAGACTTGATTACTTCTGTCTCTGTGAAAAAGGTTTATTATAAAGCTACCTTATACGTTCATCCTGACAAGGTTCAACAGAAAGGTGCCGATATTCAACAAAAGTATATTGCTGAGAAGGTTTTTGATGTTCTTAAGGTATTTTACTGGCATTCTGACAAAGTATATGGAAACATAAAATTAATGTCCTACAACTTCATATGGCATTTTTGTTATTTTGAAACAAAATGCTAGAGATCCTAAACATTCTACCAAATGTTTTGCATGGTGAGAGACATTTGGTAGAATTTTTAAGGTCTCTAGAATTACTCATTTTGAAATGCCTGTTTTATTGTCTCACCCCATTGTATATTTCTTCTCATGTAATTGAGAATTTGAGACTACTTCCCATCATAACCTTTTTTACACTGCCAAGTGGCAGCAACCGAGAAATGACATACTGAACCTGACCAATCAGACCAAAAGGCTTTTATCTAAGATAAGATTAGTAAGTTATCCTATACTTTTAAAATATAAAAGTAAAAATATTGGCTGACGAATCATAAATTATTCACCATACACCGTGTTGATTTCTTGTAAAAAGTTTTATTATTAGTTATAGTTAATTCTTCTTTTTCGTCTTCTTCCTCTTCTTCTTCATTTAAAAAAAAAAAAAACTCGAGCTTGAGTGCCATGCCAGGCATCTGCCAAAATGTGTTAGGATAAATTTTTATGGGTTTTGACCAACTAATGAATCCCTTGGGTTATACTGAGCCATATATATTTATGTTATAATTTGTTTGGTCACAAGATTACATTGTTTTCTGGGTTAAACGCGAAACTAACCTTTTCCCTTGAGAAACGAACATATAGATATTGTTGTGTTAATTCCTAAACACAAAAATGATCCTCGAGAACTGTTTTGTTGGGTCCTAGAAATTTCTTTTCATCTATTAGTTCTTGTTTCTCTTTTATTTATTTATATTTGTATATCAAAACAGGAAGCTTGGAACAAATTCAATTCAGAGGAACTTTGAGTACAATGGTTTTTCTACTACGAATTTTGTACTGTACCCACTTCATTGAGCGTCCACACGAGCCTTCTTTGGTTCAGAAATGTACATACAATACTCGTTGAATTGTTTGAACACAACTCTCTGAATGCAGTGGGCTTAAAATTGTGTCATGCCTATTGATTAAACTGCTTTATCATTGCACGGTTCCCAATGCTTGAAGGTGGAAATGCACGAGGACTGGTCCGTTAGGTTCTGTTTGTTGTAAAATAATATTATTGATGCCAGTTTTCACACAGGAAATAATCCCACTTGCTTTTAGTGCATGATCTGTAAAAATGAATATCAATAGTGTTTGTTCATGTGTCATATTCAAAATTGATGCGGTTAATATTAGCTGGTTCTGGAAATTGTTTCTATGTTATTTTTTCTCTTTACCTTCTTTTTTTTTTTCAATAATTGTTTTTGTGATACAGCTTTTCCTGCCATTATCTGTTATAGCATAGTTTGGGAAATTAAAATCTGTTTTGTTTGGCGATCCTCTCTCTCTTAAGGGGTTGACATCGGGTTGGGCTGGTCAATTGGTTAAAACCTTAGGCCCAAGTTGGCCCATCGGTTAATGGGCTGGTTCATGATAAGGGAAGAGGGGCAATCTTTGATGGGCCAACAGGTGGCCTGCGGGCTTAGCCCGACGGGATGTGATTTAGGGTTATTCTTGTTATTTTGATTGCCCCCTAGTTTCTCCATATTTTCTGACGTGTGTGTGGCTGCCTGTCACGGGTTGGCAGGGCCAGCCCAAGCTGCAAAACCCAGGTCCAAGCCCAACCCAAGCTGGCCTACCCTACTAGGGATGTGCGCTTGGACTGGGTAAAAGCCAAGCCAGCCCGGCCTTTGGATTAGATGATGACCCTTTCTCATCCTGCAAACATTTCAATGGCAAGGCTTGAATAAGGGTATACATATATATTGGAATAAGATAAAGCACCATATTATTGCTTAGCTATTTTTTCCTTGAATACAATTAATCATTCATTCAACATTTAGAAATCATGCAATTCAAATATTCATTCAACATATATGAGAAATTAGATGCGAGAAAGTAAAGGAATAAACGCAAGAAATTGAGGGTGATTATGCAGTATTTTCGGTGTATAAACACATGATACTCCATAAAGTTTTAATTGATAAAGAGGGGTAGTGATTCATGATTTATGTTGGGGATTGAGGAATAATATAGAAGTTAAGTAATTAGTGATTGACTTGAAATATGGCCACGTAGTATTTTAAAATTATTAAATAATTTTTCAAAAAGTGAACGGTGTTTTTTTAGGTTCAACTAAAACCTCTACAATCGAAGATTTTATAGGTTACTTTAAGTTCAAACCTCTTCGACATAACAATCACTAGTAGGTTGATTTTTTAGGCTCACCAACAACCCAAAAACATCAAGTCACAATATTTAACATTCAAAACTTGTTGGGGTGTTGGCCCAAAACCGTGTCTCGTGAATCAAACTTCAATCTTGGTCAACCAAACTCGATGATAGTTGACTAAGTTGATCTGATTTGAAATTTTTAGGCTCAATCTTAATCTTCTCAAACTTCACTTGATGCCATGCCTTTTTGAGATTAGTCTTCATGTTGGTAAAGCTTGTTTTCTTAGCACTTTTTCCAGTAATCTTTAAGGCTTTCGAAGGCTTTTTAGCTTAACGTTATGCTTTCTTTAATAGAGGCTTGATTTTTTTAATTTTTTTTTTTTTAACCTTAAGTTACACGTACATATCATGAAATTGCTAATCTACATATCATGAAATTGCTAATCTATTGTATTTCTAATTCTTCAAAAACTTGGTTCGTTTTCTCAGAAGTTTCTAAACAAAAATTTCGTTCCAACAAGCTTCAACTTTTCAAATTGATTCAATTTAGCCATTCTATTACATTATGTCCACTTTTGACACTTGATAAATGAAAAATTGATAACAATAATCTCCAAACCATTTTTCCTAATATATATATATATATATAAAAATCATTATCGACATTAAAAATCTATACTGGTGAAGGAAGAGGTGTTGGTTCTATGATTTTTTTTTTTTTTTTGGTTATTAAGAAAAAAAAATTATGACTAATTTACAATTTATCCTTCAGAAAGTGGACGAAATATAATAGGAGGGTTTCATTTAACTAAATTGGGAACTTAGAGGGCATAATTTAAGAGCTTAATAAGAAAATAAAAAATTCAATAACTTTTGACATAATTTACCCTTTCTTTAAACCTGTCTTCTAGAACAACCCATTATAATAAATAAATAAATAATTAAAAAAATCACATTTTAGTATACTATAGTCTATAGATATATATGCAATTTTTTATCTGTAGAAATGTTAGTCCTAAAATCAAAAAAGTAGTCTAGTGGTAATTGCAATTTTTTATCTGTAGAAATGTTAGTCCTACAATTTTAGACATATAAATTTATTTACAATAATGTGATAAGAAAGTTGAATCATATATGATTGAGTATATCACAAATAAAAAATCGACACTTATCATATTATATTATTATGGATCAAATTAAAAAATCTTTTTAAAAGCGTCTCAAATATTTTCAATCTGTTTTGTATATTTCTCTATGCTAATAATGACATTTAAGACATTGTTTTATGCAACATCGATTTGGTTGGGTAAATCAATCTTCAGCTAATCATTAATTTAGTTTCACAAAAGATTTTAGCACTCGTTTGGGAAGAGGCTACGGGATTAAAATAACTATAAAAAGATAAAATAGACTAAAAAATTAATAAAACAAAATATCATATCTAAAGTAATCATTTTATTTTTTTCTTTCTTAAAAGTCAAAAAATATTCCAAATAAGACTTTTTAGTTCCAAACTAAAATAATCTAAAAACTAAAAAATTAAAAAATTAACCCACATCCCAAAAGAACCTTTAGTCAAGTGAGATTGTACTTATTCATCATGAACATTTTGTAAATTTTCATTTTCCCAATGAATGAAAAACACATTTGAGAAGATATTACTTTTCTTTACCTTAATCTTTGGAGACTTTTGTTCAATGCTTTATTACTCATAATTAATTATGAAAAGAAAAAGTGAAAACGACATCCCATTCACCTAGTCGCTGGTTGAGTTGATTGGGCCAAGGCAAAGTGGGAGTGAACTTCCTGGAAAGGCCACTACCAACCTCTAATTAATGGTTTGGATTAGGACATTGGGTTAATACTCAGGCTTATTTTGGCAAAACAGTTAAAATTAGTTTTTTAATTTTTTGATTTTTTAGATTACATCACTTTTTTATTTTTTTACATATTTAAAAAATAAGTTAAAAAATCAAGTTTTAATCTACCTTTTAAAATAGACCTCAATAAAATTATTCAATAAATTTAATAATTAAGATAGATGGCATGTCACATGCGTATTATAAGTCGAGATAACAATGAAGTGGGTGAGATCGGGAGATTTGTACCCCAACCTTACCCCCACTTAAGTGAACATTGTTCCCTTATTTTGCCCTGATATTGCTCCAACTCCATACCATCCTAATTCAATGTAATTCCAACCCGACCTATTGAATTTTGTAACTTATATTTTTAATATCGAATTTCAATTGATGTTATAGTCCAAAATGACAAATGTCAAATGAAATATAAAGCTCCAAGTAAACGGACTTGAAGGTTGATTGATATCGATTTGAAGTTAAATTGCATTGTAAACAGGAAGAGAGACTCCCTTACCTCATCCCACATCGGTTTAATACAACCCTAATATGATTCTGTAACTTTCATTGTCAATATTGAATTTCAAAATTAATTTTTTACGGCTGGGTTTATCTGAACCATTCAATGTGTAGAACTCGTTGAGTATTATATGCCTGTAAAAAATCACATTGATCAAATATCGATAGCTATCTTATCGGATAAGATTTCTGTCAACCGTTTATTTTTTCACCGTCTATTTTTTTTATACAAAACTAATTTGATCACGTACCTATCGATATCTGATTAACGTGATTTTTTACAAGCTTATCGTATTTAATGAGTACTACACATTGAGTAATTTAGATTATCGAAACGAGAGCTGTGGTGGACCTTCTACAGGCCCAACAGTACCCTTCAATCCGATCACAAACTAGAGGGAAACCAATCCCAATTTTATAATTCAAAGTGTCAAATGACTTATAAAAATCGAAACACAAAAACTCAAAATTGTCCAAACAAAATAAACTCAAGTTGTCCATTCTCATCTAAAATAAAAAATGAAAAAAAAACCTCAAGTTGCCCATAAAAAATGTAAATCATCACTATCAATATCCAAAACACAACTTTGATAAATCCTTTGTGACATGTGGGTAAAAAGTTCAATGATTGGGAAAAAGAATTCATATTAATTGGACATTTTATGGTGTGGGTGTGCTTTATGTAGTTGTAGATAACTTTTGAAACTTCCATGAAATTGGCCCTGCACGTACAACTAAAAAATCTGAAATATCTCAAGCTCTTCACTTTATTTATTTATTTATTTTCCTAGGACTCACATTTCTTTATTCTATGACACTCAACATTAGTTTGAAATTTTGTGAAGGGATTTGATTGTGTTTTCATATTTATCTTTTTACTTTTCTTTTCTTTTTTTAATTATTTTTATGTGTTTTCGGAATCAAAATAATAAAAAAAAGTTAAAATTTACATATCATCTTTATTTTTGTGCAAAAAAAAAAATGTTTTGAAAAATGTTTTTTATGATGTTTCTTAAAAATTGGTCTGTTTTCATGAATTTTCTCAAAAATTATGTTAAAATCTACCATCACCTACTCCACCTACTACACCTACCACCACCTACTACCACCTACTACACACCTACCACTACCACCTACTACCACCTACTCCACTACATCTCCTATATAATATAGAACAATAAATCAATAATACAATTCTCTATTTCTTTTTTTATACATTGAATTTTAACATGGTATCAGAGCAAGGTTAAGACCTTAGTGATTCCGCTTCACCGGCGGGCGGCAGCCTCGCCTTGGCCGTCCGCCGGACAAACTCAAATTTTCTAATTCTCTCTCTCCTTCCTCCATACTTTTCACCCACATACCAGTGCACAAAAGCCCTCTTCGCATACATCAGATCAAACTTATGATCACTCCTCGAGAACACCTCAGCAACACTTGTGGAGTTGGAGATCATGCAAACTGCTCTCTGAACCTTAGCAAGATCACCACCAGGAACCACAGTGGGTGGCTGGTGAGAGAGAAATGGGATGCCTATCGACCGGCAAACTATCCGCAACCGCCATCTGCGCAATCGCACCCTCAACCGACCTTGCCTCAATTATCGAATCATCGCGATTCGTACTCCTCTTCTCCCTGAGTCCGGCTCTGCCGCCGCTTCGCCTCCCTCTGCCGCTGGAGCTCCGACTCGGTGACTTTAGGCACCGGAATCGACACTCGGTTCGCTTTCTTATCAGGCTTGCGGCTAGCTTTCTCGAGCTCCTTCTCCTCCTGTTCGGCGATCCGGTGCGCCTCTACTTTGCGAGCGGCTGCCTAGGCGCGTTTCTCTGCCTCTTCGTGTTTCAACCCTTACTGTCCGACAGAGCATGTTCCAAGGGTATTGCCAAAGGATGAGGACCCAAGCTTGGTTAATAGAAATAAAAAAATGCTCGGACAGCTTTTGGGGACATTGGAGAGAGAAATATATTATATAACCTTTTCTATTCTAAAATATTCTCCACTCAAAACCATCATCACATTTTCCACCGCCCAAACCCTCTTTATCTTATATATATAAATATATATATATATTTTTTTTCTTTCCACCGCTCCACTTTTTATTAAAAAAAAAAAAAAAAAAAAACCATTGCCGATTTTCAAAAAAACCCGTGGGACAAGAAACCACGTGAACCACTTTTCTTATTTTCTCCATCTTTCATTTTGATTTCAAATATATTCTTCTTATTTCTTTCTTTATTTTTCTTTCACATTCTTTTTACTCTTTTTCAAATTCCTTTCATGCCAGCTTTGCACACCAAACCATATTTTATTCATCTCCGGGATCAACCCCGATCACAATTTTACACAACAAAAAAAAAAAATAACCAAAAAAAAAAAATAACAAAAACAAAAACAAAAATAAAAATAAAAATAAAACACCACAAGATTTGTTTTCTTTTCTGCAGACGGCCACCCACCGACCTCACTTCTTCGCCTATTCCGCCGGTCTTTTCTTCTTGCCTCCGTCCTGGGCGGTCCTTGACGGTGTTGCCTCTGTATTTCCCACTCCACTGGGCACGATCACTCCACCCTGCTCCTCCACTACAGCATATGGCGGACCTCCAAATCGGAACATCACGGTGGCCTTCCGCTTCAGCTCCTTATTTTCCGCCTTTAGCACACTTATCTCTGCTCGCGCATCCTTATACATGCGTTGGAGCAGAGCCAGCTGGCCGTTTAACTGCTGCACCTCATTTGTCCTACTCTACAGCCGGTGCGATAGGTTTGTGACCGCTGTCATGGTCTCCACACATGACTTCAAAGTATACTGATTGGCCTCAATATCAGTTTGCACCGCCATTTTTTGCTCCACCAACCACATCGGAAAGTTCAACGGAGCAAAACCAGAGGCGCTTGTTTGAGGTTCACTGGCCACCGCACCAGTTATCTCTCTTGTTGACTCGTTGAGGTCGGGAAAGAGAGTGAGCAGACCACGGGACGAAGAGGCCATATTCTGGGTAGCTGAACGGGAAGACGAGGCCATGTTATGGGTTGCTGAGTGTTTCAGAGAAGGGTTGGTTACAAAGTGTTACAGAGTATCTCTCTCAAGACAACGAAGAGTTTCTCAGAGGTTTTTAGCCAGTTTTTTGTCTTAGCCTCAGCCTCAGCCTCAGCCTCAGCCTCAGCATCCGTCTTGGTTAAATAGCCATGGCAGACACGCGCATCGCGCGCCACTTGACGCCAGCCGACAAAACGGGCGCGCAAGCCAATATGGTGACGCGCCTCGCCATCATGTCCGGCACATCTTTTTATGACTTGGGCTCGCCTTTTGATGGCACGCCTTTTTATGGATTGGGCACGCCTTTTGATGGCACGCCTTTTGAAAGATTGGGCACACCTTTTGAGGGTGCGACTTTTTAAGGGTCCGACAAGACTCTGTAAACTGTCCCGACATTGATTCCGGTTAGCTCCTTCATGGGTTCGACAAAACTCTGTAAACTGTCCCGACATTGATTCCGGTTAGTTTCTACAAGGGTCCAGCAAGACTCCGTAAACTGTCACAACAACTGTCACAACACCTTTTGAGGGTGCGACTTTTTTAAGGGTCCGACAAGACTCTATAAACTGTCCCGACATTGATTCCGGTTAGCTCCTTCATGGGTCCGACAAGACTCTGTAAACTGTCCCGACATTGATTCCGGTTAGTTTCTACAAGGGTCCAGCAAGACTCCGTAAACTGTCACAACAACTGTCACAACTTTGTCTGCTACAACGGTCCGACATGACCCCATAAACTGTCTTCTACATCGGTCTACCATAACCATACAGTCTTCTACAACGGTCTGACACGACCATACAGTGTCTCCTATCCATTTTTTATTTTTCAGATTATTTTCTTGTTTTGTTACTCTCTCCAAACTCAAGTTGGTTAGTTCCTATCCCCCTTGAGTTTGCGGGGGGCTGTTAAAATCTACCATCACCTACTCCACCTACTACACCTACCACCACCTACTACCACCTACTACACACCTACCACTACCACCTACTACCATCTACTCCACTACATCTCCTATATAAGGAGCCCCTCACCATTTGTAATATAGAACAATAAATCAATAATACAATTCTCTATTTCTTTTTTTATACATTGAATTTTAACAAATTATTTTTTAAAACAATTTGCAAAGAAAGTTTTACGTATTTTTCGAAAAACTGAAGTGTAAAATAGAATCAAAATGTATATATGGATTCACAAGAAAAACAGTGTATTCTTGAAGGATGAACGAAAAATAATGGGGCACACAACCTATTTTTTCTTTTATTTATTTATTATGGTGAATTCTAAATTTACAGATATCATTTATTGTATAAATCTATATAAGAGGTGAAAAAAATCGATAAAATTTATTTGATGATATACAATAATCCTTTTAAGTGAATATTGTTCTCATACTTGACCCTTCCCTCGCCTCAACTCGTCTTGGTTATGTGTAATTCCGTCATGACCAATTCATTTTATAATTTATATTTTTAACATTGAATTTAAAGAATGTGATTTTTATAGTCTGGAATGACAAATAACTTACAAAGATCAAAGTACACAAAACTCCAAGGTCCTAGAATTTAGTACAATAAAACATAAAAAGAAAATGAGAGAAAAACAAAAAGAGCCATAATAGAATGTGTAATAACATCATTATCTATACAATGAGAGTCTCAATATACAAGAAACTAAAGAAGTGCCATACAAGAAACACAAAAAACGAAATAGGATAAGAATGGAAGCAGAATAATGTTGAATGAAAGAGAATAAAAACAGAATAATGTTGAATGAAAGAGAATAAAAACTAAATTATTTTATACGATTAGATATTAATAAACATCTATATTAAAAAACAACTATGTTAGGTGGCTAGAATTTTTTTGGCTCGAATGTCTTGAAACGACATTATTTTTAGTGTAAAACGACGTCGTTTTGACACATTCGAGTCATTCGAACCATATAAATTCGAGTCACCAAGCATTTTTCATTAAAAAAATTAAAGTATTTTTACAATATCACACATTTCAAGTCAAAACAGGTCACTCTTTCCCATCCTAAAATTCCATCTAATTTTTTATTTTTTACTTTTTAATCCAAATTTATTTTATTAAAAAAAACTCCCAAATGTGTTTAAAAGCAGGTGCGGAGCCAAAGAAGACCTAGGGGGTCATGTGCCCCCCTCAATTTTAAAATTTTGTTGTTTTTGTTTTTGTTTTGTGATTATATACAAAATGTATTCTTTTTTTTTTCTTAACATATTCTTTGACTAAGAATTTATTGTATTGTTTACAATAAGTAGTTATTTGATACTTTGGAAGCACTATATGGTATTGTTTATGCAGTAGTCTAAATCAATAGTGAAGTGAGATATCTTATGGATTAAATATAATTAACTCATTATTTTTAAGTAGTTGACAGACTACTTAGTATGATTGGTGATTTATCATGCTTTGAGTATCACATAGGTATGATACTATAAGATTATTTTATAATTTTCATTCAAAACACATCATTTATAAACAATGACAACTCTTTAATATTTTCTGTGAAATAAAACTTAAATAGATTTTATAATAATTTGTGTTATAAATAATGTGTTTTTATTTTCTAAAATTAGAAATATTGATCCATAATTTTTAGTGCTAAAGTTACAAACTTACATCACTATCCCACACCGAGCTATTACACACTATTATAGAATTTTGATTTGTTCCTATTAATAATGATTTTTAATTTCTTATACTTAAATTTAACTCATAAAATTATTATTATTTTAATATTAGTCATGCTATGTTTTTAAATAAAAAATTATAATTAATATGTGCCCTTCTAACTTAATTTTTTGACTCTACCAAAGTTAAAAAGCTGATGAATTGAGATTTTTACCCACATGTCTCCACACTCATCTCCACTGTGAATTAGATATATGCAGACATTATAATCACACGGGCATGCTTCATTAATTCTATAATTCTCAGTCCATAATATTCATCCTCACAAAATCTCAAAAGATTATAAATAAGAAAGAAAAATAAATAAATAATCTCAAGTTGCTCATCTGAAACACATGTGGGTAAAAAGTGCATTGCTTGGACAAAAGAAATCATTAATTGGGCACTTTAGGATGTGGGTGTGTGTGCTTTATGTGCTTCTCAGATTTGGACAGGACCTATCATCCCACTTTGTGCTAGTTGCCAAGTTCTTACTCATTGGATTTTTTACTAAGGTCACGGTGCCAACTTCAATATAATTCATTTTTTTATTTTTTTTATTATATTATTTTTTTATAATTTTTTTATAAAAAGATAAAAAATATATTTATTTAAGTTATTCCAAACAACCCTTTAAAACTTTTGGAATTTTTTTTTTCTTTTTCTTTTTTTTTTTAGTAAAACTTTTAAAATTTTCATAATAATTCAATCAATAATGTTATAATAATCACAATTTTTCCTTATAATAATGTTATAAGTTGTCATAGCTATATTAGAATAATGAATATTGCTAGTTAAGTTTGTTTTTAATGTAATGATAATAACACCCATGATAAATCAAATGTGATATACAAATATAATTATTATAAAATTATTGAATAAAAAATATCTCAATTCAATCTCTTTCACTTTTTGTTTTTTTGTGGAGCAACATTTCTTTATTCTATGGAACTAAAGTTTTGGTTTGAAATTTTGTGCACGTGATTGGTTATATTTATATTTTTTATTTTCTTTTGTTGTGTGTTCTCTTAAATAAAATATTGAAAAGTTCAAAAACACATTCGTTTTCATATTATTATTTTTTTTGTATTAAAATAGTGTTAAAAATTTATAAAAAGTGTATTGTTTTAAAGAAATTTTTCTTTAAAATATTTATAGAAACAGCTCACTAAGCAAGTTTTATTCTCTAAAAACTGAAAAAATAAAATAAAATAAAACAACCAAATAGGTTTTATATCTCACCAATATGAGACAATTTTAGTTACCATTTTGAACAAGTTCACATGATGACTTTTGAAGTTAATGTCTAATTAACGCTTTAATGATTTTGAACAAACAATTATATGCAATCAATGTGAACACATCTAAAATAATGTGTGAATTCTTCTTAATCTTGACTCCAAGTTTACCAAAAATAATAGTTCAAAGCCATTTTCTGTAACATGTTTTAATGACATTGCTATTACTAAAATAAAACTGTTTTGAAACATCACAAAATAATTAGCCAACAGTAAAGAAAATTATACACCATAGATTTATTTTCTTTTCATATTCTCTAAACTTTAACCTGCATCACAATGATTTATTTTGTAACGTAGAGGTGGGAATTACAACACTACAATTATCAGTTATGATAATGGACGGATCATGAATTTATTTGGCAATGTTTGTTTGGTGATGATTGTTCTAGTAGTAGTTGTTGTTGTTGTTATTATTATTATTATTGTGTGTTTTTTTATTTATTTATTTTAGTTATAATAATGTCTATTGTCCTTTCTACCTGGAGATCTTTTTTATCCTTTTTGAAATCGTCCTGTACTTATATGTATTTTATTGGGCTACTTATTGCCGAATATAATAGGAAAATTCTAATATGCACAGCTTATTAGGGATATATCTTATGCACTTTTAATTATGTCATTTTTTTATTTAGTTATGACTCATAAAAACTTTAATTATACCTTATATTATGTTTAGTTATGACATTATTTTGTTTTTTCAATTATGACTTAGAAAATATGAAATTATATAATTTTATTCTTTAGTTATAAGGTACATATAATATACATCTTTTGAGGGGTGTGTATCATAATATATTAAGTCTAATGCTTTTTTATATTTAATTTATTGTAAAAGAAAAAAAAAACTGCAAACAAGAAACTAGTTCAAAAAGCTCGAAAAAAAAAAAAAAAGAAAGAAAAGAAACTAGTTCAAAGACGAAGAAGAAAACATGAAAAGGACACCTCCTTACATTTCAAAATGTATAATGCGAGTTAGTATTGATGAAAACAATTTTCAAGCTCATGTAGTGATTTATATGCCGAATTATTGTACAGGCTTTTCAATTAATTTTTATATATAATTAGAACTTATCCGATGTTGCACCCATTTCTCTAAAAGTCGGTTTAGATGAGAACAAACTTTTAAAAAAAATAAGAATATAATTTTGATTTCTCAAGATTTTACTATTTGGAATGGACTGAAATAGAAAATTAATTTTGAATTACTTAGTTAAGTAGAAATCACTTTTCAAAACGTAAGAATTTGATCACATACTATTCTATGATGAGTAATGTTGGACATCTTAAAAGTTTTATCAAAATTTCTATCAAATATCTCACATGAGTATGAACATGTGAGACATTCGGTAAGAATTTTAAAATTTTTACTGTCTCTAACATTTTTCTTCCATGATTTTTTAAAACTAATTCAATCATTATACAACAACATGCTTACAAAAATATTAGTTCTAATAAAATATTACTATAGATAACAAATTATTCTAGGTGAAGTTCGACTTTTCTAGAGCCAAGTACCCCTTGGACCAAAGACAATTTGCTCGGGCTCACTCTTCACCAACGCCTTAGTACCAAAGACAACCTCCACCTTCGCCATATCACCAGTGACTCTATCTGCCCTCGCTGCCTTATCCATCCTGAAACTACCACCCACGTCCTTAGGGACTGCAAATTTGCCAAACACTTCTGGGATGCTCTTCAAATCCCAACCGATGCCACTCCCTCTTTCGCCCACCCTCTCACTGTTTAGATTAAATCCAACTGTACCTCCAACCTAACCCACAACTCATCTGTAGACTGGTTAGTCTTTTTTCCCATCTCTTGCTGGTTCATTTGGAAAAATCGCAATTCTTGGTGTCTCTCCACCCCCAACCCTCACTTGTTCAACCCCTCCTTGGCCATTGCATCTGCCATTAAATGGCAACATCTCTCTCTATCCAAGCAACTACGCCCCTCTACACCATCCGCTATCTCTTGGCTCCCCCCCAAACCTGGCCTTTTCAAACTTAATACCGATGGTGCCTCAAAAAACAACCCTGGGCTTGCCGCTGCTGGTGGTATCATTAGGGACTAGACGGGTAAATGGATTTCTGGTTTCTGCCGCAACATTGGCCACTCGTCCAGTATCGAAGCTGAACTTTAGGACCTCGACTATTAGCCATACCTACCGCGAAGAAAACAAATGCGCAGATTTGCTCGCCAACGAAGGATTTAATCATGAGGGTCTACTTGTTTTTTCTACTATTCCTAATTGTATCTCCCTTCAAGTTTTTGAAGACGCTAGGGGTACTTTTTACCCTAGAAATGTAACTGCTTAACTATTATCAATCTAATTTCCATCCTTATTACCAAAAAAAAAAAAAAAAAAAAAGATAACAAATTATATATATAAATGGTCTGGTTAGTTTTAAATTGGATTTATAACTATAAAATCACAGATCGAACCATGAAATATAATTTGTCTATGGTAAAAATTAAGACCGAATTATACATTATTAAATCAAACAAAACCAAACCATACAATTTAATTTGAATCGGATTTGCAATTTTTTTCCGATTTCCCTCCTTTTAAAGTATATTTTCTTCTTTCTCTCATGGTCATATGCATAATTCAACTTTGTAATTTTCCTTCATCAATCGTCCAAATTCAGTTACCTTCATTGCCACCACCATCAAAAGTGCTCTCTTTTCAGTTCTTTTCTTTTCTTTTCTATGAACAGAAAAAAAGTACCATTATTTTTACCACGAAGAGGAAAAAAAAAAAAAAAAAGACAATAGATTCATGGACCATTGTGAGTCATCAGATTCAACCAGTTGAAGCATATGTATGTGTGTGGTGGTGGGTGACCACATTTGATCCGACAGTACTATGGATGGTTTGGGTTGGCTCTAGATCTTATTGATATAAAATAACAGTGATAGCTTTGGCATCTAGCGTAACTGAAACAAATTGTGTCAAGACTAACGATCCCCCAACACCAATAGTACACTAGATGAAATAGTTCCAATCACTTAACTTGCAATTCCTCGCTTGATTCCCAAACAGCTGTATTCTAATAAATATCTGTCATCCATACCTTGCTATATTCTAGCCTATCTTGGGCTCTATTTGGCGGGTTTAGTCACAGCAGGATTCTGTGATATTCCGATGAGAAATTTTTCAAGTTTTTTATTTTTATTTTTGTTTCTAATCTAAATTGTTCATATTTGTGGGAGCCCGCAAAAAATATCAGTTCACTTAGGTCTAATCCAAACAAGTCTTAAGAATAGACCACGACCAACAAAAAAAAGTCCACCAAACAAATATTTACCAAGTAAAGATCACACTTCTATAAAATGAAAGCAAGACATAGAAGATAGGGAAACTCTTTAATCTCTGCAACAAAACACAGCACACTCAATACCCTTAATTTTTTTCATCTTCTTTCTCTGATTCAAGTTAGTGTTCCCGGCTGGCAATTTCAATTGGGCGGCCCCAACTATGCTCATCAGTAATTTTGCTTTATACAAAATCAAATTCTACCCAATCTCTTTTTAGGAAAAGTAAACCCACCGTTGGGTCTTTATCTTCTTTCTATATGATTATTGCTAAAGTTCAACTTTAATATATATATATGTATATATATATATGCATTTATGCTCACTTATTGTGTCTAACCTTTGTTAAATACAGAGAATTGACCAAGT
Source organism: Camellia sinensis (assembly GCF_055761805.1). Classification (NCBI taxonomy): domain Eukaryota; kingdom Viridiplantae; phylum Streptophyta; class Magnoliopsida; order Ericales; family Theaceae; genus Camellia; species Camellia sinensis. The sequence continues at coordinate 122,877,830 of NC_138966.1, forward strand.
TTGTAGATATATGCGGATATGTATTTTTTGTAGGGCTGAGCAAGGAATCCGTGAAATCCGTAATCCGATCCAGTCCAATCCAATCCAGTAGGTTTGGATTGGTTTTTTGAATCCGTGGTTCGGTTCCGGATTGAAAAATTAAAAATCCGTAGTTCACGGATTGGTTCCGGATTGAATCCCACGGTTCCGGATTGGAACCGATCCGGACCGTATACAAATAGTCTATATTTTTATTATACACCCTCCTGCATAGTATCTTCTATTATTTCATATAAAATTTAAATCCAAACCTAAACTTGCATAGTATCTTCTTTTATTACTTTTGTTTGCTAGTGTTTAGTGTTAATTTGTAATGGTCTAAATACTTATGGTGGAACTAGTTTCTTTATGGTTGTTTAAATTCTAGAACAGTTTGTCGTTATTATGAAAAGACATATTGTTATTGTGAAACTAATATGGTGCTATATTTATATTTTTATGAAAATAAAGTGTTATATATATTTTTGTTATTTAATTATATAAATCCGTGGTCCTAAACCGATCCAATCCGTATTTAAATGGATTGGTTCGGATTGGTTCCATGATTTAAACGGATTGGATTGGTTCCAATTTTTCAGGATCCGTAGATAACGGATTGGTTCTGGTTTTACTCCAATCCGGTCCAATCCGGACCATGCTCACCCCTAATTTTTTGCTTCCTAAAAGTTAGAAGAACAAAACAATAAGGCTCCGGTCAAAACGGACAATATTGTGCTAGTAGGATTGGGTTGACTGCTTCAATATTGTATGATTTGTCAACTATATTATTCATGTAAAAAATCAAATTAATGAAAATTTTGTAACCCTATGATCAAATTCTAATTGTTTTAAAAAAAATTATAAAAATCATGTTAACCGTTTATTTTTTAAAAACATATGTACCTTGTTTTGGAGCTGTTGATGTCCAATCAATTTAATTTTTTTTCTATAGATGATCTATGCGATGAAACCCTATAATAAAAATAGTTTGAATTATTAAAATAAAAAAAAAACTCATAAAAAAACCCTCACAGTAGGATCCCTTGTTCCCTATTTGGCCACAATTTACCAAAAAAAAAAAAAAAAAAAAGAAAGAAAGAGAGGTAGATTACAAATATACCCTTTGAGTTTTGCTTAAAATAAGAATTGTTTCCTGTATTTTTAAAAATTATAGCCAGTCTCTTAAAGTTTTTAATGGCATAACAAATAACATATTTTATTAAAAAATATCAAGTCAATTAATATTTTTTTTATGATGTTAGAAATATATTTTAACTATTGATTTAGATTGTGGGGATATATTTTCTGAGTACCAACACGCGGCTAAGGTGACGCTGACGTGTCAGCCGAGGTGCCACGTGTCCTGGTCATGACGCCGAGGTTATCTCAGTGAGGCCGAGGTTACCTCCGAAGATATCGGAATCCGAGATAAGCGGATAAGGCACAAGAGTCCTAGAAATGGGGAAGACTATAGTTGGGAAAAGATAAGACTCATAGGGAGTTTATCCCAATCCTACTAGGAGTCCAAGATTAATAGTAATCCTAAGTCCATTAGAGCTAGGCTCCTGTTGGGACAAGGATTGAGTTAGCTATACAAGAGAGGCACCCTCGTGGGTCTAAGGTACGCAATTTCGTATTCTGAACAGTAAGATTTGCACTATTGAATATCTTTGAGAGATATACTGACTTGATCGTCGGAGTGCCCCCGGGTGGACGAACCACCGCCGGAATCTTCTCTTTCTGTTTCAGGTCAGTGTAACGCCCTCAAAATAATAACATTAAACCCATCAAATAAGACATTCATTGACATATGAAATAACCATATTCTTCTATTCATCAGAGTTTCATTACAAAAGTATTACATGTTAACAACAAAAGCACAATGCCCTACGGGCTTACAGCTTTCCAAGTTAACACTTGGTTACAACAAAAGAGTACTAACTCATTTACACATTAAGCCCTTGGCTTGAATTTACATGTAATACATCAAAAATAAAACGACAAAAGTATGTCCGCCTCTAGCCTCCCAAGCTATGTCCTTGGAGGTGGCATGCTACCTGTACCTGAAAATGATATTCCCATATAGGGTGAGCCACGGCCCAGTAGAAATACACTAAACCAACCATGAACAATGACTAAAAGATTAGCAATTAATAGATGGCCAACACTGATACATTCACATAAATCACATATTTATGTCATACGACTTATGAGTCCAAGTTACTTTTCATTTTCCCTTTTTCAACAGATAAGCATGTTAGCTCTATCATCATTTCAACAGATATGTATAAAAACTATATCCCACACTTACAGATAAGCATATAAGCTATATCCATATTCTCAACAGATATGTATAACGACAATATCCCACATTCACAGATAAGCATATAAGTTGTATCCACACTTCACAAAGATAAGCATATGAGCTCTATCTTCACTTCTCTAGACAAGCATATGAGCTGTATCTACGGAGTTCATCCCCTATCTTCTCCCAACACTATCCGGTTTAGAGGTACATCCCCTATCTTCCCCTAAACCGCGAAGTACATCCCCCATCTCCTCCTCTACACATAACGTATACAAACACATTGGTTCTATATACTATCACTCAATACATACAGTTAATGTATTCTATCAACCGTCAAATTCCATGACACATTCCATTGATTAGTTCCGTTTGCCTAATCATCATGCATTGTCTACAACAATCACGACTATCCTCCACCGATAGCCCAAAGCAATTATTTCTAAACAGAAAATAAATGCACAATTGGATATTCGATCAACATTTCATTTCAGTGAGTGATAAATAATTTAACTACACCCTTTAACCCCATGCATTCCCAATCTCAACAATTCCATTTCATTTCCTCATTTCTCACAATTAATTATCCCAATTAATCAATCAATGTAATTAGGTCATTTTCCATAATTAACATTACAACCCTTAGGTCCCATTTTCATCAATGATTCAACATTTATTCCATTTCTCTATGCCAAACATGCATCTAGGTTTATTATAAGTAAAACCCCAACTTTTGTAAAATAACACAAAAGCCCCAAACTCTCACCAAATTACCAGACCAACCCCAACATCTCAAAATACCAAAATTTAAAGACAAAATCCATAGAGAGGAGTAGGATATCCCTACCTCAAATTCGGAGCTCCAAGGGAGAAGATGACAAAACCCAACGTGCTCCAAATCTCGAAATTTTCAGATTAAAAAGTAGCTCTCGACGATCAACAACTTTTTTGTAAAGGCCAAAGATGAGCAAATCACTCCTACTAGATCAAAACCTAGAGAGAAGGTAGAGTTCTAGAGTGAGAGGCTCAACAATGGTATTTTTGGAAAAGTAGGAGAGAGAAGAGAAAGTGAAAAAGTGATTTGAAAAGTCAAAACACGGAACTTAAACCCAGTCGACCCGCTCGAGCATCAAACACCCCGCTCGAGCGTCACTCACAGACTCCCGCTCGAGCGTCAACAATCCCGCTCGAGCGGCGGATACACACTCCCAGAACTTTTACAGAACCAGGTCTTCGCTCGAGCTTCCAACTCCACGCTCGAGCGTCACTCACACAACCCCGCTCGAGCGGCCAACTCCACGCTCGAGCGTCCAACACTACACAGGAAATACTGGATGGGTGCAATTCCCGCTCGAGCGCCAGAACCCCCGCTCGAGCGGACAGGTCAAAATCTAGGCAACTAGTTTTGGTTTCTAAACTCAACCAACCTGTAACAAACCTGCCCAACACATCCTATAACTCAAGTACGAAGTAAAAAGGATGTAAACAAGATAATAATCAACTACCAACATCCACGGACACATGTCCGGATCGCTATACAACAAGGGTAAAATCCGGGATCGCTATAGTCAGCCAGGTGTCATCTATTCTGCCAGTGTTCTCCAGCTGAATACTAAGTTGGGCAGTGTGATTGGAAAATCACTCACATAATTTGGCACCGTCTGTGGGAAAGAAAGGAGAATAGATGGCCAGTAACGGACAAAAGGAAAAGATTGGGGATGACACTCTTGCTGGGAGTGGGAGACCTATTGACCTTGATGTCGAAGGAGACGAATGCAACGCAGAAACTTGTGACCAGAATCACGGAATGAAAGACGTCAGCCAAACTGGCGACGCACCAAAGAAACCAGATCGAAGTGGATACTACAACGAGGACGACCTCCAGGAATGGAAGGATAGGTGCCTGCGAAGGAACGAAGAGGTAAAAGAGATGGCAAACAAATTGGCAGACCTGCAGTCAGTCGTCAATTCCATGATGCAAAATAACGTCATGCAGCCACCATTCCCGCTGCAGGACACGCCGATTCCAGCGGCCAATGCCTAGAAGGGAGGGCAGAAACCAATCTCCGCAGCCCCTCAGCACAACGGGAGCGAAAGATACTCTCACCGACCTTCTAGGAAAGTCGGACGAAGAGAGTCAAGAAGAGAAGAATCACGGAGGACGCATCGCACAAAGGAGGCAGACCCCAAAGGACATCGGCACATTCAGGGGCAGGCACTGTGCTTCGACACAACTCATGGAGAATGGTCAAAAAAGACTCACCACGAAGCTAAAAGTAACGCACCAAAAAGACTGAAAGCAGGAGATAGTCGAGCTCCTGGGCGAACGAAGGAGGACTTAAGAGATTACCTCAAGAGGAAGCAACAGAATGCCGACGCCGAGGTAACCTCCCCAGATAAGTCGAGGACACCATTCTCGATAGAATTGGACAGGTTTGAGGCACCGAAGAGATTCAGTATGCCGAGGTTTCAAATATACGATGGTAAGTTAGACCACAACTTCCACATCGGACTATATTTCAACTCAATGGCATTGTATAGTGGGAACGAGCCGTTGCTCTACAAAGTGTTCCCCTCATCTTTCGGGGAGATTACATCAGATTGGTTCCAAAAATTACCAAAGGGAAGCGTGAAGACTTGGGAAGGTCTGGCCGAGATGTTTGTGGCCAGGTTCGTGACAAACAAGCTGCAGCCATTAAGGGTGGATGCATTGATGGCTCTGAAAATCATCAAGGATGAGGGCCTTAGGGCCTATGCAAAAAGATACTATGAAGTGTTCAACTGAATACCCAAATGCAATCAAGAGGTGGCGGTCGTATCTTTCAAGAACAGCCTGAAAGACAACTGTCCACTACGAAAGTCTTTGGCAAAGACATTGCCAAAAAGTATGAAAGAACTCATGGAAAGAATTGAGAAGTATGCCAGAGCCGAAGAAGACACGACGGGGACTAAAGAGATAAAACAAGAGAAAGGAAACGGCTCGCCGAAGCGAGGCCAAGGTAACAATGGATCAAGCAAACAAGAAATAGAACTGAGGGCCACACAGGCAGTAACAACTGTGTTCCGAATCCTGATTCCCAAAGTCCTGAACTGGATTCGGAACCAACCCTATTTCAGAACACCAGCGAAGGCACCAAGAGAGTTTATGGGAAGGAACGTTGACAGACATTATTCTTACCACAATGAAGATGGACACACGACTCAGGGTTGTAGAGCCCTGAAAACACACTTGGAAGAACTGGTGAGGCAAGGCCATCTAAGAGACCTCGTCGATGAGGTCAAGACAAGAGAAGAACAGACAAGATTGCCTCAGGCGCCAGCAGCTCCGCCTTTCCCAACACCACAACCTCAGGCAGGAGGACCTCGGGTAGTCAATGTGATTCACTCGAAGGTCAACGAGAATGAAATTAGGGGAGAGACCCAGAAGGTGAAACACCTGCAACATGTCTACCAAGTCGGGGAGAAGAGACATCGGGCAGAAGAGTGCCAAGAACCAGTAGTGTCCTTTTTGGAAGCCGACCTTCAGATGGTGCAACATCCGCATAATGACGCTTTGGTAGTATCCCTCCAGGTTGGGAAGTGCCAAGTAAAACGCGTCCTGATTGACCAAGGCAGCTCTTTTGACATTATGTATGTTCAATGTTACAAGGAGCTCGGCCTTCACCCAGACGACATGGAGCAATCCAATAGCTGAATGGTCGGGTTCAATGGAACGCCGACATAGCCACTGGGAACAACCAGCATGGAGGTGCAGGCAGGTGCCAAGAAGATAACAACAGAGTTCACCGTAATTGACACACCCTCCTCTTACAACATCATTTTGGGAAGGCCATGGTTGCATGCAATGAGGGCTGTTCCCTCAACTTTGCATCAACTATTGCGGTTCCCGACAGAGTATGGGATTGAGGAAGTTAGAGGAGATCAGCTGCAGGCAAAAAATTGCTCCATAGCAGCAATGAAATCCACCTGCAGCATTCGAGAACCAGAAAAGGCAGAGATCGAAGACGAGTACGTGGAGGTCCTAGAAGATGTCGGTAAGGAGCCAACCGAGAAGAGTGAAGAAGCACTGAAGAAAATCCTCGTCCAAGAAGAGGATGAAGAACGCTTCTTTCTTCTCGGCTCTGACTTAGCCAAAGAAGAGGAAAAAGAATTGAAAGCTTTTTTTAGAGCAAACATTGAGGTGTTCGCGTGGACGCCTTACGAAATGCCAGGCATCGACCCCGAGGTCACTTGCCATAAGCTGAACGTTGACAGGTCGACCAAACCTGTAATTCAACAAACAAGAAGACTGACGTTGGTACACGTCGAAGCAGTGGAAAAAGAAGTAGACAGACTTCTCAAGGCCAGGGCCATCCGAGAGGTAAATTAGCCGACATGGCTATCAAACACAGTAGTGGTAAAGAAGAAGAACGGTAAATGGAGGGTCTGTATAGACTTTACCAGTTTAAACAAAGCATGTCCCAAAGACAGCTTTCCTCTACCCAAGATTTACCAGCTGGTAGACGCCACTTCAGGGCATGGAAGGATGAGCTTCCTGGATGCATATAGGGGGTACCATTAGATAGCCATGTACCCCACAGATGAAGAGAAGACTGCGTTTATTACCCCTAAAGGACTGTACTGCTACAGAGTGATACCTTTCGGGGTGAAAAACGCAGGAGCAACTTACCAAAGATTGATAACCAAGATGTTCAAACACCTGATTGGCGGAACGGTAGAAGTGTACGTTGACGACATGGTCGTGAAGACCAAGGAACCTGAAGGTCATCTGGCCGACCTGAAAGCAATCTTTGACATCCTTAAGACATATCGGCTCCGACTCAATGCAGCAAAGTGTGCATTTGGAGTAGGATCTGGTAAGTTTTTGGGATACCTGGTGACTAGAAGGGGCATAGAGGCCAGCCCAGATCAGATCATGGCCATACTGGATTTAAAGAGCCTGACGTCGGCAAAACAGGTGCAAATGCTAACTGGAAAGGCCGCAGCCCTGAATAGGTTCATCAGCAGAAGTTCAGACAAATGCAAACCTTTCTTCAACTCAGTGAAGAAAGCCACGAACTTCCTATGGACCGAGGAGTGCGAAGCCGCTTTGGCCGACCTGAAGAAGTACTTGACCACAGCTCCAGTTCTTTCAAATCCAAAACCTGGGGAGGAATTGTTCCTGTACTTAGCGGTTTCAGAACACGCAGTGAGCGCAGTGGTAATCCGAGAAGAAAAATGGGAGCAAAGGGCTGTTTACTATGTAAGCAAAACCTTGGCCGATGTAGAAACAAGGTATTTACCCTTAAAGAAATTGGCACTGACTTTGGAAATGGATTCAAAGAAGCTGAACCATTACTTCCAGGCCCATAAAATTGTGGTGCTAACTGAACACCCCTTGAAGTCCTTGCTACAACAAGGAGACTTGACAGGAAGAATAGCCAGATGGGCAGTCGCCTTGGGCCAGTATGACCTGGAGTACAGACCCAGAAAAGCAATCAAAGGCCAAGTTCTGGCCGACTTCGTGGCCGAGTTCACGCCAGAATCCATCGAACATCGGGCTCCGTGGAGCCAGGGTGAATGATGTCCAAACAAGCAAGGAGAAGCCCAGCCAAAGGCGAAAGAACAAAGAAAAGAGGAAAAACTCAGACCCTGCAGCATTTACATCGGCGACTCCTTTCGACTGTTCATTGATAGGAGTTCAAACCGACAGGGAGCGGGGGCATGAGTAGTGCTGATATCTCTAGATGGACAGATAATGGAACAGTCCATTTGTTTGGGGTTCAAAGCCTCAAACAACGAAGCAGAGTATGGAACATTGATTGCAAGACTGAAGTTGGCAGTAGCAGCAGAGGTAGATGAGGTAATAGTCTTCTGTGACTCCCAGCTCATTGTCAACCAGACAACGGGTGAGTTTGCTGCCCGAGATAAATGGATGTCGGCTTACGCAAAGGAGGTTATCAGGTTGGCAGCCTTATTTCAGAACTGCCGACTACTTCAGGTTAGCCGAGATGATAACAGCCACGCCGATGCGTTGGCCTACCTAGCTAGTGCAGTACAACCTTGAAAAATAAGGACAATAATGATCGACTATTTGTCAGGCCCGAGCGTCGAGCCCCTATCCACTGAGCATGAAGCAATGTGCGTGGACATGGGATCAAGCTAGATGGACGCAATTGTTGCATTCCTAAAAGAAGGGAAGCTGCCAGACGATCACAAAGAGGCACACAAGATCAGATTGAATTCGGCAAGATTCAGTTTGACAGCAGAGGGGCATCTCTACAGAAGGTCCTTCATTGGACCCCTTTTAAGGGGCGTACATCCTTTACAAGTTGAAGATTTTTTATATGAAATTTATGAAGGAATTTGTGGAAACCACGTTGGGGGCAGATCACTCACCCATAGGACCATTATCCAAGGGTATTGGTGGTCTTACATGCAGAAGGACGCAGAAGCATATGTGAAGAAATATGAAAAGTGCCAGAGATTCGCACCACTGATACACCAACCAGCAGCAGACCTGAACCCTGTATCTAGTCCTTGGCCATTTGCCCAATGGGGCATGGATCTCGTTGGGCAACTACCCCAAGCAACTGGGCAAAGGAAGTACTTGCTATTACTTTACTAAGTGGATAGAAGCTGAACCCTTTGCCAAAATTCGAGATGTGGATGTAAAGAAATTCATTTGGAAAAATATCATCACCAGATTTGGAATTCCAAGAGCAATAGTTGCAGACAATGGAACACAATTTGACAGTAAGCTAATTAAGAGCTTATGTGCAAAGTTTAAGATCAAGAATTACTTTTCAACACCAAGTTTTCCCCAAAGCAATGGACAAGCAGAAGCATCCAACAAAGTAATTCTGAACGAGATAAAAAAGAGATTGCAGGCAGCAAAAGAAAAGTGGGTGGATGAGCTGCCTAACGTGCTCTGGGTATATCGGACTACGCCAAGAAGATCAGTAGGGGAATCTCCCTTTGCCATGGCTTATGGCACAGAAGCAGTTATTCCGCTGGAGGTCGGCATCCCGGAATCAGAACCCAGGGAGTAGAGAACGGAACTAATGATGTACTCTTAGCCCGAGATCTGTATTTTTTAGAAGAATGAAGGGAAAAAGCTGCGATTCAGCTCGCAGCGTACCAGCAGCAGCAGCTTGCCCGAGCTTATAACAAGAGGGTTAACCCAAGAGAGTTCCAAGTCGGCGACCTGGTCTTGAGAAATGTCGTCGGCAACAAAAAGGATCCCAGAGAGGGGAAGCTTGGCCCAAATTAGGAAGGACCCTACAGAATAATCTCGGTACTGGGTAATGGGACTTATCAACTTGAAGATAATGAGAACAAAGAGTTGCCAAAGCCTTGGAACACTTGCAATTTGAAATTTTTCTATCATTAGAATTCCTTTGTTTTTTTGTCATTTGTCGAAGTAAATAAATAAAAATTCAGCTTGGTTTTCTTTTCAAGATACTTGACATTGTCTCCAGAATACATGTATAATGAGAACCCAAGTAGAACTTAGGTTCACATGGGGGGCAGAGAGAAGCGAAATTATTGTTTAACACTTGTTGAAATTTGTGGACAATTTACAAGTTGAAGTTAAACCGAAATCATTGTTTAACACTTGTTGAAATTTGTAGACAATTTACAAGTTGAAGTTAAACCGAAATCATTGTTTAACACTTGTTGAAATTTGTGGACAATTTACAAGTTGAAGTTAAACGGAAATCATTGTTTAACACTTGTTGAAATTTATGGACAATTTACAAGTTGAAGTTAAACCGAAATCATTGTTTAACACTTGTTGAAATTTGTGGACAATTTACAAGTTGAAGTTAAACCGAAATCATTGTTTAACACTTGTTGAAATTTGTGGACAATTTACAAGTTGAAGTTAAACCGAAATCATTGCTTAAACACTTGTTGAAATTTGTAGATAATTTACAAGTTAAAGTTAAGCCAAGGTTAAACACTTGTTGAAATTTTATGAAAAAATTTACAAGATGAAACCAAGGTTATGCCAAGAAAAGTACTTGGGTACTTGCCGAGGTAAAACATCAGTTTGTATAATCGAGGTGTGTCACCCTGAGAAGATTGCACGAGGACTGAAGTATATATTAAAGATATGCAAAAATATTCCAAGTATGGAGGCATACAAAGCAAGCATGCAAGCATTCAAAAGCAAAAGAGTTGTTGTATTAAAAACACATCGGCAATGTGAAGAAGTTTACAGTACTTTAAAAAAAAAGAAAAACAATGTACAGGAAAAGAAGGGAAAAACGTAAGGCTAAGACTCCTCAGCAGTAGCAGTTGGTTGAGTTTGAAGTTCAGACGATTGTTGGGAAGACATCTCAGCAGCCTTATCTGCCGCAAGCTCGGCGTCAATTTCTGCAAGAGTTTCATCCAGGCTCTTGTCGGCAAGGGGAACGATGGCCGATGTCTTCTCAGCCGCAGCATCTTTTGGGACCTCTTCACCCTCCTCATCTTGAGTCAAGTCCAGAACTTGCTCATTCAGAGAAGGGGACTTGGTCCCAGTAGTCTCTTTTGATTTCCTCACCAAAACTTTCTCCTCGGCCTCATCCTCAGAATCAGATTCGTTGTCAGATTGACTGGGAAATGGAGTTGGAGGGAATGGCAGGGGAATGGCATCGGCGTTCCTCAAGGAGGAGTCCTCAGGGACATCAAGTTTCTTCAGCAAAGTCATCCAACCAAGAGAGAAACCCTTGTTGCATGCTTGCTTGACTTGCTTTTCATAGGCTTCCGTGACATCGGCCATGCCCTGGGCATACGCCTTCTCGTCGGCGTCCTTGATTTCGGCCTCTTTGGTGGCCAAGGCGTCTTGAAGCTCTTTTTGGGCCTGGGCTACTTTATCCTCGACCTCCTTCAGCTGGGCTTGAAAGACTTTGTTTATCGCCTCAATAGCACCAACCTTCTCCTCAACTTCGTCTTTTGCTTTAATAGCGACCTCGGCCTGGTCCTCTAGGGTCTTCATCTTGGATTGCAAGTTTTTATTGATTTTTTGAAGGCTGGAGACCTCCCTCTTCTTTTCGGATAGCTTCTCACGGTTCTCAAAAGATTGAACTGAGAAAGAATGGGCGTGCTGGATGGCCTGAAAGTAAACAGAACAAAAGTTGTTAGAAAAAATCACAAGTATGGAAAGAACAAAACAAAAGAAGAAGTTGCCAGATAAAGATACTTACTTGAACGGAACGTTAAAGCATCAGAGCGTAATTTTCATACTCGCTCAACTCGGCGTTTCGATCAAGATCGCCGGGGAGAAGCAGAGCAGTACTGAGGGCTACGCCGACGTTGATGTCCTCAGCGCTATCGTTGGCCATGATAGGCTTATCTTCCAGAGTGATTGCGGGGCCCATGGGGCATCAGGATTTTTAGACCCCGAGGTCGTTGCAGAAGATGACATCGGCCTTTTGGATTTGGTAGATTCAGATAGAAGTGTTTCAGCGGACCTTTTCGCAGGGACAGAGGCAATTTTCTCACTCGGAGCTAGTTTGGAAATTGGCAAGGTATCCTCAGAATCGATCTGAGGCACCTTTGCCTTTGGCTGAGCCTTTTTTATTTGTTTTGGCTTTGAAAGAGGCTGGGTTTGTGTTGGCTGAGCATCAATGTCAGAAAGAGTGCTGGCTAAGAGATCTTTAGCAACCGGTTTTTGACGGCCCATCTCAGTAGCAAGAACAAGTCGTCGATGACGTTTTCGTTGAGATGGTGGAATCAGGTATGGAGCTGAGGTTGAAGGTTGCTCAACTGGATCAGAGGTTGATCCTTGGTCTGTCTGAGATGTGGACGCAGCTTGTGGAGTTGTGGCAGATGGTGGAGAAAGGCTTTTCTTCTTCTTTTTTGGGACGTCAGGGAGAGCTGACTTGTAAGTGGGGATAAAGTTGAGAAACAGAGGGGCCTTCCGCTTGTAAACTGGCAAATTCAGTAGTTTCTTCAAGTCTTTGCTGGGGAAGAAAGATTGACGAAAGCCCTTTGGTGGCTGAGGGAGAACTGCAAAACAGAAAGAAGCATAGACATTAGAGCAAGAATGTTGAAAACTTTATGCAAGAAAACAAGAAAACTTGTAAATGATGGCCCTTACCAGCTCCTTCCCCGAAAACTGTTCGACTTAAGGGATAAAGATGGAGGTCATCGTTTGGCTGAAACTCCCAATTACCCGAAGCGATAAAGTAATCATCACCCACTCCCTTGTTGGAGTCAGGGAGGTCGACAACAATTTTGTATTCAGTGGACCTCGGCTTAAGGTAATAAATGTGACCTTTTTCCGATTTCAGGCGACACATGGTATAACAGTACTGGAAATCGGCAAGAGTTATCCTAGCACTCTCTTGTTTGGCTAAAGTTATGGTACCATTAATAACTCGGTAAGAGTGGATGGCAAGTTGCATTGGGTTCAACTTATAGAAATGAAGGATTTGACAGAAGAAAGGGTCAAGTGGAAACCTAAGTCCACACTCAATAAATGCAAACACTGGGAAAGGCATGAGGTTTTCATCGGGCATGATAGAGTCATCCTCCCCAGCTAACCTCAGATGAACGTCGGCCGGGATTTCGAACTCCTGCCTAAAGTAACCTAATTTTTTCGGGGTGTTTACCCTATATTCCCACATACCCATGACGTCGGCTTAAAATGGAGATATTGGATTTCAGGAAGAAGTATTTTTGGAGGGTTTAAAGGACCTCGGCTAAAAATCTACAAATATGCTATAATAAGGGTTTGTATAGATCTAGAAGGAATTCATTTAAGTTTTTCCTAGAAATTGTGGGTTCTACAAACAAGTCCCAAACCTAAAGCTATGGACATAAAGATTGAAGGAACGAATCTGGAAAACAGAAAAACAGGGATCCGTTTCAGAAACAAGAATGGTGATGAAGATATCAAGAAATCAAGACAAAAAGATTGCACAAGTGTATCAGGCCAAGAACAGTGGCAGAAAGCAACAGGCATGTGAACAGTGCGAGTGTTCAAGACATGGACAAAGAGCAAAATTATGAAATAAACATGTTCAGATACATGATTCGCAAATCAAATATTCGAGTAAAACAGCAATGGCAACTAATGATGAAACAGAATTTTATGGAACACAACAAGAACTGAAAACCAGAAGGAATGGTGACTTACCAGAGAAAAGAAGCCGATGCTTGAGATCGCCGAAGTCAGAAGAATGGCGGCAGTAAAACAGATTGGCAAGAACCACGCCGGAAGAGGTGAATGGTAGCGATGGCAGAGCTTCAGAGCTTGGAAAAATGGAGGATTGGAGAAAGCTAGAGAGAGAAAGAGTTTTGAATAAAGACAATGTAAAGTAAAAAAAATGAAAGGGGGCAATAAGTTTTGTCAAAAACTTGAAATGGCGGCAAAATAGGGCAATTAATGCGCCTGGAATAGCGAATGCGTCAGACGGCGCATATAGACGCGAAACAACTTATAAGCGCGTCCAGAGTACGATCCAGTAAGGAGAAAACACGTGGCTAAATGGTTGAGTTATTATGCATAACAGCTCATACGCGTGAAGAAGCTCTTGGAATTCTTGATCTCTAAAAAAGACAGATTGGCCTGTGATGATGATCTCGGCTAGGCTGATGTACTGGCAAGAAGGAATGATATAGGTTCCATCACCTCAGAATGCCGAGGTAATAGAACCTAGGGGGCAGTTGTGGGGATATATTTTCTGAGTACCAACACGCGGCTAAGGTGACGCCGACGTGTCAGCCGAGGTGCCACGTGTCCTGGTCATGACGCCGAGGTTATCTCAGCGAGGCCGAGGTTACCTCTGAAGATATTGGAATCCGAGATAAGCGGATAAGGCACAAGAGTCCTAGAAAGGGGGAAGATTACAGTTGGGAAAGGATAAGACTCATAGGGAGCTTATCCCAATCCTACTGGGAGTCCAAGATTAATAGTAATCCTAAATCTATTAGAGCTAGGCTCCTGTTGGGACAAGGATTGAGTTAACTATAAAAGAGAGGCACCCTCGTGGGTCTAAGGTACGCAATTTCATATTCTGAATAGTGAGATTTGCACTATTGATTATCTTTGAGAGATATACTGACTTGATCGCCAGAGTGCCCCCGGTTGGACGAACCACCGCCGGAATCTTCTCTTTCTATTTCAGGTCAGCCAGGTGTCATCTATTCTGTCAGTGTTCTCCAGCTGAATACTAAGTTGGGCAGTGTGATCGAAAAATCACTTACACATAGATAATTTTTTTATTGTGTAAGAGAATAATTAATTTTTTTTTATTTTTTCTGCTAATTTTGTTAAATAAAATTTTTTAACAAGGAGATATTTGTAATATTCCAAATCACATGAGACAATTTATATTTTAAGCAAACCTCAATAGGTTTATTTGTAATTTATTCTTACAAAATAATAATAAATAATAGTGAATTTATTTTTTAATTTTTTTTCAAAAAATATTATCTTTTTCAGTCCATCTAATCTAGAAGGATCTGTTTTTTTTTTTAATTTCAATAAAATTTTATTAAATACAAAATAAATAATTAAATAAATCAAAATTTTTAACCAACTCAATTAATTGTTATTTATTGTTGGCAAAATCATCACCTCTTTAATGAGATTCCTCTCTCTAGGTTTCAACCACCATGGATAGGGGTGTAGAAATGGTTCGCTCGCCTGAGATCCGACCTAGCTCGACCCCTTCGGGTTAGGGCCTAGGCCATGCTTTTTTTGGCCCAACTCGGTCCGATTGGCCACAGTGGAGGTCTGTCTCGACTGGCCTAATTCAGGCCCACTCTAAGGTCCAACCTGCTCGACACCTAACGTTATTTTTAAGCTATTTTGATAAAATAAAATAATTGTCAAACCATCCCGGCCCGAATTTCCCTAGGCATGGGTTTGGGTCTACGTCAAGTTTTGCACAAATAGATCAACCCGGTCTAATTTTTGGCAAGAGCCTAAAAGGCTCGAAGGTAGGTTTGGTCGGGTATGACCAAATTTACACCCCTACATTAGGGATGTGGTCATAGCCAAACACAAACTACACCTAGCATGGCTGATCTGGGGCCATATGATAGTGTCTATAAGTTTAGTTGCTAAAGATTAGGTGGAATTTAGTCAATTGTATATTTTTTCAAAAATAATAATAATAAATATATATATATATATATATATATATATATATATATATATGTTTCATGCTAGTGTTTCAAAAACAAAAACAGAAAACATATTTGATGAGTTGTTGGAAAGGATAGTTGGAGGTGGTGAGGGAGAGAATGGGAAATAAAATTTTGTTTTTTTAACTTTCTTTACATAAATGAAACCACTCGTATTTTTTGAAATTTTAAAAAATTTTAAAACTGGTGCCATTTTTTCCCAAATGAAATCAATTATGTCTCAATTTTTGTTTACAAAAAATATAAAATTGTGTTTATTCTTACAAAAGCCAAAACTAATAAACATGTTTAGCCGATTATTGAAAAAGGTACCGAAAAGGTAGATGGTCGGCCAGTGAGGTGGAAGTTAGGAGATGGTGACAAGGAAGGGGAGGGTAGCGGCTGAAGTCAAAAGATCTATAGCCAAAGGTAGTGGTCGACGAGTGAAGAGTTGGCCATTGGAGGGTGGGGTGGCTAAAAATGTAAGGTGAGGCGAGTAAGGAGATTATGGAAAGAAGTAATGTTAGGTATCATGAAAAAAATATTATAAAAATAATTATAAAAGATTCTCTACCAATAGATTATACATATAAGAAAACACTACGCACTAATCAGAAGATAAAAATTATTTATAAAATATTTCATAATATTTTTGTCATGATTTCTAATATTATTATTATTGAAAGCGGTGGCTAGCTAACATGTGGGGAGGATTGTTAGAGATGGGTAGCCAGAAGGGGGCGGTAGAGAGAATGAAACAAAAAATTGTTTTCAAAATATGTGTAACCTCAAATTTTTTGTTATTATATATATATATATATATATAAAAACATTACCAAATACACCTACCAACGGTATTTTTGTTTGTAGTTTTTAAATTCTATAAAACAGAAAACAAAAATGTGCTACAAGCCTTGTGTTTAGAATTTTCTCATCTCCATTGATAAACACAGAAAGTCACATAATTGGGATTACAATTAGAGACTCATACTTTAACTCTACATTGATTCTTGCATTCATGGACCCCCCCCCCCCCCCCCCCCCCCCCCCCCCCTTTCTTTTTAGGAGTAAAAACCAACAAGAAACTAAAGAGTAGGAACTGAGACAACCCCTTTACCCTTCTTATGAACAAGAACAAGAATTGAAATCCTATATCTTCAGCTCTCCCCTTGTTTTAGGAATATTTTCTATCCATAACCAAATTATACTAGAAAATATTTTTTACCGAAACAAACAGAGTCCTGTCAATAACTAGTCTTAAAAGGCTTGTAAGACTTGAGATCAAGGAAAACCCCGGCAAACGATCCAGCTGCAGCCGCAACAGAAATAATGAGGCAAGCAACACTCAAAATTTGTAGGCAAAGCCACCTGGTACTCCACTTGGGTAATTTTTTCTGCGCGATGTACATTTCGACAGGAAAGTAAACGGTGAGAGGCCAAAACCCGAAAGCTCCAAGAATTCCAACAACATCATTAAAGAAGGGCATGAGCATCGAGATAACAGTTGTTATCATCACGAAAATCGTTCGCCAGATGAGGCGGAAGAGGTTGAGCCTGTAGGGCTTGAAACCCGGGATTGGGATTTGAATTTCCTTGGTAATGAATTCGCTTTCTGGGTACCATTCGGAAGCAGTTTTTTCAATGAAGGCGAAGAGGGGTTGGCTGTAGACTTGGTATGCGCCGACGAGGTGGATGACAATGGCAGCGTTGGCAATGTCGAGGAGCCAGTAGGGATTGTAGAAACCGAAGCCAGTGAGGAGGTTTCCGGGGGATAGGTCACCGAAAGCGGCATAGCCGAAGCAGCCACAGAGCATGTAGAATATGGTGGTAATTGTGACACTTATCAGAGAGGCTTTTTTCATTGTTTTGGTTTCTGATGGTGGAGACTTGACTGTGTCCTGTTATGTACACAAAAACCATATGATTAGGTCTAAATTAGAGTTGCAAAAACAGAGTACAATTCCGTTAGGCCTGTCAAGTGATCAGATTTAATCAAAAATTTTGAATCTGGTAATGCCATTTATCCAATTCAATTGGAGTGTCTGAATCCAACTGATTATAGGTTTGATTCAATTTTTCATTTATCTAATGGCTAACAACCAAAAATTTAAAAAGTGAAATTTTTAGTTTTAAAAATAGAGTATTATCATAAATTGGGTTGGGTCGGGTTGAATTTTCAACTCGGATATCCAAATAGACTGGATTTAGATTAGATTTTGATTACGCCAGATCGAGTTGAGGCTTGTTGGTCAGATGTATGCCTTTCTAAAAAAAGAAAAAAAAAAGTATTTGATAAATTTAGGAAAAAGAATATACCTGGATTTCAATGAGGATGAGAGAGTAAGAATAGGCAAAAGCTATGTCTCCAAGTGCTTGGAAGCTCCTCCAAATTTTTTGAGTCTCAGTCACCGTGCCGATGCTTATTCCGGTGAGACTTCCCTTAAATTTCCTATTCTCTGAATCATCAAGCAATCAAAGAGATCATGTTATCTTCAACAAAAATACAAAGTATTGGCACGAAATTCTCTATTTCAAATTTCTCTTTCTCATATTTTAAAAAATATTCACGGTCGTTAAATTATGTTGTTGGTACCTGCAACTTTGCCGATTCCAAGACCGAGACCAATGGTAGAGTAGGTAAAGGACATGACCGCGGCAACAATTGAAAGCCAAGAAATCTGATCGAAATCCGGAATTTGAGAGAAAATGATTTCAGCAATACCAAAAATGATCATATATGGAGTGCTTGATATCTTGCATGGATTTTTTCCACCACTTGCATGGAAGCAATTAGACCTCTTGATTGCCCTGTTTCACAACAACACAAAACCATCCCATCAGCTCAAAATTTGTATAAAAAAAAAATCATAAATATATTTCTAATTCCAAAAACTAATAAACTCACATCATGCTTATGGAAGATGCAATGGTGTACCCAATGGCAACTCCGAGAAGATTGAGGTACTGAATCAGACCGCATACCTTGACTTGAAAGCCACCTGAGAAAAAATTTCACCAAGTTTTGAAAAAAAAACCCATTTAGTCAATTTGTATAGGGGTTAAAAAAATGTGAAGACATTTACCAAGGTTGCCTTGGACAGCGTCCATGTAGGTGTAGTGTCGCTTGCCGGTGTCGGGGTCACCGGAGCGGTAACAGGCGGCAAGGAGAGTGGAAGTGTAGTAAGTGACAAAGGAGAACAAGAACATCACGGTTGGACCAGCAACCCATCCTAACTGAGCAGTGGCCCAAGCCAAGGACAACACTCCAGACCCAATCACAGCTGTTATTATGTGAGCACTTGCTGTCCAAACAGTCCCTAAACAAATTCACAAGGTTAAACTGTGTAAGATGCCTTTCATTTTAAGGTACTGTTATATTTACAAAATGTCACTACTAAATAATTTTGTATAAATGCTAACAGTTACATTTATGTCTAAAAATTCTGTAAGTCTTCGTTTGAGAATAGTTAAAATAGCTTGACTTTTTTATTTTTTAACTATTTTAGTTTGATTTTTTTAGTCTCATTTGGATTTTGTTTTTGGTTTTTTTGACTTTTATTTGATAAAAAGTGTAATGATTATGGTTTGGATGTGACATTTTATCTTATTGACTTATATAACAAATTTTATCCTTTGTGTTTTTTTAGACAAAAAAACCAGAACCAAACCTAGCTTAAGAATTATTTTCTTTCTTCTGAAAGATGGGTTTTTGTATAGTGACAACAGAATGCTAACGGTAATTTTTTTTTTTTTGGTGAGTAAATATTTTTAAGGGGAGGATTTTTACCTGTCCGTTTGAGGCGGCCATCGTCATCGAAGCATTTAGAGCCGCCGGCAGAGATGTCCATAGCATGGTGGGTAAGATGATTCTGGTTCTTGGTAGCAGTGCTGTTCTCACCCATCTTTGTTTTTGAAAAAAGAGACAAACACAGAATAGAATAAGCTTTTCTCTGTGTTTAGATAAAAAGAGCTAATTAAGTTTCTTGTTGAATGATCTCAAAACTCTCTGTGCACAAACATACATGTGAGAGTAATTGACAAAGAAGAGAGTGTGTGTTGATACAGAGATTTTAGCTCTTTGAAGATACTAACCGAGAGAGAGAGAGAGAGAGAGAGAGAGAGAGAATTGAGAGGGATACTATATGAGGGAGGGGGTTAGATATGTATATATAGCGGGAGAAGAGTAACTGCCAGACGTGTGTAATGACCCAAGGAACGGCACGTGTGAGCACTACCATTGCAATTACACACCCACCCACCCACCCAGCAACAGGGTATGGGTATGCCTTTAATGATTTAAAAACTACTATAAACCCAAATAAATTATCAAATTTTTTACTAAACTCCTCACATATGTGTGGGACCTATATATGTGTGGGTCTCACACATATGTGAGGAATTTAATAAAAAAATTGATAATTTATTTGAGGTCCTGGCATAACTCTAATGATTTTTTTGAACATTGGCTTTAATGATATTCAAAAAAAAAAAAAAAAAAAAAATTGATAGATAAGTTTGCTTTTTATAGTCACTTTCTAGATTTACTCATTGGTTAAGAAGACGATTAGTTAATTATTAATTAATATCTTGTTAACACATCACCATGTCATGAAAGTGAATCTAATTTTTTGACTTGAATTATATACAAACTTATTATTGAAACAGACCCAAAATACATATAAACACATAATTTTTTTTAGAAAAATATTATATAAGTCTACTTTCTAAATCCAGTGATGTGTCAACAAGATGATTAATTAATAATTAGAGAATAAATGAGACATAAATTTGACTTAGATATTTTAATAGAGTGACATATCATTGGATCTAAAAAATATATCTAATTTTTTGAGCTAAATAGCAATACTCTTTTATTTTTATTTTTTAAATGACTTCACAAACAAACTTGTTTTGTCCATTAATGTGTATTTAGTGTTGTATTTTGTAATCCATATTTGTGGTCGTAACAATACTGCTCCAAAACACATTAACATTCTCTCTAAGGTCTTGTTATGTATGTTGTTGATTTTAATATAAATGTTTTCTAGGTTCTAAAAGAGTAAAATAAAAATTAAAAAAAAAAGTCTCAATTAACAATCTGTCGCAATTTATTGGAGCTCCTTATGAATTTTTAATTTAAAATTTTCTCAGAATTTTTGGTGTAAAAAATAGTTTAAATGAGTTGAAAAGGCTTATTAGTGAAACAAAAATGTTTTGAAGTACTAATTTGTGAGCTCTAATAGTTCTAATATGTATGTGGGGCCCATCTGATGTGATATTTTGGTCTTTTTTTTTTTTTGTAGCTTTTCACGTCACTAAAGTTCAATTAAAACTTTAGTTTTAGAGGGATATATCATTGTTGTTATTGAAAAGGTTGTGTCGCTGATTTTTCAGAATTTGTTATCTTAGTTTTTTTTTTTTTTTTTAATGTTAGAAATTAGTTTGACAAAAGTAAACACTAAAAAATTTATTTCTGAATTTTTTAAAATTATTTCCACCATAAAAATAAATAAAAATATGAAAATAATGATTAATATTCAATTTTCACCAAATTTTTTAAAAAATTTATTTAAAAAGACAGATTGTGAAAACTCAACCAAACAGTATCAATTTTTAATTTTTGAGTATCCATTTTAAATTAACTTTTAGAACTCCACACCTCTGCTTTTTCACTAATACGTAATTGAAGTTAGTTAAGAAAGTGACAAAAAGAAAATTTATTAGCAGTGGAGGAGAATCTGATTTAATGAGGAGAATCTGATTTAATTACAAAAAAGAACAAGAATTAAGAAGAAGAAAAATGAGCCCCATAATTGCTAGGGATGTGGTTGGTTAGGAAGATAAGAGGCTGTCAAGCATATGGTGGGATAAGTGGTCATATAAAATTAGATTCTATTTCTTTTCTATGAAAGAATACTTGTTCTTTTTTCTTTCTCTGTTTCACTAATGCTTTACAAATAAATATATATTTATATAATTTATATAAAATAATGTAGCTGACTCATAATTGATCACGTTACGTATTTTTTTTTTTTAAAAAAAAACTCATTAAAATGCCTTTTAATTAGAAAAATATTAATTTTGTATAAAATTTTTGTTATTAATGTATTGTTTTCCACTTACAATATCTATTGTTGTTAAAACTGTGTTCGGTTGATAAATTTGAAAATGAATTTAGTAATGAAAAAAGAAAAAATATGTAAAATTTAGTAAAATATATATATATATATATATTTTATTCACATTTCATTTATATTTTTTCTTTGTCTTTCCATATCCTTAAACCAAATAAACAGCCCGAGTGACACGAAGTGAGAATATAAAAGTGTGAACAAATACCAAACATAGAAAAGTTTCCTTTGTCTTTCCATATCCTTAAACCAAATAAACAGCCCGAGTGACACGAAGTGAGAATATAAAAGTGTGAACAAATACCAAACATAGAAAGGACATTTGGGACTTACTTTTTTAGTCAATTAACCAAAAAGTTATTAAATTAACCAAAAAGCAAACAACTCATATCAAAAAGTCAAAGATTCTCTTTTCTCTCTACTTTTTGCACATATTTTCGTAATTAGCCAAAAAGTCATCCCAAACGTACAAGTTTTTTTTACCTATCTTTTTAGCTAAATAGCCAAAAAGTTACTAAATTAGCATATTCCCAAACAAGGCCTAAATACAAATTATTGATTTTGGATGAAAAGTACTTCTAACTTGTTAAAGGACTTCACAAGAGGCATTCATGAAGACTGAAAAGTCCTTCTATAGGAAGCTCCACCAAACACAAAAAAACTGGAACAAAAAAAACCGCCACTATCCATGGCATTTTATATGAATGGTATCACACAAATACATCTTTGATCAATAAGTACACATTATTAGACATGCTTATAAATGAACACATAATAATAATAACAACAAAAATGAGAAGATGAAGAAGAAGAAGAATGATTTTAGAGTTTTCTTACCTTCATTTCAACCTCTTGTCTTCAAATTTCTTCAAGACTCTCTCTCCCTTCTTCCAAATGAAATAAAATAGAAGTAAAAAAGCCCACTCTATAAGTGGTGATGGGTACAGAAGTGACTATGTCCCTCCTTTGATCAGCCTCATGCATTTATATAGTACGGGACAGTTCAACTAAAAATAATATTCTAATATCTTTCACTTTGAAGGAGAACCTTTGAATAAATAATAAAATAAAATAAACTCACATGCGTGTTCCTCTCATCCACCCCTTATTAGGAGAATAAGGTTCCTACATTAATATTCACTAGAGCTCTAATAAGCCACGGTTATTTGGCGAATTAGGTTGGACGAGATTGTTAATGAAAGAATTATTAATGAAGAGATTGTTAATGTAAAGATTGTTAGTGAGAAGATTAAACAAAAATGTATTTATTTTGATGATAGTGTGAGAGATGATTAGTAATAGAATTGTTAAATTATTTTTATATAAAATAAATAAATAAATAAATTATTTCTATATTAAAAAAATTAAAACAAACAGGTGCACTTAGCAAAAAAAATAAAATTTTTATATAAAATAAACTCAATCCCTTCACTATTTTGCTAATCTCATCCAAAATCCAACCAAACTAATTCCTTTATGTGAGAGTATTCATAGTCCCATAAGACTACTAATCTCCTTCTATTTTTGTCAACCAAACATGAGCTATGTAAGGCCCACAGGATTGGTAGTCCAATCTCCCGCCTATGAAACCAAACAAACATGGCCTTAGAGTTCTAATGGTAGAGCCCACATGATGATATAATATATTTTTTTTATCACATTACTAAAATTCATATTGAAACTCTAATTTTAAACCTCTCTGTCACTGCCCTACAAATTGTATAATAGCGATTGAGAGCATATCAACTATTATCAGTCAAAAAGAATTCAATGTGTGGCTTTGGAATAATGTTCCAAAGATGGTGCTGCAGAGAACCTGTATAGGCTTCCATGATTATAATCGCAAATCATTGCCAATTCAGAGACGGACAATCAGTATCTAATTCCCTATTATTTAGGTCCCAAAGACTGAGGAAAGAGAGGTTATTACTCAAAGCCACAATTTTTTTTTTTTTTTGGGTGCTCTTTTGGTGGAGAGAATTTAAACTTGAATTTGTTTTTGCCCCCCCCCCCCCCCACTGATTTGGGAATGGCCAATCAAACCTTTTTTTTTTTATTTTTTTTTTATTTGGATGAATTACACTTTTAACTTTGGGAGTTTAACTAAATTTTTTTTTTGGTCCCTGTTGTTTCAAATTAAACAATTTGCACTTTAAATCTAATTTTAATTTGATTATTCCATGCAAGTTAAACATTAAAATTAATGAGTTTAGGACAATTGGTAGCCTTCTAAAGTATGTATACATTAAAAAAATAATAATAAATTGTACAAAATAATCAAATTGAAACTAAATTTAAAGTGTAAAGACTAAATTTTTTGAAGCTCAACTGGAACCAACTTAAATTACATAAATGAGCCAAGTTCTCGAGTTTGAACTTGACAATAAATTAAACCCAAATTAATAGGCACATTAAGAAAAGAAAAGAAGAAGATTATGAACAAAATATAAAATAATGCTAATGTTATTAATAAATTTCATCAATTAAATATGCAAATTTGTATAATAACAAAATATAAATGAACAAATAAAATAAATTAATGAAAAAATATATAATATAGTATTAAAAATAAGTATTAATTTATATATCCTTATATTCACCAACCAACCCAATCTGAGCCGAGCTTGCTAAATGAGTTTAATTTTGACTCGAGATTGTTCATTTTACATATAAACCGAGCTTAAACTATTCATAAATTTATTTCGAAGGCACCAACTCAATTTGGAGTAAAATTGAATTCTACCAAAGTGGCTTGTAAAATATTAAGCAGCTTAATAATATAATAAGCCTAATAGGGAGGTTAAAACTATTTAATTTACCCTAAATGGGTTTAGAATTCATTGACCATACACGTGGCAAAATTATGGACACACAGAGGGTTTTAATGGTTAATCAGGTTACATTTTTTAAGAATCCATTTAGCCTTCAATTAGTGTGAGACCACCACTTTTAAGCCTAAAGTGGAACTATTATTTAACTTTGATTATTCCAAGGAACATATAATATCCATTGTTAAGGTTTCTACTGAATAAAATAACCACCGTTGTAAGTGAGACTTTGATTTTTTGATTTTTTATTTTTATTTTTGATTTTACTACCTCACAAAGTGGTATTTTTTTCAGTGGAGAAAGTGATTATGAGAACTTGAAGTTTAGAAATTAAATTTTGATATCTATACAAAGTTTTTGTCTTATTTAGAATCCTTTTACAATGAAATCATGCAAAGGAAGAGAAAATCAAAAGATTATGTGCATGCTCGCCAAGACAATTTTAAATTGCGTTTAAATTTTTGATTTGTGAATTATAAAAATAAAATAAAATAATTGAAAATTATTTTTTTTTTGTTTTTTGGGCTCTCTCCTCTACAAATTCTGTACAAATAATCCAAAATTAGTGGTATCCTGAACAAAAATGTCAGGATAATTTTTTTACCATGTTATATCTACCCCTTTACGGGTCAACATTATGTTAATTTAATGGGAATTATATGCAAGTGCTAGAAGAGAAAAAAAATAACTACCACATAGGAATTTTAGTATTTGCATTCTATAGTTTTTCATTTACACCCTATCAAAGGCATACTTGCATCTCATGTATTGATAATTTTTTTTCTTTTTTTCCACCTACATGTAATTCTTTTTTAATTTAATAAGTCCCACGTGGGACCCACATGTGAGATATTTGGTAAAACCTTTGATAGAATATTTGGGGTCTCTAACATTACTCTATAACAAAAATGCTAGAGACACAAAAAATTCTACTAAAAGTTTTACCAAATGTCTCGTATGGGTGTGGGACCCACATGGGACTCACATTGTGTGGGTCCCACACCCATGTGAGACATTTGGTAAAACTTTTGGTAGAATATTTGGGGTCTCTAACATTACTCTTATTATAACAAAAATGCTAGAGGCCCCAAAAATTCTACCAAATGGCTCGCATGGGTGTAGGACCCACATGGGACCCACATTGTGTGGGTCCCACACCCATGTGAGACATTTGGTAAAACCTTTGATAGAATATTTGGGGTCTCTAACATTACTCTATAACAAAAATGCTAGAGACACCAAAAATTCTACCAAAAGTTTTATCAAATGTCTCGTATGGGTGTGGGACCCACATGGGACTTACATTGTGTGGGTCCCACACCTATGTGAGACATTTGGTAAAACTTTTGGTAGAATATTTGGGATTTCTAACATTACTCTTATTATAACAAAAATGCTAGAGGCCCCAAAAATTCTACCAAATGGCTCGCATAGGTGTAGGACCCACATGGGACCCACATTGTGTGGGTCCCACACCCATGTGAGACATTTAGTAAAACTTTTGGTAGAATATTTGGGGTCTCTAACATTACTTAACAAAAATACTAAAGGCCCCAAAAATTCTACCAAAAGTTTTACCAAATGTCTCGCATAGGTGTGACATTTGGTAAATTTTTTGGTAGAATTTTTGGAGTCTCTAATATTACTCCTATTATAAATGTCATGTTGTCACATAAAGTGGGCTCCACTAGATAATGAGACTGATTGTTTGGCCCATTTGTTCATTTTATAAGCCCCTAGGTATAGATTGTTTATAAAAATAAAAAATATAAAAAAAACTAATGGATCCGAAATTTTTAACCACAATTTTTCCACATAATTTGTTTCTTTTTAAATGAACAATATATTAACTCCATTTTTCTTAAGAAAACTAAAACAAAATAACGGCTATTATTAATAAATTAATATGATTTTTTTTTATGAATAATATATACATAAGACTTGTAAAGTAAATTGATCAAATCATTACAGTAAGGTCTATTATGATTCACGTAGGCTATTCAGTCCATAGATTTACCTCCTTTAAAAATAACATTAAAAGTTCAGGGGGTATTAGCATCTAGTGGGAATATAAAAAAATATTACAAATACATGAAAAAATTTAAAATTTTCTTTATTAATATTGATAAAGTTATTCATTAATTTGTAATTTATTTTTAAAATATGCCCTGATCGGTCATTTTCCTTTTTTTTTTTTTTTTTTTTTTGTGTGTGTACAGAGACTTTAACAAGTATAATAAGACAATAATTGCATATATATAATTTGCCTGGAGAGAAAAGCATTAGTTGTTTTTGTTTCTCCTCCGAATCCATTAAACAATGTTCAAAATCCAAAATAAAGAATCATTTAGATATATCTAATGGTATATTATATGTATATATTATGTTAAACACAACCAAGTAGGCAGCTGATATGTTTGGCCAAACTTGGCAGTTTACCATTATCATACTCAATTAATATGTTTATATTTTGCATCTCCTCAATATTGCTGGCTACATTTCAATGGCCAGCTAACATTAAAAAAAAAATTATATTCTCTCTCTCTCTCTTCCTATTTTTCCTCTCATTAGGCAATGCAAACTTTAAAAAAAAAAAAAAAATTAAATACTGGCAAAAATGAAGAAAATTGTTGAAATAGACATAAAAAATTGGTTAGGTAAAGTGAGTGTTTTTGTTACTTCAACTAAATAAAACTGCTTTTCGCATTTTTTAGTTACTTATACAACTGAAAATGAAATTATTTTTTGTGGTTAATAAAAATAAAATTATATAGACAAGAAATATTTTTAAATTAAAGTCATATTAATATCACCACATCATTATTGCTAACATTACCTCCATGACCACACCATCATCGTAACCGCCACTACCGCCACCTCCACCTCTAACTCCGCTACCCACCACAACTAATACAACTATTATAATGTTAATTTTAAGAACTTAACTGCACATAAAAAAAATATAAAAACATTTTTTTTTTAAATCATAAAACATATTTTTTTACCAAAACAAACCAAACATTAGTGTAGCAGATTAGGATGGAATCTGACCTTGGTTCGGATTTATGGGCGATGGGGTCACAATCTCCATTTGTCTTTTGGGCGGGTTGGAGGGTATATAAAGGTGGTGTTTGATAATAAGTTTTTTTAATTTTTGGATTAAAATAGTACTAATGCTGTGTTTGGTTGGAGTTTTTGGGGTGGGATTTGGAAAAAGAATGAGAAATGTAATCCTATTTATGTTTGGTTATAATAAAAAATATATGAGAAAAGAAAGGGGGTGAGAAATAAATAAAGAAATAGGAGACCTTTTAGGACATCAATTCTATTTTATAACCAACACAACCAAACATAGTTGGGATTTGGAATTCTATTAATTCTTTCTCCTTTTCCTTTCATTTCCATTTCCCTTTCCATTTCCCTTCCCAAATCCCCAACCAAACACAGCGTAAAAGAAAATGTAAGTTAAAATAGTTAATAAGATAAAATATCATATTAAACTCATAATCTGTTTATTTTTTCTTTCACAAATATCACATCCAACTAAAAAAAAAAATCAAATCCTCTTCCTAACGACAACTATTTAGCCTACTAAATAACTAAAAACTAAAATACACCATTAAAATAGTCAAAAATTAAAATAATCTACTAAAATAGTCAAATTTCCAAACACACCCAAAATATGAGTCATGCTACAAATTTAAAATTTTATGTTTAGAATTTATCTAAAATTTTTAACATATAATTAAAATTTGTTATATATATAAACTTCATTATATACTTAGGCCTTATATGAGAATATATTATTTTAGTAACTTTTGACTTTTTAGCTAAAATATGAGGTAAAAAAAATTAGTAGGTTTGGAATGACTTTTTAATTTTTTTACAAAAAAAATGTGCAAAAAATAGAGAGAAAATGAAATCTTTAACTTTTTTGTTTAAGTTATAGACTTTTTGATTTTTTTTTTGTAACTTTTTGACTTTTAGGCTAAAAGCTCTCGCATGCCAAACAAGGCCTTAAGTAGCGATGGCAATTTGAACCCAATCCAACAAGGACCCAACCCCTAACCTCGATTAGAACGGTTTTTTCTCAAAAAATACCCCCGACGGGTCGGGGATGGTATTCAAAAATAAATCCCCGACAATTTTCAGGTAGGGGACAGTGATACGTTCCCGAACATCGTCACCGGCCAGTCCCCGTCCCCGTCCCGTCTTCGTCCCCGTTTCCCCAAACTGAAATTACTATTATATCCCTCTATCCATTTATATATATATCCCCCTCTCTCTCTCCATCCTAGTTCTAAATGTAAGGCCTCTCTTTTCCATTTTTCAGATCAATCAAGTTGATGTATAGAGACGACAGATTTGAGTGAGAGGTATCCATTCGTCTCGCTTTGTCGCTCAGTTTTCTTCAGCGAGAAGGTTCCCCTCTCTCTCTCTCTCTCTCTCTCTCTCTATGTATTCTATGTTCAGATCTGAATTAGATCATGAAGAGCTTGACAACCTGAGCAAACAAAGGCAAGATGATAACGATCTCCGATCTGGGTCGCAAATCTGAGATAGCGGCGACGTCTTTATCACCATCTTGGTCGGCCTCGTCCTTAAAGAAACAAGTGTGTGATTGGATCTTTTTTGTGATTGGATTTGAATATCTGAGTGTGTTTCTGTGATTTGGGGACGAGGAAATCCAATCCCCGTTAGGGGGCGGGGATGAGGGTGTAATGGGTTCTCCATCGAGGATCGAAGGTGGAGACGGAAAATTTTATACTTTCGGGGATCAGGAACGGAGGGTGTAATCCTTGGACCCTCATCAGCCCGTTGTTATTCCTAATTTTTAAGTTGATTAAAAGTTGATTTTTTAATTTTTTTTATCTTTTTATGTGTGAAAAATATAAAAAATAATATGATTCAAAATAAATTATAAATTAAAAACTAACTTTTAGCTTAGCTTTCCAAATTACTCCTTAATTTTCACCGTTAATCTACATTTGAGGTAAATTTTGGTAGCACATATTTTCTGAGTTTCCAAACTAATCAATAAAATATCTACAACAGGCAAGGGTGGAATATAGTACAATCACTCTTCTGTCAATATTTGATTTGAGTTCTGATATAGAGAGAGACAGAGACAGAGACGGAGAATCTCTTTTAACTTTAGGCCAACCAAGACATTAGTCAAAAAGGCCTTTAGGCACAGCTGATATATTTGACCCTCTGATTTTTCTTGGAGGGTAGACATTGCACCACCTCATACCTACTCTCCCTCGTTCCTTACAACAAAATATATTTATGGCACAAAATTGATTACATAATTCTTTACATAAAATATGAACAAAATATATCTTATCTTATGGGTCTTACCATGTGATACGTAATTAAAATTATTTTATGTAACTAATTTTATAATTAATTCTGATAATGTTGCTATAATGATACAAATTGAAGTGCTAAAAAAGTGCATAGCACTTGCAAAAGAATGTGTTGTTATACACAGACTTATTATAAATTAAAAATTAAAAGTCAGAACTGAATAACACTTGTAAAACAATACGTCGTTGTGTACAAGTTAAAAATTAATAATGTAAAGTTAAAATTTAATAATTTAAAATCAAAAGTAAAAAGTACTTTTCTCCATAACTTCTAGATGATTATTTTTTTTTTATTTAAATATTTTTTTAAATAAATTATAAACAAAAGATGTATCAAATAATTTAACATAAATTCTCAAAATTTTTAAAATATATATATGAGAGGGTAATTTTTGGGAAAAATGGGCCGAGCTTCGAGTTGGGTTTTGAGGCCCAAAACACAGAGGACTAGGTAAAAAGGCCGTACTGAATACTTAGGCCTAGAGGGCAAGGTTACTCCGGCCTTGGGGAGACAAAGTTACTTCGGCTCAAGGAGGTAAGTTTATTCCGGCTCAAGAAGAGATAGTTGCTTCGGCCCAAGGAAGAGTAAGGCTATTCCGGTCCAGAGACAACTCGGAGTAGGGCCGGTCTTAGAGTTAGTCCGGTCGCAGTATGTTCTGGGAAGACCGGCTTCGGAGTTAGTCCGGACATGACATACTCTGGCTAGGTCAGTCAGAACTTGTTACTTGGAAATTTGATCTAAGCACACCAAGGTTGAACAGGGGCAGCCGAAGTAATGAGTTAAAGGAGAAGACCGAGCTAAGGATAGTTCGGCCTTCTCTGTGGCTCAGCATAGCCAGTGTTATTTCGGCCGTGTGGTAGTTCGGCTATGGAGAAAACCATCCCACTTGGTTTAAGCTGTGGGGAGGGTGTGAAAGGATAAGCATTATCCTTAAGAGTATGAATCCTAGGAGGACTCTGCATGGAGAAATACAAGTCCTACCAGGATTGTGCCACGAGAAACTTATAAAAGCCTACAAGCATCACCTTGGAGGAGGTAATTGAACACAATCTTTCTGAGAACTTAGAGCTTTGTCTATTTGTCAAGTTTTCTGACTTAGGCATCGGAGAGGTTTCCGGCACACACCCGCCGGCTAGCTCACGTTTGTGTTTTCAGGTGACAAAGCGACGTCGTACGGAGAAGCGTGGACTTGGTCAACAGGATTATACGAGGGGAATTATTTCCTCCCCGTACAATATATATATATATATATAAATAATTCACATAATTTACCCCAAACAACTGACAAATAGAATTCTTTTGTTGAGCTTTTATGAACGGTATGGACACTATTCAAACGCGAAGCGCTTGAGCGTTGAGAAAAAACACTTTTCATGAATTATGATTTATGATAGAGTCATACACTTGCATTGCAATATACATAAGAAAATGCCCAAAAAGCCAATGAAGAGAATGACTGTTCTTTCTTCTTTTCTTTTCTTTTTTTAAAGAAAGAAATATGTATAGGTTGTTCGGACAGGAAAATATTTTTTTGTATTTTTTGAGATTAATATATTGAAAAATAAAAATTAATAAAAAGTATTTTCATAGTGAACAAAAAATAAGTCTATAAGAGGAGAAAATATTTTTCATTTTTAAAAACCAGAAAATATTTTTCAGACTAAAATCTTACTAATGTCATTACACTACCACCACCACTCTCACCTCTACCACCATGCCACCATCACTACAGTTATTACCACCATCACCATCGCTATCATTATTGTCGTCGCTCCACCACCATGTCACCACCTCCACCATCATTTTACTACCACTGCCAACCCCAAATATAAAAATATATTTTCTTCAAAAAATATGTTTCGAAATTTTTTTTTATAAAAAATGTTTTCTATTTAAGAATATTTTTCGTTCAAACGGAAGGTTAATATAAAACAGGGAATTAGGTTGGTCGGTTATAGGTTGGGACTTGGCGCCATGCAACTGTTATTCTATCCCCACTGTCGACATACAACAGTGTTTTACAAATATATTACAAATTTTACTTTATATATTTGCATTTTACCCCTAATCTCATTTTATTTTCTGACTTTTTAATTCATCTAATTAATTTTTTAAATTTTCAATCAAGTTACAATTGGTCTCAGTCTAATAAAGTTGTTTCAAAAAATGATGGAAGAATTAAAATGGAGGAATTAAAGTAAAATTTTGATAAAAGCAGAAATGTTAAAAGCTAAAATAAGGAGACTAAAGTGATATTTTAATAAAATTGCAAGAATACTAAGTTTAATTAGGTACCTATCACGTGATTATATTCTCTGTTTATTTTTGAAACAGTGTTATTAAAATGAGTTCAATTTTAACTTGATTCAAAATTTTAGAATTGACTGAAACAATTAAAATGTTAAGAGATAAATAAAATTATATATAAAATATGAGAGTGTAAAGAAAAATTTATCCTAAAAAAATAAGGATAAAATTGTCCACTTACTACCTTACACGTGTTATTTCTAGGATGCAACTTGGGTGGATTCGGTTAGGTTGAGAGGTTGTCCAAGCCCAGCTCAAGTTATGCTAAGATCTGTCCAGGCCTGCCCAAGCCCGAATTGTAACCTGAGATTGCTTGCCCAAGCCCGACCCGAATTAAATCCGAGTTGTCCGAATTACCCGAATTATATATATATTTTTTTCTACATTATTAAATTATTAAAATTTCATTCTATTTACATTTTTTATATATATAAAAAATCATTAATACCATCAAAACAAATAATTTATATAATGTAAGAAAGATACCGCTATAATAGCCTTTACAATTTATGAGCGAAAATAAAATAAAAAAAAGTAAGATTTTATATTATTTATATATATAATATATATTCAATATGATTTAATAATCTAAATTACTTTAATATCACGTAATAGTTAATAATTTGTATATATATTTAATATTTTTATATAACTATATGGGTGTGTTTGATTGGACGGACTGGAAAAGGGAGGATTAGAATCCATCGGACTTGAATCCTGGGACTGTGAATCCCCCGGATTATTTGGTCGGATTGGATATGTATCCTGTGTTTGTTTTTTCATGGGATTAGATGTCTGGATAGGACTATTTTCAGTGAATCCAACGTTTGGTTGGACGGACTGGATAGGATAAATGAACAAAAGACTATTTTATCCTTTTTCAATTGTTTACTATGTAATAGCAATATTAAACATATCTTTAATATTTTAATTATTTTTAGTAAACATTAAACATACTAATGGTTAAATTTTGTTTAAAGATATTTAAACATACTAATATTGATAAAAAAATTTGACTGGTATAGATTATTTTTATTTAAACAAATAAAAATTTATTGTTGAAATTAAACATACTAATGGTTAAATGTTTAAATTTTTATTTAAACAATTAACATTGAAATTATTTTGATGTACAGATTATGTTTAAACAATTAACAATTAAATAAATGTTGATGTATAGATTATGTTTAAACAATTAACAAATGTTGATGTAATTAACAATTAACAAATGTAGATGTAATCAAATGTTGACGTATTAAAACATAATTTAATAGATGTTAAATAAATATACATGTTGATGTACAGATGTTGAAATAATTTAATAAACATGTTGATGTACAAATGTTTAAATGTTTAAATAAAACATAATTTAAATAAATGAAATTATTTATTGTTGAAATTAAACATTTAATTGTTTAAATAAAACATCTATTAAAACATCTATTAAATTTAAACAATGAAATTAAATAAAACATAAACAAAATTTTAAAATAAAACATCAATAAAATATCTATAAAAAATTAAATAAATAAAACATTAATAAAAAGTTAAATAAAATTATTTTATTTTTAAATTGAGACATTTAAATTTTATTGAATTTTATTAAATATAATACATAATTAAATAGTAGAGGGTCAAAATGGTCATTTTCGCATATAATCCAGACAGTGATTAGTCCCCCACTTTCTGTCCCACCCCCCAGGACAGGATAGTCCCCCATATGGGGGACATGGAGTCCGGCCGGACATGGAGTCCGCCGGACTAAAAAAAAATCAAACGACGGATAAGGTGCACTATTTGGATTACAATCCAAATAGTGGATAGTCCCCCCTCCTAATCCCCCCAGTCAAACACACCCTATATGTATAATTCAGGTTTCGGATTGCTCGGACTGTTTGATATCTTTGTCCAAACTCGTCCAAATTTGATTCGGGTTTTTGAATTTTTGCCAAATCCCGTACCGAATTTGAAAATATCTTGTCCAAGTCTTAAAACAATTCAGGCTGGGTTCAGATTGCTCGGATTGAACATGCCCAAGCTGCACCCCTAGTAATTTCTAAAAATTTTATTAATTGATTCTAAATCACTTATCATCCACTGCATAATAAAAGTTAGGCTTGGTTTGGGAAGTGGGTTGGCTTTTTGGCTTTTTGGCTTTTTTGGCTATTTTAGCCTGGGCTTAAAAGCTTGGTTTGGGAAGGGCTTTTTGACTTTTTGGCTTTTTTGAGTTTTTTTGTGAGAGAAGAATGTAATGATTATGGGTTGGATGTGATGTTTTGTTTGTTATGGCTAAAATAGCCTATTTTATTTTTTGTGGCTAAAATAGCCAAAAAAGCCTCCAACCTCACTTGCCAAACAGAGTTAATATCCTACTTTATGAAAAAATGAACATTTTTAAGGTTAAAAAAAAAAATTAGATCTTGAGCTATTACTTGTTTATATGACCGACCATAAATAGCCGAGATTGAAAGTTATGTGATGTCCCATCCACGAAAAAAAAATTTTTGTTGAAGATGTTATTATCACCTACTAACAATAATGATAGAGACCATTAATTTTGGAGCTTTAAAAAGATCACTAATGACATGACACTCAATAAAAAAAGAAAAAAAATACAACACCAAGGCCAAAACATCAAATCATTCCTGGTAAGGTCTACTGCCACATCATTAATGATAGCATTAATTAGTACTCTCAGTCATTTTCCCACCTACTAATCCTTCAAATTCTACTTGACATTTTAACAAGTTCAAACTAAATAATCTAATGCCTACTTGATATGTGGCGTGACCCTATGTCATATTTTGACAATGTCATTTTTTCTTTCGGATATTTTTTTTATTGGAAGACTCGCAATAATGTGAATTTGAATTTGACAATAACAAAACAAAAAATATAATATATAAAGTGTAGCATTTATTTTTAAAGGAGTAGTGTTGCTGTGTAAAGTATATACCATATATATTTGTGTAAGTTTTCATAAATATATATAAATTTTTCGTGTAAATTCTTATAAATATATGTAAGTTGTGATTTTTTAAATTTTTATGAGTTAATTTATTTATGTTTGTAAAAACTTATACAATTTTATGAGATAACTTACGTATAATCATGAGAATATATATAAGTACTTATGTAATGCACTTGCATGCACACTTAAAAATTATCATTTTTTTGGAGATATTAGAAGAAATATTAAAGAATTTGTCGTGGACTTTTTGTGTCAATGCCTTTTAACTGCTTCCGAGATAGTCTCGACATGTTTCAATTTCCACATTCATGTTTTTGATTTTCATGTGAGAAGTAGCGACTTGCCAATGAATTTGGATCTAAACAAAAAAGTGCATGTTTGCAATGGAAGTTACAATATGACCACACAATGTTTTCTCATTTTTTTAACATTAAAATTCTTGAAAATTTAGGATTAGTTTAATGTTTTCGTCATTCAATCAGTTGAAATTTTGGATCGAATATCAAGTTTTTATTGGGTTCGGTATTGAAGTTGGACTGAGTGATTAAAAAATTTCAAAAAAAAAAAAATTGAAATTGAAAAATGTGTAGGAGACCTCAAATCTACATGTTATAAAAACAATGGGTTGCAATTCTCTCCGGTTGGTGATCTAACTAGAAAGGTATTGATGGGTTTAGTAGGTCTATTTTGGAGTTCATCTCGAATGGTTCGAATTGTTCATTTTCTAAGATTCATTGGAAAAAAAAAAAAAAAAACTCATGAAAAAAGAAAAAAAAGATTAGACAATGATAGCCAAAAGATAAATTACATTTATTTTTAAAATATATATATATATATATATAAGAGTGCATTTTCAAAATCATATTTGTTGTCTAATTTTATAAGTCAATTATAATATGAACATGTAATTATAGATGTCTGATCAATATGATTTTTTATATGAATTATCTTTTTGACGAACTCTACAAAATGAATAATTTGAATCATCAAGTAAGTCTTAAAGTAGGCCCACCAAACCCAACAACAACTCTCCAGTTGGATCAGTAATTAGAGAGAAGTCAACTTTGCAACTAGGTGGATCACCGAGAGAAGCCAACTCCAAATCAGTGCAAACTTGGCAATTAGCTGAATCAAACACAACTACGTTATACCAGCATAATTTTCCCTTCAATTTATCATTTATCTGATATTTTCCTTTAATTTTAAGCCTTTTGGATCATTATATGCGCACTAACTAACTGATTAGCCTAATGGATGAAGATGCCTCTTATCCAATAATGCTTGAATTTGAGTCTCATCACTTCAAATGAAGCATCTTTCCTTAATTCTCCATCTACTGTGTGTAATAAATATAAATAAAAAAAAAAAATTCAAAAAATATCACAGACACAAACATTTATATTTCCAATAAATTTCTATGAAATGGATCATGTACAAATCCATTTGTTGTTTCCCCATCTATTTATAGAATTTATTGATGTCCACAGAATTGATCAGCCATCAATGCATATAGGTAAATGCCAGAAAATCAAAGGGTCCCATACTATCAACCAGTGCTTTTTGGGCAGCAAAGACCACGTATTCATAAAATAATTTTCTTGGTATAATATGAACATATTTACCTTAAAACAATGTACTAATTAACCACGTATATTATATTTAGGTGTGATTGATATAGATAGATTTTGTTGTGTCTCTTGACTTTTAAAACACAACATTAGCATAAAAAAATTGACTAAAATTGAACCACTCCTTTAATTAATCATTAACATCCAAACTCTCAAATACTTTTAAAATCAGGGCCGTGACGTGCCCGCATATGCAAGAGATTAAATAATAGGAGAAAATTAGATTAATTTCTCATAATTGAGGCTCTCTGTATAAGAAGACATCAATTTGTTAATAATTAAATAGAGACACTACAAAAATAAGTAGGGTTTTGAAATCAATAATTTTTTTATGCGACCAAAACTTTATTTACATGTTAATGAGATCATAAGAAATTATTGTTTGAATTATAGAAGACAAAATAAAAAAGTTCATTGATCTACTTGAGGAGGGTCCATTGTATTAATTATTGCATGAAAATTGAGGACCTTTGGAGCCAATTTGTCTAGAGTTATGTTGATTGTGTGTGGCAAAAAGTGCATGGCCTTTGTCATTTTGAATCTCATTGACATAAATTATAAAATATACAGTGATAACGTTACTGATCCAAGGGAGGGCAAGTCAGGCGGATCCATGCTTTTTACACCTTTCGCCAACTGATGAGGTTATTGATCGAAGGAAGGGTGAGTCGGGCAGACTCACACTTCCTACACCTTTCACCGATCACTGAGCTCACTGGTGTGCCTGCAAAAATGTCCAACGGGGAATGGAAGTCCCCCAGCGGACCCTCCGACGATCAAGTTAGAAGAGAGGAGATTAATGGTGTAGAGAGAGGAAGAGAATAAGAATAGTGAACTTAACCTTTGATGTGTCTTGGAAGCCTCTTTATATCCTTTGTCCATAATTTTCTTATCCACTCCGACCTGTCGTGTTGACTAAAAGTCCATACTCTACCTTGCATTGTTCATGGTGAGGCTGCCCGTTCCGACGTAAAGGGATTATCGCATTTAATGATGTGGGAGCCTCATTAATGGCTCATGTGTGGTGCAATAACTCTGCAGGATCTTTGTCTACTTACGTGGCTGGTTCCCTTCTTGACAAGTGTTTAGATACCATTGATTCCTAGTGCAGCGTTGGGTTCTCAATAGTGTTGGGCTTTAGTGTTTGAACCGTGAATTAGGCTCTAAGTGGTGAGCCAAACGCTTTTGTGGGCCCACCAATGTAAGATCCAAAGATCATAAAATGACAATGCATTATAATATCTTCACTTATTAGGTAAACAAAGTATACACATATACTAGAAGAATACACGTACACGAAATGCGTATAAAAGTGAATAATTGTCATTTAGAAGAAGAAAAAATGAAGAAATAAAAATTTTGGATAGTAGTGTAGGGTTAATTTGGATATGAAAAAAAAAATGTGTGACATAAATGTAAAACATGTTTTGTTCTCTGTATTTTATATAATAGAATAGAATATATATTAACAATACTAAATAGGACAAACTTTACTTTATCATTTGTAGTTTAAGTTACGTACAGTTTATCCCCTTACCGTTTGGAAATGACTACATAATTCTTATGTGGTTTGTGGACTGAAGTATACCGTTAGACCCGTTAATGATTTAACAAAAATACTAAAATGCCCCTGTATATAAGTAACTTAAGTGGGCGAACTACGTATATTTTCGTCAATTGTTTAAAAGGTAAAGTGCAGTTTAACCCCTTGTGTTTTTATTCCATGTGCAATTTACCCTCTTAAAATTTGAAAATAAGCATATAACTCCCTTATATGTCTGCTACGTGTTTCACACTTTCTGTTAAATTGGACAAAATGTTTAATGATGCACTTCAATCCATAAACCATGTGGGAGTTAGAGCATCTCCATCAATCTTACTAAATCTTACTTTTAGTGGAAATAGCAAGCAAAATAGAAGAAAACTTACTCCAACAACCTTGCTCCATGCTCGGTAGTTTAATATGGAGCTACAGTTGCTAGTTACTTCTAGCGAGGTACTGTAGCACTGCTAACCATGTAAACAATAAGTAAAAATGAAAAATTGGTGTATATTTGGAAAAAAAAAATATTTAATGATAAATTTTATTGTTAAAGTCATAATTTTTTTTATGAGTATGCAATTATTTTGAAAAATTACATATGATTTGTATATGTTTGTTTGTTCAAAATATTTTAATAAAATAGAATTTTAGAATAGAGAGTTTGATGGAGTGTGTACATAAAAAAGAGGCTAGCTAAAAT
This sequence comes from Camellia sinensis, assembly GCF_055761805.1. Taxonomy (NCBI): domain Eukaryota; kingdom Viridiplantae; phylum Streptophyta; class Magnoliopsida; order Ericales; family Theaceae; genus Camellia; species Camellia sinensis. The sequence continues at coordinate 122,916,735 of NC_138966.1, forward strand.
ACAAAAGTATATTTTGAGTTATAATTTGGCTCAAAATATGTTGAGGCTGGTGCGAATGCTCTTATGTGGTCATTTCCAAACGTTAAGGAGGTGAACCACACATGGCTCAAACCACAGGAAATAAGGTGAAATTTGCCCAACTAAATATTCAAAATATATATTTTTTAAAAATAAAATGGGTAAATTATACTAACCTCTGTTTAAATTTAGAAAAAAATATATTGAATCTCACAAACTTTTGAATAATTACATTGGGCTCTGTTAATATTTTAATTCACATAACCCTTAATTCCCTTTTTACTAAGAATTCATTAGTCACATTTTTATAAAAAAAAAAATACTTATTTTTCATCTTTTTACATTAAAATGTGTTAATTTACCTTGTTTATTATTGTGTTTTCACACAATTTACATTAGTCCTAGTTACTTTAATCTTACTGAAAAGGATATCAATATAATTATGATAAATTTATTGTATATATATATATTTTTTTTCTAAATCTCAAAAGTAGTCCGTATAATTTATCTATGTAACTTGTATGGACCAAAGTTATTTTAAATGTGTCACCCCACACTACGTTTCAAGTTTAAATCTATATGTATTTCAATTTAAAATATTTCATAGGTCCTATTTGGAATTTATTATATTAATTAATATTTTAATTTTTTTATAAAATATAATAATTTCTAATGACTTTTTTATTACAAACCCAAATCCAAACGGGACCTATATATATAAGATTGCTCATTCTCATTCACATAATAATGTCAACAACTTGCTTTGGAAAAATTTGATGAGCTGCATTATTGTTTTAGGAGGGGACAACTCAGGTAGGGTTTATACTCATATACATCAAACATAATTTTGAAAGTAACCAAACAATAATAATCATAATAATACACAATCATGAATATGTGTTTTTATATAATTTTTCATAGTATTTTTTTTTATTGTTTTCAAATTTGTTTGAAAAGTTTGATACAGACAGAATTGGGGCTAGAAGCAATCAGGGCCGTCCAAATCTTCGGCCACGTTGGATGGTTGTAAGAGAGTCAACGATTGTGATGGTGGGTGGGACCAAATTGGATTTTGAGGGGATTTATGATACGCCAGTCAACTCTGGCAGTCTCATTATTTTCAAAATTAGTTATTATTAGCCGCTCTTATTTTCCGCATATCACTCACTCACCCACAATTTCAACTTTCGAGTCTCAACTGTGAGCTCAGCTCACTGCTTTTATTTTATTTGTTTATTTTTCTTTTTATTTTTTTATATACCTGAACTCAGCTCACTGATTGATACTCCATATTGATGAGTTTGTTAACAATTGAGGGATTTTCGTAAAAAAACATTGTGCGAGTTTTAAAATCTTGTAATAAAAGCCGAGCAAGGTAAAGGTTCAAGGGCGTGTTGGGCCGAGATAGCTTAGGACTTGCTCGGAATTGGGGCCGCTCGGCCCGTGGCCGAACTACTCGCACCGGTGGTGACCATGCAACTTGCGTTGCTCGGCCAGAAGGCATACGCCTTTGGCTCAGCAGGGAAGTTCGTGCCAAAAGCTCGGCAGTAAAGCCCTGTGGTTGATCGGTGTGACCTTTCTGGAGCTCGAATTCGCCGGAATGCAGTCGAGCACGTTAGGGACGGAGCTCGGCTATTGCTACACTTGGGCATGAAGTGTAGCCTGGATGTCGGCGGCCGCGATACTGTACCCCGGTTGCCGAGCTCCCAGAAGAGTGGACTGACAGTTGGGTTAGCTAATGTACAGCAAGATTTGTGCTGACGGATGGGATAGCAGCACCACGTGTCGAGAGACGAATAGGAGTAGATTTGGGGCGCAGAAGGTATATAAGCGGGACTGCGCCTCCCATGCCCAGACAGATGACAATTTGGTGAGACATACACTAAGCACTCTCTCCTCTCTCTCTCTCTATCCCTGTGTGTGTGTCTAACTTGATCGTCGGAGGGGTTTTCCGGCCACACACCGCCGAGTAGCTCATTGCTGTTGTGCACGCAGGTGATCGGACAGAAACGGAGCTTGGAAGAAAAGAATACGGGCTTGCCTGAATATTTGCTCCCCGTACAATTGGCGCCATCTGTGGGAACTTGACAGACAAAACCTTGTCTTCCAGGCTCATCTGATCGCCGTCCATGGCGAACAACGATGAGATTCCATTGTCTGCCATCGACGGAATTACCCCAGAGTCAGGTAGACGGAGAGAAGGGCATCCCACCATCGTTCTTCCGATGGCGGACTTGGAGACTTCTCCAGGAGGACATTCAAGAGATGTGCGGGATAAGCGCGGAAGAAGTAATGGTCATTCACGGAGTCCAGACGGTCATCGGCGGCGGAGAGAATCACATGCCAGACGTCTGGAACACAAGCTAAGGGACCAGGACGCCGTCATCCGGTGAATGGCGGCGGAGATGAAGGAGCTGAAGTGGCATGTTAAAGGGAAGGGTGTAGCTGGAGTGGGAGACCACAGTGAGCGCACCCAACCCCACCATTTAGGCAGTCAGAGTCAGCGACACACTGCGTCCATTTCCATCACCAGAAGTTACAAGGTTGGAGATTCTGACCTGCACGAAGAGAAGTCCAGCGCACAAGACAGCACCTTTCGACCCTCACGTCCGGCGACGACGTCGAGGTATTCTTATTCTGCTCGTTCAGAGGATTTGCGGGCAGTCTTAAGGGAACAAGCTCGCCGGCGGGAGGCTCAGAGGGTGCCGGTGTTCCAGCGGCTATCCTATGGGGTTCACGCCAGCGAGGAGGTCAGAATGCCTCCACCCCGCCATGCAGCGCCACTCCTTCTAGATACAGACTTGGCAAGGCTGAGCGCCACCCCTTTCTCCTTGGAGATAGAAACGACACCGCTTTCGACAGGCTTCCACCAGCCTAAATTCACACTCTACGACGGGAAAACCGATCCCTACATGCATGTGAGTCACTTCCGACAGGTCATGGTCGGGCATAGGCGGAATGACGCACTTATGTCCCTCATCTTCCCGTCAAGTTTAGGCGAACTGGGCTTGAAATGGTTCGAGAGGTTACCGGAGGGGAGCATAGAAAGGTGGCATCAGTTGGCCGAAGCCTTCGTGACGCGCTTCAAAACCAACACGAAAACACCAAAGGAAGTTGACCACCTACTAAGTGTCAAAATGGAGCCGTGCGACACATTGAAGGCATATAACTCCAGATATTGGGAGACCTTCAACGAGATTTTGGATTGCCCGGTCAACCTTGCAATCACACAATACAAGCGAGGTCTCCCGGTCGGACATATACTGTGGGACTCGCTTACCATGCACCAGCTGACATCCATAGGCCAGCTAATGCAACGCATCAATGAGCACATCCGTGTGGAGGATGATGTGTCGGCATCTAGCGCGAAAACAACTCTGGTAGTAGCGGACAAGAGGTCAGCTGGCAAAGTGCACACGGTCAGGCAGGAGTCCGGCCGATCCAGCGACCGCGCTGAGGAATCGGACCGTGGCACTAATCGCAAAAATCGGGGTAGGGGACGTCAGAATGACCGGGATGACTACCCCGGGATGACGTAGCTGATGCAAACAGAAGGTTGAAAGCAAGGACAGGCATCACCACGGTCTTTAAGATTGCAATCTATCGCATACTTAGTGAAATCCGTGACGAGGAGTATGTCCGGTTTCCTGCTAAGTTAGGCGACGGATAGAAGGGCTTCAATCCGAGGTACCGTTGCACGTTTCACCGAGAGCGAGGCCATCGGACAGAGGACTGTTTGCCTTTGAGGCAACACTTGGAAGAGCTAGTCGTAGCCGGACACCTGGACCTTTACATTGATGGGGGCGTGAAGGCCAATCAAGCTCTGGTTGACCCGCGGAGACCGGATGACTGAGATGCACCTCCACAAGGGGTTGTTAATGTCATCCACGGCATAGTGGAACCGGCGCGTGTATGCGAGCTCCGAGGTATGATCAAGAAGGCAGAACACATGAGGAAAGTTTTGTCGGTTTAGCCTGCGATCAAGAGGGGGAAAACCGAAGAGAAAGATGTGATCAAATTCTCCTCAAGAGATCTGGAGCGCATTCAGACGCCGCACAACAATGCCCTAGTGGTTACACTCCGCGTTAAAGAATTTGATGTCAAACGAATCTTGATCAATCAGGGAAGCTCGGTCGAGATCATGTACTACGACGCTTTCAAACAGCTCAAGCTCTGGGATACAGATTTGGCCCCGGCAACTTCGCCACTGGTTGGTTTCAACTCACAACCGGAGTGGCCTCTGGGAAAGATTATCCTGCCGGTCAAAGCGGGATCCGTGGTCAAACAAGTGGAGTTCTCTGTGTTGTAGGTGCCATCCACTTATAATTTGATCCTTGGGAGGGGATGGCTTCACGCTATGCAAGCCGTAGCGTCGACCTATCATCAGGTCATGAGATTCCCCACGGTTATGGGGGCAATCGAGGAGATTTAGGGCGATCAAGTCATGTCGAAACAATGCTTCGCGGCAGTCAACGGGAGTCGAGCTGCCAAAAGCTTCGTTCAAATGATTGAGGGACCGAAAGACCGGGGAGTCCTTGACGATGTGGGCACCAAGGCCGAGGACAAAGCTGTCGAGGAATTGGTGGAAGTGCACATTGATACAGAGCATCCGGACAAGTTCTTCTTGCTCGACTCAAGCCTTATAGCCCAAGAAAAGACCGACATGGTTGAATTTTTGATAGCCAACATCGAAGTCTTTGCATGGTCACCTTACGACACGCCCGGTCTCGATCCGAGTTTTATATGCCATCATCTCAATGTCTTCCCCGGAGCAAAGCCGGTCATTCAGCGTACAAGGAGATCGGCGTTACATCACGCCGAGGTAGTTGCGGAGGAAGTGAAGAACTTGCTTGAGGCACGAGCAATTCAGGAAGTGCACTACCCTCGGTGGATTTCAAACACGGTCGTGGTGCCCAAGAAGAATGGGAAGTGGCGAGTTTGCGTTTATTACAAGACCGTCAACCGAGCTTGTCCGAAAGACAGCTTCCCTCTGCCTAGAATAGACCAGCTTGTGGACTTGACGACTGGACATAACAGGCTCAGTTTCTTGGACGCCTACCGCGGCTACCATCAGATTGCCATGCATGGGCCCGACCGAGAGATCACCTCGTTTACTACACCAAGGGGACTTTTCTGCTACCGAGTCATGCCTTTTGGTTTGAAGAACGCCGGGGCAACTTTTCAAAGGATAGTGACCAAGATGTTCGCTCATCTGCTAGGCCGGACAATGGAGGCTTATATTGATGATATGGTGGTTAAGAGCCGGTATCAAGCAGACCATTTGTCCAATTTGGCCGAAATGTTCGCCATTCTCAAAAAGCACAAGCTACGCCTGAATGCGTCTAAGTGTGCCTTCGGCGTGGGATCCGAAAAATTTTTGGGTTTCCTAGTCACGAACCGAGGTATCGAAGTAGACCTTACACAAATCTGAGCCGTGTAAGAGTTAAAACAGCCTAGCTCTGCTAAGGATGTGCAGCATCTGGCCGGAATGGCCGTCGCGTTTAACCGATTTATAAGCCGGTCATCAGATCGCTGCCGCCCTTTCTTTTAAGCCTTGAAATCAAAGTTCTCATGGGATGAAGAGTCTGACCGGGATTTGGCCGAGCTCAAGGAGTATTTGTCTTCAGCGTTGCTATTGGTCACACCGGAGCCCGGAGAAGAACTTTACCTTTGTCTGGCCGTATCACAACATGCAGTCAGTGCAGTGCTTGTCCGGTTGGAAGGAATCAAACATCTACCCATCTTCTACGTCAGCAAAACCTTGCTACCGACAGAGTCGAGGTACTTGCCGCTGGAAAAACTTGCGTTAGCTTTGATGATGGCTTCAAGGAAGTTGGCACACTATTTCCATGCCCATACCATCATCGTCTTGACCGAGTTCTCTCTCAAAGCTTTGTTCGAACGGGCAGACTTCTCCAGTCAGATTCTTAAGTTGGCGGTCGAATTGGGACAGTTTGATGTGAAGTTCCAGCCGCGCACAGCTATAAAAGCCCAGACTCTGGCCGACTTCGTTGCTGAATTCTCACCTGGAACTCATCCGGTATGCCCGGTCGATATTGTCGTGGCAGATGAAGAGGTGAATGCAAGCTCGACTGAAATACCACAGCTTGGCGGCATTTGGGACACGAAACTTGCGCGCCCCGCCGAAGCCCCTTCAGTTAATACGATACTACAGCCTGGTGATGCGATGACGGAGTTGGCTATCACTGACCAACCCGTTTTGTCCGACACCACATCACCGAGGAGGGAAGAAATGGAACCGCTCAGCACAGAGCCTGCGGCCGGCATAATACCGCAACCTGACGATTCGCCTACGGACTTAGGTATTATGGATCAACTTGCTGAGTCCGGCGCCGAATCACCAAGGGGGGCTGAAGTGGAACCACTCAGCATGGGACCGGAAGCCGAACAGCCGAGCAACTATGATCCCATCAACCTTCAAGCTTCTCAGGACCCCTCAGAGTGTTGGAAGCTCTTTGTCGGCGAAATGTAGAAACTTTTTGTTGATGGAGCCTCGAACCGTCACGGTGCCGGGCTGGGTATAGTTCTGATTTCGCCAGACGGACTGACTATTGAACATTCTATTACCCTTGGCTTCCCAGCATTCAACAATGAGGCCGAGTACGAGGCGCTATTGGCCGGTCTAAAGAGCGCGCTTCAGATGCAAGCATCCGAGCCAATGGTTTACAGTGATTCCCAGCTTGTGGTTAACCAAGTTTCTAGGGTTTACGAGGCAAAGGATGACAGAATGATGAAGTACCAAGCTCTGGTCAGAGACCACATCAAGCGATTTCAGGCGATCAGGGTCCAACAGATTGGCCGAGAAGAAAACGGCCGAGCAGATGAGTTGGCCGGCCTTGCTTCTATGGTCGACAGCACATCTCCCAACCCTCTTTTGATTGAATTCCTTTCGCGACCTAGCATTGAGGAAACCGGGCAGACAGAAGTACTCTGCGCCGAGCTAGGTCCTTCTTGGATAGATCCTATAATCCTCTTTCTCAGAGAACAGACCCTTCCAGCCGATAAAAATGAAGCGCATAAAGTGTGGGTGAAGTCTGAGCAGTTTTGGCTCTCTCCATCAGGCGCTTTATACAAGAAGTCTTTCACCGGCCCCTACTTGAAGTGTGTGCACCCTAGTAGCGTGGAAGCCTTCCTTTGCGAAATTCACGAAGGCATCTGTGGCAGTCATATAGGGGGCAGGTCCTTGGCCTACCGAGCTATTTCGCAAGACTCCTGGTGGCCGTGCATGCAAGCCGACGCCCAGAAATATGTTCGCAAGTGTGAGAAACGCCAGAAGTTTGCCCACCAGATCCACCAGCCAGCCAGGGAACTTCTTCCCCTCACTAGCCCTTGGCCCTTTGCGATGTGGGGGCTAGATATAGTGGGGCCGCTCCCAACAACACCAGGCAACCAGAAGTTCTTCATTGCGGCCACAGACTACTTCACCAAATGGGTTGAAGCGGAGCCTTTGGCAACAATCAAAGAGAAAGACGTGAAGCGGTTTGTCTGGCAGAATGTGGTCACGCGGTTTGGCGTCCCCAAAATTCTGATCTCTGATAACGGCACCCAATTTGACGGCCGCCTAGTTAGGGGGTTCTGTGAAGATTTGAAGATCGAATTCCACAACTCTACTCCGGCTTATCCGCAGTCCAACGGTCAAGCCGAGGCTTCGAACAAGACCATTCTTGATGGACTGAAGAAGAGGCTTGAGAAAGCTAAAGGAAAGTGGGCTGAGGAACTCCCCAGTGTCCATTGGGCATACCGAACAACCCCGCGGCGATCTACCGGGAAAACTCCTTTTGCTTTGGCATATGGCATGGAGGCGGTCATCCCTTTGGAAGTTGGTATGCCCACCCTCAGAAGTGAAAGTTTTGAGCCCGAGCTGAACGCCGAAGCCATTGCCTTGGAATTGGACCTAGTGGATGAACGACGGGAAAAGGCTCTTATCCATGTGGCTGCCTACCAACAAGAGCTTTCAAGGAAATACAACAAAACCGTGCACCCCAGACCGTTCAAAGTGGGTGATTGGGTCTTGCGGAAGGTCATGGGCAATACCCTAGTGCTAGGCGAAGGCAAACTAGAGGCAAATTGGGAAGGACCCTATAAGATAACCGGTCTGGCGGGCAAAGGGGCATATCACTTGGAGGACTTGGATGGCAGAGGAATACCCCAGCCATGGAATGCAGCCAACCTCAAGTTGTATTATTTCTAGCTTTTGCTCTCTTTTTTGTGCAAAGGAATTTTTTGCCTTACACTTCATGTAATATTCATTTTTGTCAATATATAGAAGTAACTCATCTTTGCCTTAGCATTTTTTGTTGCTTTGAGTTTTGCGTATTCTCAACCGAGATGTTTATTCCGGTTGAAAGAGTTGATGTTTTGTTCAACTTAGGTATTCTCAACCGAGACGTTTACTTTGGTTGAAAAGAGTTGATGTTTTGCTCAACTTAGGCACTCTCAACCGAGATGTTTACTCCGGTTGAAAGAGTTGATGTTTTGTTCAACTAAGGTATTCTCGACCGAGATGTTTACTCCAGTTGAAAGAGTTGATGTTTTGTTCAACTTAGTCACTCTCAGCCGAGATGTTTACTCCGGTTGAAAGAGTTGATGTTTTGTTCAACTTAGGTACTCTCAACCGAGATGTTTACTCGAGTTGAAAGAGTTGATGTTTTGTTCAACTTAGGTACTCTCAACCGAGATGTTTACTCCGGTTGAAGAAGTTGATGTTTTGTTCAACTTAGTCACTCTCAACCGAGATGTTTACTCCGGTTGAAAGAGTTGATGTTTTGTTCAACTTAGTCACTCTCAACCGAGATGTTTACTCTGGTTGAAGGAGTTGATGTTTTGTTCAACTTAGGTACTCTCAACCGAGATGTTTACTCCGGTTGAAGGAGTTGATGTTTTGTTCAACTTAGTCATTCTCAACCGAGATGTTTATTCCAGTTGAAAGAGTTGATGTTTTGTTCAACTTAGGTATTCTCAACCGAGACGTTCACTTCGGTTGAAAGAGTTGATGTCTTGCTCAACTTAGGCACTCTCAACCGAGATGTTTACTCCGGTTGAAAGTGTTGATGTTTTGTTCAACTAAGGTATTCTCGACCGAGATGTTTACTCCAGTTAAAAGAGTTGATGTTTTGTTCAACTTAGTCACTCTCAACCGAGATGTTTACTCCGGTTGAAGGAGTTGATGTTTTGTTCAACTTAGGTACTCTCAACCGAGATGTTTACTCGGGTTGAAGGAGTTGATGTTTTGTTCAACTTAGTCACTCTCAACCGAGATGTTTACTCCGATTGAAAGAGTTGATGTTTTGTTCAAATTAGTCACTCAACCGAGATGTTTATTCCGGTTGAAAAGTTGATGTTTTGTTCAAATTAGTTCGTCTCAACCGGGATAATTATTCTGGTTGAAAAGTTGATGTTTTGTTCAACTTAGGTATTCTCAACCGAGATGTTTATTCTGGTTGAAAGACTTGATGTTTTGCTCAACTCTGGGTGTACTACAGAGATGATTTATTCCAGTTATATGAGTTAATTAATGAAATTTGTCTTGCTGAGATATTTTGTCCAGTTGAAGTTACTCAGCTCTAGGACCGTGCAAACACTTGGTGAAACTAGATCTTTTTCATTAATGAAAAAAGAAGTACAAAAGGAGGGGCAGAGAGCCCGGTTACATGTGCAAAGCAAAAAAACAAAGAAAAAAGAAAGCTAAGCTAAGGGGGAAAGGTTGGTAAATTCATCATCGGTTGCCTCCAAGTTGACCGTTGGAGATTGGTCTTGGGCACCGGGCTCACTTCGGCCGGGCTGCTCCTGCACTTAGTGGTCCTCTCCCTCAGCATCTGCCTCGGCCTCTTCTTCAAGACCTTCCTCGGCCTAAGCCTGTAACGCACTGAAGACGTCGTTGGCATATGGAATGAGATAGGCCGGTAGGAAGACAGGCGGCGGAGTGGCAAACACGTCGGTATCAGGACCTTGACCGAGATGTTCGCAGGCAGACATCCAGTCCGCATTGAAATAAATGTCTTGAGTTGCGAAGACCTGCTTCTTGTAGCTGTCCTCGGCTTCCTTGAAGCCGGCGTTGTTGGAATCTTCGCACTCTTTCTCCCTTGACTTCTTAAGTTCATCCAGCTCGGCCTGGAGCTCATCCCTCTTCTTCTCGGCTTTGTCAAGCTGGCCGAGCAACCTGTTATTGTCAGCATTGGCGATTTAAAGTGAGGACTTTGCCTGGCCAAGCTTGGTTTGAAGGCTTTGAACTTGGCTGACGGAGTCATTCGCCTTTTGCCGCAGTCGACGGATGCGCTCTATGACCAAGTGTTGCTTTTGGATGGCCTGCAAGAAGAAAATTCGATCAGAGAAGAAACCGTGCAAACACTTGTAAAAATTTCAGTAGAAGATTGAGATTCTTACCCTAGTCATGGACTTCACGGCGGATTTCACCAACCAGGTGTCAAGGACATAGTCGCTGCCAACCACGTCGCTCGGCAGCAGAAGGGCTTTTGAAAGGTCGAAGGCGAGCAAGTGCCCCTTATCGCCCTTGACGGAAGCGTTAGCTGGGATGTCTTTACCCCGGTGCTTTAGCTACGGTCGCCATGATGGTGTGGGATCGGCGGTGACGGCGGGTTGCTCGGTGGATAGCTCGACAACTAGCTCGGCAGATGGGTCTGCGCGAGGTCTTTTGCCAGCCCGGTGAGTCTCTTGTCTGGCCTGCCCGGCGGCTGGAGATGCCAAAGCAACCACAGGGCCGCTGGATTGATTGGTAGTTGACAGGTAGGTAACGATGCTCGGTATCTCGGCTGAGGTTGCTGTGAGGAGGTTCTTGATGTGGCTTCGTTTGGCCATCTCTTGTTCTTCGGTCAGCCGAATTAGCGGCACGTCCGGTAGAGTTGGGTCTGGAGGAGGTGTTGAAGCACGGAGAAAGTCTGTAACTTTGCTCCAGCGTGGAGCTGAGTATCTGTAGGTTGAAGTGTAGTCGAGCAATTCGTTACAATCCCGATGGCTGCAACGGAGCACGGTCCGAATGGCTTCTACGTTAGGATATTGGTAGTTGGACTGCAAGGCTTGAATTGCTGCAAAAGAAACAGGAAAAATTGTTAAGTACAGAATGTTGAAGGCAGGAAATTAACCGAGCAAATTAGCGCGGCTTACATGTGGAACCAAAGTTCTTGCTGATGAACCAACCCGGTACGTCGGCTGTTTCATAATTGCCAGACACCCAGAAGAAGTCGTCATCATGTAAGTCCTTGTCTGGGGTGCCGGTCACTATTTTCTCTTTGCCCGGTCTTATTTTTAAATAATAGGTCAGGTCGTCGCCGGTGTGCCCAAGGGTGTAGTGTCGTAGTATCTCGACTAAACCTAAGTTTGTTCCTAGCCGGTTGTTTAGCTCGTGCACGCCATTGATTATTCGGTAAGAATTGGTCGAAACTTGGGTGGGTGCTAGCCTGGTGTAGCGCAGAAATTCGGTCATCAAAGGGTTGACCGGGAAGCGGAGGCCTCCTTCAATTACTGACTGCACGGTGAAGGGGCATTGGTCAAGCCTTCCCCAAGGGGTTGTTTCCATCTCGGCGAGCTCTAAATGGACATCTGCCAGGATACCGTATTCTTCCCTGAAGGCGGCCAAGGCAGCAGGTGTGTCCACAAGGAAGCGAAATTTCCCCATGTGTGACCGACTAATTTAGCTCGGCTGAGGTGGTTTGGCACAGGCTAGGAATTAATGGCTGTTCGGTCCTTGAGAGCCTCAAAATTGGTCTTTGGTCCCCTTGGACTTTGCAGGAAAACGGAGGGTAATTGTAAGTGGGAGCACGATTGCACAAAACGAGCTAGACTTGAGCTCGATCATGGATTGTGCCAAACCACCTCGGTCATAAAGGCTAGCCAAGGAGCTCGGTCGCTTAAGCGAACCAGAGATTTGCCCGGTCGTGCGGCCAAGTCCTTTTTGCTACCCCGGTTTCTACTAAGGTTGGGACAAACTAAAGATTTGCTAGGTCTGAATGATTTTTTGGATCAAAGGAAGACCTGGAGCCCAGTCCGCCCCAGATCCTCAGTGTTCATCAGAGAAAATGAAGAACAGCAAGGAGAGTGAAGGGTTAGGGACGGTTTTGGGTGCCTATGTCCTAAAACCTACGAATTTAGTGCCCTAATAGGTGAAATGCCGACTGAAATAGCAAAAACGAGGTTCAAGGAACTTACCAGTTGAGGGGAGGGCCTACTTCTTCGAGCACAAATGCAAGGAATGGCAGGAACGAAGTTTTGCTGGGGGAGCTTGAGCTCTGAAACGTCGAAGGCTTGAAGAGAGGCAGTAGGAATGAAAGGAAGCGAGAATGGGCATGTTTATTGAGGAAGAAAAATTGCCCAAATTCGAATTTGAGGGGATGGTTGGGTTGGCTGCTCGAGGACCAATAAGAGATTGACACGTGCCCCCATTAATGGCAGCGTCAGAGTTGAAGAGACAGGAAGGCCAAACTAGGCGTCAACCGAGTGAATCACGGAGCCGAGCAAGAACACTAGCTCGGTTGACTTCTTGCAAAACCGAAGACCGAGGAAGTGTTACCCCGATCAGGATAAATAATCCCAGTCACGCTTGCGCGGACAGAATTAAGGGGCAATTGAGAGGGAGATTTATGAGCCGGAAGTGGGCCGAGATAAAAGCCGAGCAAGTTGAAGGCCCAAGGGCGTGTTGGGCCGAGATAGCTTAGGACTTGCCCGGAATTGGGGCCGCTTGGCCCGTGGCAGAACTACTCGCACCGGTGGTGACCGTGCAACTTGCGTTGCTCGGCCAGAAGGCATACGTCTTTGGCTCGGCAGGGAAGATGGTGCCAGAAGCTCGACAGTAAAGCCCTGTGGTTGATCGGCGTGACCTTTCCGGAGCTCGACTTCGCGGGAATGCAGTCGAGCACGTTAGGGACGAAGCTCGGCTATTGCTACACTTGGGCATGAAGTGCAGCCTAGATGTCGGCGGCCGCGATGCTGTACCCCGGTTGCTGAGCTGCCAGCAGAGTGGGCTGGCAGTTGGGTTAGGTAATGTACAGCAAGATTTGTGCTGACGGATGGGATAGCAGCACCACGTGTCGAGAGACGAATGGGAGTAGATTTGAGGCGCAGAAGGTATATAAGCGGGACTGCGCCCCCCATGCCTAGACAGATGACAATTTGGTGAGACATACACTAAGCACTCTCTCATCTCTCTCTCTCTCTATCCCTGTGTGTGTGTGTGTCTAACTTGATCGTCGGAGGGGTTTTCCGACCACACACCGCCGGGTAGCTCATTGCTGTTGTGCACGCAGGTGATCGGACAGAAACGGAGCTTGGAAGAAAGGAATACGGGCTTGCCTGAATATTTGCTCCCCGTACAATACTCCATATTGATGAGTTTGTTAACAATTGAGGGATTTTCGTAAAAAAACATTGTGCGAGTTTTAAAATCTTGTAATAATAAGATTTCGTTTTGGAAGTAGATTGATTTTTTAATTTTTTAATTTTTTAACTTAGGTTAAAAAGTTTCGTTTGAATTAAATTTTTTTGATTTTTTCGATTTTTGTAAAATAAAATAATTATAATTTAAATATGACATTTTATTTTATTAACTTTTTAGCTTATATTTGTATTTTTGTGATAATTTTAGCTTTTTATCCTCTCAACCCAATATGCCAAATGAGGGTTAAATTTGTAAATTTATTGGATTAAAAAATAAATTTAAAAAGTAACATTGACCAATCCATTAAAGTAATAATTTTCAAAATATTAATAATTCCATAATTTATATTTTTCAAAAGGAAAGACAAATAGGCATTACATATCTTTGTGAACTAATCCTCTCTCATTGGTTTTCTTTTCTTTAAAAAAATTTAAAACTTGTTTCTTATTATATTACTATATTATTTATACCATATATAACTATTCTCAAATCTTTAAAATTGATTATTAAAATTAAGAATCTTCAAAATATTTTGATTTAATTACACACAATTAATTTCTTTTGTACATTTTTTTTTTTTTCAGATTTGTTTTGTACACTTATATGTACTAATATTTATGCATAAATTATAACTTTTTTAATACATGTGATGAGTGCGAAAAAAATTTAAGTGTATGATTATAAGCACCCTTCCTATTAGCCTCATCCATTGACTTTGTTTTTTTTTTTAAAAATTCTATATCTCGTCAATTTAATTCTTTAGTTAATAGATTTTCACACTACTAAAAGATAATTTTTTTAGTATTTTTTATAATGATAACTTCATTTCACAAATAATTAATTATTTTTAAAATATTAAAACATTTTATGTGAAAATTTGCATTTAATAAAATTTAAATTGAAAATTATGATTTGTTTTGAGACTTCACTTCTTTGATCAAGTTTTATGCTAAAAATAAAATCTATGAACTAGCTTAATCTGATCTTAAACAAATCATAACTTAATCAAACAAATCATAATTTACGTATATATCAAATCTCATTATTATAGTAAACGTTAATAGGGTTTCTTTAAGATTCAAACTTTCAACTCAAATTTTTTAATTTTTAATTTTTGTAATAATAAAAATACTAAGTGTCATTATGTGTTACATTTTAATTAGTTTATAATTAAATTCATGGAGTTTTATATAAAACCCTTAAATTATGCCACCATAATTACTATTTCAAATTACTTCCTTAATTTATTTTTACCATACTAAATTTATTTTCAAAATTGCTTCCCCAAGATTGAATTGATGCATGATTTTGATACATTCATGCATGCACATAAGAAAAATAATTAATTATTTAACTTAACATTTAAACATCAGTGTGTTGGTTTGAGTTGTCTGGATTAAGTTTTTTGAAAATTAACTTTTTTGGCTTTTGTGTTTTTTTGTTTTTAGTGAATATTTTTTAAATTTTAATTTTTTTTTTTACTTTTTTAGATGCACCTTACTTACATGTATCTAAAAAGTAAAAAATTTATGAAAAAATATTTTAAAAAATTAATAAATACATAAAAATACAAAAAATTACTAAATTCTTGTATTTTTTTGTATTTTTGGTATTTAGTAAATTTTTAAAAGATTTTTTTTATAATTTTTTTACTTTTTAGGTGTATTTATGTTTGGTGTGTCTAAAAAGTAAAAACAATTGCTTAAAATATTAAAAAAATTCAGTAAAAACAAAAAAATACGAAAAATAAGAAAGTAGAATTTTCTGAAAAGTGTTTTTTGAAAAGTGGAAACAAGCAAGGTTCTCTCTCTAGAGGATTGGAGAGGTGCTGTTGGGCTTTGTGGGCCCACTTTTAGGCCTCATCTTGATAATTTAAATCATTCATATTTAGAATTCGTCGAGTATACCATCCTTGTAAAAAATTAAGTCAATCAGATAACAACAACTATGTGTTTGTATCAGTTAATATGAAAAAAATGGACGGTGAGAAAATAAATAGTTCATACAAAACTGATCCAAATATGTGATTTTCGTTATCTGATTGACTTGATTTTTTTGCAGGAATGATATACTCGACGAACCCTAAAATGTGAACGGTTCGGATCATCAAAACGAGACCAAAAAATTGGCTCATTGAATTTTTAATTCGATATTAAAACTCTCAAACTATCTCATACCAGTCACAAATCAATAAATTATAATATAATTTATACTTAATGTTTAAATTTATTATTATCAATTATTTTTACTAAAATTAAAGCTAAAATATGACATATAATTTAGGATGGCTTTATCTTAGATAATTTTTTAATATATGAATATACATATAACTATTTATTTTATAGTGTTAACATAAATATATAATTTTTTACCTAAGTTCAAATTTTTTAATAGATATACATAAAATATATTCACATTTCTTATTTTTTTTACAAAATACTTACAGATATTCATTTGAAAAAATTAATAAAATATCCCTCTCCAACTTTGTGTAATAGGAGAGGTCTAAGATTTTTTTTTTTTATTAGTGTGGGGACATATTTTTAGGTAGTCCATGTGACCGAGGTTGTTAGTCGAGGTGCCACATGGAAGAACCATGGTGCCAAGATATGGTGCATTAATATCGGGATTCGTGAAATTTGGATAGAAGACTAGAGTCCTAGATGACATCAAGTTATGTATTTGGATAGAGATGGGACTCTTGAGGGAGTTCATCTTAATCTAAATAGTGTGAGTTGTGATAAATGTTATCCTTGTAAAGGATAGAGTCCTATGAAGTAAGACTTCTAGGGGAAGTTGGACACTGATCATTATAAAAGTAAGACACCCTCGTGGGTCTAAGGTATACTTTATTTGAGATACTTTTATGCTTTCATTGTTGAAGTTTAAGTACTTGTATTGATATCTGTGAGAGATAAGATTACTGACTTGATCATCGGAGTGCTCTCGAGTGGACGAACCACCGCGGTATTCTCATATTCTTGTTGGCAAGTGTTCGGGCTTAATCTATTCTGCCGATGTTCTCCAGCTGAGTTCCTTGTTTGGTTGTGTGGTCGGAAATCAACACCTACAATTTGGCGTCGCCTGTGGGACCTTAGTTAGAATAGATGGCCATCATCGTGCAAGATCAACATGTCGGCAACGACTACTTTAGCGAAAATAGAGAATGTGTCGACATTAACGGAATGAAGACCCTTTCAGAAGAGATACAAAGACAAGGGACATGAGTGCTCCGAAGGAGATGACTTTCAAGTATAGAAGGATCAACCTAAGTGAGCAGATCCCGAATTCCAGATCCCGAATCCCAAATCTTAGAAGACAAGATCTCGGCCTACATGATTAGGTCCAAGAAGACAAGAGCTCAGCCTAAGTGAGCAGATCTCGGATTCTGGATCCCATAACCTAGAAGACAAGATCTCGGCCTAGATGAGTAGGTCCGAGAAGACAAGAACTCAGCCTAAGTGAGCAGATCTTGGATCCCAAATCTTAGAAGACAAGATCTCGACCTAGATGATTAGGTCCGAGAAGACAAGAGCTCAGCCTAAGTAAGCAAATCCCAGATTCCAGATCCCGAATCTTGGATCCCAGATCCTAGAAAACAAGATCTCGGCCTAGATGATTAGGTCTGAGAAGACAAGAGCTCAGCATAAGTGAGCAGATCCCGGATTCCAGATCCCAGATCCCGGATCCCAGATCCTAGAAGACAAGATCTCGGCCTAGATGAGTAGGTCCGAGAAGACAAGAGCTTCGCCTAACTGAGCAGATCCCGAATCCCAGATCTTAGAAGATAAGATCTCGGCCTAGATGATTAGGTTTGAGAAGACAAGAGCTTAACCTAAATGAACAGATCCCAGATTCCAGATCCCGAATCCCAGATCCCAAATCCTAGAAGACAAGATCTCGGCCTAGGTGATTAGGTCCGAGAAGACAAGAGCTCAGCCTAAGCAAGCAGATCCCGGATCCTAGATCCTAGAAGACAAGATCTATTCCTAAATGATTAGGTCAAAGAAGACAAGAGCTCAGCCTAAGTGAAACAGATCCCGGATTCCAGATCTCAGATCCCAGATCCTAGAAGACAAGATTTCGGCTTAGATGAGTAGGTCCGATAAGACAAGAGCTCAGCCTAAGTGAGCAGATCCCAGATCACAGATCCCAAAAGACAAGATCTTAGCCTAGATTAGTAGGTTTGAGAAGACAAGAGCTCAACCTAAGTGAGTAGATCCCAAATTTCAGATCCCGGATCCCAGATCCTAGAAGACAAGATCTCGACCTAGATTATTAGGTCCGAGAAGACAAGAGCTTGGCCTAAGTGTACAGATCTCGGATTTCAGATCTCGGATCCCAGATCCCAGAAGACAAGATCTCCGCCTAGATGAGTAGGTCCGAGAAAACAAGAACTCAACCAAAATGAGTAGATCCCAAATCCTAGAAGACAAAAAGCACACAAGATTATACTAAAGTTGGGCAGGTTCTGCCTGTTGCCAGAAGGCCATCTATACAGAAGGACTGTTACTGGACCTCTATTGCGATGTGTACATCCTTCCCAGGTTGAAGACTTTTTACATGAGATCCATGCAGGGGGCAGATCCTTTGCCCACAGAGCTATATCATAGGGATTCTGGTGACCCTACATGCAAAAGGATGCCGAAGCCTATGTAAAAAAACGTGAAAATGTTGTTGGAATCCATGATTGTGCGATAAGACCGAAATTTCTTATGGCGATGTTCCCATGGTGAACATGACAAGTAACTTAGACTTATCATATGGTAGAGTCGAATTATACTTGCATATGATAGAGTTGAACTAAGTTGGCGATGCTTCTGAATGAAACATGACGAATAACTTAAACTTATTATATGGCAAAGTCGAATTATACTTGCATATGATAGAGTTGAACTAAGTTGGCGATGTTTCTGAATGAAACATGACGAATAACTTAGACTTATTATATGACAGAGTTGAATTATACCTGCATATAATAGAGTTGAACTAAGTTGACGATATTTTTGAATGAAACATGACGAATAACTTAGACTTATTATATGGTAGAGTTGAATTATACTTGCATATAATAGAGTTGAACTAAGTTGGCGATGTTTCTGAATGAAACATGATGAATAACTTAGACTTGTTATATGGTAGAGTCGAATTATACTTGCATATAATATAGTTGAACTAAGTTGGCGAAGTTTTTGAATGAAAACATGACAAATAACTTAGACTCATTATATGGCAGAGTTGAATTATACTTGTATATAATGGAGTTAAACTATATTGAATTAACCTGGACTTGCCATATCGGCAGAGTCAAACTTAGACTCATTATATGGCAGAGTTGAATTATACCTGCACTTTTTGTCTTTTTACGAAAAGATATGCAGAAAAGTAGAGAAGTGATGTAATGAAAAAAAGATAAAAAGATGAATTATTTGCAACTTCCCAAACATGGCCAGTTCATTAAACAGAGAAACCAGGGTTAAAACACCTCGAGATGCCTTTGTTTGAATCTGACTTCGGCAAAAGACCATAGTCACATGCTTAATATGAACTTAAAGTGGAACTTAGGTTCACATTAGGGGGCAGGGAGCTGGAGTGATAAACAAACTTAAGAGTTTGACACTTATTGAAATTTTTAGAAATGGGCTTAACATTTGTTGAAATTTCAAAGAAATTTACAAGTTAGAGTTAACTGATGCAATGATGAATAAAGTATCCGAGGTACATGTTACCCGAGGTGACTAACCAGGTTATCAAAACTTGAAAAGGGTGAAGTCTTAATAGAAGATAGCCTATGGAGGTAAAAAAGCAATAACACTTGTAAAAATATTTTTATTTTTAAAGTGTTAGCCGAGGTATGAAAATGGTTAGTCGAGGCAAACAGTCAAGGTTTATCCAAGGTATTGTATCCCATAATTATTATACAGTTAAGGTACAAGTTGAAGAAATGCAAAAATATTCTAAGTTTGGAAGTATGAAAAGCATGAAAGAAAGCAATAAACATGCATAGAAAAAAAGAAAGCATACATTCAATACTTGGAAGAAAATATAAGACTTGCATTCAAAAAAGAAACTTGTTCAGATACAAAAAGGCACTTTGGCCTGGCATAAGAGATTACTTGTTCATCTACAAAGACAAAAGGGGCACATTGGCCAAATATAAAGCTAACATTTTTCAAACAAAAGATTACAGCTATCCAAAAGTAAGAAGGAAAAGTACAGAAATGAGGAAAAATCAAAGCTCATGCATTTTCCACAGTCTGCCCCGCCTTGGCAATTGGCGTTATGTCAGCCTTGGCAATTGGCGTTGTGTCAGCCTCAATAAACAGCTGGGTAGATTTTTCTGCTTGAACCTCGGCGTCGATCTCACACAGTGTGTTATCTAGGCTCTTGTTTGTAGTCTTGACCTCGGCCTCAGAAGTGGTCTTTTGAACCTCATCCTCCTCATCTTGAGTCAAGTCAAAGACTTGCTCATTCAGAGTTGGGGACTTGGCCCCAGCAGCAGCTTCAGATTCTTCCTCGGTAACCTCAGCATCAGCCTCTTCCTTGTCTCCAGCCTCCTCATCATCGGCCTCTTCTACTTCCTTGGCCTCATCCTCAGATTGGTTGGAAGAGGAAGGGAAAGGGACATTGAGCTGACCCATATCACGGAGGGGTGAGTCCTCGGGGATAGACATCTTTTTAAGGTTTGTCATCCAGTCAAGATAGTAGCCTTTGTTGCAGGCCATATTGACTTGTTTTTTCAACCTTAGCAATGGCCTTGGCTTTGGCAACAGTAACATGGTCCACGTGCTTCATGTGTTTCTCTTTTGAGATATTGAGTTGTTTGAGGCATATACATGTTGGATTGACTATAAGGAGATGGAGTGGATTGCACAGTTATGACATCAAGGATGTCAACAAGAAGGTCTTCTATGACAAGAGTTCAGCGAGACATGTCGTCATTGGTTACGACGATGGTTACTCACAGATAGGGCGATTGGAAAATTATCAAGGTCTAAGGCTGGGAGCTTACGACCTCGGTGTTTCCTGTTCCTGGTTCTAGGTGCAAAATTGTCACTATGTCGATGTTTTCACTGCCATTGAGATGGTGGGTTGATGTATGGAGCAGCTGATGAATTGCTTGGCTGTTAGTCTGGTTCAGCTGGTAGAGTTTTGAACCTTGGGCACAAAAAGATCTTCATAGTAATGAATGCTTCAAGAATAGCGATGATGGTTTGTAGAGGCCAAGAGAAATAGAGTCTAGGGACACAGATAGAGACGAAATAGGAAGATGAAATGGTTTTGCTGGAATTAGAAAAATAGGGCAAAAAGTTATGATTTCAAGTCCTGACATGCCCATGCTGACGTCAGACGGCGGGGGGCAGAACTGATGCGACATGATGGGGAAGTGATTGGTACGCTCAAATCTCATGATGATCTTCATTGAGAAGTGCGATCTCAGTTGAGATATTGATCTCGGTAGAGATGGTGATCTCAACTAAGATGGTGATCTCAGTTGAGATGGTAATCTTAGTTGACATGATGACCTTAGTTGAGATATTGATCTCGGTAGAGATGACGATCTCGGTTGAGATGGTGATCTTGGTTAACATGATGATTTCAGTTGAGATGTTGATCTTGGTTGAGATGTTGAATTTGAATAGGGGCAAAACTTGTTTATTCTTGGTTTCTGATGAGTTGATACAAGGATTTTGATGTTCTTAAACTAGCAAGTCGTGATCTCTGCTAGTAGTGTGATCTCTGTCGAGATGTTGGACCTAGATGAAATGAAACATGATGGTTCATAGTTCTTGATTCTTGATTCTTGACAAGTGGACATTTGAGTCCTTGTTTCTTGGTGTCAATGAGTCACGATCTCGGTTGGGGAAATACATGTATAGGTTCCATCACCTCAGTTTGCTGAAGTAATAGAACCTAGGGGGCAATTATAGGGACATACTTTTAGGTAGTCCACGTGATCGAGGTTGTTAGCCGAGGTGCCACATGGGTGGACCATAGTGCCGAAATATGGTGCGATAATACCAGAATTCGAGATATGTGGATAGAGGACTAGAGTCCTAGATGATATCAAGCTACCTATTTGGATAGAGATGAGACTCTTGAGGGAGTTCATCTTAATCTAAATAGTGTGAATTGTGATAAATGTTATCCTTGTAAAGGATAGAGTCCCATGAAGTAAGACTTATAGGGGAAGTTGGACACTGATCATTATAAAAGTAAGGCGCCCTCGTGGGTCTAAGGTATGCCTTATTTGAGATGCTTTTACACTTTCGTTGTTGAAGTTTAGTACTTGTATTGATGTCTGTGAGAGATAAGATTACTGACCTCATCGTCGGAGTGCCCCCGGGTGGACGAACCACCGCGATATTCTCATATTCTTGTTGGCAGGTGTTCAGCCTTAATCTATTCTACCCGTGCTCTCCAGCTGAGTTCCCCGTTTGCTTGTTTGGTCGGAAATCAACACCCACAATTAGTTAAGGTCCTTTAATGAAATCTCTCTGTGAAATCAGATAAATTTCTCCATGAAAATTGAAATTTCTTTGTGTCGAGCCCGAAATTTCTCTAAGTA
Source organism: Camellia sinensis (assembly GCF_055761805.1). Lineage (NCBI taxonomy): Eukaryota > Viridiplantae > Streptophyta > Magnoliopsida > Ericales > Theaceae > Camellia > Camellia sinensis. The sequence continues at coordinate 122,938,730 of NC_138966.1, forward strand.
TGGCGAAATTTCTTTGAGTCGGGCGCAATTTCTCTATAAAATGTTGAGAAACCTTAACTACTATGAAAATAATGTATGTCGTTTATCTTATAAAATCTTAATATTAGGGATTTTAAAAAAAAATATTGTTTTACCAATTTAATAAATAAATAGGTCAAATGATTCATAAGTTCGGCATAGATCAAGACAATTTTTATACATATTTTAGATAAATTTTATATTATTATTTTATTTTAAAACTAATTTTTGATTATTTATTTATGTTCATGCATAGCATTACCAAGGCCACTTTACCACCTCTTAACACAAAATAACTTTTTAACTTTTTGGTTAAAATATGATGTAAAAAAAACTAGTATGTTTGTGTGGGGGCCGAAGAATTGGGAGTTGTAGAGATTCCGGATAGTCGAATATGGGAGAGTCAAGATTCAAAGCACTTGGCAATTGGCTTGAAAGCTCAAATCCAACCCTACTCAGCCAAATAACCGATTAAGCAAGGGGCCGAGTGAAGATCGGTCTATTATAAAATGTGCCGAATATGAGGTGGGAAATGGACCTAACCTCAAGGCCTAAAGAAGAAAAGATATAAATAGAAGAAACATCAGCCATAAAGAGATATGTGAAAATTGTTGTGCTAAACATAGAATACAAGCATTCTTGAGTTTGGAGACTGACTTCTCCATCGAGTACTAATTCCGGCACCCCCGACCGGAGTGTTTATTCCTTTTCAGGTGACTATAAGCGGATCACAAGCTCCCCCCAGGATTAGAAGAGTATTTCCAAACCACTTCTCCACAATTGGCGCCGTCTGTGGGAATACTCAAACACATCCATGGCGGGCGCAGCGGAAGACCCTCCGATAGCCACTGACGAAACAACACAAAGAGACGACCTCACACCATCAAACATGCTTGGACCGAACACCGTCCCTGTAAGACGCGCTCTGAACTTCGCCTCACCCTCGACTCCAGAGCATGAAGCAATGCAAGCGATCATGGAACAAGCAAAGCAAAACGAACAAAGGTTGGAGAGCATGATTGCGGAGAACGAACGTCTTCGTGAAGATTTGGCCTTTAAAGTGGCGAAGTCCAAACAAGTTGTACCCCTAAAACCGGATCGATCTCCGGAGGCAGGTGGTCGACGACCTCGAGCCCGACAAGACAACACTGATAGTGGCTTCAACTCGTTATCCCCGGAGCCCAAGAAGAAGGGGCAACCTGAAACTACCAGTTCTTCTGAAGAAAGTCCCCGTATAAGGCACAAGCGAATAAGGCACAGTTCGGACGAAGATCAACACGATCCCTTCGTACGACGGATTGCAAAGGCGGTGCTACCCTAGAAATTCAAAGCACCATCATTCACCTTGTATGACAGCAAATCAGACCCCACCGACCACATCCGCCACTACAAGCAAGGCATGACATTGCATGCAGATGACGAAGCCCTCATGTGCTGAATATTCCCCAACAGTTTGGGACCATTGGCCACCAGGCGATATTATAAATTGGAGCCGGCTTCGATCAAAACTTTCCACCAATTACAAAAATCCTTCAGGGCCAGATTTATCACTAACGAGGTCCAGCCGAAACAAGCTGACTCTCTCTGGGCAATGCAGATCCAGCTGGGAGAAACACTAAGGGCGTATTCGGCACGATATTGGGAGTGTATTAATCTTATTGATGACGCCTGCAACAACTCAATGGCCATCACCGCCTTCAAAATAGGATTACACCCAGACAGTGCCCTCCGCAGCTCCCTGACAAGAGGCCCCCCAAAAAAGTCTGGGCATTGATGAAGAAAGTTGAGGAATACTGTAAAGTGGAAGACGACGCCTTGTGGGTTAAAGCTAGACAAATGGCCAACAAAACAGCCCCTCCTGAAATTGCTCAGCCAACAAGTTCCGTACCACCTCAGAGTCCTGAACCACGACAACGAGCTAAACGAGAAGAGAAACGGGATTCTCGTCGATCAAGCGATCAATGCTCACACCGAGCAAATGAACAACTGCAGGTCAATAGCAGGCGCACAAAGCGCGCCGACAAGAAATATACAGAGCTGTCAGAGCCAATCAACTCGGTTATGTCCAAAATCCAACATCTTTCGTTCTTCAAATGGCCGTCCAAAATGGTTGGACCCCCTGACACGAGAAGGCGGGACAGGCGGTGTGAATATCACAAAGATCACGGTCATGATACGGACAGTTGCTATGCTTTGAAAGACCACATTGAGGAATTAGTCCAAGATGGTCGCCACCAGCAACATGTCCGAAAGAGCGCAGTCAAAACAGTTGCCCTTCGGCAGGACTCACCTCCGCTCTGCGTTATTCATATGATATACCGCCTTCCAACGCCACGTACCGTACACGCAATTCAGTCAGCCCCCCAGAGGCAACGCATACTAACGAAACAGCCCCACAAAGCTCCGAGTATTGTCTTCGACGATTTCGATCTTATCGGCATAACACTCCACCATATTGATCCATTGGTCATTGAACTACACGTAAACTGAATTAGCGTTGAACGCGTCCTCATAGACCAGGGGAGCACTTCGGAGGTTATGTATTATGGGATCTTCATCAAACTCGGCTTCAACAAATCAGACCTGTCTCCGGCTCCTCACCCATTATTCGGCTTTAACGTAAATCTAGAGTACTCGTACCCGTTGGGGAAAATCACACTTCCCGTTCGAGCGGGCTCCCAAACAATGGATGTGGAATTCTTAGTCGTCAAGCTCCCTTCGCCGTATAATCTCATCATGGGGTGAACTTGGTTGCATCATATTCAGGCCGTGCCAAGCAACTATCATCAGCTTCTACGCTTCCCGACCAAACACGGCATTAAGCAGATCCATGGTTCCCAGCAATCCGCACAAGCATGTTATCTCCTTTCTGGAAAGACACCAACAGAGTCGCAGGTCAACTCCACTGAAGTGTCGAATCAAAACAGCCTCGACAACGTCAGATGGCTCCCTAGCGAAAAGCCACAGAAGCTCTAGGCGATACCAGCGGCAGCTTGCCAGGACGTATGATCAACGAGTTCAGCCGCGCCACTACACGCCGGGAAAGTTGCTCCTGAAGGTATTTTCGGATGATAGGAGACCGGTTGATGGAAAATTAGGTACGCGACGTTGCTCCCGAAGAACTCACGAAAATTCTGTCATCAAACCCGACTTGTAGGGAATGATCCTAATTCTGTCATCAAAATTCGCCATGTACACATTCCACCTTTGTAATGGAAAGATTTTTGTTCAGAAGCTGGATTCTTATGTAAAATAGCGCTCTGACGAAAAAGCCTCCGGATTCGGAGCGCCCTTCGTGGATATCACGATTGGCCAAACTAAGTCTCCGGATTCAGAGCCCCATCGACGGATGACGACTTTGGGCCGATTAAGCCTCCGGATACGGAGCGCCCTTCGTGGATATCACGATTGGCCAAACTAAGTATCCGGATTCAGAGCCCCATCGGCGCATGACGTCTTTGGGCCGATTAAGCCTCCGGATTCGGAGCGCCTTTCGTGGATATCACGATTGGCCGAACTAAGTCTCCAGATTTGGAGCCCTATCGGCTCATGACGTCTTTGAGCCGATTAAGTCTCCGGATTCAGAGCGCCCTTCGTGGATCTCGCGATTGGCATATGGCGTCTTTGGGCTGATTAAGCCTCCGAATTCAGAGCCCCATCGGCGCATGACGCCTTTGGGCCGAAAAAACCTCCGGATTCGGTGCCTCATCGGCACAAGACGTCTTTGGCCGATAAAGCTTCCAAGCTCAAGGGCCGAGTAGTATTCCGAATTCGGAGCGCCCTCCAGAATGAAAACATTTACACATCAAGGCAGGGATATGTAGGTTGAGCCAATACAACCGTATAAATAAGACAAAACGCGCCAGCATTCAAAATAAGATGTTTAATTAAGCATATAAAAATTCAGAATGAGATAAACTTTTAAAATAAAACATTTTATTCGATTAAACAGTAATTACAAAAATGCAATCCGCGTTCGAAGCATTACAATATCTACTCTCATACGGCGTCGCGTTGGTACAACAGCAGCGCCGAATCAAGGCCCGCTGATTGGAGAGCATCCGCAACTGGAAATGCCTTGATCTGACCATGCTTGAATCCGCGCTGTTCACACCGGCGAGACAATCACTCTCGAGGTGGAGAGCTTCGACACCATAGACAACGTCAAGGCCAAGATCCAGGACAAGAAAGGAATTCCTCACGAAAACAATAATACTCAACGGTCGCGGCGCTACGTCGGCCTCATTTCTCGGTGGCGGTTGCGGAGAACTCCCCCATTACTGTTTCTCCCTTTGGACTGATCTGCTTCGACGATTTATGGCCTGACGTTTTTTTTTTCATTTTTTGAACGCCCTACCTCCCGCGCGAGTGGGTTCTCTGCTGCGATTCATTGCAATGTCAAGCTCAGCCAAAGTCAAAGTTTCTTCTCTGCTGCTGAAGAAAACTCCATTTGACATTCACACTTATCTAACCCCACGCAACAAAATCGTTTTAAATTGAGTCTGAACACAATATGCGAAGTTACTAGAGCGAAAAGTTCGAGGCAATTTATTTCTAAATCCTTACAGCGACCCCGAGGAGATTTCATTAACGCAACCCCAAAAGACAGACGCCGAGCGATATTGGCCACAGCCACTCCATGTACTAATTTTTGGCTTTTTTGGAGTTAAAATGGCCTAATTATATAAACGGCAATTATAGATAGGCTGACTGTGCATGACACCTTTGCGCCGGTTACGCCTCCAAATTCAGAGCCTCATCAGCGCAATGGACCGTGCGTGACATGCCAAATATATATTTAATGAAGAATGCTCATGATAAGCCGGCATATAACCGTTCGGAATTAAAATGCCTAGTTGACTCGGGCCAGTCAATGTTTATACAATGAAACACATGCAAACACGTGTGTGCCGAATGCAAATCACAATGAAACATTTTATTCAATCAGACAATAATTACATAGTTATGAACGCGATCTGCGTTCGAACGTTACATTGAGTGTTTTTACACAACGTCGCCCTCATCCTCACTCTGCTCGACTTCAAAGGCAGAAAATGGAAAATGGTTACGCTAGTACAGTGGCAATGTAGAGTCGACGCCCGCTGCTCAGAGATCTTCTTCGGCCTGAAGCGCCTTGATCCAACCATGCTTAAATCCATGATTTTCGCATCGGCGAGCTTCTCCTTGGTCTTCTGTATCCCTACTTTCTGGCCTTCGTGGAAGCCTTGTTCATAGGCCCTCTCCTTCGCGGATTCCATCGCGAACATGCACGCCGTATCGCGATCGGTGAGCGCGGTACTGATAAGCCGCTGGGTGACCCTTTCTTCCATGATTGGGTTACCCTGTCTGACGGGTTGTGCCTGAACGGCCTTGACCTTCCTTAGCTCACGCTCAGCCGCCTCCACGCGAGCCTCCAAGCTTCGGATGCATTCATCCCTCTTCTCTATTTCTCGGCGGGCAGCACGAAGACGCATGCCGATTTCGTAGGCAGTGTAGAGCCCCTTCACCGCACCATGAATGCCTTCACGAAACACTTCGAAGTCCTGTCGACCTACCATCGACTGTTGGACCTCGGGAGGAAAAATCTATCGAGCAAATTCGACTGCCACACTTGAATCTCGAACGATCGAGTCCGCATCTGTCATGGGTCTATTCCCCACGAAGACTGCAAAACTTCGTGGGCATGGGTTCGCACCGGGCTCCCTTCCAGAACAAGGTTGCGGGAATTTGCCCTGTGGCTCCTTGTCCCTCCTAGGCGACCTACTTCGACGACGAAGAGATTCACGTCTCTCCCGATCCCTCGAAATCCTCCCTCCCGCACGCGAAGGTTAGTCACTTCGATTCATGTCTCCTTCCAGCTCAGCTAGCGTCCTCATTTCCCCTTTACTGTTAAAGAAGAGTCTATTTGACATTTGCACTTGTTTATTCTTCATCAAAGACCTGGACTGAGTTGCTCACTGAGCACATAGATAGAACCTTCATTCATTTATTCTCTACGAGGGCAGCGCCACCGAGGCAATCTTATTAATATCGAAACCTCAACAGCCCGGCGCCGACCGAGTCGTGCCCCCATCAAACACTGTTATTCGGCAGTCTTAACTTCCGCAAGGGCAGATTCATCAATCTATTCGGCTTAAGTACCGCAGCCGCTTCACGAATCGACTCGTCAATATTGTCTGATTCAGCGTTTAACGTTCATGAACTAGCTGGGGCAAGGGCAGATTCATCAATCTATTCGGCTTGAGTGCCGCAGCCGCTTCATGAATCGATTTACTAGTCCTATTCGGCACCAAGAGTCGACTTACTCGTTCGGATAAATCAAAGTTTAAACTAATATAATTGCCAAGATTACGTTACTATCCAATCGATAGTTAGAAGGCACAACGGACAATAATCATTTTATCTGTAATAACCCTCACCACTGCTTACCGATAAACACTGATTACCGTCGAACTGAACTGATTATGACTGATAATTGAACTGACTAAAGTACTTAACTGACTGACTGAAAACTGGAACTGAATTGACTGAGTATGTACGTTAATTTGCATTCTATCTGTTTGATTGGTTATTTGATCTGTTTACGTTTTATGTTTAACCTGCTAATTGAAGGCCTTATCGGCGGTCGAAACGGGAATTGATTGATGTTCTATGACCCTTAGAATTAATGTGATTTTATGTTATTTTTATCTGAAAACTGATTAGGTATGATTAAATTAGATTAAATGTTGGTAAATTGCATTGTTACACTTATTTACCATTTTGCCACATGAGTGGACCACTACCTAGTCAATACTAGAGCCTTGCATACTTGAATCAAAACATTTTCCTCAGCTCATTCCATTGCCTTAGCCGACCCTAGAGGGAGAGAGAGAGTTGAGTTCATTTGTAGAATTGCTTGGAACTTGAAGAATTGCTTGGTAATTGAAGTGTAGATTTCATATTTGAGCTCCCAAACCTTGAATACAAGACTAAGGTAGAAAACTCATCTTCTTATTGATGTCATTGGGCTAGTTCTTGCATGATTCATGCTTCATTGTAGAACTAAGTCATGTTTTGATTCATTGTTGTTGAATTGAAGCTCAATCCTTGCATGCATGTTAGTATTGTAGATGTTGAGTTGTTTTCATGGCAAAATGTTGCATGCATGTTCACAATTATGTTTAAGTCCATGATTTCATCATGTTTTGGAAACAATTGGCTCCTTAGAGCGTCAAATTGAAGCTTTGAATTGATTTGAATTCATGCATGTTTGCATGTTCTCCATGTTCATGAAAATGGTTTGAAGTTGGATTTGAATTAAACACCCTTGGGCTTTGATTTCTCAAAATTGAACTTTGAACCATGATATTCTATGTGTTTACAAATGTTTTCTGGAAATTCAGCCCAAGAGGTCGAGTTTTGAGTTATTAAAACTTGGTTTTTGGCTTGGAGGTGCAATCTGGGTTTTCCAGATTCTGCACTTCCGCTCGAGCGGGGGAAGTGCCGCTCGAGCGTGGAATCCGAGCATCTAGCATCTTGCACTGTTTTACAGTCTGCTCGAGCGGAGGATTGGGCGCTCGAGCGGAGTCATGTGTCTCAAGCTCGAGCGGGCGTCGAGCGTCCGTCGAGCGGAGATTTCACCCATCCAGTACTTTTGCAGTACGCTCGAGCGGGTGATTTGCCGCTCTAGCGGGTACCTTTGTCTGCATGTCCGCTCGAGCGGAGTGACCTACACTCGAGCGTGACCCCTATTTTTCGAAAATTCTGAAATTGCTTTTTGAGTACATCTTTGCATCCTCATCCCATTCTAGGCATTCTTAGACCTAGTTTAAGACATTTTAATGAGGACATAGATGTAGAACACACCGAGGCAAATTAGGGATTAAGTTATTATCTTTCCCAGCTGTGTAGCTTAGTGTGTTCAATCTGTTAACTGTGTAGGGTTGGCGACTGGGGAGGCACGCTCTAGCATACTGTAGCCCAAACTCTGTGAGTAACGACTATGTAAAGATATGTTCACAAATGATTATCTTCTGAACAACTGAATTGTACTGTTTTCTGAACTGATTACTGTTAACTGAATGAATGTATGTCCTATATTCTGAACTGTATTGTGGCATCCTTAGCACCTACTGTTTACTGTTACTGTGATAGAAATCTCTGTCGATTCCCTTGTTGGAACCACTACTGTTACTAACTGATGGCCATCATTTACTACTCGGTCTTTTAAGACCTACTGTTTACTGTACTGTTATGCTAATGGGTGTACCACATATGACTGTACTGACTGAACAACTGAAATACTGTTTAAATGAACTGTTTTCATACTGTAAGGACATTCATTCTTAACCTCTTTACGCATTATGTTATTCACTGGGCTTTAGCTCACTGCTCATATATATATGTAGGTGTTCAGGCACCAGACCGCGGCTAGGAGCGTCAGGGTTACTCCAATTTTGTCAAGCCAACTACTGTGCCTCACTACGAGGTTCCGAGCCTATCTTGCTAAGGCTTAGGGGTGTTTTAGGATTCCCCCTTCTCCACTGTCTTATTGTTCTGTAATAACTGAATGGATTGTATAGACTGAATGTTTACTGTACTGTTTTGTAAGGGATGGAGTCCCTAGTCTGGATGATTGTATATATTGTGCATATTGCCCTATACTGATTATGTATATATGTATAGAAAGTCTTTTTGCATGCAGACCGTCACAGCTCATTGGGCATTGTTTCTTTACTGTATTGGCTTCCGCCAGGCCCTGTACTCTGTTTTACTGTACTACTGTTAAGCAGGCCTTCGGTAATCTCGGATTACTGGCCGGTTACGGTACTAAACCCATAGGGCAGGGTTTGGGTCGTGACATTATCCAAAGTAGTGGAAGGCAAAACTCTTCATTAATATCAAAAACTGCGTACAAGTAATAGTGAAACTAATTTATACATGAAAATTACCTTGAACTGACAAGAATCCACTAAACAAAAACGTACATTGAAATTGAAGATACCTAATAAAACTAGAATGTCTCCCAGATCAATCATCGAGATTAGACTCAAGTGGCTCAACGTCCACTTGCTCATATGGAATTGGCAAGGCCAATGTAACTCCAGCGGCAGTAAGGGCTTTGAGCCACCCATGTTTGAAATCCCAATTCTCGAATTTGGGGACCTCATCTACGTATTCCTTCAAGGCGGCGCTCTTCCCAGCCTCTAGCGTCGTAGAAGCTTCAGATTCGGCTTTTTCCTTGGCCGCCTTCAATTCTTCTAACTCAGCCTCTACCTTGGAAAGCGCCTCATGGGCTAACTTGAGCAACTCCTCGCTCGCGTTCGCCCTATCCTCGGTTTCAGATCTGAACCGGTCAGCAATCCGAGCCCTTTCCTTTTCAGCTTCAGCTCAAGCACTTTCCACCGCGGCTCTCATCGCCTCGAACTCGGCCCTGCTTCTTTCACCTTCAGCTTCAAACTTTAAGCGGCCAATTCTTTTAATGGCATTGCGCTGCCGGCTGCCTCATTCAACTATCCTTCCAACCGTCTGCAAAACAAGTTTGGATCACCACACCAAGCAATATCGTATGCAAACCAAACCAAATGAGCAAAAAAAAAAATATCGTATACATACTAGAAGGGCCGACTGGGCAGCTAACGCTATAGCTACCAAATTCGGCTCTTCTCGAAAAGTGGCCTTGTCAGCCGGTAACGAAACTGAGGCGGCCAAGCTCAACGCCACGGCTGGATCCTTCATGGCAGATGCGTCAGAGGAGATTGGCGTGTCTTTGATCTTTGGTTGAACAATGAAAGGGACAACCACGTCGGACTCCTCTAAGCGAGGCCGTTTGTCAACAGGGCTATCCTCTGAGCCAGTCTCTCCCTCGGTAGAACGTTTTTTGCCCCGCTCTGTTGAAACCAGCCGTTCTTCCGTAACCTGCTATTCAGCCCCCTTCATCTCGGCCGCAACAACTCGAGCCGTTTCTTCTCCAGTAACCGGTTGCAAAGATTCAACCGGGGCAGGCTCAGAATGGGCAGCCTCGGCTTTCTTTCGGGCGGCCATTCGCTCGGTATTTCTCTTTCTCGCCATCTACGTGAGATTTTCCCCAGCCATGCCTTCAGAAAAAGTGCAAGGTAGATCTCCCAAGTTTGTAAAAATATCTCTGAAGGAAAATTCCGCCTGACCCGAAGTGGACGGAGAGTTAGGCTGGTTAAGACCGGCTGCCGCAAACGCTGATTTCAGAGCTTCGTCGACCTCTTCGGCCTCTGCAGCGAACACCTTCGTTGATTCAGCAACTGCTTCGACCACCGGCTCTAAGTCTTGCTCCGAATCAGAAGCTTCGAGACCAATTTGATTGAAGGCCTTGAAGCTGAGGAAGACAAGAGCTGTAAGGTGTTATTCGTCGGTTGGGATCGAAATGTCGTCCGCGGCCGAGAATGTAGTATAGGTAGGCTCATACCACAGGAGAATATGGGCGGCTCTCCCTTGCTTATGTACGTTTGGACGGCCAAAGTACTTTAGTGCAGTCTTAATTTCCGCAAGGACTTCGTCGTCAGCCGAGGTCAGAATCCTCTTCAACTTATTGCCTGTAAAAACAAAGGGTTAAACTCCGAGAAAAAGCTGAATAAAAGAAAGATCAACAAATGGAATTATACGGTAACCTGGTTCACCCCTCCGTCTGGGAATAGGGTCTAGGCGATCTTCGCCTTCGTCGAATTCCCAGTTGCCTCGGACATTGACCATTACATCATCAACTCGTTTGCCAAAGCTGGCAAGCATCGTTGCCAAGTGATGGTCGGTGTCCTTAGCCCTAAGAAAATAGCGCCCGAGCCGACCAGAGGATTTGGCTAAAGCGTTGCAGTGCCGAATCGCCGGAATGCCAAGATTAATCCCGAGACGCCGGTTCAACTCTACGATTCCCATTATAATTTGAAAAAAATTCACATTGGGTTGCGAAGGAATCAAACCCCAATAACGGAGGACGGCCCTAAGAAATGGGTGTAGGGGAAAGCGAACTCCACCCTCCGCAATGGATAGGAGAGGAAAGACAATTGTATTTTGGTCGTCCCTCTCCATATCAAAGGTATTGTCCGTTACTAGAGATAGATGGACATCATCAGGGATAGAAAAATGTCTTCGGAACCCAGAAATTCGACCCTCAGAAAGGAGGTCTTTCAAATGCTTAGCCATCCTGGTAAGGACCCAAGGATATTCTAAAATCAAAGATAAATACGAAAAGTAGGGTTGCAAAATGAAGAAAAGAAAACTTACGAAAGGCAAATGAGAAGACGGAGAAGAGTCACGGAAAACGCGTTGGAGAAGATACACCGACTGGCAATTCAAGAGGTTCAAATATTCGAAAAAGCATGCATTCGAAGGGATTGAAGTTTCAAATCGTAATAAATGCGAGAGAAGCATGAATGAGGTGGGAAAGCGTTACAGTGACCAAAAAGCATGTACGCGTTCTGACGCACATCGGGAAGAGGGTTAATCACCGAATTTTTGACTGCCCAGACTAGAAGCCAAACACGCCGACTAACTGATGCTAGTGGGGTGTTTGGGGGGCAATTATGGGGGCCGAAGAATTGGGAGTCGTAGAGATTCCGGATAGTCGAATCTGGGAGAGTCGAGATTCAAAGCACTCGGCAATTGGCTCGAAAGCTCAAATCCAACCCTACTCGGCCAAATAACCGATTAAGTAAGGGGCCGAGAGAAGATCGGTCTATTATAAAATGTGCCGAGTATGAGGTGGGAAATGGACCTAATCCCGAGGCCCAAAGAAGAAAAGATATAAATAGAAGAAACATCAGCCAGAAAGAGATATGTGAGAATTGTTGTGCTAAACATAGAATACAAGTATTCTTGAGTTTGAAGACTGACTTCTCCGTCAGAGTGCTAATTCTGGCACTCCCGACCGGAGTGTTTTTTTCTTTTCAAGTGACTATCAGCGGATCACAAGCTCTCCTCAGGATCAGAAGAGTATTTCCAAACCACTTCTCCACAGTTTGGATTACTTTTTGATTTTTACGAAAAAATGTGTAAAAGTAGAGAGAAACTGAAATCTTTGACTTTTTTATATAGGTTGTTGGTTTTTTGATTTTTTTTAGTGACTTTTTGACTTTTAAGCTAAAAGGTTACTTTCCAAATGAGGCCAAGATTTTAAAAAGAAAAGTGATGGTTTTTTTTATATAAATACAAAAATTGCTAAAATTTATAAATTATTGACACAAAACAAAATTAAAATAAAACTGACTAAGATTTTAAAAAGAAAAGTGATGCTATTTTTTTATTTATTTAGTAGTTTCTAAATACAAAAATTATTGAAATTTATAGGTTATTGACACAAAACAAAATTAAGAAATAAAAAGGTGATCCCTTGAATTTTTTTATTTTAAATTAAGTAGCTTTAGAATACAAAAATCGTTAAAATTTATTAGTAGTAAACAGAAAATAGAGTTAAATTTTGTTTAATAAGACATCATAAATGTTTATTTTTTTAACTACATGAAATTTAAATTCTAAAAAATTATAGTTGCCATTTAACTCTTATCTAATTTTTAACTTATTACACCTCAGTTCTAATTTTTGAGATTTTTTTTTTTTTTTTTACAAATTTTTAAAAATTATAGGTGACATTTCACTCTTATTCAATTTTTAAACTGCTACCCTCTTCTGTTATTCTATTATTATAATTATATTAGATTTTTTTTCCTAGGTTTGTCTTATTTTATTTTTTAATTTTTAAATTTCAACTTGATTTTTTTTTTTTTCAATCTTCATTTGATGTTTTTTGAATTTCTTTCTACCTCATTTTTCTAGAATTTATTTAATTTTCTATTTCTATATTATTATAGTTCATTCTTAAATTTAAATTTGATTTTTGTTATCTTTGTCTTACATTTAAGGGAACTTACGTGTAGGTCCTAATAAGTGAATTTATTATCCAATAAGTCCTTTGATAATTGGTGATATTTTTCATTAAACACTATTAAAAAAAATCACTAATTCTTAATTTTCAACGATAATATGAAAATTTTGTTACAAAATTGTAACTAATTATAAGTTTTAGCGACAGTTTAAAAAAATTGTCACAAAAAGTGTCACTAATTCACAACTTTTAGTGACAATTTAAAAAATTCGTCACAGAAATAGTCACTAATTGTAAGTTTTAGCAGCAATTTGTAAAAATCAAGACCAAAAAAATTCAGTAATTGTTAATTTTTAGCAACATATGTAAAAAATCATCACGAAAAATTTATTTTTAGCAACGATTTTACCAAGACTTATTTTCAATAAAATTTGATAGGAATTAAGTCTAATTATTATGACATATTGGTAGTTTATCCTTATATTTACAGAATTCATTCTTGCTCTTAATTTTCAGTTAGTTTATTCTTTTTCAAAAATTTATCTAATTTTCTCTTTCTATATTCATCTTCAAATTTAAACTTAATTTTTTTTGTCTTTAACTTTATCTTGTATTTATAGAATTTCACTCTCACTCTTTCTTTTCAATTGAGTGTATTTCAAAAAAATTAATTAGTCTTGCATATCTATATAAACATAGTGAAATCACTTAAATTTATTATTTAAACACCCATCTAAATTAATATCATAGTATTTAATAAATTTTTAATATGTTTAGTATTGTTTATCACATTTTGTTACTTGCTGTGCATAGCACGCTAACGTAATACCCATGCTATGCACGATTTCAAATAAATAAATAATTTTAAAATTAAGATTAAACAACAAAAAAATTAAATTAAATTTTAACTATTTTTATCACAATTTTGTTTATGTTTTTCCCCTTACCATTAATGCTATGCTTTAAGTTTTAAATAACAATAACATGAATCATAATATAATTAGTAAAAATTAAACAAAAATTATGATAAATTATAAAATTGTGCTTTTAAATTTTTATTTTTAGGAACAAAAACTACACCTATGATAAAATATAAATACATTATTTTTTTTCTAAGGGTTTCATAATTTTAATTTGCTATACATTAGATGATATTGTAAGCTATGTGAAACTCAATGATTATTATTATTGTTTTTTACTAATTACATTTTTTTTTTAGTTTTCCACATAATAGTAATAATATTAATTAATTAATTAATTTTTTTTTGGCGAAACTCAATCTAGCAAAATTTGTTTAAATCAAAAAATTGAATAACAAAATGAAAATGACAAACAATGAATTATCAGTGACCCTTATCCTCTTATCGTTCCTGAATCAGAATTTACCTGCCAAGTATAATTTTTAGATTTTTTCATAATCGCTAGTTTTGGCATCTCACATTGGGCCTTTTTCTTATTCTTCTCTCTCACTCACATTTATTTAACAGATTTTCATAGCACGGGTGTAATTTTTTAAAATTATTTTATATAGCACATGTTTAAATAAATAATTAAAAATTAGTTTTGAAGTTAAATAATAACATAAAATATATTTATAAGAAATAAATATCTAAAAATAAAATTTACGAACTAACTTAATCTAATCTTAAAAAATTCTATATCTCATCAATTTAATTCTTTAGTTAATCAATTTTCACACTACTAAAAGATAATTTTTTTAAAGTGTTTTTTATGATAGTAATTTCATTTCACAAATAATTAATTCTTTTTAAAATATTATAGCATTTTACGTGAAAATATATATCAAATAAAAATTTCTTAAAATTTAAATTCAAAATTATGATTTATTTTGAGAGTTCTCTTCTTTATCAAATTCTATACTAAAGATAAAATCACTACAAAAAAATTGACTTTTTGCGACGGCAAAATACCGTCGCAAATACTCAAAATGCCGTCTCAAAAGGTTTTTTGCGATGGCAGATGACTTTTAGCGACGGCAAGTGGGGGTCGCAATAAAGGGGGTCGCAAAAAGGTTGTAGCAACGGCATGTTGCCGTCGCCTTTTTTTTTTGCGATGGCAAGTTGCCTTTTTTGCGACCGAATTTTTCCGTCGCCTTTAATATGAAAAAATATGAGATTTTTTGAGACGGCACTATTTTCCCGTCGCTAAAGGTGTTATTTGCAACGGCGAAAAAACCGTCTCTAAAGAAGTTTTTGCGACGTGGTACCTGCCATCGCTAAAAACATATTTGAGACAGCACGATGCCCGTCGCTAAAAGAGTATTTGCGATGGCAAAGGGTACCGTCGCAAAAAGCTTTACCTCAATTCTGCCAATATTATTTGCGACGGTAATGTGGTGCTGTCTCAAAAAAAAAAAAAAAAACTGCAATAAAACTATTAAAAATATGAAAATTACCTGTATTAAATGACAAATAATTAAAAAGAAACCCGATAATTATATAATAATATAAAAATTTCAGTATAAAAATAACAATTCATTCATTTTTTGAGACGACTTGAACATGCCGTCGCAAAAGATCATTTTTTGCGACAGTACCTATACCATCGCAAAAAGTTCCGTGTTATTTGTGCTCTTTTCTTCTAGTGAATCTATAAACTAACTTTAATCTAGCACATTAATTTTAAGATTGAAACCAAGCTTTCTAAAACAAAATTCCATAAACGCATTTTATTAAAAATATATTTTGTACAAAAACAAACATAAGGTGAATTAATTTTTTTTTTTTTTTTTGAATGGGACTAGGTCCAATGGCGGCTGACTATTTTTCTCCAGCACCAGAATGCCATTTACGGTGGTCCCATTTTCGGCTTTCTCACGAGTCGGGGAGACTCGGGCTGATCACGCGGCGAAGCGGCCTGAACGGAAATCTCGTTTTGTTGACTTTTTGACTCATCACGACCCCTCACTTGTCTGTGTCTCTCGTTTTCGAGTTCGAAATCCGAGTGGTGTGCGTACGGGTCTAGGTTGCACTAATTAGCATTTTTATGAATCGGATAGATCTGTTTTTAAGATAAGATAAGAATCGAATCGGTCCTCATAGTTGCTGAAAAGTTAAAATTACAATCAAACCATTCAAAATTTCTCGGCGTCGAGGCCGAAATTTCTTTAAGTAAGCTAAAATTTTTTTGACTCGAGTGAAATTTCTTTGTAAAAATGTTGAAAGGCCTTAACTATTTGTATGTTATTTATCTTATAAAATCTTAATTTTAGAGACTTCAAAAAAAAAATCTATTTTTTACTAATTTAATAAATAAATAGGTCAAATGATTTATAAGTTGGGCATAGACCAAGACAATTTTTAATGATTAGATTAAGGTCACGTTGGCATAAATATACAAGTCATTTATGTGTAAATCTGATAAAAATAAATAAAATTTAATTTATTATAAATCATTGTTTATACATATTTTAGAAAAAAATTATATTATTATTTAATTTTAAAACTAATTTTAGATTATTTATTTATGTTCATGCATAGCACTACCAAGGCCACTTTACCGGCTCTTAACACACAATAAAAATAAAACTAACTAAGATTTTAAAAAAGAAAAGTGATTTTTTTTATATATAAATACAAAAATTGCTTAGATTTATAAATTATTAACACAAAACAAAATTAAAATAAAACTAACTAAGATTTTAAAAAGAAAAGTGATGCTATTTTTTTTTTATTTAGTAGTTTCAGAATACAAAAACTATTAAAATTTAAAGGTTATTGAAACAAAACAAAATTAAGAAATAAAAAGGTGATCTCTTATTATTATTATTTTTTAATTAAGTAGCTTTAGAATACAAAAATTGTTAAAAATTATTGGTAGTAAATAGAAAATAGAGTTAAATTTTGTATAATAAGATATCACAAATGTTTATTTTTTAACTACATGAAATTTAAATTTCAAAAAATTATAGTTATCATTTAACTCTTACCTAATTTTTAACTTATTACACCTTAGTTCTTATTTTTGAGTTTTTTTTTTTCACAAATTTTAAAAAATTATAGGTAACATTTCATTCTTATCTAATTTTTAAATTACTATCCTTGTCTGTTCTTCTATTATTATAGTCATATTTTATATATATATATATATATATATATATATATATATATATATATTTTCTTCAGGTTCGTCTTATTTTATTTTTGAATTTTTAAATTTCAATCCGATTTGTTTTTGTCAATCTTCATTTGATGTTTGTTGAATTTCTTTCTACCTCATTTTTCTAGAATTTTTTCAATTTTCTCTTTCTATATTATTATAGTTCATCCTCAAATTTAAATTTAAATTTTTTTAACCTTTATCTTATATTTATAGAACCCATTCTTGCTTTTGATTTTCAGTTAAGTTTATTTTTTTTCAAAAATTTATCTAATTTTCTCTTTCTATATTCATCTTCAAATTTAAAATTAATTTTTTTTATCTTTATCTTATATTTATAGAATTTCACTCTTACTCTTCCTTTTCGATTGAGTGTATTTCAAAAAAAGTTAATTAGTCCTGCTAAACATATTGAAATCACTCAAATCCATTATTTAAATACCCATCTAAATTAATATAATAATATTTAGTTAATTTTTAATATGTTTGGTATTGTTTTTCACATTTTGTTACTTGCCATGCATAGCACGGGTTTTACGCTAGCGTAATACCCGTGCTATGCAAGATTTCAAATAAATAATTAATTTAAAATTTAAAATTAAATAGTAAAAAAATAAAAGTAATTAAATTTTAACTATTTTTATCATGATTTCGTTTTTGTTTATTTTTCCCTACCATTAATGCTATGTTTTAAGTTTTAAATAACAATAAAATGAATCATAATGTAATCAATCAAAATTAAACAAAAATTATGATAAATTATAAAATTGTACTTTTTAATTTTAATTTTTAGGAACAAAAACTACACCTATGATAAAATATAATAACATTATTATTTTCTAAGGATTTCATTTTAATTTGCTATATATTAGACGATATGGTAAACTATGTGAAACTCAATGATTATTATTATTATTATTATTTACTAATTAAACATTTTTTTAGTTTGCCATATAATAGTATTAATAATTTATTTATTTTTTCGTCAAACTCAATCTAGCAAAATTTGTTTAAATGAAAAAATTGAATAACAAAAATCAGCATTTACCTACTAAGTATAATTTTTAAATTTTCTCACAATCGCTAATTTTGACATCTCACATTGGGCCCTTTTCTCATTCTTCTCTCTCACTCACATATTACTTAACAGATTTTTATAACACATGTGTAACTTTTTAAATTTATTTTATAAACCGTAATACCCGTGCTATGCACTGGTTCAAATAAATAATTAAAATTTAATTTTGAAGTTAAATAATAAAATATAATTATTTATAAGAAATAAATATCTAAAAATAAAATTTATGAACTAACTTAATCTAATCTTAAAAAATTATATATCTTATCAATTTAATTCTTTAGTTAATGAATTTTCACACTACTAAAAGATAATTTTTTTTAAGTGTTTTTTATAATAGTAATTTCATTTCACAAATAATTAATTATTTTTAAAATAGTAAAAAAATTTACGTGAAAACATGTATTAAATAAAAATTTCTTAAAATTTAAATTGAAAATTATGATTTATTTTGAGAGTTTACTTCTTTATCAAATTCCATACCAAAGATAAAATCTATAAGCTAACTTAATCTAGCACATTAATTTTAAGATTGAGACCAAGCTTTCTAGAACAAAATTCCATAAACGCATTTTATTAAAAATATATTTTGTACAAAAACAAACATAAGGTGAATTATTTTTATTTTTATTTTATTTTTTAATGGGAATAGGTTCAATGGCGGCTGACTATTTTTTACCAGAATGCCATTTGTGGTGGTCCGTCCCATATTCGGCTTTCTCACGAGTGGGAGACTCGAGAATCATCACGCGGCGAAGCGGCGTGAATGGAAATCTCGTTTTGTTGACTCTTTGACTCGTCCCGACCCCTTACTTGTCTGTCTGTGTCTCTCGTTTTCGAGTTCGAATTCCGAGTGGTGTGGTGTGATCTAGGTTGCACTAATTAGCATTTTTATGAATCGGATAGATCGAATTTTAAGATAAGATAAGATAAGAATCGGTCCTCATAGTTGCTGAAAACTTAAAATTACAATCAAACCATTTAAGTTGTGTAATCGGATCATATCAAATCAAGAAAAACTGATTTGGTTTTGGTCAATTCTTCAATTTTAGAAATCTTTTATAATAAGAAATATGATTTATATATATATATATATATTATAATAATAATAAATAAATTATCAATAATTAGGATTCGTTTGGAATGTAGATTGCTTTTCTTACTTGTTGTTTTTTTTTTTTTACTATTTTAGTTTAGGGTTGAAAAATCTCGTTTGAGATACGCGTTTTGAATTTTTTTATTTTTGTAAGAAAAAAAATAAAATGATTATAATTTAAATATGACATTTTATTTTATTGACTTTTTAACCTATTTTGTCTTTTTGTGACTAAAATAGCCTTTTAACCCTCAAATTTGCCATGCCAAATGAGTGCTTAGATTAGTTTTTTTTTTTTTTTTAGTTGATTAAAGTTTGTCAATTTCACAATCAACACTAATGTTTAAATTTTACTGGTAACTTCATAAATATATAACGGTTCAAATCATAACCTTAAATTTAATCAAAGCCTTAACTTAATCGATTTGAATAATTCAACTATTTTCAATACCAAAATCAAACCCGGAGAACTTAGAATTAAATCGATTGCAATGATTCAACCAACCGAAATCAAACCCGTAGATTTGAACCCAAATCAATTTGAACAATTCAGGCCAAGTTTGGCATGATTGAAAAAAGACAAAAAGTAAAAAAGTCACTATCTTATTTAAGTCACATCACCTCTCTAACACATCACTTCAAACCCAATCCATATTTCATAAAAAGTCAAAAAATGCACTTATTTAGTCTTCCCAAACTAGGCCTCAATCATTTTCAAATCAAAATCGAAATCAAAACTAAAACCAAAGCTAATAAAATCGGACCAAACCAAGTTTTGAATTTTTTAAACACTCCTGCCCAAAATTAAGTGGTTGTGACTCTCAGTCGGCCGACCAAAATGCACCATACAGAGTTTCTCTGAATGTGACTCACACTCTCCAACTCCAATCATGAGTTTTAATTCCACACGTAAATCACATGGAGAATTCTTCTAAAATTCATTTGTCAACTGTAAGATTTTTTTACAATTCCAAGTCTGAAGTGTTGTTTTCAAAAACACTGCTAAGTTCAAAATTACTTGAATTTAAGAAACTAGTTTTTTAAAACAAAAAACATTGATTCAGTATATGCAACTCATCGCATAAACTTAATACAGTGAGTCTAATGTACTGACACCAATGTAGTGTCAGCCAAAGATCATTTAGCAATTAAGTTAGGGTTTAAATTTCTTGCATTTGCCTACCTAGTGAATGAATAATGCCTCTTTATATAATGTGACCATTACACATCGACAGGTAATCCTCAATGATCGTGCTTCCAGATGTCCCAATCCATTTAGGCATAACCCTCCTTCGAATGTGCCATGAGACAATGGAAGTGTTGTGTTGACATCCTAACCCAAGTTGGAGATTAGGTTTGTGTCAACATTGCCAGATTGTCCTTCAATGACGTTGAGTCAAGTCTCAACACTTCATTGGAAAAAGGTGGGCTTGACTCATCCCATTGCCAAGGCCGAAAGGTCATAGTTCTTTCAATTGTTCTACAAACTTGATTCATAGAGCTATCCACCCATCATGGACCATTCACTATGGTGTTTTGGGCTATTGGTTAGATCTCTCATATTATAAGATTTTATCAGTACACGGGCATAAAATAAAATAGTTTAACGTCTCTAAAATTTGACCAATTCAAATCAATGTTATCCAATTCTATCAATTTTTTTAAACATCAATACACTTCAGCTTTCTCTGAAAAAAAATAAAATAAGATTTCACTAGTCATGGTATGTCCATATGCCTGGCAAAGGTATTGGACCAATTACATGGCAAGTGAATTGATTTGTCTCGTTTAAGTGTGAAATATTAAAAATTAGAGTAAATATTATATATGACAGTGATACTGTTATTGTATCATTAGACAATGAGAAATTTTACATTGTACTAATAGAAGCTATTATTTTATTAGTCAATGGCATTACATAAGATTGTATCACTGTTTAATATTTTTTTCTCAAGAAAGTGAATCTCAATTTGTAAGTAGTTGATGATGGTATTTTCTGTACTCAGGTATGGGCAAATTTGCTAAAGATTATACTGGGCCAACTTGCTAGAGATAGTGTAGGCTTAATAGGGATCAGGTTCAATCTTTGGCTATCCCCATACATCTATTTGGCTACAAGTAACCTATGCAAGTTGTGGCCTTTTTTCCCCCCAATTTTGGTTTTTTTTAGTTTTTTTTCACTAAAAGACAAATTTATCACAAAATTAAAAAAAACAAATCCAAACAAAATATCACATCAAACCCCATAATCATTTCATTTTTTCTCTCACAAGTATTACATCTAACTACAAAAAATCCAACTATCTTTCCAAACACAAAAAAAAATTTCTCCAAAAATATCCTACAACTAAAAAAAACCTACAAAAAAATCCACTTCCCAAACGCCCACATAGATAGCAGTGACAATAACTTTGAGCAAGAGTTGAACCTACACCATTCAATTTACATTGATGGGCAGTTTTAACCAATCCAAAACTTCTATACTTAGCAATCTGAAACAGCAGGAGAGGTAAACTTTTTGGATGGCAGCACGTTTAATGGTTGAATTTGCATTTTCAGAACCATCAATGTGAAAAGGAAAGAACAAAAGGCAAGACTTGACATAAATATATGGGGCAACAATGAGTCCAGATTTTCTATTCTCATATCTCCACTTCCAAACTACTTCTCTATCACACAATCACAGTGAGGGAAACTCTGATCGTATGGTACTAAGAGGGTTGGTGGGAACATTTGTTGCAGCTAAAAAGTACATTTGAAAAAAGAGTCAAAGAAACTCATCATGTGATGGAGAGGTGATTTGAAACATGAGAAGAAGGCGAGAGAGGATCCAACACTGTATATTCCATTGTTTCTATTTTAAAAATAAAAAATTCCATGGTTATCATCAGATATGCAAGTAGTAAAGGATAAAAAAGTCATAAATTTACAAGAAGAGTAGATGCATGAAATGATGAAGAATAACACATCCCTTCTTTGGTCAAGGGTTAGCTTAGTTCTTGCAATCCAAATTTTTCCACAGCTCTGTATTTCTGTTTTGGTTTTACAGTACACATGAAAAAAAAAAACACACGCACACACAACCAGAAACAAGTCCCCACAAGAAGAATAGAAAATGGACGGCTCTTCATACTTGTGGCAACTATGAACTATGTCAAAAGTAACAACCCTGTGCTCAGAACTCAGCTCAGCTCGCTTTCTAAAGAAATCAATGAGTGAGGAATGCTGCTAACAGAGTACATTATGTACAGATCACAATACCAATATTTCATCCTTTATCGCTCTCAGAAAGGTTACCAAAACTGGTACAGTGAATGAAACTGCATAAGATTATCGACGTGGTTAATTACTCTTAATCTGCCAATGGATACTTCACACTGAATCTGCCAAAAGATATGCACTAGAAGCTGAAAATGAAGTGGATGTTTAAAGCATTGTCCCTGTATGAGAACGGAAAAACAGTTAAAAGAGTTTTTTGACAAGTCAATTTTACACATGAATGCATGATTCCCAGCTATGAAACTTGGACATAGATAAAGCAATACGATAAAATCTAAAACAGTAATATGTGGTAAAATCACCCATACACACACAACAAGCTCTTACTCAGTTTAATTGATGTGCCTGCCTCTGTCACTTTCTCCGTGTGAGCTTGTGCATATACATCTAATCAACTCCCAGAATCAACTCCTCAGTTTCAATTATCTGCGGCTGGCTATAGGATCCATTTTCTCCAAACAGTTTTGTAAAACCATATCCTTTATTACTTGAAAGGGCGTTGTGTTTTCTCTCATGACCTCAACTTATTTTTTGTTTTTTTATTAACTTTCTCTTGTCCTTTTAGCGCGTTTAATTCAAACCAAATCACTCCTCTATACTGGCATTAATTAGTCAAACATTGCACATAGTTGATCCAAGATATTTAGAAAAACTCACTTTTGATTTGCTAAAATTATACTATCATACATTTTTGTCTGCTGATTCTAAACCTAGTCCTCGCTCAAATTCCATTAATCAAAACTCTGCTGCAAACAATAGACACCACAGACATTGTCTTGAATATGCTTAGTAAATTCATCTATATGAATGCAAAAATTGTGGGATTCATGTGTATAAATTGAGACCAAATCTGAACAGTACATACACATTCAAAGTCAAGAAACATGAGAGAAATTACGAGTTAGTAAGATAATAATTTTTTAAAGACCATGAGTTTTTAGAAGTAAGATCAAGTCACAAGTCAACTGGAAAGATAATGCCAAGGATCAGAGACAGTAACACATTAAAATCCATATGTGTATCAACAATGCCCTTCTATCATATGCCCACAAAATTTGCCAACAGAAAGAAATCTTCAGACAAAGAATGGATACCTCAATTCCATCTACCATCCTGAATAGGTCAGAAACCTGAAAGCCTATAATAACACATGACATATCTTCCAACAATATTTTTTATAGGAAGGGGTCCCCTGTTTATCAGCCAGAAAAGAGAGAAAATGAAAAAAATTAAATATTCATCTTCAAATATTTAAATAAGAAAGGAATAAATGAAGCCATTGATTAAACAAGAAAAACATCATCTTTTGAAATTGCAGCTAATTTTTTAAAAAAAGTTTGAGTATTGCCCCCAAAAGGAATATTCTCTCAGTCTCAGATGCACAAGATAGAAAGAAGGTGAGTCATCAAAATGGTTGGCAAGTGACCCTTAAAAATACTAACCAGATGTGGGAATCACAGCTGTTGTTGCGGTTGTCACCCAACACAAAAACATGTCCTCTGGGCACAAGCTGCAGGTTACAGGAAAGGGAAAATCAATTCAGAACACAAATTTGTTTTTGGATGCCAAACACATGGTATGTGATCTGAGACACACACACACACACAAACAAACAAACAAACAAAAATTCAATTTCCCCATAATTTGGTTCTAGAAAATGCTACGCTAGCAAGGAATGATACTGGATAAGTATGCAATAAAAAGATAACAGAACAGAGGCGCACAGTTAAATTCAATGAGTATGTTGGTGGCTCTGCTACAAAATCTTCATTCTGAGCAACTCCATTGACATATAGCGACCCATGACGGACCTGCCATGTAATGAAAACAGCTCCCAAGAAGAACCCAACATCAGTACTGCTCCAACTAATTCCATGCAACAAGTTAAACAAAATGAACAATGCTGAGAGAGAAACACATGATGATACTAACCACACTTTCTTGTTTGTCAAAATTAATTTACAGATTGCTACAAAGTTAACTATCTAGGCCCAACAATTATCAAAATCATAATGTGGCTAAAATAACACAACCAAATTAAAGTAGCTCATTTTGATCAGATTCTACAATGATGTTATGAGGATTAATAACAACATATATACCTCAACAAAGTCTCCTGCTTTTGCTACAATTCTTTTGATGAAAATCAGTTCCTCAATGAGTCCATGCTGCTGTAGATGAGTCTGGCAAAATAACAAAATTTCAGCAGATAATCCTAGCAAAAACAAAAATAAATTCATTCTACAACCAACAACAAAGCACGCAGTCAACTTAATTACTAAACCAACAAACCAATGTAGGAGCTCGGAAGGTAACAATATCATGTATAGCAGGACGTCTGAGGTAATATGATGCCTGAAAAAATTTACAAAGCAACATGAGTTCATTAGATATCAAAGGGAAAATTATGGTGTAGAATGTTAGGCGATCAAGAAACAACATGCCAGTAAATGAATGTAGAGGTAAAATTGTAAAAAGTAGGATTAGAAATCAATTAATACGTGAAATTGAAGAGGCAGCAACTATTGAAGATAAAATGAGAGAGAATCGATTAAGGAATCTATAACCTGTCTGTCTACTTTTATACATACAAAACACTTAGGTAGTGTTTGATTCAATGGAATGAAATGGAATGGAATGATCATCCCATCAAAATATTCATTTCCATATTTGGTTAGACTAAAAAAATAATGGCAAATGTATTACAAATAGAATCGTCTTTCACCATTATAAGTGAATGGTTATTCCACAGGAAAGTCTTAGGAATCACCATTCCATCTCATTCCAATGAACCAAATAGAGCATTAGTGTTTGGTCCACATAATTTTGAGCTGGGAAGAAATGGGTATTCCTTCTTGGCCTCCCAATGGAATGCTATTCTTTTCCTTTTTACCGAACCAAACATGTGAATGGGGGTCCATTTCATTCCAACATTCATTTAATGAATCAAATACATCCTTAAAGTTTAACTAGAAAAAGATTAATGCTTGCCAAGTAACTAAAATCTTACTATTTAAAAAACAAAATAATAATGAATACAATTTGAATTCTAAGAAACAAATATTGTCTGTTCTGTACTACAACTTATGAAGTCAGCACAAAAATAATAATAACACTAAAGAAAATTAGTCAACCATTGTCTGTTCTGTACTACAACTTAAAAGCTATATATATATACACACAATTAACATTCCAAGAATTGATATACCCTTTCGATGATGA
Source organism: Camellia sinensis (assembly GCF_055761805.1). Taxonomy (NCBI): domain Eukaryota; kingdom Viridiplantae; phylum Streptophyta; class Magnoliopsida; order Ericales; family Theaceae; genus Camellia; species Camellia sinensis. Next base: position 122,964,374 of record NC_138966.1, read on the forward strand.
TCCGATCACCAACACGGAGAGTTGGGTACATAGACGATGATGGAATGGATCGAATTTCAGAATGCATTGTCCACAAAAGCACAATTATGAAAAGTACCCAAATGCTGTCGAGACTCGGCCACCGAAGAAAAGCCCAGCTCTGGCACGGCATCCATCGGAGCGAATGGAAAGTAACTAACAACTGGTACAAAGCAGAGGATCTCAAGAAGCTCATTTTCAAATTCTACAAATACAACAACAACAACAAAAGCAAATGGTAGTGATAATGGTGTCGGGGTTTAGGGTTTGCAGGGGTTTGAATTGGACTGGTGAGAATTCGAATTTGGTCGAAGCCAGTGATCGGAGGTGATTGGTGATGAAGAATCGGCTGTTTGAGTTCGGGAATTAGGAGATTGAACCTCTGATTCTTTGAGATCGAAGTGGAAGAATGGTGTGAAGTGAATCCTCAATTGTGGGATAGAGAAAAAACAGAGTACAGATTTTATCAACAATTATACAAATAATATATGTATACATAAAAGTGTATGAGATTTAGTAGTTGAAGGTGATTATTGCAATGCTTCAAGGTTTTTAGAGAGAGAGAGAAGAGCTGGAACTTGCTTGGAAATGGCTATATACATATACAGAGGGGGTTTTCTTGGTGAATAAGTTTCTGTATGCATAGGTCTGTGTATGTAGAGAGAGAGAGAGAGAGAGAGAGAGAGTGAGGGTTGTATATGAAGCCGTCACGGTTACAGTTATGGTTTTTAAGGTAGTAGTTTACCAACGACCCACCCACGCTAATGGCTTCTTCAGCGTAACACACACACTTTCACAGCTCAGACGGAATGCAGACTGTTTTTACAGTTGTTTACATTGCTGCTTTTTATTTTATTTTATTATAGACTGAATTAGGCTAACAATTTTTATAGTTCCAGAGTTGTGTCACTTTAATACTTAACTTTTCAATTATAACACATTTTATTTTAAATTTTAAATCTTATTTTAAATAAAGATAATTTAAAGATATCATTGCTTAATTTGAAAGGCAAAAATCATCCATTTGGATGATGATCATGAAATTGGTAGTTATTTTTATTTTCATTAAATTAGTTTTTATTTTTTCAAAAGTCAAATATGGCGACGGTTGGCTATATAATTTGTATAAGTCAATCACAATTCAACATGTGGCATGAAAAGGGCAATTTGGGAAGGTAATATAAATTGCTAACCATGGTCAAACGCGTGTCAACCCATACTGGTACTAATGGCCCTGCGTAGCACTGGAATGATCGATGAATATAAGGTGATGTGGCTTAACGATTACTCACAATGTTTAAATTCAAAATCAGGAGGGAAGCCTAACTGCAAACATAGCGTAGTGGAGCTGACTGTAAGAAAGCATAATTAGCAATCATGGAGGGAAATTTCGACGGTTAGGAGCCCACTTCGACGGTTATCATTGAGAAGTATCAATAGCAGAGAAGGCCAGCATGATCAGCAATCATGGAGGGACATTTCGACGGTTAAGAGCCCATTTCGACGGTTATCATTGAGAAGTATAAATAGCAGAGAAGGCCCCAGAAAGGAGAATCCAAACTCAGATCAAAAAATCAATTTTATTTACTTTATTTTCCTTTCCAGTTTTTACAGCTCTTTAAATTGTTGTACTTCAAATTCCCGTATTGCACTTCATTCATAGGAGTAGTTTCAAATAATTTGTTACTGTAAACCTCTACGAGGCTGGGTCAAATCATTGTAAGTCTTTCATTTTATTTAATGAAATTCTGCAATTATTCTTCACTTAATTGTTATTTACTAAACTCTCCTAAACAAGCCACCAGTAAAAGTCCTCTTCATTGAGACTGAAAGAACTAAAACACATTCGTTTGATAATTGGTTGGCAATTAATCTTCTGTAAGTGTCACGACCCAAACCCGGCCCTATGGGTTTAGCACCGTAACCGGCCAGTAATCCGAGATTACCGAAGGCCTGCAGGACAGTAATACAGTAAAACAGAGTACAGGGCCTGGCGGAAGCCAAAACAGTAAGCAAACAATGCCCAATGAGCTGCGACAGTCTATATGAAAAGATTTTTCATACATTTATACATAAACAGTACAGAACGGTATGCACAATATTTACAATCATTCAGACTAGGGACTCAACCCTAGATAACAGTACGGTAAACATTCAGTCTATACAAAACAGTGAAACAGTACAAAAGAGGGAATTGTAAAACACCCCTAAGCCCTAACACGTTAGGCTCGGAACCTCGCAGTGAGACACAAAGGCTGGCTTGACAAAACTGGAGTCTAACCCACGCTCCTAGCTCCGATCTGGTGGCTGAGCACCTACATATATATATAAACAGTGAGCTAAAGCCCAGTGAATAACATAATGCGTAAAGGGGTTATGAATGAAATGTCCTTACAGTAATGAAATCAGTTCATTAAACAATACTTCAGTCTTTCAGTCAGAATAGTTATTCAATCATATGTGGTACATCCATTAGCATAGCAGTAAACAGTAGGTCTTAAAGACCGAACAGTAATGATGGCCATCAGTCAGTAAACAGTAATGGTTCCACGAGGGAACCGACAGAGATCTCAGTAACAGTAACAGTAACAGTAGATGCCAAGGATGCCACAGTACAGTTTAGAATATAGGACATACATTCATTCAGTAAACAATATCAGTTCAGGAAACAGTTCAGTTCAGTATTCAGAAGATAATCATTTGAACATATCTTTACACAATTGTTACTCACAGAGTTCGGGCTACAGTAAGCTAGAGCGTGTCTCCCCAGTCGCCAACCCTACACAGTTAACAGATTGAACACACTAAGCTACGCAGTTGGGAAATATAACAACTTAATCCCTAATGCCTCGGTGTGTTCTACATCTATATCCTCAACAAGATGTCTACAACTAGGCCTAAGAATGCCTAGAATGAGATGAGGATGCAAAGATGCACATTTAAACGCATTTTCAGAAAAACAGAGTTCCGTTCGAGCGCAGGTTTCCCCGCTCGAGCGGTAATGCAACAAAGGTACACGCTCGAGCGTAAACTTTCCCGCTCGAGCGTACTGTAAAAGTACTGGATGGGTGAAATCTCCGCTCGACGCCCGCTCGAGCGTGAGACATGACTCCGCTCGAGCGCCCAATCCTCCGCTCGAGCGGACTGCAAAACAGTGCAGAGAGATGCTGGATGCTCGGATTCCACGCTCGAGCGGAACTTCCCCGCTCGAGCGGAAGTGCAAAATCTGAAAAACCCAGATTGCACCTCCAAGCTCAAACTCAAGTTTAAATACATCAAAACCGATCCTCTTGGGCTGAATTTCCAGAAAACATTTATAAACACATAGAATAACATGGTTCAAAGCTCAATTTGAGAAATCAAAGCCCAAGGGTGTTTAATTCAAATCCAATTTCAAACCATTTTCCAAGAACATGGAGAACATGCAAACATGCATGATCTTAAATCATTTTCAAAGCTTTAATGCTGTTTCAAAAGAGCTCAAACCTTCAAAAACAAGATGAACTCATGGAGTATGACCAAAAGATGGACATGCATGTGAGGAAACATGGACTACAACCTCAAAACTTCAATATATGTACATGCATGCAACAATTAAGCCACAATTCAACATCTAAACCATGTTTTGGCTCTACACTCCATCAATATGACATGAACCATGCAAGAATCAACTTAAAACATGAACAAGAAGACAATGGAGCTACCTTTAGTCTTGTAGTTCAAGAAGGGAGCTCAAATATGCAATCTACCCTTCAACAATTCTTCAATTTCCAAGCAATATTGAGATGAACTCAACTCCTCAAGTCTCTCTCTCTCTATGGTCGGCTAAGGGTCTCACAAATAGGCCAAAGAAATGTTTGATTCAATGTATAAGGCTCAAGTGTGTGTGTGAGATAGTGGTCCACTAGGGGTAGTTCGGTAAATAAGGCCAACTCTGCAATTGATCAATATTTAATCTAATTTAATCATACCTAATCAGTTTTCAGATAATTATACCATAAAATCATATTAAATATGACGATCATAATACACTAACCCATTTCCGGTTCGGCCGCCGATAAGGCCTTCAATTAATAGTTTAAACATAAAACACGAACAGATCAAACAAACAGTCAACAGATAAAATGCAATTCAAACAGATGTATTCACTCAATTCAGTTTTCAATTTCGGTCAGTCAGTTCAGTACTTTAATCAGTTCAATTCTCAGTCAGTTATCAGTCATTATCAGTTCCGTTTAACAGTAATCGGTGATTATCAGTAATCAATCAGTCATTAATCAGTAAATAGTATGAGGGTTGTTACAGTCTCCCCTTCTTATAGAGAGTTTAGTCCTCTAAACTCGAGTTACCTTCATTCTGGAAGAAAACAGGGTTCAGTGGAAACAGTTCAGGATATCGTTTAGCCATGTCATCTTCCTTTTCCCAAGTGGCATACACGCCACCATGGTTCTGCCAGTCGACTTTCACCAATGGGATCTCTTTGTTTTGCAGTTTCTTGATCCGTCGGTTTACAATCTGTATAGGCCGTTCCTCGTAAGTGTAGTCATCACTCAACACTATCAGAGTAGGCTCAATCACATGGAAGGGATCCCGGAGGTAGTCTCTCAACATGGAAATGTGGAAGACGTTATGCATATGCTCCATTTCAGGAGGGAGCGCAACTTGATACGCCACTGGATTAATTTTCTCAATAATCTCATACGGTCTGACGTATCTTGGTGCCAGCTTGCCTTTGACTCCAAAACGAGTCTGGCCTTTCATTGGTGTCACTTTCACAAATACGTGATCACTCACTTCATATTCTCTGTCTCGTCTTCTGACATCTGTATAACTTTTCTGTCTACTCTGTGCAGTTTTCAGTCTTTGCTGTATCAGTTTCACTTTCTCAGTGGTTTCATAAACAATCTCGGGCCCAAGCAAAGGCCCATCTCCAACTTCTGCCCAGCAAATCGGAGATCTACATTTTCTGCCATACAATGCCTCGAAAGGCGCCAAACCAATACTCGAATGGTAGCTGTTGTTGTAAGCGAATTCAACTAATGGCAGATGACTTTCCCAATCTCCCTAAAAATCAAGGACACACATTCTCAATAAATCCTCTAGAGTTTAGATGGTCCTTTCTGACTGTCCATCTGTCTGAGGATGATAGGCACTACTCAGTCTCAGTTCAGTACCCAGTGCAGTCTGTAGGCTTTGCCAAAACCTCGATGTAAACTTCGAATCCCTGTCAGAAACAATAGACACAGGCACTCCATGCAGTCTCACAATTTCATCAATATAGATAACAGCCAGTTTGTCCGCATTATAGATTGTCTTGACAGGTAAGAAGTGAGCAGATTTGGCTAGTCTATCAACAATAACCCAAATTGAATCCATACCTTTTCTGGAGCGAGGCAATCCCACAATGAAGTCCATCGTGATATGCTCCCATTTCCACTCTGGTATGGGTAGGGGTTGCAATAATCCGGCAGGTCGTTGATGTTCAGCTTTGACCTGTTGACAATGAAGACATTTGGACACAAAGTCGGCAATTTCTTTCTTCATTCCCGGCCACCAGAAATTCTGTTTCAGATCTTGGTACATTTTCGTATTCCCCGGGTGGATAGAAAATCTTGAGTTGTGGCCCTCTTGCAGAACTCTTCTTTTTAGTTCAGTATCATTTGGTACACACAGTCTTTCATGAAATTTCAGTACATTGTTCTCAATTTTGAATCCCGGTCTCGGTTTAGATTCTCTTTCTTCGATGATCTTCTTCAAGAAGTCATCCAGTTGCTGTTTCTCTTTAATTTCTTCAATCAGTGCCGGTTGAGCAGAAATAGCAGCTAAGGTTCCACCTTGTTCTCTCAAAACAATTTCAATTTCAGATTTTTCAAGGTCACCAAGCAACTCTTTCTGTCCTGTGAGCAAACATGCTACGTTTCCAATCGATTTTCGGCTCAATGCGTCGGCAACGGTATTGGCTTTTCCCGGATGGTACAGAATCTGTAGGTCATAGTCCTTAATCAGTTCTAGCCATCTCCGCTGTCTCATGTTTAGTTCTTTCTGTGTGAAGAAATATTTCAAGCTCTTGTGGTCGGTGTATACTTCACATGTCACCCCATACAGGTAGTGACGCCAGATTTTCAGTGCGAATACTACTGCAGCAAGTTCCAGATCATGGATCGGGTAGTTCTTTTCATGTGGTCTCAACTGTCGGGAAGCATAAGCAATAACTCTCCCATTCTGCATTAAAACACATCTAAACCCTTATGAGAAGCATCACTAAATACAGTATAACCATCAGTACCTGAAGGTAAAGTCAGAACAGGTGCAGTCACTAATCGAGTTTTCAACTCCTGAAAAGCAGATTCTCTTTGATCAGTCCAGTCAAATGATATCCCTTTTTGTGTCAGTTGAGTCAACGGTAAAGCAATTTTGGAGAAATCTTTGACAAATCTTCTATAATATCCAGCCAATCCCAAAAAGCTTCAAACTTCAGTCACATTTGTTGGTCTAGGCCAGTTCACTACAGCTTCAATTTTCTGCGGATCAACAGAAATCCCATCTTTGCTAACAACATGCCCCAAAAACATAATATGGTCAAGCCGAAATTCACACTTAGACAGTTTAGCATACAGTTTCTGTTCTCTTAGGGTCTGTAGGGCAAGTCTCAGATGATGTTCATGTTGTTCTATACTTTTAGAGTAAATCAATATGTCATCAATAAACACTACAATAAAATCATCAAGGTATGGTTTAAAAATTCTGTTCATGAGGTCCATAAAAACAGCAGGTGCATTCGTGACTCCAAAAGGCATAACCAAAAATTCGTAATGTCCATACCTCGTTCTAAAAGCGGTTTTATCAATGTCTTCTGGTTTAACCTTCAGTTGATGATACCCCGATCTGAGATCAATCATGGAAAACACTTTGGCACCCTGTAACTAATCAAACAGGTCATCAATACGCGATAATGGGTATTTATTCTTTACAGTTACCTTATTCAGTTCACGATAGTCAATGCACAGTCTCAGTGAGCCATCTTTCTTCTTTACAAACAAAACCGGTGCACCCAAGGGTGAAGTACTGGGCCGGATAAACTTCTTGTCTAACAGTTCCTGCAATTGCACTTTCAACTCCTTCAGTTCAGTTGGAGCCATTCGGTAAGGAGCTTTCGAAACTAGTTGTGTCCCAGGAATCACATCCACGGTTAATTCAATCTCCCTGTCAATCAAATCCCCTGGCAAATTCTCTGAAAAAACGTCTGGGAATTCTCTGACTATAGGAATACAGTTTATATTAGCATTAACATCAGTAGATACAGTCAATACAGAACACAGATATCCTTTACATCCCTTTCTAATTAATTTAACAGCTTTCACTGACGAAATCAAATACGGAGGAGGTACTACTCCACTCCCATTAAACACGAATTCAGGCAATCCAGGTGGACGGAAAACAACTTGCTTGGTCACACAATCAATAGTGGCATGATATTTTTGTAACCAATCCATCCCCAATATTACATCAAAATGATCAATGTTCAATGGTAGTAAATCAATAAACAGATGCATATCCCCAACAATAATTTCACATGCGGGGTACATATAAGCACATGTCATGGATCCCGATACAGCTAGCAGATAGTTCATGGGTTCTAAGGGTCTATTCAATTTCCGTGAGAAAGCATGCGATACATACGAATGTGTAGACCCCGAATCAATCAATACATATGCATTTTGTGTACATATAGAGAGGATACCTGACACAACGGTTTCGGTATTTTGCACGTCTCCCGGTACTAGGGCGAACACTCGGCCCTGCCACATAGGCTCTTTCCCGGTAGCCTTGGGGTTAGGCTTTGGTGCTACAGTTGATGCTGCTGCGCTTGGCGTAGCCTTGCTATTAACTTGCGGAGCAGAGGGACAGTCTTTAACCATGTGGCCCACCTTGCCACACCTGTAACAAGCTCCAGATAATTTGTGACAAACCCCCTTTGTAGACACCCCATTTTTGACCGTCCTTAAGACTCAGACGTCGCCAGTTGAGCACTTGGTGATATTGCATGTTGTGCTTATTCAGAAGTCTCAGAGTCGCGGCCGTGAGCCCCGCCTCCGGACTTCCGAACCCTCTTCTATGCCTTGCCTCGGTTTGCGAACCAGACTCGATTTTCTTGGTTTCTTTTCCTGAGGGAAGGGAGAGGTCCAGTAGACCATCTCTCAGTGGCCGTGGGCTACGTTTTGTGGCCGTAGGCCATTTTGCCCATTTCGGAGTCCGGTTTCCGGTTTTTCGGAATCGTTGGCCGTGTGCCTCGGTTCGGGACCCCCTAACCATCTCCGTTTGTTCTGATTTTTGGCATACTTCCTTTCTACTCCCTTTTGAGGGACACTGGGGTCTAAGAAACCCACTTCGTGGCCGAATGCCACTTTCGGTGCTTAGCAGCCCATTTTCGGGACCCGGAACTGCGTGTTTTGGCCCCCGAGCATTTGTTTTGCATCGGTTTTTGTTCATTTTTGGCAGGAACCTCTGTTTTATCACTGGGAAGACCGTAGAAGGATGGAAGGCCAGCAATTGTCTCAACAACCAGTTTTTACTTCTCCGACGCCCTCCGATGCCCGTTTTTCACACTTCCGGGCTAATGTTGAACACCTTGGAGCCATTTTCTTCAAACCCAAACCACATATTTGTGATGTACACACATGGGAGGACCCTAAAAGTTCATGGCCGGCCACTAATGTTTCTTGACCTTTTTGAACCCCTCCTTCCGAGCCAATGTTGAACACCCTTGGGCCACTTTCTTGAACTTTGAACCACATATTTGTGTTGTACACACATGGGAGGACCCTAAAAGTTTATGGCCGGCCATTAATTCCATTTGAACCTTTTGAACCCCTCTTAAATTGGCTTGTTCTCTCTCCTGTTTTAGAGTTTCCAAATTCAAACCACAGGGTTGTGAAGAGGAGACCTGAGAGGCCACCAATATGTGGTGGCCGGCCACTATTTCTACTTGGCCTTTTTGACCCCTAGCCGGCCGGCTAGGGGGGGTGGCCGGCCGGCCACTTCCAAGTCCAATAATGGGCCGGCCATGTTCCTTGTGTGACACACTTTACAGCTGTGTAGCCTTTTCCCCCAGAAAAGATCTGTATCTGGGGGATATTTTTGTGGGGGAAAGGCTTGGTCCTTTTCCCCCACCCTTTCCTTCCATGCTCCTTCTCCTTTTGGTCCATATAACCAGCAGGTGGCATTGGTGAGAGGGGTTGGAAAAATTCATCTTCAAACTTGCATACAAAAATCTCTCTCTATCCCTCTCTTTCAAGCAAGAAACTCCAAGCCCTACACCACCATTTCTTCTACAACACCAAGCTCCGCCACCACCACTCCATTTCCAGCAGCAAGGAGGTGTTCTCCAAGGCCTAAGGGAACCACAAACTCAAGCCAAGAGGCAACCAAAGTCAAGCCTTCAAGGGTAAGTAGTGTTCTTCCTTTTTTAAGCTTATTTTGGTATCTTTCCTTAGCCATACATGCTTATTGATTTGAGCTCCGACCAAAACTGAAAAGGCCATTTTTTTGAGCTCATTTTCTTGTTTCATTAAGGGCTCAACCCTTTTTGAGCCCTCCATATTGCACTTGCTTCAATATCCCTCTTTGGTCCCCTTTTCTTGCATGCTTTGGCAGCCTATCATGCTTCTGTTTTTGGTCTTTTTACAGGCCTATAAATGGCCTTATTTTTACCTTCTTAACATGTTTCATTAAGGGTCTTTGGCCATTTGTGGAATATTTTGTATACTTCATGTTATAGCCTCTTTTGAGCCTCATTTTGCATTGCATTTCTAGCATGTTTTTTATTCTGTTTTTGGGTTTTTACAGTTCTGTAAATATGCTTATTTTTGGTCCCTCTTCAATGTTGTAGAAGGGAATTTTTCAGTTTGGGCATTGCATATACCACTTGCCTCTTTGGCCACCTTTTGGCCCATTTTCTTGCATAAGAGCTTAGCCATATCTATGTTTGTTTTTAGGGTTTTTACAGTTCTATAAAGTGGCTTATTTTGGGCCCCTCTTCAATGTTGTTGAAGGGCCCTAACCTGTTTGGGGTCAGCAGCTGTGAGTTGCTTCATAACCTCATGTTTAGGGCCATTTTTGCATGCCATTGTTTCCCTATCCTTGCTTGCTGTTTGGCCATGATTTGTACTGGAAAAATGCTTATTTTGAGGCTGTCTTGATTCTTTCTTTTCATTCCATATACCAATTATGCACGCTTTGTATAGCTGTAGTTCATTCTATGTGCCTAATTTTGCATTTCGGGAGAGATCTCATGCATCGGGTGTGTTTTCGCCTCATTTCGGGGCTGTTTTGCCCCACATTTCGTTGCTGAAAATCCATTAGCATGCTTGCATATGCCATTTCCATGCCATTGCATTGCATATATCATTGCCTCGGTTTGCGTGCTCGTGTGCACGCATTTCGAGGCACTTCATTTTCATCCACCGGCCTCTTATGTGAGTGTGGCTGAGGCTCTCTCATGTTAGTATAAGTCCATGTTGCATGCTATATGCCATCTCCATGCCATTGCATTGCATATACCATTGTCTCGGTTTGCGTGCCCGTGTGCACGCATTTCGAGGCACTTCATTTTCATCCATCGGCATCTTATGTGAGTGTGGCTGAGGCTCTCTCATGTTAGTATAAGTCCATTTTGCATTCTATATGACATTTTTACCATATTGCATTGCATATGCCATTGCCTCGATTTGCGTGCCCGTGTACACGTATTTCGAGGCACTTCATTTTCATCCATCGGCATCTTATGTGAGTGTGGCTGAGGCTCTCTCATGTTAGTATAAGTCCATGTTGCATGCTATATGCCATTTTTGCCATATTGCATTGCATATGCCATTGCCTCGATTTGCGTGTCCGTGTGCACGCATTTCGAGGCACTTCATTTTCATCCACCGGCCTCTTATGTGAGTGTGGCTAAGGCTCTCTCATGTTAGTATAAGTCCATGTTGCATTCTATATGCCATTTTTACCATATTGCATTGCGTATGCCATTACCTCGGTTTGCGTGCCCGTGTGCACGCATTTCGAGGCACTTCATTTTCATCCATTGGCCTCTTATGTGAGTGTGGCTGAGGCTCTCTCATGTTAGTATAAGTCCATGTTGCATTCTATATGCCATTTTTGCCATATTGCATTGCGTATGCCATTGCCTCGGTTTGCGTGCCCGTGTGCACGCATTTCGAGGCATTTCATTTTCATCCATTGGCCTCTTATGTGAGTGTGGCTGAGGCTCTCTCATGTTAGTATAAGTCCATGTTGCATTCTATATGCCATTTTTGCCATATTGCATTACGTATGCCATTGCCTCGGTTTGTGTGCCCATGTGCACGCATTTCGAGGCACTTCATTTTCATCCACCGGCATCCTATGTGAGTGTGGCTGAGGCTCTCTCATGTTGGTATAAGCCCATATCATGTTCTCATGTCATTTGCATTGCGTATGCCATTGCCTCGATTTGCGTGCCCGTGTGCACGCACTTCGAGGCGCTTCATTTTCATCCGTCGGCATCCTATGTGAGTGTGGCTGAGGCTCTCTCATGTTAGTGTAAGTCCATATCATATTTCCATGTCATTTGCATTGCGTATATCATTTTCTCGATTTGCGTGCCCGTGTGCACGCATTTCGAGGCATCTCATTTTCATAGCATTGTGCATACTGGATTATATCTTAGTTGCATTTCATGCATGTCATGCATATTGCATCGTGTTCGGGGTAGGAGTTAGCCCGGGCACAGGAAACGAGGTACGTTCCGTATTCCGAGTGACGGAACGCGTCTCAATTCCCCAGTCACTGACACTCCGGATTATCCATGATGGAGTTAGGTTTTATTGTGTTTATACGTGCATTCATTCTATATTGAATTGTGCATTTTGACTCCTCGGCCATCATGTCTCGGTATGCGTGATTGGTGGCACGAGGATCGAGGTATGCATATATTTGTGAAAATACATTGCTATGCCCCTTTCTTGCTCTCTGTTGTAGCAAAATGAAGAATCAACAACTTTTCGGAGCTCGGCACGCTTTCCAAGAATAACTGCTAAACAGAGGCTAATTAGGGCATCCCGGTGGATTTCCGCGCAAGGCAGCCCAGACATGCATCATTCATCAGAAGCAAGGCAGTCCCTGGCTTGCACGCCAGTTTTACAGTTTTTTTTATTTTCTTAGTTGATTCATTAATTAATTAGGAATTTGTATATTATTTGGACTGTAATATTTATTTGGACTGTAATATTCTTTTATTCAGGACTGTATATTTATTCGGACCCTCTGTGCGATGGCATAATTGTAATAAGTGTGCGTGTGTGTGTTGTATGTCTTCCAACCCCACGTCTTTCTCCCTTTTATTTACCTGCTTATGATGGTTAGATTAGGGCATGTTTCAATTAGCATACAGTATGACAGCACGTTTGCATCATTCATCTGTTTTGCATGCACCGGGCTCGGCGCATCATACTAACTGCATTTGTATTTCAATTCCAAGTTGAATACATGTTAGCTGTAGCATTCCATATGCCATGTTTAGAATAGTCGAGCCTGCTATAGTTTGCATTCTTGCATGTGTTGCATTAGGCATTTCTGTATACTTAGGATTCATGCATAGATTTCTAATTAGCTTCTTTTTTGGCTTGGAGTACTCGGTGAGTTTTATGCTTTAGCATCCTTGCATGCGTGTGAGTGACTGTCATGAATAGTATGCTTACCATGAGGCTAATTGCTTATGTGATATATCTGCCTGAATGCTTGTAGGTGAAGGTTGGGTTATCTGGATTGGAATAAATCATCAAATGTGTGTTTTAAGCCCACTAGATAGTAGCAAAACCATCTTTACTAAGCCCACCCAAGGGTGGCAAAATTTGCATTTTTTAGCCTACTTGCGAGTAGCAAACCATCTTTTAAAAAAACAAACATGAAATGTTTTGTTCCAATTCAGGCGATCCAGTCTATACTTGTATGCTGTGCGCATCACATAATAACCTAGGCTAATAACTGGATTAAGAACATACAATGTTTTCAAAAAATAGATATCATGGTTAGTAGAAGCCGATCTTTGATCGGGCGAGCGGGGGTGCTCACGAAGTGACCTTCCCCAATCGTACCCAAGTTCCCGAGCCGAGGCAACTTTGGTGATGACGGACACGTGGCCTTAGGCAACGAGTCAGGGTTTCCTAAATTTCCCATTTATAAAACATTTAGGTGGCGACTCTGTATCTGGCAAAACAGTCCATGTTTGGTACTTCTTTTCAAAAATCTGTTTCTCAAAACGATTTGCCGGATTTGGACTCTTTGGTTCAGACTTAGAACCGTGACAAATTTGAAGAGTCCTGAGCTGTAGTGACCCCAAATGAACGGAACGGGAGCTCGTTCCTCCTGGGGCGTTCGGGGACGTCTACACCCTTGTGCTTGTTGCCACATACAGAGCAGGGTGGAATGAACCCACTCCCTTGGCTGGGGCTAGTTGTCGACCCCGTATTCTGTTTCTTGTTGGCCGGGTTGTGCTTGCCTTTCTTGAATTTAAAACCCTGCCTTTTACCATGCCATTCAGTTATTGGTGTTTCAGATTGTTTCACTGCTGCAATGTTCGACTCGGCCATCAATGCCCGGTCGAGAACACCCACAAAAGTCGGTAGTTTCAAAACATTTATTCGGTCAAGAATTGCAACATTAAGGCCGCCTTCAAATTTTCTAGCCTTTTTATATTCGCTATCCACCATGTGTGGTGCATATCTGGCAAGTTCAGTAAATTTTGTTTCATATTTCGCAACGGACATTGTGCCCTGCTTCAGCTGTTCAAATTCAGTCACTTTTCTATCCCTGACACACTGCGGGAAGTACTTTTCAAAGAAGGACTCCTTGAACTGAGCCCAAGTCATAACAGTATTTGCATCGCGGATTAACATCCACCACCTTCTAGCTTCTTCCTGTAGAGTAAAGGTGGCTAACAGTACTTTATTCGCTTCTGAGCACGGAAACACTTCAAATAATTTCTCTGTTTCAAGCACCCAAGTTTCAGCCTTTAGCGGTTCCAGTCCTCCCTGAAAGGATGGCGGTTTCATCTTGCTGAATTTATGGGTGAGAGCAATAATATCCCCATCATTCACATTTACATTAGGTTCCGGCTGTACCGGAGAAGGAGGTGGAGGCGGTTGGTTCTGTTGTTGTTCAAGTCTAGTAGTTATCAGTTCCATCATCCTTTCCATTCTTTCCATTCTTGCCTCAGTAGATGAGGGTTCAGGTTCATTTGCATTGTCCATTTCACTATAAGTAGTTATAACAGTTATAGCAATTGTAACATAAACAGTTGCATATTTAGACAGTTATCACATCAACATGTATTCAGTCATAACATAACCACACACTTTTCAAGTTCATGAAATGCCCTAATCACTTTTCTATGACACTCTATAGCTCATTTGGACACGTGTGTGCGGTATAACTCGTGGTTAAGTATCGCTCTGATACCACTCTGTCATGACCCAAACCCGGCCCTATGGGTTTAGCACCGTAACCGGCCAGTAATCCGAGATTACCGAAGGCCTGCAGGACAGTAATACAGTAAAACAGAGTACAGGGCCTGGCGAAAGCCAAAACAGTAAACAAACAATGCCCAATGAGCTGCAACAGTCTATATGAAAAGATTTTTCATACATTTATACGTAAACAGTACAGAACGGTATGCACAATATTTACAATCATTCAGACTAAGGACTCAACCCTAGATAACAGTACGGTAAACATTCAGTCTATACAAAACAGTGAAACAGTACAAAAGGGGGAATTGTAAAACACCCCTAAGCCCTAACACGTTAGGCTCGGAACCTCGCAGTGAGGCACAAAGGCTGGCTTGACAAAACTGGAGTCTAACCCACGCTCCTAGCTCCGATCTGGTGGCTGAGCACCTACATATATATATAAACAGTGAGCTAAAGCCCAGTGAATAACATAATGCGTAAAGGGGTTATGAATGAAATGTCCTTACAGTAATGAAATCAGTTCATTAAACAATACTTCAGTCTTTCAGTCAGAACAATTATTCAATCATATGTGGTACATCCATTAGCATAGCAGTAAACAGTAGGTCTTAAAGACCGAACAGTAATGATGGCCATCAGTCAGTAAACAGTAGTGGTTCCACGAGGGAACCGACAGAGATCTCTGTAACAGTAACAGTAACAGTAACAGTAACAGTAGATGCCAAGGATGCCACAGTACAGTTTAGAATATAGGACATACATTCATTCAGTAAACAATATCAGTTCAGGAAACAGTTCAGTTCAGTATTCAGAAGATAATCATTTGAACATATCTTTACACAATTGTTACTCACAGAGTTCGGGCTACAGTAAGCTAGAGCGTGTCTCCCCAGTCGCCAACCCTACACAGTTAACAGATTGAACACACTAAGCTACGCAGTTGGGAAATATAACAACTTAATCCCTAATGCCTCGGTGTGTTCTATATCTATATCCTCAACAAGATGTCTACAACTAGGCCTAAGAATGCCTAGAATGAGATGAGGATGCAAAGATGCACATTTAAACGCATTTTCAGAAAAACAGAGTTCCGCTCGAGCGCAGGTTTCCCCGCTCGAGCGGTAATGCAACAAAGGTACACGCTCGAGCGTAAACTTTCCCGCTCGAGCGTACTGTAAAAGTACTGGATGGGTGAAATCTCCGCTCGACGCCCGCTTGAGCGTGAGGCATGACTCTGCTCGAGCGCCCAATCCTCCGCTCGAGCGGACTGCAAAACAGTGCAGAGAGATGCTGGATGCTCGGATTCCACGCTCGAGCGGAACTTCCCCGCTCGAGCTGAAGTGCGAAATCTGGAAAACCCAGATTGCACCTCCAAGCTCAAACTCAAGTTTAAATACATCAAAACCGATCCTCTTGGGCTGAATTTCCAGAAAACATTTATAAACACATAGAATAACATGGTTCAAAGCTCAATTTGAGAAATCAAAGCCCAAGGGTGTTTAATTCAAATCCAATTTCAAACCATTTTCCAAGAACATGGAGAACATGCAAACATGCATGATCTTAAATCATTTTCAAAGCTTTAATGCTGTTTCAAAAGAGCTCAAACCTTCAAAAACAAGATGAACTCATGGAGTATGACCAAAAGATGGACATGCATGTGAGGAAACATGGACTACAACCTCAAAACTTCAATATATGTACATGCATGCAACAATTAAGCCACAATTCAACATCTAAACCATGTTTTGGCTCTACACTCCATCAATATGACATGAACCATGCAAGAATCAACTTAAAACATGAACAAGAAGACAATGGAGCTACCTTTAGTCTTGTAGTTCAAGAAGGGAGCTCAAATATGCAATCTACCCTTCAACAATTCTTCAATTTCCAAGCAATATTGAGATGAACTCAACTCCTCAAGTCTCTCTCTCTCTATGGTCGGCTAAGGGTCTCACAAATAGGCCAAAGAAATGTTTGATTCAATGTATAAGGCTCAAGTGTGTGTGTGAGATAGTGGTCCACTAGGGGTAGTTCGGTAAATAAGGCCAACTCTGCAATTGATCAATATTTAATCTAATTTAATCATACCTAATCAGTTTTCAGATAATTATACCATAAAATCATATTAAATATGACGATCATAATACACTAACCCATTTCCGGTTCGGCCGCCGATAAGGCCTTCAATTAATAGTTTAAACATAAAACACGAACAGATCAAACAAACAGTCAACAGATAAAATGCAATTCAAACAGATGTATTCACTCAATTCAGTTTTCAATTTCGGTCAGTCAGTTCAGTACTTTAATCAGTTCAATTCTCAGTCAGTTATCAGTCATTATCAGTTCCGTTTAACAGTAATCGGTGATTATCGGTAATCAATCAGTCATTAATCAGTAAACAGTATGAGGGTTGTTACAGTAAGGACTTATTGATCCTTATTGGCACGTTTAAAATTACAATACTAACTTGCGAACGCCAAAAAAGCCAACATATATTTTTGGCACACCCAGTGGGACTAATTGAAATGGTTAGACGTAGGAAACAATGAGAAAATGAACGCTTAGAAGAAGGTGTAGAGGGAGAGGTAGAAATACATAATCTAGAAGATAATGTGATAACACAACCTGTATAAGTACCTATCCTATCAGAACCTATGGTTGAACAGACCACACTTCAAAACATGTACCACATGTTCAATATGTTGCACAGGGCCATGAAATTGTACCATCCATTGTTCTATCTACCCAGCCAATGAATCCGTGGAGAGGCTTGGTAGATACCATGGGACAGCAGTTAATGAACACAATGGAAATATAGACACCATCCTTTATAGGTCGAATGAATTCTCATCAACCAACTAACACAAGATATACGGAGGAAAACTCAAATGTTCTTCAGTAAAGATTGGATAGAGATAAGCAACCTATGCAAAGTAATAGACATACTAATGGTCAAACTAGTAATCAAAATTACGAAAGACCATCGCCTGTACCTCAGTCGTGGTATGAGTCTCTTTTGAGACCTCAAAATGTATCATTACCTAACAACGAAGTCATACAAATTGGTGGATCTGGACTAACACAAGAAAATGGTATGAGAATATTTCTAAATCCCATGTTCGAAGCCATACCTGGCACAAGAGGGTTCATTAACCCTCTCTGTTCAAATTCACACCTGGGGGGTTGGAAAGGTTTCTTGCATCTGGGAGAGAAACAACATCTGTTCCTCCTATTGCAACACCTAACGGTTACTCACAAGGTTCAAATTCAAAATTAGGAGGGAAGCCTAACTGCAAACATGGCGTAGTAGGGCTGACTGTGAGAGAGAATGATTAGCGATCACGAAGAGACATTTCGACGGTTAGGAGCCCACTTCGACAGTTATCATTGAGAAGTATAAATAACAGAGAATGCCGCAGAAAGGAGGATCCGGACTCAAATAAAAAAATCAGTTTTATCTATTTTATTTTCCTTTCCAGTTTTTACAGCTCTTTACATTTTTGTACTTCAAATTCCCATATTGCACTTCATTCATAGGAGTAGTTTCAAATAGTTTCATTGTACTTAATGAAATTTTGTAATTATTCTTCACTTAATTGTTATTTACTAAATTCTCTTAAACAAGCCACCAGTAAAAGTCATATTCATTGAGACTGAAAAAATTAAAACACAATCGTCTAATAATTGGTTGGCAATTAATCTTCTGTAAGGACTGATTGATCCTTACTGGCACGCTTAAAATTACAATACTAACCTTCGAAAACCAAAAAAGCCAACAACTACAACTTTGATATTATTATTAAATTAATCCATTAACTCAAAAAATTCAAAACTAAAAAATTTCATATATTAAATATACCGATTACACATTAAAATCTTAACAATCACCTATTACATGATTATTATCATCCAAACACATAATAAAAATTAATTTGATAAAAAAAAAATATCTAAAAAATTTATCAATTTTACATAATTTTATTTTTGGTAGGTAGAAATAATTTTTAAAAATTTAAAAATATCTTTTTGACATTTATTTTTGTCAAATTAATTTATATTTTATCAAATTGACAATTTTGTCCATAAAATTAAGCAAGTATGAATTGTCCTTATTTGACTATAGGCACTGTAATTTGTCCTTTATTATATTATAAAATCAAAAAATATTATTTGTTAATTATCATTTTCATTTGTTAATTATAATATTGCTATAAAAAAAAAAAAAAAAAATCATACCCGTTGTGCAAAAATTCATCCTTGAAATAGCCCTTTCCTTGTTCTTATCATCCATCAGGTTCAGATCCAAAATTATCACTATTAGTTGCGAAAGTATGCTTGAATGTACAAATCTATTCTAAATTGTTTACATATTCTAGTTTAATATATAATATTTTTCAAAATTTTGAGAGTGATCGTCACCCTCCGCCCCGCCAATCCATCCTTGCTTATCATCAATTGCGACAGCCAAAAACTTAGTTGTTTATTAAATGTGGTATGATTAATGGACCATAATGATACTATGATAACAGTCATTGATTGGCTCAGTTAAATTTTGTTGCTCACACGTTTAAAGACATTTAGATTTCATTGGAACATCAAGCCAAATGGCCTAAAACAAGTACAGCAACAGAGATGAAATTCTGGAAAATTGGAAAATGAACACATTGAACAGTGAGTAAGAAAATCTGAAAACAATATGGTACAAGGTTTGTCATCTGGGTCAATGAAGCAGAGCACAATGAGATATCAGCAGAGGCCCCATTCATGCGTGAAACATTTCAACATAAAAGCATTGTCTGAATTTCCATCCAACGGGAGCATTGGAACAGCAGCAGATGAAGAAGTCCATCCAATGGAGCATTGAAACAGTCATATACGACTGGCTGGCTGTCTGTCTAGCAGCTTAGGTTCTGGAAATACTCTGCAGGTACTGAAGGCGGGCAGTATTTCTTCGCAACAAATTTGTACTGTTCCACACACAAGTAACAAGCAGGCAGTTAGTTTAGGTCCAAACTGAACACACAAATGGTGTTTGTGGATGTGGGTGATGTTGAAAGCGAGAATAAAAAATGAAAAACTTTTGATTACCTTGTGTTGACTGTATTTCTCTCTGATTGCAGGTAAACTAGAACTGAGGCTATTACAGCAGAGGCTATGCAGTGCCTTAACACATTCACATAAATCAGAGGGTTGGTAAAGTGTGTAATGTCGCAAGGTGGAATTCTGTATCAATACAAATGTTAGAATACTTTAACACTGTTCAAGACAGATTGCAACAGGAGGAGAAAAATGGAAAATCTGAGAAACCATATTCTGATAACTATGCAAGAGCACAATCTGTAAATATATATATACCAGCACGTACCCAAGGTCTCTTTGAAGGAAGGAGTATGTAGTTGGCCAAGAAAATTGCTGAAGCAGCAATAAGTGAGGGGGCATAACAAAGCATGTTGTATTCTAGAAGGGATAGCTCTGCGACGTAGTTGGCCAAGCACTCCAGCTGCATTGAGGGAGCCTGAAAGGACAACAGATAAAACCACAAAAATAAACCAGTGTTTAATTGATTTCCTACAAAATATTAATCAGTAATTGGATAAGAAATGAATATGTCTCTGAACGAAAAACATGTGATTGTAATTGGTTAAAAATGTAATGATTTTGACCTTTAACTTGTATAAAGGCATTAGACAGCGAAGAACTACCAAAAATTATAATGTTCAAACTTTGGACATACTAGAGCAAAGAAAGCCAACAATCAGTTACCGAGTCCAAGATTATACCTCGTTGACCCCTTGAGCAGCACGAACAAATCGCCTACATTACGTGTCAATTAATCACAGGTCAATACCAAGAACATCTTACACGAAAAATAGAAACTATGGAAATAAGATCAAGAATCTAGACATTACCTCAGAAAACATTTAGCTGTTGGTGCTGTCATTTCAAACTTCAAGTAGTTTAGAACAGCCGATTCCATTTGCAAAACCTGCAGCAGTTAAATCGCTTAATGCTTGTGCAAAAATCAAAACAACTTCTAGAAAATGCATAATTCAGCTAAGTGAAACCAGAACCAACCTCCTCCTTGAAGTATGTGTTATCAGTTATATAGCAGAACTCTTCAACCTGGGGTGCACAGATCTCCTCATATTTTCTGGCAATTTCAATTATTTTGTTACTATCAATGTTGTTTCCTCAGCAAAAGAGCGAGAGAGCGAGAGAGCAGAGAAAATAAACAGAAGAGGGGGAAATGTTGCATCTTACGCGGCAATCATCATGCATGCTACGCCAAGCAATTGTAACCGTTGCCTATCCATTGTGTTGCCAGAAAGATAGCGATCTATGTAGTTAACAGCCAAATACATTGTATCTGGGACAAGCCTGTATTCTTCAGCAACCTGAGGTTGAAAACTTCTAGTCAGAGATTAGGTTCACCATATACAGGATTAAAATAAGTAACCCTTTCAGGTAACATAAAAACAATCGCGTTGTCAAGTATTGCAATTTAAACCAACTTTTCCACATATTATTCCAAATTGTTAACACAATCACCCACCATACATTACCTCAACAAGCCAATCAATAAGAATTGCACGCATGCTGGAATTAATGTCTTTTTGGACTCTTTCCATGAAGTCTGTGGAAGGCCTTTTCTTTGCCTAATATTCCCGCAGAGAGAAAAAGAAGAAAGAAGAAAAGAAAGATACGCAAGAAAAAGAAAAATATAGTAAGAACCCATAATGTTCAATATAGGCAAAGAATGTTAAAAGTGTGCATTTATTTAGTAATGCCCACTAAACAATGCATAAAACAAATATACATGTCTAACCTCAGATGCTCGCAAGTGCTTGTAAATGTCACAAGCCATGGTTGCACATAATTGTGGGTCCATGAAATTATCATCAACATCAACAATCTCATCATCTGTTACCACTCCCACAACTATGTCTCTCTTGCAAATATTTTCTGTGAATAGAAAGAAGAGTAAATGACTTTAATACACAGATAGTTGCAATCAAGCTTTTATGCACATTCAAAATCTAGTAAAAGGAAGACAGCAAAAACCACATCAATGAGTAGACAGATCGTAAAATGAAACCTGGTTCCTCCACGTGCTCTGAAATGTAGAGTTTGCTACATGTCTTCCTCTCGATAGAATCTACTGATACTATGTCATTGTTGTCTACATATTCAACGTCTGGACTCTTCAAAGAATCGCAAGTAGACATGGTTTCGTCCAAAGAAAATGAACCATCTGACTCAGGAGGAGAAATATCCATGCTGCATGGGGCAGGAGGAGCAATAATCCTAGAGAGATCATTGCCTTTTATGAAAGAAGTACTCTTACTGGAAACGACCACACTTGGTTTTACATTCAAGGGTGCTGGCAAGGTACTTCCAGAGAAGCCTGCATTATTGTTAATGCAAGAAGACGATACCTTCTTGGCATTGGCAAATTTAGTTGCGCAAGGTACCTTTGAATACAAAATTTGATTCATCATTTGTCTCAATTAAAAAACAAGTATATTTCTAACAGTGGAAACTGAAATAAAATGTTTATGCCCAACACAAAAAAAAGGGTGAAAGACCCAGAGAGTAGATTGAAGAACAATTGGACATCATATTGAATGAAACCTATCCAACTTCCTTCTCATATTATTGAAAGCCAATATCCAACTCTTACAATGAAATTTCTATTGTAATAATGATAAAATCACTAAAAGGGTTTTTACTCAAATAATGCTAAAAAGATTAATACATTTTACAATTGTATTACTCAATCGTTGAATCAAGATATACTCAAACAAAATCATTCTCGGAACAAAACAGGAGCATCACTTTCGAGCAGTGCCCAAAAGCTCAATTGCTGGTTGAAAAAATCAGTTGAGGAAATAATTACTCAAGCTCCTTTATGAAATATGTGCTTTAGTAGTTATTAAATAAACGATTTACATATTTGAACAAACAATTACAAACTCAACTTCTAATGAATAAGATAAAGAATATTCAATTTAAATTTCTGCATACTACACTGACAAAGTTTACGGAGTTTGAATTGCATGTCATATATTCCTGTGTCTTGTCATTCAACATTTTTTTATTACACATTTTCCACATGCTTAGTCAGAAAGTTGACCCCTTTTTTTATACTTCAACCAATTCATAATAATACAATAATGTGCCAACTGATTGACGATTACTTCTTGGATTAGTTTGTAATAAAAATAAGGATGGGTTAATTTCTGTTCCTTTCTTTCTTTTCTAGTGTTCTTAAAGATATTTGTTTCTTGTAATAGTAGCACAAAATCTATTAGATGCTGCAAAATGAAAGGAATAACTCAATTTCTTATTATGCTCAAATGAAAAATGCTTGGGAGCACTAATTAGTGCTCCCACTAATTAGGTGGCAGTGGGTCCCATCATTAATGATATGATGTTTTGACCTTGGAGTTGTATTTTTTTTTTTTTTTACTTTTTTAATGCATTAGTGCTATTAGTGGTAATGTTTTTAGTGGGATGAATCATTGTTGATGCTCAAATTGATATGTATACAGGTGTATCTAATCAAATCCCATGATTATAGCATAAATCAATTGATCATGTACAAGAGATTACATAAGCCAAATTATATACAAGAATACACAATCAAATCCCATGATTTTTGGACGAATGGAGAGAGAGAGAGAGAGGGTCACATTAGTGGCTGTCTATATTTATATGCAGCTGTGTAATTAACAGTTTCTTATATCATTTGTTAGTTTGAGTTCTATGAAAACGTGAAAATCTCTGTTGTTTTGTGAACTTGTCTTCTTTGAAAATGGTCCTACATTGATTTAATAGGATAAAACATTTTGAAAAAATGACATTTAACGAGACACAAAGAATTAGTTAAAAAAATATTTAAAAAATAAAACAATTTTCAGAAAGCAAAGCAGAGTCTTCTATTAATAATATATCATATAAAAATACATAATTGTCAAACATATTCAAGATCATCAATATCATTGATCATTCTACACACCAGAATAAATTCCAAACAAATTCAACTAAATTACAACATGATCAAGAAAAAAAATTATCATTTTAAAAAGAAAAAGAACAAAGAAAAAAGAAAAAGTATAAAGAACAATAAAGAAACGAACTCATGCAGAATCAAGGTATAACCCAAAATTAAACCTATAATCAATGAAATGAACAAAATGTATACCATATTCGACGACCCGGAAACCAAACCTCGCGATCCACTCTGAGAGCCGCCGTGTCTCTGATTCGTCACATTAGCAAGCGCCGCCCTCTTCTTCGCCATATGCGGCGGCACCGCCATGACCTTCCCAAGATTCTCCGACGAAGACGCTTGCCTCTTCGCCACCGACGAAGACGACGACGAAATCGAAGAACGCCGATTCTGAGTCGACATTACGAAAGAATGTTTGTTTATTTTCCCGGAAAATCGAAACTTGTTCAGCCTTGTTTTCTTGCTCGCGAATTGAGCAAGAAAAAAGACCCAAAATTTATCGAAATTAGGGTTCTTGAATTCTAGGGTTGTTTTTATTGAAATTTAAGAGAAAGCACTAGAATCAGAGATAGAGAGAAATAAAAGTGAAGCAGAGGAAAAAAAAGATGCCTAGTTTTTTAGAGAGAGAAAGCGACGGGTTTTAGATAGAGAGGGGGGGGGGACAGAGAGGACTGTTTGGTATTTAATCTTTGTTTATGGTGCTTTTGAGGCGGGCAAGGGTGTGATTTGAATTGCGAACTGATCGTGACCGTTGATTCCATTCGGTAATCGTTAGGAGCGGACATGTGTGGGGTCCACTGGTGGTGTATTTGAATTTTGAGTTTGATGTGGGTAAGAGGTTGAATGGTGAACGACCAATCAGATCGCGAGTCAGAGGCGAATTGTTCGCTTGTGTTGAGTCACGGGCGGTAATGGTAGGGTGTAAGTTTGAATTCGAATTTGAACGTTAAGTATGGATCTGCCTTTGAAGTGTGACAATGGCTACATTATCCCATATCACTAGTGCCAAGGAGCCAGGTATAGAAAATTGAAATTGAATGATCAAACACAAGGCAACAAATCCAACAGAATTTTATGTACTTTTAAATTAGGTCTTAGCTTTCTAATTTTGTCAATCCAAACATATACTTTTTAAATTATCTCAGTTAAAATGTTTATAATAATATTTTTCGATGTCATGTCTAATTCTTGTTAACAAATTTGAGAAAAGTTTTTCTTCAATACAAAAAGATGGTCTTGAATAAAATAAAATAAAAAGTTTAAAAACTATGAGATAGTCTTAAAATTTTTGAGTAAATATTTAAATTTCTCTTGATTTGCGTTTAAAAAGAAAAAATAGGTTACATGTATAAAGGAAAAATTACTCATAAATCCCATATTGAAAAATGTTGTTCTATCTAGTCCTGAGTGCTTTTTTGTAAACTATTTAGTCATTTTTATATTTGGTATGGTATCTTTGTTTATTATATTGTACAAATATCAAACAATTTCAATATAACAGAACGTTGATGTTTATATAATATAACAGAACATTGATGCTTGATGACGTTGATGATGTTTTGATATGAACAAAACGTTGTTGATGTTTGATGATGTTGATGATGTTTGTTTTGATAAAAACATATGAACAAAACGTTGCTGATGTTAAATTGCTTGGTGTTTATACAATATAACAGGACATTGGTTTTTGATGACGTTGATGATGTTTTGATATGAACAGAACGTTGCTGATGTTTGATGATGTTTGTTTTGATAAAAACATATGAACAGAATGTTGTTGATGTTTGATGACGTTTGATGATGTAGTCGATGCTGCTGATGTTCGGAAATGAGAGAAATCTAAAAAAAGCCTATAGTGAGCTTTTAACATTCAAATAGGACTTATTAGTCTACAAAATAAAAAGCAGGACCAAATAGTTTAACAAATTTAAATTTGGAATTTATTGGTGCTTTGCCTTACATATAATTTGTTTGTTTATTGAGAGATTTATTTATAAATCCCATTTATAAAACTTATAACCCAATAAGTTCACAAAATATTCTTATGTTTTATCTAATCTCATACATTTGAGCTTATATTTCAATATGTTATTTATTTTACCCTTATAAATTTTTATTATAATATATATTATACCATATATTTAGGACAGAGAAAATTATTATTAGTTATATTTCATTTATGATATATATAAAATATTGTATATAAATATAGAAGATTATTATTTTTAGTATTTTCTTTGTCTTAATGTGAGAGATTCACTTGATCAAAAATCCTTTTTTACCATTATTTTACAATAGAAAATGTTAATTATACATGTAGACCAAAGATAGAGATGATGATGGACTCGCAACAGAGATGATGGTAAACCAGTGATGAATGATCATTTTTTTGGCCATTATTATGTCTTTGTTGGCTTGTGTAATCACCGATATTCTATAGTTTATTCGTTGGTATCGTGTCGGAATTGATTATATATAGATTTTTCTTAAAATGTTCGTCAATATATAGAACTATTTAATAGTTTTTTATATATTATTGGCTGATTTGTTGTATATTCATTGTTACTATACTTTTGGATTGAGCAATCATTTGTATTGTCATTAAACAATCGAAATAATCGATTTTCACTTTTTTAATTTTGTTTCGTATATTTACATTGCAGTGTGAATGTTTACTTCTTTTTTTTTAAGGCTAATTGTATGTTAATTGTAAATTGTGAAAATTCATATTGTATGTGGTATAATTATATCTTTTCAAAATTTCGTTATATGTTTGTTGTTTTTGTTAATATGCTTGTTGGTTGAATAATCATTTTTGTTACCATTGAAGAATCGAAATAGTCAATTTGCATTTTTTTTAATTTTGTTTTATGTTTTCACATTACAGTGCGAATGTTCACATTGGTATGAAAGTAGTTTTTTTAGGGTTGTTGTATTTTAATTGTAAATTGTAAATATTCACATTATATTTTGATATGAGTTTTATTTTTTTAAAGGTTCGTTGTATGTTGTTATTTATTGTGAATATTCACATTGTACTTTGGTATGTGTTTTGTTTTTTTGAATGTTAGTTGAATATTAGTAGTCATATTAGCACAAACATAGTGTATACATAGAGATGTGAATGTTCACTTTAATTTTGTAATACAAATAAATAGTTGCACCCAATGTTAATATTCACACACTCATATAACATTGAGTGTGCATATGGTTCCATGAGGAGATGCTATTTATCAACATGAATTTGTAATGTGAAAGTTTACATCAACATTTAGCGAGAGATTTTCAAGACGTAGATAATTTAGGATTTTATGAATGTGAGAGATTTTTTATGTGAAATAAGGGAGAGATTTTTTCTTTATGGAATAAGGGAGAGATTTTCTCCCTATAATGAGAAGATTTTTCCTGAAATGATGAAAGATTTTATCCATAGAATAAGGAATTGTTATTATTTTTTATTGTGTATTAATTTCAAAATAGAAACCAACGCGGAAAGTTGGAAGGGTGATTTGGTATATCACGCCAAATAGGACCTAATAAAATACTAAAAAAGAATATAAGTTAGATAGAATTAAGTCTTAAGAATGAGATTTACTAAAAAAGCTCCATTGTTTATTTGGTAGAATTTTGTTTCTTCTATACCAAGCCGGAACACCAGCCACCTCCATTTTTTTCCCCCTAAGGTACTGGGAGTATTTGTTATAATTTAAATAACCTACTTGTGGCATATTTTAATTTAGGAGTTTGTATTAAAATGCTTGGTGCAATTTCTATATACAGTTTATTAAGTAGAAATAGTTTAAATAAGTTGAAAAAAAAATTATTATCTAAAAGTTTAAGAAGATTACTTTTAAATTCTATTTTCTTATTATTAATTTTTAAATTATAATAAGTTGAATCAAACAGCACCATTGCAGGGCTGTTCCCGTATGACATTGCAATGGTGAAAAAATGACTTGTTTGTAAATAATTTCTTTTTTCATTGAACTATAAAAAATTTTACGTATAAAGTATAAATAGACTTTTTTTTTTAACTCTGTTAAAAAATAAAATTAAATGATAACACAATTAACGGTGTGAATGGCGCACTTTAATCTAAAACTCATAAAGAATTAGGTTACATATAGGGGTATAAAATCAGTTCACCGATAGCCTACCCGAAGTTTGCTCGTGACCTAGAGCAGCTCGGCTATAAAATGTTAGTTACAAAATATAATATATAAATATAAAAAATTATTATTTTTAGTATTTTCTTTACCTTAATGTGAGGAATTCACTTGGAAAACAAATCCTTTTTCGACCATTGCAATGTCATATGTGAACAACCCTGGTGGTGCTGTTTGGTTCAACTTATTATAATTTAAAAATTAATAATAAGAAAATAGAATTTAAAAGTATTCTTCTTAAACTTTCTGATAATAAATTTTTTAACTTATTTAAACTATTTATACCTAATAAATTGTATACAGAAATTGCACCAAGCATTCTAATACAAACTCCTAAATTAAAATACGCTATAAACAAGTTATTTAAGCTATAACAAACACTTCCAGTATCCTTTTAAAAAAAAAAATAATGGAGGTGGCTGATGTTTGAGCTTGGTATAGAAGAAACAAAATTCTACCAAATAAACAATGGAGCTTTTTAGTAAATCACATTCTTAAGACTTATGTTCTATATAACTCATATTCTTTTATAGTATTTCATTAGGTCATATTTGGTGTAATATACCAAATCACCTTTCCAACTTTCTGAGTTGGTTTTTATTTTGAAATTAATACACAATAAAAAAATAATAACAATTCCTTATTCTATAAAGAAAATCTCTTATCATTCTAGGGAAAATACTCTCATTATAAGGAGAAAATCTCTCATATATTCCATTGAGAAAAACTCTCACTCATTCTAGGGGAAAAAATCTCTCCCTTATTTCACATAAAAAATCTCTCACATTCTTAAAATCCCAAATTCTCATTCTAAGGATAAAATCTCTCCTATATTCCATTGAGAAAAACTCACTCATTCTAGGGAAAAAATCTCTCCCTTATTTCACATAAAAAATCTCTCACATTCTTAAAATCCTAGGTTGCATTTGGTAGAGCTTTTTAAATATGATTTGAGAGTAGGAGTTGAATTTTGAGTTTGTGAGTTTTGGAATTATGATTTGAGTGTAGAAAATTTGTTTGGTGAAAGAGTTTTGAATTGAGTAGGGAATTTTTGATATGACATATGATATTTGATACAAAAACTTACAACTCATAACCAAACACACGACTCAAAATTTTATTAGAACTCATAAAAAATTCAAAAAATATTTTTTCCGAATATATAAAAATTAATATGTGTCAATTGCAAAAAAAAAAAAAATGCTATTCCGATCAACCGGCTGAACGATCGGTTAGCCCAAATTTTTCCGCCTAAGACAGAATTTTCAAAATTTAATGTAGAATTAACTTTGAGAAACCGTAAACAAACATGAAATGCAAATAAAGGGGTAAAATTAACTTTGGAAAACTGTTCCAAACACAGCCCTAAATTATCTACCTGTTGAAAGTCTCTCACAAAATGTTGATGTAAACTTTTGCATTACAAATGCATGTTGGTAAATAACATCTTCTCATGGAACCGTATATACACTCAATGTTACATAAGTGCGTGAACATTAACATTGGGTGCAACTACTTATTTGTATTACAGAATTAATGTGAACATTCACATCTCTATATACACGCTATGTTTGTGCTAGTATGACTACTAATATTCAACTAACATTCGAAAAAACAAAACACATACCAAAGTACAATGTAAATGTTCACAATAGATAATAAACATACAAATAATCTTCAAAAAAATAAAACTCATATCAAAATACAATGTGAATATTCATAATTTACAATTAACATATAACTACCTTTAAAAATTACATTTATACCAATGTGAACATTCCCACTGCAATGTGAAAACATAAAACAAAATTAAAAAAAGTGTAAATCGACTATTTCAATTGTTCAATGGTAATATAAATGATTATTCTGCCAACAAATATATTAACAAAAACTACAAACATACAACTAAATTTTGAAAAGATAAAATTCATACCAAAATACAATATGAATGTTCACAGTTTACAATTAACATACAATTAGCCTTAAAAAAATAAAAATAAACTGAACTTATACAATGTGAACATTCACGCTGCAACGTGAAAATACAAAACCAAATTAAAAAAGTAAAAATCGATTGTTTTGATTGTTTAATGACAATAAAAATGATTGCTCAACCAAGAAGTATAGTAACAATAAATATTAATATATAATAAATCATCAAATAATATCTAAAAAATAGTTCATATATATTGACGCACATTTTTAGAAAAATCTGTATACAATCAATTCTAGCATAATACCGGCGAATAAACTATACAATATCGATGATTACACAAACTGATGAAGAGACTACGATTTATGTATAATAATGGCAAAAAAAATGATTGTTTATCACTAGTTTACCACTATCTCTATTGCGAGTCCATTATCATCTCCATCATTAGTTTACATGTATAACTAATATTTTCTTCCAAATGTATAATGTATAATAATGGCAAAAAAAAAAAAAATATGATTGTTCATCATTGGTTTACCACTATCTCTGTTGTGAGTCCATCATCATCTTTCTCATTGGTCTACATATACAACTATAAAAATTCCTACATATAAGGTATAAATAGACTTTGTTAATTAAAAAATAAAATTAAATGTTAACGCAATTAACGGTGTGAATGGCGCACTTTAATCTAAAATTCATAAAGAATTAGGTTATATATAAGGGTGTAAAAATCAATTCACTTGTCCATGGCCTACCCAAAGTCTGTTCGCAACCCAGAGCAGCCCGGCTAAGCTTGAGCCCAGGCCCCAACCTTGGGCCAAGCCATGTGTTTTGGGGCCAGGCTGGCCTAAAGCCTGCCCAGGCCAAGGCCCATTGTCATTTTTAAGCTATTTTGGGGGAAAACAATAAAATTTTGGTAGAAAACAATTTTTTTAAAAAAATAAAAAAATAGTTAGGTCCGACATAGGCCCTCTCCAAGCTTAAGCCTAGGCTCGACCTGAATCAAGGCCTGCAACCTAGCTCACTATCTGATTTTGAGTGGGCTTAGACCTAAGCTTGGGCCGAGATTTTTCTCATGTGGGCTAGCTTGACCCACCCCACAAATTGACGGGAGCTCACGAGGCCCGACTATGGGCCAGTTTGAATTTACACCCCTAATTACATATAAACATCAAGGAGCACTATCCACACATGAACTAAACAAGAAGATGGTAAAATGAATTTTGGCCTTTTTTATTTTTCTCTTTCCACTGCAATATATAAAAAATTTAAAGATCAAACTCTTTCATTTTCAAAGTAAAAATTTTATTGCAAAAAAATATTAGGAGACTAATTTATGTCGTCTAAAGAGTCGTTGCTAATAAACACACTTTTAGGAACAAAATCATTTTTTGTAAAAAAAAATTATTCTTTTAGACAAAAGTTTTTTTTATCCCAAAAAGATAATAATTCATTACTAAATGTCAAATTTGATTGTTAAGAATATAACAATAACACATTTGGGAACTAAGATATTTCACCCCGAAAAATTAATTTTTTCCTAAATTTTGGTATCTAAAACTTTAATTTGTTCTAATGCTCTCTCTTCATTTTACTTTTTTTTTTTTTTGTTCCCTCCCCTCTTTTTTTTTTTTCAGTACATCGGAAATTAAAAACCCAGAACAACAAACAACAAAGACAAGAGAGGCAGCTAAGCTAGAGCCTCCGAAATGCTGTACCCACCATATCAGCTACAATCAAGCTTCTAACTTCTGGAGGAGGTTCCTCCATAACCAGCAAGTGCTCCACTTGATCTGCACCCATATTGGCGAGCTTGTCCGCACATTGGTTGGCCTCTCTCATAATGTGCTGGATGGAACAATTGCACCGCTGGAGAAGGTGACGAGCATCTTCCACAAATGGCTCTATACGAGCAGTTTGGGGGAGGCCCGTTTGTGATCATTTCTTGGGCTGTGATGGAGTCAGTCTCAATGACAACTTCGGCGAGACCTTTCTCAAGCACTATGGTACGACCTCTGTAGATTTCCCTCCCCTCTCTCTTCAATTATTTTCCTCTAATTTTCATAAATATCATTATGGTGAGTGACAGTTCAATTGATCATCACTAAGAAGGAAACGTGTGAGGATTACAATAGGGAAGAGTTAGTGGCTAAGGTTTTGAGAAAGTGGCGGAAATGGGTAGACGAAGGCGCGAGAGTGACAAGAATGGGTAGGGAAGGATTTTAGAGTGGTGAAGAGGGTAAGGGTGGCGGCCGACGATCAAGATTGCTAATTGGAGATACATAGAAAAGAAGACCCAAGAAAGGGAAAGAAGAAGGCAAATGGGGTAGTTTGGTAAATTCAAAGGGTGCTTTTCACCTATTTGTAATTTTCTTTTATGCTTCCATTACAGCTTGCTAATGGAAGCATAAAAGATAAGGAAGCCCCTTAATTTCCCGTGTTTAATTTCTCTTAAGTTTAAATTTACAATAAGATAAGGAAGCCCCTTAATTTACTCAAAATTTACTAACTTTCACGTGACAACCATCTCAAAGTGGAAGCGTTTAAGGAAAAAATATGATCCCAATTAATTAAGTTATCAATTTGTTATTACTATATAGAAATAAGTAGAGAAAATAGGTATGCATTTTTTCTCTCTCAAAATGCGTCTTAGGATTGTAGCACCATGATACATAGAGC
Organism: Camellia sinensis; assembly: GCF_055761805.1. Taxonomy (NCBI): domain Eukaryota; kingdom Viridiplantae; phylum Streptophyta; class Magnoliopsida; order Ericales; family Theaceae; genus Camellia; species Camellia sinensis. The sequence goes on from NC_138966.1 coordinate 122,996,705, forward strand.
TAAAAAATAAAATAAAATAAATACGTGCTCCAAATATATATATATATATATAATTCTGTTTGGTTGAGTTTTTAGAATTTGTATTCTAATTTTTCTTCAATAATTAGAAACTAATTTGACAAAAATAAATATTAAAAAACACACTTTTTTTACCAAACTAATTTATTTTTAGATTTTTTTTTGAAAATTCAAACAAATAAATTGAATAAAAAATCTTGATATAGGTTCATTGATTTTTTAATCAAAATAAAAAAAAAATACAGATATTTAAAGACGAATTTATTATTTTTGTAAATTGTTTAACTAATTGGTAATCACTTATTTATGTGAGGCTTTTTTTTTTCCTTTTTGGCTATGTACTTAAGTTCATACGAGTAATATAGATTGATAACTTAATTAATTGAATTATGTTAAGATTAGGTTATTGCATATATATTTTTTCTTTTTAAATAAAAACAACATTCATATTGAGGTGTTCTGTCATGTGGACAGTTGATAAATTTTTGAATAAATTAGGGAGACTCCTTAGACTTATTGTTAAAATAATTGAGAGAACTTGATAGACTTGTGATGCCCACTATGAGTTCCGTTTCGATGATGCAAGTCGTTTATTTTGGAGGACTCTTTGTGTATGTCATCCATAGAAAAAGGGCAATTTTTAAATATACAAGTGCATACCATATATACTTGCGTAAATTCTCACAAATATACATAAGTTCTCTCACAAAATTGCATAAGTTCTCACAAATATATGTAAATTGTGACTTCTTAAATTTTTACAGGTTAACTTATGTATATTTATAAGAATTTATGTGATTTTATGAGATAAGTTATATATATTTGTGAGAACTTATACAAAAATATATAATATGCACCTTGTACATCCAAACACTTCCCAAAATATATGTTAATTCAATAATCTTAATATTTTCAATATCGTGTCTCTCAAAAAAAAAAAAAAAAAAGAGTCTATTTTTTAATCTATTTTTCAGAGACAAAACACAATAAAATGAAAAAAAAAATTACAATTATCAAATTAATTAATTTTTTTTATATAAATGATATATATCAAAATTTTTACAAAATAAATAATTTAAATTATTGAAATGAAATATAATACATTCAAATGCCTTTCAGATTTTTTAAATTTATATTTGAACTTACCTTTCTCTGATACATTTTTTTCTCAAAAAATGTCAGTCCAGTTTTTGTGGTCTGGGTGAGCAGGCATCAGAGTTTAAACCATTGGGTAAGCTCAAGTTGCTCAATTAGAGCCCAGCCCATTCTATGCATGCCCATATATGATATATGTGCTGCCTCTTCTTCCCAATTAAAGCGGGAAAAAAAGCACGAGAGAGAGAGAGAGAGAGAGAGAGAGATGGCGCCACTCGTACAGAGCTCCCAGCCATGGGTCGAGAAATAGTACGCCTTCTCTTCCTCATATCACTCTCCTTTTCATTTCTTTTCATACATTGTAACCATTTATATATACACGTATAATAATTTCGATTTTCATTTTGGTTTCGGATTGATATCACAGTCGACCCAAGCAAGTGAAGGACGTAGCTCACCAGGACGAAGTCGTTCGTGTCCTCACAAACACCCTCGAGACCTCTAATGTAAGTCTATTACTCTCCCAAACCCCCCAAAAATACCATCTTTACATTTCTTCTTGTTCAACTAAAAAAACCCTAGTTTGATAATTTGCAATTGGGTTTTTCTCCCCCATAGCTATGGGTTGGAGTGAACGAGATAAGTGGAAATTTTGGGTTGGATAGAAATTTGAGTGAAGAAGTGGAGGGAATTTTAATGTATTTTTTTACTCCAATTTAGCTTTGAGAAAAAGTGTTGGAAATGCCCTTAACTGGCTGTGAAGGAATCAAAGATTGCTCTGACAACAACCATAAATTTGAATATATGTTTGGTCTGATTTTTTTAGCTTCTGTTTTTATGCAGTGCCCGCATATGCTGTTCTATGGTCCTCCCGGAACAGGCAAAACCACAACAGCGCTTGCCATAGCGCACCAGCTTTTTGGGTACTCCACTGAATTTCGAGTTATAATTATATTTGCTTCGTGACAAATATTGGTGAACTGTTCTTGACTATAGACATTTATTAACTGGTTACTGTGTAGCTTTCACTTCTTATAATATTGTTAGTAGCTATGGGTTACTAAATAACGGTTGAGGGAAAACGGTATGGTTTTCTCTCGTAAATCTTGATAATTCAAATGTACCACTCTTTGATTCACATTAGATGATTTATAGCATTCTGTGAATACTAAATATCTGGTTCATTCTACAACATTTTTGGGATGAATTGTGGTCTTGCTTTCTCTGAGTCACACAATTTCTTTGACAGACCTGAACTCTACAAATCTAGAGTGCTGGAGCTGAATGCAAGTGATGACCGTGGGATCAATGTAGTTCGCACAAAAATAAAGAACTTTGCTGCTGTTGCTGTAGGTTCTGGACGTCAAGGGTATACAGTCCTATCTTGTGATCACTTTGTTTTGCTCATATTAGTTCATCCCAGCTTAATTTCTATTCTTTTGGATGTCTTTTCTATACTTCAGGGGTTATCCTTGCCCACCTTTTAAGATAATTATCCTAGACGAGGCAGATTCCATGACTGAAGATGCTCAGGCAAGTTTGTTATTTGTTGGCATTTACTAATTCAACATTGTTCATTGTTGTAATATGAATGTTCAAAGGCTTCCTTTTACTTTACAGAATGCTTTGCGGCGTACCATGGAAACATACTCTAAAGTCACAAGATTCTTTTTCATTTGTAATTACATAAGCAGGTGCTTTTTCTTCTTTTTTATTTTTTATATATTAATTATTTTCTCTTGCCGCTGACTGAAAGTTTTCCTTTTTCTTTTTCCCATGTGCTTTATGTGTGTGTGTGTTGGGGGGTGGGGGCTTAGCTATGAGAAGGGGATGATTTATGTTGGGGCACTCAAAAAATATGCAAATGTGTCCTTTTGTGTCCTTTTGTAAAGAGCTTGAGAACTTCGTAACTTACATGGTTATGCTCTATATAGGATTATAGAGCCGCTTGCTTCTAGATGTGCAAAGTTTAGGTTCAAACCACTTTCAGAAGAAATCATGACCAGTCGTATATTGCATATTTGTAATGAGGAAGGCCTAAATCTGGATACAGAGGTGTGGTTCTAGTCATTAGAAGTTTGTTTTGGAAGCAGTGGCTTATGCAAAATTGCATTCTTTGTTAATGAGGTATGTTTGGTTTACAATTGTAGGCTCTTTCAATGTTAAGTTCCATCTCACAGGGCGATCTTCGTCGGGCTATAACTTACTTACAGGTAAGAGGAGGTTTGCACATTCCCATTTTGTGTACCGAGTTTCCTTTATGTTAACTTTGATATTTGTAATAATGATAAACTGAAGTTGTGTGTATAAATGAATAGGTGCATTTTCTGTAGATATGCTGTTTGTTTTCATGCCACAATCATGATCACAGAACATGTTAAGCCTTATGATGTGCCATATTTATTAATCATTCTAATTAAGAATTTAAAATTCGATCTTGTTTGGTGATTTTGAAATTCTAATCATTCTGTAGATATGCTGTTTGTTTTGTTGTTAGTTCCAAGTACAACTTTTACTGTGGAGTTTCAAATTTATTTCTCATGCCTGAATAAAAATTGATCTTCTGCATTTTTGTTGTTACAGGGAGCTGCTCGCCTCTTTGGATCATCTATTTCTTCCAATGACTTGATCAGTGTGTCAGGGGTAAGTTAGTAGCATTGAATTTTATTATTATTATTTTATTTTTCTAATCCTGCTCTTGGAGTTTTCTATGTGGAGAAGATATTTTACAAGGCTCAAAGATTTTAAAATGATTAGTTTTGGGGAAAGAGTTCTTTGAACCAGTAATTAAAATTATTGGCTGCATTGTGCATTGCGCTTTTTTTTTTTTTTTTTTTTTTTTTACTTTTGCCATCCTACATTCCCTATAGTTGTCAGTATGAAGGAAGATGCAAATATGTCCTCCCTGTTGGAAAGGTGGTTTTAGTATTTTACTCTTTGGACATGCTTTTTCTGCTATTATCCTGGAAATCCTTGAGGAACCATCAAATCTTTTTTGTGTCTAATTTGGCAGAGTCTACAATCTTACATATAGGACTTAGATCCTGCCAGGTGTAGGTTATGGTTGGATAGAAGAACTCTGAATCTGATTTGCTTTAGTTTGATAGAATTCTCTTCTCTCCCAATGAATCTTATCTAGGATGAAAGTGTTAATGTTGCCACTCATCAGGGTATGTTACAAGGTAAGTTTTGGTCTCATATTTGGATCACCTTGATGACACTTGTTTAGCATCCTCTTGAGACCAGTAATTTTAATGTTCTGGTTTTCAAAAGCCGTGTAAGGGATGGTGATGGGGAGTGGCTTTTGGGAACGGTGACCCTGTGTAGGGGAGTTTGAGATGAACAGTGATTAGGAGAGTGATTAGAGAGGCAAAAGTATGTTAATGGTCCAACAAGGTCGGAATGGCTGAAGAAATGAGTCAACAAAATCTGGAAAAGATGGAGAATGATTAGTTGGGTGAGGGTGGAGCAAGTGGTTTAAGAAGAAGAGAATGACAATGCACAAATGGGCAGCATCTCCCTAAATTCCCAAAAATCCTCTTCTTGGACATTAAAAAATAGGTCCTATTTATAGGCTTTTCCTTTGCACCAAAAGGATACTAAGTGGTCAAATAAAGTGAAGATATGTGTCCCTGAGAATCACATAGAATATTCTGCCTTGGACCACTAGGTTGAAGGTGCCACGTGTTGCTCTGCCTGTACTGTGTACTATATGTTTGGCACAGATGCCTCAGTAAATGCACTTGTGGCGGGAGTGTTTGCTACTGCAACTTGCCTTTTCAGCTTGAACATCAGCAAGTGCACTTGCAGCGGTAATGTTTGTCCCTGCTCTTGCCTTCTCAGTTCAGTTTAGTTAAGATATACATTCTCAAGACTTCATAGCTTGCTATCAGTAATGTTCGTGTTCACCTGCGATGCCTCCTCCCTTAGCCACCTAATCACAAACTCTCAAGCTTTCCAGGGCGAAGGCCACAGCTAGGCTCGCTATCAGCTATGTTGTGCCTTAGTATCAAGCCTAAGGGGGCTTCCTTGGCCCTGCTTGTGCAACCAAGACAGGTCCATGACCTGGGTAAATGGAAAGAGATTCCCTTACTCTTGGGCTGCCCTGCTCCTATCTTCGCAGGGTTGCAGCTGTATACTAATATCTCTGGACTTGCTATCAGCTTCAACCAATAAGTTTTGGGGCCTACTATCAGTGCTAAGCTAGTGAGTTTTGGAGCCTGCTATCAACGTTGAGCTAATGACGACTTTGGGGGTCTGCTATGAGTCCTAGTCTAGTAATGTTTTGGGGCTTGCCATTAGCACCAAGCATTAGTCTCTACTTATAAAAGGAAAGCTTCTCCCAAAGGCTGCTATCACCTTAGTGGAGTCTTCCCTCTGCAAGTTAGTTGCATCATTTGTAGTTGCTACGGTGGCTGTTTCCCGTAGCAAGTTCAAATGGCGTCACTGACAATACTAGAGATGGCGCGCCGACAAAATACCTCCGCAACTTCACCGCTGCAAGTGTTGTCTCTGCAACTTAGTTGTTCTAGTTTTCTCTTTCTCTCAACAATTTCAAATGGTGGCGCCGGCAATACTTAAGATTGCAGCACCGACAATACTTGAGATGGCGATGCCGAGAATATTAGGAATGGCGGCACCGAGACAAAGTGCCTCAGCAACTTAGCCGTTGCAAGTGTTGCCTCCGCAACTTGACTTAGACATTTTTCTTTATGGAGCTTGTTCATACTTTTGGCGGGTCGGACCTGCTCCGACCCACTGTTGACCTACTTTCCTTGGGCTTTAGCTCATACTCCTTAATCATTCGTGGTCGCCTAGCAGGGGTGATCTCCGCATTTAGGTCCATACTTAATTTTGACTTTAATTTTAGACCCTCTACATCCAAGAACATTATTATGCTGATAAAACGTTTCAAAACTAAGTACAAATCTTTGTTTATGGGTGCAAGTAAAGCCATGCCATGTTTATATCACTTTGGTGTACGAGCCATGCTTTTATATTTTCAAGATTAGCTATGACTCCAATTTTGAGTGGTGATTTTGGTCAAAACATAACCAATACAAAAAATCTTTATTATTTATTTATTTTTTTGCATATGGCTTTAGATGGGTAGTAGATAAGATGGTGGCTTCATTAAGGCTTCTATACACGAATTGTTCAAACAAATCCTCATTGTTACCTTGGTGTTAATCATAGAGGTAATCATTTTTGTTGACCGTTGTTGAAAGCTCAATGACTTGGTCAAGATATTTTTTATTTTAGGGCAAACTTCACTTTATCCCCTTGTGGTTTGGTCCAAGTGCGGATCACCCCCTTGTCATTTGGAAATAACCATATAATTCTCATGTGGTTTATGGACAAAAACGCACCGTTAGTTTTTTTGGTCTAAGATAACGAGTTGTGAGAGTTATATGCCTATGTGGAGAGTATGTCTATTTTTTATACATCTTCAAATTTACCAAAGAATGCCATTGTGTGTGTTTGGTTTGAGTTTTTTGGATTAAGTTTTTTGAAAATTGATTTTTTTGTTTGTTTGTTTGTTTTTTTTTTTTTTTAAGTGAATATTTTTAAAATTTTAAGCATTTTTTTTTTTTACTTTTTTAGATGCACCTTACTTAGGCCAAGTTTGGCATGACCTAAATAATACAAAAAGTCAAAAAGTCATTATCCTATTTAAGTCACATCATCTTATTTAAATCGCATCACCTCTCTAACACATCAATCACATCAAACCCAATCCAAACCCAACCCATATAAGCCAATAAGTCAAAAAGTGTACTTTTTTAGAACATCCCAAACCAACCCTTAGATGTACCTAAAAAATAAAAAATTTGTAAAAAAATATTTTAAAAAATTAATAAATACATGAAAATATGAAAAATATACTGAATTCTCATTTTTTTTTTTGTATTTTTGGTATTTAGTGAATTGTTAAAAGATTAAAGGTCAATTTACTAAAAACACTTTTTTGTTATTAAAAAAAATAATTGTTATTAATAGTAATTAAAGGTCAATTTACTAAAAACTCAGTAATAAAAAAAGTGTTTTCACCTCACTAAAATATTTTTAATTAAAACATAATTGTTATTAATAATTTTTCATCTTTTGCCATTTAGCCTCTATCTTCTCTTTATCTCTTAACTTAAAACATAATTGTTAATTAAATAATAAATCCAAATAATTCTAATTCTATAACTTAATTTCTAATTTGCAACCTAGTTCTGGTCTGGTTTAATTACATTTTTAATATACATACTGTAAAATAAATTGATGTATATTATTGATTGATTGATTGTGTTGTATGTTTTGATGTATTGTATGTACATTATATAGGAGATGGAGATGTGAAATGGAGGTGGAGTGGTGGAGTAGGTGAAGTGGAGTGTGTAGTGGAGTAGGTGAAGTGGAGGTGGAGTGGTGTAGTGGGTTAGGTTTAGTGGAGTAGGTTTAGGTGTACATTAACAGCCCCCCTCAAACTCAAGGAGGATAGGAACTAACCAACTTGAGTTTGAAGAGAGTAACAAAACAGGAAAGTAAACTGATAAATAAAATAAAACAGGATAGGAGACACGGTATGGTCGTGTCAGACCGATGTAGCAGACAGTTTATGGGGTCATGTCGGACCGTTGTAGCAGACAGTTTACAGGGTCATGTCGGACCGTTGTAGCAGACACTGTGTGGTCGTGTCAGACCGATGTAGAAGACAGTTTATGGGGTCATGTCGGACCGATGTAGAAGACAGTTTACGGGGTCATGTCGGACCGTTGTAGCAGACACTGTGTGGTCGTGTCAGACCGATGTAGAAGACAGTTTACGGGGTCATGTCGGACCATTGTAGAAGACAGTTTACGGGGTCATGTCGGACCGTTGTAGCAGACACTGTGTGGTCGTGTCAGACCGATGTAGAAGACAGTTTATGGGGTCATGTCGGACCGTTGTAGCAGATTGTGGTGGTGCACCAAGGGGGCGACTTAGGGAGTGCGCCATGGGGTGGCTTGAGTGGTTCCCATGGTGTGTAACCATGCTCACCATGATATATGTATAACCCCCCCTCAAACTCAAATAGGTGTGAAGATAGAAACCTATTTGAGGTTGAAATAAAGTGAGTGATAAAGGGGATCAAGACAGTTTACGGGGTCATGTCGGACCGATGTAGAAGACACTGTGTGGTCGTGTCAGACCGATGTAGAAGACAGTTTACGGGATCATGTCGGACCGTTGTAGCAAGTTGCACCCTCAAAAGGTGTGCCCAATCTTTCAAAAGGCGTGCTATCAAAAGGCGTGCCCAATCCATAAAAAGGCGTGCCATACATGATGGCGAGGCGCGTGATTACCTTGGCTTGCGCGCCCGTTTTGTCGTCTGGCGTCAAGTGGCGCGCGATGCGCGGATCGGCCCTGGCTATTTAAACCAAGGTTGAGGCGGAGGCTGTGCAAACCAGTCTGAAACCGCTGAACATTTTCATTCTGAAATATCTGAATATTTGCATTCTGAAACATCTGAACAATGGCCTCTTCTTCCCGTTCAGCTACCCAGAATATGGCCTCTTCGTCCCGTGGTCTACTCACTCTCTTTCCCGACCTCAACGAGTCAACAAGAGAGATAACCAGTGCGGTGGCCAGTGAACCTCAACCAAACACCTCTGGCTTTGCTCCGTTGAACTTTCCGATGCGGTCTGTGGAGCAAAAAATGGCGGTGCAAACTGATATTGAGGCCAATCAGTATACTTTGAAGTCATGCGTGGAAACCATGACTGCGGTCACAAACTTGTCGCACCGGCTGCAGAGTAGGACAAATGAGGTGCAGCAGTTAAACACCTAACTGGCTCTGCTCCAGCGCATGTATAAGGATGCGCGAGCAGAGATAAGTGTGCTAAAGACAGAAAACAAGGAGCTGAAGCGGAAGGCCACCGTGATGTTCCGATTTGGAGGTCCACCATATGTTGTAATGGAGGAGCAGGGAGTGAACGTGCTCGGCGGTGTGGGAAACACGGAGGCAACACCGGCAAGGACCGCCCAGGACGGAGGCAAGAAGAAAAGACCGGCGGCAGAGTAGAGAAGAAAAATTCCGCCTGTGGATGAGGTTGTTGTGTGTGGGTGGTTGTTTTTTTTTTTTTGTTTTTTTTTGGTGTAAAATGGTGATCGGGGTGAGCCCCGACATGAATAAAATGAGTTTGGTGTGCAGTTCGTCTTCTTCTTCTTCTTTTTTTTTTTTTTTTTATATTGTGCAAAGAAATAATAAGGAAAAAAGGTTTCGTGGCCCACGGTTTTGTGAAAACCTGCAATGGGTTTGGTATTTGTTTTTGTATATGCTTTTTTTTTTTTTTTTTGAATAATAATAATAAGAATAGATTAATGGCGAAAACATGTGCCTCGGGGGATTGGAAAGTGAAAAAATGAGAGAGAGAAAGTGGGATACTTGATGAGGAGGATGATAATAAGAAGAAAACGAATAAAAAAAGTGGTTTGGTGTAAGGTGGTGGCTGTATTTGAAAGACAAAAGGTAGTGGAGGAAAATATTAAAAGAAAAAGAAAGGAAAAGAGAGTTGAGTGGGGAACATGAGTGTGTGGAAAGAAGGAAAAAGAAAAAGTATGGGTTGGAGAATCAAGGGGTCGGAGCAAGGTGGATGGTTTGCCTCTATTCTTAGATGTGTAAGGGATGAGTTGTGATGTTCAATTTTGGCACGTGATGAGGATGCAAGCTTTCCCGTTACTACGACTTCTTGTCATAGCATTAGGAGAAACCCAACTGTTTGCGGTAAATATGTCTGGGAGGCTTGACTTCAAGAATAGAACTGTTGCACAATACTTGAGAACTTCGAGATTCATCCGAACATCATCGAAGCTCCTAGGTGTTTGCTGTCCAAGCCCAAAGTAAGTTGTAAGTGTGGCCATCGTCATGTCACCAGCTCTCCTCCCAAACCTCTGAGTCAACAGAGCCAATGAATCAATAGTGCCCTTCGGCTCCGGTGGTGGCCGTTGAATTTCCGCAAACGCCTTCCGAATCCGAGCACAAGCAAACCTCAGTATATTGTGACCTGCCCATATCTGCCCCGGGAGAATGTCGTAGACCTTGTCGGCGATCTGGGCGAAAGTGGGGGAGGAAATGACGGCGTCCTTGTTGATGTCGTTGTAGCGGACCGACAATGTGGAGATGAGAGAAAAGTGGAGGCGTGGCTGCCGAAGCTGTTGCGGCATCAATGGTAGCCACAGTTGTAACCGCCGATGGTGTTGACGGAGCGAAGGAGCTACTCGCGATGAGTGGCAGCATCCATGACTTGATATTTTTGCAGGTCCTAGCACGTGGTTGGTGTTGTGGATGGAGTTCAAAATTCTCTCCACTGTTGACGCGATAGAGGTGGTGAAGAAGAGTGAAGAAGAAGCTGTTATGGAAGAAGAAATTAGGAAATTGGGGTGGGTGCCCCCATGTGCGTTGTAGAGAGAGATTTTTTTTTTTTTTTTTTTTTTTTTTTTAGTGGTTCACAGCGGTCAACGACGGTGGAGCAACAGTGGTTCTCCGTCTGTGTGTGTGATGGCCGAGAAGAGGACTGGTGTGAGTTGCTTGCTGCTATGGCTTCTATGGGTGGTGGTGAGGATCGGTGGTTTTGGCGAGGTGGTGCTGGTCGGAGACTCTGCAAAGCGAGGGACTTGAGGCGAGTTCGAACATCAAGAGAGGACGGAGAGACTAGCCCATGTGTGTGTGTCTGTCTTTCTCCCTGAATTTCAATACAGAGAGAGAGAGTTGAAGATGTAGCGGAGTGAAGGTATGTGTAGAAAACTCCAGCGGGCAGTGAAGGCAAGGTTGCCGGCCGACTGCCCGCCGGTGAGAAAGAAATATAGGCCTAAATTTTATAGCTCTGATACCATGTAAAATAAATTGATGTATATTATTGATTGATTGATTGTGTTGTATGTTTTGATGTATTGTATGTACATTATATAGGAGATGGAGATGTGAAATGGAGGTGGAGTGGTGGAGTAGGTGAAGTGGAGTGTGTAGTGGAGTAGGTGAAGTGGAGGTGGAGTGGTGTAGTGGGTTAGGTTTAGTGGAGTAGGTTTAGGTGTACATTAACACATACACATATTATACATATACTTATATACTAATTTACATATATAATACACATAACCAAATGAAAAAAACTCAACAGATTCATTGGTGCTAATAGATTGTGAACACTGGGAACTCAAATCTAGATGGGTGTTGTGGCTGGGAACTAGAAATCTGATTGCAGTGGGTGCCATGACTGGGAAATTAGATGGTGCTGGGTGCCATCTTTGGCGGTGAATGGGACTGACGCAGGCTGTTGTTGCTACATTGGCTCCTTTTGAGTAGATGGAGTGTTAGGCGGTGATGCCAGAGTGACGGAGTGGGGAGAGAAGAGAATGAGAAGAAAGAGGAATGGAGGCGGTGATTGGCAGCCATGGTTGCTGCCATGAGAGAGAGAAGATGCAAGAAGAACATAAGTTAGATGAAATGATGAAGAAGACAAGGGTGGGTATAAAGGTCAATTTACCATTGCTGTTGACAGAAGTTAGACGTGCACTTTGGTCCGTAAACCACATGAGGGTTATGTGATTATTTCCAAATGGTAAGGGTGTGATCCGCACATGGGTCAACCACAAGGGGGTAAAATGAAATTTTCCCTTTAATTTTTTTTTTGGCTTTGTTTTTTTAGGGTCTTTGCTGAGTTGACATACTCTCTGGAAAATTCAGAGTCCGCATTGCTTTTTTGTTTTGACATTACACTTCTCCCAGATTTGTTCTTCCTCTTCTTTACGATGCCATCTGCTAATTCCTGAGAATTCAATTAAACAGGTCATCCCTCAGGAGGTTGTTCAGGCTTTTTTTTCAGCTTGCAAAAGTGGTAATTTTGACTTGGCAAATAAGGAAGTCAATAATGTAATTGCAGAGGGATATCCAGTTTCTCAGATGCTTTCTCAGGTCCAATTGTTACTAATTTTAATCAATGCTTCATTCAATTAAGTGTTGCAAGTACTGATATAGTTGTTCTTCCAGTTGTTTGACATAGTTGTCGAAGCAGATGGTGTATCAGATGAACAGAAAGCAAAAATATGCAAGAAATTGGGTGAAGTGGATAAGGTCGGTGACTTAAAATTAATTCATTTATTAGAATGTGCAGGGTCTGCACTCTGCAGATACATTTCTAAAGTTTGGATTTGTCTTTTTATAAAAACTGGAGAGAGAGAGAGAGAGAGAGAGAGAGAGAGAGAGAGAGAGAGAGTATTTGCTCCACCAGAGTAGTGGCTTTGCTACTGATGGTTCTGTGTTCCCCTTTTTCTTTAGTTTATATTTATATAAAATAATTTTCAAACAGAAGCGCAAGGCATAATTCTTTTGCTTTTGTGGAATTGGCAGTGTCTTGTTGATGGAGCAGATGAGTATTTGCAGCTGTTGGATGTGGCCAGCAATACTATGCGAGTACTTTGCAACATGCCGCTAGAATTTTCATACGAGAATTAGGTGGACTGTGGTACGATTTTTATATCAAATCATGTAGAAACAAACCGTTTAGAAGAGGTTTACACAAAATCAAAACAATGCTTTCGCATGCTAAATATCTATGCATGTTTTAATGTTTACACTTCATGGAGACGGCCTTTTTCTGCTCTATTCTCTTACCAATGAAGAAAACATTGCATGTTTGATGTTTTGTGGACGGCACATGCATTACAAACTGGGTTATGTTAATTGGGCATTGAATGTGCTATGACTCAATTCTATGATTTTGCTTTACGGTTCAATTTGTAGTTTTCTTGGGGTTCAATTTAAGATGACTATAGAAAAATCCTCAAAAAATAGGACTATAAATGACTCTTGTAAGAAACCAGGGGTTGTTCCATTCAAGTCACAGATCCGGTTTGTGTTCAAGTTGCAAAAAAGCAGTGTAACACATGCCTGTTTCATTCATTCATAAAGTTTTCATAATGAATTAATTAGAAATGAAGTGTTATGCAAATAGATATGTAGATTTTTTTCAGACAAATGACATGGTGAATGACATTTTTTAATTATGAATTATAATAATAAATCTTATTTGAAATGATTTATCAAAAGAAAAAATTTCTTATTTGAAATGCCCAAACCAATAAATGCCACATCCTATTTTATGAAAAATAGTTTTGTTGATTATAACAGCATCTACATAATCTCTTTGGAGCCCATTTCTTTTTACCCACCAATTAATTTTAAATTTTGTAAATTTTTTTTGAATCCCTAGTTAAAACCAAAATTAAACCATACCTTCTCAAATCTTAACTCTATCCCCACCGCACCCGCCACCACAAGCTCCGGCCACCCTCTCTTTCTCCACCCGAGCTCCGGTCAGCCCCTCAACACCCTGTGGTGCCACTGCCAAGCCCTTCCCCATCCTTTGGCACAACCCCCAACCCCTCCCTACCCTCACTCGACCCTCCCTCGCCACCACTAACCATTGCAAGCAAAGCGATAAAGAGAATCACAAGGGGAGAGAGAGAGAGAGGGTGAGTGATATATAGTGGGTGTTTGGGAAGTGGTTATTTTTTAGGCTTTTTGGCTTTTGACTATTTTAGTAGTCTATTTTAGTTTTTGTGTTTGAGAAGATATGATGGATTTTTATTTGAGTTATTGTATTGAAAAATGTGTTTGAAATGATGATAACATGTAAATTGATTAAACTGTCCAAACAAAAATTAATAAAATATAGGAGACATTTCCACGTGGCAGTGAGGACACTGCCGCCATCTGTCATGTGTTGACTTGGGTTGAAAAATTTGTTTGTAATAAATTAATTAAGTTGATGTTAGTTTGACATCAGTAAATTGACCAAACTGCCCATCACTTTTTGGTTTTTGGATATGAGCAACAAAGGGTAAAAATGTCTTTTACCTAGTTAATGACATCTAGCTGAACTCAACCTCTCTACCCAGGTTACATGGCTTTTTTTTCATTTTATTTTTTAATTTAAGGCTAAAATAGCCTGCCCAACCCGTTGCCAAACACCGCCCTAATATGGTTAGGGTTCGAGAGGTTAAGGATGGGATAAATTAAAAATTTATCAAAAGGTTGAATTGTAATAAAAAAATAATGAAAATTTGGGGTTCAAAGAGATTATGTGGTGCTAGTACCCAACAGTCCAGTATCAAAGTAGTAAAGTCGTCCCATACTAGTCCTCGTTGCGTTGAAAATTGGCATCATTGAACAGATTAGAGGTTTTATTTAATTTTTTTAAAATTTTTTATAATTCGAAGGTAGCCTAAAGTAATAAAAGTTGAAATTCTAAGTTGCCTACTATAAAACTTTGACAACAGCTAGCAAAACACTAACATAAACTAAAACAATGTCTCTAATATGAATTCACTCGAATTTGAATCCCATTATTAATATTTTTCCATTTCCTTAACTTTGAAGGTGCTTCCTATGAATTATTTCTGTAAAAATATGTTGGTTAGTAGCACCATCAAAAATATCACGATGTTTATCCTCCCTAATCAAAAAATTGAAGGTAAAATTGGAGGAAATTGAACTTCTGCCCAATAAAAAACATTGTATGTTAATTAGTAGCACCATAAAAAATATCATGATATTTATTTTATCCTCCCTAATCAAAAAATTGAAGGAAAAATTGGAGGAAATTGAACTTCTGCCCAATAAAAAACATTGAAGGTAAAATTGAAGTGAATTGAACTTTAAACCATTCAACAAACTAATAAGGAGATTACTCTGCGGCGTGATTGTGTAAATAATGTCAATCATTTTGACAGCTTGATCATCATTACCCTTGTTTTTGCCACCACATTCCGCAGAAGGATTTGCACCAATGTCTAACAACCCATATCCCTTAAACTTTTCACAATATTGCAGTTTGTTTCCCCACCTACTTCACATAACACCCTATTATAGATTTCCGATATGGAGACGAATCCGAGAGAAGCTCATCAACAGTAAGCATGTCCAAGTAAACAAACTAGATTGCAGGGCTACCTCTCAGATTAGCTCCGTCATCGTTCTTGATTCTATATATAAGACGAGAGGTTGCAAAACCGGTAATGAGTTTATATGTTATTGTTGAGCAACTATATAATGATAATGGAATCACATTTCTTTCAAATGCATAGCAACGTTTAATTATTTGCTTTTTATTTTTCTTTTTGTATATGTTTTTCTGTCATTTTCTTTTTGTTGTTGCCTTAATTAATCAACCTTTCTTCTTGTTATTTTTTCTAGTCAAACCTTATTTCATTTGCTTTAATTATAGTTCTTCTAATAGACAAGCCTAACTTTTTGCTATATTAATTATGGTTTCTTAAAAACAATATAATAAACTTTTTACCCTATGTCAATTTTATAATAAAATGTCATTACTAGAGTAAAATGATATGATTGAAATTTTAGTATTAATTTCCTCCAATATCTCAACGATTTAAGTAGTAAAGCACTTATTGATTCTAGAAATTATCTAAGAAGTAAATTATCCAATTTATAAAAAAAAAATGCTATGACAAATTTTAACTTTTGTTATTTCAGATCCCTTTCACCTATAAATGCTCTCTTTACATGAATGAGGTGTGATTACATAGCATGCAAATCATGCCCACACCAATTAATTGCCTTTGAATTTGACAAGCTTCCATGGCTCTAAAATGGAAAACATGCACACAAACTAATTACCAACATGGCGAACAATGCACTTTATAAGCATGCAGGTTTCATGAACTTGTAGGTATTAGTACGAGTTAGTTATGAAATTATGGAATTTTTTAAAAATAAAAATGATATTTTTAGGACTGAATGGATGACTAATATAGTTACTCATTCCATATTGAGCAATTAAAAACATGATAAGTATAAACTTTGATTTTTAGGTTCATATTTTATTAAATTGATCACCACTTCTAAATTTTTAGAATTGTCATTTTCCTCACGGATCAAAGAATTTTGTGGGTAATATTTTGGGATCAAGATTATCTACAATGAATTTGTTTTGTTGCGGTAATCCAATAGCGTATGTTTAAAGTTAAAGCTAAATTACGTCGTTTTTAAAATTTTTAACACAGAACGGAATAGAAATAGTATTGAAATGAAATAGAAATGATACTATTTACAGTTAACAAAAATAGAAACAAAAGGATAAAATTGTTTACGCAACAGAGAGAGAAAAAATTTAATATAATTTTCCCTATATATAAATGGACAACACCCGACCCGGTTCTGTATGGGGGCGGTGGAGCACATGGGCTAGCCCACTTTGGGCTAGGTCCTCTCAACAACAAAACTTTGTTCTGTTTTCGTTTTTTGACTCCCACTTAGGGTGGGCATACATCCAATGGGGGCCAGGCTGGGCCGGGACAAGAATTAAAAAAAAAAAAATTCACAGTTAAGCCACGCCCGCCAACCAATTTCGGGCATATGAATCTCATTCCAAGCTTAGCCCAAGTGATAATAGGCCAAAAAGTTGACGTTGGCCCAACTCTATGGACTTAAAAGACCAAGTTCTTAAAACTGGGCGTGCAATATAAGATGGGCGAATTATACTAACAGTTTTTATAGTTTGGAATTCGTATTATTTTAGTTCATGACTTTTTAATTATAACACATTTAATTCTGAATTTTGAATCTTGTTATAAATAAGGACAATTGAAGATACCATTACTTAATTTCAAGGGCAAAATTGTTAATTTGATAAAAATAAATGTCAAAAAGATATTTTTAAAATTTTAAAAATTATTTCCACCTACTAAAGATAAAATTATGTAAAATTGATAAATCTTTTCAATATTTATTTTTTACCAAATTAATTTTTATTATGTGTTTGGATGATGATCATGTAATGGGTGGTTGTTAAGATTTTAATGTGTAATCGATATATTTAATATATGAAATATTTTTAGTTTTAGATTTTTTGATTTAATGGATTGGTTTAGTAATGATATCAAAGTTGTTACCATAGAAACTAATTTAATGAAAATAAAAACAATCACCCATTACATGATTATCATCCAAACACATAATAAAAATTAATTTGATAAAAAATAAATATCTAAAAGATTTATCAATTTTACATAATTTTATCTTTAATGGGTAGACATAATTTTTAGGGCAAATTACATATACCTCCCTCGAGGTTTAGCTAAATTACAGATATCCCCCTGAGGTTTCAAAAATTACAGATACCCCCTTGAGGTTTATATTTTCATAACAAATTGCTCCCTAAGTTTTATATTTTCATAACAATTTGCCCCCTAATTTGTTATGCAAATATAACCTTCAGAGGAGTATCTGTAATTTGCTAAACCTCGAGGGGATATATGCAATTTGCCCTAATTTTTGAAAATTCAAAAAAAAATTTTTGACATTTATTTTTGTCAAATTAGTTTATATTTTATCAAATTAATGATTTTGTTCTTGAAATTAAGTAATAGTATCTTCAATTGTCCTTATTTGGAACAAGATTCAAAATTTAGGGTTAAATGTGTCACAATTAAAAAGTTAGAAATCAAAGTGACGCAAGTCTTAAACTATAAGAATCGTTAGTGTAATTCACCCATATAAAATAGGAGACAAAGAAGTTGTTTGGACAATCGAAAATTGAAAAGATTTTGTTAATCTCTCTCTATAATAATCCTAGGCCAATCCAAACATGGGATTACCGGTCGTTTGAAAAGTTGGCTATTCTAGTTTTTATTATTTTAGTATGTTAAAATATTTGTGTTTAAGAAGAGGATTAGATTTTTTGTAATTGAATGTGATATTTGTGATAGGAAAAGTGTAATGATTATGAATTTGATGTGACATTTTATCCTATTAACTATTTTAATTTATTTTATCTTTGTTTTTGGGTAAATTTTAACCCAAAAAAAACCTAAAATTAGCTTCCCAATACAATCCAAAGTGATTAATAATTATAAGACTACCAATCTTAAGAATATCATCTAATCCAACACACCCAAACAAAGATGACGTATATATAAATATAGTGCATGCCTTGGTGAAGTATAGTGGACATGGTTACGGAGTAGAGTAGTGGATTCTTATGTAAGTGCTTACTGTGCTTTTTTACTATGTAGTTCCAAGATTTTGGTATAGTGTTTCAGTATCATTTTTTTTTTGACACCATGTTTCAGTATCATAATACTAGTGATTCTATCAAAGTTTACCATCTTTTGTTCTATCTCTGCCACTAAGATATTTTTGTCACTTAACCTATAACTGTACTTGTATGTCTTGATCCCCATTGTCTCTTTGGACAACCAATTTAGGAAGATTATGACTTTGTTGATTAGTTAATTCTGGGACTTACTTTCAGCTGGAAATGATGTTTATTGAAGTCATCCATGACTACCAGTCAGACTATGTTAGTTTGATATTTTCCTTTTGGCTCTTCGAGTAAATATTATGTGTTAGTGTATATTAGTGTATCATTATGTAGTGCATTATCATGTTAGTGTAGCATTATGTTAGTGCATTATGTTAGTGTAGCATTATCATGTTAGTGTAGCATTATGTTAGTGCATTATGTTAGTGTAGCATTATGTTAGTGCATTATGTTAGTGTAGCATTATGTTATTGTTCATAGGCATCCAAGGCATCCTCTATAAATAGAGTGCCTTCTTTGTGTAATAGACATGTACAATTCATAGAAACAATTGTGCCTCTCTCTCTCTCTCTCTCTCTCTATTCGCTCATCTCTATCTTCTCTCACTTTCTCCAATTATTATTTCATGGTATCAGAGCACAGTGTTACATTTCTGGCAATTTGCGATTTTGGTGTTTAGTCCCATCCACAGCGGCACTACATCAAACCACTCGGAATTTCCTCACGATTCCAACGGCACCAAGCCCGGCCTCAAAAAACCTTTCACGCGCCCACACGCGCCGCCAGTGTCCACTGCGCGTCATCATTTCCGCCACCACTCTCACACGCGCCCGCACGCGCCATCCGTTGTTTCTCCCTTCCGACACGCGCCTACACGCGCCCACACGACCCGCGACTGACGTCAGCCCTGCCTCTCCCGTACACCGCGCCTGCTACTGTGCGCCTCTCGTGCGCCGTTTCACTACTGTGCACCCGCGTGCGCCGAATCCGCTACCGTGCACCGCGTCTGCGCCTGCCGCTACCGTGCACCGCCGCTTCCTGCTAACGTGTTCCTTCCTGCACTCTGCTAACGTGCGCCGCTGACATATTTGCTGACATCATCTCTGTCCAGCATACCTTTCCTGGCTATTTTCGACCTTCCGGACTCACTGGTACACTCTGTTTTACCTAATTTTGCTCCTACAGGTCTATCATATTACTTTAAACCCTATTCAACTAGTATTATGGATCGTCATGATGCCTCCCATCCTATTTCCGTTATTTTGAATGGTTCAAACTATGTTCTGTGGGCCCAAGCCATGTCCTCCTTCCTAAAAGGGAAGAAGCTCTGGCGAATTGTTACCGGGGATGTGACTAAACCGGTGAAAGACAGTGACACTAATGAAACTACTGTTCCTACTGCTACATTTGAAGACCGACTTGAGGAATGGGACAGTAAGAATTACCAAATCATTACCTGGTTTCGTAATACCTCTGTTACATCTATCAGTCTTCAGTTTGGTCGCTTTCAGCTTGACTCTGTAACTACTCCTGCAAAAGACATCTGGGATTTCTTGAAAGAACGATACCAGACTACTGGTCTTGCCCACCAATATCAACTTCAGAACCAACTTCATCGCATGCGCCAAGAATCCACTCAGTCCATTAATGACTTCCTTTCTCAAATGTACTCTGTTTGGGATCAGCTTGCTCTTTCAGAACCAACTTGGCATACCCCTGAAGATGCTGTTTTATTTACTATCTATCGCAACCAGCAAAGGTTGGTGCATTTTCTTATGGCTCTTACTTCCTCCTTTGAGCCCGTACGTGCCTCTCTGCTTCATCGCCATCCATTGCCCACTCTTGAACAAGCAATTTCTGAGTTGCTATCAGAGGAGACGCGTCTCGGTACTCTTCAAACTCATCATGTGGACTCTGTTCTGGCCACTCCTCCGTACCGGCCATCATTTACCCAACGGACCACTGCTTGCCTCTATTGTCAGAATCGGGGTCTTCCTTCAACCCATCTCCTGGTCAATTGCCCCATCAGATCCTGCCGCTACTGCAACAAACTTGGTCCTGGTCATCTGCAACAGGATTGTTTTCGCAATCCATCCCGATCATCGTCCAATAGCCACTCCTCTCGCGGTGGCTCTGCCCGGGGAAGCTTTCATCGTTCCAGGAATCAGTCTCATCACACTGCTACTACTGCTTCTAGGAATCAGCCTCATCCCACTGCTGCTGCTGCTTCCGGGAATCATTCTTCCCACACTGATGCTGTCACCTCTGCGGGGTTCTCTGAGTCGTCTGCTCCGTCTACCCCTCGCTTTTCTCCAACGGATGTAGAGGCCATGCTCAAACAACTTCTCTCCCCATCTGGTACACCTCCTCCTACTGCTTTGTCTGTAATCCCAGGTAA
This sequence comes from Camellia sinensis, assembly GCF_055761805.1. Lineage (NCBI taxonomy): Eukaryota > Viridiplantae > Streptophyta > Magnoliopsida > Ericales > Theaceae > Camellia > Camellia sinensis. The sequence goes on from NC_138966.1 coordinate 123,017,309, forward strand.
CTCTTCTTGGTATTTTGACTCTGCTTGTTGTAATCATATGACCTCCAGTTCTACTATCTTTTCTTCCTTCTCTTCATCTCCTCATATTCCCTCAATACATACTGCTGATGGTTCCCTCATGTCTGTCCGTCATGTTGGTACTGTTTCCACCTCTTCTTTATCTATCCCTCAAGTTTATCATATCCCTGCTCTTACCTTAAACCTTATTTCCATTGGTCAATTATGTGAACTTGGTCTAACTGTCACATTTTCTGCTACTGATTGTTTGGTACAGGACCCTCAGACGGGGCAGACTATTGGGATCGGCCGTAAGCATGGACGTCTCTATGAACTCATTCACCTTCATGTTCCTGCCTCTCCTCCGATTGCTGCTCCTACATCTACTTCCTCATTATCTCCCTTTCATCTTTGGCATTGTCGTTTAGGGCATATTTCTGTTAATCGCTTACGGTCTTTGGTTTCTAGTGGACAGTTGGGTCATGTAATTCCGGATAATTTCGATTGTATCCCCTGTCAACTTGCCAAACAACCTGCTTTATCATTTAATAAAAGTACTTCAGTTTCCCTTGCACCTTTTGATCTTATCCATTCCGATATTTGGGGGCCCTCCCCTACTACTACTATGGGGGGATCCCGCTATTTTGTTGTCTTTATTGATGATTTTTCCCGGTTTACTTGGCTTTTTCTCATGAAAACTAGGTCTGAACTTAAACACATTTATTATAGATTTGCCCAAATGGTCCACACCCAATTTTCCAAAACCATCAAAATTTTTCGCTCTGACAATGCTATGGAATATCGGGATTCTGATTTCCTTTCCTTTCTTCAGCATCATGGTACACTGCCTCATCGTTCTTGTGCTGGCACGTCCCAGCAAAATGGCCGTGCTGAACGGAAACATAGGCATATTCTTGACACTACTCGCGCCCTTCTTCTCTCTTCTTCCTGCCCTGAAAACTTTTGGGGGGAAGCTGCCCTCACTGCTGTTTACACTATCAACTGTGCTCCTTCTCCTGTCATCCATAATCAAACTCCCTTTGAACGTCTGCATGGCACTCCCCCTCCTTACGCTAATCTCCGGGTTTTTGGCTCTGCCTGCTTTGTTCTACTTCAATCCCATGAACACACCAAGCTTGAACCTCGTTCTCGTCTTTGTTGCTTTCTTGGGTATGGAATTGAACATAAAGGCTTTCGCTGTTGGGATCCTCTCTCTAAACGTCTTCGTATCTCCCGCCATGTCGTTTTCTGGGAGCACCAAATGTTTTCCTCGCTATCCTCTTTTCACTTACCCGCACTCTCCACTACTGTCCTGTTTACTAATCCTTCTGTCGATCTTTTCTCTGCTGATTTTGATACAGGTTCCTCCTCCATCGAGACGCCCTTGCTCACTCCTGATCCTGTCCAGCCTGCTCTCCCTGAAGGTCTACCTCTTATTGCCACACCTCCTTCTCCATCGGTTCTTCCTCCCACCGATCCTCCTACGGGTCGACCACGCCGGGTCACTCAACCTCCTATCCATCTTCGTGATTATATTGTTGGATCTGCTGCCTTCTCTACTTATGAACCTACCTCCTATCGTGAGGCTTGTACTAATCCTCTTTGGCAGCAAGCTATGACCGATGAACTACAGGCCTTGGACAAAGCTCATACTTGGGATCTTGTTGATCTTCCTCCTGGCAAGACTGCCATTGGCTGCAAATGGGTTTACAAAATCAAAACACATTCTGATGGCTCTATTGAACGCTACAAAGCTCGTCTTGTTGCCAAGGGTTTCAACCAGGAATATGGTATTGATTATGAGGAGACATTCTCTCCTGTTGCTCGGCTAACCTCTGTTCGCAGTTTACTTGCTGTTGCCGCTGCTCGCCACTGGGGGCTCTTTCAGATGGATGTCAAAAATGCTTTCCTCAATGGTCATCTTATTGAGGAGGTCTACATGCAACCTCCACCTGGGTCCACTTTTCCCCCTCATCAGGTTTGCAAACTACAGCGTGCTCTCTATGGCCTCAAGCAAGCACCTCGTGCTTGGTTTGCTACGTTCAGTTCTACCATTCATGATTTTGGGTTCACCTCTAGCTCCTATGACTCTGCTCTTTTTATCCGGACTACTTCTCATGGTACCACTCTTCTTCTTCTGTATGTGGATGATATGATTATCACTGGTAATGATGAAGCTGGTATTCTCCACCTCAAACAGTTTCTCCACCACCAGTTTGAGATGAAGGACCTTGGTACTCTTAACTACTTCTTAGGCCTTGAAGTCTCTCATGATTCTACTGGTTCCTATTTGTCCCAGGCCAAATATGCATCCGATCTTCTGGCTCGTGCTGGTCTGACTGATTGCAAAACTACCTCTACTCCAGTTGATCCTCAGATTCGTCTCACTCCTCTCGATAGGACTCTTCTCTCTGATGCTACTCTTTATCGCCAACTCGTCGGCAGCCTTGTCTATCTCACAGTAACTCGTCCTGACATTGCCTATGCTGTTCACATTGTCAGTCAGTACATGTCGGCTCCTCGCACTCCCCACTATACTGCTCTACTCCGCATCCTTCGCTACCTCAAAGGCACTCTGTTCCATGGTCTTCACTTCTCTGCTTCCTCCTCTCTTGAACTGCGTGCCTTTTCCGATGCTGATTGGGCTGGGGATCCTACGGATCGACGCTCCACCACGGGATTCTGCTTCTTCTTAGGGGACTCTCTTCTTGCTTGGCGTAGCAAAAAACAATCCCTCACTGCCCGCTCTAGCACCGAAGCTGAATACCGAGCTCTTGCTGATACTACTCAGGAACTTCTCTGGCTTCGCTGGCTCCTTGCTGATATGGGTGTTTCTTCTTCTGATCCTACCCCTCTCTATTGTGACAATCAGAGTGCCATTCAGATTGCTCACAATGATGTTTTTCATGATCGCACCAAACATATTGAGATTGATTGTCATTTCATTCGCCAGCATGTTACCTGTGGTACTGTTCGTCTTCTCCCTATCGCTTCCGTCGATCAACCCGCTGATATCTTCACTAAGGCTCATCCTCCTGGCCGCTTCAATGATCTTGTTTCCAAACTCAACTTGGTTGATGCTTCCCCTCCTTGAGTTTGCGGGGGGATGTTAGTGTATATTAGTGTATCATTATGTAGTGCATTATCATGTTAGTGTAGCATTATGTTAGTGCATTATGTTAGTGTAGCATTATCATGTTAGTGTAGCATTATGTTAGTGCATTATGTTAGTGTAGCATTATGTTAGTGCATTATGTTAGTGTAGCATTATGTTATTGTTCATAGGCATCCAAGGCATCCTCTATAAATAGAGTGCCTTCTTTGTGTAATAGACATGTACAATTCATAGAAACAATTGTGCCTCTCTCTCTCTCTCTCTCTCTCTCTATTCGCTCATCTCTATCTTCTCTCACTTTCTCCAATTATTATTTCATTATGTATAACTGTAATATCATGTAAGAGTTTTCACATTATAATAACGGTTACTACGAGTTAGACTTGTTCTATATCCTCTCTCTAGGTCAACTAAGTTTGTAATATACTCCTTAGACAAATACTAATATGGATTAGTGGAAGACAAGAGTTGTTCCACTAAGCCAAGTCTACACTCGAGTCCATTTTTTTCATCACTGTCATATCTAAATGCGACTAGGCAACATGTGCAGGGAGTATTACAGGATTGAATTAATGAAAGTTAAGAATTGTCCACCTAATTTCATAAAAATTTTGACACTGTTTTGTATCACCTTGTAATTGGTTCTTTTATTGAGATAATAATTAAACAATTAATGAAAGAAAATTACATCTGGCTATGAAATCAATTGATATAAAAAGGTGTAAAAAAAACAAGTCACACATAATTGTCCTCCTAACCAGCTGTGCTCTAATGCCAGAATTGATTTGAATTTCTTTCTATTTATCTAGTTCTCTAATTTAGGGATAGTATTTGAATCTCAAGCTTATCTTTGTGATATAGGTCTAAAGGCTCTGCAAGATAAATGGACACCCTTTTCGTTTGTTCTTATATCACTAGTGACATAAATAAAAAATAAAAAAATTCATCAAACTCACTCTCTGTGTAATTCCTATTAAGTCTTATTAAAAATAAGTCATAATACAATCGTTGTTAAAAATAATTGTGACAATTTTTTACATATGTAGCTAAAAATCAACACTGAGTGTTTTTTTTTTATCATGATTTTTATAAATTATCACTAAAACTTACTATTAGTGATATTTTTCTGTGATGAATTTTTCAAACTATCGCTGAAAGTTAAAAATTAGTAACGTTTTTTTGTGACGATTTTTTTAAACTGTTGCTAAAACTTATAATTAGTGGCATTTTTTGTGACAAAATTTTCAAACTTTCGCTGAAGATTGACAATTAATGACATTTTTTAATAGTATATGATGAAAAATACTATTAATTATCATAGGACCTATAAAATAATAAATTCATTAATAGAAACTACACGGAAAATGTCTGGTAGCTTCAAGCTACCAGGCTCGAAATGGCTCGAGAGGAAGAGAGGGAGAGCGAGAGGGAGAGAAAGAGAAGGGAGGGAGAGGAAGAAGGTCGGCGTCCGAAGCTCCCCGCCCCGCCGTCGTCGCAGCTCCCGCCGTCGTCGTAGCTCCCGCCGCCGCCTCTGCTTCCTCCTCCGTCGCAGCCCCGCCACCGTCGTCTGCCCAGCCTCCCCTCCTCCTCAAACCGGTTTTTATGGCCCCCTCCCCTCCCTCCTCCTCCTCCTCCTCCGCCCTTCTCTTCTTCTCCCTTCTTCTTCTTCTTCTTCTTCATTCTGCAAAACCAGGAAAAAAAAAAAAAAAAAAAATCGACACCAAAACGACGTCGTTTTGGTGTCGAGTCGCGTTTCGAGCCGCGACATTCGAGCTACGTAGCATGATCGAAACTACACATAACTCTCCAAGAGTAAAAAGTTGAGACTTTAAATTAACTTTTTATTTTTGGTTAAACCATAACAGATGAGGATCAAATCTGAGATAGTAATCTCAAACTAAAAAATTATTTTCCAAACTAAAAAGTATATGGCTACGTGCAAGAATTCACTTACATTTATTTATTTGTTGCGATTTCAAATTTTCAGACGACGGCTGATATATGCAAAGATTTTATTATTTTATTTTCTCCTTTTACGTCACACAATAATATATAACTCTCCAATTTTTTTTTTTTTTTTTTTTTTTTTTTTTTTTTTTTGGGGTCAATGTGATCTCAAATTATTAGTAGACAGCTGGTAGATATAAAATTTAATTATTTAAATTTCATCTTTTACGTCACACAATAAATATTGGGATATTACACTGATTTTTAAAAAAAAAATATAACTAGTCTTATAATTTTAGTATAATTATATTTGATTTCTTTTAAGGTCTTAATTCATATAACACGTAATTTATTTTTTTTACCAATAATTTATTGATTATCTGGATAAAAAAATAATATTGTCATTTATTTTACACTTAGATGTAAACTCTTTTTTTTTTTTTTTTGTTATCCTTATATTTTTACACCATCTGTATTAGTTCTGCTTATTTTAGCCTTACTAAAGGAAGGTTAGTGGAATTACATCAAATTGTTGTGTCCTCTCTAAATGCGAGGGGAGGTTATTCTAAATATTATGTATAAATATGGAAAGTGTAACCTACCTTAAAAAATAATGATGGGTCTGCCCTATTATTTTTGGGAAAATTATCTATAGGTCCTGTTTGAAATATGTGTATACTATTTAATTCAATAACTTTTTGAGTAGACCTAAAAGTCCTACACGTTTATCCCTCTCTCTCTCTACTTTTTGTCTCATACTTTACGTTTTCCTCTCACTTTTTTTTTTCTGTGTTTTCTTTTCCTTCTGTTTGTCATGTCCGACGACCGGTGATGACACTTTCCTTATTATCTTTCTCTTTCTAATATATAGTTATCAGTGACCGACGATTACCATTGATTGGAGTTCACCAGCAACCAGCAACCACCGACATCAACTCGTGACTTCATCCTTACCAACAACGAAGAAGATGAGATCTATATCAGATTTGAGTAGATCTACATGAGATCCGACTAGATCTAAACCAAAAATAGTTGCCGGAGTACAATATTCTTTCTAAATCTATTCTTTTCTTCGATTTCTCAATTTTTCTACTTTTTCTCTATTACACACGTATATTTTCCTGTTTTATTAGAGAAAAATTTCAAGTTCTGAATAAGTTGTTTTTAAGTCAGGCGGTGGAAACTGTAAAATTTTACAGTTTTAACTTTTTTGGTGCTAAAATGAATCATCCTTTAAAATTATAAAATTTTATAGTTTCATAATATGTTTTCCAGCTTAATAGAATAATGCTTTAAAACTATAATATTTTACAGTTTCAAAACTTACTTTTTAGTTTTATCAATATTACAGATTATTTGTTTAAACCCTACAAAAATTGAAAAATAATATATACTTTTTCCCATTGTTGTTTGTTGTTGTTTTTATGTTTTTTAACTATAATTTCTTCATTTATTCTTTTTTTTTTTTTTTTTTTTTTTTTCGGGACAATATTCTGAATATTTCAGTGAGTCTCTGGTGATGTTCTTGACTTTTTCCAATGACGTTCAAAACACTTCGGCGAACTTCCGGCGATGCTCAAAATACTCCGGTAAACTTTCTGTGATGCTTCGGCGACTTCTCGGCGATGTTGAATATTCCGGCGAGTCTTCGGTGAGTCTAACGAAAGTCGTTGGATGTAGCAGCATTTTTAAAGTTATATATATATATATATATAAAAAGAGTTGTTGGTAACAATTAAAAATATGTATGACTAATTGGTGCAAGTATTTTGTTTTGGAATTAGATAGATTTTAAACTTTCTGTATGAGACTTATTGGCAAGTGCCCCATTATTTTTCTAGATATAATAGTTTCTACATGTAAGCTGAAATTAATAAATATTATTTTCTTTCTTATTATATTAATCAGAGTGAAGGTTTAGTAGGTTTTATATTACATGCAAAAATGTTACCAACACTTATATATGAGCCGGCCAGGGGATCTAATTGGTATACCTCTCAACTTTTAGGATGATAGATGGAAACTAATATACACTTGCATAATCACAATTATTTATTTATTTATAATAATATTTTAAGTTACATTTGGATTTTAATTTTATGAAACAAAATGAAAAGAGAAAAGAAAAGTAGTAGATAATATATGACTAACTTTTTCCACATATTCCTTTTCTTTTCTTCTATATATCTTTTTTAGTAACAAATTTAAAATTCAATCACAATATTAAAGTACAATAACACAGTACACCTCCAATTTACCAAAAGCCAATTAAGCTAGCAATTAACAATTTCAAACTTCATATACCTTATTAAGATGTCAATTGTTTGAATCTTTCTTTTTTTACTTGATGCATTGAACAGAAATAAATAAAACTTTAATATATCATAAGGAGAAGTGAAAACTTATGCAAACTTCGAAGATATTAGTAGTGGATAAACTATGCTACGTATGATAAGTTGACTATAAATACTGTGGTGCAAGCCAATGAGGTTTATTTCTTTATTTATATAAATACATACATATGAAATATATATATAGTTGAGGATGTGCACATACATGTCATATAGAGGCACCTTCCTGGAAGGTAATTTACACAACGTGTACAACTTGTGCCCTTTGCAAGCCTCCCACGTGCCTATTGGTAGGTTCCATGTGTCCACAACCACAACGAGTTGGCCTGAGCGATTTTTAAGAAGATGGTTATAATTAATTTTTTGGTTAAAAATTACTTATAAGTTATTTTTTGTGAGAGAAGGAAGTGAGTTATAATTTGAAAAGTAGATTACAACCCACTTCCCAAAAGACCCCAAAGATTGCTAGTGGTCAAGACTTCAACCATGTGATGCATTTCTTGGGATGTGATTGAGACCCCTCCCATCACCACCCCCACCACCCCCTCCCCACACATGTGGCGGGTGGTGATTGGAGGAGAAAGAAAAAAAAGAAAAAAAAAAAAACTGGTCAATCAGAAAGAGAGGAGGTCAAAGGGGTAGGGAAAAGGGGTCCGGATCATTTTTCGCATTTCTTTTATGCTATATTTAAGTGGGAGATTTAGAAGTAAATAAATATATATATATATATAATTAAATAAAATATAAATATATTTTATTTATTTATTTATTTATTTTTTAAATCCCTTCTTAAATCTTTCCATCAAACACAATTGAAACTTTTCAACCGGAAACAATTTCTTAACGTTAGTATATATAGGTCCCGTTTGGTAGAGCTGTGGGAAAGTGATTATAGCTTATAACTGTGAACATAAGCTGATTTTTGACTTATAAATTAAGTTTTTCCTCCCCCACTCAAATAATAAGTTGATTTTTGACTTACAAAAAGTTATAAGTTGTATTGTTAAACTAAACCAAACACATCAAAATAGCTTAAATTAAGCTAAAAACTGAAATAAGCTGGAAATAACCCCTACCAAACAGAGCCATAGGATTTTACCATGGCTTTAACTCCTGTTAGTGGATGGTATGAACTTAGTGTGTTTGGTATAAATTTTTTGGATTAAATTTTTAAAAAATTGAGTTTTTTGATTTTCGTGTTTTTTTTTTTAGTAAATATTTTTAAAATTTTAAACTTTTTTTTTTACTTTTTTAGATGCACTATGCACTTTACTTAGATGAATCTAAAAAGTAAAAAAATTGTGAAAAAATATTTTAAAAAATTAATAAATACATAAAAATACAAAAAATGTACTGAATTCTCGTATTTTTTTTTTTATTTTTGGTATTTAGTGAATTTTTAAAATATTTTTTTTACAAATTTTTTACTTTTTAGGTATATTTATGTTAGGTATGTCTAAAAGTTAAAAAAATTGCTTAAAATATTAAAAAAATTCAATAAAAAGCAAAAAAATACGAAAAACAAGAAAGTAGAATTTTTTGAAAAGTGTTTTTGAAAAACCCTAACCAAGCAAAGTGGTATATCGAGTTTTTTTTTTTTTTTTTTAAAAAAAGAATTACATTAATAGTTCTTATAGTTTGGAATTTGTATTACTTTAGTTCCTGACTTTTTAATTGTAATACATTTGATCCTAAATTTTGAATATTTTTTCAAATAAGGATAATCAAAGATGTTTCCTTTACAAACGAAAAGTTCTTCATTTCAAGGGTAAAGTTGTCATGTAACTTATTTTGTGTTGGTTAACTTATATGTTATTTGAAATACAATGGCTTTTTTTTAATACATAATGCCGACACTTTATAAAGTTCTATTTAGTTCAGTTTTTAGAATTTATTTTCAGAAAATTTTTCTAATAACTAAAAATTAAATTGGTGATTTTTTTTTTTAAAACACATCATTTTTATATAATTTTATCTTTGGGAAAATTGGTCTAAGGTCCCTATCCAACTTTTAGTATGAGGAGAGATCCACAATAATATTTTCTGGTGTCTAAAGTCCCTCAATGTTAGTTTAGTTTATAAAATACCTATTTTACCCTTTTGTATATTATACGTGGTTTTCAATTTTGGAATCTGAAGATTACGTTACTATTTTTATGGAAGATTACTTTGTGATGAACTTGGCGATCGATGGAGATTTCGATGATGCAAATTTCGTGGAAATTTTATAGGAATTTTGTAGTCGTATAGTAGTTGAGTTTCGTTGATCGTGTAGAAGTTGAAGTCGTGTTGAAGCTCGAATTTCCAGTAGAGCTGAATTAGGTAAGTTTAATAATCAGTTTAAGTTTTTTATTTTTCATTTGATTTGTATATATGGACTCCGATTTCAAATAAGTTTTTGTACAGTTTATTTTGAATTAGGTTTTTATTTTCAGTTTTGATCAAAGTGATAGAAAAGCCAGCTTAGTGAATTATTTTTTGATTTTTGAAGTTGATTTTTCATTCTTTGTTATTGACAATGGAGTTGATTTTTCATTCTGTGTTACATGTTTATCAATGATAAGTTTTGTTCTTCGTGTTTGGAGACCGGCTTTGTTTTTCTTCACTGTCTTAAGTTTTGTGCTCTGTTTTTTTCATTTATTCTGCACTTTTCATTTTTCTACACTTTGCTTTGTATTCCAGAGAAAATTATATGTTCATATTCCAGAGAAAATTGTATGTTTATATTCCAGAGAAATTTCTCTGCATTCTGATTTGAGTCCAATAATGCACAATCACACAGAGAAAATTATAAGCTTGTAGTCCAGTGAAAATCACAGAGAAGCTTATAATTTGATAACTGATCTTCTGTGTGATTTTTGTCTATGATTGTGTTTAATAGTTAGCATTGAGTATCTCTGTGATTTTCTCTAGATTCATTAATTCTTCTGTAATTTTGTTTTTGTTATCTTGAAGGTGAATTTAAGTTTGTAAATTTCTCTGGACTTTTATTTGAGTCCAGAGAACATTACAAGGTAGGTATTATAATCCAGAGAAAATTATAATCATTAGAAATTTTTCTAGACTTTTATGTTGTTCTTGTGAAGTATTTTTATATTGAACAAGTTATTTTTGGTATTTTTTGTTTTAGTTTAGATGGACAGTACATTGTTGTTGCTGTGCAAATATGGGAATGATATTATTATCATTAATGTTTCATGTGAATTGAATTGATGATGCTATGATTTTACTTACATTGAGTAAGAGACCAGCTGGGAGGCCAAAGAAGAACAAAATTGCTTCTACTGAAGAGTTTAAAAGGGTGATTAAGTGTAGTCGATGTGATAGGATTGATCGCCATAATAAGAGGACATGCAAGGAACCTTTGTTAAATAGTTGAGGATATTACATTTATTGATTGAATAATACATTTGAGAATTACTTTGTGTATTTTGTTTTGTGAAATGTACTTTTTGGACAGTGCATATATAATACCAATCAAATTCATCCAGATAAATTTTTTAATAGCAGTGAAAATTACTTTTTATGTTGCGTTTTTAGAAACATACTTTGGGAGTGCCTTTATAATACCAATCAAATTGATCCAGAGAAATTTTCCTATAGCAGAGAAATTTGCTATGTGCATTGTGTTTGTTGAAATGTGCATTGCGTTTTGTGAGGTCAAATTCATCCAGTGAAATTTGTCAATAGTAGAGAAATTTGTGAGGTCAAATTCATCCAAAGAAATTTACTATGTGCATTGTGGCAAATTTATACAGAGAAATTTGCCAGTAACAGAGGAAATTACTTTGTGCACTATGTTTTGTAAGGTCAAATTCATCTAGAGAAATTTGTGAGGTGAAATTCATCCAGAGAAATTTACTATGTGCATTGTGGCAAATTCATCTAGAGAAATTTGCCACTAGCAGAGAAAATTACTTTCTGCACTATGTTTTGTGAGGTCAAATTCATCCAGAGAAATTTGCTAATAGTGCACTGTGTTTTGTGTGCTCAAATTCATCTAGAGAAATTTGCCAATAGCAGAGAAAACTACAATGTGCATTGTGTTTTTTGAATTTGATGATTGTTTCGTACCAACACAGTGCATTACAAATTACATGATCATATAGGCACCCTTTTGGCACGATACGAGTTAAATTTTTCTGTGAAATTCTGGTAACTTCATACAAGAAAAATTTCTTTAGACAATTTTCTTTGCGTGGATTGTGTTGATAATCACCACTAAATATGCATTATAAAAAAAAATATTTAACCATTGATAGTTATAAAATTTACATTAGTTAAAACAATATATATACATATATGTCAAAAACATCATTTCTTCAATGTACGAAAAAAAAAATTGAAGGGTCATTCCTTATTACATTGTGTACATTGTCTTCATTTCACTAGTATGCTTTCACTATTATACTTTTAGTTCTTCTTTTGGTGATATTTCAATTGGTTCTGTCCATGACCGGCCAATTTCGGTCGCAAATCTCTTTATGATTTTCCGTCCTCGTGAACTTTACGTCTTGTTTTGACAATGTTGAGCTGATAGGTTCATGATTGCTATATTGTCTCATTATGTAGCAAATGAAGAGGCCACAATCCACACTGCATACAAATTATAGGTATAGTTAGTTTTAAGAAATATTCAAATTAGATTATCTTATTTATAGAGTTTATGTTTCTTACTTGGTGTTTATGGTGTTTTGCTGCTTTTACGTTTCGTCATTTTTAGACAATGAAAACATAAAGATGTCAACATTAAATCCCAGAGAAATTTATAGACAACAAGAGAAAATGGAACATAACAAACACACACAAAGGAGAAAAGTGATGTAGCTGGAGAAAATTCAAGAATGGAACAAACCAAACATATACCAGAGAAAATACACATGGCAAGCCAGGAGAAATTACATATATGCCAGAGAAAATTAACAAGGCAAGCTAGAGAAAATATGCATTCCATAATATAAAAATCCCAGAGAAATTTACAGACAACCAAAGAAAATAGAACATGACAGACACACACAAAGGAGAAAAATGATGTGGCCATAGAAAATTCAAGTGTGGAACAAAATAAACATATCAGAGAAAATTACACATGGTAAGCCAGAAAATATTACATATATGCCAAAGAAAATTAAACAAGGCAAACTAGAGAAAATGTCATTCCATAATATGAAAATGCCAGAGAAATTTATAGACAACCAGAGAAAATTGAACATAACAGACACACACAAATGAGAAAAGTGATGTGGCCAGAGAAAATTCAAGAATGGAACAAAATAAACATACCAAAGAAAATTACACATGGTAAGCTAGAGAAAATTAAACACGTGTGTATTCCATAATATGAAAATGCCAGAGAAATTTACAAACAACTAGAGAAAATGGAACATGACAGAACCACAGAAAAGAGAAAAGTGATGTGGCCATAGAAAATTTAAGAATGGAACAAAATAAACATACCAGAGAAAATTACACATGGCAAGCCAGAGAAAATTACATATATGACAGAGAAAATTAAACATGGCAAGCCAAAAAAAATATGAATTCCATAATATGAAAATGCCAGAGAAATTTACAGAAAACCAGAGAAAAATATAGAATAACCAGAAACAAATGGGGGAATAAACATGCCAGAGAAAATTCAAAGAAAACACATAGATCAAGCAAATACCAGAGAAATTCAAATGACAGAGAAATTTACAGACAAAATCACACAAACATCTTCAAGAATAAGTTCGAAACTTAGAGAAATAACATTTTTCAAATTCATGTAGGTTTTTATTACGAAATTGAAATCCTAATTAATGGAAGGCTAGTCAACTGTGTTTCGGAGAAAAACTAGTTGGATTGGAGAAAACTTACCAGAGTGATGATGAAAACCCTAATTTCGAACTGAAATGGCTTGAGATGAAGATGCAATGAGATGAAGATGAACTGAGATGACGATGAACAATGAAAACGGGTCAGAGAAATTTGTGAGGAACGAATTGAAAAGAGTTTGGCAGAAGATAATGAAACCGTAATGGCGACAGTGAAGATGATAGTGAAACCCTAATTCTCATGTTCTCTTACTCATGAAAATGGTTGGATGTTTGGAATGAATTGAGTCGTCGGAATGCAATCGAGTTGAGCATTCTATGTTGATCTGTGAAGGATATTTTGATCCAAGAAAAAATTAAAAACGCGCCTGTCGTTAGTGAAGGACCTGGGACATCATTCATATTTTTGGTGTCCTTTATGCTATAAATTACTCTTATTAGGGACCTTAAAAAAAATTCCCCTTTATCTTTTGGGAGGGTAGAAATAATTTTTTTAAATTATTGTTTTTGATATTTATTTTCGTTAAATTAATTTCTATTTAAAAAAAATCTAAAAATAGTATCAAAAAAAAAAAAAAAAACTGAAGTCAAATATGATGACAACTTTGATATTATTATTAAACCAATCCATTAAATAAATAAAAAATCCAAAACTAAAAATATTTCATATATTAAACGTATCGATTACATATTAAAAACCTAATAACTATTCATTACATGATAATTATTCAAAAATATCTGTTAACAACGAAAACAGCCATCTATTACATCATCCAAAAATATTAACAAAAACAACCACCTATTACATAATCATTATCCAAACACATACTAAAAATTAATTTGGTAAAAAAATAATAAAAAATGTAATAGATTTATTATTTTTATATAATTTTATTTTTGGTGGATAAAAAGTTTTAAAATATTTTTTTCACATTTATCTTTGTCAAATTAGTTTATACTTTAGTAAATTGATAACTTTATCTTTAAAATTAAGTATTTTTCATTTGCAAAGGAAACGACGTCTTTAATTGTCATTATTTGAAATAAGAATCAAAATTCAGAATAAAATATATTACAAATAAAAGATCATAAACTAAAATGATACAAGTTCTAAACTATAGGAACTGTTAATATAATTCGCTCCAAAAAAAAAATAGTGATTAATGGGGGTATAAGAAGAGAAGTTCTCATTTAATTAATTAATTAATGAGGCACCATTTAGAATTTGTCAATTTCTCCCCATCAATGGCGAGGCTAGATAAATAAAACAATATGCTTTCTTTTTTTCTTTTTGATAATCAGATGTCTGGACTAATTTACACACACTTCAATTAATTTTAAGATCTATGCAAAGCGCCACCTCCACATGATTTGGGCAAATATCGGGTGGAGTCCACGGGCGTAGTGCAAAGAAGTTGATAGCACCTAGTGGGGTTGAACCTAAGACCTGAAGGAAGTACACTCCTAAACCACAAGTTGCATCCAATAAGCCAACTCAGCATACCTAATCGTGGAGTTGACAACTGAATTTGTAATATAAAATTACACCAAAAAAACAAAACAAATACAAGAACAAAGAAAAAGAAAAAGAAATCTGCGAACACTTCAATGGTGGTTGAAGTAAAAAACAAGAATTTAAATATCTTTTTTCAATAGAAGAAAAGTAAAACATAAAATGCGAATATAAGTGATACTGACAATGGATAAGAAATGGTTTGATGCATGTTAATCAGTTTACTTATATAGTGCATCCTGTCACGAGTTAAGGCTTTGTTTGAAACCAGATTATTTTATTAATTTTTTATAAAAAGATATATAAAAAAATAAAGAGAGTGATATAATAATTTATAGTGACTTCTTGACTTTGTGACTAAAATTGAAGGTTATCAAACGAAACCTAAATCAAGCCTTAAGTTCTAAATGAGATTGATTACATAAATCTTTTTTCTACTTTCAACTCTATCAATGACAATTTCATTAGTTAAATTAAAAAGATTATTTTGGTGACGGAGCTTCATTGAGAACCCCACCCCAATCTAAAAAAGAAAAATTCAAAGCATGCTAAGTGACGAGGCTTTTAATACATTCACTATAATATACAAGAATTTTGGAGATTAATTTTTTTTTATCTTTGAAAGTAAAAAATTTATTGCAAAAAAATTAATAGACTAATTAGTGTCGTCACTAAAAAGTCATCTTTAAAAAGTTGTTTTTTAAAAAAGGAATTTTAAAAATATCCCCAATAAATACACATTTAAAGACAACATTTCATGCAAAAAATATTTGCTTTTTTTGACGAAAAGTTTAATTCCAAAATAATAATAATCCGTCACTAATACTACTAAAAGCTACACAATACATATGCAAGTACGTAATGGGTTTATCTTGTTAATGATGAAACTTGAAAAATGCCATATATAAATAGCAATAATATAGAATGAATCACAAAATCAATCACGGAAAATGCACTGGAAACTGAAATTAAATTTATAGAGGGGTCCACGTTTGAAACAAATATTAGCTTGCCACGGTACTTTTTGTGATTCATTATTTGTTTTAATTATATGCTCTTAGCATTGGTGACACATAAACGGATTTGTCATGTGATTTTCTTATCACTAGATATAAACCGTGTTTATTTATTTATTGACATTAACTCTACTAGCTATGTATCTAATAATAAAAAAATCATAAAAATTCGTTTATGTATAACTTCACTTATATGTTTCTATTAGAAAAGTATGAATAAAATCAATGGATTATAGGTTTGACATTACATTTATTCATTTTTATTTCTGATAGTGCGCGCGTTACAATTGTTGTTATATTGGTTAATTTAAAAACTCATCTATTTTATGCAAAAGCTTGGAATATAATTTAGAATGAGTTTTGGTCCCCAAATTGACAGAAATCAATAATAAAAAAATAATAAAAACAAAAACAAAAACAAAAGGATTCAGGAGGAGGATATCCATTGGGAAACCCAAAAAACAATAATAATAATAAAAAATGAAGGGTATCGAGTATGCTATGTTTAAAGAAATAGTTCATTAGATGAAAGTAGTAATCCGAGTCATCATTTCAGTTATGAGAACTAAAAAAAATCACTATCACGATGACCATTTGTACTGCAATTAGCAACCACTACTATTAAAATAGCAAATGATTATTTATTTAGTCATCCATCATCAACTACTTATAAAAAAATTTAAAAAAAAAAAAAAAACTAATCTTGTCTTCCAATTTATTGGAATTTTTTTCCCTTCAAGTACTATGCAAATTAAAAGTGGGTTAAAACACACGATTAGGTGTATAGTTTGCTTAAGCATAATTACAAAAGCATTTCTAACTAAAAGTCGGTACTTAGCGAGTAAAGTATGGGTTATTTAACATCAATGAAAAGTTCCCCTAACTAATATGTTTGAATTTTGCATCACAACTATCCCTACCCAACATATTCTTTGGTCCCATTTGATTGACGGTTTTACTTGCGTATCCAAACAAGATAAAAATATCCCAACATGAAATACTGCTTTGTTCTCTTTCACTAGATAAAACCTAAGCAAAATGACTACGTACTCGAGCAAAAGAAGAATATCTCAAAAGGAAATGTTGCTTTTTGAAAAGAAAAGACTTTGCACAATAAATGCATGTTGAAGCATTTTCATCAAATTATATCTAGATCTAGATGTCCTGAATATCAAATAAAAACACTATGCTTGGACTTTCTTTATGAGGGTAAGCAGATTAAATTCATTTTAATTTAATGTATTTTGTAGTTTAGTACAATATAATGTAGATTTTATGAGATGAATTAGGAAATACAAACAAATTATAAGGTGGGTTAGTGAGCAGTTAGTGTTTAAATTAGTTTAATTGTGTGTTTGGTATGGGTTAGTCGGCCTTGATCCATTCATCAATTAGGAAAGGTTTGCTTTGAGGGTAAAATACAACAATAATCCTACAAGCACAAAAAAATGAATTGATTTATATTCATTTTGAGTGTAGTTTAGTTGGACACTGTACCCAAACAAATCAAGGCCACATTTCTTTGATTTTTTTTTTCATCAGTTAACTCTAGCAATTTCTGAAAGCTAAAAATATTATCCAATCTTTAATTCTAATGTAGTGTTTGGTTTGCTTGGATAAAATAGAATGGAATGAATTGTTTTTTCTTAACTTGACTATTCACTTATAGTGGTGAATTTATATGTGATACATTTTCATCATATTTTTAGTGAATCAATTGGAATAATTATCCAATTCCACTTCATTTTAGTCATCCAAACATAGATTAAATATTTTTGGGAATGAAAAATTTATGAATTACTATAATAAAAAAATAAAAAAATGTGTAAGCAAGAAATATAAAACACACACACACACAAAAAAAAAATATATATATTTAGTTAAAAAAATAATTTGTATACTACAAGGACAAAAAATATAATTTACCTTGATTAAAATTTGAACCGACCCTCATTGTGTTTTTAATTGTTGGAAAATATTATTCCATAAACTGCCAAATGGAATGGCTTCAAGCCAATCATAAATTTTATGTGAAGTTTGAACGAAGTTGTAATCTTAGAGTAAATCATTTCCTTAGCTATTTTGTAGCCCAAACCAATGCAAAACACCATTCATCAAACCCCTCAGTCTCGTCGATATTAAATCTGGTATTTAAAATAATAATAATAATAATAATATAAAGAAATAGAATAGAAAAAAAAAATTGTTGGAGAATGTATTTGTAAAGATGACTAGCTAAAATAATAGAAAAGTAGATTTTTAGTCAAAATCTAGCTAAAAATTTAACAAATTTGATGAAACTGCTCAAAAAAAAAAAAAAAAAAAAAAAAAATTCCATGAAGTGTCAAGTATATCCTCTCCTTTTCAGTAATAAGACATCCTTGGAGTTGATTTTGTGCCTTGTGTTCTCACAAAAATACTATCAATCATGAAAATGTACTTTGAATCTTATTCTAAAAGTGATTGTGCGATATAAAATTTTTTTTATTAGAAAAAAAGTAGACTTATTTGATGAAATCAGCACATGTTATATATGAAATTACATCAATAAAGTGGGTAAGAGCAAAAAACATCATAGTAAAGTTTCATAATCCCAATTAGATTGACATTAAAAAAATCACTTAATCATATACTAACTCAAGCTAAAAGAGTTGGCCAGGGACCGACACAATAGAGGAAACAACCAAACAAGAAGTCTCAAAATAATCAACAAACAACAAACCTACACACTACAACAAATGAGGACCCCAACTAACAATGCACAATAACAAGCAACAATCATGTAGCAGCAGCAACAGCAAATGATCAAGCACATCTCTGTTTCTCCTCTTCCCCACCCACTCTGATTATAGTTCTGTACAGCATATCTTACATGATGTGTGATGTAGATTTAATGCTAATGGGATATGAATCACACATTATAGAATATTAATTATTTTTCTAAATATGTAATATTTTTGATATTCTCATAGTTAGTGTCCTATTTAATTATATGACAAATTATATCCATATTCCTGATACTAATTCAGGCTATGACAAATTAATGTCCATATGATTAAACTGAAGGCTCAAACTCAGGGTTTATTTGTTAGAAGACTCAAATTCTGAAGTTTTTTTTTTTTGTTTTTTGTCAAGCTATGCTTTTGTAGCTTCAAACAAATTATACCCATATGACAAATTATGCCCAAAAACAGACAAATTATTCCCATGCCATACTCCTTACAAATTATACCCATACTACAATGGAAAAAACATATAATTGAAGTTAAAGTTGACAGGCTATGTTTTTGTTTTTGTTCTTTTTTTGTCAATTTAGTCATTGTAGCTTCAATTGTATAAATAAGTTAAACCATTGAATCTTTCAAGCTGTCAATTTATAGTTCAAGAAACAAAGTACAGGAATTGTGGATATAATTTTTTCCTAATTAATATAAAGGGTCTGGCTTCCTTTTTGGTTGCAGATCTAAATGGGAAGGTATTGTTGGGGCCCATGAGTCCCTTTCAATCATGGGTCTCATTTAGTGATCTAAATCATTCATTTTGTCAGATCTTTCATGTATATCATCAACAAAAACAAAAAAAATATTTTGATTCAATAATTATAGCATGTTTAATTTATTCCATTTGTCTCTAAAAAAAATAAACAAGTGTCTTTTATCTTTTTAAAAATATACCATCTATTTTTTTTATTTATTTTTTATTGTGTGGCTAATGCAATAAATTGAACATACTATAATTATTGGATTGAGCTAATTTTTTGTGTGGATCATATACATGAAGAATCTTATAAAATGAACGATTTAAATTATTGAAAGAAATTCATAATAAGTTCAACGATCTGAACAGTACCATCCAATTTATATCTACACCGAAGGGAAGCAGCCCAATATAAAAGGCCTTTTCTCAAGGTCTAATTTTTTAAGATTTTTTATATGTACAAATGTGATTTGTTTTGTTGTATCATTGAGCTTGCCCTCTTGTAATGTAGCTTGTGAGGTTTGATCTCACAAGCAACATTAGCTTACAGTTATTTGTTTATTTTTTGCTTCATTCATTTACAAATACTTGCTATTTAATTATCAAAATTAGCAAGCATTTTTGTTTATTACAGTATTAATTATCTCATGTTATCTAATTGTAACTAACTGCTAACATATAGACTGTAGTTAGTTAGTTATTTTTTTGTTTCATTCACGATGAAAATTGTTTGAGACCACTAAAACAATGAGCTCTAATAGCTCTAAAAACACTGTGCCCCTAATTGATTTGATGTTTTGCTCTTTGTTTTTTTTTATTTTTTTTATTTTCTGGATTGCCAACTCATTAGAGCTGGCTTAGTGGTCCATTTTTAGTGGAATCTATCACCACTGCATTCACGATTGAGTAGCACTGTACAACACTTTTTAGTATTTAATTATCAAAATTAGTAAGCACCTTTTTAAAAAAAAATACAAATGATCTTGTCTTTTCTCGTTGTTGAAGAATTGTTTTTAACCTTTATAACTTGTCTGTGTATAACTGTCAATTTAATGAAACTATCATGCCCACTCAGATTATAGTCGCTATTCTTTGCAAATTATTGGGTAATTGATTAATCATTAAGTCACTTAATCCGATGTTTAAAGTCTATAAAAAAAAATTAAACATTGTTATCAGGGCGGAGCCAAAGAAGAACCAGGGGCGTCACGTTTCCCCCTCAATTTTGAAGTTTTTTTATTTTTGTTTTGTGATCATATACAAGAAGAACCAGGGGCGTCACGTGCCCCCTCAATTTTGAACTTTTTTTATTTTTGTTTTGTGATCATATACAAGATGTATTTTTTTCTTAACATTTTCTTTGGCTAAGAATCTATTGTATTGTTCACAATAAGTAGTTATTTGATACTTTGGAAGCACTTTTATGTAGTAGTTTAAACCAACAGTGTAGTGTGAAATCTTATGAATTGAATATAATTAACTTATTATTTTTAGGTAGTTGACAAATTACTTAGTGTGATTTGTGATTTCTCATGTTTTGAACATCACATAGGCGATGCCATATGATACTCTAAGACTATTTAATAATTTCCATTCAAAACACGTTATTTATAAGCAATATCATCTCTTTAATATTTTTGTCAAATAAAAATTAAATAGATTTTATAATAATTTGTACTATAAATGATGTGTTTTTATTTTCTCAAATTAGGAATTTTGATCCATAATTTTTTGTGCTAAAATTACAAACTTACATCACCATCCCACACTGAGCTATTATACACTATTATAGAATTTTGATTTGTTCCTATTAATAATGATTTTTAATTTCTTATGCTTAAATTTAGCTCATAAAATTATTATTATCTTAATGTTAATCATGATTGTTTTTAAATAAAAAATTGTAATTAATAAGCGCCCCTTCTAACTTAATTTCCTGGCTCCGCCACTGATTGTTATTGTTGAAAGTCTCATTTTGTTTTTAAAACATGGGATAACATAAAGTCTCATTTTAATATTTAATCTAAACTCTAAAAAAAACTTTAAGGCCATGTTTGTCTAAATTGACTAGATTATATTGAATTGGTGTTTGTAAGATTGTTAGTCATGAGATTATGAATCCATTTGGATTGTGTATCCTATTCTATTTTTGGGATTGATTTAAGATTATGAAAAAAGACTGACAAAATCTTATCAATTTTATAATTTGAGTAATTAGTCTAAACCTCTTCTTAATACGTCATTTTGTGTCTCACCCTTAATCTTGATATTCAATAGTTGCTCATATAAGGATAACAGGTGGACTATTAGTCTAAACTCTAATTTCCTTAACCAAATAAAAGATTCTATAATATATTTTATTGAATTAGATTTTGTTTTTCTAAACAAACATGAGATAAGTGGCTACTGCAAGCAATTGAAGAGAATTGAGCCTCACCACGTCCTCAATTTATGCCAACTTTGTATTGTCAAAAAAAATAAGGGTTAATTACACTAATAGTCCCTATAGTTTGAGATTTGTGTCACTTTGGTCATTGACTTTTCAATTGTGACACATTTAACCCTGAATTTTAAATTTTGTTCCAAATAAGGACTATTGAAAATATCATTAGATTTTTCAAGGGTAAAATCGTTAATTTGATAAAATATAAACTAATTTGATAAAAATAAATGTCAAAAAAATATTTTTATTTTTTTTAAAATTATTTCTATCTACCAATGATAAAATTATGTAAAATTAATAAAAATTACATGATTAATTTTTTAAAATTAATTTTACATGATCATCATCCAAATACATAATAAAAATTAATTTGGTAAAAAAAATAAATAAATGTCTAAAATTGATTTATCAATTTTACATAATTTTATTTTTAGTAGGTAGAAATAATTTTTTCAAATTCAAAAATATTTGTTTGATATTTATTTTTGTCAAATTAATTTATATTTTATCAAATTGACAATTTTACTCTTGAAAAATCTAATTATATATTCAATTGTCCTTATTTGGAACAAGATTCAAAATTCAGGATCAAATTTGTCACAATTGAAAAGTCAGGGATCAAAGTGACACAAGTCTCAAACCATAGGAACTATTTGTGTAATTTGCCTATAAAAACAAACTCAATTCTTATCTATCTAATCATTACTGCTTTGTTTGTTTTAGTAGTTTTTTTTTTTTTTTTTTTTGGGTATAACGAGAAAAAAAATTAACAAAAATAATAATAATTGTTTTTGTCATACTAAGGCTTGGTTTGGCATAATTAAAAAAAGTCAAAAAGTCAAAAAGTCACTATCCTATTTAAGTCACATCATCTTATTTAAGTCACATCACCTCTCTACCACATCACTTCAAACCCAACCCATATCCAACCCATATTTCAAAAAAGTCAAAAAATATACTTATTTAATTTATCACAAACAATACCTAAATTAAAAATGAGTTGATGGAAAATATTTTTCCTTTTCAAAAGTGACAGAAATATTTTTTGGACTAATCTTAGCACGCCGTCACAATTGTCACCCCCACTAAGAATGTCCGTGCCAACTCTTCTCTATAACCACTATCAATGCTATCATGCCTTTATTACCATTATCACTACAACATAACTACCACAACTATTAGCACAAAAAATATTTTTCAAAAATAAGTTCTTACGAAAAGTTATCCAGTGTCACACCAAATATGATCTATATTATTCATTGAAGTGGACAATGGGCCCATACCAATTGTGTGGTTCCCACACCAACGGATGGTATGGATCATCTTTGGGATATTATCACATGTGGCACACAATAATTTTTTCATTTTCTACCTAAGCAAAACACCATTTTTCAAAAACTATATACTTACATCTACAAAGGAATTTGGAGGCTTATGATTATAAATTGAAGAACAAAGCTCTATTGACTGAATGGTGGAGAAGATTAGAGAAGGAAAAAACGCTACATGGAGAGAAGACTGGTGGGTGAGAAGTGTAATGTTGATAACTTGGTATTGCTTCATTGGAATCCTTGGAAGACTACTAGTAAAGTAATGGATTGGTATAAGGGATATGGAATGATATATATCTTGGGTATTGGACTGAATGATGGAATTGTCGTCTGAGAATAGGTTAATTTAGTAATTTTTTGACTATTTGGGTAAAATATGAGCTAAAAAAATTAGTATGTTTGGGATGACTTTTTAACTTTTTACGAAAAGATGTGCAAAAAGTAGAGAGAAAAGAGAATCTTTGACTTTTTGATATGAATTGTTGACTTTTTAACTAATTTAATAACTTTTTGACTTTTTAATTAAAAGATAAGGTTCCCAAACGAGACCTTAACACTAACTAATTTGTGTATCAATATTGAGAATGTCACAATTACTAGATTCTGAACTTGACAAGAATGTTTTCTTTTTGTCCTAAGGTGGCTTGATTTAGGATTTATTTGGTTTAGTTTTTAAATTTTGTTTTTTATTTTATTTTTAGTGAATTTTTTTTTATAATTTACTTTTTAGTCATTTTTTTATTTCTAAAAAGCAAAAAATATTAAAATAAAAAATATATATATTTTATATATATGGTATATTTGGACAGGGTTTACGCTTTATTCCAACGCCTCAGATTCGACTTTTATCACCAACAAAAACTCTTAGGCCATGAATTGCAAAGAAACCCTGTTTTAAAAAGCCACTTATATATACTCTTAAGTGAGATCAATCATTGCAAATAAAAAAAAAAAAAAAAAAATTGATTATTTACTCCCCATTAGAGATTCTTTGTTTAGTTAAACTACTTCTTTCATATTATGGGTTTTTTTATTGTTATTATAATGATTGTTAATGTTAGTTTTACGGATTGCCTTGTTGAATTTTCTTCTATCGTTGATTATTCAATTAAAAAATACAATAAATAAACACACAATTTTTCTTGGCTATGTATAAAAAAAAAATAAATTAATGCAATGGTGATATCACATTATTAGTATCACCGTCTAATAATTTTTTACTATTTATCTTTTTGTGTTTACGTGGCCCCTAAAAAGTAAAAATTGGCCATCCACATGTAAGATTTATTGATATCATAGTATCAATATTACCGTTATACTTAATTGTTACACTTTTTTTTACTCATAGACATTGTGACTGACAGGTATTGAAGTTGTTTTCAAGGCACATGACAGAGGTTTCTTGGGTTAAAATTTAGGACAACTTTCTCGGTAAAATCAAGGATCAGTAGTGGATGTTTCAATATGGAAAATAATAATATTGTTAGCACATAATTAAAATATAGAAGATGTAAAGTAGATGTATTTTTGTACATTGTGTGGTATGAATTATATTTAAAATAAATTTCAGTTGTATAATATATATATATATATATATATTTTGTGTGTGCATGTTTTAACGTTTTAAAGCAATGCGATCTTTGAACCTGAAAGATATCAGAAGCAAGGAATAAGATGCTTCATTTCAAGTTCTGGAATCTCCTTTGTATTGTGTTTGGTTGGGAGATTTAGAGTTGGTTGGGAGATTTAGGAAGAAATTTGAAAAAAAAAATGAAAAAAAGTGTATAACTATATATTTTATTCACATTTTACTTACTTTTTGTCTTTTCATTTCCTAATTCTTTTCCATATCTCTCAATCAAACACAACATCAAACAAACGTTAGTGCTCCCATTCTGCATTCCTCTGGTCTCGTCTTTCTTCTGTTTACGTTTATGTTTATGTTTAATCAAGAACCGATCCTGAATGGGCTGTTTAAACCCACCTAAGAGCGTTAAGTTAGGATATGTGCAATTACCTCCTAGCCTCATATGTCTATTAAATAGAAGATCAAGACTTAAATCTAAAACTTCCTGGATACAATCTAGACGAGAATTTCCATTTTCTTTTGGTTTCACACGTGCGATCATTTGCTTTTGTTTTGTGTTGGTACCTTGCCAACTGTGTTGGGTTTGTAGTAGGCTGCCTATGGGGGTAATCCTCCATGGATCGCTCTTGCTGCTCCCTCTTTTTGCTACTGTGTCTCTCTTCTTTATGGATTAGGATCCTCTCCGGCCATAGTTTCCTCCAGCAGTGTCCTGCACTTTGTCCCAGATGAAGACACGTGGAGAAGAGTTGATCCAATGGACTGAAATGAGCCAAATAGTGCAGATGATAAGAACAAATTGAAACGGTACCGTTTTCGGAAAAACTTTTTTTGACTAACGGTGGCAATGGCAAACGGAGTGAATTTTTTGTTTTTCTTTATGACTAAGGACGAATCTCACCATTTGATATGTATGTTCTTTATGATTAATTTTGTGTCATTATACTTGTTGATATCTCTCTATCGTATAACAAAATAAAACTAAATCTATAATGACAAAAGGAAAAGATATTATACTTAAAATTTGATGTGTCCAATCAAAATAATGCTATACATAAAATATAAAAATTGTAAGAGTAATTTTCTATATAATCTCATGAAAAAGAAAAACATAAGTGTGTAAAAGATTTTCACTCAATAAGACAGATGTGAAACAAAAAGATGGATCCCACAACTGTATCTTATTTTGTGAAAATTTTATGAATTACTAATATAATTGTAATCACATATCTCATCATATTTTATTACTTCCATACACAAGAAAATAAAAGTCACATTAAAAAATACACATATGATCCACTCACTCCTACTTATTAGGTTAGATGTAAGAAAATGCAGTAAAAAATAGACTATGTATAGTTTTTTTTTTATGTCAAATATTCAGTTAAATGATTTTAATTTCCATTTCAAGATTATAATAATGTAATTTGCGTCAAGAAAGCGACATGTTTGGGTTAAGAAAGTGACATGCTCTGTCATGTCTAGCGGAAGGAAATGGTAAGGTGGTTTTTTCACTTTCATGCATTCTACAAAGTATGTATTTTTCACAACACATGCACTATAAATACAAGACAAGAAGCAAGCAATAGACAGTCTTGAATTGCCCACAGAGAGAGAGAGAGAGAGAGAGAGAGAGAGAGAGAGAGAGATGGCAAGCCTTCAACAACAACAAGGTAATGGGGGAAGCAACCGAATTGGAGGAAGCAATCGCATCGCGGCCATTGATGTGGAGCTGAAGACTCCTAGTCCAACCCACCAAGACTTTGATAATCATGATCAAGAATTTGATCAAAAGCATTACCAGGTATCCTCTCTAGCTCTCTCTCATCTTTTTTACTTCATCTTTTAATATTTCTATAGTTTTGTGTTTTGCCTAACGGAAAACATCGTCGATTTTGTTTTGTTTTGTTTTGTTTTTTTGTTCGATTCATGATTAGAAACCTGGATGGAAAAAGTTTATGTCCTTTGTTGGCCCTGGTTTCCTCGTCTCATTGGCTTACATTGACCCTGGAAACCGTAACTCTCCCTCTCTCTTCACCTCTCTCTCACGTATCAGCTGATAGATATGGGGATTTTAAATTTCTAATACTCATATTTATCGATATATTTGAAATCATGATATTTGGTCATTAACTTCACAATTTCTTGTGTCGTGTCACAGTGGAAACTGATTTGCAAGCAGGAGCTAATCATAGATTTGAGGTAAATTATCTCATAAAAATACAAGAAAATTATTATTTATTTTAGAAAAAAAATCCCATTTTAATGTTTCTTTTATTGTTTTCATTTGATACCTTCAGCTACTTTGGGTTGTACTTATCGGAATGATCTTCGCTCTCATAATTCAGTCGCTCGCTGCAAATCTTGGTGTAAGCACCGGTAAGTTGCAAAAAAATTATTTTTTCAATCTAAGAAAGAAAAAAAAACAATTGCGGAGATATTTACAGAGCGGCATCTCAAGTACTTCTGTTGTTCTTTTTGGTTTTGGTTTTGGTTTTGGTTTTTGATTTTGCAGGAAAACACTTATCAGAATTATGCAAGGCTGAGTACCCAAAATTTGTGAAGTATTGCTTATGGTTTCTGGCGGAGATTGCTGTCATAGCAGCAGACATTCCTGAAGGTAAGTCCTTTAAATTGTCCACTGAAAATTAAGTATTAGTTTAGCTTCTTTTCTTTTAGTGTATTTTTTTATTTTTAGTAATTTTTTTCAATTTTGAGACAAATTATTTTAATTTTATGTCTGTCTAGATTAGACAATCCTAAAAGTTTTAGAATTTTGTATTTTCTTTTGAAACAAAAAAGCACAAAAAAAAAAAAAAAAAAGCTTTTCAGCAAAATTTGGCTTATTTTCATCTTTAGTAAATTTTGTTTTTTTCAAAAAAAAAAAAATGCTATTTTGTTTTTAAGATGGTCTAATTTCAGTAGACCTAAAAAGTGAATAATTATAACCCAAAATAAATTTAAAAAATCAGTAAAAACAAAATTAAGTTATTCGTTAAGGCAAATGAAGTCTATATATATATATATATATGCATGCAATAGATATACATTTTTTTTGATTAGTAAAAGAAAAGAACCTTTATTAATCTCTCTCTCTCTCTCTCTCCAAAACCTCCGCCCCAGGCCTCTTTTTTGGGCCGGCCGGCCGCCGCCTTTGGCCATGGTGGTCGGCTGGCCTAGCTTGTTCTTCTTCCTGTGTTTGCTTGTTAGCTTTTTCCTTCAATAAACTTGATTCTCCCATTTTTCCCACCTAGGTGTGTATGTGTTGCTGCAGTAGAATTTGTTTTGGTGTTTCGGGGTCCGGTTTAACTGTTTTATCATTCATTCGTGCGCTCTTTTGCGAGTAGGAGTTTGAGGGATGAACTCTGATTCAGATTTGGTGGGGATGTATTGATGCTTTGTTTGGGCGGAACTTGGGTGTCATAGTCGATCCAGATCTGTCTGGTTTTTCATTCGAGCGCTCCTATCGAGTGAGAGTTTGAGGGGTGAACTTATTCCTAATGTTTAGAGGTGTCCCGGCGGTGCATGGGTCTGCAGTGAGAGTTGGTCGGTGCATGGGTCTGCAGTGGGTGTATAGAGGTGTCCCGGCGGTGCATGGGTCTGCAGTGGTCGTTGGTCGGTGCATGGGGCTGCAGTGGGTGTGAACAAGAAGAGAGGTGTAAGAAGAAGTCCTGGTGGGAGTTGATCTGTGGGTGAGTTTAGTGGTGGCAGTGGGTGTTGTTCTATTTTCGG
Source organism: Camellia sinensis (assembly GCF_055761805.1). Lineage (NCBI taxonomy): Eukaryota > Viridiplantae > Streptophyta > Magnoliopsida > Ericales > Theaceae > Camellia > Camellia sinensis. The sequence continues at coordinate 123,045,632 of NC_138966.1, forward strand.
CAGCTAATGTTGGAGCTGTAATGCCAAGTTTCAGCAGGGGAGTTGAAGCAGCTTGGAGTCTTCTCGAGTTGCAGCAGGGGAGTTGCAGCATGGGAGTGGTTGCTTGTGGCGTGGGCAGCAGCGAAGCATCTTCAAGTTTTTTCCCGGTGTTGGCTATGGAGCCTTCTCAGTCCGGTTAATAGCTTAGGTGTGGCTGGTGTAGGACTTGCGGCATGGGTGGCAGCGCAGGCTTTGGGTGTTGGGAGTTGCATCATCTTAGGGGTGGCATGGGCAGCAGAGTAGGCGTGGGTGATGAAGCTTTGGGAGTTGTAGCTGCAGAGGTGTGGGTCTTGGCAGAGTGGGTTTGTGATTAGACTTTAGTTTGGGTGGTTCGGGCAGTTTGGGTGTTGGTTTAGTTAATTTGGTTTGTTTTGGGTGTTCTGGCAGGTTGATTATGTGAGAATTTTTGTATTTTATTTTCTAGTTAAGTTCTTCTTAATTTTTTTTGTTTAAAAAATCGAGAGGCTAAGCGATTGGTTGTATGGATGCGAGTAGCAGTAGTAGGGGTATTTTTATACTTTTTGAATCTCTCTCAATACATGTCATCTTCTTATACTTTTAATTTCATGCTGTTTAAATGAAAATTTTCTTTAATGATCAAAAAAAAAAAAAAAAACCTTTATTAATGAAAATTGAGATATTACATCATTAAAGAAAAACGAATAAGTACAGAAAGTATCATAGTGATACAAAGTGATCCCAACTAGTTTGCTACCGAAATGTACGCACAATCACTTACTAGCACACCATAGCCCATTGTTGGTGTTGTTTGTCTTTTTTGTGCTTTTTTTTTTTTTTTTTTTTTTCCTTCCTTGGTTGTTTTGATTGGTTTTTCACCGATCTTGGATCAAGTGCCAACATATGATTGTGTTTTATTTGCAGTGCCAACTTAATTGAGATTGTTTAGATTTGCTATGATACTCTGTGAGGTTCTCTGTTTGTTGATGTTCACTCTTGTTTGTATCTTGATCTTTTCATCAATAAAGCTTTATTTTGTTGATAAATAAAAAAAAAAAAAAATTGATGAGAAAAGACTTTTTTTTTTCTTCTTTTTAATCAACAAAAATTTTATGAAGGCTTATTAAGAGACCATCACATCATATTTTATTCAGTAAGCTTAAGATAACAAAAAAAAAATTCAGAAATTAATGGTGTATTTTTTAAATTGTTGTTGTGGGCCACTTTTTTGAGTGAATCTTAGCTGCAGATTTAAAATTTAAGGTTTTTTTTTTTTGTTGCTGAATTCTTATAATATTATTGTATTTGAATTTTTGTGATGCTTAATTTTGTGGCAGTGATTGGGACAGCCTTTGCCCTGAATATACTATTCCATATTCCAGTGTGGGCTGGAGTTCTCATCACTGGTTTGAGCACGCTCCTACTTCTTGGCTTGCAAAAATATGGGGTAATTATAAATTATTATAATCTTACATTTGTCACTTTTTAAAAAAAAAAAAATTATAGTGAACCTAAAATATCAAAAAGATGGATAGAAAATACATATAGAAAATTAGTAAATGGTCTAATAAATTCATTCTAACTTAGAATAAATCCATATTGCACATTGATTTTTACTTATGGATGTTTTAGGAACTAGTTATTTTAGTTGATTTTTTAATTTTTTATAAAAAAATATATAAAAAGTAAAGATAAGAATTAACTTTTTGACTATTTTATGTGATTCTCAAACTAGTCCTAGTATTTTTTTCTTGGCACGTAGTATATTGAAAGACATTAACATTTGACTTTTTAAAAAAAAAATATATTCACTATAAGAAATTATACTTTCATCGATTAAACTTTTAGTTGCAAAAAGGTTGTTTTTAGTCGGTAGAAGCATTCTGCAACAAAAAATTTTGGTCGCTAACGTCCAGGTATTGCTCAAACTGGAATTGGTTGGGCTCCTATTTTTTCAAATGATGAAACTATGTTACTTAAGAGAGTTGAACATAGAATCACATCTATGCCACATTCAACCTTTATTTGTTTTAGGAAAAGATATATATGTATATATCTTTATTACATTTTCTTCCAAACATTACATATAATTAATATATATTACAAATAATAAATATAATTATGTTTATGTAATTATAAATTTATCTTAAAATTTAAAATAATTATAACATCGCAAGTGAAAAACTGACTAACAAATTTAGTCGCCAAAAATATTAATTATTTTTCTTGACCAATCACTTGGCCACCATATAATAGTATAGGCATGCTAACCATCAAAACGACATCGTTTTGATATCTGCGACCAAAATTCATTAGTCGCTAAAAATTTTTTGACTCCCATTTTTTTTCACCTTCCCGCTTCTAATTTTTTAGAGCAATATTTCAAATTAGTCGCACAACACAACATTTCTACAATTAAATCACATTAATTGTGGAGAATAAAAAAAAATTGCCACTATTTTTTTTTTTTTTGGTTAGTAAATGTGTTTTCCCTACAACAGGTTTTGGTAGGCTATTTGTCCCATTATGCGTCCAACAAGCAAAATGACGTCGTTTTGCTAACTGTGACTAACTTTCATTAGTTGCCAAAAGTTTAATGTCTCCCACCCACTTTTTCACCCTCCCGCCTCTATTTTTGCCAACTAATATTTCAAATTAGTCATGCAAAATAACATATCTACAACTAAATCACATTAATGAGCATAAACCACTACAAGAAAAAGCACATTTGGCGATTAAATTTATAGTCGCCAAAAGTCTATTTTTAGTCGTCAAAAGTCGACTTTTTAGTTTCCCCGACTAAATTTTTCAGTTGCTGGTTTTGTCGCAAAAACACGGTCGGGGAAGGTATTGGCGACTAAAAAAGTTTTAGTAGGCAAAAAACAAATTTTTAGCGACCAAAATTTTGGTCGCTAATAGTGAATTACACTTTTTAAAATTATACATTTAGCGACTAATCTTTTTGTCGCCAATAGTCAATGAATCGCCGACCAATCCATTTAGTCACCAAAAAAACACTTTTGGCGACCAATAATTTTAGTCACCAAAGGTTATTCCGTGAAAAAAAAGAAAAAAAAAAAGCTAATTTTTCCGCTTTTTCTGAGATTCAAACCACCAACCTCCCACATTCTAAACCTTTAGCAACACACTCTTTCCACTACGCCACTACAACACCACATGAATATATACACAACATATATTATTTTTATAGTATATTGACCCATATTAATACAAAACTATATATATAAACATAATTATTTTTATTCAATATAATTTATGTAAAAAATAAATTATTAACTAAAAAACAAATGAGACCACTTTTGGCGACTAAATCTATTTTTTAGTCGCCAGTTCTATAGTTTGGCTACTAATTATATTTTAGTCGCTAAAAAAATTCATTCCCGCTTAAAAAAAACCACGTTTGGAGACTAAACTGATTTTTAGTCCCCAAAACCTTCACTTTTAGCAACTAAACTAAATTTTAGTCGCCAATTGTACACTTTTAGCCACTAAATTTTTTTTTGTAGCAAAAAACCTTCACTTTTGGCTACAAAATTTATTTTTGTCGGTAAAACACGTATAATCGGCGACCAAACTATTTTTCAGTCGCCAAAACCTATACTTTTTGCTACTAAATGTTTTCAGTCGCCAAAAACCTTCACTTTTGGCTACTAAAATTTTTTTAGTCCCTAAAACCCATATAATCGGCGACTAAACTGATTTTTAGTCGCCAATAACTATACATTTGGCTATTAAACTGTTTTAGTCGCCAAAAGTCTTCACTTTTGGCTACTAATTCCATTTTAGTCGCCAATTCTGCTATTTTCAGCGACGAAAATTCTATTTGTAGTCGCCAATTCTGCTCTTTCTTGTAGTGAACTTTTGGCTACCAATTTTTTTTTAGTCAGCAAATTTGATATTTTCGTGACTAAAATTTATTTAGTTGGCAAAAATGTAATTTCTTATAGTGATTCTTCCTTCTTTTTTTTCCTCTTTTAAATTTTCTTTTTTAATGTTCTTATTTTGTCGATGCATGCCATAAACCTTGTACACGTAGTCCAGCTATATAACCATATACATATTGTGGGTAATGCTATGGGTACCATAGACAAGTTATGTTAATTGTGAGTTTGATTATTACAAATGATATAACTCAATATTATGGGATTCATGTATATATATATATATAAATAATAATAATAAAAGAATTGAGTTGTAACCAAACATCATATGAGGTATAATCAAACAACTTTTGGATCATAACTAAAGACACAAGGATCGTAACCAAAGGTGTATATGGTAGAATTTCCCATATTTTGCATATGTTTTTTTTGTTATATAAATTTCAGTAATCTATTTGTTATATATTATATGTTGTCGCTATGAGATACCTTACAAATGTTCTGATGGATTCTTTGATCGGCTATTGTCTTTTCTATACATGTTTTGCTCTGATGTTAGATAAAAAGAGGATTGTCTATTGCAACTGCAATTGAAATTTTCTATTATTAAAATCTTAATTTTGCTTTTTAAACTCAATTAAGTTTAGGCCTGTTAATAGTGACCCAAAAAATTCCATATAATATTTGAAAAATCCAATTAATATTTAACTTTGACAATGAAATATATGAAATGGTAGTGCAATTGTTACAATTTTTTGATGCAGCATTCCATTTAGCAAATCCTGTTTGATTCCCAGTAAAGAGCAAGAAAATGTATGTAAAACTACAAAACATGCATAAACAAGATACTCAACTACTCAAAATTTGCAAATATGATGAATCAAAAAAAAAAAAAAAAAATTCTAACTTTTTTTTTTTTTTATAACTCTAATTATGTGTAGGTGAGGAAGCTGGAGATGTTGATAGCGGTGTTGGTCTTCATTATGGCTGCATGTTTCTTCGGGGAAATGAGTTATGTAAAACCTCCAGCAAAAGATCTGCTTAAGGGAATGTTTATCCCTAAGCTCAAGGGCAATGGCGCCACTGGGGATGCCATCGCTTTACTTGGGGCCTTAGTTATGCCGTATGCTCATATTCGATCTCATCTTTTTATATAACACATTTCTTGATCTAATATTAAATTCCCATCAATGTTTTGATTAACCAATGGTTTCTTCTTCTTCTTTCTTCGTCTTTAATCTTTTGGATTCACATTAAGTTTGTCATTTCTCTTATAATTTCTTAACAGGCATAACCTTTTTCTGCACTCAGCTCTCGTACTCTCTAGAAAGATACCAAATTCTGTCCGAGGCATAAACGTAAGCCAACAATATATATCCACCATACTTAACATATATTTTTGTGTGTGCATATGTGAATAAATATATGTGTGTGTGTACAATCAAATTGAAAACAGTTTATGAGAGAATTTACTCAATGATAAACACACAAAAAAAGTAAAATCAAAAACGAAGTTATGGATGTTAGATGATTATTAATTTATACAATCACATAGAATAAAATAAAAACAATCGATAAGTCTACATCAATCTATGCAAAATAAATAATTTCAATTTATACTTATTCTCAAATCGATGTGTCTAAATCCCAATTACCTATTAGGATTCAATTACATGAATAAAATACCATTTTCCTAATACAAAGTTCTCAAGCGCAAATTGTTTAATGTATCTATGACTAATATTCTCATCTTTAATCTCTTTTGTTTTTCAGGATGCATGTCGATTCTTCTTGATAGAGAGTAGTTTTGCTTTGCTTGTAGCATTCTTAATCAATGTTTCTATAGTCTCGGTATCAGCAACTGTTTGTTCGGCAAAGAACATCTCAAATGACAACTTAAATCGATGCAGTGATCTTAATCTCAACTCTGCTCCTTTTCTTCTCAAGGTCTAAATCACTATTTAATTACCTCTTAAAAATATAATTATATTTTACAACATATATATATATATATATACATATATAAAATAAAATAAAAAAGAAGAAGAAGAAAAAAAAAACTGATTATGTTATTAAGCACAAAATTCATCTAAAACATTTCATTTTGCAGAATATGCTCGGAAAATCAAGCTCCATCATTTATGCCGTTGCATTATTAGCCTCAGGGCAAAGTTCCACAATTACAGGCACTTATGCTGGACAATTTATCATGCAGGTGGCGAACAAATTATTACGATAGATTTTTTACTTTAATTTTCATGCAATTGAATTTAATTTGAGCTAAGTGGTGCAATTTTTAGGGCTTTTTGGATCTTAAGATGAGAAAATGGTTGAGGAACCTAATGACGAGGACCATTGCCATCACACCTAGTCTCATTGTCTCAATTATCGGTGGATCTTCTGGAGCTGGTCGACTCATCATCATCGCATCAGTTCGCCATCCATTGAACACTCTTTCAAATTTATATTTAACCAATAATTCAACTAAAATAAGTACATAATTTTTTTTGTGTTAATTGATTTTGCAGATGGTACTATCTTTTGAACTTCCATTTGCTCTCATCCCACTCCTTAAATTCAGTAGTAGTACCACCAAGATGGGACCTCACAAGAACTCAATATATGTGAGTTGTTATATTATTTTTATTTCTTGCTTTTTTATTTTTTTATTTATGAGAATTGTTAGTAGTTATTAGTTAGTTAGAGTTTAAATAACATTATTTGGTAAAACAAGATTATAAAACAAACAAACAAACAAAAAGGGTATTAAAAAAAAAAGCTCTCTTTTCTTTCTTAATTTATCCAAAGAAGATAAGAAGAAGACGCATTTCCTTGCCGGCTCAATTGTTATAGTTTATGAAATATTTTATTTTAGAAAAATTATCATCCAGTGTTATTTTTAAAAAATTATTACAAATTGATGAAAAACTTTAAAAATTTAATTATTAATATTTATAAAATTTATCACTGATCTGCAATTGTTTTTGTAAATATACACTGAATTAAATTTTTTCCTTTTATTTTTGGCTATCGTCTTTAATGTAATCCATTGATTTATGAATGCAGATTATTATCGTGTCATGGATTTTAGGTCTGGGAATCATTGGCATAAACATCTATTACTTGAGCACAGGCTTCATCGGATGGATCATTCACAACAATTTACCCAAAGTTGCAAATGTGTTCATTGGAATACTAGTGTTTCCGCTCATGGTTATCTATATCATCGCAGTTATATACTTGATGGTTCGTAAAGACACTGTCATAACATTCAACGAGTCACCAAAACTTGAACCTAATGCCCAGACAAGTATAGAGGACGGGCACGCCAACTTTGAGGCTATGCCCGTGCCAGACCAGGTTCCGTATAGAGAGGATTTGGCTGATATCCCATTACCTGATTAGGGATTTTCGGTCACGGTGAGCTTACAATTAAATAGCTAACTTAGCTCAATGATGTATGTTGCAGCATTTTTAGATTGAGAATATGGAGATTTGTATCTCTTAATCTAAAAGAAATGGAGAGAGGGGGTTCTCAATTTGTATCTGGGAATGATTGTATGTTTAATACTATTGAACCTTTTATGTATCAATCATGTTTAGGGTTTTCGGTCACAGTCTGAACTTATAATTAAATAGCTAACATGGCTCAATGATGTATGTTGCAACATTTTTAGATTGAGAATATGGAGATTTGTGTCTCTTAATCTAAAAAAAATGGAGAGAGAGGATTCTCAATTTGTATCTGAGAATGATCGTATGTTTAATATATATTATTGAACATTTTATGTATCAATCATATTTAGGGGTTTTCGGTCATGGTGTAAGCTTACAATTAAATAGTTAACATGGCTCAATGATGTATTGCAGCATTTTTAGATTGAGAATATGGAGATTTCTATCTTTTATTCTTAAAAAAAATAGAGAGAGGGGGTTCTCAATTTGTATCTGAGAATGATTGTATATTTAATATTATTGAACATTTTATGTATCAATCATATTTAGGGGTTTTCGGTCACGGTATAAGCTTACAGTTAAATAGCTAGCATGACTCAATGATGTATGTTGTAGCATTTTTAAATTGAGAATATGGAGATTTGTATCTCTTAATCTAAAAAAAATGGAGAGAGGGGTTCTCAATTTGTATTTGGGAATGATTTTATGTTTAATATTATTGAACTTTTTATGTATCAATCATACTACAAAAAATTAAGATTTTAGAGACCAAAATTTAGGGACAAAATTATTTTTTAGGAACTAAATATTTTTGTTGCGAAAAGTGTTGTTATTATATTTTTAGCAACAAAAATTTGACATTAGTGATGAATTATTATCTTTTTTGGACCGAATTTTTTGTCTCAAAAAATAAACCATTTGAGACCAAATTATTTTGTCCCTAAAAGCTTATTTATCAGTGACATTTTTAAAATTTTGTCACTAAAAGCCTTGTTTTGGACATTTCAGGACGACCTTTTAGCAACTATTCTTATGATAATAGAAATTGATTCTTAAATGTCTTTTGCAACAAAATTTTCACTTTTAGAGACCAAAACATTTGGTTTCTAAAACTCTTATTTGTTATAATGTCATATTTAGGGGTTTTTGGTCACGGTCTAAGCTTACAATTAAATAGCTAACATGGCTAAATGATGTATGTTGCAGCATTTTTATTTAGAATATGGAGATTTGTATCTCTTAACCTTAAAAAAAAAAAAAATGGAGATAGAGGGTTCTCAATTTGTATCAGGGAATGATTGTATGTTTAATATTATAGAACCTTTTATGCATCAATCATATTTAGGGGTTTTCAGTTACCGTGTGAGCTTACAATTAAATAGCTAATATGTCTCAGATTGAGCAGATGGACTATAAAAGTTTTAAAAAATGACAAATTTGAAGAAAAAAAAATTGAAAAGAAAATAATTCAAAAAAAAAAAATGTGACTTCATGTTGAGGAAGGGGGATTGATATTGAAATTTAAAATTAAAAAATAAAATAAAATTATGAGGCAAAATTATTTTGAAAGATGCAAATCACTTGAAAGAACGAAAAAATTATAAATGTCTCCCACAGTAGTGCTCAATCAGTAGGCAAGTTAGATGCTGGCTGAACGTCACATTTGTTTTATATATACAATTTTACTGTATTGTTTATATAAAAATATAAAAGAAGCAAAAAATAACCACACTTCTCACATTGAGGGAAGGAGTGATTCACATTCATGTAAGCAATTGAAGAAAAACAAAATGTACAGATGATGGGCCTCCATCTTGGCCCACCCAATAACTTTCTCCTAATAATAGAAAGCCCATTAAATTTAAATGAGCCATAAGATAAGGACTTAATTTTTAGGAAAGTCATAGTGAACAATTAGATTAGGAATATTAGTTTATTTTAAGTAAATTTTAGAGAATTTATTTATAATTTACCTAAATTAAAATTTGTATTTTTCAGATTTGACAACATACCTAGGGCACACCCACTAGTCCCATTTAGAGGGAAGGCCCATCTATTCTGACTTATTATTTAGGGCCTTAAAACTTCTAGCTCTCTTATGGCTTATTCAAATTTAATGGGCCTTCTGTTATTAGGAGTAAGTTTTTGGGTGGTCCAAGATGGAGGCCCATCATCTGTACTTTTTGTGTTTTCTTCAATTGCTTACATGAATTTGTGAATCACTCCTTCCTTTAATGTCAGAAGTGTGCTTATTTTTTGCTTCTTTTTTATTTTTATACAAACAGTGTATTAAAATTATATATATATAAATAAAAAATAAAAAATCTAACTTGCCTAATGATCAAGCATTACTTAATGAATCACTCGTTCTTTGATCCTTGTGGTAATGCAAAATGATTTGCATTTTTCAAATAATTTTGCCTGATAAAAAAATATATTTTTAATTTTCAATTTCAATATCAACCCCCATGAGAGGGTGCTTAAAAGGTCCTTAGCCCAATTTGGCCACAACTTTTGCAACTCATTAAGAGTTTAGTAATTCGAATCTTCTTATCTGTGTGTAAGTCTTATTCCTCATCTATTAGTTAAGGTTTTTATTTCTATTTTGGGAGTTTTTTTGTAAAAATTTTATATTATATTTAATCTTCGCTATTATTATTGTAATTTATTGAGTTTTATTATAATAATTTATTTTATATGAATCAAATCTAATATATATCAACCCGAGGGGGTGAATAAAGGGCCGTTTGGTAACTTCAAAAAAAAAAAGAAAAAACTCACATTTACAACTAGCCTCCGTTTGGAAAATGGATTGATTTTTTGACTTTTTTTGCCTATTTTAGCTTGGGCTAAAAAACTTAGTTTGGGAAGGAATTTTTGACTTTTTAACTTGTTTGACTTTTTTTATGAGAAATGAGTGTAATGATTATGGATGAAATGTGATGTTTTATTTGTTGTAATAAAATAACTTATTTTATCTTTTGTAACTATTTTAACTCCAAAATCACTTGCCAAACAAAAATTTACTGTAAACTAGCTTTCCCAAAAGCAGTTTTCAAATAAAAAAAACATACGAAACGGTGGGCGGAAGTAGTAAGCGGCAGCACACCGGTATTGTTTCTCTCTATGCCAAAAACCAAAAAAAAAAAAAAAAAAAAAAAAAAAAAACATCTGACACGTGTCACTCCAACAGAAAGGCCAACGGTCGGTAACGTGATGTAAGAGGCCAATTATTATATATGAATTAATTCATTATTAAAAATATATATACATGATGTTACCAATGCAAAAATGTATCTCTCACTAAAGCATAGAAAATAAATGGAAAAATTAAAAATACATTTTTTAAAATTTACTTAAAATATAAATTATTTTTTATAATTTGAAAAATTATAAATATTATATTGTCAAAATTTTTTATTTAATAGAATTAATTTAAAAAGTAAAATTCCTAATTGTTCTCTTATATAATAATAAAATTACTTAAATTATTAATTGAAATAAAATTTTGACATTATTAAAAATTATTAATTGAATTGATAATTTATTAATAAAAAGAATAATTTGTTATGAAATTAAAATTTTAAAAGAACGGAATTTTATTTTCAAAATTATATAATTCTAATTATATTTTAAATAAATGTCCAAAATATATTTATAATTTACCAAAATAAATCTGTCGAAGTCAAAGTCGAAGTAATACATATTCAAACAGAATGCATTAACCTTTGTAGTGCTCTCCAAGTTACACGTTGGACTATTTTGAAATGATAATTAAAAATTATTTTTTAACTTTTAATTTGATTTTAATTATATAATCTCTCTATTTTTTTACATATTTTTTTTAAAAAATCAAAAAATCAACTTTTAATCAACTTTTCATAACAATTGTAACCTCTTTTGGTAAAGAGATTAAAAGCAACTTTTTTAATTTTCTTGCTTTTTAAATTACACTATCTCTCTATTTTTCTACGCATTTTTTTTTAAAAAAAATTAAAAAATAATTTTTAACCTTCTTCACAAAATAAGTCTGTCAGTATTTAAAAATACCAAACTCATTATTAAGATCATTATTTTAGTAATAAATTTATTAGTTGGGTATTGTAAAAAGTAGCGTCCTGCTAAATATCCCCAGTGGGGGTCGCACCCCCAGTGAGGTGGCACGCCCCCACAGGCTGACAACCAAAAAAAAATAATAATAATAATTTTTTTTTCGCCCAATCACGGGCTTCCACCTCACTGGGGGTCGAACCCCAGTGCGGTATAAAGTATTTTTGTAAAAAGTATTACCTTTTACTTCTATTCTAAGAAACCCATTATTACGTCATGGTGATATTGCTTATTGTGATTTCTTCATTTAAAAACACAACCCGTTATTGCGATAATGATTTATAAAAATGTTACTGTTATATTATTTTGATTATAAAATTGTGTTTAAAATTTTTTTAATTATTTTTATTTGTACAAAAACCAATTATATTGAACACATACTTCTCAAAAAGGTATAATTGCATCTCCAATAAAGTTGTCAATAATTGTCAAAACTATAATTTGGCAAGTGTGGAAAAGAAGGAGTCTCCACCTGTTATTCCTCCTGTCAAATGTAGCATTGTTGTCAAATTGACAGAAGGTTTGCATGCGTCCGGATCCTCTAGAGTCATCCTCTAGAGTGATCCTCTAGAGTGGTCCCTTAGAGTGCAACACGTGTCCCATTAACGCATCCAACGGTTGAGATGATCCCTCACCAAAACGGCGTCGTTTTGATGAGCCAGACCAAAAAAAAAAAAAAAAAAAAAAAAAAAATTGCAGAGCTGCTGCAGATCGAGTCGAGAGAGGGGAGGAAGAAGAAGAAAATGGATTTGAAAGGAGGAGGAAGAAGAAAATGAAAGAAAACTGGAAGAAGAAAATGGATTTGAGGAAAGAAAGAAAAGTTTTTTTGCTGTGTTGGGTTAATGGGTTTGGTTTGGTCGCTCAAGAGGTTCATCACCATGGATGAACTTCCATTTTCTTCTGTGAGCCAGATCAAAAAAAAAAAAAAATTTGCAGAGCTGCAGATCGAGTCAAGAGGGAAGAGGAAGAAGAAGAAAATCTATTTATCTCAGGCTTAGATATATATATATATATATATATCGAGAGAGAGAGAGAGAGTAGGAAAAGATGGGTCAGGGACTTAGTTGCACGGCGAGCCACGAACATGAGCTCTTCACTGCTGTTCAGTTCGGGGACTTGGAAACTGTTGAGACTCTCTTGGAGAGAGACCTAACTCTCATCCACCAAACCACAGTTTACGATCGCCACTCTTCTCTTCACATAGCAGCTGCCAACGGCCAGATCGATGTGGGTTCTTCGAATTTTGAAGTTTTTTATACGCAATTTTGATGGGTTTTGAATTTTGATTGATGGGTTTGTTTGTCTGTGTTTGCCTTTGTTTCAGATTGTTACTCTGCTTTTGGATAGATCTGTTAATCCAGATTTGTTGAACAGTCACAAGCAGGTGAGCTTTGCTTTAATGTTTGATGATGATTGGCTGCTGAGAAAATTATAGGGGAAGTTGAATGTTCTCAATTCCATTTTCTTCCAATTTCTCTTAAATCCATTTTCTTCTTCCTCCTCCTTTCAAATCCATTTTCTTCTTCTTCCTCCCCTCTCTCGACTCGATCTGCAGCAGCTCTGCAATTTTTTTTTTTTTTTTTTTTTTTCGGTCTGGCTCACCAAAACGACGCCGTTTTGGTGAGGGATCATTTCAGCCGTTGGATGCGTTAATGGGACACGTGTTGCACTCTAAGGGACCACTCTAGAGGATCACTCTAGAGGATGACTCTAGAGGATCCGGACCAGGTTTGCATTTGCCAAACATACCATATCATCAAAGATTAACAGAATTTTGGCTTCAAATTAGTTGATCCCCTCCAGGAAAACTTTGAATTGTTTTTTTTTTTTTTTTTTTATCTGCAAAGTTCACCATTTAAACAAAAAACAAAAAAAACAAAAACAAAACAAAACAAAACAAAACAAAACAAAATTTGTTCTTTATCTGATTTCACAAATTTTACAAATTTTCTAGAAGTACCCTTTCATAAATTCCACAAATTTCATAAATTTCAGTGAAGAACAAATGACAAATTTCGGCTCATTAGCCTTTGCAATGTGACCTATAAAATCATTTCCAAAATTATTGTGAACAGGATTAGACCTTTATTGAGGAAAATTGTTAGGCCCAATCAGTCTAGTTTTATTCCTAGTAGGAATACTAATGATAATATCATTATTTCTCAAGAAATCATTCACTCTTTGCATATCAAAAAAGGGAAAAAATGGGGCATGATATTGAAAATTGATTTGGAAAATGCCTATGATAAAATCTCTTGGGATTTTTTAAAACAAACTCTTGAAGAATTCAACTTTGACAACAATTTGATTGATCTTATTATGTGTTGTGTTACTAATGTGACTACTGCTATTATTTGGAATAGGGAACCTCTTGAGGAATTTAAACCCAAGAGAGGTTTGAGACAAGGTGACCCCCTTATTCCCTTACCTGTTCATTTTATGCATGGAGAGACTTTCTAATATGATAAGTCTTAAAGCTGACAGCAAGAGTTGGAAAGGGATTCAGCTTACCAGAGGTGGGCCTAGCATTACTCATTTGTTCTTTGCGGATGACCTCATGTTTTTTGGCCAAGCTTCTATGAATACTTGTAATGTAATCATAGAAGTCATGGAGGAATTTTTTGCCATCTCTGGCTTGAGACTCAATTCCCACAAATCAAAACTGTATGTTTCCCTTAATATTGAGAGAAGGCGGATAAGAGAGTTAAGTACCACATGTGGTATTCCTTTAACTACTAACTTAGGGAAATACCTGGGGGTTTCACTCATTCATGGTAGAGTGAGTAGAAGACATTTCAATGAAATTTTGGAGAAAATGCAAAAAAAGATTGGCTGGGTGGAAAGCCAGTACCTTATCTATGTCAGGCAGAGCCACTCTCATTCAATTTGTTAGCTCTGTCATCCCTTCTTATACCATGCAAACCATGTTACTACCCAAACAGGTGGGCGATGTCATTGACAAGCTAAATCGAAATTTCCTATGGAATGATACCCAGGAAAGGAAGAGAACTCATCTGGTAAACTGGGATGTTGTGTGCACAGGAAAAAGGCATGGTGGCTTGGGCATTAAAAAGGCCAAGGTTTAGAATTTAGCTCTGTTGACTAAGTTGGGCCTGCACCTACTTAGCAATAAAGAAGGCATGTGGCGTGATGTTTTGAAAGATAAATACTTAAAAAACATCACCCTTCATGCTTGGCAGAAAGGGAGGAAAGCCTCTCATTTATGGAGAGGTATCATGGCTACCAGAAATATCTTGAGGAAATGTGTGAAATGGAAGGTTGGTAATGATATGCTTGTGGATGTGTGGAAAGATTGGTGGTGTGGAGCCAAGTCCTTTGAGGATCTTGTGGTTCCCACTAACCAACCTAATTCCCCTGCATCTACCAACCTTAGTAGGGTTTGTGGCCTATTAACAGTTGATGGCAACTAGGATGAAGATGTCATCTAAAGAAATCTCCCAACTTGTTTTGCTCCTGTGATTTTGGGACAACCTTCACCCTCCTTTTGGAGAGGGATAGTCTTGAGTGGAGAGGCTCACCTGATGGGTCTTTTACTGTGTCCTCTGTTTACAATCTCCTCCATGGAACTCATGACTAGGAGGAGAATTGGGCCTGGCTTTGGAAACTCAGATTGCCTCAAAAGCTCAAAAGCTTCCTATGGACTATCTTCCATGGGAAACTTCTTACAAACCAAATGAGACTCAAGAGAGGTTTGACTAATGACCCTCAATGCCCTAGCTGTTATGGGATTAAGGATACCTCTCACCTCTTTAGGGGTTGTTATAAGGCTAAGGAAGTGTGGTTAGCCATGTTTAACAAACACTGGTATCTAGATATGATGCGGAAATCTTGGTTTGAATGGCTTATGAGTAATTCTCAAAACAAAAAACACTTTAATGTACAAACCTCTTGTCAAACTGTTTTTGTCATTACTTTATGAAAAATTTGGAAAAACAGAAACTAAGATTTTTGAGGAAAAATCTATCCCCATCCAAGAGAGTGTTAAATTTATCTTGGATTACTCTAAAGAGATCAACCAGGCATTTCTCCATTCCATATGTAATCCCAAACCTTCCTTTAGACTAATCAGTTGGTGTTTACCACTTGCAGGCAGCCTAAAACTAAATACTGATGGCAGTAGGCAAATTGGAAGGGCTGAAGGATTAGATGAAAGAGATGCTTGGGTGTGTGGCTACTACGACAACTTGCAAAGTGGAACAAGCTTGGAAGCTGAACTATGGGCTGTCTACAAGGGCCTCACTATCATCTTGCAAAAAGGATTGAACAAAGTGCTTATTTAGTCCGACGCAGCCCAGGTGGTGCAATTGGTGCAAAAAGAACCCAGCGACGACAGCCCCTTTCAAAGTCTTGTAAAAGATATTCAAATTCTGTTTAAAGGGTGTGAATGCACTATGCAACATGTTTGGAAGGAAGGAAACTTATGCGCGAATGCTTTGGCTAAAATGGGAGCTGCTCAACCACAAGACATGTTGGTAATAAATGATCCGCCGGCTGAACTTCAGAGTCTCTTACGCTGTGTTTGGTTGGGGGATTTGGAGAGGGATTTGGAAAGGGAAAGGAAAAAGGTGTGTGAAACTATGTGAAATGTAGGTATATTTTTTTCACATTTCACCTACCTTTTCCATTTCCCTTTCCAAATCCCTTCTCAAATCGCTCAACCAAACACAGCATTAGTGTCAGACATGATAGGAATGTTAAGAGAGAGGGCTTAGCCTCTGTTTGTTGATCTTTCTGTTGTACCCAAAAACAAAGAGAGAGAGAGAGAGAGAGAGAGAGAGAGAGAGAGATTATCCAAATGAAGAAGTATGGAGATGCTCAGCCCCGAAAATTCTAGAGATTCAATGTCAGCAGTGGATTATGACACTATTCAACGGTTTGGATGGTGTCTTGGAATGCAAAATGAGCTCAATAGCTCTTGTTGTTCCTATTTTACACCAAAATAAAATAAAATAATTTTTTTAGAAAAAAATTTTAAAATGTCATAAAAGACAAAAAAAAAAAGTTGTAAAAAAATTCATTAAAAAATCTATATCCAAACAATACCTACAAAATTAAAGAAAAAGTTAGTTGAAATTTGTCAAAATGCATATGACCATTGGAGCACTATTGTTATAATTTAGCAATTTACTATTGTTCATTACCAAATTATAACTTTGACAAATGTTATTATAACGTTTATCATTGAAGATGCTCTAACTCAATCCATGTGAAATGTTTGTATCTGTAACCAATTTTTCTATGTTTCTAGATTTTTTGTCAAATTCAAATGGTTCACAGTTTTTCTCAATAGTATGAAATGAATGGAATGGAAACTATCTAACAATGCTACAATCGATATTTACCCATTTACTTTCTTATCTTATCATACGACATGTCAATTAATTTTTAGTACAATATTGACAATATATATGAGTGATGAGGCCTATTATATAAATATTATATTAATAAATAAAATCTAAAAAAAAGTGCTAAGTATAATATGATTGCTTCCGTTATAACTCGTTTATTAAAAAAATAAAAAAAAATTATATTAAAAGAATATTAGTGATAACCGACTTAGAATTTCTATTTTGAAACAGAAAACAGAAAATAAAATAACAAAGCCTACGGCACCAAGAAGTAGTTACTTGAGGAAGCAACTATCATCAATATATATATATATATATATATTTGATCTGTGTTTGAACATATAATACATAGATACCACACTTTGATCTGTGTTTGGCTTTTATCATCAACCACCTCTCTAATTCCGTCTTCCAAAATTGTTTTCTGCTTTTACCATATGAACAATAAATCATTAATCTCATTTCAAAAAAACCCTTGGCCCTGAATATTGATGATTTTTCATAATAATTTTTATGGCATGGATGGAGTCGGAAATACAATCCTCCTTCTTCAATACTTTTGGAGAGGTAACTCTATTTTACATTTTTTTTTCTTTATATTTAATTAGATAGAATTACATGTGCATTAAACATGTCGAGGAACTTTTGAAAAGTTTAATTCTATTTTCATACACCACTCACTTTCTACCGATTTATACATTTTTTGGTTCAGATATCAATTTCTGAGCAAAATTTGTACGAGTAAGAAATTAACTTTCAAAATAAACTTATGGTTGGTCTATATCTTTGGATCTTGATTTTCAAATTAATGAAAATTGATTTCCAAACCATGTGATTTTTATTTGAAAGTTAATATCAAAACTAAAAATAGCATGTAAACGAAGAGAAAGTGTTGTGTGAAATAGATGCTCTTAAACTAATTCTCTATTAAACGGATGAGAAATGTTATATGTCACCAGATTTTTATCAACATTTTGCATTATTATGATTGGTTCTCTTGTTTAGAAATAATTATTAAAGAATTAATGAAAGAAAATAACATCTTGCTATGTACCTAGAGACATAAAAATAATGATAAATTCAATACTAAATTTGTTTATTTATGATGCCGTGTCATAATTAAATTTATATTTGTGTCAGGAAAGAAACTAGAAAAAAGCTATAGGAAGTCATGGCCCCTACTTCTGTTAAAAATACTGTTTGTCATAGCACTTTAAAAATATATATTATTTTATATAAAAAATAGCTCCCAATATATTCATTCTTTGGTATTTGAATTTTTTTTATCTGTATCTGTAATTTATCTATCATATTGTATATATATGTGTTCATTTGTATATATAATGAAAAAACAAAAATTATTCTTTTTTTGACTCTTGCCAATAAAATTCTCATTCCGCCCCTAATTTGTATATTTCAAAATTCTCACGAACAGACTATTTTAGTAATTTTTTAACTTTTACAAAAGAAATATATAAAAAAATAGAGAGTGATATGATAATTTATAGTAATTTTTTTAACTTTTTACCTATGTTGTCCCCAAACAAGAATTGCCTTCTTTCTCTTTGTTTCTTTAGCTACTGAATATGTTGAGTTGCACATGGATACAAGGCTGGGAAGAACTCGATTTTGATTAAAATAAAATAAAATTTATTTGCATTTTTATATTATTTATTTTGCAGGCATATTGGGAGACATTTAAATCATATTTTCTTTTTGTTAGGTTTATATGTGACAATCATTGAGACAATGTTTCATATATCAATCTGAGCTGGCGTTCTTTTACTGGTTCGAACACGACACAAATTGGGGACAATAATATAATAATAATAATAATATCATAATCATACATTTTTAGTATTTCCATATGCTGAAAGCTTTTGTTTTTATTTTTTTATAACATAGAGAATAATTGAGAAGACATCATGCACAAGTATATTTTAAGAGACTGACAAATATCCTAAAAAATATTAACTTCTAATTTGAACAGACATAATGATGGAATTGAAATTAAATATAATGATTTATTTTTTTATTTATATACTTTTGGTGAGAGCTAAACTTCATGTTTGTTTGTGTGTGTGTGTGTGTGTTTTAAATTAAGTGGGTGTGGGGGAGGTGCGAAGCTGGAGATGTTGCCTGTCTTCATCATGGTTGCATATTTCTACGAAAATTAGAAACAAATCAGTGTATATTTTGAAAAAAAAAAATCAGATTATTGATAAATTTTACAAACTTTAATTATTAAGATCATGAACTTTTCCATGTGTATGTAATTAATTGGATTTGGGGTAGGTGGGGTTGAAAGTGGTAGACAAGTGTGGTAGAGTGGTGAAAAAATGCAAGAATATTTTTTTTTTTTTTTGTACAATTCATATCATTATAATAACTTAGCTTTCATTTTTTTTTAAAAAAAAAAAACACAAACAAACAAACAAACAAGCTAAAAATATATAATTTTTAATATTGTGGAAGTAGCCAGCTATTATAATTTTCTCACAAAAAATTTCATGTTATTTTTCCTTCATTTTTTGTCACATTCACTTTTCATTATTTTCTACACTCTATTCAAACCTACATTTATCCCCAAACTCAAAAATCAATTTCCGTTGGGACTCATTTGCGAGTGACTATTGGGTGCCCATAAAATATAATCACGTGATACTCTGAGACGTTGTGATTGATAGAGAATGCAGAATCTATATCATGAAAAAAATGTCATAAAAATGATCATGAAAATTCTCTACCTTTAGATTACACATACAATAAAACACCACACACTAATCAAATGATGAAAAATCTTCATAATGCATTTCATGATATTTTTTTCATGATCCCTAACATTACTCATAATTTTATATTAAGTGATTGAAGAACATAAAGAGACATTATATATAATAATTAGTTTTGAAGTATAAATATGTAATGCTCCAAAAGTATAGAATAAAGTTTTGCCCATTTGCCGTTCTACTGCCTTAGTTATACCATATGATCAAATTCGATCTCATCTTTTATGTAACTAATTTCTTGATCTAACAACAAATGCCCATTGAGATTTGACTAACAATAAATGTTTTCTTCTTTCCTCTTAAATCTCTTAGATTATTTGCACTTAGTCATTAATATCTCTTATAATAATTTGTCGACCAGCATAACCTTTTTCTTTACTCAGCTCTCTCACATTGTCTAGGCATAACTTCTTTCATGCAATTAAATTAAATTCAAGATTTTTAATGAATAAATTGGATGATGAAATTTTTTAGGGTTTCTTGGATCTTAAGAGGAAAAAATTGGTGAACAAGAATGACTAGGTGCACCGCCATCACACCTAGTCTCATTGTCTCAATGGGAAGATCTTTGGGAACTGGTCAGCTCATCTTCATCATCACATCAGTTAGATTTTTGATCAACAGTTTTTTAAATTTATATATTTTCTTCACTCAATTAAAATTATGAAATTAATTTTTGTTTTAACTAGGTTCACAGATGATACTATCATTGAGCTTACATTTGCTCTCAATCCCACTCTTTAAATTCAGTAGCAGTACACCAACAAAATGGGAACCATACAAGAACTCAATATATGTTGAGTTATTTTATTAGTGTTTTTTGTTTTTTCACTTAAAAGTAGTTTGAAGTCTCCTAATAATGTTCAAATAATTTTTTTGTAGAGGGGTTTGTGCATGAAACAGAGAAGGAAATGAAAAAATTAATGAATAGTAGAAACTAAACAAATTCTAAGACCCAAACATAGCATAAATCAATCTATAACTAATTCACTTGTGTTTTGATCGCTTCATTTTGCAGGATGGACGTCTATACTACTTGATAGAGAGCAATTTTGCATTGATTATAACATTTTTAATCAATGTTTCAACAATCTCTTTATCAGGAACTTGTTTGTTCGATTAATAACCTCTCACACGATCTCTCAGACTGTGCTTTCCTAGTCAAAATCTCTAAACCACACATACTGCGCAAAGGATGGTTTTATAACCCTACTTAGATACTGAAAGCCCCTATGCAGATCTCCCCACATAAAGGTTGGATTGAGATCATAATTAGTAATATAACTACGATGATTCTTAACTAAACACTTAATTATAACACCGCAAAAACTCCTGATTTTTCGGACATCACTGTTGAACCTATATTCATTGTTCAGTGTCCTAGTTCAACCATGTATTCAACATTTAGTTTACTAGTTCAAACTGGCATGACAGTTGGTTGGGCGAGCAAACCATGTATACTTTGATCCAAAAAGCAGTACATTGCTAGCAACAATTAGTATACTAACCAAGTTCTTCCTCATCTTTACTATTGATTGTGAAAATACAAAGAAAAATTAAGAGCATGCTACATGAACCAACCAAATAATTGAGCCTCTGAAAAATTGGTACGTACCTTGGACGCATCTGTATTACCCTGGGTCACTCGTTCCATATGGGAAACATACTTTAAGAATGCGACGCAGATAATAAGTTCACGGCTCATCCACATTAATCCTTTTTTCTCCCCCTTCTTCAAGGTAGGAAAAGGAGAGGATTCTTAATTTAATTAAACCACAGAACTCCAATACTGAATTTCTTTCCCTAATTTTCAACCTAAACCAGAACTAGTCCCCGATACAGGCCTCAACATCGGATTACTGAGAGCAGGCTGAGCATTTGCCGCAACATTGAACATAACATTGGGAGCTGCCGACGAGGACTGTTGCAAACCCGAGAACGGAACCCGCGGCCCAATTCCATACATTTGCTGATGTGGCATGAATTGGGGATGGATTTGTTGATTATTTCCATACCCGGAAATGAATGGCTGTGAGGGTGAACTGGTCATGACTTGTTGCCTGTTATTGGCAGAGCTATTAACAATGGCGGGACCAGCACCCATGGTGGGAGTGGTGGCAGGTAGGCTCGTAGATGACATCACCGCAGGTGGCCTGAACTGTGCTGATATCATGTGGGTCCGCTCGGCAGCAATCCTCTGCTTTGCCTTCTCCACTTGTTCGCATTCTTTCATTAACAAGGTTTCCACCTCTGCAAATTGCTTCAGCTTTAACTCTAATCTCTTCAACTGTACATCAACCAAAGAAACAAAAGTAGCAGGAAAATAGACATTAAGAGAAATCATCATTTCATCAAGGAGTAGTTAAGTCCTGAATAAGAAACATTGTTTCCAGCCCAACCAAGAGAATATTGTAAACAATGCAATGGAACTTTGGGCAGCTAAGCCAAAAATACCATGACCTCCAAGTGAAAGAGGTTTTCAAATCCAGTATTCCACATTGACCTCCTAACTTAAGTAAGTCAACAAATTATGAAGAAGTACTATATATATCATCAAATGCAACTTCAATGTATTTTTTGTGCCCAAAGCCAAACCAGAAGGGTGGCCAGTTTGTTGGTCAACAATTCAACCATTTTAGCAAGCAGGATGAAAAAGGAAAACCTAGATTAAGATGAAAAACAGTTTAAAAAAGTGTGGTTAAACAAAAGAATTTAACGTATATACTAATAAATATGAATGTCCAAATACAATAGGTTTCATGTTGCAACATCCTTTTTTATGCTGGGCATGGCAGTTGAGGCCTCCCTAAAATTTGTCTTCCTTCATACATGAAACACCTAAAAACAAAAGGGACAATTACAAACAAAAAAATTTCCAAGGTTTTAGCCTTGTAACAAAATAAACCTTGAGTTTTTAATTTTGTCAATTTAAAACCTAATCTTTTGATTTGTTTTCAATCTAAATCAGTTACATTAAGTAAAACCGTCAAAAAAATAGAATTTTAGTCATTAAAGTCAATGTAAGTATACATAAAATGTCTAAAATACTCATTTCATCGAGTTAATGACTAAAATACCTATTTTTTTCATCAATTTTACTTGACAAGAATAGGCAAATAGCTTAGATTGAAAACAAATCAAAAGATTAGAGTTTTAAATTTATAAAATTAAAAACTCAAGGTTTATTTTGTTAGGGTTTAGGGTTTAAAAACTCAAGGCTCAAACCTTGGGGTTTTTTTTTTTTTAATTAACCCCCCCCCCCAAAAAAAAAAAAAAGAAAAGAAAAAAATCTCTCATGTTTCTTACATATGGAACCTAAAGAAAAATCAACTACTCGTTTAAAACTTTAGGTCATTGGAAAAAGAGTGAGGTAATAACTATTTAAAGCTAGCACAAAATAAGATTATCTTACAAATATACCTGATGATTTATAATATTAGCAGATAGCCTTTGAATTTCACGTTCTTCGTGATCTGAAAACAGTTTTGCCTTTGTTGCCGCAGCAGCTAGACCAGCATTGGCAGCAGCTCTCACCTTTTCAGCAGATAATGGCACAGCTTCTCCATTTTGACTCCATTGACCATGTGCTTCAGAGTTATCTTCTGAAAATTTAATTTACAAGATCCATGAAAGGGGGAGATAAACTTGATCAGGGCAAGCAAAATTAAAAAATTCACCTTTTTGCTGACTTGAACTTGTTTTTTCGCCATGAGAATTGCCTTCACTATTGCTCTCCAAATTCATCCTTCATAGACCCAAAAAGAAACTTTCAAGTTTTGAAAACTACATCTCTCATAAATGTAGCATTTCCAATAAAAACTTTCAGTGACCAATGAAATATTCCTCTACAATTCCTAATCATTACAAAAAATTTGCTCACCAAAATTGGCAGCAAAGAAAACTCTCTTAAGAATGGCTAGGAAAATGAAGCTGTAAACTTATGCATTCTGAGAATCTTATATTATGTGCTTATTTGCCAAAGAAATTATGTTGATATAAACAAGCGCAAATGAAGGAGAGAACATTAGTGTTTCATGAGAAAAAAGTGAAGAAGGCGCTCACTGATTAGCATGCCCAGATGCCTTCTGAGAATCCTCAGACAGTGCTGCCAAGGATGCATGGGCACAGGCTGCAGCAACTCTAGGTCCGATGGCAGAGGCTAAAAAGGCAACCTAGTGGAATTTTCTAACAATCAGATCTGAAGGAGTAAATTTAATTGAAAAGGTAAAGACACTAACACAGATAAAGCTGAAAAAAGAAAAGAAGAGATCATAGTTATTGAAATCAAGATATGAATCATGAATTGAAATTCACTTTTTTCAAACTGTCAATTGTAAGATTCAGTTTCGTAAGTAGAAAAAGATATGATACATATGTAAAAGTTAAAAAATAATTGTAAATATGAGTTATTAGATGTGAAATATGAGCTATTTCAGTCATGAAGGTAAATCTTGGAAAGTCGGCTCTGATTCTGATTGGTGAAGTACATAATATTGATGGCAGTCTTGTGGGTCTTCCCTTCAAGTGTCTGGATCTTTTGCACTCTTAAGAGGGAAGCCAGGATTGATAAGAGGAGGGTGCCTTGGCAACTGGGTCCTCTCGCTTTATTTTGAAAAGTTTTGATGGAGTTGAGACTTTCATTTTTGTTTTAAAGAGGAGAATTATATCCATTTTGTATTAGTGGTTCTTGGGGGAAGTCAAGTCATCCTCGAATCAATCTTTGAATTTTGTAGAACATTGAATTGATTGATGTATATGAGTTTTGCTCTTTGTTCTTTTAGTGTTGTGTATGGGTGGCACCCCCTTGGTGCCTCTTAATTTAATATACTTCATACTTACTGATCAAAAAATAACAATAATAATAAAAAGTAAAAATAAAAAAGAACTTCAACCATCATATTCTATGCCTTGATGCAATAACCATGTAAAGCACAGCATTTAACAAATCCACCTACCAGAGCCATAACTGGATTAGCAGAATTTGCAAAAGGACTACTCTCAGTATCAGGGTCAGGTCCTGAAGCAAAGAACAAAAAATTTAAATAAGAAAAGTTACAATGGCATCAGTGTCTTGTAAATGAAAAATATTAAGTGCATAATTACACCTGCTGAATCTCCATTTGAATTTGGAAGTGATCTTCTAGAATCACCTTTGTTTGACAAATTCGAGGAGAGGGACACAATTGGAACTTCAATATTTTCCAGTTGGCCATCCTGCATTGGAAGACGGACAAAATGAAGGATGCATTGCGCTTTTGACTTGGTACCAACATACTCCGCTATTTCATTCCAATTATCATTGTAGATTTCCACTGCTTCAAGCAGCAGTAAGGTTTCCTGATCTGTCCAACTTTCCCCATCCAGGTCACCATAATCTTTTGTAGAATCAACCCTTATAAAGTCCATGCTTGAGTGACCAATAACATATCTTCCATCATGGAAGCAATCCAAGCATAGTAGTATATCAACCTATTGAAGAAGATATTGATCAGCCGTAGAAGTAAAATCAGAGATAATGTAAAAGCATCGTTCAGACTTCAAACCTAGCATAACAATCCATTTCACACCTTCCAACGTACAATATAGATCAAATTTTTAGTCATCAAAACTTACAAATTTCCAAACAGAATATTCCTCTGTGAATCAAAAAATCAAATCATGGGATTGAACATAGAGCAACAAAAACTTTAAAATGCCCAGAGTCTCAGACTGTCAATAACAATAAGCATTCATCCAATATTTAGGAAGACATATGCACATGTATTCACAGCCATAGATTTTCCCTGTATGCTTATGAAAATATCAAATTGGGCAGCAATAACAGTTTAAAAAAAAACAATAAAGCTTCCACCTTTTTCGGCTCTAAATTCTGAAGGCATCAGCTTATACTAACAAAAATCTATTTATAGAGTACAAAACATGAAATGCAACCACATTTTGAAGCCTTTCTCTTCTCAATACTGGATTTGGTGCACACTTGGGGCTGTTGAACTTGTTTAAATGTACTTTTGAAATAATTATTAAAAGAAGCTGTGGATGTGTTTGGCCAAGGCTGCTTACAAAAGGCTACAATATGGACATGCACACGTTGCACCTTTTCTGATGGCAAATTTGAACCAGTTACTATAATTAATTAAGTACATAAAAATGAGCCCCACTTAACCAATAAGCTAGGAACCACCTTCGGAGTAACTTCTAAAAAAAGTATTACATTTGCTTAATTTTGCATCATTTTTGAAATTGTAAGTATTCATTCATTCAAGATTATCGCCTCCACTAAATCCACAGTTCTCAAATCTAAACCAAAAAAAAAAAAAAAAGAGCATCCTAAAGAAAGCAGTTTAAAGTAAGAAGTTGCTCATTATTTTCCATGTTCTCAAGAGTAATCACTTATTTGCAACAAATATAGAAACAATAATCCGTTGCAATCATAGGTAGGATTAGACTGGTTGATGACATTTTTGAAAGCATTTGTACACTCACAGAACTGGTATTACCCTATCATGTTTTACCATATAACTTTATGCACAAATCCATCATTGAGCGTGGGATCCTTACAGAAAAATGACTTCCATCACCACGACTAACATAGAAAAATTGGAACAGACATTTCACAAGTCGTAAAACTGATTTCATACCATCAGTATTGTTGGCTCCTCCATATCTTTAATGGGACCAACTCGAATCATGGATTTGTATCCTCAAATGCTGCCTAAAATATGAGGAAGGCATTTAATTCTCACAAGATAACTAAATTGCCTCAAAGATAATCCACTAAGTTCAGTTCATCACTCCCCATAATATAACCAGCCACAATTAGAAGATATATTTGTTCCATATAAGGGTTATTATTATTAAGTATAACTATTTAAAAGTTCAGATTAATCTTAAAGACCAAATCCAGAGATTTCGAGTACCTGTTTGCTCTTCAAATTAACATAATAACAAGTGGCTAGAAAAAAGTATGCTACTCACCTCCTTCTGTGATTGATAATAGACAATGGGCAGGGGACGGGAACAACAATTGCATCGATTCTCAGATAATCGCTCTCGGATTCTGCTGTCTAAATCAGACTCCTCGCCATCATGACATGACAATGACGGATAAACATCTGCTGCCTTGTGCCTACATTTGGGCTTGTCAAACCGAATTAAGCTATCAATGGACTTCAAAGCAGCTGATGGCACATGAACCTCACCATTTGAATCTTCCTTCAAATACGAACCATCACTACGATGCTCACGATTGGGAGCAAAAGCACAGTAATTAATGATTCCCCAATGATCAAGAAACCGAACAATTCGAGTTAAATCATCAATATCAGTGCCAGCTACCAATTCTCGGAAATCATCAACTGACAATCTCATCTCTGGATTCTCCATGTACTTGGCAACAATCCAGTTCCGACATTCCATGTATTTTTCTGGCCTATGTTCAGCTGACTTCCCAGAGAAAAAATGTGGCACCACTTGTCTCTCTAATCTATGCACAGTACTGGGCGAAAACCAATCTGCTCTCCAAAAAAGCTCAAAACCAAATGAGAAAAACTAAAAGCAAATTAATATGAGATGATGAGAAATAGAGCAATGTGGATATTGTTAGCACAAGATCAACAAAGCCAGACTGAAACACAACAGCATAGCAAAAAATAAAAGATAATGGGCAAGAAATGATTGTGGTCTCTCATCCAGGTGAGAGAA
The DNA here is from genome assembly GCF_055761805.1 of Camellia sinensis. Taxonomy (NCBI): domain Eukaryota; kingdom Viridiplantae; phylum Streptophyta; class Magnoliopsida; order Ericales; family Theaceae; genus Camellia; species Camellia sinensis. Next base: position 123,072,956 of record NC_138966.1, read on the forward strand.
GAAACAAAATGAACTCCATGTGAAAGCAAAGTATGTGATATGGTAATATGGGTGGGATTTCTTTTTCTTACGTATTTTAACAGGGCAATTTCAATATTATGAAAATACACAACCAATGATTTTGCTTCCTACCAAATCTCACTACTTTTGATGACCAATGAAACCTATAAAATAAAAGAGTTCACTTTCTCTCCATTTCTCACCTAATTTATAAACCAAAAATGATAAAAGATTTCTCTTTCTCTCCATTTCTTATCACTCGATCTAAACAGACTGTATTATTAACACACATGGAGAGTGAGAGCAATGTGCCAAGGGGAAACTCCAAATCAATAACCCAAAACCTGAAACTCACAAAGTAATAATATGGCACAATGAAAGAGACAAACATATAAAAATAATAATTTGAGCAAATTTTTACGAATACATATACGCATGTGTACATAAACAGAGAACAGTATGAGACATAACAGTTCAAATATCAACCTAAACAGAACAGATTAGGGCATAGGGAAAAAAAAAAATATATATATATATATAGAGAGAGAGAGAGAGAGAGAAAGAGAGAGAGATAAAGCAAGCACCTGCGTGCATTGGAACAACATGAACTCGATTAGCCCCAAAACGCTTCACAACCCCTCGACCCTCCATAACCGGAGGCGGCGTAATCACATACGCGGCCGTGGAAGAAGACCCCTGATCACCGGCCGACGCCGGACTATCCGCCGGCAGGGTCGACAGAGCCTGGAGCTGTCCATGCGATACGTTCTCCAATACGACGCCGTTCTGCAGGTTCTTGCCCTCCCCACACTGAATCGCCTTCTCCAGGGCCACAATCGCAAGCACAGAGGAGTGGGGGCGATTGACTGTGTGCTTGATCACGGGAGGGAAGTGGGAGATTCGAACCCCGCCATCCGATAAGACCTCGTTCTCGCGGGCAATCGGAGCCGAATCGGTGGGACCCGATTGAGGGTCTTCTTCGAATTCGGGTTGTTGTTGTTGTTGGTCGAGGTCGTCGTCGTCGTCTTCGTTTTCTTCGTCATCATCGTCGAGGTCGTCGTCTTGGGGCTTGGGTCGTCGAGTGATTTGGGGGTCTCTCTTTCGCTTCTTCTTCCTCCACTTGGTGCGAGTCTCTGTGGAAATGGGAAAGTAGAGAGAGAGAGAGAGAGATGAATTTTGAAAATTGAGTAGGAGAGAGAGTGAAAAAGTTAGGTTATTGGGGTTTGTTTACCTGAGGAGGAAGCTGGCATTGCTGAAAGAGAAAGAGGTGGAGTGAGGGAGAGCGACCGAGAAGGGGGGGGGTGGTTTATGCAGAGATTTGTGGGGTCTGCGATTTGTCGCTGTCGTTGTTTGAACTTGAAGTATCGATGCTACTACAGAGCTACAGAGAGAGAGAGAGGAAGCTCTGCCTCTGATTTTGTAGCCCTTCTATGCTCAGACGATTAATGTTGGAAGCATTACAGCATCTCCATTTTTTTTTTTAAATTCAATTTAAATTTAAATAAAAATTATCTCTAACTCATTTTTATCAAAATTATTTTTTTCATCAATTTTTTTCTTATTTTTTAAAAGATGAAATATTCGAGATGAACTTAATTATATTTAACTTAAAAATAGGGTATAGGCTGAATTACATTAACAATCTATAGTTTGGAGTTGGGAAAAGAGTGAGACCCTAGTGGGAGGTGACCCCACCATCCTTGCTGAACGATGATTGGTTTATATTTTTTTTTTTTTGTCTATCTTTCACTGTCCCCCACGTGTATGTAGAGGTGTTGGGGGTCACCCTCAAGTAGGGGTTTGGATCACTGCCGATTTAGGGTTTATATCACTTTGGCTTTTGATTTTTTAATTGTGATACATTTGACTCTATTTTTTAAATCTTGTTCTAAATAAGGATAATTGAAGATACAATTGCTCAATTTCAACTATAAAGTCATCAATTTGATAAAATATAAACTAACTTGACAAAAATAAATGTCAAAAAAAATTTGAATTTGTAAAAATAATATCTACCCATCAAAGATAAAAGGAAAAAATTACAGTAATAGTCCTTACAGTTTACCCGCGGTTTCATTTTGGTCTCTGCATTTCTAATTGCATCAATTTCGCCCCTACAATTTGGTTTTTGGTTCTATGTGGTCCAATAATTAACAATCGTTGGCTTTTTAGACAAAAACCCATGCGTGCCTTGCATGTACGGGATGAAACCAATCAATCCGCAAATGAAACCACCAGGGGAAGGTTTTTTTTCTCTCTCTTTCTCTTTCTCTTTCTCTCTCCTCTCTTTCTCTTATTTATTTCCTTTTTATTCTTCCTTTCCCCCTTTCTCTCTCTTTCTCTCTATCTAAATCAAACCCTTCTCTCTCCAAAGCCATCAATGGCAGCAGCAATTGGGGTGTAAATCTGGCCCGACCCATGTCGGGCATCGTGGGCTCCGGCCAAAATTCGGGCTGGCCCGAGCCGGGCCATGGGCCAAAAAATTAAGCCCAAGCCTAGGGGTATTCGAGTCTTGGGCCGGGGGCCAGTGGACTAAGCCTTAGACCGACCCAATGGGCTTGGGCTTGGCCTCGAGCTTGGGTCGGGCTTAGGCGGGGCCTAACCAATTTTTTTTCATTTTTTTCTACCAAAATTTTATTATTTTCCATTAAAAAATACACAAGGCCTTGGGCGAGCCGGGCCCTAAGTGGGCCATGGGCGAGGTCCATGGGTCGGACCGGGCTTCAAAACAATGGCTCAGGCCTTAGCCCAAGAGCTTGGGCTGGGCTCGGGCCTGGGCCGAAACGGGTCTAAACGGGTCGGGCCCATCTCAAGCCGCGCCACGGGCTGTGAGCCATTTTTACACTCCTAAGCAACAACCACAAATTTCGACATTGTTGACTACCAGTTACCTAACAACACCCACGACGTAACCTTCTTCACCGATCAAATCCACACTCTTGTCACTCGCTCTCCCTTCCTCGTTAACTTCTAGATCTCTGAAATCACAGCCATCCATCGTTCCCTTCTCCACCGCCTCATCATTGGCCTCAACATCAAGTGGCGACCCAGTAATCGTTTCCACGATAACCCCGTCACCGCCACTCTCCAACTCTGTGTTGGCCGCTGATGCATCATCTTCCAACTTATCTACTCCCCCCAAATCCCTCAATCCTTCTTTGGCTTCCTCAACAACCCTATCTACACTTTTGTAGGTGTGGGTATTCATACTGATGTGTTCTCTACTTCTATCTTGTTGGGAAAATATATAAATTTCCCTTTGTTTCAGTCATTCAACAAATTTCGTGATGAATCCAAATCTGAAACCGAATTCAGTTTCACCGGAAACAGAGTCTCTGTTTCTGAGAGATGATGGTGGAGGAAAGTAGAGCTGTGAAGAGGCCGAGAGAATACAAAGAAAAAGGAGCCTCTGTACCTGTAGATATGAAGGACATCAATAACAATAATAACAACAATAAAGAGACCGGTTATATATCTTCTGTTATACCTAGGTGGTTCTCTGAGATTAGCCCAATGTGACCTGGTTTGTTTCCTTTGTATACCTAGATTATATCTACTATATATTGTCTGTAGATTGAGATTGTTAGTCAAGGTCTTTGCTTTTTGTGTTTGATTTGGGATTATAGTTTAGTTTCATATATGGGTCTGTATGTATGTATGTATGTATGTATGTATGATTTTAGCTATGATTATTTGATTGTTTGTTAAAAATAAAATAAAAGTAAAAGAAGTTTAAATCGGTTACCATTTGTATTCAAATGACTATTTTTTGGATTTGTTTTAGGGTTTTAGGTTCCTTCTGTTTTCTAGTAATTATATCAACACTTTCGAAGATTCATGAGGTGAAGAAAGAAAGGGAAAGAAAATTATATGTTTTGTTAAAGCTAAATTCAGTATGACTACAAGTGAATGATTGGGTTTGAAAGATATGTTGGAAGTGAAAATTGAATATATTGTGAATAATATTTATTTTGGAAGGTGGGTTTTGTTTTGTGGGAATTTAAATTTTATTAGATACAAAATATGCAAATATATAATGAAGAATACAATAGAATAGTGGGACTGATCCCTTACACCAAAACAATCTTACCAACCAAAGAAAATGTTCAACAATGGGCTTTTGAAAGACTGCCATTGAAGGCTTTTGAAAGACTGCCATTGATGGCTTTGGAGAGAGAAGGGTGGTTTCATCTCATGCGTGCAAGGCACCCATGGGTTTCCGTCCAAAAAGCCAACGACTGTTAATTATTGGACCACATAGAGCCAAAAACCAAATTATAAGGGCAAAATTGATGCAATTAGAAATACAGGGACCTGTAGCTTGCTTTTCGTGCTCCTTTCGAATACAACTAGCCCTACAGTTTGGGCTCTTGTAGTTTTGAATCTAATCTTACAAGTGCAATATGAAATAGATAAACACCAAAGAGTCCAAATCTGGAAAATCTTTTGGAAAATCAATTTTGAATCAAAATATCAAAAATAAACTGCTTTGCCAGATATAGAGTGGCCACCTAAATATTTTTAAAAAATTTAGAAAACCCATGACTCGTGCCAAAGGCCACGTGTCCGTCATCACCAAGATTGTCTCGGCTCGGGAACTTACGTACGAGAGGGGAAGGTCATGAATTGAGCACCATACTCGCCCGATCAAAGATCGGCCTCTACTAATCATGATGTGATTCTTATTTTCATTATATGCTCTTATTCTGATTATTAGACTAACATTACTATGTGTTGCACACAAGTATAGACTAATTTGTAAAAAATTGGAACACTTCGATTCATATTTGTTTGAAAATTGTTTCAAATATGTACCACTTGAAAAAGTAATCGCATGCACATTACTCAAATTATTCCAATTCAAGCAATTAGCCTTCATCCACATGCATTCAAGCAATTTATCAATTTAAGCATTTAGCCTCATAGTAATCATGCTAGATATGGCAAGAATCACACTTATACAATATGCTAAAGCACAAAAATGCTCACCTCATACTTCGAGGCGAGCCAAAAAAAATAAAAGAGTTCGAAAACATACATGATCCTAACTAATGCAATATGACTAATGCAACACATACGATAATGAAATTAATAAGCTCGGCTACTAATTATGATATGCGAATCAATTTGATAGCATGCGGTCTAAATACATATTTAACAAAGTAATAAACAGCAATGTTTTGTTAGAATGATGAACTGAGCCTTGATGCATGTAAGACAAATGAATGCAAACATGGGAAATGTTAAAAGAAATATAATGTTCTAAACTACCTTTTTTTTTTTATTAGCAAAAAAAAGGATGTGGGGTTGGAAGACATACACAAATATTACATATTGGTCCTCGCATAAGAGGGTCCAAATGAATGGACTAGCTAATTAATTACCTAATTAACTAACTATTACAAACTAAATAAAATAAATTAACTATACTAGCTAATTAACTAATTATTACAACAACAAATTAACTAACTACTTTAGCTAATTAAATAAATGCAACACAAAACTAACTAGGTATTCTAACTAATTAGTTACAAGCTCACTACTTTAAGTAGAACATACTACTATTACAATATCACTTTGACGGATCTCGAGAATCGAGAAATGGCTCATGCATGGATATGAATTTCCACTCCATAATGCTCTCCGTTTTGCTATCAGAATGCCTCTGTTACACAGTTAAAAAATTGCACTGTTTTTCCACCTCAGCAGAAGCTCTGCTCTGTTAGAAAAAGGACATTGCCTGGTTAAAAAAGTGGCCAGCAACTCAGAAGTAGTAGCCGGCAGGCCACTAATAGGGGGTTACTGTCTAGTAAAAGTGGCCTACCGACCACTGATATTGGTTCTTTTCTGCAGCAACAAAGGACAAACAGAGCACAAACCAGAGTATTTTCAGAGGATGTTTGTCCACCTTGTCTCTCCTTATCAGCAAATAGGTCAAATGAGGGGCAGGCTTGATTCGCAAGCCATCAATCAACACAATCTCATTGTGTGATGACTTATGAATCAAGGGACACAATTCAATAAATGGTAAGGAAAGACCAACAAAGATCTCTTCCCCATCATAGATTGATCAAGGGAAGTGGTTGACCTTGGAAACTCGAACCATTTTGTCACTAACAAGTATGAAATGACTCATGTTTGCATGTGTTCAATTAACGTCTGATTGAACACCAAATTACCTTATTATCTTGCTTCATCTTAATCCCAATTTTATTACTTCATTTTAATTACCTTCCATTCCTTAATTTATTAAGTCCAAAAATGAAGATTAAGTCCACTAATAGAGAGAAGCACCAAACCAAATGTTGTTTTAGGCATGAGAGATGTGTCATACCATTGGTAATGAACCCCCAAAGGGATTAAACCATTAAACATAACAATTTCAATCTCAAGCTTAAACAAACAATCGATTTGAAACTGCTTAAAAACAATCGATTTGAAACCACTTTCAAAGTAAAGGAAAAAACCAAGAAATGAGGAAAGTTGCTGTAAGGCCCCAAAATTTGAGGACATCATAATAAAGTTTAAAACTTAAAACCAATTTTCTTAATTAAGAACTTCTCATCAATGTTGCCATTAAGTTTACCATCATCCATTAATTAACAATACAGAAATTAAAAGTTCTTAAATTACAACTCCAATAAAACTCAAGACTTAGTCTTAGTGTATGAAAGAAATACAAAAAAAAAAAAAAAAAAAAAAAAAAAAAAAAAAAAACTAGAGAAAAACTAGAAAACTTAGAAAAATAGTTCATGGAACTTCGGCATGCTTCAAGCTAATTAGGACTGAATATTGCCTTCCAACACCTCGGTGTTTCCTTCGTTTCTTCGGTACTTGGCATAAAACACCAAGGCAATGAGAATGCCAATGAGCAATAAGATACTACAACTCGAAAATACCCACTCCGTTAATAATATTCACAATTAATGAATACTGTGTAGTTATAAACCACCCGAAGAACTCCGCTCTCCGCGCGCGAGGGCGCGAGTCATTTTGTTCTTAGCTACTACAGTTCAGACTCATGTCATGGTTCTGAATCTAATCTTACTAAGTGCAATGTGAGACCGATAAATCACCAAAGAGTCCAAATCCGGCAAATCGTTTTGGAAAACTGATTTTTATAAAGAAGTGTCAAACATGGACTGCTTTGCCAGATACAAAGTCACCACCTAAATGTTTTATTTTGGGAAATTTAAGAATCCCTGACTCGTGCCTAAGGCGACATGTCCGTTATCACCAAAGTTGCCTCGCCTTGGGAACTTGGGTACGAGAGGGAAATGTCATGCAATGAGCACCTCCGCTCACCCGATCAAAGATCGGCCTTTACTAACATGATATTTTGTTTTTGAAAACACATGTGTTCTTATTCCGGTTATTAACCTAGAATTACTATGTGATGCGCACAGGATACAAGTATAGACTAGATCGCCTAAGTTGGAACAAAACATTTCATGTTCGTATGTTTGAAAACGGTTTAAAGTTTACTACTCGCAAGTAGGCTAAGATGAGGACTTTGATGAATTGTTCCAATTCAAGCAATCCAACCTTCACCCACAAGCATTCAAGCAGTTAATCACTTAAGCAGTTAGCCTCATGGAAAACATGCTAGCATGGCAACATACACATCTCATGCAGTATGCTAAAGCGTAAACACTCACAGTGTACTTCGAGCCAAAACAGAGAACTAGTTAAAAATCATGCATGATCCTAGTTCATGTTAAAATGGCAAATGCAACACATGCAAAAATGTAACTAAGATAGGCTCGGCTATTCTAAGATGTCATGTGAATGCAACTTGATAACATGCTGTTTGAACACGTGTTCAAGTAAATGTATTGAAATACAATGTAGTTAGTATGATGCGCCAAGCCCGGTGCATGCAAAACAGATGAATGAATGCACACATACGAAGCATAAGGATGCTAATCGAAATATGCCCTAAAACTAACCATCGTAAGCGGTTAAGTAAAAGGGAAAAAGAAATGGGGGTTGGAAGACATGCATCACACACACGCAAGCTTATTACAACAGTTGGCCCTCTCGACGGAGGGTCTGAATACTAAGCTAACTAGCTAATCTAAGCTAATTAAACTAATTATTACATCACAAAACTAGCTAACTAACAAGCTAACTAATTAAGTACAAACCCAAAGCATAAACTAACTAAGCAAATTAGCTAAGTAAAGTAATAAAGAAATGTCCTTAGACGGAGAAGAGTGCATGTATGCTCGGTCGCCTCGTTCGGAAATCCGTCGCGATGCCCCAATTTGCCTCTGTTTGTAACTGTTCTCAGAACCTTGCACCATGCTCCAGAAAGCTTCTACTCCATCATGGGAATCTGTAGGAACAAGGCCGACCAGTTGTTGATGTTGCCAATCACCTGCCGACCACTTTTCTTTGTTACAGACCAGAAAAAAGGTCGGCCAGCTAGTTTTTCTGGTCAGTTGACAACTTGTTGCCGCACTTCTCTAGTTTGCTGCAACAGAGAGCAAGAAAGGGCATGGCAATGTAGTTGCAAGATATGTGTGCACAATCACTCTCCCTATCATTTCAGGAGCTCAAGGGAGTGCGGTTCTCAACCCTCGGGCCATCAATCACACATCTCAATGCATGATGGTCGAGAAGCCAAATTACACAATTCAATGTAAAATGAATGCACAAATAAACACATAAAGCCTTGACGTCTATCATGTATGATCAAAAGGGTCGGCGACCGAGAATTGAGGCACATTTCATCACTTCAAGTATGAAATGTCCCTCGCTTCTCGTGTTTGGACTAACACCCAATCCAAACACAATGCAACACGAGTATGTCAAATACAATGTAATACATGCAACTCAATGTAATGCAACATTAGCATGCAAACAATCATGCAAGGGACAAGCATGCAACAACATGCAATGCAACATGATCAAACTACCAATGCTAAGGGCATGCAAACAATGCTAATGTATGCATACACAATGCAAGGCAACATGATGCAATGTAACAACATTCACATAACATGCTCGATGGATTTCAACCAAAATGGAAAGACCTCGGTCATGCCCAAAACAGTGGCCATAATGATGAAACTAAGGCACGAAAGCATATACAAGCATGCACATGCAATGGCCCATCAACTAGGCTTAAGAGCACAACTCTCAAAAGTGCTCAAGGAGTGAAAAGTATAGAAGTGCAACAACACTATATGCACTGAAATTAGGCAAGAAATGATGCCAAATCATTCAAGCAACACAAGCAAGGCATGCTATGGTCCTTAAAGCATGAAGCTAGTAAAGAGGATTACAAAGGGGGCATGCAATACATGGCACAAATGCATGAACCAACCATGGACAGAGCTTAAATAGGTCTAAACAAAGACCAAAACATGCTAAGATGGGGGCTCAAATGTCCAAGCATACATGCATGCATACTTGGCCACAAACAAGGCAACAATGCACAACCCTTAAAGGCATTCAAGGCATGAAAGAAGTGAGAATATAGCAATACTATAAGCTCTGAAATATCATGTGAAATGATGCCAAATCATATACATGATGCAAATGAAACATGCTATGGTGCTCAAAACTCAAAGCTAACATAGGCACTTGCATTATAGCTATACAAAACATGAAGCATATGGTCGAGGCAACCCAAAAAAGTCCTAGAACATGTCAAAATGAGTCTAAAACATGCATGTAAGAAAGCCAAAACAAGCTAGCATGAAGGGCATAAGGCATGATGCATACAAGGCCAAAAGGGAGGATTACACTACACCTATCAAGACCAAGCATGAGATGACTTAACCAACAAAAATCAGAGTTATATCATGGCAAAATAACCCCAAAAACACACTGAAATGATAGCTCGCAAGCTTAGGCATGAAGGCATACGCAATGGCTCATGTTTAAGGCATAAAGGACCAACCCTTCAAAGCATGGAATAAGTGAAAAATGAGAGTGTATGACCATAAAACATGCACTGAAATCTCATAACAAATGATGCCAAATCATTCTAATAGGCCAAGCAGTGCATGCTAGTGGACTTGATACACAAAGCTAACAAGCTAAAATGCATTATAGCTATACAAAGCATGGCATGCATGACCAAAACAACACAAATTAGAGTTAGAGCATGCTAAAACATGGACAAAAGCTTCTTAGAGTTAAACCAAAATCATGTTAGAATAACAGTCCAAAGCATGATACACATTAGGCTAATTTATGGAATTGCACTACAAGTGCATGGAGCATGCATGGGGCTATCAAACCAAACCTTAACAGAGGTATATTATGGCAAAACAACACCAAGAACATGCTGAGATAGACTCAAAACAAGCTAGAAAGACATGCTACTTCATGAAGCACACAAAGCTAGTTTGCAAGATTTACACTACAAGTATATAAGGCATGCATGAGGTGACAAAACCAAGTCAAAACAATGGTATGCCATGCTAAAATAAGGCCTAAAATAGGCTGAGTTGTGGCCAACACAAGCTTAACAAACATGCTCAAACATGAGGCAAATGAAGCAAGCATTCAAGAACACAAGGAGAATGGATGACCCTCTCCTATTTGGGACCTCAAAACACCATTCCCACCACTGACATTCCTCTGAGTTTCAGTGGTGAGAAGACCAAAACAAGGTGGTCCCAATAGCTTAAAAGGAAGGTTCAAAACAAGACCTAACAAGGCACAAGAGGGGGTAGACTACCCCCAACACAAAAGAGACCTTAAACAAACATGCTAAGGACTAAAAATCAGAACTTTTTTCAGTAGGAAGTTAAGCCTAAAACACCATGAAAATAAGGCTAAAAGCTTAAGCAAAAAACAAGGTTCAAGAGGGTAGAAACTCACCCCTGTAGAACCCCTTTAAAGTTGCAACTCCAGCAACTTCCTTGATCAAAACCAGTCCAAAGACCCCAAAACCAACCTCAAAGAGCCTCAGCAACAAGAGTATGGTGTTTGAGTGTGTGTTTGTGTGCAATAGTATGATGAAAATGCACTTTTGAACACAAAAATGAAGAGAAAATGCAAGGTAGATACAAAAATGTATGTATAACTCTCAAGCACCAAAATCTGAACCTGAATGAGGGAGGGGGAGGTTCTCTTATATAGAGAACCAAAGGTTAAGCTTGTTGGACAAGCTTAGGCCTAAAGCCATCCCACCATACACATGTATGGAGGATCACTTCTGTGCCCTCCAACTGTAACAGCTGGCTAGAAAATATCTCAAAAAAGGTGATGGAAAGTTGCCGACCACTTCAAGTGGTCGGCCAGCTACTTCTACTGGTCAGCTGACCAGTGAAAGTGGTCGGCCAGGGAAGAAAGTGGTCGGCCATGGGGGGGAGATGGTCTGTAGCATGAAAGCAAGGCAGTGGTGTGGTGGCCGACCAGAAAAGGTGGTCCAAAGACCAAGAAAACTAGTTGGCTGACCAGAAAAATGGCTTCCAGGAAGAAAAGTGGTCTCCAAGGGAAAGAACTGATCTCCCACCCTTATACCACCTTCCAAACAAGGAAACAAGGTTTGTACAAAAAACAAACCAAAAAGGATGCAAGACGAGAGTCCGGAAGGCAAGGCGCGTAGCCGGGAGCCTCGAAAACTAGTCTACGGGCATCAAAAGTGGTCTTCCAGACCATAGTGGCCCTTTAGGCAAGGTCAACAAGGCATGGTTCAAAAACCAAGCCAAACGGAGAACGTTAAGTAGTCCCGAGTCATGGCACGCGGCCGAAAGCTCCGAAAACCGGAAACTAGTCTCTAAGCAGAAAAAGTGGTCTAAAAGACCTCTCCCTCCCTCCAAGGAAGGGAAACAAGGCTTGGTCCACAAACCGAGCCAAAGCACAAAGAGTTCAGAGGTCCGGAGGAAAGGCACTCAGTCGAAAACTCCAGAAACTCGAAACGAACACAACATGCATTATCACCGAGCGCACAATCGATGACGTCTAAGTCTTAAGGTCGGTCAAAAATGGGTTGTCTACAGTAGTAACAGAATAACAAGCAGCATTTAATAAGCATAACAAGAATGCTATCAGTTGAAGCAATAATAATAGATAATAAGAACAATGGCAAGCGGAAGCAGTATTTCATCATAAGGAAAAATGTCAATTTTTATTTTAAATTCACATAGATTTAGTTTATCGGATAAGTTTAAGTAACTCCTTACAGACCACTATTTTCACTCAACCGCTAAACAATGGCCACAGGCAATTTTGACTCCCCCTTGGTTAAATATTCAAATGTTACTTGCTGTAATTACCAATGATGCCCACGTACCAGGGTTACGTACCCAAGTCGTGACATCACGGTCTGCCCCAAGGAAACGGGATATGTTGTGACACCCACACCACCAACCTTATATCGCCTACACTAATAAGAACCAAAATACCCTCCCGTGCCATGTTAGGGTTCAAAACTTACTTGCGCAAGATTCTAAACCGGGCTCACCCCATCACTTTTAAATTTTAATGTATCATAGGTTCAATTTTGTGTTTATTTACTTCATCGAATTCACATTTTGATGTATATGCGAGTTTTAGTTTGAAAACCACAGTGACATAATGTTTATATAGCCCAACACAATCATGTATGGCAACCAAAATAAATATGATAGAATGTCTTAAGAATCATCACAAAATTTCTTAAGAATTCACACACTTTTTTTTTAAGCACTGTATGGTCAGACAAAAACAATATGAAACCCATACCAAACGAAGTTCAACCATTACAATGTTTTAATTGGTGCTAGTTCATCGAGTTAGGAAAATATTTAGAGAAGAATACCAAGGCTAAAAATGATATTAAAATAGAGAAATAAAATTTGGAGAAAACTGGTTTTTCTGAGACAGTGAGTTACATTAACTTCCAGCATAGGTGATCTATGTTTGAAAAATAAAAAGGGCCTCAAACGATGTCAAAAAGAGGTATGGTCAGAACGGCTTGCTAGATATTTGAGTTTAGAACATATTTCCAGGAGAGTTTGAAGACTGAAACTCAATGGAAGATGGTCAAATAATTTTTCTAAGAAAACTGGACAGATTCTATCACATTTTGGAAAAATTGACGTTTCTCTCTCAATGATTAAAAACAAATTATGAAAACAGCGGCATTTGAAAGGTAACTTAAAAATCTAACTTTTCCAATTTGAATCACTTGAAAACTCATTATGTAAAATAAATTGTGACCTGGTAAAGTCAGCATTGTTGCTGCCTCCAGGCAGCAATGAAGTTAAAAATATGTTTTGACCACAAAACGTTGTCTAATAATTTTTTCGATATTCTAGTACCATGAAAACATGTTAAACTAACTCCCATAGTTTCAGATTTTATGAAAGTGTTCTCATGAGTTTGTTTGGGTTTATTCAAAACAGATTAAAAATCTATTTTGCTGGAAGTTCATTATTTTGTGAAAAACACACTTTGTATTCACCATGAATCATACATAAGACTATGAAAATTATTTCTTGCTACTATTCCCTTGTGAAACTCTAATCCTTCATATTTACTTTCATTAGTGGGAACAGGGAATAGATGAAAATAATATTTATGAAAAGTGAACACAAATTCATAAGCATGCAAGATTATTTCAAATAATGGAGAATATTTGAACACATAAGAAGAAAAATTAGTAGCTAAGCCATCTAATTTACGCTTGCAAGAATAATAGAAATCATATAATCATAAGATTATCGTTCTATCAAAATATAAACATGCATTGAGTTATTGTGTATTAACAATGCACACTTTTGCATATTTTTAATATATATATATTCAGGTAAGAAAAATATCTAACAGGGGATAGAGGTTGCATATTCTTACCTTAAGAGCTTTTACAAACAATTCTCAAAACTAGATTTGAATTGGTAACCACCAAGCACCCTCTCTTCTTCCTCTCTTTTTCTTTTCCTCTGCCGTGGAAATGAAAAGGGGTGAATAGTGCTCTATATGTAGGAGCTTGGAGATAATTTCTTTTATTTTTATTTTATTTTTCCTCTTAGCTTGGAATTATCATCTATATGTATAGGCTTTAGAGTATGCTTCTATGAATGCCTTGGCATGCTTTGACAGCATCCTCTTAGGAAGAAAGACAGCTGAATTCCTCTGCCCAAAACAAATATGATTTCCTTTTTTGTTTTTTTTTTTTAGTAAACAAAATAAAAATCAATGAATATATATAACTTAGTCATTAGATATTTTACTCCCTACTATCCTCTGATTAATTTAGTTACTATCTGTTTAAAAATTTCCACAATTGTATTTAGATATAGAAATTTAATCACGTAAGGATAAATAAATTTATTTAAAAGAGTTTAATATTGGTAGTAATCATGATGCTATTAACATTATAATTTAATAGTTTAATAATTACTATTAATTGACTTAATATTATAATATTATTATAGGTAACTAAAAGACTTGAGATTGAACCAATTAATCTCCATGGGTTAATTTTCTTGTACACAAATTATTAAGGGTTTTTTATTGATAAATCCCATTTAGAAGTGTTCTAACCTAAAAAGTCTACGAATGAATTTTTTAACCCACTTAGTCCCACGTATTTATACTTTTATTCTATAAAATCTTTTTTTCTTGATTTACACTATTTTCTTAGACTTTTATACCTTTATATTTAATGTTGACATTTAATGTTGGGGGAAGAGAGAGAATGGAAAGGACCAAGACATAAGAAATTTCATACACAAATTAAATAACATTGATGTTATTATTTTATATTATTATATAATGTGAATATATTTTTAATGACAACACATTAAAAATAATATGAACATTCTCTCTCATTCGATGTGAATATATTTTTAATTGACAACACATAAAAAATAATGTGAACATTCTCTCCCATCTGATGTGAACGTTCACAATACTTTTCCGAAAAATTATGCCTCATCTAATGTAGTGATGTGAACGCTCACAACATGTGAACCTTCTTATTTTTAATTGATAACATATTAAAGATAACGTTCATTATATTTTTAATTGACAACACATTCTTATTCGAATAATGCTATATGCACTAATTAGTGTACCAATTGATGATGTGGCATAATTTAAGAGGTTTTTGGTATTTGTAATGTGATTAATGAGTGGGGTCAATAATAGTTAATGCGTGTGTGATTTTCTGACCACACTGCCCGCCTAGTAATCAGCTGGAAAAGCACTGGCAGAATAGATGGCCTCTAGCTAACCTGCAACAGAAAGAGAAGTCTCCAGTGGTGGTTCAACCACTCGGGGGCACTCCGACGATCAAGTCAGTATATCTCTCAAAGATAAATCAAGTACTAAACTCACAAGCTTGAGTATCAAAAAGCATACCTTAGACCCATGGGGGTGCCTATCTTTTATAGCCAACATTAACCTAGTCCCAATAGAAGCCTAACTTCTATGGACTCAGGATTACTGCTAATCTTGGACTCCCAGTAAGATTAGGATAAACTCTCTAAGAGTCTTATCTTAACACAAACTGAAGTCTTCTCTTATTCTAGGACTCTTGTCCCTCATCCAGGTTGAGTTCCCTTTTCATTCTACGACTCTTGTCCCTTATCCACTTATCTCGGATTTCGATATCTTTGGAAATAACCTCGGCCTTGCTGAGATCACTTCGGCGTCATGACCAGGACACGTGGCACCTCGGCTGACACGTCGGCGTCACCTTGCCACGTGTTGGTACTCAGAAAATATATCCCCACAACTGCTCCCTAGGTTCTATTACCTCGGCATTCTGAGGTGATGAAACCTACACTGTTCGTTCATTTGTGCCCCTCTGTCGGAGATCAAACTCGCCGACCTCAAAGTTCCCTGGACTTTACTGTCCACTTGTGTCAAGTATCAAGATTCATGCTTTCCAAGCTGCTTGAAATCGCACCTCCTAACCGAGGTTCTGGTTCCATTAATTCGTAAACTCCAAGAGCTTTGCAACTGCTCCACTCACACTCTCTGGTGAGTTCCCGATTTCCAGTCATCTATTTGACTCCGGCGATTTTCATATCGGCGTTCATTTCACTTTGTAGGTTCATAAACTCTTTACTTGCTATTAAGCTCAATCTTTTCATAACTCTTCTGAATCTGTTTACTTGCAATCTATTGCCTTCTATTTTCATCTGTCTTCAAGTTTTTAATTGTTTGAATGCCTGGTACTGTTCTTGTCACATGCGCTTTCTGTTGCTAGTATCGTGTCTGGGTCATTACTTTCTTGTTCTTCACATACTTACTTAGTGCCTGTGCACTTGGCTTTATTCTTGAACTTTGTCGTCTTCTTGACTATTTTTCTCTTTTTGTTTTTCTTGTTGTATTTCCAGATTCTTGTCTTCGTTTCTGTTTTCTGCATAGTCTTAGAACCACGTCCCTTCTTGAAATTGTTGCCGAGATAATGGTAGAGAAGCTCTCCCAGTTGACTGTCAATGCTGAACCACCGTCAACCGTTGAAATAGATTAGTTCGACGTTCTTGCCTTAGTCCCTAGTTCTTAGGGTCTTCATCTTTGTACTTTTGTTTTCTTTGCATATGTAACCTTTTTTGCTTCTGAAAAATGTCTATTGTTGGCCGATGTTAACATTCCTTGCTCCTTGATTATCATTCCTTCTTCCACTGTATTTGATAGCCATGTCGGGTAATTGACTTCTCGGATGGCCCCGGGCTCCAGAAGTCTGTCTACTTCTTCCTTTACTGCTTCGACGTGCATCAACGTTGGCCCTCTTTCTCGTTGGATTACAAGTTTGGCCAACCTGTCAACGTTCAATTTGTGGCATGTGACCTCGGGGTCAATGCCAGGCATTTCATAAGGTGTCCAAGCGAACACCTCTATATTTGCTTTCAGAAAAGTTTCCAGTTTTCTTTCTTCTTCTTCGGCTAAGCCCGAGCCGATAAGAAATAAGCATTCTTGATCATCCTCCTGGACGAGGGCTTTCTTTAGTGCTTTTTCACTCTTCTCGGCTGGTTCCTTACCGACATCATCTAGGACCTTCATGTCCTCGTCTTCAATCTCTGCCTTCTCCGATTTTCGAATGCTGCAGGTGGATTTTATTGCTGCCATGGAGCAATTCTCCGGCTGCAGTTGATCCCCTCTGACTTTTTCAACCCCATGTTCTGTTGGGAACCGCAGTAGTTGATGCAATGTTGAGGGAACTGCCCCCATTGCATGCAACCATGATCTTCCCAAGATTTGTAAGGAGATGGAGTGTCGATGATGGTGAATTCTGTTGCCAGCCTGCATCTCCAAGCTTACTGCTCTCAGTGCCCACGTCGGCGTTCCTTTGAACCCAACCATTGGGCCATTGGGTTGCTCTATATCGTCTGGATGAAGGCCGAGCTCTTTGTAACATCGGACATATATGATATCACAAGAGCTTCCTTAGTTAATCAGGATGCGTTTTCACTTGGCACTCCTCAACCTGGAGGGATACTACCAAAGCATCATTATGCGGGTGCTGGACCATCTCGATGTCGGCTTCGGTAAAAGACACTACTGGTCCCAAGCACTCGTCTGCCTGATGTCTCTTGTCCCCGACTTGGTAGACATGTTGCAGGTGCTTTACCTTCTAAGTCTCCCTTTTAATTTCGTTCTTGTTGACCCTCAAGTGAATTACATTAATTACCCGAGGTCTTTCTGCCTGAGGTTGTTGTGCTGGGGGAGGCGGAGCTGCTGGCACCTGAGGCAGTTTTGCCTGTTCTTCCCTTGTTCTGGTCTCATCGACGAGGTCCCTTCAGATCGCCTTGCGTCATCAGATCTTCTAAGTGTGCTCTTAGTGTTTCTGCAGACCTGAGTCATATGCCCGCCTTCAATATACACCTTTAACTGTGCAATCTCCTCGGGGTGTAACACCTTGTTTGTACCCATTAATCAGTTTATCTCGGTTTTTGACCTAATACTTGAAAAATATTTATCATAACATTTCCACAAAGTGTTATTTACAACTTGATACTTCACTTTTAGCAAGACTTCTGTCTTCAAACTTCTTCCAAGTCTTAGCAATATGGTAATCTCGGCAAGTATGTAGATACTTCTTTCAACATAACCTTGATTTAACTTGTAAATTTTTGCTCGTTCAACTTGTAAATTTTTGCTCAAAAATTTTTAACAAGTATTTAACCATAGTCTTCAATCTTGTAAACTCTTCTCAAGTTTCAACAAGTGTTTGAGCATCTTCTCGGTTTAACCTAACTTGTAAACTTTTCTCAAGTTTCAACATCATCTCGGCTTAACTTCGGTTAAGCATTATCTCAATTTAACTTCGGTTAAACATCATCTTTGGCTTAACTTCGGTTAAGTATCATCTGGGCTTAACTTCGGTTAAACATCATCTGGGCTTAACTTCGGTTAAGTATCATCTCGGCTTAACTTCGGTTAAGCATCATCTCAGTTTAACTTCGGTTAAACATCATCTTCGGCTTAACTTCGGTTAAGCATTATCTCAGTTTAACTTCGGTTAAACATCATCTCGGCTTAACTTCGGTTAAGCATTATCTCGGCTTAACTTTGGTTAAGCATCATCTCGGCTTAACTTCGGTTAAGCATTATCTTAGTTTAACCAACTTGTAAATTGCTACAAATTTCAACAAGTATTAAGCAATACTTTTCAGTTTAACCAACTTGTAAATTGTCCACAAATTTCAACAAGTGTTAAACAATGATCTCGGCTTAACTTAACTTGTAAATTGTCCACAAATTTCAACAAGTGTTAAGCAATACTTTTCGGTTTAACCAACTTGTAAATTGTCCACAAATTTCAACAAGTGTTAAACAATGATCTCGGCTTAACTTAACTTGTAAATTGTCCACAAATTTCAACAAGCAGTACACATCATATCAGTTTAACCAACTTGTAAATTGATACAAATTTCAACAAGCGGTAAACATCATATCGGTTTAACCAACTTGTAAATTGCTACAAATTTCAACAAGCGGTAAACATCATATCGGTTTAACCAACTTGTAAATTGCTACAAATTTCAACAAGCGGTAAACATCATATTAGTTTAACCAACTTGTAAATTGCTACAAATTTCAACAAATGGTAAACGCATTATTCTTCTCTGCGCCCCCAGTGTGAACTTAAAATCCACTTGGGTTCTCATCATACATGTACCTTCGACCTTGTCGCCGAGGTTGTCGGCATTGGTTTCTCTATTGATCTTACTTGGCTCCAACCTGAGTTTGATTTTCGGCCTCGCATCGGCGAGCCGTTTCTCTTTTCTTGTTCCGATGCCTTTGTTCCCGGCATGTCCTTCTCGGCCCTAGCATACTTCTCAATTCTGGCCAACTTTAGTCTGATCTTGTGTGTTTCCTTTTTATCTTCTGGGATCTGAGATCTGCTCATTGTGCTCTTCTCTTCTCGAACTCAGGTGCCGAGATCTTATCTTTTGGAATCTTGGATCTGCTCACTCAGGTTGAGCTCTTCTTTTCTTGGACCTACTCATCTAGGCCGAGATCATGTCTTCTGGGATCTGGGATCCAGGATTTGCTCACTCAGGTTGAGCTCTTCTATACTTGAATGTTATCTCCTTGGGAGCGCTCATGCCGCTTGTCTTTGTATCCCTTCTGGAAGGGTCTTCGTTCCTCCGTAGGTATCTATCCTTACATACCTGGAGGTCATCTTCGTTGTAGTATCCGCTTCGATCTGTTGTCTTTGGTGCATCACCTTCCTGGCCGGCGTCTTTCACTCCGTGACTCTGGTAACGAGTTTCTGTGTTGCGGTCGTCCCCTTCAACGTCGAGATCGATAGGTCTCTCACTCCCAACAGGAGCGTTGTCTCTAATCTAATCCTTCTGTCCGTCATTGGCCATCTATTCTTCTTTCTTTCCCACAGACGGCGCCAAATTGTGTGAGTGATTTTCTGATCACACTGCCCGCTTAGTAACCAGCTGGAGAGCACCGGCAGAATAGATGGCACCTAACTGACCTGCAACAGAAATATAAGAATCCCGCGGTGGTTCGTCCACCCGGGGGCACTCCGACGATCAAGTCAGTATATCTCTCAAAGATAAATCAAGTCAGTATAAGAATTACGTCAGCGTTACCTTGCCACGTGTTGGTACTCAGAAAATATATCCCCACAGTTAGAACAATAATTGATACATTTAGCACCACCGTTCTTATTCACAACATGTAGTGATGTGAACCTTCACAACATGTAAACATTCTCTCTCATCTAATGTAGTGATGTGAACGTTCACATTCGTATGTTTTAGTATAAATATTCATATCATGTAATTGACAACACAATGACAAAAATTCATTTCAAATTAATGTGAATATAATGATGTGAATATTCATTTTAATTACATAATGTGAGTATTCACATCATGCAATTGACAACACAATGACAAAAATTCATTTCAAATTAATATGAATATAATGACAGTCAACATGCTGATATATGAGAACTATCAAAACATAATAACAATCAACATTAAATATCAACATTAATAGAGGGTATGAGAGATTGAGGGTGTTTTGGCCTTTTTACCTTAAATAGGGTCTAATGGAATAGTCAAAAAAAAATATGGGTTTGATAGAATAAAACTATTAAAAAGATAATTTATCAAAAAAGCTCACAATTATTAATGTAAAACTTTATACAGAATGATATATATATATTAAGAATTATATTTGTGTAGTCATAAAAGTGACGACAACAACAACAATAATAATACTATGAAGATAAAAATTGCACTAATTAAATAATTAAAAGTTAATTATAGAATTTTGTCACAAAATGTTGTTATGGAATTGGATTATGGATGTTAATTACAAAATTTAAGTAGCTAAATATAATTACCAAAATAATTTAAAATGCAAAAATACAGGTTCTCACATTGCAGAGATTCTTTAAGGTGAAAACAAATATGGAAAGTAAGAAATAAATACTATCAACTCAAATATGTTGGTGGTTAAGGCCTAAACCACCAAACTTATGAGGACCATTACACTACAAGTATATTATACAAAGCATGAATGAAGCTAACTCATAAAAACAATCCTAAAACAGTCCAAAAAAAGTGCTAAATTAAGATAAAAGTAACTACAACAACTAGCTAAAATATTGAGGAATTAAAACTAGTGCACAAGCACAAGGAGAGGAGGCAACCCCTCCACTTTTGGGACTTCAAAATATGATTTTTGCCTATGAAAATCAATGGTAAAAAACTCAAAAAAAAGTTGATAAGAATGTGGGAAACACAAGGGCAAAGGCTTTAGAAGTAAGGTTCAAAGAAGGGTTGTCAATGTTGGACAATCTTTACTTTATACCGAACAAATTAAGTTTGTGTACTTAACAACAAACAAAAGAAATAAAGGAAATGAGAGAGAATGTTTGATTATAAAATTAAACTAGAAAATAAAATAAATAAATAAAATAACAGATTTTTATTTTGTTACAAAAACAAAATCAAAATCTGATATAAATAAATAATAAACCAGAAAATAAATTAACAACTTACTTGATTAATTTCTTGAACAAATTTTCTAATTAAGTCCAGTGTTTAACACTGTGTCCTTAAGACAAATTCGTCCTATCCACGATACTTTCAAAATATGTGGACGTCTATCTCTCAGGATAAAATGATCAACAACGAATAAATGCAGCACTACAATTTATTTGCACAACGAACACACTTAGTGTATACACTTTTTCTCACAGAAAATAAATGTAGTTAATGCAGCAAAATATGCAGAGAGCAAAAGCAAAATTTTGGACGAAAATTGAAGTGAAAAACAAATGAGGGACTTGTCTTATTTATAGATGTAGTGGTACCTTTTTAGTTTGAATTAAATAGGTATCATATCTGTTTGAACAGGTACTTAACTTGTTGGGTTTGAATTGGAACTGTTTGGGTTCAAATTTGAATTTGGACAGATATCAACTTGTACAGAATTCCAACCGGGTTTTTTGAAATTTAAACAGATTCAAATCTCTCCGAGTGGGAAAAACTGAACCCAATTTGAATTTAATTTCCAAAATTCAAATGTTTTTTTCCCAAAAAGATAGGTATTGGACCAGACAAGCCCACACCATGCTCTTGCGCCCAAGCCCAGCCCCAGCCCGCCCGACAGGATGAACGCGTGGTTATTTTTGGGTCCAATAGGTCTAGCCTAATTTGTCCATAAACTCTCCCTTTTACAAACTTGGGGTGCCCCTTGGGGCCCTCCCTGAGTTATAATTCCAAGCTTTATAAACCCATAAATTTCTTTCCACCAAACCAATGTGGGACAAGCCTTTATTCAAACCTTTAAGGATTTTCCACCAAAACTCCATTTCCATGGAGCACACTTTGGCTTAAATTTCCTATTCACCCGATAATGGTTTTGAGCAACCAAATATACCACGTGAATTATAACGCGACATAGAACGTGTTACCACTTGGACCTGCGAAATTCGACACGAGGGTTCTACCTAAAAATCAGACCAAAGTTATGGAAAAATTAAAATTTTCCAAAACTTCCAAAACCATTTATAACAATCCCCCACATGAATGGAATTTGATGACAACGAAAATGCAACAATATGCAGAATTTGTCGAAAGAGTATAAATCGAAAATATCTTGCATCAGGACATGTAGCTTTCGACCTTGAACCTTCTCCAGTGATAATTTATCGGATTTACTAGCTAACCAATGGACGCGATGCCTTGAATTGTTCAGCAGTTTGTGTAAGCCAAGACAACAGATTTCACACAAAATATCTTCTGACAAATTGTGGTTCTCACGGTTGTGTTCATTTTGGCCTTGAACGCTCCTGGTTTTCATGAATGCTTCTAGAGAATTTTAGCCTTTTCATTCTCATAGAACCGGCCCCGGTTCAACACTCATATAAGTAATTCTTATTGTGAGTATCTCTTATACTCGTGTTGATTTTACGCCTAAATCAAGATATAAGTAATCATTAAAAGCAAAGCTTATCCTTAAACCCCCTACAGACAACACATGTTGCAAATATCACTCTCATCATAGGAATGGGTGGGGAATTTTAATCCCTTGGTGATTTCTGGCGAGCCGCACGTAACTTAGTTATCCCTTTGAACTTAATTCTTTAGATCTCCAATCATATAAGTAAGGTTACCATTATGATAACTCTTATGTAATAGGCTTTAACCTCATCCCCTTTGTCAAACCTTTTGTTAACGTATCCATAATATTCTCTTTAGACTTTATATAATCTATTAAGATTATTCCATTTCAGAGTAATTGCCTTACGGTATTATGTCGACGACGAATATGTCGTGACTTACCATTATACCTATGACTTTGTGCCCTGCCTATTGCAGATTGACTATCACAATGAATACAAATAGCTGGTACAGGTTTTGGCCACATTGGAATGCCTTCTAAGAAATGACGAAGCCATTCTGCTTCTTCTCTTGGTTTGTCTAAAGCAATGAACTCTAATTCCATTGTGCGATGCATGTTTGTTTCGTAGATTTTCAAGAAACAGCAACGCCTCCCAGAGTAAAGACATATCTACTAGTAGATTTTGAATATTTAGTATCCGATATTCAATTGGCGTCACAATAACTTTCGAGTACTATTGAATATCGACTAAAGTTCAAACCGTGATCACGGGTAAATCTTAGATATCTAAAAACTCGAATGATCATTTTCCAATGGTCTTCTCCGGGGTTACTAGTGTACCTGCTCAATTTACTGACAGGATAAGCTATATCAGGACGAGTACAATTCATTAGGTGCATTAGGCTTCTAATGATTTGGGAGTATTTTAACTGAGACACCGCATCATCTTCTTTTTTTTTTATAAATAAAGACTTATGTCTATAGGTGTTTTAGCTATATTCATATTATCCTTAATAAATTTACCAAGAATTTTCTCCATATAATGTGATTGAGATAATGCATATTCGTCAGATGTTTTAGTAATTTTCATTCCTAATATAACATTTGCGACCCCCATATCTTTCATATCAAATCTTTTATTAAGCATTTACTTAGTTGATTTGATCATATTTTGACTGCTTTTAATGATAAGCATGTCATTCACATAAAGACAAACTATGACATATCCTTGGCCAGTGTTTTTAACATAGACGCACTTGTCACATTCGTTTGTTTTAAACCCATTAGTAAGCATTGCATGATCAAATTTTTCATGCCATTGCTTAAGTGTTTGTTTTAAACCATAAAGAGATTTTACAAGCCGACAAACTTTCTTTTCTTGCCCCAACACTACAAACTCTTCGAGTTGCTCCATATAGATCTCTTCATTTAGATCACCGTTTAAGAAAGCTGTCTTAACATCCATTTGATGTATTTCTAAATTATACAATGCTGCTATAGTAATAAGCATGCGAATGGATGTTATTCTTGTCACAGAAGAATATGTGTCAAAATAGTCCAGACCTTTCTTTTGTCTGTAACCTTTTACTACAAGTCTTGCTTTATACTTGTTTATTGAACCATCTGCTTTCATTTTTCTTTTGAATATCCACTTATATCCAAGAGGTTTAGAACCAGGTGGAAGATCCACCAATTCCCAAGCATGATTTTGCATAATGGATTCAATTTCAGTATTAACAGCCTCTTTTCACAAAAGTACTTCAGGACCTGTCATTGTTTCCTTAAAGCTTTGAGGTTTATTTTCTAACAAGTATATCAGAAAATTTGGACCAAAGGATTTTGATGTTCTTACTCTCTTACTTCGTCTTGGTTCATCATCAATTAAATCCTATTGATTGAGACCATTACTAGTCTCTTGTGTTTGATTGTCATTAGTCTCTTAACTTTGTGTACAATCATAAGTTCTTTTTTGTGAACTTAATTCCTGTCCTTTCTTGTAAGAAAAGACATGTTTAAAAAAACACAGCATTCCTTGACTTTATAATAGTGTTCACATTTATATTAGGTATTTCTGATTTATAAGTCAGAAACTGATATGCACTACTATTCTGAGCATAACAAATAAATACACAATCCACTATTTTTGGTCCTATCTTAGTCTTTTTCGGAACAAGAACTTCAACTTTTGCCAAAAACCCCCCACAATTTTAAGTATTTATAGGAAGATGGTCGACCTTTCCATAATTCATAAAGAGTGCTGTTGGATTTCTTGTGGGGTATTCTGTTAAGAACATAATTAGTAGACAATATTGCTTCCCTCCACAAGTTCTGCGGTAAGTCCGAACTTAGTAACATGGCATTCATTATTTCCTTAAGGGTTCTATTATTCCTTTTAGCAATTCCATTTTGTTGTGGAGAATAGAATGTTGTAGTTTGGTGAATAATGCCATGTTGTGCACAAAATTCATTTAATGGTGCATCATATTCACCACCCCTATCATTTCTATCCATTTTAATGGTTTTTCCAAGTTGATTTTTAGCTTCAGTTTTGTAGAGTGAGTTTGTCATTGATCTTGGACAAATTCAGAGATTCATCATAAAGCTTTTCGTAAACTTGTTGTAGATCATCACCATTAATCTCCTCATTGTCTTCTGATGTTTCATTATCTTCTGTTTGCTCTTCATTCTCCTTGACCTCATTCAGTCGAGCAACTAAGGCAGGAAAGGTGATAGATGGTGGTGAAGATGAATCTCCTCTTTCATGAAATTGGCTCAAAATGTCCCATACATCTTTAGCCTTTGTGCAGTGAGAAACCCGTTGTTGTTCTTCATCAGAAATTGCTCCACGAATAGTAATCAGGACTCTCTGATTGTTCGAATTATCAGCACTTTCAACATCCTCTTCAATGGCTTGCCAGCCTTCTGGGTCAAAAGCTCTTATAAACGCCCTCATTTTGATCTTCCAATACAAGTAATTACTCTCATCAAAGGTGGGAGCATGATGCTGATTCTGACCATGAGCAAATTCCACTAGCTTCGGAAGAGGTTGTGTGAAAGTGGACCAAAATGCCATGAAAGCACTATCCCCATCTTCACTAGATTCAGTTTCTTTGGGTTCTTGCTCCGACCCGCTTTCATCATCCCAAGTCATTGTGTAGACTTTATTCCAATTCTTTTTCGAAGGACATTCAAGGGCAATATGTCCACAACCTTGACATTCATAACACTTGACCCCTTGCCCCTTTACAATCTTCTTTTCAATTTTTTGAGCACGTTTTGGTGGAAAAGTTTTGGGTTTATCATTACTCTGGTCTTTTGAAATAGGGTCTCTGAAATTAGGCTTCTTTTTCTTTAAATTTTTTTTGAACTGTTTAGTAAACATAGCCGTCATCTCAGACTCTAAATCAAATTCAGTCTCAAGAGTTTTTGCAATCTCATGAGCACTAGTGAAAGCCACACTATCTTTTTATTTTTTCTTAAAAATCTGGTGGGCTTCATAAGTCTGCAAGTTTCCAACCAACTGATCAAGCTTGACGGTATCAATATCCTAAGCCTCCTCAATGGCTGTCACTTTTGATTGGAACCTCTCGGGTAATGACCTTAAAAATTTTTCAACAACTTTAGCTTCAGGGATTTTTTCATCGAGTGTGAAACAGGAATTCACGATGTCACTAAGTTTAGCGTAGAAATCACCAAACGTTTCATCATTATGCATAAAAGGGTTTCAAAGGCAGAGGTGAGACGTTGAAGTTTTGACCTTTTAACAGAAGTAGTACCCTCGTAAATCGTTTCAAGAATGTCCCAAGTCTCTTTTGCTACCTCACACGTGCAGATACAACGAAACTCTTTAGGTGTGACGGAGTAAAAAAAAGAATTGAGAGCCTTACTGTTCCAACTCGAGTTTTGATAATCGATTGTGTCCCATTCATCAAGAGGTTTGGGAATATCAATACCATCAATGGTGACAATAGGTTCACTCCACCCATAGATCACACAGTGCCAAACTTTCTCATCGATGATTTTAAAAACGCTCTCATACGAGCTTCCAATAAGAACAGTTTGTACCATCAAGTAACGGAGGTCTATGGGTCGAGTTACCTTTACGAATTGAATCCATATCACCAAGCACACAAAATCACACTCCTATAGTTTTGATAAAAACAAAGAGTGACTCGCTCTGATACCAATTGAAAATCCTAAGTGATTCATGATTAGATCAAGATTTAATTACTCTAATTCTCAATTATTCAAAACACACAATCTAAATCATTAAGTACTTACGAAAGTGGTTTAGATTATTGTTTTCGAAAAATAATAAATCAACACCAATGATTTTTACGTGGAAAAACCACAATTAAAGCCCCTTCAATTGTGATAAAAAAACCACAGGCGAAACGCCACTAATTAATCCACTACTGACGAAAGAAAGATTACAAAGATAACAAACAAATTACCCAAACGCTTCCAATTTGTCTTCAAATCTTCTGTATATCTTTCACCGCAACCTTCGTAACGGAATTGATTAGACTAAAGTTGAATCCACAACTTCTATTGTCGAATCAACGACTACACACAGTATCAAACTCCTTTGAGACTCCACGCTTGAATATCTGGAATCCACCGAAGAAGAGCACTCTTGAATATAATCAATCAACCTCCTTGATATGTGTTTATCAATACATGAGTTTAATACTCACTCAAATTATCAAGGAAAACTCACAAAAAACTCCAAAAGAAAACCTTAGAAAACCTTAAAGTAGATCTCAAAAACGTAATCCTAGTTTTGGACTAAAACTAGTACTTATAGAAATCTGGGACAGCGAAGCTCGCTTGAGCGAGGAACTTATCTCGCATGTTTTCCATAAGTGGCTTCGCTCGAGCCACGTTACCTGCGCTCGAGCGTACATGTCACGACCCAAACCCGGCCCTATGGGTTTAGCACCGTAACCGGCCAGTAATCCGAGATTACCGAAGGCCTGCAGAACAGTAATACAGTAAGACAGAGTACAGGGCCTGGCGGAAGCCAATACAGTAAATAAATAGTGTCCATTGAGCTGTGACATTCTGTATGCAAAAGGACTTTTCACACATTTATACATAAACAGTGCAGAACAGTATACACAATATTTACAATCATTCAACTAGGGACTCAACCCTACAGAATAGTACAGAAAACATTCCGTCTGTACAAAACAGCACGGTCTATACAAAACAGTAAAACAGTACAGAAGGGGGAAAAACAGACAAAACACCCCCAAGCCATAGCATGGCAACTCGGAACCTCGCAGTGAGGCACAAAGGCTGGCTTGACAAAACTGGAGTAACCCTGACGCCTCTAGCTGCGGTCTGGTGCCTGTACACCTACATATATATATGAGCAGTGAGCTAAAGCCCAGTGAATAACATAAAGCGTAAAGGGGTTTAGAATGAATGTCCTTACAGTAATGAAAACAGTTCAATTCAATCAGTATTTCAGTTGTTCAGTACAGTAAACAGTCATATGTGGTACATCCATTAGCATAACAGTAACAGTAGGTCTTAAAAGACCGAACAGTAATGATGGCCATCAGTCAGTAAACAGTAGTGGTTCCACAAGGGAACCGACAGAGATTTCTGTCGCAGTAACAGTAAACAGTAGGTACTAAGGATGCCACAGTACAGTTCAGAAATAAAGGACATACATTCATTCAGTAATACCAGTTCAGTAAACAGTTCAGTTCAGGATTCAAAAGATATCAGTTGAACATATCTTTACACAATTGTTACACACAGAGTTCTGGGCTACGGTATGCTAGAGCGTGTCTCCCCAGTCGCCAACCCTAAACAGTTAACCAATTGAACACACTAAGCTACACAGTTGGGAAATATCATAACTTAATCCCTAATTTGCCTTGGTGTGTTCTACAACGATATCCTCATCTAAATGTCTTAAACTAGGCCTAAGAATGCCTAGGATGGGATGAGGATGGAAAAATGTACATTTAAAAGCATTTTCAGGATTTTCAGAAAAAACAGAGTCCCGCTCGAGCGCAGGTTTCCCCGCTCGAGCGTACAGGCAAACAAAGGTACACGCTCGAGCGTAAACTTTCCCGCTCGAGCGTACTGTAAAAGTACTGGATGGGTGGAATCCCCGCTCGACGCCCGCTCGAGCTTGAGACAAGACTCCGCTCGAGCGCCCAATCCTCCGCTCGAGCGGACTGCCAAACAGTGCAGAGAGATGCTGGTTGCTCGAATTCTACGCTCGAGCGGCACTTACTCCGCTCGAGCGGAAGTGCGAAATCTGGAAAACCCAGATTCGAGCTCCAGGTTCAAAACCAAGCTCAAAAGCATCAAAACCAATCCTCTTGGGCCCATTTTCTGGAAAACATTTATAAACACATAGAATATCATGTTTCAAAGCTCAATTTGAGAAATCAAAGCCCAAGGGTGTTTAATTCAAACCCAATTTCAAACCAATTTCAAATCATTTTCAAGAACAATCTTCAAACATGACATGCATGATCTTAAATCATTTTCAAAGCTTCAATGCTGTTTCAAAAGAGCTCAAACCTTCAAAAACAAGATGAACTCATGGACTTAGACATAGTTGTGAACATGCATGTAACATTTTGCCATGAACTCAACTCAAAATCCAACAATACTAACATGCATGCAAAGATTGAGCTTCAATTCACCATTAATGGACCAATTCATGACTTAGCTCTACAATTGGACATGAACCATGCATGAATCAACTCAAAACATGAACAAGAAGACAATGGAGCTACCTTAAGTCTTGTATTTAGGATAGGGAAGCTCAAATGTACAAAACTCCTTCAAATCTTCAAGATTCTCAAGCTAAAACAACAAGAACAATTCCCTCTCTCTCTAACTCTCTTCTTGGTCGGTTAGAGGCAACACAAAGGCTGATGAAATGTTGGTTTTTAATCAGATGCATTAAGTGTAATAAGCCTCAAAAGGTTTGAGGTAGTGGCCCACTACAAGGCTAGTTTGGTAAATAAGTTCAACTCCTTAATTAGCTTAATTTAATCTAATTTAATCATACCTAATCAATTTTCAGATAATTATACCATAAAATCACATTAATTATGAGGGTCACGGAACATCAATCGGTTTCTAATTCGGCCGCCGATAAGGCCTTCAATTAGCAGTTTAAACATATAAACATGAACAGATAATCAGACAATCAAACAGATAGAATGCAATTTAACTAACATATACTCAATCAATTCGGTTTCCAATTTTCAGTCAGTCAGTTCAGTACTTTTGATCAGTTCAATTATCAGTCAGTTATCAGTCATTATCAGTTCCGTTTAACAGTAATCGGTGATTATCGGTAATCAATCAGTCCCTAATCAGTAAACAGTATGAGGGTTGTTACAGTACATTCATCCTTCGTAGGTTTTTTACAGACGTAGCCTTCGCTCGAGCGAGGACTCCTTCGCTCGAGCGAGCAATACAAAACAGAAAGGAAATTTACAACTCAATAACTCAAGTTTGTTCGTGGGATAGACAAGACTCAGGGACCTAATAGCCTTAAACCACAAGTTTTAGTCCAAAAATACAGGTTATAAACAACTCAAAAATAGCAAGAAAATATAGAAAACAAGCAGTGTAAAAGAACTAGGAGATATACCTCTTGAAGAGGAATGGTCCCTTGGATTTCTAAACCACTATTTTACACTCTCAAGTGCCTCAAGAGCTTAAATGTAAGCTCAAATCACCTTAGCAAGAAACTCTCTAGGTTTGGTTTAGAGTGTTCAGGCAAAGGCTATGCAAGTTACAAGAGAGAGAGAGAGAGAGAGAGAATTATAGAGAGAGAAAATTTTGAAAATTTTGCTCTCCAAAATTTTCTAAAATTCCAAATTTTTTCTAACCTTGGCAACATAAGAAAGGGTCATCTATATATAGAAATATATGAGAGACCCTCAAAAATATCCTTACAAACATAGTTGGAATGGTGCATGCATCTGTAGGAACAACTGGCATAAAATATCTGTTTTTTTGCACTAGTGGCCGGTAGGCCACATTAGTGGGCGGCATGCCACACTAGTGGATGACAGGTCACTGGAGGCACAGGCCTGAAAAAATCACTGTTTTGGTCCAAAACAAGGCACAAGATTTGAAGGTTCAAAAGTGAA
Organism: Camellia sinensis; assembly: GCF_055761805.1. Taxonomy (NCBI): domain Eukaryota; kingdom Viridiplantae; phylum Streptophyta; class Magnoliopsida; order Ericales; family Theaceae; genus Camellia; species Camellia sinensis. Next base: position 123,103,876 of record NC_138966.1, read on the forward strand.
GTTTTCTGTTGAGGAAGTCAAGCATTTGGCAAGCGTACACATTCATCATTGAGTAATCAATCAGTGGCGCCCAAGTCTTAAGGGCTGTCAAAAATAGGGTGTCTACAGGACCAAAATGAAACCACGGGTAAACTATAGGGACCATTGTTATAATTTGCCCAAGATAAAATTATGTAAAATTGATAAATTTTGTAGACATTTATTTATTTATCAAATTAATTTTTATTATGTGTTTGGTTGATGATTATGTAATGGGTGGTTGTTAGGCTTTTAATGTGTAATCTATATATTTAATATATGAAATGTTTTTAGTTTTAAATTTTTTGATTTAATGGATTGGTTTAATAATGATACCAAAATTGTCGCCATATTTAACTTTTGGAAAAATATAAACTAATTTAATAAAAAAAAAACAACCTATCATATGATCATCATTCAAACACATAATAAAAATTAATTTGGTAAATTAAATAAATATCTAATAGATATATCAATTTTACAAAAAATTATCTTTAGTGTGTAGAAATAATTTTTAAAAATTTAAAAATATTTTTTGACATTTATTTTTGTCAAATTAGATTATATATTTATTAAATTGACGACTTTACCCTTAAAATTGAGCAATAGTATTTTCAATTGTTCTTATTTGGAACAAAATTCAAAATTCATGGTCAAATATGTCATAATTGAAAAGTCAATGATCAAAGTGACATAAAACCCAAATTATAGAGATCATTAGTGTAATTCACCTTTATAAATACTTGACATATATTATTATAAATTCACTAATATTACTGTCACCGACGTCGCCGCCACTGCCACCATCATTGTTACCACCACCAAGCCACTGCCGTTGCAACTACTATTATAACCACCTTCAGCATCATCATTATTATTATTACCATAAGTACTACTATCATTTCACTATCGCCACCATACCATTATTACAATTGACACTGCTAGTACTACTACCACTATAACAACTATTACAATCATCCACGTCTGCAACTATTACCACCATTGTCACAGTCACCATCACCATTACACCACCAGTAATACTCATTTTTTTATCTCCCCAACATTACTCTTCTACCATCACCACAACAAACTATCTCTTAATCTTTATCACCATTGCCAATCGGTCATAGCTAACATTGTTGCTTCATCCTACTCTAGCATCACCACCTCACTTTCACAATATAAAATTTGAAAATAAAAAAAAAAATTAAAATTTGATATTATATATATCAAATAATTTGTTTAGTTCATAACTTAATTTTTATCAAATAATTTTTTAACTTATGAATTCAACATTCAATTTTTTGTACTTAATTTTCAATATTCAGCTTTATCAAAGACCACTTTAGAGATATCGTTAAATTATAAGAAAAATATATAAAAATATGTGAATTCAAACACATTTACACTAAATTCAATATATTTTTTGAATCAATTTTAACACTTTATAGTATTATATTTTTTAAAATATATTTATATAAATAGGATATTTTGATAATTTTTTAATTTTTAAGAAAAAAATATGTAAAAAAAATAGAAAGAAAAAGAAATCTTTAATTTTTTGTATATTTTTTAACTTTTAAATTTTGTGTTGACTTTTTAACTTTTAGTTTTTTAGTTGATTGCCAAACCAACCAATATTAACATTTGTTAGCATTTATTTTTGGTTGATTATGTGATATTGTATTTTTAATAAATATGAGTGGTGAAATTTATTTAATCAATACAATTATGACAAATGATGTAGGACATCCAATGTAATAGGTAAACATAATCATTGTAGTATTATTTTTAAAAAAAAATTAAAGAAAAAATAGAATTTTAAAATACATAACTTCAAAAATACAAGAATAAAAATGTAACAACAATGCTAGGTGGCCACAAATTCTGTGGCTTGAATGGCCCGAAACTGCCAAAACGACGTCGTTTTGGATGCAAAACAAGCCAAAATGACGTCGTTTTAACAGTTTCGGGCCATTTGAGCCATATAAATTGTGGCCACCAAACATTTTTCAAAATGTAATATTACAAATGTTGTTTTCCTATTTCTCTCTCTCTTTCTCTCCATTTATTTTCCTCACCCAACCATTCTTCTCTATCAAACACCCTTTCTTAATTTCCATAGTCATCGACTATCTTTTAAATACTTATCTCGCTACCACCAGTCCCATCTTTACTCTCCCTTTTATTGCTCACTCTCACTCTAGCCTATCTAATTATTTTTTTACCGTCTTCAACCCTTTTGTCTATCTCTAACCTCATTTTTCACTGCAACTAGAATACTCAATCTCTCTCCTACGTTAATCACATCCCATAAGATACCTATCTCTTCCCTAGTCCCAACCTCCATTCCTTCCCCTAGTGTGAGAGAGATGAAAAACCCTAGATCTAGGGACAGAGAGAGATGGGAAACCAATAAAACAATGGCAAGATTGAGAGAGAGTGAGCACGCGACAATGTCGGCTTGGTGACTGAGAAGGACCGAAAAAAGTCAAGTGAAAGTGAATCAACAAACTGATGCCTGCGAAAGTGAACTCAAAGATAGAGGATGAGAGAGAGAAAAAGAGAGACTCACAAAGAGAGATAGAGGCGTGAGAGAGCTAGAGAGTGCATGTTTTTTTTTTTTTTTGGAAGACTAAAAATATTAGCAGCTAAATATGCCTACAAGAATGACGTTTGTTAAACCCTAGTTTATTTTTTTCTGACTAATTTTTTAGTCACCAATAAAAAGTAAAGGTATTTTTTTTCCGACTAAATATTTTAGTTGTCAATTAATTTAGGAATCCCTCCAAATTCAAAGACTTGACTCCAAAACTTTTAATTACAATTGCCAACTAAAATCTAGTTGCTAAAAATAAAACAAACACCGACTAAACTACTTTTAGTAGCTAAAGATTATACATTTAGGAACCACATTTTTGCTAGTCACCCAAAATCCTATTTTGAACAACTAAAACTCAATTAGTCGGCAAAAATAAAACAAATACCGATTGCAAATATTTGAGTAGTTAAAAATTGTACATTTACGGATCAAATTTTTTGTTAGTCGCCTATGTGCAATGACTAAAACCCAATAAGTCACTAAAAATAAATACCGTCTAACTTATTTTTAACAGTTAAAGACTGTATCTTTGCCAATCAAATTTTTTTTATTCGTTAAAGTGTGCATCTTTGCCGACTAAATTTTTTTTAGTAGCTAAAGAGTATACTTTTGGTTACTAATTTTTTTTAAGACGGTATTTTTAATAGCGGAACGTGTATTTTCTTATAGTAGGAATTGGGTTGGCAGGGACGAGTTAACATTGGTAAATACTAATAGCTATTGAAAAATGTTAACAATGGGGATTTATAGAGGAAGGAAAGACTGGAGAGAGAATAAAAACAAGAGAAAAAAATGACAAAATGTAAACAAAAATTTAAAGAGAGATTTATTAGAAAATTATTTTTTAAGTGTTTGTATTCTGATTAGTCCATAAGATATTTCTGTATTCTAATAAATTTTATTATTTGAACATTTGATCTACTAAATCTTAATTTTCATATTTAAAGTATTTTATGAATATTTTTATCCTTATAAATATTTTTTGAATGGTTAACAATTTAGTGATGTGAATATTCATAGTTTATAATGTGAATATTCACATTGACGTATGAACGTTCACATTAACAGTGTGAACATTCATATTGACGGTATGAACATTCACATCGCGAAACATTCATACTGTAAATATGAATATTATTAGGAGTATTTTGGTAATTATGTTACTCATAGGACTTATTGGAATATAAGAAAATAATATAGACTAAATAGAACATAAATAGATAAAAAAAGATTTATGAAAAAGTATCCCAAACCTAAATCATGATTTTGTATTTTTTTTTTCAATTTCTCATATCAAATATAATTATTTAAAAAAACACACATATTCCATTCCTTTTTTTTGGCAAACTTTTGCCCTCTGTTTTTTGTTTTCTATTATTTTGCTCAAAACAATTTAGCACATAAACATTTGCATTAATAATCTCACTATTATATTCACAAAAAATGTACGAGACTTATCCATCATTGCTTGGTAACCCACACAACAATTATAATGAGAAAAATCTTATAGCCAAACATTTAGGCTAAGTTTGGCAAGTCCAGAATAAGTTAAAAAGTCAAAAAGTTATTTAAAAAGTTAAAAAGTTAATATTATTCATCAAAAGTCAACAATTACGGCTGCACAACTCCCAATTCTAATTTTCTCTTACAAACTAATTTTTACAATTTTTTATTACACATTTTTCAATAAAAAGTTAAAAAGTTAACCCAAACATCTATATTTTCTTCCTCAATTTTTTAGTTCAAAAAGACAAAAAGTGCACTAATTTAGGACACTCCAAACAACCCCTTACGCTGTGTGTGGTTGTGGGGTTTGAAAAAAAATTTAGAAAAAAATTTATTTTATATTTAGGTCTCATTTGGGAACATGTGAATTTAATAATTTTTTGATTATTTGATTAAAATATGAGCTAAAAAAATTAATATATTTGGGATGACTTTTTAGTTTTTTATGAAAAGATGTGCAAAAAGTAGAGAGAAAAGAGAATCTTTAACTTTTTGGCATGAGTTGTTGGTTTTTTGGCTAATTTAGTAACTTTTTGATTTTTTGGCTAAAATGAAAAGTTCCCAAACAAGGCCTTAGAAATCTTATAGCCAAAAATTTAGAAAAAAAATAGAATAAAAAGGTAAAATGTGAATAAAATATACTTATATTTTATCTAATTTTACACATCTTTTCTTTTTTCTTTTCTAAATATTTTCTAAAATCTCTCAATCAAATACAACATTAAAAGTGATTTGGAATATTTTAAATAAATATATTTTTTAATTTTTTATAAAACAAAATGTTCAGAATAGTGAAGTATTTGTCAAATTATTGATAAATATTATTGATGTGATCTAAATAAATGTATATATATAAAAAAATACATTTTTTTATTAGATGCCAAACACTTACTTATCATTTTATTATTTGAACAAAATGATTGCCGGGTTAAATTGAGACAAATTAACCCGACCCATATACCCGAACGGATCAAAAACTAGGATCCAGTCCACTCCCTCCGCCCTATTCTTTCTCTTTCTCTCTCTCTCTCTCTCTCTCCCCGATTTGCAGGAGCTGAAATTCCAAATCATCAACGCCCAGTTTATGCAATCACTGAGAACACTACCAATCATGAAGAGACGAAGACCCAATCCACCACCAATCACCACCAGCATAGCACCCACACCTTCAACCCCTCCAACTCCACAAACCCTCCTCAAAACCCTCAATCCCATCACCTCTTCCAAACCCATCAAACTCTCATCCAAAAAACTCAGAACCATCCTCCCCAATCTCAACCCCCCCAAATGGGTACCCCTCAATCTTGGCAAATCAGAGCTCTTCTTGCCCCTCACATTCCCCACTGGCCAGACCTTCAGGTGGAAACAAACAGCCCATCTTCAGTACACAGGCGTTGTTGGGTCCCATTTGGTTTCCCTCAAGCAGCTCGAAAATGGCGATGTTGCTTATTGCTTTCATTACACGAGCTGTGAGGCTAGTGCTAGGTTGGCTTTATTGGATTTTCTCAATGTGGGTATTTGTTTGACTGATATGTGGGAGGGGTTTTCGGGTTGTGATTCGAGGTTTGCTGAATTGGCTAGGTATTTGGGTGGTGCTCGAGTGCTCAGGCAAGACCCACTTGAGTGCCTCATTCAGTTTCTTTGTTCGTCTAATAATAATATCGGGAGAATTACCCGAATGGTTGATTTCGTTTCGTCGTTGGGAAATCGATTAGGGACAGTTGAAAGTTTTGAATTTTATGAATTCCCGTCGCTGGACCGGTTGTCGCGGGTTTCAGAGAAAGAGCTTAGAGAGGCTGGTTTCGGTTACAGGTTGGTCTTTATTGTGTTCTTATTTGCTTTAGTTTCTTATGTTTTTTTACTTTTCAGTTTTTCGTCTTTTGAATTTGTTAGGACATGTTTTTGTAGCATACTTTAAAATGCATTCAAAAAATGGATTACAAAAAAATAGCACTTGATTCAAATCTCACCCGAGACATTCAGATATGAATTTTCACATCAAAATTCAATTTTCATGATTGTCTTTTTGTTCTTGCTAGAAGATATTATTTCAATAAACTATTTGCTGAAGTAGCAACTCGTTATGTTCTGCCTATTGAGTACTCTACTCTACCTGCACGAATGGTGTGAGCATTCATCCTTCTCGTACCAAACATCTCGTGCTACAAATATTAGTTTCTTCTGGTTATTCTTTGAGAGGCTGTTGGATTTCTAGTATGTTGGTTTTGATATGACTTAAATGTAAAAGTGAATTAGTAATTGCTTTAGTTTGGGCAAAGATAAGCGTTAAGTCTGTCTTTTCAAAAGATTGTTAGTTTTTAACTGCTGCAGCTTGCATTGATCACTACAAAAACTGATTAACATACGCTTGCTTAAGATGGTTTGTTTAGGCATTGCACACAAACAAACAAAAAAAAAAAAAGGAAAAAGAAAAAGAAAAAGAAAAAACTCTTTATTTTTTCTCATAGGGTAACATATTGATATTCCAGACCTGTCTCAGGTTTCTTTGAGTCAGAAAATGCATCATATAAGCTCTATTAAATAAATATTTCTTAAAATGGTAAATGTCCAAAGAAAAGCTGGGCTGTGAGGTTCAAGTGTATAGTTCGGCCTCAAGGTCTGTAGATTATACTATTAAAGGTCGGGAGTTCCCTTTTGTAAATGATCTTGTATACCCCTGCTTCAAAACATCTAGAGAAGACTCGAGGCATTGCCTAGCAAATATGACTAGGTTGGCAACTTGTCACTGTCTAAGTAATAAAAAGCATCCCTACAGTGTGCATAATACAATGGATAAATCATTTTCCTACTAACTTAAAACAAATTAACCATAGGGTAGTTCACTTTCTTTGACCAAAAACTGCATGAAATTGTTCATATTTTTTTATTTGATATGTATGAAAGCGTTAATAAAATTGAACCACACAATCAAAGTTGGGGGTTTCTTTTGGTGGGTTATTGGTGTGTACCAACTCAAGGTGTAGACTTACTGATAAATCCCACGAAACTTTATCACAATGAGAGAAACTCAGTTCACATTGCAGTTTGCTGTTTAAGTTTAACAGTGATAAGGAAGCTTGCTGTTTAAAGATTGGTCTGGGTCAAATGGAAAGGCAATTAATCTTGTTGGCACGTTTTCCTTAGATTAGAATTCGGTGTGCTGGAGTATTATTTATCAGGTGTAGTTGTTGTAACCCATTCCATTCAAATGACCACGATTGTGTATTTGTGACACTTTTGTTTAGGCAGCCTGGCTAGGGTGCTTTTTTCTCTAGTGTTTTATATTAGCAAAATGTGTGTTAATGTCAGTGAAGGGATGAAACTCCCAGACAAGAAAGCATTCAAATTTGCTATCTTCCCACTTCCGTAACTGTATTACCAATTTACCAGCAGTTCGATTCGATACACCCCTTGCCAAGAAAAGATTCAAATTTGCCATCTTCCCACTTTAGTAACTGTATTACCAGCAGTTCAATATGTGATATAAGGTGATTGATGTAGATTAGGAGTTTACCTTGTAAATTAACCTCATTTGAATGTGTATTTGACACCTTACCAAGTTGTGCTCCAGAAATATCCCAGTTGACAACTTCATGTCTTTGAGAGCTTCTCTTTCATTGATTTTGTTGTTGATTCTTTAATAGTTTTTGTTTATAAAAGCACAGAAATACAATTGCACGTAATTTGTTTTTTTAGATGAGCCTGGATTGGATAATGTGAGTTTGAATGATACATACTTGTGTTTTAGAATTTTGTCCAAGATTTAAAATTTCAAATTTGAGGATTTTAAAATATATTATTGCTTTTTTACATCTCTTCACTCTGTTTATTTCAATCACTCTACAGTGCTTCATCCGAGTGCATAGTAAGCTGAGAGTTTTTATAGCTAGCTGATTCTGCAAAAGACTTGCATATTTTAATATTTTTGCTTGGAGGAACCAAAAAACCATTTTATACGCATCTATAGTTGCGATATTGTTATTATTATTATTATTTTATTTTTTTTCTCTATATGCTTCATGGCTTAAGTATGGATTTCTATGTTTGCTCTATAGTTTAGACTTCTAAGAATTACATTCAATTAGGTTTTTAATTTGACTTGACAAAGTGAGCAGGGCCAAATACATAGTCGGCACTGTAGATTCTTTGCAATCAAAACCTGGTGGAGGTTCAGAGTGGCTTGCTTCTCTTCGTGAGTTAGATCTCCAAGAGGCTATTGATGCTCTCTCTACTCTACCTGGTGTTGGTCCCAAGGTGGCCGCATGCATTGCTCTCTTCTCTCTAGATCAACATCACGCCATTCCTGTTGATACTCATGTGTGGCAAGTAAGTTTTTGGGTTGTTATTTTTAGTAGTCATAGGAACATTCTTATGTGGCTAATATAATGTGTCACCGACAGTGCTATTTAGATGTTATTTGACGTTCAAAATTCTAAATTTCGCTGCATCTTGTGAATTGGTTTATCAGACTGCGTTTGATGTTTGGGAAAGAAAAAATCTAGCCACTTAAGCATTATTTTCATTTAATCTGCTGAAATGGTGTTCCGTAAGCATGGAGAATGAACATGGGTTCAGAGGATCTCTTCACTAGTGTTGAAATTGGCAGGAATTTTATTTTTATGGAACTTGGTTGCCCTTTTAAAATCCTCCGTAAACTTGAATACCCGACCAGTGACCACAGTCAAGCTGTCTGTATCTTTGTGCACATTTCTTAGACCTGGACCCACCTCAAGTTGCCCACGACAATTTCCACTTTTTTTAGTTGATTTATATATCAATATATTTCACTCTAGACAGATAAAGAGTTATTAGTAGGTCAAAATTCAGATCTTATGCTATGTATGTATTTGATTAGGGTTCTATCCTTGGGATAGGATGGTTACTCATCTGAGTCTTGCATGATTTGAAAATAAGGAATTGAAAAAACATTTCACAATGAAAAGAAATGTGCAAATTTGCTATGAACTATTTTTTATTTCTGTGCTCCACTAATATGCATGAAAAATTTTATTGACTCACATCATTACTGCTAAATCCCTTACCCAAGTAGTTGAATCAGGTGCATGTCCTGTTAGCCATTCAATTACTAGCAATTGAACTTATAATCTTGATCAGGATATAGAACTTGATTTAACAAACTTTTGCTGTTGGCCTGGTCATTCTTTTTCATGTGGGTTTGATCTACCCACACAACTGTAAGTATGAATATGTTCAGTGTCTGTAAAATCTCATCATTTGGGTCAGGTGGCTCAGGTTGGTAATGTCTTGACTGTAGCCCCATCTGATTGTACTTAATTGTCGAGTTCATAGCTAGATAGCCATAAATTAAGTTTGTTTTTGGCCTAATATTACAACAAGAACAATATCACATTGGGCCAATAAAAAAAGAACAATATCACATTGGAAAATGTCATACTAAATAAAAATTTTGACAAAGTTTCTATATGTGATGGCTTGTACAAAAATCTGAAAATAAAAATAAAGCTGAAATGTTAGTTACTGCTCTGTATTATTGGTATCATTGGTAATTGCAAGAAAAGGAAAGGGGAAAAAAAAAAAGGTACAGAGGATACATGTCTGAAGTTTCTGACCAAAACACATGCATTTCTGTCTGCCCAAGTTTCACAAAGCACTAATATGCCAATTTTCTTGTCTTTGGGGTTGAACAAGATAGCAACTAGGTACCTTATCCCCGAGCTTGCAGGTGCCCGCTTGACGCCTAAACTTTGCAGTCGTGTCGCAGATGCATTTGTGAGTACATATGGGAAGTATGCTGGTTGGGCCCAAACTCTACTTTTCATTGCTGAGTTACCCTCACAAAAGGCGCTTCTACCATCAAATTTTTGGATTACCGATGACCAAAAACCTGTTAAGACGAAAGGTGGACAACCAAGTGGTAATCAAAGAAGAACAGAAATATTGGACTTTCGATGCTCACGTTATGAAATTTTTTCTTCATTAATTGTAATTATTGCACCTTTTGCTGAATGGCAGGAACTATAAATGGAGATAGAGCCCAGAAGATCGAAAAGGAAGAGGCTGATGAAAAGTTATAATTCTTTGCAGATGAGGTGTCTGGAATGATTATTCTTGGTGGAACCTGGGATACCGGTAGGAGGTTGATCTCCAAACTATTGGCTTTTGCGTTGCTTTTCCAATTCCTTCAGTCTCTTCTCAATTTCTGTCCTTTCTTTATAATTCCAAATTATCTTAACTAGATTTTAGCATTCATTTCGCTTGATGTTTTGTCTTCTGGCTTGAAGGGAAAATTATACAATGTGGTCCTTGTAATTTGTCTTGGGTGTGATAATCCCTTTACTGTCATTTGTATCAATTTTGTCCTTTAATTTATCAATTGGACTGAATTAATATAATATGAAAATTTTAAGGGTAAAATCGATGCAATTAGAATTATAAGAAACAGATTGACACAGAAGACAAATTACATATACTACAGGTGTAATTTGCAGTAACTTAAATCATCTCTCCTGTTTTAAGTTTGTATGCATTAAGTTAATTGTGTGTGAACTCTACTTGGTCTGATGATGGAATACCTGAAATTGGGATACGCATATGGAGGGGGGATGTTAGACTAGAAGGCAAAATTCTAGGTTACTTTAAAATGTTGTTTCTTCTATAGCCACCTTATTATTTTCTGAATCTACTGATGGATAGGAATTGTTAGTCCAATTCATATTCTTGAAAATGTAGGAGCAATAGTGATTCTTTTGTTTCGTTGCAGATAAAATGGAATGCAAACATGGAACCAGGTGAAGTTCAAAAAAAAAAAAAAAACATGGGCACAGGTGGTTCTTCGCGAGTAGATGCAATGCCAATCTCAGTCACCTCTTATTGCAGCAATTTTTACTGGATTGTTTCAATGTATAACTCAGCTAGATCTTGTAAGTTAGGCCAATTTTCCTTTGATGGGGTAGCTAAATCCGGTTGTATTGTGTTCTTTTAAGCGAGAGATGTGCAATTTGAAAGGTGTAATCTTGTATTGAATGTATAACACTCCATTGTTACACTTTCATCCATTGAACTCATTGATTTGGACTTCGTATCACAATTCGTTGCAAATTCTGTGTCCACATTCATATTTGTCAACTCATCCTCGTGTCGGTTGTTAACTTGAGTTCTCTTTTTTGAGAACTTTAACTCATTCTTTTTTACTTTGTATCACAATTCGTTGCAAAGTTTGTGTCCACATTCATATTTATTAACTCATCCTCATGTCAGTTGAGAACTTGAGTCATTGAGATTCATTGCAAAGCTAAATCTTGTAAGTTATTCCATACCTTCGAAGGTTGGTTTTGTGTTTTAGTTGCACAAACACAACCGATTCATGGAGTCTTTCGGCCCAAAAGCAAATTTGATTGTAATAATTATTTATTTATTTTTAAATAAGGTTGTTTTGAAACAATTTATCAAAATATAACAATTTTGAAATTGTAAATTGAAGTTGCGATTTCATGTTGACGTTGCTAAGTTAAATTTTGACATACTATACTGATAAATTGTCATAATTTGGCAATGAGTAGTGTTATACAAATAGGAAATTAAGGGGTTCGATCCCCCACATCTCCATTTTGTTTGTATTTGTGTCCTTTTTATTTATAAATAAATAAAAAATTTAACATAAAATTTAAAACATAGTTGCTTTAAGGCTTCATTTGGGAACAAAGAAAAAAACAAGTTTTTGGCTTATTTTTAAAAAGCCAAGAGCTACTTTATTTTACCAAAAATTCATTTGGAAAGTGAGAAATAAGACAACAAGTGAAATTATCAAAATACCCTCATTTGTATAGATTTTGACAAAAAGACATTAATAATGTATGAGGGTAATATGACACAGTTCCAATTCAGAGTACTAAATCAAAAACACTAAAAGCAGCACTAACGAGCTGGCATCCAACAAGAAAAGATGAAGAACGTTTGCATATACAGTGTGTGTGTTTTACGCACTGTAAAAAAAAAAAAAAAAAAAAATTAGAAATCCCGCTCAAATGTAAAACAGAGGTATTGATGTTCCATTTTCAAGATCTATTCCAGCTCTACCAACTATGGATCTCTCCTTCGCCGTCCCTCTCCTCTATCGTCTTCTCCCTCCTCCATCGTCCGGTGTTCGCTCTTTTACTCTCCGTCTCCGTCTTCTTCTTCCTCTCCACTCCATCTTCCCTCTTTCGCTCTGAATCTACAGGTCTGTCCTCCATCGTCCGACATCTTCTCCCTTCTCCATTGTCTGGCGTCTTCCTCCGACTTGGACTTCCACGCTCCTCCAAATCAGTTTGTCTCTCTATTTTATGTCCTTCTCTGTTTCAATGTTCTTATATATATATATACACCCGCAATAGGATTTTGAGTGCTCTAGAGCTCATTCTGTTTTTTAATACCAAAACTCATTATTTTGAGAATGATTTTTGTTTGGAAAGTCAATCTGTTATTCTGTTGTTCAATCTGTTTGGAAACTGATTCTGTTTTTCAATCTGTTTTTTGTTTGGAAATTGTAATCAAATTTCAATACTAGATCTTGCATCGTGAATTGATTTTTAGAAGAAAAAAAAAATATTGAAAGGGTACTCTAAAGCTGTTTTTTAATACCAAAAAAAATTGTTTTTCAAAAGCAAAGCTCATTTTGTTTTTTAAACTTGCATTGTTGATGAAGAAACAGGGATATCATATAGACTGTAAATGATTGATGAATATTGGATTGTAATTTTTGAATGAGCAGAAATGGAGATTGATTCAAATGGTGGTGAGAATCCTTTATTAAATGAGAGTGAATAAATTAAGGAACCTAAGAGGGGTATGTGTTTTAGCTCAAAACAAGAAGTGTACACATTTTATGCCAAATATGTTAAACATGTTGGATTTTCCATAGCTTATAAAACACAAGTTTGTGGCGATGATGGGGAATTAAGATATTTTGGGATTGAATGTTCTCGATCGGGAAAGAGAACCAAAAAATCAGAAGTAAACCTTCCAAAGCCATCTCTGTCCACAAAAATTGGTTGCAAAGTAAAGGTACGAGAGACCTTACAAAAGGATGGGAGATTTATGTTAACCACAGTTAACCTTGACCATAATCATGACTTGGTTCCCACTGACTCACGTCATTTTGCAATGAATAAGAAAATTCTTACTCCTGTGAAGAGAAGATTAGAAATTAATGATTAAGTAGGGATTGGGATGTCTAGGAATTATAACTCAATGGTTGTTGAAGCTAGGGGTTATGAGTCATTAATCTTTGATGAGCAAGATGCAATGAATTATATTAACAGAGTTAGAAGATTGAGGCTTGAAGAGGAGATTCCGATGCACTTCAAAAAAAAAAAAAAATTGAGGATGCACACACAACATGCGAGTTTCTATTATATGATTGATGTTGATACTAACTTTTACATTAGAAACTTGTTTTGGGCAGATGCAATGAGTCGGGTGGCTTATGAAGAATTTGGAGATGTTGTTTCATTTGACACAACTTATCCACTAACAAATATGATATGCCATTTGCTCTGTTTATAGGAGTTAACCACCATGGACAGTTGATTTTGCTTGGTTGTGAGTTGTTATCTAGTAAAGATACTGATACATTTTGTTTGGTTATTCAAAGCATGGCTAAATTGCATGTCAGATCATCCTCCAAAAACGATAATAATTGATTAATGCAAAGCTATGCAAAATGCTATAGAAATTGTCTTCCCAAATACTTGACATTGATGATGTTTATGGCATATAATGAAGAAAATTTCGGAGAAATTGAAAGGCTATTTCCAATATGAATCCATGAAGTTGGCTTTGCAAAATGCAATGTATGACACTTTCACAAAAAATGAATTTGAGATGAGATGGAAAACGATGATTGCAGAATTTAATCTTTAAGAGAATCAGTGGCTGGGGGTATTATATGATGAGCGACATCGATGGGTTCCTGTTATAGACACCCCGTTTTGACCAGCCCTAAAACTTGGGCGCTTTCTATTGATTACCCGATGATGACAATCAGAATGTGTTTCCTAGCAGTCATCAACAAGAAAAATGGACTGTGAGCTTTAATCCCAACCTTCACACATTTTTGGCCAAACTATTTTAGACCTTAAAACTCTCTTTTCAAAATATTTTTCCAAATGTTTCTATGATGTTCCGAGGCTCCCATTTCAATTAAAATATTGCACTTTTCAATAAACCGAGTATGGACAAAGTAGAAATAAATGGAAGGGAGGTGAACTCTTTAAAAATATATATATTTAAAAACAGTTTCTTTATAGGTTTGGATAGGTTTGGATTTGAAGGAAACAGGAGGGGATAGAAGAAAACTGGTTTAGGGAAAGGATAAGCATCAAATTGTTAAGAAGGAAATGAACAACCTTTACTAAATAAGACATATCTCTTTGTACACTTGGATTTTATATGTAAGGCCACCACCATTAGAAATTAGACTTTTGAGGCTTCAATTTGGACTCAAAAACCACCTAAAACCAAGTCTGGATAAGGGTAGATATGCTCATTTGAAGTTGGGCTTAAGAGCAGATTTTGTTGACTTGGCCTGAGGGAAATGAACAACATTCACTAAATTAAGCATATCTCTTTGTAAACTTGAAATTTAAATATGAAGCCACCACCATTGGAAAATAGACTTTTGGGGCTTCAATTTAGACCCAAGAATCACCTAAAACAAAGTCCGTATAAGGGAGATATGTCCGTTTGAAGTTAGGCTTAATAACAGATTTTGTTGACTCTGCCCAAAACAGCAGCAGTTTCGTTTTTCTTGGTTTTGGTTTTGTTGAGACACCCTATTTACCTATTTTCTGATCCATTCAAGTGCACTCACTCATCCTCCATTATACATAATCATCCCCCATTGTCAAAAAGAGGTTTTGTTTGCATCCATAGAGGAGTATCCCATGCAACCACCTTGAAAATTTGCTCTCCTATCACATTCTTGTCTCCCACCTTCTTTTTGACCTTTACTGTCCCTCATTGCCTATATAGAATGATCATATTGTAAGAGAGAGAGAGAGAACCATGAAATTGAAGAGAAAAGAGTGAGAAAATGTTGAAAAAAGATAGAAAAATTGAGTTTTTGAGCCAAAATCATTCCCATCTTCCATATACATTCCATACCTTTCATACAAACTAAAATTTCATCTTTCTTACACCCAAAGGTCCTCAAAAAATTCTAAAATAACTAAATTTCAGTAGTGATTGATTAAAGGAAAGAGTGAATGTTGTTGAAAGTGAAAAAAAATAAGAGAGTTAGCCATTTTCCACCATACATACCCAAAGTTCCATTATAGTTTCAAATTGAGGATTGCAAACACACTTCCCAAACTTGAGGGTGATCAAGAGAAAGTTTGGAAATCAAGAAGTTCAATCTTTTTTTGGAATGTGAATTTTTTATCTTTCATTTTCTTATATTTTATATCTCATATTTATTTTCTTACTGTTTATTTCATAGCGTTTTGCCATAATCCAAGTGGTTTGTTTATCTCATATTTATTTTCTTACTTTATATTTCATAGTGTGTTGTTGTAATCTAAGTGGTTTGTTTAACTCATAATTATTTATTTATTTTTATTCGCTTGATTTAATTTCATATTAGTTTTGTTGTAATCTTGCATGTTCTACCTCATATTTGCTTTCTTGTTTTAGGTTCATATTAGTTTTGTTGTAATCTTGCATGTTCTATCTTATATTTGCTTTCTTGTTTTAGTTTCATAATAATTTTGTTGTAATCTTGCATGTCCTAACTTATATTTTTCTTGTATTAGTCTCATATTTGTTATAATTTTGCATGTTCTGCCTCATATTTGCTTCTTTTTTTTTTGTTTTGTTTTAGGTTCATGTTAGTTTTGTTATAATCTTGCATGTTCTATCTTATATTTGTTTTCCTATTTTAGTTTCATAGTAATTATGTTGTAATCTTGCATTTTCTAGTTTATATTTTTCTTGTATTAGTCTCATATTAGTTTTGTTGTA
Source organism: Camellia sinensis (assembly GCF_055761805.1). Lineage (NCBI taxonomy): Eukaryota > Viridiplantae > Streptophyta > Magnoliopsida > Ericales > Theaceae > Camellia > Camellia sinensis. The sequence goes on from NC_138966.1 coordinate 123,119,981, forward strand.
ATCTTGCATGTTTTATCTTATATTTGTTTTCTTGTTTTAAGTTCATATTAGTTTTGTTATAAGTTTGCACTTTTTTTTTATTTTATATTTGTTTTCTTGTGTTTTAATCTAATTGGTAGTGGTTAGTTGAGTCACCTACATATTTCTTATTTGTTCATTTTCTTAGTTTTGCAATAAGACAGGTTTTGCTAGGCCTAGTTGGCCTGTCGGTTAGCTTCTTTTGGACAAGACGGCGTTGTCTTCCGATGTTAACTAACTTCCGGTGGTTTCCAAGGCACATGAAACTTTTTTTTTTTCTTTTGTTTATTTTATATTGAATGTATTGTGAGATTTTTATTTTGTTGTAATATTCTCCTCACCTCCCTCTAATTTGGTTTGTAATAATTTATTCAAAGTGCTGTAATAATTTTCCGCCCCACTTCTTTCTATCCCGTTCTTTTACTTGCTTTCCTTATTTGTAAATATGCACCATGTTTATTTTATATTATTTTTTGTCGTTATATTCATGCTTTGTATCTATGTTTCATGTATCTTGATTCGGCTAAGTTTGCATTTGTGAATTTAATCAATTTCTATGTGATTATGTGCGCTACCTCATGTTCTTGAGATGATTCACATGTCATATCTTAAAAGCCGAATCTTTAGTTACATCTTATGAGTGAATTGCATTAGAATTTTGTATATAAGATCATGCATGTTTTATTAACTTTGTTTTGTAGCTGTTCGAGGAACGTCGGTAAATATGTAAGTTTTTATACTTTAACATCCTGTTTGTGTACGTTTTTCTTATTATGTTTAAGCATCCTACCATGTGGCTACTTGCTTACTTGATATAACTGTATGAATGCCAATGGATGGAGGTTGCGTCGCTTAATTTGAAATAGTATTGGTTTTCATGTTTGTAAACTCAATTTATTTGGATTGTACATATCCAAAACTCTTTCAAAACTACATGAAATCAAATTATTCTAAAATAAATGACATAGTCTATACTTCTATGCTTCACATAGTAATTTTTAGGATTTATTAAATAATCGAAATATGAACATACAAAATAAATAAAATTCATATCATGGTTTGGTAAAGGCCGATCTTTTGATCGGGTGAGTGGGGGTGCTCAATTAATGACCTTCCTCTCTCATACCTAAGGTTCTGAACCGAGCCAACTTTGGTTATGACGAACAGTAGCCTTAGTATGACTCATGGGTTTCCTAATTTCCCAAAATATTAGGTGGCGACTCTGAGATCTGATGACACAGTCCATTTCTGGCAAAAGGTTTTGTAATAAAATAGATTTTCTAAAAGTTTCCAAATCTGGACTCTTATCTATGTTTCACATTGCACTAGTGAGACTCGATCAAAGAGATCTCGGGAGTCCAAACTGTTTAACGCATACGGGTCCCCTCCGAGCATGTTATACCTATCTATGTGAAAGATATTTTTTAGGCTGGCATGTTAACTACACAACGAAGTGAGAGCATGAATGCCTTTTTTGATGGATATGGCAACCCAAAGACTACATTAAAACAATTTGTTGAACAATATAAAAATGCCTTGAGAAATAAGGTAGAGAAAGAGAAGAAAGTTAATTTCAAGTCTCGACACAAAGTGTTTGATTGCATATCTGTGTATGGTTTTGAGAAACAATTTCAGGATGCCTACACCAATGCAAAATTCAAAGAAGCTCAAGCAGAGATGAAGAGACTAGTTTATTGTTAGTTGTGTCTTATGAAAGAGGAAGGTTCAATTTGCACATATTTTGTGAAGGAAGCCATGGTAGTTTTTGGAAAGATGAAGCATGTGAACTTTATTGTGTATTATAATTCGACTGAATTTGATGTTCAATGTATGTGTCGATTGTTTCAATTTAGGGGCATCATGTGTGCTCACTCACTTGTTATGCTTATTGCAAGGTGAATAAACGAGTTTCCAAATAAATTCATTCTATCACGATAGAGAAAAGATTTGGATAGAGGGTACACATGCATCAAAACCATATACACTGGCTTTGGAGATAATTTCAATACAAAGGTTTATGATAAGATGAACAAAAAATTGATTGGCATTGTACAAGTAGTTGGGAACTCTGAAGGAAAAATAGAATTATTGACCTTGGGTTGGATGAAATCAAGGCAAAAGTGATGAAAGATGATGAGGGTGGCGGGAGTAATGTACCACCTTCTACTAGTAATGTACCACCTATTACGAGTAATGTACCATCTTTCCCTATTGGAAACATTAATAGAAAAACAATCAGTAATACGAAGTTGCTTAATCCTTTGGTTGCTCGCCGAAAATGTTGTCCAGTTACCAAATGAAAGGTCGCTAAAGTAGATCAAATAGTTAATCGATTGAAAGCAAGCAAAACAAAACATAACAAGTCAAAGGTAAATTTCATGGTATTCTCTATTTATTTTTCAATACTATATCATTTCTCTCTATTGAACTTATCATTTGTCTCTATTCATTCATCTTGATTAATATAAGGTACTAAGGTGCATGGAGCTCAAGCTCAATCTCAACCTAGTGCATGCAGAGAGCTTTATCCTTGTATGGTTGGCACGCAAAATAGTATGTATGTGCCAGTACGTGTATATAATATGAATTTACATCGATCAGTTTATTTTATTTTTCAAATCTCTCTATTGAATTATTTTTTTCATGTCATTGTAATTGAATATGGACAAATGGTAAATGCGATTGGAGGCACACTGGGAAGTATGAATATTATGAGAAGACAAAGTTTGATGACTGCTCCAATTCAAATTTATAGAGTCGACACATCTCTTACTCCATCAGAATGTATTGGAGGCACACCAGGAGTTATTAACATGATGAGAACTCAACAATCTATGAGTGTTTCCAATCAAATTTATGGAGCCATATCGTCTTCTTTTGTTGACTTTAATGTACAAATGAACCGAAATGAGTCTCGTTTTCGTTAGTTGGAAACTTGTAATTTTAATGTATTTTATGTGGCTGAACTTAGAGTTTATTTTGTGGTGTGAGCAATTTAATGCATCTTTCTTTGTTACTTGGTGGAGCTTAATTTATGAGATTTATAGAAATTTGACTCTGCTTTGTTGTAATATTCGTTGTCTAGCTCTATACAGATGTGGATGGATTGGTCTTCTTTGGGAATGTTTTATGTTACAAGATCGAACTTGGAACTAGAGTGGTGTGTGTTGGTTTATTTTTGTTGTGCTTTTGATTTGGATTTGTGAAGTTGCTGTTAAAAATCTATGTTCAAAATCAGATAAAAATCTGATTTCAAATCTGTGTTAGTGTTGTTAAAAATTTGTGTTCAAAATCTGTTAAAAATCTATGTTGAAATTTTGTGTTCAATATTTGATAAAAATCTGTTACAAATCTGATTTCAAATCTGTGCAAAAAATATGTGTTAGTGCTGTTAAAAATCTATGTTCAAAATCTGTGTTAACAAGCTATGTTAAAAAATCTGTTCAAAATTTGGAAGTTCCAATCAGAATCTATGTTCAAATAGACAAACATATAACTTTGAAAGTTTCAATCAGAATTTGTGTTCAAAATTTTCTTAGAATAGCTTTGAAAGAATATTTGTTTAATTGATCAGTGGATTTTTCATCTCATTCTTTATACTTGTAAATAGGACTGTGCAAAATACCGCTCAATCCGCTAAAACCGCGCCGATCCACATCAATCCGCACCGCACTAATCGCTAACCGTGGTTTAAACTTTAAAATTTATAATTCACCAACCGAACCTGTAACAACCCTCATACTGCTTATCGATTAATGACTGATTGATTACCGATAGACACTGATTACCGTTAAACTGAATTGATTATGACTGATAATTGAGCTGATTAAAAGTACTGAACTGACTGACTGGAGTCTGGAATTAATTGACTGACTGTATCTGTTTAAATGCATAACCTATCTGTTTGATTGTTTGATTATCTGTTCATGTTTTATGTTTAAACTGCTAATTGAAGGCCTTATCGGCGGCCGAACCGGGAATCGATTAATGTTTTATAATCCTCATAATTAATGTGAGTTTATGGAATATTTACCCGAAAACTGATTAGGTATGATTAAATTAGATTAAAATAAGCTAATTAAAGAGTTGGACTTATTTACCATTTTGCCACATGAGTGGCCCACTACTTGAGTCATCTTTGATTCTCATTACACTCACATAACACATTTTCATCAGTCCTTGTGTTGCCTCTAACCGACCAAGAAGAGAGTTAGAGAGAGAGAGAATTGTTCTTGTTGATTTAGCTTGAGAATCTTGAAGAATTGAAGGAGTTTTTGTACATTTGAGCTTCCCTATCCTAAATACAAGACTAAAGGTAGCTCCATTGTCTTCTTGTTCATGTTTTGAGTTGTTCTTGCATGATTCATGCTTCATTGTAGAACTAAGTCATGAATTGGTTCATTATTGTTGAATTGAAGCTTAAGTGTTGCATGCATGTACATATATTGAAGTTTTGAGGTTGTAGTTCATAATACCTCACATGCATGTCCATCTTTTGGTCATACTCCATGAGTTCATCTTGTTTTTGAAGGTTTGAGCTCTTTTGAAACAGCACTAAAGCTGTGAAGATGATTTAAGATCATGCATGTCACATTTGAGTTGTTGTTCTTGAAACTTGGTTTGAAATCATGTTTAATTGAACTACCTTTGGGCTTTGATTTCTCAAATTGATCCTTGAAACATGCTATACTATGAGTTTTGAAGTGTTTTCCAGAAAATTAGCCCAAAAGGATCGAATTTGATGCATTGGAACTTGATTTGAGCATTGGAGTTCAAATTTGGATTTTCCAGATCTCGCTCGAGCGGGGAAAGTGGCGCTCGAGCGGGGAATTCGAGCTCCCAGCATCTTGCACTGTTTTACAGTCCGCTCGAGCGGAGTAATGTACGCTCGAGCGGAGACCTTTGTTGCATGACCGCTCGAGCGGGGAAACTTGAGCTCGAGCGGGACTCTGTTTTTCTGAAAATGTTTTAAATGTGCATCTTTGCATCCTCATCCCATTCTAGGCGTTCTTAGGCCTAGTTTAAGACATCTTGTTGAGGATATAGATGTAGAACACGCCGAGGCATTAGGGATTAAGTTGTTAATCTTTCCCAACTGTGTAGCTTAGTGTGTGTTCAATCTGTTAACTATGTAGGGTTGGCGACTGGGGAGACACGCTCTAGCTTACTATAGCCCAGAACTCTGTGAGTAACATTTGTGTAAAGATATGTTCAAACTGATTATCTTCTGAACAATTAAACTGAACTGTTTCTGAACGGTATTGTTAACTAAATGAATGAATGTATGACCTATATTCTGAACTGTATTGTGGCATCCTTAGCAACTACTGTTATTGACAACTACTGTTACAGAGATCTCTGTCGGTTCCCATGTTGGAACCACTACTGTTTACTGATATGATGGCCATCATTCACTGTTTGGTCTATTAAGACCCGGTCTATTAAGACCTACTGTACTGTTTAGCTACTGGATGTACCACATATGACTGTTATAATCTGTGAAACTTGGAGCAAAGTGCTGCACGGAACTAAGTGCTACAAAGTGAGCCACTTCTAGAATCTGTGCGAGACACCTCTTGAATCCATAAGAACTGTACTGTTACTGCTACTGTACTGTTACTGTTACTGTTACTGTTACTGTTACTGTTACTGCTACTGCTACTGTTACTGCTACTGTACTGTTACTGTTACTGTTACTGTTACTGTTACTGCTACTGTACTGCTACTGTTACTGTTACTGCTACTGTACTGCTACTGTACTGTTACTGTTACTGCTACTGTACTGCTACTGTACTGTTACTATATTGTTACCGTTACTGCTACTGTACTGACACTGTTACTAGTACTGCTAACGGATGTGCCACGTACGATTACTATGATTTCTAAATGACTGTTACGGCATCAATGTGAGCCACAAACTGACTGGCCGACATATTGAATCAATGAACTGTTTAAATATTGAAAAGACATTCATCCTAAACCTCTTTATGTATTATGTTATTCACTGGGCTTTAGCTCACTGTTTATATATAAATGTAGGTGCTCAGCCACCAGATCGGAGCTAGGAGCGTGGGTTAGACTCCAGTTTTGTCAAGCCAGCCTTTGTGCCTCACTGCGAGGTTCCGAGTTGCCATGCTATGGCTTTGGGGTGTTTTGTTTGTTTCCCCCGTCTGTCTCCATACTGTTTGGATTACTGTATAGACTGTCTGTTGCTAACTGTACTGTTATCAAGGGATTAGGTCCCTGTACTGTGTGACTGTAAATTTTGTATAGATTGTACTGTTTGTGTATGTATGAATGCATGAAAAATCTTTTTGGCATACAGACTGTCACAGCTCAATGGACACTATTTACTTACTGTATTGGCTTCCGCCAGGCCCTGTACTCTGTTTTACTGTATTACTGTTAAGCAGGCCTTCGGTAATCTCGGATTACTGGCCGGTTACGGTGCTAAACCCATAGGGCCGGGTTTGGGTCGTGACAGAACCGCTCCGCTATAGTTAATACATATATATTTTTTAACCTCTAATGAAATATCAATGTAAAAATGAGTGCGCAAGATATTTAAGATATGAAATTTATTACAAATTAGTAGTTATATATATGAAATATATTATGTAAAATTACTTTGTGTTATATATCTAAAAAATATTATATAAATTAGTGTTATATATTATGCAAATGCATGATAATTAGTTAGAATATTCTTCAATCCGCCAATCCTCCAAAAATCGCCCAAACTGCATTTTGTCAATCCGCCAACCGGCCATTCGATTTGTAATTTTACTCTCAAACCGCCTGAACCGCACCGCGTACACACCTACTTGTAAATTATGCCAATTAACTCCGAAAACAAAAAAAACAATCCACATGATTATATCTTCATACTTCTCAAAAATAATTGTAATATATCATAAATCTTCATACATATCATCTATTTCAACTTCTAACTTGCATATAAATTATTACATCTTCATAACTAATACAATACCAATTACAAGGAAGATGAAGATCCCATAAATACAACACCAACTTCGATTTATGTCTGTCAGCAATTTTTGCATCTGTGCGCTCTGAAATGAAGTTGTTCGCCCATATTTTGAAGTTGTTTGGTGACATTTGGTATATTATCCATTTGCACTTGTCCTTCATCTCTACATTGTAAATTTGTAGGTAAGCACGATCTAATAAAACCACCGTAATCATGACAACAATAAAATAACTTGTTTTTGTTTCACTCCGTCTCGGAAATTTGAATAGTTACTTTTTTTTGACATTTAGGACAATTTTTGTTGCAATATGTCAATTGATCTGAGGTATTACTGTTAACACTTGAAGTTGACATCTAAAAAAAAATGAAGCCAAATTTTACTAATTTAGACAACTTACTCTTCTTCAGAACAAAACTTGATTCCTTTATAGGCATAGGTTAAATAAATCATGGCACATAGAAAACAATACCAGCAATGTTTAGGATGTCGATCTCATAGTTTTCCAACTAAAATTTCAAATGCAATCTAAATTTATTTGCAAGCTTTGTAAATATCTTCAGTTTTTAAAAACCTATAACTATCCTAAGATCCAAAGCATAGCTTGTAAGATTTCAATAGAAATCTAAACTCGAAGAAATGAACATGGTGCTGCACAACACAAGGACTAATCAAAAGATCAACATGGCTGATATAACCAAACTAGTGTAGACACCCCATTTTTGACCGTCCTTAAGACTTGGACGTCATTGTTTGAACACTCGATGATTACCCTTGTTTGTGTTCTTCTTGAGTTCTCGGAGGTTTCGGCTACGCGCCTTACCTCAAGATCTCTCGACTCGACTGTTTTGTGTCTGGTTTTGCACCAAACACTTGTTGTTTTGCTTCTGAGGGTGGGAAGTAGCTTGTAGGCCATCCCCACACCTCACCAGCCATGGCTTGAGGCCACCGGCCTTGTTTCCTTGCCACCGGCCATTGGTGATGGCCGGTCGGCACTATTGATGGTCGGTCGGCATTGTGTTTGGTCGGCCGGCCACTGTTTTTTATCAATCGGCCACTTTTCCTAGCCGAGACCTTTTCTTGAGGGAGCTTGACCCTTTTGAACCTTTTTTTTTTAGCTTCTTGAAGAAGCTTGACCCTTTTTAGCTTCTCTAAGAAGCTTGCCCCCTTTTTTAGCTTCTTCAAGAAGCTTGACCCTTTTTTTAGCTTCTCCAAGAAGCTTGAACCTTTTGACCCTTTTTAGCTTCTCCAAGAAACTTGACCCTTTTTAACTTCTCCAAGAAGCTTGATCTTTTTTTTTTTTTTTAGCTTCTTGAAGAAGCTTGAACCTCTTGACCCCTTTGCCTAGTTTCTCCAAGAAGCTGGGCCCTTTTGATCCAAGCTTCTAAGAGAAGCTTGGCCTTTTTGCTCAAAGCTTCCAAGAGAAGCTTTGCCCCCTTGGTTTCTCTATAAAAAGAGGGCCTCTCCTCCCCTTTAGAGGGTTAGAAAAATCAGATATATATGATATATATATATATATATATCACTCCCTCTCTATATCTCCCTCTCTCTCTACATTTGGGTGGGTTAGAGGGTCCAAAAGGGTCTTGTTCTTGGCCAATTGCACACCACTTCATAGCCACACACTTCCATCATCACTTGGAGGTTCTTGGAGCTCATTTTCAGAGGCTAAGGGACTGGTTTTTGAGACCTAAAGGCTGCTAGTTCTTGCTGGTCTTCAAAGGTAACTTCTTACCCTCTTTATTCCCCATTTTTGCACACACTTTTAGCCTATCTTGCAAGCTGTTTTGGGCTTTGTCATAGACTGAAAAAAGTCTTATTTTGAGCTTATTTTGAAGTTTGTTTAAGACCACTTTTGTGTTTGGGGTCGTTTACCCCCTCTTAGGCTTTGTTTGGCCCCATTTTTGTGTGATTTTGGTGAGCTCCGGGACCACCTTGTTTGGGCCTCCTCACCACTGAAATCTTGAGGGATTTCAATGGTGAGGATGGTGGTTTAAGGTCCTAAGAAGGAGAGGGGTGACCCTCTCTCTTGTTGCCTTGTTTGTTGCCCTTTTTGGCCTTCCAAAGGGGCTCCTATTTGCATGCTTCCAAGCCTTGTTTCAAGCATTTTTCAGTGGGTTTTAGGACACCCATAAGCCATTTCCAGAGTTGGTTTGGTCTTGTTGAATGTCCTTATTGCATGTGTAGAGTAACCCTCTTGTTGGCCTTTCAAAGGAACACCCCATTCTAGCATATGTGGACCTTGTTTCCATGGGTTTTTGGGGCTTATTTGACATATCATGTTACTGTTTTGGGCTGGTTTGGTGACCTCTCTTGTGCTTCATATACATGTAGTGTAAACCATGTTTACTAGCCTATGTTGCATGTTGTTTTGGCCCTTCATGTTAGCACTTTTTGGCCATGCCTTGAACTGATTTCATGCATGTTTTGGACTGCCTTAGCACTGTTTTCATGCCTCATGGTCGAATAACGCTTGTTATGCATGCTTGTAGTGCAATGCCCATACCTAGCTTTGAGTTTTGAAGCTTCTTGCATGTTTAAATGGTAGTGTTTTCATGTTTTGGGGTCATTTTGGAGTCATTTGGTATGCCATTTTAGATCTGAAACATGCACCATTGTATGCCATATTTCCTCCTTGCCATGCTTTGGTAGAGTTGCATTTTTGTGCCTTAAGCTTGGTTAATGCATTGTGCATGCATTCCATATATTTTGTTGCCTCACTTGCATCATTGTGGCCACTGTTTTGGACCTAGTAGAGAGCTATCCAAATTAGTTTAAGACCATCCCTTTGGCATGTTGTTGCATGCTATACATGTTTGTATGTTTAGGTACTTAGTCTATTAACATGTTGTATGTTTAAGTGCCATTGCATTTGGCATGCTTCTTGTGTTGAGTTGCTTTGCATATTTACATGTGTTATGCCTTTCATGCTGTTGCATGTGTGTCATTAACATTGATGTTATATGCCTTGCATGCTTACTTGTTTAGTTCATGGCCCATTGCACATGGTTTTGTTGTTTGCATGATCATGTTGCACACTTAGCTCACATGCCTAAGTTGCATTACATTGGCATGCATACTTTGCCTCTTGAATTGAGTATGATAGAGGTTGAGTTCATTGTTTGTTTATGTGCATTTCATTCCACATTGAAATTGCACACTTTGGTTCTTTGGGCCATCACGCATTGAAATGCGCGATTGGTGGTCTGAGAATCAAGTACCATGCTCCTTTGAGCCATAAACATGATAAGGAGTGTGGTTAGTGCAAACATTGCTTGAAATGCATTGCCATGCCATGTTTTGCCCTCTGCTGCTGTCAAAACAGATTCTGCAGGAAGATTTGGCCGACTGGCCATATGCAGTGCCGACCGGCCATCCATCCGTGGCCGATATCTCAATCAGAGGCCGGTGGTCATTCTCCATGGCCGATGGGAAATCTCCTTAGCCGGTGATGTTCCGAAGCATTTAGAGAAGCAACCCTGGGACTTATGCAGTCTTCAGAGGAGGATAACAGTCAAAGTGGAGGCAACTTGTGCATGGCTGTGACTTTCCGAGCGGAACCATGCATACAGTGCATGGGGCCCTCTTCCCAAGGCTATTTACTGTTTTCCTAGATTAGTTAATTTGCTTAACTAGTTAACGGACTGTAATAATTAGTTAGCTTGTAATTAATTAATTGTATTATTCTTTTGGTCCCTCCGAGCGAGGGCGAATTTGTAATAAGTGTGGGTGCGTGTGTGCATGTCTTCCAATCCCCATTTCTTTCTCCCTTTTACTTACCTGCTTTTGATGGTTAGTATTAGGGCATATTTAATTTAGCATACCTTATGCTATGCATGAGTGGATCCATACATTTGTCTTGCATGTATCGGGCTCGGCGCATCATACTAACTGCATTGTACTTCAATTCCAAGTTGAATTCGTGTTAGTTGTATCATCATCATATGCCATCTTAGAATAGTCGAGCCCGTCTAGATTGCATCTTTGCATGTGTTGCACTAGCCATTTTTAACATGAACTAGGATCATGCATGTGATTACTAACTAGTTTCTGTTTTGGCTTGGAGTACTCTGTAAGTTATATGCTTTAGCATCCTTGCATGCGTGTGAGTGTTGCCATGACAGCATGATTACCATGAGGCTAGCTGCTTATGTGATATAATTGCTTAAATTCCTGTGGATGAAGGTTGAATTACCTAAATTGGAATAGTGCATTAAAACTGTGAGTTTTAAGCCCACTAGATAGTGGCAAAAATCATCTTTTCTAAAGCCCACTTGAGGGTGGCAAAACCTGCATTTTAGCCTACTTGCGAGTAGCAAACCATTTTCAAAACAAACATGTAATGTTTTGTTCCAATTTAGGCGATTTGGTCTATACTTGTTTGCTATGCGCATAACATAGTAATTCTAGGCTAATAAATGGAATAAGAATACATAACGTTTTCAAAACTGGATATCACGGTTAGTAGAGGCCGATCTTTGATTGGGCGAGAGGGGGTGCTCATAGCTGACCTTCCCCAATCGTACCCAAGTTCTCGAGCCGAGGTAACTTTGGTGATGACGGACACGTGGCCTTTGGCACCAAGTCAGGGTTTCCTAAATTCCCCCATAAAAAATATTTAGGTGGCGACTCTGTATCTGGCAAAGCAGTCCATGTTTGGCACTTCTTTCAAAAAAATCTTTTTTCTCAAAACGATTTGCCGGATTTGGACTCTTTGGTTCAGATTTAGAACCATGACAATTTGAGAGTCCTGAACTGTAGTGAACCCAATATGAACAGAACGGGACTCATCCTCCCGGGGCGTTCGAGGACATCTACAACTAGTGAAAAACAAAAGTTATATAACAATATCCTCATTCACTATATAAACAAGACAACATAATCACATAGTTCAAACAGTTAATGTGTAGGCCTCAAAATATTTTCTTTATTTCCTCTTTCTATTTATTTTTTAATCTTCTTTCTCTATTTCCCTTGGAGGGAGGTTCTGTTTATGTAATTGTTGAGAAAACGAAAAGTTGGATAAGTGAGTTTCCAAATGTACAACAAAGGAGCAAAGCAGACATAATTCATTTCTCTCTCAAGACAACATAGTTTTTAGGTCTATTGGTTTTTTGTATCTTGGAAATTCTTCTCAGTATAGCTGCGAAAGTATCCTTATCGTGCATTAATGTTCAGCTCAAATGCTCAAACCTCAATAGTAATCAATTGAAGTGTTGTATATATCAACAACAACAACAACAAAAACAACAACAACAACAACAGATCATTAACAATTGAAAAAACAGTGTATAATTCTATATAAAAAAATAGTATAAATTAATGTTTAGCTTAAATGCTCCAACCTCAATATCAATCAATTGAATTGTTGCTTATATCAACAACAATAACAAGAACATATGATCAACAATTGAAAAAACAGTGTATAATTCTAAAAAAAAACAGTGTAAATTAATGTTCAGCTCAAATGCCCCAACCTCAATATCAATCAATTGAATTGTTGTATATATCAACAACAACAATAGCATATCATCAGCAATTGAAAAAACAATGTATAATTCAAAAAAAAAAAAAAAAACAATATAAATCAATGTTCAGCTCAAATGCTCCAATCTAAATGTCAATCAATTGAATTCTTGTATATATCAACAACAACGGACCATTATTTTTTTTCATTTAAAAAAAAAAAAAACCTAATTCAATCAACTAGTTCATATGATGATTTAGAAATTGAACTGAAACATACATTCAAACCCTAAATCAATTTGTAAATTACATATACATATACATAGATACTATACATACAAGCCCTGACCCTAAATCAATCTGTAGTTATATACCTTTAGGTTAGAGTCGCTAGTTCGGGTCGGAGACAAAGAGTCGATCAGGTTGGTCGGAGAGATAAAGAGTTGAGAGAAGACAGATTTGTCGAGAAAAGACAGAGAGTCAAGAGAAGTGAGTCCTTTGGGATTGAGAAGCGAGTCCGGCGATCGTCGTGAGTGAGGATGGGGGAAGGCTCGGTCGGATCCAGACTCGATCGTCATCGGGGTTGGAGAGCTGCGCTTGTCGGGAAGCTCTAGGTCGAAGAGAGAGAGACATAACAACAAATAGCTCGGTCGGATCCAGACTCGATCGTCATCGGGGTTGGAGAGTTGTGCTTGTCAGGAAGCTCTAGGTCGAAGAGAGAGAGAGAGAGAGAGAGAGAGAGAGACAACAACAAATAGAGAGAGAGAGAGAGAAGAGAGAATGAATGAGCGAATAGAGAGAGAGAGTGAAAACTCTGAAAATGTAAAACTCTGAAAATGATTTTAAATTTTGAAATCAATGAGAAAGAGAGAGAAAATGGCGAGTTAACAACAGTCTTTGCCATGTCGGCGCCACGTCATTAGAGGCCTATTAGTAGTCTTCAATTAAAGGTCTGAAGCATTTTTGTATGACAAATTTATAATTTTATGGGTGATGTGATATCGTATAATAATAATTTTTAAAAAAGCAAAAAAGCTACTTATTTAGCACTTCTTAAATGATTTGTGAATAAGCTAAAAAGCAAAGAAATAAGCCAAAAAATTACTTATTTATATCTTTCCAAAACAAGTCTAAGTTTATTCATTTTTAAAATTAAAGCCCCTCTTCTATTTTCAAGAATGCAATTTTAATGGTTTAAAATGTCATTTCTTCCACGCCATTTGTGGACTGTGTTAGATAGAATGATTGTGGTCAAATTTTAGCAATTTGTCAAATTTTGTGCTAAATGTGACATAAAATTTTGTATTGTTATTATTTGACAAGAAAGATAACACTCAATTAATCAAATTTTAGCAATTTGTCAAATTTTGTGCTAAATGTGACATAAAATTTTGTATTATTATTATTTAACAAGAAAGATAACACTCAATTTAAAATGAATCTAAAATAGTTATTGCTAAAATTTTGAGCAATTATTCATTAGGCCAAAGGTATTGACGTGACAGTGCACATGAAGTATGGAATAATTTTTCTAAAATTTTACTTTTAACATTGAAGATTCATCATAGGGCATACGATCCAACAGATTCAAATAGGTATCCAACAGGTTCAAAGAGGACACACGATCATCTATACCCAATGTGTCAATACACTTTTAATTATTAAATTATATTTTAAAATTTACAAGTCTTAAACTATTTTTACATAATTATTTAATAATATTAGGAGGAGAAATCAAAGAAATTAAGAACAAATTAGAATAGGGGAATATATAAAAATAAAGGGAGAATATAAAAAAAGTGGAGAGTGGAAAAATAATTATAAAATGATGAATGTATAAATGATTTATATATTTACCCTATGTTTGGTTGGGAGATTTGAGAAACGATTTGGAAAGGAAAAATGAAAAAATAGGTGAAATGTGAATAAAATATACTTATATTTCACTTAATTTTACATACTTTTTTTGTTTTCTTTTTTAATCATTTCCTAAATTTCTCAACCAAACACAGTATTAGGTCTCATTTGGGGAGGCAAAAAAAAGCTAACTTATTGGCTTAATAGCTTATTTGGGTCATATAATCTCTCTATTTTTTACACATTTTTTCATAACAAACCAATAAACCAAAAAAAAAAAAACACTTCTCAAATTATACCTTATTTGTGCAAATAAATATTCTACCTTCATTAGTTGGGAAAAAAAAAAATTTCGCTCACCATTTTTTTTTTGAAATTCTCCCAAAAATAAATTAGAGGAAGGGGGGTTGTTGAATATTGAAGCCTTGTTTGTCATCTACTATATAATCCATCTTTTTATCTTTTTATCTTTTTTCCATCACATCACCTCTCTACTTTTCTGCACATCTTTTCGTAAAAAGATAAAAAGTACACTTTTTTAGTACATCCCAAACCAACCCTGAAGAACAAACCCAACCAGTCTGAAAACAAACCGGAATGCGGGTTTTCAAAATGTTAAACCGGCCCGGTTAATTTGGTTGTGGACCGTCTCTGCGTAACATTTCCCCAACTGGAGTACCCTCCAAGCCACGACTCACAAAAAAGAGCAAAAAAGCTCTCATCGTCTACCATTCACAGCTTCCCCAAAAAACTCAGTTCCAAGCTTCAATAATCTCCTTCAATGTCGGTATGTCACTTCTTCAACTCTCTCTCTCTCTCTCTCTATATATATATATATTATTCATTTTCGGAAACCCTAGTTTGCTCAGATCACTGTAGATCATGTTCTTATTGCTTGATTCGATTTACAGATCTTCGAGTACAATGGAAGTGCCGTAGTAGCCATGGTTGGCAAGAATTGCTTCGCCATTGCGAGCGATCGCAGGCTCGGCGTTCAGCTTCAGACAATCGCCACTGATTTTCAGAAAATTTACAAGATTCACGATAAGCTCTTCATCGGCCTCTCTGGACTCGCCACCGATGCTCAGACTATGTAACTAATCTCTGGATTTTTTTTTTTTGTGTGCAAATTTCATGTTTTTTGGGGGTCACTGTGGTTTTGTTTATTTGTTTTGTAGGTACCAGAAGCTTGTGTTTCGGCACAAGTTGTACCAGCTTCGAGAAGAGAGGAATATGAAGCCCGAAACTTTTGCCAGCCTTGTTTCTGCCCTTCTTTATGAGAAAAGGTTGTTAAATAGTGCATATATATCTATATACGTGTGTAGTGCTTTGTTGTGTTTGTAATTGAATTGTTGAGTTCTAGATAGGTTCCTCTACTCTAGTATTGTTTAAGTTATTTGTTTGGTAAGCTTGTTGATTTACAAATAATGGCTTGGTCATGGGGTTCTAGTCTTAACCCATTTGAATTTGGTCTTGGAAGCCGTAGTGGTTAGCATTATATGAAGTAACAATTTCTGGGATTTGTTTTTGAATGGTTTATGCCATGTTAATTTGCATTCCCTTTTTGATGCTTTGATTTGAATTTCGAGAGGAATAAAATACCTTCATTCTGTCTATACTAAAAAGTACATAAATGATTATGGTCTGCTTTAGTCAAATTAAAACTATGAACAAGGGTTCCTTGTAACATTGGAATGTACCTTTCCTGTCTTGTGGTATGTAATGTAACATCTTGCATGCTCAGGGATACTCATACAAGTGTACTCAACTAAATAAGATGTTGTATAGGACACAGAGTTTGCAATGGAGTTGGCTGTAATGTTTAACTGTATTTTCAAACCTGGGTTATGAAATTTTGGTTTGAACTTTTCTATATATTGGGCTGAACTTTTCTAGTGTAGTAAATAGAGATATGAATCTCTTTAATTTGACTAATCAAATGGCCTTTGATAGAGTCAAGTGGAGAAGAAGGATTTATGTAGCCAATCCTATTTGATGGGACTTAAGGCTTGGCTTTGGATTGATTGGTGAAAACAAGATACGTAAGAAAATGAATTTTGGTTTAGTTGAAGAGTTAGAGATGGATATTTGATTTTGATTGTTAATATTGGTATCAAACTTGGTACTGTCAGTTCCCTGGCGTTCAGGATAGGCATAAATTTCAGAATACAGCAATTAGAGGATGGTAATTTGTAATTGTGGAGAATACTGGAAAAATCTTAAGACACTTGATGGAATAATTGTGTTATGAAACACGTGTTAACTATTGTGTCATTACATAATACTCAAGTATTAAGAATTGATAGGAAGACAAAGCCACCATTAGTTTGGAAGACAAAACCATCATTATTATTTTGTCTATAAACAAACTGTTCTACCTTTAGGATCATGAATTGCATCATTAGTTTTGGCACTGTTAACTTATTGCATCACAATTTATATTCTTACTTGTTTCTGCCTTTACCATAGTTGACATTAGATGTTCATCATCCTCAATTTCGTCAGCAACGTTAACTTGTTTCCCGGGTGCTTCCTTGACTTTATTGATCCATGATCTGTGACTTATTTATATATTTAGGCCTCGTTTGGCAAGAGGCTATTTTAGCCAATTAGCCAAAAAGTTACTAAATTAGCCAAAAAGCCAACAACCCATACCAAAAAGTCAAAGATTCTCTTTTCTCTCTACTTTTTGCACATCTTTTCGTAATTAGCCAAAAAGTCATCCCAAACATACAAGTTTTTTTTACCTACCTTTTTAGCCAAATAGCCAAAAAGTTACTAAATTAGCCTGTTCCCAAACGAGGCCTTAAAATGTGTAGGCTCAAAATGTTGCATATCTTTTGATTTTCGAAGTTCTCTTTGACATACATAACTTTAAAAAATATTGAAAAGAACAATAATTAATTGAATCAAAAAGTTTAGTGGAACTTAATAAGGTCTAATTGTAGTATAGTATGTTTACCAAGTCAACAAATTTCACATGCTTTTTTTTGTACACACTGGGCCTACTTAGGAATAAATCTCATATTAGTACAGCTGTTTGAAAAGTCACCAGGCGCCCATGTCTATCTAGGCAAGTCGAGGAGTCTCCATGGATTTTTATCTATGTTTGTTTGTTTGTTTTTAAGCTTTTAGTTTCTCTTGCATTCTAATATACTTCCAGATAAAAATTTCTGAGCAGAGGACATTGGACAAAAGTAATTTGATTCTTTATTGAGCATTAATGTTCTACCTTACTCTCTTTTCTTTTCCTCTTCTGCTTCGTTTTTATTTAATGAGAAACATTTAGGCCATAAGATCATTCAATTGTTCTTTTTGCATAGGTTTGGCCCATATTTTTGCCAACCTGTGATTGGTGGATTGGGAGATGAAAACAAGCCCTTCATTTGCACAATGGATTCAATTGGAGCCAAGTATGTAAATTTTCTTCTAAAATTTTCTCCATTGTTTTAGAAATATCAATGCAATCAAGTAACTAGTGGCTTATTTTTTATTTTTTTAGAAAGGGGAATACCATTTATTTATGTGTGATTTAGATAAAATACAAATGAGAGTTTTCATTTATGAGTAATTTGTCTTGTCTTCTACACTATGTTTTTTGTTTACGTTCTTACTTATTGTGATAAGTTATTTATTTATTATTATTATATTGGGTAAATTATAAATACACCCCCTGATATTTGCTTAAAATACAGATTGCCCCCCTCCCTGTGATTTGAAAAATTACAAATACCCCCTTATTAGAATATTTTATTTAACAAAATTAACTAAAAAAATGAAATTCATAATTACTCTCCTATACAATAATAAAATGACCTAAATTATTAATTGAAACATATTTTTAACATCATTAAAAACTGTTCATTGACCTGATAATTTGTTAATAAAAAGGGCAATTTGTTATGAAATTAGAAACTTCAAGGGGTGGAATGTAATTTTCAAAATCACAGGGAGCGATTTATATTTTAATCAAATATCAGGGGATATATCTGTAATTTACCCTATTATATTTGTTGCATGTCTCCTAAGAGTTTTAATTTTCCAACTAGTAAATTGTTGATTGTTTCTTAATTATTTAGTTAGATAAGTTTCGTGAAAGTTGACTTGTAATTTGTGGTCCTGAAGGATTATGTGCCAACTGTGTTGGTTTTAAATGATAGGAAAGGGAAAATATTTTTCTAACTCTTTTTTTATACCTTGGCCTAATAATCTTGAGGTTATAGGTTTAAGTCTCGGGACAACCAGTTTGTGCACTATGCTAAAGGTTAGGTGTGTACCCAATCTTTCCCCTCTCAAACACACGTTAATGTGTATTATTTGGACGTCATTTTTTTTTCTTATGCCTTTGTCGTGATCCATCCAATGAAGTAATGTAATGGGTGAAATGTACAAGTTGTATCTGGCCTTTTATGTTTTGTGCTATGCATTAAGTTTACATCGAACTTGATATTGGTTTTCTTTGTTACCCTTGTATACTTTGTTAAACTATCATATGTTTGTTGTCTTCAAATAACTTGTCCTTTCTTCTATGAGTAGCTACACCATTATTATCATGTTTCTATGAGTTCCTATTTATGTGTTGAAGAAAAAGCAAGCAAATGACAAACACACACAAAAAGAGAGTAAAATTTAGATCTTTTTCTCCTTTTAGTCACTGCAAAAAGTCTCATCATATGGTCCATTAATGTTTTCAGCAAGTGATAATAATGGAGAAAAAAAAAATTGTGAATAGGCTTTTATTTTCTGCTTTATTGTTGACCTGAACTTGTTTTTTTGACATGTATCTGTTAGTGTTCACAATTTATTAGATTTCATGGTTGTGCTCTTGCATAGGCAGTTTTCAGGGCCTTCACAAGAACCAAAGTGAAGCTTTTTCATGTCTTGATCAATATTGTTAAATGTCATCGATCTTGGTTGGTAAAGAGTTTTTATGCTACTGACACTCTATTCCTTGTTACTTTTCTTCTGTTGAATACAGGGAGCTTGCAAAAGATTTTGTTGTTTCTGGGTCAGCCTCTGAGTCTCTCTATGGTGCCTGTGAGGCAATGTTCAAGCCTGACATGGTATTTCACAGTTTAACTTGAATTAGTTTTGCAAAATGAAATTTCAATTGATTTGCAAATGGAAAGTGTGTGCATTTGTCATGCAGAATCTTAATGCATTGTGTCATCAAAATGTGAGACATTCAGTTTCAGGAAGCAAAACCTTTTCAAGCCTTGTCTCGAAACCTTCCTGTTTGAGCTTGAGTTAATGGGCTAGAAAAGACATCCATATGCACATATTTGCAGGATATTAAATCACGTGGAGTGGGTAGTGACCCCCACATTCTCTAATGGTGAAGAAATGTCAGTGTACATGTAATTTTGTACAGGAGAAATTCCTATAATTATGCAAATAGGGTTTCCTTTTTGTTTTGTCATTCATAATGTGTTTAGGTATAAGTGAGACGAGTGCCGTGTCTCACATGTGTCGGACACTGGCAGACCAAAATGGTCAATCACCATCTATAAAGCATAGACAGTTAGCTGTGTTCCACATGTCAGACACTGGCAAGCCCCGATATCTGACATGTGTCGGACACTGGCACACTCTGATACCCTAGGATATGTATTGGACACACCACGTTTGGCGGGTGCTTTTTTTTATAATTTTTTTTCTCCATCCGGACACTTTGAAGAACACATCATGGACACACGTCTTGCCTCTGGACACACCTCAAGACAATTATCTTGCCGTGAGCTGTAAAAAGAGTCATAAATTCATTAAAGTTTTGATAATGATGTAAAGTGCTGAAAACATAATTCAGTGGTTTTCCAATTCATTGTGATTGAAACCCACAATTGCTTGTCACTTTATTCTGAAAAATTAATTTAAAAGGATCTTAATTTAACTAAGTTAGACTTTTTTTGTTGTTGGTGGTGGTAAACTCAGTTAGACTTGACTAATCATTGAATGTAAAATCCTCTTAATGGGAGGTAATTTCGATAAAATTCTTCATTAAAAATATAGCCTGAAATTTATGAATATTTCAGAACTAAAAATTTTCAGTTTTATTAAGTACTCCCTGAAGATATTAATTTAAATAGAGTGATGAATGAGGTAAAGACGCAGAGTTATTTTTTATTTATTATTATTTTTTTATCTGGAATGGAATTGAATCTTGTAGCAATGTTGAATGCTTACATGCTCTGATTTGACACTTCAGGAAGGACTCTCCAAAACGAGTTTAATGTTGGTTGAATTTTTTAGAAGGTAATTAGGAAAAATAAGATGAAGTAACAGAAACTGTGGCTCAAGCTATGGAGTTACACATTTAGTAGCTTTTGTTTTCTAGTTTGTAACTTATTTTTTGAGGTGTGGTGCAAATACTGCGTCGTTGAATTGTTTCTTGTTCAATTGTCCTTCTGCATCCTTTGTTTGGTGGCATTTGGTTTCTCAGTTAGGTATTTAGTTGGCTTTTGCCAACACTCCTAATTTTTTGGCATGAATAAGTTTGGATACATGTTGAATAGGCATCGGAACTGGACACATAGGTCATGCATTATTGAGACATTAACATGGTGAATTCGTAGAAAGGTGAGTGTGTTTGCTGTAATTATGAGTAAACATTTTTTCTCCCACTCTTTGTCCTTTGTTAGAGAACTTGCGAAAAGATGTCATCGAGGACTTTCTACTTCTGCTCTGTGCATGTGTATAGGCGCATTGGCTGAACAAGCAAAAGCCTTAGTAAATAGGTGACTCGTAACCTTAAAGAGAACATGATTCCTAATAATTGGAATCGTAGTATTAGTTTTGACTTTCTATTTTCTAGTAAAGTAGAATTTCTAAAGAATAGGATTCAGAAACTGCTCAAATAGATATTTGAGCAGGAGTACTGTTTACATCTGACACCTTTGTTTATCATTTTCCTAGAACACTTCAATTCATGTGATACTTGTGTGAATGATCAAGTTTTTGGTGCTCAACCAACATTCGTCTTCTTCACTTGGTCATATACAAAGATCTGTGTATTTATATCACTATATTTCTTAATTGCTAAACAGTTTCCCAGCAAAATACCCTTCTTAATGGGTCAAATTAGTGATACTACAAAACCTTACAAACTAAATTATGCCAGTGAAAAAGTAGGTATAATGCTTCCTGGGGTGGTCAGTTAGGCTTAGAAGGACGCATTGTACCAGTGACTCAGAAAAATTGATACTTTAACAGCAAATCTAGAATTATTTGAATAGTAAGGAGGAGAAAGGTGAAGAAAGCTCAACTTACTGGAACTTCTCTTAGTTTACTAGCCAACTACTTTTGATTGAATTCATGTTTTTGATTTTAATTCCGTCATCATGCTTGTAAACTTCCACATATTGATGATTTTCTCCAGCTGAGGAAGAATAACAATCTCATGGTTCAAAGTTCTTTCTTATTGCTAATCAACTCAAATTAGTTATTTGTAACATTTGGTTCAACTATCATCCAGGAACCTGAAGAATTGTTTGAGACTATCTCCCAAGCACTGCTATCATCAGTAGATCGTGACTGTCTGAGTGGTTGGGGAGGGCACGTTTATGTTGTGTAAGTCTTGCTCTCCATCTTCTCATAACATATTTTATCTCTTGGGAGCATTACATTTTTTATCTAATTGGTTGTGATAACGAGAATGCAAATGTAAGATCATGGAGAGTAAATTAAGCATCATAGACATGAGCCATAGACTTCATGGTATGTTATTGCCAGAATCTTGTTGATTTGTTTATATTTTCTTGCATCTAGATAAATGTTTGTCTAATATTTTATGGGCTGTTGACAAGATGGATGAAAAGAAAAGATAATCCAGTGGTTGTAGGACAAAATTTTCCATCTTGTGAATAGTCAAAATGAACATTTGCTGCGGAGTTTTCTTTTCTCTGGGGATCATAGTTTGCTCTGCTGGATTCAAAATTAACAATTGTTTAAATTACAGACTTTTCATCTGTCTACTTCTTGGAGAAGTATTGTCAAGTTCATTGGTGCATTCACTTTCTCATTTTCTTAAGTACATTTCTAATTAATACAGATGCAAATGGGTTTGTTTGCTTTGTTGCAGCACACCAACTGAAGTAACAGAAAGGATTCTCAAGGGGAGGATGGATTGACAATCCCGTTCCAATAGCACTGAAGCCCATCTTTTTACTATCTTATTTGAATACTTCTGTTCTTCCGTCCATAACGGTTCAGCTTTTTTCTTGACTAGGCAAAGCCCTGGTATTCTGTACTCCTTGAAAATGTTGTACCCGGATAATTTAAATTTGGGTTTCACCTAGGTTCAAATTAGATTGTCGGATTGCTGCATTCCTTGAGATTTTAGATTTGCTTCTGAGTTTCTACAGTGATACACCTTGTTGAAGTCTCCATAGAAAGTCACTTTCTGTTGTAGGATTGATCTCCAAACACACCCCCCTATGAAAGAATTCTCTGTTATTCCCAGTGGACATTTTTTTCAGTTATCTATCATGTCTCTGTGCATATGTGGTTGCAGCTTTCCCGGAAAGAATTCTCTGTTATTCCCAGTGGACATTTTTTTTTAGTTATCTATCATGTCTCTGGGCATGTCGTTGAAGTGGTGGTTTTGAATAGAGCTGCGTATAAAAATGGGAAAAAATTGTAAACCGGTTTAGTCTAAATCAAATCGCACGGTTTGGTTTGGCTTTTTCAATATACAATCCAGTTCTGATTTTTGAAATAGGTAAACTGTACTTCACAGTTCAATCCGTGATTTTATAGGGATGAATCTAGTTGGAATTGAACTGGGCTGTTTAAATTATATATATAATTTGTTATTTAATGTAAATATTAAAATATTTATTGGTATCAAATATATATATATATAATATAACTCTCTACTATCATATCATATATATAGTATCATATATATATATATATATATAATTAAAGGTAGCGTTTTTTCTCTTGTTTAGGTGGTTACATTCTAAAGGTTTATTTATTTATTTTTTCTCTAAAAAATTCACATCAGCATGCATTTTCTATTTACATATAAAGTTCTATACAAATTCAATTTTAATTATAATAAAAATTTTTATAGGAATTTTTTTGAGAAATATTTATTTTTCATATATTTTTTCATTGTGCATTTAGTTTTGTCGTGTCGGATTTTTTTATATAGTTGATATTTTAGTTTAATATTATGATGTTTGAAAAAAAAATTCTCAATATACAAATAAATAAATAAATAAGACAAAATGTGCTTAAGTTATGTACATCGCATAGATCAAATTAATTTTTTTTTATACTTTTTGTCTTATCCTATTGATGTCTTAATATTAATTTATATTTAATTTTTTATTTAACATGAAATTATTTATTACAAAATATTTGTATTTAATTTAAATTTTATATACCTATATATAATTTATATGAATAATTCAAAAAGAATATTAAACAAAAAAAAATCAATACTCTACATATTTAATTTATATATTTTCTTCTTAATCCAATCACAATATATTTATATTTAATCTTTTAAATAAAATAATTAGAATCACTTTTAGTTTTATATTAGTAATTCTTTTTCTAATTTAACTATTATTTTTAATATCAAAATGAGTGTTTATTTTACTATTGTAATTTGATTACACTTTCATAGTGCAATAGAACTAAAATTATCAAAATAAACAAATAATTTAACTAAATTTATTATATATAAGTATTCAAGTAACACCTTTATAGATCGATAAAGTTAAGATTATTAAAATGAATAATTTAAATTTTATTTTAAATTAAAATTAATATTATTCTTTTGTAACACATATCATAGTATGAAATATTATTATATTAATTAAAGTTAACTTCATTGTGATTTTATATCACATCATATTTGTAGAAGTGATTTATATACATGTGTAGAGTCCAATTTGATATTTATTGATTAAATTAATGGATCTCAATATACTCTTTTTTGGGGTTAAATTTTTAGAAGATAAATTGTCAAATGTTAAATGATAAATAGTGTGAAATATTATTTTAAAAAATAATGATTCATTGAAAATGATTGTGTATATTTAAGGCACCTATTGATGTTTCTTGAATAATTTTTAATTCAAAAATTTGAATTTATAATATTACTAATAATGCATCTTTATGAGCTTTGCCATAAAAGATATGTAAATATAATTTAGCTAAAATAAAAAATTTGTGGTTATTATGATGTGTTAAATAATTAACCCTTTTGAGAACTAAAATTATTAAGGTTACAGAGATTTTGTGCTTGATTCCCTTTTAGGACACTATCTATAATTTGAATTTGTAATTTTTTTTGCATCAATGTAAATAACTCTTACGATCTTACTGATATAAGCATAAATTTTATCTTTTAGTCAATCCACCTTAAGCACTCTTTCGTATAATAAAATACTTAAATATTGTCATATAAAAGTATTATAATAAATCATAATCAAACACCACTTGAAACATAATTAAAGACCTGATGTACCATTTTAGACATAACAAAAAACATAAGCAATGAGTAAAGATGTTTTCGATTGATAACCAAAATAAGGAGTTATAATCAAGTCATAATTTGTATATTATAAAAATTTTCGTCGTTTTTATTTTTTTTTTCAGAAAAAAATATTTTGATAACAAGTGAAATTCATGATTTTTGTTAAATTTAATTAATACAAATAAGGATTTCACTTTAGATTGAGAGTACAATTTTTTTTTTTAACTTTGAAAAAAATTGTTTTTTTGAGCATTTTACATAAGATCACACACACAGTGAGAAAAATTTTCATCAGCCATGAGCAAATCTATTTGTATTTGACTTTCAATTGTTAAAATTTTTTACACATTATTAAGATTCAAAATCAATTTTCCATTTTAAAAATAACTTCCCGTGCATTGCATAGATTATTTTTCATCGTGTATTCAGTTTTGTCGTAGTCAGATTTCTTTTATATAGTTGATATTTTAATTTAATTATTATGATATTTGAAAAGAGAATTATCTCAATATACAAATAAATAAATAAATAAGACAGAATGCAGTTAATTATGTGCATCGCACTGATCAAATTAATTTTATTTTATATATATTTTTTATTTTTTGATCTATCTTATTGATGTCTTAATATTAATTTATATTTAATTTTTTTATTTAACATGAAATTATTTATTACAAAATATTTATATTTTATTTAGATTTTATATACCAATATACAATATGTTTGAATAATTCAAAAAGAATATTAAAGAAAAAAAAATCAATATTCTACATAATTAATTTATATATTTTCTTCTTAATCCAATCACAATATATTTTAATTTAATATTTTAAATAAATTTTGTATAGTTTTGTTTCTTCATATTTTTTATTTTCTAAATAAATATAATAAAAATAAAAATAAATAATTAGAATCGATTTTAGTTTTATATTGTTAATTCTCTTTCTAATTTAATTATTATTTTTAATATCAAAATGAGTGTTTATTTTAATATCTTATAATTTAAAATATATCATATAAAATTATTATATGATAATTATACTTTTATAGCATAATAGAACCAAAATTATCAAAATAAAAAAATAATGTAACTAAATTTATTATATATAAGTATTCAAGTAACACTTTTATGCAACGATAACGATAAGATTATTAAAATAAATAATTAAAATTAAAATTATACTTTTGTAACATATATCATAATATAATACACTATGAGTTATAACCAAGTTATAATTTGTATATTATAGAATTTTTTGTTATTTTTATTTTTTTTTAAAAAAAATATTTTGATACAAGTGGAATTCATGATTTTTGATAAATTTGATTAACACAAATGAAAATTTGATTTCAGGTCGAGAATACACATTTTTTTTTTTTTATAACTTTGAAAGAAATTGTTTTTATGAGTTTTTTTACATAAGATCACACACACAGCGACAAAAATTTTCATCAGCCATTAGCAAATATGTTTGTATTTGATTTTCAATTGTTAAAATATTCTACACATAAAGTATTAAGACTCAAAATTAAAATTTCATATTAAAATTAAATTCTCGTACATCTCATGGGTCACCTATTAATTATAAGTATATTTTTGTATAGTGATAGAATTAGTTTTAAATAATCTTGTAAACGTTATTAGATTGTGAATAATATTTTGTAATCATATTATGAATAATGATAATATTTTTAAATTTTATAATGTCAAACCAAACTGAACCAAAATTTAGTGGTTCGATTCGGATTAGTTTCAAAAATTTTATGAATTAGTTTGATTCTAAATTTAATAAAATCGTAAATAATAAATTGATATTGATTTGAATCAATACAAACTATACTCACTCCTAATTTTGAATATGTTTCAAACATACTTAGATATTCTGATTCATCGACCAATGAGAACACGAGTATAGCCTGGGTTGTATGGGGTAACTGGTCATTTTACAACTAAAATAGTAAGTCCGGATTTGAAGTCGAATGGGATAAGATCTATCCTGATCCAATTGTACTATTATCTCGATCCAAAAAAAATTGTACTATTATTATCTTATCCCATGCCAGGATCAAATTGTACGATTTCTCTTTATCCCAATCCTATGTTTGGAGTACGACTCTCGATGAAGGTCCTAGGAAACGAGTAAGAAGCTAATCCAAGATTGATGTCCCGGCTACATATTTAAGACAAATTTTAACAAACAGCCCCTTAGTGTTGGATCATTCATCTTAACTGAAAGTTATGGTACGCGTGAAAGCGCCGTCAAACTATCTACATGAGATTGTTGTTGATTGACAACCGAGATAACGATGAATGTTTGCATGATGTTCCATCCTAAATGTGGATGCAATATCAAGGCTTCAAGAATTGCATTGAAAGCTCCATTATTGGGGATATATGTCTTTCTTTGGATAACTTGCATAAAGGGATAATAATATTAATAGGTGTCCCTATTAAAATAAATAATTAATCTTACATAATTCATCTATTTTCCCCTAATCATTTTCGTGATCTTTTTATATTCAATCCACTAAATTAATTCAAAAGTCAAGAAGTGTCTATTGTTTGATTTATTAAAATGAAATAGTTATTCTTTTAATCTTTTTTATGAAATAATTATTCTTATGTAATAGTAAATGATGGTTCCAAACACAATTATAAAGATCACATGATCGTTTTTAAAGCTGCAACTTAAATACTAACCCTCCAAAAAGGTGGTACTTCTCTCTCTGGCCCAAAAGTCCGTGGTTCAATTCACTTTAGATTTCATATCTAATATTTCAGGTTTTTTTTTTTAAAAAAAAAAAAATATTTTTTAAATATCAAATAAGTCTTTTTCGATTGCCATGTGATGATATCTATTCCTCATAAAAATATTTGGATGGCAAATGTGATTTTATAATTCAACAAAATGATCTAATTATATAAATACTAATTTAAATTGTTAAGGTGAATCCAAAGTGGAGCACTTAGCACTCCTTACCCATTATAAGCTTTATATATATATATATATATGCATCTTATCTCTCCTCATAAATAAATAAAAAATTGCTTAGGCTCGTTCATTCTTAACCTGTTTTAATTATGCTCTAAGAATAAGAAATTAAAGATTTTGAAAATTTCAGATTTATTGCAAATTGGATAGAATTCTCTCCCTTCATATATGCTTCAAATTCAGTTAACTACCAATGGGTTAATAGTTCAATAGTATGACTCGTCTCATGATATTGATAAAGGGCTCTTACAACTTTAATCTGTACACCTAATCATTCGTTGCAATTATTATTTAGTGGTTCCCATTTATCTCCTTTTAATAATAATAATAATAATAAAATCAGTTAGCTAGCTAGCTAGCAACTTCTTTCTTAGCACTTCAACAGAGAGTATCCCTAGGTAATAGAGCATTATCCATTATTAGGGCTTTGTCTTTGTTAGATAACTTCCATCCTCTGTTGTGGACCAACACCACACCAGACTACTTACTTTTCTAGTGGGCAACTCTGTGTTGCAACTTGTAAACAACAGTATTGTGACTTTTTTTCAAAAAATTATGTTGGGTTTATTACAAAAGATTTGGTAATATTTTTACAGATTTTTTATGAATAAAATGGAAAGTAGCTGAATTTGAGAGAGACTCTCTCTAGAATAATTTTTATTAGTTAGGCCTTGTCCTGTTTGTGCTATGGGAGGGGCCAATTGTCCCACTACCCTACATAGCGAGAAGGGGTACTGCTACCCTTTTTGAGAGGTCTTTCAAAGTGTTTTTCAATGATTTGAACCGTTATATTATAGGGTTCGTTAAGAGTATTATTCATATAAAAAATCAAGTTAATCAAATATTCATAACCCCATGATTAGGTCCTCATTGTTTTGAAAAATTTATGAAAGTTATGTTACCTGTTAATTTTTATAAAAATAAATGTGCTTTGGTTATAGGGTTACAGATATCCAATCAGCTTGATTTTTTGTATGGACGATCTACCCGACGAATCCTGCAATATGATCAATTAAGATCATCGAAAAACACTTGAAACAATCTTTCACAAGGGACACAACAATTGTTGTGCCTTAAGGCACAGTAATACCCTTGTCCCACTACAGTGAGCATAGACCGGATTGAACTGGGTTTGAAGTTTGCATTACAGATTAAACGTTCTTCAAATTATTATACACTAGAAGGGTGTACATAGTACATGTGTGTCACATATTATTATTTAAATTTAAAAGTAAACTTGTAAATTTGAGTTTTAAAATTTAAAACTGCTGTGGCGGTTAAACTGCAGTGAAGAATGTGTAGGTAGATGTAGGGAAAAAGATTATTTTATTTTATTATTAATTTACACGTGGCAAAATTTTAAGAGATCAAATTTAAGAAATATCAATTTTAATAATTAACACTTTAAATTATTTTAGTTTCCCAAATTATTAACGGTACTAAAATTAGTTGAAAAAAATTTCACTTTACCAACAATGTTTGAGGCGGCTGGCTAATAACATTCAGCCTGTGTTTGGCAAGTGGGTTTGTAGGTTTTTTTTGGCTATTTTAGTCACAAAAAACAAAATAGGTTATTTTAGCCATAACAAGCAAAACATCACATTCAACCCATAATCATTACATTCTTCTCTCACAAAAAAAACTCAAAAAAACCATAAAGCCAAAAAGTCCTTCCTAAACCAAGCTTTTAAGTCCAGGCTAAAATAGCTAAAAAAATCAAAAAGCCAAAAAACTAACCCACTTCCCAAATGGAGGCTCATTTATGCTAAAAAAGTAAAGAAGTATTGAGACATTTCACGATGGCATTGTCCTTTTAGTCCAAACAAAAAAGAAGTTTACATCTACTGCTCTATAAATTTTAAAATGAGCCTGTGTTTGGCAAGTGGGTTTGCAGGTTTTTTTGGCTATTTTAGCCACAAAAAACAAAATAGGCTATTTTAGCCATAACAAACAAAACATCACATCCAACCCATAATCATTACATTCTTCTCTCACAAAAAAACTCAAAAAAGCCAAAAAGTCCTTCCCAAACCAAGCTTTTAAGCCCAGGCTAAAATAGTCAAAAAAGTCAAAAAGCTAAAAAGTCAACTCACTTCCCAAACGGAGGCTGAATTTATACTCAAAACTCAAAAAAAAGAAAAAAAGAAAAGACAAGATAAGAAAAGAACAATCGATAAAATATTACATTGTTTATTACAAAATATTTGTATTATATTATTGGCACTTCTTTAAATTTTACTGGTAAAAGTTTGTCGAGCGCCGCCTTCTCTCAATTCATTCCCCCATCTCTTTCCTCTTAGAATGGGGTCCAAAACTTTGTTCAAGTGACCAAGAAACACCCAAATATATATATATATATATATTATCTTTTAAAATCAAAATTTTTTAATCCCAAAATAATTTAAAAAAGAGAATGAAAAGCATGCAAGTTGACAAACATGAATACTGTTTTAGTGCATGCGCAGAAAATAGAGTTTTTGTCATGTTATAGAGAAAGAGAAAGAAATTCAACCTATGACTAATACATGATATTTTTGTAGTGTGTATGGCTATATTTGATTCTTCTTTATTTATTAATTTATTTTTAAATTTGTTTTTCGTTTGAATTTTTGAGTAGATTTGTACTAGGGTTTAGTCTGACCTTTGTGGAAAAATATTTTTGATAATGATAAAATATGCTTAGTGGCTTCCTCCACAAGGCAAAAGCTTCTTTACCTTACCCGAGAAATGTCTACTTAGACCCCACTTGTAACTTTTTAATTTTTTTTTTAATAATTACTTTCATTTGTTGTTACTGATTTGTAATTTGTTTTATTTTTTGACTCGATGTAGGTCAAGTTTGACATGATTGAAAAAAGATAAAAAGTCAAAAAGTCACTATCCTATTTAAATCATATTATCCTATTTAAGTCACATTACTTCTCTAACACATCACTTCAAACCCAACCTAAATCCAACCTAAACCCAACCCATATTTCATAAAAAGTCAAAAAATACACTTATTTAGTCTTCCAAAACTAGGCCTAAGGCTAGATGTCTAGTTCATTTTGCTGCAATCAACTTCCCTTATATATATATATATATATTGAATTTCTTACAAAATTGAAAGAAAATATTGTAACATATTGTGAGATTCATAAATAAAATGAATCTAAATTAAACATAGATATTTTTACATAAATTTTTGAGTAAAAAATTGGGTATATAATACTGCTCTTTATTCAATTTTTGGTGCAATTTATAACTTTTAAAAAAAATATATATAAATAACAATAACTTAAGAATCTATATAAAAGTATTTGGCACAGCTTCTACTTATAATATATGAAGCAAAAATAATTTAATTATGTAAAAATTAAATAATAAATATTTTTAATTTTTACTTTTTAATTATCAAATTTTAACTTAACAAAAATTATATACTATTATTTGGTTTGAATTTAATGACAAACCATGGATGCAACAACCATTACTCTGCTAAAGTGGAATAGTGTGAGAAAAAATTTACGTGCACAAAAATATCAGATATAAAAAGTTTAGATGTGTTATTAAAAATATTAGAAAAATTATATTTTATTAATAAATAATATAAAGAAAATGAGATATAAATAGATCAGACTGAGATACGGATATCTCGTTTTCTTTAAGAAGATCAAACCTACTGCGATAGGAAGAACCCAAATACTGGTGCAGCAGTCATGAAACTATGACTTGTCTCCTATAGAATACAACAGCCCGTTCACTTGTCGTATGGTTCAGGCCAACTCTGTACAAGATGGTAAACCTAATACTCCACCAAGAAAAAACATTCTTCTTTAGCTAATAATCTCTCAAGTACAGAAAAATAGTTGGTGTTAGTGTAGAAAATAGTAGATGAGAGGAACTATTTATAATCCACTAGGATTTTACAATTTACATAAAAAAAATAATAATGATCATTAAACTAGAAAAAATGGAGAGTCTCCAAATATTAACTCACTACCAAGTTCATGAACTTCAATTAATCTTCATTCATGAATAAGACAAAAGGACACTAAAACAATAAATCTCCATTCATGAACAAGACAAAAGAAGATTCATGAACAAAATATATAAATAATAATAATAAAAAAAAAATCCCCCACTCATTTTAATATCAACAAGGACAAGAGAGATTACCAAACAAAGATAGACTAGTATGCATCATGAAGGTGCGCTCTGCATTGAACCTTCATTAGTGAAACAACAACCTTTACTCCAGAGTCC
Organism: Camellia sinensis; assembly: GCF_055761805.1. Lineage (NCBI taxonomy): Eukaryota > Viridiplantae > Streptophyta > Magnoliopsida > Ericales > Theaceae > Camellia > Camellia sinensis. The sequence goes on from NC_138966.1 coordinate 123,152,038, forward strand.
GTAGTGGTCTCAAATTTGAACTATGACTACCTAGGAGAAATAAAGTATTACTGCTCACACATAATAATCCAGGTGTTAACATGAGTTTTTAATAGTCAGCACATTATGGCTTTGTGCTAATCCTGGTTTTCATGAGCATATTTGAGAATAAGCCTTATTTTCATAGAAAGCGGTCCCATTTTCATGCTCACATAGGTGAAATTTGTCAAGGATGTTCCTGTAATTTACACACCTCACTCAACAAGAGTTACAGAATTTCATTAATAGTATAAAAACTCAACTCTCCAACATTACAGGACAAATACACTTACATCATAGGGATGGATAACAAAATATTAAAGAGTGCATTTTTTTACAACTACCATATGATTCGTTCTTTCCATTGAACCTAGTTACAGGATCTTTGGTCCCTAGGTTGGGTATCCTCATACATGGTTTATGATTTTATAGGCTCCAAACCCATCCCCCTCGATGTATTCCAAACCCTATCTCTCGCAAGGCCTTGGTTAACGGATCCGCAAGATCATCACAAGATCTTACATAATTCACAGTTATGATGTCATTACTCAAATAAGATCTTACATTACTGTGTTTCCTTCGAATAGGTCTAGATTTACCATTATAAAAATGATTATTCACTCTACCAATAGTAGCAGTGCTATCACAACGAATTAACACAGGAGGAATTGGTTTTTCTCAAAAAGGGATTTCATGTAACAAATCTCTCAACCAATTCGCTTCCTCACATGCTAAAGCTAACACTATAAGCTCAGTTTTCATTGTAGAATTAGCAATTATAGTCTGTTTTTTAGACTTCTAACATATAGTACCACTACCCAAGGTAAAAATAAAACTCGAGGTAGAGAGAGAATCACCTGACAAAGTGTTCCAATCGGCTTCACTATATCCCTCAAGTACAGTAGGATACTTGTTATAAAACAAACCATAATTTTTGGTACTAGATAAATATCTCATAATTTTTCTAATGGCTAGTCAATGATCTCGACTTGGCTTGCTAGTAAACCTGCTAAGTACTCCAACAACATATGTGTTAAAATTCACCTACTCTCCCCCTACTTCACCCACTTAAACCTACTCCACTAAACCTAACCCACTACACCACTACCACCTCACCTACTCCACTAAACCTAACCCACTACACCACTACCACCTCCACTTCACCTACTCCTTACCTACTACACACTCACCCTCTTCTATATATAGGAATCATGAATCATTGTAATAGATATCAATAATATATCAATAAACATCAATCAATAATACATAAATTCTTACATGGTATCAGAGCAAGGTTAAGACCTTAGTATTTCTCGCTTCACCGGCGGGCGGCAACCTCGCCTTGGCAGCCCGCCGGACCTCAACCTATTCCGCTTATTTTCTACACATACCTTGACTTCTTCAACATTTTCTTACACCCCTCCTCCGCTATGTCGGCGGCGGCACCCGCATCATCGTCTAGCCTCTATCGCCGTTCACCTTGCCTCTCACATATCCGTGGTTGTACTCTTACTCCTCGTCGTCGTTGGCGTTTCTGGCGCTGCTTTTCTGCTCGTCACTGCTGTTTTTTTTTTTCCCGATTTGCTCTCTCTCTCTTAGCCATGGATTTGGGTGTGGGGTGTAGAGCTGTGGCTCTGTTGTTGGTAGCCATGTTTGTTGGCTTGAAGGTTTCAATGGCAGCAGTGTACAAGGTTGGGGACTCCGCTGGTTGAACCATCATTGGGAATATTGATTACAAGGCCTGGGCTGCTTCCAAGACGTTTCATGTTGGAGATGTCATCATTTTCGAATACAATTTTCAATGTCACGTGTTGCAAGTGCCCCACAAAGAATACCAAGCATGCAGAAGTGTAAGACAGTAACATGCATCTTCACATACAGCTTGGGTAATGTGTAACTATCAAAAGCACAAGCTTCTTGGACATCCCTCTCTCTCTCTCTCCATGGACCCAACATCATCATCATGCACCCACTCTATCTCCCTCTCTCTCATCTTTTCCCACATTCAAACCCACTTTAATCATATCTCTCCTTTCTCTTAATTTATTCCATCCACAAATATTTTTCTTTATTTTCTTTATCCATTATTTTCTTTTATTTTATTTTTCTTATTAAACAAAACAACACCACAAAATAACACCAACAACATTCCACAACCTTGTCATTTTATTCATATCAGGGGATCAACCCCGATCACACTTTTACATCAAAAAAAAAAAAAAAAAAAAGAAAAGAAAACCCACACAAACAAAAACAAAACTACCACACCCACAGTGTGATTTTTCTTCTCTACTCAGCCGCCGGTCTTTTCTTCTTGCCTCCGTCCTGGGTGGTCCTTGCCGGTGTTGCCTCCGTGCTTCCTAGACCACCAAGCAAGTTGCCTCCTCCCTGCTCCTCCACTACAGCATACGGTGGACCTCCAAATCGGAACATCACGGTGGCCTTCCGCTTCAGCTCCTTATTTTCCGCCTTTAGCACACTTAACTCTGCTCGCGCATCCTTATACATGCGTTGGAGCAGAGCCAGTTGGGCATTTAACTGCTGCACCTCATTTGTTCTACTCTGCAGCCGGTTCGACAAATTTGTAACCGCAGTCATGGTTTCCACACATGACTTCAATGTATACTGATTGGCCTCCACATCCGACTGCACTGCCATTCTTTGCTCCACCGACCGCATCGGAAAGTTCAACGGAGCAAAACCAGAGGTGTTTGGTTGAGGTTCACGGACCTCCGCACCAGTTATCTCTCTTGTTGACTCGTTGAGGTCGGGAAAGAGAGTGAGTAGACCACGGGATGAAGAGGCCATATTATGGGTAGCTGAACGGGAAGAAGAGGCCATGTTTTTTGGGTTGCTGAATGTTTCAGCGAAATAGCAATTTCAGACTGATAATGTTCGGAAGGGGAGTGTTTCAAGATTTGCAGCTCTTAGAGGCAATCTCTAAGAAAAACGAATATCTCTCTCAGAAAATGAAGAGTTTTTCAGAAGTTTTTTCCCAGGTTTTTTTGTCTTCGCTTCTGCCTCAAGCACAGCCTCCGCATTGGTTTATATCGACACTGACGACGCGGCCAACACGCCACTCTGTCGCTCACGTGCCTCGCCGCGTCTCCGGCTCACCTTTTGATGGCTCGACGCTTTCTGTCGGGCACGACTTTTGATGAAGTGGGCGCGCCTTTTGAGGGCGCAACTTTTTATGGCACGCCTTTTTATGGATTGGGCACGCATTTTGATGGCACGCCTTTTGATGGCACGTTTTTTGAAAGATTGGGCACACCTTTTGAGGGTGCGACTTTTTAGGGGTCCGACAAGACTCTGTAAACTGTCCCGACATTGATTTCGGTTAGTTTCTACAAGGGTCCAGCAAGACTCCATAAACTGTCACAACAACTATCACAACATTGTCTGCTACAACGGTCCGACATGACCCCATAAACTGTCTTCTACATCGGTCTGACACCGCCATCCAGTGTTCTCTACACCGTTATGACACCACCATACAGTGTCCTCTACATGGTTATGACACCCCCATACAGTGTCTCTTATCCTCTTTTATTTTTATGTATTTTCTTGTTTTGTTACTCTGTCCAAACTCAAGTTGGTTAGTTTCTATCCCCCTTGAGTTTGCGGGGGGCTGTTAAAATTCACCTACTCTCCCCCTACTTCACCCACTTAAACCTACTCCACTAAACCTAACCCACTACACCACTACCACCTCACCTACTCCACTAAACCTAACCCACTACACCACTACCACCTCCACTTCACCTACTCCTTACCTACTACACACTCACCCTCTTCTATATATAGGAATCATGAATCATTGTAATAGATATCAATAATATATCAATAAACATCAATCAATAATACATAAATTCTTACAATATGCAATGTCAGGTCTAGTACAGTCAGTAACATATCTCAAATTACCAATCATGCTAGCATACTCTTTTTGATTAATCACTTCTTTTTCATTTGTTACAACAGATAAATATGTGCTTGCATCAAAAGGAGTAGCCACATGTTTACAGTCTAGAAAGTTATATTTCTTTAAAATTTTCTCAACATAATGCGACTAATAAAAAAAAATGCCATCGTTAGTCTTGGTAATTTTAATTCCCAAAATAAAATTGGCTTCACCAAGATCTTTTATATAAAAGTGGCTATTAAGCATATTTTTAGTCTCATTTATAATATAAAAATTAGAGCTAAAGATAAGTAGATCATCTACATATAGGTTAATAATCACATGTGCACTTTTATAAGTTTTATAATATATGCACTTATCACATTCATAAGTCTTATAGTCATTCTCAAGCATGCAGAAATCAAATTTCTCATGCCACTGTTTAAGAGCTTGTTTTAAACCATAAAGGAATTTAGTTAACTTACACACCTTACTTTCTTGGTTAGGCTCCACAAAGCCTTCAGGTTGATCCATGTAAATCTCCTTATCTAGATCACCATTTAAAAATGTTGTTTTCACATCCATTTGATGAATTTTTAAATCATGAATTGCAGCCATTGCTATCAACAGTTTAATGGATGTAACTCTAGTAACCGGAGAACAAGTATTAAAGAAATTAAGATCAACTTGTTTCTTAGAACCTTTAGCAACAAGCCTAAAGCTCCATCTGGTTTAAGTTTAAATCACGAAGGATCCATTTACACCCAATGGTTTTACAATCTGGAGGTAAATCCACTAGCTTCTATGTTTTATTTGAAATTAGTGAATCTATCTCATCATTTACAACATCTCTCCAGAAAATAGCATGAGGTGATGATAAAGCTTCTTGTACTGTAAGAGGAATTTCTTCCCCATTGTAAAGATAATAGTTTGGGTCAAAATCTTTTTCAAATTTAGGTCGTTTACTCTTTCTTGGTTGGGTTTGAGAATTTTCTTATTCTTGAAAAACTTAAGAAGGAGTAGAAGAGCTAGACACGGATAAAATATTTTCAGAAATTATTTGACCCCCACTATTTCTAGATTTGAAAGGAAATTTATTTTCATGAAAAATAGCATCACCTGATTCAAAAATAATATTATTTTTCATATCAAAAAATCTATAAATTGTACTATGCAACGCATACCCAAGAAAAGCACAAGTGGTAGCTCATTCACCCAATTTAGGTCGTTTAGGATCTGCAAGCCTCACAAAAGCTAAACAACCCCAAACCCTCAAATAACCTAGATTTGGTTATGCCCCCACCACAACTCATAAGGTACAATTTTAGTCATTTTGTGTGGCAGTCTATTTATTATATGGCAAGCAGTCCCAATAGCATCGCCTTTAAGATTTGAGGGAGCACCTGAATCAATAAGCATAACATTTGTTAAGGTAATTAACGTTCTATTTTTTCTTTCAGCTATGTCATTAGATGAAGATGAATATGGTGGAGTAGTCTCATGAATAATTACTAATGACTGAACAAAAGAGTTGAATCCAAGAGATTCATACTCTCGGCCTCTATCACTTCTAATTTTCTTAATCTTTTTACCGAATTGATTTTTCACTTCAAGAAGGAATTCTCTAAATTTCTCAAAAGCATCACTTTTATTTTTTTAATAAATATACGTTTGTATATTTTGAAAAATCATCAATAAAAGTGATAAAATATCGGTTACCACCCCGAATTAAAATTCTTTCAAATTCACACAAATCAGTATGAAATAATTCTAGCAATTCGGTATATTTTTCAACACTTTTATGAGAATTTTTGGTAATTTTTGCTTTGCTGCAAATTTCACATTTTTCAATTTTTTTTTTGTTATTTTAGAAATTAATCCTAAACTACTCATGATTCCCACATATTTACTATTAATATGACACAAGTGAACATGCTAAAAATTAATAGAAGACAAAGTGTAAGTGGTGTCATAATAATAATCATAAAATTAATCAGCAAGGAAATTTAAGAGGTAAAAATGACATTTATACTCATTTGTGTTGTAAGAAGCCACTTTTGTTTCAAGTGCCTCATAGTCTTCATCATTCATCTCCTTGGTTGAGATTTTGTTTGGGTTCTTCTCGATAAGAACATGAGCAACTTTCGAAAGGCTAAGGTAAAAAAGAACTTTTCATTTCCATCTCTTAAAATGAACTTTCTTGAACTTGAAAGACTTATTGAGATCTCTAATTCTATCGTTGGTTTTTTCTGATACTTGTTCCATGGTTGATTTCCTTAAAATTGTTGGTGAAAATACCAAAAAAATTATATTTTATTGATAAATAATGCAAAGAAAATGAGATACAAATAGATCAGGCTGAGACACGGATATCTCGTTTTCTTTAAGGAGATCAAGCCCACTGCGGTAAGAAGAACCCCAATACCGGTGCAGCAGTTACGAAACTATGACTTGTCTCCTCTAGGATATAACAAGCCAACCACTTGTCGTATGGTTCAGGCCAACTCTGCACAAGATGGTGAACCCAAAACCTTATCAAGAAAAAATACCCTTCTTTAGCTTATAATCTCTCAAGTATAGAAAAATAGTTGGTGTTGGTGTAAAAAAGAGTAGATGATAGGAACTATTTATAATCCACTAGAACTTTACAATTTACACCAAAAAATAATAATGACCATTAAATTAAAAAAAATAGAAAGTCTCCAAATATTAACTCATTATTAAGTTCATGAACTCTAATTAATCTTCAATTATGAACAAGACAAAAAGAGACCAAAATAATAAATTTTCATTCATGAACAAGATGAGATTTATGAACAAATAAAAGAAGATTTATGAACAAAATATATAAATAAATAAATAAATAAAAAATATTAAAATAATTCAACCAGATGTGTGATAGATGTGTGATAGAATGTTTGTAATTATAAATATAAATAAATATAAGCATTTTAAGTTACATCTGTATTTTATTTTGTAAAAATTTTTCTGCGCATGAAACACAATGTGTGAAAGGGGGAGGGTTGGGTGTGGCCGACTCGCCGTAGCGCCGCCACTTAGGTACGACTTTTATTCTCATGTTTATTGGGATGGGGTATTGGACTGAAAATTAAAGTTATTTTTTTCAATGCACGTTCATTTAACCCAGACATCTTCTTTACTATTTTTTCAAATAATAATACAAAAGAAAAGTCATGCCAACCCACCCAATTTTCCTAGTGAGTATACTGATGCTTTGAAAATAATCATACTAGTAAATGCTGCACCTACTTTTAAAAGTTAACAAAAAGAAAAAAGAAAAAAAAGAAAAAAGCAAAAAGAAAAAACCCATGTGCTCTATATAGAACATGAAAACGATGTCTACATTGTTTCATGGAAATACTGGGGAATGTCATTAGTTTTACAACAATACTAGCTATTATAAAAAAAAATTCATCAAAATAATCATGAAAATTTTATAACTCTTAAATTATACTTAAAATAAAATATCACAAATTAATTAAGATAATTTAAGAATCATAAATCTTTTATGATTATTTTTATAAAAAAAATTTCATAATTTCTAACTTTTCTCTTAGTTTTAATGTATGTGAAAGTTGTATATATATATAGTATAAAAATGTCAACGCAAAATTTTTTATTAGTATTTTTAGTGATGGGAGTTTAAGTTAGGAAAATAATTTTTTTAAAAATGAAAGTAATACTGCATCTATCTTTTTCTTTTTTTATAAATATCACTTTAATAGGAGTTTTATGTACTGATTTACTTCAAAATGCATAAAAATAATTTGAGATTTCTACTTTTTCTTAAAACATTTTTTTTATAGCAATTTGCTCACAATAATCAGAACCATAATGACCTTAGCTTCATTTTCTTTAATGAATCTCATTCATTCCTATGAAACAACTTTGAAGTTAAAGTGAGATTTGAGGATTGAAAATTGGGTCATTTGACTGTTTCCTTTCTTACCCTTTTATCACATGTGAATTTTTTTTTAAAAAAAAAAAAATGCTAACAAGTGATTTTAAGGCTTTAAATTGAGAATTGTGTAAAGTGCTTTGAAAAAGTAAAAAAATTAGAAGAGTTTTAAATTGAATTAAAAGTGTCTTAAAATTGGTGAAAATGCCTTATGCTTCTCATTTTTTAACAATTTGTTTTTTCTTATACCAAGGACACTTGTTAATTAGACATTAAAAAGAAAATCAAAAATACAATTATTATGTCAAGAATTAATTATTACAACAGAGAACTCAGTGTGAATTTGATTGCGTTGGAGACAAAGATGTTGAGTAAAGTGAACATCAATTTTTTGTAGCCTTAGAAGTCTTTCCCTTCCCCCTTTTTATTTTACCCCTTGAAAAATGTCAATTCATGGGATTAACTGATAGTTGAAAAGGTTTGTTTCCAATCAATTAGGAGCCACCTTAATTTTCATACTGGGATTTGTTGCAACCAAAAGCAGGAATATATATATTTTAAAAAAAATTCAAAATTTTTTTGATGAAGATTTTAAAATTTTAATGATTGTTGCAACCTTATTCGTTTGAATGAAGTTTTCCATTCCAGCTATGTAATGGAGCAGAACTAAATCACCTAGGAAGTATGATCATTTTTCACATTCGTCTAAATAGTTGTAAAAGAGCCACATCTACATATATGTATTTCAAATTCAAAACAATCCAAGGAGAATTTGACATTCAATCTAACGTAATAGTTATAAATTGTTACTTTTAAATTTTAATGATGTGTTACAATCTTATGTAACTATGTAATTGAGAGAATCCAAATAACCTCTACAAACTAATTATTTTTTTACAACCACCTCAATTGTAGAGGAAAAGAGGCACATCAACATATTTTTACTTCAAATTTAAAAATAATTTATGAGGATTTTAACATTCAAATTAATGGAACAATTGTAGACCACACTAGTTTTAGATTTTAATGACACTAATGCTAAAAACACGAAATTAAAACATATAATGGATAAATAAATTACAACAATAGGCTAAGATTTATTCTAAATGGGGACTCCTCTATAACTTGATTTAATTCCAACATTCCGTTCAATTTTTTGTGAACCATTCTCTAATCCATTTTGTGTTCCAAACACGATATTAGTAAATTAGGGTCTTTGACCCAATGGTTACGTAACATCTTTTGCGATTTGAGTTTTCGAGTTCGCCTCTTGCAAAGAGAAATTTGATATTTTTGTGGTAATGTTTATTTCTCCTATATTATGGGGTTGTACTAGCTAGTAGTTGTTGGGTTTGCGTTGTTGATAGGTTTGTATAGTAACTAAAAATCTATTTGGAAACTTTACAAAAAAAATCAGTATAATATCACTCTCTTTATTTTTTTTAATATATATTTTTGAAAAAAATTAAAAAATAAGAAAAAATAATTTTATAAAAAACCAAAAAGTAAGACTAATAAAACAAAATCAACACTTTTGTTGATTTTTTAATTATTATCTATTTTGATGTAATATTTCTTTTATAATAAATTTTGGGACACTTACCAATAAGTCCCATACACAAAATTCAAAATTCATCTAATCCCAAAATAAAATACTTATACCAATTAGTTCTACATATTTTTAATTGTTACCAAAAACTCTCTCTCTCTCTCTCTCTCTCTCTCTCTCTTCATAACTTTAAAAATGCTGCTACATTCAACGACTTCCGTTTGACTCACAGAAGACTCGCCAGAATATTCAACATTACTGGGAAGTCGTCGGAGCATCACTGGAAGTTTGCCGGAGTATTCTAAACGTCACTGGAAAATGTCAAGAACATCATCGGAGATTCACCAGAATATTCAGAATATTGTCAAAAAAAATTAAAATAAATGGAGAAATCATAGTTAAAAAACATAATGACAACAAATAACAATGGAAAAAAATATATATTATTTTTCAATTTTTTTGTAGGATTTAAGCAAATAATCTATAATATTGATCAAACTAAAAAGTAAGCTTTGAAACTGTAAAATATTACAGTTTCGAAGCGTTAATCTATTAAACTGGAAAAAACATGTTATGAAACTGTAAAATTTTATAATTCTAAAGAATGTTATAAAACTACAAAATTTTACAGTTTTAAAGTATGATTCATTTCAGCAACAAAAAAGATGAAACTGTAAAATTTTACGGTTTTCAGGGCTGTAACTAAAACTTAAAAATAACTTATTCAGAATTTGAAATTTTTCCCCATTAAAACAGAAAAATAGATGTTTATAATAGAGAAAAGTAGAAAAATTGAGAAATCGAAGGAAATAATAGATATATAAATAATATTGTACTCCGACAACTATTTTTGGTTTAGATCTAATCGAATCTCATGTAAATCTACTCAGATCTGATGTAGATCTGAGTATATCTACATTAGATTTGAGTAGATATACTCATCTTTTTCGCCGTCAGTGAGAATGAAGTCACGAGTTGATGTCAGTGGTTGGTGGTTGTCGGTGAACCCCAATCAATAGTGGTCGTCGGTTACCGATGAGTATATATTAGAAAGAGAAAGAGAATAAAGAATGTGAGATCATCGGTCGTCGGACATGACAAAGAGAATGAGAGAAAAACACAGAAAAAAAAGAGAGGAAAACGTAAAGAATGAGACAAAAAAAACAGAGAAAGAGAGAGAGAAGAAAATATGTAAGACTTTTAAGTCTATTCAAAAAATTATTAGATTAAATAATATTTACATATTTTAAACAGGACTTATAGATAATCTTTTTATAAATTCCATTGAAAAAAATAATAATAAAATAACGGCATTATTGTCACCTATCCAAATTGCTATCAACGCACGTGTATTTGAATCAAAATGATTTGAGATCGAATGAAATGGCAGTTTGTCGAAATATCAAATCGAACCGTCCAAGATTTGACTTTTTCTTTGTAAATCAATTCGCTGATTGATTAGTTGTAACTGGAGATGCATACAACTGATCCAAGTCCATTAAACCACAACTTTCGTGGTGGGTCCATCAACACGCATTTCATGTGAAATATGATTGGTGAGTTTCAGATTAGCTTTTTTTTGTTTTTAGAAAATTAGGACTCGAGCTTTTAAAATATAATTTGACACTTACTTTTGAGTGTAGAGGTTGTCCAGCATTTTTTAAAATAAATTTTATATTTACTTTTGAAAACTCTTTTTAAGATGAAAAAATTTGAGCTAATCAATCGTCTCACTGAACGTTCCATCGATCGTTCGGCGATCGGAATAGTGTTCATTTTTTTTTCTTTTTGCACCTATTATTTTTATATTAAAAAATACATATTTATGAATTTTTTTAAATTTTTTTTATGAGTTTTGAATAGAATTTTGGGTTGTGTGTTTGGTTATATATTGTAAATTTTTATATCAAATATCATATGTCACATCAGTCAATTCAAACTCAATTTAAAACTCTTTTTAAAACTTATAACCAAATAAATTTTTCATACTCAAATCATAATTTCAAAACTCACAAATTCAAAATACAACTCTATTCTCAAAACATAATTCTAAAACTCTACCAAACATTACCTAAAATTTTGTGGTAATTTTCATAAGAATTCGATTTATAAATTCAAATTTAAATTTTATTTAGAAAAAGATTCAGGTACTAAAATAATTTTTCATAAGGATATGCTTATGTTAAATGACCAAAATACCCTTTATATATACATATGATATACACGGTCCACAAAACCCTATCTTTCTCTCGCTCTCTCTCTTTCTTATTCACTACGAGCTTCATCTTGTCTCCGCTTCCACTCCGGTCATTGGTATAACCGCCGCCGCCGCTACCACAAACAACTTCGCACTCTCTCTCTCTCTCTCTCTCTCTGCAACTTCTCTTTTCTTTCTTCACCACGACGATCTTGCCACCATGGTGCTTCAATCGACAATGGTTGGAGTTGGAGATGGAGCGATGGAGGGTGACAGACGGAGTTAGTGTAGACTACTTCTCTTTATTCATCGATGTTAGATCTCATATCGGAGTTGTTATTTTATATATATATACATCTCCATGTGTATATACCTATTGGCTTATTTTTTCTACGAAGGAAAATACCATAAATGCGAACGTGCTAGTAAAGATTGAAAAGTTCTTACAGATTAAATTCAAGGCAATTATCAAGTGATTGTGTTGACGGTTCTTTTACCTCAATGAAGAGGACTTTAAAATTGCCAAGTGTAGAGAAAATAAAAATTAACGAAGAAGGAAAGAAATAGAGAAAGACGATTGAGTGAACAATCAGGATGATTGAGTGAATAATCAAACTAACCATTAATTTACATCTACTCCTACGCTTCGAAAAGGAAGTGCATAAAATAAAGTGCAAGAAATATAAATGACCAGAAAAATAGAAGTCAATTATCTTTGATTTGAGTTCTGGATCCCCTTTATAATGTAGTCATGAATGGCTATTTATAGACAAACATTTGTAGAAAAAAAACTACCAAACAACTACCATATCCTTCCATCTCCCACACTTCACACTCCATGATCTTCCACTTCATCTCTATGTCTCCATAACTTCCTTTAACCTCCAATTCATGCTCCATGTTCTCCACTTTATCCTCCATCATCTTTTCACGTGTGTTTAATGATTCATAACTTCTTATAACTACCAAATGAGTAAGAGATTGCCACATGTTCTACAATTATACAGATAATAACTAATAATAAAATTATTTATTTATGGTGCCAACATTACCCCCGCAACTCTTTCAGAATGAGGAATCTCAAATTCATGAAGAATTGTACATCAATTTAGACCATATTTGGCAATTAATTAATGTATTCGAAAGGAGACACGCATTCGAAGGTTCTTTTAACATGATTCAATTTTGTTAAAAAAAAGAACCAAAACCTTGCTCCGAAGATGCTCATGGCATATTTTATAAGCTTTGAAAGAACAATGCTTAAAGATGATTGTTTATTAGCCATTTCATCAAAATTAAATTTTGATACAGCCTACAAATCCAAAATAGGTTTTGAACACCAAAAGTCATGGCATAATATAGCCTTGGAAATTCAGATGCTTTGACATTTTTAACAATGTCAAATTATTTTAAATCCATCAATAGTGGGTTGATCATCATCTTTAATCATGTTTGGTCTAAGAACATGTTCTTTAGCCAAATAACTTTTATTATTCATTGACAAATGGGGCTGCTTTTTTATTTTAGCCATTAATGGCTTATGAAAATCCTCCATAGACATGTTATTTTCATGGCTTGACTTTCTAAGAATGTGCTTTTCAACCCCTTGAGCCTTATATGGAGCATCATTTTTAATCATATTTGGCTTAACAATAGACCTTTTAGCCATATTATTTTCGTAAGTTGGCTCTTTAAAAATGAGTTTTTTAACCCAGAGTCATTGATGAAATCAACTCTTTTCTTTTGCCATTTTCAACAATGAAAGAATTCTGAAAAAATTCACCAATTCCAACCATTAAAGCCTCAGTTAAAGACTTGGTAGTGAAAGTTAACAACTTATCATTCAATTTCCTTATCAAGTTCATGAATTTCTCCAATTAAATCTTGTTTTTTTTCTTCCACCGAATAATATTGTAATAGATGAAAGTTTAATTCATCAAAAAAATGAATATCTTCTTGAAAATCCAAAATTTTTTGTTTATGCCAAAAGATTTCAGCTAGGCTATTTGGAATGGACGAATCCAATTCATTTTTCATTTCGTACACTTGATGCCCCACTGGGCGTGCCAAAAAATTGTTGGCTTATTTTTTCTATGAAAGAAAATACTATAAATGCGAGCGTGTTAGCAAAGATTGAAAAATCTTTACAAATTAAATTCAAGCTAATTATGAAACGATTATGTTGACGATTCTTTTTCCTCAATGAAGAGGACTTCAAAATTGTCAAGTGTAGAGAAAAGAAAAATTAAAAGAAAAAGGAGAGAGACGGAGAAAGATGACTAAGTGAACAATCGGGGTGATCGAGTGAATAATCAAACTAGCCATTAATTTACCTCTACTCCTATACTTCGAAATGGAAGTGTATAAAATAAAGTGCAAAAAATTTACCTTTACTCCTATACTTCGAAAATAAAGTGCATAAAATAAAGTACAAACTATTAAGTACAAGAAATATAAATGACAAGAAAAATAGAAATCCATTGTCATTGATTTGAGTTCTAGATCCCTTTTACAATGTAGCCATGAATGGCTATTATAGGTAAACATTTGTAGGAAAAAACCACCTAATAACTACCATATCCTTCCATCTCACACACTTGATACTCCATGATCTTCCACATCATTTCTATGTCTCAATAACTTCCTTTAATCTTCAATTCATGCTCCATGTTCTCCACTTTGTCCTCCATAATCTTTTCACATTTGTTTAATGATTTATAACTTCTCATAACTTCCAAATGAGTAGGAGAGTGCCACATGTCCTGCAATTATATAGATAATAACTAATAATAAAATTATTTATTTATGGTGCCAACAATACTTCTCAGATCTGCATCGTTTCTATATGGGAACTGGATCAATTTGAGAAATGGATGTGAGAGATGTGTTAGATATGTTCTTCACCACTAGAGCTTCTCCAACTAGGGTTTTCTAACTTCTCTGCTCGCCGAAGCTTCCGAATGCAAAAATTGTGATCCTCTCTCTCTCTCTCTCCCTTCTTAAAATCTGAGTTTGTTTTTGTGAAACAGATCTTCAATCATCATCCTCGAGATCTCCATCATATCTACATCTTCGAAATCTCTATCAGATCTACATCTTCGAAGGCTGTTGAAGTCGATAACAACAAAGATAATGAGGATGATGATAAGGTAAAGAAGCCTAGATCTGATGTTCTCTCTCTCGATCTCGAATCACCACCACCACCACTACTTTATATCTCTCTCTCTAGATCTCATTGTCTCTCTCTTTCTCTCTCTCTCTCTCTCTCTCTCTCTCTCAGAGTGATGGATATACATATGGTATGTAATTTGCACAGATAAGATAAACAACAATAGATAGATTGATGTATGAATGTATGTATGAAAGTATATATTTAATTTACACAAATAAGAAATAGATAGATAAGTATGTGTGCGTGCGCGCGCGCGCGTGTGTGTGATTTGCTAATGTGTTGTTGTTGCAGTGGATAATTCGAACGGGTAGAAAACAAGTTTGTGAAATTTTAAACATATAGATTAGATCTTTGTATTTTTTAAACAGATAGAGAAAAACTCACAGACATATTTTAAACAGATAAAGTAAGAAATTCACAGATTTTAAACAGATAGAGAGAGAAATCCATAGATTTTGAATAGATAGGGAAAAAAATTGAACATATAGGGGAAAAAATTCAACAGATAGATATAAATTTGAATAGGTAATCAACAAAAAATCAACAGATAAAATAAGGGGTAAAATTAAAAATAAAATGTCTTCCAAAACTTACAAAAAGACTTCTCACTAAACTATTTCACAAATTGTAAACTTCTCACCAACAAAAAAATATTCACGAGACCTAATGCTATAGACCTTCCTTATGTTGGACTTTTCAACAATGATCTCAATTTTAAAAGGGTCTTGTTAACATGTGCCTTAAGGGCAAGTAATTTTTGTATGCGGATAGGGTATATGTCATGTGGTACCTTCTATTATTATGATTGGTCTTAACAGTAAGATTCATTACATTTATGTTGGGTGTTTGGGAAACAATAGAGGGCATATACATTTGTGATTAGTGGAAGGTAATGCCACGTGATACCCTATTTTTATACAAAACTTTTTCCCTGAGGGCACATGTTAAGAATGTAATAAATGACCTTAATTACTTCTATTTATATCGAGAAATAAAATGCTAGGGATTCCAAATGTTTTACTGACATTTCTACCAAATGTCTCACATGGGTGTGAGAATCTCATGTGAGTCTCACACTCATGTGAGACATTTGGTAAAAATATTTGTAAAATATTTGGTGTCCATAGCATTATTCGAGAATGAAGGAAAACACTACGGACTCCAAATGTTTTACTAATATTTGTACCAAATGTCTCAGATAGGTGTGAGACTTACACAATGTGAAACAAAACTAGAAACAAATATGGTACATATAACATTATTTGAAAACTAAAATTATGTTACATCATTTGTTAGTATACTAATTGATATATGGGGTTTTTTTTTTTAAGGTCCCTGATATTAAGATTTTATAGGATAAAGGACATTCAATATTTTCATAATGTCTAAGGTCACTCAACCTTGATCCAGAGAAATTTCAGTCTAGAGAAATTTCAGTCCAGAGAAAATTGGTCCAGAGATATTCTGGCCTAGAGAAATTTAAATTTCTCTGGACCAAATTTCTCTGGAAAGTCTAGAGAAATTCTGAATTTCTCAGAATTTCTCTGGTCCAATTATTCTCAGAATTTCTCTAGCCCAATTCTTCCTAGAATTTCTCAGCATTTCTCTAATGCATTGGCTGAATCCAGAGAAATTTTGAATTTCTCTGGTCCAATTCTTCTCAGAATTTTTCTGGCCCAATCCTTCCTAGAATTTCTCTGATGCATTAACTGACTGTCCTGACCATATGCAATCACATGCTCTTATGGACATTAGGTAGTACTTTGTTCTCTTTACTATATCACTAAGAAAATTTTCAGATCTGCTGCTACTTTTAGCATACAAAATGCCCATGATTTTGTTTGGTATTGATTAGTACCCTTTCTCTCTTGCAGTTTTTTTCCCATTGTCTTAAGTTTATGTCCCAATCCTTTGCACATTGTCAATTTCTCTGACTTTGTGTAATATGTAAGTCAACAATACAATCTTTACTAACAACCCCATGAATTTCTCTGGCCAAAGCCAGAGAAATTCTCTCCAAACCAGACAAATTAGAGAAATTCTCTCTATTTGCAGCAGAGTTGTATTTTTATGAACAAACCTTGGTTATTGTGCATTGATCCAAGAAATTTCTCTGGCTTCACAAATTTCTCTGGCTCTATTCACAAAGAATTTCTTTGACTTTGTGTAATATGTAAGCCAACAATACAGTCTTTATTAACAAACCCACAAATTTCTTTGGTCCAAAACCAGAGAAATTCTCTCCAACCCAGACAAATCAGAGAAATTCTCTGGATTGAAACCAGAGAAATTCTCTGGATTGGGTGTTGAGGATTGATCTCAAACACCCTTCTTCCTCTCATGACTAACAAATTTATTGAGAACTACAAATGCACAAGGTTCAAACTGGTTCTTATATACATATCTCAGTGACCATACATATTTGTTTGGTCAATCCAAACCAGAAATTTTCTCTGGATCAACCTAGAGAAATTTCAGTTCAAACCATAGAATTTCTCTGGACCAATCCTAAGTAAAAAGAAATGAATTGGCATTCATCACAAGAAAATTTTTCCTTTGCTAGAAAATCTTATGCAGTACCCACTTTGAAAAACACACTTCATTAGCTATGCCCAAATGTCACAGCATCGTGGATTTGTATATGCTTGATGAGTTCCATAGCACTGAATCTCTTACTCTGCGTTGGAGAAGATGATTACGCATGCACACACAGTTAGTGAGAAAAGAATCTATGTACTAACATGTTTGGAAGGATAGAAAATGGAGAGACAGATTGGAAGTGTTACTAAGAACAAAAAAGAAAGTATAGGACCCATTTATCTCGGGTTCTTTTTGTGGTTACTTCCGCAGCGAAGTGAAAGTAACTTACCAGAAAGGTTGCTTGGTTGGCGAGCTCAAGGTTGCCGGAGAAAATGCGGGTCGACATTGACATGGCGTTGTTGATCAAATATACCATCACCGCCGGTCCTGCGAGTCGAAAAAGGATCTTCAATTCAATCCAACTGGCCAGCCTCATCCTCTTGAAGAATGGTAGTTGGATATCTGCAAGTACTTTTTCGAGCTTCGACCTCAATTGATAGGCAGCGACGGCAGTGGTGGACAGTGGTTTTGGTGGTTCCGAAAATGTCACTACTTTGATTGACTTCTTCCAAGCACGCAGACTCAACATTCCTGACTTGGTTATCCTCTCTGGCTATGAGAGTGTAGGTGTAATATTAGGGTATAGGGGTGAGAGATCTTAGACTACAAAAGAACATATTGTGGACCTAATCCATTACTAACAGTTGGATAGGGACCTTAGACCGATTTTCCCTTGATATATTAATTAATGCATATAGTATTATTCTTTTCAAAATGATGAACTAATAAAGTTGGTGTTTTTTTATTATTTATTTATATGAATAAAAATGCCCTATTATTTATATGATGAAATTGACAAAGTAATAAGATTTTTATTATTATGTAGTTCTATTGTATGGTGCGTTGGGTTATATTAAAAAATTAAAAATAAAAACATAAACAAAATTTTCACGTACTGGGTGCTTTGTTTATTTCTTTATTTATTACGATACAAGGTGAGACCCGATCTTTATGTTACTAGTACTGAAAATATTTGTCCTGTTGCTTATCTTTCTTTTCTTTTATTATTATTATTTTTTTTATAATATCTCTCTCACTATTTTCTACAGCAGTGAAGATAAATCCAATTTGGTAGAACTCTAATTGTAAAATATTTTTATGTGGTTAAATTTTTAAAATTTATTTTGAAAAATTACAAACTAATATAATAAAAATAAACACAAACAAATATTTTTAAAATCTCAAAAATTATTTGTTCTGAAAATCAAAAAATTATATAAAAATAATAAGTGCTTGATTTCTTTTACCAAACTAATTTGAAGATTTCAATAGTCCTTTTTTTTACAGTTATGTTCTTATTACATAAAAAAAAAAAAATAGAAAATATTACTTGAAGAAAAGTGGATAGATATATGAAAATTAAGGAGAGAGAGAGGGAGGAAAAAGTAAAAAGGACATTTTAGTCTTATTATAAAAAAAAAATATTTGGTTAAGATAGCGTTTGAACTTCTACTGTTTTCCATACAAATGATAATTAATTGTAACATATGCCCTTAACAAAAGTCATAAATAAATTGAAAATTATATTTTAAAATTTTCTAAAATTATATTTTCAAAAATTAGTCTTAAATATATTTTTTTGATAATTCAATTGTGTGTATGACCCTGTTTAGTAGGGCTTATTTTCAGTTTATTTTAGCTTTTAGTTTAATTTAAACTATTTTGATATGTTTGGTTCAGCTTAGCAATACAGTTTATACCTTTTTATAAGTTAAAAATCAATTTATTCTTTGAGTGGGAGATGAGAAACTAAATTTATAAGTCAAAAATAAACTTATATTTATAACTATAAAGTATGACCTGTTAGGTTATAAGTTATAATCACTTTCTTACAAATTTTTCAAAGAGGACTATGTAACCTACTCTTTGACAATAATACATATATAATACTGCTTCAAATGCATGCGTGGCACTATTTGAATCGCTTGTCACGTTGCAAGTCAAAAAGTTTGACCGCATTGTAGACTAACTTCACTAGCAAGAAAAAAAAAGAGATAATTCCACGTATGGACCTAATATTTCCACGCTTTTACAACTGGCTTTGTGTGGAGGAGGGGGTTGTTGGCAACTTTTTCGAATGCGACAAAAAACTTTAGGGACCCAACAGCAATAAAAAAGAGAATGGAAGTGGCCACATATCTATCTATATATTTGGCTTTTCTTTAAGCGCACCCACCTAGTAACTTCCTCCCTCCCTCCATGTTTATCCTGCAAAGTGCTGACACGTCATCAACCAATCTGTTAATAGCAATCTCAATTATTTTTATTTAGTTTGGTATATAAAATTTATGTCAAGTTTGGCTAAACTAAAAAAGTACACTTATTTCATCTTTTTATCTTTTTTGGGTCACATCAATCAACATCTTCTTTCTACTTTTTCTACATATAATACAAGAAAAGTCAAAAAATACACTTATTTAATCTTTTCAAACTTGGCCTTAATATCCAGATAAACTTCTCAACATATTCCTCAAAAAGTATATCTCTCGACATTGCATAATAATGTAAAAAACTCTTACCGCACCAATATCAAGACTGAAACTATTATCTTGTATGCTTTGGGTTAAAAAATAAATTTGGTCACATTAAATGACTATGAAGATTTAAGTCCGAGCATTGAATAAATTTTTTTAAATACTTATTACTGAACCGATTATTCAGTAGTTAATCGTTTTCTTTTATGGATGACTATGTGGACAATATATATATCAAAATTGAAACTAAGATCTTAACTTTGGGCGTTAAAAAATAAATTTGATCACATTAAATAACTACAAACATTTAAATTCAAAGCATTTAATAAAAAAAATTAAATACTTATTACTGAGCCGACCACTCGGTAGTTAATCATTTTCTTTTACAAACAACCATCCGAATCGCATCTTTATCAAGATTGAAATATGCTTGGGGCGTTGAAAAATAAATTTGATCACATTAAAAATAACTAGGAAGATTTAAATCCAAGCATTTAATAAAAAAAAATTGAATGTTTGTCACCGAACCGGCTAATAAGTAGTTACCCATTTTCTTTTACAGACCACCATGGGGATTATTTTTAATTGTGCATCAATGCAATACACATGGGGCATGTTTGATTGGATAGATTAGAGTATGAGATTGAGATTATTAATTCGTGAATCCAATTATTCTATGTTTGTTTTAACATTTTGGTTTAGGATTATTAATCCAATGGATAATTAATCTAACAAATTTGTAGGATTATTAGTAATGAGATAGGAGTGAAATTATTAATTCAATGGATAATTTATTCTATTAATCTAATTAGATAGTAAATACTACATTAATTTAATAAAATTGTTAATATCTCACTTTTAATCTTATGAATCAAACATAAGCTTAACGTATACAAAAATGTTTCATGTCCCCTTTTCCCTCCACCCCTTTGACCCCCCCTCTCTCTCTCATTAGTTACATTTTCTTTTTCTTTTTTCTTTTTTTCCTGCTCCTCCAATCACCACCCGCCACGTGTTTGTGGGGGTTGTGGGGTGGTGATTGGAGGGAGTCTCTATCATAACTCTAAGGTATATGTGTATGACGTGGATGTTCTATCTCTTTGTAGGTCACATCTTCTATTCATACTTGTCCATGGTAAAATCATGGTACAACACGAAAAATGACATAAGCAAAAGACATAAATAGGGAATTAATTAATCAATTCACTACATAATAACACATTATAATAATTTTTTTCAAAACGAAAAAAGAAAAGAAAAGAGAGAGAGTATATTAGTGATTTAGAAAAAAAAAATTAAATCTAAAATCACATGAAATTTTTTATTTTATATTTCATAAGTGTATAATAACTTTTGAATGACTATTTTACCTCTCCTCCTTTTACTCTCAAAATCTTTCCATCTCCTCCTCTTTATAGGTCTGTTTATTTTCAGAAATAGGATGAAGGAAATTCATAGTGAAGGAACTAATTGTGAGGAGATTGATAGTGAGAGGATTAAATAAAATTGTATTTGTTTTGATGATAGTTATTAATGTAGAAATTGTTAAATTATTTTTATATAAAATAATAAAATAAATAAAAAAATTAAACATTAATGTTTAAAAAAAAATTCACAATATGTAAAAAATAAAAAATTTCTAATCCCCTCACTATTTTTCTAATACCACCTCCACCTCTTCCATCCCAATCCCCCTTTCAACTTCCATCTTAATCCCCTCATCCATCCTAATTCCTTATCCAACTCTACAAACAAACACAACACTAAGGGTGTGTTTGATTGGGGGGATAAGGGGGGGACTATCCACTGTTTGGACTCCATGTCCGGCCTCCCTCCTTATCCGTCGTTTGATTTTTTTTTAGTCCGGCGGACTCCATGTCCGGCCGGACTCCATGTCCTCCATATGGGGGACTATCCTATCCTGGGGGGTGGGATTGTTTTGGGGGGACTAATCACTGTTTGGATTAGATGCGAAAATGACAATTTTGACCCTCTACTATTTAATTATGTATTATATTTAATAAAATTTAATAAAAATTAAATGTCTCAATTTAAAAATAAAATAATTTATTTAACTTTTTATTAATGTTTTATTTATTTAATTTTTTAAAATAATTTTTTATAGATATTTTATTGATGTTTTATTTTAAAATTTTGTTAATGTTTTATTTAATTTCATTATTTAAATTTAATAGATGTTTTAATAGATGTTTTATTTAAACAATTAAATGTTTAATTTCAACAATAAATAATTTCATTTATTTAAATTATGTTTTATTTAAACATTTAAACATTTGTACATCAACATGTTTATTAAATTATTTCAACATCTGTACATCAACATGTATATTTATTTAACATCTATTAAATTATGTTTTAATTCGTCAACATTAGATTACATCTACATTTGTTAATTGTTAATTACATCAACATTTGTTAATTGTTTAAACATAATCTGTACATCAACATTTATTTAATTGTTTAAACATAATCTGTACATCAAAATAATTTCAATGTTAATTGTTTAAATAAAAATTTAAACATTTAACCATTAGTATGTTTAATTTCAATAATAAATTTTTATTTGTTTAAATAAAAATAATCTATACCAGTCAAAAAAATTTATCAATATTAGTATGTTTAAATATCTTTAAACAAAATTTAACCATTAGTATGTTTAATGTTTTCTAAAAATAATTAAAATATTAAAGACGTGTTTAATATTGCTATTACTTAGTAAACAATTGAAAAAGGGTAAAATAGTCTTTTGTTCATTTATCCTATCCAATCCGTCCAACCAAACGTTGGATTCACTGAAAATAGTCCTATCCAGACATCTAATCCCATGAAAAAACAAACACAGGATACATATCCAATCCGACCAAATAGTCCGGGGGATTCACAGTCCCAGGACTTAAGTCCGATGGATTCTAATTCCCCCTTTTCCAGTCCGTCCAATCAAACACACCCTAAATGACCCCACCTCCTTCCTAATCTCCTCTCATCCTTTACACCCTAAAACAAACGGGGCCTTCATTTTCTCTTTTACAAATCAGTTTATTATTGTCCATTGCTAATCCTTTCCTTGCCACCCTGTGCCCTTCCCGTCACCAATCACCCCTCTCCCGCCTTCCACTGTAAATGTAGCCCTTTTTAAAGACATCTTTAAGGATGCATCAATTTTTTCATTAAATTTGAATAAAATTTTTTTTTAAAAAAAGTTATGTTTGATATTAATGCTCCAACGGAGAGTTTTGCGGTTTCGTTAAACCACCAGTCGACTTAATGGATGTCCGACCGGTCGACCGACTAGTGCAAATTTTTCACAAATTTTCTTCTTGAGGTGGTTATTTAGTGAGTCTACCGGGAGAACGACTGAGAGGTCGCACGACCAGTGTAATTTTTTTACAAAATTTTACTTTGACGTTGTCATTCGGTAGTGAAAATCTAACAACAATGAACAGTAATTTGATAAAAGACACATTAATTCTCAATTTAATGAATTTTTTTTTTAAATTTGATATCAATTTAATAAAATCATTTAAAATTAAAAAATAAATAATTTTTTTATTAAATTTATATTTAAGAGATAGTATTACCCTTGCTTATCATTGTCCTCTCTCATCATTAATGTCATACCTCGTCTATCTTTTCTTTCTTGCCCGATACCCTAGCTACTTCGTACGAGGATCCTCTCCTTGCAAGTTTTTACTTGCGCCCGTCCTTGCAGGGCCTTCGGCCCTACTTTTAGGTTCAATTTTGATAATCCGAACCGTTCATATTTTATGATTTATTCAGTATATCATACCTGTAAAAAATCAAGTTGATCGAATATCAAAAAGTATATGTTCGGAAAACTGTTTATTAAATTCTTTTAAAAAAATAGTTTTTAGTTCAATTTTCCAAACACATACTTTTTGATATCTGATCAACTTGATTTTTTACAGGTATGATATACTGAATAAATCATAAAATATGAACGATTCGAATTATCAAAATTGAGCCTAAAAGTAGGCCCGAAGGCCCTGCAAGGACAGGCACAAGCAGAAGCATGCAAGGAGAGGCTCTTGACTCAGCTACTTCACCATCATCATCCGATAACCTGCTAGCTACTGCACCTCAATCATTGGGATTAGGATAGTTTTTATTTGGCTTCTTACTTGTAAGGTCATTGTGTCAACTTTTAAATCTAATTTTGATAATTTAAATTGTTTATATTTTAAGATTTGTTAAGTATATTATACCTGTAAAAAATTAAGTTGATTGGATATCAAAAAGTATGTGTTCGGAAAACTAACTAAAAACTATTTTTTTAAAAAAATTAATAAATAGTTTTTCGAACAAATACTTTTTAATATCCGATCAACTTGATTTTTTACAGGTATAATATACTTAACAAATCTTAAAATATGAACTATTCAGATCATTGAAATTGAGCTTAAAAGTGAACCAAATGACTTAACAAGTAAGAAGTCATGTAAGAACATTAAGGGAGGACCCTGATTCCAACCATTGGGGGTGCAAGGTACGCCCTCCCTAAAATTTT
The DNA here is from genome assembly GCF_055761805.1 of Camellia sinensis. Taxonomy (NCBI): domain Eukaryota; kingdom Viridiplantae; phylum Streptophyta; class Magnoliopsida; order Ericales; family Theaceae; genus Camellia; species Camellia sinensis. Next base: position 123,176,457 of record NC_138966.1, read on the forward strand.
GAAAAATATCCTGTATTTTTGAATATTTACTAAAGAAATTCGCAATTTGGTCTATTCTATTCAAAATCTATATTACTTCAGCCCTCTAAAATCTAAATAATTTCACCTTGGTCTCAAACTTTCAAAAGATTTCATTACTTCTATATAACTTTGTATTTATAAAAGAAATTAGCATTTTAGCCCTTTAAAATTTATATGATTTTATTTTGACATTTGAAAATTAAAATAATTTTACCTCAATTTCCTTTTGCACAATTTTGGATTCTCCAGTGCCCAAGTTACCCCTCTAGTAAAAATCAGATGCAAATTAGAGTATTGCCATGAACTTGGATTTTTGCGCAATATATTTCAAAGGGGTCAACAGGTTGCTTTAGTGGTATTTTGGGTTTTTTAAGATGATTTTTTAATTAAAAAATGGGTAAAAAGTGAAGTGAATACAAATAAATTTTTATTTTTTTCGTATTTGTTAATTTCTTAATTTTTTTAATAATTTTTTAACTTTTAAATTAAAATGATAAGTTATGAAACGAGGCCTTAATAATACTAATAAATTGTACACAAAGGTAAGTCCCAATAACAACTCACTTGGCTACTTTTGAGAACTGGGTTGGGTTTTTTATTTTTTTAGTTTGGGACTAAAAAGTCTCATTTAGATTAGATTTTTTTGATTTTTTAAATTTTTATAAGAGAAAAAAATTAAATTATTATAATTTAGATGTGACATTTTTACCTTATTAATTTTTTAACTTAATTTATTATTTTGTAACTATTTTAGCTAAAAAATCAACCCAACTAATATGCCAAACGAGTGCTATGGTCACCTTGTTAATGCATGTCTTAAGCTTATCAAAGAATAAGGATAAAAAAAGGTACGATGAACCTCAAGAAAAGTTTCATATTATTGCTTTTGTAATGAACAAAAGTTATTCCTAGGAAATGGGTATAATACATTTGAAATTTCACAACTCTTTCAAATATTTTAACTCCACAAAATAGCAGATATGGAGTAAAACATTTTGAAAATTTATTAGAATTTTACCTTGTTTACTTAATGATTAATTGCCTTTATTTCTTCTTCTCCTTTCTTTTTTTTTTTTTTTTTTTTTTTTTTTTTTTTTTGAGTCCTTAATCTGTAAAGGATGGCGTCATACTAATAACTTTCTGTAAGATATAATTAATAGCGGAGTCAGAAAATTAAATTAGAGGGACTGTTATTAATTATAATATTAAAAATTTTTACAATTGATTTTACAATTGATTTCGAGGAATATCAAAAAATAATGTTATTTGTAACTAGTGTATCATGGACAATACAAAAAAAATATAGATATAAGTCTTAAAATAAATTATATAATGATAAATTTTTTTTATACAAAATTTGATAATGACAAATTCAATATAATAGTAATACCACGTCATCATTAATATGTGATATCACCAATTAATAGTACATAAATACATAGAAAATGAACTTCACATATCAAATATAACTAACAATCTAATAAATTTCATATTTTTATAATGAAATTACTTATACGTACATGTCAACAATAATGACATGACCATTACATTCAAAAAATTTCATAGATAATATGGTTTATAGTAATCTCTTTATTTTCAATTAAAACAACCATTATTGTTCTCATAATTTTTAAAATGTCATTGACATTTCACTCTAATAATATTTTTGTAATTTTTTATTTAAAATATTTTCTTTATGTGTACAAAATTTAAAAAAAAAAAATCTCAAAATCTAGGGGGCACTTTACCGCTTGGGCCCTCACTCCCTCCACCACTGGATGTAATGATTTTAACAACTTAAGCTAGTCCTAATTAATTATTATTATTTCATGAATTACATTTACAAAGTTTGTTTTTGTTTTGTTTTGTTTTGTTTTATTTATTTATTTATTTTTTTTGGAGTCCTTAGTATGGAAAGGATGGCGTTATATTAATGATAGTCCCAATTAATTTTTGTTATTTCATTAATTACATTTACATAGTGCACTAAAACACTAGTTGGCAGATACAATTGAAAGGTTGCTAGGATCCACCTATTTTATCATGAATGAAAACATTTCCTAACATAGAGATATTCCATCAACTTTATTAGCCAGTTATTTCTTCATTTTATAATTAATGATTATAAATAAACCTTTCATTTGAACCCGAAAACATGTTGGGGAGTTTTTAAATCATATAATAACTTGCCAATTTATATAGAGTAATACTATAATGATTTTTTATTTATATTAGAATAATGTTAGGGATTCTGAATATTTTAATAAAATTTTTACCAAACACTTATATGGGTGTGAGACTCATATTAGTGACTGAATAGAAATTTTGATAAAACATTTGGAACCTCTAACATTTTTGTTTCTATTATATTATCTTACTATATGATGCGTAATGAAAGGGAGATGATTAAGTAGTACAAAATATTATGTGATATTAATTACTTGGTATGTTAACAAATGAGAGAATGCAAAAAAAAAAAAAAAAAAAAAATTATTAAGTGGAGTGGCATTACTCCTTGGCTAGGGATGGCAATTTCTCCCGCCCGGTTTCACCTCCGCATCCCCTCTCCAACCCTTTACAAGAGGAAATTATTCAATAATTCTAAAACACCATGTGACCATATTCCAAGTCGATTACCAATTACTTAGCTCCCATGTTGCTTTCCATCTCTAACATAAATCGTGAGTCCCTACCTCTCTCTATCAATCAAAACATTATGCAGCATCGCGTGTCCATACTCTGTGAATACTGAATAATCATTCCCTTTACAAGTTGTCCTAACTCGAGAAGGAAACAACTTGTCCTTTAAAATTTTTAAGACTTTGTTTGAGATATTATTTTGGGCCAAAATACTCATATAGGACAAAATTAGTTATTTTAGTCAAATAGGATAAAATATCACATCTATTTCATAATCATTTTATTTTTTCTCTCACAAAAGTCAAAAAAGCCAAAAAAACCTATTCTAAAGCTAAAATAGTCAAAAAGTCAAAAAGCCAATCCACATACCAAATGAAGGCTAAATAAATTAAGATAAAAATATTCATATATTACACTTAATATTTATTTTGTATTTATCATTTTATATATTTTTTAACTCTCATCAATAGTAAAATTGAAAAATTTAGCTAAAACCCCTCCATTAGACTCTTATTTGGTGAAAAAGATAGTCAAATTTATTTTGTTTCATAAATCTATTAAGGAGAAAATATATAATTGAGTAAGGACAAAGTAAAATATCTTCTTTTTTTTTTCTCAGACAATATTGCCAGAGTAACATGTTACTATGAACCTAAGTAATATGTTACTATCAAACATAATAACTGTCAAACAGAGTACATATTGTTGTTTACATCAATTTCGATGGTAATAATTTTTTATTTTTTATTTTTAGAATTTCATAGTCAACATGAATCTTATTTGATAGATTTTGTTGAGATAATTCTAAAAATACTAATTATATTAAAAATTGATATCTACATTAAAAGTTATATAATTTTAAAGTTTAGAAAAATACTAGGCATCCCAAATATTTTATCAAATATTCTATCAAATGTTTCACATGGGTGTGGGACCCACACTATATGGATCCCATGTGGGTCTCACACTCACGTGAGATATTTAGTAAAACATTTGGTAAAACATTTGGGGTTCCTAGCATTATTCTAAAGTTTATTATTTTGATAATAATTATATGCGTTGGACTTTTTAAGAATTTTTTTTATACATATTCATAATGCATTAAAATTTTATTATGAGGGAGTTTTAACCAAATTCTCATAAAATTTATCCATAATTATCATACTTTATTTTTATCACTTTGCCTCCCAAATTGGAGTCCCTAATTGTGGGTCATAGTGAAACACACTAATAATTTAAGAGATTTATTTGTATATTTTTATAACTTAAGAGGTAAAGTGATACTGTTGTATAGATTAAAGAGTCTATTTGTATGTTTTTATAATTTAAAATTTTAAAATAATATTTTTCAATAGTTGAGGAGTCTCCGTATAAATAATTTTATAAAAAATATAAAATTAACAAAGTTATTAGGTAATATGCAATAAGTTCATCATTTTTATAAAAATTGAAAATATTTTTTCAAAATGTAGCAGTTTTCAAAAATAATTGTCAAAAACAAGTTATTTTTAAAAATATAAACATGAAAAAAAAAATCAAACCATGCCAAATATGGGTGACTATTTAATATTTTTAGAATATAATTACGTGGTATTTCATAAAATTTTAATTAATAGAGAGAGATAAGAATCCATAATTTAAGTTTGAGATGAAAAAATAATATAAAAATTAAATAATTAATGATTAATTTAAAATATGACTACGTAGGGTTGGTTTGGCATAAACTAAATAATACAAAAAGTCAAAAAGTCACTATCCTATTTAAGTCACATCATTTTATTTAAATCACATAATCTCTCTAATATATCACATCAAATCCAACCCATATAAGACAATAAGTAAAAAATTATACTTTTTTAGAACATCCCAAACCAACCCGTAATATTTTGAAATTATTACACAATTTCTCACCAAACACGTGTGTTCCGGAGAGGTGGTGATTTGGCATCTAACTCGTAACGCTTCAGTGTATACACCTCACCCGCACATGTGTTTTCTTAGGACGCCGACATGTATCTCTCATCCACCGTCAACCTGTCTGTCCAGTGATATTTTGAAAAGATGATTAAAAGTTGATATTTTATTTTTTATGAATTTTTTTTTTTGAAAAGATGATTAAAAATTGATATTTTATTTTTTATTAATTTTTTTTTTAAAAAAAATTTATTTGAAAAGCTGATAAAAAATTATTTTTTGATTTTTTTCTTAATATTTGTGTATATTGTTACATCACAATTAAATAACTAAAATATTTCCATCCAATTTAAGAAATTTACATTTTTACACATGTGGCTTATTTTGCAACTGGAAGGTATAGTTGTAATTTTATAGATAGTTTTTAGTTAACTTTCCAAATGGTTTTAGGAGCAATTTGAGAAATTAGTAAAAAGTTAACTTTTTGACTTTTTTTTATCTTTTTATCTTTTTATAAATAAAAAATATGATAAATAATATGATCTAAAATGAATTAAAAACTAAAAATTAACTTTTAACAAATTTGCCAAAAGACCCGTTAATGCCAAAAAAAAAAAAGCAATCTTCTAACTTTTTACCAAGCTACAAAACATAATTTTTATCTTTGTTCCTGGATGGCACCTCAAGTACCTAGATATTTTATTCACTTTTCATCACAAAATATTATTTATTTATTTTTTTTTATATTTAAATTTATTGATATTAATATATACAAAAAAAAATAATTACGATAATGAGTATTTTTAAAAAATAATTATGCTATTTTAATTTTAAATTAAAAAATAATTTTAATATTTTTAAAATATAATAATTATACTAAAAAAAATAATTTTCCTAAAAAGGGTCAATATTTTGGGCCGGACCCAAATCCTTTTTTTAAATATAAAAATAAAAATGGAAAACAACCGTCAACTTGACACCACACCACCGATCGCGAGGGTGGGGTCCAGAAACGCTCAGTAACCGAGCCGACTCATGAGGAGAGAGCCGGTCCAAAAGAGAAAACGTAAGCAGTGACAGAATCACAACAATGTGGGGCCATCCGACACACACACCGCTACTCCTCCTTCTGCCACGTGTCCGGCTGCGCTCACTGGTCCGCACGAACCCAACGTTATCACCCACGTGTATTCTAGAAACCACCGGCCCAGCTCGACACTTGTCCCACCCACCTCCCTATATATTCCCCTCTCTCCCTTGCGTTCTAAGTTTCAATTTTCAAGCTCTCCCTTCCCCATTCAGAGAGAGAGAGAGAGTTCTAGAGAGAGTTCTAGAGAGAGAAATGGCATCAGAGTTGCAAATGCCCCCTGGTTTCAGATTTCATCCAACGGATGAGGAGCTCGTGATGCACTATCTATGTCGTAAATGTGCGTCGCAGTCGATTGCTGTTCCCATCATTGCTGAGATCGATCTCTACAAGTACGATCCATGGGAACTTCCGGGTAATTAAAAAGAAAATTTGTAATTTTTTTTCGATTACGGAAGAGAGAGATAGGAGAAGGATTCACAATAATTTTACTATTATAATCTAACAGTCATTATTTAAAATTGAAATAAAATTACGTCATTTTTAGATATTTGATTTTCATGTCATTTTATTTTATTTTATTTGTTTATTGTTTTTGGTGATTTTGTTAGCTTGATATTTTAATTTGGGTTTTTCGATAATTTGCTGAATTTTTTTTTTTGTTGTGAATTTACAGGTTTGGCCTTGTATGGGGAGAAAGAATGGTACTTTTTTTCGCCAAGGGACCGGAAGTACCCGAACGGATCTAGGCCGAATCGGGCAGCGGGTAGTGGGTATTGGAAGGCGACCGGGGCGGATAAGCCAATCGGGCATCCAAAACCGGTCGGAATTAAGAAGGCTCTGGTGTTTTACGCCGGAAAAGCTCCGAGGGGAGAGAAAACCAACTGGATTATGCACGAGTACAGGCTAGCAGATGTGGACCGGTCCGCCCGCAAGAAATGCAACAACAGCCTAAGGGTATAAAAAACCGATCCATTATTAATTTGAGTACTTTAGGGGTAAATTGGACATTTCATGTGGACTCTAGGTTTTAATTACTCTAATTTTTTTTTCTATAATATAAAAGGAAGATAAAAAATAAATCTGACGTGTTTTAAATTATATATATATATATTGAAGTATTTTTGTAGTGGGGTTTGTGTTGGTGGTTGGGATAGAATTTAAATGACTATTTTGACCTTGGAAGTCTTTAAAATACCAATCGGACCCTTTTAGTTGTGATGAAAACTGATGTCGGTCCTTTTGTGAATTGGATACTTCCAGGCACTAATCAGACAGATCATCAAATGAGTCACACTTGAGAATAGGATTGTTGTCTATTGTCATATGCTAGGACTAAGCCTTCGACGGGATTTTTATTGATTAAAATAGTTATAAAAAAATAAAATATATTTTTTAATTTAAAAAGATAAAATGTAACATTTAAATCATAATAATTTTATTTATTATTTTACAAAATTTAAAAAATTTAAAAAATTATTTCAAACGACATTTTTTAACTTTATTTTAAAATAGTTAAAAAAAATTAAAAATTAACCTACATTCCAAACAAATGCTAAACAATATCTTCAATTGAGTTTGTGTCCTTAGTTTGGTTTTGTTTCTTTTCGAAAATCTTTAAAATTTAATTTGTTGGAAAATAATTAAAGAATAATAATAGTATTACTTATTTTGTAAATATTTTTTATTTAAATTATATATATATACCGACATCAAAAGCTTTTAAATATTTAATTAATAAGGCCCATGGGGACACATGTCATACTATGATTGCTAGAATTAAACAATGTTCACTTATTACTTTCCATTTACGGAATATTATTCCTTCTTATCTGTTTGTGACATAGGACAAAATAGAGAATTATGATATTATTATAGCGATAGTAGTTTTTTGAACGTGACCATTTATTACGTAATTGATTTAGATTTGATTGAATTATGATTGATTGAAGCTAACGTGGTGATTTTGCAGCTGGACGATTGGGTCCTATGTCGTATATACAACAAAAAAGGAAGCATCGAGAAGCAAAACACGGTCATCGACAAGAAATTGAGCGAAATTCCAGAAATGTTTGAACAAAAGCCGCAGATTCTGAACCACCACGGCGGCGGCGTCATGTTATCGCCGCCGCCAGAGAGTCCACCGGCGACGAGGATGTTCAGTGAGTTGGTGTACCGCGACACATCGGATTCCATCCCAAGGCTCCACACGGACTCAAGTTGTTCGGAGCACGTCGTGTCGCCAGAATTTACGTGTGAGAGGGAGGTCCAGAGCGAGCCGTCAAAGCTGACCGATTGGGAGAAAGCCGCCCTCGATTTTCCATTTAATTACATGGATGCCACCATGGACAATGCCTTCACTTCTCCATTACAAGACATGTTCATGTACCTTCAGAAGCCATTCTGATGTGATTTGTGGTTCTGATTAAATCAATTAGGGCCGACACATTCTTAGTCTGTGAGTCGCGTAGCACCGTATAACTAACCCCACACACCCTTCACAGGAGACTTGGGAAGTCTATGAGTGTGTGCACGTGTGAGAGGGGCATTGTGGTCTAAGTGCTGTACCATGTTAATACAATGTATACAGCAGACATGTATGTATATATAGGTCATGTCAATGATGTCATGTGTGTATACATTGATCATTTTGTTAAGGCCATGTTGGACCTTTCATATTCTCATATTTGTAGTTTATTTTAATTTGAAATCAGTTGTAGTTATTCAACAAGTGATTTTCTTTATATGGAGGCATTAAAGTAATTTATGGTATTTTAATTGATTTATGTAATATGAAAAGTGAATGAGATGCACAATGGGGGTGTTTGGTGGAGCTTTTTTAAGTCAACTTATGACTTCTGATTTTTAAAAAGTTATTTTGGACTGTTTGGTTAAACTTATTTTAAACAGTTTCTGATTCTAACAACTTATTTTAAGTCAAAAAAGTTGATTCTGAGAAGCTGCTCACCCCTTATTTCTGATTATCAGTTTTTACTGTGGACATGTTAATTCACGGTTATATTTTTAGATTTTTTTATTTTTTATTTTTTTAAAAATAGAAAAAGAATCAAATGGACTATTAAATATTATTATTATTTTTTATGAAAAATATAGATAAATAGTGAAAAATAAAAAATAACAATTAATTGAAAAAATTAGTTCACAGTTTATTTAACAAATATTATTCAGTAACTTAAATCTATAATCCAGCAGTTATACCAAACAGATTAACAGCTTCTGATTAAAGTTATAATCTATAATCTGTTAAGTCATAATCTATAATCTGTTTTAACAGCCACACCAAACAGTACCAATAGCGGTGCTTAAATTATCAGTGAATCGAAAAATCGAACTATTAGACTTTTTTAGTAAAGAGATTAAAAGTTAATTTTTTGGTTTTTAATTTTTTAGATTATATTATCTTTTTATTTTTTAATATATTTTTTTTAAAAAAAAGTCAAAAAAATTTAAACCTATTTTTCTCAACAATCTAAGTTTTTAAAAGCATTGGTTTGGTTTTAAATTTTTAAATTATCAAATTGATAGAATTGGATTAGTTTTTTATTTAAGTTTTGTCTAAATTGAACATATATATATATATATATATATATATATATTACTATAATTTTATTTATATTGACATGTCTTCATGTAATTGATATATTTTAATGAACTTGATTATGCTTAATAATTTTTGTGTTGGGTGAACCCAAAAAATATTAGAAGCATGTGTTGTATTTTACAGTTGATTTAACTTGTATGAGTTATATTAATAGATTTAATTTGTATTTACTTGTATTAAATAATATTTTAGTCTTTTTTGTGTTATGTATAAATGTTAAAGACTTGATTGTGTTAATTATTTATTATTGATTGATTCATTTATTTTTAATATAGTAGAACCGTTGGTTTCCATTTGAACAACTCGAGTTATATTGGGTTGGGTTGGGTTAGTTTTAGTGCATGGTTAGTTTAGTTCTGAGTCTAAAAATTTGAAACTGATTATAATTGGGTTGGTTCTAAATTTAGTGTCAAGCTGAGGTTAAAATAGAAATTTAAAAAAAAATTCAACGAGGCGACTGATAGATTTTAGAGGAAAATCAAGTTTTTAGATAGGAATTAAGTTTTCAATTCTCTCTCAAAATAATTTTATTCAAATAGTAAATTGAATACATTAACTTTGCTTGTAGAGAAACAAAATTTTCAAATGTCCTTCCAACATTTTAATTCAAATAATTTAAACAAATTTTATTATATTATTTAATGAGAAGGTTTTACTTTCTCTACAAATAAACAAAATTTTGATATACATATATATGAAAAATAAATAATAAGAAATAATTTTTGTAATTAGGATCATATTAGAATCAAGATAGTAATGTAATTATACTTTTGTGACTAAGATTGTAGTCAATCTAAGATTTTAAACAAAAAAAAATCTAACTTGATCCAGCTAGTTTAATTAGACTGAATCAGAATATCATAACATTCTGTTATCAAAATAGTGATTCTCATAACTATCTATCAAAAAATAGTAATATAGTACCAATATACATCTGCCCTTGCAAAGGGGTGAAAATGACATTCATGCATGATAAACGATATTCATGTATGTCTCAAAAAATCTAAAGGATATTTATGCATAGTAAATGATATTCATTCTAGTGCTATGTAGTACACACTCATTCTACTAATTCTAGTGCTATGGTACACCCATTCTAGTGATTAGATATGTTTTGTGATCCACACGTTTCAAGTTACTGACACAGAAAGTGATTAGATATGTTTTGTGATCCACACGTTTCAAGTTACTGACACAGAAAGTAAATACATAAAACGATATAAAAGATATATGAATTGAAAAAATTCTACGCTTTTTATAGGAACATTTTTTAAAAATCTTGTTCATCTATATGCATTTTTGTATCTGGTAAAGTCATTCAAAGATGGTAAATCAATATTAAAAAGAATGATAAATTATAAATACACTTTATGAGATTTGATTAAAATACGAATTGTCTCCTGTGATTTTAAAAATTATATTCCACCCTTTATGATTTCTAATTTCATAACAAATCACCATTTTTATTAATAAATTATCGAGTTAGTTAACAGTTTTTAACGTTGTTAAAAATATATTTTAATTAATAATTTAGATAATTTTATTATTGTATAGGAGAACAATTATGAATTTTATTTTTTTATTTAATTTTTTTAAATAAAAAATTCTAATGAGGGGATATGTATAATTTTTCAAACCACAAGGAGTAATACGTATTTTAAGCAAATTTCAAAGGATGTATTTGTAATTTATCCTAAAAAGAAAGAGGAAAAAGCAAAAGTCAAAGGTAAGCTATTATGGGGAAAATTCTATTTCCAAACACCTAATTATCTCAGTGTATACATTTAATAAAATATTATTTTAATGACAATTATATTTTAAACTAAAATGACCATAATGGACATCCACTAGCACCTATAATATTATATGAAAATATTTTTTGTAAACATTTTTTAAAAACAAAAAAAATCTCAATGTACACCTTTTGAGTAAAAAAAAACTAAACTTTAATTTTTCCATTGTTGTCACTTTGCTTGCTACACACTCTATACTTCTCTATTTCTTTCAATACTCTTATAACAACTATCATATTGTTTTAATTTCTAAATTTATACTCTATTAGTGATGAAAATGTTAGTTTTTTTATGTAGAATTTTTTTTTCTCCTTTTGCAGTTTTCAATCGGACAACCAGTGCTGAATTATTTCATTATATTAGGACATCAACTGCTGAAAGTTTTTTATTTTTATTTTTTTTTAAGAACAAATTTGTCAAACTAATCACTTTTATTCGGAAGTTAAGTTTTGAATTAAATATATAATTTCGAAAAACCAATGTCGAAATCTCCAAACCAAAAAACATACAACAAAAAAAAAAAAAAAAACAAAAACAAAAACAAAACAAAACAGTATGAAAAGGAGGGTTGAGTGGTGTGTGCACAACGATTATGAGTGAAACATATCATTGTAACTTCTACCCAATGTTTGGATTGAGTGATTTGGAGAGAAAAGAAAAGAAAAGAAAAGAAATTGAGAGACATGTATTTCTCTTACTTGTTTGGATAACTTAAATGAACAGAAATGAAGAGAAACGGGGAGAAACTTATTTCTCTTATAACTCTCATTTTCAATCTTCCAAAAAGTGGAGAGGTTGGGAGAGAAAAAAAACTAATATTTTCATAATACCAATTTTGTCCCTATAAAAATAAAAGAAATAAAATGATTGAAAATATGAAAATGTTATTTTGGTAATATAACAGAAAATAATTTATTTTCTTTTCTTTTATGAAATCTAACCAAACAAGAAGGAGATAAATTATAATCGTTTATTTTATTTTATTTTTTACTTATCCAAATAAGAAGGAAATAAATCACAATTATTTCTTTTCTTTTCTCACAATTATTTCTTTTCTTTTCTTTTTTCTTATAATTTAAGTAATCTTTTCTTTTCTTTTCTTTCCTAGATTCCCAAACATAGTGTTTGTGGGTTGAAAAAATTAATTAATAATCAAATTAATAAGTGTTTATACTGAGAAAAGATATGCACTAAGATAATTAAATGTACGGAAATAGAATTTCCCCTGGGCAGATCACATGCCATTGTTATTGGGTCAAGGTGAAGCTGATGGAAAAGACAACTTCAGGCTTTCAGCCCCTCCCTAAAGGCCCAAACCTGAACTGATAGTACTGTAACCAACGGCCCAAATTCATTCTTACCACAATTAGATCTGTAAGAGTCTTAGATATTGTTTTACATTTTTTTATGTTTTTTCTTTCTGCTTTTTTAAAAAATAAAAATAAAAATTTAAAAACGTTCATTGGTCCCCCCATCTATTTGGTTAGTTTTGCAAAGCAGTTTTTGAAATTTCAGAAAATATTTTCAAAGTGTTTCCTAAAAAATTGGTGGTTTCAAATAATTTCTTTGCAAAAGGAATTTTCAAAAATAATTTTCGAATCATGTGTCGCATTCAATTTTATTATTATTAATTTTTTAAATAAAAAAAGGAAATGATACCAAGTTGAGGTTCGCCAATACAAAGTACATGAAACAAGATGCCCAAAAAAAAAAAAATAATAATTAAATAAATTCTGAAATCAAACTTTTGATGGTTTAAACATAATGCCTCCTATCCAAAAAAAATTTAAAAAAAAACAATGCACAAATTCAGAAATTGAATAATTATATCAGTATTTTTGCAATTGGCAATAAATTTATTAGTTCATAAAAACAGAGTTATTCGATTTTGAAATAAGAAAAAAAAAAATGTCTTCATGACGCGCATGACTATAAATTATTATTATTAATTTCACATTTTTTTCCACTACAAATTCTTGGTCAAATTCAAAACAGTAATATTATATTTCAGACTTAATTAGCTATGGAGTCTACACTACAAAAATGTAATCTTAACCACACAACCACTCAATTAGAAAATTTTGTATGGATATGTCTAGGTCTGCAGACTTTTCCAATCCAAAATCTAAGCATTGCCTTAGGCTAAGTTTGGTTAGGATAAAAATGGTAGAAAGTGAGAGAAATGGAAAAGAATAATTTATTTTCCAAGTTTGTTTAGCATGAAATGAAAGTGATGAAAATTACAAGAAAATTAATTTTCTTATATAATTATAATTATAATTCCTATTTTCTTACAAAATTTTCATCCCGTCAAATTCACTGAAGAAAATATATATATATTTTTTCTTTTCTTTTCTTTGCTTTTACTTCACTTTTTACTATCTCTTCACATTCAATTATTTATTTCTAATCAAACACAGCCTTAAGTTGAGATAAATGGATTTCGGCTTAGGAATTCAAACTTTGTTCGGGCTTCGGGCCTAAGAATTTTACTGGCCGAGATGGGCCAATAAGGTTATCAGCCCATTACCAACTACAACAATTGGACTAGATTGCCTATCAATATCATTTTAGCCCATCATCATCACATCATTCCCTTCAAATTTCTCTTCTTCTTCTTTTTTTTTTTTTTTTTTTTTTTTTTTTAGTTTTTAAATATATATATATGGTCCCACTGTCATTACTCCATCAGATAAGGTTCCTGTAATGTACTCTCAATTTTTGCATAGAGAAGTTTTGAATTGTCCAGTGGTTTGCAAACAAGGCTGGGCCACTGGCCCAGGCATTCTGACCACCCCCATTTGTCAAAATTAATTTCCTTTTATCAGTATTCTTCCCTTTTCTTTTTTTGTTTTTTAAATTTTTAACGAGAACGGAGTTGAGTAAAATTTTGAATAGTTGCAATCAAATACAAATTGCAAAAACTAATAGTTAGGCCACACAACCACCATTTTCAGGTTCTCTAGCTCTTCTAGAAATGAAAACTTTAGTTTATAAACACATAAATTAAATACAAAATCGAATACATAAAACAAATAGATAGATAGATTTTGTTCAGAAATGGGCCTACAATCAATTCTTGAAATGTTTAGTTTGGTTTTTAGAAATTTGTCTCAATTTTTTTAAAAAAAAAATTAAAAATTAATTTTGTGAAAAATATGAAAAAATCAAAAACACTTATCATTTTAATCTTTTTTTTTTTATGGTAGAAATAAATTTTATAAATTTAAAAGTATATTTTTTATATTTATTTTTGTCAAACTAGTTTCTATTTTTTTCAAAAATCATTTCAAGAAGGCAAACCAAACATGACATTATTAATTCATGTGCTTTTTGTGTTCGATAATATGTTTGGTTTCAATGTTTCTAGCATTGTCGACATTTCCTTCCAAGCCTATTGAAGCTCAAAAAATGAGTTTGTTAGTATCTTAATGTTAACACTTTTCTTTTCTTTTTAAATTTTTTTTTTTTATAAAATATATATTTTATATTATATTTTTTTGTTGGAATGAGCTAAAATGTTGTCTTAAACAAACCATTAATCAAATAAAAAAATTCATTTTATTTTATTTTACTTTTACATACTTGTATATAAAATAAAACTCTTTTGTTTATGGCATTACATGAATTTAATTACAAACATTTGACTGGTTGAACAAAAATGTAAATAATCAGCTGATTAGTACTACTTAAATTAACAGAGATGATATGAACCTAGAGCAACAATAAAAATCACACAACAAAAAATAAAAAATAAAAAGGCAGCACAATATAACAAAGAGTCTCAATAATATTTAAAAAATAAATAAATATTTACTTTTAACATGAAATTACTCAATGACATCTCAATTATATAGGAGTTTTCATTCTAAGTTGCAAGTACATGTTTGGTGGTTGCTCTATCAAATGTGTTTTGTTCATATGCTACACCAAACAATATTCATTATTGTCCAAAATCTTGATAGTATCCTTGTTGTGTCCCCTCAAACATTGCTAGGCTTGGACTCCTTATATAATTGATGGTTGGTGGCATCTCATATACACTTAGCCACGTTTTAAAATGCCATTAATATATAATTTATTACAAGATAATGATGTGATAATAATATTTTTCTAATTAAATATTATTTAAATTGATAATTACTTTTAAAATGATAAATTTCAATGCAATCATATCATTCAAATTAATTCACTTTTTATTATCTAAATCAGTTTATATTCTGTTGATAATGTAAATTATGATTTTTTTTTTCTCCCTCCCTTTGTTGAATTTCATTTTTTATCACACCAATTATAAAAAATAATTTTTTTTTTAATTGAAACAAACAGAACCGATAGTAATACAATAATGGAATATTTTGAAAAGTTGGTTAAAAGTTACTTCTCAATTTTTAATTTACTTTATCTCTCATAAAAAATAATTAAAAAAGAAAAAAAAATAAATGAAAAAGAAAAAACCAACTTTTAAGATTTGTTTTAGAATTCCTCAAGCAACATACATGACTAGAGAGAGAAGGAAAAAGTAGTGAAAAACCTTTTTCCATTAAAAATGTAAAGGTAAAAGAAACTTTTTGAAGGCATTATAATAAAAAAAATAAAAAAGTAGTGGATGAAGTAATTTATAAGCTACTTTTTCATTAAGCTAAAGAAAGTAGAAAAAGCACAACTTATCTAGGTAATAAACGACAAACACAGCTGCAATTGAGGTTGGTTTTGACATTTGATTTTTAGAATTATTATTATTATTTTCTTTTTCTTAGTAATTTATAGCCATTTGAGCCGTGAATATTGTGGCCACCAAACATTTTTCATTCTAAAAATACCCATGATAGTTTGAAAACTATCACTGTGAAAAAATTATTTACATCTTTAAAATTTCAACTATTCATCTTATTTTTTTCAATCACATGCAAATACATCACGTATATACCAATCGCTAATTATTATATGAGTTTTTTTTCTCTCTAAAGACAAAAAAATAAAAACTAAGACTCTGTTTGGTGGAGCTTTAGAACGTTCATTTGAACATGGCGTTTGTTTTCGATTTTCAAAAATTAATTTCACACTCACTTTTGAAAACGCGGTCAAAGGCGGGAAAATTTGGATTAACCAGTCGTCCCATAGGTCGTCTGGCCGATTGACCAGAAATAGTATAATTTTTTTTTTTTTTTTTTTTTTTTTGCATTTGACCCATGTTAATTTTTATATATTCAATAAAAAATATTTTCTGAATTTTTTAAAAATTTTTATGAGTTTTAATGGAATTTTGAGTTGTGTATTTAGTTATGAGTTGTAAGTTCTTGTATTAAGGCCTGGTTTGGCATCCCCTAAATAATCCATCTTTTTATCTTTTTTTCATCACATCACCTCTTTACTTTTCTACACATCTTTTCGTAAAAAGATAAAAAATGCACTTATTTAGATCATTCCAAACAACCTTTAAATATCATATGTCACATCAAAAATTTTCTACTCAATTCAAAACTCTTTCACCAAACAAATTTTTCACACTCAAATCATAATTCTAAAACTCACAAACTCAAAATATAAGTCTATTCTAAAATCATATTTAAAAAACTCTACAAAACGCCACCTAACTTTATTTTAACATTTGCAACACGTCAACTTGTTTAGCGATTAGGAAAAATGTTTGGTGGTCACAATATTCGCGGCTCAAATGGCTCGAACTGACCAAAACGACGTCGTTTTGTGTTGTTTTGTGTCCAAAACGACGTCATTTTGGTCAATTCGAGCCTGGGAAATTTAGGCCCTCTATCATTGCTGTTTTAGAATAGAAAATCTGTGACATCTGCACCATCTCCAGGCTTCACTTTATATGTAGTGTGGATTAAATGAATGGATTTAAAATTTAAATTTTTTGTTTTTTTAATCAAGTTTGGGATAAATAAAATTAAACATGTTGAACCAAATTGAAATAACACATATATTTACTATATGATACAAACCTGACCGATGGATGTCCACTCTTACTAGAAAGTAGAGTGAAGAAGAGGCAGTTAATCAAAAGAGATGATTGGGAGATGTATCTTTTTATCATTTATCAACCCATCCCATACATAAGAACCAGAAGCTCTGTCTGCACATGGTTATTAATTCTAGTGTGTGTATATATATAGCAGTACTGTTTTATACTTATATTTTTTCAAAGATGCCTTCTCTTTCATAGGCATGTGGTGGGTGTATTGCTAATAAATCCAAGAAACAATTCTTACCAAACAAATCATGTTGTGCCATCAGGGAGACAATCTCTCTCTCTCTCTCTCTCTCTATATATATATATATACATAGACATATAACTTTATAATAAGGTTCTATTTTATTTTGGTAGAAATTTTTATGGAAAATTTTTTACAATTTTTTTTGGGTCTATGTTTGATTATATCTTTAAAACTAATGCAGTAATGATTGTATTAATAGTGGTAGTGGCAGTAGTGATTGAAAGGTGATGATGGCGGTGGTGGTTGGTGGAGGTAATGGTAGTAGATTCACAGTGATAGTGTGATGGTTTTAATACAATTTTTGTTAAAAAAGCGTATTTATTTTTTTGTTAATCATGAATTTTTTTTTTCCCGCTTTCTATTATGACTTATTTTTTTTGTTGTATGAAACGCTCTACATTTTCAGTGTTCAATTCCGTATATAATTTCTCTATTATCAAACATAACTTTTTCATGCGCATAGGCGTTAACTTTAATTTTGTTCATTATCTAATTAAAGTGATGCATTGTTCAGTGGCTTATGGCAAAGTTTGACCAAAATTGATGCCTCAGATCCACATTTCTCATTTTTAAATGGAAATTTATGGTAGATTCTAATACGTAGATTTATTGTTTAATAATTTTTATAATAATTAATAATATTTTTTTATCAAATACTAATAAAAAATTTCACTAATTGTTAATTTTTAGAGACAGTTTGAAAATTTTGTCACAAAAAATACCACTAATTACAAGTTTTAGCGACATTTTAAAAAAAATCCTCAGAAAAAAACATTACTAATTTTCAACTTTTAATGACAGTTAAAAAAATTCATGACAGAAAAATGACACTAATTGTAAGTTGTAGCGATAATTTATAAAAATCGTGACAAAAAAGTCACTAATTGTCGATTTTTAACGACATATACAAAAAAAATCGTCACCAAAAATTATTTATAGCGATAATTTTATTAAGATTTATTTTTAATAAGATTTAATAAGAATTAAGACCAACTATTAAAATATATTAGTAATTCACCTTTTTTTAAATTATATAACAAATACTGATAAACTAAGCCAAGGACACAAATCATGCAATTTGATCCAAAACACATTGGCAAAATGTGACAGACATACCACCTTTCTTTCGTTTTTAAAAAATAATATATGACTTACCAAAATAAATATTATAAATAATAAATAAAGTACATGGTAAACTTGTTTTTTGTCCATAAAAGTAGCATTAGGAATGTGTTTATCAAAGATGCTCAACCACATGCAGATGCAGTCAGTCTTCCAAAAAAACATAAAAAAAACACATGCAGTTGAGGTGGAACCCACATCCTGTTGTTGAACACTTTACGGACAAAAAAATAAAAATAAAAAATTATGTATATAACAGTATTATAAGATAAATTAATTATTTTCAACATTTTAATTGTTACTTGAATTTAACTTTGCTCTTTCACGCCATAATATATAAGAGTTTTTAGGGATTAATTTTTTTAATCCTTAAAGTAAAAATTTTATTATTAAAAATATTTAGAAACTATAATTTCTGGCATGATAAGGGTCATCTTGAAAAATCCAAAAAATAAGTTTTAATGACAAAATTTAAAAAATATCACTAATAAATATACTTTTAGAGACTCAACAATTTAATATAAAAAAAATTTGCTTGTCGAGACAAAAATTTTGGTCTTAAAATGATTGTAATTCATCACTAAATGTCTAATTTTGTCGCTAAAACTACAACAATAATATTTTTGGCAACCAAAATATTTGTCCATAAAAAATTATTTCATTTTTTAATCTTTATCTTTAAAACCTATGTTAATGGTAATAATTAAGTCGTTAAAATTCCATTCATATTTCAATGTTTTCAATATGTAGTGCTTTGTCACTCACTTTTATAAATTTAGGCATTATAGCATAAATTACACTTTTACCTTTCTAACTTTTACTAATTTCACTTGCATTGGGCCTTTAGCATTTTGTTTTTTTATTATTTACAACCAGCTTTCTCTCAAATCCAAAATTATTTTTTTTTTTGAAAACTCACCCTTTTGATTTTGAATCCTACTAATAGTTTCATATTGTATCTATGTGTCTGCTTACTTTCCTTCCTAATCCATCCTACCCCACTCTCTCTATTTATTTGGTTTTTTTTTATAAAAACATCAATGTTATAACCAATCAATTACATAACTTGATAAAAATTAATATCTTGGAGTATGACTTTTCTTCAATCCTGTTGGCTACATATTTTGTAAAAGCCAGTTACAGTTCGACACGTGGCATAGTAAGGGTAATAAAGGAAGGTTATTCAAGCATTTAATCCTGATCGTACACGTGGCAATAAATATTGGTCCTCACATGATCTGAGTAACACTAGATCAAATAACGGGATGCTAGATGACGTGTCTTCAACGGTTACTCATATTCAAATCCAAGTACAAGAGGGAAGCTCAACTGCCAGTAATGGCGTAATGGAGCTACTTGTAAGGGAGCATGATCAGCGATCATGGAGGAGCAGTTCGACGGTTCGAAGTGCAGTTCGAAGGTCATCACTGACGAGTATAAATAGCAGGACAGCCCCCAGAAAAACGGAGGGACTCAGATCATACAAATCAGTCATTTACTTCATATATTTTATTTTCCAGTCTTTACATTTCCAGTCTTTAAATACCTGTTCTTTAAATACCTGCACTTTAAATACCCGCACTGCATTTCGATTCATAGGAGTAGCTTCAAGTAGATTCAAGTAGATTGCTGTTGTAAACCTCTCCGAGGCTGAGTTCGGACCATTGTAAGTGTTCATTTTTATGAAATACTTCAATTGTTCTTCATATTACTGTCTTCTCTCTTAATTTCTCCTAAGTCAAGCCACCAGTAAAAGTCCTCTTCATTGAGGCTGAAAAGAACTAAAACACAATCGTCTGATAATTGGTTGGCAATCACAATTTCTGTAAGGACTGATTGATCCTTGCTGGCACGCTCACATTTACACAATTACCCTTCGAAAAGCCAAAAAGCCAACATATATTTTTGGCACGCCCAGTGGGACTTAATTAAAAATGGCTAGAAGAAGACGACAAGGAGAAAGTGAACGCTTCGAAGAAGGCGTGGAAGGAGAGGTAGAAATACCAAATCCAGAGGATAATGTGGTAACACACCCTGTGGAACCTCCTATATTGTTAGAGCCTATGGTCGAACAAACCAGTACTTCTGGACAAGAACCATATGTTCATATTATTGGACAAAACCAAGGAATTGGACCGTCCACTGTGCCATTTATTCAACCAACAAATCCATGGGATGGTTTAGTAAATGCCATGGGACAACAATTAATGAACACAATGGAAAGGTGGGCAACATCCTTTTTGGATCGAATGAATAACCACCAACCAACAAACACAAGATACACGGAGGAAGTCGTAAATGTCCCCCAACAAAGATTGGCTAGAGAAAAACAGCCTATGCAAGTTAATGGACATGCTAATGGTCAAACCAGTACCCAAAACTTTGAAAGACCATCGCCTCAGTCTTGGTATGAACCCATTTCAAGGCCTATAGCAGGCCAAAATGCCTCAGTACTTAATAATGAAGCTACACAAGTTGGTGGATCTGGCCAAGTACAAGAAACTGGCATACGAATGGTTACAAATCCCATGTTCGAAGCCATACCTGGCACGAGGGGGTACACTAATCCCTTATTCGAATTTACACCCGAGGGGTTGGAGGGTTTTCCCACAAATGGCAGAGACACAACACCTGTTTCAGCACCTTTTGCAGGTCCTTTCGTAGGTCATGCTCAAAGAGGTTACCCATACCCTCAACAGCAACCTGCACTGCAAGGACAACCAGCCCCAAATTTACCGCCTTATGGACCAAGAGGACCACAAGCACAAGTTTGTCCACCAAATCCTGTGTTTGCCCCTCCAGTAGTGGTTCAGCAGGCACAAAATATGGTCCCTAGAGACCAGATTGCTGATATTGTTAGGGAGATATGTGGACCAATGGCTCGGGGGGTCCAGACTCCTATATACAGAAAACCATACCCAGAATGGGTGGATAGGGTACATGAATACCCGAGGGGATTCAGGATACCAGATTTTACCCTTTTTTACGGGACTGGAAATCAATCAACGATAGAACATATTGCTAGGTTTGCTGCTCAATGCGGTGAGTTTACTAACCATGACTATATGAAATTGAGATTATTTCCAAATTCCCTAACAGGGGGAGCATTTGTATGGTACATCAACCTTACACCTGGCTCCATTCAAAATTGGCAACAAATGGAAGAAGCATTTCATGCCCAATTCTTCCAATCAGAGCCAGAAGTATCTATGGCAGATTTGGCTAGATTGAGTCAAAGGCCTGAAGAAAAGGCTACTCAGTTTATTGCCAGATTTAAAAGGGCTCGAAATAAATGTAGAGTCATCCTGCCAGAGCCAGAATTCGTCAGATTGGCTCAAAATGGTTTGGAATTCAGGCTTCGAAAGAAGTTTGATTCAACTGAATTCAGAGATTTAGTCGAACTGACCTATAAGGTGTCTCGATATGAAGCATTATTAGAAGAGGAACAAGATCGAAATAATGCATCATATAAGACATATTATAGAGATCCTAATTATGAAATAGATGCAGCAGAGATTGTAGGCAAAGAACCTGTAATCTGTGAAGCATTAATTCATAAGGATACAATTATAGACCAACAGTTTAAAAAGAAAGACTTTCACAGAAAATACTCTTTCGATTTAACAAAAGCAGATGACATCTTTGATCATTTGCTCGCGGCTAATTTCCTTAAGTTACCTAAAGGAGTAAAACTACCATCTCCAGATGAACTGAAAGGAAAAATGTATACTGTAAATGGCATAATTCTTGGTCTCACTCGACTAAAAACTGCATTGTTTTTCGAGACAGGATCCAAGAACAGATTCGAAAGGGAAGTTTGAAGTTCTCAGCTAAAACAGAAAAAGCCATGGGAATTGACAGTGATCCCTTTCCAGAAGTTGGAGAGGCAGCAGCCAATGTCATCACATCAGACTTTCAGAACTTGTCCTTGACAGAATTGGAGGAAGTCAATGTGCAGATGCATGTTGCTAATCAAACCAACATCAAGAAGAATGCTAGAGGCCCACCAGTTATTGAACAAGGTTTCTCGTACCAGAAGGAACACTCTGATGAAGAATCACTGGATGACGATTCTTTAGAAGCAGCGGTGATGCAGAGAATGTGCCCCAGGTGCAGACTCAGTTACAAGTGGTTGAAGGGGCTCCCAACTGATGGGAAGCAATACTACAGGGATGTTCAGAGACGTCCTAAGTCAACCAATGCTTACAACAAAAGGCCGTATCCGGCTAGTGATAGGCAGAGACCACCAGTGGTTGAGCCTGTGGTGAACAGAATGCATGACAAAGGCAAGAAGCTCTTGCATGAATCCAGGCCACATAACTATTATAGAGTGGAGAGTAGCCATTCCGAAAGAAAACTGGAGAGAGGTTCAGTTCATGGAATCAGAGCCAGAGATTGGCCCCCTAGGCCAGTTTCACGCAGGACAGAAAATGGTCACCCTTATCGAAGGTCTGAATCAGATTCAAAACATGAGGACAAAACCAAGCACTTACCTTCACGGCCAGTTTCGAAGATGGCTTCGAAGGTGGAAAGGGGCAGTTCAGCGTCTGAATCAGCAAGTTCATGGGTACCTGGAGTCCCAGACTGGTTTGTAATGCAAAACAAACCTAGAGAATTGCCTGTTCGAGGAGATGTTGTAAACCAAGGCAGGATGATCAGGCCTCCTATGGTAGCTCCGAATAGCTGGGTGCTGCTTAAACACCCAAAGACGAAGGAACCAGGTATGGTCCCAGTCATCTCAAGATCACAGAGAAGAAAAATTCAGCGCAGGTACACCCAATACCAGAAAGATCTGAAGGAAAGTGGAGAAAATTCTTCACCAGTCAAAATGGAAGGAAGGAAGAACCCAAAGTCAGACCATGCTCCAAAGCCGGTTCCACAGAGCAAAGTGGTCTGCAGCCGAGAACAATTGGCTAAGGTTCATGCCGAACTAACAGCCAGAGAGAAGTCTAGTCTTGTTGGATTGGAGAAGACTCTGATGGAGACAGATAGCGATACCGAAGAAGAGAGTAGCGTAAGCCAGAAGAAAAAGGTCGTGGAGGAAGAGATGTTCGAAGCCTTCATGGCTGAGCAAACGTTTCTGACTGAAGAACCAGTTGAGAAAGATCCTTCGAATGGATCAGTTAGCAATGAAATACCAGAATGCATCATGCAGGATGTTTCTGAGGGAGTCGACCAAAGTAACCAAGAGGGGGAACAAGTACAGCCAGCCATCCAGTTTGGCTCGTTTCCCCCAGTCTCAGTGAACATGGTACACATACTACCACAGGAATTCCAAGCTGGAGATGAAAACCAAGAGGGGCAGGAAGCTGATCCAGTTCAGATCTCTAGTGAAGACTCGCAAGCAAGCATGGTGCAAGATAACTTCGAAATGGTTACACCGATGGAAGATGAATATGAAAGTGAGAAAGTGGTAAGCATCAATCTATCGTACCCATTCGAGTACCCCTCAGATTCGATGATGCAGCACGTCAGGCCTTTGTACATCAAGGCTTTCTTTGATGGAATACAGCTGAACCGAGTCCTGATAGATAATGGGGCAGCAGTAAACCTACTCCCGAAATCTTCTTTGAAGAAACTAGGGAAAAAGAATCCCAGGTTGATACCAACCAGCACAACCATTGCTGGTTTTGCTGGAGATAAGCAAATGGCTCAGGGGATTCTTCCCATTAATTTAAGTGTGGGAACCAGGGATTGTATGACAGCATTCTTCGTAATCGACAGTAATGCTAAATACAATGCTTTGCTTGGAAGGGATTGGATCCACACTAACAAATGTGTGCCTTCTTCTTTACATCAAAAAATCATGATGGCTCTAGGCAATGGAGAGACAGAGGAAATCGATGCAGATCCTCAACCCTTCATAGCCTGTGCAGACTTTGCGGAGGCTAAATTGTATATTGAGGGAGTAACACCTCTCAGTATACTGATGAAAGATGACAGCTCAGCCGATGTGACGGCTGATGAGGAGGTGACACACCTGAAGCACTTAGTCCAAAAAGGTGCTGATGAAGAGGTTGTCCTTAGAGATGACAATGATGCCTGGTTATAGGCAAAGAGAGGAACCGCAAGAAGCCAAGTCCTTGGCTTTGATTAAATTTTCAGCATTGGACATAAAAGCAATAGTCCAGAAAGTTCAGGAGCAAGAGAGAGAGGCCATGATAATTGGCCGCAAACAACAGAAGCAACAGGCTGGAGTCTTGACTCTTGGTAAGTACTGTGCATTGGACATTGAAACAAAAGTCCAGGAGATACAGGAAGAGGAAGCCTTGTGGACAGACTTTGTCTATGAGGAGGAGGACAGAGATATTGAATTGAAGAACCTGGGGGCAGAACCAAGCTTGAAGATCACTTCAAAGGTAGCAGAAACCAGAGGGAGTTCTCATGCACAAGACCCTTTAGAAGAAGTAAATCTAGGGGAAGGTTCTGTACAACAGCCCACTTACGTAAGTGCTTGTTTGAACGCTCTGGACAGAAACCAGCTTTTGGTTGTTCTGAAGAAATACAAAGATTGCTTTGCATGGTCTTATAATGAACTACCAGGATTGGACAGGTCATTAGTGGAACATAGGCTCCCTATGAAGCCTAATTTCAGGCCATATAAGCAGAAACCAAGAATGATGAGTCCAGAAGTAATTCAGAAGGTCAAGGAAGAGATCCTTAGACTCCTCAAGGCAGGTTTTATTAGAACAGCCAGGTATGTCGAGTGGCTATCTAATATTGTGCCTGTAGTCAAGAAGAATGGCAAAATGAGGGTATGTATCGATTTCAGAAATTTAAATCTGGCAACTCCCAAAGATGAGTACCCTATGCCTATAGTGGACTTGCTGGTGGACAGTTCAGCAGGTCACCAAGTCTTGTCAATGATGGATGGGCATTCCGGCTACAACCAAATCTGCATTGCAGAGGAAGATATCCACAAGACAGCATTCAGATGTCCTGGGAATATTGGCACCTTTGAATGGGTTAAAATGCCATTTGGTCTAAAGAATGCTGGAGCTACATACCAAAGAGCCATGAACACTATCTTTCATGATCTTATTGGAGGATATCTGGAATGTTATATTGATGACATTGTAGTTAAATCCCAATCCATGGAAGAGCACCTGTTTCACTTAGAAGCAGCTTTTGAAAGGATGAGGAAGTTCAAATTAAAGCTCAATCCTCTTAAATGTGCTTTTGGTGTATCATCTGGAAATTTCTTGGGCTATGTTGTTCACAAGAAAGGAATACAGATTGATCAGAATAAAGCCAAAGCAATCATTGAAGCCAAACCCCCATCAAGTAAGAAAGAATTACAAAGGTTCCTTGGGCAGGTTAACTTTCTTCGAAGGTTCATTTCTAACACTGCAGGGAAAACTAAAGTATTTTTTTCCTTGTTAAGGCTGAAAGATGAAGAGGAATTTGTGTGGACAGCAGAGCACCAAATTGCTTTCGAAGGTATCAAGGCCTACTTGGCTAACCCCCCAGTGCTGATGCCACCAAAGGGTAACAACCCCTTGAAGTTGTACATAGCTGCAGCAGAAGATTTATTGGGAGCTTTCTTGGCCCAAGACAATGTAGAAGGCAAGGAGCAAGCTGTTTATTACCTTAGTAGGTTTTTAAATTCTTGTGAATGTAAATACTCAGCTGTTGAAAAGCTGTGCCTTGCTTTGTATTTTGCTGCAATGAAATTGAGATACTATCTTTTACCTACAACTGTCTTGGTAATTGCAACCACAGATTTGGTTAAATATATGTTATCTAGACCAATGTTGAGGGGAAGAATTGGCAAATGGATGCTTGCCTTATCAGAATTTCATCTAGAATATGTCCCTCAAAGGGCAGTAAAAGGGCAGGTTTTAGCCAATTTCTTGGCAGATCATCCATCTCAAACAGAGAGTCAGGAGATAATGGAACTTGGTATGACCAGTGTTGAGCCATGGCAAATGTGGTTCGATGGGTCGAAAGCAAATGGGTTAATTGGAATTGGTATTGTAATCAAGTCTCCACAGGGGACAGAAACTACCCATGGTTTTAGAGTGGATGAAGCTACCTGTTCCAATAACCAGGCTGAATATGAAGCCTTAATTGTGGGACTAGAGATTCTTATTGGATTACAAGTACATGCAGTTGACATATTTGGAGATTCTCAATTGGTGGTTAACCAAGTGAAAGGAATTTTCAAGTGTCAAAGCATAAGTATCCTGCCATATTATGTTGTTGCATTACATTTGCTTTCTCAGTTTCAAATAGCAAATGTAACCCATGTTCCAAGATTCTTGAACAATAGAGCCAATGATGTGGCTTAAAAGGCTTCGAACTTCAAGGGAAGGGATAATACCCAAAGGGACATAAGCCAAACAACATATCAGAGATTAATACAACCTTTGAATAAAAGGAATGTGATCTTGGAAGTCAATCATAATGACTTACAAGAACAAGACTGGAGGCATCCAATAATGCAGTACTTGGCTGGTCCATCTTCGAAGGCCAGTAGAAAAGTTAAGTTGCAGTCTATGCAATATATAATATATGGTAATGCTCTCTACAAAAGGGGGGGAGATGGCTTATTGTTAGAATGTCTAGGCCCGAAAGAAGCATTAACAGCCATGGCTGAGGTTCATGAAGGCATCTGTGGTGCTCATCAACCTGGTGTAAAAATGAGATGGTTGCTTCGAAGGCACTCCTATTATTGGCCAACCATCCTTAAAGATTGCATAGAATATGCAAAGGGGTGTCAGGCATGTCAAAAGCATGGCACAATAAGGCCCGTGCCCATAACTGACCTACATGCAGTAGTGAAACCTTGGCCATTTAGAGGGTGGGCCATGGATATGATGGGAAAAATACACCCACCTTCTTCGAAGCATCATTGTTTCATTCTAGTGGCCACTGACTACTTCACTAAATGGGTCGAAACTAAGCCATACAAGGCTGTAGACCAAACAGAAGTTATTGGTTTTATTAAAGACTTGATCCATAGATTTGGCATCCCGCAAACCATAACAGTTGATAATGGAACTGTGTTTGATGGGAAAATGGTGAAGGCTTTTGTGGCAGAATTTGGAATTAGCCTTGTTAATTCCACACCCTATTATGCACAAGCTAATGGTCAAGCTGAGTCATCCAATAAGTCTTTGAAAAAAGGAATACAAAAGGTGGTGGATGACAATCCCAGCGATTGGCATAACCTATTATTGGATGTTCTGTGGGCATATAGGACCTCACCGAGGTCAAGCACAGGAGTCACTCCCTATGCTTTGGTGTATGGACATGATGCAGTCTTACCAGTAGAGATTAATGTTAAATCTTTGAGAGTAAGATGTCAAGATCAATTGAATCCTGAACAATACCATCAAAGTATGTGCTTAGAATTAGAAGGCATAGATGAAGCCAGAATTTTGGCATTAAATAGCATTCTTTTCCAAAAGAAGAAAGCAGCCAAGAATTATAATAAGAAAGTCAAACACATTGGCTTTGATGAAGGTGATTTGGTATGGAAGACAATACTCCCAATTGGGATTAAAAGCCATAAGTTTGGCAAATGGTCACCTAATTGGGAAGGACCATATCAAATTCATAGGGTTCTGCCTTTTGGAGCATACCATTTAAGAAATTTGAATGGTTATGTACATCCCAAAAAGATTAATGGCGGATATTTAAAACCTTATTTTCCAACCATTTGGGAAATACAAGGGATAGAGTGAATACCATATGCAAAAACACAAGCTTGTTCAAGTAATATTCAAAATATTGTGCTTTCATAAAGAATTAAGTACATTGTGCCACAAATTGGCCCAAAAATCATTACAATGCTTTAGTTGTTTTTGTACAATAGCTTTCCTATTGCTAAGAGAAGGAAATAATTGAATAGCCGCAGCCATGTCTTCTTTTCGATTAGCCAGCCCTTGATTGGTGATGTGCAGTTTCTTATCAGTTCGAACCAAGGCTTGGTTTACCGCGGCTAACTCCTCTTCGAGCTGAGCTTTCTTCTCCAGAAGTTGGACTCGAAAGTGGGAGGCAGAAGAGTGTTGTTCTTTCAGAGATGATACTTCAGTATGCACTTGAGAAACAAAACTCTGGTCCTTAGCCAGCTTATCATCCGCAGCCTTAGCAGCATGGCAAATGTTGAGATAAAAATCAATAGTAGCTGCAGCCTGAGATAGATGACTTGAGACACTCATGGCAGACTGCTCAGCAATATTACAGCATTGAAGGAACCCATTCCTGATGATAGGCCTTTGTAAAGCCTCGAAGGGGATCCTTGAAAAGGAAGTTAGCAGTTGCAAGCATGTGTCCAAATCTACTGAAGGTACAAAAGGCTTGTTACTGGAGGAAGGAGAACTCTCGAAGATTTCCAATAAGAAGTTAGCCAAGGCTAATGGCTCAGCTTCAGCAATAGAGGTGGGAGAGGTAGAAGGTATGTCAAAAAGACTAGCTAGTCTGCCTTCAAAAATGTCTACCTCATCCCTTGACATTAAGGGCATAGAGAGTGTTGTGGTGGAAGACGCAAAGGGCTGCATAGGGATGGGAGAAACGGATGGAGCATCTTTGGCAGCTTCTATGGTCTTGGCCACCAGCAAATCAAGAGAAGAGGGACTGGAAGTGGGCATTGGTGATGAACCATGAATTGAAGGGCTACCAGTGTCTTCTATGGAAGAATCAACTGCCATTGGGGATGGAGTAGCAGTTGGAGTTTCTATAAAGGATGGAGAAAGAGCAAGGCTCGAAGGAAAAGTAGATTGAGGTAGGTTACGAGCCAAAAAAGGGAGGTATGGCTTTAATCCAAGAAAAGGAGATGCAGGAATACTAGAGTCTAAAGAAGGTATGACAAATATAGGCTTTTGAAGTGGAAGCACGACTCGAACAACCCTGACATTCTGCATTTGGTCAACCTCAACCGAAATTGATGAAGGTCTCATTGGAAAGGTGAGTGCAGTAGTTGTCGCTGCAAAAGGAGGAAATGCAGAACAATGTTAAACTTCAATACCACAAGCTGACAAAAAAAAAAAAAAAAAAAACAGCAGAGGTATGAAAGAAATTACTTGTTCCAGAGGCACTGGTACTGATGGGAGAACTGTGGAGAGAATAGTGTCCAGCAGACCGTTGTTTTCTGGCTAGTTCCCTTTGCAATGCATTGGCAGCGGCAGTTCTCTCTCTTAAAATTTGTTGTTGCCGTCTTTTCTCAGCCCTTTCAAAGACGACTATGGCTTTGGAATGTTCTTGTTCCACGGCCTTGGCGGTTGCCTCATGAAGGGGATCTTCAACCAAAGCAGTAGTTGAAGCAGTCATTTTTCTTCTCTTTCCTATGGCTTGGGCAATTGTCTCCGAATCAGAATCCTCATCAAAACTGGAAGGGGAGATATCAAACTCAGAAGGAGAGACAGTAATCTTTCTTCTCCTTTTTCTTTGAATTGGCTTTGTATGCCCCTCAATTGTTTTCTCAGCCCCTTTAGCCTGAGGTTCGGATCCCATAAAAATAATCTCCTCCTCTACTTTCCTAATGGTTGTCTCTTCTTGGGGCAAATCAATCGCCTTTTTTCTTCTCATCAAAGGTTCAAGCAGTCTCTGTTTCTTTTGTTTCTGATTACCTTCAACTAAATAAACTTCCATATTACTCACCCACCAACTCTGATATCTCTTCAAAAAGGAGCCGTGAGGTATGAAAGGGATATACTCAAAAGTGGCCAGATCATCCATAAACTTGAAGGTTGCCTCTTCTAGCCTTGACTTTCGAACCTTCAAATCCCTCTTGGTCAGAGTTAGGTTGGTGTTGCTGCAGAGAGGTATTGGAACTCCTTGTGTGAGGCCAAATTGTCTAGCAAATTGAGCAGGACAATAAGGCTCAGCTATGCATTTATAGGCTCTGGGGTTGGTGGTTCCAATAAACAGTTCTCTAGGGATCAGTAGGGAAGCCCACATATCTTTGTGAATAGGCAAGGCACAGAGCCTGTCACTAAGGAAGTGATTCAACCAGGCTGGACCTATGCTAGCTTCGAAGGGACGGAAACGGTGATCAGGAAGAGCAGCTGGTAGTTGATGAAAGAAGGAGAAATAAAAGGAAAAAGTAGCTGGATAGAGAGAAGCATTGGCTAGTTTTATGCCATGAGTGAGAGAGTGTAGCCCAGAAAATTTGAGGCATTTGGATTGTAGTTCAGTAAAGTAGGCAAAGAGCCAAAGCTGAAGGATCCAAAATGGTCCCCCTTGACTAGCATCTAAAGGTTTCTCACAAAAGAGGGAACAAACTCTGTATACATGACCCAGAATGTATGGGGCTAATGCCACTCTTTTCTGCAAAACCAAGGCTTTGGCAATAGGAGCAAATTCAGGCATGATTCTTTGGGAGGAGGTGCAGAATAAAAATTTGCAAAGCCAATATAATAAAAAGGAAAAGAATTCCCTATCAGTTACTGGACCCACTCTTTTGTTCTCAGCTCTAACAAAATCACTGTAAGATGAATTAAGAGAGGGGAGGGAGAAAGGGACTGCTAAGTCAGGAAAATCTGGTGTTATGGGGGTACCAATGGGAGATACTCCTAATAGATGGCAAATATCAAGAACAGTGGGGGCCATCATCCCACATCTGAATTGAAAGAAATTGAAGACGGGGTTCCAAAAGCACAAAGCAGTAGGAACTAGGAAAGGGTCCTCAGAGATAGTTACCCTAGATAGTCGAAGGGCATCGAGGAGGCAGAGCTCCTAGAGATCCAGTGTCTTAGCAGGAATGATCCGATCATACCATTCTTGCCATTCCGGTCTTATCGTGGGCCAGCATCGATGAGGACGATTGCTTTTCCAGTTCTTCCAGTCAAGGCCACCTTCATAAAGAAGACGTTGGTCCACCAGACGCGGATAAAAGGTTGGGAGCTCAGTAAGGACTTCCTTGAAAATTGGTCCGAGCACGTAGTTCTGCTGCTCATGATGACGAGGGACGAAGATACGCCCATCGATGGCACTTTTCTCTCCAGCCTTGTACTTCTCACATTCTGCGTCAATAAGCCTTTTCAAAGCTAAAGATGAGCCTACGCGCTCTGGGGCTGGCACCTTTTGTGGAGAAGAAGCCATTGATGATACACTCTTCAGAAGATGAAGACCAAAGCAAAGAGGAACCAGTAGAGAGAAGGGTTTGTAAAAGGCAAGAGATTTCGGAACACAAAACGAGAGGGTTTTAAAACCTTTGTGTCTGAAATTATACCCCGTAAGTCGTTAAGTACTAAAAGTACGAATGCGAGGAATTTCTTCCAAATTGATAGTTTTGGAGGGAAGAGCTTATTCCGGGGATTGGGGCCAGCTTCGAAATGAAATATTTGGCTTCGAAAACAAGATCTTAGTGTCAAAAAATCAAATATCAACGGCTTCGAAATACATAAGTCAGCTTCGAAGCCTAGTATATGCTTAAAGGTGCTAAATTGCTTGATTTATGGGTCTGTTTAGGGGTTATAAATCGAAGTAACGACCTTCGAAGCAACCCAAGTATTTCTCTGAGTATGAGAAACGCTGTTCAGAGCATACTACATGCTTAAAAATGCCTGAATGCTCAAAGTATTGGTCTACTTCAAAAATCCAAAGACCCGTTTGAAGGTTATCAGTCAAAATGACAACATTCGAAGCAAACCCTATGACTCTTTAAGGAAGAGGGGCACTGTTCGAAACATCCAAGACCAATCATTGGTTTCTGTATGAGCAAAAGGGAATTGCCATAAGTTGCCCTTCGAAGCCAAATGAGATCAGTTTAAAATTGATTGGCTATATCAACCATGACCATATATTGGTTACAGTTAGTGTTGAAAAAGTAAAGTCACTGAAATCGAAGTACTAAAATAATATCTGCCAGAATTGTCAATTTTACTCCATGAATTGGAAAAAGACATGATTGGTTCTTTTAGTTCTTCATTAAACAAGTTGATTCGAAGGATGAGATTGTTCAATTCGAAGTTATGAGTTAGCTTTTAGAGATGAAAGGAAACAGAGTCAAACAGCGTTAAGTACAGAAAGACTTTGTTTATATTAAAGCCAAGATGATTACATTAAGTAACTCTATCTGGGTACAAATTCAAGCTCATAAAAATAAGGAATAGAATAAATAACAAGGTCATGAAATTTTGTCCAGCAATGGTCAATAAATTTCTGTTCTTTCTTTATTATTTCTTCTATCTCTTCTAAAGTTGATTGCATAAGCTGATGAGCTCTCACTTCATAATAGAGTTCTTCAGCCTTTGCTTCGAAGGCCTCTTCCCTCGATTTTTGTTCCAATTCATCCATAACCAAATCATCCCAGTACGCAGAATCTTTATTCCTGAAGTCATCGAACTCTTCGATAAAATTCTCTGCTTCATATTGGGCATGAATTCGGAGAGATAAGAGTTGATCCAGATTTTGGATGGTGATCTTAGAATTTCGATGCCAGTAGAGGAGCACTGGGAGTTGATCCAAAAACAAATGAAGCTCTGCTTGGGCAATAGGGTTGAGGACATGACCCCTAGTGAGGATATCACAAGCCCATTGAAAGTTCTTAAGAGGAATGTCATCCTCAAGAACGTTGAAGGGCAGGTGGGAGAAAGCCGCGAGCAAAAGTTGAGCTTGCTTTCGCTCGGCTGGAGAAGGGGGTGACGGAGGTTGGTAAGGTGGAAAGACTTTGTCCATGGGAAGGGCAAGTCTTAGTTTCTCTGTCCAGGAAAGGATGGGAGAAAGAGAAGGAGAAGATGGTTCTGCTTCAGAAGACGAAGGGGAAGGAGCAGGTGTTTCTATCTCAGAGGATGCAGATGTAGAAGAAGGTGTGGATGCTTCTATTATGGGAGATGGCACGGGAGCAGATGGAACAAAGGCATTAATGTAGTCAAGCCAATCAGAAGAACAAATCTTCGCCTTTTTGGCTAAAAATGAAGGGGTGTACCCTTGTGCTTCTTCTGGATGCTGGGCAGGGTGCATTATCTTCGTAGGCATGGAAGAAGTATACCAAGCCACAAGCAGATTCTCCTCCAAGTTACGTCGAAGGTCAATGGGCATGTAAGGGTAGACCACTGAGCTTCGGGCGTAGGAGGGAAACTCCAAGGGGTCAGTAAACTCAACAAAATGGTGATTGATTCGCTCCCTTAGATCATAAGTCTCAGGAGTAGACCAGCTTGTCCAGCCAGAGGCTCCAGAGGATGAAGAGGTCACAGTTTCATCCCATGCAGAGGTCTGTGAAGAAGAGTTTCCTAGATCCATATTTGCAACTTGTCGAAGCAAAGGCTCGAGGGTAGTTCGGTCAGAATACAAAGGGAGCTTAGGGGAAGAACTCTTTGTATCTGTAAGTTTGTAAACCAAGGGATTAAAGGCAATGTGTTCATAGTCCAAAGGTTTATAATCTGCAAAAGCCTCCATTACCTGAATATAGAAGGGCGGGTAAAGGTGGCTGATGAATGCGTGGAGGTTCTTTCGAGGGGGAACAACATCACTCAAAGGCTCTTCATATGCTTGATCAATAGAAAGGGAAGTTGATGCAGCCATAGCCTGTTCGAATACTAAGGTATTGGGATGTTCGACGAGTTAATGCAGATGATCTCCAAATGGATGACGGTTGTGTTTCCAGAATATGGACTCCATACACGTTCTAGAAGCGCGGGAAAACTGCAATCCACTAATATCACCAAGTATTGGGTATATTAGTGCGGGGGGTAATGTTGGCTACATATTTTGTAAAAGCCAGTTACAGTTCGACACGTGGCATAGTAAGGGTAATAAAGGAATGTTATTCAAGCCTTTAATCCTGATCGTACACGTGGAAATAAATATTGGTCCTCACATGATCTGAGTAACACTAGATCAAATAACGGGATGCTAGATGACGTGTCTTCAACGGTTACTCATATTCAAATCCAAGTACAAGAGGGAAGCTCAACTGCCAGTAATGGCGTAATGGAGCTACTTGTAAGGGAGCATGATCAGCGATCATGGAGGAGCAGTTCGACGGTTCGAAGTGCAGTTCGAAGGTCATCACTGACGAGTATAAATAGCAGGACAGCCCCCAGAAAAACGGAGGGACTCAGATCATACAAATCAGTCATTTACTTCATATATTTTATTTTCCAGTCTTTACATTTCCAGTCTTTAAATACCTGTTCTTTAAATACCTGCACTTTAAATACCCGCACTGCATTTCGATTCATAGGAGTAGCTTCAAGTAGATTCAAGTAGATTGCTGTTGTAAACCTCTCCGAGGCTGAGTTCGGACCATTGTAAATGTTCATTTTTATGAAATACTTCAATTGTTCTTCATATTACTGTCTTCTCTCTTAATTTCTCCTAAGTCAAGCCACCAGTAAAAGTCCTCTTCATTGAGGCTGAAAAGAACTAAAACACAATCGTCTGATAATTGGTTGGCAATCACAATTTCTGTAAGGACTGATTGATCCTTGCTGGCACGCTCACATTTACACAATTACCCTTCGAAAAGCCAAAAAGCCAACAAATCCATAAATAAAAACTTAATATCTTGGAGTATGACTTTTCTTCAATCCATAAATAGTGGACTGATGAAGACATTCTGTTCAAATTTGTAGGCCAATTACAGCCTCACCTTAATAATTTGAATAGTTTATTTTATAAATTATTGGCCTTGTTTGGTTTAGATTTGAGAATTTTTTTTTTGAAATATATTTGAAAGTAATCAAACTAAACAGATTTTCAAAAAAAAAAAACTCTCAGAAATGTGTTTGGTTTGACTTTTTCTAGGACAAGTTTTGAAACATGTTTGCAAACACATTTTGAAAACACCTTGAATTTATAAAAAAAAATATTCCTAAAAAAAAAAAAAAAAAATCATTTTTATTTTTTAATTGGATTTTTCCATTTTTAAAACATCATTTTCATATTTTATATGTAATTAACATATTTTTCCCAAATGAAATAGTGCCATATTTTATGTAATTAACATATTTTTCCAAATACAATATTCGTTCAAGATTGGTAGGAATCCCCTCCCCCTATTTTTAAAAAAAAAAAAAACTGAGAAAATGAGAAAAGGGGGTTTTTCCATTTTTATACGCAATTTTTTTTTTATTTTTTTACATGATTTTCATATTTATTGTAAGCATATTTTATATGTAATTGACATATTTTTCCAAATACAATACTGGCCCATATAATAAGTATCACATGGTTTATCAAAAAAAAAAAAAAACCTAGTAGATAAAAAGTACCCATATAATAACTAACATAATAAAAATTCAAGTACAACCATTGTTTGCAACCACACCTACGATCATCTTATTTAAGTATAACCATAATGAAAAGTACCAATGCAAAGATGATAATAGTAAAGCAAAGAAATGCGTTACATCCACAAGAAGCCCAAAACAACCACTTCCTGCCAATACGAGGCACTTGACTAGGTGTGCTTTGCAAAGTGATGGGTCCTGTTTGGTAAAAGTTTTTTTTTTTTTTAAAGTTTAAATTTAATAAAAATCTAAAAAACAAAAATCTACAGATTGAGAAATTTGTAATCAAAATTTCTTCAAACAACGAATACAGATGCAAACATGCTCAAGAGAGAAAATTTGAGATTGGGAAGTTTGTAAAGAAAAATAAATAGCCAATAGTTCTACCTCTTGCTTGGTGGGTTTTGGTGGTGGCCCGCAAATCCCACCGTCCACACTGAACGCCTATGCACGGTCTCTCTATTTTTTCTGCGAAGAATGCCATTGTGCTTTGTCTTGGTGGGGTTTGAAGCTAGGCACTTTGCATTTTATGGAGCTTTATAAACAGATGACGGACATTGATGTTACTACTTCAGATTTTTTGATAAATTTCTTTGACTGATACAGAAGTTAGGGCAACATTTGGAGGAAATCTGTGAAGGAGAAAAGTTATTGTGAAAAGAGATGACCTTTATTGCCTCTACCCTCTGTGAGACAGAGATGAATTACAGAGATGACTATTGTTGCAACCAGAAATCTGGGACAGAGTAGCGGCTCTACGCAAGAGATTTTTCAAATCTTCGACTGAGTAATAATGGAGGTGAGAGAAATGGGTCTCCTAGAAAAACCTTTGAGGTAGGTGTCTTGCCCTATGGGTCTCAATCTTTTTCCTTCAAAGAAAGAGAGAGAGAGAGCTGTTGGATTGGTGAGCAAAATTTTCGAACAGAAATGGAGGTGAGAGAGAGAAGTAAAGAACAGAAGATAAAGGTGAGTGGATTCTCTTGGAAACAAGGTAAAGGTGAGTTTGAGTGATTCTCACGAGAACAAAGTTGAAAACTTGTTTTCCAGAGAATATTTCAACAAAAACCCAACCAAACACGTTTTTATACTTTTTTTTTCTTCTCAAAAACTGATTTCAAACACAAACCGAACACACCATTATGTCTAAGAGTTGGCATTGGATCAACTTTGATTTGAACTTGCCCCATGAAATGGTGTCCAAATCTATTCATGGCTAAACGCTGTCTAACAAGCTTGGCCTAGGCAAGTTCACGAATTAGGTCACAAGTGAAGCCAATTGAACTGAGCTTTAGGTTTACTTTTGAATTTTTTTTCTTATTTATTTATTTATTTATTTATTTGTTAGACTTGCATGAGTCACCTTTTGCGAGCTAAAGAGCTGAGTTTCAACACTTGGGCCCAAGCCTAACCCAACCTTATTTGAGCTAACCTTACCCATCAGAGGCATGGGTTTATGGACAAGACTTAATCGAATTACAAGCTTTTCGAGTTAAATGATTGGGGATTTTTTTTAAGGTCGCTGATATTAAGATTTTATAGCATAATGAATATTCAATATTTTCATAATGTCTAAGGCCCTTCAACATCAATCTAAAGAAAATTCGATTCAGAGAATTTCTCTAGAATTCCTAGAGAAATTCTCTCCAAAGAAATTTTCTTTGGACTTCCCACTCTCCGAAGAAATTCTGGGAATTTCTTCCTAGAGAAAATCACCAAGCTCTAATACCTTATCATCACTTGATTTCTCTAGACTTCCTAGAGAATTTATTTCCAAAGAAATTTTGTAAAAGCTAGAGAAATTCTCTAAATTCCAATTTAGAGATTTTCACTGGATTTCCAGAGAATTTCTCTGGGTTCAAACTAGGAAATTTCTCTGTCTTCCCAATCATGATGTGCAATACACAAATCGATTACCTAAATAAGCAACAACAACAATAACCAATACACACACACATATATATAAAGAGAGAGAGAGAGAGAAAGAGAGAGAGAGAGACTCGCTGAAAGGAGAATTTCTCTAGTTTTGGCAAGAATTTTTCTGGGTTAAAACCAGAAAATTTCTTTGCCAAGAACAAGAAAAATCAAGATTATAGTTTGGATGGGGAAAAAATAGAGGGATGATAGAAACCCAATTAATTGTAGAGAAATATGAGATGAAAGAACAGAGAATCATCCATATAATTAAATCCAAAAAAACTCATGAAGACAATTCTACTTTTTTGTGGTCAAGATGAGTCTATAGCTTCAAAAGCCCAATCATACCTTCTGTATTCACTTCTAGACCTCTTAGTCTATTCTTCACCCATTACGAATCTATCTTCGAACACAATCTATAAACTCTCATGTAACAATCTGTGCAACTTTAACAACGATTCTTCACATACTTATCAATTATTTTCGGCCAAGGTCCGCCGCAAAGCTGGAGGTGGCGACGAGCACCACAGACTCCTTGTCCTGCACCATCTCCACCATTCCTTTAGCTTTTGAAAAATAGCAAGAAGCATAGAAACTTGCGAATGCTCTATCGAAAAGGCAACGAGCAAGACATCAAGTTGAGCTTGGAAGATAAGAAGACTGAAGATGACGGAGAAACCCTAGCTGTGGTAGAGAAGACGTATTTGTGAGGCAAGAAGAAAGGATCAACATAGTCTGTAGAGAGAGAGAGAGTGTGTGTGTATGTGTTAGAGAGAGAGAGGCATATAGGGGAGAGTAACTCTCTGGTATGTGAAATTTTTTTGTGATATATAGGTGTTGGGTTGAGAGATCTTAGACATCACAAAATAATATTGTGAACATTTTCTATTACTAAAAATGGGACAAGGATTTTAGACTAATTTTTTCTAAATGATAATCCCTAATGTGTAAATTATTAATAAAAAATAAGTTAATTTGATTAAAAAATAAACAATCTATATTCAAAACACGATTTCATAAATTAAAAAAAAAAAAAGAATTTACCTAATAGTGTCAAATTACTTGAATTTAGAAAATATATTTAAAAAACAACATGATTTAGTAAAAAAACCATATATGCATGTCTACTTCTGGGAAGTATTTTGTCATTTACCAAAAAATATATATATAATTTATTTTGTCAATATCCAGGGAATTATGATTATGTCTTTTTCGAGAAAGCTTATGAAAAACTTAACTGGAAGTAACAAAAACAAAACACGAATCCCAAGAAAATCAGTTAAAAACAACAGTAACAGCCCCTATTTGGTTTTGACTACGATTCACACCTCCCTCCCACACTGAATCACTCCCCCTTCCCCCCCGACACTCACTCTCCTCACTCTTAAAAATCCCAAAATCAAAATAAAAAAATTGAAAATGAAGAGAGAGAGAGACACACACAGCACAACCGAAACCCCAAATTCTCGTTATCTCCCTCATCCTCCGAATTCCGAACGGAGATCTAATCTACGTGTTCTTGTAAAAATATCGAGGTTTTTTTTTTTTTTTTTCATTTTTTTGAATTTAATTTAATTTTTTTGAATTTTTTAGTCGGAAAATGACACCTCTGTTAGCCCTAGAATCTGTTAATGCTATTTCTGATCTGATCTCCGTACCTTCTTTATCTGTTTTGTTATACAAATTAAATCTCATCATTGATAGCTAATTTAATATTATTATACACACATATATTGAGAGTATATATGAAGAAGATCTGTTTTTCACTTGATTTTGATCTTCTTGCCTTTTCATACTGTGCAGAGTGTCTGATTGATCTCAATTGTAAGCGAAGTGAACTGGGTCGAGCTCAATTTTGTCTGTAGTGCTTCTTTGGTGTGTGTATGTATTTGATTCAGTGGAGATGAATTGAAGGGGGTGTTGTTTGCATACCTCCAGCATATGCATTAATCGTTTAAGGTAATCTATGTTCTTGGTTTTGATTTCCCTATATGGCCACATTTTAGGAATTTCGTCTCTTAGCAGTAGTGATGAGTGATCAATTTCAGCGATTTTTTGTCAAATTTGAATTGGGTTTGAATGGATTTGCCTTTAATTGTACCCCAATTCTGTAAATTTTGTTAATATGTTTGTACTTAGAATTTGGCTATACAAATATTATAATTTGAAACTTGGTCAGATTGGGATTTTGGATATTTTGCAAACATAATTTGGAAAACAATCTTGTGTTGTTGTTCTTACTATCCTCTGTAGTCTTTGTAATTTAATGTTCATTTAGTAAAATTCATTACTACCTCAATGCACAGGAGGCCAAAGGAGAACACTGAAGTGGTGTCTTCGTGCAAATGTCAAAGTCTCCCTCTCCTGAACCGAGGGAGCCCCTATCCTCGTCTACTTCACAGCCTAGGTTAGTGTTTCTCTCTTAGCTTGATCGGTGACAACATATTAGAGTTTATATTGTTCTACCTTATGGGAATTTTTTTTCCTGGTGAATTTACCTATCAGCTGCACTTGTTTACTGAAGAATAGAGTCATATAACACTTGCTCAAAAAGGGGTGGGATGCATATATAAATATATAAATAAGAATAGACAGGGGAAAACAGATGGTCCCTAATATCCACTAAGTTCTCATGAAAATCAAAAAAATTATTTCTATATACCCTTTAAATGGATCTTTTTTTTTCTTGGGGGGCATTATATGCTAAATCTTGACTAGTAGATTTACTGTTTACTTTGCAGGGATTCAAATGGAACAATAGATATGGATGATCCGGAGAAAGCAATGGCAACAGTTGCTCGTTTTGTTGAGCAGCTACATGCTAGCATGTCTTCACCGCAAGAAAAGGAACTTATTACAGCACGTTTGCTTGGTATTGCCAAAGCTAGAAAGGAAGCACGGACTCTTATCGGTTCACATGCTCAAGCAATGCCATTGTTCATATCAATTCTTAGGAGTGGCACTCATGTGGCAAAAGGAAACGTTGCTGCAACACTGAGTGCCCTTTGCAAGGATGATGATTTGCGGTTGAAGGTACTTCTAGGTGGATGCATACCGCCATTACTTTCACTTTTGAAGTCAGAGTCAACTGAAGCAAGGAAAGCAGCTGCAGAAGCAATATATGAAGTTTCATCAGGTGGACTTTCAGACGATCATGTGGGTATGAAAATATTTGTTACAGAAAGTGTAGTGCCAACCTTATGGGAGCAGCTGAATGCAAAAAACAGGAAGGACAAAGTGGTAGAACGTTTTGTTACCGGGGCTCTGAGAAATCTTTGCAGCGACAAAGATGGGTATTGGAGAGCAACACTTGAGGCCGGAGGAGTAGATATTATTGTGGGGCTTCTTTCTTCAGACAATGTTGCCTCTCAATCCAATGCAGCTTCTTTACTGGCCCGTCTGATGTTGGCATTCAGTGATAGCATCCCCAAAGCAATAGATTCCGGAGCCGTCAAAACTTTGCTTCAACTTGTGCGTCAGGAAAACGATATTTCTGTCCGTGCCAGTGCTGCGGATGCTTTGGAGGCTCTTTCGTCAGGGTCAACCAAGGCTAAGAAAGCTGTTGTTGATGCAGATGGTGTGCCTGTTCTCATTGGAGCTGTAGTTGCTCCTTCTAAAGAGTGTATGCAAGGGAAGGGTGGTCAGTCCCTTCAGGGGCATGCAACGAGAGCTTTAGCTAATATATGTGGTGGAATGTCTTCTCTAATACTATATCTTGGAGAAATTTCACAGTCCCCGCGCTTAGCTGCTCCTGTTGCTGACATAATTGGAGCACTAGCCTACTCTCTGATGGTCTTTGAGCAAAAATGTGGTGTTGAAGAAGAAACATTTAATGCAACACAGATAGAGGACATTCTAGTAATGCTACTAAAGCCCTGCGACAATAAGCTGGTCCAGGAGCGTGTCCTTGAGGCCATGGCCAGCCTTTATGGCAACACATATCTCTCAAGATGGCTCAACCAAGCAGAAGCAAAGAAGGTGCTTATTGGACTTACAACAATGGCTGCTGCTGATGTGCAACAGTACCTGATACTCTCTCTAATAAGCTTATGCTGTGATAGGGTGGGTATCTGGGAGGCCATTGGAAGGAGAGAAGGAATTCAGTTACTGATATCATTGCTAGGCTTATGCAGTGAACAGCATCAGGAGTATGCTGTTGAGTTGTTGGCAATCCTGACTGACCAAGTCGAGGACAGTAAGTGGGCAATCACAGCAGCTGGGGGGATTCCTCCACTGGTACAATTATTAGAGATGGGATCCCAGAAGGCAAGGGAGAACGCAGCACATCTTCTGTGGAATTTGTGCTGTCACAGTGAGGATATTCGTGCCTGTGTTGAAAGTGCTGGAGCTGTTCCGGCATTCTTATGGCTTCTAAATAGTGGTGGACCAAAGGGTCAGGAAGCCTCAGCTAAAGCACTAACAAAGCTTATTCAAAGAGCTGATCCTGCTGCCATTAATCAGTTGCTAGCTTTGCTCCTGGGAGATTCTCCATGCTCAAAGGCCCACGTAATTAAAGTTTTGGGTCATGTACTCACTATGGCATCACAAAGTGATCTTGTGCAGAACGGAGCTGCAGCTAATAAAGGACTGAGGTCACTTGTCCGGGTTCTCAATTCCTCTAATGAAGAAACCCAAGAGCATGCAGCTTCTGTCCTAGCTGATCTATTCAGCAACAGACAAGATATTTGCGACAGTTTTGCAACTGACGAAGTCTTGAATCCATGCATGAAGCTTTTGACCAGCAACACTGAAGTTATTGCGGCACAGTCAGCTCGAGCCTTGGGTGCTTTGTCCCGTCCAACCAAGACAAAATCTAGCAACAAAATGTCATACATTGCAGAAGGAGATGTCAAGCCTCTGGTCAAATTGGCAAAAACTTCTTCCATTGATGCTGCCGAGACTGCAGTGGCAGCATTGGCCAATCTTCTGTCTGATCCCCAGATTGCTGCAGAAGCACTGGCAGAAGATGTTGTTTCTGCTTTGACTAGAGTAATGGGGGGAGGAACTTCAGAAGGTAAGAAGAATGCGTCACGTGCCCTTCACCAATTACTGAAGCATTTTCCAGTAGGTGATGTTCTCAAGGGTAATGCTCAGTGCCGATTTGCTGTTCTTTCTGTTGTGGATTCCTTAAATGCGATGGATATGGATGGGACTGACGCTACTGATGCCTTAGAAGTAGTTGCACTACTGACAAGGACAAAACGAAGTGTGAACTTCACTTACTCTCCATCGTCTGCCCTTGCTGAAGTTCCCTCAAGTTTGGTGAGTCTTGTACGCTGCCTGGCCGAGGGGCCACCTTTGGTGGAAGATAAGGCTATAGAAATTCTGTCTAGGCTTTGTGGGGATCAATCAGTTACATTAGGTGACCTGTTGGTTTCAAAACCAGGATCCATTGGTGGACTGGCCAATAGAATAATGAACTCCACCAGTTTAGAGGTTAGAGTTGGAGGAGCTGCATTGCTCATCTGTGCTGCTAAAGAACACAAA
Organism: Camellia sinensis; assembly: GCF_055761805.1. NCBI lineage: Eukaryota > Viridiplantae > Streptophyta > Magnoliopsida > Ericales > Theaceae > Camellia > Camellia sinensis. The sequence continues at coordinate 123,219,476 of NC_138966.1, forward strand.
ATTCAGTCAATGGATGCACTAGAAGGTTCAGGATATTTAGAACCCCTGATATATGCAGTACTAGATATGATGAAGCGAAATTCAAGTAGTTTCTCTTCAGAAATTGAAGCCAGAACTCCTAGAGGTTTTGTCGAAAGAACTGCTTTTCAGGAAGGAGATGCCTTCGAGGTTCCTGATCCAGCCACTGTCTTGGGAGGTACTGTTGCTTTGTGGTTGCTATCAATAATTTCTTCATTTCATGCGAAGAACAAACTTGCTGTAGCAGAAGCTGGGGCACTTGATGCCCTTTCTGACAAGCTTGCAAATTATACTTCGAATCCACAGGTAGGGCTTGATCTAGTCTTTAGTAATGTTGGCTGTTTCACCTTTTCTTTCATTCTTTGTTGTGGCTAACAGTTCAATGAGATGACCACCAATAGCCTATGGTAAACAATTTTGTGGATCTCATTGCTACTCTATAAAGACAGATTTAAATTTGATACATATTAAATTAAAGTATATTACGAATAACTCCCACTTTTAGATTAAATAGATATATGAGAGATTTTGTGGTGGTCAGCATGACCTGTACTGAGATAAAACTGACTTTTGTGCAGCGGCTAGTTTGTTTACAGTCTAAAACTAAAAGTTTAACTGGTAAGTTGTATTTTTTGTTTTATTTTCTCCTTTTTTTCCTTGATGTCTGTCTGCCGTCTTTCAATTCATTTTACAATTTCGGATTATAATTTCCTTGGCAAATTATAGTTGTAGATTGGTGGTGGGATGTGTTTGGGTTGAGTCTGTTGAGTCGACTAACAGAAGTTATGTTGATAGGTTTGAAATGTTTTGGGGTTTAACTGAAATTGGGAGTAAAAGAAATAGAGGGATCGACATGTCCAGTGCTTTCCGGCTTTATTACCTGAACTGGTGTTGGCTTACTGTACTATCTATACTTAGGTGAAAGAAGGACATTTTCAGTGCCTTGTTCCACTTTTAGCGGATATTGTAATAATACCGTAAACAAGTGCGGCCTCAGAACTTTTGGAAGTTACCTTTCTTTTTACGTTTTACATTTTTCATTGTATGGCCAATGATGGAGTGTGTTGGTTTGTTGATCACAGGCTATATAAAATTCTTTGATATTTTTTCTTCGTTCAGCCTCAATTGTTGGATGGTTTGCATGCACATACTAAATTCATATGTTTAGAGTGTGCGCGCCTAGACTTGGTAGCTGAGACAAAATATTTTCTTCATTCACAGGCGGCATTTGAGGATACTGAAGGCATATGGATTAGTGCCTTACTCCTGGCTATATTGTTTCAAGATGCAAATGTTGTTGCCTCTCCTGCAACGATGCGCATCATACCCTCTCTTGCCCTTTTGCTGAGGTCTGAAGAAATAATTGACAGGTTTTTTGCTGCCCAAGCAATGGCTAGTCTTGTTTCAAATGGAAGCAAGGGAATAAATCTTGCAATTGCAAATTCGGGTGCAGTTGCTGGGTTAATAACCCTAATTGGTTACATAGAATCAGATATGCCAAACCTTGCTGCTCTATCTGAAGAATTTTCTCTTGTAAGGAATCCTGAACAAGTAGTTCTGGAACTCCTTTTTGAAATTGAAGATGTGAGAGGTGGTTCCACTGCACGCAAAACTATCCCTTTATTAGTGGATCTTTTGAGACCAATGCCAGATAGACCAGGTGCCCCTCAAATTGCTGTTCACCTCTTGACTCATATTGCAGATGGTAGTGATACAAACAAACTAATTATGGCTGAAGCTGGAGCTCTGGATGCTTTAACAAAGTACCTATCGTTGAGCCCTCAAGACTCAACTGAGGCAACTATAGCTGAACTGTTGAGAATATTATTTAGCAATCCTGATATTCTTTGTTATGAAGCATCTATTAGTTCCTTGAATCAGCTCATAGCTGTTCTGCGTTTGGGGTCGAGAAGTTCAAGACTGAGTGCTGCTAGGGCTCTTCATGAACTTTTTGAGGCTGAGAGCATTAGAGATTCTGAATTAGCCAAGCAAGCAGTTCAGCCCTTGGTTGACATGCTTGAAGCTGCATCAGAAACTGAGCAATGTGCTGCACTTATCGGCTTGATTAAGTTGACTTCGGAAAATCCTTCGAAAGCTGTTCTGATGACTGATGTGGAAGGGAATCCCCTCGAGAGCCTATATAAAATTTTGTCTTCCACTTCTTCCTTGGAACTGAAGACAAATGCTGCACAGCTCTGTTTTGTTCTTTTTGGTAATCCAAAACTCAGAGAAATGCCAATTGCCTCTGAATGCATCGTGCCTCTTATATCACTGATTCAATCTGATATGGGTATGGCAGTGGAATCTGGTGTTTGCGCTTTTGAGAAATTATTGGATCATGAACAGCAAGTGGAGTTTGCAGCAGCTAATGATGTTGTCAATCTTCTTGTCAGTTTGGTTTCTGGATCAAATAATCGGCTTATTGAGGCTAGCATCTGTGCTCTCATTAAGTTGGGGAAAGACCGGACAACCTGCAAGTTAGATATGGTCAAAGCTGGCATTATCGATAACTGTCTTGAGCTACTTCCAACAGCACCCAGTGCATTGTGCTCCTCGATTGCTGAACTTTTCCGCATCTTGACAAATAGTAGTGCAATTTCTAAAAGCTCAGCTGCTGCAAAAATTGTCGAACCTCTTTTTTTGGTTTTGCTTCGTCCAGATATTAGTCTCTGGGGCCAGCACAGTGCATTGCAAACACTAGTCAATATTTTGGAGAAACCACAGAGCCTTGCAACTTTAAAACTTACTCCTAGCCAGGTCATTGAGCCTCTGATTTCGTTTCTGGAATCACCATCTCAAGCTATCCAGCAACTTGGCTCAGAATTGCTGAGTCATCTTCTTGCACAAGAGCACTTTAAGGAAGATATAACAACAAAAAATGCAGTTGTGCCCCTTGTGCAACTTGCGGGAATCGGAATATTGAACTTGCAGCAAACAGCAATTAAGGCGTTGGATAATCTCTCTTTAAGCTGGCCGAAGGCAGTTGCTGATGCCGGGGGTATATTTGAGATTTCAAAGGTTATTGTTCAAGATGACCCCCAACCACCCCATGCTTTGTGGGAATCGGCTGCACTGGTTCTGTCCAATGTTCTAAATTCAAATGCTGACTACTATTTTAAAGTACCACTGATTGTTCTTGTGAAGATGTTGCATTCAACAGTAGATAGTACTATAACAATAGCTCTTAACGCATTGATTGTTCAAGAATCAACTATTGCTTCGAGTGCTGAAATGATGACTGAAGCAGGTGCAATAGATGCTCTGTTAGACTTATTAAGATCTCACCAGTGTGAAGAAGCGTCTGGAAGACTACTCGAAGCTTTATTCAACCATACGAGGGTACGAGAAATGAAGGTTTCCAAGTATGCAATAGCACCTTTAGCACAATATCTCTTAGACCCACAAACTAGATCAGAGTCCGGCAAACTTCTTGCAGCTCTTGCTCTTGGTGACCTCTCCCAGCATGAAGGACTTGCTAGAGCCAGTGATTCTGCCTCTGCATGTCGTGCATTGATAAGTTTGCTTGAAGATCAGCCAACGGAGGAAATGAAAATGGTGGCCATTTGTGCATTGCAAAACTTCGTCATGCACAGTAGAACTAATAGGCGAGCTGTTGCTGAAGCAGGGGGCATATTGGTACTTCAGGAACTGATTCTTTCTCCTAATTCAGAGGTTGCTGGGCAGGCAGCATCGCTCATCAAATTTTTGTTTTCAAATCACACACTTCAAGAATATGTATCAAATGATCTTATCGGAGCTTTGACAGGTAAGCTACCAACGAAACAGTTCAATCCTTTGTTACTATATTTCCTGATATTTAGTATTGCGATTTTCACGTCCCATGCGTGGTATATATATTCAACAAGGAATGTATGTTCATATATCATTGGCATCTGAATCAACATATGTTCAACTTCAGTTTCCATCACTGCATAGATAAGTTTCTTCAATATATGGTTATTTGGGAAATAATAAGGTTGAGTTTGTTCTTACACAATCCAGTGTACCTTAATTAGTGAGATGCTAGGTTTTTTTCCAGAGATTCAGAGACCTTATAAATGCTTATTTTCTATAAATTAGGACTACATTAACTAACACTATAGGTCTTCATTAGCATTTGGATCACAGTATTGGAATCTAGTAAGTGGTGAGTTGGAGTTGAAACAGTCCAAAGAATGGTTTGTGTGTTATTACTAGACACATTATATTTACTGTGTTGAGCAATTGAATGTATAACTGCACTTAAAAGCTTTATTTTGTCTGTTTTTGTATACCAAAGAAGAAAATAGTGAGATTAGAGTAGTATCCTATTTTTTCAGAATTTATTGAATCAACGAATCCTTAATGTGTCATGCATGTGTCTCGTTTCGATATTCATACTTTGCAGAAACTAAGGATATATAAAAAATAGTATAATGATACTTAAATCGGATTTTGACAATTAAATAAGCAAGCGAACTTGCATATGATACTTTTGCACGTTACATTTTTAAGCATGAAAAGAGAAAGAACAAGGGAATTATAAACAGTTTACACTTGACATTATAATGAAATTTTTATAGGTCTCACTGGAAAGAAGGTATACTGACTACTTCTTAAGCTGACTACGAGTGAGAAACCATTCTTTGAACTCATGTATTATAGAATACTAAAAATTATAAATTTTTTTCCAACGTATTCTGGTCATACCCATCCTATTTTAAAGGTTTTTTCTTATCATCAAGGTTTTAAAAAGCGGCCGCAACCGTTACGTAACGCCGTTACGTAACGGTTTTGGCGGTTACCGCCACCCGTTACGGCCGCTTTTGCAGTGTGATTGAGATTCACAGGTGTGTCGGTCATAGCGGCTGCCGTAGCGGTCGTAACAGTGCCGTAACAGCCGTAACGGCCTGTTACGCACCGTTACGTAACGGTTCCAAACTGTTTCTTCCGAAAAAACACACAAAAAAAGCTAAAAATGGGGGAAGAGGGATAGGGAGAAGAGAGAAGATAAAGAGAGAAAATGGAGAAGTAAGAGATAGAGAGAGAAGAGGGAAGATGAAGAACATGTTATTGATTTGTTGAAACTGTAAGACCTATGCTATTCTATTCAGCTGCTATCACTAAACCATTTTGTTTGTGTGTGTCTATCTATATATTGTTTGAAAATAATAACAATAATAAGTGTGGTCATTATCTATTTGACTTGGTTAAAATATATATATATATATATATATATATATTTAGGCTCTTATTTATTCTTTTACTTTTGTCATTGTTTATCTTATATATAAGTTGGTGATTGATTTTTTGTATAATATAAAGTCATTAATTATTAAAATAAAATGTAAAAAACTCAGTTTATAGTGATTTAAAAATATGAAATATATTGCATCATACTTAAAATTTACAAAAATTGATCAATATTTATTTTTAATCCAATAAATATGATCATGGAAAAAAAATATGCGTATCGGTAAGTTTTTTTCAAATTGTGCAAAAAATAAAAAAATTCACGGTTCCGGTTACCGCAACCTTTACACCACGGCCTTTACACTCCGCAACCGCAACCGCGTCACCGCCACCGACCGTTACGGCGACCGCAACCGCTTTTCAGAACCTTGCTTATCACCATATCGATATCCCATATCTGTATCCATGCTTCATAGATTGTAGTGAATAATGTAAATTTTATTTCTGTAACTTGTTTTTAATATTGAGTTTCTTTCATTGCATCATCCTGCAGGGGCACTAGAGAGAGAATTGTCTTCCATCACAACCATCAATGAAGAAGTCTTGAAAACCATACATGTCATATTCACCAACTTTCATAAGCTCCACATTTCTGAGGCGGCTACTCTGTGCATTCCCCATTTGGTAGCAGCACTAAAGTCTGGGAGCGAAGCCGCTCAGGATTCTGCATTGGACACCTTATGCTTGTTAAAACAATCATGGTCAACCATGCCTATAGATATCTCAAAGTCTCAATCCATCATTGCATCCGAAGCAATTCCCACTCTTCAATTGCTAATTAGAACCTGCCCGCCGATTTTCCATGAGAGAGCAGATAGCCTGTTGCATTGCTTACCAGGTTGTTTGACTGTTACCATTAAACGCGGAAACAACCTAAGGCACCTCATGGGAGGTACAAATGCCTTCTGTCAATTGACGATAGGCAATGGGCCTCCACGGCAAACCAAGGTAATGAATTATTCAAATAAGAGTTTAACATAAAGGACCTGATATAGTTTGTTTAAAGTATTTTTCTTTTATTGGGTGGGGTTTGAATATTTGTTATGTACTTTGCCTTGATCGTTTAGGTTAATTCTGCATCATTAGCTCAACAGAATTAATATTTGCATGAAATAATGTCCTCAGATTGCTCTGTTTGGTTTCGTGTTCTGAAAAACACTAAAAAAATATACGCCAAAAATGGTTTTGTGCACAAAAAGGGAAAACAATATGAAAATAATGAATGTTTTTGAATTTTTCAAAAACAGATTCTGAAAACAAAACCAAATGGAGTGGTTTTAGGAAAAATTTTGTTCATTATAAATGTGTGCCAGCAGCTGGATATGCCTTGTAATTAGCATTTATGAGTTGTAGAATTTTCGCAGATTAAGCACATTGCAGTTTTTCATTTCTCAAAAACCATGGTACTCTCAAACAATTTTCTCAATTTCAAAAAAATTACTTGTTATGTATCTTTGTATCTAATTAAAGGACTATTTAGGGATTTTTGAGGTTATTATTTCATGCAAATATTAATTCTGTTGAGGTAATCATAAATGTTATATGCTATACTAAGAAGTGAATATAGTATAGATCTTATTATCAACATACAGCTACATTTCATGCAAAATGGTCTTTCCATTCTTTCAGGTAGTGAGCAACAGTACATCTCCAGAGTGGAGAGAAGGATTTACATGGGAATTTGATGTACCACCAAAGGGACAAAAGTTACACATACTTTGCAAAAGCAAAAGTACTTTCGGAAAGGTAATTATATTGAATTGTGATACATTTACTTTCAATGTCCTCGTCAACTGGTGTAACGGATCAAATCCTCATTCAGCTGTCGCAACAACCAAACCAGTACCCCGTGCCCAACTTGATTAAATCCTTGTTTTTATTTTTTGAAAATGATGGTTTTGCTAAACTCTGGAGATAATTTTAAATGGTCCTTCTGTTCATAGTTTTCAATGTTGTAATTGCGCATATTTTTTTTTTTCTTTTCAGAAAAGTCTCGGTAGGGTGACGATCCAAATTGACAAAGTTGTAAGTGAAGGAGTATACAGTGGACTCGTCAGCCTCAACCATGACAGCAATAAAGATGGGACTTCCCGAACACTTGAAATTGAGATCACCTGGTCCAACAGGGAATCTGATGGAACTTTGTGAATGAATTTATAAGACACCATGCAGGTGAGTGCAGTGAAATCAACCCCGGGAAAGCTATGCAGCCAAATAAAAAGTAATAGTAATGAATAATTCCATCCCAATGGGGTGTTGGAGTTTGATTTGCTTCTGATATCCTCTGAAAGTTCAGTTTTGTAGATTTGTGAGAATATATATATATATATATATATGCTTTCTAAGTCAAATGTGAAGAGGGTTTTCAAGTCATAGCTGTCTAGAAGTAAATTGTACATATCAGTCAGTAGGTTGTGCTAGTTATTTTAAACTCGTTAGAGAAAGTGTATTGTTAAGAGGATGGCTAGGACTGAGCTTTTTTGCGCCAAGTGCACTGGCTCTAATGGAGGTACATGGGCTGCACTTGTGCTCTTCTATTGTTTTGCCTCAATGAAGTTACCATCCAGGACTTGCCTGTTTTCAAAGTTTCTTGGTCTTAAATTGCACTATTATTATCCATTGGAACTCATTTGGTATATGGGTTTTAATATCTGAGCTGCCCAACAAATCCTGTTGGTTAAAGTTCAAGTCTTGATCGGAAAATATGAAAAAACCCATATCTGTATCCATGCTTCATAGATTGCAGTGAATAGTGAAAAAACGCATTCACTGGGAATCTTGCTATCGTTATAATCCTAATGGTGACGCCTAAAAATGAAAAACAACATTGTATATTAGTTCAGCTTTTGGTTGTATGATATAGTTAACTAATCCTATACCAGCAGGAAAAAAACGTCCAGACAATTTATACAAATTGATGTAGCTGAGTGGTTAGCTCATCATTTCAAAAAAGGAACACCATTACGACTGTTTGACTGCAAAAATTCATTGGCATGATTCCAGTGCAAGATTTTGTATAAAAATTCCAGCGAAAAAAATAGAAAGAATGAAATCATGTTCCAATTAATTTTGCATAGTGTATCAACCCTGACTTAGGAAATATGGAAACATCTAGGTGAACTTGTACCATTGACCTGTTTCTGAGCTTTGCTTTGTTACGGGAAACCAGTACATGTTGAAAGAGAAGAAGGTAGGGTTGTGTAAGTTCAGGCCGGTATAAACCAGTTAGCATGTGTTTTCTCCCAAAGAGAAGCCACCAACTACAAGATTTTAGAGTAGCAATATATATACATCCAGGGGTAGGGTCTAGTGACTGGAAGGCATCACTCAAATATAAAATTTTCTCCGTCAAGCGCTAAATTATGTTACAAAATAAAATGACAATATCAGATTGGAAGCAAGCAATTATCAAATAAATTGAAGCTACAATGCGTTTAGAAAGAAAAGAGAAAAGTTGAAGGAGAGAAAGGACAAGGGAATGCAACAAGTTCACATCCAATAAATTACTACTTTGCAGCTGCAACCAGCGCAGATCGAGCCCGTGTAAAGGTAGAAATGAGCGATCCAAGCTGCAACTTATCGTTGCATCCAAAACTCAACCTGTATCTGCAAATCCAAGATAAAATTAAATTTGATGATCAAGTTAAAATAAAAATAAAGGTATTTCAAGGTATGTTTGTCAGATTGCTATAAAATGGTGCACTTCTATACTGGTTTAACAATGCATCTGTTACTATGTCGCAACCATTAAAACAACTCCAACCATACTTTTCATTTTTAACTAAAATATAAAAATGGTAATTCTTTACTTTGCCTAATTCCTTTTTTTATCTAAGTACTCCAACTCTACTCTTTATTTCATCTATCTATACACAAACTATTTAAAAAGCCTCCCAAAGCTCGTCAAATGTAGTTAGTATTGAATAATTTTGTTAAAATAACTATTGTAATAGCTAACCCTTTGGAGTCACTAAAATATAATAATGCTAACTATAATAGATCTAATAGCAAGATCCATGAAAAAGAAGGCATACAGAAAATGAGGGCCTTTGATCTGATTTCGTTGTGTTTTTTTTTTTTGTTTTTTTTAATATTCAAAATTAAACTAGTGTAGGAATAAATTTTGGAGGATTTATGTGTAAGTCCTACTAAGTAAACTTATTGTCCAATAAGTAATATAATAATTAATAGCATTTTTCATCATACACTATTAAAAAATGTCACTAATTGTTAATTTTCAGCGAAAGTTTAAAAATTGTCACAAAAACTATAACTAATTATAAGTTTTAGCGACAGTTTAAAAAAATATCACAAAAAAGTCACTAATTTTCAACTTTCAATGATAGTTTAACAAATTTGTCACAAAAAAAAGTTACTAATTATACGTTTTAGTGACAATTTATAAAAATCATGACAAAAAAAATCACTAATTGTTAATTTTTAGTGATATGCAAAAAACCACCACAAAAAATTATTTTTAATTACGATTGTACTAGATCTTATTTTCAATAGGACTTGATGGGAATTGTGTCCAACTATTAGGACCTATTGGTATCACAGTTTTATTTATATAGAAAAAGAAAAGAAAAGAAGAGAAAAAAGAAAAGTGATTTCAAACCACACTTTAATGGAGTAAAAATTTGGTATATCAATCAATAATACTTAGGATGATGAACCTACTATTCAACTACCAATCCTGTAACTACCACATTTGTATAGTGAAGTATATAATATGCCTACATGGTAATCTCTCACATTGAATGGGAAATAATTAAAAATAATTCTTTAATTTTGGATAAAAAGAAATGTAATCAGGTCAAAGAGCCAGAAAATGAAGGCATGGATTACATACTCAATATCAGCCAAGTCATTGATTAGCTGAACTCGAACACCTGATTGCATCTTGATCTTAAAGACAAACCTGTTCATACAATCCCTTAAAGATGAGATCATGCAAATACCAAGCCTAGTTAACAACCAAAATATGAGCACTTACATGGTTACTTCTCTTACGATATCCACCAAAGCTAATCCTTTCCTTGTCTTCATTTCAGATATTCCTAAAGATTGTTAAGTAACCAAAAGAGAAAACAAGCAATAACAAAATTCCATGTATAGTTGCACTGTATTACTGTAAGATTTGCATTCTTAAAACACGCTTGTTGGATACGTCTAAAACTAACTGCAAATGATTCATTCAGAAGCCAGTGAGATATTTGTTCGATGTCTTTGGGCAATGGATTTCCAGTGCACAAGTAGACAGCTTCTTCTGTTATCTGCTGAGAAGCCATATGTGTTGACTGCATACATCAAATCAAACAGCAAGTAATCAACCAAGTACTTAACCTCTGATAATCTATTCATACAGAGAAATTAAATTATAACAAGAATCCAACTGATGCCCAACAATTTGTAACTGGAATTTTCTTACACACAATAGAACTCTAATTTAAAGATATATGGATGAGTTAGAACTTTATTTCCGATTGACTTTGAGAGTTGGCAAGCACTGGGGTCACTGGAAAAAACGAAATCCATTGGTGTGTTTTGTGCAATGTGTATCACACAAAAAAATTCTGGAGGGGTGTAAGAATAGAGGTATAAGTCGATCATACCACGAATATGAAAAGTACAATCATGGTGTCAAGAGGTAAAAGGAAGAAAGGGAATCTTAGTTATTCAAATTTTATACAAAGCAGTTATTGATCTGGTTCTGGTGTTAATTTAGTAATATAGAGAAATTATAGAATCATACCCACTTATAATTTCTCCAATCTGCATTTTTGTGAAACTGGAAGTAATCATACACACAAGCACTCACACAGACACAAAAGCAAGGAGTAAAAGATTTTAAAACCTGTAAAATGTTCAAAGCCTTTCTCATGTCACCATTGCTAAGTCGTACAAGTGCCTTTAAGCCACACTCAGGTACATCAAGCCTAGTTCAGCAAAATCATATAGTATTAATCAATAACACCAGTTACAGAAGTACAACCAAATCAAGATAACTATAGCTTCACATCTTATTGATTTTTCAGGGTAGCAAGGCAAAATATAACATAGCAGCCTTCCAAGTAACCTGCTATTCCTCATGTTGATGAGCTCAAATTATTGCAATTGTCACACATAAAGAAGCAGTAAAAACCCCATGCAAGCCTCTTTTAAGACAAGTAGGCTCTGTTAAGTTGGGCTATCAAATAACCCCTTGAAGAACCTAAATATAACAAAGTGCGACAAGGAAACACTGAAAATTGATGGCCATGACATTGTTAAAGTGAGTATTCTTGATATCTTAGATTGATCAGCAAAATGGGAGTCCAAACAGGGGAGACCATTCCCCAAAGACACAAAAGTCGGAACCCAAGCATAACACAATTGGTCAGTGCAAAATGGATTCCTGAATAATCCAAGAAGTGGCATTAAAGCTTTTTGCAATAAATAACACTCATCAAATGCCATAGGCCACACCAGCTGCAAGTCATTATAACAAATTATAGACAACAAAAGGCAGATTTTTTTTTGATCAACAACAAAAGGCAGATCATGATATGTATTTTCCGCCATAAAAAAAAAAATGAAAAAAGGAATAGCTTATTTGGCATAAAAGAAAAAATAATAATAATAAAAAGCAATGTTGCTTAAGAATGATTCCATTACAATATACGGGGCAGTTTAACTGTTTGGTAATAAGCTTGCCCCCAAAAAAGTTGTATGGAACTCACCTTTCAGCCTGAATAACATGTTTAAGTCGCTCACTGACATTAATGGCATCAAGAGGAGCAAACCGAAAACGAGTACATCTTGATTGCAGAGCTGGAATAATCTTGTTGACATGATTACAGATAAGTGCAAACCTAGTGCTTTTTGTGTACTTCTCAATCACTGCAGCATGAACATGGAAAACTAGGTGTATGAAAAAATAAACAAACATAAAATAAATATGATCATATTTTGGAGCAGAAAAATAAACAAACATAAAATATGCTTTTACCTCGACGAAGGGCAAATTGTGCATCCTTTGTCATGGCATCAGCTTCATCCAATAAGACCAACTTCACTGATGCTTTTGCACTGAGAAAAAGAACATATTTCTTATGTAATTCATGCACACTTGTCCAGCAACTCATTGAGTTAAATTAAACTACCTCAATCTAACAAAACAAGAGTGATATTAGCATTACTCTCATTTTGGACACAACAATATCATACAGACTATACTAATGCTTTGCTTAATTATTGAAATAGAAGATAGGGCAAATTTCACTTTAACTCCTTGTGGTGTGCAGATTACCATTGACATTTGAAAATAAGCACATAACTCGGTGTACGACTTGAACAAAAAAGGCTAACATACCCTTGTATCCAAGTAACCACAGCAATTTCATCATTTTTTAAAACTCACAATGCATTTTGCCCCTTGTACTTCACTCCATGTGTGATTTACACCTGGCATGTGGATATAAACATGTAAATTCCTTTATGTCCACGCACATGTTTGACATTTGTTGTTAACTTGGACAGAATGTTTGACTGAACACTTTAGTCCACGAACCACAGTGTAATGTGATTATTTCCAAATCTGAGGGGCAAAGGGGGTAAAGTGAAGGTTGCCCTAAAATACATTCAAGTTTGTCTACCAAATTATCTAAACTACCAACATACATCAACGCAGCTATTTTTCATTCCTATTGTTAATCCCAATCTCATTAGCAAGAAAAATTGTCAAAAATATTGACAACCACGTGGCAAGCAATTGAATTCCAAGTACAACCACCATATCATAACCCCCAAAAATCACAGGACAAAAAAACAAATACAGAACAAAGGGTTTACCCAAATGAGAAGCTCTGAGTGCTAGCAAAATCCTGAATCTGTTGCCTGACGACATCGATTCCGCGTTCATCGGAAGCATTCAATTCCAAAACCAAGTTGTGCATCTGCGACCCATATAGCTTGCGAGCCACGGCGAGAATGGTGGAGGTCTTGCCGGTGCCGGGAGGACCGTAGAGTAACAAATGGGGCAATCTGTTCTCGCTAGTTAGCCTATCAACTGTTCGAAGAAATGCACATATGAATCAATCCACATACATAAACAAACAAATACGTATAAAATTATAGTAAACCCTAGGAAATTGAGAAAGAGAGGGAGGGTGGAGAGTAACTGGTGTCGATGATGTCGCGATGGGCTGCGACGTCGGAGAGGGATTGAGGGCGGTACTTTTCGACCCATGGAGTGGCTTTTCGGAGGTTGTTGTTGGATTTGAGAGAGTGGTTGTCGTCGTCGATGTCCATGAGAGAGATTACCTCCGCCATCGTAGACTTTGGTTGTTTGTTTGGTAGTCACACTCTATTTTCTTCTCTCTCTCTCTCTCTCTCTCTCTCACTGGACTGTATGTACGTATATCAGTGCTTGCGCGCGCAGACCATGGACACTGAAGGCGCCAAACGTTAAATTCACAGGCCGGTTCGGAAGTTGATTATTTTAATAGTTGCGTTTCAGAATAAGGTTAAATTTATTTTGAATAATTAGATATGATGTTTATAAAAAAAAAATAATAATAATAATTATTATGATTTTAATGTAATTTTTTATTTTATTAATTATTTTAGTCTATTTTATTTTTTTAGTGTTATTTTAATCCAAAAAAACTTATTCTTAAAAGCACTTCCATAATAAAAAATTATATTATTGTGGCTTATTTTGTAGTTTATTGTGGCTTTTTTTATTTTAAAAAATTCGTATACATAAGTTTTTTTTATCCTAAAATTTCCACAATAATTATTATGCGGTTTATTGTGGCTTTTTTTATTTTAAAATAAAATATTATTACAAATAAATTTATTTATATGAATATAATTTTTTTAATAACATTTTTTTATTCTATCTTTGTGATTAAAAGGAACTTGATTAATAAATAATTAAAAGGTAGAATACACCACTCTGGTTAAGAAACTCCCCCTAACATTTTTTAAAAGCTCATTGCTACTACATAAAGTGACATGAGTGAAAATTTGGTGGCCCTTCTTGTGCAGATCGGTGTACTTATTTGCTTTCCTAAGAACATGGTAATGATAATTTGACGAGTGTTCTAGTTAGTTCAGAAGATATTTGTAATAATCATAAACAATATTATCAAATTAAATTGTTATTTCTCATGAGTAGGGTTGCAAACGAGTTGAGTTGAGTCAAGCCGATCTAAACTTTTAAATATTCAAACTTGTTTATTAAAAATTAGTCGAGCTCAAGCTTGAGCTGAGCCCTAGTCGAGAACAAGCAACTTAATCACTATGTTTTGTATCAGGCCAAGGAGCTCAAGGAAGCAACAGCAAATTGGCAAATTATCATGGATGGAGCTTGGAAGGCCAGTCATACAAGTACGGGATAGCATGGTTCTGTATGGATCAACATGGTCAAATAGTACACCAAAGGGCGCAGGTTGTCAATCAACTCCCTAGTCCGACGGCGGCTGAAGCAATGGCATGCCTTGAAGCTTTAAGTTGGGCAAGGAGCACAGGGAAAACCAGCCTACATCTCCTAACTGATTGTCAAGTGTTGGTTAGCATATTAAATAGTAAAGGAACAAAGTTAGATTGGCAGATTATGTCAATTGTATATGATATTTGCAATTATTGTAAGGATTTTGATTATATTTGCATTAGTAAGGTAGGTAGGAATATAGTTTAATTAGCTCACAGGCTAACAACTGATGTTATTAAGGTTTTTATATAATGAGTGATGATAGAGAGCATTAGAGTTGGAACTCTAATACCAACTCTAGTGATGTGGCAATGCATAAAATAAAATAAAAAATACAACATTACAAACCAAAACATCAAATCATAAGGTAGGGTCTACCTCTAGAGCTCTCTCTAGAGTTTTTCATTTACAGGTCTCAAACATTTTTGTTATATAATATATTGCCAAAAAAAAAAAAATGACATATACTTTCGAATTCATTTCTTGATATTTTATACTTTCAAAACAATTGGTGATATACGCTTGATATTCATGAACAATCATTGATTTTTAAGAATAATAAAGAAATGATATATTCAGAAAACACATGATATCCCAGTTGATGTTTGGACGGACTACAAAAATACGCTGTTGGGAAATGTTGGAAGCATTCAAAAGGGTGCCATATATTTAGTGGCTGCTATTGTTAGTGGAAAGGAATGCAAAATTACTTTAAGGAGTCAAATGTACTTTAAAACTGTTTAGAATTGTAATTTGATGTATTTTTATTTTTAATGTTCAGGTTAATGGAGGTGGACGATATAAAAATTGGGGTTGTTGAAGGTGTTTCGGCAAGTGATTTCAGTTGTATTGAACTTGCGTTGCCTAATTTATTTTCTCAATTGAGGTTAAGATACAAACAAAAAAGTATTAAGGTTGATAAAATATTGATAAAATATTCCCCCTTTGCGCACCCAATGCTAGTGGGTTGGTCAGAGTAAATGTTTATGATCGGAGGTTAGACGGTAATGACAGTTTGCAGGCATGGTTTATTTTCCCAGTAGATTGTCAATGCGAGTTAGTCTATTATGGGAATGGTTATTGTTCAATTAACGACAAACAGGTGCCATGGATGGTGAAGTATCAACTTGAAAATTCCAATATTAAAAGGGGGGTTACGTATTGTAAAATGAAGGGGTATCTGAAGTATTCTACAAGTGACATGCCAAAAGATTCGCAAATTAGGGCCCCCTCTATTGTTGTGTTATCTAAAAAACATACTAATGATAATGTTGATGTCTGGCATTGTCCTCCAACGAAGGCCATTCCGATTCTGACACGGACTAAGTCTGTTGGTTTACCGGAGAGGCGAAGAGATTTGTTGTTAGGAGGTTTTGGGGAAAGTGGTTCAGTCATTCATGAACGCAGAGGTCGTCTGAGTTTGTCAGAGATTGATGTACGCAGAGGTGGTGATGAATCTAGTGATGTTGATCCTGGTCCGTCGATTTCAGAGGTTGGTGAACGCAAAGAGGAAGTTGATCGTAGAGGATCAGTTGTTATGGATGCAGTAGAATTTTCTAATGTTTTACGAAATGTAATCATCAGTGTAAAAAATAGTGATGTGACTCAAGATGTAATAGTGGATGATAAGGGAAATGTAGTAAGTAAATAAAACTTTGAGCGGTTTCATAAATAAAATTAATAAAATTTTTCATTAATCATAACAGTGGTTACATTAACATCAAACCATTCTCTCATTAATGGGGACATTGCATCTAACCAACTACTGTCCCCATTTGTTAATAAAATACAAGGAATTCCTCCTCTAATAGTGAGATCTGGTTGGAACTTAACAAATACATGGAAATCTCTCTGGCAGCCTACTAAATTCTTCATTAATTCGGTAGGGACTGTCGAGTATTTGATGTCGTCTATGACGTTGTAGACGGCGTCTTGGTCGTAGTCCTTGAAGCTTATTCTGTCGGAGAAGTAATTGTGTCGTCCGAGGCTTCTGGCCCAGGCGGTTTTGCCTGTTCTTGAGGGTCTTTCGAGGTAGAGAGAGATTGGGTGGATGGGCCTCTGCTCTGGTTCCTGTTATCAGAGGAGGAGGAGAGTTCTTCGTCAGTATATAAATTGTTTATATTATTTTTGTGTATCCCTAATCTAAGGAAATCGTCTTCCCTCCAAACGGAGAGACAGCAATTTTGACATAACTCGTACTGAACGCAATTTCGACTTACAAACAAAATATTATTTTCTGCCCATTTTTTTACTTCTTCATTTAAAAAAGGAAATGAATTAAAAGGGCTAGTATATGGGGGCTTCTCTCTTTTGTAATGATCCCTGAAAAATGTTTTTAATTGGGGATATTTTGTGACGTAATCGGTGGGACATCTTTCTTTGCAGAGAGCAAAGAATTGTTCCTCCGTTTCTGCTTCGCCAAGTATTCCCTTCCAGAGTTCGTCTCTGTTTTTCGAAGGACTTCTCCCCTTAGATGAAAATTCTCCCCATTCCACGAACTCGCCCCCTTTCTGTATATATTGTCGACTTGCTGTTGGCGAGTGGAGTTTTTCTATATTTGGATGGTAGATCCTCCCATTGGTTCCACTGAGATCGAAAAATCTCGGGTTGGAGGTTTGGATCTTCTTCGTGCATTGGACCATGGCATGAAGGTGTGGGTTTCCATCTTCATGGAGCTCCCTTGCGACAAGTATGTAATATGGCTGACAGGCTAGTTGGATGAGAGACTGGAGGAGTTCTAAGAGTTGTTCTTTTGGGCATGGGCATTGTGGGTAGGTGAGGAAGACATTCTTGGCATAAAAACGGAAAGAGGCTTGGCAAGGCATTATTTAGCTTATTTAGTGATTAACACTTAACTTACACCGGTGTGAATGTTGTTAGTCGAGGCTTTATATAGAGGGAGGTCACACCAGCCCGGGGGGGGGCGCTATATATAATATTACTAGCGGCCCCCTCTTGAAATTGTACCCGATAGGCAATTTCAACCGTCGATGGACGTACGGATGGTGACGTGTAAGGTGGAGATTAAATCCGTACTCACACCAAATAGTAATTACTATTTGGTGTGAGTAGACGTGGCCGGATCCTGTCCACCCACGTGTCACGATCGTGGTGGTTTTGATTGGAGATAAAGCAAAGGTGCACAGAATTCCGCGTGAATGAACAGTAATGGGTGGGAATTCAAATTTTAAATTCCGAATCTCCATATTTACAGCTGTCTATATATCTGGGTCCAGCCTCAGATATTTGTCGGTAGAGAGAGATATGCGAGATATGCTTTTGCAGTTGGAGAGTTATTACACTGAGGTGATTTTCTGGTACCTTGTTTCGTCCCTCCTTTTCTTTCTGCCATTTTTGTCGATTTATTTGGTATACAATGTTGTACTCCTTAGAAGAGTATCCCGAGAATTATGGGCAGTTCATTCAAATGTGTGTAGATCGTTTTTTGACGTGGCAACTAGGACTGTGGGAAGAGAGCCGGCGGAGAGCTCCGGTGAAGTTTGTTCCGGTGTACGAAGATCAGAGGGCAAAAATATCAAAGCTAAGGTGTCTGAACAGAAGGGTTAGCAGAGGTAACAGATCCTGTAAAAGTGTTCGTATTAAAGATTTTGAGTTATTTATAAAAAATGGAAGGAATAGGAAGCAGCCATTACCGGACCCCCCTTGCGTACCGGAGGTCAAGGACACCGGCGGCCAGTGGATATAGGCGTAGTTACCGTAGTCGTGTACCTTTTAAGACCCAGTATGTTCGCAGACGGTACGTTCAGAATATTCCCCGATTTATTAAGAAGACTAAGAGGGGAGTAAGGAAATTACAGCTATACGATGAACAATTAAGGGACGTTAAGTTTGATAATAAAGGCGTGGCGAGATTACTTAATGGTATTGAGTTGGGTAATAAGAGATCTGACCGTCAATCAGACAAGATCGTGGTTAAGGGTATCAAATTCATTGGTAATGTTCAATTGGGACAGGATGCTAAGGACGAAGCTGTGGTCCACCACGTGTTGTTTTTTGTCATCAGTGATAATAGTCCGTCAGACTCCGTCCCTACACCTGACAAGATATTTATTGGAGTTGGCGAGGGTAATCCTGAGACCTGGATTGTTGATCCTGACCAGTCTGACCGTTTTCGGATGCTAAAGAAAATGAGATTCAAGCTCGTTGGTGGCAAGGACAAAGAGTACGTTCATCACGGGATAGAAGTTGTAGACCGGTTCTTCCCAGTTGATGTTTGGACGGACTACAAAGATACGCTGTTGGGAAATGTTGGAAGCATTCAAAAGGGTGCCATATATTTAGTGGCTGCTACTGTTAGTGGAAAGAAATGCAAAATTACTTTAAGGAGTCAAATGTACTTTAAAACTGTTTAGAATTGTAATTTGATGTATTTTTATTTTTAATGTTCAGGTTAATGGAGGTGGACGATATAAAAACTGGGGTTGTTGAAGGTGTTTCGGCAAGTGATTTCAGTTGTATTGAACTTGCGTTGCCTAATTTATTTTCTCAATTGAGGTTAAGATACAAACAAAAAAGTATTAAGGTTGATAAAATATTGATAAAATATTCCCCCTTTGCGCACCCAATGCTAGTGGGTTGGTCAGAGTAAATGTTTATGATCGGAGGTTAGACGGTAATGACAGTTTGCAGGCATGGTTTATTTTCCCAGTAGATTGTCAATGCGAGTTAGTCTATTATGGGAATGGTTATTGTTCAATTAACGACAAACAGGTGCCATGGATGGTGAAGTATCAACTTGAAAATTCCAATATTAAAAGGGGGGTTACGTATTGTAAAATGAAGGGGTATCTGAAGTATTCTACAAGTGACATGCCAGAAGATTCGCAATTGAGGGCCCCCTCTATTGTTGTGTTATCTAAAAAATATACTAATGATAATGTTGATGTCTGGCATTGTCCTCCAATGAAATCTCACTATTAGAGGAGGAATTCCTTGTATTTTATTAACAAATGGGGACAGTAGTTGGTTAGATGCAATGTCCCCATTAATGAGAGAATGGTTTGATGTTAATGTAACCACTGTTATGATTAATGAAAAATTTTATTAATTTTATTTATGAAACCGCTCAAAATTTTATTTACTTACTACATTTCCCTTATCATCCACTATTACATCTTGAGTCACATCACTATTTTTTACACTGATGATTACATTTCGTAAAACATTAGAAAATTCTACTGCATCCATAACAACTGATCCTCTACGATCAACTTCCTCTTTGCGTTCACCAACCTCTGAAATCGACGGACCAGGATCAACATCACTAGATTCATCACCACCTCTGCGTACATCAATCTCTGACAAACTCAGACGACCTCTGCGTTCATGAATGACTGAACCACTTTCCCCAAAACCTCCTAACAACAAATCTCTTCGCCTCTCCGGTAAACCAACAGACTTAGTCCGTGTCAGAATCGGAATGGCCTTCGTTGGAGGACAATGCCAGACATCAACATTATCATTAGTATATTTTTTAGATAACACAACAATAGAGGGGGCCCTCATTTGCGAATCTTTTGGCATGTCACTTGTAGAATACTTCAGATACCCCTTCATTTTACAATACGTAACCCCCCTTTTAATATTGGAATTTTCAAGTTGATACTTCACCATCCATGACACCTGTTTGTCGTTAATTGAACAATAACCATTCCCATAATAGACTAACTCGCATTGACAATCTACTGGGAAAATAAACCATGCCTGCAAACTGTCATTACCGTCTAACCTCCGATCATAAACATTTACTCTGACCAACCCACTAGCATTGGGTGCGCAAAGGGGGGAATATTTTATCAATATTTTATCAACCTTAATACTTTTTTGTTTGTATCTTAACCTTAATTGAGAAAATAAATTAGGCAACGCAAGTTCAATACAACTGAAATCACTTGCCGATATTTCAATCCGAAGAGAAACAATCTTAAATAATAAGATTGTGTGTGATTCATCTGATGATTTTCTCATTTGACACGTCTCTAAGATAATATGTCAAATAAAATGTATTCCTGATAATAAAATTCGTTGTATCAATGTTAGGTTCATTATTGTGAATCTAATTATTCTTTTTCATTTTTATATAGTTAACATTTCTCCAAAAAAATGAAAAAAAATTAGATTTGTACTTAATTTGAAAATGTTATTCTTGTTAAAATAGATAATCAAGAATTTATCTTTATATTTCAATCAGTTCAAAACCCTAAAATTCTTGTTATCCAAAGCTAGCCACATAGTCAACGCAGATAGGAGCAATAACTATTAATGTCTCAAAAGGAAAATATTATTTAATGGGCCTGAGGCAAATTGGTGCCTTAATTTGATATTGTCAAGTTTGGCATGATTAAAAAAAGACAAAAAGTTAAATAATCACTATCCTATTTAAATCACACCATCTTATTTAAATCACATTACCTCTCTAACACATCACTTCAAACTCAACCCAAACCCAACTCATATTTCATAAAAAGTTAAAAAATATACTTATTTAGTGTTTCCAAACTAAGACCCGATATTATTTGTTAACATTTTAGGAGATAATTTAACACTTGTCAAATGATAAATAACTTAAAGCAACGCTCCAGGACCACCAAACGACTCAAAGAGTCCATGACTCACAGTAGTCAACAGAACTTTCGTGGCAAGCAATGACAATGGAGATAGGCTAGGACCTGTTTGGATTAGATGAATTTCAAATGAAGGCATTTGAGAAAATTTTACAAAAGTAAAGAACAGTAGGCTGTTACAGTTAAATAGAGGAATAAAGGGAAACATAGAGTAGAGTGAGGAAAACCAAACAAGCAATAATATTTGTACAACTATAACCTTTAGTACATGGATTTGAAGAAATGACTACTTTCCCATTGTCATTTCAAATCCATCATGGTAAAACTCTCAAATTCAATATTACATTCTACATCTAAAATATCAAATCTAAATTTGAGTCATTTCAAATTCGTAAATCCAAATGATTATGCGGCTAAATTCAGGGACAGTGGAATTCGTATCTCTATATACTAGGGTTGGGATGAACACACGTATCTGTCCTACCGTGTAAGCTCTACAACAACAGGGTGTGCTTTACAACAGCTGAACAAAAAAAGACTTCCACAAACATTCTATGATCAATTGCATGTATTTGCTACTCAATTTGTCTCCCCTCCTTACAACTCTTCTTTCAAATGCTCTTCCAAGATATCCATGTTCGATGCAAATGGTTGAGACGACCCTCCAATATAATCACGATCAGTGCTGTAAATAACCAGGCAAAAAGAAAAAATGCCCTCAGCGAGCTAATGTGAAAGCTAGAAAATTAAATAATAATAAAAAAAGAGAGAAATTTCACTAACTTGAGAAGCCTGTCGCAGTTTTCAGCAACCCATCCAATTTGTTGTTTTTCGTTGTCATAAATCACCATTTTATCTTGTAGAGAAATATCTGTAGATAGAAAGCAAGAAAAAATAGATTAGCATGTTGAAAGAACTACAACCACTTATTTTTGTTCTTTTGTTCTCTTACCGCCAAGTATGTTGTTGTTTCCGAGCCCTACTTCACTGCCATTCAATATACCCAAGCAGGCATTCCCATGTTTCTGAAAGAGTGGAGCTCATCAAGTCTATTTTCCTCAATTTATTGTATTTCGTTTCCAAAATGCCATGAAACACGGACACAGACAAGGGACAAAGCAGGAATATGACAACAAAAAAATATGTTTTATAAATTTTTATTTGCTGTGTATAAATATTAGATCTATAAACAACCAAAACTTACGAAAACCAACACTAATTTTTTAAAAATGGACATGCTGTATCCCTGTTGTGTCCAGCAAAAAAAAAATTATTAAAAAAATAGACACGCCATGTGGCATGTCGAGCACATGTCCTCACCGTATCTGACATGCTTATGGCACCTATTTTGAAGTGTCAATGCTTCACAGCATAAATACAAAGGGAGAAAACGGTTATGAGATGTGCTTACAGTGATGATGAGATAGGCTGAAGGAGGAAGTTGCAGCTGCACATTCTTGGGCTTTGTAAATCTCAGCACCAGGGGCTTGAAGTAGTTCTTGACATCGTGAATCGATTTGAAAGGTTTAGCACCTTTCCAGCAGACTGGGAGATTTTGATCCTCAACTGCATCTTTCAATTGCTTTCCATTCAAATCTTCCTTTACCTGAAAACATAGATTAGTAGTCAGTTCCTCAGTACAAAAACGTAAAACTACTGCGAGTTTCTCCTCTCTGTTTCCATCTTAAGAGTTATTCCGGCTACAACTTGAAAATTGGGACATTTTTTAGGGTTAGTTTTGTTTTAGAAATTTTTTTTCAACTTCAAGTTAAAATGTTACCTTTTAGGCCCGTCTAGACGATCCTCTAAAAAAAATTAAACAAAGTTCAGTAAAGACCAAACTTTGGCTTGTTTTTACCTAGTCAACAAACTTTGGCTTGTTTTTGTTTCCAGTAAAAAAAGTGACAATTTTTTAAAATGTTCATTAAAGACAAAATTAAGTAGAAAAAAAAAAAGACGGGTTATAAGTTGGTGCGAAAGGAAGTCTTACTATGGCAAGTGTGGCTTTGTAAGCATCGGAACTTAAGTAACTGTAAGTACTGCCGCTGTCAAAAACCACTAGGAGACCCTTGACACCAGTTGCCCGGTTGCCATAGAGAAGTTCAGTCGGTCCCAACACATAGCGTTTCCTGAAATAAGAAAATTCTTTGGATGTAAGAAGCCAAGTAAGATTGGGAACTTTGGATAAAGGCCTAATATGGTGAATGACTTAGCAGTGCTTACTCCAAAGAATTGAGCAACATTGGCACCCAAACAACTCTTGAAGAAGGAACGAGGTCGTTTCCAAAGAAAAGAAAGCCTCCACCTTTCCCGCTTAAACAGTGGCCCAAAATGTTGCGGGTTATACCTTGTTTGTGTAGTTGTGACACGATGCTTAATTGGCCACCGGTGAGGCCTAAGACTCCGTCTGTGTAAGGAGGGTCAAAAGAATCGGGAACTTCTTGATTGTAGCCACAGCTGTATTCAAGAGGATTAGAAAGCATGATATGATTAATTTGGAAGACAGAGGAACATTACTGAAATCAAACTTTCAGGATTTTGCCAAGCTCAGCTAAGATCAAAACTCAAAAGTCGAAACTAGATTTTGACAAAGATTAAACACAGAGCAAGTTATGTACCCAAATATTAAACGGGGACCAGCAACGCTGCCATTTATCAACCTTAGTGGAAAGGAGTCTCTAATAAGCACGCCCATAGATGAGCCATGATCGGCATATTCAATCTCGTAGTCACACTGGTCATCTGGGGTCTCGCATGGCTTGTTTGCAGGCCAATGAAGGGAGGCACAAAGGGGGTCGTCACATCTCACAAGGTTTTTGTTGGGCTTGTAAAGAGCATGAGGTGCCTGCACACACAATCGAACAACATAAAGGCTTACCATATTGCCGGGAAAACAAAACAGAAATACTCTGTGCACAGAAACATTTCACAGAAAAGCATCCATAATGCATTCTGGTATTACTGCATTTGGTGGAGTGTGGATCCATCCAAACTGAATGCTTTGGTTGGACACTTACCTACATCGATGAAGAAGCCATCACGAAGGCTATGAACTTAGAAATGGAGAGCAAGTTGAAGAAATGACCTTAAATCTTTGTTTACTGACCCCCTAATTGAATTGTTTGGAATTTCAAAGTGAAAAAAAAAATCATTTTATCCACTAATAGTGGCCAAATTGATGTATTACCAAATCACACACCCACTTGCCACAGCGGTAGATATAGGTATTTGAGAATATGCCTTAACGATCCATGGTTAATGACGGTTCTGGGAAAATTTGTGACTATAGTTTAAGAAGAATAGGAAGCTAAAGAGCAAGTTTCACATCAAATTTTGAGATCCACCCTACAATATGGGATAAAAAAGCAAAAATAAGTTCTTTTAGCCCTTATAAAAAGAAAACTAATTCTTGAAATTCTTTCACGCTCATGTCACATTGAGGTACTGCAAAATCTGATCCAATTTTCGTAATCAATTAGTAACTATGTTGGTTTACCGTAATCATGGAAAAAAAATTCATTGACTTATAAATT
The DNA here is from genome assembly GCF_055761805.1 of Camellia sinensis. Taxonomy (NCBI): domain Eukaryota; kingdom Viridiplantae; phylum Streptophyta; class Magnoliopsida; order Ericales; family Theaceae; genus Camellia; species Camellia sinensis. Next base: position 123,244,321 of record NC_138966.1, read on the forward strand.
ATCTATAACAACGATGAGGATGATTATGGTGATGATGACGATAATTACCCGAGTGCATTTGATACAAGGTGCATCACATTGGAGCCAAGTGAGGTCACTGCCAGTGTCTATATCAAGAAAGTAGGGTTTGGGCGGGTGGCCTATGTTAAGGGTCACATGGTAGTACCTGCATAAAGTAAAAATAAAAAAAAAACCCTTAACAGCCTGCTTTAAGTAGAGAAATTGGAACACATACAAAATGCCATGAATTTCAATCATTGACCCAAAGGGGAAAGAAAATAGAGAGAGAGAGAGAGAGACAGTCAGAAACTAAATGAAAGGGAAAAGGTCAAAAAAAAAAAAGTAACAAATTCAACCCAAACACAAGAAAAGAGAAATAACTAAAGGAAGACAAAAGTACAAATCTTGTTACCTATACCCCCAATATATGGTAATATATATCTTATGGATTATTGTTATTAGAATACGCCCGTGATATACCCACAGACCCAAACTGGAGACACGCCTTCTCCACTGATCAAATCCAACGAGAATTAACATGCAAATACCTGAAACCACTAGCACAATGCCTTTCTCCAACATGGAGGAATCACTCATAATACTTAGGACCACATTTATCTAGCAAATTTTGTTTATCAATCATTATTGGATTAATAACTAATATGAGTTATAGGACCCATTAAATTAATATAATTTTAACACAAAACACAATATAGTAGACAAATGTGGTCATTGGCATTCACAACCACTTCTGACTAAAAAGCGAGGGATGAAAAGGTACTATGATGGTGGAAATGTATGGAGACTTTTTAGTGGGAAATGGGTCCAATAGGTTTCTTTACACATGCATACATAAGTGCGCATGTAATACATATATATATATAGAGAGAGAGAGAGAGAGAGAGAGAAAGAGAGATAGACCAAAGCAACTGCAGGAAAAGGTAATCAGAAGATTCAAAGAGAGAATAAATATAAAACAAATGGGTGACTAGAATTTCAACGAAAAAACATGGAAAATGAAAAGAAATTGATCTGTTAAAAAAAAAAAAAAAATTGCAAGAAAATCAGATTACAAGTAATTCAGAAAAGGAAAAAGAAAAAAGAAAAAAAAAGTTAATAATGAAAAGTACACAAGAACCCCAAAGTGCCCCAAGAACCCAATAATCAACAATCGCAAAAGCAAATTATGAAGAGAAATCGTCCAAGAAACCCAAAATCAAACAATCATAAACACACATACCCATCAATAATGCATTTTCAGAATCTAACATAAAAACCCAAAATCAAACAATCATAAAGCATAAACAAATACATATATACCTATCAAGATTGCATTTTCCCGAATCAAACATAAAAACCCACAATCAAACAACACATACCCGTTTGGATAAACATTTCCAATAACAGGGAAGACCACAGAGGACCCAATTCCATAAGAGGCCTTCGATTTTGTCTGCTTGGAAGCTCCAAAAGATCCTTGAAACGTTGTGAAAAAGACCACAAGAAACAACACCAATTCCATTGGTACTCGTTTTCTTTTATTGTTCATGATTGAGAGTGACTGGTTTTGTATCAGAAAGAAGAGGTTTTTCTTGATCTGAAAGTGGTATGGAAATCAAGAATTCTAAAGACTGAGCAACGGACTATACTGTGCTCTTCTCTCTCGACTGACTAGTCTGAGTTCGGTAATGTGAAACAGCAGATTTTGACGTGTGTACGTATTTGTAGAAAGAGAATTTACAGAGAGAGAAAGAGACAATAGCATAAAATTCAGGAGAGGAGAGAAACAATTGCTAAATGAGAACCGGGTCTCACCCGCGGAAATATGATTCTGAAAAGTCAAAATTGCTCTTTCCATTTCGAATGAGTGGTATGAGTGTGCCCGGTGCTGTTTGGGAGTGGGTGATGGATGTATTAATTAATATATTAATATTAGTAATAATGTTAGAGGGTCATAATTTTTGTGATTACAATAGCTTAAAATTGTTAAAACGACGTTGTTTTGGCATGTTTTGCACTCAAAACGACGTCGTTTTGACAATTTTAAGCCATTGTGACTATAAAAATTATGACCCTCAAACATTTTCTTTAATTATGATATTATTATTAATTTTATTCATAAATCACATTATAAATTTTAAAAATCTCTTAAATAATATCACATTATTAATTGATATACTAATTAATATATCAATTGGTATATATAACATTATTCTTTAAAAGTTTGAGAATAATTATAAATTAAATGATAAATTAGTGAATTGATTGACAAATTACGATTTTAGACAAATTGACTAATTAAAAAATATTTTAATAAATTATTAAATATTTGTATAATATATAATACTAATTTATATAATATTTTTCATATATATAACACAAACTAATTTCATAATATTTTTCATATATATATATATATAACTACTGATTTGTAATAAATTTCATATCTTAAATATCTCTCATATTCATTTTTATTTTGATATTTCATTTTAAGTTTAAAAAAAAATATATGTATTAATTATAATGGAGCGAAACGGTTTTGAAGGCAAATTATAAATTTTAAAATTTAAATCCCAATTAGCAGATGGAGCAGGGTAGATTAATACGAATTGGTGCAATTTTAACGAATTAAATGGTATTTTACACAATCCTAATAAATAATGTTTGTAAAAGGGCATATTTGTCTTTTTACCAAATGATGTCCTAACCATTGTGTAATGAATCAAGGAGCTTAATAATATTGCACATACCCAATCCACTCTATGCACACACTTAATAATATTTATTTTTATTATAATTTTATCCCTAAGTGAAATTACTATTTTGAACATCATACACAATTCAAATAAACAAACGTTCTCATTGCACATTCAGACTTCGCATCCATCACATTGAAGCTATTGAAGCTATTGGACCTCCAAGTCCATTGTAGCTACTCCTTCTTCCATTGAAGTTGCTGAAGCTATTGAAGCTCCAAGTCCATTCATAGCTTTCCATTTCCATTAGCTTACACACTAACCTCATCCTCATTCATTATTGTTATGGAGGATTTCTCTTCTGAAAATTTAGATTTTCATAAGCAAATAAATATTTATGAGAAAGATAGCTAAGGAAATGTGAGTTTTGCAATGTAAAAGTCTTCTTCTTCTTTTTTCAGCGTCTTTCGGATAACCAGAGTCGAAATATATCAATTTGTTCGGCATTCTACTACCAAAATAATTATGTAATTTCAGAAGTTGCCATCCGAAATAATTTAAATTTTACGATATTCAACTTCCGAAATTGTAAAATTAATTCGGACAACTACATTCGAAAATTAGTATTTTGTTCAACACTGTACTTCCGAATGAAGTAAAAAAAAAAATTCCCATTTTATATTCCAAATTTGTAAACTGCATATTAAATTTACAGTTTCAAATTGCAAATTAATCTTTATAATGCCATTTCAAATTTGTAATGTTATACAAAACATATAGGAATATGTGTCAACTCAGGGAAGTCAGGTTTGCGCGAATAGTGTGTTGGATTACACTACTCAATTCACAACTGAATATGTTCACTCTACGAAATTATAATGATTATGTTTTGAATTGCTCAACAAATGTAAATGTTTGATAATATTTATTTGACTTTGTAGGTATTCAAAAGTAAGAATGAATTGCTCAACCAGATACGTGAAGTTAGAAAGAGAAATGGTTTGGTCATTTTAATCAAAACATCAGACTATGGTGGAAGGAAAAAAAGACCTAGGATATATCTTGCTTGTAAGAGGAGTGGCCAATATAGAGCGACAAAGAAGTTAAAACATAATGGCAACAATACATCAAGAATAACCGGTACGAAAAAGTGTGGTTGTCCTTTTGATATGAGGACTCACAGGTTTACCACATATGATGAATGGACATTGATCGTAGTATGCGGATTGTATAACCATCCACCTGCGGAGCACCTTGAGGGACATTCATATGCGGGAAGGCTATCAAAGGATAAGAAAGCATTGTTAATGGATATGTCAAAGAGCATGGTTAGGCCAAAAGAAATCCTAGTAACCTTGAAACAATGAGATGCCCTTAATGTAAGCACACTTAAAACCATTTACAATGTACGCCATTGAAACAAGGTGGTACAGAGAGCTGGAAGATCACAGATGCAACATTTATTGGGTGAATTGGGCAAGTATAATTACATTGAGCGCCATCAATGTGAAGAGTCCACGATGATTGTGATAGACTTGTTTTGGGCACATCTTACCAGTTTGGACTTATTTCGGTCTTTCCTATGTATATTAATTATGGATTGCACATATAAAACCAACAGATATCGTCTTCCTCTTCTTGAAATTGTGGGAATGACATCAACTGAAATGACTTTCTCTATAGCTTTCGCATACTTACAGTATGAAATGGTTGATAACTATGCGTGAGTGTTAGCTATATTGCGTGATGTCATGGATGATTTTGTTTTGCCAGCGATTATTGTTACTGACAGAGAGCTAGCCTTAATGAATGCCATACAGAAGATATTCCCAAGTGGCAGACATTTATTATGTCGTTGGCATATCAGTAAGAATATATTGACCAAATGCAAGAAAATGTTTGAGACACAGCAAAAATGGGAGAAGTTCAACCATGGATGGAACTCTTTAGTGTATTCATCTTCTGAAATTGAATACGACGAGTGTCTTAAATCATTACTTAAGGAATTCAGTAGTTATCTCGATGCAGTCACTACGTCATGGATGCTTGGTTGGTTCCTTACAAGGAGAAATTTGTTGCAACATGGACAGACACGTGTATGCATTGTAGCAATGTTACAACCAACCAGTAAAATTACTTTTCTTCAATAAGTTATTAATAAGTGCCATGTACTTGATTTTTATTTGACTTACATTAAATTGAACAGGGCTGATAATGCACATGCAAAACTTAAAAGACAATTGAGTTCATGTCAAGTCTCATTTTAGGCATCATTTGAGAAAATACCCAGTCTGCTTGAGTTGCAACACACTGATATCAGACTTTATTTGAGAAAAGTCTAACTGTTGTGCAACATCAATTTACACCTTCTTAGTTCAGGGAGCTACGAGGTAATGTGTCTATCTCTGCATTAGAGTATTTGCTTGTAGAAAGTAAAAGAGTCAATTCCATTGGTATTAATGCTGAAGCTTCTGGATGCATCCTTTGCCACACTCATGGTTCACTTTGTGCCTATGAGATTGCTAACTACATCAGACAAGATCGTCCTATACCATTTGCTATCACACACTCATAGTGGAGGTAACTTCATATCTCCGTATGCAACAAAGAAGAGGAAACGGAGGTGACTTGTCATGCAGAAGTAGAGTTGTTTGTGGAAAAGTTCAATGAAAGTGATAAAACCATGCGGTTGGAGCTTTTGAAGAAGTTGAAAGAGATTGTATGTCTGGGAAGCACTTTTCTTGTTTAGCCGAAGGAGAAACCCAAAACACGTCCTCGGGATCATAAGAAAATCAATGTTTCTACCTGTCGTGACCCGTGTGCATTTAAGTTGGTGCAATCTGGACATGATTCCTTCTCACCTAGGGACACTCAAATCACTACATTGGCTTCTACTCTAGAAAACAAGAAGAAGTGACCTGTTAAGGGAAAGGAAAAGGTGATTGCGAAGGGGGAGGTGTACATTACCAGAACAGTGAAACCTAGTGCATATGTTGATGCTTTCCTTTCTGGGTTGAAACCATACGTTAAGTTTGCCAAGGATGTAGCTGCAGATGGGAATTGTGGTTTCAGAGCTATAGCTACTTCAATTGGTCATACAGAAGATGATTGGGCTCAGGTTAGGCGTGATCTTTTGGGTGAGCTGCACACACACAAAGAGGAATATATTACACTTTATGGGTCCTACGAAAGGTTTAAAGAATTGACAAGCATATTGTCATACTTTGAAGACAGTCCTAGCTAATCGCATTGGATGACTATGCCAGACATGGGGCATCTTGTTGCATCTTGTTACAATCTTGTATTATACCACTTGTCATTACAACAATGTCTCACCTTTTTACTTCTTAAGAACAGTGCCAGTACCTCGATTTGATAGACGTGAGATTGCCATTGGGTTTGTCATTTCGTCCAGGTATAAGAGAAACTTATCAATTTGTGCATATATAGGAAGTTATGAGGTATGACCACTAACTCAATTGACATTTGGTGAAGGTTTTTTTGCAGCCAGGCCATCCAGTTCCTCCTATAGCCACTAATTGGCGAAAATACTGTCACCTTTGCGCTGTCGACTGGGATGATGCATATGTGTGCTGCATTCAACATTTCAAGGACATTATTCATGATACTGTAGCTACTCGAGAGACATTTGATGTTGTTGATGTCGAATGACACATGTATGCATTTGACAATGCTAGAATTATGGAAGAAATTAATGGATGTGTTTTTGATGTTGATGTGTCTTGTGACATGGATTGAATGTTATTGACCATTGTTACCATTCCATTCTAATAACAAAACATCATTTACAAAATCATCGACCATTGTTACCATTCTATTCTAATAATAAAATGTCATTTTCAATGTCATCAACCATTGTTACCATTCCATTCTAATAAAGAAATATCAACCATTGTTATCATTACAACAATGTCATCTTACAAAAAACACCACAAAAAATTCATCAACTAACAAATAACATGTCACGAATCAGCTGTATGCCTACGACTAGGCCTACAATTGTATGTCAATGTCGGAGATGAAAAGCGACCTCCGGTATAACTAGGTCCAGCAGAACTAGGTCCAGCTTTGTTAATGTGTTGACCTTCAAGAACATGCGCCATAGCCTCGATAGCTTGGTAAAGTCGATGAGGATGTCGAATCCTGTCCTCATTACCAGCCTGAATGATAGGATGTGCAATCCTCAATGCGTGTGCAATACATTGCATTTGAAAAGAATATCACATTTTAGGGAACATATCAGAAAAGAAAAAGTAAGTTACAAATGCACAAAAGAGGATAATATATTACATCGACATGTTAGCTGAAATCCCGATGTTCATGGACACGTGGTTCATTAGTGTGATTAACATATAGGTGCATAATATTCTTATACCAATCCATGTAACCTAGTACGCATTCCCAAGGCTAACAAACTAGTGTGCTCCTCCATTGCTCAGATAACACATGGTTATCCCAAGCCTCCCAGATCCTATCCAAGTATCTATACATGACTGTATATCGTGCATATATGTTGCCTCGAGCACCACGAGTGGGAGCCAGCGGTGCATCTGGGATGGTTTGAACCCTGCCAAATTGCCCCTCAGAACTCTATCTGTGTGTATATGAGAGTAGATGTGGAATGAAAGGTGTGTGCAGTGAGTAAAATAATTTGAGATTAATTTTTTAGGTATGTGTAGGGAGAAGGATGTGCAAAGAGTGGATATCGTGTGTGCAAATAGAAGCTCCCAATGAATTGCCCCTTTATTTCCAATTTGAGATTAATTTTTTCTTTTAAATTTTTTTACTTTTAGTATTTTTTAAAAATAAATTTATGTCAATTTTTTATTTAATTTTTGTAGTCTGTCTAATGTAGACAAATTTAAAAATAATAATTTTTTTTAAAATTTTCAAAAAACAAAATAAAAAACCAAAATGAATAATTTTTTTTAAAACTATTTTTGACTTATTTTTATCTTTTTCTAAAAAAAATTAATTTCTCAGTTGGCTTGTCAAATGGAATTTAGAAGCTTAAACTTTTTTTATTTTTTATTTTTTTTACAAATTTACTAAAGACAAAAATAAAATTCATTAAAAAAAAAAAATCCCAAACACCCTAATATTGCAAACTCTAATCTTAACCTTACTCTAGCCCTAACCCTTACCTGTAAATCCTACCCCTTCCCAACCACCATATGAGAAGAGCGAACAATGGAGGCAATTATGCAAACCACCGTATGAGAAGAGCGAACAATGGTGGTAATTATGCAAAGGTGGTCATGTTGTGGTGCAATAGGAATATTTAAAAAATAAAATAAAATAGAAAAAATTGGTAAAGTATCAATAAATTTTAAAATGTCATCGTGTGAACTGTTTAATTTTTTCTTATGAATCCAATGATTCTATTAAAGTAGAAATTACATAAAAATGTAGTTACTTATATGTGTGGGTTTAATTTTGTAGGAATAAAAATAGATTTATTCAAATATAAAATTATACATTTGGGCAATCCGCACTACAGATGTTTTGGATTTTTTCTCATTCCGAAAAAATCTCACATTACAAACAAAAATGTAAAACTCTAATGTAACACACTAAAAATCTTTTTGGTGCATTTTTTTTCTAAACGGAACAACGTAATACTCTAAAAAAACTCATTAGTGTATTTTTTTCAAACGTAACACTCCAATATAATACATACAAAAAACTCCTTAGTATATTTTTTCCAAACGTAACACTCTAATCAATGTAATTCCAAACGTAACACTCCAATATAACAAATACAAAAATATTAAAAAATTTCTTAATATATTTTTTCTAAACGTAATAGTTACAATTTGAAATTTTACATATGTTCAAAACTTACTAACAAATTTTTGTACTCCTTTTGAAATGATTTGAAGGATCTCATATTTCAAATCATTTTTATATTCCTTTTGAAATGTTTTCCAAATAAAAATTTATCTCAAATTTAATTCTCATAGATTGTGTACCTTGCTTTTCTAACACAAAAGAAAAAAAAGAGAAGAAAACATAATATAAAATAAGGATATAACCGTAAATCTAATTTTCAAATAATATATTAAATTTACCTTTTCCAAAATCAAAAGAACTAATTGGTCAATAAAAAAATTCTTGGGACTAAATGAATTATCATCCCTTAATATAGGATAAATAGATGAATTTTCCTAGAAAAAAAAAAATCCATTCATCTAGAAACCAATATTTTATGATCATAATTATTTAAAATGAATAGATATAATGAAAAGGACCATAAGAATTTTTTTGGTGCTATGTCATTCTATCTAGGGATGTACACGGTCCAGATTGGTTCAGTTCTGAGAAAATTCAAGAACCGAACCGATTTTAACGGTTCTGTGAGTTTGAAAATCAGACCAGACCGTTAAGCTTGTAAAACTGGACCAGAACCAAACCGAAAAAACGATTCAGTTTCGGTTTGGTTTATGGTTCCAAAAATTTTTATTTACAAGAATAAATTGTTAATATTAGCAAAATAATTACTCAAACTAATTACATTAACTCATGATAAAAACTAATAATATTAAGACATTACGTAATATTACATATCTATACTATCCTAATATTATTAAAATTATAAAAAATCAATTAATAAAAATAAAACTTGATATTATATATATATATATATTTTAAATTTTGGTTCGGTTCGGTTCGAACCGCGATTTTTTCATAAAATTCATTAACCGAACCGTTTTTACGGTTATCATATTTCTTAATCTGAAACCGAACCAATTCTTAATAAAACCGAACCAAACCGTATGATTCGGTCTGGTTCGGTCTGAATTACCAGTTTGAACGAATTTTTGAATAGCCCTAATTCTATCTCAAAGTATTTATAATTAACGCATCATTAATAATTTCCCAACCATTAAATTATTAAAAAATTTCAAATACGATATTTATGAAAACGAATAATCTCATGCACCTCTTCCTTCTGTTGTTAACTTATTCAGCTAACAAAAGGCCTCACAAAAACGCTCCAAATTTGGTTAACCACGAATTTTTCCGGACTTAATGCATAATTTTCTCTCTTTCTCACTCTCTTTCTCTCTCTCTCTTTCTCCGTGGTAGATCATGCGAGTTCACCATTGCAGGACCTATGCAACATGTTTGGCATCCTAATTAGAAGAATCCATCTCCTAACATTCCAATCCGAATCCAAATTCGAAGTCGAAGATAATCTTTAATCAATCGATGAGTCATACAAGGTAGATGGCTACATTTTATATGCATACATGCATTGGTTCATATTTATGGATTAGAATTTCAATTTTGACTAATTTGATCTCATTATGTGTTTGATTCATTTTGTAAAATAATTCTATGTAGTTTTACTTTTAGCTCGAAATTCCAAAATTATTGTATATGATTTGATTTACACTTCAAAATGCCAAACCTGTTAGGGCAAAAGAGCATCAAACAAAGGGGAAAATAATCATTTATCTCATACAATTGAAGTAATTTTTTGTTTTGAGATTAAACTTTAGGATTCCTTAAAATTATTTATCTTAGTTCCAACTTGGAACTTGGTAAAAATAACTAGTAACTAAATATTTGAATTCCCTAAAGTAGAGCTCAACTTCATTTGCAGGCATTGAACGATAAAAACTGAGGAAGGAGAAGGAAGAGCCATGAATGGAGTCCATGACTTCAAAAACAACGGCGGCGCAACACAAGCCGATGATTATCCATCTCCCAGAGTTTTCTTCAGGAATCGGAGCTTTGATAATTACTATACCTCCAATCTCTCTCCCTTATCAGGAAGCTCAAGTTCTACTACTTTCTCAAGAAGCCCTTCTCTCTCAAGAACTTCAAGCCTCAGTAGCCGTACCCCGATTCCCGCGTCAGCTTCAGCCAGCCGCCTCTTAAGAAGCGTGAGCCGCAAAAACATCGATGCAGCTGCTGCTGCAGCATCTGCAGCCTCTCCTGCCCGAGGAGGCGCTTCGCTCTCAAGGAGTTCGAGCCGGAAGGTTTCCTCCACAACAAATGGCTTTCCTGTAGGTAGGGGTGTAAACGGCTCGGTTTAGAATTAAGGAAAAACTTGTTTGGGAATTGACGTTTTTAGTGGTTTTCTTTTTTTTTAAAAAAAATATATATATATACGAAAAAGTAGAGATAAAGATTTGACAATTTTTAATAACTTTTGACTTTTTAATTTGAAAGATTAATTTGAAAGAGAGGCTAGAGAGCAAAGAGTGTTTCTGTATTATGTGTTGTGTATTACAAGAGAAATGAACTCTCTCTTTATAGAGAGAAGCAATGTACATTGGATGCCAATCCATTACCACCGAAAGCAGAAAGAAGCCAGCTATACAATTAGCAAGAAAGCTAGACAGCTATACAATTAACAAATTAACAATAATATTATATTAACAGCCCCCCGCAAACTCAAGGAGGGAAAGCATCTACCAAGTTGAGTTTGGAAACAAGATCAGTAAAGCGGCCAGGAGGATGAGCCTTAGTGAAGATATCAGCGGGTTGATCGACTGAAGCAATAGGAAGAAGATGAACAGTTCCACAAGTAACATGCTGGCGAATGAAATGACAATCAATCTCAATATGTTTGGTGCGATCATGAAAAACATCATTGTGAGCAATCTGAATAGCACTCCGATTGTCACAGTAGAGAGGAGTAGGAGTAGATGAAGAAACTCCCATATCAGCAAGGAGCCAGCGAAGCCAGAGAAGTTCCTGAGTAGTATCAGCAAGAGCTCGGTATTCAGCTTCGGTGCTAGAGCGGGCAGTGAGAGATTGTTTTTTGCTACGCCAAGCAAGAAGAGAATCCCCTAAGAAGAAGCAGAATCCCGTGGTGGAGCGTCGATCCGTAGGATCCCCAGCCCAATCAGCATCGGAAAAGGCACGGAGGTCAAGAGAGGAAGAAGCTGAGAAGTGAAGACCATGGAACAGAGTGCCTTTGAGGTAGCGAAGGATGCGGAGTAGAGCAGTATAGTGGGGAGTGCGAGGAGCCGACATGTACTGACTGACAATGTGAACAGCATAGGTAATGTCAGGACGAGTGACTGTGAGATAGACAATACTGCCGACGAGCTGGCGATAAAGTGTAGCATCAGAGAGAAGAGTGCCATCGAGAGGAGTGAGACGAATCTGAGGATCAATCGGAGTAGAGGCAGTTTTGCAATCAGTAAGACCAGCACGAGCCAGAAGATCGGATGCATATTTGGCCTGGGACAAATAGGAACCAGTAGAATCATGAGAGACTTCAAGGCCTAAGAAGTAGTTAAGAGTACCAAGGTCCTTCATCTCAAATTGTTGGTGGAGAAATTGTTTGAGGTGGAGAATACCAGCTGTATCATTACCAGTGATAATCATATCATCCACATACAGAAGAAGAAGAGTAGTACCATGAGCAGTAGTCCGTATAAAGAGAGCAGAGTCATAGGAACTAGAGGTGAATCCGAAGTCAAGAATGGTAGAACTGAACGTAGCAAACCAAGCACGAGGTGCTTGCTTGAGACCATAGAGAGCACGCTGTAGTTTGCAAACCTGATGAGGTTGAAAAGTGGACCCAGGTGGAGGTTGCATGTAGACCTCCTCAAGGAGATGACCATTGAGGAAAGCATTTTTGACATCCATCTGAAAGAGCCCCCAGTGGCGAGCAGTAGCAACAGCAAGTAAACTGCGAACAGATGTAAGCCGAGCAACAGGAGAGAATGTCTCCTCATAATCAATGCCATATTCTTGGTTGAAGCCCTTGGCAACAAGACGAGCTTTGTAGCGTTCAATAGAGCCATCAGAATGTGTTTTGATTTTGTAAACCCATTTGCAGCCAATTGCAGTCTTGCCAGGAGGAAGATCAACAAGATCCCAAGTATGAGCTTTATCCAAGGCATGAAGTTCATCAGTCATAGCTTGCTGCCAAAGAGGATTAGTACAAGCCTCACGATAGGAGGTAGGTTCATAAGTAGAGAAGGCAGCAGATCCAACAATATAATCACGAAGATGGATAGGAGTTTGAGTTACCCGGCGTGGTCGACCCGGAGGAGGATCGGTGGGAGGAAGAGCCGGTGGAGAAGGAGGTGTGGTTGCAAGAGGTAGACCTTCAGGGAGAGCAGGCTGGACAGGATCAGGGGTGAGCAAGGGCGTCTCGATGGAGGAGGAACCTGTATCAAAATCAGCAGAGAAAAGATTGATGGAAGGATCAGTAAATAGTGCAGTAGTGGAAAGTCCGGGTAAGTGAAAAGAGGATAACGAGGAAAACATTTGGTGTTCCCAGAAAACGACATGGCGGGAGATACGAAGACGTTTAGAGAGAGGATCCCAACAGCGGAAGCCTTTATGTTCAATGCCATACCCAAGAAAGCAACAAAGACGAGAGCGAGGTTCAAGTTTGGTGTGTTCATGGGATTGAAGTAGAACAAAGCAGGCAGACCCAAAAACCCGGAGATTGGCGTAAGGAGGGGGAGTGCCATGCAGACGTTCAAAGGGAGTTTGATTATGGATGACAGGTGTAGGAGAACAGTTGATAGTGTAAACAGCAGTGAGGGCAGCTTCGCCCCAAAAGTTTTCAGGGCAGGAAGAAGAGAGAAGGAGAGCGCGAGTAGTGTCAAGAATATGCCTATGTTTCCGTTCAGCGCGGCCATTTTGCTGGGATGTGCCAGCACAGGAACGATGAGGCAATGTACCATGATGCTGAAGAAAGGAAAGGAAATCTGAATCCCGATATTCCATAGCATTGTCAGAGCGAAAAATTTTGATGGTTTTGGAGAATTGGGTGTGGACCATTTGTGCAAAACGATAATAAATGTGTTTCAATTCAGACCTATGTTTCATGAGAAAAAGCCAAGTAAACCGGGAAAAATCATCAATAAAAACAACAAAATAGCGGGATCCCCCCATAGTAGTAGTAGGTGAGGGTCCCCAAATGTCCGAATGTATAAGATCAAAAGGTGCAAGAGAAACAGAAGTACTTTTATTAAATGATAAAGCAGGTTGTTTGGCCAGTTGACAGGGTATACAATCGAAATTATCGGGAATTACATGACCCAACTGTCCACTAGAAACCAAAGACCTTAAGCGATTAACAGAAATATGCCCTAAGCGACAATGCCAAAGATGAAAGGGAGATAATGAGGAAGTAGATGTAGGAGCAGCAATTTGAGGAGAGGCAGGAACATGAAGGTGAATGAGTTCATAGAGACGTCCATGCTTACGGCCGATCCCAATAGTCTGCCCTGTCTGAGGGTCCTGTACCAAACAATCAGTAGCAGAAAATGTGACAGTTAGACCAAGTTCACATAATTGACCAATGGAAATAAGGTTTAAGGTAAGAGCAGGGATATGATAAACGTGAGGTATGGATAAAGAAGAGGTGGAAACAGTACCAACATGACGAACAGACATGAGAGAACCATCAGCAGTATGTATTGAGGGAATATGAGGAGAGGAAGATAAGGAAGAAAAAATAGTAGAACTGGAGGTCATATGATTACAACAGGCAGAGTCAAAATACCAAGAAGAGTTACCTGGAATGACAGACAAAGCAGTAGGAGGAGGTGTACCAGATGGGGAGAGAAGCTGTTTGAGCATGGCCTCTACATCTGTTGGAGAAAAGCGAGGGGTAGATGGAGTAGGTGACTCAGAGAACCCGGCAGAGGTGGCAGTGTCAGTGTGATGAGACTGATTCCCGGAAGCGGCAGCAGCAGTGTGATGAGACTGATTGCCGGAACGGTGAAAGTTTCCCCGGGAAGAGCCACCGCGAGAGGAGTGGCTATTGGAGGATGAGCGAGAGGGATTGCGAAAACAATCTTGTTGAAGATGGCCAGGACCAAGTTTGTTGCAGTAGCGGCAGGATCTGACGGGGCAATGGACCAGGAGATGGGTTGAAGGAAGGCCCCGATTCTGACAGTAGAGGCAAGCAGTAGTCCGCTGGGGAAAGGATGGCCGGGACGGAGGAGTGGCAAGAACAGAGTCCACATGATGAGTTTGAAGAGTACCGAGTCGAGTCTCTTCGGAGAGCAACTCAGAAATTGCTTGTTCAAGAGTGGGCAATGGATGGCGATGAAGCAGAGAGGCACGTACGGGCTCAAAAGATGAGGTAAGGGCCATGAGAAATTGCACCAACCTTTGCTGGTTGCGATGGATAGTAAATAAAACGGCATCTTCGGGGTCATGCCATGCTGGTTCGGAAAGAGCAAGCTGATCCCAAACAGAGTATATTTGAGAAAGGAAGTCATTAATGGACTGAGTGGATTCTTGGCGCATGCGGTGAAGTTGGTTCTGAAGTTGATATTGATGGGCAAGACCAGTAGTCTGGTATCGTTCTTTCAAAAAATCCCAGATGTCTTTCGCAGGAGTAGTTACAGAGTCAAGCTGAAAGCGGCCAAATTGAAGACTGATAGAGGTAATAGAGGTATTACGAAACCAGGTAATGATTTGGTAATTCTTACTGTCCCATTCCTCAAGTCGGTCTTCATAAGTAGCAGTATGAACAGGAGTTTCAGTAGTGGCACTGTCTTTTACTGGTTTAGCCACATCCCCGGTGACAATTCGCCAGAGCTTCTTGCCTTTGAGGAAAGAGGACATAGCTTGGGCCCACAGAACATAGTTTGAACCATTTAAAATGACGGAAATGGGATGGGAGGCATCATGACGATCCATAATACTAGTTGAGTAGGGTTAAAGTAATAGAAATAGATCCGTAGGAGCAAAATTTGGTAAAACAGAGTGTACCAGTGAGTCCGGAAGGTCGAAAATAGCAAGGAAAGGTATGCTGGACAGAGATGATGTCAGCAATGATGTCAGCGGCGCACGTTAGCAGAGTGCAGGGAGGAGCACGTTAGCAGGAAGGCAACGGCGCACGTTAGCAGACAGCGCAGGCGCGGCGCACGGGAGCTGGTTTGGCGCACGCGGGTGCACAATAGCAAATGGCGCACGGTACGCGTACGGTAGCAGGCGCGGCGTATGGGAGCCGCGGACGTGTGGGCGCGTGTGGGCGCGTGGCGGAAGTGAGCGACAGGAGTTGGCGCGTGCGAGCGCGTGTGAGAGTGGTGGCGGTCGTGTTGACGCGCAGAGGCTAAGGGTGGCGCGTGTGGGCGCGTGTTGGCTTTTCTGAGAACGGGCTTGGTGCCGTTGGACTCAGGAGAAAATTTCAAACAGGTTTATGCGCTCTGATACCATGAAAGATTAATTTGAAAGAGAGGCTAGAGAGCAAAGAGTGTTTCTGTATTATGTGTTGTGTATTACAAGAGAAATGAACTCTCTCTTTATAGAGAGAAGCAATGTACATTGGATGCCAATCCATTACCACCGAAAGCAGAAAGAAGCCAGCTATACAATTAGCAAGAAAGCTAGACAGCTATACAATTAACAAATTAACAATAATATTATATTAACATAATTAAAATCAAAATTCCCAAACAAGGTCTCAGCACCCAAACTAAACACTTCAATTTTATTAGGTGAGGAGCTGAACAGACCACATCGATTTTGTTAGGAATTCACGACGAACTTTAAGAGCCTCCCAACTTATAATATTGCAATACATGTAGCATTGATCATTTATCTTTTAATACTAAAAAAATTAGTATTGAAATTTCGAGCGGTTGGTTTTGTTTCACTGATTTTTCTTACAGCTCTACCTGCAGGTTCTCTCCCAAGGAGACTGAACCGAACTGGCTCGATGCCAACTATGTATTCGAGCTTGTTCGGGTTGATAAAACCGCCGGCAATTGAGAAGAATCTCGAGTGCACACTCGAAGAGTTGTGCTTGGGATGCATAAAGAGGATGTTGATCACAAGAGACGTTGTAACCAACAATGGGTTCGTAAAAGTTTCATGAATTTCTATTTTATATTGCAATTCGTAAACCTCAAAAAAAAAAATTGCAAATCATGGCAAAGCAAGGACTCCTCTGTAGAGATTGTGTCCAACACGTATCAAACACGAACACACTCAGACATGTGACAACATTCATTCTTCAAAATTTATATGTATGTATACATATATGATGAACATTATTAACTATTCAATTATAGAAAATTTTCTTGAAATGGGTTGAGATGGAATTAAAATAATACTCACTCACTAGCTAATCTGTACAATGTGCATTTTTCTTTTTTGGTTCTTTCTGGCAGGAAAATAGTAAAAGAGGAGGAAATGCTAATAATCAAAGTGAAGCCGGGATGGAGGAAAGGAATGAAGGTTACATTCGAAGGGATGGGGAATGAGACACCAGGAACTCACCCAGCCGATATAATTTTTGTGATTGTGGAGAAGAGACACCCGTTGTTTACCACAAAAGGCGATGATTTGGAGTTGTCCGTAGAAATAACTCTGCTAAATGCTCTTATCGGTTGTACCCTTTCGATCCCTTTATTAGGTGGGGAGAATATGAGTTTGACCATCGACGATATCATACAGCCTGGCTATGAAAAGATCATTGTAGGCCAGGGCATGTCAAAGTCGAAAGAGCAACGAAACAGAGGAAACTTGATAATAAAATTCGTAGTCAAGTTTCCAACAGAGCTGACTGACGAACAACGAACCAATGTTTTTAGTCTTTTACAGGATTCGTGTTGATTGCTAAATTTGTTCGTCTTTTACACATTTTTCATCAACAGTTTTGTAGCTTGACAATCAATGACATCATATGACTTAGCTAACAAAAAAAAAAATTCATTGCAAGGAGGGCATGCCAAAGTCAAAAGAGCAAGAAAACAGAGGAAACTTCATTGACAAAGGAACAATGGGCTGATGTTTTATGTAGTTTACAGGAATGTGTTGATTCTGAAATTTGTTCTTATTTTCACATATTTTTCATCAACAGTTTTGTAGATTGACAATTGACGATATCATACAGTCTAGCTATGAAAAGATCATTGTGGGCAGGGCATGCCAACGTCGAAAGAGCACGAGAACAGAGGAAACTTAATATCAAATTCCTAGTTGAGTTTCCAACAGAGTTGACAAACGGACAGCGAGCAGATTTTTTTTGGTATTTTACAGGAGTGTTGATCGTGAAACTTGCTCTACCTTTACATGCTTTTATCAACATTTTTGTACTCGTGTATTGTCATGGATTATAGGCTTGCTACACCTAGGAAAATCAAATATTTCTCTGTAAAAATAAAAGTAGAAGCTTCTTAATATAGTCTAGTGATTGATGTATTAGAGTTTTAACTGGTGCTTGAATGACACCAATAAACTATGGTTTAGCATTTTCAGTTAACAAAGACTTCATCTTCAAAGATGCTATATATATCCCAATCATTTTGTGTCTTATGTTCTGTTTATTTCGGCAGAATATGTTTTTCCGATATGCTTTCTGTATTTTCTAGCATTTGGTATGACAGAAAATGAAAACACTAGAACATCCCCCAGAAAAATTGGAGAGAACTCAAATTCACAAAGGTACACAAAATAATTTCATTTAGTAGTATAAAACAAATTTGTATCAAAATAGGGACAATGCTGTGAGTAACAATAAACGCCAACTCTTGAAAACGTCGAGTCTTAAAGAACAGAACAAAGAACTGAACAAAAGTCACAATAGGCAATGCCACAAAACATGATTATCTAAACCTTGGAAGCCTGTATAAATGGGGACAGGATCCTCCGTCCCCATCTCCGCTGTACTTTTGTCCCAAATCACTTCTCTATCACATGATCAGAATCAGAAACTCGTCATAGGATAGAGAGATAGATTGGTATAGATGACATATTATACATGTGTATTGCTATTGGGGAATACCTCAAAAACTAATTTGATGACCCAAGTAAAGCACGAATAATGCCCATGAAATTGACACTCAGCAGAGCCTTTAGTAATCTTAGCTTCCTTGGTGTGTACGGAGGGTACCTTGCAGATACATCACCAATAAAACCTCGGTAGAGGACTGCCTTCTTATGGGTAAAAGTATCAAAAGAGAATCTGCCATGGTATGAATCCATTCCGCTTTCTCCAACTCCTCCAAATGGTAAGTAGGGGTTTGTAAGCTGTTATCACAATTGTTTTGAATGCAGTTTATGTCCTCAGATCAATTCAGAATGTGAAAATAAATTTAAAATTGGGATATAAACATGTAGATGGCAATGTAGGTGCATGTTTCTATTGGTTCCAAGTGTGTGCATACATATAATAACACAAATTTGATATGGCTAAGCAACAGCAAAACATATTACACGGAGGTATCAATAGATATAGGACAACTCAAACCATTTGACACTTCTTTTCAAGTGATGGAACAAAATCAAACTTATAATGAATTTGAGTTGTTAGATTATTGAAAAGAACTCCCAACTTCTTTCATAATGAAATTTACATAACAAAGTTCATTACGTGCTTTTTTCTTAACAAATTAATACTATTTCCCTTTAAACAGATTCTTCTCCACTTGCAGACTCTTTTAATTGAAGTTTTCTCTAAAAAAACAATCAAAATATTTCATCAAGTGTCTTCTTAACCTCCCATGACATTTTTCATATTCTTCATGAACCTTGAACACTAGATTTGACACCAGGGCCATTTTCCGGATACCATTCAGCATACCAAATTGTTAATGGGCTGGGCCATTGCTTGGTGCAATGGTGTTTGCTCAGGCAAATGAGAATGAGGATTCAAGTCTGATAGTCCTTTGTGTGAATAATGCGAAATTATGCCTACCCAATT
Source organism: Camellia sinensis (assembly GCF_055761805.1). Taxonomy (NCBI): domain Eukaryota; kingdom Viridiplantae; phylum Streptophyta; class Magnoliopsida; order Ericales; family Theaceae; genus Camellia; species Camellia sinensis. Next base: position 123,263,683 of record NC_138966.1, read on the forward strand.
AACCTCTCACATCACTTTTTACATCAGAAAGATCAACAATAGGTAATAGACCCTTCTTTTTATTAGCATAGATCCATGTTGAGCACTGGGATTTCACTTATCATGAGACAATGACTCTCCACACAGAAGTATATATGAAAGAATGTACTAACGAATGCAAGTTTGCATGACTGTAAAAAAATAAAAAAAAGCAGCATGAGTTCAGGAAAGAATAATTACATGTAAAGCTATATCATTGATGAGCAAACCCCCAGCAGAGACATTTTTCACAAACTCCTCCTTGAGCTTCTTGTTGTTGGTGAATAAATATGCTGCAAGTGGCTTTTCTTTGGAGTTCATATTGTTAAAACTGTCTTCCAGACTGCCAACCTTAACAAACCAAATGAAAAACAATGTCATGATCAATGTACAATTTCACAAGAAAGAAGAGAAATTTAAATAATTACAGCAGTAGTAAAAGTGCTAAAACAAAAACCAATACAGCAACCATGCAACTAAAATAGTTTTTCCTTCCAGCCTTTTACTTTTTCTACATATTCCCAGACAGATTCCAGGTTCAGACAGCTATATATGATAAGGCGATCACAAGTCCATGACAAAGGCAGCTTAAACTTTTCATGTAGTGAGGTTTAGAAAGAGGTGAGATGTTTTCTGTTACTACAATCTTTCTTAGAATAGAATATGGAAAGTTAAGAGACAATTGCAACAGCATCAATGATGCTAATTGTGAGCGATCTCCAATAATTTTCATCATCCTTTATCAGAAGTATATTCCATAAAACAGAAATGTTCAATCCAGAATTTTACCGTGACAATGGGAAGCAAAGGGCCAAATATCTCCTCATTCATGATAAGAGAGTCTTCTGGGGCATCCAGCAAAATGGTGGGAGCAATTTTCCTGGAACAATAGCAAGAATCGTAAATGATAAAAATGGCTCATATCACTTAATTACAAAACTAGGTAAACATCAAAAAGTACACAGTAGAACTCACAGGTTGATTTCGTCCCTTTGACCTCCATAAACTATATTACCAGAAACCTTATCGTCGTCCAAGAGCTTTGTTAAGCGAGCAAAGTGGTTGGGACTCACAATGCGAGACAAGTCTTCGGATATCAATGAATCACTTCCATAGAACTTCTCTAACTCAAGTTTCAGAGCATCTATCTGAAGAATGAGTTCCATAAGAAGCAAATCAAAACAGATCATATATGCATATATATATATATATATGTATATATCTTCACATAGCAACCTTACCAACTTTGGAGCAAAATCTTTTGTTGTTATAATGTGATCAGCAGCAACACAAGCTTGTCCATTATTTAATCCCCATTTGCCTGTGATAATTCGCCTTGCTGTGACCTTGGAAACACAGACAAATTTATGTCAGCACATTCATGCCAAAGAAAGATGGCAGGCATAGCACCGTAATTAGAAACAAACGAGAATTTGACAACCATACTTTCAAATTTATGTTGGAATCAACAAAAACAGGACATTTTCCTCCAAGCTCCAATGCTACTGGTGTAAGGTGCCTTGCGGCAGCAGCCAACACAATGCGCCCCACTTTTCCATTGCCTACAAAGAATTAGTTTGATTACAAATAACATCACACAAACAAATTGAAAAGATAATAGGTAAATCATATCCAGGATCAAGTATTAAGAATGCACTATTCAAGGTCAATACCTTGCACATCTATACATTTGTTTCAGCTGCAAAGATTACCGTAACTAAATAAATGATAATACAAGTTAGCAAAAGAACTGCATTCGTGTTTCTATCCATCGAAGAATGCTGTACAGATGGTGGGGTGCTTCCTTTCAAAATGAAAACCATGCCTATATGGTAGCTTTAATGCACACCATGAAGAAAGCCCCATGGTAGATTTAGGCATAGCCTTACTCCATCCAATAAGTCAAAATACAATGTACCCGAGAACCAACAAGATGATCCACTGCCTTGCATCCTCCTCAGGCAGACCACAACAGATCAGAATTAGACAGTGTTTATGTATCAGAAAGCGTAATTACGCAGTCCTCCATTGAGGTTTGTATAAAATGCAAATTCAAAGTTCCCCTAAAACTAGTTCATATTTATTTTTATCGAACTAGTTGATATTTGTCCTCCAAAAAAAAAAAAAAAAAATTGAAAACCAAACCAAACAAGTACTTATTTCCCCATTTTCTCAAGAGTGAAAATAAAAATTGTCTCAATTATGAGAAAAGATTTAAAGAATATTGCAAAGACTAATTCATTTATGCATCAAATTATCAGGCAATATAGAAACTTAAGATCCTCATAGAAAAGAAGGTAAATAAATGGAGGATCTATAAAAACCTGTATAAAATATTTTATCCCACTTTTGCTCTAGCAGGGCAGATGTTTCAGGAACAGCCCCCTCAACAACTTTTACTGCAGAGTTATCCATATATTCCCCTAACAATTTGGCAAGCAGTGAGGATGTGGCGGGAGAAATTTCTGATGGTTTCAAAACCACAGCATTGCCAGCTGCAATAGCTCCAATGACTGGATCAAGAGATAACACTGGAAAAGAAAGATCACAAAAAAAAGGGGGGGTTACAGCTAGATCTAAATCTTATTCTTACAATGTAATTGAGATTCATAAGACCAATCATTATCATAACCAAAAAATGAGTTATAGAAAAAAATGGAAAATAAATCTTATTCATGAGCAACACTAAAAAAATGAGTTTGTTAGGAACTCTGTGCAGAAAATCAGCAGCCGCCAATGTTCTGTCGCAACTAACTGCCATGAAGTTCAACACATGTTGTAAATAATGAAATTTCACTGTACAAAATTATGTTATGCTTGCATCATGTAGATGCTGTTAGACTAACATGAATGAATGTTAAATCTACAATTACAAATTGGGTCCCTTATGTTGTTTTTTGTTTTTTTATTTTTATTTTAGTTTGAGCTGAATGTATATTATCTAACTCTTATTTATTTGATCTTTGTAACTACATAACTCAATAGAACCTGTATTGAAGACAACATAAATTATGTTAGATGAGGTGTTTTGCAAATCTAATGGCTCCATTATGTTGCTTATATTTTTTTAGGTATTTTAACTTTGTGTATTGTCTGATACTGTGACTTTAAACCACGATCACGTTGATACAAAGCCAATAGAAAAGAATGTAGGCACATATCAGCCAGAGGTGGTATAATTTTTTTGAATTTTTATGAAACAAGCATTCACAAGTATAACTAAGGTAAGCAGGATCAAAACTCAACAGAGATGCAAGTCTCTCTTATTCTTTATTTATTTATTTATTTTTGAGGAGGTTGTTATAGTAAGTTGACCACAAAAACGTAACAACAATAAGGATGTAAGGAACAGGGTATTTAACATACGGAAAGGATAATTCCATGCTGATATCACCAATACAACACCTAACGGTTCTGGCACTATTTCTGCAGATGATGGAAAAGCGGCTATTGAGGTTTTAACCTGCAAAACATGAAAAGAATTGCATTACATAATTCTGACTGAATGACTACCAAGACAGCATGGTATGTGACAGTTTCAGGTTTAGATTTAGAAAAAAATTACCTTGTCTGGCATCATCCAATGCTTAAGTTCTTTTAGCATGAATTCACATGAGGACTTTACTAGAGCAATCTGCATGATAAACAATAATAATCAAATTCCAAGGATGAAAATATTAATCAGAATAATTAAAGAATAGGGAATAGAAAAGAATGCATAACATGTAGAAGTTCCATACAGTAGTTATTTCACCAAAATCTTCATGAGATGAGTGGCTTTTTTGAACTAGCCGATTCTTCCTCAACTCAGTATAAAGCATTAGCTACTAAACAAGTTTGTTCTAGAATAAACCAATGTATGGAACTACTTAAAATTATTAACATTAAACAGAAGCAAGTGGTCTCCACAATTCAACTAAAACTGTGAACGTCAACTCAAAATTTACACAAGTGCTTGCACTCCATAATGCTTGCGAACTTGCAGCAATCCCTTGCAATTTGGAATGGCATATAACAAACACTAACAACATTTTAATCATTCATCAGACAGAAATTTTTCTGTTTCATTTTCATAAAACAAAGAAACCCAAAATTATAGCATAACCATGAGAAATTCACAAATTACTGAAGCATACATGTGATGATTTAATTATTGGATATTTTTATAGTAAATCTAATAGTAAAAGTTGTGTCTTTCCTTTCACATTGTATGCATTCTTGTATCATTACTAATTGATTCACTAACGTTCATCAAATTATTCCTAATATTTTCGCAACTAGACAAAGCTATGTTGCTTATTGACTTGATCATGCCCATGCCCTTCAACTAATTATCACCCTTCTCAATCATCAGCTGAATAAACACAGATTTTTAAACCGCATGTTCCTTATTTCATTAATCAACAGGAATAGTTAGAGCTGAAGAAATCAGTCAAACAGCATGAATAGACGTATAACAAATTTGTTACTGAGCCATTATGTACAACCTAGCCCCTTGAATATGCTCTAAGCTATTCTATTAGTAACTACCTAATTTGATACACATCAAAAGGTTAGCCAACTTTTGTTGTGAAAAGTAGGTATGGTTGAGTAATAAACGCTCCTACCAGCTACCTATATAAGCAAATTCTTCATGCATGATATAAAAGATTATTACCAATCAATTACAGGCTCAAACCCTGCAAGTCCTCACAGCTCCCTGCTTTTTTCACAACTTCCTTTTTTTTTTTTTTTTTCCTTCCCCTATCGAGGAACCTCTTCAAAGGTAGGGCCCCTAAAGGATTGCCCAGAATGTTCAAATTTACAATTACTCTTGACAACTGCACTACCCATGCAATTAAGAAACACCCCCCCGCTCCATTACACAGTTAAAAGTGTCATGGTGGCCAACGGGCCAGCGCACATTGGTTCCCTAGTTTTGAGACATGAGTATTAAATTGATAGATACAAAGTACAATACTTACCCAAACAAAAAAAACATTAAAAACATGGACTATGTAGCAAGTACATCAAAACCATAACAAAACAATGACGGAAAAAAGTCAAGTATTTTCCATGGAGCAGTGTCCATGTCCAATATGGACCATGGGATAAAAATCATCAGGTCGAATCGGCTAAGGATCCTCTGCCTCCATGTCTTAATTCACTCTTAGTTACACAATTATGTGAAAATCTCGAGACATAATCCAATGGTTAGAAATGTATGGGGACAAGGGACGGAGGATCCAATGCCGGCTGCCTCTATCAACCAAATATAAAATTCCATTATTATTTCATACTATTAAATATGTAATGGAAATCATGAATCAAAGTCCAAAATTTACATCTGGATAAAGAGAAATCACACCTTTATATCAATTAATAGTACAAGTTTAGACCCCAGTACTTAAGAAACAAATTTGCAACAACAACCAATACACACATGCAAACATACATATATACAGAATCGAATGGAATGACTGAAAATTACCAAAACAACCCGGACCTCATAAGCAAACGAAGAACACATGATTGAAAATAACAGTACAAAACGATAAATGATTGAAAATGACTAGAAAAAATCAGGACCATCATAAGCAAGAAATTGTACAGAATAGAATGGATAGAATACAGGACAGTACTGCAAAGAAACTCAAAAGATTGAAAACGACTATTAAAAAAAAGAAAAAGAAAAAGAAAAACAGACCTCATAGACGTAGGATTCGAATACAGGTTTGGATAGATCGGAACGAAGAGCGTCGGTGATTTCTTTCTCGTGATCATTGGTTAATTTCAAGAGAGACTTCAATTGAGAGACTCTCCATTCGTAGCTCCTCGTCTTCTGAGACGTGAAAGTGCCTCTCAGCTCCTTCACCAGCGAAGTAGCAGCTTCGGCACCAAACACCTCCTCCTTCTTCTTCTCAAACTCCGACGCCATTTCCAATGTACTTTCAGACTATATCCGTGTATTGTCTGTGTATATATAGAGAAGCAATGATATATATATATATATAGAGAGAGAGAGAGAGAGAGAGAGAGAGGGACGGAGGGTGTGAAACGTACGAGGAATGCAATTGGGTTGGTGGAAGAGTTGAATAATTTGATCTGGATATCTGATGAGTGCGGAAAGCAAATCGGAAATTTCTTTTTTTGTACTGTAGTCGTCGTCATGACTTTTGATTCGCGGTGTTTCATACTCGAAAGTGGAATGATATGCGCATATGCACGTCTGTATTTTTTAGTTAGTTATTATTTAATATTTTTTTTTTAATTTTTCAATCACCTAACATAATATTTTATCTATTTATTTTCTTCATCAATTATAATGTTATAAAATACTACATATCTATATTTCAAGATTACTAAATAATTACCATACTAACTATTTTCAACACTACTATATCAGTCACGTCACCAACGGTTTGTTTGGTTTAGTTTTTACTTCACTTTTTGAGAACTTAAAATTTAAAATTTGTTTGGCTTATAATTTTTTTAAAATTATTCTAATTTTTTTTTTATATCTCTTCTCTCATTTTTTCATATCCTATACATATCAACCAATCACTTTTTTTCTCTCATTCTCTCATATTCTATACATCAATTAATCATTTTTTCTCTCACAACATCTATTTAATTAAAAAAAAAAAACTAAATCAACTCAAATTACAAAACTACAAATTTATTTTCAAAATATATAACCAAACAAATATTTTTTCTGTCACACACATCTATTCATTTTAAAAAAACTAAATCATCTCAAATTACAAAATTACAAAATTATTTTCAAAATACACAACCAAACAAATTTTTAAATTTTGAAAACTCTTTTAAAAAATTTACTTTTCAAAATTGATTTCAAAACCAAACTAATTGAATCTCATGATTTTTCACATCCTATTTTAGGTCTTTTTTTAGCAACACAAATAATAAGTAATTTATTAACTTATTAATTTTGATCACATTATTTCATTATTTTTTACATATTTTTTATAATAAATCAAAAAATCCAAAAATAAATTATACCTAAACTAAGCCTAATGGTGTCCCACTCCACTCCAAAACCAAAACAAAAAAAAAAATTTAATTAACTTACCGTATGGATTTAGGGTTGGACGGTTAGTCCAATGGTTTATCTATTTGTCTCTTAAAACAGTGAGAACATTAGAAGGTTTTGTGTTTGAATTAATGGAGTGATTGTGATCATTTTATTGAAATCCAACTTATTAATTTATTAATTGGATAAATTCCTTCCATACCTCTCTATACTCATTTTGTGGGCCTTATTTGAGAGTCATGCAAATTGATGATTTAAATTGTTTACCTCAACTCTTTTTGTTAGTTCAGGTTAGAGCCCACAAGAGGGATATGAAAGGATTTGTAGAGATTAAAGTATGGACGATTGCTCATCTCCCATGGAAATGACTCATCTTTGTATTAATACTTTATTTCATTTTGTAGATTCCGGCCCACAACGGCTATTTGAACCATTTATCTCATGAAGTTCACGGTAAAGATTGTCTATGTAAAAAATCAATTATGTAGGATATTAATGAATAATTAAATAAATCGTATTTATTTTATAAAATGAATAGTTTAAGTTTTAAAAGTCATAATTGTCATATATTTTGAAAAACAAAATATAATTTTTTTCATATGTCTAATAATATTCGATGAAATTGATTTTTTACGGTGCCGTTTGGTAACACTTACGTTTTCAGTTTTCTGTTTATATTTACAAAAATTTTAAAAACTCAAATAAAAACTTGTTTGGTAAAATTTTTAATTTATAAATCAGTGGTCTCAGTTTATAAATTTGGCCAAAAAATGAAAACACAAAAAACGTGTTTCCATTTTGAGTTTTCAGTTTTTTTTTTTACCACCCAACACTAGCCACCACTCGCCACCATTTTCCACCACCGTCTTCCACCACCACCACCACCACCCACCACCCACCCCCACCACCTACCTGCCATCCACCCGCCACCACCCACCACCCACCCCCACCACCTACCTGCCATCCACCCGCCACTACCCACCACTCGCCACTACCATCCACCGCCCGCCACCACCACCTACTTGTCGCCACCACCCACCTGCCACCACCACCACCACCACCATCCACCACCAACCACCCATCACCACCTGCCACCACCAGCCACCGTCACCCACCCACCTACCCACCCACCACCACCACCACCACCGCCGCCACTCGCCATCCGCCACCCACCTGCCACCACCACCCGCCACCACCACCACCACCACCCGCCACCGTCACCCACCCACCCACCATCACCACCACCAGCCATCCGCCACCCACCCGCCACCATCACCACCACTACCCACTCGTTGCCACCCACCACCTGCCACCGTCACCCACCCACCCACCCACCATCACCACCAGCCACCACCCACCATCCGCCACTCACCTGCCACCATCACCTACTTGCTACCACCCACCACCCGCTACCATCACCCATCCACTCACCACCACCACCCGTCGCCACTACTCACTCGCCACCACCACCCACCACTCGCCCCCACCACCACCCACCACTCGCCCCCATCACCACCCACTCGCTACCACCCGCCACCACCACCTACCACCACCAGCTGCCTACCACCCACCGTCATCACTTTCCACCACCGTGTTCCGCCGCCACTTGTCACCACTCGCCATTTGTCACTCTTTTTTATATTTTAAATTTTTTTTAAACATTTTGTCAATTACCAAACACGTTTGTAGTTTATGTTTTTCTAAAAATAAACAAAAAATAAAAAAAAACCAGTATATAAAATTTTTGTAAATATAAACTGAAAACGTAAACGTTACCAAACACTACATAATTCATTTCTTTTGCTAGATATATGAGATGAATAATTTAAATTATTATTGTAGGTCTAGGGCAAAGCCAACAAAATAAAATATAAAGGGTATAGATAATAATATGGAAGGAAATCATTTTGAGAAATTAAGGTTGTGTTTGGTTGTGATTTCAAATCACAATTCCACACCTTAATTCAAGAATGATGTTTTGGTTGTGATTCTCAAATGATGTTTTGAGAACTCTGCACAGAACACTTGCGTTGTTCTATTTTTGACGGACGCATTTTTCCTTTTGTTGGGGAAAATCTTGCTTGGCGAGACGTCCGGCGTCCGGAACAGTAAATTTTTTATTTTTTTTTGCAATTGATTTATATAATCGAAAAAAATATTTTCTGAAATTTTTAAAAATTTTTATGTGCTTTAAAATAATTTTGAGTTGTATGTTTAGTTATGAATTGTAAATTTTTGTATCACATATCAAATGTTACATCAATAATTCCCCACTCAAATCAAAACTCTTTTCAAAACTATTTACCAAACAAATTTTCTACATTCAAATCATAATTTCACAATACACAAACTTAAAATACAACTCATACTCTCAAATCACATTTATAAAACACAACCAAACGGAAGCTAAGAGTCTCAACCATTTTTCCTTTTACCTTGGAATTCATTCAATGAGTTGAAACAGCAAAAGCAAGCCATAAAGTCTAGTATAGTGAGCTGGCCACCACCAATGGAGTCTAATCAGCAACCACAAAATCCACCTTCAAAAAACTTCTCATATATATATCTATATAATAAGGGAGAAGGGTTTTTAAAAATGTCCTATGTGGCAAGAAATTGTCATAGAGATACATTTATGACCAACGGTTCAGATCAATCTTAATCAAAATCTAAGGGACAAAATCAAAATCTAGCATAGTCAGCCTCTTTGGATTCCTCCTAACGAGTACCAAACACACTTCCCTATCTCTCTCACAGTCGTCCTCCTCTCTCTCTCTTCTCTCTGGTTTTCAAATTTTAATCTCTTCTCTCTGGCTCTCTCTCTCTCTCTCTCTCTCTATATCTTCTACCCACTCTCCGTTCTTGGTTTTATGGCAACTTGGTTGAGATTTGAGTGCACTGTTTGATCAAATACAAGGTAGCGCAACCAGCGAGAAAGAGGTCGGTATCACTCATGAGATTCGAGGGCACTGTTTGATCAAATGCAAGGTAGATCTGTGTTTCTCAGTCCAAATTTTTTATGTGTCTCTTTGTATGATTGGGTCTCTGAAATATTTAACAGTTAGGGTCTGAAATATTTTCACTATGTCCTGAAAATGATAAATGATTAGGTCTCTGAAATATTTTTGTATGATTGGGTCTCTTTGTATGCCTCAAAATTTTTATGATTGGGTCTCTTTGTATGATTGTGTCTCAAAATTAATAAATGATTGGGTCTCTTTGATGCCTCAAAATTTTTATGTGATTTGATTCTCATTTGGGTTTGATTGTGTTTCTCATTTATATTGCCTCAATTAAAATCTGTCTCTTTACCCCTCTATGTTTTGTGTGTGTCTTTATGCATACACTATGTTTGGTAAAATGCCTCAATTAAAATAGTGAGTGAATTTATAACATTGCACGCTAAAATGTTTTGTGTCCGCTGAATATATAAAATGTATTATGTTTTTCCTTCTAATGTCCGCTGATCTGAGCCATGGTTGATTGCTAAACCCTTCTCCCTTTCACTCAATTTATAACATTACACGCTAAAATGTCCCAAGATTAAAATGCCTCTCTTTTTAATGCTAGCTGCTTATATAATTCTACATTTTTGTTGTTAAAATAGTGAGTGAATTTATTATAACAGGCCAAGGAAGGTTTAGCAAAATAGAGGTATATTCAAATTGGTGATACAAACAGTGGGAGTTGGATGTTATTTTTAATCTTTAATGGAGTTTGCTTACTTATATTTTCTAATCTTTGGAATGACATAGGCCTGAGATTGAGGCATTTTACTTGGAATTAATCTTCTCCTGTCCAATCTTGGGATTAATCTAGACAAGGATGGTAAGTACAGGAAAACAAGTCTTTTCATTTTTAATCTCAGGCGGCAAACAAGTGTTTTCATTTGGTGATTGTTGGGAGTATGTGTTGAAAATTTAAACCAAAAAGAAAATGTGCATGATGAGGATTGAAAAAAGAAAAGAAAAAGGAAGATAAACATAGATAAATCTCTTTTTCTTTTCTTTTTTTTGGTGAACACACAGACTAATCTTAGTAACAAAATGCCTTTTTTAAGACAATATACGTTGGTAAATTTTGAATTACTTTGGAAATAACTTTGTGCTAAGTTTTGGAATCCCCCATTGTCAAAATAAAAATTGATGTCTAATTGTCTTTTAAATTGGTTTTTCAGGATTTATAAATTTACATTTTATTTAAAAGAAAACTAAAGTTGTAGGTTCTTTTTTCCTCTCTATTTCTGTCTTCTCTTTTTTAACCTCTTGGAATATGAGGACAACAAAATCGTGGTGTAGAGTTTTTGTTATCCCATTGTTCTTCTTACCTGGTTTAGTTAGTAAAGGAAAACAAGTGTTTTCATTTTTTGTCAAGTACATAATAAAGGTCGTAAAACTAGACAAGGAAATATGTGAAGAAAGTGAGTTGGACTGTGTGTGATGGCATTGGTTTGAAATATATGAACAATTGATGTCAAGTACATAAGAAAGTGAGTTGGACAATTCGAAAGTTTATTACATACTATGTGACATTGATTTGAAAATACTGAACATTAGACATTTTTGCTTTAATCCATCTAATCTAACTTTATTATTATTTTTCAAATTTAACTTTTATTTTTTTTAATTTCAGGTATCGATATTAGAATGGCTATTGAACGACTTTCAAATCCTTTTAACTTTGGCCAATTTTTAGGGCAGCAATTTTATTTTTAAAATTGTCTTAGTTAATGTAATTGATGGCTTCTTACAAAAGTACAAAATAAAGAAGAAATAATCTTGGGATTAATCTTCTCCTGTCCAATTTTATTACGGGTATACACTATCATCCCAACATTAATCTTGGGACAAAATGTTTGGAGCTATTGGGATTAATCTCAACATCAATTTTATAGCAACTGTCATTCCAACATTAATCTCAAAATGTTGTCATTGGGGTTTGAAGTAATATTTTCATGTCATAAAGAAGAGATATTATATAAATTTTTCTTTCTTCTTCACAATGTTTTATTGGTTTTGCAATGTTTGTTTTAATGATAGAAGAGTTTTCTTTTTCAATGATCTATTGTTTGATTGTTTTACCTGTTTTAATGATAGAGGTTTATTTATTTTCTATTTTTTAATTAAGGTGTGAATTGTTTTACCTGTTTTAAGATACTATATAAATTTTTCTTTCCTTTCATTTGCCTGAGATGAAAGATTTAAAACTTCCATTGCCTCTTTCTCTCTCTCTGATGCTTTTAATTTTATTTTTTGAGTTGTGGGCCCCTATTTGGGTACTCTCTCTCTCTCTCTCTCTTTCTCTCTCATGCTTTTGTGGTTTTGTGGATATGTTATGATTTGGTAAACAATTTCATCAATATTTTAACAATATCAATTGATGAGCGGTTCCCTTTTTCCCTTAAAATGAATTGTTTCTTCACTACATAGCCGTGGTGTGTCAACCTCTTAAACAATTTCAGTGTTCAAACAGTGCACAATATCAATATCAATATTGTGGCCTAATTTTTACTTTTTTTTTGTTTTTTTGTGGAATCCAAATTTTGTTTTTTGTTGTGGTAGTGCGTTGGCTGCTTCCCATGAGCAAACAAAATGGATCCAAAAGGGTTGGTTCATATTTTGCTTATGAGAGGATTGAATAGTTGGAGTTATTTGAATATTTTATTTTTTTGTTTTTGTTTTTTGCAGCTGCTGTCCATAGCATTTTAATGCACCATGTTAACCCATTAAAGGTATAGTCTTTAATAGGATGCTTGGCTTCCATTGGGAATAAAATTGTTCAATCTATTTTTAGTTTACGAATTTTTTTTTTTAATTTAATATTGTCATTTCTAAGTTACTGAAAATGATAAATGATAAAATCTCTGAAATATTTTTCTAAAATGGGTCTCCAGAATGCCTTAAAATTTTTATTTGGATTTTCGTTGGGTGTCTAAATTTTATGTGATTTGTTTCTCATTTGGGTTTGATTGTGTTTCTCATTTATATTATGTGATTTGTTTCTCATTTATATTGCCTCAATTAAAATCTGTCTCTTTACGGTTCTATATTTTATGTGTGTCTTTATGCATACACCATGTTCGGTAAAATGCCTCAATGAAAATAGTTTAATTTTTAATGCTAGCTGCTTATATAATTCTACTTTTTTGTTGTTAAAATAGTGAGTGAATTTAAATTGGTGATAAGGTTTAGCAAAAATAGAGGTATATTCAAATTGGTGATACAAATAGTGGGAGTTGGATGTTATTTTTAATAATAAACAGTGGCAAATTTTGGACAAGGGATGATGGAGCTTGCTTACTTATATTTTCTAATCTTTGGAATGACATAGGCCTGAGATTGAAACTTTCTAATCTTATATTTACTTATTAAGATCATTTGAAACTTTCATTTGCCTGAGATTAAAAATTTAAAACTTCCACTGCCTCTTTCTCTCTCTCTGATGCTTTTAATTTTATTTTTCGAGTTGTAGGCCCCTAAAGTCCATCAAGGACCAAGGTTGAGAGCTGCAAGTTTTCTCTTTTCCAACAACTCTTTTCCAGTAAGTCTTTCCTTTATTCCCATTCTTAGTATTGTTAAATTAAGTTCCATTTGGATATTCTCTCTCTCTCTCTCTCTCTCTCTCTCTCTCATGCTTTTGTGTTTTTGTGGGTATGCTATGCTTTCTTTCATGTCTTGGGTTCTGTCAATTGATTTGGTAAACAATTTCATCAATATTTTAACAATGCCTTCGTCAATTGATGAGTAGTTATCTTTTTCCCTTAAAATGAGTTGTTTCTTCACTTCATCAATTGATGAGCAGTTCACTTTTTCCCTTAAAATGAGTTGTTTCTTCACTACATAACCGTGGTGTGTCAACCTCTTAAGCAATTTCGGTGTCCAAATAGTGCACAATATCAATATCAATATTGTGGCCTAATTTTTACTTCTATTTTTTTTTTATTCCAAATTTTGTTTTTTGTTGTGGCAGTGCGTTGGCTGTTTCCCATGAGCAAACCAAATGGATCCAAAAGGGTTGGTTCATATTTTTCTTATGTGGGAGGATTTGAATTGTTGGAGCTATTTGAATATATATATATATTTTTTGTTTTTTTGCAGCTACTGTCCATAGCATTTCAATGCACCATGTTAACCCATTAAAGGTATCCTAATTCTTTAATAGGATGCTTGGCTTTCATTGGGAATAAAATTGTTCAATTGTTTTTAGTTTACAATTTTTTTTTTTTTAAATTTAACATTGTCATTTCTGAGTTACTGAAAATGATAAATGATAAAAGCATATGTACTCATTTCTTATTGCAGAACATTTGTTATGTCATATGGTTGCTTGGTCTAATTATTAGTTCCCTATTATTTGTCATATGTCATTTTAGCTACCATTTAGCAGGTTTGTTTATGTAGTGTTGATTGAATTTTTTTCTTCAATTTCTTTATGGATAATTGAAAGAGGAGTGCAGAGAAGTGGGGCATAATTGTTTGTTTCTTTATGGTTTTGATTTCATACGATTTGCGATTTGATTCAGTGAGTAATCAATACGAACAGGTTGTATAAATCACAAATAGCCATGAATCGTAGGTGAATCGGTGAACCAAATCGGTGAATCGTGAAGTGAATCGATTCGATTCGCTAAAATCGATGTTTGACTTTCCTTTTTTGTTTTTTATTGTTGGAAAAGGGTTCACACAACCTTTTTAAGGTCTTTAGGATTACTATATGCCATCTTTTGACTTTCTCCCTCCCTCTTTTGTTAGTTTTTCACATCTCTTTATCCCCTTAACATTATATCCGTAAGTCAGTGGAGTTTTGTTAGTTTTATTTATAGATTTATTTATTTTTGTTGTTGTTGTTGTTATATATAAAATTAAGATGAATTTTCTTTTTGAATTTTGCAAACCCTTTAGCTCCTTCATCTGTGTTGGACACACACACCTTTTATTGTTGTAGTTTTTTGTCTTTTATTTTTTTACTTTTTATTTTATCGGGGAATTAGTTGTAGAGAAATTATCAATTCATGTAAGGCTGATGTTTTTATTCTTAATGCTTTGTACATGTGATAGAGGCATCAGAATTTGGTGAGGAGAATAGTTCTAAAGGCTCCATCAATAGAGGTAATCAAGATTCCATCCCTTTTTTTGCTTCTATTTTTTATTTTTTGTACATTCATGATGTTATAAGTTGATGATTTAATCTTTTACTTGATTTCCATAGTTCAAAGACCAACTTCCTTATGTCACTTGGAATAAATTACAACCTATTTCCTGTTATTTTAATTAAATTTATTGTTATTCATTCCATTCTAAGGATTTCAGTATAGTTTGCAATAATTGAAGTTCAAAATAATTAGTTTTACCACTATAATTTCTGCTACTACAATGTTCACCAAATGCTTGATAAATTGTTTCTCGATTTGATGTGTTTGATGTGTTTATTAATTCACAGGGAATGGAAGGTGAGGGGGAGATTAATCAAATGATCAAACTTTTGGTTGAGGAAAAAGTTCTCATTTGCTAAACTTTTTATTGGGGTGAGGAAAAAGTTTCCCTTTGCTTGACTGTGTTGAGTTTATGAATTTATCTATTTTTTGGATAATATTCTCTTTGCTACTTATTTTTATTATTATTTATTGTTTTTGGGAAAGACCAAAAAAATTGGCAATTTTTTTGTTTTTTGTTTGCATTATTTCTAAATAGGTTGAATGCTCTCAATTGGATCTCAGTTGTGAGTTTATGAAATCTTTCTTTTGAGATTGTGATTTGAAGATTTTTGAAACGGGTACTCCTTCCATTGTGGTGCCAAAGATATCCATGAAGGTCATCAAAGAAAAAGCGGGTGCATAAATATTTGCTACATAGATTAAAAAATAGAGATGGTGTGTGTGTGTGTGGGTGTGGGATGAGGGAGAGTAGAGATAGAGGGAGGCAAAAAGTGGAGATAAATGAATAAAATGGTTTGAGACAAATTGCATCTTGAGAAGTTATCTACCTATGTGCTGAATTCCATGTCTCTAAAAGATTGACATTCTCAATTTTAGGAATTAAATATATTTGCTGAATCATTAGTGCTTGATGATGAAATGAGGCATTTATAAACATTAGTGCTTGATAATGTGTTTAAGAGCTAAAATCTAATAATGTGTTTAGAACTTTCAATTAGTGCTTGATGTTTTCAGATTGATGTAATCCATAGACATATATGCTTGATTGGAGGGTTAGCTGATTGCTCAAAGAGAGGTGGTTTTGTTGATTAAGGTTTAGTTTCTTTTTTTTTTTTTTTTTTTTTTGTTTGTTGATTTTTACTTTCTATTTTTCTCTTTCTTTGTAATTAGCAAGAGAGAAGTGTAATATGAAGAGTCTGAGACTTAAGCTTAGGAAAGTTGTCACGCCCTCAAAATAAACCCATTATATATATATCATTGGCATGCAATATTAAAAGAAACCAATTCATTATCTCATTCATCAGAGTATTACAAAAAGAAAACATTACATGTAATATCAAATTAAATGCCCTATGGGCTTACATCTTTCCAAGCCAACACTTGGACACAAAAATATGAGTTCTAACTCAATTACAAATAAAGCCCTAGGCTTGAATGTTTATCAAATAAAAACAAATAACTAAAGATAGTCTTCAAAATCCAAATCCTTCCAAGCTAAGTCCTTGGAGGTAGCTTATCACCTGGACCTGAAAATGATGTTCCCATAAAGGGTGAGCCACAGCCCAGTAGAAATATACTAAACCAAATATAAGCATTGAATAAAGCAATAGCATTCAATAAATGGTTAACCAAGATAATCAATTATAACTTAATACAGTCTCATGACACTAACGTCTATGACATGTTTCAATTCTCATTATTATTAATAAGGCTCAGAACCTGACCAAATTTACAACAGTGAACCATACATAGTATATTTACATTCATCCAGTGTCAACAAACAGATGAGACTCAGGCTCAAATCAAACACTTCATACTTCCAGTTTGATACACATTTTAGTGCTGTATCAATAAAACACTTCAATATAAATAAGCACACATAAAAGTGATGCTAATGGAGTCCATCCCCTATCCCCTCCCAAACAAAATCCGGTTTAGAGGTCCATCCCCTATCTTCTCCTAAACCGTGGAGTACATCCCCTATCTCCTCCCACACAAAACAATGTATGCAAACATATAACATATACAACACACAATCAATACACATAATGTTTGTATTAATTCAGCAGTCAAAATTGATGACTTAATCAATGATTAGTTCAGTTATCCCTAATCCACATGCAGTGTCTACAACAAGCACGACTATCCTCCACCGATAGCCCAAAACAGTTATTTCTAAACTGAAAATAAATATATCAACAATTCAATAGACGAGTGATTTAAATTAACCGACTACGCCATTTAATCAATGAATTCCCCAATTCCATGAATTTAACCATATTTTCCCAATTCCATGAATTAATTATACAAATTAATTTATTAATACAACTAGGGTTTTTTTTCCAAAATTGCCAAAGTATCCCCAACATATCAAAATACCAAAACTTAGAACAAAACTTATAGAATGGAGTAGGAAATCCCTACCTCAAAGAAATAGCCCCAAAAGAGAAGATGGAGATGAAGACCCAAACTCCAAAGTATTCCAAACTACCAACAATTCAGATTAAAACGAAGCCCTCGACTCACACACTTTTTTTAATGAAAGATCTAGGGTAGAAACACACCCTAAGTGGATCAAATCTAAGAGAGAAGGTGAGCAGGGTGAGAGAGAAGTCGGACCTTAGGGTTTGGAATCTAAAAAGAGGATGAAAAACTGATTAAAAATCCGCTGCTGTCTAATTAAACTGGACAGGCTCGCTCGAGCGAAGACTTGGTCGCTCGAGCGACCAGACACACGAAAACCACGCTCGAGCGAAGAAAAGCTCGCTCGAGCCAAGAATGCAATGCTACAGGTCTGCAACCCTGGAGCACGCTCAAGCGACAAAATGCTCGCTCGAGCAAGGAACTCGAAAACAAACACCTCGCTCGCTCGAGCGAATAAGCACTGCCCTTAGGTCTAAACCAGATGCAGTCGCTCGCTCGAGCGAAGCAAATCTGGATCGAGCCAGAAGACAGAAAAACAAACCTCGCTCGAGCGACCAAATCCTGGCTCGAGCGACCAACCCAAAAACTGGACAGCAACACTTGGTTTACAAACCCAACCAACCTGAAACAAACCTGCCCAACACATCCTATAACTCCAAATAAGGAAATAAAGAATGACAACAACAATTATACAATGACAGAATCTACGGAACCCAAGTCCGGATACAATAATCAAATGGGAAAAGACCGGGGTCGCTATAAAAGTGAAATGAGTGTTGTAACTAACTAATACTACTAAGACTTTAGTGTAATATGTTCATGACATTGCTAATCATACATTTTATTTAACTAATTGATACATTTTTCTTGCTACATTTTGGGTTTTGATACACTTTAATTTTGCACAATGGAGGTGAGTAGCAATGCACGATTTTTCTTTCCATGCCTTCTCTTTTTAGACATTACCTTTCAATAGTTGACATGAGAGATGGTTTGTTAATATTGCAATCACTAAGATTATATTCTTTTTAAATTTTAGCCGAAATTCAAATGTGACCAACCTCTTCAATTAGAACAAGAAAGATTGATAGCTTGGGTAAGTATAACAGTAATGGTATAAGAAAGGAACAATTTTTCTGTGAAATTATTTTATGAATAAATTTTTCATGTACTACATAAAAGTTGGACAGGAGAAGATTAATCCCAACATTATTTCCACCGTGCCTTTAGGCACGGGCATACACTAGTATATATATATATATATATATATAGAGAGAGAGAGAGAGAGAGAGAGAGAGTAGAAAGGAGTGGGGTCGCTACAACTCTTCCCAATTGTGTATTGTTCATATTTAGAGTAACGATATATAAACTGCATTTTTTGACAGAATTTTCATATTGAATGACGTGGTTTCTTATTGTGCCTAAATTTTTGGTGAAAACATCATTTTCTGTTTTCATAATTTCACAAATGTGATTACCATATCATGATTCTTGTCATAAATTCTATATAAAAACTCTGTAAACATATCGGTTGCGTTTGGTTGTGTTTTGTAATTATAATTTGAGAGTATGAATCGTATTTTGAATTTGTGGAGTTTGAAGTTATGATTTGAGTGTAAAAAATTTGTTTGGTAAAGAGTTTTGAAAATAGTTTTGAAAAGTGTTTTTGATTTGAGTGGAGAATTGTTGATGTGATATTTGATATTTGATACAAAAATTTACAACTCATAACTAAACATATAACTCAAAATTATTTTAAAGCACATAAAAAATTCAAAAAATATTTTTTTTCAATTATATAACAATTAACATACAAATTGCAAAAAAATATAAAAAATCACTATTTCGGTCAACCAGTCGGACGACCGGCCGGACGAGCCGTCAGGCAAAATTTTCAAAAAAAAAAATCCTGAAAACAGCGGCTGAGACAGAGCGTTCTGCAGAGTTTTCGAAAGGTGATTACAAAACACCTACCAAACATCATACGTGAGTGATGCTGCTGAATCATGATTTCAGAACATAACCAAACACAAAAACTATTTGATCAATAAAATAAACTCTCTCGTTTGGGAACAAGCTAATTTAGTAACTTTTTGGTTATTTGGCTAAAATATGAGCTAAAAAAAACTAGTATGTTTGGGATGACTTTTTGGCTTTTTACGAAAAGATGTACAAAAAGTAAAGAAAAAAGAGAATCTTTGACTTTTTGGTATGAATTGTTGGCTTTTTGGCTAATTTAGTAATTTTTTGACTTTTTGACTAAAACGGAGGGTTCCCAAACGAGGCCTCACTAAGAGCATATAAATTGGCTCTTTTTTTTCTTTGTTAATTTAGGATGTCTGAATCAGTTTGTGCACCTTCATGAATCTCTAAGGAATCAATTCTACCATCCATTAGCAAAGTCTCTATTAAAGTAAAAGTAAAATTCTGTGTAAACTGACTCAATACAGATATTAATAACATTTAAGAGATTTCAAACCTAAAATCTAAAGAGAGAGTAACAAAAGTCTCAAACCTAAAATCTAAAGAGAGAGTAACAAAAGTCTCAAACCTACGCTATTAGACGAACCTGTGGGGGTTAAATCCGCTATATTGGACCTTCCGAGAGTCCTAAAATAAAATGTGAATATAAATTGTCAATACTTTTAGGAAGATGGTTGGTAAATTTTGCCGTGCATGGATGGATCAATTTCACTAAAATTGAAACATAGGCACCGTTTGGGAAGATAGTTTAGGAGTTTTTTTTTTATAATTTTAGTCACAAAAGACAAAATAGGTTATTTTAGACACAATAAATAAAATATCACATTTAATCCATAATCATTACATTCTTCTCTAAAAAAAAAAAAATCAAAAATGCTAAAAAACCAAAAAACTCTTCTCAAACGAAACTTTTTAACTCAGGCTAAAATAGCCAAAAAAATCAAAAAGCCAACCCACTTCCCAAACGACACCTAATATTTTTTTTTTTTATATAAAAGTTCACATAATAAATTGTTTTTATATAAAAGTTCACATAATAAATACCGTGGGTATAAAATACACATGGGCATTTAGGCCTGGATTGGGTATTCTAAAAAAATTAAAAAGTCAAAAAATTATTCAAAAAGTTATCACTATTCAAAAAAAAAATTAAAAAATTAATTTTACACCATCTTCCTTTTCAAACAATCATAATGGCAGACCGGGCCAAGCATAGTTGTGGGAAAAATTGCACTTATTTAAGTGTACACATAATACGGTACTGTTCAGTCTGTGGGAGTTATCACGGGTCCCGTTTTAATAATTTGGACCGTTCAATGTGTAGAACTCGTCGATTAATATATACCTATCAAAAATCACTTTGATCGGATATTGGTAACTATATGATCAAATCAATTAAAATTTATAAAATGGATGGTGTTATAGTTAACGGTTGAAAAAAACTAATCCGATCAGATAGCTATCGATATCCAATCAACGTGATTTTTTATAAGCATATAGTACTCGACGATTTCTACACATCAAATGATTTTGATTAGCAAAAAGGACCCGTGGTAGGCCCCCACAGGCCGAACAATACATTCAATTCACTGCCCGAAAAGCAGGGAATCATCTCCCCCTCCCCCGCTCTACCCCCCACTGTCCCTCACCGTACAGCTATTCCACCACTTCCATCACAATCTTCTCCTACACACTTATTTATACAATTTTTTAATACACATTTTTTCATAAAAAAGTCAAAAAATTAACTCAAACATTCATATTTTTTTCTCAACTTTTTAGTCTAAAAAGATAAAAAGTGCACTTATTTAGGACACCCCAAACAACCCTTAATGTTTAGCACGAGAATTTTAGTAAGAATGGAAAAACATTATGAAATTAATTTGATGACAAATATTTTTAGGAGAAGTATTAATAAATCTCAAAGTGTGATTTTATTAACTGTTTAGTCCTTATTTTTTTTTTATGAACTCAAAAGTTTTTTTAAAGTGAAAATTATACAAAAATGTTATCACTTACGCATTTAAGAGGGATAAGAATAAATTTCTCTAAGTGTGAAATTACACAATTAGACAATCTACACTACAGATATCTTGAATTTTATATCATTCTATAACAAATTTCACGTTACGAATAAGAACGTAACAATCTAATATAACATTCCAATATAACACACTAAAAATACTTAGTGTACTTTTCTCAAACGTAACAACGTAACACTCCAAAAAAACTCATTAGTGTACTTTTTCCAAATGTAACACTCCAATGTAACATACAACAAAATTCCTTAGTGTACTTTTTCTAAAGGTAACACCCCAATCAATGTATCTCAAACGTAACATTCCAACGTAACACACTTTAATGTAACATATATAAAAACACTAAAAAATTTCTTAGTGTAGTTTTCCCAAATATAGCACTCACAGTTTGAAATATATATTTGGAATGTTACATTGGAATGTTGTTATATTTGAAAAGAGTACACTAAGGAGTTTTTTTCGTGTGTTACATTAGAGTATTGCACTAAGGAGTATTTTTAGAATGTTATGTTTGGAAATATACATTAAGGAGTTTTTTATTGGACAAATTACACTAACGGTCTCTGTAGTTTGGGTCTTCTGTCATTTCAGTCCCTAACTTTTCAATTGTGACACATTTGATCCTGAATTTTGAATCTTGTTCCAAATAAGGACAATTCAAGATACCATTGCTCAATTTCAAGGACAAATTCGTCAATTTGATAAAATATAAACTAATTAGACAAAAATAAATGTTAATAAATATTTTTAAATTTTTAAAAATGATTTCTACTCACTAAAGATAAAATTATGTAAAATTGACAAGTTTTTTAGACATTTATTTTTCTTTACCAATTAATTTTTATTGTGTATTTGGATGATGATCTTGTAATGGGTGATTATTTTTATTTTCATTAAATTAGTTTCTATTTTTTCAAAAGTCAAATATAACGACAACTTTAATATCATTATTAAACCGATTCATTAAATTAAAAAATCCAAAACTAAAAACATTTTATATATTAAATATACCGATTACACATTAAAAGCCTAACAACCACTTATTACGTGATCATCATCCAAACATATAATAAAAATTAATTTGGTAAAACAAAATAAATGTCTAAAAGACTTATCAATTTTACATAATTTTATCTTTGGTGTGTAGAAATTATTTTTAAAAATTCAATAATATTTTTTTTGATATTTATTTTTGTCAAATTAGTTTATATTTTATGAAATTGACGACTTTGACCTTGAAATTGAGTAATGATATCTTTAATTGTCCTTATTTGGAACAAGATTCAAAATTCATGATCAAATTTGTCATAATTGAAAAGTCAGGGATTAAAGTGATATAAGTCCCAAATTATAGAGATTGTTAGTGTAATTCACCCCCTCTTTTTTTTAAGTGTTACATTGGAGTATTACGTTTGAGTGTTATATTGGAGTATTACAGTTTGAGATTATACATTTGTTCAAAATTTACAAAGGAGTTTTTGTACTCTTTTTGAAATGTTTGAGAATCTTACATCATTTTGGAATGTTTGAAAAATCTCATATTTTAAATCATTTTTGTATTCTTTTGAAATGTTTGAATAATCTTACATTTCAAGTCATTCCAAATAAAAAATATTCTCATGGAAAAATTCATCTCAAATTTAATTCTCATAAGTTGTGTATCTTACCTTTCTAGCACCAAAGAAAAAAAAAGGAAGCATAATAGAAATGAGGGTATAATAGTAAATTTAATTTTTAAATAATATATTAAATCAACATTTTCAAAATCAACAGGACTAATTGGTTTATAAAAAAAAAATTAGGACTAAACGAATCAACATTTTTCAAGATGAAATTTATAGAAAAAAATTTCATATTTTTATTTTCCTTTTAGAAATTGAAATAGCTTTGAGGAGCTGTTTTAAGATGATTTCATTAGCAACTTGGAAAAAATAAATCTAACTAAGGTAAGTTTTTAGTAAGGGAAAATATTAAATGTCAAGGAACTTAAAAAATTAACTATTTTTCGAAAATTTGTAAAATAAGATTGTTTGTTTAGTTTCAAATTCTAAATTTTAGTAAAGTAATTCCAAAATTTAAGAAAATATTCAAAAGCAAATTCTGATAACCGTGACGCCACATGTAATGTAAAGCATGTAGTGTCCATCAGACTTTTTCCGGTTCCGATTGGTAGCTCGAATTTTTCGTGACTCGAGTGGTTCAAAATTCCAAAATGACGTCGTTTTGGGATGTTTCGAGCCTCACTTTCTCGAGTTACGGAGCATTTTCCGACTTTTTTTAAGGAAAATATATATATATATATATATATATATATATATTATTTATAATAAATTATCAATAGGTCATAATAGTTAGACTTAATTCTTATAAAATCCTATTGAAAATAAGTCATAATAAAATCGTCGCTAAAAATAATTTTTTGTAACGATTTTTAACTTATGTTGCTAAAAATTAACAATTAGTGACTTTTTTATCACGAATTTTATAAATTGTCGCTAAAACTTACAATTAGTGATATTTTTCTGTGATAAAAATTTTAAACTGTTGTTAAAAGTTAAAAATTAGTGACTTTTTTGTGATATTTTTTAAATTGTTGTTAAAACTTATAATTAGTAATATTTTTTGTGACAAAATTTTTAAACAATCGTTAAAAATTAATAATTAATGACTTTTTTAATAGTTTTTAATGAAAAATGTCATTAATTATCCACCATGAAAAACGGTTAATCAAAAATTGACCTTATGGTTAAAAATAACGGACCACCAATAGATTTAATGATGTTTGAAAATCAATTTTAGAATTATTTTTATTAACAATGAATTTTTAGAACTAAAAGGAATTGAAAATCTTGGTAGAAATTTTGGTGGAGATGATTACATCCATTGGTTTACTTGATCATGAGATTACCATTAGTTTTTACAATTTGCGATAGCAACTGTAGCAAAAGCTTTTTCCACAATAAAATTCATAAAGAGTACTGAATAATTGAATAAAATGTTAATAAATGAATGATTTTTGGTGATATATGAGTACCGAAGAATTGAATAAAATGTTAATAAATGAATGATTTTTGGTGATATATAATGAAAATGGTATATTTATAGTATCGATAATGAGATTATTATGCATTGATTTCAAAATATGAAACTTTGTTGTGAACAATTGTAAAAGTTCATATATTTTTGTTTTTGTTTTTTCGGGTCAATAACAATAACAACAATGTATTAAGGTTTCTTTTTGTTTATGATGTGAGAATTTGTGTTTAAATTTTTATGTCTCCATAAATAAAGATTTATTAAGTCGCAATTGATTTTCAAAACTTTCATCATGTTTGGTTAATTTTTTTGTTTTTCGTATATTTTTTTTATTTTTAATGATTTTTTAAAATGTTTTACTCAATTTTTTAATTTTGTTTTTTAGATACACTTAAAAATTTAGTATATTTTTGTATTTTATTGTATTTAATGATTTTTTTTTTAAAAAAAATTATACAACTTTTACACTTTCTAAATATATCAAGATTAGTAATTTAAAAAGTTTAAAAAAATGATTAAAATATTTTTAAAAATTACTAAAAATATAAAATTACAAATTGAAAACTCAAAAAAATATTTTTGAAAACTCCAAACCAAACAGTTATAAAAGAAAGGGAAAATTAAATACAAGTAATTCCACTCTCACTCTTGCTTTCCTATCTATCTAATCCAATTGGATTAATTTTTGTGTATGAAGAGCAAACACGTCTGCATGTAAAGTAAATAATGGGCTTAATTTAATTTTTATTCCTTACTATATTATTATTTATTTCATCCTTAAATTATAAATTTCATTTATTTAGACATCGGAATTTTTTACTTCAATTCATACGGTCGAATTAGAAATGTTTGTCCAAATCAATAATGATGAAAGTCGAATCTAATGGTCAAATTTAGACAATGTAAATCATTGTTTAAAATAATAAGAAAAATAAACTATAATTTTTTATTGGGTGTGAGAATTAATTTTTTTAAAATAATAAGAAAAATAAACTATAATTTTTTATTTTTATAATTTGGCTTAAATTTTACTCAAGTATTTATTGTTTCAATATGAATAATTTGATCCTAAATTAATCAAATCACCCTAGAGTCCATGCCTTACTATTTGACTCGCTAATTGTTAGCTTTTTGGCTTTTCGAAGGGTATTTTTGTGAATGTGAGCGTGCCAGCAAGGATCAATCAGTCCTTACAGAAATTGTGATTGCCAACCAATTATCAGACGATTGTGTTTTAGTTCTTTTCAGCCTCAATGAAGAGGACTTTTACTGGTGGCTTGACTTAGGAGAAGTTAAGAGAAATAACAGTAATATGAAGAACAATTGAAGTATTTCATAAAAATGAACACTTACAATGGTCCGAACTCAGCTTCGGAGAGGTTTACAACAGCAATCTACTTGAATCTACTTGAAGCTACTCCTATGAATCGAAGTGCAGTGCGGGTATTTAAAGTGCTGGTATTTAAAGAACAGGTATTTAAAGACTAGAAATGTAAAAGACTGGAAAAGAAAATATATGAAGTAAATGACTGATTTGTATGATCTGAGTTCCTCCCTTTCCCTGGGGGCTGCCCTGCTATTTATACTCGTCAGTGATGACCTTCGAACTGCACTTCGAACTGTCGAACTGCTCCTCCATGATCGCTGATCATGCTTCCTTACAAGTAGCTCCATTACGTCATTAATGGCAGTTGAGTTTCCCTCTTGTACTTGAATTTGAATATGAGTAACCGTTGAAGCTATGTCATCTTGCATCCCGTTATTGATCTAGTGTTACTCAGATCATGTGAGGACCAATATTTATTGCCACGTGTACGATCAGGATTGAAGGCTTGAATAACCTTCCTTTATTACCCTTATTCTGCCACGTGTCGAACTGTAACTGGCTTTTACAAAATATGTAGCCAACATTACCCCCCGCACTAATATACCCAATACTTGGCGATATTAGTGGATTACAGTTTTCCCGCGCCTCTAGAACGTGTATGGAGTCCATATTCTGGAAACACAACCGTCATCCATTTGGTGATCATTTGCATTAACTCGTCGAACATCCCAATACCTTAGTATTCGAACAGGCTATGGCTGCATCAACTTCCCTTTCTACTGATCAAGCATATGAAGAGCCTTTGAGTGATGTTGTTCGCCCTCGAAAGAACCTCCACGCATTCATTAGCCACCTTTACCCGCCCTTCTCTATTCAGGTAATGGAGGCTTTTGCAGATTATAAACCTTTGGACTATGAACACATTGCCTTTAATCCCTTGGTTTACAAACTTACAAATACAAGGAGTTCTTCCCCTAAGCTCCCTTTGTATTCTGACCGAACTACCCTCAAGCCTTTGCTTCGACAAGTTGCAAATATGGATCTAGGAAACTCTTCTTCACAGACCTCTGCATGGGATGAAGCTGTAACCTCTTCACCCTCTGGGGCTTCTGGCTGGACAAGCTGGTCAACTCCTGAGACTTATGATTTAAGGGAGCGAATCAATCACCATTTTGTTGAGTTTACTGACCCCTTGGAGTTTCCCTCCTACGCTCGAAGCTCAGTGGTCTACCCTTACGTGCCCATTGACCTTCGACGTAGCTTGGAGGAGACTCTGCTTGTGGCTTGGTATACTTCTTCCATGCCTACAAAGATAATACACCCTGCCCAGCGCCCAGAGGAAGCACAAGGGTACACCCCTTCATTCTTAGCCAAGAAGGCGAAGATTTGTTCTTCTGATTGGCTTGATTACATTAATGCCTTTGTTCCTTCTGCTCCCGTGCCATCTCCCATGATAGAGGCATCCACCCCCTCTTCTGCATCTTCTGAGATAGAAACATCTGCTCCCTCCCCTTTGTCTTCTGAAGCAGAGCCATCTACTCTCTTCCCATCTTCCGAAGCAGGATCATCTTCTCCTTCTCCTTCTCCCATTCTTTCCTGGACAGAGAAACTAAGACTTGCCCTTCCAATGGACAAAGTTTTTCCACCTTATCAACCTCCGTTACCCCCTTCTCCAGCCGAGCGAAAGCAAGCTCAACTTTTGCTCGCGGCTTTCTCCCACCTGCCCTTCAATGTTCTTGAGGATGACATTCCTCTTAAGAACTTTCAATGGGCTTGTGATGTCCTGACTAGGGGTCATGTCCTCAACCCTCTTGCCCAAGCAGAGCTTCAATTGTTTTTGGACCAACTCCCAGTGCTCCTCTACTGGCATCGGAATTCTAAGATCACCATCCAAAATCTGGATCAACTTTTATCTCTCCGAATTCACGCCCAGTATGAAGCAGAGGATTTTATCGAAGAGTTCGATGACTTCAAGAATAAGGATTCTGCGTACTGGGATGATTTGGTTATAGATGAATTGGAACAAAAATCGAGGGAAGAGGCTTTCGAAACAAAGGCTGAAGAACTCTATTATGAAGTGAGAGCTCATCAGCTTATGCAATCAACTTTAGAAGAGATAGAAGAAATAATAAAGAAAGAACAGAAATTTATTGACCATTGCTGGACAAAATTTCATGACCTTGTTATTTATTCTATTCCTTATTTTTATGAACTTGAATTTGTACCCAGATAGGGTTACTTAATGTAATCACCTTGGCTTTAATATAAACAAAGTCTTTCTGTACTTAACACTGTTTGACTCTGTTTCCTTTCATCTCTAAAAGCCAACTCATAACTTCGAATTGAACAATCTCATCCTTCGAGTCAATTGTTTAATGAAGTATTAAAAGAACCAACATGTCTTATTCCAATTTGTGGAGTAAAATTGACAATTCTGGCCGATATCGTCTGGAACTAATTGCTTTAAATTTTAACAATAATACTCCTCAAAACCAATTATAACCAACATATGGTCATGGTTAAAATAATCAATCAATTTCAAATTGACCAGTTTTCCTTCGAAAAGTAATATGAATAAAAACCAACAATTGGTTTTGATGCTTTGAACAGTGTTTCTCATACTCAGAGAATATTAGGGTTTGCTCCGAAAGTCGTTACTTTGATTCATAATCCCTAAACAGGTCTTTAAACCCTTTGAAATAGACCAATAATAAAGCAATTTAGCACCTTTACGCATATAATGGGCTTCGAAGCCGGCTTATGTATTTCGAAGCCGTTGTTATTTGATTTTTTGGCGCCAACATCTTGTCTTCGAAGCCAAATATTTCATTTCGAAGCTGGCCCCAATCCCGGAAAAAGCTCTTCCCACCAAAACTATCAATATTGGAAGAGATTCCTCGTATTCGTACTTTTAGTACTTAACGACTCACGGGGTATAATTTCGGACACAGAGATTTTAAAACCCTCTCGTTTCGTGTTCCGAAATCTCTTGCCTTTTACAAACCCTTCTCTCTACTGGTTCCTCTTTGCTTCGGTCTTCATCTTCTGAAGAGTGTATCATCAATGGCTTCTTCTTCACAAAAGGTGCCAGCCCCAGAGCGCGTAAGCTCATCTTTAGCTTTGAAGAGGCTTATTGATGCAGAATGTGAGAAGTACAAGGCTGGAGAGAAAAGCGCTATCGATGTGCGTATCTTCGTCCCTCGTCATCATGAGCAGCAGAACTACGTGCTTGGACCAATTTTCAAGGAAGTCCTTACTGAGCTCCCAACCTTTTATCCGCGTCTGGTGGACCAACGTCTCCTTTATGAAGGTGACCTTGACTGGAAGAACTGGAAAAGCAATCGTTCTCATCGATGCTGGCCCACGATAAGACCGGAATGGCAAGAATGGTATGATCGGATCATTCCTGCTAAGACACTGGATCTCCAAGAGCTCTGCCTCCTCGATGCTCTTCGACTATCTAGGGTAACTATCTCAGAGGACCCTTTCCTAGTTCCTACTGCTTTGTGCTTTTGGAACCCCGTCTTCAATTTCTTTCAATTCAGATGTGGGATGATGGCCCCCACTGTTCTTGATATTTGCCATCTATTAGGAGTATCCCCCATTGGTACCCCCATCACACCAGATTTTCCTGACTTAGCAGTCCCTTTCTCCCTCCCCTCTCTTAATTCATCTTACAGTGATTTTGTTAGAGCCGAGAACAAAAGAGTGGGTCCAGTAACTGATAGGGAATTCTTTTCCTTTTTATTATATTGGCTTTGCAAATTTCTATTTTGCACCTCCTCCCAAAGAATCATGCCTGAATTTGCTCCTCTTGCCAAAGCCTTGGTTTTACAGAAAAGAGTGGCCTTAGCCCCATACATTCTGGGTCATGTATATAGAGTTTGTTCCCTCTTTTGTGAGAAACCTTTAGATGCTAGTCAAGGGGGACCATTTTGGATCCTTCAGCTTTGGCTCTTTGCCTATTTTACTGAACTACAATCCAAATGCCTTAAATTTTCTGGGCTACACTCTCTCACTCATGGCATAAAACTAGCCAATGCTTCACTTTATCCAGCTACTTTTGCCTTTTATTTCTCCTTCTTTCATCAACTACCAGCTGCTCTTCCTGATCACCGTTTCCGTCCCTTCGAAGCTAGCATAGGTCCAGCCTGGTTGAATCACTTCCTTAGTGACAGGCTCTGTGCCTTGCCTATTCACAAAGATATGTGGGCTTCCCTACTGATCCCTAGAGAACTGTTTATTGGGACCACCAACCCCAGAGCCTATAAATGCATAGCTGAGCCTTATTGTCCTGCTCAATTTGCTAGACAATTTGGCCTCACACAAGGAGTTCCAATACCTCTCTGCAGCAACACCAACCTAACTCTGACCAAGAGAGATTTGAAGGTTCGAAAGTCAAGGCTAGAAGAAGCAACCTTAAAGTTTATGGATGATCTGGCCACTTTTGAGTATATCCCTTTCATACCTCAAGGCTCCTTTTTGAAAAGATATCAGAGTTGGTGGGTGAGTAATATGGAAGTTTATTTAGTTGAAGGTAATCAGAAACAAAAGAAGCAGAGACTGCTTGAGCTTGAGAAGAAAACAATTAAGGTGCAAGAAGAAGAAAAAGAAGGTGCAAAAGATCAAGAGCATGAGTCACCCTTGATGAGGAGAAAAAGGGCGATTGATTTGCCCCAAGAAGAGACAACCACTAGGAAAGTAGAGGAGGAGGTTATTTTTAAGGAATCCGAACCTTAGGCTGAAGGAGCTGAGAAAACAATTGAGGGGCAGACAAAGCCAATTCAAAAAAAAAAGAGAAGAAAGATTACTGTCTCTTCTTCTGAGTTTGATATCTCCCCTTCCAACTTTGATGAGGATTCTGATTCGGAGACAATTGCCCAAGCCATAGGAAAGAGAAGGAAAATGACTGCTTCAACTACTGCCTTGATTGAAGATCCCCTTCATGAGGCAGCCGCCAAGGCCGTGGAACAAGAACATTCCAAAGCCATAGTCGTCTTTGAAAGGGCTGAGAAAAGACGGCAACAACAAATTTTAAGAGAGAGAGCTGCTGCTGCCGATGCATTGTAAAGGGAACTAGCCAGAAAACAACGGACTGCTGGACACTATTCTCTCCGCAGTTCTCCCATCAGTACCAGTGCCTCTGGAACAAGTAATTTCTTTCATACCTCTGCTGTTTTTTACTTTGTCGGCTTGTGGTATTGAAGTTTAACATTGTTCTGCATTTCTTCCTTTTGCAGCGACAACTACTGCACTCACCTTTTCAATAAGGCCTTCCTCAATTTCGGTTGAGGTTGATCAAATGCAGAATGTCAGGGTTGTTCGAGTCGTACTTCCACTTCCAAAGCCTATATTTGACGTACCTTCCTTAAGTCCCAGTATTCCTGCATCTCTTTTTCTTGGATTAAAGCCATACCTCCCTTTTTTGGCTCGTGACCTACCTTAGTCTACTTTTCCTTCGAGCCTTGCTCTTTTTCCATCCTTTACAGAAACTCCAACTGCTGCTCCATTCCCAGTGGCAGTTGATTCTTCCACAGAGGACACTGGTAGCTCTTCAATTCATGGCTCATCACCAATGCCAACTTCCAGCCCCTCTTCACTTGATTTACTGGTGGCCAAGACCATAGAGGCTGCTAAAGATGCTCCATCCGTTTCTCCCATCTCCATGCAGCCCTTTGTGTCTTCCACCACAACACTCTCTATGCCCTTCATGTCAAGGGACGAGGTGGACATCTTTGAAGGAAGACTAGCTAGTCTCTTTGACATACCTTCTACCTCTCCCACCTCTACTGCTGAAGCTGAGCCATTAGCCTTGGCTGACTCCCTACTGGAAATCTTCAAGAATTCTCCGTCCTCCAGCAACAAGCCTTTTGCACCTTCAGTAGATTTGGACACATGCTTGCAACTGCTGACTTCTTTTTCAAGGATCCCCTTCGAGGCTCTACAAAGGCCTATCATCAGGAATGGGTTCCTTCAATGCTGTAATATTGCTGAGCAGTCTGCCATGAGTGTCTCAAGTCATCTATCACAGGCTGCAGCTACTATTGATTTTTATCTCAACATTTGCCATGCTGTTAAGACTGCGGATGAGAAGCTGGCTAAGGACCAGAGTTTTGTTTCTCAAGTGCATACTGAAGTATCAACTCTGAAAGAACAACACTCTTTTGCCTCCCACTTTCGAGTCCAACTTCTGGAGAAGAAAGCTCAGCTTGAAGAGGAGTTAGCCGCAGTAAACCAAGCCTTGGTTCAAACTGATAAGAAACTGCACATCACCAATCAAGGGCTGGCTGATCGAAAAGAAAACATGGCTGCAGCTATTCAATTATTTCCTTCCCTTAGCAATAGGAAAGCTATTGTACAAAAACAATTAAAGCATTGTAATGATTTTTTGGCCAATTTGTGGCACAATGTACTTGATTCTTTATGAAAGCACAATATTTTGTATATCATTTGAGCAAGCTTGTGTTTTTGCATATGGTATTCACTCTATCTCTTGTGTTTCCCAAATGGTTGGAAAATAAGGTTTTAAATATCTGCCATTAATCTTTTTGGGATGTACATAACCATTCAAATTTCTTAAATGGTATGCTCCAAAAGGCAGAACCCTATGAATTTGATATGGTCCTTCCCAGTTAGGTGACCATTTGCCAAACTTATGGCTTTTAATCCCAATTGGGAGTATTGTCTTCCATACCAAATCACCTTCATCAAAGCCAATGTGTTTGACTTTCTTATTATAATTCTTGGCTGCTTTCTTCTTTTGGAAAAGAATGCTATTTAATGCCAAAATTCTGGCTTCATCTATGCCTTATAATTCTAAGCACATACTTTGATGGTATTGTTCAGGATTCAATTGATCTTGACATCTTACTCTCAAAGATTTAACATTAATCTCTACTGGTAATACTGCATCATGTCCATACACCAAGGCATAGGGAGTGACTCATGTGCTTGACCTCGGTGAGGTTCTATATGCCCACAGAACATCCAATAATAGGTTATGCCAATCCCTGGGATTGTCATCCACAACCTTTTGTATTCCTTTTTTCAAGGACTTATTGGATGACTCAGCTTGACCATTAGCTTGTGCATAATAGGGTGTGGAATTAACAAGACTAATTCCAAATTCTGCCACAAAAGACTTCACCATCTTCCCATCAAACACAGTTCCATTATCAACTGTTATGGTTTGCGGGATTCCAAATCTATGGATCAAATCTTTAATAAAACCAATAACCACTGTTTGGTCTATAACCTTGTATGGCTTAGCTTCGACCCATTTAGTGAAGTAGTCAGTGGTCACTAGAATGAAACAATGATGTTTCGAAGAAGGTGGGTGTATTTTTCCCATCATATCTATGGCCCACCCTCTGAATGGCCAAGGCTTCACTACTGCGTGTAGGTCAGTTATGGGCACATGCCTTATTGTGCCATGCTTTTGACATGCCTGACACCCCCTTGCATATTCTATGCAGTCTTTAAGGATGGTTGGCCAATAATAGGAATGCCTTCGAAGCAACCACCTCATTTTTACACCAGGTTGATGAGCACCACAGATGCCTTCATGAACCTCAGCCATGGCTGTTAATGCTTCTTTCGGGCCTAGACATTCTAACAATAA
This sequence comes from Camellia sinensis, assembly GCF_055761805.1. Classification (NCBI taxonomy): domain Eukaryota; kingdom Viridiplantae; phylum Streptophyta; class Magnoliopsida; order Ericales; family Theaceae; genus Camellia; species Camellia sinensis. The sequence continues at coordinate 123,297,319 of NC_138966.1, forward strand.
GCCATCTCCCCCCCTTTTGTAGAGAGCATTACCATATATCATATATTGCATAGACTGCAATTTAACTTTTCTACTGGCCTTCGAAGATGGACCAGCCAAGTACTGCATTATTGGATGCCTCCAATCTTGTTCTTGTAAGTCATTATGATTGACTTCCAAGATCACATTCCTTTTATTCAAAGGTTGTATTAATCTCTGATATGTTGTTTGGCTTATGTCCCTTTGGGTATTATCCCTTCTCTTGAAGTTCGAAGCTTTTTGAGCCACATCATTGGCTCTATTGTTCAAGAATCTTGGAACATGGGTTACATTTGCTATTTGAAACTGAGAAAGCAAATGTAATGCAACAACATAATATGGCAGGATACTTATGCTTTGACACTTGAAAATTCCTTTCACTTGGTTAACCACCAATTGAGAATCTCCAAATATGTCAACTGCATGTATTTGTGATCCAATAAGAATCTCTAGTCCCACAATTAAGGCTTCATATTCAGCCTGGTTATTTGAACAGGTAGCTTCATCCACTCTAAAACCATGGGTAGTTTCTGTCCCCTGTGGAGACTTGATTACAATACCAATTCCAATTAACCCATTTGCTTTCGACCCATCGAACCACATTTGCCATGGCTCAACACTGGCCATACCAAGTTCCATTATCTCCTGGCTCTCTGTTTGAGATGGATGATCTGCCAAGAAATTGGCTAAAACCTGCCGTTTTACTGCCCTTTGAGGGACATATTCTAGATGAAATTCTGATAAGGCAAGTATCCATTTGCCAATTCTTCCCCTCAACATTGGTCTAGATAACATATATTTAACCAAATCTGTGGTTGCAATTACCAAGACAGTTGTAGGCAAAAGATAATATCTTAATTTTATTACAGCAAAATACAAAGCAAGACACAGCTTTTCAACAGCTGAATATTTACATTCACAAGAATTTAAAAACCTACTAAGGTAATAAATAGCTTGCTCCTTGCCTTCTTCATTGTCTTGGGCTAAAAAAGCTCCCAATGAATCCTCTGCTGCAGCTATGTACAACTTCAAGGGCTTGTTCCCCTTTGGTGGCATCAGCACTGGAGGGTTAGCCAAGTAGGCCTTGATACCTTCGAAAGCAATTTGATGCTCTGCTGTCCACACAAATTCCTCTTCATCTTTCAGCCTTAACAAGGAAGAAAATACTTTAGTTTTCCCTGCAGTGTTAGAAATGAACCTTCGAAGAAAGTTAACCTGCCCAAGGAACCTTTGTAATTCTTTCTTACTTGATGAGGGTTTGGCTTCAATGATTGCTTTGGCTTTATTCTGATCAATCTGTATTCCTTTCTTGTGAACAACATAGCCCAAGAAATTTCCAGATGATACACCAAAAGCACATTTAAGAGGATTGAGCTTTAACTTGAACTTCCTCATCCTTTCAAAAGCTGCTTCTAAGTGAAACAGGTGCTCTTCCATGGATTGGGATTTAACCACAATGTTATCAATATAACATTCCAAATATCCTCCAATAAGATCATGAAAGATAGTGTTCATGGCTCTTTGATATGTAGCTCCAGCATTCTTTAGACCAAATGGCATTTTAACCCATTCAAAGGTGCCAATATTCCCAGGACATCTGAATGCTGTCTTGTGGATATCTTCCTCTGCAATGCAGATTTGGTTATAGCCGAAGTGCCCATCCATCATTGACAAGACTTGGTGACCTGCTGAACTGTCCACCAGCAAGTCCACTATAGGCATAGGGTACTCATCTTTGGGAGTTGCCAGATTTAAATTTCTGAAATCGATACATATCCTCATTTTGCCATTCTTCTTGACTACAGGCACAATATTAGATAGCCACTCGACATACCTGGCTGTTCTAATAAAACCTGCCTTAAGGAGTCTAAGGATCTCTTCCTTGACCTTCTGAATTACTTCTGGACTCATCCTCCTTGGTTTCTGCTTGTAAGGCTTGAAATTAGGCTTGATGGGGAGCCTATGTTCCACTAATGACCTATCCAATCCTGGTAGTTCATTATAAGACCATGCAAAGCAATCTTTGTATTTCTTCAGAACAACCAATAGCTGGTTTCTGTCCAGAGCATTCAAACAAGCACTTATATAAGTGGGCTGTTGTACAGAACCTTCCCCTAGATTTACTTCTTCTAAAGGGTCTTGTGCCTGAGGACTTACCAAAGCTTCTTCCTTGATTCCTTCAACCTTCGAAGTAGCCCTCTTGCTTTGTTCTGCTCCTAGGTTCTTTAGTTCAACATCCTTGCCCTCCTCCTCATAGACAAAATCTGTCCATAAGGCATCCTCCTCCTGTATCTCCTGGACTTTTGTCTCAATGTCCAATGCACAATATTTCCCAAGGGTCAAAATTCTGACCTGTTGCTGTTTCTGCTTACAGTCGAGTATCATGGCCTCCCTTCCTTGCTCCTGTACTCTCTGGACTATAGCTTCTACATCCAATGTTGAGAATTTAATCAGAGCCAAGGATGTGGCTTCTTGCTTTTCACTTCTTTGCCTATAACCAGGCATCATTGTCATCCTTTAGAACGACCTCTTCATCAGCACTTTCTTGGACTAAGTGCTTCAAGTGTGCCACTTCCTCATCAGCCGTCACTTCGGCTGAATCGTCATCTTTCATCAGTATACTGAGCGGTGACACTCCCTCAATATACAATTTAGCCTCCGCAAAGTCTGCACAGGCTATGAAGGGTTGAGGATCTGCATCGATTTCCTCTGTCTCTCCATTGCCTAAAGCCATCATGATTTTCTGATGCAAGGAAGAAGGCACACATTTGTTAGTGTGGATCCAATCCCTTCCAAGTAAAGCATTATATTTAGCATTACTGTCGATTACGAAGAATGCTGTCATGCAATCCCTGGTTCCCACACTTAAATTAATGGGTAGAATCCCCTGAGCCATTTGCTTATCTCCAGCAAAACCAGCGATGGTTGTGCTGGTTGGGATCAACCTGGGATTCCTTTTCCCTATTTTCTTCAAAGAAGATTTTGGCAACAAGTTTACTGCTGCTCCATTGTCTATTAGGACTCGATTCAGTTGTACCCCATCGAAGAAAGCCTTGATGTACAAAGGCTTAACATGTTGTGTCATGGAATTCGAGGGATACTCGAATGGATACGATAGGTTGATGCTTACCACTTCCTCGCTCTCATATTCATCTTCCATCGGGGTAACCATTTCGAAATTATCTTACACCATACTTGCTTGTGAGTTTTCACTAGAGATCTGAACAGGATCAGCTTCCTGCCCCTCTTGATTCTCATCTCCAGCTTGGAATTCCTGTGGTAGTATGTGTACCATGTTCACTGATACTGGGGGAAACGAGCCAAACTGGATGGCTGGCTGTACCTGTTTCCCCTCTTGGTCACTTTGATCGACTTCCTCAGAAACATCCTGCGTGATGCATTCTGGTATTTCATTGCTAACTGATCCCTTCGAAGGATCTTTCTCAACTGGCTCTTTAGTCAGAAACGTTTGCTCAGCCATGAAGGCTTCGAACATCTCTTCTTCCATCATTTCTTTCTTTTGGCTTGTGCCAATCTCTTCTTCTGTCTCACTATCACTCTTCATCAGGGTCTTCTCCAATCCAGCTAAACTAGCCTTCTCTCTGGCTGTTAGTTCGGCATGAACCTTAGCCAATTGTTCTCGGCTGCAAACCACTTTGCTCTGTGGAACCGGCTTTGGAGCATGGTCTGACTTTGGATTCTTCCTTCCTTCCGTTTTGACTGGTGAAGAATTTTCTTCACTTTCCTTCAGATCTTTCTGGTACTGGGTGTACCTGCGCTGAATTTTTCTCCTCTGTGATCTTGAGATGACTGGGACCATGTCTGGTTCCCTCGTCTTTGGGTGTTTAAGCAGCACCCAGTTATTCGGAGCCACCATAGGAGGCTTGATCATCCTGCCTTGGTTTACAGTATCTTCATAAGCAAGCACCTCCCTAGGTTTGTTTTGCATTACAAACCAATCCGGGACTCCAGGCACCCACGAACCTACTGATCCAGATGTGGAACTGTTTCTTTCTACCTTCGAAACCGCCTTCGAAACTGGCTGTGAAGGTAAATGCTTGTTCCTGACTTCATGTCTCGAGTCTGTTTCTGGCCTTTGATGAAAGTGGCCACTTTCAGTTCTGCGTGAGGTTAGTCTAGGAGGCCAATCCCTGGCTTTAATCCCGTAACCTGAACTCTTCCCCAACCTTTTTTCAGAATGGTTGCTTTCTACTCTGTAATAGTTAGGTGGTCTAGACTCATACAAGGACCTCTTGCCTTTAGCATGCATTTTGTCCACTGCAGGTTCAACCATTGATGGTCGCTGCCTATCACTACCTGGATACGGCCTTTTGTCGTAAGCATTGGTTGGCTTGGAATGTCTTTGAACATCTCTGTAGTATTGCTTTCCATCAATTGGAAGCCCCCTCAACCATTTATGACTCAGTCTGCACCTGGGACACATCCTCTGCATTACAGCTGCTTCCAAGGAATTGTCATCTAGTGCTTCTTCGTCAGATTGCTCCTTCTGATGTGAGAAACCTCGTCTAATAGCTGGTGGGTTTCTAGTCTCCTTCTTAGCAGTTGTCTGGTTGGCAGTATGCATTTGCACGTTGACTTCTTCCAACTCCTGCAGAGATAGATTCTGGAAGTTTGGTACAACCACATTAGCTGTGCCTTCTCCAACTTCTGGAAACGGGTTACTATCAATCCCCATGATCTTTTCTGTTTTGGTTGGGAATTTCAGACTTCCTTTCCGAATCTGCTCCTGGATCCTGTCTCGAAAAACAATGCAGTTTTTAGTCGAGTGAGACCAAGAGTTATGCCATTTACAATATATTTTTCCTTTAAGTTCATCTGGAGATGGCAGTTTTACTCCCTTTGGTAACTTAAGGAAATTGGCCGCGAGCAAATAATCAAAGATGTCATCTGCTTTTGTTAAATCGAAAGAGTATTTTCTGTGAAAGTCTTTCTTTTTAAACTGCTGGTCTATAGTTGTATCCTTATGAATTAATGCTTCACAGATTACAGGTTCTTTGCCTATAATCTCTGCTGTATCTATTTCATAATTAGGATCTCTATAATATGTCTTATATGATGCATTATTTCGATCTTGTTCCTCTTCTAATAATGCTTCATATCGAGACACCTTATAGGCCAGTTCGACCAAATCTCTGAATTCGGTTGAATCAAACTTCTTTCGAAGCCTGAATTCTAAACCATTTTGAGCCAATCTGACAAACTCTGGCTCTGGGAGAATGACTCTACATTTATTCCGAGCCCTTTTAAATCTGGCAATAAACTGAGTAGCCTTTTCCTCAGGCCTTTGACTCAATCTAGCCAAGTCTGCCATAGAAACTTCTGGCTCTGATTGGAAGAATTGGGCATGGAATGCCTCTTCCATCTGTTGCCAATTTTGAATGGACCCAGGTGTAAGGTTGATGTACCATACGAATGCTCCTCCAGTCAGAGAATTTGGAAATAATCTCAGTTTCATATAATCATGATTAGTGAATTCACCGCATTGAGCAGCAAATCTAGCAATATGCTCTACAGTTGACTGATTTCTAGTTCCATAAAATAGAGTAAAATCTGGTATTCTGAATCCTCTTGGGTATTCATGTACCCTATCTACCCATTCTGGGTATGGTTTTCTGTATATAGGAGTCTGGACCCCCCGAGCCATTGGTCCACATATCTCCCTAACAATATCAGCAATCTGGTCTCTAGGGACCATATTTTGTGCCTGCTGAACCACTACTGGAGGGGCAAACACAGGATTTGGTAGACAAACTTGTGCTTGTGGTCCTCTTGGTCCATAAGGTGGTAAATTTGGGGTTGGTTGTCCTTGCGGTGCAGGTTGCTGTTGAGGGTATGGGTAACCTCTTTGAGCATGACCTACGAAAGGACCTGCAAAAGGTGCTGGAACAGGTGTTGTGTCTCTGCCATTTGTAGGAAAACCCTCCAACCCCCCGGGTGTAAATTCGAATAAGGGATTAGTGTACCCCCTTGTGCCAGGTATGGCTTCGAACATGGGATTTGTAACCATTCTTATGCCAGTTTCTTGTACTTGGCCAGATCCACCAACTTGTGTGGCTTCATTATTAAGTACTGAGGCATTTTGGCCTGCTATAGGCCTTGAAATGGGTTCATACCAAGACTGAGGTGATGGTCTTTCAAAGTTTTGGGTACTAGTTTGACCATTAGAATGTCCATTAATTTGCATAGGCTGTTTTTCTCTAGCCAATCTTTGTTGGGGGACATTTACAACTTCCTCCGTGTGTCTTGTGTTTGTTGGTTGGTGGTTATTCATTCGATCCAAAAAGGATGTTGCCCACCTTTCCATTGTGTTCATTAATTGTTGTCCCATGGCATCTACTAAACCATCACATGGATTTGTTGGTTGAGTAAATGGCACAGTGGATGGTCTAATTCCTTGGTTTCGTCCAATAATATGAACATATGGTTCTTGCCCAGAAGTACTGGTCTGTTCGACCATAGGTTCTGACAATATAGGAGTTTCCACAGGATGTGTTACCACATTATCCTCTGGATTTGGTATTTCTACCTCTCCTTCCACGCCTTCTTCGAAGCGTTCATTTTCTCCTTGTCGTCTTCTTCTAGCCATTTTTAATTAGGTCCCACTGGGCGTGCCAAAAATATATGTTGGCTTTTTGTCTTTTTGAAGGGTATTTTTGTGAATGTGAGCGTGCCAACAAGGATCAATCAGTCCTTACAGAAATTGTGATTGCCAACCAATTATCAGACGATTGTGTTTTAGTTCTTTTCAGCCTCAATGAAGAGGACTTTTACTGGTGGCTTGACTTAGGAGAAGTTAAGAGAAATAACAGTAATATGAAGAACAATTGAAGTATTTCATAAAAATGAACACTTACAATGGTCCGAACTCAGCCTCGGAGAGGTTTACAACAGCAATCTACTTGAATCTACTTGAAGCTACTCCTATGAATCGAAGTGCAGTGCGGGTATTTAAAGTGCTGGTATTTAAAGAACAGGTATTTAAAGATTGGAAATGTAAAAGACTGGAAAAGAAAATATATGAAGTAAATGAATGATTTGTATGATCTGAGTTCCTCCCTTTCCCTGGGGGCTGCCCTGCTATTTATACTCGTCAGTGATGACCTTCGAACTGCACTTCGAACTGTCGAACTGCTCCTCCATGATCGCTGATCATGCTTCCTTACAAGTAGCTCCATTACGTCATTAATGGCAGTTGAGTTTCCCTCTTGTACTTGAATTTAAATATGAGTAACCGTTGAAACTATGTCATCTTGCATCCCGTTATTGATCTAGTGTTACTCAGATCATGTGAGGACCAATATTTATTGCCACGTGTACGATCAAGATTGAAGGCTTGAATAACCTTCCTTTATTACCCTTATTCTGCCACGTGTCGAACTGTAACTGGCTTTTACAAAATATGTAGCCAACACTAATCTAGCTGCCAACATTGCATTGAAAATATATGTGAGTGGTGAGAGTAGTAATGGGAGTATTGAGACTTGAATCTTAAATCTATTAAATAAGACTTTTTATTACTTGATTAACACACAATATATAATAAATATTTTATTTTACTTTTATTTATTTAAATTACATACGTATTATATGTGTCAACTGCTATTTATAGAATAAATCTAAACACCCAAAAAAGGTACCAAAAATGTACCTAGATTGTTAAATCAATGGCATATATTTTTAATCTTTTTATTGTGAGAGTACACCATAAATCAATTTGGATCTTTGATTACAGATTTTGGATAATTTTTTGAGTTTGCAATTATGAGATTGTAGAACTGCACATTATTGCATGTGAAACAACATGATTAGTGATGAGATCCAAAGAACGGACGTAGTCCTCTGTTCACTACAAGGAAAAATACTTTTAGCAATAATTTTTTTGTATTGGTCACAAATAATTACTTTTTCATTTTATTAGGGGTGTTTGGTATGAATTATAGGGGTTGATTATAACTTATTTTAATTAGAATTGAGTAAAGAATCTGTAAAATTCATAATCCGATTCAATTTAGTCCTATTCAATAGGTTTGGATTGATTTTTTAAATCCGTGATTCAGTTCCGGATTGAAAAATTAAAAATCTGTAGTCCATAGATTGGTTTCCGATTGAACTCCACGGTTCTGAATTGAAACCGATCCGGATCGTATACAAATAGTTTATTTTTTTATTATAAATCATCCCTCATAGTATCTTCTCTTATTCCATATAAAACCTAAACCCGTATAATATCTTCTTTTATTACTTTTGTTTGTTAGTTTTTAGTTTTAATTTGTAATGGTCTAAATATTTATGGTGAAACCAGTTTTCTTATGGTTGTTTAAATTCTAGAACAGTATATCGGTATTATAGAAAGACATGTTACTATTGTAGAACTAATATAACTCTATATTTATATTTTTATGAAATTAAAGTGTTATATATATATATATATTCATTTAATTATGTGAATCTGTGGTCCTAAACCGATCCAATCCGTGTTTAAATGGATTGGTTCGGATTCGTTCCATGATTTAAATAGATTGGATTGGTTCTAATTTTTCAGGAACCGTAGATAACGGATTGGTCCTGGTTTTAACTCAATCCGGTCCTATCCGAATCATGTTCACCCTTAATTTTAATTTGAGAATCTGTGCCAAACTGTTTAGTGCAGTTTCTGCTTACAGTTTTTTAGGCAGAAATAGTTTAAATAAACTGAGAAAAATTGGGATTATTTGGGATGACCTAAATAAGTGTACGTTTTATTTTTTTACGAAAAGATGTGCAGAAAAGTAGAGAGGTGATGTGATGAAAAAAGATAAAAAGATGAATTATTTTGTGTATGCCAAACTTGGCCTGATTATTTAAAAGCTGGGAAAGAAATATTTTTAAATTCTGCTTTCTGATTATTAATTTTTAGCTTACAATAAGTTGTACCACACAGTACCATTATTGGTTGTTTCTCCATTTCATTTCCATGCATTGTGCTATTGAATGACGCCTCTTATACTACGATTTGAGATAAGCTCCTAAGGTTTCTTGTCTCTGATTTGCTGTAGTCTTTTTCTTTAAGTCCAATAGTCTTTTTCTTTAAGTCCAATCCAAGGAGAAAAAAATAAAGAACATTACATTTTTTTAACGTAGCTTATACATACAAAATCAACAACATAAACAAATACACGTGCAAATCAATTGAATGAGAAATTATATATTAATAGCATACACAAAAAATATAAAAATATTAAAAATTCAACAATCACAATCATAAAAGTAGCAACACCAAGAATGCAAAAGGACAATCTATAAACTTTCAATCAGATAGAATCAATTGTTTAAATTTGTAGATAAACTCTAAGAACTATGAAAAGAGAAATCAAACAAAATCTTCCAAGAGGGGAAGAGGGAGGGAGAAGTTATGATAAATGAAAGACAAAAATAAAAAAAATAAAATTCTAAGCTCAAGTATTTAAAAACTGAGATAAATGTGAAAGAAAAAAAAGCAAATCAAATAAAACTCTAATATTTGAAGAATTGGGAGTAAAATATATTTTTTTATTTTAATAATCAGATTTGGGTGATTAAAAAAATTCAAGCTCAAATTTAAAGATATATAAAAATAAGATAATTGTGGGAAAAAAAATTAAATAGAACTCTAATAATAGAAGAATTGAGAGTAAAATATTTCATTTATTTTTTTAATAATTAGATTTGAAATATCTTAAATTAGATTTGATCATATCTTTAAAGAATTGAGAGTGAAATATGTCATTTATTTGTCAAAAATTATATTTGAAATATCTGAAATTAGAGTTTATCATATCTTTTTGAGTTCTATATATATATCCATATCTTTTTTTATTTCAAATTTTACTCTTTTTTTATTATATAAAAAATGAATTTTTATTAGAAATTAGGAAAAGTGGAAAGGAAAATTTCAAAGACGGCCAAGTAGGAGAGATAATCTCAACTTTGAATGAGATACCAAGTTTGAGAGTATGGAAGTATGAAAAACTACACTACATTTGTATATAGATACAACTAGCAGTAATCTGTGCTATGCACGGAAATCGGGAATGTATAAATTAAATAATTTATTATACTCATTTTTGTATTATAAAATATAAAATTCTTATAAATTTAAAATATAATAGGGAGTTATAACTAACAAATATTTTGAATATGACAACTATCTAATACCTAAGTTCATACATTCATTTTTTCCATCAATTTGTCATTTGAAACATTGATTATAAAATTATCTTAGTCCAAGTAGGTCATTTAGCAGCATGAACTATATTTCTATCGAACATTATTCTAGCTTTAAAAATAAATAATGTAAAAGTGGATACCATTACAAATAATATAAAAATGTAAAAATGAATACTACTACAAATAATGTAAAAATGTTCAAAGGCCCCTTTAAAGAAAACAACAAAAAAAAGCCCCCACTACATATACATATAGGTATACAAAGAGAATAAAATTCATCAAAATCCCAAAATCCTACAATTGCCTAACCAATTATAACGTTGTCGATGGTTGAATGTAACTCGAATCTTAAACGTAGAGTTTGAACAAAACTTTATACCCAATATGCAAACACTAAAAAAACTCGATAGCATGTTAAAATATATAGCTAAAGTGTGAAGCATTTGAAAAATAAGATAGAAATGAATTTGAAGATAATTATTAGATTAGAGATTAAAATAAATTAAAAAAAAGGATCATACGAAAAATATAATAAAAATAAAGTTGGAGATAACGATACAATGGGGGATACAAAAAAAAAATTAAAAAGGAAGAAATAAGAAATAAAGAAAAATGAAAATATTGGAGAAGAATAAGATAAATAAAAAATCAATAAAAAGAGATAAGGAGTCTTCGATAAAAAAAAGATTTTAAAAGTTCAAAATTTAAAATAAAAACAATAGTAAAATATTTCTTATTGGAGAAAAAAAAGGATGAAAAATTAAAAACATAACTTTGAGAGAGCAATATGTAGAAAATAGAATCTTAACTTTGCTTAAGAATTGAGTATAAAGACTTTAAAAATTTTAGAGAACACACTATATTTGCTTATATATATGGTATAGATATATACATAGGTAAAAAGATAGATATCAAATCTAATTTGAAAAGTAAAGATAAAAGTAAAATAAACATCCTACAAAAAAAAGAAGAGAGAAATGTGAGAATTCGGTTGTTGATAATCAAAATTTTAAAAAATAAAATATTTATGAGAGATTACGTATGAGTAAAAGATAATTTAATTTTGTTTGTTATATCATAATAAAGGCATATATATTTTATTGAATAGTAGCAAAATAAATTTACTTTTTTAATAAAGTTGTAACTGAATAAAATATATTTAATTTTTAAATTGCATGCTTGATGATGATGATTTTTTTTTTTTTAAAAAAAAAACCATTGATAGAAAATTTTAAAATTGATGGTAGTCAATTGTTATCATTATAGCCCACAAAAAGAACTTTGGATAAAATCATGGATAGCCAATAAAAAATCAACACTTAGCATTAACTTTTGCAAAAATTTTAAAAAAAAATTCAAAATTCAAAATAAAGTATTGGAATTCCTCTAATCATATAATTAGACATTTTAGTTAATTTTAAAATTTAAATGTTAAATCTAGTAAGATTATACCATGTGGGTTAATTCAAAATTTAGACAATACACTAATAGATTTGAACCAGTTTTTTTAATATTACTAAAAAAAATTCAAAAATTTAAATTAGGTATGTTTAGATAGAATTTAAACATTTTAAAATTTTAAAATTAAATATTGTTAGATGTACCTATCACTTTAAGCCAAATATATTTTTTATTTTTAAAAATTTTAAAATTGAGAAATTGTGTTTAAGGTTTTGAAGCTGTTTTTTGTGTGTGTATTTAACTGGATGTATATTGGTTGTAGATGATTGAGAGAGCTTGAAGGAGCAAATGTGAGATTAATTCTATGTATAGCTGATTTTCTTGATTTCGAGAGTTTACCTGAAACTATTAATGGGTGTGATGGTGTGATAGATATGAGATAAAATAAAATAAAAAAAATTAAATTCAAGATTTGATGAGTTTCAAATCTGATTAAATTGAAGAACAAATGCAATTCACAATTTTTTTTTTTTAAAAAAAAAGACAAGCCCAAATCATGCAAAATGTAATAATGAAGATGATGAAAAGATGTGTAAATGAATTGAAAAATATTAGGAAAAAAATATACACACATAAAAGTAATAGACATTGGAAAAATACATATAAAGTAGGAAATAATATTAGGATCATAAAAATGGAGAAAATGAAAAGATGGGTAGATGAATTGAAAAATATTAGAAAAAATATATATGCACACAAAGTAACAAACGCTAAAAAAATACATATAAAATAAAAAATGATATTACATTGACATTGTAATGATTTTCACAGATCATCAAACTTGCAAAATATAACAATCGAAAAGATGAGTTATTTTGAGAAAAGATAGGTAGATGAGAGAATGATTGAATGTAATAATGGAGAAGATGAAAAGATATGTAGATAAACTGAAAAATATTGACAATATATATATATATATATACATACAAAAGTAATAAACACTAAAAAAATGCATATAAAATAAGAAATAATATTAGGAGCATAAAAATGGAGAATATGAAAAGATGTGTAGATGAATTGAAAAATATTAAGAAAGAGAAATATATACTCACAAAGTAACAAACACTTAAAAAATACATATAAAAAAGGAAATAATATTACACTGACCTTGTAATGATTTTTCCAGATCATCAAACTTGCAAAATGTAACAATGGAGAAAATGAGTTATTCTGAGAAATAAAAGATGGATAGATGAAAAAATGATTAAATTTGATTGGAATAAATTGAATGGAGATGTGTGTGTGAAAGTTATAGGAGTTTTGGGTTTTTTTTTATTAAATTGAGATTGAGAGTGAAATAGATATTATTGTAGGTGATGGATATGGATGAATATTTTATTATTTGGGGATACCTATTATTGTTGGTGATGGATATGGATGATGGATATGGATGAATATTTTAATATTTTATATTTTATATAAGGAGAGAGAGAGAGTGAAAAGGCTTGAAGAGTGAAAAGAGAGGTGAAAGACAGTGCCACGTAATATTTTTTTTCTTCAAAATTATGAAAATTTAGGATTCAAGTTTTGAAACTTTTTGACTTAACAACTACATTTGGTTATAGATATAGATATAGATTCATATTCATGATAAAAATTAAGAATCTTCAAAATATTTTGATTTAATTACACATATTTAATTTTTTTTGTACACTTTTTTTTTTCTTTTTTGATTTGTTTTGTATACTTATATGTACTAATATTTGTATCTAAATTACGAATTTTTTAATACATGTGATGGATGTGAAAAGAAATTAACATTGTGTTTGGCTAGGAGATTTGGAAAGGAAAAGAAAAAAAATGTGTGAAACTAGGTGAAATATATGTATATTTTAATCATATTTCACCTACTTTTTTCTTTTTCTTTTCAAAAATCCTAACCAAACAGAGCGTAAGTGTGTAAGATTATAAGCCCCCTTCTTATTACCCACATTCATTGATTTTGTTTTCCAAATTTTTTTTCCTCTATATCTCATCAATTTAATTCTTTAGTTAATAGATTTTCACACTACTAAAAGAGAATTTTTTTAGTGTTTTTTTTTTTTTTATAATGGTAACTTCATTTCACAAATAATTAATTATTTTTAAAATATTAAAACATTTTGCATGAAACTTTGTATTAAATAAAAATTTAATAAAATTTAAATTGAAAATTATGATTTGTTTTGAGACTTCACTTCTTTGATCAAGTTTTATGCTAAAAATAAATTTATGAATTAACTTAATCTGATCTTAAATAATTCTTTCAGATATAAATATAATTTAATATTAGACATATTTTAAGAATAAATATATAATTTCTTAATTGAAGTTTTAGAATATTAATAAATATGCCAAATATATATTCATATTTTTTTTATGTTGGTTATAAAATATTTACAATATTTTTTACCATTTTAAAAAATATATAAGTGGGCAATGTGATAGTTGGGCATAAACCAAAACGATTATCTAAAAATTGGATTGATGTATAGCATAAAAATCAATGAAATCCAATTTCTATGTTACTTTTAGTATTTGATCCAGTATTAGCTCATGCATATCATAACTTAACAAATTATTAAACATAAGCTTACATTGATTATTATTAATTGTTTTCACTAATTAATTGATCAATTTCTAAATCGAGCTCAAGGTAGGACTAGAACAAATTCTATATTTTAGGTCGATCCAGTATTATATAATTTTTTCATACATAAATATACTTAATTATTTGTGTAAGAATTTTTAATATAAATATATAAATTTTTTACAAAAAATCTATATAATAAAGCATGACGGTTTTTGAAAATATATAAAATGTATCAGAGATACATTTAGTTTCAAAGGCTCAGATCAATTTTGATAAACATTAATGGTTCAGATGATGATTTAGGGGTTGTTTGGGATGTCCTAAACAAGGGGTTGTTTGGGGTATCTTAAATAAGTGCACTTTTTATCTTTTTGGACTAAAAAATTGAGGAAAAAAATATGGATGTTTGGGTTAACTTTTTGACTTTTTATGAAAAAATGTGTATTAAAAAATTGTATAAATTAGTGTGTAGGGGAAAATTAGGATTGGGAGTTGTGCAGCCATAATTTTTGACTTTTGGTGAATAGTGATAGCTTTTTAACTTTTTGAGTAACTTTTTAGCTTTTTGGCTTTTTGGCAGCTTGCCAAACTTGGTCTAAGTGCACTTTTTGTCTTTTTGGAGTAAAAAGTTGAGGAAAAAAATATGGATGTTTGGGTTAACTTTTTGACTTTTTACGAAAAAATATGTATTAAAAAATTGTATAGGAAAGTGTGTAAGAGAAGTTTGGAAGAGTAGCAATACGGCCGGCCTGTCTGGCAGAGAAGTTTGACATAAGAAATAGTTGTCTACTTTTTGGGCATTGCATTGGACGGTGCTGTTCGGCTCGTGAGGGTCATTACGGGTCCCGTTTTGATAATATGAATCGTTCAATGTGTAGAACTCGTCGAGTACTATATGCCTGTAAAAAATCACGTTGATCGGATATCGATAGCTATCTGATCGGATTAGTTTTTTTTTTTCAAGCGTTAACTATAACACCATCCATTTTTTTATACAAAACTGATTTGATCATATAGTTAGTGATATCCGATCAACATGATTTTTGATAGACGCATAGTACTTGACAAATTCTACACATTGAACGGTTCAGATTATCAAAATGAGACCCATAATGGGCCCCCACGGGCCGAACAAGACCTTGTTGTTTGTGAACCAATCCTGTGCAACTTTTCCATAAAATTCATTTCAAAAGTCTGTGGACGGCAGAATGTGTTGCAATAATTTATGTATAAAATTATTATTATTATTATTTTTAATGAATAGTGTTAACTTTTTAACTTTTTTTAGTAACTTTTTGACTTTTTGAATTATTTGCAACATGCCAAACCAGGCCTTATTCTCGCCTAAACACTTTGTGCTCTCTCCCTCTCCCTCTCCCTCTCCCACCTATCCACGTCTCCTCCCCATTCTCGCCTAAGCACTCTGTGCTCTCTCCCTTTTTGTTACACGTCTCCTCCCTTTATCTCTCTCTCTCTCTCTCTCTCTCTCTCCCTCTCTGTTCTTATTTTTTACCCTTCCTCTTAAACTCGGCTTCGATTTCCCTCTCTTCCCCTCTCCCTCTCTTCCCCCTGCTCTCTTAGTGCTCATTGCTCCCAAGGTAGGGCTTCTGATTGAGAACTGGCTCACCGAATTGACTCCTCTATTCCATGACCAACTTCACCACCACCACAGATTCTCTCTCTGTTTGATCTCTTTCTCCCTCTCTATTCTTCTTCTTTTCTACCTTCCCTCTCGAAACCGGCCTCGATTTCTACCTCTTTCCCTCTCCCCGATTGAGAACTGGGTCACTAAGTTGGCTGCTCTGTTTTACGACCAACTTCACTACCATCACAGATTCTCTCTTTGTTCGACGCCGTCGTCTTTTCTTTCTCTCTCTACTTCAAACCGCCTCTGGTACCTCTCTCGGTAAGCCAATTGTTGTTTGTTGGTGGAATTGAGGTCTATAATGGTTTAAATTGATGTTTTTGTTTTCTGTTTATCATCATCAAAGCATCATTTGAACCTTTATTGAAAACAGTAGGTGACGCTTTGGTTTAGATAATTTTCTTTTCACTGCCAATGTAGTGGTTTAGATGATCCTTTAGTTCAGATAATTGTCAATCTGTTTGATTGAATTTGGGGTTTTATTTCTTGTATTTATGTGTATGGTTTTCATGGCTCTCATTTCCTAGATTTCTTTGTTCTAGCCGTAAACACATTATCGTTGTACAATTGTTTGTTTATTGATGGAATTAAGGTCTATAATGGTTTAAATTGATGTTTTTGTTCATCAACTTTTTTTGTTTATCATCATTTCTGTTTATCATCATCAAAGCATCATCTGAACCTCCGTTGAAAACAGTAGGTGATGCTGTGGTTCAGATAATTGTCTTTTCATTACCAATGTAGTGGTTCGGATGATCCTTTGGTTCAGATAATTGTCAATCTGTTTGATTGAATTTGGGGTTTTATTTCCTGTTTTTATGTGTATGATTTTCATGGCTCTCATTTCCCAGATTTTCTTGGTTTGTATGTGTATGATTTTCATGGCTTTCCTTTCCTAGATTTCTTTGTTCCAGCCACAACCACATCATCGCTGTACCGTTGTTCAAAGGTAATTTGATTTCTCTATCTCTTCCATTCTCCCTTTGAGTAATTGAGTAATTCAAGTTCGCTGATTTTCTTTGTTCAACCTCATGATTTTGCTATTTGAAGTGTTGGTATAGGGTTCGCTGACTTCGTAATTGAATTTTTCTATAAATTTCAATGCTTTATTTCTATAATTTTTCTGAATTTTCTATGAATTGGTGTATTCACTCCTTACTCTTTGAAAAGAAAAACAAAACAAAAAAAAAAAATTCTTGGACCATAATGCATGTTTGTTCCATGTCTAAAGCATTCTGTTATCCATGTAGACATTACCCATGTCTTTTCATTGCCAATGCACCACTACATCTTTGTCCACTAACCTCTATTAAAAACATTAGGTATGATTAGCAGTTGGATTCCCATCTAAATCTGTATATTAAATTTCTGAATTTGGAGTTTATTTGGGTTACTAATAAATTGGTGTATTGCGTTTCAAGTTCGCTGATTTAGGAAACCGTCGAGTTTGGTATCAAGATCACTGACATTTGTACCGTTGATTTTCTCTGTTCAATTGCTTGATTTTGCTGTGAAATTTGGCTCTCCTTTCCCAGATTTCTTTGTTCCAGCCACAATCAGATCATCGTTGTACCGCTATTCAAAGGTAACTTGATTTCTCTCTCCCTTTCTCCCTTTGAGTAATTAAGTAATCAAATAAATTGTGAAATTGGGCATCGCAATTTCTTCTTCTCTATTTTTTTGTTGTTGTTGTTGTGTCTGTTCTTTGTGGTTGTGTCTATTCACACCCCAAAACAGAGGTACTTTAGTTGTAAATATATATATGCTTCAAGTTTTAGTTGGATAAATTGTTGTTTGTTGGTGAAATTGAGGTCTATAATGGTCATCATTTCTGTTTCTGGTATATATATATGTGTTAAGCTTTATTTTGTGCTTCATGGTTTATTGTTTGATGGTTGCCTAATTAGAACTATAGAAAAAATTGCAAAGCAATTTTTAAATTGGGCATCGCAGTTTCTTCCTCTCTTTGTTTTGTTTTTTTTTTGCTATGTCTATTCTTTGTGGCTGTGTCTGTTCAAACCCCAAAACAGAGGCACTTCAATTCTTCAATTTTTTGCTTCCATATTTGGTTATATCTGTTAGATTTTTTTGGGTTTTATTTTTACGCCTTGAATATTTGGTCAATTGGTGATTATCGGGTTGAATTAGGGTGGGTTAATAGGGTTGGCTTGGATCTGTTGCGATTTGTAATGGAAAATTGTGATTTTGATTTTAAGTGGTTGTGATGAATTGTTTATTTTGCTTTTAGTTTGTATGTTGAATATATGTATTGATCAACTGGTGATTATTGGGTTGAATTAGGGTGGATTGAAATTTAAAATCTAGATGTTTGATAGATTGGGGTAAATAGTAGGTTAGTTTTGTTTTTGATTAAATAGAATGATTATTTTTTTGTTCTGTCACAGGTTTCTAATTTGACAAATCCTTCTTGAAGAGTAGAATAAAATTTGTATGCCCGTGCCTAAAGGCTGATTCAAGGTTTTTTTATTTTATTTTATTTATTTTTTATTTTTTAAATGTGGGGGGCTTTGATTTACTTTTACTGAACAATTGAAGGTATTTTTTTAATGTGTCTATACATATGTGTGTGAATTCATTTGGGTTTGATTGATTTATGTTATGATGATTGAATTTATAAAAATTGTGGTGCTTCTGCTTCAATATGTTTTCTGGGTATATACTGAAATGAGCTAAATCTGTTACTGATTATTTGTTTTTCAAAGTTTTTTGCATACTATTTTATTAATTGATGATGAACTTTCTTAATTTTGCTAGGGAGGGAAAAGCTTCCCATTGTACCCCAAATGTTTGGTAGCTTTCTTTGTAGCATCTTGATTCAATGGTTGTTGTGAATTTTCAATGGTATTCTCCATTGTTTGTTCAATTCTTTGTTTGTCCAATTGTAATTCTTAGAAAATTGGTTTGTCTATAATATACTGACAGAATGCTTGCAATATCTAGATTAGACATTTTTCAACTTCTTTTTTTTTTTAATTTTTTATTACCAAGATGAGTTGAATGCCTACACATTTTAACCATACCAACAATATAAGAATAGTTGCATCAGGCCTCATTTTCATGAATGCTCAAATAGAATGAGTTTTCAAAGAGTGAACCACCATCTTTTTAAGTAAGGTTGTGTTTGGCGTTCAGTTCTCAAATTTATTAAAGTCATGCCATCATAACTGCATTTTTCTAACTCACAGAATATTTTCTCACACAAGTTTAAGCTTCGAGTAACTCACTTAGAGACCAGTTAAGTTGAAAACCCAATGATTAAAGTTCAGGGAAAGCTACTGAAGATTAGAGTTGGTTTTGTAATAATTGTTTATGTTCGTTGTTGTTGTTGTTTTTTTTTTTTTTTTCCCCCTCTTTCCTATTAGTTCGTGCGCTTTTTTTGTTTTTATTTTTTTGAAATACATTAGTTGGTATCATTTGGTTTTTTCCAGTATCATTATTTATACCATGCCTAACATTATTTAATTTAATTTATACCGTGCCTTTATGCACGGGCATACACTAGTAAATAAATATGCCAAAAATATACATACATTTTCTTAGTTTGGTTTACCTATTTTAAAAATAAAAGAAATAAGTGGGTTAAGTGATCATTAATTAGGTATGAATAGGGTAGTAAATTTGGCCAGGCCCGGCCCATGTTGGGCCTCGCAAGCTCCTGTCAAAATTCGGACTGGGCCAGCCCACGGGCCAGGAAATTAGGCCCAAGCCCAAGGGGTATCGGGCCTTGAACGGGCCAGGCGGGTGGGCCTGGGTCGAGCTTGGGTAGGCCCGAACAATTTTTTTGTTTTTATTTTTTCTACCAAAATTTTATTATTTTTCACTAAAAAAAAAACACTGGCCTTGGGCGGGCCGGGAACAAATGGCCTAGGCCATGCTTCAAAATGATGGTTCAGGCCCAGAGTCTCAGGCTGGGCTCGGGTCAGGGCCCAAACGGGTCGGGCCCATCCTAGGCCGCGGGAGGGCTTCGGGTTGCCCATGGGCTGCGGGTCATTTTTACACTCTTAGGTATGAATGAAAATAATTCTCCAAGAATTTAATTGCTGGCATAAAAATTGATCTTAATCAAACTTCTAAACTACTTTTAATGTTTAATGCAAGTACTATCCCTCAAATTAGTTTCTAACATTCAAAACCTGAGAAATTATAATATGACTTAAACATAAAAATTAAATTGATTATTACCAACTATTTTTATTAATTGATCGATCAAAATTTAAATCAGGTACAAAGTATTTTAGAACAATGCCTTTATTTTAGGTTGAACTTGGATAGTTTTGTCACACATAAATACACTTCACTATTCATGTAATAATTTTAAATATAAATATAAAATTCTATCAAAATTTTAATTTTTTGAATGACTATACATAAATATGTACATATTTCGTATTTTATTATAAAAAATATTAACATATATTTATTTACCAATTTAATAAATAAATGAGTTAAGTGATTCATATTTAGGTATAGACTAAGACAATTCTCTAATGATTAGGTCATGGCCAAATTGAGATAAATGTTGAGTCAATTATATTATGTCACTTTTAGAATCTAACATAAGCAACTATAAACTCTCAAGCCAACTCTTATATATTTTATTATTAAAAATTCTAATATATATTTATTCACTAATTTAATAAATATATGAGTTAAGTGGTTCATGCTTAAGCACAGACTAAGGCCCCATTTGTTTTTAGAGATAGAATGGAAGTGATTCATAGTGAGGGGATTAATAGTGAGGGGATTGTTGGTGAGAGGATTAATAGTGAAGAATTGTTAAATTATTTTTATATAAAATAATAAAACAAATAAAAAATATAAAAAATTAAACATTATATTTTTAAAAAAATTCCAATATATAAAAAATAAAAAAAATTCTAATTCCCTCACTATTTTTCTAATACCATCTCTACATCCTCCTTACCAATCCCCCTTCTAAGAGGACTACTAATACCAAGGGACTAATAGTCCCCTCCCCATCTCTCAAAACAAACATCCCATTAGTAATACCAAGGGATTAGTAATCTCAACCCCCTCCCTATAACCCCAAACAAACGGAGCCTAAGACAATTCTCTAATGATTAGGTCATGGCCAAGTTGAGATAAATGTTGAGTAAATTAGATTATATTATTTTTAGTGCCTAGCACAACTATAAATCCTCATCACAACTCTTATTATTTTGTATTCGTGAATTATGGCATATGAGAAACTACAATTTTATGCCTAGATAGACATATTTTTAAAATTTTACAAAATAGACAATAGGTAGTTAATAAATTGACAAAATATAATTCATTATATGATTGGGCTATTTGTGATATAAAATAAATTAAATTGCAAAGCTTATAAGACAAAATGCATTTATATTTCACTGTAAATATAAATTTTGTAATTTTATTGCACTTTTTTAAAAATACATTCTACCACAGTTTATTTATTTTTTATAAATAAATTTTATGTTATTATTTAATTTCTAAATAAATTTTTAATTATTTATTTAAACCTGTGCATAGCACGAGTATTATGATTTATAAAATAATTTACAAAATTACACTCGTGCTATGAAGATCCGTTAAGCAAAGGTGAGTGAGAGAGAAGAATAAGAAAATGGCTCAATGTGAGTTGCCAAAACTAGTGATTGTGAAATCTGAAAGTTGTACTTGGTAGGTAAATGTTGATTTTAGAAAAGATAAGAAGATAAGGGTCACTGGTAATTCATTGTTTAGCATTTTCATTTTGTTATTCAATTTTTTGATTTAAAACAAATTTTGCTAGATTGAGTTTCACAAAAAAAATTATTGTTATTATTATTATTATTATTATATGGCATACTAAAAAATGTAATTAGTAAATAATAATAATAATAACAATTATTATTATTATTATTATTATTATTGAGTTTCACATAATTTATGATATCATCTAATATATGGCAAACTAAAATTGTGAAACCCTTAGAAAATAATAATGTATTTATACTTTATCATAGGTGTAATTTTTGTTTCTAAAAATAAAAACTAAAAAGTGCAATTTTATAATTTATCATAATTTATATTTAATTTTTACTAATTAAATTATGATTCGTGTTATTGTTATTTAGAACTTAAAACATAACATTAATGATAGGGGAAAAAAAAACCATAAACGAAATTGTGATAAAAATAGTTAAAATTTAATTAATTTAATTTTTTATTATATAATTTTAATTTTACAATTAATTATTAATTATTTATTTAAAATTGTGCATAGCATGGGTATTACGCTAATCTATATATATTAAACAAAATGGGGTTTTTAATGAGAAAGCATTTAAGGCCTCCAAAATCTCATTCTAAAATTATTAATTTTTTTATTTAAAAAAAATACTTTTGGCTGTCAATTACTTAAAATTAATTGTTATATCATAATCTGTGAAATTTGAAAAGGAAATATAAACTTCTACTTTATACTCTTCCCTACCTAATTTTTTCTTATTCCATATTTTGTTCAATTTCACAACCTTACAACATTACAATTTAAATACATCCATCTTAACCCTAGAACATTATAATTCCTCCATAAGCTATTTACTATTTTCCACTTCATACCTACACAACAAGAACAGAGGGAAAAAACACTATGGAGAGCAAAACTGTGAAAGGTGATTATTATTAAAATTATTATCACCTTCTTCTATTTTAGGGTTTCTCTTGGTATAACTTGATACCTACCCAATGTCACACCACATTATAATTGTGTTTTACTCTTTTTTTTAGCAATGATTATGTGTAAAGTTGTTGAAAAATTAATCTATGAATAATGAATAAAGGTATGTAATTAAGTGTTCAACTTTTAAAAATTTTGTTTATTTGTTTTGACTTTCTATTCAATTTTTTTCTTTCTATTTTTATTTTTGTATAAGGGTTGTATGAATTGCAATATGAGAACAGTAAATGGAGGTATGCAATTAAGCTTTCAATTTTTAAGCTCTTTTGATTTATTTGTTTTGATTTTCTATTTAATTTAATTTTTCATATTTTTATTTTGTTGTAGAGGTTGTATGAATTGCAATATGAGCTGTGGTTTATGCTCAAACTGAATTCTTAGGTTGTTATCCATTAATTTTAGTGTGAAAAATATTTATTTTAGCAATTTTTCTTAAATTTGCTTTGTATATATATAATTTTTTATCTCAGGCTCATATTTTATTTTTTTATTTTTTATTTTTATCAATGGTCATTGTAGAAACTTTGGCATTTGTTGGTATTAGCAAATCAACAAGTGTTAAACATCATCTCGGTTTAACTTCAACTTGTAAATTCACACAGAATTTCAACAAGTGTTAAAGATCATCTCGATTTAACTTCAACTTGTAGACTTTTCTCAAGTTTCAATCATTGTTTAAATAATGATCTCGGTTTAACTTCAACTTGTAAATTGTCCACAAATTTCAACAAGTGTTAAATAATGACCTCGGTTTAACTTCAACTTGTAAATTGCCCACAAATTTCAACAAGTGTTAAACAATGATTTTGGTTTAATTTCAACTTGTAAATTGTCCACAAACTTCAACAAGTATTAAATAATAATTTCGGTTTAACTTCAACTTGTAAATTGTCCACAAATTTCAACAAGTGTTAAACAATGCTCTCGGTTTAACTTCAACTTGTAAATTGCTGCAAATTTCAACAAGTGGTAAACATCATGTCGGTTTAACCAACTTGTAAATTGCTACAAATTTCAACAAGTGGTAAACATCATATCGGTTTAACCAACTTGTAAATTGCTACAAATTGTGTGAGTGATTTTCTGACCACACTGCCCGCTTAGTAACCAACTGGAGAGCACCAGCAAAATAGATGGCAACTGACTGACCTGCAACAGAAAGAGAAGATTCCGGCGGTGATTCGTCCACCCGGGAGCACTCCGACGATCAAGTCAGTATATCTCTCAAAGATAAATCAAGGGCTAAACTCACAAGCTTGAGTATCAAAAGCATACCTTAGACCCATGGGGGTGCCTCTCTTTTATAGTCAACATAAACCTAGTCCCACTAGAAGCCTAACTTTTATGGACTCAGGATTACTGCTAATCTTGGACTCCCAGTAAGATTAGGATAAACTCTCTAAGAGTCCTTATCTTAATACAAACTGAAATCTTCTCTCATTCTAGGACTTTTGCCTTTCATCTGCTTATCTCGGATTCTGATATCTTCGGAGGTAACCTTGGCCTATCTAAGATGACCTCGGCATAACAACCAGGACACGTGTCATCTCGGCTGACACGTCTGCGTTACCTTGGCCATGTGTTGGTACTTAGAAAATATATCCCCACAACTGCCCCCTAGGTTCTATTACCTCGGCATTCTGAGGTGATGGAACATACACTGTTCGTTCATCTGTTGATTTCTGCCATTGTTCTTGGCTTGACACACCTGTGCAATTTTTTTGTCTTGATTTCCTGATAGTTTCATCACCATTCTTGATTACGAATTACATTCTTGTTTCTGTTTTCTGTGTCTTTTTTTAGATTCTTGCTTTCAATCCTTGCCTTCAAACTCTAAGGTGCCAATCGCCGAGAAGAGCTTTGATCAAACTCTTTCGGGAGATCGATGCTGAGCTCGAGGCCGAGAAGGCTGCTGAGAAGTCTTCCCAACTATCTTCTATATCCTGCCATTGATGCCGAGTAGTTTTGTTTCCTTCTTTTACTCCTTGTACCTTGTACCTTGTACTTTGTCCTTCTTTGTATGCTTTTAATCCGGCCGACGTGCCATTTTTGTAGTCTGAATAATTTATTTTTCAATATTCAGGCCGAAATGCCTTTTTTCTTCTTTAAATGCATTTCTCTAATTTCTTCTTTGAATGAATATCTTCTTTTTTCTGCTCTTGTATGATTCTACACTTAGAATAATTTGCATGTCTTCAAAGTACACCTTGACTGTGCAATCTCTTCGGGTAAAATACCTCTGTCACAACTTCTAATCTTGCTCACCTCGGCCTTGTCCTAACACTTAAAAATATTGTAACAAATATTTTCACAAGTGTTGCTTAAGACTTGTCACTATCTCAATGTCTTCTATCAAGATTTCAGTTTTCCATATTTCAAGTTTTGACAACCTGGTAGTCTCGGCAAGTACGCAGATATTGCTTGAGTTTGACTTTAACTTGTAAATTTTTCTCAAAAATTTCAACAAGTGTTTTAACCATCATCCTTTATCATAACCTCGGCTTAACTTCAGCTTGTAAATTTTTCTCAAAATTTCAACAAGTATTAAACCATCTTCCTTTCGATACGACCTCGGTTTAACTATAACTTGTAAATTCACGCAGAATTTCAACAAGTGTTTAAACCAATCTTCTTCCGATACGACCTCGGTTTAACTTCAACTTGTAAATTCACACAGAATTTCAACAAGTGTTAAATATGACCTCGGTTTAACTTCAACTTGTAAATTCACACAGAATTTCAACAAGTGTTAAATATCATCTTGGTTTAACTTCAACTTGTAAACTTTTCTCAAGTTTCAATCATTGTTTAAATAATGATCTCGGTTTAACTTCAACTTGTAAATTGTCCACAAATTTCAACAAGTGTTAAACAATGATTTCGGTTTAACTTCAACTTATAAATTGTCCACAAATTTCAACAAGTGTTAAACAATGATCTCGGTTTAACTTCAACTTGTAAATTGCTGCAAATTTCAAGAAGTGGTAAACATCATGTCGGTTTAACCAACTTGTAAATTGCTGCAAATTTCAACAAGTGGTAAACATCATATCGGTTTAACCAACTTGTAAATTGCTACAAATTTCAACAAGTGGTAAACATCATGTCAGTTTAACTAACTTGTAAATTGCTGCAAATTTCAACAAGTGGTAAACATCATATCGGTTTAACCAACTTGTAAATTGCTACAAATTTCAACAAGTGGTAAATATATTCTTCTTCTCTCTGCCCCCTGCATGGCTTCCACATACTCCTTTGCGAACCTTATAAAAGGTCTTCAACCTGGCTAACTGCAGTCCAACCTTGTGTGTTTTCTTTTTTTATCTTTTGGGATCTGAGATCTGCTCACTGAGCTCTTCTCTTCTCGGTCTTAAGTACCGAGATCTTGTCTGCTAGAATCTTGGATCTGCTCACTCACGTTGAGCTCTTCTCTTCTCGGACCTACTCATCTAGGCCGAGATCATGTCTTCTAGGATCCGGGATCCAGGATCTGGAATCCGGGATCTGCTCACTTAGGATGAGTTCTATACTTGAATGTTATCTCCTTGGGAGCGCTTATGCCCCCTATCTTTGCATCCCTTCTTGAAGGGTTTTCGTTCCTCCGCAGGTATCTATCCTTCCATACTTGGAGGTCATCTTCGTTGTAATATCCGTTTCGATCTGTTGTCTTTGGTGCGTCACCTTTCTGGCCGGCGTCTTTCACTCCGTGACTCTGGTCACGAGTTTCTGTGTTGCGGTCGTCCCCTTTAACGTCGAGGTTGATAGGTCTTCCACTCTCAGCAGGAGCGTTGTCTCCAATCTGATCCTTCTGTCCGTCATTGGCCATCTATTATTCTTTCTTTCCCACAGACGGCGCCAAATTGTGTGAGTGATTTTCTGACCACACTGTCCGCTTAGTAACCAGCTGGAGAGCACCGGCAGAATAGATGACACCTGGCTGACCTGCAACAGAAAGAGAAGATTTCGGCGGTGGTTCGTCTACCCGGGGGCACTCCGACGATCAAGTCAGTATATCTCTCAAAGATAAATCAAGTGCTAAACTCACAAGCTTGAGTATCAAAAGCATACCTTAGACCCATGGGGGTGCCTCTCTTTTATAGCCAACATAAACCTAGTCCCACTAGAAGCCTAACTTTTATGGACTCAGGATTACTGCTAATCTTGGACTCCCAGTAAGATTAGGATAAACTCTCTAAGAGTCCTTATCTTAATACAAACTGAAATCTTCTCTCATTCTAGGACTTTTGCCTTTCATCTGCTTATCTCGGATTCTGATATCTTCGGAGGTAACCTTGGCCTATCTAAGATGATCTCGGCATAACAACCAGGACACGTGGCACCTCGGCTGACACGTCGGCGTCACCTTGGCCACGTGTTGGTACTCAGAAAATATATTCCCACAATATATATATATATATATATATTAAGTAAATGAAGGTTTTTAATGAGAATGCATCTAAGGCTTCCAAAACCTCATCCTAAAATTATTAATTTTTTTTTAATTTTAAAATTGTTTTAAAAAATACTATAGCAATTACTTAAAATTAATTATTATACCATCATTTGTGAAATTTGAAAAGGAAATATAAACTTCTACTTTTTCCTACCTAATTTTTTCTTATTTCATACTTTGTTCAATATCAAAGCCTTACAACATTACAATTTAAATACATCCATCTTAACCCTAAGACATTACAATTCCTCCATAAGCTATTGACTATTATCTCTCACTTCATACCTACACAACAAGAACAGAGGGAAAAAAAAACACTATGGAGAGCAAAACTATAATAGGTAATTATTATTGAAATTATCATCAACTTCTTCTATTTTAGGATTTTTCTTGGTATAACTTGATACCTACTCAATATCTCACCACATTATAATTGTGTTTTACATTTTTTATTAGCAATGATTATGTGTAAAGTTGTTGAAAAATTAATATGTGAATGGTGAATAAAGGTATGCAATTAAGCGTTCAACTTTTAAAATTTTTGTTTATTTGTTTTGATCTTCTATTCAATTTTTTCTTTATATTTTTATTTTGGTATAAGGATTGTATGAATTGCAATATGAGAACAGGAAATGGAGGTATGCAGTTAAACATTCAATTTTTAAACTCCTTTGATTTATTTGTTTTGATTTTCTGTTTAATTTATTTTTCATATTTTTATTTTGTTGTAGAGGTTGTATAAATTGCAATATGAGCTATGGTTTGTGGTCAAACTGGCTTCCTAAGTTGCTACCCAATAACTTTAGCGTAAAAATATTTTTTTTTAGAATTTTTTCTTAAATTTATTTTATATTTTCTTTATCTGGTGTTCATATTTGATTTTTTTTTTGAATGGTCATCGTGGAAACTTTGACATTTGTTGGTGGGTATAGAATCATATGATCTTTATGATCTTTTGATAAATATTCTAATATAAGTCTCAAAAAGATTTATATGTATCTATTTTTTTTCTTTCTCTTTTATGATTATTTTTAATCCTTTTTTTATAACTAAGAGAATATAAAATTTTAATTAATATTTTATTAATAGGCAAACCGTGTCAGGGCTAAACTCTTTATTCTTAGCTTAATCTAAATATTAAATTAGCATAAAATCTCAATCATTGGAAATTCTATAAGCTAAATATTTTTTGAAGATCTTAAAAGAGTATTACTATTAGCATTTCATCAATTATTTTGAACTCCTATTTTTTAGTTGTTTTTATTTTATTACAATAATAACCTCAAATAAAATTACTAAAAAAGACATCAATAATTTGAGGACACCCCATCTCACAATTAAGTTCACACACCCATTACATCATGAGTTAGGATTTATAAAAGCACTCATCTATATCACCACCCATCCATCTTTCCCAAATCCCACCTTCAAAACCTACACACCCTCAAAACCTTGAAAATCTTTTGGCGGCAACGGTGATAACCATTTGATTACATATACTTCTTCGACAATGACAATGAGTGAAAGTTTTTCTAACAACCACAACTGTATGAGACGACATGAGTATAATAATAAAAACTCAAAAGAGGTTCATAACTTTGATGGTGTTCTTAGCTTGGAGGAGATTGGTCTTGTAAAGGTAATTTTGTTAAAAAAATTGACAAAAGTAATAAAATTTGTTCATTATTTTTTTGGGATTGAACTCCCAAACATATGACCGAAATTCTAGAACACAAGTCCAAACATTGTTTATTCGCAAATAGGTAACTGAACATTTCTTATTTTTTCAAGGACAGATAATCGAAGCAATAGCAGAAGCAGGCAACCAAAGGACATTAGACCATCCTTGGGTGATCGATCGGTCGGTTGATCAGGGGGTCAACTGGTGGGTGAAATCCTACTCAGTTTTGCTCACATAGAGAGTATGTAGGTAAAGTGAAGCTATGTATGAATGACAGAAAACCAATCAGAGAAGTATGAAAGTGGATTGTGTTGTGTGCGTGGAAAAAGGTAATAGAAAAAAAAAAAAACAGATTGACAAATCTTGTAATAAAAAAAAGAAAAAACTTCTTAATTATCACGAATTTTTTTCATTGATTTTGGGAAATTTCACCGTCGTGGGTTTGTTAGAGTTTTGGGAGAGAAGCTTTTTGGGGTGCAGTGATGTAGGGGTATGCATTTGAATGAATAAAATATTTTTATAAAGATAATTTTAGTATTATTTAGGGAGAGAAAAATATTTTAAAATTTTATAATTTATAAATAACGGTCCAAAATAATTAATAGAATATTAATAATAGCACTCATCTTAAAAATAAAATTGGACTGGACTGGTTAAATGGGCCATCAATCCCATATTCATACTAATACTAATCAAAACAGTAGCAATTTGTGGGTGCGACGGGCCACCGGTGATTACCTAAAGTTATTGATTGGCCATGCGTTGCACTTCTTTCGTATTAGGTGATTCTGTTGAGATCGGACGAGCCGGTTCAACCACTCTATCTCTAGATTGGCCACAAATCTTTTGTTTTGACTTTGAGGTTATCTATTTTCACTTAATTTCTTTCTTATGTTATGTTCTATTTGTTTTGCAAAAATATATTTATGTTGTGTTTGGTTGGGGAATTTGGAAGGGAAAAAAGAAAAGATATGTAAAACTAGGTGAAATATAGGTATGTTTTATTCATATTTCATCTTTCTTTTTCATTTTCCTTGTCAAATCTCTCTCCAAATCTTCCAACTAAACACAATATTAAGAAAACGTGTATTGCATGTTTTTGGGGGTGATGTCAGATAGATAATGAAAGTTAATATAAAGAAAATAAATTTATTGAAAGAAAATGTATATTTGCCTTTTAAAAAGTAAAAAAAAATTTAAACTAAAATTTTATCGTTGCTTTCACCATTCTACAACCATCACCCTTCACCATACTATTATAATACTATCCTCACCATCATCACTAAAACAATTATTAATACATTAATTTAACAATCGCAATCAAATATAGAAAAAAAAATGTCTAGGGAAAAATATTTTTGATAAAAAAACATGGTTTTCGGTGAAACAAATAATATGGCAATAAAAAAAAGTTTGGTAGATTTTTTTTTTTTTTTTTATATATAAATAAAAAAAAAGCCCTGATGTTATCTTTGAATTTAAGATTTGTTAAGAGAGATGAAAAAAAAATCCTTGTAATTATTATTTATTGATAACTAAAAAAAGGAAACAGTTTTTTGAAACATGCGTTCATTTTCTTCAATCACATTTGGTAACATTGCCGGTTTCTAAACAAAAAACAAGAAATATAGTAAATAAAAAATTTGTTTCATACAAAAATATTTTTAAAACATGTAAGTGAAGATAATTTTTTTATTCTTAAAGTTTTGAAAGTTTTAGAAAATGTTGCTACTTTTTTTTTTATAAAAAAATTACGAAATATTTTTGTTTCCAATTTTCAAAATATTTGAAAACAAAAACAAAAACAAAAACAAAAAACATGGATTGAAAGCAATATTGAACAAGCTCAACAATTTAGTTTCTCTCCATATTTTCTTTCATTCTCTCTCTCTCTCTCTCTCTCTCTCTCTCAAATTTAGTTTCTCTCCTAACAATGCCTTGCTGTCTTAAAAACAAGACATTCCACACCTAATTTTTTTTCTTTAAAAAAAAAATTACATTGACCATTTAACATTTTAAAAATAAAAATGAGCCACATGCCATTACTAGAAAAAAAAAAAGCATTAATGGTTTAATTACTTTACTCTTATTTGATTGACACAGGGTAAATTTTACAAATTATAGAAGAAAAAATTTGATTGACACTGGATAAATTTTACAAATTATGGAGAAAAATCATTAAATTTTTATGCTACTTAACTCTAAAATAAACCATAACTTTTATGTTCCCATGATGTTGAGAAATTATTATAGTCCTCTCATATCATAAAAGGGCTAGAGCTCAGATAGCTATTAAAATTGGCTTAGAAGTTGGCCAAGGCCCACCTCTAGGGCCCTAAGCCTTCATACATTGACCCAAGCCTAAGACTTGAAAACTTACGTTCGTCTATGCCCAATTTATGTGTCATCATGGTTGATAACCCAATTCAATATTTAAATATGAATATACTCATATATTTAAAAATTTCAGCATATTTACACTAAAATTTTAAATGACATGTTTCTTACTATAATCCTCATCACTAAAAATAATTCATGCAGCACTATAACATATGATTGTTTTAAAGACCAAATATTTTGGTCTCTAAAAGTGAAAATTTTGTTACAAAAAACATTTAAGGACCAATTTCCATCATTATGAGGATACTCGCTAAAAAGTCATTTCGAAAAGTAAAAAATAAAGTTTTTAGCGACGAAATTTTGAAAATGTCACTAATAAATAGACTTTTAGGAACAAAATAATTTGGTCTAAAAATGGTTTTTTTTTAGACAAAAAATTTTGTCCCAAAAAGATAATAATTCATCACTAATGTCGAATTTTTGTTGCTAAAAATATAATAACGACACTTTTCACAACAAAATTAATTGGTCCTTAAAAAATAATTTTATCCTTAAATTTTGATCTCTAAAATTTTTATTTGTTGTAGTGCTGGTTTCACTTTCAATTATTGTTAAAGAAAAAATGTTTATACTCTAAGCTTAAGTTTGTTTTGAAGGATTAGGGGGTGGGATTGGACTATTAGTCCCACCGGATGAATAGTCCATTATTTGTTTCATTTTTTTTGCTCCGGACTAATAGTCCCCTCGGACTATTAGTCCCACAAACATGGGACTATCCTATCCCATGGGGGAGGGTGGGATAGAAACCATGGGATTGGTATCCCATGGAATTATTTTATGAAATGTCTATTTTACCCTCCATGTTATTACTTAGCAAACAATTAGAAAAGGATAAAATATTCTTTTGAACATTTATAAATTATTTTTTTAGTGTTGTTAATTTAAAACTGTATATTAAATAAAAAAATTTAATTATAAATTATAAATTATAAATTTCATTTAATTAAAAATAATAAATTATAAATTATGGCCTTATAAATTAAATTTTTTTTAGTGTTGTTAAAAAATTAAATTTACATATTAAATTAAATTATTTTTTTAGTGTTGTTAATTTAAAATTATATATTAAATAAAAAATATAAATTATAAATTAAATTTATTTAAAAATAATAAATTATAAATAATGGCCTTATAAATTAAATTTTTTTAGTGTTGTTGAAAATTTAATTTATATATTAAATAAAATTATTTTTTATTGTCGTTAATTTAAAATTATATATTAAATAAAAAATATAAATTATAAATTTAATTTAATTGAAAATAATAAATTAAAATATTAAAATATTGTGCAAAAAATAAAATAAAACAAATTTTTATTTAATTTAGTTAAAAATAATTAAAATATTAAAACTATGTTTAATATTGCTATTACTTAGTACATAATTGAAAAGGATAAAATAATCATTTGAGCATTTATCCTACTCCATAATATCTCAAACAAATATTGGATAACTAAAAATAGTCCAATCTAGACATCTAATCCCATGACTAAACAAACATAGGATACAAATTTAATCCAACCCAATAGTTCTGGGACAATGTATTCCAGGACTAATAGTTCGATGGATTACAATCCCCCTTATCCAGTCCGTCTAAACAAACGCACCCTAAAAGGCTTAATGAAGAATGTTTGACATTTAAATTATGTTTCAACCCTGCAACTGATACACCATTTTACCAAAATAAACCATGTGAGGGTGTTGTAATTTTTTTTATTATTTTTTTAACATATGTAAGTTGCTATTCAAAACACTAATCAACCTTGTCCCATTTCATTTTCTAAAGCATATACATTGGTTGATGGGCTCTAGAACATCAATTTGGGCTTAGAAAAATGTCTGGACTTGTTCCAGCTAGGGTTATTCTGGCCCATATCCATTTATTTATTTATCCAGCTCATTCTATTTTGAAACTGAAGAAGATCAGAAAGTATCGCATAGGTCTGGTACACCATCTGGCCGTGTACACCTTCCCTCGTAAGGGTATTAATGGTATTTTTGCACTTGTGATGTGTTGTAGTAATTTTCTATATATGTATAATTGAGAGGAGGTGGGTATCTTTTGTAATTTTTTTTTAAAGAAAATGAGTTGGACCCATTTAAGGAGGCACCTCCTTTGACCCCCTCTGTCTCTGATTGGTCAGTTTTTCTTTTTTTTTCTTTTTCTTTTTTTCCTTCTCTTCCAATTATCACCCGCCACATGTGTGTGAGGGTGGTGGGAGTGGTGATTGAAGGGGGTTTCAACCACTTCCCTTTTTGTTATAAGCAGGAAAGCTCCTATTGCCTTAGAAAAGGAGCCAAAAAATTTATTTTTTTTTCTATTTCAAATTTAAACTATCAATTTCGTTTATTTGGTTCACACAGTTTCTAATTTCAGCCAAATTGCTCCAATTGGAAATAGTTTTCAAATCAATAGACATTAAAGTCTAATTTGATGGACTCAAAAAAAAAAAAAAATCATTTAAAAATTTTAACAACTTTAACTATACAACCAAACACTGTACTACTTTGAAATTAGGAGCGAAGTAGACTACAAGTGTTTTGTTTTAAGGTGTAAGTTGTCTAATATAGTATGAGTAAAATAATTAGTATCTAATTGCATAATTTAAATTGTGTAAACTATAAAATTATTTTTTTGCTAGTTAGGCTAGGATTTGACCATTACTGCTTTGGATGGTCCGTCTCCAATTAGATCATATGACATGAAATAAAAAAACCTCTAGGACTAAATAGATCAAATATATCTTCAATTGGACCGTGCCATATATATGAACTGAAATTAGAAACTTTAAAGATTAAATAGGTGGAATTAACTATTTAGAAATGAAAATAAAAAAAGGACAATATTATAAGAGATAAAATTAAAAATAACCTCTCTTCTTTTTCTTTTTCTTTTTTTTTTTTTCAGTTTCATTAAATGCAAAAATGGGCTTTATTTTTTTTTCAAATTTGGTAAGCAGTTGCTCTCTAAGAATATCTTAATACCACTATTATCTCCCTTCTCTTGAAAAAAAACACAATATGCCATATTGCAAGTTATAATTTGTAAACATTAATTGGTGTCAAATTTGGGTGAGTGACAAGAAAACCAACTTGCTTTCATCGTATTATCTACATGAAAGAGTAATTGTTTATATTCATAATGACAAGAATACCCTCTTTCCAACCTCTCTCTTTAGTTTTTTTTCCTCTCTTTCTCTTTCTAAAAACCTCCTTCCCGGGCCTCTCTTTGGGCCGGCCGGCCGCCACCTTTGGCTATGGCGGTCGGCTGGGCTAGCTTCTTTCGTGTTTGTTTGTTGTCTTCCCGTTAATAAACTTGAGTCCCTCATTATTTTCCCACCTAGGAGTGTTTGGTGTGCTGCGGTGTTTTTGTTGGTGTTTCCAGGCCGTTCTAGCATATCTCTTCGGGGTATTGGTGTGTTGTTTTCAGTTGGGGACGTCCAGAACTTCACTCGAGCGCTCTTTTGTGAGGTGGAGCTTGAGCGGTGAACTCTTGTTCAGATTTTTGGAGAAGGTTTGATGCTTGGTTTGGGCGGAACTTGGGTGTCGGAGGTGTTCCAGATCTGTCTGGTTTTCACTCGAGCACTTCGCTTCGTGTGAGAGTTTGAGGGGTGTTAGGAGAAGACCTGGAGAAGGAAGATTATTTGTTGGTTGGTCGGTGCTTGGATTCCCAGTGGGTTCGGTGTGCTGCGGTTCGGGTGTTCCAGCAACTGTGGCGTGGGGTGGCTTGTTTGGCAGTGAGCAAGAACTGTTGGGTGATGTTCAGTGGGTGAGTTGATTGTTGGGTATTGTGTGGGCGGTGTTCTGCAATGACTGGAGCTGCAATGTGGGTGATGATCTGCATTGGTGGAGCTGTAATGTTGGGGCTGAAATCTCAGGGTCTAGCAGGGGAGTTTGCCGGTGGTGAATGTGGATTAGCGACTTAGGAGTGGTTGGCCGGATTAGCAGCAGGTCTGGCGGAGTGGACTTCGGGAGATGGGAGTTGGCAGCAGTAGGCGTGGGCTAGGGTGGCAGCAGGCGTGGGTAGCAGGCATGGGCAGATTGAGGTGTGGTCTTGGAGAGTGGGTGGTGATTTGACTTTAGTTTGGGTGGTTCGACAGCTTGGGAGTTGGGTTTGTTTAGTTTAGTTTAGTTTGTTTTGGGTGTTTTAGTGGGTAGATTATGTGGGGATTCATGTCTTTATTTTCTTGTTAAGTCTTTCTTAACTTTTTTATGTATTTATTTAAAAAAAATTGAGAGGCTAAGGGGTTGGTTGTATGGATGCGAGTAGCAGTAGTAGGGGTATTTCGTACTTTTCGAATCTCTCTCGATGCATGTCATTTTCCTGTACTCTTAATTTCATGCTGTTAAATGAAATTTTTCTTTGCTAATCAAAAAAATGATGCATATATCTGATTGCAGAAGAAATGAGAGGGGGGGGGGGGGAAAAAGGAAAAAATCACACTATGCAATGTAAGGGAAAAGGAAAAGCTAATTACAACCATAGAAGAGGGAATTTTGGCAAAATTTTACTCACAATCACATTTGTTTTTTTTAATGGGAGAATGATGGTTCTAAAACTGTGATTGAGTTATGGATTTAGGTAGAGATTTAAAAAGAAAAATGTTAAAAAGTAAAGAAAATTTAAATGAAAATAAGTTAATTTTTTTTTCTCTATTTATGATTATGACCCCAAATTCTTATTTAAATCTATGATTTAAACACAACGTAATAGAACAAACTTTGAAAGAATTCCATGCTTCTCTAATTGCAAGTCATTCTTTGTACAAATAAAACTTGAAATATGAATGAAATATATGCTTGATTTTTTTCTTCTAAATCTCTATTCAAATCCATAGTCTAAATACAACGTAAAGATTGTTAATAAGAAGAGCTAATGCTAAAATATTTATAATCTCAATACATAATTCACATATTCCAAAATAATCTAACATATTTTAATATATATATATATATATATATTTTCAATACTAACAATAGCATATAATAATTCAATTCATTAACAAGAAGGTGCCAAGAAATTAATAGAGTAAATTTTAGCCAAACTCCTATTTGCTGCATGAGGAATCAATTGCAACAATTTCTAAAAAGCATTAAGGGTCATGAGTGATAAAGATTTGCTAATAAGATTTAAAATTTTGAGTTTAAGTTATTGCAAGAGGTACTGCAAGTTTGCCATATCATTTACTTCAGGATACTGAGATTAATTGAGATGTGCATAAACTGAGTTAAACACCTAGTTATCACAACAACAAAAAAAAACATGAAGTTTGTGTTTGGTTCATGAATTTGAGAAGGGATTTAAAAATGAAAAGATAAAATGTAAGTGAAATGTGAATGAAATATAATTATATCTTACATACATTTTTTCATTCTCCTTGAGAAATTATTCAATGCTCCAAGAGTATTACGCCATTCCATTTAGAGATTAATACTTAACACTTTATCTCTTAAAAGCCTAACACAAAAATGGTAAATCTCATGATTTAGACAAATAATTACACATTTAGAGCATCACCTAAACTTAATTCAGGTCAATCAATAATTCATCCGACTCAAAATCGCTTAAAAGTTTCCACTTGTTTGGGCGATAACAAACACATGTCTTACAAAGCATAATTTCACAATGCTCGCATTTAAAGGCTCCATTACCACCGACAATATGTCTATTACAGACGTTGCATCTAACCCTCATGTATGTGGCTTGAATCAAAGTGAGGGGGTGTGGGTGACAGGTGTACGTATGTGTGGCCCCCAACTTGGCGTTTGGAAATTCCTTCTTTCGAATGCATTTAGCACAAGCCGATTTGTCGCAATAAGTACAGTGGTAGAACCACCACTCTGGGTCTACTTCATTCTCGCAAAATTCACACCAATACTCATCTGGACCATTTTCAATAGGAGCATAAGTTAGGATGAAGGGATGTTCATCATACCTGTGATTAAATATACTCGGTAACAAAGCACATGCACAGTGTAAGTTGAAACTGCAAGAGCTTATGCCACATCCAAATGACAACCTTCCACAGCTTTGATCACATGCAGCACAACCTTCATTGCCACCAATTTCCTGTAGAATGAGGGGGTGCTCATGAGCTTTATGCATGATGGAGTTCGGTAAGGAAGCACACTTAACATCGAGTTGATAACCATTGCGCGGATCACCACCGCCCCAATATTTGGGCGAAAACTGAAATCCGATGCAATCTTTTGTTGCACAACCGTCGCAATTGAAAATTTCATCTCGAACTAATCTGAACTTATCGGCTAGCTTGGAACACCATTCGTGGACAAAGAAATTACACTTATTGCAATTGTAAAATGAAGCATTGATGGGTTGCACACACACGTCACATATTTTGTCAATATTCTGCTTATTCAAAATAGACAATTCGCTTCCCGATAACAAATCATTGTTGTCCAGATTACAAAGAGTTAATGGATGACTATGGCTAAATTGTTCTAGTTTTACCTCTCTATTGTTGTCATCCAAGTTCATCTGCTTCACAAATTGGGCAATTAGGTTGACTGATTCATTAGGCAGTAGTGGTAAGTGAATCAAAGTGGCCATATCAAGACCCTCAATCTTGATTGTAGTATTGCTTTCCCTAAATCTACAAAAAGTAACAATAAAACGTCAATCAAATGAAGAAAAAAGCATTGTCAAAATTTTTAATTTATTTATTTTCTCAAAACAAGTCGAAGTTAAGGTCAAGGTAAGAGCTTACTTTGTCTTTGTCCGGCAATTCACATGAACATAATATCCGCATATTTTGCAAGAGTAAAGCCAAAAGTTTATGTTCAACTTTTTCTTGCAAATATTGCAACAATAACTGAAGGTTTCATCTTCAGAAAACGAAGTGTAGACGAGCTTGAGATCGTGAACATGGCCTCTGTGTTTGATGGTGGTTGGTGAGGAAGCACAATCCTCATGGATCCAAAATGTGCAGGAGCTACACATATACGAGATGCCTTCATGTTTTGTGCCACAAGCGTGACATTCAAAGGAGGCCGAGCTGAGAACGAGACTTAATGGATGTTTGTGACTTTTGTGTTCAACAATTTGTGTTTTCAAAGCACAATTTATGTCGAGGTGGAAACTGCACCAGGAACAACAATAGTTATATGCATCTGAAATTTTGCCGCAGCAATGACATCTGTAGTGTTGTGGATGGAGTAATTTAAGAGGGTGTTTTGGGTGCAATGGATGTGTCATCTCGTTGGGTAGTTCGGCACATAATTTATGCAAATAGATAGAACAATATGTGCATCCATACGCAGAAGAACCAACGATTTTTTGACAACATCCCTTGCAGAAAATTTCCTCATCATCATCATTATCGTTCTCCTCTTTAATGGGTGTCGATCTCAATGTAAATAATGGATGGTGATGGTATTGTGGAAACCTCGTCCATGTGGGTGGTTTTAAACAAACTTTGTGCAAAAAGAAGGAACAATTTCTGCAACAATATGCAGAACCTAAGATCTTTCGACAACATCTATTGCAGACAATTTCCTCACCATCAGCCGCCTTCTTTTTACTGAGGGTCAGTGGATGCGGATGGTTGCAATGTTCAACCTCCATATCTCTCTCTCTCTCTCTAGGTTTGTGCAAGTTCAAAATGGCGGAATTACAAATGGAGCTACAGTCCACTGATTTTAACAATCAATTTTTAATTTTTTGTGAGGTTAAATTTATCAGTCCCGCTGCATACCCCCAGTGGGGGTCGCGCTCCCAGTGACGTGACATATCTCCACTGGCTGAAAACTCAAAAAAAATAAAAAAAACAATTTTTTTTTGGGCTAATCCCGGAGTGACACCTCACTGGGAGTCGACCCGCAGTGGGGTTGGAAGCATTTTTGTAAATTTATTGCCTTGACAGCTGGTTGAAAGGTACAGTGGGGTTAAATTTATTGTCTTGACAGCTGGTTGAAAGGTACAACATGGTTGAAAGAAGATTAATATATGAATTATCAATTCAATAATTCATGTTAGGTGCAAGATTCTTATAATATTCCTGACATTCCTCTAGAGTCAAATACTCTTATGTTAAATTTTATTTAGGATATCAAAATTCAACTTCAAATTTGATAGTAGGTGTAACTAAACATCTTATTTTAATCTAAAAAAATAAAATAAAATAAAATAAAAAAATAAAGTGCAGATTTCTTTTTACTCATTGTCTTCATTCTTCCCTTTCTAACTTCTCTCTACATTCTCTCACGTTTTCCTTTACTTTCTTGGTGGCTAAACACCATACCTTTACTCCACCCTTACACCGCCACCTTAACCCACCATCTCCACCACCACCGGCAACCTTATCTCGCTGGAAAAAGGGTCCAGTCGGCCACTCCTTCACTCCATCGAAAAATAACACAATAGAAGTATCAATTTTAGATTTTTTTTAGTCTTTTGAAGAATCAAAGTTTGGGATTTATTTTCTTGATAGATTAGAGGCTTTTAATTGGTAAAAATCTTTCTCTAAAAAGTTTAGTTTAAGGTTTTACATATTTTAAGTTAAAGTTGTTGATTTTTTTTTTTCTATTTTAGATCTGTTATGATTTTGGGTTTGATTGTTGAGGTTTATACTCTCAATTAGTTTCTATGAATGTTTTACATGTAGAAAAATGATCAATTTGATGGTTGTTTTGGAGATTGAGATTTGGGTTAATCTAGGGTTTGAATGTGATGTAAAAAAATTGGGAATTTTAGTGTTAAGAAATTTATATGTTGAAATTGATTTGATAAATGATGGTTTGAGTATCTTTATGTTCTATGGAGAAATTTTTATAAATGATTGAAGTGGTTTTACTTAAGATGTTGAGTTTATGAAAAATGTTGATTTTTGACTTTTGTAGTTAATTGATGGTGGTATTGTGCATATAAATTGGTTGGATATTTAAAAAGTTAATAACTCAAAAATGTACAAAAGATGGGTGTTGTGGAGATTGGATAAGTTATTTGTTTGGGTAATTTGAAGTTGGAGAAGTTCTTTAGCTTGTCATTCCATAGCATGATTTATTTAGGATCAATTTTGTAGATGTTGTAATTTTCATTGAAATTTTTTTCCTAATTTTAGATCCTTTTTACTAGTTGTTAGGATTGGAGGAAGGCATCTTTACACCTCTTGGGAATTAATTCGTAGAGTTTCAAATCAACGCTTTTGCTATTTTGGAGGTGAGTATACTTACCATGGAAATTATCTTACCTCTATCTTTATTACAAAATTTGAAAATATTTTTGAATTAAAGGAAGTGAATGATGCATTTCATCATGATATGTGTATAAAAAGAAAATCTATAAATCTATTGAGGCCAAGGGTTGAGTTTAAATAAATACATGATTTCATTTGTATAATGAAGCATTAATTTTTATGAGAATTCATTAAAGTTGAGTCTTTCCAATTTTATGATGATGATTATTGAATGACAATGAAACGTTATGCGAGAGTATTTATTTTATTGATCATATAATCGAATATAGCCTTTGGGGCCACAAGGGCCAAAATGCTTTGGCGTCCTGTCACCACCTAAGTCGCGAGGTAATGTGACCCTAAGGCTATGTAGTGGTTCGTATGATGGACATGAAATCTTAATGTAGTGAAAAGTTGTATTTTGTTTACTTTCATTATTCAAATGTATTTTTTTTTCTACCTTATGAGATTCCTTGGAAAAATCTTGATAACGGTTTATGAAAATTTTATTTTTATTTATTTATTTTTATTTTGTATAAATTTCAGTCCAATTAAGCTCTTGTGTTTATTATCTTTATTTTGAACCCAATTAGAAGGAGCAAGTTTTATAACTCCATGATATTGGTATACTCACTGGGCTTTAGCTCATTCTTTTTAAATATTTTTTTTTTTCAGATTTCTAGACTTTTGTGTGGCTCGCCTCAACTTGGAAGATTAGAATTTTTTTGAAGGATCAAATGTGGGCATCGTGTAGTTGAGGTTTTGCTTAGGGTTATTGTAGGATGTAGTTTTATCCTTTATTGTTTTTTATGAAGGAGGTTGATTGTAAATATTTTCTTTATGAAGTTGAATGTATTGATGGATTTGTGAATATAGTATGTTTTATTTTTGGGGAAGTAATGCTTGGGAACTAGCTTGTAGTATGATGATATTTTTTGTCTTTGAATGGATCATCTCATATATGTTGGCCAATCGAAAGGTCTTATGCACTTTTGGTGATGTGGTGATGTGATATAAGAATTACACAGATGATTGTTGTGTATAGGTGCTATAGCATTTGAAGTGCACCCTCTTGGTGGAGTTTTGCCTTGCCAAGATTG
This sequence comes from Camellia sinensis, assembly GCF_055761805.1. NCBI lineage: Eukaryota > Viridiplantae > Streptophyta > Magnoliopsida > Ericales > Theaceae > Camellia > Camellia sinensis. Next base: position 123,338,775 of record NC_138966.1, read on the forward strand.
GGTTGTTACAATTCTAGAGGAATTTTATCCTACTTTATTATTGTAGCAACCATTTTAAACTTTTCATAGAATATGATATTGTTCCACATTAATAATTATTTATCACCTCTAATAAAGTAGGATAATATATGATCATAAAAAATTACAGATCTCACTATAAAAAAAAAATGACAATTAAAAAAAAAATCCTAGAGTTTGAGGTTTGCAACAAAATAAACTCTGAGTTTTTAATTTTTTCAATTTAAATCATAATCTTTTGATTTGATTTGATTTGATTTCAATCTAAACCATTTGCCTATTTTTGTTAAGTAAAATTGACAGGAAAAGAGTATTTTAGTTATTAAATTCAATGTAATTGGAGAGCGTTGTTCGGCTGTTTAGGGCTTTGATTCGGGCCCATTTCGATAATCCAATGTGTAGAATTCATCGAGTATATCATTTTTGCAAAAAATCACAGCGATCGGATATGTATAGTCACTTGATCAGATCACATTTTTATCACAATTTATTTTGAAAATTATGCATGCATATTGATGGAAATGTGATCTAATGAAATGTCTATTGATATCCGATTAATTTGATTTTTTACAAAGGTTGAATGATTTAGATTATCGAGATGGGATCAGATCAATACCCAAAACAACCGAACAACGCTATCCTCTCATTCCATTGAGATTGACAACCCCTTCAACAACACAATAAGTTAAAACGAAATATTACAAACATCATTACTGGACATATGATACACAACCCCCCAAAAAAATGTGTATCATAAAATTTCTATTTTTTAAACATTGTTTCAAATGTAACAATAGCCTAATATAATCCAATCCAAAAAAAAAAAGTAAACATTGGAGATGCTCGGTAAAAGGCAATTCCAACCATATGATATGAGAGGAAATTTTGGCACTCATAATCGTATTTTTTAACGGAACTTGCTAATCATGAACCTAAAATTGTATTTGAATAATAAATTTATGAATAAACAGAAATACAAAAAGTGAAAATATGACTGTTAAAGGCGATTTGCAAACTACAAACTGACGGGATGATCCGGAATGCTCCAAAGAGGAGATTGATCACCTGATTCGAAGTAAAAAGAAAATTAAAAGCTCAATTGATCGACCAGAAGATGATCTATTGAGGAATTTGCTCCAAATGAAAAAGAGGAAAGGGAAGTGTGAAGCCCTAGATCCTCTACCAAAGAAGCAAATGCGAAACAAGCTACTGACAAAAGGGAAACCATCAGTATCGATCAGATGGAGGGCATAGAGGTAACCAACGAAGTAGCTAAATCTTTCAAGCAAGCCCTGCTAAGATCGAGATTTTCTGAAAATGGCAACGAGAAAAATTTCAACTATAATGTTGAGGAAATTTCTTCGGATGAGGATGAAGCTGCTCTTGAAGGTGAGGAACAGCAAATGGATGACGAGGTAGCTAGGACTAGAATTCTGAAAGTTAGTATTCCACCAAGCCTCTTGAAGAAAATTCGGGAACCATGGGAAAAGTGCTTGATTGCACGACTATTGGGGAAATCCATCGGATACAAACTATTTATGGTCAAAATGACCAAAATATGGGGGCTACTGTAGACACCCCATTTTTGACCGCCCTTAAGACTTGGGCACTACTGATGGTTTGCTCAGTGTTGAGAGATGTGCAGGGTAAAGATTCAGTTTCTTCGGCAAGAAGAGAGGCAAATCTTTCAAAACACTTTTTTAGGGGTTTGGAGTTGAAGAAGAGAGGAAAGGAGAGGAGAAAACTAGTTTGGGAGAAGTTCGGCATGAATCCGGGTAGAAGGGAGTCGAGCAGTCCTCGCTGAATCGGGCTTATTAATCTGCATACTTGGATTTTAGCTATGAGGCCACCACCGTTGGAAAGCTTACTTTCGGGGCTTCATTTTGCACTCAAGAATCTCCTAGAGCCAAGTCCGGGTGGGGGAGATATGATCAGTTGAAGTCGGGCATCATCCCGGTTGGATCGAATCTGCGCGGCTTCACGAAAAAGGGCATAACTTTTTCCACAGGAGGAATTTTAATGCAAGGTTTGCGCCATTGGAAAGCTAACTTCCGGGGCTTCAATTTAGACACCAACCGGCTATTTTTTGACCTTACCGGCCATCCACCGGCACTATATTTATCCGGCCGGCAATTTATTGTGCCGACCGGCACTTTATTGTGCTGACCGGCAATTTTTGATAGCCGACGACCTTCCGGAGCATTCTGCAGATTGAGTGGATTCCAGCTGTGCCAGCTGGAATGCACAGAATCGATCCCCCACGCACATGTGTGGTTGTTTTGCACCTTGTGAGTCTTTGAACCCCCTAACCTTCTAGAAGCTTGAACCCTTTGGCCAAGCTTCTTGGAGAAGCTTGGCCAGCTGTTTTAGCTTCCTCTAGAAGCCTTGCAGCCCCCTTGAACCCCTTTGACCCTTTCCCTTTACTTAGCTTGTAAGTTAAGTGCTTCCCTTGCCTTATATAAGCACCATTCCTCTCCCTTTGTCTAGGTTGGATCTTTGGAACAAAAAAAACCAGAGATATATAGATATATCTGAGATATACATACATATATCCCTTCATCTCTCACCATATCTCTCCCATTCAACCATCAAACACCCTTGTTCTTGGGCCATTTCTTCATCAACTCATAGCACAAGGCCTCCTTACTCCATTGCAGCAACTTGAGGCTGTTCTTCAGAGCTTAGGAGCACCTAAACTTGGTCCAAGAGGTGCTGGTTTGCTGGTCTTCAAGGGTGAGTCCTCCTCTTCCCTTTTCTAGTATTTTCTTGCTTCATATCTAAGCCATAGTTGCTTGCATTTTTGGGCTCCGACCTAAACTGTAAATCATCATAGTTTAAGGTCCTCTTCATGTTTGATTGAGGACCTCTTGCTGTTTGAACCCCCTATCTTACACTTGCTTCAATATCCTCCTTGAATGCCATAATCTTGCATAGAATTTTTGGCTTGCGTGTGATCTGTTTTGGAGCATGATGTAAACTGAAAATAGGCTTATTTTGAGCCCTTCTTCAACATTGAAGAAGGGCTCAACATTGTTTGGATACTCCATGTGCTACTTGCTTTGAAATCCATGTGTTAGCCCCATTTTTGCATGCTTATTTAGCCCTATGTTTACCTACTGTTTGGCCATGCTTTGAACTATAAAAATGCTTGTTTTGGGGGTGCCATAATTCTTTCTTCATGCTTCATGCCCATATTGTGCATGCTTTGTATAGCTGTAAGCCATTTCATGTGCCTAATCCTGCATTTCGGGATTTATTCCATGCATTGAGTGTCGTTTCGTTATGTTTCGGGGCTGTTTTGCATCACCTATCGCCTCTAAAATTTGCATGCAAATTGTCCATGTTTGTGCCTTTCAAATGCGTTGAAAAGTTGCTTCATTATGCTTAAGTCTTGGACCATGTATCTATGCATGTTTGCATGTCATTTGCCTCCATGCACTTAGCATTTTGGCCACTGTTTTGGGCCTAACTAGAGCTGCCTAATTCATGTGTAAGACCATCCTTTGCTTATTTGCATGCTCACCTTGCATGTTTGCTTGTATCGGCATGTTGCATCCTTAGCTCGTATGCCTAAGTTGCATTGCATCTTGCATGCATCACCTTGCCTCTTGAGATGAGTATGATAGAGGTTAGGCCTCCTTGTGTGTTTATTTGGTTTGCATGCATTTTGAAATTGAAGTTGCACACTTGATTCTTTGGGCCATCATGCATGGAAATGCGTGATTGGTGGTCTGAGAATCGGGGCACATCCTCCTTTGAGTCATTAACATGATAAGGAATGTGATTGGTGCATAAATTGCCTGAATTGCATTGCCATGCAAGATTTTGCCCTCTGCTGCTGTGAGTTGCAGGTTCTGCAGGAATTTATTGCCGGCCGGCAGTATTTAGTGCCGACCGGCAGTCAATCGATGGCCGGTGGATCTATTTTGTGCCGATGACTAAATGCTACTGCCGGTGAAAATTCTTCTCAGCCGATGATATCCCCCAGTGTCCTGAGAGGCATCCCTGAGACTTTGGCAGTTTTCAAAGGAGCTGAGCAGGGAAAACAGAGGCAAACTATGCATGGCAGTGCGATTCCGAGCCAGTCCCGAGCGTGTGTTGCATCTGGCCCTCGCCCCGAGGCGGTTTACTATTTTTCTTTAGTTTAGTTAATTTTGTTAATTAATTAATTAAGCAATTTGTAATATTTAATTAGCTTGCGTAGTTAATTAATTTGTATTATTATTTTGGTCCCTCCAAGTGAGGGCATATTTGTAATAAGTGTGCGTGCGTGTGATGTATGTCTTCCAACCCCACGTCTTTCTCCCTTTTATTTACCTGCTTATGATGGTAGATTAGGGCATATTTATTTTAGCATACCTTATGTTATGCATGCGTGCATTCATACATTTGTCTTGCATGCACCGGGCTCGGCACATCATGCTAACTGCACTTGTATTTCAATTCCAAGTTGAGAACTTGTTAGTTGCAGCATTTCACATGCCATTTTTAGGATAGCCGAGCCTGTTTAGATTGCATCTTTGCATGTGTTGCATTAGCCATTTTTAACATGAACTAGGATCATGCATATGATTACTGACTAGTTTCTGTTTTGGCTCGGAGTACTAGGTAAGCTTTTATGCTTTAGCTTATCGCATGCGTGTGAGTGTTGCCATGACAGTATGATTACCATGAGGCTAGCTGCTTATGTGATATAACTGCTTGAATGCCTGTGGATGGAGGTTGAATTACCTAAATTGGAATAATGCATTAAAACTGTGAGTTTTAAGCCCACTAGATAGTGGCAAAATCATCTTCTCTAAAAGCCCACTGGAGGGTGGCAAAATCTGCATTTTATCCTACTTGCGAGTAGCAAACCATTTTCAAAACAAACATGAAATGTTTTGTTCCAATTTGGGCGATTTGGTCTATACTTGTTTGCTGCGCGCATAACATAGTAATTCTAGGCTAACAATTGGTTTAAGAACACATAAAGTTTTCAAAAACGGATATCACGGTTAGTAGAGGCCGGTCTTCGGACCGGGCGAAAGGGGGTGCTCATAGCTGACCTTCCCCGATCGTACCCAAGCTCCCGAGCCGAGACAACTCCGGTGATGACGGACATGTGGCATTCGGCACCGAGTCAGGGTTTCCTAAATTCTCCCATAAAAAAATATTTAGGTGGCGACTCTGTATCTGGCAAAGCAGTCCATGGTTGGCACTACTTTTTCAAAAATCTGTTTCTCAAAACGATTTGCCAGATTTGGACTCTTTGGTTCAGATTAAGAACCGTGACACAAATCGAGTCCGAACTGTAGTAGCATGAGGCCCACGGGCGCGTCTACAACTACAAGTTGACTTTGAAGCATTGGATATTGGTAATGGCTTCTTTATTGTCAAATTTGATATGGCTGATGATTATAACAAGGTGTACACTGGGGGACTGTGGGTTGTCGTGGATCACTATGTTACAGTGAGAAAATGGCAACAAGATTTTAAGTCAGATAAAGCAGAGGAGGATACCACTACGATTTGGGTGCAATTCCCTAACCTTCCGATTGAGTATTACAATGAGAAGGTCCTCTACCATATTGCTAAAATGCTGGGAGTCCCCTTAAAGATCGATATCAACACTGCTATGGCTGTGAGAGTAAAATATGCAAGAGTTTGCATAGAAATGAATCTTAGACAACCATTAATTCCTTATTTTTCTATAGGTAACCACACTTATAGAGTTGAATATGAACATTTGCACTCATTGTGTTTTTTATGTGGCAGGTTTGGGCATCAGAGGGAAGTATGCAGTGACAGAGCCATCCCGGTACCGGGGAGGATAGAACAACCATTGAATAGAGATGGACACCAGATGACTAAAGCTCATGAAGCCAACGGGCCAAGCCCTAGGGAAGAGGAAATGACAGACCTAAACTCAGGGAACTTTGGCCCTTGGATGATGGTTCAGAATCAGAGAAGGAAAAATACAGGCCCAATGAGAGCTAATCCAGTGGCCCAAAAGAGTAATAGGTTTGCAGTGTTAAGTGAGAAAGGAGGAAAAGCTGGAACTAAAGCCCATTCGGGCAAGGAGAAAGGTAGAGGAAAAGTCCATGGACATGTGGGCTTAACAAGCAATTGGACTAAAGCAATAGAAAAGAGTAAAGTGAGTACTAGCATTGAAATGGCTAAAGAGCAACTAGGTGAGGCAGGTAGCCTGGAGAAAAAAGGCGTATCTGACAGGAGGATACGAGATCAAAAAACAGAAATGGGAAAATGTGAGATATCTAATCTACAGAGAGCCACAAACCAACCAGCTGTTATTTCTCACCAGGCCATTATTCAACTAGCCAATCCAAGTAAGGACTTGGCAAGTACAAGGAACAGGGTGGAAACCTCAAAACCCAAGTCCAGAATCCCTCCGGACAAAAATAGAGGAGACATGAGAGAACCACCCGACCGAGGTGCACGATCTGGAGCAGAACAGAGTAATGGTGAACATGTCCCCAGGGAACGAAGTGTTTCACCTCATCACCTCCGTATGGTGGAAAGAGGAAGTAAAGCTGAGGGTAGTGCCTTGGAGGCAAATATCAGGGAAACAAGACATGCACTATATCTCAATGATACCTCTCAAGACACTGGAAGAGAATCACAAAGCCATACGGGGCTGTCTGGGAATTGACAACCAGGAAACCTTACCTGATCAAGAAATTCCATCAATGGATTTGCTCATTTGGAATTGTAGAGGAGCAGGCAACCACAGATTCAAACGGAATTTGAGGGAGTTAGTTCAAATTCACAGACCAGAACTGATGGTACTTACGGAAACTAAAGCGGAATTCAAAGAAATGGGAATGTTCTTCAATTGTATGGGTTTCATAGCCTCAAGCCATGTGGATCCTACCGGTCGAAGTGGAGGAATTTGGATGCTCTGGAACCCCAATGTTGTTAATGCTCGGGTGGTAGAAGCTAGCTCGTAACAGATTACAGCGACCATCTCAAGGCAAGATTACCTCGATTGGCTGTTATTAACTGTCTATGCTAGCCCAAGTAGTGTCAAGAGAGATGAACTTTGGGAACAACTGGAGGCCATTGCTCAACACGCGACTGACCCCTGGTTAGTTGCTGGAGCTTTTAATGATTTTACCTCCCCTAATGACGAGAGAAGTTTCCATGGAAGGAGTCACCAGACCTTAAGCTAAGACTAGAGGAGGAGTAGAAAGTTCAATGATAGAATTGACAACTACAAGCTGATGGAACTGGGATGTGCAGGACCAAGACTGACCTGGTCCAATAATAGGAAAGGTTGGGTGTAGACGTCCCCGAACGCCCCAGGAGGAACGAGTCCCCCGTTCTATCCATTTAGGGTTCACTACAGTTCGGACTCTCAAATTGTCACGGTTCTAAATCTGAACCAAAGAGTCTAAATCCGGCAAATCGTTTTGAGAAAACAGATTTTTGAAAGAAGTGCCAAACATGGACTGCTTTGCCAGATACAGAGTCGCCACCTAAATGTTTTATTTTGGGGAAATTTAGGAAACCCTGACTCGTTTGCTTAAGGCCACGTGTTCGTCATCACCAAAGTTGCCTCGGCTCGGGAACTTGGGTACGATTGGGGAAGGTCACTTCGTGAGCACCCCCGCTCGCCCGATCAAAGATCGGCCTCTACTAACCATGATATCTATTTTTGAAAACATTATGCGTTCTTATTCCGGTTATTAGCCTAGATTTACTATGTGATGCTGTCACGACCCAAGCCCGACCCTATGAGTTTAGCACCGTAACCGGCCAGTAATCCGAGATTACCGAAGGCCTGCTTAACAGTAGTACAGTAAAACAGAGTTCAGGGCCCGGCGGAAGCCAATACAGTAAATAAATAATGTCCATTGAGCTGTGACAGTCTGTATGCCAAAAAGATTTTTCATGCATTCATACAGACAAACAGTACAGTCTATACAAAGTTTACAGTCACACAGTACAGGGACCTAATCCCTTGATAACAGTACAGTTAGTAGCTGACAGTCTATACAGTAATCCAAACAGTATGGAGACAGACGAGGGAAAAACAAAACACCCCAAAGCCATAGCATGGCAACTCGGAACCTCGCAGTGAGACACAAAGGCTAGCTTGACAAAACTGGAGTCTAACCCACGCTCCTAGCTCCGATCTGGTGGCTGAGCACCTACATATATATGTATATAAACAGTGAGCTAAAGCCCAGTGAATAACATAAAGCGTAAAGGGGTTTAGAATGAATGTCCTTACAGTAATGAAAACAGTTCATTTCAATCAGTCTTTCAGTTGCTCAGTACAGTAAACAGTCATATGTGGTATATCCATTAGCATATCAGTAACAGTAGGTCTTAGAAGACCGAACAGTAATGATGGCCATCAGTCAGTAAACAGTAGTGGCTCCACGAGGGATCCGACAGAGATCTCTGTAACAGTAACGGTAAACAGTAGGTGCTAGGGATGCCACAGTACAGTTCAGAAATAAAGGACATACATTCGTTCAGTAAATAATACCAGTTCCGTAAACAGTTCAGTTCAGTATTCAAAAGATAATCAGTTGAACATATCTTTACACAATTGTTACTCACAGAGTTTGGGCTACAGTATGCTAGAGCGTGTCTCCCCAGTCACTAACCCTACACAGTTCACAGGTTGAACACACACTAAGCTACACAGTTGGGAAATATCATAACTTAATCCCTAATTGCCTCGGTGTGTTCTACATATATATCCTCAATAAGATGTCTTAAACTAGGCCTAGGAATGCCTAGAATGGAATGAGGATGCAAAGATGTGATCAGGAAACAGTTTCAGAATTTCAGAAAACAGAGTCCCGCTCGAGCGCAAGTTTCCCCGCTCGAGCGGACATGCAACAAAGGTACACGCTCGAGCGTCAACTTTCCCGCTCGAGCGTACTGTAAAAGTACTGGATGGGTGAAATCTCCGCTCGACGCCCGCTCGAGCTTGAGACACAAGACTCCGTTCGAGCTCCCAATCCTCCACTCGAGCGGACTCTTCTACAGTGCAAGATGCTGGAAGCTCGATTTTCCCACTCGAGCGGCACTTCCCCCGCTCGAGCGGACGACTGAAATCTGGAAATCCCAGATTCGAGCTCCAGGTTCAAAACCAAGCTTAGATGCATAAAATTTGATCCTCTTGGGTCAATTTTCTGGAAAACTCTTTTAAACACATAGAATAACATGTTTCAAAACTCAATTTAGGAAATCAAAGCCCAAGGGTGTTTAATTCAAACCCAATTTCCAACCATTCTTCAAGAACAACATTCAAACATGTCATGCATGCGTTTTAAACCAAATTAAAGCTCCAAAGCTTGTTCAAATGAGCTCATTTCTTTTCAAAACCAGATGAAAACATGGTCTATAACAACAATATGAGCATGCATGTACTAATGTCCATGTAATCAACCTCAAAATGCAACAATACTAACATGCATGCATGAATTATGCTCTATTTCAACATGCTAAAACTAATTCATGGCTCAACTTTCAATTTTGACATAAACCATGCAAGAATCAAGCTCAAATACATCAATAAAGGTTGAATTCTCTTACCTAAGTCTTGTATTTAGGATAGGGAAGCTCAATTGTACAAAACTCCTTCAATTCCTCAAGATCTCAAGCTAAATCAACAAGACCAATTCTCTCTCTCTCTAACTCTCTTCTTTGGTCGGTTGAGGTAACACAAAGGCTGATGAAATGTTGTTTTAATCAATTGCATTAAGTGTAATAAGGCTCAAAAGGTTTGAGGTAGTGGGCCACTACAAGGCTAGTTTGGTAAATAAGTCCAACTTGGCCAATTAGCTTATTTTAATCTAATTTAATCATACCTAATCAGTTTTCAGATAAATATACCATAAAATCACATTAATTATGAGGACCATAACACATCAATCAATTCCCGGATTCGGCCGCCGATAAGGCCTTCAATTAGCAGTTTAAACACTAAAACACGAACAGATCAAATAAACAATCAAACAGATAGAATACAAATTAACAGATAGACTCAGTCAATTCAGTTCCAGTTTTCAGTCAGTCAGTTCAGTACTTTAATCAGTTCAATTATCAGTCATAATCGGTTTAGTGTAACGGTAATCAGTGTTTATCGGTAAGCAGTGGTGAGGGTTATTACAGATGCGCACAGCATACAAGTATAGACTGGATCATCTGAATTGGAACAAAACATTTCATGTTTATTTTTTTAAGTGGTTTGAGGGTGCTACCCGCAAGTAGGATAAGACGTGGATTTGCCACCCTCAGGTGGGCTTAGAAAACATGATTTTGCCACTATCTAGTGGGCTTAAAACACACATTTGATGAATTGTTCCAATTCAAATAACCCAACCTTCACCCACAGGCATTCAGGCAGTTATATCACATAAGCATATAGCCTCATGGTAAGCATGCTATTCATGGCAGTCACTCACACGCATGCAAGGATGCTAAAGCATAAAACTTACCGAGTACTCCAAGCCAAAACAGAAGCTCATTAGAAATCCATGCATGATCCTAACTATACAGAAATGCCTAATGCAACACATGCAAAAATGCAACTATAGCAGGCTCGGCTATTCTAAACATGGCATATGAAATTCTACAGCTAACATGTATTCAACTTGGAATTGAAAATACAATGCAGTTAGTATGATGCGCCGAGCCTGGTGCATGCAAAACAGACGAATGAATGCAAACATGCTATCATACTGTATGCTAATTGAAACATGCCCTAATCTAACCATCATAAGCAGGTAAATAAAAGGGAAAAAGACGTGGGGTTGGAAGACATACATCACACACACGCACACTTATTACAGTTGTGCCCTCACGCAAAGGGTCCGAATAAATAATATACAGTCCCAAATGAATAATACAGTCTGAATAAGTACAAAACCCTAATTAATTTACAAATTTAACTAGGAAAGTAATAAATTGGCATGCAAGCCAGGGACTGCCTCAACTCTGATCTGGATGATGAATGATGCATGTTCGGGTTGCCTTGCGCGGAAATCCATTGCGATGCCCCAATTAGCCTCTGTTTGCAATTGTTCTTGGTATGCGTGCCAAGCTCCGGAAGGCTGTTGACTCTTGATTTGCTGTAACAGAGAGTAAGAAAGGGGCATGGCAAAGTATTTTCACATATGTATGCATGACTACCCTTCGGGGAGTGTAGTCCTTGGTCCTCGTGCCACCAATCACGCATATCGATGCATGATGGCCGAGGAGTCGAATTGCACAACTCAATATGAAATGAATGCACATATAAACACAACAAAACCTAAACTCCATCATGGATAATCCGGAGTGTCGGTAACTGGGAATTGAGACACGTTCCGTCACTCGAAGTACGAAACGTCCCTCGTTTCCCGTGCTCGGGCTAACTCCTGTCCCAAGTATAATGTAATATGCATGACATGCATGAATGTAACTAATATACAACCAGCATGTACAATGCTATGAAATGGCATACATGATGCACGAGGTAACATGGCATACACAATGCGCTAACATGCAACCTAGCATACACAATGCTATGAAATGAAATGGCATACGCAATGCACAATGGGCTTACACCAACATGAGTGGACCTCAGCCACACTCACATCAGTAGCCATGAGATAAAAAAATGAGACACTCGAAATGCGTGCACACATGCATGCAAACCGAGGACCGAACCCAAGGCATAGCATGCAACACTAACAAGGCATGGCAAGGGATGAAACATGGCATACAAACATGCAAGTTTCAGCACTAAAATGTGATTCAAAATGATCCCGAAACATGGAAACATGGCACCCGATGCATGGAATGGCCCCGAAACACAAAACTAGGCATACGCATTGGCCTATAGCTATACAAAACATGCATTATTTGATCATGAAGCATGAAGAAAGATGCAAGAAAGTCTCAAAACATGCATATTTTCAGTTTATAACAAGTCCCAAAAACGAATGCAAATAGGTCTAATCTATCATGCAAGAAAAGGCCTAAAATAGAGATTAAACACAAAGGGACAGAAGATGGCCCCAAACAATGAATAGCCCTTCAACAAAGTTGAAGAGAGGCTCAAAATAATGTGCTTTACAGTTTATGACCAAGTCCAAAATAGTGCACAAGTAAGCTTAAAACACTATGCAAAAATAGGCCTAAAAGAAGGTTTAAACACAAAGAGCAAAAAGGGAGCCTCAAACAGCAAAGGACCCTTGATCAAACATGAAGAGGGGATCAAAATATGACTCTTTACAGTTTGGGTCAGAGCCCAAAAATACAAGCACAAGGAGCTAAAAAAAAATGCAAACAAAGGGGCCAAAAGAGAGATAAAGACGCAAGTGATATACGGAAGTTCCAAACAGTGAAGAGCCCTTCAACAAAGTTGAATAGGGGCTCAAAATAAGGCAACTCACAGTTTATAGGAAAGCTCAAAACAGTTTACAAATAGGCCTAAAATACTATGCAAGAAAGAGGCCTAAAAGAGGCTTTTAACACAAAGTGTAAAAAAGAAGCCTCAAACAGGGAGAAACCCTTAATCAAACATGAAATAGAGCTTAAAATAAGACTATTTTCAGTTAGGGTCGGAGCCCAAATATGCGAGCACAAGGGGATAGAATATAGATCAAAATAAAGCAAGAAAAGAGGAAAAGAGGACTTACCCTTGAAGAACCAATCTTTGATAGCCTTTGGACCAAGTTTGGGGACTCTTAAGCTCTGGAAATGGCCTTCAAGCTATTGGAATGGAGTGAGGAGGAGGGGTGCTATGGGTTGTAGAGTAAAGGGTGTAGGAATGGTCCAAGAACAAAAGGGTTTTGATGTTTGGAATAGAAGGGAAGAGGGATTGAATGCAAGAGGATTAGAACCAATTTTTTTTAACCCAAAATGCAGATGGAGCTGCTGGTTTTATAGAGGGAGGAATGGAGGAAAAGGGGGAAAATGGGGGGGGGGGAAATCAATTCAAATTTCTCCTCAAAAATAGGCCTAAAAGAGAGATAAAGAGGCAAGTGGTAGCTGCTGGCCTCAAACTGAAGAGAGCCCTTCAACAAAGTTGAAGAGAGGCTCAAAACAAGATACTTTACAGTTTACATCAAGCCACGAAACAGCTCACAAATAAGCCTAAAATACCATGCAAAAATAGGCCTAAAAGAGAGTTAAAGAGGCAAGTGATAGTAGGAGACCTCAAACAGAAAAAGGTCCTTAATCAAACATGAAAAGGAGCTCAAAATATGACTATTTACAGTTTGGGTTGGAGCCCAAAAATGCTTGCAAGCAAGGCTTAGATATAGAGCAAGATAGGAACAAAAAAGAGGAAAAGAAGCTTACCCTTGAAGACCAATGGACCAGCAGCTCTTGGTCTGAGAAATGGTGCTCCTAAGCTCTGAAAAATAGCTCCAAGTTGTTGGAATGGATGGTGGTGGGGTGTATACAAAAAACCGGAGCAAACGGAGGTGGTTAAGTGGTCCCGAACCGAGGCACACGGCCGTCGGCTCCGAAAAACGGGAAACCGGGCTCCAAACGGGAAAAATGGCCTACGACCATGAAACATAGCCTACGGCCACTGAGAGATGATCTACAAGACCTCTCCCTCCCTTCGGAAAGAGAAAACAGAGAAAAGGGAGCCTAGTTCGCAAACCGAGGCAAGACACGAAAGAGCCCGGAAGTCCGGGGGCAAGGCTCGCAGCCGAGACTCTGAAACTTCTGAACGAGCACAATATGCACCATCACCGAGCGCTCAATCGGTGACGTCTGAGTCTTAAGGTCGGTCAAAAATGGGGTGTCTACATTGGGCCAAAACTATGGTAAGATTGGATATGGCTATGTACAACACCAAATGGAGAACTACCTTTCCAGATGGAGCTGTGAGAAGCCTCCCTCACATATACTCAGACCATTCACCCATGATGGTGTTCACTCAAGGTAAGTCCCCATTCATTTCTATTTGTAAACCTTTTAAATTTTTGGTTGCTTGGATCACTCATAAGGATTTTAAGAAGGTGATGGATGTTTGCTGGAGTAAAACTCATACCTCTCTGTGCTCTAAGTTACAAACACTTAGCCATGAGGCTAGTGTTTGGAACAAGGAGGTGTTTGGGAACATTTTTCGAAGGAAGAGGTGGTTATTGGGACGTATTGAAGGCATACAAGCATCTCAAGCCATCAATTACTCCCATAACCTCCATAACCTTGAGCTGGATTTGGTTGACCAGTACAATACTGTCTTATATCAAGAGGAGCTCTTGTGGTTCCAAAAAGCTCGAGCTAATTGGATTACTCAGGGAGAGAGGAATACTAAGTATTTCCACCTTACTACCCTGAATAAAAGGAGGAGAAGGAAGATTGAGATGCTTAAAGATGATAATGGTTATTGGGTTGACCAGGTTGACCAACTCAAAAACCTCATCAATTCTTACTTTGTTGATCTATTTAGTGATTCTCAAACTGTCTCTCTTGCTCAGTGATCTAACTTGGTGAAATGTAAAATCAACCATGAGGACAACTTGGATCTCACTAGGCCTTTATCTGATGGTGAGATTTGGAAGACTGTGAAACACGTCAATGCCTTTAAAGCCCCTGGGAGGGATGGGTTTCAAGCCTTGTTTTATCACACCTATTGGGACATTATTGGTCCTGATGTTTGTGAATTTGTTAAAAATTATTTCGCTGAAAAACAAATTCCTTCTGAGGTTAATAAAACTGTGATTGCTCTTATTCCAAAAACTAAAAACCCTGAGACCATTAAGCATTTTAGGCCTATAAGCCTCTGCAATGCGTCATATAAAATTGTCTCAAAGATTATCGTGAGTAGAATTAGACCTTTTTTAAGCAAAATTGTGAGACCTAACCAAAGCAGTTTCATCCCTGGCCGTAATACTTGCGATAACATTATTATTTCTCAAGAGATCATTCATTCCTTGAGTCATAAGAGAGGTAAGAAATGGGGCATGATTTTTAAAATCGATTTGGAAAAAGCATATGATAATATTTCTTGGGATTTTTTAAAACAAACCTTGTTAGAATTTAACTTTGACAAAAACCTGGTTGATCATATTATAAGCTGTGTCACTAGTGTCAGTACTGCTATTATCTGGAATGGTAAGCCTCTGGAGGAATTTAAACCTCAGAGGGGCTTGAGACAGGGAGATCCTCTATCTCCCTACCTGTTTGTTTTATGCATGGAGCGACTCTCTAATATGATCAGCCTCAAAGCTAATAACAAACAGTGGAAATGTATTGAGGCTAGCAGAGAAGGTCCTGATATTACACACTTGTTCTTTGCTGATGACCTCATGCTATTTGGCCAAGCTACCATGGCTACTTGTAGTACTGTCATGAGAGTGATGGGGGAATTATGTGATATTTCTGGGCTGAGAATTAATCTCAATAAGTCCAAACTTTATGTTTCTCTTAACCTTGACTGGAGGAAAGCTAGAGATTTGAGCTCTATGTGTGGTATCTCATTAACCAATGATTTGGGGGAAATATTTAGGTGTTCCCCTAATTCATGGTAGAGTTAGTAGAAGACACTTTAATGATATTATTGAGAGAGTGCAGAAGAGATTAGCTGGTTGGAAAACTAGTGTGTTATCCATGGCTGGTAGAGTAACACTGATTAAATCAGTTACTGCAGCCATCCCTTTTTATACCATGCAAACTATGCTCATCCCAAAGAAAGTTAGCAATGTTATTGATAAGCTTAATAGGGACTTTCTCTGGGGTGACACCTTGGATAAGAGAAATGCCATGACCCGAACCCGCTCCCGTGGGCTAAAGACATGATCGGCCAGTAATCGTGAGATTACCTACGGCCTCAAACCAAACCAAACGTATTTTAACAGAGTTAATGGGGGCCAAACGGAAGCAATTTAAAAACTTTGTCCTTAGAGCTGTGCTTACATGGCACGTCAAACAAGTCATACATATAAACATTAATAACTCACAACAGAATTAAAGCATCAAAAAGTTCTGTACAGCCAGGATCATCCAAAACTAAGTCAACCCATGAACTATATATAGACATATACAAAGGCTTTGCCAACATGACAACATATAACAAAATAACAAAGGCGAAGGCGAGTCTCATGCGTGAGACACATAGGCTGACTTTCCAAAACTCGGTTGTCCCATACAGACTTCACTAGGGCTGGGTCTGGACCTCTCTTGGCTTACCTACAAACACATGAATGAGCGTGAGCGGAAGCCTAGTGAATAATATCAAATAAAGAAAATACATTAGAACATTATACAACAGACGGCCTTTGGCCCAATTCATTCATGTCAAACTGGCGTTTGGCCCTTTTCGAACGTTTATATCAGACTGGCCTTTTTGGCCTTATCAAACTTTCGTATCAGACTGGCCTTTCGGCCCTTCCAAACTTGTCATATCAAACTGGCATTTAAGCCTTTCAAACTTGTCATATCAAACTGGCATTTAAGCCTCTCAAACTTGTCATATCAAACTGACATTTAAGCCTTTCAAACTTGTCATATCAAATTAGCATTTAAGCCTTTCAAACTTGTTGTGTCAAACTGGCATTTAAGCCTCTCAAACTTGTCCACCATTCAAAATTAATGAACTTTACAAAACTTACATAGAAGTAAGCAATTGGACAACAATATGTATTTCAGATATTATCCACAGTGATCGGTTTGCGGATTTGCCCTGGAACTCGACCCTACACATTCCATGAACACAAAAGGGTCACTAACAATCCAATTCATTCTAAATTCACATTTTCCTCTTTAGGCTTTATTCTTATCTCTTTAACTCATTTACAATATTTAACACATGCCTAAGAGTGCTTGCAAGTGAAAGAGAACGAAAAACGAAACACAGAATGCGAAAACAAAATCTCAGAAGACAGGGTCACCACTCGAGTGTGGACTACCCCGCTCGAGCGGACCTTTAAGGCCTGCAAAAGTACTGGTTGCATGAAAAATAAGCTCGAGCGTGAAATAGGGCGCTCGAGCAGACGGCCTGTCTACAAAGCTCCATGCTCGAGCGTGAAATATCCAGCCCGAGCGGAAACTAAGTCTGCAAAAAGTACTGGGAGCACGTATTTCCCGCTCGAGCAGCAGTTAACCTGCTCGAGCGGACATCAAAATTCTGGAAATCCCAGATTGTGTTCTTGAGTTTCATTTCGACTTTCAACTAACAATTCATGCATTTTATAGCTCCAATTCCACACATACTTGCACTAACATGGTATAAACACCAGAACACATCATCATGGAGCTCAATTTCAAAGATTTAACACATGCATGGCTCAAATTGACACAAAACTCAATTCTAACATACACATTTATGCATTCAAAGCTCTTATCTTCATAGATTGTATATGTATGTGATGTCTAGCTCCCTTTCTCAACTTAGATGATACCAATGGTGATTATGTATGAGCTTCAACTACAAATTTACATGGATTTCAACCAAATTGCAACATGAATCATGTAATTCAAGCTCAATTATGCAAATTCCAAACAATTACATACATGCATGCATATATGGTCTTCCAATTCAACAAAACAAATTCAAAACATGCTCTTGACCATTAATTAACTTTGAACACACAAGATTACACCTCAAACTCATGAATTCAAGAATCAATGCTTACCTAGAAGCCCAATCTATGGTTAATTCTTAAACTAGACTTCAAATTCCCAAGCTTGAGTAAAAAATTACACAATTCTCTCCCTCTCTCTCTCCAACAGCCGGCCCCTCTCTCTTTCTTAGAGTTTTTCATCAGCCAAATGAAGCTAAAGGAGAGAAATGAGGGTATAGTCCTCAAATACAACAAATCCCACTAACCAAAATTACAAATATTAACAATTTGAGCACAAAGCCATTAAATAAATCAATTTAATCTGACCCGAATCAATTTTTAATTAAATTTTACCGTAGGCTCTAAAAATTACGCCAATCACAATGGCACAATCAATTTCAGGTTCTGTGGCCGATAAGGCCTTCAATTTAATTTCCAAAGCAGATAATCAAACAGATATTCCTACGGTGAACAGACAGAAATTCAAAACCACATATATTCATATAATGGCACACAAAATCATATTAATCACATAATCATACTCAAATTAATGACAAATTAGCATACCACGGAACAGGGGTATCACAAGAAAAGTCCATCTTGTTAATTGGGATGTTGTGTGTAAAGTGAAAAAACAAAGGGGACTGGGAATTAAAAAGGCCAGGGACCAAAACTTAGCCTTGCTTACAAAGTTGGGTTGGAATCTGGTTAGCAATAAGGCAGGTCTTTGGTGTGAGGTACTTAGAAATAAGCACTTAAAAAACACACCCCTTCAAGGGTGGAACAAGAGCAGGAAAGCATCTCATCTCCGGAGAGGGATAATGAGTACCAAAACCACTTTTCGGAAAGGAGTGAAATGGAAAATAGGTGATAGTGCGACTGTGGATGCATGGAAGGATTAGTGGTGTGGAGACAAACCGTTTGAGGATCTTGTCCCACACCAGAATCTGAATATGCATAATAATGAGCTAAGTGGTTTACATGTGAAAGACTTGATAAGGGCGGATGGTAATTGGGATGAGAGTGGGATTAAAACTCTCTTCCCAGCTCCCATCTCTTAGCTTATACTGGGTCAGTCATCTCCCAATGTTTCTGATATGGACGCTCCTTGTGGAAAGACACTCTTGATGGTGCTTTCTCTGTTTCATTTGTATAATAGTATCTCCAAGGCACAGATGAAATAGAGGAAGACTGGAATTGGATATGGAGACTCAGACTTCCTTAGAAATTGAAGACCTTCCTATGGACTGTGTCCCATGGGAAGTTGCTTACTAACTATATGAGGGTGAAAAGGGGCCTAACTAATGATTCCACCTGTCCTCACTGCAGTGGAATTGAGGACCTTAACCACTTTTTCAAAGAGTGTTATAAGGCTAAGGATGTGTGGCTTAAACTCTTTGATAAAACCTGGTATTTCAGTCTCATGAAAAAACCTTGGGAAGATTGGCTTAAGAGTAATTCTAGAAATACTAACCATTTTTTTGAAGACATCTCTTGGTATACTATCTTCATAGTGGCCCTTTGGAAAATCTGGAAAAATAGAAACTGTGTTGTGTTTGATAACAAAAATACTAGTACCCAAGAGAGCCTCAAATTCATTTTAGATTACTCTAGAGAGATCAACCAAGCTTTTCTTAATTTAATTATTTTGCCTAGGAAAGCCTATAGATTGATTAAGTCGGAATTACCAATTGCAGGGCAAATCAAGATGAATATTGATGGCTGTAGACGAGTTGAAGGAGAAGGAGGATTTGGTGGACTGCTTAAAGATGAACGAGGAGCTTGGGTGTGTGGATTCTATGGAAAAATGCAAATGGGAACCAGTCTAGAAGCTGAGCTTTGGGCCTTGTATAAAGGACTGACTATTCTTCTTCAAAAAGGCATCAACAATGTGCTAATCGAAACGGATGTGGCCCAGGTGGTGAAGCTGATGGAGGAACCAATTGCAAGCAATTGTTGTTTCAAAAATTTGGTGGAGGATGCCAAAATACTCTTCAACGGCTGCGAGTGCACCATTCAACATATCTGGAAACAAGGGAACTTGTGTGCGGATGCCTTAGCCAAGCTGGGTGCAGACCAACCAGAGGAAATACTGGTGGTGAATGAACCACCAGCTGAGTTGAGAAGCTATCTGTTGGCAGACCTAATAGGAATTTTAAGGGAAAGGACCTAGCCTTTCCTTTGTTTCTTTCTTTCCGATGTAACCAAAAAAAAGAAAAAAAAAATTATATAGGAATTTGAAAAGAAAATTAAAAATTAAAAATAAAATATAAGTTAAATTTTTTCTTTATTTCTATTTATGATTTTAAATTTATATTCAAATTCGTAATTCAAACACAACATAAGAGAACAAATTGTGAAAGAATTTCATGCTTCTCTAATTGCAAGTTATTCTTTGTACAGATAAAACTTTAAATATGAATGAAATATATATATATATATATATATGCTAATTTTTTTCATTTCTATTTTTCTATTTCAAATTTTTATCTAAATCTATAATCCAAAATACAACATAAAAATTGTTAATAAGAAGCACTAATGCTAAAATATTTCTAACACCATGTTTGGTTCCATAAAATTGAATCCACATTTCAAATAATTGAGTTTTTTGTTTTTTGTAATTTTTTTTTTGTTTTTAATGAATTTTTAAAAAATATTTCACCCATTTTTTTTTTTTAGATACAACTAATCTAAACACGTTTAAAAAGTGTAATATTTGTAATTTTTTTTAAAAAAAATTTACCAAATACAAAAAAAATACAAAAATTTAATACATTTTCATTTTTTTGTTGTATTTGATGATTTTTTTAAAAAGATTTTTGTATAATTTTTTTAATTTTTAAGTATATTAAGATTAAGTGGATCTAAAAATTTAAAAAAATATGATTAAAATATTTTTTTTGGATGAATAATTAAAATGTTTTTAAAAATGTAAAAATATGAATTGAAAATTCAAAACCGAATAGGGTGATTCACCTATTCTAGCATTTTAACATATTTTAATGTATTTTTACAGATCATGCATACATATCCTGTTTTGGGTTGTGTATTAAATGCAAATGTTATAACTAAATCACTTTCAAAACATAACTAAAAAGAATGGGTCATAACCAAACACTAAGGTATAATAAAAAAAAATCTCTTTTGTCATAACCAAAATAATAAGCACAATAAGTCAATTAGTTATAACTTTAGTAACAACTGAGGGTTATAACCAAAAACCACTTAAGACATAGATAAAGACCTCCCCATTTGTTGGCTCCATAAATCTGTAATTTTTTTTTATTTATTATTTATATAATTGTAGGACATGTGGTATCCTCTTACTCATTTAGAGGTTATGAAAAGTTATGAAATGTGGAAAGATGATGGAGAACATGAAATATGAAGTGGAGGTTGAAGGAAGTTATGGAAGATCATGGAGTATGAAATGGAGGAGGTGGAAGAGTGGGTAGTTTCAGGTAATTTTTTTCTACAAATGTTTGCCTATAAATAATCATTCATGGTTACATTGTAAAATATCCAAAACTAAAATCAAAGATAATTAATTTCTATTTTTCTTGTTATTTATATTTCATACACTTAATTTTCTGCACTTTATTTTATGTACTTCATTTTCGAAGCATAGGAGAAGAGGTAAGTTCTCTACACTTTATTTTATGCACTTCCTTTTCGAAGCATAGGAGTAGAGATAAATTAATGATTAGTTTGATTGTCCACTCAATCATCTTTTTCCGTCTCCCTCATTCTTCTTTTCTCTACACTTTGACAATTTTGAAGTCCTCTTCATTGAGGCAAAATAACTGCCAACACAATCGCTTGATAATTGACTTAAATTTAATCTGTAAGGATTTTTCAATCCTTGATGGAACGCTCGCCAATGGAAATTCGTCCTATGGAAACCCTGCAAGTCCTCACAGCTCCTGCTTTTTTTACAACTTTCCCCCCTTCCTTTCCCTATTGAGGAACCTCTTCAAAGGTAGGGCACTAAACACTACAAGAATTAACACTTTTGCCGACCAAAAAATTGGTCGCTAAAAGCCCATTTTTAGTCGGCAAAAGTTATCCGCGACTAATTTTTTTGGTCGCTACTTTGGTCTCCAATTGAGGGTCGGCAAAAGTAATTCGCGACCAAAATTTTGGTTGGTCGGGAAAAGTTGGATTTGCCGACTAAATTTTTGGTCGCTAAATATATCATTACTGCAACTAATCCATTTTGTCGCTAAAACATTTTGGTCGCGAAAAGTCACTTTTTGCCGACCAAATATCTTAGTCACCAATTGTCACATTCCACGACCAAACAGATTAGTCGCCAAAAGTCGAGGAATCGTCGACTAACAATTTAGTCACCAAAATGTAAGGAATTGCCGACCAATGATTTTATTTGCCGACCAATTTTTTAGTCGCCAAATCTTCTTCTTCTTTTTCTTCTTCTTCTTCTTCTTCTTTTTTTTTTTTTTCACTTTTCAGAACAATCAATTTTTGTTTATAAATATTCAATCCAATATCAAACAAAATTCATTCAACCCAACCACAATTAAGGAACAATAATATTTAAAAAAGAAAAAACTTTGGAACAATAATTAACAAATTTCATTAGTAATGAGAACAAAATCCATGCACATAGGATAAGATAGGTCTATCTTTGATCAATAAGTTCCACAAGAAATGAAAAACAAAGCCGATGTTGAAAACCATAAGGCATCCTATTCTAAGACAAGATATGATCTCAAAGAGTAGTGAATTACAAAAGATTACAGAATGTGGAGTCTGGTAGGTTCCATTCTTGCTGAATCCACTTGTTAGTTTGTGAGTGTGTTTGATTCCTTTTGCTAGGCAAAGGCGAGATGTAATGGTTGTCACTATTTCTTCTATGATTGTCTTAGCATCCTGGAATGTGTTCTTGTAGAGCTTCTTGTTCCTTTCCTTCCATGCCTACATAGACAATATCTGCTAGCAAACACTAGCACACAATTTTCTCTACATAGACAATACCTGCTAGCAAACACTAGCACACAATTTTCTATCTTCCTTGACATAACTATTATCATATATGTAATTGATCTTCTATTATATATTTTACATTTTGGATTTTAAAAAGTAAAAAAATTGTTTAAAATTTTAGGATTTTCTCCATGGATTGATTCCTCCTTTGTTTCTTTTTCGAACTAATTTCGTGAAGTTCTTGGATAGGAAGGCAAGGTCCATATTCCACACAATTTTGCTATTGTCATATCTAGAACATACATTTGCTACTGATGTAATAGACAGCTAAAACACATATTTGCTCCATTAGAGCTTGTGTGTGAGTTGTGTTCATGCACAAGTTAAATATATAAAATATTTAAACAAATACAATAAATGAGAAATTTGGGTCTCCATGGGTTAAGCTGTATCTTGATGAAGATATGAATCATACACGAATGTCTAAAGTATTTATTAGAAACAAACTCAATAGTTTAATTTATCTCATTCGTTTTCAACCATGTTCAGTGGTTCTTCTACCTATTCTTTTCCATTGTAGATGTTTGTCTTGTCTGTGCTTATTAGAGTAAAGGAATCATAATGAAGATTATCCAATGAACATATACACAAAATACTTAAAATCACAAAACTTAAAGAGTCAGTCCATCTGACTATCAACAAATAAAATGTGATCACAAATATGAAGCAAACAATAGGAACCAAAGGGTGTAGAATCCTGTTCGCATCCTGTTCTTCCACCTTGTTTTTATGCAGCAATTCTCATCTTAGTAAAAGAAGAGAAATAGAAAACCAAAAAAATTGATAGAACCCATTAATGGGTTAGGCTTGTGGCTTAGAATTTTGAGAAGCCTAACAGACATTTTATCAAACAGTTTGAAGGCAAGAAAAAAAAACAAAAAACAAAAAACACAAATCCTTTGTTATTAAAGTTTTGCTTTTAAAAAAATGTACATACACAATCAATTTAAGTTAGGGCTTTTAAAAAAATGTACATATTCAGTAAAAAAATGGTTTGAAATCACCTTATGATCGTCCAAGAAGACCGACATGCTAATCTTTTAAGCGTGTTCGCCACATCAAGATTGTCTGGGATGTGAGTGAAGAAGATCAGGACGGGGGAGTGGATTCCCATATCTCTATCCTCATCTGATTGTTTGAGATGGAGTGAGGGTGAGAGTGAAAGATCAATCGATTGAGAATGAGAACAAGAACATGACAACAAAAGCATGAGAATGCAACTGAGAGAGAGGGAGAGTTGACTGTTGGTGACAAAGTTCAGAGATCGTGAGAGTTGAGAAGAAGAGGCACTGTGAATATGTTAGAGATTGCCGATTGATAAAGGACAAGTGGAGAAGAGATGGACTGTTGCACTCAAAAAATTTTCAGACAGAGAGAGAATAAGAGATGGACTGTATTTGAGAAACATGTTTTGAGATAAAAAGTACGAAAACTTGTTTGGTTTGGTTTTTTTTCAAAAGATGTTTTGAAAAAATTATTTTGAGAGAGAGTTTTAGAAAAAGTGATTGATTTGATGTGTAAGAGAGAGATTTGTTTGGAAAACTTGTAAACCAAATAAGTTTTGAAATTTTTTTTGGGGAAAATTTGTTTAGTTTGACTACTTTTGAAAACTTATTTGTAGAGAATTTTTCTCAAAATTTTTTGAGAAACACAAACCAAACAAGGCCTTTATATGGATGGTACAAAATTTTCAGACAGAGAGAGAGAGTAAGAGCGGGCCTTTTTTTTTAATTTTTTTTTTCTGTTTTTCAGGTGCAAAATGACGTCGTTTTTTGATTGGCGACCAAATTTTTTTTATCGCCAAAAAATTTCATTTTCCCCCTCCATGTTTCAAATTTCCCTCCCAAACTTTTGGCTACCAAAGCACCATATTAGTCGCAGAAAAGGTACCTTCGCCAACAAACTTTTTTAGTCGCCAAATCTCAATCAACGGCGACTAAAATATTAGTCGCTAAAAGTACTAATTTGGCGACTAATTTGTTTTGGTCGCCAAAATGTAACATTCCGCGACCAAATTTTTAGTTGGTCGCCAAAAGCATATCAATTTCTGCGACTAACTCATTTTTGGTCGCCAAAATGTGACCTTCTACGACTAACTCATATTTGGTTGCCAAAAACATTGATCATTCGCGACTAATTAATATTTGGTCGCCAAATGTCATTTTTTTGCGACAAAAATTTTTTTGATCGGCAAAAGTGATCGGTAAATGTGTAAATTCTTGTAGTGAAAGGATTGCCCAGAATGTTCAAATTTACAATTAGCTTGACAACTGCACTACCCATGCAAGTAAGAAACCCCCTCAACTCCATTACACTGTTAAAAGTGTCCTGGTGGCCAACGGGCCAGTGCACATCGGTTTCCTAGTTTTGAGACATTAGTATTAAATTGATAGATACAAAGTACAATACTTACCCAAACAAAAAAACATGGACTATGTAGCGAGTACATCAAAACAATAACAAAACAATGACAAAAAAAAGTCAAGTATTTTCCATGTCCAATATGGACCATGGGATAAAAATCATCAGGTTGAATCGGCTAAGGATCCTCTGTCTCTCTGTCTTAATTCACTCTTAGTTATACAATTATATGAAAATCTCGAGACATAATCCGATGGTTAGAAATGCATGGGGACAGGGGACAGAGGATCCAATTCCGGCTGCCTCTATCAACCAAATCATTGAAAATTGTGCCTCAACAATAAACAAACTTAGTGGGTGTTTAGGAAGTTGACTATTTTAGTAGGCTATTTTAATTTTGGCTATTTTAGTAGGCTAAAATTTTTGTATTTAAGAAGATGATTGGATTTTTTTATAGTTAGATGTGATGTTTGTGAGAGAAAAAATAAAATGATTATATATTTGATGTGATATTTCATCTCATTGGCTATTTTAGCCTATTCCGTCTTTTTGTAAATTTTAACCAAAAAATAGTCCAAACCCAACTTGCCAAACATACCTTTACGACCGGGTTTATTACGAAGTAGGAATTTTAAAAATTTACAGTTTATGATCCTCTCCATTACATCCTCTAAGGATAAGTGTAATGATTTTGTTTTAATTTAAAATATTTAAAAAACTCCATTATTATTTCATACTATTAAATTTATAATGGAAATCATGAATCAAAGTGCAAAATTTACATCTGGATAAAGAGAAATCACTCCTTCATATCAATTAATTATACAAGTTTAGACCCCAGTACTTACTTAAGAAGCAAATTTGCAACAACAACCAATACACACATGCATACATACATCTATACAGAATCGAATGGAATGACTGAAAATTACTAAAACAACCCGGACCTCATAAGCAAATGAAGAAGAACACATGATTGAAAATAACAGTACAAAACGATAAATAATTGAAAATGACTAGAAAAAATCAGGACCATCATAAGCAAGAAATTGTACAGAATAGAATGTGAGAGGGAAATTTATATGAAAAGTGGGCCGAGCTGGGTAATGGGCCGTTATGGGCCACAATATGGAGGGCAAAGTAAAAAGGCCTTGAAGATTAGTCCGGTCCCAGAGCCTTGAAGTTAGTCCGGTTCCAAACGGCCCTAAAGTTAATCCGGACCCAGAGAACCTATTGTTATCTCGGTCCGGGAGAGTACTGTGGGTAGCCCGGTCGCCAGGATGCCGCACACAGAGTTAGTCCGGTCACAGTATAGCGTTGCTAGCTCTATCGGACCTAGCTAATGGTTAGCACGGTCTAAGCAATACTATGGTCAATGCTGGGAAAATCGTGGTAAGAGCAGTGAATGGAAGAACCGAGGTAGAGTTATCTCGGTCTAGTCTGCGGCTTAGCATAGCCATGATTACCTCGGTCATGTTGGAGTCTGGCCATGATAAAACCATCTCACTTGATTTAAGCACTGAGGGGGGTGCTGAAGGATAAGCATTATCTTTCAGGAGTATGAATCCTGGGAGGACTCTACATGGAGGAGTAAGAGTCCTATTAGGATTGTGCCACGCGGAACCTATAAAAGCTCATAACATCACCTATGGAGAGGTAACACACAACTTTGATTCTCAAATACACAGGGCTTTTTGTCTTTGTCTAATTTGTTGACTTAGGCATCGAAGAGGTATCCGGCACACACCCGCCGGCTAGCTCACGTTTGTGTTTTCAGGGAATAAAGCAACGTCGTACGGAGGAACGCAGACTTGATCAACAGGATTATACGGGAAGAATATTTCATGCCCGTACAATTGGCGCCGTCTGTGGAAAAATCAGACTAGAACAAAACCTCTTGATCAAGATTTTCCTCTTTAGAAACAATGGCACACAACGAAGATTTGCCGCAATCCGCCATCGACGGACAAACACCAGAGGGGGGTGCAAGGCGCGAAGGCCTACCTTCTATCCCTCCCATGGCGGACTTGGAGCCTCAGCGACAAAATCCCAGAAGGGATGCAAAGGGGAGGAGGCGGACTAACAGCTCCCGTCATTCTCGTTCACAAAGTCCTGACAGACAAAGGTAGAGGATTGATCCTCAAGTTCTGGAGGACCGCGTGAAGGTGCAAGATGAATTAGTAAGGAAGATGGTGGCGGACATGGAGGCCATGAAGCGCCAGATCAAGGAAAAAGGGGTGGCGACAGGAGAGGGGCGCAAAGGCAATGCGCCTCCTCGTTACTCAGAAGATCGTAGTAGGCATACCACGACATCGCAAGCAGAAAGTAGAAGCCTCAGGACGAGCGACACTCAATCAAGGATTTTCAGAACTCATTACTCCAGGTCTGAGAGAATGAGATCATTAAGGTCTTACATAGAGGGAAGTACCTATCGGCCCTCACACACGCACCATACATCATCCAGGCAAACGGAGTTGCCTAGATCGTCCGACTTACGGACTGTGCTTGAAGAAAGGGCGCGATAGAAGGAGGATGCTAGGGCACGCGACCCGCACAGAGTTTCAGCCCTTCGGCGGTTGGTTCCTCGGACGCATGGAAGCGTCGAGGTTGGAATGCCAGTACCACACCTTGCCTACGAACCAACAGACAAAGCATTAGCATGACTACATAGTTCGCCGTTCGTTCCCGCGATTGAGAATGCATCATTACCCTCAAGCTTCATCCAGCCTAAATTTACCACGTACGAAGGGAAGACAGACCCTTACTTGCACCTAAGCCACTTCCGCCAGGTTATGGCGGTATATCGACGAAACGAGACTTTGATGTGCATCCTCTTCCCATCAAGCCTTGGAGACCTAGGCTTGACTTGGTTCGTAAAACTTCCAGAAGGCAGCATAGCCTCCTGGGTGCAATTGGTGGAGGCGTTCGTAACAAGGTTCAGAACAAACACCAAAACCTTAGTGGAAATTGATCAACTACTCTCCATTGATATGGGCGAAAAAGAATCATTAAAATCCTACAATAGCCGCTACTGGGAGACCTTCAACCAGATTGGGGACTGCCCCACCAATCTCGCCATCGCACAGTACAAAAGAGGCCTTCCAGTCGGGAACAGACTAAGGGACTCAATTACTATGACACCGCCTCTCACGATGGAGGCCTTAATGGAGAGAGTGCACCAACACATTCGGGTAGAAGAAGATGGCGCTCGTGCTAAGGCAAAGTCTAGCACGACCGCAGTACCAGATAAAAAGACCGCGACAAAGGTCAACGCGATGGAACGTCCGAACAAGAACGGACGCGGCAGGTGAGACAACGAAGAGAACCGGGATAAAAGATGGTTGAGAATCCGCACTGCCATAACCACGGTATTCAAGAAACCGATCTATCGGATTCTAAACGAAATACGCGATGAGCCTTTCGTCAGATGGCCAACTAAGCTAGGAGAAGCACAGAAAGACTACGACGAAAGATCGTGATGCACCTTCCACAAAGAAAAGGGGCACCGCACTAAAAATTGTATGCCATTAAGACAGCATCTGGAGGAGTTGGTGGCAGTCGGTCACCTGGATAAATACATTGAAGGAGGGACGCAACCAGCCCCCCAGGACCGCAATAACCCCGATGGAATGCCAATTGACACCCCACCTCAAGGTGTGATCAATGTGATACATGGAGTATTCGAACCTGAGCATGTATGCGAGCTCAGAGGATCGATCAAGAAGGCTGAGCACTTAAGAGAAGTACTAAGCGCTCAACCTACCATCAAAAAGGGGAGAACAGACCCTACGAATGTCATCTCCTTTTCAGACAGAGACTTGGAAAGAATATATTGCCCCCATAACGATGCACTGGTCGTCACCCTCCGCATCAAGGATTACGACGTTAAGCGAATTTTGATAGACCAAGGTAGCTCGTGTGAGATAATGTACTACGACACCTTCAAACAATTGAAATTGAAGGACAAAGACTTGGCACTAGCTGTGTCCCACCTGATCGGATTCAACTCAATGCCAGAGTGGCCAGTTGGCAAGATCATTCTTCCAGTCAGGGCAGGAAGCGTGACAAAACAAGTGGAGTTTTGGGTATTGAAGGTCCCTTCCACTTACAACATAATCTTGGGAAGAACATAGCTGTATGCCATACGAGTGGTAACTTCATCTTACCATCAAGTAATGCGATTCCCCAACGAAGCCGGGAAAATTGAAGAGGTCTTTGGAGACCAAATTATGTCCAAGCAATGCTTCGTCACGGTTAATGGCAGCCGCGCCGCCAAGGGATAAGTTCATTCGGTGGAAGAACCTGAGAGCAATGAACTGTTCGCAGATGTCGGCAAAGCAGCTGATCAGAAAGCGGTGGAAGACTTAGTAGAGGTAAGAATAGATGAAAAGAACCCGGATAATTTCTTTTTGCTCGGATCGTCGTTGTCCAGCACTAAGAGATTAGAGGTCTTGAAATTCTTGACCTCTAACATCGAAGTGTTCGCCTGGACACCTTACGACATGCCAGGCATTGATCCAAACTTCATCTGTCACCAACTCAATGTCCACCCATCCGCCAGACTAATCATTCAGCGCACTCGTAGATCGGCACTCCACCATGCCGAAATAGTAGCAGAAGAAGTAGAAAATCTGCTAGAGGTAAGAGCTATCAGAGAGGTGCACTACCCCAGATGGATTTCCAACACAGTCGTGGTGCCAAAAAGAATGGCAAATGACGTGTCTGCGTCGACTATAAGACAGTCAACAAAGCATGCCCAAAGGACAGCTTTCCCCTACCATGGATAGATCAATTGGTAGACCTAACGGCGGGGCACAACCGACTTAGCTTTCTGGATGCGTACAGAGGCTACCATCAGATCGCCATGTACGAATCAGACGAAGAGGTCACGTCCTTTACAACTCCAAGAGGACTGTATTGCTACAAGGTCATGCCCTTTGGTCTAAAGAATGCAGGGGCAACATTCCAACGGATGGTCACCAAGATGTTTGAACCATTGTTAGGAAAAACAACGGAAGCTTACATCAACGACATGGTGGTCAAGAGAAAGGACAAGAATGACCATCTAAGGGACCTAGGTGAGATGTTCCAGATCCTGAAGAAACACAAGTTGCGCCTTAATGCATCTAAGTGCGTGTTCGGTGTAGGATCTAGCAAATTCCTGGGCTTCTTAGTGACCAACCGGGGTATAGAGGCAAACCCCTCCCAGATCAAAGCTATTCAGGATCTGAAGAGGCCTAACTCAGTAAAAGAAGTACAGCAACTCACCGGCATGGTTGCTGCACTCAACCGATTCATTGGCCGGTCGTCAGACAGACTATGACCATTTTTTCAAGCATTAAAAGCCAAGTTCGCGTGGGACGAAGAATGCGACCGCGCTCTGGAAAGCTTGAAAGAATACATGTCTTCTCCACCACTACTGGTGACCCCAATACCTGGAGAAGAACTCTTCCTGTACCTAGCAGTCTCTCAGTACGCAATTAGCGCAGTGTTGGTCCGTGCGGAAGGAATCCAACATCTGCCCATCTATTATGTCAGCAAGACATTGTTAGGTGCCGAAACAAGGTACTTGCCACTGGAAAAACTAGCCTTGGCCTTGATGATGGCCTCAAGAAGGTTATCACACTACTTTCACGCCCACACCATAGTCATCCTCACAGCTTTCCCATTAAAAGCTTTGTTTGAAAGGGCAAACTTTTCTGGGCGAATCTTGAAGTGTGTAGTAGAGTTGGGACAATTCGACATCAAGTTCCAACGCAGAACCGCGATAAAGGCCCAAGCTTTGGCAGACTTTGTCGCAGAATTCACCCCAGGAAGTCATCATATCTGCCCAGCTGACCTGACTGATACAACCGAACCAGTGATAGAAGTTGACGCCGGAATAGCGCAACCCCTGGTGCAGGATATTCAGTCAGACCCTAAGGCAGACCAGAGTAAAGAAAGCAAGGCAGAAGCGAACCATACTACACCAAGCCAAGACTCACCAACAAATAAAGACTTGGTTCAATCAGATAGCGAGGGGCAGACATCAAGTATGAACCTTAAAGAAAACACCAGCGACATTCTTGACCCCACGACATTGTCTGATCCCTCCACTTGCTGGAAATTGTTCGTCGGAGAGATGTGGAAGCTCTTTGTGGATGAAGCGTCCAACCGGCATGGTGCAGGACTTGGCATAGTCCTCATCTTACTAGACGGCTTGGTTGTGGAGCAAGCAGTCAACCTTGGATTCCAAGCATCAAACAACGAAGGGGAGTATGAAGCGCTTCTTGCAGGTCTCAAATTAGCATCCTACATGAAGGCCACCGAGCTAATGGTGTACAGCGACTCACAGCTGGTGGTAAACCAAATTTCAGGCGACTACGAGGCAAAGGATGACTAAGTATCAAGACTTAGTCAGAAAGGAGATCAAGAAATTTAAAGTAGTTAGGATAGAACAGATTGGCAGGGAGGAAAACAGCAAAGCAGACGAACTAGCAGGCTTTGCTTTAATGGCTGATACATCCATCCCTCATCCTTTGCTAATTGACTACTTACCAAGACCAAGCATTGAAGACCCAGAAGCAGAAGAGGTATGTTGCGTCGAACTAGGCCCCTCATGGATGGATCCCATTATACTGTTCTTAAAAGACGGCGTCTTACCAGAAGAAAAGAAAGAAGCCAACAAAATTAGAGCAAAGTTGTAGCGATTTTGGCTCTCCCCATCTATGGCATTGTACAAAAAGTCATTCTCAGGACCTTATCTAAAGTGTGTCCACCCCAGCAAAGTAGAGGCATTCTTGTTCGAAATACATGAAGGCGTTGCGGAAGCCACCAAGGAGGAAGATCGTTAGCTTACAGAGCCATTTCACAAGGATACTAGTGGCCATACATGCAAGCAGACTCAGAGAAGTATGTGAAGAAGTGCGAGAAATGTCAGAAGTTCGCACACCAAATACATCAGCCAGCTAGAGAGCTCCTACCGCTAACCAGCCCATGGCCCTTCGCAATGTGGGGCTTGGACATAGTAGGACCACTTCCAACAACACCCGAAAACAGGAAATTCTTTCTCGAAGCAACAGACTACTTCACAAAGTGGGTAGAAGCAGAAGCATTAGTATCAATCAAGGAAAAAGATGTGAAGAAGTTCGTCTGGCAGAATATCATCACTCGGTTCGGCATACCTAAAGCCCTAATATCAGACAATGGCACTCAGTTCGACGGCAGAATCTTTAGAGGCTTTTGTGAAGAATACAAGATAGAGTTCTACAATTCTACACCGGCATATCCCCAAGCAAATGGCCAAGCAGAAGCATCAAACAAGGTCATCTTGGATGAATTGAAAAAAAGGCTAGAGAAAGCCAAAGGCAAATGGGCTGAAGAGCTTCCTCATGTTTTATGGGCTTACCGCACCATACCTCGACGTTCAATAGGAGAAACACCATTCTCCTTAGCCTATGGCATGGAAGCAGTAATCCCACTGGAAGTTGGCCTCCCCACAATTAGAAGCGAAAATTTTGATCCAGACTTGAATGGAGAAGCCATAGCATTGGAGCTCGACCTCGCTGAAGAAAGAAGAGAAAAAGCACTGGTTCACATCACCTCATACCAACAAGAGTTATCCAGGAAATACAACAAGACAGTACATCTAAGACAATTCAAAATTGGAGATTGGGTACTGCGCAAAGTGATGGGAAATACCATGGTTCCGAGAGATGGCATGTTAGGGCCCAATTGGGAAGGACCTTACAAAGTGGTTGGATTAGCAGGCAAGGGGGCATACCACTTAGTAGATGAGGACGACAAAGCAATTCTCAGGCCATGGAACACTGCCAATCTCAAACTATTTTATTTTTAGCTTTTCTTCAAAATACTTGTAATTTTTTTCCCCAATAAAACAAGTAGTTTTTTCAACGTAAGTGTTTTATTCTGTAAAAACTGTTTTAGTAAGTTAGGGGCATTGAAAACATGGTTGGCTGGAAAAACCAACTTAGTGGTTGGCTGGAAAAACCAACACCCCTCCTAAGCCCAGGATAAGGATCCAGGCTGCAGGACGTTTGGTCGGAATAACCAAACACTTTACTCTAGGTTGGCTGGAATAACCAATTTAGAGGTTGGCTGGAAAAACCAACACCCCTCCTAAGCCCAGGATAAGGATCCAGGATGCAGGACGTTTGGTCGGAATAACCAAACACTTTACTCTAGGTTAGCTAGAATAACCAATTTAGAGGTTGGCTGGAAAAACCAACACCCCTCCTAAGCCCAGAGTAAGGATCCAGGCTGCAGGATGTTTGGTCAGAATATCCAAACACTTTACTCTAGGATGGTTTTTCCAACTTAGAGGTTGGCTGGAACAACCAACACCCTTCTTAAGCCCAGGATAAGGATCCAGGCTGCAGGACGTTTGGTCGGAATAACCAAACATTTTTCTAAATTGGCAAGAATAATACTCTTCAGCCGAGGTAAGGATCTCGGCTAACGAGTGGTTGGTTGGATTAAACCAACTCTTTGTACTCTTCAGTCGAAGTAAGGATATCGACTAAAGAGTGGTTGGCTGGATTAAACCAACTCTTAGTACTCTTCAGCCGAAGTAAGGATATCGGCTATAGAATGGTTGGCTGGACTAAGCCAACTGTTAGTACTCTTCAGCCGAGGTAGGTATCTCGGCTGAAGAGTGGTTGGCAGCTATAATTAGATTACAAGATCAAGACCAAAACAAGTATCTCGGCAAGTGAATGTTGTTCCTCATCCAAGACTTCGGTTAGAAAGTAAAATACAACCATGAAGATCAACCGAAATAAGAGTTGAACAAAAAAGCAGACTTCATTGAAAATTTAAAACAAGTACAAAGGGTGGGGCCTCAGCTCGGTTACAATTTATTTCTAAAAAGAAGAAAAATACAAAGTCAGTTAAACAGATCATCAAGGTTGGCGTCGATATCAACTCGGAGCCCGGTTTCATTCGGCAGAACGGTCTTGGTTGGAAGAACGGTTTCAGTAGGCAGCTCGGTCAGGTCTTCCACCATTGGCTTCAACCGAACTGACTGATCGACAGGATCACTGACAGCCGGGGTATCTTTGGGCACAGTGTCTTCTTCATCATCTGAGTCTTCAAGAAATTGTTGCTGTAGGGCAGCAGCATATTCTGTCATAGAGCTCGAAATGAAGTATGCTGGAGCATTGAAGACCTCGGTCTCTGGACTGTGACCGAGCTGCTCTACAGCCGCCCTCCAACCGCACTTGAAGAAGAGATCCTTGGCAGCTTCACATTGTTTAATGTAAGTTGCCTCCCCCTCATTGAAACCCCGGAGCTCGGCGTCATTAGCATCCTTTTTTAGCTGCTCTATCTCGGCGTTTTCCTTGCCCTCAAGTTTAGCAAGTTCGCGCAGATATTTATCTTTGATAACGGCTGCAGCCTTTTGTTTTTCTGCCTCAGCTGAGCTGACAAGTCCGGTCAGACGACCGTTCTCAGATTTTAGCTCGGCTATTTGTTGCCTGGCTTGTTCCAGCTCAGCAGTTTTTCTGTTACTTCGGCTAGCGCTAGCCTTGTAGTCTTACGGAGTTCAAGCACTCGCTTATGAGCGATGTGACTCTTCTGCATAGCCTGCAGAAAAAAGGGGACTTGAAATCAAATCGAGATAAAAGTAGTGCAAATCAAAAAGATCAACAGAAAAAGCTACTTACAAGCACCATGGATTTCGTGGCCGAACGAATGACTTTTAGTTCGATAAGATTTTTGTGATGCTCCATGTCTGCTGGAAGGCAAACACTCCTGGCAAGGTTGAATGCCATCATGTGATCCTTCTCGGCGACCACCGAGTCAGTGTCCTGAATAGCTCGGTTCTGAAAAGTGATTTTGGGCGCCCACTTGGAGGAGCCAGCTCGGTCGGAATGCTCCGGTTGTGGGCTCGGTGGAGGGCTTGGTGGAAGAAAGGTTTTGTCTTCATCAACTAGGCGTTGCTCGGTTTGGGTAGTCCGAGCACGCTTGTTTGGGCGAGATGAGGATGGTTGTTGAGATAGAAGGGCCACCACGATCTCTTGCGCCTGGTTGGATGGTGGTACTTCGGCTCGGTTGGTTTTGGTTAGGAGGGCCCTCACTCTGTTCCTCTTCGCCATTTCTTCTTCAGCAGTAGTACGGACTAGGCTGATTTGTGGCAAGTTCGGGTCTGGTTCAGGAGAGGCCTCTAGCAAAAAATCTGCTACTCTGGCTTTTCGTCGACTGCTATATCTGTATGTCGGTTCAAAATTGAGCAGCTTGGCCCAACTTCTTTCAGGATATCGTAGTGCGGCGCGAAGTGTGTTTAGGTTAGGGTAACTGTACAGTGACTTGAGGTGGACTGAGTCTGCATAAAGAAGACAACTATCAGTTCGGTTCACGAACAAGAAACCGAAATAAAAAGAGGCATGTAATAGAGCCGAGGTAATTATACCGGTGGTCCCTTTATTCCAGTTTATTCGGTCACCAGGAATGTGGGCTTCTTGGTCTTCGAAGTTCCCAGAAACCCAGAAGAGATCATCATCGTTCAAGTCTTTATCCGGTGTGTCCATTATTATTTTCTCTCGACGACGGCGTATTCTTAGATAATAGACCCAGCCATCTTCTTTTGATCCTATTGAATATTGATGGAAGAGTTCGGCTAAGCCGAGGTTAATGCCAGCTCGGCGGTTTAGCTCGGCTATACCATTTATTATGTGGTATGAGTTTGTGGAAAGCTGAGTTGGGCATATCCTAGTTTGCCTAAGGAATTCATAAAGTAAGGGCTGTACAGGGAATCTTAGGCCGGTTTCTACAATGGAAAGGAGGGTGAAGGGAACAAAACCTGGGTTTCCCCAAGGTATGATATCTTGTTCGGCTAAGGTGAGATGGACGTCGTCAGGAATATTATACTCCCTTCGGAATTCGGCCAAGCCACCAGGTGTTTCTACTAAAAACCTATATTTACCCATTTTGTCTTATGTTATGAATAAATTATACTTGTGATTAAGCTCGGTCGCAGAAGTGGGCTGAGTAGCTCGGTTGAGCGCTCAAAGGAGTGCCTGGGCAACCTAAAGTCTGCGAAGTGAAAAAACAAAGGTGTTAAGCACAGACCGTTGGACCGTGCTAAAGAGAAATAAAGGCAAGATATATTAAATCTTAGCTCGGCTATGTGAAACGCTACGTGTCTTAGCCCGGTTTTGAGCAAGGGTTTGGTTATCTCGATTTGCACTAGGGATTTGGTATCTCGGTTTATACAAGGGGTTCGTTATCTCAGTTTGTGCAAGGGTTTTGTTAGCCCGGTTGAGCCTCTAGGGGCAACACTTGTAGTTCGGTTTTAACTACGAAGGCTGGGTTAGCCCCAAGTTATAGCTCGGCCGTGGTTGAGACTAACATACGTACTATTACGCAGTCTTAGTGCGGCTGGCTAGCTCGGTTGAGTTAAAACAAAAGGTGGTTTGACTTGTTGAAACTATTGTTATAACATGAAGTGTTAGTTCGATTGAATGGTCTGGCTAGAGTGACATCGACTACAAACGAATTTTTAGTTCGGTTATACTGTGATTTTGGATCAAAATCAGTGTTTCAGTTTATTCGTGAAAAGCCAGAGGTTCTATTACTCGAAAGAAAGGTATGTGTTTTGAAAAAACACACAAAATAACATGTATTGTAAAAGCAAATGCGAAAACAACAAAAACAAGGCAGGTTTGAGTAAACTTACCAGGTCAAGAGGAAGAAATCAGAAATGGAAGCAACGGCAATAAAGAACACGAACTCAGCAGGTTCAGGGTTGAAGAAGCTCAGGAACAAGAGAAAGAGAAGAGGAAATGAATAGTGTGGTGAGTGATTCAAAAAAGAAAAAACAAAGAGTTTTGTTTTGATGCAAGGAACAGAGGCGGGAACTGTTCAAAATTCACGGAGTACGAAGACAGCGTGACAGCTGCATTGGGCCAATCAGAGGGGGCCACGTGTCATAGGAATGAGAAGCGATTCAGTTGCTGTGATTAAAGAGACGTTTTGTCCGGACGGCTACTGGCCGGAATGAATTTAGCTCGGCTGGAAAGGCTAAAAGAGTTTTTAGCTCGGCTGGAAAAGCTTAAAAGCTTAGCTCAGTAGTAAGATTAAAGTTTTTAGCTCGGCTGGTAGAACAAGGTAATCCCTATTATGCTGCACATATGGAATTAAGGGGCAATTGAGAGAGAAATTTATATAAAAAGTGGGTCGAGCTGGGTAATGGGCCGTTATGGGCCACAATACGGAGGGCAGAGTAAAAAGGCCTTGAAGATTAGTCCGGTCCCGGAGCCTTGAAGTTAGTCCGGTTCCAGACAGTCCTAAAGTTAATCCGGACCTAGAGAACCTATTGTTATCTCGGTTCGAGAGAGTACTGCGGGTAGCCCGGTCGCCAGGATGCCGCACACAGAGTTAGTCCGGTCACGGTATAGCGCTGCTAGCTCTATCGGACCTAGCTAATGGTTAGCACGGTCTAAGCAATACTATGGCCAACGCTGGGAAAACCGTGGTAAGAGCAGTGAATGGAAGAACCGAGGTAGAGTTATCTCGGTCTAGTTTGCGGCTTAGCATAGCCATGATTACCTCGGTCATGTTGGAGTCTGGCCATGATAAAACCATCTCACTTGGTTTAAGCAGTTAGAGGGTGCTGAAGGATAAACATTATTTTTCAGGAGTATGAATCCTAGGAGGACTCTATATGGAGGAGTAAGAGTCCTATTAGGATTGTGCCGTGCGGAACCTATAAAAGCTCATAACATCACCTATGGAGAGGTAACACACAACTTTGATTCTCAAATACACAGAGCTTTTTGTCTTTGTCTAATTTGCTGACTTAGGCATCGGAGAGGTATCCGGCACACATCTGCCGGTTAGCTTACGTTTGTGTTTTCAGGGAATAAAGCGACGTTGTACAGAGGAGCACAGACTTGATCAACAGAATTATACGGGAAGAATATTTCGTGCCCGTACAGAATGGATAGAATACAGGATGGTACTGAAAAGAAACTCAAAAGATTGAAAACGACTATTAAAAAAAAGAAAAAGAAAAACAGACCTCATAGACGTAGGATTCGAATACAGGTTTGGAGAGATCGGGACGAAGAGCGTTGGTGATTTCTTTCTCGTGATCATTCGTTAATTTCAAGAGAGACTTCAATTGAGAGACTCTCCATTCGTAGCTCTTCGTCTTCTCAGACGTGAACGTGCCTCTTAGCTCCTTCACCAGCGAAGTAGCAGCTTCGGAACCAAACACCTCCTTCTCAAACTCCGACGCCATTTCCAACACACTTTCAGACTATATGCGTGTATTGTCTGTGTATATATAGAGAAGCAATGAGAGAGAGAGAGAGAGAGAGGGTGTGAAACGTGCAAGGAATGTAATTGGATTGGTGGAAGAGTTGAATTATTTGATTTGGATATCTGATGAGTTAGGAAGGCAAATCGGAAATTTCTTTTTTTGTACCGTAGTCGTCGTCATGACTTTTGATTCGCGGTGTTCCATACTCAAAACTGGAATGATATGCGCCATCACCCAGATTGTTTTCAACGAAACTGTATCAACCACGTCGCCAACGGCTTGCTTGGTTTAGTTTTCAACTAAAAAAATAAATCATCTCAAATTACAAATTTATAAATCTATTTTTAAAATATATAACTAAACAAATATTTTTTCTATCACACACATCTATTCAATTAAAAAAAACTAATCATCTCAAATTACAAAATTGCAAAACTATTTTTAAAATATGCAATCAAATAAATATTTAAATTTTGAAAACTCTTGTAAAAAATTTACCTTTCAAAACCAAGCTAAATGAATCTCATATTTTTCACATCCTATTTTAGGTCTCTTCTAGCAACACAAAAAATAAGTAATTTATTAACTTATTAACTTATTAGTTTTGATCATGTTATTTCATTACTTTTTTACATTTTTTTTATAATAAATTAAAAAATCGAAAAATAAGTTATACCCAAACCAAGCCCTATGGTGTCCCACTCCACTCCTAAACCAAAACAAAAAATATTAATTAACTGACGATTAGTCCAATGTTTTATCTCTCTGTCTCTTAAAATAGTGATAACGTTAAAAGGTTTTGTGTTTAAATTAATGAAACGATTGCGATCATTTTATTAAAATCTAACTTACTAATTTACTAATTGGATAAGTTCCTTCCATATCTTTAGATACTCACACTACAAGAATTTACACATTTGATGATCACTTTTGCCGAATAAAAAAATTTTGGTCACAAAAAATTGACATTTGGCGACAAAATATTAATTAGTCGCGAATGATCATTATTTTTGACGACCAAATATTATTGGTCGCAGAAGGTTATATTTTAGTGACCAAAAAAAGAGTTGGTCGCAGAAAGTGGTATGCTTTTGCCGACCAACTACAAATTTGGTCGCGGAAGGTCACATATTTTTTGGCGACCAAAATTTTTGGTCGCCAAAAACTTATTTTCAGCAACCAAAAAAAATTAATCGCCAAATTTGTATTTTTAGCGACTAATATTTTAGTCGCCGTTGATTGAGATTTGGCGACTAAAAAAGTTTGTCAGCAAAGGTGCTTTTTCTACGACTAATTTGGTTTTTTGGTTGCCAAAAGTTTGGGAGGGAAATTTGAAACATGGAGGGGGGAAATGAAATTT
Source organism: Camellia sinensis (assembly GCF_055761805.1). NCBI lineage: Eukaryota > Viridiplantae > Streptophyta > Magnoliopsida > Ericales > Theaceae > Camellia > Camellia sinensis. The sequence goes on from NC_138966.1 coordinate 123,378,310, forward strand.
TTTGGCGACAAAAAAAAATTGGTCGCCAATCAAAAAACGATGTCATTTTGTACCTGGGAAACAGAAAAAAAAATTAAAGAAAGGCAAATCCAGTGAGTAGCCTTTGTGTATGTGAGGCCGATTTGAACCCTTCTTCCTTTGTGGAATCTATGGAAGGGTTGACGAGTGATATTATTGCGATGAGTTGAGATTTGAAAGGGGTTGCATCGTTGGGGTTAGCTTCGGTAGAGGTTGCACAGGGGGATCCGTGTCGGCAAGTTACTTAGTCGAAGCCCTTTGAGGAGTTAAGAGAGGAGCTTAATCGTATGAAGGCTTCCATGTCTGGTGTGCATCGGGAGGATCTGATCCCGTGTGATCTTATCCAAGAGGAAACTTCAACCCTAACAACTTCTGCCCTAAATCTTCTCCAATCTCGGTGGTCAGACATCGTAGAATTGGAGGGGAGTGAGGAAGCTGTTGTAGATCACTTTAAGTATATCCTAGACAGCCTCTTTCTTGCTTGGGCGAGAAATCTGGTATCGAAGCTTGATGCCCTTCCGATGGCTGGGAGTGGCCATTCTCATGGAGTTGGTGGTGGTATGGCTGATTCGAAGGTTTACACACCTATTGGAGGTCGATCTGGGTCAGGTGGTTGTGGAGGAAGGGGAGGCAGAGGCCAAAATCCCGTGGCCCTAAATCCTGAGTTGAATGTGGTTTCAGCTGTAGACAATGCGGCTCCTGATAAGTCATGGGCTTTAGTGGTGGCATCGAATCAGAGGTCATCTGTTAAGCTTAGGTATTTACCCCCTTCTTCTTCTTATTCTACCATATAAGTTGACCTCCCTAGGAGGGAAAGTGTAGAAAGGTGGGAGGCTTGTTTAGTGGGGCATTTTTTGGGTAGGAATCTCAATTTTAATTATGTCAAAAATTTTGCTTTCAATCAGTGGAAAAATAAGGGGTTAAGGCAGGTGCTATCTATCTCAAATGGGTTCATCTTTTTCATGTTTGATAACTTGGACAGTAGTAGTGCTGTTTTAGAGGAGGGCCCTAAATGATATTGTTTTTGTAGTTGGTGTAGAAATAATATTGTTTCTCAATTCAGAATTGCAAAAAACACGCACACACAAGATACACAAATATTGCATAGTGTAGACAATTTTCAAGTGACTCATTTATTATTGTCAGCATTCAACTATTAAACTATCTGTGAGCATTCAACTGTCTGACTGTTACTGTACAGCTTCTAAGTGTGGAAGATCCGTGGACATTGATCATTGATGATGCCCTGGCTAATTCTTTTGTCGCATCGGCAACTGACGATGTTAAAGATGACCATCAGTTATCATGTAAGTCCTCCACACATCTCTATGGCTGGTGTTCCGGTGCAATCTTATTTATATGAGACAACTGTTAGAAGCTTTTTGTGGGTTGTAGCCTTGTATGTCCCTTCTGTGGATGAAGCTGTGAATACAAAAATTGCTGATACTTCCCCTACTACTTTGGCACCTAAGTAGGCTAGATTATTATTATTGATTAGGGCTCCATACCTATAAAAATTGTTTGTTGTTGCTACATATGTGGCTCTTTCTGCAAAAATTGCTCTCATGTATTACCAATGCAAAAATTGCTCTCATGTATTGTCATGGGCAGATTTTAAGCAGAGCAAGGATCTTAAGAAAACTGATGGGACAAAGGAGAGAACTTGTGGGTTTTGTGTTTGAGTTTATCATATATATGATAATGGTTTTTAGGATATAGAACTTGATTGAATTTTATAGTTTGTGCATTCAATTTACAGAGATATCTAGATAGATTTTATACTGTTCCATTAGTGACATTGTTTGGTCATTTTTAGGTCTGTGGATAATTTTTTAGTCAGAATTTAATAGGATTTACAGACTACAGGTCTTCATACTTTTTATGTTTTGGGAAATTTAAGAAACTTTAGAAGTAGGTTGTTTGACAGTTTAGAAAGGTGTTGTTGGATTCTTTGGTTGTCATTATTTTGTGTGAACAATGTCTGGTGGAACACCAGTTGGGGGTGCCATATATTTTCATTCATGTATTTGAGTTGAGATTTTTTATTTTAAAGGAGAGAACAATTGGGTTATCAACGAATTAAAAACTTGGAGTTCTATTGGTTTAAGTCATATTTGCTGAATCTGCATTTATAGGTATGAGACCTGATGTTTTGTTGATAAACAGGTAGAGCATCTATATAGCAATTAGCAATTAGTCTATATAGCAATTGTTGATAAGCAGGCATATGCCTCGGAAAGGGTAGCCAGGGTAATAAGGCTCCCATAGCTCTGTTCACCCTGCTTACTCAAATGTAAGTAAAAAAAGCTTTGGATTTCTAAGATCACCCAGTTCCATAAAGAAAAGAACATGAGAAAAAGAGCACTTGACACATCAAATGTCATACAGTTGCTCAATAATTGTTCTAGTTTCATTAATAAATGCATTCTAATGTAGAAGCAACAAGCTGTATGGTCGTGTGGAATGACTCATCACCGTGATAAAATCTAAATTTCTTTGCTTGGTACAAATATTTGATTTCATTAATTGTTTGGCCACGATGCGTTACGCTTGGACGGTACAGGTGCTTCAGTGTCTAGAAGGAAATTTTACTGACATTTATGTTTGGCATTTTGACAGGGGAATGATATGCATAGGACAGAAGCGTTTCCGCAAAGCATTGGAGCTTCTGCACAATGTGGGTCAATGTTTTTTAGTTCAACCATATTATATATATGTTTATATATATATATATATATATATTTGTAAAGTTTGTGACAATTGACTTGTTACATCATCCTTATGGCTTGCTGCTATCAAGTTGTAACTGCACCAATGTTTACTATAAATGCTATTGCTGTTGAAGCGTATAAGAAATACATACTTGTCTCTCTTATTCACCTTGGGCAGGTTGGCTTTATTTTTCTTCTTAATCATTCTATTTGATATTTAGGCCTTGTAGAATAAGTAGAAGGTTTACAAAGAAGTGGCTGAATGAGTTGGGAAGATGTTGTTGTTATAAGTGAATCTTGTCCAGTATAGTGCTTTTGTTTCGAAGAAGAAAAAATTATCCAATTGTTAATTAAGTTGCTAATTCTCTTGGACTTATTAACATGTTACTTCATTGAGTGGTTATCCCACATAATTTTGTTCCACTTTGTCATTATTTCAGAATATTTTATGGCACAGCTAGACCTAGTTATTTCAATAGAAAGATTTAGATCTAGCCACTTTAGGTACTATTACATGTTAAATAGGACTAACTTGAGCATTTCCAACAAAAACAAAAAACCCAAAATTGCTGAATTGACGTATAGCATTTAATATTGTTGACCACCCCAATTGCTGCTCATTAACTTTGGTTTCTTGTTGGTAAGTAAGAAATTTGAAAAGAAAGAATTTAAGGTTAATCTTTATTGAATTACAAGGAGGTCATTTAGGTAGGTAAGAAATTTGAAAAGAAATAATTTTAGGTTAATCTTTATTGAATTACAAGGAGGTTAGTAGAGTAGAGGGGTCCAAATGAGTGGCATTTGTAATTAACTCTGATGTGTCCAGTTTGGTCATTGTGAGAATGAAGTCATCACCAACACTCTTTATGAAACCTTACCGATACCCTTGAAGATGGGGTTTGAAATATGATGTCACTGTTAGTGTCTTTAAAAACACACACTGCTGCAGTGCAAAATTAACACTATCATAGACAATAAATACTGCTGGATTGTCGATTCCGAGGTTCACAAACTTTTCAGGATCATTCCTTTGAAGTAACTACATAAGGAGAAACAAATAAACCATAAACAAAGAAAAAGTTGGTCAAGCTTGATTGTGTTTGCCATGACCATATATGAACCTTGCACTTTTCTCTGTGTAAACATGAGTCTCATTGTCCAATCTGTTAATACCCATTTCAAATTTGTAATTAGCAGCTTATACTCTGAAATTGATAATTTAATTACCTGCAAATGAGTTAGAAATTTTGATTTGAACTTATGATTCTCTGAAATTGATAATTTAATTACCCATTTCAAATATTTTCATTAAAAACAAACCTAACATTATTTCTCATTTTCTTTGGTATAGATGGATGATGGATGATCTCGTGCACGAAGCTAAATTGTACAAGACTACTTGGCAGTATAAGCATTTTTGGGAGGATTAAATATTTTTGGATGGATGTGTATGGATAACAAATATTAGTAGTTTTATTTGTTGATAGTTGCGCATGGATAACAAATAGTTATGTTCCAAATTGTTATGCTAGATGGATGTGACTTGTGAATGAAAACTTAGAATAGTTGTATTGTGTCGAATGTTAATGAATTATGTATTGTGTCGAATGTTAATGATTCAGTTGATTTGAATGATGCTTTAAAATTATAGGTTTATTATGGATTGAATGTTAATGATTCAATTATGTATTGTGTTGAATGTTAATGATTCAGTTGCGACAAATAAATAAATTTTTTTTTCGCAAAAAATGACAATTGCTGACAAGAGTTTTGATCGCAAAAAATACATCTATTGCCGACCAAAACAGGTCTTGGTCGTGGAATCTCACTTTTGCCAACCAAAAGTTTTGGTCGCGAAAAGTAACAAATGGCCGTAGAAACTATTATTTAGCGACGAAGAAGTTTTGTTCATTGAATGTAATTTTTGCCGACCAATTTTGTTGGTCGCTGAAAGTAATTTTTGCTGACCAAATTAGCGACTAACATGTATGGTCAATTTTTGCCGACCAAAGTCTTTTTGCGACTAAATAAGTTAGTCGCGATAATTATATGTTTAGTGACCAACAATTTAGTCGCCAAATAGAACGTTTTGCCAACTAAAAATCTTTTTAGTTGCTAATTACTTTCCGCGACCCTCAATTGGCAATCAAATTGGCGACCAAAAAAATTGGTCGGGAATATGTTTTGCCGACCAAAAATGAACTTTTAGCGACCAATTTTTTGGCCAGCAAATGTGTTTATTCTTGTAGTGTCATTTTGTGGGCCTTATTTGAGACACATGTACATGATTTAAATTGTCTACCTCAACTCTTTTTGTTATTTCAAGTTAGAGTCACAAGAGGGATATGGAAGGATATGCAGAGATTAAAGTATGGAGGATAGCTCATCCCCCATGAAAATGACCCATCTTCCTACAAATATCCTCTTTATTTCATTTTATAGGCTCCACTCTAACTCTACAATGATTATTTAAACTATTTATCTTGTGAAGCTCACGGTAAAAATTGTCTATATAAAAAATAATTATATAGGATATTAATGAATAATTAAATAAATCGCATTTATTTTATAAAATGAATAGTTTAAGTTTTAAAAGGCATAATTGTCATATATTTTGAAAAACAAACTATAATTTTTTTCATATGTCTAATAATGTTCGATGAAATTGATTTTTTACATAATTCATTTCTTTTGCTAGATGTATGAGATGAATAATTTAAATTATCATTACAGGTCTAGAGTGGAGCCAACAAAATAAAATATAAAGGGTATAGATAATAATATGGAAGGAAATCATATTGAGAAATTAAACTATTTGATCAATAAAATAAACTCACTGAGAGCCTATAAATTGGCTCTTTTTTTTTCCTTAATAATTTAGGGTGTCTGGATCAGTTTGTGCACACCTCCATTAATCTCCAAGGAATCAATTCCACAATCCATTAAAAAAGTCCCAATTAAAAGAAAAGTAAAATTCTGTATAGACTGACTCAACACAGAAATTAATAACATTTAAAAGATTTTGAACCTGAAATCTACAGAGTAACAAATCTCAAATCTAGACTACTATTGTCAATACTTTTAGGAAGATAGTTGCAAACTTGCCGTGCATGGATCAATTTCACTAATTCTTTTTTTATTTTTATATAAAAGTTCACATAATAAATACCGTGGGTATAAAATACACATGGGCATTTAACGTTTAACACCCCAATCAATATAATCTCAAATGTAACGTTTCAACATAATACACTTAAATGTAACATATACAAAAATATTAAAAAATTTCTTAGTGTACTTTTCTTAAACATAATACTCACAATTTAAAATAGACATGCTATGTTTGGAAAAAGTACACTAGAAATTTTTTTTCATGTGTTATATTAAAGTATTACACCAAGGAGTTTGTTTAAAGTTTATGTTTGGAAAAAATATATTAAGGATTTTTTTTTTTAGTGTTACATTGGAGTATTACGTTTGAGTGTTACATTGGAGTGTTACAGTTGAAATTATACATTTGTCCAAAATTTACTAAGGAGTTTTTGTACTCCTTTTGAAATGTGTTAAATTTAATGTATAAAGAGAAATAGAGAGAGAATAAATTGTATGTGATGATTGTTATATTTTATGTACATGGTTGGTCTCCTTTATATAGGAGATGTGGGTAGAGAGTAGGTGTAGTGGAGTAGGTGGAGTAGGTGGAGTGGAGTAGTTTTAACAGTCCCCCTCAAACTCAAGGAGGATAGACACAAATCAACTTGAGTTTGGAAAGAGTAACAAAATAAGAAAATAGACTAATACATAAAATAAAAGAGGATAGGAGACACTGTATGGTCGTGTCAGACCGTTGTAGGAGACACTGTATGGTCGTGTCAGATTGTTGTTGAAGACACGGTATGGTCGTGTCACACCATTGGAGAAGACACTGTATGGTCGTGTCGGACCGTTGTAGCAGATAATGTCTGGACAGTTTACGAGGTCACACCGGACCGATGTAGAAGCTAACCGGAATCAATGTCGGGACAGTTTATGGGGTCATGCCGGACCGATGTAGAAGCTAACCGGAATCAATGTCGGGACAGTTTATGGGGTCATGTCGGACCGATGTAGAAGCTAACCGGAATCAATGTCGGGACAGTTTATGGGGTCATGTCGGACCGATGTAGAAGCTAACTGGAATCAATGTCGGGACAGCTTATGGGGTCATGTCGGACCGATGGAAAAGCTAACCGGAATCAATGTCGGGACAGTTTATGGGGTCATGTCGGACCGATGTAGAAGCTAACCGGAATCAATGTCGGGACAGTTTATGGGGTCATGTCGGACCGATGGAGAAGCTAACCGGAATCAATGTCGGGACAGTTTATGGGGTCATGTCGGACCGATGTAGCAGACACTGTATGATTGTGTATATAGGCTGCCCAAAAGATATACATGTAGATATATATCGAGCCCTCAAAAGTCGCGCCCTCAAAAGGCGCGCCCACTTTATCAAAAGCCGTGCCCGACAGAAATCATCGAGCGGCGAGCCATCAAAAGTTGTGCCGGACACGCGGCGAGGCACGTGATCGACAGAGTGTCGTGTCGTCCGCGTCGTCATTGTCGATATAAACCAATGCGGAGGCTGTGTAAACCAAACCAGTCTGAAACCTCTGAACATTTTCATTCTGAAACACTCTGTAACCAACCCTTTCTGACATTACCAGTCGGAAATCGATGCTTCTCTGAAACACTCAGCAACCCAAAACATGGCCTCTTCTTCTCGTTCAGCTACCCAGAACATGGCCTCTTGTTCCCGTGGTCTGCTCACTCTCTTTCCAGACCTCAACGAGTCCACAAGAGAAATAACTGGTGCGGTTGCCCTTGAACCTCAACCAAGCGCCCCTGGGTTTGCTCCGTTACCTTTCCTATGCGGTCTGTGGAGCAAATAATGGCAGCGCAATCAGATATTGAGGCCAATCAGTATACATTGAAGTCATGTGTGGAGACGATGACGGCAGTCACAAACTTGTCGCACCGGCTACAGAGTAGGACAAATGAGGTGCAGCAGTTAAACGCCCAACTGGCTCTGCTCCAGCGCATGTATAAGGATGTGCGAGCAGAGATATGTGTGCTAAAAGCGGAAAACAAGGAGCTGAAGCGGAAGGCCATCGTTATGTTCCGATTTGGAGGTCCACCATATGCTGCAGTGGAGGAACAGGGGGGAGTGAACGTGCTCGGTGGATTAGAAAGTACTGAGGTAGGGCCATCAAGGGTCGCCCAAGACGAAGGCAAGAAGAAGAGACCGGTAGCAAAGTAGAGGAAGAGAAACGAAAAAATGTGTGGTTGTTTGATTGTTTGTTTGTTTGTTTTTTTTTTTTTTTTTGGTGCAAATCGTATGGCAGGAATGACATAATACGGAGCAGAAATAATAATGGAAAAAAAAGATTAAAAATAAAGTGAAAGAAAGATAAAAAAAGAAAGAAATAATAAGAATATATTTGAAATCAAAACGAGAGAGTGAGGGAAAAAGGAGATTGGTTCACGTGGGTTTCTTGGCCTACGATTTTGTTAAAACCTGCAATGGTGTTTGGTATTTTTTTTTTAATAATAATAATAATAATAATAATAATATATTAATGGCGAAAGCATATGCCCTGGTGGGTTGGATAGTGAAAAAATGAGAGAGAGAGAGTGGGGTACATGATGATGATGATGATGATAATAATAATAAAACGAATAAAAAAAAATTGGTTTTGTGTAATGTTGTGGCTTTATTCAAAAAGTAAAAACTTTGTCCTTGAGTTGATAGAATTATGTATAGAGAGAGAAAGAGCAGCGGCACCGTTGGCCTGGCTAGTTGTTCCTGTTGAATGTGAGGGGCAATCTTCTCCAGAGCTTGAGAATAAGGTAAAATGGCCTGAAGAAATGATGCAATGACATTGTTCAGCATATTGAACCATATTGATCCAAACAGACTTCATATATTAATGTTCCAACAATGACCGAATCGCAGCCTTCTTCGCCGCCATCGAATCTGACTCAGATCTTTGAGAGAGGTGTTGATTGGAGCAGAAATCACAGAGATCTGAGTGCTCAAGAGATTTTTAGATCTCGAAATCGAAACTAATTCAGATCTCAACTGTTAGGCATGGTCTCTCTGTTTTCACTGTCGGCTACGGATTTGTGTAGATTGCTCACCACGGTCAGATCTCAGTCTAGGACTCAAATCTGATTCAGATCTCAACAACCTTCGCGGATCCAACGGAGGCACCAGCAGAGGAGAAGGAGGATGAGCAAAGGTGGTACGGTTGGTGTTTAGGAGAGAGAGAAGAAGTGAGGGTTGTTGCCATTGTTGAGAGATCTCCGGCATGTATGGAAGCACAAAGAGGCTGAAGTACATAATTGAAACTGGCAAGGTTGATCTGAACAGGGCTTGTGCCTTCACTGTGATGGAAGTCATGCAGAAATAGTTGGAAGATGAGAGGTCCGGCGGGCGGCCAAGGCGAGGCTGCCGCCCGCCGGTGAAGCGAAAATACTAGGTTCTTAACCTTGCTCTGATACCATGTTAAATTTAATGTATAAAGAGAAATAGAGAGAGAATAAATTGTATGTGATGATTGTTATATTTTATGTACATGGTTGGTCTCCTTTATATAGGAGATTTGGGTGGAGAGTAGGTGTAGTGGAGTAGGTAGAGTGGAGTAGTTTTAACAAAATGTTTGAAGAATCCACATTATTTTGAAATGTTTGAAAAATCTCATATTTCAAGTCATTTTTATATTCTTTTGAAATATTTGAATAATCTCATATTTCAAGTCATTCCAAATAAAAAATATTCTCATAAAAAAATTCATCTCAAGTTTAATTCTCATAGGTTACCTTTCTAGAACAAAAGACAAAAAAAGAAAAAAGAAAAAAAAGAAACATAATATAAATGAGGGTATAATGATAAATTCAATATTCAAATAATATATTAAATTTACCTTTCCAAAATTAATAGGACCAATTGGTCTATAAGAAAATTCTTGACACTAATGAATTAACATTCCTTAATATGGGATATATAGAAAAAAATTTCATATTTTCATTTTCCTTTTAGGAATTGAAATAGCTTTTAAGGGGATGATTAAAAAAGTAATTCATAATTGAGGAGCTGTTTTAAGAAGATATCATTAGCAACTAGGAAAAAATAAATCTAAGGTAAGTTTTTAGTAAGGGAAAATATTAAATGTCAAGGAACTTAAAAAATTAACTATTTTTCGAAAATTTGTAAAATAAGATTGCTTGTTTAGTTTTAAATTCTAAATTTTAGTAAAGTAATTCCAAAATTTAAGAAAATATTCAACAGCGATTTCTGATAACCGTGACGCCACATGTAATGTAAGCATGTAGTGTCCATCAGACTTTTTTTAGGAAAATATATATATATATATATATATATATATATATATATCATTTAGGATAAATTATCAATAAATCTTAATAGTTAAACTTAATTTTTATCAAATCTTATTGAAAATAAGTCATAGTAAAATAGTTGTTAAAAATAATTTTTTGTGACGATTTTTTACTTATGTTGTTAAAAATTAACAATTAGTGACTTTTTTATCACGAATTTTACAAATTGTCGCTAAAACTTGCAATTATTGATATTTTTCTATGATGAAATTTTTAAACTGTTGTTAAAAGTTAAAAATTAGTGACTTTTTGTAATATTTTTTAAATTAACGTTAAAACTTATAATTAGTAATATTTTTTGTGACAATTTTCAAACAATAGCTTAAAATTAACAATTAGTGACTTTTTTAATAGTGTTTGATGAAAAACGTCATTAATTATCATATGAACCATTGGATAGTAAGTCTATTTATTAGGATCTACATGTAAGTATCTCTAAAACTTATTACCCATTATGAAAAAAGGTTAATCAAAATTTGACCTTATGGTTAAAAATAATGGACCACCAATAGATTTAATGATGTTTGAAAATCAATTTTAGAATTATTTTTATTAGGGTAAATTATAAATACACCTCATGAGATTTGATTAATATACGAATCACCCCCTGTGATTTTAGAAATTACATTCCAGCCCTTGAGGTTTCCAATTTCGTAACAAATTGCTAATTTTATTAATAAATCATTGAGTCAATTAACAGTTTTAATGATGTTAAAAATATGTTTCAACTAATAATTTAAGTAATTTTATTATTGAATTAGAGAGCAATTATGAATTTCATTTTTTTTGTAATTTTCGAAATCACAGTGGACAATCTATACTTTAAGCAAATCTCAGAGGGTGTATTTGTAATTTACTCTTTTTATCAACAATGAATTTTTAGAACTAAAAGGAATTGAAAATCTTGGTAGAAATTTTGGTGGAGATGATTACATCCATTGGTTTACTCGATCATGAAATTACCACTAGTTTTACAATTTGCGATAGCAACTGTAGAAAAAGCTTTGTCCACAATAAAATTCATAAATGTTTGATTCATAACACTAATAGTGAAGTATTAATAATCCTATGCCATGTTTGATTCACAACACTAATAGTGAGGTATTAATAATCCTATTAAATTAGTGTGGTATTAGTTATCCCACCCCTACCCCATTACTAATAATCCTACAAATTTGTTGGATTAATTATCCATTGGATTAATAATCCTAAACCAAAATGTCAAAACAAACATAGGATGATTGGGCCCACGGATTAATAATCCCAATCCTATGCTTTAATCCTTCCAATCAAACATACCCTTAAATTAGTGTGGTATTCACTATCCAATTGGATTAATATCCATTGGATTAATAATCTCACCCCTATTCCATTACTAATAATCCTACAAATTTGTTGGATTAATTATCCATTGGATTATTAATCTTAATCAATATGTTAAAACAAACATAGGATAATTGGGCCCACGGATTAATAATCCCAATCCCATGCTCCAATCCACCCAATCAAACAGTACTGAATAATTGAATAAAATGTTAATAAATGACTGATTTTTGGTGATATATAATGAAAATGGTATATTTATAGCATCGATAATGAGATTATTATGCATTGATTTCAAAATATGAAACTTTGTTGCGAACAATTGTAAAAGTTTATATATTTTTGTTTTTGTTTTTTTGGGTCAATAACAATAACAACAATGTATTAAGGTTTCTTTTTGTTTGTGACGTGAGAATTCGTGTTTAAATTTTTATGTCTCTATCAATAAAGATTTATTGAGTCGCAATTGATTTTCAAAACTTTCACCTTGTTTGGTTAAATTTTTTGTTTTTTGTAATTTTTTTTATTTTTAATGATTTTTTCAAATATTTTACTCATTTTTTTTTTCATTTTATTTTTTAGATACACTTAATCTAGATAAACCTAAAAATTTAATACATTTTCGTATTTTGTTATATTCAATAAATTTTAAAAAAAAAAATTATACAACTTTTATACTTTCTAATATATCAAGATTAGTAATTTAAAAAGTTAAAAAAATGATTAATATATTTTAAAAAATTACTAAAAATATAAAACTACAAAATGAAAACTCAAAAAAAATATTTTTGAAAACTCCAAACCAAAAAGTTATAAAAGAAAGGGCAAATTAAATACAAGTCGTTCCACTCTCACTCTTGCTTTCCTATCTCTCTAATCCAATTGGATTAATTTTTGTGCATGAAGAGCAAACACGTCTGCGTGTAAAGTAAATAATGGGCTTAATTTTATTTTTATTCCTTACTATATTATTATTTATTTCATCTTTAAATTATAAATTTCATTTATTTAGACATCGGAGTTTTTTACTTCAATTCATATGGTCGAATTAAAAATGTTTGTCCTAATCAATAACGATGAAAGTCTAATCTAATGGTCAAGTTTAGACAGCCTAAATCATATAGTTAAATACCAATCAAATTGGGTGTGAGAATTAATTTGTTTAAAATAATAAGAAAAATAAATTGTAATTTTTTATTTTTGTAGTATCTATTGTTTCAATATGAATAATTTGATCCTAAATTTCATCAATCAAATATAAGAAAAATAAATTGTAATTTTTTATTTTTGTAGTATCTATTGTTTCAATATGAATAATTTGATCCTAAATTTCATCAATCAAATCACCCTACAGTCTATGCCTTACTATTTGACGTGGTAATCTTGTTGTCAACATTACATTGAAAATATATATGAGTGGTGAGAGTCATTCCACCAATATTGTATTGACAAATAAGATGGAAAATATAAAATGGTATAAAATTATGACAAGTATAGCATTATTGTAATTTCACATAACCGATATGATGACTATATGTGTACCACATTTATTTATCATGTGATGTGTTATTCTCTATACTATTATATTAGTGAAGGCTAGACTTAGTGTCAAAACCTTTGCTTACTTTTTATTTATTTATTTATACCAGGTGTCCCTCATTTTTTATTTTATTTTATTTAAAACAAAAAAAAAAATTAGATAGATGGGAGTAGTGAGACTTGAATCTTGGATCTACTAAATAAGACTTTTTCTCACTTGATTAACACACAATATATAACAAATATTTTATTTTACTTTTATTTATTTACATTATACATGCATTGCGTGTGTCAACTGCTATTTATAGAGAAAATCTAGGCATCCAAAAAAAGTACCAAAAAATGTACCTAGATTTTTAAATCAATGACATATATTTTTAATCTTTTTATTGTGAGAGCACACCATAAATCAATTTGGACCTTTGATTACAGATTTTGGATAATTTTTTGAGTTTGCATTTTTGAGATTGTATAACTGCTCATTATTGTATGTGAAACAACACAAGTATTGATGAAATCTAGAGAACAGACGTAGTCCTCTGTTCACTACAAGAAAAAACACTTTTAGCGATTATTTTTTTGCGTTGGTCACATATAGTTACTTTATTCATTTCATTATTGGTTGTTTCTGCATTTCATTTCTATGCATTATACTATTGAAGGATGCCTCTTCTACTAAGATTTGAGATAAGCTTCTTAGGTTTCTTGTCTTTGATTTGCTTTAGTCTTTTTCTTAAGTCCAATCCAAGGAGAAAAAAATGAAGAACATTACATTTTTTGATGTAGCTTATACATACAAAATCAACAACATAAATAAACACACATGCGAGTCAATTGGATGAGAAATGATATATTTACAACATACACGAAAAATATAAAAATATTAAAAATTCAAAAATCACAATCATAAAAGTAGCAACACCAAGATTGCAAAAAGACAATATATAAACTTTCAATCAAATAGAATCGATTGTTTAAATTTAAAGATAAACTCTAAGAACTATGAAAAGAGAAATCAAACAAAATCTTCCAAGAGAGGAAGAGGGAGGGAGAAGTTATGATTAAAAAAAAAAAATTCAAGTTCAAGTATTTAAAAAATGAGATAAATATGAAAGAAAAAAAAAAAGCAAATCAAATAAAACTCTAATATTAGAAGAATTGAGAGTAAAATATATTTTTTTATTTTAATAATTAGATTTGGATGATTAAAAAAAATTTAAGCTCAAATTTAAAGATATATAAAGATAAGATAATTGTGGGGAAAAAAATTAAATAAAACTCTAATAATCGAAGAATTGAGAGTAAAATATTTCATTTATTTTTTTAGTAATTAGATTTGAAATATCTTAAATTAGATCTAATCATATCTTTAAAGAATTGAGTGTGGAATATGTCGTTTATTTCTCAATAATTATATTTGAAATATATCAAATTAGAGTTTATCATATCTTTTTGAGTTCTATATGTATATTCATATCTTTTTTTTATTTCAAATTTTACTCTTTTTTTTTATATATATAAAAAATCAAATTTTATTAAAAATTAGGAAAAATGGAGAGGAAAATTTCTAAGACTACCAAGTAGAAGAGATAATCTCAACTTTGATGGAGAGACCAAGTTTGAGAGTATGGAAGTATTAAAAACTACACCACATTTGTATATGGCAGTGTTCAAGATCGGACTGGACCGTGTTGTTAGGCTCGTGGAGGCCCACCACGAGTCCTGTTTTGATAATCCGAACCGTTAAATGTGTAGAAATCGTTCAGCACTATATGCTTGTAAAAAATCACGTTGATCGGATATCGATAACTATGTGAACAAAACAGTTTTTTATCAATCGTTAATTGTTTCACCGTCTATTTTTTTTTTATACAAAACTGATTTGATCACATAGCTATTGATATCCGATTAACGTGATTTTTTACAAGCATGTAGTACTCGACGAGTTCTACATATTGATCGATTCGGATTATCAAAATGAGTCAAAAAAATGGGCCCCATGTGCCGAACTGGACGGGTCTAGTCTTGATCTCAACTTGAGACAAGCTGGACCCTTTGTATATAGATACAGTATAGATTCATGATAAAAATTAAGTGGCTTCGTTTGGGAAGTGGGTTGACTTTTTGGCTATTTTAGCCTAGGCTAAAAAACTTGGTCTGGGAAGAGCTTTTTGGCTTTTTTTGACTTTTTTTGTGAGAAAATAGTGTAATGATTATGGGTTGGATGTGATATTTTTTTTTTTTGTGACTAAAATAGCTTATCTTGTCTTTTGTAGCTAAAATAGCCAAAAAACCTGGAAACCAACTTGCGAAGCATATTTTGATTTAATTACACACATTTAATTTCCTTTGTACACTTTTTTTATTTTGCTTTTTTGATTTGTTTTGTATACTTATATATACTAATATTTATATCTAAATTACAATTTTTTTAATACTTGTGATGGATGTGAAAAGAAATTAACATTATGTTTAGCTGAGGGATTTGGAAAGAGAAAGAGAAGAAATGTGTGAAATTAAGTGAAATGTATGTATATTTTATTCACATTTCACATACCTTTTTCCTCTTCTTTTCCAAATCCCTAACTAAACACAGTGTGTGTAGGATTAAAAGCATCCTTCTTATTACCTACATTTATTGATTTTCCAAAAAATAAAAAATTTCTATATCTCATCAATTTAATTCTTTAGTTAATGGATTTTGACACTACTAAAAGACAATTTTTTTAGTGTTTTTTTTATAATGGTATAACTTCATTTCACAAATAATTAATTATTTTAAAAATATTAAAACATTTTGCGTCAAACTTTGTATTAAATAAAAAATTAATAAAATTTAACTTGAAAATTATGATTTGTTTTGAGACTTCACTTCTTTGATCAAGTTCTATGCTAAAAATAAAATATATGAATTAATGTAATCTGATCTTAAATAATTCTTTCAGATATAAGTATAATTTAATATTAGACATATTTTAAGAATAAATATATGACTTCTTAATTGAAGTTTTAGAATATTAATAAATATGACAAATATATATTGTGATGACCAGGGTACGTAACCCGTCTCGTTCTTCTTTTGTTTGTGTTGGGATTACTCATGTTAGAGTGTCGGGGATAAACTTGAGGACTTGTCGATCATTTTGGTTTATCGTTTTTGAAAACCTTTTTCAAATTCTCATGTTTATTTTATTTCGGTGTTGAGTTTCGCTTATTTCGGGAGGCGTGAGGTTGGATCCGGGATGTCTTAGTCCAGCTGGTGAAAATTCTGGCTCAGAGGCAGAACCGTACGTGCGAGGGCTTGGGTCGCACGTGTCGAAGAGGGGTTGCACTTGCGGGAGGTGAGACCGCACGTGCGGTGAGCAAGGGCAGTCGAGGTGCGAGACTAAAATAATTGGACACGTAATCGCAGGTGCAGGGAGTGAGTTACACGTGCGAGGGAGGAGGACACATGTGCAATGAAGGGCGTGCCGCATGTGCGAGAATGTGTTGTGTCCGAAAATTTCCTCATTTTCTTCTCCTTAGTCTAAGTGTATATCACTTTTTCTTCATCTTTCTCTCTCTAAAAACACATTTTCTCCTCCTTCTCTCTACTTTCCCTATATCAAACTTCACTAAATCCTTGATTTCTCCAAATCCATTAAAGTTTTGACTCTAGTTCCTTTATCAAAATTGGAGAACTCTTTGAGTGCTACGTTATGTGCGGTGGAGATAGAGTTTCGACAGCGTTGATTTTGAGACTTTCTTCTCTCTTTCCTCCAAGAACTTGATATGGAGATTTTCTTAGAGTTATATATATATATATATATATTTGCAAGATTATGTCAATTTTGGAACTCCCTTTTGTGGTATTGAAATTCGATTTTTGGGTCAAGAGTGTTGATGATTTTAAAAGTGGGTTCACACCTTGTTTTCAAAAAATTCTTGAGAGTTTGAACCACATTGTTAAGGAAAGATGTTTTTGAGAGATTCTTTCAAAAATGGGAAAATGTCTAGTTTTGGTAAAAACCTAGAAATTGGCGATTTTGGAGAGATGTTGAGAATTCATGAGTTTTTACTTGTTAAAGTGTAAAAGTGAATGAATGATTGAGAATTTCATAGTCTTGTATGTAAATGATAAATTCTATGCAATATGAGAAATAGTTAGTTTTGTTTGAGTTTGTTGTTCAAAATGTTGGTATAGCTATGAGATGACTAAGTTGATCAGAATGCATGAAATGTGGAAATGTTGCTACTTCTCGATAGATATAAATGAGTATATGTTTCTCTTGTGAAATTACATCGGAAAGAGAATTCGAAATTGTGATCACAATGGGAAATGCATTAATATACGTTGCATTGGTATTTTAATTCATTGGGTTGTTACAAATTTTAAATTGAGATTTGAAACTTTTGCATTGAGAATGGTAATGTTTGTGAAACAAGACCTCATTCATTTGTTTTTGGGATAAATATGTTGGTAAGTCCGGATAGGAGATGTAGTTGGTATTGGTTAAGTTGGCCTAAGTATTCAGGGTGAAAGACCGAAAACACGCGTGGAGGACGTATCACGTGACTTCTGGTTAGCTACCAATAAAGTGGGAATTTGGTAGTACTAGTTATGCCTACTTGCAGACACCAACCTAAGGATTACATATGTCGTATTTACCGCCTCTTAAACTTGATTGAAATTAATGAACTGTTGAATTTTCAAGATTTCATTGTGTATGACGATTTTCAAAAAGATTAAGATGAGATTTTTTTTTTAATCACAGTATGGCATATGCATTTCATCTCATGAGAATTGTATAAAATGTATATACTTTATTAAAAATTTCCTACTAGGCTTTGTGTTCACCTTATTGGATTTTGTGCAGGAAAAGATGTAGTAATTTTGCCAAATTAAAGGCTTGGAGTGTACTTTGAGAGTACAACACTCTCGTTTTGTTGTAATTATTTTTTTTGCAAGCCAAGGGCTATCTGCGTGTGGGTTCGAGCAAACATTTTGTACAACTGAGCTTAAGCCTTGGACTTTGTAGCCTTTGAGGGCATTTACTTACTCGTGACTGGCTATTTTGTATGTGGGACCTCCTTTTGTAAACCTCTTATGATTATGAATGCAAATGTTGGAAATTTGGGATTGACGTGGATATTGGAATTACTTATGTTACTATAAGGATTGGCGGTTAGTGCGTCTTTATTATGTAAATTTTTGAGGCGTTACATATATTCATTTTTCTTTTTTGGTTATAAAATATTTACAATATTTTTACCATTTTAAAAAATATATAAGTGGGCAACGTGATGGTTGGGCATAAATCAAAACGATTAGCTAAAAATTTGATTGATGTATAGCATAAAAATTAACCAAATCCAATTTTTACGCTACTTTTAGTATTTGATCTAGTATTAGCTCATGCACATCATAACTTAACAAATTATTAAACATAAGCTTACATTGACTATTATTAATTGTTTTCACTAATTAACTGATCAATTTTTAAATCGAACTCAAGGTAGGACCAAAACAAATTCTATATTTTAGGTCAATCTAGTATTATATAATTTTTTTATACATAAATATACTTAATTATTTGTGGAAGAATTTTTAATATAAATATATAATTTTTTTACAAAAAATAAATAAATATGCCAAAAATATACATACATTTTCTTAGTTTGGTAATAAAAAATAATCATAATATATTTACCGATTTTAAAAATAAAAGAAATAAGTGGGTTAAGTGATCATGAATTAGGTATGAATAAGGATGTAAATTTGGCCTGGCCCATGTCGGGCCTCGTAGGCTCTTGCCAAAATTTGGGCCGGGCCGAGCCGGGCCAGCCCAGCCCACGTGCCAGAAAATTAGGCCTAGGGAGTATTCGGGCCTTGGGAGGGCAGGCCGGTGGGCTTGGGCTTGGGCTCGGGCTCGGGCAAGCCTAAACAAAATTTTTTTTTTTTTCCTATCAAAATTTTATTATTTTCTACTAAAAAAAGATACCAGGCCGGGTCTTAAGTGGGTTTTAAGTGGGTCGATGGGTAGGCCCATGGGTCGGGTCGGGTTTCAAAATGATGGTCGGGTTTCGGGCTGAGCTCGAGCTCGGGCTGAGCTCGAGCTCGGGCTCAGGCCCAAACAGGTCGGGCCCACCCTAGACCATGGGTGGGTGTAGACACCCCATTTTGACCGCCCGCGAGACTTAGGCGCTTGGTTCGATTCACTCGATGATGAAAGTTGAATTGTGTGCTTTGAATTCACAGCGATTCGGATTCAGTCAGGCTCTCGAAATAACCTCGAATCTTCAACATTTTCCTTGTTTGAATCTCTGAGTCTCATTTTTGGACCTTTTGCCACTCTGAGCTGAGTTTGAACCAAAAAATAGGGGAGGGCATGCATGCCCGGCCATGTCTCAGTGAAAGCCGACTGTGGCTATTAATGGTCGGCCGGGCCTTGGTGGCGAGAAACACTGTATTGGGCGGGAGACCGCCAGCTGTCCATTTTTGAAGATATTTATCACCTTTTGAGCTCAAATTCTATATTTTTTGCATTTGATCCAAACATCGGTTTTCCAAAAAGAATTGTTGGATTTGAACTTTTTTTGTGTTTTCATTATTTTACATTGCACTTGTGAAATCAGATTCAAAATCACAAGTGAAGTCCGAACTGTAGGGCTATTCGCCTTTCGAAAGGAGCGTGGAAAGTTGAGCTATAGTTTTTGGCGACTCTGCTGGAGATTTAGAGAATTTGACTTAAACTTCTACATGCATCCAAGGTTCGGCTCATCATGCTAACTTGAGATTAATGTTTAAAATCATTACTTGAATACGTGTTTCATCGCATGTCTTTAATGAAATCATATGCCATGCCCATAGCCGAGCCTATAAAATAGATAATGTGTGTGTTGCATTAGCCATAATTGCATAAGTCAGGAACATACATCTTTCCCTAACTCTTTCACCTTTTTTGGGCTCAGAGTACTAGGTGAGTAATTTCACGTTTTAGCATCTTGCATCGAGTGTTTGTGTTGCCATGTCCAAAGCATGAATTTCATGAGGCTAATTGCTTAAATGATATAAATTGTTTGAATGTCTGTGGATGAATGCTAGATGCTTAAATTTGGATGGTTTGATTAAATGTCCATTTTAGCCCACTTTTTCAAGTGGCAAATTCACAAAACAATTTCAAAACAAAGCATAAGATCAAGTGTTCCAATTCTTGCAAACTAGCCTATACCTTGTGTGCGCATCACATAGTAATATAGTTAAAAAATCAGAACAAGAGCATATAATATAAATAAGAAACACATTATGATTAGTAGAGGCCGATCTTTGATTGGGCGAGTGGGGTGCTCAATTCATGACCTTGCTCTCTCGTACCTAAGTTCCCGAGCCGAGACACTTTGGTGATGACAGACTAATGGCCTTTGGCACGAGTCTTGGGTTTTCTAAATTTTTCAAAAATATTTAGGTGGCGACTCTGTAATCTGGCAAAGCAGTCCATTTTTGGCATTTGATCCAAACATCGATT
This sequence comes from Camellia sinensis, assembly GCF_055761805.1. Taxonomy (NCBI): domain Eukaryota; kingdom Viridiplantae; phylum Streptophyta; class Magnoliopsida; order Ericales; family Theaceae; genus Camellia; species Camellia sinensis. The sequence continues at coordinate 123,398,846 of NC_138966.1, forward strand.
TTCCAAAAAGAATTACCAGATTTGGATTTCATTATTTTACATTGCACTTATAAAATTAGATTCAGAACCACAAGTGAAGTCCAAACTGTAGGGCTATTTGCCTTCCGAAAGGAGCGCGGAAAGTTAAGCTACAGCGGGCTTCAGGCCACCTACGGGCTGCGGACCATTTTTATACTCCTAGGTATGAATAAAAATAATTCTCTAAGAATTTCATTGTTGGCATAAAAATTGATCTTAATCAAACTTCTAAACTACTTTTAATGTTTAATGCAAGTACTATCCCTCAAATTAGTTTATAATATTCAAAACTTGAGAAATTATAATATGCTTTAAACATAAAAATTAAACTGATTATTAACAACTATTTCTATTAATTGATCGATCAAAATTTTAACTCAGGTACAAAGTAAGGTTAGAACAATACCCATATTTTAGGTTGAATTTGGATAGTTTTTTCACACATAAATACACTTAACTATTCATGTAATAATTTTAAATATAAATACAAAATTCTATCAAAATTTTAATTTTTTTAATGACTATACATAAACATGTACATATTTAGGTGCCGTTTTGTAACACTTACGTTTTTAGTTTTTAGTTTATATTTATAAAAATTAAAAAAACTCAAATAAAAATTTGTTTGGTAAATTTTTGATTTATAAATCAATGGTCTTAGTTTATAAATTTGGCCAAAAAATGTAAACTCAAAAAATAAGATTACGTTTTGAGTTTTTTTTTTTTTTACCACCAAACACTAGCCACCACCCGCTACTATTTTCCACCACCGTCTTCCGCCACCCCCACCTCCACCCACTACCCACCCCCCACCACCACCTGCCACCACCAGCCACCACCAACATGCCACCCACTCGCCACCACCACCCATCCCTCGCCTCGCCGCTGCCTCCACCACCACCCACCACCCACCTGTCACTACCTACCACCCGCTACTACCATCCACCGCCTGCCACCTACCCACCACTACCACTCACCAGCCACCTGCCACCAACATCCACCACCCGCCACCACCAGCCACCTGCCACCTACCCGCCACCACCAGCCACCCGCCACCCACCCGCCACCACCACCACCACCACCACCCATTACCCACCTGCCACCACCACCCACCACCACCCACTTGCTACCACCCGCCACTCGCCACCGTCACCCACCTACCCACCCACCCGCCACCTACCAGCCACCACCATCTACCACCACCCGCCATACGCCACCCACCTGCCACCACCACCCACCATCCGTCACCGCCACCACCACCACCACCACCTCCACCCACTCCCTGCCACCCACCACCCGCCACCGTCACCCACCCACCCACCACCGCTACCACCACCACCCACTCGCTACCATTTTCCACCACCGTCTTCCGCCACCATCACCCGTCATCATTTTCCACCACCGTCTTCCGCTGCCACCACTCGTCTCCACCCATCACCCGCCACCACTTGTCATTTCTCACTCTTTTTTATATTTTTGAATTTTTTTAAACATTTTGTTTAAACCAAACGCGTTTGTAGTTTATGTTTTTCTAAAAATAAACAAAAATCAGTTTATAAAATTTTTGTAAATATAAACTGAAAACGTAAACGTTACCAAACAAGCCCTTAGTATTTTATTATAAAAATATTAACATATATTTATTTACCAATTTAATAAATAAATGAGTTAAGTGGCTCATATTTAAGTATAGACTAAGACAATTCTCTAATGATTAGGTCATGGCAAATTGAGATAAATGTTGAGTGTAGACTAATTAGGTCATGGCAAATTCTCTAATTATATTATGTCATTTTTAGTGTCTAACATAATTATAAACTCCCAAGCCAACTCTTATATATTTTATTATTAAAAATGCTAAAATATATTTATTCACAAATTTAATAAATAAATGAGTTAAGTGGTTCATACTTAGGCATAGACTAAGACAATTCTCTAATGATTAGGTCATGGTCTAGTTGAGATAAATGTTGAGTTAATTAGATTATGTCATTTTAGTATCTAGCACAACTATAAATCTTCAAGACAACTTTTATTCTTTTGTATTCGTGAATTATGGCATATGAGAAACTATAATTTTATGCCTAAATAGACATATTTTTAAAATTTTACAAAATAGACAATGGGTTGTTAATAAATTGACAAATATAATTCATTTTATGATCGGGCTATTTTTGATATAAAATAAATTAAATTGCAAAGCTTATAAGACAAAATGCATTTCATTGTAAATATAATTTTTGCAATTTTATTGCACTTTTTTAAAAATGCATTCTACCATGGTTTATTTCTTTTTTATAAATAAATTTTATGTTTTTATTTAATTTCTAAATAAATTTTAATTGTTTATTTAAAAATGTGTATAGCACGAGTATTATGGTTTATAAAATAATTTAAAAAAATTACACCTATGCTATGAAAATCCGTTAAACAAAGGTGAATGAGAGAGAAGAATAAGAAAAATGACTCAATGTTAGTTGCCAAAACTAGTGATTGTGAAATCTAAAAGTTGTACTTGGTTGGTAAATGTTAATTTCAGGAAAGATAAGAAAATAAAGGTCACTGGTAATTCATTGTTTGGCATTTTCATTTTGTTATTCAATTTTTTGATTTAAACAAATTTTGTTAGATTGAGTTGCACAAAAAAAAATTGTTATTATTATTATTATATGGCATACTAAAAAAATGTAATTAGTAAAAAATTATTATTATTATTATTGAGTTTCACATAATTTATGATATCATCTAATATATGGCAAACTAAAATTATGAAACCCTTAGAAAATAAAAATGTATTTATATTTTATCATAGGTGTAGTTTTTGTTTCTAAAAATAAAAACTAAGAAGTGCAATTTTATAATTTATCATAATTTTTATTTAATTTTTACTAATTAAATAATGATTTGTGTTATTGTTATTTAGAACTTAAATCATAACATTAATGGTAGGGGAAAAAAAAACCATAAGCGAAATTATGATAAAAATAGTTAAAATTTAATTAATTTAATTTTTTTATTATTTAATTTTAATTTTAAAATTAATTATTAATTATTTATTTAAAATTGTGCATACGATGGGTATTACGCTAGTCTATCTATATTATATATTAAGCAAAAGGGAATTTTTAACCCCAAGCCTTGTGGGAGCTCTAATCTCCCAATCTAATTTTTCTGATTTTTTGATTTAAAAAAAAAAAAAAACCTTAACATTTATTAACTTCTCCCAACTTCCAAGTCCTACCCTCATAATAATACTTTAATGTATTAAAAACAAACATAAAAAAATTCTATGAAAGCCGACACATATGAATTTCTTGAAAAGTCCCAATACATATGATTATTATCCCTCATAATAACACTTTAATGCATTAAGAACAAGCATAAAAAAAAATTCTTGAAAACTCCAACACATATGATTATTATCAAAATATTAAACTTTAATATAATATAATAAAAAAAAGGCATTTAATTCTTTGAAAAGTCTAACACATATGATTATTATCAAAATATTAAACTTTAATATAATATAAAAAAGGAAAAAAAGAAGGCATTTTAAAAAAAAAAAAGACATTTAAAAATCGCAATTCACATATATAGATAATTGTAAACACAATCTGTGCATAGCACGGGTGATATGTTAGCACTATATATTAAGCAAAAGGGAGTTTTTAAATCCGAAGGCCTGTGGGAGCTTCAATATCCTAATCTGAATTTTTAAATTTTTTATTTCAAAAAAAAACTCAGCATTTATTAATTTAGTCAAAATTTCCTGATCAACATTTATTAACGTTTTTCAATCCACATGTCTTTCACATGCCTGCATTTATTGATTTGGTCAAAAACTCCTGATCAACATTTAAAATAACATCATACAAATAATTATAGATACAATCCGTGTATAATTACTGCAGTACCATTTTCAACTTCTCCTATACACTATGTTTTAGTGATAAGATTGTTAAATTATTTTTATAAAAAGTCTTAAAAAACATAATTTATATATTAAAAAAAATCTAAAACAAATACAAATATTTAAAATTATCCCGTGCATAGCACGGGTGATAGGCTAGTATATATTAAGCAAAATAGGGTTTTAATGAGAAAGTATCTAAGGCCTCCAAAATCTCATTCTAAAATTATTAATTTTTTTATTTTAAAATTATTTAAAAAATACTATTGGCTATCAATTACTTAAAATTAATTGTTATATCATAATCTGTGAAATTTGAAAAGGAAATATAAACTTCTACTTTATACTCTTCCCTACCTAATTTTTTCTCATTCCATATTTTGTTCAATTTCAAAACCTTACAACAGTACAATTTAAATACATCCATCTTAACCTTAGGACATTATAATTCGAGCAAGAATACTCTGTCCCTAAGTAATCCTATCCCCCTATCCCAATTCAATCACAACCATTAGATATGTTTTGAGATTTTTACATCTTGAAATTCTTATATAATTCAATGGTTGTGGTGAATTAGAACAGGGAGACAGGATTATTTGGAGACAGAGGATCTTTGCACTTATAATTCCTCCATAAGCTATTGACTATTGGCCTTGTTTGGTTTGTGTTTCTCAAAAAATTTTGAGAAAAATTCTTTACAAATAAGTTTTCAAAAGTAGTCAAACCAAACAAATTTTTCCAAATTTTTTTTTTCAAAACTTGTTTGGTATACAAGTTTTCCAAACAAATCTCTCTCTCATACACATCAAATCAATTACTTTTTTCAAAACTCTCTCTCAAAATAATTTTTCAAAACATATTTTGAAAAAAAAACCAAACCAAACAAATTTTCGTACTTTTTATCTCAAAACATGTTTCTCAAATACAAACCAAACAACATTTCATACCTACACAACAAGAACAGAGGAAAAAAACAACTATGGAGAGCAAAATTGTGAAAGGTGATTATTATTAAGATTATTATCACCTTCTTCTATTTTAAGGTTTCTCTTGATATAACTTGATACCTTCCCAATGTCTCATCACATTATAATTGCGTTTTACTTTTTGTTAGCAATGATTATGTGCAAAGTTTGTTGAAAAATTAATCGGTGAATAATGAATCCGTTCAACTTTTAAAATTTTTATTTGTTCGTTTTGACTTTCTATTTTTTTTTATTTATATTTTTATTTTGGTGTAAGGATTGTATGAATTGCAATATGAGAACAGTGAATGGAGATATGTAATTGAGCATTCAATTTTTAAGCTCTTTTGATTTATTTGTTTTGATTTTATATTTAATTTTTCGTATTTTTATTTTGTTGTAGAGGTTGTATGAATTTCAATAGGAAAAATTACTCATAAATCTCATTTGGAGAAAAGTTATTCCATTTAGTCCTAGAAGTTTTCTTTCAAATCAATTGGTCTTTTTTATTTTGGGTATGTTGTATTTCTTTGATTTGGGAGTTTGAAAATTTATTTGTTTGTCTTTGTGTGTGATTTTGTTTGAATTTTTTTCCAAATGTTGGGTGTGTGTGGGTAAGGTAGGTTTTTACGTTTCTATTTTTTTGTGGGAATTTAGTAGAATGATTTGTAGGTGGATGACGTTACTCCATTTGTGGTGTTATTGGTGTGGTGCTCATCCCTATTGTAACATTAACATCAATTAATACCCAAACGTATCACTAATGTAACACATAAAAAAATTTCTTACTATACTTTTCTCAAACGTAACACTCCAAAAAAACTCCTTAGTGTAACACTCTAAAGTAACACATACAAAAAATTTCTTATTGTAATATTCTAATATAACACACAAAAAAACTCCTTACTGTATTTTTTCCAAACGTAAAACTCTAATATAACATACAAAAAAACTCTTTAATGTAACATACAAAAAAAAAATTTGATGTAATTTTCCTAAATGTGACACTCTAAAAAAACTCCTGAGTGTAACATTTTAATGTAGCACACAAAAGCTCCTTAGTGTAACATTCTAATATAACACACAAAAAATACTCTTTAGTGTACTTTTTCCAAACGTAACACTTCAATATAACACTCCAAAAAAATTCCTTAGTATACGCTTTAATGTAACGCACAAAAAAATTATTTGATGTACTTTTTCCAAACATAACGCTCCAATGTAATACAAAAAAAAAAAAACTTTTTAGTGTACTTTTTCTAAACATAACATTCCAATGTAACACTAAAAAAAAAAAATGAGATTCTTCAAACCATTCCAAAAGGAGTACAAATATTCTTTAGTAATTTTTGAACAAATATATAATTGAAGCGTTATGTTTAGAAAAATTACACTAAGGAATTTTATTTATTTATTGGGTTAATTATACTAATAGTCCCTATAGTTTGGGACTTGTGTCATTTTGGTCCCTGACTTTTCAATTGTGACACATTTGACCATGAATTTTGAATCTTGTTCCAAATAAGGACAATTGAAAATATCATTAGATTTTTCAAGGGTAAAATCGTCAATTTGATAAAATATAAACTAATTTGACAAAAATAAATGTCAAAAAAATATTTTTAATTTTTTCAAAATTATTTTTATCCACCAATGATAAAATTATGTAAAATTAATAAAAATTACATGATTAATTTTTTAAAATTAATTTTACATGATCATCATCCAAACACATAATAAAAATTAATTTGGTAAAAAAAAAAAATAAATATCTAAAAGATTTATCAATTTTACATAATTTTATTTTTAGTAGGTAGAAATAATTTTTAAAAATTTAAAAATATTTGTTTGACATTTATTTTTGTCAAATTAATTTATATTTTATCAAATTGACAATTTTACCCTTGAAAAATCTAATTATATATTCAATTGTTCTTATTTGGAACAAGATTCAAAATTCAGGGTCAAATGTGTCACAATTAAAAAGTCAAGGACCAAAATGACACAAGTCTCAAACTATAGGGACTATTTGTGTAATTTGCCTTTGAAAATATCATTAGATTTTTCAAGGGTAAAATCATCAATTTGATAAAATATAAATTAATTTGACAAAAATAAATGTCAAAAAAATATTTTTAATTTTTTCAAAATTATTTTTATCCACCAATGATAAAATTATGTAAAATTAATAAAAATTACATGATTAATTTTTTAAAATTAATTTTACATGATCATCATCCAAATACATAATAAAAATTAATTTGGTAAAAAAAAAAAAATGTCTAAAAGATTTATGAATTTTACATAATTTTATTTTTAGTAGGTAGAAATAATTTTAAAAATTTAAAAATATTTGTTTGACATTTATTTTTGTCAAATTAATTTATATTTTATCAAATTGACAATTTTACCCTTGAAAAATCTAATTATATATTCAATTGTCCTTATTTAGAACAAGATTCAAAATTCAGGGTCAAATGTGTCACAATTAAAAAGTCAAGGACCAAAGTGACACAAGTCCTAAACTATAGGGACTATTTGTGTAATTTGCCCTTGAAAATATCATTAGATTTTTCAAGGGTAAAATTGTCAATTTGATAAAATATAAACTAATTTGACAAAAATAAATGTCAAAAAAATATTTTTAATTTTTTCAAAATTATTTTTATCCACCAATGATAAAATTATGTAAAATTAATAAAAATTGCATGATTAATTTTTTAAAATTAATTTTACATGATCATCATCCAAACACATAATAAAAATTAATTTGGTAAAAAAAAAAATGTCTAAAAGATTTATGAATTTTACATAATTTTATTTTTAGTAGGTAGAAATAATTTTAAAAATTTAAAAATATTTGTTTGACATTTATTTTTGTCAAATTAATTTATATTTTATCAAATTGACAATTTTACCCTTGAAAAATCTAATTATATATTCAATTGTTCTTATTTGGAACAAGATTCAAAATTCAGGGTTAAATGTGTCACAATTAAAAAGTCAGGGACCAAAGTGACACAAGTTCCAAACTATAGGGGCTATTTGTGTAATTTGCCCTTCTTTATTTATTTATTTTACATTGGAGCGTTATATTTAGAAAAAATATACCAAAGAATTTTTTTTGAGTGTTACGTTGTTACGTTTGGAAAAAGTACACCAAAGAATTTTTTAGTGTATTACATTGAAATGTTACGTTATTGGAGTGTTACATTATAGTGTTAGGTTTTTGTTTGTAATATGGGATTTGTTCTAAAATGAAGGAAAATCCAAAACTTCTATAATGCAAATTGTTCAAATGTATAATTTTATATTTTGAGAAAATCACTTTTATGCCTAAAAAATTAAAATCAAACATGCAAATGACTACCCTTTTTATGTAATTTCCACTTTAATGAGATTTTTGAATTTATAAGAAAAAAGAAAGGATTAAACTGTACACAAGATCACATTTTAAGATTTATTGGTGTTTCATCCATTGCAACACGAGCTGTGATTTATGCTTAAACTGGATTCTTAGGTTGTTACCCAATAATTTTGGGGTGAAAAATATTTATTTTAGCAATTTTTCTTAAATTTACTTTGTATATATAAATTTTTTTTTTTTAATCTCGGGCTCATATTTGATTTTTATTTTTATGAATGGTCATTGTAGAAACTTTGGCATTTGTTGGTGCTTATAGAATCATACCAGCAAATCTATATATATATATATATATATATATATATGTATTAAATAAAAAGGAGGTTTTTAATGAGAAAGGATCTAAGGGCTCCAAAACCTCGTCCTAAAATTATTAATTTTTTTATTTTAAAATTATTTAAAAAATACTATGGCAATTACTTAAAATTAATTATTATATTTGTTAAATTTGAAAAGGAAATATAAACTTCTACTTTTTCCTCCCTAATTTTTTCTTATTTCATACTTTGTTCAATTTCAAAACCTTTCAAGTTTACAACATTACAATTTAAATACATCCATCTTAACCCGAAGACATTACAATTCCTCCATAAGCTATTGACTCATCTCTCACTTCGTACCTACACAACAAGAACAGAGGGAAAAAAAAAAAACACTATGGGGAGCAAAACTCTAAAAGGTATTTATTATTGAAATTATCATCAGCTTCTTTTATTTTAGAATTTTTCTTGGTATAACTTGATACCTACTCAATATCTCACCACATTATAATTGTGTTTTACATTTTTTTTTTAACAATGATTATGTGTAAAGTTGTTGAAAAATTAATATGTGAATAGTGAATAAAGGTATGTAATCAAGCGGTCAACTTTTAAAAATTTTATTTATTTGTTTTGATTTTCTATTCAATTTTTTCTTTATATTTTTATTTTGGTGTAAAGATTGTATGAATTGCAATATGAGAACAGTGAATTGAGGTATGTAAATAAACATTTAATTTTTAAACTCTTTTGATTTATTTTTTTTGATTTCCTGTTTAGTTTATTTTTTATATTTTTATTTTGTTGTAGAGGTTGTATAAATTGCAATATGGGCTGTGGTTTGTGGTCAAACTGGTTTCCTAAGTTGCTACCCAATAACTTTAGCCTAAAAATTTTTTTTTTTAGAATTTTTTCTTAAATTTATTTTATATTTTCTTTATCTCGTGTTCATATTTGATTATTTATTTATTTATTTTTTGAATGGTCATTGTGGAAACTTTGACATTTGTTGGTGGGTATAGAATCATATGATCTTTTGATAAATATTTTAATATAAGTCTTAAAAAGATTTATATGTATATTTTTTTTTTGTCTTTTATGATTATTTTTAATTTTTTATAATTAAAAGAATATAAAATCATAATTAATATTTTATAAATAGGCAAACCGTGTCAGGGCTAAACTCTTTATTCTTAGCTTAATCTAAATATTAAATTAGCATAAAATCTCAATCATTCGAAATTCTATAAGCTAAATATTTTTTGAAGATCTTGAGTATTACTATTAGCATTTCATCAAGTATTTTGAACTTCTATATTTTAGTTGTTTTTATTTTATTACAATAATAATCTCAAATGAAATTACTAAAAATGACATCAATAATTTGAGGACATCCCATCTTACAATTAAATCCACACACCCACTACATCATGAGTTAGGATTTATGAAAGCACTCATTTACACCACCACTCATCCATCTTTTCCAAATCTCAACTTCAAAACCTACACAGCTTCAAAACCTTGAAAACTTTTTGGCGGTAACGGTGACAACCATTTGATTACATATACTTCTCCGACAATGACAATGACAATGAGTGGAAGTTTTTCTGACAACCACAACTCCATGAGATGAGAGGAGTATAACAATAAAAACTCAAAAGAGGTTTACAACTTTGATGGTGTTCTTAACTTAGAGGAGATTGGTCTTGTAAATATAAGTTTCTTGAAAAAAATTGACAAAAATAATCGAACCAAAGGAGGTTGAAGCAACAGCAGAAGTAGGCAAACAAAGGAGGTCGGACCACCCTCGGGTGGTCGATCGGTGGGTGAAATCTTACCTAGTTTTGCTCACATAGAGAGCATACAAGTACAATGAGGCCATGGATGAATGACAGAAAACCAACCAGAGAAGTATGAAAAGTGGATTGCATTGTGTATGTGAAAAAAGGTAATAGAAAAAAATAACCAAATTGACAAATCTTGTAATAAAACAAAGAAGAAACTTCTTAATCACTACAAATTTTTTCCATTCATTTTGGGAGATTCCATCGTCGTGGGTTTGTTTGTTAGAGTTTTGGGAGAAAAGTTTTGTGGGGTGTAGGGGATGTGGGGATATGTATTTGAATGAATGAAATATTTTTATAAGGATAATTTTAATATTATTTAGGGAGAGAAAAAAAATTTAAAAATTTATAATTTTATAAATAAAGGTCCAAAATAACTAATGAAATACTAATAATAGCACTCATGTTAACAATATAATTGGACTGGACTGGTTAAATGGGCCATCAAACCCATATTCACACTAAAAATACTAATCAAAACAGTCGCTATTTGTTGGTGTGATGGGCCACCGGTGATTACCTAACGGAATTGATTGGCCATACGTTACACTTCTTTCGTATTAGGTGATTCTGTTGAGATCGGACGAGCCGGTTCAACCACCTCTCTCTCTCTAGATCGGCCACAAATATTTTGTTTCGACTTTAAGGTTATGTATTTTCATTTAAATTTCTTTCTTATGTTATGTTCTGTTTGTTTTGAAAATATATTTTAGAAAACGTGTTGTGCATTTTTTGGGGAGATGTAAATATAAAGAAAATATTGCAGGAAAAAGTATATTCCACTTTTAAAATGTTAAAAAAATTTCAAACTAAAATTTTATCATTGCTTTCACCATTCCACCACCATCACCCTTCACCATACTATTATAATACTACCACCACCATCATCACCACCATTAAAACAATAATTAATACATTAATTTAAGAGTGGCACTCAAATTATATATATATATATATATAAAGCCTTGATGTTATTTTTGAATTTAAGATTTGATAAGAGAGCTCAAAAAAAAATCCTTGTAATTACTATTTATTGATAACTAAAAAAAGAAACAGTTTTTTGAAACATGTGTTCATTTTCTTCCATCACATTAACATTGCCAGTTTCTAAACAATAAACAAGAAATATAATAAACAAAAAATTTGTTTCATACAAAAATATTTTTAAAACATATAAGTGAAAATAACTTTTTTTTCCTTAAATTTTTGAAAGTTTTAGAAAATGCTGCTACTTTTTTTTTTTTATATAAAAAATTACCAAATATTTTTGTTTCTAATTTTCAAAATATTTGAAAACAAAAACAAAAAACATGGATTGAAAGCAATATTGAACAAGCTCAACAATTTAGTTTCTCTCCATTTTTTTCTTTCATTTTCTCTCTCTCATTTTTTTCTTTCATTCTCTCTCTCTCTCTCTCTCTCTCTCTCTCTTTTATTTTAATTTTAATTTTTTTCCCTTTCTTTTCTCTCAAATTTAGTTTCTCTCCTAACAATGCCTTACCGTCTTAAAAACAAGACATTCCACACCTAATATTTTTTCTTTAAAAAAAAATACGTTGACCATTTAACATTTTAAAAATAAAAATGAGCCACATGCCATTACTAGAAAAAAAAAAGAAAAAAGAAGAAGCATTAATGGTTCAATTACTTTACTCTTGTTTGATTGGCATTGGATGAATTTTGCAAATTATGGGAAAAAAAACACTTATTTGATTGACACTGGATAAATTTTACAAATTATAGAAAAAAATCATTAAAGTTTTATGCTACTTAACCCTAAAATAAACCATAACTTTTGTGTTCCCATGATGTTGAGAAATTATTATAGTCCTCTCATATCTTAAAAGGGCTAGGGCTCAGATAGGTATTAAAATTGGCTTAGAAGTTGGCCAAGGCCCACCTGTAGGGCCCTAAGCCTTCATACATTGGCCCAAGTCTAATCCTTGAAAAATAACATTGGTCTATGCCCAATTTATGCGTCATTAGGGTTGATAACCCAAGTCAACATTTAAAGATGAATATACTCATTTATTTAAAAATTTAAGCATATCTCGACTAAAATTTTAAATGACATGTTTCTTACTATAATCCTCATCACTAAAAATAATTTATGCAGGTGTCACTTTCAACTATTGTTGAAGAAAAATATTTAAACTCGTAGGTGTTGTTTGTTTGGAGGGATTGGAAGGTGGGATAGAATTAGAGGGTGGGATAAGATTTATATCCTTTATTTAGTTTTCCAATTTTGCTGTGGACTAATAGTCCCTCCGGACTATTAGTCCCAAATATGTTGGACTATTGTGTCCCATGAGGGGGGGGGGTGGGACACAAATAGGGGGATAAAGGGGACATGGGATTAGGTGGTGAAATAACCATTTTGACCATCTACTATTTAATTATGTATTATATTTAGTAAAATTCAATAAAATTTAAATGTCTCGATTTAAAAATAAAATGATTTTACTTAATTTTTATTGATGTTTTATGTATTTAATTTTTTAAAATAATTTTTTATAGATATTTTATTGATGTTTTATTTTAAAATTTTGTTTATATTTTATTTAATTTCATTATTTAAATTTTAATAGATGTTTTATTTAATTTCATTATTTAATTATTATTATTTTTAAAAATAAATTTATTTAAAATTTTAATTAACAAAATAACATTTATTTTTATTGATATTTTATTTATTTAATTTTAAAAAATAAATTTATTTAATTGTGTAAAAAATAACTTAAAATAAAATTTTATTTAATATAGTTAAAATATATGTTTAATACTGCTATTACCTAATAATTAATTGAAAAGTGTAAAATTGTCAGTTGAGCATTTATCTTTCTCCATAATGTCTCAAACAAACATAGGATTCATATCCTATTCAACCAAATAGTCCTTTCTTGACATCTAATCCCATGATTAAACAAATATGAGATACATATCTTATTCAATCAAATAATCCCAGGACTATGAGTCCTAGAATTATAATCCGATGAATTCCAATCCTCCCTTATCCAGTCCGTCCAAACAAACACACCATTTTACCGAAATAAACCATGTGAGGGTGTTGTAATTTTTTTTTATTATTATTTTTACATATGTAAGTTGCTATTCAAAACACTAATAAACTTCGTCCCATATCATTTTCCAAAGAAAATACATTGGTTGATGGGCTCTAGAACATCAATTTGGGCTTAGAAAATTGGCCGAACTTGTTCCAGCTAGGGTTATTGTGGGCCCATATTGATTTATTTATTCATCCAGCTCATTCTATTTTGAAACTGACGAAGATCAGAAAGTATCGCATAGGCCTCGTACACCACCTGGCCGTGTAGCCATTCAAATGTGTTAGGGTAGTGTGTATCCTGGTATTTATGATATTTTTGCAATTGGGGTATTTATGATATTTTTACATATGTTGTCGTAGTTTTTTATATATATATAATTGAGAGGAGGAGGGTATCTTTTGTAATCTTTTTTGTTACAAGCGGGAAAGCTCCTATTGCCACAGAAAAGGAGCCAAAAAAATAACTTTTTTTTTTTTACTTTTTTTTATTTCAAACTTAGAAGTGGTTTGGGATGATCTAAATAAGTGTACTTTTTGACATTTTTATGAAATATGAGTTGAATTTGAAGTAATATGGTAGAAATGTGATGTGACTTAAATAAGATGATGTGACTTAAATAGGATAGTAACTTTTTGACTTGTTAATTTTTTTTAAAGATGCCAAACCAAGCCTTATACTATCAATTTCATTTATTTGGTTCACGCAGTTTCTAATTTCAGCTAAATTGCTACAATTCAAATCAATAGACATTAAAGTCTAATTTGATGGACACCCACCCCTCCCCCCCCAAAAAAAAAATATTGTAAAATTTGAACAACTTTAACCATACAACCAAACACCATGCTACTTTGAAATTAGAAGCGAAGAAGTGTTTTGTTTTAAAGTGTAAGTTGTCTAATATAATATAAGTAAAATAATTAGTGTCTAATTGCATGATTTAAATTGTGTAAATTATACCGTTACTGCTTTGGATGGTCCGTCTCCAATTAGATCATATGACATAAAATAAAAAAACCTCAAAGAGATAAAATATGTCTTCAATTGGACCATACCATATGAACTTAATTAAAAAAATTTAACTTTTTAAATATACCTAATTCAAGTACACCTAAAAATTAAAATATTTGTAGAGAAATATCAAAATAATTTAATAAATACAAAAAATAAAAAAATGTACTGAATTATTTTAGATTTCTCCATAAATATTTTACTTTTAAGTGTATTTAGGTTAGGTTCATTTAAAAAATCAAAGATTTGATTAAAATATTAAAAAATTACTTAAAAATAACCTCTCTTTTTTTTTTTTTTTTTCTCAGTTTCATTAAATGCGAAAATGGGCTTCATTTTTTTCAAATGGAGTAAGCACAGTTGCTCTCAAAGAATATCTTAATATACCACTATTATCTCCCTTCTCTTGAAAAAAACACAATATGCCATATTGCAAGTTATAATTTGTGTCAAATTTGGGCGAGTGACCAGAAAACCAACTTGCTTTCATCATATTATCTACATGAAAGAGTAATTGTTTATATTCAACATTATGCATATATCTGACTGCAGAAGAAATGAGTGGCAACAAAAAAAAAAAAAAAAAAACCACACTTTGCAATATAAGGGTAAAGGAAAAGCTAATTACAACCATAGAAGAGGGAATTTTGGCAAAGTTTTACTCACAATCACATTTTTTTTTTTTTTTTTTTTTTTATGGGATAGTGATGGTTTTAAAACTGTGTTTGGATTATAGATTTAGATAAGGATTTAAAAAGAAAATGTAAAAAAAGTAAAGAAAATTTAAATGAAAATAAGTTTTTTTTTTTTTTTTTTTTTTCTTTCTCTATTTATGATTATGACCCCAAATTCCTATTTAAATATATGATCTAAGGACAGCGTAATACAACAAACTTTGAAAGAATTCCATGTTTCTCTAATTGCAAGTCATTCTTTGTACAAATAAAACTTGAAATATGAATGAAATATATGCTTGATTTTTTTCTCATATTTTTTTGTCCTTTCTAAATCTCTATCCAAATCTATGGTCTAAATACAATGTAAAGATTGTTAATAAAAAGGGCTAATGCTAAAATATTTATAATCTCAATACATAATTCACATATTCCAAAATAATTTAACATATTTTATTTTTATTTTTTTATTTTTTATTTTTTATTTTTTATTTTTTATTATTATTATTATTAAATTTTTATTTTTTTTTACATATTTCAATACTAACAATAGCATATAATAATCCAATTCATTAACATGAAGGTGGCAAGAAATTAATAGAGTAATTTTTAGCCAAACTCATATTTGCTGCATGAGGAATCAATTGCAACAATTTCTAAAAAGCATTAAAGGTCTTGAGTGATAAAGATTTGCTAATAAGATTTAAAATTTCGAGTTTAAGTTATTACAAGAGGTATTGGAGGTTTGCCCGATCGTTCACTTCAGGACCTTGAGATTAACTGAGATGTGCATAAATTGGGTTAAACACCTAGTTATCGCAACAACAAAAAAAAATCAAGGCTGTATTTAGTTCATGGATTTGAGAAGAGATTTGAAAATGGAAAGATAAAATGTAAGTGAAATATATTTCACACACATTTCCTTATTCTCCTTGAGAAATTATTCAATACTCCAAGAGTATTACTCCATTCCATTTAGACGCTAACACTTAATACTTTATCTCTTAAAAGTCTAACACAAAAGTGGTAAATCTCATGATTTGGACCAATAATTTCACATTTAGAGCATCACCTAGACTTAATTCGAGTTGAGATCCTCTTTTTTTTAATCAGCAAAAAAGAAACTTTATTGATGAAAAATAATACAAAAGCGAAAAACAAACATAAATGAAGGGGAGAAGTGCATCGAGCATCATAGCTAACCACAACAATCTCAACTAGGTTGGCACTGAGGGGCTAACACAATCACATGCCAGCACCAAACCCAAGATTGGAGAGAGACCAATTCAACAAATAAAGAAGAAAATGAAACAGTATGGAAAAAGGCTCAAAACAACACAGTCTCAGCAATCTCTTGAACTACCCACACCAATCCCCTAAGCTACATATTTCTGGTATCAACTAGCAGCAGCAAAAAAGCCCAAGACAGAGAAGAACAATAGGAGCAACAATTGGCCTAACCAGAAAACAGCAGCAGCATCTAGCCGTAGCAGCATCAAACAGTTCAACAACCAATAGCTCAGATCTGCTGCAAATTATTAATAATATCATGTACTAAATACAGAGCCTCCTTTGCTTGAGCTTTAACCCAAAAAGCAATTCTCACCTTGATTAATTCACAGAGTTGAGATTCTCTTTTTGAGCTCTCTTCTTGCTTTCCTATTTGCAATGGGAGAGATGCACCTTGAGTTGATTCAATGGTCCAAATTTGGGCAGCAAAAGCAAAAGCAAATTTGAATTTGTTTTATTATTATTTTTTATTTTTAAATAGCCAAATCTAAACTATTGGATCAACTCAAAGTGCATCTCTACCATTGCAAGTAGAGAGATAAAGAGAGAGTTTAAGGAGAGGATCTCAATTCACTTAATTCAGGCCATTCAATAATTTCTCGTCCAAATTTTGCTTGAAGTTTTGCTTCCCATGTTTCAAACTTTTCCACGGTCTCCTTCTCAAAATCGCTTAAAGCTTCCTACTCGGTTAGGCGATAACAAACACGTCTCACAGAGCATAATTTCCCAATGCTTGCATTTAAAGGCTCTGTTACCACTGACAATATGTCCATTATAGGCGTCCCATCTAACCCTCGTGTATGTGGTTTGAACCAAAGTGAGCAGGGCGGGCCCTGAGATTTAGGGGTCTAAGGCGAACTTCGA
Source organism: Camellia sinensis (assembly GCF_055761805.1). Lineage (NCBI taxonomy): Eukaryota > Viridiplantae > Streptophyta > Magnoliopsida > Ericales > Theaceae > Camellia > Camellia sinensis. The sequence continues at coordinate 123,416,171 of NC_138966.1, forward strand.
AAATAGGGTTCCTCTTACATTAAAAAAAAAAAGAATTTATGGATAAAACAATAAGTTACAACAACTTTTTTATTTATTTGTAGTCACAAAAAAATTTATTTGCACATATAATCATTAAAATTATAAATAAAAATTTACTTTCATATATTAAAATAAGAAGCAATCATTACAAATACTCAAAAAAAAAAAAAAAAATATCTGGTCTTGTTATTTTATAGTTTGGTAATATCGTTTACAATTGAACCAGGATCAGTTCAATTGGGCTTATAGTATTTGGACATTTTTTTTTTAATCTAAAACACAAAATTTTATTTGAAGCCCCCTATTTTCAGTCCAAATTTGGGGGCCTGAGGTGCAGGCCTCTCTTGCTTGCCCTCAAGGCCGGCCTTGAAAGTGAGGGGGTGTGGGTGAATGGCGAACGTAAATGTGGCCTCCAACTTGGCGTTTGGAAATTCCTCTCTCGAATGCTTTTAGTGCAAGCCGATTTGTCGCAATAAGTACAATGGTAGAACCACCACTTTGGGTCTATTTAATTCTCGCAAAATTCACACCAATACTCATCTGGACCATTTTCAATAGGAGCATAAGTTAGGATGAACGGATGTTCATCATGCCTGTGATTAAATATACCCGATAACAAAGCACATGCACAGTGTATATTGAAATTGCATGTGCTTATGCCATATCCAAATGACAACATTCCACATCACATGCAGCACAACCTTCATTTTTGTCAATTTCCTTTAGAATGAGGGGGTGCTCATGAGCTTTATGCATGATGGAGCTCGGTAAGGAAGCACACTTAATGTCGAGATGATAACAGTAGCGCGGATCACCTCTGCCCCAATATTCGGGCCGAAACTGAAATCCGATGCAATCTTTTGTTGCACAAAACGCTCGTAATCGAAATTTTTTTTTCCAACTAGGGTGAACTTATCGATTAGCTTGGAACACCATTCATGGACAAAAAAATTACACTGATTGCAATTGTAAAATGAAGCGTTGATGGGTTGCACACACACGTCACATATTTTGTTAATATTCTACTTATTCAGGATAGACAATTTGCTTCCCGAGAATAGATCAATGTTGTCCAGATTACAAAGGGTTAATGGATGACTGTGGAAAAAAGGTACAAGTTTTTCTTCTCTACTGTAGTCATCCGAGTTCATCTGCTTCACAGATTGGGCAATTAGGTTGATTGATTCATTAGGCAGTAGTGGTAAATGAATCAAATTGGCCATATCAAGATCCTCAATCTTGATTGCAATGTTGGTTTCCCTAAATCTACAAAAAGTAACAATAAAACGTCAATCAAATGAAGAAAAAA